>NC_141908.1:5000000-10000000 GCF_057802395.1 Ceratotherium simum simum
GCTCTCTAAGGCTTTCTCCCAAACTGAAGACAGCTGGGTCAATGCCAGCTTTAATCCAGGGAGCGTTCCACTTCTTCTGTATGCAGAGGGGGCAGCCGTCTTCTCTTTGTTAAGCCTCCCTGTTAAGGAGCCATATTGGACAGCTGGGAGTCTCAAGATGGATGTGTTTTAACAAGTGCCTTAAGCCTTCAGCCCTCAACATCACTCAGTGATTTTAAGGGAAAACATGCATTACAGAAGTAATTTTACTTTTGCCATGCTTCATAATCTTTAATAGTATATAATCACGTTTGTTCTTTCTTTCATATCAGCAAACTATGGGGAACACTAAGTAGTTAGACTTACCATTATTATTGCAATCCATCTGACTATTTTCCTTGTAAATGAATCTTTAATTAGTTAAGTCACCACTGTGCTCATGTTTCCACAGTGCAGCTCTTTAATACAAAGTTCCTGAAATTTGAAATAAACAATAATCTCTGACTTTTGGTAACCTCTCTGTAGGATAATAGAGGTGTGCCTTACTTCCTGCAAAGATTGCTTTTGGGCTTGATGATCAACAGGAGTCAGCATGTAACTTTCTAACTACCAAACTGGTGACTGCTATGGAACGCATGTGAATGAGTTATCATGGAACACGTTAAGTTTAGCAATGGCTAATTCTGAGCTACCTTCCTGATTTATTCTTCTAGGTGCCAAATCTTCGTTGAATCTCTATACATACAACGTCTATAAATAGGCAGAAATGAACTCAGAGTTGGTACTCTGGTTTTAAGGTAATGTATATTTGCGTGGCCTCCCATTGAGGCAGAATTCCAGGGCCAAGTATCAACTCACTCATTACAGGCAGGAGGGAGAATTTTTTTCTTAAGATAATGGGATGATCAAGGACATGACAGAGGAACCTGTTGGTTTGTCTGTGAGGAGGGATCAGCTAGACATCTGGAGTTCATGGCAGGGAGGGTAGGAGCGGGGCAGGCGGAACACCAGAAACAGCACAAGACTTGTGAGATTTGCACATCAGCCCTCAACAAATGTTAATGTCTTTTCTCTCTCTTTTAGGAGAAAAGGATGAAGGTGAAGATGATGGTGATAGTAAAATAGTAACAAAAATAATAATATCTACTATGATAGAAGCTTAGAGAAAATAATTAAATTTCCTAAAAAATTCTAATCAAGGGAGGATATTTGGATTAAAATCTAGATACTTTGACCTCAGAAATGAGTACTTCAATCGAACCTGACCTCCATGCCAGGGAATGGAGTTATAATCTCAGATACGTCAAATTCGAGGAGGGCTGCTGCAACGTAGTACCTTTCAAATCGAGCTTTTTAAGAACAAATGTCTATCAGTTATTAAACTCAGCAAAGTGAAAGATGAATAAAACTGGTCCCTGCTCTAGAACATCAGAAATTAATGCAAGGATGGATAAATGCACACACAGGTGACTATCATGAAATATTAACTTCTAAGGCCTTAGATTCAAAGACTTAACCTTTAATGTTATAAATATCCTTTTGTTAGCTCATGAAGAGTTTTCAAACTTGGCAGAAGGAATAGACTGGCATGATATATTTGTGCATACCTGTGTTCTTTTGTTCTAAAAGCTTATCATATAAATATATTTTTCCGTATCATTGCCTATGTCCAGTCTTTCCCTAGTTGATTTGAATAAAACTTTTCCTATATAAACTTTTTTTCTCTTTCTTTTTTTATACATACTTTTTTTTTTGAGAAATTTTAGGTTCATAGCAAAATTGAGAGGAAGGTAAGGATAGTTCCGTATACTCTCTGCCCCCACACATGCATAGTCTCCCACATTACTGACATCCCCCACCAGAGTATACATTTGTTACAAGTGATGAACCTACATTGACACATTGTAATCACCCCAAAATCCATAGATTACATTACAGTTCACTTTTGGTGTTATACATTTCTGTAAGTTTGGACAAATGTATGATGATATATCATTATAACATCATACAGAGAATTTTTACTGCCTTAAAAATCCTCTGTGCTCTGCCTATTCATCCCTCCCCCTCAACCCTCAAACTCTAGTAACCGCTGATGATTTTACTGTCTACATGGTTTTGCCTTTTCCAGGATGTCACATAGTTGAAATCATACAGTACATAGCCTTTATAGATTGGCTTCTCTCACTTAGTAATATGCATTTAAATTTCCTCTATGTTAATTCATGGCTTGATAGCTTTTTTTTTTTTTTTTTTTTTTTTTGAGTACTGGAATAATATTCTGTTGTCTGGATATACCACAGTTTATCTATCCTTTCACCTACTGAAGGACATCTTGGTTGCTTCTAAGTTTTGGCAATTATGAACAACGCTGCTCCAAACTCCATGTGCAGGTTTTTGGGCAGGCATAAGTTTTCAGCTCCTTTGTGTACATACAAGAAACACGATTGCTGGATCACGTGGTAAAAGTGTGTTTAGTTTTGTAATAAACTGCCGAAGCAGCTGTATCACTTTGCATTCCCACAAGCAGCAAATGAGAGTTCCTGTTGCTCTGCGTCCTCACTAGCACTTTGTGCTGTCAGTGTTCTGGATTTTAGCATTCTAATAGGTGTGTACTGGCATCTTATTATAGTTTTAATTTGCATTTCTCTGATGACATATGATGTGGAGCATTTTTTCATATGCTTATTTACCATTTTATATATTTTAGGAGGTGTGTGTTCAGGTCTTTGACCCATGTTTTAACTGGGTTGTTTGTTTTCTTATAGTTGAGTTTTAAGAGTTCTTTGTATATTTTGGATAACAGTCCTTTATCATTTATGTCTTTTGAAAATGTTTTCTCCCAATCTGTAGTTTGTCTTCTCATTCCCCTGACATTGCCTTTCACAGAGCAGAGGTTTTTAATTTTAATGAAGTCCATTTTATCAGTTATTTCCTTCATGGATCATGACTTTGGTGTTGTATCTAAAAAGTTATTGCCACACCCAAGATCATCTAGGTTTTCTTCTCTGTTGTCTCCTAGGAGTTTTGTAGTTGTGCATTTTACATTTAGCCATGTGATCCATTTTGAGTTAGTTTTTGTAAAGGGTGTGAGGACTGTGTCTAGATTCACTTTTTTGCATGTGGGTGTCCAGTTGTTATGGCACCATTTGTTGAAAAGACTTTTTGCTCCATTGTATCGTCTTTGCTCCTTTGTCAAAGATCAGTTGCCTATATTTACGTGGGTCTATTTCTGTGCTCGTATTGTGTTCCATTGATCTTTTTGTTTATTTTTTTTTTTTACCAATGCCACACTGTCTTTATCACTGTACCTTTATAGTAAGTCTTAATGTTGTGTAGTGTCAGTCCTAGACTTTATTCTTCTCCTTCAACATTGTGTTGACTATTCTGGGACTTTTGCCTCTCCATATAAACTTGAAAATCATTTTGCTGATGTCTACAAAATAACTTGCAGGGGTTTCGATTGGGATTACATTTAATCTACAGATCAAGTTGAGAAGAATGGACATCTTGACAATGTTGAATCTTCCTATCCATAAACATGGAATATCTCTCCACTTAGTTCTTGATTGATTTTATTCATCAGAGTTTTATAGTTTTCCTCATGTAGATCTTGAATGCATTTTGTTAAATTTATACTATTTCATCTTTGGGGTGCTAATATAAATAATATGTGTTTTTAATTTCGAGTTCCACTTGCTCTTTGTTGCTACATAGGAAAGCAATTGACTTTTAGATATTAACCTTGTATCTTGCAATCTTGCTGTAATCACTTATTAGTTCCATGAGTTTTTTATTGATTCTTTTGGATTTTTTTCATAGATGATCATGTCATCTGTGAACAAAGACAGTTTTATATCTTCCTTCTCAATCTGTATACCTTTTATATCCTCGTGTGTGTGTGTGTGTTATTGCATTAGCTGGAACAAGCAGTACTATGTTGAAGAGGAGTGGTGAGAAAGAAAATACTTGTCTTGTGCCAAAATTAGTGAGAGAGTTTTGAGTTTCTCATCATTAAATATGATGTTAGCTATAGGTTTTCTGTTGACAGTTTTTATCAAATTGAGGAAGTTCCACTCTATCATTAGTTTACTGAGAGTTTTTATCATTATTGGGTGTTGGATCTTGTCAAATGCTTTGTCTGTAATTATTGATATTACCATGTGATTTTTCCTTTTTAGTTTGATGATGTGATGTACTACATTAATTGATTTTTAAATATTGAGTCAGCCTTGCATACCCGGGATAAAACTCACTTGGTTTGTGTGTATAATTCTTTTTATACTTTTTTACATTTGATTTGCTAATATTTTGTTGAGTGTTTTTGCATGTATGTTCATGAGAGATATGGGTCTTTAGTTTTTCTTTTCTTGTAATGTCTTTGTCTGATTTTGGTATTAGGGAATGCTGGCCTCATAGAATGAGTTATGAAGTAGTCTCTGTGCTTCTGTCCTCTGAAAGAGATTATAGAGAATTGGTATAATTTCTTCCTTAAATGTTTGATAGAATTCACCAGTGAACCCATCTGGGCCTGGTGCTTTCAGTTTGGAAGTTTATTAACTATTGATTCAATTTCTGTAATAGATATAGGCTTATTCAGATTGTGTACTTCTTCTTTTATAAGTCTTGTCAAATTGTGTCTTTCAATAAATTGGTCCATTTATCTAGGTTATCAAATTTGTGGGTATAGAGTTGTTCACAGTATTCCTTTATTATCCTTCTACTATCCATAGGATCTCTAGTGATGTCCCTCTTGCATTTCTGAAATTAGTAATTTATGTTCTCTCTCTTTTTTTCTTAGTTAGTCTGGCTAGAGGCTTATAGATTTTATTGATCTTTCCAAGGAACCAGTTTTGGTTTTGTTAATTTTCTCTATTGATTTCCTATTTTCAGTTTCATTCATTCCTGCTTTAATTTTTATTTCTTTTCTTCTCTTTACTTTGGATTAAATATGCTCTTCTTTTTCCAGTTTCCTATATTGGAAACTTAAATTTTGATTTTAGATCTTTCTGCTTTTCTAATGTGTATATTCAATGATGTAAATTTCCTTCTAAGCATTGTGTTGCTGCATCCCATAAATTTTGATAAGGTGTGTTTTTATTTTCATTTAGTTCAAAATATTTTTAAATTTCTCTTGAGATTTCTTCTTTGACCCATGTGTTTTTAGAAATGTTTTCTTTAATCTCTATGTATTTTTGGACTTTCCAGTCATCTTTCTGTTATTGATTTCTAGTTTAATTCCACTGTGGTCTGGGAGGGGACATTGTATGATTTCTATTCTTTTAAATTTGTTAAAATGTGTTTTATGGCCTAGAATGTGGTCTATCTTGGTGAATTCTCCATGTGCTCTTGAGAAGAATATGTGTTCTGCTGTTGTTGGATGAAGTAGTCTATGGATGCTGATTATATCCATTTGATTGATTGTGTTGTTGAGTTCAACTATGTTCTTACTGATTTTATCTCCACTGAATCCGTGCATTTCTGATAGAGAGGTGTTGAAATCTTTAGCTATCAAAGTGGATTTATCTATTCCTCCTTGCAGTTCCATTAGTTTTTCTTCACATAGTTTGCTGCTCTATTGTTAGCCATGTACACATTAAAGATTGTTATGTCTTCTTGGAGAATGACCCCTTTATTAATATGTAATGCCCTTCTTTTTCCTTGATAACTTTTTTTGCTTTGAAGTTTGCTCTGTCTGAAGTTAATATAGCTATTCTTGCTTTGTTTTGATTAGTTTTAGCATGGTATATTTTTCTCCATCTCATTTTGTTTTAATTTATATATGTCTTTATATTTAAAGTGGGTTTCTTGAAGAAAACATATAGTTCGGTCTTGTTTTTTGATACACTCTGACAATCTCTGTCTTTTAATTGGTGCATTTAGACCAGCGACATTCCAAGTGATTATTGATATAGTTGGATTAAATTTTACCATATTCGTTATTCTTTTCTACTTGTTTCCCTCATTCTTTGTTTCTAATATTGTCTTTCACTATTTTGCTGTTTTTTATAGTTTTAGTTGAGCTCTTTATATGATCTCATTTTCTCTTAGCATATGAATTATACCTTTTTTTACCTTTTTTAGTGATCATCTTGAGTTTGCAATATACATTTACAACTAATCCAAGTCCACTTTCAAATAACACTACATCACTTTATGGGTAGTATGAGAAGCTAATAATAAAAAATAATTCTAATTTATTCCTCCTGTCCCTTGTATCATTGTTATTATTCATTTTACTTATATATAAACATCCATTATCATATATATATGATTTATCCATAAACATACATAATTGAATACATTGTCATTATTATTTTGAATAAATGGCTATTGATCAATTAAGAATATGAAAAATAAAAGCTTTTATTTTACTTTCCCTTATCTTTTCTTTGATATTCTTCCTTTCTGTATGTAGATCCAAGTTTCTGACCTATATTATTTTCCTTCTTCCTAAAGAACTTTTAACATTTCTTGCAAGCCAGGTTTACTGGCAACAAATTTCCTCAATTTTTGTTTTTCTGAGCAAGTCTATTTCTTCTTCACTGGGAGGATAATTTTGGTACAGTATTCTAGGTTGATTTTTTTTTTTTTTGAGGAAGATTGGCCCTGAACTAACATCTGTTGTGAATCTTCCTCTTTTGTTTTTTTCTCCCCAAAGCCCTAGTACATAGTTGTGTGTCATAGTTGTAGAGTTGTAGCTCTTCTATGTGGAGTGCCATCTCAGCATGGCTTGATGAGCAGCGAGTAAGTGTGCGCCCAGGATTTGAACCCGTGAAACCTGGGCCCCTGAAGCAGAATGCATGAAGTTAAACACTGCGCTACCGGGCCGGCCCCTAGGTTGATGTTTTATGTCTTTCAAGACTTTAAATGTTTTACTCCACTCTCTTCTTGCTTACATGGTTTCTGAGGAGAAATCAGATGCAATTCTTATCTTTGTTCCTGTATAGATAAGATGTTATTTTCTTTTGACTTTTTTCAGAATTTTTTTCTTTATCTTTGATTTTCTGTAGTTTTAAAACTATATGCCCAGGCATAGTCTTTTTGGCATTTTTTCTGCTAGGTGTTTTCTCAGCTTCCTGCATCTGTGGTTTGATGACTGACGTTAATTTGGGGACATTTTCAGTCGTGTTGTTTCAAATATTTCTTATGTTTATTTCTCTCTTTATTCTACTTCTGGCACTCCCATTTCATGTATGTTACATCTATCGCAGTGTCCTGTGGTCCTTGGATATTCTGGTTTTTTTTGTTTTTTCAGTCTTTGTTCTCTTTGCTTTTCTTTTTTTTTTTTTTTTAAAGTGAGGCCTTAAATCTGCGTAATAACCTTACTCTTTTTTTTTTTTTTAAAGATTTTATTTATTTATTTTTTCCCCCCAAAGCCCCAGTAGATAGTTGTGTGTCATAGCTGCACATCCTTCTAGTTGCTGTACGTGGGACGCGGCCTCAGCATGGCCAGAGAAGCAGCGCGTCGGTGCGAGCCCGGGATCCGAACCCGGGTCGCCAGCAGTGGAGCGCGCTCACTTAACCACTAAGCCACGGGGCCGGCCCTTTGTTTTTCAGTTTTGGGGATTTCTATTGAGATATCCTCAGTCTCAGAGATTCCTTCTTCAGCTATGTCTAGTCTGCTAATAAGCCCAGCAAAGGCATTCTTTATTTCTGTTACACTTTATTGATTTCTAGCATTTCTTTTGGGTTCTTTTTTAGGATTTCTATCTCTCTGCTTACTTTGCCCATCTTTTTTTGCATACTTTCTACTTTAACCATTAGAGGCCATAGCATATTAATCATAATTGTTTTAAAATCCTGCTCTGATAATTTCAACATCACAGACATTTCTGCTTCTGATGCTTGCTCTGTCTCTTCAAATTGTGCTTTCTGCCTTTTTGTATGCCTTATAATTTTTCTTTCTTTTTTTTTTTTTGTGAGGAAGATCAGCCCTGTGCTAACATCTGCCAATCCTCCTCTTTTTTTTTTGCTGAGGAAGACTGGCCCTGGGCTAACATCCGTGCTCATCTCCTCCACTCTACACGGGATGCTGCCGCAGCATGGCTTGCCAAACAGTGCATCAGTGCGCGCCTGGTATCCGAACTGGTGGACCCTGGGCCGCCGCAGCAGAGCATGAGCACTTAACCACTTGTGCCACCGGGCCGGCCCCTGTAATTTTTCTTGATATCCAGACCTGAGGTATCAGGTATAAAGGAAGTGCTGTAAATAGGCCTTTAGTAATGTGGTGATGAGGTGTGGGCAGGGAAAGTGTTCTATAGTTTTATGATTATTTCTCTGTCTTTTGGTGAGCCTCTGCCTCTGGACTATGAACTTTACAATTATTTCTCAGTTTTCCTCTCCCCTTTTAGGTGGGAGAAGATGGCTATGGTGGGCTAGTGTTGGGTGTTTCCTTTCTCTTACTTGGAAGAGAAGGTTAGAGAGGTCTGTAGTTGTGTATTTTCCTCTCCCATGCAGAAAGCTAGATCTGATTGGGTGGAGTATTTCCCTTCCCCAGGTCAGTTAGACTCTGATAACACCTCAGCAGTTCTGGCTCTGGTTAACTAGTTCCTCCTGAGGGCAGATCTTGTTAGGAAGAACATAATGTGCAGACATATTTTAAAATGGTTCCTTTCCCCTCCCCCTGTTAGAAGCATAAGGGAATTTTTCTCTATTTACTGTGAGAACCTGGTCAAACTCCTGGATGTAAATCTCATAAAATTGTGGTGGCCCCCTTATGACAATGTCCTCCTGGAGCTCTTAAGTCTCAGAGTTGTCCACACTGAGCCTCCAGCAACTCATCAATTGCACTTCCGGTTTTCCTACCCCAGAACAGGTTCCTGTGGAGGTTTCTGCTGGTGAGTCTCTGCTCTGGTAAGGCACGACTCCCGGTATTTACCCAGTTCTCTCTCCAATCCTGGGAGCAGTAGTTTGCTCTGTGTCCTCACCTGTCCGTCATGGGTCCTAGAGGAGTTGTTCATATTTCAGTTTGTTCAGTTTTTTACTTGTTAGGATGAAGTGGCAACTTCCAATCTCCTTGTGTTTGGAACCAGAAACTGGTAGTCCCTTATGCAAACTTTCAATGAAGAGATAGTAAATAAAATATTGAGTAAATAAGGACACAGTGTTTCCTAAGCATCCCCGGGGGATTGGTTCCAGGAAGCCCCACAGATACCAAAATGAATGGATGCTCAGGTTTCTTATATAAAATGGTGCAGTGCAATGAATACAGTCGGCCTTCCATATCTACTGGCCTGCGGTTGGTTGAATCTGCAGATGCGAAACCCGTGGATATGGGAGGGCCTACTGTATCTACAATAAAGTTCGTGAGTTAAATATATGGCTTGAGCCCATAGCTTAGTGATTTAAATGTAAAAATAGGGAGGAAATCCGTAGTCATTCATTCATTCAAGAAATGTTGATAGAAGGCAGACTCTGCCAGGCACTGTCCCAGTGTGGGAAGCTGAGACATTGCCAGCCCAATGTTGGAAGGCTGGAGAAGTAGGGCTTCCACAAGGCACATGCTGCACAGATTGGCAAAGGGCATGTGCTGATTCACAGATATTGCTAACAAGGTGGGGCCTGGTTTTTAGTGCAATAGCTCTCTCTACAAATTGCAATGTGTCCACACAAAAGACAAGTTTTCTTACATAGATGACATATGTTTTAAGTTGATTTATCTTTACCTCAAATGGAGAGACATGTAGGATGGCAAAATCTTTATAGCCTTGATATTGATTTGGACATTTCTAATAATATACAAGGAGAAAGTGAACAGATCCATAGGAGCACCACTCTTCCCATGAATGAGAAAAATACTAGGTCTCAATTGAATGCTAAACATTTCAATGAGAACAAAGTAGGAAGGAGGAAATAAGGAAAATGATATGGGTCTGTTGGGGAGAACATAGCAGACAAAAAGTAGCTTAAACAAGATCCACGCATGCCTCTGTATTTCAGAAAGTAACTTAGCAAATAGCTAGCCCAGAAGGTATATTCCCTATTCAATGTTGAATAATATTTAATATTTTAAAAATAGGATTAATGACTAAAATAGGTGGTAAATTTCTCTATATCTATAAGAAAAAGCTAGAAAACCTAGTTTTTTTTTAAAAGGACGTTTGAATAGGCAATTCTAAAAAAAGGAAAAATCCACATGAGTATCAAGCATTTCTTTTTTTTTTTTTAAATTCACTAAGAATGAGAGAAAAGTGCACTAATAACTAATACAATGAGATGCCACATTGCTGAAATTAGATTGGTGAGAATTAGAAAAACCAATGATCTCAGTGTCTTTAAGGGTGGCGGGAACTGAGAACATTTGTGTAACGCTGGTGGGAAGGAAATCTGGTGTAGTCATTCTAGAGCGTATTTTGTTAGGCATGCCCATAACCTAAGAACCAGCAATTCCATTTCTGAAAATAAATCCCAATTATGCAAAGGAAGTCTATAAAGAGACCTGCACAAAGATAATTATTAAAACATTGTTTGCTTTTGTGGCGGGTTAAAGGCAATCTAGAAGCTGGATAATTAATATATAGTAGATGTAAAGAATACTATGGAATACTATGTAGCATTTAGGAGCAATAATATAAACTTATGTGGTGCAACACGTGTACTTCTTAAAACAATGATGGGTGAAAACGTGAGAAACAGAAGGTGTCCTACAGTCAATATCAGTTAGGTAAATTAAAAATAAATACACAAAACAATACTAATTAGTTTACAAGGTATGTATGTATCCACAGACATTTGTTAAATACATTAAGTGCTTATGAGCTGGAAGAGGAATAGGAACGGAGATAAGGGCGAAGTAGAGAAAATTGGAGAAAGTTGTGTGACATGTGCATATGATGATTGTGTCCCATGAGCCAGCAAATATGATGAGGTCAACTTTCTGCATCTGAGAGAATGAAAGGAAAAGAGCAGGCATTAAACTCATGAATATTGCAAGGTAAAGAAACACACCATTTTTGTCCTTGGGGATTTATTACATTTATTATGAGATGCACAGGGAAGTAAGGAACTTCATCATTACTGCAAATAGTTTCAGCCACCGCCCAGCCAGGGCCATTAAAGCAGAGCCCACTCTCCCTGCAGTTCCAGCCTCTGTACTGCTGCTCTGTCCACCCAGTGGTTGGGCTCCTTTGCTCCTGCCCTTACGCTGAGCCATTGTGCTAAGCCAGTTACTCTCTGTGTCTGTTTCTGCTGCACCTGCTGCTGCCGACTCTCTGGTGTGTGCCTCAAATTCAAACTCCTGAGACAGAATCTGACTCATCACCTTGCACCTTCTGTGCCGGGTTGAGCATGTTTTTCACGACAAGCAAGCGCCTAGACTGCTGGACACTCCCAGGTGGTGACCCTTCAGGTAAGTACTGCTTCTCGGACCAAGTAAGTACTGCTTCTTATGACCCGCATCATCTCCTCTGGCGATCCTAGGCCTTGAACTCGTTGAGTACATCCAAAGATACATCATCACTTCATAGTTGCAATGTGACTGCATTTGTGTGATGCCTTTGCCATTGCTGCATAATCTGTGGCCAATGTGGCAAGATGATGCTCATGGCAGAGTAAAAGTATATCTAGAATTTGTATATCAGATCTGGAGAGCAGTGCTACTATGCATGTTAAAAGCAAATTTTGCAACCATGAGAGGTAATTATGCTCATAAATCAGGGTGAAATGTTTAAGAAGAAAAGAGATTTGATAAATCCTACTTGAATTTCCTTGTGAACTGGGGGGACTTCACTCTGCATAGAGAGAAGAGCACCACTCCCAACCTCCTTTCCCATAAGGAATTGCATAGGTGCAAGAAACCGTGCTTGCTTAGCATCTTCCAGCCTGCTATAAGGTGGTAGGCTTTGTTGAGAACCCACTCTTTCAATTATTGCAATAAGCAGTAAATTACACTAAATATTAATGTCAGAGTGCTAATTTCAGTCACATCTTCTATCTCGTCATCAGGGGGCTACCCCAGCACATGGCACATACATAGATCTTAACCAAGAAGAGGGCTCTATGCATGGCAGACACTCAGAGTAGCACAGATCCCTTCCAGAAAACAACTCCTCTCTATAAAATAATAAAAACCTGTGGAAATATATAAACATAAATATGTTCTTTAGAACACCATCTATAAGATACTCTACTTCTGGCTGAGATGAAGTAGCAGAGACTATATTTTCCCTCCGGCTTGAATTGACGAGAGCAAATATTGGGAAAGATGTATGAGACCATGTTTATTGAGTTTTGAGACACTGAAGATCAGACAATGAAGGATAGTCATCAATGAGAGATGGAAAACAAATAATGTGAAACCTTTGCTGGCCCTAGCTTAGTGCCTTAGAAGAGTCTCTAGACTGTGGCACAAGGAGTGGTAACCCAGGCAGAGCTCAGAGGTTACACTGAGTTGAGCAGATGAAGCTAAGAGCCCAGGAGGTCAAATTGTCCAGAGTTTGTGGGACAGAGTGCCGATGAGCAGGGATGCACAGAAAGAGAACTCTGGACAGCTGCAGAGGGTCCCTGTTGAGTATTCACCAGAGTACTGACTGGTGCATATGTTTGAAGAACTATCTGAGAGAATTAGAGGGAATAGTGCCCAGTGCTCACAGAGGTCTGGGACTAGTCCCTGTTCCCACCAGGCCAATTAGAAAATGGTATCATTCTTGGGGTATAGGATACACAGAAGCAGGATAGGAATAGGGTAACAGAAGTGAGGCACCCAGGGAGCAAATTTAAGGAGACGTTCACTTTCAAATTCATAGAAATGCAGAACTGGCACGTCAGAGTGAGCGCCACCTTAAATTCTGCAACCTGGGGCCCCACTCCTAACGCAGGTGCTTGCGGCAGCCTGAGCATGAGGACTTCCTTATGTTTGCACCCTGGGTGCCTCACCCAAGTCCCAGCCCGGCTCAGAAGACATAACAAACGCAGCTGTGGTTCTTCCTAAAAAAATCTTAAAAGCAATATCCAAAATGATCAAACTGTTTCCAAATAATTTACCTGTGATCCAGAACAAAGCTAAAGAATATTTCTAGGAATACAAAAATAGTCATTATCCACCCAAAAAAGGAAAATTCAAAATGTCTGGCAATCCAATAGGACCAGACATGCAAAGAAGCAGGAAAATATAATCCGTATTGAGGAGTAAAACCAAACTAGAACTGACACAGATGTTAGAATACCAGACAAGGATATTAAAGCAGTTATTATAATTGTATTCCATATGTTCATAAGTTAAGTAGAGATGTGAAAGATATTAAAAAGACACAAAGCACCAATATAAACTCTAAAAAATGAAGCACATAGAGATAAAAAGAATTAAAAAAGTTAAAACACTATCACTATCAGTGAGCTGTGGAAAAATTCAAGTGTCTCTAATGCACATGCAATTAGAGTTTAAGACGGAGAAGATGGCAGAAAAAATTTCAAGAAATAATAGCTGAAAATATTCCAGATTTGATGAAAACTATAAACTTATGACTCAATAAGCTAAATGAACTACAATTTCAAGAAATATGTGCAAAACCACACCAAGGCACATCACAATCAGACTCCTCAAATAATGTGATAAGGGAAAATCTTAAAGGAGTTAAAGAAAAAGGAAAAAGACACATGATATACACAGGAAATAGAGATAAGATGACAGCAGCTTTCTGGTCAGAAACCATGCAAGTCAGAAGACATTGGAGCAATATCTTTTAAGTACTGAAAAACAACAACAGCAAAAAACTGTTAAACTAGAGTTCTGTACAAGCAGAGAATCTTTCAAAAATTAAGGGTAATAGACTTTTTCAGACATACAAAAGCTGAAAGAATTCATTACCATTAGACCTGTAGCATCAGAAATATTGAAGGAAGTTCTTTCTGTGGCAAATAAGCACATGAAAAGATGTTCAGCAGTGTTAGTCATCAGAGAATGCAAATTAAAACCTCACTGGGATACCACTGCACATCTATTAGAATGGCTACAAATAAAAAGTCTGACCACATCAAATGTTGCCAAGCATATAGAACAACTGGAACACACATATGCTCTTGGTGGGAATATAAAATGTTACACCCTCTTTGGAAAACAGTTTGACAGTTTCTAAAAAATCAAATATACATCTACCATATGATCCAGCTGTTCCACTCTTAGATATTTACCCAAGAGAAAAGAAAAAAGGCATACATCCATACAAAGACTTGTATACAGATGTTCATAGCACCTTTATTTTTAATAGCCCCAAACTAGAAATAACCCAAATGTATATCAACAAGAGAACGTATAAAGAAAATGCCGTATATACATACAAAGAATACTATTCAGCAATAAAAAGAAACGAACTGTTGTTATACTCAACCGTATGGATGAATCTAAAAATTATCATGCTGAGTGAAAGAAGCCATGCAATACTGAGTAAATACTGTATGATTCCATTTGTATAAAACTCTACAATATGAAAACTATTAGATAGTTACAGAAAGGGGATGTGCGGTTGCCTGAGGAAAGGTGTGCTGAGAAGGGGATGAGGAATTACAAAGGATCGTGAGGAAACCTCACAGGGTAACGGATATGTTCATTTTCTTGAGTGTGCTAACACTTCCACAGGTGTGTATGTCTACCAAACCTTATCATCTTGCACAATTTTAATGTGTGGAGTTTATTTTATGTCAGTCATATCTCAATAAAGGTGTCAAAAATGCCATTCATAATTATGAAAATCCAGGAACAATTTTAATGTCAAGCAATAGCAGATTGGTTACCTGTAGCATGGTATAATTCATATACTGAAATGTTGTGCAATAGTTAAGAACGTTTTAGAATTAAATTTATTGACCTCAAAGAATGTTCATAATATTCTTAATTAAAAAGAAAATTGACTAATGCAATCTCATTTGATTACAGAATAATAGGTACATAGTACTGAAATAAATTTAGAGATTGAACACTCAAAATAGTTATTTTTGAGTGCAAATATTATGAGTGATTTTTATTTTTTCTTTGTAATACCCTGCACTTTCTCATTCTACAAAAACACATAACTGGATGATAAAACATTTTCGTAAAACATCATTGGTATGCAAAAATGGTACTGGGACTCCTCAGAAAAAAAGGCCATGGTATATATAAAAATAACAATTGACTATTGAAATTCAAAAGAGCTTCAATGGCTCCTCTGGTACATAGTCCTCTTCTTAATAGGCAGTGATAATTTTCCCATCTCATGGAGGTGAAAATTCAATCCCATAGAGACAACTCACTTTCTTAATGTCACACTATAACTATGTGTCACTGAAGATGACAGATTGACAGAATGTGACCACTTGTATCTTAGTATAATGCTCCTTCCATGGTAACAGAGTAGCCCAATGCAAGCTAGATTTTCCTTTCATATTTTAACATTTTCACTCTTTAGATCTTCCTTAGAAATCCGTCATGTATTTAAACACTCTTCACGGAGAAAATTGATGGAATGATTTATTAGACACTTCACTTTGGCCTAAATAAGGCAAACTAGCCTAAATCATAACCCCTATTTGTCTCAGAATACCGGCTCCTCTCATTCAATGTCCTTATTTTTTTTCCATTTGTACCAAGCAATGAAACATAATTAGTGAGTATACTGAGAAAGAGATGCTTACCATCTTCAATAACGGTTTAGTTTTCTTACTGCAAACTCCAACCTTGTACTGTGAAACGAGCAATTAAATGGAGTCAACCCTTACATGACTTTCATACAGCATTTTCTGAGGAGTAAGGTGTCCAAAAACATTGAAACGACACCAGTAGTCATTATGTCCATCAATGCCAACTAGTATGGGATCACTGCGTGACAGCCTACATTTACTAGATGAAGATGTTTAATGACTATTATTTTGCTTTATTGTATCAGAGCCAGGGGTAAACTTCTTAACATATTGGTCATTTTGCACGTCTTGATATCCTGTCAATTTTCTACCCCATACATATTGCATAATATAAAATGAAAATAGATACCAATGAAATCCTTCTATAATTATTCATTAGGGAAGCAGGCTGTAATATTATTCTACGTACTACAAATATTATAATCATACAAAATTCTTAGAATACAGAGTCAATGAAATTTGGAGATTGTTTACACACTTGCGCTTACAAATGATGAAATACAGCTGCTTGGTCAGCATCACACAGAGTGCTGTTGGCAGAAGCAAGGCCAGAATGTAGGTCTTCTGAGTTTCAATTCTCTGAACTCTCTCCTAAAGGAGGTTGTCTGACTTTTCAGAATAAATATGCACATAAAATCATTATCGGTTTTTAAATTAAATAAACTGAAGAGCTGACTCTTCATCCTTTGTTGACCATTTTGCTAAATAAACTAGTTTATACTTTCTGAAAATTTCAGAATGTTAGATTTTCTTAACACATAGCAAGTATGAAAAATGAATTAGTATTTATCTACATTAGAGGGATGGATAGAATTGTACATACAGATTAAACACATTTATAGAATTATTAACAGCAGTAATAAAATGGCCTATTTTATTTTTCATAACCAAAGTAAAGGTACTAATAGTTTATTAAGCTGGCAATCTTCTTCTCTTTATGTCATGAAATGTCATGATTCATAGATATTCTCCAATTAATAGGATGTGCTGTACAGACATACTAGAACTAACTCCTTTGCAGTTAGATTATTGGCTTACCTTGAGAGCTTTATATAAACAGGCTTCTGTATTTATTATTTTATTTACTTTAGAGATTTTATTAATGATAATCTTTAAAATGTTAGTCTCTCAAAAAATTATGACATAATTTTTTCTTAGGTATCATGGAGGGAAATAGTTATGTTGTTACTCAACCATTTATTTGCTTTCATTTTTGATTCATTGTTTTTGGTCTTGTTTCACTCTTTATAGTGGGTGCAAGGAAGCTCAATGTTACTTTTAACTGGGATATATATGCACTTTACGTATTATCCACAATCCTGGATGCAATACTTATTTTATCTTCCCTAGATTTCCTCAGTTATTTTTAAGACATTAACATATTTTTTGAATTGGTTGAAAGTCCAAAATTTAATTTTTGGAACATACCCACTTTTGTAAATAAACATAAATAAAGGATTTTGCGTCAAACATGGTGAATTTCATATACATATATTGATAGGTTAAGACTTACTAATGGCATCTTATTAATTGTTTTCTGCCTGTTTTGTAGTTTCCCTGTTCCATTTTTCCTCTCTTATTGTCTTCCTTATCTATTAATAATTATTCTAAATATAAATGGTCTAAATTCTCCAATCAAAATACAGAGAGTGGCTGAATGGATATAAAAACAAGACCCAACTCTATGCTGCCTGCAGGAGACTCACTTCAGCTTTAAATACCCATAGGCTCAAGTGAAGGGATGGAGAAAGATATTCCATGCAAGTAGAAATTAAAAGAGAGCAGGGATAGCTATAGATATCAGACAAAATAGACTTTAACCCAAAAGCTATAACAAGAGACAAAAAAGATAATCATATAATGATAAAAGGGTCAATTCATCAAGAAGAGATAACAATCAAAACTATATATGCATCCAACGTCAGAGCACCTGAATATAGTGAAGAAGTAAAATTGTCTCTGTAGATAATATTATCTGTTTTTTTCAGTTATTTTATTGAGGTCACATTGGTTTATAACACTATATAAATTTTGGGTGTACATTATTATATTGCAGCTTCTATATAGACTGCATCATATTCACCACAAAAAGTCTAGTTTCCATCCGTCACCATACCTATGTGCCCCTTACCTTTTTCACCCTACCCCTCACTCCGTTAGCCTCTGGTAACCACCAATCTGTTCTCATTATATATGTGTTTTATTTATCTTTCACATATGTGTAAAACCATATGGTATTTGTCTTTCTCTGTCTGACTTATTTCCCTTAGCATAATACCATCAAGGTCCGTCCATGTTGTCACAAATGGCACAATTTTGTCTTTTGTATGGCTGAGTAGTATTCCATTGTATATACATGCCACATTTTCTTTATCCATTCATCTGTTGATGGCAATTTGGGTTGTTTTCAAGTCTTGGCTATTGTGAATAATGCTGCAGTGAACATAGGGGTGCACATATCTTTTTGAATTCATGTTTTCATGTTCTTTGAATAAATACCCATAGGTGGAATAGATGGATCATATGGTATTTCCATTTTTAATTTTTTGAGAAATCTCTGTACTGTTTTCCATAGTGGCTGCACTAGTTTGCATTCCCACCAGCAGTGTGAGGGTTCCCTTTTCTCCACATCCTCTCCAACACTTATTATTTCTTGTCTTTTTAATAATAGCCATTCTGACAGGTATGAGGTGATATCGCCTTGTAGTTTTGATTTGCATTTCTCTAATAATTAGTGATGTTGAACATCTTTCCATGTGCTTATTGGCAATCTGTGTTATCTTCTTTGGAAAAATCAGCCACATGTAAATGAATTAAAGTAGATCATTATCTTATACCGTGCACAAAAATTAACTCAAAATAGATTAAAGACTTGAATGTAAAACCTGAAACCATAAAACTCCTGGAAGAAAACATAGGCAGCATGTTCTTTGACATCGGTCTTAGCAGTATCTTTTTGAATACCATGTCTCCTCAGGCAAGCGAAACAAAACAAAATATAAACAAATGGGACTATATCAAACTAATAAGCTTCTGTGCAGCAAAGGAAACCATCAACAGAACGAAAAGACAACCCATCAACTGGGAGAAAATATTTGCAAATCATATATCTGACAAGGTGTTAATTTCCAAAGTATGTGAAGAACTCGTACAACTCAACAACTAAAAAACAAACAACCTGATGGTGGGCAGAGGATATGATCCTATATAGAGAAAATCCCAAAGACTCTATCAAAAAACTACTAGAACTAATAAACAAACTTAGTAAAGTTGCAGGATACAAAATCAATATGCAGAAATCTGTTGTGTTTCTATACACTAAAAATGAAATATCTAAAAAAGAAAAAAAGAAAATAATTCCTTTTATAATAGCATGAAAAACTATAAAATACTTTGTAATAAATTTAACCAAGGAAGTGAAAGACCTGCACACTGAAAATTATAAGACTTTGATGAAAAAAATTGAAGACGACACAAATACATGGAAAGATATCCCATGTTGATGGATCAGAAAATTAATATTGTTAAAAAGTTCATACTACCCAAAGCCATTTATAGATTCAATGCAATCCCTATCAAGAATCCAATGGCATTCTAATGGTGTAGAAAAAAATAATCCAAAAATCTGTGTGGAAGCAGAAAAGACTCCACATAGCCAAAGCAATCCTAAGCAAGAAGAATAAATCTAGAGGCATCACATTTTCTGATTTAAAACTATACTACAAGCCTATAGTAATCAAAACGGTGCGGTACTGGCATAAAACTAGACACACAGACAAATGGAACAGAATCAAATGCCTAGAAATAAACCCTCACATAAATGATCAACGACTATTTGACAAGAGAGCCAAGGGTACTTAATAGGGTTGGAGAAACTGGATATTCAGCTACAGAAGAATGAAACTGGGCCCTTATCTTATGCCACTCACAAAAATTAACTCAAAATTGATTCAGGACTTAAACATAAGATCCAAAACTGTGAAGTCCCTAGAAGAAAACAGAGAAAAATCTCTTTGACATCAGTCATGGCAACAATTTTTTGCATCTGACACCAAAAGTACAAGCAACAAAAGCAAAAATACATAAGAAAGACTACATCAAACTAAAAAGCTTCTGCACAACAAAAGAAACAATTAAAAAAATTAAAAGGCAACCTATGGAATTGGAGAAAATATTTGCAATCTATCTATCTGATGGGGGGTAATATTCAAAATATGTAAGGAATTCATACAACTCAATAGCAAAAAACTAAACAATTCAATTAAAAAATGGACAGAGGAGCTGAATAGATATTTTTCCAAAGAAGAAATACAAATGACAAACAGGTACATGAAAAGATGCTCAACATCACCAATCATTAATTAATCACAATCACCACTAATCAGGGAAATGCAAATCAAAACCACAATGAGATATCACCTCACACCTGTTACAATGTCTATTATCAAAAAGACAAGATAACAAGTATTGGCAAAGGCATAGAGAAAAAGGAACCCTGTACACTGTTAGTAGGAATGTAAGTTGTTACAGCCACTATAGAAAACAGTATGGAGGCCTCAAAAACTTAAAAATAGAACTACCATATGATCCAGCAACTCCACATCTGGATATATATCCATACGAAAGGAAATCAGGATCTCGAAGAGATATCAGCACTCCCATGTTCATTGCAACATTATTCACAACAGGCAAGATATGAAAAAAACTAAATGTCTCACTATGGATGATATTATTCATCCAAGAGAAAGAAAGAAATCCTGCTATTTGTAACAACATGGATGGACCTTGAGGGAATTATGCTAAGTGAAACAAATCAGACAAATGCTATATGATTTCACCTATATGTGGAATCTAAAAAGCAGAACTCATAGAAACGAAGAGTAGAATGACAGGGGCTCGGGCTAAGGGAAATGGGGAGATGTCAGTCAAAGGGTACAGACTTCTAGTTTTAAGATGAATAAGTTAAGGGGACCTAACAGGATGGTGACTATAGTTAACAATAGTGTATTATATACTTGATAGTTGCTAGGAGGGTAGGTCTTGATGTTCTTACCACCAAAAAATAAAGGTAATTATGTGAGGTGATAGAGTGTTAACTAACCCTATTGTGGTAATCATTTCACAGTATGTAAGTATATCAAATCATCATGTTGTACATCTTAAACTTACACAAGGTTAAATGTCATTTATATTTCAATAAATCTCGATAAAAAAATCACAAAGTGTCTTCCCACAAAATATTTACTAATTACAAAGGAAAAAAAATTGTAACTCTACAGTGGAGAAGGCTGGCAGACACCATCTTAATCAAGTGATGAAAGCACACACATCACCAGTAATGGGACCAATCAGAACTATGTGCCGCTTGATAGCATGCACTCAGCATTGCTGCTGTGATATTTCTGCCATAAAGGGATACCCTGAATCTAATTATGAAGAAATGTCAGATACACCTAAATGGATGGCAATTCTACAGAATAACTGGCCTGCAATTGCCAAAACTATCAAGCTCATGAAAGTCAAGGAAAAACTCAGCAACTATTGCTGATTGAAGGAGAATAAGCAGACATGACAACTAAATGAAAAGCATATTTCTGAGCTGGATCTTTTTACTGTTAAACACAGTATTGACGCAATTAATGAAACTTCAATGCAATCTGAAGATTCAGATGGTTGCATTTCAATACTTAATTTTCTGACTTTAGTGTCTTTATTATGAAGATATAGAGAAATGTCTTTGTTTAGGAAATACATGCAGAAGTATTCAGAGATAATGGAGCGTTATGTCAACCAGCTAGTCCCTGCCATCGCACAGAGGATCCCATCTGACTCTGGAGGCCTACTCTTGATTCAGAATGAACACCTAAGAATTGCCAAACATATGAGGAAAATTTCCAGCATGGACAGCAGACAGAGGGAAAAAACAAGACTCTGAGGAAATAAACACAATGCAAGTATCAATAACATAATAATAAAAGTTCAAAACGAGTATTGGAAGATAGATTGGAGAATATATTCCATCTATGTTCTGGTTATCTATTACTGCAGAGCAAGCTGACACAGAACTTAGTGGCTTAAAGTAATTTATTATTATCTCTCCTAGTTCTAGGGTTTACTGTGCAGTTCTTGCCGAAGTCAGATGGCAACAGGGTCTGGAGGCATCTGAAGGTGTCAGTGAATACTGTGGGATAGTGGGGCCTCTTTTTCTGTGCGACTTCTCCTGGTGGCTGCCTTGGGCTTCCTGAGCAAAGTGAGAGAGTATGTTGAGGGGCCACCTCCTTGACAAGAGTTGATCTTATCATTTGAGGTTCAGTGCAGGAAACAGAACTCACTCTAAGTATTTTACCTAGGAAGAGGTTTTATTTTCTAAAAGAATTAGACTTTCATTTCTTTCTTGCACAGGAGTAAAAAAGTGAGTGGACCAGAGATGGTCGATAACAGAAATTTATTCTCTCACAGTTCTGGTGGCTAGAAGTGTGAAATCAAAGTGTTGCTTCTTTCTGCAGGTTCTGGGGAAGAATCCTTCCTGGCCTCTTCCTAGCTTCTGGTTGCTGTTAGCAATCCTTGGCATTCCTTGGCTTGCAGATGCATCAATCTGATCTCTGCCTCTGTCATCATGTAGCTTTTTTCCCTGCTTATCTGTGTTCAAATCTCTCTCTCCTTATAAGTCAGTCAGTTATTAGATTTAGGGGCAACTTTAATTCAGTATGATTACATCTTACTTAACTTGGTTACACCTGCAAAGACCTTATTTCCAATTAAGGTCACATTCACAGGTATCAGGGATTAGGACTTCAACATATCTTTTTAGGGAACACAATTCAGCCCACAGTACAAGTCAAACCAAATACATAACAAAGTGATTTTTTATCAAACGTATAGTTTTAAGTAAAAGTTTTTTTTTTTAATTGCAGTATAACTTTACATACAGAAAAGTACTTAAATTATCAGTGAACAGTTCATTGAACTTAGTAAACAAATCATATATCCACACAGATTAAGAATAAAAGAAGAAGAAGAAGATCGGTAAAACCATAGTGGTCTCCCTTATCACCCACCCAGACATGTTCTTCGTAAGTAAGCCACTACGCTGATTTCTATTATCACAGGGTCGTTTTCCCTATTTTGAATTTTATGTAATGGAATTGTACAGTATTTACTCTTATTTCTGAACACTTTCATTGAATATGATGTTTATTAGATCATCTTTCTTTTTGCATGTAGCAGACCTTCCAAGAATGATTCCCAAAAGGCTACAGAACAATATTTTCATGTGGCAAAAATAGTAAATGAACAAAATGATAGACCAGGAAAACACAGTCTCCTGTCCACTTCTGCAGTCTGCTAGTTCCACTCCTCACGGTCAACTCCTGTTGTCAATTTCTCTTTTTATTTGTTCAGAGATAGTTTAAGCATGTAAAGCATTAGAAACATTTAAATGTGTCTGCACATATATTTGGGATACAGAGGTATCCCAAAAAGAGAGTACAATAAATGCACTCTGTTCTGCATCTGGGTTTTATCCTAGAGGAACTTCCTAATTAGCACATATAAACCTACCTCCTTTTAAAAAATAGTTGTTAGTATTTCGTCTAAGTCATGCATCTCAGTATGTTTCATCAACCACCCGTTGCTGGTCATTTGTTGCTCTTACACTACGCCTCTTGTATCTGTATATAGCCACATATTTGTCATGAGGATACGTTTTAAAAAGTAGAATTTTACTGGGTCCAATATGTTTATTTTTAATTTTGATGTGTATTGCCAAGTCTTCAAAAGAGATTATTGTAATTTTTCCTTTCAAGAACAGTGCCTCGGGGTCTCTATTTTTCTACAATTACATTCACAAAATAAACTCTTGCTGAGATTAATAAATTGCCTGGATTAATAAACATGTCAAGATTCATAACAAGGTAAAAGTAGAATTTATTAAATTTTAATTTGTATAATTTCTTTATTTATAAGTGATATTGGATCTGATCAGCTTGAATCTCAGAAAGATGTCTCCGGGAGAACTGTGAGTAGATGGAGGTTAGGTTTGAGATTTGAAAAGAAATCACACAGTGGGGCAAAGTGGAGATCATTTTCGATTAATAAATAAAATAAATAAATAAAAATGATTCCACAGATGGGGAGGGGATGGGATTTTTACCTGAGAAGAATACAGGAAGGGACAGAGTGTTTATCTACCCACTTCCCCTATTCACCAATATATTTGGCTTAAGCTTGTTGAACTTTTTGATTTTTTTTTTTCTTTTCAAGTGATAATAACCTTAGTTGACATTATGTTGGAAGCTGGCCCTAAATACCATCCGAGAGTACTGGTCAGGAATCCAGATGCCGTCTCCCAACCTGAAAACCTACTTTTGTTCCTGAAAAATAGTTTGTGACACGGGGAATGCTGGTACAAAGCCATCCACTGAGTTTGAATGATATGGCAATGAAATTGTAGATAGTATCATTTTAGGAGGTTGTTCTTCAAGAAACATTGGAAACAGAGCAATGATTTAGAAACAAGAAAAGCCAAGCATCAAAATATAGTAACAGCTGGTAGTTTGGAAGGGAAAAAGCACCAGCTGACCTACTTAAAAATAACCCCATTAATGCCCTTATCTGGAATGAGGCTGTTTTTAAACAAAATGGGCTTGTGGGAAAATGGTTTATTTTTCTTTGTCTGGCAAAGGCCAGCATTTGCTTCTAGTCCCCGGAAATATTACATGTCCTCAAAAAACCTGATGGTACAAATTTGAGAATTCTCATACTAGAAGAGACTAGAGTTAATCTATACAGATTGCTTCTTATGTAGATAGAAAATGGCACAAGTGGTGAAATTACTAAAAGTTTGCATAGCAAATTATGGGAAGAACTGGGAAAAGACCAGTTTAATGCGACATCTAGGGTGGTACTCTTAGATCATATCACTAATTATACCGTTGTGATATCAGAAATAGCATAACATTGTAGAAGTTTTAAGTATATAAAAAACAGCTGTTGTGGCTGCACTGACTGTGGTATTAATGGAAGATTTGATGGCAAATATACTTACATTATTAATTATAAAGACAATATAAATTCAGCCAGCTAAATGTTGTATGACACCGTTTCATAAATATAAAACCAAGTCTACTATTCACTTTTCCTCTAAAGAGCAGATTAAATCTTTTGTAGCCTGAATTATAAATATATAACGGCTAGCAATTTTATTTCTTTTTTTCCTCTACTCTGTGTCTTTTTTTTTCCTCTTACTATGCTGTCTTGTGCCCTGTGGGACAGAGATGGTGAAAGGAATGACACCAGCATTCTTATACACTCCAAGTGTGGTATTAAGTGAGGCTATAATCAGATACACACTTACATTGGATGTGCATTGCAGAATGGGATGCCCCATATTCTTAACTCTACAACGCTTGCGGATGATGTTTTAATTTTCAGGCATTAAGAAGGCCATGATCATTCAAGCATCTAACAAGAAAAAAAAAAAAATTAGAACAAGAAAAAAAAATCTAAATCATTTAAACTACTCAAATATTTTGTATGATTCACAGTGGTCCAGCCAAAAGAACTTGTAAAATGGAATAAATGTTTTGAATTAGCCCCATTCTCTTTTCATGAAAAATGTATTAATTGATGATGAAATTGAATTTCAAAAGCCTACTATTGTGTCTCCCTGTCTCTGCTGCTCCTTGCCTACCTCTGCCCCAATTAATTTTCAGTGAAGTTGCCAGAGTAAAATTTAAAAAAGGCAAATCGGGGTAAAATTCTTCACGGTCTTCCCACTGCACTTGGGATTAACTCCAAATTCCTAAGCATGGCATGCGAGGGTCCCTGGAGAGGCTGCTGATTTTTTCTCCAGCCTGGGTCTTGATCACCCCTACAGTGCAACTATTCAACCTTGTGCTGAACTAGGTGCTTTTCCCGTGAACGTGCGTGCCTGCCTGTGTTCTGTCATCCGCAGGGAGGACTTCCTTCTCCTCAGGCTTGCTCCATCTTTGTGATCACATACTGGCCTTTCAAGCCTGAACACAAGCATCATCTAATCTATGACGTATGTCCCAGCTATCTGAATTAAAATCATTTTGTCACGTGACTCAGTACATTCTTTTTCCTACTTAAGCTAGTTGGAGTTGTGTTTCTTTTAAAACCAACAGAAAACTCAGGACACTAGACTATGCAGACTTCTATCATAGTCATTATAAAATTTTATTCAATACATTTTTTCTATGCTTCTGACTCAGTATTTTGAAGTCTAAAATTAGCTACTTACTTTAAATGAATGTTCTCCTTTCTGAAATTAAGAAATAATTAAAGGACCATGATCCTTGCCACAGTGATGGTTATACCAAAGTGGGTATGTTGAGTGGTAGGGTTTAAGGATGGACTTGGACATCTGTGATAAAATCATCACAATCTCATTAATGGAGATACCTCCCTTGACATGGAAACAAACTGGGGTGGTCAAGAAAATAAATGTGGGCACTAAAAATGTGAACATTTTTATGCTAACATTACTTTCTCTGGCCTACTGTAGAATCCATTCTGCTAAGAATATGCAATAGGAAAGTCATTAGAGTTTTTGCAGCAATACTTGGACTCTTGTCTCCTGTGAAAGCTTGTTAAAGGTGATATAACATGGTTGTTGCCTCTCCATTCTATGTTTCTTAATGGGGAAATCTGAGACTGAAAATTCTCAGATGATAGTCAGAGGAGCAAAGGGTTACTACAGAGTTGTCAGCAGGTGCCAAGGGCAGTTGGAGGAAATCATCACCTTCTGTAACCCTTGATACTAATTAGTCTCCTCTCCATTAATTACACGCAGCTGCCCACAGTCCATTTTATTTTGTACTTCAGCTTCGAAAGAGCGTTCTCCTGCTTTTTTGCAATGTAGTCATAGTGCCATATAGCACACGAAAGAACTCTAAGTATGTCCTGGATATGCTTGTCTGCTTTAAAATATGAATGCCTTTCTAAACATGATCTGTGTCTTTTGAAGCAGTGAATTCTCTATTAAATGTCAATGGGAGTGGTTTCCAGGATGTGACTCCTGGGGAACTGAAAGGGAAGGTCACCAGGTGGTGAATATGAAGATCCAGGGAGTGACAGCCTTGCCTAGTCTAGACTGTTGATTAAGGGCCCAGTGGACTCACTGCCCATGGTCAAAATAGACAGCGACATCTGAAATTGGCTGGGGGTAAACACCAATTAGAGCAAAAGTCTGCACAGTTTTCTCTTAAGGTGCGATGATTTTGTATGCTTAAAGTATCTTCTTTTAGATCCAAAATGAGTCCCATAGAACATGTAATTCAAACTTTTTTTTTTTAGAAATGAGGAAAAGAGACATAAAGACATTAGATAGACAGGCCAAAGTGCACACAGATAGAGTGAAGACAAAAAATAAACAACCGACAAAGAAGACACTAGCAGCACCTCCTCACACCTATTTTGGAATCTTGCTCTGTTAATCATCTTCTGCTTTCCTATAATTTTGAGGGTTCCCTTCTCTGCCTGAGACTTCTCAGCATTCTAACAGACTCAAACAATTTTAAAGGAAAATCAGCCTTGACCTTGTATCCTCCTCCACCAGCTATATGCTGTCGGTGTTTTCCTTACCCAACGCTTGTGACTTCTACTCCGCCCACCTTCTCCTCCCACCCCACCCCTGGACACACACATGGCCCATGCCTTAACTCACTGGGTCCAGTCTTCTGTCACACCCTCTGACTGTTACCCCAAGGTCATCGGAGATCTTTAACTGCTAGACTCCATGAGCATCTTTGTGAATTCTTTCTGGATCTCTACATGGCATTGTTGCAAAGGCTGATTATAGTCATCTTAAAATGTTCTCCTTCTTGGTTTCCCGTGACCACTCTTCCTTGTGTCTTCTCTGGGAATATCTTCCTCCGATTCTTCTCCACAGCCATCTCCAGCCCCTCATTCTCTGCCTTAAGTACTCGTTTCCCACATTCTGTTTGCAGCTATTCTTCCCACCTTTTGTTCTCTTCTTGCATTCATTCACCCTGTCCCAGGCTTCAACAAACCCAGATTTGTCGCTGGAATCTGGAGGCCTCTATGCAAGTGCTGATCTGCTGTCTGCACTTGGGCAATACTCATACACACACACACACACACACCACTTACACTCATACCCCATATACACAGAGCACCTCAAACACCACACACAAAAACTGAAAGTTGTTAATACACGCATCCCTTACCTCCAAACTATTTCTCCTGGGTGTCAGCTTTGTTGAATGACATAACTATTTATGCAGTTACCTAAGAGAAACATCTGGCAAGTATCCCTGATTTCTTCCTCTCCCTTCTTTTCATCACCCATTTGTCCCTTTCTTCTTTTTTTTTCTTCCACTGAAATATCTCTTGAATTCTCTCCTTTTCTCAAATCCCACCCCCAACCTCAATTACTACCTCCCTGCAGACCTTTATCATGTCTTGTCTACATTATCCTTACTTCCTAATGGTTTCCCTATTATTAATATTTCTCCAATCTACCACCTCACTTGCTGTAAGAATAGTCTCTACCATGAAAAGAAACAGAGATAGAAATTATGCGGTGTGCCCACCTAAAACCTTCAGTTCTAGGTTTTCAATTTACTTCAGCAAAACAGAACATCATCGTGATGTCAAAGCTGAACACTTGTCAAGTCTTCTTTGTCTGGATAAAACAACTTCTTTTTCCTGAACTTCCAGGCAGGGGGAGCTGACGACCTATGTGTCTTGAGGACCACTCATGTAATTGTAAGGGAGGACTGATAACACGTTAGTGCTGGTATTTGTGTGTCTATCTCCTATCCTCAGTACACTTATGTCTTTGATGGCTGGGACTTTGTGTGTATATATGTGTGTGTGTGTACATATTGTTCCCATTTCCTAGCACAAAATTTGTCACACTGTGGGTTTTAAAAAATCATTTTTGAATGGATGGATGAATGTATGCTCATGTGTATCTACACACACATACAGGCATATTATATCATGTGTATACTATATCTGAATATATCAGGCAACTCGTGCACCAATTCATCTCAGCTTGGCCTCTTCTATCTCTTATCCTAGCCATCACTATAGAGACCAGCTCTGTGTGGTCTCTGAGTTACTTCAAACAGGAGCAACCCACTAGGGCCTTGCCTTAGGACTAGGCCAAGCCCCATCTTGTCTCTCCCTGTGGAAGACTGCTGGGTACCCATGCATGTACACTCTGGAAGTGGGGGTGAGGAGGTCTTAAGTCCTCACAGGGTAAACTTTCAACCAGTGGTGATGGGAGCCCATGGATAAATATGTCCCCTTTCTCCATCTTAGATTCACCTCCTGTGCCTCATCCCATGTGTCTTCTCTGACGGTCCTGCAGAAGCAGAGCACCTGCAGTGGTGGCTACACCTTTAACTCATCCTTATATTAGTCTTCTCTCCATCACTTCCCATCTCTCACTTCTGCTCCTGGAAATTACATTCTCCATCAATCAGACCTAAGCTGCCATTGCAGGGGGCAATGCAGCTGATTTTGGGGGAACCTAGGCTGAAACAGTGACTAATGGTCACAATAGAGAAAAACAACTGCAGATTTTATTAGCTAAATCCTCTTCATACTACAGTTTTCCAAAAAATAATTTTCTGTTTTTTGAAAACATATATTTTCAGGGAATTTTTTAGCTTGGTGTAGTAAATTTATATGTGGATCTAGATATGTAGTCAGTATGCGATTTGAGTCTCACCTCCACCATTCCTAAGTTATTTAACATGATTTAATAATCTCGATAAACTTCAGTTTTGTCATCAGTGAGATAAGGGTGATAATAATCCCCTCACAGGGTTGCTGTGCACCTCAATTGCAGTAATAGATGAAAAGTGCCTCTCAGAATCTGAAATTCCGAACACGCAGTTCCATCCTCCACCATATAGCAATGCATTTCTGTAAAGGGGCGCAATTATCAAATGGAGGAGAGCAAGCTGTTGTCGTTCATTGTAACCATGACTTTCAGTTACAGGAAACTAAAATTAATCTAACACATTTGATAACACATCAATTTTGAATATTTATTTCCATCATTACATTTTTCTTTAACTTTTTTTTTTCTTTAATGGCTTAAGTTTACTGATGTTGAGCTGATGGAAGCTAATGAGTTGCTCTTACCAGCATAAAAGATGATATTTTAGTCTCAATTGTATTAGTTTAAGAGACACAGAGTTCTTATCACTTATATCAGCACTTTCGTTTTTCCAGATGCTAGCAGATGTGAAAATAACTGTCAAATCAACTGGAAAGCAGAGTACCAACCTTCGAGTGGCCTGAAATGTGGATTCATCAGCTAACGTACAAAATTTGAATTCAGCATACGCAAAGAATTTGACACCTGTCCATTTAGAATGTATGAGACAGGTGAGCAGAAATCAAGTGTACTAACGTCCAGACTCACCTATTTTTTCTCTAAAATAATGTAGCTCCTTTACCTTTCAACAAGAATGATTCTTATGCAATGCAATAGGAATTCCACCTATGATAAAGGGCTCCATTTCAACCATTAAATGGTGCTGCTCCATAGATAAAATATACAGGAATGATACAGAAATAGCAATTTTTTCTTTGTGTTGCATTTGTATCTCCTTGAAGGCCTTTACCAGCATGGAGTATTTGGTTCCTAGAGGTTGATGTTTATAGAAAAAATGAACGAGCAAATATATCACAAATATTGCGTTGTGGGCATGTGGGTCTTTGCTTTGAGCCAAAGTCACTTTGACAATGCTCAAAAATATGCTGGAGAGCCTATGACTTCCACATGGTTTAATAACACTTCTCTACTTCTAACAGGTGATAGCGTAGTCCTGTCCTTGTCTCAGCCCACACATTTGGAATCATCTTTCTCCTTCATCACTTACAGCTTACTTGTTAGTCTTGTCACTTCTTCCTTCAAAGGGTATCAAATTCAATTATTTTATCTCCTTGTAAGCTCTTTTATTCAGATCCTGCACACCTCTTGCTTCGATGGCTATAACCATCTACTATGAGCTTCCCTTCCTGTCTTTATTTTTCTTCTCTGCCACTGATCTATTCCCCAATGTTTGTTCAATCTTCTTTAAATGCATTTTTCTCATTTGTTACCTGCACTGAAAACCCACAATGTCTCTAGCTTATACATTTGTTCACCTTTATATTTTGGTTGAGTTCATGGGCTACAGAGAAGCATGGAGAACAGAATTTAAATCCCCCAAATTCCCAAGACATCCCTGCTACTGTGGTTTCCATTTCCCCAAGATAGCAGTCAGATGCCCCCTATCACACACTAGGCGGTAGCTCCTCCAGGGCCTGCCTTGCTTGCCTACCTTCCTGCTACACTCAACTATTTTCACTACCTTACGGTAACCTTCTTCCTCTTGCTTATCCTGATTTTTTTTCCTAGATTTTTTGTTTTTTTTTCACTCTACACTCTACATAGTTCATTAAAGCCTATTACTTTATCAAATGCCAGCATTTGACCTCACCACTGCCATTCTAGAGGGGTATAAGCATATTTCTCAAGAGTACTCCCATGGTTGTTTTAACGTAGCATATTTTGTAATACTTACTATTTGTAATTTCCAGTCCATTTCTTGGGAATATTTGTGAATACCTCAACAAAAAGGCCTGTGTTTTGCCTGTTTCCCCCATCTTTTGCCACGGAAACAAGCCAACAACCCAACCAAAGACTGTAAACTCTTACAGAGTCGAGACTATATCTATCGTTTTTTTTCCTGTTTTACTGCTGTGTCCTCAGCAGCTTTTACAATGTTCAATTGATAGAAAACACTTAATGAGTGTGAGTTGAAATACTCATGACTGGATGCTGGAATGTGCATGCTTTTCCCACATGGGTACAATCACACGGTATCATGGAAAAGCCAGCTTACTTCAATTTGCATTACCTCATGAGTTGAGTTTTCCTTGCCATTAAAGCACCTGAGAAACATCAGATGTATCTGTGTGATATTGAATTGTATGGATATAATTTATGTATTTATTATGTTATTGAATGTCTCACTTGCCTCCATATTTTACTTTAATAAACAATGTGGTGCATATATTCCTATTTGCATTTCTAATTACATCCTCCGACTAGATCTCTGGTTTTGAAATTATTAGGTCAATGGCATACATTTTTTAACACTTTTTAATTATAATAACAAAATTTTTTCCCCAAAATGTAGAACAATTTATGCCTTAAGAAACAGTATATACAACAATGTTTCACCACATCCTTTGAAATATTGACTATTTTAAGTTATTAAAACACTTGCAATTAAAAAAAATTAGCTTAGAAATTTTCAAACATACAAAAGAAGAGCAAAGGGTGCACTGAGTTTCCACACACCCAGCTTCAACGAGGACCGACTCACTCACAGATAATCTTATTTTCTCTATATCTCCACTCATTTCTTCTGCCCCCAGGATTATTGTGCGGCAAATTCTAGACATCATACCATTTCACCTATAAATATTTAACTACATGTTTCTAATAGATACGGGTTCTTTTTGCAAACAAAACCACAACAACATTATCACATCAAAACAAAGTTAACAATAATTTCTTAGTATTATTAAATATTTAGTGTTAAATTTGTGTTTATATATAGATTTATCTAATATCCCCCACATTTGCATTTTTTAATGTAATCTTTTGTTGAAAAAACCGGACTTTTGTTCTATAGGATTTCCAAAAGTTAGAATATTGAAGGGTGCATATTCCTCTTTTATTTCTTCTAAGTAGGAAGTCAGATTAATTAATTAATTTAATTATTTATTTATTCATTAATTGGTAAGCCTATTTTACAGGTGCTGTTGATAATTCTTTCAGAAAATACGTAATGTATGTTTGTCTTTTTCTATTAGTAGTTATTGATAATTATTAGTGAAATTCATTAAGTGATTGAGGGTTGCAAGTTGTAATATTCTAATTTTAGTATTCCTTCTTTATTTCTAGCTAGATTACTTCCTTAAGAGAAACTTCTTATCAACTATTCAGTTACTATAAGGTACGATTCCAACAGGAAAAGCTGGATAAATCCTTGATTCTTCCCCTTTAATTTCCAATTTTCGAAATAATGAGTGGCTTCTTTAGTACTCTCAAAAGTTATCCAATAAAGTTGCTTTCAAAGTATCATCAGAAGCTCATAGATTAAACATATTTAATGAGTCTTAATCCAATGCCATTATGATACTAATAGAGGCTCAAATCATCCTGTCATTGGCAGTTAAAGTTCATTCAGGTTGAGCTCTGCATCCTTTTGATATAATCCTAGTAGTCTTCGAATGCTTCATTGATACCATGTTCTAGACTCATCTTGTACATTTTTCTGTCCAAAGAGTAATTTTTCCATTGATTCTTTTAGTTTTCAAGATATGTAATCATATTCATATTTGCAAATTCAGTTTTATATTTTTATGTTCCATTGTAATTCACATAATTGCATTTTTTTCTAGCAAATGCAATAGCAAATATTTCTAATCAAATATTACTTATTATTGGAAGCAGTGACCAACCTTATGTAGTAACCGGACAAAAATCATCTTTGTTTGTCCATTAGGTGAAATGCTGGTTTCAGTCTGGAACACCTTGGCTTTTTTATATCAGATTTATTTTCCCAGGAGGGATAATCCCAGTATATTGAACCTTTTATACCATTTCTCCTCAATATACACTTCTAAAATGAGGCAGATTTCCTCCAATAACTAAATACTCATTCCCTTTCCCAGGCTTTGTTTATGAAGCTTCGTTAGTGTTCAGTTTGGGCTTCCCTGCCAGGCTCGTCTATGTGTTTAAATTCCATTTTTATTTGGAGTCTCATACCAAATACCAAATGTACCTCTCTGAGAAAAATATTTTAAGCTAGTAAACTGAGATATAAAATCTTTCTGAATCACAGCGATTAAATTCTTGAATTGTTAGGTTTGATCTTTGTCTATCTCCCCCCTCTATCTGGCCCCCCCGATAGAACTAGGATCATCTCTTCATCTCTGCATTCCTGGAACCCAGCAACGGGCCTGGAACAGAAGAGGTTCTCAGTATTTGTAGGACGGATGATTAAAATCATTGTGAAGTCCTGCCAAACGATAACTCGCTGATCCTTTCCTCAACTCTGTGATTGTAAGGCTGATCAGCCCAACTTACAACCAAATTTAGCAGGCAATTGATCCGTAGTTGCTTCTTGTTTGCTAATTTCATATTCACAATTATATGTTAGGCTCATTAAAGAGTAGAAGTGTATTAGTTAAGGTAATGCTATCTCTTGTATCCTATAAAATCCAAAATAATACAATTGAAATACATTACTCCTTCACATAAAAGGTTCAAACATACTGTGACTCACCTCCAAGCAGTGACTCGGGGCCCAGGCTTTGTACATCTGGTTGCTGTGCAATTCCCTCATGCTTTGAAGTTCTCTCCTGGATCTCCTGCATGGGGTGAGCGGATGTCGAAAAGGAGGATGGAGTAGGCATGTCTTAGCCTAGAAGTGACTCTCACCATTTCTGCTCACCTGTCACCTGCATAGTTTTTTGGGAAATAAAGTTCATGGCTGAGCAGCCCTTTCCCCAAAACCATTCTATGTAATGGAAAAGGAACAGAAATATTTGGTGTTCAGATAGCCATCCTGTCATGGCAAACATCTACGATACTTCGCCTATCAACCTAACACCATATTGTTAGTGACCAAAAGCATGCTTTTTAAAAACTCATTGTTTAAGTTATTTAGAGTGTGTAACTTATTGAAAGCATCAATTATTAAATGCAAAATGTTATGGACTTGAGAATCAGAGTAAAGGAAAGAAATGGATTCAGATTCATTTAGTATCTGCAAAAATGCACCTGAGTGTATAAGATTCAAGGATTTATAAATTTGTTATATGTATAAGCTATGGACTATGTATACAGCAAAGATCTGATTGCTTGTGTTAGTTATCTATTGCATTTATATGTTCATGTAAAATTTAAAGAGTGATTCCACACATATGCTTCCATTTGTTTTACAAAGACAGACATGCAATGATAGTCATTTCATCAGAGCATTGATTCTTAACAGCAAAAATAATAATCACCTATCTGCCACAAATAGATAATTATTTATATAAACTATAATCCAGATGATAAAGAAAATATACAGACATTAAATATTTTGTCAACATAACTTTTTGGTATGCAAAACTTTCAATACCTTCTTACATGAATAGACTTCAAAATATGATGCATAGTATAATTTCTTTTTATAAAACAATATGTACATTGTATTAATTTTCTATTGATGCATAACATATTATCACAAATTCATAAGATTAAAATAATATCTACTTATTATATCATAGTTCTGTGGCTCAGAAGTCTACCACAGGGTGACTAGATTCTCTGCTTAGGGCCTTACAAGGCTAAAATCAAGGTTTGGCAGATGCCCATTCCTTTCTGAAGGTTCTGAAGAGGAATTAACTTTAGAACTCATTTACATTGTGGGCAGAATTTGGTTGTTTGTGGCTGTAGGACTGGGGTCTCTATTTTGTTGACACATGGGTCCCTCCACCTTTAAGCCAGCAATGACTGGTTGAATCCTTCTCATTCTTTGAATCTCTCTGAATTCCCCATTCTGCCATCTTCTGCTGCTTTTAAAGGCTTTTGTGAATTACATTAGGCTCAGCCAGATAATTCAGTATAGACCTCCTATCTTAAAGTCAATTGGTTGGTATCCTGAATTATTTTTGTTGCCATAGTGTAACATATTCTGTCACAGGGATTAGGGTGTAGACTCTTTTGGGGAGCCATAATTCTGCCTACCACATACGTGTGATTTTTTTTCTGTGTTTTTTCTAATTTTGTTTTCCAGTTAAACGAATATGTTACTTGGGTGTGTTTTCTTAGGAAAAAAAATTAAAAATAAACTGTACATGTTATCTCTGTTTAGCAGCTGAAGATTCTTTAACCTTTGCAACTGTCCATGGATATAGCATTACTGACTTTGTAGTTTGGATCTAAGCACATGCTCTCTGACTACTTTTCTAATTCTATTCCCTCAGGTACCCTGGTACTGGACAAAGCCTGCGACTCAGAAACTTACCTGAGTGGGTTGTCGAGAACTGGTGTGAAATGGGATATGACAGAACAGGTTTAATGAGATGAGTGTCCAAAGCCCTAGGTTCATATGTGTGTTTCTCAAAAATGTGTAATGAGACGGGTGGCTCTGTGGGAAATGAGATGTGTGCAGGTCTTGTAATGAGATGTTTGGCTGGTAAGCCATAATGAGATGCTTGGCTGGGGCTCTAATAAGATGCCTTGCCGGGAGTGTGTAATTAGACATTTGACTTGATGTATGCAATGAGGGGTGTGACTAGGAGCATAGTTAGTATGGGTGTTGGGAGAGAGTGATGCCATGTACAGCTGGACTGCAGAGAGATGCTCAGGCAAGCCTTGTGGGAAACGCATGCAGATTGTGAGGATGCACACACTGAGATGGAAATGAGTCTCATGGGAAAGATTCCATTGGGACAGGATGGTGATGTAGTCTCTTAATAGTGTGTGGCCATTCATTAGAAAGAATGAAATACAGGATGAGGCTATGGGAATAGAGGGTTGAGCATGGACTCCGGGGCCACACAGACTGCCAAAGCTAGACTTCCTGTTCGATCATTATCAGAACAACCTCGGGCAAATCACTTACATTTCCCTGTCTCTGTTTCTTCATCTGTTAACTTGGGATAACAATAGTACTTACCCCATAGGATCATTGTGAGGATTAAAGAAGACGATCTATGGAAAGTGTTTAAAGCAGTGCCTAGCATACCTGTAGTGCTCTATGTAAGTGTTAGTTGTTATAAAGTACGTTGTTGGATTTAGTCCTTTTTACAACTCTGTAAGGAAACAAAGGCTTGGCGACATTCCCTCCCTTGCCCCAAATCACCCTAATAGTAATTAGCAGGAAGGGATCTGCCGTGCGGTAGTAGAAGATATCTGGTTTGAAGAGTATGATGCCCATTGCTGAAAGAGAATTTGGAAACCTGTGAACCAAACTCTTTGGGGAGCTATAAAGAGGAAAGAATGAGACACAAAACTGCTCTGATGGATCTGGTAGAGGAGTGGCTGCACCTGGGCCTCAGTTTCCTCATCTGCTTCATAGGGAATAACTGCCCCACCGCTTAGGTGGATTTAAAAATTAAAAATTATAAGAGTTTAGAACTCTGTCTGTTACATGGTAAGTTTTGGTCAGTTAGGATGGTATTTGTCTGCAGGTAACAAAAAATATGACCAAAAGTGACTTAAACAAGTATGGGGTTGGTTTGTTATCACTAAATTAAAAATCTGAGTATAGGCAAGTGAGGGCTGAAATGGACATTACAGTGGTGTCTTCAAGGACTCAAGTCACTGCTGTTTTCCTGATCTACTATGCTCATCATACAGCATTCTCTCCACTGGTCGCAACATGGTGCTTCCTCCTCTAAACATCGTATCTGGATTTCAGAAAGGAGAAAGGGAGAAGGGTGAAATTTGAAGGGCAAGGAGCCTCTATACATCTTAGTTAGTGTGCCCCATTAGAAAAACTTTCTTCAAGTTCCAACCAGTGCCTTCTGCTTACTTCTCATTAGCTACATTGGTGTCTGGTAAAGAGAGTTTCTTAGCTTTCCACGTATGTACACTGAAATCTTGTTGGCTTTCTTGTGGATTGGTAGATAGTCGTTATTTATTAAGGATATTACCCTTTTGTCATCATTTGAACTGTCAACACTGAGATAAACCTTAGTGATGGAGTAATTGTCTTCTCATTAGAAAACCTTGGCAAATTAACAAAACCTCAGAGGAAAAAAATAAACTATTCTCATTGCAGGGAGACTGTTATTCTACATGATAATCACATTCTTATGATCTTTCATATTTCATGCTTTATATAAGGTTACAAACAGAACAAACAATGTTTTTTTTCCCCAAGGCGTACTTGACATTTCTTCCTTTACTTCTACTTAAAATAGGAGAAGTTGCATTTTTATGGCAGAAGTCCAATAATGGTTACATAACAGACCAAAATAGTAAATTAATTTATCTCTGTGAACGTATAGGGTAAAACTCTCTGAGCATTTCACAAGACCTCCACAGTGGTCATTAGATATATTTCCATGGAGCTATTGGTGGTCTCTCTCCTTCATCTCTTTTTCCAAGCTTGAAAAGGAAATTTATTGCACAGTATGAATTATCTATCTGAAAAGAATCCTCACCTGAGACTGGGCACTGCTGCGAGTTTCTCTTTTGATGATGAAAAGGTGATGGTGGGTAATGTATTATTCAAGTTAGTCTAAGTTATGCTGCAGTAAAATAAAACTTCCAAATTTTAGTAATTTAAGGAAATCAAAGAATTATTCTTTTTTTATTATTATTTTTATTTTTTACTTTTTTGGTGAGGAAGATCAGCCCCGAGCTATCGTCCGATGCCTATCCTCCTCTTTTTCTGAGGAAGATTGTCCGCGGGCTAACATCCGTGCCCATCTTCCTCTACTTTGTATGGGAGGCCGCCACAGCATGGCTTAACAAGCGGTGCGGCGGTGCGAGCCTGGGATCTGAAGCCTCAAACCCCGGGCTGCTGAAGTGGAGCGCGCGCACTTAACCACTGTGCCACCGGGGCTGGCCCTCAAAGAATTATTCTTATTCATGCTACATGTCCAAAGAAGATTGGCAAGGGGGGGGTCACTGCTCACCAAAAGCCCTCAGGGATACAGGTGGACAAAGACACCACCATTTTGTCTTGTCGTTTTCTCAATACAGGGCTTCGTTATAGCATTTACAGAGAAGGCTGGAGAGTCAAGCACAGACTATTCAATTCTTTAGTCTGGAAATACCTGTACTATTCTTCCTCATATTTCTTTATCCAAAACTAGCCACATGACCATGTTCCCAGAAATAAGGAAAAACGCTTTCAGTGAACATTGGTTATATCTATCCCAGTTATTATTCTGCTTCATTTTTCCAAACTCTAAAGGACAAAAAAAGTTTATATTTGCTCTATCAACTTCGTTACTCTCACTCTGCGTCAATCCTCTGCCTCTCCTGAGAAAGCTCTAATACAAGGGTCACCAACAACTGACATATTCCTGCTTCTTTGTCCTTAAAACCTACAAAACATTCCTAAACTAAGTAACTTTGCTGAACACTCCTTTTAAAATTCTATTCACTGGGGGGTCAGCCCGGTGGCGCAAGCGGTTGGGTGCGCGCGCTCCACTGCAGCAGCCCGGGATTCGCCAGTTCCGATCCCAGTGCGCACCGAAACTCCGCTTGTTAAGCCATGCTGTGGCAGCGTCCCACAGAAAGTGGAGGAAGATGGGCATGGAGGTTAGCCCAGGGCCAGTATTCCTCAGCAAAAAAGAGGAGGATTGGCATCGGATGTTAGCTCAGGGCTGGTCTTCCTCACTGAAAAAAAAAAAAAATTCTATTCACTGGATATCATTTATTTAAATGGTTCTCTAAGCTCCTTGGCATGACCTGGCTCCACACTAACTCTCACCTCATTTCATTATTATCCTAGGACTTTTTATTTCATTTTGTTTTATTCTTCTTTGCTTCCCCCCCACCCCAGTGACTGCTTGCCTATTTCCCTCCCTCCCTTCCTTCTCTCTTTCCTCCCATCTTTTTTTCTTTCCTTCTCCATTCCTTTTTTTGGCTTTCTTTTTGCAACTGTATGGTCATGCCTTTGCTAATTTTTGTTCTTGCTTTTGTTAAAAGGATTATAATTTTCATATTTATTTAGAACTATTAGTAATCACAAAAAGGATAAATGCTTAATAAGGCACTTTTTATATTTTAGGTTCATTTCTAATGTTGAACTAATTCTTTTTGTAATCTTTTCTTTTAACCACTTTTAAGTGTACACTTCAATGACATTAAGTACATTGACATTATTGTGCAACCATCACTGGCACCCATCGCCAGAACTTTCTTCATCTCCCCAAACTGAAACTCCTTGCTCATTAAAAAATAACTCCCTAGGGGCCGGTCCCCTGGCTTAGCGGTTAAGTGCGCGCGCTCCGCTACTGGCAGCCCCAGTTCGGATCCGGCGCGCACCGACGCACCGCTTCTCCGGCCATGCTGAGGCCGCGTCCCACATACAGCAACTAGAAGGATGTGCAACTATGACATACACCTATCTACTGGGGCTTTGGGGAAAAAGAAAAGGGGGAGGATTGGCAATAGATGTTAGCTCAGAGCCGGTCCTCCTCAGCAAAAAGAGGAGGATTAGCACTGATGTTAGCTCAGGGCTGATCTTCCCAACAAAAATAAATAAATAAATAAAAAATAACTCCCTATTCCCCAAAGCCCCCAGGCCTTGGGACCCACCAGTCTACTTTCTGTCTCTATAAATTTGGCCACTGTGGGATCATCATATAAGTAGAATTACACAGTATTTGCCCTTTTCTGACTGATTTACTTCACTTAGCTTAATATCTCCAGGTTTTATTCATGTTGTAGCATGTGTCAGAATTTCTTTTCTTTTTAAAATTGAATAATATTCCATTGCATGTATTTATCACATTTTGTTTATTTACTCATCCGTTGATAGACACTTGGGTTGCTTCAACCTTTGGATATTGTGCAAAATGCTGCTATGAGCATGGATGTAAAAATATCTGTTTGAGATTGCTTTCAATTCTTTTGAATATATAACCAAAAGTGGAATTTCTGGTAATTCTATTGATATTTATTAATATGACAATTCTATATTTTTTTGAGTCACCATCATCCTGTTTTCCATAGTGCCTGCACCATATTACATTCCTACCAGCAATGAACAAGGATTCCAATTTCTCCACATCCTCACTAACACCTGTTATTTTTTGTTTTGATAATAGCCTGTCTCATTATGATTTTGATTTGCATTTCTCCAATGATTAGTAATGTTGAGCATTTTTTCATGTGCTTATTGGCCATTTGTGTATTTTCTTTGGGGAAATGTCTATTCATTTTCTTTGCCCATTTTTTTTTTTTTTGTGAGGAAGATCAGCCCTGAGCTAACATCCATGCCAATCCTCCTCTTTTTGCTGAGGAAGACTGGCCCTAAGCTAACATCTATTGCCAATCCTCCTCCTTTTTTTCCCCTTTTTCTCCCCAAAGGCCCATTAGTATGTCATAGTTGCACATCCTGCTAGTTGCTGCATGTGGGACGCCACCTCACCATGGCCGGACAAGCAGTGCATGGGTGCGCATCCGGGATCCGAACCCAGGCTGCCAGTAGCAGAGCGTGGGGACTGAACTGCTAAGCCATGGGGCCGGCCCCCTCTTTGCCTCTTTTTGAATCGGGTTGTTTTCAGTTGTTGAGCTGTAGTTCTTTATGAATTCTGAATGTTAACTCCTTATCAAACGTATAACTTGCAAACGTTTCTCTCATTTCATGGGTTGATTTTTCACCCTGTCAATAGTGTCTTTTGATGCACAAAAGTTTTTAATTTTGATGTAGTCCAATTTATCTATTTTTTGTTTTGTTGCCTGTCCTTTTTGTGTCATATTCAAAAAAGTTATTGCGAAATAATGAACCTGTTTCCCTCATATTTTTTGTAAGAGTTTTTTGATTTTAGCTCTTACATTTAGGTATTTCATCCATTTTGAGTTAATATTTGCATATGGTATAAGGTAGGGTCCAACTTCATTCTTCTGCATGTGAATATCCAGTTTTTCCAACACTATTTGTTGAAATGACTATGTTTTCCTCATTGAATGGTCTTGGTACTGGTTCCTTTGACCATGAATGCAAGGGTTTATTTCTGGGTTATCTATTATATTCCATTGGTCTACATGTCTGTCTTTATGCCAGTACCACACTGTTTTGATCACTGTTGCTTTGCAGTAAGAATCAAAATCAGGAAGTGTGAGACGTCCTACTTTATTGTTCTTTTTCAAGATCATTTTGGCTACTCAGTGTTCATTGGGATTGATTTTTCTATTTCTGCAAAAAAACATCATTAGGTTTTTCAATAGGAGTTGCGTTGAATCTGTAGATCACTTTGTGTTGTATTGGTATCTTTAGCAATATTAAGTCTTCCAATTCATGAACACAAGATATCTTTCTATTTATTTGTATCTTCTTTAATTTCTTTCAGCAACATTTTGTAGTGGTTAGTATCTAAGTCTTTCACTTCATTAGGTATATTTATTGGTAAGTATGTTTTTCTAATTGATGATATAAAAAATGAAATTGTATTTTTAATTTCTTTTCAGATTGTTCATTGTTAGTATATTGAAACACAACTGATTTCTGTGTTGATATCATACCCTACAACTTGACTGAGTTACAGCCATACCTCATTTTCTTGCACTTCACTTGATTGTGCTTTGTAGATGTTGCATTTTTTACAAATTGAAGGTTTTTGGCAACCCTGCCTCAAGCAAGTCTATCAATGCCATTTTTTCAACCGCATTTGCTCACTTCATGTCTCTGTGTCACATTTTGGGAATTCTTGCAATATTTCAGACTTCTTCATCATTATTATATTTGTTATGGTGATCTGTGATCAGTGGCTTTGATGTTACTATTACAATTGTTTTAGGGTACCACGAACTGTGCTCAGATAAGATGGTGAACTTAATCAATAAATGTTGTGCGTATTCTGACTGCTCCACAGACCGGCCATTCTCCCATTTTTATCCATCTCCTTGGGATTTCCTATTCCCTAAGACACAACAATATTGGAATTAGGTCAATTAATAACCCTACAATGGCCTCTAAGTGCTCAAGTGAAAGGAAGAGTCACACGTCTCTCAATTTAAATCAAAAACTAGAAATAATTAAGCTTAGTGAGAAAAGCATCTTGAAAGCTGAAATAAGCCAAAAGCTAGGCCTCTTGCACCCAACAGGTAGCCAAGTTGTGAATGCAAAGGAAAAGTTCTTGAAAATTAAAAGTGCTACTCCAGTGAATGCATGAATGATAAGAAAGTGAAACAGACTTAAGAAAGTGAAACAGACTTATCGCTGATATGGTGAAAGTTTAAATGGTCTGGATAGAAGATCAAACAAGCCACAACATTCCCTTAAGCCAAAGCCTAATCCAGAGTAGGGCGCTAACTCTCTTCAATTCTATGAAGGCTGAGAGAGGTGAGGAAGCTGCAGAAGAAAAGTTTGAAGCTAGCAGAGGTTGGTTCACGAGGTTTGAGGAAAGAAGCTGTCTCCACAACAGAAAAGTGCAAAGTGAAGCAGCAAGTGCTGATGGAGAAGCTGCAGCAGGTTCTCCAGAAGATCTAGCCAAGATAATTCATGAAAGTGGCTGCACTAAACAGCAGATTTTAAATGTAGACAAAACAGCCTGTGTTAGAAGAAGATGCTGTCTAGAACTTTTATAGTCAGAAAGAAGTCAATGCCTGGCTTCAAAGCTGCAAAGGACAGGCTGACTCTCTTGTTAGGGGCTAATGCAGCTGGTGACTTTAGTTGAAGCCAATGCTCATTTCCCATTCTGAAAATCCAGGGCCCTCAAGAATTATGCTAAATCTATTCTGCCTGTGCTCTGTATATGGAACAAAAAAGCCTGGATAACAGCATATCTGTTTACAACATGGTTTACTGAATATTTTAAGCACACTGTTGAGACCTACTGCTCAAAAAAAAGATTCCTTTCAAAATATTACTGCTCTTTGACAATGCACCTGGTCATCCAAGAGCTCTGATGGAGATATACAATGAAGTTAATGTTGTTTTCTTGTCTGCTAACACAACATCCATTCTACAGCCCATCAATCAAGGAGTAATTTTGACTTTCAAGTCTTATTGTTTGAGAAATATACTTCCTAAGGCTATAGCTGTCATAGATAGCAATTCATCTGATGGATCTGGGCAAAGTAAATTGAAAACCTTCTGGAAAGGAGTCACCACTCTAGATGCCATTAAGAATGTTTGTGATTCACGGGAAGAGGTCAAAATATCAACATTAACATTAATCAACATTAATCCAACATGAGTTTGGAAGAAGTTGATTCCAAACCTCATGGATGACTTTGAGGGGTTTAAGACTTCAGTGGAGGAAGGACCTATAGATGTGGTAGAAATAGCAAGAGAACTAGAATTAGAAGTGGAACCTGAAGATGTGACTGAATTGCTGCAATTTCACAATAAAACTTCAACAGATGAAGAGTTCCTTCTTATGGATGAGCAAAGAAAGTGGTTTCCTGAGATGGAATCTACTCCCGGTGAAGACGCTGTGAAGATTGTTGAAATGACAGCAAAGGATTTAGAATATTACATAAACTTAGTTGATAAGACAGAGGCGGGGTTTGAGAGGATTGAGTTCAATTTTGAAAGAGGTTCTACTGTGGGTAAAATGCTATCAAACAGCATTGCATGTACAGAGAAATCGTTCATGAAAGAAGAGTCAATCAATGTGGCAAAGTTCATTGTCTTGTTTTAAGCAATTGCCACAGCCACTCCAACTTCATCAACCACCACCCTGATCAGTCAGCAGCCATCAACACTAAGACAAGACCCTCTGCCAGCAAAAACGTTACAACTCACTGAAGGCTTAGATGATGGTCAGCATTTTTTAGCAATAAAGTATTTTAATTAAGGTATGTACGGTGTTTTTTTAGACAAATGTTATTGTACACTTAATAGACTACATTATAGTGTAAGCATAACTTTTATATGCACTGGGAAACTAAAAAGTTTGTGTGACTCTCTTTATTGCAATATTCACTTTATTACATTGGTCTGGAACCGAACTCACAGTATCTGTGAGGTATGCCTGTAGTTTACTAGTTCTAACACTTTTTTGTGGAATAGTTAGGGTTTTCTACATATGTGATCAGGTTGTCTGTGACTAGCAATGATTTTATTTATTCCTTTACAATTTGGATGCCTTTTTGTCCTTACCTGATTGCTCTGGCTAGGACTATGTTAAATAGGAGTGGTAAAAGTGGTATCTTTGTCTTGTTCCTGATCTTAGGGAAAAAGCTCTCAGTCCTTCACCATTGAATATGACATTAGCTGTGAGTTTTTCATATATGGATTTTATTATGTTGAGGTACTTTTTTCTATTCCTAGTTTATTAAGTGTTTTTATCATGAAAGTTTGTTGAATTTTTTCAAACTCTTTTTCTGCATCCATAGAGATGATTGTGTGTTTTTCCTTTGTTCTGTTAATGTTAATATATGACAATGATTTCAATGTGCTGAACTATCCTTGAATTCCAGGAATAAATCTCTCTTAGTCGTGGTTTATAATCATTTAGTATGCTGTTGAATTACCGAATTTTGTTTATTAATATTTTGTTGAGGAATTTGCATTAATATTCTTGAGGGACTTTGGCCTAAATTTTCTTTTTGTGTAGTGTTTTTGTCTACCTTTGGTATCAGGGTAATGCTGACCTCAGAATGAGTTTGGAAGTCTTCTCACCTCTTCAACGTTTTGGAAGAAATTGAAAGGATTGGTACTAAGTCTTCTTTAAATGTTTGGTAGAATTCACCAGTGGAGCAATCTTTTCCTGGGCTTTTCCTTTTGGGAAGGTTTTTGATTACTGATTCAATTTCCTTAACAATTACAGTTCTATTCAGATTTTCTCTCTCTTCATGGTTCAGTCTTAGTAGGTTGTTTTGTGTTTCTAGTACTTTCTCCATCTCATCTAGGTTATCCAATTTGTTGGTATACAATTGTTCATTGTACTCTCTTAAAATCCTTTTTCACTTTTCTAAAATCAGTAGTAATATCCACCCTTTCATTTATTTTAGTTCTTTGAGTCTTCTTTCATTTTTCTTAATCAATGTAGCTAAATCTTTGTTAATTTTGTTGATCTTTTCTAACAACCAACATTTGGTTTCATTGATTTTCTCTATGGTTTTTCTATTCTCTACTTTATTTATTTTCACTCTAATCTTTAATATTTTTTCTTCCTTGTGCTAGCTTTGTGTATAATTTTAGTTCTTGTTTTTCTTGTTTCTTAATGCATAAAACCAGGTTGTTGACTTGAGTGTTTTCTTATTTTTTAATGTAAGCATTACAGCTAAAATCCTATAAGTTTATGTACAGTGTGTTTTCATTTTATTTATCTCAAGATATTCAATATCTCTTGTGATTTATTTTTTGGCCTACTCATTGTTTGAGTGTATTATTCAATTTCAACATATTTGTGAACTTTTTAGTTTTCCTTCTACTGTTCAACTATATTTTTATTTCACTTTGATCATAAAAGATACTTTATATAATTTCAATCCTTTAAAAATTATTAAGACTTATTTTGTGACCTAATGTATGGTCTGTCTTGGACAATGTTCTATGTACATTTGAGAAAAATTTACTGCTGTTGGGTGAAATGTTCTGTACATTTGTTTGGTCCAATTTGCCTATAATGTTCTGCAAGTCTTATATTTTCTTATAAAAATTCTGTCTGGTTATTATATGTATTATTGAAAGTAGGGTATTGAAGTCTCTTACTACTATCATAGAGCTGTTTACTCCTCTCATCAATCTTGTCAGTGTTTGCTTCACATACTTTAGGACCCCTGGTGTTTGGTGTTTATATATTTATAATTGTTACGTCTTCTTGGTGTATTGACTGTTATAATGTGCTTCTTTGTGTCATATAGTAGTTTTTAAATTAAAGCATATTTTGTCTGATGTTAGTACAGCCATCTCTGCTTTCTTTTGGTTACTATTCACATGCAATATCTTTTCCATCCTTTCATTTTCAGTTTATCTGTATCCTTAAAGCTAAAGTGAGTCTTTTTCTCAACAACAACAACAAAATCTAAAGGTAGACATAAAATGAGTCTCCTTTAAACAGCTTATAGTTGGATCTGATATTTTTGTCCATTCTGCCAATAAGCCTTTTGATTGGGGAGTTTAATCCATTTATATTTAAAGCTATTACTGAGAAGGAAGGACTTATTTTTGCCCTTTTGTTATTTTTCAGTATGTCTTATACCTTTTTTTATCCCTCATTTCCTCCATCACTACTTTCCATAGTGTTTAGTTGATTTTTTGTAGTTTAGTTGATGTGTTTGACTTTCTCATAATGTGTATTTATTTCCTTGATGGTGTTCCATAAGTCCCTTAGTCTCTGTTAAATTTAACTTCATTATTTTCTTTCCCTCCTCAGAATTAATAATTTCCAGTGACTTATGTTCATATTTGGTGTTTCTATTTTCTGTCTGTTTGAATCAGCTGTTGAACTTTTCTGGTGAATTTTTCAATTCAGTTATTTTATTTTTCAGCTCCAGAATTTCCCTGTGGTTCTTTTTTAAAATTTTATCTCCTGTTGGTCTTCTCGTTTTGTCTTATATTATTTTCCTGATTACCTTTAGCTCTTTGTCCACGTTTTTGCTTATGTTATTAAGTATATTTACTGTTGTTTTAAAGGTTTGTCTAGTAAGTCCAATGCATGTGTTTCTTCAGGGACAGTTTCTAGATATTTATTTTGTTTCTTTGAATGGGTCACGTTTGCTTGTTTCTTTGCATGCTTTGTGGAATTTAGTTGAAAATCAGTCATTTGATAAAACAGCCACTTCTACCAGTCTTTGCAGACTGGCTCCATGTGGAGGAAAGACCTACTAGCAGGGCATGTTCCCAGCCTTGGAATCAACCAGTGTGAAGGTTCAAGGTCTCCTCAGCACCCTTTTGGGCATGTGTCCTTCCTGGGCCTGTGTGTGTGTGTGTTTCTGGTTCCCCATCCACAGATGTTTTCAAATGTCAACTTTTTCACTAAGAGTCTCACTCTTGCTTCTTCTCTGGGCCTTACGTGCTATTGTGTTCCTCACTCAGTACTCACTTGCCCGAGGTATGTGCAGGTGCGTAGTCTACTTGAGGATTCCATGAGCCTTGCCGGCTTCCTCTCCTGGCTGTTACCAGTCTGAGATGCAAGCTGTCTGTTTTCAGCCTTCTGAGCTTTAAGTTTGGGGACACAGAGACCAATTCCTCAAACAGTCCCCAGGCAGGTTAGAATGTTTCAAATTAGGTCTGCTCTGCTTTCTCTAGTTCATGGAGGGAAACTAGGGAACAGGCCACTGCTTCTCCTAAACTAAGACATACCACACTGGAGATGATGTGGGGCAAAAGCAAGTAAAAAAACACGTGAAATTTACTAGTGTTTTGAATGTGTGTGTGTTTTTTTGTTCTTCACTTGGTTGGTTTTTCACTGGTTGCTCTAGATCTTTGACTGACTTTCAGAGCTCCTATAAAGTTATTTTGGCCAGTATCTAGCTGTTTATTTAATGTTTCCATTGGGGAATGAAAGTGTGGAGTTTCCTAGTCTGCTATCTTGCTGACATTACTCCCAAACTAATTCTTAAAATAAGACTATAACATAGGTATTACATCTAATGTTCCTTTTTTTTTTGCCAGTAAGAAAACCATGATACAGAGAGGCTGAATTACTTTGCCAAGGTCACACAGAGAATAACCAGCAGACATGGGTTGTGGAACATGTTCCATAATTTCAAGAATTTACTGGGCTTGATTTTATTCTAAGACAGAGAAGGAGCCTTAATGTCCCAATCTAAGATAGAGATATCTATTCTAAGAGGAGACTTGATGTGCCCATTCTGTTTTCTAATCTTTTATTCTGACCCTAAATTTAGAAATCACAGAGGAAGTGGTACGCTGATACTTAAATTCAATTGCTGTGCTGTAGCTAAGCAGGAGAAATCAAAGTGGAACCAGAAAGAAAAAAAATGGTGCATCATTCACATAAATAACCTGCAAAAGGAAAACTAACTTTACCCTTCAGGAGTGCAGAGCATCTGTGAATAATGACTTTTTATTTCAGTTATGCTTTCACTAAGTGTTTTGAAATCCACTGAGTAGGAAGGGTTACCAGAAGGATGATTTAGTGGAAATTGGAAAACAATAGTTTTAGAAGAGTGTTTGATTTCAATATATATCTTATGCTCTCTGGGAACCTCTCCCTTCTTATCATTGAGACCACATCAGGCAAGCAGTTGGCGGGAGGCAAAGGTCTGCAGCAAGGGACTATAAACAAGACAATTACTGGAATTCAGAAAAGCAAAAAGGCTTTCCCCACACAGAGAACTGAATATAAAATAGCAGTTTTATCTTACACTCTAAATGAAATGCATCTGTCTATTTCACTCTAGCTTGTGTCTAAATGCCTGTGGTGGGAGGTCTACTCTGATTAATCAAATGCTATTTTTTCTTTAATATTCATTTAAAAGTCAAATGATTGCCTGAAATGTGATAGGGCTTACAACAATGGTTTAAAGGGCTTCTATTATAATTAATTAACAATCTTATTATCAATAATTTATGAATACTCTCACACATTTATGAAAGTCACAAAATTCAATTCATGAAATCTTTAATGAATATCTAAAATGGACCCAACTCTTCTAGTTTGTTGGAACGATGTGATGAATAAGATATCTTCAGTTCAAGGACCTTAGTAAGCAAGAATGACAGGAAAACAAATAAATAGTGTATGACTTGATTCATGAATTCAGGACACATTTCTGAGTGTTTGCTCAGTTCCCAACACTAGAATAGATGTTAGAGTTAAAAACAAAAGTTGAATAATACATTGTCCCTACCCTTAAGGATCTATAGAGAGGTACAGGAGACTAAGACACAGAAGTAAATTAATAATCACAGTGCACTGTGGTGCATGCTAAGGTACAAGTGCATAACAAATGATGTAGGGGCAGAGAAGTGAGGATCTATTTGCAGGAGGACTGAATTGCTTCCTGGAAAACTCAAACCTTATTTGCTGTTGCAATTCAGTAATGGGCTAAATATGAACTCAAGAGGTAGACAGGCAAAGCCTGTATGCTAGCTTTAAGAATAGAGCTCAAATTAAAAGGAGGCAGCTACTAAAAGATGGATCAGGAACAAAGTCTTAGTCTTTGGAATAATGCACAGCTTTAAGGAGGCCTGCATTGTGAGTTCTGCAGTGTGGTGGCTGTTACTTGCTCTGCCGGGTTCTCTGGATATGTGTACAGGAAGAGAGATGGCTGTAAAAACTTAGAGAGCTCTTGCATTAAAGTGCAAAATACCAGTGAGCAACCACTGACAATTATCCTAATGGAAACAACTTGAAAAAGAGAGGGTCATTCTCTAGTCCTAGTCCTTAAACTCCAGTGCTCACTGGGAGGCACCGCCCACCATGATGGGGCTTAGACTCTACGTGTGCCTGGGGAGTCTAGAGAGGTGCTGGGGTCCCAGCAGTGGCCACAAGGCTTGGCCTGTGGTGTCTAGCAGGGCCAGAAAGACAATGAAGAGCAGCAGAGGCACCCCACAGGGTAACAGTAACAGCAGCCCCCAATATGACAAGTGGAGCTAGTGGCTGACCCCAGTGCTGTGGAGCTCTGTCGAGCAGGGACAGCAGGAAGTAGGAGACACCATGCTCAGGGCTCTGCAGCAAGGATACCTGTAAAGGGAATCTGTTGGTGGACATGTGGGAGAAACCCAGAAATATTACTCAAGAGGGTGACTTTGGAGTGAACCATGGCCCGACTTGAACAAGTAAGGACTAAAACCAGGGAGACCTAGGTTCTTGGGTTAACGTGTCCCTTGTCTGTACACATTTTAGAAGGTAGAGGAAAGTGAAGTAGCACGTACAGACACAAAGGAAAGTGTCTAACATAAGGTATAATGTGTGGCAATTTCTTTTTTCCTTTACTTTAAACTACTTAATTGAGCTATAATTTATATACCATACAATTCACTCACTTAAATTGCACAGTTCAAAGGTTTTTAGTGTGTACACAGAGTTATGCAACCATCATCACAATCTAATTTTAGAATATTTTCATAATACCAAAAAGAATCCCTTTACCCTTAGCAGTTACACCCACACCCATCTCACACCTTTGTCTCCCAATCTCTGGGGCAACCACTACTCTACTTTCTGTCTGTGTAGATTCTTGACATTTCATATAAATGGAATCATGCAATATGTATTCTTTTGTCACTGGCTTTTTTCACTTAAGATAATGTTTTCAAGGTCCATCCACATTGTAGCATGCAACAGTACTTCATTCATTTTTGTTGCTCAGTGATGTTCCATTATATGGATTTCCAATATTTTGTCTATACATTCATTAGTTGAAAGAGACTTGGGTTGTTTCCACTTTTCGGCTACTACAAACAATGCTGCTATGAACATTCATGTTCAAGCTTTTATGTGGACGTATGTTTTCATTTCTCTTGGATGTATACCTGGGAGTGAAATTACTGGGTCAATGTTTAACATTTTGAGGAATTACCAAACCATTTTCCTAAGTGACTGCACCATTTGACATTCTCAGAAGCTGTGTATGCGAGTTTCACATCCTCACCAACACTCACTAAGTCTTTCCTTTACTATAGCCACTCTAGCGGGAGTGAAGTGATATATCACTGTGGTTTATTTTGCATTCCCTGATGACAAATGATGTTGAGTATTTTTTCATGTACTTATTAACATTTGTATATGTTCTTTGGAGAAATGTCTACTTAGAATCTTTGCCTATTTTTTTCTTTTTGTTGTGAGGAAGATTCACTCTGAGGTAACATCTGTTGCCAATTTTCCTCTTTTTTTTTTTGGTTGAGGAAGATTAGCCCTGAGCTAACATCTGTGCCAATCTTCCTCTATTTGTATGTGGGTTGCCACCACAACATGGCTTGACAAGAGGTGTATGTCCACACCTGGGATCCGAACCCACAAACCCAGTCCACTGAATCAGAGCACACCGGACTTAACCACTACTCAATGTGGCTGGCCCCAAAGCTTTGCCTATTTTTAATTGAATTATCAATCATTTTTATTAATGAGTTCTAAATGATTTTCACATATTCTGGATATAATTTCCTTATCAGATAGATGATTTGCAAATATTTTCTGCAATTCTGTGGTTTGTCTTTTTCGCATTCTTGATGGTATTGTTTGCAGCACAATATTTTTTTTAATTTTGATGTAGTCCAATTCATCTATTTTTTCTTTTGTTGCTATTTTTGATTTCGGTGTCATATAAAAAAAATAAATGAATAAAGCCCAACCCAAAGTTTTGAAGATGTACTTCAAAGCTCTCTTCTGAGAGTTTTATACTTTTAGGTTTTAGATTTTGGTCTACAATCTATTTGGAGTTAATTTTTGTGCAGGGAGTGAGGAAGGAGACCAACTTAATTCTCTTGCATATGGCTATCCAGGTGTCCCAGCACCATTTGTTGAGATTATTCATACTCTATTGAATGGTTTTGGCATGCTTTTCAAAAACCAATTGACCATAGATAAATGACTTTATTTCTGGACTTTAAATTCCATTCCATTGATCTATATGTCTATCCTTATGCCAGGACCATACTGTTTTGATTACTGTACATTTGTGCATGTTTTGAAATAGGAAATATTTAAAATTTGAAATAAGAAATAAGATATATATATGGTGGAATATGATTCACCCTTAAAAAAGAAGGAAATTCTGCGTTTGTGGCCATATGGATGAACCTGGAGGGCATTATACTAGTGAAAATAAGGCAGATAGAGAAAGACAAATACTGTATGGTTTCACTTATATGTGGAATATATATTTTAAAAAGTCAAACTCATAGAAACAGAGAGTAGAATGGTTACCAGGGCCTGTGGGTGGGGAAATGAGGAGAGCTTGGTGAAATGTTACAAACTTGCAGCTACAAGATGAATAAATATTCTGGAAACTGAGGATCTAATGTACAGCATGGTGACTATAGTTGATATTACTGCATTGTATAATTGAAATTTGCTAAGATAATGGATCTTAAGTGTCCTCAAAAAAAAAAAAAGAGAGAGAGAAAAGAAAAGAAAAAAAAAAAGGAGCTATATGAGGTGATGGGTGTGTTCACTAAATTGATTGTGGGAATCATGTTACAATATATACATATATCAAATCATCACATCGTACTTCTTAAATATATTACAATTTCATTTGTCAATTATACCTCAATAAAGCTGGAGAAAAAAAAGAAATCAGAAATTGCGAGCCCTCCAATTTTGTTTTTTATTTTCAAGACTGTTTTGGATATTACGCATCTCTTGCATTTCCGTATGATTTTTAGGATTAGCTTGACAGTTTCTACAAAGAAGGAAGCTGGGGTTTTGATAGAGAATATGTTGAATGTTTAGATCAATTTACGGAGTATTGTTACGTTAAGAATATTAAGGGAACCCCAGTTCTCTTGACCACATCTGTCTGGAATAATAAAGCATTTGCAAGACAGAGTTGGGGAGAGGGTGAGAGATGACCTGCCTTTCTTGGGGTGAAACTATAACCCTAGACCGGCAGCTGGTGTGAATGGGAAATCCCTGTTCCTGGCCACACCCATCCAGCGTAGAGCTCCTCTTACACTGAACTCGGAGCAAATGGAAGTGATCATACCAGACTCACTGTTTTCACGAAGATGTGACAGATTTTCTTAAATATTTGTGTCTCTTTTTTCCATATCACTTAGGAAAATTTCCAGAGATCAAATGGCTGTTTTTGTTTTGTTTGTTATTTTTCAGAATAGTTTTCAGGAGTTAAGTGATTGTTTCACTAGGAAGAGGATGTGCCGAGCTCCTCACACACTGTCCCCGTCTACACTTTCTTAACCTCTTCTTCCTCTCCTGATTTCTCCCATAAAAAGTCATTATGGCCCTGCTCTACTGCTGTAAACCAACATGGAAAATATGGGCTCCTCTGGTCTTCCAGGCAGAGCTGTACTCTCCTATGTGTACATGCTTTGAACAAACTATTATTATTGTACTTAATCACCGAAAAATATTACAATAATTTACTAAGAACCTTAAAGCCATGTCTTTGTCAAATTCTTCATGTGACATGGGTACCCAGCACAGGCCTGACACAGAAATGCTGTTCAAGAAGCATTTATTGAATAAACAAATGAAACCATATATGCATGAATACGGTTAGCCAATTGAGACTGAGACGTAACTAGGCTTTTATCTCTATAGTTGATAATATGAATAATGACAATAATATAATATAGCATATTATTCATCTAAATACTTTCATTGACCCCTCTTTCATTCAGTACAAATATAAATGCCAAATCTCAAATGTAATTTCTTCTCCCAGGGTAACTTGAAATTATCTCAGGTTGCTGACTAAAGGCTATTTAATGGTAAAGTGTTTTATAATATGGGGAATGAAGCCAGGGAGACTTTTTAATAAAGGGACAATTTGCTGTGAGAGGAAAATTAGAATCAGCAAATTTTTTGACCTGACAAATTAGAAAATATTATTACTATTTTTCACCCAGGGTACTTAATAATTGCCAAGTACTTGCTCTAATGTGCATTAAATCATCGCTATGCTACCATTGTCTGTATTCCTATTATTGTAGTTACCACACAAGGCTGTAATTACTGCACTTATTTATACATTTATTTCCATCAATAACTGGAATTCTTTGAGAGTCATCACAAAGTATTGAATATCTGTATCCCCCAGATGCATAGCACATAGTCAGTGCTCAAAAAATGTTTGTTGAATACATCATTTCATATATCATCTTGTGCTGTAATGATGTGCTTTTATGTCTACTTCCTCAAGCTCCTCGAAGATAGTCTTTTATCTTCATGACAATATTCTCAGATTGAATAATTGGATTACCAAGTCAATAAATAAAAGGGAATTAATGACTGGATAAATATACTGAATACTATGTTTTATATTTCACAGCCTTGGAAACATGAATAGTTCTATTAACACCCATGTTGAAATCTCAATGACTCTGAACTACCCCCTGCTGGACTACGTAGTCTAATTTCTCATGGAGCCTCCAACCCGAGTAGTCTCAAGAGAACTCTCCAAGTTTGTGCATAGCTGCAGCATTTGGTTCATTTTGTGACATTTGTTATCTCACGGTGATGTTTCTCTGTGGGTTTTCATTGCCTTTTTATACTAAGCTTTCTGTCAAGTCCACCTAAGTCCTTCAGATACAGTTATAATAATCCATAGGGTAATCTGACTCATTTGTTTTCTTATGTATTTAGCTATTTGGCATTCAAGTCTTCAAACAGAAAGTTTTAAGGAAATCCACAACTGTGTAGCCTTGATGGAAGGCAGGTACCCTCTACTACCGTGAAACTCTAGGATCCAGGTCATCTCTCTTCTCGGTACTGACAGCAAAGGAAAAGGAGAGATAACATAGGCTTTACCAATTTTACAATCCTCCATGAAATGTTAAATCAGGAGTAAACGAGGTGAAGGTTGGTTAAAATCTGTTAAATAACTCAGCGTGGCATCAACCTGCAGGGGCGTTGGTGTCCAGTGGTGGCAGCATACTGCCTAGACAATTTCTAATAAAAACTGGATGTTGTGTTATCTTCTTCTTAACCATCCAGGTCCTCCATGGTGTCTGCCTGTTAACTCAGCTTATTTTCCAGACTCCCATCAATATCGTGAGCTATGATTTTTTTTTAATAAATCTGTTGTTTTGTTTAATGTAATCAGGGTCCCTTTATCTTGCCTAGAACCCAAAATCTTGACTGATACAACATTTAAACTTTAAAAGTAAACAAGGTTTAAATATTTTACTTTCCAGGAAGCTACTCAGCCCAATATAAATCAACAGATGCAAATGAATGCTTCAGATAAGAACATTGTTAAACTCCTCTCAATAGAGTGGCTGGATCCTGCTCTTTCTCAGCTAGAACATAGAATAGTGGCTTGCTCATATCATCCATTAAATCTCTTGATGGAGACCAGCGTCTTTAAAACTATGTTCACAAAATATTAGTTTCAGGAGAATTTAGTGAGTACTCTGAGAAAAGAGGATTCATAGTCATAATTTTGTGGTGTACTGAGTGCTAAATCCTCCTCTTGGAAAGTCACTATGCGCTTTAGCCTATTTAAGACTGAAGAATCTGGAAATAAAAACATCCACTTAACTTTCATTCTGTTCCTGGGTTCATCATCGAGCATATATGTTGCCACACACTAATTAGGATAATATGGAGCAGCAGACTACTAAACCAATTTGGATGGCAATAGTGAAGATCGTTGGCGTTCTTGATTAGCATCGTGGGGGGGACAGATGCAGAGCTGTGAAAAGATTTGCCGATGAACCTGAAATGCTTTAGTTTGTGCTGCTTTCCAACCCTGCGTGGGAAAATTTCCTGCAAGTTCTGCCGTATGCCTTCCACTATAACTGACTTCAAAAGTTGTAAAGAAGGGAGAACTCATTTCAAAATCAAAAAGAAAAAAACTTATTGAGAAAATATGAAGGATCAAATACTCATAGAAATCGAGTGCCATCTAGGAAGTAAAACAAGCTCCTAATTCGCCTGTAAGTGTTAACTGGAGTGGAAACATAGTGTTTCAGATGGGACGCCAAGAGAGAAAGAGAGTAAGGGGAATCTCAATACTGCTCATTTCAATACTGCTCATTTCAATATTATTCATAATAGGAAACCGTTAGGCTCCATTTAAAGAAAGCAGGATCTGAAGATATTAGTATAAAGGTAAGCAGTAGGAAAATTACATAGGTATATAGATATAATTATAATTTCCTAAATATAAAAATAAATGCCAAAAAATGACAAGGAGTAAACAATGTAGATTATATAGTGAAAGAATATATGCATAAATATCATGTGTCTCTGTCTGTTTATTAGTGTATACACATATTTTTAGAGAAACTGTGACATAAAATATGAAAATAACTGGAAGAAGATTATCAATCACACTTGTAAATGTAAATGGCTCAAAATTACTAATTGAAAATAAACATATTTTCAGATTTGCTTAGAAAGTAAAATAAAACACTGTACAAGAAATACATGTAAAGCAAAGAGATTGAGAATGGTTAAAAATAAGAAGATATTCAAGGTAAAGGAAATTTGAAAAAGCAGTATCTCAGTCTTGATGTACAACAAGAAAATTCAAACAAAAGCATTAGCAGAGACAAAGAAGGACACTTTGAAATGGTAAAGTGTCCCAATGAATATATTAAAAGTTTATTAGGGGGCTGGCTCAGTGGCGTAGTGGTTAACTTTGTGCATTCTGCTTCGGCAGTCCAGGGTTCACAGGTCTGAATCCCGGGCGTGGACAGTTGCACCGCTCATCAAGCCATGCTGTGGCAGGAGTCCTACACATAAAATAGAGGAAGATGGGCACAGATGTCAGCTCAGAGCCAATCTTCCTCAGCAAAAAGAAGAGGAGTGGCAACAGATGTTAGCTCAGGGCCAATACTCCTGACCAAAAAAAAATTTGTTAACATTTATTTGCTCAAAGATACAAAAATAATAACTTTCATAATGTAGAAATTACAGAAGACACAAAATAAACACAATTAATAGCCATATTAATAATAAACATTAATACGCATCCCTTAATAAAAGATAATTCCAATGGACAAAAAAAAAATAAGTAAATATGTACAAAGTCAAAAAACAGAAGAGAAATTTAGATTTTCTAGGCATATATCAAAATCTGAACCCCGATTATAAAGAATATACCTTCTCTTAAGTACACAAGAAACACTTACAAAAATTGATGACATGTAAGATGGTAAAGAGGACTTCCATAAATTTCAAAGAATAAAAATAACTCAAATAGAATTCTCTACTAGACAGATAATATTACTGCTACAGAATAGTACTACTGACTGACTACAATTAGTAAACTAGAACATAATGCTACTTTCTAAAAGACTATATACCTGGGACCAATACAACATGATACTAAACATCTGTAGGTGAAAGTGAAAATATAGAATAAAATACGTTAAATTTGAAAATTATGAAATTGATAACAACATATAATCTGTGGCTAAAGCTAAAGCTATCACTACCAGAAATATTTTAGCATTGTATAATTACCTCAATAAGAGTGGAAATAAATGTATGAAACACTAAAAATTTAGAAAATAATGAAACTAAAGCACATGAAATTAGAAGAAAGAAAATTACAAAAATAGAAGCAAATATTAATGAGGAAGAATACAAAAATACATGGAACTTATAAATAAATCAAAATAAACTTCTTTAAAAAAATTTGTAAAAGACAAATTGCCAGCTACATAATTAATAAAAGGGAAGAAAGCACCAAGGCTGCCTCAGAAATCACACTGTCCATTTTGCCACGTTTTATTTATTGGAAGCCAGTCACTAAACAAGCTCATATTCAAAGGGCAGGGATTGGACTCTTAACTATTTTTATGTAAATGGGAAAGAATTTGCAGAAATGTTTTAGAACTGCCACATCCATCATGTTTACAGAGTTAACACAGAGATTAATAACCAATGAAGCAAAATAATATATTATTTTTGGATTACAAATAGCTAAGGCAGATTCACAAAAATTGTTACCTTTATGGGAGGGAAGAGAAAGTAATTATGGGAAGATTCAGAGGTAGTAACAATGTTCTGCTTTTGAAGCTGGACGGTGGGTATTTTCCAAAGACATCTGAGATAATGTCTCCCTTCCGATGAGTTCTTCTCACCTTGACACTTCTCATATAAAGAAGTGAGGTCTAGATCTCCTACCTTGAAACTTAGTGGGCTTGTGACTCCTTTAACCAATAAGATGTTTTGAAAGTTCCAAGACTAGGTCAGAAATGTGCTGCAGCCTCTTCCCTATTTACTATAAAACTTGTTCTTGGATCCCTGAGTTTCCCTTACTCAGACTGAGTCCATTACTCATTCCCTGAGTCTGATTACCCCGAGGCTGCCATGACGTCAGGAAGCCCAGCCATATGTAGATGCACCACTAAGGAGCTCTAGACTTGTGTCATCACCCAGGACCCATCTTGAGAATTACTGATCATTCTGAGGAGTCCAGACCCAAGCTATGCAATCACTGCCAGGATTTGAGTTTTCCTGACTGAGGCTCCAGGCATTGTCACATGAGAAGAAGCCATCCTCACTACATTGGGTCCAAATTCCTGCTCAGAGAACCAGGAGCAGAATAAAACGGTCATTTCCAGCCACTAGGTCTTTGGATAATTTGCTATGAAGCAATAGTAACTGTGCAGTCACATGGGTGGTACTATTAATGTTATTGTATGTTTTATATACATATTTGTATATATATTCTTTAGTATGTATGATATACCTCATAAAAATAAACATTTACAAAGAAAGAAGGGACAAGTTCCAAATGAGTGTATAGTAGCTAAAATATAAAGAAGAAAAATAATCAACTAAATAGGGAGAGGGTAAACAGTGTTTGATCGAGGAAAGTTTAATTTAGAACAAGAAGAGAGGAAACAGGAAGGACTTTTCTTCTTTGACTATTTTTATATCATTTGATTTTTTTGGTTTTGTTTTAAAGGAACATCTTTTTATTTATAATTTCATGTTCTTTTCGTTAGCATTTATTTGTGTGTGGAAATAATTACATTAAGGCAATTGTGTTATAGAGCATCAGTACAGACCTCCAGGAGTGGGTGGTATTTGAGAGTCATCTGCCTTACTGGGTAGCATGGCTCACCCGTTTCACGGCACCCTGGAGCATACTGCTCTGAGTGCTAAGTAGTCATCTACTCAAAGAACAGATTTCAACAGAGTGTGTTTGGGCGGTCTGATTTAGGAGATATGGTGCATTGCATATACGTTATCCACGTTTGGTGGCCCTGAAAGGTTGCTGGTAGATAGGTAGCTATCTTTCAGAACAGTTGAAATTGAAGGATATGAGGTATACTAATAAGATACAATGAGAGGAGGAAACAAACAGTAGATCCAAACATGCTCACGAATTTTTTATTCAGAAAGGTAGACTCTCCACATCCCAAGTCCAACTGATTTTTACATGAGGAACAGTGGCTTCTACTGCAAGATAGGTATCAGCAGAGATGTGTTTATTTTAAAATGATTAAGGATTCTACTGAGTGATGCCTGCAGACATAGATATAAACATTAATAATAATAGTAATAATAGCAACAATAAGAACATCTAGCATCCAATTGCTATATTACAGGCATTATTTTAAGCACATAGCTTGTAAGCGGTGGATCTGGGATTTAAACTCATGCAATTTGGCCTCACAGTCTGCGTTTAACCACAACAGTTGACCTTCTCTCATAGTAGATTTAGATATGAAAATACTGTAGAAAGCAAAGTAGGTGGAGAGAAAGCAATAGACGTAGAGAACTATGAAGGCACATACACACATTACATATACATACATAAACATATATAAATATTTATGATAGGAATGTAATATTTGTGCAGGGATCCACTAACTTAAACATCTGAATTTTAGTTTGAAAAATAAAAACCCTCGTCCCCACTCCTCACCCAAATCAACACAGAGGAGAAAGAATGAGGTCAAACTAAAGTCAGTATTTTCTTTCTTTTTTTTTTTTTAACCAAGTCCCATTGAAAATTGCTTGCCTGGTAAACGTTCTTGATCAGTGTCAGTACACTCCCTTACTAGTATAGGAATAAAGGAGGGACCTGGAGCTGGGAGAGAACTACAGGTACTTTACTCACACACGGAGTGTGTGATGTGTGCAGCTAACTCTGGAAAGCATGTGAGACAGCAAGTGACTTAACCCCTGTGGCTTCCCGAGCGGCCCAAGTAGGAGACAGCCAACGGTTAGAATCCTGGAGAACAGCAACTATTCCTAGAATAGTTGGTTTTATCTATTTTCTCTTCTTCCTCCAGAGGACCTTGGCAGTTAAGTAACAGGAGATAAGAACGTAACACTTGGATGTGTTTTCCAAACTCTTGCTGCCTCAGTTTCTACAATGGTAACATAAAAATACTAAACTAATGATAGTGATAATAATGATAGTTGCCCTGTAGGCTTGTTGTGATGATTAGGGACAGTATAAAAGAAGAACCTGATTTTAAATAATTATAGTAATTATTCTAAAGTTAATAAGACCCTTTTCCAATTCTGGTATATGAAGGGGGCTGAAATGTGTCTTCAGGTGGTCCTAGTGCCCTCCTGGCCAGGGCCCAACAACAGTTCAGGACAGTTTTCCTCTGCTACGACTCACTTGCACTTAAATGCATCTGACCTACAATCAGCTCATGAGAGAAACTTTAGAGGAGTAATTACATTTCAGCAGGAGGTAAGGACAAGTCAAAGAAAAATCTCTCTTGGTGATAATTTAGAATCTGTTTAGTCCAGTTTGAGAGCTACTCTTAGGGGAAAGGCAATCTTCACACAGTTCAGAGTCTATTGAATAGAATCTATACTGAATTCTGACAGCCAAGGGAATGGAAAGGTGTCTCACCAGAAATTTTTCCTCAGCAGACTATGAATTCATTCTTGATGCCAAGGAATTAACTAGAAATTACTGGAGATTCTTTCCCCTTCTGGATTCCTCCCGGGATTAACTAAATTATCACAAGATTCCTCATAATTAAAAGGCTTCAAGACCCAAATGGAAAAATTCTTAACGGTAGAATTTCAAGAAATATGAATGACTGTGGAAGATTTATGTTGGGGGAAGAAACTATCCTGATTGCTTTCAAATATAATCTGAGGAAAGGAACATTCATTGAGCCCCAACATCCATTGAGCATTGCACTATCATGGGTATTTTCAAGTGTGAAATTATACTTAATTCTCTGACATAATAAAAGGAAAGTATTAAATTTTTACATACTTTTATTGCCACATATTCATTATCAGAATTATGGAAAATGAAGAAAAACCATTGATATCAAAATAAAAACATGATTTCATCTCGAAGAACTAATAACTATTAATTATTTTGGTGTGTGTACTTGTAATATTTTTCACTATATGTATGATATAGTTTTATATAATTTACATTATATTAAACATAAATTATTAATCCTGTTCTTTTCACTTATTATGTGTAGTTTAATATCTGCATAATATTCCATCATATGGATATTTATAAATTTATAGATTAGTATATTTCAATAGGAAAAGTACAGGAATAATACAAAACAGACATTAAAAAATACCCTTCCTACAGGACAACTCAGTTATAAACATAAAAGTGTAGTGAATTGGTAGAATTGATTCTACGATATAAAATAACATCAAAGCACTATTCAGTTGCTGTCAATGAAATTTATTTGCCCAGAACCTTTGAGGTCTATTTATAGCTGTCATAAAGCTAAACTTCTGAAATCTATTCTCGGAAAGATTCTGATGGCTTTAATGCTTTATATGCCCACATTGTATTTAAAATTCGGATGTAAATGAAAATGCCAGGGGAGACACCAGCTTCCAAGTAACTGATTCTACCCTCTTTCTTTCCCTTTTGTAACCTTATATTTAGTTACAATTAGACTAGGGGAAGAAATATCTGTTGTTGCGAATAAATCAACAGGAAGAAGTGGATTTTTGTTGGACTGATTATGGTAGGGTTCTCATCAGAGTGGAGCTTACGTGAGTTTCCTGTCACGTGGCTAATCACTGGCAGCTTTGGAGCAATAATCACACCCCTGGAATGGACAGTGTATAGATTGTCCTCTTCAGAGAATCCCCCCTTTTGGTCTTCTCTCCTGTCTGCAAAGCATCAATAAGTAATATGTCAATCAATATGAAAAGTTGTTTTAAAGTTCAGAGCAATTTCCCCTAGAGTCCTTGGAAAGAAGTTTATAAATAAAAATTTCATGATATTTTAATAATATATAATCTAATGAAAGGTTTTATATATTTGTTTAGATGTAGTCCTCTCTGTCTCTCTCCCCCATTTATATATACCATCACTGTTTCTGGACTGTACAATTGAGAATGGCTATTACAAGAATTTTCTTCCTGGTGCTAACAACTTGTTGATTTGAGGTTAGCTGCTTGGACCAATCAATGGCAATTATGGCTTTCTACATACATCCTCTTTTGGCTTTTGGCTTTGGCTCAGAGTGTGAAAGGGGGCACAGAAGTAGAGAGCAGCATGGCTGTTAAAAGATCTACCAAAACTCAATTCCCATATAGTAGAAAATTTAGCTCATCCTACTCTTTTATATTATAAATAATGCTGTGGTTAACATATCTGTGCCCAAATCTTTGTCCACATGTCTTATTATAACCTAGGATAGGTATTTAAATGTGAGCTTCTAACTCAAAAGATCTGAACGTATATATGTCCAGATTACTTTCCAGAAAATACATTTCAATTTACTCACTCACAAGCAGTGTATTAATGTGTGTATTTCCCCACATTTTAGTTATTCTTAATGACTAAAACGACTTAAAGACTCAAAGGAGATAAGATTTAATGGTGGACTTTCAAGAACATGATAGGTTATTGAAGAGACCTCATCCAGCGAACACTCCTAAGAACATCTTTCAAATGAAATGGAATCAAACTAACATTTTTGATACTTACTTTATATTGTAGTAGGTGCTTTGGAATCATGATTCTAAGTAATCTTCACAAGAATTCCAGCAGATTAGTGCCTAATCTCTATTATTGCATATTTAGAAACTGTCTCAGGGAGGTTAATTAACTTGCCCTTGATCAAACGGCTTGGGTGATGTTGGGCTTCACACTGGCACATCAGACAATAAAACAAAAGTAAGCAGACCACTTCATTTTTCAAATCGAATGGTATAAAGGGCCAATAATTCAGATTATAAGACTCTCTTCCCTGTGGCCCTTCATCTTACATTTAATTAAAATGTGGAGCAATAAATCCCATTTCACCATATTCATTCTTCATACAAAATCACGAGTCACATACGAATGACAGTACAATATTGAGAATTTCTATAAAGCCATTTATCACCACCACTTTTATGCATTTACTGTCATTCAATAAACATCAGATTACCATCTCTTGGCACGATGAGGCAAGCATGCACAAAGAAAGGAAAGAATTTAGCAACACTTAATTAATGGCAAGGCTAACTGTTATTTATGTGCGCTCATTAAAAGCTGCTGGTTTTTACAATCAATCCATAATTTTGAAATGATGGTAAATAGCATTATTGTAACCACAGCATAAATTTTGTTAAAAGAACACTCACATGTGGAAGTAGATGGAACTGTCTGCCCCTAACAAATGAGTAACTGTACATTGACCATTAGAATCAGCTGCTTCTATTAAATGCAGTCACTTCTTTCCATTGGTTTCAAATCTTGGATGACTTGGAGATGAGGGAAATTTCTATTATATATAATTACTTTCCCCAGCAAAGGAGCAACAGCTAAATGAAGTCAATTACTAGTTGGAGGCAGCTTCTCAGATGAGATATGGTATATTGTAATAAATACTTACTGAAAATTACTATGTTGAAAAACCTTGCTGGAGATTATCAGAAACATGAACAGTACCTGTTTCTGTCTAGTCCCTTTGGCTTCTGTATACGTGGACTTGAAAAATACCTTCTTTTTTAAAAAAATAATAGCTTTATTGAGATATAATTTACATACCACACAATTCACCCACTTAAACCCTTAGTACACTCAGAGTTGTGCCACCATCACTATAATTTTACAACATTGTCATCACCCCCCAAAAAAACCCCATACCCATTAGCAGTCATTTTCATTTCCTCCCACTCCCACCCTGCCCATCCCTAGATGTCCCCATTTTGTGTTTTGGGAGAGCCCTAGTGCTTTATGATGTTCAGCATCCCCTCTAAACAATGAAAGCTCAGAGCTGTGATTGGTAGGCAGTTTGATAACCTGTGCCACATCTTAAAATTATTATACTCCTTTTTCTTTTATACCTTTTATTTACTTTCTTAACTGCATACCTAATTTTTTTCTTTTCCAGAGGATTCCAAGAAATAAGGCCACCTTTACTAGATAGTGGTAGTCTAGCTCAGTTAGCCAGGAAGAAAGCGATGAGGGAAAATGTAGTTTCTCTGACTATTTAGAGAAAACATTTCCAAATATGCAGAAGGAAGGGAGAAAATTCTCTGTTGATATTTGACCCACCATACAAGTATTAATATCATAACTCAACAGTGCAAGGATGACAAGTGGGACATGTGGAAGGGACCATGGTTAACTAAAGTAGGGCACAATCCAAGCAAGTCAGAATCCACCTTTATCGTCTAGCTTCCCTTGACCATTTTGCATCCCCAGGATCTTTTCAAATTTAGTAACATTTGTCTTTACTCTGACATTGTTAGTCCATGATTGAATGCAACTTTTTCATCTGTCTTCAATGAGGACCTCTTCCAGACAAAGGTTTTTTCTTATTCAGGCAGGAGAGCAGCAGGCTGGTGACTTAGCCCCAGGAGACCGTTAGCATCATGGACCTGGTTCTTCATCTGTGCTAGAAGGGGATTGATTTGATGGTCCCAAAGATTGTTTTCAACTTGCTGTCTATAATTGTGTGACTCTACATTGTATGTGTTGCTCAGTTTTTATCCTAGGATTACCCTGAAGAAGAGCAGCATTCACAGTTCATGACCATTGAGCACTTGCAATGCACTATTGTCACAGAATCAGAAGGAGAAGTGGTCTTTTTCCCTGGAAAACAAAGACACCACCAAGCCAGTGAGAAGCTGCATTACCTGGGTCCTCAAATAGCACACAGACTTTGAAAAGAGCAATTGTCTGATTAAAGCATTTATTTACCCAGTGAAATATCGATTACCATTAAGTGGACAGGTGGAGATCAATCTTTTCCCAAGACAGACTTTACCCCTTCATCAATCAGTGCCCATCACCTGCATCACACACACACACACACACACACACACGCACACACACACACACCATGTGCATCTCCACCCCCAAACCCCTGTTTATATGCTGCTATCAATTAGACTATCCGTGCTTCCTAGGATTTAGAACTGCCCAGGATCCCCAGTATACATGAAAAAAAAGTAAGGCTGCCAGAGGGGGTTGAAAGTTTGACAACTAAACTGAGACCAGAGGGCAAGTGGGAGATGGAGTGAGAGAGGATTTAAAGCAGAGGGAGAAGCAATTGGTAAGATCTGAAGCCTCAGCGAGTATATTTGGTTATTAGACACTCGTGTTGTTTACGTACAGATGCTTTCTCTTAATCCTCACAACCATCATATCTGAGGACAGGACAAAGCAACCTACCTCAGGGTAAGGGGGAGCCTCTGACAGCTTCAAGAAAGAAGCTTCAAATCTCTCCCCAGACTTAAATTTTAAAAAGACCACTCTGGGGGAAAAAAAAAATGATTACCCTGGCAGTTTTGATGAGAAAGAATTGGGAGGTAATGGCTCTCAAAGTTAATATATGTAACAGTCACCTGGAATGCATATTTAAAACACAGACTTCTTTGTCCCTCTCCAGAAACTATGGTTGGAAAGATTAAACAAAATTGTCTCTATGTAAAGTATGAGAATGTCTGGAATGTAAAAGGCAAAGTGAAGTAAAAAGTAACCATTCTGCTGCTGCTGCTGATTTCTGGGATGCTGATGACATGATGGTTAGCTAATTAGGATCCAGGAAGTGGGGTCACATCTGAGAAGGTGGGTCCCGCCCAATGTAAGTTATCTGCCAGGGGTTCTTAACCTCATTGTTCGGGTTTTCTAAGACAGTGCTTCTCAGCCCTGAGTGTGCCTTTGAAATAACCTGAGGATCTTTCAAAAATACTATACCAGAAGCAATTCAATTAGAACTTTGGGTGTGGGGAATAAGCATTGGAATTTTTAAAAGATCGCCAGGGAATGTTAATATGCAGATAGGTTTGAGAACTGCTGGCCAAATCACAAGTTATGTCACCTTCATCCAGGGCATTTATTAGAAATGCAGATTCCTGGGCTTAACCCTAGATGTACTGAACCAGATTACCTGGAAGGTGGTGGTGGTGGATGATCTCCATGTTTCCAAGCACCTCAGTTGGATTTCTATGTACGTTAAAGCATAAACCACTGTCTCAGAGGTATGGGTTGCATTCAAGTAATATCTTATCCCATCATCTTATCTTAATTCAAGGGAAGGGTCTCTGCCTTACTTATTCTTGAATGAATGATCCATAGATTTTATCATAATGCTTGACACATAAGGCCATCAAATATTTGTAGATTGCTAAATTATCTTACAAGGTATCTAATGCTTTTTAAATTTAGTAGAACACAAAAATATGCACATAGGTTCTAAAACCAAACATCATTGTTTCGGTATTTTATCTAAAAACAACAGATGTGTACAGTTCATTTTGGTGGATCATTCTTTATTTTGCTTTTCCTTCCTTCAACGGAAGTGGAGAGAAGAAGGGTATTCAACAAGCATTTACTGGGGATCTACTATTTCCTAGGCACTGATGCTCTGCCTCCCACTGATGCAGCCCACCTAATAGCCATCAAATTATAATAAATCTGAAATGTAGAATTTTCTATGGGTTAGTTAAATATATCCCAACAATAAGCTTTTTATTTATCTTTTCCATGCTATGCCTGCCTCATTTATCTTTTCCAGTTTGAAGTAGAAACTCTCAATAGCCAGACAAGCAGAAACCCCATGCCTGGATAAAGGCTAATACTTTTGCAATAGTTTTTACTTCATCTCTTTTTCATGGTGTTGATGTTGCATTTATCTTGTCATTTCTTTGCAGGAGCATTTGTGTAGACGATTAGCTACCCCCTACCTCTCAACTGCAAGGCAAGGCAATTAGACTTATTATTAAAGTGTGCATCTTTTATTTTTTCTTCTTTGGCGGTTCATCAAAAAAGTAGTAGGTTCTTCTTCAGTCAAATTTTATGGTTCTCAGTAATTCTATTAGTGATGTCAAAGTAAATAAATGATTTACCCAGCAGGACGAAGGGCCCATTACTAAAAGGAGAATGGTAATCCTGATATACTCAAGACAGATTATTTTTGGACTGTGAATATATATTTACATAAACATATATTTTTCAGTACTAAATCTGATAAACTTTGTCTTTTATGTTTCACTTAACAATGCTTTTGAGAGTTTGATGATCCATTCTGTCATATTTTGCACAAAAATCAGGGCAACATAAAAAAGAGAGTTGAGACATAAAACAAATGCTTGATATATAACTCTTCTTGAAATTTAACCACTTTAAAAAGCATAGAGTTTATGATCTGATTTTTTTAAAGCTTCTGCTCATATTTTGTCAGCATATTTAATGCCTGTGAAGGACAAATATTTTTAAATTTGATCATAGGATTTATGAATTCATATTATAAAGCTTTATTCATACCTACAGTGGTAGAGAAACCAGAGAAAGAACTCAAATATTTTGCCTCTATGCAACTATTGCTACCGTAAAAAGATGCAGGCACAGTGACCTCTCAGGACTCTTCAGGCAGGACAAAGATGTTGGGGACAGTGGCTCCAGTTAGAAAATTTGTCATTCAGGAGGCATTATCATTGTATTGCCTGGGTTTTCTCATGCCCGACCAGAGGTTGGACACAGAGCTCCAGATTATTCAAACCCCAGGAAAGTGTGGATATAGAAGTTGACATAGAACCTTCTTTTAGAGCCTTGGGGGTCTCGATTCTGCCTCTGGATTTTCATGTGCTTCTTTCCATTCACCCCTGCAAGGAACCTTGCCTGTGTCTCTTTGTTTCTCTTGACTCTCTTATAGATCCTTCTCATTCTATCTCCCAAAGAAGTATTTCCTCCACCCTTGTTTTTCACATGTAGTATTCCGGGTGCCAAATGATCATCCAATCTGCCATTCTCTAGTTTTTAAAATTCAGTTTGCTTCTTCTACTCATCGTACCTCATCCGTGTTTTTGCCTCACTGATGCCTTCTTGCCCATTCCCATTATGTCCATTACTTTGTGAGCAAAACCCCTGTAGGTAAGATTGCTTTTCAGTCGGGTTCCAAATCCCTATTGTCTTTTCAATTCTTTTGTGCACTTTCTAAGCAACTTCTGTGTGTCAGGATTATGCTAGATACTAGTGGTTCTAAAATGAATAAAGAAGTCTGACCTCAAACAGCTCAAAATGGAGCAGGAGAAAATGGTGTCTGGACACAGGGCCAGCACAGTGGGTTTCACAGAAGATGAGAGAATCAAGGAAGATAAAGACTTGGAGAAAATCACTCTGGAGTACTTGGTCATGCTGTCCTAGTCCTGCCACTGCCTCCCCTGTCAGGTTTACCTGTCATGGTAGAATTAGAAATAAAAAGTGCACCCAGTATGAACCTCATGTAAGGCTCTGTGTACAAATAAAAAAGTGTCCCCTCTTTCTCCTACAGTCTGCTTCTGGTGTGTCTGCTCCCCAGAGTTCAGCTTTCCCCTCCCTTTGCTCCTATATCTTTTCACCCCTTCTTCTTCATTCCTACCCTTCTCACAGGAGTATTCCATCTATTTCAGAGTCTTCCCAGAGGAAGATGCCGTGTGTTTGGCTAAGAAGAGTAACCACTCACCCTGAAAACAAAATTCAAAGGTCGGCTGTGTTGACTTGTATTCCTCACTGAGCTCCCGTGGCTTATCTCCTGCCTCTCACTGGTGCACACATGGTGCTTTAAAAACAACAGATTTCCCACACAGACCAAGCCTTTGCATATTCTAGATATTCTGCTTAGAGTGTCTACTTGGGCTAAGCTTATTCTCATTTGAGACTCAGCTAAGGCATTATATCCTTTCACAAGAATCCTTTAATTCCTTCTTTTTTTCTCCCAACCCTATCATACCAACTGCCCCACCCCACCAGGAAAGCCTCCTTTCTGCACCTTTCTGCACCCATAGTTTTCTGTCAAGCTCTGCACAGCTCTCCATGGTGATTCTCACTGCTCAGTTACTGACTGCTTATCTGTGCACCTCTTGTCCCAAGGGCAGGCTCCATACCTTCCGCTTCTAAAGCTCCATTGCCCAGTCTGGCATCCTGCACAAATGAGAAGACTTGTTATATCTTATAGCGTGTATGTGTGCTGAGATGAGTCATTGAAAAAAAAATGAAAAAAGGGGAAAAAATTCATGAAGAGAATAGTGTTTCCAGTGAAGTAAAAACACAAGAATGCTGATGCTTAGTTGATGGGATGGGTCTAAGACAAAGGAGGAAGCTCAGCATGAGCACGAATTTCACAGGGCAACGGAGGCTGTGTCAGGCTCCGTAGGTTCCTGAAGACAACCCAGGGCTCTGAGTGGAGGTAAAACAAAACACAGCAAAGCAAAAACAAAACAAAAAAAACCCCACTTCTTTCTGTTCATTGTCAAAATAACAATCATTGGCCATTGTCCACTGATTTCCACATATAAGTGTATCACGTGTGACAGATTTCTCTCAAAAACAACTACAGCATTTCCGTAGTGTTCAAATTAAAGAACTTAAAGTATAACTTCCCACACTTCATTGATAAGGAGCAATATTTTTTGAGAACTTTATAGAGGAAGAAATGGAAATTTTACTCCTTGTGAAGAATATTTGCTATTCATCAGTAAGATCTTTACATTAAAAAAATAAATAAATAAGAAGCATTGGAAAAAATGGCCCAACGGTAAACTTCTTATAACAAAATGACATATGTGTCAATAACAGATAAAACTGATATGCACAACCTTGTGTTTGACCCAAATAATTCATAATTACTTCCCCATCAGTTGGTTCACACAGAAGTGAGATAAAACGATGTCTAAGAGTAAATTATTCACTGAGATATGAGCAAAAGGAAATTGAAATATCACAGGATAATAGAGAGGAAAGGAAGTGTGAAATTCTTTTATTTCTTTCAGAAAACATATTGCTAATGAGTTTCTAACACACCGTTTGCCAAGAAATAACTAGCATAAAAGGCACATTTTAGGTCTTTTGTTCATTGCTATTGTTGATTTCTTGATTTTGGCTGAAAGAGGACAGTTTTAGAACACTACCAAGAATAATTACAACTCTCAAGGCCTCTAGGCTTGCAGCATTGGGAAGGGATTTTTTTTTTCACCATGGAGTTCAAATATTCATTCATGTATTCTCATTCATCTCCAAGCCTCACTCACCACATTCCCACCAGGGCAGGCACTGTCCTCTGTCCTGAGGACGCAACAATGAAAATGCATGTCACCTCATACCTAGTAGTACAATTAGATGTGTTTTGTGTTTTTACAGTGACTGAGCAGAAGAGTAGAGGATTCCATAGGGCAATGGCAAAGGAAACAAGAAAAGAGAAGAATTAAAGTCTGAGTTTATTATTTTTTTAAATGTAATAAATTCAGTATGAAACATTTTAGTCTAGAATTGGTAAAAATGAGTATGCATTATGTACAAATAATACAATTTTAAAAGACATTGCAGAATACTGTTTCCTAAGGGTCACCATCATCATTTAATAGTGTTTGAATTCCACATGGTACCTTACTTACTTCTGCCAATCTTTAAAATAAGGTCAGCATGCAGTAGCTGCTTGGTTTACAGAAAAGAACCTTGAAATGGCAGCCAAAACAATATGGTTCTAGTTGCTAGACCTATCAGTCATGTGGCCTTGAATGGAGTGATTGCATTCTGAGGCTAAGTTATATGAACAGCAATACCTGCTCCACCAACCCCAGAGCACTAGTATTAAAAACAAAAGACATTCTGGGCTTTCAACATGACGGTCAGAGGTTAATAATCCAACCCCACCCTGCAATGGGCTGGGTTCAGTTGAGGTACTATCCATCTCTACTCCTATCAATGTTTTCCCTCTAGTTACAACTATTAGCATGAAACTTTCACAATGTTTTTGGGGAGGGTGAGAGTGTAGGGAAATTCTAGAATTATCTGAAGGATACAAGGGGCACATCTGTCCTGACCCCCAGGCCAAAGGCAAGCTGCTTAGGTAGCCCTCTACTAGGTTCTCGAAACCTCCCCCACTTTGACATGTTTTGCTTCTTTGCTCGTCTCCCTTCTTCCCTCATGAGGCTATACTTCCCTTCCATGAGACTATACTTTGCCTTGTTCATTTTAGCGACCCTTTTTCTTCTAGCCAGTAACCTCCTGCCCTCACCCCCCACACATCTTGTCCAAATCCTACTCATCTGAGGATGGATCTCCAGGTCTCCACTCTGAGGATCTCAGGGTCACTTGGCCTCTGAAGGTTCTCTCCTCCAATCAATTTGACCCCTTACTGCCCTGTGTTTTTGCAAATTGATTGTGTATCACCACATTCCTATTTATCTATCATATGCATGCTTTACTCCTCAATTACTATGAATCTCCTTGAAGGAGAAACTCTGCCTTAAAGATTGTTTTATCACCCACAGCACCTAGCACAATGTCTTGTTGATAAACATATAGGAAGTAGATGTTGTTGACTGTGGCATACTAATTAGAAACGTCAGAAACCTTTATTTTGGTGTGTGGTTTAAATTCATATTTGATACTTCCATTTACAGATGAAAATGTTTCTTTTTCGATCACAATGCAGAGTATAAAATAACTATAGAATGAAATTTGTTGAAATGATTTCTCTTTTGTTGAAATAGAATTATATTAATGCCACTGTGGCTATTTCCTTGTAAGAGTTTGTGAAATGGATATGTCTTCCTTTTATTAAAAATATCACTTTCTAAAAAGGCTACCGGCTTCTGAAAAGATCTTTTCATCTTCCTTTCAATTAAGAGATTATGTGAGGAAGCCTCATCTCTTTCCACTAATGCTATTGCTGAAGTTGGATGTGAAGGCAGCATGCAGGCCTACAGAAGGTTGTGAGAGTCTTCAAAGTAGAAAGCCACTTAGGAAGTAAATCCACCAAAGAAAACCTTTTAGAATTGATGCTTCATACAGAATTTTAAAGCTACAGTGCATATTTTCCATTTCTGAAGATGAGAATTACTTGAAAAAAAATTATTTCTTTAAATAAACGAACAAATTACCACTCACCATTTTATTGCAATCATCTTTTTGTTAGTTGTGCTAGAATAATGCACTGTTTCTCTTATGTAAGTAAAAGAATTACCCTCTGTAGATGAAGTGGTTGTCCTTGTCAGAAATAAATCAGTTTCCATAAGGACCCTTTCAAAGACCCTTTTAATAATTCAGTTTGGCTGAGCATTGTAGACGAAATTAAATGAGAAAGTATGTAAAGTATCTAGTTCAGTCACTGATCATCATAATTACCACTGATAATAATACAATTTACATTTTTTAAAAAATATACAGAGTGAAAGAAATCAACAAAAAAAAAGAGTACATACTAAATGATTCCATTTGTGTAAAGTTCTAGAAAATACAAAGTAATCTATACCAAGAGAAAGCAGATTAGTGGCTCCCTCTGGATAGGGACTGAAGTGATAAATTATGAAAGAGCATGAGAAAACTCTGGGAGGTGACAGATATGTTCACTACTTTCACTGTAGGGAGAGCTTCACTGCATGTACACATGTAAAAAACTTATAAAATTATACACTTGAAATGTGTGCACAAATAAGTCGTATTCAATTACATTCCAACAATGCTTTTAAAACAGTATCTTAAAATATTTTCACTGATACTACATGAGATTATACTTTATAGCCCCTAACCCTGTTGCTCTGGCAGTGCTCAATGTCCAGCTCCACTAGGACTCCAGCTCACACTCTGTGCCCAAATCAAGCTGGGGCCTTTTGGAAGCAATATCTTCTTACCCCCTTTAAGCTTCAGCACCCTCAGACTCTTTTTCTACTCACACTTGTTCTAAAAAAAGCACCAACATTATATTCAACACACAAAAAATTCAGAACCCAAAATATATTCACACACACACACACACAAACACTCATTGCTTTGTTTCAACAGATATCAACACACTCAATCAAAGAAATGGAATTACCTAACTGGACTGGCAGGTCCAGACTGGATGGACAGAAAGCAGGTTGAGATGTGGTATCACACATAAGGGTGACATATCACCCTCAAGATCAATTTTGCTCAGACCATGTCTTACATTTATTCGCTTATTCACTCGTCCATTTACTCATTCAGGCAACATACATTTTTGAACACCTTCGGTGGGTGAGGCCTGGAGCTCAGTCCTGAGAATCCAGAGAGGAAGAAAGTGATCTCCCTGTTCTTCTGCTCTCATAAAAGAGAGGGGGTAACAATTAGATAAATATTGATAGTTCAATGTGTGTTATTAAAAAAGAGTTCTAACAAAAGTCATATCCTCATCCAAATTTGCTCCCTTCTGTTTTCACCCACATCTTTATGTATTTAATGTGCATGTATATCTAAACAGGATGTACTATTGCTTTATATTTTTAACATTTATTTTAAAAGAATATTTAGATTTGTGAAATAAGAGGATCAAGTACTCAAACTTTAGATAAGCCTTTTAGGAGCTTTCTGGAAGGTGCGGTATTGAATCTGAGTCTGTAATCTTGAATATTCAACATTACTATCAGTAAGCTGTATTTGTAATGATATTAACATTTCTCTTCTTCCTCACAAGAGTAAAACCTCTAATTAAAGATCGCCATATTACTGTCTTTATCACGCAGGAAAGTGCCCATATCACTAAGTTGTTTCCATTGATTTATATTTCTTTACTCACAAATTTCTGGGAAACTTGAGGCTACCAGAGAACTCTGCTGAATTTAGGGAAATAGAAACAAGAAGCAAAACCAGCATATCAAGTCTCATCCTGGGTGAGGACTTTAAGTCTGGGCAGAGCAGGGGCTTTAATAACAACAAGAAATAAGAATCAGAAATGAGCATGCATATTCTTTTAACTTAGGTATGTTCAGGTCTACCAGCCATTTTATCACATAGCCAGAAAATATTAAAACATCTTTCCTGTGACTTGGCTAACCAGGTATAAAGAGCAGAACAGAGAGCACAGAAATAGACCCACATAAATACAGGCAATTTACCTTTGACAAAGAAGCAAAGGCAATGCAATGGAGCAAAGATAGTCTCTTCAACAAATGGTGCTGGAACAACTGGATGTCTACATGCAAAAAAATGAATCTAGACATACACCTTACTCCTTTCACAAAAACTAGTAATTCAAAATGGATCATAGACCTAAATGTCAAATGTAAAACTCCTAGAAGGTAACATAGGAGAAAACCTAGATGACCTTGGGAATGGTGATGCCTTTTTAGGTAAAACACCAGTGACACAATCCATGAAACAAATAACTGAGAGGCTGGACTCCATTAAAATGTTAAAAAATCTTCGGCTCTATGAAAGACAATATCAAGAGAATTAGAAGACAAGTCACAGACTGTGAGAATATATTTGCAAAAGACACATCCAATAAGGGACTACTATACAAAATATACATAGAACTCTTAAAACTATACAATAAGCAAACAAATAACCTGATTAAAATATAGACCAAAGGCCTTAACAGCCACCTCACCAAATAAGATATACAGATGGCAAATAAGCATATGAAAAGATGCTCCATATCATATGTCATCAGGGAAATGCCAGTTAAACAACAATGTGATACCACTACACACCTTTTAGAATGGCCCAAATCTGGAACACTAACAACACCAAATGCTCGTGAGGATGTGGAGCAACAGAACATTCGTACATTGCTGGCAGGAATGCAAACTGGTCCAGCCACTTTGGAAGACAGTTTGTCATGTCTTACAAAGCCAAACATCCTTTTACCATACAATCCAGCATATTTACTCACAGCCATTGAAAATTTATGTCCACACTAAACCCTGCTCATAGATGTTTTCAGCAGCTTTATTCTTAGTTGTCAAAACTTGGAAGCAGTCAAAATGTCCTTCAGTGGATGAATGGATAAATATACTGTGGCACATCCAGACAATGAAATATTATTCAGTGCTAAACAGGAATAAGCTGCCAAGCCATGAAAAGACATGGAGGATTCTTAAATGCATGTTTTTAAGTGAAAGAAGCCAATCTGAGGAGGCTACACGATGTATGTTTTCAACTATCTGACATTCTAGAAAAGGCAACACTGTGGAGATGGTGGAAAGATCGGTGGTTGCTCAGGAGAAGGGAGGAAGATGATTAGACAGAACACAGAACTTTTAGGGCAGTGAAAATACTCTGTTTGATATTATAATGATGGATACATGTTATTATACATTTGTCCTAACCCATAGCATGTATAACACCAAGAGTGAACCCTAAGGTAAACGATGGACTTTGAGTGATTATGATGTGTCATTGTTGGGTGATCAATTGTAAGTAATGTACCACTCTGGTTTAGGATGGTTAATCATGGGAGAGGCGCTATGCATATCTAACTTATCCTAGATGGCTCAGAATATCTGGAATTTTAAGTGGTGGCACATTTTATGTGGATATCTAGGCCTTTATTCATACTATTTAGAGGGGAGAAAGTTTGTCTCCCATTGTCATTGCTAAAAGTTTTTTTAAGGGCACACTGTGAAACCCTCTCCTCTTCCTTCCCCATGCTTCTGACTCTTATATTTTCTTCTAATAAAGAGTGTTGTGAAGTATTTGGGGATTTTAATTTTCCTCCTCCTGTGGCTGCTGTGTGCAAAAGCACTCTGACACTGATCTCATTTCATAGATACCCTGTCCTAAGGCTTCTAATCAGCACAGAGCTGCCAGTTTAAATTCCCCAAGAAACTCTCCTGTGTTAGGGGCTTGATGGAAGAAATGGCAGCAGGAAATGGAGAACTCAGAAAAAGAGACGTACTGTATTTCAGACTCATCAAGGAATCATTTTTCAATCTAAATCTCTCATCAGGTGGCCTAGTAATTTCTCATGGGGCCTTGTAGTGTCCTTCACTAAGTGACCCCTTATTTAAGTTTCAGTTTCAATTTGCTCTTCCAGATAAAACAACAAAGAAAGTCGTGGTGAAGTCTAGAAATAGTGTAACTACAGTACTGAAGGGAAAAAACAGCAACGTGGTTTCATGTGTATTTGCTTTCCCTTTTGCCTTAGTATTTCATTGTTTGTTACCTATCTCTTTAAAATAAATAAACTAGTTAAATAAATGTTTTTTTGAAAATAAAATATAGAGACCCATGCTAGACACTGGTGAAATTCAAATAGTCCCTGCTTTTCTTCTGCTGATAAGCTTAAGATCCTCTGAGGAGGATACGTAGATATGACTATAATGAAATCAAAGTTGTGATACCTGCCGACACTCTATTCAATATAAAAATTTCTGATTAATTTAGTGGACTGTGCTCATGCAGAATCCCCCTCTTTTACTTCAAATAATAGAAAATCTAGAGAATATTTTAAATGGAGACTCAAGCTTAACACCTAGGATGCTTTTAGTAACACAGCTTTGGGGAACCAGATACTCTCACACAAATCTTATGAGACGTATACGAGTTTTCATAAGCATTATGAAGGAGAATTTGGAAAGACAGAACAAAATGAAAAATAAATCTAACTTTTGTCTCATTTCTAGGAATTTACTCTTGAACATACATCACCAACAATATAAACATACATATGCATGAGGTTATTCATTGCTACATTCTCTGTCATAACAAAATACTGGAAACAACTTTAACAGTGATACAAAAGAGATTGTTGAATAAGCTTTGGCTCATCCACCTATTATGGAATGATTTTCAGGATATTTTTCTAAGTAAAAAAGGCAAATTAAAAAGTATGCTATTTCATGCAAGAGAATATGGGAAGTAAAAATACATGTGTATTTAACTTCTTTTCACTAAAAGAAACAGTGTAAAAATAAACCATACGTTAATGAGATTGATTACTTATGAAAGGTAACTATGAATGAAGTAGAAATGTTGTGGGTAGAGGAAGGTCACTTCTTTGATTAAATGTTTCTGTATAGTTTTGACTTAGGGAACCAGGTTAATGTTTATACATATTCTAAAATATAAAATAAAATCAGTAAGGACTGGGTAGAAAAAATCCTCTAAAATTGAATCTAAACCAAACCACATGAAATAATTGTGTTTCAAACAAATATTGTAACTATCCTGAAGGAAAGGAGGTATAACTCAAGTAGATTTGAATGCAATGCTTTGACCATATACCCTCGGAATAAAGACAAAAATAACTGAACAAATAGCAAACTCTAGTTAGTAGGCTTCTTTTTCAAGTGCTGTGAGTTAGAGATTCTGAAACTACCTTCTATATATTATAGGTTTGAGCAAAAAATTAAATACGTGTGGAATGCAAACTAGTTTTCTCACTATTAAAGAAACTTACAAATATGGAAAGGGGGAAAAGTAAACTGAACTATGTGAAGTTGGATTGGAATTGGAGGTAACAGTATGAAGTCAAGGTTTTAGACAGAAAGAGATAGGATATGAAGATATAAAAATATTTATGTCTATCCATCTATTGATATTTTCCAGCTCCACTGAGTCTAGAAGAGTGGCACACCTTTAGTAATGAGCACACCAGAAACCTACATCTTGGTTTCTAAATATTCTTCTCCATCAAAAGGAACCAGAGTTCCTTGGAAAAATGGCTGATTTCAGATATAGGACAGATTAAGTCCCAGATATCTTGTTAGGCCAGAAATATGAAATATCTCAAGAGTGGTGGGGACAAATCAAAAGGACAGGAGGATTGAAGAAGCTTTCAGTGGCCAAATTTGGGCAATTTGATCATCACAGTAGATTATAATAGTTGCAGACTATAACCCATTGGATTCAATAAAAATACATGTGATCATTCTGATATAAATAGGGAATAGTTTCAGACAAAACCATCAATATATCTGAAAACGAATGAGAGTTTCATGAAGAACAGGATATTTACATGGTCTCAAAGTATCTTCCTACATGTTGCCCATTAATTACAAATGGAAGAATGGTAACTTTGCAGTGGAGAATCCTGGTAAACATCATCTTAACTAAGAGATTAAAGTTAACATCACCAGTGATGGGACAGACTGACATTGTGTGTCTCCTGATGTAATTCACCGAGAAGAAATCATATTATTATTTCTTTTGAATTCCTACCAAAGAATACATAAACCAATATAATCATGGGAAGACATCAGACATTAAAGAAATACAGTGATATTTTAGGAAATAATTGGACTGCACAGTTAACAAAATAAGAATTATGAAAAAAACACATCAGATTTCAATAGATCAAGGAATAAAGATAAAGGAGTGAAGATACAGAAGAAATTTTATATCCATACTCCTGGGACACTTGAACCTGTCTCTACTTGGGTGTATGAGATTAACAGTAAATTTCTTATTTAAGACAACCAGCTAATTAGTCATTTACCTAGTATCTAAAATGGAAAATTTAATAAAATAGACCATATTAGTCAAGTTTTCTTTTTGCTATTCTATGGTAACAACAACTCCAATTCTCAATGGCTTACTACAAAAAAGGCTGGATTGTCATTCCTGCCATTTGTCTGCCACTGTGGTTCCCCTGTTGTTCCGCTCCACATGTCTCTTTCATTCTGAGATCCAAGTGAAAAGAGAAGCGTCTGTCAGGGTCACTGCAGCTCTCAGGCCTAAGAGAATGGAAACACGGTGGAACCACATGGAGGCTCTCAGAGGTTCTTCTCTGCAGGGGCACGTGCCACTTCTGCTCTCTTTCCATTAGTCAAAGTAAGTTATGTGCACAAGCATGGCATGCATGCAGCAAATAATCATCTTGCCAAACTGTTGACTTTTTCTAAGTATCAATATATAAAATATTTATGGTAGATTATTTGAAAATTGGGAAAAAAATGTTAAAGAGGAAAACAAAAAAAGTGAAAATCTTAACCATTCATGGAACATTATTGCTAACAGTATGTTGATTCATTTCCTTTTCATTCTCTATCTCCACATACACATATTCGCTCACACACACTTAACACATACATATTTCCAAAGGTCAAATTGTACACACAAATTTATATCTAACTCTTTGCATGCAAGATTATATTGTAAAAATTTCCTCAGGTTATCAAACAATTTATAAACTTAACTTTAAATGGATGCACAATAGTCTACTATAGTGATGTGACACTATTCACTTAAACTTTTAAAATTACTGGATATCTAGGCTATTTCCAATTTTCCTCTTTAAAATAATGCTATGATGAACAACTTTTGTTTCCTATGTGATTATTTTTTGAGGATTACCGAATAAAATCTTCAAACTATTTGAGGATTTTTGATGCACATTACCAAACGGCTTTCCAGAAAAAACTTGCCTAATTTATTATGTCTTTGGTTCCCAGACCTACTATTGCATCCATTATCCTGAAGCTAAATAAGTTCCATTCTATAGCTCTCCTTTGTTGAGATATCCATGGTCTGTGAGATGAGACCAGACATGCAGATATTCAACCCCTCTCTACTGGGAATATCCATACACACACGCACGAATACTTCTCCTCTTAAATGGACTTCAGCCCTATATTTTCCAGGAAATAAAAAGTATCTCGTCCTTAGAAAACTTTTGCTTATGCTTGCCTTAAAATATCAGTTCAAGATTTGTTATGTTGGAGTCCTCCATGCCTCATGTCCTCCAATAACAAGACAAATGTATAGGATATACTGTATATCCAGAAGTCCATAAACGTGTTTAATGAGTCTAGCAATGGAACAACGGTAAAGAACATGCTTCATTATCTCTGCCTGTCCAAGAGATGCGTAAAGGCGACTGGGATTCCAACATCTTCCCCCACAGCCACTTGTCCAGTCAACAGCAGAGAAGGAGAAAAGAAGAGTTTATGATCTTCTACCAGCTCTTCATTAACCCTTTCCCCCAAACTAGCTGCCCTGGCACTCCGCTTCCCACTGTGATTATTGATCTCATTCATAAAAAAATAACATTTGAATGATGGCAGGCATTGCATGCTGTTATTCAGTATAAGGAAGGATTTCTTTCCTGAAACTAATTGGTCAAGGCAGGAGGAAGGAGATCTTATCAGATGCAAGGGGCATAATACCAGCTTTCAAATTAGGTACTTGAAAGACACATATTTAGTTCATTAAATTATTTCTGTATAGCTGTCTTCAGGAATCTCATTCTCCAAAAAAGCTACACAACAAAGTTCAAGTTTGATGAGGCTAGTATGCCCAGTGGATTTCATAAAAAAGTGCAAGTTTTCTCTTTTTCAAGGCCCCTGGTAACAGCTGTCATTGGGACTTGAAGATACTTAGTGAAACACTCTTGTCTAGTGGGGCCTGAGATGGATGGTTGTTTTCATGGAATAACCTCCTGCAGAGTTGCTTTTGTTTTTCCCTGATCCTTGTCAGTAACTGGAGAATGACACATGGTTGACTGCCATTTTCCTGCCCAATTAAGGAAATATATTTCATCCCTATTTCTATGCATAAGCACCACAAAAGAAAATAGGTTGACTTTGAGTCTCTGTATCAGGATCTATTTATGTCAAACTCAACCGTTAGTACCTACCCCTGTCTTTCTCCTCGAAATTCATTTCTCTGTCTTTTTGGCTTGGATAATTCCTTCTTCCTTCTCATAATCAAGGTGTACGTCACCTCTGACCACCCAGTTCATCTAGGGGCCTTTTTCTGTCTCCTGAACTATCCTGTTTGTGATTTTATCAAAACATTTGTTAGGCTGTTTTGGCAGAGATCATGTCGTGTTTATTTATATATCTTCATCTATTGGCCTGGAATCTAGCAGAGACACAGTTCTAAGAATCAATGTGCATCTAATCACTTATTTAAACCCCCAAAATAAATAAATAAATAAAAATGAACAGATGCCAGATGCGAACATCCTAACCCTGGACGGTCAGATTTTTGTACATTGAATGGGACCCAAGTATCCAGTGTCTGTAACTTATGAAGCATCACATGAAACATGCTGTATGGCCAGGCTGGAACAACTGCAGCAAGCACATAACAGCTATATGTGGAATGACTGATTATGGCAGGGTCAGGTACCAACTTGACCCAAGCCTGTCTGTCATAGATACCAGTAAGATACTGAGTTGGACATAGGCATGCATCTGACAGATAGTTGTTTAAAGATAAAGTGTTTGTAAAGCATGAGCTTGTAGAACATGTAGCTGACCTAGGTTGAAATCTAACCCACCCTGTTGGTTCATTGATTGGTGCTTTAATGTATGGAATTTGCCATAAGAGAGGGTAGCCCAGGCAGAGAAAGCAATCTGAAGATGGAGAAGGAAAATAAGAATTTCAGTTTATTTTACCTGCAAATCTGTGAACTCACTCTTATATCCATGAACATATTAAGTGATACCTCTCTTTCAACTAATAGCAGTTAAAAGGCAGAAAATGTTGAACTTTTGCATAGAATTTTTCTTATGTTTGGTTGGAAAGGTTTGGTTTGGTTGCAAAAGGAATTGGATTCAGAAATACCTCCATCATGGTAGAAGAGGCATTGTTATGGTGAATGAATCTACAAATGTTGAACAAACATTTAGTACAAAGGCTTATACCTAGAAAATATAAAACAATAAATGTCAACTAAAGTCCTAGGGGAAGACATGACATTCAATGTGCCCAGTCTTCAGCAGCAAAGGGGGATTGGCAGAGCACAATTGTGGAAGTTATTGGAAAAATAAAAGTATTTCATAATTCTCCATCACACGTTGTGATGCCTCAATCAAAATACTTACACATGTGTTTTTCCCCTTGGATTCTTTTTTTGTGTGTGTGAGAGAAAGATTGGCCCTGAGCTAACATCTATGCCTGCTTCTTCCATTTTGTATATGGGACGCCACCACAGCATGTCTTGATGAGTGATATAGGTCCGCGCCTGGGATCTGAAACTGCAAACCCCAGGCCACCGAAGTGGAGCACCGAACTTAACCACTGCACCATCAGCCAGACCCTCCTCCTGGATTCTTAATACAGGGTGTGTGTATTATTTATCTTCATAACTTCAGTGTCCAACAATGCCTCACATTTCACGAACTCAATGATATTGAATTGAAAGTTATAGGCATTATTTCCAAAAATAACAAGCTACCTCTAAGAGAGCCCTTTGTAAATGATTTTGCTTATAAAGAATGCCATGCTGCATTCTTGTTAATTGTGAGTTGATTTGGCAAAAAGAGAAAATGAAGAATAATAGAAAAAGAAGCAGTAAGTATAAAAAGGAGAAATAAAGAGAGTAGAGAGTAGAAAGAGATCAAGAGGAGTTGGGAGAAGCATACAGAGTAGGAGTGAGAGAGGCATAGAGAGGGAAGGCAGAAGAGATGACAGAAAGAATAATGATAAGTAAGTGAAGACATGCAGAGGTCAAAAGGAAGGAGTGGGGGCACTAATGGTGAGAGGAAGAGGGAATATTGCAAAAGTCAAAAGCTTCCCTGGATTCTATGAAACACATGGATAATGGTATCTCTCATCAATATCAAAATAGAATCTAGAAACAATTGAAGGAAAGTTAAATCAGAACAAACACAAATGTAAGGGGCATACACAATTATGTGGGTATTGAGGAATCATTTCTAATTCCCAGCTTGCTAGTTTTGTGTCTTCTTTTTTTCCTAACCACTTGGATATCTTCCAACAAAACTTAAATAAGAAAGGCTGGGAAACAGGTTTGAATGAATTGCAAGCATATCATTTTTTCCTAATTTACTAAAATAGCACATTCATAACTAAAATGAGAGAAAATGGTTAGAGGCAAAAAGTGGAGATGTATTTCCATGGCCCTCTAACATTTTAGTATGTGTATAATCAGCTCATATTCAAGAGGAAACAGTGTTCGGCTATTCAGCTGGCTCTCTATTGCTTGAAAATCTTGGTTATTTTGTATTTTTCTCTTAACATAGACTTCAGGCTGTCCTAATTAAATAAGAGAAGTTTTATTATCAGCAAAGATTTCATTAGACCTGAGGTAACTTCATATCCTAGAGTTGTGTTTCTAGTTTGGGGAAAGTAAGAGTAGGGCTACAAGAAAGAGAGGACTGACATTTTTCTTAAAGACATGAAGGAGACTTTAGAAAATATTACTACAAGCACCAGGGATCCTGGAGAATAAAGGCAAGTGGTCAATCTCTATGTCTACTTTGACCAATCACCTAATTTCTAAAGTGCCCTAAATTCACTTGACTTTAGGAAATCAGCCCATCAACTACATTGAAATCAATGGTTGTCATGGTGAGGATATTCCTGGAATTATTTCTACGACCTTTTTAGGTCACGGCAGCAAAATTGCTTGCAGTCAAGAGATAAATGTTTCAGCATGGGCAGCCTCGTAGGCTCTTTGGATCATAAAATCTTAGATTTGGAGAGAATTAAAGAGATTATTTCTTCATCTTTCCTTATAGTCCATTAAAGATGGGGAAACGGAGACCAAATGCAAGGGAGAGACTTATCCCAGGTCCCAAGAAGATGGCGACAGGGCTAGGACTTCTCATGTCTCCCAACCTCTACTCCTCAGGCCTCCAGACTGACTTGAAAGAGAAGAACACAGTGGACATAGAAGGAGAAGCTTCCTGGTATTGACACTGTCTTCCTTGGAGGTAAACCAGCAGGATGCCTAAAAGATGATTATTTTCTTTTTATATTTCATAAGGCCAAAGCAGATAACTAGTTCAGGTCTATATGGTGCACCCTTGGGTCTCCCGTTGGGCAGTTACCTGCTATTCCTTGAGGACTGGCACTATATGATAATATTTTGCATGGCCAATGCACTGAATTTTAGCTTTTGTGGAGGTCTATTTTGAAAGGAATGCCAGACAACAAAAGGTAACATAGGATAAATAAATATCTGAAAAGCAGCTCTCTATCTCCCTCTCTGTATCTGTTTAAACTTTTTTGTTTATTTTCTCTTTTATTACAAACAACACACACTTTATCCCATCTTTCCTCTCCAATTGTATCAAATGCCATCTTAAAATTGGTCATATCTGAGTGACAAACAGATTTGGAATTGATTTATGAAAATTTCACTTTGGAAAATATACTCCAAAAACTACTACAAAGAAGAAATGTCAAGGGCGTCAGTGCTGCACATCTGGCCTTGTATTCACTTCAATAAATATTAATGAGGGCCCACCATGAGCCAGGATTTCTGCTAGAAACTGAGAGCACAAATTGTAGTTCTGTGCACTGCCAACTGTGTAAATTCTTTGGGCGTCAAAAACTGGATCTGCAAAACTGAGTTAATAATCTTTCTCTCATGAACTTATGAGAGTTAAATGGGCTAATATTCTAATCTATTTTCTTTAAGACCGTTTTTTGTATTTTCTTGCCATCTAGCTTTGTTCCAATGGGTCATGTTCCAAGGACCATGTTCACGAGTCTTCATCCACCTGCCCAGCCCAGGTCCTGAGTCAGGGAAAATGTCTGGTTATATTAACAAATGCTGTATTGAGGGTAATAAGTATGATTGGTTCCTTGTAGAGTTGAGATGTGGCAAGGACTTGCAAAGTTTCATATAGAAGGCGACTATCAACTCAAACATGGACACCGTGACAGAAATGAAATAATTCAATTCTTATGTAATGAACAAGGGGTGCCAGCCTGTGCTACATCAGGGAAGATTTGAAGTCTAGAAGAAGCTCGAGACAAAGACTACCACCTCATATTCCCATAGCTCCCAATGCTGATAAATTGGAGAAAGCATGGAATTGGCTTTAATCTAAATCAGTGTATTCTGGTAAATGTTTAACAACCAGCTCTCTGAAAAAAGAAACAAATAAAAATACTGATTTATAGCATTTTCTCATTTTAATAGTGTAAATCATCCCACTAAGGCCAATTTTGAAGTACCAGTGTGAGGTCACTCAATGTGAATTTGGGAAGAGAAACACCCAATCTGCCCTGTAGGACCAGTTGGAGCCTGCTCCAGCACCGCACTGTGTCAGCGTTACACTGACTCTCCTTCGGAACTCGGTAAATTAATGTTTCTAATCTTTAGTTTCCTTACCTGTGAAGTTGACTTTATGCAACATACCTGAAGTATTGACAAAAAAGCTAAACGAGTTAATAAAAGTCCCCAATGTAGTGTTCTGCATTCAATAGAGATTCAAAAATACTAGTTTCTCCCTTTTCTCATTTTGTTGAGATCTGGATTTCGTGAACCCAGAGGAGGAAATGTTGGCACTAAGGCAGAGCAATACTAGAAAAGGGTCACAGGCTTCCAAGGATTCAGTCAGTGAAGTAATTCATCTAGTTAACTCTACCTTGTGTTTGAAGGCAAAGTGCCCCAACAGAAGCCCTTTTGTTTGATGTCTCTTTACATGTGAGTGTTTCATCTACCAAGATGCTGGAGGATTCTCTCAGGGTAAGGACCATATATGTCTGTCTTTCTTAAAAGCTTACAAATATTAAGTCCATAACCCATGCCTTTGAGTGATGATTAATTGACTTGAAAAAACATCACACATATTAATAAAAATATTTCTTTTCTGGGTTTGTTTATTTTTCGCTTGATTTTAAAATAAGACTGTCCCGCTCAGACCTTAGTAACAGTGAGCTGTCCACATCCGGAGCGGCTCATGCCCGTATGCTGGGACACTTACTTTGCCACAACCTTGCTTTGCCCCTGATCCATGGCCATTGTATTCTTTCTCTTACACTACAGCAGACTCTCCCATTTCTCATCCTAAACTGCCCTTTGAAATTCACATCTGAAAAAAAGCCTCTCTAGGTTTAATCTGTGTTGTTCTCTAGGAAGGAGTGGGCTTGATGTGGATTCACTTTCTATTTCTTTCTACTTCTAACCAATTTGAGTACAATGCTTAATGTTAAAGTATTCAGTGAGTAGCTAGAATAATACCCACCGTGTACCTTTGATATATGTGCCAGGCATATAATCTCAATCAACTCTGTGTGATAGAAATTATCAAATTTATTTGACATAATTTGGAACTGAGGCTCTGAGATATTAACCTCTTCAAGTCTGCACAGATTATGTTTAGCTAATTCTATAATATTCAGCCTGTCCTTGCCTTGTCTTCCTTCTCCTCCCTGAAGACTAAATATTAATTCATTATTTAATGCCTAACAGATACAAGTCATTAGGTTAGACATTGAGTAGATAACACAGAAGACAATATTCCCTTTGTAAGTCCTCATTCTACCTGATCTTTCTTTAATCTTCTACACTTTGCACAGCTGCCTCCTGGTCAAGATACTCCGTTTCCTTGGCTTCTGTAACAGAGCTCTCCCTTGGTTACTCCCTCAGATTTTGGTTCCTCTTTCACCCTCCTCGCTTTGGGTATTAAGTGTTGGATTCCTCATGTTGCAATCCTAGGCCTTCTCCTCTTATATTTTCTTCCCCTAAGCAATATCATACCACACCAAAACTTCAATTATCATATATTGTGGACTGAATTGTGTCCCCCCCAAAATTCGTATGTTGAATACTAACCACCTAGTACCTCAGAATGTGACTGTACTTGGAGATAGGGCTTTTAAAGAGCTGATTAAGATGAAATAAGGTCATATTGGTGGGCCCTAATCCAATCTGATTGGTGTCTGTTTAAGAAGATGAGATTAGGATGCAGACATGGACAGAGGAAAAGACCTTGTGAAAACAGTGAAGAAGACAGCCATCTACAAGCCAAGGAGAGAGGCTTCAGAAGAAACCAATCCTGCCAAGTTGGACTTCTAACTTCTAGAACTGGGAAGAAATACAATTCTGTTGTTTAAGTTACCCAGGCTGTGGTACTTCGTTATGGCAGCCCTACTGGACTAATATACCACTTATATGCAGATGATACCCAAATTTCTGTTTCTAAACCAGATCTCTTCTCTGAGCTCTAGATCTGGTTGTATAACTGCAAGATATTGCCTCATGGGTATGTCAAAGCCACATTTGCAAAACCAAATGAATGATCTCTCCCATTCAAACATGGTTGTATTTCCAGTATTCACTGTCTCCATCACCCCTTCTAGGTACAACCAAGCTTTCCACATCTGTCTCTATTACTCTCATATCTAACACATAGTCAAGTCTTGTCAATTTTGCCTCCTAAATATCTATTGAATCCATCCTCTTCTCTCCATTTCTACCAAGTTAGTCCAGGCTAACATTGTTTCTCATCTGTACTATTACAGTAACCTCCTAACTGGTGTTCCTGAATCTGCTCTTACTTTTTCCAGTCCATTCTCCTTCTTACAACTAACCTACTCCACTAACACTCTTCATTTCATCCTTCCACCTTTTTATCAAAAATATAACACTTTAAGATGGTGTACAAGGCAGTTCCAGTCAATAAGCTGGAAAATTAGTTCACCAAAAAGCCATTTGCTGAAATATGAGGATTTCTTTTGCAGTTTTTTTTCCTTTGCTCCAGCCCTAACATCTGATTTGAATATGTCCCTACCCTTTTGTTTATGGTCACAAAACAGCTAATCCAGGAAAACATACAGAGGTGGAACAAGCACACAGGGAAGGACAAACACAGACACCGGGGCAAGACTAACATTCAATAAAACCTTTAGTGATTGGGCCAACTGGTTGTTAGCTGAGTGATCACTCAGCACATTGATTTAGGAGAGTTGAGTCTGGGAATTCGTTTCTGGAGAATTGTCCTATTCCCCCTGTTCCCCAAGGCTCTGGAAGATTATGAGTATTACCACTGTTTTCATTTCAAACTAATGCCTCCTCCACAACCTTGTTAACCACCTTTAAATGCAAGAGAGTTTTTAAAGCCCTAAGTAGTGGTTCTTAACTGGAGATATTAAGCTGCCTTGGAGATGTTTCAAAATGTGGGGGAATATGTGGTTGTCAAAAGAGTCAGGGTGAGGTTTGGGCCCCGGACTCTGGCCATCAGTGGATGAAGGCCGGAAATGCCAAATATTTTCCACTGCAGGCAGCAATTCCACTGAATAACACCTCTGTTGATAAACAGATTTGGAGTGCATGAGCTGTACCTCCATGGGCCTTCCCACTTGGTGCTCCCGCTCCCTCAAATGTTACTCCCTCCCCTCTCTTTTTACCAAGCTAATTCCCACTTAACCATCAGACTTCAGATAAGTTGCTACTTCACAGGAAAGTCTTGACCCCTCTAAATACATCAAATTATACACTCATGGCATGTGTGCTCAGTTTTATAGTTAGACAATTATTCCTGTGATCATTTGATAAATGTCTGTTTTCTCCAGAAGTCTGTACAGCTCCATGTGGACAAGAATCACATATGGTTTTGGTAACAACTGTATCTTCAGCACCTGACAGTGTACCAGGCACATGCAGGCACTCGTTAAGAGTTTGTTGAATGTGAAAATGAATGGATGCATGAATGACACAGACCCTGATCTCAAGGGACTTGCTGTATGGCTGGACAAAGGGAACAGAGCCTGTGATGCAGCACCACAGAATGGCCTGTGGGCAAAGGAGAGGTGCCCATATCAGTCTTGGCACAGTGAGCCCCTCTGTGCTGTGAGAAGGGCTAGACGAAAGGTTTCACATAGACATGTATCTTAGTGCCTAGAATTCCTCAGCACTAAAATTTTCCATTGGAGAGGCGACACTTGAGGTGAACCACTTCAAAGAGGATGGCTGCTTCAGGTAGGGCTTGCAGGGCTTCCAAGTCAGCTCGCCGGCAACCACATGTACCTTCTCTCTAGAGGGCTTGGAGCACCAATGGACTGTGGAATTTTGCTTTTTATTTGCTTCTACAGCAAAGGGTCAGTGGTCTCCTAAAGAACAAAAGAAGAGGGAAGCAAGGGGTCAGGTTCTGGTCAGAGCAGCCTTCAGAGCTGGAGAGTGAAAGGACAGAGAGTGACAGAGAAGAAAACCTGAAACAACAGGAGATGACCAAGAGCAGGGAATAAAAGCAGAGTCAGCTTTAAAATTATTCCTAGTGGTTGAAAAGAAAAGTATTTCTCTCATTTGCAAGGAAACCCAGGGCAGACAAACACCTCAGGATATTCATTATTTCTTTAAATCTTTAATTGGGCACTTCAAAAGATCATAATTAAGCTTTTAAAAATATAAAGTTTAAGTTGAAAGGACTCCATGGAGATCGATGCTATTGAATCTTCTGGTCTGAACCAATGGCCTTATTAAAAACAAGAGGGGGTGATGGTACAAAGACAAATTCCTGAGTCTTTGCTTACAGGAAGCGTTCAGACTTTCCTCCCTCTGTTAATGGGCTAAGAATGATGAAGGACGAGGAGAGACAGGAGGTAATGCTCTATTCAACTCTAACTCCACAAGGGAGGTGTGCATCCTGAGAGGCAACACCATTCCAAATATCTGTGAAAATAAAAGTTAAGGAAATTATGATCTGTGCCTTGAGCTCTCCCTCTGTGCTTGCCCTTCTCAGTCCTATTTACATGTGAATTATCTGTGAATAAGCTCCTCCATTCCTACTTTCAGGTTCTAGACAGCTCACACCTAATATTAGACATGTCTCCCAAGGCCTCAGCTTTGCCGTATTCTTATTAATGCTGCCCTGTGTTGATAATTTGCTTTGCTCCTAATGCTGCTATGTTCTGGTGCTTCTTAACTCATAATTGCTTGTATAACATCCATCCTTTCTCCTGGCCATTGAGTCTCACTCATTCTCACAACCAGGAGTAATCATTTTCCTTCTAGTGTGTGGAGCTCTGCCCAGCCTCTGCAAGGCGAAGACACATTAAGGAATCTCAGTTCAGAACTTGGAATTTCATCATCCACTTCCTTGCTCTCTATCGTGTTTATTCTGTCTTTTAACCCCACCTATGGTAAACTTTTGTCCTTTTCAATGTAACCAAACTCGCAAGGGGTATTCTAGAGCTCCTCTTCCTGCCCAGTGCTCCAGATCAGCTATGACAGAGGCTCTGTGTTGTCCTTAGAAGAATTTTTAGGCTCAAAGTCCCAATCCTGAAATGCCACCCTTAAGCTGAGCAATCATTGCCCTTCAGAATCATCTTGAAACTTTCCTGGAACTTCCACTCTTTCCTGAGGCCAGGATGGACTAGCACCATCCTCTACATGGGCAGCCAATACAGTCTGATGTTGGAGCCCTGTTACACTAAATCACAGCTTTCCTGGACATCCACTTTCGAGAGGCTCCATTTACCTCTTCTGATTCCCACCTACTAGCCTACTGTTTCCCTTAGATGGCTTTTCATCTTGCCTGATGTAACTTGAATCTCTTTCTGATTTCTGATCAAAGTTCTGGCACTTAATGGTCTTTTGATGGATATTTCTTGGCTCTATCCTGGCTTAGTGATTACTGGGTATAGTCTACTTCTATTTGTTGCTTCTAGCTTGTTTCTCCAGTCTTGTTTTATCTCTTCAGACCTGTTGTGCTGCTATCTATCTATACAATTCAGCACAGCTCACACTTCTGACATGATCCTAGGGAATTTGTTGGAATTACTGAAGGAAAGCACATTTATTATAAATTTTCCCAAAGCCATTCATGGCTTATTTAAAAATACCATATTATCACACTCAGGAACAAAATGGCTAGGCATCTAATGAAACTTCTCTGGAACTCACTGGGGACAACTCTTTTGAAGAACCATTTTCTTTAAGACTCTTCGTGTTTCTCTACTTATAGCACAAGAAATTAACGTTTTATTGTTACCACAGAGTGCACCATAGAGAATGGAGATTAAGAAAGCCAGTTGAGTATTCATATGGTAATCCATTATAGCATTATTGGAATAGCAACATATTAGACACAACCTAAGTATCCACTTGTAGGTTACAGGTTGAATAAATTGTGGTTTGTTAACACAAAAGAGTATTTTTCAGCTTTTAAAAAATAAAATTAGAGTGATGTCAGCAACATGGTGGAGTGAGCTGTTCCCTGTGTCTCTCCCCCTTAGAACTATAACTAAAAGGACATTCATTGATCAGCAGAGGATACCCACACAGCACACCAGGATGCCTGAGAGACCCAAACAGCTGTATATCTGAAGGTGGATGGACTACCCCCCCACCCCGAGGAGGTGGTGGAGATAGATGAGCACCCTCTGAACCCCAGGCAGCCCAGTGCACGTGTGCGACTACTTTCCCAGCTGGAGTGATCATAGCACTCCTGTGGCGCCGAGGGTGGGAGTGTGCCTCAGAGGGACTATGGAAACAGATGACGGCAGCCCTGAGCCCCCGAGTGATCACTTCCCTGTCTAGTGGGGGAGCCCTCAGGACCACACAGCCCACAGAGAGCAGCACAGGCTTGGACCCAGCGGGGAAGCCCCGCCTGCCAAGCACAAAGGCCGGTGCTACCTAGGAGCAGAGGGCAGCTGAGCTGCAACTCTGGCAAACAAGCTCCCAGCTGCCGTGAACACCCATACTACAGGGCCCCAAAGGGGGGAAGCGTGTCTCAGTGGGACTGTGAGAGTGGGCGGCAGTGGCCCTGAGCCCCAGTGTGATCACTCATTCCTCTAGTGGGAGAAGCCACAACCCCACCATGTCCCAGGGGATGGCTTTGGCTGGGTCCCACCAGCCAAATCTGGTGGCTGGTGTGACTTAGGAGCAGAGGGCGGCTGAGATCCCAGTCCAGGCAAACAAGATCCCAGCTGCGGTGAACACCCATAGTACTGCTGTGGCCCAGAAGCAGGGAGCACAACCCCTGGCATATGTGGGAGCAGATGGCAGTGCCCTGAGCCCCCCATGTAACTACTTTCCCATTCAGTGGGAGAACCCACAGGGCCACTGTGATCCCAAGGAGTGACCCAGGCTTGGACAGGCACAGTTGACAGGGATTGTGGCAGTGGGTTCAGATTACACAGCTCTGCGCACCCCCCCCCCCAAGTGGCAGCAGGTGGAACCTGCATGCAGAAACTATCACTGTGCCGGCACAAATCCACTCCATCAAATGGTATAAAGAAATTTATTAATACTCCAGACCAGAAGGAAAAAGACAAACACCCAGAAAACAATCCTGAAGGCGTGGAAATCTACAATCTAAATGACAAAGAATTCAAGACAGCTATCATAAGAAAACTCAATGAGCTACAAGAGAATTCTGAAAGAAAGATCAATGAAATCAGGAACCAAATTACTGAACAGAGGGAATTCTTCACAAAAGAGATCAAAACTCTAAAGAAAAACCAAACAGAATTGTTAGAGATAAAAAACACAATGCATGAGATAAAGAAAACTCTGGAGTCCTTAAAAAACAGGGCTGATAATATGGAGGATAGAATTAGCAATCTGGGGGGTAGGAACACAGAAATGCTTCAGATGGAGGAGGAGTGAGAACTTAGACTAAAAAGAAATGAAGAAATTCTCTGAGAAATATCTGACTCAATCAGGAAATGCAACATAAGGATTATAGGTATTCCAGAGGGAGAAGAGACGGAAAAAGGAGGAGAGAATTTGTTCAAAGAAATAATAACTGAGAACTTCCCAAACCTGGAGACAGAGCTGGATTACATGTAAAAAAGCCAACAGGACTCCTAATTACATCAATGTAAAAAGACCTTCTCCAAGGCATATATTAGTAAAGCTGGCAAAAGTCAATGATAAAGAAAAAATATTAATGCAGCAAGGCAGAAGAGAATAACCTATAAAGCAAGCCCTATCAGGCTTTCAGCGGATTTTTCAGCAGAAACCTTACAGGCTAGGAGAGAGTGGAATGAAATATTCAAAACTTTGAAAGACAAAAAGCTTCAGCTAAGTATATGATATCCAGCAAAAATATCCTTTGGATATGAAGGAGAAATAAAAAATTTCCCTGATAAACAAAAGCTGAGGGAGTTCATTGACACAAGACTCCCCCTAAAAGATTTGATCAAGAAAGCTCTCATACCTGAAAAAAAAAAAAAGAAAGAAAGGGTTTACAAAGCCTTGAGCAAGCAAATAAATAGGGAGACAAAATCAGATATTGCAACTCTCTATCAGAACACATTAGCAAACACTTAATTATAACTCTAAAGATAAAGGAAAAGAAAACATCAAAAATAAGTACTATCAATTCATTGTAATCACAAATTCACAACACATAACGGAATAAGTTGTGACAACAACAACCTAGAAGGGGAAGAAGAAAGGGATGAAACCTAAATAGACTAAGGGAACAAGAGGCTATCAGGGAATGGACTATCTTATCTACAAGATCTTTTATACAAACCACACATTAACCACTAAACAGAAAACAAGAACAAAAACACAAATGATAAATAAAGAGAAAACTGAGAAAACCATCATAGAGAGCCACCAAACTGAATTAGCATTCCAAAATACACAGGACGAGAAACAAGGGAAATACATAACAACTGAAAAACAAGAGATAAATGGCAGCATTAAGCCCTCATATATCAATAATCACTCTAAATGTAAATGGATTGAATTCCCCAATCAAAAGACACACAGTGGCCGGATAGATTAAAAAACAAGTCCCCAAAACTTGCTGCCTCCAGGAAACATATCTCAGCTCTAAAGACAAACACAGGCTCAGAGTGAAGGGATGGAAGACGATACTCCAAGCTAATGGCAAACAAAAGAAAGCAGGTGTGGCCATACTTATATCAGACAAAGTAGACTTCAAGAAAAAAGAGGTAATGAGAGACAGAGAGGGGCAATATATAAGGATAAAAGGGACACCCCACCAAGAAAACATAACACATAAATATATATGCACCCAACATAGGAGCACCAAAGTACATAAAGCAACTATTAACAAACCTAAAAGGAGATATCAACTACAACACAATAATAGTAGGGAACCTTAACACCCCACTTACATCAATGGACAGATCATCCATACAGAAAGTCAATAAGGAAATAGTGGACTTAAATGAAAAACTAGACCAGATGGACGTATTAGATATATATAGAGCACTTCATCCAAAAAGAATGGATTACACACTCTTCTCAAGCATGCATGGAACATTCTCAAGGGTAGACTTGGGAAACAAGGCAAATCTCTATAAATTGAAGAAGATTGAAATAATAACAAGCACCTTTTCCAACCATAATGCTATGAAACTAGAAATCAACTACACGAAAAAAGCTGGGAAAGTGACAAAGATGTGGAGACTAAACAACATGCTATTGAACAACCTATGGATCATTGAAGCAATTAAAGGAGAAATCAAAGAATATCTGGTAACAAATGAAAATGAAAATACACCATACCAACTCATATGGGATGCAGCAAAAGCGGTCCTGAGAGGGAAACTCATAGCAATACAGGCCCACCTTAACAAACAAGAAAAATCCCAAATAAGCAATCTTAAACTACACCTAACAGATTTAGAAAAATAAGAACAGACAAAGCCCAAAGTCAGCAGAAGGAGGGAAATAATAAAAATTAGAGCAGAAATCAACGAAATTGAAACTAAAAAACAGTAGAAAGGATCAACGAAACAAAAAGCTGGTTCTTTGAGAAGATAAACAAAAGTGACAAACCTTTAGTCAGACTCACCAAGAAAAAAAGAGAGAAGGCTCAAATAGATAAAATTAGAAATGAAAGAGAAGAAATTACAATGGATACCACAGAAATACAAAGGATTATAAGAGAATACTATGAAAAACTATATGTCAACAAATTGGACAATCTAGAAGAAATGGATAAATTCTTAGACTCATACAACCTCCCAAAACTGAATCAAGAAGAAATAGAGAACATGAATAGACCAATCACAAGTGAATAGATTGAAACAGTAACCAAACACCTTCCCAAAAATAAAAGTCCAGGACCAGATGGCTTCTCTGGAGAATTTTACCAAAAATTCAAAGAAGATTTAATACCTATCCTTCTCAAACTATTCTAAAAAATAGAGGAAAATGGAACACTTCCTAACACATTCTATGAGACCAACATTGCCCTGATACCAGAGCCAGACAAGGACAATACAAAGAAGGAAAATTGCAGGCCGATATCACTGATGAACATAGATGTAAATATCCTCAACAAAATATTGGCAAACCAAATGCAGCGATACGTTAGAAAGATCATACACCACGATCAAGTGGGATTTATACCAGGGACACAGGGATGGTTCAACATCCTCAAGTCAATCAGTGTGATACAGCACATTAACAAAATGAGGAATAAAAACCAGATGATCTTCTCAATAGATGCAGAGAAAGCATTGACAAGATCCAACATCCATTTATGATAAAAACTCTCAACAAAATGGATATAGAGGGAAAGTACCTCAACATGATAAAGCCATATACGACAACTCACAGCCAAAATCATACTCAATGGGGAAAAACTGAAAGCCATCCCTCTGAGAACAGGAACAAGACAAGGGTGACCACTCTCACCACTGTTATTCAATATAGTGTTGGAAGATCTAGCCAGAGCAATTAGGCAAGAAAAAGGACTAAAAGGAATCCAAATAGGCAATGAAGAAGTGAAACTCGCACTGTTTGCAGATGACATGATTTTATATATAGAAAACCCTAAAGAATCCATCAGAAAACTAATAGAAATAATCAACAACTATAGCAAAGTTGCAGGGTACAAAATCAAGTTACAAAAATCCATTGCATTTCTATACTCTAATGAAGAACTAACAGAAAGAGAACTCAAGAATACAATCCTATTTACAATTGCAACTAAGAGAATAAAATATCTAGGAATAAATTTAACCAAAGAGGTGAAAGACCTATACAATGAAAACTATAAGACATTATTGAAAGAAATCGATGATGACATAAAGAAATGGAAAGATATCCCACATATGTGGATTGGAAGAATAAGCATAGTTAAAATGTCCATGCTACCTAAAGCAATCTTACAGATTCAATGCAATCTCAATCAGAAGCACAATGACATTCTTCACAGAAATAAAACAAAGAATCCTAAAGTTCATATGGGACAACAAAAGACCTCGAATAGCTAAAGCAATCCTGAGAAAAAAGAACAAAGCTGCAGGCATCACAATCCCTGACTTCAAAACATACTACAAAGCAATAGTAATCAAAACAACATGGTACAAAAACAGACACACAGAACAATGGAACAGAATTGAAACCCCAGAAATAAATCCTCACATCTACGGGCAGCTAATCTTTGACAAAAGGGCAAAGAACATACAATGGAGAAAGGAAAGTCTCTTCAATAAATGATGCTGGGAAAACTGGACAGCCAGTTGCAGAATAATGAAAGTAGACAATCTGCTTTCACTGTACACAAAAATTAACTCAAAATCTATCAAAGACCTGAAGGTGAGACCTGAAACTATAAAACTCCTGGAAGAAAATGTAGGCAGTATACTATTGGTTATTGGTCATAAAGGGATATTCTCAAATTCCATGTCTACTCCGACAAGGGAAACAAAAGAAAAAATAAACAAGTGGGACTTCGTGAAACTAAAGAGCTTCTGCTGTGCAAATGAAACCAGGATCAAAATGAAAAGACAACCCACCAGCTGGGAGAAAATATTTGCAAACCATATATCTGACAAGGAGTTAATCTCCATAATATATAAAGAATTCACACATCTGAACAACAAAAAAAAAACAAATAACCCGATCAAAAGATGGGCAGAGGATATGAACAGACATTTTCCCAAGGAAGATATACAGATGGCCCATAGGCATATGAAAAGATGTTCAACATCACTAATCATCAGGGAAATGCAAATCAAAACTATGCTAAGACATTACCTTACACCAGTGAGGATGGCTATAATCACCCATACAAAAAATAACAAATGTTGGAGACAATGTGGAGAAAAGGGAACCCTCATTCACTGCTGGTGGGAATGCAAACTGGTGCAGCATCTATGGAAAACAGAGATATAGAGATATCTCAAAAAATTAAAAATACAAATACCTTTTGATCCAGCTATCCCTTTCCTGGGTATTTATCCAAAGAACTTGAAATCAACAATCTAAAGAGGCTTTTGCACACCTGTATTCATTGCAGCATTATTCACTATAGCCAAGACATGGAAGCAACCCAAGTAGCCATCAACAGATGATTGGATAAAGAAGCTGTGGTATATATATACAATGCAATACTACTCAGCCATAAAAAAAGACAAAATCGTCCCATTTGCAGCAACCTTCATGGTATTATGTTAAGTGAAATAAGCCAGACAAAGACAGCACTGTATGACCTCTGTCATGCGTGGAATATAAACTAACACACGGATAGAGAGAACAGTTTGGTGGTTACTAGGGGAAATGAAGTTGGGGGTGGGCACAAGGGATGAAAGGACTCATTTATACGGTGACTGACAAATAATAATGTACAACTGGAATCTCACAATGTTGTAAACTATTATGACATCAATAAAAAAAATTCAGTAAAAAAATAAATAAAATTAATTTATGTCAAATGATATAGTGTGAGTTACTGGATATGTTATTAAGTGAAAAAAGTCAACTTTCTAAACAGTACATATAGTGTATAGAGTACATATAGAAGAGAGCACTGAAGATATACATGTATTGTTTATGCTTATATTTGCAAAAAGAAATAAAGGCAGGATAAACTATAATCTAAAGAAAACAGTTACCTGTGGGTGAGAAAAATGTATTGAGGAGAGGAATAGAAGTAAGAATTTTCTGAGTATAACTGTATGTTTAGTTGTGACTTTAGAATTACGTATATGTTATACATACTGAACAACTAAAATTGAATCTAAAAGCATAAAAAAGCAAACTCGTGAGTGGACTTTTTTTAAAGAGACAAATAAAGATATCTAACCATAAATCAAATTACCAATATAATCACTCAAGAAAAATCATAAACAATTCTAATAATTTTAGATCAGACTATTATAACTATACATCCTTAGTGGAATAAATTTTAAGGACAAAAAAATGGCAAAAGAAATCCTGACCTTTTTTAGTAGGCTTATCATCTCCAGTAACTGTGTAGTATTTTTGAAACTCTTATACATGAGTTGTGGGTTTGAATGAATAAGTAATTATATTGATAATATTGGAAGCTATTGTTCTCACTGAGGAATAGGTAAAGATACAAATATGGAATCAGTGGAGGTGAGGAAGAACCCTGTACTTTTGCTTTTGAATTGGAAAATTAGCATAAAACTGCTAAAAAGAAAAACAAAAGAACAACAACAACAACAAAATCAAGCTTGAAAAAGCTTAGAAACAAAGACATCCCATTACCAATTAGCTTACCTAGCCCTCAGATCTTGGTTTCTAGATATTTTTTCTCATTAAAAGAAGCAGGGCTCCTTAAAAAAAAGTTCTAGTTCAGGTTTGGGGTAAGAGAAATATAATAATATGAGCCCATAATGCCTTATTGTATTAGAAAGTGAATCAACAAAACATGGTATAGATATGCCAATTGGACAAAAGAACATGCTCTAAGGACCACTGGCCAAAGTTTAAACAGTTTGGCAACAAAAAGAACAATGGATTATACCAGCTAAAAAACATATAGAAGCAATAAAAGAATTTTTAAAAATCAGAATTGTAATAATTGACTCAGGCAAAGATTAACAAATTCTAAACTGTCGAGTGCTTCAGGAAGATGAGCAGGAGTCACCAGTACTAAAAGCTGTTAAGAAAATAAAGAAAGATGAGGACTAAAAATATCTATTGCTTTATTCTACAGAAGGCATCTGTGATATAAGCAATATCCCTTCCAGTAGAATTGTGTGGAATAAATCACTATTGACCTCCATCCATCCCTTTGTTTTGCACTGCTTGAATTCTGTCTGTGTTGTAAACAAACTCATTCAAGTTTTAAATTTTTCACACAATACTCTCTCTTTCCACAGCTTTGCTTTGCAAGGACACAACTCTATCCTGAGCATGGCTTCCTAGTAACCTCACCAACAGGAGATGCACAATTTTCACAATCGTCAAGAGATGAAAATACTGGTGATATTCTCTTAAATATCTGGCGTGTTTCAGATCCCAACATCCTCATGTTTCAGATCCCAACTTCTTCAAATTCTTTCAAAAATTATTTTTCCCTTTACGTTCATCCGGCTGGTTATTCCAATTGTTATATCTCTGCATGAACAATTATGTACTGAACTTTCAGTACTTCCCATATTTCGCAGATAATTTTGGCACATGTCTCACAGTCCTCCTTTTCTCCCAAACTCCTGTCATTCTAAAGAGCAACTCCAAATTCGTATGGATGAACTGAACATGTGCCTAACCACAAGATTCCTGAGCTCTTCAAGTCCATAAATCTTCAGAAGTAGTCTATTGGCTAACCTGTGAATACAGTAGTCAACCCCAAAAAATGATCCGCCTCTAAAATTTTACTCTATCATTCAATTTTCTGACCTTTGTCTTTTATGTTTCCTGCCTTCTCATTGCCTTACTTCCACTTCCTGCCCTTCGTTACCATCACATGAAATTCCTTCCTTTGTTCTCCAGTCTCTATACCCCGTGGTGCATGGCTTTACCACTTTCTTATCATAATTCTCCATACATCTGAATGATTAGGTGAAATCAGACAATTAATAACCTAATTGTTGCATCATAATTCCTAATACTTTTCCAGTTTTTTTCTTCTTGTCTTTCTGTTTTGACAGTTCATAGTGAGCATTCTTATCTGGTTCCCAATCTCAGAGAGAAAGTTTCTGATATTTCACCACTAAGTATGATGCATGCTATAGGTTTTAGTAGATACTCTTTATAATGTCACTGAGGAGCCCTTCTATTCCTGAGATTCTAGGAAATTTTATCAGGAATAGCCTGCTAATTTTATCACAAGATTTTCTGTATATATTGAAGTTATTTTTCTCCTTTATTCTGTCAATGTAGAGAATTGGACCAATTGTTTTCAAATATTACACTAAACTTTACATTACTAGAATAAATTCAACTTCGTCACGATTTATCTTTTTTTATAGTTTGCTGAGTATTTGCAAATTTTTAAAAGGATTTTGCATCTGTCTTCACGCAAGAGATTAACTTACCGTTTTTCTTTATTCTAATGTCCTCGATAGATGTTTGTAACAAAGCTTGCTGGTCTCACAAAACAAGTTGGAAATGTTCTTTCTCCATTCTTTGAAAATGTGTTTAAGATTGGTGTATTTCTTCCTTAAACATTTGCTAGAATTCACTAATGAAGTCATCTGGGCATGGAATTTTCTGTGGAAAGTTCTAAAATTATTGATTAATAACTTTAATAGATATAGAATTATTTAGTTCTCTATTTTTCTCATGTCAGTGTTAATAAACTGCATTTTTGTAGGGATTTGCCCACTTGATTGACATTCTAAAACTTAATAAAGTTATTAATAATATTCTTATAATATTTTAATGTCTGTGAGATCTATCTAATGTATACTTACTTCTGATGTTTTTCTGGAGGATTTTCAATAGTTGTTATCAATTTTTTAGTATTTTCAAAGATCCATCTTTGGCTTTGTTGAACCTTGCGTTTTATTTTATTAATTTTTACGTGTGTGCGTCTTGTGCAGCTTCTGGAATGTGCCTTTAAAAGGGTAGGCATTCCCTTCTTCCAGTCTTCCTCTTATTTTGCTGGCTAAAATTTGGACCATAAGATGAGTTGGAGTTTCAAATGAAAGGATCCCGGGTTTCTGTGGCTTGTGGAGCCACCATATGAGCCCTGAACTGTTCATGGTTCTTAATGTTAAAGTAAACTACTAACATGCTTAAGCTTTTGTTATTTTGTTTTTTCTGTCTTTTACAGCTTAATCCAATCCTAAAAGATATACCAGCTCTTCTCTAAACAGTGACATAAAACTGAAGGAAACCATGTGAGTATAGCAATAACAGTGAATGTTTTTGTAGACACGAGTCACTTTTATATTTAGGGAGTGATTGAATTTTATTTATTAACTTGTTTTTTATTGGCTATGTTGTAAAATCTTTTCAAGTGTGCCAACAAATATTTAATCTTGAAAATTTTTGCAAACAAACAAGTTGAGAACCACTAGAGTAAGGACAGAAGATAATAATCCCTCCACTACACGTGCGTTTCTTTCTGCTTGTTTCCTATCATACATGTAAAAGTTACCTTAAGAGCACAGGATCATGGCTGTACTCTGGCTTCTTTTTTTATTGATATATATTTGACATATAACATTATATTACAGTGAGGTGTTGCTTAATGACAGGGATACGTTTTGAGAAATGCATTAGTCAATTTAGTCATTTTGCAAACATCATAGAGTGTACTTACACAAACCTAGATGGTATAGCCTACTACACACTTGGGCTATATAGTACGAATCTTATGGGACCACTGTCGTATATGTGGTCCATTGTTAACTGAAACGTCCTTATGTGGCATGTGACTGTAGCTTCAGGTGTACAACATAATGATTCAATATGTGTCTATATTGTGAAATGATGACCACAATAAGTCTAGTTAACATTCATCACCACATATAGTTACAAATTTTTTTCTTGTAATGAGAACTCACAAGATTTATTCTCTTGGCAACTTTCAAATGTAGAATACAGTATTATTAACTATAGTTACTATGCCATATATTACATCCCTAGGACTTATGAAGTTTGTGCCTTTTGACTACCTTTACCCATTTTGCCCTCCCCCACCCCCACGTCTGGAAACCACCCATCTGTTCTCTGTATCTGTGAGTTCGTTTTTTTTTTATTCCACGTACAAGTGAGATCATACAGTATTTATCCTTCTCTGTCTAACATTTTACTTAGTGTAATGCCCTCAAAGTCCATCCATCTTGTTGCAAATGGCACGATTTCCTTCTTTTTTATGGCCAAATAATTTTCCATTGTATATATATACCACATTTTCTTTATTCATTCATTCATTCATTCATGAACACTTAGGTTGTTTATAAGTCTTGGCTATTGTAAATAATGCTGCAATGAACACCGGGGTGCAAAAAATCTTTTTGAGTTAGTGTTTTTGTTTCCTTTGAATAAATACCCTGAAGTGGAATTTCTGGATCATATGGTAATTCTATTTTTATTTTTCTGAGGAACTTGCCTGCTATTTTCTTTAGTGGATTCACCAACTTATATTCCCACCAACAGTGCACAAGCATTCCCTTTTCTCCACATCCTCATGAACATTTGTTACATCTTGACTTTTTGATAATAGCTGTTCTAACAAGTGTGAAGTGATAATTTATTGTAGTTTTGATTTGCATTTTCCTGATGATCAGTGATGTGAAGCACCTTTGCATGAACCTGTTGGCCATCTGTGTCTTCTTTGAAAAATATATATTCAGAGCCTCTATTTCATTAATTATTAATTTCTAATCTGAAATGTCTTATTTCTTTTTTTTAATTTTAGCTTTAATAAGGTATAATTGACACATAAAATTGTAAGATATTCAAAATGTACAAAGTGGTGATTTGATGTTCTTTACTTTTGGAAAGGATCACCCCTATCTAGTTAATTAACAAATCCATCATATCATTTATTTATTTATTTTTGGTGAGAACATTTAAGTTCTATTCTCTTAGCAATTTTTTTCTTTTTCCCGAGGGAGATTCACCCTGAGCTAATATCTGTGCCCATCTTCCTCTTTTTTGTATCTGGGTCACCGCCACAGCATGGCCACTGATGAGTGGTGAGTCTGTGCCTGGGAACCGAACCTGGGTGGCAGAAGTGGAGTGCACTGAACTTAACCACTAGGACACCGAGCCAGCCCCTCTCTCAGCAAATTTTAATTATATAACACAGTTTTATCAACTATAGTCATCAGATTTTTATGTTAGATCCTCAGACCTTATTCATCTTATAGCTGAAAGTTTGTACTCTTTTACCAACCTTTCCCTATTTCCCTTATCCCCAGGCCCTGGCAACTACTCCCTGTTTTGGTGAATTTGACTCTTTTTTTGATGCATTCCGCATATAAGTGATACCATGCAGCATTTGTCTTTCTCTGTCTGGCTTATTTCACTTAGGATAATGCCCTCATGGTTTAGCCACGTTGTCACAAATGGCGGGATTCCTTCTTTCTCATAGCTGAATCATATTTTATTACATATATATATCACATATATATATATCCCATCTTCTTTATCCATTTATCCATTGATGAACTCTTAGATTATTGCCACACCTGGGTTATTGTGAATAATGCTGCAATGAACATGGTAGTGCAGATATTCTTCAAAATCCTGTTTTCATTTCCTTTGAATGTATACCCAGAAGTGGGATTGCTAGATCAGATTGTAGCTCTATTTTTAATTTTGTGAGGAACATCCATACTGTTTTCTATAGTGGCTGTGCCACTTTATATTCCAACCAACAGTGCACAAGGATTCTCTTTTCTCCACATTCTTGCCAACACTTGTTATCTCTTGACTTTTTGTTGATAGCCATTATAACAAGTGTGAGGAGATATCTCATGGTGGTTTTGATTTGCATGTTCCTAATGATTAGTGATTTTGAGTATCTCTTTATATACCTGTTGCCATCTGTATGTCTTCTTTGGAAAAATTTCTATTCAGGTCCTCTGCAAATTTTTTAACCAAATGAATCCTCTTTTTTCTATTGAATTATTTGAGTTCTTTATATATTTAGGATATTAACCCCTATCAGATATATGACTTGCAAATATTTTCTTCCATTCTATCAGTTGCTTTTCCATTTTGTTGATGGTTTGCTTTGCTGTGCAGAAGTTTTTTAATCTGATGTAGTCCCATTTGCTTTTGCTTTTGGTGTTAAATCCAAAAACTCTTTGCCAATACAGATGTCAAGGAGCTCACCTACTATGTTTTCTTCTAGGAGTTTTATGGCTTAAGGTCTTACATTCTAGACTTTAATCCATTATGAGTTGATTTTTGTGTATAGTGTTAGATAGGGGTACAGTTTCATTTGTATGTGGCTGTCCAGTTTTCCCAAAACCATCTATTGAAGAGACTATCCTTTCTCTATTTATATTCTTAGCTCCTTGGAAGTAATTTAATTGACCATATATGTGTGGTTTTATTTCTAGGCTCTCTATTCTGCTCCATTGATCTATGTGTCAGTTTTTATGTCAATACCATACTGTTTTGACTACTAGAGCTTTGTAATACAGTTTGAAATAAGGACGGGTGATTCCTCCAGCTTTGTTCTTCTTTCTCAAGATTGCTTTGGCTATTCGAAGTCTTAGTTCCATACAAATTTTAGGATTTTTTTTCCATTTCTTAAAAAATGTCATTGGAATTTTGATAGGTACTGGATTGCTTTGGGTAGTATGGACATTTTTAACAATATTAATTCTTCCAATCCATGCACAGGGAATATCTTCCATTTATTTGTGTCTTCTGAAATATATTATTTCTTTTTTACTTCATTTGGTTTTAATTTGATGTTCAGTTTCCAACTTTCTGAGATTAATGCTTAGTGTATCAATTTTTAGTTCTTTTCTAATGTATGCCTTTGGAGACTAAAACTATCCCTCAAAGTTCAGCTTTAGTTGCATCCCACAATTTTTGATATGTTTTATTTTCAATATCATTTGATTACCACAATTTTCTAATCTTTTTAATTTCTTCTTTGAATTTAGTTATTTATATGTATATGTCTCAATAGCTAAATTTATGGAGATTTGTTTTTATTTAGTAACATGTTTTTCAGAGGACACACTCTCTGTGATTGAAACACTTTGAAATTATTGAGACTTGCTGTTGACAAGCAAGCCACTATATAGTCAATTTTTTAAATGTTCTATGTCACCTTGAAAATTGTATGTTCTGCCATTTGAGAGTATAATATTCTATACATGTCAATCAGACAAAATTTGTTAATCATGTTTTTCAATTTTTTTTTTTTTGCTTGTTCTATCAGTTACTGAGAGAGATTTGTTCAAATATTCCATTATGATTGTGGAGTCCTCTATTTCAAATTGAAGTTGTATCATTTTTTGCTTTACACATTTTAAGGCTATATTTTTGTTGCATATAGATCTAAAACCATTTTACTTGCCTGGTTAATGACACCTTTCTTTCATCAAGAAGTGTATTTTTTAATCTTTTGTTTTGTTTTGTCTTGTTTCCTTTTTGCTGAATATTCTCCAATCGTCCTTCTAGATCACTTTTCTTCTCTGCTGCTTAAAAAGCTGATGCTATAGACTTCATCAACTAGGTTTTCAGTTTTATTTGGCCAAACCGATGCACTGGAAGGATATGGAACATTGGCAAGAGAGACAGTTCAGTGAATTACTTCTCTGCTCCTTAATGCCAGGCATTGGGTGGAAACAGCTGAAATCCTCTGTCTAAAGTCACAATTCACATTAAGCTGCTTTCTTCTACAGCTACTGTCATAGGTCCCTTCAAGTTCTAATAACCAAGCTCTTCCCTTGCTCCTTCTTTTTTTTTAAATTTAATCCACATTTTTTAGTTTCTTCATCTGAACAGTATCTAAATTAGTATAGCAATTTCTAAAAGTGGAGCTTTTTATCCTCTTTTCACAGCTTCAAATGGATCTAAATTAATGCCCACTAATCTATAGCTAAAATTCAACCTGCTTACGTTATAGACCTAAATATCTAATTGCCTACTGGAAAACTCCATCCCCATGTACTATAGTTATCTCCTGTATGTTCTAAACCACACATATATTATAGACTAAATGCCTATGTCTCACTCAACTCTGTTCTTTATCTTCAATTTCCTCCTAAGTTGAATGTTTTTGTCAATAAAAAATTTCGATTCACATAACATGAGTTCAGGCCAGAAAGGCTTAAGGTCAGTAGAGACTTAATTGTGGTTCCACAAAATGTTTACCTTTGCACCAAAGGAAAGTTCAAGAATGCCATGGTTTTGTTTTTTCTGTTTCCATCTGCACAGAGTTTTATTTCTTTTTCACCTTTTACTTATGGTATAGTTTTTTGGAATCCCAGCTTTAAGCAGAATCTCCTATTGAGCTCCTTATCTTAGGAATGCCCTAGGCTTTATCATTTTTTCCTTATTTATATGTTGAAAAGAGAAGCTGAAAGAAGCCAATACTAGCAGATATCCTTAGAATGAACACTAGCTTCCATATTTTCTTAACTCACAGAAATTTCATTTTCAATTTGGTCAGATTTCTTTTCTTTCATTCTTCCTCTTTTTTTTTCTAGATCAGAAAGTCATCTTTCTTGTTTTCATCAACATCTATATCTTTTCCAGTGAAAGCACTTTAATAGTATTTATCCTTCCATTAAATTGGTTTAAATGCATCTCTATGATAGGTTTTGAGTATCTTGAGAAGGTGGTGGGCCAATCACCATTTGCCCTGACCTCTATTTGCCATGAGGAACACTTAGCATGGAGGAGATATAACTTAAAAATAAAGTTGAGATTCAGTGAGTCCAGCTGTATTTCACAATAACTTAAGTAACTTTACCTATGCTGAGTTCCCTGACCCTGCTGGCTCAGTATTCTGTACTTGAGGAGAACACTTAAGGGTCATTTGATCTAATTGTTGCGGTGGTGGTTGGAGCACAGAAAGCTTGCTGCCCATCACGGTTCATTCTTCTTCATTTATTGTATGAAGTAGTCACTGAGAGGTAGCTGATCTGCCAGGACTACACTCTCCAGGCTTCATTAACTCTAAGTGTAGTCATGTCACCTTTCATCATGGATTTGTAAGATGCAAGTGGCCTTCTTTGCTATTACTTGCTCCTTCTACTAGCTGGATGTAAATTGTCCCAAGGCAATAAAGATGCAGGATCCATAAGATGAAATTTATCTCTATATCTGAAAGAGAGTTACCTACCAACAGAAACATATTCATTGAGCAAGTAATCATTGTTAGTTTGTTAAAGCATTGAAACTTGGGGATTTGTTTGTTATCATATGTAGTGGCTGTAATGCATATTTATTGAATTCTGCAATTTACTGGCCACTTCCTAAAAATTTTTACAAACTCTCTTTAATTGTCCTAGCATACTTCGGTGGCAGATTTTATAACTAATTTATAAACAAATGAAACTGAGACTTATCCAAATGTCTTATCTTGCCCAGAGTTAAAGAAGAACATGTAAGTACCTATCATTTTTAGATACCTAGAATATTTTCCCTTCATCACCCTTCTTCAGATAACAAAAGCCGTTTCCTTATCCACTGATTGGTGATATGATATAGCTTATTATTCAATTTCAGAACTCATAATACATTTGTAGACTATATAAAGCTGTGAATTGAAAAAACCCTCATCATATCTTGACTGTGTGATCCCCACCTAATGAGTGTAGTCAAGACTGGTGCCCAGAAGAGCCTCCCTTAAAAAGAGAAGCTGTCTGGACTCCCACTCCAACCCCTCCTGGCTCCTAAAGGAGTAGCAGATCTGACTGCTGAGGGTCTAACTGTGTCCTTGGGCCAGATTTCCCTACTTGGTGGTGTTAAGGAACTCACTGCTCAGGCCTACCCAGACTACCCTCAAGATAGCAAACTTTCTTTTCTCTCCCTGTTGGAGAGGGTTTTCTCTGTGGGGATAGCCTGCCTTTCTTCAGTTTTTCTGCCTATGACTGTGTAGGGCAATGAGATTCTGTGTGGTTGATTCAGTTCTTCCTCATCTGGTGACCAGCTGTCCCAATTTCTCAGGACTCAGGGATTTCCCAGAATAGATACTTTTAATGCTAAAACCAGAATAGTCCCAGGAAAACTGGGATAGCTGGTCACTGTAACCCAAGTTCCATTTTCAAGAATGGTGACAGATGGCCTTGGCACATTCTCTTCTCTGATCGTTTGCAGCTTTCCCTGAATGTGGGGGGTGGAAGATTGAGTGCCTGTCCTGTCAATGATGATCAAGATGAAGGTGATAATAGCAATAACAATAAGAGCTGATGTTCATTGAGAGCTTTCAGTTTTGCCGTAATGTAATTACTATAAGGATTTTACATGTATTATCTTATTCCAGCTTTCCAAAAACCCCAACATTAGTAACAATGTCATTCCTATTTAACACATGAAGAAACAGAGATTCAAAGAAGTTAAGGATGTTGGTCAAAGTCTCCAGCTGATTTGGTGCTGGAACAAGGTGTGAACACAGGCAGTCTAATGCCTGAGCTCACATACTTAAACACTAGCATATTTTTATGCTACTCAGTAGGCTACTCAGGTGCCTACTGTCGCAGTTAGAGAGTGGAGCAGGAGTGAGTTCCAGGCCATCTGACACCAGCATTTTCCCTGACCATGACCCAGGACTGTCCTGAGTTCCCAGTGATATTCCTCAGGGTTTTCAGAAAATATGGCAACAAGTTGCATTACATGGCACTTCCAGATTGTGTAGATCTGTGTGGTTTCATTTTCTTTACTCTATTAAAGCTTACTAAAGATCTGATAATCTAAGCAGTATTTATTTCTTTTTTAATAATTTTTCACATCTATGACTATGTGGAAGCATGACAAGATTGTTAATTTGTTGAAAATGAAGACTATTATTACCCTTTTAAAAATGAGAAAATTGAAACATGAGAGAGAATTTTAGTAGATGGAAAAGATTTTTAAAATATTTGGACTTAAATTATCTAGACTAATGGTACATTTTTGCTATAGATAAACACAGTGATGTCTAGAGATTTTAAATGAAGTACCCACAATTAATTCCACCTGAATCCCATTTCCTCTCTCACTGGATTCCTCTGAGGTTCTTCTTCATTAATTTGTGTTATCTAGGATTGTAGCAGAGTGATGAAATGTTACAATTTTATGTTTGTGTATGTGTTTGTTGACGTTGTTCTAAATTGGAGATAAAATAAATTGAAGAAATATCATCTCCAAGAATCCTTCAGTACATAAGGCTATGGGAAATTAATCCAAGAAAACCTCTGCCATTCTTGGTAGAATCCTCTGTAACAGAGATGCAACCAGTGGCAGGCAGAACGTAGCTTGAATAAAGATCCAGTTTACATTGAGCTGTGGTAATTTGCTCTACCCTCTCATTGGAATGGAATAGAGGATATCATTCAACATTGGATCACCCACATGTGAACAAAATATAAATACATGTGTAGAGTACCTGTTGAGGACCACTTGGCTGTGTGCTGGTTCTCTCATGCTTCTGCTCAGAAGATGGGTGAAACAACTCCCTAAAGAAAAGAAAAATTCTGATGAAAGCAATTTTCCAAGACTGGGGAAATGCAGCTTCCTATTCATACATTCCTATTGTGTGGGTGCCAACCTGGAGGGGAACAGGAGTTTGTATTTCAAATGGTGCACCTCTAACTCTCCTCTGTAGGAAAGAAGCAAATTGTTATGACAAAGAGTGCATGAAAAGTCCTGTCAATGTGACTTTCTGAGGACAGAATCCAGTTAAATTGAATACACCATTAGGAAAAGTAAGATTTCCTATTGCCTATAGCCCTTGATATCATCAATATTGTCTTCTTTGTTATTGACGACATTAAATTATGTTTCCCTAGTGTTGCCCTTTCTTTTTTTTTGTAAATGATAGCATTTTTTTTTTTTGTGAGGAAGATCAGCCCTGAGCTAACATCTATTGCCAATTCTCCTCCTTTTTTTCCCCCTTTTTCTCCCCAAGGCCCCAGTAGATAGTTGTACGTCATAGTTGCACATCTTTCTAGTTGCTGTATGTGGGATGTCGCCTCAGTATGGCCGGACAAGCGGTGCATCGGTGCCTGCTCGGGATCCTAACCTGGGCCGCCAGTAGCGGAGCGCAGGCACTTAACCGCTAAGACACGGGGCCGGCCCCGTTAGCATATTTTTTTAAAAAATAACTGTTTGATGCCCATAGACAGAAATTCAGTATCTGAATCAAGTAATCTCCCTACTCTGATTTTATTTTATTCTAAGTCAGATACACACCCAGGCTTGGGATCTCCTCCTCTCCATTGCCTCCAAGATTCTATAGGCAATGCATCCTGAGCATCTCTCTTCATTTCATGCGACCTCCAAAGCAGGCTTTTAATTTTTGCTGCAGTTGTCACCCATGGTGTTGGCTTAGTGTTTCGGTTGGCTCTTACTTCCCAGTAGACTAGGAATTCAGTTCAGCTTTGCACGTCTTCAATAGCTTCCCTACTCAGTCCTATCAAACCTGTAAATCCCAAGATTCAAGGATACTTCTGGGCTCCAGAAAATTCTCAAGCACTTCAAGCTACATCATCATCAAGCTATATTTAATTGACCACTTATTACATTCCAAGTGCCTTATAATATAAATACCTACTATCTGTTAAGCAATTAATATGACCCTACATGACTGCGATTTATATATATTGACTCATGGTGCCCTCACATAGTCTCTACAAGGAAGATGTCATCATTATTCCCATTTTTTAAAGATGAATAACATGAGGTACAGTAAGGGTAGTTAACCTACCCAAAGTCACACATTTAGTAAGTGGCAGTGTTAGAATTTTAACCTTGGTAATGTGTCTCAAGGCTCTATGTTCTTCATCACTGGACTATGCCACCCTAATATATGTTACTACATTTTTATCCTGATTTAAAAAGAAAAACCTGTATGTAGATTTCTGTCCCAATTTTACAGTTGAAGACATGAAATCTCAGAGCAATCGAAAAAACTTCGCATAGTCACACATCCACTAAATAGTAGAATTGGGGTTTGAATCCAGGTGTAACTAACACCAAAGAACATGCATTTTCCATTAAAATCTGGAAACGATTCCACCTGTTGTGGTCCCATAATTTTGAAATTCATGTTTGGTATTGACTGTATTCTGCCTCTCATGGTATTTAACTTTCAGGTAAATGTTAAAAAGCACTTAGCTCTCACCATAAGCCAGTCCCTGGATTAGGCATATGAAGATAGATGGAGAGATGGACAACTCTCTATCTCTTACCTCTAAATATTAGAAATGGAGCTATCACAGTTTCAAGAAAGAATCTGGCTTACTGATGCACAGTAAATATAGGAACCCCATTTCCTGACTGCAGTTTTGAAGGATTCTGCAGCTAAGAGTTACCAGAGAGCAAAAATGTGGAAAAGACTCTTTGTATCAGTCCTACCTAGCCTGTAAAATGGGGTTATACATTTTCCTGTACATTTATTGGATGTCTCAGAAAGAGTAGAGCTTTCAACAAATATTGAAAACTGCAGCTCATGAATATTTTTCTCAAGTCATTGTTGTGGCTTTATACCCAATTTTTGATATTTTGAGGACTTTCAAACTCCTGGCTCAGGAGGACCTTAAGACTGACAGTCTCTCTTTCTGGTGTCCTTGCTGCTAGTCTAGTCATGCCAAATGCTTTATAATCGTCCAAGTGGCCACACTGGTTCCTATTCTGAGCCTGTGATTCTGTTTTTCCTTAGGATGAGGTAGCCTTCTCTTTATAGTTCTGGGAAATCCTAGTCATTGTTTAAAGACCAAGTCAATTTTCATTTCTTCAACAATACTCTCCTCCTCCTTCACTGCCGTTAGTTACCCTCTTCTCTCTACAACTTCTGTGCCTTGTGTTTCTTACTATTATTCTATTTATAATTGGTTATGAAATCATATATTTACTTATCTGTCTCTCTTAGATTGTTAACTCACTAGAGCATGAGCTGCATTATTATTTAGTGTATCATCTGGACTAGAAAAGTCAGACTGGCTCTAAAGAATCTTTGAGATTTGAAACCTCTTTTAGACTTTAAATTTGCCTGGGACTAAAAATATCTGTGCACAATGGGGTCGGGTATCCAGACAAGAGCACCTACCAGTGTCCTGGAGTGAGAAATCAGGTTCTCGGGGACAACAAGCCAGTCTGAAGCAGGACAGACTGGGATGAGATTCTGAGCCAAAATCCTTAGAGAAGAAGTGAGGAACACAAGGGGCAGAAACTGAAAATGGGCACCAACTATGAAGACATATGTGGGCTTTGACTAGGAGAGAAAACCAAGGGACTAGGCCAGATGGGAGCCAGTGCAGAAAGGAAGTCAAGCAGAAGGGACTCTGGACAGGGGTGACCAGAGCACAAGCCCTTCATGTGGTAGTGCACATCTCCACTGCTTGGGGAAAGTGTGGGGCCAGGTAGGTTGGACTGGTTTACAGATGAGATTCAGTACTAAATCCTGTTATTGAGAGAAGGAGACCTTTTTCACTTGTTCAACGACTTTAAAAAATCTCTAGTCACCAATGTATTGGATTGGTTTTGGATGTGGTATAGTATAACTACATCCATTTCTGTCTGTGAAATGCAGCATAACATGCCTTGAATGAGAATAGAGGGATGGATTATCTTTTCTGAAGACTCTAGCTGATGTCATAAGTGAATGACAGCAGAAAGTTTCTTTGAGTATTTAAAAATATATATTTTCTACTAACTAGCTAACGGGATCACATAAATCAGTACCTGGGAAGAATATCAAGGGTGAAAACAGTACGTAGAATCTCTACAATATGGAGAAAGACTTTTGTCTTCTGAGAATGTTAAAGGCCGTTTTTGGTTTCATATATTGCAGTGCAAACCTGAAGGATTCTTATTGATGTGTTCTAAGGGATTGCGCTAATTTTTCCTGAATGGAGGAGGAAGTAAGGGCATAAGCTTTCAGTGTTGGAAATTATAAGAGTTAATACCAGTCCCACTTACTTTCTGTATGTGTAGGGGACTCTGCCACTTAGGGTGGAAGCACACTTTCCTATCTACATTCACCACCAAATGTATGCACTCGTTCATAGAGTGAATCTCCACTGGGCTTGCAAAGACATGCAATTTTGCTGCTCCTCTTTCAGAAGAGGAAACTGTGGACTATTAAAGTTTATGTCATATAAACATTGGACCTGGAATCAGAGGATCTAGGGCATAAATCTAACCTTGCTATTTACAACGTCTTTGATCATAAACAAGATATTTGGTATCTTTGACCCTCAACTTCCTCCCTATGAGAAGGGGAAATGATATCAAATCACAGATGCCTTTTGTGAGAAGGAAATAAAATGACAATCAAGTTAAGATCTCCTATATGGTCTTGAGCACAAATAAGGTACCTTTGTGTCTACTTTATCACCAGAATGTAGAAGTTTATTCATTGGACATTTTAGGAACTAGTCCCATCTTGCCAGAACCTCTGTAAAGTCTTGCCCCACTGCCCACTGAAAAGTCATTAAATCAGGCCCATATTTAGACTTCAGAAGCAGACTGCCCATATTTACTCATTGTGGTTCCCAAACCAGTGAACTCTCATTTTACATTTGATAACAGTATTAGTTTCCTGTGGCTTCCATAACAAATTACCTCCAATTTACTGGCTTAACACAACACACATATATTCTCTTACAATTCTGGAGGCCAGAAGTCTGAAATCAAGGTGTTGGCAGGGCTTCTCTCTCTCCAGAGGCTCTGGAGGATTATACATCCCTTGCTTCTTCCAACTCTGGTGGCTGCCACCATTCCTTGGCTTGTGGCCACAGCACTCCAGTCTCTGCCTCTGAGGTCACATTGACTCCTCCTCTGTGTGCGTGCCTCATCTCCTTCCACCTCCATCTTAGAAGGACACTAGTGATGGTATTTAGTGTCCATCTAAACAATTCAAGATCGTCTACTCATCTCAAGATCATTAACGTAATCATATCTGCAAAGATCCCTTTTTCAAATAAGGTAACATTGACAAGTTCCTGAGATTAGAAGATGGACATATCTTTGGGGGCCATTATCAGTTTACCACAGTGTCCCAGGGAGAATTTAAGATTGTTTAAGATTGTTTATTTAGGTACTGGAAGAAAATATTAGAACATCATTTTATGTTTATGTTTTAAGCCAAATTATAGAAGAGCAAATAATCTTATCAACAGTTAACATGGACTGACAATGGCGCTCTTGCAGGTTCTTCTGTCCTTCATTTCCAGGTCACAGAGGATACGTGAGGCATTCTAGGAAGGAAAGTCAGTCAACAATGCAGAGAGCTCAATCATATTTCCCTCCTCCTCCTTCCCAACCATAGCCCTGCGCTCTTTTAAGTGCATTTGCAGAATAAGTTATTGAGTTTGGAAGTATACAAATTCTCAAAAAACAGATTCCTCCTATGAGACTGGATTAGATAACACTAAAATGAAAGCATAAGCAAATGACAAGAAAATGACAGAGGTGATGGTTCTCCAGTTCCTGATGCAATCTCATTGACTGTTACTTGATAACCAAGTGTCAAAATTATCTACAAGACTCTTTGAAATATAAACTTACTTTCAGTATTATGAAGGATAGATTTTGCCTTGAGTATATTTTGTGCCTTGAGAAACTAGCTAATGATAATAGAAAGTAAAAATGAGTTGCAAGATATTAAAATATACGGTGCTTATTTCATCTTTAGCTCAAATTTAAACCTTGTTGATTTTATTTGTTTCATAATACATGTAATATAACTTGACAGTAGTACATATTTGTTAGAGATGCTTGTATTTGTTTTTCTGATAGGATGTGCAATCAAAAAGATTTGGTGATCATTTGTCTACCTCCTGTGACTGTAGCTGTGATTGCTTATTCTACCTGTATGTTCTCAACTCCAACTTCGGCTCAACCCCTCTTCAGTGTGCAGCTTTGATAACTTGAGTTGTTTTGGCTACATTTGTATTTTCCCCATTTGACTTGGAATAGTCTAAAGTGACCCAGACTAACTCCTCTAGGACAGTTTCAAAATTTTCACTAGAATACACTCATAGAAAAGATCCAAACACAATAGAAATGTAACAAGAGTGAGCGATTTAAATATCAAATCACTCAGGTCAAATGTAGAAGGAGGATTTTTCTGTCTCTGAGAATAGAATATAAATTTCTTAACAATGTTGAATAAGTGTTCTTCCCACAAAAAGTTTAAAAATTGCTGCATATCATGCATATTCACCTATTAAAGTGCTAGAGTCTCATTGTAGAGAACCACTTAGCATTCTCCATTTGAGCACAAAGCCAGTGTCCCATAGGACTCAATATAATGCAGTGATGTAGATAAATGGTATCTGAGAGATGAGAGACTTTAGCATGGTTGTTATGGTAGTATTATAATGACTTTAATATGATTCAAATGTTATGGTAACATTTTAATCATTCAACTTAATGATCTATACTTGTGAAGATTTTTTCAGGGTGATTGTTTCATTACTGAATGTAAACGATATTTGTTTAGTTTAAACTGTGATTGCCATTGTATCCAATTAGAAATCTATATTAGAATTGGATTACCATTATTGGAGATTTGTACTCAATCATTGCCTGTTGGATACTGTTGCAGATTAAGCAAACACTTCCCCATGCCTAATCAGCAGCACCCAGTGTGTTGGCTCATGAAAACGAAGGGCTATGGTGCAGGGAAGACTGGTAGAGTAGCACCACAGATTTGATCTGACCAGGCATTTGCATAGATTTGTCTCTCTGTTACTCTAAATGTGGGATCCAGCTTCAGGGCTAAGTTATGGTTTTGGACTTGGACGTAAGATAGATGTGTTTGAGTCTCAGTTCAATTTCTGAGTGACTGACTGTGTGACTTCACTAATATCTCTGAGCCTCAGTTTTTTAGCATCTATAAAATAGAATAAATTTTTGCCAATTCAATGATTACATAGAATAACTAGGTAACTCCCAGAAAAATGCTTATCCATAGGTTTTCTACCTACTTTCATTTCTACTTCCTTCTTATTAGATCTTCAAGTATTGACAGTGAACTATTGTTATGTGTGATATTTTCTTTATTATATTTAAAACAGTTGTCTCCCATATTTGAATCCTTTCAATATTGAGCTTGCCCTCTAAACTCCCCTGCCCCTTGCATGCAATAAGTAATAAGATTCTTAAGGTGGCTGTTGAGAACATTCTCATATAGCGGTAATAAAGAGAAAATAATGAGACTAATAAAAATACCTACTATTTATTAAGTCCTCACTATGTTCCAAACATTGAGCTGCTTTTCTAATTATCTCGTTTAATTTTAATAGACTTGAAAATTGGAACCTAAAGAACTTAGAGTAAAATTTCCAGTGTTAAAATGTATGATGTGAGTAACAATGTAAAATATACAATGCTTACTCAGAAATAAAATATGGATGAAATAGAAAAAAACAAATATATAAAACTATTATCTTAGATTATTTTATTGCTACTTGTTGTGAAACCAATTTGACTAGCTATTTCAACGCACATTAAACATTTTTGTTGTAATGTTAGTTAAAAATTATTTGTACTGGAAAAATAGTGCACTGTTTAGAAAACAGTTTTCAGAATAAACACATTTTGAGAACTCTGGAGAGCTTTATAAAAGGCAGGTTGCAAGTCGTGTTGGTTGATGAAATAACCAGTAAAATGCCAATTTTGATTTTACTGATGAATAAAGACTAAGGTGGTCTGAGGGCACTAAAAATGCTAGAAAAATGAGGCACAATTGAAGGAATCAGCACCTAGAAACTTCCCAGTGTATAGAATCCAGTGTACAGGAGGTAGTAGAAGATGCACCTATCCTGGTTTGTTTAATTGTTTTGATATTATGTCAAGGGATGTAGAATGTGGCATATGATGGAGGCTCAGGTACATCTGGAGTAGCTTGAAAATGTCTGACCAAGGAAAGTGTCATTCCATGCTTTACTGCTGTAGTGGAAGGAGAGTAGGAATTGTTAGAACACATTGGCTCTCCAATTCACTACTCTCAATTATGAATTGACAGGAATCTTTCTTGATTGCTAATTTAGATATATGGAAAACAAAATATAAAAAGTCATTGAAAAGTAAAAACATTTATTGTCCATATTGTTCTTTTTATGCATAAATAATGTTTCTAGAAACTCAGAAATAAAAGTATTTGCAAATAGGTTTAGAGGATTATCGCTGCTGTTCTGAGCTGGACAGTGTCTCAAAGTGACCAAGACAGACTGGATCAGTGTCCAGAGCACCCCTGTCCCAGATGTTGAGTAGAGAAAGTTTCTCTCATGGTGCTGCTGGGTGAGAGGACCAACTTGTGTGTGCTTGTCCTTTCCCTCCCCACCTCACCACACGACACTCTCCCATTTGTACTTTCTCTTCTAGCCGTGGGATCTTTGCAGAGATCCTAGAATTTGCCAGGCTATTTGCTATCTCAGAGACTTGCATATGCTTGTTTTTTTTTTTAATTGAGATCACATTGGTTTATAACATTATATAAATTTCATACGTACATCATTATATTTTGACTTCTGCATAGACTGCATCGTGTTCACCACCGAAAGTCTAGGTGCCATCTGTCACCAGACATGTAAGCCCCTGTACTCCTTTTACCCTCCCCACACTCCTTCCCCTCTGGTAACCACCAATCATTTCTCCTTATCTGTGTGTTTGTTTCTTTGTTTATCTTCCCCATATGAGTGAATCATACAGTAATTGTCTTTCCTTGTCTGACTTATTTTGCTTAGCATAATTCCCTCAAGGTCCATCCATGTTGTTGCATATGGCATGATTTTATCTTTTTTATGGCTGAGTAGAATCCCATTGTATATTCCACATTTTTTTTATGTATTCATCTGTTGTTGGGCACTTAGTTTGCTTCCAAGTCTCGGATATTGTGAATAATACTGCATTTATTCCAGGAACGCAGGGCTGGGTCAACACCTGCAAATCAATCAATGTGATTGATTGATTGACACTACTTTAACAAAATGAAGAATAAAAATCACATGATCATCTCAATAGATGTAGAGAAAGCACTTGACAAGATTCAATATCCATTTATGATAAAAACTTTCAATAAAATGGATATAGAAAGGCAGTATCTCAACATAATAAAGGCCATATATGACAAACTCACAGCAAACATCATACTCAATGGTGAAAAACTGAAAGTTATTCCTCTAAGAACAGGAACAAGACAAGGATGCCCACTCTTCCCATTCCTATTTAACAGTATTACTGGAAGTCCTAGCCACAGCAATTAGGCAAGAAAAAGAAATGAAAGGTATCCAAATTGGAAAGGAAGAAGTAAAACTGTAACTATTTGTGGATGATGTGATTCTATATATGGAAAATCCTAAAGAATCCACCAAGAAACTATTAGAAATAATTAACGAGTACAATAAAGTTGTAAGGTACAAAATCAATATACAGGAATCTATCATATTTCTATATACTAACAACAAACTTGCAGAAAGAGAAATCCAGAATGCAATTCCATTTGCAATTGCAACAAAAAGAATAAAATACTTTGGCATAAATTTAACCGAGGAGGTGAAAGACCTATACACTGAAAACTATAATAAATTGTTGAAAGAAATTGAAGAAGACATAAAGAAATGGAAAGATAGTCATGTTCACAGATTGTAAAAATTAACATAGTTAAAATGTCTATATGCTTTTAACTTTGTTTAAAACAATCCTGTCCTGCTAATCCCATGGCTGGTGCAGTTATGTCATTCAAATCTTAGCTTAAATGTATGTCTTCCCTTATTAGTGCCAAATCAGTGTCCTGATTATTTTTTTTCTAGCATTTATCTCAGCGTGTAAAAATGTGTTTAACATATTTTGATCTGTTTTTCCCATTAGACCATAAGCTTCATGAGGTCAGGAACATTCTCTTTGCTTTCACCCATATAGCCACAGCCTCTGGTACAATATATGGCCAGTTGCTCAATAATTTTGCAGAGTAAATAAATGATGGGTACTAGAAGAATATGCAGTCCCTCCTTATGTAGATGGAAACCTTTGATTATCAGAATCAGTTGGGAAATTCTTAGAAATATGTAATTCCTGGGGCAGATTCTGAGAGATTCTGGTACAGGAGGTTATGACTCAGGTCTCAGTGTGGTCCTGGCTCAGCAGCGTGCCAATTTCCTGGGAGCCCACTAGAAAAAGAAAATCTCAGGCCCCACTTTAGATCACCTGAATCAGAATTTGTATTTTAACAAGATTCCTAGGTGAGTCCTGTGCACATTAACATCTAATAAACACTGGTCAAGGGTGTTACTCAATAATTTCAGGTGTTTCTGAACTTCAACCCTATTTGAGAACTACCAATCAAGAATAGGGCCAAATCAATGGAAGTAAAAACAAAAGTCATCCCCTCCCCAAGCAGAGCAGATATTACAATGAGCATTTATTCATTTAACACAAGATTCATAGCTAGCACCTTCTCTAACTAGGCACCACAGTACACTCAGATAACACAAAGTAAAATCCAACACATTTCATCCTCTTAAGAGGATTTAAGTCTATAAGTGTGAAAGAGGTTCAGAAACAGTCCACAACGACAAAGTAATAGACATCCCATAGGTATGAAAGCTTTACTTAAAAGCAAAGGAAATCATTTCTCCTTGGAGCCTTATGAAAGCCCTTGGGTAAACTAACCTGGTGACAAATTTTGACCCATGAGGAGGTGTTCATATGTCAAGCAAAAGTCTAGAGATCCAGGGCATTCTGGCATGATTGAGAATCTTCAACACATTGGTAGAGCTGGTGGGAGGCGGATATGAGACTGGAAAGCCCCCAGGGCCCTATGATGCAGAGAGGAGCTTTCCCTCTGCCATGTACAACCTCTGCCCTCAGGAAGCCCAAAGCCCAGTAGAAGATACTGGTGACTGAAAGGGTAAATAAATTATAAAATAACAAGTGAACTAACAGGCCTTGTGCAGAGCCAATCACCAGCCTGGAGACCTCAGCTGTGCTCACAAGAGTACTTAGATGTCAAAAAGCTGAAGGAAAAAGGAGGGATATTCTAGGCAGATGTTACAACACATTTGAAGGCTTAGGGATGAGGCACCGCTTCACTTTTTTTAAGGAAAAGTGAGCACTTCTCAATGTTTCAAGTAGGGTGTGAGGTAGGTGAGGCAGATATGAATCTGGAAGGTAGGAAGAAACCAGAACATGTAGGACCTTAAAAGTCATGTAAGGAAGCTTGGATTTATCATTTGTCAGTAGAAAACCTCCAAATGATTTTAAGTAGGAAAGCACCATAATCAAATTTGAATTTTCAAACTTGTTAAGAAAGAATTGCAGAGGAGCAAGTGAGATGTGGAGATTAGATGGGAGATGTGCTCCATAGTCCAGGTGGGAGATGATGAGAATTGAATCATGGGGATGAGTATAAGAAGGAAAAAATATTACTCAACATAGAACTCTCAAAGTTTTATTTGGAAATTTTTGTGTGTCTGATATAATTCTCAGGAGCTTGTGACTGAATTTTCCAGCTTACGGAATCATTTACTAGAAGCGTTGTTCACACGCAGTGGGCATAGGTGTGGGCTGAACAGCGCCGCTTATTGGCAGTCCAGAGAAAAAGCAGGAAGGGAAACTTAAGAGGAAAATCTAATAAAGAGAGAGAAAAAATAAACAAACGAATAGCAGACCCAGGGACTCCAAAGTGCATCAACAGTCACCATTTAGTCTGAGGCAAACGCCCCGGGACAGCTCACTCTATCAACATACACGGCACACACAAGAATAAAAAATATTCCTGAGGCCCTCAAATCTCTTCAGGAAAAGAGTGAAATATGTTCATGAATGCAGGGAAGGCCTCATTACATGTGGAAAGCACATTTCCATTCAAAAGAATTCAAACTAAGGCTGACTTGGGCACTTGTAGGCACATATGGAAAGCCATCCAGCTCTGCAGACCAGAGACCCCTGGCCCACTTCTCTCCCGTTTGACTCTGATTCTGGAAAAGAGCACACCGTTTGGGAGCCAGTTAGCCAGGGGCTCTGCTCACTGCTGTCCTTTGAGCTGAGGTAAGAGCGAAGCAGGTGCAGGTTGAGATGCCACAACAGAAGCATCACTCCCCCTAGAGTGACCTGGCGCGATTTTCTGATGACAGTAATCATGAGGGGCAGTGCGAACAGAGCAGAGAGGACCGCTGCAGGGGCTGCGCCTCCCATAAAAGGAAATGGCCAAATCACAGCTGTTTGGCTTTAGGGTCAGAAAATCAAGACTAGTCGCCTAGTTTTTGTGCTTTCTCACAAAACTCAAGGGTATTACTGCTGGGTTAATTTCATAGATTAGCACATATTTGAAGCTCTGGGAGAGAAGTGAAGCTGATTTGATAAAATGTGTTCCCACAGGAGAAGGGAGACATACTGAGAAAAAGGAGATCAAAATACTACAAAAACATTTAAATTACACTTTAAAAATGTCTAAGGCTTAGGAATTCTGATATTTCTGACAACGTTATCTCTTCTCAAATCACTAATTATGCAAGCACGGGCGTAGAGATAAATTTCAAATCTAAGAGACTATTTGGAAGGTAAATCTCCCTAAGAGGATGTCTTATGAAAATGCATATGGTTGATAGAAAAATTCCAGGATTGCAATAATAGTAATACAAGTATGAGCCAGCCACTCTGAGCACATACTGTGTGCCAGGCACTGTTACAGCATCTGTTAGCGATTGAACCTTCCCTTGTAAGGAAAGTAACCTCAGCATTCCCCTTTCACAGATGAGAAAACTGTCACGCTGGGGCTTGAATAATGTAAGTGAGATGACGAGGCTGGCCAGCGGCAGAGCTGGTAGCCTAGCTCCAGAGCACCTGCCCTGAACAATGAACTTGGATTATAGCTAGTTTCTAAAAATTAATCGCAAATGTGACAAATGTAAGAGGAAAAAGAGCTCCTAGATTTGACGTCACAATTTCTATGTGATGCTAGGAAGCATATACAGTTAATCTGATCAAATCACTGCAAAGAGACAACCATTATCGGATTGAGTCTTCTAAAGAAAATCATTCCCGTGTGGTTCTTCTCCAGTCCAGAATCCTTTAACAGCTGTGCCTTCCCTTCAGGAGGAAGCACATACACCTGGACCTGGCTGGTATTTCCTCCACAATCTGGTCATCAGCTATAATGGTTCAATCATCCGTGATCACTTACATTTCTACCTCTTCCTACGCTCTCCCTCAGAGTTTCTGCTCCAGTCACAGTGAATTACCATTCCCCCAAACGCACTTTGTATGGCTGCTTCTCATTCATTGCCATAAATTGGAAGGGTTCTTATCACAAAAAATAAAAATGCATTTTGGTTTCCCAAAGTCATCATACTGGGCTGGAGCCGTGGTGGACACAAACATAGTCTAATTCATAGGATTATTCTAAGGGTTGGATGAGAAGAGGCATTTAGGACACTGCCTAGCCAACAAGTGGTGGTTTGTTATTTATAAAAGTTAAATGATTTTGTACACAAATCTTATGTATTGAAAATGACCCGAGAGTTCAGACCAAACATCCTCTTCCCAAGCCTAAGCTGTTTGGTTTTGTTTTTTGCTTTGATGACATTCAGCATCTCATTACACTGCTTTGAGGATGATTGTAATTTTGTTACTTGTTCCAGGCCAAGGCTGATTCTAGAATTTCTCTACCTCCTCTAAGCTGTCTATAATCCACGTATTGAAGGGCTACTATGACCCAGTCACAGCACTTTAAAGGGAACTTGATTATCGAGAACTTAAATTGTATCACCTCATGTAATATACTCAAATATCATACTCTCTCTATTATTAATTCTACATTTTTGCAGTTGGAAAAAACTAAAGTTGAAATGGAATAAGTAACTTCCCCATTGCCACACAATTAGTAAGTGGGGAAGGTAAAATTCAAATAAAGCCTTTCTACCTCAAAACTGTTTTTCAGTAAATCAGGTTGTCTTTCTTTGCCTCACTACTTGTCATTCATTGTCTATAGAACTAATAAATTCCAGCTCACCCATGTTGGACAATAAGTCTCTTTTGACAAAGAAAGATTTTCTATGGTGACTTTTTTTGGGTTTTTTTGCTGAGGAAGATCAGCCCTGAGCTAACATCTGTGCCAGGCTTCCCCTATTTTGTATGTGGGTCATCACCACAGCATGGCTGATGAGTGGTATAGGTCTGCGCCTGGGATCCAAAGCCGCAAATCCAGGCCCCTGTAGCGGAGTGTGCCGAACTTAACCACTACACCACCAGGCCGGCCCCTATGAAGACTTTTTAAAGACAAATTGGTTTAGGTTCTAAATTAAACAGGACAGTACCTAGAGAGATCATCCTAGACCAAGACTTAGCATTCCTAATTTCTTTCCTATAAGCCTATCTTCCAAATCTGAATTGCTGAATAGTCAAGCCCCAAAACAATGATTTGAGAATAATGTAGTATAGAGAACTAGGTAAAGGCAAGTGTCCAATTCTGTTCTCTGTCCACATTTCTGTCTAGTTCAGGTCCTTCTGTGAACTCCATTCAATAAATATTTCTGGAGGACTCACCTTATGCCAAACTTCTAGAAACTGAGGTTAGAAACGTTAACAATATAGAGTGTACTTTCTGTAGGAGCTACCAGTATAGTGAGGACCTTATTGCAGCAACAAATATGTTGCAAAATAGGATTTGTGAACAATGATTCTGCAAGATGCTTCTTCAAAGGGGATTGCCACAGTCAAACAAGTTTGGGAAATGCTACCTGCCCTTAGCTCTCCCTTGATCTTTGCTGTGCATATTAGCTTATTACATATCCTGCAGTGAGGAAATCTGTTTTACTTTATTTAGATATGGTTTTACAAAAAACCTATGACTACAGAAATTTGATTTTTCCCCTTGCAACACTTAGTAAAATTCTGTAAAATTAGAGTTCCTTCAAACATATTTTTAGAAATGGTAGCCTAAAATATATACCAGCCTCATAACCAACATCTCTATCTCTCTTCCCTTATCCAAATGGTCTTTCACACAATTGTCAAGACTGTCTTCTTCAAAGAACGATCAGATTACACAGGATATGCTATTTTTTTAAAACTTCAAATCTGGCACATACAAAGAAATCATTTTACAGAGTCTACCATTTTACAGTAAATTCTATTGTATTAGGAGAACCTTTTAGGTTTTAATCTGCCAAAACTACTTCCTCAGCTTTATGTCCCACTGTTCCTTTAATCAATAAACTCAGTGAAATGGTACTATCTGCCATTCCCACAAAGTCACCATAGCATCTCATATCCTTGATATTGGTCACCAGAATATTCCTTTCCCATATCTCTGCCTCTAGAAACTCTCTGTCCTCTACTGAAATCCAGGCCAAGAACCTCCAAGAAATCATTCTTGATCTTTGCAACCTTAAGTAACACTACATCTCCTGTCTCTCCACAGCATCCTTCTGGGATCTGTCTTCCATAATGGGGCACATTCATGCTCTTATTCTAGTAGTCTGTTGGCTCTTTGAAAGGGTAAGATGGTTGGGAAAGCAGCATGGTGCCCCAGCCCCACTGCTTATCTTGTCATTTTTTTCATGCCCTCCACCCTCGGGGATCATAGGCTCCTTTGCCGACTAATGCTTGCTGGGAATGGGTCCTGCCTTTGGGGTAATGCAGATTATCTTCTGCCCTGGAGAACATGCATTGTCCCCTTTTCAGTTTCCAAATAACAAAAAGTACAACCTTATAAATTATAAAATAAAAATGAGTTATATTAGATTTAACAAACGAAATATAATAATATAGAAATATGATAATTATTGGCTTTGATCAAGTCAAGTTCCTGATTGGTCAGTCAGTTCTGTTGCTCTCTCAGGAAACTTCTTTTCTTCCATTGCTGTGTAATGACTCTCGCGTCCATCCTCTGTCTTTCAGACAATAGCCACAAAAGACAACCAAGGTCCGACGCCTGCCGGTGAAACAGTAGGTTAAACTTAGCTGTGCACAGAAGCAAGCCCAAGAAAAAAGGAGAGGCCTCTTTTGTGAGGTAAGTGAGACTTCTGTTGCTCAGCTGTTGGAACTTTTCTTCTCATAAAGTACATTACATCAGAAAATATTTATTTAAAAGAAAAGGATAAGCTAGAGTTTATTTAGTGCTAGTCATATCAATGCAGGAGGGTAGAAGAAGAAAGAACTCAAGCCTCTTAATTCAAAGAGGGTAAATCATTTCCCTAAGATCAAAGAATGCAAAAGAGCCAAATTGGAGCTTAGAATCCAGGTGTGTGGTTCCAAAGTCTGTACTCGTAACCACTGCCCTCTCCATGGTTATTGCAAGTTAAGGGAAGAAGAAAAGGATGCTTCAAAGTAGGCCGATGGACTAAATCTGAGGAGGCTTTTTGGAACAAGTGAAATAAAATATTATTTTCTTGAATGTTGGCTAAATGAAGTTTTTACTGAGTTGTTTAGTTAGACACATGAATGTGTTTGAGTTGCTGTGGTTATACTACCAAAATGAAAAAAAAGAAAAAGAAAAAAGAATGGATTGGAAGTGTCAGTGGCCTGTTTTAATGTAAATTCTCCATATGTTTGGTAAAACCTATTGACTTCCGAGTAATAGTGTACCTATGACTTGATATATATTGACTTATACCTACTAGGGACTTATTGTTTTCAGTAAATACTCTGTGAAACGTTTTCTCATTTAGCTAAAAATAATGCTCAGCTTTCAGCAAGATTTTTTTTCCTTTTCAAGTGAAAACTTTGTTGATCACAGTGCCTGTTCTCAAAGTGATCTGAGACCATTAGTTTTAAGTATGTATAATCTGAAGACATGAGGGAAAAAACCTGATTAAAAAAATGAGTAATGCTAATTTAGAAGAGAATATTCCATTTTTTCCATCATATGAATATAAATAAGAAATTATGCTTGTATTATCCCAACTATATAAAATTAGCGAACAAAAATGGATGTAAAAAGATTGGAAAATATGGAGTAACTTTCATATTCATCAGGATTATTCTCTGATTAATTTCCAATTCATAAAGAAATATCTAAACAAGATCTTGGCTTAGTCTCAAGATGTGTTTCCTTTGAGAGATTTTGTTTCTTGTTTCTCCTCATGCAGCATAAACCAGCTCTTTAATTTTCATTCATACTGTATCACTCGCTAAAATAACTATATTGTCTACAATAAAATAAGGCTTCAGTTTTTTTTTCTTAATTTACATGACTACAATTACTCTGTTTCTGACACTGAATAGACAAAAAGATACATTGCTTTATTTAAATAAGCTAATTGGGGATTGGTCCAGTGTTTGCAACAAAAAAAAAAATTGTCATATGCCATACGTCATAGTCCCACATGCGAGCATAATTCAAACTCATGTCCCAGGAAAATCACAGTTATTAAGTCAGGGTACTTTTGTTATTATCTCCAAGTGGCTAAAATCATGAATCATGTAAATATGTGAATTTCAAGGATCTTCTGTATATCAATATGTTAATAGTAACTGTCTATGAATAGTGAAACTACGGACAATATATTTTTCTTTCTGATACTGTTCTGAACTTTCCAAATTAGCCTTAATTATGAGTTGATTTAAGAAGAATCATTTTCAAACAAAAGTTAAAAAAATAAAAACTACAACCTTACATTTTAATTAGGAGATATCTGAGAGATTCCTCAGTGTGATTTATTAACATATATGTCATTGCATTTATATAATGTTTATATATCACTGCAGCCTTAGAAACAGGTATTTTACCTGTGTAGTATAGCGTGTTTCACGACATCTGTGGAGATGGGGTATAGCCTGTAAAATGTACTCTCAGCTCGTAATGAGCAGGGAGCTAGAATTAGCACGTCTACTTCTATTAAAAGGGGATTTTGTACGGATTGTCTGCAAGGCTGCTCTCAGCTCCATTCCCTGACTTTCTGCCACTCTGTTCTCCTTCACAGAAACTACATTTCCCAGCATGCCTTGCCAAGTGGCTTCCCACTGGGTTCAATCAATGAGAGTTCCAGGTAGCTGATTTTAAAGGCTGAAGGGAGGACACACATTTCCTTCTCTGCCTCCATGTGTGTGTTCTGTAGAAGGAGCTTCAAGTTCTCTACTATGGCTCCCAGACCTGCTAGATGGCTAAATTGTAGTCCAGTTTCCACCAGGTTTCAGTAACCAGTCTCCTCTCCTGGTACCTCCATTTTTAGGGCAATGGTTTCCTGTTTTGTTAATGGCTTGATCCCTCTTTGCTTTCTCGGTTCTTCCATCACCATATGACCACTTTTCTCCATTTAATTTTTTCCATTTGAAGTACCTAGATTGGTTTCTATTTTTCTGACTAGACCCTGACACATACAGTGGTCATTTACATCACATGCCATGGCCACCCTAGAAATCCAGCCATCATTACTTTCTTCTGAATTTGTGCAACTGTGCTATCTTGGGTATTTATATCAATTTCCTTAAGGCTACTATTTGTTGAGCAGCCACTATGCACCAGGCATTGTAGTGGGTGTCCTCCAGCTACCTGTCTCTCTAGTCTCATCTCAAGAGACAGTTGTCCTCACTCTCTTTACGTCACCCAAGCTGGTTTTCTTCCATGTTACCAAATATTCACATTTCTTTTTACCTCAGTGCATTTACACATGCTATTCATTGTGTGGAATGTCTCTTCCCCTGGAATCCTGAAAACTCACTTATCCTTTATGTGTCAAGTTAAACCTTGCTTCTCTGTGAAGCCTTCCGTGACACCAGATCATTAATGTTTCCTTGACATACATTCTTATTCCACCATTTACTTCCTTCTTGTAGTACATAAGAAATAATTAAATAATTTATGGTGGAATTTGTATTTTAATGTCTCATTATGGCTTTTAAAATGTAAAGTCAATGAAAGCTGAGACCAAAATCCACCTGATTTTAACCTCTCTGTCCCTATTAGCTGCAAAGATTCTTTTGCATGCAAAATTAGTGCTTGATAATATTGTTGAATAAATTATTTCATTTAGTCCTTTAAGATAGATATTATTTTCCCTACTTTATATAATTTTATTAGATTCATTCTACAGTATATCGAATAGTATAGTCATTCTTCAGTATACAGTATATTCTACAGTGTATTCTACAGGCTGCAACATAGCATGAGTTGTTGTAAATGCGGAGTATAAAGCAATGACCAAAACAGACAAAAGTCCTTCCCTTCATAAAACTTGCATTCCAGTTGGGGTTGTATACAATAAACAAGTGACATTCATACTATGTCAGATGATGATAAAACATATTGAAAACAAAGCAGGGGAGTGGGCTAGAGAATGCCATGTAAAGACAAACTATTTTGAAAAGGAAGTTTGGGAAGACTTCCTTGATACCTGGACATGTGAGACAAGTACTAAAGGAGATGAGACAGTAAACCAAATGGTTAGAAGGGGAGAAGAGTTCCAGGTAGAGGAAATCTCCTTAATTTTAGAGATAAGGAAAATAAAGTTCAAAGAGGTGAAGCAAATTTGCTGAGGTCATAAGAAGTCTCGATTTGTAACCAGGTCCGTGTGACCCCAGGGCTGTGCTCTATTTAACGCATTACAATTTCACATTCTAGTATCTGGGGTACAAAACCGTTGCACAAAATTCACCACAACCTACATAAAATTGAACCATTCAGCCATGATCGATGTATTCTTGCTCACTGTGCTAACCATATTTCACAAGAGAAGCAGCAGGTGCATACAGCATTAAGGGTAGAATTCAGTTTCTGATTTTAGGCCATTTCAGCTAAAAAAGTTATTTTGTAGGAGTTTGTTAGCAGTGGGATTAGAACACCATCGATGATAGGTAAACTGTGGATATTGAGCTCCAGAGAACCACTGAATTCTGCACTCTTTCGGATCTGTGGTCAGACCCTCACCATTTATCGTGAAAGGGGCTATAGAGTGTGTAGTGTTGGATCTATGAACATCTACAATGCTGTGAAAACGACCTGAACTCATATGTCACCTTCACACACACAGGCATTATTAGGCCATCAAAATGATGCGTTTGAAGCCTAGACTAGTGAAAAGCTTGTGTTTAGTCCTCTGTCTTTTAAGTTAACTGTAACATTTCTTAAAATCCTTTTGGTGTCTGAAGAACTACTAATGAAGACAGATGAATACGAGGGCCTCAGTAGGCACAAACTATGACAGCTTACATCAGATTGCCCAATTGTAGAGTTCCTTTGTTCAACGATGTCTGAGTGATTACTTTTGTGCGTGACCTTTCCTCTGCTGTCCTTGAGTCTCAAAATTACAAGAAAATCTCCAACTTAATTATAATGATGGAGTTGCAGGTGGGATGGAGAATTGGAATTGGTCAGGCTTACATTTTTAAGTCTGACTCCAGCAAGGACTAGTTATCATTGTTTTTTCCTTTGGACCCTACCTGTAAAATGCAGAGGCTTGTATTATTTAAATTTGAGAGTTAATACAAAACTACTGACCGTCCATATTAAATATACTATCTGACTTACTTTATATCTGTGGCAAACGGTGACTCTGATGTGTATATTTTCTGATTATAATTGACAGAATTCAGGGGAAGCATCTTGGTGTAGGAGAAAATCACAAGATACTGGAACTCAGAGAGCTAGATTATGTCTTTGCTATTCCAGTAAAAAGCACTGTACTTTGTAATTAGGAGGTTAGAGCAGGAGATTCCAAGTTCTCTTTCAGATTAGGAAAAAAAATCCCACGATTCTCTAACTTATATCCTCTGTGTATTGCACATTATGGCATACAGCATTTACAGGAAAATGCTGTCTGAAGCTCTTGAGAAAGTCTAACATTCCATCCAACATGCAGTGGAATAAACTTTCGTTAGAAAGCATATTACATTTGGGAAAGAATATTGTTTCCAATCCCAAATAGCATTGGATTCAATCTATAGTATTGCTCATGTTAACAAAAAAGGTTAAGAATACTTCCTTAGATAATCCAGATTGTTTTTCCCTCTAATTTTGATAAAGCAAGAAATAAAATTTTTGTTAAATATTAAGATCAATGAAATAAGAGCAAGCTCCTTTCAGAACCAAGATTAAAAATCTAATAGGCTTTTGTCTTCCCAGTTTTCACTCAAAATTTCTATCTAACTTTTAAAAAGCCTGTCTGTATTAATGAGGATGGAAACTTCAGGTGCATTTATGTCTATTTGCTTGAGAATAAATAGCATTTTACTTGAGAGTTCTGTTTTTCTGCAGACCTATACAAATGACCGGTCATACAGGTCATTTCACAGACCTATAGATACATTTGTGCTTTTCAATTATTCTCTCTTCTTACAAGCACTTTACTGCCTCCTCTACGATGCCCCTCCGTAGTTATATCTTTCAAAAGACAGAGAAAAAAAGCTGCCCAACATTATTTTCCCTTCCTCAAGAACCTCATAAAAATATAAACGGCGGGAATGTGGATTCTTCCTTTGGAATTTCTGTTCTTCTACCTGACCGACTGCACATGTCATGTTTTATAAATTTAAGTAACCATAAACTCTAAAGCTTTATATTTACACTTTTCCACTTTTGAACCCTGTTTTAGCTTCTGTTCTGGAAAATGGGTGTTCATTAATGTTTTCCTTTCTTTGCTTCTCAGTAACACTAATAGTGGAGATTTAAATGTGGCAATGAGACTTCATTGTGATTTATGACTTCTATCACTGACAAAAGGTTGACATGCCTAATATACCAAAGGCATCTTCTAAGAAGAGAGAAGCATATGGTGAAAAATACCGACACTACTGTAGAAAAATGAGTGAGATATGAACTTACATTTTTACAGAAGAAAAAGGTCTTTGCTCTTAATCATATAAAAAGATTCTTAAAATGGGTAATAATGAGATAAATGAAAATTTAAAATACAGTGATATATAATTTCTTGCCCAACACATTGACAAAATCTAAACATTGACAACATGCTTTGCAGTTGAGATTATGGGGAAATAGTGTCGGTGGAAATGCAAAATGATGCAATACCTATAGTGGAGAATATGGCAATATCTATCAAATTTACATGTGCATTTACTCTTTGATCCAAGTAATTCCTACTTTAAGAATATATTGCAAGGTATGTACACAAGGCATATACGCACATAAAATTTATTATAGTAAAAGATGGAGACAACCCAAATGTTCATTATAAGAGGAAGGTTGAATAATCTCTGGTAGATCTATGAAAAAGAGAATAGGCATCTATAAAAACAAATGAGGAGTACCTATATAGAGGAGTACCTCTATTACTATAAGTGATATCCTAAATATTAGGGCAGAAAAAACAAAATGGAAAAGAATCAGCAGTTTACTATAAGTAAAATAATTTACTGTTGTTTATCCAAGAAAGTGTATGTAGTGATTTATATATGTATATACTCAACATGCTTACATTTACGAGAAAAACTATTAAAGTATAAACCAGAAAATTAAACAGAGGATTACTTTTGGAGGGAGAAAGGAAAAAGGTGGAGGTGACAAGAATAGAAGCTAGAGTTCTCTGAATATATGATGTTTTACAGATTTGACTTTGTAAGCATGTGAATATTTTATATAATTATAAAATACAATAATATGAAAAAAAGGAAAGTGAAACAAACACATGTGTCTCAAGTTGGGACATAACTGAATCAAGAAGAATTATTTCAAAGCATGTAAAACAATAATTTTACTGTTATTCCAATGGACTATACCATAAAAACACAGTGAGCTGCAAAACAAAGTAAGACAAAACATTAAGAAGTTTAGTAGTTGTACTGGTGAAGGGGATGTTGGTCTTATTATCCTGAGGCTGTGGATTGTGTGTTATGAGATAAAGCAAGGAGTAAGTTTCTTGGTGTCCTTGAGGTTCTGGACAAAGGAAGTAAGGGTAACGTCCCCAAGGCTAAGAAAGGACCATGTAGTCTTGAACTTAAATTGGAAATACCAGTATAATTTTGTGATGTATTTTAACTAATGAACAACAACAAAAAAGTGACAAAATTGGAAGGCCTGACTTGCAATTTTTAATAAAGTAATGGATCTAGACAGTGATCATCAATAACTGTCAACATCATCACAAAGACAATCTAATAAACATTGTGTGTTTTCTGATGGAAATATGCAAGCCATCTAGAAAGAATTCTTGCCAAAAGCTCCATGAGACCTATATAACGCAAAACAAATTTACAGGAAATACTAGAAACAGAGAACACGTTACATAAGATCAAGGAGATGACTGTGGAAATTTCACATGACAAATATCCGGTTTCTTCAACAAATATTTGCAAGGGAAAGTAAAGAGAGATAGAAGATAAATCAATAATTCAAATGGAATTTATGAGACGTGTCAGCCAACTGCCATGTATTTGAAATCCAAATTCAAACAAGCAAACTTAAAAAAAGACACAGAAATTTGAACACTACCTAAAACACTGACAATATTATAAGTTATCACTGATTTACTTATAGATTTGAGCATAGTAATGTGACTATTTTAAAAAAATACTTTATCTTTTAGAAATAACATGCTGACATGTTTACAGATGAAATGGTATGATCTGAGATTTTCTTCAAAATAACTGAAGTTGGGGCGAGTGGGTGATGGCATAGGTGAAACAAGACTGGCCATGATAATTTTTGCGAGTCATTTATGAGTTCCGGGGGTTTGTTACAGTACTCATACTATTTCTTATGTTTGAAATATTTCATAATATAAAAGCACAAGAAAATAGTCGTATCACTTTTTAGCATTTTGAGCTATCTCAAATATGGATGAAATAATTAACTTATGATGTAGTATGAAGAAATCCAAATAATTATTCCCAAGCTAAAAGTGTTTCCTAACCAGCTTCCCATGTACTATCCACATTTTCTTCTTATGTGGTTATGGCTTTTATCTCCAGAAGTCTATTGTTAAAGTAAAAATTCTCCCCCCCATAGAAACAAAAGAACTAATCATTCCAACTGTGTGAGAATTATACCATCTGAGTTTGCCAGTTCTAATAGCTGACTAAGAAATATTGGCTAAAAGTGGAAAATTGTGACATGGGCATGGATTTAAAACTGTCCTTGTAACAGCTCAGTTACAGAGAGCAGATTTTATTCTAGCTAGCTAAAGTTGGAAGGGCCTTATTGTAGGGGATGACATTGCTTACAGAGGGTTAGGAGAGTTAAAAATACATTCTGGGTTAAGCTTCTAAGTATTACTCCCAAAGCCCCGCAAAGACCTGGTTGCCGAGGCTGCTCTGCGTGCTCTATGATCAGAAAACGTGTGTCGTCAGGACATTACCACATCGGGATATTGCCCCCATCAGGAAGCCAGCTTCAGGACGGTAAGCCACGCCTGTTATAATCCACATCAGAAAAAAATGATGCAAGTGCATCTGATTGTTCCAATCTGAGTCAAATCTGGAAATCTAGAGAGTGAAAACATCTGCAAAATATAGTTTTAGCTTCCCACCCATTTTAACGCTAGAAGCCTCGCTGGATGGAGGATATGATACACCAATCAACCACATACATCACAAGGACCAACACATGTTCTGTATGCATTACATAAATTATCACTGCTTGCAAACTTCTGCTTGTCCCTCTTACTTCTGTTGAGACTAAACCTAATTCCTTTCTGACCACATGACATTTGCAATTGTATAAAATAACCTTTTTATTTGGTAAGGAAGATTGGCCCTGAGCTAACATCTGTTGCCAACCTTCCTCTTTTTCGCTTGAGGACGATTGGCCCTGAGCTAACATCTGAGCCAATCTTCCTCCGTTTTGTATGTGGGATGCCGCCACAGCATGGCTTGATGAGCAGTGTGTAGGTCTGCTCCCCAGATCTGAACCCTGGGCCACTGAAGCAGAGCATGCGAACCCAACCACCACACCACTAGGCTGGCTCCAAAAATAAGCTTTTTATCTTTTTCTACTTGTACAAAATATCCAGAAAGAAAGTGTTCTTTTCCATTTAGTTGAGAAGTTACATAATAAACCCCAAAATCAACAAGACCTCCTTTTCCAGGCCTCGCGTTCAGAGTGCACGATCATGAATGTCTGGAGCGGGCAGTCGCCCCGGCCTCCACCGCTGTCTCCTGCTCAGACCCACAATTCTTTCACAGTGAAGGTTGTTTTAGAAGTGGTGCTGCAAAGTAGTTCAACCTTCTGAGATAGACAAGAATTTTTACATTTGTCTTTCTGAAACTGTCGTATGGTGGTTCATTTGTTTGTTTACCATAGGCATTTGCCATTCTCTGTTTCAGATTCTGTACTTAAGTCCTTTCTAGATCCGTATTGCCAACCCAGAATCTGATGAGCATTAAGGACACACCAAAGTATAGAGTGAATATCCAGCACAGTGAAGAGAGCAGGGGCTCTGGGCAGCCCACATGTGGGCTTCTGGGATCAGAGCTTCTAGCCAATAAAAAGCACAGAGAAGAGGGAGGCTGGGCAGGAGTGAGATGAAGAAATCACACTCCAGAAAATGCTGCTGCGAGTGGCCTGTTTAGCTGCAGAGAAGCTTTTCCTCAATAGAAAGGATACCAGCTACTTGTTTTTTGGAAAAAAAAAATAGAACAAGAGAACACATATCAATATAGTAATAAAGGCCTGGTTTCAAATAATTCACCAGTGTCAGGAGGATAATGACATCTAATTAAGACATTAATTAAAACTCATAATACTTGCCTAATTAGAAAATGTAAAAGTACTATTAGACTTTTTTCTTTTAAATTAGCTGAAGCAGATGATTAGCAGGTGTTCTTAATGTAATTCTTTTTATTAAATAGAATACCACATGGGTAAAAATTAGACCTGTAAATAACAATACTACAATCAATCATTATTAAATGTTTGGAGCAGCTGCTGGAGAGGTGGTGTGGAGGTGCTGGCCCCACCACCTGGTACCCAGCCAATTATATTACTGCTTTCTTCTTACTTCAAAATTCAACTATTGTTTAAATTGAACAAGCTCCATTCTTCAACCTTTTTCTTGAATGTTCTAATAGTCCTTATGCCCTTTCTGTCTCTCAGAACTTAGGTTTTAAAGGAAGAACCCAAGGGAATGATTTAAATTGTAGCAGAAGAAATATAGGTTAAAGAGAGGAAATATTGTAGCAGGCACTGAGGAAGTTTGCAAACCCGACTAGAGGCTACCCTAGAAGGCAAGTTATGTTCTCATTTGCTGGAGGGACTGTGAAGTTAGCGCAATCTGCAGTAGCTTCTCAGATCTATGTCTTATCATTCCTAGACACTATACTTTATGTTTATTATATTATATCATGTTATAAAAATGCATTTGTTTGTTTTTTTCCATCCTGCTGGTCAAATGAAATGTTCCCAAGAGTAGACATTAGTCTGTTGTGTTGCAGTGACTACTATATCTACATACCCAAACAAGATTGAGCACAAAGTATGTACGTAATAAATATTGACAGATGAATGAACTAATGGGACTACTGAGTTTTGTGTTTGTGTATGAGTGTGCCTACTGCCTCTGGTATTACAAACGTTTTGGGGGCCAGGTACTGTGTTTGTAACTTCTCATAGAATCAGAACCTCTATCATGCTTGTCAATTGTTACACATTCATACCAAGTCTGGATTAAAATTCTGTTGTCACAGAGAAGTCTAAATAAATGCCATTAGCCTGAGACTCATAAAAAGATGGCTAGGCCCAGACATTTAATTGCTACCCTATTAGTTCCTACAAACAACCCACAAATGGCCACTAAATCTAAGTGTAAGCCCAGAGGGAAAGGACAAAAATGGTCAGATTCAACCGCCATGTATAGGAGACCAGAGAGAAACATGAAGCATTAAAGCAAATAGCGCGGGCCGGCTCCGTGGCTTAGCGGTTAAGTGCGCGCGCTCTGATGCTGGCGGCCCAGGTTCGGATCCCGGGAGCGCCCCGAGGCACCACTTCTCCGTCCAACGCGAGGCCGAGTCCCACGTACAGCAACTAGAAGGATGTGAACCTATGACATACAACTATCTACTGGGGCTTTGGGGGGAAAAAACTGAATAAATAAAATCTTTAAAGCAAATAGCGCCTTTGAGTGAAAAGATACACAGACATAAATACCAAATGGTCTGCTTTGTTAGGGCTTATTTATAGCTGGGTTGCTGGGGTAAAGGAATAAACCATGGCAGGAAAAGAGGACCAGGTCCAAGAGGTGAAGAACCTTCAGTGCATGCTAAGAGGTGTCGATTTATTTTACTCAGTCTCAGCATCAATCCTTGATGAATTTTAATTTAAAAATTGCCTTGTGAAATTTATCCTTAGAAGTCTCAATGAGTAATCCTTATAGAGAATGAACTAGATCGACAAAGCCAGGAGGAGAAAGACCACTGACATTGGGATGGTAAACATTTCTTCCATTTCTGATTTTCTCATTTCTTCTCACGTATCTATTTTAACTAAATCGGGAGGACTGCCTCTCTTGTCCTTCTAGCATTTTTCTTTGGGGTTTCTACATTCCACGCAGAAGTTCTAATCTCATTGAGTTTTTTTTTTTTTTTAATAGGAAGTATGAACAAGGATGGAGGAAAGAACCTGAATCTATCACAATCAGTGATTTCCCTGATGGTTGCTGCAAAAAGGGCTCCCTGCCTTCCCAAACCTTGGTATATGCTGAATAAAAGCACTGATGTCTTCACAAGAGAGAAGATATAAAAGTGTTACCTAAAATTGCTGGGCAGCTATAAAGGAAATAAATGACTCTATTACTTTGAAATGTAAGCAAACACCGACACTAAAGCCCTGGGCAACACATGAAGCCATCCGCTATTAATCAATGGAAGTTTGATGACCTCGCCTCATACGGAATATAAAGGAACAATAATGTCCTATTCTAGGAAAGGCTATTTGGATGCTTGTGGTTGCAGTGTGGTCACAGGGGCATGGCTATGTCATCCCTCCTCTTCTTTTGTGTCATTGTTTGGCTTCACCTATGTCCGTAGCCCTTAGGGACCAAGGCAGAAGGCAGCATTTGCCTCGGCCAAAGGAAAAGCTTTTACCAAAACAGAAACCATGGTATTCCAAGCAGAGATCAAATGCTTTTCAGCATCTCTACATCACCTATTTTGGAAAACTTCTTTACTTTCTGTTTGTGTGTTCAACCCCAGGGATGAAGATCCCTGAGGCCACCTGATAGAGAGATATGGATCAGTGCTGGTTGCTTGGGGTGGGAGGTTGTGGGGGCAAGGGGTAAGCTCTTTCAGGTGCAGGAAGAGAGAGCTTAGAGTTTTCACCTTATTTTTTTTTTCTCTTCCCTCCTATGTCATTGGCTGGTAAGAAGGACCGGGGTGTCCTGCCCCTGGCCCCTGGAGTAGGTTCAGAAGAAAGGAGGCCTGGAGTTGGCCGGAGAGACAAACTGCTCTACAATATACAGAGAAGGGCTGTATTCTCTCTGTATGCAAATGTGCCTGCCTTGTTCTGCCATTGGGATGGAGGACAAGATGAGGGAGTTGATTGACCTTGGAGATAAGGAGCAAGAAAATTTATCCTAAGGCGCAAAACATTCATGCTCATTTTCTTGAGTCAGACCTGGATTATAATTTTCCACTAACTTGACTGACCTTGGGTAACCTCTTATAACCTCTCTGACTCAATTTCTTGATGTGTAAAATGCAAAAAAAATCCCACATAATATCCAATTCACAGGGGTTTGTGGGCATAAAATGGTCTGACATATGCAAGCCCTGAGCAAGTGTTAACTACCTATCATTATTATTTCACTGCTACTCTTATGTTTGCTATTGTTATTGTTATTGAGAATATTAAAAAAGATCTTTAAGGTTCTCATGAAGACAAAAATAATTGACCAGAAAGGAAACTCCATAAAGATTGTGTGCTCCAATCATTAAAGGAACATTAATCAGGAAAATCTGTGAGATATTTATCTAAACTCACATGCACAGACACATACCTTCATGCATCCATTGGAACCTGCATCCGTAACTAGTGGAGGTTTCAGGGATTTGGGATTGGGTATCTAACCACACTCTATTTCAACGTCCACCCAGCACTTAGCACAAAACTGATGCAGAGCAGGATCTCAAAAGCCCTACTACATGACAGAGGGGATGCTTATCAGAAGCATCCACCCTGCAAATGAGGAGGAGCTCTTGGATCGCTGCAGTATCTTAATGGTGCCTTTGGCTGGATCTGGCCCGTTTATAAACATACTACCACAGCTCTACAGACCATGGCTTGCCTATGGTTAATTAAAGTTAAATGATGGCCACTCTCTGTGATGCCTTCTCACTTTCCTATCTAATGACCTTCTCTATTCCCCTGAGGCTGTAAGCCGCCAGGTTGTTAAGTGTCCATATGATTTCCTAAATTAATTTAAGCCAGTAGGCATAGTCTGATAGCACCTGATTATGATGCAATGGGTTTCATTTGGGTGAAAAAGCTTGGTGGAGTTCTTAGAAGGTTGATGAGTCATTGTTGCTGATGCAGCCGGATCCTGAAGTGCCTGGCTGCTTGATGTGCAGAAACATCTGGCTTCTACTCTTATAGCCCCAAATCTGAGAGTTTCTGGTGGCTGTCTCCCCTTCCCAGTCAGGACATTGGATCAGACCCCCTGATTTAAGTGCTGTTTGCTTTTGGTCTCCGACTAGACAGGGCCTAGTAGCTGCAGGAAGAAACTCACTCTCTCTTGTCCACCTGGCCTGCACAGGGTGTCTGCTGCCTATGCCCTGAGCAACTGCCCCCTTTACTCCTCTCCTTGACCTCCCCCACCTTGCTTCTCTTCTGAGCTTAGGAGGACTTCGATAGCATTAATACTTGCTTTTGTATGCCTTGTACCTTGTGATTCTGGTTCTCTGTGGACTTATTTGTGTAATAAAGGAGCTAATGTTAGTTTAAACTTTAGAACTACAAAGTCCTATAACACAGTAGATAAACGCATCTAGGGCCCTTGATGGGGACCAGACATTGTTTTCCTTTTAATTATCAACTACTACCTGCTGGTGCTAAGGTTTGATTGTGGCTGGGGACGATTGTGGGGACAAGTCTTGCCTATGACCTGGAACCTGAGACCCGGGCTCCAACTCACAGGTCTCTGGAGTCCTAAAACTATTAGCAAGTTGGCACTTAGCTCCTTAGTCTGCTATTTGTCCTTAAGAACATCACAGAGTATCAGGGTGATTAGTAGGGTAGGATCCAGGCCTTCTTGCCTCACTCCCTTTGATACCAAAATATGCCATCAAAATCTAATCTCCAGTTTTAACGGCTTTAGGGAATTACCTATTGTGTCTACGTGTAGTACCAGTTCTGCTCCTGGGTCTCACCCATAGCCCACACCCAAAATGTAACAGAGCAGGCCATCCTCCTGAAAGCATCCAAGCTAAGTTCATCAAGGTTGAGAGGTTGGGAAAAGCATGGTATATCCCAGTGGAGGGGAAATTTAGTTTGCAGGAAGCCAAGGGTATCTATAAAGGAGTAAGGGAGGAGAAAATGGAAGGAAAAGCAGATAAACTGAGTGTTAGTAAGTACCAGGTTTCAAACAGTTACTTTCAAATATATTTCATTCTGACAACAAATCTAGAGTGTATTATCTTCTTTAAAAAAAAGTTTTTAATTTTTATTTAATTGTAGATTTGCCTGAATTTGCAAGATATAACACAAAAAGAGCACATGTGTCTTTTACCCAATTCCCCCCATAGTAGCAACTTGCAAACCTGTACTACACTACAGGACCAGAATAGGAACATTGATAAGATCCAAATGCATAACAAATCCCTCACCACAAGGATCTCTCGTGTTGTCCCTTTAGAGCCATACCTATTTCCCTCTCATGCACACTCCCTCCTTAACCTTGGGCAACCAATAATCTATTCTCCATTTTCGTAATTTTGACACTTTAAGAACGTTACATAAATGAAATCATACAGCTTGTAATCTTTTGGGATTGATATTTTTTCCCTCAGCATAATTCTCTGGATATTCATCCAAGTTGTTGAATGTATCGATACTTCCTTCCTTTTTTATTACTGAGTTGTATTCCATAGTATGGATATATCACAGTTTGTTTAACCATTCACTCATTTAAGGACATCTAGATTGCTTCCAGTTTTAGACTACTACAGGTAAAGCTGCTATAAACATTCAGGTACAAGTTTTGGGGGACCAAAATTTTTATTTCTCTGGTATAAATGCCCAAGAGTACATTTGCTGTATCATATGGTAATTGCATATTTAGTTTTTTAAGAAAATGCCAAGCTGTTTTCCAGAGTGACTGTATGATTTTATATTCCCATCAAAAATGTATGAATGAATTCTTTTTTCTGCATCCTCACTAGCATTTAGTATTGTCACTATTTTTTTTTTTAATTTTTATTTTAGCCATTCTTATAGGTATGTCATTGTGGTCTTAATTCATACTTCCTCAGTGGCTAACAATGTTGAACATATTTCATTTGTCCATTTCAGTTTCATAAGTCTTCTTTGGTGAAATGGCAAATGTCTGTGCCTATTTTCCAATTGGATTGCTTGGTATTTTAATATTGAGTTTTGAGAATTTATTATATATTCTAGATACTAGTCTTTAGTCAGATAGATGCTTTGCAAATATTTTCTCCTATATTTTCATACTCTTAACAGAATTTTTCACAAACAGATGTTTTAAATTGTAATGAAATCTGATTTATCTTTTTTCTTTTTTTTTGCTTTTGGTGTCAAGGCTAAGAACTCGTTGCCTAGCCTTAGTTTCTAGAGATGTTCTCTCATTTTTTTTTCTAAAAGTTTTATAGTTTTATGTTCCGCACCTAATGTTGATTTTTTGTAAGGTATGATATTTATGTAAAGGTTCATTTTTTTGTCTACAGAATTGCTCTAGTGTCATTTGTTGAAAAGGCTTTACTTCCTCTATTGAATTACTTTTGACCTTTGTCTAAAATTAGCTGGGCAACTATGACATACAACTATCTACTGGGGCTTTGGGGAAAAAAAAAAAAGGAGGAGGATTGGCAATAGATGTTAGCTCAGAGCCAGTCTTCCTCAGCAAAAAGAGGAAGATTAGCATGGATGTTAGCTCAGGGCTGATCTTCCTCACAAAAAAAGTAAATAAATAAATAAAATTAGCTGGGTGTATTTGAAAGGGTCTATTTCTGGGTTCTTTTTCTGTGCAATTGATCTGTGCGTATATCCCTATGCCAATATCAGACATTCTTGATTACTCTAGTCATCTGATAAATATTCTTTCCGCTTCCTTCCCCACATTCAAAATTGTTTTATCTATTCTAGTTCCTTTGCCTTTCTATATAAATTTTGGAATGATCTTTTCTATTTCTACAAAAAAAATCATGTGATTTTGATAGAAATTGCATTAAATCTATATATCAGTTTTAGGCAAATTGACATCTTTACTTTTTTGAGTTGTCCAATTCTGAACACAATATCTCTCCATTTATTTAGATTTTTTTTAAAGTTTATTTCATTACTTTGTCGTGTTTTTCAGCATATAATTCCTGTATATCTTTTGTTACATTTACATCTAAGTATTTATTTATTTTTGATCAATTGGGAATATATCCTATTTTTAATTTCAATGTTCATGTGCTCATTGTGACACACACACACATCATTAGTTATGTTATATATACAACAATTGATTCTTATATGTTTATCTTGTATCTTACCACTCTCCTGAAATTACTTTTTAATTTGAGGATATATTTTTAATTTCTTGGGATTTTCTCTGTGTTATCTGCAAAGAGGCACAGTTTTACTTCTTCTTTTCCAACTTGTATGCTTTTAATTCTTTTTCTTGCCTTTTCGTACTAGTTAGAACTTCCACTATTATGCTGAATATGAGTAGTGAGAGCAGATATCCTTTACTTGTTCTGAATCTTATGGCGAAAGCGTTCAGTCTTAAATCATTAAGTGTAAGTTTAGCTGTAGGTTTTTTGTGGATGCCATTTATCACGTTGAGGAGATTTTCCTCTCTATTCACTTTTCCGAGCATTTTTATAATGAATAAGTGTTGATTTGTGTCAAGTGCTTTTGATTCATCAATTAATATGAAAATGGGATTTCTTTTCTTTAGGTCGTTAATAGGATGGCTTATATTGCTTTTCAAATATTGAACTATCCTTGCATCCTTGTAATAAAAACTATTTGGTCATGGTGCATAATTATTTTCATAAGTTGCTTAATTCTATTTACTAATATTTTAAAGGATATTTGCATCTTTATTCATGAAGGACATTGGTCTTAAACCTTTCTTCCTTCCTTTTTTTTTTTTCTTTCTTTTCCATTCTATCTTTATCTAGTTTTGATATCAGAGCAATATTAGCTTCACAAAATAAACTGGAAGTCCTCCATCCCTCTTTTCTTTTCTGGAATAGATTATGTAGAATTGGTGGTAATTCTTCTTTAAATATTTATTAGAATTCAACAGTAATATCATCTGTGCCTTGAGATTTCCTTTTTGTAGGTTTTTGTTAATTACAAATTCAACTTCCTATGTAGTGATAGGGCTATTCAGACATCTATTTTATGTTAGGTGAGTTGCGTTCATTTGTGCTTTTTGAAGAATCAGTTTATTTTTATATGTTTAAAGTTGTTTATACTATTTTCTTATTATCTTTTTGATGTCTGCAAGGTCTTTAGTAATGTTCCCCTTTAGCAATGTGTTATTTCTGATATTGGTAAGTTATAGCTTCTTTCTTTTTTTCTTTGTTAGTCTTGCCACAGCTTTTCTATTTTATTGATTTTTTTTATTGGCTTCTACAGTGTTTCCTTTTCAATTTTATTGATTTCTTTTATTTACCATATTATTTCCATCTTTTTGCTTGGTTTAGGTTTATTTTCCTTTTCTTTATTGTCTAGACTCTCAATGTGAGAGCTTAGGTTATTTATTTGAGACTGTCCCTCTTTTCTCATGTTAGCATTCAATGCTATAAAATCCCTTCTATGCACTGCTTTAGCTCTGTTCTACAAATTTTGTTACATTTTATCATCATCTTCAAGATATTTCATGTATGTCTTGGGTTCCCTTGAGACTTATTCTTTAACTCATGGATTATTTTTTAAAAGGTTGTTAGGGTTCGAAGTATTGGAAGATTTTTCTTGTTATTTCTTGGTTATTGATTTCTAGTTTGATGTCTTTTTTGTCAGAGAACATACTCTGTATGATTTCAGTGTTTTTAAATTTGTTGAAATTTGTTTTCTGGTCCAGGATATGGTCTATCTTGGTATATGTACTATGGGTGCTTGACAAAAATGCGCATTCTGTAGTCATTGGGGGAACATTCTAGAAAAGTTAATTAGTTCCTGTTTGTTGATTGTGTTCTTCTATATATTTGCTGATTTTCTATATATTTTGTCTATCAATTGTTGGGAAAGAGAAGTTGAAATCTCCAACTATAATGGTGAATTTATCTATTTCCCCTTTCAGTTCATCGTGTTTTGTGTCACACATTTTATAGCTCTGTTGTTTGGTGTATACACATTTAGGATTACTATGGTTTTTAATCCATCCTGTCAATATCTGTCTTTTAGTTGGTTTTTTTAGACTATTTACATGTAAAGTAACTGTTGATATGTTAGTTCTTTAGTCTGCTATTTTTGTTTTCTGTTTATTCTCTCTGTTTTTATTTCCCTATTTTCCTTTTCTTCCCTCCCTGTGAGTGAGTTATTTTTACATATTTAGAATTTCATTTTATTTATCTATAGTTTTTTTTTTAATAGTGTAGCTCTTAGTATAGCTTTTTTACCAGTTCCAGTGAAATATAGATATTTTACTTCCCTTCATGTCCCATTACCCTTTACATGTTTGAACTGTGAGATCTGTTCTGTTTTAGAAAGTATTCAAGAAAAAATTAACGTTTCTGCTTTTGATGGAAAGCTGATGTATTTACATAGGTTGGTATATAGGAATATGTTTTTTAAAGAAAATAGTACAACTATAAGGGAATTCTCAGAATGGATCATTTGAGGGAGGTATTGGTACTCTTTCCTCTAGAAGTTCAACACACATGCATATCTAACTTGACATAAGGAGGCACTTATTATTCTGGATTTATTACTTCTTTAAGAAATGTCCTTCACCGTGGAGGAGAGGAGTCTATGTGGGCTGTTCAGGAGTAGGGACATGTGGTAAGCCCCTTGATCTGAATAATGGAAGTGAATAGAAGCATCATACAACTTCCAGTTAACGATCATCTCAGCAAGGGAATTGAGAACTAAAGAAAATAACCTTGAAAACTTAAAGAAATATTTCTTAGGTTTTATAACGTTCTCTTTGGTGGTAGATAGATAATGTGTCCTCAAAGATGTCCATCTCTTAATCTTTGGAAACTGAATATACTAGGTTACATGGCAAAGGGGAATTAAGGATGCAAATGGAATTAAGTTTCTTAATTAGCTGATCTTGATATGGGGAAATTCTCCTAAATTTTCTGTGTGGATCCAGTGTAATCACCAAGGATCTTGCAAATGGAAGAAGGAGACAGAAGAGAAGTGAGTGTCAGAGTGATGCAGCATGAGAATGACTTAACTATCCATTGCTGGTTTGAAGATGGCAGGAGGATACAAGCCAAGGAATGCAGCAAACTATAGAAGCTGGAAAAGAGAAAGAAATGGATTTTCTCCTAGAGCCTCCAGAAGGAATGCAGCTCTGTCAACACCTGTATGTTAGCCCGGGGAGAGCCATTTTGGATTTCTGACCTCTATAACTGTAAGATAATAATGTTGTTTTAAGCCACAAAGTTTGTGATGATTTGCTAGAGCTGCAAAATGAAATACAGCATTTATTGGTTGCTCTTTTCATTCAAGTTAAGATTTCTCTAGTTGTTGATGTATGGGTGATTTTCACTTGAAATGTGGACATCAAGAATAGTATGAGATTCTGAATCTTAGTCCATTTGTTTTCACTGAACTGTTACAATATCACTCTGACAGGGGAAGGGTGGGTGTTGCCTTGGTATTGCCAGGTTGGGGTAGAAGTCCAGGTTCTCCACTCAGCCTCCATTGACACCTACGAATGGAAGATGTACTCCTGACTGCTTCTGGGTGGAGGTAGGACTTCAGGCTCCCCGCTAGGTCTCCGCTGATACCAACCTGGTTGGAAGGGGCAGGAGTACCTCATTCCTGTTCCCCACATGGCCTTTGTTGACACCATTGGAGTCAGCCTCCTTACCACTGGGCTGTGTGGAAACTCCTGACTCTCCACTAAGTCTTCTGAAATGCCATCTCAACATGGAGGGAGAGAGCTGCCTTGTGACTTCTCAATGTGAATGGAAGTCCAGGTTGCTCACATAGTTTCCATTAGCATCAAAAGGGTGGGGGTAATGTTATTACCCAGCAGCGATGAAAATCTTTGCTGCTTCTTCCATTTTCTATGGAACAGCCCAGTCTAGGATCTCTATTAATCTTCTGCGGTACGGATGGTGTTGGGGCCACAGTGTTTTCATGGTGTTTGGCTGATGGTATTTGGCTGGAGTAGAGTAGTTACTGTCTAAAATTTTTCTATCTTTCTAGACTGCCCCTTTCTTTGTTCTTTGGCTATAGAGAGCAGACTTTTATTGGGACATTTTTGTGTGTGCCCTTTAGAGTTTCTTTGTTCCCAACTTCTTCCACTCCATGTCTAGGATAGATGTACCAAAAAGAAGACCCAAGGAACTCAACACTGTGTTGTTCCTTGTGCCATGAGGTCCCTAGCTGATCTGCCATCTTCTCTCTACCTTTCAGTTTTCTTATGTTTTTGTTTTGTTTCTTGATTTTTATTTATTTTTATTTTTTTATATACTGTCCAGGATTGTTTTGCTTTTAGCAGGAGGAATAGGTAACATATGTCTACTCTATTTTTCTGGAAAAAGAAATCCTACTATCTCCTTTTTAATTATGAATAAGGTGAAGTTCAGAGATATTAAACAGCTTGCTGAAGCTTACACATCTATTCATCCAGTACAAGTGACTGAATTCAATGCCTCCTCCCCCAAGTTTTTTCCAACTCCAATACTTTGAATGATAGTTTAGAACCACGTAATTGAATGTTTTAATGCTAGCTTAAAGAATGTAAATTTTATTCTAAAGATAACAAAGAACCATTGGAAAAAATTTAGGAGAGCCAGAAAGGGCATATGACAAAGGCATTTGGCTGAAGTTTTTATTTAAAATGAGACTTAATTCTACTTTTAAGTCTAAGACATTTTTTCTTCAGCTTCCCTGTATAATCTCTTCAAAACACTGGCTATCTTCTAGGTTGAATACCTATTTTTGGATTTCTGCTTCTAATTCTCACTGACATTTCTCAAACCTTAAAATAGAGCAACTGGGAGAAGAGGGCTGCACCTCGTCAGGCTACCAACAGGCTCAGGCAGCGGGTGGGTGAGGGGAGTGTTAAGGGGTATTTGACAGAAGTACCAAATTAAAACAATTTTTAAAATATTTATTTATCCAGCACATCTTAGTTCAGTAGCTGTAGGTACCTCTAGAAAGAGCCAATCTGCATCCATCTCACAGAAGCTAGTTTCTTTGTGCTTACTGATTGGAACAGAAAACATACGTGTGTATATTTGTATACAAAACACATATCTCATACAGAGCTAGAATCACTGCATATCAGATATACCACGACAAGCTGCAAAATCATAGATTTTATTTCCCTTTCTTTTATATATTTTTCCAAAAGTTCCAATGAAATGTCTTTTATCTAAAAAATTAAAATTGATAATATTAGATTAAATAAATAACCAAGACTTGATTGAACACTTATTATACTTTTAGCTGTATAGCAAGAGAGATTTTCTTTATGCCTTTAAACCTCAGAACCTGTTTCAGTCTTATTAACCCCTTAATTCAATCCTACCTTCTGATTTTCAGCAGGCAGCCCCACTGCCTACTTGCTGAGTAGATCCTGGCCAAATGAACAAAATCTTTCACTTCTCTTTCTTCATTTGAAAATGTTGAAGTATATGTTCTGATCCCATTTATCTCTGTCTAAGAATAAAGTACATCCGTTCTCCATTCCAAGGTTAACACTTCCATCTAGGCATTTTCCCCATCTTGCCGTATTTAACATAGGGCAGTTGTTCCAAAACTTTCTAGGTACACGGCGCTGGTAGGCTCTCAGTAACATTTTTGCTGCACTCCTAGGCCCAAGGAATTACCTAACAGTTCCATTTAAGTAGCTTTGTCCAAAACATTAACAAATATTAATGCCCCAATAAGTTTGTATCTGCTATAAAAAATATTTTACATAAATTGAAAGAAAGAAAACATTTTCTTTTATTGTTCAAACCACACTTACTTACTATCAGGAAAGACGTGCCTGTTGGGCACTGCACAACTTAAACCATGGAATCAGACCGGATGAAACCACTCTTATATCCTGTTTCACAGTGATTTTCGCATGATACTTGCTTTTTATGGCAGCAAATACTGAGAACATAGCTTCACATCAATAAGCATACTGTAGTCTAATGTTGAAACTGTGCGCTACCTTACCCAAGTAGTTCACACAGTACTTTGCAGTTATCAAGTATCACTATATTTCTCTCAAAAACTTAAAACAGCCCACAGTGGCCCTGTTGTTCTCTGTGGTTCTCTGGGGCACTTGAATACTCAGTTTGGGAACCGTGAACAAGTATCAACTACAGAGCCGGAAAGTCTGAGTTCAAGTCCCAGCTCTGCCATATCCTAGGTATACACCTTAGGAATCATTTAACCTGTGTTTGCGTGTGTGTGTGTGTATGCAAATTTTCATTTATAACATTTACAATGATAATATTTACTTTGTGAGTTTGTTATAAAAATAAACATAATTTTATAAGCTAAGCATTTAAAATAATTCCAGGCATAGAATATACATTATATAATAAATGTTAGCTATTTATTTATATGTTAGCAATGCCCTCATTTTCCAAAATCTTTAATCTCTTTATTGATTAGATCTTTCTGTTATAAAAACAAAAAATTAGAGACAGCATAAAAAAAGAGAAAGAAAGAAAAAGACCATTTTCTTGATCTTGCTCTTTCTTAAATCATGTATCATTTTCCTTATCCTGGTTAACTTCTTTAAAGAATTGTACATTCTACTTCTGTCACCTACCCACATCTGTTTCTTACTTTGCTGCATAACATCTGGTCCTCTGGACTGAACCCCCTGCAGCACTTGTCCCTCCTTTGGGAAATCCTGCTCTCTTTTGCTTTCCTAGGCACTGAGATGTTTTGGTCTTTCTTACCTTTCAGACCGATGTTCTATATATTTCATGTTCTGCCTTTCCGCCACATTTTTTAAGTGTAAATAATTATCAAAGTTCTTTCTCGGTGACTCTGTACATCAGAATAATCTGTGGGGTTTGTTTGGAAGTAAGGATGACTGGCCTTCATCTCTACACATTCTGATTAATTGACTAATATAAGAATCTCACACGACAAAGTTGGAGTGACAGCAATAGCACCATCTCCATTTCTCAGTAACTGGGTACGATTTCAGTGTTGATCTCCTTTTCCACTGTGCTGGGGTTGACTTAATCTCAGGTAGTCTGAGGTTTCCCTTTTTCACTCTGAGATTTCATGCAGGTTTGAGAGACGTATTGGTCTGAGCAGGCTGCCATAACAAAATACCGTAGACTGAGAGATTGAAACAGTAGAAATTTATTTCTTACCATTCTAGTGGCTTGATGTCCGAGATCAGGTACATGGTCAGTGTCTGGTGAGGGGCTTCTTTCTGGTTGGCAGACACGTGTGTCCTCAGTCTTCCGTCAGTGAGTGCACTGAAGTGGGGGTGAGATATTTTTCTCTTCTTATAAAACCATTAATCCCATCATGAGGGCCCTATCTTCATGCCTCATGACTTAATCTAACCCTAATTACCTCTCAAAGGCTCTATCACCAAATAACATTACAGTGAGTGCTAGAGCTTCAACATATGAATTTTGAGGAAATACAACATTCAGTCCATGACAAGGGGTTTCCATGTCTACTGAGGCATGTACTAGCTCATCAGACCTTAGTCATTGGTCTTTGAAATTGTTGCTGCATCATCCCTGTGTCTGCTTGCAAGGGCTCTAAATTCTGATGGCTCCCTAGGAGACCCCTGTGACACTCCTATGTGAGTGGAACTGCAATTTTACCTCCACACCACAAGGAGGTGTTGAAAAGCTCTTCTAAGGCCCCTTTCACCTACATAGTCATTGCAACTCAAAGCTGTTCTGGACTGTTTCCCTCCCAAGCCCAGAGAATCTTGATGTAGTAGGGACAAGTGGTATTGTTCTTATTGATCTGAGTCCAAGGGCTTTCTCTTCTCTCAGGGGACATATACTCAAACGTCTCAAGAGCCAACAACTGTAGGTTTTCCTTGTCTGATTTCTGTGTAACATCTTTTTCTTGAGGTAACGATCATAGAATGGCCAATCTAATGAAATGAGGGAAATTTCCAAGGTTAGGAGGAAATATTTGGCTGGAAACTTAAATACTGAGATTTCTGAGATTTAAATAGCTGTGTGGGTTATGCAGATGTGCAGCCAACATGGAGAACCAATGCTTTACATTTTTCTCCCTTATTCATTCCATAAATTGTCATCACTCCCAGCATCACTTTTAAAATCACAACTTCCATATTTTTCCCTCTGGCATAACATGTCCTGTAAGCAACAGATTCTGACTTCCATTTTTCTTATATATATTTCCATTTGGATATCCCCAATACCTCAAACTCAATATAGCCAATATACAACTATCCTAACTTGCACTAAAATTTCTACTCCTCCATTCCTTGGGAAATGGCATTGGTAACTCATCTACCTATCATTTGGTCTAGGAAACTTCAAACTTATCCTTCCTTCTTCAAATCTATAGTTCTACTCAGTTATTAAATGTCATAGATTCTATAATCCCTTTTTAAAACCACCACTTCTTCTCTATACTAACTGATAACTGGCATAAAGTGTGAGTAGTATAAAAGTGATTTAACAAATATAATCCCAATTGCTGTGTGAGGCGGGAAAGAGAGACATTGGTATCTCCATTTAACAGATTGGGAACCTAAAGCTCAGAGAACTGATGTGCCAAATCTCATTGTAAATCAGCAAAGTATTTCAATTCTACCCATTTCCTTTTGGGCTTTTTTGGACTCCTTAGCTGTCCCATAGATGATTAGCTCAAATGTTTTCAGGCTTGAACAATTTATAATGGCATGTTGATCATGTTGGCATATATGCAGATAGATAGTTGACAGATGTATCTCTTGGATTGATCAAGTTCATCACCTCCCTAGATGTCAAGGTAACCTGTGGATACACTCTATGTGCAAGAACCTCATTGCTTTCATCATCTCTAAAGCAAACTACACTTTTGGTTCTAGAATGGTGACATATCTTAGAATTTTATGTTGTTTTATTTATTTGTCACTTAAATCATTTGATATCTTTATTAGCATTTATGAGTTTCTCCAATAATTTGGGTTTAGAGAGAGAGAAGAATAGAGACAGAGAGGAGGAAAAGAAGAAAGGAAGAAGGGAAGGAAGGAAGGGAGAGAGGAAAGAAGACAAAACTCACACTGAGATAAGTTGTTAATATAAAAACCATAGATCTTCCTTGTTCTTTAATCTGAGACATCCCATCCTTGCTCGTGTGCATGCCATCTTTCTGTAGCTGTTGCCTAACGCTTGCATGGAGAGATTTCAACTACAGCTCAGGTGTGGAACCAGATATTCAGAGGCAGGTGAGCTCCCATCCCCTTATGCTACCTGCCCTTGTTGAGAACTATAAACTGGGTTGAGTTTTTGTCTGGAGCAAATAAGCAAATTCCCACAGGGGAACATATCCCAGGGGCAAACAGGCAGCAACAAAAGAAATATCATTCTCATTTTGCATTTTTTCCCCTCCTACATGCCTAGTGACAACACTTCATGTGCTTCTCAACTTGATCCTATTTGGGAATAAGGTTTGCCCTTGAGCAAAAGACCTTAGAAAGTCTTCTGATCTATGCTTGCTCCTGAAAAATTGAAGGAATCTATCACTAAGGTGATAAACAGTTTGATGGAATTTGTGAGTGGAGGGAAATAGTTGGATAATAGAGTGCTGACTTGTGAAAAAAAGAAAGCTATGAGGCCTTTTTGTTCTTAGTAAATACATGATAGAGAAGAGAATTAAAAGTTAATTCAAACTGAATTAAACATTAAAAATGAGAGGCCAACTGGAGCCTTGTTTAAATACTCTGCATTCTCAGCTAGGGGAGATAAAGTTATATCGCCTTATCTTGACAATAATTTATTGCCCAGAAGAATTTTCATTGCAGTTTTTCATTGAGATTGCTTCATAAATAAAAGGTAAAACAGATAGGAATAGTGCTAAGATATCAGCACCCAAGAATGTTCCTTCTCGTACAGTCTCCATGGAAAAAGTTCTCTAAAAGGACATGGTTTGACTTCAGTCAGAAAACCTATCTTATTTACAAAGGAAGAAAAATACTAAATAATAGATTGGGTCTAGAATAGAGGACAGTGGGAGAAAATGCAATTCTGTCAGCAGCGCAGAGGCTAAAATAAATTGTTGTGGCACTCTAGACAAAACAGAAAACCAAAATGGACTTAGAGGCTGAAAACGCTGGGTTCTATTCTCAGCTCTGCCACTTAATCTCGGACCATGGGTAGATCATTTAAGGTCCCCTGGCTTCTGCTTTCTCATTTCAAGGGAATTGACATCTTATCAGAGAGCATATCTTATTGTGGCTAAATAAAGAGTCACAGTAACTGTCCCCAAACAGCCTTTTTCTCATCCCCTCCTACTCTGGGGCCTCTCACGTTCCTCCCAAATCAATCCAGGAGGCTGCAGGGCTGTCACAGGTCAGCTGACTCTCTTATCTGTGATAAGCAAGTACCATTTTCTTCTTTGCTTACAGAGCTAGCATCTTTTGTTGCTCTGCAGACCATAGGGCCTATTACGGCCTTTCCTGTGTCCCCTAAAGGTGCCTGATGCTGCTATTTCGTATAGCAGAATGCTCAAGTTAAACCCAATATCACTTTAGTGTTTCTCATTTTCCCGAAGACTCTTCCTCAGTGGAGCTTTTCCGGATTCTCCAGGCTATTGTACTTTTTTCCCTGTGTCTCAGCCACCTTTTGTTCACGGCATTTTTACTATGCTTATCTCATTCCATTGCACTAATGTGTGTATGTGACTTCCCAACATTTATTGAGTGCATCAATGAATAAATGAAGATGTGAAGGTGAGCAGTAAACAGGCCAATAGGACTGAAAAAAGCGGTGTAACAGGGAGTAAGTTTTAACTTAATCCTTCCTTGGGAGTTAATAGCATCCCCCACTAAACCCCACGAGACACAACTTTGAAGCAATCAGTACCATTTCCTTCTCAGCTGGAAAATGCCAGTATTGTTCCAAGTTAAACTTGTGCAGGAACCGGCTCTTTGGCAGTTGATTTTTGTAGAGATAATATAAGAAGAGAGCTCAGTTGTCTTGGTACTCAATCCTGCCAATCTAGGGAGAGCAACAGAAATTACATGGCCAGAATCAGAAAGAGAAAGGACTCTGTTTTATATTGGTCTTCATCTTCATGGACTAGAATAGAATGAGACACAGCATATTATCAATAAATATATGTGGAATGAGTGAATGAATGGATAGATCTCTGAATTTATGGACACAAGTAGATGTTCTGGAAGTTAAAACATACTGCCTCCTCTTCATTATCCCAGATAGGATCATTTCATTCCATTTCTTTTTTCTTTGTCCTTCTATAGATTCCAAAGAACTGAGACTAAGAAAATATTGTTTTCCTTTTGGTTTGTAAGCATACAAATTCTTGAGATTTTTCAGTGGAAAAGATAAAATTAAACTTGCATGTGGATGAAGTTGGCATAACTTGATTTGAGTAGTAGATGGAAAGTGAATCCTACCATCCTAAAAGGAAATACACACACACACCCCTTACATCTCATCAACCTGTTAGTAGCACTAGTAGTTTACCACTAAATATCCGGTTATTTGTCTTCAGGGTTTTATTTTGTAACATAAATTACTTGATAGATTCTTTCCAAAGATGGGATGGAGCATAAGAGGTTTGGTGATGGAGAGGGAGGACAGAGGCCTTTGGAGCATGTGGCTCCCCAGAAAGGGCATGTGCACACCCTACACGTCCTAACACATACACTAGATGGAGCAACACTATCTTCAATACTGTGCTAAGCTCTTACACATTAACACATTTAATTCTCTCAGCAACTCTGTGAGGGAGGCATTATTGTCATGTACGCTATATAAAGAAAGAAACTGAGACCAAAAGAGGTGAATTCATTTCCAACAAAGCTACTAAGTAGAAGATCTGAGAGTGGAACCCAAACAATCAGCGCTCATACTTTATAAGAATAAATGCTGAGATAGAAGCTTCTACCACACCCTTGTGAGCAAGGAAATAGCTCTGCCTCTGATTCCAAAGAAAGTTTTCAATAACCCAACCAATAATACATACACAAATACGTGCATGCATACACACATATTTTCCTCCTAGACGTTCCCCTTTCAGTACAGTTTTCTCTGTTAATTCCCACCCCCAACCTTGCAGACAGCTCTCTAATTGGAGGGCCTAGATTTCCACAATACAAATAGGGACACACACTAGAAAGGTTATTGAATATATCTTATAAAAATAGAGAATAACTGGGGCCCCAGAGCTACAGAGCTCTGGTTCTGGGAGACCGTGGACACTTTGCCTGATGAGAAAACCACTGGACCATCCTTCCGGAGATGTAAGCCCGGTTAAAACGCAGTGACTTACTGGTTGTGGCCAATCACTAACCATCTAGGATTTATTTTCCTTATTCACAAAATGAACTACTGAGTTCTCTGATATGTAAGTTTCTTCATTTTTCTAAAATCCTCACATTTTCTTTTCTGTTTTTATTAACATTAAGTGAAAATGAGATGAAATGCTGAATGATAAAATGATAATTGTAATATATTTTAATAGCTATCAGATTAGTGTGATTTATCAAAAGTCTTAATATACTGGTCAAAAAATTTTATTGTGTTGCTTTAAATGAAGTCCTATCATGAAAACAAACATTGTTTATTCCTCTCTCCTTAAAAGGTCTGCTTCTCCTTGAATATTAACCAGTCTTCTGTGTTGTCATGAAATATCCAGTCAAGTCTCAGTTCTTTCCTAACATGCTTCAGATGTCCCTGGTTTCCTTTTCACCTTGTTGAGATCACAGAGCTTATCTCTTACTTCCATTGTGGACTACACAGCACATCAAATGTTGGTAGATACATAAAAGTCATTAGGAAGGATAAATTATACATGGCATATGAAGCATCTGTGTTCCTTGTAAGTTAAGTAAAAAATCATTCATTCCACAAATACTTATTTGTTGCTCCTACTATGTGAGAGGCAGAGTTCTACGCAATGAAGGTTGTGGCAGACACATTCTTTGCTCTCACAGAGCTTACATTTCAGTGAGAGGAGCAGAAAATAAGAACAAATATAAACAGCATAATTTTTAGGGAGCAAAAAGAGCCATGCGGAACCAAAGCAGGGTGATTTACTAGAGAGTACAGAGAATTGTTTGAGATGTGAGATTTAAAAAAGTTTCACAGTGGAGCTGAGCTGACGTAAAATGATGAAAAGAAAGGAGAACAGACGAAGACAGTAATCCGCCAGGTCTGCAGGGATTTAGGGCCCTGTAGGACATAGCAAGACACACAGCTTTCATGCTAAGTCTACAGGAAGTCTTCCAAGAGTTTTAAGCTGCAGAGTGAGGTGACCTGAGTAGATCTTTCAACATTGCATTTTTCCCCCTCACAATCTATGGAACTCTATCGTCCCACTCCAAAATTTTCTTGAGTTCCAGCATTGGTTTTCTCATCTTTTCTGTATCTTAGAATCCTATTTCTTTACATAAAATCGTATTACCACACTAAGATCCCTTTTGTGATTTACTCAAAACAATAAATTTAAAGAAATTATTCAATGAGAATGACTCCACTGAAGATTTTTTTAAGAGAAACAAAAGTGGAATTTACATGACAGCAGTGCAGGACACATCCAGTTAACTTCCCGCCTTAATTCTTCAGATGTATTTCAGCCATCCTAGTACCATAGTACCATGTATTCTCTGATTTCATCTGGTCTTATCCTCCCTCTGTTCTTCTAGATTTTCCTTTGTAATCATATTTCTTTCTCCCTCTCCAAAGATGGAGCCAATGGCTCCAAATTCCATTCCTTCTACATCATGTAACATTTCAGCACTACCCCTTTAATTCCTCTCCCCAAATTAGATACTTAAACCTATAATGCTTCCTAATTGAGGGGAGACTTCTTATTAACATGACTCATCACCAATAGAAGGAAGATTTCTTTTTCTGCAAAGAAAGTTTCTATAGAAGTCTCTTGTATTAGAAGTTTCTGGAAAAGTTACCTTGTGGCTTTTCACTTAAGACTTTAGTTGGGGCCAAACTATCATTATTTTGATTTTTTATCTTTCTTTGTTAGACTCTCCCTTTATGATCACCTAAAATAAAATAGCAATAGAAAATTGAATGGATGGATCATTTAAAATTAGCTGAATATGACATAACATAGGCAAATAATCCAGCTACTTTACCAACATTATCCATTTAACACCAGATGATAATAATGCCCTCTCCCCCACTTTTACTTAGAGGACAGGCTGCTCTTGGTTTCATTCTGATTTTAGTATGGATAAGCAATGGCTACATTCAAATTATGCTCTTAAAAATAACAATAACAATTCTCCCTGAATCCCAGTAGGATGTGAGGTTCACAGTTTACAAAATTTGGCTTTTCCTAACTATCATTTATTTTGTTCATCAGTGGTACAAAGCGAAGAAACAAGTGAACATCTTTGGGGGTATTTTTAGGGGATTGATAATAATGTATTTCATTCAAATTCAACACAGCATGGGAAGGAATACCCATTTTGTTCTTCAATCAATTATTTTCTTATTTATTTATATTTTTTTGTGAGGAAGATCAGCCCTGTGCTAACATCTGCAAATCCTCCTCTTTATTTATGTATTTTTTTTTTTGCTGAGGAAGACTGACACTGGGCTAACATCCATGCCCATCTGCCTCCACTTTATATGGGACGCCGCCACAGCATGGCTTGCCAAGCGGTGCGTTGGTGCGTGCCCGGCATCCGAACTGGTGAACACTGGGCCGCCACAGTGGATCACGCACCCAACTGCTTGTGCCACCGGGCCAGCCTCTTCAATCAATTATTTAATCCCTTAGTTACATACACAATATTTGGAAATATGTAAAGATATCAGAACTCACCATTAAGAAAAAAAGCTTTATTATCTGAAGACTATACCTTCATACAAATTTAAGAAGAAAGTATTAAACTTTTCACATAAATTGCTCATCATTCCATGCCTTGGATAGCATTGGGGAATTTCTCAGCTCTAGTTGGCCTCTTTCTTCCTTCTTTCTCCTCTGTGGCCTCCTCAGTTTATTGTCCATCAGTCTTCCAGGAAAAGAATTCAGCTAAATTGTTCCATTTAGTTTTCTCCTCCATGGAACAGGAAGAAAAAAATTCTTTCAAGGGTGAAAGCATGAGTTTTCTCCCAAGACACAAGAGTTCTTCTCTAGAAAAGGCAGCAATTATCTTCATTTTGTGGGATATTGTATAGTATTCTGTAGCGTACCGTAAATGGGCATAGAAACAGTTGATACTTTAAGACATACTGTGGTGTTGGGGAAGAGGGAGAATCCCCCTCCGCCCTTTCCCTTAAGGTTCTTATGGCTGGCCAAATAATTAAAAGACAGGTTAGCAGGAGAAAATAATACCAAGTTTAATAACATGGATACACGGGAGAAACCAGGGAAACTGAGTTTCTCAGCACCATAGTGGCAATTCCCATCTTAAATACTATCTTCAGCTAAAGACAAAGGAGTATGTTGGGGGTGGTAGTGGTTTGGGATTTCAGAGGGGAAGAAGACAATTCACATGGAGAGGGAAATGTAAATGTTTGTCAGACAATTGTTTGCAGGGCCACCTATAGAGAATGTGGCTGGAGAGAGAGGAATTATAGTAATCAAGAGTATGTAGATTTCAGTCTTCTTCCATCCTGATAAGAGTTTCCAGAGATAAGGCCACCCCCCCTCTTCCCAATACAGAGAGGGACATACCTTTACGAATGTAAATATTTGGTAAGCAAAACTTCGAAAAGAGTGGGCTTAGCGAGGACCCTGCCAGTCTGTCCATACCCAGAGTTAAATTCCTTTAGGCAGTTAGTGGGGGAGGTCAAATGTCCATCAGAGAAAATAATCAAGGTAAAGAGATATATTTTGGGGTGGCCAAATTTTGATCTCCCACAGTGGGCTAAGGAGGAATCCTGATGACCTTCTCAGAAACATCAAGAATGGTATATGGAGCTCTTAACCTCATTCCTATTGAGTTTGTGTGCTTACAATGAAAACCTCACAAGACTTACCACCTCTTTTGTTTGAAGCAGAAAACCCAGGTGTGATCATCAAAATTCTATTAAATCTCTCTGCCTTCTATCTTCAGAAGGAGAAGAGGTAGTAGTTGTAGACTTTTTGATGACAATTGATTTAAATACTTCAAATGATTGTTTAAATCTCTCACTTGCTTAGATTTTCCTAGTGCTCCCTTGTGGTGATAGAAACTTTTTGGCCCCAAGTGTCTTCCTGTGCACCTGGTTCCGTGGGGAAGTTCTTGGCTTCCTAAACTTAGAAATGCAATGTATACAAATTCCACAAGTTAGCTACAGAGAATCATTATGAATAGGCAATTGTAAAGGATAAACTGATCCATTAACAGAATTAATGTTCTCTATCTGGGCTTATGGGAAGGAATTTAGGGTAGTATCTTGTGTGGTGCTATGGGAACAGCACTTGTCTGCCCTCTGCCATCGCTGTGTTCACCTCCCTACTAGATGTGGTATCAGTAATCTGAGGTGGAGCGTCGCATTTGGTGGTATAGTCTGGGCCAGAAATCAACATCATTTCAGTTCTCTTCCACCTGGCTCTCTTCTGCCTTGGCTGCATCTTCTTCTGCCCTTGAGCTCAGCTGCTCCTGGTTTCTCTGCCCCAGAATCAGCCATCTGCAGCAGCTCTGTGCTCTTCACTGCCTCGGTCTCCATCTAGCCATCGGATGCACGCTCCATGCCTGCCTGCTCCCTCACACCTTAGCTCTCGTCTGTAGCCTGTACCTGGCCCTGCTTTAGAACACGTGGAGCCAGAGGGGGCTGACTACATAAGGTTAGGGTGTCCTCTGTAACTGTGGAACAGTTAGTTGACCAACATTCACACCTCCACTTAACTAATCATACTGCCAATATTCAGATTAGACCAACATTTATTGCAACAATACAAGCAGATTTTCTGACCCACTTGCTTTGGTTATTCTGATGCAATGATATTCAGAGAAAATGTTGAGAGTTTAAGATAACATAATTCCAAATTTTATGTGTGTGTGTGTATATATACACAGATTTTGATTAAAAATTTACACTGATAACTTACAGATTTTTAAAAAAGAAAAATAGTACTGAGTTATAGGCAAAATTCTAATGTCTTCTTGTATATTCATATTTTAATATATTTCATGACTTCAAGTATTACAGTAAAATAATATTTGAATATTCATTTTTATTAGTTTGATGTTAGTACACATCCCAGAATTATGAACCCTAAAAACCAAGAATAATTAATTGTGTAGCTTGGATTCCTAACTCTTCATCATTTAAAAACTAAAATCCTAATCATTAAAATTGTCCAGTCAAAATTGTGTGATTAAACAAGATGAACAAATAATTCACAACATATAATTAGGTTTCCAGAGCAAGATGGTTTTTTGAATGTGTGTGTGTGTGCACGTGCTGTTGTTTTCTCTTACCTGAGTTCCTAGTGAAATGATAATAAGGAAAGAGGAGGAAAAACATGTAATAGGAAAGAGAATGGGAAAGGGGCCTTTGATAAATGAGAAATTTCAAGCTGTTGACAGAAGAATCACTTAGATGGAAGAAGTCTTAACCCAGAATAAGGGCGAGAGGGGCCTGCAGCAGAGGAGGCATCCATCTGTGAGGGACCCCAGGAGTGGCATCTGGAGTGTCCCAGGGCGAGAACAAGAGGTAAACCTGAAAACAGGGGGTGAATGGAACAGCTGCCTAACAAACTCTAGATCAGTGGTTGTCATCCCACTCTCCTCCCTTTCAGCCTTCCTTCTACACCAAGAAGCAATGAAGCTTAATGTCCATTGAGAACAAAACAAAACAAATTCGAACAAACAAGACAAAGGCTAATTATCTAAATATGTTGTATTGACTATCTAGGAAAACTGAAAACAGCATCAATTCCACCCTAACATGAGGAAAAGCCAGAAAAACAACAAAATTATAGCTCTTTTTGAGCCTGGGAAGCCCTCCATATTCCTTTCCTTCATTAAAAGATCAGGCAGGGAGGCTGGCCCCATGGCATAGTCGTTAAGTTTGACACGTTCCACTTTGGTGGCCCAGTTTCTCAGATTTGGATCCCAGGCTCGGACCTGCACCACTCGTCAGCCCTGCTGTGGTGGTGACCTGCATACAAAATAGAGGAAGATGGGCACAGATGTTAACTTAGGGCTAATTTTCCTCGAGCAAAAAGAAAAAAAAAAGAGGAAGATTGGCAACAGATGTTAGCTCAGGGTGAATGTTCCTCAGCAAAAAAAAAAAAAAAAAAAACCAGACTAAATAAGAACTCTTCTATAATTGTTTTGCCCTCAAACCTTCCCAGTGCCAGAAGCAAGTACCCCTGTCTTTTGCCCATACATCTACAGCTTGGCCTCTCTTCTTCTGCCTAGCTGTCTAGAGTTTGTTATGTGAGTCTTATTTTCTCTAGGGCACTAACTTAACTTATCTAAGGCAGAAAGCATATCTAAAGAAACAATATATGCTGTCTACTATATGCTATTTCAGGGTTCTCGTGCATGAAGGATGCTTTTTTCATTGCTAATTAATCCACTCCTATGTGCCTGGCACTGCTTCTAGTGCTTGGGTTATAGCAATGAAGAATATAGACCATGCTCCTGTCTTGTGAAATTGAGGTCTGGTGGAGAAATACACATAACAAGTAAATAACATTTGTTGCAAAGATATGAACTTCAAACTTCAAAACCATCATCTCTATCTCTATCCCTTCTCTAAATCTAAAGACCCACATTTTAAACACTCTACAATCATTTTTATCGGGATGTTTTGCCATCATCTTGAACACAGTGCGGCTCATCTGAATTTAGTAACTTCTCCTGGCATAGCCTCCCACTTTCAAATTTCCTATTTCTGTTACTAGCAGTATTTTTGACTAACAATACATTTGTTTTTTACTCACTGTATTCTAACCCTAATCAAGAGAAGCAAGGTCCTTTTCAGCAACATCTTTATATTTTCCCTTTGTTTTTATTTCCATTGATATCTCTCTGGTCAATGTTCTAATCACACCAGTTTTACCTCTCTTTTCTCTGCTTCCATTTGATCTGTACAAACTTACCAACTCTAGTCTTATTCTAAATTATTTGCTTTGTTAAATACCTTTAAAACTTGCAGTATCAATACTGACTCTCATAATCCACTGTTCTGGTGACAGAGAAGGTTGTTGGAGAAAGTTCTATCTCAGCAGAGTCTAAAAGGCTAATAAGGACTAGGAACTAGACAGATACTAAATGATGTGGGGAGCTGGGAGAATGGTGTGTTTACTGTGGGAGTAGGGTTCTCATGAAAAAAAAAGTGCATATTTGAATACTCAGAGGCAAATGATATTGGAGTTAAGCGTGGCATTGAGAGGAATAGGAGTAGTTAGTACTGAGAGGAGGCAGGGGTCAAATAAGGTTGAACAGGATATCTCCCGCTAAGGAGTTAGGCTTTTATTTTGAAGGCACTGGAAAGCCAAAGATGTATAGCAAAGCAATTATGTGACTGGATTGGAAACATTTAAAAAACCATTTTGGCAGCTTTCATGAGTACTTGGGTTCAAATTGTTTTCTTCTTTTGCTGTTAGGTTCAGATCTGCTCCAGGATAAGGACTAGGTCTTACTCAATTCTGAATCTCTAGTGAGCACCAAAGTGCCTATAGCAGACACACACCCCATGTTAATTAGTAACGGATTGTAACAGGAAGTCTCTTCCAGCCATTTGTCATTGAATTGTGCTTTAAAATCATCATTGATCTCAACAGTGTTGATCTTCTCTGTCCAGCTAGACAGACTGCTACCTTTTTAAAAGGTAACTATCATACCATATTTTATTATTAAATTAAAAAAATATTTTTGAGAGCGTTCCCTGTACCAGAAACTGTTCTAGATGCCAGAGCCACAGAGGGTGAGGAAGAAGAAAGAGATCTCCACTCTTAATGCAGGTTACACACAACGTCACTCACAAAGCATTCACAAATTGGAGACATTGATAGATTCTATCATTCTTTAAAAAAAATAATTTGGCAGCTGTTCTCGTACACAATAAGGGCACATTTTCTACATGAAAAATATCTAGCGTTGTTAGAACTTGCTCCAAAGGATCTTCGCCTGACATATTCCTTTTTTCAAAGGCCAGGAATGTCTCTTTTTCCTGGCTGAAGTACATTCTTTAAATTAGTTTGTCACTGGATGTGCTAATTTTAATATACTTTGAAATTACATGATGAATCTTGAAAAGTAATGCTTTGACTTGTTTACATAATTAAATTTGTGGCATCTGTTTCTTCTGCAAATATTGTGCTAACCTAAAACTCAAGCAAGGAAGGAGAAATAAAGCAACTTATGTTCAGAACTATTTTCTTTAAGAGCATCAATTAACAATTCATTTATTATATCAGAGTGAAGCTTATTCCAATAAATTATTAATGAATAACTATATTTTGTGTTGATATGCAAAACCTGTCTCCAGCAATTATAAATGTCACAGCCCTACTGTAAGTTATAGTGATATTCCACGTGGGGCTAAAACTGCTATAATAATATATATTTAGCTTCACCATCATTGGAAAACTTTTATTAAGCAGTTAATTCTGTATGACAATGTACAAGAAAAAACACATAAGCCTGATGTCTGTGCTCTCAAGTGCTGTATCCTAAAATAGTCCCTTGGATTTACTGTTACTCAATAAATACTTTCTGAGCACCATCACAGGCCTGCCCCAGAACTTCAACAGAAACACAGATCTGTCTTTGAGTTGCCCTCAACCCCTTGGAGGACAGTGAAGAATGTTTAGTAAACAACAGAATTGTGTGACCACTGTTGACCTCCCTGCCTTCCTAGCCTTTCCCATTTGGGTTGTAGTTTCTCTCCCTGGGGGCAGGAAAGGCCTGAAGGATCCCTCTGCGCAGAGGCTGTGATACCAGCCACATGACAGGCATTTCATAGGCTCCTCCTCCCCTGAGCTGTGGTTTTCCATTAGGACGTAAAAATCACTAGGTAGACAAGTCAGGCAATAAGACCATTCTGTTTATGTCTATCAACCCTCCAAGTCATAGGCAGGCACAGCAAGAAGCTTACAAATATCCAGGGCCAGCGAGATCTATTGAACTAACCTCAAAAAACTCAACTCTTGACTGTCTCCCAAAAAGAGAGCAAACTTTAGCTGGCACTTCTTCACTCCACATACTATTTAATATGTTTGCATGTGACTTTATATTCTGTAGCCTCTTATTTTTTGTTTTTGTTCAGAGGAGGAATGTATAAATAGTGTGTGTGTGGGGGGGGGTAAAAGATGAAATCCGATCCTTTAAGAAGAGAAGCTTCAGACTTCCATGTTTCTATCAGATGGTATCTGAGAAAAGGTCTAAGTAGGGTTCAGACAGACAGGGGTTTGGGTAGAGTGGAGTATTCTATATGTTGGGAACAGCAGAAGGAAAGGCGTGGGGCTGATCAGCCCAGGTTGTGTCCAACAGGATGTCCTTGGCTTTTTTGAGTGGGGCACAGAGCATGTGCAGGAGAGTAGTTGGAAGCAAAACTGAAGGTTAATCAGAGGCCAGAGGAGGGACATGTATATGTAAATAATAAGTTTTACCATTGAGAGAAAGAGTGTAAAGAGGATCTGACTAAGAGGAGAAGGTGCAAACGACCATCTTGAACAAGTCCGCAATGAACAGATCTGAGGAGAAGAGGAGTTGGAACAACAGGTGAAGAGCAGCATGTGGAGAGGTCTGAAAGGTACGAAGAGCGTGCGGGAGAGCGACATGCGCGGGGGTTGAAGGGACTGGGTTGTTCTCCACTGTGCGGGGGGATTGAAATGAATGAGATAGAAAAATATACTGAAAAAAGTTTTAGTTTAGAGAGGAAGAAATCACTGCTAATGTTGGCTCCTTGACTCCCCAAAGCTGAACAAAATAACTAGACTTACTGTCTTAAGGCAGAACACCACCCTCTCAGTGTTTTCTCTTACTTCCAAGAGGAAAGTCAGGGGAAGACAGATGAATAGAGTTTTAGAGCCTAGGCTTGGTGATTTTAAGACAGGGCTTGCAAAGTGGGGAACTGGTGGGGACTGAGCAGAGCTATACAAGGCCTTTGGATTTGTGGGCACGAGGAGAACTCTCAAAGTGAGTATTGATGAGCAGCCTGTTATCCTTAATGAGTGAACTAAGTTAACTGAGCCACAGTTGTATTTTCCAGGAACAAGTATTTCCTGGAGAAAGTACCTAAGCAACTTTTGCCTTATCCTGGTATGGAGTGCTAATCCATACCAGGTATTTGATTATCTGGTATTGAAGCAGGAAAAATACTCTTCATCTCAGAATCATTTAGCACAGGGACAGGAAAGTATCTGGGTTCTAATTCTCATTGAACTTTGAATGAGTTTTAGTCTAGATGTTAGGATTACACAGAGTTTATATATATATATATATATTTTTTGAGGAAGCTTGGCCCTGCACTAACATCTGTTGCCAGTCTTCCCCCTGTTGCCAGTCTTCCCCTTTTTCTTTTTTCTCCCCAAAACCCCAGCACATAGTTGTGTATTATAGTTGTGAAGTTGTAGCTCTTCTGTGTGGGACACCGCCTCAACATGACTTGATGAGCCATGAGTAGGTCCGTGCCCAGGATCCCAACCGGCAGACCCTGGGTGGCGGAAGCAGAGCACACGAACTTACCCGCTATGCCACTGGGCCGGCCTCCTACACAGAGTTAAAAAGTAAGTGGGCTACACTTTTGTATGTTGAAGGTGAGCTGGAGACTCAAGAATACACTTTCTCCTTTGCTGATTTTATTTATCCCCAGCTGTTAATTTTGGGAGCTCCCTAGTGTTTTTCTTTCCCTCTCAAGTGATGCAAAGATGGTTTACAATGTATTGGTGGTGGGAGCGGTTTACTCCAAGTTGGGACTCAGTCTGCCTTCCTTGTGATGGAGAAGGGCCACAGGAAGCAACCATCACTGTTACTGCCTCATCAATATCAGCCTCAGGGCTCCCCAAAGCTCCAGCCTTTACACATTTATCTCTTCCTGGTCTGTGTCAATTTCAACAGTGGGGAATGCCCTGGGGCTAGAATAGACTCAAGATCCAAATGAATCAATGTCCTATAAGCCAAGTGCTATGCCTTCGAGCAAGGCACAGCAATTATTACCCAACACGGGTGCCCCTGCTGGTTCTCAAGGACAAGCAGAAGTGAATCCGTCATAGGTCTGCCATTCAAGATGCATTTTAAACTGCAGTGGCTCTTCTGCACAGGCATCCTTCATTTGCACTCAGTCTCATTATTCAGCATCTTTCAAGACTGGCAATTTGCACAAAGGAAACAAAGAAGAAAAGACACTGGGCTAGTGGATTTAAAATTAAAACTGAGATAGAGATTAAATTGCTCTTCAGGGAGAAAGAAAAGCTCTGGTGTGAGAGCATCACATGGGCATTTTTAGTTAATCATAAATCCTTCACCCCAGCCTGGCATTGATAATTAAAATGTGTGTGTGTGTGTGTGTGTGTGTGCATTCTCACAATACATACAAAGCAGTCTTAGTTTGGTATCCTGTCAGGCATTTAATTAGTCTCTGTGGAGGGATATAGAGGGGGAAATGTAGGTATATCCTCAAGGAGAGCCCACTCTGATGGTGCAGACAGAGAAGTTAGGATCAGTTACAGTATCAGTCATCAAATGAGCAGTGGAGAGAGACAAAAGGAGTACCAGGAGCATAAGGGAGGGCATGTGACGCATCTCACATGAGCACTCAGGGGAAGTTTCGTGCCTGCCAGGTATGCCTGAGATGAGTTTTGAAGAATGAGGAGCAAAGAAGGGGCAGGGAAAAGTATTCTAAACACAAAGAATCATGTGTTTAGAGAGAGAATGTGGCAGTTGGTGAAGTGTAATGGCTCATTGTGCATTAAGCAGGGAGTCTGAGGAGGCAAGAAAGGAGAGGTGAAAACAGAGAGGGAGGTAGGGCCAGATGCCGGTGAAGCTTCCACAGAGCCATAACAAGGGGTTGGACCCCATTCTGCATCCAGGAGAACCATGGAGGACTTTTGTGCAACAGCGACCAGCCACCATTCAACTGCTCCATCTAAGTGAAGATTCTAGACACAGTTTGGTCTTTTAAGTACTGAAGAGGATTTTATGGAATGATTTCTAAAATGTGCTATGTACTTCATTCCTCTTAACAAAATATTTTGAGCCCCAAAATATTTCATCCCCCTTTTATCTGAACTCTAACCATTCTAAGTTGGTGCTTGTTTTATGTTGTCCGCTTGCTGTCTTGAGTCTTGATTTTTGTACCTGCCTTTCCCCCTACTAGAATATAAGCTCTTTGAAGGGGTCGCTTCTTGAATTTTTGTTTTGTTTTGTTTATCTTTTGGTTTTGTTTTCTTCTTTGTTTATTTTTGCCTTTTTCATCACAGGATACAGTCGGGATTTTTCACGTAGGAGGTGGTCAAGATCATACGTCTTGGAAATGGCAATCTGCAGAAGTCAGGAAATATGGTCGGGACACCTTAGCCCAATGACTGAGCTTCTTTATCTGCTCCTAGACAAGTGGGGCTCTGGGATCCAGTTTCAGGAATCCTGCCTCCTCACAGATGAGGGGCATGGCAAGTTCGTATATTTGGATCGAGCTCTAAACAGAAAATCCTTGTGAAACCTCTGTTTCGAAGAGCTGGTCAAAAAGAATTGGAAGAACACACAGGGTAACAGGATGGAAATGAGATATAAAGGAGATCACCTGGTGGAAAAAAGTTGGAGTCATAGCCTGGAGGTGCTAGAATTGAACAAAATTTAATAGTCTTAATTCAGTCTGAACTGAGGGAAGGTTCAGGTGTCCAAGATCCGGAGAGATGAAGAAATTAAGACCACAAAAATCCAGATAAAAGTTTGAGTGCCTACTTATTGTACCAGAAAGAGATGATGGGGAGACTGCTACTTGATGCTTGCAGGAGAGCTTGTAGGTCATTTGCAGATCATAGAGAGAAGCAAGGACCACGTATTGTACCAAATTATTCAAGACTAAAGATGTTGGGACAGGCAATGACTATCATTTACTTATTAAATGCCTAAATGTCTCTCTCCTTTTCCAAATATATTTTAATAAACATCCTTATATTCAAAAACTTGACTAAATAGTGTGTAAAGCAACAATAAATAGGTTTTGATGGAGATTCTGAAGGTGGGACAGATAATATTGGCTTTTCTTTGCTAGATGGGCAGTGGTGTTAAGTGCATGCTATGTAGTCACCTGCCAAGATTTCATGGTGTTAAGCATCACGAACAAGGCAGTGTCATAGAAAGGTCACCTGGGTCATTTTCCATGACAGACAGCAGAAATGAAGAGCCATGGTATTTGGACTCAGTCACATGGGTAGTGGCAGGGAATTTTCACAACAGTTAACTCAGTTGTGCTGGCAGAACAGCTTGGAAGAATTCTTTGCTATGGTCTGAGGTTGCTCTGGTGGCTACCAGAGGGATTTTGGCCTATAAACATGAGCAAGTCAGACTTCCTACATGGCAATGATCTATGCATGTGAAGGACCTCTGTGAAGCTTGATTTGTCTTCCCCTGAAGACAAATCTACCCTCCCAAGGTAGATCAGTCAACTGCAGGCCCATATGAATGTTCCAAGACTGGACTCTGGGTCCTCCAAATTATCTCTTTAAAAAAAAAGTTAAATATTAAAAACCATGGAATCACACTTAGAAAATATAGAAAAATATAAAGCAGAAATCATAATCACCATTCAGAGATGACAATTCTCAGCATTTAGGCAAAAATTTTTCAATCTGTGTATGTCTTTTTTGTGTGTGCGCAGACATACGTGCTTAAATGTGTACGTATTATGTTAGAATTATGTCACTCTTTTGCTCAAAAAAAAAATGTTTCAGGGAATGTCCTTTGTACTTAGGGAGATAAGTAAACATGGTAGTATTTGACAAGTGCTGTAACGGAGGGAAAGAAGAGCAATAGCAGTGTGTGAGACTCTCCCAGACCTGTCTGGTTGAAAAGGGTTAATGAAAGAGGAGACGGTGCCCACTCAGAATTCTAATGGATGAGTTAGAATTGTCCAGGCGAAAGGTCTGAAGGGGCACAGGACATTTGAGCTGACAGACTAAGTTGTTGAGAGTTACAAAACTCATGAAATGTTGGAGAAAGTGCAAGTGGCTTCATATGGTTGAAGAATAGCGTTAGGGGTGAATATCAAAGAATGGTGAATGAATTAATAGGTAAATCAGTTTAACGAAGTGTGAGATAGTCCTGTTTATTTAATGTGTTGTGAAATCTGTATACAGTTAACAGAAACACTGTCTTAATAATTTAAAACTTGGGGACAAGGGGGGTTGTCAGTGAAAATGGCAGACTAAGAACCTCCAAAAATCCTCTGTTCCATTAAAGCAACAAGAAAACTGGCAAAAATTGTCAGAATAATTTTTTAAGAAGTCTGGAAATTAACCAAGGGCATACAGCAATCCAGGGAGTATTTATTCAAGAAAAATAGCTTAATATCAGGAATAACAGTGAGTTGTGTGGCATTTTAATATATGCTATTACCATCCCACATCTCCAGCTTCATGGTAGTTTTAAAAACCAACAGCCAACTATCATGGAAAAACCAGGAGAATGGCAGCCACTGGAGGGGAAAAAATGGGATTGGCGCTCCTTCAAAGACCCATTTCCAAGAATTGTTGTTGCCCTGCCTGGCAGTTCCATGAGAAACCCCACTCTCAAGGCTCTGGCTGTCTTCATTTTTCCTAACTTGGAGCTTACCTAGTGTGAACAGCCTTTTCCTGGCACGTTTGCTAAAAGAAATAAGTGACAATTGTTTAACATTACAGCTGCCTTAGGCAATAGATGACAGTTTGAACAAACAATAGCTACCCAAAAAGCTTAAAAGGAAAAGCTGGGGCATGAGATATTCATAGAAGGCTTTGAAAATCTCTGACATGTTCCTGGGAATTTACAAGGACACATGCAGGAGTAGGGCTGTGCACATGCCCAGGGCTATGCACATGGTCAGAAGACACCTGAGGATGCTCTAAACTCCGACCTCTGCTAATCTTGAGGCTGTGTGTACAGCAGAAAGTAAAGACTAAAGCAGAATTGTCAACTGTCTGGCTTAATGTTTAAGGCGTGCCCCAACACACCCAAAGACAAAGACTAGGAGATTTGTTAGTTCTAAGCATTTAAGGAAATTTTTGTATAATCATTAGCTGATGCTAAGATAGCCAGGCAGAGATTTCATTATATGTGTATAACAAAGAATACAGACTACCCAGAATTAGTTCATAAAAGTCACTAAACAAACAACAATAACACAACAACAAACAGAAACAACAAATCCTGAGTAAGGGAGAGAACTTTATTTTCAAAGTTGCCATATTATATTATTTAAAATGTCCCATATTCAACAAAATTATAAGACAAAATAATGAGTCAGTATGGCCCATATTAAAAAAAAATGAATTATACATTTTAAATGAGTAACTTGTATGGTCCTGTCTTGACATGAGTACAGCCATGTTTGGCTGCTCCATTGACCTACAGCCACCAGCACAAGAAGAAATATAAAAGCTGCTTTCTGCATGGTGGGAACTGGCCCTTCTCCCACGGAGATAGTTGCAATGTGTAAAAATTTCAAGGCCCTTTGGGTGCTGCAGCCTGGGGTGGACTGGCCATCTGTGCCAGACTGGGATGATAACCAGGGTAAACAATGCATGTACACCACTGCCGGGCTGGGACGATAGCCGGGAGGCTCAGTGCACATATGCTGCAGATAAACATTTGTGCATGGGAACACTGAATGGTTGCTCTGTAAAAGCTCTGTAACTGCTTACTCTGGGAATTATTGATGCTATAAAAAACTGCTGGAGACTGAGGCCCGGTGAGAGTTCCACCTGTGGAAGGGACACCTTGCCCAGGACGTGTGATCCTCGCCCAGCCATGTTGATTGAAAGGACTCTCCCAGCAGTGGGGCGTGGATGTTGTGAGTAATCGATTTGTTGTGAAGTAATTGATTTGTTGTGAATAATTGATCTGATGTGTTCCCTTTTCAGTCAACCAGGTATTTCTCTTTCCAGTTGATTTGTGTCATTTCCCTTCAGTCGATGTGCATGTTTTTCCTTTCCAGTCGATCTGATGTTTTTCCCTCTCGTTATATGATTTATTCGAATCTGCTGCTATCTCAGTCAATGTAGATGTTTTTCCTTTCCAGTCGCGCTGATGTTTTTCCCTCTTAGTATTTGACCTATTTGGATCTATTTGCAGACTATCGCCTTTACTATCCTCTATATAATAAAATATACCTTCAGTCCATTTGTTTGGAGTGGAAAGTTTCTTTTACGTCTCCAATTGAATCCCCCAAACCTCTCATAACAGGTCCATGCACAGGGGAAAAAAACTATCAATGGAAACGACCCCTCAGGAATTCCAGATGTTGGAATTACTGGACAAAGATTTTAAATCAACCATTTTAAATATGTTCAAAGAAATAAAGGAAATTATGTCAAAAGAATAAAAGGAAAGTATAACATAGCTCACTAAATAAAGAATAGCAATAAAGAGGTAAAAAGTCCCCCCAAAAAAATAAACCCAGAAATTCTGGAGCTGTAAACCACAAAAACTGAAATGAAAAATTCACTAGAGGAGCTCAACAGCAGTTTTAGGCAAGCTGAATAAAGAATCAGCAAATTTGAAGATATGTCAATTGAGATTATCCAGCTTTAGGAACAGAAAGAAGAATGAACAAAGAAAAATGATCAGAACCTCAGAAATCTGTGGGACCATCAAGTGTCCCAACATGCACATAGTGGAGTCCTAGAGAAAGAGAAGAGGGAGACGGGGTCAGAAAGATATTTGAAGAAATAATGGCATAACACTTCCCAAATTTGATGAAAAGTATTAATTTATAAGTCTGAGAACCTCAACACACTCAAAGAAGGGTGAATTCAAAGAGATTCGTGCCTAGACATACAATAATGAAACTACTGAAAAGCAAAGGTAAAGAGAGATTAAAGCAACAGGAGAGAAGTGACTATTCATGTGCAAACAATCCTTAATAAGATTAACAGCTGATTTCTCATCAGAATCAGGAGGCCAAAAGGCAGCGGAATGACATTCAAAACCCTCAAAGAAAAAGAATGTCAACAAAAACTTCTAGATCCATGAAAACTCTCCTTTGAAAATGACAAAGAAATTAAGGAATTCAGAGATTAACAAAAAAAACCTGAGAAAATGTGTCACTAGCAAACCTTTCTTATAAGAAATACTAAAGGGGATCCTTCAGGAAGAAAGGAAAGGATAGTGGACAGTACTTAAAAGGACATGAAAAAATAAACATTGGAAAACATAACTGCATAGGTAAATATATGACAATGTGAATGTATTTTTGTTTGCAACTTTTTATCTTATCTGATTTAAAAGAAAACTCTATTAAGCAAAAATTATAAATCATGATGGTTAAATTTTAAGGCCAGCTAGGCTATGATGCCTGTTATTTGGTCAAACACTAGTCTAAATGTTACTGTGAATGCTCTTTGTAGATGTGATTACCATCTATATTCAGTAGAACTTAATTAAAGGATATTATCCTCTATAATGTAAACAAGACTCACTCAATTAGTTGAAGGCTTTAAGAGCAAAAACTGAGGTTTCTCATAGAAGAAGAAATACTGCTTCAAGACTGTAACATTGAAATTCTACCTTTGTTTGCAGCCTGCCATTCTGTCCTACAGATTTAGCATCAGGAATGCAATGTCAACTCCTTTTGAGTTTCCGGCCTGATGACCCGCCCTATGGATTTTTAACTTGCCTGCACCCACAACTGTGTGAACCAATTTCTTAAAATAAACATATCCTGTTGGTTCTGTTTCTCTGGAGAAGTGTGACTGATAGAGATTTGCAATGTATGTAGATGTATAGTCAATTCTCATTATTCACCGTAGATACATTCTTTAAAATCGTTGTGAACACTGAATTAGTAAATATTGAACCATTGCTCCTAAAAGTTATATATACTCATATACATATATATACTCATGTATATGTGTATATATTTAATCAGTCACGTGGATTATAATATTAAATCCTAAAAACAACTCATCCTGGTAGATTTTATTTTCTTTATTTCACAGATAAGAAAGTGAGGTTCAGAAATGTTGAGTGACTTGCCTGAGGCCTCCCCACTGAGAACTGCCAGGTTAGGATTCAAGCCCCATCCAGCTGGCCCTAGTGGTGGAGCTTCTTGCAGTGCACTGCACTGCTCCCTGCCACCTCCACCTTTTGGTCATCTCTGAAAGAGAGCTGGAACAAGAAGGCAGAGCATTCCCTCTTTTGATGTCAGCTGAGAATGTACAGGTTGGGTGACTCAAATTTTTCGTCATCATTTGCACATCTTTAAATGACTGCAAAAGTGCCACTAGTGTTGATTTAGAGGTTACAAATATATTTTTAGCAAGTAGGGAAATTTGCAAATATAGAATCCATGAACAATGAAGATTGACTGTAATTTGTGTGATGATAACCACAAAAAAGGTGGAAGAAATATAGTTATATAGGAGCAAAATATTTTTATACTTCTGTAAATATGTATTAATGCAGACTACATTGTTATAAATTAAGATGTTAATTATAGTTCCCAGGGAAACCACTAAGAAAATAATTAAACAACAATGACAAAAAAAGTAAAGAATGACAAAGTAATTAAAATGATGCAATATTATTTAACACAAAAGTAGAGATGTAAATCCTACTTTATCAGTAATTATATTAAAAGTAAATACGTTAGTCATTCCAGTTGAAAGGCAGAGATTGGAAAATGGATTCAAAAAGAAAACAAAACTTGATCCAAACCACATGTTGCCTACAACTAATACACTCTGGATTCAAAAACAAATAGATTGAAAGTCAAAGGAGCAAAGAAAGACATCCATGTAAGCAGTAATGCAAAGAGAAGTGGAGTAGCTATACTGATATCACAAAACTATAGACCATAAGACAAAACTTATTATTAGAGACAAAGAATGATATTTATAATGATAAATCTGTCAAGTTTTCAAGAAGATATAACAACATGTACCTAACAGGAAATCCTCAAAAGACGTGAAACAAAAACAGATAGAACTGGAGAAACAGACAATAGTAGTTGGAGACTTCGATTCCCCACTTTCAATAATGATAATGTTTTAGATGAAATTCAGTTTTCACAGGGACAAATGAGTTATAAACACTCCTTTCATCCTGTGAAGCTCTGATCATCCTTCCAGGCCCTGCCGCAGGCAGCTCTTGTACAAGGTTTGGCCTGACTCTGGCATTAGCTGTCCCCTGTGCATCCACTTGGTTTTGGTTTTAACTCTTATAGTGTTTTTGGTTCTCTCATAATCCAGTTTTTCTTTTTCTTTGCCTCTTAGTCATGAAGATGAATTCCATGAATAAGGAAAGCTTGTTTTTGAGCATAAGTTCTGGCATAAGTATATGTACTCTATAAATGTTTTAAGAATGAAATGAATATTCATTAATTATTGTTTAGTTAGTATCAAAAGGTGAGATTGGCTGAGTTAGATAAAGAGCACCACAAGTTTGAAGGGATTTTAGCACTAAAAAGAAGTTTGAACACAACTCAGGAAATATTCATTAACATCTAGGGCTTTCCTGTCAACTGTATGACCTTTATAATTATAACGAGCTGATTAATAAAGGGTAAATAAACTTTTTAATTTTCCAGAAGTTGTTGGTATTAACTTTTATATCGCAACTTCTCTCATCTATAGAGTTGGTATTTTGTTTTAATTTTTTAATTGCTGTGAAGTCAGAAATTAATAATAGAAGATGTAGAGATAATCTATTTGCCTCCATTTTTTCCCAGGTGACGATTTTTAAAGTTTTGGTTTCAAAAGTAACAAGGGCTGCAACGTCAGATGGATACAAGAAATATCAGAGAGGAACAAGTAGAAAGATGAACACAAAAAAGTTTCTGCTGTCCTCATCAAACTTCCTGATGAACATGGATGTGTGTGTGTGTGTGTGTGTGTGTGTGCGTGCACGTGGGTGCAGCACGTATTCCATTTCATACCATGCTTTCATACCACTAGGTTTTTACTTGTTTGTTTTAGAATGTCTGAAGCTATATAGACTGAATTTTTGAATGCTTGAACATTGCAAGGTTTTAATGGAAAGAAACACAAATTTTATTCATTCATTTATTCAGTGATAATTTACTGGGCAGTTATTTTTATGCCAGGCACTTGATTCTACATTTTCTCTTAGAAGAAAAGATTTGGTATAAGAGTGTTATACAAAACTACATATTTCATTCAAAAGATGTTTGTCTTCTAATAAATGGCCAAATAATATGCTTCTCATACACACTTACCTCCCAGAGCTCCTAAATAATGGGATATTTGATGAGCTTTAGGAAAGATTAGAGCAGCGCTTGTTAAAGTGTGGTCTAGAGACCAGCACTGGTCCATTACCATTTGTAATGGGTCTGCAATGGGATAAATATGGACACTGAGGCAAGAAGCATTGTTAGCAATTTGATATTGCTGCAACATCCAAGCACTGAATACATTTTCAGTTCACTTCCTTTGTTTTATAATTGATTAATTGAAGATTAAAACAAAAGCAAAATGAAAAAACTTATTCAAAAGAGATAGAAGTACCAAGCCAGGGGATTCGCCCCAGTCTCTTTCTTCATGTCATGAAGAGATGTTCTGCTTGCTAAGTAGTACTTTTCCTAAGGCCTGACATCTTTCTTAGGTTCCCTTCTTTTTCCCCTATATTTTACCTTGTATATTAAAGGGGGATGTTTATAGCGGGTTTGTCAATTAAAGAAAGGATCTTTCTCATCTGTGCTCTAATATAAATCTAGAACAAGAGTTTGTGGTATTAGTAGAATGGTTTGTATTAGTTGTGAGTTTTATATTGAGCATCCACAAGTTGAAGCAGGGGCCTGTAACCATCTGAAACCCCCAGATAGAGAACGTCTTCATTAGATTCCCAGGAAGAGAAATAAAACACTCAATTTAAACCTCAATTTATTCATATTGACTCTTTGTATTGTGTATTTTCTTAATAAACAAGTACTAAAAAGAGTTTGGGTAACAAAATTTTAGTTCTAAAAAACACTTGTTCTCATATTTGCAAAGGGGACCTATTTATTTCCATTCCTCTACTAGAAGTATAACCTACCCAGGGAAAGCCCAGAGGAAAGTGATGAAATCAAAATGAAAATTTTCAAAATATTGGCCACTGAATTCAGGTAGGGGAAACATTTCTGTATAGTTTAACTGTGTTCTGATGCTAAATTCGATTTATGCCAGTAGGATGAGGGTTGCCACCAGAAACTCACTAGTGCATGAATAAGACTGATGAGAGAAGAAGAATATTTATTTATTTAGGTAACTTCAAACAAAGAAGAGAAAAATAAAAGTGGTGAAAAATAAAAGTGAAATGTGGCATCTGACTATATTGTCTTACCAGAGGACTACGTAGTGTAGAACACAACACCAGTATAGCTAGAAAAGAAAAATAGTTTATAAACATTTCATAGATGTTCCCGGATACTGCCTTATGATAATTTGGGTATAGGTCTAACCCTTGGAGTTATATGAAAAATAAATGCATCACGGTGCTGACATGTGGCATGGGATGGAGCAAGGTATGGGGCACGTCCAAGTACACATCTCTTATTGGGTTAAATATTAACATTTCCACTATCACCATTAGGCGCAATAAGCACCTAATAAAGTTATCTCTATTGGGCCCTATACAGAATGACCCTGTTCCCTATTCTAGAATATTAATGACTCCAGGAAATACCATCATAAAGAAACCTGTTGGCCCTTGTTAATAACCTTTCCCAAATATTTTGCAGTAAAAACTTTTTTTTTTTAATATGACATGCATTAACATCACAGAACATAGCATTGGAAATGCTCCACTGAAATTTACAGTCCAAGACAGGTATCCAGTATTCACTGTGGAGGCCAAGTAATGGTGGTAGGTGTGCCTTCTACAGGGCAGGAGCTAGTGAGCAGGATTTAACACAAGACTAAAGTCAGCAGCTGTATTTGCCAATATCACCCAGAAACAATAAATCTGGGATAAGGAATGAGAATCATTGTCAAGAGAAGTAATGAAAATAACACTTAAATATACTTAAAATAATATTTAAAATAAAATCTGTAGAATAAAGTGAGCACAGAAACAAGAGGAGAAAATGTAATACATACCAGTACTAGTGAGTAACAAGGAGAGATGGAAAGTGGGAGTTTTAAGGAATGAGGGAAAGTTGGAGAAGATGGCTGAGAACAAAGGCTAAGAAGCTTGGATAGAGTTGCCTATCCGGGTTGAGATTTGGGCTTGGTTGAGTTAGTAAAACCACGCAGCCTGAACGGAGTCTGCAACCTATCTAATGGCATTATAGTTCACTGAACCGAGTCTGCAACCTATCTAATGGCATTATAGTTCTTCATCACATTTTCCTTACTTCTAGACACTGGTTCCTGGGTGTGCCAAGCAGCTGGTGTCATTGTTCACTCATTCCTTGGTATACTCCATACCCCACCCCTAAGCCAACTCTGAATTGAGACATTCTGGAATGCTTCCAGAGTCGGCCTCTCCTGGTCTCCAACTGAAAACTTTAATAACTGTAATTGACAGCTGTATAAATGGGACTGAGTATTTTAGGAGAAGGGAAGGAAGCAAAAACAAATCTACTTACAAAATAAAAGTCAAGTTGTATTATGGGATAAAAAATAGCTGATGTTATCATGTGTGGCATCTTTTTAGTCCCAAGGTAGAAAAATTAGGGCTCTTTGATACAAAAACAAGGGGACAAGGCAGTTCTGATGAGAAGCAAGTTGTGCACTGATCACTGTTCTTGGTCTGTTATGTACAGACTCCGTACAGGCTTCTCACATGTCCATGTGCACTCCAATCAGCTGGGCTCTGTTACAATGCAGATTCCCTCTCAGTAGGTCTGGGATGTAGCCTGTGATCCTGTATGTCCAGCCTATTCCCAGGAGGTGGCAAAGCTGCTGATGTCCACACCACATGGGGAGGAGAGGGGCTCTAAGCCAGCAACTAGGGGGCAGGGACTGTTTTTGTCCCTTCTGTCTCCCTGATGCCAAGCTCAGTACTTGCTACATAGTTAGTACACAGAGAGTGTTATTGGGTGGTGATATTTTCTAAGGTTACATTAAAGGTTTTTCTTAATATGCTGCAAAGATAAGGTGAACAAGTGAGTGCAGGGATAAAGGAAGTCAGAAAAGAAGAGGAATAAGAAGTGAAAAAAGGACAAGATCCAAGGTAAACCTCTGTAAAACATCGGAACATCATTATCTAATTTGGAGAGGGGAAAACATATGAGGACCAGAAGAGGAGCTAGAGGACAGATACACCTATGTTTACATTTGTCGGGAAAAGGGGAGAAGGGCAAGAGGAGGCAGCACGGGGAGAAGCAGGAATTGTGACAATCAGGGTCTTAAACATCATGGATAGAGTACATAAGAGGGCACTCAGAGGCACATGTATATAGTGAGTAAAGACTGGGCAGTGGGGCATTGGTGCTGAACATTTAAACATAAAATGTCAAGTTTAAACCATAATTGGCTCCTCTCAAAACGCAAGACGCTTCTGATGAAATTGTGCAAGCTTAGTTCAACATCTGAAATCCATTGATGTAATACATTAAAGAACAAAAAAAAGTCACATGGTAATCTCAATAGATGCAAAATATTTGTCATAATCCAATACATTTCTGCGATAAAAACACTCAACAAACTATGAACACAATGGAACATCTTCAACCTGATAAAGGGCATCTGCCAACAACCCACAGCTAACATTATACTTAGTGTGAAAGATTGATACATTCTCCCCAAGAACATGAACAAAGCAAAGATGTCTGCATTTATATTCTGTACTATGCTGGAGGTTCTAATTAGAGCAATTATGCAATAAAAATGAATAAAAGGCATCCAATTTGAAAAGGAAGAAGTAAAACCACCTCTAGTCGCAGATGACAAGATTTTGTGTGTGTGTGTGTGTGTATCCTAAGGGATCCACTAAAAATCTATTAGAACTAACAAACAAGTTCAGCAAGGTTGCAGAATACAAGATACATATGCAAAAATCAAATATATTTCTATACACCTTCAATGAATACTCTGAAAATGGAATTAAGTAAACAATTCCATTTAGAATAGCATCAAAAAATTGAAATAATAATAAATTTAGCAAAAGAAGTACACAACTTATAATCTGAAAACTATAAAACATTCTTGAAAGAGATTATACAGATCGAAATAATTGGGAAAATATCCCATATTCATGGATCAGAAGATTTAACATGTTTAAGATGGCAATACTCCCCAGAGTTATTTACAGATTCAACATAATCCCTATCAGATTGCAGCTGAGCTCTCTGTAAAAATTGACAACTGAATTTAAAACTTATATAAAATAGCAAAGGACCCAAAATAGTCAAAATAATCTTCAAAAATAAGAACAATGGAAATGGACTCACACTTCCTGATTTCAAAACTTACTTCAAAGCAATGGTAGTCAAAACAGGTTGGTTCTGGCTCAGGATAGACATAGATAAATAGAGTAGAATTGAGAATCCAGAAATAAAACTATACATCTATGGCCAAACGATTTTCGATAAGGGTACCAAGACCATACTATCGGGAAAGAACAGCCTCTTCAGCGAATGGTTGTTGGCAGTTGGTAGCCAAATGCACAAGAATGAAATTATAATTTTAGTACACCATATACAGAAATGAACTCAAAATGAGTCAAAGACTTAAATGTGAGAGCTAAAACTATAAAACTCTTAGATAAAAGCATAGGAGTATATTTTCATGACCTTGGATTTGGAAAAGGATTCTTCAATATGACACCAAAATCACAAGCAACAACAACAAAAGATATAAATAAATTGGACCTCATCAATATTAAAAACTTTCATACTTCAAAGGTCTCTGCTAAGAAAATAAAAGACAACCACGGAATGGGGAAAATATTGGCTAATCATATATCTGATAAAGGATTAATATCCATAATATATAAATAACTCATGACAATAATTTAAAAAAACAAACTCAATTAAAAATTGACAAAGTATCTAAATAGACATTTCTCCAACATATACAAATCTCCAAGATATACAAATGATCAATAAGTATATGAAAAGATTCTTGAGATCATTGGTGATCATGGAAATGCAAATCAAAACAACAATGAGATATCATTTCATACTCACTAGGATGGCTGGAATCAAAAAATCTATAAGTGAGATGAGGATATGAAGAAATCTGAACCCTCATGCACAGCTGATAGAATGTGAAATGTTGCAGCTGCTTTGAAGCAGTTGGACTGTTTCTCAAACAATTAAACCCATAGTTACAATATGACCCAGCAATTCCACTCCTAGGTATAAACCCAAGAAAAATGAAAGCATATATTCACACAAAAACTTATAATTGAATGTTCTTAGCAGCCCAAGTGTCTATCAACTGATGAATAGATAAAAAAAATGTGATATATCTAAACAATGGAATGTTATTCAGCCATGAAAGAAATAAAGTACTGATACATGCTACCTAGATGAACCTTGAAAACATTATTCTGAGTGAAAGAAGCTAATCATAAAGTACACATGGTATATTACTCCATTCATATGAAATTTTTAGAGCAGATAAATCTATAGAGATAGAGTCGATTAATGGTGCTTATGCTGGAGGAGGAGGATGTGGGGAAGGAGGTGATAGCTAAAGGGTACAGAATATCTTTTGAAGGTGATGAAAATATTCCGAAATTGACTATGGTGAGAACGGTTTCACATATCTGTGAATATACTATAAAAACATTGAATTATACATGTTGAGTGGATGGCTTATATGGTATATGAACTATATATCAATAAAGCTGTTAAATAAATCTTTAAAAAGATGCATCTGATGAAATACTGGTTTTGTCTTTTCATTTATATATTCAAAAGATATTAAGAGCCCACTGTATTCCATGCACTTTCTCAACACTGGAACTAATAGAGTGAACAGAACTAACAGAACCTCTACCCCAGTACAGTCTATACCCATTTCTGCTTCTGCCAGTAGCAACTGACTTGGTCAACACAAGTGTTTGTTCAGCAACAGCCATATGCTTGGTCCTGAGATGAAAGAGACCAAGACCATGGTCTATGTCCTCAAAACAGCTCATCTTCTAGAGAGAAAGACAAGGAAATGGTGAGGAGATGACATAGGGGAGGAATTTAATCCAGTCAGAAAGTGTCAGGTCACAGAGGTTTCTGAAGCCTTCATGGGAGAGGCCATGCCTGATCCATCTCTGGGAGGGTGGCTGGGTGCTGGCCATTCAGATGAGGAGTAAAGGGCAGCAGCCCTAGGAGACTGGAGGGCAAGAACATGGAAAGGAAGAGAATCTGAGAAGTCTGAGCCCCCACCTTAAAAGAAAGCCTAGAGGATTAATGGGGAAGCTTCTTTTTTGCTTCTCATTTCACTTGTCTTCCTACCCTCTCGTTGCTCAGGAACCCCAGTAGCAGAAGTGAGCCCGTCTTGGGGTTCAGGGAAAGAGTTGCTCCCAAATGATGAGGAAAGGCAGAAATGGGGATAGCCAGGAGCAGAAGAAAAACTAGGAACAAAAGAATTCCTCAGCGTGTTAATAAGCATCCAGTACTAAGAAATTCGGCAGGTCTGAGGATTTAGGAGACTGGGCCATCAAAAGCTTAGCCATCTGTTTAAGAATAATACCTGGGATTTACGAGCACATTGACTTCCAAAGCACCTTCCATCTATTTTCCCTTCTCTCCGCTTGGCTGTGGGTGAGAGGCACGGGGCTGCAGAGGGGAGAATCTCAACGGCCTCTCTGAGCTGGGGCCAGGGACAGAATCCACAGTGGTCCTCTCCCCACTCTCTGCAGCCTAAGAGGCCCTCCTATTACCTTTGCAATAAGGGAAATTCACTTTCTGAAGCATTGCTGAAGTCTAGACATTGTGCTATAGGCTTAAGAGATATCTCACTCTCACAATAACCTCCTGAAATGTAAATTTTAATCCCCTGTTCCTACCATGAAAGTTGAGGATCAGGAGAGTTAAATAACATGCTCTAGGCAACACAGCCAATAAATTATGGAATTGAGTCTTACCCCCAGACGAGTGTGTGTACTTTCCATTGTAGCATGCTGATTCTAAAAAGTAAAGCAAAGATTTCTGTTGAAGATGACTGAATTTGCAAAATTGCTAAAATATAAATGAGGATTATAATAATTTGGAGAGGTGGTAATTCTTCCAAAGACTATGTAAACTTTTGAAACATTATGGAGTCTTCGGGGGCATCATAATATAAGTATACATATACTGTATAGGCATATGATTTGTACATAGTGTGATATTTATATAACACAAAATTAGCCGGTGTAATTTACAGGTACATATAATGTGAATATGAAAAAGGTACAAATATACATGTATACACACCCACACACAGAGTCATTGCTGATGCATTGACCTGTCCTCTGCTGACCAGTGAAAGTCTACAGAAAAAGGGCTCAGTCAGTTTGAAGGGTCAGAGCAGGAGCAGCTAATGGAAGAGGTGTGTGAGTGTGTGTGTGTGTGTGTATGAGTGTGTGTGTGTGTTGGGAAGCATGAAAAAGAGTAGAATAACTTCAGATTTCAAAGACCTCCAGTAATTCAGATGATAATCCTGAGGGCTGATTTGTTACAGAGTTTGCATGTTGGAATGCATTAAATTAGAAAGGTGACTACAGAAATGAAGCCACCAAGCTTAATATTACATGTGAATTGCTCTGAGAGTTAAATCAGCACTTTTCTTGCCTTCAGCATATATTTGAAAGGAGCTTGTGCCCTTTTGGAGCAACCCAGTAAATTTAAGCAATAAAACAAAGGTACCCTTCTAGGAGGACATAATATATAAAGACAAAAACATCAGCTATAAATCAATGCATATTGATTTAAATAAAAAGGATTGTTGCCCTCTGGTAAACCTAGCTCAGAGGCTGAGCAGAGCAGTATCCCTTGCTCAAAACCCACCGGCTTTGCATTTCTAAGCAGAAACCTAGAGGGGCATTCCTCCAAGACCTAAATTACATGTACTATCTTACAGTTTCAGATTTTATCCAGATGCTATGCACATTCAAAGCAAAGCCTGGCACAGGCATTGGGCTATGGGTGAGAAGAGCTTTGCTGGAAGGCGTTCCTGTATGTCGTAAGTCAAAATGTGGCACTAATGAGACACTTCCATAAAAAGGAATTAAGACAGTTGCCCCAGAAAGTCCAAACTCAGAGCCTTCTGTGCTGCTGTCCTGCTTGTCCTCCAGTGGGTGTCATGTTAGCTCCCAGCGGGTCCCAGAGACTGTGACAGAGCTGGACCCATATTAATTTTTCATTTAATCTTTATAACAGTAACCTGAGGAGGTAGGTATTACCTCCCGCTCACACCATGCTTCTGGCCAGCAACGTCCATGCAATATGTTGTGACATATTGCCGCCTCATTCACGATCCAAACAAAAGGCACTCAGCTCATAACACAGGGATCCAGTGTTAATCCTCACCTTTATTAGCTCTGTGATCTGTCATTAATTAGCTGTATGCTCTTTGGCAAGTCCATTTTTGCTTCTAGGCCACAGACTCTTTAACTGAAATATAAGGATTGGAATTTTCTGGCTCAAAAGTCTCCAGTATGCATTTTCCTTGGATTTGGGAAAAAGACAAAGCCCAGTACTAGGGAAAGGTTTTGGGTTTTGAAGCAAGAGATTTCGATTCATATCCAGCCTCCCTTCTCCAAGCAGTGTGAAATTAAGCCACTCTCTAAACCTCAAGCTCATGCCTTGTGAAATGGAAGCATGACAACCTGGTTGTCAAGCCAGGTTTATAGTTCACTTAACTACCACCTCTAAGTACTAAAAGGGAGCTCACAAAATGTAGTCAGATCTTTGAAGGGAAGGTTCAAGTGATAGCTTTCAGGCTTTGCAAAAACAACATATTTGAGCAATGCCAAAATTCCTGCCATGGCCGCCACCATAAGTACCATTGGGAGAGTTTGGACACAAAAGCTCTCCATCACCCCCACTTGTTTCAAGAAATGACTGGTCACACAGAATCTTCTGCCCTTAATGTTTAATAAGACTTCCTTATTTGAAATGTCCCCAAATTGCTTGCTTGCCACCTTGCAGCCAACCAAGGACTGCCAAATGTACCTGAAGACCCATTAGAAAGTCTTCCCACTTCCTAAAATCCCACCTTAAATAGAATGCTTGCCAATCAGTATTTCCTCTTTTTACCCCACAGAACTTACTCTTAAACACTGAAGGAAAAGTGACAATAAACGTGTTCCCCACTGCTGAAAAAATTGTCTGTAAGTGGATTCCCTTGCCACAAGTTTATGAATAAACAGCCTTTGTTAATTTTGTCTCAAACTTGGATTTGTCTGTGACAACAAGAAAAGGAGGAAGCAGAGAAAGAAAGACCAACATGTGGATGCTGGCTCTTTCCCATAGTCTAAATAAGCAAATCTATAGATCAATAAACAAATCTAAATATCATCAATCAGGCTTTCAGCATATTACAACTGATTTGTATACTACCTAAATGTGGATTCTGTTGTTCCTCGGAGTTTTCCAAGTGACCTGTACATTTTGACTGGTGGATAGTTAGATCAGTGCCTTGTCTCTGGATAATGGTGATGACAGCCACTGAGAGAGTCTCAAGGCTACACCAGGTACTGAACTAAGTACCTGCACCAGGTACTGAACAGGGCATCAGTTTTTATCTAGCTGAGACTGTAGGCCTTTTGTCAGTCAGACAAACTGACTTGGTCTCCAATGTTTTGAAATTTTCTAAAGCTTTCTCAGTGTCTTTGTTTAGCAGAAAACTCACCTTTCATGCAAATCCCATTCTATAATGAATTCCACCCAGCCATTCATTTTTATAGACTTTTTTATATAAACATACTGCAAAGGTGTTTCAGATTGTGCCATATAAATCATAATGGTGGGTTGATGAGTTTTTTTCTAGACACTTTGTTTTTTCTCATACCTTTCCTATTGTTATTAAATCAAGCAAATGTTTACACATTTTATTGGAAATCACACAAAAAGACAAGATACCCTGTGTATGCTAAGGGGCTGGCTAAATGAATCATTAAGATCCAGCCTTGTAGACACATTCACACTGCAGACAGATAGTAGGAGAAGATAAAGTTCAGAATATACATATGTAGATTATGCAAATAAACCTTCACTGTTGAAATAATATTGTTGAAGTCATAAAAGGTTAAATACCATTTGTTTAACTTTATTTTTGAAATGAAGATTTCATTGGTTTTGTGGAAAACTTCTACCTATTATAAAATTTCAGAACTTTACAACCTACATTCATCAAAGGTGCGTATACTGATAAGATAAAGAAAAGTCTTTAAATTGGACGAGCCCTTTTCTAAACAGTGAGGTCAATTAAGTTTGCTCTTAAAACCTTCCAACTCATTTTTCCTTGGGTTTTTTGTTTCCCCAGTAGAGTAAGGTGATGGAGAGGCTTCTTTGAGCAGATAATATGGGAATCATAATTTTAAAGACCAGATGGATGCAGACATTTAATGATCTGAAAGAAGAGCATCATGGCAGCGGTAGTGTAGAGAAAGGTAATAAAGGCACTAAGAACCTTGGCAGGTTAAAGAAACGGGAAGAAAGGGGAGAGGATGAAGGGCAAAGTAAGGTACAACAGGAGGAAGTGGAAGGGATAGGCAGGACCCATACACATAGGGATTTCAGGGGCAAGATCAAAGTTTGTGGTTTATTCTAAATGCAATGGGAAGCCACTGGGGATCGTATCAGGAGAATTTTCAGTAGGAAATACATAGAGCTCTTAAAAGTCTTCAAAAGAATTCAATAAAGGGATTTTTTAGAGGTATGGAAAGTGTGAGCCAGGAAGCAACAAGAGATGTTGGGGATCCCAGGGATTAGCAGCTATTGGAAGATCTTACCCCTTGGCCTGAAGGTGGAAATGGAGTAATTGATGTAACCAGAGTAAATTAGATTCAGAGACATGAAAGAAAGGCTACCAGCCAGAGCTATTTACCTAAAGAAACACAGCCACTGCTAGAACAAACCAACAGGAGAGAGCAAGGAATAAATGCCTCGCTCTTCTCTCCTCCTTTTTCCTTTATGGTTCCAGAGAGCAAGGCAGCCCCCATGATGCAGCTTGTTCAGGTCAGGTTCACAGGGTTCAGACCACAGCAGAGAGGGCTGAATGGCTGACGGTGATGTGGCAGTAGTGGGGTGGTGGCACACATAGATTAACCACACAGGGGTTTTATATGGAACTTATGAAAGAAGATGTCTTGGACTTAAAAGAATGCTTAACCTAAAATGAACAGTGACTTTCTGAAAAATAAAATGGCTTGTACTTTTTCATTTGGAGCACAGCAAATCGAAGGTGTCAGAACAGCTATGTGAAGCCAATGGAGTAACTTCTGCATCAGGCCATTTTTTATACTGATAAAGAAGCATTATCTTTGGATGAAAAGTCATCAAAGACAGACGAAGAGAATGTTCAAGGGTCTAGCTGCATCAAATCTCCTCTTGAAGACTGATTTCATAGCATACAGTCATTGCAAAGTCTGACTGCATTAAATTATTTGATCAGTTTTTTAAAACGCAGGTTTCTTGAGACCCCACAGACACATTGAATCTTTTTGTCACCTCTTCAAATAATTTTGATGCATAGTCATATTTAGGAACCATTAATGTAGTTCACAGACTGCAGCATTTGCCAACACTAACAATTAGATTGATTTGGGGCTCTATCGATGCTGTAGTTTTTATAACATTTACCTCTTTGAGAGTCATTTCCTTTTCATTAAGCACAGATAATGATATTACTTGCATGGTTGTTACAAAGAATTGAAATACTAAATGTAAAGTATATGGCAGTATTTGGCACATATTAAAGTCTCTGTAAATGTTAGTTACTGTTATGCCTATTAGTATTAAATGATAATAAATCAAATAATAAAGCAGATAGGGTATGTAATCTTTTGAATTGTATTTTGGAAAGTTTCTCATGATAGATTGCTGGGGGGAAAAACTGAGAAAAAACATGGAATGGAAGTTATTCAGTAAATCAACATATTATTGGGTGAAAATACCAGAATATACTAAGTAGTACTGACAACAATTAAGAAAGCGCACTCTGACAGCTTGCCACAGGATAGGACAACATCAACAATGTCTTGAAGAACCTTCTTATTGGTGACTTGAATAAAATTAGAGAAAATTCATTCAAATTATTTGAAAATGATATTGAGCTAGGGGATGAGAAGGACGAACAGGAAAACGTAATACATCCATGAATCAAGTTAGGCAAATTGCGACTTAACTGAGATACATGTAAATTTCAGTACTGGGTCCAAATAATCAACTACATACACACTATAGATGAAATGTTGGTAAGCAAGATAATTTAATTTAAAAATAATTTAAAAAGTACATCTGGTTTATACTTCAACATATAAAGAGCTTAGAGACTGTCACATCCATACTTAAAATAAGAGAAAACTGAAAAAAATTGAAGCTCAGTTGGCTTTTTTTTGATCCATCAGAAAATTGAGGTTACAGGAAAAATGATCACTCTGAAATCTGGAAAGATGGCAAATCCAGAGACTCAGAGAAGAACTACTTATCTGGAGCAAAAGATGCTGGAACCATAAACCAGTAGGAATAATTGAATGGTGTTAATGAAAAATTGCTGGAGGCTGAGTGTGATTAGTGTGAGAGTGAAAAATTCTTGGGCTCCCCACACTTCAATGAGTTTTACTTCCAGGAACCCCACCATATTCTCACAGTGTGGAATTAGGAGAGATATTCTCCTGGCTCTGACAGGGGGAGAGGAGAAGTAACTCTTGTGGAATAAATCAAGATCATTCTCTGTAATAAAGGCCTACTTTCCAAGGAAAAGGACTTTACTAGATTCCTATCCCACCTGGGGAAGAGCATTTCTCTCACTCCAGTATCCTTTAGATTTCTTGATTTACCAAAGGGAAGAATGGGTTAGCAAAAAAAAAAAAAGAAACTGTGAAAGTCACACCCTAGGGACTCTGGCCCACTGCGAATGAGATTTAATCATAAGATTACAGAATACTTATCCTCCAATACACCTTACTCCCATACTAACAGGTCTTTAGTGTGAAAGTGGACCATTAGTAAAAGAATTATAGACAAGAATGGACTCTATCTGACAAAGAGTTCTTACAGAAACCCAAAGTCAACATGGGGTGGGGGATGCAAGGCCATTTGAAGAATTTGAAACCTCTAGAACTAAAACTACAACAAAAATTAAATGAAGCTCAACTTCTAGCAAGATTAACATAAAACCTCACACTAAAGTGCTATTTATCTCAGTCCTTATTACATGTCACACCATGTCTGACTTTCAACAACAACAACAAAATTACAATATGTGCTGAAAGACAACAAAAACGTAATCTAAAGAGGCAAAGCAAGCTTCAGAATCAGATTCAGATACGACACAGATGTTGGATTTATCAGACAGATAATTTAAAATAATTCTGATTAATATGCTAATGAGTCCAATGGATAAAGAAAACAACATGCAAGAACATATGGGTAACGTAAGCAGAGACAGACATTCTAAAAAAGAGACAAAATAAAATGCTGGAAATCAAAAACAGTGTAACAAAAATACTTTTTATGGAGTCATCTGTAGATTGGATATGAGCAAGGAAACAAAAAGTGAATTTTAAGAACAAAAGTAAATAAAAACTTCCTATACTGAAATGAAAAGAGAAAAAAGTGAATAAAGAATCGCAACAAAAAATCCAAGAACTATAGGATAATTTGAAAGGTTCAACATACACATAATGAAAATATCAAAAGGAGAAGAAAGAAAGTAGAACAAAAAAATTACTTCAAGTAATAATGTTTGAGAACTTTTGAAATTAATGACATAAACCAAACTACAGATACAGGAAACTTAGTCAAACACCAAGCAGAGTAAATACCAAAATATCGATACCTAGGCATATCATATTTAAAATGCAGAAAACCAAAGACAGACAGAAATCTTGAAAAAAGTCAGAGTGAAAAAAACACCTTATCTATAGAGGCAAAGGGTAAGAATTAAAGCAGCCTTTTTGTGGAGACCATGCAAGCAAGAAGTTAATGGAGTAAAATATTTAAAATGGTAAAAGAAACAAATAAACAAAAAACACATAGAATTCTATATACAGTGAAAGTGTTCCTTAAAAATAAAGGAGAAATAAAGACTTTATCAAACAAAGATTGAGGTAGTTCATCTCCAGCAAATCTGCCATACAAGAAATGTTAAGTCCTCCAAAGAGAAGAAAAAATATATATGGCAGAAACTCAGATATACATAAAGAAATGAAAATATGTAAGTAATAAATGAAAGTAAAATCAAATCTCTATTTTTCTTAATAACTTATCTAAAAGATAATTGCTTAAAAGTAAAATAGTAACAGTGTATTTGGTAATTATATCACATGGAAAGGCGGAACGACTGACAGCAATGTCATAAATGATCGGAAAGAGGAAATGGGAATACTCTGCTATGGAGTACCTACGGTACACACAAAGTGAGATGAAGTTATGTGAAGACGGATTTAGGTAAGTTAAAACATATTGGAAATTCACTCAGTATTACAATATTTTTGGTTTGCTACTACACTTTTTATTTCACACAGGATTTAAACATCAAAGGCATAAAAAACATGAATCTAAGTTATTGGGTACACATGCATAAAGACGTCATGTTTTACAACAATAATGTAAAAGAGTGATAGAGTTGGATAAAAATAGATTTTGTGTACCCTACTGAAGTTAAGTTAGTATCAATTCAATTTGATTTTTATAAATTTATTGTGGTAACTATAAACCAATTAGACCTAGCAGACATATAGAACACTCCACCCGATAACACAGACTACAAATTCTTCTCAAGTGCACAGTAATCTTCTACAGGATAAGCCATAAGTTAGACCACAAAACAAGTCTCAATAAATTTAAAAATATTAAATCATACAAATTATCTTCTTCAATGACAGTAGAATGAAGCTAAATATCAAAAGCAGACGGAAAACTGGAAAATTTACAAGTATATAGAAATTAAACAACATACTCTTAAACAACCAATGGGTCAAAGAAGAAATTACAAGGTAAATTAGACAATACTTGGAGACAAATGAAGACAAAAACACAACATGCCAGAACTTATCGGATGCTGCAAAGGCAGTGCTCAGAGGACATTTATAGCTTTCAATGCATATATTAAAAAAGAAAAAAAACTTAAATCGATAACCTAACTTTACACTTTGAGGAACTAGAAAAAGAAGAGTAAACTAAACCTAAAGTGGAGAGAAGGAAGGGAAAAATAAAGATTAGAGTGGAAACAAATAATAGAAAAATAGAGAAAAATCAACCACACCAAACATTTGTTGTTTGAAAAATCAACAAAATGGACAAAGCTTTAGCTAGACTGACAAAGATAAAAAGACAGAGGATACAAATAACTAAAATCAGAAATAAAAGAGGTTACATTACTAATAACCATACAGAAATAAAAAGTATTAAAGAATACCATGAACAAGTATATACCCACACTTTAGGTTATCAGGATGAAATGCACACATTCTTAGAAAACACAAAATTACTTAAACTGATTCAAAAAGAAATAGAAAATCTCTGCAGAACTATAATAAGTAAAGAGATTGACTCAGTAATCAAAAGTCTCCCAGCCAAGAAAATCCCAGAACCAGATGCCTTTGCCCGTGGATTCTACCAAATATTTAAAGATTGAAGAAGAATTAAAGCCAAACTTCTCAAATTCTTCCAAAAAATGCAAAAGGAGAAAATACTTCCTAACTCAATCTATGAGACCAGCATTATCCTGACACCAAAGCCAGATAAAGATATCACAAGAAATGGCAGTTATTAACAAATATCCCTTATAAACAAGTCCTCAACCAAATACCAGCAAATCAAGTCTAGCAGCCGGTTGAAAGGATTAAACATCATCACCAAGTGGGATTTACCCAAGGAATGCAAGAGTGGTTGAACATATAAAAACTGATCACTGTAATATTTATTAATGGAATAAAGGGGAAAAACACATGGCCATCTTAACTGATAGAGAAAGGACACTTAACAAATTCCAAAACACTTTCTTGATAAAAATTTTCAGAAAAAATAGGAATAGATGGAAACTTTCTCAACATGATAAAGAGTATTTAGAAAAAAACCAAAAAACCTAGCCAATATCAAACTTAATGACAAGAGACTGAAATATTTCTCCCTGAGATCAGGAAGGAGACAAGAAGCTCATTTACATCATGGCAATTTGACACTATTCTAGAACTGCTAACCAGAGAAATTAGATAAGCAAAAAAGGAGGATGAAAAGCATCCAAATTGCAAAGGAAAAAGTAATCTCCATTCATGGATGACATGATCCTATATATAGAAATCCCCAAAAATCCACAAAAAAACTACTAGAACTAATAAACAATTTCACAAAGTTGCAGGGTACAAGATGAAGCTGCAAAAGTTAGCTGTGTTTCTATACAGCTGCAAAGAACTATCAAAAAAGGAAATCAAGACAGCAACTTTCAATACTCTCCAAAAGAACAAAGTATCTGGGAATAAATTTAATCAAGGATATAAAAGACTTTTACACTGAAAATCACAAAACATTGCTGATAGAAATTAAATAATACATGGGAATACAACTCATACTTATGGATAAGATGATGTAATATGATAAATGTCAATATTTTCCAAATTATATATAAATTCAATGTCATCCTTATAAAAATTCCAATTTTACATTTTACAAAAATTGAGAAGCTGAACCTCAAATTCATGTGAAATTGCAAGGGACCCTAAAGAGACAAGGCAGCATTACAAAGGTAGAACCAAGTTGAAGGACTTATACTTCCTGATTTCAAAATTTATTGTAAAACTACAGTAATCAAAACAGTGTAATACCAGCATAAGGACAGAAATATGGGCCAATAGTATCAAAGTGATAGTCCAGGAATAAACCTATCCACTTACCGCAAATTAATTTTATTAAGATTGCAAAATGCACTCAACTGAGAAAGAATAATCTCTTCAATAGACGTCTCTGGATTTTCACACACAAAAGAATGAAGTTGGACCCCTACTTCACACTGTATATAGAAATTAACAAAAAGGAGGTTTCAAAAATCTGAATGTGAGATAAAACATATAAAAATCTTAGAAGAAATCTTGTGGGTAAATTTTCATAGTGTTAGAGTTGGCAATGGATTCTTACATATGACACTAAAGCATGAGCAACAAAAGAAAAAATAGATAAATTGGGCTTTATCAAAATTAAAAACTTTTTTTGCGTCAAAGAACGTTAGCAAGAAAGTGAAAAGACAGCCTATAGAATGGGAGAAAATATTTTCAAATCACATATCTGATAAGAGATTAATATTCAGAATATGCACAAAATTCTTAAATTTCAAACAAAACCAAACACTTTGATTAAAAATAGGCAAAAAGGGCCGGCCCCGTGGCTTAGCTGTTGACTGCACGCGCTCCGCTGCTGGCGGCCCGGGTTCGGATCCCGGACGCGCACCGACGCACCGCTTCTCCCGCCATGCTGAGGCCGTGTCCCACATACAGCAACTAGAAGGATGTGCAGCTGTGACATACAACTATCTACTGGGGCTTTGGGGGGAAAATAAATAAATAAATAAAATCTTTAAAAAAAAAAAATAGGCAAAAAAACTTGAATAGATAGTTCTCCAAAGAAGATATACCAATGCCAATAAGCACATGGAAAGATACTCAGCCTCACTAATCACTAGAGAAATGCAAATCAAAACCACAAGGATCCACTTCATATCTACTAAAATCACTATAATTTTAAAAATGTAAAATAAGTATATTAGTCAGCTAGGGCCACCATACCTAGATAGATGGCTTAAACACCATAGACTAGATGGCTTAAATAACAGAAATGTATCATCTCACAGTTCTGGAGGCTGGGAACTCCAAGACCAAGGTGCCAACAAGGTAGATTTCATTCGGAGGCCTCTAGTCTCGCCTTATAATTGGTCATCATCTCATTGTGCGCTTTCATGACCTCTTCTTTGAGAGTGCATGGACAGAGAGAGAACTCATTTGTGTCTCTTCTTATAAAGATGCTAATATTATTGCATCAGGGCTCCCCCTTATGACCTCAGTCAATATTAATTACTTCCTTAAAGGCTCCATCTCCAAATACAGCAACTGTGGATTACATATAAATTTAGGGGGTACAAACCTCCAGTACATAACATTCTGCCCCTGGTCCCCCCAAATTCATGACCTTCTCACACACAAAGTACATTAATTCCATCCCAACACTCCCAAAAGTCATAATTTTCCAGCATCACTTTAAAGTGCAAAGTCTCATCTAAATATAATTTAAATAAGGTATGGGCAAGATTCAAGGTAAAATTCATCCTGAAGAAAATTTCCTCTTCAGCTACTAACCTGTGAAACTAGATGAGTTGTGTGCTTTCACAATATAATGGTGGGCCAAGCATAGAATAAACATTCTCATTCCAAAGGGAGAAATGGGAAGGAAGAAAGGGGTGATGGGTGCCAAACAAGACTAAAGCATATGAAGACAAACTTCATTAGACCTTAAAGCTTGAGAATAACCCTCTGGCTCAATAACCTACCTTCTGGACCCACTGGGGCAGCGATCCTGCCTTCAAAGCACTACTGGGCAGAGGTCCTGTTACTGCAGTTCTGCTTTGGGGGAGGTGCCACCCCAAGTCTCTGAGTTGTGGCAGCCTGGCCTATTGAAACCTCAGTCATAGCCCATCCTTTAAAACCGGGGAGGAGGCAGTCCTGATGATCTCTGAGTTGCTTTCAGCTTCCTTTTTGCTTTTCTTGAAGTGTAAGGCATGTTTGCAACTGAACAGTTTTATGATCTTGTCTTACAGAAGCCAACAAGTCCTACAGCCTTCCTTCGGTCCATCCTGTCTCGACCTTTACTTCAAGTGGCAGTGTTTCTACTCATATAATCCCATCAATCTCTTTATTGAGTTATACGCCAGCCACACCCTGGTTATTCTCTTCAGAATAAGCTTTCTCATTTTACGCTGTATGGACAAGATTAGCATTTTCTAAATCTTCAAGTTCTCTTTCCTTTTTGCTTAACAATTGCTTCTTCAATTCATCTCTCTCCTCTCACATTTAACTCTGAGCAGTCGGGAGAAACCAAGATGCTCCTTCAACACTATTCTTAAAAATCTCCTCATCTAAATATCCAATTTATCTATTGCAAGTTCCATCTTCCACAAAATACTAGAATATAATTCAGCCATGTTCTTTGCCACTTTAGGACAAGGATTGCCTTTCCTCCAGGTTTCAATAAACTGTTTCTCATTTCCTTTGGTAATTTCACCAGAATGACCTTAAACATCCATATTTCTACCCACAGTCCCCTCACAACAAACAGCTAGGGTTTTCCTAGCATGCACCTCAAAACTTCTCCAGCCTCTATGCCTTACCCAGTTTCAAAGACACTTCCATATTTTTAGATTTTTGTTACAGTACCACTACCAGTATCAAAACTTGTATTATTTGCTAGGGTTGCAATAATAAAATACCACAGACTGAGTGGCTTAAATAATAGAAATTTATTTTCTCACAATTTTAGAGGCTGGGAAATATAAGATCAAGGAGCCAGCAAGGTAGGATTCATTCTGAGGGCTCTTCTCTTGGCTTATAGGGGGTTGCCGTCTCACTAGGTGCTTATGTGACTTCTTCTTTGTGCGTGTTTGTATGTGTGTGTGTGTATAGAGAGACAGAGGGGAAGGGCTCTGTGGTGTGTCTTCTTATAAGTGCATTAATCCTATGCTTCAGTGCCCCACTTTCATGACCTCATTTGACCTTAATTACTTCCTTAAAGGCCATATCTTCAAATAAAGTCACACTATGAGTTAGGGCTTCAACATATGAATTTGGGAGGGACGCATACATTCAGTCATTAACAACAAGTATTATCAAGAACGTGGAGAAATTAGGACACTTGTACATTGCTGTGCAGCTACTAAGGAAAAGAGTTTGGCATCCCCTCAAAAAGCTAAAAAAAATGACCATGTGATCTTGCAATTCCCCTCCTAGCTATATATCCAAAGGAATTGAAAACAGGGATTTCAACTGATACTTGTATGCCAGCATTTATTGCTGCCTAATTCATAATAGCCAAAAGGTAGAAACAAGCCAACTGTCCATCAGCAGATGAATGTATAAACTAAATGTGGCATATTCATACAATTGAATATTATTCAGCCATATAAAGGAATAAAGTTCTGACACATGCTATAAGCGTGGATGAACCTTGAGAACATATTGCTCACTGAAATATGGCAGACACAAAAAGACAAACATATGATTCCACTTATATGAAATATCTAGCATAGGTAAATTCATAGAGACAGTAGATTAAAGGTTTCCAGGAGTTGAGGTTTGGGGATAGGGAGTTATTGCTTAATAGTTATAGAGTTCCTGTTTGGGTTATAAAAATGTTTTGCAAATAGATAGTGATGATAGTTGCACAACATTGTGAATGTAATTAGTGCCATTGTATTGTGCACTTTAAAAAGTTAAAATGGCAAATTTAGTGTTATAAATATTTTACCCAAACTTAAGAAAAGCAGTAATGTAATGTACCAAACATTTGATTGACATGTATACTTTAAATGGCTGAATTGTATGGTATATGAATTGTATTTCACTAAAGCTGAGAAAAAAAGAGATTAAAAAGATAAGCTACAGACTAGGAGGAACTATTTATAGACTATATACCTGATGATGTTCTTATATCCAAAAAATATACAAATAACACTTACAACTCAACAATAAGAAAATAAACATTTAAATTAAAAATATTTAAATTAAACTACAAATCTGAACAGGCATCTCACCAAAAAAGATATATTGATGGCAAATAAGAATATGAAAAGATGCTCAATAGTTTGTCATTAAGGAATTAAACATTAGAACAACAATAGCATGCCATTATACAAGTATTAGAAAGAGTAAAATCCAAAATTCTGACAATACCAATTGCTGACAAGAATTTAGAGCACAAAGAACTTGCCTTCTTTTCTGATGCGAATGCAAATAATACAGCCATGTTGAAAGAAAATTTGGCAGTTTCTTACAAAGCTAAACATACTCTTACCATATGATCCAGCAATCATGCTTTTATGTATTTACCCAATTAAATTGAAAACTTATGCCCACACAATAACCTGAAGACATGTGTTTATAGTAGATTTATTCATAATCACTAAATCTGGAAACAACCAAGATGTCTTTAAATAGGTATGTGGATAAACAAACTGTGGTACATCCATAAAATGGAATATTTTGAGCAACTAAACGTACGAGCTATCAAGCCACGAAAAGACATAGAAGAAACTTAAATGCGTATTGCTAAGCAAAGAAAATAGTCTGAAAAGACTATACAAAGTATGATTCCAATTATATGACATTCTGCAAAGGGCAAAACTGTTGTTATGGTAAAAAGATCAGTGGTCCCCAAGGGTTCAGGGATGGGAAATGTTGAAATATTGGAGAACAGAGATTCTTTTAGGGCAGTAAAACTACTCTATAGGATACTGAAATGGCAGATATTTGACATAAGGCATTTGTCAAACCCATAGAACTTTAAAGTACAAAGAGTGAAACTTAATGTACCCAATTTAAATATATATGTATATTATTTATATATATATGTATTTTATGTAGATCCCAGGATCCCAGGATGAAATCTGCATTTGACAAAACAATCTAACCATATTATAAATGTATGAAACAATCTCACTGAAATGTGTAAGAAAATGGGTAAGAAAAAATGTGCTGAGGTAAGTAATATTGGAAATAAGTAGTCTGTAGGACTAAAGGTGAAAGAAACTATACATAAGCACTGTACTCCAGATGATAAAATTACTTCCTGTGGGGAAATATTTGTATATTAAATTATATAACAAAAATGCACAAAAGTCAGGAGATGATTAAGTTGAGTTAAAGAAAACTAAGGCTCTCTGATTATCTGGAAGGTGGTAAATGTCTTAACAATATTAAGTTTTGATTAATCAAACGTTCTTGTTGTAATATCTAGTGAATCCATTATAAAACAGTACAATGATTCTGGAATATAAAACTACCAAACTAATAGAGGAGAAAATAGAATAATTAAAAATATTAAGCAAAAAGAAAGCAATAAAAAAGATAAAAGGATATAGAAAAAAAGGATCACAAAGAAAACAGATAGCAAGGTAGTAGATCAAAAGCCAAACACATCAGTAATTATACTGATTTAGTCAAACTAAATGGTCCACTTAATAGAAAAAAATATCAGATTGAATAAAATAAACAAGAAAGCAAGCAACATGCAACTACAACAAATATACTATTCGAGACATACTTTAAATATAAGGATTCACAAATGTTAAAAGTAAAGACATTGAGGGGCTGGCCTGGTGACATAGTGGTTAAGTTCTCACGCTCTGCTTCGGCGGCCCAGAGTTCATCAGTTCAGATCCTGGGTGTGGACCCATGCACCACTGATCAAGGTGTGCTGTGGCAGGCATCCCACACATAAACTAGAGGACGATGGGCATGGATGTAAGCCCAGGGCCAATCTTCCTCAGCAAAAAAAGGAGGATTGGCAACAGATGTTAACTCAAGGCTAATCTTCCTCACCAAAAAAAGTACAGGCATTGAAAAAGGCATCTCATGTAAACAATATAAAAATAGTTGATAATAATGTCAGAAACAGTAAACTTTAAGACAAGGACATTATACACTATAAAAGGAGAACATTTTATAATAATAAAAGGAAAAATCCAACAGGAAGATAAAAAAAATTCTAAAATTGTTTCTTCCTAATAATCTAGTCTTTAAATAAATAAAGCAAAAAATGACAGGAGGCGGAGTCAAGATGGCGGCGTAGGCAGACTCTGAACTCACCTCCTCCCGTGGACACAGCCAATTTACAACTACTCGTGGAAAAATTACCCCTGAGACAGAACTGAAAACTGGATAAGAGGAACTCCTGCAACAACGGACAATCCTAACTGGGGTAGAAGAGGCAGAGACTCCCTTCCAGAGAGGAAAAACGCCGCCTTCACAAGCCGCCAGCGTCACGGCCGCCGGGAGCAGCTCACAGGTACGCAGCCTCCCTGGAGGCGCGGGGTCCTGAGCCGGGGAGCGCCCCCGCTGTGGGCATTTTGTGGACCCAGCACAATCGACACCAGTGGCATAATATTTGACTTTGCCTGCTACTAAAGCATTGGGGAGCACCCCCAGAAAACCCGGTTCACAAAGAAACTAAAACTGGCTCTTAAAGGGCCCGCGCACAAACTCACCCGTTTCAGAAAGCATCCTAAAATCACCAGAAAGAAAGGTGCACAGTGCTTTGGTGACAAGAGACTCACCTAATAGGACCTGAGTGCATCTCGGTGAGGGGTGAGACCTCTCCAGGGACTGGGACATTGGCGGCGGCCATTGTTGTGGCCTGGGGTGAGCGTGCTGACACAGACGCCATTGGAGTTCTCCCTGAGGCCTGCTAGCCCAGGGTCTGCTCCACCCGCTAGAGCACCGATTTAATCCAGCTCAGCCAGGGCAGGCAGCCCACCCTAGAGACTGTCCCCACCCAACAACAAGCCCTCAGGCAACATGTGGGCCTGCATAGATTGGTGACTGGATTTTCTGCAGCCTGGCAACTGAGCCGACTTGAGCAGGGCAGGGTGTGCACAAGGAGCGGGTGGAGAGTGTGGGGCGGTGGCGGAGTGTGTGGGGCTCCCGCCATGGAGAGACTGGGTCCGCTTGGGGAGGTCGGGGCGCTCACACGGGGCAGGACTGTGTTGACTGTGTGTGTGGACCTGTGGGTGGGCGGCAGGGCTTGTCAGCTGAAGAAGACTTGTGCTTCTCAAAGACCCACATAGGAGGTTTGCCCCACCTTCCAAAGCCTGAAACAATCGGGTGCTCCTGTGCCTGAGGCCAGCCCCACCCAGCTGCAATCCTCAGAGAGCTGACAAGAGACATAATAGGCTAGAGGCTTACTGCAATTGCAAGGCCCTGAGCCTAACAACCTGCCACGCTGGGGGCCTACTCAGTTAAAAGAAATACTGCAACACACATGTGGTATTAGAACTTACAGCCAACTGTGCTGGGGTGCCCCACACCTAATAAAGAGACTGAAGGGCCCACAACAACTACAAGCAGCTGAGCATTACAACAGCTGGCCAGGAGCATAACTCAGCCTCCCTGGGCACCTATAGGGAGACCTAACAGGTCACAATAGAAGGACACACGTAGCCCACATAGGGGCCACCCCTGGAACATTGAGAACTGAGGGAAGCACACTGGAAGCCTCCTAAGACATCACTTACATAAGGTCACCTATCCAAGAGCAGGAGACGGAGCTGACCTACCTAATACGTAGACACAAGCACAGGGAAAGAGGCAGAATGAGGAGGCAAAAGAATACATTCCAAGTAAGGGAACAGGACAAAACCCCAGAAAAGGAACTAAGTGAAACAGAAATGAGCAAACTACCTGACAGAGAGTTCAAACTAAGAGTGTTAAGGATGCTCACTGATCTGGGGAGAAGAATAGATGAACTCAGTGAGAATGTCAACAAAGAAATGGAAGATATAAAAAAGAACCAATCAGAAATGAAGAATACAATACTGGAAATGAAAAATTCATTAGAGGGACTCAAAAGCAGAGTAGAGGATACAGAAGAACGGATCTGTGAGCTGGAAGAAAGACTAGAAGAAATTACCCAAGGTGAACAGGTAAAAGAGAAAAGAATTAAAAAGAGTGAGGACAGTCTAAGGGACCTCTGGGACAACATCAAGCGCACTAACATCCGTGTTATAGGTGTCCCGGAAGGAGAAGAGCGAGACAAGGGGGCAGAGAATCTATTTCAAGAAATAATAGATGAAAACTTCCCTAACCTAAGGAAGGAAGCAGACATCCAGGTACAGGAAGCACAGAGAGCCCCAAACAAGATAAACCCAAAGAGGCGCACACCAAGACACATCATAATCAAAATGTCCAGAATTAAAGATAAAGAGAGAATCCTAAAAGCTGCAAGAGAATGTCAAGTTACGTACAAAGGAAACCCCATAAGGCTATCAGCTGACTTCTCAGCAGAAACCTTACAGGCTAGAAGAGAGTGGCACGATATATTTAAAGTGCTAAAAGGAGAAAACTTACAGCCAAGAATACTCTACCCAGCAAGGTTATCATTCAAAATGGAAGGAGAGATCAAAATATTCCCAGATAAGAAAAAATTAAAGGAGTTTGTCACCAAGAAACCAGTGCTACAAGAAATGTTAAAGGGACTGATTTAAGGGGAAAAGAGAAGATCACAAATAGGAAAAATTATCTATTTCCATGATTAGAACGTAATGGATACAAATGCACAAAAAAGAGGTTAGATATGATATTAAAAACATAAAAGGAGGGAGGAGGGGAGTTAAAGAGTACAGCTTTCAGACAGAGGTCAAACTAAAGTGACCATCAATTCTGTATAGAAGAAGTAAGGAACAGAGAAGGTCTACTAAAACACTGAGAAAAAAAAAAAAAGTTAAAAAATGGCAGTAGGTACATACTTATCAATAGCTACTTTAAACGTCCACTGACTAAATGCTCCCATTAAAAGGCATAGGGTGGCTGACTGGATAAAAAAACAAGACCCATATATATGCTGCATACAAGAGACACACTTCAGACCTAAAGACACTCACAAACTGAAAGTGAAGGGATGGAAAAAGATACTCCACGCAAATGGCAATGAAAAGAAAGCTGGGGTAGCAGTACTCATATCAGACAAAATAGACTTTAAAACAAAAACTGTAAAAAGAGACAAAGAAGTGCATTACATAATGATCCAGGGAACAATCCAACAAGAGGATGTAACACTTGTAAATATCTACGCACCCAATGTAGGTGCACCTAAATATATAAAGCAATTATTAACAGACATAAAAACGGAAATAGACTGTAACACAATAATAGTAGGGGACTTTAACACTCCACGTACACCAAGGGATAGATCATCCAAACAGAAGATCAATAAGGAAACATTGGCCTTAAACGACACACTACAACAGATGGACCTAGTAGATATATACAGAGCATTCCATCCAAAAACCGAAGAATACACGTTCTTTTCAAATGCACATGGAACATTCTCCAGGATTGATCACATATTAGGCCACAAAACAAGTCTCCATAAATTTAAGAAGATTGAAATAATACGAAGCATCTTTTCTGACCACAACGGTATGAAACTAGAAATCAACTATAGGAAGAAAATCAGAAAAGCCACAAATACATGCAGATTAAACAAAATGCTACTGAACAACGACTGGGTTAACGAAGAAATCAAAGAAGAAATCAAAAAATACCTGGAGACAAATGAAAATGAAAATACGACATGCCAGAATTTATGGGATACAGCAAAAGCGGTTCTAAGAGGGAAGTTTATAGCAATACAGGCCTATCTCAACAAACAAGAAAAATCTCAAATAAACAATCTAACAATGCACCTGAAGGAACTGGAAAAAGAAGAACAAACAAAGCCCAAAATCAGTAGAAGAAGGGAAATCATAAAAATCAGAGCAGAAATAAATGAAATAGAGACCAAAAAACAATAGAAAAAATTAATAAAACCAAGAGCTGGTTCTTTGAAAAGATCAACAAAATTGACAAACCTTTAGCTAGACTCACCAAGAACAAAAGAGAGAAGGCACAAATAAGTAAAATCAGAAATGAAAGAGGAGAGGTTACAACAAACACCTCAGAAATACAAAAGATTATAAGAGAATACTATGAAAAGCTATATGCCAACCAATTCGACAATCTGGAAGAAATGGATAAATTCTTAGAATCATACAACCTTCCAAAACTTGATCAAGAAAAAGTAGAGAATTTGAATAGACCAATCACCAGTAAGGAGATCGAAACAGTAATCACAAACCTCCCCAAAAATAAAAGTCCAGGACCAGACGGCTTCCCTGGTGAATTCTACCAAACATTCAAAGAAGACTTAATACCTATCCTTCTCAAACTCTTCCAACAAATTGAGGAGGGGGGGAAGCTCCCTAACTCATTCTACGAAGCTGACATTACCCTGATACCAAAACCAGACAAGGACAACACAAAAAAAGAAAAATACAGGCCGATATCACTGATGAACATCGATGTGAAAATCCTCAACAAAATACTAGCAAATCGCCTAAACAATACGTTAAAAAGATTATACACCATGATCAAGTGGGATTTATTCCAGGGATGCAGGGATGGTTTAACATTCGCAAATCAATCAACGTAATACACCACATTAATAAAATGAAGAACAAAAATCACATGATCATCTCAATAGATGCAGAGAAAGCATTTGACAAGAAACAGCATCCATTTATGATAAAAACTTTGAATAAAATGGGGATAGAAGGAAAGTACCTCAACATAATAAAGACCATATATGAGAAACCCACAGCTAATATCATCCTCAATGGTGAAAAACTGAAAGCTATCCCTCTAAGAACAGGAACCAGACAAGGATGCCCACTGTCACCACTCCTATTTAACATAGTATTGGAAGTCCTAGCCAGAGCAATCAGGCAAGAGAAAGAAATAAAAGGGATCCAAATTGGAAAGGAAGAAGTGAAACTGTCACTATTTGCGGATGACATGATTTTATATATAGAAAACCCTAAAGAATCCACCAGAAAACTTTTAGAAGTAATAAACGAATATGGTCAAGTTGCAGGATACAAAATCAACATACAAAAATCAGTTGCGTTTCTGTACACTAACAACGAAGTAGAAGAAAGAGAAATTAAGAATACCATCCCATTTTCAATTGCAACAAAAAGAATAAAATACCTAGGAATAAACTTAACCAAAGAGGTGAAAGATCTGTACACCGAAAACTATAAAACATTTCTGAAAGAAATTGAAGAAGACACAAAGAAATGGAAAGATATTCCACGCTCTTGGACTGGAAGAATTAACATAGTTAAGATGTGCATACTTCCTAAAGCCATCTATAGAGTCAATGCAATCCCTATCAAAGTTCCAACAACATTTTTCACAGAAATAGAACAAAGAATCCTAAAATTTATATGGAACAACCAAAGACCCCGAATAGCTAAAGGAATCCTGAGAAAAAAGAACAAAGCGGGAGGTATCACACTCCCTGATTTCAAAATATACTACAAAGCTATAGTAACCAAAACAGCATGGTACTGGCACAAAAACAGACACACAGATCAATGGAATAGAATAGAAAGCCCAGAAATAAACCCACACGTCTATGGACAGCTAATCTTTGACAAAAGAGCCAAGAACATACAATGGGGAAAAGAAAGTCTCTTCAACAAATGGTGTTGGGAAAACTGGATAGCCACATGCAAAAAAATGAAAGTAGACCCTTACCTTACACCATACACAAAAATTAACTCCAAATGGATTACAGACTTGAATGTAAGACCTGAAACTATGAAACTTCTAGAAGAAAACATAGGCAGTACACTCTTCGACATCGGTCTTAGCAACATCTTTTCAAACACCACATCTGACCGGGCAAGAGAAACAATAGAAAAAATAAACAAATGGGACTACATCAAACTAAAAATCTTCTGCACAGCAAAGGAAACCATCAACAAAACGAAAAGACAACCTAACAATTGGGGGAAGATATTTGTAAACCATACATCTGATAAGGGCTTAATCTCCAAAATATATAAAGAACTCATGCATCTCAACAACAAAAAAACTACCAACCCAATTAAAAAATGGGCAAAAGATCTGAACAGACATTTCTCCAAAGAAGATATACAGACAGCCAATAGACACATGAAAAGATGTTCAAAATCACTAACTATCAGGGAAATGCAAATCAAAACTACAATGAGATATCACCTCACGCCCGTCAGAATGGCTATAATTAACAAGACAGGAAACAACATGTGTTGGAGAGGATGTGGAGAGAAGGGAACTCTCATACACTGCTGGTGGGAGTGCAAACTGGTCCAGCCTCTATGGAAAACAATATGGAGATTCCTCAAAAAATCAAGGATAGAACTACCATATGATCCAGCTATTCCACTGGTGGGTATTTATCCAAAGAACTTGAAAACACCAATTTGCAAAGGTACATGCACCCCTGTGTTCATTGCAGCGTTATTCACAATAGCCAAGACTTGGAAGCAACCTAAGTGCCCATCAAGGGACGAATGGATAAAGAAGCTGTGGTATATATACACAATGGAATACTACTCAGCCATAAGAAACGATGAAATCCAGCCATTTGTGACAACATGGATGGACATTGAGGGTATAATGCAAAGTGAAATAAGTCAGAGGGAGAAGGTCAAATACCGTATGATTTCCTTCATTAAGTAGTAGATAATAACAACAATAAACAAACACATAGGGACAGAGATTGGATTGGTGGTTACCAGAGGGGAAGGGGGGAGGGAGGAGGGTGAAAGGGATAATTCGGTACATGTGTGTGGTGATGGGTTGTAATTAGTATTTGGGTGGTGACCATGATGTAATCTATGCAGAAATAGAAGTACAATGATGTACACCTGAAATTTTTACAATGTTATAAACCAATGTTACTGCAATAAACAAAAAATTAAAAAAAAAATGACAGAAATACAAGAAGAGATTAATCCTTAATAAGAGGGGGAAATTTTGACACACATTGCTTGGTAACAGAGGTAAAGAGCAGTCAAAAAATTAGTAAAACAAACAAGATTTTAACAATATGATTAGCACTGAACAATGCATATTCTGTTTTAGTATGCATGGGACATTTAACAAAATTAAGTTCATGCTAGACTACCAGGTAAGTCATATATTTCAAAGGCATTATATCACACAGAGTATATGCTCTGACCACAGTGAAATTAACTAGAAATGAGTTACAAAAATATAACTAGAGCCACCCCCCACACTTTGGGAAATTAATCAATAGATCTCTAAATATCTCATTGATCAATAAAGAAACCACAATGGAAATTAGAGAATATTTTGATATGAGTAATAATGAAAATATGAAATATCAAAATGTGTCAGCAGCATCTAAAGGTGTTCTACGAGGGAAATCTTTAAACTGGAAAACAAGACTGAAAATCAATTAACTAAATATTTATTCCAAGAAATTAGTGAAAGAATAGTAAAACTAAAGAAAGTAGAACAATAAAAAAGATAAGGATAACAGCAGAAACTAATTAAATAGAAGGCACATATACAACATAGTATGTTAACAAATCAAAAGTTTGTTCTTTGAAAGGAGTAATACATCAGACAAATGCTTATAAAACATATTGAGTAATAACAAAAGAACAAATAGCTAAGGTCGGGGACAAAAGGGAATATCATTACAAATCCCACAGACAATAAAAAGACACTGAGGATATTTTGAGAACTATATGCTTTTAAACAAACAAAAACCCGAGGTGCAGATAGCTTCTACGCGTTTAATTCTTCAAATCTCTTTCAAATATTTTTAAAATTAATCTTACACAAAATATTTCAGAAACTAGGGAAAAATTCTCAAATGATTATATGAGGACAGCATCATTTCAGAATCTAACAAAGAAACTACAGGAAAATAAAATTATAAGCCAGTCTTTCTCTCATGAACAACCCTAAGTAAGAAAGTAGTAATCCTAATTCAGCAATATTTAAAATAATAACACACAATGACCAAGTTAGGTTTATCCCGGGAGTAAAAAGTTGGCTTAACATTTGAAAATAGATCATTACATTAACTAAATAATGGAAATAAATCATATATCATCTCGAATTATGCAGAAAAAATAATTTCATAAAATTCAACACCAATTTATATTAGATATGAAAAGTTTTATGAAAAATAGAATTAAAAAGTAATTCCTTTATTTGATAATGAATTTCTACAAAGGAACAAATGTACAGTAAATATCATAATTAATGATAAACTACTGATCATAAATAAAATGGCATGGGTTTATATGACCACCACTTCTATTAAACAGTGTACTGAAATTCCTGGTGTTGAAATAAGAGAAGAAAAATAAGTATATAAAGATTGGAAAGGGTAATATGAAACTGTTATTAATTTGAGATGCAAAAAATTCAGGATATCAAGAAAATGGGCCATTTGAAATTTTGGAGTCAACTGGATGTCTTTTATATAAAATGAAGTTCTTCCATCCTCCAACAGTTGTCAAAGAATACATTGCTCCAAAGGGAAAGTCTTGCCTGAGTAAAGACAAGGTTAGTAAGAAATATTGAAGGAGACAATGGTTTGTATCTTCCAGACAACAAACACATGGCAAGCCTTTATCCTTATCAATCTACGCATGTAGACTATCTGTCTAGCTGGATATAAAATAGTCAAGAATTGTAAAATGTATGCTGAAAATTACCAATCTCTCAGAAAAATGTGTCTTCTCTGTATTTTCAACTTTTGCATCTCAGTGTATCTTTTCATTTATTCTTGTCTTGGTTTGTAACTCAGTTGCAAATTTTGCATGATATCAAAGAGGAGGAAGTAAAAAGTCTCATGTTTACTTTCTTCAAATCAACTTAAGTTACTGAGTAATAGGAATATACATTAGAATAAGTGATAGTTTTATATTCTCTTAAATATTTATTCAAATATGTAGGAGAAATATTTTCATTAGCTTTTCCCGAAAGATTATCATATTCTTAAATTCATATTTGTTTTTACTTGCTATCAAATCTCTGACACTTTATCATTACCCAAATTTTTTCTGCTCATTTATTCATTTATGGCATGAAATAATTAAATCTGGAATAATTAATGAGACTATGTATTCATTTTAGTGTAAATAATGCATCAACAATTATTAATTCATCTCTTTAGGACTTAGAGTTAATGTGATATAAACTTTCTTTTCTTCTTCCTGTTAATTTTCACTGAACTCTATCTCATTCCAGCAATTAGTAATGTTTATTTATGAGTAAATGAATTAATTGAAAAAATCCATCTCATTAAGAGATGGGTTTCATTTAAAAGTTTACTTTTTATGTTTAATAGTTATTAATCCAAATTTGTATAATGTTTTAATAAATTGTGTTCTACTAATAATTGTAATGACAGCTTAATCAAGAAAGAAAAAAAAGCTTAATGCTTTTTAATCACAAGAAATACAAACATCTAAATTTAAATATATAGGCATATTTTTATGGCAGAGATGCATAAAAAGGTAAGTAAAAGGTTCTCAATGATAAAAATATATTACACTAAGATTAAAGTCTATGAGAATATAAGGAAGGAAAATACAAGGTTAAGGAGAAAAGGAAATATTATAAAATTTATGACTTTTGAAAACCTTTTCATTTTACATGAATAGTGGTAGGTATGTAATTGTTATGGTATTATTATTCCATTGTGTACATTTAAAAGTCATATAACAACTTTATTTTAAAATGTCAGTATTTCAAAACATAAACATATATACTATTTATAACTAGAGTATTTAAAAATAAGAGGAAAATATTTTAAATCACCTTAAAATTTGAAAAGATATTAATATTTTTCACATTTCCTTTAGAAGGTGTTAGAGTAAAAACATTAAAGATCACTGGGCTAGATCACTTATCAAGTCCCTTGAAAACTGAGACTCTTGACTTTCCACAAAACTTACTCTAGCTCAATTTTAAGATCAAGTCTATGAAACATGGGAGGAAGGAATGAAGAAGCAATCAGTGCAGACCCAAACAGGAAATACCCAGGCAACCAGGAGATCTGGCCCAAAACTTCCGGGTCAAATCCAAGAAATCAAAGGCATTTAACCCTGAGCCAGAGAGCTCCAGGCAGTAGATTTCGTATTCTACCTCTACCAGACCGCGGCTGGTGGCAGAGGAGAGTGTGACGGGGAGCTGAAGCTGGGGCTGGGTTTGGAGTGGGCTCAGTCTGTTGGGATCCACCCAAGACTTGCAGCTCCAAAGTTCCTAGATAACTTCACAGTCTCAACCAATTCTTCCAATTTCCTGAACTCATTTTTCCTCTCTCTGGAGACTAAGACTCTCACCTTGCTCTGCTTACCTCTAGTAATATCACAGCCCTCTCAACCCTTTAGGTTTCTCCATTTCTAAAAGTGAACACCAAGAGGGATACAGTCACTCCACCTCTGCCTTTCCTAGCTGTCCAGAAGCCTGGCCTTAAACAGCCAACCATATCTCTTGTTAGCCCACAGGTCTTTGGGGTACAGCATAACTATAAGACATATAATAAGACATATCTACCCACGGCTGTGGTATAACTTGCCTGTACTCAGGTACTCCCTTGTCACAAGTGGGGCATTTTTCTCTTAGAATTCCTCTTACTTGATTCTCATCTCATAGGATCCTGGAGACAAACAGAACAACATCCATCAAGATATTTTCTCCCAGAATGTGTAAATGACCAAAGGAGGTTGCATTTTAATGGCAGTTTTGTCAATACAGCCTTTTTCCTAGCTTGCAGTGCCACAATTCTCTCAGATATCTCTCTGCATCTGACAGTAGTAAAAATGCCTCTCACCTTCCAAACCCAGTGAAAGGGGAGGAACACTATCCTCTACTCACTCTGGGTCCTTTCTGGCTGGGCTACAAATTAAATTGACGTGAGACCAAAAGCAGGAGAAAATCAAACAAAGTTTAATAACATGTATGCATGGAAGAAACCAGGGAAACTGAGTTTCTTGACAGATGGTGGAGGTTTTTCACCTTAAATAGCATATTCACATAGACAAAGGAGGATGTTGGGGGTGGGGAGGAGACAGCTATGGGAGGTCACCAGAAAGCACAGCAATGAAGAGTAGGTAGATTTAAGTCCTCTCCTCCTGTACTGATGAGAGTTTCCAGAGATAAGGTCACCCCCCTCTTCCCAGTACAGAGAGGGAGATACCTTTTCAAATGTAAATGTTTGGTAAACAGAACTTTGATAAGAATGGGCTTAGCAAGGACACTGCCAGTCTATCCATACCCAGAGTTAAATTTACTTAGGCAGTTAGTAGGGGAGGTCAAACGTCCCTCAGAGAAAATAATCAAGGTAAAGAGACATATTTTGAGGTGGCCAATTTTGATCTCCCACACCAGCTTATGCAGAGCTTCCATCTTGGGAAGCTAACCCTGATGATACTCTTCCTAGTACTCCCTAGTACCCAGCCTATACAACCATTATTGTAATTATCTTACCATATGTTAAAATTCTGTGTTCCTGTCCATCTCCTTTATCTTTGGTCTTTGTTTACAATAGGATAGGAAAAGAAGGTACTCTCTCCCAAAGATGTTCATCTATTCTTCTTTCTTCCCAAAGTGCTTAAATTTCCTAAACGTGTCCTAAAGAGTATATGCAATCCCACTGTCTGAAGAACACAGAGCTAGTTCACTTACTATGCTCAAAATTTAATCTAACTGTATTTCTAGTTCAAAGATTTGAGGTCAGAGAAAGGAGTTGGGTACTAATCCATGGAAGTTCTGGTAAGTGCCTAGGTTTGTATACCAGGTTCTGTCCATAGGTCATATCATTTAACCCTCATAACAAATTTATCAGATAGGTATTATAAACACCATCTGACAGATTTATATAACTGAGGTTGAAGGGTATCTTATACAGGGTAACACGAATACTACATAGTACATTGGCAAGTAGACAGTTTATCTCATAAAGGATCTGTACTGGCCAGTCTAAAATAGCTAATTCTTCTTCCGTGGAGAATTGTGAGCTCATACATACTATGGAGAATTCTAAGGGCATGAGACAGAGGAATGACACCTCAATAGTCTTTATCACACAGCACTCAGCCAGAAAGGGGCAGGGGCAGGACAGAATAGCAGGAAGCCTGGGTAAAGATGTAGAAATAGGAAGAGGGAGTCAGACAGAGGGAGAAAGTTCATCTGAGACTCACTCCACGGGGCCAAAATGATGATGCTACTGGAAAATAAACACCATGTATGACTCTCTAGACCCTGTGTGTATGTGATGAGTTACTTGGTGTTCTGCTCATGGACTGTGCCTGCTTGCCTTTCGGGACATTTTGAGCATAATGGTGGGATCACAGAACAAAGCAAACTATAGAAGAGAGCTGGAAAAGATTTTAGAAGTGTTCCTAGATAATATCCTTGTTTTGTAAAAATCGTTAATTCACCAAATACCCATTTCACTAATTTACTAAATCTCCACGTGATACCTCATTTCTCTGGAAAACAATGGTGTATAAAGCATTCTGCCTTTGCATTTATCCAGCTTAAATGGCCCATAAACCACCCATCTTTACCCACCATATCTCCCAACTCCCACCTGGCCCACTGACCTCAAGTACTGACCAGAAATAATTGACTCCAGTTATCTTGGAGGATGCTCAAATGTGCATGTGAAATACAGTCTCAGAATGCTTTATTTTCTGTAAGCCTTCTAAAGAGATTTGGTTTTCTTCCTCTAAATCAATATATTACTTTTACTATGCAACATTCTCAAGTGTGAGGCACATAAAGAAGTTATTCAGTATAAGTTATATAAAGTTAATATAAACAGAATGGAAAAAGAATATGAAAAGGAAAAGAGGCAAGGAGAAGACTTTCACCAGAGAGATATCATTGATTTTATTAAACATTGATTCTCTAAATTAGAATCCATTCAACAAATTAATATACAAAGAGATCTAGTAAATAAAATGAAGTAACAATAAATTAAATTACAATTTCAAAAGTATCTGCAGAAACCACTTTGCATTTCTGTCTAAATATACAGAAGGTTCTGTTTCACATGCTAAATTTGCTAAGAAGAAAATAGGATAGAATGTAACTGAAAGACAGAAGAGAAACATACCAAATGTACTACATTGGCCAGAAGATGAAAAGAATAATAAAAGTGGGTCATTTTCTATTCTGGGGAAAAATAAAACAACAGAGATAACTGTTGCCAAGATATTGGGGAAAGCACTGATCGAACAAAGAATAGCAAACTTTAAATTTTTCATTTAGACCAGGAGATTGACATCACATTTTCTTTCTTTTTTTGCTTTTGCTCTTAAGAGTTGTGAAGTCACAGGACTGAGAAGGGGCCATGGAAGAGTCGTGACTCCTTGGGCAAACAGTTCTCCTGCCTGAAAGACAGAGAAACTAAATGCTGAAATATGGTCAACCTCAAGGCAAACGTTACCAAATTTCCTCAAGTGGTTTGGCACTTCTAGAGTGCTTCATGAAACGTAGAGGGACTTTCACAACTGATGCTCATGTGAGTTCGGTTACAAAGCACCTGATAGAAATGGCATTACTTCTGGAAACATACTATGAAGCTTTTGGCCTACTGGAACAATTTTATGAACAGAGAAGATGACTTTTAAAAATTCATTTAGTTAATAAATATTTAATTGCTATCCAAATGTGTGTTAGACACTCTAGGAGGCCTTGGGGTACTACATTAAGAAAACAAAAGAAAAAAAATCTGTAGTGTGAGGCTTAGATGCTAATCGATTAAATGGATTGGAAGAGAACAAAATATACTATTGTAAATAAATTACAAATAATATTTCTAAAAGATACTTTCTAAGGTTTGCCATTAACAATATTTTATCTGTATTAAATTTATTTCACCAACCCCTAGTACTCATTGGAGAGAAATATTAGCAGGAAACAATATTTTTAGAAATTTTACTAGGGTAAAAATTTAAAAGGTACATTGAGAAAATTAATTCCTTCTATTGATTGTTTTCTGCTTTTCTTCTCTGTGAATCAGAAAATGACCACTATTATTATATATGAGTAAAGAAAAATCTTAGTCCAGTTTGAAGAAGCATAATTTGAGAGCTATTGAGGTAGAGACACTATTGAGTCAGCTGGGGCTTGATAACTGAGGAAGAATAGCAGCGATTAGAAATGATTCAATATTAGGAAGCAAAGCTTGAACTTCTTGTAGGCAGGAACCCACAGTTGAGGTGTTCCCTGGAGGTAGCTTGGCACAGACCTCAAAATCCAAGTGGGCAGCAGAGCTAGGGCATGGTAGGAACACTGAGAACAGGAGGCTAAATGTGCCCGGGGTTCACAGGTTCAGATCCCAGGCATGAACCTACATACTGCTGGTCAAGCCATGCTGTGGTGGCATCCCACATACAAAGTGAGGGAAGATTGACACAGATGTTAGCTCAGGGCCAATCTTCCTCACCAAAAAAAAAAAAGTTCAGAGCCAGATAAGGGAATGGAGCTGTACAGTGAAATTCCAAGGACCTGGAGAAAACAACAGCAAAAGGGAAAGTCAAGACCAAACCAACCAGAGGAAGAGCTTCTTTGTGTTGTTTTGAGAAATGAGTTGCATGAGATGATGGCCACTTGTCACACAGTTATTGAGCACTTGGAATGTGACCAGTCCAAATAGAGATGGGTCTTAAGTATAAAATTCACGTTGAATTTCCAAGATACAGTAAAAAAATTTATAAAAGAATGTAAAATATATCATTGATAAATTTATATTTTTATATGCAAAATGATAATATTTTAAATGTGCTTTTCCTTTTAGTGTGGCTTCTAAGAAATTTAAAATTATACATGTTGCTTGTATTTCTACTAGACAGCACAGGTTTAGAGAGTAGACTCCTGACTTTCTTGGATATGTACCCCTATTGGTAAACACAATTTAAATGCATCTTCAAAATTTATTTTTAAATGACAAATCTGCTAAGCTCTATAAAAAGATAGTGTATTTTATAAAATGTATGGAGAAGTAGAAAATTTTAAAAGGTAAAATAAAAATAAAGTTAGAAATTCTAGTGCTTTCTTCCAGATCTCAGTGGATCATGTGATACACTCTTTTGGAAGCTAAAAATTATATTTCTAGCATAGATTATGAGCCAACTAGACAGTCTTATATGGATGATCCAGCCAGGCTTAAAAGACCACATAGAATCCAAGAAAGATGTTTACTTGTAAGTACGTTTTAAATCACATTTAAAATTTTATGTTGGGCTGAAATATAACATTATATTAAATGTATTTAATATTTATGCATAAGTACTAAATTAATATAAATAGTAAATTAATATAAAATAAAATATGATTTCTATTTCACTGAACAATTCTATGGAAAATCAGAACCATGAGATGAGCCAAATCATAAATCTGAGACTAATGTCTACTTGCTGGTGATTTCTATAACTGTGAAGAAGAGCAAAAATGCTAAAAGACCAAAAACAACCCTTATAATATAGAGGATATGGTGCACAAACCCTGATTTATTCAATAGGAATAAATGCCCAATTACCTCAATTACATAGTAATATGTCCTAAGTATATATATTATTTAACTCATACAAATTAGGATCATAGACATTTACAGGTGGCAGAAAAATTAATAATCATCTCTTCTACCCTCTTACTTTTACATCACCTGGACTCCAGTGACGACCAGAGAGCCCATGGAGGACGATAGTCAGGGCTAAGACCACGCCTGGGTGTCTGTCTTTGAGGCCGCAGCCCTTTCCCAGCCAACATCAGCTCCTGTATCACAACAACAGCACCCTTTACAGAGAGGGATTTTTGTTTTGTTTTGTTTCTTTGAGCCTTGGTTTGATTTTTCCATATTCCCCTTTCTTATGAAGCGTAGTTTTATACCTCATAAATAAACATATTATTTCCAAATTTTTACTAACCAAGAATCAAATGTATCATATCTGAATAATCTTAATTTCCAAACTGTGCAGGGCCTGAGTTAATAGGATTTCCCTGAATATCACAGCAAGGGAAACAGCTCCCAGTTCAGCAAGCCCATTCTCTACACATTTCATGCCTTTACTTTTTGTTGTGATTAAATGAAACATTATGAATTCCCCAAATAACCTCAATATGTTTTTATGATAAAGTATGCCATTATGTTCAAATATTTATCTTATTCATTGTAACAGTAATGACATGGGCAACACTTAATATTCTATCGCACTTTCCCTGTTGATATTCTGAATAGAGCAGAGCAGATATTCATATATTATAAACCACTTTTTAAAATGCACATGTGCGAGGCATCAACTTTCCTCTGTGCTAAAAAGCAACATTGCATTTTTTAATACAAGAATTTTAAACAAAAAAGAAGCAAATTATTTTGTGATTATGGCTTTCACCACTTAGAGACAGAATTTTATAAGCTTACCTTTGCTATGAAAAAAGAAAGACTAAAATTATAAAAATAAGAAATTATTAAAATATTTTTAATTGTTTTATAATCAAATCTATTGTAATCACTTCTATGTACTTATTAGAATGAGAAAAGAATGCCAATCATGACTTTGTTGGTATACAGTATTTCCGATCAAATTTTATAAAAGAAGAACATGCTACTGCAACTTCCAGGTTACATTTTTGTTTAGCACACAATTGGAAAGAAGATCAAACTTTTTGGATTTTTTTAGGTCTCCAAAAATAGTTGTCCTTTGAACTTTCTATATTATATTTATTTTAATTTCTTAAGTGTTATATGCTTCAGCATTTCTGTGAAATTGCTATTTAAACTTTGATTTAATTTGATATGTATCTACATTGTGTAGATACATACATCGTACATCGTGTTGTACGATTTTCACAGCATAATAATCAGTACATCTGACAAAGTCACTAATGTGATGGACAGGAGAGATATTGATGATGTGAGATTGAGTGGAACTATTTTATAATTAGTACATTTCTTTAATGAATACTTTTCTGCTACAAAAATGTGTTTCTTTGTATAACCTCTTAACTGCTGGGATTCTGACAGAGCAGTTCTTCTCAAAGAGTAGTCCTTGGATCAGAGGGAGAGCTAGAACTGCTCCTTACTGATCAGCAAGGAGACAAATGCAGGAACTGCGAGTTTACACTTAGGAAACATTTGAACGCTTTGACACTGCCATAGCATCCAAAGCCCTTCCTTGTTGAACATGGTGGAGCCCCGTCAGGTGTTGTCAGACTTGTGTGGTGGGTTGCATGTGTGCTAGTCATGTGCAGTAAGACCATGCATTGGGATCTGCAATGGACTGGGAAAAATTGTTCAGAAAAAGGAATCTCCTTTATTTGTACTTTAGTAAGACAGATACTTTCTGTGAGTCTTCCTGAAGAGGAGCAATACATGTCTTCTAGAGTTGTGCTGCCCAATATGGTAACCACTCACCATGTGTGGCTGGGAAGCATCTGAAGTGTGGCTATTCCAAATTGAGATGTGGCGTAAGTATAAATTACACGACACCTTCTGAAGTCTTCATACCTAAAAAAAAAGTAAAATATCTCATTAGTAAATTTGTATTGAATTTAGGTTGACATGATAACTCTTTTGATATTTTGGGTTGTATAAAATACATTATTACTGTTATGTTCATCTCTTTCAGTTTACCTGTTGTATGTAGCTATTAGAAAAGTTTAAATGGAATGTGTGGTTTGTATTTTATTTCTATGTTACATTGTTGCCTTAGAGTATCTTGAGGGGGCATGCACACAATGACATCTAAGCTTTGTGGTCAACAGTAGATTAAAAATTCCTCTGACTGATGATAATATTTGACTCTCTGACACTTCTTCTATATTAAAAAGTTACCAGAATACAGTGAAGCAGTTTAATTGAATGAAAGTCTGGTTTGGGTTGGTTTTTCCACTGTAAAGTTACTCCCCCTGCCCTTTTCAGAACTAATTCTTTGGAAGAAAATCACTATGCACAACCCAAATTTAAGAAATCAGTAATTTTTTTTTTTTAACATTAGTAATGCTTCCTTTTTTTCTTTTTGCAGGGGAAGATTCACCCTAAGCTAACGTCTGTTGCCAGTCTTCCTCCTTTTTATTCCCCTCCCCCCACAAAGTCCCAGTACATAGTTGTGCATAGTTGTAAATTCTTCTAGTTCTTCTATGTGAGCCACCACCTCAGTGTGGCTACTCACTGACGAGTGGTGTGTTTCCACACCGGGAGCTAAACCCAGGCCACCGAAGTGGAGCATGCCAAACTTTAACTGCTAGGCCATCAGGGCTGGCTCAGTAATTTCTTTTTAAAAAATTGTTTATTGGGAAATATTTTGCTTAATTTCAAAATGGTTAGTGACTTTTTGTGTTATGTGTTCTTTTTTTTATGCTAGCTTAATTTCACACTGTGGTAAGGAAACATACATTGGATTATTTCAGTTTCTTGAAATTGTTGAGACTTGTCTTATCACCTGTTTTATAGGACAATTTTGGTAAATGTTCTATACACTCTTGAAAATAATGTGTATTCTCTCATTGTTGGGTGCAAAGTATGTGAATTAGATGAATTTGTTAATCACGCAGTTCTATCTTCTAAATGTTTGGCAATTTTCTTATCTGCTTCTAACTACTACTAAGAATGTTATATTAAAAATTATTTCCAGCTTTCCCTGGAAAAAATTGAGCCACAAAATCAAGTAATATTGGGTTATAACCCAAAATATAAAACAAATATCCATGAGTCCATACTTATATAAATAAGTGATTGAATAAATAAATAAACTGGGGAGAAGAGACAAATTGCTATGCAGAAGAATTCCAAATAATATATGTAGATATCTTGCCCTCAAGGATGCGGAGCATAACAGAGGAACATACACAACTGATACACACTGCTTGAGCCCTGTATCAAGGCCAGTCTCCATAGAGATACGTCATGTTAACAGTATGTACCCTGGATAAGGTGTGTCGAGAATGGCATTTCACGTCTATGGTATTCTTTCCAAAGGCCATAACCCCAGTCTAATCATAAGAAAACATCAGCAAAATCTCGACTGAAAGATCTGCTAAAAAAATGCCCGATAAGGATACCCAACACTGTCAAGGTCATCCAAAATAAGAAAAGTCTGACAAACTCTCCCAGCCAAGAGGAGCCTTGGGAAACATGGTAACTAAAAAAATACAGTATCCTGGATGAGATTATGGAGCAGAAAAAAGGATAAAACTAGGGAAATCTGAATATAGTATGAACTTCACTTAATAATAATGTATCAGTACTGGTTCATTAATTATAACAAATGTGAGAGGTTAATAACAGGCGAATCCAGGAATGGGTATTTGGGAACTTTCCATACTATCTTCACATTTTTTCTGTAAATCTGAAACTGTTCTAAAAAATAAGTTCATTTTTAAAAATGTTGTTTTTCTATTTGTTCTCATTCCAAGGATTTGTCTCCTCTAAGTGACTCTATCATTACCAGAAGCAGAAATCATGGCACATGACTTTTGCCTTTCTCTCTTCCCTTTCTTCGTGTGTTAAATGCAAATTTAGAAGTCTAGCCGCTATCTTGCAGTCATGAGCCGGTGATCAAGAAACACACTCTGTGTGACAGACAGACCAACAGCACAGAGCTGCCATTGAAGTGCTGACTGCTCACCTCAGGACTTTCTATTACTTGAAAAGAATAAACCCCTTAATTATTGAAGCCACTGAGAGTTAGCTTTTCTGTTATTCACAACCAAATTAAGTCCTAAAAATACCCAGTCATTATTTGTTGAGTATGTTAATAAATAATACCTTTAACATTATAGAGAAGAGACAGTGACACTGGATATCACTTAACTTGTGGAATTATTTTTCAGTGGTGCAGTTTCTGATAATAGAGGACAAATAATTAAGAACATCTCTATTGTCGAGAAAATATGTGAGGTATATTAGAAAAAGCAAGGACTGTGGGTGCTAAACTGACTTGACATGATATTTTCTCTTCCATTCAGTAGCTTTGTATCTATGGATAATGTAATTAACCTCTTCAAGTCTTAGTTTCCTCATACGTCAAATTAGGGCACTTACTCTTTTATGGGAATTTTATAAAATAAAAGAATAAAATGAATAAAATAATGTATGGAAAGCAATTATTATATGCCTGGCAAATGAGAGCCGCCAAACAAATGTTGATTCTCTTTCTCGTTTGTTGTAAATCTTCTAGCAAAACTTCTCTACTTTCTTCAGGCATCAGCGAGTATCTCACACAAGCTACTGAAAGGTGAAGGAGACGTTGCTTTTTTCTTAGTAATAGTGGCAATTTTTCAAACCAAATTCATTGTACCTGTTTCCTTGCTAGAAACATCTTTGCTGGTTATAAATTATAACTAATCCACAAAATGTATTTCTATAATAGATGTTATTATACATATTTTATGTTGAGGGACTGGATCTCAGAGATGCCTGGTAACTTTGCAAAGACCTGCATCTAATAAAATTGCCAGGATGAGATTAAAATGCAAGGTCATATTTTCAAGTCAAGATTTTCATATTTTTTTCTGTATATTACATCTAAGTTATCCCAGTCAGAAAAAACATTAAGGTTAAGAAAAATGCTAAATTAGAAATTGAGTATTTAAATTTCTTATAGCTGACAATAACTTCCATTTGATTAATGTTACTGCTTCCAAAGCACTTTCACATATGTTCTTAATCTCCCCCAAAATACCCTTAGATAGAGTAAACATTACATTTCAAATTTCCAGGATGAGAAACAATTTATGAAAGATGAGTGACTTCTCCAAGTTCATACAGCCAGTAAGTAGCTAGGATTCAGGCTCTGGTGTGTTACCCCCATTGTTGGATCTTTCCACTGTCCTGTGCACTCTCCATACCTTAGCTAATATAAGTATCTGAATCTTAAAATCTTCTTCCAAATCTTATCAATTTTCCTTTGCCCAGAAGTTTTTATGTTTTGACATCTTTATAATATAAATATATTTTTAATAAATTATAAATTGCTTTAAGAAGCTTTTTATTCCAGCTTCACACTAAGCTATATTTCCCAGTTGTCAGGTGTATCTTAGACATAAATTGGTCAGTAAAGTCTGGGAAATATCAGGATACGTAGCAGAACTTTTAGTGTGAACCAGACATTTAGAAGGATGGAGTATCTTTGGAGATAGTGATAGTTGGGGAAGTGAGGTGTGTTTGGGGAATTTTATACAGAATACACTACAGTGAAGATACAGACGTAGTAGCCTCTGTCCCCTTCTTCCACTTGACTTGTAAGGAAGGAGTGGGGAGGGTCCTGATGGAACAACTGGACCACAGTAGCCAGAATTCCCAAATCAGGAGTTTTAGAGCTTCAGACAAGTTGGTTGCCTTTGTGAATTTTATAAGTATTAAGATCCTAGCCTCAGACAGAGCTGGAGTGTGGGAGAAATATTCTACTCCTTGGAGGAGAGGTGACAAATCATAGGAAGGGAGGAAGCCAGGAAATAAGGAAGACTGGAAAGAAGGAAGCACGTTGTGTTAGAAAACCACTAATAAAAGGGACAAAGAAGAGAAGCTAACTTTTTATTGAGCACCTACTATGTGTAAAGCCCCATATTTGACCCTCCTGTGTGCATTATCTCTTAATATTTTCATATAACTCTGTGGAGCAAGTAGAGGCAGGAGCTGGTTGAAACGAAACTAGAACAGAACAAAAAGAGTAGAGGAAGGAATTAACTTGGTTTTGCAGTGCAGGGTGTTTGACTTGTTCTATTTAAAAATATTTTTTCTAAGGATAGAATTGCCTTCCTTTTTATCCATTTGGCTTTTCTTCCTAATTCTCTGAGACTTCAGGGGAAACAAAGGAGCCAAAGAGCCTACTATCCTCTTGAATCTGCATCCATCCTCTCAATCTGCCTGCCTTTTACAACAGAAGAGCTCCTCTCCTTCACCATGTCAGAGCCTCTGCTTTTGTTCTGAATACAGACCCTGAATTCTCACTTTATCAAGGACTTGCAGCTGTCATCATCTCCTTTTTTCTGCATTATTCACACCTTACAGCAGCACTTCTAAACAGCATATGGAATTCCTCTAGTAATTCATATAAACTGAAGTCAATAATACTTTCCTATCCCTGTGCTTAACTCAAATGGGACCAGGGAAAAATAGTTTAGTTATTTGCTCCAGGAAATACTTGCTTCTGAAGATAAGACTGTGAACAAACTAAAATAATTTACTTTATGAAGACTAACAAGTTGCTTATCAAGACCTCTTCTAGACAATTGCCTCAGTATACTCACCCATCCAAAGCTCTTCTGTGATAAATTCTCTCCAATCCCAGACAACTCTCTGCCTTATAAGAACTCCTTCAAATCGCCCAGGCTAGATGCTAAAACTCTATAAATATCTTCCTCTGAAGAACTACTGAGACTGTCATGGTAGTATTCTCTCTTATTGCAGTAAGTCTAATAAACTTAACTTTCCTTGCTCCAAAAGATTTTCTGATGGTCTTTAACAGCCTACACTCCTAGTTAAAAAAAAATCCCATTGCTCCTCATCACTCTCCAGATGTCTATTTTCTGCTCTTCCTTATACAAAATCTGTTGAAGTTGCTCTTGATACTACAGGTACAATTTTCTCATTTACCATTTATTGTTTCAACTCATTCCAATCTGGCTTCCACCCATTACTCCACTGAGTGGTTATCTTGCAAAGACACCAACAATATTCATGATACATATCCAAGGGTCGTGCTTCTTTCTTCATTGATCAGCCTTATTATCAGCACTTGCCACAGGAGTGTGCTCTCCAATTTACAACACTATCTTCTCTAAGCTACCTGGCACTATGTTCTTCCTTCCCTTAGTGCTCTTTGTTGGCTCCACCTTCTTCTCCTCTACCTGCCTCAAATGTTGGCTTTCTTCAGGCTAGATGTTAGAGTTCCTCAGATTTTGGTATTGAGCCTTCTCTCTAGTATTTCTAAGTGATATTCTCTATTCCCAGAATTAGAAATAACATCAACTTCATGATGAGTCCTAAAGACATATCTTCTTCCCATACGTTTTTGAGCTCTAGACTTGAATACATATAATCCTCACTATTCATGGATTCTGTATTTCCAAATTTGTCTACTCATTAGAGCTTATTTCGAAACCCCAAATCAATACTTGTGGCACTTTTGTGGTCATTCATGGACACATGCAGAGCAGCAAAAAATTTTATTTTCATCCTGTAGTGTGTAAGCACATTCTTAGCTGAGGTCAATAAAGACAACAATCTATCTTCTTATTTCAGCTTTTAAACTGTAAACAAGTGTCTTTTTTTGCAATCTGTTTAATGCCACATTTTTCATATTTTTATGCTTTTTGTTTGTATTTTCACTGTTTAAAATAATCCCCAAGGGTCCAGCCCTGTGGCTTAGCGGTTAAGTGCGTGCGCTCTGCTACTGGCGGCCCGTGTTCGGATCCCGGGCGTGCACCAACACATGGCTTCTCTGGCCATGCTGAGGCAGCATCTCACATACAGCAACTAGAAGGATGTGCAACTATGACATACAACTATCTACTGGGGCTTTGGGGGAAAAAAAAAACTAGGAGGATTGGCAATAGATGTTAACTCAGAGCCGGTCTTCCTCAGCAAAAAGAGGAGGATTAGCATGGATGTTAGCTCAGGGCTGATCTTCCTCACTAAATAAATAAATAAATAAATAAATAAATAAACAAATAAATAAATAAATAAAAATAAATAAAATAAATCCCCAAGAATAGCACTAAAGTGTTCTCTAGTGTTTGTATGTACAAAAAGGCTATGATGTGCTTTCAAAACGAAACATATGTTAAAAAAGTTACATTTTGATTGGTTGATGAAAATATGACCATAGGCTGGCAGGAACTGTATCTCCCCCAGAAGCAATGATTCAGTATTCGTGAATGCAGCATTTGTGGCAAGGTGATAGAACATGCTACCATGCATAATGAGAATTGACTGTGTCTTCTTCACTTGGATGACTCATACCTATCTCAGACTTTGTCATGTAAAACATTGAACTCCTTCTTGTCATCCACCATCCTACACATCAGTTACAGTACCATTCTCCTCTTAGTTACTTAAGCCATAACTCTGCTACTCTTTTTTGATTTTTCAATGTTTTCTGCCTTTCATGTCCAATCTGGTACTTAATCCTGTTGGTTCTATACCCAAAATTTACACAGAATATATCCATTTCTCACCAACATGCCCACTACCTCTAAACCAAGCCCCCATATTCTCTTCTCTGAGCCAATGCAATGCAGTTCTAACTCGATTAGGTTCTGAAGTTTATGAAGCAAATCAATTGACTTTTCTACCTAAATCCTTTCAATATCCCACTACCTTTGAATAAATTCCAAAATCTTTGACATGGTTTATATCCCTGGCATGTTCTTGTCACTATCTACCTCTCCAACTCCACTTTATGCCACTTACTTTCTTGTTCCCCATATTCTAACCACGATTGCCTTGTTAAGTTTCTGTTGCCTCTCTGGGAAGTTTTCACTGACCTCTCCATGTATGGATGGTACATTTTTCCATTGTGCTGACATCACACTCTGTAAATAGCTCAGGCATTGCTCTTGTCATACTGCATTAGAATTATCTGGTCTTTACATGTCTTTCCTAATAGACTGCAAACCCTTGTGCCCAAAACTCGAAGTAGCCTCCATGAATACTCAACTCCTATTATAGGGCTTGGCATATACTAAACTCTCACTAAATATCTATTGAGGGATTCTTCCAAAACACTCAGCAGAAGAAGGGTAGAGATTTCAGAATCGGATTCAATAAACTCTGCTTTGGTGGAAAGGAACCATATGTAGAGCTGAGAATGAAACAAGACCTGACACCAAATTCACACCCAGACACTCTTGTCTGTTGGTCTTTTAAGCAGACTGTGTAACCTTTCTGTCCTACTCATCAGGAGCAAGACAGGTATGCCAAAAAGTCTGACAGCATCAACACTTCATTTCCTAAAGAAATATTAACAGAAGTGAGGTGGGACTAAAAGAAAGACATTCAGAATCTACCGACTCTTGGCTACATCTCCTAGTAACCTCGGCTTTGACCAGAGCTGTACTTGAGAGAGTTGTCTTTGAAAGTATAAGAAAGTGACAGATGTGAAAGACTGAACTATAAGACAGCTCTTTAAAAATTGATACCCTTTGTATGATAAGATCCTATTTTTAAAATATCTCCTCATAATTCTTTAAAGTCGGTTTTCCAAACTAAGTTGCTGAATACCCTATGTCACTGTAAAATGGTCAGGGACATTCCGCCTTCGTGAGACGGCTTACGTGAGGATTTACGCCCATGTGCTCAACTAGCACACATGATCCACTCAGATTTATGCTCAAAAAGTTAGGCACAATATTTCTAAATTCATCTCTTTCTTCTTCATTAAAGAATATGTATCTAAGTGCAAGTATTGAAATGGAATTATCTTCTCAAATTGAAAACAAAATTGTTCCCAAGCTTTGGTACGTAAACAATTACTGGTAACAAATTATTCATAACACAACTCACAATGAATCACCACAAACCAGTCTGCCTAGACACTGTAGAAGCTGGGCTAAGTCACACAGCGGGGTACTCTTCCCATCCTTTGCTCTGTTCTCACACATACTCATACACACACACACAGTTGACAACTCTTTTGTGCAAGGACATCACATTAAACCATACTCAGGCTAGAGGCTGTGTTATAGACAGTGAAAAAGTAAACAATAAACAAAAGTACTGAGATATAAGTAGGCATGTAGTTTGGGTGATAATTGGAGGAGCTGGTTTTGCCAATTATTTGCGAGCATATTTCCCATTCCACTCAATCATTAAACAAGTCAGTAGAAAAAAATTATATTAAAAAAAGAGAAAAAAAAAGCAAGGCAATTTCATTTCATGTTGGTAATTACATCATCATCTCTTCTTCTCATTTCTCCAGGTCACTTTACCTTGAACTTTAGCCCTCTCTTTTCCTCCATCCTCTTTTAAATAGTCAATCCACAAGGAATGTTTTTACTCCATTTATGTTGATGCACATTTTACAGGGATGTCTTCTGGTCATTTACATGGTTGCCACAAACATCGGACACAGCACTCCACTTTTTCCAAGTTGTCCAAGCCATATCTTGTCTTCACCAGGGTTGGGGAGGAGAGAGGAGCAACATCTGGAAGCCTAAGCTCAGGTACATTAACTGTAAGCCACGTAGCTGAAGCTTCCAAACCTTCATCTGCACAAATTCTTTACTTATCTCTGTGTTAACACAGCTACGTATCCAGTAAAATTTGCAGAAGTTTAATAGATTGCACACAGAAGCTCAAAGGGCTGCCGTTTGTCTGCTTCAACTCCCTCTCCATTACACTTCTCCACACGTTCTGCAGTACTGGAATGGCTGTGGTTACAAAAATGTTCTTGAGAATATATGTGATTCAGTTTCCTCAAATTATGTGATTTTTCTTGATATTGTGATATTTATGATATTTAGAAGCTTATAAAATTTGTAAATTTGGGTTTTTTTCCATTGTAATTTGACATTTTGTAATATATTGTTTTTCTTTAAAAGAACCATTCCCTCCTCAGAAAAATAAACCTTAGGCTCCACAAAACCTGAATCCACTTCTGGCTCCAGAGTTTGTTTAAGTCCCACAAAGTGAACCAGCAACCACTCTGGCCAAACAAGGCCATTTAGCCTCTCCCTCGTGCCCACAGCCACAAAAATTATAGTTCTCTTGGACCCGTCAGATTTACCTTGCCTGTCTTCTTGCTCCAACTCCTTTCTAGCTTCCATTTTGGCTAAGAAAGAGTATATGTCTGCCCACAGGTTATGCTCACCTTTCCCCAAATATGTCAAAATCTCCTCTACTCTTTAACTGTCCCACTCATTCCTGGTGTTGAGAGTGGGCCTCTAGGAGCATCATGGGCATCTTTTGGGAACTGGTTTGAAATGCAGAATGCCAAACCCCACCAACCCCCACTGGATAAGAATCTGCATAAAAATACCTCAAGTGATCCAGGTGCACATTTAAGCTTAGAAGTGCTGCTCTTGCTGAATGTGTATTTACTATTTGATATACACCAACACGTATCTCATGTCAGTAAATCCTTAGAATATTTAATATCTTTGCCCCTCAGTTTTATAGTTGATTGTGTAAAATATTGGTTTATATTACAGTTATTTGGTGAATAAAACCAGTCTCCTTAGATAGTTTGTTAATAATGATTGCTAAAATTTATTGAACACTTGCCATAGGAACTGTCCTATGAGCCATAGGAAGTGGCATTTTTTAAAATTTTTATTGTGGTAGAATACACACAACATAAAATTTCCCATCTTAAACATTTTAAAGTGTATGCAGTTTAGTGGTATTAAATATAGTCACAGTGTTGTGCAACCATCACCACCATAAATCTCCATAATTCTTTTCATCTTGTAAAATGGAAACTTGAGGAGTAACGTTGCCAAGATGGTGAATAGGTTATTCCTGACTTTACTCCCCCTACAAGAAGAACAACTGGCAACTATTCATGAACAAGACGCCACTGAGAGAATCCTACAACACAAAAATGAGGCTGAAGCACACCGTTGTACCACAGACACCAAGACAGACCGCATTAGAGGGTAAGGGGAGCTGCTAAACCCTAACCACATTGTCCCTCCCCCAGGCCAGCACAGTGCCATGCAGTGAAGTCTCTGCAATTTCTCCAGTGGAGAAAGGGAGCCCAGGGGGGACAACCACCCCCCTAGCGTTGTAGGTCGCTTTGTGGGAGCCCGTACAAAGTGATCTCACCCTATGGGTTGCAGGAGAATCTGTGGGGTTCAACAACTGGGAATCTGACTCTGATGGAGAAGGGGGAAGAGACTTGTAACAACCAGCACATGAATCTTGGGAGACCAAGTTCATACCTGTGGTGCCCAAGTAGTAATCCCAACCAACAGCTTTGCTCATCTGAAGAACCAAGTCAATAGTGCACTCTCACCAGGGAACTTGGTGGGGTGCAGATCTGCCTGATTCAGGTCGTTAAACAAGGAGTTTTGCCAGACTTAGAACCAGGTTTACCCACGCCTAGGCAAGGAGCTGAGTCACAGCCCACCTACTATGGAGAGTGCCTCCTGGGCACATAGGGCCAGAGAGGCTGGTGAGAGCACCTATAAGTTGTGTAGCCCAGAAACACTCAAGCTTAGAGGTTGCCAAGAGTTGCTGATCACCCCCACAGCAAAGCCAGAACCAGGCATGAAGTGTCCCCCTGCTGCGCTCAGGCAGGGTGATTCATTTATAGCCAAGGCTGAGGGTAGCCCTCAGCCTCTCCTGACTCAAAAACCTTTTTGGGAAAAGTTGGGAGAGATTTGGAGTGGCCTCTCCCCATCCTGTCCAGGCAAGGGAACTGAGACATAGCCCCACCTCCTGTGGAGAGTGTCTCCTGGCCCTATCTGACCAGAAGGGTGGGCGAGAGCACCTAGAAGCTGTGTAATCCAGAAACACTTGAGCCAAGATGGACAGGCAGAACTGATAGTCTGCCGAGAAAAGCTAGTGGCCCTATTTGACCAGAAACTTGGGATGTGGTTTGGTTTGAGTAAAGACCACAAACAAAGAGCCTTACTGGCTTTAGAGCTGCTTCTCCTACTGCACCTAGGTAGGAAAACTAATTCATAGCTCTGTTCATTGCTGAACACAGCCTTCAGCCTGCCTAACCAGGAGACCCAACCAGAACACATAAGAAATTATGTAGCCTATTCAATAGCCCTGCTTCAAATGGCACTTAGAGAGCACAGCCCGTGGCTTTCCCCTCTGCAGAACAAAACTGGTGGCCTCATCTGACCAAGGAATTCAGTGCACACTTTTGCCTTATTTGAGTGCCCAAACAACGAGCCATACAGGCCCTGGGTCCTGTCCTGCTGCCCTGCCAGAGCAGGGAAAGTAATTTATAGCCCCATCTACTAGTGAATAGTCCCAGCCCCAACCATCTAGTAAGCCTGACTAGAGAATATAGGCAGCTGTGGAGCCCATCCTACAGCCTCACTTGGGTTGGGAACCAAGCCAGCAGTCCTATCCAACTGTTCTCAGCCAATGACATACTCCTAACCCCCAAACTCAGAGCTTGAACAGTTGTCTCACCCAAAAATAGACCATAATAGCAGGTCCTTTCTTCTCAAGGACATTACCAGCAGACTTGCCAAGAAACCCAAACTGAGCTGATAGGCAAAGATCTGTCTCTGCCAAAGGAAACCACTGAAATATGGAAGAGGAAACCTGATTACTCAAATGAATGGATACGAATAGAGGGAATCAAGGGTCACAAAAAACAGGTAAATATAACACCATAAAAGAAAACTAATAAAGCTTCAATAACTGATCCTAAAGAAATGGAGAACTACTAACTGTCAGGTAAAGAATTCAGAATAATCCTCTTAAAGAAGTTTAGTGAACTATAAGGACACACAGACAACAAAACAAAGTTATAAAAACAATGTGTGAACAAAATGAGAAGTTCAACAAAGCAATAGAAACCATCAAAAACAAAAACAAACAAATGGAAATTCTGGAGTTGAAAAATACAATAACTGACCTGAAGAATTCAATAGAGTTTCAAAAGCAGGCTCGACCATGTAGAAGAAAGAATCAGTAACTGGAGGATAGGACATTAGAAATTACCCAGTCAGAGGAACAAAAAGAAAAAAAGAAATGAAAAAGAGTAAAGACAGCCTAAAAGACTTATAGGACAAAATGGAAAAAAAAAAAAAAAAAAGTAATATTTGATTTGGGAATTCCAGAAGGAGAAGAGAAAGAGAAAGGGACAGAAAGCATAAATAATGACTGAAAACTTCCCAAATCTGAGAAAAGAAATGAACATCCAGATCCATGAGGCCCAAAGGATCCCAAATAGGTTAAACCCAAATAGGGCTAGATTGAGACATATTATAAATAAATTGTGAAAAGTCAAAGACAAAGAAAGAGTTTTAAAAGCAGCGAGACAAAAAGAGAAGTTACATGTGAGGGAACCCCCTAAGACTATCAGTGGATTTCTTAACAGAAACTTTTTAGACTAGGAAAGAAGGGGATGACATACTAAAATATTGAAAGAAAAAAACTGTCAACAATGAATTCTTTTCCCAGTGAAGCTGTCCTTCAGAAATGAAGGAGGGATAAAGACTTTCCCAAACAAGCAAAGCTGAATGAGCTCATTACCATTAGACCTTCTTGACAAGAAATTCCACAGTGAGTTCCCTGAGTGGAAGTAAAAGGATGCTAACTAACATCATAAAAACGTAAAAAGGTGGTGTAAAACTCACTGGTAACGGTAAATATATAGTCAAAGTTAGAGTCTGTAATTGGTAATTGTGGTGCATAATTTGCTTACAGCTCTAGTTTAAAAGTTAAAAAAAGGAAAAAGAGCCATAAATACAATAATCTGTTATTATTTTATATTACACAATATAAAAAATATGTAAATTGTAACAACAATAACCTAAAGTGTCAGGAGGAGGAGAGGTAGAATGGAAAGTTTAGGAATTCTATTGAAGTTAAGTCGTTATCAGCTTAAAACTGGGTGTTATAATTTTAAGATATTTCATGTAAGCCTCATGGTAACCACAAGGGACAAACCTATAGCAATTACACAAAAGAACATGATAAAGTAGTCAAAGAATACTGATAACAAAAGACATCAAAACACAAAAAAAGGCAGCAGGATAAGAAACAAGGAACAATGGACCTACAAAACAACCAGAAAACAATTAACAAAATGGCAATAGTAAGTCTTTACCTATCAATAATTACTTTATACATAAACAAATTAAATTCTCCAATCAAAACATATTAGAATGATCAAATGGATTTAAAAAACAAGATCCAATGAAATGCTGCCCAAAAGAGACTCACTTTAGTCTTAAAGACACACACAGACTGAGAATGAAAGGATGAAAAGAGACTTTTCAACCAAATGGTAACCAAAACAAAACAGGAGTAGCTATACTTATATCAGAAAAAATAGACTTTAAACTAAAAATGGTAAAAAGAGACGAAGAAGGTCATTATATAATGATGAAGGGGTCAATTTATCAAGAAGATATAATAATTGTAAGTTTATGCATTTTATGCATAAAACATCAGAGCACCTAAATATATAAAGCAAAAACTAACAGAACTGAAAGGAGAAATAAACAGCAGTACAATAATAGTTGGGGACTTTAATACCCCACTTTCAATGATGAATAGATCATCAGACAGAGAGTCAATAAGAAAACAGTGGATTTGAATAATGCTATAGACCAAATGGACCTAACAGACACATACAGAATATTCTATCCAACAACAGCCAAATACTCATTCTTTTCAAGCACACATGCAACGTTTTCTAGGATAGGCCATATATTACGCCACAAAGCAAGTCTTAGCAAATTCAAGAAGATTGAAATCATGCCAGGTATCTTCTCTCACTACAATGGCATGAGACTAGAAATCAATAACAAGAGGAAAACTGGAAAATCCGTGAACATACGGAAATTATATAATACTCTCCAGAACAACCAATGGATCAAAGAAAATATTAAAGGAGAAATAAAAAATTTTCTTAAGACAAACAAAAATGGAATCACAACATACAGGAACTTATGGGATGCAAGAAAACAGTTCTAAAAGGAAAGTTCATAGCAATAAACATCTACATTAAGAAGCAAGAAAGATCCTAAATAAACAACCTAACTCTATGCCTTAAGGAGCTAGAAAAAGAACAAATTGAGCCCAAATTTAGCAGAAGGAAGGAAATAATAAAGATTAGAGAAGAAATAAATGAAATAAAGAACAGAAAAACGATAGAAAAGATTAACCAAACTAAGAGTTGATTCTTTGAAAACATAAACAAAATTGACAAGTTCTTAGCCAGACTAATCAAGGAAAAAAGAAAGCAGACCCAAGGAGACATTACAATGGATATCACAGAAACACAAAAGAAAATGAGGCTTCTATGAACAACTGTACACCAACAAACCAGACAATGTAGAAGAAATGAAAAAATCTTAGAAACATACAACCTACCAAGACTGAATTAGGAAGAAAGAGAAAATTTGAATAGACCAATTAGTAGTAGGGAGACTGAATCAGTAATCAAAAATCTCCCATCAAAGAAAATCTCAGGACCAGATGGTCCTCTCACCACACCTATTCAACATATTACTGGAAGTTCTAGCTACAGCAATTAGGAAAAATAAACAAATAAATAAAAGACATCAGAATTGGAAATGAGGAAGTACAACTGTCTCTATTTGCAGATGACATGATTTTATATATAGAAAATCCTAAAGAAATATTCCGACATTTTTTACAGAAATAGAAAAAGCACTTCTAAAATTTATATGGAACTACAGAAGACCCTGAATAGCCAAATAAAATCCTGAGAAAGAGGAACAAATCAGAAGGCCTCACACTTCCTGATTTCAAGCTATACTTGAAAACTGTAGTAAATAAAACAGTAGGGTACTGGCATAAAAACAGACAAATAGACCAATGGAACAGAACTGAGAGCCCAGAAATAAACCCAAGCATATACAGTCAACTAATATTTGACAAGAAAGCCAAGAATACTTAGTGGAGATAAGACAGTTTTTTCAATAAATGGTCCTGGGAAAACTGGATATTCACATGTAAAACAATAAAACTGGATCCCTATATTACACCCCTCACAAAAATTAACTCAAAATGAATTAAAGACTTAAATGTAAGATCTGAAGTTTGAAACTCCTAGAAGAAAACATAGGAAAAATTCCCTTTGACATGAGCCTAGGTAAGGATCTTTTGGAAATCATACATAAGCACAAGCAAAAAAATCAGAAATAAACAAGTGGGATCAAATATCAAGGACCTTTTGGACAGGACAAATGTCTGCTAATCTAAAGAACGCATACAACTCAATTACAAAAAAACAAATAATTCATAGACAGTTTTCCAAAGAAGATACACAAATGGCGAACAGGTACATGAAAAGATGCTGGACATCACTAGTCACCAGGGAAATGTAAGTTAAAACCACAATGAGATATCATCTCACCCCTGTTAAAATGGCCGGCACTAAAAAGAAAAGAGATAACAAATGCTGGTATGGATGTGGAGAAAAGGAAACCCTTGTGCAGTATTGGTGGGATTGTAAATTGATGCAGCCACCATGAAAAACAGTATGGAGGTTTCTCAAAAAATTAAAAATAAAACCACCATATTATCCAGCAATTCCACTTTGGAGAATATATCTAAAGGAAATGAAAACACTAACTCTAAAAGATATTTGTGCCCCCACGTTCATGGCAGCATTATTTACAATAGTCAAGGCATGGAAACAACTTAAGTGTCCATCGATGGATGAATGGATAAAGAACTTGTGGCATATACATATATGTGTGCATATATACAATGGAATATTATTCAGCCATAAAAAATGAGAAAATCCTACCATTTGTGACAACATGAATGGACCTTGAAGACATTATGCTAAGTGAAGTAAGTCAGACAGAGAAAGACAAATGCTAAATGATCTCACTTATATGTAGAATGTAAAAAAAAATTAAAAAAAAACCAAAACACCAAACTCATAGAAAAAGAGATTCAAATTTGTGGTTACTAGAGATGGGGGATGGGGGGAAGGGGGAATTGGAGGAAGAAAATCAAATGGTACAACATTCCAGTTATAAGACAAATAAGTACTAGCAATGTAATGTACATGATGACTTTAGTTAACACTTCCTTGTATGATGTATAGGAAAGTTGTTAAGAGAGTAGATCCTAAGAGATTTCATTACAAGGAGAAATTTTATTTCTTTACTTTTTATGGTATCTCTATGAGATGATGGATGTTAACTAAACCCATTGTGGTAATCATTTCACAATATATATAAGTCAAACCATTATGCTGTACACGTTAAACTTGTACAGTGATTTATGTCAATTAATCTCAACAAACCTGGAAAAAAACATGAAACTCTATGCCTATTATTTATTTTTTTGTGAGGGAGATCAGCTCTGAGCTAACATCCGTGCTAATCCTCCTCTTTTTGCTGAGGAAGGCCGGCTCTGAGCTAACATCTATCTATACCTATTAAAAAAAAACAAAACAACCCATTCTCTTCCCCCAGCCCCTGGGAACATGTTCTACTCTCTGTCTCTATGATTTTGACAATTCTAAGTATTTCATGTAAGTGGAATCACACAGTATTTGTCTTTTTGTAACTGCCATTTCACTTACCATAATCTTCTCAAGTTTCATCCATGTTGTAGCATGTGTCAGAATTTCCTTCCTTTTTAAGGCTGAATAATATTCCATTGTATGTGTTATGCTTATACATTCATCCGTCAATGGACACTTGTGTTGCTTCCACGTTTTAACTTTTGTGAATAATGCTGCTATGAACATGGGTGTACAAATATCTCTTTGAGATCCTGCTTTCAGTTCTTTTGGGTATATGCCCAAAAATGGAATTCTAGATCATATAATTCTATTTTTAATTTTTTGAGAAATTGACGTACTGTTTTCCGGATTGGTGTACCATTTTACATTCCCACCAACAGTGAACAAGGGTTCTAATTTCTCTGCATCCTCACTAACATTTGTTCTTTTTTTATTTTTGATAGTAGCCATTCTAATGAGTGTGAGGTGGTATCTCATTGTAGTTTTAATTTGTATTTTCCAATAATTAGTGATGGTGAAGATCTTTTCATGTGCTTATCGGCCATTTGCATATCTTCTTGGGAGAAACATCTATTCAAGTCTTTTGCCCATTTTTGAATTGGGTTTTTTATTTTAGTTGTTGTTGAGTTTTAGGAGTTCTATATTCTGGATATTAATCTGTTATCAGATATATGATTTGCAAATATTTTCTCCCAAATATTTGTATCGTGCTATATTGTCTCTGCAGTTTCGAGTAGTTCAAGGATTGAGCTTTATTCTCTGTGCCTCCTCAACTAAGCCTTGGATAATACTCATTCACACAGTAAGTGTGAAATTATACTCGACTTGACCTGGGCTGCTGGGGCAGTACTATAAAGTCACATTAGCCGACCAAGATCCTGTGGCTCACCGGTTCCTCTCTATGTGAAACACAGTGAAAGGAGTTAATTGGTCTGAATGTCTTTCTCCATGGAGATATGCCTTTAGCTTTGGCTTTGATATATGAATCATTGAAAAATGTTACTCATTTTCATTTTGATTCTTTCAATTTAATGGACAATAATAAATCGATCTCTTATGTTCATGTTGAGGCTTAAGTGAGTCTTTTCTGTTTGAAATATTAAATATTCCTAGAAATCTAGTGTAGGAAGATTGCCTTCCAGTAAGTCCTTCTGAAATTGGAAATGCAGTAGTTTTGCACAATTCTTGAGTTTTCAGTTTTTAGAATTTCTTTCCTTCTCTATCGCTATTCTTTCAACTTCCTTTCATCTCTCATGCCCTATTTCAATTGAAAGCAGTTCCTTAATAGCTATCTATATAGACAGATAGAGATACATATATACATATACTGAATATGTACATATATATAATTATATATATACTGAATATGTTTATGTATTACGTATCTTCTTATCTATATACACACACACATATGTATACACAGAGAGAGAGAACGAGAGAGAGAGAGTTGGAAATAGCTTCTGAGTGTGCAGATTCTGATTGGGCTTATGTATGTTAAATGTAATCCTTTAACATATAATATATGCCAAGAGATAACTTTGAGAAAGTTACTGATAACATGAAATACACAAAATTCAACCAGAGAATGATTCTAGCCCAGCATTGTTTTAATTAATAACAAATTTGAGGGACTCATGGGGAGTTGGTTGAAAATTTCAATTAAAAAACATTATTCATTCATTTAAATATTCATTACAGAAACTTTTACCAAAAATATACTCTGGTCTGTCTGTCTGTATCTCTAAGATGCAGTTACAGTTACAGTTCCAATATACTAGAAACAGAGAAATGTGCAAACCAAAGAATTACAGCAGAACTTGATAAGTTCTCTTTAGGAGGTATGAACAGAGAACTGTTAAAGAATTTTTAAGATCTCCACTTGCATACACCATGGTAAGTAAAATTCAGTATAAGTTCAGTAAAATGTGGTATAAATTCAGTAATTTATAATGTGTCTTTGAAATCCTTGGAAAATCACTTGATAGAGTTAGAAGTAATTATTTTTTGTCTATCCAAGTTACTGTATTCAATTTGAGGTATATCTTTAGATAGCATTTATCAGAGACTTAATTATCCTTTTTGGTTGAGCACAACACAAACAAATACTAATTTTCTAAGGATAAGAATAGATCAAATTTGGGGGCAGGCTGAACTTTTTTAGCATTTTATTTCGGTTTTATAAGGGTTTTATAAAGGGCTTACTAAGCAAATTAATAAGATAAGAAGGACAGAAAGGAGATATTTACCCAATGTAGGAAAGCAAAGTACAACAAAACTTGAAAGACAATGTGCATGTAAATACATGTTAGTTAAGGAAATATGTTTATATATTGAAGCAATATTTGTGAGGCCTTTACTTGCTGAATTCTTTTTTTAAACATTTGCTATTAGTAATATGCCTAGAAATAACAAAATTATATTTATTTGACAACATTTAATGATTAAAACCAAGGTTATTGTTCCATACTTATTCTTAAATAATTAAAAATTGATTTATATTACTATATTCTCTCAAAAATATCTTTTATTTCCACTATCATGAGATATAGTATTAAAAAAACTCACATGATTGTAAAATATAAGAGAATGCTTTAAAATAATCTTTCATAAAGAAAAAACATAGTTAAGTCATTGCCCTGATTTTGTATTTCTATCATGAAAAGGTCCAGTATAGTCTGGAATTTTCCTAATTCTAAGCCTCCTTAGGTGAAAAGCAGCCTCTATCAGAATGCAAGTTTTGTCAAACATCAAAAGCCTAGATTTTGTACTCAGTGAGTAAACAGGCAGTATATGCAAATCAGGCTGGGAGAGCTTTAGCAAACTGCCAAGCGCTTAGTGTAAGAGAGATAGTATGGAAAAGCAGTTTGGTAAAAGACACAGGGAAGCTATGCTGCTGATGGGGATGGCCATCCCTCTATCTTCTTCACTCTTCTTCCATGGAAGAGAACAAAGAAAAAACAACTCAGGAACTTTGGTAAGTTACATACCTTATTGAAGTTACAGGGAAGGAATATGACATAGTTTCTCCTAAGAATCACAGGACATTTGAATAAGATTTGGTCTTTCATTCAGGGAGTGACATTAGGGTCCACCATGTTTGTGATACGGAGGGCAATGAACAGAGATGTCACCATCATCTTCTTAATTAGGCAGAGTAAATGGAAGCTGCACAAAATCACTTTTGGAAATCTGAACTAGAGTATTAGAGCTTCAGATAATCCAAAGATCGTAGGGATATTTGGGACAGCCTTTCCCAGTTTATAGCATTTTTTGGAAAACTATAAATGCTATCAGGTATGCCAAGGGAAGAGTGAGTACTGGTCAAATAAGTTTGGAAATCATAGCCCGTGACACCCTTTTAGAGGTTTCACAATACAAGTAATAAGATTAAAGTTCCAACAGGATGGCAGAAAACAGAAGTGTTTAAATTTCTCTAATCCAGCACGTCTTAAACTAATTTGGTATCTCTGACTTTGTAATATATTTAATAGCATCCTGCAGACCTGTGTTCTTAGGAACCCTAGTATTTTGGAAACTGCTGAGTTTAAAAAATACGCGTTAGAATCAGCCCGGGAATGAATCCTGATCTAAGATTATTAAACAGTGATGGATAAGCATTGAGAGTAATGAGAAATTGTTAACTCTACTAAGTGGTTTGCATTACTTTAAAATATTTATGATAAATTATTATACACTTTAATATATACATATATGTCCTATTTCTGTATTCTAAAAACATAATAGAATAAAATCACCATTTGGGACAATTAGTCATGGATAATCTAGCTACAGTTAAGACATTAGGTGACATCAGTTTTGTAGAAGAGCATATCTAGTAGATAGATTCTGAAATGCTAGCCTTACAAAAACAATTCACACGATTAAAATCTTCACAAAGCATAATGGCATTTGTATGAGAAGCTCTTCTGACATAATATATCCAGCCAAGATAATATTGAACCAATATGCCCAACCAAAGCAAGAAAATAAATTATCATTAATTGTTAGAATTTAACTAATAGTGTAGGAGATTCTAATTTCAGAATATCACAAGAAAGATTAGATTTTGTTACCACATACATACCCAAGTTCTTTACCCACCAAACAAGAGGGGCCAAATAAAACTGGAACGCCAGGCTCATGGCAAGGAAAGAGTTTTTATTTTGGGTAACATCACCTGGGAAATAAGAGCTCTCAAATGTGTCCCCTCTCCCCAAAAGATGGGAGGCAAGGGGTTTTAAAGGATGTGAGGAATCTGGCTGCCTGTAGGGAGAGGGAGGCTGTGGCCTTGCTGGTTGGCACTTGCCCACCAGCCTGTGTTTGGCCTTGTGATGCTGCTGGCAGGGAGGAGGAGAGTGAGATAAAGGAATCACAGGTGGGTGTCCTTGGTCGTCTGCCTCCATGGTGGACAGTGGATTCTGGTGCCAGGAAGCCAAGGAGCTGAGGTTTGAGAAACTTTAACTTCTTGATATCAGTTTCCCTGTAACAAACCTCAAGAACTGGTAATTAGCCAAAACTTCAGTGTGAGCCCAGCTTGAGGCCACCTGGGCTTTTGACAATTTGTAACTTCTGTCTGCCTAGTGAAGTTCAGGGATACAAAGGTTTAAAAAACCACGATTTACATATGAATGTAACTTAGAGCAGCAGGGAAAGAAGATGAGTGCTTTTGGTTTTAACCCCATATATGCTGTGTTTAACGTAGGGGAACTGATATCAGGGCCAGCATCAATTTGAGACAGTTTGTCTGCCACATAGCGTAGTGATCTTGGACAACTCACTTAAAGATCTAGGCCTGCACTTTTCTCATGTGCAGAAAGGAAGATTAAGTGAAATCTGAGGGAATCTGGGGCTTACTGAGTTAAGAACTCTGTAAATCATCCCTTCAATTTCCCCATTCTTCCAAGTTGGGAAAGGGACAAGCAGGGACATGCCCTAAATTTAAGTATGGAAACTGAGGACAAAAATGGTTTTCACATTTCCTCAAAGAAAGAAATGTAATTAGACTCTTATTGCTTGGGATTTTATCCTGATACTCACTCCTCCCTCTAATAGTGTTGAAGTTTCAGTTTATATCTTATATTCAGTGGAGAGGAAATTTTTTTCATTCTTTAACCAATGATACAACAATCTAAGTAGCTTTTATGGGACAATTCCAATAAAAGTCACTGGGGAGACAATGTTAGAAAAGACATGACCTTTACCCAAAGCAGGTGGTAGGAGAGAAATCTAAATTAAAAAAAAGAAAAAAGAAAAGAAATATAAATAATATAATATATATGTACCTATATCTATATTCAGAAAGAGAGAGTGACAGGCATCAATTAAAAAACAAAAACGTCAGACACAGAGAAAGCCTGGTAACAGAAGTTTAGAAGTTGGCAAGTGGAATTGAGATAGGTAGGGAACTAGATAGGAGCTGGGAGCAAGATCTCTCCACCAGGGGCAGCGGCCTAATGAGGGGGTCGCTGCTCTTCCCATGTGCAGAACTCCCCTGACCTTCACGGAGAGTAGCCCCGAGCCTCATTATACCCTCATTTGCATTGTGGTTTTGACCCCCACTGCCGGGGATCACCGCCTTCCTATGTAAGGAAAAAATCTCCCTCTCTCAACATGGAGGTAGAGACAATGCCCCAGTTCGCAGACATTCCAAGACCCTCACCCACCCCCTGGACCCGACCATCCTTAGCCACGGACCACCACAACTTTGGTGCAGTATCTGTGCTCCAGCCAGCCCGCCCCTCCCCTTGGGGGTGTACTTGCGCTTTGCTAATAAATCCTCCTCTGTTAAAACTTCCGCTGTGTGTCTGCTTTCAAATTCTTTTGTGTCTGTGGACCAAGAACCTGGGACCCCACTGCATGGATCCAACCCGTGCAGATAACAGAATGATTCTCTTATCCCACCAGTTGGATTTCACATTCCTTGGGGATTGCCGCCCATCTTTTACCTCTTTATCACCACTTCCCAGCATAAAGCACCCAGGACCCAGCAAAGCCCTTGCCATGTGGTACACAACACAAAACAAATACATTGACTGGATTACTTGATGTTACACCATGGCTCTGCAGTCTTTCATTCACTCACATAAATTCATTCATTCACTCATTTATCAACTAATTCTTTCATTTATTTGCAGTTTACTCTGGTTAGACACTAGATTGTGGAAAACCGTTAAAACAATAAGCACATTTCGGCCCTTCACCGTTGCAAAAGCTTTGCTCTAGATTGCTTTTGTTATCTCTGCTGGCAAGGAGACTGTGAGGAAATTACCAGGTGGGTAGCAGGCCGGGTGAATCAATATGCTTTGTTATCATTTATTCCCAGCTGCCGTGCTGCTGCTGCCCTGGCTGCCAAGCTCTCTAACCTCCTGGGAGACACCTAGAGAGGTTAATTAGTTTACAGCTGGCCATAATTAGGATCAAAAGACAGCAAGAAACTCTTAAGAATCCTGACAGATAGCACATGCAGAGGTGAAGCTGTCAGCTTGAGCAAACTGCAGTGTTTTAACTAGAAATTAGACATTTAAAAGTTTGGAAGTTGCTAGATAGGCACTCCAAGTGAATGTATAATTACGAAGGATAAAGGACACCCAGGAACGCCACAGTCTCCGATTGCGTGAGTAAGGAGACATGCGGGCCGGCGACTGGCCATGGCCGTCCCTGTGAACCAGCTCTCTCAAAAGCAAAATGAGGTGTTTGCTCCACACAGTGTCCAGGGCTTCAAAGCCTGGTCTCCTCATCACTAAAAAGAGTCTCAGATGGTGTGACAAAGAGAAATATAGACTTAGCCAGTTTACTCAGAGCAACAATAAAAATAGCTACCAGTCCTTTATCATTTACTATGCACTCAGCACGTAATATTTTATTTAATCTCCACAACAACCATGAAAAGTGGATGTTATTGACACCATTATGTAGAAGTCAGAAATAAGATTACAAAAGGAGAGGTCACCTACTCTAGGTCATCTTCTCATCACTGAATAAACCCAAATTCAGACCCACAAGTTTTAGACCCCAAATCTACCCCAGCCATCCTGCCTTCCATGTCTGGTGTCCATCAGTCTGTACTTCATCCTGATCTCCTGCTTTCTAAATATACTAATTCTGAGTGACTGTCTCCATTTAACTCATCTCACTGATTTTCCAGAAATTTGCAACACCAACAGAGAAAGGAAAATAAAGGTCTTGAGAGAAGATTCAACAATTTAAGTTGAGTCTCTCATAAAGGCTAGAAGTATAAGTGAATATTGTTTTTCTCCAAAAGCTTCTTCAACTGGCAACCCAAATCAAAGCGAAATGCAACTCCCAGAAATGGGAAAGGAAGATACCCGGAATGCCCATAGCCTCATCTCCTCACCTCATTCACATAGCTCCTGTCCCTTCAGAACTACCTTCCCTCATCACCACATTTGAAAGTACCCCCAAGCTTCTTTATCTCTTCATTCTTTTAAATTTTTCTTCAGGGCATTATATTTTTTGGTTTGTCTTTTTTTGTCTCTCTCTCCCAATGCAATGTAAGCTCCATGAGGGCAAGATGTTTGAGTGTTTTGTTTACTGCTCCATCCCTAGCACTTAGAACAGTGCTTGGAACATAAAGGCAACTCAACACATATTGTTGAATAAATGATTGAGTGAAGGAATTCTTAAATGAAAGATGAATATCCATTTTATACATGGGAAATCTGAATCTCCCAGAAGTTAAGTAGTTTGCGTAAGTTACACCATTAGTAAACATTGGCTCTGTGATGATAACTCAGGTCTTGACTGTTGCTGTATCCAGTATGCCATGCTGTCCCCAAGAATGATGTGGCCCTTGTAAACCTCTGTCCAGTCAAGGGAAATTGTCAGTAACTTTCTGATATCCTACAACATGATTCAAACAAATAAGCATAAAGAGTGGGTCATGATTATTTCATATTAAAATTAGCATGCTCTTCAGAAGCTATACCCAGGTCAGGCAAGAATTGATTCATGAACCTAAATAAAAATAATCATACCAGAGGCAATCGCATTAGTTCTTGAAATCCATTTACCAACACATATTAGAAGTCTTTAATGTGCTCTTAATCTGTGATGCACTAATTTCACATCTGGAAATACACTCTAAAGTATTACTACAAAACAAGATAGATGTATGCACTTATTTATAACCATAAATCTTTTTATGTAGAATCTAAGTATCAAATAATAGTACATCAGTGAAATATTTTAACGGCACATGAAAATTCTTGTGAGATAATTGGTTAAAAAGTAGTTGGATATATAATAAAATATTATGTCTTACACATGAAATATTCTACAATGAGCTATTTAATAGTGATTATGTGTGGCAGATTTATAGATAATTTACAGAAAAAGACACCTTTTCTTTTGCTGATTTCCAAGTTTGTAATGGATAAATTTTTTTTAAAAAGTTGCAAATAAAGCAGAATGAGGCAAAACAAACAAAAGTTGCCTCCTGCTAATCAATTATTGATTATTTTCAGTATATAATTTACTGATTAGATGATGACAACAAAGTTTGAATCATCTTTCAAATTAGCAAATTTAATTCTGGGTTGACACACAACAACAGTTAGCCTTTGCTATAGACTGAAAGTTTTTGTTCCCTCCAAAATTCATATGTTGAAACCCAATTCTCAAAGTGATAGTATTCGGAGGTGAGAACTTTGAGAGGTGATTAAGTCATGAGAGTGGAGCCCTCATGATGAGATTAGTGTCCTTGTAAAAGAGGCCCTAGAGAGCTCCCCCCCTTGAGGTTATAGTGAAAACGCTGCCATCCGTGAACTAGGAAAGAGTTCTTCACCAGACACCAAGTGTATCAGGCCTTGATCTTGGAATTCCAGCCTCCAAAACCATGAGAAATAAATGTCCATTGTTATCAGTCTATGGTGTTTTGTTATAGCAGCCCTCATGTTTACTCACATTCAATTCTAATTCTCCATCTAATTGGATTTTCAGTAGCAAGTTGTGCAGGTGAGTACAGGGGAAAGCTACAGAGAGAAGAAAATAAAATCAGGACGTCTACATCTTTATAAAATGGAGTTTTATGCAAAGAATACTTCCCTCTATGTTTATCCTGTGAAACACATTAAATATCCCTGGATTTGACTCTGACGCTGCAAAGTGGCTTGATATAGGGATGGGAAATTAACACCAGGGCAATAGTTTAAATATAGGAAGAAAAATAAATTAAGAAGAACACATCTATTGAAATGACACCAGAAGTTTAGACATTGACAAGTGTAAATCAAACCCGACCTTTCAGATTTCAGCAGAGGAAATGAAGAAAGAATATTTGGGAACATTTAAGCAATATAATCCTTGGAATGAGATAAACAAGGGAATTAATAAAGATAGTGTGGTATTCTAAGTTTTATTCCTTTTTCAATATTTGCAATTATGTATTTGAACATCATAACTGAAAGCAATAGATCATTACATTATCTGGGATTACGTAGGAGGACCATCTCAAGATAAGATGCTAAAGCAATCGATTCAAAAATAAGAGCAGAAGCTCAAAAAAGCATCTTCTTTTTATTAGACAACTTAATTAGAAATACACATAAATTAACTTAGAGGATGACCCTGAAAATCTCACAAATGAGAAAATGCTTTTCCTAAACAACTGTTCTTTTGGATGTGTGCATCATCTCTCTCTTGTACAATCTTTCTCTGACCAGAGCGTTAGGTACATCAGTGATGACCCCCAAGCCTGATTAGTATTTTAGCTCTCCCAGGCAGTGTCTGAAAATTCCATTCAAGCAATCAGACTGTCTGCGTTCACTACTCCTTCAAACACTAACTTAGTCACATAGCTTTATTGAGTGCATACCATGCACTAGGCTCTGTCCTGGGCAGGGGCATACAGAGATAAATAAGGCAGCTGTTTCTTATTACAGCAGAACTTTCAGTAAAAACGTGAGACCAAAGTGGTGAAAGCAGATATCCTTGCTTTTATTCTGACCTTTAAGGCAAAATATTTAATATTTCACTATTGAGTATGATGTCAGATATAAGTCCTGCCCTCAAGGACTTCACAGACTAGTGAGGAAGACAGACAAGGAAGCAATTACAATAGAATGAGATGGATGCTCTGATCATAAGGCACAGCTATACGAGTGATAAGGGGCACCCAACCGAGTGTAGAGGAATCAACAAAAGCTTCCGAGATAGAAGAGGAGGCATCTGAGCTGAGATTTTAAAGCCAACTTGACATTGGTAAGAAAAACGGGAAGAATTAGTGAGGAAATTTCTGGTAGGAAAAATAATGTCATACTGTTGGAATTTATCCCATGCCTCAGCACTTTTCCATAACTGTAAATTGTATAAGAGCCCTTATTTCACTGTTTTCCCCCTACCTCTCTGCTCTATATTTTTATCTTGAGAGACAGTTTCCAGATATTTGGAGGGAAACCTAAAAATAAGTAGACTGTGGTAACAAAAAAAGGAATATTGGTTTATCAACTAGCTTCTGGAAACCTAGGCTTGATTTCATACCCTTAGAACCTCAGAACCAATAAAAAGATAATAAGAAACCAGGTAGGTGCAAATCTGAATCTGATCAGTGTAGTTGCCTGTACACGTAACCATACTAGTGGCAGGCTGTACCGACGCAGGACATGAGGGAAGGGACCCGAAGTTTACACTGACGTCAGAGTTTATCCATAGCCCAGGAGCTGCTCCTCTGGCAAATATTTTTAAATTAATTGAGGAAGCATTTGTTAAGTACTGGGTACTGTGCCAGGGAAATAGAATGACATAAGCACTGATAATGCAGGTTGGGAAGAATGAGAAAGTGAGATAGTGCAGAATATCCCAGGAAAAGCAAGGAGTTGAGTGAGAATACAATAAAAGAAGAGAATGAGGGGGCCGGCCCCGTGCCTTAGCGGTTAAGTGCACGCGCTCCGCTACTGGCGGCCCGAGTTCGGATCCCGGGCGCGCACCGACGCACCGCTTCTCCAGCCATGCTGAGGCCGCGTCCCACATACAGCAACTAGAAGGATGTGCAACTATGACATACAACTATCTACTGGGGCTTTGCGGGAGTCGGGTGAAAGGACGAGGATTGGCAATAGATGTTAGCTCAGAGCCGGTCTTCCTCAGCAAAAAGAGGAGGATTAGCATGGATGTTAGCTCAGGGCTGATCTTCCTCACAAAAAAAAAAAAAAGAAGAAGAAGAAGAGAATGAGGATGGGCTGCCTGGAGAGAGGAAGAATCCAGATCGTGAAATCCTTAGGTTCTCATTGATTTTGTATTTTGTTAATATTATTTGCATCTATATTAATGAAGAATATTGGCCTGATGTTTTCTTACTTTATAATATTTTTTTCTGGTTTAATTTTAGGTTTATGCTGTCCTCACAAAAATGTTGGAAAATTTTATCTTTTTCACTCTTTTTCTGAAAGAATTTGTTTAGGATTAATATTATTCCTTTCTTAAATGTGTGGTAGAATTCCCCAGTGAATTTCTCTGGTCCTGGGGTTTTCTTCTGGGAAAGTTTTTAACTACAAATTCAATGTTTTTAATAGATGCAGGACTGTTCAGTTTATCTATTTCTTTAGTGAGCTTTGGTGGTTTGTATATAACAAGAAATTGGTCTATTTCATCTAAGTTGTCAAATTTAAAGATTCTCGAGAAGACTTGCTGAAAATGATTTCTGGTTTCCTGGTTTGAGTGGGACCTGTGACTTGCTTTTAACCCATAGGATATGGCAAAAATGAGGGGTGTCACCCCCATGATTATGTTATATTATATACAACTCTCCCTTCTCAGCCAATTCATCTTAGTCTCTCTCTTCCTTGCTAGCTTAGAAGAAAAAAGCTGTGACAAAACATTCAACTACAAGGAACAGAATGCCTCCAGCAATCACACAAATGGAGAAGAGGATGTTTCCCTGCATGAGAACCCAGCACTGGCTGGCTCCTGGAATACAGCCTTGTAAAACCCTACACAAAAGATCCAGCTGGACCATGCCTCTACTTCTGACCCCAAGTAACTGTGAGATAATAAATATTGGTTTTTTAAGCTGCTAACTTTGTGGTAATTTATTGTGTAGCATAGAAAATTCATACATCTACTAAACTCACTTATTTCTTGTAGTTTTTAAATAAATTTCTTAGTATTTCCTTGTTGGGCAATCTATCGTCTGTGAATAGTTTCAGTTCTTGTTTTGCAATCTGTATGCCTTTTCTTTTCTTGTCATACCTTATAAAACTGGCTAGAACCTCTAATGTTGAAATAAAATGGTAAGAATACACATTCTTGCTTTATTCCTGACCTTAGTAGAAAATCATGATTTTAGTTGGTAGTTATTTTTTTATAGATGTTATGTCTTTCAATCCGATTGAAGAAGGTCCCTTCTATTCATAGTTTATTACTTTTTTGTTTCATGAATGTGTGTTGAATTTTGTCAAATGTTATTTTATACCCATATTAAGATAATCATATGATTTTTCTTTAGTCTTTTAATTTGTTGACTTGTGAATTATTTGATTTGTAAATAAAACCAACCTTGAATCCCTCAATTTAACCCCACTTAGTCATAATGAATTACGTTTTTACATATATTGATGGATTTGAATTGCTAGGATTTGGTTAAGAATTTTTTCTTCTGTTTATAAGATATATTGGTCTCTAAATTTCTCATATGTCATCAACACATTTCATAGTTACAAGAAATATATAATCCCAGTATCAGGATATTACTGATCCCATTAAAAACAATCAAGAGTGCTCCATTCTCTTCTATATTATGGATGAGTTTGTGGAGAATTTGTATTACTTCTTCTTTGCCATCTTAACAATATTAAGTGTTCTGATCCATGAACATGGTATTTCATTTAAATTGATTCTACTTCTTTCTCCATATATAGATAAATAATGCTCATGAAAGGCTTTCTTACATTAGGAATTTGAGAAGTCATTTTTTTAATTAGTTGCTTTGTAATATTTGGAGACATTTACAATATTCTAATTAATCATCTATGCAATGAAACTATGAAATAAAACTATATTACCAACTATAACAAAATAAAGGTTGCCCTCATTGAATTACTTTATTTTACCTTATAGATTACTTCTTTGTAGATCCAATCTCTCAATTAGAAAATCCTAGTAAATAAAGGCATGATATCAAATTTCCTTTATGTTAGAAGCCTAGGTAAATCTCAGCAGAACTCTGGGCCTAGTTTATTTTCCTGCAGTCTTCATGTTTTCATTTGTTGATTCCTTCATCACACATGCATTGAGATTCTCCCAAGTTTGGTCGCTATTCTAGTTCTTGGGGTCAAAAAGATAGACAAGGCTTAGCTCCTGCCCCTAGGAACACATAGTCTAGTGGGGGAGGTAGACAAACAAACCCACAATAGTAAAGTGGGTTAGAACAATTATGGAGGCATATGTACAGCTTACTATGGAAGCCAGAGAGAAGAACATTTCTGTGTGATTCCAGGGGAACTTCAAAGAGGGGTCTCTTGAAAATGGATCTTAAAAGAATAAATTAGTGGTATTCAGGGAAAAGGTCTGGAGGGACATACTAACAGGAAGATAAATATTTACAAAAGCAAAGAAACACTTAGACTTATCCCAGAACCACAAGTGGCTGGGGGGATGGTAACTACAAAGTTAGGGTCAGACTAAGAGACACTGTCTACATTTTTCTAAGGAATTTGTGCCTTATCCGATAATCACTAGTCAAGTTCTGCGTTTTTATTATCTCACTTCAGCCATTTACTCCTGTGACAATGTGTGAAAGTTGCTTAATTTATCTAAATTGCAGTATCTTTATCTCCTAATATATAAGTGGAAAGTTGTTCTTTCTAGGCTTGTAATGAAGAGAGAAAATTATGTGGCCATGTGAAGCATGTTTTTTGAGTACAGGTGCTCATGAAAGTCAGTGAAATCACAATTTTCATCCTTAAACACAGAACTGCTATCATCAGACCTGTGTTTTAAAATGATTCTACTGGGAATTGAAAACAGATGAGATATGAAATAGGAGGTGAGCAAGGAAACTACTGCAGGAGTACAAATGGGTGGAGTTAGAGCACCAAATGAGAGCCCTACGATGAGAATGGGCATGAATATGAGGCTGAGTATTTCAAAATAATAATAATTGCTAGAGTACCTAGGAGAATCGTGAGTTTGACATTTAGTAATGGTAGCTGTTGCTGTTGTTGTCATTATTTATTATCCCTTTAACCCTCACAACAACTTATGTGAGAATAATAGTCCCATATTTTTAATCAAAAATGAAATTGAAGATGTGAAAGGCTAAGATAGTTGCCCAAGGTAAATTACCAAGGTAGAATTGGGTATGAAATTCTCATTATTTTAACTTAAAAGACATTTTTCGGAGTGATGTCACCAAAATGACAACATAGGAGATCCCAGCTATTGTCCTTCCAAAAAGATCAACAGTTAGACAGGTATCCATGAACGAAAACAGCTGAGACCTCCGGAGTCCACTTAAGAAACATTAGGAACATAGCGGAACAAGAAATGTGAGAGTACCCACACAAGAAGAGAAGACAGGCAGCTTCATTTTCCTGCACTATCCCATCCCCAAAATACTCAGTGTCAAGAGGTGACTTACCAGCTAGAAAAAGTTCACTTCTCTAGGAAAGGAAATATATGGTGAGTGACTAGCTTCCCTAGGCTTTCTGAGCACCACATGAAGATCCCACTTCAGTTTCATCCCGCCCAGATCGGCAAAGCTAAGATGCATAGAAAGGGCTGGGAATAAGGAAGAAAAGCAGAGGCTACCAATGGCAGCCAAGCAGTGGGAGTAATCACAGTTCTTGCTTGGTGACCTGTTCTGCAGACAAATCCAGTAGATTTCACGACTGAAGAAATTATTGGCCAGCACAGCTGCCATAGACCTTCTGCATATTTCAACAGTTTTCACCCCACAGGTACTGCTTTCATTGACATCAGCAACCTGCATTCCTCCCTGCTGCCTCTCTCCATCTCCACCAGAGACTGAAACCACACCAGCAGCCAGCTCAGGTCTCTGCAGCTTCATACATGCAAGAAGACAGCCTAGACCCCTGAAGCTGACTCTTACTACCGTGTGTGTACTCAAGCTTAGCCTCTTCAGCTGTGCACTTGCATGCCACCAGCCTGAAGCCCTTCACTAGCCTCCACTGCAGTGTGGACACCTAGGGGGAGACTCTGTAGTCACGGGAGAGCACACTAACAGCCAGGGACCCCACAAGGGGTCTTGATCAGGCCATGTCTTCTGTCACTGGACTGCACAGCCACACTCACCTGCAGCTAGTCCCTCTACCTGTGCACCTGCACACCCCTGACCTAACCCTGTCACAGCAGTGTGCATGCATGGGAGAAGATGGTGCAGTCACAGGAGAGCACACCAACAACCAGGGCCCCTGCAACTGCCAGTGAGCCCATAGTTGGCCCTAGTCCTTGCTGTCTGCCTTGGCCCCCACCACTACATGAACACTTTACCGGCAAATTTGTCCTCTAAAAGTGAAAGTGAGATAAAGACTTCCCTTAACAAGCAGAACTGAGGAAACTCATCACCACTAAACCTGTCTTACTTGAAATGCTGAAAAGAGCTCTTCAAGCTGAAACAAAGGGATACTAATAAATATCATGAAAACATATGAAAATATACATCACATTGGTAAAAGTAAGCATATAGTAAGATTCAGAGTACTCTAGTACTGTAACATGGTGATGTGTTACTACTTAACTCTGGTATAAAAGTTAAAGGATGAAAATACTGAAATAGCTATAGTACATAAATTTGATAATAAATACACAGTATAAAACAATGTTAATTTTGACATAAAAGCATAAAGGGTAGAGTTTTTGAAAGTGAATGAAGTTAAATTGTTTTCAACATAAAATAGACTATTATATTTATAAGATGTTTTATGTAAGCCTCATGGTAACCATAAAGCAAAAACCCTACAGTAGATTCACAAAAGATAAAGAAAGAGAATCAAAGCACACCACTGTGGAAAATCATCAGTTCAAAAAATAATGCAGCAAGAGAGAAAGAAAGGAACAAGGGAAACACAAAACAACTAGAAAACAATGAATAAAATGGCTTTAGTAAGTGCTTACCTGTCAATAATTACTCCAAATGTAAGTGGATTGAACTCTCCAAGCTAAAGACATAAAACTGTTGAAGGGATTGAAAAAAAAAACCCAACTAAATGCTGTCTATAAGGAACTCACTTTAGCTTTAAGGACACACATAGGCTCAAAGGAAAATGATGGAAATATATATTCCACGCAAATGGAAAGCAAAAGGGTAGGGGTAGCTTTGCTTATGTCAACAAGATAGACTTTAACACAAAAGTGGTAATGAGACAAAGAAGATAATGATACAATGATAAAGGAGTCAATCCATCAAAAACATACAGCAATCATAAACATAAACGCATCCAACATAGGCACACCTAAATATATTCAGGAAATACTGACAGATCTGAAGGGAGAAGTAGACAAATATAAAGAAACAAGCAAAATGGAAACACAACATATCATAAGCAATACAATGTTGCAAAAGCAATATTAAGATGGAAGTTTATTGCAATAAATTCCTATATTCAGGAAAAAAAGAAATACCTCAATAAATAAACTTAACTTTACATCTCAAGGAACTAGAAAAAGAGGAACAACATAAGCTTAAAGTTAGCAGAAGAAAACAACAGCAATTAGAGCAAAAATAAATGAAATAGAGACCAGAAAAAAAAATAGAAAAGATTAACAAAAGTAAGAGCTGTTCTTTTGAAAAGATAAACAAAATTGACAAACATTTAGCTAGACTAAGAAAAGAAGAGAAAAGACTCAAATAAATGAAATAAGAAATGAGAGATGAGACATTATAACTGATACCACAGAAATACAAAGGATCATAAGAGACTGCTATGAAAAATTACATGCCAACAAATAGGATAACCTAGAAGAAATGGATGAATTTTTATAAACATACAACCTACCAAGACTGAAGCGGGAAGGAATAGAAAATCTGAACAGAACAATAATGTGTAAGAAAATTGAATCAATAATCAAAAATCTCCCAAGACATAAAAGTGCAGGCCTGAATTGTTTCAGTGGTAAATTATACCAAACATTTAAAGAAGAATTAATGCCAATTCTTCTCAAACTCTTAAAAAAATAGAATAGGAAGGAACACTCCCAAACTCATTTTATGAGACCTAACACCAAAGCCAGATAAGGACTCTACAAGAAAAGAAAATTAGAGGCCAATACATCTGGTAAACATAGATGCAAATGTTCTCATCAAAATATTAGCAAACTCAATTCAACAGCACATTAAAAGGATCAAGTGGGATTTATCCCTGGGATGCAAGGATGGTTCAACACACGCAAATCAATAAATGTGACACACCACATTAATAGAATGAAAGATAAAAATCATAGATCATCTCAAAAGATGCAGAAAAAGTATTTCACAAAATACAACATCATTTCATGATAATAAGTTCAAAAAATTGGGCCTAGAAGGAACATTCCCTAACGCATTAAAGGTCATATATGACAAACTCATAGTGTACATAATACTCAATGGTGAAAGTTTAAAAGCTTTTCCTCTAAGATAAGGAACAAGACAAGAGTGCCTGCTTTCACCACTCTTATTCAACAGGTACCAGAAATCCTAGTCAGAGAAGCCAGTCAAGAAAAAGAAATAAAATGTATCCAAATCAGAAAAGAAGAAGTAAAATTGTCTTTATTTGCAGAAGATATGATCTTATATACAGAAAATCCCAAAGACTCCACCAAAAACTGTCAAAACTAATTAATGAATTCAGTAAAGTTGCAGTGTACAAAATCAACATTCAGAAATCAGTTACATTTCTATACACTAACGTTAAAACATCTGAAAAAGAAATAAAGAAAACAATTCCATTCTCAATAGCATCAAACACAATAAAGTACTTATGAAAAATTTAACTATAAAGGCAAAATATCTGTGCACTGTAGACTACAAGACTTTGATGAGAGAAATTGAAGAAGACAAAAACAAATGGAAAAATATCCATGTTCATGGATTGGAAAAATTAATGTTAATAAAATGTCCATACAACCCAAATCCATCTATAGATTCACTGTGATCCCTATCAGAATCCCAATGGCATTTGTCACAGAAACAGAACAAACAATTCTAAAATTTGTATGGAATCACACAAGATCCCGAATAGCTACAGCAATCTGGAGAAAAAAGAACAAAGCTGGAGGCATCATATTTCCTGATTTCAAACTATACTACAAAATAGTAATAGTAATCAAAACAGTTTGATACCTACATAAAAATAGACACATAGACCAATGGAACAGAATAGAGAGCCCAGAAGTGAACCTTTGTGTGTGTGGTCAACTAATAATTGACAAGAGGGCCAAGCATACTCAATGGGGAAAGATAGTTTCTTCAATAAATAGTGCTGAGAAAACTGGATAGCCACATATAGAAGAATGAAATTGGACCCCCATCTTATACTATGTATAAAAATTAGCTCAAACTGGATTAAAGACAAGACATAAGAATTGAAGCCGTAAAATATTTAGGGAAAAAGCTCCTCTTGTTGATAATGTTTTGGATATGACACTAAAAGCACAAGCAAGAAAAGCAAAACTTAATAAATTGGACTACACCAAACTAAAAAGCTTCTGCACCACAAAAGAAACAATCAACAAAATGAAAAGGCAGCCTATGGAATGGGAGAAAATATTTGCAAATCATATATCTGATAAGGGGTTAATATCCAAATTATATAAAGAACTCATATAAATCAATAGCAGAAAAACAAAGAATTCATTAAAAACTAGACAAAGGAACTGAATAGACATTTTTGGAAAGAAGACATACAAATGGCCAACTGGTACATAAAAAGGTACTTAATATCATGAATCATTAGGGAAATGCAAAGCAAAATCACAATGAGATGTTCCCTCATACCTGACAGAATGGCCATCATCAATAAGACAAGAGATAACAAATGTTGGCAAGGATTTGTAGAAAAGGGAATCCTTCTGTACTATTTTTGGAAATGTAAACTGGTACAGCCACTATGGAAAACAGTATGGAAGTTCCCACAAAAATTAAAAATAGAACTATCATATCCCACTTCTAGGTATATATCCAAAGGAAACTAAACCATTTTCTCAAAGAGATATCCGTACTCCTATGTTCATTGCAGCGTTATTCACACTAGTCAAGTTATGGGAACAACTGAAGTGTCTGTTCATGAATGGACATAGAAGAAGTGGAATATATGTACAATGCAATGTTATTCAACCTTTAAAAATAAGGGAATCCTGTCATCTGTGACAATGTGGAGAGCATTTTGCTGAGTGAAATGTCAGACAGAGAAAGACAAATACTGTAAACTTATATGTGGAATCTAAAAACGCCAAATTTATAGAAAAAGAAAATAGAGTGGTGGTTACCAGGAGGTGGAGGTGGGGGAAATGAGAGGTGTTCATCAAAGGGTACAAATTTTCGGTTATAAGAAGAATAAGTTCTGAGGATATAATGTACAGCATGGTGATTGTAGTTAATAACACTGTATTATATACTTGAAAGTTGCTTAGAGAGTAGATCTTAAATATTCTCACCACAAAATGAAATAGTAATTATGTGATGTGATGCAGGTGTTAGCTATTTTTACAGAGGTAATCATTTTGCAATATGTAAGTGTATCAAATCAACACATTCTATATCTTAAACTTACACAATGTTATATGTCAACTATATCTCAGCAAAGCTGGGGAAAAAAAGGTAGCAATACTATGTCTATCCTGAAAAAAAAAGTCATTTTTTGTAGCACTACGTTAGGGTTTAATTTTTAATAGGCTTTCTTTTATAGGTCCCTGGAAACTACAATCAATGTATTAATGTAATTTCTCCTTTCCTTGTTCCCCTCTTTTTTCTTTTTTATCTCCTTATCTATCTCCTTCTTTTCCTCCCTTTTGGTACATACAATGCCACATTCGACATTTTTTAAATTATAATCAAATAGCCTCAGATTTTTTTTGTAAACAGACAACAAATCTATTTTCATTCATTGCTTATATTAGCAGGGTTGAGGCAGGTGTTTATCCATTCACTCAAAAACTGTTATTAAGTCCCTTATATGTGCCAGTCACGCTCCTGAAAAGAAGAACACTGAATTAACGGTTATAGACAGGATATGTGGATTTAAATAGAAATGTAAAGGAACTTTATGTAGCCATGGGGAAAGAAAACACAATTTAATGACGACTTAACTCTCTCAAAATGTCGAGAGGAAAAGTTGAGAAATAGAAATGTTCATGATCTTTCTACACGTTGTCAAATACACACATATTTGGAAAAACGAGGGTGTTTGATTTAAACAGCTGAATAAAATATCTTATGAAATTTTTATACACTACCCAGAAAATGTGTACACACACACACATATACTCCACACATTTTGAAGCAAATAGGTATTGCAAAGATGTTTATAAAGTGTCCATTGCCACACTCACACACACACACACAAACATGAAAGTAAGTTGTGATTGTTCTGCAGGTTATGACCATCTCCTCGTGGGATTTGTAGAGAAAGAAGAATGTTTGTAAAGACCAGACCCTGGAAGCTTTAATGAGATGTTAGGTACAACTCTGACTGCTCAATGTTTGATTTCCCCCTTGGTAACCTCATGTCTAGTATGACCAGATGTAACTACCCATTTTTGGAATTTGCACACCATACTAAAAGAATAGGTTTTAATATCAGAAAAGCATGAGTTTAAATCCTGACTCCACCATTTATTTGCTGTGTAATTCTGAACAAATTACTTAAGTTGTCTGCATCTCAATATTTGTCTTCCAAAAAATCTTCTTAATAACCTCCTTAGATGCCTGTTGTAAATAGTAGATTTGATGTATAGAAAGAAGCTGCTACAAAACAAGTAATACCTATTGTTGTTATTGTTATTGTTATCCTAAAATATTTCTCTAAAATAGGGATATTTGTTCCCCTCATTTACCTTTCTTACTTAATATCAAGTGTCTGATATATTATCAAGTAGGAACATTGGTAGATATGGAAACAGAAAGGGTGGAGGATGGATCATTCTGGAGCAGATGGGTGATCATTTTGTCCTTCAATTCCAGTAGTTCTCAAAGGGTGTCCTTGGACCTGCCATGTTTGCATCACCTGAAAGCTTGTTAGAAATGCAAATTCATGGGTCTTTCCCCATGCATCAGAGTCTCTTGGGATTGGGCAGAGAAAACTGTTTTAACAAGCTCCTCCGGTGATTCTTATGTGCATTAAAGTTTAGGAACGACTGCTCTGCACTACCCTTTATGCTTTTTACTTATACAGTCTTTTATCTTTCACTCATTCAAACCTTTTTCAGTGTACCACTTTTGTCCTGAGAACATGACACTGAAGTCAAGCCACAACCGAATTAACAACTCTCTCCACCCACTGTTGGGTGTACTCTAACCTCAGGGTGTTTATTTAAAGCTTCTCTCCCAGGCATACTTCCTCCATCCCACCACACTCCCCACAGAAGGAAGAATTCTCATAAGATCAAGAATTTTGGGGAATTCAGTGGCCACTCTTTGAAGAGTTCCCATTGTATGGAATCATGTTTAGAAGAAGTTAGAATTCTCTTCTTTCTTGAAACTCATCTCTTATTCTTTTCATTCTGTTAAGAGTTAGGAGGTCAGAAATGCCAAGTGAACCCTTGCTGGAGACAAGAAAGAATGGCGTAAGAAACAGTCAGGCCTGTTCCTTGGTTTGCAGAAAGCTTATATGCAGATGTAGGAATAACAAAAAAATACTTTCTTAATGATAATAACACAAATATTTCTAAGTGCTAGGCTCCCATATGTACACCATTGGCTGTACTCAAAACCCTCTAACACTCTGGTACCATTATTAGCTCCATTTTGCAAATAGGAAAAGTGAGCTTTAAATTATTTTCTCAAAGTCATTCAATAAATTAATGATGAGACCAGGATTCTTTCCTGTACTTCCTAATTCCAGGGCTCATGCTTTTAGCTACCATGCTCAAGTGACTCAAGAAAAAGTCCCTAGGTACCTACTTCTTGCTTAGTCTATAGGGTGAGATAGTAGATGGCATTAGCAAATAGTTCAGAAGAAAAGAATTCAGGTCTGGCTGTCCTCTATACCTTGAAGTCAAAGGAATAAAAGAATGAGAACAGAATGAGTCCTCTATAGTGTCTGATCATATTCAACAGGATTGAAGTTAGATATAGATTTGGGCAAAATTCCTAGCAAATAATGAAGAATGTACATCTGCTTAGTGTCTCCAGGATTCATGCAGTAATTTGAGGAGGAGAATTGTTGAGAAATAAGTATTTGGGCCCTGATACATATATATCTTTTTTTTTAGGTTTAACTATAACTCACTGTTTCTTTGACAACTGATGTCACCCACAAGAAAGTGAATGTTTTATGTTAGTTTCTTTGTTAATGTCATTGTTATTGCTGGTGTTCCATTTTTAATGTAATCTTCTAGAGGATATCAAACACAGTGTGGCCATTTTATGAATATTAAGACAATCAGTCAGTCATAAGCTCTTGTGAGTTTCCAATTATCTTCAGCTGGCATAAGAATAGAACTTCTCCTTTAGGAAGCTCACTTAACTTCAATATGAATTTCTAATTTAACGATGAATAAATAGCAAGTATCAATTATTTATGAGAAATGTATTTAAAATTATAACAATAATGATACTGATATCTTGTAACATTGCCTGTATTCCGAAAGTCAAGTTATTTTGCAAAACTGAATCATCGATATTAAGGAAAAGTGTCCAAATATATATCAAATGCTGGATTCCTTCATAAGAATGTCAGGTCACCACTTCTCTCTATCTGGTCATGGGCAATTTAAATTAATTTGTGTGTGTGTGGACTGACTCTTCTTGGAAGAGATGCTCTTTCAGTTACTGGCCACATTATTCTTCAAGATCCCTAAGCACTTACTCTCAAAATAGCTTTTTATTTAAACTTCTTCTAATAGTCAATCAGGCTTCGAGTTGCACTGATCCTTCCATCACCTTTTTCTTCACTCCTATCCTTAAATAAGTCTTATTTTAGCCTCTTCCTCAAAAGAATGAGCTCTTCAATGCTTGTCTTTTTCTCATCCAACCTGTTAAGCAGGCATTCTCCAGATACATTTTTGCAGTTGACACTTTTATCTTGTCATCATGCTAGTAAAGGGATTCAAACTTCATATGTTTTTGTTTTTCTTTATCAGAACAAATTCAGTCTTGTTCCAAAAATTCTGAATGGCAAAGTCCTCCATTAATGAGATCATTCCAAACTTTTATCTTCTTCTCCTCCTCACCATGACTTGCTACTCTACTCAAACACGTCTTCCTGCTTCTGCTATCTGCCATGGCCATTTCCATCTCAGAAACATTGCTCATTTATCACTTCATGAATGCTTCTCCTCTTCTCTCAGTCTCTCCAAATCTTACCCTTTTGTTCGTGGGGAAATGGTGCTATGAAGTGTGTATACTGGAATGTACAGTGTTAGGCAGATGTGGATTCAATTCATACTCTGCCATTGGTATCTGTATGATCTCCACCAAGTTTTTAACAGAGTTGAGCCTCAGTTCTTACTAATTCTATTTCACAGTCACCTATTACTTTGAGGCATTTTGTTTGTTTAGGAGGTAAAAATGCTATGTCAACAATTCTCAACCTTTAGTGAAAACAATTTTATCCAAAATTTTGGTTCCCATTACAATGGAAATAAAAGGCAGACTTGCTCTGAAGAAGACATTTACATATTGAAGGTATTCTGAGGATGTATTTATACTTTATAAATTTTATGAACATAAAAATTTTAATGTGAGGAAGTAATTGTTTTGATACAGCATATTAATTATATGTTCTGGTTGACATAGAATATAGATGATTGAAACAAGCCAGATAAAAGATGAAATATGTGTGTTAATTAAAGAATAAATTATTGGTATTATAAGTACTGTTTTATAACATACACTACTAATCAGGATTGAGCACTCAGTCAGCTATCTCAAAGTCCTCTCGTATATCCTTAATGTTGTTTCATGTGTGTGCATTGCTTCTCCAAACTAATTTCAAATGTTTTGTGAGCTAAGCCTTGTCTTTAACTTATTTTGTAATCATCAGATTGAGAGCAATGATGCTCGACTTATGTGCATAATAGATGGATAGAATTGCTTAAGATTTAGAAGTGGGCTTGATTTAATTGCATGAGTAATCTGGAGACAAAGTCTTTCTAGTCTCTGTAAATTTGATAGAACATATTCAAACTCAAGATTTGGAAGCTTTACACTCAGATTTTTTAAAAATGTGCCATGTTCTCTTTCCTGGGCCCTCATTACGGTCACTGGTGCTCTTATTTCTGATATTCCATCTTAAATGAAAAGCTAAACCTCACTGTGGACTATTATTTTTAACATTAATTTGAAAATATTTACTAGAAATTTTAATTTATTTTGTCTACATTGATCACAGTATGACTTAGCTTTGGTCTCTGGTGAAAACATGCTTGAGGAGAAAGAAAATATTGAATATATTTCCCAAGCTGTGTGTTCAGGGCTGAAATGTATCCAGTCAAAAGACATTTCTCAAAATGTTATTTTTGTAAATGAATGTATTCTATCACAGCAAAAAGTGAATTTTAGAATTTTAGCTAGCTCAATACTCATGGTAGAGTTTTGTCAAATTCTCTATTGTAGCACATTCTCAACAGCATCTTCTTCTCACTCTCCTCTCATTGCACCAACCAACTCCAGATCCCTGAGCTGACCCATTTCATGTGATTTGATACATCTGCTCCATTCACTGGCCACCTGAATGCAGAAAGCATTTATTTATTTTTTTTATTTTTATTTTTAAAAATTTTTTGTTTATTGCAGTAACATTGGTTTATAACATTGTATAAATTTCAGGTGTACGTCATTATACTTCTATTTCTGCATAGATTACATCATGTTCACCACCCAAATACTAATTACAACCCATCACCACACATGTGCTGAATTATCCCTTTTGCCCTCCTCCCTCCCCCTTTCCCCTCTGGTAACCACCAATCCAATCTCTGTCTCTATGTGTTTGTTTATTGTTGTTATTATCTACTACTTAATGAAGGAAATCATACGGTATTTGACCTTCTCCCTCTGACTTATTTCACTTTGCATAATACCCTCAATGTCCATCCATGTTGTCACAAATGGCTGGATTTCAACGTTTCTTATGGCTGAGTAGTATTCCATTGTGTATATATACCACATCTTCTTTACCCATTTGTCCCCTGATGGGCACTTAGGTTGCTTCCAAGTCTTGGCTATTGTGGATAATGCTGCAATGAACACAGGGGTGCATGTATCTTTACGCATTGGTGTTTTCAAGTTCTTTGGATAAATACCCAACAGTGGAATAGCTGGATCACATGGTAGTTCTATCCTTGATTTTTTGAGGAATCTCCATACTGTTTTCCATAGTGGCTGCACCAGTTTGTAGTCCCACAAGCAGTGTATGTGAGTTCCCTTCTTTCCACATCCTCTCCAACACATGTTGTTTCCTGTCTTGTTAATTATAGCCATTCTGACGGGCGTGAGGTCATATCTCATCGTAGTTTTGATTTGCATTTCCCTGATAGTTAGTGATTTTGAACATCTTTTCATGTGTCTGTTGGCCATCTGTATATCTTCTTTGGAGAAATGTCTGTTCAGGTCTTTTGCCCATTTTTTAATTGGGTTTGTAGTATTTTTGTTGTTGAGATGCATCAGTTCTTTGTATATTTTGGAGATTAACCCCTTATCAGATGTATGGTTTGCAAATATCTTCCCCCAATTGTTAGGATGTCTTTTCGTTTTGTTGATAATTTCCTTTGCTGTGCAGAAGTTTTTAGTTTAATGTAGTCCCATTTGTTTATTTTTTCTATTGTTTCTCTTGCCCTGTCAGACATGGTGCTTGAAAATATGTTGCTAAGACCGATGTCGAAGAGCGTATTGCCTATGTTTTCTTCTAGAAGTTTCATAGTTTCAGGTCTTACATTCAAGCCTTTAATCCATTTTGAGTTAATTTGTGTGTATGGTATAAAGTAAGGGTCTACTTTCATTTTTTTGCATGTGGCTGTCCAGTTTTCCCAACACCATTTGTTGAAGAGACTTTCTTTTCTCCATTTCATGTTCTTGACTCCTTTGTCAAAGATTAGCTGTCCATGGATCTGTGGGTTGATTTCTGGGCTTTCGATTCTATTCCATTGATCTGTGTGTCTGTTTTTGTCCCAGTACCATGCTGTTTGGTTACTATAGCTTGTAGTATATTTTGAAATCAGGGAGTGTGATACCTTCAGCTTTGTTCTTTTTTCTCAGGATTTCTTTACTTATTCGGGGTCTTTTGTTGTTCCAAATAAATTTTAGGATTCTTTGTTCTATTTCTGTGAAAAATGTTATTGGAACTTTGATAGGGATTGCATTGAATCTATAGATGGCTTTAGAAAGTATGGACATCTTAACTATGTTAATTCTTCCAATCCAAGAGCATGGAATATCTTTCCATTTCTTTGTGTCTTCTTCAATTTCTTTCAGCAATGTTTTATAGTTTTCCGGGTACAGCTCTTTCACCTCTTTGGTTAAGTTTATTCCTAGATATTTTATTCTTTTTATTGCAATTGTAAATGGGATGGTATTCTTAATTTCTCTTTCAGCTACTTCGTTGTTAGTGTGCAGAAATGCAACTGATTTTTGCATGTTGATTATGTATCCTGCAACTTTACCATATTCATTTATTACTTCTAAAAGTTTTCTGGTGGATTCTTTGGGGTTTTCTATATATAAAATCATGTCATCTGCAAATAGTGACAGTTTCACTTCTTCCTTTCCAATTTGGATCCCTTTTATTTCTTTCTCTTGCCTGATTGCTCTGGTTAGGACTTCCAATACTATGTTAAATAGGAGTGGTGACAGTGGGCATCCTTGACTGGTTCCTGTTTTTAGAGGGATAGCTTTCAGTTTTTCACCATTGAGGATGATATTAGCTGTGGGTTTCTCATATATGGTCTTTATTATGTTGAGGTACTTTCCTTCTATCCCCGTTTTATTCAGAGTTTTTATCATAAATGGATGCTGTATCTTGTCAAATGCTTTCACTGCATCTATTGAGATGATCATGTGATTTTTATTCTTCATTTTATTAATGTGGTGTATCACATTGATTGATTTGCAAATGTTAAACCATCCCTGCATACCTGGAATAAATCCCACTTGATCATGGTGTATAATCTTTTTAACATATTGTTGTATGCGATTTGCTAGTATTTTGTTGAGGATTTTTGTATCAATGTTCATCAGTGATGTTGGCCTGTAGTTTTCTTTTTTTGTGTTGTCCTTGTCTGGTTTTGGTATCAGGGTAATGTCGGCTTCATAGAATGACTTAGGGAGCTTCCCACCTCCTCAATTTTTTGGAAGAGTTTGAGAAGGATAGGTATTAAGTCTTCTTTGAATGTTTGGTAGAATTCACCAGGGAAGCCGTCTGGTCCTGGACTTTTATTTTTGGGGAGGTTTTTGATTACTGTTTCGATCTCCTTACTGGTGATTGGTCTATTCAAATTCTCTACTTCTTCTTGATCCAGTTTTGGAAGGTTGTATGATTCTAAGAATTTACCCATTTCTTGCAGATTGTTGAATTGGTTGGCATATAGCTTTTCATAGTATTCTCTTATAATCTTTTGTATTTCTGAGGTGTCTGTTGTAATTTCTCCTCTTTCATTTCTAACTTTACTTATTTCTGCCTTCTCTCTTTTTTTCTTGGTGAGTCTAGCTAAAGGTTTGTCAATTTTGTTTATCTTTTCAAAGAATCAGCTCTTGGTTTTATTAATTTTTTCTATTGCTTTTTTGGTCTCTATTTCATTTATTTCTGCTCTGATTTTTATGATTTCCCTTCTTCTACTGATTTTGGGCTTGGTTTATTCTTCTTTTTCCAGTTCCTTTAGGTGCATTGTTAGATTGTTTATTTGAGATTTTTCTTGTTTGTTGAGATGGCCTGTATTGCTATAAAATTCCCTCTTAGAACCGTTTTTGCTGTATCCCATAAATTCTGGCATGTCGTATTTTCATTTTCATTTGCCTCCAGGTATTTTTTGATTTCTTCTTTGATTTCTTCGTTGACCCAGTCGTTGTTCAATAGCATTTTGTTTAATCTCCACGTATTTGTGGATTTTCTGATTTTCTTCCTATAGTTGATTTCTAGTTTCCTACTGTTGTGGTCAGAAAAGATGCTTGGTATTATTTCAATCTTCTTAAATTTATGGAGACTTGTTTTGTGGCCTAGTGTGTGATCAATCCTGGAGAATGTTCCATGTGCATTTGAAAAGAACGTGTATTCTTCAGTTTTTGGATGGAATGCTCTGCATATATCTACTAGGTCCATCTGTTCTAGTGTACCATTTAAGGCCAATGTTTCCTTATTGATCTTCTGTTTGGATGATCTATCCGTTGGTGTAAAGTGGAGTGTTAAAGTCCCCTACTATTATTGTGTTACTGTCTATTTCTGTTTTTATATCTGTTAATAATTGCTTTATATATTTAGGTGCACCTACATTGGGTGCGTACATATTTACAAGTGTTATATCCCCTTGTTGGATTGTTCCCTTGATCATTATGTAATGCCCTTCTTTGTCTCTTTTTACAGTTTTTGTTTGCAAGTCTATATTGTCTGATATGAGTACTGCTACCCCAGCTTTCTTTTCATTGCCATTTGCGTGGAGTATCTTTTTCCATCCCTTCACTTTCAGTTTGTGAGTGTCTTTAGGTCTGAAGTGTGTCTCTTGTATGCAGCATATATATGGGTCTTGTTGTTTTATCCAATCACCCACCCTATGCCTTTTAATTGGAGCATTTAGTCCATTGACTTTTAAAGTAGTTATTGATAAGTATGTACTTACTCCCATTTTTTAACTTTTTTTTCTCACTTTTTTAGTAGTCCTTCTCTGTTCCTTCTTTCTTCTATACAGAATTGATGGTCTCTTTAGTTTGACCTCTGTCTGAAAGCTCTACTCTTTAACTCTCCTCCTCCATCCTTTTATGTTTTTGATATATATCTAACCTCTTTTTGTGCATTTATATCCATTACCCTCTTATCATGGTAATAGATAATTTTTCCTATTTGTGGTCTTCTCTTTTCCCCTTAAATCAGTCCCTTTAACATTTCTCATAGCACTGGTTTCTTGGTGACAAACTCCTTTAATTTTTGCTTGTCTGGGAAATTTTTAATCTCTTCTTCCATTTTGAATGATAACCTTGCTGGGTAGAGTATTCTTGGCTGTAAGTTTTTTCCTTTTAGCTCTTTAAATATATCATGCTATTCTCTTCTAGCCTGTAAGATTTCTGCTGAGAAGACAGCTGATAGCCTTATGGGGTTTCCTTTGTATGTAACTTGACATTCTCTTGCGGCTTTTAGGATTCTCTCTTTATCTTTAATTCTGGACATTTTGATTATGATGTGTCTTGCTGTGCGCCTCTTTGGGTTTATCTTTTTTGGGGCTCTCTTTGCTTCCTGTACCTGGATGTCTGTTTCCTTCCTTAGGTTAGTGAAATTTTCATCTATTATTTCTTGAAATAGATTCTCTGCCCCTTTGTCTCACTCTTCTCCTTCTGGGACACCTATAACATGGATGTTAGTGTGCTTGATGTTGTCACAGAGGTCCCTTAGACTGTCCTCACTCTTTTTAATTCTTTTCTCTTTTACCTTTTCAGCTTGGGTAATTTCTTCCAGTCTTTCGTCCAGCTCACAGATCCGTTCTTCTGTATCCTCTACTCTGCTTTTGAGTCCCTCTAGCGAATTTTTCATTTCCAGTATTGTATTCTTCATTTCTGATTGGTTCTTTTTTATATCTTCCATTTCTTTGTTGACATTCTCACTGAGTTCATCTATTCTTCTCCCCAGATCAGTGAGCATCCTTAGCACTCTTAGTTTGAACTCTCTGTCGGGTAGGTTGCTCATTTCTGTTTCACTTAGTTCCTTTTCTGGGGTTTTGTCCTGTTCCCTTACTTGGAATGTATTCCTTTGCCTCCTCATTTTGCCTCTTTCCTTGTGCTTGTGTCTATGTATTAGGTAGGTCAGCTACGTCTCCTGCTCTTGGATAGGTGACCTTATGTAAGTGATGGCTTAGAAGGCTTGCTGTGTGTTTCCCTCTGTTCTCAATGTTCCAGGCGTGACCCCTATGTGGGCTACGTGTGTCCTTCTGTTGTGGCCTGTTTGCTCTCCCTGTAGGCACCCAGGGAGGCCGAGTTATGCTCCTGGCCAGCTGTTGTAATGCTCAGCTGTTTGTAGTTGTTGTGGGCCCTTCAGTCTCTTTATTAGGTGTGGGGAGCCCCAGCACAGTTGACTGCAAGTTCTAATACCACATTTTTGTTGCAGTATTTCTTGTATGTGAATATGCCCCCAGCGTGGCAGGTTGTTAGGCTCAGACCCTTACAATTGTTATAAGCCTCCAGGCTTTAGTTCTCTTGTCAGCTCTCTGAGGATTGCAGCTGGGTGGGGCTGGCCTCAGGCATGGGAGCACCCAGTTGTTTCAGGCTTTGGAAGGTGGGGCAAACTCCCTATGTGGGTCTTTGAGAAGCACAAGTCTTCCGGAGCTGACAAGCCCTGCAGCCCACAGGTCCACACACACAGTCAACACAGTTCTGCCCCGTGTGAGCGCCCTGACCTCCTGAAGCGGACCCAGTCTCTCCAAGGCTGGAGCCCCACACACTCCGCCACTGCCCTACACTCTCTACCTGCTCCTTGTGCACGCCCTGCCCCACTGACGTCAGCTCAGTTGCCAGGCTGTGGAGAATCCAGTCACCAATCTTCAGGCCTACAAGTTGCCTGAGGGCTTGTTGTTGGGTGGGGCCAGTCTCTAGGGTGGGCTGCCTGCCCTGGCTGAGCTGGATTAAATCGGTGCTCTAGCGGGTTGGGCAGACCCTGGGCTAGCAGGCCTCAGGGAGAACTCCAATGGCGTCTGTGTCAGCACGCTCACACCAGGCGACAACAATGGCCGCCGCCAATGTCCCAGTCCCTGGAGAGGTCTCACCTCTCACTGAGATGCACTCAGGGCCTATTAGGTGAGTCTCTTGTCACCAAAGCACTGTGCACCTTTCTTTCTGGTGATTTTAGGTTGCTTTCCGAAATGGGTGAGTTTGCGTGTGGGCCCTTTAAGAGCCGGTTTTAGTTGCTTTGTGAACCAGCTTTTCTGGGGGTTCTCCCCAATGTTTTAGTAGCAGGCAATGTCAGATATTATGCCACTCGTCTCGATTGTGCTGGGTCCACAAAATGCCCCCAGCGGGGGTGCTCCCCGGCTCAGGGCCCCGCGCCTCCAGGGAGGCTGCGTACCTGTGAGCTGCTCCCGGGGAGGCTGTGAAGCTGGCGGCTTGTGAAGGCGGCGTTTTTCTCTCCAAAAGGGAGTTTCTGCCTCTTCTACCCCAGTTAGGATTGTCCGTTGTTGCAGGAGTTCCTCTCATCCAGTTTTCAGTTCTGTCTCAGGGGTAATTTTTCCACGAGTCGTTGTAAATTGGCTGTGTCCGCAGGAGGAGGTGAGTTCAGAGTCTGCGTACGCTGCCATCTTGACTTGAATTCATCCAGAAAGCATTTAAAACTAGACCTAAATGGAGATGATCAAAATTGGACAAAGGGTTTTCGTGATATCATTGGCAGAGCAGTATTGTAGAAAGAGTACCAACTCCTTGAGGCAATGTACTATAGTCTTTGGTTTCAGGTGGACCTGGGTTTGAATTCTGGATATCTGGAACCTTAGGTGAGGTACTTAACATTGCAAAACCTTAGTTTTTTCAGGAAAGTAATAATATATCTTATATATTCATCATGAGGATTCAATTAAATTATGCTTGTAAAATGCTTAGTAGAGTCCCAGGTTCATAATAACACATGTTAGTGATTGCAGTTGCTGTTTTACTGCTATTGTTTGGAAGCAGGACTGAGTTAAGTTACTAACTTGATAACTGATGAATAGATTAATAATACTTCAAATGATCATTTTTCTAAAATCTGGCATATGACAAGTGTTCAATAAATCTGTGTTTCCTTCTTTGCCAGAAAATAATAACCATCAAATGACATGTTTAAGGTGCAAATAGGTGGAAAAAGAGCTAAAGTTCAAGAAAACGCATTTCTGGGTTTTTTTGGCTATTGTTCATAAACTCGTCAGAGATGGCGACTTTGCATATTATTTTCGTCTGCAGACCCACGGTCTCTAATGGACAGAGCACCTCCACACATATTAAGCAATTATTCTGATAGTAAATCAATCAAGCTACATCTTTCTTCCGTGCTGTTTTGATTGGCATGCTAATCACCACCATATCCCACTTCCAAAATGTGTTTGTCTTTTGGCCAACTCACAACTTCACACTCTGTGAGAGTACAGTCAACATTGAAAATTGTTGTTGAGCCAAGTATTGTTTTGTTAAATTCTGGTTCATTTAATTAAAATTTCAAACCTATGCACTACCACTCTGAGAAATTGCAATTCATTAACACAGAAAATATTATTTTTTAGAAAAAGTAGAGGTTTACCTGATACCATATGAAAAAAATATATCATTACACTGCCATGAGATGTGCTTATGATTTAAAATTGCCTAACAGGGGCCGGCCCCAAGGCATAGCGGTTAAGTGCGTGAGCTCTGCTGCTGGCAGCCTGGGTTCAGATCCCGGGCACGCACCAAGGCACCGCTTGTCACGCCATGCTGTGGCAGCATCCCATATAAAGTAAAGGGAGATGGGCACGGATGTTAGCCCAGGGCCAGTCTTCCTCAGCAAAAAGAGGAGGATCAGCATGGATGTTAGCTCAGAGCTGATCTTACCAAAATAAATAAATAAATAAATAAATACCTTTAAAAAAAATAATAAAATAAAATAAAATTGCGGAACATCGTAGCATGGCTTAGAATAGTTGGAAGGCAAAAAAGATAGTAGTCTCCATTCTTCTTTTGCTTTGGAACTCTGGTCAATTCAATTAAGGTTTCTATGTGGGGTGGAAGTGTTTAAAATAGCAACACAGATTTTTATTTCATTCATTCCAGAGATATTTATTCACTATGTATGATTTGCTAGATGCTGATATAATGGAAGGGGGAAGGTGGCAGCAAAATTTAAAAATTCCACACCATCATCAGCTTATATTCCAGTTGATAAAAGGTAGATGATCAACACATAAACAATTAAATGATAATGTCAGATAATGAAAAGTGCCACAGGGAAAATACAACAGAGTGATGGGATAGAGTGACTACTGTTCAGTGGGGTAGGGAGGATGCTACTTCAGCTGGAATGATAAGGGAAGGTTTCTGAGGAAGTCAGAGTTAAGTGTTGTAAAGGAGGTAGTCACACAAAGATCACTGAGAAAGTGTTCCAGGAAGAGAGAAGATCAAATGGTCTGAAGACTAAAGTTATGTTCACCCTCAAGCCCACATGCATGCAGCATGTATAAGGGAAAGGAGGGAAGCTGGTAGCTAGAGTGAAATGTACACAAGGAAGAGCCACGTGGGCTGAGATGGTAGCAGTGGGTGTGATGAGAAATGATCCAACATGGGAAATAATTGGCAGGAGAGATGCTGTACTTATTACCAGATTGTATTTGGGAATGAGTAGGGAAAAAATCAGGGTGCAACGATGCCTTGGTTTTGGCCTGAGCCGTTGAGTGGATGATGGTACTAGTAATCAACACAGAAAGACAGCCAGCCGTTTTTTGAGTGTGGAACTAGCAGTTTTGTTTTCCCCATGTCAAAGGTCAGATCCCTATAAATATGCAGGTGGAAATGCCACATAAGCAGCTGCTCTCTTTTCTGGGTCACAGCGGTGGAGGTAGAGATGTGTGCTGTGAAGTCGTTAGAACACTGATGGCACTTAGAGCCGTGTGATCAAAGGAAAGCACTTAGAAAGAGAATGTGGGTAGAAAAGGAAGGGTACTGAGACCTGAAAAAAGGATGAGAATCCAGCAAAAGAGACTAAGAAAAAGAACTAGTAGGATAACTAGAGAGGTGTGTTGTTCAAGATGCCGGGAGAACAGGATTTTCAAGACATAAAGAGTGGTCAACTATTGAAAGAGTATAAGAGATCGAATAAGGTATACATGAGGAATTATCCAGTGAATTTGGCCACTTGAGGTTTAATGGGTGAGATTGATGACACTCCTGGTTCATTTTGTTCAGCCTATAAACATGCTATTTACATTGAATTACTTGGAATAGATTGAATTATTATTTCCAATTCTCCATTGTTTCCTTGTGATAAGATCATACACTCATATCTTTGACAATGTGACTTTGCTGTGCCTCCACGTGGAGAGGACAAAGTACACATCCTATTCTCTTGGCTCAGGGCTTGACCATTTAACTGGCCAGACAGTAAGGATAGAAAAAATCTATAAAATTTAAATCTTTTAGTACTCAAGAGAATCTTGCATGGAGTTCAGAGGATTACCAAATAAACAATAAAAAGAAGCTTAGAAAGAAGCAGGCAAATTTCTTCCATTGCAATGGGAGAAAAGGTAGAATATATGGGGAGAGATGCCAGCAGGTTAGTGGATATGGTTGCAGAAAGACAGATTGTAGTCTGAACTTCTCTGCTAAACCTTCTCTAGACCATCTCTGCCAAAATCTATGCAACTCTGCTCTTCTCAGTCACTAAAACAAATTCTTACTGAGGAAGGAGAGGAAGGGAGCCTCAGCCCCGCAGCTGAGATCTGGAGGTTGCTCCAGCAGTCCTGGAAAAAGCCAGGGATACTAGGTGTCTAGCAGTCTGAGGGAAAGTCCCAGTAAACCGAGCATACCTTTGCCTCAGGATGGGAATAGACTCCAGAAACTGTAGACATAAAACTATGCAGCGGCTCAACACAATACATCACAGGACAGTCTAAGAAGGAAGCTCCTTGATAGGTGATTTTCCTTCTCCTAGACCCTTTTCAACATGTAGTCCGAACCTTCCTAGAGCAGAGGTTCTCAAACTTTAGCCTGCATTGGGGTCACCTGGAGGGCTGTTAAAATGCCAAATTCTGAGTCACAACCCCAGAGTTTTTGCTTAAGTAGTTCTGTGGTGAGGCTGGAGACTTTGCATTTCTAAAAATGTCCCCAGGTGACAAGGAAACAACAATATTAAAACCACTACCCTAGAGCAATCATTATTGACCCCAGCCAGCCAGTGAGAGAGGAAAGAGGGTTTGCAGGGATGTGCAGGATATCTTTCCTTTGCTCCTCTTTATCTACTCTTTATCCTTCTCCATGCTTCTCTCTGCCCCAAGAGAATGGTTGCAGCAATGGGCCTCCCTGACGACTGGATTTTTAATTGGGCTTAGCCAATGAGGAACACGAGCAAGCAATGAGAGAGAGGGAATGAGAAGAGAGATTGGGCTGTTTACTCCTACCCCGGTGGGGTTGCCTGTCAGCTGACTGTGTCCACAACCCAAGCTTTATCTCTTGGCAGACAGCCCCCTCTATACAGCTCTCTCTCTGCAAGTTTCTGCCTGTACCCTCCTCATGACCTTCCAGGCTTAGAGAGCCCTGTGACCTCCCTGCTACCAGCCCTGCGAGTTGCACTGTCCTTTATGGCATCTTATGTCCTGACTTCACTTTTATAGTGACATTATTAAACTCTCCTTAAATTACTCAGTTTGAGCATATCATTTATTTCCTGCAGGGAGCGTGACTGATACAAGGGACTGAACAAGCTTTTTTCAAAGACTTGACTAAAAATAGCACCCCTCATTTCTTTATTCCTTCGGCGAGACTGCAAATGAGGCTAAGGAATGGGTCTAGCTATGTTCCCAGAAAGGAGAGGAAATGATTTCTTTTAGTGAATATCTAACAGTCTTTTCCACAAACACAACTTTTCCTGTGTCCTACTAGATATTTATGTACATAAAAACCAGGTTATAATTACTTAAACTTAGAACCTAACTCTTACATATGTTCACAAAAATTTTTTGATATTTGGCCTAGATTTTTCAAGAATATTCACTGGGTAAATTGAGAAAAGAATACACATTTTTTTTTATTCATGACTTTACCAAAAGATGTCCACTATCTCAGGAAATCTTATGCAGTGATTGAGTCACCAATGCAAGACAATGGAATCTTGGTCTTTGACCACTTTATCATGTCTTCTAGTGTAGTTTTGCCTAAGGATTTACATACTGAATATGTATTATTTTATCTTCTTTCTGTTAAGTAGGGAATTGTATTGATTTTTCTTTTAAAATTATATGTACAAAAGTAAGTTACATTATGATTAAATTATGGTTTAAATTATCAGTTAAAATATTTATTACAAAAGAAAGCATTAGGTTTTGTAGGGTTGAGAAGCATATTTTATAAAGAAAGAGACTTTTGAAAAGATGTTTGTAGTCACGCATATGTGGGAAACCAGAGGCCTAAACTAATGAGTCAACATAATTAGCACATACAGCAAAGTGGACGCTTCAGAGATGTACAAGTGACAGCTGAGTGGAAGCCACCAAACACTCCAGCCCCAGATGCCTTGGAGAATGGCAATGCTGTTTACAGAAATTCTCCCGCATTTGCACCCTGCCCTTGTTAGTGAGTCTCACCACCTATCCATCCACGGACAACTGTACCCAATTTGGGGAAGTTTGCATCTTGAGAACGATTGTGGAAAGACCTAGAAGCAGGGATCAGATCCATTTATTTGTTCATTAAATAGCATAATTGTAGTAAGAGCTTGGGGTATTAGTAATACTACCTTGGGTTGTGGCATATTTTCCTTCCTTTTATCGTGTGAGTATTTGCTTGGACATTAGGATCCAAAATGTAAAAAAAAAAAAAATTTAATCTTACACCTCCTCTTTTTGCTGAGGAAGATTGGCCCTGGGCTAACATCTGTGCCCATCTTCCTCTACTTTATATGTGGGACGCCGCCACAGCACGGCTTGATAAGCGGTATGTAGGTCCAGGATATGAATCTACCAACCTCTGGCCACTGAAGCGGAGTGTGTGAACTTAACCACTATACCACCGGGCCAGCCCCTACAACAGAGAGATTTCTTAAAAAACAAAACAAAATGAAATGCCCTGAGTGTTAAGGGATAGTATTCACATTTGCATGCTATTTAGAGCTCTGTGGAGCTTATAAGTAGTTCTCATATATTTCTTCATTTTTCTTCACAACAGCCCTGTGCAACAGTTATGCTTAATTATCTGCTGGAGAGAACGTGGAACTCAGAAGGGGTGACTGAATAGCCCAACATTGCTAAATTAGTAAAATGTGGAGTCAGCAATCGAGATTGAAAATTTCAACAGCTATTCTTGTACCACAAGTGCTGTGCACCCGCATGCTGAGCTTTGTGTCAGAAACTTTTGAGGTGATGAAAGAGAGAGGTGGCCTTGGATTTTATCTAGAAAGCCAGACAGGTCGTATAAAATATGTTAAACATACCTTCATCTCCAACTGTCCTTCAACCCTCTGTATTTGGTTTTTGAAACTATCACACCAATGAGATTATTTACCAATATCATCCTTTTTTGATAAATGGTAGAGCAATTGTTCTTACATATTTTCCCTTGATCTGAAGTCTTTACTGCGCAAATTTTTAAATATGGATATACATTTCTCTGGGTTAGTTCTTAGTATTCATTAGAATAAAATTAAAATCACTCCTGAGATACTCTCCTTAGGTGAGCCCAACTACTCTGCTGGTTTCAACAGCCACCTACAAGCTGGTGGCACTCACAACTTTCCCCTGAGCTTGTGACCTCAAACTCCAAATGGTGACTCAACATCTCCTCTTAAATATGTCATGGGCACTTCAGGGTCAATGTGTTAAAAAAATGAACTCTTCATTGTCTTCCTCCCACCTACTCCTCAACATGTATACATTCTTCACACAACCGGCAACTCTTCCTTATGTTTTTATTTATCATCATAAGTTCATTCCCATAACCTGGAAACCTGAGATGCATCCTTGCTTTATCCTTTACTCAAATCACCACTACTTCCTATATTAATGATTATATCTTCTATTTTTATAGGTTCTTATCCTTCTCTTATTCACACTACCACTACCTTCCTTCAGTTCACTATCATGTCCTAAGCAAATTACCTCTTATCCTCTTAATATTCATGTCCCAGTATTTCCATACTCTGACACATTATCCATGCTATAACCAGAGAAATCTATCGCTAATAAAAGTCCGATAATGTTGCCCCCTTGTCCTCACCTCCAATTACTGTCAGGTACACAGCAAGAACTTGCAGAGGGCAGATTGTACTGTACTCTCTCTTACCTGTTGGCTACTGCACACTGTGCTGTCTATACCTAGTAGCCTTTTACAATTCCACTCTTCCTTCAGTCAACAGCTTAGATAAAACCTCTTCTGAGGAGATCTCATCAGTTAGGAGGATTTTATTCTTGATCATGGGCTTATCATTATCATGGGGTTTTGGTCACCACTTTAATTATATGCATGTTTTCCATCTCACTCACTACCTTTAATAAACTGAGATAAAGGTTTGCAGCTTATGCGTCAGTGTAACCCCAGAAGCTAACACTGCCTGACGCAGAGAAGACATTCTGTCAATATTAATCAAAAGAATGCCAGAGTTAATGAATGAATGGATGCGTGAGTAAAATACAAATTGTATATGTAGCCACATATGTAAAAATGCCTCACTCCTTCCTGGTTTGGCTACAGCTGACTATCCTACACCAATGCTGCTCACTGCACACCGGAATGATCCTAGCTTGACTGAGAAAACCTACCAGAGACTTGGAAAGAATCATCACTGTAGGAGTTTCATGGAAGGAGAGACTTTCACACATGAGTTACACCATGTCTAACTTCTCTGAAACTGTCTCAGACAAACACACAAACACACACACACACGGGAAATACTATTGTTAACTCATAGTGTTGTTGTGAAGAGTAACTTAGGTAGTAAATAGAATTTACAGAGTAAAAACAACTTAATAAAGGTATTTTTGTCAGAGTCACTACACAAGGCTACGGGTTCAACCATTTTGATGGAAATCAATTTTAATAATGTAAGTGGTAAATTCAATGATTCAATCAGGTTAAATATATTCTGCTAAATTAACTATAGGACATTGCTCAACTGTGTAAGACTATGTTTCTACTGAGACAATCATAAATTTCAACCATTTATGACTTCAATAATTTATAATATGAGTATAGACTTTGGAAATTTCCCTTGCACACAGTGTCTGGCTCAAAATAAATGCTCAATAACTGAAGTTTATTGTTATTATTTATTATTAGGAGAATATTATTAAGAATATTCAGGTAATGTTTTATAATCATTCAATATTCAAGAAATATTTTTGCTTTTATTAAGGTTTAGTTTCAAGAGCTATCTGACATTTATATGTTCCTAATGGTAGTGACACTATTAGAAATTTGAAAATTCCTAAAATTAAGGAATAAAATATATGCCGTACTTTATCCTCAAGACATAGTTCTAGTTCCTAGAAAGTATCTTGAAAGTATCTGTGTGTGTATGCGTGTGTGTGTCTGCTTGTAAGAAAAAGAGAGCAGAAGAGAAGAAAATAATAACACAGTACTAATTTCATTATCAATGGTTAACAATTTGGGAGTTTGCTGGGTCAGAAGTTAATGAGATGGTTGGAGTTTCCAGCTGACTTTGTAATTTGAACAGTCTGTTTTCCCGGGACTTGATTTGATGGACTCTGAGGGCAAAGCCAGCACTTACCATACAGCAGTATGGCTAGCAGTGATTTTTCCAATGACCTTCAGAAATGGGCACAAGTCCCTGATGTACAAGTTGTTGCTCTTCTCATGAGGGAAGGTCAGTAGCATATTTGTTTCTCAAATTCTTATTTTCTGTTACATTATAAAAGAGGTTTGGACTTAAAAATGTATATAGGTAGAGATTTAAAATAAGCAATTTCTGAAACTTCAATTATAAGTTTTATGTGGTCTCTGAGGCTGTTTTTGGCCAGCATGGCGCCCTACTCACCCCAAATTGAATACCCTCCTCAGTTAGGAGGTGATTATGAGGATGTGCAGTTTCAGATTAAGGGCTTTGGGAATTCCTCTTTCAACTCAATATAAAAGTACCCTGATGCAGAAGAGATGCAGAGGTCAGAATCTCTCGATAAATGCCAAGGAAATCTGGGAGCACTACCTTTTGGTATAAAGAAGAAAGCGAGCTAGTGAAGTGTGAAAATGTTGCAGGAGAGGACAATGAGAGGAACTAATGTCCATTGTTCACCACACTGATGCACTACAAACTGTTAACTGTTTTGAATGTCTGTGCCTCAGGGCAAAAAGGAAACAACGCCTAATCAAACATGTTTAGAGATATAAATCTCTTGGGAAATATAACATGTTAATAGTGTATTTCCTTTTTTATTGTTTGCTTACTTTTTTATTGTGAAAAAAACGTAAATATACAAATCCTAGGAGAATAATAAAATAATGCAAAATATCAATTCTTTATTCATAAAAACAATAGAAATTTTATTTGGGTTATCTGTTCGTTTGATTAATCTAGGCTATTATTAGTGCTATAATTCATTTAGAGCCAAGGACCCAGGCAAAAATTTCAGAGTCTGTTCATGTCTAATGGAGACCATTCTCATTCAATAAAGTATTTTAATTACCTCAACCTTAACATTTTACAAGTCAGTGTTTTATTTCCCGCATTTACTGACGTTAACTTTACAAAGTGAAAGAAATTTCTGTATGGTGTTTATTTTAGGTAGCGTTTATGTAAGACTATCAGACCAACTATTTTGATGGATTCTAACTCACAAACGTGGTGGATTAAGTCACTCAACCAAGATAATGAATTTCCACCAAACCGATTATATGGCATTAGCTTAATTGAGTGGGAGTATCAGCCCCGACAGAGACAATCTAGCTCTCAGGTAGAAAGCAAAGAAAAAGTCTTATCTGATTCAGCCTTGCTTGGCAAACTTGACTTCCAATTACAGGGCCGCTGACAAACACAGCCTCTGGCATCAGAGAAGAGTGTAAAGTTTAAGAAAAGTATTATTAGACAGATCTTGATTTAAATCCAGCTCGATCTCTTCCCAGCCGTGTAACTAAAGTTCTTGCATCATTTTCCTCACCTGTGAATTGACGTTAAGAAATATCAGTTGTTGAGCACTGTTATAACGATTGAATTTTATACATGTATAAAAACTTGACTCCCTTGGGGCATGCAAACATCTATACTTTCTCCTTTTGTCCACTTAATTTTCTCTGCTTTTCTTTTTTCATTTGTTCCTTCAAGATACACACAAAACACTACTCAGGACACTTAACTTTTCTTGGCTCTTATGTTCCTCTGTATGCCACATAAAACCTGTCTTGGTAGTGTTTTATTTGCCCACACCTCCTACGAAACTGTGAGCTTCTCGTCAGTGAGAAATCTCTTTCTTATCCAGCCCTTAGAACATACTCAGGCATAAAGACTATCTACAAATCACCACTGCCTTGTGAATCCTTCTAAAGCACAGCTTAATTTTGTGAATCTCTTGCTTAAGAATAGAGTACAATTAACTTTTACTCCCCACTCCCTGGCTTTTAGACAACACCTACTTCCTAAATTGGACAATAGACACATAGGTGCATTTCTTCATCTAGCTTCAACATATCTTTCCGTTCGGCCTCTTCCAAGTACCCAGAATTCAGGTAGTTGGAGCATTTTTCGATACTCATGTATACATTTCTTGTGCTTTTGTACCTTTAAGTCCACTTTCCTCACCTCCTAGGTATTTCCTTGCCAACAAGCTATTATCCATACTCAAACTATTCTATAAAACCGTTTCTGGAGCTCACCACCACCATGACAGTGTGCTCCATCTTTTTAACCTGCCCACACAGCAAGCAATCGCACCCATCTCTGAATTTTATTTTGCTGAATTGTATATTATCTCCACATTAGTTATCTGTTTTTGCATAACAAATAATCCCCAAACTTAAAACAAATATACATTTTATATAGCTTAAAACATTCATTAATTCACACAGATTCTGAGGGTCAGGAATCCTCAAGTGGCTTGGCTCAGGGGTTCTGGATCAGGTTCTCTCATGAAGTTGCCCTTTAGGTATCAAGCAGGGCTGCCATCATCTGAAGGGCTGGAGCTTCTCTTCTCAGCATAAGGTTATGAAGACCAAGAGGCAGGGTTACTGGAGGCCGTGTTAGAGGCTGGCCACCTTCTTTCTCATGGTCTTACTCCCTTATTCTTGCACTATAGTTCTTTTTTTCATGTAAGATCCTTGCTAGTATACACCTTGTCTTTTTTTGTCTTTATATCTCCTTCTATACTTAATAGTGTCTAGAACAATGTGAATAAATGCTTATTGAATTAATTGAATTAAATCAATGTTTCATGAAACTAAATAAAACTTTCTACCTTCTTAGATTAGGCCACTGGATTTTACTCAGTTTTAAATAAAAATATGAAAAGCAATAGCTATTTTGAAAAAAATGCAGAGGTTTTCTGATAAATTCACAAAGAGATTTGGGGTTGGGGATCAGGAAAGTTTTGTCTTTCTTTTCCTGGCTTTCAAAATAAAGATGGAAATAAAAAAAGAAAAGACACAAATTATTAATCAGAAATGAAAGAGGGGACATCACTACAGATCCCACGAACATTAAAAGGATAACCAAGAAATACTGTGAACAACTTCACGCTTACAAATTTGACAACATAGGTTAAATAGACCAATTCCTTGAAAAATACAATCTGCTAAAACTCACACAAGAAGAAATAGACAATCTGAATCAGCCTATATCTATTAAAGGAATGGAATCAATAATTAATAACTTTCCAAAGCAGAAAACACTAGGCTCAATGGATTCACTAGTGAATTCTACCATATATTTGAAAAACAAATTATAAGAATTCTCTACAATATCTTCCAGAAGATACAAGCAGAGGGAATACCTCCTAACACACTCTATGAGACAAGCATTACCTAATATGAAAACTAGACAAAAACATTACAAGAAAATAAAACTACAGACCAGTATCTCTCAGGTGCATAGATGCAAAACTCCTCAATAAAATATTACCAAACCAAATCAAAAAATATATAAAAAGAAGTATGCACCACAAGCAAATGGCATTTAATTAAGGCTTGCAAGACTGGCTCAAAATTCAAAAATCAATTACTGTACTCCATCACATGAACAGGCCAAAGAAGAAAAATCACACAATCATGTCAATAGATGCAGTTAGGGCATGTGCCAAAATCCAACACCCATTCATGACAAAAACTCTTAATAAAGAATGGAGGGAAACTTTCTCAACTTGATAAAGACTATTTATAAAAATCCTACAGCTAACATCTTACCTAATGGTAAGAAACTCACAGCTTTCCCAATAAAATTAGTTACAAGGCAAGGATTTTCAATGTCATACTGGAAGTTCTAGCTAATGTAATAAGACAAGAAAAGGTATCTAGGCATATCTCATTTTATTGTGCTTCACTTTATTGTGCTTCACAGATATTGTGTTTTTTACAAACTCCCCACCAGCAAAAAGATTGTGATTCACTGAAGGCTCAGATAATGGTTAGCATTTTTAGCAATAAAATATTTTTTATTTAAGGTATGTACATTGTTGTTTTATACATAATGCTATTGCACACTTAATAGACTACAGTATAGTGTAAACAATTTTTATATGCACCGGGGAAACAAAAAATTTGTGTGACTCACTTTATTGTGATATTTGCTTTATTGCAGCGGTCCAGAACCAAACTCTCAACATCTCTGAGGTATGCCTGTATAGATTGGGAAGGAAGAAATAAAATGCTATTTCTTTGTTGATGACATGATCATCAATGTAGAAAAACTGAAAGAATAAAAAAAAAAGCTCTGGAACTAATAAGTGATTATAGCAAGGTTGCAGGTTATAAGGTTAATATACAGAAGTCAATAACTTTCCTATATACCAGAAATGAACAAGTGGAATTTGAAATTAAAAACACTACCATTTATATTAGTACCCAAAGATATGAAATACATAGGTATAAATCTAACACCATAGGTACAAGGTCTATGCAAGGAAAACTACAAAATGATGAACAAAATCAAAGAAAAACTAAATGAATAGAAAGAGATTTCATGTTAATGGATAGGAAGACTCAATATTGTCAACATGTCGGTTCTTCCCCACTTGATCTGTAGATTCAGTGTAAAAGTCCAACAAAAATCCCAACAAGTTACTTTGTGGGTGTTGATAAACTGTTTCTAAAGTTTATACAGAGTTGCAAAAACCCAGAATAGCTAACACGATGTTGAAGGAGAAGAAATAAGTTGGAGGACTGAAGCTATCTGACTTGAAGACAGTATAAAGCTGTAGTAATCAAGACAGGAATTTATTGGCAAAAGAATAGACAAATAAATCAATGGACCAGAAAAGAGAGCCCAGAAATAGATTCACTTAAATATAGGCAACTGATCTTTGGCAAAGGAGCAAAGGCAATACAGTGGAGCAAAGATACTCTCTTCAACAAATTATGCTGGAACAACTGGACATCAACATGCAAAAAGTAAATCTAGACACAGACCCTTTACAAAAATTAACTCAAAATGGGCCATAGACCTAAACATAAAATGCAAAACTATAGAACCCCTAGAAGATAATTTAGGAGCAAACCTAGATGATCAAAATAAAAACGCTATTTTAAATTAAGGATTAACTTCCAGCTGTAAAAGTACCCAGGTGTAAGTGAAATACTCCATTTCTTTACCAAAACATTCACCAGCCACTTACATTCGAAGTACATGCAAATTAAAGAGAGGATGAAAACAGAAAGTGTATTTTACACAAATTGTTCATTTAATTTAAAGTCACAGATTGTTAAAGTCACTTAAATTCTCCTGGAGCCATTGCGTAGGTGGAGGCTGTGCACAGGCATGCTTACATTTTTGTCTCTGGATTTCTGTTTCCATTTTTCACAGGGTTGTTCTCTTGTTGTTTATGGGTTTGTTTGTTTTTCTAGGAAGTTTCTGAGGAGAATTCTGATTTTTCACTTTTTTCATTGCTCCATGGGACCTAATTCAATATCTAGTGCATCAACTATCTTTTACAGTCATTTGGCAGAAAAATAATGGAATTTGATCAAATAACTTGTACTGTTACGTTGGGCTGATTATACACCGTCTGTGGCTTCCAGTTCCCTGAATTTTAACACAATTATACAGATTTTCATTATATTAAATTATTGCATTGAAATAATATGTTAATGGCTAAATCTAACTCTCCAAGCTATAAATTTCTAGCACAGGGCCTTGCTTCAGTTGGCAAGTTTGTGATAAATGTTTACTGAACCCAAAGTGTTGAATATGTCTGTTTGCTTCTTTGTTTAAAAAGCAAAATTGTTACATATTAAGACTCAAGTATAATAGATATTTAAAGGATACTCCTAAGGGACTTACTAAGGTAGATGTTTTTTCACTCTTAGTAATCTTTATCGTATCCAGAGGTTCTAACCAGGTCACATACAACTTGAAATTTCTTGAAGTTTATTATTGGTAACTTCTAGCAGTACGTTTTCCTCCTGGACCCCAGTGCTGATTTTCTCTCTACTTTCCATTTCTGCCCAGTTCAAGTGACAACAAGGGTGATCATTGGTAGGAACTATGACAAGGGCCCCTTCCTTGACCAAACTTCAGTCATGTTCCTACAAGTCCTCTTTACAGACAGCTTCATCCTCAGCCCAGGCCTTGGCTTGCCTTTAGCAACAATCCTGTTAGGCCCATTTAGCAAGGATCCTCCCATCCTTGATTTCAAATCAAGTTCTTCTTAGTAATTTCTCATCCTCTGACCCCAACACTTTTCTTCTTGGCTCTAAATGTTAGCTGTCTTTGCTATACCAGAATTGAGCTCATTTCTATGCTGCAGTCTCTCACCCCTACTGCAGTAGCTTGAATAAAATCTGTCTTACCATTTTTAACTAGTGTCTGGTACAAAGTTTTTCTTTTATTTTATGCAAAAACTAAGAATGCTTGTATTTCCTTGAAGAGCTTTTGCAAGAAACTCCCAGATTCAAAGACTGTATTATTGAACTAGATTCTGTCTAGCCCCACTCAGAATCCGTTATTCACATTACTTCCAAAGTATTCAAAGGGAGAAAATGGTCAACTAAGATTTTGTCCTGTCCCAAGATGTTGTAAGATCCTGAGCCTTTGGGGGTGTCATACAGACACTTAGGAGGAGGAAGATCATCAATTTGTTGGGAAAATATAATTAAAAACAAAATCTCCTCCCAAGCTAGAGAATCTGTCCACGAAGGCAGAAGATAAAGAAAACTTTTTAATTATCAAATAAGCATTAAGCTAGAATGTGATGAGGCACATTTAGCAGATAAGCAATCTGCTAAAGAGGTTGCAAAGACAGAAATAAATCTCATTCTTATATAACTAAGTGAATACAATCCATTCAATAAATGAGGTAGGTTTTGTAATTCTGAGTCAGGTAACAGCTGAAACCAGGTGCATGTCCTCCCAGGAAACTGGGAGATAGAGCATTACTTTCCTTGATGACTGTATTTCAAAGAGAAGACTCTAGTCCTTGAAGAAAGATTCTTGAGTTTTGAGACTGGCAAGAGGCTTATCTGGTCATTAAAAACATTTATGTAAATTTGAAAAAGACAGAGGGGAAAATTCTGAAAGAAAAGAAAGAAGAGAAAAAATCTTTTATTTTCAACAGCTAGAAACAAGTCTCTTATTTTTAATTTGTGTTTGCCCTTATACAATGCCATAAAGTACCCTAAAACACTATAGCCAGTATCTAGCAATTGCATTTCCCCAAAGCGATGAAAAAATTTTAAAGTCATTTATGAATAATACTAGTAAAGTAATGATAATTGCAATTATTTTTTAAAATAACTGTGTCTTAGGAAGTTTAGTGGCAGTTTTTATAAAATATTATCTCATTATCTATAGCTCACAATAGTACTACGATTTTGATAAGCAAAGCCAGGTCTCTGATTATTGGTCCCTCTCAGTCAAATATCATTTGTAAAAGTGTTGTGGTATGTGTGTGTTTAAGGGGGCTTGCGATAAGAGGTAGGAGAATGTCTTTTTCTCCCCACATGTAAATTTTGTATTTGTTCTGAAGAACACCCCTTGCGAGTTCAGATCTTAAAAAGAGCCTTCTCAAATAAAACATGAGTCCAACTTATTTACTTTAATAAAACGGATGATCTCTTTTTCTTTTTTCCCGCATGGGAATACTTCATCTTCAAAATATTTTCACATAAACCAATCTCATTCTAAATAATTTTAGTTTGAACCAAATCAGATCAAATTTATTTTATATTTTAGAAAATCTCCTGGTAAAATAGTGGTAAACATAAGCATTGAAGTGAATAAACTAATGATCCACGTGACTGCTAAGAAAACTGAGAATTAATTGGATTTTGTACCCACTCATGATAAATCCCTTGAGTTCTGCAGGCAGTACCAAAGATACTTTCACTTTTATTATGTAAGATAATGGGATTGCCAGCTAGTCTAAGTCTTTAATCTTAGTTGATAAAGTGAGATGAATACTCAGGAAATACACTACGTGGGTTTAAATCGGCAACAAAAAAAAGAGAAGAAAAGCCTGAAGTGTTAGATTGCCTATCAGGAAAACAGAATTAACTGTAAGCACTTTTGCATAGTTGAAGGGAAATTCTAGCCGTGGTTGCAAGGTATAATTTTAAAGTTAGTTGTCTAATGCAAATAATTGACATGTATAATGAGTGATTTAATTTGTGTTCTTTCATTTCTTCCCCTTTGATTGGAATATGATGTATTGCTGTTTTTGTTCTCCACACACATTAATTTAGTTATAAAAAGGAAGGAAGTTAATCATTTCTATGATTTTTTTAATAAGAGAAATGGATGTGCTCCTTCTATTTTGATTTGTATTATTTTTCTTTAGTATTATTTTTATTTTCCACTTCAAACTGTGTATATTTTTCCAATTTGCTAAAAGATAGCTCCAAGCAACTGACTTTTGTTTATTGATTTGGCTGAAACATTGTGTGCTTTTAATAAATACATTTTATCATCCTTGATAAATTGTTTTTCATATAATTGATGGCTGGCTTAAAACATATTACTCTATATCAAAATAAGTTTAGCTCTTTATGAAGTCGACTTGAAAAAAAATTCAAATTTTTTCTTTTGAAAAAGTGAAATAGGCCCACCTGAAATATAAGACGTAACTGATTTTTAAGTCTTGACTAAATCTAAAAAAAAAAAAAAAAAATTCTACAATGCAGACATTATCTTTATTTTTTAGTTGATGATGTCCAGGCTCAGAAATGTGAGCTACTTTGCCCAAGCTCACATAGCTAGTAAGTTGTAGGGCCAAGAATGCAAGCCAGGTACAATGATCTTAACTCCTGTGACGATTTATTCTCAACATTTCCCCCCAAATATTTTCTTCTGACACCTTATTCACATAAAATATCTGTGAATCTCACGAGTGATCTTATTCCTAGAGTCCATTTTCTACATATTATAAATGACAAATTTTGTTTGATGATAAACCTGAGTGTCACAATAGTTCAAGGTCATATACATCCACAGAGCTACACAAGTAAATATTCTATATCCATAGACATTTCTAAGTCAGATATCAGATTCTTCAACGGTGATACAGGGTTCTAGAGGAGCCATAGCTTCAAGATTTCAAGGAAAAATTATTTTGAGTGCAGGATTCTGCACTTGGCCAAATTAATAATCTTAATGATAGATTAAATATATTTTCAAAGTCACAAGTTTTCAAAAATATGCATACAAATCTTTACTTAAAAAGCTACTAGAAATTAAGCTTTAACAAAACAAGAAAGTACATTTTTAAGAGTAGTGGATATGGAATGTAGGAACTGAAGGATCCTGCATGGCAAATAGGAAAAGGAAATCCCAGAACGAGCACTGTGTATGATGTTGAGAGAACTATTGCCCCAGTGGGAGACGGAGGGTGGTGGGGTACTGCGTGCAAGGGCCAAGAGATTAGTTAATGGAATTAATAAATTATTTTGGTATTTGAACATTTGAAAAAAGTGTATAGAATTTGAAAGTTCTAGTTAGCTTGGAGCGAAAAAAAGGTCACAGATACTGATAAAACTAATCAAATACAATTCTTAAAATCGGTGTTTATTAATCCCAAGAAAACATTTAGACATATATTTAAGAAAAAAATTTATTAACAGAATTTTTGACTAAGCCATATATTATACATAAATTATATATAAATCATAAAATGTAAACCATGACAATTTAACAAAAATACTGGCATGTAACAATATTGGGAAAATGGAATGTAGAGATGGTTCTATCAGAGAAATAAACCACTAAGTATTATATTAAGTGATGTCTAATACTAATAAACCAAGAAATATCCTAACTGGTTAAACATATTATTCACTTACGTGAGGGTATGTGCCTGAAAATAAAATTGAATTTTGAATCCTATTTGGTGAGTGAGACTGTGGAATGGGGAGAGGTTGGGCAAAGGATTGCCCTTTTTATTATGAAACTTGAATCCTATTTGATTTTTAAACTTAAATATATAATTCTTCATAAATTGTTAAAAATAACAAGAAAAACAAACAAATTATGGATAGCATATTGCTGATATTAGTGGCTTCTCTCTTCACAAATAATGCCTGCCAGGTGCATCTTTTGTGTCCCGAATTAGAAACTTATCTTCAAGTACAAGGGTACAAATGGACATCAATTCACTCACCTGATATGGCTACATCAGATAAAAACACATTTTGTCTATTTCATATATGTGCCAAGGACAGTCCTAGATTTAGTTTTCCATCTAGTAAATTCCTGGTTGACAAAATTTGCATCTGAGTTTCAAATAAAATAAAATTAAAACAAGATTTACATTTTTATTGGCATTCTCCCAAAACTAGATTGATAATCTGCCAAATCTGAATAAATCAGCCTTGAGAGAATGGGAAATAGAAGAAGCTCCAATACAGAGAGCACCTACTGTGTGCTAGGCATTATACAGACCTTTTACATATATTTTCTTCGTCAATGCTCATCAAAAATGCCTTTGAGGTCTCTTCACCACAAGCTCCAGTTATCTCCAGAGCTTAGGTCTTTAACCACTGAGCAAGACTGCCTGCCTACATCTTCTCCATGTTAAAAAAGAAATAACCAGCCCAAAATGGAGTCATTTGTTCCCACAACATCAAAACAAGGCTTAATTACAGTTTCAAACTAACTCAGGAATGTGACCTTTCTTAACAATCAGAAACTTCCTGATTAGTGTTAGTGAAGTAATCTACATGATAAAACCTTTGTCTTTCCTGTTCCCTTCTCCCAAAAGAAGATATCCTGGCCTGAAACAATCCTTTCTTTTCGTTTGTTAATAACTTCCCTACCCTCTCTTCTTCTGCATATAAAAGTTTCCATTTTATACAACTCCTTGGAGTGCCCTTCTATTTGCTAGATGAGATGTTGCCCCAATCGTGAATTGTTTAATAAAGCCGATTAGATCTTCAAATTTACTCAGTTGAATTTTGTTTTTAACACCCATGAAGTAGGAAGCACAGGAGCTAGGTTCTCTTTTTCTCACCCTCGAGAAAAAAACATGAATCTAAACGGCCACCGGTGAAATCTGAAATCCGCCCTGGGTTATTCTAAGACTGTGTCTCCCCAGCTCTCCAGTCACATTGACCCACTACCTTGTTTGATTTAGCAATTCAATCAAATCCCACTGGCTTATTTAAATAGTGTGTGTGTGTGTATTTTTTCATAGGATAGTAATTTGACTTAGTGGCCATGCTCATGGAAGACATCACTGGTGGTCTATACTCACCCCTGACATGTTCTCTTGTAGAGAGTCTTTCTCTTCCAAAATTTCATTTGACCTATTTTGGCTTTGACCTTGGAAACTGAGTCCTCTCCTGTTTATCTGTCCCTTGCTAAAGGGGAGAAGCTTCAAAGCATCTCATTTTTCACATCATTTAAAAATATATACAAAATAGACAATCATTAGGGTTTGGGATACTTGTACTCACTTTAATTATTTCTAATTAGTCCCTTCATATAGACAAACATTAAAGAAAGGAAAATGGATATTTTAATTTGAGACAAGATGCTTTTAAAGACTCAAGAGTCTCTATCTTTCCATGGAAGAGTTTTTAATTATAATCATTCAGAGTTTGTTTAAAGTAGACTGTAGAATTTGAAGCAAGTGTTCACAGAGAAGCTTCATTAATTACAAACTTTTTTTGTTGTAGTTGTTAATTTTTTTCTTTAAAACACACATACACATACACATGCACACATACACACTAGTTTCCCAGAAAGGAAAACTTTTAAAAGTTTTCATTGTCATTTGACTCTTCTGAATCCATCTGTCAGCACATCAGTTCAGACTTTCCTCCTGAAGAGAAGGGGGAAATGTCAGCATCTGGTGGAACACCTGCACACAGAGATAGGACCCACACAGTATTCTGCGTTTGTAGGGATTTCCTATCACCAGGATAAGTCAAATGTGGGCCTTTTTTCAAAGCTTTTATTCTGACTCAGAAGGAACCTCATCCCATGGTTAACAGCTAGTTAGGTAGCACAAGTTTTGTTAAACAAATGAAAACATTAAACATTTATGAAAGCAATAACCGGATTCCTTATTTCTTAACGGCTTTCTTAAGTGTGGAAGAACCTTAAACCTTTCACAGATTAGCAGGAAAGACCTTTGAGGTCTTTGAAGGACATCAGCTCTGAAACGACACAAGGAAACTTTTTCAAGTGGGCTCTAAAATGTACCTTCTGCTAACATGAAACGAGGAAGAATCCAGCACACGCATGTATTCCTCTAGAGACCTGCAGCGTCTAAGCTGGTGCGCTCCCATCAGTCTCTATAACATTTGAAGAGGCTGACATTTATGCTCCATTTTGTAATTTTAATTGTTTTCATAATGGCCATTGATATATGTTCTCATGGATTCTCTAATATTGTCTAATACATGCCAGACCCCTGTCTCACTCTCTCCCCTTGTCTCCAAAGTGCATCCTACATTCTAACTACTTATATTTGTTGACATTATTATGCATTATATCTGATTGAGAAAGACAAAGACATTTTTAATACTCTGAATTGTCATTTCTTTTTGTCAAGGAACTTTGACTTATATTTATGGTAATAAAATGCAGTTTGCTCTAGGAAACAAGGATAGGAAGAAGAAAGATGAGGTTAGAAGCGGAGTCACACTTTAAGGTGTTTTCAGCCATTTAAAGCTAAGTCTGTGTGTAATGGATGGTAACATTGTTAACAAGTGACCCTAATCTAACAGAGTAGCACAATGTTAGGTTAAATAACAACTCTATAAAATACATGCAGTGGAGGCTTTAAAAGCTATTGTCTTGTGTTTATCATGTTTAGCAAAGTTTTATGTATTACATTAGTTGAAATCTTTTTTTTTTTTGGTGAGGAAGATCAGCCCTGAGCTAACATCCATGCCAATCCTCCCCTTTTTCCTGAGGAAGACCGGCTCTGAGCTAACGTCTATTGCCAATACTGCTCCTTTTTTTTCCCCCAAAACCCCAGTAGATAGTTGCATGTCATAGTTGCACATCCTTCTAGTTGCTGTATGTGGGACGCAGCCTCAGCATGGCCAGAGAAGCGGTGCGTCAGTGTGCGCTCGGGGTCCCAATCCGGGCCGCCAGTAGTGGACCGGGCGCACTTAACTGCTAAGCCACGGGGCAGGGCCCCCATTAGATGAAATCTAATGAAGCAAACTGATGGTATAACACTTGCTCTGTGAGATGTGGGAAGATAAGGGGGAGGCTAGGAAGATCCAATACTCTTACAACCAAAATGTGAAATGAGCCAAGAATGTAGTTATGGTTGAATTATGGCGATACTATCAGTGTTCCTCCCATACACATTCACCCCCCTCACTGTGTCCACTCATTCTGGACTGAATTCTAGTAACCAGCATTTGCATCTTTGTTGGAGGGCTTTTCTCAGGCTGCAACCTGTTATACGTAAATAAATGTCCTTCTGAGGGAAGCCCTTCACAATGAATGACAGCTGTAGAGATGTAAAAACTTCAGTCTCTTTGGCTCTAGCAAGGCATGTATTAACATAATTTTTGAGTTCATCTGTAGGATTAAGCTCATTCACCCCCTGAAGTCACTCATTATTGCTTATCTCTTCTTCCTGGCATCACTTTCTATCCTCTGCTGATGCCTCTGCACATTCTGAACGGACTATAGGCACTGAGTTCTCATTTCTGGGTGGAGTTAAAGGGGGTCTGCTCTACAGGACAGAGCAGGGAATTCAGCAAGACAGGAATTCTTGGCTAAGAACAGACCTAGAAGATAACTTCTCTATTAGTCAATAGGATGGGAAATGGTCTTTATGCTAATGTCTATATGATGTAGAAGACTACAGAAGATGTGAGAGTTGGGATTATTGAGCGAGGTTTGCCAACTTGAGAAGTGAGGAGCTGGGTTTATGTTTGGCAGAGTTTAAAAAGAGAACAAGGAGAGTGCAGAGGACCCTGGGGTGGACTGGAGAGAAAGAAGACAAGCCCTGCCATGAAGGAGCCAGAGTCAGGCTCCTGTGGAATTGGGATAAGTAGATGGACCGTGACCCAACAGTAGGACATACGAGGTGGGTGAGAACCATTTGCTATTAGAACATGGAGGAGGGACACATAACGAAGCCAAAGAGAGCAGAAAGCATCTGGAATGACAAATGTCTGAGATAAGTGAGTAAAATTAAATGGGCATATCCATTTGGAGAAGAACTGAGAACAGCAAAGGAGTAGGAAGCGTTTTTTTGTTGTTTTTCTGAAATAAGGATAAGACTTCCAAAGTTTCTTTAGGCACCTACAAGGAGTTTGATATGACTGGAGGTAAGGGTAGTGGTGGTGAAGTCCCCAAGAGTTGACACTGTAAAGTTGGACAATTGTAAATCATGGAAGGCCCTGTCATAACTAGTGTGGGCAAGAGGGAAAAGGAGGAACAGGAGGAGAGAACAGCATCTCCAAAGAGAGACTTAGGAAGAGAAGGAGGAGACTGAGGAGAGTGGGCAGTATGGGACTGAAATAAATTTGTATACATTTTTTACTATATCCTAGCACTGATGTTGTGTTGGTGATTTTTTAACAAATGTATTTCATTTTTTACCTTTAACAGGCTGAATTTTGATTTGCATGGCTTGACTCTTTCCTATGCTCTAAATGGCAGTGAAATGGTTGAATAAATCTGCTGTCTTAGCACCATCCAAACTTCAGAATTATATCATCTATTTTCCTTCTTTCCTCCAAGTTCTCTAAGGTCAGCACCATCCTCATTTTTTAGGCACCTGCAGTCCATTGCTAGTCTCGTTTTTACATTGTAAGCTCTTTAGTTCTTATATTTTGTATACATTTATTTTATATCATGTATTTTATTTGCTGCAAAGTGTCATAGGCATTCATCTAGCTATAAAAGTAATAACACTTAAAATAATAATAATTGTATATTGAGTCTCCTGAGTCTTATTGTTTTTCTGCTATGGAAGTGTTTTGGTGATACTCAGTGACTGCTATACCCATGAGATCTTCATGAAAATGTGATGTGAGGATTTGTATTTATGAAGCCATATCACTGAACCTATTTTTAAATAAATAAAGTACTATTATTTCTTCTAGAGATAGTCTGAGTTTTCCAAAATGACTGAAGACTGTGTGACATTCCTAAATCAATGGAATACCACACTGTGTATTGAAGACTGCTTTGTAATAATAGGGATACATCTTCTAGAAAAAAAGTACAATAGAGGCCTGGATTCTGCTATGCGTATTTCAGTGCCTTGGCTGTACTATTCTCAAAATATGGACAAATCTTCTTTACACCATTGTGATGTCCAGAGATATTGGCATATAGGTGAAATAGCCCAAGGTAGGTAAAGCTATACATATGTATACATATATGTGTGTGTGTACAGTATTTTAATACATAACAAAATCAATGAAACATGAATTGAAAGCTTAGGTCTGGCAGCATTTATCTATGTGATCTTTTTTTTTTTTTTGTGAGGAAGGTCAACCTCGAACTAACATCCTTGCCAATCCTCCTCTTTTTGCTGAGGAAGACCGGCCCTAAGCTAACATCTATTGCCAGTCCTTCTCCTTTTTTTTCATCCCCAAAGCCCCAGTAGACAGTCGTATGTTGTAGTTGCACATCCTTCTAGTTGCTGTATGTGGGACGCGGCCTCAGCATGGCTGGACAAGCGGTGTGTCGGTGCGCACCTGGGATCCCAACCCAGGCCTCCAGTAGCAGAGGGCGCGCACTTCACCACTAAGCCATGGGGCCGGCCCCTGTCTATGTGATCTTGATTTTCACTTTTTTCATCTTTAAAACAGAAATTATCTTACTCATGATACTGAACTTGATTAAGTGAAATATTATAAAGTGTTTAGTACTGTTCCTAATACAGTAAGAATTTAATATATAGCAACAATTACTAAAAATACTATTACTCAAGAAATTAGAAATGACATAATAAAGGAAGAAAGATTAAAGACATCATCTACCTACAGTCTAATCCTCTTGGAAACTTGTGTGTGTGTAAAGCTAAAATTCAGAGAATGAGCCAATAATACCAGTGGACCACTTGTGAAATGCATAAACGAAAGAACTACTGGAGATTCACTGAGAGCCTTTGTGATCATAATTTACACATAGTTCTAGCAGGACTAGGTGACTGATTACTGAAGCCTTTACAGATCACCACAAACGTACAAAGACGTAAGAGGCTAGGCTAGGGAACATTTGATCAGCAGTGGGCTTTGACGGTGGGCAACCTGATGGCATGAACAGAGCTACACAAAGTGGCAAGGATTCTCAATGCACACAAGTCTGAGATCATTCAGATGGAGTCACGTATCTTATCTCACCCGATCTTGCAGTTATCCCTTCATTAAAATGTTCCTCAATAGTAGCGTTCATATTTATTGAATAGATAACAATTAATGTATAAATTCTTTACAGAAGATCTTTTTTGCCAAATAGCAAAGCTTTACACATTATATGTGAAAATTATGCCCATCAGATATTTTGTTTATTAGAATAGCCAGCTCTTTTATAAAATGATTATTTTTTAAGAGTTCTACGCAGCTGAATCTTGTAAAATGATTTGTGTGTTATAAAGGAGAAAACAATAATATTAAGTATCTATTATATTCCAGATCCTTCATCTTTTTAATCTCTAGATTAATTAAGATGCTTTTACCTCCAAGTAGAACACCAAGAAAAAAACATCTAAAACACTAGGGCGTTGAATTATTCTCTGTAATGAGAATAGCCAGATAAGAAGTTCCAAAATTGTTTAATTCAGTTACTAAATGACATAGAGTAAGTTTTGGCTTGACTTTTTTTCCCCGTATTTTCTTCAATTTCCAGAAGATGGTTGTGATAGCAACGAGGCATGTGCCCATACAAAACAACGTCCAAGGTAAGAAAGAAGGATGTGATAGGTCTCACTCACAGTATATTATTCTCTTCCTCCTTCTTAGTAGGTAGGGAAATCTTTCTCAGAACCCCATGGATCTCACTGTTCAATGGTGTGTCAAGTGACAAAGTCTTGACTGTAAAGGATGCCAAGAATGCTCATATCTTTTACTGTCAGTATCAGAAGGAATGTCAGCTATGTTGGTGAAGTGAGGTGACCTTCATGACTAAGGTACACATATCTGCAGCTATGCTGAGTTGCCCTCAGCTGAAGAGAGCTGCCTTGCTTAAAGACATGCCCCATTCCCAGGCAGCCTATAACAAATAATTTGGTCTATGTGGGGTATAAATGCCCAGGCCTCACTCTAATACGGGACAATTCTGAAGAGCCATCTCAGCACAGTGGGGTCAACTGAAATGTCTGTTGAGACTGTATTGCTGTCCAGCTTCTGCCCATCCTGCTTCCATTAGGCACCTATGGGTGACGACTCGGACACAATAATTTCCTTCTCAGAGTCGGCTGGTCAGGGACCCAATATGAAAGAGATGAAAAAAAAAGAAGTGGGAGAGAGCTCTCAGATAGATAACTAACAGTTCTACTGATTCTAACTTACTTCTCACAATAATTCTATGCTGTTAATATCACCCCTTTTAAAAATAAAGATAGAGAGAAGCATAGAAGTTGAAAAATTTGTCCAAAATCACACAGCAGAAAGTTGTGGCATGCTTTTTGTCCAACATCATCCCTCTTCCATTGTCACATTAATCTTGAATTTTTAATTTAAAAATTAAGAATTTTAACTATGGAAATTAAATATTTTTGTGGTTCAGGTATGTGAATCATTTTGAAAGTTTTTATGTTTTGGAATTAAATGACTAGTAAAATTTAAGCATAATGAGATTATCATTATTTTGCTGTTGTTTATATTGATCTATTATCATTTTTTTTTGTTGTTGTTGTTTAATCAAACTTGGCTCTATGGCTATTTGTGCTATTGCGATTTTCTATTAAGCCATAATAAATCTTCAGAACCCCATGATGATTGACCGGGGTTCTTTATTTGCTGTTAAATCTTGCCTCAGAATTTAACTGCTACTTCTCACTTTAATTTTGGAAAGCATGACGGCAAACGCTGAAATTTAATCAATGTCCTGATCACTCTAGGAGATACATTTTTATTTCTTCTCAGCATTCCACAGGAGAACCTAGAAAGTTATTCTATTTATTTAAAACCTCTTTGGTTTAATGCTTCAAATTAACATTGGGAAAATCTGAGAGGAGAGATGAAATGTGTTTTCTTTAGAATCAAAGTTCATTTTTTTCTGTTTCTTTTCTTAATTTCCAGATTATATTATTTTAGTCTAGTGAACATTAATTGCTGCTTTTCTGCATCATTAACTTGGCATTTCAACATTGAGCCAGGTATATTTATCGCATTGAAGCATCTTGCAATAAACTTTACTGAAACATATATCATTCCACAATCCTGGCAGGTGGTAAGCAAGCCCGACTAGAAATTACAAGACTGGATTTCTGCTGTGCAATCTGTGATGAGTTAAACGATCTCTCTGGGTTTCAAATTCTTCAATTACAAAACACGGTATCTAAAGAGCAAGTATTACTATTTAATCAACAACCACATATTGAACACCCACTATGTGTCAGAAACTGAGGATTTTAAGATGGATAAGCAAGGTGTGCCCAGGAGCTAACACTGTAAAATGAAAACATACCTGTAGGCTTTTGGTGACTCTCCTCTTCCATTTTTGTCCCTCCAATTTGAAGTACTTCTACACATCCTCAAATAATTCACAATCCATTAGAGAGAATACATAATTAACCTGATATTTTTATTAGGAAACTGGGCCAGAGTAAATGTGGGAAGTACATAAATTATCCATTATTCAATTATTCAATAATCTCCATGCGATATTTCTTCCTATATCCTTCCTCAGCCTCATCTGCCTAACTCTGCTCTCTTAGCCCTTTATCTAGGCATCCCATAATATGAAGTTCTTTGCTGATCCTAGAAGCCTTAGTTCTTGCTCTCTGCTTGAGTAATTCACAAAGAAAAAACAAAGGTACGATATATGATTGAATATTAACCATAGCCATGTGTTCTTCCAACATAAGCTTTGGTAGCCTCAGTTCAACTTTAAAGAGACAGATAAGCACATTTTGTAATTCAGAGTCATAAGAGAATTATATGGCTATATTCTAGGAATAATAATGGCAACCATTTTCTGTATTCATTCACCAAAAGTTTATTGGTATTTACTAAATACCAGGCATGGTCCCAGGTCCTACACCTGCCATGGTGAACAACAAACAATTCCTTCCCTCATGGTTCTGGTTGGGCAGCCTGGGCTGATTCTTAACTGCTATGGATAGTCAGGAAATGAGAAAATAATCAAGTAGGATAAAAAGCAGTTTCAATGACTTAATTCTAATGGCACATATACATAGTAGAGCTATAAATCTGTATACACCTTTATACATTCATATAGAATATTATACATATACAACTCTTTTTTCCACCCTCTCCAAAAAATTAACTTTAGGGTTATGTTCTATGTCTAAAATTCAGTCCAATATTCTATAATTTTACCATGATCATCTATCTAAAGGTATAATTAAACCTTAATCAAAATGTGAACATCTCCTTTCAAGGCTTCAACCATCTAATCACCTAAAAAAAGAAAAGGGAAAAATATATTAGGAAAAAATGAATTAATACAAGCATAAGTTTTTAAATCATTGGAAACTAATGGTTTATCCCAGTAAAAATGGATTAAGGAATTTTGTCTGCTTCTGGGAAGATGAAGTAGATATGCTTTTCCCTAGTCCTCCTGATAAGTACAATTAAAAACCTTGGACCATTCTACTAAAAACAGCATAAGAAAACTCTGGTGGAAAAAAGCAGGCAGATCACCTAGGGACCTTGGGATCCATTTTTGTTTGTTTGTTTTTAATATCCCAGACTTGGAGCTGAAGAAGTCAGCAGCCAAGAATGTCAATGAGTACAGACAAAAAAAGCCACAACAAAAGGCAGCTCTGTCTACAAAGAACCAAGAAAAGGGCAGCCTAGCAAGACAGAAAATGTTTTAAAAATAAAGGCTCTACTCCAGCCAAACATCACAGAAAAAAATGGATGCACCCCCAAACCCATACCCACAAAGACCTAGTGGGGAGTCTAGACTTCTACCCTCACCAGACTGTAACAAGGAATTCCCACATGCCTGCTGGGGTGATGTCAGAGAAACCAAGTGGGCAGCTGGGACATTTATCCCTACAGGGCAGTATTGAGGACCTGCCCCTCATCTGTGTCAGCAGAAACTACCTGGGGAACCTCTACTTTCCACCCACCAGGAACAAAGAGGCAACCTTCCACCATCCCACTGAGGTGGTGTCAGAGAAATCCTAGTGGAGAGTCAGGACTTTTATCAATGCCCAGTGGTAATGAGGCTGCCAGCCCATGTCAGTGGGAATCACGTGGAGAGCAATAAGACGACACTCCTACTCCTCCCAGTCTGAGTGGTGTCAGCAGGGGCCCAGAGGGGAGCCTAAATTCTCAACCCTGCCCAGCAGTAACAGAAACCTCTCTCATGTGTTAATGGAGGGGTGAAGACTGGATTTCTACCTACACCTGGTGGTAATGAGGTAGCACCTTCTTTCTCTCTGTTAGACCAGTGTCAGAAGAAACCAGTTAAAACAGAAAGTTAAATAAGATCCAGAGTCTCAGAGTATAATGCCCAAGGTGTCAAGGTTTCAACTAAAAATCACTCATTATATAAAAGCCAGGAAAATCTCATCTTCACCTTGAATAAAAAGACAATCAATAGATGTCAACACTGAGATAACAGAGATGTTAGAATTATCCAATAAAGACTTTAAATCAATCATAATAAAAATGCTTCATCAAGCAATTATAAACATTCTAGAAAGAAATGAAAAAAGTAGAGTCTCAGCAAAAAATGGAAGAGAGAAAGAAAAATTAAATGGTAATTTTAGAATTACAAAATACAATAAGTAAAATATAAAACTCAGTGGATGGTCTCCACAGCAGAGTTGGGGGTGGGGGGAAGAAAGGAAGGAATTAGTGAATTGGAAGATAGCACAATAGAAGCTACCTAATCTGAACAACAGAGAGAAAATAAACTGGAAAAAAAAAAAAATAACAGTCTCAGGGACCTATGGGACTACAGGAAAAGCTCTACAATTTCTGTCACCAAAGTCTGTAAGAAGATAAGAAAGAAGGGTTTAAAAAGTGCTCAAATAAGTAATGACTGAGAACTTCGCAAATGTGGCTAAAGACGTAAAGTTATAGATTCAATAAGCTGGGAAAACTCCAAAAAAGGATAAACACAAATCAGTCCACACTAAGACACTTCCTCGTTAAATTTCTGAAAACTGAAGACAAAGAAAAAATCTTGAAACCAGTGAAGAGAAACTAAACTTTACCTACAGAGGAAAAACAATTTGAATAACAATGGATTTCTTATCGCAAACCATAGAGGCCACTCACTAAGTAATGATACAAATATTTTCAACTGCTGAAAAAAAAGAACATCAATGCAGAATTTTAAATCCAACAAAAATATCCCTGAGGAGTGAAGGAGAAATTAAGACATTCTCAAATAAAGGAAAACTAAGAGAGTATGTGGCCAGCAGACCTATCTTAAAAGAATAGCTATAGAAATTTGTCTAAAAAGAAGAAAAATGATGAAAGAAGGAATCGTGGAATATCAGAAAGGAAGAAAAACAATGGAAAGTGTAAAACTAAGAGTAAATACATTTCCTTCTCCTCCTCAGTTTCTAAATTGTGTTTGACAGCTGAAGAAAAAATCTTAACATGTACAGGAGATGATTTTAGTCAATTATATTCTAAATGGAGAAGGACAAAAGAATATAAAGGGAGTTAAGTTTTCTAACTTCATATGAACTTGTGCAATCTTGACACCAATAGACTGTGATAAGTCAATATGTATGTAGTAGTACCTAGAGAAACCACTAAAAGAACTATACAATGAGATATACTCAAAATAATACATCTAAATCAAAATAAAATTTTAAAACGTGTCCAAGTAATCCACAGGTAGACAGAAAAAAAGAAAACAGAGAAACAGAAAACAGAGAGAACAAACAGAAAATGGAAAAAAATAAAATGATAGACTTAAGCCGCAACATATCAATAATTACATTAAATTTAAATGATCTCAATAGGACAACTGAAAGGTACTTCTAAATAATCCATGAGTCAGAGGGAAATCTAAAAAATACACTGAACCAAATGGCAATGAAAATACAGCACATCAAAAACTGTGAGAGACAGCTACAGCAGCGCCAAGAGGGAAATTTATAACACTAAATTCTTATGTTGGAAAAGAGAAAGTTTCAAATCAATAATTTTAACTCCCATCTCAAGAACCTAGAAAAAAGTAGAGCAAAACAAATCCAAAGTCAGAAGAATAAAATAAATAATATAGATAAAAGCAGAAATTAATGCAATTGTAAACAAAAACAATGGAGAAAATCAATGAAACAAAAAGTTCATTCTTTGAAAAGATCAATAAAATTGACAAACCTTTAGCAATACTGACAAAGTAAAAAGAGAGAAAACACTAATTATCAGAAATCAGGAATAAAACAGGGATACAGACTGCAAACATCAAAAGGGTAATAGGGAAAACTATGAACAATTCTACACACACAAATTTGACATTTAGCTGAAACACAACAATTGTTCCAAAACCACCAACTACCACAATTCACCCTATATAAAATAAATAATGTGAATAGCCCTATAACTGTTGAATAAATTGAATTTGTAATTAATAAACTCCCTCAAAAAGAAATCTTCAGGCCCAGATAACTTTACCGTAGAATTCTACCTAACTTTTAAAAAGAATTAACACCAAATGTATATTATCTCTTTTAGAAAACAGAAGAGGAAAGAATACTTCCCAATTTGTTTTATAAAACCAAAACCAGACAGTACGATGAAAGGAAAGGAAAGGAAAAAGAAAATCAAGACACTAATAACCCTAATGGATAGAGATGCCAAAATTCTTTAAAATATTAGCAAATATAATTCATTAATACATAACAATTATAAATCATGACTCTATGGGGTTTATTCCAGGGATACAAGGATGATTCAATTTTTGAAAATCAATCAATATAATTCACTATATTAACAGGCTAAGGAAGAGAATCACATGATTATATCACTTGATGTAGGCAAATCATTCGACAAAACTCAACACGCATTCATGATTAAAAACTTTCGGAAAAAAACACAAGAATAAAAGGGAACTATTTTGACCTGGTAAAGAGCAACAAAAGCCACAGTGAACATACTGTATACTGCGTAGTATTCCCTTATATCTAAGGGTAAGAGACCGAATGGGTTCCGTAAGAGAACATGCACGAGGCAAGGGTGTCTGCTCTCATTATTCGCCTTCAATAGTGTATTAGAATTGTCGCACGATGTAACGTGGGCAGTAAGGCAAGAAGAGGAAAAAACGTCATATAGATTGTAATGGAAGAAATAAAACTGTCCCTATCTACAGATGGCATAATTGTCTGCGGAAAAGCCAAGGGAATACAAAAAAAATACTCCTAAAGTTAGTAAGTGTGTTAAACGAGGTTACAGGATGCAAGATAAACAAAAAATAAATTTTACTTCTGTATACGGACATATGAGGGAGTTTTGCCCTAAAATGAAGATGTGCTCTATATGTTTTCTTATAAAGATGAGCAACTTTCATATAATTATTATTATAATTATATGAAATATAATTATATAATATAATAATTATATTATTATAATGAATTATAACTACTTATAACCACTTTTTCATATAATCAAATAAAAAAGAACATTGACACTAAGGTAATTTAGTTTTGTTCCTGTCCTTTAAGAAAAGAATAAGCAGGGGCCGGCCCGGTGGCGCAAGCGGTTGGGTGCGCGCGCTCCGCTGCGGCGGCCCGGGGTTCGCTGGTTCGGATCCCGGGCGCGCACCAACGCACTGCTTGGCAAGCCATGCTGTGGCGGCATCCCATATAAAGTGGAGGAAGATGGGCACAGATGTTAGCCCAGGGCCGTCTTCCTCAGCAAAAAAAGAGGAGGATTGGTGGATGTTAGCACAGGGCTGATCTCCTCACAAAAAAAAAAAAAAAGAAAAGAAAAGAATAAGCCGGCCTGGGCCGGCTCCGTGGCTTAGCGGTTAAGGGCGTGCGCTCTGATGCTGGCGGCCCGGGTTGGGATCCCAGGCATGCCCCAAGGCACCACTTCTCCGTCCAACGCGAGGCCGAGTCCCACGTACAGCAACTAGAAGGATGTGAACCTACGACATACAACTATCTACTGGGGCTTTGGGGGGAAAAAAATGAATAAATAAAATCTTTAAAAAAAAAAAAAAATCAATGGGCTACTCATGTTGTCTATATAGATTCATTATCTCTCCAAAGGATTAATATGTTGGTAGTGAAAAATTTCAGTTCAATAATTCTAATTGATATTTAGCTTAAATGTTATAATTTTTCAATTTTCTATACCTTTTCATAAAGGTGTTTTGAAACAATAGAAATAGCATTGTTTATTCTGAAGAAACAATTCATGTAAATAGCCATTGAATGAAAACAAAACAAAAATGTATTAAGGAAGAAATGAATTAATGGAATAAGTATTTTAAATGTTTAACATGAAGGATTTATCATATTAAGTAAACTAGAAAATTCAATTAGCCAGGACACAAGATACTTCATCATCCTTATTTCATGAAAGAAAGCCTTCTGTGTTAATTGTGTAGATTTGTGTTCAGCTCAGACAGCTTTCACTTCCCTAACTATTTAATAAATTATAGATGTTTAGTCTATTTATGGTTAACTGATTTTTCAATAGGGATACTAAGTCAATTTAATCAGGAAAGAACATTCATTTCCACATATGATCCTGGGACAACTGGACATCCAGATGTGAAAGAACAAATTTGGACCTTTATATACAATCATAAATAAAAATTAACTCAAAATGGATCAGAGAACTGAATGTAAAAGCTAAAAATATAAAACTCATAGAGTAAAACATAGATGTAAATCTCTGTGATCTTGGGTTAGGCAATGGTTTTCTCAGATGTAGCTCCAAAACACAAGTGACAAAATAAAAAATAGATAAATTAGACTACATTCAAATTAAAAAGATTTATGCTAAAAGTGCACTTTCTTATGCGCAAAGAAAGTGAAAGGACAACACACAGAATGGATGAAATATTTACGAATAATATATTTGATAGGAAGCACATCCAGAGTATATAAAGAACTCTTACAACTGAGTAATAAAGAGACAAACAACTCCAATAAAAATGGGCAAATTACTTGAATAGATATCTCTCCAAAGGAGATACACAAATAGAGAGTAAGATCTTAAAAAAATACTGAAAATGTCATTAGGGAAGCACTAATCAAAACCTCAAAGTGATACCACTTCACACACACTAGGGTGGCTATAATCAAAAAGATAGACAATGGCAAGTGTTTGCAAGGATGTGGATAAATTGGAATTCTTATACACTGCTGGTGGGAATGTAAAATGAGGCAGCCACTTGAAAAATAGTTTGACTTTCCTTAAAAAGATTAAACACAAAGTTGCCATATGATCCTTCGGTTCTACTCTTAGGTATATATCCAAGAGAAATGAAAGCATATGTCTATAAAGAAACTTATACATGAATGATAATAGCCAAAATGTAGAAACAACCCACTGTCCATCAACTGCTGAGTGGATAAATAAACCGTGGTCTGTCCATATGATGGAATATTATTCATCAATAAAAAGAAATGAGTATTGATACATGCTGCAATATGGATGCACCTTAGAAACATTATGCTAGGTGAAAAAGGCACTTACAAAAGGCCACATATTGTATGATTTCATTTAAATGAAATATCCAGAATAGGCAAATATATAGAAACAGGAAATGGATTAGTGTTTGCCTAGGACTGGGAGTATGGGAGGTGGGGGTAAACAGGGAGTGACTGCCAATGGCTGTTGGTTTCTTTTTGGAGTGAAGAAAATGTTCTAAACTTAGATCATGGTGATGTTTGAGCCACTGTGTGAATATACTAAAAACTAAAAACTACTATGTGTACTTTAAATAAGTACATTTTTTTGTATATAAATTATATTTTAATAAGTGTCAAAAATAATTATAGCCATTTCTAATATCTGTCCAATTTTGCAAACAGGGGGAGGTAGAGGCATAGTACTTCCACAAGTTAATGGAAGGCATTATTCTGAATTACAACCAGGATGAGAGTAACCACATGTCCCAGGTTATTGAAGATGGTACCAATTTTAAATGTTCTATCACATTGTCCTTGGGGCAATTGTACTTGTTTGAGGATAAAACATGCTTTTTATGTTTGATATTCACATCATCATAAAATTAATTATTGGTTATCTCATCAAATAACTCTTTTTCAAGTTTTTTTCACACTTAAATACTATGTCTAGAGGTAGATATTTTTCAGAAAAGAAAAAGATAAAGAAAAAAATCAATGGTTGCTGGGAATAAGACCTATACATATAAACCATTTTTTCTTATCAGAACATTTTTTTCTTCAGAAAAAAGATGACTTTGGCGGACTTCACTGAGGAAAACAGCTGATGGCTATGGATGCCCTGTGCTCCCAAAGCCCTTCATTGAAAGTGCTCTCCTTGTTTTGCGGGCACACACTGGCAGTGTGAGATTGAGACACCGCCATGGTGCTGTGGTGGTGTGCTGAAGAAACGTGAGCTGCTGAGTCAGGCAGGCTCAGTGTCAATGCTGCCCTGTCGATTGCTAGCTATGGCTACTTGAGCAGGTAACTCTATACTTATGTGCTTCTCCCTGTCATTTGAAAATTGAGAAATTCAACCCTACTTTAGGAGCACAATGGAGACTCTACGCGAACTAAAGATACTGCCTGTAGTGTCTTGACAGTGCCTTGCCCTATTCTTTTCTACATGCATTGGTGCCCAGGGTACAGCATAGCTGCATCCTCATTCCAGACTTTAGATCAGCTTCTTAAAAGCACTTCAATTGTTTACTAAGACTATATGTATTGATATGTTATGTATTAACATATTTGATTTCAATATTTCAATTTTAACAATTTTCTATATCAGTTTAAAATGAACTGAAGATGAGACCAAAACATCTACAGAATTGTTCTGTCTAGAGACTTTATAAAAGCAAATCATAGATTTACTGAAACCATGCTATGTGCTTGGCTCTGAGGTGGCTGTTTTAATTCATGTCACTTAGAAACCGTTTGTATAACAACATTTTTTTTCTGTATTATTTTATTTTTCTCATGACCACTCAACTAGGGTAAGTGTTAAATGTTCCTTGTGAAATTCTGCTAGAATTCTCAGGATAAATATAATTCTTCTTTTTAAAATTCCTCCAACCGCTTTTACCCTGCCATCTCAATTAACGTATTTTTACTTGGAACATTACCAGCGGTAGTTTCTTAACAGACCAAACATATTACACTTCCTGGAAGTAATTTTGAAATCATATTGTATTGTGCAAATGCTCTTCTTACAGTGATGTTTTTCATGCAAAAGGCAGGCAACAACTGTTCTCAATAGTTTTAAAACATCCAAATCACGGAGGAAATATTTACCATGTTAAGAGAATATAATTTGTTTGTAATGTTTTCTCTCATGTAAAAATACACTAGAATCAACCGTTTATTTATATATAATATCAGTGGTGATCTGTACACCTTTTTGACTCAAACTCTTCTGATCAGACTCATTTCGGCAGCATTGGAAAGGAAAGCAGGTTCTTTTTTTTCTTCCTTTTTTTCTGAGTAGCTTTGAGCCACCACATAAAACTTCTTTTTTCTTCATGTATACACCCATGTGAATGCAGCAAAAATCATCATTTGACCCAAAATATACCAATTTCAATTCAACTCTCCTTCAAAATTGTAAATGAGATGTGACATTAATAGAAAATATCAAAAGCTGGGGAACTTGTGAGCCTCATCAACTCTAAACTACACAGCCATAAACGCCAATGAATTTACATCCCTTAGAATAACGTCTCCTCCTGGGTAGTGGAGTGAGCTATCTTTATAATCTTTAATATCCTGTGCCTCGTGCACTAAAAACCTTTTTATGAAATCAGTCAGCCTCATAGCACTTAATGAAAAACGGGAACTTGACAGCTAATGAAGCCAGCCAGTCCATTTTAATTCCAAGCCTAATTTTCCTTAGACATCAAGAGCAAACACCTCTGTGGTGGGAAAAATTCCATAATAAGTTTTCTTACTCTTAAATCATGTTCATGTTACACTGCCAATGGACAGGTTTGCACATCGTCGAGCCAGAAGAGTGCAGCCCTGCTTACGGGCAGGGACCAGTGCGGACTCCCTCCCAAGTCACCCTACTTTAATTCACGCCTATCAGCTTTTGCAAGCTAGGACTGTGTTTATTTATTTTTTTAGAGCACTTTTTGCCTAGACTCCAACAGAAAAAGAGGGAGTGAAGATAAAGGATTGCTATCTGGCGTAGCTTCATTTGAGACAAAATGGCATCAGTAACACTCCATTTATTCTGTATCATGCAATATTCAGTTTCTGCACAGCAAAATGGAAGACTAGGTCCCTAACTTTCTCTCCCAGAATCCATTAATATTAATAGTCTGAATAATAGGGCTGAACAGCTGCCCTGAGTGGAGCACGTAACCTACTTTTGCAGGCTCCCGTTTGGTTGGTGTGTGCTCTGAATGGCCTCTTTCTGATGTTTTCCCTTCCATCATTTAACCACTTTAAGTTGAAATATATATGAAGGGATTTTATTGGTTAATAACTATTTTCTGTCATGAAACTAATTGATGTGAGACTTGCTGTGGTGGTAATTTTGTGGAAATAAAGAATTTTAAAATTTCGCCTAGATCAGAATAAGCATGCACAGAGACATACATATATATTGTATCACATTATTATTTTTGCCTATTTTTCTTTTGTTTAGAGAAAAAGCTCAAGGGAGCCCATGAGTGGCATGAAACTAAAAGTTTTCTAAAAATGAAGATATGTTCTTCATTCATGAAGGGCTTCTTGGGTTAGCCACAGTGACCCCTGTGTTCTGCTCTCTCCATGAGCACACAGTAAATATTCATTGACAGGATATAAATTTTCATGTGGTCTTACATTCAAAACAAAGAAAAAAATCTTAGGTGGAAATATAGGTTACATGTCCTAAACCAGCTTTTTTTCCACTTCTGATTCTTTTAACTTCTTTAATTCCAGTCCATTTGCTTTCTTTTAAATAATACATTGGAAAGATGAGTTTACTTTTTTCTGCTACAGTATGGGCTTACTAGATACCAATTATAGTTAAAGAAATGCTAATGATCACTTTCCATTTTAACCTTGGTTTTGGAAACCCATTTGGTCTGACATATTTGAAAAGTCAAAGTAAGTGACATGTCTGAAACATTATTATGCTTGACCTCCACTGACCTCTCTCCTCTATGAACCGCTGGTGTATTTATGATCTGTCTCTACCTAAAATATTCTGAATTGTTTCAATTGCAGTATACTTTTCCATTTTGACCAGACTTAATCTTTGTGAAGGCCAGGATTGCTATATATGTGTATTAGGTAGTGAATAATGTGTGGAATAAAATTTGTTCACCAAAATAAAAAATTAGATATAACAATTGCTTGTGATGAACTGTGTCTAAAAATTTCTAAAGAGCACTACTGACGACTAAGAACTTTTCAGTTCTAGTATCAAGATAGGCATCATTAAATGTGTGATTTTTGAACTGATCTTTGCTCAAATATAAATCCTTTGCTTTCAACATCCTATTTAATTCTCAGTTCTACCCACTTCTCTATAACCCTACTGACAATTTCTAAGTTCAGGGCTTCAAAGCCCTCTCCAAGCCTAATGCAATAGCTTCCTAAGTGGTCTCTCTATCTTCAGTCTTTCAATCTCCAATACAGCCTACATACTGCTGTCAAAATGATCTTCCTTAAAACCAAACCTTTTTCTTAAATTTCATCAAGGCCACACATTGTGTCAACTGCCCTGCAGGGGCCTTTATTATCTGGACTCTCTGCCTCGTAAGCCTATGCTCCAAGTATTCTATACTACGTATTTTTGCTGTACACCATAACTTTCAGATTTCATGGGTACTTGCTTTGACTTTGTTCTTCCATTTTCCTAGTTGCTCATTTATCCTTTGTGAACTTGATCAAATGCCACAAATTCTGTGAAGATTCTCCAAAATTTTCTCCTACCATGTAGTTCTAGTTTCTTCTCTCCTTTGTATACCCACTCTGCCTTCTGATCCCATTCTGAGTGCAATTGCCTGGTCTGTTATACATCTCTCTCACCTGACTGGAAATATCTCGAAGACTGTATCTTCGACACCAATGCAAATACAGGTCTGGCACATGATAAGTGGGTGGTTAAAAATGTCCGTTTAATGAATGAGTGATTGCATGAATAAATTAATATATGTCTCTGAATTTATGCTGAAATGAATGAAAGTGAAAAAGTAGTGCTTCTACTCACTTCCCATGTATGGCTGTCATTTTTACAACTTTTTAAATGCTTTTTATTATCTGTACTTATTGTAACTTAATATGATAAGCTTGAGAATAGCTAGTTTAGCCTGTAGCAGTCAGATGAAGGTCTCTGAGTGTGATAGGTCTAGGCAAACAGAGCTTCAATGGAAAAATAATCAAAGGGTGCTTTTGGAAAAAGACAAAATAAAGATTAATGGTAAATTGCAAAGAAAAAATGAGGCAACTATTAATTTAATAAACAGAGATGCTCTGAAAGAAAGTTTATGTACTCAACAGTTCTTTATTCAATACTGACTGTGGACCACGAACTGTCTAGACTCTGGAGATTCTGGGGGAACAACTACAACAACAAAAAATATCATTGTTACCATGAAGATTATCCACTAGGAAATATAATACACTCTTTGTTTTTGCAGGACAATTACTTTTTAGTTGTATTTCTATAAAATTTGCAAATTTCGTTCAGAATAGAGACAAGCTATATTCCAGGGATAGAGGAAGGAAAGTGTGGAAGTGTACGTGTGTGTGGTACGTGTGTGTGTATATGAATTATAGAGCTAATTCCTCCTCTATCGTAAGGAGCAGCTGCACTCACTGTGTTGAGAATAAATTAAGAAATTGTAATAGAAGCCTATCATTTAGCGATGTGGTAGGAACTAACAGAGAAAGCAGTTCACTGCAACAATTGCATCTGGGGAGTGAAACTGAAGCATAGTTGCGGCAGATAAATCTTTTGTATTATTTCATTTAAAAATGTGGATGAATTATTTTGCTGAACATTTTTAAATACCAAAACTTAAAAAAAGCTGTAAAATATGGATAATACATTTTGCTATTTGTAGGATTTCATTCAATGATTGCTTTCATAATTATGATATGATGGCATGCTTTTTAAAAAAATAAAATCATTGTAAGAAAAAAATTCTGTATTTGCTCAAAGATGATACTATCAATTATGTTACTATGATCTACAATACTCCCTATATAAGCCACCACATAACAAATTTCTACTCAATATATTGGTGGAATAAAATGAAATCTTTTTAAAGTTAGCAGCTTTCTTCTCTGATGAGGAAATAAAATGTAGCAACACATAGCTCTTTATAACTTGGCTGCCAGGGAGCACATGGTTAACTAAATATGTTGTGGTAGACATATTTTCTTTATTATTTTCAATTTCTGATTTAAAAAAATATTCTATTCCCACTTTATAACTTTATTATTTATGATTTTCATTTCATTCTGCCTCATCCTTTTAGCAAAGAAGTGACACATGAATAAATAAAGTAATAAGGTGTGCTACAAATATAAATGCAACAAGAAAAAGTTCACAGACCCTAAAGGATCTCATAGTTTAGAATGTGAGATGCAGGGGGCAATCTAAATACAGTATGGCAGGAGAAAAGTAACTGCCAGCATGGACCTGCCTCAAAATCATTACAGCTGTAGACAGACGAGATCGTTCAGAGATAAACACACTGCATGTTACTAGACATTTTTGTTTCAGTAGGAGCGGAGTGATATTAACTAGAGAAAAAAATTAACAAAAAGAGGAAGAGAAAACAGCATTTATCAGACTGGGTTATCAGTCCTCTATTAGATGATCAACAGAAAATGATGGAGGATTTTCTATGAATCCTGAAGAAGAAAAAGAGTGAGGAGGAGGAAGATGAGGAGGAGGATGAAGAAAAACAGAAGATGAGAAACAAAAAAGAGGAATGGAAAGGGGTAGAAAAAGAGGAAGGCCAAGGAAAGAGAAGAAGGCTAGAATAAGTAGAGGAGGAAGAGGGACGAGAAAAAGAAGGGGAGAAGAAGGACCAGGTGGGAGAGGGAGAAGACAGAGGAGGAAGAGGAGAAACATAAAGGAGATTGGAAATATCTAGTTGGGTCTTTTACACCCTAAAACTGACACATCTTTTTTCATAATAAAATGAGGTAGATTTTAGAGTCAGATTATCTTCCTTATGTGTTCTAACCAAACTCTTCTCAATTTGCAGATGAAGACAGCAAGATCCAGGGAGGAAAAAAAAAAAAAAGCGAATTGTGCTCATCCTACCAAATTCCTCAAGTTATCTTGCCTATCAACCTCATCTCTCTGCCCTCCGCCCTCTCTCCCTCCTTGCTGCCAAACTGAGGTTCACTTGGCAAGTATATTTTAGTTCTTATCAATTGTTATATGACTTTTGATTATGTTATTATTTCAGAATTTTAGTTAAATCTCTACCACTTTTCCAAAATTATTGTAAATCTCAAATTCTGCTAATATAAAATTTTAAAGGTGAATTAGAATATATTAAGACCTTAGAACTTAAATTCAATAACATAATAATAAGTTAGAAGCCTGTCAAGTGAGAGTAGTGGCCATATATGTTTGATTCTCTTGTTTTGTATCATGCCGCATCATTTTGTCTTAATATTAGAATTATTTCCCATGGGAATGGGATTAACATTAATCCAGAGCTTTCAGTATATCTGCCACTGTTCTAAGTCTTTTTCTTACTCTACAACATAGAAATATTTTCCCCACTTTAGAGATGAGAAAATGGAGGGACAAAGAGGTGAAGCAATACAATCAAAGCCAAGAGTTAAGAAAGGAAAAAACCTGGATTCATGTTCATAACCCCCCAATACCAAAGAAGATTCCCTTTCTGCCATAAGTGCTAACTGAAGCACCAATAATAATACGTCAATAACACACTTTATCAAGATGTGCTCGTGATGGCATGAAAATTGGATTGAAATTTCTTGTTCTCATTTTTACAGAGGAAGTTTTTAGCTTGCTACTTACATCAGTAAATCCTCCATAAGTTAGACATTGTGTGCTATATGGTGGGTTAATATTGCCATGAGAACTTTAGTTTTTTATATTTCTGACATTTTATTTTCAACTTGTCAATTTTATTGTGCTATTAAGACTAGTACTCTTTAAAAATCATTTGTGTTAAAAAAGAACCCTTTAGTTCAGGTGATCCAGAATAACAGATCCATCAGGTAATTCAGCGGAAAATAAAACCCCAGACATGAATACACTCCTCTACTGGTAAGGAAAGATTTCCCAGTAAATCAGATGTACTGACTTTCTCCTTATTAATGAGAAATTACTGGCTGGAAGTTGGATCTTTTCCTGTTTGTGATATATTTGGAAATATCTCTTCACTAAAGACGTAAGTCTGAGCTAGCTGTCATTTTCTTTCTCATCTCTGGTCAACCACATTGTTGATGCTTAGTACAAAATAAATATAGTCACCTGCAGCATCTGTGTGAGACTGATGGATCGATGCAGTGGGCACGGAGGCAGAGGAACTGAATTCCAGTGCATTACTTTGTAAAGACTCGAAAACTAAAACCATCGAGACAAGCCAATTACACCATGTAAGTGTTTATTTTGTTTTGTTTTGTTTTTTTGGTGAAAAAGATTGGCCCTGAGCTAACATCTGTGCCAATCTTCCTCTTTTTGCTTGAGGAAGATTGGCCCTGAGCTAACATTTGTGCCAGTCTTCCTCTATTGTGCATATGGGATGCCACCACAGCATGGCTTGATGAGCAGTGTGTAGGCCCATGCCCAGGACCCAAACCCGCAAACCCCAGGCTGCCAAATCGGAGGGTGCAAACTTAACCACTATGCTACCAGACCAGCCCCCATGTGACTGGTTTTAACTGAGAATATGAAATATAGTGGGAAAGGAATTGAGCTTGTGTTTAAGATCTGGCTCTACCAATTACAGACTGTATCATTTAAAAAAAAAAGTACGCTGAAGCATACAGACTGTATCATTTTAGAAAAAAGCTTCCTCATCTATACAATAGGAGAATGCATACTCTAGAACTGCAAGGCTTACAGATTTTCACGAGCTCAAATTTTCTAGACATACTAGTATCTATTGTAAAAATAGTTATAATTTACGTCATCAAGATGTAGCTAGTGTAAATGCCTTTTATGATTGCACTGGAAAAGATATATTTTGTTCAGATTCCAGAAATAGAAATATAGAGTTTTTATTTCTAAAGTGCTTTAAATAAATGTGTTGACAAAGAAAGTCATTATCTTAAAAGACTATAAAGAACAATGTAAAATACTTAGCTTAGCTCTTTCCTTTCAAGTACTAAAAACTCCTGTTTGTATGAGCAGTTTTATAGTAAATACATATCAGTCATGTCTGGGGACAAAGAGTTTCCCTGTGAGCCTCTACTTAGTAGCTCCTTGTTAGTTTAGTGAAAATTATTGTATGACTTTTAAATCAGAAAACTGTGTTCATGAAAACAGTGAACTTTTATAATGCAAATTTTGATTCTAGCTGAATGTTCTAACTCCTGAAAGTGGGTTAGGTTAGACTTTGGAGTGTCTGATATTCAGAAGTATATAACCCAGCAAAGAAATAATGATTCATTACTTAATTCACAAAACCCTGGACCAGTTTTTACCATCACTGGGAAATTTTCATCATATCTCCTACTCATAATTTCATACCAGCATAGATAATATCATGTTTTAATAAAGTTCTAAATAATAGCATAAGCAAAAATACTGTTTTTATCCCTTATGTACGACCCATAAGGTTCACTGTTTTTTTTTTTTAATTATTACATTCTACCTTGTTTAATTGGATTCTTACAACAGTGATACAGATTTAATCTAGTTTTCAGATGAAGAAACACAAAGAGAGAGATATTAAGTAAATATATCACTCAAAATACCAAACTGTTAACCAGAGGAACCAGGTTATGGGACCAAAACATATACACATTCCATCTTGCAGCACTGACATATTGAAGTATTTCTAACAGATTTGAGAGTTTTTCTTCTTCCAATTCCCTTTATCGACCTTCATTTGTGGGCTAATTTTGTTTCAAATTAATCCAACAGAAATTTTCTGAATTTAAATTTTACCTTTTGCCAAGGGAGATGCCCTTAGATATCCCTGTCTTAAATATTATACATTTTTAGGTTAAATGAATAGTTTCATTTTTTCCCTGTATGGTAAACAAGATGTCCTAGACAGAGATATGGTATCTGAATCTCTTTTATTTGTGTAAAAAATAAAATTGTAGGCTGGTAATATTTTAGTATCCTAAGATGAGGGCCATTGCTGTCCAGGTAGCTGTTACTGATCTTGCACAGTCCAGTGGGGATGGTGAGAAAATCTCCAAGGTGAGCACGTGGTTCTGGGAAGAAATTGCCCTAAACAAAACGACATTGAAACTTGCTGTAATCTAATAACTTCAACCCTCTGTCTGAACACATGGTCCTTATTAGGTCTAATAAAAATGGCCAGAGGTCTGTCCACCTAGCACCATTGTTGCCTTTCTTCTCCCACCTGATAGTCCATCCTCTGCCCCCATATGGTATTCCTGTAGAAACTTCCCCCAAACAAACTCCATGCTGAATTTTTGTAGGGCCTTCCTCTCAGTAGATAGTCCTGTGAGAGTGAGCTTATAAAGATTTCAAGTGCTAACTCTCTCAGGAAAGTTACATTATAATTGCTGATTTTTAAAAGCTAAAAGACTTTTAAAACCTCTGTGATGAAATGTAATGGTGACACTTCAGACTTAATGAAATGGAGAGAGGCCAAAATTGTTAGGAAGAGGACAATGAGCACAGTTTCTTCTACTCCTCTGCAATTTCACCTGGGACACAGTCATTCCTGCACTGCATTCATGAAATCAGTCAAACCCATGGATACATATGCAATTACAGCTAATATTTTTATTAATGTAGTCGTAAATCTTTAGTAAGTGACTATCTCTCAACAGTCATATCCATAAAATGAGAGAAAGCCATGATACTGTTACTGTAGAATGTGACACTATCATGTCTCTGCCTAGAATATAGTAACCATCACGGATTGTTTGTGAATACCAAACTAAACTTGAAATCTAGGTCCACTGGGAAATGTTCTAATACCACTTCATTTAAAAGTTTCAATTCACAGGCTAGGAAAATCTCACTGTGGTCTATGGGGCATTATAACTGGAATCAAATACATTTTTGTAGTTATTGTTTTAAAATAGAATTAAATGTATCAACTTTTATCCCACTCATTCCTAAGCAGATATAGGTTGACTAAAAAGGATTCATATGTATTACTTTTCTATCGCTGCTATAAAAAATTGCCACCACTTTGGCGGCTTAAAACAATGCAAATTTATTTTCTTACAGCTCTGGAGGTCAGAAGTTCAAAATCAGTTTCACTGGGACAAAATCAATGTTGACGTCAGCACCACCATGCTCCCTCCAGAAGCTCTGGGGGAGAATCTGTTTCCTTTCCTTTTCTGTCTTCTAGAGCTGCACTCCTTGTGTTCCTTGGCTAGTGGCGCCTTCCTGTGTCTCCAGAGCTGGCGCTGTCACACCTTCAAATCTCTGCTTCCATCATCACTAGGCCTTCCCTCTCTATTTCTGACTTTGACTCTCCTGCCTCCAACTTATAAGGACTCTTGTGATTACAAATTTGGGTTTACCTGAATAGTCCAGGATAATATCCCCATCTCAAGTCCCACGCTATAAAATCATTTTTTCAAATAAAGTAACAGATTCACAGTTTCCCAGGATTAGAACATGGACATCTTTGTGAGTGTGTGTGTGTGCTGAAGAGACATCATTAGCCCACCACAGCATACGATGTGATTAAAAACTATGATAAGTTAATATAGGAGGGATATTTTTGAAGAAGACAGAACACAAACCTAGTGCAATGCTTTTCAATTTTTCTATTTTTTAATTTTGAGATAATTTTAGACTCAGAGAAGATTTGCAATTTCTGTGTAGCCATTATCCAGATTCTCCATATAATAATATCTTACATAATCATGGGAAATTGACCTAAGCTAAGAAATTAACTTTGGTTCAATACTGTTGACTAAACTATGGAAATTATTTGGATTTCACCAGTTTTTCCACTAATGTCCTTTTTCTGTTCCAGGATCCAGTCCAGGATCCCACATTGAACTTAGTTGTCATGTCTCCTTAGTCTCCTCCAATCAGTGAAAGCTGATCAGTCTTTTCTTGTCTTTCATGATCTTGATTCTTTTGGAGAGTCAATTACCTCCACATCTTGGTTGATTTTAAAAAAATACATAGGGCCGGCTCAGTGGCTTGGTGGTTAAGTGCACGCGCTCCACTGTGGCGGCCCAGGGTTCGCCGGTTCCCATCCCGGGCGCGCACCGACGTACCGCTTGTCAAGCCATGCTGTGACGGCGTCCCATATAAAGTGGAGAAAGATGGGTGCACGTGTTAGCCCAGGGCCAGTCTTCCTCAGCAAAAAGAGGAGGATTGATGACAGATGTTAGCTCAGGGATAATCTTCCTGACAAAGAAAAAACATAAAGTTTAAATTTTGTTTTGTACAGTTTTACTGGGTCTGGACAAATGAATAGAGTCCTCTCAACCCCTGGCAATCATTGACTTGTTTTCTTCCCTCCGGTTTTACCTTTTCCAGAATTTAATATAGATAGAATCATACAATATGTAACTTTTGGGGTCTGGCTTCTTTCACTTCACTAAAAACGTTTAAGAGCCATCCAAGTTATTGCGTGAATCAATAGTTTGTTCCTTTTCGTAGGAGGAGTATTTTAGTGTATGATGCACTACAGATTGTTATGCGTTCATGGGTTGAAAGACAGCTGGGTTGCTTCCAGTTTTTTGCATTATGAATAAGGCTGCCATAAACATTCACATACAGATTTTTATGTGAACACAATATTTCATTTCTCTTGGGTAGAAATCTAGAAGAGAGATTTCTGGGTCATGTGGTAGGAATGTGTTTAACTTTATGAAAAACAGGCAAACTGTTTTTCAGATCTGGCTGTACTATTTTTTATTTTCACCAGCAATGAATGAATGTTCCCTAAGCGAAGGTTTTTAGTTGAAATAAAGTTCACTTGATCAAGTTTTTCTTTGATAGATCATAGTTTCGGTGTTGTGTCTAACAACTCTTTGATTAATCCAAGGTCACACAGTTTTTTCTCCTATTTTTCCTTCTAGAGAAGGTTTATAGTTAGAGGTTTTACATTTAAGTCATGAACCACTGAATTAGTTTTCGTATTAAATGAGAGCTAAAAGTTGAGAACTATTTTTTCAAAAAATTAAGCAATTCAATTGAGATATAATTCACATACCATACGATTCACTCATTTACAGTGTGCAATTAAATGGCTCTTAATGGAGTTGTGCAACCATCACCTAAATCAATTCTGGAACATTTTCATAACCACGAAAAGAAGGCTTGCATTCTATAAGTGCCACTCCCAACCCCCGATCCCCTATAGTCCTAGGACCATGGATCTACCTTCTGTCTCTGTAAACTTGCCTATTCTGGCATTATATATAAATGGAATCACACAATAGGTGGCCCACAGTTAAGGGTTTCTTTTATTTGGTATAATATTTTCAAAGTTCATCCATGTTATAGCATGTCTCAGTACTTTTATTCCTGTTTATTGCCTAATAATGTTCCACAGTATGGGTATATCATATTTTATTTATTCATTCATCAGGTGATGGGCATTTGAGTTGTTAATACTTTTTAGTTATTATGAATAATGCCACAATGAACATTTGCGGCCAAGTTTTCGTTTGGAGATATGTTGGTATTTTTCTTTGGTACATACCTGGGAGGGGAATTGCTGGATGATATGGGTACTTTACATTTAATCATTTGAGGAATTGAAATACTGTTTCCCACACTGGTGGAACCATTTTACATCCCCACCAGCCTTTTTGAGGGCTACTATTTCTCTCTATCCTTGCCAACACTTGTCATTATCTTTCTTTTTGATTATAGATACCCTAGTGGATGTGAAGTGGTATTACAGTGTGGTTTTGATTTACATTAGCCTTGTAATTAACAATCTGAGTCCATTTTTTGATGTTTGCTGACGGCTATTAAGTCCTTCCCCCTGACCTTCTGCCCCATGTCTGGGCAAGCTGATAAGAAAGCCTGGAGGCTCCCTCCTTTGGCACAAGTGAGAGTTTTATACCGTACAAGACCTTGCTCATGTGTGGGAATTTGCACACAGCACCACCCCGTAACCACCATAAAACCCACAAATCAATCTCTTTTCCTTGCTCTCATGTCGTTTTTGGACCAGCTTGAGAGGGCAGCCCTGCTCTTCTAGATAGCATCATTATGTAGATAATAAATCTTTTCTCACCTTTTTTGGTCTGTGTGGCTTCATTAGTCTTAACATCTAAACCAAATTTTCTGTAAGGATCCATCCAGTCACTGTGAGGCCATAAAATCCCTGATGGCTACAAAATCTCTGACGGCTAGTGATGTTGAGCTTCTTTCCATGGTTTAACTGGCCATCTGTAATCTTCTTCTGAGAAATGTCTATTCCAATCTTTTGCTAATTTTTAATTGGGTTAATTGGACTTTTATTGTTGAGTTGTAATAGTTGTATGTATATTCTAGATACCAGTCCCTTATCAGATATATGATTTGAAAATATATCTTTCAATATGTGGGTTGCTTTTTCACTTTATTGATGTTGGCCTTTGAAGTACAATAGTTTTGAATTTTGATAATGTCCTAATTATCTATTTTTTTTCTTTTGTTGTTTGTGGTTTTCGTGTCACATTTAAGAAACAACCCAGGGTCATGAAGATTATGCTTATGTTTTCTTATTAAAATTTCATATTTTTAGGTATTATATTTTGTCTGATTTACTTTAATTTTGATATACGGTGTGAGGTAGAGGTCCAACTTCATTCTTTTCATGTAGATATTCAGTTGTACCAGTATCATTTGTTAAAGCCACTGTTCTGTCCACCATTGGATTGTCTGGTAACCTAGCCAAAAATCAGTAAATATGAGGACTTATTTCTGGGCTTTCAATTCCATTCCATTGATTTTCATGTCTATTCTTATGCCTGTACTACACTGTTTTGACTACTGTATGTTTGCAGTAATTGTTCAAATTGGGAAGTGTGAGTCCTTCAACATGGTTATTCTTCAAGATTCTTTTGTTTGTTCTGGGTCCTTTGAATTTCCATATAAATTTTAAGATCATCTTGTCAATTTTTGTAGAAAAGTTAGCTAATTTTTGATAAAGATTGCAATGACTCTGTAGGTCAACTTGTGTTACATTGCACAATCTTAACAATATTAAGTCTTCTGACACATGAACAGGGGATGGCTTCTGTTTATTCAGGTTTTCTTTAATTTCTTTAACAATGTTTTGTAGTTTTCAAAGTATAAATTGTGGCCTTTTTGCAAAGTTTATTCCTAAGCATTTTATTTTTAATGCAATTGTAAATGGAATTGTTTATTAATTTCATTTTGGGTTTGTTCATTGTTATTATATATGAAGATACTCAATTTTTGAACATTTTTCTTGTATCTTGCAAGGTTGCTGAACTGATTTATTAGATCTAATAATTGTTTAGTGTATTTCTTAAGAGTTTCTATGTACAATATCGTGACATATGCAAGTAGATGTGGTTTTCATTCTTTCTTTCCAGTATGGTTGCCTTTATTTCATTTTTGTGCCTGATTGTCCTGACTAGAATATCAAATACAATGATAAATAGAATTAGCAAGACCAGAAATTTTTCTTTTCTCTGAGAAGTGTTGAGTCTCTTACTATTATGTTGTTAGCTATGTGTTTTTCGTAGAGGCTCTTTATCAGGGCAAGGAAGCACCCCTGTCCCTCGTATGTTGATTATTTTCATCTTGAAGAGGTATTGATTTTTGTCTTCTGCTTTTTCTCATCTCTTAAGATGATCATGTGTTTTATCCTGTTGATAAGTGTCTTACGTTAATTGATTTTTGGATATTAAACCAACATTACATTTCTGGGATAAATTCCACTTGATCATGCTATATACTCCTTTTTATACATTTCTGGATTTGATTCGAGAGTGTTTTCTTGAGGACTTTTGCAGGTATATATTTTTTAATTTTTGCATGTGAACTTTAGTGATTATAGTACTTTGTGTTTTAAGCTATCCTTGCTCCTTTGAATTGCTTTTTAATTTCTGCTAAAAATCAGTTGATTGTACTTGTGGAGTTTGTTTTTTGGATTCTTTATTTTGCTCTACTATTTGTCTATCTATTTGCCAAATACCACACTGTTTCAGTTACTGAACTTATAGTAGTCCTTGGAATCCTGTGTGCTCACTAAATTTGATAATCTTTTTCAAGATTGTTTTGCCTACTCTAGTGTTTTGGAATTTCTATAAATTTTTAGCTTTAAACTTTTGATATGAACAACAAGACCAGTTGGAATTTTTATTGGGATTGCAGTAAATCTATGTATCAAATTACAGAGACTTGACATGTTAACAAGATTGAGTCTTCAAATTCATGGATATTGTATAATTTTTAGTAGAAGCCCGTTATCAAGTTACTTCCTTATTCTATGTTATCTTGTGCATGTAGTACCATGCATGGCACGATAAATATTTATAGTGTAGTGGAAGCATGTATTCATATGCTTGGAAATATCCTCCTGTTTACAATTCAACTGAATTAAGGACAAAATCCCATAATATTTGAGGTTGTATGCTCAATGACGAGTGCAGGTCTTAAAACATGGTAAAAAATAAGTGTTTGTTGAAGAAATCAATAAATCAATTCAAGTTTAACAGATCGTACATATATTATTTTTTAGAGAATATTATTTTGAATATTTCATATTGAATAATATTCATCTTCTTACCTCTGGCCATTTTCACTGGCCATTTTTCCCCAGTTAAAATTTGCCCTTATTTTACACAAGTAATCAAGACTATGTCTGTAATACACCGAAACACCTGGCTAATTCAAATAATTGATTAAATAGAAAATACAGTTACATAAATGAACAAAAATATCAGTCAGAAAAATCAGTCCAATTGTTTCTCACCGTAAAGGTGATGCAGACAGTTGATTGACTGATTTTTTCCACTATTCAATACTTTGTTTAACATTGTAAAGACACGACTTGCAAGTTAATGCATTGAGTACTTGAGTTAGAGCAGAATGTCAATATGCCAATGAGAATCATTTACTTTCCCTGAGTTTAGGAAGGAAGCCCATTCACTAAAAAGATGTGGTACAGACCACAAAGAAACATGGTCAACTATCCAACCTGGCGGTTATGTAATATTTTTTCCTGAAAAAAAAAAAATGGAAAAAGTAGATGATCTACCTATAGGTAGGAAGTTCCAAAAATGCTGATCTCTGAACAGATTTGAGAGATGGAGTTGAGCCCACTAGACCAGTAATATTTTCATCCAGATTAAATGCATTTTATGCCATCTATGCATATCTGAATTATTCATTTGTGTATATATATATGTATGTATAAAACACTTTCAAATGCCTATTCTATAGACACTCAATAACTTCCAGGCACCTATAAATCTCACCATCTTTTACCAGAAACACCTACTCTCTTCCTCAGTAAATTGTGTCTTTTTTTGCATAGAGATATATTCTTTCACCTCTATATCAAGAATGACTAGCAAAATGCCTGGAATTTGGTGACTGCAATTCAGCTTTTGTGATGAATGGAAATGAAAAACAAAAAATTATCTAAATTATTGTCAAACTTGGTTGGTAAAAATATTGGTTAGGAGGCAGCTTAGGAGAGCAGGTATGTTTTCTTTTGCTTTGAGTTTTTAGGACACAGATAAATCCCCACTCTTAAATTGCCAGATGCTCATATGAATTGAGGCTATTAGAATGTAAATATTTAAATTATTTTGCAAATACTAGTGTAGCCTAAACTAATTTGAGGTGTAGCCCTTTGAGGTCAGTGTGCCAAGTCAATCATTCAGTGTACATGTGCACACACAAAGAAAATAAGTGCACTAAGTTGAAATTCATCATGTACATACATGAAAAATCTTGAGAGAGACAGCAATACAAAAACTCAGGATTAAGGTTAAAACCCTCCTCTTCATAAAAGCCAAAGTCAAATTAAGGATTAAAGCTATAAAATGTAAGCTGTGGAATTTTAATTAAAATTTGTATTTTTTGTGCAACCACTTCTTACCTGAAACATGAGGAAGAATGCCAAAATTATGACTTGGCTAATGAGCTAAAGACAAATCTAGAGAAACAATGGACTGCTGGGCGCCAAGTCTTTATATGCACTAACCAGGTTAGTTATCCTCAGTCTACTCATTTATTAGTCTGAATTCTATCTCACTTAAGAATTAATTTAAAGCAGCAGACAATAGGGTAGCACAGAGTAGTGGCTCAGAGCATTAGCTTTGCAGCTAGAGTGACTGAGATCATGCCTGTCTCTGCTTTTTTTCTAGTGGTATAATCTTTGGCAAGTTACTTCGTTCTCTAGTCCTTAGAACAATGGAAATAAGCTTAATATTCTACCTTTCAAAAAGGCTTGTTTTGAGAATTAGATAAAATAATAGAAGCAAAGTCCTAAAAATAGCATCTGGCACATAGTCAGTGCTATATAAGTGTTTATGTGTATTTTTATAATTATTACAAGGCCATGTAAAGTACAAGATATGAAAAGTAAGAGCTAAAGAACATGCAAAAGGCAAGAATGAGACTATTAGTGGCATGAAGAATGAGTTTAAATGTATATACCGACACTCTCTATGTGTGGGTTGCAGTTTTGATTGTAATCTTTCCAGAACCCAACCCAAGAATCTGGCCAGTTACACAAATTAAACAGAAGTCAACTGTTGAGTGGATGAATAAGTGTTCTTGGTGGTGGAGCAGGCTGCTTCTTCCGAGGTTCCTGAGAAAGAGGAAGCTCCAGTTTAATGACGATGTCCATAGGGACAACTTTACAACAGACACAGAGGCTGGCTTCATAGATTTGTTTTTAGAATAAGGCTGTGGGACTCTGACTCAAATCCCACTCAAGCAAAGCCCGTTTGTGGAAGAGTGTGATCCTCAGACTCCGCTCCCTGCTTATCCCGCGTGACTTGGGAAACAAAGGTCAATGCACTGTAAGAACCCTAAAATGATGAGCTTAAAGTGGGATTTTCAAGCAAAGAAACTCACCGTTTCATGAGAATTAAACCGTTATTGAAATGTTGTAGATGTTTTCCTGTGATTCATGTCACTCAGAGGCCTTTAAATTCCTGGAGATTTTGTTGTGTACACCAGATATACTGATAAACACCCTCAGACAGCAAAGTTTTCACTAAAATAGGTGAAATAGAAATCTTGTCATTGTTTCCCTAAGGGTGCCAAAACAGAAAGAATATGACTTGAAATATCACATTTTCTTTAAGACAAAGTAGATAGAAACCTCTTTATTCAACTGTATTCCCTGTGGGTATCAAAACGTCAGTAGGATGAGTAAGACCTTATAAGTCTAAATTGAATATTTGTTTTTATATGTTTGAAAATACCCAAAATATTGTTTTGAAAAAATAAACCTTTATTTCATTAACTTTCCCAATAAACTTTTGATGAGTACCTATTGTATACTCAGAACTTTGGAGATTAAAAGTAACTAAAACTGAATATTTATCTTTAAGGAACTTGCAGAGTGGTAATAATTCAACTGTCCTTTTGTTTAATTTCTCCTCAATCCCTTTAGCAAGGAGCAGTGAAACAGTCTGAATATACCTGTGATTTGTTGATCGTTTTTACATCCTTGACAAAACATTTTAAGGTTAAGGATAAATCCAGGATAGTCAAACACAATCTAAATCAATTACCAGATTCGCTGGATTGGGTAAATTAGTAGAGAGAAACCCTTGGCCAGAGGGGACGCCTGGCTTTGATTCATCTCGCCCTTAGAGTGATAGGACTCTGATGCCTGTTTTTAAATCTTGAAAGACACCTTCCTCCTGTTGGGGGACCCGCGGTTGCTGATCAGTTCAGAGCAGCACATGAAGAATGAAAGATAGTGTCTAGAAATCTCTTGGTATCAGTTAAATGTTAGGTAGACACTTAAAATTTGAGCCACCATAATAGTAGTCAGTAGCACTCAGGACATGGTTTAGTGGCAGATTGGGATAAAAGTGGACAAATACTTTTTTCCTACACTTTTAGCACAGTTTCCCCTCCTACCATAATTTTGGCTCTGTCTTTCGTAACCTATTACTCCCTATCTATTTCTCTTTTTAATTTTATCTCATTTCTTAACTGATTTTCTCTTTTTCCTTCTTTCCATTTCTATCTCATATCCACTTTCTCTGACTAATTTTTCTCTCTATTTCTTGTATGCACTCACTTTCTCTCTTAACTGGCTCTTTATGGGATTATATTATATTATTTTATTTTTTGCACTGTTTTAAAATGTCCAATACACATAATTTTGTATTTCTTCAACATAATTCAAAAGCTTGAAAATTTAAACCTTATTATTTTGTTCTGTTTCTCCCAACAAATTAAAATGTCCTGCTGCTAAGCTAAAATTACAAATACGTTGACTAGGGTCCTGAGATTTCCACTATAACTGATGGTGTATCTTGGACCAAGTCTTACAACTCTCTGGGCCTTAGTTTCCCCACCAACAATGCAGTGTCAATCTAAATGATCTGTAAGATCCTCACAGCTCTAAAATGCCATAGATCTATTAAAATGATTTTATTTGCAGCTGATTTTTCTCTTTGAACCTTAGGAATGGGAGAGAAAACATGCGATGTTTTTTTTCACTCCAGGTAGAGAGTGGTAATTCTACCCATGACTCAGGCCGGACAAAATAATGGTTAATGGTTTGGTCTCAATTGCTGTTTCAATTGATTCTTTTCTTTCCTCAGCACTAAAGTTGACCCAACAATTGGTAGGCCAAGCTATATGTCTTTATGTCTCTGAAAGAGTGGCTAGGAGATTTTCTTTTTTAAAAACATCTTCTTTTAAGCAAAGGCAGAAATTCTGAAATCTACTGTCAGGATTGACATGCTCACACACTGGTTTTTAGAATACATCATGTCCTGATTGTTAGCATGTGGAAACATTCTCCATTATATTCATGCGTCGCTTAATGACGGGGACATGTTCTGAGAAATGCATTGTTAGGCGATTTCATTGTTGTGCAAACATCATAGAATGTACTTACACAAACCTACTTACACAAAACCTACTAGAAACCTAGGCTATATGGTATTAATCTTATGGGACCTCCATTGTATATCCAGTGAGTCTTTGACCAAAACGTCGTTAGGCGGCACATGACTGTATTTTACAAATGTTACTGGTTAGATAAGGTCACAGACTGCCTTCGTTTTTTGTGTCCTCCTACAAATTCATTAAAATAGTGATTAACACCTACATGATGAATTTGAATGAATTACTCTAAAACAATTAAGCTTACAGGCTTGGGCCACACTCTGGGAGTCATAAATTCCTGAGCACTATGTGAGTAAAATATATTCCTGTTTTCAGTTACCTGAGATTGAATTTTGGGTAGACACCTGTGTGAACTCCCTGTATGTATGTCTTGGTAGAATTTTTAGCCATTTCATTATTTAGGTCACAAAACTCTTGTGAGTATCACTGAGTATAAGAGTAGAATATGCACAGAAATAAAGTGCTAAAGGAATTCAGTACAAAAAGAATAATAATGATTTGCATACTTAGAACCCACAGTACATCTGTTACTACATGAAGAACACAGACAAACGGCTGCAGAATGGCCTGTGAAATAGCAGTCATTTACAGACACTGTTAAGACATCAATAACATCATTTTTGAATAGCAAATGTTAAGTAATACTGAAATTTAATGTCACCAAGTTTAGGAAAATAATACATTTCGTTTACTAAACTTCTTTCCTTCAGTAAACTCAAAGTTCTTTTTCTCTATAACTAATATTGATCACTATTCCAGTGTATTTCAATGATTCTATTTTACTTGCTTCAATTTTCTGTTTACATAAATATATATGTAGCCGTACCCCCATAGGCTTACACGCAAGCACAATAAATACTTTGGGTACCTCACTCCAACCCCCCTTGCTGCCAAAAAAAAAAAACAACACAGGTAGATTGCTAGTAAGGGTCAGAGGTATAGAAAGCCTAGGAAATAGTGCAGTGTTTTTATCTTTTTATGTATACGTAAAAAATAACTATACTTCTTTCATAAATCTGCAGTAAATTTAAAGGAAGTTTTTCTTCAGTTTAAATGGTTAATTAGCTAAAAAATGTCAACTTAACCAAAGTGTGTTTCTATATCTAATTGCCATTAATCTTTAAGGGTTGACTTGCTTATTCTTAAGACCAACGTCTGATGAAACTTAATAAATATATGTGAGCAGAGAGAAGAAAGAGATAAAAGATTTGCAACCCTAGCCACCATAAATATCTGAATAATGTATTTAGGGTATAATCAGTAAAAATGAAACGTTTATTAAAGTACTGAAAATTGGCCCAAGGTTATTGGGATGGAACTTGGGGTGGGTTAATGGAAGTGAGGGAAAGATATAGTTCATGATATGGCTATTTTTCATACTAAGGATACAGTTCATGATATGGCTATTTTGCATACTGAGCCCCTCATTATCTTTTGTATATGTGAAGATGTAGTAAGTGGTGCAGAGTTGGAAATGCATGCTTTCCTTTCCCAATAAACTCCTGGCAATACCATTGTTTGCATTGCTTACATTATGGCTTTCACAAAATTGTTTTTGACCATTAATTAAATGAGAATATGGGGGATATATCAGATTGAGTTGGACAACAGAATGTCACTATGCCTGCACAGGGTGACAGAATCTTTTTTCCCCAGTCAGATTTGTGAGTTACTTCTATGACAGATTTTTACATAACTTATTATGTTCTGATTTAGTTGGCAATTTGGTAAAAACGTTTTGTTTAACACAACCTAAGTTTATATAAGTCAAGTTAGCTACGTGGAGCATTTATCGGCTCACTGATTCATTCATTCATCCACTAACTTACTCGCTCCCTCAGTTGCCCACTCAGAAAATGCTTTGAAATCAAATATATGGAAAGCACTGGATGAGGCATTAAAGATGAATCTGAATGGTCTCTGCCCTCAATTGGTTCACAATTCAGAAGTGAGATGTGCACATTTACTAATGAGTACAATGAAGTGTCAAGGATTCTACGTTAGAAATTCACACAAGGTAACCTGGTGCCTCAAAAAAGGGAAAGATAGGTAGTTCCTGAGGAAATGATAGTAAAAGAGACTCTGTGAAGGAGGTTACTAGTTATTATTGTGGTTGTGAATCTGGAAATACAAACTGGTTTTTACAAGTGAAGCAAGACAGTCAAAGGTGTTCCGTGTAGGGACAGAATTCAGATCCTGGAATACAACTTCTCTGGTTTCTAGAAGTTGTAAACTGTTCCAGTCCATGGTTTACTATGCAAGGCAGTGTTTCTAAAATGGACGGGGGGCAACTTGGCCCTCAGGGGACCTTTGCAATTTCTGGAGACATTTTTGATTGTCACAACTGGTTGAGTGGAGACTTGCTACTGGCATCTTGTGAGTAGAGGCCAGTGATGCTGCTAAGCATCCTACAATGCACAGGATTGCCCCACCCCAGAACAAAGAGTTATCCAGTAAAAATGGCAAGAGTGCCGAGGCTCAGCAACCCTGATCTTTATACTTTAGTATAACATGTCAGGAATGGAACTGGTGCAAAGTGAGAGACAGGGCTGAAGACACTTCACAGATAGGAGATCATGGATAGCCTTACATACTGTGCTAAAGAGTTTGGCAAAGATGGACACCAAAAGGTTGTAACACTTTTTATTTTATCTTTACATTTTAGAAATATCATTTTGATCTAAAACAGCATCTTCTAGGATAAAAGACAGAAAGCCAGGCAGGGATACCAATCAACATTAAGTGAATTCTTAAAATAGTTCAGGTTTGAATAGACTGTGTGACTTTGGTAATACCAGTTATCCAATTTGGGCTCATGTTCTTGTTTATAAAATAAGAAGTTTGAACTAGATGATCTAATGGCCCTGAAAATATTAAAATCATAGAATAACATGTTTTTGGAAAAACAGTGTTGTGAAAAATTGTTCTATATTTATATCCTTTTAGTAATCTAAGTCATGTATGTACATGCACGCGCACACACACACACACACACGTGTATGTACCTCTCAACCTCCTTGATTTTAAAGGCACAGATTTTAAAACTAGTTTGCTGTAAGTGGACTGGTGAGAACTGGTGAATCTTGCTATGCACCCCTCATGAAATCTTCCATAAAACATTCATTAATAGAATTCTCAATTGTCCTGTCTGAAATCAAGAAAATAAACTAGATAACCTTGAAAGTAACTTTCTATAATGTTAAGACAATTATCTAGCACATATAGGATCTGGAAAAATTTTTGTGATGTTTCTAATCCCTAGTTACCTATGATGTGAGAGAATTGTCCCATAAATTTGTAATGAGTTTTATTCATCACACTAATGATGAATGTGAGATGTTGCTTGTCACTAAAATAAGTCATCCTATTGTCTACTGGAAAGAACTTTACTTTTAAGACATTATAAAAAACTTACTTTTAGAGAATTGTGCCTGTAGCACATTATCAAAAGTTTCAAAAGAAAACATAATAAACAAAACGAGTTCTTGTGAAGAAGATAAGCTTGGGGTCAGGGCCCAGAAGGAGCAGTGGTGACTTCAACATCCTGCATAGCTTTCAAGATAGAATTTCAAACACTCATTTTCTAAGAAAAGCAGCATGAGACTAAATCTCCTAGGGTTTATCTATGTGTGAGGGAGTCATCAGATTGCTGGTAGATAACCCGAGTATAAGATGAGACATAAAATTCTACCAACACTACCAAGTACAAGGAGCAAAACATGTTTGAATAAGCATTTATACCACAAAGGAAGAATCAGGAGAACCAAATCATATTGTAATTTCTCGGGAAGTCAATATTAATGAATATGACATTGACAGAATAGAAAATGAGGAATGTTAGAGGAAATGATTTTGATTTAAAAGTAATTTAGAGAGAAGAATTAGAAGGAAGCCATTTAAGTTCCCAAGATGTAAGGCTCCAGACACCTCACATTTTCTAACTGCGAGTGCCTATGATCATATCATGAAATTCATGTAGCTTTGCTGTTATCGTCTCTAACCAACTTGGAGAATGTTGATTTTTATGTATGGCTTTGAAGGTGGAAATGAAACACTAAGTTTTGAGGAAAGAGCGGAGAAGTTTCAATTATGCTCAGGATGAGCAAAGATGACAGCTGTGGCCTTGAGGCAATTTTTGAAATTCTATAAACTCTATCTAATATATTCTTTGGTCAACTGCTAACCACATCCACTGAGTGACAGGTTAGTGCCACACTGTAGCAGAGGGGAAATATACTAAAAATAACGGAGCTTAGTGACAAGACACACCAGTGAAAGAAAAGCTAGTGAAAGTGAGTGAAAGATTCATCACCACCTAATGACATGCCTGAGATGACAGAGGCAGCAGAGAGAGGGAGATGAAATCATGGTGCAGCAGCAGGAAAAAATTCTTGATACTGAGGCCATTTACTTTCCCAATCTCACATGGCTTTATTTCCCAATTTTCTTGGATAAGAAAGTTACTAAACTAACCTTGAAGGTGCAGTGTATGGAAGTGACCTTGTTGGCTAGTCAATAGGGATGGGGAGCAGAGATCCTTCTCTTAGCATTATTTTTCTCAAAATGGTATTAGAACATCAAAGAAGGACAGATTTGTACTGATAGTACCACTCAGCGAAGCAGTGTTTCTTTACATCTATGAATTCACTTCTTTACAAGCATAGAGAACTAAATTAATACAGGACAGAAATATAAGGCCCTGTATAATGTGTAGAAGGAAACGTAAAATACATCTCAAAAATGAAAGGAAAATTTGATATGAACTGAGGAAGAATTTGATTTACAATATTTCTACACATAAACAAGTTAGTTTTTATTGATATTCCTTATATTACACATAGATATCACACTCATTAGCCAATATATTTTAATTTTTACATATAAAGCACAGAACAAATTCTAGACTGTACGATATGGAATAGACTCATCTTCTCCTGTTCCTCTCATATAAGCACAACAGTAAACTCTGGAAAAGATGCAGGAAGCAATAAACGGAGAACTCTGGAAGGTAGAGGAGAAAAGCAAATCCATCTGGAACTCCAGGGTTGGAAGAACAACATAGTGAAGTGTTATCTTATGACCCATCCGATAGAAGATGTGACTCAGGTCTAATGTTTTCTAACCCTCTACAATAAAATGTGGTTCAAGTGGGCTCATTTCTGCCCTAGATCAAAAAGTCTCATTAAAAACAAAAAGCGAACTTAACAGCTCCAGCAAAGAGGATCGATCAATTGAATTTCTATTTACTGTCAATGAATATGTAGAAAACAAAATTAAAAACACAATACAGGGCCGGCCCTGTGGCTTGGTGGTTAAGTGCGCGGATCCCGGGTGCGCATCGAGGCACCACTTCTCCGTCCATCCTGGGGCCGAGTCCCACATGCAGCAACTGGAAGGATGTGCAGCTATGACATACAACTGTCTACTGGGGCTTTGGGGGGAAAAAATAAAATAAATAAAATCTTTAAAAAAAAAAAAGAAAGCTTTAAAAAAAAAAACACAATACAATACACAATTGCTCCAAAGAAAATGAGATATATAGGTATATACTTAAAAATGCATATACAGAAACTGTGTACTAAATATCATGAAATGCAGAATAAAGAAATCAAAGAAGGTCTAAATAAATAAATAGACATATTGTGTTCATGGATTGGAAGACTCAACATAGTAAAAATATCAATTCTCCCCAAATTGATCTTTAGGGTTAAAGCTATTGCTATCAAAATTTCAGCAAGTTTTTTTTTTTTAATTGTGAAAGTATGTTGAATTTTGTCAAATGCTTCTTTTGCATCTATTGAAATGATCATGTGATTTTTATGCTTTATTCTGTTAATATGGTGTATCACATTAATTTATTTTTTATGTTGAACCATATTTGTATCCCAGGAATAAATTCCATGTGATCTCAGTATGTGGTCCTTTTAATATACTGTTGGATTCCATTTGCTAATACTTTGTTGGGGATTTTTGCATCCATATATATCAGGAATATTGGCCTGTAGTTTTTTCTTGTGGTATCTTGTCTGGCTTTTCTATCAATATAATTTTAGCTTCATAAAATGAGTTTGGAAGTATTCTCTCCAATTTTTTGGAAGAGTTTGAGAGTAAAAGTAAAACCATCTTGTTCTGGGCTTTTCTTTGTTGGGAGGTTTTTGGTTACAAATTCAATTTTCATATTAGTCATAGTTCTGTTCAGATTTTCTATTTCTTTATGATTTAGTCTAGGTATGTTGTGTATTTCTAGGACTTATCAATTTCTTTTAGATTGTCCAGTTTTTTGGCATATAATTGTTCATAATAGTCCCTTATGATCCTTTTTATTTCTGTCCTCAATTATAATGTCTCATTTCATTTCATGATAGAAATGTTCAACAAATTAGGTATACAAGGAAAGTACGTCAACATAACAAAGGCCATGTAGGAAAAGCACACAACTAACATCACACTCAAGAGTGAAAAACTGAAAGTCCTTCCTCTAAGATCAGGAACAAGGCAAAGATGCCTACTCTCACCACTTCTGTTCAACATTGTATTGGAAGTCCTAGCCAGAGAAATTAGGCAAAAAAGAAACAAGAAATAAAAGACATCCAAAGCAGAAAAGAAGTAAATTTGTCCCTGTTTGCAGGAGACATGACTTTACATATATAGAAAATTTTAGAGACTCATTAAAAAAAAAACAACTATTAGAACTAATAAACAAATTCAGTAACATTGTGGGATACAAAATCAATATATAAAAAAACAGCTGCATTTTATACACTAACAACAAACTCTCTGAAAGAGAAATTAGGAAAACAATCTTATTTACCATAGCATCAACAAGAAAAAAAACATTAGAATAAACTTAACTAAGGAGGTGAAAGACTTGTATACTGAAAACTACAAATTATTGATGAAAGAAATTAAAGAAGACACAAACAAATGGAAAGACATCCTATGTGCATGGACTGGAAGACTTAATATGTTTAAAATATCCATATTACCTAAAGGGATCTACACATTCAATACAAGCGCTATCAAAATCCCAATGATATTTTTTGAGCAATAGAAAAACCAATTACACAATTCGTATGGAACTACAAAAGACCACATGTAGTCAAATCAATCTGGAGGGAAAAAAGTAAGACTGGAAGCATCATACCTTCTGATTTCAAAATATATTACAAAGCTACAATAATCAGAACAGTATGGTACTGGCATAAAGACTAGTGGAACACAGTAGAGAGTCCAAAAATAAATCTGCACTTTTATGCTCAACTGATCTTCAACAAAGGTGCAAAGAATTCTCAATAGGGAAAGAATAGTCTCTTCAACAAATAGTGTTGGTAAATCTAGATATCCACATTCAAAAGAATGAGGCTGAACTCTTGTCTTACACCATACACAACTGTAACTCAAAATAGATTAAAAACTTAAATATAAGATCTGAAACTGTAAAAGTCCTAGAAGAAAACATAAGGGAAAGCTTCATGACATCAGTCTTGGCAATGATTTCAAGGATATTACATCAAAAGCACAAGCAACAAAACAAAAATAAACAAGTTAGACTACATCAGACTAAAAGCTTCTGCACAGCAAAGGAAACAGTCAACAGAGTGAAAAGGCAATTTACAGAATGGGAGAAAATATTTGCAAACTATATATCTGAAAGGGGATTAATCTCCAAAATATATAAGAAACTTCTACAACTCAATAGCAGAAAACAAAATTAATAATGCAATCAAAAAATGTGCTATGGGGGCCGGCCCGGTGGCGCAAGCGGTTAAGTGAGCATGCTCCACTGCGGCGGCCCGGGGTTCGCCGGTTGGGATCCCCAGCGAGCACAAACACAGTGCTTGGCAAGCCATGCTGTGGCGGTGTCCCATATAAAGTGGAGGAATATGGACATGGATGTTAGCCCAGGGCCAGTCTTCCTCAGCAAAAGGAGGAGGATTGGCAGATGTTAGCTCAGGGTTGATCTTAGACACACAAAAAAAAAAAAAAAAAAAAAAAAGGGCTATAGACTAGCATAGACATTTGTCCCAAGAAGACATACAAATGGCTGGCAGGCATATGGTAGTGCTAATTGTCACTAATCATCAGAGAAATGCAAATAAAAGCTACAATGAGATATCACCTCACACCTGTCAGGGTAGCTATTATCAAACAACAATAGCAGCAAAAGATAAGTGGTGGAGAGGATGTGGAGAAATTGGAACCCTTGCACATTTTCGTGGGAATGCAAAATGATAAGCTGCTATGGAAAACAGTATGGAGGTTCCTCAAAAAACTAACAGTTGAACTACCATATGATCTACCAATTCCACTTCTGGATATTTTTCTAAAAGAATTGAAATCAGGATCTTAAAGAAATATTAGCACTCCTTTGCTCATTGCAGCACTGTTCACAATAGCCACAATGTGGAAACAGCTTACACCTCCATTGACAGATGAATGGATAAAGAAAATGTGGCATAAACATATAATGGAATATTATTTAGCTTTTAAAAAGAAGGTAAGTGTGCAATACATGACAACATGGATGAGCCTGAGAACATTATGCTAAGTGAAACAAGCCAGTCACAGAAAGACAAATATTGTGTAATTCCGCTTACATAAAATATCCAAAATAGTAAATTCATAGAATCAAAGGCTGGGATAGTGGTTGCCAGGGGCTGAGAGGAGGTGGAAATGAGGAGTTACTATTCAAAAGGAATAAAGTTTCAGTTAAGCAACATGACTAAGTTCTAGAGATCTGCTGTATAACATTGTACGTATAGTGTACAATAATGGATTGTACACTTAAAATTTTATGAAAAGGGTAGATCTCATGTTAAGTGTTCTTACCACAATAAAACAAAACTAAAATAAAAATTCCAACAAGGTATTTTGGAGACATTGACAATCTTATCCTAAAATTTATGTGAATAACACAGGTTCTACAATCTTGAAAAGGAAGAATAAAATGGGAGGAATCACTACACATGAAATTAAGGCTTATTATATTACGGCAGTGATCAATGTGATGTGGTACTGGCAGAGTTAAAGACACAGAGATCAGTAGAAAAGAATGGAAAACCCAGAAATAGACCTGCACAAATTTGTCCAATGGACTTTTTATATAAACTTTCCATAGCAGCTTTATTGAAATATAATTCATATACCATAAAATTCACCCTTTAAAGTATAGAATTTTGTGGTTTTCAGTAAATTCACAGAGTTTGCAATTACCACCTCTATCTAATTTTAGAACAACTGATTTTTGACAAAGATGCAAAAGCAATTCAGTGGAGGAAGTATAGACTTTTTCAACAAATGAACCTCGACATAAACACCTCACCTTGTAACTCAACACCTTTGAGTTACAAAAATTAACTCAAATTGGATCATGGACTTAAATGTAAAAATAGGAAGCTATACAACTTTTAGAAAAAGAAAAAAAACACGGGATAAAATCTTCAGAATCTAGGACTAGGAAAATATTTCTTAGATTTGACAGCAAAGGCATGAGCCATTAAATTGGACCTCATCAAAATTAAAAACTTGTGTTCTGTGAAAGATATTATTAAGAGGATGAAAAAACAAGCTACAGTTGGGGAGAAAATATTTGCAAGCCACATATCTAGCAAAGGACCCATTTCTAGAATACTTAAAAAACTTAATATTAAGAAAAAGATTGTATTAAAAAATGGCTGAAAGATATGAACAGACATTTCAGTGAAGAGGTTATACCAATGGCCAATAAGCATGTGAAAAGACGTTCAATATTGCTAATCATTAGAGAAATGCAAATTACAATAACCATGAGATATCACTACACAGGTGTCACATTGGCTAAAGTGAAAAATAGTGACAACACAAAATGCTGACAATTATGTGAAGAAACTGGATCATTCATACATTGTTGGTGGGAATGTAAAATGGTACAGCATCTCAGGAAAAGAGTCTGGCAGTTTCTTACAAAACTAATATTTAATTAACATGTGAAATACCAATTACACTCAGGCATTTATCTCAGAGAAATAAAAACTTAAATTTTATGTTCATAGAAAGACCTACGCATAAATGTTCATAACAGTGTTATTTATAATAGCAAAATCTTGAAACAACCCAGATGTTCTTCAATGGGTAAATAGTTAAACAAACTGCAATAAATCCATACCATGGAATAATACTCAGAAATAAAAAAGAAATAACTATTGATATCCTCAACAACTTGGATAAATCTCCAAGGAATTACGCTGAGTGAAAAAAGCCAATCCCAAGAAGTACATCCTGTATGATTTCATTATATAACATTCTTGAAATTATAAAATAGTAAAAATGGAATACAGATTAGTAGTTGTCAGGAGTAAGGAGAGAGTGAGCAGGGGAGGAAAGCAGGTGTGGCTATAACAGGGCCACGGGAAGGATCCTTTTGGCTGTGGAGCAGTTTTGTATTGTGACTGTATCAACATGGATATTTTCGTATTGTATTATAGCTTTACAAAATATTACCAGTGGGCAAACTTCTTAAAAGGGGCACATGATCTTTTCATATTATCTGACAATTGCATGGGAATCTACAATTATCTCAAAATAAAATGTTTAATAGTAATAATGATAATGATATTACTACTAGCACTAATAAAAACAGAATAGGGAGGGAATGCAGCCCTGATCTCTTCGCTTTTTGAGTGTGCAGTGACATGGAAGGAGGATAAATATATATAAAAATGTTGAATAAAAATAAATCTGAGGTGAGATATTCATTAGAGTAACAAGACAATGCTGTAGTTATCAAGGCTCGTCAGTATTGAGGACAGTGCCCAGAAGCCGGGGTACACGTTATCATTCATCCTTTACAGATCGCACCACTCTGGTTGAGCACTCTAACTTCTTTGGAATTTAGTTTCCTCTTTTGTGAAACAATTATATATCTGCTCTTCAATTATCTGGGTAACACAAACCAAAGCATATCTGCGTTATAACACCTGAGTTTTCCTTGGCAATTAGATCTTTCCCATCATCTTACCTTTCTAGTGTTCAAGATATGTGTCTGCTCATAATGGGGCCATAATATCTCAGGGAAAATTGAGATATAATCTGAGACCAATGCTCCAAATTATTTGACTATTTGGACATTTAATGTCTACATAAAACCAAGTGTTTAGGTAAAAAGTTGAAAGAAGAGTGTCTTCTCATGAATTTGTTAATATCCATTTAATTTTAGAATGTTTGAGCTTAAAGAGATTTCAAAAATCATTTATCTTAAATTCTTCAATTTAAATGTGTGGAGACTGAAGTCAAAAAAGAATGATGACTGACCCCATATCGCACATGTTTAATGGTCAGGTAAGACAGAGCAAGGCCTGCTCCTGTATCAGTAAGGAAGCTCCACCATCTTCTGTCTGCAACATCTGGAAAACATACCTATCCGTGTCACATGGCAAGAGAGAGCACAGAGAACTAACAGTTCTTAAATGCTTTCCCTCAGAACAGGCACACTTCACTCGGATCCTATTTCACTGGATAAAATATGTCACAATGCCATTTTGCCTACCCAGGGGAATAAATAACTTCAACCCTTATGTGTCCTACTCTCAACAGATAATGAAATGTCACTGGAAATGGGGATGATGCAAAGAGTGTTCGAGACTCACTAAAGCAACAAAACATTATAAAGACAGAGTGAATCAATTCAAATTTATTTTACATTTTATCTTTATATTTAGTCTGAAACAAACAATGGCATAATAGTGATTTGCTAAATTATATCCACATGATTATATCTAGAATGATTGTCTTTTATTGTCAAGCAAAATTCATCACTTCTTGACAAGCAAACTTTTTTAGTTTCTCACTGTATACAAAAGTCCTATTTTCCCATCCCAACATTTGTAATCCACCAACATTTTCTGACTTAGCCTTCGGGTCTGCTATGCTAGTGACTCATCTGCCTGTAGCAGAGTTTTCAGCACTACTAATATTTTGGCCTAGAAAACTCATTGTTTGGGGGGTTGTTCTCTGCATTGTAGGATGTTTACTAGCATCCCTAGACTCGACCCAGAAGGTGCCAGTTAGCACTCCCCACCAGTCGTGACAACCAAAAACATCTCCAACGTTGCCAAAAGTCTCCGGGGGTCAAAACCTCTCCACACACTCACACACACTGAGAAGCTCTGGTCTACAGGTTACGAATCCACTAGCTCCTTTTCTTCCTGTCTATTATCATTTGAAAGCTTTTCTTTCCTCAAAGTCTATCTGAAATTCCACCTTCTCTAAGTAGATATTGTGTCTTTTATTTCCTTACTTTTTTATAGAAAATGTCGTTTTATAGTATTTTTTCTGGTTTACAAGGTGCTTTAACTTGTTCTACTTACTATAATACAATAATTCTATGAAATTTGAGAGAAAGGAAAATAAACCTCCTTTTACAAATACAGAAAGCAATTTCAAGAGAAGTTAAGGGACTACAACAGCATTGCATAAACTACAAGTGAGCAATCATGTTTTCCAGCCTGGCACTAAAATACTATCCATGATCTTAAGATGCCTTGCTAAATCCAGGGAATTTCTTCTAGTCTATTCCTTACCTCAGTCTTATTTTCATTTCTTTTCTATGGATGTTTATCTTGCTTCCATTAGAGAAGTACCTGAATTCCCTTAGTATCTTTTGCTTTTTATATAAACATTTTCATGTAATATTAAAAAGTTTATATTTATTGATTATCTATTTGGGGCCAGGAAGACATGTGTAAGAGGCAATTGAGTTCTCACAGCAAAGCTTTATGACTTAACTAGTATTAGCCTTCTTTTAGAGATGAGGAAACTGAGTCTCAGAGGTTAAATGAATTGCCTAAAGATACGTGGCAGATATTTGACAGGGTTTGAGCTGTAGTCAGGCTGATTGAACCCACGGTACATGTTCTGAATTACATCCATTAAGCAGACACACATGAACTGTGTATTGCATTAATTTAATTTCTATTGCATTAATTTGGGCATGATTGCATTAGGCCAAAGTACACCCAGTGGCCCACATACCAATCAGTGCAGCCCTTCAGGATGTGGCTGACTCAGCTTCTTATGTCTACTGTCATGTTTCAATGGCAGGCTTCGGGCCCCCGGGGTCATCAATCTGAGGCTCTTTTACAATAAAGCACTTTTTTGGGGCGTTTTCTCCAGTGATATAATGCTACTCAACCCCTAGAAAAATGAGGCAAACAAAAACAAACAAAAAATCCCTTCTCAGGAACATATATTGGGATATGATTTGAATCCTTTTTAATTGACTGAGTATATGTCACTGCATTTCCACTTCTTATTTTGGGCCATCCTGCTGGTGCTGAGGTGTTTGTGATTCGAAAGTCCTTCCTGGGTTCTGTGAAACCCTGCGAGCGCATAACCACTTGTTCTGACCCTGGATTGGAAGGCTTATACCCCACCTAAATCCTTGGGTTCTGCATTATGTACAGATTCCATATTCTATCTAAAAGATGGACTTATTAATTTAACAAAATCAATATGTTCCTCTCACCTCAAGATCAAAACATACTGTCTGACATGGAGGATGACAAAACAGAATATTTGAAATTAGAACTTTCCTGAAAGAGTAATTTCATCCATAGTTGCTATAATTACAGATGTTTGTTTTACAAGGTTAAGCCAATATATTCAAAACAGCTATAAATACATTTTAGAGAATAAACTTTCTTAAAGGACTTTGACTTCATCCTATAGTTATCAGGCCCAAACTATTTAATATTTCCAGATTACTTATCTTCTCTGTGACTCAGTTTCCTTTTCTGTTAAACAGGAAGTCTTGTCTGTTCTGCATATGCCCTAGGAATACACTTAGAATCAATGAAGCAGAGAAGAGCCTGCACTTTCACTTCTATATTCTTCAAGTGCTGCCAGACCTTGCCTCCAGGGCCCTCAGAGCATCTTGCACTTTCCAACACAGTTGTTGGCTGCTGCCAGCACACAGGTGGCAGTAGAGGACTAGGCTGAAGTGAGCAACCTTTGTTGATCCATTTTCACAAGCCTGGTGCTGCAGCTGTCGGAGCCCCAGGAAGGACGGCCACTGCAGCGGAGGGGGGTCTGAAAGCCCTGCTAACTAAGGATGGGGGCTGTGGTGCTGGGGCCAGCCCACCCTGGAGTAGTCTTAAAAACAAATGAATTGGCTGGGGCAGTGTGGTCAGAGGCAATGGGACAGGTTGAGTCAATTCTGCTGTTATTGCCTCAGCAAGTATTTGTGTTCTTTCTATATAGTACTATTTGCCTCAATTTCTATGTAAATAATTTGTTACTCTCCTACATTTACGTATCTCTATAAGGAACATCATAGTCTTTTTGTGGAAACTGCCTGATCAAGAAGAAGGAAAGGAAGAAGGAAGGGAAGGTGGAAGGAAGAGAGGGAAAGAGGCAGAGAGGGAGGGAGGAAGGGACTAGCCACTCATTCATGTCTTTATTCAAAAAAATTTATTAAGTAAATAATATTAATACGTTAATAATAATGTATTAAGTAAATAATACAGCTTAACAGAACAATTTTTATAAAACATTAACAGTAAAGCTCAATAAATTCTGTTGGTAGTCTATTATTGACAAAATAGAGGTGAAATGTCTTGTCAAAGAATGGGATGGACATCAAATTCAGGATAGTGTGTACTCTGGCTCCAGCCTTTCCCACAAATATGGCACCATCCAACCTGCAACACCAAATGTCTCTCCATGTATCTTATCCCAGTGCTCTGCTTTGTGTCTGTGAACAGTAACCTCTGTTCTTATGACGTGCTCCTCTGCCTACTGTAGCTGGCAAATAACTCACCCTAAAAAGTCAGATCTAAAGTCGTCTATTCTGTGAAATATTGTGGGTTTTTTCTAGAAAAAGTTTTCTTTTTCATGTCTTCCTTACATCCCATCTCATACGATTAATCATATGGCCATGGTAGATTGAATTGTTGGTCTGATTTGTTACTCTAGCGTAATAATTGTGTACTTTCACAGCCTTGTCACAGCAGTGATGTTATTCCCCAGCCCCATTACTTTGTGAGGTCGTGCAACTTGCTTTGTCCGATAAGATGTTAGCAAGACTTGATACAAGCAGAGGCGTCAAATGTGCTTGTGTGGTTGGGTTTGCCCTCTCGTGCGCTGTCATCACCATGAGGAGACGTACCCTGGATTGTCACTGGCTCCTCAGCCGAGGTCTCAGACAGATTTGGAGAAGACCAAAACTGACCTGCAGTCTGGAGCTAAGCTCTGCTGAACCCAGCCTGGATAAGCTAAACCCCAACTAACCCACACACTAAGGAGTGAGAAAAACAAATACATGTTCTGATAATTCTTGGATATTTTGAGGGTTTTTAAGCAGCATTATTATAGCAATACTCAACTGATAAAATGTCCTTTATCAATTGGGAACTCAAGGTTGATACCTTATTAATCTGTATTTTGATAAATGTCTGTTGATTGAACAAAGGAAGATAATTATGCTCGTATTGTGATGGATATAAAGGTGACTGGCATATGTGCTATGCCTTCAAGAATCTTAACAGTCAGGTAGACAGGTAAGATATACATATATGTAGCTAAAGTATGAAGAATATGATGTGTCATACGACTGCTCCCAGTACAGTTTTATAGTGAGACTAAGGAAGATTTCACGATGGTATGAAAAGCTTCTGAGTGCAGCTTTGAAGGCAGACAGAACTTCAGCAATCAGAAACAAAGGGAATGTAGTAAAGGAATGGCAATAGGTATTCTGGAAAAACGGAAGGGTTTCTATAGAGAGAAAACTGAAAAAACTCAAGGGTAAGCACTCAATGTGAATTCTTCTTGTGCTAGCAGGGAGAATAAATAAAAGGTACTATCATGAAATAAAGATGGAAATATTGATTGACAATCCCAGAAGAATTAATTTCAAACCAAGAAATTTTGATTTCTTGGTTTATTTATTAGGCAGTGGAGAGCCACTTCAGATTTCTGAGAAGGGTGAGTGAACTTATTTGTTACGTATTAAGATAAAAGATTTTTACGTATGACACATTACATTAGGCTAAAATTCTGTGTGGAAAGTAAGAACAGACACGCAATTTCAGAGATAAAGATAGCTTTATTAAGTACAAGCAAAGAAGGCACATGTTTCAGAACAACATTAATTTGGTCAGTATAGGGGATGCAGAGGAGGAATGATTGAGTTAGGGAGACAGGAGGAAGTTCCTGCAGTAAATACATTGAGAAATAATGTTTTGGGATAAAAATGGTTTGGGGAGTAGCAAAGAAAAAAATTAGGAATGCTATTTGATTCGCTAATACTTTTAAAGGATTATTATTTTTTTCCAACTGGGGTGTAACATTCTTAAGAGCCAAGATAATTCCGTTTCCCCATAGCTCAAGTCTCCAGTTGTTGGGTAACTAAAATATTGTCTAGGTAATATCTCTGAAATTACATTTCAGAGTGATTTTTCTAATAAAGGAGATCATATGTATGTGATTAAATATTATGTTCCAAACTATTTAAAATACATTTATTTTTGAAATAGAACTATAGAAACATGTAGATAAGGAAAATCATCAGTAAAGCAATAGAACAGATAAACATATCAAGAAAAAAAAAAAGAAGAAAATCCAGGGAACATAAGAACACTTAAAAATATCTAATTACTATCTTCAGAAAGATTCAAGAGAGTAAAATAACATTTAGAAAAAGAACAAAATGATCTGCTATGAAAAATCAACAGTCAGAGAATGTGAGTTTGGGGATTTAAAATCATAATTACTTATATTAAAAAATTGCTACGATTCATTCAACAATAAACTCTCAAATTCTTTAAGAGTGTTCTACTGGTCACCAGGCCCCTCTCCACCCCCCACTCCTCCACACTTCAACCTCCACACTCCCACCTTCACCTTTGGCACTAAAGTGCTCTTCACAGCTCTTCGTTGACATTTTTACACTCATACCTTTTGTAAAGCAGCATTCTCCTAGATTTCCTTCTATTTCTCCAATTTCTCATTCTCTTTTCCTTTGGTAGTTTAAACTTATTTTTCTACCCACCACAAATGTTAACATTCTCCAACTTCATGTCCCAGTTTTCTCTATTTTAGTTATGTCTTTTGTCTTTGTTTCTCTTCAACCTTAGGGTGTATTAATGCACCAGGCCTATGTAATAATTCAGTTTATGGGCATCTTGATTCCCTTCGCCTCCCACAAGTCATCATGCTGACCCATTGCATTGATGATACTATGCTGACGAACCTGGTGAGCAGAAAGTAGCAACTCTTCCAGTCATACTGGTAAGACGTGTGCTTGTCAGAGAGTGGGGAGTGAATTCTACAAAAATTCAGGAGGCTTTCCACCTCAGTGAAATTTCTAGAGATCCAGTGATGTAGGGCATGTCAAGGTACCCCAGAAGGGATACCTTGCTATCACGTTGCTATGCGATCTGAGATCCCACTGTGAATAGGGTGCTGTCTGGTCCATCAAACCATAAATTTGGGCACGCACATCAGCACTCCATCAGCACTTGGGCAGCCCTTGAGGCACCAGTTCAATTGCATCAGGAAGTGGCACAATTCCCACGGCCCCAGCTTCTGCTGCACTGTCTTCTCTCTCCCAGCCTGCCCCCATGGCCTCATGGGGAATTTTCCACAGTCAACTGACAAAGAGAAACCCGGGCTTGCTTTACAGATGGTTCTGCACCCTATGCAGGCACCACCCGAAAGCGGTGCCCCTCTGGGACATCCCCGAGGGACAGTAGTGAAGGGAAATCCTCCCAGGATATAGAACTTGAAGCAGTGCACTTGTTTTGGGTTTGCTTTGTTTGTGCCTCCAAGGGGAAATGGCCAGAGGTATGAGTTGGGAAGTGGAGGGTGGAGGTGAAAAAAGCAAAGCAGCGTCAGGAGGCCGAGGTCAGTCCACCTAAGAGAGTGACAGATGCTGGTTACTGGAAGCAAAAGTACACGGGCACTCAGGAAGAATGTACAGAAATCCCTCTATCAGAGGGATCCTAGGGGATTAGGACAGAGTAACGACAGTGTCTACACCAAGTACAAATCTTATTTTATTGGTTTTTCTGAAAGTAACACAATCGATAAGATTTAGTCTATTGAAAAATAAAAACCCACAGATTTGATACAATATCTCTATCATATACCAAGCTCCCATATATGTGTGGATCCATTTACATACTTGTTTTGCCTGTATCAAATGCCATACTGTTTTAATTACTGTAGGTTTAAAATGTCTGATAACATATATCATCAGTATATAGTCTTCACTTTCAAAATCATCTCGTCAATTCTTGAGCCTTTAATTTTTCATATAAATGCAAAACTCAATTTCTCATTTTCAATGGACAAATGCTATTAGGATTTTAATAGAAATGATACGGGATTTGGAGATTAATTGATGTCTTTGTAACACTGTGCCTTTCTATTCATACACATCGCATACTGTTTCACTTATTCAGGTCTTTTATTTTCTTCAACAGATTGCATCATCTTCTTTAAGAAATTATTGTTTATATCTTGCTAGATTGGTTATAAGTACTTTATACTTTGTTATTTTGAATAGTATATTTTTTATAATCAGATTTTTACTTCCTTTGTAATCTTGTATTGAGATGTTATTAATTTTTATATGTTGATTTCATGTAGCAATCCTGATGAACTCCTTAATTAGTTCTAATATATTATAAATTCTATCTGACTTTTAATGTAAATAATTGATTATCTGTATGTAAAGTGATGTAGCGTCTTCCTTCTCATTTTTATATCTCTTATTTTTCTCTATCTTCTTTTTTTTTTTTTTTTTAAAGATTTTATTTATTTTTTGCCCCCAAAGCCCCAGTAGATAGTTGTATGTCACAGCTGCACACCCTTCTAGTTGCTGTATGTGGGACTCGGCCTCAGGCTGGACAGAGAAGTGGTGCCTCAATGCGCACCCGGGATCCGAACCCGGGCCGCCAGCATCGCAGCGCGCGCACTTAACCACCAAGCCACAGGGCCGGCCCTGTTATCTTATTTTCTTGATTAACATTCAAAAGTTTGGAATTAAATAGGTTTAGATTATTCACTTCAATTTCCACTTTGCTAAGGATAATTTTTACTGTAAATGAGGGTTGACTTTTGTTGTATTATGTTTATGTACCTATTGATATACTTGCGCAATTATTCTTCATAAGTATGTTTTGTATGTGAACCATCGCCACAGCGTGACCACTGACAGTTGAGTAGCATAAATCTGTGCCTGGGAACTGAGCCCAGGCTACTGAAGTAGAGCACGCTGAACTTAACCACTAGGCCACAGGGGCTGGCCCAACAGTTGCTCTTTTGTTAATCAAATTGATTTTGAAGGATAACAAACATACATAAAATTATACAAATTATTAGTATACACATCTCATTGAATTTTCATAAAAAGAACACACCCATGTAGTCACCACTAGTTCAAGAAACAGAACATTGCCAGAAGCCCACGAGCTCCTTTTATTTTCCACTCCATTCACAGCCCCTTCAAGCAGAGTCACTATGCTTATTTCTTACATCATGTGCTAGTTTTGCCTTCTTTCTTAATTTAATAAAAATAGAATCATAGTGCATGTTTTGTTTCATGCCTGGCTTCTATTGTTCTCTCTTATATTTCTAAGATTCATTCATTCTTGTACTTTGGAGATGTAATTTGTTCATTCTCATTTTTTTAATTTTAATTTTAATTTTTTTAGAATTTTACTTATTTATTTTTCCCCCAAAGCCCCAGCAGATAGTTGTATGTCATAGCTGCACATCCTTCCATCACTCTCATTTTTGTATGAATATTCATTGAATGCATATGTTTCAGTTTAGTTATTTATTTTACTATGACAACCATTTGAATTGTACCTAGTGTTTGGTCATTATTAATAATATGAATTTTGTTGCTATATTCTTGTCTATTTTTCAATTAAAGGTAAAATTTATATAGTTAAATGCAAAAATTTTAAGCATTTTATTCAAATAGTTTTGACAAATGTGTAACCCACATAACCAACATACCAATTGTGGTACAGAACATATTTGTTATTCCTGAAAGTTTCTTGTGACCCCTTCAGTCAATTCTCCCTCCCTGTGGGCAGCCAGTCTTCTGATATCTACCAGCACAGATCATTTTCATCATATAAATGAAATCAGAGTATGTACTCTTGTGCCTGACTTTGTTTATTCTTCATGTTTTTGAAATTCGTCTAGGTTATTACCTATGCATTTGCTCATTTTTTTTTCCACTATTGAGTAGCATTCTATTGTGTGAATATGCCTCAATTTAGTTACACATTCTGTTCTTGAAGGATATTTGGGTTGTTTCATTTTTTTTTACTATTATGAATAAGCCACTATCAAAATTTTGTGTGTTTGATTTTGTGGAAATATGCTTTCATTACCCTTGAGTACATTTAGGAGGGAGGATATCTGGGATGAAGGGTGACTGACTGTACGTTACGTTTAATTTTGTAAGAAAGTACAAACAGTTTTCCAAAGTAGTTGTACCTAATTTCTTCCCACCAGTCATGTCTGTGATTTCAAAATTCTTCACGTCTGTACCAATATCTGCTAATGTCAATATTCTGAATTTTACTCTTTCTAATAGGTCTGAAAGGGTGAAGCATTGTGATTTTAATTTGAATTTTCATGAATACTAATGATGTTGAAGATCTTTTTGTGTTCTTGTCATGGTTATATCTTATACTGTGAAATGTCTGTTCCAGTATTTTGAACAATTTTAAGTAGGGTTTTGTTTTTATATTGCTGATTTGTAAGAATTCTTTATACATTTTTAATATAAGTCCTTTGTCAGAGATATATATTGCAAATATTTTACAGAGTCTTAATGAACAGATTTTTTCATTCTGATAAAGTTTAATATATCTTTGCTTTTATGATTAGGGTCTTTTGTAGTGATTCTCATAAATATTTTCCTACCTCAAAGTCACAAATATATTCTACTATATTTTATACTAGAAAGTTTATGATCCTAGCTTTTAAGTTTGTAATCCATCTCAAATTAATCTTTGTGAATGGTGTAAAGGTTAAGAGGTTAAGTTTCATTATTTTTCCTGTATTTATTTAGTTGTTCAATATCATATATTGAATAGACTTCCTTCATTGATTTTACTTGGCACTTTTGTTGAAAATTCATTGAACTTACATGTGCGTCTGTTTGCGGAATTTCTATTACGCTTCAGTGATCTTTATTTCTATTTTTATATTATAACACACAGTCATTGCTGTAGCTTTGCAGTAAATCATGTAATCAGATAGTGCAAGACCGTTAAATTTATTCTTTTTTTTCTTTATTGTTTTGGCTATCTTATATCCATTGTATTTTCCTATGAGTTTTTAGAATTTTATAGTTAATTGCCATCAAAAGCAAAGAAAAAAATCAATCAAACTTAACCCTGCTGAGTGTTGATAAGTTTTGCTTTGAATTTAGGGAGAATTGCATCTTAATCTCTCCATTTGTTTAGGTCTTCTTAATTATTTAAAATATTTTATTGTTTTCCATGCATAAGTCTTACAAATCATTTGTTAAATATATTTTTAGTATTTTGTTTTTGATGTTATTATAAAGTGTGATTTTATTTCATTTTCCAAGTTTTTGCTGATAGTGTAAAGACATAAAATTGATTTTTTTTTTTTTGTGAGGAAGACCGGCCCTCAGCTAACATCTATTGCCAATCCTCCTCTGCTTTTTCCCCGAAGCCCCAGTAGATAGTTTTATGTCATCGTTGCACATCCTTCAAGTTGCTGTATGTGGGACGCGGCCTCAGCGTGGCTGGACAAGCGGTGCGTCGGTGCACGCCCAGGATCCAAACCCGGGCCTCCAGTAGCGGAGCGCGCGCACTTAACCGCTAAGCCACGGGGCGGACCCCTGATTTTTTTAATTGTTTCAGAGTTTATGCAGCAAGTCCCACTGAGCTTTTAAAAAATTGTAAGAGCTTTATTGTGGAATGATTGGCATTAAATACACTGCAGATATTTAAAATGTACAATTTGATAAGTTTTGATATATGTATACACTTATAAAACAATCACCAAAATGTCTCACCCCTAAAAGTTTCCTCCATCACCTTTCCATTCCCTGCTCCTTTCCCTCCCTTCCACTACTCCTCATCCGCAGGTAAGCATAGATCTACTTTTTGTCACTACACATTAGTTTGTACTTCCTAAAATTTTATATGAATGGAATCAAACTGTGCACATTCTTTTCTAATTGTGCATCTTTCACTCACCCTCATTATTTTGACATTCATCTATGTTATTGCGTGTATCAGCAGATCCTTCCTTTAGATTGCTAAGTGGTGCTTCGTTGTAAAGGTGTATCACAATTTGTTTAGCCATTCAGTTATTGATGGACATTTGGTTTTTTTCCAGTTTTTGGCTATAGCAGATAAAGCTGCTATAATCATTCATGCAGAAGTCTTTGCATGAACATATATTTTAATTTCTCTTCGGTAAATACTTAGGAGTGGAATAGCTGGATCTCATTGAAGATATACGTTTAACATTTTAAGAAACAGCTAAGTTGTTTTTGAAAGTGCTTGTAACATTTGACATTGGCAATACCAGTTTATGAGTTCCAGTTCCTCCACAGGCTCAGCAACACGAAGTTTAGCCCGTCTAATAGGCGTCATGGTACCTTATGTGTTGTTTTGATTCACGTCTTCTTAATACTAGTGATGCTGAACACTTTTCTTGTGTTAATTTGCCACCTATACAGACATACCTTGTTTGATTGTGCTTCACTTTATTACGCTTCACAGGTACTGCATTTTTTACAAATTGAAGGTTTGTGGCAACCCTGCGTCCAGCAAGTCTATCGGGACCATTTTGCTCACTTTGTGTCTCTGTGTCACTTTTTGATAATTCTCACAGTATTTCAAACTTTTTCATTATTATTATATTTGTTATGGTGGCCTGTGGTTGGTAATCTTTGATGTTATTGTAATTGTTTTGGGACGCCACAAACTGCACCTGTATAAGACAATGAACTTAATTGATAATGTTGTTTGTGTTCTGACTGGTCCACTCACCGCTCTCTCCCTCTCCTTGTGCCTCCCCTCTTCCCCGAGACACAACAATAATGAAATCAGGCCAATTCAAACCCTACAATGGCCTCTAAGTGTTCAAGTGAAAGGGAGAGTTGCACATCTCTCACTTTAAATCGAAAGCTAGAAATGTTTAAGCTTAGTGAGGAAGGCATGTTGAAAGCTAAGATAGGCCCAAAGCTAGGCTTCTTGTGCTGAACAATTAGCCAAGTGGTGAATGAAAAGGAAAAGTTCTTAAGGGAAGTTGGAAGTGCTACTCCAGAGAACACATGAATGATAAGACAACAAAACAGCTTTATTGCTGATATGGAGAAAGTTTTAGTGGCCTGGATAGATCAAAAGAGCCACTACGTTCCCTTAAGCCAAAGCCTAATCCAGAGCAAGGCCCTAATTCTCCTTGATTCTGTGAAGGCTGAGAGAGGTGAGGAAGCTGTGGAGGAAAAGTTTAAAGCCAGCAGAGGTTGGTACATGAGGTTTGAGGAAAGAAGCCGTCTCTATAACATAAAAGTACGAGGTGAAGCAGCAAGTGCTGATATGGAAGCTGCAGCAAGTTATCCAGAAGATCTAGCTGAGGTAATTAAGGTGGCTCCACTAATCAACAGATTTTCAGTGCAGACAAAGCAGCCTTTATATTGGAAGAACATGTCATATAGGACATTCATAGCTAGAGAGCAGAAGCCAATGCCTGGCTTCAAAGCTTCAAAGGACAGGTTGACTCTTGCTAGGGCCTAATGCAGCTGGTGACTATAAGCTTAAGCCAGTGCTCATTTACCATTCTGAAAACCCTAGGGCCCTTAAATATTATGCTAAATCTACTCTGCTTGTGCTCTATAAATGGAACAACGAAGCCTGGATGACAGCACATCTGTTTACAACATGGTTTACTGAATACTTTAAGCACACTGTTGAGACCTACTGCTTAGAACAAAAAGTTTCCTTTGAAAATATTAATGTTCATTGACAATGTACCTGGTCATCCAAGAGATCTGATAAAGATGTACAACAAGATTAATCTTGTTTTAATGCCTGATAACACAATATTCATTCTGCAGCCCATGGATCAAGGAGTAACTTCAACTTTCAAGTCTTATTATTCAGAAAATACTTTTTGCAAGGCTATAACTGCCATAGATAGTGATTACTTTGATGGGTCTGGGCAAAGTAAATTGAAAACCTTCTAGAAAGGACTCACCATTCTAGATGCCATTAAGAACATTTGTGATTCATGGGATGAAGTCAAAGTATCAACATTAACAGGAGTTTGGAAGAAGTTGACTCCAACCCTTCTGGATGACTTTGAGGGGTTCAAGACTTCAGCAGAAGAAGTAACTGCAGATGTGGTAGAAATAGCAAGAGAACTAGAATTATAAGTGGAGCCTGAAGATGTAACTGAATTGCTGCAATCTCATGATTAAACTTCAATGGATGAGGAGTTGCTTTTTACTGATGAGCAAAGAAATTGATTTCTTGAGATGGAATCTACTCCTGGTGAAGATACTGTGAAGACTGTTGAAATAACAACAAAGGATATAAAATATTATGGAAACATTTGATAAAGCAGCATCAGGGTTTGAGAGGCATGACTCTAATTTTGAAAGCACTTCTTCTACTGGTAAAATGCTATCAAACAGGCTTTCATGCTTCAGAGAAATCGTTCATGAAAGGAAGAGTCAATCAATGCAAGAAACTTCATTGTTGTCTTAGTTTAAGAAATTGCCACAGCCACCCCAGGCTTCGGCAACCACCACCCTGATCAGTCAACAGCGATCAACATGGAGGCAAGACCATTCACCAGCCAAAAGACTACAACTCACTGAAGGCTCAGATAATGATTAGCATTTTTTAGCACTAAAATATTTTTAAATTAAGGTTTGTAAATTATTCTTTTAGACATAATGTTATTGCATACTTATTAGGCTATGGTTTAATGTAAACATAACTTGTATATGCACTGGGAAATAGAAAAATTTGCGTGACATCTTTTATTGTAATATTTGCTTTATTCTGGTGGTCTGGAACCAAATCTACAATATCTCTGAGGTATGCCTGTATATCTTATTTGATGAGATGTCTCGTTAAACGTTCTACCTGTTTTTTTTTTCTTTTGCTCATTTTTAATTGGATTCTTTATTTCTTTTATTGTAGAACTGTATTTAGAAGCCCAGATCTAAGTATTTGTATATCCACTGCTATTGATCTGTTGCTTCCAAATCATCTCAGTGGATGGTTAGGGAATGTAGGTATGTATTACTACACATATGTACACCTACACATTTATACATTGTGAACACATTTACTTCTTCTAATTTCTATCTGTCTATGTTGAAAACCGTGAGTTCATAAGTGTATCTATAATTTCAATTCAACTGCACAGGATTCATTCTAGGTTCCCTTTCATTTGTTTCCTCTTTTTAACTTTCTTTATCTTTAACCTCATTACTCAATATTGAGAAGCCCAGATCCCACTATGCTTAATATATTTAGTTATTTGTAATCTCCTTGTGTGTAACCAATCTCCTCATCACCAGCCACTGCTCCTCTCCTCCATGTGGATACTCTTTTCATTCCACTTTTACTCTGACCCATACAGAGATTCCATGCCCCCAATAATCCTCAACCCACTCAAAATTCAACACACACACCACTGGGGCCCTGATTACCTAGACCAGGCTGTACAACCTCACCACTTTACTCACTCCTTACTGTCTCAAGCTTTGATACTCTGTTCTGGGCCATCATACTCTACTCCTAGTCTCTTCCCCCAAGTGAGGATACCTACCTTGATTGCCCCTATCTGATGGCTTTCAGGAAAAAAAATCAGGAATCAAAAGAAAATAAAAAAGAGAAAGGATTGCCAAAGGAAGTGGAAGAGGAAAAGGAAGAAATTTACCTCATTTCTTAAAATAGAAAGTTATATCAGGGTAGTTGAAAGCTATACATTTCCCTGAGCTCTGTTATTGCTTCTTTCTACAAATTTTGTTATGTGGTAGTTTCATTATCATTCAGATCAAACTATTTTCTAATTTACTGGTTATTTCTTCTTTGAACATTCACATTTTTAATTTATAAATAAATTTGCAAACAATTTCCGGCTATTTCAATGATTTCTGGATATACTATTATAATTCATTACCAATTTTATTCTATGGGGGTCAATAACATACTCTGTATTATTTCTCAAGTGTAAACTTTACTAAAACTTATGATATAGCCCAGCATATGGTCTATATTAGTGAAAGTTCCATGCACCCTTGAAAATAATGTTATTCAGCGATTGCTGGGTGTAATGTTCTGTAAATGTCAATTAGGTAAAGTTGGACGATGGTGTTGTTTATATCTTTTCTCTTTACTTATTCATTTTTGTGCTCTGCCTGTCAAGTGCTGGGAGACGTGAAGTGCTAAAATGTCCAATTACATTTGTTGACATATTTAATTATTCCATTGTTATATAAATTGTTTATTTATTTCTTTTATGTATTTTTTTGGTTTTGTTTTGATTTTTTGCTTCATGTATTTAGATCCTCTGTTGTTAGGTTCAGACATATTTAAGACTCTTATGTTTTATTATTGAATTGACCCTTTTTCATAAAGCAATATCCATATTTATCTTTGGCAATACTCCTCGTCTTATAATATATTGTGTCTGAATTAACTGCTTTAAGCTTAATGTTTTCACTTTATATCATTTTCCAGGATGTATTTTCAGCCTATTTAAAGACAGAAATATATCTGCATCTTTTGTTTTAATCTTAAAATATTTATCTTTTAATTAGAGTGCTTATTTTTAAAATTTAATGCAATCACTGATATGCTTTGTTTAAGTCAATTATCATTCTATTTGTTTTCTTGTCATTCCATCTGTTTTGCTGTTGTTCTTTTGGCTGTTATTCCTTTGTTTCTTTATTCCTTCAATCTTTGGGGTACTTGACACTTTTTAGTATTTCATTTTATTTTCTATACCTCTTTGTATTACTCTTATTTGTAAGTGTTCATTCTAGGAATTAAAAGAAACATTCTTAATTATAATCAGCATCCTTAATTAATTATAATCCACTTAAAATTAATACTGTATAACTGAAGTAGTTATTTATTTTGGCATAAAAAGTTGCTCCAAATATTAACATTTTAAAATAATACATCTTTATTATCTCACAGTTTCTGTGGATTTGGCAGCTAGGCATAGCATGGCTAGTTCCTTTGCTTCACAGTCTCTCATGGGGCTCAATGATGTTGTCATTCTGGGATGTGGTAATCTCAAGACCAGATGGAGGAAGGATCTGCTTTCAAGCTCAGTCACATGTTTGTGGGTAGAATCAGTTCTTTGCTGGGTGTTGCACTCAGATCCTTCTTCTTCATTTGTTGTTGGCCAAAGATTTCATTCAAATTCCCTCAGATCGTGCCATATTGATCTCTCAAACATGACAGTTTGGTACATCAAAGGGGGCAAGCCAAGAAGAAGACACAGGAAAAAAAAAAGAAATAAAGGAGAGAGAGAGAGAGATGGAAGTCATCATCATTTATAACCTAATTTCAACATTTTTACCATATCATGTTCATTAGAAACAAGTCACTAGGTCCAGTGTGCACTCAAGGGGAGAAGATTACGCAAGTTTGTGAATACCATGAGATGGGGGTCATTGATAGCCAGTTTACAATGCTACCTACAACTGTCTCTGTCTTTAAATATAAGGTATGATAACTGCATGATTTACTTTATTATTTCCTCAAACTTTGTGCAATTGTATTCATATATTTTAATTATAGTTACATTATAAATTTCTCAATGTGATACAAAAATAAAGTATTTTATATATACACACATTTTCACCATTTCTGGTGCACTTTGTTCATTCCTGTGGATTCAAGTGTTCATCTAGTAATATTTCACTTCAACTAGAACTTTTTTAGACATTTCTTGTTTAGATCTGCTGTTAAATTCTCTCAGCTTTTGCTTCTCTCAATATAATTTTATTTTTGAAGACTATTTTCACTAGATGTAGAATTCTGTATTAAAGTTTGCTCTTTTAACATTTTAAGATGCTATTCTATTATTTATTATTTTTCAGATGAGAAAGCTGTCATTGCTATGCTTTTTTCTCTACTTTTTCTTTTACTGCCTGTTTTTTCTCACTATTTTTATATTTTTCTTTAACTTGATAGTTTGTTTGATTATAATCTGCTTAGTTTTGATTTTCTCTGTATTTCTTTTGCTTGAAGCTTCTTTTATATATAAATTCATAATTTTATCAAGTTTTAGGAAGTTTTGGTCATTATTAATTTACATAATATTCCCAATCCATCTTTTTTCTCATTTCCAAATGCACATATGTTAAGCCACTTGATGTCCTAAAGATCACTGTATTTGTTTTTTCTCTCAACTTTTATTTGTTCATATTTTCTGACTGGATGATTTCCATTGAGCTTCCTTCAAGTTAACTAATCTTTTCTCTTTCAGTTTCTAGGATGCTATTATCCATCCTTCAAATTTCGTATTTAAGATATTGCATTTTGCAGTGATGAAGCCTCCATTGTATCATTTCTCGTAGATTCCATTTCTTGTATGATATTCCTTATGTGTTCAGTTCTTAAGTCTCTTTGTTACTGTAAATCCTTAATAATATTTATATTAGTCTTTTAAAAGTCCTTCCTTGTTAATTCCAACATCTATATTACTTCAGGACCTTATCATAATGATTTTTTTTCTTCATTATGTGTCATATATACTTGCCTCTTTTTGTGCCTTGTAATTTTTAATTTATGTTGGACATTGTGGATGATAAGGAATCTGGATTTTGTTGTTTTCCTTTATAGAGCATTGTATTTTGTTCTGATGGGGAATAAATAATTGGCAGATTATCTCGATCCTGTAAGCTTTGTTATATTCTTTGTTAGGGTTGGCCAATTTCAGTTTTTCTTCTATTCCTGGAGCATAACACTTCTGCTAGGCTATACTCCTTTAAGATTTGACCTTTTTAAGTGTTCAACTGATGTGGAAATGCATTGCAATGTGTCTCCTCCGTGGTTTGGCATAGACGCCAACATCTCTGAGCAATGCAAATCTTGGGAATTTTCGTTTAGTTCTCAACCCCACTAAAGTTACACTTTGCCTGGTTTAATGGAATCTTGTTCAGTACATTTGCAGCTGAGCTCTTAACCAAGGAACTGTGAGGAAACTGCAAACAAACTTTTGGAGCTCTTCACATGTGCATCTCCCTCCTATTCAGTACTCTGCCCCTCAAATTTCATCTACTTCACCAGCTCCAAAGGCTGATCTCTACCCACTATGTTCACTGAGACTTCCATGCTCTTCTTAGACTCAATTTCTTTTAGCCATTGTCCAGAAATTGCCCCCAGGTAGACAGCTTGAGTAATTATGCTGCCAACTTGTATATTTCCTTCTCTCAGGATTAGTCCTGTTCTGCTTGTTATCTAATGCCTGAAAGTGGGTGTCTCAACATTTATTTGTTTTTTAATTGTTTATGGCAGTAGAGTAAATCTGGTAGTATTTATTTCATCATGACCAGAAGCTCAAGTGAATTTTGCCTACTTTTGATTTCTAAGTTATGCTAATTTCATTTAATAAATTAGATATCTTTCTCTCATCTTATTTTCTGCATGTATTTTTTAAATATAGGGTTATAAATTCTATTATTTTTTGTAAAATGAACCTGTAACCATTTTAACCTGGTAAGTTTTACTGTAGAATTTTTTACTATAAACTCAATTTGTCTAATGATTATTATTCTCTTCACATTTTAAACATATTTTGAAGCCATTTAGCCTATTAGTAAGTTACATTTTTCTAAAAATGTTTATTTTGTCTAAGTTTTGAAAATTATAAGCACAACATTGTTTAAAGGATTTTCTTCTATGGGGTTTAGATTCAAAAAGAAAATAATGAGTTAAGCAATTGTTGAAGCATATTAGTAAATTTAATTTTTGTTAAGAATAAATCCATATAAAAATATTTAGGGTTGGCATTCCTAATTCTTATAGATGGTTTTTTCCAAATATGACCAGAAGCAATGAGAGTCCTCATTGCAATGTCACCTTTAGAAGCCACTGAACTCCCATACATTATCCTGTTATGTATTCTTAAGTGAACATCTCCTCTCTACACAAACTTCACGAATTCTCTCTCAGCGTCCCACAACCACCTCATCTCAGTTTGAATGCTGGTTTTACTGAAAGCATATAATGTCACACAGACATTTAAAAATTTTAAGAAATAGACTGAAAATATAATATTACTGGGTCAACGGATTTTTAAAATATGATGTAATTATTTGTCATCTGCTTAGTAACCAATTACTGTAAAGTAACTGGTTTAACTTCACTTGATACCTGATTGATCCACTCTGTGTGGCAAACGGATAGTGAGTGATATAAGATTTAACTTTTTCCTAAGGCATGTTTGCCTTAGTTTTCTTCTTGAAATGTCTTTTTTGTTCTCTGATTTTTAGTTCTTACTGCAAGCATTCTTCAAAATATTACTTGTTTTTCCAGTGTTTTAGATGCAGTGCAAATGAACTGCAGGCACTCCAGTTCATCAGTTCTACAAACCTGCTTCTTGATGAGCTAACAGGTCTATTTTATCATGCTTTAGAAATTTATACTCAGCAAGAAGTATATCTAGTAGCTTTGGAAAACAATCCATTCCGTCGTGTTCAGGCAGAACACTACCTTGTTTTTCCAAGTTTGGGCCAAGTGGCACAGCCGCCACTCACCTTAATGCATTCTAGCATCAACTCTAAATCCAAAATCTTATTTTAATATCATCTAAATAAGATATGGATGAAACTCCAGGTACAATTCATTGTGCAGCAAAATTCCTCTCCAGCTGTGAACCTGTAAAACTACACAACAAGTTATCTGCTTTCAAAATACAATTCTGGGAGAGGCATTGGAAAATCATTCCCACTCCAAAACGGAGAAATTGAAAGAAAGAGGTCGTGGGTCCCAAGCAAGTTTGAAACCTAACAGGGCAAATTTCATTGTATTTTAAGGCTTGCAAATAACCCTCTTTGGCTCCAGGATCTGTCCTCCAAGCCCAATAATAAACCTAAAATAAGGAAATAGTTCAGCAAAGTTGCACAATACAATATCAACACACAAAATCGGTAGTATTTCTATACACAAGTAATGGACAATCTGAAAATGTATTAAGAAAACAATTTTATGTATAGTAACATCAAATATAATAAAATACTTAGAAATTAATTTAACTAAGGAGGTGAAAGATTTGCACACTAAAAATTACACAAAACTCTACAAAAAGAAATTAAAGAAAACCAAAACAAATGGAAATATGTTGCATATTCATGGACTGAAAGACTTAATCTTGTCGAATGACAATACTTCCCAGATTTGACCTATCTATTAAAATCTCAAAGGTTTTTTTTCTTTTTTTTACTTTAACAGCAATAGAAAAGCTACTCCTAAAAGTCATACAGATTTGAAAGGGAACAGCATAGCCCAAACAATCTTGAAAAAGATATACAAAGTTTGAAAACTCACTCTTTCTGATTTCCAAACTTACTACAAAGCTACAGTAATCAAAACAGTGTTGTGCTGGGGCCAGCCTGGTGGTGTAACAGTTAAGTTTGGCACGCCCTGCTTCAGCGGCCCAGGTTGGCTGGTTTGGATCCTGGGCATGGACCTACACTGCTCATCAAACCATGCTGTGGCGGTGACCAACATACAAAGTAGAGGAAGACTGGCACAGATATTAGCTCAGAGCCAATCTTCTTCACCAAAGAAAAAACAAAAAAAAAAAAAACCCAAAAAACTGTGTTGTGTTGTCATGAAGCTAGAAATATAGATCAATGGAAGAGAGCCTAGAAATAAACCCACATACTTATGATCAATTGATTTTTTGAGTTTCATGCCAAGACCATTAAATGGGGAAAGAATAGTCACTTCAACCACTGGTTCTAGGAAAACCTAATTTCTACAAGTAAAATAATGATTGGACCATTACTTTACACCATATACAAAACTAACTCTAAATATATCAAAGACCTAAATATAAGACACAAAATACGTAAAATCCTTAAGGAGGAAACATGAAAGTAAATCTTCGTGACTGTGGATTTAGCAATGGGTTATTATATATGATACCAAGAACATGAGCAATGAAAGAAAAATATATAAATTTGACTTCATCAAAATTAAACCACCTTTGCTCATTGAAGGACATCATCAAGAGAATAAAAAGATATTCTACAGAATGGTAGGAAATAATTGCAATCATATATCTGATAAGCATCTGATATCCAAAACACATGAGTAACTCTCATAAGTCAACAAGAAAAAGCCAAAAAATCCAATTCAAAAATAGACAAAAGGGGTTGAAAAGACATTTCTCCAAAGAAGATAAACAAATGCTAGCCAACAATTATGAATAGATGAATAGATAGTCACTAGATAAATGCACACAAAAATTACAATGATACACCATTTCAGATCCACCAGGATGCCTAGATTGAAAAAAAGAAAAGAAAAGAAAAATAGCACATGCTGGTAAGGATGTAGAGAAATTTGAACACTTGTGTATTGCTAATGGGATATAAAATGTTGTAGCTCTGTGGAAACAGTTTGTCATTTCCTAGATAAGTTTAGCATAGAATTATTAAATGACCCATGAAATTCACTCCAATGTATATACTGAAAATAATTGAAAACAAGTACTCAAACAAAAACTTGTACATGAATGTTCATAAAACACACTCACAATAGCCAAAATTCACAAAAGCCAAAAAAATCCTGCAAATATTCATCAACTGATAAACTTATGAGAAAAGCATGGTATATCCATACGATGAGATAATATTTAGCCATAGAAATGAATAAAGTACTGATATATGCTACAGGATGCATTATCCTTAAAAACATTATGCTAAGTAAAAGAAGCAAGGCAAAAAAGTCCATAAATTGTATGATTCCATTTACACAAAACATACAGAATGAGAAAATTCATAGAGATAGAGAGACTAGTGTTTTCCACCGACTCGGGGTGGTGGGAATATGGAATGACTGCTTGATGAGTACAGGATTTCCTTTTGGAAACATAGTTGAAATTATCAGCACTTAATATTTTTAAGATGGAGTTAAAGGAAAATGTGTATCTCTGAATATATATATTAGAAAGTTTTCTTACTTTTCTACTAAGAAAAGTACAAAAGTACTAAAAAACAACAACCTAAATTTCTCTATAAAGAGCCAAAAAACCACAACATATTAAAACCAAAGAAATGATAAGAAAGAAAACAATAAAGGTAGGACAAGAAATCAATAAAATATATAATAGAAAAAAAGTAGAGAAAATGAATAAAGCCAAAATTAGTTCTTTGAAAAAAATTATTAAAACTGATAAATCCTTAGCAATAGAGAAACCCCATATTATCTATAGTAGAATGAAAGAAAGGACATTGCTACAGATTCTCCAACATTATGTGAATGTGTTTGAAGATTTCCATGAAATAGAAAAATTCCCTGATCACAAATTAAAAGAAAACACAAGCAAAAAGAAATACAAAAATCTGTAGAATTCTAAATTTTAGGAAATAATTAATACCATAATTAAAATACTCTCCATTCAGAAAGGGATGATTTTATTGGTAATTTCTTCCAAAATTTGAGAAAATAATCTCATTCTATCAAATATTCTTCTAGAGAATAGAGATACATAATTTTTCAATATATTTTATGAAACCAGCATAACTTAGATACCAAAACCTTACAAAGATATTACAAAAAAGAAAAAGTATAAACCCATCTCTTCCAAGAAAATAAATGAAAAAAATCATCTCAAATATGAGCAATTTTGATGAGATAATATATTAGAAGAGGGATCTTATATTATTACCTAGTGGAATTTTTTTCAAGAATACAGGTGGTTTAATATTTGAATATTAATCAATTAATTACAAAAACTTGGAGGAGAAAAGAGAAAACTCATATGAATATTTCAATAGATGTATAAAGCACTTTGATAAAATTCATCACCACTTGTTTATCATAAAAATTTTTTATATACATACCTATAGGTGAAGACTTCTGTAATTTGATAAAATATCTAGAAAATAATATAAAGAAAAAATCACAGGTATAATGAAATATTGAATATTGTTTCCATAGAGGCAAAACAAGGATATTCCTGTGAATACCTGCATTCAACGTTTTGTGGGATACCCTGGCTAGTACAATATGAGGAGAAAAAGCAAAAGAAGTGTTATAAAGTGTGAAGTGATAAAACAGGAAATTGTCATTATTGGCAGATGATATAAGTATGTTTGTAGAAACAGCTGCACCCTGAAAAAATTAGAAATATATTATTAGATATAATAAATGAGTTTAGCAATGAGTTATACAAATGAGTTCAATACACAAAACTCAATTTCATCTGTATATATCAGCAATGCAATTAAAAATGAAATTTAAAAATATCTCACATATTTGCTATCAAGAAATATATGCCATTTAACAAAAGATGTGCAAGAATTCTACATAGAAAACATTGCTAGTATCATTTTCAAATAACTTAATTGATATAAAAGAATGCATGTTTCTAGATTAGGATTCTAACCATTGTTAAGATTTCAATTTTCCCAAAGTTTATCTATTACTTTGACACAATCCTTATAAAAATCTCATATTTTTTGTGCAAAAATTGACAAACGATTCTATAATTGATATGGAAATGTAAATGCTGAAAATTTGCCAATACATTTATGAAGAAGAATAAAACTGGAAGTCTTAGTCTATCAGATATCAAGACATTATAAATTTACACTAAAAAAACCACATATTGATAAAAATGACAAATAGAACAAATAAAACAAATAGAAATTATAAATCAAGAAATCGATTCCATACATGTACAGTCATTTACTGTGACATTTAAATGTCAAGAGAAAAAAGTAGTCTTTGTAAAAAAATTGTGGCAGGTCAACTGGACATCAGTACGACAAAAAAAAAGAGTCAATTCCAGCCCCATACTCTGCACGAAATCATTCCAAAATTGATTATACACCTAAATATGAAATGTTAAAAAATAAAACTTCTAGAAATTAAAAAAAATAACACAAGAAAGCATCTACATGACCATGGGGTTGGTCAAATAATTTCTTAAACTACATCTGAATAATCATCATAAAATTTATAAATTTATAAATGGTATTATATTAAAATTAAAACTTCTGTTCATCAAAAGACAGCATGAAGGGACTGAAAAGGCAAGCCATAAACTGTATGGATATTTGTAATACATATGTCAAAAAAGAGAAATTTTTTATATTTTATGAAAAAATTATATCAATCTATAAGAAAATACAAACTACTGATATTTTTAAAAATGAGTAGAAGACTTGAACAAGCAATTTACAGAGATCAATATTCAAATAGATAGTTACCTGATGAAAATATTTTGCAACTACTCAAATGACTAAACCTAAAAACAAACAAATAAAGAAATAAATTGTGATTTCCCAATTTAAAAAAGAAAATGGACAATATCCAACTTTGGTAAGAATGTGAAGAACTAGAAACCTCATATAACATAGCTATGCCTCTATAGAACACATTTTCTATAGAATGAATTTCAGAAATATATTATAAAATTAATATTACCTGATGACCCAGAAATTCTTCTCCTAGGGATATACGAAAACAAGCACAAGGATCTACCAAAAGCTCTGAACAAGAATGTTTATATCCCCTTCATTTATGATACCAACAAACTATAAATAAGCTCCAACTTCGGCAACATATCAGGTACGTGAATCATGGTATATCTTTAAAATACGCAGATTTGAAAAGTAAGAGCTAATCCACACACAATAGTATAGACGAATCTCACACACATAATGCTAAATGTAATAATCTAGACACAAAAGAATACTCATATGATTTCTTTATGAGATGTTCAAAACAGGCAAACATTCTCAAGGGTGATACAAATAAGAACAGCAGTTACCTTTGTGTTATGAGTAGAGGGAATTATTGACTCCGAGAGGGCCTCTTAGAGCTAGAAATAGTCTGGATCTTAATCTGGTATGATTTTATATAATTTTATTAATACCTAAAATTTATTCAGCTGCATATTTAAGATGTATACTTTATCATATGTGTTTTACATCAATAAACACATGAAAAATATTCACATTAAAAATTATATGTTTCTGTAAGAAAACATATTCCATAGGTACTCATTAAGCATATTGGAATTGTTGCCTATACAGTGAGAGGAGTGGGATGAAATGAGAGTGGAGTCTGGGGATACAAAAGAACAAACAACACAAGAAAGAGGAAATATATAAAGCAATGAACTAAATATTGGATACCAAAGGTCAGAGAATTGTATAATCTCTTTTCTAGTACAAAAATATCATCACGTTGCATATTGTTTAGTATTTTTCTGCAGTAATATTTTATGACTGTAAACTATTTTATGGCTGCCTGAATGAGTTCATTAACCACTATTGGTTAATCCCTGATGTGAGGAACATTTTATACATTTTCTTAGATATCTTTTAATAACCAGGTGTTCTCAGAGTTTTAGAAGAGTTTCTAAAGCCAGGTTGCTTGCTATATGCCTGTAATTATGCTTTGTTGTTGCCACAGTTTATTTTTGATTCAGTATAAAAGGCACCACTGATAGGTATCAGCTGGTATCTGTGGTGTTGTCTACTTCATATAAACTAATTCACAGAGTACATACATCAGTCTAGGCCGGTGGTTCTCAACCAGGGAAGATTTGGTCCTCAGCAGACGTTTGGTAAATGTCTGCAAGCATTCTTGATTGTCGTGACTGGGGCAGAGGTTGCTACTGGGCTCTAATGGGTCAAATCCAGGGAAGATACTAAACATCTCTAATGCACAGGACTACCCCCACAACAAATAATTAACTGGCCCAAAACATCAATAATGCCAGAGATGAAAAACCCTAGATTAGATCAACCTGTGACCTTGATGGAAGAAGACAAAAAAGACCACATTGTAATGTGTCTGAGAACAGACAGAAACAAAAATTCAGTGTGCAAAACACACACACACAAAAGCTTTCCACTCTCCCAGTAACATGAATGACTGCTACACGACCAATTACAGATCTAGGTCCACTCCATTGCTCTTGTCTACTAGATAACAATTATTGATACATACAGTTATGGACTTGTCCCTCCCCTACCTGACAGCACTCAGTCTAGTGCTTTTGAAATCTTTGACAATTTTGAAATCTTTCACAAATCATGTAACGTAAGCTCAAATCCTAAAACTTGTCTCTCCTATTTCTCTCACTGAAAGGCACCGTGATCCCCTATAATCTGTGCTGTTCTGTGTTGCCACAAACAATAAACCCAACTGTGTTTGACTACACGTCCTTGTGTTCCTCCTTGTGGTCTTTGGCTGGTGACCATTTTCAGTTTGTACGATTTTCTTTGCTGACTTTTAGAAAGTTATCCTTGTAAAAGAACCTTGAAGGGCAGCAGACTATGCTAACACACAATATGCCTCTTTGGCATAAGGATTATTTTGAGCTGATTATTACGACAAACAACAGACATAGGAGAAGCTCTGAAATCAAGGTAGAAGTTACCCTTTTGTAAGGAAAATTTATACTTATAAAGGAAATCTCTATTTGTAAGGGTGTCTTCCAGTCACTACCAGGAACAGAAAGATGGCTAAATCACAAGAAACTCTTATCAATGGAGAAGGTAATGATTTAAATCTGCATAAAAAACCTTACTCTTACTTACCATGCTTTTCCTGGTAACCTCCCCATAACTGGCCTCCAACATTTCTCTTTCTACTGTCCTTAGTTGAAGATGATATCTAAGCTGGAGTTCTAAGTCACCTCTGAGAGTTCATCATTTTTCCCTGGGTATATCCCAAGTACACATGATTTATACATGTTAACACACTTTTGTTTGTTTTTCTCTTTTAATCTATTATTACAGGACTCTCAGCCAAAAACTTTGAAAGGTAGAGGGAAAATTATTTTTCCTCCCCTGCAACCTCAAAGATGTTACTGAAAATGAGCTATATAAGTAACTGTTTGCCTAGAAAGAAAAAGTACTTAATTAATGATCAAACCATCTTGATTGGAGCTAGATGAATCAGTGCTTAATCAAGGAAAAAATATTAACACTCTCTCTCCTGTTAGATTTGATCTTTTAAGGTTCATACTTCTATGGAGCACTTCTTGAACAATACTTTAACTGTCTGTATCTTGTTTGTCTCTAAGACTGAAATGTTAGAAATTTTAAGGGCAATGACTATGCCACATTTAATTGTTTTATACCTAGCACAGTGCTTACAACAGTTTAGGAAATCAATAAATGTGTACTGTTATATTTTAGTTATAATTCTGGTTAAATATGCATTGACTACCCTCAACTGTATTGTAAGTGCTTTAAAGGCTAGAATAACATGTTACGATTTTGAGCACCAAACACAGGGGCTTTTTCTTTTAGGAGACCAATAAATTGTCCTGATTGATTTACATTTCTATACAATTGCATAGTGTAATTTACTATCATGATTAGTGAAACTAATGTGATGACATTTGATTGCAATTACAGGGAATTGGACATTTAAAAGTCCTCACCCTTAATTCATGATTTCAGTAAGAAAATTGTTGTTGAGCATCTATATGTACCACACACTGCATTAAGAGTTATAAGTTAGGAATGCAACCAGAAATAGAATTATCTCTGTCTTCAAAGAGCTGTGTATCATTTTATTTGGGAGTGAGGGACAAGCAACTAAACAAATAATCACAAAACAATAATATATGCTAAAATAGAGGTAGCAACAAACTTCTATGGATGAACAAGTATGGTTCATTTAACCCAGAAAGGTGGACGGGTATCAACCAAGACATGCCTTCTAGGGATGTTGACATGTCAGCTGAATTGTGGAGCATTGCTCAGAGTTAGCCGGTTAAAAAGGAGTTTGAGCATTTCAAGCAGTGGAAAGTTACCGTCAAGTTTAGAGAGATGATGAGAACGAATTTATGCTACTTTCAGCAAAATGCTAGCAAAATGGTTAAGTTTGATACAGAAGGTGAAGGAGGGAGATGGGCTGGAGTGTTAGACAGAAATGAGATCATGATGGGCTATGTGTCATTTAAAAAGTTGAATTATATCCTGAAGTAGAATTTTTACCTATATAATTGCATGATTTTACAATGTCTCTTGAAATCCCACTTTTCAAGTCCCATAGGCCAGACCCTCAATCCTTGCCATTCTTTCCTAGAAGTATTTATTTAGCTTCTGAATTTTTCCCAGTTCTTTGTAGATTGCCAGAGGGAATGAGACAGTGTGGTTCTTTCATGATAAAATGCCAGGCATGCAGTTAAAGTTCATAGCAAATGTTCCATTTGGAGTTTCAGCAGAGAGAAAGCTTCTAAGGCTTTGCCTAAGAAGATGCTAATCTGATATATTTAAATAGTGGGAGATGAGAGAAGAAGAGCCTCATTTCAGATTCAGTAGTGAGTGACTCTGAGAGAGCAGTATTGATAGACCTTCCTGAACCCCCAGGAAAGCCATTAGGCCCATGATATTAAAGTCCCTTAGCTTTAAACCCCAATGCTCTAATTCCCAACTTAAGCAACATCACCCTTCTGCTTCTGTTTTGTATGCTGGCTTCATTATAGAGTTTCTACGGGAGTGGCAAATTGTTGGGAGTTTCCTTCATGCCTGACTTCCAACATTAACCTTTAGGCTATCATATTGCCTAAATTAAGTACCATAAAATATAAATAAACAATCAGACTTTAAACATGATTGCACCCTTTATGAAGCATGTAGAGAGAACTCTCCTCTAACAGGCTTTATATTGCAAAGTCGCTGAAACATATTTCATACGATTTCTCACTTGGACTTGGTTTTAGACTAAAGGCTCCTGTCCTGTTATTGCAGCCTCCAAACCCAGAAGGAGGATAAAAAATGCTTTCTGTTAGCAACTAGTAAGATGGGCTGAGTTGTGACTATAGCAGTAGCTTGAACTGCACTAACTTGTCCTTTTATTGTTAAAGACCCTGTTATGGATTAAATCGTGTCCCTCCAAAATTCATATGTTGAAGCTCTTACCCTCAATGTGATTATATTTGGGGATAGGGCCTTTAGGGTAGTAATTAAGGTTAAATAAGATCATAAGGGTGGGATCCTAATCCTATAGGACTAGAGTCCTTATAAGAAGAGGAAGAGACACAAGAGATCTCTCTCTCTGCACACCAGCACAAAGGAAAGGCCATTAGAGGACACAGTGAGAACGTAGCTGTCTACAAGCCAAAAAGAGGAGATTCACCAAAATCCAACCTTGTTGTCACCTTGATCTTGGACTTCAAACCTCAACTACTGTGAGAAAATCTGTTGGTTGTTTAAGCCACTCAGACTATGGCATTTTGTTATGGCAGCCCTATCAGACTAATATAGGCCTCTTCAGTGGAGGGCTGAGACAATTTAGAGAAAATGTGTTGGACTGCCTCTACAAAGACCCAGAAGGTACCATAAAGGACATAATTAAATATGTTTCTTTAGTCACTGCAGTAGGCAACCTCTAGAATGGTCCCCCACATTCCCCACATCCCAGTATTCATACTCCTGATAATCCTCCACCTCTTTGAGTATTAGTTTGACCTACTAATTTCCTTCTGGAGAATAAAATGTGGCAATGGTGATAGGATGTCATTAGCTTAGGTTTGCCAGATTTAGCAAGCAAAAATTCAGGATGCCCAGTTAAATTTAAATTTCAGATAAACAACATTTTTTTTTTTTTAGTATAAGCATTCCCCACATCACATTTGGAATATATTTATACTAAAAAAATATTGTTTATCTGAAATTCAAATTTAAGTGGGTATCCTGTATTTTATCTGACAACGCTAGACTAGCTCAACTAGAAGGTGAAAGAAATGATGGAATGTCACTTCCAAGATTATGTTACAAAAAGATTGTGGCTTCCATCTTAGGAGCCCTCTCTCAATCACTTGATCTGAGGAAAGCCCGTTGCCCTGTTGTGAACTCCCTATAAAGAGGCTATTTTGGCAAGTAACTGAGTGATGTCCCTGGTCAGCAGACACCAAGGAATTGAGGTCTGGCAACAGCAGTGTGAGTAAGCTTGGAAGTTGATACTTCCTCATGCAAGCCTTAACATGACTGCATACCTGGCCAACACCTTCATTCCAGCCTCCCGAGTCACAGAGGCCAGCTAAGCAGTGCACATATTCCTGACCCACAGAAAGAATGAGACAAACACGTGTTGTTTGGGGCTGCTAAACTTTGAGTGATTTGTTATGCAGTAATAGATCATTAATATAATAATTGAGCCCTCTCAAAATCAGTCATCTGGTTTCTTCTTTCCTGAAAAGCAAGGGAAAGGCTCCACAGAGGTAACATGACCCCTTGAACTTGTTACACCTCTGCCTGAGACACCCTGTTTCACTCCAATCCTCAGTCCTCTTCACTTGGTTCTGCAACTGGTTATCCTTTAGTATACAGCTTAACTATCACCTCTTCCAGGAAGCTTTCTCTGCTTTTGAAGCTCCACCTTATACATACCATAACACATTCTAAATAGTCATATTGCATTTACTGCTATACTGTATTGCAGTTTTACATTTTTTTCTTCCTTTTGCTCTCTTACTAGTTGCAAGTTTTTGGCCTGGCACTGTGTCTGGCATATAGTAGGTACCAACAAAGAGTAGATAAATGAGAGGGATCAGAGCAACATTTAAAAAAATAAAAGATCAGGGTTTTGGCCTGACTCTCCACAATTTTGGGAGGCGAGATGAATCCTAATTGTGTTCCATCTGAATAAAATACACAGAATACTCATTGAAGAGGAGTGTGGGTGTGGGGGATCTGGAAGCCTTCACAACCAAGGAGCATTGGATGGAGAAAAGTGTGAGGAGACAGAACGAAATGACAATTCATGTGTTTTCCATAAGGCTGAACTCAAAAATGGTATATTTGGCCAAGAACGTGGGCCAGATGGCCTAATGTTGAAATCTGAGTCCTCTCTCATATGGCAATGTGGTCTTGAGAAAATAACTAAGTGTCTGTATCTTGATTTTCTCATCCATAAAATAGAGGTACAGTGGAAAAAAAGCTAATGCATAAGTGTTGGAACAGTACATAGAGTAGGCTAAATAAATGTCCCTATTAAAAGGAATATTCCTGTGATAATGTATATCTCTATTATAAGAAATAATACAATGATGAACTGTTAGAAGTAAAGCAGTGGAATGGACTCTGTCATAACAGCAATACTAATGGTTACTGAGCACTCGCTCTACACGGGGCATGTGCTAAGAGCCTCACATATATTAACTCAGTCCTCATACACAACTCAAGAGGGAGGTACACTTTCCTTCTTGGTGTTGCAGATGATCTGACAAAGCACAATACAATTAAATAATTTGTCTAAAGACACAGAACTAGTAGAGGTCAGAGCTAGGACTTGACCCCACAGTATCAAGACTCAGAGCCTGGGCTATTAACCACTTTACTACCCTGTCTCCCCTGCAGAGTCAGTTTCCATTCCCCAAAACTATTCTAGCATCTGCCACCCGAGATTTTGCTTGGATAGAAAGTTGAGATAGCTAGTTTTTAGGATCACCACAATGTTTTTTTAGGTTTCTATAATTGTTTAAGTCCCTTTACCCTACTCATCAGTTTTCTATTTTATTCATATAATTATTTTTAAAAAATGTGTACTGGAATGTTCTGTGGGAGATAAAGCTAATTTTTTTTTCAGTTTGAATTTGTTTCCTTTATGATCTAGAAGAGAATGGCAATAAATTTTGTATACATAATCTATCTTTTTGGTTGAGGGCTGAAAACAAAGTTCAGGCTCATCTTGGCTATCAAGCTTTATTGCCAAGAAAGAGTTTAGAGGTGGTACAGACATCAACTGTAGTTGTTCCCTGTTGTGAAAGGAAGGACAGAGGCACCCAGAGAAGAATGTGTCAGAAGAAGCATAGGTCACTGAATCTAGAGAGTCAGTAGGTCTGGGTCATATTTAAGGCTAGGATGCTAGAACTGGTCAATACCTCGAACACCTAAACTCTTTAGGGCTCCCCAGATATCTAATGAGGAGTCAGGTTGGACTTCCCGGACCCTGTCTCTGTGAGTGAAGGTTTTAAAGTGTCTATACTCTCAAGACAAATCAGAACGTATCGGTGTACTTGAGCTGTGAACACAGGAATGAACACTCTGGTTACATACATATTGAACATCTATTATCTGTGAGGCAGAGTGCTAAATAGTAAGGATACAGAGATAAATGTACCTCAGACACCTGATGAGTTAGAAATGGAAGCATGTCATTACCCTTTCATGAGTGTGATAATAGAGATATATACAAGTTGCCAGGGAGCAGACAAGATGTAGTACTTTATGGGATATTACAAGGTGGATGATTTTTTAATACAGTTTTGAGAGGAGTCTGTGAGCTGTATGAGATTGAGGAGGGTGTTCCAGGCAGAGGGCATGATTCGTGCAAAGATAACAGCATATCATATCAGAATATCAGAAAATGACACATTTGGGAACCTGAAAGTGCTTCTATATGGCTGGGGTAGGAGATACAAGGGAGTAGTTCAGTAGGAAGAGGATAAACAAGCAGAAAAGGGTCAGTTCAAGAAGAGCATTCTGTCTTGTGCTCAGGAATCTAGATGTTATACCACAGATAATTAGAACTCAATTAAAAATTCTTCACAGCACAAACACAGAAAAATTCATTTTAGAAATTTCAATTGGAAAATAATATTTAGAATCAATAGGAGTGCCAAGAAAGGAAGTTACTGATATAGTCAAGTAGGAGACGATGAAGACTCCAGTTAAGGTAGCAATATGAGAACGGATTACAGAGAATTTAGGTAACGGAGGAGGGAGAGTAACTTGATGATCAGTTAAGTGAAGCAGATGAGGATAGAAAAGAAACAATGTTGATTCTAGATTTCTGGCTTGGACGGCATGATCAACAGCAGTGTAAAATCTTTAGTGTGTTTAAAACTCTACTAGTAAGAAATTACATTTATCTTCTATGAACAAGGACCTGAGGGCACTGGCAAATAAGGATTGTTTTCTCCTCACATAAAAGTTTTTCTAATGTTGACAGTCCATGACTACTATGAGAGATCCAAGAATTCATCAGAGATCTATGCCTTTTCTCTTTCCACTAGCCATCCTGTGTGTTGTTTCCAGCTATAAGGTTGCCTTATAGTTCAAAGTTGGTGCAGGAATTCAAATTTTCATATGTATGTTCCACGGTATGCACCACTCTCCCCCTTTTTAAAGAGGCTTTCTGAAAATTTTATATAACTTTTCTGGTTATCTCATAACCAGATAAATAACCAAATAAATATCTCATTTATCAGACCCTGGTCATTGGGCCTCACCTAGGCATACTATCTGCTCAGACTCTTTACTTTGGTTAACAATGTGCACAGGTATGATTTAGGGTCCTATTCCTAAGGCAGAAGAGGAGAATATGGGGCAACTCTTGATCTCAGTAACAAATAAAGAAAATTCGAGTTTGAAAGAAAAATGATCCTATCTCGCTTTGTAAACATTGCAAAGCCTACCAAATGCCATGCACAAAATAGAGCCTCAATAAAGTTTATTAAATTGTTTTGAGCCATTTTAACCATGTGAGTTTCTCTTTTAACATCCTTGGGTCTTCTTTGTTTCACAAATTCTACCACATATTTCGACCAAGATTATATAGTTCGGGAAAACTAAGAAATTTTAAATTTGTTTCTTGGTTGTTCCAAGGGTAGACTTTAATTTGGATTTGTGTGTGTTTAGAGGGCCATAGCTGGACCTACGCAGATGGGTGTAGGTATAGGAATGAGACTACTTTATACTGTTTGATTTTTGAAATATATTCCCCTCCACTACCACCACACACACACAAATTAAATACTACTTTATTGCTTTACTGAACTAAATTATCTCTTCTTTCTTTATTGTCAATGTTATTCTTCAGCTTTGGTTGTTATCTTCATTTTTTTGTTTGTTCTCTTTTACTTTCACTTCCAAGAAAAACTGGATGTCTTTCTTGGAGGGAAAAATATGATAATATTTTCTGCATAAAAATGTTATTTTTTGTGTGTTTATGGTTTAAATCCTTGTCTACATTGTTGAACATGTACAGACATGTATTTGTTTAATAGATGTCAAGTCCTCAGCAATAGTAACCAAGGGAGTTCCACGTTTAAGCTGTCAGTAAGTCTCCCGGTAGGACAGGCCCCAAAGGTATAAAAGGAATGAAAGGGTTAGAAGGATTTGTTGTAGGCCCGTAGCCACTATTATAAAGTTAACACAACAGTCATGCTGAGCTCAGTGCCTAGCAATACGCATGGCATGAGGAGCTTGTGGTAACTATGTGGGACATTCTCTGAATCTCTCTGGTTCTCTGCCTCCCTGGTCAATGTCTGGGATCTCAATGTGAGGGTAAAGTTATCTGACCAGTTTGGGTCAAGGAGTTTTGAGTAGATGTGACAAACACCATTTAATTGCTGGTGCAAGACTCTGGAGAGAACTCCCTTCTGCCTCTAGCAGAAGCTGAACTTCAAGATGATGGTAGAGTGGAACTCCTAAACCATGATGGTCACATGACACGAATTAGGATCAAATCTTTATTTTTTTAATTACCTCTTTTTTTTCCATTGTTGTTGTTATTGTTGTTACCCAAGTACAATCTGACTATCCTGAATAAAAGACATCTCAATTATCTTTGTTTATAATGAATGAGGAAACAACAATGAAACAATAGGTAGTACTTTGCTTTTAATTTAGCAAGAAAGCCTGTTTGCAGGAAGTGACTTAATTCACTGAATGTGAGAGATTAGATTTGGAGATTTCATAGTGGGATTGCTTCACTGGCATTCTTATAAATCAACAAGAGACTCCTATTGCCTCAACATCATGACCAGACTCCCCATCCTGATTTTCAAGACCCTCAATCACTGGCTATAGCCAAGTTACCCTAATTATCCCACAAGTTCCCACTGCTTCTGTCCCACTAATTGCTTCATTAATTAGCGTATTGTATGCTAATTCCTGCCTTTCTGCTTACACCTAGGCATCTGCCCTCATCTTTACTGCTTTCTCTTCTCCCTTCTTCATAATTAAATCCTGGGAGAATGTAAGTGAAAATGACAAAGTAAAGACTTCCAGAAAATCTCTCTGCCATAGGAGCAATGAGAAAAGTTATAAAAATGGTCAAAAATCAGCATTTCAGTATTCTAAAATTTGTCTGATTTTCGTCTGTCTCAGGACATTCACAGGCAGAGGTTTAGGCTCGCTCTGTCCAGTTGGGGTTTGCAGAGAGCATACAAAATGGAAGAATTCATGCTAAGGATTTGGCACAAGAAAATGAAGTTACGGGTGTATCTGACAATGCCTTAAAGCAGCACCCATAGAACACTGAAAACCACAAAAACCACAGACACACCCAGAGATAACTAGATGGCACGACTGCAGACATGGATAAGATGTGGAAGCAGCATAAAAGGGAGAAAGGAAGGAACTCTGATGCCAATGAGCCACCCCAGAGAGGACGATTCCCTGCTGGTCACCTTGCTGATTTCCGTGCCTCTTGTTCTTCCCTTTGGCTGGACCGATTTCCTGTTCCGACTCCTGTGCCAAGGGCTTTGTGGATTTTTGTTCGTAACCCCTTACATATTGAATGCTGTGTTTAGTGTTAGTTAATATGTTTTTATGATACTCATATGATTTAATGTGTGATGTTTGATTGAGTTTCCGTAAAGGAACACCAGGCTGTTACCGCTGTCCCCGGACCTCAGTCACTTGTGGCGAGATCCTTTGAATTTACTCTAATAAATTCTGGCATTGTGGAAAGACACAAAAGGGAGTGGACAACCAATTATTAACTGCTCATTACAGGGTTAGAGACTCAAACACTAATTACCCACTTCTGCCCAGCTTCTATTGCCTAAGAAAGGGATGTTATTATTCTTGGAGGCCCTTGAGTGAGGGCTGAGGCCTGAATCCTGAGCCCACTGGAAGCCCAGCCCCTACTGCTTTAACCCCGGACCTAACAGGTCAGAATTTGGACTGTCTTCTTGTAGAGAGATGGACCAATAGATGGATGATGGAGGGATGGATAGCCATAGATGAACAGTGCCTTGCACACAAACTGCTGAGTGGAAGCATTTCAGTGAGCATGACAGCCTGTGGCACGTCAAATAAAGAAGTTAACTAAAGTCTTGCAGCATTTGTTCAAGAAAAATGGCTGAATCTTGCTCAGAGGTATAAGCTCCAAGGCATTTTAACTTGCTGTTTCCCATTCCCCTCTTTTCAGCTCCAGAGTAACCTTGCAAACCAACAAATGTACTCTTGGTAAAAACCAACAGCAGCCAACCAGGCAAAATGAGGTTGGAGTTCTTTTATAACCTCATTCTCAGAAAACTGTCATTATTTAGCCTGTGTGGTGGTTCACTGGAAGAGCACTTTCAAAGCTGTCTTTATTTGAACTGATTTGGAACTTGCTCAATGACAAGAGGCTTGCCCCCAGGGATGTTTGTTAACAATTAAAAAAAAATTCTTACTTCAAAGATGCCTGAGGCATTGGATAAAAGTTGGGAAAAATAATAGGCTAACCGAAATGCTTAAAAGCTGAGAAATGATGGGGGCCGGCCCAGTGGCTTTGTGGTTAAGTTTGCATGCTCCGCTTTGGCAGCCTGGGGTTTGCAGGTTTGAATCCCAGGCCCGGACCCACACACCACACATCAAGCCATGCTTTGGTGGCATCCTACATACAAAATAAAGGAGGATGGGCACAGATGTTAGCTCAGAGCCAATCTTCCTCAGCAAAAAGAGGAAGATTAGCAACAGATGTTAGCTTAGGGCCAATATTCCTCACCAAAAAAAAATTTTTAAAAACTGAGAAATGAGCTGCCCATAGGAGGTTGGAAAATTTCTGACATATTCTTTGTAATCTAGAAGGCCACACACATGTGTAGGTCTGTGTGCATGCTCAAGAAACAGCTGAGAGAGATCTAATTTCTTATCTCTACCTGATGCTGAGTCTCTGTGCAGACAGGAAGTGAAGGTTAAGGCAAGGGGGTTTGGTAAACCATCTGGACCATTGTGGAAGGTGTGCTCCAGCACTCACACAGAACACCTCAGGAAAGGCAGGGGGACACACTGGCTCTAGGAGTTTAAGGAAATCTCTGTCTTATCGTTAGCTGAGCACTAAGCTAACTGAACAGAAATTTCAATGGCCACACATAACAAAATTATAAACATTACAGATTTAGTTCAGAAAATCCACTAAACAAACAAACTACAACATCAACAACAAACAGTAGCAGCAACAATTCCTGGAGAAAGACAAGAATTTGATTTCCATATTTACTTCACAATATTTCATAAAATGTTCGGTTTTCAAAAAAGATGATGAGATATGTAAAAATAAAATCCTCTAAATTAGAAAATGTAGATCACACACAGGAAATAAAATCAATAGAAACTGTCCTTGAGAAAGACCAGACTTTGTACTTACTAGAGAACAATGTTAAATCAGTTATATTAAATATGTCCAAATAAATAAAGGAAATCATGTCTAAATAACTAAAGAAAAATATAAGAATGATGTCTCAGAAAATACAGAATGTAAATAAAAATATAGAGATTATTTAAGAAAAGAATCCAATAGAAATTCTGGAGTTGAAAAGTACAAAACTAAAGAGAAAACATTATTAGTGAGACTTATCAGCAGATTTGAGCAGGGAAAAGAAAAAAAAGTCAGTGTACTTCAAGTGTATCAACTGAGCTTTACCAGTCTGAAGAACACAAATAGAAAAAGAGTGAAGAGGGGGGGCGGAGTCAAGATGGCGGCGTAGGCAGACTCTGAACTCACCTCCTCCCGTGGACACAGCCAATTTACAACTACTCGTGGAAAAATTACCCCTGAGACAGAACTGAAAACTGGATAAGAGGAACTCCTGCAACAACGGACAATCCTAACTGGGGTAGAAGAGGCAGAGACTCCCTTCTGGAGAGGAAAAACGCCGCCTTCACAAGCCGCCAGCTTCACGGCCGCCGGGAGCAGCTCACAGGTACGCAGCCTCCCTGGAGACGCAGGGTCCTGAGCCGGGGAGCGCCCCCGCTGTGGGCATTTTGTGGACCCAGCACAATTGAGACCAGCAGCATAATATCTGACTTTGCCTGCTACTAAAGCATTGGGTAGCACCCCCAGAAAACCCGGTTCACAAAGAAACTAAAACTGGCTCTTAAAGGGCCCGCGCACAAACTCACCCGTTCCAGAAAGCATCCTAAAATCACCAGAAAGAAAGGTGCACAGTGCTTCGGTGACAAGAGACTCACCTAATAGGCCCTGAGTGCATCTCGGTGAGGGGTGAGACCTCTCCAGGGACTGGGACATTGGCGGCGGCCATTGTTGTGGCCTGGTGTGAGCATGCTGACACAGACGCCATTGGAGTTCTCCCTGAGACCTGCTAGCCCAGGGTCTGCTCCACCCGCTAGAGCACAGATTTAATCCAGCTCAGCCAGGGCAGGCAGCCCACCCCAGAGACTAGCCCCACCCAACAACAAGCCCTCAGGCAACATGTGGGCCTGCATAGATTGGTGACTGGATTCTCTGCAGCCTGGCAACTGAGCTGACTTGAGCCGGGCAGGGTGTGCACAAGGAGCGGGTGGAGAGTGTGGGGCAGTGGCAGAGTGTGTGGGGCTCCCGCCGTGGAGAGACTGGGTCCACTTGGGGAGGTCGGGGCGCTCACACGGGGCAGGACTGTGTTGACTGTGTGTGTGGACCTGTGGGCGGCAGGGCTTCTCAGCCACAGAAGACTTGTACTTCTCAAAGACCCACATAGGAGGTTTGCTCCACCTTCCAAAACCTGAAACAATTGGGTGCTCCTGTGCCTGAGGCCAGCCCCACCCAGCTGCAATCCTCAGAGAGCTGACAAGAGACCTAATAGGCTAGAGGCTTACAGCAATTGTAAGACCCTGAGCCTAACAACCTGCCACGGTGGGGGCCTACTCACTTAAAAGAAATACTGCAACACAAATGTGGTATTAGAACTTACAGCCAACTGTGCTGGGGCTCCTCACACCTGATAAAGAGACTGAAGGGCCCACAACAACTACAAGCAGCTGAGCATTACAACAGCTGGCCAGGAGCATAACTCAGCCTCCCTGGGCGCCCACAGGGAGAGCAAACAGGCCACAGCAGAAGGATACACGTAGCCCACATAGGGGTCACCCCTGGAACATTGAGAACTGAGGGAAGCACACTGGAAGCCTCCTAAGCCATCACTTACATAAGGTCACCTATCCAAGAGCAGGAGACGTAGCTGACCTACCTAATACGTAGACACAAGCACAGGGAAAGAGGCAAAATGAAGAGGCAAAAGAATACATTCCAAGTAAGGGAACAGGACAAAACCCCAGAAAAGGAACTTAGTGAAACAGAAATGAGCAAACTACCTGACAGAGAGTTCAAACTAAGAGTGTTAAGGATGCTGACTGATCTGGGGAGAAGAATAGATGGACTCAGTGAGAATGTCAACAAAGAAATGGAAGATATAAAAAAGAACCAATCAGAAATGAAGAATACAATACTGGAAATGAAAAACTCATTAGAGGGACTCAAAAGCAGAGTAGAGGATACAGAAGAACGGATCTGTGAGCTGGAAGAAAGACTAGAAGAAATTACCCAAGGTGAACAGGTAAAAGAGAAAAGAATTAAAAAGAGTGAGGACAGTCTAAGGGACCTCTGGGACAACATCAAGCGCACTAACATCCGTGTTATAGGTGTCCCGGAAGGAGAAGAGCGAGACAAGGGGGCAGAGAATCTATTTCAAGAAATAATAGATGAAAACTTCCCTAACCTAAGGAAGGAAACAGACATCCAGGTACAGGAGGCACAGAGAGCCCCAAACAAGATAAACCCAAAGAGGCCCACACCAAGACACATCATAATCAAAATGTCCAGAATTAAAGATAAAGAGAGAATCCTAAAAGCCGCAAGAGAATGTCAAGTTACATACAAAGGAAACCCCATAAGGCTATCAGCTGACTTCTCAGCAGAAACCTTACAGGCTAGAAGAGAATGGCATGATATATTTAAAGTGCTAAAAGGAAAACTTACAGCCAAGAATACTCTACCCAGCAAGGTTATCGCTCAAAATGGAAGGAGAGATCAAAATTTTCCCAGATAAGCAAAAATTAAAGGAGTTTGTCACCAAGAAACCAGTGTTACAAGAAATGTTAAAGGGACTGATTTAAGGGGAAAAGAGAAGACCACAAATAGGAAAAATTATCTATTTCCACGATTAGAACGTAATGGATACAAATGCACAAAAAGAGGTTGGATATGATATCAAAAACATAAAAGGAGGGAGGAGGGTAGTTAAAGAGTACAGCTTTCAGACAGAGGTCAAAACTAAAGTGACCATCAATTCTGTATAGAAGAAGTAAGGAAGAGAGAAGGACTACTAAAACACTGAGGAAAAAAAAAAACACTTAAAAATGGCAGTAAGTACATACTTATCAATAGCTACTTTAAATGTCAATGGACTAAATGCTCCAATTAAAAGGCATAGGGTGGCTGACTGGATTAAAAACAAGACCCATATATATGCTGCATACAAGAGACACACTTCAGACCTAAAGACACTCACAAACTGAAAGTGAAGGGATGGAAAAAGATACTCCACGCAAATGGCAATGAAAAGAAAGCTGGGGTAGCAGTACTCATATCAGACAAAATAGACTTTAAAACAAAAACTGTAAAACGAGACAAAGAAGGGCATTACATAATGATCAAGGGAACAATCCAACAAGAGGATATAACACTTGTAAATATCTACGCACCCAATGTAGGTGCACCTAAATATATAAAGCAATTATTAACAGACATAAAAACAGAAATAGACAGTAACACAATAATAGTAGGGGACTTTAACACTCCACTTACACCAATGGATAGATCATCCAAACAGAAGATCAATAAGGAAACATTGGCCTTAAACGACACACTACAACAGATGGACCTAGTCGATATATACAGAGCATTCCATCCAAAAACCGAAGAATACACGTTCTTTTCAAATGCACATGGAACGTTCTCCAGGATTCATCACATATTAGGCCACAAAACAAGTCTCCATAAATTTAAGAAGATTGAAATAATACCAAGCATCTTTTCTGACCACAAAGGTATGAAACTAGAAATCAACTATAGGAAGAAAATCAGAAAAGCCACAAATACATGGAGATTAAACAAAATGCTACTGAACAACGACTGGGTTAATGAAGAAATCAAAGAAGAAATCAAAAAATACCTGGAGACAAATGAAAATGAAAATACGACATGCCAGAATTTATGGGATACAGCAAAAGCGGTTCTAAGAGGGAAGTTTATAGCAATACAGGCCTATCTCAACAAACAAGAAAAATCTCAAATAAACAATCTAACAATGCACCTAAAGGAACTGGAAAAAGAAGAACAAACAAAGCCCAAAATCAGTAGAAGAAGGGAAATAATAAAAATCAGAGCAGAAATAAATGAAATAGAGACCAAAAAAACAATAGAAAAATTAATAAAACCAAGAGCTGGTTCTTTGAAAAGATCAACAAAATAGACAAACCTTTAGCTAGACTCGCCAAAAAAAAAAGAGAGAAGTCACAAATAAGTAAAATCAGAAATGAAAGAGGAGAAATTACAACAGACACCTCAGAAATACAAAAGATTATAAGAGAATACTATGAAAAACTATATGCCAACCAATTCGACAATCTGGAAGAAATGGATAAATTCTTAGAATCATACAACCTTCCAAAACTGGATCAAGAAGAAGTAGAGAATTTGAATAGACCAATCACCAGTAAGGAGATCAAAACAGTAATCAAAAACCTCCCAAAAATAAAAGTCCAGGACCAGACGGCTTCCCTGGTGAATTCTACCAAACATTCAAAGAAGACTTAATACCTATCCTTCTCAAACTCTTCCAAAAAATTGAGGAGGGGGGGAAGCTCCCTAACTCATTCTACGAAGCTGACATTACCCTGATACCAAAACCAGACAAGGACAACACAAAAAAAGAAAATTACAGGCCAATATCACTGATGAACATCGATGCGAAAATCCTCAACAAAATACTAGCAAATCGCATACAACAATACATTAAAAAGATTATACACCATGATCAAGTGGGATTTATTCCAGGTATGCAGGGATGGTTTAACATTCGCAAATCAATCAACGTAATACACCACATTAATAAAATGAAGAACAAAAATCACATGATCATCTCAATAGATGCAGAGAAAGCATTTGACAAGATCCAGCATCCATTTATGATAAAAACTCTGAATAAAATGGGTATAGAAGGAAAGTACCTCAACATAATAAAGACCATATATGAGAAACCCATAGCTAATATCATCCTCAATGGTGAAAAACTGAAAGCTATCCCTCTAAGAACAGGAACCAGACAAGGATGCCCACTGTCACCACTCCTATTTAACATAGTATTGGAAGTCCTAGCCAGAGCAATCAGGCAAGAGAAAGAAATAAAAGGGATCCAAATTGGAAAGGAAGAAGTGAAACTGTCACTATTTGCAGATGACATGATTTTATATATAGAAAACCCTAAAGAATCCACCAGAAAACTTTTAGAAGTAATAAACGAATATGGGAAAGTTGCAGGATACAAAATCAACATACAAAAATCAGTTGCATTTCTGTACACTAACAACGAAGTAGCAGAAAGAGAAATTAAGAATACCATCCCATTTACAATTGCAACAAAAAGAATAAAATACCTAGGAATAAACTTAACCAAAGAGGTGAAAGATCTGTACACCGAAAACTATAAAACATTTCTGAAAGAAATTGAAGAAGACACAAAGAAATGGAAAGATATTCCGTGCTCTTGGATTGGAAGAATTAACATAGTTAGGATGTCCATACTTCCTAAAGCCATCTATAGATTCAATGCAATCCCTATCAAAGTTCCAACAACATTTTTCACAGAAATAGAACAAAGAATCCTAAAATTTATATGGAACAACAAAAGACCCCGAATAGCTAAAGGACTCCTGAGAAAAAAGAACAAAGCTGGAGGTATCACACTCCCTGATTTCAAAATATACTACAAAGCTATAGTAACCAAAACAGCATGGTACTGGCACAAAAACAGACACACAGATCAATGGAATAGAATCGAAAGCCCAGAAATAAACCCACACATCTATGGACAGCTAATCTTTGACAAAGGAGCCAAGAACATACAATGGGGAAAAGAAAGTCTCTTCAACAAATGGTGTTGGGAAAACTGGATAGCCATATGCAAAAAAATGAAAGTAGACCCATACCTTACACCATACACAAAAATTAACTCCAAATGGATTAAAGACTTGAATGTAAGACCTGAAACTGTGAAAGTTCTAGAAGAAAACATAGGCAGTACGCTCTTCGACATCAGTCTTAGCAACATCTTTTCAAACACCACATCTGACCGGGCAAGAGAAACAATAGAAAAAATAAACAAATGGGACTACATCAAACTAAAAAGCTTCTGCACAGCAAAGGAAACCATCAACAAAACGAAAAGACAACCTAACAATTGGGAGAAGATATTTGCAAACCATACATCTGATAAGGGCTTAATCTCCAAAATATATAAAGAACTCATGCATCTCAACAACAAAAACTACCAACCCAATTAAAAATGGGCAAAAGACCTGAACAGACATTTCTCCAAAGAAGATATACAGATGGCCAACAGACACATGAAAAGATGTTCAAAATCACTAACTATCAGGGAAATGCAAATCAAAACTACAATGAGATATCACCTCACGCCCGTCAGAATGGCTATAATTAACAAGACAGGAAACAACATGTGTTGGAGAGGTTGTGGAGAGAAGGGAACTCTCATACACTGCTGGTGGGAGTGCAAACTGGTGCAGCCACTATGGAAAACAGTATGGAGAATCCTCAAAAATCAACGATAGAACTACCATATGATCCAGTTATTCCACTGTTGGGTATTTATCCAAAGAACTTGAAAACACCAATTTGCAAAGGTACATGCACCCCTGTGTTCATTGCAGCCTTATTCACGATAGCCAAGACTTGGAAGCAACCTAAGTGCCCATCAAGGGACGAATGGATAAAAAAGCTGTGGTATATATACACAATGGAATACTACTCAGCCATAAGAAACGACGAAATCCAGCCATTTGTGACAACATGGATGGACATTGAGGGCATGATGCAAAGTGAAATAAGTCAGAGGGAGAAGGTCAAATACCGTATGATTTCCTTCATTAAGTAGTAGATAATAACAACAATAAACAAACACATAGGGACAGAGATTGGATTGGTGGTTACCAGAGGGGAAGGGGGGAGGGAGGAGGGTGAAAGGGATAATTGGGTACATGTGTGTGGTGATGGGTTGTAATTAGTATTTTGGTGGTGAACATGATGTAATCTATGCAGAAATAGAAGTACAATGATGTACACCTGAAATTTTTACAATGTTATAAACCAATGTTACTGCAATAAACAAAAAATTAAAAAAAAATAAAAATAAAAAAAAGAAAAAGAGTGAAGAAAAATGAACAAAACAGAGCTTTAAAATTATGCTAGACACCATTGAGCATAGCAACAAGTATATAATGGGAGCCCAAGGAGAGAAGAGAGACAGGAACAGGTAGAAAGAATATTTAAAGAAAGAAAGTCCAAAAATTTCCCAAATTTGATGAAAAATATTATACATATATTCAACACTCAACACTCCAAGTAGTATAAACTCAAAGATATCCACATGTAGACATATAAGCAAACTGTCTAAAGCTAAAAATTAAGATAGAAAATTTTGAAAGCAGCAAGAAAAAAGTGATTTATCATATACAAGTTATTCTCAATAAGATTAACTGCTAATTTCTCACCAGAAACCGTGGAAGCCAGGAAGCTGTGGGATGTCATATTCAAACTGCTAAAAGAAAAATTGTCAACCAAGAATTTTCTCTCTCTCAAATTATCCTTCCAAAAAGAAAGATAATTTAAGACTTTCCCAGATAAAGAAAAACAGAATATTCATCACTAGTGAACCTACCTTACAAGAAATACTAAAGGGAGTCCTGAAATGAAGGGACACTAGATGGTAACTTGAATTCCCATGAAATAATAAAGAGCTATGGTAAAGCTAACTATATAAGTAAATGCAGTATAAATATATAAAAGACAGTATATATGTATTTTTGTTTGTAATTCTTTTTGTTCTCCTATCAAATTTAAAAGAAAACAGCATAAAGTAATAATTATAAGTTTGTGTTGATGGGCATACAAAGTTAAGGATATATATAACAACAGTGATAATGCACAAAGGAGGGGGAAGGGAATATAGCTATTTAGGGGAAAAGTTTTTGTATACCATTGAAATTAAGGTGGAATTAATTTAAATTAGATTGTTATAAATTAAGGTGTTCAGTCATTAGGAAAGTAACTATAAATATAGTAAAAGGAATAAAAAAGAAATTAAAATGATTTGCTAGAAAATATCCATTTAACGTATTTAAACTCTGACCACGGTTTGAGACCCATTTCTCAATTATTCCCTTCCTTTCTTTGACTACTTCAATCTACAATGAAGCTGGCCTTCCCTGAACAGTTTCTGCTTCCTTCAACCCTTAGAATCACACAGCTTAACAGTTAAGAGTCTGATACAATGGAAAAAACTTGGGCTTTGGAGTTAGAGAGATCTAATATTCAATTCTTGCACCATCAGAGGTTGGTTAGGTTAGTGCCAGGCTAGATACATCATCTCATGGAGTGTTTGTTTAAGTTCTTCTCTTCACTGAGAAATGAAGGTAATACTCTTGAGTTTGCTGTGTTTGGGGAAGATTAATGATACTCAAGCAAATGGCGTGTGGTAAGAAGCTAATACTATTGTTATTGTGGTCTGCCCATTATATTTCACAACTTACTCTTGCCTTATTCTTATACCTTTCATTCTTTTTAGTTCTGCCATTACACCTGGGAGAATGCCCATTAGTTTCTAATGACTCACAGCACCTGTCAGTTTTTAATTTCACAGTACCTGTCATGTTTAATTTCCCCAGGAGCTCTTGCCAGCTTGGAGTTCTTTCAGCATGCAACAATGGTAGAGGTTTATGGTAAAATTTAGAAAGTTGAGTAGAAGAGGGGGTAGTAGAATCCAGGAGGAGCTGTTACTAAGGATTAAAAGCAGCAACTAAGAAACTCAGATCAAGTGATTTTCTACTTTATTTGCAAAATTGCATTCTACTCATGGATTTTTATGTACAATGCAGAGCATTACTGTTTTGAGGACAGAATAAGCAACAGTTTTGCTCATGATTAAAGGTAGGATAGCCCATTCATTTCACTCATATTTAGCAAGTTAAACCCAGCATCTAATAAGAAGCAGCTACCTAACAATCATAGTTGACAACTTTGAATATACAATCAAGATACTCTCATTCCAGCTTCTCAACTTAGTCAGGTCGTCCCTTTTTTTGATAACTCAGCTAAAGCCCTAAATCATATATTCATAAAGTATTCAGATTAAAAAAAGCCTTTCACTTGTATGATATAGGGAAAAAATCAGAACTTTTAAATGATTGCAGCTAATGCTGAGGGCCATTAAAAATGTGGTTGGGTTATATTCATATTTTCCCAAAGGATATTTAAAAGTAGATAATTTTATTACCCCCCAAATGAGTTAGATAATTAATTACGTATCCTAATGTGATTTATTAATAGGTGCTCAGTATTAAATAACATCAGCCCTTATCCACGGGGAATTAATTTGTACTCAGAGCAACCAGAAGTGAGAAAGATATGAAACAGATGATGTTTCAGTAGCAAATGAAATAAGCTATAATAACTTTACGTAAATAAAACTATTTTTAAGCCTTCCCTTGAGTTGTATTTGTGTCTCCCAGAGGCAGGTTTGCTGCGCTCTGCTTCTGTGGGAGGCCAGGGGCAAGAGAACGTTGATTACATTTTCAATAACCTCAAGTGCCTCATATGCATCTCAATGATATGTTATACTTTGGTAACAGATGAAAAACAACCTGGTGAAGGCCATTATTTAGCATTGCTTCTGCATTACAAGAGAAGCGCCAGAGTTTCCAGACTCCTTTTCAGTACCATGTCTATAGGAGACTTGAATTCTTATCAGGGAGAAATATAAGTATGAGAGATGCAAGGACTTTTGGCAAATGGCATCAAAATTCTTAGTGAAAGGTTTTGTGCATATTCAGGTGGTAAATCAGGTGACAGCTAGGTGTTCAGATGTGTTTATACAGAGCAGGCTGTTGGGATGTTTCCTAATGGGGATGCAAATCCCAGCATTCTAGGGCCAGCCACTGACACAATTATAAAGATAATGAGGAAAATAATCTTTATTTGGCAACTTTTCTTCTCCCTTTTATCTCTTTCCTTTTCCTCAGGCTTAAATCCTCAGAATTCCACATAGTTTTTCTTACTGGTTATCTAAGCAGCTATTCTATTTATGACTTTTTTTGTTCGTTTGTTTCCAGTTAGTTGTCAACTCTTACCTGGAAAGGAATTTACTGATAATGAAGGTGTTAGATGTCAACTAAGCATTGGTCAACACATTATATACCGTGATAGTCTATTCGCCCTGCCGTAAATTTCAAGTATGACTCTTGCTTGTAGTTTCTGCATTTTATTTATTTATATATATATATATTTTTTGTGTGAGGAAGATGGGCCCTGAACTAACATCTGCCAATCCTCCTCTTTTTGCTGAAGAAGACTGGCTCTGGGCTAACATCCATGCCCATCTTCCTCTACTTTATATGGGACACTGCCACAGTGTGGCTTGACAAGCGGTGCGTTGGTGCATGCCTGGGATCCAAACCGGCGATCCCCAGGCCACCACAGCAGAGCATGTGCACTTAACCACTTGAGCCACTGGGTTGGCGCCCTGTAGTTTCTGCATTTTAAATAAGAAACAATGTAACCTACCAATTAGGAGCAAAGGTTTACAATCAGAAAGGCTGGGGTTTGAATATTAATTCTGTCACTTACAAGTTGTGTCCTGAAAAGGTCACTTCATTCATCTATTCATAAGAGTGGCTAAATTTATTGAGGATTTACTATGTGACACACACTGATAAGCACTTCATCAGAATTCTCTCAGTCCCTATAATAACCTATTGAATAGGTACTATTCTAATGTCTATTTCACAGATAAGGGAAGTGAGGCTTAGAATTGTTAAATAACTTGCACAGTCATTGCAACTAATAGCAATGGAGCTGGAATTCAAAATACTCTCTGTGTAAGTAAGCATCTCACACTCCTCTCATCCCAACCTATTCATTCTTTGTCAGAAAAATGTGGGTAATTATGCTTCTTTAACAATTCTGTTATAAAGTTTAAATGAAGTTACATGTTCCGGAAATCCTAGAACAACTCTGGAACATAGTAGTAGGTGATTATATATAATGCCTAGCATCTTCTAATCTTCCAAATTCTGCAGACCCAGAATGAATTAAAATGACCTAGTATAATGACAGGGATTGAAGGTGTGGCAGATCAAAATTGGCCATCCTGAAATATATCTCTTGACCTTGATTATTTTCTCTGATGGACATTTGACCTCCCCCAAACTGCCTAAATAATTTAACATAGAAGGCCTGTTTCAGGAAGGAGTTAGTATTATATGATGGCTGTAATATCATGTAAAATAGATGCTACAATAGGAAAGGCACCAACAAGCCCATCTTATCAAAAATTCTCTCTCTCCCAGGCCACATTCTCTAGGTGGCCCTGCAAAGAGTTGCCAGACAAACATTTACATTTATAAGGGAAATCTCCATTTGTAAAGGCATCTCCCTCTCTGTATTAGGAAGAGGGGGGGATTGGCCTTATCTGTGGAAACTCTTATCAGTACAGAAGGAGAGGGCTTAAATCTGCATACCCTTGATTACTGTAATTTCTATCTCCCTTCTGTCTACCTCTGCACCCCCAAAATCTTCCTTTGTCTTTAGCTGAAGATGGTATTTAAGATGAGAATCTCTGCCACTGTATTGAGAAACACAGTTTCCCTGGTTTCTCCCACATATACATGTTATTAAACTTGGTATTATTTTCTCCTGCTAACCTGTCTTTTAATTACTTGGCCATCTATAAGAACCTTAGGGAAAGGGCAGAGGGGGATTTTCCCTCTTGTCCAACAGAGGTTATACTTTAAAATATTGGGAGCAATGCAAATATGTTAGATTATCTTATATAGAATTAATTTTCCCAAGATTCTTCTTTTAAGTGAAATATCATTATCCTTAGTCCATAGACAGGAAAGATATATTTTACATGTGCAATATGTGTTAGGATTTGTGATAAGTCTTAAAAAAAAGGCTCAGTTTTTCAGCCAAAGAACTTAGAGTCTAGTAGAATGAACAGAAAAGTCTTATTTTTAGATGCTATTTATTAGGTGTTAGAGTTGAGATATTTGTGCTTAAGGACTATAATAAGACAATGGAAAGATACTCAATAAAACCTTAGAAAGTCGGAGGAAGCCTTACAGGAGAAGGTGGGAAATCACGAGTTGTAGAAACAGAGGTACAAAAAAGATATTCTCTACACAGGGAGGATCATGTGTAAATAGATTCAGATACAAAAATGTTCTACATTATGGTAATTTATATGACTAGAGAGATGGTTTTGTGAGGTGATGAAGAAGATGAGTGGGTCATGGTCTGTTATTCTAACAAGTTAAAATTTTGATAAAAGAATGAGGATCCTTTAGCAATGGCATCATGTTTTGGAAGGATTGGTGAATGTTGGCTGATTTTATTTTTAAGTATCATCTATCTATTTTTCTAGTAAAAGTTTTCTAAATTTTCAAAGAAACACTTAACATATGTGACTTCTACCTCAATGCCAGGCATTGTCATGTAACTACGGCTAGTCGCTCAAAGTATCCCATCCTATTGGCCATAGCTCATAGGTCAGAAATGAGCCATCAGCACAACCAGAAGCAGCAAAATCCAATTGAAGGACTTAGGAGAATGTTTGAGAGAACCTCTCCTCCATTGGGGCTAGCATGCAAGTCTGAAATTGTCAGTGCCAACTTGAAATTAAGAGGAAGTGTTTCTGCCTCAGAGTTGAGCCACTCAGAAAAAAACATCACTGAGAGAGTGGGTGAGTGAGAGACTCTGTCCCGAGGACACTGTTTGAGCTACTGAAATCCTCTATATTTACCCAAGGACATTGGCTATTGTAATCAATAAATTCAGTACTTGAAAGTAAGTCTAATTTTGTATTAACTATATCCAAAAGCATTCTGACTATCAAAGAAAGCTAGGAGTGTATATTTTTGTTGCCCCTTTTAAAAGAATTAGCTTAAATTCATGGAAACAAGAACTACTGATGGGTTTATATTTCAGACAGTTGGGGTGAAAAGCTGTTTGATAAAAAAGTTGTTTCAAAAATGCATTCACATCTAAATTACAAGATAGATATTCATAAAATATGTGTTCTTTTTATCCTTCTGAGGAGATAACTGTTTCCTTTTTTATTTTATAAAATATGTATCTCAGCAAGTAGAGGTGTCTTGACCTGCAGTTATTCCCAAATACATTACTGCCCCATGAGGCCACATCAGCAGAATATTCCTTTCCTTCTCACCATCTAAAATGTGACTATCCACTAAACTGTAAGAAATTCGTCTCTGGTCTGTCCCATTTAATTCAACAAACAGTTGTTGAGCTGAGTCACAGGCTCTATGATAGATGCTGAGCCACTAATACAGATGACACCTTCTGTGCCCTGCCACTGCTCAAGTTCACTGGTAGAGACAAACGGGTAAACAGATTTATTACGTGACACGTGTATAAATACAAGCAAGCACAAAGGGCAGTGGTGGTACCAAGGAGGCCATGACTACATATAATGATTTAGAGGAGGGTTAGTCATGTCAGTGAGGGCTCCAGAGGGAAGATTCCACACTCTTCAGGATAATTCACAGTGGCTATGATATTTTTCACTCTGGGTATATCAATCTCAAGCTATCAGCAATATCTCACTTTTACAAAGTGAGATATTTTGTACTAAACTTCTTTAATACAACTTCTTAATTTCTATGAAGCTTTTATTTTGGATTAAACCACTTTTCTCAAAACTATTATGATACAACAAATATGGATTCACCCTCTTTCCACTTTCTCACTTGTCAAGAAAAACACAATGAGTATGGAGAGAGGAACAAAGACCTAAAACATTTATAAATATTTTTCTGAGTCTTCTAACATTCTAAGCTATACAGATCCATTGTGATGCTCTCAAAGAAATTTGTGACAAGACAAAGGTTGGGGCAAATTTTTACCTTAATTTATCCTATGGAGCCATTTATTTTTCAGAACATAATTAAGGTTCTAAGGGAAGAAAAAAGATTTAGTTGATGAGAGTAGGATGCTTATTTTTGATATTCAGATTTTTCCTCAAAAGAAAAGGACAAATAAAGGTATATTTAAATTGTTTTAAGTGACACACAAAGGCCTCTCTGAACTCATGGATTTAAAACTACCTGATAGCAGGACCTCCTGTTGGAAATGTAGTGAAGTCCAGCTCTCCTAATAATCGCTTGTCTACAATCCAAGTTCCTTTCTTTGTTTCTTAAGTTTCTCTCATAGTTTACACTATTGTCCAATAGTGCTGTCTGTTAGATGACAACAGTGGATTTGAAATATTTGCACATGGTGTGATATAAATGACATTTGGCTCACTGTTCATCACACTTTTCTTATTTTTGAAATGTGCTGAAGTTTGTATTGACTTTTTTTCATCATTATTAATCACAATCCCCATTTGTATATTTAGAAATAAGTTGCCAATGATATTTATAAATATTTAGTTAATTTAAGAAAAATAAAATTGTCACTCTTCACACAAAGCATAATGGTGCATACATAAAAGGCCAAAAATATACATCTTGAAAGTAATAAGTTAATGTAGCAAAGTCACTGATAAACAATTAACATAAAAATTTTCACTTTTAATATATAAGCAACTAGAAAATGAAAAAGAAGGTGTCACTTATGAGAGCATCAAAAAGTCTAATTACTGAGAATAAATCTAAAGATAGATGTTCTAAATCTCTGCACACAAAGCTATATGGCATAAGACATTAAAGACCTAAATAAGTGAACGTGTATATGGTGTTCATGTATCAAAAGACTCAATAGTAGAAAGGTATCAATTCAGCATGAATCAAGCTGTTAATTCAATATATAAATTTTAGCATCTCTCTAAATGGAAATTGGCAAGCCAGTGTTAAAATTTATGTGTAATGTATAATCTTTTGTGTTTGGCTTCTTCACTTAGAGTAATGTTTTTGAGATTCAAGTGGTAGCATGTACCAGTGCTCTGCTCCTTTTTATGGTTATATGATATGCCATTGTATGGTTATATCACAATTTGTTTCTCCATTCGTCAGTTGATAGACTTTTGGACTGTTTCCACCTTAAGCTATCATAAATAGTGCTTCTATGAACATGCATGTATCTATATTTCCTTGAATACCCATTTTCCAATCTGTTGGGTAAATATCTAGGAGTGGAATTGATGGGTCATATGGTAATTCTATATTTAACTTTCTGAGGGATCACCAAATTGTTTTCCACAGTTGCTGAACTATTTTACATCCTTACCAGCAATGTATGAGGGTTCTCATTTCTCTCATAAGCGCTCTTTTTTTTCTTATTACAGCTATCCTAGTAGGTGTGAAGTGGTATCTCACTGTGGTTTTCATGTTCATCTCCCTAATGATTAGTGATGTTGAGAAACTTTTCATGTTCTTATTGGCCATTTGTATATCTTCTTTGTAGGAATGTCTATTCAAGTCCTTTGACCATTTCTTAATTGGATTATTTGTCTTTATCGTGTTGATTTTTAGGAGTTCTTTATGTATTCTGGATAATAAACTCTTATTGTGTGCATGATTTGAAAATATTTTCTTCCATTCTGTAGATTGTCTTTTCACTTTCTTGATAATGTTCTTTGATAAACAAAACTTGTTTTTCTTTTTTAATTTGGATCAAATTCATTTTATCTATTTTTCCTTTTATGGCTCATGCTTTTGACATCATATCTAAGAATTCATTGCCAAATCCAATGTCATAAATATTTATTCCTATGTTTTCTTCTTTGTCAATATTGTTTTGATTATTCGGGGCCCCTTGAAATTCCATATGAATTTGAGGATCAGCTTTTCTATTTCTGCCAAATGGCCATCAGAGTTCTGATAAGATTTACCTATTTCCATGAAATATGCAGAATAGATAAACGAATAAAGACAGAATATAGATTGGTTACCAGGGGCCTAGAAGAGGGGAGAATGGGAAGAAACTGCCTAATGAGTATGGAATTTTATTTTGGAGTTATGAAAATGTTGTTGCATAACGTTGTCAGTGTACTAAATGTCACATAATTGTTCACTTTAAAATGGTTGTTTTATGTTATATGAATTATACCTGGATATATTTTTAAAAATTGTGCAGAAATGTCAAGTTGAAGAATAATTAATATAATTAAGAAAAAAATAGAATTAAGCTAAAAGACACACATTGTCAGATATTCATACTTATTACAAATTTTCATAATGAAGAGTGTAGTGTTAATACAAGGATTAAAAAATAAATCAATGACGTAGAGTTGTCTGGAACCAGAACTCACGTATTTGGTCAAAAAGAATTGGAGAAAGACTGAGCTTTTTAATGAATAGACTTGAGTCAATTAGAGGTCTGTCTTGGAAAAAAAAAGAAAAAGAAATTTTATCCCATTCATCTTATATGGAAAAATCAACTCTGGGTGAATTTAAATCCAAATATGAACGGTAAAATAATACAGCTTTTAAAATTTAATATCTTCCTGACTATACTTCTTAAATATGAATCCAAAAATATAAACAAATTGCACTGGATTGAGATTAAGAATTCTATCCACCAAAGGATTAAGAGTGAAAAAAATGGCCCCCAAAATGGAAGAAAATATATGTAATGCATTTAACTCACAAAGGATTTATATCTAGGAATTATAATGACTGTCAGTTAATAAGAGATTAATAAGGTTACTGAATAGAAAAATGAGCAAGAAAGTTAAGCATGCATTTTACAAATTAATCTAGCAAAGAAAATAAATATATGAAGAGTTATAAAATCTCATTAGTAATCAGGGAAATGCAAGATAAAGCAACAGTGAGAAACAAATGAACAAAAAAGTATTTAAAATTAGGAAATAGAAGATAAGTTTTGGAAAGAATGTGAAGCAACTGGAATTGTACTCTGCTGAAGGCATTGTAAATGTCTATAACATCTTTGGAAATTTTTTGGCAGTATCTACTAAATTTGAACATATGTATTACTTCTGTTCCAGCAGTTCTACTTGTAGGTATATAATCAACAGAAATATGTTGACCAAAAGACACGTGCAAGGGTGTTCATAGCAGTGTTATTCATTTTAGCCAAAACTAGCAACAATCTGAATATCTATCAATAGTAGAATGAATAAAAATATTGTGGTATATTGATCACTTGAATTTTATACAACATTAAAAATACATGCGTCGTTATGCTAAACCATATGGATGATTATTACAACATAATTTTAAGTGAAGGAAGCCAGAAACCAAATAGTACATGTGGTAGGATTTTATTTCTATAAAGTCAACAATAGGCAGAATTAGTCTAGAGTTTTAGAAGAGAGGATAGTGGTTAACATTGAGAAAATAATGGGGCATAGCACCTGGAGGGGATATAAGGGGGGTCTTTGGCAAGGAGGTCATGTTCTAGACGGTGGTTACCTGTGTACGTTTATCTTGTGATAATCCATAGATCTCTATACTTATAACACATTCATTTTTCTGTGAATGTGTTATATTTCAATTAAATGGTTCATTTAAAAATGTAGATTATTGATAAACACATTAGAGTGTCTTTAATAGAAGTGATATTAAATAAATAAGCCCTGAAATGGCTGTCAACAGTCATATAAATGTCACAGAAGTCTGATAGAATTTGAAGATCTAGCAGATGGTGTAAACTATATCATCTGATTCTAACTTGATGCACTTTCTAGCATTTAGTAGTTATATTAGTAAACTAATTTAAATAAATACATTTATTCTTTATTTTGACTGTTCTCGCTCATTTTTAACTGCTTTGTTATCAGGATTCTCTCATTGAACTGTTCTTGATTTTAATATGCCTTAAGAATTGTACATGATCTTGGAACTAAATAGAGTTAAAATATATATTCTTGGGGCCGGCCACTGGCGCAAGTGGTTAAGTGCGCACGCTCCAATGCAGCAGCCCGGGTTTTTAGATTCGGATCCCCGGCACACACCGACGCACCGCTTGTCAAGCCATGCTGTGGCAGCATCCCATATAAAGTAGAGGAAGATGGGCACGGATGTTAGCCCAGGGCCAGTCTTCCTCAGCAAAAAAGAGGAGGATTGGCAGATGTTAGCTCAGGGCCGATCTTCTTCACACACACAATATATATATATATATATTCTTGTTCTTAGTTTTCCCAGAATTATGTTTCTACCCAAGAAGGCATAATTCTAAATTTCTAAATAGACAATTGCCAAGTATAAAAAAGGCTATAGTAAAATATACAATAAAGGAAAGAGAATCTCTTCTGTGATGTAATGGTTTGGTAATTGGATAATTTACTAAGGTGTTCAGGCATCTGTGTCTGAGAAGATAAATGAGGAAATGATACTGATGACTTGGAATAGCACCAGGAATGGTGACTGGTTCATTCTCATGCCAATCAGCTCCCATGAAGGGAACTGAGTGCTCACATGATGAATCACATTGGTTACTCAGACAAGGATTCTATTACGTTTCTCTGTGAAATGGCTAATTCTAAACACTGCAAGATTATTTTCTGATGACATTTTAGAGCATGCTAACATGTTTTAAATAACACTGTTACTTTAAGTAACACTCAAATACTTAGATTCTGTGATATACGGAACTTTCATTCAATTTGAAATCAAATAAATATTCACGATGAGCTCAATGAATAGATTTGAGTTAACAAATTGGAGATTGCAAAAGAGGGAAGTTATTGCAAACTGGAAGTGTTGAAGGATTTGTCTTCACACATTTGGGTAGAAAATAATATTGCTTATTTCTTGCGCATTTAACCCTGGAAACAGACTATTTCACCCATTGTTTCTAAACCTACAGGTATCGTACTAATTTGCTCTGCTTTTTATAAATTTTCACTTAGTTAAAATTTCCTGATTTTTCTAATGATTTTGCAAAAGAAAACAACTTCTATAACAGAGATTTTGAGTTTCCTAAAAGCACTGCATAATTATCTTTTCAACTAATTTTATATCAAACATCCATTACGTACTAGGCCATGTTTAGGGGTGGGGGGAAACAAGTAGATGATGATGTTTAATTCCTTTGACCTAAAGAAACTCATTATAATAAGGAACACATTCATCTATGTATGTACATATGTATGTCTGTTACTGTATGTATTATAGTATGTAATGTCTGTATTATAGTATGTATATTACTGTATGTATGTATGTCTATTACTGTACATATTTTATATATATATATCTATGTATGTGTGTATGCACATATATATACATGTGCATTGAAAAAAGGCCGACTTACTGTGATACTCATCATTTCTAAATGTTGATTTAATTGAATATATAATAAGGATATCTGCTCCTTAAAAAGAAGAAAAAAAATCAAGCCATAAAAGAATATGAAAAGGAAAGCAACAAATTACCTCAAATGCCACCATCTAGAAATATCCAATGTTAAAATGTGGTAATTATATCAGTAAGAAACAGAATCCAGTCTAGAGAGTTTAAGCAAAACACAATTTATTAAGAATCGTGAGAGGGCTGAAGAAACAACTCTAGCCTAAATGTCCAGCCACACAGAGAACTGGGTGGCCAGAGGAGCTGCTGCTTTTGCCAGTAGCAAGAAGAAAGTAAATCAGGAAGTCAGCACTATAGCTACTTCCATCATAACCACACACCTTACATCAAGATGGGCATCAACAAAGTAGATGACCTATGTCCTACCTCTCTCTCCCACATAGCTTAGTCCCAAATTCTTGTCCAGATGTCTTTCTCTCCACATGATTTGGTCTAGGATATAGTATAACTATGACAGATTGGTAGGATCTAAATTACATTTAGAACCCTATATGAAAGCAAGTCAGTAATATAGAGAATTTTATCTTTCTCATTTCTGCTGTCTAGAGGAGGGTGGCAATTGCTGTAGAATAAGCCAATACACTGGTGATCATTATAAGCATATAGGTCAATAAATGAATGGATAGATGGAGGGATGGATGGAAGGATGGGTGGGTGGATGGATGGATGGATGGAGGGAGGCAGGAGGGGAGGGCTATGTAAAAAGATATTGGTAGGTGATTAGGTAGGCAGAAAGATAAATTGAATACAACAATTAGTAAAATGGAAGTATACTATGCATTTTATTTCTAATAAATTTATTAATATTAATTCCATGTAAAACTTAGAGAAGAAAAATAGAAATGCAATAAAAATAATGCTAGATTTAAGATAATTTCTTGTTTACCACAAAAGAACAAGTCTTCTAAGAGATACTTTGAAGGTGGCAGTGAGGGGTAAAATGGTCGTAAATAACTTTAGATAAGTCATTTCATGTTTTATTCATAGTATAAATTAACTTTATGTTATCAAAGATGTAGTACGAAATTGTAAATTTTTACTAAACCTCTTGAATTTTCTTGATTATATTATGTAATTGAGATTTTATGGAGATTTATATCTTCATTCTGTTCTACAGTCCAAACTCCTTCAGCCATTTAGTCATTTTTAACTGAGTATATTTAGCATACAATAAAAAAAGTAGATCCTAGCGTTTGGTTTAACAAGTTTTGACAAATGTATACACCTATGGAACACCATCATAATCAAGATATAAAAACTTGCCATATCATCCCAAGAGTGCACTCTCATGCCCCTTTGCAGAAGAGCCTCACTCTCAACCCCTATACCAGGCAATCACCAATCTGCTTTTTGTCACTACAATTGAGATGCATTTTTTTCTAGAATTTATTATAAACAGAATTATGCTTTATGTATCCCTTTATGAATGGCTTCTTTTTCTCAGTGTAATGTTTTTGAGATCCATCCACATAGTTACATTAATAAGTAATTGGTTCCTGTTTACTGCTGAATAGTATTCCATTGTATGGCTATATCTCAATTTGTTTACCCATTCACCTATTGATTATCATTTACATTGTATTGAGTATGGGGCACCTAGAGTAAAGCTGATATAAATACCATTCTTACGCAAACCTTTTTTTTGAAATATGTTTTCATTTCTTAAATACTTAAATGTGGAATTGCAGAATGACATGATAATACTATACCTAACTTTATAAAAAGGAATTTTCCAAAGTGGTAGTACCATTTTATCTACCCAATAGCAGTGTATGAGATTTTCAATTTGTCTACCTACTCTCTACAATTTGTTACTGCTGGGCTTTTGAATTTTAGCTATTCTGACGGGTACGTAGTGCTATGACATTGTGGCTTTAATTGGCATTTTCTTGATAACTAATGATTTTAAACACCATTTCATATTCTTATTGGCCTTTATAGGTCTTCCCTGTGAAGTGTTTATGCAAATTTTTTGCTCATTTTTTTCTTCACCGTGTTCTGTATTTTCCTATTGAGTTGTATGAGTTCTTTGGACACAAGAACTCAATTCTGTACACAACTTTGTTGTCAAGTAAAGGGGTTGCATATATCATTTTCCCATTCTGTGGCTTATCTCAATTTTCCTAATGATGGCTTTTGATAAGTAGAAATATTAATTTTGAAAGCCCCATTTTTCATCTTTCTCTTTATTTTTAGTTTTTGTTTTAGGAAGAAATCTCTAATTAAACGTTTAAAGAGATTTGTCTATGCTTACTTTAAAATTTTATGGTTCTAGGTTTTTTTTTTTTTAATTTTTTGTTTACTGCAGTAACATTGATTTATAACATTGTAAAAATTTCAGGTGTACATCATTGTACTTCTATTTCTGCATGGACTACATCATGTTCACCACCAAAATACTAATTACAACCCATTACCACACACATGTACCGAATTATCCCTTTCACCCTCCTCCCTCCCCCCTTCCCCTCTGGTAACCACCAATCCAATCTCTGTCCCTATGTATTTGTTTATTGTTGTTATTATCTACTACTTAATGAAGGAAATCATACGGTATTTGACCTTCTCCCTCTGACTTATTTCACTTTGCATTATACCCTCATTGAGGGTTCTAGGTTTTAAATTTAGGTCTATGATCCATTTTTTTAAATTCAAATATAATTGACATATAACATTGTATTAGTTTTAGGTGAACAGCATAATGATTTGATATATGTATATATTGCAAAATGATTGCCATAATAAGTTTAATTAACATCATCACCACACACAGTTACATTTTTTTCTTGTGATGAGAACTTTAAGGTTTACTCTATTAGCAACTATGATCCATCTTGAGTTAATCTTTGTTTAATATGGTAGATATGTGTCTAAGTTATTTTTTTTGTTTGCACATACAATTATCTTGACATCATTTGTAAAAAAGAGGATTCTTTCTCCATTGAACTGTCTTTGCACGTTTGTAAAAATTGGTTGATTATATTTGTGTGGGTTTAATTCTGGGCTCTCTATTCTGTTCCATTGATTAGTGTGTCTTTTCTTTTGCCAATATTTTCACAAAGAAGTTTTATGAAGATTCTTGAATTGGGTAAAGTTTGTTCTCTAAATTTGTTCTCTTTTAGAATTATGTTGATAATTCTATGTCTTTTGTCTTTCCAACAAAATTTTAAAATACTTTTCAGTATCTATGACAAATCTTGCTGGAATTCAACATTGTGTTGGCTACTCTGGGTATTTTGCCTCTCCAACAAACTTTAAGATCAGTTTGTTGATATCCACAAAATAGCTTGTAGGGATTTTGATTGGAATCACATTGAATTTATAGAATAAGTTGTGAAGAACTGGTATCTTGACAATATTGAGTCTTCTGATAGGTTCTGATAGGAACTGATTGAGTGTTCCAATGTATGTGGAATATCTCCCCATTTATTTAGTTTTTCTTTTATGTTGTTCATCAGAGTTTTGTAGTTTTCTTCTTATAGATCTTGTGTATATTTTGTTAGATTTATATTTGAGTATTTTATTTTGGGGCATGCTAATGTAAATGTTATTGTGTTTTTAATTTCAAATGACATTTGTGTATTGGTAGTGTTTAGGAAAGCAATTGACTTTTGTATATTTAGGTTGTATCCTGTAACCTTGCTATAATCACTTATTAGTTCCAGGAGGTTTTTTTTGTTGATCCTTTCAGATTTCTATATAGATGATTGCATGATCTGTGAAAAAAGACAGTTTCCTTTCTTTCTTCCCAATCTATATACCTTTTATTGTCTTATTGCGTTAATGAGGACTTCCTGTTTAATGCAATAAGATAGTAAAAATGAGTGATGAAAGGGGACATCCTTGCCTTGTTCCTGATTTTAGTCGATAGCCTTTTCTTTTGTTTTTTTCTGAAGTTTTCTTCTCTCTGACGGTTTTACATGCTTCCTCATCTGGTTTTACATTTTTTTTTTATTAGAGCCTTTAATATTAACATTAATTGCAGTTACTTTAAATTTCTTATCTGATAATTCTGAATGTGTGTCTATCTGAGTCTTGTCCTAATGCTTCCTTTGTATCTTCAAACTGTGCTTTTCCTTGTCTGTTAGCAGGACTTGTTATTTCTTGTTGAAAGTCAGACATGTCTTACTGGTTAACAGTTACTGAATTAAATAAGTCCAGAATGTGAAGAATTTTGTTAACAGCATTGAGTTGAGCTATATGTTAACTTTTGTTGTATCTCTAGTTATCAGTGGTTTGATTTCTTCTATTTTTCTTGTTTATCTCCTTCTCTCTTTAACTTGGGGCTTCTCCACAGAGATATTCCATGTTTTGCAATTTTCAACTCTACCATTACTGCATAGGAAGGATGTTTGTGTGGATGCAGGGCATGGGGGAGGGGAAATGGTCTATAATCTTTTGTTTCAACCTCAGTCTTTTAATGGACTTGTGTCCTGAGACTGCAGCCTTTACAAGTATTTCTTTCCTTTTCCAGATATATAATGTGTTCCCTCTGTCTCTTACTTCATTCCCAGACTGCAGCACCCTTGGTATTCCTAAACTATTTCCTTGAATTTCTGTTCCTGTTGACTTCCCTTTTTCCCCTTAGGGAAGAAAGGACGACAGAAGCTGACACTATATTTTCTTTCCCTAGGGAGGATAAAGTTTCAGATTCATTCTCTTATGAACTCCTTCCTCCTAGAGACTAGTCTTTTAGAGAGAAGAGTCTAAATGTGTATTAAGATGGCTACTTTTCCCTTTTCTCACCAAGACCATGAGGGGATGTTTTCACATTCATCATGAAAGCCTGGTAGAGTTCCTGGTTGGAAAGCTTATAAAAATGTGGGGATCCCCTAAGACTGCAGCTCACAGGAGCTTTGCACACTTCAGTCTCCATCAATTATCAAATCACCATTTGTTTGTTCCTACCAGTTAATGCCTTCAGCAGCTTCTGCTCCTGGTAAACTAATCTAACGTGGTGCATCTCTCTGGATGCACTTATCTATTCAAATTATCAGATGGTGATTTTCCTTGTGACATCAATTATTGATGGGTCCAGGACAAGTCATTGATTTTGCAGCTTCTCCAGCTTTTTCTTATTGAAAAGACTAAAGTAGAGGCCAGCCCCATGGCTTAGCAGTTAAGTGTGCGCGCTCCGCTACTGGCTGCCCGGGTTCGGATCCCGGCGTGCACCGACAGATGGCTTCTCCGGCCATGCTGAGCCCGCGTCCCACATACAGCAACTAGAAGGATGTGTAACTATGACATACAACTATCTACTGGGGTTTTGGGGGAAAAAATGGAGGAGGATTGGTAATAGATGTTAGCTCAGAGCCGGTCTTCCTCAGCAAAAAGAGGAGGATTAGCATGGATGTTAGCTCAGGGCTGATCTTCCTCACAAATAAATAAATAAATATAAAAAAAAGACTAAAGTAATAATCTCTAAAATCTTTGCATGTCAAAGGTCAAGTTGCTTACCCTATTAACTTTTTTTAATATGATGAAATCTATTGATTTCCATTTGAATATTAAAACAATATTACATTCATAGGACATACTCTACTTGATCATGATATAGTATCACATTTAAAAATGGCTGAATATGATTATTATGTAATTAAGAATTTGTGTCTGTGGATATAAAGCTTAGTGATCTGTAAATTTTTTTCAAACATGTTTATCAGGTTTTAGTGTCACTGTTAGACCTATAAGGTGACCAAGTATCATGTTTTGTTTAAGACTGTCTGAGTTTTAATACTGAAAGTCCCCTGTTCCTGGAAACCCCTCCCTGAGATGCAAAACGATGTTTGTGATGGATGCAGAAGTTTATAAAAAAAGTACAAAACACATACAACGGCTAAAAGAAAAAAAAAAGGGGGCTAATATTACACTGATTTTAGTGCCAAAATGATATGATATATAGTTTCTGCCTATTGTGTTCCCTGTAAATGTTTTTTCCAAATATAGACATCATCTGAGTGAAACAGCTTAAGTGTATTGCAATTGTGAGTACGAATGGTCTTTGATTTTGTGGTGTAACTATTGTGCTTTGTATTGGCATAGGGCTAGTATAATTTTTAACCTTTTGACTATTATGACCATGTTTTCTAAGAGTTCAAATAACTAAAATGAGAACAATTTTAATACTATTCCAGACATCACAGTAAAAGAAAGCTAAACAACAATGTTATTCAGTGATGGTTGGAAGGGCACATACAACTGGATTATTGTGGCAAATAACCAAAACAGAACATACTGAACAATACGTAGAAATGAATATGGGATTGGTCACTTTTTGATTACCTCAAAATGTGCAGAGGCACTTAATGAGATTTTTGACTTTATAGAAAAAGGAGATAGCTTCTTATCATGTGCCTACAGGATGGCTGTCACAAAAGATGTTAAAATGTTGGCTTACAGCAAAATCATATTTTCTACATTTGGGACAAGAAGAATGTCCTTCTCTAATATGGAAATATATTGAGGATATGAATGGAGAAAAAGGATTACAGTAAAAGCAGAAATTTATATGTTGTTTTTCCAAAACTGTGTGATGATCTTCGAAAAGGCCATAAGTACCATAAAAACGGATGAATTGACTGCACCTGAGTTGTTCAAATGTTATGTGTAGGTTGCCACAAAAATAGGAAAAAAAAACCCAAACTCTCATTTTTTAGAAACAAGATTGCTTCAGAACTTTCAGAATTCAAAAATATGCCTCTAGAAAAGGGCAGCCAAGTTAAACAGCACTTTCAAAATTTCCTTACTAAAACTGTAACTTATTTGAATTCCAGCTTCAATTTCACAATTTCAAATTATCACTGTGCTTTAAAAAGAGTTTACCTGAGAAAGAAGGTTTCAAACTATAATATCTGTTTTTCAGAGTGCTTAAAAATGTTGAATATTTTAGACATGAGTAAAATGTATGATGAATTTATAGATGCAAGAACCTGATTAACAAACAGGTAATATACCAAAACAAATCTGTAGCTATAGAGTGTATGACCATATTTGAAAATCTGGAAACTAATTCTTATAAGCCTAAAAACCTGCTGTTGCTGTAATTTCTGAAGTGGTCCATTCTCAAATTCTTATTGGGAGCATAGTTAACTTGATGCCATCACATAATCTGACAACAGGAATCAGTGTAAGGTGGACTTGTTAAGAGAAGAGCTGCAAGTCAGAGAAGTATATGTTTGACTGTACTTAGTTTTACCATTATGTGTAAGAAAAGAAAAATACCATAAATTCTACTGACAATTCAAAGAGGTAATTATTAGAAAGGAAAACACGAAGAGTAAAAATATTCTACTGTATCGTGGGACAGAAATAAAACAGTTCAATATTTTTTTTAAATAGGTAAGATTTTTAATTTAGTACTATTGTAATTATATCTTCCCTTTAAAAAACCAAACATTTTTGTAGCTTAAGAATATATAATAATATGGCCTACAAAATTTAAATATTCAATGAAGAGTTACAACATGAATAAATGTTAAAATAACTATTAGAGGACAGAAAAAAATCATTGTAAAATATTATGCACATTGTTTAATTCGTCCTGTTATTAATTACTACTAATGCCACTGGTAACTAGTGATAGGGTTGTTTTATTTCAATAATAGTATTTGTGTAACAAAAATATACAAGAATAATATACAATTTCAAGTAAATGTCAATTTAATTTTTTAGGCTAATTTAATAAAATATGATATATGATTATTTATTACATTTTTTTTTCTGGTATGGCTGTGCCCGAGGTTGGCTTTTTAAAATTTGGTTATCCTATGAGTTTCCTTGTAAATAAAGTGGAAAGTGTCCACTTCTGTCTTACAGTCTTAAAATTTTTGCATAGGATTGGTACTCTTTCATCTTCAAGCTTTGGTAGAATTCACCTGCGAAGCTATTTGAACCAGAAGTTTTCTTTACAAAAACTTTTATTACAAAACCAATTCCTATAGTAGATATGGGCACTTTGGTTTCTTTATTTTCCTGTTGTTTCAGTTATGTTAGTTTACGTTTCTTATTTGCTTTAGGAATTTGTCCTTTTTACTATAAAGTGTCCTATTTATTGGCATGAATTTGTTTATAATGTCTTTATTATCATTTTAATAAATAGTATTTGTTATAATGCTCCGCCTTTATTCCTGATTTTGATAATTTGCATATAATATCTTTTTCTCTATATCAGTATTATTGGGATATATGAATTTTATTAGTCTTTTCAGGGAAGCACATTTTCATTTGTCGATTTCTGTCTATTGTTTATTTGTTGTTTATTGCACTGATTTCCACTGTTGTTTTTATTATTCTCTTCCCTCAATTTACCTTATAGGGAAAAGTAATATTAACACTTAGAGTAATATAAACTTAATTTTTCTAGCTTTTTAAGTTGGAAGCTTAGATAATTAATTCTATGCTATTCTCCTTTATAATCTAATATTTAAAGCTACAGATATCTCCCTATGCCCTGCTTTTACTACATTTCACAGATTTGATCATTTATATTTTAACTGTCAGTTCAAAATATTTGGTCTATTTTTACTTACAATTTCTTCTTTCATATATGAATTATTTAAAAGTTAAATTTCCAAAGATTTGTGAATTTTAAGATATCTTATTGTTATTGATTAATAGTGTAATATTGCTATCATCAGAGAGCATATTTTGCATGATTTCAGTTTCTTGATGTATATTGATACTTATCTTATGACCCAGAATATGGTCAATCTTGGTGAGCCTTGCATGTGCACTTGAAAATATTGTGCATTGTAGTCACAATGATCAGCTAGGTCAAGTTTGTTGATACTGTCGTTCAAATCTATACTTCTACTGAGTTTTGTCCCCTTGATTTTAATTACTCAGAAATGTGTGTTAAAATCTCCATCTATGATTGTGGATTTTAGCTTTCTATCTTAAGACCTATCAATTTTTATTTAATAATTTGCAAGTGTATTTAGTATTAATATGTATTTTTGAATAACTAATATTTTTATTACACAATATTCTTTATGTCTTGATATAAGCATGTCTTGAAATCTTTGTTATTAAAAGAGTCATTCATCTTTTTTTATCCTTACTTTTTAAATGATAGAACTTTTGGCATCTTTATTCTTTCAACCTCTCTGGGTCTTTATGTTTAAAGTTTGTTTCCTATAAACAGTCCATAGTTTGGTCTCATGCTTTTTTGTTTTGATTTGTTTTCTCCTTCATTTTTGTTCTTTTCAATCCATTTGATAATCTCTGCCTTTCAAATTTAATCTAACTGTATTTAATGTAATCATTCTTGTGATTGTGTTTACATTTCTCATACTTGTTTTTGTTTTGTATTTGTCCCTTTTTTCTGTTTCTTTGCTCCTCCTTTCCTACCTTGTTTTGTGTAAAGATGCATTTTATGATTCTCTATTGAATTTTTTCCTTTATCTTTTTGCATCATTATTTCATAAGTTGCAGTAGAAATAATAATACTTACCTTCAAGTTATGAAAGTATGTCTTTACTAATGTACTATCTTATGGATAATGTAAAAACTTGCCTGAATATAACTTAGTTGATCCCTTTTCATCCTTTTACTTTTCTTGCCCTAACTTTTATTTCTATAAATGTACTATAAACACTACCAATTTTTTTCATTTTTACCCTCCTACTCAATAGTCTTTTTCAAATTTAGAGAGATGATTATAAAAGGGCTTTTAATATTTAACAGAATAGTCATTGTCTCTGGTGTTCTTCATCTCTTCTTGAGTACCTAGACTTCTTCCTGGTATCATTTACTTTTAGCCTAAAGAAGTTTTGTTAACATTCTGTGTTGTGAAAGTCTGCTTAAAAAAATATTCTCTGAGATTTTGACTATATGAGAGTGATTTTATTTTATCTTTAATTTTGAAGACTATTTTAACCAGTTACAGAATTCTACTTTGACATTTTTTCCCGCTCTCTTATTTATTACTTTAAATATTTCATTCTGTTATCATCTAACCACTTTTGTTTCTTGTGAAAAGTCAGCTATCTTACCATTGTTTCCTTGTAAGCAATGTATATTCTTTCTCTAGAATCTTTTAATATCTGCTCTTTACCTTTGATTTACAAACTTTTTATAATGGTCTGTGTATGTGTGGTTTTCTTTTGCATTTTTTCTGTTCAGGTTCACAAAGTTTCTTGAATTTGATGGATTTCTTTTCATCAGTTTTGGAAAGTTCTTCATTTTTTCTTCAAATTTTATCTCTGTCCATTATCTCTTTTCTCTCTTTTTGGGATTCCAATTATATACACATTTATACTGTTTGTTATTAAATCACAGATCTGAGGTTTTCTGTTACATTTTTTCCAGTTTGTTCTTCCTTTGTTTCAGTTTGCATATTATCTTTTTATCTGTCTTTATAGTCAGTGATTCTTCTGTCTACTTTCTTCAGTCTGCTATTAAGCACAAATTGTTTATTTATGATATTGTGTTTTCATTTCTAGCATTTCTATTTGGATCCTTCTAACATTTTATGTCTCTACTGAGATGTCCCATTTCATCATCCATGTTACCCATATTTTTTACTACATTCTTTATCATTTTTTCTCATGTTTGGTTTAGAGACCTTGGTGAGAATTCCAACTCCGGGCAATTTCTGGGCCTTTATTCATTCGTTATTTTCTCTTTTAACCATGAACAAATTTTTTGCCCTTTCTATAACTTGTAATTTTTCTGCTGAGGAAGATTTGCTCCAAGTTAATATCTGCTGCCAATCTTCCTCTTTTTTCCATGTGAGCTGCTGCCACAGCATGGCCACTGACAAGTGGTGTAGGTCCATAACCAGGAACCGAACCCAGGCAGCCGGAGTGGAGCATGGTGAACTTAACCAGTAGGCCACCGGGGCTGGCCCTCCATAATTTGTATTTTGATTGTAGTATACTCTCTCTCTGTCTGTCTCTCTCTATATGTACGTTATATATATATATGCATATATATATACATATATAAATGTTTATAAAATAATACAAAAATATTATTTCTTCATTTACTTATAGAGGAACTATAGAAACTGAAGTCATATTTACCTCCGAAAGGCAAAGCAGGCCATTTTTTCTTACAGGGCTCTAGAGTGGGACTAAGTCAATCTGATGTGTGAGCTGGGTCTGTGCTTTGTGGGGGTTTTAGTTCAATGAGACTCAACACTGCATTCAATGTGTTGGGAGTTGAATAAGGGCTTTGTTTTCAGTGGGGGCTGGAACGTGAGCCCCGGCAAGCTACCTGTGTTTAGATCCGTGAGATCCCTCTTTTGCTGTATACACGGCTGCCAGGCTTTTAGGTCATTGAATAGACTCTGTTTTCCAGCCTCATCCACTATTTTCAGTAATTCTGGTGATCTCTGACAGCCATTTTTCTCCTCTCAATGTCTTTGAAAGGCAAACGGCAGATGCCATAGGCTCCTTGAAGGTCTTGAGGCCCTTGATGGAGTTTATCTTTTCTTCTTCTGCCCTACATTCATTCTTCAGTGACTGAAATACTGGAATGCCAAGGGAGGTTACCTTAGCTCTCCTGTCCAACCTTCAGTTTTCTTCAGCTGAAAGCAGAAATGCCTCTGACAGATTTCTTTCAGTTCTCCTGCCATCTTCCATCCTTATGTGAGACTTCATACTTGGGAGAGTTCCCCATGCCTCAGGAGAGGTGTCTCTCAGCTCTTCATAACCCATCCACTTTGACCACCCTCTGCCAATGTGTTCATTGAAATTGGCTGGCCAGTGCAAACCTTTTCTGAGGGTGGGATTCCTCTGGATTCTAATCTATCACTCCAGCGATTGTTGTGATTGTTAAAATTTGTTAAAATTTTAGCTCTTTGGTGCCTTTATTTTTCTATTCATTGATTCATCCATTCATGCAACAAATACTTCTTGAGTGTCTCCCATTTGCCTCAGCATGACTCTGGTGCTACAGCAATGCACAAGATGGAAATGACCCTGGTCTCTTGAGGCTTAAAGAAAATTGAGGAATAATAGCTTTCAATTTAGCACTTTTTTCATGACACCTTTCAAGGAACAGTGAAACAAGATAGAAATGAGTATCCTGAAATTCTTTGTACATGGCAGTGTTTACAACAACTTGTTTCCAGAAATAGGCAACAAATAAATATTCATAGATTTGTTTTGGCTATGTAGTCAAACTGTGAATAATTCAAATATCATATTTTCATTTGTGGGTAAATATTCACTTCAAATTATTTTTACTTGTTCTCAAGGATTTGTGTATTATTTCATGATATTATATTTTTGTGCTGTGCTTTTGAAAATTGGCAGGATCTAATTCCATGGAGGGGTTTCTTAGTGGGTATCATCCACACTCATTCACCTATGATCAATGGCCTATGATAATTGAGGTGACTGGCCATGGTTCACACTGTCATCTCTCCTCACCAGCTGATTTCTTCAAATTCTCTGAAACGTTACCTTAATAGACTGGGTGTTGATATCAGCATATAATATGAACTAATGCCTCCCAATAATTTTAAGCTCTTTAATAAAGTATAATATGAATGCTAAGCCATAACAATGACAAAAATGAAGAATGGAACCCTGGTGCATAAAGCAGTGGTCGTGTACTTCATAAATAGTAACTATTTTTTCTGGAGTGACGTCAGCAAAATGGCAGAATAGGCAGCTCCAAGCTCTTGCCCTCCTGTAGAAACATTAAAAAGCAAGCAGGAACTGTCAGAATCAACTTTATCAGAAGTCTGGAAAATATCCAAACATTCATAGCATCCAAAGGTTTGCTGCATCAAGAAGAAAGACATCTTGAAAATGAGTAGAAAGCTTTGTGGAATTTTACTTGTCCTTGTCCTACTCCATCTCCAGTTCTCAGCAGCTTGCTTGAATCACTGGCAGCCTGTGTTCCCATTGAGGGACCCTCCTCACTGGTTGCAGAGAAAGCAGAGTACAGCTCATTTGCAAATTATCGTATACGTCTGCTCTAACCTGTCTGGGGGCTACTCGAAGGACTGACACAAGGCACTCTTCTCTTTCACCTAACTAGGAACTCAGATTTTAACATATATATAAAATTATAATAAAAAGTACAAAATAAATGAGTAGGGTGTCTGCTTAAGGATAAACAACTCTACTTTATGCAGCTTTTCTCTATGAATGAATTTAATTCATTCACTCACTGATTTAATCATTAATGAAACATTTGTCAACTACCTATATTTTGCTATGCATGTCTCTAGATGCTGGTTATAAAATGTGGAATATGATAGAATTCCTTTCCTCAAAATACTTACAACTACTATGGGAAAATCAATAAATAAGCCAAGTGTTATCATGAAGTATCCTACATGCTATGATGGAGACAGGGGTGATAAAATAATTAACAACATGGCACGGGTACTGACCATACAGAATGACCACCAGCTGTAGCACTGGAATAAGGTCACGTAGGCCTCATTTAGTTGTTGGATTTGTGGGCTGTGTGGCATACCCGGGGAGAGGGGACATCCTCCCTGACCTGGCCAGGGAGACCCAGGCTGTCATGGTGGGTCACTTGCAGGGCTTGAGGCAATGGCTGCTTACCGACTGGTGTAGAATTCTCTCAGTAGTTTTTCAATCAATATGTCTCTTCCAGGTACACTGACTGAACTTCAGCCCTAGAGAAAACTATGCAAAGGTCCCCTCAGATATAGAGATAGGATGCTCACTCCTGAGCTTAGGGGTCAGCAGGGTTTACCATGAGTACTACAGCTGAGGTAAGGCATGGGCAAGAATTATTCACATGGAAAAAGAAGAGAAGAGTGTCCAAATTCAGGAACTAGTGGTATGCAAATGCAAGGAAGCTTGAGAGACCACATAGTGGTTAAATACAGAGAGTGTAGAGTATGCTGTGTTTTGGGGACAGTGGAAAGAAGCTCATCAGGGAAGCTTCATAAAGATCTCGTACTTAATGTCAATTTTATCTTTTGGGAATAAGAAAGTGTTGAAGAATTGCCTGAGGAACTGATATATAACATTTGCCTCTCAAAATCTCACCCTTAAAGCCATTTAGAGCATAATTTGGAAGGAGGAAGGGATAAAAATGGAAGCAAGAGATCAATTATAAAAATCCAAGTAACATTTATTATACTACAATATATAAATGTATTGTGGCCGGCCTTGTGGCTTAGCGGTTAAGTGCGCGCGCTCTGCTACTGGCAGCCCCGGGTTCGGATCCCGGGGGTGCACCGACACACCGCTTGTCCGGCCAGGCTGTGGCCGCGTCCCACATACAGCAACTAGAAGGATATGCAACTATGGCATACAACTATCTACTGGGGATTTGGGGAGAAAAAGGAAAAAAAAAAGGAGGAGGATTGGCAATAGATGTTAGCTTAGGGCCTGTCTTCCTCAGCAAAAAGAGGAGGATTGGCATGGATGTTAGCTCAGGGCTGATCTTCCTCACAAAAAACAAAAAACAAAAAAAAAAACCATAAATGTATCAAAGTAACATACTGACCACCTTAAACTTACGCAATGTTACGTGTCAAATTTTTTCAATAGAAGAAAGAAACATTTTATAAAAAAAATCAAAGTGAGAAAGGCTGAAGGCCACAATGAAGATTCAGAATAGAGTTTAATGATATTTATGTAATGTTAAAAGACTATTTATGTAAATCAATTATTTTCGTCAAAACACTTATGTGATCCGTAATTGAAGAGAAAAAATACATTCCTTAGCCCTATGCTATTTTTATAGTAACAGAACTCGCTGATGAATTCTATGATGTCCCTAACCAATAGCATAGATTTAAGAATTGTTTCATGAAGAATGTTGTTTGACCCTTGACAAAGACAGCTTACTGTAGGAAATCATAGCATGGATAAGTGAACAGCACAATAGGATAGTGAGAGCTTTTTTACTAGGCCATGGAGTCCTGTTTGGGATTATGAGTCTGAGAATTACAGGTCTACTGCATCTCTGCAGGTGAACTACAGAGCCATATATCTAGTAAACAGGAGAAACCACATGAGAAGGCGGGTCTATGAAATCTTAGCCTATGTGTTAGGACATCTGGGAGAAGTTGGCCTCAAATAGAGCTATTCAGCAAAGAAAAAATGATCAATGTGGTCAAGAACATATTTGAACAACTTTTAATGGGGACAAGCACATTGTTGAGCAGATTTTGAAATATTATACAGAAAACTTAAGAATTGGAGACAGACTGGCTGGCTTTACCTCTTTGCCTTTTCTACTTCTAGCCGTGTAAGCTAGGATTGGTTACTTAATCTCTGTGACTCTTAGTTTCTTATTTGCAAAATGGGTAAATGATATCTACTATGTCTCATTATTGTAAAGATAAAACAGGATACTATATATAGAGATTCAGCATTTACAGTGGTGGCACATAAAAGAATACATCAGTGTTTGTGCCCTCTCTCCATCAACCCACCTCAAGACCTCTCCACCCAATGTCTGGCTAAAGACCATCTCCTCCTGTTGTGGTATTGATTTATTTAAGTTTCTTATAGGGGTCTAGTAGAATCTCAACTCAGTAAGTTAGTCTAATATTCATCATCTCCTTGTAGATGAGGAAACTAAAACTTAGGGACACTACTTGAGGTAATAGAGTTTGAATTTATGATAAGAATGACTTTTGGTTCCAATATTTGGGGCTCTCTTTTTGCCACAATAGCCTCCTGCCTTCTAAGAACTAAAGGGACTTCTGCTAGTTTCTACTTATTGGGCATTCTCTATGTTCGGTCCCTGGTGGCACCTAGGTGTCTCCCCATTTTCAAAATAAATATATGACTTTCACAAGAGAAGCAGAGTATCCCCAGCTGACCAGGGCTATTTTTACCCCTGATCAATTTAAGGGTCTGTGGGAGAAATGCATATGTGACAAAATCTGCTAGAAATTCTCATCTGTCTTATTTTTTCATCCTTACAATTAACCAATTATTTTTCTTTTATTGATTAGTAAAGCAATTTATATACCTATTATCGTGCAGAAAAAGACTTGAACCTAGATCTCTCTGAATACAAAATCCATAGTAAGACTGTATCTATCACTAAATTGGGTCTGTGCTGGAAAGACAAACTTTCCTAGTATCCAACAAATTATAATCAGTACATCACCCATAAGAAAATCTGTCTGGATTATCAGGACTCCTAGTAGAGTTAGATAATAGAAATAAAAATAACCATTATATCTTTTCAGTTGGTGCTCAAAGATGTGATTCATGAATTGTAGAAATAGAACAGGAATTATATAGAAATCTACACTATAGCTTAAATAGGTATTTACACATCTAATTTAAATATATATCTATACCCATAAGCTTATATAGATATTTATATCTCTAAATTAACATAGATATCTGTATTCCAGCACTTATATAACTATCTATGTCCCTAGCTTATGTATTTATCAGTCCCTAAGCTTATACAGATATTTATACCTCTAACTTAAATGGATATTTATACCCTTAATTTATATAGCTATCTACACCTCTTACTTATTTAGCTACCAACAATCCTAAACTTATATCGATCTCTACAACCTTACATTTGTATAAGATAGCTAAGCTCCTTACTTAGATAGATATCAATGCTCTTAAATATATAGGTATCAACATACCTAATTTAATTTATCTACACCTCTCAGATTACATACATATATATACCCCTGAACTTAAAGAAATATCTACATATGTAATTTATATATGTATCTGTATCCCTTAATTAATAAACTTATGTTAATATTTTTCTAATGGAACAGTTTAATTTTTACAATTCTAAAATTGGGAACAAATTCAGTGGCAGGAACTGGGTTTTCCTACTGTAATGTTCTTACATTAGAAGATAGATACTGTCATTGATGAGTGGCTAGGCTATCATTAAAAAAAAAAGATCAGGATTTTTTTCCTAAAGCTCATAATTTCCATCTGCATAACTTTAATCCCATTCGCCCATCTGGTTGGTCCAGAAGGAATTTGTTGCTCTTATATCACCATCTGTGTTAGAAATTGACTGATATTACTTAGATTAATAATTAGATGAAGATATATAAGAGGTTTTGAAAAATCACCTTGTGGATATGATGGCTTTGTTTGGGATAAGTTTTGATTTGTGACTTAATTAAATACAGCACAGCCTCTCCATTGAATTTGAATAATTGCTTATCAGAGAAGGAAGATAGAGAGAAATGGTCCAGTGTCTTCTAGAAAATAGGCAGGAAACTCAGGAGGCTATCCTGGCCACAGAGTTGCTCTCCCTCCCTCTTCCTACAAAAACTGTCAGAAGACGACTTAGCTGCCTCTTCAATCTTTTTTTTTTTTTTTTTTTTTTAAAGATTTTATTTATTCAGTTTTTCCCCCCAAAGCCCCAGTAGATAGTTGTATGTCATAGGTTCACATCCTTCTAGTTGCTGTACGTGGGACTCGGCCTCACGTTGGACGGAGAAGTGGTGCCTCGGGGCGCGCCCGGGATCCGAACCCGGGCCGCCAGCATCAGAGCGCACGCACTTAACCGCTAAGCCACGGAGCCGGCCTGCCTCTTCAATCTTAAGGACTGCAGGCTCCTGGTCTGAGCAGAACTATCCAGGGTGCTGACAGACTGAGGGAGTTGGGTAAAAACTGGGATGGGTGGGTACATTCGGCAAAAAGAAGTGGCAAACTAGCTGTCACTTAACGTCCTCTCTGTGTACCTAACAAAGTTATAAAGTTGACCTTCTCTGGAAATCTCAGTAACGGAGCAATATCACTAGGAACATAGGCTTCCCCCCATCTTTCTGCTCAGCCATCAGAGTATGCTCGCTTTTTGTTTCTAGGGTGGTTGTCTTGTGTTCACAAGATGGCTGCTGCCCATCTCTGCCTCACATCTTCTCATAACAGCTTTGCACGAGGGAAAGTTGTTCCCAGGTATGGTTCTCACCATTTATCATGGAGTAAAATCCTTTCCCCAAAGCTTTTCAGCTTGCAGTGTTGAGACACAGTTCATCACTTAGAAGAGGCCACCCAATTTTTAGCTCTCTAAAAATGTTGTAGAAGATAGTGTCATATAGCAGAATGAGAAAGAGCTTTGTGAGAAGAAAAATTAGAGTTTGGATATCTGCCTTTCCATATACGAGTTGTATAACCTCAGAGGCTAATTTTTCTGAATCCCCTTTGCTCATCTTGCAAAGTTATTGTAAGGATGTGTTGTTTCAGTTTTACTGTGATTGTGTCCAGTTTTGAGGTGAATCATGATAGGCTCAGGCCAAACTTACCAGTCCTGATAACAGGCTCAACAGTAAGCCTACAGCCCATTCTGGACAGGGAAATATAAGGTGAGTCTACTCACAAACTTCTGGGAAAGGATTTTACTCCATGATAGAAGGTGGATAAAAGCCTTTGAGAGAGTCCTCTGGATTAATATCTTGGATTTATGGCCTGTTTGAGAAAGAACAGATCATTTCTGTGAATAACCACAATGCCAGAGACTGAATGTTGAGTCCCCCTAAATTTGTGAATTTGTTGACACCAACCCCCCCAGTGTAATGATATTAGAAGATGGGGCCTTTGGAAGATAATTAGGTCTTGAGGGTGAAGTCCTCATGATAGGATTAGTGCTCTTATAAGAAAAGACATGCCACGTGAGCACGCAGTGAAAAGCGGTCATCTGCAAACCGTGAAGCTGGTTCTCATCAGGAATTGAACTGGCTGGCACCCCGCTCTTGGACTTCCCAGCCTTCAGAACTGTGAGAAATAAATGTTTGTTGTTTAAGCCACCCAGTCTATGGTAGCTTTTGTTATAGCAGTTCAAACCGACTAAGACACATGACTAGAACCATCAGAAGAATGCTAGATTGTCAATCCATGTCCTCAGAAGCACGTGTCACTTTCCCTTGGCCTCCAACTTGGCCTTTCAGTTTCCACTAATCAGTTGTTAAAGGTCCCATTGTCTCTCTGAGGATCACAGGTGGCTGTTCCTTACTTCCAAATTATCCTTCAAAAACCACAAGTTCCAGTTTCAACAATTAAATTTACATGAGACCAACCCACACAGACAAATTCTGAATCTTAGGTGTCAACAAACTTTAAAGTGTTTTCTTGCATTTTGTGATTATTGTCTTCTTTCCAGGGGCCAATAGATACAGTAAAGAAAAACCTATAGATTGGAAGAAGAAAAACTTTAACAGTTTCTATGGCAACATAAAGATATCAAATCTTGTCTTCATAAATTAAATTACTATAGGCTATTGGAAGATATGAAAAAGCTCTGTTACTATCACTTGATTTTCAGATGAGTTTGTATGAAATAAATCAGTTTGGTACTTTGAAAACATATAAAATGAGAGCTAAATAAGTTATATCTTCAATTATTTGGATTTTTAATATCAAGGCATGATAAGGAAGACTTTTTTTTCATTGATTAGCTGTAGCTCTAGAGGACTCCATGAATAAGTCAATATTTCACGCCAAAAATACATTATTTGTACAGCTTCCCACTTTCAATTTCTTTCTATTTAAGTGTCCTCTCATTTATTCTGATTGCACCAAGGAGAAAGTTTCAGTTGGGCACTAATGATTTTAATAACATCGTTCAACACCTGGTAATCTTCTTTTAAAGGAAGAAGGTGCACCAAGAAAAAGGTAGTGTGAAACAGAGGAGGAGGGAGGGGAAAAGTGATGTTGGAGTTACACCAGGAAGTGACTTTGTTATATACTTGAAACTAAATTATTGCACCTGATCTTTATGGAAACTATATGAATGAATACATGATTTAAAAAAAATTATGAACTTTGGGAGCTTGAAGAGATCTGAGAACTCATGTCTTTGATTTTTCTGCATTTTATAGATTAATAAATCGAGGCACAGAATGCTTAGGTAACTTATAAAAGATGATTAAAGCATTGTCTGACAGAACCATGTCTAGAACCTTGAGGACTTAATTCAGCATTCTTTCCACAATGTTACACTATAACTAAATCAGAAAAATTGATGAACCACTAAAGAGATTTTATATCTTCTCTTGTTAGGATATTCTGCAACACTTGCAGAAATGATTGACTTGTTCACATAGCCTATATTTAGTCCTTTCTGATGCAACAAGTCACTCATGTGAAATAGCATTAGTAATTTGGAGATAGTTATAGTTTTTTACTCACCTTTTCTCTGAGCTAAGTCACCCCAATAAATCATTGCCACAGTCAGTAGCTGTATTTATTCCTCTTTTTCATTTCCTGCAAACTTGTATGACCTATTACTTTACAGGATCCAAAATCAGTCTCTCCTCTTGTGCAAGAAAATCAGTATCCTGCAGCACAGCTTCTACTTGCCCATACAGGATTCATAGTAGTGTACTTTCATTTACACTCTTTTCTCTCTGTGTTTCATATCCCAAATTAAGAGAATCACTCTTGTTTTGTATTCACAGTGATGAGAAAAACTAAGAATACTCACACACATCTGACTATTCTTTCCTTCCAGGCCAAGGAAATATTATATTTCCCCTCCCCCTTGTTTGGTGTAGCCATGTGACTAATTCTAGCTTATGGGGTTCAGTGAGCATGTGCTATATAATTTATGGATGCAAGCATTTCATAGAGTGCACGGTACTCTTCTACACTATTGTCCCCTGTCATGTCAACTGAGGAGACCACAGGTTTCCCTTGGTGAAGATACAGGGTGATAGAGCTACTATCTGCCTGGATCTCTGGGAAGATGGATGATCTAGAGAGCTTCTACAATTCATGGTAGACTTGACATGAGTGCAAAGTAAAGCTTTGAGATGTGGAGGGTCTGTGTTTCTACAGTATTATTTAGCTTATCCTGACTATCCTTTAGTTAGAAAACTATCTTTCTTCAGAATTTTATTTAAATTTGAGAGAGTCAAGTTTGGTCATTTATTTATTTAGTCATTCATTTATGATATCTATTTGATTCCAGTCATTTTGCTAAACATCGGGACCTTGAGATGAACAGAACCAACTTTGACCTGTAGTACTTCACAATCTGCGGCAGAAAACAAACAAAAGCATAATGGAGAGATAGATGCTAAAAATAAGGCACATACTCGGCACTTTGAATGAACCAAGAAGAAAGGATTTAACTCTGCCTGGAAAGTAACCATGGTTTTATGGAAGAGTTGACATGCGAGCTGAAAAGAGGGATGAACACAAATTCACCTGTTAGGCAAAAGTTGCCAGGAGGACAAACCGCAGATTAAATAGCAGGCTCAGTGGCACAGCGTGAGAAAACAACATGTTTTAGCAAAGTTTCCTGGCATGGCTAAAATGAAAGACAATCTGTTAGAGATGACGTTAGAACAGTAGGCAGGGGCCAGATTATGGAGACCTTGTATGCCATACCATGGGTTTTGGCTTTGGTTTTGTAGATTTGTGTTGGAGTAGGCTTTCTCTTCATGCCATCCATGACAGATTTGCAGTGGATACCTGAAGCATTGTGCTAAGAGGGATTCTGACTGTGTTTATATCTAATTTGAGAAATCCACTGTGGGAGAGTAGAATAGAGGCGTACATGATCAGATCTCTGCAATGAATTAGCGTCGAACCAGTATACGTAGGAGTAATTCACTTACTAAATACCACAACATGTACTCAGGGTTTTTTATTTCTTTGTTTCATGAAAAAACAAGCAGATCAACAATAACCAAACACACACACACATACACAGTTCTATAACTGTTAGATTAATGAAAGAATGAGACCGAATTGTGATCTGAAATCAGCAGATAGAATACATCTTTTTAATAACAATAAACCAAAAGGATATGATCCTTGAGGAATCTGTAAGAGTTTCCTCCCTTCTTCTCTTTGGCTCTGCAAAGAGGAAGTATATTTATTCCAAAGAAATAAATAAATTAAACAGGAAAGTTCAAAAAAGAAGATGGAAAAAATACATGGTCTCCAAATTTCACCATTCAAGAGTAACTGTCATTAAAGATTGAGGAGCACTCATTTCAGACAGAACTCCATGTGTGAACACAGATAAAAGATTGAGAGATGAATGGGCTATGGATCAATGTGTTGAGGACGGAAAGCTTATGAGTACGGAATTCTATTCGTGGCTAATGAGTATTTACTTACTGGAGGTGATACTATTTTGGGGGGCATTCCTAAGTGGAAAAACCTAATGGCTACAACATAGGCAAGAAAACTAATTGCCAAAGAATTAAGTTGTCGGCATATAATTTATCCATTCCACAGATTCAAAAACTGAGTGTTTGCAGAATTAGCGTTTTGTTCAGGATCACACAGCTGAAGGATACAGTAATATAATTCATGCCTGGTCTAATGTAAAGTTTTACTTCCCCATGCTGACTGTGTGAGACAGATCTTTATCAAACCTATTGGTTTGAGATTTATCTCCATATATCGAAAATTTATTTCTGAAAGGCAGAAGAAACATTTATCTAGGGAAATCATGTCTTTCTCAACAGATTGTTAAACCCTCAGAAGCTGAGATACTGTATCCTTATCAGGTTTTTTCCCTTTAAAAACATAATTTATAAATATTGAATCTAAAAACCAACATCTGGATTGTCTGAGCAGACCATCATGATCTGATTAAACCACATAATAAGTAGACTTCTCTGATTTTTATAATTTGCAATTTATTTGGGATATGATTACTCCCATTTCATTCCAACAGATGTTGCTGGGTTCCCAGATTACTCCTGTCTTCATGAAAACTGGTAGTTTCCAACTTCCCTCATAGATCTGGAGATGTGAGAGTAGTAGAGACAGAAACTGAGAAAACTCAAAAACAATGATCAAAAAAAGGGAAATAATGCCCCGGGATATATCCTAGCAACCAGAAAGTTCAGAAACTGTTGATTTTACACATAAAACTACTATTAAAGAAATGGTTCCTACCGAAGCATTACAGCACTGGAAGAAAAAAGAAATTCAATATTTAAAGATTTCAAAGAAAATTATATTTAATTGACAATAGTTTCCAAACAATCAATAGTTTACTGTCATAATTTACTGTTAAATTTCGTACGACTCGAAGAAGACCAGAGTCAATTGAATTATACTGTAATATAAAGATGTAATGAAAGCAATTATTATCTGACTATTTTAATACAGAACTTTGAAGTCAGATAGATTAAAAATGTTTGATAGTTCATATTTTAAAGACTATCAAAGGCAGCATAAGAGCAAAGGGGCCAGAAGGAAGTGGCAGGGAGAATACCAGCTCACGATGGCTGGCTTTTGTCTGTTCCCCACAGGCATCTTCATTTAAAGGGGCAGGGAAAGGAGGTGCCAATCAAAGGCTACATTGCTTCTGTATATGATATCTTCTCTTAAGAGAATAATTCTGGATTGTTTTAAAGGGCTATTCACTAACTAATAAGAAGGATATACTCTATCATATATTTTACCACTTAACACAAAAAACTGCAGGCTTTTTGACATGGATTTACTGCTGCTAGCATCTCTTATGGTCCACAATATGACACAAATTTACTTTTCTAATACAACTTGAGTAAATATATGTCTGGTAGGAAATATTTTATCTGATGGGCATCTCAATGAAAAATTTTATTTCTAAGGTGGGAGGAACTTAAAGTGGTCAAAGAAATATGGCTGTAATAAAATACATAGTCTAGGGAAACAGTGAGGATACAGCAGCTGCAGCAAGAAAATCCAGAATAGAATAAATTATGTAAATAAATAAAAAACATGATGAGGGTCTTAATAGATTTGTTTATTTGGAAACTGTAAATGCCAAGAGGGTTTTTTGGCACTTCTATCTTTTTGTTTGGGGATAGAAATATTAACAGTGATGGGGTGAATCACAGTGGCAAGTAAAACCTACAGAAATGGACCTATGAACTGTATAGAGGCATACAAACTTCACAGTAAAAATTCAAGGAGTGTGCACTCTGAGATGAAAAATGATAAATTTAACCTCAAGGTTTGATTGGCTTTAAATTAATAGGATGAGAGAAAAGAGAAACATCATAACAGAGACTAGACACAAAATCCCAGCCAGCTTCCTTTTTAATGCGTCATTCAGATACCCGGGAAATTGACTCCCCAGATTCACAACACTCACTGGAATGCAATTAATTAGGGTCTGGCCCCACTCTGCAGGGTATGTTCAAGTCTAGGTTCTCCCAAGCCAAATTTCCCATTCAAAGGAATCTTGAAGGTCACAAAACCTATACTCCATGCCTGAAAAGGGAATTGGGCAAGTACTAAGGGGATAAAGCAAAGCAATGGAGGACAATAACAGATATCCTTCTGAACGACGTCCATCCAGTCAGTTTCTGCTTGTGCTCGTCCATAACAACATTTTCACATGCTCACAGACTCCACAGAAATGCTAGGCATCCAACTCAAGACAACTGTTTACATAGGATGTGATACTGATAATGATGGCAATGATGATGATAAAAATTTGTTTGATACCACTCAAAATTTTACATTTTAATAGAACTTCTGGTATTCAAAAAAGATTTTAAATTTATGCTTTTATTTAACTTTATAATAGTTCTATTTGGGAGGTAATATCCAAATAAAGTATCCTAGGGAAGTTAATTTACCAGAGGCTAGAAATTAAGTCTTTGGAATCTGAGACTAGGGAAGTATACAGTGGATTATGCTACATCTTACGTCTTGTTGAAATGGTTCCTATTAGCAGAGTTAAGATAACTGAGATTTATCAGTTTAAACAAATGATTTATAAAGAATCTAGTGTATGCAAGAATCAAAAACATGTAGGAATAAATAAGAAATCATTCCCTTATCATGTCCAATAGAAAAATAGTAATGTAACTTGTCCAAAAGGGAGTTGATAATGTAAAAAATGGATAGAATGAGATATTAATTTTTGTGATAACTCATGTGTAAGTTATAGAGGTAATGCAGGAGGGAGCGATGTTCAACCTATCAGAGTGGAGGAAGAGTCAACATTGCCTGGAGATAACATTGCTTTAAAATGGTATTTAAGTTTTGAAATCTTTATACGGAGTAGATGTTGACAAATTTTCTCTTTGATAACTCATTGAAATTCTATATAAATTACAACTCAATTCAGTAAATGCATAGTGAATCCCCCCTTATACCAAACACTATAAATACAAAGCCCGGTGCAAGCTCTCATGAAGGATATGGAATGGAGCGTAAATAGACACATAGAGGCCAAGTTTCAGTGCAGCATGGCGATGCTCTAATAAAGAGAAGCCTAGTGTGATCAGGGGCCCAGCAGCTTCAATCTGTAGACTTCTTGATCTGAGAGATGGTGCAGAATGGGGGTCAGAGGAACTTCTGAGTTCCTCTGAGCTGGATACTGATTATTTAATAAGGCATAGCCAGGAAAAGAGAATGGGCATTTGGTAGAAAGGGAAAGAAAAGGGGACAATATGGTGCTTGTAAAGGAAACGTTTTAGACAGAAGAAACAGCATAAGAATATAAACATGACTTGCCATGGGGAGTATAAGGAAATGACATCTCTATGTATAGATGGGGCTGGAAGAATTAAAGTCTTGATAGGTTGTTGGCAGTTGAAGGACACAGTCACCTTAGTAGTTCAAATAAATCATACTTGCTGTTACATAGAGTATGTTATGAAAGGAATAATATTTGAGGCAGGGAAACAGATAGAAGACTATTTTAGGGATCCAGGTGAGAGCTAATGAGGGCCTGAGTAGGGCAAAGGTAGAAGGGATTGAGAGAAAGAACAGGTTCAAGAAATATTTTGATGATAAATTGACAGGACTTCTTTATTGTGGTGGGAGGGTGAGAGTTATGAAGCCTAGCTGACTTGGTGGTTTCACATGAAAGTAATTTTATGAAACAATGGCATCACTTCCTTAATTTTTTTGATTTCATGATAGTTTATAACATTGTGAAATTTTACTTGTACATTATTGTTTGTCAGTCACCATATAAATGCGTCCCTTCACCCCTTGTCCCACCCCAAAATCCCCTTCCCCTAGGTAACCACCAAACTGTTCTCTCTGCCTGTGTGTTAGTTTATCTTCCACATATGAGTGAAATCATATGGTAGTTGTCTTTCTCTGTCTGGCTTATTTCACTTAACATAATACCCTCCAGGTCCATCCACGCTGTTGCAAATGGGATGATTTTGTCTTTTTCTGTGGCTGAGTAGTATTCCATTGTATATATATACCACATCTTCTTTATCCACTCATGAGTCGAGGGATACTTGGGTTGCTTACACATCTTGGCTATGGTAATTAAGGCTGCAATGAACACACGGGTACATAAGCCTCTTTGGATTGTTGATTTCATGTTCTTTGGATAAATACCCAGAGGTGGGATAGCTGGATCATAAGGTATATCTATTTTTAATTTTTTGAGGAATCTCCATGTATTTTCCACAGAGGCTGCACCAGTTTGCATTCCCACTAGCAGTGAATGAGAGTTCCCTTTTCTCCACAATCTCTCCAACATTTGTTATTTTTTGTCTTGATAATTATAGCCATTCTAACAGGCGTAAGGTGGTATCTTAGTGTAGCTTTGATTTGCATTTCCCTGATGATTAGTGATGTTGAACATCTTTTCCTGTGCCTATTGGCCATCTATATATCTTCCTTGGAAAAATGTCTGTTCATATCCTCTGTGCATTTTTTGATCAGGTTGTTTTTTTGTTGCTCACATGTGTGAGCTCTTCATATATTATGGAGATTAACCCATTGTCAAATATATGATTTGCAAATATTTCCTCATGGCTGGTGGGTTGTCTTTTCATCTTGATCCTGGTTTCATTTGCCTTGCAGAAGCTCTTTAGTCTGAAGAATTCCCATTTGTTTATTTTTTCTTTTGTTTCCCTTGTCTGAGCAGACACGGAGTTCGAAAAGATCCCTCTATGACCAATGTCAAGGAGTGTACTGCCTATATTTTCTTCTAGGAGTATTATAGTTTCAGGTCTTACCTTCAAGTCTTTGATCCATTTTGAGTTAATTTTTGTGTATGGTAGAAAAAAATGGTCTACTTTCATACTTTTGCCTGTGGCTGTCCAGTTTTCCCAGCACCATTTATTGAAGAGACTTTCCTTTTTCCATTGTATGATCTTAGCTCCTTTGTTGAAGATTAACTGTCCATAGATGCGTGGTTTTTTATCTGGGCATTCAATTCTGTTCCATTGATCTTCATGTCTGTTTTTATACCAGTACCATGCTGTTTTAACTACTATACCTTTGTAGTATATTTTGAAGTTAGGGATTCTGATGCCTCCAGCCTTGATCTTTTTTCTCACGATTGCTTTAGTTATTTGGGGTCTTTTGTTGCCCCATATGAATTTTAGGATTCTTTGTTCTATTTCCATGAAGAATGTCACTGGGATTCTGACTGGGATTAGATTGAATCTGTAGATTGCTTTGGGTAGTATGGACATTTTAAATACGATTATTCTTCTGATCCATGTGCATGGGATATCTTTCTATTTCTTTATGTCATCATCAATTTCTTTCAATACTGTGTTATAGTTTTCATTGTATAGGTCATTCTCCTCCTTGGTTAAATTTATTCCTTGATATGTCATTCTTTTTGTTGGGATTACAAATGGGATTGTATTCTTGAGTTCTCTTTCTGTTAGTTCGATATTAGAGTGTAGAAATGCAACTGATTTTTGTAAGTTGATTTTTTACTCTGGAACTTTGCTATAGTTGTTGATTATGTCTAATAGCTTTCCAATGGATTCTTTAGGGTTTTCTATATATAAAGTCAGGTTGTCTGCAAAGAGTGAGAGTTTCACATCTCCCTTGCCTATTTGGATTCCTTTTATTCTTTTTTCTTGCCTAATTGCTCTGGCCAAAACCTCCAGTACTATGTTGAATAAGAGTGTTTTGAGTGGGCACATTTGTCTTGTTCATGTTCTCAGACGGATGGCTTTCAGATTTTCCCCATTGAGTATGATGTTGGCTGTTGGTTTATCATATATGGCCTTTATTATGTTGAGGTACTTTCCTTATATACCCATTTTGTTGAGAATTTTTATCATAAATGGATGTTGGATCTTTTCAAATGCTTTCTCTGCATCTACTGAGATGATCATGTGGTTTCTATTCCTCGTTTTGTTAATGTGGTGTATCACATGGATTGATTTGTGGATGTTGAACCATTCCTGTGTCCCTGGTATAAATCCCATTTGATCATGGTGTATGATCTTTTTAATGTATTGCTGTATTCGGTTTGCCAATATTTTGTTGAGGATTTTTGCATCTATGTTCATCAGCGATATTGGCCTGTAATTTTCCTTCTTTGTATTGTCCTTGTCTGGCTTTGGTATCAGGGTGACGTTGGCCTCATAGAATGTGTTAGGAAGTGTTCTATCTTCCTCTATTTTTTGGAATAGTTTGAGAAGGATAGGTATTAAATCCTCTGTGAATGTTTGGTAAAATTCTCCAGAGAAGCCAACTGGTCCTAGACTTTTATTTTTTGGGAGGTTTTTGATTGCTGTTTTCAATCTCTTACTTGTGATTGGCCTATTCAGATTCTCTATTTCTTCTTGATCTAATTTTGGGAGGTAGGTTGTATTTAAGAATTTAAATGTATAAGAAATTTAAATGTATTTAAGAAATTATAAGAATTTATCCATTTCTTCTAGATTGTCCAATTTGTTAGCATATAGTTTTTCATGCCATTTTCTTATAATCTCTTGTATTTCTGTGGTATCCATTGTAATTTCTCCTCTTTCATTTCTAATTTTATTTATTTGAGCCTTCTCTCTTTTTCTCCTGGTGAGTCTGGCTAAGGGTTTGTCAATTTTGTTTATCTTCTCAAGGAACCAGCTCTTTGTTTCATTGATCCTTTCTACTTTTTTTTTTTTTGGTTTCAATTTCATTTATTTCTGCTCTGATTTTTATTATTTCCCTCCTTCTGCTGACTTTGGGATTTGTTTGTTCTTCTTTTTCTAATTCCGTTAGGTGTAGTTTAAGATTGCTTATTTGGGATTTTTCTTGTTTGTTAAGGTGGGCATGTATTGCTATGAGTTTCCCTCTCAGGACTGCTTTTGCTACATCCCATATGAGTTGGTATAGTGTATTTTCATTTTCATTTGTCTCTAGATAGTTTTTGACTTCTCCTTTAATTTCTTCAATGATCTACTTGTTCAGTAGCATGTTGTTTAGTCTCCACATCTTTGTGACTTTCCCAGTTTTTTTCTTGTAGTTATGTCTAGTTTCATAGCATTATGTTTGGAAAAGATACTTTTATGATTTCAATCTTAAATTTATAGAGGCTTGCCTTGTTTCCCAACCTATGGTATATTCTTGAGAATGTTCCATGCATGCTTGAGAAGAATGTGTAATCTGCTTTGTTTGGATGGTGTGCTCTGTATACATCTATTAAGTCCATCTTGTCTCATTTTTTAAGTCCAGTATTTCCTCATTGACTTTCTGTCTGGATGATCTATCCATTGATGTAAGTGGGGTGTTAAATCCCCTACTACTATTGTGTTGTTGTTAATACCTCCTTTTAGGTTTGTTAATGGTTCCTTTATGTACTTTGGTGCTCCTGTGTTGGGTGCTATGTCTTTATAAGTGATATGTCTTCTTGGTGGAGTGTCCCTTTTATCATTGTATATTGCTCCTCTTTGTCTCTCATTACTGTTTTATCTTGAAGTCTTTTTTGTCTGATATAAGTAGGACAACACCTGCTTTCTTATCTTTGCCATTTGCTTGGAGTATTGTCTTCCGTCCTTTCACTCTGAGCCTGTGATTGTCTTTAGAGCTGAGATGTGTTTCCTGAAGGCAGTATATTTTTGGCACTAGTTTTGTAATCCATCCCGCCACTCTATGTCTTTTGATTGGAGATTCAATCCATTTACATTTAGAGTGATTATTGATATATGAGGGCTTAATTTTGCTATTTTGTCACTCATTATCAGGTTCTTCTGCATTTTGTTTGTTTCTCATCCCATGCATTTCAGACTACCAATTCAGTTTGGTAGTTCTCTATACTGGTTTTCTTAGTTTTCTCTTTATTTACCATATGGGTCTCTGTTATAATTGTTTGTTTAGTGGTTACCATTAAGTTTGTATAAAAAAATCTCGTAGATGAGATTGTCCATTTCTTGATGGCCTCTTATTTCCTTAGACTAAGTCAATTCCCTCTCTTTCCTCTTCCCCTTCTAGGTTATTATTTTCACAACTTATTCCATCCTGCGGTGTGAGTTTGTGGTAAAAGTGATGAGGTTGTGTTTATTTTGGTGTTTTCCTCCCCTGTCTTTGATGTTTAAGTAAGTGTTTGCTAACTTATTCTGATAGAGAGCTGCAAATTTTCTGATTTTGAATACCTATTTTTCTCCTTGCTCAAAGCTTTATATCCCCTTTGCCTTTTTTTTATTCAAGCATGAGGGCTTTCTCGAGCATTTCATGTAGCAGGGGTCTTGTGGCAATGAATTCCCTTAGATTTTTCTTATCTGGGAAAGTTATTATTTCTCCATCATATCTGAAGGATATTATCAGTGGATAGAATATTCTTCCTTGAAAGTTTTGGTCTTTCAGAATTTTGAATATATCATTCCACTCTCTCCTAGCCTATAAATTTTCTGCTGAGAAATTGGCTGAAAGCCTGATAGGAATTCCTTTGTACATTTTTTTTGTCTTGCTGCCCTTAATATTTTTTCTTCATCATTGACTCTTGCTAGCTGTACTACTATATGCCTTGGAGAGGGTCTTTTTATGTTGACATAGTTAGGAGATCTATTGACTTCATCCACTTGAATTTCTGACTCCTTCCCCAGGTTTGGGAAGTTCTCAGCTGTTATTTCTTTAAACAAGCTCTCTGCTCCTTTTTCCCTCCCTTCTCCTTTTGGAATACCTATAATCCTTATGTTGCATTTCCTAATTGAGTCAGATATTTCTCAGAGAACTTCTTCATTTCTTTCTTTCTTTTTTTAATGAGGAAGAGCAGCCCTGAGCTAACATCCATGCCAATCCTCCTCTTTTTGCTGAGGAAGACTGGTCCTTAGCTAACATCTATTGCCAATCTACCTCCATTTCTTTCCCTTTTTGTCCCCAAAGCCCCAGTAGATTGTTGTATGTCGTAGTTGCACATCCTTCTAGTTGCTGTATGTGGTATGCTGCCTCAGCATGGCTGGACAAGTTGTGCATCGGTGCGCACTCGAGATCCAAAACTGTGCATCCAGTAGTGGAGCGTGTGCACTTAACCGCTAAGCCACAGGGCCAGGCCACTCTTCATTTCGTTTTAGTCTTAGTTCTCTCTTCTCCTCCATCTGGAGCATTTTTGCATTCTTATCCTCTATATTGCTAATTCTTTCCTCCATATTGTCAGCTCTGTTCTTTAAAGATTTCAGATTTTTCTTTATCTCCTCCATTGTGTTTTTCATCTCCAACATTTCTGATTGGTTTTTCTTTATAGTTTCAATCTCTTTTGTGAAGAAGTTCTGGTTTTTCTTTATAGTTTCAATCTCTTTTGTGAAGAAGTTCCTGATTTCATTGACCTGTCTATCTGTATTTTCTTGTAACTCATTGAGATTTTGTATGATAGCTGTTTTGAATTCTCTGTCATTTAGATTTTAAATTTCTGTGGTTTCAGGATTTATTTCTCGGTGCTTGTCATTTTCCTTCTGGTCTGGATTTTAATATATTTTTCATACTGTTTGACAGCATGGGTTTGCTTTTCCTCATAATGATAATATCAGGTCACAGCTTCCACCTGCCACCACTGGGGTGAGGGTCAAGAGCTGTGTATTCTGAGCCAGCCATGATCCGCAGGTGCTCTGGCCAATCGGCTGATCTGATGGTTCAGGTGGTGGGAGGGGCACTTTCTTTCACCTGCCCCATCCCTTGGGCTTCTCGCTCTTCCCTGGCTGTCTGCTTTCCTGGGGTGCTAGCTTTATGAAGACATCACTTCAACAGTTCAGTCCCCTCCATGTGGGAGTTTCCCACAGGCTGTGAGGGAACCTGGAGAGTGACAGTTTCCCCTTGGAAGGCTGCCCCTCCCCACTCTCTCTCTGAGAGCTGCATTGTCCTGTTCCTGGGGTCACTGCCACTGGGGATGGAGAAGAGTTCTCTTCACCTCCTTCCACTTCCTCTGGGGTTTCCAGCACCTCCACCTTCAGATGTAAGGCTGTGTGGGTCCCTCAGATATCTTTTGTGTTGGGTGAATGTCCTCTATTCGTATGTGAATGTCCTTTATGTCGTATCTTAGTGGGGGAGAGTCTAAGGGGAGAGCTCACTCTGCCGTGATGCTGACCCCACTCTCCCATCATCTCTTTAATTTTTAAAAGCATATTTCTCCCTATACAGCATGATTCAAAAGATCCCGTGTTTCATCCTCTGTAGGCAAAAAAGGCAAATAATATATTAATTATATATATATGTATATATATAACTTAAAATTCTCTCTATCATCTATCAATCTATATATCGTCATAATCTTTCATCTATCTTTGATTTAAAGCTTTGCTTTATTGTCTCTCAAACAGAATACAATTCTAACAGGCATCATTGTCAGTTTTGAGTACTGGGGCATAAGCCTTTAGGTTAACCATTTCTTGACAATACGATGTAGTCATAGTTTCAGAAGCTTTGGTAGTTTTTGTCTTAGTTATTTAAATATTTCTCCTTTCTCCTTTTTTACAAAATATTTTTTTCCAGAAAATCTTGAAAAACGTGAAGGCCATTTATAAGGGTAGGGAGGATTCTTGCTCGTCACTGATCTCTTTAATGATTTCATAAATTTTATTGATATTTATTTTCAAGGTTGTGCTAGTTCATATCCCCTGGGAAGCTGAGACAGAGTTAGAGGTGCAAGAGATTTATTGGTAAAGATACAGTGGGAGAAAGTATAATCATGGAGAAAGCTTTCAAAATTCTATATAGATCTGATATCTGTGAAAAAAAGGGAGGATAGGGAAAGCAGAAATCAGTGGGGAGCACCTCATAGTGGAGTAGAAGAGTCCTACTTAGGACAGAAATGGCCAGATCCTAGTATATTCACACTCTTATTGCTTAAGTGAATTGCCCAAGAAGAGTGCGTCTTCAGATTTAATGCTGAAGAAGAGTCTTGCAGCTTAACAGCAGGCCCTTCCTTGATGGAGACGTGAACAAAGGACCCCTTTGACTTCCACTCTCTACCCACTTACTGTGTGGATCCTCATACCCAAATATGTTCAGGAAGCAGATTCCCCAGCATCCCAGTTGGTCTTTTATCCTGAGGAGAACTTTGAAATAAAGGTAGTGGGATGAAGGGCATTCCCAACACCGCGTTGGTCACGGGGCCTTAACTGGTACTCATTTACTCCCTTCCCTACACTACGCTCTAAATTCACACTTGCATATTGTCTCTTTTGGTCTTGGAAGCTTGCCTAGTGGTGTAACCCATATCCTCATTGTGGGTCAGTCTAAGTCCCTGGTAACCATTTCCTTCTCAGGCCAGGTTTGTGGCACTAGCTTATTTCACAGCTGGGCAATGGGATTGCAAGGGACACTCAAGTGGGTGGCCTGAGTTCCACACATACTCATTCCTGTCCCATTGTGTAACAGCAGCCCTACCTCCTCTAGCTAATCAGAGTCCATTACCCTGTCATGATGGTGACTCCTCTTCTTGCTGATGCCTGGACAAAAGGCATTTAAAGTGCCCTGTCAGTGGTCCTATATAGTTCTGTGAGACCCTAATTGTGTCCCTTGGCATGAGTACACTCCCTTTGAGAACCAGGGCCTCTAACTCTGCAGAACCCTGAGTTGTGGAAATGGAAAGCAAAAGTCCCTCCATGGGTAATTGAAGTGATGGCAAGTGGTGCTTCCAGGTACTTGGTTCCTGGACATATGCATTCTTCCCATTGGGGCACAGTGCAATATAGATTCAATGAGTATATTGCATTCTGGAAGATGGCTCCTCATTCTCACAGACTATTGCCTTTGACCTGTCCCTTCAGCTGTGGCTTCCACAGACCATTCCAATACCCTATCAGGCTGCTTTTGAATGATGCATTATGCAATACAACCAGTGGACCCTGGGGTTATGGGCCCAATTCTGCAGATCCTTCACTGTAAAATGGGTTCCCTAGTCAGAAGCTATGTTGTGTGAGGTTTAATGCCTCTGGGCTAGGAACTTTGTCAGCCCCGATATTGATGATAACTGAGGTAGGTAAGAAAGACAAATCCATACCAGGATAAGTGTTTATTACAGGAAAAATAAATCCTGACTGAAGATGCCTACTGGAGTAAACTTACCACCAAGTGGTCATTTGGTGTCTCCAAGGAATGGTAACATACTGGGGGCTCAGTACTAGACTCTGTACTGGTAGACCAGCTGTTGAGAGGTGGCAGCAGCTAGAAGAGGCTTGGTGAGTGGTACTCCAAACTGCAGAGACTATATTTCTTCCATTGTGGCACTCAGTTCATGCCCAATGTGCTATTTGTGCCTAGCAGATGACAAAATCTGATAATGTCAACTAGCAAAGTCATTTTGTATTTTTACTCTTTTTTCTTGGATAGACTTGTTAAAGATTTATAAATTTTATTGATCTTTACAAAAAGCAGATATTGTTTCATTGATACCTCTATTGTTTTCTTGTTTTCAATTCCTTTGATTTTATGCTCTATTTTTTTATTCTCTTTTTTTCTGCTTGCTATAGGTTTAATTTGCTCTTCTTTCTTTCTAAAGAAAGTGAAAGCTTAAAGTGTAAAGCTTAGCATTTTGATTTTAGATCTTCCTTATTTTCCATTATATGCATTTAATGCCATAAATTTCCCTCTAAGTACTGCTTTAGAAGCATACCACAAATTTTGATAAGTTGTATTTTATTTTAATCTAATTCAAAATATTTTTTAAGTTTCTCCTGAGGCTTTTCCTTGACCAATGAGTATTTAGAAGTGTATCTAATTTCCAAATTGTTGGGGATTTTCCAGCTATCTTTGTTATTGATTTCTAGTTTAATTCCACTGTAGTCTGAGAACATACTTTGTATTATTTCCATTCTTTGTCATTTGCTGTATTTTTTGTTTCCCAGAATATGTTCTATCTTGATGAATGTTCCATATGAATTTGAAGAGGAAGAAGAGAAGAAGGAGAAGGAGAACAAGAAGACAAGAAGGAGAAGAAGAAGGAAAAGAACAAGAAAAAAGAAGATGGAGGAGAAAAATGTGTACTCTGCTGGTTTTGGAGAGTATCCTATAGATGTCAACCTGATCCAGTTGATTGATAGTGTTTTACTGATTTTCTGCTTGTTTTATCTGTCAGTTACTCACAGGGATGTGTTGAGGTCTCCAACTATAATGGATTTATTTATTTCTCCTTTCAGTTCTGTTTTTGCCTCATGTATTTTGACACTCTACTGTTAGGTGCATACATGTTTAGGGTTTTTATGTCTTCTTGATGAATTTATTTACTTATTGTTATGTAATTGTTGTCTTTATTTCTTATAACCTTCCTTGTTCTAAAGAATGCTTCAAATGCAATTAATATAACTACACAATCTTTCTTTTGATTAGTATTAACATGGTATATCTTTCTCTCCCTTTACTTTTACTTTGAGTCTCTATATTTAAAGCAGTCAATTTCTTATAGACAATATGTAGTTGATCTTGTTTTTTTATCCACTCTTACAATCTCAGTCTTTTAATTGGTATGTTTAGTTAATTGGCATTTAAGGTAATTATTTATATAGTTGGATTAATATCTACTCTCTTTGAAATTGTTTTCTATTTGTTGTACTTGCTTCTTCTGAAATCGTTGATAATCGTGCTTGAGGGTTAAAGTTTGGTATGTCAATTTCTCTTGATGAGAGTGAGATACTGCTTTTTTTTTTAATTTTTCTGTATTGTGTGGTGTCATAACTTATGCTTTGCAAATCTTTCTCTTCTACTTGCTTGGGAACTTCATGATGGTTGGGTGCCTGCATTATCCAGTATCAGTGTTGCCTAGCTGAGTGGCTGTCAATTAGTAAGTTCTTAATAAGTATTTTTTGAATGAAGGATGAATAAATGAAGAATAAATGCTGGGAGATAGTGTGAGGAAAGTAACAAAAACATAAAGGGGAAATGAGAATCAACATCGATAATGCCAATAACTGTTTTAAAATAAAGCACTATATACTACACACTATAATAGTGGCCTACATCCATTACCATTTAATTACCACAAAAATCTTCACAAAAATATATATTTGAGGAATGTACATTTTGCAAATGTTAAGCAAACTGTTCAAGAGCTCACAGTTTGTCACTCAGCGCCAAGACCCACTCTAAGGTTTTCTGACCTCCAAAAATCAAACTGTTATTTCCACCAAAGACATGATCCTAGATGCTAAAATGTTGCTCATGAGGCTATGATTAACCAAACATCTATCATTAAGCCCACTATTAACTCATTGGTTTAAATGCACAGATTTTGTAAAATCACCATTGTTACCAAATAATATGCTTCATTTACTAATTCATGTATTTGCTGTCAGGAGAAATCTCAACTCCAAGTTTTTAATTGTTTTATTGAGATTATCCTTTCCTTCGTCACTAGAAATCTGCTTCACCTCCGAGGAGTGACATAATGCCCCCAAAATATATTCCTGTCCATGAAATTCACACTTCTGATGCTATTTGAAAAAAAGATATATGTGTAAGTATTGTGCCAGGCAGAAAATATTTGCTCAAATAGCCAAGTGAGTAAAATATTTATTTTCAGAGGGGAAAACAGCAAGCAGGAAGAAGACATACAGCAGTAATAAAAGATGCCTCCTGTGAATGGCTTCATTCACATCAGCATAAATGTGGCCAGAAACGGAATAAATTTTGTATAGAAATAAGTAGAAGGAGGAATGAGCTAATATGTTTATCTGAGAACAGTATACTACAGCAAAGTGTTGACATTTTCCTGTCCATCAGCAGCTTTTGACTTTCACTGGGAAAACATCTGGATGTGTAGCAGTGAGGAATAGAAGAGAGAAGTAGTACTGCTGGGTCATTCTAGTCTTGGAATCATGTCTGCGAGAAGAGGGGGAAAAATTGTGGTCAATGCAAAATTTTGAGAGCTAAAAAATCATCCATTTATTATTTGATGTTGCTTTTTGGGCTTATTATTGTATTACTTAGACCTTCAATATTCTCATTTGTAATAAGGAGAAAATAATATTTCAAGACTGCTGTGAGGTTTAAATGAGGTAACACACGGGAAACTAGCATAAAGACTGGCACATAATGAATGCTCAACTGTGCCACTGTTTTTCTTCCTGATATTGGGGAAAAAATCATCAAAGCAGACTCTATGATATTAATGCTCATATAGCACAAATTGTCAATCTTCTGTTCAACTGCATTATCTTTTTGAGTGATTATTTTGTGATGCTGTGGATGCAATCTCTAAGCTGGCTCATAGTGATTCCCAACTCCGGGTTTCATGACCTTGCTTAATCCTTCCTCTTGAATAAGGGCTGTTCCTAGTAACTGTCATCTAATGAATGGAGCGCAGCAAAAATGATGGGATGTCCCTTTCAGTTTTAGGTTATTAAAGATTTTAATTTCCATATTGCTTGTCTTCTCTTACTGTCTAGTTGGTTTGCTGCAAGGGAAGCTAGCTGCCATGTCGTGAGCCACTCTAAGTTGAGGCCTTCATAACAATAGATGAAAGAGGTCTCCAGTCAACAATCAAAGAGGAATGGAGACTCTCACCCAATATTCTGAGAGGACTTGAATCCTTCCAATAACCAAGTAAGCAAGCTAGGGAGAAGATCCTCCTTGGGATCTAGCTTTGATATAACTGTAGCTCCAGCTAACATTGCAGCCTTCTGCGAGACTCTGATCCAGATCCACTCAGCTAAGCTGTGCCCAGATCTCAACCCACAGAATCTGTGAGATAGTATATACATATTGTTTTAAGCCACAGCAATAGATAACTAACTCAACAATGCTTAGTGTTATGGAGATGTAAGGGAAACGGAAGATACTAACAAATCAACAGATGTATTTGAATGTTTGTCACGACCCTAATATGTTGCTAGAGCACATTTCCAGGCACCTATGTTCCTAATACTCAGGTTGCTAAAATACACCAGGCTATGAGATTGATGGAGCATCAGTACTCCTGATAGAAGCGACTTTGGGTGAAATGGTAGTAAACAGACACAGTGAACTTGTTATTTTGAGGTTTGGTAACTGAGTTTAGATTATTCTTATATATTCAGTTTCTTCTTGTCTGAAGCCTTCCAAATTATTTTGATTTTATTGTTTATTTGTGTTCGGTGATTTCTTCTTTTTAACCCCTTTATTGAAAATGATTGACATGTAAAAAGCTGTACATATTTAATTTACACAGCTGAATGAATTTGGGAATAAGTATACACCCATTAAACCATTACTGTGATCAAGGTCATAAACATCCATCACCTCCCAGCATTCTCTCCTGCCCTCTTTTTTGTGTGTGTATTTGTGTGTGTGTCTTAAGAACATTTAACATAAGATCTACTCTTTTAGAAAATTTTAATTATACGATATAATATTGTTAGTTAAAGGCACTAAACTATATAGTAGATCTCTAGAACTTATTTCTTCTTTGTTTTTTCTGAAACTTGTTAATAGAAAAATCATCAAAGTTGGTCCTACACATAATATCAAGTCAAAGAATCAAAACAACTTTTGACAAAAACAATACATTCTCATTCAATCCACACAGGCAAATTATTCTGATTGTGTGTATGTGTGTGAATGTGTATGTGTCTGTGTGATTGTGGGTGTCTTTAATTCTGGCGGCAATCATTATAGCTCTCAATAACAAGCTTATGTTTCTATTTCTTAACTGTTAACATTTGAAAATACCTATTGACCCTTGGATTTAAAAGATAAATATTATGATATATGATTATTATAAAATGTTATTTTATAATATTATTATATAATATACTAATCCCAGTATTATTATTTTAGTTGGGTCATTGATCACCCTGTCACTTTATTATTATTATTTTTTTTTTTTTTAATTTTTTGTTTATTGCAGTAACATTGGTTTATAACATTGTAAAAATTTCAGGTGTACATCATTGTACTTCTATTTCTGCATAGATTACATCATGTTCACCACCAAAATACTAATTACAACCCATCACCACACACATGTACCCAATTATCCCTTTCACCCTCCTCCCTCCCCCCTTCCCCTCTGGTAACCACCAATCCAATCTCTGTCCCTATGTGTTTGTTTATTGTTGTTATTATCTACTACTTAATGAAGGAAATCATACGGTATTTGACCTTCTCCCTCTGACTTATTTCACTTTGCATCATGCCCTCAATGTCCATCCATGTTGTCACAAATGGCTGGATTTCATTGTTTCTTATGGCTGAGTAGTATTCCATTGTGTATATATACCACAGCTTTTTATCCATTCGTCCCTTGATGGGCACTTAGGTTGCTTCAAGTCTTGGCTATCGTGAATAAGGCTGCAATGAACACAGGGGTGCATGTACCTTTGCAAATTGGTGTTTTCAAGCTCTTTGGATAAATACCCAACAGTGGAAAAGCTTGATCATATTGTAGGTCTATCGTTGAGTTTTTGAGGAATCTCCATACTGTTTTCCATAGTGGCTGCACCAGTTTGCACTCCCACCAGCAGTGTATGAGAGTTCCCTTCTCTCCACAACCTCTCCAACACATGTTGTTTCCTGTCTTGTTAATTATAGCCATTCTGATGGGCGTGAGGTGATATCTCATTGTAGTTTTGATTTGCATTTCCCTGATAGTTAGTGATTTTGAACATCTTTTCATGTGTCTGTTGGCCATCTGTATATCTTCTTTGGAGAAATGTCTGTTCAGGTCTTTTGCCCATTTTTTAATTGGGTTGGTAGTTTTTTTGTTGTTGAGATGCATGAGTTCTTTATATATTTTGGAGATTAAGCCCTTATCAGATGTATGGTTTGCAAATATCTTCTCCCAATTGTTAGGTTGTCTTTTCGTTTTGTTGATGGTTTCCTTTGCTGTGCAGAAGCTTTTTAGTTTGATGTAGTCCCATTTGTTTATTTTTTCTATTGTTTCTCTTGCCCGGTCAGATGTGGTGTTTGAAAAGATGTTGCTAAGACTGATGTCGAAGAGCGTACTGCCTATGTTTTCTTCTAGAAGTTTCACAGTTTCAGGTCTTACATTCAAGTCTTTAATCCATTTGGAGTTAATTTTTGTGTATGGTGTAAGGTAAGAGTCTACTTTCATTTTTTTGCATATGGCTATCCAGTTTTCCCAACACCATTTGTTGAAGAGACTTTCTTTTCCCCCCGTTAAAAAATTTATGTTAACTCACTATTAACCTGGAAAAAGACTAAAAATATATCTTATGAAACATAAGAGCAGGCTGGGAAAATTCATAGAGAATTAAAGAGTTTCCCGAACAAACAAGAATAGGTGGCCTAGCAGTTATCTTTTATTTTTGAACATGATAAAGCAGCTGTTCTAAAGAAATAGTTTTACATCATTCACTTGATTGTTTCGTTGCTTTTCCATATAGTTTTTTCATTTATTTGTCCACCTCTAAACAATATAATCTAGTTTTACGTTTGTTAACTTTATATAAATACTGTATGTGATTTTTTGTGTCTTGCTTCTTTATTATATTGGTGAGATCCATCCATGTCCTTGCAAGAAGCTTTGCTTCATTCTTTGTTTTTTTTTTGCTTTATAATTTTCTTTGTATATAAACAAAACAAGCTATTCATTCTGTTCTTAAAGGACATGTAGACGAGTTGTTTTAAGCTCTGGACATTAGGCCCTTATGAACATTTTTTTTGTATTGGCCTTGGTGTGCAGGCTCATAAGTTTCTTCTTATTATCTAGCAATTGGATTGTTAGGTTATAGAGCATACGTCTATTCAATTATACTATATAATGCTAAACTATGACCATAATGGTTGAACCAATTTACACTCCAATCAGAAGTGCATGGGAATTTCTATTGCCGTACATCTTCCTCAATCATTGATATCATCAGAATTTATTTTATTTTCAAAAATAGTTTTTGTCAATCTGGATGTAGTGATATTTCCTTGTAATTTTAATTTTCATTTCTCTAATTTAATGTAGCTGAACACTTTTTATATGGTGATTGTCTACATTACAGACATCGTAAAGGGAGTTTTCCCTTTAGCAAATATCTATTGATGCCTTTTTAAATCTTTTGTCCATGTAGATGTCTCTCAAAGTATATATTTTCCTTCATATACTATATTCACAATCTTTTTCATTTTTTATAAATCAAATTATTACCTTTAATGTAGTCTAATTTATCAATCTTTTCCTTTAGGTTAAGGGTAAATCTTGCTTAAGATATTCTTCTGCAGTCTAATATCATGTAGATATTCTCCTTCATTGTTTTCTAAAAGCTATACAATTGCCTGCTTCAGAGTTGAGTCTATAATCCACCCTGGGTTGGTTTTTAAGCATTGTAAAGAGAAGGGATCAAACTTCATTTTATCAAAAAACAGAGACAATTTCTCCAGTACCATTTACTGTAAATAAAAATACCTATTTCGTCTATTGCTTTATACTGCCACTTCTGCATACGTGAAGTGTTTATGTGTGTTTGTCTATTTAAGACTCTGCAGCCTGTTCCATTGGTTAATTTATTTATTCCCGTGACAATACTACTCTCACTCAGTTACCACGGCTTTGTTATGGATGTTAATATTTGGTAGAGATATTCTTCCATTTTGCTCTTTTTCAAGACTATGATGTTTATTTTGGTTTCTTGCATTTCCACATAAATTATAGAATCTGCTCTACAGAGATGCACATCCACATAAATAAAAAACCTGTATTGCTTTTTATGAAAACTTCAGTGAGTCAATAAATCATGTAGAGATAAATAACTCCTATTCAATAATGATTTGTGCAATCTACCAACAATGTACATCTCTCACTTATTTAGGTTATATTTAACATCTGATATTCACTTTCACTCATGTTCCTCTCAGTAGTATTGCTGTTTTTAATGAAAGATATTACTGATACTTGACATTTTTGTACTATTACAGAAACATATAAAACATTTTATTATCTAACTTATAAGGGCTGGCATATAGCAATAAAATTAATAATAATGAAATTATTAATAAAAATAATTAAATTAATTTTTACACTTTGATTTTATTCATCAAACCTGCTAAACTCTAATTAATTTTAAGAGTGTAAACATTATTCCTTTGGACTTACTACATACTCTAAATCACTTTATCTGCAAGGAAAGATAGTTATTTTGTTTTCCAACATTCACCCTCCCTCCTTTTTTTTTCCTTTTATATACATATATTTGCTTTTGAAATATATTTATTCTTTGGAAGTTCCAATTATGCCTATATTGGATTTTATTTATTTATTTATTTTGGTGAGGAAGATTCGCTCTGAACTAGCATCTATGCCAATCTTCCTCTATTTTGTATGTGGGTTGCCACCACAGCATGTCTTCAGGAGTTGTGTAGGTCTGCACCTGTGATCCAAACCTGTGAACCCGGCCTGTCAAAGCAGAGAACACCAGACTTAACCACATGCCATGGCGCCAGCCCCTGAATTTTTTATATATATATGAAATATATTTATATATACATACACACAGAATATATATATATGTGTGTATATATATACTTTATTTTAAACTCTTTATTTTTATTTAACTATTTTTCATTTTCTTCATTTCTATTCTGTAAATCTCTTACAATGTTTACAAGTGTACATTCTCTTTATAAACCTTTAGTTTTGTCTTTTTTTGTGATAACTTTTTCTTCTACTACTTTCTTATCTTCTTGTTCCTCACAGTCCAATTCCTCCTCCTGTCATCATCGCTTCTTTTTGTTCCTTCATTCATTTTTTGTGGTCTTTCCAGAGACCACGGCTTCACTGAGTGTGTTATGTTTGTAGAAATTTTTCTTGATGAGCATTCATCTTTTGGTTAATTTTGCTATGCATTTGCATTTTTTCATATAATATCTTTGTATTGATACTTTGCAAAATCCATCAAATGAATTTTCTTTTAATCAGTTGGGTTTTCTCTTACTAGCTGTCTAAAGCCAGTTTCAGAGATGTGGGAGATCTGGGAACCCATACAGCTTTTACAACCCTAAAGATCTCTCTCTGCTGCCTATGAAACAGACTGCTTCTTGCCAACATAGCTCCTCTGAGATTGCTCAGTAATCTCATTTCATCTCGTACTATGTCCTGCAGTGTTTTTGCTGCCAGTCCTGTACTCGCCAGTCCATCCACTGGCCACTGCAAAAAAGAGATATAGCCAATACACTTCAAGAGAATCTCCCAGCCTCAGAGAGTGCATTTTATCTGAAACTTTCTGATAACAGCTGCTTGTTGGTAGGTCCTCTAGACACTCTTGATGTGGCCCTTCTATCCTTCCCCTTCACTTAACCTGTCCTTTGTGGCTTCTGCTTGATTTCTATATTGCTAATTCCTGCTCTAGATCCTGTTGTTTTAGTCATGAGCTGTAGATATTGTGTTTTAGTATGAGCCCTACCTTTAGGATTTTAATGCTGGTTTCTAGAATCTGTAACCACTGGGTCCCCTTAGCTTTTCCTGTTCCTCTTCCCTTGTGGCTTCTGCCATTCCCAGCTTTTAAAGGATTCTGTAACTTTCCACTGAAAATAGGGTGGGTGTTATTTTAAATTCTATCTCAGTATCTCTGTCTTTCTTTCTCTTCCTCTCATTGACCTACCTGTCTATCTATTATACTCGGGTTTTTTTTTTTTTTTGGTCAAGTTTCCAGGAAAAGAAAGAAAAATAGAAAGACTATGTTGCTGTCAGGTTTATACCACTGGTTGTGATTTTAATAACTTTTAATAACAAAAACAACAAAACCCACAATTTTTATTTATTTTTTTCCTGATATGTTCACATTCCTACAAGTCATTTTTGTAGCACAATGTTTTTCAAGTAATTTTAAAAATTACATTGTGGATTGTCACAAACGGCTTTATCCTGCTTGGCCAAATCTTTCCAGTATTAGCAATATTGAGAGTAATTTCACATCCTATTTTATTTACTTCCTCATCCTCTGTTTTTCCTCCTTACTTCTTTTTACTTTTGTTGACAAGATTCTACCCAAATTTCTTACTTTCTTCATCATGCTGCCACCTGCTCCTTATTACCCACTTCCTGCAACTTCAACATATTTTCCTAGAGAATTAATAGGTGATGGAAAGCCTAAATCACTGCAATAAGTATATCAGAAAATTTATATTTGACCAACTTGTTTCTCTTTAGCAGTTGATGCTTTACGAGCCAGGCAATGTCAATCATTAAAGACCATGCTCAGGTGCAGTTACTTGTTCATTCTGGCCTCATTCATTTAATTAATGACAGTATTCTGAAGGAGGTTGGTATATCCAAATGTATTTAACAAGCAGATTAAAGGTAAAGATTCAGGTTGTGATTTATTTACTTTTTTAACATCCTTGATATGCTAGATTGGTAGCTGACCAAGGCAGCTTGACTCACAGACATTTTTAGAAAAGGATATCTGCACCCTGGATGGATCTCCTTTCCTTGAAAGACACAGAACCAAACAACTTTTACTAATAAGAATTTAATCACAAATCTAGAGTTCTAAGAAACCCCAGGCTTATAATTGTTTTTCTTTTCCTGAGTCTGTTTAACCCAGTCTCTCAGAGACATCATCTGTACTTTTGCAGTCTCCTGGGCTCCTTCACACTCTTCATGTTCATCTCTTTAGCTTTTAAAGCCCTTAATATTTTGCCCCCTCCATATCTAACTCACCTTTTCCACCAGTGCTCCCTCAAGTGCCTGGCTGGGTCAACTCCCAGGAGATTGCAAAAGAACGGAATGCCCTTTTCTTTCTTTATTTTATTGCAATTTCTATTCATCTTTCAATTTTTGGCTGTATATCCAGGCACAATTCAAAACTTATCAAATCCATAGAAACTTTCTTGGCTTAAAATCTCCATCTATTCTCACTTCCATGAATGCTTCTTACCTCCCTCTTTCTAAACTATGCAACACTGCATGACTGCTCCCTAGTCTGAACATCTAATGCACTTATATTCCGAATCATGCTGTCAGTGCTTGCTTAGATTCTCAGGACAGTTCAGGAAATACTTTTTTTAGTACTTTGTAGATGTTGATCACTGAGTTAAGATATGAACATGATCAAATCACAGCTTCCTAAAGGAATTCTCATTTTAGGTTTGGAGACAGCCACCTTGAATTATTATGGACTTATTTGGTTACAAGAAACTCACCTAAAACTGGCTTAGATGAAAATGGGAATTTAATGAGTGACTTAACTGAAAGTACCAGGGACCTGTCTAGGGTCTCAAATGATAAAATCATACATTTTTTTAATCGAAACTATTATCAGGGTGCTTAAGTATAATAACCACCATTTATTGTTAGCTTCCCAGCTGATTCTGGCAGAAGTGGTTCAAAGTTCATACAAGTCTTCAGACCAACCTTTGGCAATTGCTGAACCAGAAAATGATCTCTCACGCCTCTCTCCATTCTTACACTCATGAGCCTATCTAGGTTGATCATTTTATCATTGCAACTAAATTGAAAATGTTTGGTAATTGTGTTTTATATTTCCATGTCCTAAACAGTTCACAACATTGGGCACAAAAATAGGAGTTCAGTGAATATTTGCTGTATTTGCTAATATTCCTGTAGCCCACTGTTAGGACAATTAAGTGAGTGAACTGATATGCAGAAATGTCATTATAGGAGGCAACTCCTATTTGTTTATTTCTGTGGGCAATTTTTTAGGTTGGTAGGAGAACACACACTTCTTGAGGAATGTTTGGTAGTAATGTTCAAACTCTTAGTAGTGGATATATTATTATCTAAGAGAAAAGATCTGGTCTGTAAATGGTCAGAATCTTTCTCATTTTTTATCTGTCTGCTAGTTAGTTTCATAGTTCTTCACATTTAAGTGAATTTCTTTCAATCATCTAAAGTCTTGAATAGGTGTGATTTCACACTGATAACTGCATAAGCCTCCAACAGCACTTAAAAATGTGTCAGCCTGACTTTAGTAGATATTTGCTTTTTTTTCCTTTTTTTCCAGTTTTCCAAAATACTTTCTAAATGCTAGGCTGAACACCCTGGACTTATGAGAAGGAACACCCTGGGAAATTCATTTACCTTGTAACTCCACAGAATTGGGTAGTATTCCAAGAATCTAATTATCATTTGGGTATTTTGAAATGGTTTATTACTATTTTTTTGAGTAAGCAGCTACAACATAATAGGGAGTAAACAAGAATATATTGAGGTCATATCATGCGTCAAGCCCTCATCATAAATAATTGCATTTAATCTAAGAAATCTGAGATCTAATATCCTTAGATATATTTTATCCAAAGTCCAACAGTTCATGGACCAAATCAAAGTCTTTTCACAAGATTTTTTTTTTATAAATTGTAATTTTGCTCTTTACTATAGTAATAAAAAAAAGATTGATGTAGAAATTAATAATGAAAGAAATCATTACCAACCATTATCGTATATTCCTAGATAACTATTATTAACATGTTGGTGTATATACTCTATACATAAGATATTTACACAATTAATGCTATATTGTATGTACGATTTTCTAACCTTCTTCCCGTAATTAGCATTCTATCACCAGCATTATTCTATGCAAAATGACCTCATTATTATGTATGATATCAATCTATATGTCTGTTCGAACTCTTTGTCAAGAACTGGAATCTAGTCCCAATTTGAAATATAATGTGTTGCATATCTTCATAACATGGAGTTGAGGAGAAAGATCCAAAAATTTCCTCTTCAAGTTAATTCTAGTTTATGTAGTTGGATCTATCGTCAAATCAATCTATCCATCTGAATGGCTTGACAGAGAGTACAAATCTTAGTATGAAGCCATAGATTAGATGCCAGAGAAGAGAATGGATATTTATAGCAATGAGTGAGAAGAAGATCCTAACATTTTTTTCTAACCAAATATGTTATGATTTGTAATTTAAGAAATGTTGATTATAATAATTGGATGTCTGGTTCATTTGACGCCTGAGATTTTCTTTTAAATGATGATTATGATGATTTTAAAAATATGTAATAACATGTTTAGTAGGAAAATGAAAACATGAGAGCTTTGAAATAATTTTGGTGTTGGAAGTGATTAAATTGATCTGCATTCTGTGCAATTGTCTGAAAACATTGTAGTATATTTTTTATTTGCTTCTAATAACGTGCATATTCTTTGATGCTCATTGGATTTTTTATTCTTTCTGGAATTGGAAAATTTAAAAATAATTTAGTATACGAAAAATAATTGTTATGGGCCTGGCCCCATGGTCTAGTGGTTAAAGTCCCACGTGCTCCGCTTCAGTGGCCCAGATTCATGGATTCGGATCCCAGGCGTGGACCTACACCACTTGTCGGCCATGCTGTGGCAGCGACCCACATACAAAATAGAGGAAGATTAGCACTAATGTTAGCTCAGGGCTAATATTCCTCAAGCAAAAAAAAAAGAAAAGAGGAGGATTAGTAGCAGATGTTTTAGCTCAGGGAGAATCTTCCTCAGCAAACAAATAAATAAATAAATAAATGTATGTTAGCAAACACTTAGCAAAGAATTCCAATCAATTACCTACCACAATGGGCTGAGTAGGTGATTACCTATTTTATCCTTGGAATCTAACATTAATCCACATTGAAGTGCCCACAATTTTCACCACTGCCATCCCTGAAAAGAAGTCCTCAGCAGCAATTTGGCCCTCTGAGGCGAGTTCCTGCAGGACCACTCTGTATCACTTTTACTGGGTCCCAGCTTGTCAATTGTCAAGTCTCTAGAATGTAGATTCTTGGCTCTCCATCCTGGCCTGTGAGCTCTGCTCTGGCCCAGCTACGTTGCTGTCATTCTGACCCTCCCTGGAGATTTGTGCAGTGCACCTCGAGTGCCCTATTTTCCAAACTTCATATCTTCCCTTGTGACAGTACAGGCTCTTCTGTGAATATTCCTTCCCCTGGGATTTTGTCCTTGCACTAGCTACCACACCCACTTCATGAAAGATTTGGGGAAAATATTATAAATCCCCCATGTGAAACAATAGATAGACTCAATGTAAACAATATTTCTTTTTTCCATTCTTTTTGGCTAGCAGTTGGTAAGGCTCATTACTTTTCTTCTGCAATTATGTGTAAGGTCACCAGAAATTACACTGCAGCAACTCAATGCTTTGCACAGATAATAATGTCATGACTTGTCAAGTATAATCTTCCCAAGTACAATATGCTAGGTGAAATGTATCTACTAATCCCTTTCCTGATTAATTATAACTTTTAGTCCAGTCCCTGATGTCCGTAAGGAACTTTGATTCTCTTCTATAGAACTCTCCTCGTACGGCTCATAATGAGTACCCCTTACTCTTCCTCAAGGTCGCCTCTTAAAGTCTCACCATTACAACCTCCATGACAAGGTGACAAGGTGCAAAAGAGAGGTCACTCTGGATTCACCTGAATGCATGGCAGAATCTGACAGACTGACTTTTCCTTGACATCTTCCTCTACCCAGTCTAACCCAGGGGAGGCACAAAGGAGACATTACACTTCATCTTCCCTGGACGTATTTGTAATAAGTAAAATAGCCAATAACACTTTCTGGACACTTGAGAGTAAGTTTCCCAAAGGTGTTTCATCTCTGAGATTAGAGTTTTTATTTTCTTGCAGATGCCGTGGTCCTTGAGAACATAGCATTCCAACCACCTACCAGCTTTGCTCCAGGCCCCACCATACGCGGTTGGGGTGACTCTTTCTATGTAGTGCTTCTCATTTTAGGGGCTTGGAGGTTAAAAATGGATGTTGATATTCTGAAAGAAAGTGATCATTAAAAATGTCCCAAGACATTTATAGTTTTTCAGGCATGATTGTTAACCTTGATATTTTGGCCCATTTCCAAACTGAGTAATTATATTCTGCCAAGCTTAAGCTCTCCATGCATTTTTAATTGCAGATTTATTCTTCTTTCTCCTCTTAAAACCTGCTCAAGAGTTTATTCATGTCAGCGAGGCAGACAGGACATGGTGCTCCAAGGCATCTCTACCTGTGATTGTGGGGCAGTTAACATTCTGAGAAGATAGTCCTTTCTTGAGCAATTGTAGTGGGGCTTTGAAGCAGGAGTTATTCTACAAAGTTTATTTAGGTATATTTGGCTATTGTTATCTGATGTTTATAACACTAACAAGAATCAAAGAATTGAGAACAAAATAAGAGCATCTTTAACATGAAGAAAAGAATGGTTACTTGTGTATAATACAGACTAACACCAGAATGGCCAGCCTAATACAGCAGCACAGCAGAAATGCAAATCATAGGTTCCTCCCAAGTGCTTTTCACAGGTTGCATTTCACAGGTTACATGAATTAATTCACTTGTGTGTGCCTGTCACAGTCTCAATCAGTTCTCTCAGACATAAAGCTTTAGTAGTCCGTGTAATAATACACTCTTTACTTGTACTGAAATTTGTTTCAGGAGGGTAAATGATAGATTGGCTGGATTAGCTTTATACTTCTTTTCCTTCTTCTTTTGCTTCCACTATCAATTCCTCCTTCATAATAATGATGATAGTAACAATAATAATACCCCCAATCTGGCAGTTATTATATTCTAGCACTGGGCTAGAAATATTAAATACATTATCTCATTTGATCCACACAGAAACCTTCTTCAATAATCACTGACATTCTGATTCTATAGATAGAGAAACTGAAGCTTCAAAGGGTATGAAACTTGCTCAAGTTTCCACCATTTCTAGGTAACAGACCAAGATTTCAGAATACATGTTAGACTTGAAAACCCGTGCTTGTGCTACTATGCTTCTTGTTTCTCTTCCATAGCTAGAGATATGGTTAGATCTGAGCATAATTAAATAAACAAACAAAAAGCGTCAAGACAATGCCCTGTCTCTCCATGCTGGACTGGATGGAGACTTGACTTAGAATGCTTGGTTGGAACTACTACAGTGCGTCTTTGAAAACTTTCTCAAGTTTAAAAGTTGTAAAATCTGTTGTGTTTATTTTTATACTTATAAAATGCCAGGGCTCTATTTTGTGACTTTTTTTATAAATGCTCAATACTCTTACACTAGTAATTAGTTTTATGATAATCTTTTGGGACCACAAATTGTGGTCAACACTCTTAGTTACAATCTATATCTAGCTTGAAAGAAATAGGGTAGAAGTTCATGCAGATGGTCACCTTAAGAGGGGTATTTAACCCAGTTCCTCATGCTTGGGGCAGAGAGTTATAGGGCAGCCACCACTCAATCCATCTTCCATTCTTCTGGCCTTAGCAATAAATTAATAAAATGGGCATTTGATTAACCAGTAAGAAGTTCTTAATTCATTATCTTCATGTAATGGTAGGAGCTGACACAGATTTTAACTAAAAAGGTGGCAGAAGTGAGATAAACTCAGCTTCTTAAGTTTCCAAGGGGGACACCTGCCCAGTTTTGAAAGGTTTAGTAGGCTATACCACATAAACATATGGCTAATGGAACGATTATAGCCTTTGCAGACAGAATGTCACAACAAATACCAATAAGGAACAGAGTCAAAATGACTATGGAGGAAATCTGACATACTGACCAGGACCCTTTCCATTAGACCATACCTACTTTCTCAAAAAGATTTGATGCATTTCAAAGTGAGGTTTTTAATGTCACCAGTGATGTCTATGATACCACTGTTACGAAGCAAAGGGCAGGTCATCCTTACATGTCTTCTGTGTATCAGGCTCTGCATTATCAACACGCCCAATTTTATTTTCCTGATGACCATAAAAATTTGTAACTACTGTTGTCATTAACGGACAAGAAACTTGAGGTTCTAAGAGATTAAATGACTGTCCCAAGGTTGCACTCACAGTTGGCACCCTTTCTGTCAAGTTGTCTTATCTTTAACCCCAAAGCAGCATCAACAAATTGATGTTATTTTACTTAACAATGTGAAGAAGTAATGTTGGTCATGCATTGCATATGTCTTAGGAATTGTACTAGCATCTACATATATGCATAACCTCATTTAATCTTTGTAGCATATTGGTGAGGTACATATCATTATCATAACTTTAAGGATGCAGAAAATAAGATGCAGAAAGGTTAAATTGCCTAAAAAGACCACCTAGTTTGTAAGTGTCAGCAGCAGATTTGAACCAAGATTCGTCTGTCTGCAAAGCTTGTGTTCACTCTGCTAACTTTTCAAGGAAAGTCACTTTATAAATGACTTGTATTGTCTTCACAGATACTTTCTTGTTTTCAGTGGATAATGTTCCACTAAACATATTGATAATCCACAATGGCAGAACTTCAACAATAAGATGCACTTACTTTTCCTACTAAATTATTGCTTTTTAAAAGATCCTCTAAAGAAGGAAGCTCAGAGCAATTGAGCTCACTCTCTTCTGCAATTTCAAAGTAAGAATGAAATTTAATTGTTCATCAAATCAGGAAGGATTCCAGGTAGAATAATTTCCTAATATCTCACTTAAATATATGTTGGGTTTCAAGCATCTCTCAAGTCTTCAAGGATTGTCAGCTACTGCTCTGGGTAAAGGGAAGGAGATGATTTCCCTCCTAATTTCCAAACCTTGTTTAAGTGGTGTTCGTTCTGTAAGACTCTACATATCTCCTAAGGCTGAAGCAGAAAATACAGCATGGTTAGAATTCTGCAGATAAAAGATTCGTGCTGACATAAATTATTTCAGATCTGGAAAACACAGGGCGGGAAGACATCACCACACCACTTTTCCTTTTTTTTTTTTCCTTTTTTGGAACTCTGCCTTTGGCTGGGAGGGATTCCCCAAATATTTACTAAGCAGCGTGTCCATGTCAGACACTGTGATGTATGTCAGGAAACAAATGAATAAGATGCAGTCGTCTCCTAAAGCCCTCTATCTACTCATCCCAGGTGATATGTAATGCATATGCATGTACATGGGGGTCTTCCAAGCCTCTGTCTAGAGGACCAGAGTGTCCTTACAAAGTCCACTCACAGCCCTGGTCCTCAAGAAACAGGTTTCACTTCTCAGCAGGAAAGTAGATCATTAATTCTATGAAGGCACATGGGCGTCTGCTTACAAATCTCTTATTCCATGAAATTCATTACTTCCAGTGGTGCCTCCTGGACATTTCTGCCCTTAAAATGCGACTGCAGTGGGTAGAAGAAAGATCTTGGTTTCAGGGCACGAGTTTGAATTCCAGCTCTGATGCTGACCAGTTGTGTAGTCATAAACTGACTAAACTTTTTCAACTGTGGGGTTCTCATCTGAGTAACGTATAGCTACCACCTACCTCACAGGATTACTGTGAGAGTATAAAGAACTGAAGTAAGAAATAATGCCTCTGCTGAGGCCAGGTTCACTAGATGGCAGCTTCTTTATAAAAAACGTCTAAATGAGTGAGCTGGTAATCTGAAGAACCTTTTAGCTCTTTTCCAAGTCTGAGATCCTATGATTAAGGGAAGCATGGGATTTTCTGGAGATTTTTATTTATTGGTGTCAATTCTAGATATAATAAATAAAAGCCATTTTTCCACTTTTTTTGTTTGAGCCAAAATAAATGTTTTTGTGTCCTTTTTATACTTACCCATTGATCTTGGTTCAAAATACAAACAACTATTGCTTTATTTCATCAGACAGCTATTTAAATATCTGAAAACAGTTTCAAATTGAGTCAGTTATATCCCCTATCTTAGAAAATCTTATTTTATACATGTATAAGGTAAGTAATTTCTTTCCAACTTCCTGGACTCTTGAATAAAACTTTATAGTCATAAATAAAAATCATTTGTTTTACATTTGTGGTGTTCACATTTTTCTAGAAATAAAATATTTTTCCACATTGAGATAGAAAAATGTAAATATTTTCAAGAGAGAAGAAAAATGGCTTGCATTCACACTAAAGAGGGAATGATTGCTATCAGATCCTTCTGTTCTAAGCAAGGCTTCTGGCAAATGAGGGGGAGTGGGAGGCTCTGTGCATGGGAGAAAGCCAGAGGCAAGTGAGCCTGTGAGCACAGATGGTTGAGGAAGGGGTGAGGGACAGGTGGAGTGAAGGGACTCTGCAAGGAAACTTAGCTAACTGGAGAGGTTCACCAAAGGCTAGTTCTGCTCATGAGCAGCTTAAAAATGGGCATCTCATATGAATCTAAGAAGCATTAAACAGAAATTCAAACAATTTCAATACTGAAAAAGCCTCGAGAGGTCATTTGTTCAGTAAACTCCAAATTTAGCTGATAATCTGAACCACTGGGGAAGTCTTTTTAGAACGCATCTTTCTGAGTTCCACCCTAAACCTGCCTGAACTGGGGCCAAGAGTATTTATGTATCATTTATGGTTCTCAGTTCCAAGTGATGGAAAGTGACGTAGGCTGATTTTAGCAAAAAGGAATGTATTGAAAGGATAATGGGAAGCTCTTAGATTCCCCAGGAATGCTGAAGAACCGAGCTTGGGAAGCATGCAGTGACATAGAGCAGAAAGTTAACCGGGACCACAGGGGATGCCCTCGCAGGCAGCCTGGGAGGCGCTGCTCCTGGGCTTGCGATGGTGCTGCAGCCAAACACAGCAGACACAGCTGCTGCGGCGCTGAAGACCTCATGACTTCTCCCCTCCCTGCTGCTGTGCCGCTAACCTCAGATTCATGATCCAGGTGGCTGCATCCCGTGGGTGGCTGAGACTAGCCCGTGCTGTCCATGCTCTACCAGCTAGGGAGGCTTGGGAAAGTGGGCCTCTGTCTTCTCTGATTCTGTGGAGGGAGGGAGGCTCCTGCAACAGAATTATATAGTAAATTTAGGTTGAGATACAGAGAGCAAGTTATCTTAAATGATAACTCTGAATTTAGGATTCAGGTTTGATACAGAAATTGTTTCTATTTTATTATTCTGCCATCCTCAAGTTTTTAGTTTGTCATCTCTTAATCATAATATGGCTGCTATGCTGCAGGCAACATCTTCCCTCACCAATACCAATTTTGAGGCAAGAATAAAAAATGGCAATAGACTTTCTCCTCACAAGACTCCATTTTTTTCTGAGATGAAAACATTTCCTGGAACTTTCTCCTGCCCCCTAATCCATAGACTTCACCTCTCGTCGCATTGTCCAGAGCTGACTTAGGTGCCATTTCCTAAGTCAATTACTTGACTCAGATACTGGAATTACCATGATGGCAACAAGTCTGTAATGTTTCTTTCTGGGTTTGGTGTAGGGGCCTACCTTCCCTACGATAGAGGGTGCCACTCTCTGAGGAAAATCTAGTCTAAATCAGTTGAGATGAAGGCAAGAGGATGCCACATTAATAGGCAATGAATGGCAGCTGCCAAAGTCGGGAATTACTTAAACATACGAAAGACACTCACAAGCTGAGCAACCAAATAAACACCCATTCTATAGTTTTTAAAGTCCCCAGGGTGATTCTTTTGTAGCTAGGATTTCCCTGTTGTTTGACAAGCTGGCTTTTCTAAGCGTATATCTAAACCATTCTCCCTTTCCAACAGAGAAAATATGTTCAGGGATCAGACATATTCCAAGGACATAACATGCCTCAGTGTAAAGACAAATATTCAATTATTTTGCTTTTGGGACTGGCAGAGTTTTCAAGCCATGATAATAACAGCTTTTATTTCCAGAACACCTTCTTAGTGTCATGCTAAGTAATTTACATGCTTTATCTCCAATTTTCATAACCATTCTACTATGTACATACCTACATAAAAAAACTGTGGAAGAGGCATTCAACTTGCTTTCCAAGACTACAGATTTAAGAAGTGGTGGAGCTAGGTCTTGAACATATTTCTTTAGGACTGCAAAGTCTATTTCTACTGCATAACACCAGTAATTTTAAAAAGTACCCGTTTCCTGAACAGAGTAACATTCTTCGTGTCTCATAGAAAACTTAATTAATGAACTGATTTCAAAGAGCACTTTGTGTGTGTGTGTGTGTGTGTGTGTGTGTGTTTACCATGGTTGATATGACCCCTCAAATTATGCTCAGCTCTAGGGTGCAAGTTTTTTGTGAATTCTTGAGTCCTTGTCCCCATGGGATTAAGGAGGTTGTTTGCTTGTAGTTCTTTTACTGGTAACTTGTCCAGTAAAATATGCTGGAAGGCCCTCAGACTCAGTCATATTTAACGTAAATATATGTATATATTTTTTAAGTACTATTGATCACCACAATTTACAAAGGTAATGAACAGCCTTATCCTTAGGAAGAATAGCATAAAGGAGGGAATGGAGATGGGTAGGGAACAGACTGTGGCATGCATGTAAAAAAATAAACCATCAAATTGCCTTTGAAGGAAAAATAGATCACTCCTTTACAAAATTATAAAGGAGGTAGTTTCCTCAACTTTCCTTTCAGCATTACATGTTTTACAAGCCTCACTTTTCCAGCACCATTCTTCTGTCCCCATTAATTGATTTTGGATTGTTTTCTTTTTTCTTTCTCAGTCAATGGCAAAGTGTGAGGTTCTAACACGTTGGTAGCACTTCCCTTGCTATGTTTGCAGGTGTGTCGTGGTATGACACTATCACCATCACAACTCTGAGACCAGGTCTGAAATCAGGGGGGAATGTGTCTTGCGATCCAGAAAATTACCTGACTGGCTTTCATAGAATATCTACCATCTAGGCTTGATGCCTGTTGAAGAAAGACAAGGTGCAAAGTAATCAAAGAAACCAGTCAAAAGAATTACCTAAGCTGTTTATTTAAGGCCCACCCAAGAATCAGTGATGCTGTATTAATAATTGATTTTGACTTTTTGAAATTTGACTTTTTACTAAAGTCTACAGGTGATTCTAAATTCAGCTACATTTAGGTACCGCTGTGTTAGAAAGCAGTCCTCACAGAGCAAATCATGTGTGATTTTTATTTTCCATTTTGAGGGCTAGATGACGAGAGAAATATTATGCCATAAGAATTAAGGCAAGAGAGTTATAATATTTTCACTAAGGGATTTTAAAAATTATGTAGTATACTGTCATATTTAGTCCTCACGAAAAGTGCATAGGAGCCAAGTAACAACCCAGCAGAAAATTTGTTGCCCTTAAAAGTAATGATGGAATAAGCATTCTTTGTACGTATCTCCTTTGTACACACAAAAGAATTTCTCATAGGAGTGGAATTGACAGGTCTAGGATTTGTTTATCTTCAGCTATGTTAGATATTGTGAAAATGATTGTCCAAAGTGTCAGAAACATTTAAAATCTCAATAGTGGGGTATGTGAGTTTTCATTGTTCTGCAACTTTACCAACACATAGCATAATCAGACTTAGTTTCGTCAGTATGAAAAGTGTCAAATGGTATCTCAGTATGGTTTTGATTTACATTTCCCTGATTATTGCTGATATACATCATTTTCATTGGTTATGGTCATTTAAAATTCCTCTTTGTGAACAAATTATTTGTAATTTTTTGTCTCTATAGTTTTCCTATCTATTTATAGGATTTTAATATATTTAATGCTAATTTATTGTATTACGTACATTATTTTTATTATATACATTACTTAAAATTATAAAACATAATTTATTTTGATTATATACATCTTTTTCCAGTCTCTGGCTTGTCTTTACCTCTTTTATGCTGTTATTTGTATCAAAGAAGTTTTAAAATTGAATGTCGTCAATTTCTTGAATCCTTTCCTTTCAGAAGTGTGCCTTTCCTGTCTGGCTTAAGTAATACTTTATTATGTCCACAACATAGATATTTAATTTTTTACACTTTCTTCAAAGTTTAATACTTACTACGTCGTATGTAGATATTGAATCTACCTGGAATTGATGTTATTATAGTGTGGGATAGAACTCTTAATTCACATTTTTATATATTTATAACCAACTTTCCAAACATCAATTAATGAATAGTCATTTCTTTCTACAACTATTTGATCTACACTGGCATCTTCATAATACATCAAACTCCCGTATGTTGGCGAGTCTGATTCTGAGCTCTCTATTCTAATTTTGTATTGTAACTTTTTCCCATCTGCTGCTGAAAACAGCTTATTGTCCTAATAACTATGGCTTCTAAAGAAGTCCTACTCTCTCATTGAATACGACTCTTCTCCCTTTCTTTCCTTCTCAAAATGTCTTGACCATTGAATATCCATGTGAATTTTAGGATCACAATATCAAGCTCTGTGATTAAATCCTGCTGAGATTTGGATTGAAATTGCAATAAAGGTTACTTGGAAGAAAATTACTCTGTATAATCTTGTTTCTTCTAAGGCATGGTTATGGCATACTACACATATATTTAGACCTTTTTTATGACTGAAAAAAAGTACAATAATATTCTTCATAATGCTGTTGACTAATCTTTTGCTAATTTTATTCCTAGGTGTTCTGCAGAAAGAATGACAACAAAATTTAGATTAAATTTTTTGGGACTTCTAGAATACCAAACTAGATGGAATGATGCAACACTAGGCATAAAATGGGTCTGTCTCAAGTGAATCTAGATGTACGAAGACCTGACCTTCAGCTGTTTTTGCATGGTCAGTGAGATGTTTCTGTTTATCAAACTTTCAAAACTACTGTTGATGGTGTATAAAAATGCTATTATTTTTTGAGATGGATTTCATATAAAACAAATATTATTATTTTTAATAGATTGTAGTTTTCTGTGTAGAAAATAATAAACTATTGACGTAAAATTTTTATTTCTTTTTAGTCCTAATCATTGCATGCATGTGTACGAATGTCTTGGTGAGTTGGCTTGCATCTCCAATACAGCTCTGACTAGAGGCAGGAAATGTGAACATCTTTTCATTGGTACTGACTTTTGAGGGAATGCTTTAAAATCCCCCATAAAATGTGATATTCACTGAGACTTTTTGTAAGCATTTTTTATTAGGTTAAGAAAGATTCTTTCCACTCACCGTTTCCTAAGATGTTATCAAAAATCGTAAGTGTATTAAATATATTTTGGAATCTATGGTTATAAATTTATGTCTCCATTTTCTTTTCTTGAGTCTATATTAAAAAATTCTAAATTCCCAGAATTTTTAAAAATTTTTCGTAATTTTAAATTGTTGTATGAATATAATTATAACATTGTCTTATTATTCTCTAATTTTCTAATTATTTTCTAATTTTCCATGTGTACTTTTATAATCTTAACAGTGAATATTTTTACTTTTTTTCTTCACTGATATTGGTAAAAGTTTATCTATTTGAGTAGTGTTTAAAATTTTTAGCTAAGTTTTTTAAAAATGAAACATCATTGTTTTTTAGTTTTCTATTGAACTCATTTCCCTTAGTTATTTTATTATGTAAATTTATTTATGTTTATTTTACTCTTCTTCTAACATCCTGGTATAAAACCTTGATTCAGTAATTTTTAATCTTTTTTATTTTTACCGTATGCTTTTAAAGACAAATTTTCCCAAACTACCTTTTCATAAGTATTTTATAATTTTGAAATAAAATGTCTTCACTGTTATTCAGGTTTCAATATATTAAACATTTGTGTCATAATATACTCTTTAAATATTTATTTTAATCAATTTGATACAATTATGAAGTTGTTAAAACAAATGTTTCTAGTAGATTTTTAATGAGAAATGGGAATATTCTATGCTAATTTTTTCCTTAGAGACATACACGCAATAATTTAATTCTTTTGGTAGTTAGCTCCATATTTCTAAATAAAAAGCTTTACTACCATTTATTGCCTCTTAGATTTTGAAAATTATCTATTGACTTCTATTTAGATTATGAGGATATAGTTCCCTCAGACTTACATCCCCTCTTTGTCCCTTCCGTCACATACACAAACTTCTTGTCCCCTGATTATCTCAATTTACTTTTATCACAATTTTTGGTTCAATAATCTCACTTACAACTGCATCATAAAACATAATATGATTACATTCATTATATAATTTTAATGGCCTGAAATCAATAACTTTGTTTTCATTTACTTAACTTAGTTTTGTTTGCACATCACTAATATGCTCGTAAAGGCCAACGCTTCCTTGGAGCACTCTTGACCACATTAGGAAATCTTAGAGGCATCCCTGTTACCCACTCGTGTACTATTCAAATCCCAACTATTTGCTCCCTAGGCCTGTGACACAGCTGTGTTCTTAGGAGATCCTTTTACACATCAATGCGAAAACTTTCTTCACCTTTTTCCTGAGAAGGGAAGCCCATGTCTATATTCTGTAGCTTCTTATTTTGTGTACACTCTATTTTTATGAAACCCACCTCAGAATACTTCTTGAAAAGTATGCATGGAATGCAAATTTTTGAAATCTTGTATGCTCCAAATGTCTCCACCCTTTATTGAATGTTTTGTTTGGTGTAGAATTCTACATTTGATTTCTTCAAATATCTGAATCATTGTTCCATTTTCTTCTAGCTTCTAGTGCTGTTGAGAAAGCCATTTCCACTCTGATCCTCTTGTTTTTTAATGATCTGTTTATGTTTTCTTCTATAAGGTTTTATCCTTATTGCTAATTATCTGAAATTTTTCTATGATGATCAATTTTGATGTGGGATTTTTACATTTACTGTGATGGAAACTCAGTGAACTTTTGCAATCTCAAAACTCATGTCCTTCAGTTCTGGATGATCTGTTAATTTCTTCCCAACACATGATCTATTCTCTCTCTCTTTCTTTTTAGAATTGATGTTTTTTGGATGTTGGACTTTCTAAGCCAATCCTCCAAATGTCTTCCTTTTTGTTTCTACTATCTATTTCTATACTTCTTTTTGTGTTTCCTGGAAGGTTTCATAAGTTTTCAAAAGCCAGTTTTACAAAATTTTTTACACAATATTTTAATTTTCAAGAGTTCATTTATAATTTCTAAGTATTTCATATTTTAACATCCACATCTTAATTTTGGACACCATACCATTCCACTACTTTTGAGCATGTTAATGATATATTTATTGGTAATAACTTCTTATTGCATTATTTTTTATTTCCAATGAGTCTTTTCAAGTTGTTGTTGTTTTGATCACTTACTTTTATATTAGAAGTATGTTTAAATGACAACTAATGTTTAGTTGTCTATTGATATTCAAAATCGATCTACTAGAAGAATTAGTGGAAGCACTAATTGTATGGGTAGACATCAAGTGGTGGATTTTGTGATTGGGGAATTTAACATGAATCTTGCCTTTTCGTTGAAGGCAACCATCTCCTTTTACTTATAATAAAATAAGTTTCCCCAGGAAAGAATGCTCTGAGGTGGGTGCTGGAAGTGGTAGTTAAACCTCTGTGGCACTTCGCTAGAATCAGTAGAAGAGAGAGGATGGGAGTGGTCTCATCATTTAGTTTTATATGTTGTTTCGTTTCCCTCTTCTCTGAGTATAGATGTCCTCTGGCTCAACCTCTTTAGCAAGTAAATTCCCATCTTGTGATGGAGAAGTAGTGACCTAGAGGCAGAGTGGGAAGAAAAGGTGATACTGAGGACACATCTTCTTCTTTTATAGATTTCAATCAACTTTTCCTGTTTTTAGCCCTACTCATTGCCACCCCTTCCTCTAAAAGGGTACACAACTGCTCTGATTTCCGAGCTTTTACTGAGTCTTCAGGATGAATCACTCTGCTTTTTTCTTAATTTCTTTCACTCTAGGCTTAAATGTCATTCTGTATGCTAGAAATTAAGTTTCTTACCCATAAATCTGTCACTTCATCATAATTTTATTAATATCCCATGGGTATAGTTGTCTTCTTCTTCATTGCTTTTGCATTAATGAGCTTATGTCTTTTTTTTTAATAGACTTGATTTTTTTTAGCAGTTTTAGGTTTACCAGAAATTTTCTGTATACACTCTGGCCCCACGCATTCATAGTCTCCCCCATTATCAACATCCCCCGCTAGAGTTGTACATTTGTTACAATTGATGAACCTACATTGATACATCATCACCTCAAATCCAGTTACATTAGAGTTCACTTTTGTGTGTGTGTGTGTGTGTGTGAGGAAGAGTAGCCCTGAGCTAACCTCTGTTGCCAATCTTCCACTTTTTGCTGAGGAAGATTGGCCCTGAGCTAACGTCTAGGCCCATCTTCCTCTATTTTATGTGAGATGCATGCTACAGCATGGCTTCATAAGCGGTGCATGGGTCCATGCCTGGGATCCAAAACTGTGAAGCCCAGGCCGCAGAAGCGGGTCACGTGAACTTAACCTCTACACCACCAGGCCAGCCCCTAAAGTTCACTTTTGACGCTGTTCATTCTACGGGCTTAGATAAATTTATAATGACGTGTACCCACCATTATAGTATTATACAGAGTAGTTTCACTGCCGTAAAAACATCTGTGCTCTGCCTATTCACCCCCTCCTCTTCTCTTAATCCTTGCAATCTTTTTACTGTTCCCAAAGATTTACCTTTTCTAGAGTGTCATATAGGTGGTATCATACAGTATATAGGCTCTCAGATTGCTACCCTCTCTTATTAATGTGTTTTTAAGGTCCCTCATATCTTTTCATGGCCTGCTAGCTCATTTCTTTTTCAGCGTTGAGTAATATTCTACTGTCTGGTTGTATCACAGTTTGTTTACCCATTCACCTACAAAGGACATCTTGGTTGCTTCCAACTATTGACAAGTATGAATAAAGCTGCTATAAACATCTGTATGTAGCTTTCTGTGTGGAAATATTTTCAACTCTTTTGGGTAAACATCTAAGAGTGCTATTGCTAGATAATATGGTAAGAGTATGTTTAGTTTTGTGGGAAACCACCAAACTATCTTCCAAAGGGACTGTACCATTTTGTATTTCCACCAGCAATAAATGAGAGTTCCTGTTGTTCCACATCCATGCCAGCATTTGATACTGTCAGTGTTCCAGATTTTGGCCATTCTAATAGGTGTGTAGTGGTATCTCAACATTGTTTAAATTTGCATTTCCCTGATGATATATGATGTGGAGCATCTCTTCATATACTTGTTATTTCTGTATCTTCTTTGGTGTGGTGTCTGTTGAAGTCTTTGACTCATTTTTAATCAGGTGATTTGTTTTCTTGTTGCTGCGATTTATGTGTTCTTTGCATATTTTGGAAAACAGTACTGCACTGGATATGTCTTTTGCAAATATTTTCTCCAAGTTCATGGATTGTATTTTTGTTCTCTTGACAGTGTCTTTTGACAAGTAGAAATTTAGTTTTAATGAAGCCCAGATTATCAATGATTTCTTTCATGGATTATGCCTTTGGTGTTATATCTAAAAAGCTATTGCCAAAACCAAGGTTACCTGGATTTTCTCCTATATTATCTGTTGGGAATTTTATATTTTTGCATTTTGCATGTAAATCTGTGGTCCATATTGAGTTAATTTTTGTGAAAGGTGTAGGGTATGTTTCTATATTCCATTTTTGGTATGCAGATATCTAGTTGTCCCAGTACCATTTGTTGAAAAACCATCTTTGCTTCATTTTATTGCCATTTCCCCTTTGTCAAAGATAATTGACTATATTTATGTAGGTCTATTTTAGGCTCTCTTTTCTGTCCCATTGATCTATTTGTCTATCTTTTTTTTTTTTTTTTTTTTGTCAATACCATGCTATAGTAAGTGTTAAAGTTGGGTAGAGTCAGTCTTCCAACTTGGTTCTTCTCTTTCAATATTGTGTTGGCTACTTTGGGCTTTTTCCTCTCCGTATAACCTTTAGGATTATTTTGTCAATATCCACAAAATAACTTCCTGGGATTTTATTGATACTGTGTGGAATCTATAGATCAAGTTGGGAAGAACTGATATCTTGACACTATAGAGTCTTCCTACTTATGCATATGGACAGTTACTTCATTTATTTAGTTCTTTGATCTCTTTCATTATAGTTTTACAGTTTTCATCATATAGCTATTCTACGTAATTTGTTGTATTTATACCTAAATATTTCATATTTGGGGTGCTAATTTAAATGGTATTGTGTGTTTAATTTCAATTTTCACTTGTGCATGAAGATTAGTTAATTTCTATAGACAGTTTTTGTGTAGGAAAGACAGTGGGATCTCCCATAAAGATGAGCTAAGAAAAGACATCACCACCTGGCACAGACAGGATGAAGACATCTGAATGCATGGTCAACATCATCGACAATAACTATCTGTGTCTTTGGGCCAGTCCTTAATTCCTTAAGGCCCTTAATCAAATGGCTGTGGTAGTCTATTGTAACAGAACTCCTTCTCCTGTTCTGGCCTCCTATGGTTGTACGATTCTGTAAATATCTATGAAGGATTGAGTGTGTCTTTGAAATGTTGACTGAGGAAAAGTCAGTTCAATTTAAACAGTAGATATTTATTTGGGCAATTTGAATTGCAATTCAGGAGACACAGATTCAGGTAGAAACCCAAAACATGTTCTAATTGCAGGAGAGGGGCTTAGGATTTTTACGGGAAAAAGGGAGGATGAGGTGAGTTTTTTTAAAAAAGAGTTCATTAGTGATAGATGAGGTAAGGCTAGGTTTGTACTTCACAGATGGGCTTGAGATTTGGTCATCAGGCAAAAGGTTAGACACACTTCATTTATTAGGTAGTGATCCAGTCAACAGCGAAGTCCAATTTCCTCAGTCCTTAAAAATGGGATATTCTTGTCCTTACTGACTTCTTGGAAGGTCGGCGGTTTGGTCCAGTTTGGAAGATAAAGAAAACAAGATGTGCAAGGAAATTCTTCTGAAATGGTTGCTCTGGCTCTATTTTAATATGGCTCCACTCATTGTCATATTTCACAAAAAAATTGTGTTATTTTTAAGCAAAAACACTTGCTAACAGCAAAACCACTGCACAATGATCATATCCACCAAACCTATGTATAGCTGAACTAACTATTGGAATTTTCTTCTGTTCTTGGAAGCTACCAGAGCAGATGAAATGATCATTAAATAGTCCCCCACTGATGAAGGCCTCATAGTCAACTTCTAGTGAATATTTATATTTATGCACTTCTCCCATCAGCCTCTATCTCTTCCCAGCCCAACTAATTGACTTTGAGTTATGCATTGTAGAACTTAGATCCAGGTGGATATCAAAATGTAGATAAACTTCCCTGTTTAATTTCATAAATAGAAATACATTCTCTTGTTCAATTATTTAACAATGACTTTGTTTTATAAACACAAAGCCATATTGATCATACAGAAGAAATAAAAAATATATAAAGGATTTTTTAATAAATACACAATTAATTGTGTTTGTTCTTGTAACACTTAAAAATGCATAATTTTCTTCTCTCTTTTTGTTCTCTTTTATCAAGTACTTATTTTAATTCATTATGGAAAACGGGGAAAATTCATAGTTATTTTTTTGTGATCAAACACATCTTTAATTAATCCTGGCATCTCAATGTAATGGTGATGAATGTTACTAATTTAACCTTTTTATGCCCTCTTAGGGGCATCTTTATAAAGAAATATGTCATTTATGGAAGTATTTGTTCAGATCAGAAAACACAACTCACCTTCTAAGGTCTTTGAATTAAGGATTACTATTAAATCATTTATTTTATTATATTTTTCTTTCTTCTCTATATTTATCTTTGCAAATTCAGTTGATAAATGCAGTATAATTTTTTTAAAGGGGCACTTCTACAGCAATAACCCAAGTGGTCTTTTACCTATTATTTTTCTTTAAGTGAAGAGTTGCAATTAAACCATGCCCCCTATCAAACACAGTAAGCTTCAATTATTCCACATCATGGTCAGAAGAGGTTTAGATAATGCCAAGTGCATGTATACTTGGCTGTAATTCTCGGGTTTCTGCAGAGGTTTTCTTGGACCTTTGGTTATACCTTCTCCTTTGAGTGGTCTTTGGTTAAAATCTCTTCACTAGTCTCATTAAGTGCTCAGGTGCGAAAGAGAAGGTGTAATATAAATTGCTTCCTAATGAAGTGGGAAGGAGAAGGCAAGTTGAAAGGACCTCAGCAGAACTATTCTGTCCAAAAGTCCCATAATTAGAGAGATAAGATTATTTCTGGTCTTCCACTGCTTCCAGTGACAACTAGTATTAGCCTCAGAAGTTAGGTGTTCATAGGGGATTGCTTCAGGGACTACTGAATGTCCCTTTCCTTAAACTCTCTCCTATAAAATTGAGCTCATCAAGGGCAAGATTTGTTGTTTCTCATTCGCTTTGTATTTTTAGTGCCCAGAACAGCACCTGGCACAAAGTAGCTGTGAGTATATTTTGATTAAATTTAATTGAATTGACTTCTTTAATTAGGTCCACAGAGTATCTATGAATGCTGGATAATTTACCACCATTGACCAGATGATTACTTCTTTGGGCCTCAAAATCCTTCAGTCAAACACTGAAATGTTTGCTGAAATAGGAATTGCCAAGTGTTTTTAGTATCTGTTCTCTAGTAATCTGTAATATTTTTGGAAATGAACCATCATGAATGATTCAGAGCCCCTTATTCCATTCTTAATTCTCCAGTGAGAAAAGTTAAAGGCAGCTAAAGATCATAAGAAGAAAAACCCAAGGATGCCACAGGTCGAGCTTTAGATAACTATAATGTGTCTGTATTCCTTAAGATCCTTAATCAAATAACATTTCTTGGGCACTCATCTAACCAAGCTTGGAAAACGAGGCATACTTGCAGAGGAAGAAGAGCTAGGCCTTGGAGTCAGATAGCTGTGAGCTCGAAGCCCAATTCTTTTATTGTTGTTGTGACACTGGATACATCACTTAAGTCTAATGCCCTCATCCTCTCCATCTTTAAAACAGAGGTAATGATAGTCAATACAGAGGGTTTTTATGAGAACATACAAATAAAGTAATAGATGTGAAAGAATATCCTGTGTCTGGTAGACTTCTAAATACCCCTGCCCCTCAAATATTCCTTGTCCCCTGGTATTCACAACCATGCATAACCCCTTCATGTTGAATAATTTGGTTCTAGCTAAGAGAACATGGAAATGGTAACAGAATGATCACTTTTGTGATTAGGTTACAAAAGATTATGATATCTACCTTACTAGCTGACTCTCACTCTCTTGCTTACTTTGATAACGTAGGCTGTCATGTTGGAGAGACTCACATGAGAAGGAAGGGAGGGTGGCTTCCAGCCAACAGACAGTAAGAAACAGAGGTTCACAGTCCAACATCCTGCAAAAAACTGAATCTTGCCTACAATCACATGAATGAGCTTGGAAGTCGATTCTTCTCCAGTTAAGGCTGGTGCTGAGACCACACCCCTCTCTTACACTATTGAGTATAGCCTGTCAGAGACTTTGAAGTAGAGGACCCAGCTAAGCTGTACCCAGATAAATGATTCCAGAAACAACCGTGAGATAATAAATATGTGCTGTTTTAAGCCACTAAGTTTTGGAATATGTTAAGCAGCAACAGATACTAATAAAAAATAAAAAATAAATATATACACATACAAACATGTGTGTGTATATATATATACATATATATGCATACACATATGTATACATACACACATACATACATAAACACATATACATATATATGATCATCCAAGTATGAACCCAGGGAATATTTTATCTCTGAAGTGACTTTTTCCCGACTCTGTGCTTATTAACTGTGTGGTAATTTTAATTAACTGTGTGCTTAGTATTCAGTGTGTGTTTCCATGAGTGTCTGGATGATGTGATGTGCTCTCTTCTACGTGTGTCATTCATAGAATTTCTAACAACAAGACAGAATCTCTGACAAAGTGATATCAGAAAAACATGCTTTGAAGCTTTATTTCCCAATATTTATTCTTCATGGATTTGTATAAGAATAGCTGGGAAGTATGTATCACAGTGAACAGCAAAGACCAGGATTTCAGTGTGTCATAGCTTCATCTCTATTTTTGTCTCTTGAACAAGTTACATAATTTATCTAAGTTTCAATTTACTCACTTACTTAAGTGGCATAATAGTCCCTATGTCATAGAGGACTCAATACGCTAAAAAACAAACAAAAAACTAAACAACATCTTTTAAAAATTCCAAGTACTTGACTAAGGCCTTTACAGATATATTAATTTTGGTCATTAAATACATACAATAAGATAGATATGATTATCATTCTAATTTTATTGGTAGGAAAACTAAGGCTCAGCTGAATCAACCAATTTGCCCTAAAGTCATAGATTTTACAAGTTTTGGGGCTTAGATTTAAATCTGCATAGTTTTCTCTTAAGAAGTGTGTTTATTCACACTTTGCCTGCTCAAATCCCACTGATCTTCCAGATTCTACCATTGCCCCATACAATCTATTCCTTCCATAACAGAGAATCTATTTTAAAACACAAATAAAATAAATAGTTAATATGTTAATTATTAAAATAATTTAATAAAATATTAAATAAACAATATTTAAATTATTAAATCCTTAAAATAAATAAATATATAAATAAAAAATAAATTAAAATATATTTGTGGAGAGAACCTATAGCAGTTCCCAGCACATAACTGTGTGCAATATATGTTACTTAATAATTATTTCTTAACTAAGATTGTTAAGATCCATTTTTGGACATAAATCATTTAATTCCAATTAATTCCAACCTTTATTCTCAGGCACATATATGATACTAAGCTTTGTGCTTCTGACTTCTTTGTTTCAAAAACGTTCAAGGAATTCGCCAGGTATAGATGAGAACATTTCACCCCTGCCTTATTCCCCAACCTCTTTTCTTCCATTCCTCCCTCCCTTCCTTCCTTCTTTCTTTTCTTCCATACTAATTCACTCAAAAAATGCTTATTGTACACCTACTATGTGACTAGTTACTGAGGTTACAGGCCAGGTTAGAGGTTGGATTGAGGTACAGACTACCATAACAAATCAGTGGTTTGAAGCCATGAAGATTTATTTTAGATCCACATTATAGGTCCATCTCGAGTCAACAGGATGAACTATGCTCTATGTCATCCTTACTCAGGGCCCTGGATGGCAGAGACTCATCTCCGTGCCTCCATAACTGCTGAGGCAAGAAAAAGGGAACATGGCACGCATGCACTATTAAAGTGTCGCATGGAAGAGATATGTGTCATATCCATGCACCTCTTCTGGGACAAAGGAGTCCCATGGCCACACCTAACTTTAAAGAGGCAGAAAAATGCAATCCTTTCTTTTCCTGAGCAGCATGTTCAACCTGCATGTTGAATAGCACATCGACCTTGAGAGACAACTTCACCTATATGTCTTATCTCACTTCTAGAAAGTTCAAGGAGACACTTCAGTGTCTTGTTTCTTTTTTTATTTTTGTGAGGAAGATCAGCCCTGAGCTAACATCCATGCCAATCCTCCTCTTTTTTTTTTTTTCCCCTGAGGAAGACTGGCCCTGGGCTAACATCCATGCCCACATTCCCCTACTTTATATGGGGCGCCGCCACAGCATGGTCTGACAAGCGGTGCATCGCTGCGCACCCGGGATCCGAGCCCTGGCTGCCAGCAGTGGAGCGCGTGCACTTAACCGCTACGCCATGGGGCGGCCCCTTCAGTGTCTTGTTTCTAATTCACTGCTTCATTCTCTTTCCATTTCTCATTTCTTTATTCAACCGTTCAATAGTTTATTGAATGTACAGTATATGTTAGGTACAGGAGTTACAGCAAATAATTTTTTTAAAAAAAGAAAAGAAAACTGCTGCCATTTATGTTGTAAGGGAGGAAAAATAATTAAAGTATTTAACAAGTCAGAGAGTGATGATGGCTTTACACTGAGAAAAGTAAAGCAGGGAAGGGGAGAAGAGAACATGATGATGTCTGAGAAGAGACTTCATTTTAAATTGGGTGATTAGGACCAGTCTTGCTGAGAAAGTGAAGTGTAGCAACGACCTGAAAGAGGTAAGAGAATGCGTCTGAGCCGCTATATTACCCAGGGGAAGATCATTCTATTCAGGAGCAGCAAACTTAAATGCCCCGAGGCAAAGCACTTCTAGTAGAAGCTTGCTTTTCTAGTGAGACCTAGAAAGAAGCATGAGACTGGATGAAAGGAGAAGGAGAGTGTGGCAGGAGATGAAAGCACAGAGGTTCCAGGGGCCAGATTAGAGACCCAGGGGCCTTCAGAAGGCCTTTGGCTTTTATGAACATCTTGGGGAACTCTTGGTAGATTTCATCCAGAAAAGTAGCATAGTCGTACATGTGTTTTAAAATAGATTCTCTATTATGGAAGGAATAGATCACATAGGGGAAATGACAGAAGCAGGAAGACCAGTGGCAGTGTCCCGAGCACCCATAGCAATGCATGTGCCAATTAGTTAGTGGAGAAAGACTGGGCAGAGCAGGTGTGGAGGAGAAATCATAAATTCCATTTTGGGCGTATTAGTTTTGAGGTGTCTATCAGACATCTTAGTGGGAATGTTGAATAGATAGCTGGATATAAATGCCCCCAAATTGGGAGAGCACTCTGGGCTGGAGATATATACATACAGACAGCATCTAATTCCATGAAGCTGGTTTGTGCGAGTATACAAAGAATGGAAGAGGTGTAAGACCTGAATCCCTAGTCACTAACGCTGAGAGATCAGAAATAAGAGAATGGAACAGCAAAGGATATTTGGAAGGAGCAGCCAATGAGGTAGAAGGAAAATATGTCCTGGAAGTCAAGTAAATAAAATGTTTTAAAGAGGAGAGAATGATCAGATTGTTGGATCAACTGGTAGGTCCCTAAGATGAAACCTGAGAAGTGACGATTCTATTATCTGTGTGAAGATGTTCAAAGGCTTGGATGTGAGGAATATTGGTGAAATATAGGGCCATAGCCTGACTATAGCAGCCTGAGGAGAAAATGGGAAGAAAACAATTAGATGTAACAAGATAAATCTGGCCATGTGTCCATTTAGGGTAGGGCTGTATCTACCTTGAAAGAGCTCCAGGACCTGAAATGGACGTACATGATGACTGAGGGGGTTGTTATCTTCGTGGTCACACTGCAGGAATTCTGGCCATGATCGCTGGCCACCTTATTCCTCCCAATCACAAACCCCAGTGCCTAAAATACCACTATTATTTATTCCCTTGAGTTTGATTTTTGTTTTTTCATACCAAGCATCTCTTTTTCTAACACTGTTACTCTAAGGATTAGCATAATAATCTGCCGTAACTTATAGAAAAACAAAATGGACTGGGAGTTGGAGGACCTCTGTGGTCTTAAATAAATCTTGTCCTTCCCTTAGATTGACTGTCCTCCTGCAAAGCTGGAAGAATAAAATGGTCTCTAAGACCCTTCAAGCTGAGAGCAGAGTCATATGGGAATTGAAATTTTGAAGGAGAAGGAATGAGTTTGGAGTTGGAATCACTGCCTGGGAAGGCTAAAGACAGACTCCTTCATTCCATCATTCAATGAACTTTACCAGCCCTAGCTGTGCTCTTTATTCTGTAATTACAGACATGAACAAGAAAATGTCTTTGTTCTAAAGGAAGCCTCAGTCTAGTGTGTGGGGGGTGGTGGATCACTTTCTGGAGATAACAAAACAAGATGTCTGGTTAAGGAGTACTAGAAAAAAAAGAGTGATGAGATGGAGGGGGCACCACTGACGACAGGAAGACAGGTTCAATAGTATGCTCACTCTGAGGCCTAATTCTGGAGGTAGTCTGTATGCTGTGAATTAAAGTCCCACTCAAGTTGCAGATTTTCATGCCCTAGGAAAGATAATTTGCAGGACAGTCTTTGGACTGTTGCTATCTCAACAGAAGCACATTCTGCACTCTACAATCAAATAGTATTTGTATTCCTAGTGGAAATTCAGTGATAAGTTTGTTAAATCACTTTCACCATTGAAAATTCTTATTTTACTTTTCACATGTATTGTGATAATAACATGTTGAAGAGCTCATCAGCTTGGAAAGGTAAGCACCCATTTTCTCTGATAGATAATCATCAACTAGAGAAATAGGCCCTGCCCCACACGGTTATCTACTTACCTACCTTAATTATCAACCTTATCTGCAGTACTGCACAGTGCAAGGACTCTGTCACTACCTTGGCTGGGCTAGAGAACAAAGACCACATACAGCAGCACAGGACAGCCTTTGAAATGAGGAGCTACCAGCGATTCTCTTCATTATATTACAGGGAACTCTTCACTTCAGGAATTTGAAAAAGAGCCCTAATGAAGTGCAGTTTCTCTTGGAAGCAATCCACATATTCCTTTACCATTGCTATGTTGAGTCATAGTCATACCAGAGATGACGCTAGTGCAAAATGCTTTGCTTTTAAAAATCACACTGAAGGGCAAACAGAGTGGTTCAACGTGTTGGAGGAGGAGTAAACGTCGATTTCTTGCTTACAGGGAGGGATTGTGCCCTTTGGAAGTCCATAGGATAGGCTGAAAGCAAACAGCTTCCTCTACATTGAGCTCATTAAAGTGACTTTGATTTGTTTTATTATTATTTTTACTTTGCACAAAAATTTCAATTAGGAATAGTATCAAATCCAGCTAATTTTCTCCTCCTGAGGATTCACGATAGACAACTAACTCAAGGGCTGAGAGTGCCTTGTTTGCAACGTGCAAGTGAACATTTTTTTAAATTTCAAAAAACAAAACAAAAAACTCAACTCAATTTTATGTACAGTCTGAATGTTTGCATCCTTAAGTCCAAATTACAATCCTGTGTCTCAGTTTCTTCCTCTTAAGATAGAATCACAGTAGTAAATGACATAATACATATAATGTACTTGGAATAATGCCCGGCATAGAGAGATGGCTCAATAATGTTAGTCATTGTTATTACTATTATAAACATCATTTTTTCTTCATCTCTCTATATTGTTTGGCCTTAATATGAAATAAGACCTAGATGAATCTTCAAATGAGAGAGAAAGAAAAGAGTTGAGCAATATATCAGGTTCTCAATTCTTGTACCATTAGTCTTTCTGAGGGATTTTTGTAGAACAAATGGTGGCTGGAAGAGTTGAAGTTTTAATATCTAATTCATAAGTACAGCTTTGCGTTAACTCTGAAAAGATATAAGAGCAACTTAGAACATTTGCTTCTAAGAACTACTTGGTGACTTGTGAAAGTAAGTGGTTATTAATTATATATGCCTACCTCAAAAACAAAAACATCATTGGATCCAAACAAACAAAAAAAGGAAACCAAACTAAGCCAAAAGCAAACACAAAAATATTGTTCAAAAGTAAAAGTAGGAAATTTGAACTCAAGAGTGGAATGTGGTAAGTTAAAAAAAAAACAAATTGTAGATTTTCTTAAAAAATCAGAACCATATTTTCTAACTTTTAGATGAAAACAATAATTTCTCACTTCTAATTTAACAAACACATAAAAGCATTTGGAAAATATTTAAAAAATGATTATGAAGAAGGAAAATATATTTTAAAAATCTTTCTGTTGCTTACCAATTTAGATATTTTTTTATATACTTAACTATAATCACAAAGCATAAACAACTGATAACCTTTTCTTTCATTTCTCACTGGCATTGTTTTTCATGGCATGATGCTGTCTTCATCTAAATCTTTTCCAGTGGTTTATAATATACCTTTGAGTTGGGATACCATCATTTTCTTGGTTGCTCCATTTTTATAAGATATTTAAGTTTTCTTCCCCAAGATTTCAATGTGTACCTTAAAAAATAATTTCATTTGTCTATTAAATATTTGGCAGAGTGAAATAGGACTGCGTAGGGAAGAGAAATTCATAGATTAATGAGATCATCCTTTAAAGGAAATCATAGGGTTTTCAAGAGATGCAGGAATCGAGCAGTTCTACTTTGACTTCCACTTGTGAAGGGTGACCCTGTTCACCTCCAGGCCCCTCAGGAGTAACCATAGACTCTTTACAGGGTATAATAGATCATCTTCATCCTCATCCTCCTACAAGCCAAACGTCTGACAGACCACATCAAGTCACACTTCCACACAGGACATCCATAAGCGGATCTGTGACACATTTACCACTAAAGTGCAGTGACAGATCACATTAATTCATAAAACACATTGATGTGTGTCTGACATTTTCTTTGGCAGATGAAATTCTTTGATACACAAGCATGGAAGTGTTGGGCTATCGCATGTTTTCAGCCAAGGCTCTGTAATTTGTCTATCCATCCTTTAAAGCCATCTCTAGAGACTTTCTGTGTAAAATTGGCAAAGTCTACCCTAGAATGGAAAGATTTCCTTCTCCTTCGATCTCAGTGATGTGATGGTCTCTATATACCCTTCATTTATTTACTATTTAAATCAATATTTTATTCCTGATTTTACAAAATTAACCCATTACTTTCAAGTTAATTGTGAAAAGTTTTCCCCTTTCTTCTTGATAATGGGTAAAGAAAAATATCCAAGATAAAGTTACATACAGAGGCATTTATTGTACAGGTCTCTTGGATACAACACAGTGCTGGGCATTGTGGAATAGTGAACAGGAGAGCCAGTCATGTGCCCTAGAGAAGTTAGTATATATCAGGTGTGTGAATATGCTATAGATAATATCTGGTCCAGAAAAATACTTATTTTGGTTTGATGTTGTTTAGGAATGGCTCCTCGAATTACAATTACTTAGCAGCTCAGCCTTTAACTATTCCAAACTTTGTCTCATGACAAGGAATTTCTCCAGCAGGATGAGGCTTATATGGGAAGAAGAAGGACATGACCATCAACTGAGCATGTATAGTGCTCTAATATACAGTGTTTTAAAAAAAAATTATCAACCATTTGATGAAATTATGATACCTGTTTTTCAGGTGCAGATGAAGAGATTGAAATGTAAAGATGTTTTAAAAATCTCGTTCAAGGCAGGTAAAAGTAATTATATAAACATGGCCTTGGTTATTAGCTGAAAACTATCGAGAGAAACATTGAGATTTAATTGTGCAATGCAGTCAGAACAAGATAATTTTGTACCTACCTCCTAAATATCAGCAATTATCATCATTTCTGATGCTATCATGGTGGCCTATGTATGAATCATAGAAATAATCATTCAACTTGTCCACCAATGGAGGGCAGGAAAAAGGCTGCACCACTTGCTAGAACCCATGAATATTTCTAAGTTAACTAAACGTTCTTGATAAGGAGCTAGCATACCCCTATGCTTACAAGAATATTACTAATGAATGAATTAATTAAAAAAATTACTTAGGTGACAGAAAAACATGTATCCAGGACTTGGTTCTGCCATTGGCTTATCAAGTCATTTTAGAACAGTCAGTTTATGACTTTGGGCCTCTGGTTTCTTCTTCATAAAATCTGGGCATTGGTGCGATTGGAATTTCTCCAATCAGCAAAACACTATTTATATTCCTGCAATGGACAGAGGATAGCATATGACTTTGTATCTTCCATCAAGGAGGTGTCTACATAAAAAAAATAAGGCAGGAGGAGGTAAGAGGATAGAGAGAACATCATGGTCCCCTAACATGCGCAAGGCATTGTGTGGAGTGCTTTACATAGAGCCTTAAAATTGATCTCACCAAAACTCTACAAATTCAGCATTGCTATGTTTATTTCGTAGAGGAGAAATTGCTAGAAAATATAGTTGGGTCAGAATTTTAACAACTATGTTACAAAGCCGAAACAAATTTCGGGAATAATAGAAGTCAATGGGGAATTTTTAGAGGACAGAAGAATAAACAATTAACTCTTTTTCAGAAGTTTTTTTTTTTTTTTTTTTTTTTTGATGTTAGGGAATCTGAGAAAGTCTAGGCTGCAAACACCAGAACTTTTCAAAGTCCTTTCCTTGAGGTTGGAAGTGAAATATTTCAGAAAGTATGATGGTGATAGGGATAGGGAAATTGATTCTCATTCTAAGTATCTTTGCACATGCAGCTCCAAGCTTGGAATGCTTCCTAGGAACTAAAATTATCGCTCTATGCAGTCATGGCTCATTCTCCCTAGTGAAACTTCTTTGAATTAATCTTACTGAGAGTCAATTAAGAAGCGAAATGTTAGTCCTCAAGCTTTTCAACATGCCTGTTTTGGCCCCAATGTCTTTTTTCTACACACATGAGGTCTTCACTTCCACTTTAACCTCATCCTGCTCATACCCCAATAGACTTTTTGCTAGGTAGGAAACATCAGTTTGCTGGTACCAATCATCTTGCTGCTTTGGAAAGAATCTCCATTCATTTCTGGGTTCATGTTTATTAAACTCTATGCCAATTTCTCATGTATGGAGATTTAACTTCTATTCTTAAAAGGAAAATTAAGTGATATGATCAGCAAAATATTAAAGACATTACTTGAAGCTAAAATATATGTCACTGTCCAATAATTTTCATCGAATACCTTATTATAAAATTTAGTCAATTATATAGTCTAATGGTGAACTTAAAATGCCCTTTAACGTGAAATTAAATTTAAACAGTAGTTAGAAGTTTAAAACTATTCGAGGAAAATATTAGCCCCTTTTGGTTACATGAACTAGAGAGAGTGTTTTGAGAGGCATTTATCTTGATAAATAAAGTGACAGCTATTTATGGCAGAGGTTCCCAGAATGTCTGTCTTTGAAGTGGTTTTTGGGAACAAAGTGAAATGTGCCCCCAGCAAAGCTTAGAAGGAAGACCACCTGTCAGAATTAAACCAGAAAATTATTGTTTGATTTAGAAGTGGAATTTGAAGGCATGTCAGAAGACATAGAGTGGAGAGATAAGCAATGACTATGGCAGGAAGAGCCTTCAGGGCCAGGCCAAGGGACTGGAAAGCACTGGAGAGTCGTGAAGACATTTGTATGTCACTGAAGCACTGGAGAGTCAATTATCCATTCATTCATTTCCTCATTCTGATATCTGTCATCTGGCTGTTCCTCCTAATTGGTAACTTCTTCCCCGTTTTGTACAGTACTGGTGGAAATCACTGCCCATGTCATGCAATAGAAGCAGCTCATGCAGAGAGAACCTCCTTGGCTTGACCAAACAGACCTGCCAGACTGGGGCTTTGACTGTCGAAATAAGGAAATAAAGATAGTGCAGTGTTTTACGTTCACAGCCACTGTGCCATTCTCTAGTATTGGTGGCAGCCAGGTAGTGAAATAGCAGTGGTGACATGCTGGCTAGAAATGCAGCCAGCAGAAGCCCCAGAAAAAAGCCTGAACAAATCCCCAAAGGATGTGTAGATGGTTACCCGTCAGATGTGGTCATGCCAGCCCAAGACCTCAGCAACAGTGATCAAAGAACAGAGACAGTTAGCTGACACAGCTGTGGGTCTGCTCCTCTCACTGCTAATCGAACAGTGGAGATGGCTATGTATGGAAAACATGCAGAAAGTTCTTCATCTTTTGTTTGGTACCCTAATTCAGAGGTGGTTAGAAGTGAAAGTAGCTAATCTAACATGTCCACAATGCTGGGTGCAGTACTTCTGACTTCTTCAACAGTCTGTCTGACCTGGTGGAATTTTATGAAAGTATCTGCACCCTCTAAGGGCCCAGGAGCAGAAGGTGGCTGTTGAGAAACAGGCTTTGCAGAGGCTGGTGGGAGTCTTGCCAGATACTGTAGCAGAAATCCTTGGAGTGAACAAATGTTGGCTGAGCTGCAGTCTAGTCTTGGAGTCACTATAGCAACCTGTCATCAATAGGCATTTGATTTACTGCCTTTGGGTGGTCATCCTGGAATTCTTGGATCTCAGTGCCTCTGTTGAGGAGTCTACCATGACCACCTCTGCCTCAGATAACCCAGACAACCCGAAGAGGATGGGCGTCTCTCCTTAGCCATAGGTCATTCATCCATTCTTCAAAGGTTGGGAGAGCTACTCTGCTGCGCGAAGAACAGTCAGGAAGCCTCTTTTCTCTGGAGCTGGGCTGTAGCTCAGAAGGCCTGGGGTCTCAGTGGCACTGTTGCCCCCCAGTGCTACTCCATTTGTGGCAGTTGATGGGAGGACATATGTGTCAATTGCATGCGTATCAATTTCTATACATTTAAAAAAAAAAGTAGGTGTGACATTGTCTGCTTCTTATCCTGCAGAGTAGATTTGGGTTCCACTCATTTTTCTATCATCCTTTCTTCAGTCTCTCCCATTTGTTCTGTAATGTATATGTTACTTATATTCAATTATTTGTTGTTTAATCTAGCAAGATTCATGAAGCTAAGAACCCTGAGTGATTAAAGATTTTGAGCAAGGGACTGACCAAATTTGCACTTAAAAAGTTTTGGACTTAGGACTGAACCGAGATAAACTGAGACTGAGTCAGGTCTGTGACATCAGCACAGAGGAAGTCGTATTTGGAAAGGGAGGACGGATTAATTTTTGCCTGATTGCATACTGACTCTTCCTCAAACAAACTCTACTGAATTTTAACCGGGGAAATGTTCCTTATGGTTTAACATAAACCATATCTGGTCAAAGGCGAGGCACATAGGGCAATATGTTGCACATTTAAGCAATCACAGAGAGTTTGACGTGCTTATTGATTCACTAAATTACTGAAGAACTCACACATTATTGGTACACAATTTATGAAGCCATGGCTTGAAATAGTAAGGATGTCTCTATAATTTTAGGGAGTTAGGTTTAGGTTTCCATTTAAAAGAGAGCTGTGTGTGTGCGTGTGTGTGTAGATATTCACTAATATCATGTTGTAGATATAAACAATTATGAAGGGAAAATAGCTCTTAAGGACCTAAGAATAGTGACAAGTATATGATTCTGTTCTTAAGAAGCAGATAAGCCCATGAGGCCTAGAAATTTTCCTACCAAGAATATCCTTACATAATTGTCTTCATGGCTATGGTGGAAAATATTCATATACTAAAGAAAATGCATTTTTCATGCTTTGTGTATAAATGCTGACTGTATGGGATATTGCTATAAACCAGAGTTGTGGATGCCTTTTTTTTTTCTTTTGTAACACACAAGAAATGATGCACCCTCTTCTATGGGCATATTCGGGTTTGTGGACTAAATCTCATAACCGGCTATAACTCTTCCTCACAGAAACCGTATCCAAGTATACTTTCCTGAGAGTGACAGTATTATGGGAAAATCTTGTTTGTTTATTTATTTAGCTTTTCATAAAAATAATATATTCATTTGAAATTCAAATGAAACAGAATTTTTAATAATAAAATACCATGGTCCCGTGCCCACACCTCCCTGCTCCCAATCTCTCTGTCTAAAGTCAACTAACAATATTCAAATATCTGTTATTGATTTATTCCTTTTTACTTCCTCTGCTGCAATTTCAATAGTAATTTGGTAGGGTTATATGACAAAGTCCTACATCTTGATCATAGTTCTCTCACCTTTTAAGTGAATCATCAAAAATATCAGTATGTTAACTGTTCCTAGCAATTAAAGATTGGTAATTCATCTGAAACCTGTTAATGCGCCAGCATGTTCTGAGTCCAAATTTAAGAAATGATAACCTACAAAATCAACTCTATGCTGCTTAGATCCCCTACATTTTGATGTAACATACATTATTAGAATAAGTCCCTTGTATTATATACATATATATACACACACCAGACATCTCCAGTGAACCTATGCCCCTATGCCCCACGCATCAGGCACTGTCTTACTTCCATGTTTCTGTTTATGATTTTCACCTTCGTTTCACTAAGTAAACTGTCCGCTCAAGACTCAAATCAGGTCCATCTCTTCCATGGAACTTTATTTGACTATACAGATGTACTATAAAATTTCCTTTCTCTACACTCCTTTAATAATATTATTAATAAAATCACATATTTATTATCACGGTTACTTTTAGGGACCCAATATTTAACAGACATTACATAGACAGTGCCTGTCCTATCCTTTACTCTTCACAACAATCTATGAGCTCAACATTAGTGATCCAATGCATAGATGAGGAAACTGAGGCACGGAGAGACTTAAAACTTTCTCAGGGCCACACAGCTCTGTGATCCCAGGGCTGAGATTAGAGTACAGCTTAACCTGAACTCAAAGTCTACAGTTGATACATTCAATAACCCTTTGCAGATGCTAATTTCCCTCAAGCTCTCTGTTGCCTTTTCCATCACACTAAATTTACTGAAAAATTCTTACTCTGACTTCTGATAAATTGTTTATGTTTTTCAACTTCTCATATGTGTCTTTGAATCACTGCCTTGAGGGCACTGTTTCCAACCAAATGATTAATACATAGTAGGGAGCTCAAGACATATCTGTTGAATAAATATTTATGCACACCACGGCGGTCATTCCCTGAATGGGTGATATGCAATATTAAGGCTGTGTTGATTCCAGACTAAAATGACAGAGGAAAATTTAAAATTTTAATAGACATCACAATAGAAAAAAAAAGTCAAATAGAGATTTTTGGTTTTTTGGTTGTCGTGTAGTTCCTGAATTTACCTGGCAATATATGGAAGATAGCTAATAATGTCAATGACAGTATAAATTAACACCTGGAATCTTCTAGAGCCTGTTCTGAGGATTTTGTTTTGAGTTTTTTCTTTCTTTGTGACTTTCAGTTTCTGAAGACTGCTTTATTTAGCATAGCTTGTAAGATTTGAGATATTATATTTTTAAAAAGGAAAAAAATTGTGTTCCAAAGGATCTATAAATATTATTCCTTTGGCCTTTAAGAAGATTTAGCATCAGTTTGGCCTCTAAAAAGAGGCCAAAGAAAGAAAGCTCTTTTACAATGTAAAAACACAGGAACCAAAGTCCCTTTCAGCAGAGAAAGCTTTGTGATTAGTGGAGCGTATACAATTATAAACTCAATTGTTAAATCAAAACGCATCCCAATCACCCTAGCATGTCACTTTTCATGGGCAATACATTCCCCAAGAAGGCAAGCTCTCTGCTAACAATATTGAACCAAATCATCAAAATTCATAGACGAGTCTATAAAATGTGAAATTCCATCAGCAAAGTGCACAGTGGGCTGCAGTGTGTAGATTAATGGGCAGTCTGTCAAGTATTTTAATGTATTCCTCAATCGTCGAAACACATGTGATGATTAGTAAAGTATTCGGCCTGAGCAGTAAAAGATATAAAATAAATTAATGACACCTTCTGAATTAATAAAGCATTTGGTTATGCTGTATTGATAAATCAGAAGCACAAATTAAAAAGCCCCATAACTGGATACATTTTCCCCCAGGCATGCTGAGAGTTCACACTGTCCTCTTCCTGTGGCGTCCTCCTAAATGAGGATCTCTGTGAAAGTGCAAATGCTAAGTTTCCAAAGAATCTCAGAACATGAACACTCACTAGTTTAAGCCTTAAATGTAAACCAACATCTATAACTGGCATCACTCATATTTCTTTCAAGTTTCAAAAATGAGATTTCTTTTTCCTAAGCCTGTTTTCAGAACTATTTTCACCTCAAAAGCAATTTTCAATATTTTCTTTGAGGCATGTTGCTGGAAACACCGAAGCTGGAAAATGCGCACCAGAACAGAATCAGACTAAATAAATCCACTCTCACTTTGGTTATTGATATACATTATGGGAGCTGCAGGAGGTGAAATGTATAAGGTTCATCAAGGCTGATTCGTTAGAGTGGTCAGGACAATGAAATCCCACAGGTCAAAAAGATTCACCTTGTTCTTTAAAGGCAGGCTTGGTAAGTGAAACAGCTATGATAATTTAGTTACAGTCTTTAATTTTCAATGCCGCCTTTGCCCAGTAGGGACCCTCATAACTTGGAGGGATGAGAGAAAATCTTAAACTTTAAATGCAGTCTTTTTAAATTTTTTTGCTGGGAAAGATTCACCATGAGGTAACATCTGTTTCCAGTCTTCCTTTTTTTTTTTTTTTTTTCCTTCCCCAAAGCCCCAGTACATAGTTGTATATTCTAGTTATAAGTCCTTCTAGTTCTTCTATGTGAGCCGCTGCCACAGCATGGCCACTGACAGATGGGTGGTATGGTTCCACGTCCAGAACCAGACTCAGGCCCCTGAAGCAGAGGGCACTGAACTTCAACCTCTAGGCCATCAGGGCTGGCTCTAAATGCTGTCTTTAAGAGGTAGGTATTTACAAGAGGAAAGGCACATTACTTTTACTGAGGGATTAAATTTTGCTCATGATTTGCTTTTCAAGGTTTTCCATCCATTTCAAAGGTCCATTCAACCCGGCACCAGGAGTTGAAACACATGTGAGGTATTTTTCACTGAAAATATAAAAGCAAACTCATGGACATTGCCCTTTACGGCCTCACAGTTTGAAACCTGAAAGTTGCTTAAAATAATAACACGATATGGAAAATGTTATGAAAAGAGTAAGAACTGGATGCTGTGTAAGTTATAGGGCATCTAACTGAATCGGGGTGGTGCATGAGCATCAGGGAAGTTTTCCTCATGGAGTCAGAACAAGAAACTCATCTTGGACAATGAAGATGAAGATATTTCTGGATGACGATATGGAATGAACAAATTATTCTTATGTGGAATGGAAGGTATGTAGTTTGGACAGGAAAAGACACTCCGGATAATAAAGGGGAAAGAATTTATGGCACATCTCTTTTCAGTTACTTCAAGTTGGATTAACCTTTTCCCAATGATAAAAAAGATGAAAAATCTATCAGGAGATAAATTAGCTCTTCCTTTCTGTAACAGCTTTCAAAAACTATTTCTGAAGGCAATGAGCTTTTCATCAATGAATTTGTTTAGGTGTTGAGTGACAGCTTGGGAAAGTCATTGAACAGTTTCTACCTTTGCAGTCCATATTCCTGGGAAATATTAGAAAGATGTTTCAGAAGGGAGAACTAGACACTGAAAGTTCTCTTTAGGGCCGTTAGAATTCACAGTGTTACTCATGATGACTCACAGTTCCCTTTTACCATAGAATTTTCTGTATCTTTTTGCAAGAGATTTGCAAACATCTTGTCATGTATATAAACTCCTTGTCAGATATGTAAATACTTTGTCTTTGGCACAGAGTGTGCAATGTGTGTTTACAGTTCTGTTCCTATTTCCTCTTTCCTTTAGTAAATTTGCCTAGATTATGGAAGTTGGTGAATTATCTTAGTAGGCCAATGGTTTGGACAAAACAAACTTTTAGATGATAAATAAGACAGTTAACAGCTGTCATAGCCATATCAAGTAAAAATGTGCTTTTTTAAAAAAATAAGATTGAAATAGAGATATATGACCACAGCAGAAAATGTTGGGAAATAGTAAAATTATAATGCACACAAAAATTATCCTTTTAAGGTTTGGTTATCAGCTCCTTTTGCCCCCAGGGTAGCATTTTAATTTGGAATCCCCATATTTCTATATTGTTTGTATGTTGCTTTTTAATATTATGTTATACAATGAGCATCTTCTCTATAATTAAACATTATTGAAACGTTTAAAAGCCATGCAATAGTCTATCCTACATTTGTACTGTAGTTCATTTAATCAATCCCCATTGTTAAAGATTTTACCTATTAACTACTGTGTAATCAAACGTGTGTTTCAACCAGTATTTTTTCAGCTCAACCAATTAAAAATGTTTTGTGTATTTAATTTTACTTAAAAATGTAGAAGTAATAAATGTAGAAGTAAATAAACTAATAAATATATGCACCTCTATGTTCATTGCAGCATTATTCACAATAGCCAAGACTCAGAAACAATGTAGGTGCCCATGAATGGATGAATAGAAGATGTGGTATATATATACAGTGGTATATTATTCAGCCACAAAAAAAGATGAAATCTTGCCATTTGCAACAACATGGATGGACCTTGAGGGTGTTATGCTAAACAAAACACGTCAGACAGAGAAAGTCAAATAACATATCATGTCACTAATATATGGAAGATAAACAGCAACAACAACAGCAAGAAACAAACATATAGACACGGAGAATAGATTGGTGGTTACCAGAGGGGAAGGGGGAAGGGAGGAGGGCAAAAGAGGTAAAAGGGCACATATGTATGGTGACAGATGGCAACTAGACTTTGTATGGTGAACACACAATGTAGCCTACAGAGAAACGGAAATATAATGTACACCTGAAATTTATATAATATTATAATATAACCAATGTTACCTCAATAAAAATGTAATTAAATTAAAAAATGTAGAAGTAATAAATGACTACATTCTTATTTTTTTTAAACATTGAGATGACTAGAAAGTAAATTCCATTATCTTTTCCAGAAGTAACAATTCTTAGGAATTAAGCAACCATACATGCCAATTTATACCTGCTTATCTGGTGCAGGTGTTAATGTAATGGTGACATTTTCAATTCATAGAATGTACCATTTTGAATGACAAATCATGTAATCACTTTAGTTCATAGTTTGCAGAGTAAATGTGTATTTCTACTACATATTTGCATTTATATATCTTCTACATATGCGCATGTTTAGAAGTTATTGTATATATTTTAGCAACTTATTTAATAACAATATTTCTCAAAGAAATTTCCATAACAGATTATATGGCTCAGACTCATTTCTTTTAACTCCTGTGGTATTCCTGAATATAGAAGAAAAAATTTTATTAATATAGATGAATAATAATTTCCTAATTATGACGTTAAAGGATGATTTTTAAAAGGTGGTATAATAACTCTCACACAAACAGAAAGTGAAAACTTGTCAAAGACTTTCTCTAGCTCATCAATTAGTGAGACCAGTAAGGCGTTAGAACTGGTTCAAAGAATTCAACACATAAACACACACACGCATGCACACACACACAAACACACACACAATCAAATATGTCAAAATGAATTTATAGATACATACAAAATTGGTCAATATTCACAGCTCCAATGGATATAATTCATTTGCTTTTATATGTAAATGAACCATTTACATTACTGTCAGTTTTCTACAACTTACAGGGTTATTCAAAGCCTATGGCAGGCAGAAATAACTTGGAGGGTGTGCTAGATTGGCCACCAGTTATCTTTTACGACAATTTCAGAGTCTTTCACAGTTTTTTCTGCCAATGGAATTTTAGATCACATTTACTATATTTGTCATTGTAAAGAATACTTCAAGGAACATTTTTCAATATGTTAACATTTTCTCATATGAACATGTTTGTAAGATAGTTACCTAGAACTGCTGGGTGAAAGTGTCAAGTTAATTTCTTTCTTTCTTCCCTTTGTCCTTCCTTCCTTCCTTTCCTTCTTTCCTCCTTTCCTCCTTCCTTCCTTCTTGCCTTCCTTCCTTTCTTTCTCTTTCTTTCTTCTTTCGTTTGTTTATTTTTAGAGCAATTGCCAATGAGCCTTCAAAAGTGCTATTCTACTGTATGCTACCATGAACTATCTATAAATGTACCATTTCTCTACACTTAAAAATACTGGATTTGTTCTTTTCTGTTCCTGTAGTCAGGTCATTGTTTTGATTCTCATTGCCTGAATTGCTAATGACACTGGGCATCTTTTCATGCATTTATTGGCCATTGATATTTCTTCTAACTTAAATTCATTATTTATATACTTTTTACATTTTAACTTTTTTTATTTCTTATTCATATGGAACTGCTTATATATTTTTTATAATAGTTATTACCTTATATATAAGTTAAAATATTTTATTGCATTTTGTCAGTTATCTTTTAAAAAATTTTCTTTAAGATATATTTTTTGATTGCAGTAATATCAACAAATATATTTATATTTACATTTATATTTATCATTTAAATAATTTGTAAGTATAGATTTCAGTGCTATTAAATACATTCACAATGTTGTGTAACCATCATCATTATCTATACCCCAAATTTTTCATTATCCTCAATATAAACTCCATACCCATTGATAATGGTTATAATCGATAACTCCCCATCTCTCCCCCCAAACTCTATTCGACTTTCTGTCTCTATGAGTTTGCTTATTTTAGGTACCTCATATACGTGGAGTCATACAATATGTGTCCTTATTGTATGTGTCTGGCTTATTTCACTTAACATGTTTTCAAGGTTTACCCATGTTGTAACAAATACCACAATTTCATTCCTTTTTACGGCTGAGTAATAATATTCTGTTGTACAGTCATGAGTTGCTTAACAACAAGGATAGGTTCTGAGAAATGCGTCCTTAGGTGATTTTGTCATTGTGTGAACATCATAGAGTGTACTTACACAAAGCTAGATGGTATAGCCCACTATACATATCTAGGCTATATGGTACTAATCTTATGGGACTACCACAGTATATGTGGTCCGTTGTTGACCAAAACATCATTATGTGGCACATGACAATATTATAATCCACATTTTGTTTATCCATTCATGTGTTGAGTGACATTTGTATTGTTTCTACTTTTTGGATATTGTGAATAATGCTACTGTGAATATTGGTGTAACAATATGTATTTGAGTCCCTGCTTTCAATTTTTTTTGATATATACCTAGGACAGGCATTGCAGATCATAGCAGTTCTATGTATAACCTTTTGAGGAACTGACAGTTTTCCACAGCACCTGCAACACTTTACTCTCCACCTCCCATTGGGTACAATGCATGTGCTTGTTTTTAACAGCCATTCCAATGAGTGTAAAACTGCATATCATTGTGATTTTTATTTGCATTTTCCTGATGACTAATGATGTTGAGCATCTTTTTATATCCTTACTGACCATTTGTTTATCTTTTATAGAGAAAGATCTATTCAAGTTCTTTGCCAATTTTTTAATTGGTTGTTTTGCTGTTGTTGTTGAGTTTGATGAGTTTTTGTTATTCTGGATATCAAACCTTTATCAAACATATGATTTGTAAATATTTTCTCCCAGTTTGTAGGATGCCTTTTCATTTTCTTGATAGTGTTTTTTGATGCACAAAAGTTCTTATTTGTAATGAAGTCCAATTTATTTACTTTTTCTTTTGTTGCCTGAGATATTGGTGTCACGTGCATGAAATTGTTGCCAAATCCGATGTCTTGAAGTTTTCCCCCACTGTTTTCTTGTAAGACTTTTATAGTCTTAGCTTTCAAATTAAGGTTTTGACCCATTTTGAGTGAATTTTTATTTATGGTGTCAAGTAAGGGTCCAACTTCATTCTTTTGCAAGTGGATATCCAGTCTTCCCAGCACCATTTATTGAAAAGAATGTCCTTTCCTAGTTGAATAGTCTTGGCACTCATGTCAAAAATCAATTGACCATATATGTGAGGGTTTAATTATTGTAGTTTTGTAGTAACTTCTGAAGTCAGGAAATATGAGTCCTCCAAATTTGTTTTTCTTTTTCAAAAATATATTGACTAGTTGAGGCCCCTTGCAGTTCCACATCAATTTGTGGATCAGCTTTGCCATTTTTGTAAAAAATGCTGCTGAAATTTTAATTGAGATTGTGCTGAATCTGTAGATCACTTTGGAGAGTATTGACATCTTTTTTTTTTTTTAATATTTTGTTTATTGCAGTAACATTGGTTTATAACATTGTAAAAATTTCAGGTGTACATCATTGTACTTCTATTTCTGCATGGACTACATCATGTTCACCACCAAAATACTAATTACAACCCATCACCACACACATGTACCGAATTATCCCTTTCACCCTCCTCTCTCCCCCCTCCTCCCCCCCTCTGGTAACCACCAATCCAATCTCTGTCCCTATGTGTTTGTTTATTGTTGTTATTATCTACTACTTAATGAAGGAAATCATACAATATTTGACCTTCTCTCTCTGACTTATTTCACTTTGCATTATACCCTCAATGTCCATCCAGGTTGTCAGAAATGGCTGGATTTCATCGTTTCTTATGGCTGAGTAGTATTCCATTGTGTATATATACCACAGCTTCTTTATCCATTCGTCCCTTGATGGGCACTTAGGTTGCTTCCAAGTCTTGGCTATTGTGAATAACGCTGCAATGAACACAGGGGTGCATGTACCTTTGCAAATTGGTGTTTTCAAGTTCTTTGGATAAATACCCAATAGTGGAATAGCTGGATCATATGGTAGTTCTATCCTTGATTTTTTGAGGAATCTCCATATTGTTTTCCATAGTGGCTGCACCAGTTTGCACTCCCACCAGCAGTGTATGAGAGTTCCCTTCTCTCCACATCCTCTCCAACACATATTGTTTCCTGTCTTGTTAATTATAGCCATTCTGACGGGCGTCAGGTGATATCTCATTGTAGTTTTGATTTGCATTTCCCTGATAGTTAGTGATTTTGAACATCTTTTCATGTGTCTGTTGGCCATCTGTATATTTTCTTTGGAGAAATGTCTGTTCAGGTCTTTTGCCCATTTTTTAATTGGGTTGGTAGTTTTTTTGTTGTTGAGATGCATGAGTTCTTTATATATTTTGGAGATTAAGCCCTTATCAGATGTATGGTTTGCAAATATCTTCTCCCAATTGTTAGGTTGTCTTTTCGTTTTGTTGATGGTTTCCTTTGCTGTGCAGAAGCTTTTTAGTTTGATGTAGTCCCATTTGTTTATTTTTTCTATTGTTTCTCTTGCCCAATCAGATGTGGTGTTTTAAAAGATGTTGCTAAGACCGATGTGGAAGAGCGTACTGCCTATGTTTTCTTTTAGAAGTTTCATAGTTTCAGGTCTTACATTCAAGTCTTTAATCCATTTGGAGTTAATTTTTGTGCATGGTGTAAGGTAAGGGTCTACTTTCATTTTTTTGCATGTGGCTATCCAGTTTTCCCAACACCATTTGTTGAAGAGACTTTCTTTTCCCCATTGTATGTTCTTGGCTCCTTTGTCAAAGATTAGCTGTCCATAGATGTGTGGGTTTATTTCTGGGCATTCAATTCTATTCCATTGATCTGTGTGTCTGTTTTGTGCCAGTACCATGCTGTTTTCGTTACTATAGCTTTGTAGTATAATTTGAAATCAAGGAGTGTGATACCTCCAGCTTTGTTCTTTTTTCTCAGGATTCCTTTAGCTATTCGGGGTCTTTGGTTGTTCCATATAAATTTTAGGATTCTTTGTTCTATTTCTGTGAAAAATGTTATTGGAACTTTGATAGGGATTGCATTGAATCTATAGATGGCTTTAGGAAGTATGGACATCTTAACTATGTTAATTCTTCCAATCCAGGAGCACGGAATATCTTTCCATTTCTTTGTGTCTTCTTCAATTTCTTTCAGAAATGTTTTATAGTTTTCAGTGTACAGATCTTTCACCTCTTTGCTTAAGTTTATTCCTAGGTATTTTATTCTTTTTGTTGCAATTGTAAATGGGATGGTATTCTTAATTTCTCTTTCTGCTACTTCGTTGTTAGTGTACAGAAACGCAACTGATTTTTGTATGTTGATTTTGTATCCTGCAACTTTCTCATATTCGTTTATTACTTCTAAAAGTTTTCTGGTGGATTCTTTAGGGTTTTCTATATATAAAATCATGTCATCTGCACATAGTGACAGTTTCACTTCTTCCTTTCCAATTTGGATCCCTTTTATTTCTTTCTCTTGCCTGATTGCTCTGGCTAGGACTTCCAATACTATGTTAAATAGGAGTGGTGACAGTGGGCATCCTTGTCTGGTTCCTGTTCTTAGAGGGATAGCTTTCAGTTTTTCACCATTGAGGATGATATTAGCTGTGGGTTTCTCATATATGGTCTTTATTATATTGAGGTACTTTCCTTCTATACCCATTTTATTCAGAGTTTTTATCATAAATGGATGCTGTATCTTGTCAAATGCTTTCTCTGCATCTATTGAGATGATCATGTGATTTTTGTTCTTCATTTTATTAATGTGGTGTATTACGTTGAGCCATCCCTGCATCCCTGGAATAAATCCCACTTGATCATAGTGTATAATCATGGTGTATAATCTTTCTAACGTATTGTTGTATGCGATTTGCTAGTATTTTGTTGAGGATTTTTGCATCGATGTTCATCAGTGATATTGGCCTATAATTTTCTTTTTTTGTGTTGTCCTTGTCTGGTTTTGGTATCAGGGTAATGTCAGCTTCGTAGAATGAGTTAGGGAGCTTCCCCCCCTCCTCAATTTTTTGGAAGAGTTTGAGAAGGATAGGTATTAAGTCTTCTTTGAACGTTTGGTAGAATTCACCAGGGAAGCCGTCTGGTCCTGGACTTTTATTTTTGGGGAGCTTTGTGATTACTGTTTCTATCTCCTTACTGGTGATTGGTCTATTCAAATTCTCTACTTCTTCTTGATCCAGTTTTGGAAGGTTGTATGATTCTAAGAATTTATCCATTTCTTCCAGATTGTCGAATTGGTTGGCACATAGCTTTTCATAGTATTCTCTTATAATCTTTTGTATTTCTGAGGTGTCTGTTGTAACCTCTCCTCATTCATTTCTGATTTTACTTATTTGTGCCTTCTCGCTTTTTTTCTTGGTGAGTCTAGCTAAAAGTTTGTCAATTTTGTTGATCTTTTCAAAGAACCAGCTCTTGGTTTTATTAATTTTTTCTATTGTTTTTTTGGTCTCTATTTCATTTATTTCTGCTCTGATTTTTATGATTTCCCTTCTTCTACTGATTTTGGGCTTTGTTTGTTCTTCTTTTTCCAGTTCTTTTAGGTGCATTGTTAGATTGTTTATTTGAGATGTTTCTTGTTTGTTGAGATAGGCCTCTATCGCTATAAACTTCCCTCTTAGAACTGCTTTTGCTGTATCCCATAAATTCTGGCGTGTCGTATTTTCATTTTCATTTGTCTCCAGGTATTTTTTGATTTCTTCTTTGATTTCTTCGTTAACCCAGTCATTGTTCAGTAGCATTTTGTTTAATCTCCATGTATTTGTGGCTTTTCTGATTTTCTTCCTATAGTTGATTTCTAGTTTCATACTGTTGTGGTCAGAAAAGATGCTTCGTATTATTTCAATCTTCTTAAATTTATGGAGACTTGTTTTGTGGCCTAACATGTGATCAATCCTGGAGAATGTTCCATGTGCATTTGAAAAGAACGTGTATTCTTCGGTTTTTGGATGGAATGCTCTGTATATATCTACTAGGTCCATCTGTTCTAGTGTGTCATTTAAGGCCAATGTTTCCTTATTGATCTTCTGTTTGGATGATCTATCCGTCGGTGTAAGTGGAGTGGTAAAGTCCCCTACTATTATTGTGTTACTGGCTATTTCTGTTTTTATGTCTGTTAATAATTGCTTTATATATTTAGGTGCACCTTCATTGGGTGCGTAGATATTTACAAGTGTTATATCCTCTTGTTGGATTGTTCCCTTGATCATTATGTAATGCCCTTCTTTGTCTCTTTTTACAGTTTTTGTTTTAAAGTCCATTTTGTCTGATATGAGTACTGCTACCCCAGCTTTCTTTTCATTGCCATTTGCGTGGAGTATCTTTTTCCATCCCTTCACTTTCAGTTTGTGAGTGTCTTTAGGTCTGAAGTGTGTCTCTTGTATGCAGCATATATATGGGTCTTGTTTTTTCATCCAGTCAGCCACCCTATGCCTTTTAATTGGAGAATTTAGTCCATTGACGTTTAAAGTAGCTATTGATAAGTATGTACTTACTGCCATTTTTTAACTTTTTTTTTTCTTAGTGTTTTAGTAGTCCTACTCTGTTCCTTACTTCTTCTATACAGAATTGATGGTCACTTTAGTTTGACCTCTGTCTGAAAGCTGTACTCTTTAACTCCCCTCTTCCCTCCTTCTATGTTTTTGATATCATATCTAACCTCTTTTTTGTGCATTTGTATCCATTACGTTCTAATCATGGAAATAGATAATTTTTCCTTTTTGTGGTCTTCTCTTTTCCCCTTAAATGATTCCCTTTAACATTTCTTGTAGCTCTGGTTTCTTGGTGACAAACTCCTTTAATTTTTGCTTATCTGGGAAAATTTTGATCTCTCCTTCCGTTTTGAATGATAACCTTGCTGGGTAGAGTATTCTTGGCTGTAAGTTTTTTCCTTTTAGCACTTTAAATATATCATGCCATTCTCTTCTAGCCTGTAAGGTTTCTGCTGAGAAGTCAGCTGATAACCTTATGGGGTTTCCTTTGTATGTAACTTGACATTCTCTTGCGGCTTTTAGGATTCTCTCTTTATCTTTAATTCTGGACATTTTGATTATGATGTGTCTTGCTGTGGGCCTCTTTGGGTTTATCTTGTTTGGGGCTCTCTGTGCTTCCTGTACCTGGATGTCTGTTTCCTTCCTTAGGTTAGGGAAGTTTTCATTTATTATTTCTTGAAATAGATTCTCTGTCCCCTTGTCTTGCTCTTCTCCTTCTGGGACACCTATAACACGGATGTTAGTGTGCTTGATGTTGTCCCAGAGGTCCCTTAGACTATCCTCACTCTTTTTAATTCTTTTCTCTTTTACCTGTTCACCTTGGGTAATTTCTTCTATCCTTTCTTCCAGCTCACAGATCCGTTCTTCTGTATCCTCTACTCTGCTTTTGAGTCCCTCTAATGAATTTTTCACTTCCAGTATTGTATTCTTCATTTCTGATTGGTTCTTTTTTATATCATCCATTTCTTTGTTGACATTCTCACTGAGTTCATCTATTCTTCTCCCCAGATCAGTGAGCATCCTTAACACTCTTAGTTTGAACTCTCTGTCGGGTAGGTTGCTCATTTCTGTTTCACTTAGTTCCTTTTCTGGGGTTTTGTCCTGTTCCCTTACTTGGAATGTATTCTTTTGCCTCCTCATTTTGCCTCTTTCCCTGTGCTTGTGTCTACGTATTAGGTAGGTCAGCTACGTCTCCTGATCTTGGATAAGTGACCTTATGTAAGTGATGCCTTAGGAGGCTTCCAGTGTGCTTCCCTCAGTTCTCAATATTCCAGGGGTGGCCCCTATGTGGGCTACCTGTGTCCTTCTATTGGGGCCCTTTAGCTCTCCCTATAGATGCCCAGGGAGGCTGAGTTATGCTCCTGGCCAGCTGTTGTAATACTCAGCTCTTGTAGTTGTTGTGGGCCCTTCAGTCTCTTTATCAGGTGTGGGGAGCCCCAGCACAGTTGGCTGTAAGTTCTAATACCACATTTGTGTTGCAGTATTTCTTTTAAGTGAGTAGGCCCCCAGCGTGGCAGGTTGTTAGGCTCAGGGCCTTACAATTGCTGTAAGCCTCTAGCCTATTAGGTCTCTTGTCATCTCTCTGAGGATTGCAGCTGGGTGGGGCTTGCCTCAGGCACAGGAGTACCCAATTGTTTCAGGCTTTGGAAGGTGGGGCAAACCTCCTATGTGGGTCTTTGCAAAGCACAAGTCTTCTGCAGCTGACAAGCCCTGTTGCCCACAGGTCCACACACCCCGTCAACACAGTTCTGCCCCATGTGAGCGCCCCGACCTCCCCAAGCAGACCCAGTCTCTCCATGGCGGGAGCCCCACACACTCAGCCTCCACCCCACACTCTCCACCCACTCCTTGTGCACACCCTGCCCGCTCAAGTCGGCTCAGTTGCCAGGCTGCACAGAATCCAGTCACCAATCTATGCAGGCCCACACGTTGCCTGAGGGCTTGTTGTTGGGTGGGGCCAGTCTCTAGGGTGGGCTGCCTGCCCTGGCTGAGACGGATTAAATCGGTGCTCTAGAGAGTGGAGCAGACCCTGGGCTAGCAGGCCTCAGGGTGAACTCCAATGGCGTCTGTGTCAGCACACTCACACCAGGCCACAACAATGGCCGCCGCCAATGTCCCAGTCCCTGGAGAGGTCTCACCCCTCACTGAGATGCACTCAGGGCCTATTAGGTGAGTCTCTTGTCACCAAAGCACTGTGCACCTTTCTTTCTGGTGATTTTAGGATGCTTTCTGAAACGGGTGAGTTTGTGCACGGGCCCTTTAAGAGCCAGTTTTAGTTTCTTTGTGAACCGGGTTTTCTGGGGGTTCTCCCCAATGTTTTAGTAGCAGGCACAGTCAGATAGTATGCCGCTGGTCTTGATTGTGCTGGGTCCACAAAATGCCCACAGCGGGGGCGCTCCCCGGCTCAGGGCCCCGTGCCTCCAGGGAGGCTGCGGACCTGTGGGCTGCTCCTGGCGGCCTTGAAGCTGGCGGCTTGTGAAGGCGGCGTTTTTCCTCTCCGGAAGGGAGTCTCTGCCTCTTCTACCCCAGTTAGGATTGTCCGTTGTTGCAGGAGTTCCTCTCATCCAGTTTTCAGTTGTCTCAGGGGTAATTTTTCCACGAGTAGTTGTAAATTGGCTGTGTCCACGGGAGGAGGTGAGTTCAGAGTCTGCCTACGCCGCCATCTTGACTCCCTCAGCTGGAGAGTATTGACATCTTAACAACGTTAAGTTTTCCTGTCCATGAGCATGAAAAGTATTTTGACTTATTTACTTTCCATTTATTTATTTTCCACCAGTCAAAATTTTTTTTGAATTTGGGAAGTCACATGTATTATTTTTTTATTTATGATTTTTAGATTTTGTATTGTCTTCATGATGTTCTTCTTTAACTTATTCTTTATAATAATAATCTCTGTATTTTATAACTGCTTATAATTTAAAATGTATTGCTCTTTACTCCATCTCAATTTTTTTTTTTTTTTTGTGAGGAAGATCAGCCCTGAGCTAACATCCATGCTAATCCTCCTCCTTTTGCTGAGGAAGACCGGCTCTGAGCTAACATCTATTGCCAATCCTCCTTTTTTTCCCCCAAAGCCACAGTAGATAGTTGTATGTCATAGTTGCACATCCTTCTAGTTGCTGTATGTGGGATGCGGCCTCAGCATGGCCAGAGAAGTGGTGCCTCAGAGCATGCCCGGGATCCAAACCCGGGCTGCCAGTAGCGGAGCGCATGCACTTAACTGCTAAGCCATGGGGCTGGCCCCATCTCAATTTTTAAAATATAATTAATGTTTGGATCTGACTTACTTTTCCCCAAAATCTGTAGTAATTAGTTTCCATAGTATTTATTGATTGATCTATCTCATATCTACCATTTTGAAATTCATGTTTAACGCATGCTACATTGTGTTATATTCATAGTTTGATTTCTGGCCCCCAATACAGTTTCAATCTACTTTCTAAATTTAGGTGAACACTATACTGTTTTAATCACCTTGATTTCATAGAAGGTTTTCACTTCTTGTACAGTAATCACATAGTTTTTCATTATTATTTCCCCTCCCTGTTTTTTTGTCTTTTCTCTTTCAGACTACCTTTGGAAAAAGTTAAGTTCCTTTAGGAATTCTCTGATTGTTATAATTGAGATTTTGTTGAATTTATTGATTAATTTTTGGAGCATTAACATCTTTCTATTATAAACTTTATTCCATTTACAAATAATGTAAGTTCCTTCATTAACTGACATACTCTTTCTGCCTTAATTTTTTTTTATATTCTAGTTTGCATAATGTAGTGGTTTTGCACAATTTTGCTACTTTTTTCTCTATTTTACAGTTTTTTCTTCATTCCTTTTTGAATTATTCTAATTGGAGACTTTTTTCATTAATATTTTCTGTTAGGATATTGATCATTCTATCATCTAGGTTTCATTTTATTTAGAATGACAAAAAATGGTTTAAGAAAAAAAGATTTATTATTTCACATAATTTAACATTCCAGTGGTTGTGTGTTTTCAGGCAATGATAGAATCAGGGCTTTGAACATATTTATCAGAATCTGGTGTCTAATATTTCCATTTCTTCATTTTTCTTAGACATTTTTGTCCCATTTTCAGGCAGCCTCTTTACTCCCAGTGATAACACAATGGCTTCCAGAATGTCCTGATCTTCCACCCTTCCATGTTAAAACTGTGTGTATTAGGGTGAATGGTTCTTTCCCAGAATACCTAGAAAATGTCTGGATGCTCACTTTGATTGGCCTTACTTCACTGACTCACCCTGAAGCAATCATTGTCTCTAAGTTAGCGTGATGAGGACATGGGCATAGATTTCATTTCAAAAGCTGTAAGACGTTAATCTTGTATCTGTCCACATGGCAAATTCATTTATCAAAGTTTCTTCATTAACTGAAATCACAGTAAACAATAGGACAGAGGGCTAAGCAACTATGCCCCACTCCATTCATTCCCACCAGCAGTCTCACAATGCACCTGTTTTCGCTGCTTCCATTTTGGATCCTCTGTTGGTATCCTTCATAATTTTGGTAATACATTATTTATTTCTTGATTTTTCAACCCTTGGAATTATTTCTAGGTTTCCCACCTTCAAGTATAACAAAATAGACCTTTTCAGCCTCCTTGTAATTTCTGTAAGTTATGTTAGTTTTAATTCCATTGGTTTCTTTGTAATTATAAATGGACTTTAAGTAATGTAATTGAATGTTTTTCTCTTGTTCCTTTAATTTTTTACAGCTTTTTTTGAGATATAATTCACATACCATAAACTTTACACATTTAGTGTATACAATTCAAATATTTTTAGTACATTCAAAGAATTATGAAACTATCAACACAATCTAATTATAGAATATATCATCACTGTCCCACCCAAAGAAATAGTCTCCATAAGCAATCACTGCATATTTCCCTTGTTCCCCCTGCCCTAGGCAGTCACTAATCTTTGTATCTCTATATAATTTTCTTATTCTGGCCATTTTCTATAAATAGAATTATACAACATGTAGTCTTTTGTGACTGGCTTCTTTCATTCACATAATGTTTTCAGGGTTCATCCAGGTTGTAGCATGTACTCCATTTCTTTTTGTTGCCAATAACACATTGTACATACGTACCCCATTTTTTTAACCCATTCAACCCTTGACTGAGATTTGGGTTGTTAACACTTTTTGTCTGTTAAGAATAATGTTCTATAAACATTCATGTATAATTTTTATGTGGATGTATCTTTTCAGTTTTCTTGGTTATATACCTAGGAGTAAAATTGCCAGGCCAAATTGTAACTCTATGTGTAATATTTTAAGGAACTGTCAAACTACTTTTATAAGAGGTTGCATCATTTTCCACTTCTACTAGCAATATGTGGGCGTTGCAATTTCTTCTCCTCACCAATACTTGTTATTTGCTCTCCTTTTGCGTAAAGCCATTTGAGTGAATGTGAACTGGCAGCTCATTGTGGTTTTGATTTGTGTTTACTTAATGACTGAAGATGTTAAGCATCTTCTCATGTCCTTACTGTCCATTTGTATATATTTTTTGGTGAAATTTCTATTCAAATTTTTTGCCCAGTTTTTAATTTTTTTTTAATTAATCTTTTTATTATTATTATTATTGAGTTGGAAGAGTTTTTTTACATGTCCTGGAAAAGAGTTCCTTATCAAATATGTGATTTGCAAATATTTTTCCTATTCTGTGAATTGTCTTTTCACTTTCTTGATAGTATCATTTGTAGCACTAAAGGTTTTATTCTTATGTAATCCAATTTTCTATTTTTTTCTTTCGTTGCTTGCAATTTTGATGTTACATCTAAAAACCAAAATAAAACAAGACATTACCTACCCAAGGTCATGAGTATTTTACTCTTAAGCTTTTTTCTATGAGTATAACACTTTTATCTTACACTGAGGCTTGTAATTTATTTTGAGTTAATTTTTGCATATAATAGTAGATAGGTATCCACCTTTATTATGTTGCCTGTAAATATTCAGTTGTTCCAGCATCATTTGTTAAAACGACTATTCCTCCCCATTGAATTGTCCTCACACTTTTGTTGAAAACAAATTAACTGTAAATGTAAGGTTTAGACTCTCAATTTTATTCTACTAATCGACATGACAATGCTTATGCCAGTATCATTCTGTGTTGACTGCTATAGCTTTGTAGTAAGTTGTGAAATTGGAATGTGTAACTCTTCCAACTTTGTTCTCTTTCCTTCAAGACTGTTTTGGCTATGCTGGATCCTTTTCATTGCCACCCGAATTTTAGGATCAGCTTGTCAATTTCTGCAAAAAAAAGAAAAAGACAACTGATAGAGGTTGCACTAAATCTGTAGATAGGTTTGGGAAGTACTTCCATGTTAATTGTTTGAGAATATTTTGGCCTTTATTTTTTTCAATATTCTTTCTGCTTCTTTCTCTCTCCTCTCCCTCTGGGATATCCATTATGTGTATGTAGGTACAATTGATGGTATCGCAGATGTCTCTAAGGCTCTGTTCATTTTTCTTCATTATTTTTACTCTTTATTCCTCATACTGGAGAATATCAATGGAACAATATTATAGCTTGGCAATTCTTTCTTCTACCAGTTTAATTATTTTCCTGAGACTCATTAGTGAATTTTTTATTTGTTTTCTTCTTTTCAATTTTAAAATGTTTATTTTTTAATTTGTTTCTTTCATATTCTATATTTGGTGAAATATTGTTTTCATACTTCCATTTAATTCTTTAGACATAATTTCCAGTTCTTGGCATATATTTGTAAAAGCTGATTTAAATTTGTCTAGGAAGTCCAACATCTGTGCTTTCTTTTGGGACTGTTTTTGTTGACTGAATTTTTTCTCTGTTTTTTTGTTTGTGTGTCTCATAAATTTCTTGGATGAAAACTGGATAGTTTAGATAAAATATAATATGATGACTCTGGAAATCAGATGCCAATCCCCAGAGTTTGTTGCTGTAGTTGTTGTTATTGCTATTTGCTTGTTTACTGACTTTTTGGATCCCATTTTTCTGGATTCTATTATATATGTATTCCCGTGGTATGCTACCACTGAAGTCTCTGTTTGGTTAGCTTACTTATCAACAAGAGATTGTACACAATTCTCCTTAATTGTCTTGAACCAATAAGTTCTACCTTTTGATGAAAGGCACTTTGTGTGTGCTGAAGGACATCTTCAACACTCAGGAAGTTTACAGTTTGCATTCACTTTCTGCTTGTGCAGATCCTTAGAGTCAGCAAGAAAAGTCTGCCAGAAGTGTAAGATTCAGCCATATCAGTTCTCTGCTGGGCATACACACAATGTTGCAAATGTGCACGATCGAGGCTTCTAGAGCCTCCAGATTATGTCAGAACTTTTGAAGCTGCCTGTAGACATCTCATTGCTCAGAAATTTCTTTTAATTATTATTATTTTGTGTGTGTGTGTGAGGAAGATCAGCCCTGAGCTAACATCTATTGCCAATCTTCCTCCTTTTTTTTTCCCCCCCAAAACCCCAGTAGATAGTTGTATGTCATAGTTGCACATCCTTCTAGTTGCTGTATGTGGGAGGCAGCCTCAGCATGGCCAGAGAAGCAACGCGATGGTCAGTGCGCGCCTGGGATCCGAACCCGGCCCGTCAGTAGCAGAGCGCACGCACTTAACCACTAAGCCACGGGGCCGGCCCTCTTTTAATTTTTTGACCAAGCTTTTTTTTTTAAAATTTTCGCTAACTGATATCAGAGCCTCAGGAAGCTGCAGTGTTAACAATTGGCTTCTGATTATTTCTGAAAAATGCCCTAAGGGTAGCATTTTTCCCATGGAGTAAGCTCTGAGTCAGGTCAAAAAATCACAACGCTCTGAGAATAAGGCTTTTCCAGAGAGCTGAAAAACTTGTTCATCTTTTTAAAGAGTTCCAAACCCCATTAACTCCTCTGGTGATTGCAAGTCTGCTGATTTTCAAGACTACCACGGATCTGCGAGAGGATCAGGACGTTGGCAGTGACGAATTCCTTTCTGTAGGCTCTGGGAAAAATTCATTTTCTTTCATTTTCCATCATATAGAGGCTACCCACATTCTTTGTCACATATCCTCCCTTCTCCATCTTGACAACTAGCAAAGGCAAATCAATTCCTTCTCATATTGCATCATTCTAACCTCTTCTTCTGCCTCTCCTTTCGCTTTTAAGGACCATTGAGATTACATTGAAACCCTCAGGATAATCCTGGATTATGTCCCTATTTTAAGATCAACTGATTATCAACTTCAATTCTATATAAAACATTAATTCCCTTTGCCATGTTTTATAACATATAAACAGGTCCCAGAGAATAGAACATGGATATCTTTGGGAGTCATTATTCTTGCTACCACAATCCACACTCTGGCTCCCCAAAATGCACTTCTTTATGGCAAGGTGGATAATTTCACCATGTTTTCATGGTTAAAACCTCTTAATTGTACTATGTTTGCATCAAGTCCCCCCCTCCCTTTTTTTTTGTGAGGAAGATCAGCCCTGAGCTAACATCCATGCCAGTTCTCCTCTTTTTGCTGAGGAAGACTGGCCCCGGGCTAACATCCGTGCCCATCTTCCTGTACTTTATATGGGACACCGCCACAGCATGGCTTGACAAGTGGTTCGTCGGTCCGCACCTGGGATCCAAATCCGTGGACCCCAGGCTGTTGAAGTGGAGCAGGCGAACTTAACCGCTACTCCACCGGGCTGACCCCAAGTCTCCCTTTTAACTCAGAATCTTTTCTGTGAGAGTCCTTAGACTATCTGTTTTAATCTTTAGAGGTGCACTGGAAGAATTTTGCATACCTGGCATACTGGAAATTTGAACCTGTATTCCTGGTTTAGCAATCATATTCAGAATTCTTTAGTTTCTTCTTTCTAAATTTTTCCCTCTGGTTTTTCAGACAATTTACTCAGAAAATTTGCATGAATTTTATATTTATGAATAGATTAAGTCTAACTACACTTTCTGTTTTATTCTGTTTATGTTTCTTCATACTTGATAATTTAACTTTGCATTAAATTCTAGATTCTAAATCATTTTAGCTCAAAATTAAGTTTTTTATTCTACTATATTCTGAAATTAATTATTGGTGATAATATTTAATGAGGCCATTGTGATGATTACTTGTTTGTAACTGATCAGATTTTTGTTTGGGATTGCTTGTAGAGTTTCTATTTAGGCTTGAGTTTAATAACAACAGAGATACCAAAATGATCAGACACATGTGGTAAACAAACATACAAACAAACTGTGCTTACTATGTTTAGGGAGATAAAGTCAAACTTAATGACTATATTTGTGTTCTATTGTTGCCCCAAAATGATCACAAACTGAGTGGCTTCAAACAACCTTCATTTATTATTTCACACTTTTATAGGTCAGGATTCAAGGCGCCGCCAGGCTGGACTCTTGGCTTAGAGTCTCATAAGGACAACATCAAAGTATTGGCAGGCTGCATTCCCATCTGGAGCTAGGATATTCTTCCTAACCAGCTTATATTGTTGGTAGATTTTCTTTCCTTGTTGTTGTTGTACTAAAGTCTTTGTTCTTTGCTGGCTGTCAGCCAGATGTCACTTTCAGCTCTTATAGGCCTCTCTTGGGTTCTTTTCATGTGGACTCCTCCAAATTCAATGCCAGCAGAAGAATTTCCCTACTGTTGAATCCTTCTTATACTTCTCATCTCTTATGACTTCTTTACCTCTAGACCCAGATGTTATGGGATTAGGTCAGGCCCATTTGGATAATCTCTCTTAAGTCAACAGCGTCATATAACATAACCTAATCACACAGTAAAATCCATCATATTCACAGTCCTCGGGATTACGAGGCATGTGTACACCAGGAGGTGGAGATCTTGGAGGCATTCTTAGAAATCTAACAATGTTGTAATAGTTTTAAGAAACTGGGACCACTATTATATTTTCAAAATTAAAATCAATATTATAGAACTAAAAATATAAAATAACCAAAATTTCAAAACTTAATGGATGAATTTGTTATCTGCTTAGTCACAATTCAAGAGAGAAGCAGCAACCTAATATAAGTCAGAAAAATGTATCTATAACAAATCAAGGAAGGACAAAAAGATAGGAAATACAAGAGATAAAGGCTTTATGTTTTAATTCTTAGAATAATCAATAAAAGAGTAGAAAACTGAGGGCATACTTTCTAAATTTATAGAAATAAAATGGCTTAATAAAAATAATCTATTAAAAATAATAAAAGAAAAAATAACATAGAAGAGGCTGCCGTGTAGAAAGTTTGGGATACAATCATATATTTAAATCCGAGTATTTGTTGTTTTGGTGCCATGGAGTCAATTCTAACTCATACTGACCCTGTGTACAGCAGAGCAGAACCCTACCTGGTCTTTTTGGGACATCCTCTCACCTTCCAGTGCTATGTCAGACAATGCTCTGCTGCTATTCATAGGGTTTTCATGGCCGATTTTATTGGGAGTGGGTGGCCAATTCCTTCTGCCCTGTCTGTCTTAGTCTGGAAACTCTGCTGAAACCTGTCCACCATGGATGATCCTGCTGGTATTTGAAATCTTGGTGGCATAGCTTTCAGCATCACAGCAACACACAGTCATGACAGTATGGTGAGTGTGGTTCCTTGACCAGGAAATGAACCAGAGTTGAGATGGTGAGAGTGCCAAATCTTAACCACAAGACCACCAAAATCCAAATATATCAGTATTATATTTAATATAATTTCACTAAATACTTTAATTAAAAAGCAAATATTTTGAGATTCTATTTTAAAAACAACTATAAGTTGCTAAAAAAAGACATCTGAATATAAATGTACAAGAAGATTAAAACTAGGAAAAATAATTACATGATACTATACAAACAAGTACAACTGGTGAAGCTATATCTATCCTAGAGCAAAGAGATTCTGAGGCAAAAAGTTTTACTATAGATATAGCAGTTGACCCATAAGTGTGAAATGTTTCAGTTTATCCTGAGGTATAACAGCTCTTAATATGTACACTTTTATTAACATTGCCTCACAAGAGATAAAATATAAAAAAATGCTGCAAGAATTGCTTTAAATTTGGCTTCTTTGAAGAAAGTCATGAGAAAAATATTTGACTACAAGTAGTTTACTTGGGAGATTAATTGTAGAGACCTTTAGAAGTGGGAAAGTGAGACCAGGAAGGGAAAGAAGCCAACGAAGCGTCCATCCCTACCTTGGGCTTCTGGGGCTCTGTGCTCCTGTGAACTCCCCTACACAATTCAGCTCACAACCATTCTATCTGAGGGGTAAGGAAGCTGCAACATTTATCTTTATCAGAGAACGTCTTCTAAGGGCTTTAAATATGTTAGTTCTTACAGCATGCTGCTCACAGAGGCCAAGGTCTACCTCAAGCCAGAGACTGACCGGTGTTTCCTGTGAGCGCCATTGTCGTGAGATGGGCTGTGACGTGGTGAGAGACTCTGAGTGCAGCCACAGTAGCACTCACCATCAGAGTCAGAGATTCGAACAAATCCCACAGTTATTGATAAAACAAACAGACAAAAAATAATCAACAAGTAATTAGGAGTAAATGGGAAATAATGACATTTCTCACCAACATTAAAAAGATCATGAGAGGATATTATGAATAACATCATGCAAATTCATTTGAGTATTTAGATGTAACAAATGCATGTAGAATTAATAAAAAAAAAAAACGTGAATAGTCTTAGTTCTACTGAAAAAATTGTATTTAAACATTTTCTCACATCTCCAGTCCCAGAAAACATTATCAGTGAATTTTTCACAAAATATTTAATGAAGAAATAATGCTCCTGCCTCATTGCATAAAGCCAGCAAAACCATGATAGCAAAACCTGAACAAGGTCGTTTTAACAAATTAAAACTACAGGCCACAACTACTCAGACTAAAATAACTTGATAAAGAAAATATTAACAAAATTAATTCAGCAATAAATAAGGATAATATAATCAAGATAAGTTGAAAACAAAAATGGTTTATCATTGAAATTCAATTAATATAATTCAGTATATTAACACAGAGGAAAAATCAGATCATATTCTTAATATAATAAGAAAGTATTGCTAAAATTTAATATAAGTTCATTAAAAAAATAAAAAACCTTAGGGTTGGCCCTGTGGCCTAGTGACTAAGTTCAGCACACTCCACTTCAGCATCCCGAGTTCAGTTCCCAGGCACAGACCTACATCACTCCTTGGTGGCCATGCTGTGGCCGCAACCCACATACAAAACAGATGAAGATTGGAGCAGAAGTTAGCTCAGGGTGAATCCTCCTCAGCAAAAAAAAAGGAAAAACAAAACAGGAAAATTGCCAGCAGATGTTACCTCAGGCAAATCTTCCTCAGCAACAACAAAAATAATTTAGAAAAATAAATAAAAAAGCAAATTTGGGTGAGAAGTGAACTTTCCTAATCTGAAAAGGTGTCTAACTTTTATCTTTTACCTACAACAAACGTTATCATTGATGGTGAAACATTGAAACTTGCTCTGTTTTATTGGGAAGAAAACAAGGAGGTTAATTCTCACCACTGCTATTGGTTATTGGATAAGAGTTCTTAGGCAATGCATTAATGCAGGAAAATGTAGTAACAGAGAGAAGGATTGGAAAGAAGAAGCAAAAATGTTACTATTCTTGGATGATACAGTTATGTAGGAAGAAAAGAAATCTAAGAGATACTATAGTCAAATTATTAGCATCAAAAAGAGATGTTAACAAAGTTGTTGAATTAAAATTTGATGCAAAAATAATGTTTTCTATACAAACATCAGTTAGAAATTTTTAAATTTATATTTAAAGTAGTCCTACAGTATGAAGTATTTAAAGATTAATGTAATAAAAAAGGAAGAAATAAAGCCAAAATCCTATTCAAGACCTCAAAGTAGAAAACTTCAAAACACTGTTGAGAGAAATTAAATGGAGTTGAAGATTCAATCTTGTAAATATACAACTGTCCACAGACGGATCTGAAGAGTGAAAGAATTTCCAATCAAAATCCCAAACGTAAGAAAACAGTTTCATTTATAATTGCACCAAAAATAATAAAATACCTAGGAATAAATTTAACCAAGGAGGCAAAAGTGCTGTACACTTAAAACTATAAGACATTGATGAAGGAAATTGAAGAAGACACAAATAAATGGGAAGATATTCTGTGCTCATGGATTAGAAGAATTAATATTTTTAAAATGTCCATACTACCCAAAGCAATCTATAGATTTAGCTCAATGTCTATCAAAATTCCAATGGCACTTTTCACAGAAGTAGAACAAAGAATCCTAAAATTTATATGAACCCACAAAATGCCCTGAATAGTCAAAACAATTGAGAGAGAAGAACAAAGTTCGAGGTATCACACTTCCTGATTTCAAACTATATTGCAAAGGTATAGTAATTAAAACAGTATACATTGGCATAAAAGTAGACACAGATCAATGGAACAGAAAGGAAAGCCCAGAGATGTACGGTTTATTAATTTACAACAAAGAAGCCAAAAATATACAATGGGGAAAAGATAGTCTCTTCAATAAATGTTGTTGGGAAAACTGGACAGCCATATGAAAAACAATGAAACTGGACCACAATCTCACACCATACACAAAAATCAGCTCCAAATGGATTAAAAACTTGAATGTAAGACCTGAAACCATAAAATTCCTAGAAGAAAACATAGAAGATAAGCTCCTTGATAATAGTCTTGGCAATACATTTTTGGATTTGACACCAAAAGCAAAGGCAACAAAAGCAAAAATAAACGAATGGGGTTACATCAAACTAAAGAGCTTCTACATAGCAAAGGAAATTATCAACAAACTGGAATGGCAACTTACAGAATGGGAGAAAATATTTGCAAATCATATGCCTGATGAGTGGTTAATGTCTAAAGTCTATAAAGAACTCACACAACTCAATAGTAAAAATAAAACAATTTGATGAAAAGATAGGCAGAGGATCTGAATAGACATTTTTCCAAAGACGACACACAGATGGCCAAGAAGTACATGAAGAGGTGCTCAACATCACTAATCATCAGGGAAATGCAAGTCAAAACCACAATGAGATATCACCTCACACCTGTTAGGGAATTATCAAAAAGACAAGAAATAACAAGTGTTGGTGAGGATATGGAGAAAAGAGAACCCTTACGAACTGTTGGTGGGAAAGTAAATTGTTGTACCCACCCATGGAAAACAGTGTCGGGGTTCCTCAAAAAATTAAAAAGAGAACTACTATATGATATAACAATGCCACATCTGAATATTTATCTGAAGGAAACAAAATCACTATCTTGAAAAGATATCTGCACCCTCATGTTCATTGCAGCACTATTAACAATAGCCAAGTCATGGAAACAGTCCAAGTGTTCTTTGATGGATGAATGAATAAAGAACATGTGATACATATATGTATTAGAAGATTATCTAGCCATAAGAAAGAAGGAAATCCTGCCATTTGCAACAACATGGATGGACCTTGAGGGCATTATGCCAAGTGAAATGTCAGACAGAGAAAGACAAGTACTGTATGATCTCATTTGTATGTGGACTCTATAAAACAAATAAACAAATAAAAACTGAATCATAGATGCAGAGAACAGATTGGTGGTTGCCAGAGGTGGGGGCTGGGGGTTGGCAAAATGGGTGATGGGGGTCAAACATCCAGTTATAAGATGAATAAGTCTTGAGAATGTTATGTATAGCATGGTGACAATAGTTAACAATATTGTATTGCATATTTGAATGTTCCTAAGAGAGTAAATCTTGAAAGTTTTCATCATAAGAAAAATATTTTTAACAATATGTGATGATGGATGTAAACAAAATTTATTATAGTATTTATCTTGCAATGTATACATATAGAAATCATTATGTTGTAAGCTGAAAGGTAATACAATGTTTTATGTCAATTACATGTCAATTAAAAAGTTAACTGGGGATATATAGATATAAATAGATAGATCTGGTGTAAATAGACATAGATAGATACATACATACATACATACATATGTGTACATGTTCAATATGTGTTAAACAACATTATAGAGGTGGTAAACAAACTGATTTAGCAAAGAGATGAAGTGTCTATATGCCTGCATCACAACTTTATCCACAAAAACATAGAGATCTGGTGATTCCATCTGAGGGTGACTATGCTTTGAAATTTTCATCCTCTAAATGGCTTAACAACAAGAAAAAATTCCAGACATGTTTATTTTGTTTTATTTATATGTTTTTGGTAATATTAACAAAATGATTTTGATTTTACCAAGAAAATTTAAAAACGAAAGAGGAAACACAGGAAAACTTGCTTTAGCCATCACAAGGCCCAGTGAACTGCTACTGTGATTAAGAGATGGCGTTATCAGTGCCTTGAGGAGTGAAATAGCATCAGGAATAAATTTTCCACAGGCTGTGTAGGTGCTGGGGGACTGGTCCCTCACTTATGACCAGAAGCCCTGAAAGTATAGACTTCATCCTTCTGTCCATCAGTAGAGGGGTAAAGCAATTTGAAGGGGAGTGGTGTCTCAGTTATGTAGCTTGTTCACTCCAGAAGAGCCAGAATCAAAATCTTTAGTATTTTCCACTAAAGGTTCATTTGGCACTTCCTGAAATACTCCAGGAGCTTGACCTAATGAGAACATAATTGAGATTAATGAAAATTAATAAAGTGAGGAAAGAAGGCCAAATTGACAAAAAAAAAAAAAACTAATAAGCAATTATGGCAAGTTTGAATGACCCAAGGTTAATATACAAAAGTCAATCGCTTTCCTATATAGCAAGAATGAACAAATGGAACAATAAAAACACAACACTACTTACATAAGCCCTCAAAAAATGAAATAATTAGGTTTAAATCTAACAAAATATGTACAAGATCTATATGAAGAAAACTACAAACCTCTGGTGAATAAAAAATGGAGAGATATTCCATGTTCATGGGTAGGAAGACTCAATACTGTCAAGATGTCAGTTCTTCCCAACTTGGTCTATAGATGTAATGAAATCCTAATCAAAATCCCAGCAAGTTATTTTGTGGATATCAACAAACTGATCCTAAAGATTACATGAGAAAAACGGCTCAGAATAGTCAACATAATATTGAAGGAGAAGAACAAATTTGGAGGAGGAACACTACCTAACTTCAAGACTTACTATAAAAGACAATAATCTAAGAGTATGGTATTGGCAAAAGAATAAACAAATAGACCAATGGAATAGAATAGAGATCCCAGAAACAGACCGACATAAATGTTGTCAACTGATCTTTAACAAAGAAGCAAAGGCAATATAATGGAGCAAAGACAGTATTTTCAACAAATGATGCTGGAACAATTAGACATCCACATGCAAAAAGAAGAAAAAAATGAATCTAGAAACAAACCTTACATTTTCACAAAATTTAACTCAAACTGGATCATAGACCTAAATGTAAAATGCAAAACTATAGAACTCCTGCAAGGTAACAGAGGAGAAAACTTAGATGACCTTGGGTATGTAACAAATGTACCACTCTGGTGAGTGACATTGATAATGGGAGAGACTATGCATCTGTGGGGGCAGGGGATGACATGGGAAATCTGGATACCTTCCTTTCAATTGTGCTGTGAACCTAAAACTTCTTTAAAAAATAGGCTTACAAAAAGGGCAAAAAATGGCAGATAACTATGAATGAGAATAAAGTAACAGTAGTAAATTTAATATGAGACAGCATAAGGGGGAAAAAGTAATGTTAACATACCTGTAAAAGTAAAACTAGACCAACAGGTTATAATAGTCATGAACACATACTTTGCCTAACTTTATAACCTCACTACATGTCAATCAACAACTGAAGAAATATGAATACAAATAGAAAAATCAAATGTCATATGTGGTTACATAATTGGATAAATATCTTTCTATAATTTAAAATATAGTTGTCTAAATTTGTTAGATCAAAAAGATAAAAATAAAAATTTGAATAGCATGATTAATAATCTGTGACTACTAATGTGACTGCTCGTTATCTTCAAGCGAGCAAGATACACTCATAAAAAGGAAGTTTTAAGATACCGAAAAGAAAAGCATTCTTTTCTATAAGATAAAATATACCCAAGTTTGTCCTGTATAGTTTCAATCTTTGCTATCTTGACATAATTATTAACGGTACTCTTGTTTCATTTATAACGAGTGTCCTAAGTTTGACAATAAACTGTATGATAACCTACCATGGGTGGTGAACATGATGTAATCTATGCAGAAATAGAAGTATAATGATGTACACCTGAAATTTATACAATGTTATGAACCAATGTTACTGCAATAAACAAAAAATTAAGAAAAAAAAAGAATAATGCAATAAGATTGTAAGGAACAAGGAAACAAAAACGGCTAAAAATCTTCAACTGTTGGAAACTTGAAAATGAAATTCCTCAATGCTAAAACGTTTTCTTGGGTTAAAGTAGAAGCAATAATAGCATTTCCAAAATGCTTAGAAGTAATAGTAATTTAAAAATAAACTTCATCTAAAAATTTGTGGTACAAAGCTAAAACATCTCTTAGAAAGAATTTTATAACTCAAAGTAAGGAAGTATTCATTAAAACAGAGTGACATTAATTTATAGAAAATCATAGAGAGCCCAGAAATAGATTCTCCTATTTATGGGCACATTGCATATGACACAAGACACGTTTAGAAATCAAGGGGAAAGCAAAAAAGATGGACTGTTCAATAAACACTGCTGGACTGTATGGCTATTCATATGGAAAAGTTTAAAATAGACTTCTACCTCCTATCTTGCACAAAATAATATCCATGCTGATGAAAGAACTAAATGTGAGACCTGAACTTAAAATGTTCAGAAGAAGAAAATATTAGGAGTGTATATTTACTACTTAAGGGCTGAGAAAGATTTCTTTAACAAGACGCAACAAGTACTACACAGGAATGAACTTGAATTGAAATTAACTTTGACCAAGATGACCCACTGCTCCAGAATCCCATTCCTTTCCAGAAGTTGTCACTATAGAAAATATCAACTGACTGTAGAAACTGGGGGCTTCCAAATGCTCCCTGACCATCTTAGAAACTTACAATGAAGTATAACATGACCTCAGAAATTCTAAGGATGGATAGACTTGAGAAAATGTGAAGTCCAGGGAAAAGCGTGGCACTGTGTAGTATTGGATTATCCATTAGAACTGACAGCTCTGGACGTTTCATCACAAGGCTGCTCCAAGGCAGGGTGGCAACTTGTGGTTTCATATTTTCTCCTTTTGGCTTCCTTTCTCTCTTCATGCAAGATGGCATTATTCAGTATCTGCTTGCCAATGTAACCATGAAAGAGAGGGATAGTTCTATGGCTATGCTGGCATAGCTGGGTAGCCAACGTTTAGCCTTGCTTAACTTTATTTCCAGGAAAGTATATTGACGGACAGCTAATATTCTCTGTATATCAACATATAAAAACAATGAGATTCTATAAAGAATCCCATATTTCCCTTTTAGCTTGACAAACTGCAAGATCTGGCAACACTGGGCCCACTTTATACACAAAACACAAGGCTAGGGAGGAAGAGTGGCCTTCTGTCTGGGCAGGGCTCTTTTCTTTCCAGATTCACGACAGTGCCTACCATTTATTTAAATTTTCTGTTTGACCTCTGCAGACAATTGAGTCTGAGATATCAAGTAGGCTCATTTCCTCTGATCTGGTTCTCCTGGCACAAAGGAAAAAGTGATGGGCATGCATTAAGAGTTTGCTACTGAGGGGCCGGCCCCGGCCCCGTGGCTTAGCAGGTAAGTGCGTGCGCTCTGCTACTGGCGGCCCGGGTTCGGATCCCGGGCGCACACCGTCCCACCGCTTCTCCGGCCATGCTGAGGTGGCGTCGCACATACAGCAACTAGAAGGATGTGCAACTATGACGTACAACTATCTACTGGGGCTTTGGGAGAAAAAAGGAGGAGGATTGGCAATAGATGTTAGCTCAGAGCCGGTCTTCCTCAGCAAAAAGAGGAGGATTAGCATGGATGTTAGCTCAGGGCTGATCTTCCTCACAAAAAAAATAAAAAAAAGAGTTTGCTATTGAGAGGCAGTGTAGAGTGTAGAGTGAGGATTAAGACCCCACCTCTGGAGCAATACTAAGTAAGGTGAAAACCAGACTCTACCTCTTACAAGCTGTTTAACCCAGTGTCAATGTCTTAACTACTCTGTGCCTTAGTTCACTCATCTGTAAAAGGCATGGACAGTAGTACCTTCTTTATTTAGTTGTTAGCAGGATTAAAATAATCAATACATGAATAGCGATTAGAACAGTACTTGACATCTAGTAACACTTAATAACTATTACTTCTCTCTCAAAATATATACGCTAATCTATTTTAATTTTCTTTATTTGACAGTTTAGTATTTTGTTTGTTCTCTGCCTATGTTATTACCCACTATTGAAAAAAACCTTCAAAGCATATTTTTCCCTAACGTACTGAGTGTATTTCTTTTACATTTATTTAGAATTCATTTTATAATTACCTGTGTGTAGTCTTTCTCCCCCACAGCATTTTGACATTCTTGAGGGTGCATACTCCTCTCATTTTTGTGCCTCTAGTGACCAGACCAGTGATTGATGTATTAGATGTTTGCCAAATGAAGGGGTTTGAGTCAGGGGAAGAGGTCAAGAGACTCAAAGCATGTAACAGCTAGGAAATACCTTGAATCGGAATAATGACAACCAAAAGTGTGTCTCTCTTCTGACATTTCCAAATGCCCTCAGTGCATTCTTTATGGCCCCTGGTTGAGCAGCCACTGCCTTAGATGGAGGTCCTTCAATCCAGAACATCTAAACTACAGCTTTTCACTACTTGTAAAGCCATCAATAAACACTTGTGAATTACACTTAATTGAAATTATTTGTATTTTCTCACAATCAACTACATCATGATATTCCTTTCCTCTTTATTGATACTGATTTTTTCCCCAGATGCTCTCCTAATATGTGAAAGTCGGAAGTCTTATGCAGTTAGGTTTTTGTTAGTTTTCTTGATTTGAAATCTTAACATGAAGGAATTAATATCTACACAGGGAACAGGAATTTCTGTTCGAACATTCAAGAAATGTTGATTGAGCACCCACTATGTCCCAGGTACTGAGGACAGAGCACCGAACTGAAAAATGTCGCTACTCTGATGAAGTAGAATCCTTAGAATTATTAGAATACAGACGTCATGCAAATACTCTCTCCAAAAATCAAATATGTCGTTAGTCGAAGGTGCAAATATATAATGTATTGCTAAAATATACAAATGTGGAAAATATAAAACATTGAAGATTATGTTTACAAACACTAAGCAAATTGTTTGACTGGTTATAGATAGGTCTGTCCAAATCTAACAAAAAGATGGAATAATTTGCAATGTGTTTGTAATTTGTAAAGTAACCAGAAGGAGATTAGCTTAACTGACTGCCTCATATAATTACTTAAACATATATTAGGCATTGAATATTGTAGACTAGTGAAATCATCTACTGTATATTTTTTTACTTTAAATTATACTTTATCTTTATTCAGTACTTTTTGGTGTTCACTCTGTATGTCTGTGTGTGCGTGTGTGTGTGTGTTTATTCTCATTTGCTCCCCATAAAGACAACAGCCTAGGTAGTAAGCCAAATAATGTTTATTTTATTCTGTGTAAGAGCAAGAGGGACCAGAGAAGTTTATTATTTCTAATTTACAGAGTTATATAGAAGATAAAGCATTAGCATTTAGGTCTTTTGCTACAGAGGAGGAAGGGAGGGAGGGAGGATGGAAGGAAGGAAGAAAAAAATATGTATAAATTAGAAAAGATGATACAAATCTTTCCTTATTTATAATTGATTTTTTATTTTCATAATAGAAACCAAAAGAGTATCTGCAGATAAACTGCTAGAAATGATAACAGATTTTTTAACAAATGTGTTGGGTACAACATTATAACACAAATATCAATTCATTGACATATAGAACTAAGAACAGAAATTTCAATTTTTAAAATAAAATGTACTGTAACAACAAAAACGTAAAGTATCTTGGAAAAAACTCACTCAATATCTTCTTAAGCTATATTAATAAAACTCAATAAGGAATTTAATGTCATAGATGAAAATACCTCATGATTCATCAACACAAAACTTTTAAATATAATTGATATTGCTCTTATATTGAAAATTAAATGATGCATTTTTATAAGAAAATACAAATAATTTTGATGTATATACACATATAAATATAAATACTTATATTTATGTATATGTATATATACAGAGAGACAGACACAGAGGCAGAGAATGAGGGAGGCAGTGGAAAAATTAAAACAAATTTCTAGGAAGTGATTATGTCTGGGAAGGGAAGGGGTCAGGGAAAACAGAAGAGGCGTAGTGTTTCAGGGATATCCTATTCTTAAGCTACTTATATTGGCTAATTTTCATAATTTATCAACAACATGCATCTTCTATTTACTTATTTAATGTATTTAAAGAAAATGATTTATTAAGCAAGAAATGTAAAATAACGATCTTGTAACCAAAAGATTCATTTTTTAGGCTCTAGCTTATAAAATCCCTTGGTGGGCTATTGAGAAATCAAATTAGTAAGCTCTTGCACTAAGTAAAGACATTTGGTTATCTAATGAATTAACAAGGATTCCAAGTCAGCCAAGCTCAACTCTGCTTCTTACCTGACATAAGTGCCAGATTTCCTTACATGTTTTTCGTTTAAGAAGAGAGTTGAGAAACCTAACCAGAAGAATTGCTTTATGAAAAAAGTATATCTATACCCATTAATTACCCAAAACTTTATTCAAAATTTATATTTTATAAAATTATAAAAAAGTCATAAAAATGGGTGTTATGTGATTTTCTGTTATCAGAAGATAATGATATGTCAAAATGTTTATTATTATTAATTTAGGAGTAACAACTCATAATTATAGTTCTATAGATTTGTTAATTGTTGCCTATTGGTCCTTCTCTTGGTTGTTTATTCAACAAAAAACAATAAAAACAAACTATAAAAAGGAAAACAAAAATCAGAAGATTTTAGCTTTGAGATCAATTTACTATCTCACTCTTGCAGGAACTTTTTTACAAACTTGAATCAAACAAATCTTTTAACCTTTTAAATCTAAATATCAAATGGATCTTTGTTTATAGTAGAAAAATGTTTTCATTTTAAATTTTTTCTTGCAACAATTTTGGCATTTTATAATTTCCAAAGATTTAATAATTTCATAGATTTTTAAATATGCTAATATATGGTGATTGATGTTTTAGTATTATTTTAAACTAATGTTGTATCTATAAATATTTCCTTTTTAACATGCAGTATTTGCTTATTTGCATCCTTTTGATATGTTTTGTTTCTTGATCAGTCTTAATAGAGACTTATCATTCTTAATATTTTCAAACACCCAGATTTATTTTGTTGGATTTATTCTTGTTATTAATGTTGTTGTCTTTCAATTTGTCTCTTGTTTTATTATTTGTTCTTTTTCAGGTCTTTGCATTTAATCCATCACTTCCTCCCACCTCAATACCTTGTCTATTTTTCTAAGATGACAACGTTATTGTCATAGAGTTGTTAATAATAATAATCCCATATTGCCTTTTACTGTGCAAAGGGACTATAGCCTTTAAACTTTATATTTATTCAGGTAAATAAATTCATTTCCTTCCTGCTCTTGGCAATTTGTTACCTCTCTCTCTTTCAGTCTTAAAGGAGTTTATCCATTCTACTAATCTTTTCTTAATGAAGCATTTTTGGTATTGTTGACTTACTCTACGGTTTGGTTTTTATTCCATTGATTTCTGCTCTTATCTTTACTTCCTTCCTTTAATTCATTTGGGATTAATTGCTCTTCTTGTTCTAATTTCTAAAGTTGGAAGCTTCAATCACTGATATCAAGCCTGGACAGTGCGTTCAGGAGAAAAAGCAGATCAACACAGATCTTAATCAGAGTAGTTTCTGTCTTTGAAGGATGAATCCTCTTCCTTTCCCACTGGCTTTTGGTTGCTCTCCAGCACATTCGAACTGTTGCTTATGTCTGTACTGAGTTTACAAGTATGATCAGCATAAGGTTTAGTCTTGTTTGGGCTACTAAGATATTATCCAGTATTATATTTTTCAATTTTTTGCAACCTGATAAACACAGCCTATAATTTTAGTTTTGTATGTTGTATATCTTTTGTATAAAATTATACTTCTTCATAAAATTAATTTTGAATTTTACTCCCTCCCTAGGTCTCTGGAATAGTTATCTTACTAGGATAGGGATTGTTTGTCAGGAAGGCTTATGAAATTTACTCTAAAATCATTTTGGTCTAGTGTGGGGTGAATGAATTTGCGAGTGAATACTTTTGACAAAGGACCATAATTTTTGAATGAAGATGATCCTTTTCAATAATCCACACAGGATATCTGTTACCACTTGCAACTTAGGATATGGACATTGCTGTCTAAATGCCACAAAACTCCACAGTATTCGGGTATTGAGAAAAACCCCATCACCAAGATTCCAAATGTTAAGTAGTATTACACTCAAGAAGTTTAGGGCTGGCCCGGTGGCATAGCGGGTAACTTCCTGCATTCTGCTTTGGTGTCCTGGGGTTTGCAGGTTTGGATCCTAGGCGCAGACCAACTCACTGCTCAACGAGCCACGCCGAGGCAACATCCCACATAGAAGAACTAGAAGGATCTACAACTAGGATATACAACTATGCGCTAGGGCTTTGGGGAGAAAAAAGAAAAAGAGGAAGATTGACAACAGATGTTAGCACAGGGCCAATCTTCCTCAAAAAAAAAAAGAAGAAGTTTAAAGAATATATTAGTCTTTAATTAATAGAACTGAGGGTCTATGAAAAGGCATTTCTTAATGCTTTCTGAGCCTAGTGCAGTCAGTTCTGATGTGTGGTCTCTTACCAGTAATTAACCTATGACCCTCATAGGCCAATTAAATATTCCTTGGCATAATGTCAGAGCTGAGAGAATCTAAATTCTCATTCAAATACAACCATTAGCCTTCATTGGTTAGTGAAGATAAAAGAATAGCACTGAATGCCATCTACAAATAGTTACAGAACCTCTCTGAATAACAAAATAGATTGTTCATTAGATCGAGTTTTCAAAGGAGATTTTACATGACATTATTTTAAATATGTTATGATATATTAAGAATATTTGGTGTATCCTTGTCAGGAAAGGTATTGACATAATGGAGGAAAAAAGATGAGATATAGTAGGAGCAGTTGAAGAAACTCTCCTTTTTTAGATCCTCCACACAGAGACACCTAAAAATCCTATAATGACTCCCTCAGTTTTTCTGTTTTTTCTTAATATGTGAATTTTCAGTAAATAGCTGATTGGGTTGGCCCTTGTATAATGCTGTGTGCCTAGATCAGAGCCCATAAAACTATAAATGTTTTAAAATTTAAAACAGAAATTAAATAGTATCCATGGAAGCTATCTTTCATAATAAATAAGAATCATATATTGAGATAAGGTGATCAAAGTGCGAAAAAGACTGGAAATCCATCAAAGGCATGGAAGTGGCGGATGGGCATACTTTCTGGCGAACCATGCTCAATGCCATATGTGCTGAGATTCATGGGCCTAAAGATAGATCAGTCTCTATTAAATTCCACCTAGGGATTTTCTGAGGTGTACCAATTATTCTCTGCTTTTAAGAATGGAGGCCAAGCAATAGGGGTGCTTTTCTGAAAGCACTTTGCTTCATGCCTACACGAACAAGCATTATCATTTTCTCCTTCTTTCTCGTCTCTCTCTCCACACAGTGACTCTAGTAGGATGTGCAATATAAGAGTGAGCTACTGTCAGTACTTCCACTAGCTTTTCAACGTATGACTAGAACTTAGCTTTCTGAACCCTTATTTCATGAAGTTTTTCCAACAAAGTGTAATTGTGATAATTGTGTTTATAATGCCGATTATTGGAGCTATTCAATATTTATTCATTTTTTCAAGTATTTGATAATTTGATTTTGTTTTCATGATGCTATCATTTGATGATGCACTGTTACACATCACATAATCTAAAAAATAAAGATTATTTATAAATGCCTTACAGGGACTTTGCAAAGTATCAGTAAAATTATCAGGAAACAAAAGAGTTAATAAACAATTCTTTTGAACAAGAGTTCATTGAACATGCTGCCATGTTCTGTGTTGTCTCTTCTCATTCACCTTCACACTTGCTAAAATTTCCTTTCCTACTTCTATCTTCTGCCCTCCTGTTCCCTGCCCTCCAGAACACTCATAAATTTCTGTTTATATTTCATCTTTCAAACTCCAGCACAGATCATGTCTTTTATCTTCTGTTCATAAATGATATTAAAAAAAAAAAAACTTTTCCCCACTATTACTTCTTTATGACTTTCTGCTTTCTTCACTATCACTAACTCTTGCTGAATATCAGAGAGACATTTTTCTTGTTGTTGAGAAAGATTGGCCCTAAGCTAACATCTGTTGCCAATCTTACTCTTTTCATTTGAGGATGACTGGCCTTGAGGTAACATCTGTGTCAATCTTCCTCTATTTTGTATGTGGGATGCCACCACAATATGGCTTGATGAGCAGTGTATAAGTCCACGCCCAGGATCTGAACTTCAAACCCCAGGCTGCTGAAGCAGAGTGCACAAACTTAACCACTATGTCACCGGGCTGGCCCCTAGATAGACATTTTTACATGAGTCTAAAATGATTACTACTACTGTCTATTTCTAGTGAACATTCTAATTTCAAATATGAAATGTCCAATGTCATTGGAAGAAAATGAGTGATTCCAATAATATCCCTTAGAAATATGCTTGTTCACTGTTAATGAAGAGTACAGGTAAGTTGAAATGAGCTTTCTGAAGGATTTATTATAAATAAGCCCATTATGACAGAGAATAATTTTTTAGTGCCATCAGGTTGATTCCAACTTATAGTGACCCTGTGTACAGCAGAGCAGAACCCTGCCTGGACTTTTTGAGCCATCCTCACACCATCTGGCACTCTATCAGACAATGCTCTGCTGTTATTCATAGGGTTTTCATGGCCAATTTTTCAGAAGTGGGTGGCCAGGTCCTTCTTAGTCAGGAAGCTGCACTGCAACCTGTCCACCGTGGGTGACGCTGCTGATATTTGGAATACTGATGGCACAGCTTTCTGCATCACAGCCACATGCAGATGCCACAGTGTGACAACTGACTGAGAAACGGACTTGGACTGTGGCAGTGAAAGCGCTGAATCTTAACCACTAGATCACCAGGGCTGGTGACAGAGGATTAGTTTGTGCTTTATTTCTTCTCCCTCTAATATTAAGATGATGTCATGTCACGAAATCTCCAGTCTTAAACCATTCCATATAACTATAGCTTTAATTGAACTGTTTCATCAGGCAAGGTAAATCTATGGTTTTTGTTAATTAGTGTTTGAAGGATATATGGGGGAGTGAACCATAGATTGAAATTACTTTATTGCTCAATCACTATTTTCTTTTTAACTACAGTACCTTGTTCTTATCTCCTAATTTATTGCCAACTCTCTAAAACAATATATAGATTAACTCTTAATGAGCATCCTGAAGGTCAGTGCAGAGATAGAAATTGGACTCCAATTTTTTTTTTGAAGTAAGGCTATTAGAGGATCATACGGGAAACCTCTCACCTGAATGTCAAAGACTGGGGCTCTGTCTCAACCAAGGGATGACATAACTCAATTCTTCAGGGCCCCTCTATAGGACAGTTGTGGTCCAAGGTCAAGCTGAAAGAAATATGTGACAGACTGCATATGACTTTGGAGGTTGCAGTGTATTCTTTGTATAACAACCTTCACCACTCACTCCTAGCACGGCCCTGGTGTCTCGCTAGCCGTCCTTATCTTCTCTAGCCCTTGGCTACAGCAGTGCACCCTCTTTCTCACCCAGCTAATGCCTTGTCCTGTGCAATCATAGCTGCTTTCATTCTAAGTTTCCCTAATATTTTGAATATCAATTTTGTACTAGTAAAGAAAATAGGAGCTTTAAATATATATTGTTGTGAAGACATTATAACACCCAATTTTATATAAATTAGTGTAAGTGAATTAACTTGCCCAGTATCAAATACTTGATAAAACTGTTTTTTTGACCCCAAGTCTGGTGCTGTTTCCACAAAAATAGTTACTCTGTGCAAGGTTTTAATCTCATGAAGAGTAACAGATAAAAATGATTGGATAAGCTGGAGCATTTGCATTTTAAACGAGGGGCCTCTGGGAAATTGAGGTTACCTCTCAGATAATGCTTTTATCAAAGATAAAGGTATATTTTTTAGGTAAATATATGATAACTTTGGATCAATAAAACTACAGTTTATATTCATCCAATTATTCTACTCATTCAAGCAATCATATGGCTGAGAGCTTGTAGTTGGAATCCCAACCTTACATATAGTCTTTGGTTTTCATTTTTTCTGGGTTTCCAACACCCATCTGGCTCTATACCTAAGCTTATGAAGCCCACATCAGTTTCCCTTTGCCGACTATCATTATTTCTTAATTTCACCTCGGCACTCCCTAGCATACCCTCCCCTCAACACACATTAATGACTCAGATCTCCACAACCCCTCCATGTACCCTGAGTCATGGCCTGCCCCATGAAGGCATGTACCTAGGGGAGAAGAGTTGAGCATAGCAGGGAGTCATTTATCCTCTTGTTCTTTATGAAAACAGTCTGAACCTCTCAAGAACATCCTTTGCGAGTTTCTGTTCATGCAAGGGAGTAATAAATGCTTTGAAAAAATATTATTCACAAGCCATAAAATCAATTAGAAGCTTGGAGGGAGGAGTGGGAGGCACAGACCAATCTCTGCATGCTTATTGATCAGCCTCCTTCTGCCCAGGACATGCCTTCTTTTCCTCTTCTACAATAAAGACTTAGTATCCAAAAGGATGTAGTTCACTCTTCGGACACTTGCCATAAACCACCTCCTAAAATGTAATCCTAGAAACAGAAATCCTTTTTTAAAAAAAATTATCAAACTAAACAGCTACACTTCCTATAGAGGAAAGAGAGGCTCTGCCAAAGTCACCTACCTGGCATGTAGCTGAGCTGCCAGACTCATGGAGAATCTCTACCCAGAATGACAGACAGAGTTAGTTTGACTTTGTCTCTATTCTGTTGCTTAATGACCTTGGAAATCAGGGAGAACTTTCCTAGGAATTTGCAGCTAAAGAAAAGATCAACGCTTGTCATAAAAAAATAGTTTATTTCATCCATCTCCTGTTTGATTTCTGTCCTTCCATCTGACTATTACACTCACATTTTCAAAGGTCAGAGAGTTTTGCTGCATTTGATCTTCAGTAGGTGGGAGGCATCACTTTTAAAAAGTACCATTTTCAGGACAGGCACAAAACGGTGAATCTAATAAAGTTCTAGAAAGGATGATTACAAAGTCAGACCTCAAAGATGTGATTTACTTGCTAAAGAGCAAAGAGATAATAGTTGTGGAACAGGAACAAAAACAATCACAGAATGAGAATGGCAGGCTTGTTTTAAGTGCCTAATAATTATCATATTTTTGAGACTTAATAGAAGTCAGCATGCAATCCTGATGATTTATATGGCTCTCTCCTACTGCGATGTATTTCCACTCTCCACATCAGTATTCTTCAATTCTTAACCTCCCTGTTTTTGTTTTTATTATTTCTTCCTTTTTGTGGAGAAAATCAAGAATGTGTTGGCCTTAAATTTAATAAACAAATAAGAAATATTTAATCATTTGAGAAAAAATCCTTTGTTAATCATGCACTTTGTGAATAAGACTCTTGAATAGTAAGTAGTAACACAATGGCCCAAGAATCAATTTCTTATCCTCTTAATTCTGAGCCACTTGAGCTTATTTCCATAGAATAAAGGTGCACATAAAAGAACTGGAAAAGATGGGGTAAATGGGGACAACTTCTCTAGGATCATAAAACAATTATATGGTCAGGTACTCAGGTACCTTGAAGAAGTAGATACGATTATTATGTTTTTCAATTTTGAAGGCTATTATATCCATATTCATTATTTCAAATACTTATTGTATCCCAAAGCTGTGCCACTCAGCCTCTCACTACCATATTGTGACTCACTATTCTACTAACCAGAATTATAGTATAACAGCTAACATCTATTTAATTTTCATGATGTGTCAGATACCCTGCTAAGGTCCTAATTAGTACAAAAGTTTATTAGGTACTGTTGTGATTTGTTAAATTAACATTTGTTAAGTAGAGTCCTGGAGTGTCAGATGGTAAGCCTTGGTTCAGGAAAAGACCACAAGGGAATGAAACAAAGAAGTTTATTACTCATGAGTCCCCGAGAAAGTACATGGCATGCCTTGAGGGGCCACACAGGGAGGTCAAGGCAGGGTGTAAGAGAGAGCAGCAGGACCTGGGGCACATGCCTTTATTAGGGTCCATGGGTGGAGAGCTTTGGAATTCCCAGGCTAAGTCCAGATTGGTCAATTCAAACCAAAAAGAGGAGGTTTTAGTAAGCTCCACTAGAGTCCTATGTAAGAGGTGAACAAGGGAAGGTTCTGGGAGGTAGGGGAGACTGTTTGTCACAAGGACTGTTGGGAAGTCATATCAGGAACTTGCATTTGCTAGTATCTCTGTGGGTTGCTATCTAGCACATGCACTAGCATGAGGGGCTATGTCATTTTAAGGCCCTAGAAGGCCACTTGGCCAAACCAGCAATACCATGGAATAGCTTAGCTAAACTCTCAACTAGTAGGTTCTATTATTGTTTCTATTTATAATGGGAGAAATGAGGACCATAGAAATTTTGCAACTTGTCCAGGATCAGACAGTTAACGTGAGGTTGAATAGTTGAATTCAGGCACACATTTATTTTATCTGTTTCTGGATCCCAAACATAACTTTCAATGCCATATCCACAATTTAAAAAAAAAAAGAAAAATTCGTTCTCAAAGAATTCAGAGTCTAATCCAGAGGAGGTGATTTCTAAAGATAATCATCCTTATTCTCAAAGGAAGAGGGATATTTAGAGGTCTTATTGATGGTGTGCATTATATAAGACACACTGGGAAAAGTGTGAAAAATGAATTAGAGAGAATAAGGCTGTAGGTAAGGAGGTCAGGAGTTGGGGTCTATCCAAGAAGTGTGAGAGAAATGATGGTCTGGGCCAGCTTACTGGTAGTAAAATGGAAGAAAAAGGAATGAGTTCGTGAAATCTTTAAAAGAAAATGCTGAAGAAAAGTTGACTGAATGAACTTGAGCATATGAAGAGGCAAAAATCAAGAAAGCATAAGTCACTGTTAATAAGACGTTTATTTAAATTCCTTTCCCAGTATTGGAACTAAGTTTTTGGTGATATATTGATCAAAAATTCTGAGATGAGATTAAAACATATAGTAAAAAATTTTAGATGAAATTGGGCAATTATCAAAACTTTTCTATGCTCATAAGAAACAAAAACTTTAACATCTACTACATGTGTTTGCTATAAGGACTAAATAACATAATGTTTGTAAAGCATCCAATAGACAATGCTGCACAGAAAATGAATTTGCAAAGTTTGTCCCCTTTCCTTTCACATTCAGTGGCCAAAATTAGTCCCTATGTTAGAGTGGGGATTTCAATAAATTGGTGCCTCCCTTTTCATTTTCATCCGATAAATATATTTTGAGTACTAGATATTGTTCCAAACTCTGAAAATATAGAAATGAATGAGATTCAGCTCCCTTCCTTAGCACATGTAAATAAAGAAAAATTAGCTGAGACAGCCCAAAAATCTATGAGTGCTTATTGTCTCAGGTATTTTGTGTAGGGTGGTTCATATTATTCAGGGCTGAGTTTTCCTGATGATTAAAAGAGAAAATCTTACTCTCGCTATTTTGTTAATTGTTTTCTGTCTATCTACCTTGTAGCTCTTTTTTCGCTCTTTTTCTCTCTTGCTGTCTTCCTTTGTGTTTTGTTGATTTTTTGCAGTGGCATGCTTTGTTGCCTTTCTCATTTCCTTTTGTGTATTTCTTTTATAGTTATCAAGGGCCTCATATAAAACATAGTTATGACAATTTATTTTAAGCTGATAACAACTTAACTTCAATAACATGAAAAAACTACACTTTTGCTTCTCTTTCCCACACACACTTTTATGTTATTGATGTCACAAATGACATCTTTTTACATTGTGTATCTATCAACATATTTTATTGTTATTTTTGTACTTTTGTCTTTTTAACTTCTATACCAGAATGAAAATTGATTTATGCACCCCCATTTCAGTATTAGAGTATTCTATATTTGTCTATATATTTATCTTTGACAGCAAGATTTATACTTTCGTATGCTTTCATGTTGCTGGTTAGCATTTTTTCATTTCAACTTGAAGGACTTTTTTGGCATTTCTTGTAAGGCAGGTCTAGTGGTGAAGCACTGCCTCAGCTATTGCTTATCTCAGAAGGTCTTTATCTCTCTTTCATTTTGGAAGGAGAGTTTTTCCAGATATAGTATTCTTGTGTAACTTTTTATCTTTAAGCACTTTGAATATATCATCCAACTCCCTTCCAGCATGCGAGGTTTCTGCTGAGAAATCTGCTGATTGTCTTTATAAGGATTCCTTTTATGTGACTTAGTCATTTTTTTCTTACTGCTTTGAGAATTATTTGTCTTTGATTTTAGAAAATTTGATTCAAACTTCAAAACTTCTTTGTGTGTAATTCTTTGATTCACCTTATTTGGAATCAATTGGGCTTCTTAAATTTAGAAGTGAATTTCCTTCACCAGATTTGGAAAGTTTTCAGTCATTATTTCTTTAAAAAACCTTTCTATCCAGTTCTCTGTCTCTTCTTCTGGGACTCTCATAACGCATATAGTGGTCCTCTTAATGGTATCCTATAAGTCCCTTAGGAATTCTTCACTCTTTTTCATTCTTTTTTCATTTTCCTCCACTACCTGTAAACTTTCAAATTACCTGTACTTAAGTTTGATAATTCTTTATCCTGCTTTATCAAATCTGATATTAAAACTATTTGGTGAATTTTTCACTTCCGTTATTTCATTCTTCAGCTCCAACATTTCTGTTTGGTTCTTTTTTATATTTTCCATCTCTTTGTTGAAATTCTCACTTCATGGTATGCTGCTTTTCTGAGCTTATTCAGCATCTTTATGACTGTTATTTTGAATATTTTATGAGATAATTCATATACCTCCCCTTTTTAGGGTTAGTGTCTGGAGATTTATTTTATTCCTTTGATTGGGCCATTTTTCCCAGTTTCTTCATGTTCCTCATAACTTTGTGTTGTTATCCGCACATTTGAAAAAGTAGCCACCTCTGTCAGTCTTTATGGATTGGCTTTGTCTAGGGAACAACCTTCACTAATCAGCCATGCTAGAGATCCTGGACGCCTCTCAAATACTTTGTGCAGATGTGTCTTCTCTGGATTTGTGCATGTAGATTCCTAATTAGAGGGATTTTCTAGCATCTCTTTCTCAGAAGCTCATCTGCTCTTGGTCTCACTAGCGTCTGTCTGTGCTACCATGGGTCCTCTGAAGGAGCAGCATACCACTCAGCTTTTTTTCTTTCTTCAATAACTTGCAGGGATCTAGATTATTCCAGGCCTTTCATCTCTCTAACAGGTGAGACAGACACTTGTATCTCGGGCATCCCTCTGTAATGCTAGAAGACTGGACATATGTGCTACTCTTCTCTTTCCTCGTGAGGGAGAGGCTGCCCAGTTGTGTTGGCCTCTGTCTTCTGTCCCGCGGGTCCTCTGGAGCGGCAGCATGCTGCTCAGCTCTGCTTTGCTCTCAGGGGCACCCGGGCCTCTAGAGGTCCATACCAGGACCTCTTAACTGGTTTCTGAATTCCCCACACAATGAGTTGGTTTGTGTATTGTTGTTAAATTAGTGTTTCTGATCAAAGAAGGAGGGTCTAAGGCTTCCTATTCTGCTGTATTGCAGACATCATTCCCCCCACAGACACAGCCAGGGCTGTCTTCCTGAATGAGGAGGTAACTTGATCAACAACACAGGATAGTAGAGCACAGTTTCAGGTACATTCTCTGTGACCCTAAAGACTTTGTTCTTTCAATCACATCATGTCTCATGGATTTCCAAAAGGTGAATAACTTAATGGATTTTCCTTGAGAAGATGGTCAAATTATGGGTGTCTTCCCTGCCTCTCTGTTCAGTTCCTTAAGTGAAGCCCAGGCATTTATCCTCCCTAGGCCTTCTAGAGACCAGAAAGCGCTGAATAGGAGGAGTCTGCTTGTCACTGTCTTACTCTGAAGATCAATTCTTATTCAGCCAGCTTTCTTTCTGCCCAGTGATGGTTCCACTCCAAAGCTCAATTTTACCAAGAGGCAACATCAACTAGTCACTAACCACATATTCTGTTTCCTAATAAACCCTCTTTCACCCCTTGCAGTATCCCAGATTGGTGTCTGAAATACTTAGCACTTGGATGATTTTCCTATAGCCTTTATATTTTAGCAGAGAAACAATAACAAATGATCTAAAAAAAAAAGTGAAGTAGTAACTAACCTCTAAAGAGGACACTAAAAATCTAATTATTTGGCTAATACTCAGTTCCTTTGGATATGGGACTTGTCTCAAATGTGACAGATGCTAACAGTGGAGGGTTGCAGAGTGAGGATGGGTATAAAAGAATTTTAACTGTGTCGTTTTATTCAATGTTATTTCATTTACCCCTGTTTTGGTGACAATTAAAACAAGAGTCTTAGGTTACATAACTTGTCCAGTATCACACAACTAGTTATGTGGCTGAGCTAAGATTTGAACACAAGGATTGCAGCTCCACTCTGTGTTAAATAATGTTCTGATAATGTGAATGCCATGAAGAGTACCAGGCAAACTAAAAGGCAGTGAGAGAGAAAGACACACCTTTCAACGAAAGAGAAAGGAATAGAACAGGAAATCAAAATTATTAATCATCTACTATGAATCAAGTGCTCTGCTAGGTACTTTATTTTATTAATCCTAATGTAACTTCTTGAAGTAGGCATTACAGTATTTTTATAAATGAGCAAACTGAAGTTTAAGGTGTAATCAAACTTGCCAAATATGAGATGAGGAACCAGAGGAACCACAAAGGCCAAAGACACGTTCTGAATCTTCTCTACAATTTTCTTCCTTACCTGACATTAACGCATTGCACAAGGGTTATTAATGTTTTACCTTTCCCCTAAAATAGTAGTAATCAGAGATATAGTTTGTTGTAAGATTTAAATAGCCTAAAAAAATGTTTAAATGCAACATCAAAACAGGTTATTATCTTTATTATTGTTAATAATAAGTATTACTTATAGTCTTTTTTAGCTTCCTGGTCCAAAAGGACCATAAAAACTCATGCTGCAGAAGAATTCAACAGTTCATTGCAAGCAATACTTGCCCCTCATCAGGTTATCTCTCTCTCTTCGCCCAGTGGAGTCCACAGGGTTGTATCAATTGATTGCATTCTTATTTCCTGGTCATGATCAAGGTGCTGACCAGCCTATCTGACTTGAATTAATCCTGTTGGATTTCTGCGAAAGTTTGAAGTTCCTTGAATTTCCTCTTGAGCCTCTAGCTTAAAATAATCAGGAAATTATGGGGACTAGTGATGTTCATGCTGCTTGAAATGCAGTTATGACCTTCATTTGTCCAATGTATTCTTGGTGGAAATTAGGAAAACTTACAATATTGCCACATTTACTCCTTTGTCCAAACTTTTCGTTTTAAGAAAATTGGTTTATCTTTTCTATTAATAAAAATTAGTAACATTCTATTCAATCAATAGACAAGTTAACTAATTAATGATTTTTAGCTAATCAACCACTAAAATTTGCTCAAACTAACTAGAATTTTTATCGACTTCAATCTTTAAAACCAGTCAACACTAGATTTGTCAACCTTGATTTTCCTTGTTTTTGAACAGAATTGAACAGTTGTTTTGGCTGTATAAAGATGAAGCCTGAAGAAGTGTGCAGGGAAGAGCAAATACATAAACGCATAACAGAGATGGTTCAGATCAGGATAGAGAGTATTCTGACACACAGTGGGATGGGAGTGGGAATTTAACAGGACTTTTTTTATATTGCTTTAAATGTAGAGCCTTTTTAAAATTTCTTTTATCTTTGGGATTAAATCTAAAAAGGAAACTGCCTCTCTAATTTTAAGATGGATCTGGACTTTGCTGGATAAAACATGATTTATATCCTAAAATGACCCCACTGCTTTATGGAAATAATTGCACTTCAGATACTCCCAACATCAAATTTTGCTGGAAAAGAATGGAAACTAATCCTTTCTGCTGATACAGTTGAGAAATTTTAGGATTTTAAGCTCTAAATCAACTATAGTCTAGTTTCTAAACAGGGAACGTGACAAGTTGGTATGGACAGGGATGTAGCTTTAAAAAGCAGCCTATTAAACAGTCTCATTATTTAGACTGTCCCTAAATATTGTTTATCATTTATTTCAAACAAAATATCCAAAAAATAATGAACCCTTATTTAACACCCATTTATATGCAAGATACATATCTCATTTCACCTTCATTCAGTAGTAACAGGTAGATATTACTATATTCTTTAATTTAAACAATAAAATTTTATCTGCTTTATCTTATGAGGAAACCAAAACATAGAAATTAATCAAATTACCTTGGTTTGCCTGACACCAAAATCATATTATTTTCACTCAATCACTCTGCCACCATAAACTTCTATTTGTGGAAACAAGAGAATTCATATTTATGCATTAACCTTTAACTACTAATTGGTTCCAAGCTTTTCAGAGTAGATTATTTATTAATCTTATAATTTTGTATATCGTTTTAAAAATTCAAAACCCTAGACTTCACCCCAAAAGATGCTGTGTAGGATGGAGTACCCAAATCTGCATTTTCACAATCTCTCCATGTTACACTGTTCAGGATGTCTCGGCATATTTTACTACACAAGAATTTCAAAAGAATTTACCTTGACTATATGACTGATTTTTTTGTGTGTGTGTGAGGAAGATCAGCCCTGAGCTAACATCCATGCCAACCCTCCTCTTTTTGCTGAGGAGGACCGGCCCTGAGCTAACATCTATTGCCAATCCCCCTCCTTTTTCTCCCCAAAGCCCCAGTAGATAGCTCTGTGTCATAGTTGCACATCCTTCTAGTTGCTGTTTGTGGGATGCCACCCCAGCATGGAAGGACAAGCAGTGCGTCGGTGCGGGCCCGAGTCTGAACCCGGGCCACCAGTAGCAGAGTGCACGCACTCAACTGCTAAGCCACAGGGTCGGCCCCTGTATTACTGATATTTACTGAACACTTTCCATGTTCTGGGCATTGTCCTAAGAACTTCATATATCTCTTCCCTGTACTCAATCCCACACCCAAAATCTTCCTTCATAAATTCTCCTTTGCTTGAAAATTATTTCCTTCCCCTTTAATTAACTAATTATTCTTTTCTTATGCTTTAAGCTCTGTTTCACTTCTCACCTCCTCTGGAAAGACTTCTCTGGCCATGCCAGGCTACATCTTTCTTTGTTCTACTACACCAACAGCACATGTAGCTTACTTACACGTTTTATTATTTTAACACACAAACACTATCGTACTTTGAATAATTTACTCTGTGTGTGTGTGTGTGTGTGTGTGTGTGTGTGTGTGAAGAAAGTTAGCTTGAAAAGGATCAGGATTTGGCTCCCCATCACAGGACTCACTCAGAACTGGAACATATTGAGAGGACATAGATCAGAGGAACTTTAGTGAACAGATTCTGTTGAAATTAGCATGCTATTTGTCCTATTGCCTATGGGAATCAGAGACAGGAGGCTGGGGAGCGAGATTAATTTGTGTATCCTTGAAGAGTATTGAAGGTGTCACCCCTTGCAGATCCAACTGAGTCTGTCTACATTAGCATGCTCACCTTGGGATAGTTCACACATTATATAATGCTGCAGGTTTAGATCTTTTCTAAAACAGAAATTGATTCTTATGAATTCCCTTCAAGATGGAACCCAAACTCCTAATCATGACCTGGTCTCTGCCTCCCTTTTGAATTCTTTTATAAACTTATTCTCTTCTCAAGCCACATTAAAATATTTACGTTTTCTGGAAATTGTTATGGTTGTTAAATATCCATGCCTTGAGATTTGTTGTTTACTGTGTTTGTCATATTTTCTTCTTCAAATATTGGGTAAATTTCATCATGAAAGACTTCCTTTTACTCTTCCTATAGGGAACAAAGTGCCATTATTCCTTTTGGGAACACAGCCATGGAAATTTATTTAATTATTTATAATTTAAAAACATAGCTGAGGAACTCTCATTCGTGTCTGGTGGGAATACAAACTGACACAGGGACTTTGAAAGACAGTTAGGTGGTTTCTTATAAAACTAAACATATTGTTACCATACAATCCAACAATCATGTGCTTTGGTATTTACTCACAGGAGTTGAAAACTTATGTCCACACAAAAACCTTCACATAGACTTTTATAGCAGCTTTATTTATAATTACCAATACTTGGAAGCAAATAAGATGTCTCTCAGTAAGTGAATGTATAAATAAACTGGTACATGCAGAAAATGGCACATTATTCAGTGCTAAAAAGTAATGAGCTAACAAGCCATGAAAAGACATGAAGGAATGTTAAATGCATGTTATGAAGTGGAAGAAGTCAAACTGAAAATAGTACATGCTATATGATTCTAGATACATGACATTCTGGAAAAGGCAAAACTATGGAGACAGTAACAAGATCAGTGGTTCTAGAGGTTGCAGGAAGGAAAGGATAAAATAGTCTGAGTACAGAGGATTTTTAGGGCAGTGAATATACTTTGTATGATACTATAACAATATGTACAAGTCATTATACATTTGTCCAAACACATAGAATGTACAACACAAGAGTGGACCCTAGCGTAAAATATGGACTTTGGGTGATCATGGTATGTCAATATAGGTTCATTAATTGCAAAAAATGTACCACTTTCCTGGGGAATGTTGGTAATGGGAGAAGCTGAGCATGTACAGGACAGGGGACATATGAGAAATATCTGTGTCTTTCTCTTAATTTTCCTGTGAACCTAACACTGTTCTGAAGAAATAGTCTTAAAAATAAAACAAAACAAAACCTGGCTGACTTCAACTTCTGGGATGAGAGTGTGAGGAGCTCTGCGGACTTACTCCACAGCAAGCCCAGCTGGTGAAAACTATTAAATAAAACAACCATTTAAAGTCTCTGGAAATTGTCCTAAGTGTATACAGAAAATGAATAAACTTTTATTCACGAAATCTATTAAAACTTGGCAAGAACAGCAAGACTCTTGTATTTGAACCATAACATTCGTTCTCTCTTCCCTCCACCTGCCCATCTCAGCTCAACAGGAGCTCCAGTCCAGACAGGTAGAGCCACGAAGACAGGGTTCCCTTTCCCTTCAGCTCCCAATCAAGGATCACAGTCTGAATACAATCAATTCAGAGCTAGGAGGGGCAGGACACCTACACTTCTCATCCCCTCCAATTCTAAGTTGAAGAGACTAAATTTCTGGTGAGTGTGGCCAAAAGTTCAGGGGCTTTCTTCCTCCACCCAGCCTGAACCCATAGAAAGAAGCCTTTATCCCAAGTGCAGTAGCCTGAGAATATTGGGATACTGACCCCACTTCCTCCCCAGCTCACTCATAGGTCAGAGATTCCACATTGAGAAAGGCAGGCGGAGAAGTTCAGAGGCTACTGGCACGTCTAGATTAATGGCTAAAAGAGTCTTTGAAACAAAGACTTTCCAGGGTCAACAAAATCTAGAACTCATTGTGAGCAAGACCTGCCTTACAAGGAATACTAAAGGAAATGCTATAGTCTGAAAGCAAATAAGCCCAGATGGAAATCTGAATATACACAGAAAAACAAAGAGCATCGGTAAAAGTAATTTAAAGTAATTTTGTAATTATAAGAGATAGTATGACCAGCCCTGGTAGTCTAGTGGTTAAGATTCCTGGTTTCTCGTTCAGGAAACCTCACCACCTGTTTGTCAGTTGTCATACACTGTTGGTTGTGTGTTGTTGTGATGCTAAAATCTACTCCACTGGTATTTCAAATGCCAGCAGGTGTTTCAAATGCTACCCATGCTGGACAGGTTTCAGCAAATCTTCCAGACTAGACAGACTAGGAAAAAGGACCTGGCTACCCACTCCAAAAAGGTTGTTCCTGAAAACCCTATGAATAACAGAAGAGCATTGTCTGATATAGCACCAGAAGGTGAGAAGATGGCGCAAAAAATAATGGGCAGGATTTCACTCTGCTCTACACAGGGTCTCTAGGAGTTAGAATCAACTTGAGGGTACTAACAACAAAAAAGACAGTATAAATGCATTATTTTTCTGCATCAAATAAAGAAAAGTAATTGTATAATCCCCTCATATGTAGTCAAATAATTTGCCACCAGGGTATTGAGGCCATTTAATAGGGAATGGATAGCTTTTCAACAAATGGTGCTGGGAAAACTGGATATTCACATTAAAAATATTAGATTATTATCTTTACACCATATACAAAAATTAACTCAAAATAGATCAAAGACCTAAATGTAACACCTAAACCTATAAAACCGTTAGGAGAAAAGCTTCATAACATTGATTTTGGCAATGATTCATTGGATATAACACCAAAGCACAGAAAATAAAAAGACAATAGATTAATTGGACTACGTCAAAATTAAAAACTTCTGCACATCAAATGATACAATCAACAAAGTGAAAGAGCAACCTATGGAAAGGGAGAGAATATTTTTAAATCATATTTCTGATAAGGGGTTAATCTCCAGAATATTTAAGGAACTCCTACAACTCAACAATAGAATACCCAACAGCCTACTACAAAAAGAACAAATGACTAGAATACACATTTCTCCATAAAAGATATACAAATGGCCAACAAACATATGAAAAGATGCTTAAAATCCCTAATCATTAGGGAAATGCAAATCAAAACTACCATGAGCTACCACTTCATACTGATTAGAATGGCTACTATCCAAAACAAACAAAGGACCCATAAAATAACAAGTGTTGACAAGGATATAAAAAAGTGGAACTTTATGCACTCTTAATGGTAATGTAAAATGAAGCAGCTACTATGGAAAACAGTGTGGAGGTTCCTCAAAAAATTAAAAATAGAGTTATTATATGACCCAGCAATTCTGCTTCTGGGTATATACCCAAAACAATTGAAAGCAGGGTCTTGAAGAAATACTTGTACATTCATGTTCATAGCAGCATCATTCACAATAGCAAAAGGTGGAATCAACCCAAGTGCTCATCAACTGATGAATGGATAAACAAAATGGGGTATATAAATACAATGGGATATTTTTCCGCCTTAAAATCAAAGGAAATTCTGATGCATACAATATGGATGAACCATGAGGTCATCATACTAAGTGAAATAAGCCAATCACAAAAAGAGAACACTATATGATTCCCATTATGCAAAGGTCAAATAGTAGTCAAATTCATAGAGACATAAAATAGAATGGTGGTTGCCAGGTGCTTGAGGGCAAGGGGAATGGAGAGTTGTTGTTTAATGGTATAGACTTTCAATTTTGAAAGATAAAAAGGGTTCTGGAGATTGGTTGCACAATAATGTGAAAATACTTAATACTACTAAACTGCACACTTAAAAATGTTTGAAATACAACCTTTTAAATTGTGTATATTTTACCACAATTAAAAATTAAAGAAATTTTATAAACCAAGATGTACTTAATTGTATCATCAGGTCTATAACTTATATATTTGACAATAATAGCACAAAGGAGATAGATTGGAGCAAAGTTGTATTGGAGTAAGGAAATCATACCATTTCACCACAGAAACAGATAAAGAAATTCAGAAATGATACATAAAAACTAAGTATAATGAACTACATAAATATATACTTACTCTCATTCCTTTGCTCATTTTTAATAGATATAAAATTATATAGCATAATAATTAAATAATGTATTGTTGGGTTTGTCAGACATATAGGTATAATATGTAGAGTGATATTAACAAAAAAAGGGGGGATATAGAGTTACATGCCTTTATCTCATTGTAATTAATTTAATCTAAATGTGAACTTGATGGTGGTAAATTAAGACACATAGGGTAAGACCTGGAACAACTTCTAACAAAATAATTATTAAAAAGTGAAAAAATTATTAAATGAATTAAAATGTTAGACTAAAAAATATTCACTTAATGCAAAAGAAGGCAGTAAAGGAGGAATAGAAAAAAATGTGTGATATAAAGAAAACTTGAAGAAAAATGGAAAATGTAAATCCAACTATATCAATATTAACTTAAATGTGACTGTATTAAACTATTCAATCAAAAGTCAGATATTGTCAGATCGGATTTAAAAAAATACATGCTGTCAACAGGATACACCCTTCGGATCAAAAGAAACCAAAAGGATGATGGTAAACGGATGGAAAGAAATATATATTGCAAACAACAACCATAAGAAAGCTGTAGTGGTTATACAAATATCAGGCAACATAACTGAAGCAAAAAAGAAAAAACCAGTAGTAGTTATAAAGACATATTTTTTAATGATATAAGTGTCAATCAAAGTTGAAAGTTTCAACAAAACTATACCCAACAGACATATAAAGTATACTCCACCTAACAACAACAGACTACACTTTGTTCTTGAGCTCACATGGAACATTCTCAAGCTTAGACCATACACTAGGCCATAAAACAAGCCTTAACACATTTAAAAAGACTGAAATCATACAAAGTATGTTTTCTGATCAAAATAGTGTGAATATTAACAACAACATTAATAATAAGAAAATTTTGGAAATTCACAAATACAGATCTTCCTCAACTTATGATGGAGCTATGTCCTGATAAACCCATTGTAAGTTGAAAATATTGTTAAATTGACAATGCATCTAATACACCTAACCTACCAAACATCATAGCTTAGCTTAGTCTACCTTAAATGTGCTCAGAACACTTACATTAGCCTACAGCTGGGAAAATTCATGTAACACAAAGCATATTTTATAATAAAGTGTTGAATATCTCATGTAATTTATGAATGCTGTACTGAAAGTGAAAAACAGAATGGTTGTAAGTGTATCGGTTGTTTACTCTTGTGATCACGTCGCTGACTGGGAGGTGCAGCTTGTTGCTGCCACCCAGTATCACAAGAGAGTATTCTACCACATGTCCATAGCCTGAGAAAACATCAAAATTCAAAATTCAAAGTATAGTTTCCACAGAATGTGTATTTCTTTTGCATCATCATAAAGTCAGAAAATTGTAAGTTGAACCACCTTAAGTCAGGAACCATCTGAATGTGGAAATTAAACAATACAGTATTAAATAACCAATGGAACAAAAAAGCAATCACGGGAAGATACTGTGAGGTAAATGAAAATGAAGATATAGCATACCAGAATTATGGGGTGTGGCTAAAACAGTGCTTCATGGTAAATGTGTAGATGTAGAAGGCCCACAATTAAAAAAGAAGCAAAATCTCAAATCAACCACCATACCTTCTACCTTATAACCCTTAAAAGGAAGAAAGTAAAATAAACCCAAACAAGCAGGTGGAAAGGAATTATAAGTATTACAGCAGGAATTAATGAAACAGAAAATAGAAAAACAGTAGAGAAAATAAAACAAATCCAAAAGATGATTCTTCAAAATGTCAACAAAATTGACAAACATTTAGCTGCACTAACCCAGAAAAAAAGAGAAAGACTCAAATTACTAAAATCAGAAATTCAATAAGGACGTTACTGCCAATCTTACAGAAATAAGTTCATATGCTAACATATTATATAACATAAAATCAGCAAATTCTTATACGTATACAAACTATCCAAATTGACTCAAGAATAGACGGAAAATCTTAAAATACATATAATGCATAAAGATATTAAATTAGTAATCAAGTAACTTTCCACAAAGAAAAACCTAGGATCAGAGAGCTTCACTGGTGAATTATATTGAATATTTTTAAAAGAGATTGATACCAATTGTTTACAAATTTTTCCAGAAAATTGAAGAGAAGGAATCACTTTCCAACTCCCCCTATAAGGCCAGTATCACTTTGATACCAAAGCCAGAGAAAGATATTACAAGTCAAGAAAACGATGACCCAATGATTTTATGAATATGGGGTCACAAATCCTTAACAAAATACTAACAACTGAATCCAGGACATATATAAAGAATTATACACAATGACCAACTGGGATTTATTTCATGAGTGCAAATTGGCTCAATATCTGAAAATCTACTAAAGCAATACATTATATCTACAGAATAATAACAAAAATTCCATTATTATCTTAATAGATACAGAAGAAGTATTTGACAAAAATATACCATGATGTCATGATAAAAAACACTCAGGAAACCAGAAATAGGTGGTAACTTCCTCAAATCTGATAAAGAATATCTTTGAAAAACCCACAGTTAACATCTTACTTAATTGTGAAAGACTGAATTCTTTCCCCCTAAAATCAGGAAAGAGAGAAGGATGTCTGCTCTTGCTACTTCTAATAAAGATTGCAGTAGAGGTTCTGGTCAGAAAAACTAAACAAGACAATGAAATACAAGTAATCTAGATTGCAAAGGACAAAGTAAAACTATCTCTGTTTGCCAGTGGCATGATCTTTTATATATAAGATATTAAGAAATAGTTAAGAAACTATTAGAACTAATTAATGAGTTTATCAATGCTGCGTGAAGGATAAAAGATTAACATACGAACATAATTGTATTTCTATACAGTAGTAATGAGCAAAATAAAAATAAAATTAAGAAAACAATTCCATTTAAAGCAGTATCAGAAATAATAAAATACTTAAGAATATATTTAACAAAAGAAGTAAAAATCTCATGGGCGTGAGGTGATATCTCATTGTAGTTTTGATTTACATTTCCCTGATAGTTGATGTTGAACATCTTTTCATGTGCTCGTTGGCCATCTGTATATCTTCTTTGGAGAAATGTCTGTTCAGGTCTTTTGCCCATTTTTTAATTGGGTTGTTAGTTTTTTTGTTGTTGAGATGCATGAGTTCTTTATATATTTTGGAAGCAACCTAAGTGCCCATCAAGGGACGAATGGATAAAGAAGATGTGGTATATGTACACAATGGAATACTACTCAGCCATAAGAAACGATGAAATCCAGCCATTTGTGACAACATGGATGGACATTGTGGGTATTGTGCAAAGTGAAATAAGTTAGAGGGAGAAGGTCAAATACTGTTCTTACTTATTAAGTAGTAGATAATAACAACAACAAACAAACACAGAGAGACAGAGATTGGATTGGTGGTTATCAGAAGGGAAGAAGAGAGGGAGGAGGGCGAAAGGGACGATTCGACACATGTGTATGGTGATGGATTGTAATTAGTATTTGGGTGGTGAACATGAAAATATGATGTAATCCATGCAGAAACAGAAGTATAATGATATACATCTGTACTTTATACAATGTTATAAACCAATGTTACCACAATAAACAAAAAACAAAACCAAAACAAACAAACAAAAAAAAGAAGTAAAAATCTTATATTCTGAAAACTACAAAACATTGCTGAAAGAAAGTAAAGACCAAAACAAATGGATTGGAAAACTTCATTATTGTTATTATGGGGATTGTGCCTCAATTGATCAACATTTTCAGTGTAATCAGTATCAAAATATAAGTTGAATTCATTGCAGAAATTTAAAAGCGGACCCTAAAGTTCATATGAAAATTCAGAATTATCAACAAAATCTTGAAAAAAAGAACAACTTAAAGGATTTAAACTTCCCAAATTCAAAATTCACTACCAAGCTATAGTAATCAAAACAACGTAGCACTGGCATTAGAGTAGGCATATAGGTTAATGGAAGAGAGTAGGGAGTACAGAAATAAATCATCTAACTTATTGTCAATTGTGTTTTGACAAGGGTGTCAAGGCAACTAAATGGGAAAAGAATAGTCTTTCCAACAGTTGGTGCTGGAAAACTGGATACACACACACACACACACACACACACACGAAAGTTGGACTCCTATTTATAACATATACAAAAATTAACCCAAAATAGATTAAAGACCTAAATGTATGAGCTAAAATTATAAAACTCTTACAAGAAAACATAGGTATAAATCTTTGTGACCTTGAGTTAGGCAATGGTTTTTCAGATATAGCACCAAAAATACAAGCAACAAATGATAAGATAGATATACTGAGCACTACCAAAATTAAAATCTTTTGTGCTTTAAAGACAGCATCAAGACACAAGGCAAATCACAGAATGGGAGGACATTTCGGAAAATCATGCGACTGACCAGAGACTTGTTTCTAGAATATATGTCTATCTAGAACTATCACAACTCAATAATAAAAAGACAAATAATCCAATTTTTACAATGAACAAAGTAGCTAAAGAGACATTTCTTCAAAGAAATATGCAAATGGAAATAAGGACACAAAATGATGTTCAACATCATTAGTCATCAGGAAATTGCAAATCAAAACTACAATGTGATATCACTTCACATCTACTAGCATGGTTATAATCAAAAGGAGAGAAAATAAGTATTGGCATGTATTTGGAAAAATTGAAACCCTCAGATACTGCTGGTAGGAATACAAAATGGTGCAACCACTTTGGAAAATAGTCTGACAATTCTTCTAATGGTTCAACACAGAGGTATTATATGGTCCAGCTATTCCACTGCTAGGTATGCACTCAAGAGTATTGAAAATATGTGTCCACAGAAAAACTTATACTCAAATGTTCATAGAAGCATTATTCTTAATAGCCAAAAATTGGAACAAACCCAAATGTCCATCATCTGATGAATGGATAAATAAAATGTGATGTATCCATAATATGGAATATATTATTTGACAAAAAGAATGGAGGGCTGATATGTACTATAACGTGGATAAACCTGGAAAACATTATGCTAAGTTAAAGAAGTTAGTCACAAAGTACCACATATTGTATTATTTGATTCATATGAAATGCTCAGAATAGGCAAATCTATAGAGACTAAAAGCAAATTAGTAGTTTCCTAGAGCTGGGTGAAATGGAGTGATTGAGGGAGAATGGCTAAGGGCTGTAAGGTTTCTTTTTGGTATATTGAAAATATAAAATTGAGTATGGTGATGGATGTACAACTCTATGACTATATGAAAACACATTGAATTGTATACTCTGCTGAATTTTATGGTATGTGAAATTTTCTCAATTAAGCTGTTAAAAAACATATGGCTAATATAGTAATAGATTTTGTTGCTCTTTTGGTTGTTTGATTCAATGCTTTTATCATGTTCCAAAGGACGGCATCCCCTCGCCATGGGGTGTTGCTTCTGAGCTAATGCTTCAACTACATTTTTAGCATGCCAGTTCAAAACTTCATCAGCATGGCAGATTTGGGGCAGTGCACTATGTCATATAACCAGTGGGTCCCATGATCACGCACTTGGCTCCCTCTTCTTTTTTCCTGTAAAGTGAATTCCTTCATTAGATCCAATTTTGTATAAGATTCCACTATTATGAATTAAGAATCCTCTATATCGTTGAGGTCAGATCCTGCAGGCAGGAAAAGTAAACCCATATTGGAACAGATCTGATACTCTACAAAATTTTTAAAATTATCATCATAGGTTTTCCCTTGTTTTCAGTAAGAAAGCTGGTGTACTATGTGATAATTTGTCCAAATTGTATACGTAAGTACTTATTTCTTTTTGAGTCCCCTGTGTCTAGCCCAGTGCCTGATACCTTGTTGATTTTCAATAAATAGTAGTTACTAAAAAAATAATGACTGATGTCAGTGTATCATCATGAAGTCTGTGGAGTTTAATTCAGGTCATAAGGGAAAAATGGTACTTGACAAGTTGAAGTAAGAGGAGAAGTCTCTAGGCAGGGGAACACTAAAGCAAAGACACTGTGGTGTAACTATAAAGATGTTCTAGGATAATAAGACTATCCTGATTAAATTGAAAAAAATATATCAGCTTGCTAATAATGTGAGTAAACACTCACCTTTGCAAAGTGAGAGAGAGAGTTTAGTACCACGTTGTGATGTTGAAAGAGAAATAAACAAGGAAGGTAGTAATGTGGAGATTGAAAGTACACATCATTTAAAAGAATGAGAAAGCAGTGTGCGCTATTTTTCATTTTTTGTTGCTGCCCACACAACCCTCCAATCCAGCAAATATATTCTTTGCTGTTTTCTGTTCTGCTCGGAGCCCATGAAGGCTCTACTTTCCAGCTGTATTACCCAGGCTTCCTTGCCCACGGCTTGGAATTTTGGAATATTTTATATAAAATTTAAAATTGCTGACTTTTCCTGAAAGGAAAAGAAAACATCTGAGAATGTCGGCTCACACTCTAGCACGGCAATGATGGACAGAAGCTAAGAACGGAGCAAATCCTGTCCAGTTCCCATGCCTCCCAATGGTCACCCATGGACACCTAAGCACACATTCTTGGATTGCCTAAACCACTTATATTGGTGTGTGGGTCCCTTTGGGCATGCGCAACTTTAGCTGCTGCTATGTGCTCACCAAGGAAGAATTTGTGTTTTAGAACTTTCACTGAAGAAAACTTACCCTTCCTTTATTTTTTTCTCATCATTTCCTCCAAATAATAGCATCATATCCCAGTATATAGAGAAAATATCTGTTATCCATACAAGTACTTCCTCACACCAAATTAATTTTGGGGTTTCCTAAGACCGTTCTTTCTGACACCCTAATCTATCAACTCCAAGTTCTGCAATGAGACATTGCTGGCAAAATGTCACAGAAACGGCTGAACTGGCAGGGGGACATTTCCATTGTACGCTGCATTTTCTATGACTGGGCCTATTTCCATCTGCAAACTCTCCGAACCTTACACTTTTCTGTAGCTGCTCCCCAAATGAACTGCAGGAAAATGAGATTTTCAAACAGGATCGCATTTCTATTTGCCCCTTGCCTTGGTGGAATCAATCAAAGTGAATAATGCTGGAAAGACCGAGAGATAGCAAAGGAGAATTAGTAAATACAGTTTTATTCCAACAAACTGCATAACCTAAGAGGACGATTTGTGGATCTGACAGTAGATACTGCAATTGAATATTATTTTGCAGCCGCAGAATTGCTGCTACTGCTGTCAGCACACAGCAGGTGGTTGGAAGTTGGCAACTTTTATGAAAGCCATTTATATTACAGTACAATTCATGTAAACAGTAGCAATAAAAAGCTAAGCTGTTTCAGGAATAAGATGCAAATATTAGAAATGGATTTTCTTCAATAAGAATTTGGGCAATTGTGTCAGAATAGAATAAAGAATAACTTAAGAATAACTTTACACTATCAACATATTCAATACATTTTTGGCTCTGAGTGCTACTGGCAAACTATTCACCACAATTACCCTGTAGAGAGTCCTGTTAACCTTGGTGAATCCGCTATTTTGGATACCGCTAACAATATTATTCCACTTCTTCTAGGTTCTCAATTGGTTCAGTGTTTTGTGTTTTGGAAGAGATAGTGATATGCATTTTTTCTGTGTATTCTCAATGACAGTCATAATATCACAGTATTAGTCCTAGGAATACTCAAATTCTTTCTCTTTTCATCTTTGAGAGCCTTCAATTTTAGAAGTTACACAACTTTGTAGAGACTAGAATTTTCTTTCAGTTCTCCTATTTTTTTTTTTTTTTGAGTAAGGTAATTCCCTTTACCTAACTAATACCTAGAAACAGATAAAATTGCAATAGTTTGAATTCTCGAGGTTATCCCTAAACTTCTTTTTGTTTCAGTTAGTAAAATTGAGTCAACTAATCTGAATTAAATAAAATTCAAAACACCTAGATAATGGTAGGTTATAAAGTGCACAAAATGTTACATTGAACAACAGAAGAAAGTATGAAATGTGTTCCCTGTATCAAGCCATGTACAATCTTAAAAACACATTAAAATATATTTTTTATTTTTATATGCCATTTTATGTTTGTAAGTTACCACAAAATCTCCTTGAAACAATTGATTTTGTTTGTTAGAATAATGACAGATAAATTACATAGTTATTTAATGTAAGATTTAAACAAACAAAACTAGATATTTTTCAAAAAGTAGAAAATGAGGCTTTGAAAGTTCAAGTAACTAAAAGAATTACATATAACATAGAGCTTAACTAGGATTCAAGCCAGGTGTTTCTCTCTCCTCTCTCTTTCTCCTCTTTCCCACCTGCTCTCCCCCCTCCCCGTCTTTCCCCTTCCTTTCTCTCACTCCCTCCCTCCCTCCTTGCCTCCCCCCCTTCCTCTCTTCCTTTCTTTTCCTTCTTTCCTTTCATTTTTTATTGTCGTAAATATACATAATATAAAATTTACCACTATATCATTTTAAATGTAGAATTCACTGGCATTAAGTGCATTCACAATGTTGTGCAATTGTCACCACTAACCAGTTCTAGAAATTTTTCATCATCACAGTGAAAATACTATACCCATTATTTAATGGGTATTTACTCTCTATTCCTTTTGCACCCCAGCCTCTGGCAACCACCCTTTTACTTTCTCTCTCTATGAATTTGAATACTCTAGGTAGCTCATGTAAGTGGAATCATACAGTATTTGTCTTTTTGTGATTGGCTTACTTCAATTAGCATAGTGTTTTCAATTTTCATCTATATTGTAGCATGTGTCAGAATTTCTATCCTTTTTATAGCTGAATGATATTCCATTGTATGTATATAACACGTTTCTAAAAATCTGTTCATCTGTTCATGGACACTTGGGTTATTTCTACATTTTGGCTATTATGAATAATGCTTCTATAGACTTGAACGTAAAAATATTTCTTTGAGATCCTGCTTTCAAATCTTTTAGGTGTATACACAGAAGTAGAATTGCAAAATCATATGGTAATTCTATTTTTACTTTTTTGAGAAACCGCCACACTGTTTTCATTGGTGGCTGAACCATTTTGTACTCCAAACAACAGTTCACAAAGGATTCCAATTTCACCACATGCTCGCCACTATTTCTTTTCTTTTTTTTCTTTTTTTCTTTCTTGATGGGACCCGTTTTAATGGATGTGAGGTGGTATCTCATTATAGTTTGAGTTACATTTATCTAATGATTAGTGATGTTGAACATTTTTCATGTGCTTTTGGTCACTTGTATGTCTTTTTGGAGAAACATCTATTTAACTGCTTTGCCTATTTTTTAATAGGGTTGTTTGATTTTTTTGTTGATTAAGCATAGAAGTTCTTTATATATTCTAGGTATTAGCCTCTTAATAGACATATGATTTGCAAATACTTCTCCCATTCCTTGGATTGCATATTCACTCTGTCTATTGTGTTCTATAATACACAGAAATTTTAAATTTGGATGTAGTGCAATTTACCTATTTTATTCCTTTTTTTATTATACTTTTTGTGACATATCCAATAAATCACTGCCAAATAAAATGACATGAAGATTTTTGCCTATGATTTTTTTTAAGTTTTTATAGTTTTAGGTCTTACATTTAGGTCTTCGATCCATTTTAGGTTAATTTTGTATATAGGTTAAGGTAAAGGTCCAACTTCATTTTTTTGCACATTGATACCCAGTGTTCCTAACATCATTTGTTCATCCTTTCCCTGGTGAATGGTTTTGCCACCCTTGTTGAAAATCATTTGTGAGGGTTTATTTCCAGATTCTATTCTATTTCATTAGTCTATATGTTTATCTTGATTCTGGTACCACATGGTTTTGATTACTGTAGCTTGTAATAAGTTTTGAAATCAAAAAGTGAGAGACCTTCAACTTTGTTCTTATTTTTCAAGATTGTTTTGACTATTCAGGGTGCCTTGATGAATGGATTGTTTTGGCTATCCAGGGTTTCTTGATGGATGGATCTCTTTAAGATGGCTTTTCTTATTTCTAAAAAATACTTTGAGATATTGATAGGGATTCCATTGAATCTATATATCACTCGGCTGGAACTGATATCTTACCAATATTGTCTTCCATTCTATATACGTGGGAAAACTTTCCATTTATTTGTATCTTCTTTCAACAACATTTTTTAGTTTGTAGTTTACAAATTGTCATCTCCTTGGTTAAATTTATTCCTAAGTATTTTATTCTTTACGATTCTATAGGAAATAGAATTGTTTCCTTAAATCCTTTACAAATGGTACATTGTTAGCGTATAGAATCTTGACTATATTTTGCATGTTGATTTTGTATTCTGTAACTTAGCTACAATTTTTTTTTTAGTTCTGACAGTGTTTTCTGGAATTTTTAGTATTTTCTACATATAAGATCATGTCATTTGTGAACAGATATAATTTTAATTCTTCTTTTCCAATTTGGATGAATTTTATTTATTTTTCTTGTGGATTTGTTTTTGCTAGACTTTCAGTACTATGTTGAATAGAAATGGTGAAAGTGGGGCTGGCCCGGTGGTGCAAGCCGTTAAGTGCGTGCACTCTGCTGCGGTGGCCTGGGTTTCGCCGGTTCGGATCCCGGGCGCGCACCGACACACTGCTTGGCAAGCCATGCTGTGGCAGCGTCCCGTATAAAGTAGAGGAAGATGGGTATGGATGTTAGCCCAGGGCCAGTCTTCCTTAGCAAAAAAAGAGGAGGATTGGGAGATGTTAGCTCAGGGCCGATCTTCCTAACAAAAACAAACAAACAAACAAAAGAAATGGTGAAAGTGTGCATCCTTATCGTATCCCTGATCTTGAGTGTGATATTACCTATGGGCTTTTCACAATGGCCATTATTATGTTGAGGTAATTTCCTTCTATTGTTAGTTTATTGAGTATTTTTTGTCATAAAAAGTTATTTTATTATTTGAAATGCTTTTACTGCATCAACTGAGATAATCATGTTTTTTTTTTCTTCATTCTGTTAATATAGTATTTTATATTGACTGATTTGCTTAGGTTGAACCATCCTTGCACTCCAGGAATACGTCATGCTTTTGTCATGGTGTATAATCCTTTCATGTGCTGTTGAATTCTCTTTGTTAGTATTTTGCTATGAATTTTGTATAAATATTCATAAGATATAATGTTCTATATTTCTATTTTCTTTTAGAAAATGTCTGAAAACAGTGTTGGCTGGCTTTGGCATTAGGCAAATGTTGGCCTCATAGAAAGAATGAGTTTGGAAGTGTTCCCTCCTCTTCAAATTTTTGGAAGAATTTGGAGAGGATTGGTGTTTATTTTCTTTAAATATTTGGTAGAATTCACCAGTAAAGGCTTCTGGTTCTCAGCTTTTCATTATTTGGGAGGTTTTGATTACTGATTCAATCTCCTTACTAGTTATAAGTATGTAGGATTTTCTATGTCTTCCTGCTTCAGTTTTGGTACATTGTATTTTTTCAGGAATTTATTCACTTCATATAGATTATCCAATTTTTCAATGTACACTTGTTCAAAGTAGTCTCTTATAATCCTTTTTATTTCTGTAAAATCAGTTGTAATGCCCCCTTTTTCATTTCTAATTTTACTTATTTTAGTTCTTCTCTCTTTTTATCTTAGTCTAGCTAAAGGTTTGTCAATTTTGTTGATCTTTTTGAAGAACTAACTCTTATTTTTTTCTATTGTTTTATATTCTCCCTTTTGTTTATCTTTGCTCTAATCTTTATTATTTCCTTCCTTCTGCTAACTTTAGATTTAGTTTGTCTTCTTTTCCAGTTCCTTAAAGTGAAAATTTAGATTGTTGGTTTGAGATCTTTGTTCTCTTTTAATGTAAACATTTACAGTTATAAATTTTCCCTATCAGCCCTGCTTTTACTGCATCCCATAAGTTCTGTTAAGTTGTGTTTTCATATTTATTTGTCTCAAGATATTTTCTAATTTTCTTAGGATCTTTTCTTTGAACCATTGGTTGTTTAAAAGTGTGTTGTTTAATTTCCAGACATTTTTGGATTTTCCATTTCTCTTTCTGCTATCAATTTCAAATTTCATCTCAATGCAGTTAGAAAGATGCTGTGTTGTATTTCAGAATTTCTAAAGTTATTAAGAATTGTTTTGTGACCAAACATATGTCTATCATAGAAAATATTTTATGCACATTTGAGAAAAATATTTAATCTGCCATTGTTGTTGAGTCCAGTGTTCCATAAACATACTTTAGGTCTGGTTGATCAATAGTGTTGTTGATGTCCTCTATTTCCTTATTGACCTTCTGTGGTTGTTCATTCCATTATTGAAAGTAGGATATTGAAGTCTTCCACAATTATTGTAGAGATGTCTATATTTACCTTCAATTCTGTCAATGTTTGCTTCATATATTTAGGAACTCTGATGATTGGTGCATATATGTTTATAATTGTCATATCTTTTGATGAAATTACACTTTCATCATTATATAATGTCCCAATTTGTCATTTATAACAGTTTTTTTACTTAAAGTTTATTTGTTAAATATTAATATAGCCACCCCTATTCTCTTTCAGTTGTAATTTGCATGGACTATCTTTTCTCATCCTTTCATTTTCAACCTATGCTCATCCTTAGATTGAAAGTGAGTTTCTTGTAGATAGTATATAGTTGGATACTGTTTTTTTTCTTATCCATTCTGCTAATCTATGTCTATTGATTGGGAATTTTAATCCACTTACTTTTAAAGTAATTGATAATAGGGAAGGACTTACTATTGCCATATTGTTTTTGTTTTCTTTATGTCTCATAGCTTTTTTGTTGCACTTTTCTTCTATTACTGCCTTCCTTTGTGTCCAGATGATTTTTGTGATATAGTCTCTATGTATTTTCTTTGTGGTTACCTAGTGGATTACATGAAACTTTCTAAAGTTATAGCAACCTATTTTAATTAGTAACAACTTAGCTTCAATTGCAAAAAAAAATCTCTACATTTTACAGCCCTTTCACTTCCTCCCTTTTATGTTATTATGTCACAAGTTTCATCTTTATATATTGTGTAGTATCCATTAACATAGATCCAAAATTATTTTGCATTCTTTTGTATTTTAAATTCTATGAAAGAATAAAAAGTATAGTTAAAGAGAAATTTACAATAATAAAATGTTTTACAAGATATAAAATGCTTTAATATTTGCTAAAATACAATAATAAAGTGCTTTTACAATACATAAAATTTACGACAATACAAAATGCTTTTATATTTGTCTATATATTTATCCTTATCAGAGAAGTTTATAATTTCCTATGCTTGCAAGGTGCTGTCTACTATCTTTTTCTTTCAACTTGAAGGACCTCCTTTAACAGAAATTAGGTAATGAATTCTTTCAGGTTTTATTTAACTGGGAAAGTCTTAAATTATGTATCATTTTTGAATGTCAATTTTGCTAAATATAGAATTATTTGTTTTCTGTTACTTTTTTCTATTAGCACCTTAAACATTATATTCCATGGCATTCTGCTCTGCAAGGTTTTTTCTGATAAATCATTTAATAATCTTATAGAGGCTCCCTTGTATATGAAAAGTTGCTTTTCTCTTTCTGCTTTCAAGATTCTCTCTCATTTACTTTGGATTGTTTGATCATAATATGTCTTAGTGTGAGTCTGATTTTTTCCTACTTACACTGTGTTAGCTTCTTGCATTTGTATTTTTGTGTTTGTCTTTCCTGAAATCAGGAAAGCTTTTGGCTATTACATATTCAAATTAACTTTCTGCCACTTTCTCACTCTCTTCTCCTTCTGGGACTCTAATATGTAAATATTGGTCTACAGGAAGGTGTCTCATATAAGTCCCTTAGTCTCTGTTCTCTTTTTTTTTTTTTTTTTTTTTTTTTTTTTTTTTTTTTGCTCCTCAGACTCAATAATTTCAGATGACCTGAGTTTGATTCTCTGATTCTTACTTCTAAGTTCCCTAGTCTGTTGTTGAACCCTCTTAATAAATTTTACCATTCATTTATTGTATTTTTCAGCTCTAGACTTTTGGGTTTGGTTTTTCTTTTTTAATTTTTTGTTTATTGCAGTAACATTGGTTTATGACATTGTATAAATTTTAGGTGTACATCATTGTACTTCTATTTCTGCATAGAGTACACCATGTTCACCACCAAAATACTAATTACAACCCATCACCACACACATGTACCGAATTATCCCTTTCACCCTCCTCCCTCCCCCCTTCTCCTCTGGTAACCACCAATCCAATCTCTGTCCCTATGTGTTTGTTTATTGTTGTTATTATCTACTCCTTAATGAAGGAAATCATACGGTATTTGACCTTCTCCCTCTGACTTATTTCACTTTGCATTATACCCTCAATGTCCATCCATGTTGTCATAAATGGCTGGATTTCATCGTTTCTTATGGCTGAGTAGTATTCCATTGTGTATATATACCACATCTTCTTTATCCATTCGTCCCTTGATGGGCACTTAGGTTGCTTCCAAGTCTTGGCTATTGTGAATAATGGTGCAATGAACACAGGGGTGCATGTACCTTTACAAATTGGTGTTTTCAAGTTCTTTGGATAAATACCCAACAGTGGAATAGCTGGATCATATGGTAGTTCTATCCTTGATTTTTTGAGGAATCTCCATACTGTTTTCCATAGTGGCTGCACCAGTTTGCACTCCCACCAGCAGTGTATGAGAGTTCCCTTCTCTCCACATCCTCTCCAACACATGTTGTTTCCTGTCTTGTCAATTATAGTCATTCTGACGGGCGTGAGATGATATCTCATTGTAGTTTTGATTTGCATTTCCCTGATAGTTAGTGATTTTGAACATCTTTTCATGTGTCTGTTGGCCACCTGTATGTCTTCTTTGGAGAAATGTCTGTTCAGGTCTTTTGCCCATTTTTTAACTGGATTGGTAGTTTTTTTGTTGTTGAGATGCATGAGTTCTTTATATATTTTGGAGATTAAGCCCTTATCAGATGTATGGTTTGCAAATATCTTCTCCCAATTGTTAGGTTGTCTTTTCATTTTGTTGATGGTTTCCTTTGCTGTGCAGAAGCTTTTTAGTTTGATGTAGTCCCATTTGTTTATTTTTTCTATTGTTTCTCTTGCCCAGTCAGATGTGGTGTTTGAAAAGATGTTGCTAAGACCGATGTCGAAGAGCGTACTGCCTATGTTTTCTTCTAGAAGTTTCACAGTTTCAGGTCTTACATTCAAGTCTTTAATCCATTTGGAGTTAATTTTTGTGTATGGTGTAAGGTATGGGTCTACTTTCATTTTTTTGCATATGGCTATCCAGTTTTCCCAACACCATTTGTTGAAGAGACTTTCTTTTCCCCATTGTATGTTCTTGGCTCTTTTGTCAAAGATTAGCTGTCCATAGATGTGTGGGTTTATTTCTGGGCTTTCGATTCTATTCCATTGATCTGTGTGTCTGTTTTTGTGCCAGTACCATGCTGTTTTGGTGACTATAGCTTTGTAGTTTATTTTGAAATCAGGGAGTGTGATACCTCCAGTTTTGTTCTTTTTTCTCAGGATTCCTTTAGCTATTCGGGGTCTTTGGTTGTTCCATATAAATTTTAGGATTCTTTGTTCTATTTCTGTGAAAAATGTTGTTGGAACTTTGATAGGGATTGCATTGAATCTATAGATGGCTTTAGGAAGTATGGACATCTTAACTATGTTAATTCTTCCAATCCAGGAGCACGGAATATCTTTCCATTTCTTTGTGTCTTCTTCAATTTCTTTCAGAAATGTTTAATAGTTTTCGGTGTACAGAAATTTCACCTCTTTGGTTAAGTTTATTCCTAGGTATTTTATTCTTTTGGTTGCAATTGTAAATGGGATGGTATTCTTAATTTCTCTTTCTGCTACTTTGTTGTTAGTGTACAGAAACGCAACTGATTTTTGTATGTTGATTTTGTATCCTGCAACTTTACCATATTTGTTTATTACTTCTAAAAGTTTTCTGGTGAATTCTTTGGGGTTTTCTACATATAAAATCATGTCATCTGCAAATAGTGACAGCTTCACTTCTTCCTTTCCAATTTGGATCCCTTTTATTTCTTTCTCTTGCCTGATTGCTCTGGCTAGGACTTCCAATACTATGTTAAATAGGAGTGGTGACAGTGGGCATCCTTGTCTGGTTCCTGTTCTTAGAGGGATGGCTTTCAGTTTTTCTCCATTGAGGATGATATTAGCTGTGGGTTTCTCATATATGGTGTTTATTATGTTGAGATACTTTCCTTCTATACCCATTTTATTCAGAGTTTATATCATAAATGGATGCTGTATCTTGTCAAATGCTTTCTCTGCATCTATTGAGATGATCATGTGATTTTTGTTCTTCATTTTATTAATGTGGTGTATTACGTTGATTGATTTGCGAATGTTAAACCATCCCTGCATCCCTGGAATAAATCCCACTTGATCATGGTGTATAATCTTTTTAACGTATTGTTGTATGCGATTTGCTAGTATTTTGTTGAGGATTTTTGCATCGATGTTCATCAGTGATATTAGCCTGTAATTTTCTTTTTTTGTGTTGTCCTTGTCTGGTTTTGGTATCAGGGTAATGTCAACTTCGTAGAATGAGTTAGGGAGCTTCCCCCCCTCCTCAATTTATTGGAAGAGTTTGAGAAGAATAGGTATTAAGTCTTCTTTGAATGTTTGGTAGAATTCACCAGGGAAGCCGTCTGGTCCTGGACTTTTATTTTTGGGGAGGTTTGTGATTAATGTTTCGATCTCCTTACTGGTGATTGGCCTATTCAAATTCTCTACTTCTTCTTGATCCAGTTTTGGAAGGTTGTATGATTCTAAGAATTTATCCATTTCTTCCAGATTGTTGAATTGGTTGGCATATAGCTTTTCATAGTATTCTCTTATAATCTTTTGTATTTCTGAGGTGTCTGTTGTAACCTCTCCTCTTTCATTTCTGATTTTACTTATTTGTGCCTTCTCTCTTTTTTCTTGGTGAGTCTAGCTAAAGAGTTGTCAATTTTGTTGACCTTTTCAAAGAACCAGCTCTTGGTTTTATTAATTTTTTCTATTGTTTTTTTGGTCTCTATTTCATTTATTTCTGCTCTGATTTTTATGATTTCCCTTCTTGTACTGATTTTAGGCTTGGTTTGTTCTTCTTTTTCCAGTTCCTTTAGGTGCATTGTTAGATTGTTTATTTGAGATGTTTCTTGTTTGTTGAGATAGGCCTGTATCACTATAAACTTCCCTCTTAGAAGCACTTTTGCTGTATCCCATAAATTCTGGCATGTCGTATTTTCATTTTCATTTGTCTCCAGGTATTTTTTTGATTTCTTCTTTGATTTCTTCGTTAACCCAGTCATTGTTCAGTAGCATTTTGTTTAATCTCCACGTATTTGTGGCTTTTCTGATTTTCTTCCTACAGTTGATTTCTAGTTTCATACCGTTGTGGTCAGAAAAGATGCTTGGTATTATTTCAATCTTCTTAAATTTATGGAGACTTGTTTTGTGGCCTAATATGTGATCAATCCTGGAGAATGTTCCATGTGCATTTGAAAAGAACGTGTATTCTTCGGTTTTTGGATGGAATGCTCTGTATATATCTACTAGGTCCATCTGTTCTAAGGTGTCGTTTAAGGCCAATGTTTCCTTATTGATCTTCTGTTTGGATGATCTATCTGTTGGTGTAAGTGGAGTGTTAAAGTCCCCTATTATTATTGTGTTACTGTCTATTTCTGTTTTTATGTCTGTTAATAATTGCTTTATATATTTAGGTGCACCTACATTGGGTGCATAGATATTTACAAGTGTTATATCCTCTTGTTGGATTGTTCCCTTGATCATTATGTAATGCCCTTCTTTGCCTCTTTTTACAGTTTTTGTTTTAAAGTCTATTTTGTCTGATATGAGTACTGCTACCCCAGCTTTCTTTTCATTGCCATTTGCGTGGAGTATCTTTTTCCATCCCTTCACTTTCAGTTTGTGAGTGACTTTAGGTCTGAAGTGTGTCTCTTGTATGCAGCATATATATGGGTCTTGTTTTTTTATCCAGTCAGCCACCCTATGCCTTTTAATTGGAGAATTTAGTCCATTGACATTTAAAGTAGCTATTGATAAGTATGTACTTACTGCCATTTTTTAACTTTTTTTTTTTTCTCAGTGTTTTAGTAGTCCTCCTCTCTTCCTTTCTTCTTCTATACAGAATTGATGGTCACTTTAGTTTGACCTCTGTCTGAAAGCTGTACTCTTTAACTACCCTCCTCCCTCCTTTTATGTTTTTGATATCATATCTAACCTCTTTTTTGTGCATTTGTATCCATTACGTTCTAATCGTGGAAATAGATAATTTTTCCTATTTGTGGTCTTCTCTTTTCCCCTTAAATCAGTCCCTTTAATATTTCTTGTAGCACTGGTTTCTTGGTGACAAACTCCTTTAATTTTTGCTTATCTAGGAAAATTTTGATCTCTCCTTCCATTTTGAATGATAACCTTGCAGGGTTGAGTATTCTTGGCTCTAAGTTTTTTCCATTTAGCACTTTAAATATATCATGCCATTCTCTTCTAGCCTGTAAGGTTTCTGCTGAGAAGTCAGCTGATAGCCTTATGGGGTTTCCTTTGTATGTAACTTGACATTCTCTTGCGGCTTTTAGGATTCTCTCTTTATCTTTAATTCTGGACATTTTGATTATGATGTGTCTTGCTGTGGTCCTCTTTGGGTTTATCTTGTTTGGGGCTCTCTGTGATTCCTGTACCTGGATGTCTGTTTCCTTCCTTAGGTTAGGGAAGTTTTCATTTATTATTTCTTGAAATAGATTCTCTACCCCCTTGTCTCGCTCCTCTCCTTCCGGGACACCTATAACACGGATGTTAGTGCACTTGATGTTGTCCCAGAGGTCCCTTAGACTGTCCTCACTCTTTTTAATTCTTTTCTCTTTTACCTTTTCAGCTTGGGTAATTTCTTCCAGTCTTTCGTCCAGCTCACACATCCGTTCTTCTGTATCCTCTACTCTGCTTTTGAGTCCCTCTAATGAATTTTTCATTTCCAGTATTGTATCCTTCATTTCTGATTGGTTCTTTTTTATATCTTCCATTTCTTTGTTGACATTCTCACTGAGGTCATCTATTCTTCTCCCCAGATCAGTGAGCATCCTTAACACTCTCAGTTTGAACTCTCTGTTGGGTAGGTTGCTCATTTCTGTTTCACTTAGTTCCTTTTCTGGGGTTTTGTCCTGTTCCCTTGCTTGGAATGTATTCTTTTGCCTCCTCATTTTGCCTCTTTTCCTGTGCTTGTGTCTACCTTTTAGGTAGGTCAGCTCCGTCTCCTGCTCTTGGATAGGTGACCTTATGTAAGTGATGCCTTAGGAGGCTTCCAGTGTGCTTCCCTCAGTTCTCAATGTTCCAGGGGTGACTCCTATGTTGGTTACGTGTGTCCTTCTGTTGTGGCCTGTTTGCTCTCCCTGTAGGCGCCCAAGGAGGATGAGTTATGCTCCTGGCCAGCTGTTGTAATGCTCAGCTGCTTGTAGTTGTTGTGGGCCCTTCAGTCTCTTTATCAGGTGTGGGGAGCCCCAGCACAGTTGGCTGCATGTTCTAATACCACATTTGTGTTGCAGTATTTCTTTTAAGTGAGTAGGCCCCCAGCATGGCAGGTTGTTAGGCTCTGGGCCTTACAATTGCTGTAAGCCTGTAGCCTATTAGGTCTCTTGTCATCTCTCTGAGGATTGCAGTTGGGTGGGGCTGGCCTCAGGCACAGGAGCACCCAATTGTTTCAGGCTTTGGAAGGTGGGGCAAACCCCCTATGTGGGTCTTTGCAAAGCACAAGTCTTCTGCAGCTGACAAGCCCTGCCGCCCACAGGTCCACACACACAGTCAACACAGTCCTGCCCCATGTGGGTGCCCCGACCTCCCCAAGCAGACCCAGTCTCTCCATGGCGGGAGCCCCACACACGCCGCCACTGCCCCACACTCTCCACCTGCTCCTTGTGCACACCCTGCCCCGCTCAAGTCTGCTCAGTTGCCAGGCTGCAGAGAATCCAGTCACCAATCTATGCAGGCCCACAAGTTGCCTGAGGGCTTGTTGTTGGGTGGGGCCAGTCTCTAGGGTGGGCTGCCTGCCCTGGCTGAGCTGGATTAAATCAGTGCTCTAGCAGGTGGGGCAGACCCTGGGCTAGCAGACCCCAGGGAGAACTCCAATGGCGTCTGTGTCAGCACACCCACACCAGGCCACAACAATGGCTGCCGCCAATGTCCCAGTCCCTGGAGAGGTCTCACCCCTCACCGAGATGCACTCAGGGCCTATTAGGTGAGTCTCTTTTCACCACAGCACTGTGTACCTTTCTTTCTGGTGATTTTAGGATGCTTTCTGAAACGGGTGAGTTCTCGCGTGGGCCCTTTAAGAGCCAGTTTTAGTTTCTTTGTGAACCGGGTTTTCTGGGGGTGCTCCCCAATGCTTTAGTAGCAGCCAAAGTCAGATATTATGCCGCTGGTCTTGATTGTGCTGGGTCCACAAAATGCCTACAGCCGGGGCGCTCCCCAGCTCAGGGTCCCGCGCCTCCAGGGAGGCTGCGTACCTGTGGGCTGCTCCCGGGCGGCCGTGAAGCTGGCGGCTTGTGAAGGCGGCGTTTTTCCTCTACAGAAGGGAGTCTCTGCCTCTTCTACCTCAGTTAGGATTGTCCGTTGTGGCAGGAGATCCTCTTATCCAGTTTTCAGTTCTGTCTCAGGGGTAATTTTTCCACGAGTAGTTGTAAATTGGCTGTGTCCACGGGAGGAGGTGAGTTTCGAGTCTGCTTACGCCGCCATCTTGACTCCGCCTCCCGGGTTTGGTTCTTTCTAAAATAATTTCTATCTCTTGTTTATATTCTTGTTTTATTTACATATTATGTTCTTGAATATTGTTAGCTTTTTTTTTCTTTAGCTCATTGAGCATATTTAAGACAGTTATTTCAAATTCCTTTCAAGTAAGTCAGAAGTCTGAATTTCCTTAAGGTCAATTTCTGGAGGTTTATTCATTTGAATGGCTCTTATTTCTCTGTATCATTTTATGACTTTTGACAATTTTTGCAAATTAGTCATTTGTAACAACAATCACTTCCCGCATTCTTTGTGCTCTGGTCTTCATTAGTCAGCCTGGCATAAAAGCTCATGGTCCTCTCAAACATTCTCTGGGGATGTTTCTTCTCTGAATCTGTGCATGTATTTTTGTTCCAGTTCCACTGTATACATTGTTGTGTTTAAATGTCTTAATTTTCCTAACAGTCTTACTCTTGCTTCTTTTCAGAGCCCTAGCTGTTATATTGTATTCCTTTGCCCATAATCTCTTGTCCCCAGGCTCATAGCTATGCAGTCTCCTTGGAGCTCTCTAGTGACTCAGCACTCTTTATTGCTTTATAGTGGCCTCCATCCTGACATTCACACTGCCATCATTTCCATCAGTGCTCTAAGTCAGGCAAGACAGAAACCATTCCCTCTGGCAGCCCTTAAAAAAGCCAGATTGTGCAAGCAAGTTCCATTCCTTTATTTCATCCTGAGGGAGGAGCCAGGAACTGGATGGCTTCTTCCTGACCTTGCCACATAGTTCTGGGTATGGAATCAGGCAAAAGGCAAGCAAAAGTGCCACAAAATTTCCTCCCACATGAAATGTGGCTTTCTCTTGGTTAGGCCTTCACTTGGCTGCTGCAGCTTCTTAGCTGATTTCTAGTGTTCCTAGAAGTTACTTTGGTCTTTATGTTGTTGTTTGTTTCATGTTTTCATGGGGAAATAAAGGTCTAGAGCTTCCTAGTCTACCTTCTTGCTGATGTCCTAGAGTGAAACATTTGGATTCCCTTCTCATCTCCTTTCATGAATAAGAAAATTTTATAAATTTGTTTTGTAATCACCATGGGGATTGCATATAACATCCTAAAATTAAAACTATCTAATTTGGATTGATACTAATTTAAGTTGAACCTCATACACAAACTATACTTCATTACAACTCCATTCACCTTTTTGTGTTATGATGCCACAAATTATTTCTTCATACATTGTGTGCCTGATGTTATAGATATATAAATATTTTTATGTATTTGTCTTTTAAATTCTATAAAAAAGAAAAAGTAGAGTGACAAATCATAATTAAAATAATACTGGATTTTATATTTGCCCATGTATTTACCCTCACTGGAGATTTTATATCTTCATGTATTTTGGAATTACTGTCTAGTATCCTTTTATTTCAACCTAAAGGATTCTCTTTTGTATTTCTTGTAAGGTAGGTCTAGTGGTAATAAACTCTTTCACCTTGTTGTTTATCTTGAAATATTTTAATTTCTCCCTCAATTTTCAAGAGTAGTTTTGCTGGATATGGAATTGTTTGTTTTCTGTTTTTTTTTTTTCTTTCTATACTTTTACGTAGACCTTCATACCACCTTCTTACCGCTAAAGTTTCTCATGAGAAATCGGCTGATAATCTTATTAAGAATCTCTTATATGTGACAAATTGCTCCTCGCTTGCTGCTTTTAAGAAATGTTTCTCTGTCTTTGGTCATTTGATTATAATGTGTCTCCTTGTGGTCTCTGGGTTTTTCCTTCTTAGAGTTCATTGTATGTCTTGGATTTGTATATTCAAATCATTCATCAACTTTTGGTAGGTTTTGTCTATTATTCTTCAAATAATCCTTTGCCTCTTTTTCTCTCTTTTCGCCTTCTTTAATTCCTGTAATGTGTATTTTGGTCTTTTTGACGATGATTCACAAGTACCTTAGGTGCTGTTCATTTTTATTCTTCTCTTTTTCTCCTCAGATTTGAGAATTTCAATTGCTTTATTTTCAAGTTTGCTGATTCTTTCTTCTGTCTGTTGAAATCTGCTGTCAAATGCCCATAATGATATTTTTTGTTTCTGTTATTATGCTTTTTAGCTCCAGAAATTCTGTTTGGATCCTTTTTGTAATTTCTATTTTTCTGTTGACATTCTCATTTTTTATATATATTTTTTTCTTTAGTTCTTTCTTTATTTTCCTTAGGTCTTTAAGCATATTTAACACACTTGTTTGAAAGTATTTGACTCGTAAACTCACTGTCTGGGCTTGCTTAGTAATTTTTTTTTGTCAATTTAGTTGTTCCTTTGAATTAGGCTTTTTTCCCCCTGCTTGTTTGTATGCTTTGTGATATTTTTGGTTGTTATTGTTGAGAATTTGATATTCGACTACTATAACATAATAACTCTGGAAATAAGATTCTCTCTTTTCCCTGGATTTGCTAGTCTATTTTTGTTTGTTTCTTTGTTTTTGGAGGCTGTAGTAGTCCTTTCTTTTTCAGACTTTTCCAAACTTTTTTTTTTTTTTTTTGCTGAAAAAGATTTGCTCTGAGATAACATCCATTGCCAATCTTCCTCTTTTTTGCTTGAGGACGATTAGCCCTGAGGTAACATCTGTGCCAATCTTCCTCTATTTTGTATGTGGGTCGCTGCCATAGCATGGCTGATGAGTGGTGTAGGTCCTCTCCTGAGATCCGAACCCGTGAACCTGGGCTGCCAAAATGGAGTGTGCCCAACCCAATCACTATTCCACAGGGCCTGCCCCTCCAAACTATTTTTACAAAGACTCTCCTTGTCATGTGTGATCACTTAAGTCTCTGTTCCTTTAGTTTTTGATCAGGTAATCTTTTGGCAGTGATTTTATTGAATGCCAAGAGATGAAACAAACAAAAAACACATACAAACAAAATACCCAATATATTTATAAAAGACAGAACAGCCTCTTCTCCTAGTGTTTTCAGACAGCCACTGTGTTGGTTAGTCCTTCACTCAGCTAAGTGTTCTCCGAGCTTATGGGTTGGCCAAGGTGAAAGCTTAAGCTCCTCTCAGGGCCTTTGTGAGCATGCTTCTTCCCTGGGCACGAGGGTGGCTTTCTAATTCCCTCTGTATATACAACTGCTTTCAAATGTTTTACTTGCCCACAGAATCTCAGGCCAGCTTCTCCTCCAGGCCTCTAGATGGTCTATTGTATTTTTTCATCCATAACCTCTTGCTCCAAGCATCTTTGGGTTTGTAGTCTTGCCCCAAGTCTTTGGGTCTTGTATCTTCTAAGATCAGTGCCTGCCACATTTCTCCTCTGCCTTCCAAATTATGAAAAACAGAAACATGTCTTGTACCAGTCATTCAAGTATCCTCCAGAAAGGTTAGAGCAATTGTACACAATAATTTTCAAATAAAGTCTGCTCTGTTATCTCTAGTATGGGGAAGTTGGCAAGGGAGTGGGACTCAGAACTGGGTTGGCACCTGCTCGAGATGAAAACCACTGCTGTGCTGTAGAAAGGATGATGCAAAGGCAAGTAAAAATACCACAATACTTTCCTACCATTTTGAAGAAAAATCTTGATTGGGAATTTGATTGATTGCTCTAAACTTTTAACTGTTTTCCAGAGCTCAGACAAAGTTGGTTTAGACATCTTTTTTTTTTTTTTAATGTTTCTACGGATGAAGAAGAGCAAGGAGCTTCCTAGTTTACCATTTTGCTGGCTAAAAGTGTATTTTTAATGGTCATAAGAATTCAATTGTCTTGTCAGGTAATTATAAGATTGTGGGGATAGATAATTAAATTTTGTATATGAGGTCAAGATCGATATAGATTACGTGGGAACCTTGGACACTTCAAAGTTAACCAAGATCAAAGTCAAATAAAGTCCACTGAATAAGGAAAAAAAAAAAAAACAAAAGATCGATATAGATATGTATGATCATTGTAAGGTAAGCAGTGTGCAATGGATAAGATTTGAAATTGTAACTTAAAGGTTGGTATGTTTGGAGGTCAGTGAGGACATTAAAATTAAATGATTAAAAACTTTAAGAAATTGAGGTAATTATTAGTATACTCAATGATGTGTTGTTATCAAAGAAAGGTGATTTTGTAATATTATGTATCCCAGCTAATGGTTGCAGGCTGAAACATATGCACTGTCCAAGGTTTACTATCTTTAAGTATCAAGATCACTCCAGGAGATGAGAACAGAGTTAGTCCATTACATGCTATAAATCTCTTTTCCTTTCTTTCTGGATGGGTCCAGGAACAATTAGATCCCTTGACACAAAGAAACCTTTCACGTTACAGTTGGGGTGGGAGAAGTGGCACAGAATGTGTATGTAGGCTCACCTGGTCAATTACCTTAGCACCATGATATGAGGGGAATCTACCTTTATGTTCACATAGGTCCATTTAGATCAGGGTTCACAGCAAGGGAAGTTTCCCTGCAGGAATTTGAAGGCCCAAATGAACATAAGTATCTTAGAGATGGTAATATTTTATTTTTGATAGTGGTAGTACTTGATGATATTTGGTACAAGGGCTTGTATACATAACACAAATATAAATCAGGACTTTAGACCAAGGATCACCAAACTTTTTCTATAAAGTGCCAAAGACTAAATATTTTAGGCTTTGTAATCCATAAGGTCTCTGTCCACTACTCAACTCTGACTTATAGCACAAATGAAGCCATAGACAACAAGTTAACAAACAAACTTGGCTGTGTTCCAATAAAACTTTGTTTAACGTAAAGAGCATCAGGCAAGAGTTTTCTTATTGGCCATAGTTTGTCAACTCAGCTTTAGACTATCAATTCAGTGTCCTTCCCATAACCAGTACATGAAATTCATCTGAGTTAAAAGGTCCCTCAGCACCATCCTGAGTATCTGATTCAGAATGTGAGAATGAAGCGCAGGACGATGCATTGTAATCATAGGGTCCATGTGACTTTTATGCACACTGAAGTTTGTGAACCACTGTACTATACCATGCTCCAAAGAGAAGATATATAGGAAAATTTTTTGTTATTCAGAGCATAAGCAGAAAGCATTTCTTGGGAGATCAGAGGTCAGAAGCAGCATTCGGTATCTCAGTCCTACAATTCTGCTACAAGAGAATTAACTAAAAACTGAGAAAGTTAAGAGGAGAAGCAAACAGAGAGAAAAGTATCCCACATCATAAGTGATGCAAACTCTTTGTTCTCTTTCTAAATTTCACCAAATGCACTTGACTTAACAGATGTATAACAGCCTTTATCAACTTTTCAACCAAAAGATTCAGGTGTCAGAATTGCTGGAAGCTCCCTCCTAGCCATTCTCTGGAATTGTTTCATCTCCTTAGAAGAAAATACATAGTGTAAGGTTAACTACAGGTCCATCTCTGAGAGAACGACTTGCCCGTCTACTTGAAATAAATAATAGTGGTATTCCTGTCCAATTGGCTGGGTTGCAACTCCAGCATAACAAACACCCAGCCTAAAAACATGAGGAATCCTTATGGAAATGTAAATGAGTGGCACCATAAAGAATAACATCCAGCACCTACTTCCCAAGTGAATTTCCCTAACCCAAGGAGAAACAACAAACCCATTGAGTGTTTTGCTTTGTTTTAAATGAAACATGTTTAGGTAATGGGAAATACAGAGCCTAAGACCATGGGCCACTTTAGATGACTATATTCTATAGGATACATTGCCCTTCTTTAATGGTATCATCTCTATAATTAATAATTATATTAAGTAGTTAAAAAATTCAATGCACTTGTTTAACCACTGTAGTTTCCACAGCATAAAATATTAATCTTCATTCAATGGACATATAACACTATACTAATTGTTATGCACAAAGTCACAACAGAATTAACACTCCTCTGCCTGTAAATGATTGCTAATGACAGAGGTAATAGAGGTGAACCTACCTATGTGTCATATCATTTCCACATGTGTCATTCACAGACCATAGTGTCAACTCTATCTAGTGAGATTTAAAAGAAGCAACACATATGCAGTCTGTAATTAAGCAGTTGTCTAACAAATGTAGTAACTGTGTTCAAGAATTGGCTATTACTGGCGATACTATATGTATTAATAGGACCCAGGGGCTATGTGAGGTTAGTCAATAAGCACAGAGATGCAAGGTAAAGGAAACTGGAATTGTGCATTAAAACTTATTAGCTCTGTGACTTTGAGCAAATAAATCTTTTGCATATATATCTTTCCAACTTTTTTCAAAAAGGAAATAGAACCTGCTCTGCCATTCTCTGGCTTTGTTATGAGGATCTAGTGAGAAGCTATGAAAAGATTCTTAGACAAAATGTGTTCTTCCACAAATTTAGGTTATTATAAAGATGTTGGACATCAGATAGTGGAGCATAGATATGTTTTGCCAAGGGATTCTAAAAAGATCTAGCAATTTACCCATCTTGTTCTTCTGTCTTTAAGATCTTTTAAAGTTTCTCATCTCAGCTTGGGGGAAACTTATGAAGAAAATGACGAAATGAATCGAAACCACTACAGTGATACATTATTAAAACCCATTTATTTAATTCAACAGGTAAATTTACATCTTCTTTTAGTCTGTTGTATATAAAACTGTATCTTCATTATAGCAAAATGTCTGATTGAAAACATGGAGTCATTTGAATAGAGTGACACTGCCAAACACCTCCAAAACACCATGGACAGCACTCTAGCCTTCAGATACCCAAAAAGAGTAAGCTCTGTTCTCAAAAAACTCAGATTTGTAACAAAAACACTGTTGTCAATAACAAATACATTTTAAACTGTATTATATTAGTCCAAAAGGCAAGTGGCTATTTTTTTATGAGGAAAAAATTTGTACAAAAAACTTTTATCAAAAAGGGAGACAGTTGCAAACAGCATCCAAAAGTATGGGCATGCCTATCAAAGAAAAGATGTGGTGATAATTAGTGTATGGAAATCTCATAAGGTTAGAGTGAACATTAATTGAGAAAATCTTATGTAAATCACTTTAACATAACCCATGACCCATAAAATGGAATCAATATATATGATGATGTTGATGATGATTATGCTTATGACAGTAATGATGGTGCTGACGGCAATGATGTTGCTGCTGCTGCTGATAGTAGTGATGATGATGATTATGAGGATGATGCACATGATAATGATGACAATGGTGAGGATGATGAGCACAAAGATGGCACACTGTCTTTTCCAAATGCTAAAGATGCCTGTCTGATAGGACAAAATTCTTACAAAATCTCTCTAGGAATAAATTATATTGACTTGAGCAGTCAGGGTCCCAAAATGTTTGGATTTAGACATAAGCGGACTCAAAACAACTGGCTTAGAATATACCCAATTGAAGGAAGTAGTATTAACATTGTTTCCGTTTTGGTTATTATTTCCACGTGAAACAAGATTTTTGTCAATAACTACGATCAAAATAAAGTGCCAAAAAAAGTAAGTCATTTGAATTCTTCTCTGTTTCCTGTGAAATATAAATCTCCAATTTAAAAAATTTTACCAAAAGAAAGCAATTTTATTAAATTTTATTTCAATTAAGGAAATATGATAATAAATTGTTTTGAGTTAAAAATATGTTTGTAAATAATTTATTTAATTTTTTGCATTCCAAAATAAAACTTGATAAACATATATTGACCAGGCAATATTTTTTTCTGTTTCATTCTTTTATGAAATCCAAATTTCTGGAAACAACAGTCAGCATTCTATCAACAAACATGTTTAATCTAATTTTGTACTTAAATGATTGATATCATGTTCTTGCATTGTCTAGACAAAGTCATGAATAAATGGTAAGATACCACAGAACAAGTTAGGAACTTTCCGTATACCCTATTCATCCCTGCCCATAATACAATAACAAACATTGTAAATTCTCCTCACCTATAAGTGTGGATGGATGAATGAATGATTGTTTCTCAGACGACTAGAGAAATTAGGGGCAAATACATTTTTTCTTTCTGACTATAGGAGCAATGCACTTTTATTTAGGAAAATTTAGACATTAGAAATGTAAGTGAAGAAAGAAAATATTACCGCAAATTACAGCGTTAACATCGGGTTGTTTTAGTCTGGCTCACTTTGTGTGTGTGTGTGTGTGTGTGTGCGCGCGCGCATGTGTACACATATATATTAATATTGAGTCACAGCTTGTGTTACTTAACCTTCTTGCTTATATATCCACTTTAAGAACAGAATAGGTGGAACACTTAGAATGTTTTAAATTTTTTAATGATAATGTTGGAAAAAATAATTCTATATCTTTTGTATAGATTCTCAGAAGTGGAATTTTGAGGAATAAATATTTCAAATATTTATATTCGTATCTACCTATTTATCATCTATCCGAATTATATAGAAGATATTTGAACCAATTTACACTACCACCAGCAGCCTATGAGAACATTACTTACGCAATAAACACATTAGAATTTTTTAAAGTGTGCATTCCACATGTGAAAAAAAATATCATCTCATATGTGCATTTCTAAGCTCTTAAAAATTGGAGAAAGATTGAGGGAGAGAGAGATACCAAGAGACATAGATTGCAGATTCATTAGGATGGATACATGTTTGCTATTTTTTCACTTTATTTCCCAATTGTTCCTCACCTTGCCCTTCTTCCTCTGTATTTGGGAATCTGTTTCCAAGTATCTTCGTTCATTATGTGACAGTTTGGGCTTCAGATGTGTATTTTTTCATTATGCTGCATTTTGAGGAAGGCTGCATGTTTCTTCCAGGTACACTGCTCTGTTAATTTTGACAAGTAACATTTCAGCCAGTAATGTGACAGTCTTTGTTTCAATTAACTTTATTTGAATCTAAGTAAGCATAGAATTCATCATAGAAACATATAGTTGCACACATTCTTTCAATGCTGTCAACGTTTAATCCATCCTTTTAAACTAGAACTAGCTGAAATGACTGTTTCCAGATGTAAAATCCAGTTGTTATGAATCTTTATCCAACACAGAGTAGTCCCAAGTTTCAGAAACAAGTTCACATGTGACACTTGGTGATTCATCAATCATTTTATTCTCCTTCTTAGTCACAACAATGCTTTGTTTATCCAGCAGTGTTACAGAATGATGTGTTCCATAAAAGTTAATTTCTCAGATAACTGAAGCTTCATATTTTAGGTAACAGAGCTTTTGATATTTTCATAATTTTTGGTGAAAATCTGTATAAATGCATTTCATGTCTCCATGAGTTAATAAGCAGTGCATTTTTTCTAAAAAGGTAGCAAATGATTATTGAAGTCGTAAGGATTTAGAGTTAATTACACATGAATATTGACTCCAAATTTATATTTACCAACTTTAAATATTTGGTAAGATATTTAACCACTTTAAGGCCTCATTTTCTTCATCTGTTAAAAGAATAAACAATAATTATTTTTAAGAGTATTGTGAATATTAAGTGAGATAGTAAGTGTAAGGGACTTAATGTGGTCGTTGGCTCAGTAAATATCATTTACTCTACATTTGATTCATCCCCTCTTAACTCCCAGTGTTAAAAATGTGCTGCCTATCTAACACACACAATGAATTTTGCCTGGCATTGTGAAAATGAAGAATAAGACAATTCACTACCCCTTAACCAGAGAGCAAGGGCAATATAGTAGCAGAAGTAGAAACGTAATTTCAACTCTGAGGAACTATTCGAGGGGAGGCAAAAACTTTATCTCTACCCTTTTTTGGCTTCTGACTGGGCCTGAAAATTAAATTGACATAGATAGATTGGCACCACATAAATATATAAATTTATTTAATGTAAGTTTTACATGACACGAGAACCCTCATAAGGAAACGAATATCCAAAGAAGTGGCAAAACCTAAATGCTTTTATACTAGGTTAAACGAAGAGTGGAAAAGTAACAAAAATATATGGAGAGGTGAAAGGAAAATAAAAATTATTTTAACAAGTTCTATTTGTACAGAATTTTCTTGGTTTTGACTCTCTGTCAAAGAATGTTTACTTTCCCCTGGTACAGGAAGAGCACATTTCACATAGGTGTTTTATCTCCCAGTTTCAGGAAGAAGAGGGGAGATTAGAACACTTTTCTGCATCTGCTATTTTTCAAGTGCCTTTCACTCAAAATTCATTCTCTTTTAAGTCTGAATAATATTCCATTGTGTCTGTATACCACATCTTCTTTATCCATTTGCCCATCAATGGACACTTAAGTTGTTTTCATATCTTCACTGTTGTAAATAATGCTTCAATGAACATGGGCATGCATATATCTTTTTGACTTAGTGTTTTCATTTTCTTCAGATAAATATCCAGAATTGGAATAGCTGAATCATGTGATAGTTCTATTTTTAATTTTTTGAGGAATCTCCGTATTGTTTTCCATAAAGGTTGCACCAATTTACATTCCCTCTAACAGTTCACAAGGGTTCCCTTTTCTCCACATTCTCACGAACACTTGTTATTTCTTGTCTTTTTGATAATAGCCATTCTAAAGTTATTACGTGATATCTCATTGTGGTTTTGATTTGCCTTTCCCTGAAAATTAATGATGTTGAGCATCTATTCATGTACCTATTGGCCCTCTGTGTGTCTTCTTTGGAAAAAAATATCTATTCAGATCTTCTGCTCATTTTTTAATTGTGTGTTTTGTGTGTGTGTGCTATTGAGTTATATGAGTTCTTTATATATTTCAGATATTAGCATCTTATCAGATATATGATTTGCAAACATTTTCTCCCATTCAGTAGGTTGTGTTTGCATTTTCTTGATAGATTCCTTTGCTGTGCTGAAACTTTTTAGTATGATTTAGTTTTCCTTATTTATTTTTGCTTTTGTTGCTTTTGCTTTTGGTGTCAGATTCAAAAAAACATTGCCAAAAGATATCGTGTATATGGGAACTCTACCATTTTCACAACTTTTTTGTATTTCTAAAATAAAATTATTTTTAAAAAGTCAAAAAAAAAAACATGTCAAGGAGTTTATCTCCTATGTTTTTTTTAGGAGTTTGTAGTTTCAGGTCTTACATTCAAGTCTTTAACCCATTTTGAGTTATTTTTTGTGTATGGTGTAAGTCAGTAGTTGAGTTTCATCCTTATGCATGTGGCTGTCCAGCTTCCCAACACCATTTACTGAAGAGACTGTCCTTACCCCATTGTATATTCTTGGCTCCTTTGTCATAAATTAATTGACAAAAATTGTCATAAATTAATTTTTGTAAATTAATTTAAATTAAATTTTATAAATTGAATTACACACGTCTGGTGCTCTGATCTTTGTGGCTGCCACCCAGGGGATGACTCTTGACTGGCTGGCCATGGAGGCCAGAGGAGCTTGAATTTCTGGCCCCATGGGACTGTATTAATCAGTATCACTCAGAAAAGAGCTCATACCCAGCTGCTGTCCCGATTTTTCTGGCTTCTACCAGGAGTCATCTCTACATTTCCTGGCTCTGGTGGCCAGTAGGGCTTACACACAGAATAGAACCTGGGTCCCATAGGACTAGAACCAACTGAAAAAGAGTTCTTAAATAGCTACCATCCCCAGGGCATAGCAAGAGGCAACAGACCCAGGAGCTGAGTCTTTCTGTGAAACAGGACTATTAGCTAATCATCATGGCTATGGCCTGAGAGGCAGGCTTCTAATTAAACAGATGTCTAGGGGCTGACTGCAATACTTTCCAGAGACCTCAGAGGGCAGGCATTATTTTCACATGCTCCCTCTGCCACAACCTAGTGTGCCAGTGTCTCCCAGAGGGGAACTTTACACATCTTGCACCCCAGTTAATTACAGCTGCTTCCCAACGAATGCCCCTTGATTGCTTGCCTCTGGTGGCCAGAGGGGCTCGCAATCCTGGGTCCTACAGGACTGTGGCAATTGGAGAGATGTTTTTTGGCAGGCTGCCATCCTCAGGGCACTGCACAGACAGCCGACTGAGGCACACCCACCCAGTCTTTCTATGAAGGAGACCTCTTGGCTTCTCTGGAGCTTTGGCTTGAGGGGCAGCCTTCAGGTTTGGCATATATCTCATGGACTATGGAGCTGCTTTCAAGGACTGTAGGCTGTAGACACCATCTTGGTGGTCTTCCTTTGTCTTGCTCCAGCTCACAGGTATCTCCCAGAAAAGAGCTTATATACTCAACTGGATCCCCAGTTTTTGCAACTGCCATACAGGGGATGTTGCCAGATGACCTGCCCAGTGGAGCTTAGGCTTCTGGTCTCACAAGACTATATTTATTTGCATACTTGTAAAAGCTGTTGCCTGAGGGTCTGGTTTCTAAACAGCCTGAATACAGGTGCAGAGATCCTCCTGTTAAGGACACTGACAGATTTTGGCACATCCTCAATTACTGGGAGTTATTAAAAATATAATAAGCTACTTGGACAAGCACAAAGGTTCAGAGACAACCAAGAGCTGGGACAGAGTTGAACAAGAAGTTTCACTCCCTCACAAGGCCACTCCTTCGAGACTGGGAGACTTGGCTGTTTCATCTACTATGTAGAAATCAACGCAGAGAGTCAAGCAAAATGAAGAAATAAAGGAACATGTTCCAAATGAAAGAAAAGATAAAACCTCAGGAAACAAATCTTAATGAAACAGAGAAAAGTAATCTACCTTATAAAGAGTTGAATGTAACAGTCATAAAGATGCTCAAAGAATAGGGGAGAAGAAAGGATAAACAGGAGAACTTTAAAAAACAGATGGAAAATATAAGAAAGTACCAAGTAGAAGTCACAGAGCTGAAGAATACAATAAGTAAACTGAAAAATACACTAGAGGAGTTCAACAGCAAACTAGATGAAGCAGAAGAAAGGATCAGTCAACTTAAAGACAAGGCAGTGGAACTAACCAACTCAAATGAGCCAAAAGAAGAAAGAATAAAAGAAATTGAAGATAACTTAAGGGATTTATGGGACAACATCAACCTTATGGGACTAACATTAGCATTATAGGGGTCCAGAAGGAGAAGAGAGAATGGGGCAGAAATCTTGTTTGAAGAAATAATGGCTGAAAACTTCCTTAACCTGGGGAAGAAAACAAACATCCAGATCCAGGAATCCAAGAAAGTTCCAAATAAGAAGAACCAAAAGAAACCCACACCAAGACATATTATAATTAAAATGTCAAAAATTAAAGACGAGGAAATAATCTTAAAAGCAGTAACAGAAAAACAACTTGTTACATGCAAGGGAACCCCTGTAAGACTATCAGTAGATTTTTTGGCAGAAACTTTGCAGCCCAGAAGAGAGTGGCACAATATATTCAAACTACTGAAAGAAAAAAACTTTCAACCAAGAAGTCAGAAAAGTTATCATTCAGAATTGAAAGAGAGAGAAAGAGTATTCCAGATAAGCAAAAGCTAAAGGAGTTCGTCATCACTAAACTGGCATTATAAGAAATGTTAAAGAGACTTCTTTAAGCTGAAAAGAAAGGGCACTAACTGGTAACAAGAAAAGATATGAAATAATAAGTCTCCCTGGAAGCATAAATATATAGTAAAGGTAACAGATTAATCACTTATAAAGGTAGTATGAAGGTTAAAAGACAAAACTAGTAAAAATAACTATAATTACAATATTTAGCTAAGGGATACACAAGTAAAATGTGACAGCAAAAACATAAAGTGTGGGGATAGGAGAGTAAAAATATTGAGCTTTGGAATGGGATCCGTCTTAAGTTAATATTAATTTAAAATAGACTGTTATAGATATAAGTTGTTACATGTAAGCCTCATGGTAAACACAACACAAAACCTATAGTAAATGCACAAAATATAAAGAGAAAAGACTATAAGTATACCACTAAAGAGAGCCATCAAACCACAAAAGAAGAGAGCAAGAGAGGAAGAAAGAAATAGAGAGGAACTGCAAAAACAGCCAGTAAACAATCAACAAAATGGCAAAAAGTACATACTTATCAGTAATTACTTTCAATGTAAATGGACTAAATTCTCCAATCAAAAGACAAGGTAAATGGGAAAAAAAAATAAAACAAAACAGAAAGAAAACTCATCTATATGCTGCCTACAAGAGACTCACATTAGAAGTAAGGACACACACAGGCTGAAAGTGAAGAGATGAAGAAAGATATTCCTTGAAAATGAATACCCAAAGAAAGCTATAGTAACTATATTTATATCAGATAAAATAGGCTTTAAATCAGAGACTGTGATAAAAGACAAAGATGGGCATTACATAATGATAAAGAGGTAAATCCAATAAGAGGATATAACATTTGTAAATATTTATGCACCTAACATAGAAGCACCTAAATATATAAAAGAAATATTAACAGACCTGAAGGGAAAGAGACAGCAGTACAATAATAGCAGGGTATTTTAATACCCAACATAATCAATGAATAGATCATACAGATAGAAAATCAGTAAGGAAACATCAGCCTTAAATGACACATTAGAACAGAAGGACTTAACAGATTAGAACAGATGGACTTAACAGATATTTATAGAACATTCCATCCAAAAGCAACAGAAAACACATTCTTCTCAAGTGCACATGAAACATTCTCTAGGATAGATCATATGTTAGGCCACAAAACAAGCCTTCATCAATTTAAAAACGTTAAAATCAAATCAAGTATCTTTTCCAAACACAATGGTATGAAACTAGAAATTAATTACATGAAGAAAATTATAAAATTCAGAAATATGTGGACAAGAAACAACAGGCTACTAAATACCCAGTGGCTCAAAGAAGAAATCAAAAGAGAAATCAAAAAATACCTTGAGACAAATGAAAATGGAAATAGAAGATATCAAAATTTGTGGGAGTAGCAAAAGCAATTTTAAGAAGGTTGTTTGTAACCATAAATACCTGAGTCAAGAAACAAGAAAAGTATCAAATAAACAACCTAAGGTTACATCTCATTGAACTAGAAAAAGTAGAACAAACGAAGCCCAAAGTTAGTAGAAAAAGGAAATAATAAAGATTAGAGCAGAAATAAATGAAATAGAGACAAAAAGACAATCAAGAAGATCAGGGAAACTAAGAGCTGGTCCTTTGAAAAGATAACATTGACAAGTCTTAGCTAGACTCACCAAAAAGAAAAAGAGAGAGATGCAAATGAATAAAATCAGAAATGAAAGAGGAGATGTTACATCACAGATGATGATACCACAGAAATATAAATGATCAAAAAAGATTATAATGGAAAATTATACACCAACAAATTGGACAGCCTAGAAAAAATGGATAAATTTCTAGAAACGTACAACTTACCAAGACTGAATCATGATGAAATAGAAAATCTGAACAGATCAAAATCTGATCAGATAAGGAGATTGAATCAGTAATCAAAAACCTCCCACAAACAAAAGTCAAGGACCGGAATGTGTCACTGGTGAATTCTACTGAACCTTCAAAGAAGAATTACTTTTGATCTGTCTCAAACTCTTCCAAAAAAATAGTAGAGAAGAGAACTCCTCCAAACTCATTTTATGAGGCTACCACTACCCTAATACCAAAATCAGACAAAGATGCCCCTAGAAAAGAAAATTACAGGCCAATATCCCTGATGAACATAGATGCAAAAATTCTCAACACAATATTGGTAAAATGAATTCAACAATACATTAAAAGGATCATACACCACAGTCAAGTGGGATTTGCTCAGAGATTGCAAGGATGGCTCAACATCTGCAAATCAACATGACACACTACAATAACAAAATGAAGAATAAATATAATATGATCATCTCAATAGATGCAGAAAAATCATCTGACAAAATTGAACATCCATTTATGATAAAAGCTCTCAATGAAGTGGGTATAGAGTGAACATACTTTAGCATAATAAAGTTCATATATGGCTAACTCAAAGCTAACATCATACTCAACGGTGAAACGCTGAAATCCTTTCCTCTAAGATAAGGGACATGACAAGGGTGTTAACTCTCACTACTTTTATTCAACATAGTATTAGAAGTCTTAGCTAGAGCAATTAGGCAAGAAAAAAAATGCATCCACATAGGAAAGGAAGAATTAAAACTGTCATTATTTGCAGATGACATGATTATATATATGAAAGACCATAAAGACTCCATCAAAAACCTGTTAGAACTAATAAACAAATTCAGTAAAGTTGCAGGATACAAAATCAATGCACAAAAATCTGTTGCATTTCTATACACTAAAAATGAGCTATCATAAAGAGAAATAAAGAAAACAATCCCACTTATAATTGCATCAAAAAGAATAAAATACCTAGGACTAAATTTAACCAAGGAGGTGAAAGAATTGTATATTAAAAACTATAAGTCATTAATGAAAGAAATTAAAAATACAAATAAATGGAAAGATTTTCCATGTTTATTGATTGGAAGAATCAATATTGTCATAATGTTCATATTAATCAAAGTAAACTACAGATTCAATTCAAGCTCTATCAAAATTTCAATGGCACTTTTCAAAGAAATAGGACAAACAATTGTAAAATTTATACAGAATCACACACACAAAAATTGAATAGCCAAAGCAATATTGAGAAAGAAGAACAAAACTCGAGGCATCATGCTCCCTGATTTCAGACTATATTAAAAATCTATAGTAATTAAAACAATATGGTACTTGCATAAAAACAGACACATAGACCAATGCAAAAGAATAGAGAGCCCAGAAATAAACCCCTGCATATATGGTTTCATCGAATCTTTTTCTGAATTTTTCCGTATTTTCTCAGGATAACATGGCAAATGGACTGATAAATTCTTTAAAACTACTGATCAATTTACCAAAAAGAACTTTATTTAAAGATACATTGCCTTAAGACATTTAATCAAACAGTCTTATTTTTAGGAGATTTTAGACAGATCCACCCAATTTGAGGAATCAGATTCTTTCCATCTACTTCCCATACCCCCAATGATGATGGCAGAAATCTAAATCTGTGAAGATTTAGATGAAAAAAAATTAAAAACTTGGTCTTGTGAAATATCTGTAATTTATATTTTCTACAAGAAACACACAAAGAGGTCTTGGACACAGAAAAGAAAAAAATATAGAAAATTTAACAAGAGAATAATTTTTAAAAGTCGGATGATACTTTTATTATTCAGATAGACAGAAAAGAGGAAATAAATTGGGTTGTATGAATAATATTTTTATGCAACATTGTCATTGAATATTGAGCTAGACCTATCTGGATTTCTTCTGAACTTGACCTTTTAAAGGTAACATACAAAGAAATACAGATTATTTAAAGAAACCATGTTTTGAAAATTTTGCCTGGTTATAGTTAGACTATGAAAGAGAGACCTTATGGGGCACATGATAACCATATTCATATATTAGGAGGACTATCAGGTGTTAAAAAATATATTACAAGCTGTTGCTCTAAACTGGAAGGAGTGGAACAACATTACTGAAAAGAAAGGCAGGGCTGAGCTCAGCATAAGCAAGTGAGAATCATTGAGAGGTTTCTAGCCTTGGATATGATGTCCCAATGAAGTTAGCTCCCCATGTCTGGGTGGGTTTGAGTCAAGGCAATATAATCAACTCTGAATAATATTGAGAAAGAGATTGGATGAATGCTGAATGAATAATTATGGAAAAAATAAATTTCAGGTTCTCTTCTATTTCCAATATTCTATGAATTTTATGAGGAGACTTTCTGATAAATCTTTTTTGAGTAGGCAATGAGGAAGGGAAAGGAATATTTGGAAAATCACATTCTTACTGAAAATTTAAATTATTGCCCTGACTGACATGCTAGTTGACAAAGGTAATTAATGCCAGGGTAGGTAGAGTGACACTCTAGTCAGGGGAAGCCTTCAACCTTGATAATTTGTCTATTCAAAATATGACTTTTCCCTTGAGCTGTACTATTTTAATCGAGAATTCTACTTATCCAAAATTATTAACCAAATTAAATCAATACCACCTTTCATTAAATGAGCTAAAGAAGCAAAATAATAGATTTGCATATGAATCCATTTTTTATTTCCCTCTCAAACATCAGTTTGCCACCTGCTCATCAAGAAGTGATTCTTGAGTTTAATCTTTAATATTACGTTAGTCCTATCATTATTCCTTTACTCCTCTTCTAGTGGTAAGGAATGGGATTTGGATTTAAAGGCCACAAAAAATAAAGGCATATGGAAGGGGTTAGTTTTCATGTGGGAAGTGGCTTTAAGAAGGAATATTTCTGGCATCAGCTTAATTAGAGAAAGACAAAGAAAGAATCTGGAGATGAAACATTAAAATAGGTTGTCATTTATAGTGGTGTAAGAGATTTATGAGGTTAGTTTTTATTCAGTTGTTCAACAAATATTTACCGAACATATGAAGCACATGACAATCACTCTGCTCAGTTCTTGAAATACACTGCCCTACAGGAGGATACAGTCTAGCACAATTAAGAAAGAAACACAGAATTGTATCTACTATGCTATACTAAAGGTCCTTAGCAGAATATAAGAGAATAGAGATATTTAATTTAGACCTAGGGAAGCTGATGAGCGAAAAAAGGAATTATTTTGGTAAAAAAAGAAGAAGAAAAAAGGAGGGGATAAGAAGAGCAGAGTTGAATTATATAAGATAAGAAAAGTTTATTTGAATTGTAAAGACTGTGAAAATTCAGACTCTTGAGATGATGTGCCACGAATATACTCATCTACAAAGTGGCAAAGTACGAGAGATTCTTGCCTAATACAGCATCACAACTGAACTTCAGTGCTTCTGTCATTGAGAGTCAAAAGATTATCTAAACAAAAGCATCGTATGGACACAGATTTATAGAGGGTTTTTTTTTTTTGGGGTTAGAATGAAAAAATATGATCCATCTTTCAGTCTCTCAACTCCGTTTGGTCTTTTTGTTTGTCTACAACACACAAACTGCTCTCCTGCAATAAATCTATGATAGCGGTTTGTGGGTTGCCTGTTCAAAGCATTGCTGATACCAGCTATTGCATTCATTTCACTGGCAGCTGAGGGAAAGACACTGTGAATGTCAAGCCAGAGTGTGAGGGTGGTCAGGAAGAAAATATGGCACATATCTGGGAGAAAAGAGTGAATGATCAAGAAGGATATAGGCTATACTGCAGAAAAGTAAAACACAACCAGCGAGTAACCTGCCAGTCAATAACACATTGCTAAGTAAAACTCAGGGGGTAGCAAAAGAACGGGCATTGGAATTTGAGTCCAATTTTTATGTACCTGCGGGGCACTGGTATAAGTTCTGGCATGCTTTGTCACATGTATTTCTTCATCTAACAGAAAAATGTCAAATGTTTCTTGAAGTCCAATTCTAGACTCTGACTGATGTGTTATTATTATTATTATTACCACTCAACCTGTTTCAAAGCCTAATTTAATGGGATGCATTGGACAGTAGTACTCTCACCTCCCACCTCCCAGAAGAGAAATGATGGGATTAATAATGGTATCCAACACCTCGTCCAACCCTCGCTAGTTGGAGATGCTAATAGGATAGTGCAGCATGTTGGAATAGGCTGGATAAAGTGTGTGAAGTTTACACTGCATTTGTCTTCTGGAAATTTCATGGTATGTATCTTTATTTCTATGTACCCAGCTTGTTTCCCAGTTTCAGTGACTGATATTTGTATAAAAAGCAATAAATGGTTATGATAGCTGTACAAATTCAGAAGTTGAGACACAAAGATAACTGACCTGCTAATAGGAGAATCGTAGTTTAGTGAAAATTCCTGTTATTTAACTTCTAAGATTTCTAGGTTTCTCTTTGTAGTTACAATTGTATTTCTAATAAAACCCCAAATAAGAGACATTTGAAGATTAAAGACAATGTTGGTGGTAACAGGTGGAAGATACATATGCATGAGCTTTGACACATATTGACCCATCTTTGCACCATTAATAATCTAAATAAAAATTAGATATTAATATATAAATATACACATACAGATTAAATTTGTCTCAATATTTATTAAATGCTTATTTTATGTCTTCTGGACACTAAATTAAATATAAATATGATTATATTATATTTTCTACATTTGAAAGAGATATAATCCTATTGATTTAATTACTCTGTGAGTAGTTATTTAATTACACTATGATTCAGACACTGAGGGCATTTTTTAAAAAAAATTACCTGTCCCTTTTCTAAAGCAGCTTGAAGTCTGAGACATTAAGCTTATATACATGAAACATGGAAATATCAATACAATTATTAACGTGTGTATTGATAGAGAGAAGAACCCAGGAACCTGTATTCAGTTGTCTAGGAAAGGCTTCCTCTGAGACTGAATGCCACACTTCACAGGGCATATTCATATATTAGCATGAACAAGAGCACCACATTCTACTTCCAGCCTGAAAAGTGACATTAACATGGCGTTTGTTGGGATGGTATTTACATACCCAGATCTGAACTGGAAAGCTCTAGGAATTCAGAAAAGTAAAAGTTCACTATGTACCCAAGTCATCTTATACAGGGAATAAGCTATATGATGGGGTGCAAAGGATGGATAAGGACTGGATAGGCAGAGTGAAGTAATTTTTTTGATCCAAAAAACATATAGGCAAACTATAGAGGTAAGAGTGATTGTAAAATAGGAGAAAGCTGGAGAGGAGAGCAGCCTCCACCAGTAGATGTTTCCTACTGGAAAACGGAGCTGACAAGGTAGACTGGCTTTGTAATAGAGAAGATCTTAAATAATAGTCAGAGACTACAAGGTTGTCTCCAGAAAGAGTACCCTAATTTGAGGTTTCCTTCAATGCTTGAATGCTTTCCTTGAATGCTTTCCTTGAATGCTTTAATCATAAATGTCACCAATGGAGAATTGTCATATAGAAAAGGGAACAATGTGAACTACAAGAAACATGGACCAAATATTATGTTGCAATTTCTAGATAGATGACAGATAGATAGATAGATAGATAGATGATATATAGATAGGTAGGTAGATAGATAGATAGATAGATAGATAGATAGATAGACAGACAGATAGATAGATAGATAGATAGATATAGGTATAAACGTAAAATTTAGACTGACAAAACCACAACAATCTTATGCTTCTTGCTGGCAGTAAATAACTGGTGGCTCAATTGAAATTAAGGTGTGCTTCTGGAGGACTTTCTAGTCTGTGTTCTACTAGTGTGATTTAGACCTATTTCTTAAATATTTAACTGTGCAATATTTTCATGATTATACAGCAGAACCCTTCTAACATTGATAGCTTCCCGCTTATGCAAAAGCTTATTTGGGGGAGTTGAAGTTAAGCAGTGAACATGTAACAAGGGTCAGGGGTGCACATCTTAACATCATCCATCCATTTTCTAAGAGGGGGAGGTATAATCTGAGAGCCAAAAGTACATCAAGCCAACTACATAAGTTATAAAATAGGATCCCAATATATAATTTATTTTTATGTGAAATGTATACATTTTAAATAAAGAGAAAAAATGGACACCTCAGCAGTCTGTTCCCATCCCATCTTAGTCTGTTTCTAGTCCCTCCACCTCTGCTCTAACACATGCCTTTGATTGACAAGGAATAATATTAGAGTGGGGAGGATGCAGTGCAAACTAGCCTGTGCTTTGGAAAAACACCATTAAGTACATTTTGATCTGATTTATTCTTGTCCCAACTATGATTATTAACTGAAAAAAAAAAAGACTTAAAAAAAGAAATGCAGGATAACTCTAGAAATTCTAAGTCTTTATCAAATCACTTTCTTCTTTACTTTGTTATCTCCCTAGGTGACATGCTATTATTCTGTAAAATTTGATCAAGTCAAAACATTACAATTAGTACTTATATAAATATCAAGCTCTTTATCAATGTCATCAATAAAATTAGCCAGTTTTCTTTACTCCTTCCAGACAGTACAGGGATCCACAAATTATAATTTGCATTGTACAGAACTCAATAGAACTTTGATCCCCTCCTAAATAGTGCATGCAGTGCCCAAAATGTGTTATTTTGTCCTGAATGAGATAATTTGACATGGTGGCTTGGGTGTGATGTAAGCCTACGTGTGAATTCGTAATCAATCCTTGACCTGCTTAAGCCCCAGCTTGTCCCATTTCTAAAATGGAGATAGAATTTACCCCACAAGGTTGTGGTAATGTTTAAAGGAGATGCATAGACAGAGAGAATAGTATAGTCCTTGGCACAGAGCAGCCTTTTTATAAATGTTAGTCCTTCCACAAAGAGTGCTGCATAGTTACTAAATTGTCCAAAATACATAGTGTTTTAATAATTTCCATATCTTGATCTCTACACTATTATCATCTAGGGCTTGAGCTAAGACTATAATTCCAGCGCATTTCAAACTTCCATTTAGGACCTGCAGTGGTCAGTTTAAACAGTCATTTTGATCTGTTTAGAGCCATAAATCATTTTGTACCAGAAACCACCTGTGTTTCACTGAAATGGTAATCACCACTGAACTTTACCAAAGTGAGACAAAGTGTACAATGAACACTTCTTACCAGCTAGCTTTCAGCCTGACTTGAACAAGGCGTGTCACATTTACCCTGTCAATAATCTTGACAAGAGTTGATTGTGCCAAATTGTAACTTATAATGGTAAAATTTCAGTCATTGTGACAGGCAGTAGTGAAATATTTTTTGAGCAGCAGGAATTTCCTGGTGGCTCGGAAATCATACCCTGTACATGTTATGGGAACAGCCTAAGAGATGAAGCTGACTTGCTCTAGGTCTCCTACGACAGCAGTTCTTAGATGGATATAATTTGTTTGAGGTCTACAAACCACGATGCATCTAGAAAAGACCAGATTTGCCAAAAAATCTCCAACAACTGGATTTACATGAGAGTCTTATTAGTTAAACCAGAACACTTCTTCAGAAATGCTGGATAGGTCTGTTATTTCCAGTGAATGCTCCACTGGGGCACCCTCTCCAAGCATCACTCCCACTGCTGAATTTATGATACCTCTAGAGCAAATTTAGTAATAAGAAAGCTGCTTGGCATTCTTGGGAAATTAGGCAAAAGATGGTGAATGGTTTCAAGGAATATTTCTCTCCTGCTATGGAGAGGTCAAGTGAACATCTTTTAGGGATGTGTAGCTGCTCAAAATACACATGCCTCTCAGATTCAAATTCTCCAACCCTCCATTTTAGTAATTGGTGCCCCAGTCAAAGTTAATTTCTGTTTCTAGGGGTTCTCCTAGACCGTGTTCTATTAGAGACCATCCTCTTCTCTGATGATGTCGATTTCATTAGTAGATTTAAGTAACTGCCGCTGGCCGAGAAAAGATCAAGTTAGGAGACACCATTTTTATACCCATCAACTTTCGACTTATCAAACTTGACTCATAGAAGCAATCTTATTTTCCAGTTTCTCTTGAAACTGCATTGCATAGCAAACACAGCATTTTAAATAATATTTTAATTTGGGATAGCATCTGGGGACTAATGCAGATTATGAGAGATCTAAAGTCAGTCCTTGGAACAGCCTGGTGCTCTTAACTCATACTGGCAGGAGACATTAGGCCTGAGTGTGCTTCCTGCTTATTGGTGCTTAAGTGGAATAAAGGTGGGCCCATGGAGAAGCTGCTCATATCTGGTATCTATGGCATCTGATCTGGATCTAGACAGTTCCATGTGCCAAGTCCCACCTCAGCTACTTAGAACAGTTATGGACTCAGGGCTGAGACCTAAACTGCTTATAAAAACTGTTTGTAAAAAGAACAACCCATCCAGAATAACCTTTGAACACGTGTCCCTGATGCCAAAGGGAAGGAGTGGGTTGACAAATTTTTGAGATGATATAAGTTAATTAGAAGTGGTGGTGAAAGTATTTTACATTAGAAGACTTTGAGCAAAAATTAAGACTCATGAACATCTCCATCAAAATATTTTCTAAATGAGTTACTTTGAAATAATAGCTAAATACCTTATTATTTGAAAAAAATAAATACCTTATTTTTTTCCCTTTTGGGAAAGCTGGGGGTTAGGGGAAGCAGTTGTTTCTTTTTCTCTCCTTCCCCTTCCCTGACGTTATACCAATACCTTTCAAACTCAAAGAAAGATAGAGAATGGCTCTGCAGGGAGTTAGTATTAACAACATGAGATTGTGGTTCACTTTATATGGCTAACACTGAAGAGCATCAACAAAGTTATTTATAATGTAGTGTTCATTACTTCTGTAGTCCAAACAGCACAGAAACTGCTCTGAGCTATTCCTTGGCTTTTGCTAGGGTAAAGCAGTGCAATAGGGCAGCGCAGGGAACCCACAGAACCCTGCAATGGAGGATGTGTTTTTAGCTCAGACTCTAATTAGAACATGACCTTTCCAATATGAATGCCTTCCCATTGTGTCTGAATGGGGTGACAGAAGAAGTATATCAGTACCCGCTCTAATACCTAGCATCTGTTATCACCAATGCAAAATGATTTGCATGTTATAACACCATTAATAGTCACAAAATCACACAAAGAAGGCATCATTGTTATTCTTGCCATCAGACGGATGAGAAAACTGAGGCTTTGAAAGCTAAATAAATTAATAGGCAACTAGTCTAGAGCAAGAACACGATGACGTTTTGCAGCCACATTTTGAGTTACCAAGTGAAGCAAGCAGATGGCTTTTCAAGATCCAGTGGAAGAACCTTACTTCCTCGGCACTTGTGTGTGAACAGTAAGCAGGATAGGGAAACTGTCTAGGCCAGGTGAAGAAGTGGACATTCCAGTAAATACACTGTGAGTCTCAGGTACCTGGACTGGACACTGATATAGGAAGACATTCAAGACACTTAATGTCGCTTACATACAATTACATAAAAAGCATATTATATTTTCTTCCAGAGTATGAGAGTCACAACTCTTATTTTATCTTGTTTTTAATACCCCACATTAAGTTGGGGGTGGGAACATTTAGGAGGTGCTATGCATCAATCCATGATCTGGGTGAAAATGACTGTACTATTCAAAAGATAGCACATAACACAGTAATTAAAAGTGTGGGTTTTGGAAATAAACAACCAGGGTATTGGCTGTTTGATTTTAGGCAAATTACTTAAACTTGCCATGTCTCATTTTCCTCATCTATAACATAAGGACAACAGTACCTACCTTTTAAGATAGTTGTGTATACTCTATGAGTCAATATATATAAAACCCTTAGAACAGTGACCCGCACAGACTAAGCACAATAAATAAAGCTAGTGACACTCTATGATTTTGCTGTCCAGAATGGATAAGTAATACTCCTCCAACTGCCCCAGAGAAATATGTCTTAATCAGTTCATTCTTGTAGATACCACATGTCATAGTAGCTCCTTAAGGAAATCTTCTCAGATAGCCAAAGCTTTCAGGTTAATTAACCTCTGGGTGCTGGAGATTGACACCGCACAGTTTCACAGGTACTTGCCTCATCTAAAGCAAATATGTTTGTGGGAAGGAGATTCTCCAACTCTGTTTTAATATTTTCAGATACTTTCTATGTTTTGGCAAGACGATTTCCAGCTACGACATAGACTGGCTTCAGTAACTCTGCTCAGGGTGAATGCACCAAAATGAAGAGGGATTTATTGAACAGCAATACAATCTGTTGTCTTGGGAATATTAATATTTGTGGCTTCCAAGCAAGGTGTTTGGTGAAAACATTACTTAACCTCTCTCAACCATAGCTTCCCCCCCTCCAAAGATTTAGAGTTGTATATGTGTCTTCAACTCCAAAACACACACGTGTGCATGTGTGTGTGCACACACAGAAACACACACACACACATACTCCTTGCTGATATTGATTTAACATTTTTCTAAAAACGAAAATTCAATTTCAATAGTCACATTGTTCAATATAAATTAAGAACCTTCTGGAAACTGTAACACTAGATGTATTTTGGACTAAACCATGAAAAAGTCCAAGCCCTTCTTCATGTGATAAAACTATTGAACTTACATTTATTATGGTTCAGCTGAAGCAAAAGTAACCCTAGGGGATGGCAGAAATGGTAAATTAACATATAGAACCAGATAGAGTGTAAAGTGGAAATCAACAGGGAGCTAAAAGGTAACCAACAAAAACTGAATTATCTTGGCACACGGGCAAGTTTGAGGCACAGAAATAAAATGTGTAATGGGGCTTATTGAAGTCCATCCTAAACTCAGGAGACAGTATTTGCTGAGTTCTTTCATGTAACCCAAATTGAAGCATAATGATTAGCTTAGCTGAGATTTAAGTAGCTTAAAACAGAATAGAATAAACATATCCATTCTCAATTGTAATTCAAAATTCTTCCTCTGCCTGCAGATTGAGGCCTGACTTATATCAAATGACAAGAGAAGTATACTTATTTCATTCCTTTTATTGCAAGTACAGCTCCCTGGGGCAGGGCCCCACTGGTGAAAATTTGTGTAAGCTGGTACATTGTGAGTCCTTATTTATAAGGCATTAATAATACATCAGGAAGACAAAGGAATACTCCAAACAATACACTCTAACAGCCCTGAATCCTGTTGTAATGCAGCTTTTTCCCTACTCCAAGTCACACCATAGCTTCCTCTTGTCCTTGAACTTCCTTTCACATATTCTTAGTGACCTTCCTCTGTGGGCTCCCTCCCAGTGTCTGGATTGTGTTTCAAAACTTGAATTGTCTTGATGTGGGCACCTAGAGAAAGTATGATATTGTTTACTGTGGAACCATTTACTATGGACCACTCTTGTCTCTTTTCATAGACATGTGACTGGAGGGTTTCAAGATGACTTAAGAGACCACTGGCTAAATCATCCTAATTTTTTTTGTTCTGGGAGGTTTTCCATCTTTTGGGGATTGATTTGTTAACCAAATAATATGTAAATTTGCAAAGAAAATGAGAAAAGGCAAAAAGCTAGATCTGAAATGACCTTATTGGCAGAAATAAACATTTTGAGGAAGCAATGGGGCTTTTTATATGCAGATGAACATCTTTATTTTTTTAAGTCAGCATTTTAAAAACACAGCTGCCTTACGGATCATAAAAATGCCTATGTGATAAGCACCTATGAAAACGTTTATAGAGCATTGCATAGTGTTTGTTTACCAGAACTCCTAGTTTCAAATCACAACTCCAACTAAATTAACTTCTCTGTGCCTGTTTCCTTATATATAAAACAAGAATATCTATCTTATAGTTGTGTTTTGCTTGGCAAATTGTCTGTATCCAATAAATGTTGGATACTGTTATTGTTGTATGCTTTTATTTTGCTATTGTTTTTCCTAGTATTAGGACAGCTGATTGACACATTCAAACTAAAATGATGTCTTACTGTTCTGCTTAAATAGTTCCAGTGCTTACAAACAATAATGTTTTATTCAAAAGGAGACCATGCGTAGGCTTTGGACCATTTGGTTGCTGTATTTTCTACAACACCTTGAAATATGGCAGACTAGAGAGAAAATTTTGAAGACAAGCCTGAATATGAATCCAAATTTTCCACTTACCAGTTCTGTGACATCAGAAAAGTTATCCTACTTCTTCTGGAGTAAAAAGAAAAACAAAGTCTGCCTCACCCCATGACAAATAATACATGACAAATAGTGAAGATCAATAAACCCATTTATCTTAAGTTATGTGAGTTGATGAGAAGACTATAGAGACCTACTGAACCACTGTATTTTCCTTAGCCTCAGTCTCACTTCCCTTAGTGAAGTACAAGGGATTCTGAAAGATCCTTCCAGAATCCTCATCCGTTGTCTCTTTCTTTTCTCTCTCTCTCTTAGCTCTATGAATGTTCTGTGTTTTTCCTCTAGTAACCCAACTCTGTGAAGAACAAAGTGACAGACGTTAAGCTTGCTTAATACCTTATCATGCATTCTGTCCAGCTCCATGATAGCACTTTTCACCTTGTATTCAATTATCTATTTACATATTTTGCATCTTCAGGTAGAATTTGATATGTTCTTTTGCACAAAGTCCATGGCAATTCACATAGTGACAGCCACACGGTCAGAAATTCCACACATATACATATTTATTGAAAAAAAAATCAGTTGTTGGTCCTACAGACATCTGAGAAACAAACAAACAAAAGAAAACTGCCCACAGTGATTATTTGGGACATGAGGTATGACTAGCTAACATATTAATTCTAATTTATGGTATAACATAAATAGTTCCAGTAACCAGATCTGTTCCGTGCACAGTTGTAGTCCAATACATGTGAAACATCTGTTAAATTCTGAGCTCTCTAGTAATCCAAAACTCAAAATAGCCTCTTTATTGAATAAGCAGATGGCAGTAGTTTGCTAGAAGAGTGGGACAAAAATGGTCCTATTTTACACTGATTAAGATAGAAATTGAAGAAAACTGTTAATATTAGCCCAAAAGATAAGTGATCATGGTAACAAAAATGGAATATACAAGCATCAAATTTCTCCTGTTTAGATTAAAACCTGAATGAAGCAGGTAAACTCTGAGGCATCCATGAGTTTCTCAGCTTATTGAAGCAAACAACAGAAGCAGCATGCTCAGGCTCTTAAATGTGCTCATGAAAATACCCACTAATGATCTTTGGTACTGGGAGTCCAATTATTATTTGCTTTTGTTTCTGTTTTTTATTTTTAATTTTCTTCCTTCATAGAACTATGACTCAGTAGGGAAATAAGAAGGTGTGCTTTTGAAGTAATCTTCATTAACTTTTTTTTTTTTTTTTTTTTAATAATTTCATTTATTTATTTTTTTCCCCCCAAAGCCCCAGTAGATAGTTGCACGTCATAGTTGCACATCCTTCTAGTTGCTGTATGTGGGACGCGGCCTCAGCATGGCCAGAGAAGCGGTGCGTCGGTGCGCGCCCGGGATCGAACCCGGGCCGCCAGCAGCGGAGCGCGCGCACTTAACCGCTAAGCCATGGGGTCGGCCCTTCATTAACTTTTAAAACATTTTACTGAATAGAAAAGCTAAATAATTAACCCCTTGTAAGAGCAGCATGGACTTGAGTCACATAAAATTGGTTTTCACTCCAGATTGCACCACTTTATAGCTGCCAGACCTTGGGTATATCAAACAGCATCCCTTTTCTCAGTCTACTACAGTGTTTAACACAGAACGGAGGGGAAGAGCATAAACTTTGGATTAGGATAGACTAGCTTGTGAAGCCTGTTTGACTAGTGACTCAGGAAAATGATATACTCTCTGGAGCCACCACTGTAAAAGGAGACAATGAATCTGGTAGGGTTGTTTTAGGCAGCGAATAAAATGTAGGAGCACAGGGAATGGCCCACGGTGGTTACTCCGTAAATACCAACACTTTTTATTGCTACCTCTGCCCCTCCATTGCCTCTGATCCTCCACTCAAACTATAGCATCCCCAGAGTGAGTGTTCTATCAAAGAGAGATCAAACAATACATGTAAATGGCCACCCCATGGTCACGGTCATGGGTTCTTCTGCTCCCAGGCTGCAGGGCGAGATCACTGGCAGGGAATTGCCCTGTCTATGTCTAGATATGAGGTAACCATTTGTAAATGGATCTTTTGTAAAGGAAGATCGAACTGTGAAAATAACTACTGAAACAAGAAGATATATCTTTATTTGAAGACAGCTTTGCGCTCTCAACTACAACCATGCCAACACTCCCACAGACTTTAGCAAGAGGGCAGTTAAACTAGCACACAAAAAATATGCAGTGTGGATGGCAGGGATGTATGAGTGACCAAATGAAGAAAGAATAGGGCAATAGAAAAAGTAGGATCTACAGATTTCAGGGCCTACATTCTCTCCACTGTCTGTTGCAAGTCTCTTCAATACCCTCTTCTCATTCTTCTTGGCCATACTGGCCACAGATGCTCACATGAGTCCCTCCAACTTCAACACTGAGGCTGCAAAGTGCAATCAACTGTCGAACACCAATCTGTTCTACCTTTCTTTGCACTATATTCATATTTATGTGTCTTCTCTGAAACCTTCCCTCCACCTCAGGTCTGCTATCTGATTATTATTATAAAATACTCTACACATGCATTATTTTCTCAATGAAAGTAAGAATGGTGTCCTCCCACTCAGCACCAAGAAAGCAGAACTCAGGAAGAAAGAAATAATTTTCTTTTAGTTATTATTGCCAATCAATACAAACATACCAAGTCACTGACAACTCTCTGCTGGCTTCAATGAAAAATTCAGATAAAATCTTTACTTTCATGATGATTCAACATATTCATACAACAAAAAGTTTGGTAACAATATCAGATATCAGATGATGTAACAAGAGGAGGCCAGAATGATCCATAATTAATTGTTAGATAAATGGCATAGAGACAACGCTTGATTTTGGAATCCATAAAAGAAAAAGGCTTGGTATGGCACAGACTAATCAAAACAGATGGAATTTCAATAGGAGCTTTTGAATAATTTGCATAATGGAGAAAATTGTGGTGTGTTTCCAGTTGGGAAAACCACATGAGCGAAGCTATACTAGCCATAAAGAATGGTTGTCTCTCTGGCAATGAGTATACAAGTTTGCCTTTAAGAGAAGTAAATTTGAGAAATCAGAGGAGAAGGACAGGCTGATATAACATCATAGAAGGACTTGTATGCTAAGCAAAATAATTTGTTGTAAATAAGCAAAAAATAAGTTATAAAATAGAGGAAGAGAAATAAAATATTAATATATGGGTATATTTAAAAAATAAACTAGGTTTTTAGGGCAGTGGAACCATCCTGTATGATAATGTAATGGTAGATACTTGACCTTATGCATTTGTCAAAACACATAGAACTGTACAACACAAAGAGAAAAACCATGTAAGCTATGGCTTTTATTTAATAATCATGTATCAATATTGATTCATCAATTGTGACAAATATACAACACCAAGCAAGATGTTAATAATAAAATTGTGGAGAGGGTATGTGGGAACTGTTTGTACTGTCCATTGAATTTTCTGTAAACCAAAAACTGCTCTAAAAATAAAGTGCATCAATTAAAAAAACTATATTTACAGAGGAAAAGCCTCTAATTTTTTTGTGTTAAGGCATTGTTTTATACTACTATCTTAAAATATACTATGGTTTTAAAGATGCATCTTTCCTTTCAGCTCTAAAAAAGGCATTACCTAAACTTTGGTGAGGGACTTCTGTAACAGATTGCTTTCCACTAGAACTTCGTTATGTCCTTCCTTGAAAAATGATGTGGTATTGGTGATAAAGAAAGAGGAGAAAGGGGAGAGTGTGATAGTTTTGTCTTGCTGCTGCAGTCAACTACCGCAAACTCAAGGGTTTAAAAAAATACAAATGTATTACCTTGCAATTCTGAAGGTCGAAAGTCCAAAGTGAGTCTTAGTACAGGGGTAAAATTCAAGGACTTGGCAGGGCTTCATTCTTCCTAGAGGCTCTAGGAGAGAATCTGTTGTCTTGCTTTTTCTAGCTTATAGAGGAAACTCACATTCCTTGGCCTGTAGCCTCTTTCTCCATCTTCAAATCACATCATTCCAACTATCCTTTCATTATCACGTTGCTTTCTTGACTCTGATCCACCTACCATCCTTTTATAAGGACCCGTGTGATTATATTGGGTCAAGCTGATAATCCAAGGTAATCTCCCCACAGCAAGATCTTTAATTTAATCACATCTGCAAAATCCTTTTTCCTAAGTCTCTTTCCGGAGATTAGGATATGTACATCTTTGGGGGTCCATTATTCTACCTATTAGAGAGGGCTAGATCAGGTGAGTGCAGATGGTTTATCTGATTGAGGAATGAAAAAAGAGAGCCATGGGAGATAAGAGAGTTAAAAGATAAGGAAGGAATACTGAAAATGGGAAAAGAAAAAACCAAATGTGGATCGCTAAAGATAAGTACACACTTAACATGGAGGGTTATGTTTCTTTTTCTTTTGTGAGGAAGATTGGCCATGAGCCAACATCTGTTGCCAATCTTCCTCTTTTTGGTGAGGAAGATTGGCCCTGAGCTAACACCTGTGCCCTTTTTCTTCCATTTTGTTTATGGGATGCGGCCACAGCACGGCTTGATGAAAGGTACATAGGTCTGCACCCAGGATCTGAACCTGCTAACCCTGGGCTGCGAAGTGGAGCACATGAACTTAAACACTGTGCCACCAGGCCGGACCCAACAGAGAGGGTTATTTTTAATGAAATGTATTGTTAAGAAGATCTTTGTAGATATGCCATTTGAAATACACAAAATCAGGATTTTAGGTACCTCCATTGTGCTTCTCTCGCAATTGTAATAACTAATTTGGAAATGCATTTTCAATCTTAGTTTGTCACGCAGCTGTACAATTTGTGAAGGATTTGCAGAGGAAAGGACTAGATAATGTGCAAATGAGCCTTTCATTTTCTGCGTATGTTCAATTTAACAGAAAAGTTACACATTACTTCAAAATATTTAATATAATTATTTATCATTTTCCAGAATAAAGAGATAATTATAATAAACATAATATAAATAAAGTTTCTATTCCAAAATATCAGGGTTACCAGGAAGTTGATATTTAAAACAACCTATGTTGTTGTTGTATGTCAAACAATGAGTTTGATTGGGAGACACACCTAGGTTGGAATCATGCCTCTGCTACTTAATAATAATTTAATCTAAGTCTCAATTTTCTCATCTAACACATGGGTATACTAATGTCTTCCTCATCAGCACTTTTGATAATAGACGAAATAATATATGAAAAGTGCCTGAGATATAATTATATAATAGTCATTATTTAATGACTGACCCCTAGTGGCTCAGTAAATGGTAATCAGAGTTAAATAAATACACAACATCCATTCATCTATTAATTCATTATTGAATACCTACAATGTGTCAGACAGTGGGCTGGAGCTGGTAAAACCAAGAACATATGTCATGAGAACAGAACTAAGTGTCCTTTGTTCATGCTGAACTCCTAGCACTTAGTTCAGTTCCTGCTACAAAGTAGGTTTCCAATTAGTGTGTATCTAGTTAATACATAGACGAATGACACACAGCTTGTTGGATCAAAATTCTCCTCCTCTTTTTACTGGGGGGCGGGGGGGAATAAAATAGGTGATTACAATAAAAACTATAAGTTTGTGTTTAACAGGAGCATTGAAAGCTTTGGGGACCCAGAGGAGGAACACTTACTGGGAGGACACTTTCTGATCCCTACCAGGTAACAAAGTGGGAGAAGTACATTCCAGGGAACTGGAACATTATATGTGAAGGAAGAAGAGAACAGAGATATAATTTGGGAGGTTAGAGAGATTTTAAAACATTTAGAGTGGACATCAGAGAAAAAGACGGAGTAGGCAGTTCCCAGTGTGCATCCCTCCATTGAAAAGTCAGACGTAAACTATAGAACCAATTTTGTCACAACTCTGGAAAACAAAACTTTACAGTGCACAAGCAAATGCTGAATCGAGGAAAAAGTAACTTTAAAATGGTAGGAAAGCTTTGTGACGTATTTACTTGTGTTTGCCTTACCTACTGTCAGGCTCGCAGTGATCCTGTAGAGGGCAGACCATATTCCCAGTGTGAGACTCTGGTCCCTAGTTCTGGAGGGAGAAAAGCAGACCTTATTTGCAAAGAATTAATTTTTTGTTTTGTTTTTGCTTTTGTTTTTTTCCTGTTCTAACCTGTCTGGCAACTACCTGAAGGACTGATGCAAAGTGCTCATCTCTGTTTCACATAACTTAAAACTCACCCAGGGCAGAAAAGCGCCAAGCATCCTTTGAAAATATTGTAAGATAAACAAGCAACCCACAGTTCCTGGTGCAAAAGATAGTGGTTGAGGTATATAATAGAATGCCAAAAGCCTGGGAGAAGAAGCTGGAGAGAGAGTTTCTTTGAGAAATTAGAGCATTCAAAAGCACCCACTTATACTGGGGAATTTCAAAAGCCACATGCATGCACAGGCCAGGATGCATTTTCAGAAGAGACCTGAGGAGACCCTAAACATTCACCTCTGATTTCTAGGCAGGCTCAGTGCAAGCAGGAAGTGAAAGCTAAGGCAGAGTTATGAACAGTCTGGTGAGGCATTGAAGCAATGCTCCAGCACAGAACAAATCTGTAAAGACTTGGAGAGGTTTTTCATTTGTTCATTTTTGTTTTCTTCTTTCTTTCCATTTTTTTCCTCTCTCTGTTATTGCTTGTTTTTTGGCTTTAAGTGTTTAAGGAAAGATCTCTCAAAAAAGGAATAGACACTGTATGTACCATACACAAGAAATACAGACAAAAAAATAGTTTAGAAAAGTGACTAAACAAACACCCTATAGAAAACAATAAAAACAAACCCTAAGGAGGCAGAAGAATTTTATTTCCAGGATTACTACATTACAATATCCAAAATGTTCTGTCCTCAACAAAAGTTATGAAGCATGCAAAGAAACAAGGAAGTAAGGCCCATTCACAGATGAAATTAAGAAAACTACCCCTCAGGAAGCACAGACTTTGATATTACAAGCCAAATATTTTAATTAAGCATCTTCCAAATGCTCAAAGTGCTAAAAGAAACCACAGACTAATTGATTTTTGACAAGGATGTGAAGACCATCTGATGAAATAATAGTCTCTTTAACAGATTGTGAATTTTTGGACAATTGGATAGCCACATGTAAAAGAATAAAATAGGACCCCTACCTCAAACTGCATACAAAAATTAACTCAAAAATGTGTCAATTACCTAAATGTAAGAAGTGAAACCATAAAACTCTTACAGGATAAAAAATAAAGGTAAATCTTCATGACCTTGGATTTGGAAAGGGATCTTTACCTATGACGTGAAAAGCACAAGCAACAAAAGAAAAACTAAATTAGACATCATCAAAATTAAAAACCTTTGTGCAACAAGGGACATTATAAAGAAAGTGCAAAAGCCATCTACAAAATGGGAGAAAATATTTGCAAATCATATATTTGATAAGGGTCTAGCTTTCAGAATATATAAAGAATTCTTATAACTCAACAACAAAAAGACAAGTGACCAAATTTGAAAAATGGGCAAATGACTTGAATACACCTTCCTCCAAAGAAGATATTCAAATAGCCAACAAGCATATGACAAGATACTTAACATCATTAGTCGCTAGGAAAATGAAAATCAAAACCACAAGAAGCTACCTCCTTACAACAGTAGGATAGTTATAATTAAAAGAGAAAAAACATAAAATAACAAGTCTTGGTGCAAATGTGGAGAAATTATGACCCTCGTACACTGCTGGTGGAAATGTAAAATGATTTAACCTTTGTCGAAAACAGTTTGGTGGTTCTTCAAAAAGTTAAACATAGAATTATCATATGACCCAACATATGTGCTCCTAGGTATATACTCCAAAGAGTTGAAAACCAGCTACTTAAACAAATACAGTTACACACATATTCATAGAAGAATTATTCATAATAGCCAAATGGTGGAAATAGCCCAAATGTCCATCAATCAATGAATGACAAACAAAATTTTGTGTGTACATACAATGGTATATTATACAGTCATAAAAAGGATGAGGTACCAATACATGTCACAATGAACTTCAAAAGGTATGCTAAGTGAAATAAGCCACACAAAAAAATGTCACATATTGTGTAATTAGCCAGCCTTGGTGGTCTAGTGGTTAAGATTCAGTGCTTTCACTGCTGTAGCCTGGAGTGTGTTTCCCAGGCAGGGAAAAACACCACTCATCTGTGAGTTGTCACTTTATGGTGGCTGCATGTTGCTGTGATGCTGAAAACTATGCCACCAGTATTTCAAATACCAATAGGGTCACCCATGGTGAACAGGTTTCAACAGAGCTTCCAGACTAAGACAGACTAGGAAGAAGGACCTGACCACTGACTTCCAAAAAAATTGGTCATGAAAATCTTATGAATAGTGGTGGAAGATTGTCTGATACAGCATCGGAAGGTGAGAGGATGGCGCAAAAAGACTGGGCAGGGTTCTGCTTTGCTGTACACGGGGTCGTTATGAATCGGAATCAGCGTGATGGCACTAACAACAAATTATGTGATTCTACTTATATGAAATATCCAGGATGGGTAAATACACAGAGATAGAACACAGATTGATAGTTGCCAGGGCCTATGGAAAGGCGGGAATGGGGAGCAACTGCTTTATGGAAATGGATTTCCTTTTCTGGTTGATGAAAATATTTTGGAACTAGGTAGAGGTAGTAGTTACACAACATTGTCATTTTACTAAATGCCACTGAACTGTTCAGTTTAAAGTGGCTAATTTAATGTTATATTAATTTGACCTCTATAAAAAAACACTTTTGTACTGATAGTAATAAATTTATGCTTTATAAAATCACACCAAGTGGCACAATTAAAATAATAAATAATTTAAAAAGATGTTTGATACAGACAGGGTAAATCGTGATGGGTCTATAACAGATTATCTTTTGAGACGAAGGTATTTTGAGGCAACTCAGACTTGGACATCAGGTGTGATAGTCCCGAGAGAGAATGAGAAAACAAAGGAATGAGTGAGTACTAAACAGTAGTCTAGTATGGTATTTCTTATGTTCTTAAATATTACCTGAGTATGTGATTATATATGAACATGGAGAAATCATTATTTATGACTGTGACAAATATAAATGTTCTAGCATTATGAGTATATAAAATAAAATAAAATGACTGATAAATGCATGCATTTTTAAAAAGAGTATTTTAGTATATATTTTAAAGGGTACACTCAAAGTGAAGTGCTAATAGGTACCAACTCTCCCAAAAACCAGCTTGTTTAAATGATGTCTTCTTACAAGTCTAAATATCCACGTTCTAATAACTCACTTCCCTTCTCCCTGATCACGTAACAATATTCCTTGATTAAATATTGAGTCTAGAGCAGCACAGTCAAAAGAAATGTAATGTGAGTCGAAATTGTGAAACATATATGTAATGTTTAAATGTTCTGTTAGCCACATTTCTACAAAAATAAAAAAAAATGAGGTGCAACTAATTTTACTGATGTATTTATTTAACCCAATATATCTAAAATATTATTTCAATATATAATGAATATAAAAATATTAATGAGATATTTTACATAACCCTTTTCATAGTAATTCTTCTAAATAATAAGTGTATTTTACACTTACACCATATCTAACTTCAGACTTTTGGCTAGCGGATTTGCTATCCAGCACAGGTAGACCACTAAAATAACACATACTAAAGTATGTTTCTGTCATAATTCATAAATTTAAGAAGTCATCAATCTTTAGCTCATCTATTCAATATAAAACTATGCAGCTAACAGGAGTATCTATGAAGTGTTATAGTAACATGAAAAAGACATAGCTTAAAGTTTTAGGTAGAAAAAGTTAAAAATATGGGGTAACTATAATCATGAAAACTAAACTCGCATTTCCACTCTCCTTCCCTTCACTACTTTCCTGCCTCCCTCCTTCTTTTCCTTCCTTCTAGAAATAATTTGCAAGTAACTGATGTAAATTTGCTCCATAACACTGGTGCCTTTTATTTGTGGTAACACTCAAACTGCACGCAAAAGCACACTTAGATCAGTCTGGAAATTTATGCTCACATACTAAGTGTTTGAAAGTGCTTATATCTTTATTAGTGAGAATTGTTATAACTCTTTTTAACCTTCTGATTTCTTTTATACCTCATTTATTAAACTATATAGTTACTATTTACTGTTCAATTGCCCTCAATTATCTTGTTGTCCTCGGTCCTTTTTTAGGTGGAACATATAAGAGCTGACTCTAAGATATATTCACTAATTTTACTTTTTTTGCTGATTAAATATTTTTTTATTTCTTTTTTGTTTAATAGATATGTATTGATAGATATCTATTATTAATAGATATTTATTCTTTATTATCTAAATTTACGATGAATATTGTTTGATTTTTGTTCTTTTTAAAAAATAATCAAAGCCGTTAAGGCTAGAAATGTGCCTCTGAGCTTAGCTTTAAGCAATATATATATTATATGCATAAATGTATAATATATAGTTGTATATATTATATATATTACATATTATATTTAATATGTTATATATTATGTATTATGTATCACTCTTTTATTTGCAAAGTCCTATATTACTGAATATTCAAGTTTTCTGTAACGCCTTACAAAGTAGATAAATATCTACACCCGCACAAAGCATGAATTCTAGGAGACAGAGGCAGAAAATAAAATAATAAATAGTAGAGCAGGTTAGACAGTGATAAGTATTGTACAAAAGAAAAAAATTAAACAAATAGAGAGATTAGAGCCGTGTGGGGGCACTGCTTGCTTGCAGTAATAATCAGAATGGTTATTGTAAGTCTCATTGAGAAGTTGCAATTTAAGTAGAGCAATGAAGGGAAGCAAGGGAATTATCTGAACAGTTCTATGGCAGAAGAGCGTTTCAGGCAGAGCAAACAGCACAGCAGAAGCTGGTGTGTTCAAGGAGGAGCCAGAAAGCTAGGTGCTGGAGCATAAAGGAGAGTAGGCGGGAGAATCATAGGAGAGAAGACCAGAGGAAATGGGGCTAGCTCCTCTAGGAACTTGAAGTCATTGTAATACCACTAGATTTTCCTCTGTGAAATGAGAAATATCAGGGCTTGTGCATAAAGGTAAAGTGAGCTGACTTTTTACCTGCCGTGTTGGGAGTATAGTCTTAGAAGGCAAGAGTAGAAATTAGGTGTGCTCATAGCTATATACAATAATCCTGGTGGGCGTTGATGAGTCAAACCAAGGCTTAAGGAATGGAGGTAGAAGTATTTGGATTCTAGATCTTGTTTAATGGTAGAAATGGCCATGAAATATGGCCTGCATTATTCTGACTTTTCACAATTAACAAGCAGCCGCTTGAGGGATAGCTTGCAGCAAAAGTGCTACATACACTTGAAAAATGTGAATGTTTGTTGATAAGATGTAAAATTTCCATTATTTTAACACTATTTTTTATTATACGGATACTCTTTGACCATATTTAAATTTTGTCTGCTAGGTTTGTCATAAACTAAATATGTCATAAACATATTAAACACCCCAATGTGTGACAATCTTGTTGATTTATTCTTGCATTTAAACCAATTTTTGCTTTACAAATTTTGATACTATGTTATTTGATGCAAAAAGATTTAAGAGTTATATTTTCTTTGTCATTTCTAGCTTTTATCGATATAAAATGAACCTCTTTCAATGCTTTAAAAAAATTCTACTATCTGCTATGAACATTTTCTTTCCTGTTTTGAGGATTTTGTTATATCAGCTTCATTTCATATATTTCCCCATTCTTTATTTTTAACATTTTTATTTTAGATATAGCACTAACAAGAAACACATAGATTACCTTGTTTTGAATGTTCCCTAGATGTGCTTCCTTCCTACAGGACATGAGTTATGGAAATGTTTAATAACGATGCCCATGTGTACCTGGGCACAAAAAACCTCAACTGCAGCAACTCTACCTGCTACCAAGTGGACTGCCACATCAGGTGTCATGACTAATATGAGATATTTGTTGACACTTTAGAAAAGAACAGTGTGAAAAATCAAATTTAACACTCCTCCCCCCAAAAAAATTGGTTGTAATGTTTACAAGGTTACAATATTCCTCAAATGAGGGAATCATTAAATTCTATACACAAGTGGATTTGCATTCTGGTTTAAACTTGGGAGAATATTTCAAGAAAGGGACATAATAGGCCTATCTTATTAGAGGAATTCCACTCTGTCCACATGACTTGTGACTTTCTTTGTATCTCACATATACTGAATTCACTTGGACTCTGATCACAGATAATGTCTGTTTTGTTGTGATTGTCTTCATATCTTTAATACATAATATTGGAATTTTCTATGAAAGAACTATATTTGCTCACATTGATTAAATCATACTTCATATGCACTTTGCTTTAGTTAATAAAAATGATTAGAAATAATATACACCACTTTTAAGCAGAAGATTTAAGTTCCATTGCATAGACACAACATTGCATATTTCTTCTTTTACCATATTAATCTACCCAGTTTAGAGTAGTTCTATTAGCTTACACCCCAGAATGAAGAAAATATATAGCTAAACCATGATGGGCATGTGATATGAGAAAGACACAAATATATTGTTATATGCCACTAAGAATTTGTTTTTGTTTTGTTTTATCTTGTTTTGTAACTTTGGCACACACTAGTGAAGCCAATACAGAAATCAGTACCAGAAATCAGGTTCCACTGTAATAACAAGGAAGTAAAATATGTAACTCTTGCTCCAAGACCAGGAATTGGATGCTGAAAAAACTATTATTAGAGACCGGACAAAAGACAACGCACATTATGTGGTGGCAAAATATTTGTGTATCACTAGCAGTATTGAGGAAACAATTTAATGTACTACATAAGTGTGTGGCTTTTGGTGAAGAGCTAGGGAAATTATTGACATGACTTGGATGCTATTAGCTGCATTTGATATTATTTTGCAAGAAATAGAAGAACTCAGGAAAAAATTAGCACACAATTAAGCAGAAATTAAAAGGAACAGACTCTGAACTTGTAGATTTGGAAGATGCAAATGATTTTCACTTACAATTGGTAAAATATAAAAGTAGGGATACTTTTAAGCAACAAAGTATTATTAAAACCCACTTTATGTAAAGGACTAAATCAAGTGTATTGCAATCACAACCATTGTTTAAATGTCTCAATTGATTAATATGTCAAAAAATATCACACAGAGATAAAAAACTACAATGTGGCTTTCCCACAGAATCTTGATATGTTCAGTGTGCCTGTAACTAAACCTGGAGTAGGAGGCATGTCTAGAAAATAATTATCAGTAGAATAGTTGTCACTCAGAACTGATTGGAAGGAATAAAGTAGACAGAAGATCAACTAAGTTTTTGAGAGACTTGTTCTGTTTGATGAACCACCAGTCTGAATCAAAAGATGCAATGACAGTTTAAGACATCAATTGATTGTTAAGTCACCAACTTTCTTATGGAGAAGTAGTCTGAAAAAGCTTATTAACCACCTATTCCTCAATGCCCTCTTCAGATGGGCCAAGAAGCATAACAGAAAAGGAAGGTCCTCAGAGAGCTGATCCAAGAGCAAAGAAGTACAACGGGCTGGAGAGAAGAACTGAGGCTTAATCAAGACATATGACTTATCTCTAGTAACTCCTTAACATCTCTTTAACAAGATTTCATAAACACTGCGGATCAGCGATTTCATGTAATTCACTTTCTTTAACAATAACTGTGGTGAACAGAATTAGGCCACCTCTATTTCGCCACTCTATGGTGAATAAGTGAGGACATAAAACCAGGAACCACATCTGACCAAGGTCATGAGATCCTGAACTCTGAGCATGACATTGTTATTGGATGACACTTTTGGATGTTTTCCCTTGGGAAGAGAGGTTGAGAAAAATTTTCTTGTGGAAGGTGAATACATGTGATTAAGAATACGGACAGTTTTAGATTTCATTACACATGTCAAGTACTCTTTGCTCCTCTATAAAGGTGGATTTTAACTGTTAACTACCGTACTGTTAACATCACTCTTATCATGTGTCTTTCTTTAAGTCCATGAGAGCCATTTAGAGCCATTCTGTGGTATCTTGTGCCATCATAATAGTAAGTCCCTGAGAGGGGTTGTTTCATTAGCCTGGGTTTCAAAATGAAGACAAACTATGATGGACATGTGACATGAGAAATAAATAAACCTTTGTTTTTGCAAGCCAATGAAATTTGGGGGTTTTGGCGACCAGAGTGTAATCAGGTGAAAGCTAACCAAAACAAGCCCACCATAGATTCCAATTCACTTGACCTGTCTCAGGTAAAAAATTAATCTTAAGAAAATATCTTTGTGATTTCTACTCAAAGATGTATAAAAAAAGTTATTTTTATTTCCATTCTCTCTCAAAATATTCTAAAAAACAGGATCTTGATATACTCTAAAAAACAGGAAAACTAATAAAAAAATGCTAAACCAAACAATTACTCGGCTAAAACCTCAAACTACATATTACCCTACAAGTAAGTACTACTTTTCCAAAGTCAATTCACTGACTTTTTAACTGACAAAAATTTGAGTAGGTCCATAGGGCAGGAGAAATGGAAACAACCTTCACCGGATATGGTGGAACATCTCAAGAGATACAGAACTGGAGGAGAAATCACACAGTGATGTCATATTGGATTGCCTGTGACCTAGCTTCTTAGTTGAGGGAGAATGGCAGAGGAAAGACCTGATGGAAGAAGGAGATACTGATGGTCAGAGTGAAGTGCAAAGAGTCTGGAATTTAATACCACAGGGAAAAAAGTAACACTAGAATAAATACAGTGGATGATATATGGAAAGACAGAGTGGAAATGAAAAATAGTAAAGATATAAAATTAATATTAGAGAAATTAAAGATATGAAAGACAGAAAAACATTTAAAATGCAATTAGTACATTTGATAAAGAGAGCAAAGATAATTGAAGAAAAATATGCCTCTAATTAACTTCTTTCTAAATGAGGGATTCTGTTTACTGGCTCATGGAACATTCTGTGTATCAAGGGAAAAGTGGATTCAGAAGAATGAGCACCACGTCTTGGTGCAGTCTTTGACTTTCACACATGTAGGCATTCCAGCAGTAAAAGCAAGTCAGAAGGAAAATCGTGCTGCCAGTGGATATCCACACACATTTACAATCTGTGATTATGGCATAAATTGTGGTGATTGTTTCACAGTGTACACTTATTGCCAAACTCATAAAATTGTATAGATTAAAAATGTACAGCTTTTTGTATGTCAATCATACCTCCATAAATTGATTAAAAAACAATACAATGGAGCAATTTCCACAAAGTTCTGAGGAAAAATAAGCAAGTGATTCTCTAATATTATCTCCAAGCAGGTTGTCATTTTAATATAAAGGTTTACAAACAAACTTGTATAATCACTTAAAATTTCAAGGAACTATTCCAAGAAGATCCCTACTTGTGAAAAAAATTAAAGTGAAAACTCAATTCAACTATGAAATTAATAACTTTAAAATGGAAAGTACTTTTAAAAATGTTTGGTAGTGAGTGTTTACTTCCATTAAATGAATAACTAATAATGCTACATCATGGATTATAAAATGTAGGATTATAGAACAGAATGTAAAATGGATAGATTTTAGTAATATAAAAATCATAGTTTATATAAGAAAAATCTGGATAACAGGTGAGAGAAGACAGAGGGATTACATGTGTGCTAATTTCTTTGACTCAATAACAAAGAGTCAGTGGATACTGTACCTGGATAAAACATGTTCTTTAAAATTAGCATGAACTTTAAAAATATTTATGTGTATTTTAATTTTAGAAGAATATTTTTGCATGACCTTGTTTTGAAATAATGAAATATCTATCTAAACTTCAGTACTTCAATTTTCCTTCAGTTTTTTTCTTAAGTTAAATTAGAATAAGATTAAATATATGCTTCATTTGAATAACATGTATGCTGGTTTTTAAATATTTATTCTCTCTCTTTAAAATTTAAATCTGTCTCTCTCTTCCCTTCTCTCTCTCTGTCTCTCCCCTTGTACACATCTCTTTTTCTCGTCTTCCTTGCTTCTATATAAGAGATATCTGGAATAATGTTCATCAAATGTAAGAAATGGTTATTTCTGAAGTAGTAATTTGGGTGATTTTTATTTTCCTTCCTCTACTTTTCTGTATTTCACAACATTTTGCCTTTGTTTTTGTCTTTTATAATGAATATATATCATTTAAAACTTAAATTGAACTTCTAAAATGAATTGACTGCCTTTGTAAGAGGTGAAGCAGCGAGATTCTTTGCAACACCTCGAGACTGTGCAGTGATCATGCTCCCTGTCCTGAGTGGCCTTCCAGCTAGCAGTGGATCGTTAGAGGCCCCCTTGAGACCTCGTATTCTTCATCTGAACAATAAATGGCTCGGACTAAGTAATTTCTGAACTACCTTATGGCTCTATGCTCTGTGGTTCTAACTAGATTCCCAGTGACTTGGAGAATTAAATTGTGGTTAAAATAATAAATAGAAAATATACTTCGGAAATTATGGAAGACAAAAAATGAAGCTTAAATAAAATTTTCTGGCCACATTCCAAAATTTATATTATTATATTGATTGAGAGAACATATGAATTGCACTTTAATCAGTCCCCAGTGCACATTAAATTGACCTTGGACTCATGGCCACTATTGAAGTGCACGTCTTCATCAATTTGATTCAGCAGGTGGTAAAGAGCCAAACAGAGAAGCTATGATTCTGCCTGAAGGCTGGAATTTATTATATTTTCAGTAAAAACAATTTCTGAAATAAGATGATGGTTTTCCTCCGAATTGTTTCATTAAAATTTGATCAGAGAGAAGAATGTTTCACTTAACACCAGAAAATGTAATTTTGGCTTCCACCCACAGAGAGAAGTTTTCCACAGTGTTGTTCATAGTTGTGGAGAGCACTAGTATGAATTACATTTCCCTGTGAAGTGCTATTTCCAAAACAGAATACAACATAGTCTCCAAACATATTTGTCTTAGCAAAACTACCTATTTGTGGTAAATTATGGTCCATTTATAATATCTGTTTGCATGCCACTTCTTGTAGATGTTCTTGAATATTTGGTTGCACTAAATGGAAGCTGAGTTAGTGTTGGACCCTTCACCAGTTAAGAAATGCCATTTTCCAGTTAATCTTTCTGGTCCCTTAAATATTTATGCTCTCCTATAGTCCGACTAGAGGCACAAAGGAGGCACGACTTCCTTGTTTACTTTTATTTGGGAGAGATGCTTTCGCTGTGGCTTGGTTTTCAGCTCTACTGCAACAAAAATAGTCTAACCTACTTAATCATGACTTTTTTTTTTAAAGCAAAGTTTCTTTTAAAATCTCAAAGAACTTCCAATCCAATTTTATGCACATTATCATTTCTACCAACAAAACATCATGGAGAGTAAGATTAATACTACTTAAAAAGAGCAGGAGAGAATTCTACTGTTGGAACCATTATCAGTAGAAGTGCATATTTCTCCCTAAACTATATCTCGTACAGGTTGGCAACAAATTACAGTGTGTTTAAAAAAATAAATTAAAAAAAAAAAGTAAAACACTCCCTTGCTATGGAAAGAACAACAAAAATTCCATTAAAAAAAAAAAACCTTCTGTTAGATGTTTTTTCAATAAGTTTGAAGCAGACAGATTTAGGGCTAATGATTTGTGGTTTGAAATTTAAAACTCCTTCAGCCAAATGATCTTTCTGTAGGCCAAATACATACATACACATGCACATAAATCCATTAACAGATAAAAAGTGGATATATGGTAGGCAGAATATTGGTTCTCATCATCCTCATCCCCTAGTGTTATATAACACTTTCCAAAGCACAAAACTATAGGTCTAGAAAATGTATTAGTGGTTGCCAGGGGACAGTGACAGGACTCGGGTGAGAGATGGTACAGATATAAAGGGGTAGCATGAAGAATTCCTTTATGGTGATGGACTAGTTCTGTATCTTGATTTTAATGGTGGTTACACAAATTTATACGTGGTGAAAAATTGCATAAAACTAAACATACATGCATGCATGCACACACAAATGGATTCATATAAATAATGGTGAAAATCGAATTAAGTCTGTAGTCTAGCTGTATTGCACCAATATCAATTCCCTGGTTTTTATATTGAACTATAGTTAAATAAGATGTCACCATTGAGTAAGCTAAGTGAAGGGCTATACTCTGTGTATTATTAAACTGGACTCTGTGTATTATTTATGCAACTTCCTATGAATATGTAAGTATTTCTTTTTTTTTTTTTATTTTATTGCAGTAATATTGGTTTATAACATTGCAAAAATTTCAGGTGTACATCATTGTACTTCTATTTCTGCATGGACTACATCATGTTCACCACCAAAATACTAATTACAAGCCATCACCACACACATGTACCGAATTATCCCTTTCACCCTCCACCCTCCCCCCTTCCCCTCTGGTAACCACCAATCCAATCTCTGTCTCTATGTGTTTGTTTATTGTTGTTATTATCTACTACTTAATGAAGGAAATCATACGGTATTTGACCTTCTCCCTCTGACTTATTTCACTTTGCATTATACCCTCAATGTCCATCCATGTTGTCACAAATGGCTGGATTTCGTCGTTTCTTATGGCTGAGTAGTATTCCATTGTGTATATATACCACAGCTTCTTTATCCATTCGTCCCTTGATGGGCACTTAGGTTGCTTCCAAGTCTTGGCTATTGTGAATAAGGCTGCAATGAACACAGGGGTGCATGTACCTTTGCAAATTGGTGTTTTCAAGTTCTTTGGATAAATACCCAACAGTGGAATAGCTGGATCATATGGTAGTTCTATCGTTGATTTTTTGAGGAATCTCCATACATATGTAAGTATTTCAAAAGCAAAACAAAACAAAACAAAAATGAAACTCGGTAAATCTTTGAAGTAAGGTGAATCTCAAAGTTGACCTCATCTCAGAGTTGTGCAATTCAACAATAGATTGAACTCACATGTTAGAACCCATCACTTGACCAAATACTGCATGAGATGCTTGAGTTGTATTGCTTAATTTAATCCTCACACCAATGATTAGGCTACCAATCCTTTCAGATTACAAAGTATCTGAACCTTAGAGAGTGAAATGGCTTGTCCAGAATCACAGGTTCACCTTGAACCCAAGACAATGGGCCGAGGACTCTCCCTTGACAAATCATTGCTACTCCAGAAAGCAATAGAGAAAAGCAAGATAATGTAGGGAATCGGGGCATATACAGGTTCTTAGAATTCCAGGGCCTTGGTAATTATACAGATAACTTTGCCTCTTCCTTCATAATAGAGACAAGGAAAAACAAGACATTTATGAGTTCATTGGTCCCCCGTAAACTTCTTATGCAGTGGGCTTAGGTGAAAATATTTTGGCCTGACTTTAGAATATTGCATTTATTCATGAAAATGTCCAACTAGCGTAAAGTAACCTTTGTATTTATTACTTATTGATTTAAAAATGTGCTCACGGGACCAGCCTCATGGCCAAGTGGTTAAAGTTCTGCACGCTCTGCTTCAGCGGCCCAGGGTTCACAGGTTCGGGGTTCACAGTTTCAGATCCCAGCGTGGACCTGCTCCACTCGTCAGCCATGCTGTGGAGGCATCCCACATACAAAGTGGAGGAAGATTGGCATAGACTTTAACTCAGGGCTAATCTTCCGCAAGCAAGAAAAAAAAAAAAGAGGAAAATTGGCAACGAATGTTAGCTCAGGGCGAATCTTCCTCACAAAAAAATAAAAATATATAAATAGATAAATAAAGGTGCTCATAAGGTTCCTAAAGACTAATCAAGTCTGACTGGAATTTCTATTAGGAATTCTATAATATTCAGATTCATTGATAGAAGCAATTTTCAAGCAGAGTCTTCTCACATGATGTCCATTAAGTTTTTCATGTATTTTTCCCCATTGATCATAAGTTTCTGCAAGCCAGGGATTGGGTTTATAGTCTCCACTAATGGCAGAGACCTACTTAATGCACAGCAGGCACTTAATGATCTGAAATAAATGAATGGTGAGGAAACACCCTTCCCCCTCCTAAATACATAAGACTTGAAGCATTGCCTTTAGTCAAAAATCTGACAGAGAACTAGGATAGCAACCTATTCAAACAGTTTTGAAAATAATATATACAAATATATTACCAAATACATGTCTAAAGGGGGAAAATGGAATTGAATGTTTAATTTACTTCTCTAAAATTTTAGTATGTGCTTTAGAAAAAGAAAGGGAGAAGAAAAGAATAATAGACAAAAAGGGAATTTTGCAAAGTTGTGGAAGAGAAACACATCCTTTTACTCAGGTTCATTCTATTTTAATTTTCTAGAGTGAGTTGACCCACAATGAAGAATAAAAGAGATCATTTAAACAAATATTTATATTTGGAACTTGTTGCCTCTAAAATAGGCTGACATATTTAGATGCATGAATATGTTTAAGAAGGATAATATAAATTAATGGATGACAGCTACATAAAGTGTTATTTGGGGAAGCCAAAGATACTTTGGAGTTATGTCCATCAGTTTTTGATTTTGACATCATGGAATTTAAAACAACCTCCCACAAGCTGTCTTTTTTTGTTTTTTAGCTGAGATAGAATATCGGCCTCTTTTAAGAAAAGGGCAGTACCAGCAACCTCCTTTATAAAAAGGCAGAGAGATCTTAAGGAGATGGAGTCAGTTCGGACACCAAAAGAGAGGCTCACAGTGTCTGTTGAGATGAATGGCGTGAGAGAAACTGAAGGACAAAACAAGGGTTAGAAAGACACCTGCAAGACAGGGGCCTGTTCAGCCTGCAGTGTTGGTGTCAGCAGCTTTCTTGGGGATAGGCAAGGAGGTGAGGATGTTCCTAAAGAGACCAATGTATGAGGTTAAATGATAAGACATTGTGAATAAACTATTTTTACTTTCAATATTATTAATTTCATATCGTTCAACCTATAGTATAAAACAGACAATGAAATGTATTCAAGAAAGTACTATTTTTTTCTTAGAGTGTAGCAGGTTATACACACAACACTAATTGCCTAGTTATAAATTGCGACACATGGGCATTTCAAAAAGAAACCTCTAAGTTCACATATTAAATCAGTATGTTCTGCTTCCTGGGGCCAGCCACAAGGTTTGAACCTCTAAAAAATTCTTCTCCGTGCATTGTCTGTGTAATATGCATGAAATATGGAGTGCCCTGACTTTCTCAGGGGAGAGCACTGCACCATTCACTAGTTCTCATTAAAAACCTTTTTCTCCTGATTCCCATCTTCAATTTTCCTTTCATTAATTTTTTCCATTATGCCCAGTCAAGCCCAATTTTATATGAATATATGTGCACTAGTCTTTAAAAATAATCTTAGAATTTTTATTTTAGAAGAATATCTGATTATCACACTGGAGAAAGCTCAAGATTTGTATTCATATCCAAGTGGTAGATTCATATAAATGTTTAACGCCTATCCATCATCAAGAACCTGTTTATTTTTAGTATGCTAACATTTAATTGTTAATTAAAATTTCAGTAGCATATATCTTGGGAACCTGAAATTCAAGAGGCCTCATGAAACGTAAATGATTTGATGTAAATGCAAATACGGAACAAGAGGTCAGACGTAATTTATCACTGTCACAACTAATCATTGGGATTGTTAAATGAGTAACAAGAAAATCAGGGTTATTTTATTGACATGTAACAAAATAGTAGCAATGTTGATAAGCATAGAAACACATTTTTATTGCTCCCATTTTTTAAAAATAACTCTCTCTTTATCTCACTCCTTCCAGCTACTACAGCATTTCTCTCTTTCCCTTTCAGCAAAGTTTCTTCAAGGACGTGTCCATATGTACTGCGTCTAATTTTACTCCCTAATTCTCTGTTGAACCATCCTCAATGAGGCAATTGTCTCCAGCACTTCACCAAAACTGCTCCTGCCAAGATGCCCAGGACTTCCGCATTGCTAAATTCAGTGTTCACTTCTGTCAGCAGTATTTGACACTATGCATCATTCTCTCCCTCCTTGAAAGACTTTCTTTACTTGATTTCCAGAATACCCTAATGTGCTGGTCCCTCCCATTCTGCTGCCAATATTTGGAAATGCCTTTTCAGTTTCTTCCACATCTCTGATCATTAAATGTTGGAATTCAAAACTCAATCCTGGTATCTTTCCCCTCTTCTATCTACACTCACCTCTTGATGATCTTTAAATACAATGTATATCTCTTATTTTCCAGATGTATATCTCCAATCCAGGCTTGTCACTTGATCTCCAAACCATTTATCTAAATTATCACTCAATGTATCTACATAGCATGTCTAAAACTAAGGTCCTGCTATCTCCTCTCCCCCAAATATGCCCTACTTACAGTCTTTTGCATGTCATTTAATTGCAACTCAATCTTTATGCTCAAGACTGAAAGCTTGTAGCCAATTTTGACTCCAATTTCTCTCACAGTCTACCTCCAAGCTAATAAATTGTGTCAAGTTTACCTTCAAAATATGAATAGACTGTAATAACTTCTCCTCATTTGCACTGCTATCTCTGTGGTCCAAACAACCATTATCTATACCCAGTTTATAGTAAACATCTATTCGCTGGTGTCTAACCTTCCACTTATATGTTTCATCAGTCTATTTTCAACACAACATCCACATCTAGTTTTTTAAAAAATGTCAGCCATGTTTCTTCTCTACTCAAAATCTTCAGAGATTCCTCCTCCTTTTGGAAGGAAATCTAACATCTTGACTGGGACCAGCAAGGCCCCATAGGATATATCCTCTTTCACCATCCATGACCTCTCTGAGTAATCACTTACTTTGTTCCCTCTCAATTACTTCACTTCAGCCACACCATCCTCCTCTCTCTTCTTTAAGGAGGCCAGGCTACTCCTACATTGGGACCTTTCCACTTACTATTTCTTTTGCCTGGAATCCTCATATCTCATCCCAGATAACATCATGGCTATCTTCTTCACTGCCTTCACACTATTTCTCAAATATCATCTTAAAAGTGAAGCATCCTCTGACCACCCTCACTAATGTTTCACATGTCTTTCCCCCACATTTTGCATCTCTCTTCTCTGTTTGTTCTCTTTAGCACATGTCACTGTTTTAATTTTATTTTCTGCTCTCTCTTCTAGGATTTAATCTCCATAAGAACAAAGATTTTCTATTGTTTTCACTGCCACAATACCTAGTACAGTGTTTAGCATATAATAGAAACTCAAGAAATATTGATTGATTGAATTAACTAATTAATGATAGTTATTATTATTGTTGTTGTTAACGTTATAAATGAACTTCTAAGTTAAAATCATAAGCTTATATCTACCACGGTACCAAAATAAATATTGAACAACGGAAAGTATATTAATCAATTGTTCAGTTAACTGACTTATATATACGGCAAAGCAAACTGATGTAGCAATTCTTTGAATAGACAACCTTCACTCATTTATTTCAGTACTGCTCAGGAAATGTATTTATGCACCATTTGACATTAACAAATTGAGTATAACTAACTTTTCAATAATAATCACTATTGAAATAAATACTAGTAAATTGGGTGTAGCTAACTATTCAATTATAATCATTATTGACATAGAATACGAAGAAGCTTGCCTAAGAAATCACAGACTTTAGTTGGGATACTTGCTAATTTTAAAGTTTTAGATAATTTTTTGGGAATTATAAGTTAAACTAATATTTCTTAGTAGTTTTCTAATATTCTAACTTTAATATACCATGCATTATTGTTAATCTCCATCACTCAGATATTTTCCAGAATTCTCTCACTATTCAGAATTTTTCTTTTGGCTCACAAGATGTGCTTGGTCAGAGTCCACATTAACCAAGTTATCCTTTTGCTCCTAGATGATACTAGGTACTGTGAAGATTATTTTCTGCGAAAGATAATATAGAAGAAAGAACTTTTTTGGCTGAAAAGTTGTGACTTCAAGGATTCAAAAGATTTTGAATAAATTTAATGACAGAATAACTTGAAAGTAAACCTAATCTTTAACTTTTATATCAGTTAAAACAACACATGATGAAGCAATATAGAGTGATACCTTCCCAAACTGGAAATCAAGTTGGAAATATTTTACCATGAATCTGATTGAAACTCTAGGGGCACAGATTTTATTTTCAAATACCTATTAAAAGTTAATTTTATGTCTGTAAGAAGTGGTAATTAATGACGGTAAAAGAAACTCTGATAAATGAAATTATGTCAATAGGAGAGCAAGTAAAATTTGCTAGATTTGGTGTGTATAACTTGAAGGCACATGATATTTAATATTTTTGGTGGTAAACATATTAACCAAATTCTTCTCTTCAATTGCATACATCATTGAGTCACCATGATTTTGTTAAAACATATTTCACATTTTTTTTTAAAGTTTCCTTTAACAAATTATATATGAAAGTACAGTAAATATAGATAGGATTATATGGATTAAGAATCGCTATTTAGCCAGTCTGCTCACTCATGGGTCTGAAATTTGCCTGCAAATGCTAGTTAGATCAACTCACTCAGAGTCATCCATGTATATTAACATACTTGGAGAGGTTCCTTAATTTGGCGTCTTATGAAAGCATGAATAGAGTAGTACAGACCATACATACAGTGTATTATAAAACAGTGTATTATAACATTTATATTATAAAGCATGAAATGAGTAGTACAAAATTTACATACAGTATATTACTATCAAAGACATAATTTACTTAAGTAAAATCACATTTTTATCTTTCTGTTACTACATCTTTTAAGATTATTCATTTGAATTTCTCCACATTGGGAGGCATTTAGAGATGTATGACTTAAAGTCTAGGCCACAGGGTACTATAAAATTAACTTTGAGGAATTGTGAGCAGCACCTCAAAGAGATAGTCAGTTGCATAGCAGTTGAAACTGAGATAAAACAACACATGATGAAGCAAAAAGCATGTTGTGCATAATAAGACTCCTCAGGTAGAAATCACAAAGTGTGATTTTCCATTGGGACTCCAAATTTAAAGCCACAATGACAGTGCAGATGCCAGCCATAATTTGGGAATTGAGCTGCTTCTTACTCAAGCAACTCTACAATTTAGGGTAAGTGGTATCAGTGATAATGATTTGCCTGAGGAACATTGAGAGTCTTACAATGGATCGCATCTTAAAAGCAAGCAAACATAGCAAAGTAGAAGTTATATTTCCTACAGGGAAGTTTTGGAAATACCGATTGTCTATTTAAGCCCACAATTATTTTTGTTTACTGTAGCTCTCAAATCTGTTTTTCTATATTTCATCAATTTTTATGAAATTGAGATCTAATATTGAATTTCAGTATCCTTAGAATTTTTGTCAGGAGGACTCCTTTCAAGACAGGATCCCCAAATGAAAAGTGCTACTTCTGTCTCAAAAGTTCCAGTTTCTTGATACCATTGTGTTATAGTGTGATCTCTTTACTCTCCAAGAGCTCTGGATTTTACAGTGTGAGCTTTTCCCAACTCATTCTTATAGATCTACATTGGTGCCTAGCACATAGTTGAGAGTTATAATTAAGGGGTGTGAACAATTACTTTGATTCACCATGTCTTAACAATTTCATTATATTTATAAAAGTCAAAGAAAAAATATGTTCTTATTAAGCAATCATTGTGAATACGCATTAAAAACACAGGAAGGAAACATTTAACCTATTAATTTATTCATCTTCCCCCATGTGTTTTTAACATCACAAGAAACAGATCTTCAAGTATTTAGCTAGTATTTGTTGGATAAGCTCAACCTATTGGAAGACTTTGATTAACACAGAGAAGCATAGTTTTGGGGAAAGCAATTGTAGGTTTATTGACTATAGCTAGTTTTCCAAATGTTCTGCTGAGAATGAGCCAATTTCTGTTTAAAATGATACTTATTTTCTTTCACATACCAGCAGAATTCTTTTGGTCAGACAGAGGCAAGATGAATTAAGATGTGTTTGCTTTAAATGCCTCAGGACACTTGCATTGGGACGAGTCAGTAAAACGAAATATAGACAGTATTCTTTTGGTTTTCCTCCATGTGCTATAATCAATATTCTTGCCAAGTAACAGGTCTCACATCTGAATGGACTAGTCTTCTTTGATTAAGCTCTGAACTAAGCCCGTAGGACAGCCTCAGCTGTTTATATTTGGATGTGGAATCATGTGGCTGACATTTGGAGTTTTCATCAACCCTTTTGGTGTTTAACATGAAAAAGAGACAGACCTAATCTAAGAATTGCTAATTAATGCTCTCTGACAGTATCTTATCACAGGCCAGTATTGGGAATTTGGAGAGTTTTTTTTGTTTTTTCTTAAAATCCTAATTGTCAGTATTATTATAATGTCTGATTCTGCTTCCTGACTTCTCCTTAATTAAATATGTGTTGGGTCTGGTGGCAAGTGGAATTTTCATTCTGCTTCTGTAAATGTCTTCCCCACAGATTGAATTAATTTCCCTCCTTAGCCCAGGAGGAAGCAATATCTCATTCTTTTTAGAGTCTAGCAATATTTAAAGGTGAGCAACATCCTTAAATGCTTCCAAATATTGAAGGATATACAATTTCACTTTTACTAACCTAACAAACAGAGGGCATTAGAATAGAGATAAAACAGCATATACCCTATTGGCTACTTATGTCACTTAGATTGCAAACCACAGTGATTACAAATGTAATAAAAATATGACAGTGACACCAAACTGACACATGTTTTTAAGCCACATAGTTCTGGGTATGTAGCCTAGATCTGCTTTTTACGAGCGAAGTGATTTGGAACTAGTGACATAATCTCTCAATCTCATTTAATTCACTTTTAAAATCCTGAATCTCGGCGCTGGCCCGGTCACACAAACGGTTAAGTGCGCGTGCTCCAAACGGCAGCCTGGGGTTCACCGGTTCGGATCCCGGGTGCGCACAGACGCACCGCTTGTCAAGCCATGCTGTGGCGGTGTCTCATATAAAGTAGAGGAAGATGGGCATGGATGTTAGCCCAGGGCCAGTCTTCCTCAGCAAAAAAAAGAAAGAAAGAAAAAAAGAGGAAGATTGGCATCGGATGTTAGCTCAGGGCTGGTCTTCCTCACCAAAAAAAAAAAAATCCTGATTCTCATATGTCCCTCAAGACTTAGGTATTGTCTTCCCCAAGAAACCTTTCCAGTCACCTGCCAATCTAGGTACGGTGATTTTTGTAAGTGTACCACTTTGTGGCAACCTGCCATATTGTGCTGCAATTTGCAGTTTGCTTGAATGCCTCCCTACTAGATTTACAGCTACTTAGCTCAGAAGCTGAGATTTTTTCCTCTTTTCCTCAGTTTCGAAGACATTGTTAGGCTTATAATAAAGGCTTCATATATGTCACAGTCTTTTCCTTCCTTGTATCATCCAATGAGTTGATTAGGGTTATCCATATTTAGTTAACCAATGAAGGACATATATATTCAATAGATTAAGACAAAATGTCCCATGCTTGCCCACACTTCAGGAATACCTGAGTATTCTGTTATTTTAAATGGAAGAAAATTATGAAATTATAATGAAAGGCCTAAGAGAAACTCTTAATAAATGTAGAAATATAACATATTTCTGGATGAGAAGACTCAATAATACAACATCAATTCTCTCCAAATCACTGTGATCCCAATCAAAACCTCAGACAAATGGTGCATGTAATTAGAGAAGTTTTCTTGGGAAACGCATATATACGGAAAAGAAAATGCACAGGAAGAGGGAATAATATTTTGAAAAAGAAGAACATGGACCCATGAGCACGCTGGTTTGCAGAAGTTATTACAAAGCCATAGTAATTAGGTCAGTGTGAGATTTATGCAAAAATATTTAAAAATAAAATCCGGAAAGAAATCTGTGCACGTATGATAATTTAGTTTGCATTAAATGTGACATTTCAAATCAGTGGGGAAAGATGAACTAGTCAATAAAATATATTTAAACAACTGGTTATTTGAGAAAGAAAATCAGACACATTTCATACATTCTCTCTCTCTCTATCTTAAACACACATGCACACGCAGACATGCATTTAATCCAGATAGATTAAATGTATCAAAATAAACCCTTAAAATATTTAATGAAAATACGTGATAATATGTTTTTAACATTGGGATAGAAAAGGCCTTTAAAATAAAACAAAATGTTAAAGAAGAAGACATAAATTTAACAAAATTAAAATATCAAACTTTGTAAGAGAAAAAAAAGGCTGTAACAAAATGAAAAATAAAGAAAAAACAAAAGAATGACAAAATATTTGCAGCTTATGCTCTGAATAGAGCCCTAATATCTGGAGTATACAAAATGCCTAAAAATCTATAAGAAAAGAACATACAAAAACATAGACAAATTATATAAACAGAAAATTCACAGAGAAAATACAGATAGTCAACAACTCAGGGAAAGAGACTAAGTCTCACTAGACGCCTGAAAAAAACATATTAAAACATCATGTTATAACATTCTTGTACTCCTAGGGCTGATAATTATTTAATGATAATATCAAATATTGCAGCAGGTGCAGAGAATATATTGATGACAGGAGTTTAAATTTGTAGAACAATTTTGTATGGCAATTTGGCACAAAATGCTAACATTTAAAATGTGAATACTGTATGACCCAGTAATTCTAGTCGTTTATATACATGAAAGAACTTTCCCATGTTAATACAAGAAGGTATGTAAAAAGATATATTTTGCAGCATTGTTTACAATAGCACAATAATAGGAAGCAAACTAAATAGTCATCAAGAAGAGAGAAGTAATATAAGCTGTCATGATTCCAAACTGTGAAATACTATCCAACAGTTAAAAAGAATAAAATTGTTCTATATATATTAACTTGGGAGTCCTGAATGACATATTTAGGTGAACAGAGTGGTTGTCTCATGATTTTTTTCCATAGAGCTTCCCCATTTCTCATGGCCTTGGAATTTACCTACTCTGGATGAGCTCTAATTACTTCAGCTCAATCAGGTTCAGACTATCCTTCTTGACATACTGATTGGTTTAGGAGATGCAGGCCTACATCAACTGGATCATGCCATTCTCCTACTAAAGCACGTGGATTCAAGAAGAGTATGTGACTCAATTCAAATTAATGATCTTTGTGGGGCAGTTTGCTAGAATCTTCTGAAAAGTCAGTATCTCATTCTTCTTAAAGAAATAAGGAAAACCTTTCTTCTCTTCTTTTAGACAGTGTAGAATTCAGCTGTAAAGATTGAAATTGCTGTAGCTGCTTTTCTCTTATGACAACCTAATACTATACACGTATTTATTTGATTATTGTTTATTTTCTGTCTCTCTCACTAAAATGTAAATTCCGTGATAGTAATGACTTTCACTGTTTTATTCACAAGCCGAATCTCAGCACCTAGAAGCATCACCAACCCATAGTAGGTACTCAGAAAAAGTTTGTTACGTGGATAGACAAAGCCTCCCTAAGAAGATATTCACAACAAAAGAGAGTAAATCTAAAAGAATAAGAGTGAAGTGGAGCTACAACCCACACGTGAACCTTTACCCCCCACTCCTGGATTTTTCAGTATTTTCAGTAAACCACCAAATACCTTTTAATATTTATGGCAGATTGGTGGGGTGTGGGTGTGGATGAGGGTGGGGAGAGTTCTTTAACATGCAAACAACAAAAGGAATCATACAATGCTTACTAATAAAAGACAATTTTATAAAAATATATACAGTATAATACCCATTTATAGAAGAAATCGAAAACCTATGAGCACGTATAACTACATATAGACACATACATGCACATACACATACACACATAGAAAAATGTCTGAAAAGGCACTCAAATGAAAGTATTCAGAGCAAATTGATAATTAGCTTGGAGCTCAGAATTCAAATCTTTCCAAATACTAAATTCTGTCAAATCAAAGAGTATAAAATTGTTCCTACCCCATGTCAGTCTTAGTGGAGCACATCTAACAGTCATGAACAAACATAGTAAAAAGGATTTCTATTTATCAGTAATGTTTAATCTCCTTCACAGCAAGCATCTGTATTGACCATAATCAGTTCTCCCCAAATGACATATCACTGAATGTACTAAATGATATTGTTGGCCCTTAGTCATACATCACTGAAGACATTTTAAAGCACATTATATTATCTTGTCTAAATGATTTCATTTGTTTTTCCATCATGTTGCCATAAAGCCACAGATCTTCTAATAATCCAAACTTTTTTTTTAAATTCAGGGTGATTTGGCCATTATTATATTATGAAGCAGATATTTAGCTAGAATGGAAGGAGTTTATGGTTCCATTATTTGTTCATGTAGGATCGCATCATTAGTCTTTTTGCCCAGCTGTTGAGAGCAGTGAGTGATGATCTTTCAGATTTCTAGAATTCTATGAACACATAATGCGTACTACTGAGTTAGAAAATAAGATTATTTTTGCTAACAAAAACAAGATGATTAACATAAGCAATTTTGTTCCAGAGTCTGAACAATAGCTAAGCCACTAACGTGTGACTTCAAGTTAGTTTATGAGGAGGGTGGTGTTGCAAAGAGAGAACAATGCCATCATTAACTGGGACTCAACTATGTGCTAGATTCTTATATGGCGTATCTCTAATCTTTGAAAATTGGGATTAAGTATATATTATTATTCCCATTTTATGGACTATGTACCTGTAGCTCAGATGGTATACTACTGGCCAAATACCAATTGTTAAAAGCAATAGATCTAGAATGAGAATCAGGTCTAGCTGACCCCAGATATAGTGCTAAAGAAATTGACAATGAAAGTTTGTGACCTGATAAATATTCCCCTGCTAATTAATGAAAAATCAGTATGACCTTGCTAAAGGAGCTCCCAATTTTAGTTCCTTAATTAAAGAGCCAGCTGTGTGATGTTTAGTGACTCACGACAATTGAGTCTCAGTTTCCTTGCCTGTACAATTAGGGCTGGCCAGATCAGTGGTGGGGATGTATACCTTATAATAATCCTTCCAACTTGGCCATTTTATGCCTCAATAAAATTTTTCACGTGAATATTTTCTAAAACACAAGTAGGGGGTATGGAAATTGCACATCCTATCTATTATAAAAAGTAGATAATGGCTTATTGAAGAACTCTTGAATTTTTATTGCTTTTTTCCCAAAACACCAAGGAAATTTTCCTTTTAAAATGTGAAAATTATGATGAAACAATGCATTGGAATGTGGTAAGAAGACAGAGGATGTTAGTTCAATTTTGATTTCCAAAGGACAAAGGGAGTAAGTAAACAAAAAAATATATATTACAGTCATACAACAAAATATTATATTGTGGTTAAAAGAATAAAGAAATTATATATATACAATTATATAATATATATACGTGTGTGTGTGTGTGTGTGTGTGTGTATATCTCCCAAAAACATAATATTGAGAGCACTATTGGAAGATGCAGAAACATATGTTCAGTATGAAATATATGTATACATGCTTCAATATAAATTCTGATACGATCACCGTGGCAGGGCATAGGTTTTGAATTTCTCAGTATCCTTAATAAAAACAAATAAAACAAGTAGATACCTAAATCAATATCCATAGACATTTATAACAAAACTAGGTAAAAAGATATTCTCACAAAAATAAAATACACGCAAGTGGGAATATACTAACAATTTTCGCAATGGCTTCATAACTTGTACTGACATCTCTGCGAGAGGAAGCAAAGGGAAACAACAGGGTATGTGATAGACCTGAGAACAGGAAAACACTAAAAGACCCAATGACTTTTCCTTAAAAAGTATGACAAACAATCGGAGATTATCAGTTGAAGCAGGAAGGGTGCACACATGCCAACAGGAGTGAAGGCAAAGGATCCATAGTAACATCTGACGGTGCTGGAAGAGTCTAGCTCTTGTGAACACTTGTAACTGTAAGTCAAGCGCTCCCTTACAGAAGGTTCCCCAATGAGGAGAAATGGCTCGCAATGAAATAAAAATAGAGTAATACACAAGAAATAGAGAAGAAAAGATGAGAAGATTCAGATACAAATAGAGAAGGAGAAAAAGCCAGGAAATCTCAGAGAACAAACCGCCGTATTTTTCAATACTACATGAAAATAACAGAAGAGAAATCTCTACGGGTTTATAAAAGTTACAGAAGAGAAATCTCTACGGGTTTATAAAAGTTACCTGAATCAAGCCTTATTCCAACAGTTCAGGGAAACTAATTGAGATCAAATTAGTTTGACCAATTGAGATCAAATTGTGGATGCACACATTTACTTTATGAAAAAGGACAGTAGGGAGCAGAATGACGGTTCTGCTACAATAAAACATGCCAGAAAGGCATGCAAATAAAACAGGTCAAAATTATGATATCTTATTCAAAACAAGCTAAAAGGTGATAAGAAATTGATACAAGGCATAAAATAACAACACAGTCAGAATTAGAAAAATTTCAGAAATAGTGACACAACTCAGGAAAAAAAATAGAAATAAAAGCTGTTTCTGATATGAAGACAAAATTGAAAGGAACACTAAAATGAATAGATAAAGCAGATAATACTTTAAGATAAACAGGTGAAATAAAAACAAAAATTAAAAGTCAAAAACAAATGATGAAAGTGATAAATAGAATTTCAAAGAAAGTGGTAATTATTGAAAACAGGCATAAAAGAGCCAACAAATGAATAACAGGCTTCCATAAGAAAGAAAACCAAAGTAAAGGAATAGAAAGTAATGATAAAACTAATCCTCCTCCAAAAAATCTGAAGTTAAAAAATATATATTTGTAATTGTACATTAAAAGAGGAAACTTCATTCCTTATAATACTGAAACAGAACAGCCACATCAAGACATATTCTGGTACACTTCATCTGATTTATAGAAAAATAACAAAATCCTTTGGGCATTTTTACCAGGGATAGGCACGGTTTTTTTGTATAACTATTAAAATTTAACCGTTTAAAAATGTAAAAAATAAAAGCCAACAAATTCCTTAAGTATAGACTGTATAAAAACAGGAAGCATGTAAGTTTTGGCTTGTTGGACATAGTTTACCAGTTCCTGCTCTAGGAAAAGAGTAAGCATAATATAAAGAAATTAAGATAATAATATTATCAATGTCTTAGAGCATTGATTTATCAGGACAAAGTGAGTTATATATTTAATATGAACAAGGAAAGAAAATGTGAGCCAAGGTTTTAGATTCCAAAATATTGAATTGTAAGTTAAAAGATAGAGACAAACTGTTATCAACAAGAACTCAGGGAATGTTGTTTTTTGAGTCCTTCTTAAGGAATCTATTAGATAATGAGATACATAAAATACACAGAAAACTAGAGGAACATTGGCATAAGGACTGGTGAGCATTAATTACCCACGGAATAAAAGCCAAGTGAGGGTTATAAGGGAGAGAGAATCATATGCAATGGCTATATGGTAAGACAATGTAGATATAATGAAGATACATAAAAATAGAGTGGGAGTAGGTAAAGCATATTAAAAAAATACCTATACTCAGTAAATATACATAGTAATAGTAGTTTTAATCTTTTTATAAGGTCATTGTGTTTGTATTATTTGGTAAAACAAATGAGTGATTACTCTATCATACTCCACATCCTTGAGAATGAGGATATTTGATATAAAACAAAGAAAATACACATGTAATATAAAAGTGAGGTAAAACTTTTGTTGGCCCTATATTTGCATGGGAGGTATCAGAATGAGACATTTTATCTTGAAGTGTACGTGTGTGTGTGTTTGTCATAGCTCTGATCATCAAAAAGTTATACATAAAATGACTAACCCAATGGCAATAAACATTCTTAGTGCCAAGAAATACCAATTCCACTAAAAGAAAGCAAGACTTGGAGAAGTTTAGCTTAGATGAATGTTTAGGGAAAATTATATACAAGATGAACCTGGAACATGTTGTCATACCAAATAGAAAGAAAGCTATCAAAGACTACTAGTGTCATGTCAAAAGTACCCAAGAGCCAATTTTATTAGGCATCTACTCTCTAATTATGGGGCAGTTGGAATTTTAAATAAGATAGTAATTGCAATGAATTGAAGCTTTTTAAAATATGTTTAAATCTATGAGTTCATAGTATCTAAAACAGAATTACGCTCAGAGAATGATAGAGAAATAATTAACCATATTGAAAACTAGTCAAGCATGTATCCTGATCCTGACTTTTTTAATGAACTGTACCATAGGATAACTAAACAGGGAAGTGTTGCTTGTTTTCATATTTCACTTTTTATTTATTTATTTTTTTTTTTATTTATTTTTTTTTTTAATTTTTTGTTTATTGCAGTAACATTGGTTTATAACATTGTAAAAATTTCAGGTGTACATCATTGTACTTCTATTTCTGCATGGACTACATCATGTTCACCACCAAAATACTAATTACAACCCATCACCACACACATGTACCGAATTATCCCTTTCACCCTCCTCCCTCCCCCCTTCCCCTCTGGTAACCACTTTTTAAAAGGTATTTTATTGTATATAGTTTGTAGGTACTCACTTTTTTCATTAGAAATTATTTTAGTAACACTCATCCTTATTGTTGCATGTCACTGTAGTTTATTCAGTTTAATTGTTGTAATATAACCTATTACATAAATATACCATAAAAAAGTTGATCTGTTTTCATGACCGTGAACATTTGGTTTGTGTCTAGTTTTTGCTGTTATGAACATTCTTGTATACACTTCCTGATAAAGATTGGCAGGTCTTGGGTGTATAATTAGGAGTGGTACTGCCAGGTCTTAGGGTATGTGGATATTCAACTTCATAAATTAATGTCATAGTCCCCAAATGGGAATAATTCTAATAGCAGTTATTAAATAATCTGGTATGATTGACATCCTTTCCAACATTTGAGATTTTATGACTTCTTAATTTTTGTCATTTGTATGGTTAGCAAAATAATAGGTTATCATGGTGTTAATTTTTTCCCCAAATCACTAATGAGATTGAATATCTGGTTATAAGTTTACTGAACAATTGTATTTTCTCTTTTATAAAATTTTCATTTTTGCTCTGGATTGTTTGCTTTTACCTTATTGATTTTTTCTGTTTCTTATATATACTTAATATTAATGATTTATTGGTTATCAGAATTGTACATTTATTCTGGAGATTTGTACTTTTTCTTTTTACTTTGTTTATATACTTTAGGATGAATGGAAATTATATTATTGGGATATTCAAATTTGTCAATATTTTTTGATGGCTAGCACTCATGTTTTACTTAGGAAACTTTCTCTAAGGAGAAGATAAAAAGCATTCACCTAGATTTGTTGCTTATGACATTTAATTTCTTAATCCATTAGGGATTGACATTTGTGTATCATGTGTTTACTATTAATTTTGTGTACATGATATTACATTTACTGAAAGCAGCATCAGATCTTTTATGGAATATGTTCTGTGAATTCGCAAACGAGTGGATACAGAAACTACCCACATGATGGAGGGTAGGGAGGGTGCATAGGATAAAAAGAGTAGAGAAAGTGGGACATGAAACAGATCACTTCTTTCTGCCAATGGCTGGTCATGGATAACAATAAAAGAGGCTGTTGAACAGTAAGTGTAAAGGAACAGCTATGAGATCTGGAATGAGGTCCTGGTACCTAATCTTGCACGGCACAATGCTAAAGAGCTCAATTAATCTATCTCTCTGATTGCTTCTTTATTATCATAGTTTTCCACTGAGTCACAATGGCCTTCAATTTGACTTTTCTTCTTTTATTTTTTTCCTGCATTGCAATTTAATCTACTTTTTTTCCCTCCATAAATGGGTCAACAATGAATGTTTCATAAAACCATTGAATTATAGAACTAGAGAGATCTTCAGCTCTTACTCACATAAATCTGGGTGATTATCAGAAACACACAGGAGAAATTTTAAAAGTATAGAATTGAAGACTCTCTCTGTTGGAATTTGTGATTAAACAGGTTTGCCATTGGACCAAGAAATCATCCTAAAATACTATATGGGCAATTTTAACAATTAAGAGATCTTGGGAACTATCAATTGAATCTTTTCATTTTACAAGCAAGGATAGTCTATTCAAGATTGTACCACTTTTGGCAGGAGAACATATAAAAGCTTCAAGATCATGGGCAAGGTGATGTAGTAGAAGTTAGATTTCATATCTTGGTATAGATAATATAGGCATACATATAAATATGCATTTAGAAAGAGATGTTGACATATGTTAGACATACATGCATCCTTCTATCTTGATTCTAGAGAAGGAGGCAGTGGGAAGAAAATTCACGTGAAAAACAAAGCTGAGGAGGACATCTCATTTCCAGTTTTGCGTGTAAAGAACTTGGAAGTTGCCAATACATCCCAAAAACCAGTACAAAGCTGAACAGACTGAAAAATCAACAACGTTCATGGATTTGTAAGAGAGGAGAATACACAGGGCAAACCATTGCCCCCAGATGGGACAGACAGACAAATGAACACAGGGAGTCATGGCTTACTGTAGCAGATACTCATAAGCAGAAATCCACCTCAGGAACCAGGGCTGGAGCAGGAAAACCTTAACTGTGAGTAACAAATTGCTAGAGGCTCAGTGTGGACAACTCTAAGAGTTAAAAACTCCAGAGAGACTCAACCATAGTGGGGAGTGACGGGGGGAACAAATTGTGAGATTGACCTCCAGGAGCTTGACTAGGTTTTCACAAGAAATGTTACAGAAAAAATTCCCTTGTGCTTCTCATAGAGGGAGAGGAAAAAGAACTAGTTTGAAATAAGCTTTAACAAGGTCTTCTCTCGGGGGAAACTAGTTAACCAGAGCCTAACTGGCTAGAGTAATATCAGAGCCTAACTGATCTGGGTGAAGGGAAACATCCAATTCTAGAAGGCTGTAGCCTTCTACATGGAAGAAGGAAAATGACCAACTTCAGCCCACTCTACTCATCCTGTACCACCTAAGAGGGGCAGGAAAAAAGAAAAACGTTTTGTGAAGTTCACAGTCCGGAGGCTTAGGATCACTAAAAGCCTGAGACCTAATCACAGGACTAGAGAGAGCTTCCCCTCCATCCATACCTTACCACCACATTCCTAAAACCTACATATAGCAGTTCCTTTTACCCAGTACATCATGTTCAGCTATCAAGAAAAAATTACGAGGCATACTAAAAGTCAAAAAACACAATTTGAAGTGACAGAGAAAGCATCAAACCTACACATGGCAGAGGTGTGGAAATTATCAGACTGGGAATTTAAAACAACTATGATTAATTTCCTAAGGACTCTAATGGATAATGTATACAATGCAAGAACAGATGGACAATGTAAGCAGAGAGGTGGAAATCTTAAGAAAGAATCAAAAAGAAATACTGGAGGTAAAAAGCACTATAACAGAAATGAAGAATTCCTTGGTAGACTTTTTATTAAATTAGAAATGGCTGAGAAAAAAAAAAAACTCTGAGCTACAGGACATATAAATTGAATCCTCAAAAACCAAAAAGCAAAGAGAACAGAGCCTGAAAAAGAAAAACAAAATAGAATATCTAAGAACTGTGGTTCAATTACAAAATGTGTAACATACGTGAAATGAGAATATCAGAAGGAGAAGAAAGAGAGAAGGGAACAGAAGAAATATTTGGAATGGTAAAGAGTGAAAATTTTCCCCAAATTAATGTCACCAGACCACAGGAACAGGAAGATCAGAGAACACCAAGCAGGATAAAAAACTACACCTAAGTATATCATCATCAAAATGCATAAAAGTTTAAAAACTTCTTTATAGAGAAGGAAAATAATATGTCAGAAACTTGGATCTACATAAAAAAAGAAAGAATATCAAAGAAAGTATAGGGAAGATAAAAATAAAAACTCTTATTTTTCTTATGCTTAACCATTTGTTCAAAATAATAATAACAATATATTTGATTATGTATGTTTATGGATAAATTATATATATATATACGCTTATATATTAGTGAAATAAATGACAGCAATGAAACAAGTGATGGGAGGGAGGAATTAGAATTATTTTGTTATTATACAATAATCACTACCCGTGAAGTGGCACAGTGTTATTTGATGGGACTTGGATTAGCTGTAAATGTAAACTGTGAACTCTAGGGCAACCACTAAATAAAGAAAAAAATAAAACAGTACAACTGGCATGCCAACCAAAAAGAGTAAAGAGAATCATATAATGTGCTCAATTAAAATCACAAAAAGTAAAAAAAAAGTGAAAGACAAAAATAGAAACAAAGAACAAGGGAAACAAATAGAAAATAGTAACAAATATGGTAGATAATCCAACTATATCAATAATCATTTTGAACATCAATGATTCAAATGTACTTTGAAAGTGCATTAAAAAACAGAGATTGTGAGACTAGATTAAAAAAAACCAAGAAGCAACTATATGTTGTTTGCAAGAAACACACTTTAAATATAAAGACAGATATAGATTAATAGTAATGTATGGAGAAAATTATACCATGTTAACACTAATCAAGAGAAAGCAGGAGTAGCTATATTAATTTCAGACAGAGTAGAATTCAAGTCAAGAAAAGTTATCAAGGATAAAGAAAGGCATTACACAATAGTAAATGTGTCAATTCTCAAAGAAGACATAACAATCCTTAACATGTATGTGCCCAACAAAAACAATCAAACTGTGTGAGGCAAAAACAAATAGAAATGCAAGGAAAAATAGATAAATTCACTAAAATAGTTGGAGACTTCGATATCCCTCTATCAGAAATGGACGAATCCAGAGGGCAGGAAATCAGTAAGGACATAGTTGAAGTCAACAACACCATCAATCAATAGATATAATTGACATCTATAGACTACTTCATCTGACAATAGCAGAATCTATATTCTGCTCAAGGGGACATGGAACATTTACCAAGATAGACCACATCCTGGGGGGAAAAAAACCACACACCTTAATAAATCTAATTAGAAGTGAAAATCATATAGTATTTGCTCTCAGACCAACATGGAGTTAAACTAGAAACAGTAACTGAAAAATAACTGAAAAATCCCATAATACATGGAGATTAAACAACAAAGTTCTAAATAACTTTGTATCAAAGAAGACATCTTAGAAGAAATTTTAAAGTATTTTGAACTGGATGAAAATGAAAACACAACTTATCAAAATTTGTGGGATGCAGTAAAAGCAGTTCTTTGAGAGAAATTTATTGTATTGAATGCATAAATTAGAAAAAAGAAAGATCTAATATCAGTTATCAAAACGTCCACCCTAGGAAGCTAGAAAAAAGAACAAATTAAATCTAAATTAGGAAGAAAAAAAGAAATAATAGAAATCATAGCATAAATAAATGAAAATAAAAACATGAAATCAATAGAGAAAATCAATAAAACTAAAAGCTGGTTCTTTGAAAGGATAAATAAAACCAACAAGCCTCTAGCCAGGCTAACTAAGGAAAAGAGAGAGAGGACTCAAATCACTAATATCAGAAATGAAGGAGGGAACATCACTACGGATCCCATGGACATTAAAAGGACAATCAAGGGATGCTATACACAATCTACGCCAACAAAAATGTGACAAAGTAGGTGAAATGGGCCCACTTCTTGAAAGACACAATCTGCCAAAACTCACACAAGAAGGAATAGATAATCTGAATAGACGAATATCTATTAAATAAGTTGAATCAATAGTTAATAAACTTCAAAATAGAATGTGCCAGACACAGATGAGTTCACTGTTGAATTCTATGACACATAAAAGGAAAACATTGTACCAATTCCCTACAATTCCTTTCCAAAGACAGAAACAAAAGGGAATGCTTCCTAACTCATTCTATGAGGCCAGAATTACCTCAATACCAAAACCAGATAAAAACATTATAAGAAAAGAAAACTACAGACCAAATTTTCTCATAAATAATGATGAAACAACCCTCAACAAAATATTTGCAACTTAAATCCAACAATGTACAAAAATAATTATAGACTATGAACAAATGGGACTTATCATAGGTATGTAAGGCTGGTTCAACATTCAAAAGTCAGCTAATGGAATCCATCACATCAATAAGCTAAAAAGAAAAGTGACATGATTATATCAATCAATGCAGAAAAAGCATTTGACAAAATCTAATACCCAGTCATAATAAAAACTCTCAGTAAACTAGGAATAGAAGAGAACTTTCTCAACTTGGTAAACAATATCTACAAAAAACATACAGCAAACATACTACTCAGGGTGAGAAACTCAAAGCTTCCCAACTAAGACCAGATATAAAGCAAAGATATTTCCTCTCACCACTCTTTTTCAACATTGTACTGTAAGTTCTAGCTAATGCAATAAGACAAGAAATGGAAATAAAAGATATGCAGATTGGGAAGACGTCTTTGTTTACAGATGATATGATCATCCATGTAGAGAGTTAGAAAGAACAAACAAAAAAAATTTTTGAAACTAATAACCAATTATAACAATGTTGCAAGATATAAGGTTAATATACAAAAGTTAATCACTTTCCTAAATATCAAAATGAACAAGTGCAATTTGACAATAAAAACACAATACCATATACGTAAGAACCGAAAAAGAAATGAAATACGTAGGTAAAAATTTAACAAAACCTTGAAAGACATTGTGATTTATACATATAAATGTATGAGATTTATATGAGGAAACCTACAAAAGTCTGTTGAAAGATGTCAAAAAGAACTAAATAAATGGAGAGAAATTCCATGATTATGGCTAAGAAGACTCAATATTGTCAAGATGTCAGTTCTTCCCAAATTGATCTATAGATTCAACAGAATCCCAATCAAAATACCAGCAAGTTATTTTGTGTATATCAACAAACTGATCCTAAGGATTACATGGAGAGGCAAAAGACCCAGAATAGCCAAGACAATATTGAAGGAGAAAAACAAAATTGGAAGACTGACACTACCTAACTTCAAGACTTACAAAAAAAAATAATTAATCAAGACAGTATGGTATTGGAACAGAATAGACAAATAAATTGATGAAATAAAATAGAGATCTGAGAAGCAGACCTCTATAAATATAGTCATTTTATCTTTGGCAAAGGAGCGAATGCATTGCAATGAAGCAAAGATAGTCTCTTCAACAAATAGTACTGGAACAATTGGACATCCACATGCAAAAAAATGAATCTAGTCACAAACCTTACATCCATCAGAAAATTAACAGCAAATGGATCACATGCCTAAATGTAAAACGTGGCACTATAAAACTCCTAGAATAGAACATAGGAGAAAATCTGGATGACCGTGGGTTTGGCAATGACTTTTTAGGCACAATGCTAAAGGCACAATTCATGAAAGAAACAATTGATTAGCTAGACTTCATTAAAATTAAAAACCTGCTTTCTGTGAAAGATAATGTCAGAGAATGAGAAAACAAGCCATAGACTGGGAGAAAATTTTTGCAAAAGTCATATCTACTAGAAGACTATTATCCCAAATATATAAAGAACTTTTGAAACTCAGCAAGAACACAAGCAACCCATTTAAAAAACAGGCCAAAGGCTTAAACAGACATCTCACCAAAGAAAATATACTGATGGTGAATAAGCATATAAAAGGATGCTCTGTATCATATATCATTAAGGAAATTCAAATTAAAAGAGCATTGAACTTGGGAGTTTGGAAGATGTTGGCATAAGAGAATCCTGAGGTTGTATCTGCCCATGAACAAACCTAAAACTACATGTGGAAAAATTTCCTCTGAGAGAGACCTGGAAACTGGAGGAAAAGAACCTTTACAATAAGGGACAACAGAGAGAGGGGTGAAAGAGGCAGAGATACAACCCTGTTGAGGAAAAAACCACACCCTAGCCACAGTGCTTCACTGTCAGGAGCAATCTCAAAGGTACAAAGCTTTTTCTGAAGAAACAGGGGATTCAAGGCCCACATTAGGCACCCACCCCTTAGATCCAGCACAAGAGACATGAGACTCCAAAACACCTGGCTTTGAAATCCAACAGGGAATATGACCAGAAAAACTATAGAACTTCAAAGAAAGGAAAACCTGCTCTTAAAGAGCCCATATACAGACTCACTTAACCCAGAAACCATCACAAAAACACCAGATAGAAACGTGGATAATCTATTGGTAAAATAATCTCACTTACTAAGCTTGGAGCACATCCTGGAGAGGCAAGAGGAGGCTTGCCTTCCCATCCAGGCTTGAGACTCTGGCGGCAGCCATTTTTGTGACATGGTTCAGCCATGCTGACACAGAAGCTGGCAGGCATCATTTAGAAATCCTTCCTCTAGTCTGTAAGCGCAGGGGCCTGCCCTACCCACTACAGCACCAGAGACAATCAGGCAAAGCCAGGCAGCACAGGTGGCCAGTCATGCAGGGGGCTTGCCCTGCTCACCAGATAGCTAGCAACAACTGCATGCTGAGAAGCCAGCCATATTGGGGGCCTGTCCGTTGACCAGCACCCCTGAGGCAGTTGTACACCACCTGGCAGCATAGCCAGCCCGCACTTGAGACCTGTCCTGCCCAAGAGCAAGTCATGCAAAACTTGACCCTGTAACCAGTCACACCGGGGGCCTGCTCGCCAACAAACCCACAGTAGTGGTGCGCTAAGTGCTCTCACAGCCAGCTGTGCCAAGAGATTGACCCACCCAATAACATGTCTGTAGCAGCTGCATGTGGATGGGCCTCGTAATCAACGGGTCCAGGGGCCACTCCAGCCTAACCGTGAGCCCACAGCAATAGCAGCCCCACTACAATGGAAGGGCAGATGCAGTCTACACAGGTGACACTTCTAGAGCATTTGGCATGAGTGATGAGATGGAGAATTTGGCATGGATGATGAGATGAGAGCAGGTTGCTGGGCCCCATAAGACATCTCCTACAGAACACCAGATTTTGAAGATTGGGAGATGTGGCTGATCTACCATAGAAATAAGCACAGAGATGTAGGCAAATGAAGAGACAAAAGAATATGTTCCAAATGAAAGAGCAGGACAAATTCTCAGAAAAGAACTAAACAAAACAGAGAAAACAATCTACTTGATAAAGAATGTAAATTAATGGTCATAGGATGCTGACTAAACTTGGAAGAAGAATAGATAAACACAGTAAGAACTTCAACAAAGAATTAGAAAATATAAAAAAGAAACAATCAGATCTGAAAAATGTAATAATTGTAATGAAAAATTCACTGGAGGGACTCAACAGCAGAGTAGATGACACAGAAGAACAGATCAGCAATATGGAGAGCAGAGTAGAGGAAATCACCTAAGTTGAATAGAAAAAAGAATTTAAAAGAGTGACGATAGTTTCAGGGACCTCTGGGACAACAACTAGCATACCAACATTAGCATTATAGGTGTCCCAGAAGAAGAGGAGAGAGACAAAGGGGCAGAGAACTTATTTGAAGAAATAATAGCTGAAAACTTTCCTAACCTGAAGAAGGAAACAGATGTTCAGGTACAGGAAGAACAGAGAGTACCAAACAAGATGAACTCAAAGAGGCCTACACCAAGACACATTATAATTAAAATGTCAAGAACTAAATATAAAGAGAGAATCCTAAAAGCTACAAGAAAAAAGTAAAAACTTATGCCTAGAAGTGAATAGAAAAATATATTCAAAGTGCTGAAAAGACAAAACTTACAGCCAAGAATATTCTATCCAGCATGGTTATCATTCAGAATGGGAAAAGAGATAAAGTGTTTTCCAGACAAGCAAACACTAAAGAAGTTCATCACTACTAAACCGACCTTACAAGAAATGTTAAATGGATTTCTTCAAGTGAAAGAGAAAAGGCCACGAATAGAAACAAGAAAATTATAGAAGAAAAAATATCACTGTTAAAGGCAAATATATAGTAAAAGTGGTGGATCAACCACTTATAAAACTAGTACAAATGTCAAAAGACAAAAGTGCTAAAATCATCTATACCTACAATAAGATGGTAAGGGAGGTAATATGATGTCAAAACCATAAAATATGTGGGGGAGAGAAAAAGTGTAGGGCTTTTAGTACAAATTAAACTTAAGAGACCAACAAATTAATATAGATTGTTATGTACATGGGTTATTACACATTAAGCTCATGGTAACCACAAAAAAAAAAGTATAATAAACACACAAAAAATTAAGAGAAAGGAACTCAAACACAACACTAAAGAAAGTCATCAATTCACAAGGGAAGACAGCAAAAGAAGAAGAAAGGAACAGAGAAGAACTACAAAAACATCCTGAAAAAAGTTAAAAAATTGCAAGAAGTACATACATAATAATTATTATTTCAAATGTAAAGGGATTAATTAATTCAATCAAAAGACAGAAGCTGGCTGAGTGGATAAAAAAACAAGATCCATATGTTTGCTGCATACAAGGGACATACTTCAGATCTAAAGATACTCACAGACTGAAAGTGAAGGAGTGGAAAAAGATATTCTATGCAAACAGAAATGAAAAGAAAGCTAAGGTAGCAATACTTATATCAGACAAAATAAACTTTAAAACAAAAACTGTAACAAGAGACAAAGAAGGGCAATACATAAGGATAAAGGGAACTATCCAACAAGAGGATATAACACTGTAAATATGTATGTACCCAATATAGGAACACCTAAATACATACAGTAAATATTAAAATACATAAAAGGAGAAATTAATAGTAACACAATAATAGTAGGGGACTTTAATCCCCCTCTTACATCAATGGATAGATCATCCAGACAGAAGATCAATAAGAAAACTTTGGCCTTGGATGATACAGTAGACCACATAGACTTAATAGATATACACAGAACATTCCATCCAAAAATTGCAGAATATACATTCTTTTCAAATGCACTTGGAACATTCTACAGGATAGATCACGTTAGGCGACAAAACAAGTCTTAATAAATTTAAGAAGATTGAAATAATATCAAGCATGTTTTCCAACCACAACAGTAAGAAACTACAAATCAACTACATGAAGAAAACTTGAAAAACTCACTAACATTTAGAGATTACACAAAATCCTACTGAAAAACTACTGGCTCAGTGAAGAAATCAAAGGAGAAATCAAAAATACCTAGAGACAAATAAAAATGAAAATATGATATACCAAAATCTATGGGATATAGTAGTACTGAGTTGGAACTTTATAGTAATACAGGCCTACCTCAAGAAACAAAAAACATCTCAAATAAACATTCTAACATTATACCTAAAGGAACTAGAAGAAGGAGAACAAAGAAAGCCCAAAATCAGTAGAAGGAAGGAAATAAAAATTAGAGTGGAAATAAATGAAATAGAAACTAAAAAGACAATAGAAAAGATTAATGAAACAAAGAGCTAGCTCTTTGAAAAGATAAACATGGGCCAGCCCGGTGGCACAAGCGGTTAGGTGTGCGTGCTCTGCTGTGCGGCCTGGGGTTCGCAGGTTCAGATCGGGGACATGTGCCGACGCACCGCTTGTTAAGAAATGCTGTGGCAGTGTCCCATATAAAGTAGTAGCAGATGGGCATGGATGTTAGCCCAGGGCCAGTCTTCCTGAGCAAAAAAGAGAAGGATTGGCATCAGATGTTAGCTCAGGGCTGGTCTTCCTCACAAAAAAAAAGATAAACAAAATTGACAAAACTTTGGCTAGACTCACAAGGAGAAAAAAGAGAAGGCTCAAATAAATAAAATCAGAAATGACATATATGACATATGTGACAAACCCACAGCTAACATCATATTCAATGGTGAAAAATTGAAAGCTATCCCTCTAAGAACAGGAACCAGACAAGGATGCCCAATTTCACCACTCTTATTTAACATACTATTGGAAGTCTTAGGCAGAACAATCAGGCAATAAAAAGAAATAAAAGGGATCAAAATTAGAAAGGAAGAAATAAAACTCTCACTATTCACAGCTGACATGATTTTATATATTGAAAACCCTAAAGAGTCCACCAGAAAACTATTAGAAATAATAAAGGAATACAGTAAAGTTGCAGGTACAAAATCAATGTACAAAAATCAGTTGGGTTTCTATACAATAACAATGAAAAGTAATAAATAAATAAATAACAACTTTGAGATACCGCTACACACCTATTAGAATGGCTAAATCCAGAACACTGATAATACTAAATGCTGGTGAGGATGTGGAGCACGAGGAACTCTCATTCATTGCTGGTGGGAGTGCAAAAGGTTACAGCCACTTTGGAAGACAATTTGGCACTTTGTTACAAAACTAAACATACACTTATCACACAATTCAGAAATGTCACTCCTTGGTATTTACCCAAAAGAGTTGAAAATTAATATCCACACAAAAACTCACACACAAAATACTTGTAGCATCTATATTTATAACTGCCGCAACTTGGAAGCAACCAAGTTTTCCTTCATAAATAAACTCTAGTACATTCAAATAATGGAATATTAATATGTGCCAAAAAGAAATGAGTTATCAAACACAACAAGACATGAAGGAATCTTGGAAACATATTACTAAGTGATGCCAATTTGAAAAGGGTACATACTGTATGGTTCTAGATATATGACATTCTTTAGAAAGGAAAACTATGGAGACAGTAAAAAGATCAGTGTTTGCCAGAGGTTAGGGTAATGAAAGATGAATAGGCCAAGCACCAAGAGTTTTTAGGGGAATGACTATGCTCTGTGATGCCATAGCCATAGATGCATGACATTGTAAAACTGTGCAATCCTATGGAAGGCACAACCCTGATGGTCAACGTTAATGCAAATTATGGACTTTGGGTGATAATAATGTGTCAATGTAGGCTTATCAATTGTAACAAATAAACCACTTTGGTTCAGGATGTTGATAATGAAAACATGTATGAATGTGTAAAGGCAGGAGTTATAGAGGAAACCTCTGTACCTTCTGCTAAATATTGCTGTGAACATAAAACTGCTTTAAAAAATAAATTCTATTATAAAAATAATAAAAACCCCTGATGCTCAGCATATTGATCTTATGTACACCACAAAAATTAAAAATCACCATTCACACTATGAACTAATAAAGCGCAATAAAGAATGAGAACTTGAATAAAGAATTAGTGCAACTTGAATGAGAAAATACATGAACATTACATAAAATGAATCCGATAATGGAATTATCCAACAATAATTTTAAAGCAGCCATCACATAAATGTTTTAAGAATAAATGATAAATTCTTTTGAAAAAAATAGAACCTCAGCAGCAAAATAGAAGTTAATTATAAAAGCAATGAAAATTATAGCAATGAAAACTACAAAAATATGTACATGTGCTCAATAGATGAATAGAAAAACATAAGAATATGAAGACAAATGAGTAGAATCACCAAACCTGAAAATCTAAGGAAAAATACACTGAAAAACAAAATGAATAGAAGTTCAGGGACCTGTGGAAAAAATAAAAATTCAATTGTGTTTTATTGGTGTCTCAGAAGGAGAAAGAAAAAGAGTGGGAGTAAGAGTTTTTAATTAAATAGTGGCTGAAAACCTTCTAAATTTAGCAAAACTTACATATCTACATATATAAGAGTTTGAGCCAATCCTAAATAGGATATACTCCAATAAATCAATTATGACACATCATAATGAAATTAATGAAAACCAAAGATAAAGAAAATAGTTTCAGAGTAGCCACAGATCAATAACACGTTACATGTAGGTGAACACAAATGTGAATTTCAATCGATTTTTTTACTTGAAATCATAAAGGACAGAGGGAGTAGAATAAAAAGCTTTAAGAGCTGAAAGAGGGCTGACCCCGTGGCTTAGAGGTTAAGTAGGCACGCTCCACTACTGGCGGCCCAGGTTCGGATCCCAGGCGCGCACCGATGCACCGCTTCTCCCGCCATGCTGAGGCCGTGTCCCACATACAGCAACTAGAAGGATGTGCAACTATGACATACAGCTATCTACTGGGGCTTTGGGGAAAGAAAGGGAAAAAAAGGAGGAGGATTGGCAATAGATGTTAGCACAGGGCCGGACTTCCTCAGCAAAAAGAGGAGGATTGGCATGGATGTTAGCTCAGGGATGATCTTCCTCACCAAAAAAAAAAAAAAAAAAAAGAGCTGAAAGAAAAGAACTGTCAACCATAAATTCTACAGTCAGCAAAATTATACTTTAGGAAGGAAGGGAAAATGAAGACATTCTCAGACTAAGTAAAGCTAAAAGAATTTTTCACTACCAGATCTACTCTTAAATGTTAGTTAAAGGAAGCTCTTCATCACAAAAGAAATAATAAAAATAAGTAATCTTGGAACATCAAAAAGGAAAATAAGACAAAGAAAAAAGCAGAAATATGGGTATATACAATAGATTATTCTCTTTCTCATGAGTTTTATAAGTCATAATTTATGATTGAAATAAAATTATAATACCATATAATACGGCCTGCCCCGTGGCTTAGTGGTTAAGTGCACACGCTCCACTACTGGTGGCCCGGTTCGGATACCGGGCGCAGCGACGCACCACTTCTCCGACCATGCTGAGGCTGCGTCCCACATACAGCAACTAGAAGGATGTGCAGCTATGACATACAACTAGTGGCTTTGGGGGGGAAAATAAATAAATAAAATCTTTAAAAAAAATACTGTATAATAAACAATTGAATAATATTCAAAAGTGAGGGAAGTAAAAAGAACAAAGTGGAAATTAGATTTCTGCACCTCAGTCAAATTGGGAAAATGTTGATACCAGTAGATTGTTATAAATCTTATATTTATATTCTAATACCAGCACAGCCACTATGAAATTATACAAAGAGATACACCATGAACACTATAAATAAATCAAAATGGAATTTTAAAAAAACGTTTAAGTAATACACAGAAAGACAAGAAAAGAGAAACTCTTTTCTTGAATCAAAAGGAACAAGTAACAAAGGAAACAAAAAGGAAACAAATAAAATGGAAATCTTAACTTCTAACATATTAATAATTGCCTTAAATATAAATGACCTAATATAATAATAAAAAAACAGAAATTGGCATAGTGCATAAAATACATGACCAAAAATGTTGCTTACAAGAAACTCACTTCAAATCCAACAACATACTTTGAAAGTTACATGATTAAAAAAAGATATACCTTTAATACATTAATTTTTTAAAAGATAGAGTGGTTATATTAATATTAATATATATTTCAAAGGAAAGAAAATAACTAGAGACAAAGTAGGACAATAAATAATGATAATGATCAATTCATCAGACAGACATAACAATCTGCAGCTCTTCATTGCTGGTATATAAGAAAGAAGTTGGCTTTTGTATATTAACATTATATCCTGCAACATTGCTGTAATCATGTTAATTTCAAGAGTTTTTTTGTTCACTCTTTGGGATTTTCTACACAGACAATCACACCTTCTGAGAACAAAGACAGTTTTATATCTTCCCTCTCAATCTTTTGGGAATCTTCATATCTTTTGTTTCCTTTTCTTGTATTATTGCATTACTTAGGACTTCCAGCGTGATGTTGAATAGGAATGAATAGGAGTGTGAGCTGTATCAATTGAATATCCATAGAAAAAATGAATAAATAAATAAGTAAACCTTGACCTAAACCTTACAACTTCTACAAAAATTAATTCAGAATGGATTTGGATTTAAATGTAAAATGTAAAACTATAAAACTTTAGAAAAAATAATAAAAATAAATGAACAATTGATACATAAAAGAACTTTGATGAATTTAATCTTCAGGGAATTAGGCTGCGCTAAAAAAAAGGTAATCTTGAGGTTTACATAATGTATGATTCCATTTATATAACTTTATAAAAATGACAAGATTTTAGAAATTAAGGACATATTCTTGCAAGAGCTTAGGGTAAAAGATGGGAGGAGGAGGCAGGCATAGTTATAAAAGCACAGCAGGAAGTATTCTTGTGGTAATGATATTTTTCAGCATCTTGATTGTGGTGGTGGATACAAGAATCTACATATGTGATAAAATTGTGTAGAACTGAATACACATACAAAATGAGTGTAAGTTAAACTGAGGATATTTGAATAAGATGAGTGGGTTGTATTGATGACAATATTATGGTTGTGATTGTACTATAGTTTTGCCAAATGATATTAGGGGAAACTTTGTATTACTTATTACAACCTCATGTACCTCTACAAGTAACTCAATAAAGATTTTAATTAAAAATACACCAGTTGTATTATCAGAAAGTTTCGCATCTCCTCTTAGGGCTCCTCTCTACCATAGACTTGTCCAAAATCAAGGATCAGTGTATGCATCTTTTCTGATTTAATCAGGAGAATATTGAGGACTCATCAGATTGTGACTACTTAAGTTTTTTGTTTAGTTTTGTTTTTGTCTTAAGGCCACTGATGAAAACTGGCCTAAAATTGATACTGGAGGCCTCTTGCGAACATTCCAGTTCTCTACCTGGTCATCATGGTGGTTATGGAAAGGAAATTTCACATTTTTGAAAAGCTCCACAAGGGTTTCCTACCCTTTGACCCCCAGGCTGCACCGCTTTGTGCTCAACCCTCTCTATTCCTCAGAGACCATTCCATGAACGCTATGTCAGAACTGGATTCGGAAACACACAAACACCTGTAACCACGGTCTGTTACTCTTCCCTCGCCTGAAGATTGAAGCAGCTTTTCCTTCTTAACCCTTGATGCATCAAGTATCTGATAAAATCTCCTCTCCTAGATAACTACTGATTCTACTCTCTTAAGGATAACTACCCTGACTGCCAGCATAGACACTCTATTCACCTGTGGGAAAGCAGGAGACTACCTTTCTAACCTCAAATAAGATTTAACGTTACCCCTAGCTCTTACTTATATTATTTCCCTTCTGCCGGCAGTGCTTCATTTAACTTTTCTTATAGTAAGTGGTCTGCTGGTGATGAATTCCTTTAACTTTGTATGTCTGCAAAAAAAATCTTTATTTGAATTTTCTTTTTGAAAATGTGTTCACTAGTTGTAAAATTCTAAACTGACACTTGTTTTGTTGTTTATGTTTTTAATTTTCTTTCAGTAATTTAAAGAACTAGCTCCACTCTTTTATTCTCATTTATCTTGTGCTTGGGTTTAATTGAGCTTCTTAGATATGTGAGGTTTATAGCTTTCATCAAATTGTAAATCTTTATTTTTCATAGTTTTTTTTGTTTATGTTTGCCTCTATCTACCCCTAGATTTTTTGAGGACTCCAGTTATACCTAAATTAGCTTGCTTGAATTTATTCCACTGCTCACTTACTCATTCTATATTCATTTAATTTTTTTTCCCTCTGTTTTGTCTTAGTTTCCATTGGTATGTCTTCGAGTTCACTAAACTTTCTTCTGCAATATCTAATCTGCCATCAAGACCATCTAGTTTATGCTTCATTTCAAACCTTGTAGATTTTATCTTATGAGTTTGGTCTGTTTTTATTTCATTCTAACTCTACTTAACCATTTGAAAATATGTAAAGCAGTTATAACTTTTAATGTAGTAGTTTGATAATCCTAACACCTGTGTCACTTCTTGGTCAGATTCCATCGATTAGTTTTCTCTGCATTTTAGGTTACATTTTCTTACTTCTTTTCATGCCTGGTAACTTTTGGGTTGATATGAAACATTTTTAATTTTGCTTTGTTGGGTGCTAAATGTTCTTGTATTTCTATAAAAATGCTTGAAGATTTTTTTCTAGCATGTACTAAGTTACTAGGAAACAGTTTGATCCTTTCATGCCTTGCTTTTAAGACTTAGATGTTTAGATATTTTAGACACTTCTGTTAGAATTAGAGCAGTATTCAGTCTGGGGCTAATTATCCCCATCCTTGAGGCAAGGCCACTCTCTTTTTCCTACCCACTGCCCCATGAATCATGAAGCATTCTTGGTAGGAATGACAATTATTCCTGGCTCTGTGTGAGCTCCGGGCACTGTTACTTCTAATCTTGTGCATATTTTTTTCTCTTGCCTTAGGGAGTTTTTTCACAGACATGTGCTGATCAATTCTCTGCTGAGTATGCAAGGGGGACTTTCTGTAGATCTCTGTATTTTTTTTCATTGTGCAACTCTCTCTTCTGCGGCTTTCTGTCTTGCAAACTCTAGCTGCCTTGGTCTCCTCAGACTTTTAGTGCTATCTCTTCTAGTCAGTGACTTTGCCCTCTGCAGTGGCCTGCCTGGAAACTGTCTTCACGCAGCAGTAAATTGGGCCTATCGTAGGAGTCATTTCCTATATTTCCCATTTCTCCAATACCACTGTCCTTTTTTATCTATGTCCAGTATCTTTTTTTTTTTAAACTGCAGTATGCTTTATTTGTTTCTTTATGTTGGAGAATATTTAGAGGAACACGCACCTGAATCCTGGCTATTTGTTAGTAATACAAAAGCCCTCAGAGCATAGGCTGAGATTTTTTTCTTTTTTTTTTTTTCCTATTTATTTATTTATTTAATTTTTTGTTTATTACAGTAACATTGGTTTATAATATTGTAAAAATTTCAGGTGTACATCATTATACTTCTATTTCTGCATAGATTACATCATGTTCACCACCAAAATACTAATTACAACCCTATGTCCAGTATCTTTAAAACTACATATATATTTCATTTTTTGGTTGTTTCAGGTGAAAGAGTGAATCTAATCTCTTTTGCTCTATCTTGGCCAAAATTGACAGTCACAGTTAACTTTTGTTTTACATGTTTGATCATCACAAAATTTTTACGATGTGGTATCATTAGCTCCATTTTACAAATGAGGAAATCTAAATAGCAGATAGACGAAGGTTTGTGTCCCCTCAGTCAGAACACTTAAAAGCAAGAGAGCAAAGTCTCAAAATTTTAAGTTCTGTCTACTGCCAAATGCTTCACTCCTTCTTTATTGGAAGAGAACATTAAAGAAATTTTAATGATTAAAACAGTACTGTCTCCCTATGGCAATGTAGCAACATAATCTTTCTTTATCTGGCACCATTTTTCTTTATGATTCAACTCAGATATCATCTCCCCTGGCCAGGTTAAAAGACCCTCTTGGTGGTTAGACCCTGTGCTAAATTCTATCATTTACATATGAAAAGTACACTAAATTTTTTTATTCCCATGGTCTCAGGTTTTATGCTTTCCTCTACCACTACACTCATCTTGACTAACCTTTGACAAGTGACTAAACCTCCAAAGTCTAAAGTTTGTCTTTTTTAAGATGAGGATAATGACAGTATTATCACATGGGATTGGAGTGAGGATTAAATAACAGTTTGTCAGAGAACACACTAAAATGGACTCATGCTCTCCTTCCAGTGTAGATTTGTCACTGGGAAGCAGCAGATCTATCAAGGTCTGTATATACCAGCCCGTATACATTCAGATGGGACAACGTAACAGCTCTTACCAACAGAATGCAAGTGGACATAAGATAGAGGTGGAAGTGTATAAGCATCAGGCTTGGGATTCTCTACAGTCTTCTATTTCTCATCTGCTGGGTGAATGATCACAGCAAGGGATATCTGTACTGGAACGTTTTTGAGAGAGAAATAGTTTTGATTGTATTGAGTTGTTGGGTTTTAGGGATTATATTAGTTTCAGCTATTGCTCTCTCTGGGTGAGTTAAGAGAAAATGCTCATATAGAGCATAGTGTGGTAGCTCAGTACATGACAGATATTATTACTGGCTCACAGGCATAATGATAACTGAGTTATATTCCTGCCTCTGACTGTATAAAGCTGTGAAATCTTAGACATATCCCTTTACTGCTAGGACACTATTTCCCTCACCCTGAGAGTGTTGAATTAGATGATCTCTAAGGTCAACCTCAGCTATAACAGTATATTTTCTTTTCTTAAACTATTTGCCTATTACAACACATAAACTGCTCCAAATCAAACTCACAAAGTACAAAGAATGAGATATCTGCCTGCTATGAGTACGTGAAAAATAAGCATATATGGGTATTAAATATGATCAAAGAGTATCAATTTGCAACAATTCATATCATGAATGGAGAGAGAGCTAAATTGGGACAAGTATAAAGATTGCTGGGCAACGTTGTATGCCTACTTGTGTTGATCACAGCACAGTAAATACACACGGGATTTTATTCAAAATTTTCCAATGATCCAAAACAGAGAAGTGAGATTTTAGGACTGACTCGGGGTTATATAGGCCAAGTGTCAAAAGGCCAAAACACAAGCATGTTAATAGTTTTGGTAAGAGAGTGGTTCAGACATTGGATCAACCATGAGGTTGAGGCTAGTTAGCAAAGTTAAGTGTATATAGAATGTCTATACAAACCGGCCTATGATCAAAGTTTCCAGATATCAATGTTTCTATGAGAAATGAGTTGGGCATTAAAGCCTGAGAGAGATGAACTACTGTTTAAAATTCCTGAGGTTCAATAATTCTTGAAGATGGCTAGATCCACAGTATGGTCTAAGAGTGAGTGGATAAATTGGTATAGAGATGAAGATTAGGAGTGCATTGTGTTGAGTGGATATGGGCATTTCCAGTGGCCGGTATTTCAGTGAAGAAGAAAACGATGGCCTTCTACTCTTCTTTAATGAAAGTGGAATAGTGACCTAAAAGTCAGTAAATGGTAAGAGGAGGATTGGAGAGTGGTAACATTTCATGGTTTACATTTCAAAAAAGGAAAAGGCTTTGAAAGAGGAAAGGAGACTAAGGGTTAAAACTGAAGTTGGGAGATTGTGGAAAGCTCCTAGCACTGCGGCATACAACTCCTAGGAAAATGAATACTTACCATTGGAGTAGACTGTAAGGAAAGCACTTTAGGAGAGGCAAGAATGGTGAAGAGTATCCGTGCACAAATTTCAGATGTAGGCATATGTGTCTACAAGGTGACCCAAATGTTCTATGTAAAACACTTCTTTAGGTCTCAATTTCCCGTTTAATTGATTAAATGAGAAGTTTAGACTTGACTATTACCAGAGTTTTTCCTAGTTCTAAACTTTTCAGTTTTTTGATTCTTAAGGATTGACTTTTTTTTCCCATGAATTTACTAGCATGATGTAAGGCACAGGCTGTCAAAGTGGCACTTGAACTTTCACAAACCTCAAATGCCCTAGGTGGTAGTTTAGCAGGAGAAAGGGCACAAATAATGTAGTTATAGACATAAAAACAGGAAAATAATGTAATCTGTATTGTCAATAATACATCAATAAGAACACACAATAGATTATGGATGAGTAAGCAACTTGTTTAGTTTAATTAAATGCAAAAAGTTCTACTCCCCCAAGAATACCTTGCTCACCTAATCTGATCATCTCTTGATTTTCATTACTTGTGATCATATCGCTCAATACATTTTCTTGTTGTAATGAATTCTTAGGAACATGAGCCCTCACTGAAGCCATCTTATATTAAATTTTTGATGACAAGGAAAAAGGAGCTCTCAAAATTTCTGTATTTGTTTTTGAATTTGGGGTGCAAGGCAAAGAGTAGTTTGTGAGACTTAAATAATACCCAAACTGAAAGCTGGAAAGTAATTTAGTATCAAAACTGTCCTTGGCTGAAAGTGTCAATCGAATCAATAAATATTTTTGAACATTGACCAGAGGTCTAGTAGGTGTAGCATCCAACTGAAAGATTACAACTTCATTGTAAAAGGAATTGTAAGGATCAACCATGGACCATTTATACTATGGAATAAAATATTACAGACTGAAACAATGAGGCAGCCCTATAATTATGTAATTACTGGCTTATAATGATCCACAAGACATATTTTTATTTGAAAATAATGAAAGTTTTACCAATAAATGAAATATAATAACATTTTGGTAACAGAAAAATGAAGTGATGCTATATTTTTCTTTACTAGAAGGATACACACCAAAACTAATACTGTTCCTCTAAGGATGGAAACAGGATTGTGGGGACTCAAGGGTGGCTTAATTTTTAATTCATTCTGTTTGAAATAGTTCCTACAATGGTTGTGAATTAATGTATTTGTTATATAATAATTATACCAAAATAAAAACGAGAGAAACCTAAATGTGCTAATAGTGGGAAAAATAATTCATATATACATATATATATTTAAATTAAAGCACTAAGGAGCAAGTTTGCACAATGTACTTTCGTTATATATGTATACATACACACACTCGTGCATATTATGCTACCTACACTTTTAATTTTCCTGCTTTTCCTTTCACAATTTACAGTGTGAGAGCAATGTCTCAAAATGCCCTTAGATAAAGTTCCCTCAGGCTCTATGACATTCCATTTTTTCTCATTCTCAGGTAATTGATCTGATTCCTAGGTAAATTGAAGTGCAAATCTAGCTTCATGGCAGAGTCTAGACTGTCCAGTAAACAATTCTAATAAGAATTCTGCATTGTAAATATCAACAAAACCTGACTACCATTACCACTCAAGTTTTAGCAGTTCTCGGCCATTTTCTCCAGGTTGGCTGTGAGAAGAGAAGAAAAGTAAAAAAAATAGGAAGGTCCTCCTTGAACTGGTACCACAGTAACCTAGCTTTATGCTCTTTGGATGTGAGAGAATTTTAAAAATGACTTTCCTGCAAGGTTTTTTTTTTAAAAAACATTCACAGCTGGGATCCTCTCCTCTGCCATGATGCATGTATTTCTCTTTCAGGTGGTTGCATTTGCTTTCTTCCTCTGTTACTGACTCCTTAACTTGGAGCTTTCGCTGTTACTGTTCCTCCTCCTCTCTAGGTACCCAGGGCTAGGAGGACTCCATGCCAATTGCTTGTACATTTTCTATGTCTCTGTGTTTGACCTCTTTCTCGTGACACACCTGTAGGCACTCCTGCATCTTTAGTCCAATAGAAATCCTTGGAATACAACCAGATTCTAATTCTGTGGGTCTCTCCTGAATACACTAATGCTGAGGGCACTCAGTGGGTTTCTGATCTTCTCGATTTCTCTGGAGAAGGGTTAGAACCAGGCTACAATGTCACAAAACTGCAGAGAAACACATAACAGTTTCTCTGAGGAGTCTTTGTTAAGTCCTAGGTCTCTAGGCCTAAGGTTAGAGGGTAGAATCACCCTCAAACTCTCTCTTTTTGAGAGAGAAAGATATCAGCTTTCTCCAGAGAAATTTCTTAACAAGTCTTCTCTACACTGAGTATGTTTCACATCCCTGATCTGGTTGATGGGGCAAGAGTTGAAGATCTGTTTCTAGGAGATATTTCCTTTATAAATTCTGCATTGGCTATTTGGCTATGAAATTTCACATCTATTTTATCTTATTATTTTTCTATCTTAACCCTGGTTCTCCAGAAAAGAAATCCTGAAACATAGGCTTATGTGCAAGTATTTTATTGGTAAGTGTCCAGGGAGCCAGATTTGATAAACCGGAGGAGAAAAGAAAAGAAGATGGGAGAATTAGTACAAGGATGCATAACTGGGTTTGCCACCACTACATGCTACTAGTTGCTCTATCCCATGGGAATAGATGATAAATCGTGTGATATGCTTTTCAGGACCTTCAGTGCCCAGTTGGTCAAAACTTTCAATATGGATCTTTAACTCAAGGGCTCCAATTGAGTTTTGCAAGCAAAGGCATTCATAGGAAAAACAAAGAACAGGAAGCAAGAAGGTGCAGAGATAGCCTCAAGAAAGGAGCTACAGGTTCTACTCTCTGTGAAGCTGGTTATGCCCACACCACAATAGCTGGAAAACAGACAATTGAGCCCAAGATGAACCGAAGTGGAGTATAGGAAGTTCCCAATATACTGGTAAAGCTTCCATTTCAATGTCATAAATCTATATATTCACAAATTTGGAAGGATACTCAAGCAATTATTAAGATGATTACCTTTGTGTTTGGAGATTGGACTCTGAGGGTGAGAAGTAGATTTACTCATTTTTTTTCTTTTAAAATTTAAATCTGATGTTTGATAAATAAATGGCAAGCAATAGGATATATTGGAGCATATGAAGAAGCCATTTGGTGTAAAACTAATTTGACCCGAGCTTGTTTTTCAAAAAGGGCCTGTGGCCTTTGGACATACATTGTATATCTGCTTTAAGCAATTAACATGTCCCAAAGAGAAGAAAAAATGCTCTTAAGATAAGGATGCAACTTCCCCCACATTGTCATTTCCTTAAGGATAAGCATTTCTCCCTAGGCTAGGATTTGATTGCTGCACTCATCCTGTGACCATCCAACTCCAGACAACACACCTGCTACCTGCTGTGCCCATCAATCTCCGTGCCTGCAGGATGATCTTGTGACTATTGTAAAAGGGACATTGTAATCATATGTGATACATGTTCTTTTACAGTAAATAACTGCTCTGTACACCCCACTTCTTTGGTACCCTTCCTTCCTTGGGGAAGGAAAGCCCCAGGCTATATGGTTCTAAAATTTGGCTCATGATAAACTCACCCCAATTTTGATTTATAGATTGATTATGGATTATTTTCATCGACATGTTTAGAAAAGGAAATCTGAGAACTGACTGAAGCCTCTCATGTACTCCTCCTGCAACCCATTTACCTTTCAATATTTTCAACACAACCATGTATCAAATTGGGTGATTATTACTCCTACGCACCCAAAAAAATATTAAGTTTGCATTTTCTAAACAATATATTGTTTTGATGGTTTTAAAATTTTAAATAAATCATATCATCTTCAATCATCAATTAACTTGCTTTCATTTCCTTGGAATTATATTTTGAAAGATTATCAATGTAGAGACCCAGTGCTCTATTTCATTAGTGATAATTATTCTGCAGTATTCCACATTTGAAAACCTATCATATTCTATTTATTCATTCTTCTCTGGATGAACACTGAAGTCTTTTCAGCCTTTGTCTATGACACCCAAGTTGCTGGGAAAATTCGTCATATATTTCCCTGGGCATTTGAGCAAGAAACTCTCTATGGTTTATATCTGAAGAAATTGTTGGTTCAAGGTGATGTATATATTCAATTTTACTTCATATTGCCAAAGTGCTCTACAAAGTGGTAACATAAATTTGTATTCCCACAATAGTGCCTAACACTCTACCTTCTCACTGGTAGTGTTGTCAGACTTCTTAAACCTTGCCAATATAATGGATATGGAATGGCATCTCATTGTGGTTTTATTAGGTATTTATCTGATTACTACTGAGGTTGAGCATCTTTTCAAATGTTTATTGACTATTCTGGTTTTCTTCTTTCTGAATTGCCTGTACAAAGTCATTGCCAATTTTTCTATTAGATTTCTTGTCTTTCTTAATTTTTATGAGTTCTTTATATACTTTGGATACTGAAGCTCTAAGAGTAATATGCATTGCAAATATCCTCTCTCAAGTTGTTGTTTATCATTTAACTTTTCTTTATAGTGACTTTTATTGATCTAAAATTTTAAATATTAAAGTAGTCAAACACCAGATTTTTGTGCTTTTTAGAGAAATATTCCCTATAGCAGATCATAAACACGTGCTTCTATATTTTCTTTAAATGTTTAAAATATTTGTTTTCTTCATTAAGGTTTTTTATTCACTTAGAATTGGTGTGTTTGTGTGTGTGTGTGTGTGTGTGTGTGTATTTGTGTAGATATACGTATGCACCGGCTGGGGCATGGAGTGGAAGTGGGGTAGGAATATTTGGAATTAAAAAAAAAAATTATTGGGGGTGGCCCCGTGGTGTAGCAGTTAAGTGCACATGCTCTGCTGCTGGCAGCCCGGGTTCAGATCCCGGGTGTGCACTGATGCACCGCTTGTCAGGGCATGCTGTGGCAGCATCCCACATAAAGTGGAGGAAGATGGGCATGGATGTTAGCACAGGGCCAGGCTTCCTCAGCAAAAAGAAGAGGACTGGCATGGATGTTAGCTCAGGGCTGATCTTCCTCACAAAAAAAAAAATTAAAAAAAATAAAAAAAATAAATTCTATGTGTCTGACATTTTGCTTCACCATAATTTATTGAATTATGTTTGCCTTAATTAATTTTGCCATTTTATTCATATATGAAAATTCTATATAAGAGCTTTTTTTCTGGTTTATTGTATTCTACTGGACTATTCATCTATCCCAATTCTATTAGCATGCTGTCATAATTTAGAGAGCTTTGTAAATTGTGAAGTCTGGTAGGGCATCTTTCAAGTTCTTTAAATTCACTTTAGTTACTTGTAGCTTTAGTTCTTTCACATAAATTTTGGGATCAATTTGTAAACTCTGAAAATAAAATATTCTGTTACATTTTAATTGTAAATTCATTAAATTTGTGTATTAATTTGGTTAGAATGGGTAATTTTATGCTAAAACACATTTCATTGCATTTTCTTTTAAATGGCTTAACATTATAGCTGTTTGTTATTCTCCCTATGTATTCCCAGTATAACCTAGTATCCAAACCATATTTTGGGGAGAGGGGAGCATTGGAGTTTTTGAGAATTCACAATGTAAAGTATCCTACCATTTTTTAAGAAAATCTAAAAGGAAAGAAGATCCCTTTTAGCTGAGAAACCAAGAAACTCACAGTTCCCTGAAGCTGTAGTGACGTATGCAACAGTTCATGGCAGGGACCTGTGCAATTCTCAGACTTTATAGCCTTTATTTCCAATTATTGATGTTATATAAGTGCTCTTGAAAGACTTCTATTCTACCCATTGGCCAAAAGAACTTATTGCTTCTGTTATTTCTGAAAAATAACACTGATATTTGCTCATAGCTTGCAGTATTGAGTATTTTTAAATTTAAGCTGTCTCTATTCCTGTTGCACATTTTTCAAGTCAGTTTAGTTTGTTCCCAAAACTATTTATTCCAATTTTATGTGTTAATTCAATAAAATAATTTAATTATCACGTAAACCAATTAACGTGAGTGTAACAAATAATATCTATTCCACAAAACATAGGCAATATGTTTTGGAAAGAATTAATAAAGATGAGTACACAAAAATAAAAATTCATCAATTGAGGGATGGATGAGATAAGAATAAGAGGGAGAATTACTTTAAAATGAGAAAAATTCTGCATTCTTTGCTTCCAGTTTATGCTTTTACTTTAAATAAAACAAAATTGGAAGTAATAAAGGCTGCAACATGGATTCAGTTTATCGAAAAAAAATTTGCCACCTCAATCAAGGACTTATATTAAAGAAGAAATTCTTGACCCTATGATCAAAGATTAACAAATTAATTACCATTTATGTGTTTTGGTAAAAGTAAGATATTTAAGGCACATATAGTTTCTACCTATATAATTGTAACCCCTAATCTCTCTTGTGTTACACTAAATTTGTTTGCTTACTCAGTGTACAGATGTGAAACCCAAAACTGTCAAATGGTTTCTACAAGCTTTGGCTTCCCTTGCCATGTTATCACATGCTATCTGTGGCTCTAACCCTCTAACCCTCTAACCCTCTTTCTCTAATGTGAAAACCTTTACTTCTCCAGAAGTCAAAATTCTCTTCCTGCTGTGACAATTACAGGGATTTTTAAAGGAATGCTTTGAAAGGAAGAGTCTGTGTCTTCTCGCAGCTTAAATTCAAAATGACTTCCCCATTGAGCAAAACACAGATAACCTGCAAGTTTCTGAGAAAGTCCATCAAACAGCCCTCCTGAAGCAATGTCTCCAGGCAATACTGTTCTATTTCTTCCAATCTAACACGTTGGCTAAAAAAAGGACTTAGCATGTTATTGGTCATGAAATGGACTATCCGGAGTTATTTTCTAAATTTTAAGAAAAATATATTTACGGTCTTGTACAATTGTCTACCTCTGTTTTTATTTCTTCTTTATGTTATGAAACTGGTTACCCTGAGGAATTGGGCCTTTTTAATTTTTCTAAAAGAGATATTAGTAATTTAAAAGTTGCCGTTAGTTTTCTGGTTCTAGACCCAAAAACATCTATTTCACTTTAGAATACATTATTGTTAGTGTTGTTGTTGTTTGTTTTGTTTTGTTTTGGTAGTGGGAATATCACTAAAATGGATTTCAGTTTTACAAATGTTGAGCAAGAAATTCCCACCAATGTTCTTGGAGAAAAGTTTAGAGTCAGTCTAAATATAGATACAGATATTGCAAACCAAGATATTATATTTACAGATATAGATATATAAATTAATATATAATAATATATTAAAATATAGTAAATATAAATATATATAATTTATATATATAAAATATAATAAATGTATTTATCATATATTTATAGATATATATATTTAATACCAAATTCTCTGTCTTCTACTTTAGGTTGAAGAATTATACGAGCAAAAGCCCACCTAACACCATCAAAAGATTTGTTTCTTTATTTTTTTAAAGCAAATGTCTAACTATTCCTAGGATAGGTATTCATTTTCCTCTGTATTCTGTTTAATCTCTCTGACACAGTACAATTACTACACTTTATGATAAAAAATCAAGTAAAATTTAAATAACTATCAAGTCAAAATTAAATAATATTATTTAATATGCTTTCTTATTTAATATTTAATATTCTTTGTTAAGGACGGCTAGAAAAAGCATAATATTTAAAAAAAGACCTTTATCAATTGTTAGGTGTAAGATGTCAGAAAAATATACATTTTTTAAAAGAAAGATTTAAATCAACTCTTTAAAGAGTTAACTCAAGTTCTTTTGAAATTTTGCATATCACATAGAATTTGGTAAATACATATTTTATGCAAATATCAAAGACTTTCAATTAATATTTGACTAAATTCAAGGTTGAAGCTAAGTATTAACTTCACAAAATTTACTAATGGGTCTTAAGAATAAATATAAATTTTACACAGTAATTACTATTGCCATTTTACTATTTTAAATTTTGTAACATTTCTAAAGTCTTTGTTCATGTCCAGGGACACCACTTTCTCAGCACTCTCTGTGGTCAGGTGGCTCCTGCTGTCATTAACTAAGAAGTTTCAACTGAAGTTCATAGAGAAAATACTTTCTGGAAATTACATTATTCTCTAATATATTTTCATTTCTTTTTAATCTCTATATTTCATTAATTTAAGATGTTTAATCATGGATATTGTTTGGCTTAAATTTTTCATTCACATGAAATTCTGAGGTGTCAAAGTTGACAGTCTACTTTTCCTTATATATATATCCTTATAATATGTAGATAGCCATATATCCTTATAATATATGATGAATTTTCAAATAGCAATGTTTGCTTGAAATCTCAAAGCCTAAGTGGAATTAAATAACTACCAATTGAACATATTTTAACTTCTTTTTCTTCAATTCTGTAAATGTTAGCTAACACAGTTCAATTCTACAAGAAATACAAGTATAATATATCAAAATTTCCATTTTTTGGCCTGGATTGTTAAATTTTAAATAATTTTTATCAAGTATATAACATGCGATATTTTATCAAATATATAATAGATAATGCTTATAGCCATGTGAATTAAATAATGCACACTTTTCTAATATTTAAATTAACCCTCAAAAATATTTTCCTATTTCATATATGTATTTGTTTCCTGAGGAAGCCACAATAAATTATTGCAAATGTGATGGCTTAAAATAAAAGAAGTTATTCTGTCACAGTTCTGGAGGTCAGAAGTTTGAAATCAAACTGTCAACAGGGTTGGTTCATTTAAAGACTCTGTGGGGGAAACTATCCCATGCCTTTCTCCTAGCTTCCTGTGGTTGCTGGTAAACCTTGTCATTCCTTGGTTTATAGAGGCATCACTCAAATTTATGCCTCCATCCTCATGTCGCCCAATTCTCTGTGCTTCTGTGCGTCCTCTTATTTCACTTATAAAGACATTCTCATTAGATTTAGGGCCTACCCTAATCTAGTGTTATCTCATCTTTATCCTTACCTTAATCACATCTGCAAACACCTGCTTTTCAGATAAGGTCATATTTTGAGTTTCTGAGTAGACATAAATTCTGGGTGGATACTATGCAACCCACTACAGTTGGTCTTTTGTCCACACCAAATTCACATCTGTTCATGTACAAAATATATTCACCCCATTCCAACATCCCTAAAAGTCTTAACTCTAACTAGCATCAACTCTAAATCTGAAATTTTATCTAAATATAACCAACTCAAAAAGTGCTAACTCTCATCATCTAAGCCAGGTATGGCTGGGACTATGGGAATGGTCCAGCTTGGCACAAAATCCCTTTCTACCTGTGGCTCTCTGAAACTAGAAAACAAGTTTTTTGTTTCCAAAATACAATGGTGGGACAGACATATGACAGACATCCCCACTCCCATAGGTAGAAACTGAAAGACATAATAGGGTCACCATTCCCAAGCAAATTTGAAATCCAGCAGGGCAAACTCCATCAGGTTTCAAGGACTAAGAATAATCATCTGTGGCTTAATGCTCTGGCCTATGGTCCCATCTTATCAGACTTACCCTCTCTGGCTTCTGCTTCTGCATTTGCAACTCTGTTCTTAGCATAATTCTTTTTTCTAGAAGGGTAGCACATGCTTATAGCTGGGTAGGCTATCAGTCCATTTCCTGCTTGCACAACTTTGGGAATCTTTCATTTTGTGCAGTCACTGTCCCTTTCAGTCCAAGATGGCAGTATTTCTGCTGGTATAACATTTTTGATAATCTTGTGGTCTCCCATATATGTCAAAGGTTCTGTGCCATTAGACAAGAGTGTTCTCCACAGAATCTTCCTATATAACTACATCTCTAATCCTGGCTTCTGTCAACATGGATTCATCATCACTTAACTAATTTCTGCTGCAAGTTGTCCAGCTACATCCTTGGCCCTTTCTCCAGATCATGTTTTAGCATCTTTTGCAATCTGGATAGGCTAAGAATTTTTCAAACGACCAAGTTCTGGTTCCTTTTTGCTTAACAGCAAATCTCCTCAGCTAAATATTCAAGTTTATCACTCACCAGTTCTACTTTCCATCCAAAAGTAAAAGACAATTCAGCTACATTTTCTGCCACTTTATAACATGAATCTTCTTTACTCCAGTGACCAATGACATGTTCCTCATCCCTTCTGATGCCACCACAGAAGCATTTTAATGTTCATATTTCTACTAACACTCTGTTCATGATGATATATGTATTCTCTAGGATGATAGAAGCTTTCTCTATCAGCCTCTCCATTTTTTTCTGAGACCTCTTCAGAATCATCTCTAGCCAACATTTTCCTACCAACAGTCTCTTCAAGACAATCTAAGCTTTTTCTATCATGCTTCTCAAAATTCTCCCAGCCTCTTCCCATTGCCCAATTCCAAAGCCATGTCCACATTTTTAGGTATTTACAACTGTAGTACCCCACTTACCAGTACCAAAATCTGTATTAGTCAGGGTTCTCCAGAGGAACAGAAACAACAGAACCAACAGGATATATATAAATTAGCTCACACAGTTATAGAGGCTGAGAAGTCCTATAATCTGTCCTCTGCAACATGGAGAACTAGGATAACTGGTAGTGCAATTCAGTCTGAGTCTGAAGGCCTGCGAATCAGGAGGATTGGGGCCAGTGCTGTAAGTCCAGGTCTGAGTTTGAAATCCCAAGAACCAGGAGTGCCAGTGTTTGAGGGCAAGAAAAGCTGGATATCTCAGTTCAAGCAGAGAGAAGAAATTGCCTGTCTTCTGCCTTTTTGTTCTATTCTGGTCCTCAAAGGATCGTATGATACTCACCCACACTGGCAGGAGTGATGTTCTTATTCGGTCTACCGGTTCAAATACTAATCTCTTACAGACACATCCAGAAATAATATTTTACCAGCGATCCAGTCATTGCTTAGCCCAATCAACTTAACACACAAATTTAACCCATGCAGATGCCACAACAAATTACCACTAACTCAGTGGCTTACAACAACAGAAATTTGTTTTCTCACAGTTCTGGAGACTAGGTGTCCAAAATCAAGCAACCGCAGTGCTGACTCCTTCTGGAGGCTCTAGATGTGAAATTGCCCAATGCCTTTTTCCTAGTTTCTGTTTGTTTCCAGCAATCTTTGACACTCCCATCTCTGCCTCCATGGTTACATCACTTTCTTTTGTGTATTACTTAGTGGCCTTTTCTGTTTCTTATATAGACATTCTCATTAAATTTAAGACTCACTCTAATTTGGCACAATCTCATCTTGATCCTTACCTTGATTATGTCTACAAAGACCTGATGTTCAAATAAAGTCACATTCTGAACTTTCAGGTGGATGTGAATTTTGGTGTCACTATTCAACTTAATACATTATTTGAAATGTTTTAATAACTTTTTGTGTGTGAAATTAGCAGCTTTCATAACAAATTATTACATTGGATTTTACTCTTGAAATGAAAAGTATATATATTATAGTTCCACTGAGTGATATAATGCCAACAAATAAAAGAGATACAGAAAGTTTTATTTTGAGTTGTATTTAGAATGCTTACCTATATTTGGAAGTGAATATTTAGATATTAAAAAATATATATGAGGCCGGCTCTGTGGCTTAGCGGTTAAGTGTGCGCGCTCTGATGCTGGCGACCCGGGTTCGGATCCCGGGTGCGCCGCGAGGCACCACTTCTCTGTCCAGCGCGAGGCCGAGTCCCACGTACAGCAACTAGAAGGATGTGAACCTATGACATACAAACTGAATAAATAAAATCTTTAAAAAAAAAAAAAAAAAAAAAAAAAAAAAAAAAAAAAAAATATATATATGAATGACAAACTTTGAGGGCATTGCTGGTATGGTTAACACGGATTAAATATGTTGGCAACCTACATAATTGAAATGAATCACCAGGGAGAATTTGACAATTTAGTCAACCTTCCAAGGGTTTGAAGCCAAAGGAAAAACCAAGTAGCAAATATTAGTCAATAAAACCTCAGAGTGCTGACAGAGGTGTGGTTTAGACATCGTATGAAAATCCCAGACCTGTTATAGTTTCTGTATGTCACTTAATGGGGCAAAAATATATCTCTTTTTAAAAACTTGCTTCAGACCCTAATTTAAGAAGGACTTAAACTTTCCAAAAGTTTTGTGAGTTCTCCATAAAGAGTCAAATAACTTCTGTTAGTTCTCTCACTTTTTTTTTTTTTTTGACTACTCCTTCACTGAAAAGTTGAGGATCAGCAATGAAACAGAAGAAGAAGTAGCACCTCAAATATAACCCTTAATTTGATATGATCCTTCCCAAATATGGGTATATCCACTGGTAAAATATGCAATGTATTATTTGACTTTTTCATTAAAACATTAATTATTTATAAGAACGTAAGAGGACATAGCCAACTCTATAGGAAGAAGAAGGTTAACTTGAGGTCAAGTGAATTAGTGATTTCTCCAGAAATACACTGAGCAATATGGTAGCCACTATACACATGTAGCTGTTTAAATTTAAATTAATTCAATTAGATGAGCTTAAAATTGCAGTTTCTTAGTCACACTGGCCATATTTCAACGCTCTGTAGCCACATATGGCTAGTGGCTACCATATTGAACAGCGCAGATATAGAACATTTTTCATTATAGCAGAAAGTTCTATTGGATGACCATAGCCCTCGAATATCAAATATTCAATTTTGTTCAAATATGCATATGGAGGTATTTATATGCATTTATATGTTAATATACTTTATATAATAATAAATAGGTGATAGATTCTAACAATAAAATTTTCAAATAACTAATCCACTGTGGTACTATGCTCACTTACTTTTGGCTACAATAGAGTGGTATTGCTGAATTGAACACCTTTCCTCTTCTAGAATACATGAATAGCAATGTAGCTCCCTGAAACTTGATTACAGAAAACAAGAACTTTAGCTTAGTTGAAGCATTGGTTATGAGGTTGAGAAGAAAGAAAGACAGCCTACTCAATCACTGGAAATTTACACACAGATAAAGTGAAACACTCGTCAGAGTGATGAATGGGGTTTCTTGTTATCTTAGTGTCTATATCATTTCCAGCTCAGATTCACAAACAATGCCCAGATTACGTGGGGAAAGCAGAAGGAGAATTGTCCTGCATATTTTATTTCTGCTCCAGGAATATGAGAAGATTTTCCACTATATTTATTAGTAGGATTGATCTCATTTTTACTTCATTAATCTTAGAATTTAATTTTTGCCACACATAATCTAAAACCTATTTCTGTAAGTCAGATCATGACATTTTTTCCCTGCACTTATATGTTTGTGTTTTGTGTTTTAGATTTATGTGGTCTCTGTAAGACCAAAGAAAATTTATTTTGAAATGTACATTTGAGTTTTGGAGTCAGGTGAAATGAAATAAGAAACCCCAAGATGTTTTGGCATAGTAAAATAAGAAATAGTATCCACTTGGTGGGTATGTAGCATGATAAGTCTTGGCATTTTTCATGAAAATCTGCATGTTCCCTGTTGTAGCACATTTGCTGTATGAAGGACATATTCTATGGGAGGCAGATGGCCCCACCTCTCCCACCACCTGCCACTGTCTGAGAGAGCAGGGACACATGCAGAATCAGAGGAAATGGTTTCTTGTCTTAGAACACTCCCATGCAACCTCAGATAAACCATTTGGCCTTTCTGAGCCTCAGTTCACCTCTCTAAAATATATTTTAATAAAACATTCCCTGCTTGATATTTGATGATTAAATAACATGAAATTAATTATGATAACAATATCACCTATATTGGGAAGAAGTTCTATTAAATTTATTTTTCAGGTAAAAAATCTCAGTTTCCTTCGGCTTAGAGGAGTGATTGGATTTCCTCAGGATCACACATGTTTTTTAGTGGCTTCTAGCGTCTGGTCAGGATTCAGTGGCCGTTGTCTGATTCCAGAATCTGTGATGTCAGTCAGTCCATATACATATGTAAAGATGCCAGAAAACAATTAAGTATATGTGGATGATTGCTATTTTAAGAAGATTAGAAATAGTGTACTTGGGAATATTCTTTGCCTTTTCTTCCCTCATTTTGGAAACACATCTATTTTTTCATAATATATCATTGAACTACTCTGTTCTTGTTTAGCTGTCTTGATCTTTAGGTGCCAATACACTTCGGTTTGTATTCAAACACCTTGATATTATGCTCCAAGAAGGCAAAACTCTTAGGTGATTCTTTTTTTTTTTTTTTTTGATGGCGGTAATTACCCCTTGCATTTGTTCACTGTCATTTTAAATGGTTACAATTCTTTTTTTTTTTTTTTTTTGGTCTCTTTTAGATGGAGATGGGTGTGGTCTTTTGTTCAAGAAAGTGAAATATGATTATAATTCTTACTTGATAAGCCATATGGACTTTCCCAAGAGTATTAGTAGGGATCTGAGGACCAAACCACATATTTCCTAATTTTTATTACTTGCTTCTTTCCATTAAATGTAAACATTATATTGCAGGACCTATAAGAAGAAAAATGCCCCCATGGTCACAATGAGAAAACACTTCATAAAATGACACATTGTATGATTTTTAGAACTTGCTCTGTTGGTATGCTCTTCACATTAAGGCTCCCAGACTCAACTCATCATTCTCTCCTGTCCCAAAGTACTCTCAATCTTCATTTTAACTCCTCTCTGTGACGTTTTTCAAAATAAACTACAAGAGTCTTCTTTGTTTGTTTTTTGTACACTGCTCCCTTAACCGTATGACCACACTGCTAATATTTTTCAGATTCTCCTCATTGTCTTTATTATAATTCAAAACTCCTTAATTTGGTATTAGAGGCGCTTCAGGACCTCACTTCTTTACAAAACACTCTACCCAACAGCCTGAGTGTCAAACGTTAATCTACACAACATGAGATTTCAGATCTCCTTGCCTTCCCACATAATGTTGTCTCCTAGTTTTTCCTCCGTGAGTATTCTTTTAGTTCAATTAAACTCATTGAATAACAAGTTTGCATTATTTCCTCTCACAAGATTTTTCCAGTGTTCCCTTTGTTTGCAACAAAATCCTGTGCTAGCTCTTGTTATTGCAATATCACAATGTATTATTACCGTTTCTGACTAGAGTTCCTCATTTAAGGCAGGGGTATTGTCTTGTTCACCTTTGCGGTGGTCGTGGTAGAGAGCAAGATGTCTGATGCTCAGTCAGTTGACTCACTTTACGTCTCTTTCCTAAAGGGTGTGAGAAAGGTTAGATTTACACACAATACACACAAAATAGGTATAATTATTTTTAAAAATCTTGAAAAAAAGCTATTTTGATTAGTTATTTTTGGTTAAATTACAAGTCATTTTCAACTTACACACTTAGGGGTGTATGAGTGCAAGCCCCTTAAAGAGAGCTCCATGTCTTGTTCACTGTGCTGAGCTGTCCATCTTCTCTCAGGTCATATGTCCTACTTGTATTTTTGCTGTTGTTCTGGCTTCGCAGATAGCCAAGCAGTCAGTCATTAGGTTGATGCCTTATTAAGTGCCAAACACATACTAAAAAATTTAGAGCTGTACATCATTGACACATGACAAGAAACTAGGGTGCAGCTTTCTAATTTTTCCCAGTTTATAAATGAGGAAACCGAAGTTCAGAGAGGTTAAGAAACTTGTCCAAAGTCTTCCAGTTAACAAATTCTGGAACTAGGATTCAGATTAATGTCTGTCTGATGTCAAAGCAGATATATTTAACCACTATGTGACTATGCTTTGCTATTAAGTCAGTATCAAAGCATATTTATTTGTCCGTGCTAAAGATGAAAATTCTAGGCTCAGAAAATACCAACTTGCTATATATTGCAGATCATTGGGATGGACTGTAATTAGTCAAAATTCTACAGGAATTATCAGATGACCAGTTACTTTTTTGTATTCTAGTTTTCCTGGCAAAACTGAAGGCATTAAAATGCCTTTAAATACATGAGACATATCAGTAATTCTCTTTTTTGATTTCATTTTTACCTAATATTTTCATATCATTTAGCTTCCTAAGTAGTTTCCTATAGTATAGGAAGAAAAATTTCTGGTAAGACTGACATCAGATCTGTCTCTCTTTACAGTTATATTACTTAGAGTAAATTAATTGATTCATGTTGCATTCATAGCTCATTCTCTTGTGAGTACTCAGTGGGAGTTTTGTAAGCGTAAGTGAGCACGCAAGCTTAAAGTCAATTCTGTGAGATCCATCATCATAATAAAACTAGTAACTAATCCTGAAAGTTTTACCTAATCTGCCTCGTTTTACCCGGATCAGAGTGTGTGAGACTTGGAGGCTGTGGTGATAATGAGTTCTACTTTTTATTTGAATTTATATTCCTTGTAATCATTAGGCTGTCGTCAATGTTTATTACATTTCATTTTATTGAATTAAATTATACTAAATTTAATTGGCCATACAGTAAACCTGTATTGTGCTTATAGTACAGATAATTAACCTTTATTTTAAAAGTTTTGGTTAAGAAAATTTCCAAATGAATTGTACTAGGTCATAGAGTTGGCCATGGGAAAGCCAGGATTCAAACACAAGTTTTTCAATTCCAAAATCACTATTAAGTTTTCATTTAAATGTGTCACTTGAATTCAGCAACACATTTGAAAAACATAGTTCACCTAAGTGGCAGAGAAGGAATGAATACTTTAGATAATAAAGTTCAATAGCTCAGAGTCTGTGTTCAGGACTTATAAAAATGAAAAAGAAACTCTTCTTCAAACTTAAACACATTTTCGTGTCTTCTTTTATCTCAAGCTGCCTTTCATCACAACCTTTGGGGTTTCAAAAAGTGCATAGTTAACTAAATGGGTGCTTTTATTTCGTTTACCATTTCCTAAAATAATTCAGTAGTCAAAAAAATAAAATTCTGTTTTTGGGTTTTTTTTTTTTCAGTTTTTTTCATGGAAAATAGAGCCTTCATATTACGTGAATTAGGTGAATAAATAAGCACTGAGACATTTATGCAAGTTAATGAGAGTTCTGTTGGTTCATGGGACCGTTTGCTCTCAATTTTCAAACAAAAATCCTCAAAGACAGGCTTTCAAATTGATTTGACTCTTCCAAAATACTGTTTATTTCTCTCCATCTTAGTTCACACTGACCATTTTTCTCTGTCTCTTTGTGTCTCCAGGTCTTTTCTCCTCCTTCACACTGCCACCAGATTGTTATTCCTACAATTTCGCTTGATCATGCCCCCTAATCAAAATCTGTCAATGGTTTCTATGACCATTATATAAATTCAAAACATTTTGGTTCAGAATTCAAAGGCTTTTAGAATCTTTTTTTGCATAGCTCACTTACTTTTTTTTTTGATTGAGATGTAATTGACATATAACATTATGTTAGTTTCAGATATACAACACAATGATTCAATATTTGTATATATTGTGAAACGATCACCACTATAAGTCTAGTTACATCTATCACAACACATAGTGTCAATTTCTTTTCTTGTAACGAGAACTAATTTTTTTTGTGAGGAAGATTAGCCCTGAGCTAACATCTGTGTCCATCTTCCTCTACTTTATGTGGGACTCCGCCACAACATGGCTTGACAAGCGGTGTGTCAGTGCGCTCTCAGGATCCGAACCTCTGAACCCCGGGCAGCCGCAGCAGATTGCACACACTTAACTGCCGTGCCACCGGGCCAGCCCCTGTAATGAGAACTTTTAAGATCTACTCTCTTAGCAACTTTCAAATATACAAGACAGTATTATTAACTATAGTCACCATGCTGTATATTACATCCCCAGAACTTACTTATAACTGAAAGTTTGTATATTTTGACCATTTTCACCCATTTTGCCTACCCCTTCACTCCCGCAATCTGTTCTTTGTAGCTATGGGTTTGATTTTTAGTTTTTGGGTTTTTTTTTTTAGATTCCTCATATCAGTGAAATCATATGGTATTTATCTTTTTCTATTTGGCTCACTTCACTTAGCATAATGCCCTCAAGATCCATCCATATTGTCACAAATGGTAAGATTTCCTGCTTTTCTATGGCTGAATAATGTTCCATTGTATATGGCTGAATAATATTCCATTATCCATATTCTTTATCCATTTATCCATTGATGGACACTTAGGTTGCTTCCATGTTTTGGCTGTTGTAAATAATGTTGCAATGAAGAGCATTATTTTCTTATAAAATAAAAAAAAAATAGTGGGGGGATATATATATCTTTTTGAAATAGTGATTTTGTTTCCTTCAGATAAATATCCAGAAGTGGAATTGCTGGATCAAATGGTGGTTCAAAATTTAGTTTTTGAGGAATATCCATACTGTTTTTCATAGTGGCTGCACTAATTTACATTCCCACCAAGAGTGCACAAGGATTCCCTTTTCTCCACATCCTCCCCAACATGTGTTATTTCTTGTCTTTTTGATAATAGCCATTCTAACAGGTGTGAGGGGAGAGCTTCTTGTGGTTCTGATTTATATTTCTCTGATGATTAGTGATGTTGAGCCAATTTTCATGTACTTACCGGCCGTTTGCATATTTTCTTTGGAAAAATGTCTATTCAGATCATCTGCCCATTTATTAATTGGATTATTTCTTTTTTTTTTCTATTCAGTTGTATGAGTTCTTTATATATTTTGGATAGTAACCTCTTAAATATGTCATTTGCAAATATTTTCTCATTCTGTAGGTCGCCTTTTCATTTTGTTGATAGTTCCCTTTGTTATGCAGAAGCTTTTTAGTTTGATGTAGTCCTACTTGTTCATTTTTGCCTTTGAATTTTGATGTCAAATCCAAAAAAATACTTCCAAGACCAATGTCAAGGAGCTTATCGCCTATGTTTTCTTTTCAGAGTTTTATGGTTTCAAGTCTTAAGTTCAAATCTTTACCCATTTTCAGTTATTTTTTTGTGTACGATGTGAGATAGTGGTCTAGTTTCATTCTTTTACATGTGGCTGTCCAGTTTTCCCAATGCCATTTATTGAGGGGACTATCCTTTCCCGGTTGTATGATCTCAGCTTCTTTGTTGTAAATGAATTTACGACATTTGCATGGGTTTATTTCTGGAATCTTTTTTCTGTTCCATTGATCTTTCTGTCTATTTTTATACCAATACGGTACTCTTTTGATTTTTATAGCTTTGTAATATAGTTTGAAATCGAGAAGTGTGATGCCTCCAGCTTTGTTTTTCTTAAGACTGAATTGACTGTTTGGGGTCTTTTGTGGTTCCATACAAATTTTAGAATTGTTTTTTCTATTTCTGTGAAAAATGCCATTGGAATTTTGATAGAGATTTCATTGAATCTGTACATTGCTTTGGGTAGTATGGAAATTTTAACAATATTAATTCTTCCAATCCATGAGCATAGATTATCTCCATTTGTTTGTGTCTTCATGAATTCTTTTCATCACTGTCTCATAGTTTTCAGCATATAGGTCTTTCATCTCCCTCATTAAATTTACTCCTAGATTTTTTGATGCAATAGTAAATGGGGCTATTTTTTAAATTTCTCTTTCTGATAGTTTATTATTAGTGTATAGAAATGAAACAGATTTTTGTATATTGATTTTGTATCCTGCCACTTTACTGAATTCATTTATTAGTTCTAACAATTTTTGGTGGAATCTTTAGGGTTTTCTATATATAATATCACGTCATCTGCAAATAGTGACAGTTTTACTTCACTTACTTTGGGCTCGTCATATATGGCCTTTATTATGTTGAAGTAAATTCCCTCTATACACAATCTGTTGAGAATATTTATCACAAATGTATGTTGAATTTTTTTGAATGCTGTTTCTGCATCTATTGAGATGATCACATGGTTTTTTTCCCTCATTTCATTAATGTAGTGTAGCACATTCATTGATTTGCAGATGGTGAACCATCCTTGCATCCCTGGAATAAATCCTACTTGGTCATAGTGTATGATCTTTTTAATGCATTGTTGAATTCAGTTTGGTAATATTTTGTTGAGAAGTTTTGCATCTGTGTTCCTCAGGGTTATTGGCCTGTAATTTTCTAATTTGTGGTGTCTTTGTCAGGTTTTGGTATCAGGGTGATGCTAGCCTTGTAAAATGAGTTTGGAAGTGTTCTCACCTATTCTAATTTTTTGAAAAGTTTGATAAGAAATTTGGTATTAATTCTTCTTGAAATATCTGTTAGAATTCACAAATGAAGCCATTTGGTCCTGGCCTTTTGTTTGTTGGGAGGTATTCAGTTAATGATTCAATCTCCTCACTAGTAATCAATCTGTTCAGATTTTCTGCTTCTTCATAATTCAGTCTTGGTAGATTGTGTGTTTCTAAGAATTTATCCATTTCTTCTAGATCATCAAATTTGTTGACATATGATTGTTTATAGTAGTCTCTTAGCATCCTTTGTATTTCTGTGGTACGAGTTATAATGCCTCCTATTTCATTTCTAATTGTATTTATTGAGTCTTTTCATTTTTTTTTCTAGATGAATCTAGCTAAAGGTGTTTATCATTTCAAGAAAACAACTTTTAGTTCTATTGATCTTTTCTATTGTCTTTTTAGTCTTTATTTCATGTATTTCTGCTCTGATATTTGTTACTTCCTTCCTTATACTAACTTTTGGCTTTGTTTGCTCTGTGTTTTCTAATTCCATGAGGTGAAAATTAGGTTGTTTATTTGAGATATTTCTTGTTTCTTACTGTAGGCATTTATCACTATGAACTTCCCTCTTTGAAGTGATTTTGCTGCATCCCATAAGCTTTAATATGTTGTATTTCCATTTTCACGTGTCTCATTTTGATTTCTCCTTTGATTTCTTCTTTGACCCATTGGTTTTTCAGAAACATATTGTTTAATCTCTACATATTTGTGAATTTTTCTGGTTTTTTTATTGTAATTAATTTCTGGTTTCATAACATTTTGGTCAGAAAAGATGCTTGATATGATTTCAATCTTCTCAAACTTATTAAGAAAACTAGTTCTATGGCCTAACATATGATCTATGTCAGAGAATGTTCCATGTGCACTTGAGAAGAATGTGTTAATCTTTTTATTATTTCTTCTTTCCTAGCTTCCAATACACCTATTTCACTTCATTTAGGCTACCTTTGTTCCCAATCTATAACTTATAATATTGAAAAGTTGTTCTTAATTCAGTGTGGAGAATGGCTTAAATGGTGACAGAGAAGGAGCCAAGTATATATATGAGAATATATCGTATATAAGACATATAAAACATCTTTAAATGAGTAACTACAGAAAAAAAGATAGTACAAATGCAAGAATAGATGGTCAAATATGTAATGAGGCCACTTTCTTTAAATAAAGAAAAATATATATCAAGAAGTAGAAAGAGAGTACTGGGTCACAGAGAAAAAAGTGCTGAAATTCAACAAAAGTGTAAATATATCATGGTGAAGTTGCCAGAATTATTGAAGGAAAAATAATGAGAAAAAATATATTAACAAATGCTAACAGAAAGAAGGGGGGAAATAATATGCAACACTCCTGATTTTTTATGTTTAAAAAAATAAATGAAAGAAAAAAGATGCCCTTATTAAAAAAAAGTGAAAATGATGTAATGGTATTCCAGGAAATTACAAGTCTATGAACTTAAAGTATTGATTAGACAATAATGATCAAAGGAATTATATATTGTTTTGGAGTAGTTATTAGCAATTTAATTAAAATTCATACAATAAGAGATAAATTAAGGAAGAGTGTACAGATTGAAAACACGTCAAGACAGACAAATAGGGAAGAGGAGCAATGGGAATTTTAGAATAATTGCATTCTTTCAGTTCAAGAGAGAAAGGATCTTCCTTGAAGAATAATCTTGGAAAAAACAAATTTTATATTTGTATTAAAGCTAAATCGTGCACGATTTCTTCTCCCATTGCAGTGGCAATGGGGCTTTCACTTTATGATAATCATTTTACAATAAGAATATAAATCTTAAAATTAACTAGATACTGATTTGAAGTTCAGAAAGATAAGCTCTAGGTAATGCCATATTGGAGGGAAATCTGGGGAAGAATTTGAGAAGGATTTGTGACACTTGCAAAGGATTAGATCAAGAGAAGAAGTTGAATTATATAAAAAAACTGAGTGGGCACTGAGTACAACATCCACGTGTTATTTGCCATGAGTTTAGGTGCAAGAAATGCAAACAAATCTGTCTTTTCAGATTCATATCATCATATTTATTCTATCAATTTGGATTGCTGCTTCTAGGACAGTTTTGACTGAAAAGTGACGCTATCCCTTACCCATGTAGTAATTTTTGCTATGGTGGAAGACTGCTTTTTAAATGTATCCCCAGCCCATTCCTGAAGACTATTAGGATTGAGCTATAAGACAATTTGTAATTCATCTAGTTATAAAACACATTAGCTGATAATATATTTATGTACAACTAAGAGCAACCATAAATTATAGTAAAAGATTCCATTTTCAAAACAAAATATGAAAACTAGTGAGGAGGGTAAATAAGTTTTGACTATGAAAATGATTTACTGTCTTGGCTAGACAGACTCAATCTTATACAGATCACAATTATACAAAAATTATTTTAGGAATTCCATGGGTTTTAAATAAAAACATTAACAAGATACACAGGGAGACAGGAGACATGGACAAGTCCGTACAAAAGTCTATATAAAAAATACATGTGTAACAATAGCCAAGATATTTTTGAAAAAGGATAATTAGAGGGGACACAACTATCAGATGATATTTTAGAAAAAAAATTGATTATATATTCTATTTTCACAACAAAATAAATTACAGATTGATCAATGGTTTAAATTTTGAAAACATTACTATACAGACATTAAAATAAAAAAATGGAGAAATTTCTTCCTAAAATTGACCAGAGAATGACCTTCTAATATGCAAAATATAGAGGCCAATTAGGGGAAGTTAGACAAATTTGACAATATAAAAATGTACAGTTTTTATATGAAAAAATTAAAAAAATCAAAGCTGATAGAAAACTTACAAACTAGTGTAAAATTGAAGTACTTGTGACAAAAAAATACAAATTTACTTAAGATATAAATAAATTAATTAGATTAATAAGAAATCAATAACATTCAAAAAATCATATAAATCTATGGCTGGATGCACAATCGTATACATAATAACAAAAAAGAATAAGAATCTTTAAATTCAAAACAATGTAATGTTTTTTACCCACTTGATTGGCAAAAAATAAATATTTTTAAGTATCAAATTTGGATGTATTGGGAAAATAAGTACTTCAGGTACTGCATAGTATAAATTATTGAAATATGTTTAGACAGTTTAACAATGTTTATCAATATTTTAACTATATATATCCTTTGATACTAAAGTTCTACTTCTAGAGAATTGTAAGTACAAGCATACCTCATTTTCTTATGCTTCACTTTGTAGATATTGCATTTTATACAAACTGAGTTTTGTGGCAATCCTGTGTCAAACAAGTCTATTGGCATCATTTTTCCAAAAGCCTTGCTCTCTCTGTGTCTCTGTGTCACATTTTGGTAATTCTCACAATATTGCAAACTTTTTAATTATTATTATATTTGTTATAGTGATCTGTGATCAGTGATCTTTGACGTTACTATTGTAATTGTTTTGGGGTGAACCATGTAAGATGTGAACTTAACTGATAAATGACTTTTTGTGTTCTGACTGTTCCACAGAACAGACGTTTCCCCATCTATGTCCCAGACCTCAGGCCTCCCTACTCCCTGAGACACAACAACATTGAAATTAGGCTGGTTAATAACGCTACAATGGCCTCTAACTTTCAAGTAAAAGAAAAAGTCACACATCACTCACTTTAAACCAAAAGCTAGAAATCATTGAGCTTAGTGAGAAGGGCATGTGAAAAGTTGAGATAAGCTGAAACCTAGGCCTCTTGCACCAAACAGTTAGCCAAGTTGTGAATGCAAAGGAAAAGTTCTTGAAGGAAATTAAAGTTGCTACCCCAGTGAACACACGAATGATAAGAAAGCAAAACAGCCTTATTGCTGCTATGGGGAAAGTTTTAGTAGTCTGGATAGAAGGTCAAATCAACCACAACGTTATCTTAAGCCAAAGCCTAATCCAGAGCAAGGCCTTAACTCTCTTCAATTCTGTGAAGGTTGAGAAAAGTGAGGAAGCTGCAGAAGAAGAGTGTGAAACTAGTGGAGGTTGGTTCATGAGGTTTAAGGAAAGAAGCTGTATCCTTAACATAAAAGTGCAAGGTGAAGCAGCAAGTGCTGATGGAGAAGCTGCAGCAAGATATCCAGAAGATCTAGCTACCAGAATTAATGAAGGTGGATACACTAAACAACAGATATTTAATGTAGATGAAACAGCCTTATTTTGGAAGAAGATGCCATCAAGGACTTTCATAGCTAGAGAGGAGAAGTCAATGCCTAGCTTCAAAACTTCAAAAGACAGGCTGACTCTCTTGCTAGGGGCTAATGCAGCTATGAATTTTAAGTTGAGGCCAATGCTCATTTACCACTCTGAAAATCCTAGGACCCTTAAGAATGATGCTAAATCTACTCTGCCTGTGCTCTGTAAATGGAACAACAAAGCATGGATGACAGCACATCTGTTTACAACATGGTTTACTGAATATTTTAAGCCCACTGTTGAGACCCACTACTCAGAAAAAATGATTCCTTTCAAAATATTATTACTGCTCATTAACAATGCACCTGATCACCCCAGAGCTCTGATGGACATGTACAATGAGATTAATGTTGTTTTCATGCCTGCTAACACAAGATCCATTCTGCATCTCATAGATCAAGGAGTAATTTTGACTTTCAAGTCTTATTACTTAAGAAATACATTTTGTAAGGTTGTAGCTGCCATAGCATAGACAATGATTCCTCTGATGGATCTGAACAAAGTAAATTGGAAATCTTCTAGAAAGGATCCACCATTCTAGACACCATTAAGAACATTTGTGATTCATGGGAAAGGGTCAAAATATCAGCATTAATAGGAGTTTGGAAGAAGTTGATACCAACCTTAATGGATGACATTGAGGAGTTCAATATTTCAGTGGAGGGAGGAACTGCAGATTTGGTGGATATAGTAAGATAACAAGAATTAGAAGTGGAGCTTGAAAAAGTGACTGAATTGCTGCAATCTCATGATAAAACTGTAACAGATGAGGAGTTGCTTCTTATGGATAAGCAAAGAAAGTGGTTTTGTGAGATAGATACTACTCCTGGTGAAGACGTTATGAAGATTGTATTATGACAAAAAAAGATTTAGAATATGACATAAACTTAGTTGATAAAGCAGCAGCAGAGTTTGAAAGGACTGACTCCAATTCTGAAAGAAGTTGTATTGTGGGTAAAATGCTATTCAAGAGCATCACATGCTACAGAGAAATCATTGATGAAAGAAAGAGTCAACTGATGTGGCAGATTTCATTATCTTGTTTTATGAAATTGCCAGAATAACCCCTACCTTCCGCAATCACCACTCTGATCAGTCAGCATCCATCAACTTGAGGCAAGACCCTCCACCAGCAAAAAGATTACAACTCGATGAAGGCTCAGATGATTGTTAGCATTTTTTAACAATAAAGTATTTTTTTAAGGTATGCATATTGTTTTTTAGACATAATGTTATTGCACATTTGTCTAATAGACTACAGTATGGTGTAAACATAACTTTCATATTCACTGGGAAACCAGAAAATTTGTGTGACTCACTTGTTCACTTTATTGCGGAGGTCTGGAACAAAACCCACAATATCTGAGTGATGCCTATATCCTTTCACCTATGCATAAACATTTCATGAAAGGATATTCATTGAAGTATTTGTTTGCAAAATGAAACAATCTGATTACCGAGAAGTAGGGTGGCTACGGAAATGTGGGATTCAATACAAGGAATACTCCACAATCATATAGAAAGAGTGAGGAGCACACATGGAAGAAAACTCAACATTTTAAGTGTAAAAGAAATATACCTTGTATAAAAATATAAAAGATATACAGTATGTGTGTGTGTGAGACAACCTGTAGAACAGCACTCAAGGATAACCTTGAGTGGGTCTCTGGAAAGTAGGACTGGAGATCTGAGGTGACAGAAATATATTTTCTCACCGTTCTTTCTGTGTTGATTTTTAGCATATGTGTGTGTTAATTTTTTAATTAAAAAAAGTGTTTAAAAAATACAACTGCGATGTGACCTGAACTTAGAGATGGGAGTCATGATGGAGAAAGGATAGCTGTGATAATTAATCATATGAAATATTGAGTGAAAACATACTTATCAAGTAGATTTGGCCTGGTGCTGTGGTTTATCGAACAGAGGTGGGGTTTAGGAGGAATGAAGAGTTGATGACTTACAAATATATGGCCTAAAAAAACAAGAAACTGATAGTGTCAAAATATGAGTTAGGGAACATATGAGAAATAGTCAGTTTGGGAAGGCAGAGAAATAGCTTAATTTTGGATATCAAAATCAAAGCTAAAGTTTATTCACTTCTCATAATGTGCCAATCATAGTTCTAATTACTTTACATGTATTAAATTAATTTAATCTCAATAACAACCTAATAAAAATGTATGAAGTTCATGATGCCTTTTCAAAATTCTTATCACAATTGTACCCACAGTGCACATGTCATTTATCACAGGACACCCCTATCAGAGGCTGGGACAGCACCTCATTAACAAATATAGTAACATTTTTGTAGGAACATAGATGCATATTTACCTTGAGTATAACAAAGAGACTCTTAGCCTCCAGGTTATACTAATCTGAAAGGTTTAAGGTTCTTTTGGAACATCCAAGGAAAGGCATCCAGAGAGAAGCGAAATACACAGTTATGACATTCAGAAACGGATCTGAGAGCCATGACCAGAAGGATGGTCGCTCTGGGCATGAGATGGATGAAATTATCCAGTCAGTGTGCATGCTGAGAGAGATAGAGGACCTGAAGCATGAAGTGAAGTGTGTCAACATTTAAGGGACAGATAAAAGAAATAAATTCATAATAGTTAATACACATGGAGCATTCTCTGCCCCAGAAAACTTACATGCATTATACCATTTCATCTTTCCATTAAAATCATCATCCAATAGATTTTATAATCTCTATTTGGCTGATTAAGAGACAGACTGTATTAGTTGCTCAGCAAGTTAAGTCATTAATGTCAATGTCTCTGTGCTGCTCCACAGACACTACCTTTTCCACAACACTACACTACACAAAATGGGAAGACTTAGAGTCAAAATTTTCACTAGTTTTATTATCTTTGCTTGTAGTTATATTTGAGCAAGTAATTTAACTTTCATTTATTCCAAAAATCTTTATTGCATATCCATAGGCACAGGAGAATCTACTAGATGTGCGGGACAAAATAATAAAGTGTCCGTGTTCAGCTAGTTTATGGAATGAATAGATAGCTAGTTAAAAAACAAAGTGATAATAGCTCTCAGGAAGATTACAAAACATATTTGAGAAGTGTCAGAGGTGCCTTCTTGAAAGAGCTGAAAAATAATCTGTAAACTGAAGTATGAATAGGAAAAAGAGGGTAAATTCTTCATGAAGAGTCATAAGAAAAATGCTCCTAGATGCATTTGCTCCTAGAGCAAATGCCTAGCATGACCAAATACACGATACTGTAGACAGAAAGTAGTGCATTATGGCTGTATAATCGTGTGGGAAGAGGGCATATAGAGGAAAGGGCAGAGAAATCAGAGGGTCCAGATCAAGAAAGCCCTTGTATGCCATGACGAGGAAGTTTGGTTATTGTGTGTTCTACAACTATACTATAAGCATGTGACTCACCAAGAAGTTTGACAATTAAATTAGAGCTTCCATTCATTTCTTCATACAGGCATAGCAGATGCTGTAGTAGAAATACATGTGAGAGCATTGATTAGCTGAGAAGTACACTACATATGTTAGATATTATTTTGATTCTATACAAGGGAGATAGTTATTATTTTCAATTATGCGATGGTTCAGATCCCGAGTAATGTAAAACTTGAATGTGGTTTCTGATATTTCAGAACTCAACTGTAATTGAATAGCTCACATGGGAATGGTATTTATTCAAATCCATCAAGGCAGTGTGAAGTAGTGGGAGGTATCTGGACTTCAGAATAAGAAGGTCTTGGGTTATATGTCAATTGCATCTCAGTAAAACTAGAAAAAAAGAGAAGGTCTTGGGTTTCAGTCCTATCTCTTTTACTTCCAACCTGTGTTACCTTGGGAATTTTTTCTTCACTTCTTGAAATTTAAATTTTTCCACCTGCCAAGTTTTCTCTTCAGCAGGATAAATAATGAAGATCGGCTCTCATTCACTTTTTATTGTTTTAAAAACACAAATAAAAATTTTTCTCATTTTCACTATAAAGCTTTTTGTCCTTCTCTTTGCTTATTCCACTGACATTTGAGTTTGCAAAGTAGAAAAGTGAGTGCAGCTTACATGATTAATATTAATAATGATAATAAAAGCTTCCACAAAGGTTTCCCACTAATCTTATATTATTCAGGCTCTGGTGCATAATGAACATCCTGAATATTTAATAACTGAAGGAAAGAAAACCCAACTTAATGAACATCTTGAGCTGTCATATATATGCATGCAAAATCCCCTTATCCCATGACAAGAGAGAACAGACTGGATCTTTCAATGTTAAAATACAATATTTTTACACCTCTAATCAAATGTCACTACAGATTGCAAGTGACATCTTATAACAAAGAACAACTTTCTATGGAATATGAAAAATATAAATCCTTGTCTCCTTGCTAAGATTTCCTATTGAAAGGTCATTACAATGTGCATAAAATCCCACTGAAGCTGCTTAATGCACTCTCTATTTTCACTTCAGTATCATCAGGTGGTGAGAGTGTGCCCAGTATAATTAAAAGCAGGTTGTAATTTGCATAGGCAGAGGCACAAGAAAAGCAGATAGTGAGGATTTGCTTGGGGAAAAATGGCCAACCAAGAAATAATGGGGAAATGATAGAATTAAAATGTCTAGGCCTTTGCAATTTGTTTGTAAGAAGGTTATTTTCTTCTTTATTCTTCTTCCTTTTTCTCTTGCTACCTCCATGACAAGGCACAGGCATCTCCTTAGGGCAAAGGCATGTTCCTCCAAAGCACATAAAGACTTTATGAGATACAAAGTTTTCTTAAGGAAATGAGATTTTTCCAATTCAGTCCACCTTCAAAATGAAATTAGTTTGGTATATTATGTGAATTTTGCCTTTTTTTCTTTTTTTTATATTGAGTATTTTGAAAATAACAACGGAGACTAAGAGAATATTTGGGGGAAGAGAATAGACTCCAAAGAAATTGATTTTTATTTGGAGAATAAAAAAAGTACCATCAAAGGAAAATCTTAGCCTGCCTTTTTATGGAATAAGCTGTTACACTGCACTTTTTTCCTTCATTTATAAAGTGTCATATTTTCAACTCAGGTCTCATTGTTACATTTTCCTTGCTTTCATTGTGCTCTCACTCCTATTGCAGAAAACAATAAAATGGTGTTCAACATTTGTTCTCGTTGTTCATCTTCATTAACGTTAATCTATCTATATTTGGCCTAGAGGAGTGATCACTAAAAGATTGACCAGCCCAAAACTCAAGGTTAGAAATCCTCTAAAAACTTACTGCAAGCTTGAATTTTCCAAATGAGTCCAAGAGCACATAACTATTGGGTGGTGAGGAGGAGTTCTGGTCATGAATGTGTTGTAACAAATACTAGCAGCCTTGGACATGATAAAATCTGCAGGCTGGCTGAGAACATATGGGTTAATCAGTCCATTTTCTGTATCTAATAGGTATAAAACTAAGGCAGGAAAAATACGAAATCCTATAATAGAATTACATTCTATTATAAACGTTCAAAACTTACTAGGTATATAAAAAGTGCACTATATCTTTCTATACCAATTTTTAAAACTCAGGTACCTTTTACTATACCTGGAAGTACTTTCCTTCATTTTACAGAAACTATGTCTTCCAAAAAGGCATGAAGATATTGAAACTGAAAGATAAAATAATGCTTATATATTATGTTCATAAACATAATATCATAATATGTATATAAGAAGATAAGGAAAATACCTTAGAGAGAATAGAGATGAGGAGGGTCCAAGATGGCAGCATAGGAAGAACTTGAACTCACTTCCCTTCACAGACACACCAAATCTACACCTACATATAAAGCAATTCCTCCTGAAGAAGAACTGAGAGCTGATTGAACAGCTTCTGCACAATAAGTGACAGAGGGACCACAAAGAGACAGAGACTCAGTAACGGCAGGAATCCCACCCCAGACACGGAGGTCTCCAGCAGGAAGGGGTATCACTGAGAGGCCCTGCAGATTTTCTCACCCCGGGGCACAGCAAAAAAAAAAAAAAAAAAAAAAAACATCAGTTTAGAGAACACCTAGACTATACATGAAGGAAATCCATTTACTAACCCTAGAGGTTCTGCCAAATGGGCAGGGAACTGCTGGAACTATCTCCTGGACTAGCGGCACAGCAATTACCATTTTGTGTGCCCCCTCTCCACCTCGATAGGGAGAGTAGAAACACAGCCAGGGCATGGTAGTCAGCTTTCCAAGTCCACCCTAACATGTCCCATGTCACTGGTCCATACCACCTCCTCCTGTCATCTCAAAAAGGTTCCCAGCCTGATGAGCCCCAGGATCTCCTGGCCACACCCAATCCAGTCCCAGCTGTTCAGGCAGGGCAGCCATAGCATAGAGCACGCTGGGATACCCTGGCCTGTGCCCAATCCAGCCTGAGTTGTTCCACCACGGCAGCCACAGTGTGGAGAGCCCCAAGATCCCCCAGCCCACACGAGATCCAGCCCCAGTCACCCCTCCAGGATGGCCTCAACATGGAGCACACCAGGACTCCCAGCCTGCATTCAGTCCAGCTCTAGCCATGCTGCCAAGGTGGCCTTGGCATTGCACATCCCGAGAAACTCTAGCCCATGCCCATTTCAGCTCCAGCCAACCTGCCAAAACTGCCTGACACATGCAGCCTGCACTGGAGATGCTCCTACACAAGGCTACTTCCTCAAGACCAGAAACAGTAGCTGTTTTGCCTAATTCCTAGAAACAAACATAGAAAGTCAAACAAAAGGAAGAGCCAAAGGAATAGGTTCCAAATAAAAAAGCAAGATAAAACTCCAGTAAAAAAAACTCCAATGAAACAGAGATAAGTAATGTACCCAATAAAGAGCTCAAAGTAATGGTCTTAAAAATGCTCACTGAACTCAGGAGAAGAATGGACAAATGGTGAGAACTTCAACAAAGATTTAGAAAGTATAAGAGAGATTCCATCAGAGCTAAGGGATACAGTAAATGAAATTAAAAATATAGTAGAGGTAATCAACAGCAGATTAGATGATATGGAGGAACTACATATAAGAAGACAAGAAAAATACTTCGGAGAGAATACAGATGAGAAAGATCCAGGACAGAATAACGGAAATCAACCAAACATAACAGCAAAAAGGAAAAAGTATTTTAAAATATGAGGATAGTTTAAGGGAACTCTGGGACAACAGCAAGCATACTAACATTCATATTATAGGGGTTCTAGAATGAGAAGAGAGAGAGAAAGAGGCAGAAAGCTTATTTGAAGAAATAATGGCTGTAAACATGCTTAACCTGGGAAAAGAAACAGACATTCAGGTCCAGGAATCAAGAAGAGTTCCAAACAGGATGAAGTCAAAGAGATCCACACCAAGATATATTATAATTAAAATGGCAAAGTTAAAGACAAAGAGGAAATCTTAAACTCAATAAGAGAAAAACAACTAGTCACATACAAGGGAACCCCCATAAGACTATCAGCTGATTTTCCAGCAGAGACTTTGCAGGCCAGAAGGGAGTGGCAGGATGTATTTAAAGTGCTGAAGGGGAAAAAGTTACAACCAAAAATGCTCTAACCAGTAAACTTATCATTTTGATTTGCAGGGGAGATAAAAATCTTCTTAGACAAGCAAAAACTAAAGAAGTTTATTATCACCAAACAATTCTCACAAGAAATGTTGAAGAGTCTTCTCTAAGTTGAAAAGAAAAGACCATAAGTAGAAATAAGAAAATATATGAAAGAAAAAGATCTCACTGGTAAAGGCAAATATACAATAAAAGCAGTAGATCAGGCACTTAAAAAGATAGTATGAAGGTTAAACGACAATAATAGTTAAACCAACTATAAAACAATAAATAGGTAAGGGGTACACAAAATAAAAGATGTAAAATATGACATCAAAAACATAAAATATGGGGGGAGGCAAGTAAAAATGTAGTGTTTTTAGAACATCTCAAACTTAAGTGAACATTGGCTTAAAGTAAACTCCTATATATACATAGATCAATAAACACAACCTCATGGTAACCATGAACCAAAATCTACACTAGATATACAAAAAATAAAGAGAAAAGAGCCTAAACAGAACATAAAAGAAAATCATCAAACTCCAAGGGAAGAGACTAGGAAAAGAAAAGAAAAGAAAAGAGGAACCCAAAAAAATTACAATAACAATCAGGAAACAATTAGCAAAGTGATAATCAGTACATACCTATCAATAATTACTTTAAATGTAAATGAACCAAATGCTCCAATCAAAAGACATAGGGTGGCTGAATGGAGTAAAAAAAAAGACCCATCTATATGCTGCCTACAACAGACACACTTCAGATCTAAAGACACACCCAGCCTGAAAGTGAATAGATGGAAGAAGATTTTCTATATAAATGGATATGAGTAGAAAACCATAGTAGCAATACTCATATCAGACAAAATAGACTTTAAAACAAAAGACAAAGAAGGGCATTATGTACTGATAAAGGGGTCAACCCAAGAAGAAAATATAACAATCATAACCATTTATGCACCCAATATAGGAGCATCTAAATATATAAAGCAAATATTAATAGACATAAAGGGAGAAATTGACAGTAATACAATAACAGTAGGGGATTTTAATACCTCGCTTATATCAGTGGATAGATTATTCAGAGAGAAAATCAATAAGGAAACATTGGCCTTAAATGACACATTAGATTAGGAGGACTTAACAGATATATACAGAACATTCCATCCAAAAACTGTCTGCAGAATGCACATTCTTATCAAGTACACATGGAACATTGTCCAGGATAGATCACTTGTTAGGCCACAAAACAAGTCTCAATAAATTTAAGATTGAAATTATATCAAGCATCTTTTCTAACCAAAATGGTATAAAACTAGAAATCAATTACAAAAAGAAATCTGGAAAAAACACAAACATGTGGAAACTAAACAACACTCTACTAAACAACCAATAGGTCAATAAAAAATCAAAGAGGAAATAAAAAAAATACCTTGAGACAAATAAAAATGGAAACACAATTTCTAAAATTTATGGGATGCAGCAAAAGCAGACCTAAGCAGGAAGTTCACAGCGACACGGGTCTACCTCAAGAAGCCAGAAAAATCTCAAATAAACACTCTAAATTTACACTTAAAGGAACTAAGATAAAAAGAAAAAACAAAACCCAAAGTTAGTAGAAGGAAGGAAATAATAGAGATCAGAGTGGAAATAAAAGAAACAGAGACCAAAAAAACAATAGAAAATGTCAGTAAAGCTAAAAGCTGGTCTTGAAAATTTTAAACAAAATTGATTAAACTCTTAGCCAGACCCATTAAAAAAAGAGAGAGAGGGCCCAAATAAATAAAATCAGGAATGCAGGGAGAGAAGTTACAACCAATACCATAGAAATACAAAGAATAATAAAAGAATACTATAAACAGTTGTATGTCAACAAATTAGGCAACCTACAAGAAATGGACAAATTCCTCAAAACATACTATCTTCTGAGACTTAAACAGGAAGAACTAAAAAATCTGAACCAATCTGACCAACAACTAGTAATGAAATTGAATTAGTAATCAAAAAACTCCCAAGAAAGAAATGTTCAGGACCAGAGGGCTTCATAGTTTAATTCTACTAAACATTTAAAATGAGTTAATCCCTATCCTTCTTAAACTATTTCAAAAAATTGAAGAGAAAGGAACTCTTCCAAACTTATTCTATGACGCTAGCATTACTCTGATACCAAAACCAGATAAAGACACTACAAAAACAGAAAATTACAGGTCAATATCCTTGATGAACATAGATGCAAAAATCCTCAACAAAATATTAGCAAACCCAATTCAGCAATACACTGAAAGGATCATACACCATGGTCAAGTAGGATTTATTCCAGAGATGTATTTAATAACTGCGTGCAGATGGTTCAATATGAGCAAATCAATCAACATGATACATCACATTAACAAAACAAAAGATAAAATTTATCTGATCATTTCAATAGATGCAGAAAAAGCACTCGACAAAATTCAACATTCATTTATAATGAAAGCTCTCAACAAAGTGGATATAGAGGGAACATACCTCAACATAATAGATGCCATATATGACAAAGCCACAGCTAACAGCACACTCAATGGCAAAAAGCTGAAAGCTTTCCCGCTAAGATCAGGAGCAGAACAAGGATGCCCACTCTTGCCACTTTTATTCAACATAACACTGAAAGTTCTAGCCACAACAATTAGTCAAGAAAAAGAAAAACAGTCATCCAAATTGGAAAAGAATAATTAAAACTATTACTATTTGCAGTGACATGATACTATATATAGAAAACCCTAGAGACTCCACCAAAAAACTAGTAGAACTAATAAATGAATTCAGTAATGTTGTAGGATACAAAATTAATATACAGAAAACTGTTGCATTCCTATATACTAATAACAGACTATCAGAAAGAGAAATTAAGAAAGCACTCCCATTTACAATTACATCAAAAAGAATAAAATACCTGGGAATAGATTTAACCAAGGAAGTTAAAGATCTGTACTCTAAAACCTACAACACGGATGAAAGAAGCTGAATATGACACAAACAAATGAAAATATATACATGCTCATGGATGATAATAATTACTATCATTAAAATACCCATAGTACCCAAAGCAACTTACAGACTCAATGCAATCTCTATCAAATTACCTATGTCATTGTTCACAGAACGAGAACAAATAATTCTAAAATGTATATGGAACCACAAAAGACCCTCAATAGCCAAAGCAACCTTTAGAAAGAACAGAAGTGGAGGTATCTTGTGCCTTTATTTCAAACTATACTACAAACCTAAAGTCATCAAAACATTATGGTACTGGCAAAAAAACGGATACCTAGATCAATGGAACAGAATATAGACCCCAGACATAACCCTACACTTATATGGCCAATTAATCTACAACAAAGAAAGCAAGAATATACAATGGGGAAAAGACAGTCTCTTTAACAAATGGCGTTGGGAAAACTGGACAGCTGCAAGCAAAACAGTGAAACTGAACCACTATCTTACATCATATACAAAAATAAAATCAAAATGGATTAAAGACTTGAATGTAATATCTGAAACCATAAAACTCCTAGAAGAAAACATAGGCAGTAAGCTCTTTGACATAGGTCTTAGTAATATATATTTAGATATGTCTCCTCAGACAAAGGCAACAAAAACAAAAATAAACAAGTGGAATTACATTACACTAAAAGCTTTTGCACAGCAGATAAAAGAATCAAGAAAATGCAAAGGCAACCTACTGAATGGGAGAAGCTATTTGCAAAGGATATATTCAATAAGGGGTTGATATCCAAAATATATAAAGAACTCATACAACTCAATATCAGAAAAACAAACAATCTGATTAAAACATGGGCAGAGGGCCTGAATAGATATTTTTCCATAGAAGACATTCAGATGGCCAACAGACACATGAAAAGGTACTCAATACTACTAATCATCAGGAAATGCAAATCCAAACCACAATGAGACACCACCTCCCTCATACCTGTCAGAATGGCTATTATCAAAAAGACAAGAAATAAGTGTTGGCAAGGATGTGGAGAAAAGGGAACCCTCGTGCACTGCTGATGGGAATGTAAATTGCTGCAACCACTGTGGAAAACATTACAGAGATTCCTCAAAAAAGTAAAAATAGAACTGCTATATGATCCAGGAATTCTACTTCTGGGTATTTATCCAAAGAAAACAAAAACACTAATTCAAAGAGAACTATGCACTCACATGTTCATTGTAGCATCATTTACAATAGCTAAGATATGGAAAGAACTTAAGTGTCCAGCAATGGATAAATTGATAAACAAGATGTGATATATATATCAAATATATATATATATAATATATATGTATCTATACATACATACATAATGTATGTATTTATACTTAATATATGTGTAAAATATATAAACCCATAATGGAATATTATTCAGCCCTAAAGAGAATAGAATCTTGCCATTTGCAACAAAATGGATGCACCTACAGGGTATTATTCCACGTGAACTAAGGCAGACAAAGAAAGAAAAATAATGTAAACAAAACACACAAACAAATAAAAATAACAAAACAGACTCATACATACAGAGAACAAACTAGTGGTTGCCAGAGGGGAGGTGGTGAGGGAATGAATGGAATAAGTGAAGGGTATCGAGAGGGAAAATCTTCCACTTATAAAATAAGTAAGTCATGGGGATGTAACGTGCAGCATAGGGAATATAGTCAATAATATTGTAATAATATATGGTGACAGATGGTAACTAGATAGCATAATGATTATTTCATAATATAAAAAATATCAGGGGCCTGCTCCGTGGCTTAGCGGTTAAGTGCGTGCGCTCTGCTGCTGGCGGCTGGGGTTCGGATCCTGGGCGTGCACAGGTGCACTGCTTCTCTGGCCGTGCTGAGGCCGCGTCCCACGTACAGCAACTAGAAGGATGTGCACCTATGACATACAACTATCTACTGGGGCTTTGGGGGGAAAATAAATAAATAAAATCTTTAAAAAAAAATATTAAATCATTATTTTGCATAACTGAAACTAATATAGTATTGTATGTCAATTATACTTCAATAAAATATTAAAATATAAAACACTTTAAATATTAACAGTGATTGTTTCTAGGTGTTAGAATGTGATTTTTTCCTGCTTTCCATTTTAAATCATTTGCTGTATTTTAAAAGTCTAGGTTTTGCAATTTTAGAAGAATTTACTGTAAAAGCTTTGCACTATAAAATATATTTTATTTCAAATTCCCTACCACTTTGTATTATAAAATTTCTGTATTTATATATAAAATTAACAAAACCTCCCTCATTGAACTAATTTTAAAAGTTTCAATAATAAACATTGTCTACATGGTACACTGAGGGTCTATTAATTCATTTATTTATTCAATAACATGTCTGAGTGCCTGCTAAATGTCTACCAAGTTGCCGGGCACATAGCAGGTGTGCAGGTGTATATATGTGTGTATATCTATATATATAGAGAGAGAGAGAGAGAGAGAAAGAGAGGGAGAGAGAGACAGAGACAGAGGGAGAGAGGAAAAGAATTCAGGCAGCTCAAGATTTTGCAATCCAGATAACACTGATTAAATGGGAAACATCAAAATAACTCATTTCCTTAAAAAAGAAGAAAGAAAGAAAGAGAGAAAGAAAGCAAGAGAGAAAGAGAGAGAGAGAGAAAGAGAGGAAGGAAAGAAGGAAGGAAGGAAGGAAGAGAGGAAGGAAGAAAGAAATTCCACTTTCATCACATTTTTTGTGCCATTGTAGCTATCATTTCTAATCTAAGGGTTCTTTTTTCATTTTTTATTTTATTTTTTTTGAAGATTTGCCCCCAAGCTAACCTCTGTTGCCAATATTCCTCCTTTTTTCCTCCTTTTCCCTCCCCAAAGCCCCAGTACATAGTTGTGTATAGTTTTAGGTTCTTCTGATTTGTCTTTGTCAGCCGCCGCCACAGCATGGCTACTCACAGACAAGTGATGTGGTTCTGCATCTGAGAACTGAACCTTGGCCACTGAACTGGAGCCATTAGGCGGTTAGGGCTGGTTCTAATCTGAGGGTTCTTCATCATGTTGGCCTATGGAAAGACAATGCACCAACACATGCAAGGTAGCTGGTAAAAGGACATTTTTAATGCGATAATAATAATAGCCTTTTTCAATGTATGTGTTAAGGCATACACCCATTTTGACCTCAGAATCAGTATGTATTATTATCTTCATTTTACCAATAATGAAACTGAAGGAAAGAGAAATTACGTTCTTTCCCAGGTCACACTGCTGGCCAGTGGAGCGGCTAGATTAGAATTGGTGTGTGTGTTCCTCTGGAGTCTGTGTTGCTTCCACTCTAGCATGTCACAAGTTTGATACTAGAAAATCTCATTAAAATGGGTTTGAAAGGTGTTTTATATTTAATATGCACTGAAGGATACATGTAGTGCGTATCTAAGTGAGAATGTATAAAAACAAAATGAACCCATGAATCCACGACAAGTTAAGATCTAGGACAAGTATCATGACAGTTTTAAGCATGTAACCTACCTCTGTCCCATTCTCCTGTTTCCATCATCCCAGAAGAAGGCTCTTCTTCAATGTCTTTTTGAAATGTATGTCAGCTTAAAGAACATACTGTTTTGTATTGTTTGTTTGTTGGTTTTACAATCACGGCACAGTTTGACTTATGTTTCTAAGATTCATATATGCCATTTATTGTACTTGTAGTTTATTTACTTTTATTTCTGTATAATATTCCATTGAATGAATATACCATACTGTCTCCACTCTTTTGGCAATGAGCGTTTACTGTTTTTAATTTTTATTATACAAAGTGCGTGTGCACACACACACACATATACACACCTACACATAAAGGTTGCTGTGGACTTTCTTGTTCCTGTCTCCATGCATATGAGTTATTGTAATATATATAATTAAGAGTGAAAATGTTAGGTCAAGACGTATGTGATTATGCAATGTTGCAAGAAAATGCCAAACATTTTCCAAAAGAGTTGGAACTTCTAGTACACAACTTCTAGTAGTTTATGTAAATTTGTTTTCACAGGTACACTTTTCAATACTTGGTGTTGCTAGACTTTATAATTCTTAGCAATCTGATGGATATTAAGTTATATCTAATTATAATCTTAATTTTCATTTCTCTGATTATGTCAGGATGAGCATCTTTTCTTATGTCTGTGGACCATTCACGTTTCCTCTTCTATGAGTTACCTGTTTACACTTTATTTTTTAATTGGATTATTTGCATGTTTTGTATTGAGTTATTCAAATCTCAGAGACCAAAATACTTGATTGTACACATCTTCTGCCCATTTGGGGCTTGCAATTAAATATCCTATGGTAATTTGTCTAATCAATATCCTAAATATCAATCTTTCATTTTGTGATCAGGGTTTCTACACTTTGTTTAAAATACACTTCTCTACTCCGTGAAAATAGATTCGTTTTTATATTGACTTAAAAATGTTGAAGTTTGGTCTTTAAAATTTTAGTCCTTAATTTACTGGAATTAATTTTGTGTATAACATAAGAACATGATCCAATTAATTTTTCCAAGTGAAGAACTAGATCACTTATTGAATAGCGGTTCTTCTCCCTATGGATTCACACAGCCATGTCCATCATTTGACATTTTCATGTTATTTATGGGTCTGAGTCTAGTTTCTCTTCCTGTTTCCTTTATCAACCTCTGTGCCTATCTCAAGTATCTTAATTAGTACAATCCTATGAGTCTTAAAATAAGGTAGGTGAGCTCAAACACCTTATTGCTGGACTTGGTTCTACCACACAAATTTTAGAATCAGTTTGTCAACTTAAGTACAAAAACAGTACTTGGGATGTTGATTATAAGTACAAAGATTTATGGATAAATTTGAAGGGAGTTGACATATTTATGATATCAAATCATTTTATTCAAGAACACAGCATGCTGTCTCAGTTATTTGGGGTTTCTTTAATGTTGTTCAATAAAATAATATGATTATTTCTGTTTCTTTGGCCCATATCTTATTAAATTTATTCCTCATTACTTTATGGTTTTGTTGCTATTGTAAATAATACCTTATAAATTATCTTTCCAAAATCTTAATTTCTAGTGAATAGAAATACTGGTTATTGTTACATTGATTTTATACACAGTTACCTTGCTGAAGATTTAATAATTTGTAAATTATTTTGACTTTTCCATGTAGACAAACATATCAGCTACCAAAATTAAAAGTTTTGAGATTTTTATTTATTTTTCTTTTTGTTAAGCCATGTCTAAGTTGCTATTTAGCCCATTTATTGTATTTTGGGTTATATAAGTTTATTTTTTTATTCTTATTTTTTTTAATTTTTGGTTCTTTTTGGAATCTTCATTATAATTTGAAGAATGTGTTGCATATTAACATGTTAATTTCGTAACACAGTTTAAAAAAATGTATCTAATAATTTCAATACCTGACGATTTTGAATTCTAAGACCTTGGTTTTAGTTATTACTACTGATTCCTATTCATGGTGGTTTATTTCTTTTAGATCTGGTGATTTCGTTTTTGAGCTCATATTTGCTCAATATTCATCTGCAGGAATCCTGAGTAGCTAAATTGATGATTTTGGACACTGTTGGGCACTTGGAAATCAGTAAATGCAACTGACCTGAGATCACTGTGATCTATTTCAGAAGAACCCGAGGTTCTTGGCTCAATCCCCTTATTGCTAGTCCACTGCATACTTACCAGATCATGGTGCTGATGTAACATTGGCCTCAGTGCAACTCTGCATTTTGCATTTTGCATCTCTGCTGGTTCTTCTAGTTTCAGGTCTTCAGAGTTTGTTTGTTTTGATCTGTCTGTTCTGAGAGTCTATAGAGATTTCTCTTCCCTTAAATACTCTAAAAAGTACTTTTTACCTAGATCTAGTTTGTCTTTTGGGTTTGTTTTTTAGTTTTTAGTTGAAAGGTCCACAATACTGTCAGAAATGTAGTTTACAGACTAAATATTTTAACTTTGCAAATATATAATTTGTAATATAAGCATTATGAAAAATCAATAAAAACTGGGACTATAATCACAACTTAGTTTGAAGCTCTTTGATCTCAAGATGAGCTGTTGCATGAAAAAAAGCAAACACTCACAGAAGGTTTCATACTTGATGAGAGATATCCATAAATACGTGTTGCTATAGTTTTGTTTTTTTGTGTGCATTTATCCCATTTATTCAAGATGTTAGAGCTTCTCATAGATGCTAGCTTGGACATTCTAAATGACTGCAATCTTAGCTTTTGATGAATATTAGCTAGGTTAAGTGTTAAGCTATTAAGACTTGAGACACAAAATAGCAGAAACTTAAAGATTAGGCAGAGTAGCCCAAGGCTAGTGAGGCAGCTCCACAGTGTCAGTGAACCAGGCTCCTACTATCCTGTTACTTCAACATCCCTACAGTGTTTCTCTTATCTGCATGGTCCAGAATGACTCACTACTGCTTCCACATTCATCTAAGAGAAAAGAGGAAGAAAAAAGAGGAAAGCACAACTCTTTCCATTCAAGAATATAAGAAGCTACATACCAAGTGCCCACATATCTTATTGGTAATCATATAGTACACCTTGTTGAGATGAAGCTGAAAAATGTAGTTTCTATATTTGGCAGCTGTTTCCAGCAATATTTGGGGGATTGGTTACTATAAGAGCAGCAAGATTGAACTTCGAGGTTTATATGATTGTTTCCTGTCTTTGATTATTGCTGTGTTCTCTGTAAGTTCCAAGACACTGTGATGCTAAGAATGGTTGCATAGACTTTATAGTTAGCAAATGGAGCAGCATTTCACACTCCACATATATTGTGTAATATTTAATTCCAAAAAAATCCTTAGCTTGAGTTGACCTCCAAAAAGACTGAGTAAGGATCTGAGTACAAGTAGTTCCTTTGAGAATTGATTCCAGATGGCATTATGAGGATGTGAGTAAGTGAAGCAGGGAGAAGATAAAAGCCAATAATTTGCCACTGTGGGCAATCGGGGCCTGATTTCATTGGGGACCTTCTGAGAAACTGTGTGCCTTACTCCTCCAATTCATCCAATAATGAGCAAGGAAGGCAGTGTAATTCTTCACCGTATTCACCAACTTCCATTTTCCATTGGTCAAAGTTTGCTCCTGGCTAGTTAACTCTCCAACACTGCTGTGCTGCCGGGTTTATGGGTAGATCACACTCCCAAGGTCAAAGAATACCACCCACAGACACTGAGAGAGACATGGGCATGCCCAGGAACTGCAAGTCACCAAGAAGCAGGCCGAGGGAATATGTGTATTGCATTGACAGTGACTGCTATAACCCTGTAAAGTAACCTCCATTTTCCAAATAAGGATATTGATGCTCTTAGAGGTTTTGAAACTTACCTTGTAAGGGACCCTGTATGGCTTCTAATCTTTTTCAACTGACTACATATCCTGTGCTTTACACTACTTCTCTACAGGAGAATTAAAAAGCTCTCGTTGTAAAAACTCTCTTATTTTTCCAGAATTTTGACACTTCAAGAGGACTGTGTGGGACCCCTGGTTTTAATCTCTTATCTAAGCCTTCAAGTCTCCCTTATCTAAGCCTGTCTCCACTGATATAATGACTCAATTCAGTCTTCCTTACATTCCAAAGCAGCTCACAGTCCACCTAAGCCATTTCCCAGATGCAGCTGGTGGTAATTGCTGTAATAAGACAATTATTCAAATACTGTAGCATTGAGTTGGTTGGTTGCTTTTCTTATCCTCTGTGAGTCTGTGCACTGCCATGGGAAAAGCCAACTCAGAATGGGAGCTAGGGGTGGTCCAATGTACATTTGGTGCTAAATTTTCTCCCACTTGGTGTTTGATTATTAGTAAAGTAGTTGCTTCCACCTTGGGGAGCATTTCCTTTAAGAGAGAAACAAGGCAGCTGGAACTGTTCAGGTTTCCTTTTCAGAATGAAGGACATATATTCTGTGCACACAGGTGCGCTCCTGTATTCACTTCTAAACTAAATGAAATTTGCATGTCTGTTCTCATAATCATTCGTATATATGTTATACAGAAGTAACTTAGTCAAGATCATAAAGCAAAACAGGATCGAAACTTGACTACAACCAAGGATTTTACCGTATCTTTCTGTTTTTCCTGAGAGACTGCTACCAAACTAGAGCAAAATCTTTTCAAAATGAGATGTAACGTCATCACATTCCTCACTCTCTTGAACAGAAAAGGTACAACATTCTGAAGATTTGCTTATTGACTCAGTTACAATGTTATTAATCATATGCTCGTCTTTCTCCTTTTCTATCTACTTCAGTCTCTCTCTTTTTCTGTCTCTTTCTATCTCCATCTATCTGTCAGTCTCTCTCTCCAATACCTTCATACAATCTGCCAGGAATATGTTCATTGTATTAATGTCACCCCCACCCCCCAACTCTGGCCCAGCACCTGGACAACCTGGCTGGTCCTTCAGGCTTTGTCACTTCCTCTGGGAGGTGCTTCCAATGCCTGGCATCACTTTCATGGGCCCCAAGCTTTTCGTCAATAGCATTTATCCTAATTTTATGTTTATAGTTATATGTGTAATTGTTTGACACCAGGCTCTCCCTCTGTAAGTCCTACAAGGACAAAGCCCATATATGCCACTTTCACTACTGTATTTTCAACAAAATGTGTGATATAAAATATGCAATCAAAAACTGTTGAGTGTTTTAATTAGATTGTTATTCTAAAATGTTTATTCAGTCAAAGTCAAAATAAAAAGAGATGAAAATGTTTTAATTCTTCCACATACTCTTCTAACTGCTAAGCACAGTTGTACAAGTTGATCTTTACTTTAATCACAATATAAACATAATTTCATATTCTGCTTGATTTCAGGCCTGATCATTTTAACTTGAGTATTTTTCCATATCACTTCCTAGTCTTGCATCATCACATTTCATGGCTTCCTCATATCATTGAGTGACGGCACCACTGTAGTGTCCTTAATCCTTCCCCCATGGCTGGATATGTTTCAATCCTCCTCACGCTTGTTTTTATTTTTCTGTTATTGTATATTATTTGTTGTTGTATATTGTATATTATATTATCTAAAAATAAACAAATTTTATGTGCATAAACCTTTTTTAAAATTTATTTATTTACTTTGTGTAAATTCCCAGAAGTAGAGGTCAAGATGTATGTAGATATTTATTGCTCTAAAAATATCTTCTTAAAATACTCTCTAAAAGAAATGTACCAGTTTAGATTTCTGCTAACTATATAGGAGCGCCATTCTCTCTTTCCACCTTCAAAATAAGTAATATTAACAACCTGGTCCGTATACCTTCACATCTTTCTCTATGCTCATAGAAACATGTGAAAACAAGAAGATGTGAAGAGGAATATGTGTTTGTGCATTTCTTCATTCCTTGATTTTTTCACTCAACCTTCCCCCACATAAATTAAGGAAGATCCTTTGAAATAACTGCACAACTATTTCATTGTATGGATTCACCAAATTTATCCTTCTAATAAGTATTCAACGTTGTTTCCAAGTTGGAGCGTTTTTTTGTGCCAGCACATATAATGCTGTATTGAATATTCTTGCACATAAAGCTGTACTCACCAATGCTTTCACTTCTAAGCTCTCTAAAAAGAGATTCACACAAGTGAGATTACTAGGTCAAAGGCTGTGTGTACTTAATTTTAATAATTATTGAAAAATTTCTTTCCAAAAAATGCTATAGAAATCCATTACCCCACTAGGTGAGATATATAGAAAACCAACCATTTCTCTGAATCCTGCCAGGGTTTATTGGGTACTGGTAATCTGGATTTTCTCTTCTATACATTATCTGCTCCCAAACTCTGCCAATTTTTCTGTATGTAATTTGTCTTTTTCTCATACATTTTAGAAACAATTTTTGTAATTAATACATATACACACACATGTACCCTTTTATCTGTCATATGGATTACAAACAGTATAATCCAAATACATTGTTGATCTTTTTATAAATAGTTCATGTAGAAAAGTGTGCCAATAGGCTCAGTTGTAACAAGTCCAGGGCCCATGGTAGTTGTACGAACGAAGGTCCACATACCCTATGTATACATATTTGAAAGTTATAATTAAATTGTTAAATAAAATATACTGTATCTCCCTACTTTGAATGATATACCTTAATAATCCTATGGGAAGCCAGGGCAAAATTGAGAAATCTACCCCAGAACATGCTGAGGTAAGGATAACTGACCCCTGGACCACTACCATGAGACTGGTAGTGATTTCTGTTTGCTGGACTTCAAACAGTAATTTTTTATAACTTTCAATGTTTTCTTGAATTTTTTTTTGTAGGCAATCACATTGCTTGCCAATAAGTGTCAATGATTGATAAATTATTACAGTGTTTATATCTTTTGCGTTCTTCCCTCTCTTTCTCTGTTTATTCCTTTCCCTTTTATTCCATTAGTCAGTTCCTTCTGAACAATGTGGAGTGGAAGCCATGATACAATGATTCTAGTCATGTTCCTGACTATACAAAATTATTTTAAACTGTAATGGCTAAATATGATGATTGCTCTAGATTTCTGATAGATACATTTGATGAAGTCAAGAAGAGCCCTGATGTTTATTCATTATTTCCTAAAAATTTTAATGCTGAATGATTGTTTCTTCAAAGTATTTTTCTGCATCTATTAAGATGATGGTAAAGTCTTGTTTTTTCAATTTGTTAATATGGTGTGTAACATTGATTTTTGATTTTGAACATTCCTTTATTCCTAAAATAATCACATGTGTGTGTATATATATATATATATACTATATATATATACATAAAGTATATATATATATACTTTACAAATTTCTATGAATATATTTTTTAACTCACTTTTGGGGTTTCTTCACTAAATATTTCTAGGCCTGTCACCTTTTGTGATTTTTGATTTTGCTTTTTAAAAGTATTTTACTGCCCCTTTCTTGGATTTGTTCTTATTTGTGCCTCTGCCTTCAGTAGCCATGAGCTACTTATATGTTGCTTTTATTGTGTTGCAGTCTCCCATTAACAGAAGTAGAGGCCATTACCTTCTAGAAAGCACCAGGGAAATATTTTTATACATGCATTATGCTGTATTTGCCACTGGGTCATTCTGGATTATACAAGTTACATGTGTGTGTGTTTATGTGTATGTGTGTGTGTGTGATGACCCCATGAATTACACCATGATTTCCATGTTAACTGGAGCAGAGATTGTGACTTGCAATTGAGAGCAGAAACTAGAGATTCATCTTAAGTTTCCACTTGACTCTTGCCCATATTTCTACAAATATACACCATCTGAATCCTGCAGGGGGTTATCACTTATTTAGTCGACTCTTCCAGCTCTTGTTTCTTGGTTTCATTTTCAGTGTTCTCTGCTTTGTTTAAGAAGAATTTTACTTTGTAACTAGACATCACTGCTCTGCCTTAACAGGCATCTTTCTTCATATTTTATTAATGTCATGAGCCAGTCATAAATATTTAGGTTCTATGAAGCAGTTCAAGGAGTCTCTTAAGAATAAAATACACAGGCTTGAGAATATGGGCACTAAGAGGATTCTTTTTGGGTCCTTAGAGGTTTCTCTTGCCTACTCATATTCTCCAAATTTTGTTCTAGATGGCTTACAGATAAATGAAACGTTACCTTGTTGGGTGCATTAATTATTGACAGACAAACAAACACTAGCCTCCAGACTTTATAGGAGTTATAAAAAAAATTAAAACACATAGTCATAAAATACTCTCTTTGAGGTAGAAATTCTTAGCATTTAATTATACATAACAAATTCTTAAGATGGAAAAAGTGAATATCTAGGAAATGGCAGTGAACTAAGAGTTAGATTTGGGCTGAGTTGCACCCAGTTTGAATGCACATTGAATATATTATAACTGCAAATCTAATATTTTTTAAATTAATTTTTAAATAAAAATAAATCAAACTTTTTTTATAAAAGTTCTAAACATGTAGATGTACAAAAATTTCCAACAATCCTACCTTTCTTCAAACTAACAATTAGCAATTTGGAGTATATTCTTTGACATCTTTTTCTAAGCTCATGCAAAAAGACACATAAGATTTTTGTTGCTGTTTGTTTTTACTTTTCTAATTTAGAGTTGTATTACTAAATAATCTCACTGCTTATTTGTTTTGCCTAATGATATACCAGGGGAAATTCCACAAGGTAATAACTATAGATAAATCTCAAATTTATTAGCTAAAAGATATTATATAGTTGGATATTCAGAAGATTTTTAGTTTTTTCTTTGTTTTTAACACATAATTTTGCAAAAATAATAACTGCACATATATTCTTACATAATGCATGTGACATTTTATTTATTTAAAATCGATTCACACACTACAATTCCCATGTCAAAGCTTGTCATTAATATTATTATTATTCTTACTTTTTGGGTACTGCAAGATAATCCCCAAAACATTGTGGCAATTGTCATTTCCACAGGAATGGGAGAGAATAATAATGTTATCAACAGCCCTGCAATATGTCTAAACTTTTATCAATTTGAGAGATAAAAATGATATTAAATTATAGTTCTAAATTGATTTTTAGTTATTAGTTATGATATTGTGATTTAATATCTTTATTGGTCATTTTGATACCCTTAATAATCAATTATCTATCATATACCTGTGGACAATATTGTGACAGAGAGGAAGAGAACTGACATCACTCTGGGGTAAGAAAAGAGTGTGTGCTGTCATCCTTCACACTTGAATGCAAGCTGGTGTTGATTCTCTTTGATGATGGATGTTAGAAATAAAATGCATTTACCATACTAGTGGTTATGTACCAAATGCAACATGCCATACTGTTATGTTTCAGTACAGATATGTACCCATGCTATTGTTGTTACAACTTGCAACTTATAGTGACAAATTGTAGCTTCCTATTATCAGATTTTTGAAGGCAATAAAGGGAAACTGACTATAGTTTTGATGGAGACCACCACACTTGTAATTTAAATCTTTGATGCTGGTAGTAATTTATGAAATTTATCCTGGGATAAAACATTGCTTTTGAACATCTGGGACAACATCAAGTGCACTAACATCCATATTATATGTGTCTCAGAAGGAGAAGAGAGAGACAAAGGGGCAGAAAATCTATTTGAATAAATAATAGCTGAAAATTTACGTAACCTAAGGAAGGAAATAGACATGCAGGTACAGGAAGCACTGAGCACCAAACAAGATAAACCCAAAGAGGCCCATACCAAGACACATCATAATGAAAATGTCCAGAATTAATGATAAAGAGAAAATCCTAAAAGCCACAAGAGAAATACAACAAGTTACATACAAAGGAAACCCCATAGGGCTATCAGCTGACTTCTCAGCAGAAACCTTATGGGCTAGAATAGAGTGGCATGATATCTTTAAAGTGCTAAAAGGCAAAAACCTACAGCCAAGAATACTCTATCTGGCAAGGTAATCATTCAGAATGGAAGGAGAGATAAAGAGTTTCTCAGATAAAGAAAAATTAAAGGAGTTTATCACCAAGAAACTGATCCTAAAATAAATACTAAAGGGACTTATTTAAGTGGGAAAGAGAAGACCTCAAATAGGCAAAAGGGATCTATTTGCACAATAAGAGGGTAACAGATACAAATGCACAAAAAAGACGTTAGATATGATATCAAAAACATAAAATGTGAAAGGAGGGGAGTAAAAGAGTAGAGCTTTCAGTAAGAGGTCTAACTAAAGAGAACATTGACTTAATATAGATTGCTATATGCATAGGTTATTATATATGGACCCCATGGTAATCACAAACCAGAAACCTATAATAAATACACAAAAAACTAAGAGAAAGGAACCCAAACATAATACTAAAGAAAGCCATCAAACCACAAGGGAAGAGAGCAAGAGAAGAATAAAGAAATAGAGAAGAACTACTAAAACACTGAGGAAAAAAAGTAAAAAACTGGCAGTAAGTACATACTTACCAATAGCCTTTTTAAATGTCAATGGACTAAATGTTCCAATGAAAAGACATAAGGTGGCTGATTGGAAAAAAAATTTAAAAAGACCCATATATATGCTGTATACAAGAAACACACGTCAGACCTAAAGACACTCACAAACTGAAAGTGAAGGGATGGAAAAAGATGCTCCATGCAAATGGCAATGAAAAGAAAGCTGGGGTAGCAATACTTATATCAGACAAAAACTGTAACAAAAGACAGATAAAGGCAATACATAATGGTCAAGAGAATAATCAAACAAGAGGATATAACACTTAAATATCTATGCACCCAACATAAGAGCACCTAAATTTATGAAGCAATTATTAACAGACATAAAAGGGAAAATAGACAGTAACACAATAACAGTGAGGAATTTTAACAATCGACTTACACAAATGGATAGATCATCCAAAAAGAAGATCAATAAGGGAAGATTGGCCTTAAATGAAACACTAGACCAGATGGACTTAGTAGATATATACAGACCATTCCATCCAAAAACTGAAAAATACACATTTTTCTCAAATGAACATGGAACGTTTCCAGGATTGATCATATATTAGGCCACTAAACAATTTTTCATAAATTTAAGAAGATTGAAATAATACCAAGCAACTTTTCTGACCACAACGATATGAAACTAGAAAAGAACTACAGGAAGAAAATGTCACAAATATGTGGAGATTAAACAAAACGCTAGTGAACAATGATTGGGTCAATGAAAAAATCAAATGAGAAAAAAAAAACCTTGAGACATGAAAATGAAATTATGACACGCCAGATTTTATGGAATATAGCAAAAATGGTTTGAAGAGGAAAGTTTATAGCAATACAGGCTTATCTCAACAAACAAGAAGAATCTCAAACAATCTGACAGTACACCTAAGGAACTGGCAAAAGAAGAACAAAGCCCAAAATCAGTTGAAGGAGGGAAATAATAAAAATCAGAGGAGAAATAAATGAAATAGACTAAAAACAAATAGAAAAAGATTAATGAAACCAAGAGCTGGTTCTTTGAAAAGATAAATAAAATTGACAAACTTTAAGCTCGACCGACCAAGAAAAAAGGGAGAAGGATCAAATAAGTAAAATCAGAAATGAAAGAGGAGAAATTACAACAGACACCTCAGAAATACAAAAGATTTTAAGAAAATACTATGCAAAGCTATATGCCAACAAATTGGAAAATTTAGAGGAAATGAATAAATTCTTAGACTCATACAACCTTCCAAAACCGAATCAAGAAAAAATAGAGAATTTGAATAGACCAATCTCCAGTAAGGAGATCGAAACAGTAATAAAAAACCTCCCCAAAAATAAAAGTATAAGACGAGATGGCTTTCCTGGTGAATTCTACCAAAAATTCAAAGAAGACTTAATCCATATCTTTCTCAAACTCTTCCAAAAAATTGAAGAGGAGGGGAAGCTTCCTAATTCATTCTATGAAGCCAACATTACCCTGATACCAAAACCAGATAAGGACAACAGAAAAAAAAGAAAATTACAGGCCAATATCATTGATGAAAATCAATGCAAAAATCCTCAACAAAATACTAGCAAATTGCATATAACATTACATTAAAAAGATCATACACCATGATCAAGTGGGATTTATTCCAGGGCTGCAAGGATGGTTCAACATCTGCAAATCAATCAATGTGATACACTACATTGATAAAATGTAGAATAAAAATCATGATGATCTCAATAGATGCAGAGAAAGCATTTGACAAGGTACAGCATCAGTGATATTTATGATAAAAACTCTGAACAAAATGAGTATAGAATTAAAGTGCCTCAACATAATAAAGGTCATATAAGACGTTACCCACACCTAATATCATCCTCAATGATGAAAAGCTGAAAGCTATCCCTCTAAGAACAGGAACCAGAAAAGGATGCCCACTATCACCACTCCTATATTTTTTTTAAATTTTTTGTTTATTGCAGTAACGTTGGTTTATAACATTGTATAAATTTCACATGTACATCATTATACTTCTATTTCTGCATAGATTACATCATGTTCACCACCAAAATACTAATTACAACCCATCACCACACACATGTACCGAATTATCCCTTTCGCCCTCCTCCCTTCCTCCTTCCCCTCTGGTAACCACCAATCCAATCTCTAACTCTATGTGTTTGTTTATTGTCATTATTATCTACTACTTAATGAAGAAAATCATACGGTATTTGACCTTCTCCCTCTGACTTATTTCACTTTGCACCACTCCTATTTAACATAGTATTGGAAGTCCTAGCCAGAGCAATCAGACAAGAAAAAGAAATAAAAGGGATCCAAACTGGAAAGGAAGAAGTGAAACTGTCACTATTTGCAGATGACATGACTTTATATATAGAAAACCCTAAAGAATCCACCAAAAAATTTTTAGAAATAGTGAATGAATAGAGTAAAGTTTCAGGATACAAAATCAACATACAAAAATCAGTTGCATTTCTATACACTAACAACAAAGCAGCAGAAAGAGAAATTAAGAATACAATCCCATTTACAATTGCAACAAAAGAATAAAAGACCTAAGAATAAACAACAAAAGAGGTGAAAGATCTGTACACTGAAAACTGTAAAACAACGCTGAAAGATACTGAAGAAGACACAACAAAATGGAAAGATATTCCATGCTCTTGGATTGGAAGAATTAACATAGTTAAGATGTCCATACTTCCTAAAGCAATCTATAGATTCAATGCAATCCCTATCAAAGTTCCAATGACTCTTTTCACAAAAAATAGAGCAAAGAATCCTAAAATTTATATGGATCAACAAAAGACTCCAAATAGCCAAGGCAATCCTGAGAAAAAAGAACAAACCTGGAGGTATCACACTCCCTGATTTCAAAATATACTACAACGCTATAGTAACAAAAACAGCATGGTACTGGCACAAAAACAGACACATAGATCAATAGAATAGTATTGAGATCCCAGAAAAAAATGTACACATCTATGGACAGCTAATTTTTGACAAGGGAGCCAAGGAAATACACTGGAGAAAAGAAAGTCTCTTCAACAAATGGTGTTGGGAAAACCGGACAGCCACATGCAAAAAAATGAAAGTAGACGATTATCTTACACCATACACAAAAATCAACTCAAAATGGATTAAAGACATGAATGTAAGACCTGAAACCATTAAACTTCTAGAAGAAAACATAGGCAGTACGCTCTTTGACATTGGTCTTAGCAACATATTTTCAAGTACCATATCTGACTGGGCAAGGGAAACAATAGAAAAAATAAACAAATGGGACTACATCAGACTAAAAAGCTTCTGAACAGCAATGAAAACCATCAACAAAATGAAAAGACAACTTCACAATTGAGAAAATATATTTGCAAACCATATATCTGCTAAGGGGTTAATCTCCAAAATATATAAAGAACTCTTACATCTCAACAACAAAAAAAACCAACAACCCAATTAAAAAATGGGCAAAAGATCTGAACAGACATTTCTCCAAAGAAGATATATAGATGGCCAACAGGTACATGAAAAGATGTTCAACATCATTAACTATCAAGGAAATGCAAATCAAAACTGCAATGAGATATCACCTCACTTCCATCAGAATGACTTTAATTAACAAGACAGGAAACAAGTGTTGGGGAGGATGTGGAGAGAAGGGAACTCTCATACACTGCTGCTGGGAGTGCAAACTGGTGCAGCCACTATGGAAAACAGTGTGGAGATTCCTCAAAACATTAAGGATATATCTACCATACGATCCAGCTATTCCACTGCTGGGTATCTATCCAAAGAACATGAAAACACTAATGCATAAAGGTAGATGCACCCCTGTGCTCATTGCAGCATTATTCACAATAGCCAAGACTTGAAGCAACCTACGTCCTCATCATGGGAGGAATATATAAAGCAGATGTGGTACATATACATAATGGAATACTACTCAGCCATAAGAAATGATGAAATCCAGCCATTTGTGACAACATGGATGGACATTGAGGGTATTATGCAAAGTGAAATAAGTCAGAGGGAGAAGGTCAAATACTGTATGATTTCCCTCATTAAGTAGTAGATAATAACAACAACAAACACATAGAGACTGAGATTGGATTGGTGGTTACCAGAGGGCAAGGCTCGAGGGAGGAGTGCAAAAGGGATAATTAGGCACATGGGTGTAGTGATGGATTGTAATCAGTATTTGGGTGGTGAACATGATGCAGTCTATGCAGAAATAGAAGTATAACGATGTACACCTCAAATATATACAATGTTACAATCCATTGTTCCCACAAAAAAAAAAGGAAAAAAAAAGAATAACCCCAAAGTAAAAAAAAAAAAAAAAAAATAGCTTTTGATTTACAACATTAGATATATGGGGATAGTTTCTGGAGCCTCCATTTGATATTTCCTCATATAATTACTCTTAAATTTCAGAAAAAATTATAAAATAAAAATAATAAACCAAGCCAAACTTTCTATGTTTCTTTGAAAACTACTAATAAAATAGCAAACTCCTGACCCAGTTGATGAAAGAGCAATAGAAACAGCTAATTAGAGACAAAGAAAAGGAACTTACACACAAGTGCAAATAACATTACATATAAAAAGGAGACATACATTTAATTATACTTAATATTAAAAATAATAATAAAAAGACACAACTAATGTCAAAAATATACTAATACATTTGAAAACTCAAAAAAAGAAAAATTTCCTAAAAGTATGTAGTCTTTAAAACTTGCTCAAGGGAAAAAAATAATATGAATAGATCTATAAATATTAAAGATAATAAAATACTCCCCCAAGTAAGTCCATACTATTTTTTTCCAGTAACTTTATTGAGATTATAATGGTTTATAACATTGTGTAATTTTGGATGTAAATTATTGTTTATCAACTTCTGAGTAGACTTCATCGTGGTCACCCCAAGTAGTCTAACTATTGTCTGTCACTGCACATATGTGTCCCCTTACCCCGTTCACTCACACCCAACACCCCTACCCCTCTGGCAACCACTAATATGTTCTCTTTATCGAAGTATTTGTTATGTTCCACATATGAGTGAAATCGTACAGTGTTTATCTTTCTCTGTCTGGCTTATTTTACTTAACATCATACCCTCAAGTTCCATCCACGTTGTTGCAAATGGGATGATTTTGTCTTTTTTGTGGCTGAGCAGTATTCCATTGTATATATATATATCACAGCTTCTTTATTCAATCATCAGCTGAAGTCCATACTATTTTATAGGTGAGCTTTAAATAGCAGATAATACCAATATTACTAGACCCATATTGCCATAAGATAACTAAAAATGAGGGAATTCTCTCAAAATCTTTTTCTAGATCTACTATAAATTTATACCAAACCACCTAAGTACTATATTTTCATATTATTTTCCCCCATGAATACAGATACAAACATTTCTAAACTATCAGCAAAATAAATCCAGTAATTTATATTGGAAGTATAAACATAGTTAAAATGTCCATATTACCACAAGCAATTTACAGATTTGATTCCATCCTAATTAGAATCCCAATGACATTCTTCACAGAAATAGAACAAAGAATCCTAAAATTTATATAGAACAACAAAAGACCCGGAATAGCTAAAGCAATCCTGAGAACAAAGAACAAAGCTGGAGGCATTACAATCCCTGACTTCAAAATATACTACAAAGCTATAGTAATCAAATCAGTAGTGGCATAAAAAGAGATACACAGATCAATGGAACAGAATTGAAAGTCCAGAAATAAAGCCACACATCTATGGACAGGTAATGTTTGACAAAGGACCCAAGAATGTACAATGGAGAAAGGAAAGTCTCTTCAATATATGGTGTTGGGAAAACTGGACAGCCGCATGCAAAAGAATGAAAGTAGACCATTATATTACACTATACACAAAAATTAACTCAAAATGCATTAAATACGTGAATGTAAGATCTGAAACCTTAAAACTCCTAGAAGAAAATATAGGTGGTACACTGACATCAGTCTTGGCAGCATCTTTTCGAATACCATGTCTACACAGGCATGGGAAACAAAAGAAAAAATAAACAAATGGGACTACATCAGACCAAAAAGCTTCTGAAAGGCAAAAGAAACCAGAAACAAAGTAAAAAGACAACCCACCAAGTGGGAGAAAATATTTGCAAATCATATATCTGACAAGGGGTTAATTTCCAAAATATATAAAGAACTCATACTATTCAACAACAAAAAGCAAACAACCTAATCAAAAAAATGCACAGAGGCTTTGAACAGACATTTTTCCAAAGAAGATAAACAGATGGCCAACAGATACATGAAAAAAACATTCAAAATCACTAATAATTAAGGAAATGCAAATAAAAGCTACAATGAGATATCACCTTACATCTGTCAGAATGGCTATAATTAACAAGACAAAAAATAACAAATGTTGGAGAGGATGTAGACAGAAGGGAACCCTCATACACTGCTGGTGGGAATGCAAACTGGTATAGCCACAATGGAATACAGTATGGAGATTTCTCAAAAAATTAAAAATAGGGGGCCAACCCAGTGGCATAGTGTTTAAGTTCCCACACTCTTCTTCGGTGGCCCAGGGTTCACAGGTTCGGATCCCGGGCACAGACCTATACACCACTTATCAAGCCATGCTGTGGCAGGCATCCCACATATAAAGTAGAGGAAGATGGGCGTGGATGTTAACCCAGGGCCAATCACCTTTAGCAAAAAGAGGAGGACTGGCAACAGATGTTAGCTCCTGGCTAATCTTCCTCATCAAAAAAAAAAAAAAATTAAAAATAGATATACAACAAAATCCAGCTATCCCACTACTGGGGTTTATCCATAGAACACGAAATCAACAATTGAAAAAGACATATGCATCTCTATCTTCATCTCAGCATTATTCACAATAGCTAAGACATGGAAGCAACCCAAGAGCCCATCAATTGAAAAATGGATAAAGAAGATGTGGCATATATATACAAAGGAATATTACTCAGTCATAAAAAAAGACAAAATCATCCCATTTGCAACAACATGGATGGACCTTGAGGGTAGTATGTTAAGCAAAGTAAGCCAGACAGAGAAAGACAAACACTGCATGTTTTCACTCATATGTGGAAGATAAACAAACACATAGATAAAGGGAACATATTAGTGGTTACCAGAGTGGAAGGGGGTGCAGGGGGGGGTGGACAAAAGGGGTAAAGAGGCACATATGTATGGTTATGGATAAAAATTAGACTATTGGTGGTGAGGACGATGCAGTTATACAGAAACTGATATATAATAACGTGCGCCTGAAATCTGACAATGTTATAAACCATTATGACCTCAGTAATATAATTTTTAAAAATCCAGTAATTTATAAAATAATAATATCTCATGATAAAGTCAAGTTCCCAGGAATTATGTAACGTTATAAAGTCTGGTTATATTCTTTACTACATTACAAATTAAAAGAGAAAGTCATGAGATTATCTGAATAATGGAGAAAATATATTTGCTCTATTTCAGTATCCATTTGTTTTAAAACCCTTAGAAAACTAGAAATAGTAGGAAACTTCTTTTACATGATAAAAATTGTCTGTAAAGCACATATCATGACTAATGGTAGAAGATTAGAAGACATTAGTGTAATTTCAGAAATAAGAATAATATGTTACTTATTACAGCTTCTATCAATATAGAAATGGAGGCTCTGACCATACCAGCAGACTAACAAATAAATAACAGGAAGAAAGTTTGGAAGAAAGAAACAAATCTGTCATTAATTGAATACAATCTGATTTTCCATACATAAGCACAGATGTTGTAAAGGCAGATGTATAAAGTTCAGCATATTTGCTAGATATAAGATCAATAAACAGAAATTAATTAAATATCTTTTCATCAATTTATAGAATATGTATTTTTTTTTTTTTTTGGTGAGGAGGATTAGTCCTGAACTAATATCTGTGGCCATTTTCCTTTATTTTGTATATGGGACACCGCCACAGCATGGCTTGGCAAACGGTGCGTATGTCCGCGCCCAGGATCCGAACTTGAGAACCCCAGGCCACTGAAGTGGAACATGTGTACTTAAACACTATGCCACTGGGCTGGCCCCCCAAAACATGTACATTTAAGAGTCTTATATGTATAGTAGCCATAAAATGAAAGCACCTAGGAATAAATATAATAAAATCTATGCATGACCCTAATTGAAGAGAAAAATTAAAATGTGTAAATGTGTGTGTATATACATATATATGTATATATACTTATATTTTTCTTTATGAAAAGCCCAATATTTTAGATATGTAAATTATTCTTAAATGTATCTATACATTGAAAGTAGATTTAATTAAAAAATCTTCCAGAATGTCTCATCGAATTTGACAGTTTCTAAATTGTATAGAAAAAAGAAAGAATCAAGATTAGCTAAGGCAGCAGCATTATGCAGAATATCCAAAAACTAAAAACAAACCCACATGTCCATCAACTGATGAATGGCTAAACAATATGTGATGCATCTATACAATGGACTATTATTTGGCAGTAAAAATAATGAAGAAAGGATACATACTACAACATGGATGAACCTTGAAAATATTACGCTAAATGAAAAAAGCCAGTCAAAAAGAACAGGTGTTGTATGATTCCACTTACATGAAATGTCTAGAATAGACAAACCTATAGAGATGGAAAGTAAATTAGTGATTTCCTGTGGCTCTGTGGGTGGTGGGGAATGGCAAGTGATTTTTACTGGGTGCAGGGTTTCTTTATGGCGTGATAAAAATGTTCTAAACTTAGATTGCAGTAATGGTTATACAACTCTGTGAATATACTAAAAACCATTCTATTGTACACTTTAAATGGGTAAATTTTATATGATGTAAATTATGTCTCATAAAGATGTAGAAAATATATTAGCTACAACAATTTTGCAGAAGAACAAGTTATAATTATTATGATAGTATACCTTTGACACTGTGGTTGACAAACAAACCATTGAAAAACAACAGAGAGGCAAGAGATGGACTGACGCACCCAGGAAAAATTGTTAAATGACTTAAAAATGGCTTTGTAACTCATTGAGAAGAAAGATGGAATATTCCACAAGTGATTCTTAAAAAAATATTGAATCCCTCACATGATATAAAAAAAAATTAATTAAAGATACATTGAAAACCATGGAGGAAAGCAAAAGTTTAAGATTCTTTTTGAAGAAAATGTATAAAAATATATTTACTATCTTAGTGTAGGGAAGGAATTATTAACAGAAAAACAAAAAGCACAAGCCATGGACAAAAAGATTGATAATTTATCTATTAACATGCATAAACTTCTGTGCATAAAAATATACCAGAAGTGACATGATACGCCATGGACTATAAGAAATTATTTGCAACAAATATATTACATGATGGATCAGTATACAAAATGCTGTAATATTTGCAAACTGCAAGGAAGTAGGGACAAGATAAATAGTTTAATAGAGAAAAATTATGACTAGGTAATTAACAGAAGATGAAATTCTAACTAAGAGTAAACTTATGAAAATTTGCTGAACCTCACAAGAGAATAGAGAGAACAAGTTAAAACCACAGTGAACCACCTCTAACATTCCTATTCTGTTTTTCAAAGGGGAGTGGAGAACAGACAATGCTAGGTCTCGATGAGGTTGTCACTCAGTAGGAGTGCTTTTGTAATTCTCTTGTAAATGTGACTACGGATGTTAATGTGTTATAATTTCTTTGAATAGCAATTTGGTTTTTCATACTAAAGTTGATCATTTACATATCTTGCAGCCTAGCAATTTCATTCCTAAATATATACCCTGGAGAATTTCTCATATATTTATAAAGAAGACATATATCTTAATTTCTATAATCCCATAACAGTGCTTTGAATGTGAATGTACATATCAAAATATATGTGCATGCATATATACACACACACACACTAACACAACTGTTTGTCCATCAGCAGAAGAATGGGTAAATTAATTGTGGTTTATTTGTAGAAGAGAACACTATAAATCACTGAATCTAGAAACACTGGAGTAACAAATGTCAACATGGAGAATATGACAAATCTATTGACAGAAAAAACACATGACAAAAATGCATACAGTAATTAATCACTTAAACACGCAAAAGACATAACATATAATATTCACATATATCTTGTTGTATATGTATATATTTATAATAAGATTAGGTACACATACATAGGAATAGTAAAATCAAATTCGAGATACTGGCCATCACTGGAAATGAGAACAACTGCAATTGACGCAACCAGGAAGGGAATCAGTTACCACAATTGGTTTGGTAATATAATATTTATTTATAAAGCTGGTGATGAGTCCGGAGTTTTGTTATTTTATTCTTTATGTCTTTGATATATTTTAAATAATTTATAATAAGTTTTAAAAACTCAAACGAATTAGATATATAACATATACTACTAGTAATGGAGATTTAAGATTTACGTGACCTAATTCTCTTTACTCTATGTGTTCTTTCCAACCACACATTCTCCAAATTTTTGAAACTCTCAAATTGTCCTCTAGTGACTCTACAAATCACCCTGAAGTTATTTAATAGATTTGCTACGGCTACATGTCTTGTTAGGCAGTTAATTAGACCATGTCTTGTAGTGTCCAATCCCATGTGTTCAATAGAACAATATAAGAACTAACAGGCATAATAATGTCTTTTAAAATTAATTTTAATAAGAAACTATAAATAATATTTTGAAATAAATTTTAGAGTAAGCACACAGCTATGCTTATTGAATGAATTTTACTCAGGGCTAACTATAACAAATATAGAAATAATCAAATTGGAAATCAAAGTCAGCATCATGGCGGCATAAGTTGGCCCTCCATTTTTTCCCTTCCTTTTAAGAACTACATTCAGCATCCATCTGTGAACAAAAATGCCTCTATGGGAGTTGTGGGATCAAGTACCATATGCCAAGGGTCTCAGGAGGAGTCTTGACCCCTGTACATCAGATAATATGCAGACAAACCATGGTACAGGCTGTGGAATCAGGAAGAGCATATGAAACTGGCTTCAGCCCCTCTCAGTTGTGGCTGGAGAGCATTGACTTAAGCAGTTACTCACAGATGAGATAGCTTTCATAGAAGTCCAGGTTTCCAGAGGAGAGATTCTAGTACTCTGTTGGAGAAAAAGAAATACAAATTCGGACTTTAGAGAACATAAGATGAAATTTCCAGCACTGTCCCAACCCAAAGGTGGCAAAAGTGTGGGTCTGAACTAATCTGCAGTGACCTCTCCTGTGGGAGAAAGGGAGAGTAGTGAGTGAGTGCTCAGATTCCCCAGCTGTGTGGGATGTTGCTCAAGAAAACTGTTTCTTTACCATAGCACTCAGAGTATTCAGGCAAGACCTCCATGACTGGCGAGAGGGAGGAGATTGGGAAACAGGCAGATAAGAACATAAGAGGGCATTAAAAGGATATGTTTCCTGCTGATTGTATTCAGGACTCCTGCAGGAATCTCACCCATGAGCTGCTGGGAAAACCTCATGTGAGGATCCCCTCAACTGGTCACAGGCACCCCCAACACCCCAAGTGCCAAACTCACACTCACCCCTCACTATGCTGCCAGATCCTGTGTTCTCTTTCAAGCGCAGTGGTGAGAGTAAGCTTTGGTAGACAGGAATGGGCACAGAAAACAGGCCAGGGTCTAGGGCAAGGGAGAAACCATAAATTTGACTGTAGCACCATCTTCCAGAAAACATAAAAGCGGTTTCCATCAGCTGACTTGGTGAGCTATAAGATCCAGAGAAGACATCCAAGCTTAAGAACTCTGCCACAAGACGGAGCAAGGAGCATGGAGCAGGTGTATCAATACAAAGTCAGAGAAAGCCTCAGATTAAAGTGGGACCCATAAAATCTATCTCCCACTTGAAGGTAAAGACTGGAGGAGATGAGAGGTACTTCAAATGTGAAAACAGCAATGTAAATCTCCAAGAAACATGAAGAATCAAGAAAACATGGTATGACAAAAAGATAACAATAATCCTCCAGCAACCAAACCCAAATACATGAAATCTGTGATTTACTCAAGAAAGAATTCAAAATAGCTGTCTTGAGTAAACTAAATGAGCTACAAGGAAACACAGGAAGACAATTCAAGAAAATCAGGAAAAAAATACATGAAAAAAATCAGAAATTTAACAAGAGATAGAAATCATATAAAAGAACAAAACTGAAATTCTAGAGCTGAAGAATTTTATGACTGAAATGAAAAAATGCATCATAGAACATCAAAATAAAAATAGACCAAACAGAAGACAGAATCAATGAGTTAGACGATAAAAACTTTGAAATAACTTAGTAAGAGGAGAACAAAGAAAAGTGAAGGAAAAGAATGAAGAAAAACTTTGTGCTTATGGGACACCATTAAAATAACAAATAGAATCATTAGAGTTCCATAAGGAGAAAAGAGAGAGAAGGGGGCAGAAAGTTATGTAAGGAAATAATTGCTGAGAAGTTCTCAAACCTGGAGAGAGACTTGGACATCCAAGTTCATGAAATTATTAGATCATTTCATTATTTCAATCCAAAATGATCATCTCTAAGACAAACTATAATAAAATTTTAAAAATCAAATATAAAGAAATAATCCTAAAACCAGGAAGAGAAAAAAAGATTGCAACCCTCAAAGGAACACCCATTAGACTATAAGCAGATTTCTCAGCACAAGGGCCAGGAGAGTACAGTGACATATTCAAAGCGCTGGAAGTAAAAAATCGCCAGCCAAGAATACTCTGTCTGGCAAAGCTATCCTTCAGATATGAAGGAGAAATACTTTCCCAGACAAACAAAAGCTAAGGGAGCTCATCACAACTAGACCTGCCTTACAAGAAATGCAGAAAGGAGTTCTTCAAGCTGAAATGAAAAGATGCTAATTAGCAATGTGAAAACATACAAAAATATACAAAACACTGATAAAAGTGAAAAATAAATAGTCAAATTTAGAAAGTTCTAATTATATAATAGGATGGTGTATTGAACACTTAACTATAGTATAAATGTTAAAGGAAAAGAGTATTAAAAATAATTGTAGCTACTATATTTTGGTAATGAATATGCAATATAAAAAGAAGTAAATTGTGACATCATAAACATAAAAGAGGGAAGTAAAAGGGTAAAGTGTTTGTATGCAATCAAAGTTAAGTTTCTCTCAGCACAAATAGGACTGTTATATTTATAACATCTTTTATGTAAGCCTGGTGGTAATCATAAAGCAAAAACCTATAGCAGATTCAAAAAAAATAAAGAGAATAATAGCATACCACCATGGAAAATCACCAATTCACCAATATAGGTAGAAGGAAAGGAAAAAGGAGCAACAAAACTACAAAACAGCCAGAAAGTAATTTTTAAGATGACATTAGTAAACCCTATATATCAATAATTATTCTAAATGTAAGTACATTAAGTTCTTTGATCAAAGACGCAGTGGCTAGATGATAAAATAAAAATAAAAATCCAACTCTATTCTGCCTACAAGAGACTGACTTCAGCTTGAAGAACAACATACGGTTAAAGTGAAGAGATGGACAAAGATATTCCATGCAAGTGGAAACCAAAAGAAAGCATAGGTAACTTATGTCTTATATCTGACAAAATATACTTTAACCCAAAAAAACAGACAATCATGTTATCATTATAATGATAATGGGGTCAACTCATCAAGAAGATATACCAATTGTAAATATGTATGCACCTAACATCAGAGCACCTGAATATATTAAGCAAATTTACCAACAGAGCTGAAGGGAGAAATAGACAACAATAAAATAACAGTAGGAGAATTCAATAGCCCAATTTTAGCAATGGGTAGATCATCCAGACAGAAAATCAATGAATAAATTTTACATTGGAACCATATTTTATACCAATTGGACCTAACAAATACACATAGAACATTCCATACAACAGGAATGTAATACATATTTTTCTCAAGTGTGCATAGAACATTTTCCATCATAGGTCATATAAATGGCCATGAAACCAGTCTTAACAAGTTTAAGAAAATTGAAATCATACCAAGTATCTTATCTAAACACAATGGTAAGAAACTAGAAGTCAACAACAAGAAGAATGCTGGAAATATCCAAACAAGTGGAAAATAAACAACACACACCTGAACAACCAATGAGTCAAAAAATAAATCAAAAGGAAAATCAAAAAATATTTCAAAGCAAATGAAAATGGAAACAAAGCATATCAAAACCTATGGGATGCTGAAAAAGCAGTTCTAAGAGGGAAATTTACAGTGATAAATGCATATATTAGAAAAAAGAAAGATCAAATAAAAAAACTACAATTAATACTCAGGGAACTAGAAAAGGAAGAACAAATTAAGCCCTAAGGTAGCCTAAGGAAGGAAATAACAAAGGTCAGAATGGAAAAAAAAGAAATAGAATCAGAAAAATAATAAAAAAGATCAACAAAACTAAGATCTGGTTTATTTAAAAGATAAACAAAAGTTAGCTAGACTAACGCAGAAATAAGAGAGAAGACTCAAATAAAATCAGAAATGGAAGAGAAGAAATTACAACTGATATCACAGAAATACATAGCATCATAAGAGAATACTATGAACAATTATATGCTAACAAATAAGATAGTCTAGTCGTAACGGATAAATTCCTAGATACATACAACCTACCAAGACTGAATCATGAACAAATAGAAAATTTGAACATATCAGTAATTAAGGAGATTCAATCAGTAATCAAAGATCTCCTAAATCAGAAAAGTCCAGGACTAATGGTTTCACTGGTGAATTCTACCAAACATTTAAAGGAGGTATAGTGCCAATCCTTCTCAGACTCTTCCCAAAAATTGAAGAGGAAGGAACACTCCAAATCTCAATTTATAAAACCTGCACTTCTCTGATACCAAAGCCAGATAAAGACACTACAAGAAAAGAAAACTATAGACCAATATCCCAGATAAACATGGATGCAAAAATTCTCAATAAAATATTAGCAACCTGAATTCAACAGCACACTAAAATGATCATACACTATGATCAAGTGGGATTTAACCTTGGAATGCAAGGATGTTTCAACATATGCAAATCAATTAAGGTGATACAGTAATAGAATGAATGATAAAATCCATATGATCATCTCAATAGATGTAGAAAAAACATATGACAAGAGTCAACATTCTTACATTATAAAAAACCCTTAACAGATTGGGTATAGAAGGAATACGCCTCAACATAATAAAGGCCATCTACCACATACCCACAGCTAACAACATATGCGACAATGAAAGTTTGAAAGCTTTTCCTCAAGAGTCTGGAAGAAAAGTGTCCCCACTCTTACCACTCTTATTCAAAATAGTACTGGAAATCGTAGCTAGAGGAATCAGGCAAAATAAAGGACTGGTACTGTTAAAATGTCCATACTAGCAATATCCATCCATAAATTCAATGCAGTTCCTTTCAAAATTTTAGTGACATTTTCAGAGAAATAGAAAAAACAATCCTAAAATTTGTGTGAAACCACAAAAGACCCTGAAGAGCCAAGGCAATCCTGAGAAAGAAGAATAAAGCATGAGACATCACACATCCTGATTTCATTCTACGCTACAAAGCTATAGCAATCAAAACAGTATGATACTAGCATAAAAATAGACACATAGACCAATAAAGCGGAAAAAAGAGCCCACAAATAATCCCACACATATATATTCAACAAATATTTGACAAGGAATCCAAGAATACTCAAAGGGGAAAGAATAGTCTCTTCAATAAATGGTGTTAGAATAACAAGAAAGCCACTTCCAAAAGAATGAAACTGGACCACTATCTTATCCCACACACAAAAATCAACTCAAAATGGATTAAAGACTTGAATGTAAAATCTGAAACCATAAAATTCCTAGAAGAAAATAGAAGGGGTTCTAATATAATACAACATAATATAATATAATATAATATTATATTATATAATACAATGCAACACAATGTAATACAATGCGACACAATGTGATACAATGTAACACAATGTAATACAATGTAATGCAATGTTATACAATATAACATAATTGATATGATATATTAGCTCTTTGACTTCAGTCTTGGCAATGATTTTTTGGGATTTGACATGAAAAGCAAAGGCAACAAAAGCAAAAATAAGCAAGTGGACTTCATCAAACTAAAAAGCTCTGCACATTAAACAAAACCATCAACAAAACAGCAACACAATCCACAGAATGGAAGAAAATATTTGCGAATTATATATTTGATCAGGGTTTAATATCTAAAATATTTAAAGAACTTCTACAACTCAATAACAAATAAGCAATCCAATTAAAAAATGGGCAAAGGACTTGAACAGACATTTTTCCAAAGAAGATATACAAATGGTCAACAGATACATGAAAAGATACACAACATCACTAATCATCAGGGAAATACAAATCAAAACCACAATGAGATATCATCCTACATCTGTTAGAATGTCTGTTACTAAAAAGACAAGAACTAACAAGTATTGTCAAGGGTGTGGAGAAAAGAGAACCCTTGTACACTGTTGGTGGGCATGTAAATTGGTGCAGCCACTATGGAAAATGGTATGAAGTTTCCTCAAAAAGTTAAAAATAGAACTACCATATGATCCAGAAATCCCACATGTGGGTATATATCTAAATGAAAAGAAAACAGGATATCAAAGAGATATCTGCACTCCATGTTTATAGCAGCATTATTTGCAATAGCAAGATATGGAAACAACCTAAGTGTCTATCTACAGATGAACAAATCAAGAAAATGTGATATATAATGGAATGTTATTCAGCCATAAAAAAGAAGGAAATCCTGCCATTTGCAACAACATGGATGGACCTTGAGGGCATTATGCTGAGTGAGATAAGTCATACAGAAAAAGACAAAGTTATACGATGTCACTTTTATATGGAATCTAAAAAAGCTAAACCTGTAGAAACAGACAGTAAAATGGTGGTTACCAGGGCCCGGAAGATGTGGGAATTGGGGAGATTTTGGTCAAAGTGTACAAACTTGCAGTTAGAACATGAATAAATTCTGGAGATCGAATGCACAGCCTTGTGATTTTAGTCAATAATATTGTATTATATAGTCCAAAGTTGCTAAGAGATTAAATCTTAATTGTTCTTACCACCAAAAGAAATGATAATTACGTGATGTGCTGGAAGTGTAAGCTAATGCTATAGTGGTAATCCTGTTGAAATATATGAATGTATCAAATCAATATGTTGTATACCTTAAACTTATACAATATTATATATCACTGATATCTCAACGAAAAAAAGAAAAAGTAACATTTGATATGCTCTGAGACAGCAATGTTAATTTCTATAAAATGCAGATGGGGTACAATACCATTATATGTCGATTGAATCTGTGCTGAGTGTTGATTAAATGGTTCAGAGTCCATGTCTTTGAAGAAGGGTCACTGTAAGTACGCCTTAAGATGACAAGATGTCATAAAGCTGGAAGAACCAAGAGAAGAATGTCAATGACCCCTAAAGTCCAAACCAGTACATTCAAGCTGAGAAGGTGAAGTGTAACACGAAAAGGTAAAAGATCTGCTCTTTGAAAACTGACAGAAAGAGTTCCACTCTATACTATTCAGCAAATATACTATTCAGCAAATAAAGCAGTAAATAGAAATGGAAGGTGGGAGGAAAAGTATGTGTGCATGTTTCATTATGTATATTAAAATATACTTTAAAATCCCTTTATAATAGCATTAAAATGTCTTAAAAGATCTTAAAAGTCTTATGTATTGTAAAATATGTCTAGACATACAAGTAAGGTTTTGTTTTGTTCTGTTTTTGTTTTTCTTTTATAATCTGTGGGGAAGGAAACTAAGGCTAGAAAACAGGGATGTGGGAAGGACAATTTTAACTCAATAATAATCTATTATAATTTCTAATTTTGAATGCTGTGAATGTATTGTCTATTCAGAAATTAAATTAAAGAATGTAACACTGGAAAAACAAAAAAGAAAAGAAAATCAAAGTCCAACTATTAACAAAATTTAAGTTCCCAAGCTCTGAACTACAGAGATCATTAATTTCATGCATAATTAAACAAAATTTTCTATGAGAAAAAAAATCATAGTTAAACAACTAATTACAAGACTAATGATGTTTCCCTAACCATTAAGTATTCTTTTCTTATTTATTCTTCCTTGTCCTATTATTATCACAAGGAGTATCCATTAAGAGATGAGTTTTGAGAGGGTACTTAGGCCTTTAAGACTTGAAGGAAATTCTGTAAGACAATAATGCATTTAGACATCTTATTTACTCACTCATTCATTCATTAAATGCTTGCTTGATCACCTACTACATGTTGGGGTAGAAAATAATCATCCCTTACGGACCTTCAAATCCAGCAGATTATAGAGACAAATGGTAATACACGCACACACACATACCCATACAAACTGTAGGTTCAAAATAATATCTAGTCTAGAAAGATGTGCATGTGTGGTAATTAGTGGCTTTCAGAAAGTGATGTTTAGAGTAAATAATTCCTGAAATAATATAATACCTTACAAGTGTTCAGGGATCTATAAAGAGATGGGTATGATTGTTTTTTGTAACTTATATTGGCAAAGACATTTTTGAAAACAAGTCTATGGGCTCCATGATGCACTAACCATTCTCTAACAGTAAATAGGGACAGCATGATGGCAGACTATGTCTCTACACAGAAAGAAAGGAACAAAAAGTGTTCTTTCCGTTGTCTTTTACCCAAATTCTTCATCATTGTGCAGAAATTATTCTCACTGGAGTATCTGAAGGAACTCATCCACTACACTTGAGTTCAGAAGAGAGAAAACTCAGAGGTGCCTGGGGTAGACACAAAAGACTGATGGGGAAGAATTTGGAGATGGAAAAGAATTTTAGAGGAGAATAGGATAGGAAAAGGTGACAGAAAGCATTTTTCTGATTAACAATTTTTTCTCCTTATGTAGAAGCTGCTGATCTTAACCAACCTCAAGTAATATAGCTATTTAATTTTTAAGAAGTCGTGCTATCCAAGCAGGTGCTAGAAGTCAAGCAAGCAAATAAATTTAATATTCAAGAGTGAGGTTATGTTTTACCTTTCCTGCAGTGTTACATAATTAAGATTGGAGTTGAGATAAGAATAAAAGATAAGCAAACATATTGCTTTTGTTATTGTCCATTTAAGAGGCAAACTGTTGCATGAGTGATTCTTCAAAATTAATCTACATTGAGTTGCAACATTGTTTAAAGAATAACGTCTGGGATTTATATAAAAACCTTCTCCAAGGAGCTAAAGGAGTTTTATGAATGTTATATAATTAGTCTTCTTAACAGTTCTGTGTAGAAGAGGGCTGGAGCCAGTGACCCCATCATCACAGATGAGAAAGTGTGGATATGAAATTCTAACTAGCATCACTTAGCAAAGCAGTAGCCATGGTTACATAGAGATGCTCCCCATCTCTACCAAAGGTCCTTTCTTTCATGCCAGGTATTATCAGCTTGTCAGGTGGAGGTATGAACATAAGCCTTGCAAACAGAGATATCTGGTTTGAAACCCCAGCTTTATTAGTCGTTAAACTGTGTGATCTTGGATACGTCAGAAGATCTTTCTAAAGCTTAGTTTCTTCACCTGTAAAATAAAAACAGCCAGAACAGTGTGATTTTAAAGATTTAAATAATACATATAAAGCTCCAAGCACTGTAACTTACAAAGTAAGTGCTCAACCAGTGTTAGTTCCCTTAACTACAAAATGTTAATGCTCAAATACCATATTCAATACCAATGCCAGAACCAATATTTATATAACATGGTATGTTGCCTTAAATGGATTAGTCTGCATCCTATTCCTCCAACAGAGCCTTGACCAACTTTTGGACCCCTCCTCAGTCTGCAGCACACAAGGTCCTAAGGCTTCCTCTATCCCTCCATGGGTATGCTGCAGGCTCACACAACTCATCTGCTCTCCTAACTCTACAGCTTTCCCACTTTTCTTCCTGCCTTACATGCAACGTATATTCTTCATTTTGTGTTTCATTTCTACAGGGCTTTTCTAAGTGATTTTTTCATAAACTCATTTATTTTGAGTTGTTAATGGTTTGAACAGACCATCTTTGAAAGTCTCTTTCAGTGGTTTTGTATACATGAAGTAACTGGCCAAGAGATGAATACTGTAGTTTCACACATTGCAAGCAACTAAGGGAAGAACTATGTTCTATGCTGCTTCATAAGCCATGTGAGTGGGTGGGAGAGGGGCTCAAATACCTACTCAAGTTGCCAAGCAATTTATAGTCATCTTCTGTAATTAGGAGCACTAATTCTGCCTGTTATATCAGTGTGTTTTATAATAGTACTTGCTCTCATTCTCGAAAGTATGCCATTTGAGTCAATTAATTATACGGTAAACTTTTATCTGCATTTATGCACAACCACACATGTAAGGAAGGTAATTTTTAAAATGATGACAGCAATTCAGAGAAATTAAGTAATTTTGTTCTAAATCACACACATAATAAATGCTAAAGCCTGTATGCAAAATTTAAAGCACATTGCTTAGTGTATGGCACATAGTACAGATTTTTTCTTTTATTTTTTGCTGAGGAAAATTCACCCTGAGCTAATATCTGTGCCACTCTTCCTTTATTTTGGATGTGGGTCGCTGCCACAGCCTGGCTGCTGATGAGTGGTGTAGGTCCACACCTGGGAAGCAAACCCAGGCCACCAAAGTAGAGAGCACTGAAATTAACCAGTAGGCCACAGGGCTGGCCCAATTTTTTTTTTTTTTTAATAAACTGATGGACAAGATCCTTGGTCCTCCCTCATACACAACAATACCACATTGCATCATCAAGAGGGATTAAGTTTTCTGCAGTAACAAACAATCACAAAAGTTTTATTTCTCAATCACATTTCATACCCATCATTTGTTGAGGGGAGAGGGATGAAGTCTGTAATTATATTGGAATTTTTATTGGATTGTTTTGAATCCATAAGTCAATTTGTGATAGATAAATTTAAAATACATCCTTTTTAGATTCATCTATAGTTATGTAATATTTTTGATGCTATAGTTGTCTTTAAAAATATTATTTGATTTTTGTCTATTTTTATCTAGAAAAATTGCTAAAGTCACCAATTTAAATAATTTGTCTTGAGAGGAGGGTTCAAGATGATGGTATAGGAAGAAGCTGAACTCACCTCCTCCCACAGACACACTAAATCTATCTTACATATAAAGCAATTCCTCCTGAAGTAGAACTGAGGGCTGATTGAATAGCTTCTGCACAATAGATGATAGGGGGACCTCATAGAGATGGGTAGGAGAAACAGAGACACAGTATCAATGGGAATCCTGCCCCTAACAGGGTAACCTGAAGCAGGAAGAGATATCACTGAGGGGCCTGCACATAGGCTTACCTGCCCTGAGGCACAGTAAAAAAACAGTGATTAAAAGGGCACATAGATTATATGGGAAGAAAATCCATTTGTTAACCCTAGAGCATCTGCCAAACAAATGGAGAACTGCTGGAACTCTCTCCAGGGTCAGAAGCACCAGTAAAAGCCATTTTTTGCATTATCTGTCCACCTTGATAATGTGAGAGGGAGCATGGTCTAGATGCTCCCGTGGCCTGCTAGGGACACACTAGCGTGTCCTGGGCCCCTGACCCACACCAGCTCCAGCTGTTCTGCCAAGGCGTCTCTGGTGCAGCATGCCCTGGTACTCCCTGGCTCATGCCTATTCCAGCACCTGTCATCTTGCCAAGGTAGTCCCAGTGTGGCATGCCCCGGTAACTCCTACCCCACACCTGCTTCCACTTCAGCCATCCCACCAAGGCGGCCCCCTCAGAGTGTTTCCCAGGACTTCCTGGTCCATGTTTGCTTCAGCTCCAGCTGTCCTGCCAAGGCAGCTTGGACATGGTGCACCCCAGGAATCCCTCAGCTCAAGTTCACTCCAGCTCCAGCCAGCCTTCCAAAGCCACCCAACACACACAGTCTGCACAAGGGATACTCCTACACAAGGCCAATCCTTCAAGACTGGGAGAGGTAACAGTTTTGTTTAATTTGTTGGAAAAAACACAGAAAATCAAACATAATAATGAGACAGAGGAATATGTTCTAAATGAAAGAATAAGATATAAATTCCACAAAAAAATCCTAATAAAATGAAGATAAATAATTTATCTAATAAAGAGTTCCAAATAATGGTCATAAAAATGCTCACTGAACTAAGGAGAAGAATGGAAAAACACAGTGAGAACTTCAACGAAGAGTTGGAAAATGTACAAAAGAACTAATCAGAGCTAAAGAATACAACAACTGAACTGAAAAATACACTAAAGGGAATCAACAGCAGATTAGATGATACAGAAGAACAAATCAGTGATCTGGAAGACAAAATAGTGGAACTCATCCAATCAGAAGAGCAAAAAGAAAAAAAAGAATTAATAAAATGAAATAGTTTAAAGAACCTCTAACATCAAGCATACCAACACTCACACACTCGTATTATAGGTGTTTTAGAAGGAGAAGAGAGTAAGGGGTAGAGAAATTATTTAACAGAATAATGGCTGAAAACTTTCCTAACCTAGGGAAGGAAACACACATCCAGGTCCAGGAAGCACACAGAGTCACAAACAGGATAAACCCAAAGAGATCTATACCAAGACATATTATAATTAAAATGGCAAAAACTAAAGATAAAGAGAGAATCTTAAAGGAAGCAAGACAAAAATAACAAGTTACCTACAAGGGAACTGCCATAATATTACCAGCTGATTTTTCAGCAGAAAATTTGCAGGCCAGAAAAGAGTTGAATGATATATTTAAAGTGCTGAAAAGAAAAGAAAACTTACAAATAAGCATACTCTACTTGACAAAGATATCGTTCAGAATTGAAGTAGAAATAGAGTTTATCAGACAAGCAAAAATGAAAAGAGTTCATCCTCAGTAAACTTGCCTTACAAGAAAAGTTAAACAGTCTTCTTCTTTAAGTGGAAAAGATAAAGGCCATAACCAGAAATATGAAAATATATTAAAGAAAAATATCTCACTGGTAAAGCCAAATATTTAGTACAGGCAATGAATTAGCCACTTAAAAAGCTAGTATGAAGGTTAAGAGAAAAAAGTAGTGAAATCAACTATAACTACAATAAGTAATTAAGGGATATACAAAATAAAAAGATGTAAAATATGACATAAAAACATAAAACATGAGGGGGTAGTAAAAATGTGTGCTTTTAGATTGTGTTTGAACTTAAGCAACTATCACCTTAAAATAGACTGATATCTATATACATATATATATATATGTGTCGATCTATACGAAACTCATGGTAACCACAAACGAGAAATCTACACAAAATTTATATACAAATAATAAAGAGAAAGGAACCTAAACATAACACGAAAGAAAACCAGGAAACAAATGAAGAGAGCAAGAGAAAAAGAAAGAAACAAAGAGTGACACAAACAACCAGAAAGAACCAACAAAATGGTAATTAGTACATATGTATCAATACTTTAAATGTAAATGGACTAAATGCTCCAATCAAAGGACATAGAGTGGCTTAGTGGATCAAAAAACAAGACCCATCTATAATATGCCTACAAGACACTTTCTTTAAATCTAGACACACATAGACTGAAAGTGAAAGGATGGAAAAAGATATTTCATGCAAATGGAAACAAAAAGTAAGCCGGGATAGCAGTCCTTATATCAGACAAAATGAACGTTAAAGCAAAGATAGTAACAAAAGACAAAGAAGGATATGACATAATGATAAAGAGGTCAATCCAAAAAGAGGATATAACAATCATAAATATCTATACATCGAACATAGGTGCACCTAAATACATAAAGCAAATATTAACAGACATAAAGGGAGAAATTCACAGTAATACAATAATAGTAGGGACCTTTAATACCCATTTACATCAATGGAAAGATTATCCAGAGAGAAAATCAATAAAGAAATATTGGCCTTAAATGATACACTAAACCAGATGGTTTTAATAGATATATACAGAATATTTCATCCAAAAATTGAGGAATACATGTTCTCATCTAGTGCACATGGAACATTCTCAGAATAGATCACATATTAGGCCATAAAACAAGTCTCAATAAATTTAAGAAGACTGAAATTATATGAAGCCTCATTTCCTACTACGAGGGTATAAAACCAAAAATCAATTACAAGAAGAAAACTGGAAAATACACAAACATGTGGAGACTAAACAACATACTGCTAAACAATCAATGGGTCAATTAAAAAATTAAAGAGAAAGCCAAAAATATCTTGAGACAAATGAAAATGGAAACACAACTTTCCAAAATCTACAGGACATACCAAAAGCAGTTCTAAGAGGGAATTAGTAGTTCTAATTGTTCATAGCAATTCAGGCCTGGTTAGGAAACAACAAAAACCTCAAATAAGAAATGTAATTTTACATTTAAAGGAATCAGAAAAGGAAGAGCAAATAAATCCCAAGTTAGTAGAAGGAAAGAAATAATAAAGATCAGAGCAGAAATAAATGAATAGAGACCCAAAAACAATAGAAAAGATCAATGAAACAAAAAGCTTATTCTTTGAAAAGATAAACAAAACTAATAAAACTTTAGCCAAACTCATGAAGAAAAAAAAGGAGAGGGCCCAAATAAGCAAAATTAGAAATGAAAGAGAAATTACAAATGACAACACAGAAATACAAAGGATCATAAGTGTACTATGAATAAATATACACCAACAAATTGGAAAATCTAGAAGAAACAAATAAAGTCCTAGAAATTGCAAGACTGAATCACAAAAGAATAGAAAATCTGAATAGACCAAGTACAAGTAATGAAAATGAATCAGTAATTTTAAAACTTTTTTTAAAAACAAAAAACAAAAGTCCAGGAGCAGACGGTTTCACAGGTGAATTCTACCAAACATTTCAAGAAGAGTTAATACTTATTCTCAATTTATTCCAAAAAATTAAAGAGTAAGAAATGCTTCCAAACTCATTTTACAAGGCCAGCATTATCCTGATACCTAAATCAGACAAAGACATGAAAAAAAAAGAAAATTAGAGGTCAATAACCCTGATGAACATAGACGCAAAAATCCTCAACAAAATATTAGCAAACCAATTTCAACAATACATTAAAAGAATAATACACCATGTTCAAGTGGGATTTAATCTGGCAATGCAAGGATGGTTCAATATCCACAAATCAATCAACATGATACACCCCATTAACAATATAAAAGATAAAAATCATATGATAATCTCAATAGATGTAGAAAAAGCATTTGGCAAAATTCAACATCCATTTATGACAAAAATTCCCAACAAAGTGGTTATGGAAGGAACATACTTCAACATAATGAAGGCCATATATGACAAACCCATGGCTAACATTATACTCAATGGTGAAAATCTAATAGTTTTTCCTTTAAGATCAGAAACAAGACAGGGATGCTTCCTCTCCCCACTTTTATTGAACATAGTATTGGAAGTCCTAGCCACAGCAAGTAAGGAAAAGAAAGGCATCTGAATTGGAAAGGAAGAAGTAAAACTCTCACTATTTGCTGATGACCTGGTACTACATATAGAAAACCCTAAAGACTCCACCAAAAAACTATTAAAAATAACAAATGAATTCAGTATTGTTGTAGGGTACAAAATTAATATACATTAATTGATTGTGTTTCTATACTCTAATAATGAGCTATCAGAAAGGGAAATTAAGAAAGCAATCCCGTTTACAATTGCATCAAAAAGAATAAAATACCTAGGAGTAAATTTAACCAAAGAGGTGAAAGACTTGTACTCTGTATTGATGAAAGAATTTGAAGAAACTCAAATAAACGGAAAGGTATACCACATTCATGGATTGGCAGAATTGCTTTTGTTAAAATTCGGTGCAATCCCCATCAAAATACCAATGGCATTTTTCACGGAACCAGAATAAAGAATCCTAAAATTTGTACGTAACAACAAAAGAACCCAAATAGACAAAGCAGTCTTGAGATTGCTACTTGATATCAGACTATATTACAAAGATATAGTAATCAAAACAGTATGATACTGGCATGAAAATAGACACATAGATCAATGAAATGGAATAGAGAGTCCAGAAATAAACCCAGGCATATATGGCCAATTAATATACGACAAAGGAGGCAAGCATATACAATGGGGAAAAGACAGTCTTTTCAATAAATAGTGTTGGAAAAACTGGGACAGCTACATGCAAAATAATAAAACTAGACCACTATCTTAAACCATATGAAAAATAAATTTAAAATGGATTAAAGACTTGAATGTAAGACCCAAAAATATAAAACTCCTACAAGAAAACACAGGCAGCTGGCTCCTTGACTTCAGTCTTAGCAGTGTTTTTTTGGACTAGTCACCTCAGGCAAGGGCAACAAAAGCAAAAATAAACAAATGGGATTACATCACACTAAAAAGCTTTTGCACAGCGAGGAAACCATCCACAAAGCAAAAAGGCAACTACTGAATGGGAGCAGATATTTGCAAATCATACACTCCACAAGGGGCTAATATCCAAAATATATGAAGAACTTAACATCAAAAAACCAAACAACTCAATTAAAAAAATGAGAGAACTTGAATAGACAGTTTTCCAAAGGAGACATACAGATGGCCCACAGGCACATGTAAAAATGTTCAACATCACTAATCATCAGGGAAATGCAAAACAAAACCACAGTGAGATAGCACTTCACACCTGTCAGAATGGCTATTATTAAAAAGACAAAAAATAACAAGTGTTGGCAAGGATGGGGAGAAAAGGGAACTCTTGTACACTGTGGGAATGTAAACTGGTACAGACACTATGGAAAACAGTGTGGAACCTCTGTTAAAAATTAAAAATAGAATTACTGTATGTTCCAGCAATTCCACTTCTGGTATATTTATCTTAAGAAAACAAAAACATGAATTCAAAGTGACATATGCCTCCCTATGTTCATTGCAGCATTATTTACAATAACTAACATATTGATTATGAATGGATAAAGAAGATATAGTATATATGTACAATGGAATATTACTTAGCCCTATAAAAAGATGAAATCTTGCCATTTGCAACAACATGAATGGACCTAGAGGGTATTATGCTAAGTGAAATAATTCAGGCTGAGAAAGACAAATACCATATGATTTCACTTATATGGGGAATCTAAAATACAAAACAAAAGAGAAACAGCCTCAGAGATACAGGAAACAAACTGGTAGTTACCAGAGAGAGGAGGGCCTGAGGGGGCAGGCAAAATAGGTGAAGGGGATTAGGAGGTATAATCGTCCAGTTATAAAATAAATAAGTTATGAGGATGTAATGTATAAAATAGAGAATATAGTCAGTAATAATGTAATAACTATATGTGGTGACAGATAATAGCTAGACTTATCATGGTGACCATTTTGCGATGTATATAAATATTGAATCACTTCTATGTACATTTGAAATTAATAGGATACCGTATGTCAATTATACTTCATAAAAAAAGAAAGAAATATTTTGTCTTCATACTCTTTTAGTTTTCATACATTCAAATTAATTATGAATAATAATAATCGTATTTATTCTTTCCTAATTCTTACATTTTTAATTCATGTATTTGCCTACTGCACTGGCTATGATCTCTAATACGATGTGAAATAAAAGTGGTCAAGGCAGGGGGCTGGCCCAGTGGTCTAGTGGTTAAGTTTGCACACTCTACTTTGGTGGCTCGGGATTCACGGGTTCAGATCCAGGGTGCGGACCCACACACCACTCATCAAGCCATGCTGTGGTGCCGACCCACGTACAAAATAGAGGAAGATTGGAACAGAGGTTAGTTTAGGGACCATCTTCCTCACCAAAAAAAAAAAAAAAGTGGTCATGTCAGGTATCCTGGTCTCACTGGAATCTCAAAATTAATAATTTCATCATTTCAATTTTGTGTGATATTTGCTGTACATTTTTATATACTCATTATAATGATAAAGCTACTTTTGGTTCTTGATTTTATCAGTATTTCTTTCTTTTTTTTTTAAATAATTTTATTTATTTATTTTTCCCTCTAAGCCCCAGTAGTTAGTTGTATGTCATAGTTGCACATCCTTCTAGTTGCTGTATGTGGGACGCAGCCTCAGCATGGCCGGAGAAACAGTGCGTCGGTGCGCGCCCGGGATCCGAACCCCGGCCGCCAGCAGCGGAGTGCGCACACTTAACCACTAAGCCACGGGGCCAGCCCTATCAGTATTTCTTTCTTTTTCAAAATCATGAATAGATGTTGAATTTCATCAAAGAGCTTTCTACGTTTATTCTCAAGTTCATAAAATTTTTTCCTTAATATGTTAATACAGAAAAATCCATTGATTATATTTCTAACAAATATTGAATTCTTGATATAAAATCAACTTGGTAAAGATATATTACCCTATTTTTTTACGTATTAATGTATCTAGTGCACTAATATTTACTTAGAATTTTAAAATATATTTTCAGGAATGAGATTGGCCTATAATTTTATCTTTTCCACACTGTTATAATTAGTATGAAGATTATTAGCCTCATAAAATGATTTGAAGGATGCATTTTCTTTTTCTATTCTTAGAAGTAGTTTACGATTAGAGCAAATTATTACTTTACAGTTTGAAGGTTTGACTATTCAGGACTTCTCTTTTTTGGTCAATTTTGGTCAATGATAGTATTGTAGCAATTTGTACATTTCATAACTATTTACATATTTTGTTATAGATGTACTCATAATATCTTCCTATGATGATTTTAATTCTGCAGATAATAGAGTGGTATTGCATTTTCATACTTGATATTGATTATTTTACTTGTTTTTCTCCTTTCTCTCTCTCTCTCTTTCTCTCTGTGTGCCCCATCTCTTTTTGATCAATCAGGTTTTAGATCTATCAGTTATATTTGTCTCTTGAGAAATTAACTTTTATATTTATAGATTCCCTCTAAATATTGTTTGTTGTTATCTTTAAAATATCTTCCTTTCTATGTTCTTCGTGTTTATTTAGCTAATTTTGGTAACTTAGCAAGATAAATATTTTTCTCATTAGTATTCTCACTGATATTCTTTGTTTCTAACGTATTCACATAAGGCTATACATTTTCCTCTAAATATATCATTAGCTATACTTTTGATATGTGGTTTTTTATTATTAATCATTACATTTATTAATCATTAACTCTTTTCCAGTTTTCAACATAATTTTGTTTGTACATGGTTTCCTTCTAAGTTACAACATCTGAAAATGATCTAAGCTTAACCTTTACACCTTTGTTATTAATTTCCAGCCTTCTTGCATTGTTGCCAGAAAAATTGGCATGCTTTTAATCCGGTTTTTGAGTTCTAAATGCCATAAATTAGTTCACATTTTTTAATCTTGCTAATTCTCTTCTCTTACTGAAATATTCCCTGCTTGTCCTATTAATTACTTAGAGAAATATGTTAATATTTCTCATTATTGTTGTGGATGTATCTATTTGTCATTGACAATCAATTATTGCTTTATATTTTTGAGGCCATATAATTAGATACATATACATTTAAAATTGACATGCTGGTGAATAGAACTAGTTGTCATTATAAAGTGATCATCATTTCTATTATTGATTCTCATTAAAGTCTATTTTGTTTGATATTAATATAGGTACACTTCCATACTTTTGTCCAGTATTTTCTTAGTATTACTTTTTGCGATATTATACAGTATACCAGTCTTTTATAAACAGTATATCATGATTTGATTTTTATCCAGTCTGGCAAGATTTGTTTTTTCACCAGAGAAGTTTATCCATTTATATTTTATTTCCTTACTTGTATGTTTGGAGTTTTCTTTGCCCTGCTTATTCTTTGGGCCTCTCTTACTTCTTTCTTGTCATTTCAGAATTTATCTTATTTTGTTATTTGTTTTCTCTCTCTCTCTTAATATAAATGTAACTTACTTTGCAATTATTTTAGTGGTTATTTTAGAAATTTTAAAACGCATACTTAACCTCATAAAGTCTATTAATGAATATATCTACTCTTCTCACTGAAAATGTGTGACCTTAGATTACTCTAATTGCGTTTACCCCTTTAAGATTTATTATTGTAGTGTATTTTAAATCTATTTCAGTGCATTTTTTTTGTGTATGTGTGCGAGGAAGATCAGCCCTGAGATAACGTCCATGCCAATCCTCCTCTTTTTGCTGAGGAAGACTGGCCCTGGGCTAACATCCGTGCCCATCTTCCTCCACTTTATGTGGGATGCCACCACAGCGTGGCCTGACAAGCAGTGCATCGGGGTGCGCCAGGGATCCAAACCCAGGCCGCCAGCAGCGGAGTGCGCACACTTACCCGCTACACCATGTGGCCAGCCCTATTTCAGTGCATTTTTAAAGCCGATATCATCATTATTATTGCTTTACACAGTTAACATTCACTTCAGTAAAACCACATATTTGTGTGATCTTCATTCCCTTTTGTAACTCTGACCTTCCTTCTGGATTCATTATTCTTTTGCCGAAGAATAAATTTAGAATTCTGTTTTATGTTTTTCTGCTGGTGGTAAACTCTCTCAATTTCAGTTGCTTGATAAGCTCTTTATTTTGCTTTCATATTTGAAAGATTTATTTCATTTGTGATACAATTGTAATTTTGGAAGGTTTTGCTCCCCTCATACTAATAGCATCATTTCATTATCTTATGACTTCCATTATTGCTGTCGAGAACTTAGTGTAAATCTGTCTTTCCTTTAATCTCTCATTTTTGTTAAAGTCGAGAATGCTTTAGTTATTTCTTTTTGTCTTTGATTTTTTCACACTTTTACAATTATGTGTTTAAGCATAGATTTTTCTTTAATCTCCTTGATATTTTCCAGGCTTCTCGAATCTGTAAATTATTGCCTTTAATCAGTTCTTTAAATTTCTCAGCTACTTTTTCTTACAATATTCCTTTTGCCTATTTCCTTTTCCTCCTTCCTTTTAAAACTCCAATTAACTGTTTGTTATACCTTATCACTCTATTCTCTATGCTGCTTATACTCACTGCTATATTTTTCATCATTTTGTTTGTGTGGTTCACTCTAGACAGCATCTCCTGAGCTATCTTCTAGGCCACAATTTTCTCTTTAGTTGTGCTTTTTCTCCTGTTATACAATATAACTGAGATTAAAAACTTAACAGTTATGTTTAAAAATATTTTTTAAATTAATGCAAATTTTTATATTTTCCACTCCTTCCCAAAGCTTTCAAGCTTGACCTTATCATCTTGAGTGCAATAAATGTAGTGTTATAGCAATATTTCTAATATCTGGAGCTCTAGTGCCTATATATCTGTTGCCTATTGTCACCTCTGGCTCTCATTTATAGTCTTATGCACTTGTTTGTATATGTGTGTGTGTGTGTGTGTGTGTGTGTGTGTGTGTGTATGTGCATGATCATCTTAAACCATGCTCAAGTCTTGAGATTCTCTGGATCAACCAGAAAATACAAAGCCTAGCCTAGCTATAATCCATATGCTGATTTAACTCCAGTGATTTTTTTAGAGTCAGAGCCCAAAGCAAGTGATGGTTGACCACTTCTCTACTCTTGGTAGGCTCAAGACTCCTTGTGGTCTGAATACCTATGAACTAAACCATTTAAAAACCACTAATGCTCCTTATAGACAATATTTGTGAAAATGGAGTGAAAAAAACAATAGTTGATATGTATAAATAAATATATATATATGCAGCAGTACATGAGGTTGTTGTTTGTTTGTATCACTTCTTTTTCCACTATTCATCTTATATTGTTATTTTCCCCAACCAGTACATCAACTGGATGGGGTTTTTTACCTCATAGACTTATTCAAATTTTTATTATTAATGGATCTGAGCCCTTAGTGTTCCTTCATTTATTTAATTACTATATATGTTCTTTGACTTTTCTCTAGGATATGGAAGCAGTAATCATAATCTTCTCTTCCTTTGTTTGTAGCAGCAAATCACTTTCCGATTGATAATTGGTATGATCACCCCAGCCAGCAGAATAACCCTTCTTGGTTCAGGGTCATGAGAAGATCAAATCAAGAAGGAGTGCAGTTTTTCACAGAGACTGAGTGGGATAGAGCAAGAGGATGAAACTAATTCTTCAAACCAGCTTGGTCCCAGAATCATCTATGACATTTCTTTTTGAAATGCATATTCTTGGAACTGCCTTAGCCCATTGTCTAGTATTTCTCAGGATAAGGCCCAGGAGACATTTGTAAAAACAGTTATGTATTTATAAAGTCAGTTTTGAAGTATTAAAACCATTTAACAGCTGTGGATGTCTCTGTAGCTTCAAAAGGGAAAACTTAAAACAATGGAAAAAAGTAAGGAATAAATAGATATGACTTAATATAGAAAAGTATTCTGGAAATACAACTGTCTAGAAAAGGGTATTTTTTGCATTAGTGATTATACTCAGTGTCAAATGTGTTTTAGCTTAGAACGGATGTCAACTTATAGCAGATATTGTAGTGAGAATCCCTATGGTAGGTCAAAATTTGCAAATAACGTGTAATCTATCTTCTGATTGTAAGATCACATAATTTTAAGCTTAAGTCCCTCAGACTAGTTCATATATGGGTAAGGGAAGAAACTTTGTCAACAAATATCTTTTTTATGTTCTTATGTTGATAAGATGCAATTTTATTACAGTAGATATTAATTCCTCTGATAATTCCTGACTTTTTAAGCGCAACAGAAATGGCTTTAAGATCAGATACTACTGGCCCATGGAATTTCCAAAGAGTAAAACCAGCAGTCTTTTTCCTTAAGACTTCTTCAAAACAATGAACTCTCCACATATACTCTCCCTTGTACAGCTCATGGCTTCTCTGTTCACAAGATCATGTCTTTAAACTGCCCCATTGATTGAGTACCCTGCCTGTGCCCTGTCTTCAACCATGACTCGCTTTTTTCCACTAGTCACCCTTCCCCCAGCAGCTAAATTTACAATGTTACCAAATCTAGATTTTGGAGTAAAGGTCATGAAATCTGAAGTTTGTATCTAGATGTTCATGACCCCAGGAACATAACATTTCTACCTTGTTAGTTATGCCACTGTCAACAGTAGCCTTGAGATGACGCAAACCTGGATTAGATTTCTGACTGTGCAATTTACTGGCTGGGTGATTTTGCATTATTCACTCCATCTCTACCTCCTCATCTAAGGGAATAGTAATATCTTCCTTTCACCCAAGGGACATTATGAGTGTGAATTAAATGGTACAACCTATGTAAAGTATCAAGTGAATGTTAGGAACTCAATAAATGATACATATTTTGTTTTGGTACTACACCAGGCCAAGACAGCAAATTTCCCAGAAAGAGTTTCTGAATCCTAAACCTCTTTTCTTCCAGCATTTTTAAACGACACAATTACTGTTAGAGAAATAAGAGCCAGGATGCTCAGTTTTTTACTCATTGGGCAAATGAGTGTGATGATCTTCATCTATAGCAACCACAATGACATTTGCACCTCAGGGCAGCATCATATTTGAAGGGATTTGTTTTTGTTTCTTTTTTTCAATGAGAAATCTCTCTTTTCCCTCATAGTGCCTGGGAAGAAGACATTGGAATGAGGCAACTATTAAACTGAGCAAATGCAACTCAACAAATCTACAGAAAGAAAGCAAAAAACTAGCACCTAACTGAGTAGGAACTCCTTTGTCCTTCCTTTGGCTTTTTTAGACCTTTCTTCTCTGCTTTCCCTCTCTTCTTTGGGGCCACAGACCTGCTTCTAATTGCTCTTATGGGGATCAGACTGGGAAGCATTTGGCTTCACTGAAAACAGGAAAAAAAAGGAGGAGAGCAGAGCTGTTCTCTCTAAAAAATACTTAGTTACTAGGTAAGCTGAGGCTTCAAACTAGAAAAAATATATATATATTAGCCTATACCCCAGGTTGGAAATGCTATCCTGTTTAAACCAATTTGTTGTGTTTTGTTTCCAAGTGCTCTGAGAAGGGAAGGCAAAGAAAACTCATGAGTGTTTGTTTGTAGTGGAAAAGCTAAATGTAAGAGTGAGACTATGAGTTGAATTTTGAGCAGACTTTGTTTGAAATACCTATGGCCCACTAAAGTGGAGATGTCAAATTCACAGTAGGGTTTATGGGCAACCCATAAAGCTGCTCTGGAGTTATGAATTTCAGAGGCACTGCCATATAGATTGTGTGTAAACTGTTCCATTAGACTTATAATCAAATGCTACCATGCTCATTGTACAAAACAGTTTACTGCATGTATGGTTTGAATAGATTATAAGCTTCTTCACAAAAGGTCTGAGGAAACCAGACCACCACAACTGTTCATCAACACCAGACTAATCATGTAGCAATTATCAATAAATACTCATTAAGTTGATTTGCTTTGATGCTAATAAGCTGTGTGACCTTGGTTCATTCAACTTCTATGTGCTTCAATTTTATTATCTATAAAATGATGGTCTGAGCTAAACACGATCTCCAGCTTCTGTCACGTCTAAAGCTCTGATTTTATATATTGTTGAATTGAACAATACATCTCTTGCTGGTTGTTTATTAAACACTTGTAGATGGATCTTCAAAAGCCTATGCTAAAGTGAGATATCCTAGTTGTCATTCTGGGTGAGCAAAGCAGGGCCTGATTTATGCCGTAAAAATAATTTTATTTTCCAAAAGTCTATGTGGCCAGGAAACGTATTTGGTTCAAGTGGTTGATTTTCTTATTGAAAAATAGCACTAAATGTTTCCTTCTGTATTATCTCTATGAGACAAATTCTTTGAGGTGACTTTTATGAATGTGTGACTTTTTATTTATTATGTCTCAGAAATAGAATACAATTGGAAACACTTCTTTTGTAACAGAAATTTGAAAGTTCTTCACTCAAAGGAGTTCTTTAAGGGAAAAAAAAAGGATGATTTTTCCAAATAGAAGGTAGCAATGTGAAGATGGGCATTTATTATCTATTTGGGTATTGCAGAGGCTTCAAAACACCCTCTTTTTCTTTCTTTTCTTCCTCCAAGTGTATTTACTACCTGTATGGTCTTATCAAGTAGCTTAGCCTCAATGATTCTCCGTTTTCTCGTGTCGAAATGTTGATAATGCCAAGGACTAGTTCAAAAGGTTCAAATCAAACAGTATTACATAAAATTGAATGTGCATATATATGAATATATTTATATTATTGAATATGACTTTACCAAACACAGTACAGGCTTTTAGCAAGCCCTTAACAAATATAATTATTTCTGAATTGGGTAGTTATAGAATTAAAGGAAAAAGGAGAGGTTAAAGCAGATTTTTGAGGCTCTCATATGCAGAGAAGAGGTTAAGATACAGAGCCAAAATGAGACTATTTAAAGTTAAACTAACATTTCCTGAGCATATAAGGTACGGCAGACATAAAGTTAGGAATTCATCCAAGTGCTGTCTCACTTTATCTCCTCAATTCTCCTGTGTGGTAAATGATGTTTTCCTCATTTTAGAGATTAGATCACTGAGTCTCGGAGCTGAAGGATGCTTTCCAAAGTCATACTAAGTACTTTATCTATGTTTAGGTTTCCCAGAAAAAATGCAGGACATCCGTTAAACTTTGAATCAGATAAGTAACCGTTTTATTTTTGTATAGGAAAGTATCAAATACTGCATGGGGCATACAGTAATAAAATAAATTTTTTGTTTATCTGAAATTCAAATGTAACTGGACATTTCGTTTTTACATTTGCTAAATCCAAGAACCCTATCTATATTTACACCCAAATCTTTTGACTAGAATGCCCCTCTATTTCCACTATTTGCTATAAAATTTCGGCAAATTTAAACAAATATTTCTTGTGGATGGCAGCAAAGGGCACAGAACGCACGGAATTTGCAGACAGAGGAGGAAGCTGCAAGCTTGTTTGGCTACTAGCTGGCTGGATAGCTCTAGGGAATTGCTCAAATGCCGTAACACCCACTTTATACATGGTTATTTACTATAAAATGGGAATTGTTCTGGGCAATTGATCAAAACAAACTAGTTAAAAACTAAGTGACTTAAGAAACAATTAATTAGTATTATTCTATCTCATGATTCCACAGGGTGCAGGAGGAAAGTTCTTCTACATGTGGCATCAACTGAACAAACTCAGTGGTTGTCAGCTGGCAGCAAGGCTAGTCTGGAGCATCAAAGACAGCTTCTCTCTCGTTTCTATAGCCTAGGTAAGGTTACAGCTAGAAGGCTGGACTTACTTGGACCTGTCTTCTTCTCTATGTTTTCTCTCCAGCATGGTAATCAATCTTCTTAATTGGTAGATCAAAATTAAAAGAGATCAATGTAGAAGCAGTAGTAGAAGCCCAGAAAACCCAAACATCCCTTCTGCTGCACCCTACCAGTCAAAACATTTACAAGCCAGCCCACATTAAAGGAAAAAAGAGTAGACAATGGGAGGAATATCTAAGAATTTAAAGATTAAAGATGGGATGGAAAAAATTAAATGATAATGTATGAAATGCCATAGAAGCTATAAATAAATGTTTATTTCTATTGTTGCTGTTTTATATTTTTTGTGTTCAATATAGCTATGTATGATTTTATTCCATTTGTATTTGTGACTGACATAGAGCATGTGCTTAAAATATATATATATTTTAAATAACGAAAGGAAAACAAAATGAGAAATACAGTTATGTCCTCAAAATAACTTTCAGTCTTCCGAAGGGAATTTAAAAGTTAAGAAAGACAATATGAGAAAGTTCATAAAAGACGTAACCAGATGCTCTCAGTGTACAAAGGAAGGAAAGTTTTAATCAGTGGTGAGGAATCAAGAATTATTGGGGTGCCCTGGCCTGGGGAGTCTCCAGTCTAGAGAGAAGGCTCTTCCCATAGATCTATTTATAAAATGAGTTGCTTCTGATTGATATCAGAAGATACTTCGTTTTCAAAAGAATACCTTCAGTAGTGAAAGAGGAGGGAGTGGCTAAGTCTAAATGAGAAATCAGAGCAAGTTTCTCAAAGCTTATTATATTTAAACTGGGTCAGCCTCAAGCAGAGAGAATGGTGTCATTGAATGGGGCAGAGGGTCCAGAGCATAAAAGGGGACTGGATAGTGACCTGGCTGGCAGTCAGGACTGGGAACAAACCATTTGGCACACTGTGCAAGGGAGGTGAAGCAGGAAATAAACCAGAAATTCAGGTTGAGGAACTTTTGAGGATGACTTTATATGTCATAGAGGTGCTTGGCTTTTATTTTCTTTTTTTAAAGGAACCGTAGATTGCATCTTTTATAAAATAAGTACTGCAGTTACATACTTACTGGTGAGTTGTAAAAAAGTGACTCTTGTTGCAGTGTGAGGACTATAACGAAAGAAATGACTTTATGGCAGGCAATGCATTAAGAGGACTTATATCGAGAATAAAAAATAATACATAAGGAAGCAAATATGAAGACAGTGGCATGGGAAAGGAAAGGAGAGGGCAAGATGGTAAACCCTATGGCTTTTCTACAAATGCAAGTAAACCATGAAAATTTGCTGATTAACTGTAATACAGTTACATGCCACATAATGACGTTTCCATCAATGATGGAAACCAGCATATATGCTGGTAGTCCCGTAAGACTAGTACCCCAAAGCCTTGGTGTGTAGTAGGCTATACCATAGAGATTTGTGTAAGTACACTCTATGATTTTTGCACAACGACAAAATCACCTAACAATACGTTTCTCAGAACGTATCCCCATCCTTAAGCTACGCATGACTGTATTACAATAAAGTAGGCAGTGGATCATGAGGTGAAGTTGCTGAGTCTGATCCTCAAAGGAGCATTGGAATTAGAGAGAGAATTGGAAATCATCTGTGTAGAGAGGACTATGAAAACCAAAGGAGAAGATAAAATATTCAAGATACTATACAGTTTCTTTATCTATTAAAGAAAAAAAAAAGAGAAAAGGAAATTATGATAGATAACCTAAAAGAGCTTCCCTCCGTGAACAAATTGATGCTTGGCATTTATTAATGCCAGGCACTGTTTCAGGTCCTGAGGTTACAGGTGAACAATATTGTCAAGGGCCTTGTTTTAATGGAATTTAGAGCACAATGGGAAGGAACAATGAATCATTGAAAAAATAAATAGATGTATAGACAGGTAGGAAATTTTATATTTCAATAATTGCTAAAATTAAAAATGACGAGATAGGAAATGGTGGCAGTAAGGTGAAGGCAGGTAGTGCAGACACAGGTATTAGGATTCCCTCACTGAAGAGGGCGCATGTGAGCTGAAAACTTAAATAATGAAAAAGAATGAGCCAGAGAACTATCTGGGAAGGACTGTCTCATGCAGGAGGATCAGGAAGTATAAAGATTCCAAGAAAGAGAAGCCTTGCATGATTTAGAAACAGAAATAAAGTCCCAGTGGCTGATGGCTGGAGCAGAGCAAGTAAATCAGAGGATGGAGGTAAGGCAGGTTCATGGTGGAGGCTAGGAATGGAATGGAGGCTAAGAGGTAGAGGCAGGAATTTCTAAGATTTCAGGTGCTCTGAAGACATGAATCTTGTATAAAAACCCATACCACAAGCTTTCTAGGGCATCAGCCTACACAATACGCTCAAATCAAACAAATGCAATGCCTATGGTTGGTAATTTCAGTCAAAGGATATATGCCACAGAGCTTAAAATTGTTTTAAACGGCTTTATTTATTCTTGAGCTTTTTTTTTTCCTATTCCATTTCCTGCCCACGTCTGTACATATACACAGGTGCAGAAAGTAAGGACAAAATTAATTTAGTCACTAAAATGAAAAACTCCCCTCCACTGACATCCCTTGTCCTGCTTCTGCCATCCAGCCACCAGATGGTATTCGAGTTAAGGTTAACAGTGCCAATGTGTGCCAAAACACGTCTACTCATGCAGAGTCTAAATACAAAACACAACCATTCCCCTTGAAGCCTAGTTTGGAGCTCTTTCTCCCAGAGCTCTTCTCATTCCTCTTCCCCGCATCACAGGCAGAGTCATGTGATGATGTGAGCAGACAAGCAGACTCTTTTACAGCCTTTACTCTAAAACTGACCAAAATCAGAGAAGTAGGTCACAGAGAAAAGGTCAAAAGCAGTCCTGTCCAAACGCAAGGATCATTTCAGACCGTTCAACACTCACTTGAATCAACACACTGAAAATGGACAGTCACTAAAATTTATTTCAATATAACTATTTTCAACATGTCTAGGCTTTCCTTTCAGCCATGGCCACTGCATGTTAATTTCTGGATTTCCCTGACTCTTCTCTTATTCTGAAGTCTGTAAGTCTGCCTTTTCATCTTTGGAATCCCAGAATCTCCTCCAGTGACTGGCACTGAGCAGACATGTAACAATTTTATGACTTTAATAGACAGAAGAAGTAGGACAACACAAAGTAACCACAAAAACACTAAAGCACTAAGTACAATTTCTCATTTTAATAAAACCTCTATTAAACCAAACTTCCATTTTAACATTATATGTCTAAAATATATAGTCTGCCTAACCAGTGGCTTTTTAGATATGTAATTTGTTGCCATTTTTTTCTCTGATAAATAATGATTTTAAAAGAGGGTCTGAATCTCTGTATCTTCCCCTCAATTTTGGTGTGAACCTAAAACTGCTCTAAAATAATAGTCTTAATTTTAAGTGTAAAATAATTTTTAAAAAAAGGGTCTGAAAATCTTTTTGGTCAAGGGCCAGATAGTAAATATTTTAGGTTTTATTGATCATATTGTCCCTATCAAAACTTTTCAACTCTGCAATTTTAGCACAAAAATCGCTATAGACAGTACATAAGTGAATGAGTGTGGCTGTCTTCCCATAAAGCTTTATTTTAAAAAGAAAGGTGATGGGTCAGATTTGGCTTGTAAGCGGCCAAATCAGAAGTTTGCTGACCGTTGGTTTAAAGCATACTACAAGCCTCCATAACTTGAATTATTGCTTAAGTATCCCAAAAGTTTAATTAAAGAAAGTAATATTTTAAAAATTCCTTGGTATATATTGCCAAATTACTTCCAAGATCTGTAATATTGAAAAATTAATGCATATATGTGGCCATCTCTTAACATTCTCATTAGTACATCAGTACATATATAAATATATGTATACACAATGCATACATATACATGCGCGTATGTATATATTCCTAATTTTTTTCTTTAAAAATAAGAATATTTTTCCTACAAATTCCCACAGCAGTCACATTTTTTGTAAAGATGATATTCCATTTTATACTGTTTATTACTATTACTATTATTTTTACTTTTGACAAACATTAAATTTGCTACATGACAATCTGGCTCCTATTATTGACCTAAAAAGTGTAATTTATTACAGTCATATATCACTTAACAATAGGGATACATTCTGAGAAACACACTGTCAGGGGATTTTGTCATTGTGCAAACAATGTAAAGTGTACTTACACAAACCTAGTTGGTGTAGCCTGCTACACATCTAGGCTGTATGGTACTAATCTTACGGGATCACCATCGTGTATGCCGTCTGTTGTTGACCAAAATGTCCTTATTCGACACACGACTGCTGTATTTTGTTTGTTTCGCTAATTGTTCTTGGTAGAACGTTCAATGCTATGTTGAAAAGAAATGGAAAAGGTTGTCATATTTGTCTTGCTCTTGATCTTAGGGGAAAATATTTCACTCTTTCACCACGGAGTATGAAGTTAGCTCTGTGTGTGTGTGGGAGTGTGTGTGTATTTTGTTTGTTGTATGTATGGCATTTATCATGTTGAAGACATTTCCTAGTATTTCTAGTTTATTGAATGTTTTTATCATGAAAGAATGCTGAATTTAGTCAATTGCTTCTGCTGCATCAACGGAGGTAGTCACTGTTCTTTTTTGCCTTCATTTTATCAATGCAATATGTTATATTGATTGATTTTTGTATGTCAAATAATCCTTCCATTTCAAGAATAAATTTCAGTTGATCATGGTTTATAATCCTTTTAATGTGATGCTGAAATTGGTTTACTAGTGTTTTGTTGAGGATTTTGACATCTATATTCATACAGGATATTGGTCTGTAATTTGATTTTCTTGTAGTGTCTTTGTTTGGCTGTAGTACCAGGGTAATGCTGGCCTTATAGAATGAGTTAGGAAGTGCTCCCTCCTCTTCAATACTTTAGAATAGTTTTGGAAGGATTGGTGAAGGTTCTTTAAATGTTCGGTAGAATTCACCAATGAATTCATCCTGGTTCTGAACTTTTCTTTGTTTAGAAGTTTGTGATTAGTGATTCCATCTCCTTACCAGCATAGGTCAATTCAGACTTTCTATTTCTTCTTGATTTAGTTTTGGTGCATTTATAAGAACTTGTCCATTTCATCTAAGATTTCCATTTTGCTGTCATATAATTCATAGTATTCTCTTATCTTTTTTATTTCTGAATAATCTTAGTAATATCTCTACTTTTTCTCTGATTTTTAATAATTTGTCTTACCTTTTTTTTCTTACTTCATCTAGCCAAAAGTTTGTCAATTTTGTTGATCTTTTGAAAGAATCAATTTTTGCTTTTGCTGAATTTCTCTCTTGTTTTTCTATTCTCTATTTAATCACACTCTGATATTTAATATTCTCTTCCTTCTGTTAGCTTTGAATTTAGTTTGCTCTTCTTTCTCTAGTCCCTTAAGTTGTAAAGTTATTTTTTTGATGTGAGATATTTCTTCTTTTTTAATGTATGCATTTACAGCTGTAAATTTCTTTCTTAGCACTGCTTTTGTGGCATCTCATAAGTTTTGGTATGTTGTGTTTTCATTTTCATTTGTCTCAAGGTACTTTCTAATTTCTATTGTGATTTCTTATTTGACCCATTGGTTGTTTAAGAATGTATTGTTTAATTTCCACATATATATAAATTTTCCAGTTTTCATGTTATTGATTTCTGGTTTTATTCAATTGTGATCAGAAAGGACACTATATATGATTTCAATCTTTTAAAATTTACTAAGACTCTTTTGTGGCCTAACATATTGTCCATGCTGGAAAATGTTCCATGGACACTTGAGAAAAATGTGTGGTCTGATGTTGTTGGATAGACTATTCTATATATGTCTATTAGATCCAGTGTTGTTCAAGGTCTCTATTTCCTTATTGTTCTTCTGTCCGGTTGTTCTATCCAGTATTAAAAGTGGGTTGTTTAATGCTCCATCTATTATTGTAGAGCAGTCTATTTCTGCCTTCAATTCTGTCTGTTTGCTCCATATACGTATGAAGTCTATTTTATTAAAGTCTATTGTCTGATATTAGTCTAGCCACTCCAGCTTTATATTGGTTACTATTTGCATGGAATGTCTGTTTCCAGTCCTTTGCCTTCAATCTATTTATATCTTTACATCTAAAGTGATCTATATAGAACATATAGTTGGATCATACTTTTTAATCCATTCTGTCGATCTCAGCCTTTTGATCAGAAAGTTTAATTCATTTACATTTAAAGTAATTATGTTAAGAAATTACTTATATCATTTTTCTATTTGCTTTCTGTATGTTTTATAACTTTTTGGTCCCTCATTTCTCCATCAATGCTTTCTCTTGTGTTTAGCTGATTTTTTTTAGTGATACCTTTGGATTCATTTCTCATTTCTTTCTTTGTATATTCTATAGAGTTTCTGTGTGTTTGTGGTTATCATGGAGATTACATATAACATCCTAAAGATGTAATGATCCAATATGAATTGATACAAAATTAACATCAATTGCATACAGAAATTTGACTCATATAGCTCCTCTACCTTTATGTTAGTCATAAAACAAATTATAACTTTATATATTTCATGCCTAATAACATAAATTTATACTTATAATTTTACATTTCTTTTAAATCCTGCAGAAAATTTTTGAAATTGGAGTTACATACTAAAGTTACAAAAGTGCTAGCTTACATAATTACTTTCATGAGAGCTCTTTATATCTTCACAGGGCTTTCAGTTACTGTCTAGTTCCTTTTTGTCAACCTGAAGGACTGCTTTCAATATTTCTTATAGGCCAGGTAGTGATTTTGAACTCCCTCAGACTTTGTCTGTCTCTGAATGTCTTCATTTCTCTCTCATTTCTTAAGGACAATTTTGCTGGATATAGAATTTTTAAATCGACATTCTTTTTCTTTCAGTTCTTTAAATATATTGTCATACTGCCTTCTAGACTGTGAGCTTTCTGATAAGAAATCAGCTGATAATCTCATTGAGGATCCTTTGTATGTGACAAGTCAATTCTCTCTTGTTGCTTTCAAGATTTTCTCTTTATCTTAGTCTTTTAACAATTTGATTATAATGCATTTCATTGTAGGTCACTTTGGGTTCATCCTATTTAGAATTTGTTGAACTTCTTGAATTTATAGATTCATGCCTTTATCAAATTTGGGAATCTGGGGCCAATAATTCCTTAAATATTCTCTCTGCTTTATTTTCTCTCTCTTGTCATTTCAGGATTCCCATAATGTGTATTAGTCTGCTTGATAGTATTTCACAGGTCCCATATGGTCTGTTAACTTTTCTTTATTCTTTTTTCTTCAGTTCCACTAGCCCAATAATTTCAATTGTCCTGTCTTTAGTTCATTGAATCTCTCTTATTACTGCCTAAATCTGCTGTTGAATTCCTCTAGCGAATTTTTTATTTAATTTATTGTACCTTTCAGATCCAGAATATTTACATGGCTTTTTTAATAATGTCTATCTCTTTATTGATACTCTTCTTTCATTCTTGTATCATTTCCTAAATTCATTTAGTTCTTTGTCCCTTAACACTTTGAGTATATTTAAGACAGATGAGAGCTGGCCCCATGGCTTAACAGTTAAGTGCGCGTGGTCTGCTACGGGCGGCCCCGGTTCGGATCCTGGGCGTGCACCGACGCACTGCTTCTCCGGCCATGCTGAGGTCATGTCGCACATACAGCAACTAGAAGGATGTGCAACTATGACATACAACTATCTACTGGGGCTTTGGGGGAAAAAAAGGAGGAGGATTGACAATAGATGTTAGCTCAGAGCCAGTCTTCCTCAGCAAAAAGAGGAGGATTAGCATGGATGCTAGCTCAGGGCTGATCTTCCTCACAAAAAAAAAAAGAGAAAAAACGGGCAGATGATTTAAAGTTTGGTTAGATAATTGTAAGGTATCAATGTAAAATTTCCCAACCTTGGTTACTTACTGTGGCTATTTAAGGAAGTAGTCTTGTTCTTAGAATACAAAAGATGAAGTATTTAAAAGTAGCAAAAGTTAAGAAACTACTTTTGACAAATTCTGAGATTTATAAATTTTCATTAGTTAAAATATATCTTTGGAATATAAGTAAAAGGAATATTTAGGTGGAGAAATGAAATCCACATGAATATGCTTGTAGGTTTAATTTATTTTTACATTTGAGGGAAGTGTGAGACTAATGACAAGAAATATTTCAATAACTGAATATGTAAGCATTCAGACTTTTATATATATATATATTTTTTATATTTGTTATCCTGTATACTTATCTGTCATATAACACTATTACAGGTAAGTAGCTTACAAGATCAAAATGAACACTCACAGTACTTAGCAAAATATAGACAAATACTGTGGGAAATGAATTTTAGAAAAATCATCAACCTAGCTCACTCAAGGCAAAAATTCCAAATGATTGGTCATCATGAACTAAATTAAAGAGGAGAAAGAAGTGATGACATAATTCTAGGCATGTATCTTTACAAAAATATTTTCTTAACATAGTAAAAGTTTCTTAATAAACAATGAATAAATGTGGCACTATAGATTTATTTACTGATTCCCTTTGAAAACACTTTTGAATTATTATCTATTAGTAAGTGAAGGCATAGCATTGTGGATAAGAGCACAGACTCTAAAGTCACAATGTTTGTCTTTAGAGCCTGCCTCCTCTACTTACTAGCTATGACCTTGGGCAAGTTGCTTCACCTCCAAAGGCCTCTGCTTCCTCAGTTGTATAACACAGATAATAAAAATACATACTTTCTACAGTGTTGAGTAAACTGGGTGAGTTAATGCATGTAAAGGTTTCATTACTCAGAAGGTAGTAAGCTCTCACTAGGTATAAACCATTTCCTCATTAACTTTATGAGATAATTTGCAGAGTTGCCATAAGTTTATTGATTATGTATTCCTAGATCCACAACTTTGTTAATTAAAAACTGCCAAGTACATGATATCCATATCAAATATCAACACATATGTAACAGTCCCTTAGTGAGAAGACAAATCAAGGAGAAAAAAAATTATGTAGATGTATATGTGTACATGCACACACATGTATATGTGTATGTACGTATGTGTATTTGTGTATGTGTGTATTTCTATGAACTTATTCATAGAAAATTAATTTCTAGTGGGAATCCATACATACTAGTCAAACACTGTCATCTCATTGAGTGAAAAAATTGGTAATTTAATTTCTTCTTTGTATTTTTATGCATTTTTCTTTTTATATATGATAAGTATGGAGGTTGTGTTTCTTTCCTTATCAGAAAAAAAATATAACTTAACTTTAGTGGAAAATATTAAACAAACAATAAACAACAAACAACAACAAAAGTCCCAGCCAGAACATTTGTCCTGGGAAGACAGCTGTGAAAGCTGACAGAGCCTTTTCACATTTGTTTTCTCTTCTTTCTGTGGAAAAAAGCTGAAAGAGATTGAAAAAGGTTAATAGATCCCTGGCCTTTGATTAGCTTGTGAACACTCAGGGAACTCACTCTCACTGGAAAAGAATAAAGGTTAAGGGAAAGTTAATAGTGAGTGAAGCTACGCAACCTAGACCTAAGCACATAACGCTGTTTGAGACTTGGGGATCTAGTTTAAGAGAAAGACAAAGAAATGTTATTTTTAAATGCTTAGCATGCTAACTGCTTCATCTCATATTAATCTGATGAGGTAGATGTTACTGTATCCATTTCAGAGATGAAGAAACTCAGGATCAAACAGTCTAATTAACTTTCCCAAGAATATCCACTTAGGAAGTGACAAAATCAGAATTTATATCCAACTTTTTTGTATGCCAGAGGTTTTCTTTCTTGTCTTATTTTTTATAATAAATTTTTGCTTATTGTAAAAGTTACTGCTTTCAAATTTTAGAACATTTCAAACGTACATAAAAACTATTAGGAAAATTAAAATAACAAAAATTATTATTCAAATGTACATGATAATATTTTATATTAACCAGATTATAGAGAATGAAATATTGCTATATATTCATGTTGTTCTCTGTTATTTCAATTGATATTATATTATATATTTGTGAACATTTTACCTTATTGTTGTATATAAAGGCTTCATAGTTTTTCTATGGATTTTTTTTGAGGAGTCTTTCATATATTCTGGATATTAAGTCTTTGTCACTTATATATGTTAGTAATAAGTTTTCCCGATCTATCCATTGTCTTTTTCAATACAATATTTAAATTATAATGCAATAAATTTAGCCAATTGTGGCTCTTCATTCTATGTTGGGTTAAGAATATCATCTCATTCCCAAGCTTACAAATATATTCTCCTAAATTTTTTTCAAGTATTCATTTTCAGTTTGTTAGGATTAGGGGTTGGGGTGGTTTTTCATGTTTAAATCTTCCCCATAACATCTTTATTTTTATCAACAGAGTATACATTTTATTAATTATATATAATTAATAATCCCAAACTTTATTGAAAAAGACATTCTTTCCCCAACATATTTGTGATGGTATACTTATCATATAATGTCAATTTGTCAGGTATGCTAACAGCACATTACTGTCATTTCTGTTAACTTATGATGTGCCTTCTTCTTCTTGTACAAATTCTACCAAATCATCCATCTTCAAAATTGTCATAACTACACTTGCAAGTTTTTCTCTTCCAAATGATCTTTAGGATAAGATTGTAAAGTTGCATGAAAAATCACATTTGGTTATTGATTTGAATTGTATTGGGATTATTACAGTTAGTGATTATATATTTGTGATTATATTAAATTTACAGATTAATTTGAAGGAGAATTATTATTTTTAAAATACAGAGTCCTTTCATCAAATAATATGTTATACAATTTTGTCGATAGGCCTTCTAAAGAAGATTTATAGCAGAGATAGCAGATACAAAGCCTTTAGTGGCAAGGGAAGTAATACAAAAAAAACAGAAGCTGATCAGGAGTGAAGAAATAGGAAGTGGAAATTGTTCTATATTTACTATGTATATTTACGTCAGTCATCCAAATTGATTGTTGTTTCTTTTTTTTAACACTCTGCTGTTCAAATAAGTCAACTGATGGGCCAACATCTTTATGATCTCTGATTGAGAGTGTTTGTGTGTTTGTTTCTATTTCACGTAGATCTTTATTATTGCTGGTCACCAGTAAGTAATTTTCTAGAATTTGATTCTGATAAAATACAATCGCTTTCCAGTTACATTTTCTACTGATTTCTACTAATATATAAGAAAAAAAATTGGTTTTTCTGTGCTGATTGTTATCAATAGTAAAATACCTCATTATTGTACGTACTAATAGTATGGTCGACTGATTAACTTATTTTTTGTAGTTCTATGATAATATACTCTGATGATAATTTCACTTTCTTCCTTAATATTTATACATTTGATTTTTTTAACATTATTACATTAAACATTTCCAATCCAATATTGATTCATAAGATTTTAACAGGATTTAACAAGATTTTAAGAACTAATGTTCATAAGTGAGCTTATTGTGTGTGAGATGAGTAGATTGTGTGAATATGTGTATGTCTGTGTTCATAGACACATACGATATTCTTGTTTGATTTGGATATCAGAGTTAAAATGAGTGGGAAGTGTTCTATCATTTCTGGAAGAGTTTATATTATATGAGCATTATCTAGTCCTCAAAGTTGAATAGTCATCACTTATAAAACCATCAAAAGTATATCTCATTTATATGGATAGATAGACAGCTTAGTATCTTTTATACTTACTGGAGTAACATTGTGCCTGTCTTTTCTTAAATAATCTTTGTAGTATACAAATATATTTATACCTAAAAATCATCCATTTATGTAGATTTTCAAATTTTGCTAAGAAGTATAAACGTAGTCTATTATGCTCCATATCTATAGTTATTAAACTGTCCCTTACTTATTTGATTAAATTGTGTCTTCTTTCTATTTATTCTTGGTCATACTTCCCAAACTGTACAAGAAAACATCATCATTGAGGGCTTTCAGTTTTAGCTCTGCCATAGAAAGAACATGTAAGTCATCTCCTCCATCATTGCAGCAAGAAAATGGTGGAAAACTAAAAATCAGTGACTTTCTTTTGTAATCAGAGAGATGTACTTTTACATCGAAGAAAGAATTTTTAAAAATCTACAAATTAGAAACACCATAACAAAAATAAAGAATGCTTCTATGGGCTCATGATTAGAATGCATACAGCCCAGAAAAGAAAATGTGAGTTACAATATAGGCCTAAAGAAAATCTCCAATCTTAATAAAACTACAATAATTAATACAGTGCAGTATTTGCAAAAGAGACCTATAGATCAATGGAATAGACTAGACAGCCCAGGAATCGAGGAACACGGATATAGTCAACTGATCTTTGATAAAGGAACAAAGAAAATTCAATGGAGAGGGGATAATCTTTTCAACAAATGTAATATCTGGACATCCATATGCAAAAAAAATAAATAAACCTAGACACAGACCTTACCCCTTTCACAAAAATTACCTAAAAATATATCGTAGATCTAATTGTAAAATACAAAACTACAAAACTCCTGAAAGAAAACATAGAAGAAAATCTATATGACCTTGGGTTTGGTGATGATTCTTAGATACAACATCAAAAGCTTGATGCATGAAAATAAAATTGATGTTGGAACTTTATTAAAATTAAAAGCTTCTGCTCTGTGAGGATCTTTGTTAAAAAATTAAAAGACAAGCTGCAGATTGGGAGGAAATACTGTCAAAACACACGTCTAATAAAGAACTCTATCCAAAATACACAAAAAGTCACTTACAACTCAACAATAACAAAAGAAACAACTCAATTTTTAAAATGGCAAATGATCTGAACAGACACCTCACCAAAGAATATACACAGATGGCAAATAAACATATGAAAAGAGGCTCAACCTGACTTTTTATTCAGGAGATGTGCATTAGAACAACAGTGTAATAGTACTACATACCACTTAGAAAGACTAAAATCCAGAATCTGACATTACTAATTGTTGGTGAGAATGGGGAGCAATAGGAACTCTCATTTATCACGAGTGGGTATTCAAAATAGTACAGCCACTTTGGAAGACAGGTTGGCAGTTAATTACAAATCTACACATTGTCTTACCATATGACCTGGCAATAATGCTTCTAGGTATTTACCCAACTGATTTGAAAAATTATGATCATACGAAAAACTGCAAATAAATGTTTACAGCAGCTTTCTTCTTAATCACTCAAAACTAGAAGCCACTAATATGTCCTTCCATAGGTGAATGGATAAATAAATTTATCCTTCCACATAATGAAGTATCATTATTAATAACATTATTAAGCAGAAAAAGAAGTGAACTATCAACTCATGAAAAGACGTGAATGAATTTGCAATGCATATTGTTAAATGAAAGAAGCTAGTCTGAAAATGCTACATACTGTAAGATCCTAATTATATGACATTCTGGAAAAGGCAAAGGTCAGTGGTCATTAGTGGCTTGGGGGAGGAGAGAGAGGCTTGAATAAGTGAAGAACAAGAAATATTTTTAAAGCAGTGAGACTAATCTTTGACACTCTAATGTTGGATACATGACACTATGCATTTGTCAAATCCCATAGAACTTTCTAGCACAAAGTGTGAACCTTGAAGTGTCCAAATTTTCAAAAATGTATTTAGAAGGGTTGAGAGATACCAGGATGAAATGCAGAATGTGACACAACAACCTAGTAGTATTATAAATGCATGAAACAAGCTAACTGAAGTAAGTGAGGAGAAAGGTGCTGACCTAAGTAACTTGAGAAATAAGTGGTGTCTATAGGACTAACAGAAATGTTGTATAAGCACGATAATCTAGCTGAAAAAGTTGTTTCCCATGGGGGTGTAGTCTAACAATTCTGACACTTCTATACAATTACACTGGACTTGAATTGTTAGATAAATGGATGGTGGCTAGTGGGAGCCAGACAGACTTCTCCATGTTGGAGTGATAAGGTAAGATGAGCGATAAGTGATGATAGATAAGCAAGGGAGGAGGCTAAAATGAACAATGTGGTTATGGATTTGAGTTGGAGACATTAGTATGAGCACATGGCTGGTTAATAAAGGTATAGATGATTAGCTAGAAAATATTCATAGATATGTGTATATACACTTGGCCAGTGTACACACATGTATTTCCTTGCTCTGTCAGAGGAGAACACCTAGAAGCAAATATCCCAGTAGCATTAAGCACATTTTGTGCCCAGATCTTGGTTTGTACTATCATTCTCCAGTAAAAAGAACCAGACCTCTTTAGAGAAATGACTGATTTGGGGAATGAGGCAGGAAATATATAAGATAAGCCTGGAGCATCATGTAATGTCAGAAAGTGTGCTAAAAAAAAAAAAGATATGATGGAGTAATGTCAAAGGGAGATAAGAACCAACTGAAATTGCTCCAATGGCCGCAGCTGGAATAATTTAAGCATCAAAACAAATAACATGGTTTTGGATTATAACCTAAAGCATCAGTATCCATACTGATAATACTTTAATAAATAAATTATTAAATACATAAATATTTGAGAGAATAAATCTCCTGTGCAGAAGAATTCCAAATAATTTACTTAAATATCCTGCCCTGAAGAAGTGAGAGCATACCTTCCCACCCCACCCTCAGCTATGGGCAGTGCAGAGTGACTTCCTTTCAAAGAATATAGTAGTGAAAGAGACATAAAAAAAGTAAATTTACAGTGAAGAAATCTGACAAACACTATCTCAGCCATGTGATTAAGATTAGCATGTTGATAGTATGTACCCTTGATATGATATAATGAAAATGACAATTTACCTCTGCGATTTTCCTCCCCAAAACTCGTAACTCCAGTCTAATAATAAGAAAAACAGCAAACAAATCCCAATTGAGAGACATTCTACAAAATATTTGACCAGAATTCCTCAAAATCATCAAGATCACCAGAAACAAGGAAAGTCTGAGAAACTTTCACAGAATAGAGGAGCCTAAAGAAACATGACTACTAAATGTAACATGTTATCCTCCATGGAATCCTGGAAGGGAAAAGGGACATTACACAAAAACTGAGGAAATTTGAATAAAGTATGGGCTTTAGTTAATTATAGTGTATCAACATTGGTTCATTAATTTTAACAAATGTGTCATGTAAAATGTTAGCAATAAGGGAAACTGGGTGTGGCGTATACAGGAATTCCCAATGCCGTCTTAGCTGTTATTCTATAAATATAAACATAGGCGCCTAAGTGCCTAAGTCCCAGGTACTTTAGAGGGCAAGTAGATCAAGTGATGAACAAAACAGGTGAAATCCTTGCCTCACTGAACTCACATAGTAGGGAAAAATCAGACGACAAACAGGTAAACTAATAGAAAAGGTAATTTTACATAACTTGAAATGATAAGAAGGGAATGAATCAGATGTTAAAATAAAGAGTGGCTGTGTGAATCACAGTGGATCCTGAGGGAGATGGGTATATTTAACCACGTGGTCAGCAAGGCTAGTTTCAGCATTAAACACCGCAAAGCCTCTGGACCATTCACGTATACACTATTCATGATGAAACAAGAAGTTTAAAATAAGTAAAAAAAAATTCAGATACTTTTTCTTTTGACAACAATTAGCACTCGTTAGCAGCACATAGCACTCCACTTTTAGCACCCATCCAAAAACCTTGCTTGCTGCAGTGCTATCAATATATTTATTCTGGGCATCAGGAAACTGTATTTGAGTTCAGATTTGGAAGGTAAGAAAAAATTAGCTCTTTCGAAAGCAAAGAAGGGCCAAAATAATAACTGATACAACAATAGTAACAATGTTAACTAAAATATATTGAGTACTTACTATATGTCATGTATTGTTAACATTTTACGTGTACTATCTGATTTAGTTCTAACACCTCTATATGGTAGGTACTATTATGTATCCCAGGTTTACAGGTAAGAAAATTGAGGTCTGAAGACATTGACTTATGTGCCACAAGGGGAAGATTTGAGCTCAGGCAATCTGGCTCCAGAACATATACTCTTAACCACATTACCATGCTGCTAGCTCTGTCTTCGCTAACGTTTGTTGAGTGTTCAATGTATGCCAAGCAATGCTCTGGGTGCTCACTCTATATTAACTCATTTCATTCTCACTATATTACTGGAGTTTGGTACAATAAATACCTCTAATTTAGAGATGAAGAATTAAAACTAGGTTTCCAGCCCAGGCTGTTTGGCTCCAGAGTTCACGATCTTAGCCAGTGTAGACAGTGAGGCAGGGACGTGTTTCGCGAATTTTTAGAATACAAATGAGCCCCGGATAACTAGGAACAGAGTGATATAAGGGGATTCTATTTGATTCTGTTATTTGTTTTTCTTAAGTTTCTCTTCTGTTGTTTTCTTTATCTGTACAATTACTTTCTGTCATATATACGATGGGTTTTTCATAGTTAGTATTTTCTAACTTCTTCAGTTGAAAGCTTTTCTGAAATTTCTTATTTTCTACAATTAATAGATATCTTAATCAGATACCTTGTCTGATTTTTGTCCTTTGTTTTTGGACCATGAAGTGTTATAAGAATTTCTGAGAGCAATGAGGTTGAAAGTATGTATACCTTATGACCAGGCAATTCTATTCCTGGGGATATACCTGAGACTCCACCCACTCACTATTGTACTAGAAGGTTATTTCCATTTTTATAACATATGTAACTGTTAGTGTTTTTCTCCCTCTAGTTTACAAGCTTCTTTAGGGCAGACACAAAGTCTTATGCATTCAATGTTTTCAGTGCCCAGAATAGTACTGGACACAAGGTAGGAACTTGATATGTATGTATTGCAATTACTCAAAAATTTAAAAATAAGTGACATAATGAAGAGGAGTACATGTTTAATTATATTTACTCTTTTAACAAGTTAGCTATAATTCTTCAGACCATTTCTCTCCCAGGCAGTTTGTTGAGGGAGGGGAGTTGTGTAATTTAAAAAAAAAAAATTCAAAACGAATAACTTTCTTATTGACAACAAGCACATAAAATATCAAGAAGTTTTACTTCTGGAAAGAAGTAATAAAAGATTAAGAAAGTCTGAGGATTATAGCATCCAAGAATCTCTTCTCATATTGTACTTCACGGTATTTTTGAGAATCCCAAGACGTTAAGGGATATGTTGGATTTACCATTATGTAAGCATCAAATCCCAAAATATCTTAATATTTCTCAGGTAAACCAAAATATACTTCAGTGCTTACGTGACTACTATGGAATTCAAGTTCCCTGCTCTCAAAAATACTCAGGCATTGAACAATAATATGGTATTAATGAAATTCAATCTTTACATCTCATAGGAGAGTGGAGTTTCTGTTTGTTATGAATTTATTGCTTAAAACTAGACTATTTACTTGATCCTAATGAGAGAGTCTACATGTATTTAACATTTAAAATGGTAATACATGATAAAAAAGAGTTCTTTGCAATTGCACAATATTTAAATTTTGAATCAAAATATTTACACCTGTGAACTCGCGGACTTTTAAGAATTTTAGAATTAGCAAGTATCTAAAAACTTCCCCAACATTCTGAATTTTGATTAACTACTATTTTAAATTTATGCAGTACATCTAAGAAAGAACAGAAATAAGGGCATTCAAATTACAGCAAGGAAATTAATCGAAGAGATAGTAATAAAACATTGTGACTGCAGTGGACATCGTGGTTAAACCGCATGAAGTAGCAGCAGTGCCATCTGGGAAACAGCTCAGAAAGGAGCCTGATTAGTCCCAACATAATCCTACCAACAGCGAGTGGCTCAGGAATAAGCGTGTGACTACACGCTGGGAGATAAAATACAAGGCAAGGTTGCTACAAGATTTGAGGCAACATTTTTTTTGCACTAAAGAAAGATTAAGCGAATACAGGCTTTAGTTCCATTGGGACATCAACAAAGAAATATGCAACATTCTTAATATAAGTTATGAGCAAAGGAAGAAGATGCTTTACAGTATAGCCAACGATGTAGATCGCAGAACAAAAAGGCTGAATAACCTAGATTTTCATTGGCCGCTGAAGTATGTGTTAACTCTAGGCTTCCTATTATGTGCACTAATGAATTCATAATTATATAAAACAGTTTGGAACAGATAGTCTGGTATTTAAAGCCAAGCATTGTAGCTACTACAGAGAGTTCTAGAAATAGCCACCGTTAAAGCTATTTTCTGACATCCAACCTGCAAGCTTTCTATTAGGAGCTCTGCTCACAGGACAACATTTCATAAAGGCAAGTGATAAAAATCGACTTACTATCTTCAGATGTGCTCTTGTCTTTTTTTCCCCAAATATCTCAACTTTCCCATGTACTTTTATTACTTCCCAGAAGTGAAAGGATATAGAAGTTAGAACTCCGATTTTATCTTTTTTCTTTAATTACTTAGAGAAAAGAGATAATGAGCAAAAAGGCAAAATGGAAAAGCAGAGTTAGGCATCCGCACAGGAATCTGTCAACAAGCATGGCAAGAAGCAGCTCTTCTCATCTGGTCCTGTCGTCTCTTGAGTGGTAGGAATTTAGCACTTACAGCCCCTTCCTAGAATACTGTCTTTCTACACAATGCACCTATTCAACTAACCCTTTTTAAGGACATGTCTTACATTAGGTGCTACAGGGCTTACAATGTACAACAATGATCCCTGCCTCTTAAAGAATTACAGACTGATCTGTGGTGAGTAGTACACACATTCAAAATAGGGAAAAGTCAGAGTAGGAAACGACATCTATTGAGTGTTGAAATTAGTTCAGGGTCACTTGGTATGTTCACATGGCACTTACAATGTAAAATTCCTCCAACTCTGTGAAGTTTGTGGTATTATCACCATTTTACAAGTGTGAAAGTGGAAGCTTCAAAAGTAAAATAACTTGCAGAATTAACACAGCTTGTAAAAGAGCTGATCTTTGAAGCCACTGCTGGGGTGGGGGGAATAAAGGCCTCTAATAGGCACATAAAAAATTGAATCAAGAATGTAGATTGAATGCATAAATCCATAAGTTATTTTTGTGAAAAAAAAAAATTCCTTGAACACACAAAAACGTGGTACATAATGTTCTAGAAGACAATAAGGAATGCCGTTAGCAAACCAAATGTTGAGGTATTTCTGAATCACAAAAAGCTTTGGCAGTGAAATAAGGAAGTAAAACTTCTAGGAGAGACTCCATTGTTCCTGTTTTGGTCAATGTCATAGTCAGTAGATGTCAAAGCAGAAAGGACCCCTGGAGCAATATGACCTTGAACTGGTGATATGGGGCAGGTAGAGGGTGCATTTATCCTCTACAGAGTCAGAGACACATCTCCATGTAGATCATACATAACCCGGGATTAGAGACCACACGCTGAGTGACAAGCCTCTGGCATGCCTCACATTTAATCCTGCTCTTACACCCCACTCCTTACCACCACCAGAGACAGTCACATATAATCAAAGCTTGTTCTTACAGTGAAGATAAAAAAGAAATTCTAGAACACAAAAGGCAGCAAACGTAGCCAAAACAGCCAACATTTGAGGGAATTAAAACCAAGACAAAAGGAAAATTAGTGGAAGGACTAGCATGTGAGAAAAATGAGTCAGTAGGCCAAATAAAGATATTTAAAAATAAGGATAATGCTTATCTTCAGAGAGTAAACAGAATATTGTGTCATACACAGATATCTATGCAAAAGAATCAATTAGACATTTTGACATTTGAAACAAAATAAGAACAACAAAAAAAAGATCAATTAAAAAAATGCTGAAAAGTGAATAATCTTTAGATTGTCCTAAACATGGCAAAAAATGGCAAAGAAGTTAATTTGGGAAAGAAAATTCAAGATATAAGGATAGAATCAGAAATATTAACCTAAAAATTTATTTAAATTAAAAAACTTTTACCTTAGTCATCAGATTATAAAAGTTGTCACTTGATAGCACAGAATAGGATTAATACAAAAAGATCAATATCTAGATATATTGTGGTGAAAGTTTGAAAAATTGAAGATAAAGAAAAACTATGGAAGTTTCTAAAAGGAAAAAAAAATTTATCTGTTGTAAAAAGACAAGTGAGCAATAACTTCAAAGCTCATATGGAAATTACTGTGTGAATTAGAATCTCATACCCAGCAATACTAGCATTAAAATAAAAAAAATTAGTTAAACAAAAAAATTATACATATAAGAAATCAGAAAATTCATCACAATCACATCCTCTATAAAAAAGATAACTCAAAAATTTAAGGTAGCAAAATAAAAAGTAAAAATATGGGAAATGTAAAATAGCATAAAAATTAAAAACACAAAACAGATGTGTCAATATTACTATCAGACAAAACAGAATTCAAGGTGAAGAAACGAATAGGATCAAAAAGATGATTTCTCATTTATAAATTGTGCAATTAACCATGAATACAGAGCAGTCAGGTACATTTGTATACCTAAATATAAGCATTTTCTCTGTCTATTGTGAGAATAAAGGAAACCTCATTTAAAAAGGAGTCTGGAAGCCCTGAAGATGCTCTCACACATACCAGCCTGCATAACCAGTAGGAATAAGGAAGATAAGAATTATTTTGACAATGGAGGACATTAATCACATGGGAATTTCATCTCCTGCTTTTAAGAAAAAGAAGAAAGCTTTGTCCCTGCCCAAACAACAGCACACTAACAACAGCCAGCAGCCAATGAGAAATCACCAAAACCTCAAACTCTTGTTCTTCTCCAATGAACTTTTGTTCAAAGCAACTCTCCTCAAATTTCTCCAAAAAACTAATAAAATCTGACTTTCCCTTTGTATCTATATTTCACCGTAGCTTGCTTGTCCCAAATAGCAATTTCTCTACCATTCCCTAATAAACGCATTTTGCTGGTAAAATAACTGGCTGTTTTATTTTTGTTTGGCTCTATCAAGCTATAAAAAATGCATATTGATAAAAATGAACGTAGATATTTTAAAAATCTATAATCATATTGTGAAATTTGATCATGAACATTAAAAAAATCAGTAAAATTAAAACAGGTAAAGTATTTAATAGCAAATAAAAGCACAAATATATAATTCTGTATCTAACAAACATAGAATTCTCACTGTGTTCCAAACAAACAAACCCAAGTTGGACCCACTAAAAACATAAGTATGTGTATTAAAAACAAGCTAACAACAGCAAAATAAGAATCATGGCAATGATAACATCCACAATTCAATGAAAGGAATTGAAGGTGGGGATTTTTATAGAAGGAGAAGGGGATGGATGGTGATCTGGGAAATTTTGTGGATATAGAGGCATACCTAATTTTATTGCACTTCACAGATATTGTGGTTTTTACAAATTGAAGGCTTGTGGCAACTCTGCATTGAACAAGTCTATTGGCACCATTTTTCCAACAACATTTGCTCACTTCATGTCTGTGTCACATTTTGGTAATTCTCACAATATTTCAAACTTTTTTATTATATTTGTTATGGTTATCTGTGATCTTTTGATGTTACTGTTGTAATTGTTTTGGGGCACCACAAACCTTGCCCATATAAGAGAGTGAATTTCATGGATAAATGTTGCATGTGTTCTGACTTTTCCACCTACCAGCCGTTCCCCCATTTCTCTTCCTCTCTTCAGGACTCTGTATTCCCTGAGACATAATAATATTGAAATTAGGCCAATTAATAAGCCTACAATGGCTTCTAAGTGTTTAAGTGAAAGGAAGAGTCAGATATCTCTCATTTTAAATCAAAGGGAACGCTCATACACTGTTGGTGGGAAAGCAAACCAGTGCAGCCAATATGGAAAACACTATGGAGATTTCGCAAAAAATTAAAAATACAAATACCATATGATCCAGCTACTCTACCTTTTGGTCTTTAACCAAGGAAGATGAGAACACTAATTTGAAAAGATATATGTACTCCTATGTTCATTGCAGCATTATTCACAATAGCCAGAACTTGGAAGCAACCCAAATGCCCATCAACAGATGAATGGATAAAAAAGATGTGGTATATATATGCAATGGAACACTACCTAGCCTTAAAAAAGACAGAATCATGCCATTTGTGACATCATGAATGGACCTTGCGGGTATTATGCTAAGTGAAATAAGTCAGACAGAGAAAGACAAATACTGCATGGTTTCACTCATATGTGGAAGATAAACAAATAAACATATAGATAAGGAGAACAGATTGGTGGTTACTAGAGGGGAAATGGGTGGGGGAGGGCAAAAGTGGTAAAGGGGCACATATTTATGGTGACAGATGGAAACTAGACTTATGCAGTCTATACAGAAACTGAAATATAATGATGTACAACCTGAAATGTACACAATGGTATAAACCAATGTGACCTCATTAAAACAACTAAATGTTTAAAAAAACAAAAGCTTGAAATGATTAAGCTTAGTGAGGAAGTCGGTTGAAAACTGAGATGGAGCAAAAGCTAGGCCTCTTTTACCAAACAATACAGTTGTGAATGCAAAGGAAAAGTTCTTGATGGAAATTAAAAGTGCTACTCCCGTGAACACACAAATGCTAAGAAAGTGCAAAAGCCTTATTGCTGATATGAAGAAAGTTTTAGTGATCTGAATAGAAGATCAAATCAGCCACAACATTCCCTTAAGCCAAAGCCTAATCTAGAGAAGGCCCTAACTCTCTTCAATTCTATGAAGGCTCAGAGAGGTGAGGAAGCTGCAGGAGAAAAGTTTGAAGCCAGCAGAGGTTGGTTCATGAAGTTTAAGGAAAGAAGCCGTCTCCATAACATAAAGCACAAGGTGAAGCAGCAAGTGCTGATGGAGAAGCTGCAGCAAGTTATCCAGAAGATCTAGCTAAGATAATTAGTGAAGGTGGTTACACTAAAGAACAGATTTTCAGTGTAGATAAAACAGCCTTATATGAAAAGAAAGTGCCATCTAGGACTTTCATAGCTGGAGAGGAGAAGTCAATGCCTGGCTTCAAAACTTCAAAGGACAGGCTGACTCTCCTCTTAGGGGCTAATGCAGCTGGTGACTTTAAGTTGAGGCCAATGCTCATTTACCATTCTGAAAACTCTAGGGCCCTTAATAATGATGCCAAATCTACTCTGCCTGTGCTCTGTAAATAGAACAACAAAGCCTGGATGACAGCACATCTGTTTACAACATGGTTTACTGAATATTTTAAGCCCACTGTTGAGACCTACCACTCAGAACAAAGATTCCTTTCAAAATGTTACTGCTCATTGACAATGCACCTGGTCACCCTAGAGCTCTGATGGAGATATACAATGAGATTAATGTTATTTTCATGCCTGCTAACACAACAACCATTATGAACTCTATCGATCATGGAGTAATTTTGACTTTCAGTTCTTATTATTTAAGAAATATATTTTTTAAAGCTATAACTGCCATAGATAGTGATTCCTCTGATGTGTCTGGGCAAAGTAAATTGAAAACCTCTAGAAAAGATTCATTATTGTAGATGCCATTAAGAACATTCATGATTCATGGGAAGAGGTCAAAATATCAACAGTAATATGAGTTTCAAAGAAGTTGATTCCAACCCTCATGGATGACTTTGAGGGGTTCAAGACCTCAGTGGAGGAAGTAACTGTAGATGTGGTGGAAATAGCAAAAGAACTTAGAGTTAGAAGTACAGCCTGAAGATATGACTGAATTGCTTCAAACTCATGCTAAAACTTTAAAAGGTGAGGAGTTTCTTACAGATGAGCAAAGAAATTGGTTTCTTGAGATGGAAACTACATCTGGTGAAGATTATTAAAATGACAACAAAGGATTTAGAATATTATGTAAACTTAGTTGATAAAGAGTAGCAGTGTCTGAGAAGACAGACTCGAATTTTGAAAGAAGTTCTACTGTGGGTAAAATGCCGTCAAGCAGCATCACATGTGCAGAGAAATCGTTAGTGAAAGGAAGAGTCAACTGAAGTGGCAAACTTCATTGTTGTCTTAGTTTAAGAAATTGCCACAGCCACCCCAACCCTTAGGTACCACCACCCTGATCAGTCAACAGCCCTCAACATCGAGGCAAGACCTTCCATCGGCAAAATGATTACGACTCGCTGAAGGCTCAGATGACAGTTAGTATTGTTTAGCAATATTTTTTAATTAAGGTATACACATTGGTTTTTTCCAGACATTAAGCTATTGCACACTTAATAAACTACAGTGTAGTTTAAACATAACTTTTAAATGTACTGGGAAACCAAAAAAATTCATGTGACTCACTTTATTGCAGTATTTGTTTTATTTTGGTGGTCTGGATCTGGACCTGCAACATCTCTGAGGTATGCCTGCGATCTGCTGTCTGCTTCTATGATCCCAAGCTGGGCTGGTTTAACCATGGTTCTACTTTCATTAGCTGTCACACTGTGGCCAAAGGTCACACAAACAGATGAATTCTAATGGTCAAATTATGAAACATGGTGTTTAGTCAGCATTGTAAGACTGTTGTAAAGGGTGGGGGGCAATGGCAACTTTCAACGGTCAATGCAGGATTTATCAGTGCTTTGCCAAATTTTTCACATTAAGCCTTCTTTAGAAAATAATAATATTTGTATGGCACACTGGGTTAAATGAGGAAGAGTTCCAGCTGCTCCTGTCCCTGCCTTGGTGCTTTCAAGCTGAAGAAATCAGCATCTTAGTACCTACAACCGATTCACAGAACTTAATTTGCCACCTCACATTGATACAGAATTCAGGCTTGGTCTATTCAGAAGAGTAGGGCTTAAGAACGAATGATTAACTAACAGAGATCAGGTATACCAAAAGGAAAATAACATGATAAATATCTAGATATACAATATTTTTAGAATCCAGAATACTGTGCGTGTGTGGTGTGAGTGTGTGTGTGTGTGAGACAGAGAGAGAGAGAAAACGAATTTATCTACCCAACATTTTTGCCCTTTTCTTGTCCATTTACGAAGTGTATATGAGCAAATTAGTAATTCCCCTTGGGTAATCTAAAAGCTCAAAGTGCTCTTACATTTTTATAGCAATGTGCCATGTTCAAAGCTAGTCAAAATTTCCCTGTTTGCTTAAATTATAATAGAATGCTTAGAATATTAACACTGAAGCCCTTCAGATTTCCTTTCGAGGAAGACTATCCATAGTTGACTAAATTATTTTTCTCAGTAGTTATTTATTTTTAAAAAAAATTCAGTTATATTACTTAGGCTTAATTGAATTTTGTTTTACAGGTATTTCCACTATCATTCTACACAGTCAATTCTGAAATGATGAATACATTTGTTCATTATAATTATAATATATGAACTGTTTAGTAGAAATGTAGCTGGGCATGAAAATTATTCTTTGGACGTAGAACCCTGGGCAGCAATTTTATAATATTTATAGAGACGTATAGATTCTGTTTCCTACACACACATACACACACACACATACACACACACACACATATACACTCCTTTAGCTTCTCTTTGCTATTAGAGAATTGGATACAGAAGCAACCTGGAGTACTAGAAGGTCATGAGTTTAGAGTCAGATAGTCCTAGGATTCTTTTCCAACATGATCGTTTACTGGCTATGTGATCTGAGCAACTATTTCTTCAATTATGGACTGTAATCATGGAATCTACCTCATAGGGGTGTTGTGGATGATATAAGTAGTATATAATCATTCTTAGCACAAACTTTTATACTTGGTGCTCAAAATATGGTACCTGATACCATCATATAATGTATATTTAATACTAATACATAAAATTATTCATTGCTTACTATGTTTCGGGCATTTTTTTTAAGGTTTTAACCCATTAACTATAGTAAAACCCTATCACTTGGATATTATTAAAGTTATCTCCATCTTTCAGATGAGATCACTGAGGCACAGACAGGTTAAGTGACTTGCCTGAAATTACATAGTGTGACAAAGAATGCGAGGTGATCATTAATAGTGTCCCAAGGGTCCTCATGTTGGTCCTAGTGTGACTGATGCTTCCAAACTGAGGTGCCCTATACCAAACAAGTAATCAGGTCTGGTGGCAAGAGCCCTTTCTACTACATCCTCCAAAGCCTGTTCTTCCTGTAAATAAACACCTCCTCCTCTTCACAAAATGCCTCTGTAACTCCTGGCCTATTACTTCTTCTAGGAAACCATATTAAAACAGTTACTAGTTGTTCTCTCATGTCCTGTGGCAGTTGAAAAATATTAGATTTTTTATATTCACTTCATTCTACAGATTATGGTCCATCTTTTACTGAATATTTTGAAAAGTCATTCTCTCTCCTTGTCATAAAAGTGGTGTGTTCACCATCCAACGCACCAATCTCTCATTTACTTAACTTTTCAATTTCAGTGACCTTAAACTGCTCCACTAATTAAGTACCAAATTCAAATATCTCACTTTCTCCCACTACCTCATATCATTCCAAGTACTTTATTCCATTACTTCCACTCTGTTTTCTAAGACTCATTAAGATCTCAAGTTTCATGAACTCTACATAACAATAATTCTCAACCCTGACACATTTTATAGTTACCAGTAAAAACTTCTTAAAAAATACATTTGCCTAGGCCCCATCTGTAGGGATTCTGATTTCGTTGATTTGATAAGAGTTCTGAGCATCCATATGTTTTAAAAATCTCCTCTTATGTTTCTAATATGCAGCCATTGTTAATCCCCACTCTTCCACACTCTCACCATTAGTCCCTTTCTAAATTGTTAAGAAGTATTCAGTTCAGTGTAGGCCATCCCTTCTCCATCTTTTGTCAATAGTTTTAATTCCTCTTTTCTTTTGGCCATAAGGTTGTCCAACCACAATTTGGCCATGACTTCTGCATTTCAATTCTTCTATGTTATTGTTCCACCTCTGATTTGTCATGAGAGAGTGGCTTCTCCATTCTCTCTTTTGTCTCCTGGTCTGTCATTCTCAAGACCCAGAAAAAAACATTCTTCGCTTTTGACTGGGCTATGCCCTATGAGGGGAGATAATGGAATCATATATATTCATTCTGCTATCTAGAGATGGAAACCTTCAAATAGTTTAACACTGTTGCATTTGTTTTGTCTTGTTTTGTTTTAACCCAGGGCATCACAGAGTCTATTATATGCTAATGGGTAATATAAATTATTGAATGGGAAAAACAGTATTTGCACTTCTAAAACTAATCGGTTTGTATAATTCTTCCAACCTACCATTTCTTTTCTTATTTTTTTCCTATTTTTTTTCTCTCAGAATTTCTTAGGAACTCTGTTCCAAAAAAAAAAAAAAAAAGCCCAAAAAACAAACAAACAAGCAAAAACCTACTAGAATACTGGATAAAACCTCTGATTATAAAATACTTTCCCAATTCATTCAGATTCGTGAATCTTAGTCATTAGGTCTGACTGTTCCATCAGATGCCCTATTCCAATTTCTGGCATTGAAAGTACTAAGTCACAGATACATAAATGTTAGGGGGGAAGAAGGCTTCTTTTCTGTACCCTAATCACTGAAAGTCTGCAAGCATCACACCTGAGCTCTAAAGTGAATGCCTCCAGGCAGCTGTCTCTTCAGAGCCACTGTAAGTTGGCATGACAGCCTCCACTTTGAAGATTTTCATTAGGAAACAAAGGACCTGAGAAAGAGCCATTAGGTTTTATAGAGAGAGTTTTTCAGAGTTTAAAAGAAAGGCTCAGATAGATTTAGAAGTCCTCCCATCTAAGAATTCAGCACAGTCCACTCTGATTCTATTATTTGAACATCTCCTCGTTAAATCTACCTAGTATTTTAAAGTGTCATAGATGGTTGCTGTCTAGATATGTAGGTTTCTTTCTGGGGGCATTACAAGGCTTTTGAGGCTGACAATTTGCCCCAGAGGATTAGGTCCTCCAGCAAGGGCTTTCATTCGTGACAATATAGGAGAAAGAGGATTACTGTTTAACATGGGGGCCATATTGAAGTTTCATGAAGAAGAAGAAGATTAAAATGATTTTTTAAAAATGTCCAAAGGCAGAGAAAGGGACTGCCTGTCTAACAAGGATACAAAAATGTTTCAGGAATGTTTCAAGGATGACAGACAGATTGAGAAGAGTGTAGTACTGATATTAGGGAATAATGGATGATACAATTGCAGAGGTACCATCAAACCAAATCCAGAGGGCATACATATTAGATTTTTTTTTTTTTTAATAATTTTATTTATTTATTTTCCCCCAAAGCCCCAGTAGATAGTTGTATGTCATAGCTGCATTTCCTTCTAGTTGCTGTATGTGGGACACGGCCTCAGCATGGCCGGAGAAGCGGTGCGTCGGTGCGCACCCGGGATCCGAACCCGGGCCGCCAGCAGCAGAGCGCGCGCACCCAACCGCTAAGCCACGGGGCCGGCCCACATATTAGATTAAAGCAAGCTTTCTCAACCTTGACTCCTATGACATTTTGCACCATATAATTATTTGCTGTGGGGGCTGTTCTGTGCATTGTAGGATGGTTAGCAGCATCCTTGGCCTCTACCGAGTAGATGCCAGTAGCACCTCCGTCCTCATTTGTAGTAACTAAAAATGTGTCTAGATATTTTCAAATGTCACTGGGGAGGGAGGTGGTGGACAAAACTCTCCCTGGTTGAGAATCACTATGCTAATGGAAGTCTTTTGATTAAGGAAAACTGTGCTTTATGCAGGTTATTCTAGTGACATTATGTAGGGTATATTGCAGGTGAGAAGAACCAGTTTCAGTGCTGAGTTGCGGTAATGAAGAGAACCAGAACTAAATGGTGGCAACGGGAAGACAAGAAAGAGATGTTTGTGAGAAGAAAGGAGTTAGGGAAACCAGAATTGGCAGAATGATGACTGAGCTTGAGGAACAAGGAAAAGGAATACTGATTGTTTCAATGACTTAAGTGGTATAGTGAATATTATTTTATTCTCATTCCTTTCACTCTTGGAGACAGATTTTGTTGTGATTTCTTCCTTTTCCTCTCTATGTAAGGACAAATTGAATGTGTTTGATATGATGGAGAGAAGAAATGTGCAATAAATTGATGGTAATTTGGAAATAATCATAGGTGAAAGATTAAGAAAAATTTTGAGAAATTACATGTGCAGTTGAAGTGATGAAGTGATGTGATCTTCTATGGAGAGAATGTCAGGTGGAAAAATTAAGAATGATCCTAGACTATCATAAGTAAAGGCCTCCATCTAAATGGAGGAGGAAGAGGCAAGGGGCAGGGAGAGAAAATGCCAGGAGAGTGAACAAAGATTCCAGGTCAGGGGCAAAATGAAGAACTTTCAGGAAGGGTAAAATCAACTTCAATATTTTGGGAAGTTAAACATCATGAGATCTAACAGGAGATCAAAAGATTTGTGTGAATAAAAGATATGGATTATTCACTGAATAGTGGTGGGCCAGGAATTTGATGGACTTGAGTTATGAGATGACAGGTGATTATATAGAGGCATAAGATGAGTGTTGTCAACATTTTGCTAGAATAAGAAAAATAAAGAAATGCAGTGTTATCTTGAGAGGGAATAAAGACCAAGTAAACAATTTCTAGAGGTAAGAGAGATCTATGTCTATAGAAGAAATGAGTAAAGGGAAGAAAAAAGTATTGAAAACCTGAGAGATGAACTTTAAATATTATAGATGTTGGTCAGGCTATGGACATGTCCCTCTATTTGTGTAGACATTCATAAACGAACTATGTTCTGCTTTGGTGTCTGAGCTGTGCTGCACCTTTAAAAAGAACCGCAAAAAGATCGACACAATTAGATATCGCCATCTGTTTATGCCAAAAAGAAAGCTCAAATCCCATAAAGCTTGTCATTTTTTTCAGAATTAAAAAAGTATATTTACAAAAGGGAAAAGAAATAAACCATGTTCTCTAAATGTCAAAATCATGAACAGAAGCACATCCACAAGAATCAATAACACTGCTGTATTTATAGCCAGTGATCCTGTATGGAGAAACAGGTGGCAGATTTTAGTGAACTTTGTACTCTGGCCATTTGCTACTCTTCAGACTTTTGCCATATTTTTGCAAGAGGCCCAAAACTTTTTCAGCCAAGATTGTTAACTACAGAGGCTGAAACAACAAAGTTGTGTGGGCTGTGTTTACTCAATTTGTTTCAGAAAAGCAAAATAACAAGAACCTAATTATTGGCTCTAAAACAAAATGCTTTAGTCATTTCAACTAAAATCCTTTATCTTTGTTTTAGTTTGGACATCAAAATGAGGACTGATATTAGGAATGCAAAGCCTCAATTCTGCCTGTCTCTAGTTTGCCAAATTGCATCCTGCCCGTCCCAGATTCCCGCTGTTGACTTCAGCTGGGGAAGGTATAATATTCAAATAGACACTGGGGTTCACTCTTGGGATGATTTGGAATTGTGGACACTGTGCATGTTATTCATTTAATCTGTTTCATGCCAAGGGTGTAAAACTAATGCAGTTACTTTATAAATTGAAATAATGCAATGTTATTTTTGTATATATAGTCATAATTCTTTTTTTATTATTATTTAAAGTTGAAATTGCATACTTGGCTATTCAACATGTGTTCCTAAACCCATAGTCTTAAGAAATCAGGTTGTACATCATCAACATTTCTTACTATACATATTGGTGAATTTGATCTCAGCTCCCACTTCCTGCAAGTTAAAAGTACAGACTACAAAAGCTGTTATCTAACGTGAACACATGTTTGGCTCCTAGCTATTTTCTGCCCAGATTGTCTTCACTATAACTCACTGGAGAAAGACTTCAGAATGCCTTCATTGTGCAGGCCTGTACTAGAGACTAAGGAAAAAAAAGGAATGAGAAATACTTCCTACTCTCGCATGGCTCACAACAGGGTTAGTCACTATAGAAGATGCACACAGTTGGATGGGGGGGAGAGGAAACCTTCAACAGAGGAGGAGACCCCTAGTGGTACTTTGAAATATGCTAGTTCATCTGGCGGATTAAGGTGACAGGGCATCCAAGAAATTAAAATAGCAAGCACAAAAACTCAGACTCTCACAGGCCGTGATGTATTTGGGAAATTGTAAGCATTTCAGAATATCCAAAGTTTAGAGAGCATGGCTTCATGATTAAAAAAAAAAGAAAGGCTTAAGAGTAACTATGGTGTAATGATAGGAATCTCTGGAAACTACATTTGCCTAACAAACACACTGTTAATAATTATTGAGAGAGGCTTTGGTTCTGATGGAGAATATGAGAGAGAGAATGAAAGTCCACACCATTCTCCAAAGCCAGCATCTGCAGCTGCCTCTAAGGATGGAAATTTTCAAGACCCAGGTGAGAAAGACAAGGGCCAGATGCAGAAGATCTTCTCACCTCTATTCTTCCCTGAGGTGATCGAGTCAGCCAGGAAGAGACACTGGCTTTGCAATTCAGGAGGAGCATTTGGGTATTCAGCAAAGTCTGGATTGGAGTGGTCCAGGATTGGAGCAGGGGCCTTTGTTTAAGGCCACTTTCTTGGAATTGAAGGACACAAAGATGTGACTGAGAGGAGGCCATGATGCTCCTGCTGATGCCTGTGTAACAAGCTGGCATTTAATTGGTCTGCCATTGACCATGCTTTAATTACGCCTGTATTCAGGCAGCACAATGCAGTGAAGCCACACAGGTCAGCTTCAGATTAGACTTCAGCCCAATCACCAGCCCTGTGACACTAGGGAAATTCTATCCTCTACTTCCCTCCCTCCTCTCTCCCTCTCTTCCTTTTCTCCACATTGAGAATTCTATTGTTATGCATTTCTTTATATAATCTAGTTTATTTTTATCAGTTATGCATGTATATAAAGTACCAATTCTATAAAAATTGCTATAAAAACCAGCAGACCCCCAGTTTCCTCACCCCAATACCCATTTCTTCAAGCAAAATATTAGGGTTTTTTTAGCTGACTCTTTTGGTATTTATTTCCAAACACCTTGCTGATATTCATTATTTTTAATTTTCATTAAAAAAAAAATTTTGTAGTGGCATTTCCCCATGAAATGAAGATTTAGATTTCTGTCACCCGGTACCCTGTCTCTACCACACACATATCTGTCCATCTTCCATCCCTTCCATTCCCCAGAGTTGAATCATAATTAAATCAAAATTCATTGTTTACATTTTTATGATTGTGTGCCAGCTGCTATCCATAGTTCATGCACGTATTATAGCATCTTTACTTTTCATTTCCTGTATAATGTTTTAGTTTTGCTGGAATTGAGGTTTATTGTAGTTGCTTTCTATTTTTCATTTGCTTCATTTTCTATAAACTTATAATTAGTTAAACCCTGAACCATCTCTCTCTTATGTAATTCTCTTGTCAATATCTTCAGTCGTATTTGGTATTGTATTACGTTTATCGTCTTGAATGAATGACTGCTGGAGCCTCTTATCTATTCCAGTTTAGACTGGAAGTCCTTTACAGACAAGGCATAGCCATCATCCTAAACAGCGCTGCCCAGCAGAAATAGAATGGGAGCTACATATGTAAGTTTAAAGTTCTAGTAGCTGGATATAAAAAGAGAATATGAAACAGGCAAATTCAATTTTAATAATATATTCTATGCAACACAATATATTCAAAAAATTATCATTTCAGTATATAATCATTATGTAAATTTGATATGTTGTACATTCCTCTTGTTTGTACTAAATTTTGAAATCCACAGTGCATTTTTTACTGGGAGAAAGGGTTAGCCAACTTGTTGCCAAATCCAGCCTGGCACCTGATTTTGTAAATAAAGTTTCATTGGAACAAAGCCTTCACTATTTGTTACTTATTGTCTATGGCTGGTTCTGTTTACTATGGCAAGTTTTCTGGCCTGCAAAGCCTAAAATATTTACTATCTGGTCCTTTATAGAGAAAGTTTCCCAACCCTGACTTAGAGCACATCTCAGTTTGGACTAACCACATTTCAAGTGCTCGATAGCCACGTGTGACGGGTGGCTAGCAAGGTGAACATCTCTTCCACATAAACTTGGAGGTTTTACTTTCCGCTCTCTTGGCTAACAGCCCTTAATTCTATTCTCTTTCTTCCCTGTTTATTTTTCCCCCATGCTTTGGTAGGTAGAAGACATCTTCGAGTATCTTTCTGAGAAAAGTACATGAAAAGTAAAATTTTATGGACCTCTTATGGTGTTTGTTGTGCCCTCAAAATAAATCGATAAACTGGTTAGGTATGAATTCCAGATTGACAGACATTTGTCTTTAGTTTAAAATTTAGCTTCACTGTCTTTTAGCATTCAGGGGTGCTGTGGAGACTCTGAGATTCCTTTCTATTTCCTGATTTTTTATATGTGACTGTGTGTGTGTTTCTTTCAGGAAGCATATGGAATCTTCTCTTTGCACAGAGTATTCAGACTTTTCACAATGTTTAACTTAATTTTCTATTTAAAATATTCATTTAAATGTCATATTTTTGTGTCACTACCTTTACCCATGCCTTCTGTTCCCAAGGTCAGAAACGCTCTGTTTTCCCTTATCTAGAGAATAAATCTTTCCCTCTTTTCCTATGAAGCAGTTGTCCAACTAGGCAGAGCAGGAGAGGGAATAAATGTCTTTCATTATAAGAAATTATAATGTTCTCAGCCCTGCCTTCACCCCTACTATCAACCGGCTAGCACGAGGTTATGGACATTTTGGGTTTCCTTCCTTCCTTCCTTCCTTCCTTCCTTCCTTCCTTCCTTCTTTCCTTCCTTCCTTCCTTCCTTCCTCTCTCCCTCCCTCCCTCTCTCTCTGTCTCTCTCTCTCTTTCCCTTCCTTCCTTCCTTCCTTCCTTCCTCTCTCTCTCCCTCCCTCCCTCTCTCTCTCTTTCCCTTCCTTCCTTCCTTCCTTTCTTCTTTCCTTCCTTCCTTTCTTTTCTTTCCTCCCTCCCTTGCTCCCTCCCTCCCTTGCTCCCTCCCTCCCTTTCTTCGTTCTTCCTTTTTTTTGGTATATACTAAGTTCCCATTTTTTTTCCCCACTGCTACCTTAGGGAACAGCACTATCTAGTCGGTTAAGTCAGTTTCCATGCATCTGTCTGCTTTGTAGTTTCCAAAAATATTATAGTCTTTGTCTCTGCTTCTATTTTATTGTATATTTATGCTTTTAAACAAAATTTTAATGTAATTCTCACGGGATTTTGGGATAGAGCATGCGGTTTTAGTCTACCAACTTAAGAAATCCTCCAATTGCTTCCCAAACCCTTATTTTCTCATCATTAAAGTGGGGATAATAATATGCACTTTGCACAGTTGTTATGAAGATTAGAGACAATATTTTCCGAACAATATTTGTCACCTAGAAACTCCATAAAAGTAAATCAAACAACTATGTTAAACATCTTAAGGATAAAAAACAGTAGCAACAGAATGAGATAATGACAAAACAGAAAGAAGTATTATAGATTGTGACAGTCAACCTTCTCTTTTACAATTGAACTACAAGTTCAATTGTAATTTGCTTGTACTTTCTAATATTAGTATTTCATAAGACTGTTCATTTGTACTATTCTTTTAGTAGCTTCTACGATGACTTATATGTAGATAGAACTCAGGCCAATTATAAAAGAAAAGTAAAGAGTTTGGTGAGGTTTGACATTTTTTAAATAACTATGGATTCTTTAAATAAGCATGTAATCCTCTCTTTGCATACTATTTCAATATCCATTTCTTCTCAGTATGATTAATACCAAATACATTCACGCCGTCTGAATTCCCTGTTTCAGGTTCCAGAACTGGGAGAGAGACAGAGCAGAGATCAAGGCTATGCTGGTACAGGCCAGTCTGTTGAGGCAGTTCTCCAGTGGACAGTCCAAAATAAGTATAGATCCAGAAAAAAGGACACGTGTGTGATGCAGTTGAAAAGTGGACTAGAAAGATGAAGAAACTGTTGATACTTCGGAAGGACGACAGGAAGTGCTGAGCAGACAAGAAGCCAAAGAGATGAAATGGAGGTTGAAGCAAAGATGGCAGAAACAGAATCAAGACACTGATAACTTGCAGCTAGATACAAGACACATTTCACACACCCTCAGAGCCTGCCAAGAATTGTCCTGCTTTTCTGACATAGGACAGAACCAGCATAGTTCACTCTTTCATTTCCCCATTTTCTACTGAGTGAAATCTAAGAAATATAGCATTGATTCTGCTATTCAGAATCTTGTCAAAAGCCCTTCTTAACATTTTATTGCCAGCCCTGCTCCTTTAGATAGCCTCATTTTAGCAGAGATGTTATTAAGTCTTCCCGGACTGGTCCCTCTTCATTACAAATCATCAGTTTACTTTTCTAAACACCACTTGACTAAATCTTGTAGTAAATAAACTCCCAGGGATGACTCACTGACTATCAGCAAAAGTTTAAACTCAGTCTCACATAGAGTTTGCCAGTATTTTCACGTAATGATGATCCTGTTTCAATATTTTAAACAAACGAATGAAACCTCACAGATCTCAAATGTGAAAGGATGACTTTCATACTGAAACTCATTCAGTATGGTCTGAAAGTCATTTTAATGTAAATGTTAAGGGTAAAGTTCTGGAAGTTGATAGCTTGGGTTCAGATCTCGCTCCACTATTTATGAGCTGTGTGTCCTTTGACAAGCTGCTTAACTTCCTTATACTTGGATCTCTTAATCTCAAAAACAGAGTAATCACCACAGAACCAACTTCGTAAGGTTGTTTTAAGAATTTAAATGAAACACAAAAAACACATTTAAAAGTTGCTAACTCATTTTAAACGCTCAATAAATGTTAACTATTATTATTGATGGAGAAAACATGTATTGACAAAAAGGCAGTATAAATTTTTATTTTACTCACCACAGATGAATCTGCGTACATTTAAAACAAGGGAACAAGAGCTAATAAGCGTAGGATATATTTATACAGTCTTCAGATTGTGTTTGGTGCACATCGGGAATTGCAGATGGATTTCAAAATTTTTCTGGTCCCTTGAGCTTTAGAACCCACGGATGTAGCATGATTACATCCAAGTCCTTTTAATTTGCTAATCATATTACTTTTGAAATTAGTATCTTTAAATCATTTTGGAATTCCATATCCTTTTGAAATTCTGACAAAAGCCTTTAGTGCTCTCCTCACCATGAAAATGTATAAACATGAATATATACAAAGTTAGATATTCTGGGACTCTCACTTAAATAAATTAATAGAGATGTAGCACTTTAAGTGACGTCTGGAGCATAGTAAGTGCATTAAAAACTATACATTAATTATCATTTCATGTTTGAGAGAGTGTATGAAGGCATTTCTGCCATATTCTCCTCATAAAAAAAAAAAAAGAAATAAAACATCCCCCAAACAATTAGAAGAATAAAACAAACTCAAGTCGAAACTTTGATGAAACCAGGAATTATACATAATGTTCAAGGAGGAGCTACCAAATGCACTGAAAATTGCATGAGAGTGGAGAGACACATGACAAGACACCTACAGCTGAAGGGTTCAGACAAATGTGGAGCCTGAACACAGTTTTCTAGAATAGGCAGTTTGCCTTGAAGGGCAAAATTAATATTCTTTTTAGGACAATGACAGTGGGGTGTTTTCTCCAATAGCAAAATATTTCTTCAACCCAATTTCACAGGATGAGGAAGCAGAAGAGTCAGACCTGAGTGAGGAAATACACAGAGAAGCCATTGTAGCTGGAAGTAGTCTGTCTGTGAAGCATGCTGTGAAACAGATTTTCATTTTGATTAACCGTACAGATGCCGATCTCCACTGACTGAAAAGTAGTTAAAGCCAAGTAAATGTGGGCAAGACAGCTGCATGTCTCACGGAGCTTCATGGTGATCTAGAGACACTTCCTTCTGGCTTAGGATACTTCCCTTGATCATTCTTATAAACCTGTTGTAAATAGTTGATACAAGAAAAATGAATTTTATTCAAAAATGAGAAACACTAAAATAGGTGACAGCACAATGTACAAAGATGTTACTAGTAATACTAGAAAAGAATAGGAGGTTAGGGACAGTATAATGAATAGCAGAGAAGACCACTCGTCAGAAAAAGAAAAAGCACCACCAAGCAGATGAAAGTGGTGACCACACACAAAATCAAAAAAATTAAGGCAATTAAATAAAATCAGAGGTGTTCAAAGTTTGGGATGATGGTGCAAAATAATAGCAAGAGATGATTCAGGACCTGACACCTCAGTTAAAAAGTGGAAGAGAACAATAAAACCATGATAGAAACAAATTCTATGTAAGAAGTAATATAAAGAAAAAGTAGACACTGCAGAAAGCAGTAAGGGATTTACAGAAAAGAATGTAGAAAAAAAAGAAAATTAAGGAGAAACAAATAATGAATTAAAATAAATTAGAAGTAAGTATCCATTAGGAAAGACAAGAGATGCCATATTTGCATAATTATTGTCCTTTTGAAATAAAAGAATCAAATTTGAAAAAATTCCATGATATAATTCAAGAAAATTTTCCAAAATTAAAAGAAGACTTAAACATAGGGATTAAAGGAAACATCATTTTCTTAAAGGAAAAAAAAGATTAAAAAATGATTATTAGCATAATTCTTAAAAAATCAATAGCTGTTTAAGACTACAGACTTATGGAAGATGTTGAAGCCTTAACCACCAGTAACTCAAAATGTGACTATATTTGGAGATAAGGACTTAAAACGATGCACACTCACAGAGGGATAACCCTGTGAAGAGGCAACAAGAGGATGGCCATCTACAAGTAAAGGAGAGAGGCCTAAGAAGAAATAAACTTTGCTGGTACTTTGACCTTGGACTTCCAGCCTCTAGAACTATGAGAATAGAAACATCTATTGTTTAAGCCACTCAGTCTGTGGTATTTTGTTATGGCAGCCCTATCAAACTAATACCAGGGCATTTAATGCAAAATAAAATATCAAGCTATGGGTAAGGTAAAAAAAAATCTGAGGCAGGTCTTAGACTTCTACAGTGATATTAAAATTTAGGAGACATTTGTACAATGCCTCTAAAGTTACAGGGGACAGAGTGGTTCAAAAATGTTATAGCTGATCAAACCGCCACAAGTCAATTGCAACATATGAATATTTCTGAATATATGAGAACTCAGTATATTTTGCATGAAGTTTTCATTAAAAAACTACTATAAGACATAATTTAATTAACAGAAACACTGGGTGCCTAATTAACAACCAAATGTCTCTCAGAGAGCAATAAATTGATTTAAATTTATGACTGCCTAAAACATTTTGTATGATTTAGTGTGATAGAACAGAATGCATATATTATAAATTATGTGAATGTAGAATAATATGGCTAATATAGGTAAGAGAGGAAGGATGAAGAAATACTAGAAATATTATAAACTGTAATGACTTTCTCAAGTTTAATATCAGGGAAGTCAAAACATAATTTAAAGAATATAAACCAAAGATTAGATGTACTAAGGTAAAAATGAAGAACTAAGAAAAACAGAATAATCAACTAAAATGTGTGGTGCAGCTGAGAAGAGGAAGATGGGGAGAGGTAGAAAACTGTAAAATATACTCATGTGTACATTGCTCAGGGGAGAAAGTCAAGGGCTACTGTCTAAGAGCGATGTATTGTAGACAGCTACAGTTAATTTAGTAATGGCTAGAAAAGCTTAAAAAAAGAATTTTAAATTGTGAGGAAAAAATCATATGTAACAAAAATGAAAAACATAGAGCGTATCCTGAAAAATAAGAAACAAAATATAGAAGCTCAACATAAAATATTATTAAATATAGGAGTCATTAAACTTTTTCTGTAAAGACCCAGATAGTAAATATTTTAGGTGTTGAAGGTCATATGGTCTCAGATGCAACTATTCAAGTCTGTCATCTTAGTGTAAAAAACCCTTAGACAATACATAAATGAATGGGTATAACCAGATATGACCTAGAGGCCATAATTTTCTGACCCTTGATTTAAAAGAAAGACTGATTGGTTCACAAAATGAACCAGCTATAGCTACACATTGTATATAAGAGCAACCATAATTTTTTTTTTTTTTTTTGGTGAGTAAGATTCATTCTGAGCTAACATCTGTGCCAATCTTTCTCTATGTTGTTAGTGCATTATCACCACAGCATGGCTTGATGTGTGGTGTAGGCCCGCTCCTAGGATCTGAACTCGCAAACTCAGGCCACCCAAGTGGAGTGTGCCAGACTTAACAGCTACACCATGGTGCCAGACATTAAAATTTTTTTTTTTTATAAATATTGATAATAAAGGGAAGGGTAGAGGCATACTAATTATATGCAAAAATAAAGCAAAAAGATTACAACATCGGATTGAATTTAGAGCAAAATAAAACTTTACAGAATAAAAAAGTGTTAAATCAACAATTAACATTTAATGTTTATGAATATCCATCCCAAATAATAAAGCATCATAATCCAGTAAGCAAAATTAGAGAAATAAAAAGAAATACAGAGTTCTTATAGGATTAGGAAACATTAACCAATCTCTGTCAGCACAGGATAAATCAGATCAGAAAAATATATATAGGCAACGCAAATAAAATGATTAATAAGGTACTATCAAAAAATGGGAAGTTTCTGAGATTTTACTCTTCTTACAAGCTAACAAATTGGCCTGCCACAGTTTTCTGAATACCGGCAAAATATACAGTTCTCCTGTGTTAGAGACAATATAAGCATCAGCATATTTACATCAGTTCCTCTTGTTCACCACAAAGAAGGTCAGTGAATCTTATGGAGTTAAATACAAAAAGATTCACAAACAGATACATCAAGTCAAACTGTGAGAAGCCAAAAACAAAAAGAAAACCCTGAAAGCAGCTAGAGAAAAATTATCATATACAAGAAAGCACCAATACAATTAACAACTGACTTATCTGCAGCAAAGGACAACACACAACAGTGGAAAAACACATACAGGCTGTTGGGGGATGGGGTGGGGGCTGTCATCCAAGAATCCTATATACAGCAAAATCATTCTTCAAAAACGAAGGTGAGGGGCCGGCCCCGTGGCTTAGCAGTCAAGTGCGTGAGCTCTGCTGCTGGCGGCCCGGGTTCGGATCCCGGGCGCACACCAACGCGCCGCTTGCCAGGCCATGCTGTGGCGGTGTCCCATATAAAGTGGAGGAAGATAGGCATGGATGTTAGCTCAGGGCCAATCTTCCTCAGCAAAAAGAGGAGGATTGGTATGGATGTTAGCTCAGGGCAGACCTTCCTCACAGAAAAAAAAAAATGAAGGTGAAATGAAGACCTTCCCAAGTAAAAAAAGTTGATAGAATTTATTGCTAGCAGACCTGCCATATAAGAAATAATAAAGGACTTTCTTTAAGCTAAAAGAAAATGGCACCTCATGGCAACACAAATGTTTAAAAAAAGGCAAACCTCAAAAATAGTAAAAATGTGTGGTAATATGAAAAACTGTATGAATTCATTTTCCTAATTTCTTCTCTTAACATCTTTAATAGACAAAATTACATAAAGCAATAATTATAATACTATTTTTAGATAGAGATTGTTAGGTAGTGATATATTTGATAGAAATATATATGTTAACATCTCTTTGTAGGATAAATAGAAAGATAGGAACGGGGATAGAAAACTTTCAATATTTTACTTAAATTACATTAGAATTAAATGGAAACAAATTGTGATAAATTTAGATGCTTATTTGTAATTCCTGAAGAAATAACTAAGAAAATAACTCAAAATATAGTAAAAAATAAACTCAACAGATAAATTTCTGCTCTAAAATACATGTGTTTAACAGAAACTAAAACAATAAAGGAAAAACATAGGAAGAAAAAATACAGGAGGCATATAGAAAATAAATAACAACATGGGAAATGTAAACCCCACCATATCAATAATCACATTAAATGCAAATGGACTAAAGGCCAATCAAAAGTTAAACAGTATCTAGGGAAAAAAACCAAGATCCAAATACATATTGTCTATAAGAGACAAACCTTAGATTCAAAGAAATAAGCATGTTTTTTTTAAAGGAATAGAACAGTGTATTATAGCAGAAATCAATGAAATTAAATAAACAGAAAATAATGTAGAAAGTCACTGAAATTAAAAGTTGGTTTTTTGAAAAGATCAATAAGATTTATATGCCTATAGGCAGATCAAGGATCAGCCAACTGTGGCCTCTCTGGCTTGTAGACTGCTTTCTACAACTAAGGTTTTATTGGAGCACAACAATGCCATTCATTTATGTATTGTCTACAGTTTCTAAAATAACAGAGTTAACTAGTTGCAATAGAGACTACATGGCCTGTAAGTCCTAAAACATTTATTATCTAGCTCTTTATAGAAAAAGTGTGGCAACCCCTGATACAGACAGACCAAGACAAAAAAAAAAAGACACAGATTATCAAAATTAGTAATGAGAAAGATAACATAATTACCAACCCTTCAGAATATGGAATATGGGGAAAATATGCCAACAAATTAGACAATTTAGATGAAATTGGTAAATCCTAGGAAGACAAAAATCACCAAAACTGTCTCAAGACTGTAAAAAAAAAAAGGAAACAGAAAACAAATTGAGTGATTAGAAATATTCCCTCAAAGAGAAGCCTAGACCCAGCTTGCTTCAATGATAAATTCTGTCAATTATTTAAAGCAGAAATACCAGTCATTCACAAACGCTTTCAGTTAATAGAGAATGAATGAATATTTTCCAGCTTATTCTGTGAGCCCAGTATTGCCCTAATACCAAAGCAAGAAAAGACATCACAGCAAAAGGAAACTACAGACTAATACGCCTCATGAACATAGACTTAAAAATCCGTAACAAAATAGTAGTAAACTGAATCTAGCAACATGTGAAAAGGATTTTACACCATAACCAAGTAGCATTTATCCTAGGAATACAAAGTTGTTTTAACAACTGAAAATCAATTGTATAAGACATAAAGTTACTATAGTAAAGGACCAGAAAAAAAAACTCATGAATATCTCAACTGACATAGAAAACTGACAATAGTTCATACAAATTTATAATAAAACTCTTAACAAACTAGGAATATAAGGGAACTGCTTCAACCTGCTAAAGAGCATCTAAAAAAATCCCATCACTAACATCATACTTAAAAGACTAAATATTTTTCCTGTAAGATTAGCCAGAAGTTAACGATGCTTGCTATTGTTACTTTTAGTAAACATTGTGCTAGAGGTTCTAGGCAGTGAAATAATGTAGAAGGACGGAAGGAAAAAAATCAAAAGAGGAAGGAAGGAAGAGAAGGAGGGAGGGAAGAAGGAAAGTCATCAATAGGGAAAAGGAAAAAAAACCGTTTATTCACAGATGATATAATTCTGAATATAGAAAACATGAAGAAACACACAACAAAGAAAAAATGCTACAAAAAATAAACAAGTTTATTATAGTGGCAGGATATAGGATCAATATATAAAAAACAAAATAAATTGTATTTCTATACACTATCAATGAACAATCAAAAAATAAAATTGAGGGAATAATTACATTCACAATAGTCTCCAAGAAGAATAAAATACTTGAGAATAAATTTAACAAAAGAAACACAAGTTTGTAAATTGAAAACTACAAAATATGACTGAGAGAAATTTAAAATAATTTCTAAGTAAATGAAAAGTATTTTATGTTCATGGATTAGGAGACTAAAAATTTCCAAATCAGCAATTCTTTGCAAAACGATCTACAAATTCAATGCACCCCATATCAAAATTACAAGCTGTTTTGCAAAAATTGACAAATTGTTCTTAAAATATATGAGGCAATGTAGTCACCTAAAAGAGCCAAACAATTTTGAAAAAGTAAAACAAATTTGGAGGAGTTACACTAAACAATTTAAGACATTGAAAAAGGACTGTATTTAAGACAATGTGTTCTTGGTATATGGTTAGGCAGATAGATCAATGAGACAGAATTGAGAGTCAATAATTAAACTCTTACATTTTATAGTCAGTTGATTTTTGACACAGGCACCAGAACAATGCAATGGGAAAAGCATAATATTTTCAGCAAATGGTGTCGGAAAGATTATATACTCATGTAAAAACATCCACTTAGATTTTTATGTCACAAGTTAATTCAACTTAGATCATAGACTAGCGAAAAAGGTCAATAAAATCTCTAGAAGAAAACATATGAGAGAAGGTTCTGACCTTTGGTTTGACAAAGATTTCTTAGATAAAACACAAAGAGCATGATTTATAAAAGAAAAAAAATTGATCAATTGGACTACATCATAATGAAAAAATTTGCGTTTTAAAAGACACCATTAAGAAAGTGAAAAGGGAAACCACAGTCTCCTAAGACTAGGGGAAGGTATTTTCAAATTATATATCTGACTTATATCCAGAGTATATAAAAACTGAGAATTCAATAACCCGAAAACAACCCAATAAACAATGAACAAAAGATTTAAATAGACATTCACTAATGTAGATATACAGATGGCTAATGAGCACATGAAATGATGTTTCAAATCAATATTAACTAGAGAAATGTTAATTAAAACTGCAGTTTGTTACTGCTATATATCAACCATAATGACTATAATCAAAAAGACAGAAAATACAAAGTGTTGGTAATGATGTGGAGAAACTGGAACCCTTATTCATTGCTGGTAGGAATGTAAAGTGTAAAGTGATTGGAAAACATTTGACAATTTTTCCAAAGGCTAAACATAAATTTTTCATATGACCCATCAATTCCGCTTTTAGGAATTTACTCTGGGAAAAAAAAATGTGTATGTCCACACAAAGGCATGTACACAGATCTCATAGCATCATTATTCATAGTAGTCAAAAACTGGGAAACATTAGAACATTTGGCAGCTCGTAAATGGATAAACAAAATGTGGTATATTTATATTATGTAATACTATTCAGCAATAAAAATAAACCAACTACTGGTACTGCTATAATATAGATAAACTTCAAAAATATTATAAATGTAAAAAGTTAGGCACAAAAGAGTTGACATTAGCTTCAACTGTACTGATATGGAATCATTTCTTTAGCTGAGTGGTGTGGTTACATGGTTGTTCAATGTAATTTTCAATACATCATTTTGTTTTAAGTATTTCACAATATGTTTAAATAATACAAAAAGCAAAAAAAAACACGGTAAGGCATACTCTCTCCTTACAAAAGAAAATAATATCATAAAGTCACCAATTTTCTTTAAATTCATCCATAAATGTAATGAATTCCTAGTTAAATTAACAACAGGATTTTTAAAGAACCAGACTATTCTTAATTAACACAAATAAATCAAAGCTCAGCACATTAATAGCCAGAAGAATTCTGAAGAGAAGAGTTGTGAGCAGAAATTAGCCCTGGTTGATACAAAAGCCAATTATATAGCTACAGTAATTAAAAGTAGGACACTAGTGTAGAAATAAATAAAACATCAGAAGAACAAAATGGAAAGTCCAGAAATATACGTAAAAAAATATAGAAAATTAGTGTGTAAAAATGATAATGAAATGTTAGTGGCCTAAAGATACTTTATTAAGGAAACGATGTTGAGACATTGAGTAGACTCCCAGAAAATAAATTCATACAGCAAAATTAGTTCCAGAAGGAACAAACATTTAAATGTGAAAACTAAAATCATAAAATATTTTAGATAAAAATATGAGAGTTTTTTACTTTCTTAGCATGAAGAAGTCCTTTCAAAATATGACAGAAACACAAAATTAGTGAAGTTTTATAAATTTGAATTTTGAAAAGGATGTTGCATGTTTAAAAACCACAAAATCAAAAGACAAATTAAAAGTTGAGGAAAACCTTTGTAATACATAGTACAGACAAGTAGACAACATCTTTAATAAATAAACATCCATATGAGTAATTAGAATAATTTAATGACCTCTTAGGAAAATGGCAAGGGTGTGAACGAACAGCTCAGAGAATGAAATACAAACGGCTCTAGGTGGCTGGAAAGACGCACAATTTCACTCAAAATGTGAAATATTCAAACAAAAATTATAATGGGATATCAGTTTCATTCAGATTAGTAAATTTCAAACAAGTTTATAATACATTTCATTGTTTGATAGAGAAACAGAAATTCTCCTATTTTCCTGGATGTAGTGTAAAATGGTAACTCTCTGTTGGGGTAATTTAGCAATCTTTATCAACATTTAAAATGCACATAAACTTTAGCACAGCACTTCGATTTCTGTGAACATGTCCTGCAGATATATGCAAAATGACAAATGTACGGGTTGCACATTGAGTATGTGTGTGTATTAGCAAAAGACGAAAACAATCTAAGTGTCTGTGAATAGAATACTCCTTAAAGATTGTATGCTAAATATAGTAACCGAATGTCTGCTGCTGTGGAAAAGAATGAGAAGTCTATGTACTGATGTGAAAGACTCTCCAAGGTATACAATATAAGCTAAAAATAAAACAAGGGATAGAACAATTTGTATACTATACTACATTGGTTTTTAAAGAAACAAGTACATTTCATATTTTATGCATAAAATATCCCTGGATGGACACAAGAAACCAATAGCAAGGGCTACCTTGGTGGGAGGGGTATACGGAGGCTAGTCAGGGAGCATGGAAGGATACGTAATCTTCAGTATCTATTTGAATAGTATCAATTTATAACAGGTTTATGTATGACTTAGGAAATTAACTTAAAAACATGCAGGAGGGATGATAGAATGGGACTCAGTCTCTTGTTTTTGATTACAACTAATAGACTAAGAACAAAGAAAGAGTTGCCAAACAGTCCCACATTCCAAAGCAAAGTGCGAGACCACTGACGAAGGAGTTACATTAATTTATATGGCTGTTTATTTATTAAAGATGTTACTATTTATCTGTACTATTTACTGTGAAAGTTTTCCCAATTTTTCATTTGTCTTGACTTTGTTTTTTCAGAAAACTGGCAGATACTAGAGTTTTTTTCAGACTTGGTATACTGTGGCTCCTCATCTCCCACCAACCCTTTTGAGGAGCAGGAGGGGTGATTTCCCTTCACCTTGACATACACGTGGGAGTTTCAGGAAAAACCTCACAGAGCTTCACCTTTGCCGCTTGGAGTTTTGAACTGTAAAGTAATGCCATACCAATCCCTGAAGAAGTTTATTTTTGAGAGGATAGCTCAAGAGTCTGAAGGGGACTGATGGGGAGCAAGCAGCACTTCTAACTATTTTGGGCAAAGGTAAATATTAGCAGTGGACTGGTTTTGGATCTCACAGACGGAAGCTTGACTGGGTCATTTTGAAAAGAACTTCGCTTTTGAAAAGAACTAGGTCATTTTGAAAAGAGAGTTTCTTGACAGTTAACCTCAGCAGAAATTGTCTGTCTGATGAGGTGGGCTTTCAGGTATGGGAGTTCCTGGGGTACATTAATAGCCATCAGAGAAGAGGTAAAGAACACCCTTCAGGGAGCTCCAAAAGCAGAGAGGCAAAGAATCCACATTCAAAATTCAGTGGGCATAGCAGATTATATGTGTTCCCATTGTGCTGCCAGGAGCCAAGCAGGAAACGGAGACCAGTAGGGAACTGGTCATCCAGAGAAGCTATGCAGGCAACAAGGAAGAGCTCAGAGGTTTAATAATAGCACAAAGCTGTTAACACTGCAAAGGAAAATGGGAGGAGGCAGGGATATTGAGCCCAAGACACTGGGTCACCAGAGGAAGCTGGAACCTCAATGGACCTGTTAAATAAGAGAGGAGGCCACAGAAGAAATGTCACATGAGACAAAAAAGAAGGGAATGAAATACCATGGTTTTCTCTTTCCTCTTGGTTTCAATCTTATTCCAGTGCTTTCCATTGGTCAAGCCCTGCCAGAAGTCAAACCATTGCTGGATATGCAATCAACAAGTGCCAGGTGCCCTGAATTCCAGAGCAGAGGAGAAGGTTGAGAATTGTGTCCGAGACAAATGTGCCCTAAACAACCACAGCAATCAAATGAGACCTTCTGTATCCTTATCTCCTCTGCAGTACCCAGTACAGAGAGGAGAGAGAGAAGAATCATAAGGTAGAAACAGAGAAGAGACCAGCTATTCTCATCCTCCTCCCTCTCACTCCCAGCATACCTTCTCACATAAACACATGTGCAGAGAGCTCCCCCAGCCTACGCTGAGGGAATGTAATCTATGCAATATTAGACAGCCTGGCAAGAATGATCCAAGTACACCCCCACACCCTGGCCGTGGCTCAAACTACTCCAGATGTAGACTGTGTGTGCCACACAGGCTGGGTCTATTCACTAGACAGCTCACCAGTGAAAATAACCACTTTTCCTGGCAAAAGAAGGTAGAATTAGGAATTTTATGGATTCTAATTCAAATATGACTCTGTTTCTGTCAATATTCATAATCTTATTCAAGTTGTTTAACCTTTCAGAAATGAAATGACCTTGTCTATTAAATTGGGATAGCAATGCCAATCACTTAGGCTTTCACAAGGTTAACGCCCCCACCTGGGACCAGGCAGATGCTTGATAGCTATCAGTCTCATTTCCATAATTTCAATAATTGGAATATTCTTAATCTCTTCTCCATCTATGAGAAACTCATCTATTGGATAAAACCCACTCTAAGTCTATTTTTCAAGATTAAATCTGTCAAAGAGAGGAGTCCTGTTTATCCATACGTCTCTTTTCACCATGGTCATTCCTAAGTGATCACATGGTAGTTATTCAATATATTAAACATGGAGGATATGGAGGATGATTGGTAGAAGAAGGGGCATCATTCACACAGTAGGCTCCAATTTGCTCTGTACTCTTCTGTGTATAATTGCCATTCATTGAGCCCTCTCTGTACAAATCCTTCTGAAGCTCAGGACCAGGGACCAATTGCTTTGGTTCAAAACTTGGCTCTACTTCTTGGCAACTAAAGGACTTTGGGCAGATTATTTAACCTCTGTCTCCCACAGTTGTACCACACCTACCAAACAGGGATAATAATAGTACTTATTTCTGAGAAGTTAATTTACATAAGATGCTTAAAACTGAGTCTGGTGCATGGTAAGCATTAAATAGAGGTTGGATGTTGTTATCCTCTCGAAATACAAATGAAATTTTAGATCTTCTGTCGAGTAATTAATATTCTTTCAGGTGCAGTTTGTTACTGGGGGAATTTCCTGCTATTTATTTATTTATTCATTCATTCATTCACTTATTTTTAAACATTATTTTCCACCCCATTTATTACCACAGGAAAATTCACATGCACATATAATTAACCAGATTCAGTCTCCCAAATACTTCTGATAGGCCTAATCTATTCTATAGATGGCTTTCCTATAATAAATGATAAACATCTGTATAAAAATAAACACAGACTGAATTGAATACCATGGGGAAATGGAAATCTTATCTGTGACTATGGATATGCATGTACTAAAAAAGTACCTTTGCATATACACTATCTTTGTGAACATTCCTTCCTAATATGATAAACGTTAGGAAATTGAAGTATTTATATGTAACATATTTTTTATTTTTTGCAGAAAAGGAAAAAATAAATTTATGTTTTAATATGATTTCGATGTTATCTTTGCTATCTCTTCTTATAAAGTACTTTGGTCTCTGACTTTTGCCTCTAGTAACATCTATGCAAGTCCTGGCACATTCTGTCATTATACACAATTGGTAGGTTGCAAAGGAGAGAAATAAATTAAAAATGGGTCTACTCTGGCAGAGGCCCCCACCTAGTGAGCAATCAACTCCAAGCTGACAAGTCCACAGCCTCACATCTCTTATATTTTGCTTCCTTTTACTTCACCAATGGTATGTTTTTTAAACTAAACTTTCACACATTCACCTTAAAATGAAGCCAAGTTTGATTGTTTTGGCTTGTGACTTTCAGGTATTCTAATAAATACCTGCCATTTTTAGACCAATATAATTTAAAGTGCTGTTCGTTTATTTTTCTCTCCTCTCCCGCTTGCTAAATAAAGGTTATATCACTACCTGCTACCCAATACTCCCCCCACACACACTCCTCTACCACCAAAGGCACATGCAGCCAGGCTGTTTTATGTCCAATTTATTTATTGTGATGAGAAATGTGAAAATCTTTGGCAGAGATCATTAATTTTATAGCTTGTGTTTCGAAAAGTAGTTCCTGGGCTATTTACATCTCTTCATATTAACACCTGAGAAAATGAGTGTGTTGAAGATATAAAACTTGAAAGCAAATTGTGTTTACTGTCTCTCTCTAAATATAATTCACGGCTCAGAACAGATCTTTATGACTCATGATCAAATGTTTTCCCGGGGTTGCATTTAATGTTTGCTGCAATGACACTGAATGTCTTTGGGTCTTTTGATTCCAAGACATTTAGCTACCTGTTGGATTCGATATTCAAGGTGAAATTATTACAATCCATCTCTACAGGGACAATTACTCTTTGAATTAACTTGTATGAGTGTCACGAGTTGCAAAAGATTTCCAATTTAAGAAAACAAATTATTTACTTACTTTATGGGAAGAGGAGCTGAAAGGAATCCCAGAAGTTATATAGTGTCATCTTATTTATTTTATTAATTTTTAAGTTTCAGCTTTATTGAAGTATAATTGACAAAATTGTAAAATATTTAAAGTGCACCTCATGGTGACCTGATATATAAACATTGTGAAGGGATTCCCTCATCTAGTTAATTAACACATTTATAACCTCACATATTTATCTTTTTGTGTATGTATGAGAATATTTAAGTTCTACTCTCTTAGTAAATTTCAGTTATACAACACAGTGTTATCAACTTGAGTCACCACGTTTTACACTGGATCCCCAGAGTTTCTGTATCTTATAGCTAAAAATTTGTACCCTTTTACCAACTTATCCTTATTTTCCCAAGCCCCCACCCTCAGGCAACCATTTTTATACTCTCTGTTTCTATGAGTTTGACTTTTTTTTTCAGATTCTGCAAATAAGCGAGATCATACAATATCTGTCTATCTCTGTTTAGCTCATGTCACTTAGCATACTCCTGTCAAGGTCCATCCATGTTGTCACAAAAGACAAGATTTCCTTCTTTCTCATGGATGGATAATATTGCATTGTACATTTATACCACATCTTCTTTATCTACTCATCCATTGGTGGACACTGGATTTGTTTCCATATCTTGGCTACTGTGAGTAATGATGCAATAAGCCTGGGAGTGCATCTATCCCTTCAATATCCTGTTTTCATTTCCTTTGGATATATACCCAGAAATGAGATTGCTGTATCATATGGTATTTTCATATTAATTCCTTGAGGAACTTCCATACTGTTTTCCACAGTGGCTGTACCTGTTTACATTCCCACTAAGAGTGTCCAAATTTCCATTTACTACACCTCCTTTCCAGCATTTGTTATTTCTTGTCTTTTTCATAATAGCCATCCTAACAGGTGTGAGGTGATATTTGGATGAGGTTTTAATTTATATTTCCCTAAAGATTAGTAATGTGAGCACATTTTCATGTACAAGTTGCTCATTTATAAGTCTTCTACAGAAAAAATTCTTTTCATTTCCTCTGCCTAAATATTTCTTCATCATATTTTTTGGTTTTTTGGACTTTTTAGTATTGAGTTGTATAAGTACATTTTGCATTTTGGATATTAACCCCTATCAGACATATAATTTGCTAATAATTTCCCCCATTCTATAGGTTGCCTTTTCAGTTTGTTCATGGTTTCCTCTGCTGTGCAGAAGCTTTTTAGTTTGATGTAGTCCCACTTGCTTATATTTACTTTTACAGCATTTGATCTTGGTATCATACCCAAAAAATCGTGGCCAAGACCAATATCAAGTAGTTGACCCCTATGTTTTCTTCTAGGAGTTTTGTGGTTTCATGTTCCCTTTTCAAGTCTTTTATCCATTTTTGTGTGTGGCGTAAGATAAGGATCCAGTTTCATTCTTTTGCATGTCTATATCTAGTTTTCCCAGTACCATTTATTGAAGAGACTACCCTTTCCCCATTGTATATTCTTGACAACATTGTAATAAATTAATTGAAGATACATGCATGAGTTTGTTTCTGGACTCTTGATCCTGTTCCAATGATCTATTTTTCTAATTTTATGTCAATACTATACTATTTTGATTGTGCCAGCTTTGTAATAAAGTTTGAAATCAGGAAGTGGTAAGCCTCCAGCTATGTTCTTCTTTCACAATATTGCTTTGGCTACTCAGCGTCTTTTTTAGTGCCATACAACTTTTAGGTTTATTTTTTTTTTCTATTTAGATAGGGATTGCATTGAATCTTTAGATTGCTTCAGGTAGTACGGACATTTTAACAATATTAATTCTTCCAATCCATGAGCATGGGATATCTTTCCATTTATTTGTGTCATCTTCAATGTCCTCAATGTCTTACAGTTTTCAGCGTGCAGATCTTTCACCTTGTTAGTTACATTTATTCCTAGGTATTTTATTCTTTTCAATGAAATGGCAAATGGGATTGTTTCTTAATTTTTTTTTCTGATACTGTGTTGTTAATGTATGGAAATGCAACTTATTTTGAATATTTTATTTTATATCCTGAAACCTTACTGAATTCGTTTATTAGTTCTAACAGATTTTTGGTGGAGTCTTTAGTGTTTTCCATATATAATATCATGCCACCTGCAATAGAGACGGTTTTACTTCTTCCTTTTCAATTTTGGTGTCTTTTATTTCTTTTTCTTGCCTAATTGCTTTGGCTAGGACTTCCAGTACTATGTTAAGTAAAAATGGCAAGAGTGGGCATTTTTGTCTTGCTCATGATTTTAGAGGAAAGCTTTCAACTTTTCACCAATAGTATGATGTTAGCTGTTGACTTGTCATATGTGACCTTAATTATGTTGAGTATGTTCCCTCTATACCCGCTTTGTTGAGAGTTTTAATCATGAATGGATGTTGAATTTTGTCAAATTATGTCAAATTTGCTTTTTATGCATCTATTTAGATAATCATATGATCTTTATCCTTCATTTTGTTAGTGTGGTGTATCACTTTAATTGATTTACAGATATTGGTCCATCCTTACATCACTGAAATAAACCCCCGTCAATTGTGATGTATTATCCTTTGAATGTATTGTGGAATTCAGTTTGCTAATATTTCTTTGAGGATTTTTGCATCTATGTTCACCAGGGATATTGGTTTGTATTTTTCTTTTTTTGTAGTGTCCTTACCTGGTTTTGGTATCAGAATAATGCTGGACTTGAAAAAGAATTTGGAAGTGTTCCTTCTTCTTCTATTTTTTGGAAGAGTTTGAGAGGATTAGTATTAATTCTTCTTTAAATGTTTCGTAGAATTCATCAGTGAAACTATATGGTCCTGGACATTTCTTTGGTGGGCAGTTTTTTTTGTGTGTGTGTGAGGAAGATTAGCCCTGAGCTAATATCCGATGCCAACCCTCCTCTTGTTTTCTGTTGAGGAAGATCGGCTCTGGGCTAACATCTGTGTCTGTCTTCCTCTACTTTATATGGGATGCCGCCACAGCATGGTTTGACAAGTGGTGCATTGGTGCACACCTGGGATCCAAATCCGTGAGGCCACCAAAAGCCACCAAAGCATAGCACGAGCACTTAATCACTACGCCACTGGGCCTGCCCCGTGGGAAGTTTTTCATTACTGATTAAATTTCCTCATTAGTAATTATCCTGTTCAGATTTCCCTTTTCCAAGATTCAAACTTTATAAGTAGTATATTTCTAGAATTTTTTGCAGGTTGTCCAATTTGTTGGTGTATCATTCATAGTAGTTTCTTATGATCCTTTATACTTGAGTGGTATCAGTTTTGATGTCTCTTCTGTCATTTCTAACTTTATTTACTTGAGTCCTATCTCTTTTTGTCTTGGTGAATCTAGCTAAAGATTTGTCTATTTTGTTTATCTTTTCAAGAAACCAGCTCTTAGTTTCATTTATTTTTTCTGTGGTCTTTCTAGTCTCTTCTCTATTTATTTCCACTCTGGTATTTTTTTATTTTCTTCCTTCTACTCACTTTTGGATTAGTTTGTTCTTCTTTTTCTAGTTCCTTGAGATTTAAAGTTAGGTTGTTTATTTAAGGTCTTTCTTTTTTCTTAATGTAGGCATTTATTGCTATGAACTTCCATCTTAGAACTGCTTTTGCAGAATTCCCTAACTTTTGGTGTGTTGTATTCCCATTTACATTTGTCTCAAGATTCTTTTTATCTCTTGATTTCTTCTTTGACCCAGTGGTTTTTCAGGTGTAAGTTGTCTAATTTCCACATATTTGTGAATTTTCCAGTTTTCTTCTTGCAGTTGACTTCAACTTTCATACCATTGTGGTCAGAAAAGATGTTTGATATAATTTTAATTTGCTGTATTTATTAAGACTTATCTTGTGGCCTAATACATGATCTATCCTGAAGAATGTTCTTTGTGAGCTTGAAAAGAATGTATATTCTGCTGCTGTTGAATGGACTGTTCTGCAAATGTCTGTTAACTCTATCTGATCTAATGTGTTTTTTAATATTTCTTTATTGATTTTCTGTCTGGATGATTTATCCATTGTTGAAAGTGAGATATTGAAGTCACCTACTATTATTGTGTTGCCATTTATTTCTTCCTTCAGATCTGTTAATATTTGCTATAAATATTTATGTGCCTTTATGTTGGGTGTATAAATATTTACAAATGGTATATCTGATTGTAGATGGAGGCTTTATTATTGTGTCATGACCTTCTTTGTCCGTTTTACAGTCTTAGGCTTAAAGTCTATTTTGTCTGATATAAATATAGCTATCTCTGCTTTTTCTTGGTTTCCATTTACATGGAATATCTTTTGTCCATCTCTTCATTTTCAGTCTGTGTGTGTCCTTAAACCTCATGTTAGTCTCTTGTAGGTAGTATATAGTTGGTTCTTTTTTTTTTTAACCATTCAGCCACTGTATGACTTCTGGAAAAGATATTTCACTGTATGATTGGAAAATTTAGTCCATTTACATTTAAAGAAATTATTGATAGGTATGGACTTACTATTGACATTTTGGTATTTGTTTTCTGGCTGTTTTGTAGTTACTTTGTTCCTTTCTTCTCTTGCTGTCTTCCTTTGTGATTTGATGATTTTCTGTAGTGGTATGCTTAGATGCTTTTCTCTTTATCTTTTGTATATTTACTTTAGTTTTTTTGCTTTGTTTTTAACTTTTGACAATTTAATTATTGTATTCTTGAGTGGGTCTTTTTGGATTCATCTTACTGGAAAACTCCCTGGGCTTCCCAGATCTGGTTGTTTGTTTCTTTTCCCAGGTTATGAAAATTTTCAGACATTATTTTTTCAAATAAGCATTCTGCCCCTTTTTCTCTATGTATTCTCTTTCTGAGAGGCCTATAATGCATATATTAATTATATTGATGGTGTCCCACAAGACCCCTAAGTGATCTTCTCTCTTTTTCACTCTTTTTTTCTTTTTCTCCTCTGATTGAATGAATCACTGACCGGTCTTTGAATTTGCTGATCCTTTTTTCTGCTGTATGTAGCTTGCTGTTGAACACCTGTATTGAATTTTTCAGTTCAATTATTGTGTTCTTCTGTGATTGCTGTTTGGTACTTTCTTATATTTTCTATCTCTTTGTTGAAATTATCACTTTGTTCATGTATTGTTCTCCTGACCTTGGTAAGTACCTTTATGACCATGATTTTGAACATTTTATCAAGTAAATCACTTGTCTCCATTTTACTAAGAACTGTTCCTGGAATTTTATGTTGTTCTTTTGTTTAGAACATAATCTTCTGTTTCTTACTTTTCCTTGACTCTCTATGTTGGTTTTTGCACATTAGATAAAATAGGCAACTCTCTCAATCTTACCAGAGTGGTGTATTATAGGAGGTGAACCTAATCATTCAGCTTAAGTCATGCCCTTGGTTGTCTCTCATACATTTGTGATTGTCCAATTTGCCTTTTTTGTCTTTCTTAGTGGCTCCCAGTAGTTGAGTGTGTGCCAAGACCTGTCAGTGTGACAACAGAGATGATTTCAGTCAGCACCTAGATGTAGGCTGATTGGAAGCTGGATCCTGAGGCAGCAGGTTTTGAAGTATACAAATAAATTTTTTTCACGGAATGACTGGGAGTCAGGGATTTCTTTCTTCTCTCTCTTTGCTGAGTCCTGAAGGAATAGCCAGTTAAGAATTGTTTCTTTGTTTGTTACAGTCTTGTAGGACCTATGAACACAAACTCCACTGGCTACCAGAGCCAGGTGATCAGGACTTGCATCCCCTTGGCAGCAGCCACAAAATCCAGGGCGCCAGATGTGTGCACAAGTTTCTTTCAGGGAGACAATGGTGACCTGGAACAGGCCAGAGGAAGAATGTGAAGATAGTACCTGCCAGCCTCCCTGGTCTCCAGGGAAGATTACAGTCAGCGCCTAGATGTGTGCTTAATTATAAAGCTGACACTCAGGAAGCAGCTTTTAAAGTATGAAAATAGGCCTCTCTCAGGGAAAAACTGGGAGATGACATTTCTATCTGCTCCCTGTTCTGAGCCCTGGGGAGATAACCACAGGGAGTCACTGTGGGCTTGTTAAGAACTTTTTCTTTGCTATAGTCTTGTGAGTCTAGTGGACACAAGCTCTATTGTCTTTCAGAGCCAGGTATTTTGTGGGCCCATCAATCAAGTTTGGCCAAACCCTTTGCTCCTCAGGGAGATGCTAGGAGCTGTGGGTTCCCTCCCATGTTTATATCATTGTGCTGGGGATGGGGTTAATGGCGAGTGTGTGTCTCAGATTTTTCTTCCCATTTTGATGTGGATATATTCTCATTTGCCTGATGTGTAGGAATCATTCAGCTAGTTTCTGGATTTCTTTTAGAGGAAATTCCTGTGTGTTTAGCTGTAGATTTAGTGTGTCTATGGGAGGATAAGTTCAGGAGCCTCCTATGTCACCATCTTGGACTGGAAATCCAACTTATTCTTTTTATTTCTAAGGCAAATGAAAATGAAAAGTTTCATTTATACAAAGATGAGAGAAGTCAAGATGGCGGCGTAAGTAGACTCTGAACTCACCTCCTTCTGCAGACACACAATTTACAACTACTCGTGGAAAAATTACCCCTGAGACAGAACTGAAAACTGGATAAGAGGAACTCCTGCAACAAAGGACAATCCTAATTGAGGTGGAAGAGGCAGAAACTCCCTTCTGGAGAGAAAAAATGCTGCCTTCACAAGCCGCCAGCTTCACGGCCACCCGGGAGTAGCCCAAAGGTATGCAGCCCTCCCTGGAGGAGCAGGACTCTGAGCCAGGGAGCGCCTCTGCTGTAGGCATTTTGTGGACCCAGCACAATCGAGACCAGTGGCATAATATCTACTTTGCCTGCTCCTAAAACACTGGGGAGTACTCCCAGAAAACCTGGTTCACAAAGAAATTAAAACCGGCTCTTAAAGGGCCTGCGCGCAAACACATCCATTTCAGAAAGCATCCTAAAATCACCAGAAAGAAAGGTGCGTAGTGCTTTGGTGAAAAGAGACTCATCTGATAGGCTCTGAATGCATCTCGGTGAGAGGTGAGACCTCTCCAGGGACTGGGACATTGGCGGCGGCCATTGTTGTGGCCTGGTGGGGTGTGCTGACACAGAGACCACTGGAGTTCTCCCTGAGGCCTGCTAGCCCAGGTCTGCGCCCCCAGTAGAGCAGAGATTTAATCCAGCTCAGCCAGTGCGGGCAGCCCACCCTAGAGGTTGGCCCCACCCAACAACAAGCGCTCAGGCAACTTATGGGCCTGCATAGATTGGTGACTGGATTCTCTGCAACCTGGCAACTGAGCTGACTTCAGTGGGGCAGGGCGTGCACAAGCAGCAGGTGGAGAGTATGGGGCGGTGGTGGAGTGTGTGGGGCTCCCACTGTGGAGAGACTGGGTCCGCTTCGGGAGGTTGGGGCGCGCACACGGGGCAGGACTGTGTTGACTGTGTGTGTGGACCTGTGGGCTGCAGGGCTTGTCAGCTGCAGAAGACTTGTGCTTCTCAAAGACCCACATAGGGGGTTTGCCCCACCTTCCAAAGTCTGAAACAATTGGGTGCTCCTGTGCCTGAGGCCAGCCCCACCCAGCTGCAATCCTCAGAGAGCTGACAAGAGACCTAAAAGCTGGAGGCTTATAGCAATTGTAAGGCCCTGAGCCTAAGAACCTGCCATGCTGGGGGCCAACTCACTTAAAAGAAATACTGCAACATAAATGTGGTATTAGAACTTGCAGCCAACTGTGCTGGGGCTCGCCACACCTGATAAAGAGACTGAAGGGCCCACAACAACTACAAACAGCTGAGCATTACAACAGCTGACCAGGAGCATAACTCGGCCTACCTGGGCGCATACAGGGAGAACAAACAGGCCACAACAGAAGGACACACGTAACCAACATAGGGGTCACCCCTGGAACATTGAGAACTGAAAGAAGCACACTGCAGGACTCCTAAGGCATCAGTTGTATAAGGTCACCTATCCAAGAGCAGAAGACGTAGCTGACCTACCTAATACGTAGACACAAGCACAGGGAAAGAGGCAAAATGAGGAGGCAAAGGAATATATTCCAAGTAAGGGAACAGGACAAAACCCCAGAAAAGGAACTAAGTGAAACAGAAATGAGCAACCTACCCGACAGAGAGTTCAAACAAAGAGTGTTAAGGATGCTTACTGATGTGGGGAGAAGAATAGATGAACTCAGTGAGAATGTCAACAAAGAAATGGAAGATATAAAAAAGAACCAATGGGAAATGAAGAATACGATACTGGAAATGAAAAATTTGCTAGAGGAACTCAAAAGCAGAGTAGAGGATACAGAAGAATGGATCTGCGAGCTGGATGAAAGACTAGAAGAAATGACCCAAGCTGAATAGGTAAAAGAGAAAAGAATTAAAAAGTGTGAGGACAGTTTAAGGGACCTCTGGGACAACATCAAGCTCACTAACATCTGTGTTATAGGTGTCCCGGAAGGAGAAGAGCGAGACAAAGGGGCAGAGAATCTATTTCAAGAAATAATAGATGAAAACTTCCCTAACCTAAGGAAGGAAGCAGACATCCAGGTACAGGAAGCACAGAGAGCCTCAAACAAGATAAACCCAACGAGGCCCACATCAAGACACATCATAATCAAAATGTCTAGAATTAAAAATAAAGAGAGAATCCTAAAAGCCGCCAGAGAAAGACAAGTTACATACAAAGGAAACCCCATAAGGCTATCAGCTGACTTCTCAGCAGAAACCTTACAGGCTAGAAGAGAGTGGCACGATATATTTAAAGCGCTAAAAGGAAAAAACTTACAGCCAAGAATACTCTACCCAGCAAGGTTATCATTCAAAATGGAAGGAGAGATCAAAAATTTCCCAGACAAGCAAAAATTAAAGGAGTTTGTCACCAAGAAACCAGTGCTACAAGAAATGTTAAAGGGACTGATTTAAGGGGAAAAGACAAGACCACCAACAGGAAAAATTATCTATTTCCATGATAAGAGGGCAATAGATACAAATGCACAAAAAAAGAGGTTAGATGTGATATCAAAAACATAAAATGAGGGAGGAGGGGAGTTAAAGAGTACAGCTTTCAGACAGAGGTCAAACTAAAGAGAGCATCAATTCTGTATAGAAGGAGAAAGGAACAGAGAAGGACTACTAAAACACTGAGAAAAAAAGTTAAAAAATGGCAGTAAGTACATACTTATCAATAGCTACTTTAAAAGTCAATGGACTGGGCCAGCCCTGTGGCTTGGTGGTTAAGTGCGTGCGCTGCGATGCTAGTGGCCCGGGTTCGGATCCCGGGTGCGCATCGAGGCACCACTTCTCCGTTCATCCTGAGGCCGAGTCCCACATACAGCAACTAGAAGGATGTGCAGCTACGACACACAACTATCCACTGGGAGTTTGGGGGGAAAAAATTAAAATAAACAAAAATCTTTAAAAAAATAAATAAATAAAAATAAATAAATAAATAAATTATAAAAAAAAAATAAATAAAATAAAAGTCAATGGACTAAATGCCCCAATTAGAAGGCATAGGGTGGCTGATTGGATAAAAAAACAAGACCCATATATATGCTGCATACAAGAGACACACTTCAGACCTAAAGACACTCACAAACTGAAAGTGAAGGGATGGAAAAAGATACTCCATGCACATGGCAATGAAAAGAAAGCTGGGGTAGCGGTACTCATATCAGACAAAATAGACTTGAAAACAAAAACTGTAAAAAGAGACAAAGAAGGGCATTACCTAAGGATCAAGGGAACAATCCAACAAGAGGATATAACACTTGTAAATATCTACACACAACATGTAGGTGCACCTAAATATATAAAGCAATTATTAACAGACATAAAAACAGAAATAGATAGTAACACAAAAATAGTAGGGGACTTTAACACTCCACTTACACCAACAGATAGATCATCCAAACAGAAGATCAATAAGGAAACATTGGCCTTAAATGACACAATAGAACAGATGGACCTAGTAGATATATGCAGAGCATTACATCCAAAAACCGAAGAATACACGCTCTTTTCAAATGCACATGGAACATTCTCCAGGATTGATCACATATTAGGCCACAAAACAAGTCTCCATAAATTTAAGAAGATTGAAATAATACCAAGCACCTTTCTGACCACACCAGTATGAAACTAGAAATCAACTATAGGAAGAAAATCAGAAAAGCCACAAATATGTGGAGATTAAACAAAATACTACTGAACAACGACTGGGTTAACGAAGAAATCAAAGAAGAAATCAAAAAATACCTGGAGACAAATGAAAATGAAAATACAACATGCCAGAATGTATGGGATACAGCAAAAGCGGTTCTAAGAGGCAAGTTTATAGCAATACAGGCCTATCTCAACAAACAAGAAAAATCTCAAATAAACAATCTAACAATGCACCTAAAGGAACTGGAAAAAGAAGAACAAACCAAACCCAAAATCAATAGTAGAAGGGAAACAATAAAAATCAGAGAAGAAATAAATGAAATAGCGACTAAAAACCAATAGAAAAAATTAATAAAACCAAGAGCTGGTTCTTTGAAAAGATCAACAAAATAGACAAACCTTTAGCTAGACTCACCAAGAAGAAAGAGAGAAGGCACAAATAAGTAAAATCAGAAATGAAAGAGGAGAAATTACAACAGACACCTCAGAAATACAAAAGATTATAAGAGAATACTATGAAAGCTATATGACAACGAATTCGAAAATCTGGAAGAAATGGATAAATTCTTAGAATCATAAAACCTTCCAAAACTGGATCAAGAAGAAGTAGAGAATTTGAATAGACCAATCACCAGTAAGGAGATCGAAACAGTAATCACAAACCTCCCCAAAAATAAAAGTCCAGGACCAGACGGCTTCCCTGGTGAATTCTACCAAACATTCAAAGAAGACATAATACCTATCCTTCTCAAACTCTTCCAAAAAATTGAGGAGGAGCGGAAGCTCCCTAACTCATTCTACGAAGCCGACATTACCCTGATACTAAAACCAGACAAGGACAACACAAAAAAAGAAAATTGCAGACCAATATCACTGATGAACATCGATGCAAAAATCCTCAACAAAATACTAGCAAATCGCATAGAACAATACATTAAAAAGATTATACGACATGATCAAGTGGGATTTATTCCAGGTATACAGGGATGGTTCAACATTTGCAAATCAATCAACGTAATACACCACATTAATAAAATGAAGAATAAAAATCACATGATCATCTCAGTAGATGTAGAGAAAGCATTTGACAAGATACAGCATCCATTTATGATAAAAACTCTGAATAAAATGGGGATAGAAGGAAAGTACCTCAACATAATAAAGGCCATATATGACAAACCCACAGCTAATATCATCCTCAATGGTGAAAAACTGAAAGCTATCCCTCTAAGAACAGAAACCAGACAAGGATGCCCACTATCACCACTCCTATTGAACAAGTACTAGAAGTCCTAGCCAGAGCAATCAGGCAAGAAAAAGAAATAAAAGGGATCCAAATTGGAAAGGAAGAAGTGAAACTGTCACTATTTGCAGATGACATGATTTTATATATAGAAAACCCTAAAGAATCCACTAGAAAACTTTTAGAAGTAATAAACGAATATGGGAAAGTTGCAGGATACAAAATCAACATACAAAAATCAGTTGCATTTCTGTACACTAACAACGAAGTAGCAGAAAGAGAAATTAAGAATACCATCCCATTTACAATTGCAACAAAAAGAATAAAATACCTAGGAATAAACTTAACCAAAGAGGTGAAAGATCTGTACACCGAAAACTATAAAACATTGCTGAAAGAAATTGAAGAAGACACAAAGAAATGGAAAGATATTCCGTGCCCTTGGATTGGAAGAATTAACATAGTTAAGATATCTATACTTCCTAAAGCCATCTATAGATTCAATGCAATCCCTATCAAAGTTTCAACAACATTTTTCACAGAAATAGAACAAAGAATCCTAAAATTTATATGGAACAACAGAAGACCCCAAATAGCTAAAGGAATCCTCAGAAAAAAGAACAAAGCTAGAGATATCACACTCCCTGATTTCAAAATATACTACAAAGCTATAGTAACCAAAACAGCATGGTACTGGCACAAAAACAGACACACAGATCAATGGAATAGAATCGAAAGCCCAGAAATAAACCCATACATCTATGGACAGCTAATCTTCGATAAAGGAGCCAAGAACATACAATTGAGAAAAGAAAGTCTCTTCAACAAATGATGTTGGGAAAACTGGACAGCCACATGCAAAAAATGAAAGTAGACCCTTACCTTACACCATACACAAAAATTAACTCCAAATGGATTAAAGACTTGAATGTAAGACCTGAAACTGTGAAAGTTCTAGAAGAAAACATAGGCAGTACGCTCTTCGACATCGGTCTTAGCAACATCTTTTCAAGCACCATGTCTGACCAGGCAAGAGAAACAATAGAAAAAATAAACAAATGGGACTACATCAAACTAAAAAGCTTCTGCACAGCAAAGGAAACCATCAACAAAACAAAAAGACAACCTAACAATTGGGAGAAGATATTTGCAAACCATACATCTGATAAGGGCTTAATCTCCAAAATATATAAAGACCTCGTGCATCTCAACAACAAAAAAACTAACAACCTGATTAAAAAGTGGGCAAAAGACCTGAACAGACATTTCTCCAAAGAAGATATACAGATGGCCAACAGATACATGAAAAGGTGTTCAAAATCATTAACTATCAGGGAAATGCAAATCAAAACTACAATGAGATATCACCTCACGCCCGTCAGAATGGCTATAATTAAGAGGACAGGAAACAACATTTGTTGTAGAGGATGTGGAGAGAAGGGAACTCTCATACACTGCGGGTGGGAGTGCAAACTGGTGCAGCCACTATGGAAAACAGTATGGAGATTCCTCAAAAAATCAAGGATAGAACTACCATATGATCCAGCTATTCCACTGCTGGGTATTTATCCAAAGAACTTGAAAACACCAATTTGCAAAGGTACATGCACCCCTGTGTTCATTGCAGCCTTATTCACAATAGCCAAGACGTGGAAGCAACCTAAGTGCCCATCAAGGGACGAATGGATAAAGAAGCTGTGGTATATATACACAATGGAATACTACTCAGCCATAAGAAACGATGAAATCCAGCCATTTGTGACAACATGGATGGACATTGAGGGTATAATGCAAAGTGAAATAAGTCAGAGGGAGAAGGCCAAATACCGTATGATTCCCTTCATTAAGTAGTAGATAATAACAACAATAAACAAACACATAGGGACAGAGATTGGATTGGTGGTTACCAGAGGGAAGGGGGAGGTGGAGGGTGAAAGGGCTAATTCGGTACATGTGTGTGGTGATGGGTTGGAATTAGTATTTTGGTGGTGAACATGATGTAGTCCATGCAGAAATAGAAGTACAATGATGTACACCTGAAATTTTTGCAATGTTATAAACCAATGTTACTGCAATAAAAAAAAAAAAAAAAAAAAAAAACAGGTATTTGAGGGAAAAGAAGAAAACTTAAAAAAAATAAATAGGAGAGAAAAAATATTGTACCCATTTATTAATTAATTTATTAATAAAAAATAAATATTTTCCAGCACGCTGCTATGAGCCAGACACTGTTGTAGCAGAGAGGATACATTGTAGTAAGAAAGTAGATAATGTCTCTTCCTTCATAGCTTTCACATTTTTGTTGAAAATTAGACACTAAAGAAATTAGCAAATAAAATAAAATTTCAGGTAGTAGTTAAGTACTAAAAAGATAATTAAGCAGCTTGAAAAACTAAAGAGCTGCAAGCAACAAAATTGTTGTCTGGCTGCAACAGAGAAAAATTTTATCTAGGATTTCAAGGAGGGCTGGAGAATCAGGTTTTTATGGGTCCAGAGACAAGGACAGTGATCAAAATCAAGCCACAAAACTGGTGCAGTGCAGAAACCAGTGCTCTCACCCCTGGGTACTGTACACATTACCATGCACCTTCATCATGGATACCCCAGAAATCACTGTAACTGTAGCTTTGGGAAAGTCAAGGGAGTTGCTTCCTCTGTCAGGAAATCTAGGGAACCTCACTAGCTTCCAAGATAAAGTCCAAGGTGGGTACATACGATGGCATAGCCTTGGCCTTCCTAATGCCAGGAAGACTCTGGCGTTTTCAGTTCTAGAGTATGAGGCAAACTCTGACTCCTAAATGGGGGATTTCTGAAACATAGGAAAGGGTTTCAGGTAGTGAGCCACCAAAACAAATGACAAACATCCACCACAGGGGATAAAAGAATCAGGCTGCAATTCTAGGACATGTTTCCATCTTCTTCTGCCTGCAATCCCTTCATTTCTTTATCTCAAAAATGAAAAAGCAAGGTTCAATTATTGCTGAAGTTACTCCCATCTTTTACATTTTAAAATTTCCTGGTTCCGAGAGAAATAACAAGATGAGAACAATTCAAACATGATATTCAAAAAGTAGACGGAGCAAAATGAGAAAAGAGTTTTTTGAGTCAAACAACAAATTCGGTGCAGTCTTGTCATTGCAGAATGATGACAGAATGTAGACTTAAGAAACAGAGAGAGAGATTCAGAAAAAGTAGTGTGCAGAGAAGCTGACTCATGCATTTATGAGACAGTTGAATTCTGCTTGGAAACTTAATCAGCCAGAACTGTCTGATATAAGAAGATAACTACAAATATTTTTTAGCCTCACATTCATAGTAGAGTGCACTAGACAAATCTTATAACGCAATGCCTTTCCGGAGTGGGGAAATGTCTAAGAATATAAGAAAGGAATATCACTCATTCATTCAGCAAACATTTTGTTCCACCTTCTACATTTTTAAGAATAAAGCATATGCTCCCAGCTGGCAAGGACTCACATCCTAGAAATTAATGATTGCAATAGTATGGCAAGTGTCAAAAATCAGTAATACATTATGACATCAGAGAATAGCGAAAGGACACTTGACAGCCTGGATGGCACAAAAAATGTTTCCAAGAGGAGATTCAGCTGCATGTTGAAGGAAGAGTAGGAGCTCACCAAGAAGATAAGGAAAGGATAACTGCTTCAGAAAAAAAAGAGAATGTATGATCTGAGAAAAAATAAAAAACTGAAAAAAAGAAGTGTTCAACTTAATTTGGGAATTCAAGGTCAATACAGTTGAGATGGTAGTTACATACAGAGAAAACAGCCTGGAGACCTAGGACATGAGATACATCGCACAAAGCCACTGGGCTTTGTGTTTCTTGCTAAGTATTTGGAGCTAAATTCTGGAAACAGCAAAGTGGCACAAAGGATTTAGGGCAAGGAATTAACGAGGCCAGAGTTGAGGAGGAGTTTAGAGTTTGGAAGCAACAGGACAAATTAGAAGATGATTTTATCATACAGAAAGAAGAAATGATGGTTAGATCCAATGCAGATGGATGGAGATGAAAAAATCATGTGATGGATTCAAGAGAAAATATGGAAGATCAGTTAAGAGGATGCAGGAAACATAGTCCTGAGTGTGGTTTCCTCAAGCCCTAACCTCGAACTACTGTCAATCTAAAAAAAACCAGGAGAAGCGGGCCGGCCCAGGGGCGTAGTGGTTTAATTCGCGCACTCTGCTTTGGCAGACTGGGGTTCGCAGATTTGGATCCTGGGCGCGGACCTAGGCACCACTTATCAAGCCGTGCTGTGGAAGGCATCTCACATATAAAGTAGAGGAAGACAGGCATGGACGTTAGCCCAGGGCCAATCTTCCTCAGCAAAAAGAAGAGGATTGGCAGCAGATGTTAGCTCAGGGCTAATCTTTCTCACCAAAAAAACTAAATAAATAAAATTAAAAAGTAAAAAATAAATAAATAAACAGGAAAAGAAACAATGCGTATGTGTATGTATACACACGTATGTATACATATACAATATATACATGCAAAAATATGGAAAAATCTAAGAAAGTATATTATCACATCAGCGTTATTTTATAATCAATACTCTGCCACGTTTCCTAAATGTTAGCATTTTTTACAAGGCTAATGTATTCAAGAAACACTTGTTTTTTGGAAAAAGTGGAATTTTTCTTGCATCTTTAAAAATAAGTAATATTTGGCTCTCCAGAAAGGAGAAAGGTGGGTTTTCAGCTGTGGGAAACAAATTGATCAGTGTAATGAGGTTGGAAAGAATCTGATTTGGGCTAGGGATGGTAAGATGATGCCAACTAAATAAACCAACTGCACGAACAGGGAACAATGTAGAATGCTAAGGAGGTAAAAATAATCAGCTCCCTCTGGAAAGGAGGGATTTTAGTTTATGGGTGGTAGTAGTAAAAGCAATTGAGAGAAGGTTGGTTTAAGAAGTAATTTGAAGGAAGAATGGGGTTAAGTTAGAGAAGTGGAGAGCTGTGTATGAGAGGAGGCTGGCTGTGAGTGGCTGGAAGGAAATAGAGGGAGAGTCGGGAACTGGGAGGGTTGGGAGGGCTTCTAAGAGTAGGAGAGATGGAACAGATAAATTTTGATAGTTGAGCTGAAGTCCAACAGAGAGACAAAATAGAAAAGGTCATTTCAGACTGTAGGATTACACTGTGTGAAGATAAGTGAGCACACAATGGCAGGGCATGTTTACAGTACAAGTAATTGGCCATGTTGGAATGATGGGGCACAAGTGTATGTGTGTGTGTGTGTGCACAATGTACATTTGAGCTAGGGATGCTAAGAAGATGATATCACTCATGTGTGGGGGAATTGAATGAGTAGAGAGATCATGAAGTTAGAGAAATACAGGAGCCAAACTTAAATGATCTTATATAGAACACCACAGAGTCTGGGCTTTATCTGACAATGTGGTGTCATTAAGAAGATCTATGATTAGATTTGAAGTTTTGAAAGATTTCTCCTTACTGTAGACAACAAAGGGATGTAGGAGAGAGACAGAATCGAGCCATTCTATTTATCTCAGTGGTTCTCAACTTCTTGTGTATACGAATCACCTGAGGAACTTGTTAAAACAGAGATTCTGATTCAGTGGGTCTGTGTGGAGCCTGAGTTTCTGCATTTGTAGCATTCCTAGCAGTCAGAAAATACCAGGCTGCTGGTCCATGGGCAGTACTTTGAGTAGTGAGTGTTACAAGATCATTTTTCTGGCCCTGGTGAAGTGATGAGGGCCTGAACTATAAGACTGTAGCTGTTGCTATACCCCTATTTAGTGTCTTAACTAGGTGATTTCCTGCGTGGTTGTGTTCCTGATGTGTAGCACACGTGAATTTCAATTACCACCTGCTATAGCCACCTAAGAATGTGTGCACAGGCCTGTGACCTTTAGGTTTTCTCTTCTGTATGAATCAAGGGCATGTTCTGTTGACATGCTTCTCTTCCTCATATAAATACCTATTCCATGAAGCTATAGGTCCAACTGATTTTCTCTAATAGAAATATAAAAACAGGTAACAAAATTGTAATGCATTTTTTCCAATACTCACAGGACTAAGTTTTTACTCCAATATGAGAAGTTGTGTAAATTAAACATGTTCCTTTCCAACATATGCCTAACCACTGATGTAAAGAGGCTTCTGTTTCCTCTCCTGTCCAAACTAATTTGAGACTCCCTACTTGTCAGTCAGAGGCGTTTTCTTACATTTCCATCTTCTTCCAGTGACGTGTGCACGTTTTTGAATTTGGTCGTTGGTTTCAGTGTTACTGAGTATTCATTTCCTAAACACAGGAACAAAAGAAAAAAGAAAACCTCTGCAAAACTTTTATTTTTATCAGTTGAGTCAAGCCGTTCCCTAAAATCACCACCATTCCTTCGTTATCTGACACAAATTTTGTATGATTTGCAAGAATAATGGATGTATAGAAGTTTGATTTAGTTGTGAAATATTTTCTTAGATTCACTTGTGGCTTTTATTTCTTCCTACCTCATGTTTATTCTTTCTTATCTTCTGGACCCAATTTCAGTCTTACCTGGGGAATTTGCTTATTCAAAATACCCTGTAAGTTTCCCTTAAAAAATTAGATGCCTATCAAATAAAAGGAATGAAATATTTCTTTACAAATGAAAAACACATAGTAGATTTCTTGTCAAAAACTATGAATTTAGAGGTTTTACTCTATTTGTAATTTAACAAGTTTGCCTGCCGCAGTTTCAGTGTCATGAGAGAAGATACAAGACTCCTAGGTCAGGAACAAAGGACATTTACTCATGGAACAGGAGACAGAGTGAGCTTCATGTTCCGGTTCGTTTTCCTTGTTGCCCCCACCCTAGTTCACAGGGTTGAAACAGAGAGCACCAATGGCCGCTGCCCACGCAGTGAGTTTGTGTCACATCTGAGGAATACTGAGCCTAGGGAATCTGAATCCTTTTTAATGGGCTCCAGCACACCTGCTCAACATTTACCGCAGACGTGATCTTTGTTATACTGGGTAATAAACAAATCTGCCCTCTGCTCTGGAGGGAGACACTATCCCTATCTTAAGATATTCACTATAGAAACATTCTTGAAAAGGCAGTCAAACAGAAAAGCTGTCAGCGCCGCTAGCCGAAAAAGGTGCAGGTATGTGAGAGACCCTTGGACAATTGCTTCCCAACACTTATAAACTGACTTCTATAAGATGTGAAGCATCTGTACCAACTTGACAAACATAAAAGGTTATTTTTAATTTTATTTTAAACAGTTGCCACGATGAAAATCACCATTATATTTCTCAAAGAAGGCAGCTTTGGAGTTTGAAAATCAGGAATTTAATTGTAGCTCAGCTTCACCTAAATGAGTAACTTTGCATAATACAACTTACCTGTCTAAACCTCAGGAGGGTATAATGACATTTCTGTAGTACTAATCTCTTAGCACAATGCCTGGGATATTGAAGGCAATCATTAAGTGTGTTGGCCTCTCACATCCTTTTTTCCTTCTCTCACTCTAAGTTTACTCCTATAAATAAAAGCAGACTAGCCTTCTGACTCAATTCTAAATATTCATGAGAAGAGCTAACCTGTCTGCTATTTACTTTCAATTTATTCTCTGACTAATCAAAGCAGGAAAAGAAAAGGAGATATAATCTGAACAAGTATTTTTAGAGGCACAAAAAGTAGAATGCTGGACTGGAAGCCTTATTGCAAAATAATTTTAAGAAAGCAATTGTTACAATGATGCAACTGGATTGGAGTTATCTTTAGGCACCTTGCATAGCAGCAGTTGGAAAAGAACACAGACTTCAGAGTCATACTCACCTTAAACCCAACTCTGTTGATGAGTTTGTAAACTAGTAAAGTTATCAGAACTGAATGGTTTCAGGTTTCTGTATATAAAATGGAATTTAAAATATGCATCTACCCTGTTGTTGGGCTTAAAGGAGGTAACGTGTGTGAAACACTTAACACACAATATTGTAGGTGCACAAAAAACTTTGTTTCCTTCATCCAAAAATCTTTGTTGCTTTTTCCCTCTAAATTTATATTACAAAGTGTTTTTTTAAAGTAAATATTTGAGGACTTCTTGATCATGTTTGAGAAACATCTCACTTGATCTTGCTCTTCTTGCCAACTATCCTATTTCTTTCTTCCTCTAACTATCAGAATTCTCAAATGAGTGACCAATGTCTGTTGCTTTTTAATGAATTTTCTTAAGCATGAGCCTTCTACCCACCATAATCCTGAAATAAATCCAAATCCAGTGCCAAATCACCCACTTTGGCCATTCTTTTGAACGTATTTCATCCTATACTTTGTGGCAGATTATATTTTCCAAAAATAGCCATAGCAATATTGCTAGTCCTCCATATACTTTGAGAACCATTTCACTCCCCATCAAGATGTAGCCTATTTCCCTTCCCTTTGGGCAGGCCTAGGACTACTCTGACCAATAGAATATGACAGAAACCACGCATCGTGACTTCCAAAACTGGGTCATAAAAAGAATATAGCTTCTTCTCGGCTGTCTCTTGGCATAATTGCCCTTTGAGCCTATGCTGTGAAGAAGCCAGATCATAAAGCAAGGCTGTATGTGGTGTTCCAGCCTAAAAGCCCAGCTAAGGCCACAGCTGACAGCCACATTCAGCTGCCAGAAGTGAGTAAATAGTCTTCAGGTGATTCCAGCTTTTAGCTGTGGAATCCCTCCAGGCTTTGCTTCTTCCCTGTGGAGGCCCCAAACAATGTGACGCAGAGAAAATCTGTCCCGACTGAGCCTTGTCTGAATTCCTGATCCATGAATTCTATAATCTTAATAAATGTCCTACATCACTAAGTTTTGAAGTAGTTCGTTAATCAGACCTGGTAACTGGAACACACTCTTTACCAACTATTCCTTCTGGAAATTGTCTCCTATTCGAGTGCTGAAACACTTTCAGTGCTCTAGACTTGTACCCTAATCCTTTTAGCATTCCAGCTCCCTCTGTTCTGGCTCTTTTTTCTGCCTTGTGTTGATCCCAAGATTTTCTCCCTAGATCTTTCCTCTCTGCCTTAGATTGTCCATTTTGTAGAGCATAAGTCCACGTTAAATGTCTTTAAATCTCTGTGTCAGTACCACAACTTTTTGGGAGCAAGTCTTCTAAGTATCGAAGTTTAAGAAGATGCTTACTCTCAGGATCCTGTAAATGTCTCCTTAAATTTGGGCCATAGGCAACTCACTTGCTTCATCTGAGTCCTGGCCCTTAATCTCTCTCTAGACATATTTTTCTGCTAAAATCCTAGCCCTGTATCTGTAATTCAGTGATAAAATGAGCAGGCTCATGAGTTTGACTCGCATGGGTTTGAATCTCACGTTTGCCACTAACAAGATATTTTATGGTGGGGGACTATTTTAACTCTTAGTACTTAAGTTTTGTCATCTATTAAATGAGGATAGTGGTATTACATACTTCTTAGGGCTAATAGAAAGATTAAATGAATTAATGAAAATAAGGACCTTAAAACAGGACTTGTAATATGAACAATTAATGTTGGCTATTATTATTCTATGTAATTGCTTTCATATTGTTATGTGCCTCCTCATTATAACAATTTCCACATATGGGAAATTGGACTTATGGTTGAAACTTAAAATAACACTTCTTCTGAGTCTATCTGCTCCTGATGATGGTACTAACATTATTTAACTCATTTAGGCCCAAATTTAAAATAATCTTTGAACTACTGTCTTCCTTCAGCCAATTTTGGTGATTTTTTTTTTACCAGTATCCTTTGTACCCTTCTCTCTTTTTTCATCTGGTGTATTGGCCTTCAGACAGTTGATGAAATCCTGATAGTATGAGAATTAGCACCTATGTGTATTTCACCAAAGTCTCAGTGGGATCATCATCGCCACCCAAAAAGTAAAAATAAAAATATGTTCCAAGTAGCATCTCTATGGCCATTTGTGGCCACCCAGGCTGTCATGCATGACTTACACCCAAATTCTTCCAAGCTGACTTATTGTTCTAAACTCGTTTTTCTCCAAGTTTCTCTTATTAAAAATCAGCCTGGGTTCCCTATTTCCTAGCACAACAGTCTACACATCTCAACCTTATCGTCAAGGCTATCCCAAAAGTAAACTTGATGAACTTATCTGACCTCATTTTCCACTAACACACAAAATACATTTTCCCAAGTAGATAGTCTCCTGAATGTACCATACAATGAAATTACTAATTTAAACATGTGCCTTTGTACATTGTAGTTCATTGTAGTTTTTTGTGATATGCATGAAGCTTTTCCAGCTTTGACCTTTCAAATTGGCTATATTTAGTATATAAATATTATTATTGACCAGGGCTTAATATTACATAGTATCGAAGAAAATTTTCTCAGCAAGTCAGTGAATATTTTAAAAGATGTTAGAAAGGGAAAAATCTGTCATGGAAGACTATCATCTTGAGTGATCAAAGAAGAGAAAATAAATAATAAGTTTGCAGGGAGATAGCTCAAAAAGACTACCTCTTGCAAGAGAACCTTTTTTTCTTGTAAGTATTGGACAGTTTATAAATAATTAAGACTCTGTGACTAAATATTGATAAATTTCAGGTAAACTTTCCCTAGTGAGTCGCACAAGAAACAGACAACTGAGTTTCTTGAAAGGCTGTGACTGATGCATTCCTGAAGACACTGTTATTTGCGTCTGGAATGTCTCTAATTTGAAAATGAATAAAAATATGGCATGGAAAGTCTCCTGGCATACCTATTTTCAAGTTGTAGAAATAACATCTGATCCTCACCCTCATCACCTATAATAAAATATCAACCATTAGACCTGTTAACAAAAAATATAAAACCAAATGTATTTTCTTCAAGAAAATTTGCATTTATAATAAAGAAAATACAATTGCTGCAGATCAAACTGCCTCATCCCTGATTTCTTATGGTTAACATTAGGATGAACAAAAAGATCCAAAATGTTTGAATTCTATTACATAATTAGAAACCATGAATTCAGTCTGGCTTATATTTGAAGCGCTGTCTAATGGACTGAAGAATGGCCAACAGGCTAGACTTCAAATTGGATGATAAATAGAAGCTTATTCAGCCAGGAGGCTTTCCTGCATGGTGCTATCTGGATGCGAGTCTGTTGCATTTAATTTGTCAGTGTTATTAATGATATAGAACAGAGAATAAACAGCGGATAAATTAAATGAGCAGGCAATAGAAGATTGGAAAGAGTTGCATGCCAGTGCAATACAATGATGGACCCCAAAGCAAGTTGGAAATCCATAATGCACCCAAGAGATGACAAAGCATTATTTAAACTAGAAAATAACAAAATTCACATAAAAACAAATAAAATAGTTAAATTCAGGGAACGTGAGAAAAAAAAGAACGCATCAAGTTAAAATAGTTAAGACTTGAATGACCCAGAGTAAAGCGTATATATGGTTTTAGTATATTCATGCAGCCAGGAGTCTCTTAACACTATATTTACTTCTCCTTTGTTGTACTTCATTACGATTGTCATGTAGAGTTAGTCTATTGATGCTTATTGTAAATGTTTACTTAAATGGAAATATATAGATTATTAGTGTACCTTCTTCTGGAAATATATAAACCAAAGTAAAAAAGATAGTCACTTAGCAAATATTCAGCTTTTTTATTACTTTTTTTCAGGACGCTACCAGTATAGAAAGTGTGGTAGTGTTGTGCCTCTTGTGGACATGAGTGGCAAGTAAAATGCCTACTGAAATATGCTACATCCACTTTTTCTCTGTAGAGCTTCACTTCCACTTGTTCTATAGTCTTGACTAAATATTGTACATGTGTGTGTGGTCATTTGCCATGAATTCAAAACCTTAAAATGTTGTAGCCCCATTTTGGAATTGCCTTCTACGTGATCTTAATTATCCTTCAACTCTTTGGTCTATACAACAATTTTCATGATTTCACAAAATGTGAGTAGTAAGGGAGAAATAGAAAAAAAAGTCAGAATATGTGCAGAAAAAAAGATTCTTCAAAATAGTGATTGGCCCTCACCTCTATACACCTTATTACTGATTACTCTCTCTTTCTCTCTCTGTGGGAAGAAGGAGGTAAGCTGAGACTAGAACCACCAATCAACATAATAGAGCTGATTTATTGACCCCAATAGCAGTAGACTTCAAAAAGGTATATAACAAATAACAAAATACTAAAAAAAATCAAGAGGCTGCTGAGTTGGTCATAGATCCACCAAATTTTGTTGGCTCAGGCTATAGTAATCACATTAAAACATTCTTGAAACAGAAACAGACAAGTATCGTAGGCTCTTAGAATGGGAAGTGAGATTAGGTCATCTATATTAACCCTCTAACTAAATGCATAAATTCCAAATAAGTGGTCACGTAGCCTCATATTGCACACTTCCAGTGATGGGGAATTCATTGCCTCACCAGGCAGTTCATTCCATTTCAGGACAACTTTAATTATTTGGAAGTCCTTTCTTCCATTAGGCCCAAATTTAGCTCCTAATAATTACGACTTATAGATCTTAGTTCTTCTTTCTGTGGCCACAAAATAAAAAGAGCCCAACAATTCCTCCTTAATACAGGCCACTAAATATTTGAAGATAGCAATCGTGTCAACCTAAGTCTTTGTCACAGGCTAAATACCATCCTTTTGTTCAACCCTTCTCTTGATATGTCCTAAATTGAATACTCACTTCTTTCTTGTCCTCTCTCTATTTCTTCATCTCCAGTTTATCTTGATCATTTAAAAGAATTTTATCCAGGATTTAATATGCCACTACTTTAAATCGTGATGCTATTAGCCTGAGGCAGAGGGGTACCGTCACCATCTGGTGCTGAACACTGAGTTTATTCTACTGCCTAAGGCGACACCAGCTTTTCTAGAACCTCTATTGGCTCACGATGGTTGGGTTGCTGCATGAGATAATTTGTGATCCCTTCTCCTCTCACATCTTCTTTTCTTATTGAGAGATCATTGGTGCCTCAATAATCCTTAAGCAAAATGAATTTTTCATCTCACAATCCCTTGATGGAGGGCATACAATGTTTTAATACAAATTATTTGAATGCACAGATACTTATTATTAGATTATTGGTGAGTGAATGAGGAACCTAACAAAGTAAAGGATAAGTTTGTATAAATAAGGAAAGGGGGCTAGGAGAATGTACATCTGTAACAAAAAATAAATTTTATATGTTCCTCTTAAAATCATTCTTAAAAAATATGTGATGAGATAAAAATGATATCTTTGAAGACAAGTAGACCTGGCCATGAATCTATGTTCATCCACCTATGTGCTATCTGAACTTAAAGAAATTGCAAAATTTCTCTAATACTTTATAATCTTGAGATAATTCTAGTATCTACTTCAAAGGTTTAAAATAAAAATTAAATAAAATAATGTACAAATTTAATGAGCACAATTTACAAGTATGAAGCTCTGCGTTTATGCACAGTAACTTCTACTTCCTTCCTAATACCTAAGATATGACACATGAAAATTTTTAAGTCTACAGATAACTCTAATCACAGTTGTTAAACTGTGATTACTACTCTTAATTCAAACCCCAGCCTAGGAGTAGATGGAAGCCTATGAATCGTGATCTGAGTGGAATTAAAAGTAACATTTGCCTGCAAGCATCTCCTCCACTTAATTGCCATTGTGTCTTGATCCCTTCTGTAATTTCTCAAATTTCTTTTCTCTGTTAGAGCTGAATGACCAGGAAGTGAAGGGAAACGAAAGAAGGTAGATAGGGCTAAGATGAGTGTATGAATCCCTGATCACCAAGAGAAGATCAGCTCAAGAAGGATCCTTCTGCATGCTTGGGAAATGAGAGCGCTACAGATCAAGTGACATGGATAATAACGGGGAAAGGGAACTATTTGGTCCTCTTTTGAAAGTGCCCAGATAACCCTGGAATATTTATGTCATATTCTAGCATGGACTAGACATATACCCAATTGGCATGGGAGGGGCATTCCAAAGCCAGTAGAAGATAGTTGACTCAAAGGGCAAGTAAGACTCATTTTTGAGAAAAACTTCTTTTTTAATTTTACCAGAAGAACAATAACAAGAGTCAAGACATAAGACTCACCGCAGGGCATTGTCTACAATAAGGCAATTAGCCGAGAGCCATTGGATGAGCCAGGAAGCAGAAGTTCATATGAGATGAAGGATTTGGGATACCACATGGGAGAGTAGGGGTGTTAGACTTGTATTGCCAGTGGACGATGGTCTCCCAGGATGGGAATTGGGATTCTCCCAGGGTCCAGAGAGATAGAAAGCAACAAAACAAATGCCCTTTTTAACTCTACCCTGTGTTGTCCATGACTAAAGCAATATACTAGTTCAATTTCTTATATATTTTCTTTGAGACACTTTTTTTTCTATGACCTAGAAACACTGGGAATGTAATAATATGCACGGCTAGGCTAAAAGCCACAACCATAATTATTACAGGCATGTTAACCATAAATAATGAAGTTGTTGGTTAGATCTGAGCCCATAAAACAGAAGGGTAGTGATTAGTGCCTCAGCGCCTGAAGCAGCCACAACTGTGTGTGGCCTTTGTTTTGTTTTGTTTTAATTTTCACTATAAATATTGGTGGTCCCTGTTTACTTGTCTTGCTTTAGAGAAACTCAGTTTTTTGTTGTTACTGTTGTTTCATTGGGGATTTTTTTTTTTTTTTTTTACTTACAAATAGATGTGATTACTGTATTCTTGGCTGATGAATTCTGGTTCATATTCCCTACAAATGAAATAGGTAAGAAAAATATCCTTTTCTTAAATGAGAAGAATTTAAAAAATAATTTTTTTAAAAGAGAAAATCAAATCCATCACTTTAATCATGGTTTGAATAAATCAGATTTAGTTTTTAAGAACTCTTTTTGCTCTAAATAGTGTGTAATTTTAGTTAGGTCTTTAAACACTGTCTTGAAAAGATCAGCTGTGAGTTATGAGTCTTTTGTCAAGACCTCTTATTTCAGATCTATAGGGCAGCATGGAACAAGTGCTTTCATGTGTTCATGCATGCACACACATACACAAACACACGCACGCTGTGTAGCAGAGTGGAATAAGATCATGCTGCAGTATCAGCCTAATCCAGATTCAGTTTGAAGCCACTGAAGGTCACAAGGTGTGTGACCTTGGATGATGCATTTAATGGCTCTGAACCTCAGTTTCCTTGCTTGCAAAACTTTTACGCATTTATTGCACCAATTTGAATAATGCTGGCACCATGTCTAGCAAATAGAAGATAGTTATCATATAGTGGCCAATATTATCTTCATTTATATGTATATATCATATAGTGGCCAATATTATCATCATCCATATGTATAAAGAATTTAGCATAGTACCACATAGATAGATCCTCTTTAATAAATAGTGCCTAGTATTTTAGTTACTACTATTTATCTTCATATTAGGTATAGAACATCAGAGAGAATACTGACACAGAATAAATGATAGCTGCATAGTGTGATATGGATAAACTAAAGACTATTCTTACACAAATAGAGCAGGTGAGTGGCATCTAGGTCAGGATCACATGTGTAGGAGGCTCTTGATAAATGGTACCGATAACAGGGATGATTCATATCACAAATAAAACTCCAAGTGCGAAGCTAAACCCACAGTAGTTGCTTAAAAAATGGTAGCTATTATGTTCTCCATAATCAATATCAGACCTAATAACTTTATCCATTGCCTCAATTGATTCCCATATCAATACTGAATATTTATGCTTCTTAAGTGGATTAACTTTACTTTAGGAGGCCAGCTTTCATTTGCAGTAAGCCCCTTGGTATTTTGTTTTGTTTTCTTTTCCCAAAGTGTTTAGGCGCTTATTGATATAAGGCTTATGTAAAACAAACAACATGGATCTCTACAAAGGAAAGAGTCAAGTGAAAGGAAAGAGATGTCTGTCCCAAAATCACAGCAAATGCGGGCAGATTGGATGTTTGCTGCAGATGCTCCTCTGCTGACGTGGAAAGTCCATACATCATTGTGACAGTGCATGCCGTTTCGGGCTGACGGTCACTAAACAAGTTCACTGCAAAGTGCAGACTGTGGGAGATAAATGTGAAGGGATATTTATGTTAAGGAATTTCCTCCTGACAATTCCCAGAACTAGGACCACAATCTTTTTAATCTAAGAAAGTGGATCTGCCTTGGCCAGCTTTCAATATATACTTCTGAGAAAAATAATTTTAATAAGCCAATAAAGAAAAAAACAATCTAGTTTAAAAGTGTCTTGTTATTGTTGTTTTGCTTGTTTGTTTTTGTAATTGGTCACTGCTCATGCCCACCTAAGCCTAGTATTAGGTTGAGATTCTGATAATCGTACAAATTCACCCAAGATTCACTCTGAAAACACAGATATACACTCCAAACAGAAGAACAAATAAAATTTTTCAAGTACTATTTGACACAAGCTTAAGAATAAATCATATTCCATACACCGTAGATTTAGAAGTCCTCAAGCTGTGTGCCTACTGGAAATCAAGCATAAAGTCTCAAATAAATGAAGTACTTCTGTGTTTCTCTTCTGAATGTTTTTGTTGATTTCGGCTTGTCAGCTCTATGCAGGAGAGCTCTAATATGTTTAATGTTTACAGATATCCTTAGATTTGGAAGAAGGGTGTAGGTCGTGATTATGATTAAGCAGAAAAAACCATGGTCCTCGTAACGGAATTTCAGAGGCATTGTCCCTCTACTTTTTCCTCCATTTCTTTGAAGAAGGCTGAGAGTCTTTTTAAGAGGCAACTACAAACTACAATTCCCTTGAGGAATGTGCACAATGACTTAAGTTTGTTCAATGTATGTGACTATCAACCAACTTTCTTGAAAAAGGATTCAGGTCAAAGGAAAAAGAGAAGAGAGAACAAGATGATGGAGGATAAAGAAAGTATGCCATTGAGAGTCAAAGTGATGATGAGAATTGAAGAAAAACTTCACTACCATCTGTCAGCAAGAAACGTTCCCTAGCTAGAAGTTAGCGGCCAATGTATGTGTGCAAAAACACCAAGAAATGCAGGCATAACTATCGTAAATTTGGGGGTGAAGATCTTTTTCTGGAATATTTAAAAAAAAAAAGGGAAATCTCCAGGCTGATTTCACTTTATTAAAAGGATGGTGGCACTAAAAAAACACCTCATACTTTGCCCATAGGAGATAAGTCAGACTCAGAATGTGGAAACAGAGTCACTTGAGGCATATTCTTTTCAGTAAAAGTTTCTGTTTTACTTTTATGCTTAGTTTTCTTTGATGCTACTGGTTGGGCTTCAGAGTGTGGAATGTAGGGCTTAATGAAAAAACATGGTAAAAGAGAAGGCAAATCCAGCAAATTCAGGAACTATGCTTGAAGACTCAAGGGTCACAAAGGCAGAGCTTGTTTCTGTACTTACCCTTATCCATCTGAAAAACACTTTATAACTTACTCCAGATATCTATGAGGATCTTGAAATTTCTCAAGCATACAGGAACACAATCAGAAGTTTTTTAAGATAAATTAAGTAGAATATTCCTAGACCTGCTTAAAGGAGTAGGCTGAAGATCAAGTCCTTACTACAATTGTGTTTTTCAAGTGAATTCTAAGTCCTTTATACATGCCAGTGGTCTCCAACTGTCCTTCGGCAGAACACACTCTTAACTCAGTAAGGCATTTTGTGGAAATATGAAAAAGTGCTGGCAGTCAATATTCAGTAAGTCCCTGATATTCAAGCCAGCCTGAATATGGTTAAAGATATCTTCAGTATCTCTATCACAGGACTATAGTGACAAGGATCGTAGCTTGGTCCTTCTGCTCAGATGCAGCTGACCTTGGCAGTGGAGGAGTGATTGAGCAACAGTTCTGTAAAGCACAAGCATGGTTGTTGAGTTGTGTTCATATTTGTAGTATCTGAGGTGTAGCAGTGAGGCACTCAGCACCCTCCTTCCGGCAGCTGTACCCCCAAACGCAATCCAAATGTCAAAGCTTTGGATGAGAAAATAATCAGGTGTTAGGTCATCGCCTAATTCTTGTGTATATGAAAATTAAAATTAAAAAATTAGAATACATTACTCCTAATTTGTGTGGCCCTTCTGTGACCTTCTGGAGCCAATCACACCTCTTCACAACACTTAGTGGTTGTGAGCAGAGTTATCCTATTTCTCCTGACTTCTGAACCAACACTCTTTTCATTGTGCATAATCTCTGAAGAAACTGGGTCTAAAATTTTATGGTGTTAAAACCATGATTTGCAATCCAGCTTCGGCATTTTAAGCATCCCTCCACTTTCTTCTCTTCTTTTCCTGAATTTTTCTTCTCCATTACCTTTTGTCCTCCTCCCTTCTAATTCAACCAAATCTATTAGATTACATACATATGCCTTTGTAATGTTATATATTTTTGGACTTTAACTACCAGAGTTGTCAAGAGAAAACTAGAAATCAGGAAATTTTTTTCTTAGACCAGGAGACATTTGAAGATTGTAATGTTGAAAGGTATTCATGAACTTAAAGCACTTACACATGATAAATGGAACAAGTGGCTGATGACACTCTGATATAAAATTTACTGTGGAAATCTTATCTTACCTCCAGAAAAAATTGAGATGCTAAACACCTTAGGTTTCCTGACTTCTTTCTTCCCTAATATTCCTAAAATTATCTCTTCAACTCAGTGTACCCATAGAAGTCTCAAATGCCCATCAACTAATCCTCACTAAACTCTTAATTGGCAGAGCTTTATGGAACTGTCTTGGTTGAAGGTATCACTGATGCCTACTTTATCCCTATAGTATGCCTACTTAATACCTCTTCTTATTTCTAGGGAATCAGAAATGTATAACGATCTTTCCCCTCAAGAAGTTTGTAATCTACCATGGTAGAAACAGGTTAAAATAAAGAATATATTAAATAGGTTGATTTAAAAAAACAAAAATGTGCATAAAAATAAGAGAGGGCATGTTTTCACTTCTCTTGGATATATGTCTAGGAGTGGAATCACTGGGTCATATGGTGATTACATTATTTAACCTTTTGAGGAACTGCCAGACAGCTTTCCAAAGTGACTATACCATTTATATTCCCATCAGTAATGTGTAAGGATACCAGTTTCTTCACCTACTGTTCAACACTTGTTGTTATTTGTGTTCTTGATTATAGCCATTTGAGTAGCTATGAAGTGATATCTCATAGTTTTTTTTTTTTTTAATTTTTTGTTTATTGCAGTAACATTGGTTTATAACATTGTAAAAATTTCAGGTGTACATCATTGTACTTCTATTTCTGCATGGACTACATCATGTTCACCACCAAAATACTAATTACAACCCATCACCACACACATGTACCGAATTATCCCTTTCACCCTCCTCCCTCCCCCCTTCCCCTCTGGTAACCACCAATCCAATCTCTGTCCCTATGTGTTTGTTTATTGTTGTTATTATCTACTACTTAATGAAGGAAATCATACGGTATTTGGCCTTCTCCCTCTGACTTATTTCACTTTGCATTATACCCTCAATGTCCATCCATGTTGTCACAAATGGCTGGATTTCGTCCTTTCTTATGGCTGAGTAGTATTCCATTGTGTATATATACCACAGCTTCTTTATCCATTCGTCCCTTGATGGGCACTTAGGTTGCTTCCAAGTCTTGGCTATCGTGAATAAGGCTGCAATGAACACAGGGGTGCATGTACCTTTGCAAATTGGTGTTTTCAAGTTCTTTGGGTAAATACCCAACAGTGGAATAGCTGGATCATATGGTAGTTCTATCGTTGATTTTTTGAGGAATCTCCATACTGTTTTCCATAGTGGCTGCACCAGTTTGCACTCCCACCAGCAGTGTATGAGAGTTCCCTTCTCTCCACATCCTCTCCAACACATGTTGTTTCCTGTCTTGTTAATTATAGCCATTCTGACGGGCGTGAGGTGATATCTCATTGTAGTTTTGATTTGCATTTCCCTGATAGTTAGTGATTTTGTCTCATAGTTTTGATTTGAATCTTCCTAATGGCTAATGATGGTGAATATCTTTTCATGTGCTTATTGGCCATTTTCATACCTTGATTGCAAAAGTATCTATTCAAATTCTTTGCACATTTTTAGTTGGGTTATCTTTTTATTTTTGCTTTAAAGAGTTCTTTTTTGTTCTAGATACTAGTTCCGTGTCACATACAAGACTGTCATATCTTTTCTCCCATTCTGGTGGCTGTCATTTCACATTCTTGATGATATCACTTACAAAACAAATGTTTAATTTTGAGGTAATCCAAATTATCTATTTCTTTTCTTTTGTTGCTTGTGCTTTTGGTGTCATATCTAAGAAACCAGTGCTCAATCCAAGATCATGACGATTCACTCATATGTTTTCTTCTAAGAGTTGTGTAGTTTTAGGTCTTAAATTTAGATCTATAATCCTTTGTTAATTAATTTTTGTGTAAGATGTGATATCAGGATCCAACTTCTTTCTTTTTCATGTGAATATCTAGTTAACACCAGGCTCATTTGTTGAAAAGACTCTTCTTTCCTCATTTAATTGTCTTGGCACTCTTGTTGAAAATCAGTTGACTATATATGTAAGGGTTTATTTCTGAACTTTTAATTATATTTCATTGAAATATATATACTATCCTTATCCCAGTAACACATTGTTTTGACTATTGCAGCTGTATATGTTTTCAAATCAAAAACAGTAGACGGTGACTACTAAGAGCTACAGGGTTTCTTTTGAGGGTGATGGAAATTTTCTTGAATTATATAGTAGTGATGAGGGCACAACTCTGTAAATATACTAAAACCATTGAATTCTAACTTTAAATATGTGTATTTTATGGTGTGTAAATTATATTTCAATGAAGATGTTTAAAAACTCAGGAAACACTTTCCAGAGAAGCTGAGGTTTGTTATAGGTTTGATATAAGAATCTGGCAGGTGGAGAAGAAAATAAGATTTCAGGCAGATGATCTAGGGGTGCAAATGCAGAGTAATATGAGACTGCATCAAGTGTTCAGGAAACTCAAAACTGTTTTGTATCACTTAAGTGCAAAGTATAATAAAATATGGGTGATGGTATGCAGAAAGAGGAAAGAGTCCATTGAGAATACCTTTCTATGCAACAGAAGGAGTTCAGATTTTGTTTTGTTGACTGAAGAAAATATTTTGACCACGTACCATCTATATATGTACTTATATAGTTACTAATTATAAAATATGTACATATGCTACTGAATTACCAGTTTAGTAGCATATGTATATATTTTGAATCTTTCAAAATTATTTAAATTTTATAACATACAAGAAAAATTATAAAAAATAATTAAAAGTAAAAACAAACATAAACAGAGCTCTAACAACCACTTCTACCATCCAGAGCAATAAAGTTCACCCTTTTTGTAAGACCAAATAAATATGGAACGCTTTGTTGTAACAAAAAAAAAGTGTATTTTAATATAATTTGCCCAGAAAACATTTCCAATTCCAAAGGGGACCCATTTTTAATAATAGAGTTTAGTCAACCTGAGATGTCAATAGAGAAAAACTTAGGGCCCGTTTGGTACACTTTAAATAAAAGTGATTTGATAGCCACACATTTCTTAATCTTAATCCACATGCTTTAATCCTGATATTGCATTAGTCTTCTCCTTTTTTTTTAAGGGCAAAGCTATGGGGAAATAGAAGAACAGGACATGACAAGTCCCCAAAATTATATACATGGCTACTTCTCTGTCTTTAGTAGAAAATAATTTTTATCAACATATTACTTGAAATTGGTCCTTTATGATTGCCTAGTATGAAGAATAATAATAAGATAAAGTTCCATTTTTCCTTGATTGTTAGAAGAAAGGACAGATTCATAAAGGACTGGAAGATGACTCTACCCAGTCTTCTTTTACACTTCATATGTGGGGGAAAAAAGCCTTATACTTCATGAACTAGTATCTTTCATTATTTTATTTGATCATAGCTTCAATTTGTATTATGGTAGAGGGAAAGAGTTAACTTCCATTTTATAACTGAAGAAATTAAAGATAAATAAAAACTAACATTTGTTAGTTACTCTGCACTAGACACACACCTACTTAACATTAACAGTCCTTTTTAATTCCTACAAAAACTGTGGGAATTAAGTATTGTCTCTCCATTTTACAGCTGAAAAAACAAAGTTAAAAAGAAAGTTCACAAAATGGAAAGCAACCAACCAAGATTAAGACCCAAGTTTTTCTTTCCTAGATCAGTGTTTATTTATTCATTAAATAAATGCCTACTGAGCACTATGTGCCATGCACTATTTTAGATATCAGAGATATTGACATGAGGGGGAAATGATATCAGGAAAAGGGCAGAATAGGAGTTTTTGACTGTCTTGCCCCCAAAACACTGATTTTGATAATCACCCATGGATGAGAATGCCTTTGTGGAAGTCAGGGAGTCCAGCACACTGTTGAAGAACAAGAATCCCAAACTGGACACGTTGAAGAGGATGAGAGACACAGTTTCACTTTACCTGTTGTCACCCCTCCCTCAAGATGGCACAGCTTAGTGCCAAGACAGTGCCTGTGATTTCTGCCATGGGTGAAAGCGAGAGTGTGTGAGTGAGCATCCAGCTCCCTCAGCTGTGATTCCAAAGGGACCTACTTCTTTCTTGTCCCATCCAGAATACTGAGGTGTGCTGCATGACTGAGGAGTGGGGAAGGGCAGGAGAACAGCAGCTGGGGCTCTTGGAAGGCATCGGATGGACACAGATCCTACTAACTACTTTGTAGACTCCACCAGGAAGCCTGCCCATGAGTCCCTGGGGATTTCTCAGCTGTGGATCTCCCAAATGGTCCCCATGCTCCACATGCCTCAACCATACACAGCCACTCCGTAGCTGACTTCCTGTGCCATGTCCCCAAGGGTCGTGAGAGTGATCCTTTGCAGACAACTAGAAATCTGGCCTAACTCAGAGGAATTGGGAGAAAGCACCCCAACATGAGAATTCAGCACTGCCCTAGGGAAAGCCAACAGGAAGCTGTCAGCAGGCTGACTTTTTAGCATCAAGAGAAGATATACAATCTTAATAATTATCCCCAACAGGGAGCAAGAAGTGTGGAGAAGGTATACCATAGAAAAAGTCTGAGAAAGGCTCATAAACCCTAGCAGGGCTGACAAACGGTACTTTTCTCCCAGCACCAGTCAAAAAAGACTGAAGGAGGTAAATATTTATTTAAATGCAAAGACAGCAATGTAAGACTTTAAGGAACATGGAAAATCTAGAAAACATGACACTATCAAAGAAACAGTAATTTTCTGGTAACCAATCTCAAAGAAATGGAGATCTGAGATTTGTATGATAAAGAATTTAAAATAGTTGTTTAAGGAAGCTCAGTAAGCTACAAGAAAACATAGACAATTCAATGAAATCAAGAAAACAATAAACAAACAAAACTGGAATTTTAACAAAAAGATAGAATTCCTAACAAAGAGCCAAACAGATATTCTGGATCTGAAGAATACAACGAATAAAATAAAAAATTCAATAGAACATCAAGAGAAGACTTGATCATGCAGGAAAAAAAAAATTGTAAAGTCAAAGACAAGTCATATGAAATTATCCAGTCAGAAGAGAACAAAGAAAAAGAGACTGAAAAAGAGTGAAGAAAGTCTATGTAAATTATGAGATATCACTAAAAGAAACAGCCTATATATTAAAAGAGTTTTAGAAAGAGAAGAAGGGGGAAAAAAAGAAAGAAAGCTTGTTTAAAGAAATGATGGCTGAAAACTTCCTACATCTGGGGAGAGATTTGGAGAAACAAATTCATGAATCTCATAGGTTCCCAAAAAGATTTAACTCAAAAAGATTTTCTCCAAGATATAATAAAACTGTCTAAAATTGAAGACAAAGAGAATTTTAAAAGCAGACAGAGCAAAAGAATTTCTCACATACAAGGGAACTCCCATAAGACTTTAACAAGATTTCTCAGCAGAAACCTTGTAGGCCATGAAGAAGTGGAATAATATATTAAAAAACAAACAAACAAACAAACAAAGGCAACCAAGAATATATACCTGCAATAGCTGTCTCTCAGAAATGAAGGAAAATACGACACTTTCACAGATAAACAAAAGCTGAGGGAGTTCATCATCACTAAACCTGGTTTACAAAATAATGTGAGAGGAGTTCTACAAGTAGAAATAAAAGGATGCTAATTAGTATCATAGAAACATATGAAAACATAAACCACACAGGTAAAGTTAAGTATATAGTCAAAATTAGAATACTATAATACTTTAATATGGTAGTGTGTTAAACACTTTACTCTAGTACAAAGATTAAGGGACAAAAGTATTAAAAATAACTATAGCTACAATAATTTGTTAATGGACACATAATATAAAATGACATAAATTTTTTTGTAACATCAAAAACATAAAATGTGAGGGGCGAATAAAAGGGTAGAATTTTTCTATATGATTGAAGATAAGTTTTTATAAGCCTAAAATAGACTATTATGACTAAAGATGATTTATGTAAGCCTCATGGTAACCACAAAGTAAAAACTTACAGTACATACACAAGATAAAAAGAAGGCAAACAAAACGTACTACTATGGAATATCATCAATTCACAAAAGAAGACAGCAAGAGAAGAAGAAAGCAACAAAAAGACTACAAAACAACCAAAAAAGAATTAATAATATAGCATTAGTAAGTTGATACATATCAATTACTTTAAAAGTGAATGGACTAAAAATCAAAATACATAGAGTGGCTAAATGGATTAAAAACAAACAAACAAACAAATCTGATATCCAACTATATGCTCCCTATGACAGACTCACTTCAGCTTAAAGGACACACATACACTGAAAGTGAAGGGATAGAAAAAGATATTCCATGCAAATAGAAACTTAAAGGAAGCAAGGGTAGTTATACTTATATCAGAGAAATGGTTTTAAGTCAAAAATTGTAACAAGAGACAAAGAAGGTCATTATATAATGATGAAGGGGTCAATTCGTCAAGAGGATATAACAATTGTAAATGTATATGAATCCAATATCAGAGCACCTAAATATGTTAAGAAAATACTAACAGATCTGAAGGGACAAATAGTCAACAATATAATAATCATAAGGGACTTCAATATCCCATTTTCAATAATGGATAGATCATTAATACAGAAAATCAATAAGGAAATAATGGACTGGAATGATGTGTTAGACAAAATAAAGCTAAAAGACATATACAGAACATTCCATTCAACAGCAATAGAATAAACATTCTTCTCAAATGCAGATGGGATATTTTAAGGATAGATGATACATTAGATCACAAAGGAGATCTTAAGAAGCTAAAAAATAATTGAAATCATACCAAGTATCTTTACCAACCACAGTGATATGCAACTAGAAATCAATAGCAGAAGAATTGGAAAACTCACAAATATGTGAAGATTAAACACCATACTAGTAAACAAACAATGGATCGAAGAAGAAATCAAAAGATAAAATAAAAAAATCTTGAAACTAATTCATATAAAAACACAACATAGCAAAACTTATGGAGTGCAGCAAAAGCAGTTCTAAGAGAGACATTCATAGTGATAAAGACCTACCTTAAGAAAAAAGAAAGACTTAAATAAACAACCTAACTTTACACCTCAAGGAAGTAGGAGAAGAAGAGCAAACTTAGGCTCAAAGTTAACAGAGAGAAGGAAATAACAAAGATCAGAGCAGAAATAAATAAAAGAGATCAGCAAAGCAATAGACAAGATCAAAGAAACTAAGAACTAGGTTTATGAAAAGATAAACAAAATTGACAAACTTTTAGCTAGACTAACTAAAAATAAAAAGAGAAAGACACAAATAAAATCATAACTGAAAGAGGAGACATTACAGCTGATAGTCAGAAATACAAAGAATCATAAGAAACTACTATGAATCATTATACAGCAACAAATTGGATAAATTAGAAGAAATAGATAAACTTCTAGAAACATACAACCTGCCAAGACTGAATCAAGAAGAAAAAGAAAATTTGAACTACTAGCAATGGGTAAGGAGTTTAAATCAGTAATCAAAAACATCCCAACTAAGAAAAAGCTAGGAATTGATTGTTTTACTGATGAATTATACAAAACATTGAACAAATAATTAATATCAATCTTCCTCAAACCCTTCCAAAAAACTGAAGAGGATAGAACCTTTCCAAACTCATTTGATGGGGCCAGCATTACCCTGAAACTAAAGCCAGGCAAAAACACAAAAAAAGAAAATTATAGGCCAATATCCTTGATGAATATAGATGCAAAATCCTCAACAGAATACTACAAACTGAACTCCAAAGCACATTAAAAGATCATGCGCCATGATCAAGGTGGATTTCTCCCTGGAATGTAAGGATGGTTCAACATATGTAAATTGATAAATGTGATATACCATATTAACATAATGAAGATAAAAATCATGTGATTATTTCAATAGATGCAGAAAATGCATTTGACAAAATTTAATGTCCTTCCATGATAAAAAGTTTCAATAAATTGGGTGTAGAAACAATGTATCTTTATGTAATAAAGACCAGATATGATAAGCCCACAAATAACTTCACATTCAATGGTGAGAAGGTGAAAGCTTTTCCTCTCAGATCAGGAACAAGACAAAGTGCTCACTCCTCCTACTTCTATTTAACATGGTACTGGAATTCTTAGCCAGAGTAATTGGACAGGAAAAAGAAATAAAATGTATTCAAATTAGAAAGGAAGAAGTAAAGTTGTCTCCTCAGGTAACATGATCTTATATATGGAAAATCTGTTAGAACTAATAAACAAATTCCATAAAGTTTCTGGTTAGAAAATCAATATACAAAAAATCACCTGCTTGTCTATGCAATACAAGGAACTATCAGAAAGAAAAATTAAGAAAACAATCCCATTTATAATAGCATCAAAAAGAATTAGGTACTTAGGAATAAATTCAACCAAGGGGATGAAAGACTTGTATAGCAAAAACTTTAAGACATTGATGAAAGAAATTGAAGAAGACACAAATAAATGACAAGATATCCCAAGTTCATGAATTGAAAGAATTAATATTGTTAAAATGTCCGTACTACCCAAGGCAATCTAAAGATTCAATGCAATCCCTATCAAAATTCTGTTGACATTTTTCACAGAAATAGAAAAAACTATCTTAAAATTTATATGTAACCACTAAAGACACGGAATAGTCAAAGCAATTCTGAAAAGAATAAAGCTGGAGACATCACACTTTCAGATTTGAAACTATATTATAAAGCTATAATAATCAAAACAATATGGTACAGACATCTAGACCAATGTAACAGAAGAGAGAACGTAGATATAAACTCCTACATATTGACATGTATGGTCAACCAACAATGGTGCCAAGAACACACAATGGGGAAAGGATAGTCTCTTCAATAAATGGCATTGGGGAAACTGGGTATACTCATGCAAAAGAATAAAACTGAACCCTTATCTTACACCACTCACATAAATGAACTTGAACTGGATTAAAGAATTAAATTTAAGACTTGTAACCATAAAACTCCTAGAAGAAAACAGGAAAAAGTTCCTTGACATTGGTCTTGGCAAAGATTTTTTGGATATGACACTGAAAGCACAAGCAACAGAAGCAAAAATAAATGAGCAGGACTACATCAAAATAAAAAAAGCTTCTTCACAGCAAGGAAACAATCCACAAAATGAAAAGCCATTTGTGAAAACATGGATAGAACTTGAGGGTATTATGCTAAGCAAAATAAGTTCAGACAGAGAAAAACAAATACCATCTGATTTCACTCATGTGTGGAAGACAAACAAACACATAGATAAGAAGAACAGATAAGTGGTTACCAGAGGAGAAGGGAGTGTGGGGGAGGGCAAAAGGGGTGTAGGTGTACATATGTGTGGTGACGGATAAAAACTAGACTTTTGATGGTGAATACAATGTGGTCTATACTGAAACTGAAATATAATAATGTACACCCAATTACACAATGTCATAAGCCAATATGACACAGAATAATACAAAATAAAATAAATACTGACATTTCCGTCACACACAATAAAAGTCAACCTACGAAATGGGAGAAAATATTTGCAAATCATATATCTGGTAAATGGTTAATATAAAAAAAAATAAAGAACTTACACAACTCAATAGCAAAAAAACAAGCAACCTCATTAAAAATAATTCAAACGACCTGAATAAGCATTATTCCAAAGAAAACATACAAATGGCCAACAGGTACGTGAAAAATTGCTCAACACCACTAAACATCAGGGAAATGCAAATAAAACCCATGGGACATCACTTCATACCTTTTAAGATGGCTTTTATCAGAAAACAAAGAATAACAATGTTAGAGAAGATGTGGAGAAAAGAGAACCATTTTGCACTGTTGGTGGGAATGTAAATTGATATAGCCATTATGGAAAACAGTGTAGAGGTCTGTAATCCCACTTCTAGGTATATATCCAAAGTAAGTGAAATCACTATCTTGAAGAGATATCTGTACTCCCATGTTCATTGCAGCCTTATTCACAATGGCCAAAACATGGAAACAACCTGTGTTTGTTAACAGATGAATTGATAAAGAAGATGTGGTATATATATTCAATAAATATTATTCAGCCATGAGAAAGAAGGAAATCCTGCCATTTGCAACAGCATGGATGAAACTAGAGCACATTATGCTAAGTGAACTTAAATAAACAGAGAAAAACAAATGCACTATGATCTCCTTTATATGTGGATCTAAAATTTAAAAAGAATTTCACTCATAGAAACAGAGAGTAGAATGATAGTGATCAAGGTGGAGAGATGGGAGAGATGGTGAGATGATGATCAAAGGTTACAAAGCCTTCAGTTATAAAATAAATAAGCTCTAACTACCTAATGTGTACAGCATGATGACTACAGTTAATAATACTGTGTTGTGTACTTGAAATTTGCTAAGAGAGTAGATCTTAAGCATTATCAACATGAAGAAAAAAGTAACAATGTGAGATGATGGACGTGTTAATTAACCTGATATGGTAAACATTTCACAAAGTATGTGTGTGTCGTATCATCACATTGTACACTTCATATATATAAATTTTTTCTTATCAATTTTACCTCAATAAAGCTGGGGAAAATATTTAAAAAATAAATAAAAATAGAGATCTGGGTATGAGTAAGACCCTCCAAATCCTTGACTTCATTTTGGCAGCTTACATTCTTGGAGGATAATAAATAAAAGCAGAAATATGTAATAAAATCTTGAGTGAAAATAAGTATTATGCTAGAAGATAAAGCTGGGAAATAAGTCAGAAACTGACTGGAAGATGAGAGCAGTATTTTATGTAATGTGGTCAATAAAAACTTCTCTGATTGAGGGGACAGTTATGCAGAAATTTTAATAAATGTAAAGAGAGCCTTGCCTAAGTGATGTTTTAATAGAGGTAGCAGTAAGTGCAAAGGTCCTAAAGCCTGAAGAAGCAGTTAGCCTGTCATATTTGAACAAGAGCAACAAAGTTGCTGTAACTTTGGTGGAACAGGAAGTGAGATGGGGAGATTGGCTGGTCTAGACCATGTGGGGTTTTGAAGGTCAAGGTAAGGTCTTAAGTTTTAATTAAAAGAGTGGAGTAAACCATTAGAGGGTTGTGAACTGTGGAGGGATATGATCTTACTTAAGATTAAAAAATATCATTCAGGAGTAGAAACAGGGAGAGCCATTGGGAAGCACACTAGGTAACAAATGATGCTGTTGAAAAGAGGGCATCAGAGGACAGGAGGGGGAAGTACACACTGAGATATTTAATGAAGGAAGAACTTACAAGATCTATTGATCGATTCAATTTGTGGTGTGAAAGATAGGAGGAAACCAAAAATACCTCATGCCTACTTAGTTTTTGTTTGTTTGTTTATTTCACCTGAGCACCTGGGTAAATGATATTCCTATTAAGTGATTTAGGGAAAACAGGAAAAGGAGTAGATTTGGCTAGTTAATGAGTTGAGAATTCTGTTTGGAGCATGGTAAGTTTGAGTTGTCTTTTAGTCGTGCAAGTAGGATGTAGAATAGGTAGAGGAATATGCAATATTTCATCAATTCCAAGGCTCTTTTTTTTTCTTTTTTTACATTTTAACATCTTTTTAAAATAGAAATGTCTTACACAGTTGATGTTCTCTTTAATCAATGGTAGTCAGGTGATGGTCATGATGTAGTTGTCTTTGTATGATCTGTGGCAAACTTAGTCACAGCTGTTCATGCTGTTAAGACTGCAATTAAGTGCTATGTAATGTTAGTCCTTTGCTATGTAAATGCCTTGCTGGTTGTTATCAAAACTATCTGAGCCTCTTCAGCATATACACCGCATTTTCAGCCATAAGATTGGATGAGATGTCCCATGGCATCAATATAGATAGAAAGACAATAAGTCTAAACATTAGCCCTGCGGCATGCCAACATTAGAAGTCATAAAGATAGAGTGAAATCATCAAAAGACACCAAAAAGGGTCACCAATAGATAGGAAGAAAAATGGAAGAAGGTGGTATCTTAGAAGCCAGAGAATGTGTTTACAGAAGGATGAAATAACCAACTGGGTTAAATCTCGCTGAAAGCTCAAATAAGGTAAAAGCTGAAGACTGACCATTGAACTTGGCAAAATGTAAACTATTAGTGACCCTGACAAGAGCAGAGACAGTTCCATGGGAGAGGCAGAGACAAAAACCTAAATGGAGTGACTTGGAGAAAATAAGAGATGAGGAAGTAAAGTCACACAGATGAGGGGTGTGTCAAGAGAAAAATTTTGTTTGAAGATAGGCGACCTTACAGCCTATCTATAAGCTGATTACCATAATGTCATAAGAAAAGAGAAAAGCACAGCATATGAAAGAAAGGAGGTACTTATGGGAATAAAGTCCTTAATTAGATGAGAGGGGATGAGTTTCAGCACAGTAGGTTTTGGCTTAAAAAGAAACAGGAACACTATTGCTTTTCCTGCATCAAAGAAATTTATTCACATTGAGTAGAGGGGAGATCATCTGCCTGTGCTCAGAGTAGGCAGAGTAATCTAGAAGACAATGGCTTGGACTAACCACTAAGTACTCCAGGCTCCCAACTGTCAAATGCATGCCATATCATGTGCCTTTGTATAATGTTCATGATACTACAGGGACCCAAGGAAAGTGAGATGCCAAGGTAGTTGGAACATTTCAAAAGAATCTACCCAATGCAAGATGCTACGATTGTTTTCCATTGGACTACTGTCAGCAAAATTTTTTCATTCTTGTGCCAATGTGTCTCTGTACACTGCCCCCACCAGCATCCTAATTTATTTTATTGGCAACATAAGAAGGCTTGCTGGAGGAGAAACCATGTGCTTCACTCCACATGGCTTGCTACATGCCAATAGCTCATATGGCAGGGGAATTTGGAACACAGTTGGTGCCTTGGGTCTCCTGATGTGACTTTCTTCAGAATGTGAAGTCTGTCCCAGTTCCCCTGGCACCCCTGGAAGCCACTAACTCTTGTGCTTTGAAGGAATCCATGAAGACCTGGGACTCAGGAGAAGATGTCAATACCATACTTCCACAAAAAATTAAAAAATGTGAAAGATTACTGGGGTTTGCTAGAACAAAGGATTTGGGATTTCTTTTCTTTCTTGAGTAACGTCAGATGTGTGTTGTATGTGTGTTTCTGTTGATTGCTACTCATTCAGTCCTATAGATACCTATGAAATGCCAATATCTCAGGCATAGCGTCAGCCTTGAGGGGCTTACAACCTAGTGACAACATTGATAAACAAAAACAACTAATTATCTCAGTAGAACAAATTTAGGAGAAAGCTCAAGTTTCAGAGTTCCATAGTGGAATGAATCAACAACTATCTCAAAATCAAGCAGGTGTCCTGGGACCCTGGATTCTATATTTGGTTTTTATCTTTGTATGTTTGTTTGTTTGGTTTGGTTTTGAGGAATATTGGCCCTGAGCTAACATCTGTTGCCAACCCTCCTCTTTTTTTCCTTTTTTCTGCCCAAAACCCCAGTAGATAGTTGCATGTCACAGTTGTACATCCTTCTAGTTGCTCTATGTGGGACTCTGCCTCAGCATGGCTTGATGAGCAGTGAGTAGGTCTGCACCCAGGATCTGAATAAGGGAACTCTAGGCCGCCAAAGTGGAGTGTGCAAACCCAACCACTACACCACCGGGCCGGCCCTATATTTGGTTTTGAAGAAGATGGGAGATGGGCATTTAAAAAATTCCACACAGAATGAACAAAAATTCTAAAAACTCAGAGATATAAAACGACAACATTTTGGAGAATTGTAAACTTTTAAATTCATCACTTATCTGAAGATGATTGGATCCTAAAGTACTGAATTTTCATTTTTATGTAATTGAATCAAGGAAATTGTCAATAAAAGAGGTGTGTGAGGTGTGGTCAACATGAAGATACATTACCTGATCCCCATTCAAGGAAGAGTTTTTGCCCAGCTTCAGAGGTGCCATCAGCAGACAACATCCAGTTGTCAGCCATTCTAAGTGTGCTTCAATTGCAAAGAGTAGCCTCAACTGAAGATATGTTCTTTCTGGCATAGCCCACACATGGTCATTGAGCAAGGTGGGGATATCAAGGCCCAGTACTTTGACCTAACATGAGATAACTCCATCAGCCAATATTCACACCAGAGCTCCTCACTAGTTTGGCTGAGCCTTTGTGAGCCTGCACTACAATTTGACTTGTCCTTTCACAGATGTTAATCCTTATGAACACCTTACATTTCAAACTCTGTGTCAATGCGTACTTCTGGAAAGAATGTGATGTCTTGTAGAAAAAATCTGTTGTTATGTGGTATTGTTTATATTTTCAGTTTTATTCAATTTTCCTTAGAGAATAAAAACTCCTCTCATAATGACTTAAACTGTCTTTTACAATATTTTTTCATTAGCATATCAGGTGATTTTTTATGTGAGAGGCAGCTGTGGGTATTGACGGGCTGGGACAAGAGGGAGATGTTGTTTGAGGAATTAGAAAGCTGTGAAACCAAGGAGGCCTGAAAGGAGTAGAAAGGTCAGAAATCTGGCCACTCTTGAGTGGAGTAAGTGCAGGGTGCCAGAATGAGAGAGATCGGGGGGGAATAGAGTATGCTGCCTTCCGGGAAGAATGGAGCTAATATCATAATATCATAAGAAAGTGCAATGCATACAGTAAAAACTCAATAGATGTGGCTATTTATTGTTCTATTGTTTTCATTATGGTCATTATCTGAAATAGAAGAAAGAGAGAGAGAGTGATAAAGACAAACTTCACCTACTCTGTGAATTTGCCTAGGGCCAGTCTTCTTGCTCATAAAAACTAACAAAGAAATTGCCTAGCATCAGTAGTTAAACAAAAATAAATGAATAAATTGACTATAATTTTCTGCATAGTCTTTACACAAATGCAAAAACAGATAAATAATAAAAATAAATTAAAAATGATAATAAAAATTGAGATAATGAGCATTTGGGAATAAGTGATGATTCATTCTTTTAATTGCAGTACAAATCAGAATTGATTCAGACCATCTGCAGAGGAGGCATGTGAAGAAAAGGAGAAGAGGGGCATGAATATCAAAGTGACTTCAAAGGCATCAAGATAAACTTAGTTAAAAGGCTGATGAAATATTAAATTTAAAATAAATATTCAAAGGATTAAGAAGCCATGGAAAAACTCCTCTTACCTGCGTAGATAACTAGATCTGCTTGAAAAAAAAGTGCTTGCATCAATATAGGCCAATATCTGTTCTCGTAAGAGAAATTAACCAGATTTTTTTCTATTAAATAATTTTGCATGTGTTGTCAGGAAAATAGGCTCCAGAATATATTTCTTCTAAGCCTAAAGCCATAATAAAGAGAACTGGAAGCTTCTAGGACACCATTTAGTCCAATCCCTTCATTTTAAAGCTGATTATACAGAGTCCAAGGAAATAAAGTGGCTTATATTAGGTGACAGAGATAGCAGAACCAGGATAGGAACTCAAGTCCTGAGTCCCAGGCTAGGACAATGTATAATATTCTAAGACGAAAAGTATTATTTGATTGTAACTAAGAAGTACCTCTATTTCTTTATTATAGATAACAAAATTCTCTTTGTCCCAAATAGTGGTATAAAATAATTCAAGAATATGATAAACTGGAGGGTAGGAGAGACAATAGATTTGTAGCTTTGTTGATTTCCATGATGTAAATATACACAAATGTGTTCACCATAAATAATTTCAAGCTACCAAAATGACACCACTGGGCAATGAGTTGAGAAGAGATGTACATAAACAGCTATAGTCAAAATCATCCTGACTATTTAACTTGGACTGTGGCAGTCACCTACATCTCCTCTTGTGTTCTCAGATTCCTTACATGTTAAAAGGAAGCATTCCTCGTTGGATACAAATAAAGTTAACTGGAGAAGAAACAAAGGTCAGCTACTGTAAAGATTCTGTAGAACTGAGCCTGCAATGTGAATTACCTGCTTTTAAGGTCCTTAGTAAACAGGTGAGAAGGACACAATTGTTCCACACTTTCAGGAATTAAGATACAAGGTAATACACTAGAGAATGATGCCTCAACTTGTACTTTAGAGTAGTGGATTTGTGAAAGATGGATCATTTGTTTTCTTAAGCTAAAGGCAATTTTCATCACATAATAAAGCCTTCCTATTCTTCCCCTTAACAGATGAGAACCAGAAGTCTGTGTACAAAGCATATTGGCAAGATGAGAACTAGAATCCCACCTCCTGACTTCCAAACACTCTCAAATCCAATCCTCTTTACTGAACGAAGTAGACTTTTGTTTCTAGGAATAGTACCAATATTCTATGAAACCATTTTTATCTCCCAGAAATCAGAGGTCCTAAAGTTATTTTGCCCAGATCCATAGTGCATGCCTCTATCTCCATCATCTCCCTGTTGAATTCTATCCTCTCAGTGTGGCATTCTTTCCTTCATGTCTCCATCCCTTGACTCACTTATGAAAGTTGTATCATTAAATAACAGAACCTCAAAACTAGCAGTCAGAGTCCTCATATTCTAAAATGGAAGGCAGATAAGTCAAAACAATACCACCCACAACAAAAATAATGCCAGTATAAAAGACTAAATATAACAGTAGATGTAAGCACACATGGGGGAGCATGAAGGAAGTAATCTAATCTTCTGTGGTAAGCAATAAAAGTTTCACATGGTTTTGGATTTTATAGGATGATTAGGAGTTTGCCAAAAAGGTAAGGAAAGTAATTCAAGAAGAGGAAGTTACAGCATGTACGCATGTCCAGATGATTTTTTGAAGATTTAACCAATGGTCATACTCACTCTTGACATATACTCCCTCTGTACGTTTTCCTCTCCCAAACCAGGCTGCTCAGTCCAAGGAGTATCATCACTAAGGAATCAGGGAACAGAGACGTCAAATATTTAGCTTTTACATTAAAAAAAAAAAAATTAAAAGTTTTCCATATATTGGGAAGAAAAGCAAGTGATAGATGGCCTGTGAGAGCAACCAGATATTGAGTTTAACAGAAAAATATTTCAAAGTAGTCATAGTAAATATGTTAACAGCACTAAAAATATCATGATTAAAGAAGAAAAAATCACATCCAATAGAGACTATGGATAAAGAATAGACATTATAAAAAAGAACCAAATAGAAAATTTGGAGTTAAAAAGTGTAATAATTGAAATTTAAAAAAAAATCACTAGATGGCTGGCCCAGTGGTGTAGTGGTTAAGTTCACTCACTCTGCTTCGGCAGCCCAGGGTTCACAAGTTCAGATCCTGGGTGTGGACTTATGCACCACTTATCAAGCCATACTGTAGCAGGTGTCCCACATTTAAAATAGAGAAAGATAGGCACAAATGTTACCCAGGGCCAATCTTCCTCAGCATAAAGAGGAAGATTGGCAACAGATGTTAGCTCAGGGCTTATCTTCCTCACCAAAAAAAGAAAAAATCACTAGAGACTCAACAGTACATTCAAAATGACAAAGATCTTGAACATAGATCTTGAACCACTTGAAAATAGATCAATAGAGATTATGCAAGATGGAAAACTGAGAGAGACAAGGTTGGAGAAAAATGAGCCGAGCTACAGAGAAATGTGAGATACCATTAAGTGCACCAATATAAGCATCATAAGAGTACTAGAAAGAGAGAAGAGAAGGAAGAGAAAAATATTTTTAAAAATAATAACTGAAAACTTCTCAAATTTAAAGAAAAATAGCAACCTACATTCAGGAAGCTTAACACAGCCCAAGTAGAATAAACACAAAGAGATCCACAAACTAACACATCATAGTAAAAGTGTTGAAAATCAAAAGAAATAAAGAAAATCTTGGAAGCAGCAAAAGAAAACTAATGTATCACTTACAAGAGAATCCAATAAAATTAACAGATGGCTTCTCAATGGAAACAATGTAGGCCAGGAAGCAATAGGATAGCATACTCAAAGTACTAAATGGAAAAAACAAAAAAAAAACAAAAAAAAAAACAAAAAACGCTGTCAGCCAAGAATCCAGCAAAGCTATAGTTTAAAAATAAAAGGGGCTCTCTGGTGTCAAGATGGTGGCACAGGCAGACTGTGAACAAACCTCCTCCCCTGGAAACAACATACTTACAACTGCTCTTGGAATAATTACCACTGAGAGAGAACTGAAAACTGGATAAAAAGAACACTTACAAACAAGGGACAGTGTTTACTGAGGTGGAAGAGGCAGAAATTCCTTTCTGGAGAGAAAAAAAGCCACCTTCGAAAACCACGGCACATCATGGCCAGCCAGGAGCAATCCCAAGGTACACAGCCTCCCCTGGAGGAGTAGAGGTTCTGAGCAGGGGAGTGTTACCACTATAAGCAGCTTTTCAACTCAGCACAAGCTAGATGAGTGCCATACTATCTGGCTTTGCTGGCTACTTACAACAACGGGGAATAATCCCAGAAACTATCAGACATAAGGGTGAAAAAGCCTACTCTTAAAGGGATCACAAGCAAATTCACCCACTTCAGAAAGCAACCTAAAATCACAAGAAAGAAAGGTACACAGTCTTTTGGTGAAAAGAGACTCACCTGATAGGCTCTGGGTACATCTTGGTGAGAGGTGAGACCTCTCCAGGGACTAAGACATTGGCAGCAGCCATCATTGTGACCTAGTATAGGCGTGCTGACACAGACGCTGGCAGACGACATTGGAGTTCTTCCCCTGGCCTATTAGACCAGGAACTGTCCCACCCACTAGAGCACCAATTTAATCCAACTCAGCCAGAACTGGCTCCACCCAACAGCAAGCCCTTGGGCAACTTGTGGGTCTGCAGGGCACCTGGATCCACTGTAGCTGGGCAAGTGGGTCCACCTCTGTGGGGAAGTGCATGCACAAGGAGTGGGTGGAGTGTGTGGGACCTCTGCAGTGGGGTGACTGAGTTCATTTCAGGGGATCAGGGTGTGTGCACAGGGCAGGACTGTGCTGATGGTGGCTGTGGCCCTGTGTGTTGTGGGGCTCAGCTGCAGAAGACTTGCACTTCTCAAACAGCCACATAGGGCATCAGTCCCCACCTTTCAAAGCCTGAAAAAATTGGGTACTCCCCTACTTGGGGCAAGCTCCAATCACCTGCAATCCTCAGAAAGCTGACAAGAGTCTTGCAAGCCAGAGGCATATGGCAATTGTAAGCCCCTGAGCCTAGCAACCAGCCATGCTGTGGGCCTACTCACTTAACAGAAAACTTGCAATAAGAACGTGATATTAGACCTTGTAGCCAACTGTGCTGGGGCTCCCCCTGCCCAATAAAGTGACTGAAGAGTCCATAGCGGCCACACGCAGCTGAGCATTACAACCAGCTGGCCAGGGGGATAGCCTAGTCTCCCCAGGCACTGTTGTAAGAGCAGCTGTACCATAACAGAAGGACACACATAGCCCACACAGGGGTCACTCCTGGAACCTTTGGCATGGGTGATGAGAGGGAAGCACATGGCTGGACCCTGTAAGGCATCTCTTACATAAGGCCACCTCTCCAAGATCAGGAAATGTAGCTGACCTACCTAATACATAGAGATAAGCACGGAGAAAGAGGCAAAATGAGGAAGCAAAGGAATATGTTCCAAGTAAGGGAACAGGACAAAACCACAGAAAAAGAACTAAACAAAACAGAAATAAACAAGCTATTTAACAAAGAGTTCAAACAAATAGTCATAAGGATGCTCACTGATTTGGGGAGAAGAATGGATGAACCCAGTGGGAACTTCAACAAAAAAATTGGAAAATATAAAAAAGAACAAATCAGAAATGAAGAATGCAATACTGGAAATGAAAAATTCACTAGAGGCATTCTATAGCAGAGTAGATGATACAGAAGAACAGATCAGCGAGTTGGATGAAAGACTAGAGGAAATCAGCCAGGCTGAACAGATAAAAGAAAAAAAAATTAAAAAGAGTGAGGACAGTGTAAAGGACCTCTGGGACAACATCAAGCACATAACATCTGTGTTATAGGTGTGCCTGAAGGAGAAGAGAGAGACAAAGGGGTAGAGAATCTATCTGAAGAAATAATAGTTGAAAACTTTCCTAACCTATGGAAGGAAACAGATATCCAGGTATAGGAAGCACAGAAAGCACCAAACAAGATAAACCCAAAGAGGGCCACACCAACACACATTATAATGAAAATGTCAAGAATTAAAGAGAGAATCCTAAAAGCTGCAAGAGAAAGGCAACAAGTTACATACAAAGGGAACCCCATAAGGCTATCAGCAGACTTCTCAGTAGAAAGCTTACAGGGTATAAGGAACTGGCAAGATATATCTAAAGTGCTGAAAGGAAAAAATCTACAGTCAAGAATACTCTACCTGGCAAGGTTATCATTCAGAATGGAAGGGGAGATAAAGAGTTTCCCAGACAAGCAAAAATAAAAGGAGTTTATCACCAAGAAACCAGTCTTACAAGAAATACTAAAGGAACTTATTTAAGTAAGAAAAAGAACACAATAAATAGGAATAAGAAAATTATCAAAAAAAAAAAAAAGTAAAAGCAATAAAATCACTGGCAAAGGCAAAAATACTGTAAAGTTAGCAGATCAACCATGTATGAAGATAATATGAAGGTCAAAAGACAAAAGTACTAAAATTACTTATTTCCATGATAAGAGGATAATGGATTAACAAGCAAAAAAAAAGAGTTTAGACATGATATCAAAAACATAAAATGTGAGAGGAGGGGAGTAAGGAGGAAAGCTTTAAGAAAGATGTCAAACTAAACAGACCATCAACTTAATATAGATTGCTATATACATAGATTATTATATATGAACCTCATGGTAATCACAAACCAGAAACCTATAATAAATATACAAAAAATTAAGAGAAAAGAACCCAAACGTAATATTAAAGAAAGCCAACAAACCACAAGGTAAGAGAGCAAGAGAAGAAGAAAGGAACAGAGAAGAAATAATAAAACACCCAGAAAAAAAAATAACAAAATGGCAATAAGTATGTACTTATCAATAGCTACTTTAAATGTCAATGGACTAAATGCTCCAACCAAAAGGCATAGGGTGGCAAATTAGATTAAAAAAAAAAACAAACTGTATATATGCTGCATACAAGAGACACACTTCACGCCTAAAGACACTCACAAACTGAAAGTGAAGGGAGGGGAAAAGATACTCCATGCAAATGGCAATGAAAAGAAAACTGGGGTAGCAATACTTATATCACACAAAATAGAATTTAAAACGAAAACTGGGACAAGAGACAAAGAAAGGCACTACATATGGATCAAAGGAACAATACAACAAGAGGATATAACACTTGTAAATATCTATGCACCCAACATAGGGGCACCTAAATATATAAAGCAATTATTAACTGACATAAAAGGAGAAATAGACAGTAACACAATAATAGTAGGGGACTTTAACAGTCCACTTACACCAATGGATAGATCATCTAAACAGAAGATCAATAAGGAAAAAAATAAAATAAAATAAGGAAACATTGACCTTAAATGACACATTAGACAAGATGGACTTAGTAGATATATACAGAACATTTCATCCAAAAACCACAGAATACATTCTTTTCAAATGCACATTGAACATTCTTTAAGATTGGTCACATATTAGGCCACAAAACATGTGTCAATAAATTTAAGAAGATTGAAATAATACCAAGCATCTTTTCTGACCACAACGGTATGAAACTAGAAATCAACTACAGGAAGAAAATCAGAAAAGCCACAAATATATGGAGATTAAACAAAATATTACTGAACAACTATTGGGTCAATGAAGAAATCAAACGGAGAAATCAAAAAATACCAGGAGACAAATGAAAATGAAAATACAACATGCCAAAATTTACAGGGTACAGCAAATGCGGTTTTAAGAGGGAAGTTTATAGTAATACGGGCCTACCTCAACAAACAAGAAAAATCTCAAATAAACAATCTAACAGTGCACCTAAAGGAATTGGAGAAAGAAGAAGAAAGCTCCAAATCAGAAGGACGGAATTAATAAAAATCAGAGCAGGAATAAATGAAATAGACTAAAAAAATTTTTTTTTAAATCAATGAAACCAAGAGCTGGTTTTTTGAAAAGATAAGCAAAATTGACAAGCCTTTAGCTAGACTCAAGGGAAAAAAAGACAGAAGGCTCAAATAAACAAAATCAGAAATGAAAGAGGAGAAATTACAATGGACACCTCATAAATACAAAAGATTACAAAAGAATACTAAGCAAAGGTATACTCTAAAAAATTGGATAATCTAGAAGAAATGGATAAATTCTTAGAATCATACAACCTTCCAAAATGGAATCAAGAAGAAATAGAAAATTTGAGTAGACCAATCACCAGTAAGGAGGTGGAAACAGTAATCAAAAATCTCCCAAAAAATAAAAGTCCAGGACTAGATGGCTTCCCTGGTGAATTCCCCCAAATATTCAAAGAAGACTTAATACCTATCCTTCTCAAAGTTTTCCAAAAAATTGAAGAGGAGGAGAAGCTTCCTAACTCATTCTATGAAGCCAACATTACCCTGATACCAAAACCAGACAAGGACAACATAAAAAAAGAAAATTAAAGGCCAATATCACCAATAAACATCGATGCAAAAATCCTCAACAAAATACTAGCAAATCGAATACGGCAATATATTGAAAAGATCATGCACCATGATCAAATGGGATTTATTCCAGGGATGCAGTGATGGTTCAACATCAGCAAAGCAATCAACTTGATACACCACATTAACAAAATAAAGAATAAAAATCACATGATCATCTCAATAGAGCAGAGAAAGTATTTGACAAGGTACAGCATCCATTTATGATAAAAACTGAATGAAATGAGTATAGAAGGAAAAAGTGCTCCAACATAATAAAGGCCATGTATGACAAAATAACAGTTTGTCATATGTGACAAAAGGCCATATATGACAAACCACAATATCATTCTCAATGGAGAAAAACTGAAAGCTATCCCTCTAAGAACAGGAACCAGACAAGGATGTCCACTTTCACCACTATTATTTAACATAGTATTGGAAAGCCTAGCCAGAGCAATCAGGCAAGAAAATGAAATAAAGGGGATCCAAACTGGAAAGGAAGAAGTGAAACTGTCACTATTTGCAGATGACATGATTTTATATATAGAAAACCCTAAACAATATACGAAAAAACTTTTAGAAATAATAAATGAATATTATAAAGTTTCAGGATACAAAGTCAATATACAAATATCAGTTGTATTTCTATACACTAGCAACGAAGTAGCAGAAAGAGAAATTAAGAATACAATCCCATTTACAATTGCAACAAAAAGAATAAAATACCTAGAAGTAAACTTAACCAAAGAGGTGAAAGATATGTACACTGAATACTACAAAACATTGTTGAAAGAAATGGAAGAAGACACAAAGAAATGGAAAAATATTCTGTGCACTTGGATTGGAAGAATTAGCATAGTTAAGATGTCCATACTTCCTAAAGCAATCTATAGATTCAATGCAATATTTATGAAAGTTCCAACAACACTTTTCACAGACTAGAGCAAAGAATCCTAAAATTTATATGGAACAACAAAAGACCCTGAATACCCAAAGGAATCCTGAGGAAAAAAAAACAAAGCTGGAGGTATCACACTCCCTGATTTCAAAATATACTACAAAGCTATAGTAACCCAAATAGCATGATATTTGCACAAAAACAGACACAGAGGTCAATGGAACAGTATTAAGAGTCCAGAAATAAACCCACACACCTAGGGATAGGTAATTTTTGACAAGTGAGGCAAGAAAATACAATGGAGAAAGGAAATTCTCTTCAATACATGGTGTTGGGAAAACAGGACAACCACATGCAAAAGAATGAAAGTAGACCTTTATCTTACGCCATACACAAAAATTAACTCAAAATGGATTGAAGACTTAAATGTAAGACCTGAAACTGTAAAAATTCTAGAAGAAAACATAGGCAGTACACTCCTCAACATCGGTCGTAGCAACATAATTTCAAGTACCATGTCTTATCGGACAAGGCAAACAATAGAAAAAATAAACAAAGGGGACAACATCAAACTCAAAAGCTTCTGCATAGCAAATGAAACCATCAATAAAATGAAAAAACCTAATAATTCAGAGAAGATATTTGCAAACCATATATCTGATAAGGTGTTAATCTCCAAAATATAAAAAGAACACTTACATCTCAACAACAAAAAAACTAACAACCCAATTAAAAAATTGGCAAAAGATCTGAACAGACACTTCTCCAACGAAGATATACGAATGGTCGACAGGCATATGAAAAGATGTTCAACATCATTCACTACCAGGGAAATGCAAATCAAAACTACAATGAGATATCACCTCACTCCCATAAGAATGGCTATAATTAACAAGTCAGGAAACAACCAGAGTTGGAGAGGATGTGGAGAGAAGGGAACTCTCATACACTGCTGACAGGAGTGCAAACTGGTGCATCCACTATGGAAAACAGTATGGAGATTCCTCAAAAAATTAAGAGTAGAATTACCATACAATCCAGCTATTCCAATGCTGGGTATTTATCCAAAGAACATGAAACCACAAATGTGTAAAGATACTTGCACCCCTATGTTCATTGCAGCATTATTCACAATAGCCAAGACTTGGAAGTAACTTAGGTGCCAATCAAGTAACAAATGGAAAAGAAGGTGTGTTATATACACACAATGGAATACTACTCAGCCATAAAAAATGATGAAATCCAGCCATTTTTGACAACATGGATGGACCTTGAGGGTATTATGCTAAGAGAAATCAGTTAGAGGGATAAAGCCAAACACCATGTGATCTCACTCGTAAGTAGAAGATAAAAACAACAAGAAACAATCACATAGAGACAGAGATTGGATTGGTGGTTACCAGAGGGAAAGTGGGAGGGTGGAGGGCGAAAGGAGTGATTAGGTGCATGTGTGTGATGATGAATTGTAATTAGTCTTTGAGTGGTAAGCGTGAGGAAATCTACATAGAAATCAAAATATAATGATGTACACCTGAAATTTATATATTGTTATAAACCAATGTTATGGCAATAAAAAGTAAAAAATAAAAGCAATTAAAGACTTCCTCAGATAAACAAAAATTTAGAAAATTTGCTGCTAGCAGCACCAACTTACAAGAAATACTCAAAAGAACTTCAGGCTGATATCAAGTGAACTCAGACGGTAATTTGAAACTATATAAACCAAAACACTGCCTCAATAAAAAGGTAGTTATTAGCTATAAAGATACTGTAAATAATCATTTACCTATTTCCTCTCTTAACTGATTTAAAAATCAATTGTATATAATAATATGTATATAATATATTGTTGTTACTGTAGCATATAGAAATATAACCAGTATAATACATTTGCCAATAATAGCACAAAGTATGTAGGTGACAGCAAAGCTATAATGTGCAAAGTAAATGATGACAGATGCTAAAGTAATAATTATAACAATTTATTGTTAGGTTCATAACATTAATGGATGCAATGTGTATAACAATAATACTATGAAAAGGGGGAAAAGGGAACACAACTACATAGGAACAATGTTTCTATATGTTACTGGAATCAAGCTAGTATATATTCAAAGCTGATTCTGATAAGTTAAGATGCATACAGTAAAACCTACAGCAATTAGTAAAAAAAAAAACTCAAAAAATATAGTGAAACAATTATTAATAAAATTAAAATGCTACAATAAAACATGTTCACTTAATACAAAAGAAAGCATTAAGGTGGAAGAAAGAAACAAAAAAGATATGAGAGATATAGAAAACAAAAATTTAAATGTCACACTTAAATTCAAGTATATCATTAATGTTAAAAGTAAATGTAATGTTAAAAGTAAATGTTAAAAAATTTAATTGAAAAACAGAGATTAGGGGCTGGCCCCATGGCATAGTGGTTAAGTGCGCATGCTCCACTGCTGGTGGCGTGGGTTTAGATCCCAGGCCCGCACCGATGCACCACTTGTAAAGCCATGCTGTGGCAGCATCCCATATAAAGTAGAGGAAGATGAGCACAGATGTTAGCCCAGGGCCAGTCTTCCTCAGCAAAAAGAGGAGGATTGGCATGGATCTTAGTTCAGGGCTGATCTTCCTCACAAAAAAAAAAACAAAAAAAAACAGAGATTGTAAGACTGGGTAAAAACACAGGATCCAACTATATGTTGTCTAAAGAAGACATACTACAGATTGAAAGACACAGGGCTTGAGAATAAAATGATGGAAAAGCACATATCATACAAGCAGCAACAACAGGAAAGCTGGAGTGCCAATGCTGATATTAGCCATAACAGAGTTTAAAACAAAAAATAGTGTTAAAAATATTATTTAAAGTAGAATTTAAAGTAGTTTTTGTTTTAAAACATTGTAAAGAGGGACCTCATAATGATAAAAAGACCAATCCATCAGGAAGATGCAATTATAAACATACATACACCTAAAAAGAGCACTAAGATACACAAAGTGAAAAATAGCATCAATGAAGGGAGAAATAGACAATGCAACAGTAATAATTGGAGTACTCAATACCCCACTTTCAATAATGATGGAACAACTAGACAGAAGATCAACAAGAGAACAGAAGACTTGAACAAGACTATAAAACACCTAGTCCTAATAGACACATATAGAACATTCCACCCAACAGAAAATACATATTTCTCAAGTGCTCATGGAACATTCTCAAGGATAAATAATGTCTTAGGCCATAAAACAAACCTCCATAAATTTAAAAGTATAGAAATAATATAAAATATGTTCTTTAACCACAATGGTATAAAATTAGAAAATTCATCATTTCTTTATGCTGAAAGAAAAGAGGATTAGAGGAGATATTTTAAGTGGTCATATATTCTGCCATAATTAGGAGAATAGATCAGAACAGATTAGATAAGCAATAGGGAGACCAATTAGATGACTTCCTGTTCTTAAAAAGGTTCAGCACTTTTTCTTGAACAAACACTTCTCATATTGTTGCAAGCCTTTGACTAATTTCCAAAGTTTTAAATAACTTGATTTTGACAATTTTTTGTTGCTTTTATGGAGGAGGTCCCCACTTCCTGTTATGGACTAAGTATTTGTGCCCGCCCCCCAATTCATATGTTGAATCCCTAACCCCCAATGTGATGATATTTTGAGGTGGAGTCTTTGGGAGGCAAGTAGGTCGTGAGAGTGGAGCCCTCCTAATGGGATTAGTGTCCTTTTAGAAGAGACACAAGAGAGATCTCTCTTTTTCTCTCTCAGCCACGTGAGGACATGGCAAGAAGATGACCACCTGCAACCCAGGAAGAGGGACTTCACCAGGAACCAAACCAGCTGGCACCTTGATCTTGTACTTCCCAGCCTCCAAAACTGTGAGAAACAAACTTCTGTTGTTTAAGCCATATCCAAGATATGGTATTTTGTTATAGCAGCCCACACTAAGACACACCCCTATTCCAGATTTTATATACAATGTTTAATTTGATCTTCATCTTCTAGTCAGATAGACTAGGTACAATGATCCCCACACTTGATTTTTTAAATAGAAGGATAAGAAAAAGGAAGAGGTAGAAGAGGAGGAAGTGAAGAGGAAGAAAGGGAGGTAAGGAGAAGAGAAGGGAAGAGAAGAGAGAAGAGGAGCAATCAACTGATGCTTAAGTGTTTGACTCGCCTAGAACCAAACATCTAGTCATTGAGCAGCGCTCACATGTGGACTCGCATCCTCTAACTAATAGAACTCTGTCAGTATATTCGAAGAGGAAAAATGCAATTACAAAATTTCTGTTTAAAATTGGAATAATTTAGTTGGAAAGATTTAGAGAATAGGAATAATTGTCAGTTGTCCATAATGGTTAAGATTTGACTTGGCCCAAACAAAGAATCTAATAAAATGATAGGAACAGTGAGTAGATCTCAGAATCAGGAACGTCTCTCTGGGTCCAGATGATCCTTCAATGGGGCATGGTGACCAAAGTTGCACACTTGCCATCTGCCTTAATACTATAAACATGAAGGGTCTTTGAGAAGTGCCATAATCTCTTCCTCTCCTTCACCTTATTGTATATAAAATATAAGATCACTATGATAATGTTTTGTTTTTTCTCTGGACTCACTCCTGATTGTTGGAAAGATCTGGGTTCATGCAGGGGCATTCCTTCCCCATAATTTTTTTCCTAAATTGCCTCAGAGAGAAACCCAAGGACTTCATTTTAGTGATGAGAAGGAGAGGTTAAGTGATTTCTACAAAAACCATATTTCAGTATTCATAAAGACATAGATATGACCCAAGTGTCCAATTCCCAGGCCCAGTGCCCTGTATATTATTCTATCCTTTTAAGAAAACTCTGCTTTTCCAGGATATCACTAGGTCAAGAGGTAAACACCAAAATTTCCCTGGGTAAAGATAGCTCTGATTCAAATTCCAGCTGATCTAGAGCAGCCAAAGCAGCAGTAATAAGATTACGTTGGTTATGTTGGTTAACTATGATACGGGGCAACAATGTTTCAGTGGTCTTTGCCTGCTTCAAACCCTGAAAGTGAAAGTGTCTACATCAGATACCTTCTGAACTGTTTAAAAAGCACAAACTCAGAGAATTAAAATATCACTGAGAAGGTGTGACTTAAGGCCACAAATTTCTTGTGAAACTTACTTGTCCTACCCTCCAATACTTGTTATTAACCTTCTCAGTCAATCAGGTCAGAATAAAATGATAGTTTAGTCAAACAGGATCATTTTAGTCTATGTAGTTTTCCTGCTGGAAGGAAAATCAGGCCTTTGTTTTCTAACCCTGCAAAACCACAGTGAGGCGACAGTCCTGGTCCCTGAAGGCAAATATTCAGAGTGCAATTGAAAGTCCTTTAATCATCTGGAAAGAGGTTTTGAAACCAAACTGAAAATAATCTTTCTTTATGCAGTTATTGTGCATATTAACCTGGAATAGTGTGTGTGGATGTAGTTATTCATTTTTCCCCTGATTATTTTCATTTTAATTTAACAAGGCACTCTGCTAGGACTGGGAACACAAAAATAAATTATGTATATTTTCTGCCCACAAAGAACATATAGATTCATTTACTAAAGGATTCCTTTTCCTATGTCACTGCCATACTAACAGTCATTAAGTCTTACTGTTATGTGCTCTTCAAATTCCTGAGTTTGGTCTGAAGGAGAAAGGGAACAATGCTTCCTTAACAGCTAGTATCTGTTTAGTACCTATTAAATATCAGACACTAAGCTAAGTTGATAGTTGGTTGGTTTGTTCATTTTTTATGTGTTATATTTTGGAATCCCCAAAGAAATCTTTGCGATTAGAATCAGACCACAGTATAGAGGGAAATGCGTGCACTTGGAGGTCAGGTGGTGTGGATTCAAATCCTAGCTCTACTGCTTGATATTTCTGTGATCATGGGAAACCTAGTAAAACTTTCTGAGCCTGTTTCCTTAACAGTAAGAGGGTTGAGAAGATTATAGCAGATAATATATTTAAAGTCTTTAACAAAGTCACAGACTATAAAAAGCATTAAAAAAAGAGTAGTTATTTTCTCTTAGTCTTATTGTATCCATTTTATGCTTAGAAAACTGAGGCTTAGCAATTTGTCAGTAGATACATAGCCAGTAAGTGGAGGGCTAAATTAAAACTCACTTGGTCCAGTCCAAAGTCCTGCTTTTTCCAGGACTCCATATTTCTTCCACATGTAGCCTCCAATTCCTTTTCCAGTTTGTTTTGTCTACCATCCCATTAAAGCAGACTTCCCTAACCTCACTGCATATCAACTTGGCTCCTTAACATCCCTTGGGTTCTAAAGCATCTGCTGTTATAAGATTGCTCAAACTACAGTAATTACTGTATTATAGTAACTTGTGTGCCTGTCTGTCTTCCTGCTAGACTTATTTCCTAGAGGGAAGAATCAAATACTCATGTTTGTATCTCCATTGCTGGATAGGATTCTTAATAGCAGTTTATTGAAGAAATTGTATTTCTATTGCAAAAGAAAACTGAATTGAAAATATAATTGAAGAAAAGATTGATAAATTCTGTAATAAACTTCCCCATCTTCCTTTTAACTTCTTCCTTGCAGATAAAGAATCCTGCATTGTGGTTGAATCCATGGTCTTCCTTTATCTGAATGTACCTTAGGCAAGTTATTTAATCTCTCTCTATTTAATTTTTCTTTTTTCTTGGTTAGACATAGTAATTTCTAATTCATAAGGTTGTTTGAAGATTGAGATATGAAGGCATTTAGCACAATGTCTGGCACAGATTTTTTATTGACATTCTCCTCATCCTTTCTCCTAAAATTCCAACAGCATTTACTCACTAACCCAGAGCTTGTGACTGATAGACAACCTTTAAAATATTTTTATTTTCTCAAATCTCCTTTCATCTTATTTTTTATAGTATCTATAAAAAACAAAACAGAGATAGTCTAGATATTGTATGTTTCCTATAGGTGCTTCAGTATAAACCAGAGACAACATCAGAGTATTTGTTACCTTCTTAACCACAACACTATGATGATTCTCCAAACTAGTATATGATTTTATGTTCCTACATTTTTTGTGGTTGCCCAGAGCATGGGATGGAGCCACATCTGAACTCTCAGAAAGGGTTTCATGGCTGATTATTGAGAACTGTTGTGGCAGGAGGAAGATAGAATAGCAGCATATATACTTGGTACTGTTCATCCCTGGACAGGTTGTGGACCAAATATCTTATGGACATTTTGGACAGGACCAAATGTCCTGCAAGGCATCTGAGACTTAACAGTTATAAATAGAAAGTTTAAAAACATGGAGTGGACACATGAATTCTGAAATGTCTTAACCTCAGTTTCCCTGAAGGCAGAGCTTGAAACAAAGATTTCCATGTAGATAGTTTATTTGAAAATGTAATCACAGGTAGCAAGTGTGAGGGACAAGGAAGGAGGAAAAAAAGCCAAATAATGCATCAGTGAGTTGTCCATTACCACAGCTCCTTCTGAAGAGCCTATGGAATGTTTCACAGAACGAGCTGCCTGGAAGACAAAGGCAGAATCCTTTATCCATTCACTTCTCCTACCAGTTGGTCAAGGTGACCACATGAGTGTTAACTTTGACTTATTGCTGAATTACACAATATGAGTGACAAGCAGGTTCTTTTGGCCATATCATGTTAGAGAGTCAGAGACACTACAGAATGGGAAATGAAAGGTCTATGGAGTAAGTCCCAAGATAAAGCATTAGCACTTGTGTGAATTGGTTAATATCTATGCAGAGCTAGTCACAGTAGTCCTGGTTAGAATAAGAGATGGGTTTAGAAAATACGAAGAGGTGCCCAAGGGGAGCAAGATTGTCCGTTCCTGGTCTTACGTTAAATCCACTCTGTCACAGAGTCTCTTTCAAGTTGGTGGCCAACAACATCTCTGCAAAGGCTTAATACAAAAGGTAAATGGATCCCTATTGCTGCAGCTAGACCTGAGGCAATAATTGATTTTTATCATCCTCCTCTTCTACCCCAAATTCTAGAATACTTTTACTTCAGCTAGACTAGTTTGCTTGCCTGGTGGAGTGACCCAGGCTTTTATCCCCAAGTGTCGTGTTCTCTGGTGCCCTGCCTTTGTTGGTCTGAGGTTAACATAGCCCCTTCACTCTTACTACCTGCACGGAAGCATCAAGAGTGACCCAATTGAATCTCCAGGATTGTAATGCTTCACTGCTCACATTATGAAGCAGCAACTCTACACAATGATAATCAGGGTCAATTATCTTTACTAGTAAGGTAACTCACCCTTTGCTTTCTGGTCCCCTGGAGTAAGGAGCCCAAAGCGACCACATGATAATTGTAGCTTCGATTTCTGTGGAATGTTTTATCTCTGCCCCATGATTATTAGTATTTCCCTATCTCTGACCCAGAAATAAGACTCTTTACTATAGCAGAGCCTAAGTTCAGGGGGAAAAGGAAAAAAAGTTTAATAAACACATCATTGTGAGTGATGGTGAGAGGGGAATCTTACTTCTACCTTCTGTTCCACAGACACTGAAGTCTAGCTTTTGGGGACACAACACCATATGTTGGCCATTTTTTCAGCACAAATACTTGGAAAATAGCTTCCCAGTACTACATAATATTGTCCTTGAGCTGGAACCTCATCTGAGACTTTAATATATCATCCCTTATCCAAGACTTCAATACCTCTAGTTACACAGTTACTAGATGTCTCATTGTCAAGAGCTCAGTCTCTAGTAGGGCCCATAGTATGACAAGAGTTCTTTTCAAACATCACGTAGTTTTCTGCCACCATAGGTATGGACTTGTTCTAGAAATATAAAGGTGTGTCCTGCAAATATTCTGTTGGCGCTTGCCAACTTCACACTACATCTTTATCTATTCTATATACTTGTAGCTCCATTAGATCTGCCAGGTCATATGACTCTAATGACATGATAATTTGCACCATACCTAGACCTACTTTAGACCCCCTTGTTCTAGACCTTACTCAAAACTGCCAACCTTCCAAGTCACTAGATAAGCAAGTTAGAGCAGTATTCCCAAGTACAGTATATGCTGACTGTAAAATCCAATGAGGACCACCAAGTACTATGCCTCTTTCTTGGTGATAGGAGATATGAGAAGCAACAACTTGTCTTTTAACTTTGACACAATGTCCCAGTATGCCCCAAACCACAGGTTTCAAAAAATTCATTCATGTAGCAGAACCTCAAATCCTTGATGAGTTTATCTCCTTCATTCTGGCACATTAGTGTCTTACTAGAGTATTCAGAGTACTTGCTACTCTACTCATCAAATCCTATTAACATTATGTCATCAGTATAGTGGATTAGCAAGATGTTCTAGAGATTGTCAAGATGATTAAAGTCCCTTAGGAATATATTATGAAAGAGAGTAGAAGTAACCATGTCCAGAGACAGTTAACATAGATGGTCTTTTCACATAAATTAAAGCTTCTTTTTGTCAAGATTATCTTTTCAAAAAACCAACTCTTAGTTTTGTTTATCTTTTTTATTGTTTCTCTATTCTTTATTGTATTTATTTCTGCTGTGATCTTTGTTATCTCCTTCCTTCTACTCACTTTGGACTTAGTTTGCTCTTCCTTTCCTATTTCCTTGAGGTGGAAAGTTAGGTTGTTTGAGACCTTTCTTTTTTTCAATGTAGGCATTTATCACTATAAACTTCTCTCTTAGCACCACTTTTGCTGCATCCCATAAGATTTAGTATGTTGTGTTTCCATTTTTGTTTGTTTTGAGATTTTTTTTGTTATTCTTTTGATTTCATCTTTGACCCATTGGTTGTTCAGAAGTGTGTTGTTTAGTTTCCACTTATTTTTGAATTTCCCAGTTTCCCTCCTGTTATCGATTTCTAGTTTTATATCTGTGTGGTCAAAAAAGATATTTGGCATGATTTTAATCTTCTTTAATTTCCTAGACTTGTTTTGTTAACTAACATATGATCTGGAGAATGTTCCATGTACACTTGAGAAGAATCTGTATTTACTGCTGTTAGATGGAATGTACTGTATGTGTTTGTGAGATACATTTGGTCTAAAGTATAGTTCAAGTCCAAAATTTTCTTATTGATTATCTGTCTGGATGATCTATCCATTGTTGAATGTAAGGTATTGATGTCCTCTACTATTATCGTACCACTGTCTATTACTCCCTCCAGATCTGTTAGTATTTGCTTAATCAAGAAAAGAGAGGACTCAAATAAGTAAAATTATAAATGAAAGAAGATATATTACAACTGATATGACACAAATACAAAAGATGACAAGAGACTACTATGAACCATTATATGCCAACAAATTGATCAACCTAGAAAAAATTAAATTCCCAGAAACATACAACCTACCGAGTCTGAATTATGAAGAAATAGAAATCCAAACAAACCAATAACAGGTAAAAATCCCAAGGAGTCTCCTAATTGAATCACTAATCAAAAACCTCCCAAGGAAAGAAAAGCCCAGGACCAGATGGCTTCAGAGGTGAATTCTACAAACATTTAAAGAAGAATTAATACCAATACATCACAAACTCTTTCAAAAAATCAGGGGATGGAACACTCTCAAACTTATTTTATGAGGTCAGCGTTACCCTGATTCTAAAACCAGATAAAGACACAACATAAAAGAAAACTACAGACCAATATCCCTGATGAACATAGATGTAAAAAATCCTCAACAGAATAGTAACAAACAGAATTCAACAGCACATTAAAAGGATCATACACCATGATTAAGAGGAATTTATCCCTGGCATGCAGGAATAATTCAACATTCACAAATCAATCAATGTGATACACCACATGAATAGAATGAAAGACAAAATCATATTATCCTCTCAATAGATGCATAAAAAACATTTTACCCAATTCAACATTCTTTCATGATAATAACTCTCAACAAAGTGGGTATAGAGGAAACATACTTCAGCACAATAAAGGCGATATATAGCAAAGCCACAGCTAACATCATACTCAATAGTGAAAGGTTGAAAGCTTTCCCTCGAAGATCAGGAACAAGACAAGCGTGCTCACTCTCACCACACCTATTCAACATAGCACTGGAATTCCTACCCGGAGAAATTAGACAAGAAAAAGAAATCAAAGGCATAAATATAAAAAAGGAAGAAGTAAAATTATCTCTGTTTTTTGATGACATGATCTTGTATACAAAGAAATCATGAAGATTCTCTCAAAAACTTGTCAGAGCTAATAAATTCCATAAAGTTGCCACATAAAAAGTCTATATAAAAATATTAGTTGAGTTTCTATACAATAACAATGAACTACCTGAAATAGAAATAAAGAAGGAAATCTCATTTGCAATGGTATCAAGCCAATAAAGTAATTAAAAGTAAACTTAACCAAGGAATTGAAAGATCTATACACCAAAAACTATAAGATATTGATGAAAGAAATTGAAGAAGACAGAAATAAATGGAAAGATATCCTCTGTTTGTGGATTGTAAGAATTAATATTGTTAAAATGTCCATATTATCCAAATTATCCATAGATTCAATGAAATCCCTATCAAAATTCCAATGGTATTTTCCCCCAAAATAGAAAAAGCAATGTGAAAATTCGTAAGGAAACACAAAAAACCCCAAATAGCCCTTGTCTTACACCACTCACAAAATTAACTTGAAATGGATTAAGGACTTAAACATAAGATCTGAATCCATAAATATCCTAGAAGAAATGCTCCTTGACATTGGTCTTGGCAATGATTTTTTGGATATGACACCAAAAGCACAAGAAACAAAAGGGAAATTCAACATGTGAGACCATATCAAACTAAAAAGCTTCTGCACAGCAGAAGAAACAATCAACAAAATGAAAAGGCAACCTATGGAATAGCAGAAAATACTTGCAAACAAGATATTTGATGATGGGTTAATTTCCAAAATATATAAGAAACTCATACAATTCAATAGCAAAAAAACAATCTCAGTTAAAAATGGGCAGAGAAACAAAATAGACATTTTTCCAAAGAGGATATACAAATGGCCAAAAAGCACATGAAAATGTGCTCAGCATCATTAATCATCAGGTAAATGCAAATCAACACCACGAGATATCACCTTATACTGTTAGAATGGCTATAATCAAAGAGACAAGAGATAATAAATGCTGGTGAAGATATGGAGAAAAGGGAACCCTGGTGCACTGTTTGTGAGAATATGAACTAGTACAGCCACTATGGAAAACAGTATGGAGGTTTTTCAAAAAACAGAACTACCATATGATCCAGTAATTCTGCTTCCAGGTATATATCTAAAGAAAATGAAATCATGATCTTGAAAGTATATCTACACTCCTATGTTAATTGCAGCATTTCACAATATCCAAGACATGGAAACAACCTAGCTGTCCATTGACTAAGAAATGGATAAAGAAATTGTGCTACATATACATAACGGACTATTATTCAGGCATAAAAAAGAAGAAAATCCTGCCATTTGTGACAACTTGGATGGACCTTGAGGGCATTATGCTAAGTCAGACAGAGAAAGGCAAATATTGTATATTCTCACTTATATATGGAATATAAAAACACCAAACTCATAGAAACAGAGAGTAGCACGGTAGTTGCCAGAAGCTGAGGGGTGAGGGAAAGGGGGAGATGTTTGTCAAAGGGTGCAAATTTTCAGTTATAAAATGAACAAGTTCCGGGGATTTAAGATACAGCATGGTCACTACAGTTAACAATACTGTACTGTGTACTCAAAAGTTGCTATGAGAGTAGAGCTTTAATATTCTCACAGTAACAACAACGAGATGTGAAGTGAAGTACGTGTTAACTAATCTTATTGTGGTAAACCTTCCACAATATATGTGTGTTTCAAATCATCACATTGTACACCTTAAATTTACACAACGTTGTATGTCAATTATATCTCAACAAAACTAGAGGGAGCTTCTTTTTTTCCTCCTACTGACATGTTATGAGAAGAGTTGTTCACTAGATTAATAGCCATTTAGTAAGTGTCAGATGCTGTGTTAATCTGTTCCAGTAGAAATATCACATGTTACATGTAGCTGCAATGTGGCTATCGTTTGGCTAAGTTTTCAGTAGACTACTGTCATTTTCCAAGAGTGATCTTTGTTTGCAGGGGCCATACAAACTAATTAAATATTATTACAATGAGCAGCACCTCTGCAGCATCCTTTAAAGCTTTACATCTTTAAAGATGGCTTTAATCTCTGCAATTCCTATAGGATACATTATTACTTCTGATTTACTACCATTGCTGAGAGGGGAGAGTGTTGCAGAGGGCCATCTCATTGACTTCACTGTGTCCTTACCGTCGTCATGGCACTTATTCCATAGATCAGGGAACCAAGATGAGGTTCTAACAGCTACTAAATATATTTATCCCAATTAAACACCTGGAGACTATGGAAATAATAATGGGGAGGTTCTGCAAAAGCATTGAATCCATTGGGAGACGACTTGGCCTAGAATTCCACTTAATAATTGGCCTCAATATGGCCCTTAGTAGCTGGAGGATTCTGATGGCATCTTGGTGTCTCTGGTATCATTGACATATCAGAACTCACAGCCAACAATTCTTGAAAAGTCTGGGTATTCTTTTTTCTCCAGTCCAATTTTAGTCAGATATATTACAATAGGTTTCTTTCAGAAAGGATCTGGGCAATATTTAGCATAAGTACTTGTGATAGCAGTGCAAAATCCTTCCTTCTTGTGTCCCCTTTGGAGGATGAGTTCTGGTCCTATGAACTGTCTTATATCGGGGGCCACAGTTTTCCATGCAGTGCTGTTTTCGGGGCAGTAGTTTTCTCTCTCTCTCAATAGACTATTGACATATCCTGCCTCATTGAATGCCATGATCTGTTAGCCATCACTACAAGTCCCAGGGGATAAGACATTCTCATTGTCACTCTAGCTTTCCTGTATATTTCAGTAATTACATCTTGCCTCTGACAGTTAAATACCATCAAGTCGCCTCTGCCATTCTAGAATCCCCTCTTTGATAGTATCTGCCCATCATCTGTATTGTTACTAGGGAGCCTGGGTCCATGGTGGCATCTCCTGCTATCAGCTCCAGCCTACTGAGGAGAGCCAGTGCCAATGTTGTTAAGATGCTCTGTCTCTCTCTCTCTCTAATACATACCTTCTTATCTTAGTTAAATGAATGCCTTATTAGCCTACCTAGAAAACATAGTGAAGTGGTGATTTCTCTGGTTTTATGTAATAAATCTATTCCCACTTTCCTACCTTCTGGCCCTTACCTCAATACTCTGGCACTGGAGTCCCACCATCTCTATGGCATTTACTGCTAACTGTCATTGGGTCAGAGTTTCAAGAAGCCATTCGCACAGCACATTGAGGCTACTTCCAGTTGGCCTTCCCAGAATGCTAAACCGCAGGGGCAGGTTACTACTCCCAAGTCAATAAATTCTTGCCTATCCAAATGTATAGTACAGATTCCCACCCCACCTCCTGCTCCAGCTCCTCAAGATCCATTCCCACTCATCTTCCCCTGATTCCTGCTGGTGTCTCATTATGTGGATGTTGATTTTTTTCTCTTTGGAGTTATTTTCTCCTGGATATTAGACGGCATGTCCCTATTTGCACTGTGCTGAGACCCGATCCTGCTAACTAGCCTAAAGATGATAAGGTATGGTGGAGAAGAAACTTTAGGACAAGCATCATCTTGCAAGGCATCTGCTTCAGGTGAGACCCTTAAGGGCCTCACCAAGAAAATGACACTTGAACAAATACATGAAAAAGGTGAGTAAACAAGCCATAATGAAATCCAGAGTAAGAGTGATTCCGGTAAAGACAACTTGAAGAGCAAAACATCAGAACAGAAGAGTGTCCAACAGAACTGGAAGGGAGTAGGGGTCAGGGCAGTGTGCACAGAGAAGTCTGTGAGAAAAAGAGTGCTAGGAAGTGAGATCAGAGAACTCACCAATCTTCCCAAGCACCCTATGAGGCATGATTTATCGTTTTCTTCAACTTACAGCTTAAGGAAATTTACAGCAAGTGTAGATAGTTTGCCTAAGGGGACTCCCCTAAAATAGTCTTCAAACCAAGGAGGGTTATTTCTAAAACATGTGTTCTTAACAACCAAGATGTTGTAGTGAGTGGCGGAAGTAAGAAAGCAGCCTGGTTCTGTGAAGGCCCACCAGTCTGACACTCCTTGTGTGCCACCTCTCACACTCTTCTCCCCAGCTCTTATTCCAATCCCTGCAGCAATGGTGGGTGTCAACTAGATTTACGTAAGTATAAGCTGACACTGCTTCATCCAGGGTGCTGAACTTAATTCCCCTCACTTTAACAGGGAATCCCTCCATCCTATTTTAAATGACACCCCCTCCAGCCCTCTGTTCCCCTCCTCTGATGTACTGCTCTCCATAGCATTTAAATGCTCTAATATCATGCCATAAAATGTAGTCATTTGTTTACTGTCCCTCCAGCTAGAACATGAGCTCTATGAGGGTACCATATTTTGCATCCTACTGTACCCCTAGGGCTTAGAAGAGTGCCTGGTGCATAGCAGGCATGCTATAATATTTATTCAATAAATGAATGATGAATAATACATAAAATCCACTTAAAACAGTATCTGACGTGTCAAAAGCTCAAAAAATAACAGTCATCGTTACTATTACTTGCTATGTGGACTTGTTTAATCACTTCATCTCTCTAATTTTCTACTTCGGCATCTGTAAAATGAAATAATTATCTGTCTCATATGATTGTTGTAAGAGACAAGTGAGATAATATGTGGGAGGTGGCAAATACAAGACTCTGCTCATAGAAGGAAATCAATATATAGTAGCTTTTATTTTTTTATTATTACTTTGCCAATTTGATAAGTACTATATTCTGTATGGTGAGTTTACTTAAATTGAGAGAGACTTGCTCCATTTAATGTAATTGGGCCTGTGTGAATTCACAGATCCTCTCCTTTCGACGTTTTCCTCCTCTATTTATTATTCATTACTCACTAAATGCAAACATCATGGCTTAGCCTCAAGGTCCTGTTTACAAATGGCACCACATGAAAACCAAACACATTTCCTCACACATACATGCAAGCTTTTCAACACAAATAAAGATCATTAAAAAATGTATGAGGAGTTCCAGAATCCTTAAAGAAAGTAAATTATTCTGGGACAACACTCAAGCCAACAATCCTTGCGGCTAAAGAATGAGTGAAGCCACTGCTCCTGTGGGCTATAGGGCACACACTTGGTCTCACTGTCATTATTAGGACCTGATCAAAGTGCTGACGGATTTACGTATCACTTCCATTGGTCGTATCATGTTTAAGTGAAAGAAGTACTTGATTAGACTTGTTTAATTTAAAGAAATGTTTTCCCAACAAGGGTTAAGAGTTTCATTTCTTTTATTATTGAAAATAGAATTTTCTAGAATTATTCCAGTTGGTGTTCAAAATAAAGTACAAACTCTATGTCAGTAAACTCAAAGTAAATTCTGTCTCAGCCACTGCATGTTATGTAACTGAACTCCATTGTGCTTCAGTCTCAGTTTTGTCATGGTAAAATGAATACTAATACTCCACAAGGTCATTGTAAAAATAAAATTAAAGGAAGATAACCAATGTAAAGAGTATGGCTTATACTAGTAATTCAAGAAGTACATTACAAGTGTACCTCTGAGATATTGCAGGTTTGGTTCCAGACCACCACAGTAAAGCAAATATTGTAATAAAGTGAGTCAAATGAACTTTTTTTTGGTTCTCCAGTGCATATAAAAGTTATCTTTTATATATCCTATATATACAACAGTGTATACATACACTATACTAGTCTATTAAATGTGCAATAACATTGCATCTAAAAAACAACATACACACCTATTTAAAAAACACTTTATTTCTGAAAAATGCTGACCATCATCTGAGCCGTCAGTGAGTCATAATCTTTTTGCTGGTGGAGGGTCTTGCTTCGAGTTGGTGGCTGCTGACTGATCAGGATGGTGGATACTGAAAGTTGGAGTGGCTGTGGTAGTTTCTTAAAGTAATACAACAATGAAGTTTTCCACGTCAATTGACTCTTCCTTTCACTAATGATTTCTATGCAGCATGCAATGCTGTTTGATACCATTTTACCAAGAGTAGAACTTCTTTCAAAATTGGAGTCGATCTTCCTAAACCCTGCTGCTGCTTTATCAACTGAGTTTATGCAATATTCTAAATGCTGTGTTGTCATTTCTACAATATTCATAGCATGTTCACCAGGAGTAGGTTCCATCTCAAGAAGCCACTTTCTTTACTTATCCATAAGAAGCCACTCCTCCTCATTCATTAAAGTTTCATCATGATATTGCAGCAATTCAGTCACATCTTTAGCGTCCATTTCTAATTTTAGTTCTTTTGCTATTTCCACCACATCTACAGTCACTTCCTCCACTGAGGTCTTGAATCCCTCAAAGTCATCCATGAGGGTTGAAATCAAACTCCTCCAAACTTCTGTTAATGTTGATATTTTGATCTCTTCCCATGAATCACAAATGTCCTTAATGGCATCTAGAATAGTGAATCCTTTCCAGAAGGTTTTAAATTTACTTTTCCCGGATCCATTAGAGGAATCACTATCTATGACAGTTATAGCCTTACAAAATGTATTTCTTAAATGATAAGACTTGAAAGTCAAAATTACTCCTTGATCCATGGGCTGCATAATGGCTGTTGTGCTGGCAGGCATGAAAAACAATATTAATCTCATTGTACATCTCCATCAGAGCTCTTGGGTAACCAGGTGCATTGTCAATGTGCAGTAATATTTTGAGATGAATCTTTTTTTCTGAGCAGGTGGTCTCAACAGTGGACATAGAATATTCAGTAAACTATGTTGTAAATAGATGTGCTGTCATCGAGGCTTTGTTTTTCCATTTATAGAGCAGAGGCAGAGTTGATTTAGCAAAATTCTTAGGGGCCATAGGATTTTTAGAATGGTAAATGAGCATTGACTTCAACTTAAGGTCACCAGCTGCATTAGCTCCTAACAAGGGAGTCAGCCTGTCCTTTGAAGCTTGGAAGCCAGGCATTGACTTCTCCTCTCCAGCTATGAAAGTCCTAGACAAGATAATGCTGTTTTGTCTGCATTGAAAATCGGTTGTTTAGTGGAGCCATATTAATTAATTATTTTACATAGATGTTCTGGATAACTTGCTGCAGCTTCTCCATCAGCACTTGCTGCTTTCCCTTGCATTTTTATGTTATGGAGACGGCTTCTTTCCTTAAGCCTCATGGACCTCTGCTGGCTTCAAACTTTTCTCCTGCAGCTTCCTCACCTCTCTCAGGCTTCATAGAATTGAAGAGAGTTAGGATCTTGTTTTGGATTAGGCTTTGGCTTAAGGGGATAATGTGGCTTGTTTGATCTTTTTTCCAGACCACTAAAACTTTTTCCGTATCAGCAATAAGGCTGTTTTACTTTCTTATCATTCTTGTGCTCACTGGAGGAGGACTTTTAATTTCCTTCAAGAACTTTTCCTTTCCATTCACGACTTGGCTAACTGTTGGGTACAAGAGGCCTAGCTTTTGTCCCATCTCAGCTTTCAACATACTTTCCTCACTAAGCCATTAGGCTTAGTGCCTAATTTTTAGCTTTTGATTTAAAGTGAGAGATGTGTGACTGTTCCTTTCACTTGAACACTTAGAGGCCATTGTGGGGTTATTAATTGTCCTAATTTCAATAATGTTGTGTCTCAGGGAATAGGGAGGCCCAAGGAAAGGGAGGGATATGGGGGAACAGCCGGTCAGTGGAGCAGTCAGAACATCACAACATTTATCAAATTGTTTGCCATCTTATATGGGAACAGTTCCTCGGGGCCCAAAATAATTACAATGGTAACATCAAAGATCACTGAACGCAGACCACCATAACAAACATAATAATAATGAAAAAATTTGCAACATTGCTGAGAATTATCAAAATGTGATACAGAGACATGTAGTGAGCAAATGCCGTTGGAAAACTGGTGCTGACAGACTTGCTCCATGCAGGATTGCCAGAAAATCTTCAATTTGTAAAGAACACAATATCTGTAAAGTGTGATAAAACAAGGTATGCCTATAGTCCTCCTTTATCCTCAGGAAATATGTTTGAAGACTCCCAGTGGATCCCTGAAACTGTGAATAGTACCAAATCCTGTATATACTAGGTTTTTCCCTATACCTACGTACCTATGATAAAGTTTGATTTACAGGCACAGTAAGGGATTAACAACAATGAGTAATAATAAGATAGAACAGTTATAACAACGTACTGTAATAAAAGTTACCGTGGATCTTGGCAACCTCAGCATACAATTTTTTTCTTTCCTGATTAAGTCAAGAACTTTTACTTTTGGCATATCTGAATTGCCAGCATCACTACTTGTGCTCTTTGGGACCATTACCAAGTAAAATCAGGGTTATTTGAACACAAGTGATGCTGCAACAGTCATCTGATAACCGAGAAGGCTACTAAATAACTAATTGGTGGGTAGTGTATACAGTGTGGATATGCTGGACTAAAGGATGATTCATGTCGCAGGCAGGAGGGTACGAGATTTCATCATGCTACTCAGAACAGCATGAAATTTAAAAATTATGAATTGCTTATTTCTGGACTTTTTCATTTAATATTTTTGGTGCATGGTTAACCATGGGTAACTGAAATCGTGGAAAGTGAAAGTACGGATAAGGGAAGACTACTGTATAATAAATGTGATAATCTAACATTCATTTTGTTTCTAAAAAATATTTATCTAATGCCTGTGATATACTACATATTAACCTAAGTTCTTTGTATATATTAACTTTTTCAATTTCCACAATTCTTTCAAATAAGTGCTATTATTATCTTCATTTTATAGCTATTGGCCTACACACAGAGCTGACAAAACTTGCCCAAAGCCCACAGGTCATTGGCCAGGCACTGTTCTCAGTATTGACCTTATATCATTCAATCTTCATTGCATCCTATGTGGGAGGTACATTTTGGCTAGCATTTCACAGAAAAAGAGATGGTGTTTCAGAGAAGCCAGGTAACATACACACAGTCCCGCAGTTCACCATGACGAAGCATCTGAGTCTGGGAACAGATTTAACCACTGTACTTGGCTGCCCTGTTTGATCTGTGAGCCTAAATAACTAAAGGAAGCAAAGGAAAATGACTCACTCTTGGAAATCACTTTCTGATGTAACACAATTGTTTTCCAGCATAATGCAGTTCATTGACTCCTGGGACCATTGGCAACTCTGGTGAGGACAGGTAATGAGACTGATGCTGTCAGCCTCCTCAACACAAGTAGGGTACCCCCCTCCCCACCACACACACCACCATTCTCAGCATCCTGTTGAGAAGAGAAGTCAGTACCCAGTTGAAAAGCAAAGATAAATAGGGACCTAGCTGGTCTTCTACATCTCAATTGAGATATTTATTCATGTGAAAAAAAAATTCACTGTGTTAAAAGTAATTTGATTTAGAAATATTTTTCCTTGAAAGGGTTCTGCATAATGCCCCCATATTCTATTTAATAAAGGCAGCAGGGAAGATGTTTCCAATTAAACACTTGAAAACATCTTACCCATAAATTATTTTGCTGAATTTCTGGCAATAAATTCCATAGAAGCTAATTTGTGGATTGGGAATAAAGTGTTCGTTTCCAGTGAAACAGTGACAAAGAAAACATATAAAAGTAATCTTAATCTCTTTGTGAGACAATGTCTGAGGATAGGTGGTCTTCACTGTTCTGTGTTTGCTGAAGTAACTGTCCTGCTGAGTATTTGTAAAGGTATTTTATCAGCTTTTTATTTTTCTGATTAACTCAAATATGAGTTGAGTGTTCCTATACCCTTCCACAACACCCTATGATTGAATCTTACTACATCATGTTTCAACAGTCTATCCAACTGTCTTCTCCACTAGAGTGTGTGCATCTTGAGGCCAGAGGCTTTGCATTAGTTATCTTTGTGTCCTCAAATCTTGCCTAAAGCCTGAGAATGAAGCAATTGGGGAAGCTCACGTGTAATAAGTCACAACTACAGAGAGTTTCCTGTACAGGGACAATGAGCCTGTTAGATACCGTGAAGGAAAACGAGGGAGGAGAGATAAAAATAACCAGGAGATATGTGTTCCGCATGCAAGAAACTCACAGTCTATTTCAGTGCTTCTCAACTATTCTTATCCTTGGTTTCTCCAGTCAAGATTTTGAGGGGCTTAATTTCCAAGTTTTTATTATGAAAACAATTCATACTTATTTTCAAAATATGAGGTCATAGAATATATTATTTAACATTCTCTAAGTGCTGTATCACCCCTGGAATGCTGATCTCCTCTGGGGAGGGGTATTTCCTCTTTACTGTTGACAAAAATTGGTGTCAGATAAGTAATATCATACATCCCTATAAACATTTATGCTTAGGCGTATTATACCGTTGTTAAAAGAATGGATTACTAATTCTGCATTGTTTAGCGTGTACTTTATCTGAATATGTATGTTTTAGAGATCCAGGTGATAGTCAAATTTGAAGCAAACATCTTATTTGTATTATTGTCACAGACTAAAATTAACATGTTTACCTATCAAAGCAGAATTTTGTGATATTGAAGAGGCTGGGACAAAGTTGGCCCGTCTCCTCTTTCTCTTTTTGCTGCTGTGACTTTTAGCCTCTAGGAGGGTGACTCCACTTGAAAGTAAGGATGAGAGGATGTTATCTCTATTCCCTGTTTTTGAATGCTTCTACTGCAGCTGCTCCACCTACCAACAATCTGAAACCAATGTGAATGCCTTTAGCTTTATGCCAGTTTCATTTTGCTCTTAAAAAATAAAAAGACAAGTAGACTCCTCCCTAATTTCATAAGTCTCATTTGTACCATTTCTCCCCTTACGCCCTTCTAAGAATCATACCTCTACCCCAAATATCTCCCTCATTCTCCCTTGGAAGTCTATTTTCCCACTGGTCTTTTAAAGACAATTCTTGGTTATCAACTTTTTTTTTTAAAAGTGGAGATTTCCTAATGTAGAGCTAATTTATTTTTGCCTTTCCAACTACAAAAGTTTCCCATCTGTTGGTTGATTCACAGTAACAGCAGTTTTCACCCACTGGTTGGTTGTATCAGGCATGCAATTTTAGTAGAAGTTGTGGAATTTGGAAATTATCCCTTAAATAGCTGGAAAACCAAATAAAATATTCCAGGAAATGTAGTAGCTTCCGGTAAGTGTATTAATGCATAATGTGCTCACTTCCTGAGCATGTGTGCCAGACATTGAGCTAGGCTCTGTGGGTGAGGAAGCAAAGTCCAAGATTGGACTCTGCCTTCCAGAAGGTTACAGCTGATTGAAGAGAGACCTGCACATTGATTCCTGCAGTTCATAGTATGGTAAGTAACCGATTCAGAGTCCAGGCAATAAATACTGCAGTGGTTTAGAAATGGGAAAGATTAATAAAGTCTGAATTGAAAAGATAATTGTATCACCTGCAGCCTCAGTGCCCAGAACTTAATGGACACCAGTCAACTGGCTCCAAACACTCCCTGTTTATCCCGATAGTACTACTCCAACATTGATTGCTCATGGGAAAAGTGCTCTCTTTCTTTTCTTGGAATGCATCTGGGAAAACTAGTTTTAATCTTTCTTTAGTCCTTTCAGCACATCCTCACAAGAAAAGACAGTTTATAGAGCACTAACAAAATCCAAAATAAATAAAAAGGAATCAATGCCTCTGCTATGAGGGCTGGGAATTGTCTCATGACTACCAGATATGGATGGATTTCCAGTTGCAGAGATTTTTCCAGGGTTCCCTTAATGTGGGATAGGCTTTATGCTTGGCACTCTGATCACATTTCCCCATAGAAACAATATATAAATCAGGGTTAGTTCTTAGAACAGGCTAACAAAACTCATATAGTAACTTATATAGTACCAGAAACCTAGCATCACACTATTTTAAAAGCAAAATTCACTACAAAGTAATGTATCCAAAGAAAAATGCAGATGAAGCTCTAATTTGAAATACCAGAAAGTTTGGTATGGAATTCAGGGGAAAAGGTATAATAAAGAATCAAGGATTAGCCATGACTGTCCAACAATGTATCTTCTCCTCCTCCTCACCATTCCCAGGGTCTATTTTCTGTCTTAGAAATGTCTGGTCATCTACACGCTTACTTCTCAAAGCACAGTGGATAGGCCTATTGCTTTATCCTTTCAACCTGTGTTGTCTTTACTTAAACTGTGGATTCCTATAGTCTCAAAGTTTCTCTCTCACCCTCCAGAAGGTAGCCTAATTGAAAAACCTTTCAGGGCTAGAAAAAATATAAAATAGACAAGGGTCTTGATAGCTATCTCTGACATTCCCCATTCCCTTCTCTTTATTCCTGACTATAAACCTTTGATGAGTGTTGGCTCCTGTGAATATTTGAATCACCATGGGTTCCCAAGGGATTTAGGAGAGAGGAGGTGCTTGGTACAATTCCTAGAACATGGTAGGTGCCCTACAAATATTTCTTAAATTGAATAGTTTCCCGAGATTAAAAACAATGTCAATAGTCTTTAGAAAACAATGAGCATACAATTTAGTTTTATAATATTAACTTTTCCTTCTTGAGGTGGATACCTACCATAATGTTGGAAAATTTTCCTTTGTAATAGACATACGATAGAACATGTTAAACACACATACCCTTGTGTTGAATTCACAAGAATAGAAACTCTTTCTCCATCTCTTGGTTAGATTGAGGAGCACCTGGCAGCCATCGTTTTCTGATATAATCCTGCCCACTCTGGTTACAGTTGATTGGTTAATGGGTCAACATCTCCCTGAGGCTGGGCCATTCAGGCGGCCAGGAGGCTTGGTCTGGGAACCTTCATCTTCATTTCCTGTCCACAAGACAAAAATTGTGGTGAACTACCATTATTGAACTTCTATGTTCCTGGTCTGACCTATTTCTTGATCCCAATTTTTACCTCTTGAGAAGAGACCTTGTAGAACATCTGGGTAAAGGAACTGATCACTCCTGTAATTAGAATCTCTTCAGAGTTTAATAATAGAACATTTTGAAAAAAGTGGAATTTTTTTGAGAGACAAAGCATTAGAGTTTTCTTCCCCTTGCTTAAGAAGCTAGGTGAAATCTGGTGATACAAGTTCTACCCAAGGACCAAATCATGGTAATAAATTTTGTCAAATATAGAGAACTAAATAATCTTTCATATGACAGGTTCAATAAAAGCATCTTCTTAGTGGAGACTGAGTAGTTCAAATTCAAGAGTCAGCAGCCAGAGGATCTCAAGTATGAATAGGATCAGAGGAATGGAACCATAATTCATAGCATCAAAGAGTGATCTGGCTTTGCAATGTTCTGATAGCTAAGTCTGGGGTTTGCTGGCATTTATGGTTGGGAACCTCAAGATCAAGATAGCAGAGGGACTAAATCTATTAGTTTATACTGTATTTTCCATGTGAAAACACATAACTTTCAGAACTTTCTGTTACTTTTAGAAAAATGTAGGTGATGGGTTAATCATTCATATCGCACACATTGTGGTGGAATTAAATTAATGTATATTGAAAAACATAATGTGAAGTGCACCACTGAAACATTAGTCAACATGATAATCATCAGTGGCCTCTTGACCTTACCTGCATCTCACCTGAAGCTTTCAGAGGCCATATCTAAAGGCAGAGCTACATTCTTGCACAAGGGATGACTCTTAATCACTATCTGCAGATTCAAATATGAACATCTACAGATCATTTGCACCTGTATGATACGTAAGCTTTTTGAGTTAAAATGACCTCAAAAGAATTCTTATTGTCTTCCATAAAAATCTCATCCTTTTCTGATGTTGTGATTGGCACTGCCAGTAGCTAAACCAGAAAAAAAGAAGCCATCCTTGTCCTGAACAACTAATATACTTGATTTTTCTTATTAGCGTTATATCTGTCTCCTTGCTAGTACCACTGTTATTGTCATTTTCCAAGCCCCTAGGTTGGTGCACTGACCTTTTAATTTGTTTCCCAATTCTTTTCTCACTTGTCTTACACATTCTCTGACATCTATGACAAATTTTTTCATCATTAATAATATTTTATTTTAATTCACAGGGTTCTTCATAATCTCACACTATATGCTGTCAGCAGACTCATCTCCTACACCCTCACCCCCAGCCCACCATTGGTCCCCACCAAAGCCTGAGCTCAAGTCCCCACCATTTCTCAATATCACACAGCAAGTAAGGGGTAAAGCCAGGACATAAACCCAGTTCTGATGACACCAAGACTTCTTATAGCTTCATTCATTTGTTTATGAATTATTGGGAATTTTGTGGTTGCAGTTGTCTTATTCCCCAGGAATTATACTCCAGGACCTTCTCTTTGCCTCTCTCGTCTGTGTCCCATACCATTTTCTCTCAGAAGGTGACTGGATGTGTCTATCGTAAGTCGCACCCTCAGGATAAGTCCATTCTATCTTGTTCACTGAAATGGAAATTGCTACTCCCCACCATTCACCCCATGTCATCTCCTAGTGAGAGCTCTTGTCGTTACAATCACCTTAACATCATTTAAAACCAATCAGGCTATTATATTCTTTAAAGGAGTAAAATTTATGCTATAGCTAAAATAAAATTTAAAAAGTCAATTATCTTAATGACAGGTGGGGAAAAAAAGACATTTGAAAGAGCATACCAAGGTAGTGTGAATGATGGAAACCAGAAAAGTACTGCTTAACTCATACACCAGAGAGAGCAACTGTGTCTGAATTTCTGGAGTGGAACAAACAGCTGTCCTACTAGGTACTGACTGAGTTCTCAGTGAAAGGTTTATGGGGACAGGGGGATAATATATTGGGAAATTGAACACAGTATTGAAAGCTGCATCATGAGAAGATGAGGAACTATTTGAGGGAGAAAAGAGTAGTAGAGCAAAAGATATAGATATAATGAAGAACGTGGTGATCACACACCTCCTGGTCATGTCAGTCTTCGTTCAACAGCTATGGATGCATCCTTTACGTAAAAAAGAGACTTAGAAGGCATCTTAGCCACACTTCTATCCAGTGCTGAATCTCTCTCTCTCAGAGCTGCAATCAGCTTCTGCTTAAACGTATCTAGGCACAGGAAGTCCAGTCCTTTAATTTTTAAGGAGAGCCATTAGTTAGTTTGGTTACTTTTAATCCTTATCCTGACCCTAAATCTTCCTACAGATATTACAAACCAACTGACAAACCCTGTTCTGTACTTTGGGGAAAAACATAAAAAGCCAGAAATTAGAAGAAAGGATATATACACTCTTCTATATGTCACTTCTAAAATGTGGAATTTAAAGGTGATCATGTTCCTCAAAGAGGGACGTGTGTGCCTACACCAGGGGCACATCTGGATATGGAAAAGGGCACACAATGCCACAGGGTAAACATGGTAAGCTTCCTGCACTAATACTTTCATTTGAATAAGACATTGAATGAAACTTCTTTAACTTTGAATTCTAAAATGTTTGTGCTACACATGCACCACCTAATTTAATAGAATTTTCATGTTGGATAATCCCATGGATTTTGTGAAGGCTGGGAGAGTAGGAAATGTATTTGTGCAATAAATGACTGAAAAACGTAGTCTGCGGCATTTTTTGTTGTAATTATTTTCCTGAAGGTAAGTAATTTAATTTTTATTAAAAGAAACATCAATACGTTATTGAATAAAATATTTCATTCTTATATTTATAATAGCATAAAAATCTTAATACAGTATTTTAAGTGTTTTTCAAACCACATTAGGTTATACTCTGAGACCCCTTGAGTAATATACAGAAAAGTTGGAGAAGCATGAAAACGGTCCATCCCTGGTTCTCTAAGCTCAGTATAACTCTCCAATGCCAAATCTCCTACCGTAATAAAATTTATTTATTTTATTACAAAAATAGGCATTCTAGTTACTTGCAATTTAGAAAATGTGGTAAAGTAAAAATCAGAGTTAAGATCATATTGTAAATAAAATTTGCACCTGCTTTTTCTATTTACCAGTATCTCATGGGCATTTTCACATGTATATAAAAATTCTTAATAAACAGTATTAATAATGGCTGCATATTATTCTGTTAGAATCTTACACCATAATTTAATCTTTCCTGTTTGTTGGGAATTTAAATTGTCTCAAGATATTCTCGTTAATAATTCTTTGATAACTACTTTTTATAAATGTATGCTATTTCAAATTATATATTTAGGATAGATTCCTAGAGCAGAAAACAAAAGCAAAAAAGGAAACAGATACAAACTGTTAAGAGTAAATAAATTATTTCCATGGGTTTCCATTGTTTCCTTTGATACAAATGGGCATTTCTATGTAAACAACTCTTGTAGATCAATCAGGTTAATTATGAGTTCCCCATGGTGGGTAATATTCAGACAACTCTTAGCATCATGTTGCCTGGGAGAGCAGTTGTCAGTCTTCTGGAGGGCTCTGTCCCATCTAAGCCTGATACTTGGCAATTCTGAAGACCAAAACCACCTTCAGGTTTGATAATTCACTAGAAGGACTAACAGAACACAATGAAAGCTATTATATTCACAGTTACAGTTTAGTGCAGTGAAAAGATACAGACTAAATCAGCCAGAGGAAGAGACACATAGGGCAGAGTCTGGGTTAATGCTTTGATTCTGACCAATGGAGATAAGTCAGTGTTAATTCTGTGACCAGAAGAGTCCAATGGGCTGCTTTGCATAGGCTCAAAATAATTAGGGTATGCTGTTTTCACCCACAAAGACCTTCTAGAGACAGAGGAAAGTGTTTGAGAAGGAAAACATTTCAAGAAAAGGAGATAAATACAGTAAAAATTACTAACCCTGAAGATACTCATGGGCAGTAATAGACACAGGTGCAGGACAACTAACTCAGTTAGAGGGTGAAGAGACTGGAAGGCTTTGAGTAGGAAGTGGACAGGCATAAGGAATTAATCAGGATTGGAGAGGTCAAAGTTGAAACAAAATATTCTGAAAAAGCACATCTCATCCCTACACACATACACACAACCACAAACAAAAGAACATAAATAAAATAATCACAGATGGGGGCCGGGCCCGTGGCGTAGCGGTTAAGTGTGCGCGCTTCACTGCTGGCTGCCTGGGGTTCGGATCCCGGGCGCGCACGGATGCGCCACTTCTCAGGCCACGCTGTGGCGGCGTACCATATAAAGTGGAGGAAAATAGGCACAGATGTTAGCCCAGGGCCAGTCTTCCTCAGCAAAAAGAAAAGGATTGGCATGGATATTCAGGGCTGATCTTCCACACACAAAAAAATAATAATCACAGATAACAATAGCCAACATTTACTGAACATATAATTATGTGTCAGGTGCTGTCATAAGCTTATTGTGTTTATTAGCTTAGTGTTTCTCAGACAATCAGTCACAAAGAACCATTTTTTTTTTCCTTATTTTTAACTGATCTCAATTTCTCACCCTGCTACTGGAGAGCTACGTGATTTGCACAAATCACTTTGAACTTCAGCTTCCCTATATGTAAAAAGGAATGCTGTTTTGGTAGTTCTGTTTGCCTTGTGCCCCTACTAGGTGTGACTAATGCAAAGTTCATACCACAAGCAATTCACCACATCCAAACCAGTCTCTACCCTACTCAATAAGACATAGCCACTGATCACACACTTAGATATCATGACAATGTCAAATTACCATAAAATTTTTAAATGTCTTCTTTTAATTTCTGCACTTTTTCTGTGCAGTTGCATAGGACATGCTTCAAAGGATCTCACTCTTAGTGTAATGCTCTGTTGTCACCATCTTGAAATTCTTAATAATTATTGAACAAGGGGCCCCTCATTTTCTTTTTTCTTCTTCTTTTTTTTTTTTTTTGGTGAGGAAAATTGGCCCCGAGCTAACATCTGTTGCCAATCTTCCTCTTTTTGCTTGAGGAAGACTGTTGCTGAGCTAACATCTGTGCCAATCTTTCTCTATTTTGTATGTGGGATTCTGACACAGCATGGCTTGATGAGGGATGTGTAGGTCCGCTCTGGGGATCCAAACCCATGAATCCTGGGCATCCAAAGCAGACTGTGCGAACTTAACCACTACACCACTGGGCCAGCCCCTCATTTTCGTTTTGCACTGGGCCCTGCAAACAATGTAGCTGGTGCTATCCACAGAGGACACTCTGAGTAACACTGTATTAACACACTGAATTCTCGTAAACACTCTATGAGATAAGTACTATCATTATCTTCATTTTCAGGAAAAGTATGTGAGGCACAAGATGGTTAAGGTAAATACAACTGGTGAGGGGAGAGACAGATCTGAAGCCAGGCAGTCTTGTTCTAAAGCCCAGATTCTTACCACACGCAAAGTAAGGAAAATTTGGGGAAATTATTAAGTATCCAGTGTTGCCAAAACAGAGGAGAAAAAACGAAAAAAACAATCCCTTAGAGAAAAGGAATTTGCCCTTCACAACCAGAAGGAAGGGCACTGTTAATTTTGAGACACTGCATTGTAGGCAACGGGGCTGCATTATGCTACAACTTGATCAAAACGGCAAGGAAGGAGACTCTACTGGGCATTTGTTATCTTTTGGAGTTCTAACAACTGGAATTCCTGTCTATTTGGAATGAAAACCTGCCAGAGATCTGAGTGGTCCAGAGCTTTCCTTTCAGCCTCCCTTGCATCAAAGCATGAACACATGACTGAGGCTCAATGAGATAGACGGACATGCCACTGCACCAGACCAGGAGCTAGTGACACACAGGAACAACTACAGTAGAGGGTTCTCTCTGCTGGCTGAGGATAGTGGCAGCATATCCAGTCTCTGGGGTCAGCCGCAGGGGCTGGGCCCATGTCCAGTGCAGAAATCTTGTCAGTGCCTTAGGTGGTGGCCTGAATTCAGTGAAGAAGGCAGTGGTGTCCCTCACTCAAACAGTGCTGGGACATGAATGGGGGCCTGGCTGGTGGCCTCTGTTGGCTCCTGTCCATTTACAAACCCAGTTTTCCACCTTTCACTAATCTGTCACTGGCTGACATCTGCTCAATAATTTCTACTTTTGCTCATATCAGCCATAATCTGTGTCTGTGACTTGCTAATAGGAACCCTCACTAAGAAAAGACAAAACGCAAAGGTGACATAAATCTTGACATTTCAAAGCAAATGACAGCCCCAGAAAAGTGAAGTGCTCTGGGTCGGACACAAAATAAAGTAAGAGTTCCAGAAACACCATAAAAAGGTGGAATTAGAATGAGGTTAATTATTCATTTTAAAATTAAATATTAATAATCAAGATTAATAACAATCTTACATTTATGGAATTCCTTTCCCACTTGAAGAACCTCTAAGAACTCATTTGAATTTATAAGCCAAGGTAATACATAGAACATAAAATCATTAATTAAAACATGAAATTCATGAAATATATACATCCTTAACCAGCAAGAAGAAAAGATTGGTGGAAGCCTAATTAGTATCCATCATTAACAGACTTTTAGGGGAGGCACCGGTCATTGGGTTACTTAGTTCTATCTACTGATGACTTTGTGGTGTGCAGTCCATTGCTTCTTTGTCCCAGGTCCCCAGAAACGTCTGTCAAGCCATTTTCCTCCTCTGACATTTGTTCATAGCCCAATATGAGCCCTGCTAGCTACTGTCTCTATAATTATAAAGGCGAGGGGTTTAGAGCTGTGTTTATTTAAGGCAGTGTTTAGAGCTCAGAAAGAGAGTACTTCTCTGGTTCTATAATGATGACCCACAAATCTCGAGGTAAAGATGCTCAAGTAAGGAAAAACTCAAAGAAAATGTACGTGCTGTCACTCATGTGATGTTCCTGAGCAGGGCTGTGGGTAGGGAGCAGCCATTTAGTGTTCCACGTCTCTAGGAACAATGTGGACATTCTAACACATGTGATGTCTAGCACAGGATCTCCTTGTAACTTGTCCCTTACCCAGAAGTAAACAAAGAATATAACAATAGCTACCACCTCATCAGTGCTTATTATATATACACAGCATTGCATGTGTATCCATAACTTCAACAATCTAGCACTTTTAGGTATTAATATCGTATTAGCCAGGATGAAGGAAGAAAGTAATAGCTAGTCAGTACATGTGAAACCAAGAAGAGCTGTATGATGGACAATGTGCAGATGGTGTGGGCAAGGTCAAGGGAGCCCATAAGTGAAGGTGAAGCAACCAGGCTCTGGGACTAGCTGCAGGGAAAAATCTTTAAATCTGGCATGAAGGGAAACATGAAAGAATGTTTCCAGAACCCAGCAAGGATTACAACTGGGAAGGGGACTCTCCAGGAGGAGCTAAGTCCATAGAGATATGCAGCCACTGCCAAGACTCCACAGGCAGGCAGGAGGGAGTGAGTGACATCTTGCAATGTCACTCTTCTCATACCTTGAGCTGCTCTGTTATGGCCTCTCCGGGCATGCAGTCAGCCTTCCAGAACCCAGAGTGCGGCAGAGGTGTGAACATGGATGGAGGCTAGGGGGTGAAGCAAGCAGAACAACCAGCACTGCATTCCTGTCCACATGTAGGAAAGCCAAAGTTCAAAGCGATTTGTGCAAATCATGTAGCTCTTTGGTAGCAGAGTTGGAATTTGAACTAAGATGAAACATTTTCTTTCCCTGCCCACTGGGCCTCTGCCTCTGCCTCTATTCACCTTCCCCAAGGCCTCTCAGACTTTCCCACTTGAACACCCTTAAAGTCAGAGGCAATTGAATATGAACTCAGGTTGGGTGTAGGGTCTTAATCATAAACAACCCACTCCAAGTGTGAAATATATCTGAAGTCTCATATTTTATCTTAAATGTCAATGAAATTCTGTGTGTGTATTTGTGCGTGGGGGGGGGGGAACTATGTAGGTGTGCCAGTGTCAGTTTATTTTAAAGATGAATAACACTGCTAATTTCTCATTAAACTTTGGGTATGTGAAAGCAGGCCACATCTGCCTTTTGCTTTATACCTTTCAAGGCACATGGACACAAACTCCAGGAGAAGTTGTCCTCAGTTTATGAAGCACGGTGGCCTCTTCCCCCCTTCCTCAGCACGCAGGACTTTGAGGAATCAAAATGGCAGCTACAGAGCTCCTGCGTTGAAGCTCCACTCTTGACCCTGGGTGTGAATCTCTTGCAGTGTTTATTCTGGAGTGATTACTCTTTAGTAACAATTCTCACATACTTGATAAACCTGTTTTTAACAGCAAGTTAGCAAGCTGCGAAGGTGGCACAAATGGAGGGAGCAGGGAGAAGCAGGTCAGAAGCAGCCACCACGGCAAGGGTGAGAAATGGCGCGGAGTTGGGCTGGACGCACTGACTGGAGCAAGGGCTATGGGTCTAGTCCTCTCTTTGGGCCGGGACTGAGGTTTGTACATGTCATTCCAGTCCAATGGGAGGCAAGGCCCCAGCACCAGGCAAGCAGGGCAGAATTCTGTGTCTGGAGTGTCCTGTGTAGGTGGTATCTCAGAAATGCAAACCATCTACTCCCCCATCCACCACCATCTATTAGGAATATGTTATGTATTTGCATTTTAATAGACATTTTATATGCTTTCTCCTGTAGTCCTCATTAACAATACTTTAAAAAAAAAATCTCATTGTATAGATGAGCACTAAAGCTTGAAGAGATAAAGAAGAAACTCATTCAAGGTCACACAGTCTAAGTTCGGAGGACTCTGATTCCCAAACCCACACTACTTTATGCTAAGCCCTGCTCTGCCTGGATTCAATCTTTAGCCCCAAAGACATGATCCAGCTGGGATGAGTGACCATGATGGAGAACTACAGGCCTCCCCAGAGTTGGTGTCAGAAGTTTTTGTTGAGTTGGGACTCGAACCTCAACATCAAGAGAAAAACAATGAACAGCTATGGCTGTTACCTTATCCTATGATGTTGCCCTATGGCCATGTCAGACTGTAGTTAAGGCCGTGGTCTTTAATCACACAGACCTGGGCTCATGCCCAGTCTTTGTCACAGACACGCCAAATGAACTTTGCCAAATTACCTAACTTTTCTAAGCTTCTATTTTCCCATCTGTAAAAAAGGAATTTACAGTTTTCTACTTCATAGAATGGTTGTGAGGATTCAGTGAAACCATGCAGGGAAAGCATTTTGTACAGCACCTGGAATCAGGTTTCTGGATCCTAAAGCCTAGTAGCACATGTACACTTGTTAACCTGCCATCATCAGTTACTGTTTGTCATCCATGTCTGTATAATTAAAAGAGTTGATGTGCTTGTATTTAGGAGAACCAAAGAAAGAAAGCAGAAGAGAAAAGGAAGTCCCAAGTTAGAGTAAGTAGAGGCGCTTCCAGGAGGAGAGGAAATCTGGCCAAATCCCTGAGGCTTGGGACAAGAAGGGAGGAAACCAGGCTGAGTGGGGCTCATCCATGGCCTACAACTCTTGAGTGTACATGTTCTCAGCCTTGGCTGCACGTGGGAATCACCTGGGAATACTGAGCACACCTGGGCTGAAGCCCGGAGATTCTGGTTTAATTGGTCTGGGTGCAGCTTGGGTGTCAGGAGTTGTAAAAGTTGCCTGATGACGATTCTACTGTGCAGCAAATTGTCTGCTTTGGTGTCATATTAGCATGTCAGCCTCGTCCTTCTCAGCCATTCCAGGCAACTGTTTTAAAGTCCACTGAACATGCCCTCTTTACTTCCAGTCTTGCACTTCCACTCACATTTTCCAGGGTAAGCACAATATCAGATCTTTCTCACTCTCATCCTCTTGAGTTTGTGACAGAATGTGACTGTCCCAGCTTAGACACGTGTATGGGTCACAGTTGCTTTGACTTCTGTATTCCATCCACTCTGGGCAGGTCAGTGACAATCAAGCAGGAGCAGATCACATGCCCTGTACCCTGCCCAGACCTGTCCTTTTTGTTAATGAAGACTGTGAGTCCCTAGAGACAGAAATGGAGTCCAGGTTATCTTTGCACTCTCAGCACTGAACTAAGGCAGTGGGTGTAATCTGAAGGCAAGTGTGAACTGAAGATGTTTTAGTGACACTTGGAAACGTTTAATTGATCGATTGTGTACACTTAAAATGCCAAAAAATTTGAAAAAACCATGAGCAGGGGCCAGCATGGTGGCGCAGTGGTTAAGTTCACATACTCCACTTCCACGGCCTGGGGTCCATGAGTCTGGATCTCAGGCACGGACCTACACACCACACATCAAGCCATGCTCTGGCAACATCTCACATACAAAATAGAGGAAGATTGGTACAGATGTTAGCTCAGGGACAATCTTTCTCACCAAAAAAAAAAAAAAAAAATGATGGTGAACATGTGCATTGAAAAATTTTTTGTGATTCCCTCCCCCAACCTCCACCATCTCGGCTGGATTCTTCTTTGCCTTGGAGATGCTGTTCTTCAGTATAAACCACTTGAGATACTAACTTCACTCTCGTCTATCCATGTATTACCTCAGATCCTAACAGCACACAATATTAGGGTAAGGGTGACTGTTCCTCAAGATACATAGTACGTTTTATATAGTGAGTGTTCAGTTAATGTGTCAGTGTCACTGACATTCCCCAGTCCTATGAGTGGCTGGCTGGTGGGGCATTTCTAATATTATTGTGCACACAGGATATTATATGCATGGCCTTCTGAAAATAGAAAATGTGTTAAACCAAAAACGAAAACCAAACACCACTGTCACTGCAACACCATAAACTCTCCCTTAGGACGCTATCAGATTTTTCAGACCTGAGAAGTATGACAGCCCCAGGGGTAAACGTTACCTGAAATACTCTGAGTTCTGTTGCCCTCAACATCATCATATATTTTTTAGCCATCTCTCTCCTGCAAAGGCAGGAATGGTAGAGATTAAGGGAAAGGGAAGGAGCCGATCACTTCATGGGAATTGGAAGATAACGTGTATGCTTTCTGTTTAACCTGCTTTACCAGACCCTGTGTTTTACCAGGGAGCAAGACCTCAGGTAGTTTTGCATTCATCTCCCTTACTATCATCAACTGCACTGACTTGACTGGAGCAGTAGCAGAAAAGGTGATCATTTTCCTAAAATAAATTCCCAACCACCGTAAGCCATCCAAATGCAAAGAGAGTTTTGAATGTGACCTTACGGGAAATAAAGAAAAGTCAGCTTAACGGCAGCTGAAATGCCTTGTTCTTTTCCTCCAGCTCTTTTGTTTATTTTTTTCTCCTCTTTGGAACTTTCTGCAAGTAGTTGTGGCAATTCCTTGTTCAACTTCATGATTTTTTCTTAGAATCTATGCAGCAATGAAAGGCCACTTTAGTATTTAAAAACAAAACTAAATTACTTTGTGGGTTTTACAGATTCCCCGGGGAGAGAGGGCCTGAACTGGTCTGGGCATGCAGGACTGACCTTTGCCCAGCAGAGAGCAGGCAGCCACCCTCCAGGAGTGATTAATGGCACTGTGCCTCCAGACGGAATTTGCGTCCTTCTGCTGGTCCAGGACACTAGCCTCGTTTCTGGACTAAGCAACAACAGCCCTCGTTAGTGACAAGTGGACAAGAAAGGAAAGCTCTCCACAGTCCAGAAAATACCTTCTATCTGTACCTTGAACATGCCAGCTTAATCCTGCATCAGGACCTCTGTATTTACTCTTCCTCTCCCTAGAACACAGTCCTCCACATTATATTATGTATGCTTCCTTCTAGCACATAGGCCTTCTTTTAAATGCCTTCTCTTCAACCCAATCTAAATTGCACACCCCAATTACTCTAATACCCATCCTGAACTTATATTCTTCATAACAAAGTTATCTTTCATTATCTATTAATTTCCTTGTTTATTGTCAATCACTCCCCACTCAAGTATCAGGTCAGTGAGAGCAGGGCCTTGGGCTTGTTCCCAGCTCTATTTCTAGCACCTAGAACATAGAGTAAACACCTTGCAAAACTGAACCAGAGTAGGAGGACAGGAAGAGCAGACAGTGTTGTTAAACTGGAGTCTGAAAACCTCAGTTGGAGTCCAGGATCACAGTCAAGCTGTTTGATCCTGAGTAAAATATTTAAATTCTCTAGAGTTCAGTGTTTCCATCTGGGAAAAGAACTCCTACCCTGGAGGGCTAAAGCCTCCATGGGTGGGAGGAGAGTCACAAAAGCAATGTTTGTGACTGTTTTCCTCTTCTGGTGTCTGTCTATCTACAGACATATAGGTGGAGGTTGCATTCAAAAGATGTGTTATCACAAAGCCAGTTGGTGCCTTTGGTGCTGCAAATTAGGTGAGATTATATATGGAAAGATTATAACAGAATACTTGATGAGTTGACACCCAATTAGTATTATTTTCTTTATCCCATAAGTCACTACATAAGATCTACTATTTTCCTGCCTTTTTCTTGGGCCCAAAAAAGAAAATATGATTCTGGCTAGACTTTCTTATAGTTGTCTGTCTGATTCTTCAAATTTAGGTAAATGGGGAAATGGCAAGGGATTCACGCAGAAATGGCTGGAGACCACCTAGACTGGGATATATCATCATGCTTGTGACAGTAAGAATATCTTGTCTAAACATTGAAGACAGAAGTTTACCCCTGCCCTGTGCAATCAGAGCACTCTATGAACAGTGACACATCCAAGTGAAGGATGTTTAATATTGAGAGAAAAAGACAGTGAGGTGGAGGGTGTTTCTGCACAATATATCACCATATGATTAAATTCCCTTCTGTCAGAGAAAATTTAATGCAGTTTCTTAGATGACTCTAGACTATAGTTTCACATTTTCCTATCCTCTGAGAAGATCACCTCAGGTCTATCTCATTTTTGTGATCTTTGATATCCAGGATCTAGTAATTCTATATTGTATTCTTGGCTACAAGAAGGAACTAACCACTATTTTTTCTTCATCCTCAAATGACTTTCTCTCCAACTTATTACAGTGATGTGAATGAATATGCCTTGAATTCACTTAATTCTTCAATGTGGGCACCCTGTGTGAGGGTCCCTTACAACAGAATGTTGCCCAGATTCAAAGAAGAATAACTTCACTGACTATATATCACTATACTGTGGAATAGTGTCGCCCCCCCCAAATTCAACTTCACCAGGAATCTCAGAATGTAACCATATTTGTAAATAGAGTCTTTGCAGATGTAATTAGTTAAGTTAAAATGAAGTCATACTGGATTAGGGTGGGTCCCAATACAACGACTTTTAACATGAAAAATAGAGACACACAGAAACTTAGAGGAGAACATCATGTGAAATTGGAGACAGAGACTGGAGTAATGTGTCTACAAGTTAAGGAATGCCAAGTATGCAGCAACCACCAGAAGCCAGAAGAAGCAATGAAGAATTCTTTCCCAGAGCCTACAGAGGGAGCATGGCTCTGCCAACACTATGATTTTGTACTTCTAGGCTTTAGAATTGTGAAAGAATATATTTCTGAGGTTGTAAGCCACTAAGTGTGTGGTACGTTGTTATGGCAACCACAGAAAACTAACAGTCATCTGTAGGATGAGAGAGAGCAGTCCATAGACAATTAAGCAGTGAAGGATGACGCTTTTATCAATGCTTTTTAATTGCAGACAACAGAATGCCACTGAAACATAGAGAGAGATGGATAAAAAGCAACAATACATAATCTTATGTATACTTATACTAACATAATAAATGAAACATCATATAATGGAAACTCAGAGACCTAGATGTACCCCCCCATCATTCACAGGGGTATATTGCACTGTGTGTCTGCTTCTCTTTGCACAGTGATTTCACTCAATCACTTTTCTCTATAGACCAGCTTTCTCTCCTTACATATATTTTGTCTGCTCCCAGTGACTTCAGTGGGTTTTGCCTTTTGCTTTTCATGGTCTCTGATTCTGGCAAAAAAGAAAAAAAATATGCTTGATTATCATTATCTCACCAATTATATATCATTCTCTGTCCCAATTTCAAATTCCTAGAAATGTAGCCTGATTAGTTCCCCTAGGGTCAGCTCATCATCTAAGTCCATTAAGCTGTGATGATGACATGTCTTTAGGGAGACTGTGTGAGGAAGAGTCACTAAAAAATTGTGAGCAAGGAGGCAATAATTGACATGCCTACCATTGACAAAACTGGCAATACTTATTCTGACATCTGAAGAGAAAGAGATAAACCAGCAGGAATAAGCAACTTAGACCTTACAAGACAGTTTCTTTCAGAGAAGTCAGCACTGGATTACTGAGTCTCACCATCTCTTAAATGGAAGTTCTTAGAACATTTTCTCCCTTTCTATGGTATAATTTTGTATTTAACAAGCCCTAGCGTAGGAGACATAAACACCCTTGTCAATAGAAAGGGCCATTGAGACACTAACAATATATCAATAAACCGACATATCAGTTCTATTTTCTCTGGGTACACATGAAGTCCAGTTTCCAGTCTAGCAAGGGAAAGGACACGATTGTAAATTGTGCATAATTTAACAAGGCACTAGATCCTGTCAAGGCAGGGATTTCCTCTTATTCTAAATAGCGTAAGCACTTTTTTAAATGTTATGAGTTCAATTTCTTCAGCAAATTTTCCATGTCGCCTCACAATATATCCACCTGTAATGCAAATGCCTGAAACTCCTTAACATAATATTTCTTAAATTTGCCTTCACAATGGAATCACCTAGGGAGTTTTAAAAATATTTATACCTGGATTTCATCCTTAGAGATGCTGAAGTGATTGCTGGGCACTGGAATTTTTAAAAGCTCCAGTGTGTGGGGATGGCAGACAAAAAGGAGAGAGAACTGCTGTGACTTCAGAATTCTACCAGAGGTAGGACCTTCATCTGCCCGTGCAGAATTATTGCTCAAACTAAAATTTGGTTTCCGCCTAGATGAATACCTGAATGAGAGATTGCTCACCTTTCAGTCAAGTTTGTTTTCATCAGTAGAGCCAGCCTGCCTCAAAATCCAGTACTGAGTCCATATATATTCTAGAACTTTCTCCTCCCTGCCATACCCCAGGTCTTTCAGCTTGTGAATATTCCTTTGGAGGTAGATAGAGTGGAGCTGACCGAAAGAATCCAAAATGGTACAAGGAGACTCACACACATGATTCACATGAAAGGAGTTTCTACAGGGAGAGAAGAAGAGAGCAAATTAGTACCTCATTTTACCCAAAAGCTGAGCTGAGCTGCAGCTGGCAAGCTGAGAATAGACTGGCTTTGTTCATGTCCAATCTCATTCAATAAGGATAGTCCCATACAGCCGAAATCAGACGGTAATGACAGCATTTGTGGTCTCCTTCTGGGTTTCTGGAATTCTACGGGGCATGTAAAGCTTGCCTTATGTAGTACAAAAAAAGCAAGACTCATCCCATCCCCCAGGAATGCCTGTGGATCACTCCTTCAAACAATAAGATACAATTTTCCACAGACCAAGTACTAAAAAGAAATGAAGAGTTTTATCTCCTGCCTAAGCTGAGTGTAGGTAGGAGGGCAGAGTGTTCTGTGGGGAAGGTAGGCATATAAATAGGATTGGATAGTAATTACCTGAAGTATATTATTTAGGATCTGTCTCCATAGAATGCCAGCTTTTTGGCAATTCAGGTCTAGGGAGAACGGACATTCCTAAAGATTTCTGTAAAATAAAATGAAGATTTCTTAAGATAAAGGAAGGAAAAACAAAAGCACTGCAATCCTATTTTCCCTGCAGCGTCTTAAGTCTTTACACCGTTTTGCCCTTATATGTTTAATTCTTATTTCCACAGGGAGCCTGAGAATGATAGCAGCCCTTCTCTCTCAGAAGGGTTAACAGCTACTGCATTCTGAAACCACGCACAAAAAATGTCGGTTTCCTACAATTGAAGACTTTGTTCTGTGTCTTAGGATATCTGAAGTGACTGGCTAAACATGTGCACATTTGGGGCTTGGAAGGAAGAGAGAAAGAGTCTGGGAGGAGATGGCATTTCTCATTTGTTGTGCATGAAGCACTCAATACATATTTTGGGAGAGGCAGGAGGGAAGAAAGCAAGAAGGGAAAGAAAGGAGAAAGTGAAGGAAAGCAAGGAAGGAGGAAAGCAAGCAAGGATCTTGGGCAACCTGACATTATAAATAGGAAATCTGAGTTAGAACACAGTCAAAAGTTAAGGCAATGAGTACTGCGTATGAGTCACTGAAGGGGCAGCCTTTTCCCACCCTAGAGGCCTCCAGGTACTCCTTCTTCTGGTAGAAGTGGATTTCCAAGCATGGAACAAACAACAGGAATTCAGTGAGGAACCCTCTCTGGAGTGGGGAGTGAGGAAGAAATCTGATGTGTACATCTTCTAACAGAAAGTCCACAATACTCTGTATCTGATGGAATAAGGGGAACATGAAATTCCAAAGGAAAAATTAAGTTGACACTCTCCTCCTCCTTCTTTCTCTTATCAGTTCCAATTGGATAGGTAACCAAGCTTCTTCAAGTTCATCAACATGAAAACCTAAGTCAAGTTAGAATATGATATATGATTTATATACTCATAACTTATCATGTCCCCAGAGAATTTGAAAATTTGAAATCGTTTATTAAAGTCCGTATAAAGTTCATATATTTGATAATAAAATCATGGAACACTGTTAAGAGAAAAGAAGACATGTACTTCTATTTTCATACATACATATAGTTCATCTTATTGCACGTGTGTAAATGATTGCATTTATATATGATTAAAATAAATAGTGTTTCAATCCTGAAATAGGAGGGAAGCTGAAATTCTACTCTTGAGACACTGTTTTATCAGAAGATAAAAAGTAAAGTCTGAAAACCCTACTTATTGGTAACAAGGATTCAAGCTGGGAAGCCAAGCACCTTAATTGAGTTAGTAATCTATATCACATGCTTGGATTTCATTATAAAAGAAAATAAGGACTGTAAGCAGATAATTAACTCTAAGGGGATTTAAGAGAAAAAAAGTGGAAATATTTTCAGCTCCCAAGAGAAACCATATATCTATAAATGGGCACATGGAAAATAGATATTTTCCTCAAAACACATCTGTTTTATGCAAAGAAAATTGCTTGCACACTTATATTTCCATAAATAAAATGTAAACTGCAATATATTACACTCAGGATGACACAAAAAAAATATCTTAAATTACTCTGTGGATGAGGGATAAATTGCTAGTTTTTTAGGCTTATTTCTCCCCAGTTCCAAAGCAATTATAAGTCTGATTCAGTGAGATTACAATAGACAGAGGCAGAAATGAATTATAGAGACTTATACACTACATTTCATAAAAATCTTGTCATCATAATGGAGAACACAGTTCTGCCACCCAACATTCCTCTTCTCATTGACTGAGAGTCATTATCAAACCCTTCTTCCCATGAGAGTGACTCTCTCTCTCTCACACACACACACACACACACACACACACGATGATACAACCCCCACTTATTGAAGCAGTAATTCTGCTCTGTTTCAGCTCGATAAGTCAATCCTGAGGCCCTCTCCTCTTTCATTCCAGAAGAACTAAAGGTAAAGCTGTTATGCACTGTTCTAAATACTTATTTAGCATAGTTTAATCATTTAATATATTATACTTCAAACCATAAAAAAAAATTTGAGGGCCTATATTTCTTGCTTGGAATTATAGTTTAAACTGCTTGTGATGCTTATCTTGAAACAGGAGTGTCCCCAGTCAGTTGCTGTCAAAAGCATGGGGCTGCAGGTACGTGTGACGCTAACACATGAGAACAAAGGAAATGCTGTGGTCTCCATATATCTTTTCATATGGGAATTTGTTTTCAAAATTGACCTAAGGAGGAAGTGCTTACATGAAATAGTGTAAAAATATTTCTTTTGCTACAAGCAGCCAGAAAAGACCTCACACAAAATGCATGCCCACATTAGGGTAAACCAAAGCCACAGAAAATCTTATTGGCAGAAACAGCTTTCCTTAAAAGTTCACATAAAAATCAAGAATGGTGACTAATCGAATAGAAAGAATAAACCTCTTATTAAGAGGTTTAATACAAGAGAGTGAAATATTTATTGCTAACCACTGTGAGACTAAAGTGAAATAAATTGAATATAAGAAAAGGCTTAAGAAAGACCAAAACACAGAATATTTAAGTGGGATTACATGCCGTATCTATTTCTTAGGGAGGAGGCACTAGAAGTTTGTATTAGAACTATGTTTCTTATAGTTTAATGATGATATCTGTGCATAATTTATTCTGAAATGTGAGTTCAGACACTCCCAATAAAACCTTGCTGTCTTTATAAGGTCCTGAGTTTTCTGATATTGTTAGAGATGGATGTTTGGACTTGTAGGGTCACCTCTAACTACCAGAGTAAATGTTCTGCTGCCCAAAGTGGATAAACCAAATAATCCATCCTGTTTGCACAATTATGCTTTAGCAAGTTGTATTTCTATTATGGTATATGAAATGCTTCCATACTCTCTGTAATGAATTTTCTAATCCCTATGTTATCCCTACATTTGTTTCAAAAATTTATCTCCTGGTTGTTTAATGTCCTTAGACCAAGATAATTAATTCTCCAAAGTGTTCTAGAAGTGTGGTGATAGATTTGTATTGTGATATGAATGCAACTTCTCACTTAATGATTGTGGGAAAGTTGTTTAACCTGTAAGCCTCCTTTTCTCTGCATATATAGAAGTATTATTACAGACCTTGTGGAGTTGATAGAAGGATTAAACAAATCACAATATCATCTACCTCTCTATTGGTTTTGTCTTGTCACTACTCTCAGTGAATCATAGTATCTCTGAAACAAAAAGGAAACTCCAACGCTAAAAAAGCCAGAGTCTTGAGTTTGAAGTTTTTCATCTATTTCTGAATACCTATTACCTGGAAATCTGATTTACCACGCAAAATGATTTACCTGTTGGGTATTGGTTTGTCCACCAATGATTCTATTGAAAGTATAACTCCTACCTGCACAGCACTCTTATAACACCTGGAGCTGTGCTCCCTTCATCAGCCTCACCTCTTCTGCTGACCAATGTGGGACTTTGAAGACCTCACATCTTCTCTGGCTGGAATCTCCTTACATGCCATAGAAAGAGATTTTAGAGTGCATATCTCTTTGTCAGAATTGAGCATAAAGCATTATAAAATGATATGCAGGTTTAGGGGAAAATGTTCTATGCAGATTAATGTTATTCATAAGAACTGTAATGTGGTTGCTTCCTTTTTATCCAATGAAAGATGAGAAAATATCCTCTTATTCTAATGTTATTAAAGTGTAGTTCCAGTTTTTAACCCTGACGATGGCTTTTGATGACTGTCAGCTAATAATTATATTATAATTATTTGTTGCAACATATATTTATAATAATTTTAATTAATAAACTAGAATGAGTCAGTGCCTTATCTAATATTATCTGCACAATATCCTGAGCACATGATTACTTATTCTAATTGTTGAAATAAACCTCAAAGGATTGGCGCTATGACCTTGGTATTAACATTTACTCTATCTATCTCCAAGTTATGCAAACTGCTGATTGTTAAAAAAAAATTGAAGGACAGATATCATTTTAAAAACGTGGGAAGAATAAGTAGAAATCAAAATAGAGATTTTCAAAATTGACTATTTTTTCTTTACTTTTAAAAAATAGACAACTGAAAATGAGTCATAATTAACCTTAGGGTGACAATACAAACGAAATAAAAAAATTTGCAAGGAAATGAGGAAGATCCTGTTGATGGAAATCTGAGTACATAGGATTTTTAAAAAATGCTAAGCAGCAAATGTGAATTTTCAAGATCATTAGGCATAAATCAGTTCCCATCAGATAAAAAATGATATTAAAGATGTTGCAATGGATATTCCCTATAATATTTGTGTTAAAGTTGAGGCAAAAAACCTGATTGACAGGTGAGAATGTTTTATTCAGAAGTCTCTCATATTTTATTAACTAATATCCTTGGATGGGAGTCAAGGCTCACCCTTCTTTTATTGCATCCCACATCAACTACAAATTGAAGGCTTTCAGTCCTGACATAGTTTTGAGGTGACTGAGTTTTATAATACACTATGCTGATGCTGTTGTAGCTAGGAATGATATCCAATGAGGATATGGGCTTTATTAGTCAGAGGATGGGCTGTAATATCAACTTTGGGCAAGAGACATGACCTGTATGAAGAAGAGGTTAGAATTAAAGACTCTGCATAAAGGAAACTCTAGGATAGCTAGCTGCCTTTTTGCTGAAAAAGGGACTACTAACACCTCATCTAAAGTCCTATGCAAACGTTGAGTAAAAAGTAACACATCTTGTGAGGTAGTGAAACCCAAATATATGGCACCCATGAATGCAGTGAATACAGAGGCAAGATTAACATGCTATATATTCAATATAAATCTCCAAACTAAGAATTTGATGCAAAAACTGTTCTGTGAGCAATACACCTAGCTTACTAAAAACACCCCCATAAACCTACAATAAAGTAATATTTCAGAAAAAGTAACTCTCAAGTTTTTTGGGCCCACAAAGAAAACTTGCAAATCACACAGATCGTGATACAAAAACAAGCAACCAAACAAACAAAAGAGTCAGAAGGATTAACAATCCCAAGAACCTGTGATGATAAGACAATTTGAAAGCCACTTACAAATGTGTAAAATTATTAAAGGGATAAAAGTAGAAATAGAAATAAAAATAAAAATCAAAGAAAAAGATATTATGAAAATAAAGTGGGACAGCTTTAAAATATACTAACTAGAACTTTTAAGAAGGGAAAATGTTATCATTTCAATTAAAAACTTAATAGGTAAGTTTAACAGTAGATTAGACACGGCTGATAGATGTGATAAAACTTTGAAATGCAGTACTGAGAGATGAAGATGAAAAAGGTAAATAAATAAGCAGTAAGGAAACAAGAATAATAAAATAATAGGATCCATCAAATACCCAGAAGAAGATATACAAGTGAATTGAGAGGATGAAGAGAATGATAGAATGCAATATAAAAGAGAGAATAGTTGAGCATTCTCCAGGTTCAATGAAAGACATGAATCCTTGGATTATAGAAGCATGTCAAGTCCTGAGCAAGATAAATATAATTAAACCTATACTCAGAAATTCTTGATGAAATAATAGAACACCAAATGCTGGGGATAAGAGTAAAAAGAAAAAAAAAACTAGAAAAATGGAATAATATTATTCTCATTGTGCTGATGGAAAATAACTGTCAACCTAGAATTCTCTGCACATCAAACTGTCATTCAAGACTGAGAGTGAATTCAAAGTATTTTCAGTAAAAAAAAAAAAAGTTTACAGTTCACAGATCCTCATGGAAACTTATTCAGGAAAAAGGGATATTGAAACAAGGAGATGCAATCATGACCAAATAAATATATAAACATAAATGAAAAACCTAATTAGGCTTCTACAAGAAAATAAAAAAAAAAAAATGACTAATTTTGGATTTTAAAACAAGGCAGAACTAAAATTCTAGAACACAGTACACAAAACATTATATATTTCCTCTATTTTTAGTGAGGAGGGTGGAATTTTAACTCCAAACATTTTGTGGGTGCATGTTATATTTTAAGGGAAACCATAAGAATAATGCAAATAAAAGAAAAGCTCCAAAGCTGGGGGAAAAGAGAGAAAATGAACAAATAATAAAACTTGATAAGTTTAATGGGAAAATGGAAAGAATGATTTTTTTTAAATAAAGTAACAGTAACAGAGAATAAAACAATTAGATAAGATGTCATCATCATGGCAGCATGAGAGGATTCCTTTTACTCGTGTCTCTCCTATTCAATCTACATAACCTATAACTCAAAAAAAGACTACATTGCCCAACATATCAGGAAACCAGAAAGACCCACATATCAGTACATACAAAGGTGGGTTGATTGGAGCACGTAGAGGAGGCCAACTGGGGGAACAATGAAGACAGTGCCCAGGATCTTGGCATCCCAGCCATGGCTGCTAAGCCAGCCAAACCAAGACCCAGAGAATCCAGTGGGCACAAGCAGAGGTGCACATGCGACTCTAGCCTCCCAGCTATGGCAGCACCTGCAGCCACAAGGAATTAGGCAGCAATGGAGGTGGAGCCCCATGATCCCAGGCCCCTGGTTGTGGCTCAGAGTCTGCTAGCAATAGTGGAGGCATGCATAGTACTCCAATCTTCCAACCACAGCAGCTCTTGGGGCCACAAGAAAATGAGCAATAGTAGAGGCAGAGCCTTGCAAACTCAGCTCGCACTTCACACTCTCCCTTCCCTGCCATGGTGGAGAAGCTTCTGACCCAGGTGATCTCAGACGCAGCAGAGGCATCAGCCATCCCTGTACTCCCAGGGATGAAGTCAATGACCACAGTGATACCAGCAACAGCAAGGCATCAGTGACCCCCAGACATGCAGGTTGCAGTGATGAGAGTATCAGTGACACCCATAATAGCATAGGTGGAGGGTGGAACTTCCAATCTTCAAATATAGCCAGAGGCAGCTCAAGCAAAGAAATCAAAAAACTTGTGCTATATCACCACCTACTGAAAAACAAAAGAGAAGCCTCTTATCTCCAAACACTTGAATAGCTGGAATCAAAACAAACAAGTCTATACATAAATGAGGAAAATGCTCCCTACAACAAATGAACCAGCAAAGGACTAACTCAGCAAACACTACAAAAACCCATGATAACATGGCATCACAAAAAGGAAATAACAATTTTTCATAAACCAAACATGAAGCCGCAGAAGAGTGCGATCTAACTGATAAGTAATTCAGAATAGCTGTTGTGAAGAAACTCAATGAGCTACAAGATAATTCAGAAAGGCGGTTCAGTGAGCTCAGGAATAAAATCAATAAACAGAAAGATTACATTACCAAAAAGGTTGAAACAATAAGGACCAAACAGAAATTCTGGAGCTAAAGAACTCAATAAATGAGATGAAGAATGCATTAGAAAACATTGGAAACAGAACAGACCATATGAGAGAGGGAATTAGTGAGCTCAAAGATAGAAACCTAGAAATGATGTAGGTAAAAAATGTAGAAATTTGAGAATTATCCAACTCTATTAGAAAGGGCAACATAAAGATTATGAGTATCTCAGAAGGAGAAGAGAAAGAGAAGGGAGCAGAGAGTTTATTTTAAGAAATAATAACTTAAAACTTTCCAAACCCGGGGAACAAACGGGATACAAATACTCAATTATCTCAATGCAAAAAGACCTTCTCCAAGACACGATAATAAAACTGTCAAAAGTCAACGACAAAAAAAAAAATTAAGGCAGCCAAGGGGAAAAAAAAAAAACCCAGTAATCTACAAGAGTACCCCCATTATGCTGTCAGCAGATTTCTTAGGAGAAACTCTACAGGCCAGGACAGAGTGGAATGGTATATTAAAAATATTGAAAGATAAAAATGGTCAGCTAATAATACTCTATCCACCAAACTTATCCTTCAGATATGAGGGACAAATAAAGGCTTTCCAAGACAAATAAAAGCTGAAGGCATTCATCACCACTAGACCTTCCTTACAAGAAATAATGAAAGGAGATCTTGTACCTGAAATGAAAAGACAAAGTTATACAAAACTTTGAGCATGGTGATAGACAGGTAGAATCAGAAAAATTACAACTCAGTAGCAGAATAGATTAGTAAACAATTATAAAATTACAGTTAATGGAAAGAAAACATTAAAAATAACTATAATCACTTCAATTTGGTAACAAACTCATAATATAAAAAAGGGATAATTTGTGACAACAAAAGTATAGGAGGAGAAGAGGAAAAGGGTAGAACATGTATGGGCAAATGAAGATAAGAAGCTATCAGCAGAAAAAAGTCTGTTATCTGAGATCGTTTATAGAAACCCCATAGTAACCACAAACAAAAATTCAGGGCAAAAATATGAAATATAAAAAAGAAGAAACTGGGAAAAACATCACAGAAAACCACCAAACTGAAATGGCAGACAGAAATGAAAGTAAAAAGAAACAATGGAAATATAGAACAACCAGAATACAAAATATATAATGGGAGTATTAAATACTCACTTATCAATAATCATCCTAAATACAAATGAATTGAATTTATCAATCAAAACACTCAGAGTGGAGCCCCTATGTGATCACATTCTCACATCTGGTGGGAGAGTCTACAATCCCACCACAGTCCCAGGGAGTGGCTCTGGTTCAGTGTCAGAGGGGAGGTCCCACCCCCTAAGCACAATGGCTGGTGCAACCTACGAGCAGACAGTGGCTAAGCTCTGAGTCCAGGCAAACCAAATGAGCTCCCAGCTGCCATGCATGCCCATAACACCACTGAAGCCCGTAAGTGGGGAGCACTTCTAGTGGGATTGTGGGAGTAGGCGGCAGCAGCCCTAAGCCCCTGCATGACTGCTTTCCCATTCAGTGGGAGACACCACAGGGCCACTGTGATCCCCAGGAGTGGCCCAGGCTCAGACAGGCACAGCTGACAGGGATCACAGCAGAGGCTCAAATTACACATCTCCTGCCTCCCCCTCAGTGGCAGCAGGTGGAAGCTGTGACCAGATACTATCACTATGTGCTGGCACAAATCCACTCCATCAAATGGTATAATTAAATATATTAATACTTCAGACAAGAAGGAAAAAGACAAACACCCAGAAATCAATACTCAAGACAGAGAAATCTACATTCTAAATGACAGAGAATTCAAAATAGCCATCGGAAAAAAAAATTAATGAATTACCAGATAATTCTGAAAGACAGTTCAATGAAATCAAGAACCAAATTACTGAAAAGAGGGAATTCTTCACAAAAGAGATCAAAACTATAAAGAAAAAACAATCAGAATTGTTGGAGATGAAAAACACAATGGATGAGATAAAGAAAAATCTGGAGTCCTTAAATAATAGAGCTGACAAGGTGGAGGATAAAATTAGCAATCTAGAGGATAGGAACACAGAAATGCTTCAGAGAGATGAGAGAGAACTTTCACTAAAAAGAAATGAAGAAATTCTCTGAGAAATATCCGACTCAATAAGGTAATGCAACATGAGGAAGAAGGGAGGGAGAAAGGAGCAGAGAGCTTGTTCAAAGAAATAATAACTGAGAACTTCCCAAGCTTGGAGAAGGAGCTAGAATTACATGTAAAATAAGCTAACAGTACTCGTAATTATATCAATGTAAAAAAACCTTCTCCAAACCATACATTGGTAAAGCTGGCAAAAATTAATGACAAAGAAAAAAATATATATTAAGGGCAGCAAGGCAGAAGAAAATAACCTACAAAGGGACCCCTATCATGCTTTCAGTAGATTTCTGAGCCAAAACCTTACAGGCTAGGCAAGAGTAGAATGATATATTCAACATTCTGAAAGACAAAAACTTTCAGCCAAGAATACTATATCCAGGGAAAATACCCTTCAGATATGATGGACAAATAAAAACTTTCTCAGATAAAAGCTGAGTTCATTGCCACAAGACCCCCCCACACACACAAGATTTGATCAACAAGGCCATCATACTTGAAAAAAAAAGAAGAAAGTGGTTACAAATCCTTCAGCAGGGAGATAAATAGGCAGACAAAGTCAGAAAATTGCAACATTCTATCAAAAACAGATTAGCAAACAATTATAACTCTAAAGATAAAGGAAAATAAAACATCAAAAATAAATATTATCACTTCATTTTAACCACATATTCAGAACATATAATGGAATAAGTTGTGACAACAACTTAGAAAGGAAAGAGGAAAGAGATGAAACCTGCTTAGAGTATGGGAATAAGAGGCTATCACAGAATAGACTATCTCATCAATGACATCTTTTATACAAACCTCACAGTAACCACTACAGAATCTGAACAAAGACTCAAATGATAAATAAATAGATAACTGGGAAAAACATCATATAAGGCCACCACACTGAGTTGGCAGTCCGAAATACACATGACTAGAAATAAGGGAAATACATAACAACTGGAAAACAAGTGATAAAATGGCAATATTAAGCCTTCATATATCAATAATCACTCTAATTGTAAATGAGTTGAATTCCCAATCAAAAGACACAGAGTGGCTGGGTGGATTAAAACACAAAACCCAATAATTTGCTGCCTCCAGGAAACACATCTCAGGTCTAAAGACAAACAGAGGCTTATAGTGAAGGGATGAAAGACAATACTCCAAGCTAATGGCAAACAAAAAAACAAGGTGTTGCCATACTTATATCAGACAAAGTAGACTTCAGGATAAAAAATACAACAAGAGACAAAGAGGGGCAGTATATAATGATAAAAAGGACACTCCACCAAGAGGACATAACACTTATATATGTACCTAACACAGGAGCAACAAAGCACAAAGAGCAACTATAAATTGATCTAAAAGGAGACATTAATAGCAACACAATAATAGTACGGGACCTTAACACCTTACTGTCATCAATGGTTAGATAAATCAGACAGAAAGTCAAGAAGGAAATAGTGGAACTAAATGAAAAACTAGACCAGATGGACTTAAGAGATATATGCAGAACACTTCATTCAAAATCAGCAGAATAAAGATTCTTCTTAAGTGTACATGGAACATTCTCAAAGATAAACCATATGTTGGGAAACAAGGCAAGCCTTTATGAACTTACAAAGATTGAAACCATAACAAGCATCTTTTCTGACCCTAATGCTATGAAACCAGAAATCAACTACAAGAAAAAAACTAGGAAAGTGACAAATGTGGCGATTAAACAGCATGATACTGAACAACGAATGGATCATGGAAGGAATTAAAGGAGAAATCAAAAAATATCTGGAGACAAATGAAAATGAAAATACACCATACCAACTCATATGGGATGCAGCAAAAGTGGTCCTAAGAGGGAAATTCATAGCGATACAAGCCCTGCTTAACAAACAATAAAAATCTCAAAGAAGCAATCTTAAACTTCATCTAACAGAACTAGAGAAAGAAGATCAAACAAAGCCCAAAGTCAGCAGAAGGAGGGAAATAATAAAAATTAGAGTGGAAATAAATGAAATTTAAACAGAAGAAGCAGTAGAAATGATCAATGAAGCTAAGAGCTTGTTCTTTGAGAAGATAAACAAAGTTGACAAAGCCTCAGCCAGACACACTAAAAAGAGAGAAGGCTAAAATAAATAAAATTAGAAATGAAAGAGGAGAAATTACAATGGATACCATAGAAACACAAAGGATTATCAGAGAATACTATGAAAAACTGAATGCCAACAAATTGGACAATCCAGAAGAAATGGATAAGTTCTGGGGCCAGCCCGGTGGCACAAGCAGTTAAGTGCGCACGCTCCACTGCGGTGGCCCGGAGTACACTTGTTCAGATCCCAGGCGCGCACTGATGCACTGCTTGGCAAGCCATGCTGTGGCAGCGTCGCATATAAAGTGGAGGAAGATGGGCATGGATGTTAGCCCAGGGCCAGTCTTCCTCAGCAAAAAACGAGGAGGATCGGTAGATATTAGCACAGGACTGATCTCCTCATGCACACACAAAAAAGAAATGGATAAGGTCTTAGAATCATACAACCTCCCAAAACTGAGCAAAGAAGAAATAGAGAATCTGAATAGACCAATCACAAGTAAAGAGATTGAAAGAGTAATCAAAAACCTCCTAAAAATTAAAAGTTCAGGACCAGATGACTTCTCTGGAGAAGTCTACCAAACATTCAAATAAGATTTAGTACCTATCCACCTCAAACTATTCCAAAAAATTGAAGAAGACAGAATACTTCCTAACATATTTTACAAGGCCAACATCACCCTGGTCCTAAAGCCAGACAAAGACACCACAATGAAGGAAAAGCACAAGCCAACATCACTGATGAACATGGATGCAAATATCCTCAACAAAATGTTGGCAGACTGAATACAGCCATATATCAAAAGGATCATAGAGCATGATCAAGTGGGACTTATAAGGACACAGGGAATGGTTCAACATCCACAAATCAATCAATGTGATACACCACATTAACAAAATGAGGAATAAAAACCCCATGATCATCTCAATAGACGCAGAGAAAGCATTTGACAAGAATAAACATACATTTATGATAAAAAAAAACTCTAATAAAATGGGTATAGAAGTAAAGTACCTCAACATAATAAAGGCCATATATGACAAACCAACAGCCAACTTTATACTCAACACAGAAAAACTGAAAGCCATCCATCTGAGTCCAGAAACAAGACAAGTGTGCCCATTTTCACCTCTCTTATTCAACGTAGCACTGGAGGATTTGACTAGAGCAATTAGGCAGTAAAAATAAATAAAAAGTATCCAAATAGGCAAGGAGGAAGTGAAACTCTCACTGTTTGCAGTCTCACCTCTCTTATTCAACATAGCACTGGAGGTTTTGACTAGAGCAATTAGGCAGGAAAAATAAGTAAAAAGTATCCAAATAGGCAAGGAGGAAGTGAAACTCTCATTGTTTGCATATAATATGATTTTATATACAGAAAACTCTAAAGAATCCACCAGAAAAATATTAGAAATAATCAACAGTTATAGTAAAGCTCCAGGGTACAAAATCAACTAACAAAAATAAGTTGCATTTGTATGTTTGAATACCAAACTAACAGAAAGAGAACTGAGGAATACAAACCCATTTACAATCACAACAAAAAGAATAAAATACCTGGGAACAAATTTAATCAAGGAGGTGAAAGACCTATACAATGAAAGCTATAAGACATTATTGAAAGCAAATGATGATAACATAAAGAAATGGTTAGATGCTACATGTACATGGATGGGAAGAATAAACATACTTAAAATATCCATACTACCTAAAGCAATCTACAGATTCGATGCAATCCCAATCAGACTCCCAATAACATTCTTCATGGAAATAAAACAAAGAATCCTAAAATTCATATGGGACAACAAGAGACCCCAAATAGCTAAAGCAATCCTGAGAAAAATGAACAAAGCTGGAGGCATCACAATCACTGACCTCAAAATATACTACAAAGATATAGTAATCAAAAGAGCATGGTACTGTTACAAAACAGACACACAGAGCAATGGAACAGAACTGAAACCCCAGAAATAAATCCACTCATATATTGACAACTCATTTTTAACAAAGGAGGTAAGAACATCCAATGGAGAAAGGAAAGTCTCTTCAATAAATTATGTTAGGAAACTGGACAGCCACATGCAAAAGAATGAAGGTAGACCATCATTTTTCACCATACACAAAAATTAACTCAAAATGGATTAAAGACTTGAAGGTAAGATGTGAAACCATAAAAATCCTAGAAGAAAATATAGGCGGTACACTCTTTGACATTGGTCTTAGAAGGATCTTTTTAAATACCATATCTACTCTGGCAAAGGAAACAAAAAAAAAAAAAATAAGCAAATGGGACTACATCAGACTAAAGAGCTTCTGCAAGGCAAAGGAAACTATGAACAAAATGAAAAGACAGCCCACCAACTGGGAGAATATATTTGCAAATCATCTAACCAACAAGAGTTAAATCTCCAAAATATATAAATAACTCATACAACTCAACAACAAAAAAAGAAACAACCCGATCAAAAAATGGGCAGAGGATATGAACAAAGTCTTTTCTAAAGAAGATATATGGATGGACAACAGGCACATGAAAAGATGTTCAACCGCATTAATCATCAGGAAAATGCAAATCAAAACTACAGTGAGATATCACCTTACACCTATTAGAATGGCTTTAATTAACAGGACACAAAACAACAATGTTGGAGTGGATGTTGAGAAAAAGGAACCCTCATATACTGTTGGTGGGAGTGCAAACTGGCACAGCCACTGTGAAAAACAGTATGGAGATTTCTCAAAAAACTAAAAATCAAAATACCATATGACCCAGCTGTACCACTACGAGGTATTTATCCAAAGAACTTGAAATCAACAATTCAAAGAGATTTATGCACCTCTATGTTCATTGCAGCATTATTCAGAGTAGACAAGAAGTGGAAGCAACCCAAGTGTCCATCCACTGATGAATGGATAAAGAAGATGTGGTGTATATATACAATGGAATACTACCCAGCCATAAAAAAAGACAAATTCTTACCGTTCACAACAGCATGGATGGAACTTGAGGGTATTATGTTAAGTGAGATAAGCTAGACAGAGAAAGACAAACACTGTATAATTTCACTCATATGTAGAGGATAAACAAATACATGGACAAAGAGAACAGCTTAGTGGTTACCAGATGGCATGGGGGTTGGGGCATGGGCATAAGGGGTAAAGGGGCACATATATATGGTGACTGACAAACAATACTGTTCAGCTGAAATTTCACAATGTTATAAACTGTTATGACACCAATTAAAAAAAGAGATACTACTTATAAAAAAAAAGACTGAGAGTGGCTGGATGGGTTAAAAAACAGGACCCAACAATACACTGCCTCCAGGAGACCCATTGCATATCTAAAGACCAACTTAGGCTCAAAGTGAATAGATGGAAGATGATAATCTAAGCAAATGGCCACCAAAAGAAAATGGGCACAGCTATATTTATAACACACAAAAAAGACTCCAGGCCAAGAAATATAGTAAGAGACGATGATTGACATTATATAATGATAACGGGGACAGTCCATCAAGAAGACATAATATTTGTCAATATATGTGCACCAAACATAGGAGCATCAAAATACATAAAACAATTATTAACAGACCTAAAGGGAGAAATTTACAGCAACGCAAAATGAGTGCAGAATTTTAATAACCCACTTACATCAATGCATAGAACATCCTGACAGAAATTCAACAAGAAAACATCAGTCTTAAGTGAAACATTAGAGCAGATGGACTGAATAGATATGTATATAGAACATTCCAACCAAAAGCAGCAAAATGCATCTTCTTCTCAAGTGCACACGGAACATTCTCAAGGATAGACCATATGCTGGGAAACAAAACAAGTCTCAATAAATTTAAGATTGAAATCATATCAAGCATCTTTTCCAAACACAATAGCATGAAACTAGAAATCAACTACAAACAGAAAACTGGAAATGTCACAAATATGTGGATATTAAACAACAGGGTACTGAATAGCTAATGGATCAACAAAGAAATCAAGAGAAATCAAAAAAATACCTGGAGACAAATAAAAATGAAAACAAGCTATACCAAAGTCTGTGGAATGTAGCAAAAGCAGTACTAGGAGAGAAGTTTATAGCAATACAGGCCTACTGAAAAACAGAAGAAAAATCTCAAATACACAATCTAACATTACACCTAAAGAAACTAGAAAAAGAAGAACAAAGCCCACAGTCAGTAGAAGGAAGGAAATAATAAAAATCAGAGTGCAAATACATGAAATAGAGACAAAAAGACAATAGAAAAGATCAATGAAGCTAACAACTGGTTCTTTGAAAAGATAAAAAAAAAATTGACAAACCTTAAGCTAGACTCACTAAGAAAAAAAAGAAAAAAACTCAAATAAAATCAGAAACAGAAAAGAGAAATTATGACAGAATTGTGAGAATACTATGCAAAGCTATACATAAACAAATTGCATTATCTAGGATAAATGGATAAATTCTTAGAATTATACAACCTTCCAAAATTTAATCAAGAAGAAATAGAGAATCTGAATAAAGCAATCGCTAGTAAGGAGATTGAAACTGTAGTCAAAAACCTCAGAAAAAACAAAAGTCTAGAACCAAATGGCTTCTCTGGCGAATTCTACCAAACCTTCAAAAAGATTGAAAACCTATCTTTCTCAAATTCTTCCAAAAAATTGAAGGCAATCTTCCTAACTCATTTTAGGAGGCCAACATTACCCTGATAACAAAACCAGACAAGGACAACACAAAAATAGAGAATTACAGGCCAATATCACTGATGAACATAGATGCAAAAGTCCTCAACAAAACATTAGCAAACTGAATACAATACATTAAAGGGATCCTGCACCACGGTCAAGTGGGATTTTTTCCGAGGATGCAAGCATGGTTCAACATCCACAAATCAATCAATATAATACATCACAGTAACAAAATGAAAAATAAAAATTTTATGATCATCTCAATAGATGCAGAGAAAGCATTTGACAAGATTCAGCATTCATTTATAATAAAAACTGTTGATAAAATGGGTAAAGAAGGAAAATATCTCAACATAGTAAAGGTTGTATGTGACAAACCCACAGCTAACAAACTCAACAATGAAAAACTGAAAGCTATCTCCCTAAGAACAGGAATGAGACAAGGATGCCAACTCTTATTCGATATGGTATTAGCAGTCTTAGCCAGAGCAATTAGTCAAGAAAAGAAATAGAAATACCCAAATTGGAAAGGAAGAAATAAAACAGTCATTTATTGCAGATGACATGATTTTATATATAGAAAACCCTAAAGAATCTACAAAAAAAAATTAGAAGTAATAAATGAATACAATAAAGTTGCAGGGGGGCCGGCCCCATGGCTTAGCGGTTAAGTGCACGCGCTCTGCTGCTGGCGGCCCGGGTTTGGATCCTGGGCGTGCACCGACGCACCACTTCTCTGGCCATGCTGAGGCCGCGTCCCACGTGCAGCAACTGGAAGGATGTGCAGCTATGACGTACAGCTATCTACTGGGGCTTTGGGGGGGGGGAATAAATAAATAAATAAACATTATAAAAAAAAGAATTTAAAAAAAAATAATAAAGTTGCAGGGTATAAAATCAACATACAAAAATCAGTTGCATTTCTATACACTAAGAATAAACTAGCAGAAAAAGAAATCAAGAAAACATTCACATTTATGATAAAAACGAAAAGAATAAAATATCTATGAATAAATTTAACCAAGGAAGTGAAAGACATGCAGAATGAAAACTATAAGACATTGTTGAAAAAAATTGAAGAAGACACAAAGAAATGGAAAGATATTCCATGCTCATGGATTCAAGAACTGATATCAGTTCTTGAATATAGTTAAAATGTCCCTATTACCTAAAACAATCTACAGATTTAATGCAATCTCTATCAAAATCCTAACAACATTTTTCATGGAAATAGAACAAAGAATCCTAAAATGTATATGGAACAAAAAAAGGACCCTGAATAGCCATAGCTCTCCTGAGAAAAAAGAACAAACCTAGAGGGTATCACACTCCCTGATTTCAAAGTATACTACATAGCTACAGTAATCAACAAAGCATGATATTTGCAAACAAACAAACAAACAAAATCCAGACATACATATAGGTGTAACAGAATTGAGAGCCCACAAATAAGCCCACTCATACACGGACAGCTAATTTTCAATGAAGGAGCCAAGAACATACAACAGAGAAAGCAAAGTCTCTTCCAACAAATGATGTTCAGAAAACTGGACAGCCACATGTGAAGAATGAAAGTAGACCGCTATCTTATACCATATACAAAAATTAACTCAAAAGGGATTAAAGACTTGAATGTAAGACCAGAAATCATACTATTCCTTGAAGAAAACATAGACAGTAAGGTCCTTGACATCAGTCTTAATGATGCTTTTGTGGCCATGACTTCAAAGACAAAGGAAACAAAAGCAAAAGCAAATGGTAATACTTCAAGCGAAAAAACTTCTGTACAGCAAAGGAAACCATCAAAAAAATTCCAAAAAAACAACATACTGACTGGGAGAAGATATTTGCAAATCATACATTTGATAAGAGGTTAATACCCAAAATATATAAAGAACTCATACAACTTAACAAAAACTGAACTAATGACCCAGTTAAAGAAAGGGGCAGAGGATCCAAACAGGCATATTTCCAAAGAAGATGCATAGATGGGCAACAGGGACGTAAAAAGATGTTCGATATCACTAATTATTAGGGAAATGCAAATCAAAACCAAAACGAGATATCACCTCATGCCAGTCAGAATGGCTATTTTTAAAAAGACAGGAGATAACAAGTGTTGGAAAGGATGTGGAGAAAATGGAATGCTTATACACTGCTGGTGAGAATGTAAATTGGTGTAGCCACTGTGGAAAACAGTATGGAGATTCCTTAAAAAATTAAAAATAGAAATACCATATGATCCAGCACTTCCAGTTCTGGGTATTAATCATAATAATACAAAAACACTAATTCAGAAAGATATATGTACCCCTATGTTCATTGCAGCATTATTCACTATAGCCAAGACATGGAAAAAACATAAATGCCCATCAAAGGATGAATGGATAAAAAAGGTGGGTGTATATATACAATGAAATACTACTCAGCCATAAAAAAAGGTAAAATCTTGCCATTTGTGACAACATGGATGAACCTTGAAGGTATTGTGCTGAGTGAAATAAGTTAAACAGAGTAAGATAATTACCAGAAAATTTCACTTATATGTGGAAGACAGAAAAAGCAAAAACCAAAACAACAAGAAACAAACACATAGGTACAGAGAACAGATAGGTGGTTACCAGAGAGGGAGAGCGGTGAGCAGAGTGCCAAAGGGGGCAAAAAGAGACATTTGTACAATGATGGATAGAAACTAGACTTTTGGTGTTGAACAGGATGTAGTGTATGCAAAAGTTGAAATATAATGATGTACACCTGAAATTTATATGTTATAAACCAATATTATCTAAATTAATTAATTAATAAAAGTTAAATGAGGGACAAATCCAATTTATCAATATTTACAATAAATTATAAATAGAGTATATTTGCCTTTTAAGTGATAGAAATTCACAATCTGAGTAAAACATACTATTTTCTTTAATTTAGCCATAAAATTTGTTAGTTGTCTACCCAATAAACATCTAAAACATAATGACCCACAATGTTAAATGGGTTTGATGCTCACCATCACTCCCTTTATTATAACTTCTACAGTTTTGAGATCTTCATTTTGATATATTTATTTTCTCTTTATGACCTGGTTTTATCATCAACTGTTCATAAATGTGGTACTCCTTTATTTTTAAACTTTTTTTTAGATAACTGAAGATCTGCAGACAGTTGTAAGATATAATACAGAGAGATTTTATGTATCCTTTACCCAGTTTCCCCAATAGTACCATCAAACTATAGTACAATATCACACCCAAGATATTGACATTGACATAGTCACCACAGTGAACTGTTCCATCACCAAGAAGATTCACCATACTGCCCTTTTAAAGCTTAAGTCACATTCCTCTCACTTCACTCTTCCATAACCCTCGACAACTGCTAATCTGTTCTCCATTTCCAAAATTTTGATATTTGAAGAATGTTACAACAATGTGCTCAAACAGCATGTAATCTTGAATTGGCTTCTTTCACTCGACATAATCCTCTGGAGATACACCCAAGATGCTATTCTTATCAATAGTTCATTCTTCTTTATTTCTGAGTAGTATTCCCTATATGGATATGTCACAGTATGTTTAACCACTCACTCATTGAAGGACATCTGGATTTTTCCAGCTTTTCGACATTCAAGAAAGGCTGCTATAAACATTTATGTAAAGTTTTTTTGGTTTGTTTTTTTGCTGAGGAAAATTTTCTCTGAGCTAACATTTGTTGCCAATCTTCCTCCTTTTGCTGAGGAAGATTCACTTTGAGCTAACAACTGTTGCCAATCTTCCTCTTCTTGTATGTGAGCCACTGCCACAGCATGGCCACTGACAGACGAATGATGTAGGTCTGTGCCAGGGAACTGAACCCGGGTCACCAAAGTGGAGTGTGCTGAACTTAAGCACTAGGCCACCAGGGCTGGCCCTATGACAGGTTTTTGTGTGCAAATAAATCTATTTCTCTGAGATCAAAGGCAAGAAATGCAATTTCTGGGTCATATAATAGTTGCATGTTTCATTGTTTTTTATTTTTTGGGGGGGTTTTGTTTTGTCATTAAGAAACTCTAAATTTTTTTTCCATAGTGTTTTCACATTTCACTATCCCACCACAATGTATGAGAGATTCAGTTTCTCATCATACTGTACAGCATTGTTCTCCCTATTTTGCAGTTCAGCCATTTTGATACATGTGCAGTGATAGCTCATTGTGGTTTTAGTTTGCAATTATCTAATAGCTAACAATGTACAACATCTTATCATGTATTTATTTGCATTTATACATCTACCATGTCTTTTGCCCATTTTTTAATTGGATTACTTGTTCTTTAACTCTTAAATTTTGAGAATTCTTTATGTAGTCTAGATTCTAGTCATTTGTCAGATATGTGATTTACAAATATTTTCTCCCACTCAGTAACTTATCTTTTTGTTCTCTAACAGAGTCTTCCACAAAGCAAGTTTTAAAAATTTTTTATGAAGTCAGTTTGTAAAATTTTCCTTCCATGGTTGTGCAAAGGGCTCTTTGCCTAGCCCTGAAATCAGAAGGTTTCTTTCTATTTTTTGTTTTATAGCTCTAACTTTTACATTTAAGTCTTTGATTCAAGTTAATTTTTTATGAGATGTAAGACAAGATTCATTGTCTTGCCTATTGATGTCTTAAGGCTTCAGAACCATTTGTTTAAAATTTGTTTACTTAGTTGCTTTTGTACCCTTGTCAAAAACAATTGGGGAATATTTATGAGGGTCTCCCAGATTCTCTATTTGGTTTCATTGATCTATGCATCTATCCCTTTGCCAAAATCACATGGTGTTGATTACTATAGCTCTATGATAAGTCTTGAAACCAAGTAGACCTTACATTTCATTTTATTCTCTTTATTCAAAATTATTTTAGCTCTTCTAGTTCCCTAGTATTTGTGTATAAATTTTTGAATAATTTTGTTTATATCCACAAAAAGATATTATTTGGATTTTGAAAGAAATTGTGTTAAGCCTATCTGTTAATTTGGGGAGAATTAACGTCTTTATCATGATGAGTCTTCCAATCCATGGACATGATAAATCTTTCCATTAATTTAGATCATCTTTGATATATTTTACAGTGTTGTGTAGTTTTCAGTATATAATTCTGTGCATGTTTTGTAAGATTTACACTTACGAATTTTATTTTTTTGAATCATTTTAAATCATAATGAATTTTTAATTTAAATGTCCATGTGTTCAGTGCTGATATGTAGAAATACAATTGGCTTTTTTATGTTGATCTTGTATTCTGCAACCTTAATGAATTTACCTATTAGCTCTAGGAGGATTTTTTGTAAACTCCTTGGTATTCTCTCCATATACAGTTATGTAAACTGCAACTGGGAAAAGCTTTATTTTTTTCTTGCCAATATGTATGTCTTTCATTTCCTTTTCTTCCTTATTACACTGTCTACAACTTTCTGCTCTATGCTGAATAGGAGTAGTGAGAGTAGACATTCTTGCATTTTCCCCTTTCTTAGGGTGAAAACATTTAGTCCTATGTTCAGCTTTTTGAGGAACTGCCAAAATGTTTTCCATAACAGCTATATTATTTTACATTTCCACCAGCTTTCTATGAGAGTTACAATTTTTACGAATCTTCACCAACACTTTTTATTTTCCTTTATATAACTATATTAGTGATCCAAGTAGGTGTGAAGTGGTATCTCATTGTGGTTTTAATTTTCATTTCTCTAATGGTTAATGATGTCGATCATCTTTTCATGAACTTATTGGCCATTTGTATATCCGTATATCTTCTTTGAAGAAATATCTATACAAACCGTAAGCCCATTTTTGACTAAGTTATATGCATTATTGTTGTAGAGTTGTAGGAGTTTCTTTATATATTCTGGATCTTAAAACTTTAGAATGTATATAATTTGCAAATATTTTCTATCAAACTTTAGATTGTCTTTTAACTTTCCTGATAACATCATTTGATGCACAAAAGATTTTAATTTGGGTGAAGTCCAATTTATCTATTTTTTTCTGTTTTTGTTCATGTTTATCATGTCATATCTAAGAATCCATTGCCAAGATCATGAATATTTACCCATATATTTTATTCTAGCAATTCATAATTTTATCATTTTAGAGTTTTGATATATTTTGAGTTAATTTTTGTATGCGGTGTAGGTTGTCTAACTTCATTTCTTTGTATGTGGAAATCCAGTTGTCCCAGTATCGTTTTTTGAAGAAATTGTTTTTGACCACATGGAATATATTTGGCAACCTTCTCAAAAATCAATTGGCCAAAATAAAAAAAAGTTGATGAGCACGCGGAGAAATTGGAAAATTTGTGCACTGCTAGTGGAAATGCCAAATGGTGCAGCAACTATGGAAAACAGTATTGGAGTTTCTCAAAAAATTTGAAATAGAATTACCATATGATCGAGCAATTCCACTTTTGGATATGCACTCCAAAGACTGAAAGCAGGGACTTGAACATTTATTTGTACACCCATATACATTACAGCATTATTCACAATAGTGAAAAAGCTACCCAAGTGTTAATTGATATATAAATGAATAAATAAAATGTGATATACACATACAGTGGAATATTACTGAGCCTTAAAAAGGAAGAACTTTTGACACATGCTACAACATGGGTGAACCTTGAAGACATGCTAAGTAAATAAGACAACGCATTTGTCACACAAGGACAAATACATCATGATTCCACTTACTGAGGTAACTAGAGTAGCCCATTGCATGAATGTACCACAGTGTATTTATTTATTCCCCTACTGAAGGTCATCTTATTTGCTTCTAAGTTTTACGAATTATGAATAAAGCTACTGTAAATATCCATGTGCCAGTTTTTTTAAGGATATAAGTTTTCAAACCGTTTGGGTAAATACCAAGGAATACGATTGCTGTATAGCATGCTGAGTATATTTAGTTTTGTAAGAAACTGTCAAAGTGTCTTTCAAAGTGGCTATACCATTTTGCATTCCCACCGCCAGAAATGAATGAGATTTTCTATTGCTCCTCATCCTCACCAGAATTTGGTAATGTCAATGTTTGGGATTTTTGCCATTCCAATATGTGTGTAGTGGTATCTCATTGTTGTTTTCATTTGCAGTTCTGTAATGACATATGTGAAGCATCTTTTCACACGTTTTTTTCTCATCTATTTATCTTCTTTCGTGCAGAATGTGTTCAGATCTTTTGCCCAGTTTTCATTCTGGTCATTCTTTTTCTTATTGTTGAGTTTTAAAACTTCTTTGTATATTTTGGATATAAGTACTTTACTAAATATGTCTTTTGAAAATATTTTCTCCCAGATTGTGGTATGTCTTTTCATTCCTTTGAAAGTATCTTTAGCATAGCAGAAGCTTTTAATTTTAATGAGGTCCAAATTACCAATAATTTCTTTCATGAATCATGCCTTTGATGTTGTATCTAAAAAGTCATCACCAAACCAAAGTTCATTTAGATTTTCTGCTATGTTATCTACTAGAAGTTTTACAGTTTTGTGTTTTACATTTAGATCTATGTCCCATTTTGAGTTAATTTTTGTGAAGGGTGCAAGGTCTATGTCTAAATTCATTTTTTTCTTGTGGGTGCCCAGTTGTTCCAGAACAATTTGCTGAAAAGACTATCTTTTCTCCATTGTATTACTATTGCTTTTTTGTCAGAGATCAGTTGACTATATTTGTGTGGATCTATTTCTGAGTTCTCTATTCTGTTCCATTGATCTATTTTTTTTTTTTGTCCCTTCTTCAATACCACACTGTCTAGATTACTGTAGCTTTACAATAAGTCTTAAAGTCACGTAGTGCCAGTCTTCCAATTTTCTCCTTCAATATTGTGTTGGCTATTCTGAGTCTTTTGTATCTCCACATAAACTTTAGAATCAGTTTGTCCATAGCCACAAAATAACTTGCTAGGATTTTTTTGGGATTGCATTGAATCTACATATTCTGTTGGGAAGAACTGACATTTTGACAATATTCGGTTTTCCCATTCATGAATGTGGAATTTCTCTCCAGTACTTTAATTATCTTTGATGTGTTTCATGAGAGGTTTGAGATTTTCCTCATATAGATCTTTTACATATTTTGTTAGATTTATATCTAAGTATTTCATTTTAGGGGATGTTAATATAAATGGTATCTTGTTTTAAATGTCAAATTCCAATTTTTCATTGTTTGTATACAGAAAAAATTGACTTTTGTATATAAACCTTATGTCTGTCTCTTTGCTCTAATCACTTATTACGGGAGTTTTTCTTGTTGGTGTTGATTCTTTCTGATTTTATACATAGACAAAAATGTCACCTACAAATGAAGACACTTTTATTTCTTCAACCTGTAAAATCATTATTTCCCTTGTTCATTTTGTTGCTTTAGCTAAGACTTCCAGTATGATGTTGAAAAGGAGTGGTGAGAGGGGACATCATTGCTTTGTTCCTGAACTTAATGGGAAAGCTTCTAGTTTTTCATTATTAAGTATACAGTTATCTGTAGGTTTTTTGTTGATGTTCTTAATCTTAATATTCTTTAATGTCTTTGAGGAAGTTCCCCTCTATTCCTAGTTTCCTGTCAGTTTTTATCTTGAATAGGGATTGAATTTTGTGAAATGATTTTTCTACATCTATTGATGTGATCATATGATGTTTATTCTTTAGCCTGTTTATGTGATAGATTACAGTAATTGATTTTTGAATGTTGAAGCAACCTTGCATACCTGGAATAAATCTCACTTGATTATAATGCATAATTGTTTTTATACATTGTTGAACTTGATTTGCTAGTATTTTGTTGAGGATTTTTGCATCTATGTTCATTATTGGTCTGTAGTTTTTTTTCTTATAATGTCTTCGGTGTTAGAGTAATGCTGGCCTCAGCATGAATTAGAAGTATCCCCTCTGCTTCTATCTTCTGAGCTTGTAGAGAATTAGTACAATTTCTGCCTTAAGTGTTTGGTAGAATTCATCAGTGAACCCATCTGGGCCTGGTGCTTTCTGTTTTGGAAGGTTATTAATTATTGATTCAATTTCTTTAATACATATAAGTTTATTCAGGTCATCTATTTCTTCTTGTGTGAATTTTGCCAGATTGTGTATTATACTTTTAATATACTGTTGGATTTAGTTTGTTAGTATTGTGTTAAAAATTTTCATCTATATTCATAAGAGGTATTGGTCTGTAAGTTTCTTTTCTTGTAATGTGTCTGTCTGGCTTTGGTGCTAGGGTGATGATGGCCTCGTAGAATGCATTAGAAATTGTTTCCTCCTCTGTTTTTTGGAGGAGTTTTAAAAGGATCAGTCTCAATCTTCTTTAAATGTTTGGTAGAATTCTACATTGAAACCATTTGGTTCTGGGTTTTTCTTTGTTAGGGGGTTTTTGATCACTGATTCAATCTCTTTACTTATAGGTCTGTTGAGATTTTCTATTTCATTTTGAGTCAGTTTAAACAATTTGCATGTTTAAAGCAATTTTTCCTGTTCATCTAGGTTATCTAATTTATTGGTTACAATTGTTCAAAATATTCTTTTATAATTTTTTTTGTTTCTGTAGGATGGGTAGAAATGTCTCCATTTTTATTTCGAATTAAATTGGGTCTTCTCTCTACTTTTCTTTGTAAAAGTCTAGCTAAAAGTTTGTCAATTTTGCTGATCTTTTTTCAAAGAACTATCTTTTGGTTTTATTGATTCTATTGTTCTTCTATTCTCTATTTTATTTATCTCTACTCTAATCTTTATTATTTCCTCATTTCTGTTGCCTCTGGGCTTAACTTGGTCTTCTTTTTCTAGTTTCTCAATGTATAAAGTTAGGTTATTAGTTTGACATCTCTTCTCTTTTATATGTTAAGCATTTACAGCTATAAATTTCCCTTTGAGCCTGCCTTCCCTTCATCTCATAAGTTTTGAAATATTATAGTTTTGTTTTCATTTGTCTCCAAGTATTTTTAATTTCCGTTGTGATTTCTTCTTTGACCATTAGTTGTTCATGAATGGATTGTTTAATTTTCACATATTTATGAATTTCCTAGTTTTCCTTCTGTTATTGAATCCTAGTCTCATTCTATTGTGGTGGAAAAAGATATTTTGTCTAATTTTAATATTTTTAAAATTGATTGATAATGGTTTTGTGGTCTAACTTATGGTCTATCCTGTGGAATATTTTATGTGCACTTGAGAAAAATGTGTATTCTGCTTTTGTTGGATGGAATGTTTTATATATTTCTGTTAGGTCTAGATTTCTGTGGGTTTTTGTTTGTTTGTGTGTTTGTTTTATAGTGTTGAATCCCTCAATTTCCTTATTGATTATCTGTCTTAGTGTTGTTAATGTAATAGTAATAAATTATTTTGGATATGAAACACAAATGAATATTTTACTTCTGTCTCTTGGATTTTGTTTGTTTGTTTGGTGAGGAAGATTTGCCTTGAGCTAACATCTGTGCCAATCTTCTTCCACTTTGTATATGGGACACCACCACAACATGGCTTGATGAGCACTGTGTAGGTTAGTACCTGGGATCCAAATTCATGAACCCTAGGCCGTGAACTTAAACCTTACACCACTGGGCTGGCCCTGATTTTGTTTTATTATTAATGGAGGTTTTTGGCTCTGCAGGCTATAATTTCCGCCTTTTTTTATGGTGTCTTTTCTATTTGTCTATTTGACATGTCTTGTGATTTCCCTTCCTTTTGTCTTATTAAATTTATCATGAGCAGCTTTGTTTTGACTCTATTTACTTTGAGAGATTCTAAGGGAATTCTTCTAATTCCCTTTTCTTTTATCTCACACTTGTCTGTTTACCCCTCTCAAAAAGAGTTGAAGACAGTTGTGTTTGATGCACTGTGTTATAACTGAAGAAAGAGAAGACAAATTCAGCTGTAGCTGTGTTTAGAACTTTATTGAAAGAACTAGACTCTACTCTTCATTTACTCTACTAGTAGGGAGGGTGTCCTATTTTATTGGAAAGATACTCATGTGACTGCCTTGTTTTCTCTAGTTAGTTTGGAGCCCATCTTTCTAAGTGAGAAAGATCACCCTCGTTTTTATTTCCTCCACGGCTCTAACTCTGTAGCTTTTTTTTCTATTCTCCATCTCTGCCCCATTCTCCCTCCAGTCAAAAGAGGGAAAATACTCCTTCATCTGATTCTCTCCAAAAGTGGGGAATTGGTGAGAATTCTGGGGACATTAGGAATCACCAATATCATTCCTGTGATTGGGAAGGTCTAGAAATCATTTTCTTCAGCGAGACTTCCTGCTCTGAAGTCATATTGATCTTTGTCTTTTTATTATCTCAGGACACCTAAGGACCACGTGGACTGAAGAGAAGAATCTGGCAAATTAACCTTGACATCTAGTAAAATCCATATCCCAGATCAAACATAATGTTGCCAGACCCCCAAACCCATGCTTTGGTCTCTTGTGCTATGCTTACATTATAAAGTGTAGTTTCCTGACCATAGCGTTTCCTCTTTGGTGTTCATGAATGAATGTTCCATTAAAGTTTGGCCATAGATGCACTGGAACTCTGACAGGTATACACTATGTGCAGTGACACAGAGGAATGAGAAACAGCAAGCCTGGAAGGGAGCAAGTAATTCAGTATGGTTAGAGGATAGAGAATGTGGGTGAGGTAGGAAGACATAAGGCTGAGATATACAAAGAAATCAGAAAATAAAGATTATAGTTGTTAAAGACTTTAGACTTTGTTTTGGAAAAGTGGGTAGCCACTGAAGGAAAGACTTAAAGACTAAGGAGCAACATAATCATATTAGATTTTCAGAAGTCTCTCCCTGGTGGCAATGTGGAAGCTGGATTTAATACTGGAAAAATTGGAAACAAAGGACCTGCTGAGAACATTATTATGTTCTAATCAAGATGTGGATTCTGTTGTGCTCCAGCCAGCCATAGGACCAAGGGAAGATACTGACTACCAAACGAAAGTGGAAGGGGGCCTTCCACTGCCAGTTATAATGCACCTATATTCACATTCTAGGAAAGAGATGTCAAGCTCAAATCTGTCCTTGAGCACCTCAGATCAGATTGTTAAATAGTGCCCATAACTTCTCAAGTGGACTGAAGTCAATGAGTGTTTTCCCAGGTTCTAATATAGGATTTCTCTGACTTTGAACATTTATGTTTCTGCTCATGTTCAGGATTCACCATCAATCTTTTTCTTCTGAAGGTCCACAAGTGCTGAGGCTGCCATGTGTAAAAAGGAAATGACAATGCACACGTATAAGGTAAGTGGTGTTTTTATGAGATATATTAAAATAGAAATAAACACATGGTGGGGAAAAAAAGGCAAGTGAAGGAAGGAGTTCATATACATGACAAATCAAAATTACCCAAATTGTCAGAATGCCAGAGAACCTCTGGTAGATACATTAAATCAAAACAACTGTCACATAACCTTGACACAATGGCAACTGAACTCTTGAGATGATTTGAAGGAATAAGGAGTTAAGGTTTGCAGAGGTTGCTTGGAAAAGCAGACTGGCACCAAATTAGTTTTTGTTTGTTTCTTTGCTTTATTTTTATTTTAATCAATATTTTAATGCCATAAAGATTCAAAGTTATTCTCTATGATTTGTTGTCAAAAAGTGGCATTCCACTGTCCTTGTATCGCCTTCTTCTCCCACCGAAGTAAATTCACTGTCCTTTTTGATCTCTTTTCCTATTTGTCTCAATATCTCCAATAACATACTATTACTGTTACCTCATTTTCACTTTTAAGGGGTAGTTATTGATTTCCTACAGTGGAAGAATACCAGTTTTTGATTCACCTTTCCTCCATTCCCACACCATTTCTACCCTTTACATCCTTCTCTTCCCTCTCCTCCCACCTAGACAACAAAATATTATTGTAACATTGGTTAATTTAATAGACAGTGTCCATATTATTTCTAAAATTTAAATGCTATTCACCACTAAGCCATGTGGTAAACTGATTATTTTTATTTTCCACCACAACTTTTTCTGGAATGAATAATTATTATGTTATTGTGTTGTTTTATTTGTTAGATTTTTCTGTAGACTTATTACTAAGTTTATTCCAAAATATTTTAGGACACTTGACATACTACATATTGTGTCAATGTCATCTTCTTGGAGAAATTGCTCCTGAACCCTCTGGCTAGTTTTAAAATGGACTGAATGCCTCTGATTTTGGTACAAAGCTGTCATACAGGCATTTTCTTTCACCATCACACTGATGGTTTCATTAGGATCTCCTGGTCACCGGACCCTCGCTCTCCTCGTCATTAGTCTACTCTCCCCTTTGGGTGTGGCATATGCTGCCATAGCTTCTTGATAAAAACCTAGCATGCTAGGTAGACTTTTGCAGGTATTGTATCTTATAAAATGTCTTTATCATACCTTGCCATTTGATTACTAATTTAGATTGGAATAGAATTCTAGATCAAAAATAATTTTTCCTTAAAAAATTTAAATCTATTCCTTATTTTGTTTGTTTGGTGTAGAGAAGTCTCAAGCCATTCTGATTGACTCCTGATTTTTTTAAAAGTGTCCTTTGTGTTTTCTTTTTCTCTTCTAGGCTTTTTTTTCTTTGTTCTCAAAATTCAGATTTTTCTAATGATATAACTTGTTATGAATCTATTATCATAGCTCTTTTATTCTCGACACTTTCATCCTGCATATCTGAGGATTTTAATAATTTTGTTGACGATTCTTTTCTCAATCACTATGAAATACATTTTAGGCACATATTATAGCTTCTGGATTTTTTTTTAATTTTGAGTTTATTTTCCTGTTATTCATTTCCTTTTTATTCTGCCTTACTTTCTGAAAGATTTCTGCATCCAGTGGGCATCTAAATATATCTTTCAAACTTCTATTGAGTTTTTTCATGAGTAATTCGTAAATGTTCTTTTGTCTTATGAATATTTCTTTTCCTTCTAAGTTCCTTTCATTGCTTCATATTGCAAAGTTTTTTTTAATTTCTCTAAGGATATTTATTGACAATTATTTATTTGAAGTCTTGTTCTTCTTGAAAAAGCTGTTCTAAGCTACTTGTTTATGATTATTGTATATGAATTCTCTCCCTCATGCTAAAGGCTTTCTTCAGATACCTAATGATCTTAGGCTGTCTATTCATATTTAAATGCGGAAAATTAAAACTTCTGTGTAAACTCAGAGAATGTGAAGTATGTACTTTTCTGATAGGAATTGGATTGATTCATTTGGTTGGGCTGGTCAGAGTCTCCAGAGAAATCATTTCCATGCTCCAGACAAGAGGATTAGGGCTGACTACCAGCATTCAAGAAGCTGAGTGGATATAGTTCAGGCTTCTATCCTCCAGGAGGCATGCATTCACTTAGTGGCTGTGGTTTCAGTGTGATATCCCTGCTCTCAAACATCTTGGCCTCTCCTTGTCTAGAGATATTTTTTTTACCCTCCTCAAAGAATAACATTGAGTATTCTTCTGAAATCAGGAAGGGCACTAGTCCAGGGAAGCAAAAAAAGAGGCAAGGATCTGGGGATCTAAGTGATTCTCAACAACTTCTAACCAATCATCTTTTATTTTACTCATCCAGCCATCCCATTACTTCTATTTCAAGGGATACATTTTACACCAGCCCCTGAGCCTATTGAAGATACTGCATCATAAAACACATTGCTTTTCAGTTCACATCCTTCACACCCACCCACACACCCATCCACCCATATGATTCACGATTCAGCTTTCTCAAGACTACTAAGTGAGTAACTTCTCATTGCTAGTGATATCCAGCTCCCAAAATATTGTCCCTGTGTCTCTCTACCATTATCTCTCTCTTTGTAGGTTTATTAATGACAACAAAAATAGTACTGTACTACTGTTTAATGGGCTTTCAGGAGGGAGTAAAGTTAGATGTATGTGGTCAATCAGCCATATTTACCCATAAGCTACAGCATTAGTTTTTGTTTAAGCATTTATTTTCAATTCTCCTTAGTTCAAGTCATAGTTAATAGCCTAAATATGTCACTTGGGCAAATGCATTCTGTTCATTTTCAGAGAGGCATCTGAATATGCAAATGATCAGGTTTCCTCATATACATAAGAGGATCAGCACACACACACACAGGCACACACACGTATGTATATATTAGTCAGAAACATAGAGAGTGAGAGAGAGAGAGGCAGAGACAGAGTCAGAGGCAGAGACAGAGAAAAAGAGAAAGAGAGAGAGAGCACTTTATTTTAAGGAATTGGCTCATGCAACTGGGGACCCTGGCAAGCCCAAAATCTGTAGGGAGGGCCAGCAGGCTGGAGACCCAGGGAAGAGCTGATGTTGCAGTTCAAGTCCAAAAACCATCTGCTGGCAGAATTCCTTCTAGCTCAGAGGAGGTCAGTTTTTTGTTCTATTAAGGCCTTCAACTAATTGGAAGAGGCCCACCCACATTATTGTGGATAGTCTGCTTTACTCAAAGTCTACCATTTTTAAATGTTAATCTCATCCAAAAACATCCTCACAGAAACATCTGGAGTAATGTTTGACCAAATATCTGGGCATTGTGGCCCAGCCAAATCAATCCATAAAATTAACCAACACACACACACACACAATTTTTATTATATTTATAACTTTTATTATAACATTTATTATATATATAATTTATATTATAACTATATATAATTTTTGTTATTAGAAATTAGTCTCTCCATGAAACATAGTGATAAGGTCTCAGGCCATAGACTCCAGTAGACCAAGATTCAACTTATTTCACCTTAAAACTCACTTTTTCTCCTCCTACTCCTCCTTCTCCTTTTTTCTTCATTTTCTTTTACTGAGGAGGATGACACTATTACACACTTCTAAGGAGAGTGAGTATTTTATAAAGTAGTGTGAAGAATGAATTGATAATGCATGTGGCTCATAGTGAATTCTCCAAAATGTGCTGCATCACTTTTGTTATTACTATAGTGTTTATCTAAATATTAATTCATCAGAGAAACATTTCCTTATCAGATCTACACAGCATTCTTCAAGATCATTAACCCCTTCTTTGCCTTATTTGTCTCCCTCCTGGTACTCTAGGAAGACAGAGATATTTTGGTGTTTTTCATTGCTGTATTCCTACAGAGGACCTGCTATATGAATGTAACTAAAAAAAAAAGAAAAAAAAGTGAATATGTGGATTATCAATATTGTAGAAAGCAGACATCTATGCCAACCACTTTAACTCCTTGTCCTTATATCTGACTATGTCTCAAAAGCGAGTAAGGTAGTTTTCATGACTAAATGCAATATAAGCGTCTATTAAAAATAAAAACAAGAAAAATAGAAAAACATTGGAAACTTTTATCGTTAAATACATCATTAAGAAAATTAATGGCTAAGCCAAACAGTGAGAATATATTTAAAAAAAGAAAACCTATATTTGGCAAAGGACAGGTATTCAGGATTTATAAAGAACTCCTACGTTTCAATAATGAAAAGAAAACCAATGAAAAATGAGAAAATATTTTAACAGACACATCACAAACGAAAATATAAAATGGCCAATAAACACATGAAAAAATTGCTCAAAATTATTAGACAACATAGAAAAAACTATGAAAACTGAAGTGAGATAACTATCCTTCACTAGGATGGCCAAAATTAAAGACTGATAACAACCAATGTTAACAGGTATATGGAATAGAAATGCTGTTACAGTGTTGGTATGAATATAAAATGGTACTAAACACACACCTCCCCAGCAATTCTAAAACTATGTGTTTACCCAAGAGAAAGGAAAATATTTATCCAAAAAAGTACTTAAACTATCTGTTCATAAAAGTTTTCGGCAAGATAGCCAAAATATGCAAACAGCCCAATATACAGGAATAGATAAATAAACTGTGGTATATTCAGACCAAAAAATTATTATTCAGCAATAAAGAGGAAAGAACTATGTACAACATTGGTGAATCTCAAAAATATTATGCTGAGTAAAAAAAACTTTACATGCAAGATTCCATACTGTATGAATTCATTTACTTGAATTTCTAAAATACATGATAAATCTTACCTACAGTTGAAAATAAAATCAGAGTTGTGATTGCCTGGGGTGGTGGTGGAAGGAAATGACTGGGAGAGATCATGAAGAAACGTTCTGGGGTGATGGTAAAGTTTATTATATTGATAGGAGTTTGGTTATATGGTGTATATGTCAAAACTTAGCAAAAAAAAAAAAAAAGATGTATGCAGTTCATCATTTGTAAATGTTACCTCAACAGAGGGAAACACTATTAACAAAACTGAGCTCTAGTTAATGACATATATGGTATTTAGCATGCACGTTTATTTAATTTACTTTGAAATGCATCAAAAAGGATGGATTAATGGATGGAGATAGGTGTGGATAGAAAGATAGACTTGTGATAAAGCAAATATAGTGAAATGGCAGTGATAGACTCTAGAGGGTGTTAACTGTAAAATTCATTCAATTTTGTTGTACATTTGAAAATTTTCGTAATAAAATTTTGGAAATAATAAAATGGGAATAAAAGATAAGTAAAAGAGAGGCTGGCTGGCAGCCTGGTGGTTGGGTTCGCTTGCTCTGCTTTGGTGGCCCGGAGTTCATGGGTTTGGATCATGGGCATGGACCTACACACAGCTTGTCAAGCCATGCTGTGCCAGGCATCCCATATAAAGTGGAGGAAGATGGGCACAGATGTTAGCCCAGGGCCAGTCTTCCTCAGCAAAAAGAGGAGGATTGGCAACAGATGTTAGCTCAGGGCTAATCTTCCTCACAAAAATAAATATAAATAAATAAATAAATATAAATAAATAAATAAAAGACTCAAAGAGATTCTAGGTTTTCGGGCACCTGAGATGTGTTTGTTGCTCTATTTGCACTTCCAAGCTTTAGGCTTTCAAGAAGCCAAGGCAAAAGGACAGATGTGTGGGACTATTGACTCGTGTCCTGGACTTGGATGGCTCCTGGCCACAGCATAGTCTGTGTAGACGCTATATAGGCCTACCTTTCTCTCAAAATATCACTTTAGTTCAGAGACAATTTGACCAAAAAACAAGCACATCACTCTTTCCCTTGTCTTTGAGAGCTACAAAGAAATATATGTTTTTCAAGAAAATTCCATTAAATGTCAAAGATATGAACCTCATTACAACACTATAGGGCACGTGCTGGTGACCTCCAGTGAAGTTGGTACAATTCCTGCCTTGTGAAATTGTTCAGCAACAATCATACTTCCTGTTGTTAAATCAATACCTTCAACTCGATACCTGGAGTTTTGGTGTTTTATCACTACCAGGGATTTCCGAGCATGTTGTTTCACTGAAGTTAGTTCAAACACTATTGTTCTTGAGAGGGCTTGAGAAGGAAAATACAGCTATAACTCTCCTCAAAAATTAATACTCCATGATGCAAATATTGCAAAGTAGAGAGTAAGGATTACATAATGGGCATGCTTTAAGTCTCGTTTTAGGCAGTTTTTTCCATCTGAAGCCTTCCTCGTTTTGCAAAACAGATCTAAATGCTCCAGGTCTAAGTAACATTTGTCTTAACATTTTTTATTTTTTTATATTATAACATTTATCACACTGTATTATAAACCATTTGCATAGAGAACTTCCTACTAGACTATGAACCCTTTGAAGTAAGGTCAATAAACTTTTCATCTCTATATTTCAGCTAGGTGCTAGATATAGTTACAAAGTAGAAGTAAAATTAACTATTTGATAAATAACTGATGAATGAAAGACTGGATATTGTTGGTTAATTGGATTGTGTTTAGAGTTTGATTCTATGTATTATCTGATGCCACATCTTGAGATGATATATTACTTAGGAATCTTTGAGTTGCAAATATACAAGAAAAAACAACCCACGTTGGCTGAAGCAAAAGGACTCATAGGGGCCAGCCCATGGCATAGTGGTTAAATTTGTGCACTCCACTTCAGTGGCCCAAGGTTCGCAGGTTCAGATCCTGGAAGCGGACCTATGCATTGCTTATCAAGCCATGCTGTGGCAGGCGTCCCGCATATAAAGTACAGGAAGATGGGCATGGATGTTATCCCAAAGACAATCTATCTTCCTCAGCAAAAATAGGACGATTGGCAATGGATGTTAGCTCAGGGCTAATCTTCCTCACCAAAAAGAAAAAAAAAAGGACTCATATAATGAAAAGTTCAGGGATAAGACTGGCTTTAGATGTTCATATTCTGAGACTAATGTGGATGTGTTTTCTCTTAATCTCTCTACTCTTCTCTATCCTGCAATCCTCCACATTTCTGTCTTATTCACTGTCAGACTCTCCCTTGAGATCCCAAGGTGGCTACCTGTAGCTCCCAGGGAACATCCTGAGATTCTGATCAAGTGGAGGAAGAGAAAGACTCCTTTTCCTGTATTCACAGCCATAGTTCTGAGAGTTACACTGATGGGTGTAGCTTGTATGTTTCCCCTTCTTGCATGTCAAGTTTTTGTTTCACATGAACTATCAAATTCCATTCAATACACAATGAATAACGTCAAAAATCCATAAAAAATCAAGAATCTACAAACTCTTATTTGAATGACACATATAATAAATTTTTGTCAAGCATTCTTCATACACAATACAGATAAATTGTTTTTATTACATTTTTCTTCATTTTATCTTTCAGCCAGATGATATAGTATATAGAAAATCACTTCCTTAGTGTTTTTCTCTGTCTTGCCGTAAAAACTTAAAAACTGTTCCTGTTGCTAAAGCCATTTCCTTTACCCGTTCGTTGTTTATCTGAATCCCACCTCATCATCTTTCAAGGGCCGGCTCAAACTCTCTCTTTCCTCCAAGTACTTTCTAACTACCTTAAAGGTGAAGATCATGCTTTCCGGAAAATCTCTGAACTGAGACGACATTTGAGGTCCTCACAAATTATTGTGTTTCACTCATAATATACATACTGGCAGTGAATGTGGTCTTTAGTTTATTACAAGAGCTAAAAGCATTCTGTATGGATTTAGTTAGTGAAAATGTCTCTCACCCTCATTTTTTCTTAGCTGAGAAATGACTAGAAAATGTGCACATCATAAGTCTAACCAGGAACAAAGAGATGTCATAAGCAGTGTGTCTAGAACTTGCCTGGCATACAGTAAACATTCCAGAAGTTGTGGCTGCAATTGTCATTACTTATTATCATTGGTTATTTTTAAGCATATATTGTCACTTTAGAAAACTGTGAACTTTTCGAGGACAGATAATACGTACCAAAGTTTTTTTTGTATCCTTAGCATCTATCACAATGCCTTGAAAATCAAAGACATTCAATAAATTTTGATCTAATATCCCAAGTTGCTATTATCTGCTATGGGAGATTTGTACAGTAGAAACTTTCAAGCATAACATACCATATGCTGGTAGAGAGGTATATTTTTAGTAAAATATTTATCACTTTTTTGATGGATTTCTTGTCTTTTCTGAAATTGTTTTGTCCCCAATACATTTTTCAAGGGCCCTTGTCCACAGAAGTCTATCCATGCAGACCGTAGCAGTCTGTATAACATTGAGCTTTTCTTTTTCCTTTTTTATCCTATTGAGATGAAACTCTCATAGTACAACGATTGATCAGGGAAAACAAGTTGCTCTTCATAAGTCATTATTTTAGGGTGGACAAGCTCTCTTTGTTAAGGACATTCCTAGAAAAGGATTTTCAATAAGATTATTTGCCTTTATTTTACATACTTCTGGTAGATCCTCTGAGCTTGATTTTTAGGTATTTCCAAAATGAGTAGCTTGAGTAGGAATGGGGTTTAATTTGAACTGTGATTATGATTTGCTAATATAGTGGTTTTAAAAAATATTTTCAAATCATTTGACACTTTTGCCACCAAAATACAGAGTCGACGTTCCCTCTCCATGAACCTGGATGGCTCTTTGTGACTGCCTCAATGAATAGAAAGTGGCCAAAATTATATGGCATGACTTCCACAGCTAATTTTAAAAAGGACATGCAGCTTATGCTGGTTTCTCTTGGGATACTTGCTCTGGGGCCCTGAGCCAGCACGTAAGCTATCTCACTACCTTGAGACTGCTGTATGGAGAGACAAAGTGGAAAGACCTCACAGAGACAGAGAGGCTCAGGGAGCCCCAGCTCTTCCAGCCTCCAGCTGGTTGAGTCTCCCCAGCCCAGGATCCAGGCATGTGAGAGAAGAGCCTCCAAGATTGCTCCAGCCTCAGTCATCATCTGACTGCACCGGCATGAGAAACCCCAAGTAAGAAGTACTTAGCTGAGCCAGTCCACCTGTAAGTCCGTGAGCAAAATAGATAATTGCTAATGTTTTAAACTGCTGTTTTGGAGTGGTTTCTTATGCAGCAATAGACAGCTGGAACAATTGTGTATCCTTTAGAAAAAACTGTTCTTCAAAGTTAATCTAAGGTTATAATACCAAAGCACTGAGATCATTCAAAGTTACAATATAATATTTTTTGCATCTATATGAGTGGTTTTGCCTGATATGGAAGCAATTGATTAGGTAGGGAAAACTCTCTCTCAATTGTTTTGGGTAGAAGATAACAAGTGGTATATCTGATTGTTTTTCTTTCCCCTATTTTTTTTTTTTTTTTTTGGCTAAGGAAGATTCACCCTGAGCTATCATCTGCTGCCAATCCTCCTCCTCTTGCTTGAAGAAGATTCACCCTGAGCTAACATCTGTGCCAAGGTTTCTCTATTTTGTATGTGGGACACTGCCACAGCACAGCCGCTGACAAGTAGCTTGGGTCGGCACCCGGGAACCAAGCCTAGGCCGTCAAAGTGAAGCACACAAAACTTAACCACTAGGCCAAGAGGCCAGCCCCTCTTTCCCCTAATTTTGAGTAGTATGTTTCACATTTTGTGAATATAATAGGTAGGTAATGTACTTCTGAGGTCTTATATACTTACTAATTTTCTTATGTATTCTTGATATTCTTTATTGTCTTTGTCCCCTGCCCCCACCACATATCCGCTCCGTAGGAACAGACATCTTTCTCTAATTTGTTCACTGAGGAATCCCAGGAGGTAAGAACGGTGATGGATACGGAGCAGGTGGTCAATGCAATGAATTAACTTTACCAGTAACTAGGAAAAAAAAAGCAAATTAAAATATTAAGACTTCATTTCACACCAATCAAGTCACAGGTGTTTCAAAGACCACAAATTCGAAGAGTTGACAAAAATGTAGAGAACAGACATTCTTGTGCTTTGAAGATGTAATAGATTGGTTTGAAGAGTTCCATCATTAGACAAAGAGATAAGTTGTGGCATATACAATAGAATGTTTTATACAACACATTTCAGTAATAAATCTGATCCAAATGGGTTAAATCCGGAAACTTAATGGTGAGTCGAAATAAACAAGTAGTAGAAAGATATGAGCATTATGTTACCACTTATTTTAATTAAAAAAAGAAAAAAGAGATTTAACAATGTATATAAATGCTATCTAATATGTACATATTTATGTAAATTAATATGTACATATAGATGATATATTTTGATGGCCACACACACATATGGAAAATGTATAGTTCATTCAGAAGGATATGTATCAGCTTCAGAATATTGGTTACCTTTACCAATGGATGGATGGGAATGAAAAGAAAAATGGCCTTCAATGGTATATATATTATTTTATGTCCTTAACAATATTAAATATTAATAATAATTAAAAGCTCTAAACCAAAAATGGCAAATTATTACCATTTGTTAAATCTGATTGGTTGGTGCATGAGAATTTGTTATTTTCTCTATACTTTTATCTATATTTGAAATATTCTACAAAAAAAGAGGATATAATTATTAGTCAGGATATATTTGAAATATTGCGTTAAAAATGAGCAAATTATATAAGTGTCAGTAGAGAAGTATTTATGGAGTTCAGTGGGGCTCAATATTCAATGGACTGAACAATATTTCTGGAGCAGTGGCAAGAAAGATTTCATGAAGAAGATAAAAAACTACCTCTGTTCTTTAATGCCTTATGAGGATTTACAAGGGATGCACTTTGGAAATAGAAATTCCAGTTAGAAGAAATTGCGCGACTGGTGGTGTGGAGGTGTGAGGGGAGCTGCTGTGGAAATGCCATGGCTAAAATAAGCTGCTGGCAGAGAGTACAGCAGAGGAGGGGCAAGGCTGGTCCTCGAAGGGGACCGAGGGCAGGATGCTTTCATGAGCTCCTCTGGGGTAGACATCACTGGGTCCTGATGCTAAGTCAGAGACAATGCTATACTTTCCCCCAGTGGCACAACTAGCTTACATTATAGCCACAGCAAGTCATTTCTTTTTTATCAATTCCTTATTTTTTAGGCAAAATTATTTTCAGTATTAATAATTCAATAAAAATAATAATATCAATGGCAAAAAATGGAAATATGGACAGTTCTTTTAATGAACTTTGTCTATATAATCATGTAAATAAAGAAATAAAAAATATGATTTGCAAATATTTTCTCCCAGTTGGTGGGTTCTCTTCGTTTTGTTCATTGTTTCCTTTGTCTTGCAGAAGCTTTTTAGTCTGATTTGTTAATTATTTCTTTTTGTTTCCCATGGCTGAGTAGGTATGGCATTCAAGAAGATACTGCTAAGACCGACGTCAAAGAACGTACTGCCTATAATTTCTTCTAGAGTTTTATGGTTTCAGGTCTTACATTCAAGTCTTCAATCCATTTTGCATTAATTTTTGTGTGTGGTGTAAGATAATGGTCTCGTTTCATTCTGTTGTATGTGGCTGTCCAGTTTCCCCAACACCATTTATTGAAGAGACTCTCCTTTCTTCATTGTATGTTCTTGGCTCCTTTGTTGAAGATTGGCTGTCCATAGACGTGTGGTTTTAGATCTGGGCTTTCATTTCTGTTCCATTGATCTGTGTGTATGTTTTTGTGACAGCAGTGTGCTGATTTGATTACTATAGATTTGTAGCATATTTTGAAGTCAGGAATTGTGATGTCTCCAGCTTTGTTCTTTTTCACAGGATAGCTATGACTATTTGGGGTCTGTTGTTGTTCCATATACTTTAGGATTCTTTGTTTTATTTCCGTGAAATATGTCATTAGGATTCTGATTGGGATTGCATTGAACCTGTAGATTGCTTTAGGTAATATGGACATTTTAACTGTGTTTATTTTTCCAATCTATGTGCATGGAATAACTTTCCATTTCTTTATGTCTTCTTCAATTTCTTTCAATAATATCTTATACTTTTCAGTGTATAGGTCTTTCACTTCCTTGGTTAAATTTACTTCTAGATATTTTACTCTTTTTGTTGCAGCTGTAAATGAGACTGTATTCTTGAGTTTTCTTTCTGCTAGTTCGTTATTAATGTATAGAATTGCAACCAATTTTTGTAAGTTGATTTTGTACCCTGCAACTTTGCTGTAGCTGTTGATTATTTCTAATAGTTTTCTGGTGGATTCTCTAGGGTTTTCTATATATAGAATCATGTCATCTGAAAACAGCGAGAGTTTTGCTTCTTCCTTTCTAATTTGGATAACTTTTATTTCTTTTTCTTGCCTAATTGTTCTGGCCAAAACCTCTAGTAGTATGTTGAGTAGGAGTGGTGAGAGTGGGAATCCTGTCTTGTTCCTGTTCTCAGAGGCATGGCTTTCAGTTTTTCATCATTAAGTATGATGGTAGCAGTGGGTTTGTCATATATGGCCTTTATTGTATAGAGGTATTTTCCTTCCTTACCCATTTTATTGAGAGTTTTAATCATAAGTGGATGTTGGATCTTGTCAAATGCTTTCTCTGCATCTATTGAGATGATCATGTGATTTTTTATTCCATTTTGTTAATGTGATGTATCACATTGATTGATTTGTGGATGTTGTACCATCCCTGTGTCCCTGGTGTAAACTCCCCTTGATCATGGTGTATGATTCTTTTAATGTATTTCCGTATGCTATTTGCCAATATTTTGTTGAAGGTTTTTGCATCTATGTTCATCAGCAATATAGGCCTATAATTTTCCTTCTTTGTGTTATCATTTTCTGGTTTTGGTATCAGGGTAATGTTGGCCTGCTAGAATGACTTAGGAAGTGTTCCACCTTCTTCAATTTTTTGGAATAGTTTGAGAAGGATAGATATTAAATTTTCTTTGAATGATTGGGAGAAAATATTTGCAAATCATATATCCAACAAGGGGTTAATTTCAAAAACATATAAAGAACTCATACAACTCAAAAACAAAAAAACAAACATCCCAACCAAAAAATGGGCAGAGGATATGAACAGACATTTTTCCAAAGATACACAGATGGCCAACAGGCACATGAAAAGATGTTCAACATCACTAATCATCAAGGAAATGCAAACCAAAACTACAATGAGATGTCATCTTACACTTGTCAGAACGGCTATAATTAACAAAACAAAAATTAACAAATGTTGGAGAGGATGTGGAGAAAAGGGAAACCTCATACACTGCTGGTGGGAATGCAGACTGGCACAGCCACTATGGAAAACAGTATGGAGCTTTCTCAAAAAATTAAAAATAGAAATACCATATGATCCAGCTATCCCACTGCTGGGTATTTATCCAAAGAACTTGAAATCAACAATTCAAAGAGATTTATGCACCCCATGTTCATTGCAGCATTATTCACAATAGGCAAGATGTGGAAGCAACCCAACTGCCCATCAACTGATGAGTGGATAAAGAAGATGTGGTGTATACATACAATGGAAATGCTGCTCAGCCGTAAAAAAAGACAAATGTCTCATTACAACAACATGGATGGAGCTTGAGGATACGATGTTAAGCAAAATTAGCTAGCCAGAAAAGGAGAAGCACCACAGAATTTCCCTCATATGTGGAAGATAAACAAACACATGGATAAAAAGAACTGATTAGTGGTTACCAGAGGAGAAGGGGGTTGGGGGTCGAGAAAAGGGGTAACGGGGTACACATATATGGTGATGGATAAAAATTAGGCTATTGGCGCTGATCACAAAGCAGTCTATACAGAAACTGATAAATTATAATGTACACCTGAAATTACACAATGTTATAAACCATTATGACCTCAGTAAAATAATTGAAGACATAAATAAATAAAAAATAAACAAAAGGTAAAATAAAGTAAACATTACAGTACAAAAAAGGCAAATCAATTACAGGAATAAATTTTAATTTCAAAGATATTATTCATGTAGAATTAAATTTTGTACTTAAGAAACAAAAATATTATACCTCACAGTTCTCATTTTTTGATGGATGTGTTAATTAATTTGATTGTGGTAATAATTTCACAATGTATAAATATATTAAATCATCATGTTGTATACCCTAAGTGTATACAATTTTTGTCAATTATGTCTCAATAAACCTGGAAAAAAAATGTTGAACTGAATAAGAATTCTAATTAGTCACATTGAAGTAACTGAGGTTCTATTTCTTCATGTTTTCATCACTATGTGATCATTCTTTTTTTTCCCCCCGGGAATCTGTGGAGTACCACAGGCATTGGAGACACAGTGCCAGAAACAGGCTTGAAGAATTCAAACCAATTGCTAACTTACTCTTCAAGTGAATGTGTGTAGTGAGTCCAGCAGTGCTTTTCGGTCCCTTATCTCTTCTGCCTTCCCCTAGTGGAATCGGAAATGTCAGCTTGTGAGTGCTGCTCACAAATACCTCACAAGGGTGAGGTATTTGACCAAGAAAAAATTTACTTTCCCTACTCCCTCACTGTAAACAGCCCTCTAGCCAGCAGCAGCAGCCCCTGCTTGGGAAGGAGACGAGATTTAAGTTTAAATCTAGTAAAATTTTGATTAATAACTGATTCTGGAGATTTTAAATTACTAAAATGAGACTCTGTTTGAAATCTAAAGTACCTCTAGAATTTGTTATCTAAGATCACCAGAAAGTCATAGAGACAAAGTTTTACACCAAGAGTAGAGATAATTCCTAGAAATTGGTGGTTGGATTCACCCCATCAGACCTAGTATAGAATAGTCATAAAGTAGTTTGTCAAAGTTTTATTTGAGTATTAGATAACTGTATTAGTTGGCTAGTGTTGCCATAACAAAATACCATAGACTGAGTGTCTTAAACAACAGACATTTATTTCTCACAGTTCTGGAGGCTGGATGTCCAAGACCAAGGTGCTGTCAGGGCTGGTGTCTGATGAGAGCTCTCTTCCTGGTCTGCAGTTGGCCACCACCTCCTCCCTGTGTCTTCACATCACCTCTCCTGTGTGCTCACATGAGGAGAGAAAGAGAGAGAGAGCTCTCTGGTGTCTCTTCCTCTTCTTATAAGGACACCACTCCTATTGGATTGAGGACCTACCTTATGACCTCATTTAACCATGACTACTTCTCCCTATCTCCAGATACAATCACATTGAAGGATAGGGCTTCAACACAGGAATTGGGGGGATGGGCACAATTCAGTCCATAAAATAATCCTGGCAGAGAAAAGACTCACTGGCAAGGATTCTTGATGCTGCATTTATTTCAATGGTATGTGACAACAAAACATCAGCTGATGAGACAGGATGAAGTGTAGACAACAGCTCTTTGGGAGGATAAGGCAGTGGAATAGGCCCAGGAAGGGAAGAGAGTTGGTTAGTCCACCTGACCACAGTCCTATTGTTCCCTTATAAATACCCCTGGGGAGGAGCATTTCCTCACACCTCTATCACATATGCATGTTTCAGCAAATCTAGTTTAAACAAAACAATCTGAAAGCAAGTTTCACTCATGAGTTTTTCTCAAAGCTATACTGCAGTTTGAATTTGAGAAAAACTATTAGATTTCCTCAAACTTGTAATGTAGATTTGCTCAAACTCATTTTTTGTAATGTAGTTAATTTTGATAACAAAAGATAGAAAATGAAGAAAAAAAGAACAGGATGCTATAATAAAGGAAACATTAAGATACTATAAAAAGGGCTCTTGAAAAGCAGAATTATGATAGCAGAAATTCAAAGCTCACATAGTAAAAAATAGAGGAAGATTGGCATGGATGTTAGCCCAGGGCAAATCTTCCTCAGCAAAAAAAAACCCAGAGTTGGTAAAATTAAGGAAAATGCTCAGGGAGAAGAGAGAAATGATGGAGGAATAGATAAAAAAAAAAAAAAAGAGAGAGAGAGAGAATTAGACCCAGATGTCCAAAGTCCTTTTGTTCCACGAAGACAGAGAAATCAGAAAGAGGAATTTGTCAAAGAATGCTTGAGCTTTTAAAACTACATACAGCCTAGAGGGGCTTGCTGTGCACGAAGCACAATGAAAGGAAAAGCACTCACACCAAGCGGTATCATCGTGGAATTTAAGAACAGCAACAAAGGGAAAATCCAGAAAGGCTGTAGAAAGTGTAAATAAGCTGTCAGCCTGTAATGAGTGAGGAACTGATATGGTATAAGACTTCTCGGTCCCTGTCTCAGAAGCTAAAATTGCAGTGGAGCAGTGCCTTCAAAACTCTAAGGGAAAATATTTTCAAGCTAAAAATTCTGTACCTAGCTAGTAATCAAGTATGAGAGAAGAGTTAGGACTTGACATAAAAGCAAGGTCTATTTTTTTTTTTTTTTAATTTTCCTATGTGTTTCTCAGGATACACTCTCTCAAAATGAGGGAGAGAACCAAAGAGCAGTGAGTCATGGTCCCCAGGCAAAGGGAATAGGATGCAAAATAAAGCACGTGTATTGTATTTCCTGCATGATGGTGGAGGGAAACCTCAGGAGAATAGCTCAGCAGCAGGCCTGGAGAGCAAAGTCTTGACTGGAGCAGGCAGATCAAAAGCTTCAGGAGGGAAGGAGGAAGTGAAACCGCATACCTGATGTGTTTTAGCATATTGAAAGGGGATTCACACTTCAGACAGTTTAATGATGAACTTGTGATAGGCATATCAAGAAAGTGAAAACATAAGGAAATAAAGATTTATAAGAGAATAAATGCAATTATTGTACAGTAATGCACTTGGGTTGGCTAATATTTATGTACTCATGATGATACAAGCACTGAATATTAATATAACCAATAATCGTGTATTAATTCTTCTAGGTAGAAGGTAGAGGGTGTATAAGAAAGCTAAGTCCTTATTTTCCACAGAAGAAAAATCATAGCGATATCTAAAATTGAAAAGTCAAAGGTTAGCAACATAAGCATGTTATTTAGAAAAATAGAGGATGGTACCAAAAAATCCAACTGAAATATATTAAAGTCTTTTGAGGAGGAGGAATTAAAATCAGTGGAAGAAGTAGGTGGGATGGAGAATTGTTATTTTAATTATAAGACTTATCAAACAATTTTACTTTTCAAAATAGGTGTGAGTTTTAAGTTGATTAAATAATTTTAAAAGTTAACCACTCAATTGAAAGCTAGCTGTGGATACCTACTATGACCTAGGAATTGAAGATGGCACTGTGGGGGCTATGGGAAATACTGGAGAAACTTCAGTATGTATTTGCAGAGAACCTGGAATTGAGAGCCAGTCTTGTACATAAATAAACTACTTAACAGATTGATAATTAAGTGACAAGTTTTCTGGAGTAATAACCAAAGAAGGCAATCCCATGTGGGCTTAAGTAGTCCTGGGACCCTTCACAGAGGAGGTGAGACTTCAAGAGACCTTAGAGGAGAGATTTGATGTGAACTGAGATTTGCCAACACTTACTGAACCCTGTGCCAGGTGCTGTCCTTCATGATTTCTCATCATTCTTTCATTTAATTCTTGATTCAACTCCATGCAGTAGGCTTTATTAGTATTATCCTCCTTTGCAGACGAAACACTTGAGGATCTAGACCAGCTGAGTGTCTTCTCCGAACCCACATAAATTTTAAGTAACAAGTTGGGGGTGAATGAGCAAGTTGCATGATAGCTCGTAATTTTCTCATCTGAAAAATAAATATATTACACTAATTGGACTCCAAGATTTCTTCTGTGGTCTATTCTTCAACCCTATAATACCCAAATTGTGACTTTCTTTGGGTTTTGATTGAGGAGGGGGTGGGGGAAGCAGCAGGCACCCAGCATATTTATATATGTATATTTTTTTTTACAATTTGAATAATGGGTAATTGTACCCATTACTTCCAGGTTAAAAAAAAGAAAGAAAAAGAAAAGTGGATGGTGGTTAGTTCCCCGATGTTCAAAAATTCAATAATGTACCAGTTAGTTTGCTCTTGTGACCACAGGTCCTCTCCACTACTGTTGAAAGGTGGCTACTGCTTAGCTTCTAGATCAGTGACTTCTAGTTTTGGAACAAAGCCCAGTTCACAGGTCCAAGCATCTTCAACCAGCACTCTAATTGAGTTGCGTATTTTGGCTGGATGCTTGACCCAGAGCAAAGCATATAATCTCTTCATGAATTGCCAGACTCACACGTATGCACCTCATACACTGAGGGCACTGGAGTCTGCATGTGCTCACCTGAGTTAAGAGCTAAACCTGATATCACCAGACCTTAGCCCAAGCTTTCTCACTGCATGTATTTTCCTATTGGCTGCTGCAAAGAAATAGAACAGAGTGGTTGAGATCATGGGATTTGGATTCAAATGTCCTCGAGTCCTTGTTCCAAGACCTTGCTGCTTAAACTCTGACTTTGCTTCCTTGTCTGAAAAACTAGGAAAGAAAGAAAAAAAGAACGCATATTCCACAAGGCTGTTGTATTAAAGGAGATAATAGACATAAAGCTTTTAGCACAATATCTATCATTTTCATATTTCAACAAATGTCAAGTGTTGTTTTTTATTTGCTTTGGTCTTAATTTTCTTTCTTTTTTTTTTTTTTACTTTTTCAGGGGATTTATCAGTGTGGGTTTCCATCCTAACCCCCAAAAATTCACTGTTTATTTTAGGACCACTCCTGAGTGTGCTAACTGCAGAATCAACCACCAAATACACATTAACCAGCCACTTTGGACCAACTCACAAACTTACATCTCTGGATTTTGTCCTTTTCTACTCTGGAGACACTCCTTTTAAGACTACACAAGGAGATGATTATAGTTGTGTTGATCACGCTGAAGAACAAGGCATTTGGAATAAAGCCAGCCTGCATCCGATTTCTCCGTCTTCCAAGAATGACTAGAAGAGCAGTAATTGGAGCGGTTATGTGATCTTTTGGAGACTAAATTTCCTCATCAGCAGACTTACTGGAAATGTCAGGACTTACTTTGTAGAGGTATTGTGAGAACGAGAGATCATGCATAACATGCAGTGCATAGAACACAAGCGCCATAGAAGTTATCATCACTGTTAAGGCTGCTAGCTGATCACTATTTTCACTTCAGAATTTGATCACGATAGATGCTAAGATGCCTTTTCATGTTTTTTTTTTTTTATTGGGGAAATGATTACATTTTTATCCTGTAATTTTCCCCAAAGCTTCTGAAAATGTTTCTGAACTCTCAGTGGACTTTTATTTTTCTCAGAATAGAATCATAAAATCATAAAATCAGTGGAGAGGATCTCCAGAACATGTCTTGTCTATTGCCTTTCTTTTAGGGAGAAAAAACTGAGGCCCAGAATGGCAAAAGTTTGGCCTAGACCCACACAGCTCATTAGGCGAAGAATTCTGCCCAGTCAGAGGGATTACACATCTTTATGGCTCAGTGTTCATTGTCTGTTCCTGGCTGAGGTTTAATATCATATTCAGCTTTCAGAAGTCTCTTCAACAATTGAGATTATTGAAATGTGTAAACACTGAAAATTAAATCACAACACTGCCATCCTTCTTGCCCCTTGCTTCTCTCTTCAACCTTAACACAGCATCTGGGCTATCTTCTCTGTGCAGGAATGCCCCCTGATCTTTCGAGTTAATATCTCTAACCTGTTTAAAACCAAGCTTTAGGGACAGATCTTATCAGGTTGTTCCAGTTTCCACGGAGCTATTCAGAAAAGTGTTCCTTAAAACTAACAGTCTAGCTCTCATCAGATTGACACTTTCATATTCAAATTTCTGAAACTGGAAAACAGCACTATATTTATTAAGCCCTTCTCAAACTTTCATCTGAATAATACTAATTCTCCTAACTTCTCCTTGCGATCTACTTTGCCATTCCATTATCTCTTCAGTCTCCCCTTTTTTCGCACCCCCAGAGAGAGGTTCCCAAAGTGTAAGGGCATTTCATTTATTTGAATGGACTCAGTTGGGAACTTCTTCATGACAAAAGAATATGAGAACAGGCTAAGACAATTAGGTATCTTTAGAGTATATTTGTGAGGATGGAAAGAGACAAAAAATCAAGGCAAGAGAGATAATGTAATACCATGATTTGTACAGACATTTTGTAACTAAGAGGATTCCTTGCCTCAAGGTGTGACAAAGAAGGAAGGCAACACTTGAAGAAGGCGTAGTGATGTGCCTGAGCCTTCATTCTCCTCCCTAAGTCACTGTTGTATTTTTCTGCTCATCCCTTCAGACTCACCTGGGTTCAAATTCTGACCCTTTAACAGTGTGACTAAACTTTTGTCTTCATCTCATTTATCTTCAGTTTCTGTATGTGGAAAATGAGGATGAGATCGTCTCAAATTCATTCAGTAAAAATCTGAAATAGTCACTCAACATATGGTAGGGAAGATGCTGCTGCTGCTGTTAATGGGGAATCATGGCAAACAGATAGTGTTCATCCCAAAATACTGAGGAAAATGATGCTTCCTGAATTCTTCAAACTATTGGCTTAGTAAAACAAACAAAAGTATTTTGTTGTGCCATGGAACTCAAACCTATGGAATTAACTACTCAGACAAGTTTTAGTAACTAAATAAAGATATGGGTTGAAGGATAGATTGATTCACAGATAATAGATTCCCGGGAGATTATCAATAGTGATATGGTGGTAAATCGGGATGGGTAGGGGTGTATTTCAGCTTGTGGATGATGTCATGGTAATTAATTAAACCTTTTTACACAAAGTATTTCTTGGTGTCTTCTGCCAAAATGTTATAATCCTGAGCTTGATTTGCCTGAGACTTACATTCCCCTCAATAAGTCATGGTCCTGTTTCCCTGTTAACCTCTTCAGACTCACCTGGGTTAAATTCTTGATCAATTTTAAGATTCTTAATTTTTTTTGCCTATGCTATTTTTTTCAAAGAGGTAGCTAATTTTGTCAGTCCTCACTCTCATCCTCCATTTATATTATTATTATGGGGGCCGGCGCGGTAGCTTAGCAATAAAGTGTGCGCGTTCAGCTTTGGTGGCCCGGGGTTCGGTAAAGTGTGCGCGCTCAGCTTTGGTTGCCCCGGGGTTTGCAGGTTTGGATCCTGGGCACACACCGACTCATCGCTTGTCAAGCCATGCTGTGGCGGAATCTCATATACCGTAAAGGAAGATGGGCACGGGTGTTAGCCAAGGGCCGATCATCCTCAGCAACAGGAGGAAGATTGGCCTCAGATGTTAGCTTAGGGCTGATCTTCCTCACAAAAAAAAATAATAATTATTATTATGTGTTTTTAGGGTTGACCTAGACTCGTGGTGAAAAGTAAATACGGAAGCAACAGTGTCTTCTTTGCTGAGAACTTTGTGAGTATCATCAAGCTTGAGAGCTGTACAGGCTCTGAGATATACATCTGGACCAGCTCTCTCATTTTACGTTAGAGGAAACTGCATTGCTGCGAGTTGAAGTGTCTTCTTCAAGGTCAAACAATGTGTCAGGAATAGATTTGAGGCTAGAATCCAGCCAGGCTCTTCACTCTTGGGACAGTATTCTGTCTACTTTCGTTAACAGAAATGAATTAATGGGGTTTGGGAGAAAATATCCCATGTTCTAAAACACTGGTATGTGTGGGATAAACAAAGTTCCTGTTTCTTTACTGCGGAGATTCTTACAACTTGTCCACATACACCATAAGTGCCAGATTTGGAGAATATGCTTTATGCCTCAAATCTTGTTGACTCATGTAATCTTTTTTATTGTTATAATAATTTAATATTCCATAGAATATATATGCACTTTTTTGGAAGTGCATATATGCACTTTTTGAACTCTTTCGTAGACCACAATTTAAACAGTGTTGCATTAACTAACCATGATCTTAACTCAGCTTAATCTTCATATCCTCACTTGCAGGACCAGCATCAGTCATCTCATATCTCTGACACCATTGTAGACCTGGCATGTAGTGGGTATCATGGGAGTTTTGAATATTATTGTTTATTTTTATTTTCCTCATAATAAAAATGATGCCGATGAGCAGTTAGCCCAATAACTAAAACTAAATGGAAATGGATGTTTCTTGGTAGCCTACCATGCTATAATTGGGATGTATTTTAATAAATTGGTGGAAATCTTGTCTCTCTATTAGCTAGAAATAATAAACTAAAACTTTTTAAATATCTTCCTTAACATGAGGTTTAATATCATGGACATTTATGAAACTCAACATAAGGAAATCCAATAAGTGTTTAATGAGAAGAAACTATGGATAATAGCTAAGTTTTCTGGGATAAACAGATTATTCACTTTCTTCAAGGTTTTCAGGGATTTATGCTTGTCTTCATTTTTGTCTTCATCAAATCTCAAATATTTTGTGGGATATACTTTTAAATACATTATATTATTTTCTGAACACTCATCACAGGCCTTTCTGTCCCACGTTTCTCACTACGGTTATCACAGTATTTTAGTCTGATATTTAACCATTGATCCATTCAACAATACTAACGGAGAGGCCCCAAAGGCTTCTGTGTTTTCAGGAGTGTATAAGTGAGGGTACTAGGCTTGGTCACTGCCATCGAGAAGCTCAGAGACAGACAGGCAAGTATGGAAACAGGTAATTGGCAAGCAAAGTCCTAATAACAGAGGCATACATATGTTGCAATAGGAGAAAATTTGAGGGGAAGGTGTTTATGACGTAATGAATAATACACAATGGAGAGAGTCCTTCATTGTGACCCATTTATATTAAAAGTGTGGTCTTCTTTGACCTCAGTTTATTTTCCCATGTACAAATTCTTCCTCTGTCTGAATATAAGTAAGTGTGTTTACTCTGTTGCCTCATGTTCATCAAATTTTGTCACCTTTTCTTTTTTCAATAAGTATACTTTGGCCGGTGTATAATATCATCTTGAAATATGTTTGTTTCTTTTATATTAATAGTTCTATCCAATGAGGTTTATCTATATATTTGATAAGCATACTCTCAATTTCTCAAGAAGAGTTAACATAAGTTGCAAAATATAACATATTCTAGGACTAATTATTATTAAATAATATTTATGGCCTTAGTTGAGATTAAGTCATAAATAATCACTCTTAAAGTTAGTTATTTTTGTACCAAAATATTATACTCAAGTCTGCACTGTTGTCGCTTATTGAGAAGAATGTCTTTTGAGATAAAATTGATCAAAGCCTTCTTGAAAAGAAGATAGATGACTGTTATTGTTTTCATCTTGTTCCTACATTCTTGTACCTTTTTGTTGAAAGAAATTAAATTGGTCTAGAAAGATTGGTTCTATTCAGAATCTTGTGTTCTAATACCATTACATCTCGTGCCATTTTAGATTACCCCGGATGGTTTGCTAGGATCTTTCTCTTTTTTTTGACTGCCCTGTAACTTCTCAGAATGTTGCCTTTTCTCTCTTAAGGACAGGTACCTGAGGTCAATGCCAGGGATCATGGCCAACCCCATTGAAAGCCTGAAAGGCATAGCATTCAATTCTTCTGATTTAAATATGACACTACTCCTGGTTCTTCTTTCTTTATCTTTCAACATTTAGATTTGACCTTGCAACAATGCTGACAGTTATTCAACTCAAAAATTCACATCTAACTTTGTTAAAAGTGAGAAGTGAAGTCATACAAACCTGCTGAATTTCTGTGGTTTTCTATTAAGAGCTCTGTTTTTCTAGGAAAGCACAAAACTTTTTTGACCAATTGTCTTACATAAATTTTCAATTTTTTAAAAAAAATTTCTTTGGCATTGTCTTGCTAGCGTAGTCTTCTGAAGTTTAGTCTTTAAATAGCCTTTCTTGGGCCGGCCCTGTGGCTTAGCGGTTAAGTGCGCACTCTCCGCTGCTGGCTGCCCGGGTTCGGATCCTGGGCGGGCGCCGATGCACCACTTCTCCGGCCATGCTAAGGCCGCGTCCCACATACAGCAACTAGAAGGATGTGCAGCTATGACATACGGCTATCTACTGGGGCTTTAGGGGGAAAATAAAATAAATTTAAAAAAAAATTATAAAAAAAAATTAGCCTTTCTTTATGCTTTCTGCTTAGCTATTTAGTTTGTATTGTCTATCCCAACATTAAAATCAGGGAGATCTGGGATTACAGAATTTGATCCACTATCCCTGCAATGCCCATTCTAAACACACCATAATTTCAGGAGCCTCAGACAAGGTCACCAGCTTGAGGGTTACACCCAAAGTCTTGCCATTCCTTACTAATGGCTTAGGGAATCAACATCTTACTACCTACCCATTACCCATGCATGGCACACAGGTTTGGAAGCTTAGAATTGTCCTATTGATCTTCCTGTACATTAATGTCACCTATGCTGAGCAAACAAAACTCCCTTTCTCCACAATAATTTTTTTTAAGTGACTCAACCTAATTAACTTAATCATACAATTAAGTGTATAATCCAGTCATGTCCTGTGGCTTCTGCAAAAGTTTCCAACTTACTTTGGGTTTCCAAAACCAACCAAGCAAGATTACAACAAGAAGAGAGTTTATCTCTATCATAACTCACATATATATGTGCTTTATGGATAACAAGTATTTTCAAATTCGCAGCCTCTTCTGTTTTTTATTTCCATGGCAATTCTCTGAGGTAAGCAGGAAACTGAGGTTATTGAGCACATGCCTGTCAAAGCTGTGGCCCAAGGGGCCCCTCTGCTTTACATCCTTCCCCATTCAACCAACTCAAGAGCAGTCTTGATCTCTTTTGAATTCCACACCCCTCAGAGAGCTTTCAGCACTTTTAGCCTTATTCTCTACATTTGTGCACACATTTTAATGGTATTTGTTTCCAAAAGAAAAAAAGCATATATTTTATATCTCTACTTCTCACATTAAGAGAAGTTAGACTTCAAATTCAATGAATATTGTCTAAATAAGGGGTTAGCCTGTGATTTAAATCTGGCCAACTGTCTGTTTTTGTATAGCCTGAGAACTAAGCATGTTTTTTTTGCATTTTTAAAATGTTGAAAAAGGACAAAAGAAGACTTCTTTATTTCATTACATGAAAATTATATGAAATTTAAATTTTAGTTTCCATACATAAAGTTCTGTTGGAACACAGCCATGTTCATTCATTCACATAGTGTCCATGGCTGCTTTCACACGACAAAGGTAGAGTTGAGTAACTGCAACAGAGACTGGCCCTCAAAGCCTAGAATGTTTATCTTGCTCTACTGCAATTGATGAATATTTTCTCCCACTTTAGGCTTACAGGTGTAATAATAACTAATATTTATATTGCTCTGTATAGTTAAAAAATACCTTCTCATTTCTTATTTTATTAATTACTCATAACAACTCAGTAGAGTAAATATTTTCACATTTATACTACAAATTAGACACTGAAACCTCAAAATAGTGATTCAACTGTCCTTGGTCTACATAGCCAGGGAGGAGACAGTTAGGGCAGGATGGAAATCTTCCGACATCAAATCTAATGCTTGCTTGGACATGATGTAACCTAAATGTAATTCCATTTCACTTTGTGCATTTCTCCTATTTGTCATCTTTGCTTTCTGTATCCCAGTGTGGAAACTTTGATGTAAAAAGGTCATTCTCACATCTTTGCTGTGTTGCCTGTCATTTTTGAAAAACAACTTTCTAACCCTATTCCAAGCTGCATTGAGCTATGTACAATTTTCCTGAATTGGCACATTCACTCTTGTCTCTGTGCATTCTTTCAAATGTTTCCTTTCTCTTAAGTCCATTTTCAACCTAACTTCTAATCATCCCTTAGACTTTTGAGACACAACAGAAACAACACCTCCTTTATTGAAGCGCCCGCTCCCTGCTCCAATGTGCCAATTAGAACCCTGGGACAGGGCCGACCCCATGGCTTAGCGGTTAAGTGCGCGCGCTCCGCTACTGGCGGCCCGGGTTCGAATCCCGGGCATGCACCGACGCACCACTTCTCTGGCCATGCTGAGGCCGCGTCCCACATACAGCAACTAGAATGATGTGCAACTATGACATACAACTATCTATTGGGGCTTTGGGGGATAAAAGGAGGAGGATTGGCAATAGATGTTAGCGCAGAGCCGGTCTTCCTCAACACAAAGAGGAGGATTAGCAAGGATGTTAGCTCAGGGCTGATCTTCCTCACAAAAAAAAAAGAACCCTGGGACATTCTCTATAGCGTCTGTTGTACGAGCTAGTTGTTTACCTGCTGGCCTCCCCAACTAGACCGTAGGCCCTTTGCCAGCAGGTGCCACGTCTTACTGTGTGATTATTCCCATCATCTCACTCAAATCCACATCAAAAGGACTGACCAATATATGTTGAATAAATGAATTAGGGAAGAAATTAATGATTACTCTTAGATAATATACAATAAAAGTGGCATTATATACTATAATATTAATACTATAATGTCGTCTTACAAATCCTTAAGAATGACAAATTGAAGAGATTATCTTTCATACAAGATAAAATGCTAAAGAATCTATATACACACACACATTAAGTTGATCCTTGTCTATTTGACTTCTGGCAGCTTGATTTGTAAGTGTGCCTGCCTTTTAAAATTTAACTAGAGAAGGCATAAATGGGAAGGTCAACATCTAGCATACTGCAGGCTCTCAGTTAATGTCACACCATACAGTTTCTTTAATAAGTTTACCAGCTCCTTCATAGAAACCCAAAGGTAAGATTCACAGGAATTGGAATATATTACTATATGAGTGCACCACCAATTTTCCAAGATGGTGCCATAGTGGTGAAAGATCTCTACCTGTTTATTGGAAGGGAGCATTTGACTTTTATTTGGTTGTAAATTTATGTGCTAAAACATGTTTCTTATTGGTCCCAGTTTTAAGTGAGCATTGACTAATTTAAGTGAGCTCTTCTCTTCCAGAAGAGATTCTGCTTCTTTAGACATCCACTAAGAAAACACCAGCTACACTCCCCATTCACAAAGCATTGGCCCTGAGAATAGGTACATGACAGAGGGATTCGTGCAGACACAAAATGATTCTTATAATCCAAAGTCATACTCCATTGGTATCTCAGTTTCAATGTTAGTTCAATGTAACTGCTTATAGCGTAAGGAAGCCTCATTTTGGTATTCATAGCCTTTAACATCGCTCTTTAGCACCTGTTTATCTTTTTACGTGAAGGTTTTCCTCTAGTTTCATTGAGCAGTAGAAGTCAAGGACAAAAAGCTGTTGCATCAGGGCCAAAATACATTATATGAATTAGTCCTAGCAGCAGCTAGGTGTAATTTAAGGCCAAAATGGGTTAAATCTTCACTCCTCCACTAACTAGCTATATGATTCTGGGAAATAGGTGTTAATAATCCTATTTTCCAAGTGGGAAACTGAGTCTCAGATAGGGTAAGAGCCTTGACTAAAGCTACATAGACAACAGAGTGGACATTGAATCCAAGTGTATGTGACATCAAAGACTATGCAGTTCTTTTAGCAAATTAATTTTCTCATGCTAGATATCTTTATCTGCAAAATGCGGAAAAACAATACCTCTAATAGTTTTATTGTGACCACAAGAGGTAACATGTATAAAGCAGTTGACATGCAATAAGTCCACAACAATTGGTAATTATTTTTTATTACATACATTACTTTTGTCTGAGAATATTTGACTCATGCCAATTCTCCTCTTAAAGCCAGTATCTCTTAAATGAGAGCTTCAGAGACAGCAAAGGGCCCTGGGAGACAAGGACAAGTTGTCACACTCTGCAAACCAAAGTGTCAGGGAAGTGAGAGCTGCCGTGCCTGCCCTTTCAGGGGAGCATCCTTCTGCACTCTCAGTTGATGGCATTTCTCCTCCATTCAGTGAAATATATGCTCTAAGACAGGCTTTAATTCTCCAAGGACCGTTTGAACACTTAGAGCTCCTCAGAGGACACAGCTGAACTGGATTTGCCTTTTCAACTAGTCAGCGCTGTCATTAGCATTTGTGCTTCCTTCCCACGGATGGATTTCACATTCCAGACTCCGCTTTCAGCCGCCTGGGTGTGTTGGTGTCGGAACCATGTTCAGCCATAGATCACATGCATTCAAAGTGCTTTTCAGCCTGGTTGAGAGGTGCGGACGCTATGAGATCACTTACCAGATCAAATTTAGTCCCTTGGAAATTTGTTCTTTTTCAACCATCAGGAAAGATAAAATCAATTCATATATAGCTTAAAAATTGTATTATTAAAAATACCAGGAGAGTTTTTTTATACCCCCCCCATATATTATGTGTCTATTTGGACTAAGAGCCATCTCTTTCTCCTCTTTCATTTCATAGGCTTAAGCCAAATACAGACGTGAAAAAAAGGGTAAGATTAAAATAGTCCTTCACTAACTTTTCATTTTACTCTCTGATCATATTATGTAACTAGAAACCAGGTCATGAAAAAGAGGGAGAGTAGACAAATTAATATTTTTTTAGTACGCGAATATTGTTTTAAAATGTATTGAGTGATGTGGCACTGAACCTCAGAGATGAAAAATAACTTATTTATTTATTCTCCTTCAGCTACTAACCAGAATTGTTGAAATTTGAAGCTATGACTGTCTGGCTACAAGCCTGTGAGGTCAAATCTGATATCACAAATCATTCCAAAATTTTCTTTTAGGATAATTGATTTGTTTCATTATTTAGAACTACGTACTCTCTTTTGGGGGTAGGGAGGGCATCTCAAAATTTCTTTTATGGCAGAGTCAGAACTAGAACTCAAGACCTCTTCCTAGTCCAACGTACTTACAAACAACTACTGATCCCCTTGACAAACAAAGCATGACTCTCTTTTCTATGTCACAATTTGTTAAATTCTGTATGATATGTGTCACTTGTTTTCTGTACCTTAGGAAATGATAAAAAAATAAATGAAAGCATTTATGGAGGGCTCCACTGAACACGTACTTGGCTAATTGGTTTGCATGTAGTTTTTAATTTAATAGTCATGATAGCTGAAGTTTTTTTGTTTCTGTTTTTATTTTCCACTTTACATCTGCACAAACTAAAGATCATGGTGATTAATTTATTTCAAGTCATAAAACTAGAGAATGAGATTTTATGGGATTTGAGCCCCGGTTTGCTTGGCTCCAAAGTCCATGTGTCTCTACCATATAATACTGCTTTGAGCTGTATTCCATGTTGCTGCCAAGCTTCACACCCCTTTAGCTGACTCCCAATGGCACGTCCTCCCTACTTCTTCATTAAGTGCCTCTAAAAAGGGTCATTGGTGCCTTACTCTTGAAAAAGCCAATGGTGTTTATCTATTCTCATCTGACTTAGATCCTCAGTAGCACTTAAGGACTGTCAACTTCCTCCTGATTAAGCACTTTGTTTTCTGGGCTCCAACTTACCTAGTTTTCCTTCTTCCTCCTCGGTGTCTGGCTCCTCCTCCTCTAACAGACCACTGTTCTAGGCTCTATTTTCTAGTTACACTCAGGCTCTGGATGATCTCAACCAGTCTCTCTCTTAATATCTCTCTCTCATACACATGTATGTACATACCTATATGTGTACATATATATATGTATCTCCGAAGTGTCTCTCCAGACAAGACCACACTCCTGAGCCGCAGACATATACCCAGATACCTGCTCAACATCTGCACTTGCTTAGTTAGAATCTCAAATTTAACAAAATCCCAAATTGAACTCACTATCCGCTCATCTCACTTCACATAAACCATTCCCTAAAACAAAACTATTTGCTCCCATCCATTCAGTTGCTTAAGCCAAAAATTCTAATCTTTCTTGATCCTTTTCTCCCTGTCGTGCTTTCCTTTCAATTCATCAACAAGTCCTCTTGGTCTGTCTGGACTCAGCTATTATTACAATCTGCTACAACAGCCCTAGTCCAAGCCACCATCAGCCTTTCTCAGGCTTCTGAAATGTCCTAACTTTTCTCTCCTCCCTCTTGTTTCCCTATGGTCCATTTTCCATTCAGCAGTTAGATGATTTTTAAAAGGTAAATCTGATAGTGGCACTCTCCTGTTTAAAGCCTGTGTCAGTTTCTAATTTCTGTATGTTTACCAACTACCTCATATATGGAAGTCTTAATAAATACCATGTGAAGTGAGTCCTATTTCATGATAATGCATATTTAATATCTCAAACACATAGAGTACAGTTGAGGTTAAGACCCTTTGTAAGAAGAAGGGGAAGGCAAGGTAGATCAGAAATGTAACTGCTGTGAGTGAGCACAGATGAAGGTTTAAGAGAGGCCTGGGTTTCATGTGGGCGACTGAAGCCAGGATGGCTCCAGAGCCCTGAAAGTGACTTTTGATCGAGTGCATGAGCTTGCTCTTGTATACGTTCAAGCCAAGTGTGCAGGCCAGTACAATTCAACTGAGCAATGAGAGAGCCCATGACAGCACTTTTAGGCCTGTTGAAATCAATAAACCCAGAGAGTGGGAGTTTCATGTTTCTCCAGAAACCCCATAGGTCATGTTGTATGGGAGTTAATGGTCTAAGGAATGAGAATGGGAGCTAAGGGATTAATTGTTTGATCCTTCATTAACCCAAGAAAACACAGCAAGACACATTTGTCTTCCACACAAAATCATACAAAATGCTCTCTTTATTAAATATACATTATTTACAGTTTAAGTCTTTCTTCTGTACAACAGTAACCATAGAAAACAAAGAAATCTAAGGCTAACTTTTATTTTTCCCCATACAGTGTATTAAGACATGTTACGTGGTCTACAAAACTGATTTGGAACGAGGCAACATCACTTGGGATTCTGTTTTGGGAACAAAAGTGAGAAGGTCAAAGGGAAAAGGTAGACTCTGGCAGATCTACAAAGAGAGGCGACCTGTTTTGTGCTTTTGCCATTATAAAGAGTCTGAAATACATATTTTTTTGGGGGGTAGGTTATTTTGCATTCTATTGTTTAATTGTTAAGAATCTCCCTGCTCTTTCTCATTCCTCAAAAAAAGAGGATCACTACCTGCCAGAGTGAGACTGATTTCCCATCTGAAATGGACACTGTTGTTAATACTTTGTCATAGGGGTCAGCAATCTATAGCCCATGGACGAAATCTCACCTTCTGTTTTTGAAAGCAAAGTTTTACTGAAACACAGCCATGCCTATTCGTCTACGTATGGCTGCCTTCCTGCTGCAACAGCAGAGGTTGCAACAGAAACTATCTGGCTTTCAGAAAAAGTTTGCTGACGCCTTACCTGTCATATCCTGGAGGCAGACCTTTTGTTCCCCCTCAGCCTGAACTCCTATTCCCAATGAAAACTCTGCTCTCCTTTTACCTCTTCCAGTTGACTGAGGGAAGTGACAGCCTAGGACAGCACAGGATATCAGGAGGCTGGTCTACTACCAGATTCAGAAGGAGAAAATTCTTGGTGTTGGACCTCACTAAATAGAAAGTCCCTCTCACAATATATCTATGCTGCTTTAAGCAAGATTTGGTATTTTTTGCATGAGTATTTAAGGCAGGACAAGGTAACACAGATTGACGCTGCCATTCACAGAGAAGAGACTATGAATATTTCATGTAAAAATGGGGTGGAGTTGACTATAATGGAAAAATATGACTAGTCATATGCCCATTAATATTATCCCCTAAATATTAAATATGGGGAGGTCTTCCAAGGAGTCTGCAGGGATACTATGCTCCTGTTGCACACCCTGCACCTTTTTCATGTCCTCTGAGGCTACTACTGGCATCCAAGGTATATGAAGCTAATAAAAATAAGACCGGAATTTAATCACCAAAACAATTAGCTTCACCTTTGGTCATGGCCTAAGACTACTTTCTTGATTTTGTTCTGCTATTTTGTAAAGGTTTCTCTGCGTCACTTGGAAGGACTGAGGAAAACGGTGTTCCCAGATAGTGTTAGATAGTGGGTCCCTGACCGTATTCACCGTCAGGAATGGAGAGTATCAAACCTTCTTATCATTATGGCATGCCTATGGATAGCAGGACCAATGAAGGGGAAAGAAAGATCACTAGACTGATTTCAGGACCTCAGGACTTCCACCCACAGTGGTTCTGATTCAAAACAGTGGACCAGGAGAGCTTTCTGACAGTGTCTTTCCTTAAAGTTGTATCTGGTTGCTCAATCTGAGCAGGTTAAATAATTGTGGTGATAGCTCTAAAGCATCTGGGAAAATCCTGATGAAATAAAAGATTTGAAAAAATATATATGATTCAAGTAGGGCTGTAAAGGCTCAAAAATGTCATGCAAAGGTGAATAAAGAATTCCTCATGCAAAGCCCATGATATTGCCTCTTTCCCTAATGTGTAAGATGGTGATCCAAATGCACTAAAGAGACTCCTGAGTTAGGAGCCAGGAAAGTGGGAAGAGCTGCTGCCACTGATCCTGGTGGAAGCAGTGACCCTCCTCAATGACCTGGGACAGCCACCAGCTGTTGCTATGCATTCCCTCTTCCTCCCCAACATGTTCCCAGCAGGCGTGGTCAAAACACCAAAACCAACTTTTGCCGTAATCCTTTCTTATGTTTGCTCAGCCACTTTGTAGACTACAACATTACAAAAGACAGACAACTAGCTTACAAAGTACAATATTTCACTAAAAAATGTGCTTTCTATTCTTCCTCAAAGTACCTAAGTGCAAAATAAGAAAAAAAAATCACTGAAAAATATCAAAAGAGTTAAATATTAAAACCTTATATGAAGGTTTCAAATACCTGTCAACTCAAAAGGAAATGTATCTCTCCCTACTAAACATATACATATGAAGAATGTCCTGAAGAAAGCTTGAATAACAGCCCTGTTTTTACAAATTGGTCGTGTATGTGTGTGTTTACTCTTTTCTTTTTCTTTTAGGAGGTTCAACTATTTGGAATTTGCAAAAGTAGAAACGAAAACTAGGGACAATCATAATTGCAAACTAGATGGCTTAACAAACAAGAGTGTGGTTGAGGGGCTAGGAGGAGAGGTTAAGACAGACTCAAGAACAGGGTGTGGAAGTAAGTCAATTACACTATATGTCTTTTAAAGAAAGCATTTTCAAACTGCATGAGAGACATGAAATAGCACTCAGTTATCTTCCAAGTATTCTGAAAGATTTGAGTTTGCCTGTACCTTCTTTCATTAACCACTTTTGCATTTGCAGGAACAAGGGAGTCTATTTATTTGGTCTACTTGTGACCTACAGGACAATTGAAGACTAGGTATGTTCAAGCATGTAGGTTAATGAAAATGAGTTTCAAATTCCCCTTGGCAGGCAAGGTGTTACAATATAGTTTTGATGGATTGTAGTGATGGGGGAATTCAAAGGAAGCCAGGGTGTTGGTGGACAAACTGTCAAGTCTTTTTATAAGAAAGAATTCAACAGCCTAATTCCTATCTCCCTGTATATCTTGGAGAAGATGCTCTGCTTGTGGCCTGCCGGTGAGGTGCTGCTAACTGAATGAGATTCCTGCAGAGAAGAGACGTGTGACTCTCAGGATTGGAAAAATTCACACAGGGCACAGAGGTGAGACCTCACTTAGATGGATGACACCTGTTAGTCAATTATTTACTCAAAATATACTTCATCTAGTTCTCAGAGATCTTCCTAAATTGAGTTGAAATTATTCATCAGGACACAGGAGGGTTTTAGGAGGAGCTGGAGTACAAAAGTGACCTTAAGGAATGTCCGGAAGAAAAATGGCATGCGATAGGTCAACAGCAGATGACAAACAAATAACAGAGAAAAGAGGAGGAACAGCAGTGGAGATTGTTGTTTCCTGCCCCAAGAGGGTCCCCAAGTTGTCACTTAGGTTTGACTGATGGGAAGGAGGATTTTCAGAATCCTCTAACCAGAACTGAAGCAAGAATGGAGAGAATTCAGCCTTTCAAAAAGTACTTTAGAAATGGAGACATTTATTCTTGCTGTCCCCAAAGAGTCAATTCATCTCTCTTTACAGAATATATCTGCATAGACAGATATTTGCTTTGATAAGGAGAAATAAAGTAGCCTATTGAAGGTAGGAGTAATGAACAAAACAAAAATTAAAAACAGTTTCCAGAGATTTATCTGTTTCTTTTCTCTTATTTTATCTTGTCTCTAACAAGGGCCTTACAAAAATAATTGAGAAGGACCTTTGCTCTATATTCTATAGCATGTTATGCATACCCCTATTAAACAATATATCCCCTGCTTGCTAGACTTTGAGCTCCCTAAGGGTAAGAACAAAGTGTAATTTATATTTGTAGACCCAATGTCTAGCACAACCCTTGGAGTACTGGGCTTTCGATAAATACTTCATGAATGAATAAAGAAGAAAACAATCTATTCCATTTGTTCTGATCCTGCTCCTGTTACCTTGTGCTAGGCATGGGTCTGACAAAAGGTGGAGGTCAGCTTAGTACCATTTATGTTATTACTAAAGAGAACAAAAACTGTTTTAAAAAATCAGCCCTAGGATCCTTAAAATGAATCTCCCATATGCAGTTGAGAGTGAATAGAAGAGGCTAAGCTATCTATAAAAATATAGAGAGAGAAGTGACAAATGTCTAATTCTTTAGATTAATTCTCAAAAAAAACATGGGAATCTACCCTATTCACACAATGAATGATGCAGTGGGTGTTAAATATATATTAGGGTAAGCAAATATACTGTTGCTTGCATAAATAGATTATCTGCTGGAAATGATATGAAACAGCCCCCTTAGAATGTGAAATTGTACAGAATTTTTTGGTTTTACTGTAAAGTGACCACATTCCATAGAGTCTTTTTGTAAACAGCAGTTATCAAAGACTGCGGGTTAAAGTGGAGGATTATGGTGATCCCATTGGCCAGAGCATGCAGTCAGAAAACCTGATTACTGAAGCAGAAAACGATGATTAAGGAGGGAATAGAATGCTCTCAAAGACTATTTGTTTTAGATTATAATTGTTCAAGGATTGAAACACGCACGTAATTGAACAATTGCACAAAACTACCTGGGTTTTGGTACCACTGAGGAAAGAAAGGCAGAGTTAACACTTATTTCTAACTTAAAATTGTGTTTTCCTTTGGAGGGAGCAGCTTGCTTGCTTTTCATATACATCTAGTGAAAGTCAGAGTGTTCTCTGGGGTTATGAAATAATCTAACCCTGTAAAACTAATTCTGATTTAGCCCTGAGACTCTACTTATAGGAATGACGTGCAGATTGCACTGTCTCAGCACTCATCTTTGGGTCTATGATACCTAGTGTGCATGTATGTATAGTCTACATATGCAGGGAGGTATGCTCGTAGATTCTGTAGTGCAGATGTGGCAAGGATGTAGCTTCACAAATTCTTCACCCTACAGAACTACCTATAAGCGTACATAAGTAGATGAGGAAAGCAAATACTCTCAGTTGGCCTTTGCTAGTCCTCCATTTCTTCCGTCAGCACTATGTCAGCAAAGAATAGTCCTCGCTTCTCAGAGACTTGAATAATGAGCAGATCCAGCTTTATTACTCACACCTTCCTTTTCCTTTCCATTTCTTTATTGGAGATGCTTCAGGCTAAACCCACTACACTTCATAGTGACTTTCATTTCAGGGGACAAAGGTCTATGTAGCCAAGCAAAAGGAGGATTTATACAGCCTTTTTATGGAAATAGAAAACTCAAAAGTGAAAATTGGAGATAGGGGAGGACAGGGCAGGAGAAAATAGTATTTAAAGATCTTTACTCTTATTAATGGATCATTCATCTTATTAGAGCGAGAAGAAGAAAAAAAAGTGACCTTGTAAGAATCACTTTAAAATAAATTTACTAGCAAAATGATATAATGGAAATGATGAAGTGATTAACTAAGAATCCACAGAAAATTTTAAGGAGAGAATGTATATTGAGAACAACATCTTAAAGTAGAGAAATATGATTACAAATGAAATCCTTGCCCCGTGTGCTCTGACACTGAAAGAAAAGCTGAAATACGATGAAGGTAACACGCTCCTTATTGTGAGCCTCCGCATTCAGGAAAGTGTTAATCAGAGGCGATAGGCACACTACAAACAAGATGGAATGTCTGCTAGCTGTCAAGGTTGGCGAACAGCAATGTGGTAATTGTTTTCCGAATCAAATCTGTGCTGTAAAGAGAATCAGTAAGTATTTTCCACATCTGTGAATCATTATATTGGCATTCCCAAAATACTGGAGCATTTACATGGTTTCCTCCTTATCATTTTCTCCAAGATGGCCCAGAGGCAAAGAGTGAGTCATATTGCTATAGCAAAATCATCAGGATTCTTACCCCCTCCTCGTGGATGAGCTCAAAATGACTTCTTGATGGAATGATTGTGTTTCTTTGATGCTTTGTTATCAAAAGGGGCAAAGACCCTGAAATTTGTCATGACCTCATCTGGCAGTTTATGCCTACAAAAAAAAATGCATGTGTGTGTTGGTCTTCATGTACACAGGATGTAGCAGATGTGAAAATGTGTTGTGCCATGGAACCTAAGGCCTCCTCTGAAAATAAGCAGTGGGGGTTCGCTGGAGCTAATCACAATGCCTCATATGTCAGCACATCTTCAACCTCTTAGAGAAACAGCTCGATGCACGGAGACAGAGGTGGATCATTATGTCTGTTCTAAAATGTGAAATCTGCATTCACTTTCTTCACCAGATCTTTAGTGAGTGGACAGAGGGAAGAATTCTGTTTGGTATTTCTCTTCTTTCATGCAGTTTTGTTTTTTGTTTTTTAAAGCTGAGTTAAGATGGTTTCAGCTCTTTCACAGAATCAGGTATTATATTAGACTGTTATTTGAATTTTTTTATGCTGCAGCAACTCATATATATATATTTATATATATATACCTCAGTATAATAATTCCAGGAATAACCTAGCTAACATTTCTTATAAAATTGAAAGAGGCATTTTTGAAGTTATAGAACATCTACTTTCTAGCATCTTTCTTTTCACCACCTAATTTCAAGCTACTATTTTCCATGCTTCCTCTAGGTTTATGCTATTGTGTGCTGTTCTAAAATGTCGGCCCCAGGAGAGAGTGGTAAGAAAGGAGCAAAGTAATAGCTCACTACTCTCAGGAATCCTATATTTTAAAATACTCAGGGGATAAGAGTCATAGTGAAAAAGGGTGATGAGTTAGGCCAATGGACTTCCTATGGTAAGGAAAATTCACACAAAACAAACCTCTCTTGTTCCTTTTAAAGTGCTATAGCAAACCATGCCTCTAGCATCTTTGTTCTCTACCCTGAGTTCCCTTGTAGGAATGGACTTGAGATGGGGGAGGATATCAGAGCTGACCGTATATGCCTAAGTCACAGAGCTCAGGTTCAAAGTAAGCCTGCAAGACTAAAGGGCTGCAGAACTGAAGAGTGCGTCTTAGAAACTGGAAACACAGAATTGAATATGCACATGTGCACACATGGGTTTCTTCCTTGTCAGTCTCTTGAGTGATCATTATCACCACAATAGATTTGTCAAAGAGGAAGGCAGTGGCCATAGCTGCCTGGTCTTCTGGTCTGGGTCAAGGGAATAGATGCTGTGGCGGATGCAAGTGTGTTCCAAAAATAAATGGCAAATAAATAAGAGAAAGAGAATGACCAAAATTAAAAGACAGGAGAAGGACAAAAAATTTAACAACAGAAAAAGTATAGTAGGTGACCCTGCAGTTTTTTAGATGAAATATTCCCGTTTACACTCGCTCACTGTGTTTTGCAAGTCAATGTCATTTCTAAAGGAACTATCCAAATTTTCTGGATATTCCTTCTCCTTCATCTGATTAGTACGATGTGACTGCTTATGGTGGTAAAGGAACCGGGTCATGATGCCGATGACAGAGAAGATGATGAATATCACCACCGCTATTACTCCTGCAGAGAAAGAGGAAAAAAAGAGAGAAGGAAATTATCACAGATCATCTGCTTCACAGAGATGATTCAGTCTAGACAAGAAGGCACTTAGGAGAAACAAAATGAAACAAAACAAACAAACCCTGCCACATACCCAGAAATAAAGCCCAGCTGAAATGCCTTCAGTCTTCAATTATAAAAAAAACATGCTCTTTCAAACTAGCTAAGGAGAAAGCCAATTTACATCAGAGAAGTTTTATTTAATGGACTAAGAATGCCAACAAATAAACATGGAATCAGACTAGCAAAGGATTTCATAGTAAATTTCTTCAAAACCTGCTTTAAAGAATGTGTCAGAATCATTTGTAATTAGCACACTTCTTTGTCACCTTGCAAATAAGTATTTTAGAACTATTTTAGCATCCTAGAAAATTAATATTTAAATATCTCGCATCCCAATACATGCTCTCCTGATGTAAATTTGTTTATGGTATATGTTTGCTTTGCTAAAAATGTTTTATCAATAATGAAATGCTTACCAAACATTTAGGGCATTCCTCTGTACGCTGCTAGACACAGGCTCAGAAGTGGTATGCCTCTGTCCACCCAAAACTCAGAATCAACTAAAATGGCAAACTTCTGCCCAGTTGTGTGTGATCCCCCCCTACTGTGATTGTATGTGATTTTACTGGACCTGCCTGGGAAGTTATCCCCACTAACCCTAAGATAGGTCTAGTCCCTACCTTTGCCAGGAAGGCTCTTGGGATGTGAAGAGCAACATCAGAAAAGGGATGGTGAAAATGTGGATACTGCTGACTTTTGAAAGTGAGAATGAATCTATACATGAAAGTAAATTTTCAACATTAAAATATTTGAAATGTATTTATGATGTTCGAAGATAAGGTTATTCCTAGTAAAGTATATGTTCTGCTGTTTTGTTTTTCTATCTAAGTAGAATGGATATTGAGAAAAATATTTTTCTTATAAAGTTATTTTTGGACACCCTGCATTATGATTTATATAAGCATGGAAATTTAAGAGTTAAATATATTGAATACATATTTTCCACCAATTTGTGTCAGAGTCGAGGCCATTTTTAAGACTGCTTACTTTTTAAAATATTCCTCAACCATTATGTGGCATTTTCCCTAACAATTTCAGAAAAAGGCAGAGTAAACCACCTGAGTTAACAAACCTATGAATAAACTGGGTGATAGTGAGTGACTCCCCAGACAGGGCTGCAGCTTTAAGAGATGAAATACAGAACTAGTTTCTACTTCTCCAGTACATGGAGTATTCAGAGTTGGAGGCTGTATAAATCTCCAAGAATTTTCCCCTGGGGTTAGAATGACTTTCCTGCTCTTAAAGAGACTCACAGAAGCATGTACATGAGTGGGGAAAATGTCAATAGTCACAAAGGTCTTTTCTCCACTTGTCAAATGAGAAATTATAGGAAGAGAAATAGGCACCAAATTCTTTCCTACATTTCTTGACGGCAAACAAAAATCAAATTGGGCTCTGTTCCTGAAGGAGAAATTCAGGTCAGATGTTTTAAGAACTTCCTTAGGGAAAAGTCATGGTTTTCTTTCCTTACAATCATATTGTAATGGTGCACCTCTGTGCTCCCATGGCAACTTGTACTTCCTCCCTCAAACACTACTCACTGGTTCAATTGTTATCTGTTTACCCATCCCCTCCCCCGCCAGGCTGTGAGTTCTTTGAGGGCAGTGTCCTTATCTTTCATCCTCGTATTCCTATACTTAGCACAGGCCCTGACCCATAGCTGGGGCTCATTAAATAGAAGTTAAATGAATGGATACTGCCAACTTTTAAAAGGAGAACTCCATCTGGTGTGCGTCAATTCATCTAGCCTGCCAGAAGGCAGGGATGGGGGCACCTGCTAGGACTATGGTCCTCAGATGGGAATGAATTTAGTCTCTCACAGGCGTCTTACATTAAACAAGCTTTGTGTTGCAAGGCCCAGATGGAAAAATCAAGCTACTGGAGGCAGCAGACAAGCTGAGGTAGAATAAAAAGGAGTGAGGCTGACAGGCAGTGAGAAAATGGAAAAGCAAGAGAGGCAAGAGGGAGAGCTGAGCTCACAGCAGAACAGACAAGATCTGTATCTCTAACCATATGTGCTGCTAGAGTTGAAACTATAGTCTTGTGGGCTTCACCCTGCTCATTAGATCCAGCCCAAATCACTTGGTGGAGAAAACCCAACAGAATGGCAGCTTTGCCCATCTGTCTGCCCCAACATGGCTTCTTCCCCATATGTGGTTGTATTGGTTTTCTTTGTTAGTGCTTTAGGAAAACTGACAACTGGATGAGATGAACAGGATGCACACTGCCTGTCTCTAAGTAAATTATCCGGCTGTTGACTCAGTGTTCAGCTGCCTGATGGATCAGGGGTGAGATGCACACATGGAGCTGCTGGTGCTGGGGAAGAGGGTGCCTTTGATCACACAGCACACATGACTACTCATGAAAAAGCTCACGGTCTTGCAGGTCATGCAGGATTCTGGGTGTTGGGTGGACATAATCAAAGAAGGATTCAGACAAATTTTCTCAAAGTACAAAATCACTTATGTGCTTTCTGCTTTCGGCAACAAAGAATGGTTTACCTCCAATGATGGCTGAGTCACTTCGAACTGCATTGGTGAGTGGTTCCCGCTCATCTGTCTTCCCAAAGGGATCTGAAAGGAGTAAAAGACATGAAACATCACTCCTCACTCAAAGATCTGGAGAGAGGTCTACAATATGGAGTTGAGATGACACATCTATGGATTAGACCAGGTGCTCTCAAATAGTTGTGAGTTGGGACTTTGGAAGGAACCCAAACATACACAAAAAAAGCATTTGAAATACACTACTTATACCCCGTAGTTCCATGACCCTTTTAGCTTCTATATAAGTTGTAAGATAAGGGGTTGAAACAGATGATGGTGGTACCCTGCCCATATCTGCTTTGGCCTACGACTTACCTCTCAGCCTACCCTTCAAGTCCTTCTCTGCTTTGCTGGACAGTTCCAATGCATGACAATGGCTTCTTACCTCAAGCACACATGCTTCCCTGCTTCAGAGGTTTCTTTAGCTGCAAGAGGATTCTGAGTCCATTGACAGGGAAGAACAAAAGTGCTGGAGAATTAACACCCCCAAGAAACTCTCACTGATGAGAGAGGGATTTTACCATATATACATTAACATATATGGTATCAGAAAAAGAGCACAAAGTTTGAAGGTGCATAGATCTGAGTTTGAATCCTTATTCTACCACTTGTTGGCCTGGTGACACTGAACTAGACACCTTTTTAAATAGCAATCTGCAAATACATTAAAAGGGGGTAATGATACCTGTATGTATGCATATAGTGCACATAATATTTTCAGGATCTATAGCACCTATCATTATTATCGTCACTTAATTCTTAGGAAATGACTACAATATGAGTATTATTTTTCCTATTTCACAGATAAGGAAATTATATCAAAGCCATTAAAAAACTTGTCCACATTTCTATAGTTAATTTATGGCAGATTCACGAATTCAAATCGAGGATAGCCAACTGTCACATTCAGCTTGTTTCTATTATACCTCACTACTGCCAGCAAAACACCAAGAGCTGAAACAAGCGGGCAGCAGCAAAATTCCATTCCCTTTCTTTGCTCATAATTAATAACTTATTTCACAATTGATTACCACAACTGATAAAAACAAATCCCAAGAACACTTCAAGACACCCAGGATGATGATGACTAAGAAAAGATAAAAAAGGTATTTTAAGGAGTGGTAAAACAAGAGAAGATATATGGGTGATAGTGCTGTGGGACTTCCTTATTATTAAGGAAGGCTAATTTTAATCACATGAATTATATTAGTTCAGCAACCAGCCTACCTCCTTGACCCGTAAATTCTTCAATCCTCAGACTACAACAATGACTATACATATATTATATATAACATGTACTATATGCAAATATGCATTTACCTCTAACTACTCATTATATTAAAAGTAGGATTGTATTAAATATATGTAGAAATCACCCATGAGAAACCAGTCACAATTCTTAATCACCTGTAATCATACAAGGTGAGAATCGAGTAATATTAGCCTTTAACCTGGAAGCTTCTTGAAGACATCAAAAGTAGTGCTACCGAAGGAAGTTCCATTAAGTATTCTCTTGTGTACCTGATGAAGTATGCACCGTGGTCACTGCATTCATGTCCACATCCATCATGGAGCCACAGCTGGATTCTGTCAAGGTCCCTTGGATAGTCACAGGTGCAATGGTGGCATGACGCAGGGCTGCCTTCAGTGGTGCTATGTGGTTGTACTGGACTGAAGACAAGCATCCAATAAAACCCAGGGTATTTGCTTTAGCAACTTCAGAATCCAATCCAAGATTCTCTGCAACATGAAAGACAGTTTTTTTTTCACTATACTCTACATCCTCTTTAAATAATGTCTAAAATTACAGAAATTACTTTGTTATTCTTTGAATAAGAGAAATTGCCCCCTATCTTTCTTCATTTCCTATTCCCAAACTCTGCCCCCATTACAAGTATCAATATATCAACCACACATCATAGAAAACTGATAAGGCTATCTCTGCTTTGAGATAATGTTTCAAACTTCTAAATTTTCATTTACGTATTTTATGAACTGTAACAGAGACTTAATAAATCTGTTCTAAACCCTAGATGTTTTTTAGAATTTATATCATTATCTCCATCATCATTTATCTGTGGACGCTGGTGATTAGTTCAAGCATACTACAGTGCCCATTACAACATTTCACTCAAAAATGTAGCAAGAAAAAAATGAAAAGAGGAAGACAGAGAGATCAGAAGTCAGAGTAGTCCACCCAGAGGTTTACGATATTCATTGTCATAAGCAGCCTGTATAGACTCATCATCTAGTCAAGATTTTCACCCACTTAGTTCTGTCCATGGCACTGATTGGTGACCATAGATTTTTCTATGACAGCACTCAACCTCCCTAAGTATCTTTGAGTCTTTATAAAAGAAGAAGAGGCAATGATTTATGATTCACAGCAAGATCAAATGTCTCATTTTCCTCAAGATTTGTAGTAAGAGTACTCAGTAGCCCATTTCTTTCTTTTAACAGGGATTATTTGAACAAATTGCTACGATGCAATTACATAAGACTGCAATACGTAATGAATCGTTTTTTTTCTTAAGGTGTAATAATATCAACATACGTAGATGGTTCAAATAGTTATTTTATTATGATTATTTGTTTATTTTCTGGAAGATGGCAGGGGCATTCCTCTATATCAGTGTAGGCTATAATTTATTTTGATTCATAAATGGTCAAAAAATGTCTCCATGTATCTCAAAGCAAGCATTTTGTTGGCAGCATTTAGGAAAATATGCAATGAGAATATGAAAGAAAATGAAAAATCAACATCTTTTAAAAATGCCTTCTCTAGTTTTGCCCTCATTATATTCTCCCCCTTCAACAGCCATGTAAACCTCACTAATTTATTATCCCTCTCTTCTTACAGGAAAAGGAAAGAAAGCATGTGTATTAATACTATGTGGTCATTGCAACAAATTACCACAAACTTAAACAACTTAAATAAACAGCATAAAACAACATCAATTTATTGTCTTACAGTTCTGTAGAAGTCTAACACTAAAATCAAGGGCTAAAATCAAGGAGTTGGCAAGGCTGCATTTCTTCCAGAAGTTCTAAAGGATAATCCATTTATCTGTCTTTTCTTGCTCCTACAAGCCACCCACATTCTTGGCTTACAGCCCCCGTCCTAAGCCAGCAATGTTGCATTCCTTTGTGCCTTTCTTCTACAATCACATCTATTTCTAATTCTCTTATTTTACCTCCTTCTTTCACTTTTAAGGACCCTTGTGATTACACTAGGCTTACCCAAATGTTCCAAGATAATCTCTCTATTTTTAAGGCTAGCTGATTAGCAAGATTAATTTTATCTGCAACTTAACTCTTCTCTGCCACTTAGCCTAACGCATTCACAAGTTCTGAGGATGAGGACTCAGATATCTTTGTCATTATTCTTCCTACCACTCCATGTCTGAAATTTTGTGAGAATTTTCCAAGTAATGGTAATGAAAATCCAATAGATATGTGAAGTAACACTCTCTTTTAAGTGTGAAAGAACATTGGGTTGGGGGAGGAAACTGCTGTCTTCCAAATGTTTCAAAAAATATCCTAAAGTGGCAGTACATATTGCTAATTACTCATGAAAGGATCACATATGTTTATTTCTTATTATAATCTTGAAAAGACTGTGTCTCATAAGAGACTTCTCAAATATTGTTATGCAAAAGTCTTCCAGACCAAAAAGCTTTAATTAAGACTGGGTGCTATTTGCTGAGTGGCACCAGAACTCAATGTTCCCAGCTATAATTGAGAATACATGTTAGCTACTAATTGGTAGTTATCAAGTGGGTAAAGTTAGAGATCAGAAGTATTTAGAGGAAGAGGCAGAAGCAAAGAGAAGGGAAGCATAAACTGGCATGAAGTTTTTGCATTGTAGAATTTCAAAGTAGTGAAAAGTGACATGTCATTGTAGCTATGCCTTAAGGGTCTAAGTCAAAAGTGCCAGATCTCATTCCCAGAACCCAGTTAGAAAGAAGCTTATATTAGTGCCAAGGTCTTTGGAGGACATCACTATATTGATTGCCACGAATATGAGCTCCGGGTACACAAATAGGCACATGGATAAATCAGAGAAATGCTGGAAAAAGACATTTTCTTCTTAAAGGAGGAAAGGTTTTGAATAAAGTATTTTCTGTAGGGAAGCATGTTTATTCTAAATATAATAATAAGGATGGAAACCTTGAGATATTTCTGAAAAGAAATGAAGGGAACAAGAATCCCTGATAGGAGAAAAGACTCTCAGTATGTGACCTAATATAATTGTTTCTCAGATTCTTGCATATATGGAGAGGCAAAAAAAAAAAAAAACTTAGGATGGTGCCAAATTATTTTTCCTTCTTATAACTTTGTTAACTCATATGTGCTAGAAATAATTGTTTGCTAAAAAAATTAAAAGCTGCAAATACTCAATATTTACCACTTATCGAGTGCCTACTATTTGACGACCCAATACTTGTTTCTAAAGTATTATTTCTAGTCCAATCAAAAGTTCTTCCAGGTGTATGCTATTATCATCTAACATTTACAGAGGACGAAACTGGCACTCAGAAAAGTTAAAAAATGTGCAAGAGATCACTTGGCAAAGTTGAGATTTAAACCAAAGTCTTTATGACTTGAAATGCCAACTCTTAATCAAAGCTATGCTGCCTCCCTAAAAAATTCCCCAAAATATCCTAGGTAGAGTAAGATATTTTACATAAATTAGCTAAGAGGAAATAAGTTGCAAAAACTAAAGAAAGCACAAGTCATTTTGGTCGAAGCTTCACAGGATTCGCTGAACTATGTATTATATTAAAGACATGATGCATTTCCTAATTCATTTTATTCAATTTTTCGGTTACAATTGCATTATCTTCATAAGGAACTAGGTGAGGAGACTATTGTACATGCTTAGCTATGCAATGAACATGGAAGACAAACTTCACCATGAACGTGGCTACACAGAACTGGTAGAAGGAGGATGCAAACAAAGGCCTCACCTCTGGAAAATGCTCCTTTTCTCTTCTCACTCTTCCCAAGATTCTCTGCTAACATATGCAAGTCCCTTCCAATCAAGGAGAATTACAAGATTTCTCCTCATAATATATACCACCACCTTGAGAAACCACAGGTATGCTAAAAGAAAAACCTATAAAAACTTCTTATTTGAAATTAACTTGATTTCTCCCTCTTAAAACATTTTAAATATCATTGAAACATAGTTTCTGATTTTTATTAGAGTCTATCCCCCTGCCCTCAAATACCGATGTAGAAGCAGCAGCAGGGTGTGCTGAAAAAGCACAGGTTGGAGGTTAGAGAGACCTGAGTTGATGAGTCATGCCCTTGCACATAAGACTATGTTTTCTCATTTCTAGGCTTCAGTTTTGTCCACTGTAAAATAGTGAGAAATAGTACCAGCCACATGAATTGTAGTGAAAATAAATATAATAATATAAGTATGATTCTTAGTTTAGTGCCCATAAATGCATTTATTATTATTATCTTTACTCTTCCTACTACTCATCAGTTCCAAACTCCTTTGCCTAGATTCGATGGCCTCCAACATGCCTTTATATGAGACAACTAAGATGTAAGTGCTGAAGTGCTTGCTGCAAAGTCTTTCTTCTAAATTTCTACTTCATACTGACTCACAACTGAATAAACATAGTACTAAAACATAGTGTAAAACATGGAACTAAACATAGTACTAAAACTTTGAATGGCTCTATTGGTTAAGCTATTATCAACCAACTTCTTCAAGCATTTTAGAACTTGACTTTCTACATTAATTTGCAAACACTCAATTCTTCAAAGAAAGTTATGCCTCTCCATTAAGCCAAGTGGACTCTGTGATGCCAAGGAAAATAGCTTCAGAACCAATTTTAGCCCCAGAATGTGCACTACACAGTCACAATTGTTTGGCACTAAGAGAGGGATAGACCCAATCCAGGCTAATTTTATGCAGGCAGTTTTTCTGGATATTAAAAAAAAAGGTTAGCAATTTGCTAAAAAGAAACAATGCTCTAGGATATAACATGACATTTGCTATATGTCAAAAGCCATTTATGACATTTGAATCCTGAAGTGTCAAAATACAAGCCATGCAGACCCACACAACCTGGGCTGTTAAGAGTAAAACATTGTACCAACATAAAATATAAATAAATGAAATGGAAGGTATGAGCAGTATATACAAGTAAAGAGTTTTTCCCTCAAAAGTCCATTGTGGCTTTCAGGCAAGAGAGAAACAATCTGAAAATTTAACTACCAGGAGTATCCAAAGTCCAAGAACCATGTCCCTCAGATAAAGATTTTAATCTGAAAGGGGACTGTCAAACTGTATTAAAAAAAATACTTGGCATTTACTTAATGCCTTTATGCTTTTCATTGTATGTTCATTTGTACATCTTATGTAAATATTCATCCTTGTGAAATGAGAAAGGATGAGATAATTATACCCAACGACCACTTAGAAAAACTAAGACTTACAGGTCAATCCAGGTCTGGAACCTAGGTTTCTTGAACCCTATCCTCATTTATTTTTATTATGTCATGCTTAATACCTTTCTTGTAGGTATTGATCATTGATAAGGTGAAAAGAAACCTCACCTCTGTAGCATGACTTACAGCCATTCACTAACTAGCTCCTGCCCACCTCTGTGCTACACACGACTGAACTGTTCACTCTTCCCTGAACAAAAATACTCTTCTCTTTGCCTGGAAGGCCTTTCTTTCCCTTAATTACCTGGAAAACATCTGCCTCCCCTCTGTAAACCTATGACAACCACACTCTGTGTGAGACAGTGGACTCACAATCACCAGCAAGCAGACATTGCCCATCTGTATGAGCTTTCAGTCACTTTGGAGGATTAATTTAACAGACCAGCAATGATTTCATGTGATAAGTCTTATGGTAAGAGGTGATCATTGTGGCTGTGGGAGCACAGAAGAGACCCCTGATACAGTCTAGGACGGTGGTGATCAAGTTGAATATGCAAATGAATTTCCAGGGAAATGTAAGAAAACACATATTTCTAGATCTCTACCCATTCAGTAGGTCTGGTGTGTAGGTACTCAAGAATTTGCATTTTAGAGCACATTCTTAAACACTTATGATATGGATGGTTCATGGATCACACTTTGAGAAACACTGATTTAGGAATGATGGCTTAGCATAAATGTATTTAAAATAAGTGCTTAAGTGATGAATAGACAATAATCACGTACGAGAGGGTGGGCAGAATATTCCAGACAGAAATCAAAGCCCTACAAGGCCTAGAGTGAGAAAGTCTATCATATTTAAAACACTGAAAAATCAAGTTAACTCTGCCTGAAAATAAGGCAAAAGATGACGTTGAAAATACAAACAGGAGCCAGGTAGAGTTAGTAACCTACTTCTCCATATTCTCAGGACACTTTGCTCTATTCTAGTACACTTCATTTAAATCATGATAATGTTTACTAGTTTATTCCCCCCACTACATTGGAAGCTTCTTGCTTTCAGGAAACCTGTCCTGTTCAGATTTCCAACCTTATTAACCAGGAGACAGTGCCTAACACATAGAGTGTAAAAAGTAAAAGGATTTAATGAATGAAAAAATAAATGTCTCCTAATATCAACAGTAATGCAGCCTAATCAGGGATATTTATGTATAGTTCAGACTTCTGCATTCAAGCCATTTATAAGCATATAGTTTACTTATACATTCACACTCACAACATGTTATGCTCTCTTTGATGAGGCAGGCCAAGTTCTGACGAGAACTTCATTAGTGTTTCTTACATCTCTGCCAAGAGGGCACATGGAATATTTCTCTTCATTGTTATCAACATTTTGTTACCTAAAGATAAATGAACTGTTCATATGGAGTCTGAGTGACCATGTAAGTCTGGTTGCTATGCTAAGTGTCTGTTCTGTTCACAATGGCCCTGCAGGCTTTAATAGCTGGGCGTCTGCATTTGCTCTTCACACTGCCAAGGAAGCACCCTCAAATACTGCATGACAGTCTCCTTTCCTTCGGGTCTCAGGCTGAAAGTCCCTTCCTCAGTGAGGGCTTTTTTGGACATCTTACCAATGAGCACATCCTCTCTCCTCCCACTCTAATTTTCTAGCACTGAAACTACTGATTTCCTTTCTAATGCATTTCCTCAAACTTTGTAACTGTGTGTGTGTGTAATTATTCGTCTACCTTTTATGTACCACTCCAGAGCATAAGTTTTATGAAGAAAGTATGTTTATTTGCTTACCACTTCCTATCTATTTCCTAATATAGAATCTTGGACATAAAAATTGCTCAACAAATATTTTTGATAATTGAATGAGTCTGTATTGCACGGGGTCTGGCACATAGTCGGTCTTCCATGACTTTCCTTTAAGTAAAAATATATACATATAGAGAGATAGATGGATAGATGCTGATACAAGAAGTCTAAAAAACAGTCAAGTCAATACAGTAAACAAAAGCTCTACCATTTGCGAATGTAATTCCAACTGAGCTATATTTTTCATTTTTTAATTGGGTTATTTATTTACATGCATTATGTAAAGGCACCTCTCTGAATATAGGACAGTGACTACTGAATCAGTAAAACCCTAGCAACATATCCAAATTAAAAAATTCTAGATATTGTACTCTCAGTGCCAATTCTGCTCATTTTCCATAGAAACATCACTTTTACGACTTTAAGACTGGGATTTGCAAGTTGATGTCTAAACTCAGTCTTTTGGAATTGAAAGAAATAAAAAGAATCCCTCCTAGAGTGCTGATTATTTACCTGATATGGGGTTAGAACCAGACAACTCATGTGTATTGATTTATACCTATGTTGTTTACTCTGTTAAAGGAAATGTGCAAAACTAGGATCCTGCATGTCCCAACAGAGAATCTTTTAATAGAGTCCAAAAATAACCTATAGAAATATATTCTACTCTGATATGGAATTGCTAGTTGTGGAGTTAAAAGCACCAAGAAGAGTAAAAGCCATACTGAGTACCTTCGGTGATTTAATGTTATTTAATTTTTGTGTACAGAGGTAGGTATAATGCAAATTTTGTTAGGAGGCTTTCTACTGCAGCTAACAGAAAATCCAAGTTGCAGAGTTTTAAATGATACAAGGATTAATTATCTCAAATAACAAGGTGTTTAGAGGCAAGGAGAGCGCTGGACATGGAATGTCGGGGCTCCTCCTCTGTGGCTGCCTCATCATCAGGTTGGAGCAAAGTGGTCCTGCAGTCCCAGGCATCACTTCCGGATGTAACAATGTCAGAAGAAAAAGAAAAAAAAGAAAAGGCTGCCTCATCCTGTGTTTCTTTTTAAGAACAGAAAATCCTTTCTCAGAACCACATACAGTCAGCTACCCTTCAGACTTCCTCTGACTGGCCAGGTTGTGTCACATGTTTATGCTCACTCCAATCACTGGCAGTGGAAATGGACCATAGTCATTTGCTTGGACTAGCAGGTCTCAAGACCATTTCCACTCTTAAAAATCCTAAAGAGATTTTTGGGGCCGGCCCCATGGCCTAGTGGTTTAGTTCAGCGTGCTCCGCTTCAGCAGCCTGGGTTTGATTCCCTGATGTGGACCGACACCACTTGTCAGTGGCCATGTGTGGTGGCAATCCACAAACAAAATAGAGGAGGATTGGCACAGATGTTAGCTCAGGGCAACTCTTTCTCAGAAAAAAAAAAAAAATCCTAAGGAGATTTTGGATATTTAAATCTGTTTTGTATCTATCAATATGCACTGTATTAGAAGTTAAAACTGAGAAAATTTTTAAACAAGAACCCACAGCACAGATTCCATTAGCTGTCTGAGTGGTGATATCATCACACATCTTATAGCCTCTGAAAAATTCCATTCTACATGGATAACGAAACATGACAAAGATAAATAATGTCTATTATGAACATGAAGATAGTTTTGACCTTATGGATTCCCAAAAAGGGCCCCCAGATACCCCTCTCCTAATGACCTCTAGACCAAACTTTGAGAACCACTGGCTCAGACCAATTAGGCGGAATCCTCAAGGATTGCAGATGCGAAAAAAACTTCCCATAAGCACATGACTTCATGAAGGAGCAAGAATGCTTGATAAAATTGGAATTTTGTTAGGAAGGGAGAAAGAAGCCAAAATGGATGTTGGGTAGGCACCCAACACTGTGAATTGCATACATGCAAGCCAATCTCTGGAAGTCAAGCAAGAGGTGTAGATAGATATAGACACATCATCAAACATAACTGCCCTTTAAACTGAATGTGTGTGTATGTGTGTGTGTGTGTGTGTGTCCCTCCACATACACAAATACACACACATTCAGTTTAAAAGGCAGTTATTTTTGTTGAATCATATATTGACCTTTTACAAAGACTCAGATATCTAGGTTGAATGACCTAAATTTGGCTGCTCTAAATAAGGATAAATAGAGCTATTCTCTAGGGACTGAATGCAGATGAGCCACAGGCAAAATTACCCCATTGGTGATGATTATATTCAGTGTTGCTTTTTTCTTTTCTTTTCATTTTCTGGCGCCAATGATCCTCTCCTTTGGTGCTAACCTGTATCACATGCCTCACACTACTAGACAATGATAGGTCACTCAGGACGCCCTTTGAAGGACTGCTCCATAATAATACTAGGGGACACTGATTACTGAGCAACTATCAGATTAAGTGGTGAAGAATATAACAACAAATGACACACACTGGCTCTAAGACCTGGAAAAGAGAGTGGCATTCTACCCACTGTGCAGATGAGGAAAAGAAATTCATAGGGATTCAAAGTCACTGTAGCTGGAATACCTAGCTCTCCCACTCCAGTTTCTCCTTATGCATCATACCATGCCATGAACCCAGAGACCAGAGTTTAACAACCAAGCCCCCAGTGCAGTTTGTCTAGCTTTAAAAAATAGCTCATCTTGCAATTTTAGACAGACAACTAGTACAATATAGAAAGATTGTGGTATGGTGGGACTACAGAAAACGTCCTTAAGGAAGAGTGATTCTCAAGTGTCCTGAACAAGGCCTAGGTTTGAAGCTAGAGAGAGCAGCACCTTCGGTATAGGAGTCAGGGCAGGCCTGAACTCTGTCCTAGTAGCCAGGAGTCCATGGGAGTGACCAGATCAGAATAGCCCAATGGCCTGGCAGCTAACATTTGGAGAAACTAATACCATTCATGCTGCTCTCAGGACACTGGGGAGGGAGGGAGGACATACTTGTCTTCGTATCTCTAGACTATCACCCAACATGTACTTGGTGATTTTTGTATTAAATGAACAGAACTAATTAAAATAACAGCTGTAACATGGTAACCATGAAGACAATTCTTCTCTCTAAGCCTGTTTCCTCATAGGTAAAATTGAGCTGATCATAGTATGTACCTTGAGGATTGGTTTTCAAGACACAGGGTGTGGCAGAGAATAATGACCCACCCCCAAAGATGTCCACACCTTAATCCCTAAAACATGTGAATATGTTATTTTACATGGCAAAAGGGACTTTTCTGATATGATTAAGTTAAGGGTCTGGGGATGCAAACAGGATTATCCGGGTAAACTCAGTGTAATCACAAGGGTCCATGTAAGTGGGAGGCAAGAAAGTTAAAGGTAGAAGTAGGAGATGTGATGACAGAAGCAAGAGGTTCTAGTCACATGAGAACAGAGCTACAAGCAAGCCAAAGAATGCAAGTGGTGGCCACTGAAAGTTGGAAAAGGAAAGGAAACAGATTCTCTCCCAAAGCCTCCAGAAGTAACGCACCTCTGCTGACACCTTAATTTTAGCCTCATTTGACTCACTTAATACTTCTAACCTCCAGAACTGTAAGATAATAAATTTATGTTGTTTTAAGCCACCAAGTTTGTGGTAATTTGTCACAGCAGTAACGGGAAAACAATACAGATAGGAACACTGTGAAGGCTAAAGCAGTTCTATGTTTCTACTTTTAAAATGTGCAGATGTTAATATTTTAGTGGCTATAACACAATTATAATTTTTTTGTTTAGATATTTCTATTCAATAAAGTTGGTAATTTACAACAGTATCCGCTTTGCACTTTTACAATATGCATGAATTTCAGTTACCACAATTTCAATAACACTAGTCTCCCAACAACATGGTTCAGGTTTTAGTGACCATGGTGTATTAACTGGGAGAAATTGCATAAAGTACAAACTCTGCTGCTAGTTCTTTTTTTTTTTTTTTTTTTAAAGATTTTATTTATTTTATTTTTTTCCCCCCAAAGCCCCAGTGGATAGTTGTATGTCGTAGCTGCACATCCTTCTAGTTGCTGTATGCGGGACTCGGCCTCAGGATGAACGGAGAAGTGGTGCCTCAATGCGCACCCGGGATCCGAACCCGGGCCACCAGCATCGCAGCGCGCGCACTTAACCACCAAGCCACAGGGCCGGCCCTGCTGCTAGTTCTTTAGTCCACAAATTAATATGTGCATAACTTATGTACAGTATAATTAGTAACCAATCACATCATTTGTTTCAAAGCCTATGGGTGATTGGTCACTGGGCCATCATTTATTCGGTTCACACACAGACAGCAAAGCATATAGTTGTGCTGTTTCTTTGATGTTCAGTAATAAACCCATGTGACATTTTACAAAAATAGATAATCAAAATAGGGAATTGGTCAACAAAAATGAAAATGCAGCAAAGAATCAAAAAATGATAACACTGGGAGTGAAATTCTAATGTAAATGGATTTATAGAAGAAATAGCTGACCATGGAAATGCTGACACTGACACTGTTTGAGAGACGCGAGATCTGCAGCCACAGGAAATTAGTGAAGGTGATATGAATTGACATAAATGAGGTAAGTGGTTCATGATAAAAAGAGTGACAGCATCCTAGAAGAAGTGATGCCAGCAAAAACCTTCCCATTAAAGGAACTTTCTAAGACATTTCACGACATTGAAAGCACAAAGGATAAAATGTTAGAACCTGATCCAAACTTGGAAAAGAGTAAGACAGTTCACCAAGGGATAGAAAAGATGCTCCCTCCCTATTTTATCATCCAATGAGAAGACAAGCACTGCTAAATCTACTCTGTAAGTGTCTCACAAACAAATAAAACACTCTAATTCTCAATGTTTCTAACATTAGATTACAGTGAACTAAAATATTAGTGTTATTATGTTTTTCATTTTCCTTAGAGAGTTTTTAATGTTTTGACAAAAAATTTTTAAAGGTCATAGAACACTCATAATTTTTCTCATGAATGATTAAGATCTCTTTTCCCGGTTTCAGCTTGTGCAGTTGCTTTCCCTGTTCTGCAGTACTGTGTAAAGCAAGGACGGCCTGCATTGTCTCCATCACAAAAGGATTGCTTAATATGTGCCAAATGCTGCTTTAAGTGCCTTATGACACTTAAACATCTTCGGTGTTACTATGTTCATTTTAAAGGTAAGAAAATGGAGACAAAAGAGGTTCAATAATATGCTCAAAGTAACAGCCAGTAAGTGAAAGTGCTGGGATTTGAACCCAGCCTGTGTAAGCTCAGTCCCAGACCGCAGGACACCACACTGGCTTGCTCTCCTAATTGCTGCCCATCAATTATGTTCCAGGCTTTGTGCTACTCAAGTTAAACGAGCAGTTGTGTTGTGACGACCACATCTCAAGAACCTTATAAAATAGGAGCTATGTTAATTTCCATGTCACTGGTGAAAGAAATTAAGGTTTAGAGAAGTGAAGTAACTTGTCCAAAGTCTCACGGTAAATGGGAGCCTGATTCCAGAAAAAGAGCTCAGATATGGCAAATGCAGAGGGATGATATATTTTGTTGAATAAATGTGTTCAGTGATTGGACATTTAAATTCTATTCCATACGTTTTTTCTCAGAATTTGGTAAATATTTTTGCATGACTTAACCTTCTTTAGCAAAGTGTGCTCATCCCAGAGAGCCAAACTCTCTTCCTTTCTTGTTAAAGGAGACATTAACTGACTGGCAACCTAGTGAGATAATAACGTTTGATGATTGCTTACTGAGAATATTCTTTGAGATAGCATATTCATATTTTAAAATGAATCTGGAAAGCTTTCATGAAAAGAAGAAGCATATTTCTGGGATTTCACTACAAGAGGTATTTTGGGACTATTGTGTTTTGTAGCATGCTTCAAATCACACCAAAAATTTAATTCAGTAAATACTAACTGAAGACAAACCGGGCACAAAGCATTGGTTATGTTGTTTGCATAAAGGCTGAGTCTGCTTAGCTTTTAAGAGCAGGTATGTCAGAGTTTCAGTACAGGACCCACCAGCGGGGGGTTGGCCACTGTCCAGGAACCTCCTCCTGCAGGCAGTCTCCCCCTCATGCAGTTTCGAAAGCGTTCCCTCCTCAGCAGCCTACAGAACTCCTCATCTACGGCTCTTGCTTAAGACTTAACCTTACGCTTTCTTGTTTTATCTCTTGAATTGTTTTCTTTGATACACAACAAGGAAGCCTCCAGCATAATGGAGAGATTAAACTGGTTTAATGAGCCAGATGTGAGCAAACCTGTTCATCCACTGACTTCTCTGTGGGGCAAGGAACCCAGGAGGGGCTGCACCAGCCCTCAGTCATCAGTTCTCGGTAATTTGTATCATTGTTCTTCTATTATAGCTTTTAGATTTGGCTAAAATGGTAGCATTTCCTTCCCTCTTTATCCATCCAATTCAGAGCCCAAAATCACAAATCATCCCTGTTAGTTATAATTTATACTTGACTGCATTATCAAAAAAAAAAAAAAGTAAATAACAGTAGCTCAAATAAAGTAATAGTTTATTTTAGTCCCAGTTAGTGAGAAGTCTGATGTTAACCAGTCTAGGGTTGGTATTTTGTCTTCAGATATCATCAGGGATCCAGAATTTTTTCTGGATTTTCACTTCCGTCTCTATAGACTATAGCCTTCGTCTTCTTCCTCATAAGGCAACTTCAGGAGCTCTGTTCACCACCTCCATGTTCCAGGCAGAAGAAAGTAGGGGGAGTAAAGGGCAAAAGGATACATATTTGCTAAGTCAGGCTTTTTGAAAAACTTTAGTGACTTCTACTTGGAGCCCGCTGCCCAGGACAACATTGTTTACACTCACGAAGAAGGCTGGGAATGTACTAAACAATGGGGAACGTTGCTTCCTCAAAGAAAAACAAAAACAAATACAGAAAACACCACTGTGTTCATTAAGAAGAGGATAATGAATATTGAATATCAGATAGGCTGTTAGTCTCTGGTTCAATGCACTTCTGACAAGTAAATTCTTTTCTCTATACCCTCCGTCAATTAAACAGTTAGGCAACTTCACCTCTAGATGTAGGCTTCATCACCACTGAATCAGATTCTCTGGGTTCAACGTTCAACTCTTCCACTTATTAACACTGTATCATATTACAGATAAAGTAAAACAAACAAACAATCCTGACTTTTCAGGATCTGGACCTGCCTGTTTGTCCCATCCTACCCCAACTGCTTCAGTTCCTGGCTGTGCAGAACTACACCTTTACAAAGGGCTCCCCCGCCAGGGAGTAAAGATATGGTAAAAGAGAGAAAGCAAGGAGGCATGGAGTCTCTCATCTGCCAAGTTTTCCTTTTGGCCTGAATTTCACAGGAATTCATTCTACCATTTCCACTTTCATATTCCTCTTCAGTAACTGTGCCTCCATATAGTATCTACATACTAGGCAGTCACTGTGTATGTACAAATATATAATACATACATACTCTTTCCCACACACATACATACACACACTATTATTTAGTTATCAAAACAATCCTGATAGGTAGTAATGATTATTCCTGTTATACAGATAAGAAAACTGAGGCCCAGATAAAAAGAGGAAATTGCCAAATAACCAGCGGCTGAGCCAAGCTTCAGCCTCAGTCTGCTTAATGCCAGAGCTCATGCTCCCGCACTGTACTTTCCTGCCTCTGTAACCTCAGCAACTTTCACTGCACTCAGCTACCCAGATGAGTCCCTAGCTGATGATTAATAAATAAGCGCCTATCTCCCGAATGAGAGGTATAGCTTTGGACACAACAGGTGGGAAGGTGGGACTGCTAACTAAGATATAAAAGTAAGTTAAAGCCATCCCTCATTGTCTAGGGAAGCCCTGGTTAGAAACTGTTCTTACATTCCTTATGACCGCTGAAGATATTTGTCCATGAGCTGAAGGACAACAGTTGAAAATTTGAATTCAGTGCTTTTCAATGTTACTGACGTGTTGAAATGCAAACTGCAATTGCTAATGACCTAGATGTGACTCATAGAATTCTAGACCTTCCAGGAGCAGAGCCCAAGGAAAGATGCATGTTTCATATCTCATTTATATATGAGGGAGACAATTTTTCTGCTTGACATCCAGATGACTAGGGGCAGTTTCAAAACTGGAAACCCCACTGTATTAGTCCTGGTTCTCCAGGGTAACAGAACCAATAGGAAATGTATACAGCAAAAGAGATTTATTATGAGGAATTGGCTCTTGCGATTACAGTGGCTAAGTCCCAAGATCTGCAGTCAGCAAGAATGAGGCCCAGGAGAATCAACGGTGTAGTTCCAGGCCAAAAGTCAGCCTGCTCCACACCCGAGAAGAGCTGACGTTTCAGTGCAAGTTTGAAGACCAGAAAGGATCTACATCTCAGCTCTGCAGTCAGCCATGGGGAGCTCCCTTCTACTCCACATTTTTTATTTATTTATTATTTATTTATTTATTTATTTATTTAGCTGAGGAAGACTTGCCCTGAACTAACATCTGTGCCAATCTTCCTCTATTTTGTATGTGGGTCACTGCCACAGCATGGCTGCCGACGAATGGTGTAGCTCCTCGCCCAGGAACTGAACCTGTGCTGTCAAAGCAAAGTGCACCAAACTTAACCACTAGGCCACGGGGCCAGCCCCCTACTCCCCCTTTTTATTCTATTCAGGCCTTCAACTGATTGTATGAGGCCTACTCACATTAGGGAGGGGGATTTGCTTATACTCAGTCTACCAATTCAAATATTATCTCATCCAAAAACACCCTCACAGACACACTCAGAAAAATGTTTGACAAAATGTGTAGGGATTCTGTGGACCAGTCAAGCTGACACATACAATTAACCATCACACTTTGTACATAGATCAACACCTCTTCCAGCCTCTCTTGATTAAAATTTTCTTTTCCCAACCTCACACAAGGGAATTATTCTCTTATCAAGTATCAAAGTTTCACAATGAGTCAATTACAAGGATACAAGATGGGTATAAATTGCACATGAGAAAGTTCTTGGCCATAGAAAAGATATGTGTGACTCTCTGATAGAATCAGATAGGATGAAGTCCTGAGCAATCTTGAAACACAGAATTTACCATATAGCACAGGGGAGACTGAGAAGCTCTGATTTGAGGTCCTGAGTTTTATTCATTACCTCAGCTCTTTGGATATCCTTCTTCTTACCCTTTTTAAACCTCTTGGCATGTCCAACACTTTGAATCCAAATTCCTTCAATCTGCCACCCCTAAAGTGAAACTAAGGGCTTTATACTTGTAGCTAAAGTACCCGGAATTAGGAATTTTTATCCAAAAGCTTTAAAGATTCCCAAAGCAATTACATTGAAGAATCCAGACGACAGTGGAAGTGGGTGGCATGTGACTCCAAATCCTGTATTCTTTCCACTTTGCCAAGAAAAAGGAAAAAGCTGAAGACTAGACAGATGGCCATATGCAGAAGTAAGGATATACTGAAAATGAGAACGAGAGCCCATGGAAAGTCCAGTGGCCAGGCTCAGGTTGGCAGCGGACAGAGTGAATGAAAGGAGAAATAGCACGGGAAACCCAGATGTACACTCAGAACACACACGGGTACAAGATGTAAAGGTGAGGAGTCATGCTGCCCCGTGAGGGAGGGAGGGAGAGCTTATAATTCCATGGGCTAAAAATGTAAAATACCAGAAAATATCTAAACTTCTGCTTTAATGTAATTATTGAATGTATGTCAGTACTTTAACTCAGAATATCATGAAGCTGAGTTTCCCTTTTTTCAGATATTGAAGAGTATTTTTACTTACAGCCCAGTAGTTCATCAATTTGGGTCAGCAAAATTGGCTTTCGGTCTCCCTTGTTTTGTTTGTTTTGTTTTGGTAGCATGAAAAATGACTTTGGGACCTGCTTTGGATTAGGATTTTCAAAGGCAAAGTTTATAAAATTTCCACATATCACGAAATCATATAATGTTCAAGATTAGAATAAACTCCAAAGATCATCTGGCAGACCCTGACCTTTCAAAGAGGAAGAAGTTGCAGCCAAGAGATTTTAAGCAGCTGCTCTGTCACACAGCCCTTACGAGCACAGACACTCGCCTGCCTCCAATCCTACTACTTGTTCCAGCTCTGGTCGCTACCAAAATCTCCTGGAACCCCATATTACAGAAAGACCAGGAACGTTACCTGGTGACTGCTCTTATTCTAGCTGTTTGGTATATGAGGCTTAGGAATGTTGGAAATGTTTGAAAATGTTTGACACATTTTCCCACACTTTGTGTGAAGACACACAAGTAGTGTCTTCAAAAGAATAAACACAACCGGGAGTCCTCTGTAACGACCTCTTTGTATTGACAGGTAGCGGGGAGGGAGTATGGGGAACACAAGTTACAACGCAGGATTTCCTTAATTGCCACCTCTTGGCTAACCCTTGGATCTGATGGCTTTCCAAAGGCAGAAATTCCGCTCCTATATGTCTAAACTTAGGTAGAATTAAGAATAGGTATTCAAGTAAATACATGTACACACATGTTCATAGCAACACTATTCACAATAGCCAAAAGGTGGAATCAACCCAAATGTGCATCAGCAGATAAATGGATAAACAAAATATGGTATATCTATATAATAGAATATTATTCAATCATAAAAAGGAATGAAGTACTGATACATGCTGCAATATTGCTGGGCCTCAAAACTATGCTAAGTGAAAAAAGCCAGACACAAAAGGTCACAAATTATAGGATTTCATTTATATGAAATATCCTAAATAGGTAAATCAATAGAGACAGAAAGCAGATTGATGGTTGCCAAGAGCTGGGAGGAAGGGGTAACAGAGAGTGACTTCTTTTTGGGTACAGGGTCTCCTTTGTGGGTGAGGTTTCAGAACTAGATAGAAGTAATGGTTGCACAACATTGTGAATGTACTAAATACCACTGAACTGTAGACAGTAAAATGATTAATTTTATGTTCTGTGAATTCTACTTCAATATAAAAATAAAGAGAGGATGGTATGATGGTCTATTAATGTGTCAACTTGACTAGGCTACAAGCCCCTCTTGTTCAAACACTAGTCCAGGTGTTCTGTGAAGGTATGTTCTGGATGTGAATAAAATCCAGTATCAGGTGACTGATTATCCTAGATAATCTGTTGGGTCTGATTCAATCAGTTGCAAAGATTCAAGAGCAGAGTGGCTCTTCAGGCTTCCCTGAAGAAGCAATTCCACCTGTGGACAGCCTATGCATGAGAGTTTCCGCCTGCACTGCTTGATGGCCTGCCCTATGGATTTCAGACACCATACCCGGCCTCCCATAATCACATAAACCAATTCTTTGCAATAAATCTTAACATATTATCTCCTGTTGGTCAGATTCACTGGTTGAATCCTGACTGATATGAATTGGTTCTAAATTTGGAAGATTAGACATCCAAAAGCCTTTTGTTCTCTCTCAGCCAACTCAGCATAATCCCTTCACAAAGATAGAAATCTTAGGAAAGAGAAAATAGTTCCAAACAGTGTTCTTTAGAATCTCAGTTACCCATACTTCTTCAAGAAATGAATAAATAAGTGTTGTGATACTGTGGGATTATGACAGGTAGGTGAGAGAAGTGCCCACAGCTAAGAGCAAGGACGCTCACCGAAATAAAAAGAAAATAAAAGGATTTTTCCCCAGCAGGTAATAAGACCCACCAGCTCTCTTTCCCAGCATGACTTTTAGAACCTCTCACCCTTCAAGCAGGAGATTGGAAAAGTCTTTCCTAGAAAATACACCTATCTCAAGAAGAATGACCTAAAAATAAAGTTCGAGCTTCTCTAATTAAAGGTCCAGCCATATCCTTCAGTGTAGCTCTCAGTCAATGCATTCTAGTCACGCGGTTCTTAAATATGAGCAGATAGCCCAGGATCACTAGAAATCTGACAAAATCTTCTAATAGGAATGAGAAAGATCAAATAATATAACAGAGAAAAAATAATCTGAGAAAAGAAACTATGCAGAAATAAGCAAAACACAGGGACACATACACACAGACCATTAATGTACTCAAAATGATGAGAAAAGATAATTCAAAGATAATTGAAACCCCATATTAAGAGCTAAGCTTGGTTCCCATACATAAGACTTTCCATTCTCCAGCCAGCCCTGATGGTCTCATGGTTAAAGTCTAGCACTCACCACTTTAGCAGCCTGGGGTTCACTTCTGGGTTGCGGAACCATACCACCTGTCTGTAAGTTGCCATGCTGTGGCGGCGGCTCACATAGAAAAAGTAGAGTGGCTTACAACTAGGATATACAACCATGCACTGGGTTTGGGGGAAGAAGATTGGCAACAGGTGTTAACTTAGGGAAACACTTTCCCTGAAAAAAAAAACAAAAAACTTTCATTCTTTAGGGAGAATCACTCTACCAGCACACATAACCAAGCCCCCCCCACCGCCCCCCAACATGGCAAAGTAAGCTGCGCAGGTCCCAAGATAACGTGAGCTCTTGCTGGGATGGAAGATACACATGAGATTTCCTGTTCCGAGATCTGGAGCAGCTGATGCGATGTGCATTTGACACCTATGTATTTGCACTGTGCCTCTCTGATGGAAAGACACCACCACTCAGCATAGCTAGAAATGATGTGTTTGTAAACAAGAGCCTGGCCCTCCAGCCAGGATCAGGGGGAGAACAGTACCCTGATCACAGATGGTTTTCCTTTTGATTTCTCCGTTCTCTGGGCTCTCAATGCCCTTAGAATCCAATTTCCATGAGTTAGAGATCAACTGTTCTGTAATTACAGCTCGTGTGCAGTTTTATATCCCCACTCAGCCCACAAGATTTTTAAGGACAGAAACAACCTCACACTCCAGTCATCTTAGTGTACCTTGCTGTCCTGACTTGCACCCCAGCAGAGGCTCGGTAAGAGTTATTTGATAGGTGGATTGGTTCATTCTCAATCCTTCCCCAGCCTCACCTGGGTCAACCTAGATCACACTTGCTGGGATGGTGGCAGCTGGGCTCAGCTGTGACTGTGAAAAACATGAGACCCAATTGCTCATCTCACATTCAAACCCCTGAGTCTACTTCCATTAAGCTACTCAAAACCCCTAAATTATGTATGGCTTAGAGTGACTGACTGACTGCCCAGTTTTGCCCAGGACTGTTTCAGTTTTAGCACCAATGATCCCATGTCCCTGGAAATCCCTCAGTTTTTGGAAGACCAGAATAGTTGTTCATCCAGGATCATAAAACCAGAAATATAGAACACAGGCATTTTCCTTCTGAATGAAAACAGGCACTTCTCTGTAATACACTAATCAAAAGAACTGCATTGTAAAATACATATGGAGAACAGACACACAAAGCCTTGTGCTGCGAGATGGGAGAGATAAAAAGATGCATAACAAAAAGTCCTTGAAATCCTGAGAAAAAAGAACAAAGCTGGAGGTATCACACTCCCTGATTTCAAAATATACTACAAAGCTATAGTAACCAAAACAGCATGGTACTGGCACAAAAACAGACACACAGATCAATGGAATAGAATCGAAAGCCCAGAAATAAACCCACACATCTATGGACAGCTAATCTTTGACAAAGGAGCCAAGAACATACAATGGGGAAAAGAAAGTCTCTTCAACAAATGGTGTTGGGAAAACTGGATAGCCACATGCAAAAAAATGAAAGTAGACCCTTACCTTACACCATACACAAAAATTAACTCCAAATGGATTAAAGGCTTGAATGTAAGACCTGAAACTGTGAAACTTCCAGAAGAAAACATAGGCAGTACGCTCTTCGACATTGGTCTTAGCAACATCTTTTCAAACACCACGTCTGACCGGGCAAGAGAAACAATAGAAAAAATAAACAAATGGGACTACATCAAACTAAAAAGCTTCTGCATAGCAAAGGAAACCATCAACAAAACGAAAAGACAACTTAACAATTGGGAGAAGATATTTGCAAACCATACTTCTGATAAGGGCTTAATCTCCAAAATAGATAAGAACTCCTGCATCTCACCAACAAAAAAACTACCAACCCAATTAAAAAATGGGCAAAAGACCTGAACAGACATTTCTCCAAAGAAGATGTACAGATGGCCAACAGACACATGAAAAGATGTTCAAAATCACTAACTATCAGGGAAATGCAAATCAAAACTACAATGAGATATCACCTCACGCCCGTCAGAATGGCTATAATTAAGAAGACAGGAAACAACATGTGTTGGAGAGGATGTGGAGAGAAGGGAACTCTCATACACTGCTGGTGGGAGTGCAAACTGGTGCAGCCACTATGGAAAACAGTATGGAGATTCCTCAAAAAATCAAGGATAGAACTACCATATGATCCAGCTACTCCACTGTTGGGTATTTATCCAAAGAACTTGAAAACACCAATTTGTAAAGGTACACGCACCCCTGTGTTCATTGCAGCGTTATTCACAGTAGCCAAGACTTGGAAGCAACCTAAGTGCCCATCAAGGGACGAATGGATAAAGAAGCTGTGGTATATATACACAATGGAATACTACTCAGCCATAAGAAACGATGAAATCCAGCCATTTGTGACAACATGGATGGACATTGAGGGTATTATGCAAAGTGAAATAAGTCAGAGGGAGAAGGTCAAATACCATATGATTTCCTTCATTAAGTAGTAGATAATAACAACAATAAACAAACACATAGAGACAGAGATTGGATTGGTGGTTACCAGAGGGGAAGGGGGGAGGGAGGAGGGTGAAAGGGATAATTTGGTACATGTGTGTGGTGATGGGTTGTAATTAGTATTTTGGTGGTGAACATGATGTAATCTATGCAGAAATAGAAGTACAATGATGTACACCTGAAATTTTTTCAATGTTATAAACAAATGTTACTGCAATAAACAAAAAATTAAAAAAAAAAAAAAACCAGAAATATAGAACACAGGCATTTTCCTTCTGAATGAAAACAGGCACTTCTCTGTAATACACTAATCAAAAGAACTGCATTGTAAAATACACATGGAGAACAGACACACAAAGCCTTGTGCTGCGAGATGGGAGAGATAAGAAGATGCATAACAAAAAGTCCTTGCCTTCAAAGATCACAGTCTTTCCCAGGGAAACAGCTACATACACAGATAAGAAATACAAGTCAGGAAATTGTGAGCAAATTTGGGATAGGGAAAGATATACCCCAGGCAGTGGTGGACTAATGTGGAAATTGCCACCATGAAGGTTCCAGACTGGACTCTCTCCAGTATGGTCTGTGGCTCTTCTCCCTGTCCTTGATGGCAGGGCTTTCACAAACGCGGAAGCAGCTGAGCAGGCCTGGAGTGCTGGCTTAAAGGAGTGGAGTAAGGTATCAGCTTTATAATCCATTGTGATGTGTGCCCCAAGTGTGTAAACATGGGCTCAGGCCTGACCAGAATTGTTTGATTTCCTTCTGCAACGACTGGCCAAAGCTACAACTCTTTTTCTCTTCTCTTGTGCTCCTCTTTCCCGTCCTCCTTACACTTCTACCACCTACCCCGTGAATTGCCCAAATCTTCCAATTCCTATTTCGTAACCTTCACCTGCACCTGCTCCCAAGTCCCATTGCTATCCCCCTGGTCCAGACTCTTTCCTTTCATACCTGAAGGATAAAAATTAGCATAACCTCCACATCAGTTCTCTCTTCCCCGTCCTTTCTGTTCCCCACGAAAGAGACTTACAACAGCAGCTCTGACTATGAGCGTCCTCTTCAGTGGCTTCTCCCATCTACTTAACGAAGACTGGACCTCTTTGCAGAGCACTGGAGGCCCTCTGTAATATGCTCCCAACGGAATGTTCTTGCTTTGCTTACTCCTCTCTACTCCCCTGCATGGATGAGACCAACTGAGGATGCCTGTTTGCTGTTCCTAGCACACTGTCTTTGCCCTCTCACTGGCTTATTTGATTCACACCATTCCTCCTTCCCAGAATGCACTCCATCTCTTGAGACCACACCTGTGCTTCAAGATATCAGAGTGATCTCCCCCATGACACTGTACTGGATCATCTCAGCTGGAAATAGTCTCTCCCTCTTCTGAATCCTAAGCACACTCCATCTGCATAAATAACACTTATCACAATTACTCATATTGTAATTATTAATCGTCTTATCTCCACAGATATGTGTTTTATCACTTTGGGAATAAGGATCCCTAGGCTACACCTCTAAAATTTTCTGAGTTTCATTTAATATCTTGTCTTGTACATAATAGGTACTCAAAAGTTATGCAGTGAATGAATTATCTATGAATAATGCTAAGGAGTAATTTTCCTAATTCCAAACATTTATATAATATTAATCTTTTAAGAGAGACTTGACCTATGAAAAGTTTATATTCTATAGACATATTTTGGAAAAGGTGAGGAAATAAACAGGAAAGATAAAGCACATATCCAAGTTCTGGGGTAGATTAGAATAGGCAGCAATTCTGTCTAAGGGATGAATTCAAACCAGACATTTTCCAGGTATGACAATTTACTTATTCATCCTCCCTACTGGAAAGCAGGAAACATGACTCTTTATCAAGCATAAGGTGGAGAACATTAGTATATTAGCCACAGGTCTCAAGTCCTCACATTGATCACTGGCAATAATCCTCATGGAAATTAAATGGAAAAATCCAGGAATTCAGATCAAATCTCTCCTGGAAGTGGATGTCTTATAATCACTCCTAAGTGGAAATGAGCTTCATGCTGCCTTACCCTGTTTTAATACCCAATTTATTATACTTAATGGCATCTTCCAAAAATAAAATCCCAGTAGACTAAATGAGTAACCAGTGGCCACAGCACCCTCTTTGTGCTTTGATTTCCTCTCCTTCTCTATAGGAAAATATCTAGAGTTCTAATCTGTGCTTGTTCCACCTGTTCCTTTCAGTTTCTGACCAATTAGGTGCTTCTGTTTGCACCAAGCTTGGGAGAGGTACCTAAAAGGCTGCTGCAGAGAGTTCATTACTCTTAGCTCGGATCCTCTTCACTTCATTACCTTGTCAACATTGACATTTTTAACAGTGGCCCAGATTCCCCAGGCAAAGGGTAAACAAATCAATAGCAGTGCCATCGGCAAGGAAAAGGGATATCAGCCAAAGAAATCAATAGGCAGCATGTCTGTATGATCTTATTAACAATAGCTGCTGTTTTCAAATACTACTATGTGCCAGACACTTTACACGCTTTATCTCTCATCTTCATAACAAATCAATAAAGCAACTATTACCATTACCTTACAGATAAGGAAACCAAGGCTCAGAGAGGTGAAGTTAGTAGTATCATAGCTAGTAAAGGTGATCATTATAGGATTTGAGCTCCAACTTGTCTGATTCCAAACCCACTCATTTTCCACTTCACTGCCAGGCACTATCATAAGAAAAACACACAGGGTTCAGGGAACCTGCAGATCCTCATCCACCACGATCTAGCCGCAGCTAATTGCATGACATTGAGCCCATTAACATAATAGGATGAATTTTCAGTTCCTGCAGTTCTAATGTTTATACATTACACTTATTTTTTTATTCAAGAAACATTATGGAGCACTTACTAACTGCCTACCAATATGGTAGCAAGGAGGTAAAACCATAAACAAGACTCAAGTTCTGTCTTTGGAACCTCATGATTACCCCCTGCTGAAAATGGGCGAGGGATGGAAGTGGTGGTCGACATCTTTAAAAATCAGATTAGATCCCATGCTTTTAATCTTGGTTGATCACAAGTATCACATGGTTACAACCCATCGGAGGCAGCTTTACACTTGAGAACATAAATTTAAATAATGTCAGGTAGGTTTGGCCTGGTTTAACTCTTTTAGGATGACTTCATCAGAAACTAAGAATTGGCCACATCTGCACCTTCACTATTTACCAAGCATCAGTGAGATTCAAGATTACATAATGCCTTATTCATTCATCCCACAGAGAAGGAAGGAAGAGTGGAATGTAAGCTTTGCTATGCAAGGAGTGGGCAGCCATCTTCTCTCTTCCCTGCAAACTCCTCTTTTAGGTCTGGAAGGCAGTTAGAATCCAATGTCATTCTCAAAAGAAAAAGAGCTGGGTCAGATGGGATAACTTCTTATATTATTATTATTATTGTTGTTATTGTAAACATTTATTGAGCATTTATTATATGTCAGGCATCATGCTAGCCACTTTATCTTCATTATCACCTACTCTTCCAAATAATAACAAGCATTATAATAATATATGCTTACATTCCAATTGAGAAAAGTGAAACCCAGAGAATTAAGTAACTTGTCCAGGTCAATTAGTCAGTGCTAGCGTTATGATTTGAACCCAGGGTCAATTCCAAAGTCTGACTTATAATAAATATGCTATTCCCCGTCCATAATTAAAGCCTGGTCCTGCATTCTACTTTTAAGCCCACCACATCTGAGGACACAAGGCTTTAATTCAGGAGCCCTCAACAGAAAAAAGAGGGTGTACATTGTCTGCAATATCTCATGTTATTCCTTAAAAATCAAAATATGGAAGGACTGTTGAATCCAGACTCACAGTACCTGACTTCAAATGGCAAGTCTACCACTTGCTAGTTTTGTGATATTGGACAAGTCAATTTAACCTCTGTGACTTAGTTTCCTCATCTATAAAATAGGAATAATAATAGTACTCACTTTCTTGGGTTGTTGAGACAAAAAATGAGTTAACATAAGAGCTTAGATCTAGCACAGAGCAGTATATTATTAAATAATAATGCTAATAATAACTACCAGTTATTATTATACTGTTAACATTAATACCCTATAAATATTATACTATTATTAGTATTACTATTTGATTAGTAAGGAAAATCTAGTATTTAGCATACTCTAAAAGATATACTACAAAATCTTGAAAAATAATACTCCAACCCTCACTTTGATAACTTTCCCTTGAAAGAGGAAGAATTTTACAGTAAACAGAATCTTTAGAAGAGGGACGGTTTGGTTTTGGTATCTATATGGCCTAACACACTGCAAATTCCATAGTAATACTCAATAATTTTTGTGTGAATAGAACTAACGTGAACTTTTTATCAATAACAGTCACGTCTTGTGGCTTCTAGTAGACCACACAAAATATCCTTTCCTGACACAGCCAGGCAAAGATATATCAAGTCTGGCAGCCCCTTGGAAGGCCAGCCCTCTCTGAAATGGTTTAGTAACAGCTCCTCTCAGGTGAAGACGGTCTGTATTTGGAAACAACATAATCATAGCTACCTTTGCTTCATTTATTTATTACCCACTAGTATACACAGAGCAGGCAAGTGACTATATTAATGAGGAACTCAGAGGCATGCTGTTCAAAGGGTGCTTCTGATTTTGCGAAAAACAGACTTGACTTTCACAGAGCAGCCCAGAGCATGGAGTAGGTCTGGGCTCCTGTCGTGAAGTGATTCATTTAAAATACAAAATAAAATTGCATTTTAAATCAGAAAATAACACACATTCCTGTTGCATGAGGTAAAACTAAATCATCTGTTGAATTTCTCCATGGGGAATAATGCAGTTCATTATTTTTAAAAGAAACAGTAACAAATCCCATATAACCCAGTTGCAATTCAACGTCGGTTATCTTCCAAGTAGAAAGTAAAAGACGTGTATTTAGGAATTCGGGATGATGTTTCAGAATGCTGTAAACACATCATTCACTTCATGAGGAGGTCAGATTAGATTAATGAATCTGAAATATTTTATTCCTCAGAGAAACAGTATCATTAAGAAATTTCTGGACACAATATGAGACACACACATTATTAGAATTTGAGTCAGGAAGGGGCTGTGGTTTGGAGATCTCTGTATTTATTAAAAAGCTAGGAATGACCATAAACAAAGTGAGACATTAGTTAAGGAATCTATGCATTCAAAATGAAACAATTCCTCAGAGGAGTTTCTTGGTAAGGTATAAACTTGTTCCAAAGAAGAACATGTGCTTCTTAAAAGAGGGTTCTCAATTATTGACTTTTCCGTTGCAACACACGTGGACTGCTGAGGTACACAAGCACAGCGCAGGTCTAAAATTATGCACAATTCCCAGCCTACCCCCTGTAACTACATCCCCATCTCTCCAGCTCAACAGAGATAGCAGAATGCAAATGAGAGCAAGCAGTGGTATTACTGGATTATCGTTGATTTTTCCTCCTTGCAGCCCATCTCACTCTCTCGTAAGAACACCTCAGCTTCCTTCTGAGAAATAACAATTCCCTATTCTCAGCAGATGTTGTTAATATTGAGCTGACCCTTCCACCCCCTCCAGAGCCACAGCTGGGTGCATAATCCAGGCATGAGCATTCAATGTATTCCCATCATTTGGACATTAAAATTGTCTGGGATTGTCACTTGACACAAATTGGTCCTTTGAGACTCAATCTAGGACTTTTTCTGGAAATTTTAGAAACAAGAAGCTTTCCTTCCACCAGCGTTGCTGAAATGGTAGTATTTAAACATGGAGTTGCTGATTCCACCTTCATTACCTTTGAAATCCTGGCTGGAAATGCATCCCCACAGAGAGGTACAACGAGTCAAAAGGGGAGCAAGAAACAGACGGATTGACCAGGATTGAATCGTGCTCCTATTTGAGCTTCTGAACCCAGCTGTCCCTGAAGCAAAGCCTACATTTTAAACCTTCAATTTCCACAAGCTATTATATTCTCTTTTGTCCTTGCTGTTTAGGCTGCTCTAAGCTTGATACACCCTTGAAACAGCCCTACCTGACAGTGACTCACACTCATGTCTCTAAGACTCACCACATTCGGAACTGCTCCCGTAGAACACATCTGAGTGCCTCTTTGGAAGTTACCTTTACAGTCACCCTTCTAGACTCATTAAAAAAATATACATATGAGGCTGGCCCCATGGCTTAGCGGTTAGGTGCACGCACTCCGCTACTGGCGGCCTGGGTTTGGATCCCGGGCGCGCACCAACACAGTGCTTATCTGGCCATGCTGAGGCGGCGTCCCACATACAGCAACTAGCAGGATGTGCAACTATGACACACAACTATCTACCGGGGCTTTGGGGAGAAAAAAGGTAAAAAAAGGAGGAGGATTGTCAATAAACGTTAGCTCAGGGCTGGTCTTCCTCAGCAAAAAGAGGAGGATTGGCATGGATGTTAGCTCAGGGCTGATCTTCTTCACACACACACGCACAAATATACATACACATATATATTCTTTATGATGTTCCCACACCCTTTAAAAATCAAAAACTGTTTAACATTTATTGAGTGTATGCTAAATACCAAATACTTTACATATAAAGTCCCATGGAATCCTTACACAGCCCTATGAATTAAGTGTTATCATCCTCATTTTACTGATGAGGAACTACAGACAGATTAGAAAACTTCACTATGGCCACACAACAGTAATTACAGGAGAAAGAGCCAAATGTGAGTCCCTTTGTCTCTAAAAGGCTGAGCATCTTTCACTCTATGATTTTGCTTCCCAGTTTAATATCAACTGTACCAGATTTGAATCAAAGGAGGTCCCAACTGTGTACAAAATGAAAAATAGAGTAACAGTCTTCCAAAATGAGTACTTTGAAGTACACACCTTTCATTTATATGCCTAAATTATGCTGTGCTTTTTAAAAATGTCAGCCATAACTCATCATCTACAAGATGCTTGGGAAATGATTTAACATAAAAATAACCAGGGTATTCACTCAACAATGCTCTGATCTACAGAAGACACAGTAGGCCTGAAGTGCAAAACTGAGGGATTGGGGAGAATTAAAGAATTCTGTTCTATAGATGCAGTCAGAACTCGCTTCATCTTAACAGGCCAAAAGAATATGCAAGTGCTCACAGCTAGCCCTGAAATTTCCAGATTAGCTGGGCTTTATGCAGGTTGAGAAAGAATTCTTCCAAGTTCTATATGGCTTTTTGGGGCCAAGTGAACTTTGAAGCTATGCTGGCAAATAGCCATCAGAGCAGAATAATGTCTCTGCCAGGTGTGAGCTTTGGCCTATCAAACTGGCAAGTAGGTAGGGAATTAACAAAGGCTGGCTGCATAAACAAATAATCCTGTAAGCCTGCCCTGAGTACAAATCTCATTTTAATGTCTATACAGAATCTGGTAGCTACAGTTTAAAAGCTATACTACAATTCCTCTCCACCTAAACTTTAACATGTTTCCATATTTTAAAAAGTAATTACTTCCTAAATCTGCAGTATAGTAAGAAGTCTCCTCTCAGGAAAAAAATAATAATAATATTTTAATTCTTAGTTCCACCAAAAAAATAGATTTTTACTTCACAATAAAATTTAATGATATATTCAGGCACAGTAAATTAGGGGAAACAAGGACCAGAAAAAATAAATTAAAACAAAAACACAAAAGGCACAGTTTCTTTTAGAAGTTTCAAGTTTTTTAAATTTCTAAATTTATCTGAATATCCATGCTCTTGTACCAAGGCCAAGTTAGACAGAGAGAGACTTACAAACACACAGATAAGTCACAGTATTTGAATCTAAGGAACATACTTCTATATTTTGTAAAGAATTAAGTAATTTTCCAGAAACAGATTATCTTGTCTAAAAGGGTGTCTTCTCTATATATGCACTTTCTCTCTCCCCATTTTTTTTTTTTTTTTTGCTGAGGACGATTCACCCCAAACTAATATCCCCTGCTAACTCTCCTCGTTTTTTTTTTGCTTGAGGAAGATTAGCGCTGAGCCAACATCTGTGCCAATCTTCCTCTATTATTTTGTATATGGGACACCACCACAGTATGGCTGGTGAGTGGAGTAGGTCTGCACCTGGGATCTGAACCCGTGAACCCAGGCCACCGAAGTGGAGCACTTGGAACTTTAACCACTCAGCCACGGGACCCAGCTCTCTCTCTTTTCCTTTTAATGTTAGTTTCTCTTAAATCCATTGATGCAATACACCAGAACTAAGAAATTTCCCTTAAAAGTCAAGGAATATCAGTAAACCAAGGAATAAAACTAGCAATATCTCACTACTTACCATAGTGAGCACCCACAATGCAATTTTAATGTCAGTGATTGTATCTGCTACTTTCACGGACTAGTCTCTACATCATAGGAATTCTCAGGAAAGAGACTATTTTATTCATCATGGTATGTATGTAACACATACCATGTAGCACCATCATTGGTACTAAATCACTATCTTTAGAATGATGAATTGACTCTTTCTCTTACAGAAAGAAAATGAATAAACTTGTTCTTGCTTTGCAATGGAATGCTATTAGTGGTATTGAAGAAAACTGGGACAACACCTACACTTGTTTGCCTTTGGTATCTACTATGAAAAACACTTACAAATCCTCACTTTAGAGTTGAAAATGCCCAACAGAGTACTAGACTTCTCTAAAATTGTGGAGTAGGGTTGCATTTGTCCATTTCTTATCCATTTCTGCACCATTCTTTCCTGTATCCCCTATCCCTACTCCACATTCTTTCTGATGCATGAGGATTAATTCCAAAGGGTCCCCAGCATTAATCCCTCCTTAATAATCAATCTGACGTTTATATCATCTTTCCTTACCTCTAGCTAGAGACCTTTCACAGGCCAAAAGTGTTGAAGTTAATTGTGATTCCAAATCCTCCTGACTGTTTAACAGCAGTTTGGATGGGAAGGAAGGCCAGTAGGCAGGAGTCCCCCACCCTTAGCACAATGAAATCATTTTATTGGGTACTCTTTCTCAATCTTAACCAAGTTCTTTCCTATCTTTCCTCACAAAGAAGCCAAGACAAAACGACAAGGTATCCCTCAATAATTTAGTACCTTGATTTAAAGTTTTATCCTTTCAGTCTGATGTATTATGGGTTTAATTCAAAAGACAGAAAGACCACAGGAATGCCATACACAGTGGCAAGATTAATGGAGGGAAGTTTTTTAAACAAGAGGATGTTTCTAGAGCTTCCATTGCACAAGGCAGGTGCCATGAAAAAAGCCTGGGCATTGTGGTCATACAGCCCTAACTATCTCTCCTCCCAAGATTCTTCTGATTTTGTTGAAGTAGTGATTAAACGACTCAAGATATACTGAAGTAGCAGAGGACATATAATAGATTAGATACTCTAAAAAGTAATTCTGCTTCATTAAGACCAACAAACATCTTTTTAGTGTGTTGCCAAGATTCAGGAAACAAAGAGGAATCCTAAATTTTGGGGGGATTATTTTGGGAGAGAGCATGAAACCAAGACAGTGAGCAATAAACCAACATTAGGGTTGTATCAAGGGAAAATGCCTGAACCATCTGGAAGAGTAGAAATCCAAGACTTCAGCCTCTGCCAAGTTAAAATGTTGAACCTGAGACTCTCACATTAAGCTTCAGTGAAAGGTGGACTAGAAAAAAAATCACCTAACAGCAAAGAGAATAAACATAAAACCTGTCAACCTCTGATGTGGTTCTGAATTAGAAAAAAAAAAATGTAACAAAAATAATAATAAAATGACATATTATGATATTAATAGTAACAACATTTTCGCTGAGACTTCAACCAGAGGCTTGCTCTCATTCAGGCCTGGAGCTCAAATTCGTATTCAATCTCTGTTCAGAAAAAACCCAAAGTGAGAAACTGAAATAGTCCTAAATTGGTAGCACCTCCTGGCACCTGGCAGAAGTAACACAAATCTTGCCTGGAAGAAAGCTTCACAATTTCTGATCATCAAGTTTCCTATACATTAATTTCAACCAAATATGAGCCCACAGACACACACAGCATAAGAGAACAAGCTGACAGGAAAGAGTTAGAAAACAGAAAATAACAGATTTAGACCCTTACAGACTTCCAACATTGGGATTATCAGAAACAAAATGTTCAATAACTATTAATGAAACGCTTTAAGACATAAAAAGATAAGAACAAAAAACTAAGTGGGAACAACAGACTATCTTAATTAACAGGCATGTTTGAAAAAGAACAAAATATTACTTTTAGAAATAAAAAAATATAATCAATGAAAAATGACTCATTGAATGGGTTTAATGGGATAGTTGGCATAGATGAAGAGAGAATTAGTGAATTTGAAGATAAAACTCAATAAATTGCCCAGAATGCAACATAGTGAGACAAACAATAAAATTTATTATAAAAAATGGTAAGAGACATGAGGATAGAGTTAGAAAGTCTAAGATTTATTTAGAGCAGATCTAAAATAATTGTGTAGAGAGAATAAGAAAGAAGCATTATTTGATATGCTGAGAATTTTAGAGAACTAATGAACAGATACATGTGAATGATACATATGAACTAGATACACAGGAACTAATGAATAGATATAGGAAACAAAAATATCAAATAGGACACTTAAAAAGAAATCTACAAGCAGACATATGGTAACAAAATGCAAAACACCAAATTAAAAGAGATGACCTTACAAGTAGCTTGTGAGGGTGGAGTGTGGGTGTGGTCAGAGCATTTTCAAAGGGAGGACTGATTGACAGCCAGCTTTTCAACAGCAACAGCAGAAGACAGAAGAGAAGAGCCCAGTCATGTGCTGGTGAGGGTTCAAAACTGGCTCTCCAGCAGCAGGGGAGCCCTTGACTTGTAGCATTTCTGATTTCCATAGAGTAAATACTCCTAGTATGGCTGATTTCAAACTACTATTGTGAGACGACTGAATGCAGAATTGGGCAGAGATGTGTACAACAGGTTCTTAGGATCCAGGTGAGCTGGCTCCGTCACACACCTGAATAATTCTTTTAAGATCTGAGGAAAATTTCCTTCAATATTGAATCATGCCTAGCAAAATTATCTTCCAAGAATAAAGTGAAATAAAGAGCTTTTTCAGATAAATGTCCCCTTACACAGAAGAAATTCAAAAGAAGGAAATTAAACCTGGTAGAAAGTAAAAAATACTGAAATATAGGGAGGAATGTGAAATAATTAATTAGACACTGCATTGGTAAATCAAAAATAGCAGTGACTGCATAAAACAATTATTATTAACAGGAAGGGGGAATGGAATAAGAAATAAACATAAAATTAAATCTATAAGAAATAAACAACATAAAATTAAATCTAGAAGTTGGTCACTGTAGATTGGCCATTCAAATGCCATTTTGGAAACTAAAATTGACATTTTCCGGACCTGACTGTGGCTAGGTTTCTGGATGCACATTATGTTCTAGAAGTTAGGTACTTTAGAAATTAGATACGAATCTGGAAGCCTGCAGTGAGACAGGAGTCATTTTCCTGCCTTTCAGCTGTTTCTACTGGCAAGCAAAGTCATGGTAACATGAAATGTTCTCTGTTGCCATTTTGGAGACACCCTCTGCCTCTCGGGAATTGACATGTAGTACTGGAGCCACAGTGATCTCCGGGCTCCAGCCTAGCATTAGTGATGGCCTCAGAGGTAAGCGCTCTCTGTTAGTCAGCTCAGAACTGCTTGGGGGGCCGGCCCCGTGGCTTAGCGGTTAAGTGTGCGCGCTCCGCTGCTGGCAGCCCGGGTTTGGATCCCAGGTGCGCACCGACGCACCGCTTCTCCGGCCATGCTGAGGCCGCGTCCCACATACAGCAACTAGAAGGATGTGCAGCCATGACACACAACTATCTACTGGCGCTTTGGGGGAAAAAAATAAATAAATAAAATTAAAAAAAAAAACAGAACTGCTTGGGGAGTCATTCTGCAAGATTCTAACAAGAATCCACACCCTAAGTGCTGCCACAATAGTATTTTCTGTGTTAAATCTATCCCTGCTGGAAATGCCTCCAGTTATTGTTTTCTGCACTGTACTGGGACTGAGAGAGGAAGAAAGAAGAAGATAGAGTCACAGGAAAAGTTGAACAGATAGAAAATAAGGAGGCAGAAACAAATCCAACGATACAAGTAACCCAAAAATGTAAACGGGCTTACATTCGCCAATTTATAAAATAGAGACGGCCAGATTGGATAAAGCACAAAATTCAGCTGTATGCTTTTCACAAGATCATATACAAGTCTTAATGAAAAAGAAATATTAAAAAGAAAAATATACAGAAAGATAGAGCAAACCGATAATAACTATAACAATACTGAATTAGCTATATTAATAACAGACAAAATAGTTTTGAGCACAGAGACGTTAAAGTTAAAAAAATCACTTTAGTAAAAAATAAAAGTTCAATTCATCAAGAAGATGTAAAAAATTCAATCTTGCCTGGCCCTAATAAATACCTTCATCATATAAAATCCACAGCACTTCTGGCAGAAAAAAAAAGAAAATATATTATTATAGTAGGAGATTTTAATCCTCTTTCAATTGTTGACGAATTAGTAAAGGAATTAAAGATTTGAGCAATCCAATAATTAAGTTTTTCAAATTTTTAATGTTTTTAAGTAAAAATTAAGTAAATTTAAGGGAAAAATTAAGTAAACCTTTTAAATTAATTAATTAGAAGTTTAGTAAAAAATTACTTTACTTAATTTCTTTGTTAATTTACCTTACTCAAGCTTCTATAATGTAGATATAAATGCCAGTTTCCAACTCCGCCACACATACACTTTAGCGTCTCCTACACCAGAAATCTTGGTTCTAGATCTTGGATATTATGGGAGCAAAGGACTCCAGATTTGAATTACTGAACACCCTGATGAAAATTAATTATTCATTTAATTTAACAGAGCCCATTGCATAGGTACGGACTAGAACAACAAACCTGTGACTTTGCCCAAGGTGAGTGACCTTATCGCCCTGAACTCGACTTCTGGGGAGAAGTTGTAACTGAGTTGGAGTTGCTGATCCATCTGCAGGAAAACAGAAAACAAAGCTGCCTCAGCAGAGTTCTGCAGTAAAGGGCATGAAGCGCTCCCACCAGGAAACAGCCAGAGAACACACAGAGCAGACCCGTCTCTGGGATTTTCTCTCCAGAGAGATAAGAAATGTCTCGCTAATTCTCCCACAATGCCGATAAAATACCCCTTTTTTTCCCTCTTGGTGAAATAAAGGCTTTCACACAAGTCTTCTCCCTGGGAAACTCTGTACAGCTTTTGATAGGTATTTATGTCCCTACTGAGATTTTGTCACCAAATTCTTTGCTGCAAACAAGCAAACAAATGAAGCCTTCTCAGACTCATGTTGTGCAGGATTAAACGGAAAGTTGGCACTTGTTCCCCATTTCTCCTCCTTCTCCCCACTTTATCCTTAGAGCCATCACTGTTCCCTTTGCTCCAATAATTCTGACCTGGTCTCATTCAGGTGTGGACACTGTGGGATTTTCCTGAGCAAATATTTCAATTGGACACAAAGTTTGACCCTGGGGAGGAGAGGGTCAGAGTTCAGCAACTAAGTGAACAGTTGGCATCAACATGAACAGCTGATAATCCTACCTCTTAGGGGTGAGCAAAAGCTACCACTGTGATTCTTTAGGACTTTATTTCTAGAATCTTCCTTTAGGAAACCTTCCTTGCCTCATCCATTGCTAATTCCAGTTCCATCTCTTTGTTCCCCTCCTCCCCATTCCAAGGCAGTATTCCCCATCCATCCCCACTTTTTTCAGCCTAGTCAAATGCTACCAGTTTCTTCCAGGCTCTACTCTGAATATTCCTATGGTGTTATCTCTGAAAAGGATCCTCATTATCTTCTAGTTCACCTGTAAGAAGAGGAGACAGACTCCTGCAGCTGTGTGCCTGACCCTGGCTCCCCTCGGGGAGCAGCAGATCCCGGACTAACACCCAGTTCTCCCAGCTCCCACTGCCACGACTTTCCTTCCGCTCAGACTGACCCTCCTCCAAGAACCTCTTGGTCCTGCCGGGGTTTCTGCTGTGAGAGAAGTCACTGGCTATGACTTGTGGTATGTGATCATATGCTTTATTCCTTTTTCATTTATGAAATTAGACTGTAATAATATTTATTATTTATTGAACACTTGGTATATATGAGACACCATACTAGAGCATCTTTCAAAATGTACTCCTCCCCAGAATGCTACAAAATAGGCATTACTATCCCTGTGTTACAGACCTGGGAGCTGATGTCACAGAGATCAACAACTTGGCCAAGGCCACACAGTGTCACAAAGCAGTGTCCCATTATCATGTAGCCCATCCACCATGCAGTACGGTGTTTGCTTTACTTGTCCATACCTCTCTAGATATTTGAGCAAATTGTAGACAATCTCAGTGTGTTTTTATTTCTGAATTTCTGCAAAATTCATTCAACAAACATTTGAGCATCTACTGTGTGCCAGACACTGTTCTAAGTGCTCCCAGAGTCCACTGCCTCCAGGAAGCTTTCCTTGATGCTTTGGTTAGATCTGTTGACCACCCTCTCTGCTCTCATGGCACCTTTTTTCTACTTCTAACCTTGCATCTCAAATGCTGTATTATAATGATCTGCTTTAATTTCTCTCTCTCTCTCTTTTTTTTCCCCACTAAACTATTGGCTTTTTGAGAATAGGGACCACATCTTATCAATATGTGTTTTCTGAAGGGCCTACTACAGAAACTGGCCAAGTACTCCTAACACAGGTTTGCTGAGTGAATAAATAAACACCCTGTACTGATTCCCTTTCTACTTGGTAGGCTATGAAGACAGAGTCCATCACACCACCAGAATGCCTCTGGTTGCCCTGGTGGCCCCCACACCTCTAGGGACAACATAGGGTTTTTGATTCCCATGGTCCCCATTCTATCCACACTTTGTTTAATGCTCATGGGTTCAGATTCAGTCCTCACCCTGAAGGAGTTTTCCTCCTGCCCTACCTCAGAGCTCTCACCTGCCTCTTCTACTCTCTGGAACTGTTCCTCTAGCAGCGGGCAGAGTGCCTCCCCACATGTTTGTTGCCCCAGTTGGAGAGCAGGCTAAAGTGAGTGGAATTTCCTGCTTAGTGTAGAGCAGTGGAAGGATTCTTAGAACTGAAGGTTAAGCTGAAATTGCCCTAGCTTCTGCCCCCACCTCCTCCCCAGGCTCCATAGGGTCAGCTTCCTAAGCAGGTGATCCCCTGAGCCGTGACAGGCCCACGCTCAAATGTCACACACGGAAGAACTAAGTGTTCAAGTACACAAGTCAGACCTGCCCTACTGTCTGCTTTGTGGGAACTGACCTGCTCCTTAGAACTTTAACTAGATGACTAATGAAGGACAGAAGGAGGTAAAGGACATTTAATTAAAGATTTTTATTTTTTAAATGAGTATTTGTAAAAGTTTGGAGAGGAAGGTAGGATGATTTAAAGGAGACTTGAGGCTATTGGTGGACTATGGAAAGTTGAGGGTTGGGTTCCAGCCCTGACATGGAGGGAGGGCACCTGAGCACTAGTACTGGTTCAGGTGCTGGGTTACTAATTGGCAAAACTTTGCAAATGCATAGAGGAAAAGCAAAAAAAAAAAAACAAAAGTGGGGGTGGAGTATCACAAATATTAACTTTTATGACTTCAATATTTGTGATATGTGCTAGGCAATCATTCAAGTATTCAGTGGGAAATACGTTATTTTGTTAGACTTCCATATGCTTGTTTTAGTATTGTTTTTATTTTTAGTTATAATTGGTGAGGTATCAGGGGTGAAGCACCATAGTCCTTTAAACCTTCTGGATGTCTAAAGTTTGTAATCTGGTCTCAAGAATCTGTGTTGATCTCAGAATTTAGGATACTCAGTGGTCTTGTCTAGTCATTAAATGAGATGGAAAAGGGAGGAAAATAGAAGAAAACTTTTTTGAGTAAGCCCATATGCCAGGCTTCCTGCTTGGCCCTTCAGCTATGCTCTTTCATAACCTTTACAAGAACTGACTGAGCTTAGTTGCTTTCACCACCCCCACTTTTATAGATAAGTAGACTGAGCTCAGGAAGGTGAGTAACTGGTCTCAGATCACATAGCTTAAGTGATGGAGCAGGGATTTCACCCAAGTCTGACTTGCCCTAGGGACGCCTCTCTTGGCCTCGGGATCTTCATCTCTCAAAGGAAGTAATTAACTACTTGGTTTAAAAAATGTCTGGCTTCTCCTCCTTTACAGCTGATTGTGCTGGCATTTGGGCAAACTGGCTTAGTGTGTTTAATGTCATTAATGCATTTTAAATAGGGGCACTGAAGTTCACCTCCACCACCAAGGCATTTCTGGGGACACCTAATCCTTAAAAAATACTAGCCAGGGGCCAGCCCCATGGCATAGTGGTTTAGTTCAGGATACTCTGCTTCAGTGGCCCAGGTTCATGGGTTTGAAACCCAGGTGCAGACCTACACCACTTGTCAGCCATGCTGTGGTGGCGACCCACATACAAAATAGAGGAAGAGTGGCACAAATGGTTAGCTCAGGGTGAATCTTTCTCAGCAAAAAAAAAAAATACTAGCCAAATTATAGTTCTCAAATCATCACCAGGAGTTCTTGCTCCTGGCTGCAGGCCTAGGTCCCAAGGTCTCCTTCCCAGGGTCACAAAGAACAGAGAGAAGGAGAAATAGCAACTCAAGGCCTGGGGGTTGTGGGGATCTGTCACTGGTACTCAATGCCTCTGGCGGGCTGAGCATAGTGATAACTGCCTGCTCTCTCTCTCTAACAGGTTCTGGGTGATACCTAAGACCATGCTCCATAGGGCTTTGGGGTGGGGCTGGGCATATAGTAGGAGCCTATTCTTTTCCATTTTCACTGAACAGCTTGTTCAAAGCAGGGCGGAAGGAGAAGAGATCTAGAGAGGGCAAGGGGGTGGGAGTGTCAGAGAGGCAAGTGTGTTGTGTTACTGTGTCAATAAACTGATTTAAAGTTAAAAAACAAAGTCTCTGCCTCCATGTCTTTCTGCTCCCTTCAGTGCTTTGGAAATAGTATGTTCTCAACCAATAGATGCTTATCGGTGACTATTAATTGATTGGTGGAAATCCTTTAGTGGGAGAAGAGAAGGAAATACCTCTTATTGTTCTCTCACTGCCCTGTTTGTGTCTTTCATTTGTGAAAAAGAAGACAGGAAATATAAAGAAGGAGGAAAAATGAGTCATACATAAAAATGCACAGCAGAATGCACCCCAGATATCCCACTGGTACCCCAGGCAAAACATTTTCAAATGAAAAGTCATCATTCCCATCCCTTTCATCCTCCAGTCTGGCTCCAACCCAAACTCACTGCAAAGATTTTCCTCCCTTATTTCAAGAGTAAATTTTAGAGATAAGCCTATTAAATTATAATCTCTCATTGATTGTTAGTTGTATCATGTATTTGACAATTATTTCTGAACTTTCACCCAAACAAGAAAATTAATATTCAATCTTGACTTCTCTCATAGCTCATGTCTAAAAGGTCACCCAATACTATTGACGTTACTTCTATGACATTTCTCAAATCCTCCTCTCCATGGCTCCCCCACTGCCCTAGATGAGGCTCTCACCATCTCTTCCTGACTGGTCTCTGTCTCATCACTCCCAAACGTGTATTTCCATGCAGTGGTCACAATGAGCCCCTGAAAATGAAAATCTACCCATGCTACTTCCCCTGCCTAAAATTCAAAGGTTTCGCTTCACCTGTCCACAAAGCCAATTTAATCTTCTCCACATAGTACATTAAGCACTGTGGAATTAATTCATTTAATTCACAAGTATTTATTGAGTACCTGCTGTATGTTAGGCACTGCTTGACAAAGTAGGGGGTTCCACAGTAATGAAAACAGACAAAAATCCCTGACCTCATGAAGCTTACATTCTAGAGGAGGGTGACAAGACAACAAATTAGATAAATAAATAAATTGTATCAAACGTTAGATAGTGTTTAAGTGCTGTAGGGGTGAAGTCAAGGAGCTACGCTGCTGTATTAAAAAAGTGATGGCCTCATTGAAAATAACTTTTTGAGTGAAGTTCTGAAGGAAGTACAAGTTCAACTAGGAATGCGGATAAATGGACAATAGCATTCTAGGCAAAGCAAAGTCAAGTGTGTTCAAGGGCTCTGGAAATAGCAAGGAGGCCAGAGTGGCATGAGTGGAGTTATAGAGGGAATAATAATAGATGAGATCAGAGAAGTAACAGCAGGAAAGAAGCAGAGGGTGTCGGATCATGGAGATCCTCTTAAGCCACTGCAAGGTCTTTGGCTTTTAGTGCATATGCGAAAGGAAATCATTGATGGGGTTTGGACAGAAGAGTACTATGATCTGACTAATGTTTTAACAGGATCACTCTGGCCGCTGTGTTGAGAATAAGTCAGAGCGAAACAAAAAGAGAAGCGGGGAGATGTCAGTTAAGAGGCAACTGTAAACTGAAATAATCCAAGGAAAGGATGAGCTTGGCTTGGGACAGAGTAGAATCTGTTGATCATCAGAATGTTTCTTGTGAGAGAAAGAGAATTATCAGAGATAACACCACAATTCTAAGATTGAGAAACGGTAAGAATGCAGCTGCCATTAACTGAGAGATGGAAGTTTATCGAGGGGGAGGGTGTTAGGGGGAAGATTCTCAGTAACTCAGGGTTAAATATGTTATATTCAAGATGCCTAATAGGTATCCAAGATGGCACTGTAGACACGTCGAGTAAGCAGTTGATATATAGGTCTGGAATTCAGGGAAAGGACTAGATTTGGATATACATTTTGGATTGATTCACCAGCATATACATGGCATTTAAAGGTGTGAGAGTGAATGAGATTAGCCATGGGATGAGTGTAGATACAAAAGAGAAGGAATCTGAAGATGGAGTTCTGGGATGTTCCAATGGTTAGAGTTTGGAAGATGAGGGGGGACCAACAAAAGAGACAAGAACGAGCAACCAACAGATGCAGAAGGAACAACAGGCGAATGTTGTGTCCTGCAAGCCAAATAAGCATATATTTCAAAAGCAGAGGGCAACCACTGTGTCAAATGACAATGAGAAGACAAATAAGGAAAAACCTATTGGAGTCTGCAAGATAAGGCCGTTAGTGTCTTGAGAAGTATAATTTTGCTGCAGCACAGGGACAAACCTTCATTCATGTGGGTTTAAGAAAATGGAAGGAAAAATTTGGAGACCAAGTTTATAAACAACATTTCCAAGGACTGGGGCAGTAAATTGAAAGAGAAAATGGAGTAGTACACGAAGTCAGATAAGAGAGAGGTCTTCTTCCCTAACCCAGAGAGTTTTTTATTTTTATTTTTTTAATGCTTGTAATATTTGCATGTTTTATGCTTTGGGGAGCCATCTAATAGAGCTGGGAAAATGTTGAAAGGGGAGGGAAGATGATAAGGCTGGAATGATGTTCTTGAGTAGGGTATGAGACCTGGTCCACAAGTGGTGGGTTTAGCCTGAACTAGAATCATTAATTGTTCATATTCAGCAACAGGAGGGAGAGAGAGTGCACAGACACAGATGCAGGTAGGTGTAAATGTGGTGGTGAGAGTGTGTGGATATTCTCTTACGAATGCTATATTTTTCACAAGAAAAAAGAAACCAAAGTCATCTGCCAAGACCGAAGATGGGGTTACAGTTGGTGGTGGTATAAGGAGGGAGGAGGAAGTTTAAAATTGTCATCTAAGAGATCAAGAGAGTGGATGAATTAAAAAAAATAAGAGGTGATTGTTGGGAAGATTTAAGGGCTCACTTGAGGTCACAATTCTAAAAGGCATGATCCGAACTCTGTCACTTCTCCATTGTGATCTGCCATTGCCTGCTCTTTATACCAAGACTGCCGGAATTTCATGGAGTGCCTGCCACACGCTATGCTCTTTCAGACAGCTTTGCTGATGTTCACTTGGACTCTCTGCCTGAGCACTTTCCTCTCTCTTCTTCACCTAGCCAACTCCTATCCACCTTCAAGATTCAGTTTCCTCCTAACTTCCTCTGGAAAGTAGGTACTGATGCCCAGATGAGATCAGTGCCCTCCATGCTCCCATATCACCTGTGCATGCTTCTACCTTAGCCTTTGACAGTCCCTCGTGATGTCTTCTTCTCCTGTGTGTCTTCCTCATTATACTGCAGTTCAGGGGTTATCCAACTGAGCAGGCATCAGAATCACCTGCTAACTTCCCCACAGAAAAGTTTCTGATTAAGTAGATCTGATGTGGGGCCCTAGAATTTGCATTTCTAATAAGGTTGCAGGTGATGGTGATGCTAGTGGGAACGGGGAGCACACACCGAGAACCACTATTCTAGTTCTTCAAAGGCTGGAGCCAAGTGTGGTTCATATCAATCTCCAGAATTTGACTCCACACTTGGTTCATGGTGGAAGCTCAGAAAAGTTTTATTGAGCAGCCAAGGCACATTTGACTGAACGAGTAGAAGGGAAGTAAGGTACCTGAATGGTAAGTTCTCTTCCCTCTCGGCTAATCTTCAAGTGGTGCAGCCTTCTGTTGGCAAAGTTCTCTACATCAATCATAAATACATGGATTTCTTCCTTGCTCAGCTGATAACGAACTTGTAAGCTTCCTTGAAAGAAAAATATTAGAAATTAGAATTAAAAATAGGACCCCAAAAATGCAAAAATATGATCTGTTGTCTTTTAATTGAGCATTACTGTTTTCTAGGGACTCATGTCTCAATCCTTTCATCATTCAAATTTTTAAAAGATATTACAGATGCTGTTTCTATAGCATCTGGGTCTATATAGAAAATCCTGAGTATAGCTGCAAAATTAGTGTGTGTGTGTGTGTGTGTGTGTGTTATCAGAAACAAAAATACCAGCTTGGATAATAAAACAACCACAAGTTTGTTTTGTACTTGGATTGTGAAAATATAAGACAGAATTAAGTCCTTTTACAATTTCTTCAATTTCTACACTTCCTATAACTCCCTTTCTTCCTAATTGCCTTCATGAGATTTCAGAATACATAACGTAAAATAAGATTATAAAATAATCTAAGGCAGGATAGGAGAAAATAGTTTGGGGCTATAAGGCCATTCCCCAATAGAAGAAGCTCTCTCCAGCTAATCTTGGTTCTCCTGATTAATTCTCTCCTTTTGGTTCTGACCATTGCAGATTTCCAAATATTATTGTTTTGGTTATTTTCTCACTTACAGAATGAATATCTCCCTAGCAGTAGCATTTGGTGCTGAGAGGAGTTGGGCAGGGGTGGTGGTGTGGATATGCAGACATGGGGCAAGGGGACCCTGCGCTGCCTGTGGTAGGAAAAGACCCATCTCGTGCATTAGTGGGCTTTTGGGAGGCATGCTCTTCCAGCCTTCTTCTAATTCTAAGAATCTGGGTGTTTTAATACTTAATTCAACCCAATAAATTAAATCAGTGTGTGATAATTATGTGTCAGGCATGGTGGTAAGTACCACATTCCTTGAGGGCATTTGGACCCTTTTACCATCCCACTGTTTGGGTAATTCATATACACATACATTCCATATACATATTCTGTATGTATCCGTCCATTTTAGAAACCACTTCTATTTTATACATCTTTACTAACACCTGCCTCGCAACCATCCATCTTAGATGTCAATAATCTCAACAGGAACTCTGTCTGTTAAAGTATTTTGAAGCTTCCCCAACATTCCAGTTTATGTCTAAAACACTTCAACTAGTTCTTCTAGAGCCACACAAATATTGATCTCACCTTCTTAGGAGTTTTGATGCAATCAATGCCTCCCAAAGTACCCCAACATGATATCCTGAAACCGCTCACTAACTCATTTTCACATAACTCATAGGAGAAAACTCAATCCACGACTTTTCAAAATAAGTCTGACATCTCTAATGGCTAACTTCTAGTCTTCCATGAGGCACTGGGGTGAGATGGAGAAGAGTGCGGGGTCAGGGCCAGATGCTCATGAATCACCTTGTGCCCCAGCATCTTCTTCAGCTGCTTGGTCAGTGAGCTGAGAGGCATTTCTCTCCTTCCAGTGTGTCCTCTGGTGATTCAGCAGATTGCCATCAGCTTCTTGGAGGGCACTGCTGTTCTGCGTGTCTCTGTAGAACCCTAGGCCCTAGAACTGTTCCCTGCCCTCAGGCCCTTTTCTACCACCTCTATGTGCTTCATCTGAATGCTTCCATTTCCTCCCTAGAGTTTCTTATCTGCACCTTCCCTTCCATTAGTGTTTCATATAAGGGTAAACGTAGCAAGTTCATAGTCCCGTAGTCATGAACTGACTGATGGAAGGTGCTGTCTATAAACCTAATAAATGAAAAAATGTATCATCCTAGCTAGGAGTTCACTATGATTTATCTAAGGCAATATAATATACTCTTTCTTATTTGGTATCAATTCTTTTCTGTTAGTATATATCAATATTGCTACATTATAAAGACCACACATCTTTGTGATGTGCATAAGGACTGAGATAAGATGTTCACAAGGTGGAAATTAGAAATGAAATTGATTTGAGACCCAGGTAGGCCCTCTTTTCCAAATATGCTTCTGGAATAAACGTATTTATAATGGAATGATCTTTTGTCATCAGAGAGTACCTGTAAAAGTTCTAACAGATCCTATTAATGTTGGAGCACTCTAGCCTCATTTTTTTTTTTTTAAGTCTTCAGGCAAAATCCATGTCATTATTTTTAGAATTAAACAGCAGGTATTATCAATGTCACTTAAAAAAGAAGGAGGGGAATGTAGGATTACAAAAAAAGTATTTAAACACAATGATAAGGAATCTTCTTCAAATCAAAGAAGAGGTAGTCACATCCTGTTAAACCTCCTTTCTGCCTTCTGGACAAAGTTACAACCACACGGCTTACATCATGCCTGAGTTCCCGCTTATGAGACCACTTGCAACTGAAATACTTCTTTTCCTCCATTTTACGGGTGAAGAAACAGAGGTGCTGAGAGGTGAATAACTTTTAATCATTCATGGTAAGTGATGGACTCAGATTTAGAAACTAAGTCTAGCTACCTCCAAAGAGCATGGTTTCCCCATGGACCACAAAGACCCCATGTGATCATATCAGCCCAGAATGCTCGTCCACTCCAACCTTTCTCATTAAGCTTATTCCTACCCATCCTCCAAAATTCAGCATAAGGTTTCCTCTCCCAGGAAGGCTTCCCTGGCATCTCTAGGGTGTCCTTTTCTGCTCTTATGGGTCCTATGCTCACTTGTATCCTAACATGCACTGGGTTGTGTTCTCTATTTACTTGCCTGTCTCTCACACAAATCTGTAAACTCTTTGGGGATTTGGGCATATCTTATTCATCCTTAGATTCTCAGTGCCTGGCCCATGGTAAATACTCAGTAAATTTGAAAGGAAGGGAGGGAAAAAGGCAAGAGAGGAGGGAGGAAGGAAGGAATGAAGAAAGGAAGGAGGAAAGGAAGGAACAAAAAAATTCAGTGAGGCCTAAAAATTTTTCACATTTAAAGCAACAACTTCTCTGAAACAGTATAAATCTAGATGGTACTTATTCTCAATAAGTCCAGAGACCAATTAGTTGTTCTTAGATACTGCCTCACCCTGGTGTTTATTGACCTGGAGCTGGAAGAACATCTGTCTAGAAAATCCCAAGAATGACATGCCAAAGGAACTGGATAATTCCTGGAAGCCCCATCTGGAATTGAGTAACATACATACTTGTTTACCTTCCTTCTTACTTGCATCTGAGGCCATGATGTTTCAAGAAGTTCATTCAGGTTTGGACTCCCACTAACAGTCTTGAATCTTCTGCCTTTTGTTCGTGTTTAGGGTTCTATCTCCTCTATGCATCTGGATTTGTCTCATATGCCTTGTCCAGTGGTTTTCAAATTGGTTTCAAATTGGTTTCAAATTAGATCACTTTATTCAAATGAAACCTACAGTGAAGGTTCTTATAGAAAACAAAAGAATGTGGAGCTGCTTGAGTTGAAGCAGGAGCGGGAGGCTCTCTCTAGGCTGCCACTGTCACTGCCGTCACCCCCCACCCACAACCTCATGTTGGCCAACAGAACTTCTTGGTTTCCCAGGAGCATAGTGGAAAACCCTTGCTCCTTCAAAGAAACAACTTGGCCTACCAGAATTTGGTCACATCTCCCCTGGACTGTTTCTTGTATCTATGGCCACAGTCCGTAAAGCAGCCCCTTCCTGCAGCTCTGACCCTTGGGACTCCACACTCCAAATGTCTGGAGGTCACATCTGACCAGCTTACCATTGGATTTGGCTAGGGTTTAAATTGATCAATGCTAGACTCTGTGCACACATCTACGTAGATATAACTGGCTCAGGAAAGGGAACTCAAGCACCACGCTCACCTTGGAAGATGTTGGACATATTTTCTTTTCCTTTTTGTTTTTAAAAAAGAGAAATTTATTGTTTTAAGTTCTGGAGGCCAGAAGTCCGAAAAGTTCTCTCAAAGGCTCTAGGCTAGGATCTTTCCTTGCCTCTTAACTTCTAGTGGATGCCTGCAGTCCTTGGCGTTGCTCAGCTTGTAGACACATCATTCCATCTCCTCCTTTGTCTTCACGTGGCCTTCTCCCTGTGTGTCTCTGATGGATCTATATTTAAAGCTACTCTAATACTCAACAAAGGACAACCATGCATGTTTCAGCAAGACATTTTACTATTTATATCCTGCTCGACAATCAACTACTCATGAGAATGTGAAAATTATGGACTAGAAACTCCAGAATTGAAAAGTCCAAATAATATCTAGTACAGCATTTTGAGTTAGGCCTCAGTTGTTCAAGAACATCATTTTGTTTTGTTTTAACTTTTCCCACTTTTCCAGTCTTCCTACTCTAATCTGTCGTCCACACTGCCATTAGTGGAGTATTTTAACACATACGTGGACACATGACTCTAGTTCTTAAAAAATTCCAAGGCTCCCTAATTTTACATGATACATCCCCACTTCTTAGCCTGACACGCAAGGACCTTTTCTTACCTTTCCAACTTTATCACATATATATGTTTTGTATCTTAATCACACATGAACACTCAGTACTCCCCCAAATAATGCACCTTCTTGCCTTTGTGCATTTTTCCCTCTGCTGGAAACACCCCTCTGCCTCCTCCTCTGCCTGGCAGGCTCCTCCTCATTCATTAAGACCCAGCTCATGTGACTCCGGTCTCCACTTGCCCCTAAGACTGATGTAATCTTTCCTCTTACTGTATTTTCACTGTGCTCACTTTTAGTAACAATCTCAAGTTATCAAGATTCTTTTGTCTTTCTCCTTGAATTTAAGCTTCCCTAGGACAAATAGTTGCTTATTCATCTTTTTGTCTACAGAGAATAACATAGGGTCTGTTATCTTAAGTGTCCAGAAGACATTTGTTGAATAAAATAGTCACTCTGGAGAATTTTATTACCACTTCACTAAAATTATAAACTAACAATTATTCAATGCTTACTGTGTGTCAGACCCTACATAAGCAAATAGTTATATTATCATAGTTCTATCTTTAAGGAGTTTATAATCTAGTTGAAGGAGGCAAAAGCAAAGTCATACTTACTGCTATTAAATGCCTACCATGTATTAGTCTTTTAAACTTGTACTAAAGATATTTTTTTCATCAAATTCTCAGATTAGGAAATAGGATTTCAGAGAGGTAAAAAGCTCTACAAGTAAAAAGAAATAATAATAACATTCTTAATGAAATGGGATTCAAACGCAGGAATACAGAACTTTAAAGTATGTGCTCCTTCCACTATACCAGGCTGTCTCCAAAGAGAGGTGTCGTCAGGTAGATGGATGAGTGGATGGATAGAGAAGGGGACGGCTGGGCAAAGGGAAAGGTGGATGATTTGTTAGACAATACAGAATACACGTTTTGGGGATTCAAAGTAATAAGCAGTTACAAGAGTTGAGGCAATAAGAAAGAGTGTTTCAGAGAAAGAGCTTTACTGAAGAAAGGAAGAGCTTAGTTAGGCAAAAGAAATATGTTATGCTCATGTAGCTGTAGAGATGTAAGTAGAGCAACGTGGTTGAGTTTTACCATGCTTGAAGCGGTAGAACTGTAGGCCGGTAGAGCTGATGAGAATTTTAGCAGACATTCACCCAACCAACCTCCTCATTTTGAAAGATGGAAAAACTAAGACTCTGAAACATCCATGTGAACTCGGAAGAGAGTGGTAAAGAGAGAGGCCACGTGGAGAAGGCTTGTTTCAGAATGACAAAGAATTTTGACTTGTTCTTGTAAAAAGGGATCCTATAAAGGGCTTTAAACATATGTGCGACTGGACTGATCCATACAAAGTTATATTTTAAGAAAATTAGCCTGGGTACCCAGGGTGCATGTCAGATCTAAAGGGGAAGACATGAAGCACTACTGGCTCTCACAAACATCAAAGGGAAAACCCACGACAGCACTGGCCCACCACTGTGGAACAGTGCATTCTCATACTTCTATTAAGAGAGCGTTGTCAGTTTCTTGCTTTATCATTTCACTTTGAAAGAAGCTCTTCTACACATTGATTCCTGTCCATTCCGTATCAGTCCATTTCAATCCCAGACTTATACACTTCCTGTGTACCCTTTAATTTCTACTAACCAGATCATCCTCACCAACTTTTCTATGTTTACTGCCTCACTGACCTCTTAATGCTCAAGGTTCGGTCTAGGGACTTCTCTTTTCTATGAACACTCACTGCCTTGACAGTCGCATACTGCACTATGATTCTATATACCATCTCTTTGATTTCCTAGGGCTGCTGTAACACGTAGTTCTGGAGGCTATAACACATATCTGGAGGCTAGAAGTTTGAAATCAAAGGATCAGCACGTCCACATTTCCTCTAAATGCTTAGGGGAAAATATTTTCTTGTCTCTTCCTAGTTTCTTATATCTCCTGGCAATCCATGATATTCCTTGGCTTGTAGCTGCATTCCGATCTCCACCTCTACTGTCATGTCACATAGCCTTCTTCCCTCTGTGTGTCTCTGAATCTCTGTATCTATATCTTCCTCTTCTTATAAGGACACCAGTGATTGGATTTAGAGCCCACTCTAATCGCGGCATGACTATCTCAACTAATTATATCTATTATGACCCTATTTCCAAATAAGGTCACTTTCTGAGGTTCTGAGTAGACATGAGTTTTGGAGAGACACTGCTAAACCCAACGTACTATCTAAATTCAGACCAATTTCCAAAGTTATGTCTCCAGCCTGGTTTTCTCCCCTCAACTCCAGACTCCTCTATTCAATTACCTTCTCTACCTCTCTACTTGGATGCCTAATAGGCACCTCAAACCTAATATGCCCAAGACTCAACTCATTATCTCTTCTAAACCTATTCCTTCTATGACTTTTTCCATCTCAAGCATTGGTAATCCTATACTTCCAGGTGCTCAGACAAAAAAATCTTGGAATCATCCCTGATGTGTTTTCCTCGTACCCTATGTCCAATAGGGTATCATGTAGTTTTATGCCCCCCCCACCCTGCTTCAAAATATAGCCTAGGTCTAACCACTTCTTTCACTTCCCACCAATTCCATTATTACCACCCTCATCCAATCAACCAATATTTCTCATCCAGGCTATATGAATGGTTTCCTAAAAACTCTTCTTCTGCCCTTAACCCCTGATAGAATACTCTTGCCAGAACATCTAGAGCAATTCTGTTGAAGTATAAATCAGATCAATCTCTCCACTGCTCAAAGCCCTTCAATGGGTTCCCATCTCACCCAGAGTAGAAGATAATATCTTTGTTGTTATTATAAGGCCCTAAGGCCTTCATTACCCTTCTCTTCTCATCACCTACTATATTCCTCCTACTCTCTGGGGCCCAAACACAATGCTTTCCTTACCAGTTCTCCAAGAACCAGCAGACATCTGTCTTGGGACTTTGCATTTCCTGTCTTCTCTGTCTGGAATGATCTTCTCTGGATATTCACATGACTCCTCCACCCCATGCCCAACTCCTTCAAGTCTTTGCTTAAATATCACCGCATTTTAGAGTTTGTCTCTGATGATCATGCTAAAAACTGCAAGATCCCCACCCCACTCATACATTCCTAACTCCTTAGAGCTTGTCATCTTGTAACATTTTGCTTATTGTTATATTTATTACTTATTGCCTATTTTCCTCCAGTAGAATATAAGTTCCATAAGATAGCTTCTATCTTAGGCAAGGTGAGGACAGATTAGAACCGAAAAGAATCAGCTACCCTAGAGAAAATCTTCTCAGCTATTGAGAATTTCTCCTGAGTCAGTAACTGCAATGTGCTGAGCATTCCCAGATCCACTCAGCTATGATGGTTTTCTAGGGCTCAATTCATTTCTTATTTGAAAACAACCCTGAAAACTCTCAGAGGAAGGAATAAACAGGTACCAAATCCTCCAGCTTATTCCGTGATGGGTTCTGGTTTACTTCACTCGGTCTTAGTCTAAGCACCTTAATAAGCATCAATTATCTTCTATTTCAGCGCCTCTGTTTACGTTTGCACAAAATCTTCCACAATCTGTCCTACCTTTAACTCAAAATTCATTTGCATAGAAAAAGAGACCCATTACTGGGACTGAATAAATGCAGACAACTGGCCCTCTTCCATGGCACTCTGTCCAGACCTCTTATTTCCCTAGTGCTGTATCATGTAATGGCAGCCTTTCACAACAACAAAAAATACATTAAATTATGAAATTAGGAGTTTCTTTAATTTTTACTTTTCAGTTGAGATGTATGAATGAAACCAAACAGGTTCCTCTGGCTTAGGCTTGTCCTCTGAATTCAGTCTGTACAGTATGTGTAAAAGACACAGTCCACAAACTCCATGGGAGAGGCTGGCTGATGCTTTACTTGCTTAGAGATTTCATTGAGCTACTATAGATCTGTTTTCCTTTCTTCTGAGACCCGATTAGAGTTCACTTACATTTAAAAACTCTCTCCTCTTATTTGTATATGATTTATGGGGTTTGAAGGCAATAGTCATTAGAACTCAACATTGTAATTAGTCTTTAAAGTATTCAAGATGAGGTGGCTTTGTAAATTTTATGTTCACTTTTTATGATCCAATTGCTTTTGAATATAGATGCTTTTGATCATGGCACTTAAAACTTTACAATATTTGGAACTAATGTTAGTTCTGTGTCTGTTTTTGCACATTTTTTTAAAGTTTTGATGACCACAGATACTGACAGTATAAAGCAATGCAAATTCACAGAAATATTGAGTCATGATTTGTGATTTGATACCTGGTTGGCAAAAATGCCACTGAGAGCCACTACTTTTCTCTAGCAAGGAGCTCCTGCTCATTTCCTTATATCTCTCTTGGCGCCCAGTGCAGAGCTCGGCCAGAGCAAGCACACCATCGACACACAGCAGCAGAAGGTCCACACCCGTGATGTGCCAGGAATGGTGTTATGAACACTGGCTTAGAGAAGCAAGACACAGCCTTTCTCCTAAGAAATGCACAGCTTAGTGAGCAACCCAGCGCAATAAGAAACTATTAGAATACCGTGAAGAGAAATGCTGGACAAGGATATGCACAAGGAAGAAAACTGGAAAATCAGGGATGGCTTGCTGGGAGTAATAAACCCCGAATTGGGGTCGTGAAGAACACGTAAAAGTTAGCCATATGGACAAGAGGAAAAAAGAGGAAATAGAGTGTCAAAGGGAGGGAGAAGGAGAAGAGGATGGATTGCATGCCTGTGGTTGGATGGAAGGTAGGTATACAATAAGTAGAAGACAATACTTGATAGAAATTTGGGATGTGAAATAAAACTGTGTTCCTTAAGGAAGCCATCACCTCTATCAAGCCTTGACTTTTTCAACTCATCATTTTGCTTTCTCTAAATATTATTCATGAAGAGAATTTCAAAAGTACTGATCTGGCTGACAGCTCTGATACATTTTCTAATGATGTCATTCCAGGCAGTGGGATGGGTGGTGACTTGACCTACAGTACAAATATATCCGTATAACTAGCTGAGCCATGCTGCATTTGATAATCAGTCAAAGTTATCCTCAGCATCTAATACTGTGTGCACCACCTAACAGAAATGATGAAGAAGTATTATTCAAGAAAATGTTAGTTGAGCATAGAATGATGTTTTTTTTTAAAGTTTAAACATGTGAAAGTTTTAGCATGGTCAGAACAGTGCCCCTACTCCTGGGCCTATGTGTTTTCCTGATGTCTATCAGTCCCATACAGCCTGCCAAGTACAGAGATTGAAAGCAATTAGTGCTGGTTTCAGGCACTTCCATAAATGAAAATATAAATGATGGTCAATTAGAGATGATTTCCTAACAATTTTCTAAAAACATTAACAAATAGTATAACTAGCTCATGAATAACTTCGGGCTCTTTTTACAACGCAAAGTCATCAAGACACAACCATAGGATCCGGTTTAATGGCACAAAGATGATGGGATGGAGATCTTTCCTGAGGGGTGGGGCTCCTCCAGATTCTCTGGTGGAGTCCCACCTCTTCAGAAGTTTAGGGCCCTGTCCAGGACGTTGTTCCTACTGGATCCCTTTTTCTTTCTTATTCCAACATTGGCCTTAAAAGTGGAAATGTTGATTTGCATCTGAAAGATGTACTCAAAGAAGGGGATGGAAGTGAGAGGTGGCTGAGGAGTCAGTGAAGGTTCTAAATGGAGAGAGTTTTGTAAGATATATTTTAGAAAAATTAAAAAGAAAAACTCCAGCCCTCAGTGAAGGGAACGTCCTAGGGTGGCCATGCATGGGAGGCAGGCAAACTATCCAAAGGCCTTTAGGTATAAGTCAGGCAAGATTGGATAAGATAAGAGACAAGATAATTTTGAGAGAGAAACAGACAACAGAATCCAGGGGATTTTGTGGCAGGTTGGATGTATTAAGGCAAAGAGGAGAATAACCCTGGGATTCCAGGTCTCGGGGTAACCTGAGCCCAGCTTACTCTCTAACCTCCTCACATTACTCACCCCCATCTCTGTGGCCAGCTAAACCACCTTTCATTTCCTCCACACACCGTCCTCCCTCCTAAGAGAGCTTCTGCACACACACCATCCTATCTACTAAATTAACGCCGCCTGATTCATTCAGCCCTGCCCACCCTTCTCATCTCAGCACAAATGTCTCTCCCTCAGGGAAGTTCCTGTGTGCTCCCTCCCCCCAGTTTTGATATGAGCTCTCATAGTGCCCTATGTTTTCTCACATGAAACTTTTCACAGTTTGTAATTATATTTCTATTAGCGTGGTTGTTTTATTAATATGTGACTCTTCCAACGGAATGCAAGCTCCAAGAGGACAGGGTCCTGTCTATTTCCCCCACCTCTGTATCTTCAGTACTTATCAAAGGTATCTGGTGTACAGTAGTTAGTAAATAGTCATCTAATGAAGGAAGGAAGGAATTAATTAATAGCTTTAAATAAGACAAGCAATAGAGAAAGGAAAATAAAGCTTTAAAATAGGGGGAAATAGGTTTTAACCACTAAATTTTGTGTGGGATATTAGTTAAGGATGGCAAACAAACAGCAAGAAATGTAGGGACTGGAACTTTGGAAAGAAGTGGAAGCTAGGAATGGAGATCTAAGAGCCACTGACGGGGAGGTTGTGTAGACCGAAGCCCTATTAAATTCACATGCAGCCATGGGTAATAAGACATAGCTGTATAGTAAGTTAGAAGCGTTGCCTTCAGGTTAGTTCTTCTCAGCTCCTCAACTCAAAGACTGGTTATAAGTTATGGGGATAAAAACTATGTTCTTTCATAAGATGCTCCATACCTTTTCCAATGACAGAATCATTGTAAAGTTCCATGACATGGTGGCCCAATTCAAATCTTGAGTCTGTGCACCTATCAACAGTCTCCTGAGAGGTGGGGCAGAGTAGTAGTTATGATTAACCAGTCTGCCTGAGTCAGATTCCAATGTCTCTATGACACCAATGAGGCCTGGGGCAAATCAAATGGACTCTCAGTGCCTCCCCTCCCTTCTGTTCAAAATGGGTATAATCACAATATGTACTTGATAAAATTGTGAGGACTGAAGCCATATTAAGTACTACAAGGGTATCTGGCATATGACATTCATAAATGTTAACTAGTATTATAATTACTATTTTGATTATTATTTAATCTCTCTGAGCTACATTTGCAGGAATCCCATAAGGAATACGGATAAAGAAAGCATCAACATCATCATCATCATCACCACTAGTTGGCTTGGGCTTGATCCTCTGTGTCATCATTTTTGTTGTCGTTAAAATGATTCTGAAAAGAGCTCTATTAATGTAGCACCATATTTAAGAGCTCCATTTACACAACAGGGAATTGGGAAGAAGCAAGAGTGGTGTTGAACACTGAAGCAGCCTCCTGGAGAGCTAGTCTCATTACCAATTGATATCAATTGAATGTGTACAATTTGCTAGGTAGGCAGCAGCCTAGAAGAATTTTGAGACCTAATCCTCATCTCAAGTTCAAATTTCTGCCTAGTGAAAGGGAAATTTTGGAACAGATGATTTCCTGAGCAAAGCAGGTTTATATAGAAAGGAACCAGTGGTTCTTATTTATTTACTGTTTTGTAAACAAAACTGTGCCTAAAATATCACATTTGCTAGATACTAATTCAATTGCAGTTGAATTCTGTGCTAGACCAAAAAAATGGCCTAAATAATTCTCCCAGTGCTTTCCCTGAGTGAGGGACTAAAAATAGAGCAAGCTGTGAAACAAATAGGTCCATATTATCTGCATACATTTCATCTAGATGACTCCCTTCAGTAGGAAAAGAAGCGAGTTATTTTAGCCAAAGAAGAAATTTAGTCACTAAGGCGCTTCGAAGCCAATAATTAACTCGGGATCGTAAAATTGTAGCCCATACTTGTACATTCCCTCTTTCTTCATCATTATTGTTGATTAATGAAAATTTCTGATGGGCCAAAGTTAATGTAAAGCCATGGTTTTCCTTCTAAAGCCACTTAATGTCACCTACCTCGTTTTTAAAACCCAGTTACAAAGTCTTTCTCTCACATATTTAGGTTCCACTTTGGTAAAATCATGTCAGTTAATAGTCCGCAATTCTTTCTTACAGGACAAGATGGGAGGGGGTTATTGTCGCCCTTGGGTTGTGAGGGCTTTGCTCCTGTTAGAATGCTGAGAGAAGCATAAACTTAAATCCTTAGAGCTAGGTGTCTTAGAAATCAGAGGCATTATTTATTGTTTGCAATTCATATTTGCAAAGTGCTTTGAGCTCCCCGGGGAAAAATGGAATACAAACACTAGATGTGTGTATAATTAATAACTCTTCAGTAGGGATTATGGCCTCTTCCAGTAAGAGTGTATTTATACATTGACACTCACAAAATATAGTAAAACAATTTCAAAACTATTCCCCCAGGATGTAGAGAGAATTCTTTTGTAGAATGCTCAAGCACATGGATGGAAGCTATCACACACACAGCACATTTCAATCAGCTCTCATCCCAGGAGACCACGGAACACGTTCTCGTGGGAGATGACTCCACTGGCCTTACTTGAGGACTGGCAGGAAGGAGCAGAGACAGTCATTAAGACCAAATGTGTCCAGTATCCTCTCCCGAAGACTCATAAACCAAAACAGAAAACTGATCACTAGTCCCAATTCTTCCCTCTGTAAACAGTCCACAAAATTGTCATATGTGTTTGACCTGAACATATAGATACAATGAAAACTTGCCAAGAGGGTGAACTGTCTGTGGCAGAAACAATTTCATTTTAGAGGCCACTTTCATTTTTAGATGACATTACAATTTAAATATCTGCCCTAACATATTAACAATATACGCCTGTATTTGTGTGGAGTTCTGCACTTTACACAGCCCTCTGCTAACTGTCCACTGACTCCACAATCTTGCATAAGAGGTCTGAGTTGAATAACTTTCTTAAATCTGCTTCTAGCCATTTTTTTCCCTATAGTCATCCTTTGGAAAATGCTATTTTTTTCCCAATGTCTCTTCATTTTCCTTTCTACCCTCCTTGTCTTTAAATCTTTCTCTGGCTCACCAGGCAATAAAGTTGAAGTGTCTTATCATGGGTTACTAACCTCAGTTCCAACTCCTCTTTCTTCCCTCTGATTTGCTCTCAATCTAGTTCAGAGGAAGGCAAGAAGGTGTCACTTTTCTAACTGGGAGAATGGAAGGGGCAATCTCTTTGCCATGGCATTAATGTCCTCCTTCTCGATGACAATATGTGTGATGTGGGACAACAGACAGCTCACAGTGCATCTGTGCTAGGTCAGTCAGAATAGAAAGAGTTAGGTGGCCTTTCTGCACTGTGTGAGATTTGACAAGTCACTTAACTTCTCTGCTCCCTAGAGCAAAACAAGAATATTAATATCTACCTCACAGATGTTTTGTTAAATTTTGAAAAAAAAATAAGGTATGTTCCAGCCTTGCACAGAACATAACATTCAACAAATACAACTTGTCCAGAAGCCAGACACCTAGCACCACACCTGGGGTCAGGGTAGTGCCAACTGCGGTACCAGGGTTTGACTTTATGACTCAGACCTCATTAGTTCCACGCCACATTCTGGAGTGGACCTGGATGTGGCCACCCCAGAAGGTGCTTACCTCCAGGCAAGCCCTTTGGCATCCTAGGATCTTGGCCAGAGGCACCACGTGGGACCTTCGCCAAGTTCTGCCACAACCCTGGCAATTTGGCAGTGTATATCTAAGGCCTTAAAAAACATGCAAACGTGTAGATCTAGCAATTCCACATCTAGGAATTTACCCAGGGTGACAACTGAGGCCCCAAAGATGCAGCAATAAGTAATTCATCATAACATTAAAAAAAAAAAGCAAAACATTAAAAATCAACCTAACTGTCCAACCATAGGGAAATGTGAACAAACTACATAATACAGTTTATCTGCTGGTATATAACAATATGGAAAGATTCTGCAACATAATATTATATGAAAATAGTTCTAAAACAGTATGCACAATCTGATTACATTTGTATTTAAATAGCAACAGGTAGATACATAAAAGTCACCATTAATTATGCTCACTGGGCACTCCCTAAGGCACTGAGTTAAGTGCTTTTCCTATGTTGCCTTATTTAATCCTCACAATAACCCTTCAGGGTAGATATTAGTTGTGAGTCATTTTAAAGATATCTTGAAAGCAAATACAATAGAGTGAGGCGTTGAGGAGGCACCTGCTGGATATCTAAGTTGCACCTTCAACGCCATGGCACACTTGAAGCCAGGGTTATGGTTTTGCCCAGAGCTTCCTTGACGTGATTTAGGGGAGCCGCTGTCCTGTTACTTACAGATCACGCCGTGCAAGTCCCTGCTTCCAATGCCATTCAACGAGAAATATCTCCTGGCAGTTGCAGAGGCCTTCTGCTGCAACACCTCCCCTTTATAGCCTGGATATTTAAACATGAACTACCTCTCACTGCGTGAAACAGCTGGCTAGGAAGCCTGCGTCTTAATTAGCCGTTTCTCCCTGGGGATTTGTGCTCAATAAATTCACTTTTCAGAGAAAGTACAGCTGGTGAGATGAAACAACGGAGTCAATTGTCTAAAAATTCGTTTTTAAGGGAAACATCATTTGTGAATGTGTGTGTGTGGCGGGGGGAGCCTTTGTTTGTATAAAAACACTAGACCTCAGGCTCTGGACCAAGAGCCACTCAAAGCTAAAATCTGGGCCATCGTGGTCAAGAACACAGATTTCAGAGCAGAACGTCTGGTGCAAATCTTGGATCTGCCACTTTATCAGCAGTTTATTTCAACAGGCTCTGTCTCAGTTTCCTTATTTGTGATTTGTGGTGACACTACAGTATCTACTTCACAGGACTGCACTCAGTGCAGGGCCTGCAATGTGGTAAGTGTTGCACAAGTTTGTCCCCTTTAGATCTTCTTTTATCTCTTGGGTTTGTGTGTAAGGCACATAGTGGGTCTTTGGAAGCATCTGTTAAGCAAATACTTACATTATACTTAACAGAAAGCCATTTCTCAGGCAAATCAATTATATGATCACAGCTGAGAAATGACTGAGAGGAGAACGGAGCTAGCAGTTTTTGAAAACCTACTATGTGGCAGATATAGTTTTAGATCTTCTACATATTTTTCCTTTTTAATAACAAAATTTTTTTAAAACTGAGAAGTAGACCTCATTATCAAATGTTATGGCATGGAAATGGTCTCTGAGAGATTACATCGCTCGTGTAAGGTTATAGCTGTGGTGGCATCAGGACGCCACATGTGATTTGTCAAACCACACCATTCCCCCTGTCACTAAAGCCTGTCCCTACAGCCCACTGTCAGTGCAGCTCAGAGGAAGAGCCACTGGGAGACTGCTTTCCTCAACTTTACATGCACTCCTGATACACAGGGGACACTCCACCCAGACCACAGACAACGGAGACAGCAGGTTGAAGAGCTTCCTGTGCACTAAGACCCTTGATCTGAGACAGCTGACAGCAAGGACGGCAGGAGAAAAACTACCGCACACAGACAAGAGAACGCAGCTGCCTTAAGGATTACACGATTACAGCATACAGTAAGCATTAGTGTCCATTATCCTGACATAGAACTACTTACAAAAGGATACATCACATTTGGTTGATAATTGCAATAAAGAAACAATGTATTACACAAAACAAATGCTGAAATAATGGTGTTTTATTTAAAAATCACAGAAGGATATAAGTGGGCTGTGGTCTCCCTGACTTCCTCCCTTGTCCTCAGATACTGCCCACCTGTGGGAGGCCCAGGGTCCCCACTGAGGCGCTACTGTCCCAGTGGCTTGAGTCGCCCAGGAACCTTATGGGAAAAGGTCTTGGTTACTGTAGGTTATCCTGGGGGATGAAGGGCCTGGTCTGCAAGGCGTCACGACGTCCTCATCGCAGTATCTGTAGAGACCTTGCAGTGCACCAAGTAGGCTGCTCAGAGGTGACCAGTCCAGGGATGTCAGCTGCCCTAGGCCTGTCTGGACACTGTGAGGGTTGAGGGGACTCGTTGCTGAAAACTCCTGTGGCCCGTCAACAGCACACAGTGTGCCATGGAACCTGATGGGGAAGCTTGCCCAGCAGTGCCAGTTTCCTGATGATAAGAATCCTCTTAGAGGGGCCAGCCCCATGCATGGGTTAATTTAGGTGCGTTCTGCCTCCTAGGGCTTGAGGGTTTGGATCCCAGGTGTGCACCTACACCACTTGTCGGCTGTGCTGTGGCAGCGACCCACATATAAAGTAGAGGAAGATTGGCTCAGGGCTAATCTTCCTCAAGAAAAAAACAAGGAAGATTGGCAACAGATGTTAGCTCAGGGCTAATCTTCCTTAACCAAAAAGAAAAAGAATCCTCTTAAATACTCATTAACAATCAACATTTCTGGAGCCTCATCACAGACCCACTTAATCAATTTCTTCAGGAGGAGACCTGGGAAGGTGTACGTTTAACCAACTGCCCAGGTGAGTCATGTTGCAGAGAAGTTTGGGACTTACTGTCTGGTTAAGGTAGCAGTTCTCAGCTGGAGCGTGTATTAGAATCACCTGGACGATGTTAAAGCCCAGATTACTGGGCCCCACCCCAAAGTTTCCAGTTCAGTAGGTCTAGCATGGGGCATCAGAATGTGCATTTCTAACAAATTCCCAAGTGATGCTGATGCTGTGGGTCCAGAGACCACACTTTGAGAACCTCTGGGTTATGATAACATATCTGGTCCCGGGTTGATAGAGGAGGGGAGAAGAGGAAAGCCTGAGTTTTGATCCAGAGTAAAGTGGTCAGATTCTCGAGAGGGGCTGGGAATTTGGCCTGAAAGGTCCATACACCATTTAAGCTCCCCACCTTCTCTCTTTACCTCCTACCACACACATTTCTTGTTTGTTTAACATCCATCAACAAGCCAGTTCCAAGCCTACTCCATCAACAAACTGGAACATCCACGGGGCCCAAACTGACCCTGAGAAAAGGTCGTGCAGCTAACTTAGGATATTTAACTCCACTAGTAACTCAGGAAATGAAATCAAACAAAATTGAATACCTTGGAAAGGTTTTAAACATGGTAGGAATATGGTCATAAAGTTTCTTAAACTAAGTTACCTCTTTCAGGATTTAGTATTTAATGCAGTCATAAATCTCTGGGTAAGGTCTCAAAATCCAAATGATTCAGATTTTTAAAAATACCATTTGAAAATTTTATGTTAACTAAATTAATATAATATACAAGTATTTTTGCTATATTAAAATAGCAAAGTATACTAAAATACAGAACACCCAAAATAGAGGTTTATATCTCTAAGTTCACTATCTTTTATTAAATAAGCCAATGTGATTTAGAAAGACCCCTGAGCCTCCTTACTTTTCTACAAAGACAAGTTTGAGGTTCTAATAAAAGCTATGCATCTTGTCCGCAGGAAAAATCTCACACACATGGATCTAATACTAGAGGTTCCTGGGTGTACTGGAGCGGTTGCCATCATAGCCCGGTTCCAAGAATGCCTAGTGTAGAGACTACAGCAGGTCTTCTGCAGAAAGCATATTTCCTCTCCTCCTCCCCAGATTCCAGAATAAAAGCAGACCTCTGATCAGCAGCCACCCCAGGCCCTAAATTATAACTCTGTCGAGCGTTTCCATCTCAAAAGCTGTTCTGCTTGGGGAGGGGTTCGTATTAGAACAAAAAAGAGCCTGTAGGATACACTCATTTCTCCTCTGAAGGTTCTGCTGCAGTCATGTGACATCCTTACTCTCTCCGCTCTACCCGCAGAGCAGGGGACTGTTCTACGCTCAATATCAACGATCTGTAGTGGCTTCACAGCTTTGTCCTGCTACCTGTAAGAGCTCTTCCTGAGGGAGAGGTGGCTTCAGTGGGATTTTAGATCAGCAATTATATGGAAACATTCCCAATGCTGACATACCTGTCTCCAGACGCAAACACGTATTTGTTGAAGACGAGAAAAATATAGTAAATAACTCCTATTGAAGGCAAATAAATTACTATTTTCCAATTATTTTACATATATAAATTTGCTATCCTGACTATGATTAAGGAGAAGAGATCATACATATCCTCTGCTCTGTGTGAGAGAAAATAGATGATAGATAGACCTTAGCAGAATATAGTATTTTTACTGAGAAATCTAAATATACTTGTTTTAAATAATTATCTTTTTAATTATTTAAATTCTCAGCTTTTGCAATTGTTTTCTTTATCAGCCATTCTCCTATTTTTACAATGGTTAAGAATATTTGAGTAGCTGTAATATTTGCATGAAGTCTAGTTTTCAAGAAAAAAATGGCGTGAGTGGGGAAGAACAACATGAATTTAAATTAATCTGTGTTTCATCTCTGAAATCTTGTAAAAGTAAGCTAAATTCAGGAATACAAGAAGTATTGGAAAATGGATAAATTAATAAATGAAGTGTAAGATCTTTTGCTTGCATGACAGTCCTGTGGGCAGGCAATTAATTCAAGGACTAGGAGGGGTACAGCCATGAGTGAGCCTATCAATACTGGCCCCTCCCATCCCAGGCAGACACCACTAATCACGCCCTCCTTCCAGCCAGGGCCAAGTAGCTTCCCAGCTGCTCCCAGGGCGGCCATTATTAATCAATGGAAGTTGCCATCTCTGGACAAGACAGTATTTAAATAATTGACGAGACACAGGTTTTCTCATGCCAGTGTTCACCAGGTGCCAATACTGAGTGACGCCTTTCCTGACTCTTCTACCTTGGGCACCCTTCAGAGGGAGCTTCCAGCTAATAAGCCCCCTTCCACTGCACACAACGGATAAGACATTCTAGCAAACTGTGTCATCACAGCTTTTTGTTTATTCCTTTCAGTCAAACAGCAAACACCTGCCAGCAAGCATGCTACTTCCTGTTTGGGAATGCAGCAGGGGAATGAGCAGCAAACTGTTTCTGGCATTTTAGCAAGAAAATTGAAAATAACACGCAAAGATGGAAAAAAGGAATGATGACTCCCAGATGGTTCTGGGAAAGGGTATGGTCACTTGCCTAAAAGAACATCAGAATTGTTGCTCATTGCCAGCCCCATGGTGCATCAGCAACCACATCAGTAAAAAGAATGACAGCAACTCATTACCATATTACTGAATACTTACTTCAAGGTAGCCACTCAGCTAGGCACTTCACATACTGTACTCATCATTGCTGTCAGTCCACATAACTGCCCTCTGTGGTTCTATTGTTATTACAAGTGAAAATCTATGGTTCATACGTGCTTATGGACTTATCCAAGGTCACCCAGCTAGTAAGCATCAGAGCTGGGATTTATCCCTAGTCTACCTGTTTCCATCTACTATACCTGATGGGGGCATCAAAGAATAACATGAGCAGGGACATGTTTTCCTTCTTGAGATTGGAGAAGTTCACTGATTTGCAAAGTTGCATGGCTAGTTTGCAATAAAGTCAGAGTTAAAACCCAGATGCTTGTAAACCTTATTCTGTAACTCTTTCTGCATTTAATCTAGAGGGCATGGGGTTAGCGCTGTGAAGGTCTTTGCCCAGGTGAAATGTGTGAAGGCACTGAGGGGAGTTATAGGGATGGGGACTGCTGGTGACTCAGGGAAACTAATCATTTGGTAAGAGATCAGCTTTAGAAGGTGATCCCGACATCCAACCCAATAGCTCACAAATGTGTAATGAGTGGCCTCTAAAGATCAATATGGCAATGAAGCATGCTAGTTCCTTTAGCACTTGATCTGATGTCTTAGGTAGCTTTCCCAGAATCATCCTCTAAGAAGAGCTTGGTTCTAAGCCTACTCCATACCTGTGCTTATCGATCATAGCTAGGGTGACTACATAGCTGGCATGGCAGAAACTGCCAAACTGCCCCAGTTATGAGGGTGAAATTATAATTAGCACGCCCTTTTACTGTCAGAAGTTTCCCTGCTTGGTGATAAATTATTGGTTACACTAATCATAGCATTTATGACAAAGTATTGAATTTTCTTTTTCTATGTTATTTTTTTTCCCCAAAAGCCCCAGTAGATAGTTGTATGTCATAGCTGCACATCCTTCTAGTTGTTGTATGTGGGATGCGGCCATGAGGCCGGAGAAGCCGTGCATCGGTGCGCGCCCGGGATCCGAACCCCGGGCCGCCAGTAGCAGAGCATGCGCACTTAATCCCTAAGCCACAGGGCCGGCCCTTCTATGTTATTTTTATCCTGCAAGACCATGAGCTCCTTGAGGACAGGAAGTGTGCTTTATGCACCTATATATCCCCACATTTCAGCGTGATGCTGAGCACATAGGCACAGCTGAGGCTCAGTAAATATTGACTTATTACTAAATATCATCTTCCTGAAGTTTTTATCTAAGATGCACCCACCTCAATTTCTGCCAAAGATCGATTGATTTATTTATTTAATTTTATTTTATTATTATTATTATTTTTTGTGAGGAAGATCAGCCCTGAGCTAACATCCATGCCAATCCTCCTCTTTTTGCTGATGAAGACCGGCCCTGAGCTAACATCTTATGCCAATTCTCCTCCTTTTTTTTCCCCCTTTTTCTCCCCAAAGCCCCCGTAGATAGTTGTATGTCAAGGTTGCACATCCTTCTAGTTGCTGTATGTGGGATACCTCCTCAGCATGGCCAGACAAGCAGTGCATCAGTGCGCGCCTGGGATCCAAACCCAGACCGCCAGTAGCGGAGCACACACACTTAACCGCTAAGCCACAGGGCTGGTCCCTCTATTTATTTTCATTGAAAATTTTTCTTAGCAGGCAAAACATGCACATTCTAACGTAATATCCCACAAAAGTTTCCCATATAAGCCAAGCCTTTTAGCAAATGCTCTAGAAGTGAGTAAACATAATATCTGCATTTGCTGTATAAACATCACAGTTTTGGAGTGAAATGACTCAGAGCATGCCTAGTAACCATTTCAGATGTTGATCTGTTTCTCTGATTTCACTGTCTGAAGACTTCTTTTTTTTTTTTTAATTTAAAGAAAATACTAAATACCTTGTGGATACAGAAATGCTTTTCAAAAACAGCAATAACACACGTACTTGGAAAGGGCTGCTAATTGCATAATGTTTTTCCATGAACAATTCATTCAAAGGCAGCCACATTGGTTCTTTAGATGATTTGTGTTGCACAAATACACAATAATATGACTATAATTATTTGTTAAATGGATTGGTTAAAACTGCCCATAATGCTTGTCTCAAAGGATGAGAAGAAGAGTTAAATAGGATAATGTTGTAGTGAAGGAAAGGGAAGAATCTTAATGGGAAAATACAGGTAAAGAGACTCAGAGGCTCTCAGTCCAGGACACTCCCCACACCAACCTAGCAGAGAAGAGGGCTGGCAAGCTACACCTGGGCTAAGGTTCTGAGAACCCATATTAGCCAGGAAGATGGGAAGTGATGAGCCCTGAGGCTACAGAACATAGAACCAAGGATCATCCGGGGGTAAAATCATAACTGAAAGTCAAGTAAATAGTCAATGGTAACAGACTAAATGGCTAGATAATAAGATAGAAGCCAGGCCCTCTACAAGGAGGAAAAAAAACCAGGACATGAGATGGAGTCAGTAGGTCTAGGGTGAAGCCTGAGAGCCTGAATTTCTCACAAGGTTCCTGGTGATAAAGATACTGCTGGTCTGTGGAGCACACTTTGAGTAGCAGGAGCACAGTGAACAAGCCCTGAACACCTTCTGCAGGGTGCCGCAGTATAGCCACAGGGGTCTCTGTAGGACCAAACCATGGTTCTCAACATGTAGTGTACATCAAAATCACCTGGATCACTGGTTAAAACACAGAAAGCTCAGCATCCCTAGAAACTGGGAGTTGGTAGGTTTGGGGAAGAGCCAATATTTTGCATTTCCAAGTTCCCAGGCAATGCTAACACTGCTGGTCCAGGGACCACACTTTGAGGACTACTGTTGAAAGGACCCTTCAGCCTCTCCTAAGTTTCAGGGGGGAACTGTTAAAGTTATAGGACCAATTCACCTAATTCACTGTTCACTTTTTCTAAATAAAGCACAAAAAGAAAAGCTAACTTAGGAGTTGTACATTGCACCGTGCTCTGAAGATGGTGTCTTAAGGCAGCGCTTTTCAAACTGTGGTCCCTGGACGAATACCCTCAGCTTCATCTGGGAATTTGTTAAAAATACAATTTTTTAGGCTCTACTCTAGACATAACAAATCAGAAATTCTCAGAGTGGGGCTCACTGATCTGTGTTTCAAGGAGCCCTGCAGGTGATTCTGATGCCCACTAAAGTTTGAGAAGCAGTAGCTTAGGGTGAAAGAAAATGCAGGCGGGAGAAAGAGATGTCGGTGGATGTAAAGGCCAAATCAATGGGCTAGAAATGAGATAACCCAAGATCTAGGCCAACTTCTGTTTCTCCTCAGTTTGATGAGTCTAGGCACACCACTTCAGGTTTCTCTCCCTCAGTTTTTGTGTCTATAAGTGGAGTAGACCCACAAGCCCTATATACTTACTCAGGTGTTAAGGTAGGGGGTATCATTGTCTCCAAGTACATATTTGCATGTCCTGTAAAGGGATTCCTCACTCCTGCTTCTGGCCATGAGATTGGCAGTGCTCTGGGTGGGGTTGGGCTTGATCTGTCTTGCTTTGGCCAAGGGCCTATGAGCAGAAGCTTTAAAGCCCTGTGTGTTTCTGCAGGCGTGTTTTCTCTTTTCCTCTCTCACAAGAATAAAAAGTCCCAAGGAGAACTATTGCTTCAACCTGGGACTCTGAATGAGATGACACTGGGAGCAAAATCATGGAAGCTGACCCCCAGCCAGAGGGATAGAACATGAATATTTGTGGTTGTGAGCCACTGAGATTAGGCTTTGTTAGTTGTGACAGCAAGTCAGACTAACACAGGCACCATATATAGATTAAAAGACATAATGCACATAAAAATTTGTTGAATAAATATGAGGGGCCACCATATTTAAGGAAGGATTACAAAGACTGAAAACTAGAAGCCAGTCAACTTAAGGACTCCACTGATAGGATTTTCCTAATTGTACCTATTCAATAATTTTGTTTCTCTTTAGCTTCCTTTCTTCCTCCTTTCTCCCTTGTGCATTACCCCTTTCCTCCTTCTATCTCTCATTCCTTCTTGGCATTTTTACTTTTCTTCCCTTCCTTCCCCACCTGATATGAGGGGTGGGGCTGGGGATGCAACTGGAGAGGGAGGGCAGACGCTCCCATCATGATTACTAATCAGATCTTGATTTAGATATCATTCCAGAGTAGAAAACCATCATTCTCCTGATCTATGATAAAATGGGCCAAAAGCACTGGAAACTTTATTCTCAATGGATACAATCCCCAATTATTATAATGATGAGACCTCCTAATATTCTGAGACTTTAAAAATGCCTCAACATTTGAAATCGCATCCACCTCCCGGATAAGGAAACAAATGGACTAAAAGCTTAATATAAGTCCCAGTAGACAACAGCTTGACTGTGGGTGTGTAAAAGACAGAGGTAAGGGAAGAAGGTGCAATGCACACCCATGGGGTTCTATGACATTGTCCAGATCTGGCCCATTTCTACAAGGCAGGAAACTTCTCCCTTCCAGGTAGTTCTATCAGTTGTAACACTGTTACAAATCAAACAGTGTTGTTACTCTAAGGCCTTAAGGTAATGTGCAATTGCACCTGCCAGGCTAAAATCCCTACATAGAGAAGCCTAGTAAGTGAGGCAGAGCCTTTATGGGAAAAGCATGGAAACCAGGAAAAGAAGTTTCAAGAGAAAGGACACATGGTAAGTGTGCAGCTGTGTGGGGTGAGTTGGTACTGATAGCATGGTGCTGCAGATGGATATTTCCCTTTGCTTTTCCTCTTCCTCTCTGACTCTCTCTGTTCCTCAATTGCTATTTTTTTCTTACAGTTTTGCTGTGCTGGCTTCCTGTGCTTCCTTTCACTTCTGCTCTTATTTCTTTCCCTTAATTCTGTATTGTCTAATCTGGTTCTTAAATTTAGCCCTGAAGCTAGAGACTTGTATGATTCAAACAACTCTCAGTTCATCAGGTCCCATTGACCAACTGCTACTTTGAGGATAATTTTAATTCCATAATGGGCTGAATGCTGACCTCACTAGGTGCTCCATTAACAGAGTCGCTAATTGTTTACTGATTTTTTAAGAAGAAAATTATGATGAAACTCTGCTGACAGATGATTAAAATTTCCAACAAACCTCTGGTAGGGTCTAACAAACTCATATTGCCATTTTCTTAGCTAGGAAAATTTACCAGTAGGAAACAGGAGCCCCTAGTGGTGATGGTGGGGATTTAATATGACTAAGTGAAAAGATAAACTGAACTATCAACCCACTCAGTCAACTGATATTCAGTGAATGTCTACAATGTGTTGAGCTTCCAATACTAGAGATACAGAAGACAAAATGTGTGACCTCCAGAACTTACATTCTAGTTTCAATGACAGGCAACAAGGAAATAAATGTAAACTATAATGTCAGGGACTTCTTAGCTGATGAAGAAACATGGAGTAGAGTAGAAGGCAGAGAGAGAGGGTAGGGCCTGACTCAGAGATGGTGTTGTCTTTATAAACCCTACTCCTTGGGGTCCTCATACTGTAGCCTGTGGTTGGGGAAGGACTGTCAGACAAGATGACATTTACAGGGGCCTGAGTGAATGGAGCCATGAGGCATCTGACGAAAGAGGGTTGCAGTTAGAGAGGTTAGTGCTAAGCTTAATCTTTGGCCTATTAGCATATTCTAGGAATGGTGAGGAGGCAGGTGAGCCAGGCCTAGGAGAAAAAGTGGGAAAGGTTGAGGATGAAGACAAGGGCCAGATCATATATGGCAGGTTTGGTCCAGGAAGAATCCTGGATTTCCTTCTGAGTGACAAGAAAAATCATTGCACAGTTTTGAGCAGAGGAGTAACATGATCAGCCTCATTTTATGAAAGAATACCTCTGGGTGCTGTGTGGAGAATGAACGGCTACAGGGCAAGAGCAGAGGGAGGGAGACCAGTTAGGAGGTCATAGCAGCTGAGGGGCAAGAGATGGTAGAAGTGAGGATGAGCCTGAAGCAATGGAGGTTGTTAGTGGTGCTTGGATTCAGAACCTCTTCTGAAACTACAGGTGAAGGGATTATTGGAGAATTATTAAACTGAAGATTTATTTCATGAGTTCACTGCCAATTTTAATTTAGGCAAGCATCTCTGGGAGCTAGTTACCTAATAGTTCCAAAGTTCATGGTTGGGCAGTGGGGTTTGGAGGAGGAGACTGAGGGACAAATGAGTCTACAACACATTAAGTGTCCTGCCTTGTTTGAAAATCCAGACCCTGCTTTGAAGGGGGTCTTTGGAGTAGACATTAGTTTTAGCTGTGTGCACATCTGTCTCCTCAGCTTCTTTGTCACATTTTCCAGCATAGAGACTCATATCTTAGCTATTTCTGCAGCCCAGCACTTAGCAGTTTCTGGCAGTGGCATACCAAGTTAGGAACAGTGGTGGAGCCATTGAGGTGGGTGAGTGTTGCATTTCTGGCACCACCTAGAACGGGAGGTTCACGGTGATAATACAAGGCAGACCTATTTTGATTAGGTTTGATCATTGTATTTAAATTCTCTACAATGCACTCCCTCTTTGCCAGCCCCCAGATTAGACCCCTCCCATTGCCTACTCTCCACCCTTGCTACGCCTGCTGGTGCCTGGTCTGAAGAAATTTCCAAATCAATGGGACACAAAGATTTTCTGAGTTGAAAGAGATGTCAAGAAAACATAAGTTTATTGAGATTAATTTGATTTCCCAAGGCCAATACTTCGTAAGTGGAAATATGTGTAGACTGAATGGTGTTCTCCTTCAGTGAGAATCGTATTTGAGACAATACGAATTCTGGGCATTCCACAGTCACCCAATGAGTTTCATAGCCCCTCAATATTACATACAACTCCAACTACATTGTGTTAGAAGGGCCTTAAAAATCATCAAAGCCAACTTCATGGTAACTATTAGAAAACTGAGGCCCATAGAAACTAAGTGACTAGTCTAAGGTTACCCAGGGTTTTTGTTTTAATTTTTATTGAAGTATAATGTATAATTATACTCATGTAGAAAAGTGCACATATCATAAGTACGATGCTCCACACTCTTTAACAAATGGAAAGCATCTAGTTCAGGAGACAATGCTCCAGCACCCCAGAGGCCCACTCACATCCCCTTATTTTCAGCCACCAAGGTGCACCACTATTATGATTTCTAATAGCATAGATTAATTTAACATGTTTTTGAAATTTATAAAAATTGGAATCAAAGAATGTACTTTTTTACGACTTGTTTCTTTCAACATTGTCAGATTTATCAATTTTATTTTATGTATATATAAATCATTCAAGCTTATTACTTTGAGTGAATATATAAGATTACCAAATTTTTAATGACCAAGAAGCATGAGAAATGTAGGTAAGTAGACTCTAGTGTGGGACCCATGTTCATGCCCCATATAAACCCCAACCCTTGTGTGGAGGTGAGACCTGGGACTTGCTTTTAACAAATAGAATATGGCACAGGTGATGGGATGCCACTCCTGTGATTAAATTGCAAGATTCATCCATTTATACATATGCTGGTGCTCCTGCTGGCTTGAAGAAGAAGTGAGGGCCTATGGAGAGTATCATGTGGCCAGGAGCTGTGCGCTGCCTTCAGGACCTAAGAGCAATGCCTGGTTGACAGCCAGCAAAAAACCGGGATCTCAATCCTAAAACCACAAGGAATTGAATTCCGCCAACAACCCAAGGAAGCTTAGAAGCAGATCTTTCCTTCAGCTCTCTGGCTTTCTAGCATAGTGATTTCTTTTCATTTAAGCTGCTAAAGGGGAAACAAATGCCCTGTAAACACCTCAGCATTCTTTCTCTTTGTAATCTATTCTCAACAATAACCAATTTGGCAAACGTAGATTATGAAGTACGTTGGTCCTGGTTTAACAACTTTATAGCGGTCCCTTACCTTTAAAAAGTCATTTATTAATGGGTCAGACAAAAATGAGGAAACAAGTGGAAAAAACTAAAGTTGGGCATCTCAGGACAATTTCCTGGGAAGAATGATTTTAGAGGAGGAAAAGAAAAAAAGAAAAGAAGAAAACTAGAGTTGTATATTTTCATGATGCTATTTTCAGCATGTACTTCCCATAGATGCATCTTAAGCACTTTGGAGTAATGCCAACTGGGGTGCAATGTAGATATAAGTCAACATCATTACAACACAGGCACTTAACAGGGAGACATGACTGATGCAATACACCTGCTCGCAGGAGAGGAAAGCTGGCCTGCTCTGGGGAAATAAGTTTCCGATAGCCCATTTCTATTCCTTTTTCCTTCGTCCTTGATTTATTGCCTTTATCCGGCTTCAGCATGACAAAGGCTTCAGCTTTCAGCACAAAATGATATTCCAGACTCCACTAAATATATTTGTAAGACAAGGGCAGCCAACAAAATTAAACTGCCGGCACAAAGACCGGCTGTTATTTAAAGCTGGAGAGAGATTACAGGGGATTATTACTTTATCAAAAAATATTTCAGCTACAAAACCAGTGCTTATTTCTCCAGTACCTTTGGCTGTGCTAATTTATCTCCCACCTTGCACGGATTTAGTCTTTCATTGGCAATTTATTGAAAAGCCTGACAAATGTCAGTGGCCTATGTTACAGGACACCCAGGCTTACTTAGTTATTGCTACAGGGAGCTGGAAATCAGGACCTTCAAAGAGGATTTACGTGCACTGTTGCTTTGATTTTTATTGTTGTGCTTTCATTTGAACCATCAACCATTTCATCTTGAATCTCGTTTGTCTTTTCAGGGGTCCCACCTAAGGATGGCAACACAAACAACTAAAACTCAACAGTATTACCATTATGGAGCTGAAGGCTTGGTCACATTTTTTTCCCCTATAAAATGCAGTATTTTATCTGTTTTAAGTTGTCTCTCTTTTAAGATATTTTTCTTCAGACCCTCAACATACTTGGAGAGGAAAAATACCTATCAAAATTGAAAATAAGAGGATAAGAGTAATTCATTTTTATTATCTGCTACTTCTTAAAGTTTTTCTTTCATTTTAGCTTCATGCTTTTGAGTAAAGTTGTTATCCAATTTAATTTATTCTCCTTGATTCTTAGCTGTGCTTTAGCACACCACAAAGATATGCCAGTGAACTCTTTTAAAGATGAACCATTAGAATATGCTTCTAAAAAGGCTCTTTTGCTTGAAAAAAAAATGTGTCCTGTTGTCATTAAAAGCTCTTAAGCAATTTCACTAGAAAATGTTGTCTATAATGGTGGAGTATTTATCGTGTGCACTCTGGGCCCTGAATGATGCTAGACCAGTACTGAGTCCTTGAGTTAGTGTCATAGTGGTGGATCCAACAAGTTAACAGAGATTGTGTCAATTTTCATAATAGGTTGCTGCAGAAGCCCTTTAGGACAGCACTTAACACAGCCTTTGGGAGGGAAACAGAAGTGACACTAATCTTAGACTTGAAGAAATAAGAGTTTGCCAGCAAAGAAGGAATGAAGATGGAAAAGGAAAGAATGTTTCAAGAAAAGATAACAATATGTGCAAAGTCCCAGAGGCAAAACAGAGCATGATGCATTCAATGATTGGAACGTAATTCAACATGGGTAGAGGGTATCGCGGGGTGTGAGAGTAATGAGAACTGAAACTTCATAGAAAAGCAAGAAACTAGGATTGGGGAGTTTGGAAATTAGCCTGAGGGCAATGGAAAGCTATTGGAAAATGAGTGACATGAATATATTTGAATTTTAAAAGGATCCCCCTAGTCAGAATAAAGAATGAATTAAAAGGACACAGGCCTAGAGGTTGGGAGACGTTATCTGGACACTGTAGTAACAATGTGATTCTGAGATTAGGGTGGCCAGCACAAAGATAACCACAGTGCAAGCATAAAAAATTGGATAGATGTATAAGAGACTAAGGAAGTTGATACAATGCAATACAAGCAGATTCAATAAAACTTAGTGATTGATGGACTCTGGAGGAGTGAGAAAGAGGAAGACACGAGAGAGAGGTATGTTTCTGTCAGGCATTTGGGTGAACATCAAGCATTTCTGTGAGAAAGGGAAAACTCGAGCAAGAGAAGATCTAACAGGGCCGGCCCAGTGGCGCAGCAGTTAAGTGCAGGCACACTGCTTTGGTGACCCGGGGTTCACAGGTTCGGATCCCAGGCGTGGACCGAAGCACTGCTTATCAAGCCATGCTGTTGTGGCATCCCATATAAAGTAGAGGAAGATGGGCACAGATGTTAGCCCAGGGCCAACCTTCCTCAGTGAAAAAGAGGAGGATTGGCATCAGATGTTAGCTCAGGGCTGGTCTTCCTCACAAAAAAAAAAGAGGAGGATTGGCAACAGATGTTCGCTCAGGGCTAATCTGCCTCACACACACACACAAAAAAAAGATCTAGCTGTATGTGTGTGAGTGAGTGTGTGTGTGTGTGTGTATGTGTGTGTGTGTTAGGAGGCAGGGCTAAGCTTGAGGTCAATCTGGGACACGTGGAGTTTGAGGAGTCTATGAAACAGCCAAGTGAAGTTGTCCCCTCAAGCAGTTGGGACAATTCTCTTAAAGCCACAAAGATCTATATAATCGCCAACTGAATCCATGGGAATGGATGATATATCTCAGTGAGGGTGTATCCTTCCTCCCAAAACAACTGGAACTGCCATAAGAAAGCCAACATTTAAAAGGGCAGGCTGAGGATGCGGTATCCATACAGAAGGCTGAGAAGAACAGTTTAACAACCTCTCTAGCAAGTTCTTGGAAGTTAAGGCCTGAAATCGATCTGGCAGTGGGGAGTTTTTTAGTGGTCTTGGGATGGACTACTCAAATAAAGTGTGCTTAACTGTTAAGGAAGTAGAATCATTTGTTATATTGAATGTTTCAGTTAAATTATGTCATTAATTTACTCTTTCATTCATTCATTGAAGGACTCAATCCACTAACTGAAAACATGGAAATGCGGTGTGCGTGCAACTGTGCAGATAATTACCTAATGTGCCTTCAACCAATATCCTTTATGTATTTAAATGCATTCATCGATGGGGAGAAGAACTAATTTTCTATTAACAAAACTGTACACCTCTTTCTTTATATTCAAACAATGGATTTATTTCATGCATTTTTTAATGAAAATAATACATTTAAAAAGGTCAAATAGTACAGAAAGACTTAACATGAGAAAGCAACTCCTGCCCCACTCCTCCCTACTCCCAATCCCTCCTCCTCACATGCAGATACTTTTAGTTCTATTAGTTTTCTTATTTTTCTTCAACTTTACTTTATTAAATATATTGCTTCTTCTTGATTTATCAATTTTAGATATTATATTTTGCCGTTCCACAATGGTAGAAGAGGAATTTGGACCCAGTCACATATGAGCCCATCCTCCCCATGCCTCCAATACAGATATATCATAATTTTGATTAGGTTGATTTTCAAAGTCCATGTTGTTGTGTCTGATGTAAATTTCACCCTTTATTGCTATCTATCACTTGCATATTTTCTCTTAGAGCATCCCTCCAAAAGTCTTCTGTCAATATGCCTCATTCTAGACCAGGTTTTCTCAACCTCAAAGCTGTTGACATTCTGGGCTAGATAATTCTTTGTGTGGGAGAGTGGTGGGGGGGGGTGTTGTTCTGGGTTTTTAGGATGTTTAGCAGCATCCCTAGCTTCTATCCACTACATACCAGTAGCACTTCTCATCTTGGCAATTGAAAATGTCTCCAGATATTACCAAATGTCCCCTGAGGGGCAACATCATGCCCAGTTGAAAACCATCAGCCTAGACAGGTTGCTCACTAGGATTTCTGAATAGCTGTTATCCTGAAACTACCTTGCCTGTTCTGTGGTGGGTAACCTGTCTCCTGGATCCGAAATCTTTTTTATACACTTTTTCTCTGGGTGAAGCACATTGTGGCAGGCAGCCTCTAAGAGGGCCCCCAGTGGTCCCTGCCTCCTAGCATTCATACCCTTGTGTAATCTCCTTTCGTATCACATTATACTAAGTGTCACTGCTGAGTTGAGGTCCTAAAAGATTCAATTTCTTTTTTAGGTACTTTCTCTTCTGTATTTTCTCTGTCTGTCTGTCTGTCTTTCTCTGTCTCTCCTTCTCTCTCTTCTTTCCTCCTTCCCTCACCACGTTCTCTGGGGGAAGCCGACTGACATGTCTGAGCAGCTCTATTGAAAAGCCAACATGTCACAGAACTGAAAGCTCCTGTCCACAGCCACAGGATGGAGCTTGGAAGCAGATTATCCAGTCCCTTCACATTACTGCAGCCCCGGCCAAGAGTTTTACCTCATGAGAGACGATGAGCCAGAATCATCCAGCTAAACCACTCCCAGATTCCTGACCTCTCTCAGAACTGTGTAAGGTGATAAATGTTTGTTGTTTTAAGGCACTAAGTTTTGGGGTAAGTTTTTACACTGCATTAGGTAACTAATACATGCACATTAAGTAGTGTCTCAGTAAAGGTGCTTAGGAAGTCTTAAACAATGACGTGAGATACCTGTGCCTGTTTATGTATGAAATTGTTTTTATTCCTCCATCACACATGAATGATAATTTGACTAAGCATAGAATTCTAGTTTGCAAACCATTTTCCCCTAGAATTGTGAGATGTTTTTCCATTATCTTCAAACTTCCAGTGTTTCTGTTAAGAAGTTCTGTGCTAGTCTGAGTCCTGATCCTGTTTTAGCAGAGTTAGAATTTTTCCTTTGCTTGGGTCTGTGTCTTCTTTTGCTCACTGTGCTGGATAGGGAGCAAATTTTATATCATATTTACTTTTATTCTATAAAGTATTTTCTATTATATCTTTGCTAATATTCTCTCCTCATCTATTCTCTCTTTCCATAAATCCTATCAGATACGGAACATCATGTTTTGACCCTCTGATTTTCTCTTCTGTTTTCATATTGTGCACTTTCTTTTGTATTTTTGTTCAACTTTCTGGGAGATTTCTGATTTTGTCTTTCAATTTTCTAGATAATTAATAATTTCCTCTACCACGTTTCTAAGAGTTCTTTCTTATTGTTTGCCAGTTTTATTTTAAAGTACCATGTTCTTGTTTCACGGACTTATATATTCTCTCACCTCTCTGAAAATATTGTATTTTTAATGTTGCTTCTGCCTCCTGCATTATCCCTGTTTTCCATAATTATCTTTGATTGTTTATTTGCTTTGATCTTTATCTTCTATGTTGGAGGCTGTGGAAATATCTGATAGCCTTGGCTGCATGTTCACACTGGTGACGGAGGCATGACAAACTGGACTGAAGACTCCACGTGCAGGGTGGACTTTGTCAACAGGTGAGATTCACTGTCAGTGATCATATGGGTAAACTAGTTTTTTCAATGAGGACATCTCTAAAATTCTAGTTATCATATATATTTTTCACGGGGCTGATCAGTTCTTTTATGGAAAAAACCCTCTCATCTCCTGCGTGAAGGAAAAAAGACTCACTTTGAGAGCTCTTAGAAGAAGGTACAAGATAAGGCTGGGCTCCCGCCGCCCAGCATACAGAACAACATTTCATTTCTGTCTTTAGCCCCATATTTCGACCTTGTCCTGTGCTTTGGAAACTCTGGTTCAATTTCTATATGCACAGAACGCACCTCTGGTCTTCTGGAATGGAGGTGGAAAAGAATTTGCTTATCTGCCTGGACAGGGAAAAGTGGGTTTGTGTCGACAGCTCCCTGTGAAAACTTCACCCCACTTCCCCCTGACTTCCTGAGTCATCCCAGCCTCCACGGTGCACAGAACACCCAGGTCTGAGCCTTTCCCAAGATGCCGTCCCCCTAGCATGTCTTCCCAGAGACTTGACCTGACCAGATTTCCTCCTCTGATTTCCAAAAATGTGTTGCTACTTCTTACCCATCCTAAGCTCTGTTCTGTTTTGTCTTTTTGAGTTCCTACCTTTTTTTATTTTTTAATTTCTTTCTGTCATTGTGGAGGAGTTTAAGAAGACAGTGACAATAAATTTGTGCATCTATCCTTCATTTAAATAAGAACATACATTTATTACTTGTGACTTTTCTGAACCAAAAAAATTCTGCTGAGCCCTATTAATAATGTTAACATCACTTGTTCTAAGAAAGTCGCACTTCCCCACGTGCTATTTCACTTCAAACTTTCAATCGACAGTGACCGTCCAATTTAGCTTGCTAGTCTCAGAGCTGGCCTCTTGCTGGCCCCTGCAACTTGCATCACAGAAATTGGTATCAATAAAGAATGTTTTTTTCTTTTTTCACTTGATAGTCCTGTGTGCTTCAGTGGGCACCCAAGTACAATTTGCCAAACATAAGGAGATATCTGGCACCCTTTTCTATTGGCATTGTATTTCTAAATATTCCAACGGGGTTTTAGCAGTTGTTACATATCGCCCCTTCATTCTGTCCGGCTCATCTTTTCAAAAGAGTTCTGTACTCAAGGCACTGTGAGAGACTGCAGGAAGGGATAGGACACTCCCGACAGCACACAACCTGCGGGAAGGTTAAACCACGCTAGCGAGAAGGTGACAGATTCCACGAGAGCAGTACACACAGTGCAACGAGTGGTCAGAGAACAGAGCAGAATAGTTCACAAGTTGAAAGTGAGAATAGTGGGGTTTGATGTTCAGCCTCACTGTCCTTGCTGTGTCTTCTTGGACAACATTTAACCTTTCTGCGCCTGAGTTTCCTCATCTGTAAAATGGGGAAATGTTAGGACTAACTCCATAGCCACTGTGTGAGAATTAAATGAATTAATGTATGCAAAGTGCATACACAAAACTGCATCTTGCACACATTAAGCACTTTATCAGTATTAGCTGCTACTGTCGTCTAGCTGGGAGATCAAGGAAGTTCTCTCGTGGGTGGTCTGAGGAATCTGAACTGGCCTTGTAAGGTTGAAAACCTATTCACCATCTCCTCACTGAAGCTTTAGAGTAGGGAATTCGATTTCTAGAGCCCTCATTTCTAAACTTTGAGAGGTCAAGCTACTTATTAAAGTGGAAACACATCTTTGATAACTTTGAATTAAGAGAAATAATGATAATCTAAGGCCTTCTTGCTACACAAAAGGTAATTAACTGCACAGAGAACTGAACAAGCCCCGAGCTTAGGCTTCCTGCTGGATTTGTTTCACATCTCAAGATGTAAGTATTTACAGGTCAAGTGGTCTAAGAAGAATAAAAACATGCCTTTTATCTGGGAAAAGCTTTCTTTACACAGACTTCAACTACTTTCCTAATCCTTAAACCTCTAATTAAAGTTCTAGTCCAGACACTAAGCATTTAGTCCCCCATTCTCTCCACCTCTGGCTTAAAAAAAAAAAAAATCAAGGTGGTTCAGTCACCATCCAGCTCTTTGGTCTGTTTTGTAATGACCCTTCTTTGTATTTATCCCACATCTTTCATCTGTGTTCCTTCAAACCCTTTACAAACAGGATCTCATTAATCCTCAACAACACTGCTGCGAGACCCTTGACCACGGCTATTATCCCAAATTTACAGATGAAGAATCCAAGGCACCTAGGACAGGCCTTTGCTCTTTTTAGAAACAATGAAGCTTAAGAGTAACTAATAATTCTCTTGATTATCACATTACAGTTGCAAGCAAGCAGGCTTGTTGGAAAAACAAACACTTGTTCAATTCTTGGAAAATTTCTGAAGAGTTATTTAAATTGGGAAAGTAAAAATGAGAAGACCCCGAAAGCCCTCAGAAAGTAAAATCAAAGAATGCCAGCTCCACAGAACCCCTCTGCCCACACAACTCTGCCCCTCACACCTACAACAGGTGACAGAATGGACTCTCAGGAAGAATATTAAGAACATTAATACTCATTTGATATAATTATATTCATGTCTATATTCTCCAAGAAGCCTTTTGTGATGCACTGAAAGGAGCTGCCCTCTCTCCCCAGTATGGCCCCACTGTGATCCTATACATTCTTCTCATGGACTCTATGGGGTGTTCACACACTTGCTAGGTATATGTCTTCTTCTCCTACTAGATTCAAAATACATAATTCAGTCTAAGAATACTGAGGCCAGCTATGTGCTGGGTGCTCTGCTAGATGCTGACACTACGGAGATGAATAGTATATGGAACCCAACCTCAAGAATCTCCCTGAAGCCAACCACAGCATATTCATTTCTCTATTATGGGCACATAGGATAGCACCTAGCACATGGTGGGTGCTATGGACTGAATGCTTGTGTCCCCTCAAATTCACACGTTGAAGCCCTAACCTCCAGTGTGGCTGTATTTGGAGACAGAGCCACTGAGGAACTAATTAAGGCTAAATGAGATTGTAAGAGCGGAGCTCTGATCCAGTAGGAGGAGCGTCCTTTTCAGAAGAGACGCTGCAGAGTGCTTTCTCACTGTCTGCAGGTACAGCCTGAGGAAAGGCCAGGTGAGCACACAGCGAGGAAGCGGCTGTCTGCAGCCCAGGGGAGAGCTCTCCCAGACACCAGCCCTAATGGCACATTGACCTCAGACTCCCAGTCTCCAGAACTGTGAGAAAATGAATTTCTATAGATAAAGCCCAGTCTGTGGTATTTTGTTATGGAAGTCCGTAGCAGATGAATACGGTAGGTACTAAATAGAAGTTTGTAGAGTTAATTGTATTGTATTATTTTTGTTAGCCTTGTTTCCATTCTAGTCTTTGATTACTGCTCTTCACCCAGGGGCTGAGAGCACTGACTCAGTAACTGCTGTTCCTCCACTTTGGTTTCCTTGATGCTGGCACATGCTGCCCAGCCTGTCGGCAGCGAGAGTGGTTGGGCCTAAGTTGCGAGTTTTCTAAGTGTTTGACAGTGTCTCCCCAGCTGTGTCTTGCTGGGCCTGGCCTTGCAGTGAGCAGAGCTCTTCATTAGTCCTGAGCATATACCTTGCTCTTCAGGTTTTTTAAATTATTATTTTACTGAGGTCATATTGGCTTATAACATTGTGTAAATTTCAGGTGTACATTATTATATTTCAGTTTCTGTATAGACTGCATCGTGTTCACCAGCAAGAGTCCAGTTTTTATCTGTCACCACATGTATGTGCCCCTTTACCTCTTTCACCCTCCCCCCACCCCCTTCCCTCCTGGTAACCACTAATCCATTCTCTTCATCTATGTGTTTGTTTATTTTCCACATATGAGTGAAATCATATAGTATTTGTCTTTCTCTGTCTGGCTTATTTCACTTAGCATAATACCCCCCAAGGTCCATCCATGTTGTCACAAATGGCACAATTTTGCCTTTTTTATGACTGAGTAGTATTCCATTATATATAAATATCATATATATATCACATCTTCTTTTATATTTCTCTCTCTCTCTGCCTTTTTTTTTAGAAATATCAGACAAGGTCCCCAAAGGTCTGGTTCAGAGAAAGCCATTCTTAAAGATTTTTGTTTTCATGTTTTGTATATCAAGAGCAGCTGTCTGTGCCTAGTGACAGCAGCTAACGTGCAGGGTGGGCACCCTGCGCCTCAGGTTCTTCTTCCTCAGAGTAATGTCCCACCCACTAGGTGCTCTGCCTCTAGGCACTGGGCAAGTTTCATGTTCTCTTTGTATTAAATTTTTTTTTTTTTTTTAAAGATTTTTTTATTTATTTTATTTTTTCCCCCCAAAGCCCCAGCGGGTAGTTGTACGTCGTAGCTGCACATCCTTCTAGTTGCTGTATGTGGGACTCGGCCTCAGGATGAACGGAGAAGTGGTGCCTCGATGCGCACCCGGGATCCGAACCCGGGCCACCAGCATCGCAGCACGCGCACTTAACCACCAAGCCACAGGGCCGGCCCTCTTTGTATTAAATTTTAATCTTGGTTATCCTGCTCCCTGGCCTTCACATTCCCCCTCTGATAATCTAAGCATTCAGATAATTCCTATTATTACTACTACCAATAAGAAAATATAGTGTGTTTTATACTTTACAGTCTACAAAGTATGACTCCTTGCATTGTCTCATTTGATCTTTGTCTTAGCCTGAGTGAGCTGCTATTACAAAATACTGTAGACTGGGTGGCCCAAACAACAGAAATTTATTTTCTCACACTTCTGGAGGCCAGCAAGATCAAGGAGCCAGCCAATTCAGTCTCTGTGAGGACTCTCCTCCTGGCTTGCAGATGCCCACCTTCTCACTGTGTCCTCGCATGGCAGAGAGAGACAGAGAAAGCTCTGGTGTTTCCTCTTATAAGGACATTAACCCTATCATATCAAGGTTCTCTCCTTATGACCTCGTTCAACCTTAATTACCTTCTTACTCTAAACACAGCCACACTAAGAGTCAGGGCTTCAACATATTAATTTTATGGGGACATAATTCAGTCCATAGTAATCTTCAAGGACCTATGAGCACACCACAAAATAATGAATCCACTACAACACAAAGACGAGAAACAAGAATGATTACCTGGATCCAGTTTTACTCACCACGCTTCCATTGCTCCACTTAGGCCCACCCTCGGCAGGGTGGACTACCCGTATGACTCTGGAGATGCCATTTGTTCCTGCCCATATCATTGTCCTTCCTCTAGGAGGGAGAGGTGAGGAGGCAGGACTCTTGATCACCCTCTCAAGGTCACAGTGTGTCATAACAACACTATTGTGAAATGGAGGAGGGAAGCTCAGCAGGACTTCGTATCCCCCAGATACGAAGAGACTATTGGAAAGCTCCGAAATGTAGGAAATGAACCAACCAATAAAAAGTCCATCTGGGAGATATAAAAAGACACCTGGGAATTTTAAATTCAAAAGTAGCAAACTGTTGCTTGACACAAGCCCAGAGACTGAAGTGGTCAGGGCTTAATAAGGCCAAGGAAACAAGCCTTCTGAGGCATGCTTTTCTCCGGCTGTTTTACCAGGATTCCTGCTGCTCTGAGGAACTCAGGCATCTGCCTGTGTCAGAGAGGTGGTGGGGGCAGCATCAAACTCTCAAGGTCTTCCTTGAGAAAGCAGCAAGGGCAGGGGTGTTCTAGGGTCAACCCAGCCCTGGCGGGCAGCTGTTGAAGCTTGTACTTTGAAGACGCTCCCTTTCTGGTTTCCTCCTTGTCCCTGCCTCCCTTGAATCAGTCTGTGGAAATGTAAAGTGTCTGCATTCATCACTATTCCCTCCAAGGTGTGTGCAATCACAAAGGCAGACAGTGCATCTTATGAATGTATGTGTTAAAAAAAAGATTGATAAAAAGGAAGTGCTGAAGCAAAGTCAGAAGAACCGTTCGGTGCTGGAGGGCAGCTGAACAGCCACCGTGGGAAGGTGACCTGGGAGCCCTGTTTGGATTTTGTACACAGATGATTTCACCTTAGATTGATGACCTTAGAATTAGCACATATACTAAATTTGATTTTTTATTTCTACCCTCGAGAAGCCAAGAAGGACAGATGATGAAAGAATAGAAAAGGGAATTGATTGGTAGAAAAAAATATGTTTCATATGCAGTGGGACTAAAATATAGAAAATGGGGAATAATCAAAGAAATGTCTTATTTTGTTAAAAAAGAAAATAATGTTTGCCTGGAAAACACTGACTTATCTTTCATGGCCCATCTCAAGGCTCACTATCTCCGTGAAGCCTCTTCTGATCCTCCCTCCCAGAAGGAATTGGTCACCCTTTCCTTCTTTGCCTCACTGTACCTGGAACAGACCTCCACGCTAGCATCCATGACACCTTGTTATCCTTATTTGTTATGTCTCTGTCCCCAGACTAGATCTTTAAAGGCAGGACAGGATCCTGTCTATCTCTGTCTCTCTATATGTGAAATAGTGCCTGCCACATGATAGATGCTCTGTGAATACTTGTTAAATGACAAGCTTGAAGGAGAACTCCACGATACTGTGGAGAAGGCAGGGGCATCACTCAATAAAACGCTGTGAAGGTTAGGTGTATGTTTAGAACTCTCATCTCCTTCTCTAGACCCTTTTCCTCCTTCAAACGTCCCTTCTCCGGTTGCCACGTCTCTGAGAAGTTCGCTGTGAGCCAAAGCTCCAGGGGCTTCTTAGGAAAGACAACTGCCTGCTCTTTCCTAAGGACTGAGCCCAAAATGCCTTCCTTTCTGCCTCTATTCTTCCATCCCAGAAATTAAAATCCTTTTCTTCCTTTAGGAAGAAAGACCTGTTTTCATTCGAAAAGACAGCAGCAGCTTAACCTGAATATGTCTCTAGCTGGAGAAAATTCAAGAAAAATGATAAAGGGCAAAGAAGAATTCCAGACCTGCCAAATCAAACCCCTGCCAGGGAGAAACTTGTAAGCATGACTTTGAATCACATTGTTCTTCTCCCCTCTGGCCTGGACAGCCTTATTAAATAAAATTTGCAAGCCAAGAATTTTGTTCAGTATTTACACAGTTCATCCACCTGTCTCCACACCTGGCTTCTTAACCCAGAGTGCTGAAATTGGAGCCATTTGTATGACGTGGCTGGGGGCATTTTCTTCCTCCTGAGTAGAACAGAAAGAACTGCTTTTAAGAGTGACCCTTTCATCATAATTTCCACCAGATTCCCAAAGGTGTCTTAAATCAAAGAAAGGTTTAGTAACCTGTACTAACAGAAGACTCGTAACTCCATCTCACAGAGGTGAGAATCAATCTTATTATAAAATCTCTTCCAAAGAAGGACTTGCCCCAGTTAACCCTTTACTATCCTTTCTCTCGTAATCTTTTTTATAACCTGTAAGTATTCTTAACTTTCATTAGTCTTCTCAGAGGTATATTTACCACTGAAGTATATCAAAGTCACATTAAAAATATTCCTAGCTCCTTACAATGCAGTGTCCCCCATAATATTCACTGGCAATTAGGTCTGAAGCCTAATACTATGAACATACTGGCAACAAGTTGCAAGCATATCAATTCTTAACTCCTCATAGAAGCATTTCAAAGTCTTCAAATAAAGCCCCAGCAGAAAAAAATATAAATGTAAGACTACACAAAAAGGGAATTGAGAATCACAAAATCTAAAACTTGGAAAGAAACTCAGAGATTATTTTTCTCTGCCATCCACTACTGGAATTCTTATTATGGTTTCTCTAATAAATTATCATTTAATTATTATTTGAAGAACTCTAATGACAAGGAATTCACTATCACTCAACGTATTTTACTCTATTATTATAATCCCTGAATACCAGGGAGATTTATCCTTAAAGTTAGGCAAAATCTTACTTCTATTTAGATTGCTTGAGAAATCTGGCTACTTGACTCCCTCGTGTATCTAGATTGTCTTTCAAAGAGTTTAAGGCAGTTTTTGAGTCTCTCTTTTTCCTTATCATGTTTAGACAGCACCCAATCCTGCTTATCTTTGTTGGTCTCCACAGTTCCTGATACTGTGCAGTGGGACTAGGAATTACTCAAAGAGTCAACGGAAGAACAAAATGAATGAGCATATATCTTAGTTGTGTCTAAGTGAAGTGAAGCATCAAAGTCTAAGAAAATAGGGGATAAGGCAGAATTCAAGAATGCCTTCCCAATTAAATGACTCAACTTATTTAAAACACGATGTGTTTCAAAAAATAAACACTCTTAGGTTAGCCCTTCTGGTTAAGAATACAGAAATACACTACCAGACTCAAGGAGGGAGGAGTGAATCCCAGCTCTTGTCCTTACTTGCTGTGGGATTTTTAAGTAAGTTATTTAACATCTACATGCCTTAGTTTCTACAATTATAAGGTACTGGGTATATTAATACCACCAATCACACAGGGTTGCCATGAGAATTAAATGCTGTGTATATTAACTAGAATAGTGCCCAAGGAAAAAAAAATATATGTTTATAATAGAATATATAGAGTAATATATACATAATCTGATATGGTTATGCCTGTTATGCACTGTCTGTATCCATAAGCACAGTATGGTAGGTACAAATGTGCCTGTGGAACCATACTCAAAAGATAATTTGGAGGAAATCTTGCAACTCAGAGCTCTGTAACCATCTTACTATAGTCCAACCATATCATAGCACAATGATCTACTTTAACAGAAAGATTGCTGGGATGCTTATCAGGAGACCTGGATTCTGGTTCCAGCTGTGTCATGGATTAGCTGACTGGCCCACATCAATCAGTTAATCCATGCTTCAGTGTCCTCAGCCAGCCTTATGGACCTCACAGAGACATTATGGGGGCAGGGTTTAAGAACTGACATGTTGATATAATGGTCCTAATCATACAAAGGTCTGCTGATAATAAAGTCAAATAACTAATAACGTTTCCTTATCTCTTATAGAGTCTTCAAGACCAGATCGTCTTGGAATGACCAGTCATTATCCTAGTCTCTCTCTCTCTTTTTTTCTTCCCTTCCATTTTGCTCTGAGATTGAATGAGTCCTGTTGCTTACAGTTAGCCATTATTGTTATTATTGTACTTTAGACCTGATTCAACCCACAAGCCCACCAGTTTTGATCCTTGCTTGAGGCCCAGATATCATTCTTTATTTTCAATGTTGTAAATAGTCAGAAAGCAAGATGACATAAAGAATAAATCCAAGAAAAATTAGAGCAAGAGAAATATCTAGAGTATCTAAAATCTAGAGAGGGCACAGCATGTGCTGCATATCACAGGTTTCCTTTCTCCTAGGCCCCTCCACAGTCCATCTACCCCAGACTCATCTCATTATACTAGCAAGTTACAAGAGGAGGAAAGATATATTCTTGATCACAGGAACATATTCTTTGAGACCAACTACAGGGATGTCCACATCTTTGCCTATTCTAACATTGTTCCATCCTCTAGGATTTTGATCTCATAGTGTCTTGGTCATGACTATATCAACAGTCCTCATCATTTGCAGGGTGAAATTAAGTAGTACGAGAAGAAAACCTGACTTCCCTTAACAGCTGTCAAAACCGACATCCTTCAACATTCCTTGTATGAAGTGGGCCAGCTCCTTTATCACTCTAATCTTCACATATTCCATTCTGTCCATATTCTTTTCAAAATCTGATTCTCAGAACCAAGCCCCATATTCCACAAGGTAATGACTCACATATACTACTTCTCTCCAAGACCTAGGCAATCAACTTTTATTAAAACAGCCTGCATTTATGCTAGTTGTTTTAACAGCCCTCAGTAAAGGAGACTGCAGCAAAGATGACAGGATATATGTGACGAGTGTCCTTCTGAAACTCAGATATGCTTATGATCTTCTCCTTTACACTTAATGGCTTCCAGCACAGAATAAATAATAAAGAATTACTGCTACACAGTTGAGGCAAATTAAAGTCAATGCATTTGAGACTTCAGCAATGATTTGACACTGGCCCTGAACACCAATTGCAAATCATAAAGGTAAAGCACAATCAAGGGTTTGGCTAGAGGTCTGGAAATAAGCTGCCCTGGTGGGACCAAATTTAGGTTGAAATTACGCAGAGTTCTGGAGGGCATGCACTGTCCCTCCTGCCCAGTATGACACTCCATCAGGCTTCATGCCATCAGTACTCACCATTCTTGCAGAGCAGGACAGCCAGGAAGTCCTGAGAAGAAGAATTAATATAGAGCAAGAGGCTGGGTGCCTGGACTGTCACAAAGCTAAATGCAATGTTTTCCTTGGATGGAGCTGAATCTGCATAAATTGCTGAGGATGACAGGCTTGTATTCTTGGTCACTGGGTATGGTTCTTGAAACAGGTAAGTAACCGAAGTGCCAGCCTCAAAAACAGCAGAAACCTCTGCAAAATATAAAAGGAGAAAACACATATTAAAACACTTATTCAGCTATTCAGGATAGCAATAATAGCTTGTTTATTGTTTCCTATGCATCAGGCACTGTGTGAGGGTTTTTACATGAATTGTATAATATGCTTCCCACAATAATTTTGAAGCAGCAGAAGTCACTCTTATTTGCAAATGAGAAACATGAGGCTTACAGAGGTTGAGCACCTTGAACTAGGTTGCATAGCTAGAAGAGAGAGCTCAGATTGGCATTGTGAAGTTTAGGTCCAGTTTAACACGTATTTGCAGAATAACTACCATGTGCCAGGCTAATTTCTTGAGAAGCAAAAATAAAATGTCCCTGCCTCCAACATAGTATAGAGAAATTTTACTGGGACCAACCTATTCAAAACTGAGATTCTAACAGTTTGGGTTTATGTGTCTCTCATGTGTCAAGAAGATTTTGATTGGGATCTAAATTACTGAGAGTACGTCATTGGGAAGGCAGCAGTAATTCTCTGTGATGTTGGGGGAAGTGTGAGGCCTCGTGAGAGAGAGCGGAAATCCATGGAAACAGTAGAAAAGGCATAGGTATCCAAATCATGCACTCAATTTTTTAGATGTCTAGTAATTGGTATTCAATTCCAAAAAGCGAACAAAGACTTGGGCAAATAGGTCTTCCCATGGGAAACAATTCCTATAACACAACACATTGGATAGAGTTCTGTCACCACCGTGAAGAAAGGAGCCATCTATAAACTGATGACATTCAATTAACAGGAACATGCACATCACCCAATCCTCCCTGTATAATGTCCTCTCTCCAACTGTTATCATTTTACTTTAGTGAAACCAGCACAGGTTTTGGCTTCAGCACTGGATCTGAAGCCCCACTTGATTTCATACGAGCTGTGTGGTCCCAGGCAAGTCAGTGAACCCTGTGGAGACTGTTTTCTCATCTGGTGAATGGGAACCATAACACTTACTCCAACAATATTTCTGTATGAATAAATGAGATGATGTGTGTAAAGCACTTAAGAGAGTTACCCACCACAGTTTCAACTGACTCTTCTCCATACTGGAAGAGAATTTAACCTGAACCCATTTCAATTTCCTTCATAAAATATATCTGTTTATTGACTGAATATCTGTCCAAATGCTGAGATACTCTCTTCTTTCAATCAAGCCTGCTCTTAAGTTCACTTTCAATTTTATCTCTATACAGTATCAGGGTACGGAAGAAAGTTTCCTTCATAGAACAACGTAGTTTGGATCCAGCAGCAAACCACCACTATAAAAACAGCACAATCAACATGAACCCATATTGGCATGATTAATTTTTCTTTTTCCTAAGTGATACGTGGAATGTTCCTAGTTCCCCATGATATTCTTTGATTGAACTGGTGGCACCTAGAACATAATCAAACCCGGCTTTTGCTTCTTACTTCTATTACAAACTTGTTCTACCTTTGTGAAAATTCTATAACAGCCTGTAGCAGTGCCAAAAAAATTAAAGTTGCATATTTATGCATATTGCTTAGCAGATTGGGAACACCAGTTCCTTCTTACTAAAGGTTCAGAGAAAGTGTTTTGCATGTACCATACAGGTTACAACATTAGTACTCCTGATCAGAAGACATGCAGCAGAGACTTGTGACAGTGAGGATTTGGTTAACCATCAGCTTGATTCAAGCGCTTTCCTTGAGCAAATTTTCTCAGGGACATTTGATCTGCATTTTGAGCTACCATCTCCTAGTTAACAGAAGAAGGGCTTTTATTTGATATTTGTGTGTATGTTCAAATGTAAGTATAATTCAGAGCATTTCGTTATTAACAGTATATTAGATATGGGCATATATATTACATTTTTTAAATTTATTACATATTTTTCTTAAGACAGGAAATTAAAATGGAAAGCATTTTTTAACTAGAAATTTCCTACCAAATTTCTGTCCTCCCTCCTCCCCTAACTCCAGTTCTAATTATTTTTATTGTCTAGATATTTTCAATTTCAACATAAAACTAAATTCAGCAAAACACCTGGAGTCTATTATTTTCTCAGTTTCTTACATTTTATAATCTAAGAGTTTATGCTCTCTGATCATATTTAAGCTCTCTGATTGATTTGTCTGAACATCCAAAACCATTGGGATATATGGAAGAAAAATCCTAACTTGAAGGTGATTATCAATGACTACCATGCTACCCCAGGACCACAATATCAATATTAGCAGCTTCCTTTGAGCTCTTACTTGGTGGAAGGAACTGTGCTGATTCTACTCTGAGAGGACAGGACACACATTTTAAAAAATTACACCAATGGAAGGTAGCCTAGAGTATAATGTGTGAGTGACAGAGGAAATAATTCTCAAAGTTGGGTATCTCTGTGGGCCATAGTAGCCTAAGAAGGCCTAAAAGAGAAGCTAGGCATTGACTAGGCCTTAAAGTGTGGGGTACACTAAAAGAAGTAGCTAGGGGACAGGGTGATGCTGGAGATGGTATGTGTCTCTGAGCCAGCTGTGGAGTCTCATTGACCCAGAAACTGCAACCTGGCTGTGCCCTTCTCCAGCTTTCTTACAGAATCCCACTCAACCTCAGGTTATTCAAATATAAACAGGGATGAATTCAATCTTGTGGTGGGTAGAAGGATTGGAAGAAATTATCAAAATCATGGCACATAGCAGGAACTCAATAAACAATAGCTGGTCTTAATGATAGTAATATAATCAAATTTAGAATTAGGATAAGCATAAAGACCAGTCCTGGGTAATGAGTAGGCTAGTGGTTACTTAGAAATCAGCCAGGCTGTAATTTATTTAGGAAAACATCAAACAAACTAAAAATAAATGAATCAAATGGCAATTTTAATGCTGAGTAGATACTTCATAATATTAAAATCTTATTATTAAATTTTTCTTATGATAATGGTCCTGTGGATATGCGTTTTTATGAGTTCTCATCTTTTAGCAATACATATTACAATGTTTATAGATGAGATGATGTGATATCTGGAATTTGCTTCAAAACAAAAGAGGAGGAGCAGACTTGAGCATATAGATGAAATAAAAATGGTCACGAGTTGAAAATTGTTGAAACTAGATGATGGATGCATGCGGGTTCTGAAACTCCCTTCTACTACAGTGTACAATTGAGTTTTTCTGTAATAAAAAAGTAAAAAAAATGATATAAGTTGGCAGGAAGGTAAATATTAGGAAATTTTTTCAACAAGTTTTTGGCAATTGGTAAAGAGTACCTAAATATATATGCTATTTTTTCACTGAAATTCCATGACTGAGGAAATAATATGTTTATCAATGTGTTTGTATCACAGTAAACAGTCCTTGAGTAATTAAATTGGGTTTTATTTTTCTAGATTCCCAAATAGTATTCCAAATATATTACTTAATGTTTTTAATACAAAAAGATTTAAATGACAACACCATGACAGTCATACTCAGATTCATCAGATAATGGTGGGTGTGGAGGTGGGCTAAAGACAAGCACACATCAACAAATATGCTGGAATAACTGGATATACACATGCGAAAGAATGAAGTTGGATCCCTACCTCACACAATATACAAAAATTAACTCAAAATGGATCAAAGACTAAATGTAAGAGCTAAAACTATAAAAACTTTAGAAGAAACCATAGACATAAATTTTCATGACCTTTGATTAGACAATACTGTCTTAAATATAACACTAAAAGCATAAACAACAAAAGAAAAAATAGATAAAAGGGACTTCATCAAAATTACAAACTTTGTGCTTCAAAAGATACTGTTAAGAAAGTGAAAAGAGGGGCTGGCCCAGTGGCACAAGCGGTTGGGTGCACGCGCTCCACTGCGGCAGCCTGGGGTTCACCAGTTCAGATCCTGGGCGTGCACCAACACATCGCTTGGCAAACCATGCTGTGGCGGCATCCCATATAAAGTGGAGAAAGATGGGCACAGATGTTAGCCCAGGGCCAGTCTTCCTCAGCAAAAAAAGAGGAGGATTGGTACATGTTAGCACAGGGCTGATCTTCCTCACAAAAAAAAAAAAAAGTGAAAAGAGGAGAAAATATTTGCAAATCATATAACTAATATGGGAATTATATTCAGAATATACAAAGAATTTCTCTAACTGAACAATAAAAAGAAAAACAACCCAATTAAAACACGGGCAAAAGATTTGAACCGATATTTCACCAAAGAAGATGTACACACAGCCAGTAAGAACTTGAAAAGCTGTTCAACATTATTAGGTCATTGGAGAAATGCAAGTCAAAACCACAGATACCATTTCACACATTCACAGTAGGATGTCTATTATCAAAAAGACACACAGAAAAAGGGTTGGCTGGATGTGGAGAAATTGGAATCTTCTTACACTGCTGGTGAGAATGTAAAATAGAGCAGCCACTTTGAAAACATCTGGCAGTTCCTCAAAAAGTTAAACAGGAAAGGAATAAGTAAAACTGTCACTATTTACAAATACAATATGCCTGGAAAACTCTAAATACTCCACTAAAAACCTGATAGAACTAACAAACAAATTCAGTAAAGTTGCAGGATACAAAATCAATATACCAAAATCTGTGGAGTTTCTATTCACTAACAACAAACTATCAGAAAAAGAAATTAAGAAAGCAAATCCCAATCCCATTTCCAATTGAATGAAAAAGAATAAAATACCTAGGGATAAATTTAACCGAGGAAGTGAAAGACCTATACACTGAAAACTATAGGACACTGATGAAAAAAATGAAGAATGGACAAATAAATGAAAAAATATTTTCGGGCCTCCCTGTTGCCTAGCACTTAAGCTCTGTGGATTCCGGTTTGGCATCCAGGATTTGGTTCCCCGCTGCAGGCCTACATCACCCATTGGTGGCCATGCTGTGGCAGCAACCCACATACAAAATAGAGGAAGATGGGCACAGATGTTAGCTCAGGGCCAATCCTCCTCAAGCAAAAAGAGGAAGATTGGCAACAGATGTTAGCTCAGCGAAAAATTGCTCAGCAAAAAAAAAAAAAAATTCAAAATTCAAAATCCTGTGCTCATGGATTGGAAGAACTAATAGTGTTAAAACATCCATATTACTCAAAGCACTATACAGATTCACTGCAATCTCCTAAAACATTCAAATTGCATTTTTCACAGAACTAAAACAAATAACTCTAAAATTTGTATGGAATCACAAAAGATCCTGAATAGCCAAAGCAATTTTTGAGAAAGAAGAACAGAGCTAAAGGTATCATGCTCCCTGATTTCAAACTATACTACAAAGCGATAGTAATGAAAACAGGACAATATTGGCATAAAAACAGACACACAGATCAGTGGAGCAGAATTGAGAGCCCAGAAATAAATTCACACATATATGAACAATTAATTTACATCAAAGGAGCCAAGAACATACAATGGAGAAAGGATAGTCTCTTTAATAAACGGCGTTTGGGAAACTGGACAGCCACATGCAGAAAATAAAACTAGATCACTATCTTACACCATACACAAAAATTAACCCAAAATGGATTAAAGACTTGAATGTAAGACCTGAAATCATAAAATTCCTGGAAGAAAACAGGCAGTAAGATCCTTGACATCAGTCTTACTGATGTTCTTGTGGATCTTACACCAAAGGCCAAGGAACCAAAAGCAAAAATAAACAAATGGGACCACATCAAACTAAAAAGCTTCTGCACAGCAAAGGAAACCATCAACAAAATGAAAAGACAACCTAGTGAATGAGAGAAAATATATGCAAATCTATATCCTACAAGGGGTTAATATCCAAAATATATAAAAAACTCATATAAGTCAATGACAAAAAAGCAAACAACGCAATTAAAAAATGGGCAGAGGGCCCAAATAGACATTTTTCCAAAGAAGACATACAGATGGCCAACAGGAAAATGAAAAGATGTACAGCATCACTAATTATTAGTGAAATGCAAATCAAAACCACAAAGAGATATCACTTCCCACCTCTTAGAGTGACTATTATCAAAAAGAGAAGAAATAAGTGTCAAAGAAGATGTGGAGAAAAAGGAACTCTTGTACATTGTTGGTGGGAATGTAAATTGGTGTAGCCACTATAGAAAACAGTATGAAGAATCCTCAAAAAATTAAGAATAGAACCGCCACATAATCCAGTTATTCCACTTCTGAGTACTTATCTGAAAAATATGAAAACACTAATTCAAAAAAATATATGCACCCCTATGTTCATTGCAGCATTATTTATAATAGCCAAGACATGCAAACAACCAAAGTGTGTATTGATGGATGAATGGATAAAGAAGTGGTATACATATATAATGGAATACTACTCAGCCATAAAAAAGAACAAAATCTTGCCATTTGCAACAATCTGGACGAAACTTGAGGGTATTATTCTAAGTGAAATAAGTCAAACTGAGAAAGCCAAATACCGTATGATTTCACTCATATGTGGACTCTAAAAAAAAATGAACAAACAAAACAAAGTAAAAACAAATGCATAGATACAGAAAATAGATTGGGGAAGTGGCAAGGGGGTTGGGGGTGGGCAAAATGGCAGAAGGTGGTCAATTGTATGGTGATGGATGGTAACCAGACTTTTGGTGGTGATCACTTTGTAGTGTATACAGATGTCAAATTATAATGTTATACACCTGAAACATATATAATGTTACATACCAATTTTACCTCAATTAAAAAAGAAAAGGAAAACAAACAAAAAAAAAGTTACACTTATAGTTACTATATGACCTAGCAATCCCACATCCAGGTATATACCCAAGGAAATAGAAAACATAAGTCCATACAAAACATGTACATGAATGTTAATAGCAGCGTTTTTCATAATAGCCAAAAAATTGGAATCCCAATGTCCATCAACTGATGAATGGATAAACAAAATGTGGTGCATCCATACAGTGGAATACTCTTTTGGAAATAAAATGGAATTCAGTACTGAAAATTCCACAACATACATGAACCTTGAAAACATTATACTAAGTTAAAGAAACCAGATACAAGAAGACCACATACTGTATGATTCTATTTATATGAAATATCCAGATAGGCAAATCCATAGTGACAGAAAATAGATTAGTGATTTCCCGGGACTGGGAGAGAGGTGAATGGGGAGTATCTGCCAATGGATATAAGATTTCTTTCGGAGATGATGAAGAAATTCTGAAACTAGGTAGTGGTAATGGTTGTGCAACTTTGTGAATATGCTAAAATCTCCTGAATTGTCCATTTTAAAAGGGTGGATTTTATGGTATGTAAATTAAATCTCAATAATAAAGAGAGAGAAACACACAAAACAAAAAACTACATATTTAAATCCTATTACCACATTCTTGTACAGAATGAAATCAGGGTTGTAAAGGGAAAAAAGGAACCAAAAAGATGCTGGATGGACCTCCAACTATGATTTTTATTAGCAAGTCACCAAACCTCTGTGACCATTAATGTTCTTATATGTTAAACGCAGATAATACTATCTTCCCTCCTAGATTGGGGATAGGAATAAATGTTGTAGTCAATAATTACTAGCTAATTTTATGATTATTATTCCTTTGTACCGTAATCAGAAACAAAAAGTGGGTCAAAGGATCATGGTTCTATCTCAGGCATGGATCATGGACAAAAGTCTCTAGTTCCACCCCCAGATATTTCCAGTATTTGCATACCCTAAAGTATACAGGCCATAGTAAGTTAGCATTAAAATCTACCCCTATAGAGAGCACCCTTATTCAGGACTATCTTGTAGCTAAAGTCTCCCATTTCAGTTCCAAGCGACATTTCCCAGAGGCAACTGGCATGGCTAAAAAGCTTTGTTAAAAGCTTCATCGTACATACTTTGCAACTGCTGAATATAAGGAGAATCATTTCCTTGGATTTATGAGATAGGGGAAAAAGTTTGGAAACAATGAAATATGAAGCAAGCTGAAAAGGCTAAGCATATATTTATCTATTTTACTTATAGATCAAAGTAAAAAGTAGGAAGAGAGCACCGAGCATATTTCAACAAATGCAGTCAAAAGACACAGTGGCATGGACAGAAGATAATTAATAGGAGTTGTTTCAGAGAAAGGAGTCAATGAAAAATTAGGCTAAATTTGGAACAATATGATCTATGAGATATTTGAGCAATGTCTCTGAAGAAATGCAGAGAGGTCTAATGCTCCTTTTTTTTTTCCCAAATAGAAGATCTGGGCATAGATCCTGTGAAACAATGCGAGTGTACTTCAGTGACTGGGCCTGGTAGCGTTTATTCTATATCTGCTTCTTCTAGCATGTGGGCCCAGTCTAATGGTAGCATTCAAATTTTTCAGGGGAAGTTATTCACAGACCTCCCCTAGTGTGAAAATCCAGTAGCACGTTTCTTGCTTAGCTCCCATTAAAAGCCTCCTGGGATGGGACCTGCTTTATTTCAAGCTCCCATGCAGGGCCCAACACTCTGTTGGTCCTAAAATTTGACCATTAATTTTCCCCAAAGGAGCACAATGCTTCCCAGGAATAACAAGTAATTCACACTAATTGGGGAGAAGGCCAGTATAAATGAATGAAAAGCTTAAATTACAGAGTCCTTCAAAGAGAAGAACACTAGGTGCTTTTTTTCCCTATTGTTTTTAAGTTCCAACAGTAAGTTGGACTAAATAAAGCATTGTTTGGTAGAGGTGCTTGGGAAATGTGCTTTAATGAATTGACAAAATTATTTATAATTGCCACCATTGTTTGTATGTGAATGGTGTTTCAAAGAGATTAAAATATTTTATTTTTAAATATTTAAACATTTAAACTAATGCTGTTCTTAAAATATGTTTACATTATTTGCTCAATAAACTTTTTTTCCATCACTAAAATAAACTTAAAAATTCTGCCAAGATTGCTGGGAGACCAAATCTTTTCTGCCTCTATTTGAAAAATACTACTTATTTACACTGAATAGTGAGATTTTATAGTTTATAGAGTTATTTTGAATTTACCTAGAGAATTTACACTATGACCATCATTCTTTGTACAAGGTATGTATCCATCATTGTTAGCTTTTGTGAATGCAATGAATTCATAAGCTTAGGAGGGGATGTGGAAAGGCCCTGGGGCCAGAATTTTGACTCCTGTGTTCCATTCTCAGCCCCCTGATGAACTAAATGTGAATCTTCAGGCAGGGTGTTTAAAGCCACAGACCCCACTCATGTCACCTGCAGAATAGAAAAATTTTACAAGATATACGATATTGATTTTACTAACTTATCTATACTCTCCCTATTGTAAAAATGGTTTAAGATGGCTTAAGGGTTTCTAAGGTTCCTCCAGGGCTGGATTCTACGATTCTTTGATTATATTTGTGGACTGAGGTATTCGAGCTGGAAAGTTTAGTGTGCCCTCATGATCTGTCTGATACAACAGAAACGAGTTCACCTTTGCCAGTGTTCAGCTGGCTCCTGGCCATGAGACCACGTTGCCCTGTTACCATCCACCCAGGTGAACTGTTACTGCAAGTGTCCACACACAGTGATAATGAGTATGTAGAATTATGTCAAGGAGCCATGCAAAGTCTCTAGACAGGGGGGAACTGAGGGAGAGTAAGTGATTATTTGAGGACTGTCTCAGGGCATGGGTATCCTACGACTTGACCATAGCCTGTAGGCGCCACAACACAGCACATGGGAAAAACAGAAGTGCCTACTGTACCTTTTTTGCAAAAGGGCCCTTCGTATGGTGAGTTGGTGCAATCGCAGAAGTATCCACTGTGCTTCTCCACACACTGGCCCCCATTGTGGCAGATGCTGCCGTAACTGCTGCAATGGCCTGGGCATCCTGGCCGGACTCCAGACGTGACCTTTGCCCTCTCCTCCAGGTCCAATTTCTGCCCATTCAAGTGTAAAGAGCGTATGCATCCTAGGAAGCCCTTCTGTCTTGATGATGTTCCTCCTACGAGGTGAAAAATAAAATAATAAAATATAAGATATCATAGGATTTACCTTTTTTAGGTTTAATATCAGCATTAGTAATAGTTAACTATTGTTCTGTTGTCATGCTGTGTTAAATTTTTCCATTAAATTTTCCAATAAGAATTAGCAATTCAAAGAGACTGGGAAAAATGCATATCTTTCCATGCTGGAAAACCTCCTCATTCAAAAAAAAGACTATAGTTTATGTAGAACCCTGCACATTACATGTTTAAGATACAAACTTTAGATGGCCATGTTCCTTGAAAATGAAATAAAACATGTTCTTAGTCTACAGCAGACCATTTATCTGAAGTAGAATGCACAGAGCTAGATTGTCCCTTCTGGCAAAGTTAGAAGCAAGCTGTTATGCACTCCGAGTTAGAAAAGTGCAATAAGCTTTGTAACGTTTATGCAGCACAGTGCAATGTACTAGAAAGAGGGTGGACTTTGGGACCAGACAGACATGGAGTCAAACTCCACTTCATGAGCTGATTAGCCATATTGACCACTGAATCACCTAAGCATCAGCTACTTATCTGTAAAATAAGAGTAAAAGTCTGTTTCATGTGTTTATGGTAAGGCTTAGTGAGGACTATGGAATACAGTACATCCTCAATCATTGCTCTTTGCTATCCCTTCTCTTGAGCCTTCACAATTGCTAGAACCAGTACTTTGTTAATATATGTATACGTATGCTGATTGATTCTAGAGATTACCTTCACATTACTACTTGGAAGTCAAATTTCTCCTTCTGGAATACAGAATAGGATGGTAACCCAACTTTCTGCTGAGGGTACATCTTGAAGGTTTCAGAGAGATTTGCAGTGCTCATTGCAAATTATTCAAGAACAGAGTAGATTCAAAGTGGCAGAGTGTTTTGTTACTATTGGAAATCCAGCATTCCACCAGCCTAAACCTCTGTTATCAGAAAAATGTGTACTGAGAGACAACAAGCCAAGAAATTAAGCTAAATCTCATCAGCAGATATTTATTTGGTGTTGGGAATTCTGGGAGATTCCAGAGAAGACACAAATCCAGCCTGCCCTTAAAGAACTCAAGTTCTGGGGCCTGCCTGGTGACGTAGTGGTTAAGTTTGCCCATTCAGAGGCCCTGGGTTCGCCGGTTCGGATCCTGGGCGTAGACCTGCTCACCGCTCATCAGGCCATGCTGAGGCAGCATCCCATATAGAAGAGCTACAACTCTACAACTATGATACATAACCATGTACTGGGGCTTTGAGGAGAAAAAAGAAAAAGAAGAAGATTGGCAACACATGTTAATGCAGGGCCAATCTTCCTCAAAACAAAACAAAACAAAACAAACAAAAAGAACAAAAATTCTGCTTCAAATCTGAAGCTTTGGGCTCAAGTCCATATGCACAGATAAATGGAGGACATGCGCAGGTCTTCAAGGTCTGCAGGTGTACTAGTAGAGAGGAGGCGAAGGTGTGTTGGAAAACAAGAGCAGGAATGACTTGTCACATACTGTCTGTATATGTCAGCTCTCCTTTCTGAGCCTCATTCATTTCTAGTCCCTGATGCTACAACTTTATTAAATCTCAGTCCAGCAAATGACCAGAAAAAAATAAATTCTCATCAAGGTGGATACAGATGTTAATTTCAAATGTGTTATCTCAGGTCAAGAATACAGATGTTAAACAAGAAACAAAGCTGTGAGTTAAAGAAATAAATATTGAACCTAAAAAATTTCTGGCATCAGCCAGCTTGGCAGGGTGGATAAGAAAATAATTGGATATGGGGATGGTGGGAGTACAGGGTGGGAGTAGGGAGGATTCTGCCTCCCCTGAATCACACCAGGTCATCAGACCCACAAATATATGTATGGTAGACACTGGCAGCATCTAAAGACAGAGAATGTTCCTAAAGGATTAATTTAGTCTCTTATTCTGAAGTAACGATAAAACTCCATTGTATTTTCAGTTCTGATAAGTGACACCCAGGCAGGCCAGGAGGTCAAAGCAAAATTGCATTCTCCTGTCTGTCTCAATTTTAGTGAGTAAATCTCCTGTTAACCACAAGACAAATCAATTATAAATACAAGCAGATCATAGAGGAAGGTTCATTATTTCTTTCCTAGAGATTGCATAGAATAAAGAGGGGAGGATTTATGTAGTCAAATGTTTTGTTTTATTTTTTTCCCTTATTTTGTAGTCACTCCCTGCGGTGGATTTGAATAACTCTTCAGCTATCTTTTTAGTGGCATTTTTCTTATAGTAGAGGTGGAATGCAAGATATATTGCACATTTTCTTGTGTGTGACTTACTTAGTCAACAAGTTTATAAATGGAGAAGAAGGTGGCTGGGGTGGTTTTTCTGGCAGAAATGCATCCTTGAGGTTTGAGACATATAGAGTGTGGTGAGAATGACCCCAAACAGGGGGATCATTTCAAGTCCCAGATTCTGACAAAACACAATGGCACAACGAACTATGAACTAAATTGCATAATGAACTAAATTTCATTTTTCACCTGACTGCTTTTTATTCTTTACAAGGGAGAAAAACTAGAGGTTAGGCTTCTTTTTCTTTATGGAGAGGTGATGTGTAGATTAAGGATAGAATAATTCGAAAAAGATGCTACCTGCCCACACACTCACCCCCCAATCAGGTAATTAGCGCTTTCCATTTCCTGACAACCTTACCTACTATGTGTTGAGTGTTGTTGGAGGTGTGAATCTTTGGTGAAACCTGAATACTATACAGAAATGCAGCCACAATCTTCCCTCCTCCTTCTAGCCCACAGCCCTTCTCCTCCAACTCAGCCCTGTGGATTTGCTCTCCCAGATATTCCTGAACCTACCTGCTTCTTTCCACACCCAGAACCACCGGTCTTATGGCAACCCCCCTCATCCCAACTTGAATCCCTGCAACAACCTTCTAAATGATCTTCCTATCCTCAGCCCTGACTCTTTCCATCTGTTCACCATTTTGCAATCAGAGAGATCAAGCAAATGTGAAAATTTGATTCTGCCATTCCTGTTTGATGCCCTTCAGAGACCAGTCATTGTCATGACTAGTGTCAAATCCTTAGCACAGCTGGCATAACACGAAAGATCTGGCCTCCACTTCTCTCTCCATCTTCCTCTTCCCACACTCCCTACTGTGATGTCAGTGCACCAGGCATTCTGAACTATTAATAGCTCCTCATTGCCTCATTGTCCATCTTGACTTTGGAACTCTTCATGTGCTTCGTACTTATGTGGTATGTTAGCTTCCCCCATGCACCCCACTGCTCACCCTACTCCATGCCTACAATCACACACACACACACACACACACACACACACACGCTTGCACTCATATACATACATTCCTTACTCACATATTTTCTGCCCATCCAGTATTTATTTTAATTAGTTGCCAATTTTTTAAAAACAGGAAATATTTTAAAAATTCTACTAAGTCTTCCACTGAAAAATCAGAATGTCCATTAACGATGAACCTGCTTTCCTGCATGACACAGCTCAGCTGCATGGGGGTCAGTTCCTTTAAGAGGACATGCACTCTCCACTGGACTACATTCTCCACCAGGACCACTTCATTCATTCATATTGCCTTCCTGGCCCTTGCAGGTACTTGATTTTCAACTGCAGCTCTAATATACTTTTCTCCTTACTTATCGGCGTCTTGTCTAGAGTTGACTGTAAGTTTGGAAAAACAACAACAACAAAAATGTAGCATTATTCTTAAAGCAGCTGGAAGTAATTTTTTTTTTGAGACTTGCACTTAATCTGCAAGCTGTTTGAGAATCAGATCAATGTCTCTAATTCTAAAAAAAAAAAAATATTTCAAAATACTTGTGGTGACAGATGGTACTAGACTTTTCATGGTGACCATTTTGCAGTGTAGATAAATGTTGAATCACTATGTTGTACACCTGAAACTAATATAATGTATGTCAACTATTCTTCAATTAAAAACAATACCGGTGTGCTACAAACTTTATAATTAACTCATTGACTCCTCAACAAGAAAGAAGGTATTCTTCACATTATTCACTTTACATAGTTGAGGAAACTTAGTGTCAGAGACATTACTTTGGCCAGAGTCAAAAATCAAACAGATTTTATGTGGCAGAGCCAGGAGTCAGACTGGGATCTCTTGACCTTCAAAGTCTGCATGCATTCAAAGCCCTAAAATCCTAAAACGAACTATTTGAGTAGTCAGTTACTGTTACTACAAGTAAGTGATTTTTCTACTTTCTTCCTCTGGTTTCTTACATGGTTTCTTCCACCAACTAACATGCACGTGTGAATTTATCCTCTTGGCATCCGTATCACTCTTCTTGACAACTTACACCATTAGTTGGCTGGCCTAGCTAGAAGCAATTTTGCATGAAACTCTTCAGTTGGCCTTTGATATCAAGCATGTTCATTATGATGATGTTTCCTTCAACTGAGTATGAATCAACTCTTAAAAACATTACTATCATTATTCTAAGCTTGTCTTAGAAAACCTCCATGTGTCAGCTCGACAAATGATCATTGCTTCCAGAGAAACATCTCAATTCCTTGTGCCTTTTCTGAGCTCAAGTGCAAGAGAATCTATTTCTCTCGTGTGCGCCTGCTGTCTTTCCTGCACATACTCAAGGAAAACTCCTTTGTGGAGTACCCTTTTCTTGGAAAAACACTGAATGTGCCAGATCGGACTGCTATTTCACAAAAATAAGCAGTGTAGCACTACCTCTCTCTCTCTCTTTTTTTTGTGAACTTGGAGTAAATGTTTTCTATATGAACTAGTTTGCCTAAAGTCAATAGCCAACTGAAGTACAGGTGCATTTACCACCTAGATTTCAAATTCTAAAGTGGTAGCAGGTTTAGCACACACATGATGAATAAAAACAAATACGCTAACCATCAGTTATCTTCTGTTTTTATTCTGCCTGGTCAACTGACAGAATCTTGGTACCAGAAGGAAATCTCAGTGGAGACTTTAATTCCAAAACGTGATTTCCTTTAAGACAAGGCATGCATCTGGTTAAGTTTTGCCAGAAAGAGTGATCTCTTGCTTATGAATCAATAAGCACACATTATGTCATAACATATTAACTGGTACTAACTGGATGTCTAAAAGGTAAAATAATGCTAGTAATAGTCAATTTGAACTCAAAGTTTACTTTTTATTAAGTGCCTTCTACATGTTGTGCTTCACAGGTTTTTCCGATTTAACCTTCACTACAAATTGTGGTACCCCAAACAGAACATCAAACCTCAAAAAATTGGACAAGAGCTTGTTGATAACTTGGAATCAGTTAACAACAGATTGAAATCATTTCCTTGTTTGGTAAAAAAAAATTCTGTGAAAAATTTTTGAAGAACAATTAAGCAACATGTATCAAGAGCCATTAAAGCATTATTATCATCGGCCGTACTCTACATTTTTAAGAAAATATCCCATATGGAGCAGAGGGAGAATTTTACCCAGAAATATTTAATTTAGCTTTATAGCTAGTCCTTACAAATACTTCATTATTTGCACACATAGTATAGTTGTATACCTATAAGATTTCCCCCCAAAATAATAATGACAAATTATTACAATTAAAATGAAAGTATAAGAATGTGGATGGATATAAACAACAATACATAAAATCAATAATGGTCCTATATAGCAATAATAACCAATTAGAACATGTAATAGCAAGGAAAAAAATCCTACTTAACAACAAAACATCTAGAAATTAACTTATCGAGATCTGCATCTGAATAAAGGAAACACAATTTTACCTTGGATCCTAAAGAATGAATAGATAGAACATGTTTTTGTATGATTTAGTAACGTATAGTTATTCTTTTTAATGCAATAAAATCTTTAATATTACAATATACTCTGTAAGTGTGATGTTGATGCAATACTTGAAAAAAAAACTATGTAAATAAAACAGAGTGGGAAATCCAGAAACACACTCTTTATAAAGACAGATTTTATACATTATAATATGTACCGGAGTTATAAGTAACTAGGTAAAAAGAGGAACCATACAATCCTACCTGAAAACCTTAAGCAAATTCCAGACTCATTAAAGACATAAAGGTAACAACAAACAAAACAACAAAACAAACAAAACTAAAAATATTAGGTAAAACACTATATAGCAGTTTAAAATAACATGCTATTCATATTGACGTGCTAAGGTTATTATGGCATATGTTAAGTAAAAAAGCAAACAAAAACAAACAATAAAACAGCAAGCAAGGTGTAGTATAATACATACAAGTATGTTGTTTTTGTAAATATGCCCACAAATAATAATATTGTACGGTGTTTCCTAAGGAGACTTCGATGTATGTAAGTACCTCGAATGATGTCTGGAAAGTCTCATACTGTGCTAATAATGGCTACCCCTGAGAAGAGTACCAGGATGTATTATTGAATAATTTTACAGTGAACACATATTTGTGTATTGATTATATAATTAAAATAAATCTTTTCACTATGTGTATTGTGTATAATGTTGTTGGTCTCCTTTTTCTAAAAGTAACTTAAGAAATAATTTATTATATCAAATTTCAAAAGAAGTTCCTCACTCTAGAATTGTGTATATCTCTAAAAACCCTTTATGAATCCATACCATATTTGAATATTAGGGAACACCTTTCCAAGGATCAGCAGGTTTCTGCCTGGGTGTGGGATGGAGTGTGCATGGAATGTTCATCTTGCTGGGTTCATCTTACTTGGGTTTTCTGCAAAGAGAGGTTTTTTTTTAAGACTATAGGCCAAAAACAAATATTTGCCTTCTTTTTAGCAGAATGGTGTCAGGGCACAACATTTTGCCCAGACAGAGTGCTATATGTGCATTCTATGGAAATTTCTATTTGGTTATTATTAACAATTCATGAGGAGAGGAAAGATAACAGCAAGCACTTGAATTGTGCCTCTGTTTCTGTGGCTAATGTGGAGCAACAGGGAACCAATCCCACTGCAGTTCAAGGGCACTGATTTAGTGATCCAACAGTCTCACCAAAGAATCCTCTGAATTATTGCTTGGCATATCATTTGGACATACTCCTGAGAGAACACCAAGATGATGGGGCAGGAGAGTTCCCCCTGCTCCTAACCACAGAGTCTGGAATAGCCACAAGAGCCATTTGAATAAAAGGACCATCTCCCATCTCACAAAGATGAGAGCCAAGTCACACCTCATTATGCTCCTTCTGCCAATGTTTTTGAAGATGAAAAACCACTGATAAAATCACTATCAAAAACAGCCTTAAACGAGAAGAGTTATAGAAGACTCTTGTGAAAGAGAAGAGATCGCCGCCCTCTGTATGAGGAATTGGATAAGAAATACCATATAGGCTTCTTCTCTAGGATCAGCTGGAAGATCTACCTTCTTCTTCTGGGCTGGCTGCCTGGCCAAGGCATTGCTCAGTTGGCAGCAGTGTCAGGATTTAATGGATGCCTGGAACCCTGGCAATCACTCTGATTAGTTTTCTCTGGGGTGGCATCGACGAGAACAGATATTCCCCCAGAAGCTGAACCACACACTCATTCAAAAAAATAAGTAGTAGAATAAAAAGCTATATTTATATTCTTTAAGAATATTCCTTAACAGTCTCACCTGACCCAGAGTGATTTTATGGGTGAACCCAAGAGACTCGGAAATACAAAGGAGCCTACAATTCACTAAAAGGATAGCAGCAATGGCAGTTCAGGGCCAACTAGTTCTCACAATCCAATCCATTAACATTGTCATGACATTTTGATGCATTCGTGGAGTAAGTGCTTTGGGACTCTTTCTCATTCCAGCTCCCTTTGTGGACGTGATGCTGCAATGTGACTAGAGACACATCATCAAATGTCAGTAGCAACTCTCTCTCATCAGAAAAATTAGCTGAAACTTGGGAATAAAGCAAAAAACATGGATGATGTTTCACCCATAGAGATGCAAATAATTTCTTTCCAGTATAACAGATAACTCCAAAGATGGCCCATTGAACAACAAATTTTTTATTTAACCCAATTTTATCCTAACTTTTTTGTTGTTATTGAATTTCCTATACATATCCTAGCTTTTCAGATGCTCTCTGAACTGGTCGTAGCATCTCACTGGCTTCCTCATTAAATAATGAGTTAAATTAAATCTCTGATTCATGTTCATTTTCTATTGGCCCAAGACTCATGATTTTATCTCCTTGAAGATTATATTTTAACACATACTACTAGTATTAGTTAAAATGGTGGTACTTATTATTAGAAAGTATAAAACTGTGATGGAAAGGTCTTGATCCCACAATGCACACTGACTGGGATATAGTAATATTAATAATAATAATAATAAAATATTTAGAGGGTTTTCAGTCTTTTGTAAACAGGAAGCAAGCTGGACACAGTAACATCTACATATGCCTGCTGAGAACGCAGGCACTCACAGAAGTTAAATGGCCTTCAGGAATAAGAGGAAGGAAGCAAGGAAGCTTTGCTAAAGAGAAGGGAGGAGAAAAAATGAGGGTGAATAGACAAAGGGACAAAAAATAATGGAACCAGAGCTAACACATTAGCATGCTCTGGAAAAAAGGGAACGCTATAGACATCACAGATCCCAGAATACTGGAGGTATTGTAAAAAGAATGGAAACTCACATATATTTAACCCATCCACTGCCCTCCACTATAGCTTCTAGAGTGGGGCTCCTATAGGGCAAGAACTATTTCTTATTCAAGGTCGTGTAAGGGGGCAACCAGTGAGCCTACACCTAAATCTGGCCTTCAGGGAAACAATCTCACCCTAACAGTAGTCCCAATCCCCAGATGTTTGATGAATGAATTTCTCTGGGAAGGGATATGGGGATGAAAGGAGGGAGGGAAGGATCCCTGAGAAAAAAGAATTTTGAGGATAGGCTGGGGAATGGAAAGCAGAAAGACATGTGTCCCCATTGTTGAGAGGAGCACCATCTCACTATTTTAAGACACACCCAAGCTCAAAGCAGGGCTCTGTTGCAATGTAGATGGTGGCAGGGAATGTAAGGTTCTGAGGCTTCTATAGGAAGTGGCCACTTGTAGGCACACGAATAGGCAACAAAGCAGGAAAGTACTGGTCTCCCTGAGCTTCTGGACATTTGGGCTTCAGTTGTACTCTGAGAAACCTGAATAAGTGAGTGATTGGCTAAACCAAAGTGAGAGAGAGGCTTTCTATACACCAAGCGTGTGCACACATCCCAGGCTGCCTTCTAAGGATGTATTCCCTTAGAGAGAGTACTAAGACTCATGTTAACCTCATTTTCCCAATATAAGAAAAGAGATCATCACACAATGTATAGAGCATAGAGTCTGGAACTTGCCTCTAGGTAGACTTAGGAGTGGCATCCCCTTTTCCCTGCTCTTCTCTCTTGGATATACACCCCATATACCACAGTATAAAGGGCCTGTCTTAAAACCTCTCTTCCTCATAGCCTGTACTCCTTAAATAGTGAATGGATCTTATTCATTTTCATGTCCCCGTCACCTAGCCCAGGGCTGATAACAGAGTATGAATGACCTTATATTTGTTAAATAAATTATGTTAAAAAAAAATGTGAGAAAAAAGAGAAAGAAGGACAGAGCAGCAATTGGAAGGGCTGGATCAGACACCCTGCAACACTTCCTCCCAAATCCAGCAGAATGATGCAAACGCCAGTCTCAGAACCTCTTGGCCTTTAACGAGCCTTTTGGACAAGGAAGTAGGAGAGGAGGAGGCTGATAACTGGGAGAATAAAGAATAAAGTTCACTTAAGAAAATTATTTCAATTAAAAAACATGGAACATGGTTTGGCTTTTTGCTGCTGCTTTATTCAGAGCACAGGCCAAGATGAGGGCAGTAGCTGAGGATCATGACTGCTCAGCTGGCCCTGTAAATGTGTGATGGATGTTGCTGGCTTTCAGTTTATTTCATGAGACTTATAGTATCACTGAATCACAAATGGAGGGTCCACCTCTGGTCTGAGGACATACCCTCACTACCAGATCTTATGGGATTCTCCAAAAGAAAGTTTGTCTTCATCAACCAGAGCAGAGGGAAAATAATAGCAACTACAATACGAATCCAGCAATAACACCTCCAAAGCAAGCTTGTGTGCACCATACAACAATTTGAAAACGTGGTTTTGAAAATTCCTTTACCTTTGGAGTTGGTTGCAAAGACAATGGCAGTTGTAACTTCCCATTTTATGAAGGCCTTACTCCAACTTTTGAGGCATTCATACATCAGATAGACTACCATATGGGGACAATTTTGCTGATTTGTGCAAAGAAGGGATAAAACCCAGTGTGCGGCAGTCTCCCTCTCCTGGGAGCTATTTCACCAATTGAATGTGTCCTGTAAATGTCAAACCTCCCAAATTTCCAGGCAAAGGAGTACCTCATTATCCTATTGAGGCGAGGACACAAACCATTTCCCATTTGAAATGGTCTTTTGCTTGCAACTTTCATTTAATAAACTTTAATAGGGAATTCCAGGTGGGAGAAGGAAATGTCCATTACCACATTCAGTTTTCTCAACTGATTTGTGAGTTATTGATTATTAAGTTCATTGGGCAGATGGAATAACTGAGGCTCAGAAATAACTTTCCTAAAACCATAAAGCTAGTGGTGGAAGGGCCAGCATTTAGAACTCTGCATTCATTCACTTTCATTAATTCATTAGACATTTATTGAATGCTAAGTATATGAGAGAACCTACACTAGGCTCAAGGATGTAAAGATAAATTAGATGCTATATCTGCCACAAGAAACCACTAGAGGGGAGAGAGGCAATAATCAGGTCATTATGACCCAGCATGATGGGTCTGCTCATAGAGGTAGAGGGAGGGGTGGGGAGTACACTCTCTGTGAGAAGATAGTTCATCTGAGTCATCAAAAATCTCTACCTTCAATGAAGAGGAGTCTGCCAGGTAGATCAGGGGTGGGAGTGTCCATCCTAGCTTGACAGAAAGGATCATCAAAAGGCTGTGAATCAAACAATGCAAACTCTATTTAGCTTTAAAGAGTTTTTTGGAGAAGAAGGTAGAAAAAGAAGAGGAATTATTTTATGGATAATCCTCGGGATTACCCTTGGGAAGAATAAAAAATAAATTTTGCTTAAGAAAATTACTTTGATTAAAAAAAGTGTGTATGTGTGTGTTGCACAAGAAATCTATACGTTTCTGCCTCTGGTTGGGTTCTAGAGCAAGCAGGCTGTGCGATGGAGGTAAAAGGGCAGGACGTCTTTTAGGGGGAGCTCTTGGGAACCTGACCTGTGAGCGGGAGGGGAAGGAAGCAGGAGTGGGCGGAGGAGAAGTGAGCTTCGGTGCAGGCCTGACAACAGTCTAAAACAGCCCCATGGAGAGGGCTGGAGCTAGAAAAACCCATCAGAGACGTACTTCCTTGTGCCAAAATGGCTCAGCCTTTACACCTTGGACTCAACTGGTCATTGCCTGTGGACCCCTCTGGGAAGGATGTGACCTCGTCCAGGCGGTTTTTTGCAGCTGAGGCAGCCCCGAAGGGGCAGACAGATGGAGACCCTCTGGCAACAGCACTCCCAGTGGCAGGGCGATAAGTCCTTCTTGAAGGGGGACCTGGGCAGTACATCCCAGCATCTACTACAGGTTCCCAAAGCACTCTACACACCGTGGACAGGGCCTGAGATGACTGTCACTCGTTATCCTGAGACCTGGATGATGAAGCAGGAAGCCAAATTAAAACTTGGCACTTCTCACTCCTTCTACAAAATTGCTTTCCTCTATTCAAGTGGCTTTGAAGCCAAATCCCTTTCTCCCTGGATCAAAAGAAACTTGGTAACAAAATGAGAACAGAGTGTAAATCTGCCAATAACACTCTGTAGAAGGTTTTGACTACATCTTCTTCCCTCCATCACTCTGCTCAAGGGCTTTCCCACCTCCATGTCTGAGCCGTCAGCTTTGCCACTAAAGCCTTGGAGAAATGGAAACAGGCTCACTAGGCTGCAGGCAGCATGGCAGCATCAGCATCCCTCTCTGAGTCTGCTCTTTTCTAACCTGGAGTTTCCCTCGTAGTCCTGTTCACATCAGCTCAACGGCACCTTGGCTTTAGAAAAGGCACAAACAACTTCTCACCTCCTGACTGTGTCTCAGATTGGGCCCTTGAACGTCCAGGGAGTATGGTTTTATTTTCCAGAAAGATATGGCTCAAGTTTATTTTTATAATTATCACCCTAGCTCCACATAAACAGTGCTGTCCTAATTTTTTCTTTCTTCACTGAGTTATAAAGTTTGATGACCAGCAATGCCAGAGGAATCAGAATGACTGCTTCTAACACTGAGTGTTTGTGTGGTCTAAATTGCATTGCTTCCCTCCCTGGGCTGCATAAGAACATGATATCATATTGCACTCTCCTTTAAAAAAGACAGTATGACTCTTGATATGTCTTGCCAAAGGCAAAAAGAAAAAAAACAGAAATCAAACCAAACAAGAAAACTCTGCATTCTCCTTCAATTGCCCATTATCAATCCAATGCAGACCAGTATATGATTAAATGAGCTTCATTTAAAGCATAAGAGGTTGTAGATAAATATTTCAAAAAAGTTTCTGGAATATTAGGGGCCAGAGAACACTAAAATGGGCTATTGGGATAGGTTAAATGTTTTCAACTCTCAACTACTTCCAGGAGAGAGAACATTTTGCTGAAGGGGAGATTTAATTCTTCATTTCTCTGAATACAAATATAGAACCTATGTTCTTTCAAAACACTTTCAAACTATAAGAATCTGATTTGGCAGAGCAGTAGTGTTGGGGGAGAAAAATGCATGACAAACCAGGTGATTCTTCTTCATTGTTTTTTTCATTGTAGAAGCAATTATTGAGTGGCTAATGGATGCTCCTCTAGGTACTCGCCAGTCAGCAACGAAGCAAAGCATTCATGTGACTTGCCTGCTAGCGTTCTGAGGTCTCTTACTAACTTCTTAAACTAATCAGAACAATTTCTCTTATTTAATTATTATGGGGAATATCAGAAATCATGTATTAATTCTTTTACTAAGAAAATGATTCAAGTATATTTGACATTATTTAACTTGGAAAAAATAAACATTTTTGGTAAATTAGATGTTATAATCAGGAATTTCTATGATGTTGAAAAGACAATTATTACTTCACTTTTTGTTTCACTATTGACATAATGATAAGTATCATCCTCCATGTGCAATGGCTTTATGTAATACATATGCCTGCCAAAATGTGATTTTCCAGTTATTTCTTAACGTGAAAATGATGTATACCTCCTCCTGTGCCATAAGATACATTATATCTTCTCAAGTAGAAAACTCTGCTGGCCTGCATCAGGAAAGCCATTCTCATGTGGCACTCACATGGATAAATATAAGTGACTATTCCACAGAGAGACTCTGTGGTAGCTAGCTCATCTGTGAGGTCGCTTTTTGCCACAGAGCACCAGTTTATGAGGTGCTGGAGCACAAAGTTAATGTGGGCTGCCTTGCCTGGCTTCATCACTGACCTCATCAAGTTTGACATGCTTCACCTGAAAATAGGAATAATGATTCCTCACCAGCATGGAAGCAGGAGCAGCATTTTGGGGGATATCTTCAACTTTATGATTTACCAAGTCAGTGTAGTATTTTCCCCAAGGAGCTGTAAGTTGGTAGTAACTTCAGCCTATTTTGACACAAATAAAGCATCAGGGCCAAGAAAAAGGTCCAAGACAAAAAAAGTAGAAGGAAGTAAAGTCACACAAAAATGAGACTCACTGGCCCACTTCTTTACAAAATTTCCACTCTATAATTGCAGCGTATTTGGAAAAATGCAACCTCAATTTTGGGAAGAATGAGACATTTTCCTTGCTGTTACATACACATGAGCGTGAGGATAAGGATGACTGTCACACCTAATATATACATGGAGATAGCAGATCCTCAAGGTGTGAAAGATCAGTCACCAGACTCTTCCTTTTCATTCTGAAGATAAAGACAATGAGTACACTTAGGCTAGTTGTTTTTCGACCAAGGTCCCAGGGCCTGTTGGCAGTTGACCTGGAATACATACCCAGATCTCTTCATTTCACTTTCAGCAATGGATGCTGGTTCTTGGATTTCTCCTGCCTCATCCTCATATCGACTGGCACATTAGCAGAACAAAGCAGAGGAGTGATACCTCCAAGAGTTTCAAAGACGAGACAACCACAAGCTTGCAGCATACATTTCAGAAGCTGCGTGTTATTAAATTTCTCCTACTCTGCTAAAGAAATGTGACCAGTGAGATGGCATGGCTGCAAATGTCCCTAACTATCATGGTAATAAAAGCCTAAAGTTAAAGTATTGATTCTGGGAATCCAGCATGCATTGACTCACGTATCAGCACTTCAACTCGTCACATTTCAGTGACAGGGGCAGGGCTAAGAGGTACATGGTCTAAAATTCAACTCGTTTCTGGCACTCAGGAAGCATTCACGAGCACAGCAGCAGTGCCAGTGATTACAATGCTGAACAATGCTCTGTTTTGATTGAAAGATCCTTCAGTGGCTAAAGGTATCTAGACAGACATATCCAAATTAATATTTAAGTACTGCCACATTCAATCTATCCCCGTAAAGAAGTGCACACCAGTGATAGCTTTTTCTGCCTCACAAATATAAATATCCAGTGTCCCTAAATTTCTAAATGATAGAGAATGTAATTCTTCATTTTGGCGGCTATAGCTCAGCAGAGAGTTTTTTTTAACCGCTGAATTATACAAAATGGAAACATTGGGACTTCAGCTTTTTTTGGCCGCCTGACATTTCTAAATCGGCAAATTGCTGAACACTAAACAACAAAATTCAAACCAACAGACTAAAATGACCTCCAACATCAGTTTTTCTTCTTCAAGTACATTAAGACAAATTCAACAAAGCACAGTAACATCTGACATGGAACTTATCGGAGAGAAACATAAGAGAAGCAGGTGCTCTCGCCGCAGCTGACCTTGGCTCCAGCTCGAGCAGGACACCCCTCCCAGACCCATCGACATGCGCTTACAACTCATTGCATTTGTGATCAATGTGACCGAAACGTCTGGAGATAAAAACCTGCCGTGAAACACAGCTGCCTCTTCTCCCTTCTGACTTGCACAAAATTGATCACATATTCAGGCCAGATGATAACTTCATAGCTACGTGAAATTTGTATGAAAGGAAAAAAAAGTTATTCCATCTTTATATACACCTTTCAGCCAGAAAGATTCATAAGTACTGCCTGAAGATAAATTAAACTTTGGCATGGAATATAATTTATGAAAATTGCAAACTACTTGAATCAATTCCACCAAAAAAGATACTAAATCTTGATGACTAGCAAACTTCTTCAGAGAAATAAAATGTGATGTTTAAATAGAAGTAAAACAGCAATATAAATTTAAAAAAAATATTTTTAATAGTAAATCATGTCACTTATGTAGGTTATTAATTAAGTAAATGCCTTGTCATCATAAAATTGCTTTTAATCACTTATATATCAGCTTCTGCTGGATATGTAAAACATGACAGATGAGGAAAGAAATGTGCTTCCTGCTGAGAAGAGAGACTATAACATGCTCTGTTACTTCTTTTCTTCTAGCTGGTGGACTCTTAGTGACTGCTTTCTTTCCTCAGAGGTAAAAATTGCACAAACCCAAATTTAAAGAAGCAGGTAAGAAACCCACTTTCTTTAGAAATTGATGGCTGATAACATTCCATGACTAGCAGCAAAGTTATTTAGTGAGAGAGTTGGTAAAATAAATAAATAAATAAGGAAGGAAAATTAAATCCGGGTTGACTGGCAAATTTTGGCACTTATTTATATCACTGTTCTAAGCATCTGAACTTGAAGTTTTATATAAGAGAAGCCTCTTTACTTTGATAATATTAGAATATCCCTAACATTTATAGCTCTATTTTGTACTTGAAAGCTTTACAAGCCCTGCTCAACCCAGTTTCAAAAAACCCTTTCTGAATTATAGCTATAAGGCTGATCTTTCCTACCCGGACTAATGTGGCTAAATTCATTCTCTCTCTCTCTCTCTCACACACACACACACATACACACACAACACACACATGACTGTGAGCTCCTTGAAAAGCAGTGACATTGCATAATTCATCTTTCAATCCCCAGCATTCAACAAGGTGTCTGACTTATTTTAGGTACTTAGCGACTATTTATGGAATTAATTAATTAATTAATGGCTCAGTGAAAGACATCTGAGCCTTTCCAGTCTCCACTACCAGCAGTAGCAGCCAGTTTAGAAGAACAACTTGTCTAAAGGTTGATTCTGAGTGTCACAGAGGGAGTGACCAGTGGGGAGATATCTCAAGATCCGGGCTGCCTTTCTGGGCAACTGTAAGGCAGTCACTAAGTGAAGTGATTTCAGGGAATATCAAAGAAGCCCCCAGTTTAAAAAATAGTAGTTCTTTCCCCTACCATATTACTGATGACTGGAATTCCTTTGAGATGGTGCAACATATTTCGTTCCACTGTTATTGATAATTACCAGGAGTCAGATATCACTAGGAAGAGGGAAGGGCGGCCCGCTGACTTAGAGTCGACACCTACTATGATGTAAATAGCTCATATATCCTTTTGCTAAGAGTAGATTTTGATTATAAGCATGAAAAATAAAAGAGGTCTCTGGACATCTGAAGATCATATGTGCAAGGATAAAATATACAAAAAGAGTCTAAGACCACTTCAAAATTTGCTAAGGAGTGGCATAATCTTTTATTGCTGTGGCTGATGAAGCTAGAAAGGAAGAATTTGCAAAATTAAATGTATAACTATAAATGCCTTATGATATATTTTAATCATTTCCCAGGTCTACAATAAAATAGCAGTTTTCCTTGGGCCTGGTCACATAGTGGTATTGTAGGATTTTTAGCACAAAGGGCACCTTAAGATATCCCCTACCTACAAACAACTGGCTATTCAGCTGCAATCGGAAATGTCCCTCCTCCGAAGTCTCCCTCGTCATCCTCGGGAGGCTGTCCACCTGGAGTGAGGTCTCCTTCAGGTTCCTCTCAGCCCGGACGTAATGCCATTGGTTGTCATTCAGAAGAGACGGAGACTGGACTACAAGCTCTACAGGGCCATTCCCAACATCAATGGCAAAAGTGATCTCAGAAGGAGCTGAAACCAAAAAGGGAAAGAGGAAGAAGGATGAAGGGAGCTGTCAGTGTGTTTAGGGCAAAAGCATATCCTGAATGAATAGTATAAATGATTGCAAGTCAATAGTTAGGTGGAGAGGACTTCTATTGAAATCCCTGCAGTACTGCAATTACCATTAATGGTGACAACTACCAAATCCTAAGTCTGAAGCTCTTTCATTTTGCCCAGTTGGTCCTCATTGTGAGAATTCTGGAAATAAGATAGGAACCAGGGCCACAAATGCTGATCTGTTAAACATGCATCAGTGCCAAGGTTCTGGGTTTTCTGGGTCTATTCCGTCTTCAACTGTGTCCTCCTAGATATCCATAGGTACTGAGTTTGCGAGGCAGCTCTACCCCTACAGGGAAAAGACCTACATCCTGGAAAGTCCAGTGTTGTTCTCCTCTTCTCCATGTTATTTCCTTAACACATGTGATACAAACATTCACGCAATTACTATGACTCAACAAAAAAGGAGGCTCAAAAGTTTAAGCGTCTTGTCCAAGGAGACATCATTGCAACTGGCAGTGCCTAGAATCAAACCTAAGCCCCCCATCCCACATTGGGCTGCTTCCGTGACTCTATATACCCCTCTATAATAATCTGCAGATCACAGAAGCCAGGTCGCAGCCAGTCAGGGGTAATAATACCTCTGATGATGATGGTGGTGGTGGTGGTGGTGATGGTGATGGTGATGGTGATGGTAGTGATGGTGGTGGTGGTGGTGGATGATGGTGATGGTGGTGGTGGTGGTGGTGGTGGTAGTGATGGTGATGGTGATGGTAGTGTTGCTGGTGGTCACTGTGGTGGTGATGGTGGTGATGGTGATGGTAGTGATGATGGTGATAGTGGTGGTGATGGTGGTGGTAGTGATGATAGTGACGATGGTGATGGTGATGGTAGTGATGGTGGTGGTGGTGGCGGGTGATGGTGGTGGTGGTGGTGGTGGTGGTAGTGATGGTGATGGTGATGGTAGTGGTGCTGGTGGTCACGGTGGTGGTGATGGTGGTGATGGTGACGGTAGTGATGATGGTGGTAGTGGTGGTGATGGTGGTGGTAGTGATGATAGTGACGATGGTGATGGTGATGGGTGTGGTGGTGGTGGCAGTGTTGATATAACCATTCATAGAAAGAGAGAAGTAGCAGCAGCCCAGTAGGTACAATGAACTGTACATACTCTGCCAGACACTGTACTAAGCACTACCGTGGATTTTCTCATTTTAATCTTCAAAACAACCCTATGAGAAAGATGTCATTTTTATTCTCATTTCATGGATGAGAAAATTAAAGTTCAGAGAAATAGAACTAATTGGTCAAAGTTTCCCAGATAGCAAATAGAATCTGACTCCAAAAGTAGAATTCTTCACCATCTTTCTTTATTGAGAAGAGGAAAGTTGAATTTGTCATTTTTACAGAAGCGTGTTCTAAACCTGAAGGAAGTGGAGAGGTAAATTATACGTTGAGGTTCAAGAGAAGACAGTCCCCTTTCAGTAACTGGAGCCTTCCTATGCCAGACCTTCCCTTCCCTCTCAGCACCTTGTGCTGGCCACCTCTCCTTTACCCCCAGAGCAGGACATGGTTATTTATTTGACAAAGTCATCAACTGCTAGATCTGAATTATCAGCAATACCAAAAGTCACTCTGGACCTTTCCCAACCCAGCCTTTAAGCCCTAACAGAAAGCCAGCCTCAGTATACGAAACCCCTAATATGTGGAATTTCAAGTAACTCTGAGAGCTTGAATGGTTTTGCATTCTGCTGAATGTGAGCCCTGACCTTAAGGAGAGGCAATAAAGTAGAGGCCTTAAAAACGGAATCTGAGAGCACGGACTCTGGAGCCACTGTGACCTAAGGCAAGTTTTCTCTCTCGTCACGCCTCAGTTTTCTCATTTGCAAAATGAGAATAAAAACAGTACCTAATTGTCACGTTGTTTATAAATAAATCCTGATGAAGTTCTTAGAACTGTGCCTGGTGCATAGGATGTGCTAAGTCATGGCTATTGTTATTATTACCATAGTGGCATGGTTCACCAACCCAGGTAAATTGGTTTTAGCTCATAAACCTGTGCATTAAAGGAAGCAGAATTAAGGGAACAAATTGGGTTCAATAATTAAAAAATTGAATAAGAGCGAAGGTGGCCCTTTGAGCCTTTCCTTGTTTCTTATTTAGGCCACTGATGCCATTTCAAAACCTCCCACACCTTAAGATCAAAAAAACACTTGCTGATAGATGACTGGGTCCTAGATTTATCTCTCTCAACAGAACAGTGGTAAAGATTGGTGAGAATTGGAGGGAAGGAACGTTAAAGATTTTGCTAAAAGACTTCTTGCAACATTGGTCTTGTGGATATCAAAGAGGGTGGAGGGTTTGCTGCACCACCATCGGCCCACTACCCCCTGCCACCCCCACCTCCATGCTAGGTTTCCTGTCTGTGCTTTGCTCTGCTCCAAGATTTATCCCCCTGTTGTATAATGATCTGTTTACGGTCTGTCTCCCCCACCAGTCTGCAAACTCTTGATGAACACCTCATTTATTGGACACCCAGCACCTAGCACCAGGCCTTGTATACAGGAACCTCTCATCAAACTAAAGGTTCATTCATTAAAACATTGTTACACTGCACATACAAATGTGATTTTGCAATTTTAGATTTTTTTTTTTTTTAGTTTTATACCAAGGTATTCGGTTTCTTGGAAAATCTTTTAAAATTATTATTGTTCAATTTATTTGTCACTATTAAAGACCTACTATGTTCAACCCACTCCTCTTAGAACTGGGAGAGAATCAGTGAAATGCAATAATAATAAGTATATTTATTGAGTGCTTACCATCAGCCAGGCATTCTGCTAAGCATTTTTCATGAATCAATTCACTTAAGTCTCAGTACAACCTTATGAGACAGGTAATATTTCACAGATGAGGAAACTGAGCCATAGAGAGCTGATAAGTTGCTCCAACCCAGATGGGACAGAGTCAGGATTTTAAATCCAGGTGATGTATCTCTGGAGCTCACTTTTTTTGTTGTTTTTTGGCGAGGAAGATGGGCCCTGAGCTAACATCTGCCAATCCTCCTCTTTTTGCTGAGGAAGACTGGCCCTAGGCTAACATCCATACCCATCTTCCTCCACTTTATATGGGACGCCACCACAGCATGGCTTGCCAAGCAGAGCGTTGGTGCGCGCCCGGGATCCGAACCGGCGAACCCCGGGCCACCGTAGTGGAGCGCGTGCACTTAACCACTTGCACCACCGGGCCAGCACCTGGAGCTCACTTTTTAACCCACTTTTCCTGTGACTAAACCTCCAACCTTGAAACCTATGCAGTTCCCTTGGGCGGTCAAAGCTAGAATATACAATATAGGCGCCTGGATACAATTGAATGAAAAAAATGTAAGTAAATGGATGATATATCCAACACTGGCTAGTGACTTTGTGGACAGAACATCTGAGGCAAACACAAGCTACCTCTCACTTGCTGAAGGGAGGGACACAACTCAATGACACCGGATGGGAAGGCCGGAGGGCCTGTGGCATCATTAGCGCTATCGTGAATCTATCTTCTGACCTCTTCTTCCCCCAACCGTCTGAAAAATACCTTCCCTCGTTATCTACTCTCCTACGGTTCAAGACAAAGCTAAGGAGTCACTTTAGCCTTTCAGTGGGTTTTTACCAAGCCAGGCACTGTGCTAGGCACTGAGAACGCAAGGATGAATGAAACAAAATGACCTCACAGGGTACTTTTGAGAAGACTGACGAAGAGCAGGAACGTTAAGTGGAGGAAAACGCCACAAGCATCAGAGAGTGTCTACCAAGTACTCCTAGGAGGTGAGAAGAAGCCTTCTAAGGAAAGTCTCCTGTATAATGTTCTTCCTGACTTTGGCAGGAAGAACTGACCACTGTGCCCCTTAGAGAATTCTCCATAGGGTCTGCACAGCACTATTGCCTGCAGCACTCAGCCCTGAGCTTCATGAAGATGAACTGAGACTCCATTTCTGTGCTCTTGACCCCTACTCCTTGCCAGGTGTGCAAGAGATCTCAGTGACCATCTATGGAACAAAGAAGAAGTTGCAAGGCCTTAATGTAGTCATTTAACCTCTCCGACTTTCCATGTATTCATCTGTAAAATGAGAAATATGCACTAAACGAAATGTCATTGAACTTTTTACAAGACATGAACTCTTTGAGGATCTAATGGCAGCTGTGGTTCCTGTCTCCAAAAAAAGGCACATACAGTTTTCCATAAAATTTCGAGGACTTTCTGAATGTCCTATGCTTTAAATCACTGAGAAAAAAAATTCCATTTTCTCTTGAGTCCTAACATACTTGGTTCTTGAGGCAGTTTCGCAAAGCAGAGTAGGTAGTTGCTCTAAGGAACAGAGACGCCTGGTTGAAACCTGGATTCTGACTTTCTTACTAGCTGTGTGACTCTGAGCGCACATCATTTACCTTCTCTAGGCTCACCTTCATCATCTGCATATTGGACTATGAGTTAAAAAATGAAAATCATAGTACAATAGCTTGATGATCACAGATAGGATTTTTTGAAAACACAATGAAATAATGAATGTAAAGCATTTAGTAGAGTGTCTAATCAGTGTTTAACGTGACAATTTAGTATAAATGGAATTATTAGTAGGATTAATTTTTACTATTCCTGAGCATCTGAGAATTGTATCTCTAATTTAATATCACATTTGGTAATATTCTTTTTTTTTTTTTTTTTTGTGACAAAGGTCAGCCCTGTGCTAACATCCATGCTAATCCTCCTCTTTTTGCTGAGGAAGACCGGCTCTGAGCTAACATCTATTGCCAATCCTCCTCCTTCCCCCACCCCAAAGCCCCAGTAGATAGTTGTACATCATAGTTGCACGTCCTTCTAGTTGCTGTATGTGGGACATGGGCTCAGCATGGCCGGAGAAGCGGTGCCTCGGTGCGCGCTCGGGATCCGAACCCGGGCCGCCAGTAGTGGAGCGCGCGCACTTAACCGCTAAGCCACGGGGCCGGCCCGGTAATATTCTTGATGTGATACCTCTGAAAACCAGAACTCAAATCAATCTCTCTCTCTCTCTCTCTATATATATATATATACACACATATATATATAACATACATATACATATGCATATGTGTATATGTATGTTATATATATATTCTTCACTTTTCCCAAGGGCTTGAAGGCTAGTACAATACGCCACCCCAAAATAGGCCACTTTAGCATAAGGATTATTTTGAGCTAAAGACAATTGAGAAGTAGCAGAGATAAGGAAAGCTCTCTGCCATCCTCCTATTTGTGTAAAAGCAGGACTCACATTCTCAGAGAAGTCCCTTCTCCCCTCTCTACCAAGAGAAGGAAAGTTAATTGCCTGAAGACAACTGTAGATCCTATCAGCCTGGAGATGGCACCAGAGAAATCTACATAACAAACTTTACTAACTAGCATTTTCTCTGCCATTAGAAGCCTAAAACTGCCTTCCATTGTCCTATCATTCCTCTATACATTTATTGTTCTTTGTTGAAGATGCTATATAAGCTGGAGTTCTAAGTCATCTCTTTGAGTTACTCATTTTTCTCTGGGTATCTCCCATGTATACATGTTAATAAACTTTTGTTTGTTTTTCTCTTCTCAATCGGTCATTTATTACAGGGTCTCAGTCAAGAACTCCGAAGTTTAGAGGGAAAATTATCTCTTCTCCCTACAGGCTTTAGGGAAAGCTACCTCCCTGCCAAGTATAAGGGTGGGCCCTGGAAAACCCAAGCTGCAATCTTTACTTTCCTGGCCAGAGGCACTGGTTCATAGGTGGTCAGATGAGTTGCCTATCAGGAGGATTTCATGGACAGATGGTAAAGAAGTGATTTCCCACCAGCTATAATGTAGCTCTCCCTTGAGAGAGAGCTAACCTTAGACTGAAGTAAATATTCAGAAGTCAGAGCAGAGAGAGAAATAAACTAGAACACTGATAACTCTGTTAAACTGCTGAATCCAACCAGAAATAGTGTCCCACCAATTCTGAACTTAGTCACATATCCCAGTACCAGTGAATTCCTATCCTTGTGTCTACCAGTACAGATTGAGTTTTCTTTTAATTGCAGCCAAATACATCTGGTTGGCATATGGGTGTCACCAATCCCATTTTGCATAAACAAGCACTGAGGGGGTGAAGAATTTGCTCACAATTAGACTCAGAAGAACAGAAATTTGCATCTGCATTGAACTCTTTCCTCTATGCCATGCTGACTCTACAGAGCCATTTCCTTCTGCTTCCCATCATCCACGCCAAAATATCTATTTCTATCTGCACAGCCATTGTGAGATAATTGTCAAAATAGCTAATGTATTTTTCTCAGTCTCATTTGAAACACATCCACTAAGACTTGAGGACATAGTGAAATATTTTGCTTTTCATAGAACACAGACTAATCTCAAGGCTAAAAAATTCAAATGTCTTAGTTGGAAGTGACCCAGAAGGAAATGGATTGAAAATTTCACTGAAACTTCTTGTTCCCTGTCCAACAGTTTGCATATACCAAACTTTGGAAGCTTCTGCTCACATAGTTATAGAGAAACACTCCTTGGGGATGGGAGAGAAATCTACTCTGAGCCACCACATCTGTTTAAAGGCCATTTCCTTTCTAAGTAGCTGATGTGTAGAGATACCTTGCTATGAACGCTTTAGGGTGAAAATTCCATCTGCATAAAAGGCATAGGATGAGTGTTATTACTAATAAGAAATGCAAGATCCCTCCCATTTGTTTATTTTTTTCTTTTAAATAATAATAATAAAACAAAATATTTTGGAAAATATGAGGCCTTGTACTTTAAAATTTTTTATATAACACCCTCTTGTTTTGAAAAGTATATGTTCTCCAATCTGGTGAAATAGGGTACACCGAACAATTACATCTACGAATTTTAAATTTTCATCAAGTTTAATACTACCTGCACTTAAAACATTTTTGTACAACTCAAAGGACAAAATATAGTACCAGGAAGTACAAACAAATTGGACATTGAAATGTAATTAACACTAAATCTTCACTCATTATCTTGTGATAATATGCCATGACATTTGCTGCTGTTTTAATGAATCAAAAGGCCTTGGGGCCTGATTTTTATTAAATTTACACTGAGGTTATTATACCCATATTATGAAATGGTTGGCACTCAACTGCACATTTTCAGAGCCCAGCCAAGTTAGGTATAAGGGATCTTATTTCACACTAAAGCCACAAGAGCTTCCTCCCATTAATAGACTAAATTGTTGTGGAGTAAAAGGAGGTGAAGACTACCGATTAAAGAGAGCTCTTTCCTTGTATGTCTTGTGCTGTAACTGCAAAAGAAACACTTAGCTGCTTGGGGATTGGCAGGAAACTTGTACCATCTCCTGCCACCAGCGCTTTTGTCTCTTTTTCTGGACTCTCAAATTGCTAAGTTTCTTTTGACAAGATATTACCTGTGCTTTCAAGGGTATTTCATGCAGTCACATCATTATTGTAATATGGTCAATTGCTTCAATCAAACTATAGAAAACATCCATTTAGACACAGATAAATGAGACACCTAATGACAAGCACGAGTCCTCAGGGCCATGGGTATAACAAGGTCAAGACAGTGGGAACGGTCCACCGGGTGTATAAGAAATAAGGGGGTACACTGAGTGTGGAGAATCAGAAAACTAGCAAAAGCAACTAAAAGTAGATCTGTTTTTTTATTATTGCCATGAACCAGTAATTCTAAACATCAGTGATAAAACATTCCTCCACTAAAAATAACTTTTATTGGTCTAAGTTCTACCAAATGCTGATGTTAGTATGAATTTTTAATAATGTATATGTAAGCTTCAAATAGTACATTTTATTACTTACCACTTAATAAATATTATATTCAAGAGGGAAGTTAATACAGCGAGTCCAGATATACCATTGTCTCCTAAACATGCAGACTCAAATATACGTGTGTTTTTTAAGAGTAAGAACTCAAGTTCTAATTTTTAATTTTTACAATTACTGTGCTATCATTGTTTAACTCAAATCTACCATTGAAATGCATGGATGTACAGTTCCACAGGGGTTGTGGACACAAATTGCATCCAAAGAGACCTCAAGCAACTTCAAACCCTCAGGAACTCTGTAATTTTCACCAGATAGAATAGTAATCATTGATGAATTTTCTGGTGAAAATATTTTAGTGATTTTTTTGATCACAGAAATATTTGAAAACAGCTAGAATTGATCCTGAAAAAAAAACACATGGATAGTGTTGCAATTTCTTGAATTTATTGTAAAATGGAATTTTTATGAATCTCCACCAGACTTATCCCTGTATTTAAAATCTTTTCCAAAATTTGTATATCTGTTGCTTTATGTGAAAAATATTTTAAATTTAAAATTAATAAAAAGTATCCTTTGATCAATATGAGAGAAGATAGATGCACAAGTCTGATTATATTCTCTTTTGAACACAAACATGCAAAGAAAATCAATTTTGATGAAATCATTGACAAATTTGCAGAAGTCAAGTCTAAGGAATAAATATTTTAATGTTATTACTATTACTGGAACAAATCAATATGTAGGTATGTTTAGTCCCTTTTTATAAAAAATGAATTAATGTAATTAAAAAGTATTTATTATATTTTCTTTTTTGCACTGGACTATTTTTTATTGGCATAATTGCATATAAAAGTTCAATAATGGAAAATTTCACCATCTGCATTTCTACTATTTTTCATTTAACTTTACGATTATTACTGAATATAACTTGTATATAGGAGATGGGATGTTGAAAAATGATCCACATCCTGGCATGAAATTCACTAGATACACTGTTCATGGCGAAGTGGTAGAGAAACAATGGGAATTCTTATTGGTCATCACAGGCTCCTTGTGGTGGGGAGAAAGTTAGGAAATTACTTTCAGAGCAAAAGTACAACAAAAAGGAAGACCCCAAATATGAATGGAGTGTATAATAATAATACTTTCAGCTTTCTATGGAAATTGTAACGAAAAAGGTCTGTGGTGTGGAAGCTTAAAGTCACAAGTAAGAAATACCCAGGGATCAGATAAAGGACATTGTAATAGGTATCTCTGGGATTTAGGGGAAAGCACTATTTTGAAAAGAAAATGACTGACTAAATACTGAGAGGAAATAATAAAACAAAAAACATTAGAAAGAACTAGAAATTATCATTGCTAATTTTACAGATGTCCAGTGAGATTAATTTGATAGTACAAACATGCACTAGTTGTTGGTGGCAAAGATCAGAGGAAAACTTCTTCTGTTGACCAGTTACATTAAATTCATAAATGAGGGCACTTACAGCTTATTTCAAGTCGGATGAAGTCTTTAATGCCAAGGTTTTCCAGGAAAACTCCAGATAAAGCCGTGGTTTTAAAAAAGAAGGAAATATCAGCACTGAATTCCGCATGGAAGGTAGGAAAGTGGAGGTAAGAGGCTTCTGTATAAAATGAGACCGCATTCCAGAAGTGTCCTGCAAATGAGAAAATCCTTAAGCATGAGAGTTCATTGTTTTGGCATGGGGTATAGGAAAGCATTGGGCATGTGGGTAATTTTCAAGACTGGGAGAACACTGCAGGGAAAAGGAATCGGAGAATAAAAACATCTCGTGCTTATGTAATGCAGAGAGAAAGCTTCTTTCCATTTAGTACTCACGGTCACCATAGCAACGCAAGGGACCAATTCTCCAGGCAGCTTCTGAGTTTGATCTGTTGGTATCAGTGATAACTATCTGAGTGACAGGCAAGTGGTCTTTGAAGGAAAGAAAGCCAGTATCATTTGTCCTGCAAAACATAAATTTAAGAAAAAGTGGAGCAAATGTGGATAATCTAGTGTCTTTTTACCAAGACTCCCTTTTCAACAGTGATTTGGGTGGTTGCAGCAGGGTGGGGGCAGGGAAAGGGATAACAGAAGGCCTTTCATCTCATAAGTATGTGTGAAAGGCTGGTATGCCAATTACAAAACTCATGGCCAGCTTCCAAAAACAAGTGGATTTTACATCTTCTCTAAGTGTTTCCAGAAACAGATAGTTTACACAGCTTGCTGCTTCTGCTTGTAGCTGAGAGCACCCCACCTGCCCAATGCTGTGCTGATGTAACATTAAACCTCTCCTCTCTTTCCATAGAGAGATCGGCTATCTCAGTAACTAACTGGAAATGAGCATCATAAATCCCACTTGAAATCACTCCAAGGAATTGTTTCAGCCACCTGCCAATAGGTTTTAATCAGCTTAGGATGTTTCTTATCACCTTTTAACTCTAGGTAAAAATAGTCTTACAGTCTTTACAATTACTGGTTGTTGCTTTTCATTTTGTTCTACGTTTTAAAGATCTTGGTAGTTAATGACTCTGGCTTCGTCCAGAAACTGACTAGTCACCCTTTGACAAGAAAGTTAAAAATGAATAGGGTTAAGCTATTTTTTCCCTCTTTTTAAGTTGTGTTCCACAACTTATGGTAAGGACCATACCATTTAAATGAGAGTAAAAAAATGTAGGTAAGAAACTGGCCTTGAATGAATAACTCTTTTGAGCCAAAAATATACTAGGGGATAAGTATATTTTTCCCACATAACACCCCTCTGCAGTAGGTGCCATTATTGCCATTCACAAATGAAGAAACTGAGGCTAAGACATTAGATAATTTGCATAAGGTCACACAGCAGAAGAGGCAGAGGCCAAGTCACATTCTTGGAATCCATCCCACGCCTAAATTTTACATGTATGCGATGGATACATGTTAATCTCAGCTGAATTGAATCAATACAAGGCAGTCTGAGAACTGCACACAAATGTGCTGGACTCCTCAACCACAGAGCCTCAGTTAAGCACAGGATGGATCATTTTCCCTGTACTTGGGAATTGGATGACACAGCACCAATATTCATGGCAAAGTATATGATGTAGCAATTTGATAACAAGAACACAAAGGAGCAGATACATATTGGCGCTCTCTGTCTAGCCACAAAGAAGTCACTTAAAACACTTACAATCAATGTGATATATATATATATATAGTGTTATATATATATAATGTAATGAAATACATCATTTACATATCATTTACAGTTCCTAGTTTAGAGACAAGAAAAATAATATCACAAATTATTAATTGGGGAGGCATGGCAAGGACCAAGTAGTGTGATGAAGTGCTTTAAGGACATAGCTTTAGAAACACACAGATTTGTTCTGGAATCCTAGTTCCTAGCTGTGTTAGCTTGAGTAAATCATTTCATTTCTGAGATTCCTCAGTGTTCTCAATTTTAAAATTAAGATAACGTCTACATCACAGAGCTATTGAGAGGATTAAATGAGATTATACGGTCATTTAGCATGGTGCCTGATCTATGGTAAATGTTCAAAAGTGGTAGTGGCCATACTATTTTAGTTCTCATCTTTGTCGCTGAACCACTCTGCAGCCTCAGGCAAGCCAATTCATCTTTTTATGCATCAGCACTGATTCTGTGTTGGAGATCTTATACTACACAGCACATTGTGGGAAATTGAATGTTTCAAGATGTGGCATCTAACTCATGACATTTGGAGGAAAACATATCAATTCATCTTGGTTATAAATAAATCAAATATTCACCTGTACACATACCCCTACAGGTCTATTAACCAAAAATGTAAAGAAATGCACTATCCATTATCTAAAATTTGAGTACCTGTATTCAGAGGCCATTCAAACTACCTAGAACAAGACTTTTGTTTCTATTTGCAAGCATATCTATGAATGATACATAGCCACAGAACAAAATTTGAGTTTTCTCATTCCAAAATCTTTTCGAGCAGAGATTTCAAACTAAATTCCAAGTAGCAAAGTGAAATAAAGACCAAACCCAGGTCCTCTCCTGAAGGCACTCTATATTGGTATAGGATTTTATTTCTCTCCATTTTCATTTTTAAGGTGAAAATGGTAGGTTCTGAAGGGTGTCCATCAATGCTAATTACCACCTTCCTCACACACTATGGCCTCTTGTCTACATCAATTTGATGTCCTTGTGTCAAAGTGTTGGAATATACAAATAGCATTCCAAGAATGAAAATCTCTTCCAAATAATAGAGAAAAAAACTTCATACTTAGTTTTGTGACACAAGGCACATTACCAAAAACACTTTTTATCTGAAAATTTAAAAAACAAGGAAACTTTCTCCAAAGTTGTTTAGTGCTATAGAAACAGATACAAACTCAAATGCCTACAGGGTCCAGGCAAGTAATAAAAATGAATGAAGCCAGCTTTATCTCAGATGATAAATGTAACCTGACACACAGCTTCAGTGTCAGAGAAAAAAAAAGAGAGAGAGAAAGACTGGTAGAAAGTAGATGTCTCGTCTAAGGAGGACAGTGATATCCATTAGTAACAGGTAATTATGCTACTCACGAGTGTAAGACCAGGGGCCAGACTGGAATATTAATGTAAAAGTTCTCAATTTTTAAATCTTGGCAATGAATTTAAAATTCTTAAAAAAAAAAGTGGTGAGAACCAACTCTGCATTGGCCAATCAAACTCAGGTAAGGGCTCTATTCAGCCTACAAGCAGCCTAGGCATCATAAGGACTTTGTATATTTATTCATGCTCTTAGGGTCACATTCAGAAAAAAATTGGATTTAATTTAATTTATGAGTCATAGGTATGACTCAAACATTTCAAAACATTAACGGGTAGAACATTTCTGGAGTGGAGGATGGTAGCGAATTTTAGCCATAAGAAAATGATACAAATTATGGTGCTACCTATGGATAGGCAAGGAGTCTACAGTTGTCGATTTGACTTTCGACACACTAATTTATTTTTCTTTCTATTTTATGTGAACTTGCCTTCTCAAAGGCAAGCACTTTATAGACTTTGTCTTCCTTTGGAGTGATATGTGAAGCCCTTCATAAGGATACAGGGTACTTATGTCCTTTGTAAGCACACAGGTGATAAAGTTGTAGTAGGACAGCATTGCCATTCATATCAGACTGACATGGGCTGAATACATGTGCCTCAACACACTAGCTGTATGATGTCAGTGAGGTCACTCTTGGCCTCAGTTTTCTTATCTCTTAAGTGGGGATAATGATACTAATTTTATATTGTTGTATAAATCAAAGTAGATAATGCATATAAAACAGTTAACACAGTGACTATCACATAGTAGAGACTCAATAGTTGTTGAAATTCCCAGTAAAGATTGAAATAAAAATGTGAAATACAAAGAATATTTAAAAGAATAATCAGGAAAGGGAGCCCCACTGTTGGCATGAATGAGCAAACCAGCCAGGGGTTCCAGCTTATGGAGGCTCTGAGGGCACAAGGAACAGACACGTGGTGCTCAAGAAGCACACGTGACCTAAAGGAAACAGATCTGTGTTAAGAAAAAGACTCAGATATTCTCGAGAGCTAAAGTATGGTTTGGAACTAGTCCATGTGTCTCCTTTCAGACTACCTGAATCTCGGGATTTCCCCACATTCAGCATTGCAGAGTAGAACAGGGGCCTGATTTCTTAGTGTATCATTAGAGTAAAGCGTGCTGAAAAGCCACATGTTGCCACTTGGTTTCACCAATCAGTTTTGGTTAACTGCTGCTCTGTAAGCTTCTTTCAGTAGAGTCATTTGGGTGACTGAGCCTCTTAAGAGGGTTTCTTTTTCCTTTTTATATCCTTCTCTTTTTCAGTCATGCAAAAGTAACAAAGTATTATGCATAAGGTAGACAAACCCAGAAAATTATTCTAAGAACTCAAGACGTCAGCTCCCTTTGAAGCCCTTGTGTGAATCTGAGTGAATTAGTCTCAAGAGACTCTGCACACCCTTCCCTTGAGTGGGTGACATGATGCCCTCCATTCCCTGTGGCTGCAAAAGAGGACTGCCTAGGAAGGTGCCCACAAGCAACTCTGAAGCCTAAAGTACTGTATGCATGCTTGCCAGTAATTCTATCTCAACTTTGGTTAAGGCAATTATTTCTTTGCTGTCTTCTTTCTTAAGATGTCCAGATAAAAATGACATAGGGGATTAGAAGACAAAAAGCTCAAAATGAGCTTAAGGTCACTTGGTTGCCAACAAAAGCAAATGCAAGCATTGACTGTGGTCACATATACAAGTCCACACCAGGAGATAATATCTATCCAGCTGTGTCACACACTGACCAGATCATATCTGGAGTCCTGTTTTCAGTTCCTAGCATAAAAACATGGGAGGAAAAACAAGACAATTTTGGCACACATATTTTTTTGTGTGTGTGAGGAAGATCAGCCCTGAGCTAACATCCATGTCAATTCTCTTCTTTTTGCTGAGGAAGGCTGGCCCTGGGCTAACATCTGTGCCTATCTTCCTCCACTTTATATGGGATGCCGCCACAGCATGGCCTGACAAGCGGTGGTGCCTCGGTGCGCGCCCGGGATCGGAACCTGGGCCGCCAGCAGCAGAGCACACGCCCTTAACCGCTACGCCACGGGGCCGGCCCCTTGGCACATATTTTAAAATTTCAGAAACTATATTTTTCCTATAAATACTCTAGTAATCTGAAACCATAGGACTCCTCTCAAGTATGTGTAAGAAAACAAAATCAGATCTTGGTATATGAACCCAGCCAAAGTTTACCCAATGTCACTTTGCTGGTAAGAACTTAAAATGGTCCTCAAGACTTTATGGGTGTAAAACTGATTTAAAAAAAATACTACCACAGATGTAGACTTTTGGAGGCATAATGATGAGCATGCTTTGCATATGAAAGAAAGAAACATTCAGGAGTGCCCTAAAAGTTACCCATCTAGATTGTGATCTGCAAAGATGTAGGATTCAGGAAGCAAGTACAAGATTAAAAGTCAAAATTATTGGACTGTATAGCACACACTTGTGATTCAAGGCCACTTGGGTACTGATGACTCCCATATATATATATATCTAAGTTTCTAGAACACATCAACTGTGTTCTCCAAACTCTTCAAATTTCACCAAAATTAAATCCAGTTCCTCTTCAAAAATGTCCCCAAACGTTCTAAGTCCTTCTTTCTTTCTCTGAACTTCTGTCATAACATATTTTTGCATAATTCTTTCTGACATTTATTCACATATTGACTTGTGTGTGTAATTCTTGTTCGCTCCATTGGAGAACAGGTAGATGTTTGTAGACAATAATCTTGACATTAATCAGCAATATGTCTAAAACATGGGCCCATCTGTACACACCGTGACTTGCCTCCTCTTTGTCCATGGCTAACATTTTATCCTGCATTTTCAATACCATTTTTTCTGCCTTCTCAAAGCACTTTCCCTTTCAGGTAAGCTCTCCTTTTATCCTGCACCTTCCACTTCTCCTGCTCTCCTGGCTATTTCTGCTTGCTAGATTAGCATGCTTAAGCCTTCCTCAGCCCTACCTCTCAATATAGTTACTTCTCTTTCTCCTTCTCTATTCACAGCCAAACTTCTTCACAGAATTGTCTGCATTCTCTCTCTCATCTCATCTTCCCCCTCTCCTTCTTCCTCATCAAACTACCACAATCAGTCTTGTCTCCTTTCCCTCTACTGAAAATTCTCTCACTGAGTTGCTAATTTCCGTGGAAGAGTCAGCCCCTAACTTATTCCACTTTGTTGCAGCATTTCACAGTGTTGCCTTCTCTCCTGCTACACATACACATTTTTTCATGAACATATATTCACAAACTGCCTACTAAACATTACCATTTCATTTCAATAGTCATCTCTTACTAATATGCCCAAATCTCCTCCACTTGTCACTTTTCCAGGGACCAGCTTCTCCTACTTGTCTGTGTTAATTCTGTGAATGACTTCCCCCCAGGCTCCCAGTTACTGAGGCCACACACATGCAGGTCTTCACTTCCCCTCTTTCCCTCATCTCCTCCCTCATTCTTGACCAACAACTTTCACTCATCTCACATTCTTTATACCTCTCCATTCAACTGCCTTATCCTCATCCTCCTGGCCTCAGTTTTATTTTGAGGCCCCAGAACCTCTGCCTAGGCCTTGGCAGTGGTTACTAAACTGGCTCCCTGCTGCTAATCTCTCTCTTCTCTTCCTACCTCTCATTCTTCTCCATACTACTCCCAGGAACATACTTACAAATGTGAACTATGATTCATGCTTTATTGCCTAAAACCTTTTAAGTCTCTATCTCTTACAGGTAGAGTCCAAATTCCAAAATATTTAACATAATAGAGTGGACAATAAAATGCTATTTAAAACCACAATTGCCTTTTACAGAGAGGAGTTCTCTCTAAAGAAAATGATCCATAAATTAGAGGTATTGCTTGAGTTTGGGGCTGCTATTCTTAGCACCTACTGATGGTTCTGGGGTTCAGCTGAGCACCTCACATGGCTGGAACTGAGTCTGGGAGCTGCCTCTTGCCTTTCCTGGTCATGAGAGCACTAAAACAGAGTTTTGCACACGATCTTATTTAATCCTTGGAACAACTCTATGATGATGTCATAATCATTACTTGCTTTGTACAGGAGAGAAAACTGAGGTTCAGAGAGGTGACAAAACCTCAGGGTGCATCACTTGAAAATGGAGAGGCAAGGATTTGAGCCTGGATTTGAACGGCAAAGCCTTTGCTGTATGTAACCACCATGCTCTCCTGTTCTCCAGGCCTAGTCTCGCTGCTACGGAGAGTGGCTCTCTCATGAGTAGAAGCCGTTTCCCACATTTAGTCTACATCTTCTCTGGGCAGTGCTGGAATAACAGTGCCAGGCCCTGACTCCTTGAGCTGTCTTCGTGTGTCCCGGGCTGACCATCCCCATTCCTTTCATACAGGCTTTCTCTACACAAGATACAATTCAATTGATTAGGTTTCAGTTTACTAATTTGCAATCATTCTCCAGCCCTGCATTCCCTGAGATTACACATGGGTCACCTTGACAGGAATTGTGGGAGTCCGCAAACTCTTTAGTTACACATTTACAAGCAATCTCTTGGTTTATTTCTATTGCAGGCAGATCCATCCATTACATGATGATTTTTACTAGTGAATGTTCAGAGGGCAGCCCCATTTTTTGGAGAAGGGTCTTCAGTGTTTTTTCCTTATTCCACCTAGAGTTCGATGGCTGAATGATATCTTTGATTGTTCTGGCGTGCTATTTAATTCTCATATCTATTTGATTACATATATGTATGTATACTTTTATTAGAAATTAGTTTCACTTTTATAAATCAATGTTGCCTCAGTTTATTTAAGATATTGTAAAAATAGAGAGAATAATAATAAAAATGGTGACTAACAAATTTTGAGAACCAACTATATGGCACATCTGCTAGATGCACAAATGATTGCTAACTCAGCCAGTACTTCCCAGAGATAGATTTGTTTTTTTTTAATAAAATAGAAACCTGAAGCTCAGAGGAGCTAAATGATTTAGGCTCTATAGTTAATAAGTGACAAATCCAGGATTTGATTGTCCTATTACATAATAAAATATTACTTACAGATAAATTACATTTTACATCCAGAAAACGAGGATGCTGCAAGCAAAAGTAGCTACATTGTATGTTTCTAAGTGTATTACATGTATTAGTTCATGATATTTTCAGTAAACACCTACAAGGCAGATTTGCAAAGGAGATAGAACTATTTCTTCTCCTTCTTCCTCCTCTTCCTCTACCTCCTCCTCCTCTTTCTTCTTACTGATGAAGACTCTATGCTTTGAAAAAAATGCAGAGACATTAGGATTCGTCTGTAGTTGGCCGAAAGTGTTGCCATGCACCTTGGAGGCAGCACTAGGCAGGGTAGAAACAACAAACACAGCAAGAAGGAGCTGAGGGGGAGCCAAGCATCACAAGGGTCCTGTCAGAGCTGTCCCCTGAAGCCACATGCTGCTAAGGGTCCAATCAAATTCTGAGCAAAAAAGGTTGTAACTAACGTTTCTCTGTGTGGCCGTGTTTTGATTCTAGCGAGTTCTGCATATTCCTCTGGTAAAGCTACCTCCTCAGGGAGAGGATTATTTCACCTCACAGAATCAGCGGGACCAGTGCTGATTCCTTGTGGACTGCTGCAGCCCTAAGTCCCTGCAGCAATTTGGCCATACCTATCAAAATAGAAAAGTGGATAATTAATTCTAAGTTATGATTCTATTCAGTAAAATAATATATATTTTTTTCTTGGTAAGGAAGATTGGCCATGAGCTAACATCTGTTGCCAATCTTCTTCTTTTTGCTGAGGAAGATTGGTCCTGAGTTAACATCTGTTCCCATCTTCCTCTATTTTGTATATGGGACACTGCCACAGCATGGCTTGATGAGCAGTGTGTAGGTCTGTGCCCAGGATCCGAACCCGGGAACCCCATGCCACTGAAGCAGAGTGCGTGAACGTAACCACTATGCCAGCCCCTAGAACTAATAATATATATTTTTTTGGGCGGGGAGGAAGATCAGCCCTGAGCTAATATCCATGCCAATACTCTTCTTTTTGCTGAGGAAGACCGGCCCTGAGCTAACATCTATTGCCAATCCTCCTCCTAGAAATAATAATTTTAAAAATGGAAAAAAGTATAAATCAAGACTCAAAAATATTCATTGCAGCGTTTTTTTCTAATACTGAAAAATCATTTACAAATAAAATGTTTATCATAAAGGAATGGTAAAACAAGTTGTGATATAGCTACACTATGGAATACTTTGCTGCCATTGAAATGGACCTGATTGATTCATTTTCAGGCTTATTTCATGATGCCAAGTATAAGATCTCCAAGACATATTTTATGTGGAAAAAACAAGTTGAACAATAATATTTTTAACCTAATCTCACATTTAGTAAAAAATGAACAAACATATCTTAATAAATATTATATATGCATAGAAAGTATATATATGTAGTATACATATGTAGAAGTATCCTACTTACCCAACTATTATCTCTAGGAGTAATATTTTACATATGGGGTAGAAGTAAGAGAATTCCAAGTGGTAGTGATGGAGGAGCTTCTACTTTTTAATTTAAATATTTATTAATATTTATTTAATATTTCTGAAATCTTTGAATTTTTAAAAATAAAGATAAAATATATTTATTCTGTAATAAAAACTCTTAAAATTAAAAAATCAAGAAAAATAATCCCTTTTATGCACTATTAAATATAGACACCTAAATTTGGTGGATCAGAATTGACCATTGTAAGCAAACTTGCAGAACAGACAAAAGAGCAGCTCATCTAAGTAATTTGGATCTTAGTAAGAGCTACTGTTAGGTGAGAAATGCCATACACTTAGTGACAAGCAGGCAAATTAAAATAGAAGCCAAAGTCTCATTGCATTTTTAAATGGAATTTTGATATTTTGGTATACAATAATAGTCCACATCAAAATATTGTACAAAATGTATTATATAAATGTAAACTCTTAACCTTGATACTGATTTTGAGTTCTGTTTCTGATACTCACCATTTTGCAATTACTCAAATAATGCAACTCTGCAGACAACTCAGAGACAACATATTTGTACAGCTTGACAGATACCTGAAGTAATAGAAGCCTCGTTCTACAACTTTAATTATTTCCTACAAGCATAAAACACAGTATTTTACAGCTATGTTTTGTTTTCCAGAGCCAACAGGTCTTAAGTTGCTTAGATTAGAGATTTTCCCAATAGATAATAGGACGCGAGCATCATTGAATAAAAAATAAATAAAACTCCTTAATACTACCCTTGGCAAAATATCAACTATTTTACTCCATCTGGAATTCTACAGTTCTCAAATGATATGATATGTCGGTCTTGAATTTTCAACCTCTGGTTATAAGTTCTTTTTCCCCATTTTTGTATTGTTCCTTCTTCTCTTCAATGTGTGATGCCTTCTATTCTCTCCAATCAGACATACCACAAACACTGCCTAAAAACAATATGAAAGCTAGTGATGGGATCCTTAATGTAAAAAAGCCACTATCATGTTGCCCCAGGGTACATACTTTAAGTGAAAATTTAATGAATAAAACAGCAGACTATAACTACCAAGTGGAGGGCATATTTGTTTAGCAAGAGAGAATGGGGAGAAAGGAAAAAAACCCATTTATTCATTCTTTCATTCACTCATTCACTGAGCAGTTAATGCACGAAGAACCTACCATGTGCCAAGCTTCTCTCCCATGCAAGGTGCTGTCCCTGATTATATGGCTAGATGCACGTGGGAATTCAGGGACTGAGTGAGTAAGAACCCAGATAAACTCTTCATAATTTCTGCCTACTTGGGGCAAAGGAGCTTCAAAAACTCAATAAGCAGTGAAATAGCTCATTAACAGATTAATGAATAATACAATTCAGCCAGCAGAGATTGCACAATATTATTTTCTTAATAAGAGATGGATCCTTAATATGTCCTGAGGTGATCCTTCGCTTTCTCTCAGGCTTCAGGATTCCAGCCCTGCCTTAGGATACCACCCTTACTGCACCAAGTCTGGGAATCTCAGAGGTGGAGGTTTTGAAGAAATCAAAGGAGATCTGAGAGATCAAAGAACAGCCTATATGAGGAAACAGCAAAACCCTAAACCCCTTGGATATATCCAGAAGCATCCTCCTAAAGGTAATTGTCTCATTAAATCTCATGGGAAAGGAATGAAGGGCCTTTGTGAAGGACAAGGTCCTCGGACTGGAGTAGAAATCAATTTACTAAAGACAAAAGTTGAAGGCAAAAGTATAAAAAGATAACTTTTGGAGCAGAGTGATCAATTCTAACTTCTTTTTAATAGCCAGGAGAAAATTAATCTGCAGCAAAAAGTTTAGGTTAAACTTTGGGTAAATATTTCCTATGAGATCATAAAAGGTGGGTAACAGCTAAGAATAAAGTGAATATCAGTTAATCCCAGAATAACTGTGGCCTGACCTGCCAAAAGAAAGAGAGATAAAAATATGTCCAATAGAAGTCATTCACCCATTGTTCATTCATGGATTCAGCACCGTTTATTCAATAATTTCTCTGGGGCAGAGAAGTGGAATCAAGGGCTAAAGAGTGGTTTGAAGCTCCAGGATTCCACCTACTAAAAAAAAAAAAAAAACCCTAAAAATATCCTGTTCTTTAAGAAAAAGAATAGTATCCCTTTTTTGGAAGATCAGATGACTAGAATTTAAACCTTACACCATTTTCTCTTCTTATTTTGTGCAATGTAACTTTATACAGGGTGCATTAAGGGCAAGAGTTAAAGAACAGAGTTACTAAAGATCAAATAAAAATGTCTGCTGTTTCTTATGAATAAATAAAAGAATGTTCTGCTGTTAAGCAAGAGAGCTTCACTTTAGTTCTACCTGGTTGTTTGGATGAGAAAGCTCTTCATTGGGGTCAAGGGCCATCACCAAGAGGCATGCTTTGAACAATCCCCCTGCTTTCTCCAACTTGCCACTCCAACCATTCTTCTACCCTCTACACAGACAACTGTTTTTCTACCTCCCACACAGCCCACCACTCTCCTGTGCTATCTCCAGGGGCTGTAGGCTGGAGCTATCACCAGAGTTTTTTTTCCTACTCTCAATAGTCTATCAGTCTAAAGTAGCTGGATCAAAAAAACTCCTGGTTGGGAGGATTTCTACAGGGTGAATCATTAAATTGAAGAGAAGTTCCTCTACAAACAATCATTAACTATGAAACTTATTCATTACACGTTTCTTCATTTCTTTTTTTTTCTTCCTGTTTAGTTGTTTGGCTTGGATAGAAACTCCTGAGAAGTCAGCTCCATAGTACCCCTGATTCAGACGTCCAGTTGAGGCTTCCCTTTAGTCTAAGAGGGAGTTGTGCTTTTGGCAATAATTGAGTTTCTTCTCTTTTCTCTCTCTACCCACCTCCATCTTCTGAGCTGCCTCACTTTTACCCACCCCCACAACATACACTCAGTTTCCTCATTTACTTAGATCTCACTGAAATATATGACAGCAAGTTACTCAGTTATAGAGATTTATTAAGACTGAATAAAGTATTATCAATTACCAGAGGCTTGGAAGATGGCTGAGGTTCCCTGAACAGCCTGACTTAGCAGAAAGAAACATATACATCGCCATGATGTGATTTGAAAGGCCCTGGGAGAAGTCTCTCTGGCATCTTCACTGGCTGCCATGACTCAAAATCCCAACTTAGCAGTTCCTTTGATGTAGTCAACAAGACCATCCTTGGATTCAGCTGGAATCCCAAGTCTGCTCTCTTAACCAGGTGACCTTACTTAAGCCACTTATCATCTCAGAGCCTCTATTTCCTTTTCTGGGAAAGGAGATAATAAAACCAACCTCAAGTGTTGTTGGGATAATGATATGAGATATATAAAATACTAAGAACACTTCAGTATATGATAGGTAATATTTTCAAATGACAATCTCATTTAGTAGTTGTAATATATTAAACTGCTATCCACTAGATGCTATACCAGCTCAAATCAGTTTTCTGATTAACTTTACCCAAGAGCAGAAACTTGAGAGAGTTTCACAAGGTAAAGACATCCGAGGATTCTTAGAAGCAGCCACAACATCAGTGATACTAGAAGTGACATGCAGTCTGAAACAAAACTTTGAAATGTGTGGAAAGCCAGATTGACAACATGTTAGCCAAGAATGAGGTTGGAAGAACGTTGAAAAACATGATTAACTATCTCATTGTGTTAGCTTTTGTACTTTCTTTCTTCAGTAAATAATAGAGTTGAATAGAAAAATAATGAATGCATTTTCACAAGGCTCTGCCAGGTCTCATGTCTGAATGTACATTCTACGTCCACAATTCTTGTACAGACAAAGCTACTTCACATACAAAGAGCTTCATGACCTGAATTCTACCTTCCTCCCTGCCTTCATCTCCTGTAAATTCCACAGAAGAAAACTGTGTAACAACCACACTAATATAGTTGTGTTTTGGGGAAGTGGTGATTTTTATACTATTCCACATTTCCATGTTTGAGCACATGGAAGTCTCCCCTACCTGTACTACACTAGCTTTGGCTAACTTCTTCTGGTCCTTCAAAACTTAACTGCCACTTTTCCTTGAAATCTAACTATCCCAGTCCATACCCACCCCAGGTCCGGGCACATCTGTGCTCACTCATCTCTATTAGCAAATTCATCACACTGATCCATTTATTGAAAACTACCTTTTTCTTTTCTACTGTTCTGTGAGTTCCTCGAGGGCAGAGGCTATAAGGCCCTTGACTTTCTCTGTATAGCAGACTTCCGAGCCTGGCACAGAGTAAGCACTTGATAAACATGTAATAAATGAATAAATGTCAGATGGAGTAATATGTACAGTTGCTTCTGTAACAAATTATTTTCCAGAGTCATTTATCACAGGATATGACTTGTCCTAAGACAATGAATGAAACCCAGAAGAGTTAAATCAGAATCTCAGCCTCTGCTCCCTCATGAGAATGATAGAAGGAACTTCCTGATCTTGTCTGGATTTTGCCCCGCGATGCTCAACCTGTTACTCTGGGACACCCACAGGCGAAGAAGGCATCCTAACGAAGAAAAGTTTGGTTCATTTCTTTTGATCCTTGGTAGGTTGGTTGTTGAACAAAATCTAAATCTAAAATCAAATGCCAATGTACTGATAGAGGGCACTTTGCTACAGAAAGTGGCAGAAGATGGAGCTTTTTCTCTGGCTCTAAAGGAAATGGAAAGGGTTGTGAAATATTCAATAACTTCTATGCTAATACTGGTATGGTGGCACCAGAATTGAGGGAAGGGATGTTTTGAAGAGTTCCTCTGAGTGCAGCCTAGATGATTAAGTTAAGTCAACATAAAATGGGTTCAAAAGTTAGCGAACTAGTGAGTGGGTCAAAGGAGGGAGAGGCTAGAATTTAAGTAGAAGAGATGATCAGTGAAAGTTCTGGAGAAGAGGGTATGGAGGCACTTCGACACGATGGTCTCATTTTCCATGTTCAAATGATGTGGTGCCCTTCTCTACCACTCCCCTCAGTGTTCAGTAAATGAAGCCCTGGTCAGTTATTCCCTAGGAGGGAAGGCACTGAAGCAGTGCTTATTAGGGAAATGGCTACACCATAGGAAGTGAAACGGTGAGCAAAGGTCACGAATTCAGCCACAAAGGGAGTGAGAGTGGAAGGTAACGAGGAGAAACACTCCCCTTCTCAATGACTCTATATTCTACCTCCCATATCAGCTTCTCTGATTATACACAATGAAATGAAGGTGTTTCCATTCAAGTTTATAAAGTGAAAAATTTCAGATCCTGCACAGTGAAGGGGAATTCATGAATCCAAAAAGATAAGTGAATCTAAGCTGCTGGTTGCAGAAGATTTTGAATATGTTTCCTGGCAACACACCCATTTAACCCTTCCACATATATTTCTCAAGCTTGTATATGCCACTTTGTGATCACCTCTCCTCCTCAGAGATCTTCTGAATTCATCTATTCAGCTAACTACCACCAAGTTCCTACTGTACAAGGAGTAGGTCTTAAAGGATATAATGTTAAAAGAGGCATGGTCTCCATCTGCGACATGAGTTATATTTGATTTGCTGTCATCCATGATGCTGTGATAGAGGTCACTGCAGGGTAAACTGGGGCCTGTGGAATGGAGAAGTCCATCCTACCTCCAGTCACCTTCATCTGATTTTACCCAGGTGAAGATGTTGAGGTTAGGAGAAGGCACCCAAGTAACTTGCTCTGGGGCCCAAGCAGTCCCACAGCATTCTGAAGAGGTGAGCCTTCTAGGAGGACTTGATGGAGCCAAATGTTTGGTCCTTTCCTCACTGAACTGAGGATTTGACTCAACCTTAAATTTCTTTCGAAACAGTCCTTTGCTGTTATGAATTTGAGCACTGAAGGAAAAGTACTTAAAAGAAATTTCAATTGGGTTGAGAGCAGCTTGACATAGGAATTCTTAATTGTATTTGAGCAGCATTTGATGAAGCAAGCAAAACTACAAAAGCCAAAACCAAAGAAAGACTTAAATTAAGTCAAAACAAAGGTGGGTTTGGAAACGTTCTGTGCACATTTTCATAATCAATTCAGTGAAAAATAAGCATTCCACCTGAAAGACAAAGGAAAAGTAAATGTAATGGACACGGGAACTTTAAACTTTATTTTACAAAAGTGACTTGGTGTGGGAGAGTAAGAGAGACTCTGACCTCAGATATAGCTGAGTTCAAATTTGGGATCTATCACTTAATAGATATGTGTGACCTTGGGAAAATTATTTAACTTCTCTGTAATCTACATTCCTTAACCTTAATATGTAAAAATGAGAAAATATACAGAATTAATAGATTGTTGTAAGGATTAAATAGATGCTTAATAAATATAAATTTTCTTTCCTATATTTTTATTAGCCATAAAAGGGTAGGCTGATGACTGAAACATCGATGGGGAAATGGGACAATGAAGAAACAGTCTGTATAATTACACATCTGTATCTCCCTCACTCTCTCTCCCAAAACTTATATTCCACACATTATAGAAGCACTGACTAAATTACAAAGCTAAATATTATATTCCATTCCTTTGTTTACAGTGGAATATTCAGAATATAAGAAGGTGGTGATGTGACAACATGTTTTCTGTTACAAACCTCAGCAATAGCCCTAAAAGCACTAGAACTGGCCATTTTCAAAGTTAAAAACAACCACAATCATCAGGGAGCCCTAGTTCATATTGAATTTCTCATCTGTGTCCTTCTCTCTTGAGGGAAATTTTATGCATCAACTAATGTGATTCCTCCACAGCTGCAGAAAGATCATGATTCCCATTACCATTCATCCCTGTCAGCGTCACAGTTACAAAAGTGTCGAACATCCAGGCAACTCTCGTCCAGGCCACAATCACACTGCTGAACTCCAGGAGGAGCACCTCCCCAGTAAGGGTGCCTTTCATTGGACCGCCCAATCCACCAGGTAAACGGTGTTCCATCTGAAAGACAAGACATTCCACAAGTCAGAGCAGCCTGAAATAGCACACAGGGCATCACAGAAACTGACATGAAAATGTCTTAAAGAATATATATTATATGTATTCTCCCTTGCTTTCCTCTCTTCCCTTCTCTCTTTTCTTTCTCTCCTTCTCTTTCTTTGTCTTTCTCTCTGTTTTTATAAGTATTTATGTATCTATACATATATACGTATTTGCATATATACATATCTGTACACATATATCTATGTCTGTACATACTCTCATGTAAGCAACACTTTCGCAAAAACTATTAATATAGCAGGATACTGATTAACCACAATGTTCAGAGGCAGGGTCACAAACTCAAATGCTTACAAATCAGGCAGGTGTCACAACTGAGTAAATTAGGCCAGATTTTATACCAAATAAATTTCATAGATAGATAAAAAATTAATTTCCTGTTAATGATTTGCCTGACCTTAGTCCTCCGTTTCTGGTAGAATATGAGGAGGGGTGGACACCAAGGCGAGGGGAAAGTGTTGGCCCAGAGAAGAAGGTTGCCCTGTCCTACCTCCCACTGATTTCTGTCATGGCAGAGACCAGCCCCAGTGCTACCATATCTTCTGAATTTGTTTTAAGAGAAGTCATAAGTTTCAAATTCAAAGATCTGGATGAAAAAAATAAAACTGTGAAGGTTAATACTGCGTGGGCCAAAGTCCTTCTGAAAATGACATGTAACCCATACAAAGCTGGTATGCAACCTCCAATTTCTGATTTATATAATTGACAGAAGAATATTTTTGAGTTTTGTCCATGTCAGTTTCTTTCTTTGCAAAGTTTAGTTTACTAAAATCTGTTGGAGTTTTCTTTCGTGATTGAGAATATTTCAGTAAATTAGAATTATTATTCAAAAGACAATAATGTATCTAAAAAAAAAGATGTAGGTAGAGAGGGAGGTGTTATACATGATTAGGCTTATTGGGGTTAGGCCTAGGTTCCCTTTAGAAATTTCTGTTGTGTTTCTGTTTGGCACATAACAGGCACTTAATATGTGTTTATTTAAAAAAAATATTTATTGGGAACCATTTTTCATGATTTACCATTTTAAAGCAGAAAAATATTTGTCTGAGGATGCTACTAGGTTGGAAATTTGCCTAGTCAAGATTTAATTTTGCATGCAACTCCTGATTTACAAACGTATAATTTACAAATTACCCATGTATACAAATAGCAACAACTTTTTCTGAATTGCTTTCACGGCTATAGTCCTCAGGGAAGTCACTGAGGCAAGTAGAAAGAAAAAAGACAATCTGGAGCTTCTGAGAATCTGTAGGTCATGAAGAAAAAAGTTAAGGAAGATATTAAGAAAAGCAGAAGGATCTTAGGGGGTGGTGATTCAGGGGGTAGACAGCCTGAAGGACTATTCTCACCCTAAAATATCACTCTTCACTCTGCCTAAAATATTTTAAGCCCCTTTATTATGTTTTAAGCTAGAATTCCAGTTAGAGATGTCTGTTAACCAGTGTCTTCTTTTTGAAGAATAATTTTCAATGGTATAAATCCATTTTCTTCAGTTTCAAACTGCTATAAATCATTGTAACCTAGTTCAAATGAATTGTTTTCTTTCTCAATTCTAGCTCAGATAAGCCATAGTCAAGTGGCTTAGAGGGCTGGTAGGTGTATGTAGAGCATAAAGCACTTTTAAGACTGGGGTAAGCGTAGGTGGATCATCCCAGTGTGTGAGGCCAGGCAACACAAGAGGGAAACATTGTGTATTTAAATATGTTTTCCAATGTTGGCTTTGGGTCCAAGAAATCTCTTTACCTCTCCCCCTCCTCCCGGCACTGCCCAGGCCTCTCCTTCCCTAATCTACAATCTAGATCACATAGTAAAGTTCAATGGCATCATGGATTATTTTTGTTTATAGGCTAAGCCAAGGTTGTAGCCATATTAATAGCATCATTACTAATGAGATGGTTTCTGAACAACCAATTTGTGCAGAGCTTCTGGTGTATATGTTGCCATCTAGTAGTTTCACCAAATCTTACTGAGTGTCTTAAGACCCTGGAAGTTCCAATAGCAGCACAAGACTTGGTTTTGAATCCACCACTGTCTTATACCACTGAGGCTTGGGGTCCCCTCCTCCTATTGGCAATTACTATAAAAGTTGCAATTTATTTTAACTGATTGACTATCAAGGAACAAGGAGAAAGGACGGGAAAGAGAAAAAAAATATACACACACACACATATGAAAACAGGAGGGTTATTGCTAAATTTTCCTCTCAGCTGTCCCATCTTTGTGTTTCCTTCCCTGGGGAGGACTAGATAGAGCACAACAAATGAGGAAACTGAGGATCAAAAAAGGTGACAGATTTGCCTTAATTCATGACTCTAGTGATATAGTCAGGAAGAGAATCTACACCCTAGCTGCAAATTTTGGCCATTGGAGAAATTAGATTTTTTTTTTCTCCTGTCAGAAAATACTTTCAAAAGTGAAAGAACAAAGCATAACTATAAATATATATTTTTAAATATATGCATTCATCCAACAAATATTTACTGAGGATCTATAGTATTCCAGGCACTATTCTAGGCACTTGGGATAAATCACTTAAAACAAATCAAAACAAATAAACAAAACATGGCCTCAAAAGCTTACACTATAATTATGGGAAATAGACAATAATAATAACTAAATGATTTAGTATTTAGTAAGGGCTAAGAGTTATGGAAACAATATAGCAGGCTGAGGGGATCCAGCTGCTGCAAAGAAGGCATGTTGCAATCCTAAATAGAGTGGTCAGGGTAGAACTCGACAAAAAGATCAACTCTGGGCAAAACTTGAAGGCAGGAAGCAAGTTGCACACGCTGGCTACCTGGAGAAGAGTGTAGCAAGCAAAGGAAATGGTAGATGCGAAGGTCTAGGTGTAAATCAGGGCCTTTCCTCAAATCTACTACCAGGTTCTTAAACTAGGATTTCCAAAATTTTGAGGAAACTCTAGTAGGAAGATTTAACAGAAAAAAGGGGAGCAGAAAACAGGCAAAATAGAACTCATGAACTCATATTAATCAGGTTCTTGGTTAGAAGCTAAGAATTCTCTCTGATAGTTCCAAGCCAAAAGATATTTATTAGGAAGTTACCAGGCTGTCACAGAATCATGACCACAGAAGAAACGGGCTTTAGGCTAATGGGCTGACCATGCCGCAGACCCAGCCCGATGCGGAAACCCTGCCCAGTTCGCTGCCCCTGAACAACGACTGTCAGGAGACACACTCAGCTGAGGCTGACATGCTGCCAGCATCACAGCCACTTCTTTCTAAAGGTCTCTGGCCAGCAGGCCCTGCCTTCCCAAAGAGAGGAGTTTCTGTGGCCCCTGCACCCACAGAGCAGAAGCTCCACGCAGAGCCTGCTTCCGCAGGGCTCACCTTCTGGTCAGAGGTTCACACAGGTGGTCTGATTGGTGAAGCACAAGGCCCTCACCTGGGCGCCCACTCAGAGGGAGATTGGGGATTTGAACTCTGACTTCACTGCAGAGGCAGGATTCAAAACGTGAATTTCCACTAACACAGAAATGCTACTCAAAAGATGATAGGAGGCATGAATAAGACAAACATCCATTACGGAGCTAAAAAGACACTGAAATAGTTTTTTTTTTTTTAATTTTATTTATTTATTATTTATTTTTCCCCCAAAGCCCCAGTAGATAGTTGTATGTCATAGCTGCACGTCCTTCTAGTTGCTGTATGTGGGATGCGGCCTCAGCATGGCCGGCAAAGCAGTGCATCGGTGCGCGCCTGGGATCCGAACCTGGGCCGCCAGCAGCAGAGCACGCGCACTTAACCGCTAAGCCATGGGGCCGGCCCAAGACACTTAGTATCACTTAATGGATCAGTACTTTAAACTTCTGAAATCTCGCTTTCTTCTATAAAATGGGGTTATTAATTCAAATATTGACCTCTTTTGAGATGCTTCTGATAAACAAAGGATTCTGAGATGTGCGTACGTGTGTTGGGTGTGGAGGAGACAACAGTTTTGCTCTGACAGCCAGGTAAACACAGAGCAGAATGGGGAAAGCTGCCTCGCACCCTGGGTCTGCCCACTGTGAAAGGAATACCCACACGCTGCTTTGTGCTTCTGGGGCCGGAGGCTTGGGGATTGTAGAGGCCTGTGCCTTGGCAAGGAAGCAGTGTTTTCATGCACAGCCCCTGCAGCAGTACACAGCACAAGGACTTCCACAAGAGAACCAAGGAGAAGAAGGTGGAAGAACTGGGGCCCCTGGGAGACCCCACCAGGAATGCTGCAGTACCCACTGAGACCTCAAGGAGGTGGTGAGGTGCTCAGAATGCAGGATATAAAAAAGATGACTAAAGTGTTGCATTAATTTGCATTACTTCTACGCATTTGGAATTATTATTGTCATGTGACCTCATGTGTACAAAAGTCTGGGAAAAAATCAGCTTACATATATGCTAAAAAAAAAAGTCCTCTAAGAAAGTATGTGACAGTAAGTGCCCACAGAAAGTGATCATGTGCCCTTTGTTAATACTAAATAGAATATCACCAGACAAACATCAATCATACTTACCATGCAGCAGACTTATAAAAGTGACAACAGGAAACATTATCTATACGAGCATGTCCTAGGTTACAGACGGATTCTCAAGTGCTCTACGTTACGTTAACCCATTTAATCATCACAACAACCCTATGAGTTAGGTATTATTATTATCCTCTACTTTACAAATAAAGAGACTGAGGCAGAGATAGATTAAATACCTGCCTGGAGGCCATACAACTAGAAAGTTCAGAGTCAGGACTTGAATCCAAGCATTCTCGCCCAAGAATCTGTGGGCTTACCCCCTGTGTTATGTCACTGTGCTCTGATACGTGGGAAAATAATTCATAGCTGAAAACTTATGGCCTTTCAGCAAAATATGTATGAGTGATTTAAGTGATAAGAGAGAACTAAAAAAATTATAACTGATGGATAATTTCTTACATTCACTAAAATAAAGACAACACAATAAATAAACATCTATAACTTCTCATACATTTAGACACAGTAACAATGGCACAATAGAATTTAATGTTAGCGTTGCTTGCTAGAACCTTCTCAGGATTTCTCCACCCCAAGTTTCAAGGAGATAATCACAGGTGTGTTTGGCTTTGTTGCTGACATGCAAACTGTTTACACTAGGACTTCCTTTCAAACATTCAGTGTCTTTCTCAGTTTCTTTTTTTTTTTTTGTGAGGAAGATCAGCCCTGAGCTAACATCCATGCTAATCCTCCTCTTTTTGCTGAGGAAGACCGGCTCTGAGTTAACATCTATTGCCAATCCTCCTCCCTTTCCACCACCCCCCCCCAAAGCCCCAGTAGATAGTTGTATGTCATAGTTGCACATCATTCTAGTTGCTGTATGTGGGACGCGGCCTCAGCATGGCCTGACAAGCGGTGCATTGGTGCGCGCCCGGGATCGGAACCCGGGCCGCCAGTAGTGGAGCGCACGCACTTAATTGCTAAGCCACCGGGCCAGCCCTCTTTCTCAGTTTTTATTCACAGTTTTTTATGTTCTTTTCCTAGGACTCGAATTGGTCCCCAAGTTTGAAAATGGTTAGGATATTTGACAAACAAGTGAAAATAGAAAATTGCATCATTTATCATTTAATCCACTTGGCATAGTGGACTACACAGGGCTTTATGGCCTTAAGTTTGTCCACAACAACTCCTTACCAGACAACCTTTCTCAGCTCGTTTCAACACAGTGAGCCTCTTTACTGCTTAATCGGAATGGGGTGAACCTCAAGACTCTGCACCCTTTCTCCAGACCTGGGCTCCACTGTAGAAACTGCTGGTTGTACTTTACCTCCCATGTAGATTGCCAGCCCACAGGTTCCTATTTTTTCTAATTATCCTCAAGAAGATAACGCAACACAAATTTGGAAAGGAATTCTCACAATTGAGTCAAAGGAAAATGGAAATGAAACTGCGTGTTCTAGAATATCTTATAAAGGGAATTAAAGTTTGGGGAGAAAGTGTGTGTGTGCGCGCATGCATGTGTGTGATGAGAAAGAGACAGAGAGAGAAGAGAAGTAAGAGAAGGAGGAAGAAGAACAATATCTTCATCCTTCCTTTTGACCTCAGAAATCTGAGTCCATATAAACTCCTTCAGGAATAGTTTCAGGAAAGTATTATATCCGAATTTAAACATTACAGAAGGTCAAATCTAGAAGTTTTGCAAATGAGTGCATAAGCATACCATCCTGTCCCTAAGGTTTCCTCACGTGGAACATTTATGTGATATATACACTGGGAAATGGTTCAGGGAGAGAAAAATCACAACAAGTTTTATAGAAGACTTAAGCATAAACCCAACCTGTATATGCTTAGCTCAAATTATGATTTTCCTCATGTAAGAAATTTAGGAGAAATCATGAAGCAGATTAGTTGCATGATTTTATGGCTTAACCACTATGAGCTGTTGAACAGAATGCAAATTGGAGATCCCTCTTTAATTTTGCAACTGTTTAAATTAAAGTCTTGACAACCTGGGAAACAGGCACAACAACCTCCCAGTGACAACTACTGCTACAGCCAAAAAGAATTTGGCCTGTTCCCACTGCTATGAACAGTCCAAGTACAACTCCAAACAATACCAGAATGAAGACAGAAAGTTCTGCAAATGCATAAAGACAGTGCTACCCTGTGGAGCTGTTGTTGTCATTGTTGTTATTGTCTTTATTTTATTTCTAAGTTTAGAAGTAGTATGCTCATAGCCTTAGAGTCTGGTAAACTCAATATGCCAAAAGGAAGAGTTGACCTCATATTTCTTTTACAACTTCAAAAACGTCTACACTGATCAGCACATATATGTTATAGTGAGTTCAGGGGAGGAGTAGACATTGAGCACTATTGATGTTCGACTTGATCTCGCTATTTACTTTTCCCCATGGAATGTGGACAGAAATGACAATCGGTTCGGTTCAAAGTCTAGACCTTAAGAGGCCTGCATGCTTGCACTTGCTTCTAGGGAGTTTCTCTGACCATGACCATGAGAACATGTCTCCAGATATTCATGGCCTCTCCACCTTGGGCCCCAGAATGTGGGACATGAAGCAGAGATGTGTGAGCATGAGAATAAGTACTGAATACTGTATGCTGCTGAGCTTTGGCAACTGGCTTATAGCACTATTGTGACAATAACTGATAAAATATGACTTAGATATCAACCACATAAAATAAAATTCTGCAGAGATTATAAGGAAGTAAATTGAATGATCAATGATGGCCCTGCTTTCAAAGCATTTGCAATTTGGTTAGAAGCATAAACAGACATATAGGGCGGATGAGCAAAATAAAGAGAAATATTAATTCTGTTTTGGCCCAACTAATTATCTACTTTCTGGTCCGTAATGTCAGTAGTTATACCAGGCACTTTAGCCGTCGCTCACGAAGTCACTCCTAGTACCCTTCTCCAGCTGCCCTTCTTCCCTCCCACCTAGTCCTCACTTGAACCCAATCTGGGTTCACTCTGAGCCTGTCCCAACTCAGTTCCAATCATTGGCAGTGTAATCCTGACTTCTTGCCTGTCTTCACCTCCTTCAAACACGGTGCTTGGATCTTCCTGCAATTTAGATAGCAGTTGTCCCCGGTGGTGATAGTCCTGGCTCATCTCTTCTGGGCTTAGTGCCTCCCATCCATGCACTCAGAAACTCTGCATGGAACGTTGGAGAAACTATTCCTACGGCTGGATCGCTTGACTGGCGATCAGCTGCCACCCATAGGGTGATGCAAGAGTTAAAGTGTATATATATATTTTATGTATACATGATACATATATGTATGATTTCTAAAACAATGCAATCAAATATACTGATATAAATTATTTTGTGTGTGTGCATATACACACACACATATATAAACATTCCATTCAATTATGTCTTAATTCTATGCTGTGTGAAGGTCATGGTGTGAAATACAGTGATATAAATTTTATTAGACTATCACTGCCCCAAAAGGAGCTCAGAACATTTAGAGAAAGAAGGACATGTACACAGCTAAGAGAAATGCAAGTCAGAATGGAATTAGGGCCAAAAAAGAGCAGTTAAAATGCTAGGGTAGCCCAGAAGAGGAAACTATGAATTTTGTCCAGCAGTCCTAAGAAAGGTTTCACGGAAATGGTTTCGTTTCATGGAAATGGTGGCTTGGTGGTGAGGAGGACTTCAGCAAATGTTGCGACTGGGGAAGAGTTTGTGCAGGTAGGAGTCACAAAGGAAAGGGAATCCGATTTTCACTGCAGCATCGTTAGGAAGCAACTGTTAGATTTCTGCACATAGGAAAGCTATTTTAGTTCATTGACTGTAGTTCAGTATTGTGGGCTTAAAAAATAAGAGAGGAGGGAGATGCTACCAAAATTGTAAGGCCAAATAATTAAGGGTTATTGCACCAAAATGTTTCACTGTCTGACCAAAATATAAAGTCTCAAAACACTGATTTAGGAAAGCAGATTCTGGCGACCAAAGAAAGTATTTATATTCTTTTTCTTTCTAAATAGAATACCATTTCTGAGGAAACGTTTAGTCAGAGAGAAAAACAACCTCCTCCATATCAGAAAATAACGGTAGACATTCATCAAAGTCAGTCTTGGTCTTACAGCTTGTCGGCCAGGATCATTAAATCAGAGCATGTGTCTAATAGTGTGATTAAGAGCTAGTCAGTGACATTAGGAATTAACATTTTTATAATGTTGTTCAATGTTCTCTTCTCCCTGCCTATTTAATTGAAGGGAGCTCAAAAGGCGAGGGGGGGGGGGGCAGAAAAGATTAATGATACCGCCTTTCAAAACAAATGATAAAAGTCACTTTGATGGGGTCATTTAAAGCTGGACTAGACAAACCTCTCTACAGTGTACCACAGGGATCCTTCATGGGTAGGCACAGAGGTGGACAAAATGATTAACTTAAATGATCCTATTTGCATTAAGTTTTTGTGGGAAAATATCACAACACTTTGCGTGTTGATAGCATATTTTATCTGAAGAGCCATAACGAAGAATCTTAGCAAGGTTAAATGACTTGTTCGAAGTCACATGGCAAATGAGGGCAAAGCTGGGCTTGAGGCTGTGGGCCCCTAAGGCCCATCACCTCACGGTTCATTCCCCAAACACTCACCTTCACCAAGGCTCATACACTTCCTCACTTTTCAATGTGCTAAAAACATGTGGAGATAATGCGAGCCTGGTCAGTGAAAAGGCCCAGCTAGTATAATTTGTGGGAACTGATAACAATAATAAAGGGACAACGTAGTATTTGAGTAAGATCTTTAGTTCAACACGCAATTTCTCTGATATGACAAACTTGGAAGCAGTAGTTTCCAGATGTGGGGTGACAAGAGTGTAGGAGGACTCTCAAATCCACATCAAATTGTAATGTGAGAAGAAAGTAACCTTCATTGTGTTAAGTCACAGAGACTTGGGGTGGGACATATTTATTAATAGCATAGCTTAATCTATACTAATTAATGTAGTAAAAAAACTAATGAATGTGAAACAGAGTTAGAAAAGCAAAATACCTAATGTCTACACACAGTCATAGAAATTGAGAACTGTAGTAGGTCTGGGTACTAAAGCTAAAGTGTATATTTATACTTTATAAATATAAATATGAAAAAGAAAATCCAGCATTTACTGAGCACTTAAAATATTCCAGGCAGTTTTACGTACTTTATATATCCTGGTTCATTCAATCTCCTCAACAACCTATGAAGCAAAGACTTTTATCCCATTTTACAGATGAGGAAACAAAAGCATTAACTAGAAGATAGATTACTTGCCTAAGGTAACTCAGCTAGTAAATGACAGGACCGAGCCAAAGCCATAGTGATCTCTTACAGGTGATTACCACAAACTCAAAAGTAAAATCATTGCCTCCACTATTGTTCCATTCCCCAAAAGTTATCCTTACAGCAGACAATGAGACTTTTAAAGTCTGTATCAGATGATTTATCTCTCAGATCTCTCTGATTAAAATCTTCTAATAGTACCTCATCACAAGAGTAGAATCCAAACTCCTCACCACGGCCAATAAGACCCTACACATCTGATTCCTGCAGATTCCCAGCCTTACTTCATTCTACACTCCAACCCAGTCACCGCCCTCCGCTGCACTGACCTTCCCACAGCCCTGGCATCAGCTCTTCTACGTTTGCTGCTGTCTCTGCCTGGATCCCTCTCCTCATGGGTTTTTACAATAGCCAGTTGTATTGCAACATTAGATCCTGAAATGAAATCTCACCTCTTCCCCCTTGACCCTATTTAAAGTACTCTAAAATCACTTTATTATTTTCTTAGGAGTACCTACGACCACCTGAAACCATACTTTTGTTTGTTTTTCTTTGTTTGTTTAACATGTTCCTCATATGTCACCCTCATTAGAATGAGAGCAAAGGCTTATTAAGTCTTGTTCATGACTGTATCCCCAGCATATAGAAAGTGTCTTGTTTGTGCTAGGAACTAAACGCATATTTGCTGAATAAACAAATGACTAGAAGCCAAGAAAAAGAAATATCAGCACAGTGGGACTTCCCATAGATCACATTAAAAAATAACTTGTTGCAGGAACGTATATGATTACAATACCTTTAGTCTCTACATAGGTATATTCATCTTTGGCATTTTACATCATCATCGAAGACATTAAGTATTTCTGTCATCTTAGTGATAGGCCCAGAGAATGACACCTATCAAGTACTTGAATAAGTACTTACTATAATTGTGGCATAGAGTGAGATCACCATACATAAAGATGGTCACATACCAGTTCATTTGTGTATTTAACAAATAAAACATTTACAGTGGACAAGGCACTTGTCTGGTTAGAGTGTAAAAATATAAAATAGATATTAGCTCTGCCATTAGGACTCTCACAATGGAGTAGATGAGAAAAAAATGTTAAACATTACCTTTAATGCAAGTTATAATGAAATAAATTTGAAGTAGAATTTCAAGCAACATGTGGAAAGTCAAGGGGGAAAAAGTCTAAAGTTTAGTGGCGAGTACATTTCTGGGGGAGAACTCTAAAGTCATTTCTATTTTGAATACACCTACCATTTCTGTTTTCCAACCAGTGAAATAAAATTACATTTCCATACCATTAGCATTCAAGACACAGTTGACAAAATTTATGCCATTCAACCCTCCCAACAACTCTGTGAAGATTTTCATTCTCATTTTATAGATAAATTGAAGCTAATAAAGGATTAGTAAATTTCCCAAGATGACACAGATCAGAAGACTTTAATTTAGATCTTTTGGCTCCAAACCCCAATAATATTTTTACTAAATCATATGAAACCTGGGCCTATTACAGACATAAATAAAAGAGTATCATAGGTCTTAACAGCAATTGGTCTTGAGTCAAATTATAATAGTACAACATAAGTATTTTTTTGGTAAAACTCCAGGGCTTTATTAAGTATGTATCTCCAACTCTCTTGGGGATATTCCCAACTATATTGACTCCTCAACTATGCTAATCTATCAATTGATTTATATAACAAACAAACAAAAGTGAGCTGCAGAAATAAATGTTCTAATAAGTCCATTGTTTCTAAGAAGGCCAATTTGCCTGAACTCCTATAACTTTGCTCAAAAGCCACCTAAAGGAGTGACAGGCTCATCGTATAACAAGAAACCAACGGAAATTTCTCTCTAGAAATCTTAGATCAATGTTTCTCAAAATGTAGTTTCTGTTTAACTTGAATCAGAAAGATCTGGTGTGCTCATAAGAACACGGATTCACAGAGCCTTTTCCCAGACACTCAGGGAGTGGAGCCCAAGAGTCTCCATTTCTGTTGTACTCACCAAGTAACACTAAAATTTTACACAATAAATTTTAGAATCACTGGTTAGAAGGTTTGAACTTCATTTAAAATGTTCAAACAACCCCCTTTTATTTTTAAAGAATTCCTACGATTATTAAGTACTAATGAGCTACTTAGTTTTAGGTTTAATTCCATTATCAAAACACATGCGTTACTTATATTAGTTCCAGCTAAAGAAGGATATGATGATAGGAGGAGACGAATAAAATATAGTAAAAATAAAGTTTAACTAGTAACTGAGAAAAAGTTCACTGAAATATATATTAACTAATTTCTTTTTTGTCTTGCTCCAATGTACATGCAGTTAGTAGGTATTTGATGCTGCTAATCTTCTCATGAATTCCCTAAGAGATTCCCCAGAGAACAATCTCCCACAGTTTTCCATCCTCTCTAGCCCTCATCCCCATCCCGCTTCAGTTCATTTTCTTTAGCTAACTCTGTGCCATACTTCGGAAAGATTAGGGAGGTCCACTTCAAGTTCTTTTAATTTTCTTCTATTCTGTTCAAGAAAAAAAAGAAGTTGCCATGCCCACTTCCTGTGTCAATGGCTCTCCCGTGCTCACTCTTCATTTGTGTCCATGGGAAGACAATGAAGTTGTTCCTTTATCCACTCAGTTCCTCTATCTGTCTATTCATTAGCCAATTCACTCATCCATCGACTTAGCTGTTTCTACCAGTCTCCTCCCACCTCACAACCCTCTAGTGGACGTGGCCCTTGGAGATACGGGGTATTTTTCTTTGCCCTTATTCATACATATTTCATCTATTACTTATACAAAAATGCCTAAAAAGCCTAGATTTCCCAGCCCTGCATTCTTTCCTGAGTTGTTTGGTGGACCTGACGGTTCCATCAGTATTTTCCAATACTTGCTCACAGAGCCTGAAGAATATTTATTACTCATTATCCGATATGTATGTATATAAAATGTACACAAAGGTGTTCACACCTACAAATTCCCCAATAGCTCCTAATCATTTACTAAATAAGGCACTCAATAAATCAATAATTGTGTGTTAAATGAAGTGAGAAAGGAGTAAATGTGGCATTGCTAATCAAAATGCCATTGTGATCATTCATGTTAATAGATCCACCTCTAAGTCATTGTTACTATTTATCAATACAACAACTAACCCACAATGGCTTATAGCATGAGTCTCTCAACCATATTGTAAATTTCTCCTGATGACTGCATAATTTGTGGGACTTTCTGTGTTGAAAAACATGTAACAGAGAGTGAGAATGCTTATGTAAGCACTCAATATTTCCTGTAGTTTGATCAACTAATTCAGATTCACTATAAATTGTAGAAAGTTAGAAATAAACACACACACACCTCCACACCCTTTCTTATCTGAGTGATTGTTTTAATTCCTCTGTCCTCCTCTCCCTGGTTCTCCTTTTTTTTTCATTCTCTCACTCCCTCTTTCTCTTTCATCCCTCTCCCTTCCCATCTTCCCTCCCTCCTTTCTTCTCCTTCCTTAGGTCCTGCCCTCCCGTCCCAAAATTGTTTTTACTTCTCTTGTTCCTTCTTCTATCCTCCATCCCTTTTTTTGATCCACCCCCAACAACCACTCTTAATTTCTTCTTTTTTAAACACACAAACACAATCACAGATACAAGAAAAATTGATCACAATTTTATCTACAATACTCTATCACCAATGGTTAATAGACATTACCTGGCTATGGTCAAAAAAAAGAAAGAAAGAAAGAAAAAAAAAAAACCACCAAAGAAAGAGCTAACAGGAGTCCTTTATGTAAATACCCACATGAATCAAGTTTTCCTTCAAAGTAGTTATAATAAGTGAGCAAATTCATCAAAGAGAGCATGAAGGTGACAAAGTGAGTTAGCCTTTCATAGCACTAATGAACAAACAAAAACCCCCTATTCATTTATTTCTGTACTTGAAACATAACTGACGGCTGTAAGTCTAATATTCATTAAAGGCCTGAACAAGGCATAGACAGAAAGTTGATGGAGCCCACAGATCACACCCATTAGGAAGTGCTAGAAACAGCACAAGGCAGCAACACAAGAAGAATGGGCACAGAGCAGCTCTTGTGATGAATAAAATATGAAGAACTTTGCAATTACACAGACCAGAGAGAAGTGGCCAGAGAATCATCAGCATAATGCTAGTAATAAAAATAGGATTTCATGCCTGTATCTCCTATTTCACATCCCCAAATCTGAATAATATTTATTAACCACTCTCCTGTTTATGGTTATATGCAGGGTACATGACAAAAAATAAAACAAGGTTATGAGTTTCCTGCCTTCAAGGATTTTCTGTTCCATGATAGCCCACAAAGGTCATTTAATTATTCTGAAAGATATTCTACAATCAGAAAATATACAAAAGTGGTAATTTTGTTTCTGAGCAGGAATACGTCATTTAAAAGAGTACTTTATATTTTTAAAAAATTAGATAAAATGACCAATTTAAATAACTGATTAATAATGTGTGTCAATATAAAGTAATTTTCTAAATAAAAATTGAAAACATTGGCTAGTGTTTACACAGGACTTATAATGTACTAGTTACTATGTTTCCACATTATAAAAGGTGGAGAGCAAGAAATGAGGTTATGAGAGGTTGCAGGCATCTGCCTAAGGGCAGGGATGATTGTAATAATTACACACCCAGCATATTAGACACTCAGTAATTCTTTAAATAACAATTGAATAAATAAATAATGTGTGTGTGTTTAGATATACACGTCTATATACATACACATATGTCTAGTGCAGTTACCAGATACTCAGCAGTTCTTTAAATAGCAAGCGAATGAATAAATACATATGTGTTTGTAGATAAATATGTCTGTACACACACACACACAATGTCTAGTGTACAACACACAACACTACACTGTTTAAAAGGTATATCAGTACAATCTTAATAATAATTCCAATATGATTCCCCAAAAGATGAATTATTTTACCTAAGATTTGAGACAGTATCATTATCAAGAAATTTGTAGCTATATTGCTCACAACCAGGTGTGTATTTTATCAGATAACATGATGCAGGTCTTCGTCCTCCAGGAGGTCATGTTGTTGCTATCACACGATTGGAATATAACATGATATACTACATCTAGCACTCAACTCCAGTGCTGGCAAACCTACGCCTTGTCTCCCATCAGAATACACCATTAACATAGGCTGCCTTCTAGGATCTCAGTCAATAGGAACAAGTCAATTAAGGGGCCTTTCAGTTGACAGAGACAGCTAATGCATTGTTGGCTGCTCTTAGAAGTCTAGAATCAAATTAGAGAAATAAGCGCATTATCAAAGGGAAAAAATACCTCTGAGGGGTAACAGTTTTCTAGGACAGTGCAATTCAAGCAACATCTAAGATCTAGGACTCATTTCTGGCTATATGGAAAATCTCTCAAAAGAGAGGGTATGATTCTATCCTTATCTCCAGTTATTCTGGAATTGTGATAACTACCATCATATTTCATCAAACATTAGTTGCCATAGATAATAAGTTGTACCATTATTTTATGTACCACTAAGAAAGAAAAACTGCTACCAGTTTAACTAAAATACACCATTGATTGTAAGATTCATTCCAATTTCAAAGGTATTAAAAATGAAAAAAGAAAATTAGTTCCAACTATGTTTACATATATAGTCAAGCTTCCCATGACTCATTCCATCTGCAATTAATGATCTTTTTTATCTAGTCAGGAAAATTGCTTAGTATTGGTTTTTTTGTTGTTGTTGTGTATATGACAAGGATAAAGAATAATCTGGACAACAGAAAACAATAACAGCAACTCCATCAAGATTCTAACAGCTTTCTCATGAACAATAACTACTGTTTGGCTTAAATTAGACATTTAACACAAGTATTTTATAAAAATGTTTGAAGACTAGAGTTTTCAAATAAGAAACGAATATACAGGTGATGATTTCAAAAGAGGGCCCCAAATTCTCTGACACTCCCCTTTTTCTAAATCTAAGTGGGCTTGTGACTGCTTCAACAAACAGAGGAGGGCAGAAGTGACACTAGATGACTTGGAAGGCAAGGTCATAAAAGGCTATGTCCAATAGTTCCTGGATTGTGATTTCATGACAGACCCTTACTGATTACATCTTGGGAGCCTGAAATGCTCTCTTCCTGTATTTCAGCCAAAGAAATGAAGATGCCTATACAGGAATCTAAGAATGCCTTTGCTATTTGGAATTTGACATAGGATAACAGAAAATAGCTTAGCTTACAAATTGGATTATACATTATCATTTAGTTTAGTTTAAAAACTGGATTTAGTTTAAAAACTGGATCACGTATAAAGAACCATTAAACTCTCTTTGTATGGAGTTACCAGATTTCAGAAAAGATTATTAAGATTCAAAGGGATTTAGAATTATCCTAAGGTTTTTAATCCAGTATGTCTGTCCCTCAAATTTTACTACAAATGTTACCTTTTCCATCAAGCTTTCTTTGATCAATTCAGCTATAGATAGCTACCAATCATTTGGAACTTTTGTGGGAAGAAAAATTATGTATGTAATAAACTTCTGTATTCTAAAGATATTTCAAGTTCCCTGAGGGAAGGAATAATACTATTTCTATCTATTCATTTCTTTGATTTCAGATGGTTTTCAAAAAGAACATGATCAATAAAATCATGATAAAGTATAGACTAGGATTATTCTAGTAAGAACAGAAACTGAAATTATGGAAATAAATTATTTTTTTGAAAATTCTATTTTGGTAGTAAAAGAGAAAAGAAAGATACCATCAGTTACACATTTCTTACAAAAAGAAGGAATCACCAGTCCTCAAGGGAGGTAAAGTTTTTGAAAATCGAGTTTGGAAAGAAAGTTTCCATATGAGATCCTTTAGAGGTGGACAAAAAGGAATCTGCTGAAAAATGTCCTCAATAGCATGCCCACCACAAAGGGAATACAATGATTTTTACACAGAAGAATTTTTTGGAGGACTTTATATGGAGGAATTTCTTGGCGGTCTTTCAGAAAAAGCTAAGGGACTAATGTTGGTAAGGCAATGTATTACAGTCAAGGATTGGCTTTCAAATTACTGGTTCAATCTAAAGAGTGAAATTAAGGAACAGATTGACTGCATGTCCTTCCCATGACCCGTTCCTCCCCCAGTACTAGTTTTCTGAGCTGGGCTTTGGGTAAGTGCTTGATAGAAGACACTTTGAGAATATACTCTCTGATAGGAGTCTGTGATCTGTGATGCCGCTTTGAATTAGGCCCAAATGCTTTAGAGAACAGATGAGACAGTGAAGCCGCCCATCCATCCTGTGTGTTCAAGCTGGGGAAGGGAGGGAGGAAGAAAGTTGGACTCTTCAGCTATAGCCCCATACCCTACATCCCCACACACATTACTGTCCAGGTCATTTGAGCATACTAGGCTCTCAGACAATACTGTTAACTGATTGACGACATGTGTAATTATTTTCAGCTCCTTGTACCTGTTTGTTATATGCTGAATCATTTCCTCCTAAAATTCATATGTTGAAGTGCCAACTTCAAGTACCTCAGAATGTCTTCATATTTGGAGTAAGGTCTTTTAAAGAGGTGATTATGTTAAAATGAGGCTGTTAGGGTGGGGTCCTAATCCAGCATGACTGTGATCCTCATAAGATCTCTTCCTCTGAAGAGGCGCCAGAATGCACGTGCACAGAGGAAAGACTGTATGAGAACCCAGGAAGAAAGGTGGCCATCTGCAAGCCAAGGAGAGGCCTCAGAATCAAAAAACAACCCTGCCTACATCTTAATCTTGGACTTCTAAGTCTTGAGAACTGTAAGAGAAAAAAATTCTGTTTTCAAGACCCAATCTATGGCATTTTGTCATAGCAGCCCCAGCAAATGAGATCAGTACCACTTAGGATTCTCCCTGATTTTTGAGTTTTAAAATCCCTAACACATTGAAGAAGACTATCCTAGACCTTACTTATTAAAGGGGATGATATTCATGAGAGGAAATAGCACAAGACAAATTTAGTTTGCCAGTTTGTTTTAATTTTTTTTAATTTTATTTATTTTTTTTGTGAGGAAGACCAGCCCTGAGCTAACATCCGATGCCAATCCTCCTCTTTTTTGCTGAGGAAGACTGGCCATGGGCTAACATCCGTGCCCGTCTTCCTCTACTTTATATGGGACGCTGTCACAGCATGGCTTAACAAGTGGTGCGACAGTGCGTGCCTGGGATCCGAACCGGTGGACCCCGGGCCGCCACAGTGGAGCGCATGCACTTAACCACTTGCCCCACCAGGCTGGCCCTCCGTTTGTTTTTAAAAGCTGCTAACTTTGATGTCTTCTGTGATTTTTGTTTTTTGTCTTTACTTTTGTTTGGCTTGTCTGTCTGCTTCCAGCACCCTTCATTTGATTCTTACAGATAAACAAAGCAGAAATCTTTCAGGCAATTCTGAGTCCTGAGATCTGCCTACTACCCAGTGTGAAGAGAGAGTGGGCAGGGGCAAAGATGAGCGCTAGAATACATTCTCTTCTTCCATCCATTTCACAGGATTTTCCATTTTCATGCCTTAGAAAGTATGTTAGTGTTGGGAAAAGATGGAAACGGAAGCAGACAAATGTTCCACAGAGTGTGGAACAGCATTATTTACGTTGGTAGTAATGAAAACAATTTTTCCCACCTTAAAATATATCAAAGAAGAAAAAAAAAATAAAGGTTCAGAAATTACATCCCCAATATGATCTAGTAAAATGTAAACTTATTATTAGCCTTCAAAAACATTTAGCATTCTACTTTCATAGCTAAAGGGATATAGGCACAAAAATGATATATTTTGTCATTTTGGAAAATAAAATACAACAAATGTATTTTGCTATAGCAAATTGATTTAAAGTTGACATTTTACCTTCTGAATATTGTTGTGTTTTGTATTTTTAAAGTTCCCAGCAAAGCTTGTTCTGAGAAAATGAAATTTCTGGCTCTACCTTTTCTCTCTCCATGTCTCATGATCTGATCTGTACTAAAAGGAATTTCTAAAAGTAATAAAGTCATCTGAAAATTTAAAATAAGTTTTAAAAATTCGTTTTCTGAGTCATTTAAGAATTTGGAATTGAAAAATAAAAAGTTGTTTCCTGAAATACCTTCAGCTGCTAAGTTATTTCCGGTTTCATCAAGTGTACACTCTACACTCATCAGAGTCGAATGGGAACTGGGAGAAACAACCAGATATAACTTCAGCTTCAACTGGGGAAATGGGAACACATGTTTTCAGAGAATATTCAAAGGAGGAAACCACTAGGTTTTTCAACAGCTTCAGTGACAATATTTAGCAGTTAAAATGCTTTGGAAATACACTCTGAAAACAAGTAATAAATTAGTCAACAGAAGACATCCAGGCAGCACAAAGTCCCTTCTCACAGATGAAGGAATCAAAGCCCAGTTTTGGAGATTTGTCTCCAGGTGTGGAGTCAACACGAGATTCCAGAAACCTTGGGATCATGAGGGACAGAGGCAACACTAGATTCACAGATAATTCAAACGTGCCTTTGAGCTAGGAACCTCACTCCCATTTCACCCCCACTGGCAGGTTTGGCTATCCATAATTTTTAATTCATCCCTGAGACAATCTCACTCATCTAAGAATTCACCCTTTCCTTCTTTCTCCATGACTCTCCCCAAAGAAATCACTTATTTCAGGCAAAGAAAACTACAAACAGTTCCCCACCAAAATTTTGACCACTGGGCCTTTACTTCAAAGACCAGCCTCATTTTTTGCCTATGAAAATCTGAGCCACACACTCTCCTCAACTGTTGACAGAAATTTCAAGTAAGATAAACTTTCTAGAGGAACTTTGGCAACATCTTTAAAAGTTTTACAAATTCACTTCTAAAGATCTTTTAAAAATTTTTTTGATAAAAATATTCATCATGATATTATTCAAAGTAAAAAAAAAAGGGATATAGTCGAAGTTCCTTCAATAGAAGAATGATTAAATAAATTGCCACATAATCACATGAGGAACTATTACGCAGCCACTGAAAATCACCTTATTCATGAAGTTCTCCAAATTTCTGCTCTGAAATGGCAATTTGGAAAGAAAATTAAAAGTAAATGTCATTTAAAAATCCCTTTTTAATAAGCAGATATCAGAACAAATGATATTCCCTCCATTTCCAATCCCCTGCTGAACTTACTACTCAGTCAGGCCCCTCTTTAGGTGTGTGCTCTATATTTCTTCGCAGATTGCATGAACTCAGAGACAGGAACTTTGATTTTATTCATTTGTCCAACATTTCTTTGTGTCAAGCACAGTATTAAAGACCTTTGTATCCTATATGAAGCATGCACATTACAGGAGACAATAAGGAATTAAACATTTCTTAAACATGCATTATTTGCTACTAATTATAGGAGGTAATTTAGATATGTCATTCTATTTAATCCTTTTAATACTGTATAAGGGGAATTTTATTATACCCATTTTATAGCTGGAGAGACTGAGACTCAGGGAAGTTAAACAATTTACCCAAGGCACAAGGAAAAGAACCTGAATTTCAACCTGGCCTTGTCAGAGTCTACCTATGCTCTTATCCATGACAGGGCTCTGTCTCCCCTTCTGTTGAGGGGCACTCAGTGACATGTTCAGTACAGGCACTGGCTTGACCTTCAATGAGTCCATGCCTTTCCTTTAAGTCATTGACTAGACATCACTTCCTTAATGTTTTCAGGGTCTAGCAAATTTATATATTCAGTCCCAAAGGAAGTCGAGTATGAAAACCCATCCCACACAACAGGCTCATGCTCAGCACACAGAATCGCCTGCACTGCTTCGGCAGCGGCAGCAGCGTATTTAAAGACAATGGTTGGGGATTTTTTTGTCTATTTTCCAAGAAACGGACAGTTTGCATTGTTTTGTTTTTCCCTTCCACGATTTATACCCTGACACATTATGACACGGTCGGAAAATGCCACAAAAGAGAAACGGAAAAAATCAGGCTCAGGGAAATTCATTAATTGTAGCTTCTACCGAAACATGCAGAGCTTTTGGATTGATTTATACACTTTCTTTTCTTGGTGGAAGGTGGGCTTATGAAGTGAAATTGGAAAAGGCATTTTTCTCCATTACCAAACTCAGATAGAATAGCTTTTTAGGCGTAAAAGAGGAGCTTAATGAATAACAATTTATCACTGTATTTTTCTAAAGTTTTTATGTTCCACATCTCCTCTGGTCAGAATGAGGGGGACTGGGGAGTTTGAGCAAATTAAGTGAGACCAATCAAACAGTTGTCCCCTTTGCACCTGTTAGTCTTCTAATTTATTTGGTACAAAGATGCAAAACAACTGGTGTGATAGACTGTAATAACACCACATAATTAGTGTTGTCATGTACATGTGGATAAATCTGCATTCACATTTGAACATTGTTTTCAGAAGTGGGCAAGCAATTTGAACTGTGAGTAGCCCAAGCCATAAGGAATGTCTAACTTTTACTGTGGAACAGTCCACCCCTGTTTACTCCTGTAAACCTTGTAATTAACATATTTGTATTTGTATCCATCAGTCAAACAGACTAATTTAAAAAGGAACACATCAACTACCTCTGTTGAAGGTAGGAGTAAGCTGTGAAAATTCCATCTCCTTTCCCCTTAAGTATCACGGTTCATTTAGGCCAGTATGGCTTACATTGTTGATGTCAGATTTCCCAATATTCTGCAAAGGTTGGTACCTATGTACGAGCTGCAACAGAATCATGGATAGTATGTCTTTCAATTATTTAATTTGCAGATTTATATCACAGGGCCTTATATCACATTGACTGAATCAGAATTTCTGGGGATAATGCTAGAGATAGCATTTTAGCATGCTCCCCAGATGACTTTTATACACCTCATGGTTTGGGAGACACTATGTCAAGTCAATGCTTTATTTAGCATTGTCTGTGTTATCATCTATTTAAACAAGTATTTATTGAGTGCCTCTAGGCAGGTGCTACTATTCTACACACTAATGTGCAACATTCAACACTACTCAAGTATCCCCTAAATGTTAAAATGATACGAATTCCACCATTCCATTCTGAAATGAATACCTTTCATAGGGTAGAAATTATGCCAATCTGGCAGCATGCAACCTCTGAGCTTCGTTATGGCAAATAGAGCATACACTCCCCCTCTCCTCCATCCCCTTTGGATCACAATCATACAGCAAATCAAATTGGATTCTACCCATTTTAATTTCCCACCCTACTCTGGAAATGGCATCATTTACTATTGTGGTTAAAGGCGATAGTGCTCCTGATTAAAATAATTATATAGTGGGAACTTGGCCAAATGAAAATAAAGTGTGGAGGATGATCATCGAGAGATTTAGAACTGTGTTGAAGAGGATAAGCACCCAGGGTATTTAGGCAGGCGGTGATTACGAGTAGCAGGAAGAAATTAGACAAAGGAACACTTACGCTGAATACCGCAGAAGTTTTGCCAGACCAGCCCTGTTTCAGAGCATGATGATTTCCCAAGAGACGAATATTTATTCACAGGTTGTTGGAAATTGCAAAGAGACTAACAGTCTAATTTTATTTCCTCTCATCCTAACTAGGTACACTGCCAGAAAAATCTATCAGCTAATCAATACCTATTTACTCTTCATCTAGTAGCTTATTCTAAAAAATGTGTGTGTGTTTGTATTTCTATTCACTTATGCATTTCCAGTGTCTAGCATGGGTCATTACCAAATAGCAGGTGTTTGTTGCTGTTTAAGTATGGAAAGAGTATGGGAAATATAAGATTTTTCATTTAAGTAGTTTATAGCCTAATGTAATTAAAAAAACAAACACTCGTTGATAAGATGACAGTCTTTCGAAGACACAGAGTTTTTAGGCATTGTGTAAGTAGCTTCTACTACTGCTACTGTGACTCCTAAGCCTAATTTGCCCAGCAATCTGAGAGAGAGAGGGATTCCATAAGTGAATTTTCCAAATGATAAACGTGGATTTTTTATCATGCAATTTTTTTTAAATTTTTTTTTAAAGATTTTATTTATTTATTTCCCTCCCAAAGCCCCAGGAGATAGTTGTATGTCATAGCTGCACATCCTTCTAGTTGCTGTATGTGGGACACGGCCTCAGCATGGCCCGAGAAGCAGTGCATCGGTGCGCGCCCGGGATCCGAACCCGGGCCGCCAGCAGCAGAGCGAGCGCACTTAACCGCTAAGCCACGGGGCCGGCCCCTATCATGCAATTTTAAGAAAAAAATAATTATGGTAATATTTGTATAGCAATTTTTAAACTGTCCCAAGCTCTCCTAAGTAGAATATGGCCCAAAACATTCAAAGTCATTATTATGATCAAGAACTGTATGTTCCAGGGTTTGTTTAAATATTTAGACCTACTTGAATTTTTTTCACTTTTTTTGATCATTTTCCTTTTGGTGGTGGTCTTATAGGGGGCTCGGCAGGAATATGTGGATAATTTGAAAACAAAGAACTGCCTATTGGGGAGAAAAAAAGGAGAGAATAAATGGAAGAGTACAGATAATTATGCAACCTTAAAAAGTTAAGAAATAAAAGAGGAAGTAAATTAAAGTACACCTGAGCTTGAAACTATAACTGCTCACAAGAGTTACATAAACATATATCTCAGTAGGACTGGTTTTAGATGAGTCATAAACACGTATTTTTTATTGGTTCTGGTATATTTCAATAGGAGGTCATCTTGGGTAGAATTAAGCTGATAGCATCTGTATTTTGAGAAGAGACCTTGGAAGTCATTTTACGTGTCTTCTTATTTATTCACATGTCCATCTTCCTCTATCAGACAAGTAACAGAGACTGGCAGCTGTTCCCATATCCATTCTTCCTCTTTCTAGCAATGGAATTTTTAGGAGAGGATGGTCATTCAGATACAGAATGTATTTCCAATGCTTCTTTGCAGCAAGGTAAAGCCATGTGATTGTGTTCGGGTCAGTGGTACATGAGTAAATGATGTGTGTCCTGGAAAAGAAGGGCCCACCTCCTTGCTTCTTCTTACTGCAGCCTCTACGGGAACATGGTGGTGAGATATCCAGGATTATGCAGAGAAGTTTAGCTTCTTGGAGATGGCAAAGCAATGAGGAAGAAGAAGCCTGAACTAAAATAACCTAGGATCATTATGTGAGAGACATAAATGTATCTCATGCTCAACACATTGCTATTTTGATTCTTTATTTCAGCAATCAAATGTGTTTTTTAAGTAATAGGATCCAAATGTCAGGAAAGCCATGTCCAACGTCTTACTCATTTTTGTATCCTCCGTGGCCAGCCCAATGCCTCACACCCAGTAAGTGCTTGAAGAATTGAGGCAGAGCGCTCAGTATTAGATGGCATCCTCCTCAGTGAAATACCCACTAAGTTCAGCTGTCATGTGTATCTGACCAAATATTGAACATGCGTATGTACTCTGCATTTATGGGGCCAATAATGAGAACATTTTTTGCCTGTTATTACAATTTTCTATGGTTATGTTACCTTGTTTCTAGTAGTCCTGTCTTTCTTCATCTCTTCTGTGAAATTATATTTTGTAAGTTGTCTTAAAAGTTATGCCTTTTAAGGCATAATGTGCTGGAATTATGCCTAAAGGGTCAATGGGGTATTTTCTACAAGTCAAGAACGTGCCTTTGTGAATCTTCACAGATAAGAGATTTTTCCAGATTGTCTCTGGATTCTAGATTCTTAGCTGTGCTTAGAGAGTTAAAAATCTATGTATATGTGGTTCTAGTAAAATATAATTGTATATTCAATGTATAAGTGGCCCCATATAAATATAACCATATATTTAATTATACAATATATAATATAATGTATAATATATAATACACACATTATAAATTATATTATATATTGTATACCATATCTATATTTCTTAAACTCACAAGCAATATTGTATTCAGAATTCCCCAAAACAGGTAGTTATTCTGGACTTACTTTGAAGAAATAGGAGCTTCTTATAAATATCCAGTAACAGTGAATCCTGGATACCAACTTGAAGGTAATATTTTTGTCTTTGAAATAACACCATGTCTGAAACTTGACCTCACCTAAACCTCACAACACTCAGAACTGAAGTTCTGGTTTCCACTATAACAATCTGAGCCTTCTTTAGACTATACTTTCCAAAAGATTTCTGTTTTCCACTCAAAATCTAGTCAGTCCTTGTATGTGGTCATGTTGGCCTAAAATGAAGAAAAGAATCAGAGGAGATGCCCAAGCAAGAAGGTGAAACATTTCACGTTTCCCTTGATGGCAGGAGTAGGGGGCAGAGGGGGTCAACAAAATTGATTTCTTAATTTCTGACACCTCTTCCTCCCCAGCATTTGAGAAGTGGAGGCCAGGCTGACAAAAGATGTCAATTATCAGTAGTTTTACATCAAAATTGGTGTTTTTACTAGTTTCACTCTACTTAAAACTGAAATTGGATCAATTAGATTCATAAATGCATATTGAATCATTTAAAGGTGTTTAACAAGGTTTGTAAGTGGAGTCAAATTATACTCAAAGTTCACGTAAGCGTGATTGTTAAAATCTTTTAGACTTATAAGTGGAATAAGATTTTTATCTAAACTTAAAAGCATAAAAAAACTGTTTTAAAAGTCTATTTAACTGTAATATATTGAACATCAATTGTTTAAACTAAAAATAAATTTTAATAGTTATTTCTAGATGTAAAAACAATGTACTAAAGTATCAAAAACATGTCACATCATCACCATCATTCTCATTTCAAAATTGCAAGTAATTGAGAGACAATGAAAGGTGGACACTAGCCCCCTCTCACTGATGGAAAATAATGCTACAAGCCCAGTGAGGACCCAATGTCAGGCACAGAAAGAGGGTGGGTGAATTACACAAAGCCACTCATTTTGGCCCATTTTCTCCCCTATCAGTGTTGGCTACACATACATAATTGGAGTCTACACTGTCTGCTTGGTGTAGCTCATGGACATAAATTTTATGTTATCAGTGATTAGCATGATCCCTCCAGTGTGCCTTGGACCCCAAGTATCACGGAACTGGCATGTACTCATTGCACGAATCAAGGCTCAACATCTCCCAATACTTTCTGAAATATCTTCACACAATGAAGCACTGAAGTACTAAAGGCCATAATCAGAAAACCACTCAGTAGGAAATCTTTGTGGGTTGTTTAATGAGAATGCAGCAGCTGTTGGTATCCAAAGGGTACATGAACCTCTCAGGGTGACAACAGTTAAAAACACCTAGAGCTGAGTTGTTTATTAGCAGAGGGCTAAGGTCATCTATGGGAACACAAGAGATATAAATGGTGATGGAAAGGGAGGCATGCTGATACACACCCTTATCCACCCCCCGCCCCCAGAATGCCCTTCTGGATAGCTAGCTCATAGACACATTTTATCATTAAGCTTGACTTCTCTGGTAAATATCACACAAGCCTTCTCTCATTCTCCAGATAGACTAGAGACCCCTCCTCTGGGCTCCTGTACGACCCTGGATTTATGTCACTGACAGAATGGATCAAACCTTACTACTACTACTACTACTAGTAGTTATTTGCTTGTTTCTCTGTCCCTCTAGGCAGAGTGAATCACAAGGACAACCATAATGCTTTTGGTGTTTTCTTTTGTTTTGTTTGTTTTTTAATTTCTGTGTCTCAAGCACCTAGCCCATGATTTGTGGTCAATTGAGGGTCATTGAGTAAAATAATGAATAAATCTATCTATCCCTTCTTCTATTCCATGTGGAGCCCTTACATTTCACCAACTGTGTGTAACAACTCATCAAGGAGATGGATTATTAGATATTAATAATGGATTATTAATCCATTAAACATGAAGATATTAATCCATTAAACAAAAAGATATTAAAACATAAAGATATTAAACATGGATTATTAGATATTAATTAAATTAAGTGACTGTATTCAGCTGTGATGGGGTTCTGTTTTTGAGCAAACGGTTTATTATAATATTTCTTCTACTATATAAATACCTAATTCAAATTTCTGTCTTAACTCACTAATTTCTGAACTTCTTGAGGGTAGCTCTGTGCATTTGTTCAGTGAAAATGTATTAAGTGTTTACTCTACACCTAGATGCACTGTGGATATAAAGATGAATTAAGCGTGGTGACTCCCTCAAGGAACTTACACTGCCCTGGAAGAGAGGGACAATTGAGAAGACAAATAAAATATATCATAATACTTGGAGTGCTATGAAAGCAAAAATGAGGCTCATCAAACTCTGAATGGAAATGATGTCAGAGAAGAAAACCTAGAGGAGGGGACATATTAATCTTGGAAGAGTCCAAGGATATTCTGAGCTAAAAATAAATAAATAAGTAAAGAGAGAAAGAGAGAAATAATATACACAAAGTCAAGAGAATGTGAGAGAACATGGTGTGATCTCCAAGCTGTAATTACTTCATCAACTTAAACCACAGAGTACAAGGAGGGAAGTTTTCCTGATTTAAAATGGAGAGATAGGGAGTCAGGCAGTCATGGGCCTTTTATGCACCTGATACAGAAATTGGGATTTCTCTTAAAGGTAATAGTGAGGCATTGTAAGATTTGTATACCAGAGGAGTAACATGACCAGTTGTATGTTTTAGAAAGGACCCTCTGGTAACAGAATGGAAGTTAGTTTGAGAGGGACGTGAGAAGAAGAACAAGACTGGAAATAAGAAACATTATTAGAATGTCATCGAGATAGAAATATAGCGGATACTGTTGCTAGCCAATCCAGCAACTCTTTGTCCCACAGACCCTTCTCTCGTGCTAATAAAACCTATATTTGGTGGAATATAAGTGGATAAAGAGAAAACTCTGGATCAGGCAGCTTGGGTATAAATCCTGGTAATTATGTAATCTTCCTCAAAACACTTAAACTTTTTAAGCTTTAGTTTTCACTTCTGTAATATGGAGATAACATTATCTACAAACATGATTGTTGTGAGGATTAAATGAGGTATATGAGTAATCGCTTAGAACAGCACCTGGCATGCTCAAGTTTAGCTATCAATATTATTGTTGTTGTTATTATTTGGTTCATGTATGTACCCTACATGAGCCTTAAAGGAGGCAAGTCCCAGAAGAAAAGTAAATCGTAACTGGTCTAAACTGATCTATGTAATTCCATTTCTTTTTCAGTAATTGTTTTAGACAGAGACATATTATACAAATCTGACCAATAGGATGTAGAAGGATACCAGGCCAGGGGCTTAAAATGAGTTGTGAGGAAGACCTTCTTCTGCTAATGGATGTTATTCTTTCTATTGAGATGCTGGAACTTCATACATCTGGGGATCATGAGGGTGAGGCTTGAGGAAAATATTGAAATATTGAAAGAAACTTATCTGTGATGAGATGCTGAATTAAACAATCCTAGAACTGTCCAAATATATAACTTTCTGTAAATGACATAGTAAGTCTCCTTACCATGTTAACCATTTTTGCACTGAGTTTTCTATTACTTGTGGCCACAAGCATCTTGACTGTTACAATTCTTACGAAATGAGAGGAGCCTGAACTAAAGCAGATAGAGACGGGGGAAAGGAGGCGATTTGGAGAATAAAAGGATATAAAACATAAAGGCCCCAGTGACGGTTCGGATGTTGAGGGTAAGAAGGGAAGAAGCAGTGTCTGCTGGTGCCACTCTGATGAGGCTCACAGGAAAAAGGGAAATTGCAATATGAAGGGATGATAAGCTCAAAGGACTTGGGAAGGAAAGAAAGAGGGATTCTCCAGGAGACAAATGTGCAGTAGCAGCAAGAAGAAATGCAGCAGAGAACACTTTCCTGGACCAAAAGAAACATTTTCAAAGAGATCAGAATAGGCTCAGATGCACAGAAAACTTAGGTTGGATAAGCACTAAGAAATGTTTGCTCTATTTAACAATGACTTGGTTCCCAATTTCCCTGAAAAGAATAGTTTTAGAGAAGCGCTAAAAAGAGGAACCATTGTACAGTAGATCAAGGAGGCAACCGGGGGTCAAAAGTTGGAGACTGGGAACTCTGGCTACAAAGATTCAAAGAGAGATGGAATCATATTCATCTTCACATCTTCAGCACAGCACTTGGCATATGATCTATACTCAACAGACATTTGCTGGATGGATAGATGGACAGATGGATGGACAGACAATGAATATTAAATTCTCTTGTTGAACTGAGAAGACTTAAGCAATCTAGGCTGAAAGTTCCAAATTTACATAGGGTAAATCCACTGGTTTTCTATCATAGGTCATGTACAAAGGCATCTAACAAACTAAAATTTCCCTACCAAAGCTTGTTCTATTTATCTTAAGGAAGAAGTCGCAAGATGGAGGCTCCCTGAGCAGACATAGGCTGAAACTGTTGACCCATAGAGTGTTTTTAACTTTTCAAATTCATTTCCCAATGTTTAAAAATCAAGAGATTTAACATACAAAGTCTGGATTTCAGTGCCTTCTTGGAAAATCAGAAGACCTAACAGCACTGGGTCCACATTCCCACAAACCAATAAGGATGGACCTGGGCTTCCAATTCCTGTTCACCTCATCTCCAGCACACCAACCACATCATCTTCAGCACTGAGGTCAAGCATCAGCTACCATCTATTCATTCACCATGGATGGCAAAAAAATGGGACCAGGATTCATTTTTTTTGTGTGTGTGATTTTATAGAATTAAAAGGAAACTGTTTATTTTATTTTCACATCTATCAAAATTGGGAAACCAAAGAAAATCAGGGTGGATTTGTGGTTTAAGGAAAATAGAAGACAGTATATTCCTTTGTTAAGAAAAGTTATTTGCAACTTGGAAATAAGACAAGAGGATGACTGATACCTTATCAAGGTCATATTGAAGCATTGTTTAACAAGCCCATCCAATAATTAATTTAATTCTCTAGAAGATTATTTAATTATCTAGGGGATTAATTATTTCTTTAAGGGATTTATCTTTGTTTGACTTGCTTTCTACTATTGATTAAGACCACAATACATGTTAACTTGCAGATTTTTGTCCAGTAGAGATAAAAATGATCTCTAACTCCAAAAGTTACGGTTTTATTGCCCTATAAGACATTAACGAGTTTTGTCTCTAACAAAGTCAGCTTATTTTAGCATGTTCTCCTGACTAACGATGTAAATCTGTGTTCCTTAAGTGTTCTTTGAATTAACTTTGCCACCCGCTTGTTCCCTCATTAACGACTTGGATAAATCTTCAACATGTGTTCAGTCTATATTTGTATGCGAGTCATGTTTTTAATTTCATGAAAATTGTAACTTGACATCTTTGAGAAAGAACTTTTCCATTTTGTTTACACAAAATGGATCTTTGTAGAAATACTGCTTTCGTTTACGTTAGCTGCTTGGCCTCTGCGGACATTTTCTTTTTTTTCTTTTTTTAAATATTGAAAGTATAATCATTGTACACCCCTTGTCTCAGTACTAAACAATATGTACATAGACATGATGATGTATACATGATTTAACCAAAAACTGTGATTAACTCTAATGGGAGGATGGAGGTGGTGGATAAATGTTTTTTCCTTTTTGCAGACACTTTCCTCTGTGATCCCTGTTGAAATGAACACAACCCCCCCCATGAAGCTAGCAGTGCTTCTTTAAGCTGTTACCTCCACTTACCTCTCAGTGTGAAAGATTGCAAGAGGGATTTCCCAAGTAAACTTGCTACTTTTAGAAGGGCCTGGGGCAGAAGAGGTGTTGAATAAGAGTGATGCTAGATATTGGCCACTTCACAGTTCTGCCCAGGAGAGACTCTGCTTCACACTCTGTCGAAGTGAACACAGGACGTGGTGAGCGAATTATCACTACAATTTAGTGTTCAGAGAAGGATGCCACAAACTGGGCTGTGTGTGCAGGGTGCAGAACAGAAAGAAACCATTTCTGAAACTTCTCTGTAGTCAGTTAAGACTACATTAAAGAGAAATTGTACCTAAATAATTACTGATTCACCATAGTTTGTCAACTGCTGAGTAATTCTGGCTTAGAGAACTCGGCAATTAATGCCAATAGTTAATGATCACGAAGAGATAGTGCAAGAATCCACTGCAACCATAAACAAAGTCACGCTCATTCTTAAAAATAAGGTAGTAGCAAGGAAACTATTTGTAGCACCCTTCCTTTTTTTTTTTGTGAGGAAGATCAGCCTAGAGCTAACATCCATGCCAATCCTCCTCTTTTTTGCTGAGGAACACTGGCCGTGGGCTAACATCTGTGCCCATCTTCCTCCACTTTATATGGGACGCCGCCATAGCATGGCCTGACAAGCAGTGCACCGGTGTGCGCCCAGGATCCAAACCCCGGCCGCCAGCAGCAGAGCGTGCGCACTTAACCGCTATGCCACGGGGCCGGCCACATGTAGCATCCTTACTTTAAGGATGTTAAAAAGCTTACTTTAAGCTTTAAGGAAGCTATTTTGCAAAAGCAGTTCCAGTAAAGGCACATGCCAGTTTCTGACATAATAATAAACAGCAATGTAATTTACATCCCTCTCGTGCTAGTTATTCTCCTTGTACCTCCAATCCCCAGGATCCATTCTCTGCCTTTTCTTGCCCTTCTTTGTGCCCTTGGAGGCATCCCCTGCAGACTGCACCCCTAGATCCCCACATCTGCTGGCCAATGGAAGCACCAGCAGGAAGTTGAGAGGAGAGGGATGTCAGGATATTTCTTTCTGGCTTCCTCTCTGCTTTGGTAGCACTACCAATGGTTGAGCTTCTTAACTGAATCCAGCTTTGATCTGATAGCCTCTCCCTCCTCAGCTCCAGCGGTAGTGATGACCCCCCGCTTTTGCTAGTGTCTGGGTGCTTTCACTTTGCATGTTGGAATTTCCATTCCTGCTGTCACCTCCATAAGCAGTTCCTTCATTAAAGCCTCTTCATTTGAGTGAGATGACGTCTAGACCATACAGTAACAAATATGGGGAAAAAAAGTCCACTTGATTTTCCAATTTATTAACTATTAACTCAAAGAATATTATAAGCTCAATTATAAATACTCAGGTGATTTAGAAAACAACAGACAACCAAAACACCATGTGGACCCAACTAGTTACTTGACATATTAATTCCCTTTATTCAATTGAGTAGTTTCTATTTACATCATTATTGATATAATTTTTATATTGAATTTTATCCTTTCAGCATTAGCTACTCTATAAAAAGTTATTTATCCTCACTTATACTTTTAGATAGCCAAATTGGAATAATAATTTTTTGTAATCTTGCTTGCATAGAAAAGAAATTTACAATACTTGAGACTGATGAGAAAACTCTTTCTTTTATAACTGAAGTAAAAGCAAAAATCCAGAAAGATAAAGGAAGAGATGTTCATTTTACAGAAATAGCAAGTGAAACAGAGAGGTGTTAGGAAACCTCAGTCCTGTGGGCTGAACCACTGCAGAACTGGAATCCAGTGTTTCCATCTCTATTACCTTGCCCCATCCCTGAACACACCAGCAATTCCTGGCCATGGTCTAAATGTGACTATCTTGTTTGGATTGTCAGTTGCCTAAATCGTTGAGAGAGAGCAAGGATGAGGTGGGTGGATGGAGTCAGAGAGTTTTTTCTTCAAACTTATTTACATTTATTGCACCCTGGATTTATTTAGACAATATGATACGATGTGTGTGACACAGCTCAATAAATGAGCAATTCTTCTGAGAAAGAAATCTACTTACTTGAGAAAATGGCATTTGTCCATATCAAAAATGAAACTTTATTTCAAATTTTGATGAGATTGTTGGAGGGATCAAACCCTTTCCTCGACCTCTGTACATTGCCCCCATCACCTGGCCACCTGTCAGGGTCACCATTGGGTAGAGATGATCACCCGTCTCTCCTCAGGGTCATTGAGTGATTGTAAGTCTCTTCTTCTACACTAGGATATTTTAACCCCTTAAAAATCATGACAAATAAGCAATGGACTAACAAACGATGCTTTGGGAGAAAATACACATATTATCAGATTTTCATACAAATGTAAATTCTCCCAAAATAAAATTACCCTGAAATTATTAATTAGCATTGGATTTTGTTTGAGGCTAAGAGGAACAAAAGAGTTGAAACCACATAAAATAAATTCTATCCTTTCCTTTCTTTCTAAGCTGATGGACATTGACCCCAAGTTACACAAAACCAATTATTTCTAGCATTTGGAAAGGGAACTCTTGCTATTTTGGCAATTCTGTTTGCTACCAGTGATGAAATCTCACATGATGTGGAGCAGTAACCTAGAATCAGAGCGGCCACCTCACAATTTGCAAGTTTTCAGGCTAAACCTACAAAGACTCATTATTGTCTCCGGGGCCCAGCACCTGCTATGCAGGTAGGAGGGACAAGATCTGGGCAGAATGATCTGTTAAATTTTCCCTTCAACAGGGAAACCAGAGGCCTGGAGGGAAAGAGCCATAATGAAAGTCCACAGTATTCTTAAACTAAAAACTATCATGAAAGGTGACAGGGTAGCAAGCATGTTTTACTAAAAATTAATTTATTAATTACAAAGCCAGTCTGTTTCTAGGTGTTTGAACATCTTGAAACTTTGCTCTTATTTTTATGCTACTCATTTTTTATACAGTATATCCTCTCCATTTTTGTGTGTGTATGTGTCTGAGGAAGACTAGCCCTGAGCTAACATTCGATGCCAATCCTCCTCTTTTTTGCTGAGGAAGATTGACCCTGAGCTAACATCTGTACCCATCTTCCTCTACTTTACACGGGACGCCGCCACAGCATGGCTTGACAAGCGGTGCGTCGGTGTGCGTCCGGGATCCGAACCTGCAAACCCCAGGCCGCCGAAACAAAGCACGTGCACTTAAGCACGCTGCGCCACTGGGCCGGCCCCTATCCTCTCCGTTTTTAAAGAATCATTATTTTATCAAGTTGTATTACTCTATTCTTATTACAAATCATCCATAATGCCAATCCCTATTCATTCACCAAATATTTAGAGGGTGTCTACTATAAGCCAGACATTGCTCAAGGCACACGAGATACAGATTTAAACAGAGTAAACATAACCTGCCCTAAAGAAATTTATGCTCTGAAAAGGGGAATTATGCATACGCATATGCACACACATGTACACCACTCTATAAAATAGATATGTGTGTGTGCGTAACACATAACCATGTATATTACATCAAATAATTACATAGCATACAATTAAGTGAAGAGTACTAAAAGCAAAAAAAGCAAAAGTAGAAGATACTAAGAGGGATTGGATATGGGGAGAAAAAGAAACTGGGGCAATGCTAAATAGGAAGCTCTCCATGAGGACAGACCTCCTGGAAAAAGTGTGTTTTAGACAGTTCAGGCTGCTCTAACAAAAATGCCCTAGGCTGGGTGGCTTAAACAACAAACATATATTTCTCACAGTTCTTGAGGCTGGAAAAGTCCAAGATCAAGGAGTCGGGAGATCCAACGTCTGGCTGTGTCCTCACATGGCCAAGAAGGACATCATTTCTCTCATGTCTCTTCCTATAAGGGCACTAATCCCACTCATGAGTGCTCCACCTTCATGACCTAATCACCTCCAAAAGGGCCATCCTCCAAATACCATCACATTAGAGGTTTAGGGTTCAATGTGAATTTTGAGGGACACAAATATTCAGTCCATAGCTAAGCAGTATTTGAGTCAAACTCGAAGGAGTTACACTAAGCAGCGACATGCAGGGAGAAGGTTTCAGGCAGGAGACCAGCTGGTACAAAGATGTTAAGTTGAGAGCTGGAGGAATGACAACGTGCTGGCTTAGCTGGGGAGCAAGGAGGAGTGGGACGGGCTAGTGGGAATTGGGATGGGGGTGGGGAGGAGGCAGCCAGATCATGCAGGTATTTGTAGGCCAGGGCAAGGAACACTGGAATCAGAAGACAACTGTAATCATTTGGGTAGTTTTCCTCCTGTCTTTTTTTTTTTCCATGTTTACACATAGACAGACATTTAAAATGGTTTGAAAAAACATTAAAAATAAAAGTACTCTGCCCTATCAATTAATGATACTTTAAAATTACTTCACCATGATATAAAAACATTCTGTATGATCATATTTAAGGACTGTATAATATTCTATTTATCCTTCCAATGGACAGGTTTAGGAAAACAGATATAGCTCCTGGCATATTCCTGGAATAATGATATAATGAGTTTCACACTTTATGCCCAAGCACTCCCTTGTTATGTTTATTTAATGCTTTGAGGAAATCAGGAAAAAAGAAAATGTAAAATCCCTTCACTTGGGCATTCATGATCTTTTCAATGTGGATCTTCCACTTTTCCAGGTAGAGAGGCCCCTCGGAGGGCCCCCCCGGGGTGGAATACTAGTACTTACACCCACTCAGCTGACTCTGGGGCCGCCAGCTCTGCCTCCGTGAACCCAATTCTCCCTGTGCGCTTCTTAGGGTAGAAGCTGAAATCCCTCATGTTATTATCTTAATAAAGAGCACAGAACTGAAGCAATTTCACAGGGAGAATCCTTGCTCTTCCGCTTTTCCTCTTCTGGTGTGTTTCCACAAAGAGAAAAAAAACAGGCCCATAGGCAATGCTATTCAAATGGTAACAGCTATCAAAAGTCATCAACATTTGCCCACAGGGGTGTAATCAGCCTCTCACAGCTGTGGATGGAAGCCTAGGAACTGAAACCTTGGGGCTGACCCAGTGGCATAGGACTAAGTTCCAACGCTCCCCTTCAGTGGCCAGGGGGAAGACCTACACACCTCTCATCAGGCCATGCTGTGGCGGCGTCCCACGTAAAGTGGAGGAAGATGGGCACGGATGTTAGCCCAGGGCCAATCTTCCTCAGCAAAAAGAGGAGCATTGGCAACAGATGTTAGCTCAGGGCTAATCTTCCTCACCAAAAAAAAATACTCAAACCTAAATCTGGGACAAATTCCTTAAACTTGACTTTGTCCCACGAACAATAAGAGCATGGCATTCAGTGACTTACCTGACACCATCTGGTACTGATCTTTTATGATACATCCAGAAATAGCAAATATTGTTCCAAGAAACCTTGAGTTTTTCAAAAGAAAAGAGAAAAGAAGGAAAGAAGAGGGGCCAGCCCAGTGGCGCAAGTGGTTAGGTGCATGCGCTCCGCTGCGGCGGCCCGAGGTTCGCCAGGTCGGACCCCGGGCACGCACCCATGCACCACTTGTCAAGCCATGCTGTGGTGGCGTTGCATATAAAGTGGAGGAAGATGGGCACTGATGTTAGCCCAGGGCCAGTCTTCCTCAGTAAAAAGAGGAGGATTGGCAGATGCTGGCTCAGGGCCGATCTTCCTCACAAAAAAAAAAAAAGGAGGAAAGAAGAAAAGAAGTAAGGGAGGAAAGTGCCATTTATATGGATGTTTGAGAGCAAAGAGGTTTAAAAGCTTTGTTTTACTTTTAAACAAAATGCATAGATGCTTATTCCAACATGAGAACAGCTGGCACATTTAACATTATAATGTAAACATCTGTTCATGTTCATATGTCGAAATAAGCACATCAGACAGTAACGTTCAAAATTCAGATTGGTCTTACAATAGTGCTTTTTGATAGCCTCTGAAGTAAATGACAAAATTAGGAAGAGAGAATGGGGGAAAGGGGCAAATAAATCCTTTAACTGTGCCCCCACCTCTCCTTAATGCTGTGTCCCATTGCTTTGCCAATCATCTTAAATTCAGTTGCATCTTTTTAATAGCTGCCTTTACATAATGGAAAATTTCGTTTCAATTCTCTTTCCCCAGTGCTGTGCAAAATCGATATAGGGCAGACGTTGCTTGACGTGCAATTCTCCAGTCTCTTCTGAAATTCTGCTGAACTTTCTCTTTAGCAAAAATAAAGCAGGTAAACTCAATGGCCCTGGAATTCACACTATTAAATTAAGGGACATAAAATAAGGCAGTAGAAGAGATAACTTCCCACTCACAAAGACCTTAGAAAAAAGTCCACATCCCCAAGCACCTACCTTAGCCGTTGGAGCACACACAAAGTTGAAGGTGGCGTTAAGGGTCCTTTTTACCTGAGAAGTCCCTCACTAGCAAAAGAAAAGGAATTGCTAATAGGTCCACAAATGGGCATCACAATTTGGAATTCTAAATGATTTGAAAGACGGAAGTGCTCATGCTAAATGTAATTTTTATGACAACTGATTGGACCCCTTAAGAGTTCAGATCTTCAAAGTAAATATCTTCTTTTTGAGCAGAACAATTTGGTTTTGTTGTTGTTGTTGCTGTTGTTCTTTTTCCCCTAGTCTTGAATGGATTAATGCCTTGGTGAATGTTAAGAAAAACAAGTATTAGAGTTTAGGAAGGAGGAGAAGGGTTGTAACAAGAATAGCCAGAAAGGCTGAAGAAAAATAAAAATAATATCAGCAGATCATAGAAATGTGATAAAGCAAAAAGAGTAAAATATTAATTGTAGAAGTGAGGTAATAAGTATGAGTGTTCATTATGCAATTTTTAAATTTTTTATTTATATTTTAAAAGTTTACAATAGGATGTGGAAAAAAATTGGATCATAAACTCGCTTTGATTTAATCATACAAGAATGTAAAAAGACAACCTATAGAATGGGAGAAAATATTTTCAAATAATATATCTGTCAAGGGTTTAGTATCCACAATATATAAAGCACTCTTACAACTCAACGATGCAAAGAAAAATAACCCAACTAAAAAATGGCAAATCCTTTGCCATGAAAAGATGTTCAACATCATTAGTCATTAGGAAAATGCAAATCAAAACCACAATGAGATTCCAGTTCATGCTCACTAGAATGCCTATAACAAAAAAGATAAGTACTAACAAGTGTTGGCAAAAACATGAAGAAATTGGACTCTTCAAATACTGCTGATAAAAACATAAAATGATGCAGCATCTGTGGAAGACAGTTTGGCGATACCTAAAATAGTTAAATAAAATTACCATATGATCTAGCCATTTCTCTACTAGATATACACCCAAGATAATGGAAAACATGTTTATGTAAAAACTTGTTCATAATGTTCACAGCAGAGTTATTCATAATAGCCAAAAAGTGGAAATAACCTAAATGTTCATTAACTAATGAATGGATAAACAAAATGTGGTATGTACATACAATGGAATATTATTTTGTCATAAAAAAGAATGAAATACTGATACATGCTACAACATAAATGAATCACGGAAACGTTATGATAAGTGAGAAAATCCAGAAACAAAATGCAGTATATCACCTGTTTTTATTTGTATGAAATGTCCAGAGTAAGAAAATCCATAGAGAAAGAAAGTAGACTAATTGTTGTGAGGGGCTGAGAGGAAAGGGGAATGGAGAGAGATTGCTAACAGGCATAGGGTTTCATTTTGAGCTGTGCTGGGATTATATGGTGGTGATGGTGATGCAGCCTTGTGAATATACTAAGAATGTACACTTTAAAATTGTAAATTTTATGGTATGGAGTTACATTGCAATAATAAAAAAAAAAGAGAAAAAAAAATCAATCAATCACAGGAATCTGAAATTGAGAAGTATATAGAGAGCCTGTAAGTGACTTCATAGGCACGACCATAAAGATGGCCTCTTTGCCTTGGGTATCTCATCCAACTAATCTTATAGGCCTGCTAAGGATGGTCAATATGCATTTTAAGCAAGTTTGTGAGAAGCAGTGAGAGATACCACAAGAGAGGGATTGTGAGTGATGAAGGGAGGCCAGTGGCTGGCACAGGTGGCACAGCCTGTGGGAATTTGAAGAATCCCTTTTCACAGCACAGCCTGCTCACCTGACTCTGTGGAGTGAAGTGATGCTAAGGCTCACGTGGCCCACCTTTGAAAGTCCTGAACCTCTGCATCACAAGGGCCAGGCTTCCAGTGGGTGGGCCATGGGGTGGGAAAGGAAGGAAGCACACTGCCTGGAGAGAGCCTATCAGTGTGGCTTCAATTATTAATCTGAGCTCCTCCACCCAACACGTAGGTAGGTGCTGCCTCCAAACCATATAAGATTGGAAGAGAATCCTTTGTCAAGGTGACTTATTGAGACAACATATTGAGATAACAATTTGTATATATTACCCTCCCTTTTCTAAGAGGCGACGATGCCTCTGTACTCCCAGTCTTGGGGGTGACTTGCATGGCAAGGCAGAAAGCATACATAGCTTAAAACAACCTCCTTCCCGGCTTTTCCCTGTCTTGCACTCTCCAAAATTGTAGCTAATAGCCATGTGAGGCTATTTAAACTTCAATGTGAGTTAATTAAAATTAAATATTCAGTCCCTCATTGGCACTGGTCACATTTCAAGTGATCAATAGTCACGCGTGGTCAGTGGCTACAACGTTGGGTAGTGCAGAATAGAACATGTCCACCATCACTCCACCGTCACACAATGTTCCGTTGGACACACTGTCTGCAGCCCCTTTGGAGGGACAGAGGCAGAAACACTGAGAGAAAGAGAGGAGATGTTGGTCCATGGGAAGAGGACAGAATGGATCTCTTATGCAGGCTAAATGATGGTCTGAGGATCAGAAAGTCCTCAGAGAGAAAAGCTCCTAGTGGATCTCAGATAGCTGGATTGTGGGCCTCAGCACTTCTGGCAGAGACAAATATTTTGGCTCACATCACCCAGAAGTCAGCACTGGAAGCAAGTATCTGCACAATGGGAATATTAGTCATGACCATGATAAAGAGAAGTTTAGAAGCCCTTCCTCCATTATGGAGTAGTGCATGAGCTTTCCTAATTCCTGGTACCCAGGATAGATTACCCAATAATCACCAAGATTGCATCTTGTCAGACCAGCTCAGATTCAGCTTCAATTTGAAATGAAGAAAATACAAAAATGTTCTATTTATGTTTGTCAAAGTTTATGAAAAATGATTCATATTTGCTGCCAATGAAGTAAGCTATAACAGATGAATATACATACATATATGTATATATGCATATTTATACACATATATTATTCTTAGAAATATTTAATCTATGAGTTTCCATTTGCAACTCCAAGAGCATCTGTAGAGAATGAGCGTGATTGAGGCCTGCTCAAAGCAAAATTTCCAAGGAATGGAAATGTTCCCATTTCTCTTACCTTCATGCAGATCACCATCTCTCTTACCTATATTACCTAACAGCCTCCCTGCTCTATTCTTGTCTACCTCAAACCCACTCTGCACACTGCAGGAAAAGGGATTGCCTTAAAAAATAAATCTGAGCATGTCACACCCCTTTTTATTACCCTTCCATTATTACCTATTTCCTCAGGAAAAGATCCAAGGCCTTAGCATGGCTAAAAAGGGTCTGTAGGATGTGGCCCTGGCTCATCCTGTTAACCCCATCATTCACGACTCACTGTTGTTTAGGCTTCACACATGCTGAAATGCTTCCTACTTTTCAAAGAGTCCATCCCCTGTCTCCCTTCTGGTCTTGGTGTATGTTGTATCCTAGTATGTCCCTTGGTTTCCTTATGTAAAAGGATGGTAGAGGATACTAAAAGAAACTTTCTTGTAAGGTTGTTGGAATGATTAATTAACACAAGTGCATTGAACAGTATGTGGTATATAGTAGGGAGAGTAAAAAAAAAATTACAAAGCAATTGAGAGTAAAAAACAATTACAAAGCAATGACAGAGGGCAATGTGCTGCCTCTGCTGGGGAAGCACCTGCCCTCCAGAGGGCACTCCCCCATGAGGAACCTGTTGGAGGATAAGCAGGGCTAGGTAGGCTTCTGGAAGGATAAGTTGTTTTCTCTTCTCTTTCTCTTTCTTTTTTTTTCTCTTCAGATCTATCCATCAAATTACTCATTAGCATTGCTCACTTAAGATAAGATAAGCATTGTTGAAGTTGCCAGAAAAAAAAGAAACTCGGTATTGAATGAATGGAGAGATAACATTGGATTCAAAATCAGGGCATCATGCTACAAAACACCTGACCAGCATTCCTCAAAACTGCCAAGGTCATCAAAACCAAGGAACATCTGAAACTGTCACAGACCAAAGGAGCCTAAGGAGACATGACGAATAAATGTAACATGGTGTCCTGGATGGGATCCTGGGACAGAAAAAGAATTAGGAAAAACTAAGGAAATCTGAATAAACTACGGACATTAGTTAATGATAATGTATCAATGTGGGTTCATTAATTATAACAAATGTATTATACTAATGTAAAATGTTAATAATAGGGGAAACTGGGTTCAGGGGATATGGAAACTCTCTGTTTTAATTTTCTGAAAATCTAAAACTGTTCTAAAAAATAAAGACTATTTTAAGACATCAGCTATTCATAATTGCCAAAACTTGGAAGCAACCAAGATGTCCTTCAGTAGGTGAATGGATAAACAAACTGTGATTCATCCATAAAATGGAATATTATTCAGCACTAAAAATAAATGTGCTATCAAGCCATGAAAAGATATAGAAGAATGTAAGTGCATATTACTAAGTGAAAGAAGCCAATCAGAAAAGTCTACAAACTGTATGATTCCAACTATATGACATTTTGGAAAAGGAAAAACTATGGAAATGGTAAAAAGACCAGTGGTTGCCAGAGGTTGGCAGTAGGGGAGGGATGAATATGCAGAGCACAGAGGATTTTTAGTGCTATGAATCTATTCTATAGGATATAGCAATGGTGGATATATGGCATTATACATTTGTCAAAATTCATAGAATGTACAATACCAAGAGTGAAACCTAATTTAAAGTTTGGACTTTGGGCGACTATCACATGTCAATGTAAGTTCATCAATTTCAACAAATGTACTGCTCTGGTGAGGAATGTTGATAATAAGGGAGGCTACGCATGTGCAGGGGCAGAAGGTATGCAGGAAATTTTTGCAACTTTCTCTCAATTTTGCTGTGAACCTAAAGCTGTTCTAAAAAATAGTCTTTTTTTTTTAATTTATTGTTTATTGCAGTAACATTGGTTTATAACAGTGTATAAATTTCAGGTGTACATCATTATACTTCTATTTCTGCATAGATTACATCATGTTCACCACCAAAATACTAATTACAACCCATCACCACACACGTGTACCGAATTATCCCTTTCACCCTCCTCCCTCCCCCCTTCCCATCTGGTAACCAGCAATCCAATCTCTGTCTCTATGTGTTTATTTATTGTTGTTATTATCTACTAATTAATGAAGGAAATCATATGGTATTTGACCTTCTCCCTCTGACTTATTTCACTTTGCATAATACACTCAATGTCCATCCATGTTGTCACAAATGGCTGGATTTCATCGTTTCTTATGGCTGAGTAGTATTCCATTGTGTATATATACCACATCTTCTTTATCCATTCGTCCCTTGATGGGCACTTAGGTTGCTTCCAAGTCTTGGCTATTGTGAATGACGCTGCAATGAACACAGGGGTGCATGTATCTTTATGCATTGGCGTTTTCAAGTTCTTTGGATAAATACCCAGCAGTGGAATAGCTGGATCATATGGTAGTTCTATCCTTGATTTTTTGAGGAATCTCCATACTGTTTTCCATAGTGGCTGCACCAGTTTGCACTCTCACCAGCAGTGTATGAGAGTTCCCTTCTCTCCACATCCTCTCCAACACATGTTGTTTGCTGTCTTGTTAATTATAGCCATTCTGACGGGTGTGAGGTGATATCTGATTGTAGTTTTGATTTGCATTTCCCTGATAGTTAATGATTTTGAACATCTTTTCATGTGTCTGTTGGCCATCTGTATATCTTCTTTGGAGAAATGTCTGTTCAGGTCTTTTGCCCATTTTGTAATTGGGCTGTTAGTTTTTTTGTTGTTGAGATGCATGAGTTCTTTATATATTTTGGAGATTAAGCCCTTATCAGATGTATGGTTTGCAAATATCTTCTCCCAATTGTTAGGTTGTCTTTTCGTTTTGTTGATGGTTTCCTTTGCTGTGCAGAAGCTTTTTAGTTTGATGTAGTCCCATTTGTTTATTTAAAAAAATAGTCTTTAAAGAAAAGTTAGGGCATTTGAATTGTATAAACAGACCCACCACCGAGTAGATGCATGACTCTGGTTTAGATTAAGTTAATTAACCTTTCTGAGATGTTATTTCCTCAAGCAGTGAGATGGTTGAAAGGAACAAAATTTACTTCCTCAGAAGTTCTAAAATTCCATGAATTTCAATAAAGAAAAGACTCAATTCATAAATGATGAACTAGCTATATCAAGAACCATTTTGTTGAACCAAACCTTAATCTGGAAATTAAAAGAAAACTGTACTTGTGATTATGTATTTGTGTGTGTGTTTAATGATGCGATTCTGTCAGGGATGGGGGTAGGTTTGAGAATTGAAGAATGTCACTTACTCCTTGCCTCTTTCCTTTAGGACACTTCAAAAGTCAAACGGACTGACTGCAAGTCAGCCTGAGATATGCTTGTCTTCATCAGTTCAATGATTTATGGATGAAGGAAATATTTTAGGGAATTTTTAAGTGAACTGAACTTCCTTGCTCTCCTTCAAGAACATACAAATCAATCATTTAGACGAGGACAGATTACCTCAAGAGAGGTTAGGCAGAGATGACTATGGTTGCCAGGGAGGAATCAGCTTTTTACTAGTCAAAGACCACTTTTCACTGAGAGGCAGGAGGAAAAAAAGACAAAATAAGTGAATTTAAGATGAGATGGGAGATTAAAGGAGTTATTTCTCTAAGAGAGAAAAGATTCAATAGGATAGAAAAGATTCCAAGACCTTTTATTTGAGTTGAAGTTCTAGGGTAAAAGAGCAAGAGGAAGAGGTGATTCATAATCATGATATTAATTCATAATTTCCTGCTTTTTTGCCTTATCTGCAAAGTAATCCTTGTTATTGGGCAAAGGCATGAGAAAACTTTGAAAAGCTTTCTTCCACAACCAGAACCTCAAAAGCAAATTCTCCCAAATATACCAAACTTTTGACTAAGAACATTTCCTTACTTTTGATAGGAATCATGCTGGACATCCCTCTCTGGACCATCTGAACAGGCCCCAGTGAATCAAAACATGTGTTTACATTCCAGGGTGACTAAGTATTTTTGCTCCATCTAAATCTTCAGGATAAAAAAGTTAAGACTTTGGACTTCCTCTCCAGGTTCACATTCTGGCCTAACTCATAAGAGGTAAGTGATTTTGAGCAATTTACTTTACCTTTCTTCAACCTCAGTTTCATCATTTAAAAAATGGGAGCAATACTTTACCTAGGAAATTTGCTTTAACAAGTAAAAGCAAAATCTACACAAAGAACTTAATACAGATAGTACCCAGCACTCCCCACTCCCCTGCAATGGTATTTTCTACTCCTCTGCAATGGTACTCTCTACTCCCCTGCAATGCTCACCCCAAAGACAGCTGAGTATGTGAGCTTCTATCCCTCTGCTCCATAAGGATGGCCTTGGCAATGGGGACATTAGCATTAGCAGTGTGTTGGGGCAGTCTCCCTCTATCTGGAACTAATGTGGATTTCTGGATTCTAGGCTGACTGGCTCCCTTTTGATTAATACATTCTTTCTTTAGATATGATAGTATACCCTTTACATCCACTTAGTTTGGGAGATGCTTGGGCTCTTTTAGATGATTTGAAAAATGTCTTATAGTTTAGGTTTATATTTTAAAGTCTAACTAAAAATTGAGGTTGTATTTTTCCTGTATTCAAATTCTTCATCCAGGGGTGTTCTGCAGTCAGCTTGTACTGGCTCAAGAGAGCGGATTGCTGAATATTCAGAAATTTTGTGAGCTGGTTGTGAAATATAGTCATTATTAAAAATTAAATTGTATCAACTTACGAATAATAAGTTGTATTAAAAACAAAGGGAACACTCAAAACTATTCATTTTTTAAATTATTTTACTGCATTTCACAACTATTCGTGCTATTATTTTTGTATCCTGTAACTGTGTTATACCAGAGAAAGCTGTGTTACTGCGCATCTCTTCCCAGCTCCACTTCCAGTGTTGTCACGATGGTAGCATGAAATCAGCCACAGTGAGTGTACTCACACCAAGGCAATTGATAGGCAGTGCAAATCAGGGCTTGATTTATTGTTTCATTGATTGTCTAGACTTCAGAAAGTATTGGAGAAAATACAATAATATAAATTAATCTGAAAAGTGTGTCACGTTGCATCTACTACATTTAAATAATACACAAAACATGGAGAAAATATTCCACTAGTATTTGAAAACTATTACGTAATTCACTGAAGAAGATGCTCACATCATTGACAAACAAGTGAAGTCTCAATATCTGTCTTCTTTGTTTCACTTTTGTCTTACTCATTAACATAAATGAAAATATCAACTAATATTCATGTGAAAGCTACACTCTTTCATCAATTCTAATAGGTTGACTATGAATACCAGAACCAGGAAAAAAATCAACAAAGACATTCTGTGAGAATAAGATGGCTACATGAAATTTACAATAAGAGTAATATATATTTTTACTATTATTTATACATTGTATGCTATGCATCCTTTATATAAATAAATTAATAATAAACTTATACACACAAATACACTTTTTCTGCAGAGCTTGTTGTTAAATATTTACCATTACACTACTAGGGACACCAAAAAATTGTGTCTAATTGTTGTTTACATGCATCATATAATGAATGAATCATATCTCTTCATATATGAAGGTCTTCACCAATGTTCCTGCCAAGCCATACAAGTATGAGATCATTCCAAACTGTGTTCAAGTGCTTGGCATTTCACTACAGTAAAGAACTTGTTGTTCAGTGTTTGACTACATGCAGGCAAGCACAGTGAGGCACCAGGAGTGTATATTCTAGAGCCAGACTGCTGGGTTCAAATCCCAGCCCTGCCCCTTACAAGCTAATATCTGCAGGCAAATTACTTATACACTTAATGCCTCATCAAAAATAACAAAAACTACTGGAACTTAAAAATAAAACAAAACACAAAATCAAGAAAAAAATTACAGGGGCCAGCCCAGTGGTGTAGTGGTTAAGTTCCTACGCTCCACTTTGGCGGCGTGGGGTTCGCAGGTTCAGATCCCGGGTGCGGACCTATGCACCACTCATCAAGCCATGCTATGGTGGCGTCCCACATACAAAATAGAGGAAGAGTTGCATAGATGTTAGCTCAGGGACAATCTTCCTCAAGCAAAAAGAGGAAGATTGGTAACAGACGTTACCTCTGGGCCAATCCTCCTCACAAAAAAAGAAAAAAAAAAGAAAAAAATTACAACGCTGACTCTATTTACTTGCTAGGCCAGGTAACATTCATTTGTGAAGAAATTCACTGACTAGTTCACTAAGGAGGGAAAGTCAGGGTTTTTTCAAGGCTAGAAAGGAGATGTCGGAAAGTTGTGCCAACTCAGTGATGAAAACTAGCACTCAGATAGAATGGAGTGAGCCCATCAGTCTGTATACAGTTGGTTATAAGAAATCCCATTTGTTCGTGGGTCAGGCAAGTATTTTCAGCTAAGTCCAGTAATAGCCATTCCAAGTCCATCATCCCTTATCAGCTTCAGCTGGTTATAGCTAGTTACAGTGAAACATAATAGTGAAGTTCCTTGGTTTTGGTTTCTTTTGTTTGCCATATAACATCATTTAAAATGATATATTAGATTCAAATATTTTAAAATATCCAGAAGGGAAAAATGGTTTCATTCTACTGAAAACAGATTGACCTAAGCCAGGGAGGTGACAGTAGGGCAATGATTCTCAGTGGCAGAAGTACAGCCCACTATGGCACATTTATGTCACAGCCATGGATACCGGAGGAGTATCAGGAATAAAGTGATTAATGTATGTAAAGTGCTTAGAATTTGGCATATGATCAGCACTTGATGGATGTTAGTTGTTTACATTCTTGTTTCAGAAAATATTGAATCAAATCTAGCCTTGCCCTATATCTCAGTATATCTGACAGTTAACATCTCTGATTCTTCATATGAAAGACATTGCCATCGTTTATTATATTTATCTTTGTAATTTCAGAGTGTGGCACAATGTCTTGGATGCATTATGTTTTCAACAAATGGTTATCACTATTAAACTGTTCTGGGTAAGCAGCGATATTCCTGGAATTTTTATTTTGAACATTGAATAAGATCATCTCTGAGCACAGTAAAAGAACACATTTTCATTATAAAAAGAACAAAGACACATTAATATAGGCCAAGTATGTTTCCATTTTTGTCCAAACTTTATAATAAAGTGATGCACAAAAAGGTTAAAGCTCCTTGTCCATTTCCAAACAGCAAGTAGGTGGTGAAGCCAGGATTTGAACCTATAACTATGTAACTTCAAAAGTCCTTAACAATATGGCTTGCTGCCTTCTTTCCATAAACTAAAATTTGTCTGTAAAAAATTTCAGACTTCATGAGAAAAGATTTATGTGTCATAGGAAAAAAAAAATTCTCTATTTGATTTCAAAAGAACAGATGGATGTTTCCTTTGGGGAATCACCAGGCAGAGCTGAGAGCAAGTAAAAGAATAAACTCAGAAGAGACCCATGTATCAGCCACGATGTTCCCCAGAGACCACTAGAGCTGACTCCCTTGGCTTCTGGGCAATTCATTCTTGGATTCCATTTGGGAACGACAGAAGATAATACCTTAAGCAACTCTAATCTCATCACCTGCACGTAAATGGGGACTATTTTTTACTTACTTTCTCTTATGCTGTGTTAACGTTTTCTTTTCCATTAGTAATAAAGGAGAAAAGAAAAAGATTTGGAGCAAAAAAGGTATTGATTTTTCCTTGTATCAACCTCCACATACTGAACTTTCATTAACACTTGTACATCAAGGCCTTACCTCTAATTCATATCACCTGTGACATCTTTCTTTCCCCCTGCCCCTCGACAGATAAGCTGATATCTGAGAGCATTTGTTTCAGTGACTTATTACTGCTTAGTAAACTAAGCCAAACTTAGTGCCTTAAGACAGGGATCCACACATTTTCCTGTAAAGGATCAGACAGTATATATTTTAGACTTTGAAAGCCATATGGTCTCAGTCACAACTACTTAACTCTGCCCTGCTTTAGTGCAAAAGCAGAGAGAGTCAATATATAAACAAATAAATGTGTTTGTATCCCAATAAACCTTTATTTACAAAGGAATAAGCATTGGGCCACATGGGCTGTAGTTTGCTGACCCTTTGTTGAAAATAATAATATATTATTTCTTAAAATTTTCTGGGCTGTTCTTCTCTACACGTGATATTGGCTATGACCACTTTAATCAGGGAGCTTGGCTTAAGCTGGAATATTCCAATAAGCTTCACTCACATGTCTGGCACCTCAGCTGGGGTAGTTGGAACAGCTGGGTATTTCCTGATCCCATTTCTTCATGTGGTCTCCTATCATTCAACAGTCCAGCTCACACTTCTTTGCATGGCAGTTGGACACATCCCAAGTGCACAAAAGTAAAAGCTGTTAGGCCTCTTGATGCCTAGACAGAGAACTGGTACAGAATTACCTGGTCAAAGCAAGTCATATTGACAAGGCAGCCGAGACTAGTGGGGAAGGGAAATTAGATTCTGTCTCCTTATAGGAAGAGCAGCATACACACCTGGGAATGGATGGAATTGTCTGTGGCCACCTTTACAAACAACCTACCATAGCACATCACATATATCACATAATTTATCGTAAGATAACGGCGTATGCAGAGGTACCCCAGGTCACTGAAGTTCATGGTCTAATTGAAGAAAAATGGGACAACTGAGTGTATGGAAAGAACAGCTCATCCCTCAAGTACTGATTAAGTTTTCAGAAGTGCCAGTCTCTGTGCTAGAATGCCAGGGACACAAACACAGACAGACACATCTCCCTCTGTGAGTCCACATGACATGAGAAAGAAAGGGCTGAAAGAAAATTTCAGCAACATGATACGTTCTATACTAGGCATTTGAATAATCAAAGAACCATGAGAGCACACTGAGGGGGATTCTGCCTGAAGACATTAAGGAAGTCTTTGGGGAAGACATGATATTGGAACAGAATCTTAATGAATAAGGAGGATTTGACATGATGAACCAGACATGGACGTGTTCCATGCAGAAGGAACAGTGTGGAAATGTGAAGAGGTTAGAAGAGCTTAGCTGTTCAGGGGACCTGTAGACGAAAGTGGAAAACCAGTCGGAAACAGAGTCTCGAGTAACATGCACAAATGTCCCACATTCACCCTACAGGCAAAAGTGATCTGATGCACGATTTCAGAATGGTGAGAATTTTATGCAACAATGTGGAACAGAAATCAGTGAAACAAGAGACAAGATATAGGGATATCTATTAGAAGGCTATCACAGTATTGCAGGCAAGAATTGATGACGATGCAGGAAAAAAAGAACACATTTCGACATTTTTTGTTTATTCCTGCTGCTCAGTGAGGGGAAACTACTTCAGCAGACTTTGGTTCAGAGTAAGAACAATGCAAGAGGAGGAATGCATAAAGAAATAACAAACACTGACGAGAAATGCTGTTTTGTAGCAAGACTGCCTGAATAAAACTTCATTGTAAATGAATCCGAAGAATCAACTTGACCTTCAAGAATTAAATCATTTCTAACTCCAATAAAGGACCTTGTACTGACACTTTTCTTAACCGATATAGAGTGTCTTTCTTTTTTTTTACTTCAAGCAAGAATTCATATTAGTGCTGAATATAGGGTTTTTAAACATGTTTTTAAAGCATCTCTTGTTTCTTCTCACATTATATAAGTAATATTCATATATTCATTCACTATAGAAAATTTTTCCCATGAGTGAAGAAAAAGTATTAAAAAAAGGGAGTGAGAGAGGGCAGAAGAGAACTTCCCCTTTGAGCCTCTTTTACATTTTCCTCCTTCACTCCCTTCTTCCTTTCTTCTAAAAAGTGTGAAGCTTCATTGTCCTCTATTGGGCACAAGTAGGCAAAATGGAAAAAAGAAGTAATAATGTTAATTTTACTTCTTACAGAAGTCTCTAGTTTAGTGCTCAGAGCAAAACCAATTGAACTAAGAATAAAAACACCGTGGACACTGTAAACCGAGATTGAGGTGCCTTTTGACCTAGACTCTAGAGACAGTCTGCTACCTCTGGTCTCACTGACCTCCCCCAAGTCACACAAACACACACACACGCGCGCGCACGCATGCACACACACATACATATACATGTATGCACACACATACACATCCATACACACACACACACACATACCTATACACACAATGCTGTTTCAGATTGCAGAGCCTCTGCTGATGGCCCAGCCTCACTCCCCGGCCACATGCATCCTCTGTGCTCATCTTAGCTGGGCTCATTCTCACTCATCCTTCAAGACTTGCTTGGATCTAATCTCACTCAACAATCTATTCCCAGGGCCTGGCCTCTGTAAATACCTCCATCCCAACAATGGTTATTTTGTTTGAAATTATTTGTTTACCGATGTATCCCCTCCATTAAACTGTGAGCTCCTGAGGAGCAGTGCTCTTGTCTTACTTCCCATTATATGCCCTGGAGTTCACATCAAGCTGGACAAAGAGTGAACGCTTGATAAATGGTTACTGAGCTGGGTGGTGGAATGCAAAGTGGAAACAGTGATGGTACTAAGAACAATAATATCACAGCTCCCGGGAGCAGGATAGTGGCAGGGGTTGATGTGTTCATTTATGAAAACCAATCTAACAGGTAATTCTTGATATCCTAAGTGTGAACATTATCCCTGTATAATTATCTGCCTACTATTATCAAAATATATTACCACTGAATTCAATGTTTTCCTCACCTTTTATTTTTTAACATGCTTTACAGCTAACTTTTACCTGTGAATTATTCATAGTACATTTTAAATGGATATAAGATAATTGACCTTGCCTGTATGAGGCACACATATTCTCACCCTGTAAGAATTAACTCTCAGATGTGGACCATTATTTAAGGGTAATGACTTTTCATCAGTTTGGCAATACATTATTGCTTAACAAGTCCATCTGATTCTATATTTCACACCTTCGCTTTTTAATTTCCCCTTAAGATGTAACAATTGCTAGCTAACTGCATGTCCCGAAATGAGCTCAGGGCATTTCCAACCACACCAGGGAATCTTCCTCCCCACTGAATTAGTTGCCTTATTATTCACCTCTTTCTTGAAGCCAAAATTCTAGAAGTTATCCTAGAGCTCCAGACTATTCTGTCTACCTCACTTCCCTGCACTCTCCTATTTCTTAAATAGTCATCAAGGCCTACTGACTTTTTTCTTGAAATTTGTCCCATTTTCTCTCTCAGCTACTGACAGTGCCCTGGGTCAGACCTCAATATCTCTGACTGAGACTGCAGAACCAGGCTCCTAACCCATCTCCCCTCCTCACCTCTCCCCTCAAATTCATTCTGCTGAAAATTCTAAAACACAAACCAGACCATGTCACATGCCTACTTAAACTGTTCCAGACACTCCCCCCGCAAATGCCCTCAGGATTCTGCTTGCTTAAAAAAAAAATTAGGTAATATAGACATTTTAACTATGTTTATTCTTCCAATCCATGGGCATGTAATATCTTTCCATTTCTTTATGTCTTCTTCAATTTCTTTCAATAACGTCAATGTTGGTGCAAATGCAAACTGGTGCAGCCACTATGAAAACAATATGGAGATTTCTCAAAAAATTAAAAATATAAATACCACATGATCCAGCTATTCCACTGCTGAGTACTTATCCAAAGAACATGAAATCAACAATTCAAAAAGATTTATGCACCCCTATGTTCATCACAGAATTATTCACAACAGCCAAGATGTGGAAGCAACTCAAGCACCCATCAACAGATGAATGGATAAAGAAGATGCAGTATATATATACAATGGAATGCTACTCAGCCATAAAAAAGACAAAATCATGCAATTTGCAACAACATGGATGGAATTTGAGGGTATTATACTAAGTGAAATAAGTCAGACAGAGAAAGACAAATACTGTATTATTTCACTCATATGTAGAAGATAAACAAACACACACGTAGATAAGGAGAACAAATTAGTGGGTACCTGAGCAGAAGGGGGTAGGGGGAGGGCAAAAGGGGAGGGCACACATGTATGGGGACAGATAAAAACTAGACTACTGGTGGTGAACAAAATGCAGTCTATACAAAAGCTGAACTATAATGATATACACCTGAAATTTATACAATGTTATAAGCCAATATGATCTCAATAAAATAATAGTAATAAAAAAAATTAAACCATCAGTTCCAAAAATATCATTGCCAAAAGGCTTGATCATGATTGCATTTCAAAAAACAAAGAATAATTAGATAATTTTTTTGTTGGCAACCAATATAGAGCTTAGTGATAGCGTGGGATTTGGGGTAGAGATTGATAGATAGATCCCAGCAATGAGTATCTTATAGATAGCAATGTTTCCTCCAATACACACAAGAAAAAACTGAGGTCTAGAGAGCATATGGTGCTTGGAATCCAGTATGCTTTTCATGAATATAGCAGTTTTATATATTTGGGCCCCATTAGTTCAGAATTAGTGCTGATAAAATGTACTTGAACAAATTCCTCAATTTTTGAATAAATGTTTTGATAAGTAAATGTCTAACTCAGTATAAGCACACAGGGCAAAATTAACTTACTAAGGAGACACAGTATTTCCTGACATTTTAATACTCTAATTGTATGTACATGATTACTAATAGCTACAAATGATTCTCTGTATTCATTAAAATCAGGAGTAGATTTGCAGAAGAGAATATATGCTTTAAAGGAAAATAGCTATTTTTCACGACAGACTTTTTGTAATTCAATTGGATCTTCCTGTCTGCCACTTACAGGTTTCTCTGTAGTTTCCATGCACAGGAAGTACCATCTTTTCTGAATATAGAAATTGCTTCCTGTGATTACCAACCACCTTTCACATCAATATTCTCTAAGCACTTGAGAGAGGAACTTAAGAAAAACATAATTCTAGTTGAAAAGGAAACCCATGAACCATAATGAAATTTCCAGAGCAGTGCATTTCATATATCAAAAAAAAAAAAAAAAGACAATATTTAAAGGGTCCTAGGGGCCGGCTCCGTGGCTTAGTGGTTAAGTGCGCACGCTCTGATGCTGGCGGCCCGGGTTCGGATCCCGGGAGTGCCCCGAGGCACCACTTCTCCGTCCAGCGCGAGGCCGAGTCCCACGTACAGCAACTAGAAGGATGTGAACCTATGACATACAACTATCTACTGGGGCTTTGGGGGGGAAAAAAAAAAAAATAAAAATAAAGGGTCCTGAAGAGTGTTAAACATATTTAATGAAATGCTTAATAACTGTTTAGAACAGCCTAACTTTTAACACCCCCCACAGACATCTAGGTAAATTAAATGATCGTTAAAAGGAGAGCTGTGTTCAGGAATTACATCAGTACCCATATCAGCCAGGGTCCTTCTCAGGATGCAGTGCTCAAACCCTTCACACAGAAGAACTGGGGTGGGGCACTGTTAATGAGCATCCCAATGTTAAGGACGACAATTTGAGATACCCCAATATAGAGTCTTTTCTTGGTAACTATACCGCTCCTCCCCACTCCCACCCCAGCCCTAGTCATTCAACTAGTCACACACCAAACCTAGAAGGAACATAGCCACCAAGTCAGCTAATCTCTAGCCTATCAACTCAACTTCTGGATTTCCAAAGCCAGGAATTACGTTATTCACCACTCAAATTTATCCACTTCCAAAACTTCAGAGCTATATTGTCCAATATAGTAGCCACATGTGGTTATACATTTGTTTAAATTTAAATTAATTAAAATTAAATAAAATTCAGAATTCAATCCCTCATTCACAATGACTACATTTCAAGTGCTCCATAGCCATATGTGGCAAGAGGCCACCATACCAGACAGTGTAGCTTAGAACATTTTCACCATTGCAATAAGTTCTATTAGACAGTGCTGATTTAGAGAATTTGTTTAGAATCTTAAATAATTCAATAAGGAATTAATAAGAAATCAATAAATATGAAATTATTTCTCATCACTTCTAGTACTTATAATTTCTACCTATTTATACAAATCTTATCCAAGCTTCAAAGTTCCACCCTTTCACTTATCCATTGCTGCATAATCAGCTACCTCCAAATTTTGTGACTTTAAAGAAGTATTTTATTATTTCTCACAATTCTGTGGGTTGACTAGGTCTCAGCTGAACAATGCTTCTTCTAATCTCACCTGGAGTTTCTCAGACTTGTGATGAGATGGCAGCTGAAGCTGGAATGCCCAAGATGACTGCACTCCCAGGACTGGCATGTTGGAAGGGACTGTGGACTTGACCTCTGTGACTGGCATACCAGCATGTCAGACAGCTGAGCTTGTCTGGAGCATGGGGAAAGCAGGACTCTCCCTCTCTCTCTACCCATGTACTCCCAGGTCCTCTCTGTCCGTAAGTGGGCCATCTTTGGAGAACATTTAACACATCCACTGAACGACAGTCCTCCACAAAGTGTTCTACTGCTTCAGTTCACAGGTCCACAAATTTCCACAGGACTGCTTTGCTTCTGGCCTTCCGCTGTTCACATAAGTATCAAGTTGTCCTTCAAATCTTTCTCAAGCTCATGCCTCCTTCTCCACCCCACTCCACCAAAATATATGTTTAGTTTCTTAAGTAAAGGTATTGGGTACTAAGTATCTAGTTTCCGTGTACCTCTCCCAGACTGCCAGCACTTAGCTGAGTGTTGTGCAGGAATCAAGCCATTAGTAAATAAAAGATTGAATTGAATCCACCCTCCACTGCCACCTGTCCCAGGCACTACTGTCTCTGTTCAAAAGCAAGAAAGGGACCATCAAGTTCTATGCAGGGTAGTATGACAAAAAATTTTGAGTTAGATGGACCAAGATTTTTTTTTGAAGAAGACCAGCCCTGAGCTAACATCCGATGCTAACCCTCCTCTTTTTTGCTGAGGAAAATTGGCCCTGGGCTAACATCCGTGCCCATCTTCCTCCACTTTATATGGGATGCCGCCACAGCATGGCTTAACAAGAGGTGCGCGCCCAGGTTCCAAACCGGCGAACCCCGGGCCGCCGCAGCGGAGCACATGCACTTAACCACTTGCACCACCGGGCCGGCCCCATGGACCAAGGTTTAAATCCCAGATCCAACATTCTATTACATCGTATTGCTTCAAAAACAACTGTAAGGTCTTCATAATATAACCGTGGAGAAGACGTAAATCTATGAAAAGTTAACTGTAGAGTAAGAAGTAAAAAACAGTCCAAGGCAACAATAGCAAAAATGAGAACTCTTAAAGGAACAGTAACATGAGGCTTCTGGATCTTATATTGCTTAGGAGCCCAGCATTTTCGCTTCTATGCCCTTCTCTCTTTCTCATAGCAACACTCAATAACATACACACACACACTTATTTTAGGTGTTGAGTGTCTCTAGACTCTTTAAAGGCATTAACCATATAGACAAACTTGCCAATGAAGGCCGCCTAGATAATAAATTGCACTCGTTTTAAAAAACCCCAGTTGTAAGCAGTGCAATTTGCTCTACTGAAAATCCAGATTTTAGTGATTCAGAATTGAACACCATAAAACTGCTTTTGTTGGCAGTAAAAATATTTTCACTACCTCAAGTCATCACAAACACCGAATGTAACTATTTTTCTTTCAGTGCAGAGATGCTGGGATACTCAGACTCATAACCTACAAGGAAAAAATTTTATCAGCTGCCTTAGCCTTTGACACAAATATTCCTATAGGTGATTGAGATGATCTATGTGGGTACTAAGAAACAAAGTGTAAGCAGAAATGAGCCATTTTACAGTATTTATTCTGCACAGCCTCCAAAATATTGAAGAAGATGAGATCTGAGACAGGAAAATGGAAATAATGTGTCTTCTTTAATTTATATGAGAGGCAAAAGGGAAATGAACTCCTTGCACTTTGGCAGTTGGAATTAAAAGAAGCATCCAACGGGATTTTCATCCAGGTGCAACTCTACTCTCAAGTAATTTACATTTTGAAGATCAAGAGGCTTTATTAACCAATTTGAAGTCTGTGTACCTCAGAGGTTAGCTAGAAAAGTACTCAAATAGAGTTTTAATCCCTATGGCAGATATGAAGGGTGGAGGTGGTAACAGAGCATAGGAAGGAAGTGGCAATGGTTGAGTGCTCCCGTTTACAAATGCTGTAACGTCTGGTGGTTAAGAGTCAAGGCTCATCAAGGCTCTGGGGCCAGACATCACAGATTTGAAGTCCAACTCCACCACTCACCTGCTGAGTGACCTTGGACAAGTTGTTTGCCCTCTCAAACCTCAGTTTCTCCAAACGTAAGATGTGCATAAGACTAGTTCCCACCTTACAGGTTTGTTGTGACAGTTAAATGACATAATGCATGTAAATCTCTTAATATACTAAGGGTTCAGTAAGAGTCATCGGTGATTATTATTGGCATAAATTCTTTCATTTAATCACTATAACTAAAACCACCCCACAAGTTGATATTATCCTCACTTTACATCTAATGAAAGTAAGCTTCAAAGAAGAGGCAAAAAAATTCCCCAAAGTCACACAGCAATCAGTCTATTTGACTGCAAAGTTCATCCTTTCAGCCAGTATGGTCAACAGTCTTTTGGCTAGGAAGGCAATAGTTTCCACTCTACATAAGAGAGTTAGTTCTCCAACTGGAAAATGATGACCATATCCAGGCCTTGGTATAGAGCAAGGGGTATTAAAATTTCAACACTGCAAGTATTCAATAGTTACTTTTTGAAAAGAAGAAATGGTTAGTAGAAAAAGGCTCTGGCACTTTTGCTGTAATATAATGCTTTTAGCACACACTTAGTAACTAAGATTGCTAGCTCCTCTTACAGCCCCAGAGTTTGGCCCCCCACTGAGTGTGTATTGAGACAAGGAGGGGACCATACGTTAACAGCAGTTTGTGGGCTTCGTTTGAGTGGCCACAACTCTCCACCACAGACAGATAGTTCCTGTCATTTCAGGGAGCTTCTGTTTATACATTTAGCTTTTGCTTCCTTTCCCCAACCCATATTCTCAACTATGACAGTGGGTCTAATGGGCTGTTACACTTTTCTAATTTACCTATTAATTTTGCAAATGGTCTGTTTCACGGAAGATAAACCTTATCCTCTGGAAACATGACATTCTTCAATACAATCTGGCTAGAAGGATCCCCAGGCCTTGTACAGAGAAAGAAAACGAATTGTCCAAGGTGGCAGTTCACAACTCACTCCCTCCCCAGTGGCATCGTGTGGATAAAATGATTATTCACTCAATAAAGTAAGATGATTAGTAAGTTAATAAATGTTAGTTGCCTAACATTTTTGAGGATTGACTAAAGGACTATTGCTTTTTCTTTTCTATCGTGAACATGGCAGAAAATGAATGCAGTACATATATAACTTAATGTGCCAGAATTCAATGGGAGGCAGAATTTAAGATGAGCAAAGCCACAAATACAGTCATGCGTTGCTTGAATGGCAACGCATTCTAAGAAATGGGTCGTAGGTGATTTTGTTGTTGTGTGAACATCACAGAGTGTACTTACACAAATCTAGATGGTATAGCCTACTATACATCTAGGCTATCTGGTACGAACCTTATGGGGCCTCCGTCCTATATGCAGTCCTTCATTGACCTAAAAGTCGTTTGTGGTGCTTGACTGTATTCTGTTATGACTGGTGATTAATGGAACAGAAGACTAAACACCAATGAAATTATTGCAAGATGCTTCATAGGCTTCTTTGCTTAAAGAGCCCACATGGACTAACCAAGCAGTCTACAACCAAGCAGTCTAAAGTGCCTACGGACACAGTGTTCAGGAAAGAGTGGGGCACACTGGTCCCCCAGAAGCTAATATTCACAACTCAGCCATACTCTGATTACAGACTCCTCAGTAATTTACATTAACTGGAGGAAATATCCATATTATTGCTCTCAATTTTGAAAAATAGTTGATTTTACCCCAATAAAGTGTTTTCAGGTTAAAACAAATACCCCAAACATACACACCTATATATATACACATGCTACCACTACCACTACCACCAATTGCAATAACAAAACCCGTAAAATCATTTTAAATAGATAAGAATGTTTATGATGATCACTGTAGTTGTTTGCCTGTAAGTAAATCTTTACAGAATGATTGAAATAATTTGTTTTGTTAAGTACTTAAATGGCGTCTATCCTACTTTTGCATCACTAATTAGGCAACATCCTTCTCTGTAGCTGATAAGGTGCAATTCATTCCAAACCCAGACTACACTCTCTCAAGCTCAAAATGATAAAATCAGCACCTCTTCTGAAATGGCAGACTTAGGACCTTGGTAAACTCACTCTCCCTCTATAATAACAAAAATACAGGCAAAACACCATTTCAGAACTCTAGTAATTAACCACAGAATCAATTAAAAATTTCCTTTCCTGGTGAAAATACTGAAGCTCAGGAAGACAGTGGGTATGTGATGCTCCCATTTCTCTCCTTCCTCTGCTCAGGGGCCTGATAGCCAAGAGCTCCATTAAAAGCACCATCATCAGAGCACAGTCAACATTTTGTCCAAACTCATATTTCCTTGGGAAATCTCTATTTTCACAGTGAGGTTGTGATTCCAGTTGGAACAAACAAGACTTTAATGTGAAATTTAATAGGAAATCTTGGAGAACTATAAGACCACAGAGACTCTGAAAAGCTCCCACATGTTCCTGGTGATCTCAAAGGATGTTCTCATGTGCAAGAATAGGGATATCCCAGAAAAGACATGGGGAAGGAGAAGGCACCAGTTGCTCACTTCCGGCTGACCTTGAGGCCCTGCACAAGCAGGAAGGGATGGCCAAGCCTGTCTTGTAAGATGCCTGAAGTTCAGAGGTGTACTTTTTCACACAGATGCCCTTGGCAGAGTGGAAGACATATAGGCGAGGCATTTAAGGAAATCTTCTGACTAGTCATTGGCTGATCATGAAATTATACTGCCCCAGATGTGACTCCTAGGAAATCAGGTTTAAAAAAAAAAAAAAACAAGAACTGAAAAAGAAAAAAAAAACAAAACCCAGCAGAGAACTCAGGTTCTACACACTGTAGGGAATAAAGAATATACAGAATTAGTCTAGGAAAGTCACTAAATGAATAAGAAGCAACAAGCAAAACAACAAAAATCCAGCAACAACAACAAACCTCGGAGTGCAGAGAAATAGGATGAGTTTAAAATGTCCAATTTTCAACAAAAAATTATGAGACATGCAAAGAAAGAGGAAAGTCTGCCACACACACAGGAAGAAAAGCAGCCAGGAGAAAATGTTCCTGAGGGTATCTAGATTTTGAACTTGGTAGATATGAAGCTACAAGCCAAGAGAATCCCTGACAAAAGAGGCACTTCTAGGGCCTGTGTCGAATAACCGGGAAGATCAGCATCAGTCATTTGGAAGATGCTTGCAGGAGCCCACTACATGTCAGGGTTTGTGGGAGGTGCAGGAGTATGGCTGGGAACAAGAAGTTATTCTTGGCTTTTCTACACATCCTATCCTTGCAGCTGACTCCGACCAGACGTGAAGGTGAAAATACAATGTTACAAGGAGTTACAGCACTCCTTGGGTGCTGTTTCTGCAGAGAAAAGTCCAGGATGCCGTGGAGGCTGAGGAAGGAAGACCCTAACCTAGTGTGAGAGTCCAAAACAAACCCAGAGGATACAACATCTCAGCCGAATGTTGAAAGACAAAGAGGAGTTAGGCTGACCCTTATACAAATGAGAAATTTGACAAAGAATCTTGAGGGAACCTGACTAGAAATGATACATTTTTTTCCTGGATGCCCATTTGAGGATCAGATAAAATTTCTACTCCGTCAAAACTTGGAAGTTAGACACTGTAAAACTAGTGTGTTCATAGACTAAAGAGAGGATGCAGAGAGGGAGAGCCAGCTGCAGAGTTGGATGGATATTGAACCACTTGATAAGGTAAACAGCGAAGTACACAGAAGAATTAGCAAAGAAATGCATAATGCTTTGAACTCAAGAGAAACAATAAAAAGAAATGGGACTGTTATCCAGAAACCTGGGATCCCAGGCTCAGCTATGTCACTTGTCTTGACTAATGATTTGGGGAAAGTGCCTTCACTTCAGTTTTCTCACCTCTAAAATGGAGATTAAAAAGTACTTGTCTTTTTTCCCTCGTGGGGCTGCTCTGAGGATCACCATAGGTGATTGCTTTGTAAACCTTGAAGAACTGTAGAATCAAAAGGGATGAGGTGATAATAGTGGTAGTGATTATTTTCAATAGCAATAGAAAACTGAGGTATCATGTCAAGCTCTTTCCATTAGGAAAGAATGACTCCTAGGTCTTAGACATCACTTTTCCCAATGTGTGCGCTGGCTGGTAGGGCCAGGTCTTAGCTTAGCTCAGCAATTTGAGGAGATCTGTCATTAACCAGATTTATTTGTCTTGCTTACCACAGAGGTGTCTCTCAAACCAGAAGGTGATACATCCTGCTGTGCCTTGCCAATGCCTGCCTATTTTTTGTAGCTTTGCCTATAGACATTCATCCCTCTAATAAGAACGATGTGGGTGCTATAGACAATTCTCCTTTCTTTGCTTTCTTGTCTGAAATGAGTTTGCAGCAGAGATTTTAATATGCCCTGCATGTCATATATTTGGGATTCTGAAAGGTTTATGCAGTTCACTTTATTTCATAAACATTTGCTGAGTACCTACTGTGTACCAAGCACTGTGCTAAGCCATGGGAGTGCAAAGAGATGATCAGACATTCATTGTGCCTGCCCTTGAGGGAGCTCATTTTCCAGTTAAAGGATAGAGAAGCAACAGTTAAGGTACTGGGTAGTCAAAGCTGGAGTAAAGATAAGCATGAGCATAAAAGGAGCCCAGAGAAGCCAAATATCTAGCTCAGAGCAGTCAGATGGGGAGGCCATGACAAGATCAGGGACATTCCCTTCCTAGTTTCTACTTTGCTGAGCAGAGAGTTCATTTTGCTATAATTTCTACTTCTAGCTTCTCATTGGGAGTCTTTGTTGGACCAGGCAGCTTCCATCACAGGAAATCACATTTAACAAGGCTAAGCATCAAGTCTCACACTAGATCCAAAACCACCACTGTTGGGAGCACTTCCAGAATGGTGGAGTAACGATCTCTAAAAACTTGCTCTTCCATAGAAGCAATGAGAAACACTGTCAAAAATCAACTTTTCAGAACTGTGGAAATTAACCAAAGGCTTGCAACAAACTGAGAAACATTTATTTAAGAAAAATAGCTAAATCTTGATAAAAAGAAAGCTTTATGGTGTTTTAACTAGCCCTAATCCCATCCCCTTCTCCCCAGCACCACGGGAGCCTTGAAAACTAACAGCTTCACAACTACAGCAGCCCAACAAGACAGTAGTATGAGTTTGTTACTTCCCAGAAGCTCCACCCCAGAGAATTGACACTATTTGATCTGTCTGAAAGCTTTCTGAAAAACTCCGTTGTCAGAGCCTATTTCTATATGACCAGACTCAGTGCTCACTTTGTGTGAACATCACTATCCCGAGGGCATTTGTTGAATGCAATCAATGGCAATTGTTTAATATTGCAGCTGCCTGAAGCAGAGATGCCAAGTGGGACTAACAAGTGGATGACTAAAAATGAAAAGGAAAAATTAGGGAATGAGATAGGCGGCTTTGAAAAGCAGCAGCATATTTCTGGGAATCTAGAAGGATATGCACATATGCAGGGCTGAGCACATGCTCAGAAAAGACCTAAAAAAGTCCTAATTTCTCACGTCTCGCTGACCTTAAGGATTTGCAGAAGCAGGATATGAAGGCTAAGGCAAAGTTGTAAACTGCCTACATTGAAGTAGCATATACTCAGAGCCCTTCAGCAAAGCTTGGAAGACTCATTAGTTTGGAGCACTTACGGAAAGCCATCCAATCATTAGACAAAGACTTTAATTAGAATTAAATTAGAGAAAGACTTTAAATCAACTTTTATAAATATATTCAAATAAATAAATATATGTCTAAAGAATTAAAGCAAAGTATGACAACATCTCAATAAAGCAATAAATATAAAACTGTAATAATGGGCTTATAACATGTAAAGATTAAATTTGGATCACAATGATAATACAAAGGAAAGAAAAGAGAATAAAGGAACATTGTAGAAAAGTTTTTGTATACTATTGAAATTGTTAGTATTAAGCCAAACTAGATCATTTTAAATTAAGATTCTAATTGTAATTCCCTGAATAACCAGTAAGAAAATGACTCAAATAATAAAGCAAGAGAAATATCACAGGAATATTAAAAGATACACTAGAAAATACTTATTTAAACAAAAGAGGACATGAATTCAAAATTGGGGGAAAAAGTCATAAGACATATAGAAACAAAAAATGGCAGATGTATATTCTATCATATCCATAATTACATTAAATATAGGTTAAATAACCCACTTGAAAGGCAGAAATAGATACCAAAAAGGGAGAATATACATAAAAAAGCATGATCCGAATATATGCTGTCTATAAGACACACATATATTGAAAATAAATGGATGAGAAATGTTATACCATGCAATCATAACTAATAGAGAGCTAGAGTAGCTATATTAATCTCAGATAAAATAAAATTTAAGAAATAAATTATTACTACAGACAAAAAAGGACATTTTATGATCATATGAGGGTCAAATAATCTGCAAGATATAACAACAATTATAAACATATATACAACTAACAACAAAGCCCCAAAATAATGAGCAAGAAGAGAAAAAGTTGAAGAGACAGACAACAATAGTAGTTGAAGAATTCAATACCTTAGTGTTAATAATGGATAGAACTAGGTAGAAGAGTAACAAGAAAACAGAAGACTTAACAACACTATACATCAACTAGACCTAACAGACAGCAATAGAACACTTTGAACAGCAATGGCAGAATACATAATCTTCTCAAATACACAGGGAACATTCTCCAGGACAGACCACATGCTAGGAAATGAACAAGACTCAATAAATTTAAAATTACTGAAATCATACAAAGTATGTTATCCAAAGATCTTGGATTTAAATTAAAAATCAACAATGAAATTTGTGATAGTTGCAAATAAGTGAGATTAAATAAGACACTCTTAAATAACCAAAGAGACGAAAAAGAAATCACAAGGGAAATAAGAAAAGATTTGAGGCAAATGAAAACAAAAGTACAAAACACGAGAGCTGAAGGGGTGCAGCTAAAGCAAGCTTAGAGGGAAATCTATAGCGATGAATGCCTTTATTAAAAAAAGAAAAATCTCAAATGGACAACTTTACCTTCTACCTTAAGATACTAGAAAAAGAACAAACCAAACCAAAATCAACAAAAAAAAAAGTAATAGAGATTAGAGCATAAATGAGTAGAAATAGATAATAGCAAAATGATAGAGAAAAATCAAAGAAACAAAAAGATTCTTTGAAAACATTAACAATTTTGACAAATCTTTAGCTTGACTAAGCAAAAAAAAAAAGAGAGAAAACTAAAATTACTTTAATTAGGAATGCAAGAGGAAATATAAGATGATAATGGAATACTATGAACAATTATATAGAAACAAACAAGATAACTTGGATGAGATGGAAAAATTTCTATAAACAAGCAAGCTACTGAAACTGACTCAAGAAGAAATATAAAATTTGAATAAACCTGTAACAAGTAAAGAGATTGAATTACCAATGAAAAGCAATCCCTCCCATACACACACACAAACTCAGGTCCAGATGGCTTCACTGATGAATTCTACCAAACCTTTAAAGAGTTAACGCCAATCCTTCCCAAACTTTTCTAAAAGATAGAGAAGGAACACACTCCAATCCATTCTATGAGGCCAGCATTATCCTGATATTGAAACCAAATAAAGATATCACGAGGAAAAAATCTATACATCAATATCACTGATGAATATCTATGAAAAACATTCAACGAAATACTAGCAAACCAAATTTAATAACATGTAAAAAAGATTATATGACACGACCAATTGGTCGGTGCAATAAATGAAAATCAATCAGTACAACAGACAATAACAATAAAATAAAGTACAAAACTATATGATCATTTCAATAAATTTAGAAAAAGCATTTTGCAAAATGCAACACCCTTTTATGATTTAAAAAACAATAACAACCCTAAGATTAGAAGGAAGTTTTCTGAACTTGATAGAGGTTATCTGTGATACACCTAGAGCTACCATTATACATATCGATAAAAGACTGAATACTTTCCTCCTAAGATCAGGAACAAGTTAAGGATGCTCACTCTTGCTGCTTCTAGTCAACACTGTACTGGAAGTTCTTGCCAGGGCAATTAGGCAGGGAGAAGAAATAAAAGCCATCCAAGTTGGAAAGGAAGAAGTGAAACTCTCACTATCTACAGATGAAACAATTTTGTTTATAGAAAATTCTAAGGAATCTCATAAAAATCTGTAGAATTAATAAATGATTCAAGAATGTGGCAGGATACAAGATCAATATACAAAATTTAATCATCATTTTACATATAAGCAATGAATAACCCAAAAATAAAATTTAAAAAAATATATAATAAAAATAGATATATATAAAAATAAAAAAATAAAATAAGAAAACATTTATAATAGTATCAAAAAGAAGAAAATAACCTAGGAATAAATTTAACAAAAGAATTATAAGACTTATACACTAGAAAACATTGTTGAAATAAATTTTAAAAGATCCAAATAAATGGAAAGACATCCATGTTTATCGATAGAAAACTTAACATTGTTAAGATGGCAATACTCTCCAATTGATCTACAGATCAACACAATCTTTATAAAAATCTCAGCTTTTTTTTTACAGAAATTGACATGCCATATGAATCCCAATGTTCACATGGAAATGCAAGGGACCCAGAATAGTCAACACAATTTTGAAAAAGATTAATAAATTTTGACAACTCATACTTCCCAATTTCACAATCTAATACAGCACCATAGGAATTTAGTAATTGAGACAGTGTGATATTGGAATAAGGATAGACAGCTCAATAAAATATAGTTGAGAGTCCAGAAATAAACCTTCACGTTTATGATCAAGTGACTTTTGACAAGGGTGACAAGATCATTCAATGGGAAAGATTAGTCTTTTAAATAAATGATGCTGGGTCAATTGTATATTACATGCAAACAATAGGGTTGAACTCTTACTTCATAACGTAAACAAAAATTAACTCAAATTGAATCATAGAACTAAATTTAAAAGCTAAAACTATAAAAATCCTAGAAGAAAACATGGGAGAAAATCTTCGTGACCTTCATAATGGTTTCCTATATATGACATGGTTTCCTGTATATGACACAAAAGCACAAGTGACAAAAGAAAAAAAAATAGGTAAATTAGACTTCATCAAAATTTAAAAATGAAGCATCAATGCACACCATCAATAAAGTGAAAAGTCCTATAGAATGGGAGAAAATATTTTCAAATTATATATCTGGTAAGAGAGTATTATCTAGAATATATGAAGAACTCTTACAGTCAATAATAAAAAGATAAATAATCCAATTTAAAAACGGGTAAATAATTTGAATAGACATTTCTCTAAAGAAGATAAAGAAATTCCTAATAAGCACATGAAAAGGCAATCAACAACATTAGTGATTAGGAAAATGACAACCAAAGCCGCAATGAGATAACAAGTCACACCCAGTGAAAAGGCTAAAATAAGAAAGACAGACAATAACAAATGTTGACAAGAATGTGTTGAAATTGGGACCCTCATAAACTGCTGATGAGAATGTAAAATAGTACAGCCACTTCAGAAAAAGGTTTAGCCATTTCTCAAAATGCTTAACATAGAGTTTCCATATGACCCAGTTATTCCACTCCCAGGCATATATCTAAGAGAAAGAAAAACCTATTTCCACATAAAAATTGTCCATTAATGTTTATAGCAGCATTATTCATAATAGCCAAAAATGTGGGAGCAACTTAAAATGCTCATAAACTGATGAATGGAAAACAAATGTGATATATCCATACAATGTTGGAATATTAATTGGCAATAGAAATGAATTAATACTGATACATGCTAAAACACGCTAAATCCTGATACATGCTAAACACATTTTTAAAACATTATGTTAAGTAAAAATATCCAGTTACGAAAGACCACATATTGTGTGATTACACTCATGTGAAATCTCTAGAATAGGAAAATCCATAAATACAGAAAGTAAATTAGTATTTGCCTGGGGTTGGTGCATTGTAGGAGACGAGGCAGGTTGGGAGCTGGAATGCGGAATGGCTGCTAATATGTAGAGGGTATTATTTGGGGATGTTAAAAATGTTCTAAAATTAGACTATGGTGATGTTTCTAACTCTGTGAATATACTAAAAACCACACTTTGAATGGGCACATTTTACAGCATATAAAATATATTTTAATTAAGCTATAAAAAAATCAGCACCTCATCATTATGAAAATATTTTAGGACTTTGAAGTCAGAAAAAAAAATTTGGTTGAAATCTCCACGTTTCCCTTTGTAGTTGTGTGACTGCAGTAATTCCTTTTTCATTCTGTGCCTCAGGTAATTCTCTACAAAATCGGAAAAATAATTATGTGTGATGATTAAATTGTCTAATGCACAAAGTAATTAGCCTGGTTTCCTAGCACAGAATAGGTGATCAATAAATGGATGCTGCTTTTATTATCCTGGCAGATACTTTATTTTGTATACAAGCAGGTCCCAACAAACAAAGCCTATCAGAAATATTAACATGTACCCTCACACTTGAGGCCTTAAAGAAACATAGGTTAGCTGAAACATTAAGGAAATCAGGCTAAAAGGCAGAAAAAAAAAGTAACTCACAAATACCTCGACATTGTTTATGACATGGCATTACTACCACCCAATCAGTAATTGTGAGTTCTTAATTCAGTATTGTTCATTTTAATCATCATTATCAGTACCATCACCACTATTGTAATCACTAAATTAAATCCATTAAGAAAGCACACTCTGAGCACATGTTCATTTTTTTTAAGATGATATGGTGGTTTAGGACTGAGTACTCCAATTCTTCAAGTAAGACAGCAAAGTTATTATTGCTAATAAACTCAGTACTCCTTATAATAGCTACACTTTAAAGTATTCTCTGCCCAGCTTACCAGCAAATGAAATTGAGCACACAGTTCACACTGTGAGTGGACACTCAGGAATGATTTTCTTTAACCTCACAACCCCCTCATTTTAGAGATGAGGAAACTGTGGTTCAGAGAAGTCATGACATTGATGTAAGCTCATAAACTCAACTAATAAGCAGTGATGCAGAATTGCTGTTTCTCACGCCCATGATTTCTGAGACAAAAATTGGGTTACATTGTTCTAATAAACTTATTTTTAAATCAAGATTGTCCTGGAAAATGTCAGATGTGTGCTTCTAGAGGTGTACTTAGTTTAGCACTATAAGGAGATGGAAGCTTTGTAAATATTGCTTGATAGTGATGATTATGATGATAATCATACTAATAACGAAGTAACAGTTGACATTAAGGATAGGTGAGGAAAGGGACATAAAACTGCTTTGACACAGGAAGAATCAGGCTTCTGGTGACAGGCTGAACTCCTCGGCCAATCAGGTATATTGAACACCTCCTCTGTAGCAGGCTCTTCTCCAGGCCTGCGGAATACAAGAGTATATTAACAGCCACCAATCCCTACTTTATGAAGCTTAAGTCTGGAAACATGCATACATAACTAAATTATATCGCATGAAAATAAGTGCTAAAGAAAGATATCACAGGAAAAAGGGGCTAGGGAGTGTGGGGGCCAGGAAGAGTTGCAATTTTAAATAGGATGAACAGTGAAGGCCTTGCTAAGAAGGTTATATTTAAGTAAAGTTCTGAAAGAGGTAAAGAGCAAGGCATGCGGTAAAGTGGAAAAGAGCTTTGCATGCAGGGGAACAACAGTGCAAAAGCTCTAGGATGGATTTTAGATTTGACACCAACAGCACAAACAACAATGACAAAAATAGATTAAATTGGACTTCATTAAAAACTTTATATCAAAGGACACTATCAAGAAAGTGAAAAGACAACCTAAAGAATGAGAGAAAATATCTGCAAATATTTGATAAGAGCCAAGTGTCCAGGATATACAAAGAACTCTTACAACTCAAGTACAAAAAGACAAACACCCAATTAAAAAATGGGCAAAGGATTTGGGTAGACATTTCTCCAAAGAAGATAAATCAATGGCCAATAAGCACATGAAAAGATGTTTGATGTCATTAATTATTAAAGAAATGCAAATCAAAACCATAATGAGATATCACTTCACGTCTGCTATGATGGCTGTAGTTGAAAAAGGGAAAATAACAAGTGTTGGTGAGATCAAGTGGGTCCAGAATACGGAAGGCCTGAGAAGTCACTGGTCTTACTTTAAGGAGACATAGGATTGTTGTGGTCAGGAAGAAACACACACTGGCTTCTATGTTGAGAATAAACCGAAGAGTGCGATGAGAAAAAGCAAGAAAATCCATTTAGGAGGCAATCCTAATAATCCAAATGAGATATGATGAATCTTTGGCCTAGAAAGTGACCAAGGTGGTGATGAGAGTGGTTAAATTCTGGATATATTTTGATCGCAGCAGCAAGACTAGGGAAGTTATCAGAAGGCAAGGGAAAAAGAGAAGAATCGAGAATAGTCCAAGGTTTCTTGCCCTGAGTATCTGACAGAATGAGTTGCCATTTACAAACTTGGGAAAGAATGCTGGAGGAGCAGATATGGAGGAAGACGATCAGGAAATTATTTTTGGACATTGTAAGACCAGTAGGCAATTGAGTACATGAATCTTGGATTCAAAAAAGGAATCTTAGGGGCTGGCCCCATGGCATAGTGGTTAAGCATGTGTGCTATGCTTTGATGGCCCGGAGTTCGTGGGTTCGGATCCCAGGCGCAGACCGACGCACCATTTATCAAGCCATGCTGTGGTGGCATCCCATATAAAGTAGAGGAAGATGGGCATGGATGTTAGCCCAGGGCCAATCTTCCTCAGCAGAAAAGAGGAGGATTGGCAAAGAATGTTAGCTCAAGGCTAATCTTCCTCACAAAAAAAAAAAAAAGAAGAAGAAGAAAGAAAAAGTAAAAAAACAAGGAATCTTAGCTAGAGATCTAAATTTGAGAATCTCCTGGATGTGACTGAATTGTAGCTCCAAAGGAGAATGCATAGATGAAGAAGAGAGTCCCAAAGCCTGAGCCCCAGGGCTGACTCCTCATTTTAAGTGTGAGGAGAAAAGAATGAACCAATGAAGGAGATAGTGAAAGAACAGGCAGGTCAGAAAGCATAGACCAGAGAGTGTTGTGTCTTTGAAGTCAAGCAAAGCATGTATTTCAATGAGGAGGAAGTGATCGACTGTGCCAAATGCTGCTAAAACATGACATGATTTATCTCGGTCTTTCTGTAGGATTTGACAACTGTGGAGCTCGCTGGTGACATTCCTAAGAGAAGTTCTGGAGAAACTGTATATTCAAAACCAATTATCTAGTGTCTTTGAAATACAGGTCTAAGTACTGAAAATATGAAAATGAATACCATTTGTATACCAGTTCTACGTATGCAGCTGGTTACAATAAAAGTGGATAAATAATACAATGAAAATGTGAACCAGGTGAAAGGGAATAGAGAGAACAGATACTAACTCAGCCTGCATGAATCAGAGCGGGCTTCACGGAAGAGGCAGACTTGGCAGAGAAAGAAAGAAATGTTACCAGCAGCAATGCATGAGGAAGTCACCTCTGGAAGTGGGACCAGGCGTGAGTTAGACATGGAGGTATAACAGAGTCTACACATCTGGGGAAGGAAAAGAGCATCCTAGAACTTCCTAACCTTCTGTCATAGCAGAACCAGCTTGGAGTTTGTTACGTTTCTTACTGCACTACTACTTACTTCATATCTTTCTTTTAAATTTAATTGACCTTAAATTTACTAACTTCTTTTTAACTTACACTACTCTCTTAGTAACAGATTTGAAATCATGGGTTTGATGTGCCCATTGCATATATTTTTTCTAACACTATTAAAATAAAAATACAAATATTGTATTTACAAGTCCATCCTTGTACCACATAAACCTTTTTGTGTTTCATGCCTTGGGAATTCCTGAGCTTGAGCAAACAATATCAGGGAGGACCCGCGGAGGGAAATAACAAAATAAATGACGAATATTTAAATAATAAATTATTTAATAAATAATATATAAGGATAATAAATTAGGAATAATAAATAAGAAAATAAGGGATCCATGGAGGGAAGATAAGTCAGAACCCGCCAAGTCTTGGTAAATAAAGTATTTTTGAAGGTGTCACTACACACATCCCAGTTTCCTGGGCAATTTCTCCCTTTCTCATAATAATTCCCTGTGTTCAATTTGCTCTATTCCCCTCAGTGCCTCTGGAACACGTCATGCTAAACAATTGCACCTAAACCTTTCAGTAAGTTGCTTAAGATCTCTCAGACCCTTGCCCCTCTGTCAGGGAGCCCTTGAGTAAAAATCCAAAGGCAAATCCACAACATAGCGTGACTTCTAGGCTTGCTCACTGTGAAAACTCTTGATGCCAGAGGATTTTTCTGGGCAAACGCATGACCAAAGCATGCCTTCACTGATGAGGTGGAGGCCCTAATGGTTGTATATAAATTGAATCAGGGCAAGAGAGCCTGATACAAGCAGTCTTACAAGGCCAGGGAATTCCTGATACATCTCCATCAGTCACTTATTTTTAACCTTTATAAAATTCACTATCTACCGTAATGACCTTTCAATTCCAAGATGAAAGAAAAGTTCACATTTTATCATTTGATGAACGAGTTCCATCATATTTGTCTGCAGCTGAGCTGTCTTGACAAATCCCCATCCTTTAGGCCTCTTCTCCCATGACTGCCTTTGATCAGTAAAGCAACCCTGTCTCAAGGATGCTGCCCTTAGCAGTGGGGAAATGAGAAAGAGATGAGCAGGAACAATTATCACCTTTTCTCTTTCATCAACATAGGTGCCATTGCTACCATTAGATTTTCATTAAGTGGTACAGGCAGAAAAAAATAGGAGAGAACAGACATGGAAATGGCTACCGCTTAAAAAACGAAGCCATGGGGAGTGCTTTCCATGCACTATTAATGTTAATGTAGTGGAATTGCTCCATCCTCCTAATTAGAGTCATAATTCTTAACCTTTAGGTAAACTGTGTATTCAGGCATGATGAAGGACGTGAAATGAAATTAGCATTGCTCTGAGGCAGGAAAGAACACATCCACCAAAGCCCCAAGGGCACTGATGAATAACTGGAGGAGGCATCATACTCACCTTAACCAAAACAGCACCTCAGAGCAGGTGCAATGGAGCAGCTTATGTACACGAACACGCTGCTGCTCAGTGACAAAGATACCCTGGTATTTAAACTGTGAAATGCATGGTAGCACTAAGACACCAGAGACCTGAGTTATCAAATCAAGGACATAGGATTCTGAAGCACCCAGATCACACGTGTAGATTAAGGAATCCTCGGAGACAGCACAGAGCCTGTGTCCTTCATTTAGCAGGAGGTAGGATTGCTTTTCTGGTGCTGATCAATCAGCACTGTGATGTTCTTAGCAGACCCTATAGACATGCATTCAAATTGCCTGCAGCATGAACTGCCTCAGGCCATCTTTTCTTCTAGCAATCTTCATTCATTTATCGGTTAATCTTCTCTAGCTGCCAGAGTGTTTAAAGCCCTTCATAATATCAAAGGATTTTTACCAATCTCTAACTGCCCAGTCATTTCTAATGGCTGCCCAGTCATTTTTACATTTCCCACATCTTTTTCAAGAAGCACCTCTAGCTGCTATAAAATGTATATTTTAACCTCCAGAGTAATAATCTCTCTTTGCTTCATACACCACCACCTGAACGCCTTTGAAAGTTTTGAAGGATCAAAACAACTTCTCCATACATAAAATATGGAGCAGCAGAGGAAGCCACTGTGGGAAAGTAACTCAAGCTACTGGAAGGCACTCAGAGCAAGATGGCCCAGTGGCGCGCTCATGGCCTTGGGGCACTTGCAGTAGGGTGCACCAGCCCTCACTGGCCAAGAGTGGCCATTACCGACTGTTTTGCCAGCTCTCCAGCTGCTAGATTGAGTAGGCCAGCATTCAGAGCATGAGGGAAAATATGTCAACAGTGTACTGTGGTACACTGTTTTACACATATACACAAGTACACACACATATGGACAATATTTCTGAGCAACAATTCATAAAAGCAGCAGTAAATGTGATGTTTGTGTGAATCAAAAACTATATAATATTTTTTAGCTGTATACCAACACATGCATACAAGACAGTTTTATTCACATATATGCTAAGCCTTTGTGCCTAATTATAAAACTAATTTTGAAAATTTGCTTTGAGTTTCCAGAAAAAAAGAGGACTAAAATAATACTTCCCAAATATTAGTTCTCAAATTTATGTTGACATTAGCATGAACTAACACTGATACTGTAATATTAACTAAATAGTAAAGCTAATCTTGATATTAAGAAAGTATTTGATTTTAGCTAAAACTGAAATTCAGGCTATATATTCATACTTACATGAGGATTTATAAATAGACTTACAGGTTTAAAAATAGCCTGTAGTATTTTAGAAGTCTCATATATTTATCTTTGGTGTGTCCCACATTTTAAAAAAATGATACGCCTCATAGTAGATGAGAAGGGAAAAGCAATATTGCAAGCATGGTCTTTTATTTCAATTCTTATTTGGGCATTACTTTTTTTGTTGTTCTTTTTTTTTTCCTGTTTCTCATTTTTTTTTCTGCTGTGTGATGGGAGTTGAGGTTATGCACCAATTATTTCTGTTTCTTCACCTTCCAGGCTTATGGTGGGATTATACTTCCTGGTTCCTTTGGGGTTGTAGTTATTTGAAGGGTAGCAGAATATGCCACCTCAAAATATGTGGCATAAAGATTATTTTGAGCTGAAGGCAACAGAGAAGAAGCAGACAAAAGAAAACCTCCCCACCCCCCGTAATTTGCCTAAAAGCAGGACATACATTTTCAAAGGTGTCCCTCCACCCCTCTCTACCAAGAAAGACAAAAGTTAATCACTGAGAGACAACTTGAGATCCTACCAGCCTGGAGATGGCACCAGAGTAATCTATATAACAAACTTCACTAACTAGCCTTTATCTCCATATTTGGAAGCTAAAACTGCTTTCCTTTGTTCTATCATTTCTCCACAAATTTATTGTTCGTAATTGAAGAGTTATATAAGCTGGAGTTCTAAGCTCCCTCTTTGAATTACTCATTTTCCCTGGTATACTACCAGTATACATGAGGTATATGTATTAATAAACTTCTCTTTGTTTTTCGCTTGTTAATTTGCCTTTTATTACATGGGTCTCAGCCAATAACTTGAAAGTTTAGAGAGAAAATTATTTTTCTCCCCTTCATATTTCGTTCCGGGCAATGAGTTGTAAGCAGAAGTGACATATGTCACTCCCAGGCTGCAGCAGGTTTGCGGCACTCCAGAGCCCTCTTTTCCTCTTCCAAGATGGCCAGTAACACTTGAGAGAGGAGCTCCTCCATCCCTCTGAATCCTGGAGGCAGAAGAGATACAGCAGAGCCCCGAGCCAATCCATGACGAATATCTGGCCTGCTTGAAAAATGAAAGCTTGTTGTTTTAAGTCTTTGAGATGTTCTGGTTTTTATTTTGTTGTTGTTATTGCAGAAGAATTTAGCCTATCCTATCTAATATAGAAATGGCAACTATTGTTTTTCAAAATACTTTTTCTGACCAGACTCTCACATAATTTTCACATACAAGAAAGATTTTTTGAGCACTTACTTTGTATCACGTGCCAAGCTAGGCTCTAGAAGTATTTGGAAATTAGTAAGACTCGGTGGTTATTCTTGAAGAATTCACAGAGTTGGAAAAGTCTCACTTAGAAAAGAAAGGTTTATTTCAATTTTACCACTAAGGAAACTCATGTCCTCTGTGCCTTTTAGCTGCCAACAAATTGCCAACCCGGCACTCCTCCTGCCACCATATCCCCATTTCCTTTTAAGAAGCTTATTGCAGGATGGCATTGCTTTGAACAGTTATGTCCAATGTCTTGGACTCTGGTTTTTCAACATCATAACGTGTTGGCATTGAGAAGATTACACAGGGTTATTTGCCTAAGATCATGTCTCCATGTTGAGAATCTGTTCAACTTTATTCAAGATACAAAATGAGACAAAATACAGAATCCTAATTCAGAGACAATTCCCCAAAAGGTTGTTTTTTTTTGTCTTTCTTTCCTTCCTTCCTTTCTTCCTTCCTTCCATCCTTCCTCCCTCCCTCCCTCCCTCTCTCTCTCTTTCTCCCTCCCTCCCTCTCTTTGTCTCTTCCTCTTTCTTTCTGTCTTTCCTCCCTTCCTCTCTCTCTCTCTCACATAATATTCCCAAGGTAGTTTCTGCAACTACTCCAATATTCTCACATCTTATCCTTTCTAAACTCAATCCAAAAATTCTGCTGAATATACAGATGGATTGTGAGAGTGTCAGCAACTTCATTTCTGATTTTCTCCTCATCTGACTTCTTTTCCTTGTCCGTGTTGTGTTCACAGAGAGAATTAGTCTTCTATTCTTGGGGGCATCTTATGAAATGATTACCCAGATAGATTTTGGAGTGATTTCTGACTCTATCTATATAATGGTTTACTAGGCAAAATCCAGTCTTGGCTTGATTCAGTCTAAGGGAATGGTATATAACTGGCATCTGGGTAGCTGGTGGGCTGGCAGAGTCAAGCCAGGATTGTTTTTGCTTGTCAATAAAACTGAATTTAATCATAACAGGTTTTACTAGATTCAGGTGTATTTTTACAGGTATGGATAGGGTCATGCGATTCTTACTTTACTTAACATCTTTGAACCTCAGTTTGTTCTTCGGTAATAACCTATATCTCATGAGATTGTAAGGATTAGTGAGGTGATTTTACAGTTCATCTGTACTAGCAACTGAAAATACTTATTAAAAAGCCTGGCACATTGCAAGTACTAGATTCAAAAACTAGGCTTAACGTTAATATCTTTCCTTTCCCTTTTTCCCCAATTTTAAGTGCCTCCTACACAGGAATTATCATGAATATGAAAAGAAAAAAAAATAATACATAAAATGCATATATACATAATATATATGTGCGTATATATCATAAGCAGGCATACATAAGTAAGGGTTTGTTTTATATATGTATATACATATGACATATTATAACCAGCTACATGTATCGCATATAAATATGCTCTCTTCAGTGAACACATCTCATTTGGCAGAACCATCACACAGAACAAGGTGTCCAGTCTCAGGATCTCGACTCTGCTTTTCCTTCTTCGTCTCTTGACATCTGTCGCTGATTTTTGAGAGCGTGGCCTTTGAAGTTAGATCTACTTGGATTCAGATCCTCCCTATAAAACCTAGGACAAGTTACTTTACCTCTAAGTCTCCATTTCCCATTTATATAACTGGAATAACAGGATCTTATTCAATGGTAGATGTAAGAATATAAAATTGTGTGTGTAATTTTTTTTATGTTTATAATGTAGCTCCCAGAAAATTTTAAATTGCTCACATAGCTCACATTATATTTCCTTTGGACTATTGTTTTAGAGTCTACTTTGTTCATCAAAACCAATGACTATTTTATTTTCCTTTCTATTTCTATGACCCCATGCTTCTTACCTTTTTCCTTGACCACTGAGATAGATACCTAACTAGTCTCCTTGTCTGTAGTCTCCTTCTGACCCAATCAGTTCTCTCTACAACCACGTGGTTAATCTTCCTATTAGGTCACTCTCCAGCTCAAGCATCTTCTTCATGCAGTGAAAGTAGTACAGAATCATGCTGCCCAGTATCTGAAACATGGAAGGCCCTCTCTCCTGCCTGCCCTTTTTCCTTCCCATCCTCTTTGCCTCCTCATCTGAAACAAGCAGCAACCATCTCAACTGCTTCATTCCTAAATATAATCTCTCCCTTAGTCCCTGAGGGTGAGTCACACTACCCTTCTTCCATGCCTTTCCCATCACAATGACTCCTGCGGATGCTGTGTCTAAAAAGAAGCGACATCATTCCATAGAAAATCTCTGGCATTTACCTAAGTAGAAGTAATTTCTTATTTCCAGAGCACTTTACATCTCACTAACGTATACATATTGTCTCTAGTCTTCCCACAAGGGTATAGCCATCTTAAATGGTAGTAGCCATTATGGCCAGCCCCCTTACATGTGCATTCGCAATCCCTGAAAAAGCCTGCAAGTTAGGTTAAAATGTTACCTATTTTGCAGATGAGAAAACATGACTCAGAGACTCAAGTTATATGACCTGAAAATGGCCACTCAGCAAATAAGTGGCAGAGCAGGGGAATTCAGTAATTTTTTGCTTCAGAGCCTAAAACATTTCTACTATGCTGAACTGAAATTATGACTCAACAATCTCTGTAACACCTAGCACACTGCTTGGTATTTCTCATCAGATGCCTACAGACACACACACACACACACACTACATACACACAGCAGAAAGCATGGAGGAGTAAAAACACCATAATGCACTCAATCCCTCCTCTTAGCAAAAGTGAGAGGACAGTGAAAATTATGTTTAGAAAGGCACCTCTGTCATTTCAAAAGAACTTAGGTAAATTGAAAACTTAAATTAAAAAGAGTGCTAGTTCCCAACCATTTTTTATCCTTCCAACGATGTGGGTACAATTAATGTTGTTTTTGCCATCCTCATTCTTAGAGATGGAGAAACCAACGCTCACAGTTGTTGCGTACCTTATGGAAAGTCAGATGACTTAAGCTAGTGGACCAAGTGCTTGGACCAAGGCAAGTGAGGCCCCCCCTGGGCTCTTCACTGGCACTCTGCTGCCTTCCCTTTGGCATGGTTATGGCAAAGACTCAGGCAGGAAGGAAGTCAGCATCAGTCCCAACTCCTAATAACAAGCTGTGAGGTGCCATTAAATCACAGTCTGTGTAGACGGATGGGCCTCATCTGTGCAGCTGGTATAACTGCATTTCCATAACTACCTAAGAACCTACTGAATATGTTTATAAAGTAAATACCATAACAGATGCATAAATACTCTAAGGTAAGAAATCATTATTCTTGCTGTTCTTGACTTGCTATGACCTTGGAGAAGCTTCATACCTTCTTTGCCTGATCAGTATTACCATATGGAAAGTATGTGCTGAGAAGATCAGGTGCATGAAGGTGTCAAAAAATATCACCTACTACATAAATAAATTATCATATTTCATGGCCTTAAGAGTCTCAGAAAAGTTCTTCCTTTTTTTTCTTGATTTGTTTGTTTTATCAACCCCTCTAGTTCCTTACTGTGACAAGAAAGTAATAAACTGTGACATGTATTTTAACTCACTTTGTGTTGGTTAGTATAGAGTCATGAAGTGTCAGGGCAGAAAGGACACTAGGAGAACATCAAATATAACCTGCTAGGATTAAAGATGAGAAACTTGAGGCCCATAAAATGTAAGTACCTTGCTCAAGGTCACAGAGAGTCAATGGTGGAGCCAGGAGTGGGACGGCAGCTCCCACCTCCCAGTCCAGCCCTTTCCACTCGATGAAGCCGCTTTCTGCCTGTGAGAGTCTCTGCAGCAGGCTTGTTTTATCTTGTGTCCTCTGACTTAATAGAAATACTAGTCACACTTAATATTAATTAAGGAGGAATTTTCTATTTATTCAAGAACTACTTACTAAATGTTTTCTAGGTGCCTTGTACTATTCTAGGCATTCTGGGGATACAGAGGTGAATGAGACAAAGAAGTTCTCTCTTTCTTGGAGCTCACATTCTATTGACAGAGGCAGACAGTAAATAAACAAATAAATAGGAAGAAAATACCGGTTGTAATAACCTCTATGCAGAATATTAAAATAGGATGAGGTGATAAAGAGTGATGGAGTTATATGTAGGATTCAGTTATATGTAGAATTTAGGTTGAGCACTAAGCATGGAAGAGGAATGAAGCTTCTGAGTAGAGAGAACGGCTAGTGCATCAGGACTAGGAAGTGGGGGGCTAAACAGGATAAAGGGAAATAGGGCCTAGTTTATTTGGCGAGGGGGAAAACAGGAGCTAGGGAGGGGCCTCAGCCTGAAGAGCTCTGTAGCCACAGTAAGGAGTCTGAGTTCTATTTCAAGGGCACGAGGAAGGGTTTGAAGCCAGGTTATATCATCTCATTTTGGAAAGATCATCTTTTAGGCTATTATGTGAGATATAAACAGTAGGGAGGTGGGATAGGAGAGGAAGTATGGATCCGATGCACTTGTCTAGTCTGTAGATGATGGGGGTTTGAATTTTCAGGTGGTAGCCGTGGAACTGGACGGAAGAGGCTGGAGGCAAAGTCAGCTGTGACTGATGAGTTTGAGTATTTGTTGGTGTACTGAGGAGAATGGCGATGGTGAAGAGGGAATGAGTCCTAGGTTTTGGCCTTAAGGATCTAGGTAGATGATGGTACCATTTATTAAGATGAGAAAGACAGACAGATGAGTTGATCTGAGTGGTTGGCAGAGGTAGGGAGGGGACATAGACTTAATTCTAACACTCAAAAGTGCTAATAGGTAGGTAAATACCATATTTACAAACAAGTGAACTGCAGTTTAGAAAGTAAGTATGCCCACAAGCCAGCAAAAGGCAAATCCCAAAATTGAACTCTGTCACCAGACATAGCATGGGATTCTGAGACCTTCTCCTGGTAGCAAGGGGAGCTATTATTTCTCTTGCTCTTTGAAAAGTGTGATAAAATACTGGTTAAAATAACATCAGTACCCTGAAAGTCTACTATATGGGAAACATAGCATCGGTCTAATTAAATTTTACGGATAAGCAAACTGAGGCTCAGAAAGCCCACGTAACTTGCTCAAGATCTCACAGTTAATAAGTGGAGAAAGTGAAATTTAAGACTAAGTTTTATGATTCCAAAATTCATGCTTCTTTTCACGTTGCTGCCACTGTACTACATCTGAAGATTAGAAAATGGGACTCTTCTTCCTGCAAGCACATTTGAGATAAAGTAAGTGAAGATGGTCTTTCATAAAGTAGAGAGAAAAATAAAAACTTTATCTTATACAGGGTTCACATGTTGATTCCTCGGCAACCCACATTGATTATTTAAGGAATTAATGGTCTGAACAGAAATTCATTTGCAGCCAGGTACTTACCATGTCTTGAATTAACGTGGGATAGTTTTTATTTTCCTCAGATACACACCCACATCTCTAGCTCCATTAAAATGTATGTCTTCTTTGTAAAATCCACCCACCTCTAATTTTGACTTTATGTCTCCAGTGAAACACCAAGAGTGAGTTATTACGACATTAGGAAAGGTGGCTTTCACGCACAGTAAAATGCACTGACTTGATTCATGTGATGCTCTCTTTATGTTTTTTAAAACCTGTGGCAAACTCTTATAAACACATTCTAGCAGCATTGCTTTAAGGGTGATAAACGTCCCTAAGAGGGAAAAATGGAGAGTCAGACACATTTCCATCCTGAATTAGAACTGAGTAATCAATAGTTGGCAGGACCCCGGAGTGAAGAGCCTACACTGAGTTAGAGAGACCTGGATTTGAGTCTTGATTCTGCCCTGCATTTGCTATATTTCCTTAGGCTAGCTGACTATTCATGCAAAATTTTGAAGAAGACATAGCAGTTCTAAAACATGTTTATACACTCACCCCATTAAAAGCTAGAATCAAATTTCCCTTCCTTTGAATGTAGGTCAGACTAAGTGACTGTCTTCTAATAATTAGAAAGCAGCAGAAGTAATACTGCATGATTCCTGACGCTAGGTAATAAAATGCAACATTGCTTCCACCTGGCTCTCTCCCTCTCTTGGGACGTTTGTCCCTGAAACCCAGACACCATGTTACGAGAAAGTCAAGTAGCCACATGGAAAGAACGCACGTCCAACTGAGGTTCCAGCCACATGCTTAATTGAGGACCCCAGCCAACATCCAGCACCCATTGAGTGAGTGAGACCCCAGCCCCAGCCCCAGGCAATGTGGAGTGGAGCAGAGAGGCTCAGGTCTTTTTTTTTTTTTTTTTGAGGAAGATCAGCACTGAGCTAACATCTGATGCCAATCCTCCTCTTTTCTTGCTGAGGAAGATTGGCCCCAAGCTAACATCCGTGCCCATCTTCCTCTACTTTATATGGGACGCTGCCACAGCATGGCTCTACCAGCAGTGCATCAGTGCACGCCTGGGATCTGAACCGGTGAACCCCGGGCCACCGCAGCAGAGCGCACGCACTTAACGGCTTGCACCACTGGGCCAGCTCCGAGAGGCACAAGTCTTGCTGGACCCTGCCCAAAATGCAGATGCATGAGCAAAATGAAGGTTACCGTTATTTTAAACCACTAAATTTTGTGGCAGTTTGTTAAATAACAGTTCATAATCAGAACAGAAGATGAACCTTTTCTTTGGTTACCTGAATCCTCCTTTCACTATTTTCCTTCCCTCTGTGAGACCTTTCTTCTTTTTCTGTATGTTAATTTGGAATGCAGGTGGAGGTTAAAGCCACAGAGACATTTATTTGAAACTGGTCTCTAGCACTTAGCAATTATAAGACTTTGGGCAAACCACCTAATGTCTTAGACACTCCCCTTTCATCCATAACTCAGAAAGATAGTACAAACTTCACAAGACCATTGAGAGGATTAAGTGAAATAATGTGTTTCAAATGCCTGGCAGAGTAAAGGTCTCGGTAGCCAAGAGCCAATATCAGTAGCAGCAGTGGTAGTATCAAAGAGCATGCATTAGAGGAACCATGAGTTTCTCTATAGATTCCCACTGCACATGAGGTAAAAATAGACTTTTATTAAAGAGATTTCAAATACTTCCCTAGTATTTTGTCTTCCAGATGTCATGGCATAGTTTTGTGTTCTAGGTTATGGTGCTCCTGTGACAAAAACTGTTCTTAGTAGTATGGTGACAACCTGGTGTAGTGAAAGGGCCATGGACTTTGGGATCAGTTCTATACATGTAATGTGTGTGTCTGTGTGTGTGTGTCTGTGTGCATGTGTGTATCTGGAGAGAGAGAAAGATGGAGGGACAGAAGGAGTGAAGGAAGGAAGGAAGACAATGTAGGTATTTGGGAGGGGTGTGCTCTCAGGGACAAGGATTTCAGCTCTGATGGAGACCTCTAAGACTTGTGAGTGTGGTGGGTAGGCTGGCAGTAGGAAAGTGGTGAGTCAAGTGGCCAAAGCAAGGTCAACTCCGTTTAGTTGGGGGAGCAAGTACACAAGCACTGCCATGAGTCAGAAGCGATCAGAGATGGTCTCTTAGCCTTTTGCTGACAGCATTGAGCTAGACTGTGGGGATCAGAGCTGTTAAGACATGGTTTCTGTACTCAGGGAGCTTGTAGCTGTTTCTAGTTCACCAGACATAGGAAGTGACCTAAAATCTCTATGGGCTTAGCAAATTATGGATACCTGGTTTAACCTGACTTAAATAAACTGACATTAGCCTTTGGATTTGAAATAGGAAGAGAAATCCCTTGCTTAAATGTACCCCGTGACTTCCCTGCATACTTAAAATAAACTCCATAGACTTGGCCTTGCGTGATCTGGTCTCTGGACACCCCCAACTTTGTTTCCCTATCACCCTCGCTCCCTCTTCTCTCTCCACTATCCACATTGGCCTTCTTGTTGTTCCTCAGCCTGGAATCTTCTGTCCCAGATACGCACATGCCCCACACCCTCCCTGCACCCAGGACTCTGGTGGCGTGTACGCTCCTGGCCAAGGGCCTTTCCTACCACCCCATCCGAAATAGAACTCCTCATGCCTGGTCAGTCTCAGGCTCCTTACTCTTTTCGACTTTTCTTCCTCACATTTTTCATGAATTGATTCTGTGTGTGTGTGTGTATGTGTGTGGGTGTGTGTGTGTGTGTGTGTGTGTATGCATGCATGTGTATTTGGTTTGTTTCTGTCATCCCTACCACAATCACGTGGGCAGGAACTCTATTTTTTCAGTGTTCCATTCCCACAGGCCAGAAAAGTATGTGGCACATAATGGATAATCAATAAATACTTATTGTATGAAAGAAAATATACTCATCTGTTAATTGATCTTGTTTGGTACAAATGTTGGGGACAAAGAGTTTCAAGTTTAGTAAACCCCAGAGTACACTGAAGTGCTATTTCTTTTCTATCAATAATTTGGCTTTTCTGCATCACAATTCCTTACCTACATTTCTAAACCTCATCATTAGTTCTGTACGCCTTTGAGGTCGAATATTACAAATGGACATGAGGGTTTATACACACAAGCACATTTATAGATCTATTTGGATACACAAAGAGTATACGATGAGCCCATATCATTACATAAAACATATTATATAGCATATACTCTATAGTGTATAAAGTGTGTGTGTACATATATAGTCCTACATATTAGTATATATTTATATACATACATAGTCTAAACTATATATCACATATTATATATATAGCCAGTTAGCTGTATGCTCACTAAAATATCATTAATTAAGGGAAAAGAAGAAAATTGAGAATTTTAGAACACTTTAAAAGAAATAGTATTTTATCAGTTTCAAATCCATTGGAACATAACTAGGTAAAGCAATTATTTCCAGGTAGAAACCACTCACATGCCTGCATGAATGAATGAACGAGAATGACTTTAGCCCATTACTGGTAGAGAAAATAGGGACTCTGAAGTGCTATGGGGCTCTGAGTCATCAGTTCTACTGAGGAACTTAAACAATCTTCATGACAAACTTGTTTGCATGAGGATTTACTTGACAAATGCTTTCTGTTCAGAACCAAAGTAAACTCCAGCCCAAGCTGTCCTACAGCAATTAGGTTACAAAGTAGAGGAGTCTGAACTTCCAGTGGTTTCATGTGTCTCAATACTGACTTCTTCCTCAGCCTTAGAGAGCTCACAGCTTTATCGAGGAGGGTATTCCCAAGTGGACTTTCACTACACAAAGTAGTAAGTGCAAAAACATGCATACACCAGATACTTAAACTCCAATGAGTAAATCCATTGAGAGAATTCCAGGCACCATGGATACTATGGAAGAGAATTTTGAGATAGGCAGGACTTTCCATCCCCATTCCCAGCAGGGACCTGGGCACTGGGCTTTCCCAGGTGACTACCTTCCTATACGCCTCTCAATCTTGATTTCCTTCCAGGGGGAGGTGTGGGCTATGGAGCTAATTGGCCATGTGATTTTTTTGTGTGTGTGTGAGGAAGATCAGCCCTGAGCTAACATCCATGCCAATCCTCCTCTTTTTTGCTGAGGAAGACCGGCCCTGAGCTAACATCTATTGCCAACCCTTCTCCTTTTTTTCCCTTTTTCTCCCCAAAGCCCAAGGAGATAGTTGTATATCATAGTTGCACATCCTTCTAGTTGCTGTATGTGGGACGCTGCCTCAGCATGGCCTGACAAGCGGTGCGTCGGTGCGCACCCGGGATCCGAACCCGGGCCGCCAGCAGCAGAACGCGTGCACTTAACCTCTAAGCCACGGGGCCAGCCCCCATGCCACGTGATTCTAAAGCATCTTCCAGACTGTGGCCTCAATATTCCCTTTTATGTTCTCTGTGTGAGTGTTTCCTAAACTGGGTTCTGTTTCATTTCATATGCTCATCACATGTTCCCTTCAGGAGCCTAGCCTCAGGCAAAATTCCTATGGAGGTGCTGACAGTGAGAAAAGGCCTGGGCTCAACCAGGATAGCCCTTATCCCTGGGGACACAGTAGCCACCTCCTCCCCAATGTCAAGTTGCCCTGAGCATTGGTGGGCTGATGATTCCTGTCTTGGAAGCTGCTCTGTGGTACAGGGCCTCAGGCCCTGCATAAAGCTCAGGGCAGGAAACAGCAAGCACAGTGAAAAGAACTACAAAGTTGCATGGGAATAGCAAAAACACCTTTCCCATGGACCCCATGGCTAGAATTCCCATCCTTCCACGAGTTTCTAGTATAAACTTTCAGTTAAAGAGACAGATGACACATTCCCTTGGCTGGTACTTACCAGCAGCTCTGGGGAAGAATATCAGAGGAAACTGTCAGAAAATGACAGTGTCACGGTCCAGTCACTAACTGAATGAAAAAGGCACAGTGGTAATCCAGGCCTCAACTTATCCTGCCTGTCTTCCCTCTCTACCTCCCTCTGCTGCTGCTAAATAAATGGCACCAACGCCAGAGCCAGGAGCAGACAGAAGGAGGCTCTGGGGACGCCTATGTGCGCATCCACAGGATGGGCCTGTGAAGGAGTGCGTGAGCCACGGCAGCTGCTGCACTAGGCTAGGACGCTGCAAACTCTTTGAAGCTGCCTGGGAATTTGCCCAATTCAAGCCACCCTGACAACCACATGGTATTAGCAGAGGTGACTGTGGCTGCTCTTCTCTCTCTTCACCTACATTTTCTTACAAAATAAGGAAAATTATATAAAATCACGTTTTCCCTGACTATTCCATTTCCTTGTAAGTTTTGGCTCTTGGGGGTTTGCACGGTGTATTAGAAACAGCATCCTCGCTTTGACTTCAGGCGACACTAGGTGCAGACACTAGATCTGTCCCTGCCCAGCTGTGTGGCATTAGTCAAGCATCTTACTCTCTCTCAGGTTCTGTTTCCTGAAAAGCCAGATGGGGATAGTAACCCTGACTGTGCAGATCTGTTGTTTGGATTAGAGATAAGGCTTGTACAGCACCCCACACGTGTCCTCACATAGGAAATATTAGTCATTGGTGGCCGTTTGAACAGTTATTTATTTGTCTCTCATCTTGCCTTCTTTTATTTCTTCCCTATTGTATATAGTACTGAGGAGATCATATAGCAAGAAGGTATCCTCCACATTCTCTTCTTATTGACTTGAGTCCATTGTAGCCACAATTTACAATATTTTATAGCTTCTACTAACTCTAGTTACCAGTAGTATCTCCCTCCAATAAGCTATGAGAATCAGCCTATACATTTTTTTTAATTGACAAAAAATACGTATAATTGTTTTTGACTCCTCTTTGTATTTATCTGATTGCCAAAGTTGAAATAAGATAGTAGTACCAATTGCTGGGAAATGATGGAACGCAATACCACAGTGTTGCTGGGAGTATAAATTGGTAAATCCTTGATACATTGCAGGAGTCAATATGGCAAAAACCTTAAAAATATGCACACTCTTTGCCCTGGAAATGGCACCTCAAGGAATTTATCCTAGGGATATAAACAGTTTTGTTCACAAAGATCTATGTGCCCAAATGTTCCTGCAGCATTTGTAATAGTGAAAATATGGGAACAATCTAAATGTCCTAAATAGGAGATTTGTTAATTTTGTATATCCACTGTGGTACATTTGCATAATGGAAGACTCTGTTGTTAATAAACATTATGGTATAAAGTCATATTTATTGATACGGCAAGATATTTGTACATTGTGTGTGTGTGTGACAAATACAGGTAGTAAAACAGTATCTCAGGTGGGCCCGGCTTCAGCAGATAAGAGAGAAACTTGCACAGTTCTTCCAGACAGGCAGGTAGATAAGGACGTGGTCTCCATCCCTCTCCCCTACTCTCCCTGGCCTTCTCTGGGGGAAAGGGGTTGGCTCAATAATTAGGGAGATTAGGAAAACATCCCTGCAGATGTGTGCTTGTTATGAACTGACTGCTTGTGTTCCTCCAAAATTCATATGTTGAAATCCTAACCCCCAATGTAGAGGTATTAGGAGGTGGGGCCTTTGGGAGGTGATTAGGTCATGAGGGTGGAGCCCTCATGAATGGGATTAGTGAGGGTTCTCTCACTCTCTTTCTGCCATGTAAGGATACAAGGAAAAGTGAGTTGTCTGTGACCCAGAAGAAGCCCTGACCAGAATCTGGCCATGCTGGCACCCTGGTCATGGACTTCTCCAAAACTGTGAGAAATAAATTTCCATCTTTCATAAGCCAGCCAGTCTGTTACTTTGTTATAAGAGCCCCTATTAAGACAGTGCCCTGGGCATGGGCTCTCAGATTCATGTGCCTACAATGGTGCACACTCATGTCTCCACCCACCTCGCTTCCATGAGGTGAGCACTCCTGAGCCCAGGGGCTCTGTCCCCACACTGAGGAGTGTGAGGCTGGGGCCACATCTCTATGGGGCTTCTGTCTGCAGTCCCACCTCACCCACTAGCAGAGCCTGGTCTGCAAGTGGAGGCTGAGGGGCAAGCAGGTCCCCTTGGTCTCTGGTCTGAGCTGCGTTCTCCAACCCAGCTCACAAGAAGAAAGTAGATACTGTACGTACACACCCATTGTCCTCCTTCATCTACTGCATTTGACTCAGAACTCACAGGGGAAAAGAGGATTAATGAGTATCCTCAAACCCCAACATACAGATAGTATGTTCTCACTGTGCTTCTGTAAATATCACGTGGGAAAACATCTGGAAGGATACACACCTAAATGCAACATTGGTCTTTTCTGGGTGGTGAGATTATCTGCACGCATGCTTTATAATTATTCTGTTTACACTGTTGAAATAAAATAAAATGCTCCTTTGAGCTTCCATTACAGTACAAATTTTAGACCTTGCCTACTGGGATGGAGGCTGTGAGCAAGGAAAGAAACACGACACTAGCGTTTGTTGTACCAGGCCTATTACATACCAGGCCTGGTACAAGGAGCAGTGCAGACTACAAGTTTCCTTCAGTCCTCACATGAGCTTTAATTCAAGATTTTCATCTCTATTTTTCAGATGGTAAAATTTTTCGGGCTGTAGAAATTTAGCACCTTGCACAAGGTCACATGACTAGTAAGAGGCAGAGTCAAGACGTCACTCTCAATATGGTCTGTCCCCAAATCCATGCCCTTCCCACTTGAATATGCTCAGGGAATTAAAGACAGTTGAGTTTGAAATAATAGCATGCACAAAGGCAATGGTGTAGCCAAATGGATATCACAGAATGCCAACACTAAAGAAAATCCCATAGTCAGAATGAGCATACTCCCATTTTTCCTAAAATTCCACCGAACCCAATCCTTAGAAAACTAGAAGCAACACAATGAAAAGAGGGCAGGATGGTTTTCAGAGACAGGCACTCCGTGAACAGTGCTGAGAGCGACACGTGCAGGCTTGACAGCCAAGGGAAAGAAGCAGGAACAAATATAAACCCTGGATCTCTCACGGCAGCACCTCCTGAGGATGCCGGAAAAAGGGACACCAGCCGTGCCTCCCATCTAATCAGCCCAGCGAGCATGGCTGACTCCAGGGAGAGTACAATAACTGATTTTCACAATGACGATCCTGAGTTATCAAGAAAAGGTTACATATTATGTTCAGAATTCTCTGTTTAAGAAGGCAAGGAAGCATGTAATCCATTCGAGAAAGATTTTCATTTCAAATAGTTAAAAAGTTTTTGAAAAGATTTTTGGTGCTTAAAGGGATAAGTGACAGTTATCTGGAAAATTCACTTACGTGGAACAATGTCTTCCCTCAAGATTCTAGATCAGTGAGGCGGTGTGTTATATTTAGCTAGGCTTCAATCACTTCTCTTTTGTTGACATTTCCTTGTCTAACACTCTCAAGCCTCTCAAAATTCCTAATTTCCAAGCATTGGATTGTAAGTTTCCTAAGGCTAGAGATTCTGACACCCTTTCTTGGATATTCCACATCCCTGTGGTACTCAGGCTTTTTTTCCTGCCGTGAAACAAATGACGAACTGATATTCACAAAAACAACTGACTCCCAAGGCACGCACAAACGTTGACAAAGCCTTCCTGACATTTTGTAAAATCCTTTTTGGGTTTTGGTAAGCAGTCTTAGAAGTATTTTTTTGCAAGCATGTTAATAACAAAATCGACAATTCACTCTAAAAAATAACCATAGGAAAAGTAAATAAATGGGATTAACCCAATTTTTTTCTAAAAGTAAACTTTATTTTAAAAAAAGAGTCATCTCCACTAAGGCCTGCACTTTTCAGGTGACATTGGTGCTGCAAACACACAGGACCGTGCCTGCCTGCCCTGCTGGCCTCCCTGTCTAACAATGCCTGCTTATGCACCTTTCACCTTGGACATGACTCAATGCTCTTTGGTGAATCTGCCAAGATCCTTGGTGCTTTCTCATATGCTATTCCCTCTGCCAGAAACATCATTTCCTGCCTCTGCACTTCTTTGTCTAGCTCAAATGCTCCCACAAGTGCCATTGCTCTCAAGAAACTTCTCATTCTCACAACTGTTGCAGGATGGGTGTTGCCATCATTCCCTTTTTGAATATGAGGAGAAAATCTTGAAAGGCCCCAGACTCTCTATAGGTCAGACCCTGGGTATCAGAGCCAGAACACGTACGTCACAAGTGCTCTTCTGGGTGCGTTTCTCTCCACTGCACATTGAGCACTGTAACTTTAGCCCCCTTGCTGGCAAATACCCCTCTCCTCAATATTCTGGGTTTGCAGGGCCCATTCGTCACACTGTGGTCACCCTGTGTGGCCAATGCAGAGGGGCAGGGGCAGGGGTGAGCCTTACCTGGCGTGTTGAGCAGGCGGGACCTCCTGCAGTGGTAGGCCACCTCCTGCTCACAGTGCTCTGAGCCATCAATCACAGCCTCCAGCTGCTCCAGGCTGCTACCATAGTCCAAGGTCATGGTGTAGGGCTTCTCAGGGTCGGTGCCCCGCACACGAGTCAGCTCTGTGTTGTTGTGCTGCACTGATGTCCAGACCTTGTCCTCTGCTCAGACAACACAACCCAAAGAAGGAGATGTTAGAAGGAAGGTCGAAAGAGGATCATACTTACATATCTCAATAAAGCTGAAAAAAAGGGAAAATAAGATCAAACAAATTGTGTGTTGGGTGGCTCAACATGCAACCATTAATTGCCACCTGAACACTCTACTCATGCAAAGAATTTGACCAGGGAATTTTTGTTCCTCATAAAGCTCCACCCACAGTTACTATGAAGAGTTAACAATCTTAAGAGCTAAATGTGTGGAGCCTTCACTTCACAGGCTTTATGCTAAGCATTTAATGCCCATTGTCTCATTTTAAATTGACATTACCTAAATCAGAATGGAGTCAATACTGCCATGTCAGAAATGAGGGAAAAGTGAATGAGGAAAATTAGGCTGCTTACCCAAGGTTACATAGTAAATGACTAAGAACTGGAATCCAGGATGTCTGACTCCAAAACCCATACTTCCAGCTATTGACACACACTCCCTCACAAGAGAAACACCAGCCTAAATAATTGTCTCAGAGAACCATAAGTACCACGTTGAAAACAAGACCTATAGACAGACAGTATCTGTAAAATATATATCATTAACAAGGATGACATAGTGTAATGCACACTGTGCATTAAGGCACTTAATTGCAGTTTTTTAGTATTTATTTTCCATGCTACCTCTATTTGCAAAAAGGATTTTAAGAGGTTTACAATAAAAGAACACAGAGAGACAAAGACCTTTAAATCAGGTTGGGAAAACATGTTTTACCTACTACAGGTAAGAATGGAAGGTGTGGAGAAAGGAGAGGAATTTGAGTTTTAGAGCTTGAGACATCTGTATTGAAACCTATTTCTGACAACAAGAAGCTTGGACAAGTTACTTCATTTTTCTGGGGCTCAGTTGTATCATAAGTGGAAAAAAAAAGCAATACCAGCAGGACTGTTAGCATGGAATAGTAACCAAAAATACAAAGTTGCAAAGCACTATCTAGGATGTATGTGTCAGGGGAAGAGGGAGAATCTCCCTCTGCCCTTTCCCTTAAGGTTCTTCTGGCTGGCCAAATAATTATCAAGACAGGTTAGCAGGAGAAAATAATACCAAGTTTAATAACATGTATATATGGGAGAAAGCAGGGACACTGCGTTTCTCAACACAATAGCAGAAATTCTCGTCTTAAATACCATGTTCAGCCAATGACAAAGGAGGATTTTGGGGGTTGGGGGAGTCAGTTACAGGAGATTACCACTAAAGCACAGTAAACAAGAGTAAGGTTTATTATGCAGCCCCAAGGCCACACCTTCCACATTGATAAGTCACTAGAAATGAGCTCATCCCCCTCTCTTCTCCAAACAGAGAGGGAGATACCTTTACAAATGGAGATTTCCCTTATAAATGTAAATGATTGTCTGGCAACTCCTCGCAGGGCCATCCAAAGAATGTGGCCAGAGAGACAGAACTTCTGATAAAAGGGGCTTGTTGGTGCCTTTCCTATTGTAACATTTACCCTACAGTTATCTTTACAGCCATCATGATAGATCTGTTCCTGGAAGGAGCCACCATGTCAAATTCTTTAGGCAGTTAGTGGGGGAGGTCAAATGTCCCTAGAGAAAACAACCAAGGTAAAGAGATAGATTTCAGGGTGGCCAAATCTTGATCTCTCACATATGTATCAGACATTCTGTTATAATAATCTAGACTAAAACATTTACTCCAATTGGACATAGAATTTAATTCTGAACATGCTCACAAATAAAGCAAAAGAGGAAATAGGAAGAATTGAAAAGCTTTTGTCATCTGAGAATCTTGCCCACATAATAACATCATTACTCTTCATAAATTCTCAGAACTGGAAAAGAACCTAGCACAGAGATCAAGTGGTTTCCTTCCTCCCTCGCCCTTAGTTTTACAAATGAGGAAACTGAGGTCTAGGAAGTAATCAAATGACTCAAGGCATATCTATTAGACAATAATGATGAGCACATATACTGAAAGTAACCACTGTTATTAATTGGTACTACTAAGAAACAGGATCATGGCTGTCAGCATGATTTAACTGAAAAAGAACTGGCAACCAGGGCGCCCAGTTTTAATATTTTCTCTATGCTAACTCTGTATATGATCTGGAATAAGTAACTTCATTGCCCTGCACTTCAATTTTACTATATTAGAAGGAAGAGGAAGAGAAAAAGAGTTTGGTTTCAACTATCTCTATAGTATTTTCCAACTCTAAAAAAGGAAATATTTCTTGCAGTATAAAATTAAACTCCACTCATATATTCTGATTCATCTTAAGACTGTTTCCTAAAACCAGCCCACTGATAAACCCACATGTCAAATCCACATGTCTCCAATGTTTAATTGAGGCAGAATTACATTTTCTATAAAGTCTAAAAAACAAATGAGAATGAAGGTTATTGGATTTTGACTTTGATAGCAAAAATAGAACATGATTCACATTGGTAAAAATAATGTTACACAAATAGTTAACCCAAAACTCTAAAAATGTTGATGCCAATGTAGACAAAAACTGATAAAATAACCAAAGAAAATTAATTGTTCAATAATGCAGTACTGTAGTGGGAGAAACAAAGACAGTTTTGAAATGTCCATGGTGCTTAGAAGAAGAAAAGGAAAATGCAGTCTAATCTAAATTATAGATGTTACATTCACACTAGGAAATTTTACATACATTATGTCCAGCACTCATAAGAATCTACCATGGTAGACATCAATCTAGATATAGATAAAGATACAGATATAGATATAGATATAGATATAGATATAGATATAGATATAGATATAGATATATAGGTATATGAAGGCTCAAGGAGAGAAAGTAAATTTGTCCCTAGTCTCAGTGTATTCAATCTGATTCCAAAAGTGGTCCACATAGCACCCTTAAATCATAGGAATTTGGATTTCCCTCTGAATGTAGACAGATTTTCATATCCATATATGCATTCATCTGATTGTTCATACATTCATTAATTGATTTTCTTATTCATTTACTCATCGACTCATTTTGCAAAAATCATATTCTATCTTTGGCAAGATGGAAAAGGAAGCTGTGTCAGAAAGACAATCTTTCATTTAAAGCCACTAATATTGCCAACTCCACCTTCTGGACCTTGAGGGTGAACTGAAGATTTAATAACTTAACCACTGGCACTTTTTGATATATGCGATATACGGAAGATACAAAGGAATAATTAAGAGCTCCAAAGTGCTCCCCACAATTCACTTAACAGACATTACAAGCCCTCGCTGCAAACACAGTATGAGCGACAGGAGGAGAGATGATTACTTGAAACCCAGAGCCTCTTAGCTGGCTTTCATTTCAAAGATGCCCTTTGTCCTCTGATTATATTTCTCCTAGGAGATAGCAGCATAAACACTAAAAACAGGGAAGTAATTGGATATTATTTTTTTCTATTTTTTTTCTTCCGCTTCATGGGTGTCAGTGCAGATTAAGACCCAAGCCCTGACAAATATTCACGGGCAGGGGTCAATGCCACTCACTAGAATCAGCTTTGGGGGCTAATGCTCCTGATGACTGGCCTAGGATGAAGACGAGTGGTTTTAGCTAGGGAAGGTCTATGTGAAGTTTAGCTCTGAAGGATTTTTAAATAAGTAAGACTTATTTTGAACAGTCTTTTAGGTGGATCGGGGGAGATCCATCCAAGAACCCACACGTGCTTTAACTAAAACTGGACCCAGGAAGCCAAATGTTCAAGATGGTCAATTTAGTCAATGGGCAGTGGAGATTAGTGGACACAGCTTGGGCTCTGGAGTCAGAAGATCTGGATTTCTGTGCCAGTTCAATACTTACTGGGTAAGCAACTTTGGTCAAATTATTACTTCTCTAAAGTTCAGTTTCCTCATCAGTAATATCTGAAAGGCACTAATGATACCAACTGTACAGGATGGTTGTAAAGATTAAGTAAAGGGATTTGTGTCAGAAGGTCCATTATTAGCCAAATTACTAAACATTTCATGGAAATCTGTGTGTACCTATTATATAAACAAATATGTCATCTCCGTCTCAAGGAGTTCACAGATATCAGATGCCAATACAGTAGTCTTCTTTATCTGTGGTTTCACTTTCTATGGTTTTAGTTACCTGCAGTCAACCACAATCCAAAAATATTAAATGGAATATTACAGAAATAAGCAATGTATAAATTTTAAATTGCATCCCATTCTGGGTAGTGTGATGAAATCCCACAATGTCCTAGTTTGTTACACCCAGTAAGTGAATCACCCCTTTGTCCACGCTGGATATGCTACCTGACCATGAGTCATTTAGTAGCTGTCTCAGTTATCATATCAACTGTTGTGGTATCGCAGAGCTTGCGCTCAAGTCACCCTTATTTTACTAGTTGATGGCCCCAAAGCACAAGAGCAGTGATGCTGGCAATTTGGACATGCCAAAGAGGAGCCGTGAAGTGCTTCCTTTAAGTGAAAAGGTGGAAGTTCTCGACTTAATGAAGAAAGAAAAAAAATCATATGCTGAGGTTGCTAAGATCTATGGAAAGAAGGAATCTTTCATCTGTAAAATTGTGAAGAAAGAAAAAGAAACTCATGCTAGTTTTGTACTCGTGCCTCACAAACGTATGTATAGGAAAAAACATAGTATATATAGGGTTCAGTACTATCTGTGGTTTCAGGCATCTAATGGGGGTGTTGAAACATATCCCCTCGAATAAGGGGGGACTACTGTATTATTAATAACAGCATCAAGGAGAAGGAGAAGCTGCAACTGGCCTCTGGTAGTTCTCACAATAGCCTGTATTCACAGGGTTCTTTCTCAGAGCATAAAGTAAGACCCGCAAGACACCTAAAGGGGGAGACAAACTGAGCCTGGCCCTCCCCCGGCATATCCATGGGGAAAAAACAGCAGTTTCAAAAGACCCAGAACAGGAAATGCTCCCCTCTTGTAGTTCTGTGAACTTCAACTCCCACTCAAGTAAACCTATAGAGCTTTCCCTATAACTCAGGTAGGTCCAGTTTCATGCAGGGACTGAGAAGTTACTCATCTAAATGCTATGATCAGAAGAGCATCAAAAAATCCACTAGGCTCCAAACACCCCTCTCTGCTGGCCTGCTCTAGCACCAGACCGTCCACCACAGGACACATGTTCTAGGTTCTAGTCTCTCGAGGTGCATCTAGGGCTCCAAGGCGCCACAAGACAGCCCGGCTTTAGAAACAAGCCTACGTGACTGGCATTGGCATTCTGCTGCGTGTCAGCTGTGAGACTTTGGGCAAGTTATATAACATCTCTGAAGTTTTCTTGTTGAAAAATTGGGATAATAATCCATGACAACATTATAATGATTCGGCATCATGTTTTACATGAACACAGAACAGGTTGTCTGACATGCAAACAAGTAAAGAATCTACACATCAGAACTTTTCTCTAACGTTAAAATGAGGACTGGGACTTCATTCCTTAGAGAACGGGGTTGGGGGGGGATGTGGAGCGCATCCGGCAAATGAGGTTAACAAGCAGGATGGACTGCACTTTCTTGTAATAGAGTTGCTACTCTAGATAATAAATTACTACCCTTTTATTCAATTATCTTTTCACTCTAGAATAGCCTCATGTGTCTCTATATTTATTTGCGTCCCTTGCATTTCCTGAAATTTCTTCAACAGAATTTGTGGTTTAGTCCTCGTGGACTCAGAAACCTGGAAAACCATTGCCTTTGATACTACCATTTGCTACCCAGTTCATTTTCTATTATTTCTTCTACTGTATACCACCGTTCAGTCCCACGACGAGAAATGCAGCCCCATCTAACTTGCTCAAAGGAATACATGTATGGAGTTAGCCAAGACAAATTCTCTGCTTAAGAGAGGACTGCATTTGGAGATTTTTGAACTGGCAGGAATCTATTCAATACACTAAGGATCCCAAAATAACAGTTTTGTTGTTAGTGCCCTCACGTCGATTCTGACTCCTAGCAAGCCTGTGTACAGCAGAGTGGAACCTTGCCTGGTCTTTCTGCGCCAAGGTCTCACCTTCTGGCACTGTATCAGACAATGCTCTGCTGCTTTTCCTAGGGGTTTCACAGCCAGTTTTTCAGAAGTGGGTGGCCAGGCCCTGCTTCCTAGTCTGCCTTAGTCTGGAAGCTCTGGTGAAACCTGTCCACCATGGGTGACCCTGCTGGTATTTGAAATACCAGTGGCATAGCTTTCAGCATCACAGCAACATGAAGCCCACACAGTATGACAACCCACAGACTGGTGGTGTGGTTCCCAAGACCAGGAAATGAACCCGGGCTGTGCTGGTGAGAGTGCCGAATCTTAACCACTAGACCACCAGGGCTGGCTAAAGTAACAGTTATTAGATATTTAAAATATTTGCTTTTTTATCTGATATATGGTTTGCAAATATTTTCTCCTATTCTGTAGATTGCCTTTTCATTTTGTTGATTGTCTATTTTGTTGTGCAAAAGCTTTTTACTTTGATGTAGATCCATTTGTTGATTTTCACTTTTGTTCCTTTCGTTTTTGGTGTCATAGCCAAAAGATCATTGCCAAGACCAATGTCAAAGAGTTTCTTCCCCATGTTTTCTTCTAGATTTTTATAGTATCAGGTCTTATGTTTAAGTCGTTAATCTATTTAGAGTTAATTTTTATGAGTGGTGCAAGACAGAGCTCCAGTTTCATTTTTCTGCATGTGGTTATCCAGTTTTCTCAGCACTATTTGCTGAAGAGTCTATCCTTTACCCATTGAGTGTTCTTGGCTCCCTTGTCAGATACCAATTGACCATATACGTGGTGGGTTGTTTCCGAGCTCTCTATTCTGTTACATTGGCATATGTGGCTATTTTTATGTCAGTACCATACCATTTTAATTACTATAGCAGTGGGGAAATGGAGAGATGTTGTTTAAGGGTATAAATTTGTAATTGGTAGATAAATAAGCTCTTGAGATCTAATCCACAGCATAGTGATTATAGTCAACAATACCATATTATAAACTTCAAAGTTGTTAAGAGACTAGATCTTAAATTGTTGTCACCACACACACACAAAAAGATAAGTATATGACGTGATAGAGGTGTTAGCTAATACTACCATGGTAATCATATTGCAATCTATAAATGTATAAATCAATATGCTGCACACCTTAAACTTGCACAATGTTATATATCAATAAAAAATAAAATATTTGCTTTTTAAAAGCAGCATTCAACCCAGTGCACTGGTGTGAGTGTGAATGATCTCATGACCCAGATCCACACCAAGTATTATGCCATCTCTAAGCGTAAAGGAATTACAGGCCATAGGCCATTAAATAGCATGTGTGATAAAGTTCCAAAATATCATTTCAAAGACATAACATTGTATTGTCATGTAGACTAGCAAAGCATTGCCCAAACTGCATCGTTAATTTAGCTTTCAAGTCTATCTCCCCATAAAGCTATGAGATCTCCCAGGATGTGAAATGTATCATTCATTCTTGGGTTCAACTATGTGCCCACTTGTGCTGTGCTAGCCACCAGAGTGCATACACAGGAGGATAACGCACTGTCTAACTCCTCCAAGAGTGTACCATGGTTCTGGGGAAAAGGTTGTGTACACAACATGACAAATGTCTCACGCTGATAGAAGTGTTCTTGAGATTACGAGTAAGTGGGGCTGCCCAGAGGTCTGTTGGGGGCAGGGTTGGGGGTGGTGTTGGAGAAGCTTGCCTAGTGTTGACTGTGCATGGTTTTTCTTGAGAATGGACAGGTCAACAGAGGTCTTTCATCCTTAGACCACCAGAGCCTAGGCTAGCATTGTATACCTTGAAGGACTTCAGGAAATCTTTGTCAAGTGAGGAGATTAGTTAACCACCAGCACTTGTATTCCGTCAGGTTCTCTGTTGTAGCATTTCAAAAGCAACTCTTCTATGCATGTGTTATGTAATGGCCAAAATTTAAAAGAAGTTTCAAGTTATAAGATCAACACACACACACACACTCAACACTTAACAACTTCAACACAAAGAAAAGAAAAAAGGTATCACAAAGTGCCAGCAGAGTAGTAATGGTGGGATATTCTGGAACATTCTATATCATCATCTCTGTTGTGAAATCTTTCCCTGGTCGTCACCCCAGGAAAGCTCTCTGTGAACCCTCGTCCTGGGTCTTTAGGTGATCCACCTGGTTCCTCTTGCTCTCATTTCAGAAACTGTAAATTGTTTATATACAGAGTCACAATTTGATTTTCTTTCATATTTTTTCTCTCATTGTATCTGATTGGTATTATTATTGTGATTATCATTATTATTATTAATAATAGTAATTACAGATGCTGTAAGCTGTTCCATCTGTTACCATGGAAATCACCACACAAAAGAAAGAACAAACAAAAGGAAAGTGAAAAAAGAGAGACAAGAAATAAGTCTGATTAATAAGACCTCATTCTACACACATATCTGTCTCTTTACAGAGCCAGAAACAACTGCAATTTTTCTATCACAATGCTTGGAAAGAAGGGAAGTCTACAGATTGTCAATACCCAGCTTAATTGAACTTAAATCACTGTGGGGAGCTGGTTATAGTCCTTTGAAAAGTGTGCCAATTCACTTATACTCCTATTGTAATAAAGCAAGTCTATATTAAGGTCCCTGGGGTCACTTCTGGTACAGTTATCTATGTTGACAAAGTGAATTTTCTATGCCAAGGGTAAAGACAGCTTAAATAATCCTCAAAGCACTGTCTCTGCTGCTCATTTGCCATCTTTGCATGTACAGCCCAGTGACATCTCTTGTCATTTTTCATTGATAGCTATTTAATTTTTCATGTTTGTACCTTATCTCCCTATTTAAATCTTGGGCAATGGCTGCTGAGTAAATGTCGGCTTGGAAAGGCTTCTGTGGTTAATGGAGAGCAGTCAGAAGTCCTGACTCCAGTGCCAGCTATGCCACTGACTAGATTCCGGAAGATGGTAGACACACACAACCTCCCCAAGCCTCAGTCTCCTCACCTGTAAAGTGGGTGTAATCCACTGTGCAGTGACGTTGAGCCGAGCATACAGCCTGGCTCAGGGTATCTGACTCCAATCACAGTGGAACTGCTACAATCCGTTCTGATGAAGGGGTTCAGGGAGGATCAGAAGGGATTATTTGGTTATTAGAAATAATTACGGCAACCTGTGCTGAGGGGGGAGGGTCCATGCCACCTTCCCCTAAACCTTTAAAGGGAAGGAGGACAACTGGTGTAAAAGGATGGTTTTCTATTCCTTTAAAAGGCTTCAGAATTCCCGCAGGAGCTGCTTTCCCTCCCTGAGGATCAGCTCAGCTGCCTGTAGGAGAACCATCCGGGCCTGCTGAAACCGCTGCAGACGCGGCTGCTTTTAGCGTCTGGCCTCTGCTCTTGGGGAAGGGCGCATTACCGGTTTAGGGCTTGGGATGGCCACCGTGCACTGTGCATCAGCCGCAGCGCAGACGCCGCAGCGCGGGGGCGCGGGGGCGCGGGGAGCCGGTTCCAGGCCATTACCGCTCTCCCACCTGCCTGCGTGGGCCACACTTGACGACTTCCAGACTACACACTTGACTGTGATTTCTTCTCCTACTTCACTCCAGCCTTTACTTTTTATGTACCTTTGTGGGGGGTTATTTTTCTCTTTTCTTGCTTTTAGAGAGGTGGCATGATCAAAGACACCTGGGAAAGCTGTTTTATGGTCTTGGAGGGAGTGGTTTTGAACGGACTCCGTGTACAGTTATCATACTTGTTTGTCGTTCCCTGGCTTATTCAAGGAAAACTTATTAAACGTCTAGTGTGTGCAGAACACTATGTTAGGGCCTGAGAAGGTGGCAGGATGAGGCTGGATGACGCTCTGGACCCCCGGCTCAAGGCTTCACTGCTGGTTCTGGGAAGGAGTTCGCACGGAAGCTGGAGGCCCGGCAGCAGCGAATGCGGGGCGGAGGGCAGGGCGCTCAGCCCGCGGCTTTCCGGGCAGGGGAAGAGCAGCCAGGAGCCCCCACGGCAAAAGCGCCTGATGGGAAGAGGACGGTGAGGCTGGTGGGCGGGGCTCTCGTTGCTGTTAGAAGTTTTGGGAGGTCTTGAGGAGTATCTCCGGCAGGCCCTATTTTGGTACATTCTGAGGAAAAAGCTAGGCACTCACACAATCTAAATTCAATTGTTCCCTCTGTAGCTTCCTAGCCGAGTGGTGCCAGACATGCTCTTCAACCTGTTTTCTCCAAATGCAAGTGAGAAATATCTCTAACTCACACTTTATCATGCAGATTAAATGAGATAAACTCTAAGACGATGTGACCCAGTACCTGGGCCACAAGTACACAATAAATAGTAGTTCCCATTCCTTTGTTTAGAAGAGCTAAGGTAGCCAAAATTGAACGCAGAGGAGTCCATAAAGTGGTGAGCTGACTGTGAAGGGCCTGCCTTTAGTCCTAGGAAGAGCTATCCAAGGGCAGCATTTACATCTCCTTTTATCAGGTCAAGAAAGAAGACAAGCCTTCTGTAAATGTAAGAGTGTCTTCTTACTCTGCTTAATGAACCTTATATTCTGGTTCTGGAGGTGACTGACAACAAGAAACCTCAGAGGAGAATGAAATTGCTCATCTTTCTTTCAATTGACATCTCTGCTCAGGAGTTCATCACAATATAAATGAAGCTTTTTCTCACTCCACCAGCATCCTGTGCTTGTCTTCCTCCAGCACTATTACAACAACTTGTGTACTCAGCACCCCCTGCTAAACTGTAAGCCCCACAAGGGAAAAGACTGTCTCATAAGTCCTTGTATGGCTAACACCTGGCCCACAGTAGGTATTCACTTACCACTAAACTAAGCATTCAATAGACCACCAAGATATTGCTTTACTGGCTTCAATGACAGCTCTTGAAATCAGCAGGAAAGTGACATACGATAGGAATGTTTGTTTAGATATGTACTTGCAATTCTACTGTGCAGCCCAGGATAATATTGCAAATAGCAGAATAGTGGAAAAAAGTAAAATATCCATAAATAGGTGTCTGATTGAATACAGTACAGTTAATTCACACAGTGAAATACTATGCGGCCATAATTGAGACCACATAAGGTCTCTCTAAACTGATCTAGAATGATTTCCAGGATAGATTGTAGAGTGACAAAATCAAGGTATCAAGGTGCAAAAGACTATGCTACATTTTGTGCAAGAATAAAGGAGAAATAGGAATACACCCAGGAAGGATAAACTAATATAAATGGTTATCTAGAAGAGATGACTAGGAACAGAGTGAAGGCATTATGAGCGAGAGCAAGACATCTCTGGTTCATCATTGTGTGTATGTGTGTGTGTGTGTGTGTGTATATATATATAAAATAGTATATAGCATATATCTATTTAATTTTTGTAATATACAAATGTCTTACATAGTCAAAACATATAATCAAATCAAAAGGATGAAAAGAGGCAAACCCTAAAATGGAATATCAAACAGAAATACAAAAGCCTAGCTGTATATTACATGGATAAAATAACTGCAAATAAGAAAATATTAATTCAAGTAACTTTTCAATATAGTATTCTGTCTAGCTATACACCTTTGGTAGGATATATTCTAAGAATAAAAAATAAAATTCAAAGAAATCTTGTACTTTACTTTGTTATTGGTAGTGATATTGATGATGTGATTCTGAACATATTTTGTGTATGTTGTAGGATAGAACAAATGAGTAAATACATTGGCGTTGTTAGGACAAGTTCTCAGGGTAAGAGACAAGAGATATATATGGAAGAAAGAATGATGAGGAAATATTTAATGGTGCTGGATTTGCATTAGAGAAACCATATGAACTCATAATTTAAACACACACATATTTTCTAGCTCTGGCCATGGAAAGGGCCTAGAAGCAATAAGCAAAGTTAACACCCAGATCTTAATTTCCAAATATCATTTGCTACAGAAAGGAACTACACTTCTTTGGGAAAATAGCTGAGTCTGAGTCTAGGCAGGCAAAGTTCAAGGTAACATCTTAGAATGTCTTGTCCTAGAAAGCAAGGAAGTGCTTTAATGGGGACATGTGAGAAAGACATAGGACCAGAATTAAATGGACCATGACTAGCTTTATTTGGGACAATCTGAACATCAAAAAATATAATGATAATAGTAATAACATTTTAAAATGAAATATTTTATGAGTCTGTAGTGAAACAAAGAGAGGTGGAGGCAGGGTGATAAATAAAAAGCTCTTCTGTGGAGAAGAATGCAGAAGGACAGCTATAAATGTAGATAGAATTATAGAATCAGAAAAGCAGCATTTTACAAATTCTAGTATAATCACTCATATAGGTCAGAATCATGAATGGATTGAGAGTAAAGGTAGAGAAGCAGGATAATTCACACAGTGTCCGCATATAACCCCATAGAAAACTTGCTGATGATCAGTCACCTTCACCATGCAGAGATCTGGCAGAACTGCTTCAGCCAAGTGATGGAACAGAGCATCCCCAAAGACGGGACAAACTGCACCATGTGCCTCCTGATGGGATGCACTGGGGAGGACAGCCATCACCCATGAGGTGTTCTTGCCAAAGTATTCTAACAATAAAGAAAGAATCAGAAAAAAATCCAAAATACGGAGCATTTTCCTTAACGACAGGCTTGTACTCTTCAAAAAAATTAATGCCATGAAAAGCAAACAAAAAAAGACGGATTAGGGCAAGGGGTCTTCTGGTTAAAAGAGACTAAAAGGATAATTCAACCAACATGGGGACACTGTCCGAATCCTAAAAAAAAAGTATAAAAACAGCCGCTGCTGTAAAATATATTGTAGGCACAAGATGGATTAGATATTGGATAATAGTAATTGAATTAATGTTTATTTTCTTAAGTATGGTTTTAGTATTGTGGTTACATAGGATATTATCTCAGGAGAATACTAAGATAGTATTCTTAGGAGATACAAGCTGAAGTCTTTAGATTTAAAATAGCAGTATTTCTACAACTCACTTTCAAATAGTTCACGGAGAAAAAAGCATTTTATATGAGGAGGAAGGGGAGAGAGGAGAGAGAGAAAGAGAGAGAGGAAGAGAGGGAGAAGGAACGAGAGAGAGATGAGGGTAGCACAAATATACAAATGTGGCAAAATGTTAACATTTGGAGAATTTAGGTTGAAGGTGTATGGATGCTCATTTTAGTATTCTTTCAACTTTTCTGTAAGTTTGGACATTTTAGAATAGAAACTTTAGGGAAAACAAGATAGTGCTTTGCACAGTACTTCACATGTAGTAAGTGTTCAAAACTATTCTACTATGCTCCACAAGTTCATGTGCATGTGCTCTTATACCAACACACACACACACACACACACACACACACACACACAGCTAAGGACTAATTGGCCAAATAAGTATCAAATAACAAAAATTATTATCAAATTCAACCATTCACACCATGGTAGCACATCCATTTTCAAGTGTAAGTATTTATTAATAATGTTGAATTAATTTTCATGAGTGTTCTCAGTATGTCAGGTGTTGTGCACTCATGAAAGTTATTAGCTATTATTTTCATTACTGCATCCCCAGAAACCCTGACTCTGGTTCCTGGGGTTAGAGCAATGAACATAATAACAGTTACCATGTATTGGGTCTACAATACCAGACATGTTTTCTTATGAGTTACATCGATTATCTCATATAAAATTCACAACAACCTTAAAAACAGGTTCTATTGTTAATTACAGAAGAGGAAACTGAGGAACAGGGAAGCCAGGTAACTCACCTTAGTCACATAACTTGACAAAACTAAATGTCAGCTCTGGTATTCAAACCAGGCTCAAGCTTTCAATGACTATGCTAGATTTGGTAGATATTTGTTGATTACATGAATTGAAAGAAGTGTAACAGGCAAAGGAGTTTCAAAGGAGAAAAGAAAGAGGGCTTGGTCTAAAGAAGGAGGTGAGGAATGATATTCCAGAAGAGCAAAACTGGATACAAGGCATGAGGGCTGGACAGAATACTCAGAGCTACCACTGGAAACCCACTGCGGAAACTGGCCCCACGGACAGTCTAACCAGTCAATGTTTCTTACCAGCTTCTCTTTACAAATAGATATAAATAGAATATATTCAAACACTTGTATACTGAGAATGCAAGGCTGATTAGTGGTCCTGTGACTTAAGTCCACATGAGGGGAAGGGAAATAGGAAAAAGGCTCACAGACAAATGGCTCCTCTGTTTCCCCTACTTCACAGAATATGGCATCACAAGCTGCTAGCACATCTTGGCTCTTTTATTCTTTGGAATGTCTAGACTGACTTTGATTCATCATCTTTCCCTGGAATCCTGGGCCTAGAGCAAAAGTGAGCAAGAACAAGCAAGCTTCCTGGGAGACACCTTTGACTCCCACTTTTATTTCACTCTTCTGAACAAGAAAATTCTTCAGCCAAACGATAGCACTGCATCAGGATACACAGGTGAGCCAGGGGCCCTAGAACAATGCAAAGGGCCTGTGGGCACCTGCTCATTGCATCTCCACATTGGTGATCCTGCCAAGCTCAACAGGGTTGATTTTCCTCTTTTCTCCTCTCTGCCTAGCCCTGAGACACCTATCTTTCAAGGTCGAACCCAAGCCCTCTGTCTCCCAGGGCCTTTCTTGATCACTCCTGTCTCTGAATTCCTTCAGCATCTAGTCCTCTTATGATGATGGTGCTGGATGATGGTGACTCCATTTCAGGAGCTCTTAGAGAATGCCAGATAGTGTTCTGTGTGCACTAGGTACATCACTCATTTAATTTTTTAAATCCTCACATCAACTCACTGAGGTTAGAGTAACTGATCGTTCTTATTATACAGATGAGGAAATTGAGCCTCATAGAAGTTAACTTGCCCAGGATTCCACGGCTGTCAAGTATCCACAGGATAATTGTATGAATTAAATAGAATGGCCTAGATGAGAGTGCTTTAAGAGCTGGAAGTTAAATATGAAGCCCTTGGGCATAGAGGTCAGTGGTTTACAGTAGCGTGTACAGCGCTGAGCACAGGCAGCCTCAATAAACAACTGTTTGAATGGACTGGGTCCTGATCCCCACGGCAGCAAAAGGAGGGGTTCGCCAGATATCTGCAATAAAATGTGCTGTGAAAGGTCCATCAGGATGGCATCAGGATAAGTCTTGTATTCAGGTCTTAAGAAGAGCAACTCTTCTAGTCACTGATCAGGTTCCTCTTAGAAGTGGGGAGATGAATAAGGAAAGAGACTTATTAAGTGCTAGGCATTGTGCTCATCACCTTAGATAGATATTTCCCAAAGTCCAGTGTCATAAGGTGATTGTTAAAATGCTACTGTCTGATCACTGTCCTAAACTTACTCAATAAACATTGCTGGAAATAGCCTAGAAAATGGCATTTTAAACATTCATCCCAGGTCATTCTTTGGAGAAATAAAATTTAAGAATCTTTGCTTTATATAATTTTCATCTAATATTCAGGAAAATCTTGAAAGGTGGGTATGATTATTCTCATTTTACGATGAGATGAGGAAAGTGACAATTAGGGAGGTGCATAATGATCAGGCAGGGTATAATAGAGACCTCCTTCCTTCAGGGTCACTTCCTTGAGGAGCTTTCCATTGTGGCACTGACGGATGGATGGGGGCAGCACAGGCCAGAGGAAGGGTCTATTTGGAATCATAGGTCTTTCTTTGCCTCAGACCTCTGTGTCATCCAGCCTAGGAACCCAGGGATGGGAATCATAGACCCATCCCAACTTCTAGTCAACGTTGTCAACTTGTGAGACCTTGGACAAGTTACTCAGCCTCTCAAGACGTCAGTGCCCTTCCCTGTAAAATGGAAAGAATGGTACATTCTTCACACGATTTCTAGGAAAACTGAATGATATCATGAATGCAAAGTGCCAAGCATTGCATCTCATACTAGTAGACATTCAATTAAATGTTAGCTGTTTCTACTATAAAATTCAGCTCAGAGGGCAGCACTTTAAGGATATCTTCTCTGACCACCATCCCTGTCTCCTTGTAACCCTTGATTCAACCACTGTCTCCTTTGTAATATTTCTGTACCATCTACTGGCTTCTATTTTATTTTCCACACCATGTGGAACATATCTATTTACAATGTCTGTCTCCCTCTCTGAACTATGAGTTCCTTGAGGATAAGGACAGACATTCATTTTGTAACCTGGGGGCCTTGCTCAGTCAGTCTCAAAATTTTATTTTAATGGCTTAATTTCTTAATGATCAACTGAATAATATAGTGAGTGACTGATTCAATGAATGAATAAATAATGTATAATTAACACTTGAAAAAATAAATGCGGAAATAAATGAGAATTAATGAATGACTAAATAAATGAAAGACTAATTAAGGAATTCAAGATATCAGTGAGTGAGTTAGTAAAGGGGGGATGAATGAATGAATAAGCAAATAAATGAATGAAAATCACATTGCAATCACCCTCCCCATATTTGTCCGGAGCCTTCTGCTCTCATCTACGCAGTTGGAGTATACTGGCTCTGCTAAACCCACGTGTGAAAGGAATTTCTCTAAGTGCTTGTTAAAATTCTTGGCAATTCAAAGGTGACAATGCTTTAATTTCAGGGTAATGCTACAGCTTTATGACTTAGCAGTTTTATTTAATGGCCCAATTTAGCAGGAGATTATGCCGTCTGCCGCTAGCCCGGAGAGACCACTTTAAAGCTCAGGCCTCCGACACAAGCAGATCCGCTCCCCAGCTTGGCTTGAGAGACCAGTCTTCAGGAAGCCCTATGCAGTCACCACGCCTTGGCTGACAGCATAAGATATTAAACAGAGAGTGAGACACTTAAAAAAAGCTTTCCTCCTCTAAGCTGTTGAATTACCATTCTTCTTTAGCCTAAAAGAGTCCTCTGGAAAACACTTCATTTACAGAAAGCAGATTGTCCCTCTGAAATATGAGCAACAATACAAGTATTATTCCAACTGATTAAACTGCTAGTGAGCCACGGCACATACGTCACCCATGAGTGAGTCTCAACCAGGAAACGATGCTGGGGCTACCAGGGGACACAGCTTGTGGGCTCCTCCCTGGGATGAGCTGAGCCTACTGCCCGTAAAGACAGTGGATACGTTTCCAAGGGAGGGGTAAAGAGAAGGAGAAAGACCTAAGTTTCTTTCATCACCTGCTCTGTGTCAGTCACTCTCTGACACTGTTTAAATGTTAACTCATTTAATTGACTACAAACCAATCATAAAAATCTGTTATCATCACTCTCCATTTACAGAGAGAGAAACTGAGATACAATGGTCAAGGGCCTTGCTTGCGGTCCCACCGACAATAATTATTATAGATACTAGTGATAATAATTCAGAGGATGTAATTATACATCAATACCAGGCATTGTTCTAAGACAATTAATGCCTATGAACTCATATTTCCTCACAACCATGCCCTTCAAAAATTGTAAGCCATGAATAGGAGCTTGGAATTTGTGTAAGTAGAAGGAGAAGAGGGTGGGGAGGCCCAGGCAGACCTGCGTTTTTAAAAGATCACTCTGGTTGTTGTGTGAATTATGAATCAGAGCGGGAAAGACTGGACACTTGGGTGTTTTTTTACCACGAAGACATGAGATAACTTGGGGGACTGTATTTCAATTATTTCTATGTTCTCACTGCCTCATCAGTGCCTGGCCAGAGCAGACAACCAATGCATACGGATTCAAAGCAATAGAGGAAAGATTGCCTCCCAGGCCTTAGGCGCCTTTGCTAAGAAGCACTGCATACTGCACAGAGCAAAAGCCTTAGATCTGATCGCTATCTCTATAACTTACTAGCCTCATTAACACATTTGTAAAATAAAAATTATTCCAGCTACTTCACAGGGATGCATTTAGAACTAACCTGGCGCCCAGTAGATATTAGGCATACTTGTATACAGTCTGTAATCTAGTGACAATTTTTTGGCAAAAGTACTTCTGCCATGATGGCTATCCAACTTATGATAAAAAGAAACTTGAGAACTTGAGCCCAGCTTGTTCTTGTAGAAGACTTTGGCAGGGCAATGGGAGTTAATTCTTCCTTTCTGGGGTGTATGTGTGTGTTAGAAGTGGAGTGTTTGGGGTAGAAATCAGCAGGGAGATGCCACTAGAAGGCACCAGGACAGAACTTTATTACAGGTGTACGTGACACCAACAGCTGAATTCTACTTCTCTTTGGTACAAAATACAAAGAAGCTCCGGGAGAAATAAATGTGCCATAAGTTGGCTCCGTCCTATGTCATGGGTAACTCTTGTGTCCTCTACTCTGACAGACCATTGTGCAGCCTGTATGGAAACTGTAAACTCACTGACATTGCTCCAACTTTGGGAAGCAAGACGGACAACTGTTAGAACTAACTGAATGGACACATTTCTTTCTTTCTGTCAATAGTTTGGATGATAATCTATTACCTGCAATCACCCTGCACAATTATGTGCAGGAATATTAGAGAAACTTCAATTGCAGCTTCTCTACCTACTCTATTATGCATGCTTTGATGAGTTTTAATGAAAGCAGAGCCTGCTGCCAAAGGAGTGAGAAACAGAGCATCAGAATAGCAAGAGTGATAAGATATGGAGACTTGTAAGGTGGTTTACAAATGGATTATGAGCTGTTTGAGAATGGAAAACAAGTTTTGCTTTAGAGATTTGACTAAACATTCCTTGCAAACTCCTTGCAATGCCCTTATGATTCCTGAACAGGTCTAGATGCATGAAATTGGCATTGTATCCATCAAGATATGAAATAAATGTATTTTTGTTAGTGATTCTAGATAAATAATTTTGCATATCAATATGCAATTGTACTGTACAGAGGAAAACTGTGTGTGTCTGGGAAACATCTTTTAACGTGTTGACAAGGTATCCTGTTAACATTAAAAATGGCAAAATGTAAACTGAGTAGAATGAGTTTAAATGTCAAGTTCTAAAGAAAATCTTGTCAGAGTGCCTCACTCTTCTAATTCTGCTTTATTGATACTGGGAACTTCCCCTCAGAAATGCTCCCTCTAGGCTCCTAGAGCCCCAGAAATCTCATGGCACCTGCAGAAGGAGTAACGATTTTACTACTGGCAGGAAGAGAGAGCTATCTTCTACGTCTGGGACGACCGTACAGATATCATCTACCCTAGGCAAGCCGTGAAAGTGAAAGAGGGCATGGTTAATAATTACACAGTGATATTTGCTTACCCTATTTCATGACCATCTACTTTTGGAGGCTAGAAACTTTGCATATATATTCTAATCTTCACGTCAATCTTGAAAGGCAGCCATTTTTATCAAGTCCATTGTACTGATAAGAGAACCAAGACCCAGAAATGCTAAATGACTTGTCCAAGGTCATGCAGCTAGAATATGCCAGTACTAGAATTTGAATTCCAATGTGACTCCAAAACATGTGCTACTCCCCCCACTGATGATTCCTATGTGTGAAGGAAAGAGGGTTTTGGGGAGGCTGGATAGCAATGGAAGGTCTTGGAGGCAATGAGGAGCAGATGGAAACTTCTCTCTTAGATTTGTAGAAGAGGTTGTCAATGGTAGGAATGGCTCAAGCCCAGTTAAGATTGGACATTGAGGCAGTAGCCACAGTTCCAAACTGTTATTGATTTAATGGGACAGGGCCTTAGTCTAAGATAGATTATTATGGGAAGTGGGAAGAAAAAAGGACAAAAATGGAGAAAGGTAGAAATTAATCTTCGGTTTGGCTGTGATTTCTCAGTGTTCCATTTACAGTGGATTCATTAGAGTATGTGTAAAAGCAGATCTGGGATTCATCACACCCAGTCTCTCATTTTCTGTCAAGAAGCTCACAAGCCCCATGGGAGCACACAAGTAAACATTGACAGTTATAATGCAGTGTGATTAGTGTGGGGATATACACAGGAAGTTAGAGGAAAGCACAGAGCAGAGGCATCCAAACTGCAGGTACCCCAAGTTCATTAGGCAGGGCTGTCCAGAGAAACAGAACAAATGGATGTGAATATATATGTTAATTTTAAAGAATCTGCTCACATGATTATGGAGGCTTGGTAAATTCAAAATCTGCAGAGCAGACCTGCAGGCTGGGACCCAGAAAAGAGTTGCAGTTCTAGTCGGAAGGCCATCTGCTGGCAGAATTTCTTTTTGCTTGGGGAAGGTCAGTCTTTGTTCTATTAAGGCCTTGAACTAATTGGAGGAGGCCCATCAATATTTTGGAGGGTAATCTGGTTTATTCAAAGTCCACTGATTTAAATATTCATCTCATCTAAAAAACATCTTTACAGAAACATTAATGATGATGTTTGACCAAATGTCTGGGCACTGTGGCTCAGCCAAATTGAAACATAAAATTAACCATTGTACCAAGGAAAGCAGGAAACAACTGAGAAGCCCCATTCTCCTGTCTTGTCAACCCAAGCTTCCTGCACAGGAACCTCAGGTGTTTGCTAATTTCAACTACTTACTGTGCTCTTTTCTTTCTCCACTCTTGTTTCCTTTGTATTGATCCCAGTGACCAGAACTCCCTCACTTCCTGACAGCATCTAACCCATTCTGTGAGCCACCTTATGTGCATTTTCATTCAGCAACACAATTCTGAGTCCCCTTTGGATTCCTGTTGTCTAAAATGCATCTTTCTCTACTTGCCAAATTAGATCGGCATAGCCAAGAACAATCACAAACTTCACATCACTGGCTGAAATTGACCTCTCCAGGCAGGCCCGGAGATCTTTACCACCAGGTAGTGGCACGGGTCCTAGATGTCCCTTTTAATACAACATTGCATTTTAGTATGTCACAGTTGCTCTTAGTTGTCTACTTGCCCCTCAGTTATTCATCAATTGAATGACTTTTTAACTTTTAGAGTCGGTTAGCTCTCTAAGTCTCTTATTCAGTGTGTGTTTCTTGCATTCATCCTCGTCTCACTCCCATTTAACACGCAAAGGGAGGTTCTTCCTGCTTCAGGTTAGAATCTGTTGAACAGTCCGTACCTCATATATTTGCATGGTCTGTAGCCTTCACTCACAGCCTCTGCCTCACTACCATCTTTGATCCTTGCTGAATTCTAATCACTTCTGAGGACAGCTCTTTAAACAGGCTAACAGGAATATTTTCCATTTGCGCCACCAGATGCATTTTCTACCCTTCTGCAGCCTTCCCTGTGCTCAGGAAGGCTGACTAAAAGCATTATGTTGATAAGTGCTCTTGCCTTCTGAATTCTAGCTGGGTTTGCTCAATGGAGACATAGGAAGGGGACCGCAAGCGGCAAAGAGAGATTGGGGTCATCTGCCAGCTTCTTGCTGGCTGTTCCCACACAGGAGGTCACAGTTCTCTCAAGGCACAGCTTCTCCACGCTGCCCTCCTTTTCACACTGGCAACACTTTCTCCTCTCCCCTCTGTGGGCCTGATGGAGGAAACAGTTCCTCTGTTACTAGCACTGTAGTATGGTCCCCTTCCCATAATTTCTTCTTGTTTGCTCATACCTTTGTAAACAGTCCCTAATTTGAGCAAGCCATCTGACAGATCCACTGTCCTCAAGATAAGGGAACTGTGCTAAAGTGCATGTTTGATCTGAGGATGGTGTCTTGTTGCTGGTGCTCAGAAAGCTATTCATCTTTCATTCAGGGACAGCTAAATAGTCTGGCATGCTCCAGAACTGTCGATGGTAAAACTATTCCTTCTTTTCCCTGGAACTGAGACAACAGATTTCCTTGCTGGGAAACTATAGCTCGGATTATGGACCTTCAACAGCTTTTGCTTGCATCTACTCAAGTCACTTTGATCCTTTTCTTTTCGATGCATTCAGTTTCATGAGTTTTTCAGTGTTCTAAACTAGTGACTCATCTTGGTGAGTTTGGTGGCTCCCACAAATATGCAGGCTCGAGGAACTCTGGAATTTCGTTCCTGACATTTGTTTGCTCTTCCTGGAAATGCCTTCCTTTGCCTCTTCCTCTGGCCAGCTGCTACTCTCTGTCCAGGTCTTAGAGACACAACCTGTCTGCCCAATAGTCCTTCCATGCCACAAAGGCTGGATTAGGTATCCCTCCCGTGGGCTCCCAAGCACACACACTATGCATACCCTGTCACTGTCCTTATATTATATTTTAATTGTTGCTGTGTCTTCTCCATGATTAGCCTGTGAAGGAGACTGAAATGATACTGTTATGGGTTGAATTGTGTCCCCTAAAAAGATATGTTGAAGTCCTAACCTTTGGTACCTGTGAATGTGACCTTAATTGGAAATAGATTCTTTGCAAATGTAATCAAATTAAGATGAGGTCATGCTCCATTAGGGTGGGCCCTAATCCGATATGACTGGTGTCCTTATAAGAAGAGAAGGAACAGATGCACAGAAACATGAGAGGAGAAGGTCACTTGTGAGTACAAGCAGGGTGACAATCTCTGGGAGGCAGAGATTGAAGTATGCTGCTACAAGCCTAGGAACAACCAAGGATTAGGTGAACCACAGGAGCTAGGAAAACCAAGGAAGGATTTTCTCCTACAGGTTTCAGAGGGAGTGTGGCCCTGCTGGTACCATGATTTTGGACTTCTAGCCTCCAGAATTGTGAGACAATAGACTTCTGGTATTATTTTTTAAGCCACTCAATTTGTAGAATTTCGGTATAGCAGCCTGTAGAAACTAATGCAGACACAATTTTGTATTCTTAGCAGTTTGCACAGTGCCTGAAATGGGCAAATTTATATTGAGCTGAACTGAATTGTAAATCATTTATAGAGATGTTAAAAGTAGGTCAAATGTGTACTCCTGCAGAAACTTACTCTTTATATTCTTCATCTATAACATCACTCAATCCTCCATGTAAACACTGGGCCTTCCTTCTCTCCCACCCACTGATTCCATGGTGAAGTGACTTAGAACACAGCCTTGGGTACGGCACACTGTCAAAATCTGTAGTGGCCTAGACTCAGTCCACTTTATCAATAAACCTAATCCCCCCTTAGGTCTCTCCCATAAACTGGCCTTCTCTTCCCGTGCAGAGATCATGCTGCCCTGCACTGAATGGGACAGTTGCTGCTTGAGCATCCAGGAATCTCACCTCCCTGAGACCACCCTGTGGGAGGCGAGATGCACAGACTTAAATCTCTAAGGAGGGGTAACGTGCCACTTAGGAATGGGCCCATAGGAATGGGGAACTAATGTTTTCCCAGGGTACATTGTAGAGAGAGATGCGGGTGGGATTCAAATGTACTGTTCTCCACAACTAAAACTGTCCTTCCTCACCCTCATGACATCTATGTGCAAATATCTGCAGACTTCTTACGAGAAACTCCCCCTTTCTGTTGAACCTCAAATGACCTCTCAGGGAATTCTAAATGAGGAAGGCCCGTGAGTGCCCCTGCTCCAGATCCTTATCTCAGAGGTGAGCAAGTAGGCCAGGAGCACTCAGCTGACTGGCACAAGGTGCAGAAAGAGAACACCGGTTCCCAGCCTCCCAGCACTGTTAACACTCTCTGTGTTAGTACCCCAGTGATGCTACTGGAAAGTGCAGACAACAGCCACTTTGTGTTTTCAGAAAAACGGAGCTCAACACTGAACACGTCTTCCTCTCCCCATACCCCTGTTCCTTGTTCCATTCTCTCCATCCATTTCCTCTCTCCCTCTCCCTCCCTTCCTTCCTTCTTCTCTCACTCTCTTCCTGGACCACTCTGTCACACATTTACTAGTGTCATTAGTCACTCATATTTAAGAATATTTAATATTTACAAATAGAAAAATATGTATTTGGTTATCATTATATTTATGTATTAAAAATACTCATCAGTTAAATATCAGAATTACATATTTCAGCCTACAGAGAAGTTTGATTTTATTTCTATTGGTATCTTAGAAAAAAATATAAAAAAACTCAAAAACCTATATATTTTACAACTGCATGTGACCAAAAAAGCTTATTTATAAGAAATGTCCTCTACACAGAAATTAAAATATAATGAGGTACACCTGAAATTTATATAATGTTATAAAACAATACTACTGCAATAAAAAATAGTAATAAATAAAAAATAAAGAAAAAGAAATGCCCAATCACGCATGATCAAGCCTATCAACTCTAGGACACAACTCAGAGGTCCTGAGTCCTTCAGGATCACACCAGCAAGAGAAGGACCACACCAGCAAGACAGCAACCTTTAAATACAAGGAAACATTCCCCTTTAGCCATTCCTGGTCAACACAGCAAACATAAACCCTGAGAGGAATCTTTCTAAAGAGAGGCAGAGAGTTCCATGTCGATGAGACTCTGAATCAATCATTCCCTCTGTGTCATGGTACTCACATTATTTTGGAGAGTTTAAAAATTTTAAACTATATTTAATGTATTTTAATTTCAATATTTTGAAATTAAATTATATAAGGACAAGTGTATGCTTGTCTATTAAATTCACAATTTTAAAATATATATTTAAAAAATATATGCTTCATAGAAAAAACACACATATGCATTCATAGACTAAATTCCCAAGGAAATTCTAACACTAAAATAACAACGGCAGTCTCTGGATTGTGGTTTATAGGTCACTTTAACGTTTTCTTCATACTTTTCTTTTTTTCCTTAACTTTTCTGTAATTAATATTGATTTCTTTTATAACAAAAATAAAAGTACTGTTTAAAGCAAAACATAAGCAATACAAAGTATCCAATTAGTTTTAGTGATACAGATGATTACTGCATCGGAGGTTTTGTTTGCTTCCTGAATCTTGACTGTTAGTCCCAGTATTTATTACCTCGAGCAAGCCATGAAAGTCTCATGTTCTCTTTCCTTCTATGTAAGATAGAGATAGAAATATCTACCTCAGATTTTTGTTGTGAGGATCATAAGAGATGATATTGTAAACTCTCGGTTCAGTTCCCAAAGTTGGTGGGAGCTGTGACCAAGCCCAAGCACTTCACAGCAAGCATTGATCTCCTTTGCCTTACTCTGCACCCAAATCACTTTCTCTGTTTTTTGGTAAAGTGAGACCAGGGATAATTTGCACCAAAATCATCTGGAGAGTTCAGTAAAAGGGCATTTACTGAATTAGAACTTCTGGGGCTAGAAAGTCTGCATTTTTAGCAAGAATCCCTGGAGATCTTTATGTTAATCATCTTTTGAAAATAACCAAGATCCACTGAGAAGCCCAGTTCTTGACCAGGTCGTTAAACACTAAAGGTTACCGCAACTGTGAAAAGAACACAGTAACACAATTTCTAATTACGTTATAGGGCTGTTGAGAAGCAGCTAGCGTAGGTGCATTTTGAAGAGATGAAGTATTACGGAAACACAATGAAATGGCATCCAATTTCATGTAAATAGTATTTTCTAAAGAAAAAGTGTAGCCCTTTGTATTCAGATGGGGAAATTGCTAAGTGTCCTAAATCATCGTTTGTGCAATGGTTTGCTTGCCTTTCTACCTGTGATATTACATGGTATTTTCCCCTATTTTACGGCCTCATTAATGACAGGGACTATGTCTCATTTCTCTGCATGTGCCCAAGACAGTGTCTGGCTATAGAAAGAGCTCCATAAATGTGGTTGTCTCGTTTTAGAGAAGCCTGGGGCCTGAGGACTCAATGAGCCTTAATAGGCCCCTACTTTTCTGCTTCATTACATTATTCTGCTGACATCTCTGAAGACAGTGCTTAAGACAAACAAAAAATGTGTATGTGCCAATTAATGACACTCACAATGGAGGGAGTAGTCATATTGCTGTATCTTTAAATAACTATTACACTAGTTTTTGGCTTTTCAGAATTATTTTTCACAATAAATTAGTGACCGTATGCTCTTTCTAAACCCATGTAATAATTGACTCTCACTATGTCCTCCACATTGAAAGAAGTAGCAAGATATGATGAGCCTGCCAGGGAAAACGGAAATAGCTTGCTTTTTTTTGTTAGGCATCTACTGGATAACTAGCCTGGCTAGTTGCTTCAATACACATGATAGTTTCTAACCCTCATAACTCTAGGAGGTAGGAACCACTATTCCCACATCACTGATGAACAACTGAAGCTCAGAGAATACAGGATTCACACAGCTCTCAGGGTCAGACATATATCAAGCTCTCCACTTCCTGAGTCAGGCCTTCCTATTGATTTTGAGTTTCATTTTTTGTTGGTTTGGTTGTTTTCCTTTTCTTTCTGTTTTTGAGATTTAAGAGAGAAAATGTCCTTGATAAGCTCTACAGAAAATGCTTGATAATTAATTCTTGGTTTGGTGGAACATTATCAAGACCACTAACAAGTTTTCTTCTCTCATGAAAATAATCTAGCTGCTAATTTCTATTATTTACTAAAATACCGTATCCCCCCAGAGGTTGGCTCTTTAAATTTTTATTTATGCAAGTGTCCCCTTCCCGTGGACTCCCTTTTGCTGGATACCATCACGTAGCTGGGTGAAGCATGAATGGGACACCCTGCACCCTTACCTGTGATATTGCAGTACACTTGGAGAGGTGCCAATGGCCCGCTGCCATCCGAGTCGATGTAGAAGAAACCAGCCGTGTTCCCTTGGTGCCTGTAGACTTCGCAGGATTGCTCATAGAGGGCTGAAAAGACACAAAGGCAGCAGAGAGGAAACTTTGCTTGGCTCTGCATATCTCTTTGGAGGGATAAGTAACTCCTATTTATATTTACTTTTAATGTTGATTTCTTTCCCTTCTCCTATAGCCTCGACTTTCCCCCTAAGCCTTAACAAACCAGTGTCCCAATACACTGGAGTCACATCCTCCATTCATCTCAACATCTGTTCTTCTAAATGGCTCAGAGGTTACATACTCCAAAAAGTCTCCCCTTACCTTTTACATGGCCCTTCTCTAAACTAAAGCATATGCCCTCCTCCGTGACCACAGAGTGTATTCAGCTAGGATCATCACACACTGTTCTGTCTCCCCCAGTGGCTACAGAATCTGTGAGAGCGATGGCTGTGTGTTGTTTGAGACTGGGTTCCAGCATCTTAGCAGAGTGCCACACTCACAACAAGAGTTCAAAAATGTTTGATTAATGAATGAAAAACTGAATGACTATATACAGTCATGCCTTTTTATTAATAAAATGACACTATTTTATTTCTATCTACCCAGAGCTCAGCACAGTAACTAACATATAATAGGTGCCCAATCATGTTTAGACCATTTTGACTTAACAAGCATTTCCTGAGCTCCTAATGTGTCAACAGTGTGGTTACTACCAGATGACAGACCATGAATGAGGCAATCAGTCTGTGCCTTAGGAAGTGCACAGCCTGGTTGCAGACACAAAGGTCTTTATGTGCTCAGAGAGAGGCAGACACAAGTGCCCTGAGATGGGGTACTTTGATCAGTCTGCAGGTATGAGAGACATATAAATCTCATTACACCAACATGAATGAATCCAGGGGGATGTAAAGGAGGCATCTGCCGTGTCATGCATGAGAATGTAGAATGTCATCTGAGGCCTCAGACAAAATGGTGTAGCTCAGAGCAGCAGGTACACATCCTATTATGTCACTCTTTCAAGCTTAAAACACTTCAGTGGCTCCCAACAGCTTTAAGATATAGCACCAACTCCTCACCTTTGCCAACATGTCCCTGTGACTAATGCTCCATCCCAGGAATATGAAGCTGCAGTTTGTCATGATCAAGTGTGAGGGGTGTCTCAAATAATTCATTACCAATAAAGTTCTAAAGCTTGAGAGGGTTTGAGTTTTTATAAATTAGAGTGAATTCAAGGTTATCCTTGTGCTCGTGTAATTCTCTCTTGCAGTCACACACTTTCTGAAGCAGGAGGTAAATGGAAAGGTCATAGTTTGCACCCTCCATACTGAGCATAACATAGAGCTTATTTCTGTTTGCTCAGACCTGATAACACACCTGGGTGTGTGTCACACACATGAAAGTCAGCTCTGATGTGTGTTGCCCTCCCCAACTGCTCCCACACTGCCAAGATGACAACCATGTGAAAGGAGTTGTGCTCTCCCGTGCAGGGTAAATAGCACCAGACAACACGTGGGGGGTTACATAGTGGTTAAGAATGTGAGCCCTGGAATCTAACTGGGTGGTTTTGCATCACTTGGATAAGCTACTTCACCTGTGGTAGGTGACCTCTAAAGTAACTCACCTTATCCACACTTCTTGGTATTCATGTCCTGTTCATGAATTCATGCCCTCCCCTTGAGTGTGGGCTGGACTTAGGCACTTGCTTCTAACAGAATATGACAAAAGTGATAAATGTCATTTCCAAGGCTAGATTATAAAAAGAGAGTGGCTTCCATCTTGGGTGCTCCTGGATCACTTGTTCTTAGAGAAGCCAACTGCTACATCCTGAGGCAGCCCTGTGAAGAGGCCCAAATGAGTGAGCTTGGAAGCTTCTGAGCGATGCCATGTGAGTGAGCTCTGAAGCAGATCTCCCCAGTTAAACATTGATTGAGATGACTGCAGCCCTGGCTGACACCTTAATTGCAGCCTCGTGCGAGACCGAGCCAGAACGACCCAGCTAAGCTGCTCAAGGACCCAGAGAAACTATGAGGTGATAATGTCTGCTGTTTCCAGATGCTAAGTTTTGCTGTAATTCATTACGCAGCAATAAATAGCTAATAAACTCTCAAAGCATTAGTTTTCTCATGTGGCTCTAGGTATAAAAAGAGCCTACCTCATACAATTGTGCTAAGGATTCAAAGAGACAATCCACATATAGCACTTAGCAGAGTGCTTGGCACATAGGAAGTGCTGGATAAATATGAGCTATTACTATTATTATTATTGCATTGTTTCATGCCATGTTGCCTCTTCTTTTTTTGTCAGTTTTTACTTGATTTTCTTTTCAGTTTTTTTTTTTTTTTTTTGTGAGGAAGATCAGCCCTGAGCTAAAGTCCATGCTAATCCTCCTCTTTTTGCTGAGGAAGACCGGCTCTGAGCTAACATCTATTGCCAATCCTCCTCCTTTTTTTCCCCAAAGCCCCAGTAGAGAGTTGTACGTCATAGTTGCATATCCTTCTAGTTGCTGTATGTGGGACGTGGCCTCAGCATGGCTGGAGAAGCGGTGCGTCGGTGCGCACCCGGGATCCGAACCCGGGTCCCCACTAGCGGAGTGGGCGCACTTAACCGCTAAGCCACGGGGCTGGCCCCTTTTTTTTCAGTTTTTACCAAGAATCACCAGGCTTGTTACGAAAAACCAGTAGACCCTACCTCCCTTCTGTGCAGAGATGATGACTTTCCTTAGTTCATTCTTTTGGTATTAGCTATTGTATCTATAAATAGCACATCAAAATTGCTACTTCTTGATTTTTCATTTTTACGGGTTATCTATTCACTTACTAAAATGGAAGATGAGGATTATCTTTTTCATCACTCCCTCCATATTCAAAGCACTTTCTATGCCCCCAAACTTCCAATATAGTTGTATTGTTATTGCAGTTAGATCAATGGTTACTATTTGCAGTGATATGCTAATATACATGCTATTCACAAATAGCAAATATTGTAATATAATTACTTTTCCTTTCCTGAATAAAATTTAGTTTTTCTTAAATTAATAATATCTTATTCTCTCATTTGCCTTGTTTTCTATGTATATATCACAAATTTAACTCAAAATTCACTAACAAATCTCTAAAATGCCTCCCAAAATATTCAGGTAAAGACTAATATAAATGGATACCTGTGGGGAGAGAGAAAAAGAATGAGAGAGAGGGGACAGGGATGAAAGCTAGACCTTTCTAGATCGTTTATATTTTTAACTTCAAAACCATACAAATATTTTAAATAATTAGAAAACAAAATTAAATATAATAGGAAAAAAAGAGCAATTCCTAAACATTGAAGGGAAATTAAAACAAATCACTTTAAATAGGAATTCTTTAAACTGATATTAATATTCAGTATTTTCTTTTTAACTTTTGATTACAGAAACTTTCAAATACATGCAAAGACTACAGAGGAATAAAATGAACCTGATATTATTACAACCAACTTCAACAAATTACCAATATTTGGCTAATCTTGTTTTATCTATATTCTCACTGTATTAGTTATCCATTGCTAGGTAAAAAACCACTCCAAAATTGACTTAAGACAATAGTCATTCCATGAGTTTGCAGGTCAGCAATTTAGGCTGGGCTTAGCTGGGCAGTTCTTGGCCACTCAGATGGTCTTGTGAGGTGCCCATTCATCTGCAGTCAGCTGCTGGGTCAATGGGGCTTACTGACACCATGCCGGTGTGCTTTGATTCTCCCCCATGTGGTCTCGCATACTCCAGCAGGCAAATTTCCATGATAAGGGCTCCAAGATCAGTGAGAAGGCAAGTGCCTGTCAGGCCTCTAACTGCACAATGTTTGCTGATGCCCCTTTGACCAAAGCAGGTCACCTAGCCAACCAAAATCCAAATGGAGCATCCCAAGGACCTAAAAGGAAATGGAGCTATGGGATAGAAGTGGACTGTGTCAGTGTTTGACTTCATGGAGCAGGGTCACACTGCAGTGCAACGTGAGCATAAAGGAAACTTTTATTTTGCCAAGGCATTGAGGTTTTGGAATCGGTTACAACCTTAGTTAGCCTAACATTCCCAATATACTTTCTCCTTGAACTTTGGTTCAGTTACTGGGAGATCTCTGACAGTAAAGCCTGGTAACAAGCTTTCCTATTTGTGGATACTGTAAATGAGCTCATAAAACCTAAGGACTTTGCCTAAAGACACACCAGCTGTTAAGTGGTTGATCTATTTCTATCATTCCTTCTTGATTTATTAGTAAGAATACTTTATAAAAATTAAACATCTCTTATCAATTATTTGGTTTCCTTAAACTACAAGATTGTACGGGAAAAGCAAGATCAATGTTTGATGCTTCCCTTTTAATTCATCAGTTTCAAAATACTGAAGTGGTTCCCTAGTATCCTCCAAAAGTGACCAATGAGAATATTTTTAGTTTTATTACGAACCATAGATTTAAACATATTTGAAGTTAAAACAGTAATTTGACAAATGGGAAACAGTAGGATATACCAGAAAAAAAATAAAACATAATAAAAATCTTAAAATTTGTTAAATAGCCTTATTGTTAAATAATACTGCTATTAATTTATTAAACTATTATACATATATTGCCAAAAAGCTTATTGTGTTATTAACAAGAGAAACTAAAATTTTTACATTGAAAGACAAAATATAAAATGCAAAAATATATAAAATTCTGCAATCTTAACATGAGTTGGTAATATCAGTATGAACTCATTATTTATTTATTTATTTATTTATTTATTTTTGGTGAGGAAGATCGGCCCTGAGTTAACATCTGTTTCCAATCTTCCTCTTTTTGCTGAGGAAGATTAGCCCTGAGCTCATATCTGTGCCCATCTTCCTCTATTTTGTATATGCAACACCACCGCAGCATGGCTTGATGAGCAGTGCGTAGGTCTACGCCCAGGATGTGAACCTGTGAACCCTGGGCCACCAAAGCAGAGCATGTGAACTTAACCACTATGTCACTGGGCCAGCCCCATTATTTAATGTTTTTAATGATGTATTTTCATGTTTGGACCACTGAAAGAACTAGAAGCACAGACTGTGGTCTCTAAATACCATTTCCCACTAAAAGGAAGAAGAATTTTACCGAGTGCATGTTTAGAACAGGATGAGATTGGGATACCTTTTTGTGCATGAAGATAAGAAAGCTATCAAAAATTGGAATTATGTCAAAGATAGCACAGTATCCAATTTGATGGAACAATTTGGGTATAAAAAAGGAATAGTCACTGCACTTGTCATGGTAATCATTTTGTAATGTATATAAATGTCAAATCACTATGTTGTACATGTGAAACTAATATAATATTGTATGTCAATCATTTTACAATAAAAAAAGAATAATCACTGCATTTATATATTTAAATACATATAATCTACTAATTCATTACCTATCATCTATCTATCATTTATCTATTTATCTATCTATCTATCTATCTATCTATCTATCTATCTATCTATTATCTATCATTTATCTATCTAAGTCCATTGGTCATCTCTGGAAGTTGCTAAAGAACAAAGTCCTATTCTGAAAATTGGGAACAACACAGATTATGTCCTGCTTTTCTTATATGGACTGTATTTGATGGTAACTTAGTATTCCATGAGAAATATTATTAGAGAATAACCAAAGCCAGAAAGTGCAAAAGACATAATAGAATTTTAAATTCATCTTTTTATAATTACCAATGAAATAAAAAATTAGACAATGATCATCAAAGACTGCTAAAATCATTAGGTCAAAAGTTGATGGGGGACTTTTTAGTGGATGGATTAAATTAATAATACTCAAACTCACCGATCAATTTCAACATCCCCAAAAGTGATTATTAAAGTGCCTGCAATGTGATGCAATAAGAAATACACAGCACTACCTAAGCCTTGCCAAAAAATTTGAAGCTGAATCTAATTAAGCCCTGAGATTTAAACATTAATTTATAATAAGAGATAAAGAAACATGCTCACCCACACTATAAGGACATGATTAGTTAAATCCAGAGTGTGGGAACAAGTGACTCAGTTTCTTCAACAAATGAATGGCAAAACAGGGATAGAGATGCAAGAGACATATCAATCAAACAGTATGTGTAGACTTGGTTTGGATCCTAATTCATATAAGCCAAAGGAAAAAAAATTAAGACAACCAGAAAAATTAAAATCAGATTTAGGATCAGATGATATTATGAAAGTATTTTTAGTTTTGGTTGAGTATGATGATAAGGTTGGGTAGTGTGATTTGTTTCAAAAGATAAAAAGTTCTTTTTTGTTAGAGATACATACTGAGGAATTTGTAGTGAAATGATACGACCACAATTTGTTTTTAAAGTGCTCCGTCAAAAAAAAAAAAAAGAGGGGCATAGTAGCAACAACAGCAGCATATTGATAAATGCTGAACTTGAGGGAAGGGTACATGGGGGTCAGTTGTACTATTCTATCTTTTGGTGTATGTTTGAAAATGTCTCTAAGAAGAAATATTTTGTTTTAATATTTAGGCATTTCAGGTATTCTATGGATTTCAGCTTCTTTGAAAATTTATCTTCTGGATCTTTCTGACCTGCTGCAATATGGATGGTGTGCTTCCCATCCGGTGCACAGCTGACTCCCTGGGCCTCCCCTCACCGTCGTGCTGGGCATTCCCTTTCAAAACCGGCTTTTTCCATGAACATAATACCCTTGAAATCTGTACAAGTTGTTTCACCTATCAATGGTTTATTCCTGTTTAATTGCTGCATAAAATTCCATGGAATGGATATACCAGTTTGTTTGATCATCACCCAAATATCCTTCAATGGCTATTTCAGTGGTAGCATTTTAAAATTCTCTAGAGTGGTTTTTTTTTTCTCCCTTTGAATATTCTTTTTTTAAATAGCATGCAATTCTTGATTCATTGATGCAATATATCTCTTATCTCTCAGAATGTTAATTATAATATGGTTTCTTTGACATTTTCTTCTCTCTCTATACACTATTTCCTCCAAGTTGTGTGTGTGTGTGTGTGCGCGTGCGCGTGCGTGTGTGTTTAGTTAGTTTATTTGTTTTGTGCTTTGTTTTGGTTTCTATCTAGTCTTTCATATTATACTCTTTTCTAGGATGCCAGGTAATCTTTTGTAGTCCTCTCATATTTAATGGTGGTCTCTAAAATACCGATTGCTCTAAGCAAATATCTGTGGTTTGCCCTCCAAAGACATTTATCTGGCTGGACCATGTCGTGGGAAATCCCCATGTTAGTGTCTTTAGGTATTTTCTCTTGGTCTTGTTAGAGTCTATGATTTAGAGAGATATTTTACATGAGATTTAGAAGGCATAAGTGACACAGCACACACATTTTATGCTTGTAATGTCAGGGCAGGGCATGGGGTGCTATTGTAGATCATACATGCTGTCACTTATCTTCTGGCTTAAGTCGTTAATGTGGGGCAGCCAAGCCAAGCCAGCTGCTACTCCAGATGGGCTATCTCCTCCTTCAGCTTCCCTAACTCCCACCCAGATGCGTTCTTAGATCTCTTATGATCACTCTCTCATGAAAGTTGGAGATTTGGGGATGACAAGAGTCAAGGTGCTTCTTTGACCAGCTGCTGACTGAGCCATTAAAAAATATATATATATCATTTACTATTGTTTATATGAAGTTTTAGGAGGAAGTGAAGGTAAATATATATGTCAAATCCAACAACTCTTCCAGGAAGTACACCATGCTACTTGTTTACTGAATTGTTCTTCCTATGCAAACAAGTCCTCCATGCACATTTATCAAGAACCTATTAATTGTTCAGTAACTCTAGGCTAGGCTCTCAGAAAACTGAATGCAAAAGACATGTTCTAGATCTCAAGTAATTTAGGGTCTTAAACTTACCAAAGTAAACCTAATACAAACAGAAAATTTTAAAGACCAATTCTTAAAAGAAAAAGAAAAGGTATTTAAAGAGCTCCCCTAGGAAAAAACAGCAGGATTATATGGTTTCTCAAGAAAATCCATTAAAGAGTAGATAATCCTAATGCTACTTATATTCTCCAAAGCACAGAAAAAGAAAGAAATCTTCCAAATTTGTTGTACAAAGTAAGAATAAAGTTGATCCCCAAATCCAACAAAGATCACATCCAAAAAGAAAACTACAGGCTCACTTATGAAGATCAATACAAAATGTTTACAAAAAATATTAGTAAATAGAACCCAATAGCATATTTTAAAGGCCCTAATGGCCAAGTGAGGACTTAATCCAAAAATGCAAGAATGGTTCAATATTAGGAAATTTATTAGCATATATATGTTTATATATACATATCATAATAACAATAGGGCTAAAGAGAAAAATTATATGACCATCCCTCTATGCATTTAAAAAAACTTAATATGAATTATGCCAGTTATAAATTGCCTTTGGAGGTCATCTATAGGCGAACCATCACATTTCCTGTTGGGAAGAAGATGGGAAAATGAAGGAAAAACAAAAGAAGCTCTATCAGTGGCAAGATTTGTCTCCATTAAAAACAGCAACAAGTAAATGCTGGGGCTACATTTGAGGGTCTGATACTATGAGTACACACAAAGATATGTGCTCTGCCATGAAAAGGACAATGATGGATATATTAAGACTCTAGAATAAATTTTCATATTAATATGAACAGAGGTACAATGTAGCTGGACAGAGCAGATGGATCAGTGTTTTCATATTTAAGGAAAACAGTCTGAATCTAGTTCTGGCAGATAATTTATTGCCTAAAGTACAATTTGAAATGTCCTTGTGATACCCACTTTCATTAAAGATGATGATAGTATTCAGACAGCAAAATAGTTTTATTTACACTTCACCTTTTCAAGTACCAAGGTCAGAGCTGTAGTTTTTCTGCCCCACCATTTATATTCCTATTGTAAAATTATAGAAATAGATAAGAAACTTACTTACAAGAGAAGTACATATTTTTAAGGCCTTAAAAATGTTTCAGACCTATTTCTTTCCTTTCCCTTCCACAATCTAATATTTACCACAAGATTGCATATTTAGTTACAGATCTACATACACAGCCTACAGACATAAATAAGATCAAATTAATTCTAATAATTAAATAAATGCTTATGAAGCATTTTGCATTTGACAGCCATTTATTTAATTAAGTTTATCAAACTCCTTGTGCAGTAGGTTTGCAGGACTTTGCCTTGGTCTGGTTTCGGTGAAAAAAAGAAAAAAATAACATGTTGAAACTGATAAGATTGCCGAAATTAGTTCAAAAAAATGTGTCAGGGGATTAAATTAGAAAATAGATTTTTTGATGTCTCAGTCTGCACATCGCTGGTACAGGGTGAAAACAGACATAGATTTGGTAACATTTTCATTACTTAAAAGGAGGTTAGTGGAGATAGAAACAGATTAGTGGTTACTAAAGGTTAGGAGTGGGGGGGTTGGGAGAGAGTAGGTGTGGCTAAAAAAGGGGTAGCATGAGGGGGTTCTCGTGATGAAACTATTCTGCAACTTGATTATGGTGGTGATTGCACAAATCTATATATGTGATAAAATTGCACAAAACTACACATACACACATTTGAGTGCATGCCAAAACGGAGCAATCTGAATAAACTGTGTGTTTTACCAATGTCATTTTCCAGGTTTTGATACTATACCACAATTATGCAAGATGTTACCACTGGGGGAAACTGGGTAAAGGATATATAGGGCCTCCTGGTATTTTTTTGTTTGTTTGTAATTTACTGTGAATTATTTCAAAATAAAAGCTTACAAAGAGGGATATAACCCAATAATTCCACTCCTAGGTATATAGTCTATAGAAATGAAAACGTATAACCACATAAAAACTCGTGCATGAATGTTCATAGGAGCATTATTCATAATGGCCAAAAAATGGAAACAACCCAGATGCCCATCGACTGACAACTGGGTAAACAAATGTGGTATATGCATACAGTGAAATATTATTAGGGAATGGGAAGGAATGAAGCACTGATACATGCTACGACATGGATGAACGTTGAACCTTGAAAACATTATCTTAAGTGAAAGAAGCCAGTCATAAAAGGTCACATACTGTATGATTCCATTTATGTGAAATGTCCAAATAAGGCAAGTCTACATAGACAGAAAGTGTGTTAGTGACTGCCAAGGGCTGGGGATAGAGGGCGGGAGGTGGGCATCGGGAATGGGGGATGACTGCTAATGTGTACAGATTTCTTTTTGGGGTGCTGAAATGTTCTATAATTAGGTAGTGATGATGGTTGTACAATTGTGTGAATATATCAAAAACTACTGAACTGTACACTTTAAATAGGTGAAATTTATGATGTAAAAATATACGCCAAAAAAACCTTAAAAAAACATCAAGGGGCAGGGTGTTAGGTCACAGGACAGGTCCCAGAAGGTGTTTTAGGTTCCTGCAGGACACACTGCACCCGAGGGAGCCCTGGTATCCCTTACATTTGCCCACAGTGTCTGAATAGAGCAGCATGCCAGTCAGACGACCTCTGCAAGTTCCAAAGACAGAGGAGTGGCCTGCATCCAGCCTCACCTCCACCCAAGATGACACCGCTATTGCACTTTCTCCTTAGAAACCACAACGTATTTCATTAAAATAAGGATATTAAATATTAAAATATTTATAAAATATTATATATATTATTTCTATTTATATAATATTTATTATATTATATATAATAAAATATTAAAATAAGGATAAAATGAAGCAACAGTTGCTAAATACAGACTGGGAATCTTGTGTCTAGCACATCTGTTATATATCACGTCATGCTGACCCTCTGTGAGCCAGTAAATTAATTTATAAATCTTACAGGAATTATCCTTAATAATGTGCTCTATTTAAAATATAAACATGTAAACATGCCCAACATCAACCTTCCTAGTAATCCACATCTGAATTAAGCCCAGCTCGTCGGGTGCATGGAAGCACAGCGGTGGGAATCTCGAGGCATGTATGGGCATGAACCACAGAGGGCATACACAGCTTCTAAAGCAGCGATTCTCTGAGTGTGGTCCTCAAACAGGCGGCAGTTGGCATCACTCCCAGCTTCCTGGACATGCAAATTGATGGACTCCATCTTGAATCAGAATCTCTGGGCATAGTGTTGTGGAAACTGTGTTTTAACAAGATCTCTAGGTGATTCTTTTGCAAGTTAAAACTTGAGAAGCCTTGTTATAAAAAACTTTGAAAGCCACACTTATTAAGTAGTGGTATATAGCATGAGTTTTTCACAATTCTGTCCATTTGCCGAAAACTCGTTTATAATAAATATTGGCATACCCATAGTCAAATAATAATTTCAACTTTGCCCATACTGCTAAGTCTCTGCATATTTTTCCTCTTCCCTTCTGCTTTCCCTTGTGATACTGTATGTCCTTGGGGGAGTAATATTCATCATGCATCTGTGTAAATCAAGTGCGATTATCAACTCACCCATTAGATGACCCTACTCTTGGTTAATAATTTTATCATTTTACCATTTGATGTCCTTCTAGAAAGCTTTTGGAAGCTGATAGCTCTGAATTCAAACACCACTGATGATTCACAAAGACTTTGACAAGTTGCTTAATCTCTTGAGTTTTATTTTCCTTGCAAGAATTTTATGAGAATTAGATGAGGTAATGTATGGAAATCAGCTGCCACAGTGCTTCTCCCACAGTAGGGATTCAATGAATGGGAGCTATCCAGTGTTATCTTTTATAAATCTCCTAAAACAAAAAAGGATTGAGTCCATTTACACAGTCCTTCAGGGAATTTATCAAATATGTACTGTACCCTAACCATGTGTTAGGCATAGAGTTAGGTGCTGAGGATACAAAGATGGATAAGGTATTGTCCTGTCCTCAAATTTTAAGTCAAGTGAGGGAATAGGTTAAATTAATTTGATAATTTATTGGAATTAGATTCCAATTTATATGATAAATTTTTTTGGAATTAGACCTTGTATATCTCTGTATTTCAGAGGCTAGGCTGGTTCACAGTAGGTGTCCAACAAATGACTGTTGGTTAGTTTAGAAAGATATCAATAAACAGGCTAGGAGAGCCCCCTTTGGGGACCTGTGAGGACCACTCATGTCTTTAGCAGATGTGCCCTTCTGAGAGATCTCTCTGGAAGCTGGACCAGAACTAAATAGACTGAGGGCAGGAAGACAAGTGAGAAGAGCACTGCAATAATCCCCCTGGGGAAGAATGAAGACTTGAGCAAGGGAGAGGCAATCATAGGTCTTTTCAAAAAGAGGCCTAAGCGTGGCCCATGGACATTTTTATGCATGTTTGAATTTGAAGATAGCTATTCTACAGCTTATCCAGAACTCCATACATCTAGGCATCTCATATGGAAAGAATTAGTCAGACTTCTTTTAAAGAGAAATAGGAAAAAGTATTCTTTTCTTCCGGAGAAAAAAATTGTTTATAAGTTGATTTAGTCCAATGGTGAGACTAAGCCTTAAATGTACCTGTCATTGTAATCCAAAAATCCATTTCAAAGTACACAAACATTCAGTAGTAAGTCCAGGCTTACTAATAGGGAAGCATAAAATTCCATGGGAGAAATGTATCCAGAACAAGGCGAGGGAACAGATCACGAGATCACATAATGACAATAGTTTGATACTATATGATGTTTACTGAGTGCCAGGCACAATCTTAGACACACTACATACAGGATTGCTAGCCTCATACAGCAATATCAAGCCTTGGTTTCACAGAGAAGCGAAGGGAGGCTCAGAACAGCACCCTGGCTTGTCTGAGCTCATCCACCCGCTGGCATGGGAGGTGGCATCCAACCCCAGGCGTGGCTGTGCTCTGCATATTTTGTCCTTCACGGAGAGAGGTTCTGGCATCTTATTCAGATATGTTTAATATGAAAAATCATATATGATATTCAGAGACTTATTTAAATTTCAGTCTCCAGCAAACATTCACAAACTTTCCAGTGTCCCTCCAGGTTAGCTTTGCAAACACAGCTGCCCTTAGCTCTGGAAGTTCTCCAAGGTCTCTGGAAGGACCTATCCACCTAATTGTGACATTCTAGCTCCACTCATGACAAAGAAAGCCTTTAGATTGTGGTAATACTTAACTCTGGAAAAGCATCCATAAATAATATCTGTGCTTGCATTTGCTTGGGGCTTCTGACCTGATCACATCACTTTACTTCCCCCTAAGCTAAAAAGGTGAAGAAGTGAAGCTTTTAAGAACATATAAAGGGGAGAATAGTATTTTACTCTTCATTGTACACATAGAAACAAAACAAAATAAAACAAAAACACAACCAAACCCGAGGCCTGGAGAGGCGAACTCGTGAGGCCTGCAGACTGGCCAGTGCCCACTGCAGGCTCGGCTCCACTGGAGCTAAGCTGGCCTTTCCTTATCTCACAGCGTTCGGAACCCCTGATTCAGGTCATTCTTGTCATCTCACATGGAACAAAACTTCACTAATGCAGAAGGCTTGGATGTTGTGACAGATCAGGTAAGGAGTACAAACTGCCGGTTGATTCACACTACTGGAAAACCATCTCAAAAGATAAGATAGCACAGCTCACGCAGTGACCTTGCTTTGGTATTGAAATTGCCATCCGGAGAGTGGGGAGTCCAAGTGAGGATCTCCAACCTCTTTCCCCAGCAGGAAATAGTACAAGAATCCCTGCCACATCTGGTCCTCCAGGCCCTGATTCCAGGCACACGGTCTCTAAACTGCCTGCTCCTGGTAGGGGTCCCACACTGGAAGTAGATTCATGTCATGTTTGGAGTGGTTCACTGCTTGTATCATGTGAGCGAGCCTTGACTTGGTAATTTCCATGAGAGTGGAGTTCATGGGATGCAGCGAAAAAGAGAGATGTTTTTAAGCCAAGGAGTTTTGCATTAAAATCCTAGCTTTGCTGCCTGTGAGTTTTATAAACAGAGCCCCTTACTGCTCTGTTTCCTTTTTCTTAAACATAAAACGCTGCTATTAGACCCATTTCAGAAGGTTTGTAATGAATTTCCAAGCAAATACATAATTAGTGCTCAAAAGTAGTCTGTTCCTACTACTCTTCCTACCTCTGCCAAACAGAAAGTTTACTTCACATGCATTCATCAAGTGTTTATTGAAAACATTCCAGCCCAGAGTAGATGCAGAATAGTATTTGCTAAGCCACTGGGTTCTGGGGATTGTTTATCACTGTAGTTAGCCTACCTTATCTTTGCTCCTTAAACTTTAGCTCAATTACTGGGAGATTTCTGAGTGCCAAGCTTGGTAAAAAGCATTGCTCCTTATGGATAATGCAGATGAGCTCATACAATGTGAGAGCTTTGCCCAAAGCCATCCCAGCTGGTAAAGGGTGGATCTGGGAATCTGACATTGGTTCCTTGACTCTGAACTCCTTGCTTTCTCCTCTAAATGTTGAAAACAAACAAAAACTCATAAGATAGTTATATTGTGGTCATAAGTTTCTAAAACTGGTCTCAGACAGAAAGAATAATAAAGGCAATCCTTGTGAAAGTTCCTTGAAGGCATCCTTGGAAATAATTACACAATATTTATCTGCCTATATTTTACCATCGTTGTTAACGAGTCCAGAATCCTCTGTGCAGAGGCCACAATGGTAAAATAAATTAATATTTTGCATTTTCACACTGTAAAGAATGTGTCTTCCTGTATGAATTAGTGAATGCCTATTTTTTAAGTGTGAGAAAGACATTGTAAAATAAAAAAATGTGTGTCTTTTAGGATGTGTAGTCCACACTATATTTGACACAAAAAGAGTAACAAAAATGCCCTAAGCTCCTCTTACAAGAGGATATTTCATTTTGTTACTCAGGACATCTCGTGTTGGTGCAACATGGGATGCCCATTTCCACCCAGATTACAGTCAAAACATGCTGTAATTCTCCTACCAGATTATGCTTACAGATTCCTTCTCATCATCACAGTGTTCACAGAATACTAATTATCATGAAACAACATGACCACCAAAAGGGAATCGAGACACAAATCTCTGGGCTAGAGGTGAATTTACTGTAAAGCCAAAGAAGTTGAAGCTTCAGGAACCCCTTGAAGCCCTAAATGATGTCCTAGCAATTACATGGTTACATATTTTTGTAAACATTGTGTGTCATTTGGGGTTCAATCAGGGAAGCAGACCATTGGGAGATATACATGGATCTGGTGGGGGGGGAATCTGTCGCAGGGATTTGTGGGAGCTGAAGAAGCAGTCTCTCTGAGGCTGCTGTCTTCACGTCAGATGCTGCAGCTTGAAGGCCACAGTTGAGAAGGGAAGATGGATGTGAACTGGGGGAGCGAGGACAAACCAGAACATTTAAACACAGTCTGGAGTCCAGCAGGACAGACTGAAACCCATGAGATTTCTTGTTGTCTGTGACTTGAGCAGTCTGAGTATCGTGCGAAAGCTGGAGCAAACGCACACACCTGGCCCAGGAGTCAGAGAGGCTGGCGCAGGATCCAGAGGAAGGTGGATCAGGTGCAGGCCCAGCCACTGCCCACGCCAGCAAGAGAGGCACCAAATCCGCAACAGTTAGGGTGACTACAGAACAGCTGCTGCTTCCCGTCCACCTTTCGAACCTCCTACAAGTGTCTCTCTTGTGGTATCTCCTAAGTAGAAATACGTAGAAAAGAAACTTCTGGGGAATGTAGTTCAGCCAAACCAAGCTGACACATTATAAAGTTATCAAATTTTGCACAAGTAAGATATTTTAATTACAATCAGTTAAAATAAAATGTTTAACTGCAACTGTTTAATACTACTCTCTTTCCCCTGTCCTTCCCATTGTCATACTTCTCATGCCAGGTAGCATTGGAGAAGCCACAGAAACTTTTAAGATCCAGTTAAGGCGGAGGTATGCTGTTGATACGCTATTAGTTTGGATTAGTGGGATATAACCACATGGTTTGCAACCACACACGTGTATAGTTATTGCTAGCTGTTGTGATGTAGGAGCAGCTTCCGTGAATACTCCTGCTGCCCCTTGTCCACACTCAGGCAGCATCACGACCAAATGGTGCAGGGTCAGAGGTCAGACCCCAACAGAAACACCGCCGCCGGCATCCAGCACCGGAAGTGTGTGTGTCGTGGAGGAGAAGCCAGGTTTGAAGTACACACAGCCAGAAGCTAGTGTGTGGGAAATTCTTCTAAATCTTACATCTAATTTGTGAAACTTGACAGGAATTTTCCCAATTTTAACCTCATTCATAAAAGTTTATACAGCACAGGAAAAGGGGGTTGCGGATAGAAGTTATTTTTTATCGTGAAGGTACAGAGTTTCAGTTTTATAAGATGAAAAGAGGTCTGGAGATGGGTGGTGGTGGTGGTAGCACATTATGAATATATTTAATACCACTGAACTGTACTTAAAAATGACTAAGATACTAAAGTTTAAATTATGTGTATTTTACCATAATGAAAAAAACAAAAAACGTTTGAATGTTTGCCTCTAAACATCTGCAGATATTCCTAAAAACAGATATATTTAGTACTAGGCATGCCTAAAAAATGTTAATATTAACACCCATTATATTGTTTTGTTTATTAGGTAACCAGATACGAAAATGGGATATTTTAAAATTTTAAATTATATTGTCACATTGTTTTACATTTAAGTAAATAAGCAATGGATATTTTGAAAGTTTATGTGTTATTACCAATAATAAAATGTGAAGCTGAAAAAAGTCATTCTCTAAAAAATTGATGCAATTAAAAAAATTATTTTGATTAACTATACTAGAAGAAAAGCTGTTATCATTTTATTCTCTCTAAAAAAAAATTTATAAAGGCATTGTGTAAGAAGGCAAAGAGAAACCCAAAAGATATAACAAAATAAAAGTACTATAAAATTGTCTCAGGAAGTTAATAAAATTATTATGATTTTTTTTTAATTTGGAAATGTCTGTGATACTTGTCACTTTTTTTTTAATTTGTATTTTGTAGTGATTTATTTCTCATTCTGAAAATAATTTAGAAAAAAAATTTTAAATTTTTTCAGAATTGTATAAGTTCTGGGCCTTTTGAAACTTCAATCTGCCCCAGCTCAGAGCACGGAGACCGAGCACAGTGTCAGCAGTCGGCAGTTTCCGAGGTCTTCAAGCAGAGCTGGCAACCTGTCTTTTGCAGGGATGTGTCTGAGCTCCTCTCTCAAGTAGACAGGAGCCTGGACTCTTGACTTAGGCTTTGCTTGGTGTCCAAGGATCTTCATCCTGCCTTTGACTTCACTCCTAAGTAGAGCAATGTGTGCGGTAGTGTCTTAGAAAAGTGAAAACCAGATAGATCACCAGAGCCAGGCAAAGAGGGAGAAGCTAACCTTATTACTGCTGCTCTGAAATTCCCTTTTCTGTAAAATATAATAATAATATTTACCTCATGGACTTGTTTTGAAGATTAAATGGGATAATGGGAAAGTACATGCAAACTGTCTGATGCACTATAGGTGCCTGATAAATGTTAACTTTATCTGGAGGAGAGGCAAACTGAGAGGAAGGAAACAGAAACTGAAATGCACAGAAGCTATAAAGCAGAATTGGAAATACCCAGGGGAGAATTCTTCAAGATTCCCAAACATGGTCTGAGATGGTTTTTAGAAGGAGGCATGGACTGGAGAGGAGAGGAGAGGACGGGGGCGTTCGGGGCAGTGAACAAGCAGGGACAACAACATGGCCCTCCACCGAGACAAGCAATAGAGCCTTGCTGCAGAAGGAATCTTTTTTGAGCACTTGCATAAACCCAAGCAGGAACTCTGTACAAAGGTTTCTAGAGAAAGGAGACGCCATCCCTGACCAGACAGTGAGAGATAGACAGGGTGCGGGGCAGAGAGATAGCCATGAGACCTCACAGAAGAAGGCTCCAGGAGAAATCTTTTCTTTATTAGTTAAGTGGTGTACACAGCTTCCCAGCAAGGGAGTCCTGGAACCTAATCTCATCAGCACTGAATCTATTTTCATTTTTTATAAACATACATATTAAATTGAATTTAATTCCTGTTCCAGACTGGATTGAGTCTTCAGTTATCCTTTTGTCCCTGTCTGACATTTTGAGTTAAAGCCTTTGATGGGAAATTGTTATAAATGTATGGCTCGATTGGGGAATGTCAAACACTGGTTCCCAGAGTGGGGGAAGCCGGGTAAGTAGCAATGGCCCCCACCAGAATGCTGTTGTCATGAGGCTGCTCCCCATCTACATGTGCTACCTGTTCCTTAATGACATGCCTGCAAACCCACAGACAAGGCACAGCCACCGAGGCCTTCTGACCCAAAGAAAAGAAGCTCATTCTGGATGGCACGTAACTCCGTGACACTGAAAACCACACCAGATTTATACAGCAACTTCAATTTATAGTCTTCTCAGATCACTTGCATGTCAATCTTTCAAGATTCATTTTAAGGCAGATTTCAAGCAGAGAAAGATTTCATCATCGGTTTCAATAAGAAATTTAAAAACCTCCTCTAAACCCCTGCTTCTCTGTCTGTAAAAGAGCCCCAGCTTAAGAATGGGCCTCTTTCTTGGACTTGGGACTGGGTGCCCTGTAGTACTATTTATACTGCACCACGACTGTCACCTTTGGGGAGGATGGCCTCTGCTGCAGTGGAGAGAGTCTTTGTCTTTCTGGAGATCCATTATGTATACACAGAGCGGAATCTTCCTTTCCTCAGCGGGCCGGGACCTCCACACGCACCGCCTCACATTTCTGCCTATTAAGCATCTCAGGGCGTCCGTTCGCCTCTCTGTGCCTCCGAGGTCTTCGGGTTTGAGAGGATGTCTCTTGACTGATCATTACCTGCGAGCTTTCCCTTTTTGTTGGTTTCAGCTTCCTGAAAACTTAAATCAGAAGTTCTCCAATTTTTGCCCAAACTCTCAAACACTTTTTCTCAGTCACTGCTGCCTGAACTCTGCCTAACCTTTACCAATATTCCACAAAGCCCTTAATGAGATTGTTTTATGTTGTCATGCTAGAAAATTGAAAAGGAAAGAGCTTTGATTTCTTAGAGGAATCACATACGGGAGTCTGTGCACTCATTTTTATTCTTTATCTTCTAATTAGAAGATTGGAGTCTTTTAAGCAGGAAGGATGAAGAGACTAGAAAGACTATCACAAAGGCATTATTTCAACCTTCACTTTTTTCCCTCTTTCATTTTTATTCCCACCTTAACATGATTTTAATTTACAATTAAGAAACCTGAAATGATCTCTACTAATAAAGAAATAAAAAGATCCATATTGTTGAAAGAAGAATTTTTGAGGAATTGGAAAGTGTAAAAGAGGATATTCCCACCACAAATTGCTAGTGACGTCCAGCCTGGTTGCCCATTGCCTCCTATGCAGTCCATCCAATCCAGCTGATCTCCTCAGTGGCCCTAAGACAGCTATCTGTGCTCCCCCCATCATCTCCATCAACATCCCATGATGCTTTAGCGAGAGCCTTCGAGGAGCCAGACAGTTCTTCTGCCACCAATGACTCCCATTCCCTAAGTCCTCCCCATTTGTGCGAATACCTGCCTCCTGGAAGGACTGGCTCCTCCTCACTCCTTATATAAAGATGCCCCAACTTTAAGGCGTCCGTATGGTTTTGAATTCTAGAATCTCACCTATTCCCCTTATTTAACGAAGAATCAAGTGCTGCCTTGTAAATCACTCCACATGCATAGATTTGTCCCGTAAACGTCTTAAAGGCAGACACTATATATATAGCATATATAATATATGTGTATGTATAATATACACGCATATATATACACACAGATATATAGATATAGGGATAGATAGACATAGATAGCTGATATAGATATAGATACAGATTGTATCCTTTCTAGCATCATGAACAAATGAAACTATTAGGCGTATTGAAGGCTGTGAGGAGGAGGAGCTCTCCTATCATTTGCTAAATATCACAAGACTGTTAAAAATGTTATTTCTATTTCCTAAAGAAATAATTATCAGGCTGGAAAAAATCAAAACTTTTGACAACACTCTTTGTTGGTGCCTGTGTGGGGAAACTGGCACTCTCATGTTTGCTAGTGGGAGTGAAAGTTGGCTCAACGTCCGTGAAGTCAATTTGACAATAGGCAGCAAAATCGCATATATCCTTTGACCCAGCAATCTCTCTTCTGGGAATTTAACCTACAGATATACTTGCAAGTATGTGAAATGGCATATGTTCAATTTTATTCTTTGTGGTTTTATTTGCATGGAATTAGAAAAAAATCTTAAAAAGCCTATCAATTTGGGCCGTATGAAATGAATTATGGCACAACTCTACAACTGAATTCCAAGCAACTGAAAAAAGAATGATGGAACTCTTTACGTGCTGATATGAAAAGATGAGCTCTAACATAGATCATTATTTCAAAAAAGTAAAGTGCAAAACAGTGTATATACCATGCATTTGTATTTGCTGGTATTCCTATAAAGAAACTCAGGTAGAAGACACAGGTTGCCTATTACAGCCTAAAGGCAAGTCTAGATGGACAGAAAATAGGAATGGAAATCGGGGTTTCACTGCATATCTTTTCATATGGATTGATTTATGCTCCTTGTGAACATATTACCTACTCAAAATTTAAATTAAAAATTCAAGCATTGTTCGTATATATTTAAAATCACATTATTAAAATCTGTGGAGGAACTTCCAGTTGAGAAAAGATGGCTTAGACTCTGAAATGTGGAAAGAGGAAGGTGACATGGTTTGAGACCTCAAGACTGAGGAGATAACACAGCAGCAGTGCTTCTACACCCGCTTCCTGGCCCAAGAAGGTGACCAAGTCCAGCATTTTTTGCCCCTAATCTAGCACAGAAGGCAGCCCAGGTGGGATCATCCCCCCTACACACACACTGAATCAAAAGGGAATACCTCTGATGGCACCAGGTGAACCTGGTAGTAACAGCAAGGGGGTCTTCGGAGCCCCACTACTGATAAGTGGCCAGGGAAGGGATCTCTTTCACCAGTGGGGCGGCCATTTGTCTCCTGCACCAAGAGAAACTGGGGGATCCAGGCAACGCCTACAGGACAGATCCTGTCAAAAAAGCGAGCAGCCTGATGGGAAGCCTAAGGATCACCTGCTCTATCCAAAAACACAAACTGTGGTACATATCATGGAATACTACTGAGCAAAGTAAAAGGCAACAACCTGGATGAATCTTCAGGGAATTAAGTTGAGTGAAAACAGTTAATTCCACCCACACATTCCTTCCCCTCTCACAGGTCCTTACCTGCCACTAGCCTTTTAAGATCTCATCTTTGAATAAAGATTGAAGTACTCACGCCTATCTTAAACTGGGTTTTTTTAATTCTTGCATTGGGTTTATATTCTGTGATATAAAGGAACCATAAGAATATCTATCACCTAAAAATGAGAAGAAAATCCCTGAGTCTTGCCCAAGATGGTATCCAAAGGCAAGAGAAAATTATTTTTATTAAATAAAATTTACAGCAAGAGTAGGAGACAAATATAGAGTTGTGTTTTGATTGCATAAAACATCCCTTCTTCAGCACCTTAATCACAGTAGGGCCAATGGGGATGACATTGTGACTAGTGTTATCATGAGGGGGCTACACGAACCTAAGCATTACTATGAAGGCATTTTGTAGATGTCGTTCAAGTCCATAATTAGTTGACTTTAAGTAACAGAGATTATCCTGAAAAATCTGGGTAGGCCTGCTTCAATCAGGTGAAAGGCCTTAAGGGCAGAGCTTCTTCCCAGAAGAAGAAGAAATTGCACCTGCGGACTATAGCTTCAGCTTACGCCTTCGATTTCCAGCCTGCCCTTCCTGATTGCCTGCCCTACAGACTTCAGACTTGCCTGGCCAGCTTCTACAATTGCAGAAGCCAATTTTTTGCAATAAATATCTTTATATTTCCTCCTCATTGTTTCTCTGCTTGCCCCTGCTTGACTGATACTGATTTTGTTTATTATCATTGTTCCTCTCCACTAATAACAGCTCCAGTCTATACAAGTCAGTCTCCTCACTTACCTCAACTCCAGCCAAGTTAATGTCACCCTGGATTCTTGACCCTCCCCTACTCTCTCTGGCTGTGCAGATCACACTTAGGTACCAGGCTTAGCTTAAGTCCAGAATTACTGAGCATCCCCTCCCTTCATGTCTCATCTCATCCTCCATGCTTGGTGCCTATATCTTTATCTTTACCTATATTCAATTTACTCTTTGACCATGTACAATGTTGTATTATTTTCTGAGTATACAATGTATGTTCCCCCACCACTCTTGCTAATTTTAAAGTCCTTGAGAACAGGAATAAGACCTTCAATTGCTCAGGTATCACACACAGTGCTCACTGTTGGACCCAGAGTAGACATTTATTTATTTATGGCTGATGTAAACGTATATTGTACGGAAGAGTGATCTGAAAAGAGAAGAGATTTACAAAGAATCGATGCCAAATAAAAATAAACATCTCAATTAAATCCTAACATAACAACAGCCAAAATAAAAGGCGTAATCATCTATGTTCACTTATTTGGAAATCAATGGTAATTATTATAATATGATGATAAGCACACTATATATTAATTAAAATAAGTAAAAGAAATTTCTGCCCTTATTATTATTACCTAAGTACTTTCTGAATCCAGTGATTTCAAGAACTATGGAGCCCACCAACATCATGTTTCATTCCAGGTGACTGAGATGTGATAGTGGTGGGAGAAAATGACGGAGAGTCCTATTCTTTGAGGGACTCCTCAAAACTCTGCAAGGAGAGCTTAAATGGCAGGTTGTCCATGGTAGGCTCACAACAAAGACTAACCAGAGAAAGTTAGAAGAAGGTAGATTTCAGCTTCTAAGAGAAACAAACCTTCTAGCCACCAGAGAAGCACAATAATAGCGGGAAGTATTGATCAACCTGTTTCTAGAGCATCAACTTGATGCAAACAACATAACTGTAGCAAAAGGTCCCTTTCACACACAGAAATCAGCAGTTGTTACTAATCTAAAAGTTATCCACAGAAGCCCAGGAAAAGTAAAAGTGTAGAGAGCTGATGAAGCAGAGTAAGTAAATTGAGTGCCTCCTAATAGGAACTACACCTGATGCTCTACGTGTGACCTCTTATTGAATCATCAAAAAATCCTAAGACATAGATACTATTATTCCTATACTTAGAGGTGAGAAAGCCAAGTTCAGAGAAGTTGAGTAATTTTTCCCTTGTTACTCAATTAGTAATTGTTAGAGCCTGGAATTGAACCCTAGGCAGCCTAATTTTCAAAAACAATTCTCTTTTCATGCTTCATCTCCATAAAATAACAAAACGAAACAAAATTTTAAGAACACATTTATTTTCTACTTCTTATGACAATGCCTTGGTGATGTCATTGGTACGAAGAGTCCTCTTAAGTAGAAGCTAGTGAGCACAGGTCCTTACTTGGACAACCTTGAGCTCCAAGCATTCCCCCTTCAAGTTATAGAACAGCTGCTCCATTGAATGCCCATTTAGACAACGTGCATCAACGAAACCAAATGTTAGCAGACAGATTCACTCGCTTCCTCTTCCAGTCACACGACAGCGTGATCAGGGAGACAAGAGCAAGGGAACGATTGCCAAGGTCTTCATCATCACATTAGCTGCCAGTGGGAAATCTGTGCTGCTGAAAACTGACTGTGACAAATCCTGTGTTGACAGACTAATAAACTCAGTTACATGTCCTGCTATGATGGACAGCTTTATTTCCTTTTTATGTTTTCTACATATATTTACTTATCCAAAAGTCCTATTTATGCTAGTATCTTAAAATTGTGCATTACAACTGTGCCAACTGAAAATGATTTACAAGCCAGTTCGAGAGTTAATGGGGGACTTGATGTGGGGATCTTTAAGAAATATGCTTTGAATTCAAAGCCAGAGCCTCAGTTCTTTCATCCAAGTGAAAACAGGAAGTTTCTCTTCATGGTGGCCAAGGAGAAAGCCTAACAGCTGCTGTGGGGTATCATATGATCTGTTGTCTTTTACTTTCTCTCAGTGGAGAAGACATACAAATACACTTCAGGGAAGTGCAAACAAGCTGAAAATTGGATCTCCATTCTCTCCACACTTCCTTTGCGTGTGCAGTACTCCAGATCTGGTGCTCGCTATTGGGAACACATGCAGGAAAAGCCAAAGTGCCTGACCTGGAGGAGCTCAAACTAATGCCAAAGAAAGATCAAAAGATCAATTATTGCAATCACTTTGCACATGAAGATGATGCTTGAGCAGAGTATTGAGGTAGAATAGTGAATTATCTGGAAGAAAAGCCAAGAAGAACAATCAAGGCCAAAAGAACAGAGTGATAAAAAGAATTTGACGTGTTTAAGGAATGAAAAGTCAATCAGAGCCAATATAATATGGATGCATATGGGGCCATGACTGAAATCGTGATTTAGGAGGGCTCCAAGTAATGAAGAGCCACACTTACTGGGCTGAGAAGCGGGGATTTTATCATTAAGATAATGGAGAGCCACTGAAGGATTTGAAGATGAGCAGTAATATACTCAGAGTTTCTTTTAGAAAACATGTAACAAAAACTATATTTTAAAATAGCCATAGAATTTCACTAACAACAACTCACCTTGCCTATAGCCCGATAGAGCTGAAGAATCTTTTGCAGGATACTCACGCTGAAAGTCAGAGACAACAAAAATATCCAGGTTTTAGTCCTACTTGGGTCTTGTAACTGAATGTCCTTGGGCTCTCCATTCTAAACTGTTCTGAATCTTGAGTTCTTCCTCTGAATAATCGTCTTGCCCCTCACCAAGGTTGCAGTGGGAACAAATGATGCAAACATATAAGAAGAAGGAATCTATAAGGAAGGGTTAGAATCATACTTGTCAAAGAGATTTCACGCCCATTGATTCATGAATTTATCCCAGTAGCAATAAGGGACAGATTCAATTATTTTCTCTTGATATATGACACAAGTGAGACTCAAATTGGTGAAATAACTGGCCATATGTCACAGTGTTATTGTTATAGAATTTTAACGAATGAAGAAATATTTTCTGAATTTTTATCTCTGAATTTTTATCTCTGAATAACATAGTCAAAATATTTTTGCAAGATTCAAACTTAGAACACTGGGAATTCCTTTATTTCATGACAATTTACATAGTCAAGTCTCACTCTATTGTTTCAAATAAAATTGATAAACTATACTGAGCAATCATACTGTCTCTCTCATTCTCTTATTGCTTAGTACTCCTATTACTCTTTGAGTTGATCTATTCCAAATGAAAACCACACTGCTTCAGCTCAACCAAATGTTTCAAGGGCAGGATGGAAGAGCTTTAAATATTTGTGACACTTACATCCCTCCATGTTTTAACTTGTTTTACTTTTAAAGATTATTTGAGGAAACAGTGTGAAAGAGCAGTCAGTGTTTTCTAACCTATAGTCAAGAGATGGGGTATATGAACTATGCAAACACTATTCTGAGCTAGAACATCAGAAAATGGCTAAGATGAGAAACAGCAACTGTACAGTATAATTACAATACACTACAGTGAGTCAACATGCTTATTCTGAGTCATACTACCGGAGAAAATCAAAATAATCTTTCTTAGTGACCATGTGTAATCCATGTATGACCCACATTGTTCCCTTGAGGAATATGGGTTACAGGAGACACTTGACTCGCCTAAGGTCATTTGTGGCAGAGATAGATCTGACTCAGGCCTCTTGAACCCCAGTCTGGGCTTCTTTCAGTGACATTGTACCTCAAGTTCTTCCACTAATGGCAACACCTATGCCAGAACCTAGTATCTGTTTAGTAATCTACAGTGTAAAAAGTTTTCCTACAGCCATATGATTTGGTAGCGTAGGAAGGTAAGTTATTGAATGTCTCTTACATGAAAAATATACCAAAACTTTCATAAACATTTTACATATATAATAGATACAGTTTAACATGGAAATGCCAAATCCCCAATAGTGTGTCAATGTTTTTCATTCCTTACCTCAAATCCACGCAATAACTGTTTAAATGAGTTATTATTATTTCAGATATCAAGCAACCAAGACTAAAAAATGTTAAGTAATTTGTCCAAGACCAGAGAGCTATAAATATAACCTAGATCTGTCTGGATCCAAAGCTCAGGCACAGATGGAAAATGTGTCTTCATATATCGAGTTTAATATGTATGTATCCAGTCCGGATTACTTCTAACTCATGGGACTTACCAGAGCTTTGTATTTCCATGGCAGTTAGTCTTCTCTTGATTGAAATACATTAGAAATAAATGCTCATTGTTCCTGCTCAGTGTTCAAAGTAAATATCAATGATTCTCCAAAGAAAGGCAACATCAACAATTAGATAATCTCCAGTTAATGATCTTCTTTCATAGTTTGGGATCTTTTGTTGCTTCTAAGGACTTGGAATAAAGCCAAAATTTGTGATCACATTTCTGGCACATTTTCAATCCAATGTTAAGTATTTGAAGTTAGCTTTACTGTAGCCTCAATTTTTTTTGTTTTTAGGAAGATCAGCCCTGAGCTAACACGCACACCAATCCTCCTCTTTTTGCTGAGGAAGACTGGCCCTGAGCTAACATCTATTGCCAATCCTCCTCCTTTTTTTTTCCCTTTTCCTCCCAAAAGCCCCAGCAGAGAGTTGTATGTCATAGTTGCACATCCTTCTAGTTGCTGTATGTGGGACGCCGCCTCAGCATGGCCGGACAAGTGGTGCGTCGGTGCGCGCCTGGATCTGAACCCGGGATGCCAGTAGCGGAGCATGCACACACTTAACTGCTAAGCCACGGGGCCGGCCCCTACTGTAGACTCAATTAATGAGGGAAAGGGGAGATGGAGGGAAAGAAGAAGGAAAGAATAAATAGAACAAATTAACAGGTAGGAAATAACTGTGGGAAACTTAAATCATTGAGGTGTGTTCAAAAGGAAGAAAATCGACCTGAAGTGAACATACACCCTTCATTCCTCTCCCTTTCTGATGAGAAGTCTTTGTATCAGCTTTGTTTTTAAATTCTGCCATGTTTCATAAAATATTTAAGAGCACTATTCTTTCCACTTAGACATGTTGTAGTATGAAGAGAAAGTGCTTTCAAGGCATATAGAACTTAGTTCAAATCTCACTTCCACCAGCTCTGTGGCTTTAAGCATTTTGTTCATAAAAGGAGATTTATATTCACTGATCCTCTACTATGTGTCGGTAGGCATCAGACATACAAAGAAGAATGCACAGAAAATTGGTAGTTCGGGAAAGAAAATAAGAACCAAATATTCAATTTTAATATGGTGGAATAAGTTCTATGTGAGTGGATGCTGAAGGAGAAAAAGAAGCAATATCTAGAAAGGTCTGGGTAGGCTTCTTGTAGAAGTTGACAGAGGTTACTCAGGCAAAGAAAATGATAAGTCTTTCTGGTCAAGAGATATGTATATGTGAAGACACCTCCTCCCCAAAAAAACACACACCAGTTGTTTGAAGAAGTGCCACAATCTAACAAGGCCAGAGCTGGGAATGTGGGGGGCCTCAGAAAGTGAGATGACATGTATAAACTACTGAGTACAGTGCACGGCACTTGCAAGGAGCTCTACATGTGTTCGTGCCCTTCTCCTTAGGCTAGTGCCTTGAGAGAAACCCAGACATTCTCCACGTTCATCCTCATTGCAAGTCGTTCATCTGATTCTCACCCTTGAATAATACTCTCCTGAGATTTCTCTGCCTACCCAAGCCTGGCCCTTGTGTACAGGCCCGACCAGTCTTTAAGCTTTCACAGCCAGTTCAGCCTTCTCTGACCTCTCTCTTCACAGAGCAGCAACCACCTTGCAGCCAGTCTTATGCACAAAATTACACACTGCCTTGCATTATGTGTTTATTAATGGATGCAAAGATATTGGTCTTCTCTTCTAAAGGAGAGTAAAATCACCTCAATGGCAGGTGATGCTTTTGAATCACCTGGATCCTGACAACACTTATGATAGTCATGAGTGAAAAAACTCTCTTGGAAGAGCAAATTCCGATACATTCCAATACTGCCATAGTCACAGTCTGCCTAAAGAAAAACGATTTCTTTTCCTTTTTCTTTTTCTTTTGCTTATTGTGCCTTTCTCCAAGTTCTATTTTAAAGATCTGTCCAGTCATTCAACAATTACCAACCACTACGATGAAGAAGTAATCTGGGGTTACTTGGACATTTCCATTTATAATCTATTCTTGGAACACTTCTCTTCCGCCTTTTAGGTTACCACTTTTTCTTAGTTCTTCCTCTTTCTTTCCTCATCATTTCCTCTTAGTTGTGTCTCAGTGTATCTCTTCTTGAGTTCTTTAAAATGTTTTACTTCGCAGTTTCCACCCTTGGCCTACACATCTGACTACCTTCATCTACTTAAAAAGCTTCAGCAACTATATATCCAGTGATTCTGATCCTCCCCCCTGGACCTCACTCAGGGGGGTTCCAGCTGCTTCTGCACAGCGCATCTGTCCAGGCAAACACCATGCCCCAAACTGAACGCATGACAGGATCCACTAAATCTCCTCCTCTGTCTACACATCCTTTATCTGTTCACAGAGAAGCTAACATAGAAGAGAGGCTTTGCATTTGCCAAACACTAGGCTAAACACTTTGTAGGGATTATTTTGTTTAGTCCTCATGATATTTCCATTAGGTGGCTGCTATTATTAGCCCCATATCACAAATAAGGAAGTGAAAGCACATAGAGTTCATATAACTTGTCCTAGGTTGTATATCTTATAAGTTCTAGGACCTGGATTTGACATGAGGCTATCAGGCCCAAACAGAACTGAGGACTTAGTCACTACATTCTCCATTCACAAAGTCTTCTAAGCTAAAAATCTAAAAGTCATCCTTCTCTCTGCTGTATTTGATTTGAGGTCAAGTCTTCTTGATCATTTTTAAGATACACCTTTCAAGTCAGGTCCCTTCTTTCTAGCTTGCTCTGACTCTCATCATTTGCTGCCCACAACAACTGCAAACAGCATCCAGTTCTTCCAACTTGTACCCAGGTCTTCTAACTTCAGTACACACTCTATGATACCATCACAGTTATATTTCCAAAAAGAAACCAATAAACCAAAAAGCACAGAACAGCAAAATAAATATTAGCAAGTCAATTGCCAGCATTAAAATAAAACCAACAAAATGTGACTGGCTTCTAGATGCTCATCAGAGAAGTAAGCTCCTTCTCAACTTATCATCCATCTTCTACTCTGGCTGTATTTCCTGCCTTTCCTTCTTCCTCCATTTCACCTTAGATTCCAGCTACGCCACACATCTCCTAGTCTTCTCTTGTTGCATGACCCTTCACATCTTTCTGCCTTTGCACATGTTGCTCACTCTTCCTTCTCTTTGCTCTTGTCCTTTCTCATCCTTTAAGCCTCTGCTTAAAGGTCAATTATTCTGAAAACCTTCTCATCTTCCCCAGAAAGTGACAATACCCTCACCCAATAATTCAACATTGCTATGTGAACATACCTCATTTATCTATTTGTGTATACAGCGAACAGTAGATATCTACTATGTGTCAGAGATTAGACAAGGGGCTGGAGACAAGGAAGATTCAGATACCATCACCATCCTTCCTTTTAGAGTCCCCATCTAATGGCATATTGAATTATCTTTTTCTGCTTAATTGTCTGTCTCACGAATTACATGATATGCCCTTTATGTCACCAATTCCTTGGATATGGTTAGTACAAAAATACATAGGGCAGTTCTTTCCCTAAAGGAGTTTATAGTCTCAGTAGGGGAGTTAACATGAATAAAAATAGTGATGACACAAAAGACTGGCTAGTGTCATAAAACAAAGCAGGGTGTGGATTCAACAATTCATTACTATATTTTTCTTCTCCTTTAGATGTCTACTTGTAGCTGAAAACATCTGCTGATGGCATTCAAGATTAAGCATGAAGATGAATTTTCTTTAGGTCTTAATAGGAAACCCATAGAATAATATTAGGATATGTGTTGACCTGAGCTATGCTTTTAAATAAACCTCGTGTTACCAGAATCCCCCACCCTCTCCAACCTTTCCTTCCAACCATGAAATGTCATGCAGTTAGAGGACCATTTACCTACTGTTAAAATAGCAAAGCATTGTCCCTCAGTGATAACTATTGTAGAGTCTGATAGCCAGACAACTTGATATGGTCCCAATCAATACCTGGTTATTGACTGCCCAGTGGGAGAAGCACTATATCAGGCTTGGGAGAGGAAGAAATCTGACATCCTTTGCCACACCGAAAAGTGAGCTAACAGGTGGTGTTAGGATGTCAGAGGGGCTACACTGTGAAAAGAGATTAGCAAAGGCTGAGAAATAGTGAAGAGACCCTGAAAAGGGCTCATGTGAATGTCATCAGACATAGATATTGAGAAGATCAAGGACAGTCCCACTCAATAGGAGACATAGAAAAGATGATAAGTACTTGTATTGCTTACCGAGATGGCTCAATGTGAGAGAAATAATCAAATGCACAGTTATTGACACCAGATGCTTTCAAATGGTACTTGCTGAGGGATAAAATAAAATTCTGTGGAGACAATCTTATTCCTACTGTATAAGTCTTCTAAAAAAAAAAAACTTTATCTTCATCTGGAACTCACTATGAAGGTCAATAATAATTTCTATTTCAATATGCAAATGCTTTAGTAAAAATACAAGTCAAAAAGATTTATAAATTATAGTAAACAATTCTGGCAGAGAAGGTGAAACAAGATCTCAGAAAATAGTGATCAAAGTACAAACTGTAGCAAGACTTTAAGAAAGCAAGGTGGAAATATGAATCAAGATCCTTAAAACTATTCATAATCTTTGACTCAATAATGCCATTTCTAAGGCTAGTTCAAGAAAACAATAGAACATGTGGGGTTAAAAAATTATTTAAGCACAGAGATGCTCACTGTATTGTTGGTTACAATAAAAAATATTTGGAAACAACACAGGGCCCTGCCCTCTCCTCAAAATAAAAAAAAAAAGATTAAACAGTAGAAAAAATCATTAAATAGAATATTTATTATGTAGTCATTAAATAGTATTTATAGCTATTGCAATAGCACATGAAAATGAGAAGTGAACTCAGATTTCCCCTGTGGGAAAGTGCTTTATAGGAATACTGTTTGGGCTTCAGGAATGAATGAATAGAGCTATTTATTCTTCCTTTCTTGAGCCAGACAAACATCTATGTTGTCCCAAAACATAGCATATATATTCCTACCATCATGTCTTGGCTCTTGCCAGTCTCTCTGTTTTCAATAGGCTTCCCTATTCCTTGTATTTATTTTAATTTTAGTTGTCATTCACATGCTAACTCATCCTGCTTCCTTCCATAATGATTTCATGATTATTCTAGAACACAAAAGTTTTCTCATCTCTCAGTCTTCTAGAACTGCATTTTCAATTATAGTATCACAATACCTTAGTGTGTCTCAGGCAATATGAAGAATGTCATGAATGTCCCACACTAAGTTCATATACAGAGGTTTGCAAATGTCTTGTTCGAGAAAGGAAATAAAACACAAGGATTAAGTATCTGGGATCTAATGCCAGATTCCCTCCGTTCAAGTCCCAGCTCCACAATTTACTAGCTGTGCAAACTTGAGGAAGATGTGTAGCCTTTCTGGGCCTCAATGTGCTCGTCTAAATGGAGATAAAAATACCTGTCTCACTTCATCATTAGTTTGCAGACTAATCTATGCATTAGTGCGCAGAGTCAAAACCTCTTCCTTTCAATCTTAACTTGAATTCATGATATGCCATGACCAAGATATACCCTGAATATTTAGAAGTTGCTTCAGTTACACAACCTTCTACACTTGCACATTGTATAAAACCAATAACCATGGTAACTGTCTCTGGTGGTCTGAAGGCCCTCATCGTTGGTTGGGTTGCCATGGCTTGATCTGGACTGCAAATGTTGTTTTACCTTCAATTATTCCTCTGGAGAACAGGATACAACTTAGAGGAGAAAATTCCTAACCAAACAGTTTACAGACATGATATAACAGTGTTCGATGGCAGATTATGGAAGAAGTGATAGTCTCACATTTCCTCCTCAGATTGGCTAGGAATTGCCCACGCATTCATCCCCTCCTTCTTAAAGAGGTGGTTTTGAACAAAGTGTGTTTGAAAAGTAACCTAACTTGCACACCAAAGTTCTTTATGTGTCTTCAGGTAAGGAGGAAATAAAACTGAAATGGCATGATGATATATCTACTTCAACAGCAAACTGCTGTGTCTAAAGACTTTGGGAATTCCCATTTGTCATTTCTTAGAGAGTCTACCGTACTCTCTCCCTCACCCAGACACCCCTCTTATCCACAAAGGCTGGACAGAAAGAAATTAATCCTATCATTCCTAAGTCAGCCTTATGCGTCCACATTTGCTACAAAGCACCAATAGTGAATAACAAAACTAACACTGAAGAGCTTGAAAAGAAAAATGACTAAGAGAATACTCAAGAAATTATCAGTTTTATGTATTATTATAAATATCTTGTGAATCTGAAGACCTTGCATTTACTGTTCTGATCGTGGGTGATTGCTTTAAGAAAATGTGCCCCAGCACACCATGGACATTGTCGTTTCCCCAAGAGCAGGATTGTGAACTTGCATCTTTTGTTTTTACATGAGGGTATCCCTGTATACTGTCTTCTGTATCATGGCAGCTCTCATCTCTGATGCCCCACGTGGGCACATGCTTGTTGAAGGCATGAAAACATGGCTTGATTCATTCAGTTTACAAAGTGACTCAAAACAATGATCCTCACCCAATTGGGGGGCGAGGAGGGATTAGCTATCGGGAGGACAGATTCTTGAATGGCACAGGCATCCACAGTGTGCTTGCCAAACCTCCCAGCCACCCAAGTGCCTCTGATTTGTCCTGGCTGGGTGCCCAGAAAGGAAGAAGGGGGTTAACAATGTTGGAGCCCGCAGTGTAGGCACTGAGAAATTTCACAGAAAGGGGAAAAAGAAGGTGTTAAAAAAGAAGAATGGTATTTTTAAGACTTGGTATGCTGAGTCTCCTGCTCATCAGTTTTGACAGTGTTCCTTTAAAAACCAGCACCTCACTTCCATCGATTTTCAACTTCACACTTTTTCAAAGTTGAAAATCTTCTATTTTTAGGCTGATGGATGGATAAAATTAAAGGAAAAGAGCTTATGTAGAAATGAACTCCTCAAAATATCATTAAATTACTTTAGGAGAGGGTGAACGGAATAAGCTTTAAAAGTCATAGGAATGTTGTCATGTGATTTGGCTGAAATTTGGTTAGCTTTGACTTAATCTTCTTCAGGCTTCTCTTGTCTCACTATTAAATTGATGGCCATTCTGTTTAATTCTGAGCTTCTTACAAGAACATTGACATTACAATTCAGACAGTTCTATACATGTCCTGCAACGTTTCTGTACAAACATACATTGTTCTTGGCTATTTAGGGATAATATTCCTGGAACCAGACTCAATACTTTATGGATGGGTATTTATTGGGAGTGTTAAATAAAAACATGTAATTTTAACCTTAAAAGGGCCCACAAGATTTCATTAGTTTTCCCTTATAGGATCTGTGAAGAAACTGAGCTCTGGAGTGCTAAAATTATGTACTTGTTCAAGTATAAGAGCTAGGTAAAATTTAAATCTAATCTCTCTCAGTTCAGTGTTCTGCCACTGTTCCAAATTTCTAAATAGAAAAATTTAAATAAGATATTTCATTATAAAGCCAGACAGTGTTTTTCATTTCCCCAGGCAACTAACAGCAATAACAACATCATCCCATGATGACCATGGGGCTATTTCTTCTCTGATTTGATTAGACTCCTCTATGGACATCCTTGACAAATGCTACATTCCAGGGCATAGAAGAGGTCATAGAACGGCTGAGAAGTCTTCAGTGATGTGAGTGCCGACACTGCTCATCCTGGATCAGAGTCTGATTTCAACCCAGCTGGCATCTGCTATTCCTTTTCTGCATCCCTGAGTGCCATCCCAGCAACAGTGGGAACTTAAGAAAAACTTGTAAGATCTGCCCCTTTGGGATAGACTCACTGTAGTCTTCAGAACAGCTCCAGCCTTGGCTTGGCTCTTACATCTTTCTAGAAGGTCCTTCTCCCATCCCTCTACCTTCTAAGTCAATTCCAAATTTCACATTTTCCGTGAAATCTCCTATACCTGCAGCCAGTACCTTCAGATTACGTCTTTCTCGATTATACTCATAGTTCATTTCACACAATTTGACGTGCAATTCTCTAAATGGAAAACGTTCTCTAATTTGTCATGTGTTTTTGTTTGCTGACCCTGACAAGACTATAAAATTATAGACATCAGGGCTCATGTTATTCATTTATGTTTTATTCCTCACCCCTTATTCCCTGTGAGCTACAGCCTGCCTCCCTGCTTCCTCTCTTACCACGTCTCCTCACTGTCAGCACTCTCTAGTCACGTGAAACTACCTGTAGATTCAGTTTCCTTCTGTTTTTTTTTCCTGCTGTGTTCCCACCATGAGATCAGCTCAACCCTTCTACTTGAAGCCTCCCTAACATTGACAGGCAGTCATGGCTACTTATCAACAATATGCTGGTTCTGTCGTCTCAGATCCCATGGTAAGAATGCACTTCCTCCCCTCTTAAGTTTAGGTGTGCCCAGGTGACTTTATTTGGTCAATGGAATGTGAGTGGAAGTCATGTTTGCCACTTCCAGGTAGAAGCTTTTAAAAGCTAGCACATGCTTTCTTGTGCTTCCTTCTCCTTGTTATGGCAACATTCCAGATGATGGAGCCTCTGTCAGAATCCTAGAATGAGGACAAAGTGGAAGAGGGTCCCCTGCCAACGTATGATGAGCATGTAACATAGACATGACACAACTACTTGTTACTTAGGCCACTGAGATGTTAGGTTATTTATTACAGAGGCATAACTTAGCCCATCTTGACAATGAAGTTGACTTAACAGCTCCCCTTTGTTTGCCTGCACCATCGTGTCTTGGTTCTACCTCAATACTTATCCCATTTCCTGTCTGTCTTCCTTGTAGACCATAAACTCCATGAGGATATGGCTTACACCCATGTATCCTCCATGCCCCTCACAGTGTTTGACATATAGTATTCTCTCAAGAAACACATGTTGAGTGAATGAATAAAAGGTGCCCACCACATGTCGAATACATCCTGAAGTTAACATTGGTATTCCTGGATTTTTGCCCATTCTGCTGTGAGTAAACCATGAAACTACTCACAGTTATGGCAGGTGGCGCCAATGTAACCTGTGTCACTGCAGTTACAGTAGAAGGTAGTCCAGGACTGGGAGCAGCTTCCTCCATGTTCACAGTAGTTTGGCAAACACCTAATGGAAGATAAAGCAAAAGCAAACAAAATAAATCAAATCAGTTGAAATAAAGGGAAAATAAAAAATGTCTTATATCCAATTGCATGAATTCATAGTAGAAATTGGTCTGCAACACTCCTATACCTAAGTTAAACTTGAATGACATCAAACAATACTATGGTTTTACCACAAGAGGTGGGTCCACCTAGCACTACTGGGCAATGAAAGGCTCGGAGCTGATTTAGGCAATTAAGTTAAGAATTTCAATATTGGGGCAAAATCTCATTGACTTAAAGTTAATTTGAAGTGGTCAGAATCTGTAAGGTTTTTCATTTACCATAGAACAAAATGTACAAAAATTCTAATTTTACATTTTGGAAAGATTTTGCATTTTTAAAAGAAAGGGGAAAGGGGCAGATAATTGAAGTCACTGTCCTCATGCTTCTCTTTTGAGTGACTGCCAAGAATCTATTTTAAATTACACATGAAATTTCAAAAGATGATACCTGATCATTTAACATGCAAGGAAATTCTAACATTTTTAGAAGTGCCAATGCCATCCTTAAAACGAGGCCTTTAGTACTTTGAGTAGAAACAGTACGACTATTCCGAAAAATATTTTCACCATGCAAGTTAAAAACTCTCTAAAAAATCATATAATTTGACCCAGCAATCACACTTAGACAGCTCTGTTTTAAGGATATATTTCAAAATGTGAAAACTATGTATGCTAATTATCGTTATTCATAATGATGTCGTTCATAATGGTGAATCATTGTAAGTGTCCAACATTAGAAAATTTCTTAGCAAAGCTGTAGTACATAAAATTAATGAGCTATCGTAAAGCTACTACACATGATGTTCACAAAAAGGATTATAACAGACTGGGACTGGATTAGGTGAAAATTCAAGATATGAAGCAGAGCCACAACAAAATAAAACGAACACTTTATATTGCAAAAATGATAGGAAGGAAAAATGTTCGATGTCACTTAGGCAAATAGGAGTGAAGGCAATGTTCATTTTTTCTGGACAGAGATCATGGACTTTGGGGTCACATATATCTGAATTGAAATCCCATCTCAGCCATTTACTCCATGGTGTCTTTGGGTAATTCACTTCATCTCTTACATCCACGATTTAAAATCTCTACCCTGCAGGCACTGTTGCCACTAGGAGATAACCTGGCAAGTGCTCAATATTTGTAGTGAATAAAATTAAGAGTAAAAGCAATGATGAATGCTGGAATTCTTGAAAACAATCTTTACAGGAAAAAACATCCCATGATTTTAAAAGAGAAGACGGTATAAGCAATGAAGTTATAGATGTGGTATAATAGAATAAAAGTGCTCATTGTGGAGCCGTTGAGAATGTGAGACAAGCAAAAGGAAGAGGATTTACTCCAAATGTCCCATATAGGTAGGAAACCCTCCAGCAAGGACTGTTTCAGAGCCCAGAAGCTAATATTCCTGCATATGCTCAGATGTATTATTAGAAATTTTCTGCTCAGCATAGCAAACGTACAATTGTGCTGACAAGGCTGATGTTTGGGAAAAGCTTATTGGTACTCCATGGTATCCAACTATGGCTTAGAGAACAGAAAAAAAAAAAAAAAAGGAGCCAGTAATTCTGCTATGGAACATGTTCACAAAAACCAACCCATGAATAAATTAACAAACAAGGTGGTCCCTTTCCTACTTCAAATTCTATCCTTCCTCTTGATTCCCACTCCCAGCTCCTGATCTTGCTGAGAAGGAAAAGAAATAGGCTTGTCACTCAGATGAACCACAGTCCTTGCCCCCGCCAACCTTGTGCTGTGGAGAAATTGCATAAAATTGAAGCATCCTCAATGCTTCGTGTCCTCATCTACAAATCCAAGCAAGGACCACTGCCTCTGGGTGTGTCCGGACAGAGAGCCTTGGAGCTAGCCTGTGAATGCCCACCTGCCCCCACACCTTTTTTCTTTTCCATCCCAGCACCTCCCTGCTTCTGAATACTGCTTCTTCTGCAGTTGACTTTTCAGCATACTTTTCCCCTTTGAAACTATCAAGTCCTTACATAACCTCTTCACACCCCCATCCCACACCATCCCACTCCCCTCCTCCCACCACCAGACACACACACACATTCCATGCTTGGCAAATAAGGGTATTATTGCTCCCCTCCCTCCCCCAACAGAAAATGAATTGCTTAAGGATGGAAAGCTGAGCAAAGCCAGGTCAGTAGGTAGTTACCCAATAGTTCTTTGGTTTTGGCATCAAGAAAGTTCAGATCACACTCTTCTTGGTGGATGAAGGTATAAAATATTAAACTCAGAAGTTCTCAGTGGCTATGTTTTCAGCCATGAGAAGAAAGTTTCTCTGCAGTGAATGTGAGTATGGAAAAAAATACTGAGGTGCAGCATGCAGCAGAAGACAGAGACGGAGTGGGTGCCAACGATATTTATGTGGCTGGTTCCTATTTTTCCCTAGATTTGGTTACACCTCTGAACATCCTGAGGGCTGGCTGTTTTAATCTATGTTAGATTCTGTGAGATAACCCAAGATCTTTCTTGGAAACCCCCATTTCACTCAGGCTAACTCGAGTTGGGATTCTGTTACTTTCAACCAACAGAATTCTAACTTTTCATAAAGCGGCAGTCTATAAATAGCAAAAATAAATGAAAACACATTTTTCCATAAAATCTACACTTTAAAATATTTTTAAAACTCAAGATTGCCAAATTCAGTAGGGGGAAGGATCTTGGGGGAAAACTATAAGAAATATCTGGGCACTTTGAACACATCTTTAATAAGCCTCACACAAATCTTGCATTGCAGTGTTAACAAACTAAATTTAGCAATGAAATTGTAGGCTAGAAATTCATTTGTTTATGGTCAATCAAAAAAACCAATGATGTATTTCTAAGAGGGAAAAAGAGTACTTGGGTAAGAAAAAATCTAATATTTCTATAATAAGGGAAAAAAATGCTTATAAGGCTGCCTTCGAGCTTGGTTCATTTTGGTTCAACACATACTGTGATTAGAAAAACTCATCTGTAAAGTAGACACTCAAAATAAAAGATGCATGACCCCAATTTGCTTATTTAAAAAGGGTAATTTTATGAGCATAATTTCCATATTCTTTAATGAGTTCATTTTAACTGGTGTTTTGTTTTTTTCTCTCTACTTGGCATAAACTGAGCACTTAAAACATGAACCCAGAAAGAAAACAGCTTGAGGTACCGAAGCGAAAGGAGCCAGGAAGTGTGAGGGCAGCTGCTGTCTTAGGTGTGAGGCCCTTAATCAAATTGCTAAGAGATGATGACTCAGCATTACAGTCTGAGTACTCCGTATATAGGCGCATCTGGGGTCTGTCCTTTCCTTTGGTGCACAGTGATTAACGAAGAAAGCTTTCAGCATGAGCACAACAGTTTTCTTCCTACTATTCAGGTGCCCAAATAAGGTAGTACATGATGTGTGTCAGCGAAGACTCAGAAAGAAAGGCAGACACACTGGAAGCTCTTTGCTTCTTTACAGAAGCAGAGTGTGCATGGTCTGAAGGGAGGTGAAAGCAAGTGTTGAAGCAAAGACAGAGAAGATTTAGCAATGGAAGGAGAAAATAATTAACAGGGACAAAACTTATATACCAATTTCATATGAGAATTTATCATTTTTACCCAAATCAAAACTTCTTCTAAAAAGGAAAGATTGTTGCTAGCTGTGGCTGTGGACCACCTAGGTGAGAGACGAACTGGGAAGAAGAGTCATCTAGAGGGGTCCATGGAGCTCATTAGCGGTCACCGCCCGGTCTGTAGAGGTACATGGTTTTGGCTTCACTGTTGTTGTTTTGTAGTGTGTCAGGTTGTTCACAAGGAGATATGAAAGAAAAAAATGTTTCTCTTTAAAGGCTGATGCACAGCAAGAGAGACAGCCAAAGAAGCTGCTTCAAAGAAGGGAAAGGATTTTACAAGATGCTGGGAGATTGAGCCACTTGGATGACCAGTGGCAGAAATTTCTGGAAATTTAAAACAGAGTCCAGTTTCAAGCATCCTGGCAAGCACGTTTTCTACAAAACACACTTTGTCTCCATGGACATTAATAAGAACAAAAGGACTCCTGCAGTTTTCCTTGAGAAAGAACAGAGTGGTTATTTCCCCAACTTAGCTTTAACTGAGGCCAAGCACAAGTTTCCAGCTGGAGTGGATAAGGCCTGGGAAAAGCATTGCAGTGGGATTCCCGATAGTTCTGGAAAATATAATCTGCTGTTTGTTTATAAATTTAGTAAGTTTCATAGAAGAAATATGAATTTTTGCCTTTTCTTAAACAAAAATCAGATTATTGAGCAATAGTCATAGTGAATCTCATGACTTTATAGGCCAGTGACTTTCAAGTTTACATTTTGAGTTCAACTTCCTCTCCTGAATTCCAGCCTGATAAATCCAGCTATCTGCTTCACAGTTCCACTTGGGTGACTATCTCAAATTTTGCATGTCCACACCTGAATTTCTGATCTCCAGCCTTGCCCCTGCCTCTACCTTCTCCACCCATATCCTTCAGTATAAGATGATGGCAACTCCATACTTACCACTGTCTAAACCCTGAAATTTGAAGGTCCTCCCATTCTCTCACTGCCCACATGTGAGGTAAATCCTCAGAGCAAATCCCCCTGGCTCTGCCTTTAGAATCTGTCCTGCATCTGACCACTTCTCATCACTTCTACGGCTGCCACTCTGGTCTCAGCCACCAGCATTTCTCGCCTGAACAACTGTAATTATAAGCTAACTGATATCTCCCAGCTCCCACCCTTGATCCCTTCAGTTAATTCCCAGCACAAGAGCAAGAGAGAAACTTTCAACACCTAAGGCAGATCATATTGGAATTATCCAATGGCTTCCTGTTTTATTCAGGGTAAAAGCAACATTCTTAAAATGATCTACCAGTTCCTGCTGATCTGCACCCCCATTAATTCTCTGAATTCATCCCTACTCTTCTCTTTTCTACATCTGCTTCAGCCACATTGACCTTTTCATTGTCTCTACAGCACACCAGGGATGCTCCTTTGTCAGAGTCTTTGCCCTGAAGTTCTCTCTACCCAGAATGCTTTTCCCCAGAGGTCCACATGGTCTACTCCTCACCTTCTCCTTGTCTTTGCTCAAATGGCACCTTCTCAAGGAAGCCTGCCACCATCATACTACTTAAAGTTGCAACTCTTCTTCACTCTGTACTTCCAATCCCCTTTCCCAGCTCCCCTTTTTTTTTTGTCCCTAGCACTTACTATCTTCTAACACATTGTACACTCTGCGTATGCATTAAGTTTATCATTTGCTATCTGTCACTCCACAAAAGAATGTAAGCTCCATCCTTGTGGAGGTTGTTGTCCATTGTTTGTGGTCTGTTTGGTTCACTGAGTACCAGTGTAGTAAACAAGTAGGCACTCAATAAATGGTTGTTGATTGAATGAATAAATGAATGATCATTTCTGGGATGCAATAGCCAGCTGAAGCTGCCCTCTTTTAGCTAAGCCTCTTCAGTTAACCACCGTCTAGCTGGCCTTCAGTCATTTACTATTAGCTGCGTGCTACTGAGCAGCATAATGAACGGTGAGTGGGGAAGCAGGGACACAAAACAGCCTCATTTTTTTTTTTAAAGTGGTGAAGAGGTCCGGCCCCATGGCTTAGCGGTTAAATGCGTGTGCTCCACTATTGGCGGCCCGGGTTCAGATCCCGGGCGCGTACTGACGCACCGCTTCTCCGGCCATGCTGAGGCCGCGTCCCACATACAGCAACTAGAAGGATGTGCAACTATGACATACAACTGTCTACTGGGGCTTTGGGGAAAAAAAAAAGGAGGAGGATTGGCAATAGATGTTAGCTCAGAGCCGGTCTTCCTCAGCAAAAAGAGGAGGATTAGCATGGATGTTAGCTGAGGGCTGATCTTCCTCACAAAAAAAATAAAGAAAGAAAGAAAATAAATAAATAAAATATAAAGTGGTGAAGAAATAGTGAGAGAAGCAGAGAGTCTTCTGTGCAGCCATAGGCAAGGAGTAATTTAGAGAGGGGAGAGGAATTCAGGTGAGGGAGTGGAGAAGACGGACACTGTGAATGAGATCCTATGTAGTGTCCTCTAAGGATGCAAGTAAATGATGCAATTTCTTTTGATTACTCGTGGCTATTGGGCTGTATTGTTGGGCCCTAACAGCTTTATCTCCAAAGTATTTACAGAGATCATTGTCTCCAAATTGGTCAGAAGCAGAACTCCTTTGAGGAAGTATCTAGCATTCCCTATAAGTTTGGGTACAATTTTTGATTGATTTTAATGAGATAAAAAAGTCTGTTTGGGAAATTTAATTTACCTATCTAGCTTACATTGATTCTTGTTACCTTTAACTAGATATTCAAAACTGTAATGACTTTTAACCAGCCTTGTGACTACTCTAATAATGTTTAACCAAACATTCTTTTCGTGGTTAGTCTCCTACAAAATATCTGCATCAAGCAGCAATCTGGATTTGGCTTTCTTGAAGGTTTTCCCGTTGCCAACAAGCTTGAAATGAAACTTTGACATGTACTCACAATCACATCTGAGATGTTGTTTTTAACAGCATTATTTCCCCTGTTTCACAGATGAAGAAATTAAGACAGGATGAGGGTAAATAAAGCGTCCAAGTATGAAGTGACAGAGCCAGGAACATGAGCCATGCTACCTATCCCTGAAGCCTGAATTCTCGGGCACTGTGCAGTCCTTCCTCTACCAGATGCCATTTGATCCATCTCCTTAAAAGTCAACTCTAAGCATGCATCTTAGGGCATCACTTCTGCAAAGGGTGGGAAGGAGAGGGCTTCACATAGTTGCCCACTGATTCCAGCAATGCATCAGCAAACTGACAGTTTAGAGTTCCTAAAGATATTTTTGGTGGGAAAAGAAGTCTTAACAACAATGATAATTGGGTTAACTGGGAATAAATAAAGCCACACTACAGAATAAAGTATATATTTATTATATAATCAGTATAGTATATAATTCATTCTATAAATTCTCCACAGTGGTGAAGGGTGGGGAAAGAAGGTTTGATTCTATTTTCAATCCCTCTTTACTACTAATTTGTGAAATCCTTAAAATAAGTCGCTAAGAAGATAGCCCCTGTCCCTGCTCTGCTCTTGCTTCATTTTATTTTTTTCAGATGACAGAGACTTTTTGTACTTTTCCTAAGCCTATCTGAGTTACTGTGATTGCTTCTAGACTGCCTGTTTTTGGTAGAAGGGCTTTATCAGCTATTATTGCAAGCCAGACAAAGCCATTTAACTTGTCCAAAAATTGATGGCATATTATTTAAAATAAACTTAAGAATTATATAATCCTACAAATATAGAAAATGCAGAAGTCCGTCGAGGACTATTAAGCAATGTGGAAAATACATTCAGGATCCATCTTTGGTCTTTGAATGCAGGGATACAGGCTTCGTGAATGTTATAGAGCCCTTGACTGAGCATCCACACATAGGGGCCAGGGTGCTCCATGAGCATCATAACAATGATCGTGCCCAAATCTTCATCACTTAGTATGTTAGGTGTCTTCTTTAGGCATGAAATGTTTAATCCCAGAAATTTCTGAATTCAGTATCAAAAATTTAAGATAATCAAAACTTTAACATTAATATTGTTAGGTAAAGAAGGAATATGGTACTGAAAGAGAAAAATGGTCCCAAAGCTGATCTCAGCCAGAAACTTCTGTAGGATGTAATTTGCATCTTTCAGAGAAGAAACTAGCATTCTTGATTTTGAAAAAATGCTTAGGCCTATTTATAATGGATTTTAGTAGGATTAAGATCCAATGTCAGCTGACTGTCAACCTTAGAAGAAACCTTATTTAGGACCTGAAACAGTCTTGAATCAAGTCAAGGAAACTGATAAGTATTAATTGGACTTTTTTCTTTTTTAGTGGGGGAGAGGGTCAGTCTAACAAGGAATATCTAATTCTTTCTTTCTAAAAAAGGCCCCTGCCAAAAGTAAATCTTTAAATTGGCCTGAGATAGATCTTTTCCCTTGTAGGAAGATTGTAATAAACTTTGAAAAGATTTTTTTGATAGTTCTTTGGTACTTGTAATTTTTAAGGGAATTTGGCCTATTTGAGTATGAGCCTTGTAAACTCCAATTTAAAAATTATAAGATAACTGATTTAGACCTTAAAAATCTGCCTTAGTAGTACATCTAAGATAAATTAAGTTCACCAAAGTTAAATGTTCATTTTCTGGATATTTAAATTTTACAAGTATTTGTGACATTCTGGGTTTTTTTATTTTTTTTTATTTTTTGTTTATTCCAGTAACACTGGTTTATAACATTGTAAAAATTTCAGGTGTACATCATTATACTTCTATTTCTGCATAGATTACATCATGTTCACCACCCAAATACTAATTACAACCCATCACCACACACATGTACCGAATTATCCCTTTCACCCTCCTCCCCTTCCCTTCTGGTAACCACCAATCCAATCTCTGTCCCTATGTGTTTGTTTATTGTTGTTATTATCTACTGCAGTAAATTGAACTACTTGGAAAGCATATAAAACATATCATACTCGTAGTTTAAAATATCTGAAGGTATTTAAATAACTCAATCCATTAATGGGATTAAGCTTTATTCAAATGCCTTGAGATATGATTGCTAATACTTGCTAGACTTATAAATAGAATACAATTTCATGAGCTAAATTAAAAAAATAAGAAAGAAAACTTAATAAAACAGAATTTTGAGCTTGTAATTTTAAAAAATTCAATATCACTCTTCGAAACCAAAAATAAACCCTGCGAACCATCTTTCTTGCATACAAAAACCCTCCTTTGTGGGTGCCACAATGATACTGGCTCAACACAAGGTTGACATGAGGGAAGCCATATTGTAGAAAAGAAACCCTATTGTAACATTGAATGACCTCTGATTAACTAACCCAGACATGCTCTGTGGATTTTATGGCCCCTCCCAGCTACTATAAGTCCATGGCTTTCTTCTGAGTTCCTTAGGAATGTGATGACCCTTGGGCAGAAGATCTATGCTGATAGCCATCATCAATGACAACTGAAAGATCAGGGTTAGAGCATTGCTCTGATCTCTGATGCATATCCAGTAAAACAAAAGACTATCAGGAACTAAGAACAGGTGGATGCCCCCACCAGGAGATCAGATGGATGCCCCCACCGTGAGACCAGATGCCTCCCCCACCCAGAGACCAGCCCCCTATATAACAGGCCTGTAGTCTTTGTTCTGTAAGAAGGTTCTTTCAGACATTAGTCCGCCATACTCCCCCTTGCCAGCAAGCTGTACTAAACTGCCCTTTCTCTGCCATCATCTTGCCTCTTGATGATTGGCTTTAGTCTGGCAGGGAGCAGATCCTGCCCTTTGTGTGGTAACAACACTTTCATCAGCACCTGTGTTGGTTCATAATTCGGGTCTTAAATCCCGTCTTTGCCGCCCACGTTAGCAGGGAGCACCGTGCTCTTCCATCAGGCTCTGCACATGTGCCCGAGCCTCCTCCGGGAGCAACTTCCGTTTGTTGAGTCAGAAGCGCTGAATTCTGTCTATAGTTCCCTGTTTCTGTATGTCCCTTTGTCACCTTAGTGGGTACTTTTGGTGAAAATAATAGATTTCAGTTTTAATCTGTTAGCTAAATTTTCCTCCAAAATGCTCTAAACTCCCCTAAACAGTATTTAAGTGGATCTGTTTCTTCAAAACTGGCCATCCTTGGATTTTATTTTACTTTTCTTAATTTGTAAGTGTCATGGAAAAAGCATTACATCATTTTATTTGCATTATTTTTATAAATTTTGGATAGTGGCTCTTTTTATTTTCTTTGTGTTTTCTGAGTATTTCTTCTTGTTTTGCACATTGCCCCACTATGGCCTTTGTCAGTGTTTCCTTGTTTTGCTCCTTCTTGCTCATGCAATGTGTGAGGTCCATTGCTGTGGACTAGCGGCATTTCCAAAACTTAAATCACGTATCTGTTTTGACCTAGCAATTCCACTACTTGAATAATGCCCTGGAAGTACTTTCTTAGATGCACAAAGATATATATAAAATTATTATCATTATTAACAGTTAAAAAAATGGAAACATATTCCACCATTTTGGGAATGGTTAAATAAATGGTGGTACATCCATACTATGGAATGCTATGAGGCAATTAAAACGAATATGTATGTCTATATGTAAGGATTTTGCAAAGTTCTCCATGTATAATATACTAGTACAAGAAGTACTAGAACAAGTACTAGTACAAAGTACAAGAAGCACATTGCAGAGTAACATGTGCAGTTTCTGCTCTTATTTTCTTTGTTGTTAAACAGAAAGAATAAGGTCTGGAAGGAAATCGACCAAACTGGTACTCCGTTAATAGTGGCTAACTATGGGAATAAAAGTACCATCTCACTCTTTATATTATATATTTCTGAGTTGGTCATGGTTTTACAATGAAACTGGAAGAAAATATATACACGAGCTTATACTCATATTTCATTTCGCTATTAGACAAGAACAAAGAGAAACTCATTCCACTTAGGAAAAGGTCTCTAAGAAGAGAGACTCAAGACGTCCCAAGACACATTCTTAGGGATGAGACCAGCTGGACAAGAGTCAGAGGTGCAGTGATGAGTCTCATTTGATGCGTAAAGCTAGCGAGGCTCAGTTAGCTCTCAGCTTACCAGCTAGAGCAGAGCAGGCATTGCAATCCAGTTCTAACCAACCGCCCTCCACCTCCTTGATTAAACTTGGGAAATAAAATTCAATGGGTGAGGCCTCTGCTCCTTTAGAACAAAGCCCATGTGGTAATACACTCCTAATGATCACATTCATTACGGCCCTCTATCGATCCAAGTAAATTTTAAAAGTCACTTATAACAATTAAAAGAAAAGCGTTTTTTGTCTAAGAAATAAAGCACAATGGTTAACTGAGTGTCCATCCTTCTATTGCACTCATTTAAACATATGTACTGTTTAGACACATGCACATCCCCTAAAAACCCCCAACCTAAACTCATCTAGTGGAAGTCATCTGTTAAAAGATAAATCAGCCTCAAAAAATATTCAGTGTATTTACATAAACACCTATAGAAATATTTTTTCCTCATTATTACTGTTAAATTTCCCTCCTCTCCATTTCCCATAACTGATTGAAATGAATAGGACATCTATTGACAGGCCTTTCAAATTCCCAAATGTTCAGATAAACAGTTATCTATAAATGAGTCTGAATGTATTTATGCTCCATGGAATTACTTCCCTTTTTAAGAATTCTCATCTCTTCTTTTACAGTTGAAAGTCAATTTCAATTTCTATATGCTTTCCTTAGAGACAATAGAACAAAACATTTCAATAGGCCTCAAAATGCAAGCTGACTAATGTAAGCCGTTTAATGAAGCTCATACATTAAAAATCAGCTAGGTTGTGTTCCTTTGTTTGCTTTAATTACCAGCGGACTGCATTGATCTTGTTTTGGTCAGATAGCTTTTCTGAAAGCTTTTGAAACCTATTTCTATGCCTCTCCATTCTAATGATTACCATAATCCCATTTTACCCCCACAGTTGGATCTTCATTATAATTGAAATTTGTTGTAATTACAGCAGATGCAGACATTAAGGAATTAAGTGGATGAAAAGAAGAGTGTCAGAAGTCAGTTTCCTAAATTTTCCAGGGTCTAGTTCATAGCAGGGAGTCAATCGTCAATTGTTGATGAGAAGATCCCCAGATAATGGACAAAGCAAGGATGGTCAAATAAGTTTGCAGTGTACATCAGTGATCCCAGTAGTACCACTGGGGTCCAAGACAGAGCCCGCCACACATAGTGGGCACTTCTCCTTCCTGCACTAGCCTTTGATGGCAAATGAACAGCAAAATGGGAAGGTCCTCTCTCCACTCTTCTGCAAACCTAATGTTTATGACCAAGAGATGCTCAGCATTCTTCAAAGGCCATTTCTTCAAAGCACAGGATGTTCTGAATCAAGAAGAATTTATCAATGTTATTTATTCCAAAACTGTTAATGTGAATAACCACATAAAATGGATGCTGAGGTTAACGTATGACAGTAATCTGTGACCCCTGAGTCAAGTCATTGTTTTCATAGACCAAGTTTAGAAATATTTAATTTGATCTTCAAATATTGCTTTCATCTGTTATGGAGTTCTACGATTTTACTTGGCAGAATAAAAGGATTTCATTGCAAAAAGAAAAAAGAAAATCACTCACATAACACATGCCAAGAAGGACACAGTTCATCAATCTCTCTCTGGGTTTTATTACCCAGACTCCTCCAAGGTTTTATTTTCCAATGGAGACTAGTACTGTCCAGGCTGGCCCCGGCTACTGTGGTCACTCTCATGACCTCTAGAACCCACAAATAGTGTGAACACACATGATATCAGCAGGGCCTGGATTATCCAGGATGCTGATCCATTTGGACATGTTTGAAAGGTTCTTTTATTTTCACTTTAAAGGTCATGTGATAAAATTAAGCTTGAGCTGGTGTTTGAGAACCAGAGAATTATAGGCTGCACCAGAGGCTCTTGTTTCTGAGCACAGAGACTGTGCTATGACAGAATGAGGGCCCGTCTGGGACTGTTCCCTTGTGCCCTAATTGAGGAAGAGTGTAGGCTCCTTCACAGAGGTGACAGGGTGCACTCAAACGACCCACTCTTCAGATTGGAGAGATGCAAGTTCAAATCCCAGTTTTGTCACTTTCTAGTTTGCATGATATTTGAAATTTATGCCTTTCAGAGCTTTAATTTCCTCTTTAGTAAAATCAAGACAAAACCAGTCTCTGAGTTGTTTTGGGAATTAAATAAGGTCTTGTAGAACACGAATAAGTGTTAACTCATTATTATTTTTATCTATACTTGCAGGTGGCTTGTGACACAGATACAGACTATGTTTTCTTTTCCTTTTTGTAACAGATATGTTTTTCCCAGTTTATGGAGGGAGAAATTTGGTCTGCACGTTGCTAAGCTCAGTTTGCCACTCAGACTGTCTATGCAGATCTGGCATTTCCATTCTCAGTTGCTAAGATCAGGAGCTGCTAAGACAGGTCACACTTCATCTTTGCTCATTTAAGTTTCATCACTGCCCTGTCCACTTGAGCAGCAAACCTGGCTTCCTGGCGGGAACTGAGCAGCTACCACTCTGTTTTAGTTAAGATCTGCATCTGGGTTTGAGAGGTGAGGCAGCAGAGACCTGAACCAAACCCCGCGGCCACTCACTGCCTAGCGATAAAACTGCAGATCGCAGATAGCCGCAGGTTGTGGCTACTGATTCCGACCACAGCCAGTCAACAACTTCATTGGCCCTGGACTTTGTGTCTGGTCTAGGAATAGGCTCTGAATCCAATTTACACTAAAATGCTATGACCCTTGCACATGGAGATTATGGAGAACAAAAACAAGAAAGAAAATACTAAACACTTCCTCCCATAATTATATTTTTTCCCTTTCAACTTGCTTAGATTCTTCATTATCTAACTTAAAAGTGTGAAAAATGTGGTCTAAAAAGTCTTATATTAATAAGAACCTTAGCTAGAAATGTTCAAAATCCAATTAAAGCCATGTTGGGTAAAGGAGGGGTCACGGGCTCAGAGAACCCAAAGAAGAACTGAACACCTCTCAACATCATCTCTCGCTCCTTTGCAGGGAGAACAGGGATGCAGCTGGGCCTCAGAAAAAGCTGGGCCTGGGTGTTTGAATGCAACCAGGGGTCTCACTCCTCCCTGGCCTTTGCTTTGCTCTGTGGATTGACTTCACTCACTCTGCCTGTATGCCATCCTCCTTCCTGTGACAGGGCTGCCGATTGCTGAGATCTGCAAGCTAAGGCTTCCTGTATTAGAAAAGAAGCTTCCTCTCTAATCTCAAGTTTAGGACTCCCTGGAAGGAGCTAGTTTGGCTTGGCTTGATGGATCAGTCCACCCTGGCCAAGGGCCAGGAGTTCTGTATGAATACAGAAGTCCCACAGAAACATGTGGTGGGAAAAGGAGGATGAGGAAGAGCAACCCCAGATAACCACAGACAGAGGTCCTGGATAGACAGAATTACAGATGGCTTCTAAAGGACTTCCCATGGTTCCTGTTTTAACCCACTAATCCACACACTCACTGCCTTCGTGGTCTCTTACCATTGTATAATAATCCCCCCTGCCATTTTAGGCTCAGCTTAAGTTATATCCCCAAAATGAATACTTGTTCCAAACCTACACCAAGCTTTCTCTTCTCAAAATTAATAATCCAAGCCATAAAGTTCAGTCACTAATACTGTTCATTAGTTGTATTTTTATGCAGTTGGAATTGAACGACATGTTGACAGTCAGTTCTCAGATGACAGAGACCACCTCTCATTTTGTTTTTAACTTTTCCTGCATGGATAAGAAAAAAGTTGGAACTCATCCTGCTTTCACCCCCACCTACGGCAGATATGGCTAGTCGTTCTCCGCAGTCTTGCTCCACTGAGCCTGAACTCTACCTTGGAATCCCTCAGAATACTGTCTGAAGCCACCGTCGGGAGAATCATGGCGGTCAAACAATTGCAGCCTGTTTGCCAGCCCTAGGGTTTTAGGAAATAAATCATACATTGTATTCCATCTCTTTTCTTCCTGAATTTCCCCCAAAATATTTGTATATGTAAAATAATACATATTCCCTACCATTTGTTAAATGCCACACTTAGTGTGCTTGACTCAGTGCTAGGCTATCAGAATAATTATTTCAGCTAATCAATAACACAATCCTGTAAGATGGTTATCACTACCTCTAGGAGAGTGAGGATCACAAATAAAGCAGCTTATTTAAGATCACAGAAGTTTAAAAGACAGCCTGTATATCCAGGTATGTACCAATCAAAAGCAGGAGTCCTGGACATCAGAATTAGAAGGAAAAAAGAGGCACAAGAATTACCTGAATGGGTAAATGTTGGTGCTGTTGAGAAGAGGGAAGGGGAAGGCAAATGTCTGCCTATGACCCTCTAGTTCTCTTTAATGCCTGCGGTTGAAGCCACTTTGTCTACACTACTGACCATCTCCTAGTGTTTACTCCTATTTTATTATACTCCAGGGCAGCATTTCCAAAAGTATGTTATGTGAGGAAGTAGTCCGTGGAAAGAAGGATTTCATGGTCAAATATATTTGTGAAATTGTGAACTGCTTCTAAATGATTCCCCTCTTGCACAGTTTATAAGTGCATGGGCGCACATGTGCACAATCACACACACAGAAATCCTGCAGTAAAGAAATCCATTTAACTTTATTTGCTCTAGCATTTCTCAATTTATTTGAACAAAGAAATCATTTTCTACAGAATACCATAACATTAGGCACAACTAGGAGTCTAGTTCCCCATTGTGTGAGAAAATTTGGATGGGACTGTATTACGGTAAGCCCAATAAGGAAATTTCTTTGTTTAATCTGCTGACACAATATTTCTGAAAGACCCATCCACACACATCCTGTGGTGTTTGATAAAATTCTGATTTCAAGTCTCCTTCTCAGGTAGACTTCCTCAGAATCTCTGGGGTTGCAGGGCCCAGAAATCTACATTTTAAAACAGCTTTCCAAGTGAGTTTTATGTATTCTAAAACTTGAAGCTCCTATCCAATAGGGTTGAGGTCAAATCTTAAGATTACTTTTAACCTATTGGCAGCATTGAAAAGTGTGCTAGGTTAACATCCACAGTCTGGTGTCTGTCTTTATTTGAGGCTATTTCTGCTAGTACAGACTCAGGTGAAGTCAACTAGCTGGCTACAGAGACCCCATTAGGCAGCCTCTACCTTGGAAAGCATCCCATCCAAAGATTGGGCTCTCAACCTGGCAAGCACTGAAATCCAATCTTGAGAGTTTTCCAGGACTATTAGTCACCAGGACTGTGACTCATGCAAGCAAACCTGTCAAGAGACTGGTGTGTAATACTAGAATTCCAGTGCATGAATTTACATTGAAAGCTCTAATTTACAAAGAGCCCCATATTTCCACCTGATTGACCAATATGTTTTCCTTTAGGTAAGCTTCACGGAGCTGCAAAATATTGGAAGGCTGTCAGTTAAACTTGAAATCAGAACAAGGAAATTTCCGGGATTTCTGGGTTCAGTGCCACTAGTTGCTGACTGACTGGTCCAAACCCACACTAGTGAGGGAACTCACACAGGTTTTGTTGGCCGGACAGGGTTCCCTCACACTCCACATTGCTTGGCTTTGGGCAGGCCATTTTTAGAGATCTATCAATAATCCTAGCATGTACTATGATACTTGGGATGGAAAAAAAGTGAAGAAATTTCTCTTCTTTAAATTAGAAACCAAAGCCTTATTGATAGTCTATAATTAGATTATATGTATATATTTGCTCAAAAAATATCCCTATTTAGAAGGTGACTTTGAATTGGTCAACAGATACAGCAAAAGAATACTTGAAGTAGAAAAGTTATCTTCTTAAGTAATAAAGTTTTTGACATTTTGAAATATTAATAGTTAAACCATTTGTCTGCCAGGATCTTGGGAGAAATTAAGTCAAGCAGTGATAAGCCTTTCTCTTATGATGTACATGTCTTTGGAGAAAGAGCACCAAGAAATATATAGACCATGGTTATGCCCAGCCTGGGCTGGTAGGGTTGGCATTATATCCACCCACCAGGTCTTAATTCTGAGGCCAAAACCTAATCTTCAGAATTACCCCAGGTGCAGCTCTATGTTGCTTAACTAGAAGATAAATGTAAGCTCCATGAAGACTGGCACAAGCAGAATGTCTATTCTTGAACTATTCAATATGGTAGTCACTAGCCACACATGGCCATCTGCATCTAAATTTATGAAAATTAAATTAAATGAAAAATTCAGTTCCTCAGTCATAATATCCACATTTCAAGTTCTCAATTACTGCTAGTGACTAGGTGTTGGACAGCATAAAAGAGATCATTTCCATCATTGCACAATGTTCTATTGGACAGTGCTGGTCTAGTCCAACTAGTATTTGATCCATTAAAGCAATTTACATTACAACCCCATAGGCTTCATCCATTTCCAGGGAGGAATATGACGATCCTACACTCTGAGATCAGGAGTACAGGAATGCAGGGGTGTGCAATTGACGGCATTTCTATCTCTTTCCAGTTGATGTTGCACTGGAGAAATGGGCTGCTTTATTTTTTAAGTGTCTGAGGTTAAAGAAGTCTTAATTTAGCTCTTCAGCTACAATTAGCTTTGTCTATTTGATTTTCCTTGTTTGTGACTTTGTTTCTTACTGACCTACCTTTATTTGACACACTTTTCCTTTAGAAATATTAGCATTAATCCAGGCATAGTCCAGCCTGGCATCGAGACTATATGTATCTTCAAGATAATCCATAAAGATCTATTAGATGTTTAGCTTAACTTTCAAAGGGCAATATTATTTCTTTTATTGACAAGTTGTTTGGAAGCCCACTGACTTCGAATGAAAACACTTGCTAACCATATAATCTTGGAAAAGTCATTTAACACCCACATACCTCAGACCCTGCCTTTGCAAAATAGAGAATAGTTTATTTTAAACATTTTAATATAGCTCTCCATAGATTTGAACAAGATAATTAGTAGAAGAAAAAAATCTAATATGCCACCTGTCCTATCGCTGAATTCTACTAAATTTAGGTGACTTTAGTTAGAAGAGAGGTTAGAAATAAGTAAGGGGAAAACCTGATAGGGAAGAACAAATACACCTTCTATATACTTTTTTTTTTTTTTACAAAGAGGCTTTAGATGGAATTTGGCAAAAGTTGGAAGTAGCCCTCTATGTTAGGAGTCACTAGAGAATTTGACATAGCGAAATGAATAATAACAATGTTGTTTAAGTCTCTACCAGGCACTTTTGAAAAAGAAAGAAAGAAAAAATAACGACAGTGACAGAGTACGGATTGTATGTGATTCCAGTGCTGCTCTGTGGGCTCATGAGAAACCTTTATTCTTCTTCAATAACTTCACTTTCAGATAAACATCTGACATGGTTACAGACACACTGGCATCCTTCAGTAGCATTTTTTTATCCCACTCCTAATAGGTAAACAATGCCAGTTTCTCAACCTTTCCCAACGCAAGCTCCAGGAGCTGCTTAGAGCTCCCTGACTCCAGAGGGTGCACTCCCCAGATCCTATTACCAGAAGACTGGGGACATCCTTTGTCAATTCCCAAAGATACTTTGTATGTTTCTCTAGAGTTGCCTGTTATTCAGACTTGCTTTCTCTTACAGAGCTAACCCACTTTTTTCCTTAAAGCCTAAGATTGTAATAAGGATAATGTGCTTGTATGCTTCCTTCTACTGTAATATTTATAGATTACATTGCTCAAATACATTGCTATGGTTTGCTTGTCTAATTTTATGATGGCCTCACTAAAAAATACTCTTGCTCGCTAGCGCTCACAGAAGGAGCACTTAACGCCACGTGAATGATGACAGCTGGCACCAGCTGCTTTTATTAGGCACTCTAGCTATTCAAATAGAGTGATATTTGGTGTGAACCACATTGGGAAGTTTTCAAGATGAGAAAGAGGTAAAGTGCTTTAACTCTCAAATCTTGGACAGTCTCCAGAGTTTGGGATATGCAAAGATATTAAAGATAATCAAGTTCATTCCATGTTTTGAGGCAGTACTGTATCCAACTCCAAGAGGCACGTTGAGTTTCATAAGTTTCAGATGCAGTTCATCCCTTGCTACTATGAGCAAAAGCTGTTAAGATTTAAATTAGCCAACTAATAATTGCAAAGCCCATGCTCTCAGCTGAATGCATCGGTAAGCATTAAGAAATTTCTCTGGGAAGGCAAAATACAGATATAAACAGGTAATGGTCATGATTGGGAGCTAAATGAAATAGAGAAGGAAATTGCCAGAGGCATTCAAATAAGGAAAGATCATCGTGAACATCAGGAAGACTTCATGGAGTAGGTAGGATTTGAACTAGCCTTTGAAAGATGGTCAGAATTTGGGCAAAAAGATCTGGGAAGGGAACTGCAGACCAGTGATTTAGCAGCAAGTGCCTAGAGGCTGGAATGAGACTGTCTGCTCTGGGGCAGGGTGTTGGCCCCTTTGGAAATGCCCTTCCCACTCCTATTTCCATTTCTACTGGCCTGTCAAAATGCAGCTCAGATGTGCTTCATGCCCCTCGGTGCCATGAGCTTTCCTGTGGAAAATTCCCATGATTTTGTCTAGCTTTCTTGCCCTTGAGCTTCTCGTAGGCAGAGATTTTATATATATATCCATACTCTGGAATGTAGCAGATGCTCAGTAAATGCATACAGATGGAACAATGATTTAATATAGTGGGAGATAAAGGTGGATAGGAAGGAAAGGGGGACGTCATGGGAGACCTCAAAAGGCAAGCTGGGGGATTTGGATCCTTCTGTTTAGTGCTTCCTGCTCCATCTATGTGCTGGAGAGCATGTGAAATGAATTCAGCAAATTCAGAAAACAGAATCTGAATTTCAAGATAGCTAGATTTATATATATTTGGGGAAGTGGAAGAGAGGTATGAGGCTAGTTGCCACTGAGAATAGTTCTCAGTTACTCTCCTATCTAAAAAGTGGTTCTACATTTAGGATAATTCTATCAAGAAAAGTTGTGTTATGAATTTACTATGACGTAGAGAATGAAATGGTTGCAAATGGAAATTTTAATTCAGTCAGGAGCTCATCCTAGGGACCTCTTCTTATGGGTTCCCATGTGATGGTGCAAAATGTGGATTGGAAGACAATACATGACAGAATCAGTTTTTAGAGCTACGAGGATTTGCTCTTTATCAATGCTCGGCTTTCCTTTACTTCTCAGGTGTCTCCGATGTTGAAGAATTATTTAATATCACTGAAAACAATTGTAATTTGTATTACTCTCCCGACTATTTGCTCAAGTCCCTGCCAACCACATGTTCTCATTTTTCCCCCAGTGTGTGGGTCTTTTCACATAAACTCCAGAACTGCAGCTTAACATGAGTAGGCATGGTAATTGGAATGACCTTTAAAATGCACATTCCTCCTGTCACTTTCAGATTCTTGGGCTTTACCAACCTGCCAGCTGAAATATCATCCCACCTTCACACTGGTGTTTATTTTGAGCGGGCAGACATGTACATTTTTTTTCCTATTTTGTTAAATGTTGGTGTAGCGTGTATGATATTAGGAATGAATTACTAGAAGGTAAACCCTTTAACCACGGCAGCCAGGATGGTGGTGTGCATGTGGGGTGGAGGGAGTAGGGGGATGTTATTAATGGCAGATAGAGGAATTCCCAGCACACTCATGTTCTGGGAAAATGTGGAGAATTTGTTTTCAGCTAAAACTCCAATTGTAAAGTCCCTTCTCACTAAAGAAAGCAGAATTTTGCAATTCTTATCTATCCTCTTAGCCCCACAGCAAAGAGTGATTTCAGCAAGGACCCCCACAGGCAGGAGGCTGCATCAGAATCGCCAGCCAGAGGTTTGTAGGAGGCAGGGAACAGTGCAAACCACTGAGAAATTCAATGATGGAGATTGGCAGTGACCTCAGAACACTTTCATCTGCAGAGTATGAGGATAGTAACGCCCATATCTCCCTTTCCAGGCACACTGCCCCTGCCCCTGTAAAAACCAGCCTTCCTCTCAGATTCTCCTCGTACTCTCTTTATTTGCTTCATGCCACTCATCCTACTTTGGAATGTATATATTTATTTCCATGATTATTTGGTCAAAATATGTGTCCCTCCACGGAGCTTTCCGAAGTCAGGGATGATGTGCCATGTTCACTCAGCTGTATCCTCAGCTCCTACCCAGCACCTGACCCAGCAGAGATGTTCCAAATACAAGAGATGGATGAATGAATGGATGAATGAATGAATGGCCCATAACAGTAAAGAACAGGACCCCGATCCAACGACACAAGGGAGAGCAGAGCAGGGAAAACCAGCGACTCTGTCTTGTTCTCCTGGGTCCCCAGGGCAAAGAAATGTGCCTGGCACATAGTGGGTCCTCAGAAAAGATTTGCTGAGTGAATGGTTGGGTCACAGAGGAAGATCAGCAGAACATGGGCAGTCTCTCAGCAAGTAGGAATGAGCAGTGCAACAGGACTGCCTGGATAGTGTCATATTGTGTGTACTGTGTGTGTGAATATCTACACACGTATGTGCACGCACAAAGGCTGAAGTTAATGCCTCTGATTCTCATTTCAGACTGTGAGGTTCTGTAATTCTCTATAAAATTATTTGGTCAAATCTATAAACCTCAAGTTGTTTCAGAACCATGTCTAGGATTATTTTGATATTTAAAGCAGGGATAGCCCCCTACCTAATTATCTCAGAGAAAATTACGTTTTTCAGCATAGGTAAAAGCAGGTAGTAAGGTGATGATAATACTTTGTCACGATAAAGTTAATGGTGTTCTGGCTGCGCTAGGCAGCCCATGAGTTCAGAGACTGTAAAGTATGATATTTTAAATTCTCTTCAGTGACTCTCTGCTTTAGGTTTGTTTGTTTCCCTTTGCATTTTCCAGGTGTTGAGATGTCTCCTGCCTGGTCCACCGTATATCCCAATGTTAGGAGAGAAAGGCCCTACCGTTGGCCTAGTAAATCACGTTGAAGCGATCTTTTCAAGATGAAGCTAAACCTACAGAGAAGATTTCAAATTTGTAACTGAAACCAAGTGAAAACATTAATCATTTGTCCAAAAAATAAAATAGGTTATGTATGCAGGTAAATTATTCGAAAAGTGTCATCCTATTCTGCCTGGGTATGGGTTTTCTAAAACCTCGCCTGTTGAGATATGTAGCGCCCCATCCATATCTGTCTCTCCTGCTTTTAACTTTAAGAACTTTCATCTTCCTGCTTGCAGTCAATCCTTGCCACAACTCCGAGAGGGAGGCAGTAATAACAGCACCTTGCTCTTGTTTAACACTTTACAGTCATAAAATGTATACATTGTCCCTGTTTGATGACTGAGGGAGCTGAGATATGGGGAAGTTAAGTGACTGGTTGTGTTCAAAGTCAGGCTAAAATGTAAACAGCAGGGACTTCACCACCTCAAAATCTAAGTTTGATTTCATTTTGAGGTAAATTATTAAATTTACGTTAAAGTTGGTTTCCTCATCTGCCAACCAGGGAGGCCGATGTTCCCTTTGGGCCTTGCGAGAGTTCAAGTGAGTGGTGCATCATCGTGCCGACCAGGCCTGTGAAGCAGGAGCAGGTGGTCTAACTCAGCATTCAGGAGTCCACGTCACAGGAAAACCCAGGAGGCCGGATTCTAGTTCTGTGAACTTCCTATGAGATATCTTCATTCAAGATAAAAATAACATAGAGCTAATTTTAAATCCAGGTTTCACTGCAGAAACAACAAGGGAGGACATTTTATCACAGGTCAGACCTCCTTTTTCCCCAAGTCAAAACATTTTAAGCTCCTTTTTTCTTCCAATTTTGTCTATAAATGGTGCTTACAATGGGCCACCAATGAATGCTTTTGGACTAGAGAAAAACAGTGTTAAAAGCTACAGGTGCTTTGCCTCAGCAGCCCTATGGGTGGACATCAATGTAGATGAGAAAAAAAACAAAAGTGACATTGGCCATGTAGGAGGGAGCACTCTTTGGAGAATGTGAAAAATGATGGAAAGCCCTTATCAGGGTGTTGGATGCAGGCTTATTGAGATGTTGATTGTGTGAAAGGAGCAATAAAGGAAGAGCCTCTTTCTTATTATTATTAATTTAAAAATGTTTTCTGCAGAGTTAAATATAAGCACTGCCTCACAGAAGTGACTTAAGAATCTAAAATAAACTGTTTTCATGTTTCGATCCAGATCAAAAGTTTTCCTTGGCTTCCATGTCGTCTGAAACATCTAAATTTCTTAGGCAGTATTTCTCAGGAGAGATGATCCAAGGACCTACTGATTTTGACAGACATTTTCTTACTGCTATCTGAGCATGCACATCTCACCTCAACCTCATAACTATAGCTGTTGGAATGAATCCCTCATCTGTGGAAGTGCTTGTGATAACTCACCCAGCTCATTGTTCTGGCTTTGTTTTCAGCATCAATATTTCAGATTACCAGTTGGTGGGGAAGAGCCTCACCATCTTCTGACGGGACAGAATGAAGTGCCACCCTTGGCTTTGTTGACGCTCTGTGTTTTCCATGAATCAAAGGTGCCTTTGTGCCCTTCCTCATGCACAAGTAGAGAAGTAACATTTCATCAAGATAATGATCCACTTTTCTTGTGAAAACAAGTGATGAGAGAGATGAAGCTAGTAACATAACACAGATGCACTCATTCAAGGTCACTTATTCAAATCAAACCCTGGTTTCATATTCCTCCAAAGTCACTCTTCTCTACTGACATTCAAAGAGGTATAAGATGAGTGGTGGGCAGTAACCCTCATTTAAGAAGCAGACAAATAAGTCAGTACTTTTTCTGTTAGTTCCAGATGAAAGGCAGCAAATCAGCTCAAAATCTACCTCCTCAAGACAATCAGTCATTCAGTTAGTTCTGAGGCTCCTCTGTTCTCTAATCAGCCCAAAGAAATAGATAAGCGTGTGTCTTTTGGTGGAAGCTTTAGGTCTCTGAGTCTCTCTCAGTGTGTTTGTCACAGTTTGTGACAATGAGATGCATGAGTGATAACTCCTCAGGCATCTGTGGTGGTCCATCCATTGCGGCCCATATCCCTTCTCTTCTTGTGTTAATACAACCTGCTTCGTAATTTGAACACAAGATGAAAACGCATCATTTTCTACTTTGCAATCCTACTGAAGAATGTAGGATGCTTCCTAACTGCAAAGTTAGAAGTGGCACAGTCCAAGGACAGGCCTAACTAATCTATTCAACCAGACTCCTTGGTTTGTAGCCAGGCTCTGCCACATACCTGCTGTGAGAGCTTGGGCAAGTTACTTAGTGCCACTGTGCCTCAATCTCATTCTGTAAAATGGAGCTAATGATATTACTTGTTGTGAAGATTGCTGTGAGGATCTATATATATATATACATATTACACACACACACACACACACACACAAACACTTATAAGATGAGCTGGCATACAGTAAGCATTATTTCAGGATTAGCTATAGTATGGCCTGTTACTCAGATTTTAAACTGTCTGGCATCCTGTCAATTTCCCTATGGCCTTGAGTTTAAGTTCTCTTTCACCCACTGATGCCAATGCAAGCTTTCCCATCCAGGAAAACAAATGTCCAGCACCTCACCCATTCTCATTCCTAGCCTTATTCTCCCCACCCCACCAGGAATACCCTTGCTTGACCTCCCTAAACCTAGTCCACTCTTCAAGTACCTCTTGACATCTCATCTCCTCAGTGACACTCCCTTGGCCTGCCCTGGCCACCCAAGCTCATCTCTCCTCTTTCTCTGGTCTTTAGGCAATAGGCCTTCCCCATTTATATGAATTGAGGAATGAGCAAAGTCTGGATTTGAGCCCTGGCTCCATCAATTTCTAAAAATGCGGCCTTAGGCGGCTTACTGAACCTCCCATAAGCATTGGTGTTCTTATCTCTAAAATAACAATAATGGAGCAAACCAAGGCCTCTCAAGTCTGAGTGTGCATGAGAACCACCTGGGGGACTTGTTAAAACTCAGATTGCTCCTGTCCCCAAGTTTCTGATCCAGTAGGTATGGGTTGGGGCCTGAAAATATGCATTTCTAACAGGTTGCCAGGTGATACTGGTGTTGCTGGCCTGGGAGCCACACTTTGAGAACCACTTTGTGGATCTTGCGGGACTACAGAGAGAATTAAATGAAATGATATTTAGAACATGTTTGCTCAGTAACTGTTACATAAAATTAACCTTTCCTTTTCCTCCATGAAATAGACTAAAAATGATAAATAAAAACAGCAGAAGTGCTCTTGTTTTGTTTTTGGCCCCATCCCATGAGCTAAAGGAGAACACCATATGCAGCATTTCTCACTTTAGAGTTAGAAGCTCAGATTGTGTGGGCATTGCCCTTACAATAACTTTTCCGGCACCCAGTATAAAGGTTTCAAGTTTAGAGAAGAACTAAAACATATGCATTACCCTGCAATGTAATTGTTTTTTATATAACCTACTGTTTTTAACAAACTTCCACACACGGGGTGGGTTTTTAGCAGAAGTCTGTTTATGGGAGTTCGTCCAACAGAATGCTTCCCCGCTTCCAGTGTTTACGTCACTCTGAACCAAGAAGGTAAGAATCTTGACCAGAGAGTTTAGCAGATGTTTTTCTTAAAAGAATATGTGTTGGGGGAAAGGGAAGTGATTATGGAGTGAGAAACTACATTTCATAACTTATTTGGCTGTAAGAAATTTAAAGCAGTGTTCTATATGTGATTCACACATTGGAACAAGCAAACTGTTTAATTTTAGAAAGGATCAGGAAAAAAAAGGCTCCACAGGATGCAATAGCAAAGACCCCAAGAGCAGAGCCCCTGCTTCCATATCTGCCTTTGCCATACTCTGCGAGACTTCCATTTCCTTCTAAGCAAAACCAGAGCTGGATGATCTCCAAGAACCTTCTCTTATATCATCAGTCTATGAGGAAAGGACTCAAGAACGGAACATGTGACCACAGAAACCCTTTGCTAGCACCAGAAGACCAGATGAAATCAGTCTCTATCAATCTTTATGAAGGTTTGTAGCAATATCTTTTGGTGGATGGAGTCACTCACACGATAAGGGCACCACCACTACCCCCAGGATGTGAGGCTTATCTAGAAGGAAATATCAACCTATGACTTTCATTAGGGCCAGCAAGTCAACTGTCCTCAAAATACAAAAAGACAATTTATGTTTGTTAGCAGCTGCAGCTATTCTAAGACTACATTCCCTTCCAACCAAAACATCCCTTCATTCACACTCATATGTGGATCTGACTGTTTTCATCTATATTCGCAAAGGTTTTCTAGTGGGAATCAGGGGAGGAGCTGAGTGACAAAGACCAGGGAAGTCTGTAGGGAGATGGAATTCAGTTGCCCTCCACAGTATCTCTTGGACTGAGTTCAATATCCATTTGGAAAGGGACATTGAGACAGAGCTGCTGGAAATTTTCAGAGAGCCTGTGACACTATGATCAGGAGGACAGCTGCGTGGGGGCCCAGTTGGAGCAGATCCGTCCCTCTCCCCCCATCTACACCACTTTTATACAGAATTCACACAATCTGATGGTCTCCAGGATTGAAAATTTTAGGGCAGTGATTCTCAAAGTCTGGTCCCAGGACCAGCCCAGCAGCACCAGCAGCACCCTGGAATTTGTTAGAAATGCAAATTCTCTAGCCCACCACAGTAAAATCAGAGATTCCAAGGGCAGGGCCTAGTAATTTTAGTTTTAACAACCTTCCCTGGTGATTCTATTGCAAACATGCTGGAATTTGCCTGCAAAATTTAAGGAGGCACTCACTCTCAGGTTCATGTAAATTCAGAGTCTGCACATGCATGAACTTGAAAATAACAACCACCTTAAATTTGGTGCCCCAGGCTCATCACATGCTTTCCTTACCCTATGCAGGCCCTGAAAACCAATGCTTTAGGAGAATCCAAAGACCACAATTTTGGCGCCCAAATTAACGGGCATTTTCCTAATGGGCAGTGGTTGGTGGCCCAGAGGGGCAGCTCCTCTGAATAAGTGGAAGTCAAAGCCTAAAGGGAGACACAGAGCAGACTGATTTGAGGGCATATGTGAGATACATCTATGGGGATCCACCCCGGAAACTACTGGAAGTCACTTGGCCATGGTGGGGGTTGGGAAAACTTCAGAGAAAGACCTGAGCTTCTCCTCCCCATGGAATCTAGAGAGTTAGCAAACCTTTGGCTATGGGTAATTAACATGGCAGACATTTACTGAGTATTTATTATTTACTAGACGTGCAACTGAGAACCTGACTTCTCACACTCTCTCATCTAACAATCAATGCAAAGGTAGGTTTTATGATCCTGGTTTTGCAAAAGAGAAAACATAGACAGAAAGGTTTAATAATATGTGTCCTATCTCAAGCTGATAAGTAGTGGACTGAGAATTAAACACTCTCTAGTACCTCTCAAATTTGCTGCCACTGCACTGGGATTAATGAATTTCCCCAGATATGACTTCCACTTGCTCCCACCTCAGACAGCTGACTCACCAGTATCCCTGTTTGCTCCTCCAAGTGTGGCTTCACACTTGGAGCCTATCTCCACTTCAAATTCTTAGATAGCACTTGGTGATTTGTTTCTTCTGCCCTAGACTTTGAAGCCTGTAGGACTGGACATGGTTCCTGGAATTGATTTGTTGGATCCTTTGACAAAAGTCCTAGGAAGAGGCACTTCTTTAGGTGGGACACTGAGACTGGGCCACCCTTACTTCATTCAGACGCTGCCTGACACGGCACACCACTTTGAACCTCCCTTTTTTAAATGGAATCTCATTAGCACCTAAAGTTTACAAAGAATTTGATACATTGCATATCCCTGAAAAATTTTTATATGGTTAGGCAGAAGATGGGTTTGTATATAGAGAGCCACAGACACACAATGACTGGCATGTCCAAGTCAGTGCCTTTTGGGTAGATAGCACAAGGGAGTATAAGAACTGGCAGTGCTCAACTCTGGACTGCAACTTCAATCCTGTGACCACGGTACAGTTGACACACATCTCCAGATTTTAGTTTACCCCCTTTAAAAAACGGGGATTTTAATGCCCTTGTACTCCCATGGCTTCTACAGCTTTACCACATCTTATCCTACTCAAGTATATACACAAGACTGCCTCACTCATTCACTCAATGCCTATCTATGACATTGACTGCCTATCTATGACATTGAATAACCAAGGGTGTGATGAACAGTTGTTCAGGGAATGAAGCATTTATGGAGGGTGACTTTGCTCTATGATAGTTTAGAATATCATGTCTTGCCTACTTCAAGTTCAAGGGGGTGCAAGAGATAAACGTAGCTCATGAAGAACAGGGACTTGCAGTGTGGAAAGCATGGGATTGGAGATTCAGCCTGCAGAGGATGGCTGGTGGCTACACATTGATTCTAGAGATTTAGAGAGACTATTTGTAAGTGCATGGAGTCTGTTTGGAATGATCTGTTCTGTTCCCAACTGTGATTCCTACAAGGATGGTTTGCTGCTTTCTCCCAACCCGTCCTTGGACTGTCAGTCAAGGAGGAGTCCTGCTGATGAAGCCTCGTAAAGCCAACACTTTCCCAGCTGCCAGAGCTGTAGGCCAGGCCAGTTACTTCACCTCCTTTCTTCCTGAGGCCAGAAGATTTGGTAATTTGTCCATCACTGAGATGCAAATTATTATTTTATTTACCTTTGTCCCTGAGAAGGGACCCTCTCAGCTTTTACTCAAGACATTGACTCAAGGGTGGCTTGTAAACTTGTACTGACTGGGCTGCAGCCCCAGGCAAGTTCAAAGGGAACTTGCTTAAATGACCTGCCTGGAGGAAGCTCTTAAGATTTTGGAAGATTTGTACCTCTTCTGTGAATACTACCTTTGTTTTCCCATATCTGGTTTCCCAAAGTGACTAGCACTAAGAGTCTTTAAGTCTTTAAGATGCCCAGTGGGGTCCAGCAAGGAAGGGAAGCTGGGAAGGCTGACTCCCCTGCACAGCCAGGGCTGCTTACTCTGAGGGAAAAGAGGGAGGGGTGCGGCTGGCAATCACTGAGAGGGCAGGAAGGAGGACTGGGTCTCTATAGCCTATAAGGAAGGGGCAGAGAAAGGGTCTGGGAGAGAAGAGACTCTTAGGTCAGATCAAAGGCTGTCCCCATGGACTTTCCAGACAGGAGCACAGGTAAGAAAAACCACAGCCAGACTGTTCTTCACCACCACCTCTCCCCTCATATCCTGCCGCCACCCCTAAGTGGCCAGCTTCTTGAAGGCAAAGACTAACTTGCTCTTAAATCAGGTTCACATTGGTTAACACATTAAAAATAAAACGCAAAACTCAGAAACCACCCACTTTTCTAACCCCTGCCCCTCTCCAACAAATGTTAAATGTAAGTTCAAGAAATAATTAATTAACCAAAGCCTTTTACCACAGTTTTCCCTTCTGTTATAGACACTGTCTGGTAAATCAAGAAAAACGTACCATTTACCTACTAAACTAAACACAATCCCTTATTATATAATTAACCAAAACACAATTGTATGTAATACAATTATACTGACTGCAATTACACAAAAGTAATGATGCAGTGTAGATGGCAATGAGTTTCACGTAATCGAAAATAATGAGAGCTTCCTTGATTAGAAATTAACTTATCATAAGAGATCCTCATTGATAAATGTTCCTTCTATTGATCTACACTTTGCAAAAGGCCCTGCTGGCTGGTGAAGTCAGTTGCTTCCCCCTCATCATTAATAAAGACAATAGGGGTGGCTACCATTCTGTGTAGTATCTTTTATTCTGAGGTCTCTAAACTAGCACATTCTAATTAAGCACACATTTTATTACCCACTTTTCCAGCTGGTCAAATAGAAAAAAATGAAGCAGAAGAGCCAGGAAGTCTCTGAGATTTGTTGACGATCCCATGTGTAGTGGTATTAACAGAAAAACATGCACATAAAGTTCCACCAAATAATATTGGTCATTCTGAGCATTAGAGGAGACTATGATCTGCATAGCTGATTTCTGTGCCGCTCAGAAGAGGCATCTGCTACCTCTCATCGTTGCTCCCCTGGACTGCGACAGTCGCCTCTCTAGCTCTGGGCTGGTTCTCTTTGAACCCATCCTTCTCACTTTTTCCTTAGTACTCTTTCTACTAAGCAAATCTGACTACTTTGTTTCTTGATTCTCACCTAGAACGTGAAGCCAATTTCTGCAGGCACAGTTCCTCGTAATTGGTACTGGCCCACATCTGTAGCCATATTCCCATCATGTGCTCCACCACAATGACCTGCCATCCCCACTGAGCTACATTTTATTGAATCTAAGACACCATTAATTGTAAGACATACCATTATTTTATATGTCACTAAGAAAAATAAATGTTGCCAATTAAACTGTTACACACCATCAACTATAAAATGCACCCAAATATTAGAGATTTTAAAATGAAAAGTAGGTGTTTTGAGTTGATGACATACTTGCGAGTGATGATCCCTCTGATTTCTATGCCCTTTCAAGTGCTACATCCTGCCAACTCATTCTACACCAACACCCCCCCTCCTCAGCCAAGTCTGCCTGTCCTTAAAGATTCAGCTCAGCACAACTTCCTGAAAACCTCCTTGACCTCACTCTGCCGAGGCTGGACTAAGTTGCAGCTGTCATATGTCCCACAAATAAGGGTGCGCTTCTTGGTCATTTATCACACTTTATTGTAATGACTAATTTATTCTCTGAAGAAACACGTGCAGAGACTCTATATCATCAACACAGAGCCAAGCACTTAACACATACTATTCACCCATTTAATAAACGATATTTTGACCAGGGTGAGTAGAATGGGAAGAATGAAGGAGGCAAGTGCTAGAGAAGAAACATGGTAAACATGATAAACCTTGCTGAAAACTCAGAAGTGATCCACTTTAATTTTCTGCAGCATGCCTTCGAATCCAGAAACTTCAAACATAAGAGCCACAGCCCAGGAGAAATGAAGAGAGAAACTGAGCTTTTACTGGATTTGTAGGCTGCAGAGTAAAAGTGCTGATTCTCTCTGTCCAGCATCTAGTCTCTTCTGGGCCAGAGAAGCAGTGGGTTAGGGGCAATGCGACAAAGATCAGCCCCCGCAGAGAGCTGCTGTGTATGATTGGGCAGTGCCCACACCTCTGGTGTGGGATTCCCAGAGGGCCTATTGCTCACCTGCCTCTGTTAGCAAGGACTCTCCCTGCAGTGAAGAATGAAATGGTTGAGGAGAGAAGTAATTCCTCCCTCTTTTTGCTTTACTCTTAACTTCAAAGTAATCAAATGTTTATGCATAAAATTTTAATCCTTTCACAAATTTGTATTTTGATTTAATTTGCATATCCCATTTACTGCAAGTCAACATGAAGAGAGACTCAACTAATTTAAACCATTTTTCTCTGGGCCTGAAATCCTTTCAGAAATATTTTCCATTAGGCAACTCAATTATGTCTAATATGGCTAATGTCAGTGGATTATAATTTTGCTTAAAGAAACTCATATTTAGAACAGTGAGAATGGGAAGGGGGTGTGAGAACAGAGGAGAAGAGACAATAATTACCTGTCTTTGATGCTACACAGATCAATGTGTAAATCACTAAAATTCCCCAGGGAACCTTGCTGAACTGAAATGAGGTCCTTGGGCTGGTTATCAATAAAGATGAGCCTCATGCAGCCTTGGAAAGCCTTAATGGGATTTAAACATTGGGAATCGGTGAGATTGTCAGGGCACCCTGTGGGACAGAGAAAAAAATGAAGAAGAATGCTGAAATGATCAGTCATTGCTTTGGCAACCTATTGATGGAAAACCTTGAGGTCTAATTATTTTGGTGCTTTTTCATTCACAGCAGTGCACGCATTTTTGTTGTAAATCCTAGCATTCTCAGATGGAGACAGAATTCTACAAAATGGGGCATACTCAATCACAGTATAGAACACAAAACAAAATGTGTTAAAGGGAATACCAACACTACAGCATTTATCTCATTCTTACTGCTTTTTTCCCATTGGTAAGCTATTTGCCATTCTTGCACACGGCATACTTCGCTCATCCCAAGGAAGCAACATATTATAACTACTTAGGAATTTCAGTTCTGTCTTGAAACACACTTCTAAATGCACAATTCAATTCTGAATTACATTTTCAAAGGAAATTATGCTCTAGGTAAGGATGGCAGCAGAGTAATTGTCTGGTTAATTGTTAGCATTAAGGGGCTTAGTTCCTGAGAAAGGTACACACAGGATCATAACTGGAATTTTGAAGTGATGTGCAAAGCAAATCCAAACACTAAAGGAACTAAGAGTTTAAATGCACATAGTTATAGGGCTGTAATAGCATACGTAAAAAGGTTAACACCATACCTTTCTAAAGGGTATTCTTTTAAAAAAATGCATTGTGCTGATTTAGCATAGCTGGCAAGCAGGGCCTATCTACTTCTCATTAGGCCAAGTATAGAGCAACGTAGGTATAGGAGTGCTTGTGCTCTTTATAAACTCCATCCTGATGGTTTTAATAGGTTCAGAGCATATGGGAATGCAAGCTTGAAAACATGGCAATAACCCATAAATAATTGGGAATTATTTCAGCCATCTCTAATAGACAGTCACTGCTGGGCTGAAGCCCAGCAGCTGGTTAACAGCTCGCAGGCACACTATAAAATGAAGAGAGATGCTACAACTTCTAATTGAAGCTGTAGAGAGAATTTATGCAAGTTGACTATTATTGCTCAAACTCATTTTTCACTTTCCTTAAGTTTACAGTCTACGTGTGGGGCATTTGTTTAAACACTGTTCAAATCACAGATAAATCATCACTTCCTAAGCCCAGTGCCCCTTAAGACCCACCTCTAACTTCAACTAGGGGAGGGGAGCCATTTTGCCTTTGAGGCATTTCGGACGCTTACATACTATAATTAATTCAACATCGTTTTCCCCAGAAATAAACACAAGATTGCTTTTCTCTCTCAGTTGATGAAACACGCATATGATGCAAAATTACACAGTCTGTGACATATATTTTTGGGGCCCCCAAGGCCCTTCTCCTGCAGCCTTTGTGCTACATTTGCTAGCATCCCTCTGCTGTCACTCGTGGGTCATGGGGAACATAGATCTGGGATTTAATCCTGGTTCTACTTACTTGTGAAGGTCACAGGCCATTCCTGAGGCCTTAAAATCAAACCACACAGATATGGCTCCACACTGCTTCCCTCCCAGGATACCCCAGTATGTACACTGCATCTGTGCAAAGTCCTTTTTGTATTTCAAAGCTTAACCACATGTCATCGGCATGACAAAAGTGATTTGTAAATTCTATTTAAGAGATTGCATCTTATCATTTTACACAATACTCCTCTTCAGTTTCCTGATGGAAAAAAAATTGAAAACTGTAACCAGGCCCAGCCCATGCCCATACTCACAAAAGGTGAAACCCGTATGTCCACTCCCTGCCATGTAGGAAGCACTGTGCTATACATTTAAACCTTGACCTGACTGAACTCGCCCAGCAATTCTGCTTTGTCTCCCCGTGTCCTTGGTAAGGAAGTTCAGGGACCATTAAGTGTCTTGCTTAAGGTCAGACAGCTATAGAGATTAATTAATTTTTAGAAATTATTTCTATATTACAAACAGCTGACAACGAAATTAGATACTAATATTTTTAACTGATATTTTTATTGAGAAAACTAAATAAAAATATACATGCATCTATAAAAATAAGTGGATGCCTAATCATGTGTTTTTCATTTTACCAGTTTGCCCTTGTGTTTTGGTCATTGGAAAGGTTCCCAGGATTCACCTAGCACTGGAGAGGGCAGGAGCTGTCCTGGCTGCTCCTGTGGAGCTGCAAGACCATGGGCCTTCTAGGTCTTCCCCATTTTTAGCTGCCCCACTTCGTGGGCATGGCCTCCAGAAATGTGGAGAAGGAACGGATAGAGGATTAAGAAATATATAGACGGCTGAGCGTGCTGGCTGCGCCTTCCCACCTCAGTGTTTCCTCCCACAGGCACTGCTGACTGTTGGTACACTTTCTCCAAGTTTTCAGCTGAGTTTCTCCTTTCGAGTGTGATCACAGAGCTTGGCATGGCTACAAAAATCTCCTTTGGACGTGTTATGTAACGCCAGCTCTTATAGCTGAAGTTCTTTTTTCCTCAGCACTGACCCAGATAATTTATATTTGCACAGCTGTTAGAGAGTTTGCTTGTTATTATTTTGGGCTTGGGGGTTGATGTTTGTGTGTGTGTGCACGCGCGTGTGCGTTTGCATTGGGAGAATTGTCTAATTGACAAAGAAGGAATCATCAAAGTGAAATAATTGTCCACTGAATTCTCCCTCCCTCCTTTATGTTCGATCTCAAAATCTGGGGAATTTACCTCCAAAGTAGTAGCTATTTCCAGAATAAATCTGCACCCTGGTAGTGTCCTGAGCCGGGAACGCTGCATCGGTATCCAGAGTGAGAGTGATGCGGTTCCTTCTGGCGGTGATGCTAACTGAATGCCACAAGCCATCATTCAAGTTGCTGCCTGCAAAAGAAACAGGAAGGATAGGCGTAGGGATGATTGATGTGGGGAGGTCTGGAGAGAGTGGGCTCGTTTTCCTCCCCTGCTACGGCCCACGTGCTTTCTCAGAGTAGTCCCCACTCTTCATTTTGCTCAAACTAAATACCCAGCTGCTTCACAAGAGTTATTTTTCTTCCTCTTTTTACCACTGAATTTTATTCCTTTCTTTTTTAGAAGTGGCTGAACAACTTCTGATATGTTTGGTTTAAAAACAAAAGGGAAAATCACAAATTTGTATGTATACTGCAACCAAAGGGAAGTAACAAATTAATTGACATACTGATATGTAAATGCAGAGTAAAAGGTTGGAAAAAAAAAATCTCAAAATGTTCCCAGTGATTTTATCTCTGGGTGGTGAGGTTATAGGCAATTTTAGTTTTCTCACATTTTTCTACAAATGGCTTATATTTCTTTTTTAGTAAAAAATATTTTTAAAGGCCAAAGTAGAAGAGGAAAGCTAGACTCCAGTGATGTGCCAGGCAGAGGCAGTCTCCCGTCAGCGAGAGGTAACACACTAGTTCAATCCCAACCTTTTTCCTTAACTAATTATGTGACACTGGCTGAGTTACCCATCCTCACTCTGCTTTCATCATCTGTGAATATCATCATTCCTACGCTGTATCATTGTTCATGGGGTCAATTGAGATCAGGCAGGAAAGCTCCAAGGGCAGTAGGGAGCAGAGTGGGTGTTTATTAATAGTTAATCCCTCTCTTGTTCTTTTGCCCAGATGTCTTTGGTGCACACTATGCTGCTGACCTGCCTTATTGAGGAAATTGTATTGGAATTAGTCATGAGGGTTTCAACTACTTCCTCCAAAAAATCTATCCTCTGTTAAGGCTTTGTTGGTGCAAAGTGCTTACTGAAGTTGTATGAACCAGTCCAGTCACAGAGAGTTGTCTGTGACGAGAGTACACAGCCACGCACTCCTTCACTCAAAGACATTTCTTGCACCCTGCTTTGTGTTGAGTTGCCTTCCTCCTCTCTGCACAGTGGGGACAGTGATGGTACTTATAGGCTATTGTGAGAATTATGCCAGTAAACACGTAGTGTATGTAGAACAGTTCATGACACATCCTAAGTAGACAACAACGTTAGCTAAAACAGATGGACAGAACAGCAGCTACAAAATGGTCCTCTGCATTTGGGAGTAAGGATATTAACATCATTTGGTCTTTATCCCAGCCGGTCTTTATTCCGAGTTAAGTGAAAGAGACGTATGCAAAGAAGATTAAAATGCTGTCCTTTGAGTATTTCAGTCTAGTGGAACAGACAGAGAAGCAAGCAAACAGCAACACCACTTGCAATTCCAGGTGAACAGTAATATGGGGGCAGAGAAGAAAAAGGCATAACTAGGAGGATCCACGTGAGGATCCCAAAAAGCCTTCGCAGAAGAAGTGGTGACAGTTTAGGGAAATTTTGAAAAATGAGCAAGAGTGTGCCACTCATAGAGAAAGAGTTCCAGGAGACAGAGAACCTGTACGAAGAAGGAAAGGTCCGGAATGAGAAGCAGGAGAAAACAACAGGAAGGCAGGTGGGAAGAGGATCAGTCACCCAGGGGCCTCACATGGCAGGCTAAAGAAGGGGGTCTCCACAACGTCCTTTGAGAATGATTCTGGAGGGCATTTTACCCAAGCCAGTTCTATCAGAATCTCTGGAGACAGGGCCCGAGGCATCTGCATTTTTAAAAGCTTCCTGCGTGACTCTAAGGTGCAGACAGGAACAAAAATCCCTGCTTTGGAATATGGGAGTCCCTGAGGGGTCTTTACCATGGGAATGACCTGGCTGGGGGTGCATACTCAAAGACTCTGGTGCCAGACCATGGGAGCTGATGGGAGTCACGGCTGGAAACAGAACCAGTGGGGCCTACTGCATGCACAGGCCCCAGAAGACAGAATGATGAGAATCTCAGCCAAAGTAGTGGCAGTGAAAATGGAGCACAGGGACAGATGAAGAGCTTTTTCTGAAGGTAAGAGATCAGACTTGGTAAAGCCTACTGGAGCAGTCCCTAAGACAGCAGCTGTGAAGAACCCATTGAAAATCAGAGCAGAGGTCTGCAGGGCTTCTCAGAAGAGCTCCTGAAGAGCTCTGCCCCTGAGCCCTCAGATGGCTGGAGAAGCTGCCCAGGGAGAAGCACAGCCCAGGCTGGGGGCCCAGCTGCATTGCACGGGGGCAGCCATGCTCCAGCTGCTCCGAACAGCTCAGATGTGAGGAACTCTCCTGCATTTTCAGCCAGCTCCCTCACAGTCAGTCTTCTCTGCAGCTCTGAACATCTGCTTGGGGTAGAGAGAACCCAGAGGCTACTCAGCCGGGCAGCTCTACTTTCCCCCAAAGGCCAGGGTTTGAGTCACAACAACAGAGATTCTGCCAATGAAGTCAAGGCTCTGTTAGGTGTTTCCAGCTGGTGAACATTGGACTTCTGTCGGGGGCATTTAGGGGGCATAGCCAGCTGTAGGTCTTCACTTCTTTTACTTTCATTTGCATACTAAATTAAACATATCTGCATAACATATGAGATTGCATCTGTAGATAAACTATAGACTGGATTGGAAGGAATCAGTAACTAGTTCAACAGATAGGGTGTAAATAGCCTCTAAGGGCCCAGTGGCCTGCTAGGCATCAGGGATACAGTAGGGAAGAAAGTACACACAGGGGCCACAGGGAGTGTCCCGTCTAGTTAGAGATATATCATCTAGTCACTTTACAATGAAACTGGCCTGAAGGCAACTGTCTGCTCAGTACGAGGCGGCAGGGCTAGCTTGCGTGTCCTGATGTGGGTGCCCTCTCCTTCCCACGTCATTATCCATGTTTCTGTCTTTAAAATAAACACTTAATGAATTTTGCTTGTTTGTTTTGTTTTTTTCTGTCTGCTTTTCCTTTTGATTTGATCTCTTTTGATCTTTTCCTATGTGGTCCCTAGTCCCTGCAGGGGGACCCTGTGTGAAATCTTAGCTCTTTAGAGGAGAATCATTAGAACAGGAGTTCTAGACGCTGGGAAAAAAAGGGATCACCTGGGAGCTTTTGAAAAGACAGGTCCCTGGGCCGCACACCAGGTTAATTAAGGCGGATTTCTGAGGGTGGCCGCAGGCCTTGGAAGTTTCAAAGATCCCCAGAGATTAAATTGTACAGCCTGGGTTGAGAACGACTCCATCAGAGGTTTCAGAAGAGGAAAGAAGGCCGGCCCCGTGGCTTAGCGGTTAAGTGCACGCGCTCCGCTGCTGGCAGCCTGGGTTTGGATCCCGGGCGCGCACCAACGCACCGCTTCTCCTGCCATGCTGAGGCTGCGTCCCACGTACAGCAGCTGGAAGGATGTGCAGCTGTGACATACAACTATCTACTGGGGCTTTGGGGGAAGAAATAGATAAATAAATAAAATTATAAAAAAAAAAAAAAAAAAAGAAGAGGAAAGAAAGAAGCGAGGAGGAGCAGATCTGGGAATAGATTCCAAGGCAAGGAAAGCAACACGTTCTCTTAAAAAACTTGGCTTCTACCTGAGCCCTCCTTTCCACTTCACTCTGATAATGGACCCAAAATAACACCCCTAGAGGTTCTTCAGGGTTTCGTTTGTAAGAACACTCTTTTAAAGGTACAAGTTTAAGTGCTATTAGTTATTCACAAATTAGGGAAAATCAATTCTCTCAGGTCGCTTTCCTCCCCAAACCTCCCTGAGACAAACAGCTCTGGTAACAGTTTTCAGTGGGGAGAACAGGAAAGCAATCCCTTTGATGCCAGGAGCATTGTGATGGGAAAAAGCCTCTGGGGGTAGGGAAACAGGGTATTTAAGACCACTGTGGGGTGCTAAGCTTTCATATGATTTAGAAGCCAAGGCTTAAAAGGTGGGGTTTGAGTTCTGGAATGATTGTTGGATGATGACAACCATACAATTTTTGAACTTTACAGTGATGTCAAACAATATTTGCCATCTCCCAGAGAGTCAAAGAATAAAAACCAATTAGACTCCACGTTAGTGGGCATAGTGGGAAAGAGGCAATTTCACATATTGCTGGTGGCAGCGTAAGTTTGTACATTCTTTCTGGAAGGCAGTATACCCATAAGTATCAAAAATCCTAAAAATGTCATACCTCATTTCCCATGAATTTTATTCTGAAGAATTAATCCTACAATGGTAACAGCTGCAGCCAAGATTTACGGTGAAGAGATTTCATGACACCATTATTTATAATAGCAAAAATTCACAACTACCACTATTTTCAATAATAATAGTTTAGCTAAATCAAATATGGTAATTTAATAATATGGAATATAATGTAATCATTAAAATCATAGTGTCCAAGAACGCTGGTGATTTCCTGATAAGTGAAAAAGTCTGGCTAAATAGTATGTGTTGTATGGTTCCCATTTTGTTAAATAAAAATTACTACACAGAGAAAGTACTAGAATGATGTTGAATAACGGAATCACAGATTATTTTTGTTTTTTCTTATACAGAGTACTTGAATTTTCACAATTTCTAAAAAGAACATGTACAATCTTTATAATTATTTTTTAATACTAACAAACTGTTTCAGCTGAGATGAAGGATAGGAAACGTTTTCATTCTTTTCCACTTCTTCCCCTCCTTGCTTGAAGCAGCTGCTCTCAGGTCCCAGAATTTAGACTTTAAGGCATTAGTATGAAATGTCCCTTACAGAGAGGGTTAAATTGGCTGCTCTGTGCTTGCTCAGGAAACAAACCAAGACTTTAAAGGTTTTTTCCATGAAGGAAAAAAAGACAGTTTCCATCCTTTCAAACAAATTTTTGAAACACAGCCCAACTGTAAAAATAGCTAATAATACACACTCCCAGTGCTGAATATCTACAATGTTCCAGGCACTATAAATATATAATTCCTAATTCTCACAATAATCTTGGAGGCCAGGTTTTATTGTCCTCGTGTTATAGATGCTAAAACAGAAAGTTGGAGAGGCTGCCCAGGGTCATCTGACCATTCAGAGGCAGAGCCAGAATTCAGAGAGGTGTCAGGCTCCCGGGGCCGAGCTCCCTCTGCTCGCCACACCAAACCAGACCTGCCCGGTTCCAGGAATAGCTTTGACGGCCAATTACCTCTACAAAGTTCTATTTTCTGCTGTTGAATTCACCTTTGCTTTTATTTATTTACATTTTTGGAACAGCTTTATTGAGACAAAATTCATATACCATATGATTCATCTATTTAAAAAGTACAACTCAATGTTTTTTAGTATATTCAGAGAGTTAGACAAGTATCACTGGAATTATTTTTTAAATATTTCATAACTTCAAAAAGAAATGCTGTAACATGTAGCTATCGTCCTCCAATTTCCTCATCCCCCAACCTCCAGCCCTAGTCAACCAGTAATCTACTTTCTGCCTCTATGGATGTGCCTATTCCGGACACTTCACATAAATGAAATAATACATTATGTTTCTTTTTGTGACTGGCTTCTTTTGCTTAGCACAACGTTTTCAAGGTTTGTCTTATGTTGTAACTTGTATCAGTATTTTTTTATAGGTGACTGATATTCCATTGTGTAGATATATCAGATTTTGTTATCCACGCACCTGTTGATGGACATTTGGGTTGCTTCCACTTTGGAGTGTTATGAATAATGCTGCTACGAGCATTGGTGTACAAGTTTCTGTGTGGACCTGTGTTTTTAATTCCCTGAGATGTGAACCTAGGAGTGGAATTGCCAGGTCATATAGTAACCCCCTATTTAACCTTTTGAGGTACTGTCAGAATGTTTCCAAAGTGGTTGCACCAGTTTATATTTTCACAAGGCAACTTCCTTTTTGACAATTCTGAGTTCAAGCTTTGGTCCTGTTCTTTGGTGGATCTTATAGCTTCTAAGAAGAATTGAAATACAATTCAACTTTTGTTTCTCAGAACGTCTACTTAGGTCTGACCTTGGAGTTCTAGATAATTGTAATGACTTTGATTTTATTTTTTTAAATAAATAATATCATGCAGCATCTAACATGTCTTTTTTATACTTTGGTAATGAGACCTTCACAGCAACTTACAGTTCATATTTGATGGAACTGAGACTTAGAGGGGTTAAGTAACATTCTGAAGGCCTAAACTTTTTTTTATAAGAGTGAAGTTTCCCCTTAAAGCAGAGTTTCTCAACTCTGGCAGTGGATATTTTGGACCAGATAATTCTTTGTTGGGGGTGGGGTGTCTGTAGTGTGCCTCTTGTGAAGGATGTTTAGTACCACCCCTGACTCACTAGATGCCAATAATAGCCCCCCACTCCCAGCACCAAAAACGTCTCCAGACGTTGCCCAAAGTCCCCTGGGTGCGGGTGAGGGGATGGGAGGCTGGGGTGGGAAGGAGTGGGGAATCTCCCTTGGTTGAGAACCACTGGAATAATTTTGAGGTTGCAGAGCCTTGGCTTGGTCTCTCCCTCTTGTTCTCAATCAAATTCCTAACAGATCTTTGCATTTAAGATTTCATCCTATTTCAATGTCTCTCTTTATAGTTTGAAGACAGAACCTTTGAAACCGAGTGGCTGTCCCAGGACCTCTAAGCATCAGCCACTACAGCCACATGAGGACTCACAGAGCTATAGCCCAGGCCCAAGCAGAGTCCCTGAAAATTCTATTTCCAACCCTGGAAATAACTTACAGATTTCCTTGATGCCCTTATTCACCCATTACCCCTTGCTCAAGGTAATACCATTTATAATTTCTAGCCATTTAGACAGATTTCTTAATCTTTCTAAACCTGCTTTCTCATCTGTAACATAGAGACAGTATTGCCTGGCTTGACTTGGAAGGTTCTAAGCTTTATCTTCCCAGGAAAACCCAATTCACCTGTTTTTCCATATCCTATCATACCTACCTTTACTTAATAGTTCAAAGGTAGTTTCAATTTTTGAGAGAACAAAGTAGGGAATATATAAATAATTGAATAAGGCAGTCTTAAAATGTCAATCACATTGTAAAAGAGCATATTACAATTATTAGTACCATTATGCTACAATTTAGATCCTGAGTTCTGTTTTCCTTGGATACTATTTATCCATCAATTATCAAATTCTATTAACCCTTCCCTACATACAGTAGATGGAATTCACATATTTCTTCAAAATCTCTCTCCAACATTTATTCTATCCCTTATCACTGCAGCTGGGAATTTTTCTAAAGGCCCCCCTCTTTTTCCAGCCTCAGACCTCTTTCTGGTACAGAACACCTGGCTGGATTGAACTATCTGAAGAACAAAGTTATTATTGACCTCACAGCAGAGATCCCTCCAGTGGGTCATGCAACCCAGAGAATGAAACTCAAACTGCTTATCGTCTTGACAATCTATGTCTTCTGCAATCAAGTCTCCATCTGTACTCTCAATCTTTTTCCCAATATTCCTTCACAAATTCTCTACTGCAGCTAGACTAGTGTATTCATTATGCTCCAAGTGAATGCACTTAACTAACTGGTGCTTCTACTCCCAGCCTCTACTCCACCTGAAGGTTGCCCTCCCAGTTCTCCCGCTATCCAAATTCATCCCCATATCCTCCAATGTCCAGTTTTTGTCCTAGTGCTTCCTTTCCTAAACTATAGGCACAAGAAGCGTACATTTTTCTACTTTCTATCACTGTCACCTAGCACAGGACAGGGCACATAAAAAGTGCTGAATGATTGAATGAAGAAGTTAATAAACCAGGAAATGAATGAAGCAGGCTTTCCTTGACCAGACCAAACATAGCAATTTCTCCCTCTAAATTCTTGTAACATTGCTGCCTGATCTATTCCTTTACTGCTTATGATTTACTGCCTGTACTATTAATTAACAATTCATCTATGTAAGTCTTATCTCCACAATGAGGTTACAAGTTCCCAGGGGGTCAGAGTCTGAGTCATGTTTTGGTATCCCCCTCAGCATCAACAGGGCAACATCCTGCCCTCTCCAAATGCTCATTGATTGATTGAGCATCAGATTAGCTGAATCTCCACTGCCAAGTGTCAGCAGCAGGGACCTCTCTGGTACATGGGCCATAAATCACAGGTTAAACCTTTCCTAGTTGTTAAAGCCTGGCTCATATGTCAGGGTAACCTGGATCTTCAAAATCCTTGGTCAGCATATGAGAAGAAAACATCTGGGCTTACCATCCACTAGAGTCAGATAGGAAATACAAAAATGTTTGTGGTTGATGGTGAAGGTGTTGTTTCTCTAGCATAGACTTGAATGCTCAGCTCAAACATCTACATGATAAAAATTAAGCTCAACTCCAGAGACAGATATTTCTCCATCACCTTCAGAATACGGCCCAAACTCTGATATCTTTGACCAAAATGCTGCTTCGTCTTTTGTCTGTCCTCCTTTGCCCTCTGTGACCCAGGCATCCTAAGCCACCTGTGAGCCATCTAAGCCATGACTTCTAGATCTCCTCCTTTTTCTCCTCTCTGATTGGAGTATCCTTTCCTTCCCTTTTTGAAGAATGAATGGTACTTCATTCCTTCTTCAAAACCAAGCTGTGTTACCCCTGCCCTTAGGAATCCTTCCCTTTCTCACTCATCCCGGTGCCTCTCCTCTGTGCTCCCCCAGTATCCCAGGCATGTGTCTTATTGCATTATAAACGCCTCAATATCATCCCTTCTAAAAGTGTCTATGAGCTTCTGGAGGGCAACACCTCCAATCTCAGGTTAGAGTGTCATACCAGCAGAGTAGAAACTTCAAAAGCTTCCTGAATTAAATGGAGGCATGGTGGTTATATAAGAGAATTATTAAAGTATAAAATATGAAAGAGCAAAGGAAGCGATAGCAAGTTTGACTATTAGATTATTCTGCTGTAATAATAAAAATCTAGCTCTCTCAGTTCCTCTTTTGAGTGACTGGTGAAGAAGAACGTGTAAATAAAGAAATAAAATCCTTCTATCATCATTACTCAGACCTGAAAAAGCTGCAGATGCCCAAGAGATCACTGCTTTGGTAAACATTCTCAACCTTTGCTTGATATCTTGAAGCCAAGGCAATTGCAATTCTGTTTCCTATAAAATGGAATGCCCTATCATATTTCTGTCTTCTGAAACTCGAACTCTGTGCCCAGCCAGACAGCTTGTTGTGACAGTCATGGCCTTGTGGCTATCTATTTATTTGCCCTTGCTAATGGGATTTTCTCACCAACATTATCTTAGCTAAAACACAGAGGCATTAATGACAACTCAATTGAAGAAGAGGATGAAGTTCATGAAGTCATCATGTTTATTTGAAGTGCAGATGGTGACTAGATACAAATGGCTTATATGAAAAAGGGCAATATTTGGGGATCATCTCTGTTAATTGTAGGGCTGTAGCCTAAAACCATCTGGCCACAAGTATTAATCAGGGTGAGCAATTCTATCCTTGACGATGCAGCTCTCCCAGCCATCTCCCCACCTCTGGGAGCTCCACTGGCCTTTACCTAATTAGTACTTCCCCTGAGTATAGCTTATTCCTGGGTTTGACACATTCTGCAGCATATAATTGTTGAAACATGAATGTTTGTTAAAAATCACTATTAATTCTTCTTTCACTATTAAAACTATATCCTTAAGAAATATTTTGGACATAAATTCTACCAGTTCATTCAATTAGACAGTTGCTCATACATGAGGCAAATAGCTATTGAGGACCTGTTATAAGCAAGGCATTATACTAGGCCTTGGGCAAATAGTGGTGAGCAAGGCAGACAGTGTTCTTATTCTCATGGATCCTTACATTCTAGTGGTGAGAGCAGCATTTAACAAACAATTATGTAGACTTATGATTAATATACATTGTTATAGGCTCAATTTTGCCCCCACCCCCAAAATTCATATAGTGAAGTCCTAACTCCCAGTTTCTGAGAATGTGTCTGTATTTGGAGATAGGGCCTTTAAAGAGGTAATTAAGGTAAAATGAGGTCAATGACTGGGCCCATATCCAATATGACTGGTGTTCTTATCAGAAGAGGATACTAGGACACAGAGGGGCACAGAGGGAAGACCATATGAAGACACAGGGAGAAGACGGCCAGCTGTAAGCAAGAGAAAGGCCCTCAGATGAAACCAACCCTGCTGACACCTTGATCTTGAACTTCTAGCCTCAAGAACTATGAGAAAACAAATTTTTCTTGAGTCACCTAATCTGTGGTATTTTGCTATGCAGTCCTAGCAAACTAATACATACATACATACATGTGTACATATACTTAGGGCCAAGGCTACAAAGGGCAAGAACTAGAAGACTGGATAAGGGGCATCTGGCCTACTTTGGGAAGTCTCCTAAGAAAATATCAAGTGACATAAATTCCAAAAGATAAGCAGGATGGTGTTTACCATAACTCGAGGATGACTTATTTAATTTAAACATAGTCAAGGTTAAATAATCATCAAATAAATATCCATTATGGCTGTTGATTAAAGGTTATGTTGCTAGAATTTCATCATATCTCCAGCTAGAGAAAGATTGTCAGTCATAGCTGTCTACTAAGTATAGAAAATTAATGACCGATTGCTTAATTGGTAATTAAGCTTTCTTCTCTAAATCTTTTGGAAAGCCTTCTCTCACTCTTACTTTTGAAGGAACTATAAAAATACTAAAAAATTATAAGATGATTGAGGAAATGTGATGAACACTATTGTTTGTACCTAGGAATTAAATGAGATGAGCTGAGACGGCCTCTTTAATAAGCCATTTGCCTCAACTGAGCACTTTTCTATGACATCTCATTGATTTCTGGATCTTTGCTAGTCATGTTTCCTTTTGCCCAGGAATTCTGTTTTGTGCCTGGTCAGTGACTTTCACCTTCTGTCTCTCCAGTGCCCAGACACCAAGTTGAGATCTCTCAGTTTGCAGACTTCCTCCTCCATCTTCCGGTTTTCATGTAGTTGTGCTGAGACTCAGTCCCTAATCCTGAAAATGCCGCTCTGAATTTGATGCCTCTAGTGATATCGAAGCAGTACACTGTAGAGCTGAAAGGCTCAGGATATTCTTTAATGAAAAACCAAAAGTAGTCTCTCTGCCCTTTGACCTTACTGGTGCTTGTTCTACTTTCTGCAGTGACATAAACATATAAAAACCCTCATCTATGAGAAAGCCTGTCCCATATTTGAAGACCCTTAGCGTGTCTCTGTCTTGTTTTCTCTCCACATGAAATAGCTTCAGTACCTACAACTCTTCCTCTTTTAACACAGTTTGAAGACCCTATATATTCTGATAACCCCCTTGCCAACACACACACACTCACACACACACTCAAAGCATTCTAGTGTGACTGAAAGAAAGTTACCAAAACAACTTCTCAGATATGGGTCTTTGGCTTCTAACTGCACACAGGTCACTGAGAGTCATGTGCATGATGTTTCTGGGATATCCAAGCATCTCATTCACAAAAAATATTGTTTGAAAGAGGCCAAGTTCACCTTTTTTACTCTACAAAATGCATCACAATTTTTGGAGTTGAAATACATAACCTCTGGCAGGGGGCTTGGTGTTGCATATCTCCCAATCAAGGCCACTTACCCCCTTTTCTAAAGAAGACCCTTAGGTTGATGAGTTGTTTGAAGATAATAAGGGACAGGGTTGACTTACTGTTTTCCTGCAAGAACTCATGTAAAGGGCTAGAAGGGACGTGAGTAATTCTAGACCAAGTCTCTCCTTTAGCAAAAGAGGACAGTGAGATCTGCTAGAACAAGACTCACTCACACCCTGCCTCTATGCAGAGCACATCTAGACTGGAGCCCTGAACGCTAACGCCTGAGTTTAGGCTCTTTGCCCAGACTCGCTCTTGAGTGAGTGACATTTGAGAAGCGCTACACCAGAAAAAAAGACTTCAAATTTTAGTGACTGAAGCCCCCAGACCTCTTTCTTCCTATTCTCATTCCTAGCATTGTCCCATTAGAAAAACAAAAATAACATTGAAATGTCAGCTCACTTTCAAAACAATTATAGTGGTGCCAGCTTTTTCTTTAGATTATTTAATGTTTCACATAAAATCCAAAATGCTCCACTCTGATTCTCCAAAGAAATGAATGAGGTGGTCTCCTTCACCTTTATACAATTTCTTGTTTTCTCAGTAGTCATTTCAGATTGGTTCGGACAATATCCATCTCCACTCGAAGCTTCTCTATAAGAGTATTTAAGACGGCAGCCATATTCTTCATTAAAAAATAGAACATAGTTTCTAATGCTCAACAAACAGGTGTGGCCTTGAGAGACAAAGTGGTCCCCGTGACATGTGGGACCTCACGAGAAATGGGGAAGAATCAAGAGTTTAAAATGCAGAAGGTAGGAATTCCAGGTGTCTCTTCATTTATTTAAGATCTGCCTAAATGGCTATTCTGATTCCTGAAGGGGAAATGTCAAGGCTCACTGTGCAGCAGGACCCCTTGAAAGTGTTTCCTTGCACCTGTGCAGCCCCCAGATTTCCAGGTAAGGTTTGGGGCACAGGGGTGACTAGAATGGGAAACCTGTGCAACACACGGCAAAGTCTTTGAAAACAGATAGACACTTAGTAGCACCTCATGTCACTTAGTACCTTTAGTGCTTAGATGATAATCTTACAGAGGAATCTGCACTGAGCATTAAAAAAGGTCTGGAAAAATTATTTCACATATACTCAGTGAATATTGGTGTGTGTGCGTGTGTTGACATATAGATATGCATGTTTTACTTTCTAATATTATACAGGCGACCTCAGTTAAAGTGGACTGGAAGTCTATAAAGACAATGATTCACCATCTTGTGTCAATCCACCCAACCCAAGAATCTGTCAGTACCAGAGCCACCAATGTTTTGGGAAGATCCACCTTTAGATCCCAAATAGCCTACTTTTCTTAATAGCCTATTGTACATTTGTCTGCAGATCTTTCATCGAAAGCAGAGTTTCTTTACATTTGAACTATTTAAACAACTGACAGTATAAAAAATGAATGTGGGTGGCAGCAATATACACTGTGAAGACCATGAACTTGGGAATCCAAAGGAAAGGCCTGGGTCGGAGCACCATCTTGGTCACTTTAACTTAATTTCTGATTCTCACTTTCCTCCTGTGCATGTTGGTATAATTATAATCACATTAAAAGTTTCATGAGTTTTTTCCTGCAGTATTATATAACAAGGTCCTAGCACAATGCCTGAACTGAAAGAGACCTGCAATGATTGTTGATTCTTCTCTAACATCGCTTACAGTGAAAGGATGTCCTCAACTTGTCCTCATAACCACATGTATGAGGCTTTCAAGAAAGGAGATAGAAGAAATAGAAAATAAAGAAAAATACAAGGAAAGGGTTACACTGTTGTCCTTCATCTTCCTGAAACTTCATCCTAGAACAACTAAATTCAGATGCCTTCTATTTGGAGGATGCATTTAGTTTGCACTTCTCTCCCTGATCTCCAATGCCAAAAGCTCAAAATAACCCCCCCAAAAAGCTATGCACACTGCACGAAGCTCTTGAAACAAGAGTGAATGTGCCACGCATCTATGTGCCTCCCTTTCCATGGGGTTACCTTCTGTTTCAGATCTAGGATATGAGAAACACCTGAACTAGTCTCAAATCTTTAAATATTTGGATTCTCTGTTCCATTAATGAAATGTGGTGTTACTTTCTGTTTTCTGTGATGTACCATGTGACGAGGGTAACCCCATTGGCCCTGAAAATTATTGAGACAAGGGTCATTACTTTCAAGTTTCTCATATGAGATTTTCATCTCTTATAAAGCCAATATAATCTCAAGTACTTTGAAAATAAGCTTTCTCAGAAACGTAAGAGAGGAGAAAACTGTTTTAGTTTGTTTCATTTTTTGTTTGTTTTTCTGTCTTTCTGCCCCAGGTACAAAAATGCCAGCAGACATTGATCAGTCCAAAGAAAAATAGAAGTCACATTTTCCAAAATTCAGGAAATTCTTCTTGGGGAAAGAATCAAGCAAGGGTTTTCTGAGGCAGACTTCAGGAACACAGTCAGCACATTTTTAGAACTTCCTTTTACTTCTTTCGTTTTTTGAGAGACAGTTCTGAAATAACCGATGATTTTCTCTCATTCTGTAGCTGGGTAACGTGGCAGCTTTTACCAGCCTCTCTCTCAGTCATAAATGCATTTTAATGGACTGACATGTGCTTAATAATACAGGCAGCACCTGGATGCTTTAGAGCAAAGTGCCACCAGGGCCTGTACTAGATTAAAACTGCATTTTTGACCTGAGGCCTACAAGTCTCTGTACTCAAACATCTCACCGATTAGAGAAAAGCAGCCCAGTGCCAGCAACATTTTTCTCCATCAAATAAGGAGAATTGAGGTTTAACTTTTACAACTCTGAATATGAAAAATATTATGTTTATAAATGATTAACTCACCTCCATTACTGGAAATCTTATACATTTTATAAAAGTCCTGTGACTGCACAAATTCACTTTTATGACTCGACAGAGCAAGGCCCCTTCTAGCTATATATCTTGAGTCAGTATGGAAGGAAAGAAAATTTGCTAAATAGTTTCTCAACTCTGCACTAAGGATTTTAGATACACTATCTAATTTAATCGCCATCACAGTTTTGTGATGTAAGAATTTTTTTTTTTTTTTAATCTCATATTATAAGCAGACTCTAAGATGGTCCCAAATGATCCATGTCTCCTAACATCCATGCCCTTGTATAATCCCTTTGGCTTGAGCAAGGGCTAAATTTATTTACTTATTTTTAATGAACAGAATACAGCAAAAGTGACGGGATGCCATTTTCTGTATTAGGTTATAAAAAGACTGTGGCTTTTGTCTTGAGCATTCTTTCTCACTCTCTTGGATCACTCACTCTGGGGTAACAGTCCTGTCATCTCATGAGGCAGCCTTCTGGAGAGGCCATGGGGATAGGTTTGGAAGAGGATCTTCTGAGGGCTGACCACAGCCTCATGAGTCAGCTTGGAAGCAGACCTACCCCCATTTGAACCTTGAGATGACTGTAGCTCCTGCCAACAACTTGATTGGACCCTTATGAGAGACCTTGAGCCAGAATCACCCAGCCAAGGTGCACCTGGATTCCTGACCCACAGAAACTGAAACATAGTACATGTTGTTTTCAACCACTAAATTGTGGTATAATTTGTTATGCAGTTATAGATAACTAATACACTCACATTTACATATGAGACAAAGTTAAGAAGTTTATCTAGGGCCACAGAATAGTAAGGAGAAGAGGTACCTTTTGAACCTGTCCATCTGACTCCCAGACCCAGACCTTCTTGCTGTTCCCAGGGATTCAATGGGCCTTTTTTTTCACTTATTGGCATTTGAGGCAGTCCTATTGTCTGACCTCATCTTGACTATTAAGTTATTTCTTTTACTATTTAACTCAATTTTCTCTAATTTATTTGGATAACAATACTCACAGTCAGTGGGGGAAAAAAGACATTTAAATTAAAGAAAAATGCAATGTTGTGTAATCCATGACAGATATTGGCCCAGTGTGCACAGAGGAGGAGTCTGATTCAGGCTGTAGAGCCAGGGAGGCTTCTCCAAGGATTCGTTTACCCAGCAGCACGCCTCAGCCTGGCACATGATTTGACCTCAATAAGTACTTGTCAACTAAGTGAACACTCTGCTTCTGGAAGGACAGGGGACATTAGTAAGATAACAAATGGAGGAGGAGGGAGAAAGTTCCACTGTTCTATGTTGAATAAACAGGAGACGAAGAGCCAGAATATTGAAAAACATGACTTGTTCATAGATCTGACCCGTATTGCTTTACATTAGAATCTATGCCATATTGCTATAAAAGTGACTGCTTTCCAAACTTCAGCTAACTGAGGACCATTTTAAAAAGGTTTGCCATACCCAGATGCCATAGTACTTGTACTTACTTAATGTCTTAAAAACATATTTTAAAAAATATTTTTTAAAAAGTCACTAATCTTTGCTTGAAATAGAATTTGACATCTGTAACAAGTGCTGTGGTCGTGTGGTATTCTGGGAAACTATAGACTTTGAAGTCAGAGAAATTCAGGATGAAATTGTAATTCCATCATTTATCACCACGTGATTTTGGAAGATATTTAGCCTCCATGAGTCTTCATTTTCTCATCTATAAAGTGGAAAAGCATACCTTCCACAACTAAGCATGTGAATATTCTGTATAACACATGACATTTCTGTAAAGAACCTAGTGAAGTGGGGTGTAAGTGGACTCTGTTATGCCCAGTAGTGTTAGGTAGGAATTCTTCTTCCCAGTTCTCAGATGAGACAGCCGAGGGACAAAGAAATTAAGGGACTTGCCACAGTTTACATAGTTAAATCTGCATTCAGTGTGTTTTCTAATAAGAAAAAATAATGGTGCCTTTTCAGACTTGGAGAAATTTGTGAATACTGGGTCATTCTGCATCCCTGGGAGCTGGATCGTTTAGGTTTTGGTCAGAATCTCAAACATCTGTTGACTTGGCTAACAAGAAACCGACCTAGAAGGTGTCAGCAGACAGTACCTGTGAGGATTTCAGCTGCGCGTTCTGTGGCTTTCTGAATCACCAATCTCAGGGTTCCACCCTCCAGGCTTAGCAGCAGGGTCCCCGAGCCCTCAGACAGCTCTGTGGACAGAAGCAGACCATCCTTGTTCCATGTTCGAAACTGGAAACTCACTGAGAGTCCATCAATTTGGGGGGTGCCGGGCAGCAGCAAATAACTGCTGCTGGAGTTGACAAATGTGATGGGAACAATTTGTGGTTCGGAGCAGGAAAAAGTGACATTGCCCTGGAAAACAATAAAAATCAAACATATAAAAGCCATTTTTTATTCTGCAATCTGACAGCTGATATAAACAACCACCTGGAGCTGACCTTAATTTCAAGATCATTCCACATTCAGCTGCAAGATCTTAAAGGGAAAAATATGTCAGCTTTGTTCACATACACCCACATGATTGTTTTCCATTCCTGTTTTAAGGATCACAGTGCTATCTGCAAGGAGGGCCATGGGAAACATCAACATTTTCTAGGGAAGATATAAAATATCAAATATATAAAAATAATTACATTCACTTATTGAATAAATATGTACTGTGAAGTCAATTATATGCCACGCACTAGGATAACTTTTAAAGTGACACACACAAAAAAACTTTGTTACAATGCAGAATGGGCTAAAGGAGAGAGAGAGAGAGAGACCTCAGCTTCCATGGGAGCCTGGTAGAAGAAATAACCAAGCAAGCAAAGGTTTCACAAGGGAGGTGATGCTTTCCTGGAAATAAGTGGGGAAGGAGAGTGTTGATCATGCCCTGGCTAGCCTTTTCAGCAAAGGGCACTGTGTATGCAAAGGCTTAGAGAAATCAGCAAAATGGCATCCCCCGGGGAATTACAGGGATCTCATCATTTCTGAACGCTAAGTGGGGCAGGGAGGGCTGGGGACCATGAAGCAGATGAGGCTAGAAAGATGAGTAGGTGCAGAGTTTAAAAGCCCTTTCATAGTTGCTAAAGTTAGCATTCAAATTTAGAAGCAGTAAAGTGACATTGACCAGATTTTTAATTTATTAAGACTATTTTCAGTAACACGGAGGTGGATGAGAGGACTAGATGTGAGGAATGTTAAGTGTGCATAGACTAGAACCAGAAAGAAGAGGAAGATTATTTTTTGCATAAGTGAGGGAAAAACTGGTCCAAGTTTATTTAAGAATGACTAAGTAAGGTTCTACCTCAGGAGGTTAACAGGAAAATAAAGAAATGTATGTCTGTGTCCAACTGAGCCATGTGCTGTATCACTTCTACTAGATGAAGGAAAAAAAAGCCTGAAATGCCTTATAAATTGTGAATAGATGTTATATTATGAAAGCCACTGGGAATTTTTATCACGAACCCAGTAACAAACTACATCCCATTTTCCATCCCTACAATTTGTCTCTTTTACACTCCAAACTAATCTCCACAACAATGCAGTGGGTTTATTCAGGTGAGCATATACCATATTCTCGTCTGAATAGTCATAGATACATCAGATTCTCTCTATATCTTTCCTTTCAAGGCCACTGAATGGCTGCCTTTACATGATGCTGTGGCTCAGCTTTTAGAATCACTCCCGTAGCCAGTGCCACATAGACAAAAAAGACAGGGATTTGTGAAATGGAAACACCCTGGCTTGACTGGCTGCCTGAATCCAGCTTCCCACTGAGGTGGCCAGGTAGTGGGTTAGATACCTAGTACTGCTCTTAGTTCTAGACCAGGTAAATCACTCAGCTCCAGAAACCTCATAGTCTGGAAAAACATCCCTAGGTCCCAACCATGTTTGTTTCTGATAATCTTGTATTTCTGAAAACAAGTAACAGTCCCCAAATAAACTTCTACCAATAGTACACTCATCAAGCACCCTGCTATGAGCATATTCATGCATTAATCATTTGTTCTAGTTGTTTAGACATTTTCTTCTCTTTAGGCTACATCCCTGGGAGTTATCTATTGTGTCAAAGGGTAAGGCCTTGATATGCATCAAGAAATTGCCCCCGTTTATAGTGCCTCATGGCACCTGTAGGCTAAGCAATTACACACATGTCTCATGCATTCTGCACAATAACGCTACGTCCATTTAAGGAATGCACAGACTAGGCTTGGAGAAGGTAAGCTATTTAACAAAAGCCATATGACTCCTTAGCAGTGACAATGGGAGACAAACTTATGTTTGTTTGACACAGAAGACTTTGCTTTTAGCCACCATCTGATACCTTCCTCCCCTGCACCGGGTACCAGCACCTAAAAAAAAATCTACAAACTTGCTCATGATATCTCACTGTTGTCTTATCTTGCTTTTTTTTTTTTTTTATTTCTGGTGGATTTCTTTACAAGAATGAAAATATCCTAACTGATGGCAAATTAGTTGAGGCAGAGCTGTCTTCTGGAAGAAGCAAAATCACAAATGCTCCTACAGCAAAGTTGGGAGACAGTACTAACTTTTCTTCCCCTTTTCTTTTCCTGAGGTCAGTATCACCTCCTTTGGTAACAAATTTGCCAGAGGAAAGGTGTATCCAAAGTTTGAGGCTGTGTAGAAGTGGGAATGGTTGGGAGGCTGAAGGCAGAAGCCTAAGAGGTTGTAAAAATGCCCCTACCCCCTATTGATTTAAAATCCAATGTTTAGCTCAGCCCAAGCCATTTTCTGAGTGTTCTCTGGATGAACAGCAATGGAAGGTGGGCCTCATCACAGTGGGGGTCTAGAGGAGCTGAGGTTCTTCCCTTAGTTGATCAGTTCTCTCACCTCTGACAAGAGCTCCCTTCCTCAGACTCGCTCCATTCCCCTGAATGTCTAATGGGCCCAAAGTGCTTGTGAAACAGGCAAGGGAACTCAGAATCCCATGATGGACACTCAGGGGATACTCAAGTATCTGGTGGGAAGAACTTCAAAGAAATGCCTCAGGGATTCTCACTGCTTAAGGTAAGGCCAGGGAGCAGAAAAACTTTGAAATGCATTGGGTTATGTACTGTCTTTGGATGGTATTCCTGGTTCATTGCAAGCCATGTTCCTCCACTCCCTTCCCCACATTCCCTTCACGCTATTCTATGTTGTCCTTGCCCCCAGGCAGCTGCCTGAGCTGTCCAACACTTCTGTTTTCAGAGCATGCCTCTGCTATGTTCTCCAATGGTAAGTACAAAAGCAAGTAGGAGAGAAGAGATGAGAGTCGATGGCAAATGCCTTCTACACGAAATCTGACCAAACTCTCCCAGTGAATGCGTGTGTTTCCACCTCAGCTCTCCAACACCCAGCTGCCGCTCTGCCACCTCTGCTTATGCTCCCATCTCAGCTGTGCTTGTTGCCGGTAGAAATGCCGTAGCATTGAGGAGCATCGATACCCACCCCCAAGCACTAAAGTAGGGAGAAAGAAGAAAAAATTAGCTAAATGAAAAAGTGCTACTTTTGAAATCAACACGGGCTATTTAATCTTTTCCAATAATGCCATTTGTGACTTCATAATCCTTCTCAAGACAGCATTTGAGGGAGTTCCCATCAATGATTTAGAAACAGCACGCAAGAAGACAATTTACTTTAGAATAGTATCAAAACAGAGTGGCAAAAAGTCTACAGACTATATTCTACTCTATATACCTCTTTAATCTATTAATTCAACTTTCATCCCATACCCCACAAGAAGGGAGCTCCATTCCTCAGACTCTCTCCATTCCACTGTACATTTAATTCATTAGGAATTTCAACATCCATTCAAGATTTCTTAAGCATTGTAAAACAATGTGCTAAGCACAGAGGTTTATAAGTTATACATATAAATGTGATCCTGACCTTTTGCATTCTATAGTCATTAAATGTACATTTTGACTGCAGTTGGTACAAAGTATGCCATGACCCAGGAGTGCACCCAGGGTGGTCAAATATCCAAAGTAAATCGACAAGTGTTGGCCCCGTGGATGAGATTGAAAGAAGTCAATATTACTGCCATGGGTCCCTTTTCCTCTTTCTGTCTTACAAGACCTTCAAGATGTTCCACTGTCCAAAAAGGAGGTAACTCTACATTGAAGAGGCCCAAATCTTGGTATCTGATGTGCCTCTCCTGACAATATCACCACGACCTGGTTGAATGGTGACCTTCCACGGTCTGACTGAGGCTGCCAGTCAAGGCTGTGGTGAGGCCTCCCAAGGCAACAACTGCCACCTGTCGCTAGTACCCCTAACTGGGGACCTCCCTTTGTCCCCAAGATGGCAGTTCTTAGTGCCCTGTGATGTCATGCTCATACATGCCCATCCTTCTCCAAAAGGCAAGGTACCCAGACGTGCTGGTCTAAAAATAGAGAATAGCCAGAGTGCTGGTCTAAAAACACTTTGTTTTGTAACATAAACAACAAGCGCTTATACTGTCCCTTATTTGACTTACGAAGCTTGACGGCCTCCTAAGGTTGGTAAGGACCTTGAAAAACAAGAACCAAATTTGTTTCAGTGGAGGAAGCAAACTCCTTTCATTGGTTCATCCTCCCCAAGGAGGACCTCCCTTCAGAAGGCAGAGAAAAACCCTATTTCATTGAATGCTATGAAAGAGCAGTACATGAGGTCATACACAAAGGAAGTCTGTCCTAATCCGGAGGGTTACAAAAGGCTTCCTTAGGGAGGTGACATTGGAATTGAGATTTTACAGAAGAAGAGGAGTAGCTAATTGGAGAGTGAGAAGTGTTACCTGGGCAGAGAGGAAAAGCATTTGCTAAGGCCAGAGACAAGAAGGTGTGAGGCATATTCAAGGACTTGACAGAAGGTTAGCTGACTGCAGTTCAGAAGGCAGCACAACAGCAGGCTAGATAAAGTGGGAGAGGCAGAAAGGGATGCAACCATGTGAGCCTTCATATTGAGGTTCTAGAACTTGACCCTATGGGAAAATGAGAATGGGAAGGAGTGAAGAGGGAACTGATGTAGAGACTAGGAAATACAATCTTTTTGTGCTTCAGATGCAACCCCCGGGGGGGTGTAGTTAGGGAGTAGACAGTGTATTTTGTGCCCAAAAGAGTGGCCAAGGGTCACGCTTCAGGCAGCTATTGTAGTAATGTAGACAAGAGCAGTTAAGGGCTTATGGAGGGCTCTATCGAGAATGCCAAAGGGGCAAGAGGGAGAAAAGTAAACAGATATTTTGCAGTAAAATTGGTAGGAGGTGCAGGGCAAAGGGCGGGAAGATCAAACACAGCTTCTACTCTCTTCTGCTTGCACAAGAGACTTCACACAGGAAAGAGCAGAAATGGCTCTTGACTGCTGATAGACTGTCATTTGCCACGGCTGGCATCCACTCCCACTAGGGTGTGAAGACACATTAACAACAAACAGAAGTTCTTAAACTCACTCAACTGACCAACTTGTTACTTGTTAGTTACTCTGGTAACCTGTCCCCTAAACACACTCCCCACCTTTCTCCCTCCACCAGGAGTAAACTACTTCAGGCCTCTGCACTCATCCTCACACTCCTTCCCTCCAAGGCTGGGTGGACTTTCCTCCTAGTCCATGCTTGAGGCCTTTCCAGACCCCTCCATCCCAAGGTGGCTGCCTCCTCCACCGGCTTTCAATGCTTTGTGTTACCATACCATTTATTCATATGTCCATACATGTGTTACCATACATTTGTCATATTTCTTATACTGCCTTGTGATAATTAGCTACTTTTTAATACTTGTATAGGCTTTACATAATAATACATTTGTAACTGAATATAGAGCATCTTACTTTGAATCTGAGAAGAAAGGGAAATTGTTCAATAATGTAGAACTGGATTCTTATCATGAGTATTTACTGGGAAAACCATATATTCTCTCTGATCCTTATTTCTTGCTACTATAGTTGGGAAAATAATGGTAGAAGGTTGATTTAGGATCAAATAAGAACATGTGCAATATGTCTAGCATTGTGTCTGACTAGTTGTTTTTTTCTGTTTTCCCAGGCCTGCCACTTTTTTGGGTGACCTGAGGCAAGTCACTTCTAGAGCCTTCGTTTCCTCTTTTGTAACCTGAGGCTGTTGGACTGGATGGTTCTAAGGTTCCCACCAGTTCCCACATTCTTTGGGTATCTGAGACTGAACACCCATAGCCTTATCATCTATCTTCTCTTTGGAGGGGATCGGCATCATCTGAATGATTTCTATTGTTGGCAGGAGAAGTGTAACCAAGTATTTACATTCTAGAAGACTTTTCTTTATAATGATTCAGGGCATAAGGAAGGAAACCTAGCCCTTTTCCCTACCAATCCCTTTCTAATTGCAGGGAACAGAGCAAAAGTCTCCATAGATGATGATAAAAAAAAAAAAAAAAAAAAAAAAGTAAGCCGAAGATGATACTGTTTCATATTTTTAAAAAAGAAGCCCAATTTCTAAAACATGCTTACCAGAGTATAACAACCAGTCAGCTCACTATCCCTCCTCCTGTCCTCCTCTCCCAAAATACTTTACAAAAGAATGCTAGGTTAATCTTGAACTATACCAGGAATTACCGTAGTTAAAACTTTCTTGGAGACAGTAAAATGGGACAAATTATATGTAAGCTGCTTAGTTGCATGCTGGTCCAAGGGCCATGCAATGACAATTAGAAGAAAATAATGAGAGAGAACACAGGTTCTGAGCAGCAGCCTCCTTTCAAACATATCCAGATCATTCTGCCACTAAATCAGAAGTTTGTCAGATGCTGACTGAAATCCAATAAAATCCATCCAACTAAAACCTTTCCTCCATGGTGGAGGGGCTCATCAAAAAGGAGACCTTATAGTAATAGCATAATTACCGTGGTCTCCTGATGACTTCTGGATGAAGAGTATCTGTCAGAGAACTCGGTACCATTTACATCTTTGCCACGTGACTACAGAATGAATCAGATGAACTGTCACAAACAGGGCTATCTTCATACAGAGGGACCAACTTCAGAAGATGCTGTTCTGCTTACGGACACAACGGGGAAAACACTATCATGGTCTAATGTGAGTATATGATAGATGGAACAGCCTGAAATGTATGAAACAGTGAGCTAAAGGTCTCTGTGTTTGTCAAACATTCCTAAACATGGAATCCATCATCACTTGTTCATTGGCCACCGGGCATTTTAGCCAGGCCTCAGATAGTGCAAGGCAAAAGTGCCATAATTTACTAGGCTAGAATAACGAGCTAGCAGAACTGAGAAGAAAGGCATTAACAAATGGCTTAATTTGTGCCTATTTCACAGCTTTGTGATTGAACACAATCTTTTGCTTATTTCAGTTGAGGTCATGGATGTATATGACAAACTTTAGATCTTAGCAGCAAAAGCTAATTGTGCCTGGATTTCTACTTAGGTGTTGCCTTTGCGTTATCTCTCTGCTAAGGAATCCACCCTCATTAGAGATTGTTACTTACTTGCCGACCTTTCGGTAGCTGCATAGACCATATGTTGGCTGATGGCTGAAGGGGCCATTACTGATGAATTGCTCATAAGTATTCTTCATTTGTGGGCATTTTCCCCCAGTCGAACTTTGGGCAGTGATGATAGCTACCATCTTTTTCTAGTTATCTGAGTTTGGCAAGTGCATTCCTCTGGATTCATTTCACTATCCAAAGACATCTATTACTGCCTGTGATAGTGATTCGAGACATTTAGCTATTTTGTGGAAGACACCCGAAAGTTATCCTCTGCTCTGCTTTAAATGATAATCTGAAAATAAATGTTATAGATAAAAGACACCTGAGGAGCATGCAAGGTCAATGGCCTCTAACTCATTCTCAATTAGGCCATTCACCACCACTCCTGACTCTCTTCTCCTAGGACTTCACTTTACCCACCAAACACCGCTCACCAGCTCGGCAATAAGACCCTGGTCTGGGCTTGAGTCATTTGGGAAGAGTCACAGGGATAAGGCAGCTGCCCGGCTCTAGCCTGAGGACTACTGGCTGCCAGGATGTGCAATGGAAATGATGCAATTGGCATGCTGAGGCCTTGGACCTTGGCAGATGGTCAGATTGGCTCTCCAGGGGCATGGGGGGAAACTGCCCCAGGGCCCTGAGCCTCCTGGCAGCCAATAGCCTCATGGCAGGCACATGTGAAATCACAGTTCACTCTCCCAAAAGGGGCAAGCCCACCCCCTCACTGTGCCTCTGTTGTGGGGGTGGGGCGGCGATGGGGAATGAGGCAGAAGAGTGGCGTGAACCAGAAATCCATCTACGGGATCTGGAACTGGGGGCCTCTGGCACCTGTGACACTCAGCTGTCTCTTATCTGAGAACAACTCTGTCCGCCCCCACAGAAAGAAACAAAGAAAAAAAAAGATTCGAAGAGTAGATCACTATTTGTCTGTTGAAAAAGGACATGAGGTCATAGATTGGGGTAGGCCTGAAATAGACCTTGACCAAAGGTAAGATAAGTCTAAATCAAGGCTGGGGACCAAGGCAGAAGCTGAAGCAAGGGCCTGCGGAGGTGAGGGAGGGAGGTGGAAGCTCGGTGGCTCGTCTCCTGCCACTGGCACTCCTCAAATGTTGTCACAGCCAAGTCCTTCCTTGGGGCCTGAGTAGAGATGATGTCAGGTATGGCCGTCCTGCTGCATCAGAAAACCAATTTTTAAGACCTCAAAGGAATACAGCAGACCCAGCTTGAAGTTCTGCTTACCTTGGCTGGTTTTAGAGTTTCCTAATGTACCATTTCCAAGGGTTATATTACTGTGCTGAGCTGTTATTTACAAAGCATTTTTATTGTGGGTGTTTGTTTTGTTTTTAATCATCATCCAGACATCACAACACCCTGGTGAGTAAAAAATAAAGCTAGCAGTTCAAGGCTGAGTTTCAATCACGAGGCATCAAACAAAGCCAATCAAGCATTTATAAGCTGGGGGAAAATGATCTTGATTCAATCTAATTTGTGGGGAAAGATTTCGAAGCCAGTTCTTGATTTTCCAAATGACTACAACCATTTCTAATTTGATTTGTCTGAAAACTCCCAGGACTGACTGGCTTGCTATAAGCAAATGTAGGGGAAATGCTGCCCTGTGGGCTAAAGCTGTCTTCCCTATTCTCACTCTTAGAGGGAGCAGGGGAACAGTGAAGGCTGTTTTTCATATTTGGAAAGAGATAGGCTCCTTCATTCTTTTATTTGTTTATTCAACTGATATTGATTAAGCAGCTCATATTGGCCAGGCTCAGTCCTAATGGCAAGGACACAGCCCAGGAGACAGGCAGGCAGAGACTTTGCCCACCTGGGGCTCGCACTGCGTTGGGATGAGAGACATGAAACTTGTCATCACAGCTGTGATTAAGTGCCATGAGGGAGAAGTCTACGTTGCTGAAACAGCATGTAATGAGGTTCATGATTTGAGCTTTGGAGGATAAGTAGGAAGGAGCAGGGCTGGGAACAGGATTGGGGTGGAGGGTGAGAAAGCAGAGGAGGACAACCATCAAGAAGAAAGGCATGATACATTTTTGGAATTTAAGGGAGACTAGACCCTTGCCATTAGTCTACACAGGAAACATTTTGCTTCTGCCAAAGGAAGTCTCCAAAGATAGAGATCATGTTCCTTGAGGTTTCATTTGAGGGACACCCAGAAGAGAAGCATCTTTAATATTGGAAGGAGTGCCCCACTTATGGCTGAGAGCATGAGCAGGCTGCAGGTGATCCCCCACATGGCCCTCTCCTCTGGCTTCCCACAAGCTAGCTGCCTGTAGGCACCAGGAAACAGGGACCCACTGAGAGCCACATACTTCCTTTGGCCCCCGAGAATCTCTTGACATTCCCTGTCTTTTCTCTTCCAAGCCTACTAGCTCCCAATTTCAGCTCCTTGGCTGTGGTTTTGGCTCCCTGCACGTGTACCTCTGTTTCTGGCCCTGTATGTTGTGCTTATTCCCTGTACATCAAAGATGAACACTTTCACCTGAGTTTTGGCTTTTGCAAATAGTGATGTCTTTCACCTAGAAAAGAAGCCCAGAGCAGGTCCTCGGGAGTTGGGGGGTGGAAAGGAATGAAAAGCAGACCCATGATTAAATTGATAAATTCTTAGTTGTAAGGCAGAAGAGAAAGCTGTAACTCTATCCTGAATACTCTTTAATTTCTGTTTCCAAATATTGTGTAAAACTATTTGGAAATATAAACCAGGGAGCTTAGGAATATTAATAACCCTTTTTGACACTTTACTTTCACTTCTAGAATCTATTTTCAGGAAATAATCTGAAATTGAACCAAGATTTGTACACTAAGCACTATTTTTTGTAATAATACAAACCTGGGTCTAAAATTAAATAGTTAAGTAAATTATGGTATAGCCATTTGACATGTTACTTTGCACCGCTAATAGCAATATTTGTGGTAAGCATGAAAATTCCTTATAATATTAAATGAAATCAACAGAATACAAATTTGCACATATGAATCAGATAAAATACACCTACATAAATGTGTAGGTATAGACTAATTTGCTAAATAGTGGCTCTCTCTGGGTATGGAATTATGGTGATTTTTATTTACATAATTTTTTCTCTATTTCCCATTTATTTAAAATGAAGAGATATAACTTTTATAATAGAAGTTTTAGTTAAATAATTTTCCAGGTGTTATTTTATTTAAAAGTTTTCATGACAACAATATTCACGGTTAGTAATTGCTATCAAGGGCATTAGGGTGGATTATTGAGAGAAAGAATGAATAGCAGTTAATCCACATAGAGGTAGAAACAGCTGGATATAAAACCCAATGACTACCATGTTTCAAATGGTTTCCACCCCCGAATAATTTCAGAATTGCTTGTCCCCTCTACTGCAACCTTTAGTCGTGTCTATTTCACTCAAGTAGGCAGAGGTAACAAGACATTGTGGTGGTAAGGCCGAAAGAAGGTGGTATGTGCCTGCGTGCGTGTGTGTGCACGTGTGTTTAGTTTTTCCTTTTGAGTAAACTTTCTTGTCCAAACTACTTGGCCCACAAACAAAGCGACTTTCCACTCTACATGCACGCCTATGATGGTTTTTTAGACTAAATTCACTTTAGGGAGGAACAGATGTTTTTAGCTCTGAAAATATAATATGAGCTTCTTGGTTCCTGAGTAGAGACTGGAAAAGTAGCAAGTGTGTGTGAAGGGCAAGTACCACCAACCAGCCTGGAAAATTAAACAAATTTACAGCTCAATAATGAATGAACTATAAAAGTCAGCTTCTCGAATTCATCAATAACGACTTATGAGAAGAAATATATATAATTCTAATTACTGCTACTATCTTTAAATAAATGTTTCAAATGTTTTCCTAATAAAAGTAATAAAAAAATAGACGCTGAAACTGGAATACTTATATTTGGGGTGATAGATACTCTAGAACAACACTGTGTAATAGAAATATAATGTGAGCCACACATGTAATTTAAAATTTTCTGGTAGCCATATTAAAAAAATTAAAATGAAAGAGATTAACTTAATTTTAATTTGAATATTGGATTATTTAATTCAATACATACAAATGTTATTTAAACATATAATCAATATTAAAATTATCGAGATTTTTTTTTTTTAACCTTTCCAGCACACCTTAATTTGACCTAGCCACATTTCAAATGCTCAAGGTCCACATATAGCTAGTGGCTACCATATTGGATGAGCAGCACATATAGCACACATCGTCAAAGTAGTGACATAACACAAGTCTAGAGTGTTGTTATAATGGTGATAGTAGAATTGGGCTTTCCTACTTTGACACTGAAATAGAAATTGTTTCTCCTCTTACATGAGAACACTTATATACTGATATTATTGCTCAAGGATAATTTGGCAGAGATCCCTAGTTGCCTACTCGAAATCCATTCTCCTTGCCCTTCTTGGTAGTGGAACTCCAATTTATTTGAGGCAACAATACGCTCAACTGGATGACTACATTTCCCCACTTGCCCTGCTGATATGTGTGGCCAGGTGACTAAGCCTGGACCAGGAGGCATGGTATGGCAGGAGTATTGGGTGGGACTTCCTGGAAGGTTCCTTAAAGAGAGCTGACTCAGCTGGCAGGGATGCTCCTTTTGCCTCCCCTTTTTCCTGTCTCCGCAGCTTTGTATGTGGATACGATACCTCAAGTTCCAGAAGCCTACTGAGACCTTCAAGATGGAAGCCACAGAGTAAGAATGGCCAACCATAAGGACGGAAGGATCAGGGTCCCTAAGAGCTGCAAGGGGCTGCCAGTCCCTATGTTTTTGTGAGAGAAGGGTTTTATAGATAGCTGATAAAAGTACTTTCAGTGGTCTCCAGATAATAAAATCTTAAGTGATTGTTATGGCTGAATTGTTTCCCCAAAATTCATTTGTTGAAGTTCTAACCACCAATAGCTCAGAATGGGGCTGTATTTGAAGATAGGGCCTTTAAAGAGGTGATTAAGTTAAAACGAGGCCATTAGAGTGGACTCACTTCCAGATGTTCAGGGCCTCTCATTTTTAACCTAGATTTTAAAAGGAAGGAAAGAGATTAGAGATTGTGCTAGTTATCCATTTCTGAGTTTCAGCTCCAAAGCCGTCCTTCTTTGCCCTGCTTTTAATAGTGGAGTCGGACCCTGTTAACATTTCTCTTTTGTCAGGGGCCAAATGTTAGGCTTTGTCAGTAGAGGGCACTAGAGGACCACTGCCAGGTGGTAGCATTTGGAAGACACTTCTATATTCCAGTCTCCCATTGTTGTTAGTCACTGAGGACCCAGTGGCTCTGCACAGGTGAGTTCAGGCTGTGCATTGAGCCCACACTCTCCCGACTGGCAGCAGCATCTGCAGGCAGCTCAGACCTATGTTGTCTGGCAAACTTTACTGCTACCTGCAGACTGTATGTTCCCCTGGTATCACACTCCCTTTGAAGAGGTCTGAATCTCACCCTGGGAGGCGGGTGGGGGAGCTCTCCCAGTCCCAAGTTTTCACTGTCCATTCTCTCTCAGCCGAGAGGAAGTACCTGATTTTTTGCACTTGCTATTTGTGGACCCCTTATAGTCGTCTTTTACTCATTTTAGTAGTTAAGCGCCTTCTGCTAGCTAACAACTTTTATATTAAATTTTTCCTGTTCAAACAACCTGGACCCTGACAGATAGACATGTCTTCTAAATCTTGTGACAAAAAGTGAAGAGTTTCTAAGAACCCAGCCTAGCTGTCCCACATGCAACAAATTCAATATCAAGTCCCTACTTATTCAGGGTCCTGGTGATTCAACAAGGAACATTTACATAAGATTATTAGGAATTTAAAAAGACAGAGAAAAGGTTTCTAATCTAAAATGTAATCTGGAGCTTTTGACTTGCTGTCCGTGGCTGGACTTCAGGGGCATCTTTGTCCCTCAAAAATGTTATGCAAAATAAAATGTCTTTATAGTTTTCATTATATTATTAAAGGGACATGTGTCTCTTAAAATATTAATAATCACTGATCTAAAATCTTTAGTTTTGTACTTGTAGAAGGCCATTTTCAGAACAGGATAAAACTCTGGTCTTCATGGGGAACATACAACTAGAAACAGTGAGCAAAGTGAGACAATAAAAATAATTATGACAATATCATTAGCTATGAGTGATACAATGCCTATGATATCTCAGAAGACACTGTACGCATGTAAAGTGGGTATTATTAGCTCTGCCTTGTAGATGAAGACACTGAAACATGGCAAGTTTCAGTAACTTTGTCCGGATGCTATAGCTGTTATGTGGTAATGCTGGGATTTCATCTTACTGCCCTCAAAGATCATACTCTTCCTCATCACATAGTGTCTTCATCTCTATACATTTCCTGACTATCACATTCAACACTATGAGTGACACAGAAAAATATGTTAGTTTGCGAAACTTACAAAATACTTAAAGTGATAGGAAAAACTCTCACAAAGAACTAGACTAGAATAAAACATTGTTCCCCAGAAATACTCTATCTTCACATTAAGCTTCTGCACACACCATGCCCCTGCTTGGAATGCCTTCCTGTCACCTTGGAATTGTCTAAGAGATATCTGTCTTCCAAGTCCCAGTCAAATTCCCACACTTCCATGAAGTTTTTCCTGAACCTACTACCGTGTAATTTCCCCTCCTTTACTCGTAAACTATGTTTGAGTCTTGCCAATAGTGTGCAGAAGCCGGGGATGTGGCAGTTAGATGAACTGCTGGCCTTGCAGGATGGAGGGCAGGGGTGTAGTCAAAGTAAGGAGGCAGGAAGCTGTAAAACCAAATGGAAAACCAGAATCATTGAGAGTAGTCAAGGTGGTAAAACAAAGAAAAAGTGTATGTCAAACTGTAATGGCAAGTGAGATGAGAAGAGGAGGGGTGGCCATCAAAACCATGGCCAGGAGAGCAGACAGCACCTATGAAGAGAAGGCCAAGGTAAGGGCATAAGTTAAATTCTGAGTTCTGAAATGGTGACCCAGTGCCCAGTATGTGCATGCTGGGGCAGAAAGAGGTTTGAAGTTTCCCACTCACTGAAGGCAAGGATCATTTGCTGTGAACACGGTAGATACTCAATAACTATGTGTGGATGAGGATAATGAATCAAATGCTAAGTTGTGCCAAGTTGTAAAGTGTGAGGTTCACAGCAAAGAAAGCATAATGGACCTGGGAGTTTGAAAGGTGCTCTGAAGAGAAGGTGGGATCTGGAATGCACCTAGACAGGGCCAGCAGGCATAGCACACTTGACACTACTCCTTTCCCACACCCATGGTGGATTCTGTTTATGGATCATGGTGGCCATGTCTATCCAGTCTGCACCTGGCTCCATGATTCTTCTTAGGACTGTGCTCCAGGAAGCCCGTGACAATCCACTCAAGTGGACACAGGCAGGGCAGGAATGAAGCAGGTCCACACCAGTACACTTTAACGGTGGTTCTATTTTTATAATTTTGAAGCTTCCTAATTATTTGCTATGTAGCCACTGCTCCAATGCTCCTAAGGGGCTCCCTGAAACCGAGGCTTGCCTGCCTGTCTTCCAGTTCCCCCTGGGCCTCCCCATAGGCAGCAACTCAAGAGTCTGTGGTTGGCACAGCCTAGGGGTTCCAGGACCCTGCTCCACCTCTGAGAATCAGTTAAATATTTGGAGGGTCACCTGATTCAGGATGTCAGCTGTACTTGTGAGCTTAGAGAAGAATGGCTAGTTTGGGGTTAGGTGAGAAAAGAGGTGAAGAAGAAAGGCAGTTCAGCTGGTATGGGAGAAGCATGGAATGAAAAGGTCTAGAGGAGGATATGCCTAGAGTGAACTCCAGAAACAGGGAATAGTTCTGGCCTGGCTAGAAAAGATCAAGCACTGGCAAGAAACTGTGGAAAATAAACTTCTGTACATTGATAGAGCTGATTATGAAGGATTCAAAATCCAAGCACAAAAGTTTCCACTTCCCTTGTAAAGATACAAGAGCCACTGGTTGCCGAGGGCTGAGTTTCTGGGGAGACACTTAATCTCTATGCAGGACTCTTAGCCATCTCCTTAAACCCAGGAGGAAGAGCCTAGCAGCCAGATGCCAGCGAATGGACATGGTGAGAGCTGTGGGGCCAGTTATGAGCTCCTGCCAAGATCACAGCCACCTGGGGGTAAGGGGAATAGGCTCTTCCCAGACACTCCAGCCCCTGTTGCCATCTTTTTTCCTCTTGCCAAAAACAAGGATTCTGCCCCAAAGCTTGTACGTGCAGAAGATACCCAAGAGAGATTTATTTGGCAATTAGAAAACTACATAGGGGACATTTCTGAAACACTTCATTGGTCTTCAATTCCCAGGTAAGTGGTGCTATTCACAGACCTGCCCAACCTTGTATTTTTTTTTTTTTTTCACATTGACATGAAAGTCATTCACGGCCCTAGGAAAAAATAAATGTATAATAAAAATGAATAAAAGCTGACGGTGTAGTGCTTTCTAGAAGAGGAGGAAGAAGACTGTGAATGACACAGCCATTGACTATATATCGTTGATTTTCCCTAGTCCTGAGCATAAAGTATCCTTTAGTATAAAGTGTGGATAATAATGTCTGCCCCTGTCTGCCTCTCACAGATGTTTCAGGGACAGAGGAACTAATACAACCACAGGTCCATCTGTCATCCCTCCATTTACTGCCCTTCTGACATTAGCATCATGATTTGTGGCATTGTCTATGAGACAGTGCTCTGAAACAAGATGTCTTCAAATAAAGGGACAATCATTGCTGTTATTATTGAAAAAAAGAGCATAAAAAGAAAATGCTCAGCTCATTAATTAGAAGTTTTGCATAGAAGAAAAGCACCTGAGTTTACTTCAACTTTCATTTAGCCCCATTCTTTTAAAAGGTATTTAAATATTCAAATGACGGGAAAGCAAGAGGTGAAACTGGCAGGATAAGCAGATTCCTTTGTATACTGTGTGTGGGTTTGGAAGTTGGTACAGACTTTAAACAATATGATTGAGTCAAAAATCCCTAATCTTTAACCCAATAATCTTCATTTCCAGTCATCTATTCTAAATTTCAGAAAATTATTTTTGCATTATACTTGGTATCTCAATATTATTTTTAGAAGTAAAAATGCAAACAACTCAAATTTTAACACGGTAAAATCTTAAATGAACTATGGTGAATTGATTTAATGTTTATAAATAAAGAGATTAAAATTTTTTAATAAAAATTTTAAGGACATAGAAAATGCATTAATAAAAATATTAACTATAAAAAGCAAGATATAAAATTCTCACTAAAATGTGGTCATGTTATATAAAATACACATGTAAAACATGAAAACGTAATAGATAGAGATGAGAACAGTATCTTCCTCTCTGGCTGGTTGGGTGTTCTATTCTGTATATTCCAAACGTCATCAAGAAATAAGAAATATATATTATTAACATTCTAAAGAAGTTTTCTTTAATAACTTCAAGTAATGATTTCATCAGATGAGCTAATGAAACTGGACACCTTAGAAAAGAAAGTCCTAACACCGATTTAAAGTAGAACAATTTTCAGAGATGGTGACCATCTCATTGTTACTTTTTTTTTTTAACTTTAAGTCATATCATTCCTCATATGACCTTGAAACTATTTAATTTCAATTTGCCCAAGAAAGAAAAAAAGTAACTTCTCTGGAAGCTAACAATTTGAAATAATCTGGGTAGAAGGAACATACAGCATAGAGGCAGGTGATGTGAATGTCAGAATGGTCCAATGACAGTGGGAGACAGCAGGGACGTAGAGAGGGAAGACATGATGTGTTAGCTGCTTTTCAAGTTAGTGCTTTCCATCAAGGGAAGGTATCATTTATCACAGAGCATACTCACAGAGATGAAACATGATCCCGGGGACAAGCTGAAGAGATTATAGGCTTCACTAGACACTAAAGAGTTTTCTCTGAGCAATTTTCATAAGCTTCTGGGTCACAGGAAGGTAAGACAAAGGCTGCTGCCACTATATGTTTGTGCGTGTGTGTGTGCATATGCAGATGTGAATGTGTGTGATCTCATTTGTACACATATCTCTGAGTGTGTTTTCTTGGCTTTGGAGCTTCAAGAAATAAACAACCACACACCAATGAGTTGCATGGCAGCAGAGATGTAAACAAAAGGTGATAAACTTCACAAAAGTCCACTATTGCTACTTATTAGTATGCCTGTTACACCCAAGTTCACTGAGCGACATCTTTTTTAAATGTCTTATTTTAAAGGAATCCACCATTTTATCAAATCTGGACCAAAGCTGGTCATTACATTTCCTCGAATGAATGAGATGGATAAGTTTGTAATATATTTACCCAAAACTCACTTCATGATTTATACAGTTTGGGAGTAAACTAAACCTCAGATTCAGGAAGAAGAATACAAGCTACCTCCAATCTACTTTCATTATTTGTTGGGACCATAGAATGCAAAAACTCTATGTGATTCATTAATTATCTACCTAAGATGGCAAATAAATATCGGTTTGCATGCCCACATCAGTTTAATGGACTGGTAGAAATTTTACTTAACAGCTCCAACTTATTGGGTGCTTAAAATGGACCTTACATTGTGCTAAACTTGAATTTAATCTTCACAATAACATTTTGAGGTAGGTACTGTAATTGTCCCATTTTACTTACACATGTACTGAGGTTTGCTAACTTGCCGTGGAGTGGGGATGAGGCACCCTAATAGTCTATCAAGCATTGTGTTAGCACTAGCGCTGCTAGGAAAAGTGGATTGAGATGATCACGAGGCTGAGGGAAAATGCCTTTTGTGATTGTTTAGCAGTTTCAGCCAAGAGGTTGGGAGTCTCATTATGCATGCTTAGTATTGGCCATCACCCATCCAATTCCTTGATTTCAATTATTCGGAGACAAAGGCACAGAAGTGAATTTACATGGTCAATTAGCTCCAAAGCCAGTTCTATAACCGTAGATCTGCTATTAGCTATTTGCTTTTTTCTCTCTTTCTACTGAAGACAAAGTAAAGTAAAATGAGCATTTCTACTATGCTCTTCTTTTAAATGAAAAAAATCATTTTAAGTCCTGCAGTGAAGTGGGTGAGACCTCAGGCAACTCCCAGACAACTCTCCTGGCCTCAGCGAGAAGGGATGTAACACTCAGAGAGGAGAACTCAAAGAAAGCATAATTTCTTATTAAGTGGAAGGTAGGAAATTAATCATTTTCAGGAAACTAGCATGGCAATATATTTCTCATATTATGTATATAATAATCCACATTACAGGTACTGTATACACACTTCAATGGGCCATTTACTTTCTGATTGTTCATTATACGGTGCTGTATTAGCATAGGATGGAAGATTTGAGGAAGAACAGTGAGGTATTTTTTATGTCTACTTTAAGCTGTTAGTTTTACTGCATTTTGGGATGTGGAGGATCGTCTTGTAGTCAAATCGAGCTATAAAGACTCAATTGAATTATCCCCATGGAACAGCTGTTAAATCTCCAGGGAGTGGGCAGGTCCCACAAGAAAGGAATGACAAAGTACAATGAGGATGCTGCCTGAATGCAGCCTGCTAGAGACGTTTGTGCTGGGTGAGGCCAAGGCTGGTGCTGCCTTGAGCCTTGAACCACATTTTGTAATTTATGGATATTACCCTACACTTGCTGCCTGATTTGTTGACTCCTTGTGTCTGCTGCTAAACTCTGAACTTCCCAAGATTCGATAACTGTGACAGAGTCTGTGAACACTAGAAAGGACAAAAGCACCATCCCTTTCAAAAGCCCTTACTTAGCACACCGGTGACTTAGGGACTTGGAACAAGGCTGATTTTGTAGCTGATACTGTGTCTTTGGGGGAAACTTTACACCTGAGTAGAGGAATAAAAGAGTTTGTACTTGTAATTAACAGTACAAACCATTCCTTCCCACACGGAATTCCTAAAGGAAAAAGAGAAGGTATATAAATGTGTGTGTGTGGTGATATGAATTCTCACTTAAGCGAGGTGATGGAAGCAATTTGGGAAAAAAATGTTTTTTTCCTTTAAATTGTGAAGGTTAAAATGAAAGGTTGGTTACCTGCAAAGTAAAACTGTTTTCTTGGGGTTTTTTCCCAAGTATATTAGTGCTAAATGAATTCTTTGTGCTTCATGTTAACAATAGTACCAATTAAACTCTGAGGAATAAAGTATGCTAGTAAAGTTTTAGGCAACTTGGTAAGTGCTACAGTAGTTTAAAATCAACAAAAAATTTATTGAAGTTTTAGTTAATGATTCTCTCAGAAAAGGAGATGATGGAGGGGGCCAATATTCAGAAATTTGTATTTTCCCTTCTTGTTTTCCTTTATTTCCCCTTTCTTACTCTGCATATTCTGTGTCTGTATTTAATATATCTCATCATTAAAGATATTTTCTAACATATAATATGTATGGAGATTTCCTTTATGAATGTTGCCATAGAGATCTTAGTTATTTATATCTAATGCTCAGGCTCTCCTGCTTTTGAGTTCCAGTTTATGAACAATGGATGTGAGCAATGTATTCGTAAGCTCCTTGTGTTTTAACTTGCTCTGCCAACTTTTAGCACAATGAGCTAATGTGTTAATGTTCATGACATGATAAGTAAATTCCTAGTACTGTATGATCCAACTGTGTGGGCAGATTAAACTCAATGAAACTAGTATATTGTGAAATATTTTGCGGGAATAATATTGGGGAAATGATGGGCATAATGTACTTTACATGGCTCAAGTCTCCTGACCTAGTCAAAAAAATGTCATTAGCAGGCTAGTGCTTAGGGTAATCAGAAAATGGACAACCTAAACATACATGGCTTGGAGAATTGTCAACAGCAGTGAATATGAGCCAGGGATAGGTAAATAATGACACTGGATCTCCCAGAACCAGAGTCAGGGGATTAACCTCTTCTTAGCACCATCCTTACTCTTCTAAACTAAACAAGTCAGAAATTTGGCACAAATGTTTTAAAACATTTACAGCCTTTAACCCAAGTGTGATTTCTCTCAGGCAAGCCTGTCCCACACTCTGGAATCCAATGGGAAATTTAAAAAAAAATGTTAATATACAGAAGCTCAAAACATAAAATATTCATTATAGGTCATACTTATCAAGGGAAAATATAAACATCAAAGTCATTTAAATTCCATAGTTTGCCCAGATAGTCCAATGATCAGACAGCAAAGAGAATCATGCTTTGTCAATGACAGGGTGGCCATTTCTTGTCATGGGTTTTTAAAAAATGTCAGCTTAAGGGACTTCTGCTCCTAGGAAAACGGAATAGTATGATTTTCTCTACTTCTCCAACTAGGTACAACTAAAAAATCCTGGACATTATGTATAAAAGAAGACTCTGAATGGTGGAGAGAAAAAAACGAAAGCATGTATAACATCCTGAGACCCAAAGAACAACAATGAAGAGTACCCTAGATTTTCTTTTTGACTTATAAATCCTAGCCTTGTTGCTGAAGAAGCCAGGAACCCAGAGAGATCGACGGGTGCAGACAAAAAAAAGTCACCATTAGAAGACTGATTTCTCTAATCAAAAGACCAGGAATGGGGCATCACAGTAAGACAGGATACCTTTGGACAGTAGCTGCTCTTTGCCAGCCAAACAACTTAGAAAAAACTATGACCCCACTACAATCCAGCCATACTATAACAAGGTGCCCAAAATCTCCAGCCAGGGTGATGTCAGGGAGGACCAAGTATGGACCCCAGACTTTAATCCTTGTCAAATAGTAGCAAGGATTTCATTGATACTACCTATCCCTGTAGTATCAATGGAGACCACATGTCTAGTGGGGCCTGGATTTCTACCCACACTCAGCAGTAATGAGGAACCTCACCCTCTCCCTATAGGGATAGTGTCAGAGATGGCTTAATGGAGAGTCAGGACTTTTATCACAGTACAGTGATAACAAGGGCATTTCACACATAGACACTGTGATGTCACTGGAGGTCACATGAGGAGCACTAATGAGGCTTTCTTACCCCTCCCAGTCAGGGAGGTATCGGTGAAGAGCAAGTAGGGGGCTGGAACTCTCTCCTGCTATATCTAGTAGTAAGAAGGAGCTTCTCTACCCTTGGGTGTCAATGGAGGCTGAGTAGGAAACCCGGATGCTACCTCTACCTGTCAGTATTGAGGCAAAATCCTCCTTTCCCCTACTAGAACAATGCTAGAGGAAAACAGAATAACTGAAGGTTTAAATAAGAGTGTTCATAACATAATATTTAAAATGTCCAGGTTACAATAAAGAATCTCTTGTCATACCAAGCAACAGCAAGATCTCAAATTGAATGAAGAAAGACAATAGATTCCAACACTGAGATGAGAGAGATGTTAAGAATTATCTGACAAATATTTTTAAGAAACCATTATAATAAAAGTCCTTCAAAGAGCAATTACACATTTGAGACAAATAAGAAAATAGAACATCTCAGTAAAAAACAGAAAGTCTTAGCAAGAAAAGAGAAGATGTAAAGAATAACCAAATAAAGTTTTTAGAACTGAAAAATACAATATCAGACATAAAAAATATATGGAAGTGCACAACAACAGAATGAAGGAAATAAGAAAAGAATTCATGAACGTGAAGCTCTAACAATAGAAATTACCCAATTTGAACAACAGACAAAATAGCCCAAGAAAAAAAATGAACAGAAGATCAGGGATCTGTGGCATTATAACGAAAGATCTAGCATTCATATCTGTGGAATTCAGGAAGGAGATGAGAAAGAGACAAGGACTGAAAAATACTCAAATAAATGGCAGAATACTTTCCAAGTTTGGTAAAAGACATAAGTCCACAGATTCAAGAAACTAAGTGAAACCCAAGAGGATAAACCCAAAGAAATCCACACTATGGCACATCATAGGCAAACTTCTGAAAACTAAACAGATAGAAAAGATATTGAAAGTAGTGAGAGAGACATGACGTCTTATCTATAGGGGAAAGAATTCAAGTAACAATGGATTTTTCAACAGAAACCAAGTGAGGCCAGAAGGAAGTGGCCCCACATTTTTCAAGTGTTAAAAGAAAACAACTAACTGTCAACTAGAATCGTATGTCCAGGTAACATATCCTTAAAGAATAAAAGAAATATCAAGATGGTATAAGATGAAGAAAAAAGTAACAGAATTTGTCACCAGGACACACACTCTAAAAGAATGGATAAAGGAAGTTCTTTAAACAGAAAGGAAATAATAAAAGAAGGAATCTAGGAAAAGCAGGAAGGAAGAAAGAACAACAGTAAGCAAAAATATTAGTAAATATAATACACTTTCCTTCTCTTGACTTTTCTAAATTATGTTTGACAGTTGAAGTAAAAATAACACTGATATGATTTTAAATATATATAGAGAAAATAATAATTAAAACAATTATATAATAAACAGGAGAAGGGAAGGGAACAGAAAAGGATATAAGATTTCTACGCTTCACTAAAATTGGTGAAATAGCAGTAAACTGTGATAAGTTATGTATGTATAATATAATACCTAAAGAAACCACTATCGATAGCTATACACAGAGATACCTTCAAACACTAGATAAATCAAAAGAATTTTAAAAACATTCCGGAAACACACAGGAGGGTGTAGAAAAGAGAGAATAGAAAAACAGAGAGAACAAACAGAAAACAATTCGAGCCCTAACACATCAATAACTTTAAGTTTAACATAAATGAAAATGGTTTAAATACACCAATTAAAAGACACAGATTGACAGAGTGGATTAAAAAACATGACTACTGTTTACTGTCTACAAGAAACTCACTTCAAATATGATATAGGCAGGTTAAAAGGAAAAGAATAGAAAAAGATATATCATTCAAACACTAATCAAAAAAAAGCAGGAGTATTTATATTAATATTAGATAAAGTAGACTTCAGAGCAAAGGAAGTTATAAAAGGCAGAGAACATCACATAGTGACAGAAAGGCCAATCCACCAGGAAGACATAGAAATCTACTGTGTGTGTACCAAACAACAGAACTGTAAAATATGTGAAGCAAAACCTGATAGAACTGGAAGGAGAAATAGACAAATCCACATTTATAGTTGGAAACATCAACACCATCATTGAGCATCTCCTACATGCAAGGCACTCTGCTAGGTATTGTGAATACAGTAGTGAAAAAGAAAAAGACAGTCCTGGCCCTCATGAAACTCATGATCTGTTGGGGAAGACAAATATTAATTAATTAGAAAATTATTTAACTTGCCAGCATAATAAACGTTACAAAGAGAATCTCAAAAACACCAAAAGTTTAACCTCTCTTGTTTAAAATGCCCTATTTTTAATATCAATGAGAAGGAGACAAATATATAATTATCAAGCTATGGAATTTAATGGTATCTGTGGTTCTATTGCTGCACTTCCCAGAGATAATAAAGAGATTCACATTAGCCCAGTGTAGACTGCAAACCCTACCCACAGCTGGCACACAACTCACAGCCAAGAACACGGAATTCTCTGGGTGCCTCTAAAGCATTTGTTTCTCCCAATAACACAATTCACACTGACTCCGTCCCTGCTTTTCCTCTTGCTTTTCAATTTCAGCTGGGAGGCTAATGACACCTCCAAGAGTGTAATATAAACATATTATGAAGAGCTACCAGGGTGGGATGGGGAAAGCAAGACTTACCCCAAAGTGTTAGAAACCATCAAGCAGAAAAAGATGTTGACTTACCACGGTGTAGATCTGATGTTTTCGTCTTTTAGCCAGATCAATTATGTTTACTCCATTGTAGTAAAGGTTTTCAATACATCCATGGAAGTTTTTCTTTAAAAAGGTCCCAGGTTTGCCTGGTACTGGAATTCCTCCGAAACTAAGCTTTATAAGGAGAAAAAAAAAAAAAAATCTACTCAGTTATAAGCTTGAAGGAATAGGAAAGGAAAGCAAGCAAGTGAATTGCAGTAGATTCAATTGTATGCATGAGCCAAGTGGCTCAAATAATTATAGATGCCACTTGATTATGCATTTAAAAGGATACTGATTAGCTCACGTAAAAATAACTATAATTGCTTGCTTTTTAAGAGCTTATTTTACAAAACTATTTTACTTCCTTTCTGAACCTTTTTAATACTAAATAAAACAATAATTTACAGAAGGGAAAAAAGAAAAGAAAATCAACATCTTTATATTTATCTCTTATGCAGACATCTGAGAGAACATGGCCAAACTAACGCCAAGGGACAAACAGAATATACTTCTGTTCAGCTACAGAGAGACCTAGTTTAAAAGCCTACATTAGACCAAAAAAGCCTTATGTATACAGTTGGCCCTAAATTATCTTCTGTAAAGATGAAAAATAGGAAAAAATTCAAATAACCCATACAGGTTTTTAAAGGAAATAATCGAGAACCAATATGATGAAATCTTACCCAGTTATCAATAGTGGGGCTTATTAAACATTTGTGATAAAATGGGAAGTAAGTATAATGTTGATTGAAAAATGCAAGAGTTATAAAAGCATGTAAAGTATGATGTCAACAATAAAAAATTGTGCTTACAATATAGACTTGGAGGAAATACACTGAACCGTAAATGGTGGGAAGGATATGGGGTACTAGTTTTCTTTACCACTTTTATTTTCAGTAAAAATTACTACAAATTACTTTTGTAATGGAAATATTATTTAAAAAACAAACGTGATCAGTTATGAATATTTTTCCTGTTATACAAGAGAAGCAGAATAGTTTCTATAATCACGTTTATCCCAACACCATTTAATGAGTAACCCAGTTTTTCCGCATTCTTTGAAATATTATCTTCAGCATGTACTTAAACTATATTGATGCTCAGGTGTGTTTCAGGATGATGTGTTCTCCCAATCAGAATGTTTTCTTATATGAATAGCTACTGATATACCAAGGCTACTTCTAGATGCCTTTTTTTTTTTTCCTGAGGAAGATTAGCCCTGAGCTAGCATCTGTTGCCAATCCTCCTCTTTTTGCTGAGGAAGATTGGCCCTGGGCTAACGTCCATGCCCATCTTCCTCTACTTTATATGGGATGCTGCCACAGCATGGCTCGATAAACAATGCATAGGTCCTCAACCAGGATCAGAACCTGTGAACCCCAGGCCGCTGAAGCAGAGCATGCGAACTTAACTGCCACGCCACCGGGCCGGCCCCTAGATGCCTATTTTTTTGCCACAGGTTCCACATTATTTTAAAAAATTGTTTCCTTATACATTATAATATATAATAAGGATTATTAATCCTGCTGCCCACTTTTACTTACCATTGCTTTATTCATTTAAGAGAATTATTTGATATCTTTACTTATTTTATTTTAAAGTTTAATTTTAGAAGAATTTTATTTCAAATAGCCTGTTGGAAATTTTGATTGATAATTCGTTATTTCCATTAACACATTTACTTGGAGAAGAATGGATATTCTGGAAACATTTTATTTTCGTATACAAGAACCCAGTGTCTTTTTCTATTTTCAAAATATTTTTGGTATTGTCTTTCACCTAAGGTTATCATTTTCTTCTCCTAATTCATATATGCATCATTAAATTAATTCCTAGGAATTTCATGCCTTTAAAAATTTAGATTGTAAACGAATTGTTTTCATTAATTAAATATTTTATCACATAAATTATATACCTATCCTATAGTTTTCTCTATCAAGATACTTTTATATTAAATAATATACTTTTTAGCTAATTCATTGAATTTGTAAAGAGAATAATCATATGACATATGTACTATATTCTTTTTCAAATCAATTTTTATACATTTTTTTTTTCTTGTTTCATTGTCCTGGTCAAAACTTCCTAAAATCTAGCCATTTTTTTGAATGCAGTTTCTCCCACTTACTCTTATGTTTATTGATATAATTTTCTATATATAGATTAAGCAATATTAAATAATAATCACGGTATAAAACTTTGAAAAAAAAAAGACAGCAGTTTTGATGTATTTCTCAAGTACACCTAACATTGATTCTGACTCCACATCACATTAAAGAGATATCCTTCTGCTCCCATTTTACACAAAAATCATTTATTTGCTTATTTATTTATTTATTTGAAATGACAAATAATGTTCAGTTTTATCCACGGATTTTTCAAAAATCCATGTGACAGAATACATGGTATTTTATGTTTAAGCTACTGATGGGTTGAATTATTTTAATAGATCATAAATTAATAGCTTCTTTTGATTGAACCACAGTTTTATTCCATTTGCCTTGAAACAAATGTGCTCATGTTTTAAGTAGGAAATGAGTTTGAGCTCTCGTTTTCTTCTTTTTTCAAGTATTTATATCAAGTCTAGATTGAGAAAAATTAAGAGAGATTTATCTTTGACTCTATTTGAGGATGACTCATACATCTTCAGAAATACTGTGGAAAAAAACATCAAGGAATTTGTTACTTCCACAAATATTTTATAAAAATATTTCTTCAATAACTTACAAAATCTTCCTTGTTGACTTATTGCAATATTCAAATATTTTCAATTTGAGTTATTTACATTAAAAAGATCCATTTCTGTTTTGTAAATTATTTGCATAAATCAAATTTGTAATATAAAAATATAAATAAATATTTGTTACTTTTATTTATTATTTTTTAAAGACTCTACTTTTCTAGAGCAGTTTTAGGTTCACAGCAAAATTGAGGAGAAGGTACATAGGTTTCCAATATACCCTCTGCCCTCACACATGCATTGCATCTTGCATTATTGATATCCCTCACCAGAGTTGTACATTTGTTACAATTGGTGAACATACACTGATACATCATAATCACTCAAAGCTCATAGTTTACACTAGGGTTCACTCTTGGTGTTGTACATTCCATGGGTTTGGACAAATGTATAACGCCATGTATCCACCATTACTGCATCCTATAGAATAGTTTCACTGCACGAAAAATATCCTCTGTGCCCTGCCAATTCATCCCTCCCTGCCAACCCCAACCCCTGGCAACCATTAATCTTTTTACTGTCTCCATAGTTTTGCCTTTTCCAGAATGTCATACAGTTGGAATCATACAGTATGTAGCCTTTTTGGATTGGCATCCTTCACTTAATAATACAAATTTAAGAGTTTTAAGCCATGTCTTTTCAAGGCTTGATAGCTCATTTCTTTTTAGGACTGAATAATATTCCACTGTCTAGATGAACCAAAGTTTATTTATCCATTCACCTGCAGAAGGACATCTTGGTTGCTTTCAAGTTTTGGCAACTATGAATAAAGCTGCATAAACATCCATGTGCAATTTTTTGTGTGGACATAAGTTCTTATTCATTTTTATAATATTAAATATATAATGATAATTTTATTCTTTCCACTTTTATGTTGCCCACCTTCCTCAATTTGTAAAACTGTTTTGTTTTTCTTTTTCAGGGAAGATTTGCCCTGACCTAACATCTGTTGCCAATCTTCCTCTTTATTATTTTTGTCCCCAAAGCCCCAGTGCGTGGTTGTATATCCTAGTTGTAAGTCCTTCTAGTTCTTCCATGTGAGCTGCCACCACAGCATGGCAACTGATAAACAGTGGTGTGGTTCCACTTCAGGGAAGCGAACCTGGACAGCCGAAGCGCTGAGAGCACCAAACTTTAACCACTAGGCCATCAGGGCTGGCTTGTAAAAATGTTTTTAATGCTCTACTTCACTCAATTGTGATTTAGGAAAATATTAATTATAAGACAATATTTGAAAAAGAGAGAAAGGAAAAAACATTTTCTTTTAAATAGTAAAAATTAGTATTTGAGGGACGTGGGGTAGAGATTTTTGTAGAAGTCAAATAGTATAGAGGATACTGTATAGTATGAAATTGTAATATTCCCATCACATTAAGTAGAGCAAAAGCTCTTTCTGGTCTGGGTAGAGAATGTTTGGAGAAATTTGGTGGAAACAAGAGTAGAGTTAGATAGTAGTGTGGGACCTGCTCTTTGTTCTCTCCGGAAGATTGAAACTTGATGAGATTTGGGTGGATGTGGAGAGAGGTCATAGAGATTTCGAAAAACACAGAGTAATTTCTCCTTTGATTCCCATAGCAGTGATGGCTACAAGCCCATTAAAGATGCCTTAGGTTCAGCATGGCCCCAGAGCAAAACTTACCTGGAAAGGAGACAGATTAGCAATGGCTGAGGGAAGTGGCAACATGGAAGGGTCTGAGGGCTGCTTCAGAATGACCTGGTCACTAGCATAATGTGAGGTAGGCTGCTGAAGGTCCCCCAGCCTAGGAGAGCAGGATGGGGGAGGATAGATGAACTGAGGCTCTGAGTAAATGTATAAAATGCTGGTTGCTGGATTTGGAGATCTAAGAGGGTCCAGGTGACCAGACCTCACAGCCTGAGGTCATGGCAGGTATCAGGACAGCAGCTGCTGAAGCTGACAATTTATTCCCGTGCTTCCCCTGATGCAGGACAATACCCAAGCCTCTCAGCCAGTGATCTGCCCAGGGAAAAGGAAAGAAGAAGGGGAAAAAGGAATCCTCAATATAACCCAATATTTACACAATAGTGCCCTAAGTTTTACATAGGCATTAACTAGTTATCATTCATTATCACAGTTGGATTTTTCCACCAGCAGAGGAAGCAGGAGCTGATGAGCACATCAAATTCAGTTGGGAGAAGAAGCAAACTTGTTACTTCTGCACATTTGACCGTGAGTGCAAATTTTTAACCTGCTTTATATTTTTAAATTTTATAAGTAGTTGAGAATTTGAGGTTATAATTGTACTACTGAATTACAGATTTAGTTCATTATCAGATAAGTTAAAATGGAAAAATTTGCTTCATATAGTGATGTTTTTCTTTCCTACATATACAGTATTGATTTTTCTAAATACTTCATAAACAATTGTAGGCTATACTTGGTATATACCTATTAATTCTACATTAATAATGATATCTCTCAGATCATTTGGATTCATATTTTTATCTGATTTATCAAAATTATGAGATTCAAAATTAAAATCTTTCTCTAAACTATGTTTCTATCAAACAACCCATACTAGAGTCACTGTTCTGCATGACCTGGGATGGCCGAATTATTGTAGCTATTATTTGCAAAAATTGAATATTGATCATTCTCAAGCTATTCTCCTGCTTAGTTTAGCTGGTGTCTGATTGACTCTCTCCCAAGTTCCAACATTGGCTTTTCTCCTTGTACTCTGCCTTCTAGTTCATTCTTCTGGCAGCATAACGGGAAAACCAGTGGCCACTTCCTTTAGCCAAGCTCCTGGGCCTCTGCATCATGGAACTGCCACACAGGCAGCTCACGTCAGAGGAATGTTAACCGACATCTAAATACTAGAAACGGCTAGTTTTTGATTGATATTTCATTTGATATATACATCTATTTAGTATAAGTGTTTTTAATTAGGAACCCCAATGATTATTATTTTACAATGGCCTTGATCTTTTCTTTTCCTTTTTTTTTTTTTTTAGTGAAGAAGATTGGCCCTGAGCTAACATCTGTGCCCATCTTCCTCTATTTTGTATGTGGGTCACCACCACAGCACAGCTTGATGAGTGGTGTGTAGGTCCGCATCCAGCATGCGAACCCATGAACCCTGGGCTGCTGAAGCAGAGCAGGCGAAATTAACCACGACACCACCAGGCCAGCCCCCTCAATGCCCTTGATCTTTTGATCTTAATTATTATTTTCAGTGGTACTAATTTTTCTAGTTTTGCTTTCCTTTTGTATAAATTTAATTGGTGTATCTTTGTCCTCAATTTCAACTTTTTTAAAAAAAGTAATTTTTGGTTATTTCTGCTATTGGTGTATTTATTGTAAACCACGTATGTCTGGTGTTTATTTATTAATGCAATATGAGACTATCTCCACCTGAAGGAATTTAGACAATTTTTAAGTTTGTTGCTATAATTATAAATATGATCAATATTGCTTTATTCTATTTTGTTTTCCAATTTTTTATTGTTATCTCTTTAATGTTTTTTGCTATGTAGACTGTGTAATGTTTACTATTTTGGAAATTTGACTTGGAAGATAATCACTATGATTATCCAGCTTCTCAAATTACAGCTTTAGATTACTTTCTATAAAGCGCAGGTTTGTTTTCTTCTGCTCCAATTTGTTCTTGAATTTTTCTTTGACTCTAACTTGTTCTGAATTTTAGTTACTTAATCTATTATTATTATTAATCAATCTGACCACTTTTTTTTTCCATTTTGAAATCCTTTTTAAGAAATTCTATTATGTGACAATTTGTTACAAAATTACATAAATTTGTGAGGTACATCAGCATCTATCTTCCTCCTGTTCACAGCCAAATGTTAAAAGCACCATCTCAGGATCTTCTCAGGCTGGATTCAAACCCAGATCTTCTTTGTACTTTCTATGGGATACTGGGCAAAATACCTAACTCTGTATGATTCATTCTCGTCATACATAAAATGGAATTAATGATAATACTTATCTCAATAGCTCAACTTGACTGGGTTAATATGAGAATTAAAAGATTTCCTAAACACAAAAAAGAATTTAGAACGAATCATGGGACATAGTTTTTGCTGTTGGTAGGATTGTTCTAATTGGCAGCAACTTCTCAGTTAAGAGGTTCTTCCAAGATGGTGTTTTATGGCATTATTTTCAACAATTTCTGAATAAAAACTATAGAGATAGTAACTTTTCTACTATTTTTCAGTCTGGAGGTTGCAATATTTTATATTCATATTTTATATCAATAGCAATTAAACTAAGTAAAGTTTTTGTTTTTGAATTAATAATCAAATAGACTCTTCTGTTAAGTTCCTAAAGAAGTTTTCTTCTGGTTTTCAGAAAGCTGGAACTAAATGTGCTATGTGCTCCTTTAAAAAGGCCCATTCATCATTTCTAGCTTCATATATGTATTGAGAGAGAAAGAAAAAGAAAGAGAAGGCCTTGATATAATTTTATGATCACTGTTAATTTTCAATGATTTTTCTTTCAAATTTAGGAAAAATAGTAATTATACAATGGAGTGTAAAATTCTGTATCATTTGTTCTTCAAGGAGGTGGAATATCTTCTCAGGTTCATGTCCTTCTGCATTCTTCTCATTCAGTCATCAGTCTAAGCATTGGTTATTTTTTTGTTTAATTTCCTAAATTTCTATCCTAAAATGGGAGTTTTCTCAGTTACTTCAATTGCTGTGTTGTATAAACTATTATTTTTGTTGCCTCACATATCACTATCATGTTTATAATTGCCCATGTACTTCCTTTAAGCTTTAATGAGTCTTCTTGAATTAATCTTTATTTTTAAGCCATAAGGCTGCATTCGACAAACCTCTTCATTCACTAATTTCATTGTCTAGGAGACTGGTGATGATTTTTGCCTCTCTATTTGGACTCTTGCATATTTCACCATGGGGCAAATATTGATAATATTGAGTAGAGACTATGATCTGCATGAAGTAGCCCAAAGGCCTTCAGTATATGGCTCACAGAACTGGAAACCCAGCTTCCATTAGATCATGGGCTCATCCATTGATTGGCAGCTTAAAGTTGCCAAACACTTTCCAACAAAAATCTATCCTATCCAACCAGTGATTTTCAGTTAATATTAATCAAACACTCTAATTTTTATTCTGTTATCAACTCTCAGAAAAACTTGAAAAAGCCAATTCTGATTTTTTGATACAAATCCAGCTCATTAAGTGGTTGTTGAGTCCCCACTTTCTGTGAGGCAAGACTCAAGGCCCTGTGGTGAAATTAAGAATAAATCACACACCATTTCTCTCTTCTAGAAATGTGGCACCAGTCACTGAAGACAAATACATCTTCTGTGATATTGGTCTTTGTCCATGGTTTCTCACTTATAGCTCCCAAAACCCTTGGAATTTCCTGAGTGATAAGAGCAATGGGAATATCTTTTGCTATGATATTTGGTCTCTTGTCCGCTGCTCCTGAAAATGATTTAGAGCCATAAAGATAAAATAGATGTCTTGTAATTCATAAAACGCTCCTTTCCACCACAACTGGCTTTATGTTAATGAGGTGACTTTTGGAAAGTACCTAAGGATGGGGGCTGATTGCCAGAGCAGCAACCTTGAATAGAGGCTTGCAACTGTCAAATCTACCTCCTGATTTCCAGGGAAGGACGAGGAGCTGGAGGTTGAATCAATCATCAATGGCTAATGATTTAATCAATAATCTTTATACAATGCAGCTGCCATAAAAATTCAAAAGGATGGGGTCCAGAAAGCTCCCCAGTTGGTGACCCAGAACACTTCCATGTGCCACAGTGCCGGAACCCAAACTCCGCAGGAACAGAAGCTCCTTTGTTTGAGACTTTGCCCTATATATTTCTTCAGCTCACTGTTGATTTGTATATTTTAATATCCTTTGTAATAAACTGGTAATATAGTGGGTAAACTGGTTTCCTGAGTCCTGTGAGCTGCTCTAGCAAATTAGTTAAACCCAAGGAGGGGGTTGTTGGAACCTCTGATTTATAGCCCGTCGGTCAGAAGCACAGGTAACAACCTGGGCTTGAATTGGCATCTGAAATGGAGGGCAGTCTTGTGGGACTGTGCCCTCAACCTGTGAAATGTGATGGCATCTCTGGGTACTTTGTGTCAGATTGAGTTGAATGGTAGGACACCCAGCCGGTGTCTGACAATTGCTCGGTGGTGTGGGGAGGTCCTCGCTCCACATTGGAACTTGGTGGCCAGAACCCTTTTATCCTCTATCAAACTGGTGTAAGGCAAAGTATGGTAAACACAAAGAGACAGACTGTGCTGTACAAGCAAATAGAAAGGAGCTAGTGATTTTGACTGGAGGAATTTTAGAAATATCTTGAGAAAGTAAACATTGAATTGGAGTTTGAAGAAATAACAGAATTTGAGGCATGCAGTTGGGAATATAGACATTACAGAAAAGTGTATGAGGAAAAATATGGAGGGCAATATAAAGGACAACTTTTTATAGGAAACAAAATGTAGTTTGTTCGATGATGTCTATACTAGTAACACAAAGAATAGGAAGCCAAAGAGTTTTAAGTTATAAATAAAATTAGCAAGGTAAGTTGGACCATATGAAAAGGACTTTGAATGCTGGACTGAAAAAAATTTGAATTATCAGGGACTTTCAGCAGGGAAATAGTAAAAATCAACAAGAAGATATCACTAATTAAACTGAGAGGGTAGAGGTTAGATTTAGGGGGCTCAGTTCAACCTCAGCTAAGAGGTAATGGAAGCCTGAAACATACAGGACACTTGTTACAGTGTCAGGAAGCCAGATGCCCTGAGCCATTCTCTCCGGACAGTAGTATGATAAACTTACTTGTTTTAAGTCTTTGCTCAGATGACACCATCTCAGTGATGCCTACCCTGATCAACATATCTAAACTTGCAATGTGTTTCCCTCCATCTTTGAACTCCCAATCCCATTACCTTGATCTATTTTTGTTCTTCTTTCCACAGCATTTGCCATCTTTTTATTTACTATGTAAATTACTTACTTGTTGTGTAAGTAAAGTACAGTTTGTCTCTCCTGCCACAATACAAGCATCGAGAGGGGAAGTGTCTTTGTTCTTTCACTACATATCCCATGCACGAAAAAGGATGCCTGATACATAATAGATACCGAATAAATATTTGTTGAACGTTTTGGAATATCTCTCCAAAAAAATGTTTCCCAAGGACACAGAAAATATCTTATTCATTTTTGAATATTTAATGAAAGAGATATGATTCAAACATAATAGATTCAACAAATATTTGTTGAATTGGATCAAAAAAGAACACCAGCAATTTTCTTCTAAAACTGCTTTTGCCTTATTGTCCTTCTTTTTGTCAATTCCGCTGCTTTCTTCTCTTACCCTCTTGTTTGTTTGCTCTTGGAAACTGCATGGCATGCCTTTCATTGATCTTAGTGGTCAAGAAACCCAGGTGTTAGATTGCAAAGTTTCACTCACAGTCTGGGTGTCTTGGGCAACATTGTCCATCTGGAAACCTAATGGGTTTGCTGGTGTCACAGGTGAGCTCGAACTGGTTGAATCCCAGAGGACAGCCTGCTTTGATGTTAAATGTATGAGGGCCCAGAACCTGCCACTCTCTCTTCCTTTGATCTCATTCCTCCTTTGTCTGGCATTTGCTTGTCTCTTTTTCAATCTGTGATGTTACATTCGTGACAATGAGTTCACTCCTCCTTATTGGCTTTTTCTTTGGCTCCATTGAAATTTAGGAGCCTTCCTGTTCTGAAAATTCCTTTTTCTGTCGAACTTGGATTCCTGATACTTTTGAAGTTTCTCAGGTGTAAATATTTGTCTCGTTTTTGCTCTGATAGTCCACATTGTAATGGAAGGTGTATGAAAAAGGATCTGAATGGCTGTCTTCCTTTTCAACCTTTAAACTTGCACTGGCTTGGTGTTTGTTGAGCCATGTGGAGTCTTCATGGTCCTTCTGCAGGAGCAGCCCACCATTGGCCTTTGGAACGATTTCAAAATTTGATGAATTTCTACTATTTCAAATGAAACCAGAAATATCAATTTTCTTGTGAAATCTCTTGATGTTTAAATATTACCCTGAATTCAAATATTTACAAAAAAGAAAATCATCATATAGTCCAAATGAGACGATGGCAGTCAAAATCTTTCCTAGGGTCACCATTTTATGGCTTCTGCCCCACTGTTTGACTTGATAATAACTCACTCCGTAACTTCTTTGGAATGTCTGCTCTCTTTAACTTTAAAAGGCTTATAGTGCATATGATGTCTTATTTTTTTTTCCTACTCTGAGGTCACATATTGCAGGGAGGTAATTGGTTAGCTTTTCATCAAAAGTTACCTCTTCTTTATTGCTTCTCTAATCTATTCTTTCACAAACTCCCAGTGTCCCCTTATTTCAGCATGAGAATTATCCTCTTTCTGTTTTGCTGGAGACAGAGAGTGAGCAATATCTGACCCAGACACAGCCCACCTTGTTTATAGAAAGTGCCTCATTCGTGGTCATGCTCCCTGCCCGACACTGCAGGTCCACATCTACACCATCCACTCTGGTTTTGTCTTATGACCCAAGCCCAACTGTTGCCCCTTACCCTTCAGTTGGATGTGGCTTCACTAGTTCAACCCTCAGCATCGTCTCTTGGACAAGGTTTTGATTCAGTAATAACAATAGTGGCATTTCTTGATTAGATTTATACATCGGGCACTGTGCTTAGAGCTTACATTCACTATTTTTTCTCTAAATTTTGAGTCGGATATTATTATTTGCTCCACTTTGAAGCTGAAGAAAACAATGGGATGCAGAGGTTTAGCAGCTTGACTGAGGCCTCATAGCCAAGAGGTGGAGTTGCTGGAATTTCAAGCCGTTCAATCCAGAGCCCTATTTCTTAACCACCAAACATTTCGTCCCCTCTGTCTCCCAGTTCTGGTTCCATAGAGTAACCCCCTCAGGGCATCAGGACCCAGGCTAAGATGAACAATTAGGCCTGGTTTACCTGAAACTTTCTCCTTTTTAAAACTGAAGGTCCCACATCCCCACTTAGTCCTGGGCAAACTGTGCCACACACTATTTGGTGAGCCTTCTGCAGTCACCTTGAGGGGAAGAAAAGGAACGGTGATGTACAATTATAGGAGAAACCAACAACATTTTCTCAACAACATAACTCAGCTCCTCCTATTTTCTCTGCCATTGAGAACCCTATGTTCTCAATCTACTACTAGCTTTTGCACCAGGGGCTGTATTCAGACCACATTTTTTATTATTGTTAGTCTTGCTCCTGGCCCAAATCTGGCCAATTTTTAGCCTATGGTTCCTGTCTCTAAATGGGTATCTTTTTACAGACTCACAGACATCAAGTGCTGACATAGCCCAATTGATTCAACACATATTAATAATTATTTTTTTCTGAATGAATTTATAATATTTTTACCTTAGTTTTCTTGGACAATGGGTTAAATCATGTATGTTTCAGTATTCAAGCAAGGAGTTCCTTGGAAATCCTGTCTTCAGTCCATCAAGTGTGGACACCCAGGCAAGTAGGGCTCCTGCTGTGGAGCTGGCACTCTGGAGGGCCCCACTCTGGCCCTCCTCCAGTCACATCCTGCCCCACTGGGGAAGGTGTATGTGAGCCAACAGGAAAGGACTATAGGAAGCTGCCGGCACCCTTCTACCATGATCCTCCTACACAGCATCCTGGAGTTTCCTGCCTACACAGTTCTGAAGCTGCTCTGAGGGCCTGAACTGTTCTCTCCCCTGTCTGTCCTCCTGAGGGCGAACCATGGACCCATAGGTTTGAGGAGTGTCCAAGGAGTAGCTGCTTATGGTGTGGTCTGGGCTTGGACATGTGGGATGTTGTTGTGAAGGGACAATTGTCAAAGTAGGAGAGTAAAGCATATTTTATTCAAGTTTGTTAGCTTATTGATAACTCTTTAAATATTTAGACTTGTAGTGTGTGGGCCTCTACTTGTACTCTTGCCTCAGGCCCTACAAATATTTGAGTGGGGCCTGGCTAACTTTATAATATTTTATTAATAATTACAATAATTTAGCCAAATTCAGCCAGTCACAAAATGTTTTATTAGGTAATTAAAACCTACTACCAGTCCCCCTAATAGCAGCTGAGATAAAATAAAAAGGAATTTTATCATGTGTTCTTTTAGGTCACGTTAATAAAAACAACGATTTTTGGGGGGTATAATTCTAGTATTGAAATATTCCCTCTGTCCTGTTCAACACAACTAGTTTACTTTTAGTCTACATTTAAGGGAAGTCTTTCTATTCCATTTCACTGTTACAAAACTTGGGGAAACATAAAATTAGCAAGTCCACACGTCACAACAACGTTAAATCTAAAACCAGGAAGAAAAATGGCACCAAGTAGTGTGGTTTCAAGCCTTTTGTACATGCGGAGGCCAGGATGAGGACCCCAGCCTGTGCTTGTGTCTTGAGGGATTATCCCTGCTTCACAGAGAACAGCCGGTCACCAGAAGGACCTCTGGGTGAACGGCTACACAGACCTGGGCTCAGATCCTGCTTCTGTTGCTCAGTGCCTATCAGAGAATGGAGATGAGGAGTCCTCAGTCTCTCTTGTCTTGGTTTTATGTTTGTGATAGAGGGTGGAATAATCTCCCTGACTAGGCTTTTTTAAGGGTAAAACAAAATCACAAAATATCACACAAAACAGAAGCCCCTTTTTTCCCATTTTTTCCTTATTTCCAGTTTGCATCTATTTATTTTTTTCTTTATTTTATTTTCTTACGTTAATTTTCCTCCATCTAAGCCTTCTACTTTAGTCTTGCAATTGAATTTCCAAAGAAAAAAAGGATCGATAACAATTATACTACCACATGATCTGGAAAACAGTTTCCCTAGTGATCTGCAGTTATTTTGATCCTCAAATAAATAGTTGTTGTTATGTCTGGCCAGTCCTTTAGTCATGTCTGAGTTCTAAGAGAAGTGTCCATTAGGCAACGTCAAGCTAAAGGAAGGCGGCAGCAGGGGGTGGCCCTGGAGCAAGTGGACCTCTTAGGAACTTCTCAAAGGAAGAAAAGTAGGGTGTGAATTGTAGGCTTTTATAATTCACAGAAAGAAACTTCCTTTATAGTACTTACATATTCATCGAGTGTGTATTGTGTACCAGACACAATTCTATAGAAATAAATGAAAGTAAAAAATAAAATCTTGACTCTTATTATGAGTTTAAATTCTGTGGCTAGGGTGGGGATGATGAAGGAGATAATTTAAAATAAGTAAATTTAGGGGGTGCCCCGTGGGGCAGTGGTTAAGTTCATGCACTCCGCTTTGGCAGCCTGGGTTCCCAGGTTTGGATCCCGGGTGCAGACATACACCACTCATCAGCCATGCTGTGTCAGCAACCCACATATAAACTGGAGGAAGACTGGTTCAGATGTTATTTCAGGGCTAATCTCTCTCAGCAAAAATCAATAAATAAGTAAATTTAAAAACAAATTATACAGTGATGTGTTTTTTTTTAAATTATGAATAAAAATAAATCAGGATGCAATTTTAGAAGCAAATATAAGAAATATCTTTTAAGTTATGTATGTGGTATAAAATTTAAAAAGTTTAAAAAGAGTATACAGCAAAACATAAGGCTTCCTTCTTTGTTCATCCCACTCTCATTATCTGCCTTATCTGTCTATTTAATGTCCTTCCAGAGATTTCTGTGCTTACACATGGTTTCAAGTCTATGTATTCTTTTCTATTTTTTAAAGACAGATACTATTTATACTATAGTGCACATTGATTTTTCTTTTCATCTAACAATTCATATTGGAGATGGTTCCACATCAGAACACATAGGGCTGCCTCATGCTTTTTAATGGGTGCATAATACTTTTCTGTGGGTTTGTCAGGCACACACACAAAACAAGGAAGAGCCCGAGGCCAAGGCCTGACTGATCAGCTGGTAAAGGTAAAGGAGCCGCTTTTAGAATCAGCTGGTTTGTGACTTGCATAGACAGCACAGGGAAGAACAGCCAAATGCTGCAGCTCCCCTACAGCTCACACATCAAAAGAGATGATACCAAAATAAATGGGTCAGATGACCACAACGCGAGCTGTGGGATACCGCATTGCTACAGATCTAATTCTAGACTTCCCCTAAGCAATTCTGTGTGATGCAGCTCTATTCTGGGAGGGCAGGCCAGAAAACCACATGCGCCATCAGAACCTAGGCGGCGCCGAGGAATGTGTCATGACAGCCCCCCATGGGCAGGGAGGCGAGAGGGAGATGGCCAGCTCCTTGCAGGTCTCCATCCCCTTGTCTATCAGGAGGACCACGAGGTGTCCCGCCTAGACTCAGATCAGCTGTGCAGCAAGCCTTTGGCAGCGTGGCCTGAGTGGACCATGAGAGGTCACCAGGGCACCCTGCTAGAGCTGTTTCCCTAGGGGGCTTACCATAATTTTTAATTAACCCCTTTTTGATGGATTCTTGGGGAATTTTTAATCTTTGATTATGCCTAACATATAGCCCATTGCACACTTTTGCTTACAACTGTAGGATAAATTGCTAGAAACAGAATTGTTCTGTTGAAGAGCACATGTTTCCAATTTTTTTTTTTTTTTTAAAGATTTTATTTATTTTATTTTTTCCCCCCAAAGCCCCAGTGGGTAGTTGTATGTCGTAGCTGCACATCCTTCTAGTTGCTGTATGCGGGACTCCGCCTCAGGATGAACGGAGAAGTGGTGCCTCGATGCGCACCCGGGATCCGAACCCGGGCCACCAGCATCGCAGCGCGTGCACTTAACCACCAAGCCACAGGGCCGGGGCCATGTTTCCAATTTTGAAGATGTTGCCCTTCCTTGTATTAATTACAGTCCCACTACCAATGTATGAAATATTTCTGGTTTCTTCATATCCATGCAAACATTAAAGTTTTTATCTTTGCAATCTAAGTTAAAAATACCATTGTAGCATGAATTTGCATTCTGATTTTTATGAGTAAGGTTGAGCATCTTTTCATATATTTGAGAACAATTTGTGTTTTTTAATATTCATGTTCTCTTATATTGAGTTTTTCCATTGAGTTATCTTTAAAAAAATTTGTAGGAGTTTTTATTTATTAATTTAATTTGAAGTACTTTTCCAAATTATTTGGGAGGGTGACATCATTATATATGTATTTTTTGTGGAAAGTCACATGGAATCTTTTGAATTTTATATGGACAAAATTTTTGATCTTTTATTTCCAGGTTTCTGAAATTTATGTCTTACTTAAAAGGACCTCCCACAATCTTCAATTATAAAAATATTATCTTATGTTTTCTTTGAAACTTTAAGAAAACTTATTTTTGAAGACGTGAACACACATGTATTTTTAAATGCTTAGAGGGTTTAGTTTAACCTAGTTGTGCTTTTTTTTTTACTATGAATTCTTATTAAGATATATATATTTTTGTAAAATACCTTTTCAGTATTTATGACATGATAGCATATATATCATATAATTTTTTAAGTAGTTTTGGTGCTTTTAAGACAGCTATGTAAAACAGGATCACTGAGTGCTCTTGATAAGACTTCTTGGATCACAAGGATCTCAAAGAAATAGGATCTCACTAAAATCCTAAAAATATCTCTTTTCTAAAAGCTTTCTGCTCCAGGCCGGAAGTGAAGGGAACTGCTTTAGTCTCTCCTTCAAGCATTTGGAGAAAATCATATGGGCTGAGTGATACGAACTGAGAAGACATTCAATGAGAAGTAAAGGATCTACATTCTTTCTACTTCTTATTTTTTTGACAGAAGATTCCATGAGCCCTTGCCTGTGTTTGCCTTCTAGGTGGGAGGAGAAGCAGAAAACTGTGTACATCTCAGTGTGGCAAATTTCCTATTAGATGCATCATAGAAATACATTATATCACTTTGATTGATATCCTTAAGGTCGTCTAAGATGGAGGGATGAAAGCTACCATATTTTCTTGCCAAATATTACCACATCATGCTAAAATTTGACGAGGAATGTAGATTTGCATAATAGAATTAGCTCTGATATAGAATTTGATAGAGTACAACTCTAGAGCAGCAGTACATGCTCTGACACTGGGTCATTGGAACCCAGGGACCTGGATTCAGTCATCCTTCCAGCTGGAAGGATGCAGGCCTCATATGTGCACACATGGTCTCATGGCAGAAATTAAATCAATAACCTAGATTCTGATTAATAGACAACATTGTTATAAAATAGACCTTAGATTTAGATATCTCATTTAGCTCCATTCCTTCCAATAAATGTGCTCATATCGCTTCTGGGTAACTGAAGTTAAGAGTTTTCATTTCCCAGATTTACACAACTAGTTAGTGGTAAAGCGGTGATTAGAACAAGACTCCTGGCCCCAGTGCTCTTTCTTCTCCGCATAGCCTTTACGGTGACTCTTCAAAGGCTGGAGAGCTCCAGTTGTTCTGGAGACTTCTCCCAACACATAACTCTTGTGTTCTAGTACAGCCAACGTCAACGTCACTGTTACAGCCAATCTGTCTCTTTATGATCACTGGAGCAAGCTGGCTGCACACTCTGGAAGGGGCTCGCATTCTCAGAAGCAGAGGTTGCTTCAGAGGAACATTTCAAGGTGTTTCTTTCCTAGGAAATACTTTTTATACGGCACCATGAAATTCAGGCATTTCCTGAAGAAATCTGTCCCAATTTCACAAATTGAGTGACGTCATTGGATTTCATTTCCCTAAATGCTGACATTCACTTCCATGCCATTCAGCTGTATCCCATATAGGTTCTATACACAGGAGACCATAGCTAGGTAGACACAGGCTTGAAAATAAATGTTAAATCAGGCAACTGAGTGAATTTTAGATCCATCTGCTAGACCACTAGAAGTAAAGTATTTGGGGAAATAGTAAGACTTAAAGAAGATTTTATGTTTTTTGCTTTCCTCAAGTTTGTAAAAGATATCTCTTTGCTTTAAGATAATTCCAATATTGTGTGTGTTCTTTTCCAATCACTTAAACAAAGTTGACAAAGGAGAATGATTGATTTTCATGGATGAACAGTTATCAGCAACTCAAAAAAATCTACAGGGTATCTTGCATTCTGAGTCAAAGAGTGACAAATTCTCTTTTGAAGTTAATGAATGGCATATCTTATTAACAGTATGCTACTCTAAGGTTAAGATCAAAAGAGGAGATCTTAGGGCCGGCTCAGTGGTGTACTGGTTAAGTTCGCGCTCTCTGCTTTGGTGTCCCGGGGTTCACAGGCTTGGGTTCTGGGCACAGACCTATGCACACTTATCAAGCCATGCTGTGGCAGGCATCCCACATACAAAGTAGAGGAAGATGGGCACGGATGTTAGCCCAGGGCCAATCTTCCTCAGCAGAAAAAAAAAAAAAAAAAGAGGAGGATTGGCAACAGATGTTAGATCAGGGCTAATCTTCCTCACAAAAAAAAAAAAAAAAGAGGAGATTTTTCTTACAGCTCCTGATAGTGATTGGAAAAAGAATGTCAGATTCTAATTTTTCAATTATTCATCTCCACCTCCACTGTACTATTATCTGTACCACTAGCGACTGAAATTGTCTCCGAACTGGGTTTCCTACCATCTGTCCAGCAGCCCCCTCCTCCACCTACCCACAAGTCTAAGCTTCAGAATAATTGCTTCAGAGTAACTGCTCCAAAACAGTGGTTCTCAAACCTTAAGGCGCATCAGAGCCGGCTGGAGGATTTCTAAAAACGGATTTCTGAGCCCCTCTCCCAGAGTTTTTCATTTAGTAGGTCCGGGTGGAACCTGAGTATTTTCATTTTTAGCAAATCTCCAGCAGATGCCAACTGGGCTGGCTCCTGAAACCCGCATTCAGAATTACTAGTCTAAAACATAAACCTGGCCACACCACCCTCCTGCAGAAAGTCCTTGAGTGGCTCCTCATCCCCCAAGGTCTAAGTTCCTTCACATGGCTCACAGGGCCCATCCTCACCTGGGTCTTCCCTAATTATTATGTTTTATCTCTCACTGTCCCGGGACTCAAGTGGTATATTGACAAAAGTTTAAAATCTGACTCTTCAGGGTGTGACACAGACACAGCCATGTATGTACATGTGTATGTATGCATGTGTGTGTGCCTGTACACAAACATAAGATTATTTTACTGATATAAGCAGTGTGGAGACACAATTTACAAATAATAATAAAAATATACAGTGATCTTTATTGTAAATTCCATATAACCAATTGATTCAATCATTATAGAATGCTTTTGTTGATTTTTCACTGAACTCTTTTACCTGTAATCACATACAGTCTCTGTCACATATTCTTTTTTTAAATTCCTTAGTTTTTTAAACAACTCTTGACAAACATAAAAATTATTCTTAACACACAGGCTGGAGAAAAACAAGCTTCAAGCCAGACTTGCCCTACAGGCTATAGTTTGCCCATCCCTGGTCTAGACAATCAATAAAACAATAAATCAAACTGTGATTTATAGTATTTGCCAATATCCATTGTATAAATATTCCCACCATGGTGGATTTCAAGCTATCAAAGAGATGAAACTGAACATGGAATTGGGAAGAGACGTACTGTGGTAGACCAATACATATAGAGTATTTCCGCCACACAGCTACAGCAGTAGTGAAAAACCTCCAGAGTACATATAGATAGATGCATAGATAGATAGGATACAGCAAAGTAATTAGGAATCAATGAATGTATTATCTTTTAAAAATTCTTTATTGTATTATAAGTTTATATATCTTAATTTTTAGTAATGGTTGTGTTTACCAGCCAGTTGACAAAATTCCTGAAAATCTATCAGTTGGCCCCCATGAGTCGGTACCAGCTGGCTCCAGCACACCACTGCCTACCCATTGTTTCAAACAGCATAGATATTGGACTGTGACATTTCATGTCCTGTGCCCCGCACACCACGCTCTCTGGACCTGACCTCCTTTTCTAACCTTCCTCATCAGGCTAACCTGACTCCCCCGTCAAGATGTTAGCAGCATCTCCTGCTGGAAGCCTTCCACACTCTTTCTAGGTAGAGCTGCGTGCTCTCACCCCGGTCTTCCCGCGGTGCCTGGTGCTGCGCTCTGCTGTAGCTCTCCCCTCTTTGTTCCACAGTGGCATATCTCCAGGTCTGACTCTGCTATTGACTGTAAGCTTCTCCACCTCAAGGACTCTGCCTCAGTCAGCTCTGTGTTTTTATTGCCTAGAACAGAGCCTGATATATAGTAGGGGTGCAATATATACATCTGGAACTGAACTACTAGCAAAGATGGATAACTCTTGGCTGCCAGCTTGCAGAACTTTGTGCAACTTTCTTTGTACTATAGACTTGAAACAACGGTCCATACGTATTAGTCAAAAGTTTGCATAGGAATGAAGGTTAAAAACAAGTGCCTATAGTGCAGATTTTAGGTTACTTTGGATTTTGTTTGTAATTTCTTTTTTTAATTGAGGTATAATCGACACATAAAATTATATTAGTATAATTTCTATATCTTCCATTACCCCAGCTAATTGAAGTGATTTTTGAAACAAGAACAACTGAGTGTAACCAAGAGACTAGATGGTGATACATGGAGGCTACAAGCAGAAAAAAATTTTAAAGTAAAAGGGAGACTGCGATTTTAAAATGCACACTATTAGCTGACACCTTGTGGGCTACCACCATTATTGCCAAGGCATTTTCCGCAGAATCACTGCTCAGATTCTCTGCTTGGACTCCTCCACTGTAGTCTGACTGGGATTCGATGGAGGAGGAGATAAGCCCAGGGTAAGATTTTGTCAGGGCCCCACATCTCCTCTCAATTGCTCTTTTGTTTACTGATCTTACTGATCCTGAGCAAGGGGGCTGGGACCTGCAGGGAGAGTCAACTCACCTCATAGTCGATGTCTAAGGCATCCGCTTCGCCCTTGGTCCGGAAGTGCTGTGTGTGTTTGTCCACAGTGAAGTTCACCTGCTTGCCGACACGCTCGATGAGGACTGAGTGCCAGTGCTGGTCGTCCAGGAGGCTGCCCAGGGTGGCTGAGGGTGGGCTGCTGCTGAGCCGAGGTTTGCTGTCATCTGTGAAGGGGAGAGGAAGACACGATGATGTCTGTGCCCAAGGGAGCCTTGAGTACTAGAATGTCCCGCAAGCAAGGCCAGCTGTCTCTATCCTAAAGGTAAGGAATGATTCTTTCTCCACAGGCCCAGAACTGTGCTGGCCTTCTAAAGGAAAACAAGCTTTACCCTCAGATTTCAGGACCAAATTCTAGGTCAATTGATAATACATACCCCTTCTAGACATGAAATGACATGTTTTCAGCACTTGAACAATTAAATAATAAAAGGAACTATACCCTAATGGCTATATGAATAATATTGAATATAGGACTTATCACACTTAGAAATAATACACATTCTTTGCATTTGAATGGCTCTTGAGTGGAGAAAGTGGATCTTGAGTTGTGCTTTGGAGTGAACTATGGATGAGAAAGGGAAGACGGTGGGCACACTGAGTTAGGTAAGTCTCTGGGCAAAGGCAAAGATGAGGGAAGGATCATTTTAGCTGCCATTTTCAACAGCCTGCTATATGAATAGCACTTTGGTAGGGATTTTTTAACCTCAATCTTGAATCCTCTGAGGGAAAATGATTCTCTGCATTTCACAAATAAGGAAGCCGAGGCTCAGTGAGGCTGAGCGTGCATGCCCCAGAGGTGCAGCTGGGATTTGAATCCAGGTCTGCTTGACACTTTTTCCTCTGACCACCACAGGGGTCACATGTGTGGACTCAGCCTAGGTTGAGTTTGGGAGACACCCCTTGGGAGGATATGAGAGATTCAGGTGGAGAGGTACATTTTTCAGTCTAGTCTGCCTGGTTCTCCGCCCCCCCTCCACCCCTCCCACAATTTTATGTAAGTTCTTGCTGGTACCCTTTTGTCAAAAAAATTACAGATTTTTTTATTTTTTCCTGCAGAATGTCTCAGACTTAGCAAAATGAAGAATTAAATGCAACTAATTGTTACTTATATGTAAACTTTCAATCTTTTGAATAGTTTATTATTCAGTCCCCTCAGTAACTGAAAGCTAAATGTGTCTCTCCTCTCCTAAGACGTGTTTTACCAGAACAGCTGCAACAGCCTGCTCAGCAGTGTGGCATTAAGGGGGCAGGAGCTGCCATTTCCCCTGGAGGCTGCTCACTCCCACCTCCATTATGGTCCTAAGTCACTGCTTCCTTCACTGAAGAACACTTTGTTGCTTCCTGTGGAGGTGGGGGTGGGGCCTCAAACATTATAATTAAAAAATGAGAGCTAGTGAGTTCATAGCTGACTTTATTTCACTGATTTATTCATTGGTTATTTGTTCCACAACTTTTGAGTTCTCACAATTTGTCAACTTATGCTAGTGAGTTAGTAGATATTTCTGTTTTTTGTCTCCCTCCTTCTCTTTCTTCCTCCTTCCCTTCTTCCCTCTCTTTCTTCTCTTCCTCCTTCCTTCCCTCCTTCCCACTTTCTTCTCTCCTTTCCTTCTTCCTCTTCCTTTCCTCCTTTCCTTCCTTAAAAGGTGTTGATATCCACCTACGCTGGTTACAGAGACAAATGATGTACAAAGGAGATACCGAGTTAAAAGGCACACTCCCCTTCCTGAAGGTCTTAATGTAGAGACTCTCAATAAGTAAATCAATAAAAAATATGGTGGTGGTGTACAGTGGTTACAGCTGGGAGCCAAGGAAATGCAGAGTCAGGAGCTGTGGAGCCTCCAATAGAGCAATGATGGGCCTGAGATTTGGCCCAAAGAAGGAGCACACAGCCAGGAGAAACAGGTGCCAAGGCTCAGAGGCACAAGGGAACATGGTAGAGGGATTCCACACAGCAGAGTCCCATGGCCACGCCAGCGTGGCTTATCTCATGCAGGACTAGAGTGCTAGTGTAAGCAAGGTTAGATTTACAGCTTATATTTACCTTTAAAGAATGGGAATCAATGGTGAATTAGTAAATCAGAGATTACTGACTCAGATTAACATTTAAGAAAGGTTATTAAGAACTCTTAAATCTAACTGAGGGTAAGAGAGGAGATTGACTTTTTTGTTGTTGTTTGCCTACTTCTATAAAAAAAAAAAAGAAAGATTATTTTGGTAGCTGTATGAGAATTTGATTAGAAGACAAGACTGGCAGTAAGGTTGGCAGTAATCTAGATGGGAGACAGAGGAGCTTTAAAGAGAGCACAGGAAGAAGGGATTGCCATGTGATGGTAAGGTGTTGCGCGTGGTAGCCTCATGTGTCACGTGGATATTGGAGGTAGAGAAGATAAAGGAAAAGGCTCACCTAAAGATGACCTGTAGGTTTTTTGCTTGAGCAGGTGGGTGAAAAGTGGTACCAGTCATGAGATAAGAAAGACAGAACAAAGAATACGTCTCTCTCTCTCTCCAGACATGCGCACATACACACACACCCCTTTTATTTATAAAATAAAACTTGTCAAGGAGCTAATGATTGATTGAAGGAAACTTAGTGTGCCTTATAAACTTAAAATTACCTAGAACTGTTTGTTCTAGGTAATAAGTCAAATAGAATTAATATTAGAATTAATATTTTTATTTGTTGTGCATCTAACTTTTTTTTTAAAAGGGGGAAAGGCACATTTCTGAATAATAATATAAAATAATAATATAAAATAAAAACAGATTTCTTAATAATAAGCCCAAAACATTAAACATTTGAAAATTTACAGCCACTATAAGTCACAAAAAGAGAAAAAAGGGAAAGGAATCACAGCCTTTCCCTCAAGTATTCTATGTGTTGTTTGGGTGGGTTTTAGTGATATACTGAGTTCTTTAATAGAGCCAGTGATAATAATGATTAAAATAAAATATTTTACTATTTTTCTACACTATTATCCCTGCTTTAAAAGATGAATTTAATTATGAATAGGTCAAACTGACAATAATTTTTATTTAACTATTCAGATACGGTAACAAATCTTCTTCTCATCCCTATGTTCATCTGCTAATCTTCCATATACCTTATAGGTAATCACTGTTATTAATGTCTTGTTTCTCCTTCCAGAAAAAATTCTAGGCATATGCAAGCCAGCAAAGATACATATTCTTTCTTTCTCCTCATTTAATGTGTTTTTTTACTCTAATCGTGAAACACAATGAAAATTTTTCTGCACTTTTTCATTTTCACTTAATCTACCCTGCAAAGTTTCTTATATAAGTATATAAAAAGCTTTTTGACCTTTTTTTACAGCTGCATGGTATTCCATTGAATGATATATATGATGTATTTTTTAACAAGTTTCCTACTGAAAGATATTTAGGTTTTCCCTCTAGTGTTAATACTTAAAACTGCTGAAATGCCTCATATGTAGAGGTCATTTTGCGTATGTGCAAGCATTTCTGTAGCATGCACTCTTAGATGAGAAATTAGTGTTCAAAGTTTTCAAGTTTGCAATTTTGACAGGCATTGCCAAATTGTCCTCTATAAAAGCTGTACCTATTTAACTCCTACTAGCAATTTATGAGAGTGCCTTTTGTCCACAGGCTTGTCAAGAAAATATGTTCAAACTTTTGGAATTTTGCCTGTCTGACAGGCAAAAAAAATATATCTCTGAGTAATTTTAATATACATTTTTCTTTATATGAATGAGTTTGAAAATCTTTTCATTTTTTATTTTCCATTTTGTGAACTATCTCCTCATATCTCTTGCCTATTTTTTCTATCAATTTTCTTATCAATTCATGTATAGTCCATTGTCTGTAATATGGATTTTGGAAATATCTTTTTTGCTGTTCTTTACTTGCCTTTTGATTTTGCTTTTCTTGGTTTTTTAAATTTTTTATTTGCCATTAAGACATTTTTGTGTTGAAAAATTCACCAATTTCTTCTTCATTTATGGCTTATGGATTTGTGTTATAATTTAACAGATCCTCCCATTTTGAGATCATTAAAGAATTCCCCCAATTTCTTCTAGCTCATTTCATTTGGAATTTATTCCGGTGTGTGATATGAGGTACAGTTCTACCTTTATTTTATATTTTTAAGTGGTTACCTACTTGCCCTAAGTCCATTATTTTTAAATCCTTGGGTAATTTTTTTAAGTAAATCATGTGTATAACTTTCAAATGTAAAGAAAAATACTACTACATGGAATGAGTGGATTTGTTACATTGATCAGATTAGGGTTCTCCCAGCACATAGATTGAGATTTTTACATTTTGGAACTTCACGTAGTAAATTTCAAGTTGGTTACTGCCAGCACACTCTACTTTCATCCACTGCTACCATCAGCACCACCTTCTTAATAGGTCAGAAATTCTGGACAGTGGGAAGCAGAGCCCTCATCGTTAACCCCATCCTTACTCTCACCAGGCTTTAAAGTCAGCCCTTCCTCTCCCGGTCCTAACTTTGGTTCAGAGAGATTGCTACTATCATTCCAGCCAATAATTCCACTCATAATTTTAAGACTGCAGAGGAAGAAAAGTATACATCTTTTTTAAATAAAATGCTGTTACTTCTCTCACTGCATTTAATGAAGTCATAAACATTAATTAACACACTTATCTTCTCATGCAAAATAGCTTATGAAGTTTTCATGAATATGTAAAGCAATTTGTTGACCTTTCCTCAAAAGTAGATTAATATTGCTCCTTCTTTACATTGTTCATTTACTTAGTCAATTCTTTTTCATTGCCTAAAGATAAAGCAAAATTAAATCCCACCAATCATTTGAATAAACATATGTCAATAAGTATTGAGGAACTTCAGAAATGTTGGTAACTTTTTACCTAGTAACCTACTGTCTGGAAATCTATCCTAAGAAAACAGACTGAAATATGGTGAATTTTTTTTTCAAAATGTCTACTAATTTAAAAATTGGAAATAACATCTAATCATTTGGAAAGACAGAAAAAAAAACTTTGAATAAACACAGGTAGAATCACCAGGTGGAATATATATATAGGCATTTAAATGATATTTAAGAAGTACCTATATCATTTTAAAAGTATACTCGGTAGTGACTGTCATTTTTTGATAACATTAAAAAGTAACATTTAATAAAAGAGATATTCAATAATTTATACATTACTGATTTAAAATATGTAAAAGAAAGCAAGAAAAGTATAAATATAGACTAAACCACAACTATGGAAGAGAAACAGATAATCACTGTGTGAAAAGAAAATCAAAGAATGCATTTACTAAAATATTAACAGAGGTTTTGATTTTTTTCTTTTTTTTCTGTATTTTAGAGTGAGCATAACTAACTTTGATGATGGGAAAAATAAATAAACTTCATTAAATACATAATCCTTATCCTGCATAGCTGGTTCATGGAAAACTGTATATGAGTGATGGGTAAATTATTGAATACCTCCTGCATTACAAGTTATTATTTAATTAACCAATAAATGGCAGACATGAGTGAATTTCACCTACTGGTCCATTAATTATTCCATGCTAACACTCAGAAATCTTGTATTAAAACAAACTGAGTGAAAGTTAGTTTATTTAAACAATTGGGGAAACAAGGAAGTTCTGCTATTCATCAAGTAGAAGATTTGAATTGTGTCTCTGCCAGGTGTTACCATGAAGAAAGAAGAATGTTAGTCCTAGGAAATGTTCCATCTTATCTAGAAATGTTCACTATTAGAAATTACAATAAAATCTTAATTCTCCAGAGATTATCAAATTCTTTATCCTGGAATATATATTTCTAGTTTTATCTCAGTGGCAATTGGGGTTCAACTACTTATTTTAACTAGCTTCCAACTTATTAAGGCCAGATAAAAATTCCCATGGGCAATTGTGGAGGACAAAGACAATAACCATACGCAGAAGCTATCTTTTAGGCCAGAAACATATTAGGGAAAAACTTTATTACTAATTAAATAAAAATTTGTTTTCATTTGGTTTGAGATGGAGTTAAAATGAAACAATGTAAATAATACTCAAGACTCTAAAGCATATAACAATTCTCATAGAAAGCTTGAAATGTTTGCAAAATATTTCTAACTTTTTCTTTTCATCCTCTTCCTACCCACCACCCCCAGCCCAAAATACTGTGAATAAACATGTCAATTTCTTCACCTTTGGAACTAACATTTTCTGGCTAAGCGCATGAATATCACATCATTTTGAGTGTCTATATATCATTATTTTGAGTGTTTAATATCACATCACAGTGTTTTCACTCAAAAGTCTTCTTTGATTAAATCCTCTGCTTGGTATTATCTTAAAAGTTCAAACATGGATGCTGCTTTAACTTTCAGAATCTGAGAATTTCAGAGAACCTGAGCAAAAAAGAATGAAGACTTTCTTGTTTAAGATGGTATATCAGCAAAAAGTCACTCTTGGAAAGAGTTTGATTTACCGTTGATGAAATAAGTTGCCACTCATATGATAGTCCCCGATACTTGCTTCCATCTGAACTTCAGAAATGACCTCCTCACCTTTAACCTTTCAGATTATCAATATTGATATTCTTCTGTATTTGTTAATCTTTTCACATGAGGTAAGCACTTTACATATGTTGTTTCGATTATTTCTGAACACAACTCTGCAAAAAGCTCTATCTCAAAGAAGCCAAGTGACTTACCCAAGGACACAAAGATTTAAGAGATACAATCTAGCTGTATCTGACTCCAAAGCTAGTATTCTCACCACTACCCCTATTGGATAAAAATGATACTTTACCCTATTCTCCCTTATGTCTTCTGTTTTGACCAGATGCATCCCATGGTAGACACATGTAAGCTACGTAGCTTAGTAGGAATGGAGGGTCTCAGAAGAGAATTTGATGGATTGGAAAGCAAAGAGTTGAGGAAAAGAAAAATGGGGCAACACTAGGGGTAAGGACATGACATAGAATGAGAAGGCAAATTTCACTTCCATAGGCTACTTAGTATCATAAAGACCCTTGTTTGGCAAAATTCAGGGCTAATGAATATTCTCCTAAGTACCCAAGTGAGAACTTCTAAAGAAAATAAGAAACTAACAGGATGACATGTGATTCCGGTAGGTTTGACTCTCAAACCAGAGCAAATCTTTATGTATCACTAAAGCAAAGCAATATGTCTTCACCTGTTAGGAAATTTCTAAATTGTATTCAATAATACTCTCTCCAGATTTAGGGGTCATTGCTCAAGTCTGGTCCCTAATTTGTATCCATCTTCTGTGACTTTGCTGTCTTAGAAAATGCTGTCTTAACACATTTATGATATATGGTTTTGGTTATACATACTTATATATTTTTAATTAGTATTATAAAGTTAGAAAGTAAATAGAAATAATTATTTTATCAGACTGGGAGCTCCATGAAAATAGGGACAGGTAAATCCAACTTTTAACCCCCGGCACCTACCTCAGTGCCTGACTTCATGTACGTGAGCAAAAAATTCTTATTATGTGAATGACAAAACTTATTAAAAATGTGGTGCATCTTATCCGACTGACACTTTGTCTGAAATGCCTGTCTTCCTCTCCTTTTTATAATAAAATTTCAAGGTTAATCCATGAAGCCTTTCTGCACTCCTCTCCCACCCTGATCTCTTTATTCTCACCATTTAATACATGAATATTGACTTCCTGATATTTAATGAGCAATTGTTTCCTGATGGTTTATAACATTTTAATTATTAATGTCAGACATTGAGGTAGGATTGGCTAGGGTTCCAATCCCAGGTCTACAGTTATGCAGTATGTGACCTTGGGCAACTGACTAGGCATCACTGACCATCAGTTTCTTCATCTGAAAATGGGTTTGCATGTAGTTTGTAGGATTGTCATGTGATTTCAATGAAATATACATTAAAAATGTCTAGTCAGTGCTTAAGTGCAGGCTGTCAAAAAATGGCAACTTTAAAAAATCTTACATAATGTTTAACATGAGATTAGAAATACAATAAATATTCTATAAATACATGTGAGTTGGCTTATTAAATGCCTGAATTTCAAGAGCTAAAGTAAATGTCATTTGACTCTTTGGAGAATGTGCAGAACCTTCACCGGTTATCTCAAGGTATCTCAATGAGTGGATTATGCAGTAAAGTGCTTTGGCCTCTGAACTCTATGCTGGGCTCCCAAGGACACTCTGCTCTGCACCTGTTTATGTATTGCAGGTCCTCCCTTTACTATAGCTGTGCTTATTGCGGATTGCACAAACATTCTGCCTCTGTTAAAGACACTGAACTCTTTTAAGAATGAGTGACCTGCATGTACTATTGATGTCTTGTTTAGTTCTTACAACAGTTCCCTAGTCACGTAATACCACTGCTCTTTGATTCTCCCACCTGCATGTGTGGGTTTGTGCTGCTGGAATGCTAGAGGGCCAACTGCCACAGGTGATCTGAATGAGATGTGTAAAATGTGAGAAGAGGGATTGCACTAATCTCCTTAAGGATTGAGAGAAGAAATTTCTTTCCCATTAGTAGTTCTAGAAAAATCATGGCTCTATCCTAAGAAAGTCATCAAAGAGGAACCACCTACTCCAATTTCACCATGGAACTGACCTGTTCAAGTCAGCTACCGTCAGGGTAACAGGTAATGTGAATCAGACAGTCAGCAAAGAGCATCACTTGAAAAGAACCACAGCGTGTATGTCTCCAAGGGCCATCCTCAGCATCTGGCCATGTTACTGAGCCCCTCCACTCTGATCCTCAATTTCTGAATTGTACAGTCACAGATGAGGTAAGAAACAGACCCTGGAGAACTGTCACTAAAGAAAACACAGCTAGAGTGTCCATGTGAGCCAGGAAGGGAAAACTTCCTCCTTCATTGGCCCAGCACCATTCGTTAGTCCATTATCTGGGATTCTTGGATTCTTCTTGTCTCTCTCCCCTCTCCCTCATCTTTCTTCCTTCCTTCCTCCCTCCCTCCCTCCCTCCCTTCCTTCCTCCCTTCCTCCCTTCCTCCCTATTCTTTTCTTAAAAAAAACCAAACATGATCATGGATGGCATGAACTTTTTCTACTTTGGAGGCTGTGTGACAACATGGAAAGAACATGAATTTTATATAATATGTAAAAATTTCACATAAATAATTAAGAAAAACACTTGAAAATATACCAAAATGTTAATAGGAGGGATGGCTGATTTGTAGGATTTTGAGTAATTTTTTTCCTTCCGTTCTTTATACTTGTTTTTGGTTTTTTCTTCAAGTGCTTTAAAACGGACGTATTTTATCTGAAAATAATAGTAAAAATAATAATAGCAAAAAAACTGGTTAGACGTAACTAGATTTTAACTGTTGCTATACCTAATAGCTAACTGTGTAAATTAAACAAGTAATTTATCCTCTTGCAGCCTAATATTCCATATGGGTAATTTGGGGCTAGTATTTACTTACCTAATAGGGCTGCTTTGAGGATCGGTAGGATACTAGCATATTGTGGGTATTCTGTGAATATCAGGGCCCCATAGTAGGAAAGAGACTGGCTCATGGGGGAGTCAGGAGTATAGGCCTGGGGGTGAGCAAGCCCAATGGGGATAATGTGTATTTGTGTCAGGTTCTAATATTTAAGATGGGAACTCCTTTTTCAAATATACTCAATTTGCCTCTAGTACCTACTTGAGGCAGGTGCTTTCCTAGGCTCTGAAGCTACAGCAATGAACAGTGCTGTCTTGCCCTTGTAGAATCTACATTACAGATTTTCCATTATGTGCAAATCAAAGTGATTCTCATTGCCCCTTTCCCCTTAACTCAGTGCTTCCAGAGACCTGCTGGCTATAACTGAGGCATGAATGGCTGAAGTACTGATATATGGCAGTGTATCTCTAGAGAAGGAGCATGGAAATCTGTGCTACTTAACAAGTATCCTAGGTGACTGCTTAAAATGAGTAAGTCCAGGGAACACTTAAATATGGTAAACTGATGAAAATGGGGGAAATCCATAAGCAGATGAAAACGATGAAGAAATTCCCAAACTATGCAGAATACTCACAGAACATATTCTTACGAGTGAATCATTCACTAGATGAGGTTTGACTTTGTCACTACCATGGTTAGAAATATAAAGGAAATGGAATCTGGAAAAAAAAGACCTACTTTGTCTTCTATGTATCACAGCAAGGAGCAGATCCTATTCATCTTAATATATCATTTTCTTTTCAGGAAGACTGTCAGAGCATAGGATATGGGACGATCAGATATTGTTTGTTGAATAAATGAGTAATATTAAGAGCTTCTGTTTTTGATACTTCACTGAGTTTATTTATTGACATAGAAAATTCATTTATAACATTTTTGATTTTCATATCCATGCTCTGCAAGATAGTATTAGCCCCGGATTAGAAATAAGTAAATGGAGGCTTGTAGGTTATGTAACTTTCCTCATAATAAATAGCTAGCACATGTTTGCAATTAAAATAAGATCTGTTGCATGACTACATCTATTCCTTTCCATCATGCTGTACTGTGAGTGAAGCTGGTTTACAACATTGGATTATGCATATCGGAGCAGAGCTTCGGGGGGGCGGGGCATGGCATATCTCAATTGGGAATCTAAAGGGCAGTAACTGGCAGATTCAATGTTAGCAGTTGAAGACACCTGCTCTACTATTGACAAGTAATATTACTTCAGTTACAACCCACAATGCTCTCTGAGGGCTCTGCTCCCTTCAACTGTACTCCTTTCCTGAAAACTGAAGGCCAGTTAAAGAACCGATGTATTTCTGCTGAATATTTGTAGGCCCACCCTTCAGATAGTTCATCGATAAATTGCTTCTGTAGGTGTGTTAATACAACCAATTAGGTTACTAGCAAACCCTCTTACTGCTCTCTTCTGGGTGAGACTCTGCTTCTAAAGATTCCTTTGTTGTATAATTAATCTAATGCCTTAGGTGTCAATTTTATGAGTTAAACTTAGGATTCCAGAAGTTCTCCCTTATGTCCCTGCCAATATTCACCACGGAGGCTAAACAGATATTCAGAAATGCCTCAAAATAAAGACTTACATTGTTTGGCTTTTGGGGTGAGTCTGCACTAATCTTCATTCTTATGTTTCTTCTACTAATTGCTAAAATATAGCATTTATCTGTGATTTTTTCCAGTCTTCCATGCAACTTGAACTTATAAACTAAATTCTGCCAGACTTTCCTTCTCTACTGTTTGACAGGAAATATTTAGTGATAATTTCTCTTCCATACGTATAATATCTACCCCTTTCCTAATATTAATAAGTATCAAACAGGGGGGAGGGAGTCATTCTCATAAAAAACAGTCACTTCCTTTTTTCTCAGCTTGGCTCCTTTTCTGGTTTCTTTTACCACAGAACAGCGTTTTTGGTTTGCTGTTGCAGCTTTGGGAACTCTGCTCCCTGCTCACCCTTCCTTCTAAAGTACCTTTGATCATATAAAAGAGGCTGAGCTCCTCTGTCTCTTTCCCTGGGATAGGAAGTCCATTACAATGAGATACAGACCTGCCTGTGGTGAGGCAGGCCATGATGATGCAGTCCACAGCGGGAGGCCTGTGTCCTAAACCCACAGGAGGCAGGAGGGCATTCTGTAGTAAATTAGCCAGAGTTGGCAAGTCTAGGGCTCACCCTGGCATAGCCAGGGCACTTACAGAAAACAGTGTTTCCATTAACAAGACATGGAATGCTCAGGAACTTAGACCCCGCCCCCCCAACAATATGACCCCTTCTCCCTCCACCAAAATAAAAAAAAGAACTTAAAGAAATTAAAATGTTTTTCTCCATTTTTTCCTGTGGAACTTAACTTTCATAAATGTACCAAATAGAATAGATTGCAAGCAAGCCTCATTATAATATGTGTGCATGCATGTCTGTGTGTGTGTGAGTGTTTAAACTTGCTCAAGTTACTTTAAAGTTTGTTACTAAAAGAAATAAACAGATAAATAGGTAGATAGATAAATAGGAAGATAGACAAATAATAAATAAATAAACAGCAATTAGCTTGTAGCTCTCCCTACCTACCAACATGATCTAGTTTAAAAAAAAATGCTATCTATGGCTTAACCATTTCAAAATATGGTATTTTTCTTCTCCAACCTGGATAAGTGAAATATGTCACTTATATTGTGTTCCAGTGACTTCCACCTGACACACTAGGAGGATAAGGAATTGTGACCTACAAAAACTAGTTCCGCATAGCCTGACATGGGAAAGGGGCAAAGCTTGACCCTACCCAAGTTGAGATGCAGGGCAAGCCTTCCCTCTTGGAGCTCCAGGGTGATGTGGTCTCCACGTTGACCTTCTCCATGGAACAGGACTCCATCTCCTTGCATGCTCTTGAACTTCAGAGAGATCACATCTTTGAGAGTGCTCATCAGCTTCTGATTGAACCTGTACAGAAGGGAGCTTCGGCCATCAAAGTCAGCGACATCTGATTCTGGACACAGAGAAAGAGAGAGAGAGAGAGAGATCAGTGCATATCCTCATAATTGCCCTTCCTGCTTCCCATCTTAGCTGTTGTCCAATTCATAGGAACGTTCTTGAAATCTGAAAGGTCCCATCTCAATGGGAAGCATAGAGACTAGACGCAATATAATTAGACTTGAGGGAATTATTTATTTACAGGCAACCACCACCACTCAGTCAAATTGAACCGATCATCAGCCTAGAAGTAAAACCTCTCGTTAGTGATATGTCAGCTTTTGCTTGAGGGGACAGGAGGAGAATACCACAAGCACCTATGCCAGGCTCCACTGCGTTAGATGCCTGGTTGTAATAATCTCTCATGATTTATCTTCTGTATTAATTTGTTTCTCATAGTTGGAGCCACTTGATCCCCTCATTTCAGGCTCAAGGATAGAGATGGAAAATATAGTTTATTATTACAACTCTGATTGAATAGTACCATCTTCCTAGAACCCAGTGTTGAGAAGGATTCTGAGGTTTCCTCTGGGTTCAGTGGAAAAGAATATGCAGTGAAGGAAGATTTGGTATTTGAACAGAGCCAAGTATATTGCATCCCCACCATCCCTGCCTTATCTTGTGCTGGTGATATGCGTCCTTTCACAAAAATACAAAATACAAAAATGTTCATTCATTATCGTTAAAGCAAAAAAGAGAAGATTAAGTAATTATGATTTGGATAAACTTATGCAGTAGATGTATATAAACATATCTGAAAATTGTATGCCAAAAAGTTAATAGGAATTCTCACCTCACCATGGAATATGTACAAATGGCAAATAAGTATAAGAAAAGATGCTCCACATCATATGGCATCAGGGAAATGCAAATTAAAACAACAATGAGATAATACTGCACACCTAATAGAATGGGCTAAATCTGGAACATTGAAAACACCAAATGCTGGTGAGGATGTGGAGCAACAGGAACCCTCATCCATTGCTGGTGGGAATGCAAAAACGGTACAGCCACTTTGGAAGACACTTAGTAGTTTCCTACAAAACTAAACAAAATCTTACCATACTATCCAGCAACCTTGCTCCTTGGTATTTACCCAAAGGAGTTGAAAATTTATGTCCATGCAACAACCTGTGCACAGATGCTTATAGCAGCTTTATTCATAGTTGCTAAAACTTGAAAGCAACCAAGATGTCTCTCAGTAGGTGAATGGATGAATAAACTGTGGCACATCCAGACAATGGAGTATTATTCAGCACTAAAAAGAAATGAGCTATCAAGCTGTGAAAAGACATGGAGAAAATTTAAATGCATATTAGTAAGTGAAAGAAGCCAAACCGAAAAGGCTATATACTGTATGATTCCAACTATACGACATTCTGGAAAACGTAAAACTATGAAAACAGTAAAAAGATCAATGGCTGCCAGGGGTTGGCAGCAGGGAGAGGGCAGAGCACAGAGAATTTTCAGGGCAGTGAAAATACTCTGTATGATGATATAATGATGGATAAATGTCATTCTAAATTTGTCTAAACCCATAGAATGTACAACACCAAGAGTGAACCATAATGTAAACTATGGACTTTGGGTGATTATGATGTGTCAGTATGGGTTCACCAACTGTAATAAATGTACCACTCTGGTGGAGGATGCTGATGGATGGGGAGACTATACACGCGTGGGTGCAGGAAGTATATGGGAAATCTCTGCACCTTCCTCTTAATTTTGCCGTGAACCTAAAACTGCTCTAAAAAGTAAAGTCTTAAAGATAAATTAATAGGGACTCTATCTGGGAGGTGATGATATAGATTATTTTCACATTATTTTTCCTATTTTTAATTATAAAAACCTTTACAGAGAACTTTTATTACTTTTATAATAGGCAAAAATCTAAAACTACTTAATTATAACTTGAGACATTCATTATATACCATTTTATGTGGGTGGGATGGTGGTGAATGGGCGTATGGAGAGAGTGGGATTAGTCTTATTTGAAATCAAGTACTAAGGAAAACTCAATGTTTCATTATTTACCAAGCAATTAAAATCCTCAGCTTGAGCCTACACAATGATAAATTAAGTTTTCTTTTTTTTTTTCCACCAAGGATCTAGAAACATCCTTTGTAAAGCTAAAATTCTGAAATGAAAATAAAAATGAAATCATATTTTTACTATAACTAGTTTTAAAATGCAATTTCACCATTTAGTCCTATGGAATAAAGTGGTTCTAACCAAAAGGTTGTTGATGACTCCTTAGACACCAAAAAGCATAAGTCCAGATATAGAGATCTTCACAAACCTGCACCTCTCTCAGAGCCTGCTCACACCACCCCATCACTCCCCTACAACTGTCTCCTGAACTGGACTCTACCCAAACTACCTGGAGGCTACTCAGCAAGCTATCATCAGTCATGGAACAATGAAGAGCATAGTGTAGATAAGATCAGGGATTTTAAACTGATAGCCAGAGCTTGTTAGCTGGGTCACTTTGGGCAGCTCTACCTCTCTAAGACTTGATTTCCTCCTCCATAAAATGGGATAATTAATATCCTTCAGAGAAGACTGCTGTGAGAATGAAATGGCTAATACATATGAAGTGATCGTACTCACAAGGTGACAACATTGTGTCTGGCACGTTATTGTGTTAAATTAATAATAGGTTGTAGGAGTGTTCACAGTGACCGAGCTAACCAAAGGGCTTTGAGTTCCTAACACGTCCAAGCTTGTGGCTGACACTCCACCTTCTCACCTAGAACAACGTTATTTCACTTGTTGATTTGACGGATTACTGCTTAGGAGATGCCAAGTTGGCTCCAAGTTTCCTGTTCTGCCATATTTCAGCTTCTCAAACTCTAGTTGAAACTCTTCATGTGTGCAGGGTGTGTACATTGTGTCCCCATGCTCTCTTCTGACTGCTTCTCCCTGCCACTGCACCAGACTCTGGGTTAGGAGCTGGGTCTTTAGGAGCTTTAGTGCTGAGTAAGTGGACATGAGACATATGATTTGTGGACAGTGATGCTAATATAACATGTTATGAGCTAAAATAGAGGTGTGCACCCGGTGCTATGAGAATACAAAGTTCAAACACTATATCTGCCTATGGGAATGGGACAAATGCTTCCATGAATAGACATGGAATTCGCTACTGCTAAAGAGACACTTTGTGCCATGTGTCTCAGTCTGCAGTGCCCAGACTCTTCCTTTCCCTACTCCTCTACACTATTCCCCCTCTCTTTCAATCCATCACAACATTTATGATCTATATTCCATTCCTTCCAACGTCTAGCCAATCTAGTGATTTAATGATGATAGAAGTGTTTGTGACAGGCTACCTCTAAGAAAACGCATCTCCATGTCGCCATGAGACCTAAAGGAAATTGAGCCCATTGACAGAACAGGAACAAAAAAATACTGTTGAAGTCTAACTGATCTGAGTTTCAATTCTGGTTTTACTGCTTACCAGCTGGGGGACTTGAGTCAACTTTCTTGACTTCTCTGAGCTTTAAGTATTCCTATCTGTGCAACAGGGCTAAGAGAAACCTACCCTACAAAGTCATTGTCAGAATTACATAAATTCATACCTGAAAATGAATAATCACTCAGTGACATTTCGTTCCATCATTCCATCATTAATCCAAAGGAATTACTGCAGTGGTGAAGATTTGAAACACTGTATAAAGATGGTATGAAGAACATGGTATGAAGAAATTCTGTTTGAGTTTAGGATTCAGTACCCTTCATATCACATTGAGCCGGCATCGTTCAAGCCCTTATCATCACCTTCCATATTCTTAAAATAGCCTCATAACTGTCCTCCCTGATTCAACTTTTGCCACCTCCCCCAAAGTCATTCTCTTACTTTCACGTCACCTTTGCTCAAGTCCTTTGGTGAACTCCCTTTGCACTAAGAATTAAATTCAGTCTCCAAAACCCCACTTGATCTGGCTCTGTTCTCCTTTCCCACCTCATCCTCTACTTCTCTCCCCAACCCTGACTCCACTCCAAGCACACTGTAGTTTCAATGTGTGTGTGTGTGTGTGTGTGCGTGTTATGTGCATGTTTGTGTGCACAGGGGGGAGGTAGTATATTACATAAGGAGCACACACCATGAGCCCTGTAATGCTCTAAATGTTTTTTGGTGCATGAACTTGTTAATCTTTTTAATCACCCTATGAGGAACAGACTGTTTTTATTCCTATTTTACAAATGAGGAAACTATGGCACAAAAAGGTGAAGTATGTAGTTATTGAGTGGCAGAGCCACACTTACCACCTGCCCCACCTGACTTAACCCTGCTCTGAGTGTGCTGAATCCTTGCCCAAGAGCTGCCCCTCTCTCGGATGCTCTCACGCTCAGCTGTCAGTCAGGTGCTTGGCTCTTTCCCTAACAGTTTCCTCCAGTTAGTTAGTCTCCCTCTAAGCACACTGGTACTCCCTTCATAATTCACCTCCCAACTGGAATCTGGTTATTGTTGTTTCCTGATTTGTCTGTAGTGCAGCTCTCCAGCATGAGGATGCATCACATGAGGGTGGGGCCAGATGTGTATTAACCACTTCACTGATTCAGAGCCCAGCACTGGGCCCAGAACTTGACGCTATCCAGAACACCTGTGAAATGACTTAGTGACCTAATGGACCCAATGACCCAAGCTACCAATGCTGGAGGGGGAGGCTGCTGATTGTCCCCTGACTTCCTGTCACATCACCTGCCCCCACCCTGTAAGCCCAACGGCCCATTCACACTCAGAGGGGTCATTTTCCTGGAGGCCCACACTCAGCCACTGGGATGTGATGCTGTGTTACTCCTGGGTGCAGACATGAGAGGCCCCAGAGCCTGGAATGAACCTGCAGAGAGTGGACGCCGATAGCTGTCCACCGATAGCTATATGAGAAAAACTTTGCCAGTCTAAGAGAACTCAGGCAAACACCCTGGACCTTTGTAATGTTAATTAAGCCACACATCAGCCATTCCACAGATGGAGAAATGGTAAAAAAACAATGAGTTTTTAAGAAGGACTAAAGTTTTCCTCAACTGAATACTTACTATTTCCCCCAGGCACAGGAGCTGTGTGAAGTTCTCAACATTCCCAACTTCACTTGGAGAAAACAGATTTAAAATGACAACAAAGGCCCATATTTTTATAGTGTTGCTATGAGATAAACAATTCTATGATATGCTGGGTTTTTCTCCTAAGATATTATTGTGACCACTTTCTCCTGATCCTCTGTTTTGGTACTCCTCTTGTGGCATGGGGTGTGGTTATGGACATCAACATCTTCATTCATGTGTTACAAGCAACCTGACAGAGGAGTCTCTTCAACAATACAAAAAAAGGAAAAAAATGAAGGAAAAGAAAGTATGTTGCAAGGTGTGTAAAGGGTAGAAGACAGGCTCCTCTTGGAGGATGGGGAAGTGTGTCATCACCTCAGAACGTAGTTTACGGACACGGAGAAAATAACCGACAAAACTAAATATACCTCTGTATTCTCTATTGATCCTCTCTAAGCCACTCATAGAGAATTCCTACTCTGGATGAGGTAACCCATTCTCTAGGGAAAGGGAACTAATTAGCACATACTGCCTAATTTAATGTTCTTAACAGCCCTGCAAGGTCCATATTGGGAAATTAAAGCTCAGAAAGATTATGTACCTTGCCCAAAGGCATACACGTAGTAATGAGCTGTTAGACCCCGAAGCCATAAGTGTTTCCTCATAAAAAATGGGGGGTTGGTATGAGGATTATGTGAAATTTGTGTCTCATGTACAGTGAGACTAACATGACATTGTACAGTGAGAATCACGCATGTACCAGGGAGTGTGCGTATAAGGAGATGCCAATTCAAAGGGAAGAGAATGTTAAATAAGAAGTTTTCTTTTCCTTAAAAGTTGGGATGAATTTCCCTGGGGCCCTGCTCTTCTGCGCCTTCTCCTTCACTCCCAGACCAAGTTCCTCAGAGCAGCGGCTCTTCCAGGGAGGGCCGGGAACCCACACAGATGTCTGAGAGGCATTTCTAGGATAGACATGCAGTGCCCTCTGTGTCCACACTATCTCCGCTAAGCTCGAACCCCCACCCTAGTCAATTTTTTGGTCTCACTTCACTCAGACATTCTTGCATTCAAACCTTCATGGGGCCCCCTCAACACGGCAGGGCCTGTGTTCAGCGCAGGTGGACAATGATAAACTCCACAGAGGCCCCGCTCTCAAGGGCTAAGCTGAAGGCAGCAACCACACCACCTCACATCCGAGGGGAGGAGATGAGCGCTGGAAAGCCCAAAGGAGGGTCACTTAAGCCTCTCCAGGAGGAGACAATGCTTCTCCTGAGTCCTGAGGGATGAGTGAGAGGTAGGCAGGTGAGGTGTGGGGAAAGGGCATTGCCAGGAGAGGAAGGAGCTGCCTCCTCAAGGCATGGAGGTCAGATCTCACATCTGCCAGGATTCAGACCCTCTGGAGCAGTGGCTCTACAGAGTGCTTTCTGCACCAGCAGTCTTCGTATCCCCAGGGAACTTGTTAGAAGTATTGGTTTTCAGACCTCACCACAGACCATCGGAATCAGAAACTCTGGCTTGGGACACAAACTTCTGTGTTATTGAGTCCTGTAGGTGATTGTGGTACGTGCTGAGGTGTGAGAACCTCTTGCTGAAGCATAGGATGCTGGGCAGTGGAGAATCAAAAGGTTGGGGACAATCAAAAGGTTGGAGTTTTATGATGGAGGGTCCTATGAAAAATAAAATAATATGTATTTCAGTGTGACCCTGAAGTCAATGGAGAAATAATTGTCAAAATATTTCATTCATGTTTTACAAGCATCTTAGGGAAAGTGCATGATCAGTTTGGGTTTTTCCGATGAACTCTCCGGTTTTTAGACGGTTCACCTCTATTACTTACGTGTTCAGCCTGAATTCCAATCCTGGCTCCCCACTGCACCCCTTCTCAGTGGAATTATCCAATTTTATTGTCTTGTACCAAGGTGGAAAAGCTCTAATGTGGTTCTTCTAGTGTTTGTTTGTTTGTTTGTTTCCTTTTTCCTGCCATTAATACATGGTGACCACTCATTAGAGTTCCTTGTTTCATCAACAATGCTGGTTAGAAACATCTGTTAGACATTTACTTCCTGGGGTGGACAATTTCTCCCTCTTTCTCAAACTCAGTTTTTAAGATCTCATTATTTTGAACTCAATTCAATTCAATTTGTGGTTTGTTAAGATGGTCATACTTTGGTAGATTTTCTAGAATATGAAGGGTAGGCCATTTTGTGGACCCAAGGAGACTTCAGGACAAGAGCAGGTCCTATAGCTCACTAAGCTCTCCTTTTAGGTCAAGATAAAACCAGCACGCACTTCCCTCTGTGCCAGCGGTACTGAGAGCGCCGGTGCTGGCCGACTTCCCAATGGGCCCATAATTGCTGACCCAGCTGTCACAGTTTGTTTTCTGAGAAGGACAGAGTGCTGGAGGCATATTCTGGCAGATTTGATGGATGTTGGTAGCTTGTCAACAAACAAGCTAAAAAAAGGGCTCCACTGAATAAAAGATTCCAAGCTCGAATCCCCAAGTGAGCTGAGAAGGGTTCTTGTGTGGGTCGGTGACAGAGTCTGTTTTCTCACAGGCTGGAAAGCTGAAGCTCAAAGTTGACGGGAGAAACTATCGATTCACCTTAAACAACTTGTCCCACTCACACTCTTCAGCTATTCACTGCAAACATGATTTTCAACACAATTACAGTTTGAAGTTTATCTCATGATACATTGTATAAGAAAGATGATTATTATTCAGACCGTACATTTGCACTGAAGACCCAAGGGCTTCGGCTAGCAATCCACAAACCACAAAGGTTTCCACAGTCCACTCAAATTTGCACATATCCTCTACCAATTCTGTGACTTTTCCAGGCCTTGTCAGAAGCTGGTGATAACCTCAGATGAACTATGAAAACAATGTAAGTTTCCAAAGCTAACTGTGACAACTCCTAAGAATAATTTTTTTACAGAATTTCTGACATTTCTGTGTATGATAGCAGGTGAAAAACAGGATAGGTCTCAAGAAAACAACATAAAAAACAGTCATAGTACAAAAAAAAAATAAAAACTCTGCATTCCAACCCTAACTTTAGCAGATAGACTTTTGAACTCTTACAGTCAGACTTGCCTTCTTATATTGCCTAGGTTTTTTTTTAATATCTTAGACTTGTAGACATCTCTGCACACACTTAAAATTGTTTGCTACCTACAAAGATTATAGCAAAATAATGTATTCATTTTAGGGAACTTTCAAAGTAGTAGAGATCCTTTCATTTGTTTATTAAATTCACGGACAGATGTTGGGCATATTCTGTCCTCTTTTTGGTCACTCTGCTGAGCTGTGAGATGCAAAGATGATTGAGACATGGACAGTTCCATTCAGGGACTCAGATACAATAACATTAAAACCTGGCAAATGAATCAGTTTGATGATGTAGGCTGTGATAAGGGAAAACATAATGATAGTCCCTACAACTTATTACCCACATAGGGACTTGTGAGAGTGAAAAGGGGAGCTAGAGATAACTAAACTGGGATGATAAGCATAGTCTAGGACTATATGGACAAAGTGGACCTATGGTCACCCCAAGTAAAAGGTGTAGAGCAGGCAGTAAGTGAGAAATGGCTGGTCACCCCACTAAGGGAAAAATAGGTTAACAGAAGGTTTCATTAAGGGGATAATGTTTCACAAATCTCATTTACAAGTTCACGGAAAGAATAATCAAGGCAAAGGATGATACTGAGCAGCCAACCCCTGTTGTGAAAACAGCATAATGCGATCATGTACTGCTCCCTTGCTTCATACGACCATCAATGATCTTCAGCCACAACACACAAATGCTCCCTGAAAGGGTGTTTGCACAGAGAGAGACATTTAAATAGTAGTGTCAAAACTGGAGACGAGAGCTGCTATTTCTCCCTCCTAAAACTAGTTGGCATTTTTTCTAAAAAAAGATTTACCATGGTTTTATTTTGGAGGGAAATTGAACACTCTTTGTTAATAATTCTACCTGGGCACAGTCTGTGGAATTTAGTGTTAGGAGGCCAGTGGGGGAATAACAGTAAGTCACCCCAGTGACCATTTCAACAGGGAGTAAATGTAAAACAAACTGTGGGAGGCAAGGCCTTGACATTTGTGTGGACGCCCACTGCTGCTTAAAGTGATTGATCTCACATTAGGTCATTTTCCCTTTTAAGCTTCCCTTTAAAATCACCACCATTAGCATACGGGTCATGAGAATCAGAGCTATACAGTCAGTCCAATCACACACCAGGCAGCAGGATGTTAATTCATCAGGAAAAATTGTTAACCCTGGAATTTCCCCTCCTTTACTGGCCTTACAAAAGACTTTGTTTTCTTGACCTCCGCATTTACAAGCATATCTTTGTCTGTCTTTCCTAGCTACTAAAAACCCTTGAGTTCCTAAAGGGCAAGATTGTCTTATTTATGTCTAGAGCTCCAAAGCTCTATAGGAGAGGTAATGTTTATTGTCCATTGAAGGAGTTTTAAAATCCTCAATCAGAAAAGTTATTTAGGATAGATCAGAAAAGTTGACTTAATCACAGTGTTTTTTACTTAATGTGCTTTTATTGCACATGTATATGTATATTTGTCTCTTCATAGAAGAGATTTTTCAGTTAGTCCTATATGAACCAAGAGAAAGAAGAGTGGGCAAATTCCATTCTTTGACCAACTTAATTTTAAGACATATGTGGGCCTCAATTTCCTTATCTATAGAATGAAGGAATTGCAACAAATGATCTTGGAGATTTTTCCAGCTATAAAATGCTATGATTTCCAAAGCTGGATTCAAAGCCCACATTGGGGTCTCCAAGTCCCCAGGTCTGACTGCTGCCATCCTGTCCCTTCACTTCTCCAGGGTTTGCGAAACTATAAACTTGGTCTTTTGAGTGTCCCTGTGATAGAACCATATGGGCCTTAGGTGCCAACGATGAAATTTACAACTTCGAGGCCTCTACCATGTATGATAAATAGCTCCAACTGATGGAACAACAACAAAGAGGACAGCTGAAGCAAGGATGACAAAGAGATTTATTTGGGGAAAGAGAATATGACTTCAGCTCTGAGGCTGATGGATTTTGGATGACACCACTTGGCAATAATTAACCAAATAGGAGCAAAATCTTTTCTTTGTGTTGAAAGGAGGCAACTTGAGGTATAAAATGATGGTTGCAATTTTTAATGAGATTGGGAAGCCTGACAGATCATTATACCTTATCAGAATTTATAATGCTTTTTAAAATTAATTAGCTTCCCATATTTAAAGAAATTCAAATAGAAGCCCCAGACAGAAGTCAACCGGGTTTAAAGTCTCCAGATGGCCTGATAAAGGTGTAGGAACCCTCCAGACCTGGTGTGTAAAAAAGTTTACCTCGTTCCTTTGAGGTACAGGTGAGATGAGGTCCTGAATAAGAAGGAAACAGAAAAATGGAGAGAAGTTTGATGACCAGCTTAAATACCAGATGAAGGTAATTATGATCAGAGCTAACACTTTTTGAATGCATATCATATGCCAAGCACTATTTCAAGCAATTTGCAAATATGAAATGAGCACTATTATTACCTCTCCTTTCATAGAAAAGGAAAATATGTCCACAGATGACCCAAGATTGCCCAAGATTACACAACTAGTAGGTGATACAGCTAGCTTTGCATCTCTGCTGGTTGGAGTGTAGAGCCCATGTGTTTAATGGTACTGTATACTGTCTTTAAAGGTGTTTACGTTTAATTGAAAATCCTTAAGATTAGCAATCACAGACATGAAAGTGACAATGCAGTAAGAATGAAGTGGCTCTCAGAGTTAGAAGAAGGGTTTGAGAAGATGATTTTAAATTCTGGCTCCATATAACAATCACTTAGGAACTACAAAAAATACTTGTGCTGGGGACCCTAGCCAGAGATTGTGACTTAGTTGGAGTGTGGCCAGAGTAGGTATTTAAAAATAGTACATACTCAGGTGATTCTTTGCAGACATAGGTTTGATAATGCAGGTAAAGAATAAAGGAGTAGAGGTGTGTTAGCCCAGGGGGTCCTGGACTGAGCAGTAGTTTAACTTTGTCCCTGGGCGTCTTAGCTACATATGCTCAGGAATTGTAGGTTGCTCATTTTGGTCTTCTGAATAAAGCAATAATATGAGGATTAGAAGATAATGATGTTTTCCCTCGAATAAAATTTCTCCATGTTATATAACTAAACACTTCCAGACACATAGTGGAAAGCTCCAAAATATAGAACCAGTACAGAACTGCATTCAAATCCTGCCTCAGAATACTACTGGTTGTGCCACTTTGAGGAAGTTGTTCATTCAACAAATTTAATTGCTATAATTGAAATGAACCTCATTCTGTGCTGACAACTGGGTATCTAATTATGTAGGATCTTTGACCTTATGGAGCTCATAAACCGGTAGGTGAGACAAGTAATTCACAATGAAATGCACAAGTAAATAGCCAGTAAATTATCTATTTATCTAATCTCTATCTATTTAGCTATACATAGATATATATGTTTCTCTCTAGCTCTGTCTCCATCTCTCCATATATCTATCTGTCTATCTATATCTCAATTGTTGTACACTGAATATTTGTATGCCCCCAAAATTCATATGTTGAAACTTAATCCCTAGTGTGATGGTATTTGGAGCTGAGCTCTTTGGGAGGTAATTAGATCATGAGGGTGGAGCCCTCACGAATGGGATTAGTGCCCTTATGAAAGAGACCCCAGAGAGCTCTCTTGCCCCTTCTGCCAGGTGAGGACACAGTGGGAAGATGGCCATCTATGAACCAGAAAGTGAGCCCTCACCAGACACCAAACACCAGATAGTTGCTGTACCTTGATCTTGGACTTTCTAACCTCCAAAACTGTGAGAAATAAATTTCTGTTGTTTATAAGACACTCAGTCTATGGTGTTCCATTATAACAGCTCAAACAGATTAAGACAGTGATCAATGCTTTGAAAGAAAAGAATGGTGTATTTTAAGACAGAAAAATAGAGTAAACTTATTTAAATTGGGAATCAATTGGCACCTCTTTGAGAAAATGATAATAAAGCTAAGACCAATTAAGAGTTGAGCTAAAGAAGGCAGAGGGAGTGGGGAGCATTCCAGACAGAGGGATCAGCATATCCCTGAGATAGAAGAGAGCATGGCATGGTAGAAGGCAGAAGAAAAGCCACCATGGCTTGAGCCCAGATAAGGAGGAGATCTTGCTGGATGATAAGACCAGTGAAGTAGGCAAAGGCCAGATCCTAGAGAGCCTGTTATTTATACACAAGACTTTGGTTTTATTCCTAAGTACATGCAGCACTTTAAAAGGTTTTCGGGAAAAAGTGGCTCAACGCTGTATTTTATGATTTTCCCACTGGCTGTAGCAGAGATAATGGACTAAAAGAAAAGACGAGTGAAAGCAGGTTGCTGCATTAAAAATTTAGATGATAGAAGATGTAACTGAAGTAGGCTGGTGACTATGAAGATGAAGAGGAATGGATGTATTGTGATGATTTTTGGAAGTAATACTGATAGAGATTGCTGATGGATTTACTGTGGGAAGTAAGGGAGAGAAAAGATCTCAAGAAAGATTCTCAGGTCTGCTTTGGGCATCTGGCAGTATTTATTGAAAGGAGGAAGACCAGGAGAAGAAGACATTGAGCATGGTTGGAGGGTACAAGTTGATTAAGAGTTCCCTTTGGGATATGTTAAATTTGAGCTATTTATGACTTAACCAAATTGAAATATCAATCAGGCAAATGAATGTATATTTTTAGAGCTCAGAAGAAATATTTGGCCTAAGATGCAAATTACCTAACTTTTCAAAAAGTGAATTCACCTTTATAAATTTCAGTTTCCTTTTCTGTAGTACATAGGAATAGCAATTCTTATCTTGAGAGACTATTGTGAGGTTTAGAGTGGGTGTCACACCATATTGTGCACAGTAAATGACAGTAGGGGAGGGAGACGATGATGGTGGTGGTGGCACTTCTAATGGCAATTGCTAACTTAATGGAAAAGCTGCCACCAACAAGAAAGATCCTGGTCCTCTTTCCCTGAAAACGCCTCCATTCGTCACAGCTTAGGATGGTTGTCCTCATTTCCGCACCTCTTCCTCTCTTGCAGTCTCCACAAGAGATGAATTAGTTTACACTATTCTATGTTAACATCTCTATTTCAAGTGTGCATTTTTCATTCAGCGACTCAGCGAGGTAGCAGGACCCGTGTCCTTTATTTACTCGGTTCACCAGCATGAACATGTTTGGACAAAGACTAATCAATCTGAAAATTGATAAGAAAGAGAAAACATCCATATAAAACTTAAAAATCAGATACCCCAGTTGACAACAGAGGTGACAGGAGGAAAAATGGTAATGGAGGAGGTATTCAATAATTCTTATGAGAAACAATGTAGCCAGCTTGGTTGCCAGATACCCACAGGGAGAAGATGTGTCATAGCCAAATGAACTCAACATACAGCAAGAAGAGGTGTAACTTCTTCAGAATGAATATCTGTAAGGATTTTAAAATTATTTTTTATATATATATATATATTTTTTGTGAGGATATCAGCCCTGTGCTAACATCTGCCAATCCTCCTCTTGTTTTTGCCGAGGAAGACTGGCCCTGGGCTAACATCCGTGCCCATCTTCGTCCACTTTATATGGGACGCCGCCACAGCATGGCCTGCCAAGCAGTGTGTCGGTGTGCGCCCCGGATTCGAACCGGCGAACCCCAGGCCACTGCAGCAGAGCGTGCGCACTTAACCACTTGCGCCACTGGGCCGGCCCCAAAATTATTTTAAATTTTACCATGAAATTATTTACTCCATGGAATTATTTAGCAGTAGTAATCATAATAGGAAAAGATCCCGTGCTGTGGTCTTTGTAAAACGCAGTGGGAGATGGCATTTTATCCTACGTTTAGGCATAAAGAGAGAACCTAGGGCTGGCAGGAAACTGAGATTCCAGAGCCTATAATAATGGTAGCAAAGACAACCACAGACACAGATCTGAATCCGAAAGACAGCCCTTGCCTGATGGAGAATACGGTTAATGATTCCAAAAAGGCATCACGTACTGGCAATACAGGCATTTCTCCGTGAATATACACCTATGTGAGTGCCAACTGTCACTTGCTAAGCACAGACTGTTTGCTGGATACTCTGCTCTATACTTTATACATAATAACTCAAGGATGATATAGTCTTTAAAGTAATTACCACTGTCATTTACAGATGAGGAAACAGAGGTTCAAAGAAGTCAAGGGTGTTTGCTGGAAGGTTCATTTTTTTAAAAGCAGACCATTAGTTCAATTGTTCCTAACCAAGCACACAAAAGGAATCTGTTGCTCTGAACATCATTGTGACCACGGCAAGAAGACAGCCCTGGTGACCTGAAAGCAACAGGAACCTCAGTAAAGTAGAACAGTCACCCTGGCATTTATAAGAGGGAATGAAGGTGATCAAAGGAAAAAGATTTTAAAAATAATAAATATTTAGGGAAATAGAGACATGCTTTTACTTCTAGAAATTTCAAAACAGAATATATCAGAATAGGCTTAGGAGCCTCCAAACACCTTCACTTTGGGAACTGCAACCATGGATAATCTCAGTTATCCCAATGACAACAAGTGTGAAATATTAAAGAAACCCATCTATACGGAAGATTCTAATAAGCTTATGATCTTTAGAACCTATAAATTGTATATATGCATACAGAGAAAGGAGACCCCCCCCCATTAGAAAGAATACTGTAACTTTTAGAAATACAATAAAAACTTTAAATAATGAGTAAGGATGGCTAGCCTCCAAGTCCAAAACATTAAATACACATTAAATATTCGTGGAGCATAAGGCAAGCGTCAGACACTGATCTAAGTCCCAGAGAGCAGACAGGTAGGACACGATCCCCTCTTATAGAGTAGACTGGCTAGGCAGGGAAGCACCAGGTAATTTTAATTACAAGATAAGACCTAGAATTGAAGCATAAAACATAAAAGGTGGTCACACGACAAGGTCTGGGAGACAGAGAGTCTTGAAAAGCAGGTGATATGTGATCTAGGTGGTGACTGGCAACCGGGAGTCATCCTGGTGAGGTAGGAGGAGGAGATTTCAGAAAAAAACATCTGCAAATATGAAAAGGTGGAGTCAGGAGAGAAGCTCATGTCTGTGCAGAGAAGCGGAGACGTACACTGAGCGGAAGCTGAATATGAGGGACGTTGCAAATGAAAGAGGGCGGAGGACCAAAGGACTTGGGAAGTGCAGACTCGTGCAGAGGCTACGAGGAGCCCATGGAGGGGACGAGTCAATGCTCATTTCAGAACCGTCCTGGAAGCAGGAGGCCATCAGAGCAGCTCCAGAGTGTTGGGTGAGGAAAGATGAGGGACAAGCTTGGCTGGTGATAGGCAGGCTGTAGAACCCACAGAATGGAGTGACTAAAGCTTGCAAAAGAAATCTACAAGCATAGGACTTTTAAGCCAGATTTGGAGAAAGAAAAAGAAAAAGGGACAAACAAAATAAAATAAAATGCAACAAAACAAAACAAAAGCCTCCTTTTGGGGCAGACCCTGTGGTGTTGACAGATGAAAGACAATGAAACGCCTCAGTTCCCAGTCTGCTTTGACTTCTCCAACAAGGAGAATGCTTTTCAAATCAGAAAGGGTAGTCTTTCTTAGGAGGGAATTGAGCCTAAGAGAGGTTAGAAAAGAGCAGGGGCTATCTCCTACTGTGAATGCCTTTCCTCCTGCAGGCCAGAGGAATTCTATTTTAAGCTTCTGAAAGGAGGTACAGACAGCATGAGAAACAGAAGAGCAGAGAGAGGCAAATATCTTCATTTCACACCTTCTCTTTCCTTGCCTCTTTTGCACTAAGCATAACAAAACCATGCAGATTTCCCCTGCTTCCCTTTGTGCCAGCCCCTCCTGCGGCCTGGGACTCCTTTCTGCCAGGGAAGTGACTGCTCAACTGTTGAGCCTCAGCTGAGATCGAAGATGTCACCTGACTCTTTCTGACACCAACAGTAACACTTGCTGACTTTCTCCTCTTTGCCCCCTTGGCCCCTTTGCAGATTTCTATCAGGCACATACAATCCCTTATTGCACGTTTCTGTTTACATGCTTGTTACCCCATCTCTGACTATCAGCAATGTCAATCATTCAACAAATACTCACTGAAAGTGTAATGTGTATTCAACATTGTGAGGGGCATGGGGACACATGACAGGCACAGTTACCGTCTTTTTAAGGCTTAGAGTTGAGTTGGAGGAGACAGATGTCAAAAAAAAACAATTACACAATTAATTAACGAAATGCAATCATAAAAAGTGCTTCAAAGGGAAAATGCAGGACTTAAAAACATCCAGAAAAGTTCTTATTTTTCCTCATATCCCTAAAGTTTTGCGTGATCCTTGGTATATCTTAAGTGCTAAATAAATGTTGTCAACTGAATGAATAAACGAGTAAATGAATGAATATGCAAATATTTCCAAAATGGTAAAAGTTTAAGTCTTAAGAAATTATAGAGCTATAAGATTTATACCAATCTTTAGCAATATACTCAAATGGAATTTTGAGAAAAATGTTATAAGCCCATAGAAAAAAATGAGTTATCTAGAAACTACAATGGTTGTATTAATAGCAAGGAATTCCAGATAAATTACGTGGTTTCCCATAGTGAGACAAGGAGACTGGACTGATACATGTATCCATCCATTCCACAAATATTCATTAAATACCTATTTGTGTCTATTAGGTGCTGGCACTTAATAGGCAAGGTACCTGCTTTCCTGGCACTTACATTCTGGTGCAGGAACTTGGAGAAGCAAACAACAAACAAGTAAGCCAAAACAAACAAACAAGATTCTGGTTTGTGGAAGGCACCACAAAGAAAACAAAAGCACATCATATAACCGTGGGTGAACGGTTGGTGCACAGGAAGTGGGGTAGGTGACTTGAGAGCGGAGATCAGAGAGGACTTCTCTGAAGAGATGGCATTAGAACTGGCAATCACATTGGCCAAAGGAGCTAACCATGTAAATTTTGGGGAAAATTGTTTTGTGCCTAGGGATCAGAAAGTGCAAAGGCCCTGAGGTAGAAAAAGTCTGCCATGTTTCAGAAACATGAAGAAGGCCTTTACGGACAGAGAAGTAAAAAGAAGTTGAATAAGTAGGCATGGAACACTCAATAAGGAATTTTACTTGCCAGTAAGGAGTTTCAATTTTATTTTAAGTGAAGCAGTCAGGAGAATGATATAATTATATTTTTTATTTATAAAGATCACTTTGGCTACTGCACAGAAAATGAATTTGGGGAGATAGTGTCATGGAGCAGGAACTCTAGGTAGGAAGCTATTGAAATACTCTAGGTGAGTACTGACAGAGGTGTCTACTCAGGAAGGCAGGAGAAGTACCTGAATTTAAGATGTGTTTTGGAGCCAGGAACTGGTAGAGCAACTATGAACTATAGATAAATTGATTAGGAGTAGAGGTTCTGGGAAAGAAGGAATCAAGGCTGCTCCCTAGGTTTTTGCTCTAGGAAGTAGATGAATAGCAGTGCCATTTACTGAGATAGGGGACATGTGCATGAGTAGGTATTCAAGAGTTCTGCTTTTGCTATATTAAACTTTAGATGTTTATTATAGTTTCAAGTGGAGATACCAAGGATATTGTATATATAATTCTAGAAGTCAGGCCAGGAGGTACAGATATGGAGGTGATCAGCATACACATGATATTTAAATTTGTGGAATGCTATAAATTCAGCTAGGCATAGAGTACAGATGGAAAGTAGAAGTCCTGAGACCAAGCCCTGAGAATGAGGAGAGGTAACAAGTGAGACAGAAGGGAAAGCCAGGGTTTTATAAAGTGGAAACAGCTAATTGAACCAAATACTACTGAGAGGCTGAGGGAAGAGAGAAAAATGAAGTAACCATTTGATTTGGCTACATGGGGATCACTGGTGGTCTTGATGGAGGTAGTTTCTATAGAGCATTCTGCATTACTGAGGGCTTCCCTGAAGAAATAGAACCAGCAGGTTGTATATATATATAGAGAGAGATTTATTGCAACAAATTGGCTTATGGGATTGTAGGGGTTGGCCAGGCAAGTTTGAAATCCGTAGGGCAGGCTGTCAGGAGGAGCAAGCTGGAAACTCTCTGTCAAGAGCCAAGGCTGCAGTGCACAGGTAGAATTACTTCTTCCTTGGGGAAACCTCAGTTCTGCTCTTAAACCTTTCGACTGAATCAGGCCAACCCAGATTATCAAGGATAATCTCCTTCACTTGAAGTCAAATGGTCACAGCTGTTAACCACATCACAGCAACACCTAGATTAGTGTTGGGTTAGATAACTGGGGACTATAGCCTAGCCGGCTGACACAGTAAACTGATCACCACATGTCAGGGAGGTGAGCTGGGAGAGACAGGAACTAAAGCCACGTTTTGGAGAGAAGCTAATCCGGGAAGAGGAGGGCAGAGGAGAAGAGGAGATAGCTGCTAAACAGGGCCATAGGGCTTTTGGGTTGTTGCTTTGTTTAATAGCTTATACAGCAAAATTTTATGTTTATAGGCATGACTCAGTAAAAATGGAGATAAGATGATGTTGAGAGAGTTTGGGGTCCAGATGACATGCTCAGGCATTGGTTTTAGATAGAAACTGAGAGACCTGTTCTTTTTTGCCTAAGGGAAAAAGCACCAAGGCCCCAGGACTGCTACTGAAGATGACAGACTGCCAGCTGAGGATCATTACAGAGAAGGATGTTCTGTGTCCAACAGCTCCCCAAGGTGGTTCACTTCCCACCACTCGCATTATTTACCTGAGGCTTATTTTCCCCTTAGAGGATGCACTCACTAGATGTGGAAGTTTCCTGGAGAGGACGCCACATAGGACTGGGCTACCTCAAAGGCAAGAGCTCTCAGGTGGGCCTAGAATTGCGCTATAGCAGATCTGTGAACTTCCTAATATTATAGATGAATTTGCATGGTACTGTGGGCACTTTTCTTAAGAGGTTCCCTTGCTGCCATCAGATTCTCAAAGGGGTCCATCACCAGAAAGAGATAAACATGTTGCTCAAAAGTCTCTTTGAACCCTACAGTCTATTATTTAACTTGATGCTACGAGTTTTTCTGTGCAAGCATAAGAACAATGGGCATTAAAAACAAGGATAATACTGGCCCAGTGGTGTAGTGGTTAAGTGCAGTGCACTCTGCTTTGGCAGCCTGGGTTCAAGGGTTCAGATCCCAGTCACGGACCTACACCACTCATCAAGCCATGCTGTGGCAGTGACTCACATACAAAATAGAGGAAGGCTGGCACAGATGTTAGCTCAGGGACAATCTTCCTCAAGCAAAAAGAAGAGGATTGGCAACAGGTGTTAGCTCAGGGCTAATCTTCCTCACCAAAACAAACCAAGGATAACTGACAGGATTGAGAGAAAACAAAAGTATAAGGACATGTTAAAGAGTAACAGGATTATTACAACAAAATAGATGGCTGAAGTAATAATATAAACAAACTTTTTATTTCAGCAGGAAAGCTTCATGTTGTACTTAAAAATAAACCTCCTAGTTGTGACAACTATTACCAAGAGAAGAGGTAACCGGAGAACCTAGACCCCCCAGAGATCCTGGGATGGGAAGCATATACCCTTGTAGGTGTTCTTTGCTTTGTGATGTAAGGGCCAGAGTGGAGGGCAGTGTCCCCTTAGCCTACTGGTTTGATGATGCATCTGTTCTAAAGCACATTCTTTCTGAAAGTTCCTGTTCAAGATAAAGACAGTGGTTTCACAGGTAAATCTCCTCTGTGCAGGACTTTATTTTTAGTAGACACTCTATGTCCATAGTTTCCCTGGGAACCTTGTTACCACTTAGTTCTCTGGGTCCCTATCCCCAGAAATCATAATCTAGTATGTATGGGACAGGGCTAGGGAAATGCATTTTTAAGGAGCAGTCCAGATGATTCTGATATAGGCATTCACTTGATCACACTATGAAAAACAGTGCAGGCATGTGGTCCCTGAGGCATTCCTGTGTCCAAATCATTGACCTAATTTATATTAAAGTGATAGTGATCAAATTTGTTCATTCATTAGGGGTCATTAGGTTTTAGAATATAAGTAGGATATGTCACTGCTAAGGCAGAAAAACACTTTATTATGATGCAATTTTATATTCAAATATAAAACCTTCAGGGGAGAATTACAGGGATGGGAACCTTTCCTGCATAATTCTCACCATATTCTAGAATGATTGCCAGTTCTACCATGTCTACAACCTTCCTTGTATGCAAGATGGAGCTTTTAAATTCAGTACAAACAACTCACAAATGAATGGATGGCTAGCATAATTCCAGCAGAGAAGCATTCCATGAGTTACATGGGGTGGAAATGCTCCTTCTCCTCCTCTTGTACAGCAAGTAAACAGGGAGAACTTTTTCCCTTCATGGTTCTAAGGGAGGGGAGAATATTATAATACCTCAGCTCACTTCTACGAAAGAACTGAGCTTAAATTATTCTTTTACAAGGACAAATGGTAGCTCAAACTCGAAGAACTCTTAATTTTGAACTTTTTTAAAGTTTTCTTCATCTTATCACCTCCAAGCTCTTTCATCTCTAAATAAGAGTTTTTATACCTCCGGGTTGAATTTCACGTTTTCAAATATGCATAAGTTGTTAAAGTCTAGAAAGAACTTTAAAATAATCGAGATCTCCATTCTCAATGCAGATCAACTGACAGAGTGTGGATAGTGCCACTCACAATCGCACACCAGTGTTGATGGTTCGTGTGGGTACTTACTATAGGAGCATCCGTAGACTTCAACTCTCATGCCAATCTTCCCACTTGGATTCCATTCCAGGGGCACAAAGCGAACAAACCGGGCTCTCACTGAGTGCAGCAGCTTGTGGTGCATTACGCTGTCAGCATTCATGTTTCCTGCAAAGGTCTGCGGAGAGACGAGGAGGCCCAGTGAGGTCTGTGATACCATGGCATCTCCCTCACTTGCCAGAGCTCAAGGAACACCAATGGAAATTCACATTTGTTACTCACAAAGTCTTTCAGAGAAAAGCCTCAATTTCTCAGATATTTCAAATGAAATTTAACTCGTGAAAATTTTGCCTTATGTGTTATATTTTTTCAGAAATACTGTACATTATTCCTTAAGAATCTCCCCCCTCCCCATTTTATGAATAAGTCAATCTTAGGAGGTCATAAGACAAGACACCTAAGAACTTCACAAAGTAAATAATACAGTGAAGTTCTGACATTCCTAATGTTCATAATGACTGTGGTATGGGAGATAACTGACAATCTCCTCTAGAAGGAAAGGCTTTTATTGAAGTAATTGTACCATTAATTGAGGCCAGTCACTACTCTAAGCACTTTTTATTATCACATCACCATTTTACAGATAAAAAACTGAAGCCAAGAGAGGGAGGGAGAGAAAAAAATCTTCAAATTACCCAATTGGTTAGTAATTGGTCTGAGATTCAATTCCAAGGTTGTCCTATTCCAAAGCCCGTGGTTTTTCTATAGCCCCACACTCTCCAACTATTCCACTGTTGTTATAAGAGGGAGAATAGGAGGCTCCAATTTTTATGTAATTCATTTTCACATTTCCTTGTGAAGTTTAAACAAAGGAACACACAGCACGGGAGCTATTTGGCACATTAAAATTATGCCTCCTAGCCTTCATTCAAGTGAATGATTTCTGGAGTAGAAATTTTCCTGCAGATGGAATGCAAAATCTCATACCTAGTCTCTTTTTTTTTCCATTGGGGTGAAATATGCATAACATAAAATTAACCATTTTAACCATTTTATATAGTTCAGTGGCATTATGTATATTCACATTGTTGTGTACCCATCACCACTACCCATCCCCAGAACTTTCTCATCATCTCAATCGTACCTAATCTTTAAGATAGGATGTCAACTATCAAGCTGATTTGCTTGCTTTATTGTGAGTCATCATTTGTCTTCTTTTCTGACTCAAGTGTTCATAGATAAAGCCTGCTTGCTAATGTGTTATCAATGCCAACCAATAAAAAGAAGATCCATTGGTTTCTCAAATGGCCAAAGTGAACACCAAGTAAAGGATTTTATCTCTTTAGTAGAATCCATTTTCAAAGATGCAAACCTCAACTTTGATTGTATCCCCACAATACCTGTGAATCTAGGGTATCTTGAACAATCTGACATTTCTGCTGCACACAAAACACCCACTGGCTAATAACTCTGACATTAGGCAATTGATATCCTCACTATTATGTATTGTAAAATGCCTTATGAAGAAGGAAGAAGCTTACTTCCAACTTTGCAGCTACATTTGCAGCAAAACTCTTGGGTAAGAGAAAGACTTGGTGGAGAGGAATTCCTCAAGATTCAAATTTAGCATTCCAGTCCGCAGATTTGTCAAAGGTTTGGTTATTTTCTCTTCACCCATAAGAGAACAACTTTATTTGGCAGGCTTGTTATTCCACATGTCCTCTTCCCAACTTTAGCAACTGACACAGGTGTAAAACTTCCTCAATCCCTTGCTTACTTAGGAAGGACTCTTATCTGCGGAGTTTAGTTCTTTGTAAAAGTTACTTGTGTCCATACTTCTTTGATATACGTGTGCATGAGTGTTTATGTGTGTGAGTGTGTGTGTATGGAGGAGGTTCTGGTGCTTTCTCATTGTTTTGGATGGAGTGAAGGCATTTCGTGTTTTTCTACAACCTAACTGGGGAGCCTTCCATTCATTAGTCTGGATTCCCTCCTAATCATGTGTGCTAGCACCCACCTCCCCAGGCATGTGAAGTCCCTGGGTCTGTAGCATCACTCATCTAACTGAACTTTTAACAGGACCATACTCACAATGAGGGAGATGAGATGTCCTCTCCTGTTGTCCATGTAATTTGTAGACTGAGTATATTATAAACTGATATTGAAATCCTCACTGTAAAATTTCAGATAAAAGGTTTATGTTGTGATCTTGGAATCCTTTATAGGATCCCTTAACTCATGTATTGTGTACTGTGATGAGAGAATCCTGGATTCTCATCAAAGGGGGCAGCATCCTGGCATGATTATGTGACACTTGGCAAGCAACTTAATCTTTCTGAGTCTCACTATCTTGCAGTCTTGTGATCTCAAAGTCTCACAGTCCCAAAGTTCTGCTATCCCAGAGTCATAACATTTGCAATTTCATAGTCTCACAGGCTCACGTTTGAGCAGACCCAAGGTCTCAAAGTTTTGAGATCTCAAAGGGCCCATGGAGCGAGCTGACTAAAATCACCTTAGAAACACTTAAAGCTATAGGCAGACTGAGTCTAAAGGAAGCTGCAATCAAATTCTCACCAAGTTGACCAGTTCCTCTTCTCACAAGATCAAAGACAATCATCCCCTAGCAATGCAGGAAGTTATAGGCTGGGATGAAAGAGAGGAAAGATCTCCTAACTCTCTAAGTGCTTGAATTTTGAGGCCCTATTAGGTGCATTTAAGTTACCACCACCCAACGCCAGCTCAATTGTTGAAGATAAAAATTAAATGGTAATGATAACGACAGCTGACTTCTCACAAGAAACAATAGAGACCAAAAACAAAAAAAAAAATGCTGAAAGTAGGAAATTGTCAACCTAGGAAAAAAAAACCTAGCATTCTATAGCAAGCAAAAATAGCTTTCAAATCTGAAAGAATAATAAACACAGTTTCATTTAAACAAAAGTTGAGGTAATTTATTACCTACAGACCCTCATTGTTAAGAATTGCAAAATAAGTCCAACAATCTGAAGAAATTGATGACAGAGAATTTTCAGTGTACAGGAAGAAATCAAGAACACTCAAAATGGTAAATATGTGGATAAATATAAAAGACTATTTTTCTTTCTTTTCTTAAACATTTAAAAAGTAAATTCATAGCCTAAAGGAAAAATAATAGTGTATTGTGATGTTTTTGACATATGTAGAAGTAAACAGGTAACATTAAAACCACAAAAGCTGGGATATAGGATAAATAGAATTATACTGTTATAAGGCCCTGACATTATATATAAAGTGATATCAATTTGAGATAAACTTCAATAAGTTAAGGATATAAAAAAATAAACAAAAGAAGTATAGCCACAAAGCCAAATAAAAGATAAAAGATGGAATAATAAAAAACAACAATAACAAAAAAAACCCAGCAACAACAATCCTGGTTTAATACAAAATAAGACAGGAAATGATAAACAAAAGAATAAATAACAGAGGAGAAAAATAAAAAATAAATTTCAAAATAGTAGACTTAAACTTACCCAACTGATAATTACGTTAAAAGAAAATTAAGTAAAAACTCCAATTAAAAGGCAGAAATTGTCAGCCTTGACAAAAAAAGCAAGGCCTGTCTATATGCTTTTTATATGATACTGTTTTTCAATGCTAAAGATGTTGACAGGTTGAAAGCAAAAGGATGGGAAAGATATTTCATGCAAACAGTAGGCATCACAAACCTGCACTTCCTCTATTAATGTCAAAGTAGGCTGTATTACAAGATATGAGAGAATTTTAAAAATTATAAAGTGTCAATTCATCATGAAGACATAAAAAAAAACCCCTGTATATATGCACCTACAACAGAGATTCAAAATACAAGAAAGAAAATGTGACAGAAGCAAAAAGAGAAAAAGAAACAAATCCTCAATTGTAGTTGGTTTTTAATATCTTCCCTCAGTAATTGATTGAATAAGTGGAAAAAAGTCAGTAAGAATATAGAAGATTCAAACAACATTCTCAGGGAAATTGGCCTAATTAATGTTCATAGAATACATCACTGAACAACTGCACATTATACATTGTTTTCAAGAGCTAGTGGAATATTCACTAAGAGACCATATCCTAAACGATAAAGTAAGTCTCAATGAAACCATTCAGTTTATTTTCTAACCACAATCAAATTGAATTAGTAATTAATAATAATATGTTATTTAGAAAACCCTCAGATATTTGTTAATAAACACACTTCTCAATAATCCACAGGTCAAAGAAGAAATCACAATGGAAACTAGAAAATAGTTTGAGTTGAATGATGATAAAAATACTGTATCAAAATTTGCAGAATACAGCCAAAGCAGTCCTTAGAAGAAAATTTATGACTTTAAATGCTTTTTTTTACATAAGAGGAAAGATATAAAATTAAAAATCTAAGCTTCCACCCCAAGAAGATAGAAAAAGTGAAAATTGAACTCAGAATATTAGTAGATTGGAATATTACTCAGCAATAAAAAATAAGAATCTACTGACACCTGCAGCAAACATTATGTTAAGCAAAAGAAGCCAGCCATAAAGAGTACATACTGTATGATTCTATGCATATGAAGTTCTAGAAGAGGCAGAACGAAGTTCTGATGATAGAAATCAGATCAGTAATTTTCTTGATGATGGAAGGCAAAAAATGACTGCAAAGAATGTTCCTTCAGTTCATTTGATCATAATATCCTTTTGAGGTAGGAAATCTGTATTATCTTCATTCTAAAGATGAGAAAACTAAATTTTGGAGCATTTAAGTGGGGTCATAAGTCATAAATCAAAAATTATCAAATGGGACTACATTATAGAAATTCTGATTAAAGTCCAGTGACCCTTTTATTTCACTCTCATTATCACCCTCAAATGTCAGGTTTCTGAAACCAAATAATTGCTGTAGCACAATAATAGCCACCATTTTTGAGAGTCCCTTCCACACCAGACACTTGCTAGGCTCTCTGCGTATTTTAGTTCACGTCACTCCATTGATCATCAGAAAGGTTTTAGCCAACTTCCTCACTAAAGGAAGCACCCCCACCCACACACCCACACATGTATATTTAACCTTTCTGAATTTGCAATACATCTTACAATGGTGTGCCCAGTTAACATAGTGTTCCCCACTATAGTGTTCATTGGGAGACCCTGGGAATCAGAGAAGTTAATTCTGAACAATATTATATACAGTACTTCTCAGAAGTTTGTTTTGTTTCCTCACCCCAACACAAGCAGTATTGTCCTCAACTTGGGCACAAACTTTGTACTGTTGTCATGAGATAAATGTTACCATTATTATTTCAAAATATCATGGACATGTTTCTTGACAAAGCTTTTCATTGATTTTGTCCTTAGGCAGGAACACAGTGCAGAAGTTAGTCTTTCATCCCCCATATATTCTTCTGTAGTTAAAGAAACTTGAGGATCAGAGGAGTTAACTTTCTATGTGCTTATAAAAGAGAAGAAGCATATAGAAGGGGGCTCACAGGGGAAGCTTCCTCATCCTTGAGCATGGAGGAGGACACACAAGTAAATGAAAGGAGAGTGCCAGAGGCAGCATTCAGCTCCTTCCCCTTGGACACTCATTTCTTGACAATAAACAACATTTTGGTTTATGAATGGAAGAACCTGTGCTCATCATGAAGGTGCTGATGTTCTTCTCCCACTTTATTAGGCAGCTAATGGAGTAGGCATAAACTGTGAGGCTAAGAAGGGACCGTCGCTGGCACTTATCAGTGGAGAGTGGACGGGTCTGGGTTAGCTGCCACCAGAGTAACTCATTTGGATTCAACAAATACACCACATTGAGCTAACCGATACTGATGACTTTGACTGGCAGCAAGATTGAAAGCATCCAGGTGCCACAGAGAAGATGTTATTAATTTGCCTAATCGCAATCTGGGCAAGAAATAATAGGTACAACAACCAAATTCTGCCTCAGTAACCTTGACAAGAAATATCAAGTCTTCTCAGGGAGACTTCTATTTCAAGTCTGGTGCTCTGCCAAACACACATGCTGCCTAAGGGGAGGTCTTAAGAGAAGCAGCAGAGTAGGAGAGAATGATGAGCTGTGGGTGCCCATCCTAACCACTCTGCTGATTTGCTCTGTCATCCTCAGACAGGCATTGGACTGTAATTCCCTTGGGGATATAGGCTATATCTTATTTTAAACTGGAATGTCTAGCCTAGAGCATGGAACACAGTATTTCTTAAAGGTATGCTGAAATGGTATTTAGTAATTCAAACCAAATCTGCATAGTTGTTTCAAAATCAGTGAATTACAAACAGTATCTTAACATGGCTCACACTGCTGTTAATGAGTTGCTGAATGACCGAGTGAATAAATAAACACAGGAACATAACTTTTCTTAATCTTGGTTTTCTCATCAGGAAAACAGTGAAAATAAAATCTGCAGGGCAGTCGTGAATCTTATATTAAATACTATATGCAAATGACATTGCACACAGTAGATTCTCACCAATACACACAATTCTCTTGCAGAGAGAGAGAAATTCCAGTAGCTAATTCTTATGTAAAAATATCTTTGTGTGAGAGTACATTCTGAAACAGTAGCTTATTAATACTCTTAAGCCCCCTACAAGACATTTGTCAATCATTCTTAAATTTTCTGAATGACATTCAAAGTGCTTTCCCTAAAAAAGAGTACAAACTAAAGCTAAGGAAGATCTAGCAGCCCAGAGCTAATTAGAAATACATTTTCTCCTATTTAATAAGATACATTAAATAAGGCAGAGGGTAATTAACATGCAAACCACAGAGTTAAAACTAAAATTGATAAACCCATTCAGGCTTCAGTGTTGCAAACTGCTGTTCAGGGGTACGTGCCGAAATGGGTTTCAGACAGGCCCTTATAGAAAAGAAAATGGGAGAGGTAGGGGTTAGGCACTGGCCACTACTGATGCCTGACAGGAATTCTAAAATGATAGATTTTAGGGGTGGGGGTAAGAGGAGAATTAAACTGCTGAATTCCCCTTTTTTTCTACTCTTACTTGTTTGAAGTGCAGTTCCCGTTATGTCATTATTAGTGCATATGCAGTATATCTACTTATGATTTCATGGGGGCAGTTATTTAATTAGGCTAGAAGTCTACGAAGAATGTGATTGTGGTATAAGGATGGTCCCACCTCTCTAGTTTGATCCTAACAGTTGGCAAAGAAGATGACTGATCCATGCCACTCCCCACCCTGGCTAAGGCTTCCAGCATAGAGGAACAACTCAAGGGTTCAAGATAACAGTGGAGAAAAACTGTCACGCCCACTTGATCCTGACCACAGTTGAGTGGGGCTCTCAGGTGAAGATGTGCTAGCTACTATCATGCACTCTTGTCCCGTCCCCTTCTCTTAGGAACTCTGTGCTCTTACACTTGCCAGGTTGTGTAACTGTGTCGATGAAGAGATGTTTGTTTCCTACTCTGTCCCTGGCAGTAGAAATGCCCTCCAGTGGGTATGAGTGGGTTCTCATTCCCATCCCAGCCCTGACACAACATTTATCACACATGTGCTCTTGTGCAGTCAGTGGCCAAGTTGTCATTTTACTCCTGTTCTCCCTGTCCTGACCTTAGCTTAAGGTCAGCAAACTTAGTTGCTGTCTGGCCAGTTCAGAAAATGGAATCCTAAGTGAAGTCCTAAGATTAGCCACTTTATTATTAATTTACTGATATTAAAGTTATTTGCAATGAAAATCTCATCAGATATAAAGTCTCCAAACACACTACTGAGACCCCATCCTAACACATCACACACATTCCTGCTTATTCCCAGTGAAGGGGTATTGTAAGACTTGCCAGCAGAAGTTACTGAGTAACCTACAAAGATAGTGGGTAATGTCTTAAATTAAATGTCTCTCCCACTGGAAGCACCTTCAGTGACCAGCACCCAGCCTCAGGCAGAAACAGCTGGCTTCTTCTGGGTGCAGCACACCATGGCCAAGGAATCAGGATCTCTACCTCTACTTCTCCCATCAAAAGAGATTAATTCTAGGGTTTGGCCCTCTGGCCTAGTGGTTGACTTTGGCGCACTCTGCTTCAGTGGCCCAAGTTCAGTTCCGTGGTGTGGACCTACACCACTCGTCCGTGGCCATGTTGTGGTGGTGACCCACATACAAAATAGAGGAAGACTGGCACAGATGTTAGGTCAGGGTGAATCTTCCTCAGGAAAAAAAAAAGTGATTAATTCTATATCGCATTTCCTCACCATTCTCCTCGTCTGATGAACCAATGTGTTCCTCTGTAATCTATTTGCATTAAAACTATTCAATCAATAACTCAAGCACAAATAGAGAGTTCATTGAATGTCAAGAGTTATAAGCACCAGAAAAGGGCATTGGTAAAACAATTTTAAAGTAGAAGTTGAAGGAATCTCAAATCACCATTGACTCCTGCCCATTTGAAGCTTTAACAAGTAATCGTCATTGATTTGAAGGAAGTTTCTGGATTAAGTTGCTCAAAACTCTTCCTAGACCAATAGGAACCTTATGTATACAATTAGGCTATCAGGTTCCCTATGACAATCATTGTGTCTGAGTCACTTTTTACTAAAAAATAAAATACAATCAACTAACAATGTAGAAATCATGTATATCAACCCACAGCTAAACAGAAATGTGGCTTTACTGTCCACTGACTTGAAAGACCCACTAATTACTCTTGAGGACACCATGCATATGAAGACAAATATTTGTTAAAATGAGTAAATGTGTATGATACCAAACTCCTCCATTGCCGTTGCTGTGTTTGTGCTGAGGTTCTGATTTTTGTGTGACTTCTACTGTGTAAGTATAAGGGGGAATAAAGTGACTGTTGATGACAGTGTCACATTTATGTTTCCATCTCTGTGCTGAAAGCTATACCACCAACATGTATGACAGCTTGACCATATGGTACATGACTGGAAAAGACTGAAAAACCCACTTAGCAAAATCAGACTTTTCGCACTCCACTAAAGCAAAGATAAACAATGACTTTGCCCTTCTTCAATTTTTGGAAAAGAAATAGAAAGCTTTCAGAACTTCCTCTTCGATGAAATGGGGAACTGAGCATGAGAGTTGACAGGAAGGCCTGGCCTTTTATTACAGGACCTGGAGTTAAGGAGAGACACTGCAGCAAGGGCTAGGCCCGAGCGAGAAAGAGACTAACCAGTGTGTCCAGGGCAAAGCCATGGGGCAAAGGGAAAAATAAAATCCCAAACAGAAAGACTGCTGAGCCCGTCGGCCTCTGTATGCACTGTGATGGGTTTAGTAGGTGATCTTGCCAACTCTTTTTCCCCTCCCCAGCACAACCTGTCCTCCTTTCTTGCTTTATTTTCCTTCCTAAACTCATCACCATCTGAAAACCTAAATATATATATTTATTTACTTGTCCGTCTCTCCCCATGGCACTGCAAGCTCCAGGAAAGCAGGGGCTTCTCCTAGAATCACAGGTGAGGCCCATGAAGATTTGTTGAATGAAGGAATGATACACAGTATTTGTTCCCCTAACTTGTTTTCATTATAGAACTGTGTTATTTTTTCATGGGGCATCTTAAAGAAATTGTGCTGCAGAGAAATGGGAAAATAATGTCATTATGAGGGAACTCCATGTTCACCAATTTGGACAAACCAAAGATAGGAGTTTTAAGACATTTTCTCAATGAATACAATTAGTTGAAGAGGGAATCGAAACAATTACGTATTAGAGTTCCTTCTACTACCACCGCTGATTTTAATGCTCTTAATTCCTAGCTAGAGCACTTCAGAAAGGCAAACAGAGAGTGAAGTTGCAATGTATATAGTTAAGAAACCCTGTACTATGCAGCCTATCAGAAGCTATCTGAGGGAGAAGTATCAAAAGGTGTTAGTGGGAAGCACATACTGTCCATATTTCTTCCTTGATGGCATTTTGTGCCTATGAGGGTCCAGTTGTTGACCCCACAAGCTACCCGCAGACTGTGGGTCTGGCTTCTACCATCCTTTACATTAAGCTGGCCAGAGAACAGGCTAACTCTGGTGCTAGTCCCGTAAGGACCAAGTGATGACTGAAAGGTTCTAGGATGCTCTTACCCTGATTTCCTCCTGAGAGCTTTTCCAGCTCACTTCTACACTTCCAAATATCAATGTCTACACCAGCAGATAAGCCCCAATTCACCTGTCATGTAGTTGATTTTCTCCTCAGATAATTTAATTTCCCTGAATGGGAACCTTTGAGGAGATAGCAGATTCTCACTGGAAATAGGAACACAAAAGCAGACATCATGTGTCTTTTTTTTTCCCATTCATTTCACTGAGATTTGGATCTCAAGCCGGCACTCTGCAAGGAAGATGTAAGCTCAGTGTCAGACTTTGGCAAAGCCCTATAATAGGCCAAGTTTATCATGATCTCCTTCTCTTCTCCCTTGCTCCTTTTCTCCATTTCCGCTCTTAGCTGACTTGCAACTTTTTTCTGTTAAATTGTTAGTAGCTCAAGCAATGATGCTTCCTAGGGAAAATCAGCATATACATTTTTAAAAGGGACACTTGAAACACAAAGGAACAAAGAAGAAAGGAAGGAAGGAAGAAAAATTTTTACATGCTAAAAGAATTAACTTCTGATGCTATTTGGCTAATAAATTGAAACAAAATACCTGAATATTTGCTACAAGCTCTGAGGTCAAGCCCTGAGTAAATCAGAACCTAAGTAAATATCTGGCATACGGCTTACCTGCCTCCAGCTCCACCAGCACCTTCATCCCCTCATTCCTGGATGACTGCATTAGCCTCCAGATTGTCTTTCTCCCTCCAGGGTTACTTCCATCTAACCAATTTGACAAGAGAGTTCATTACCTTTAATGCCAAGAACAAATTTCTCAGTATGCCCTATAAAGCCCTCTGTTTTCCAAACCATCTCCTGCTTCTTCTCTGCTCTCCATGCTCTCCTTCTGCCACATCAGACTCCTAGAGCTTCCCTCAGACACAGCAGCAAACCTTCTTCAAGCATCTTCTCTGCTGTGCTCTTCCCCGTTGCCTTGAGCTGGTGACACTCTCCTTGTTCATCCCTATTGTCTCTTCCGTCATCGCAACCATCAGCAGAAAGACTCAAATTTATGTATTTATGGTGGTCTCTTCCTCTAGACAGCACTTGCCCTGAGGACCTGTGCCCTGACTCATTTTGTGTCTCTGGAACCTGAGACTGTAACATGTAGGAGGTGAGAAATGCATGACATTTTCAATCTTCGTTTCATTTATTATCCCTGATCCCCCTGAAGAAATGTGACTGGGTCCTTGGCTGCATGATGCAGTATGAAGATGCGGGGCTTTGGAGGGAGGTACCCTTTCAAATCACCTCCTACCATTGTTTCATGTATAACCAAAGGCCATTCATATAATTTTTCAGAATCTTGGTTTCTTCATCTATTAAACGAAGATAATGATATATATGAAAGGAATTATATATTAAAGCTTCTCTTATCCAAAAAAAGACCCCCCAGAACTATAAATTGATTAGCCTTTCTCCAGTAGTTTACAACAGTGGCTTCCACTGCTGACATTAATCATCCTTCCAGCAGCTCCTGCACATAAACACTAGGAAGGTCTGCATGCTCCGAATTGAATGCAGAGGATTAAGGGTAGACAAGTGTGTTTGTACTTTGCTGTGTTGAGGAACACTCAGGCCTTGTTCATACTTTGCTTCATTACCAAATTTAAATAGTGATTTTCAAACTATCCAACTTGATAATGCCATACTTGGTCTGACTTCATGGTTGACAGTGTTTGAACCAAGTCAAACAGGCATTCTGAGTACCTTAGCTTGATATTCAAGGTCCTCTAAGCTGGTCTTATTCTATTCCATGAGTCTTATTTCTCACAATCCCCGCATGCACTGTAAACCCCCAAAACTAGGCTATTCACTGTCATTGGCCACAGATATTACATGCAATTTTGTTTCAGTACCTGTGTTCTATGCCTTTGCAGCATTTCAGTATAGAGTCAGGAGGATGGACTCTGGAGCATGCTGTCAAGGTTCAGACCCTTGCTCTATCACTTACTGGATGTGAGAACTTGGGCAATTACTTAACAAAAAAGTTTTTATTATTAATAATAATTATTTGCCCAATTTTAAAATGAGGATGAGTATATTCCTCTGGGGATTGTTGAGAGGAGTATGTGTGTGTGTGTGTGTGTAGGTGCAGGAATATCTGCATGAGTGTATTTGTTAACATGTATATGTCTCATACTTCATGGCAGAATTATTCTAAGTAATATATACATTCATATATGTTGCTTGGATATTGCTTAGAATAGTTCTTGCATGAAGTATGAGGTTCTGGCACAATGCACGCCCTATACAAACGTTAAATATTTTTACTGTTAGTTCCACATGTTTGGTTAAATCATAATTATTTTTCAAGCCCATGTTAATTGTCGACTCCTTTATTAAACAAACCCTAATTCTACAGACAAAAGAGGGAGGGGCACTAACATTTATTGGGTGTAGATTATGATCCATGTCCATGTTCTCACATCAGTTCTTGTCACGTCTTGTGTTGTTTTTGGGTATTTTAGAAAGAGGAGACTGAGACTTAGAGGTCCAGTAAGTTACCCATGGTGGAGATGGGATTTGAGCCCAGGTCTGTCCGTCTCTTCAAACCTCCATTCTCTCTGCTCGACACTGTTGCTTCTCGGGAGCCATAATCTCCCTGTCCTCTGAACTGCCATTGTACATTATTTCTAACTCTTTCAAGGCACTTAATACTTTCTATTTTGTACTATAGTGATGTGTATATACTTGATCTTCACTAAGAAAGAATAACCTTTTTCAGAGCAGTATCATAAACATATATTTCCATCTGATAATCTCACCCTTGCCTAGCATCATGTATTAAACATGTGCTTAAACCTTGACCTTACACAGCCCACGCCAGCCCTCCCTATTTCCATCTTTGTTCATCCTTTGCTTTATCAATGAGCATGTTTGCTTTCTCTATACATTTCTACATTTCTTCAGTAAATTTAATTTTTGGAATATTCTTTTGCCTCAGCATATATCATGAGGTAAGATCCAAAATATTTTAATAAGTATTTTGCTGACTTTTTAAAAAAGTAAATAAAGTACTGCCATGACAGGAGGCCTTGACACTTTCACAGAAGATTGAGCCTAAATTTGAGCTTGGTAACGTTCCTTTTGAGTGCAAGCAGAATATATGATCTCAGAAGCAGTGCAGTCAAAATGAAGAGTGCAATTCAACCAAATGGGCTGCAATCTTGTCTCCATCATGATGGGAGCTGGGTAAGTTATTTTATCTCTCTGCGCCTTTGTTTTCTCCTCTGTACAATGAGGATAATGACACTGTGTATCTCAGAGGGCTGTTATAAGGATGAAAGACGACGGTACATGTAAGACACTCAGCAATCCCTGCCTGCAGCAAATGGTCACCCCAGGATCACCATTCATCTTCTCCTTCTCATTGTTAACATGCCACCTGTCGGGATAGGGTCAGGAGGGGCTCAAACCACCCACAGGAGTCTAAGCCCCTCTCTGACAGGAACTGTGTTTGTGGTGCTGGTCCGGTTATGTATCATTCCTGTCTCTCCTGTTTCCATGCTCTCTATTCTCTTCGTATCAACAGCTAGAGAAAGCATATGATGGCTGTAACGATTAAGTATTAGAAATGTATAAAATATGACTGACATCTCACACAGAGGGTTCTCTAATTTACTCTGAACACTTGAAAATCTTGGTGGCTAGAAGCCAGGACAAACTGCTAGTTTCAAGCTGACTACGTTTTTTTTTTTTCTTTAATTTTTTGTTTATTGCAGTAACATTGGTTTATAACATTGTATAAATTTCAGGTGTACATCATTATACTTCTATTTCTGCATAGATTACATCATGTTCACCACCCAAATACTAATTACAACCCATCACCACACACATGTACCGGATTATCCCTTTCACCCTCCTCCCTTCCCCCTTCCCCTCTGGTAACCACCAATCCAATCTCTGTCCCTATGTTTTTGTTTATTGTTGTTATTATCTACTACTTAATGAAGGAAATCATACGGTATTTGACCTTCTCCCTCTGACTTATTTCACTTTGTATTATACCCTCAATGTCCATCCATGTTGTCATTTCTCCAAAGAAGATATACAGATGGCCAACAGACACATGAAAAGATGTTCAAAATCATTAACTATCAGGGAAATGCAAATCAAAACTACAATGAGATATCACCTCACGCCCGTCAGAATGGCTATAATTAACAAGACAGGAAACAACATGTGTTGAAGAGGATGTGGAGAGAAGGGAACTCTCATACACTGCTGGTGGGAGTCAAACTGGTGCAGTCACTATGGAAAACAGTATGGAGATTCCTCAAAAAATCAAGGATAGAACTACCATATGATCCAGCTATTCCACTGTTGGGTATTTATCCAAAGAACTTGAAAACACCAATTTGTAAAGGTACCTGCACCCCTGTGTTCATTGCAGCGTTATTCACAATAGCCAAGACTTGGAAGCAACCTAAGTGCCCATCAAGGGACGAATGGATAAAGAAGATGTGGTATATATACACAATGGAATACTACTCAGCCATAAGAAACGATGAAATCCAGCCATTTGTAACTACGTTTTTTTATTGATATAGAGGGAGAAATTGCACATTTGTTTTGTAGAAAACAAAACACAGTGCTTCGTTGGGCCCCTTGGTTTTGCCAAAGTAAAGCCACAATCCTGTGTGGGTGAGGTGAAATGGGACAATGGGATATGGAGCTGTTCTGCAATGTGGACTGTGCCCAGAGCAAGCCTGAGCCTGGGTGGGGGAGAGTGCACCCTGCACCCCTTTCACCAGGCCCCTAGAGTAGCTGGGAGAGGCATGCACCCCTGGTTTGGGATCACAAGCGGTCTCGTCAAAGGCACCCTGTAGGGGTGGCTACATGAGTTTCTACAACAGAGTGACGTGCCAGGGGTGAAGGAGAGAGGTGCCTGGCTGGGTAGTCTGCTAAGAGGTGCCGAACTATGCGTAAGTCTAGGATCTTTAACAGGTCATATGTAGGAGATTTTCTATGATTTTGTTTGTTTGTTTACTTATTCTCAAGCCTTTTTCTTATCTCCAGACCCTGCAGTTAAGTTTTACCTGGTCTTTAGAGAACTGTGAGAGGGAGCTCTGTCTTTACTTGGGGAATCTGGAAATGGAGATCCTGCTACAGCAAAAGGCCGTGAGTCCTGGATGAGATGAGTAATACCAGCATGGATGTGAAGAACATGTCAGAATTCCTCAGCATTTCAGAAATATTGAGAGGTCAGAGCAGTCATGGAAAATGGTGGCTTGGCTAATGTCATTTGGGAATTACAGGGAAGTGTGACATCTGAAGACCAGAGGGCTCAGGGAGACCACATTACAGTCTCCACACCTTACTCTACACTATGCAACAGTAAACGGCATGGATTCAAATCTAACAGAAGCCATGCACACTTAACTAAATTCTCCCATTCCTATGCCAGGATTAAATGATTGGGAGAAAAATTAACAAAAAATAAAATAAGCTGGTATTTAGAAATCAGTTACAAAGCAAACTAAAAAGCCAAACAACTTTTAGGAGTGTGCTGGAGTCAGTCTAGTCTCAACTGTCTGTACGTTCTTCAATATATTTAAGGAAGAGTTCTGAAAAATGTTAAGTGAATGTGATTCTTTATAATTTCTCAGTTAACCTGAGACCTAAATTGCCAAAATAAACTGACCAAAGCATGTTTTTTGTTTTTGTTCTCCCTTCCTTACTTTCTTTCTTCCTTCCTTCCTTCCCACTTCCCTCCCTCCCTTTCTTCGTTCCTCCCTCCCTCCCTCCCTTCCTTCCTTCTTTCCTTCCTTCCTTCCTTCCTTTTGGCAAAGAACAACAAATTATAAATCAAAAGTCAGAGTTATTCAAATATCATACTTAGGAAACATATCTAAACAAATTATTCAGAGCAGGAGCGAGGGATTCTGAGAGAGATGTCAGGATTACATGAATAAATTTCAATATGTCTTTACTTCTTTATGATATAATCTCAGTCTTAATTTCCAACGTTGCTGGCAAAATGCATTAAAGCTCTGTCTCCATTAAAGAGATTTTGGTTTTGTGAACTTACTTCCTGAGCTATTTAGAGATTTCATTTTACTAACCCATTCCTAGAGACTTGTAAAGACAACTGGCTTAAAGGATTAGCATTCTTTTACTGTTGTCCTTTTAAAGGCAATCACAGCCATTTCTTTCCATCATCAGGGGTAATTGTTGAGTATACACCACTTTATCCTGTTTAGATTATTTGACCCTTTTCTTGTCAGCTTTTATAGTTCTTCATTCCTGCTAACATTTCTTCACAGTAAGCAATCTTGGTGGATAGTAAATGCTAATTGGCCCTTTAAAAGGTTCCCGTGATAAATATCTTGATGTCTCAATTTAAATTTTCTGGGCACAAAGCAGAGATGGAAGAAGTCACTTTGCTCTGTGTCCTTCATCAGGGTTCCTGTCCTCTCTCGTCTTTCTCATTCTGAGCAACGTCTAATCACTTGCTCCTTGCCTTTTTCACTTATCCCCATGCCTGGTCTCTCTTCTCTTTTTGGTAAGAACAGCAAGTACTCTGTTGTACTTGTTGTACCAGGGACAAGACTGTCCCTGGTCCTGTTTGAGTTTTCTACACAAGAGCTAGAACAATAAACACAGATTACAAAGAAAAGTGCTGAGGTGGACTGCCAAATAACCATCTGCCCAGTGCAAGTGGCAATTTACTGAGGGCAATGAGGGAAGGAGGCTGCTTTCTTCTATTTTTATTGCCTGAGTTACACCAGGTACAGAGTGATGTTAGCAGGTCAATAAGTTGAACTCAACAGATGACTTTATCAATTCCATCCATTTCTATGATCAAGCTGTGTCTTCTTTCAGTTTAAATTTTCTATATTTTCTATTCTTGCTAACGTACCTACACATGTTAATAGCTTAAAATTTAAAATATCCTAAGTACATAAAATATCTTACTCCTTATACATTCTTCTTAACAAATATTGTACATATATTATGTAACAGTTTTTTTTCACACACTAGAAATTTGTTATTTTAGTTAATTCCCTAAACAATCTCTGTGAGATAGATTTTGTCTATCTGTCTCTAGATGAAGACACAGACACAGAGAATTCAAATAACTTGGCCAAGGTATACCTCCGGTAACTTGTAGAATCAAGATTTAAACTCATGCTGGTTGGCTTCAAAATTTAGCATTTCTACTAGACAATGCACAATAATATGAGAACCCACAGACCTCCGAACTGATGTCTAGCACAAGTACTTGTTATCCCCCTTGCAGAAATACCTTTACAGAATTGCCTCAATTCTGGTCCTCTGCCTTTATAGAGGGTGCATATGCTTTTCTGATCTTGTGCAAAGGTATTGGTGAACTGTATTTTTGTCACATCTTTTAGGAATCTCATGTAAAATACTATTTAATATATTGCCCATGATGACACTCAATGTATTTATATGCGGGTTTACCAAATAATTTTCTCTTGAGTTTAATCATAATAGTAAATTGTAAATAATTAATTAATAGTAAATAATAATAATTAATAGTAAATAATTAATTTACTATAAAGCTGAATGTGTATTTTCTATTAGTATAGGTGCAGAGTATGCAACACAACATGTTGCCATTTTTGCCTTTCGACTCATTGAAACAAGTCTTTCCCAGGTGTTTTAGTTTATTCAATTAGGTGCCTCATCTATATTCTGCTTTTGCATTCTTCAGTATGTTCACTTCTGGTCGTCTTTGCCCTCTGTGGTTTTCTTTCTCATAAGTCGATTGGGGCCCACAGATGCGGCCAAGGAAATGAAGCAGGGACTGTTGGGCTGCTCTGGCTTTTCAGTAGAGAATCCTATGCTGGAAGGCAAACTCTTCTGCATTGTGGGAACAGAAGTAAGCAAATTCGGGAAGTCAGAAGTCACTCACTGGGGCTGGCTACCAAGCTGTTAGGTAGACAGGTGAATCAGAGGATGAGGATGAGAAGCTAAAATCACACACACAAAGACACACAATAAAGACAAAGAGGAAGGCTAGACAAGCATCTAGGAGTTGACCTGGTCAGTAGCTGGATTATCTGGAGCCAAGGGAAGGGACTAGCACATCGTTTGTCAACAGAGAGACTGAATCAAATTCACCTCCCTTTGGTTATGTTTACTGTTTTTGGAGCACTTAGAACTCTGAATTTTTACCTGGGAGAGACTCTAGGGCTGGCCTTCACATTTGTGACCAATCAATGTTTTTGTTGTTGTTGTTTAGATACTTTTTTTTTAATCAAGGGTACACAGATCCTTCTTTGCATTTGTTTGCATCTCTATTCTCTCTCTAAGGCAGAAATGCCTTTTTTTTTGGCCCAAAGCAACTTATCCCAGAATCTCTATTATGTGAATAATTAATTCATTTGTTAAGTGTATGTGTGCCTTTTGCGTGTCAAAGATAAAACTAGTCCTGGTGTGAAAAACGTGGAAGCAAAAACATATTTTAGAAGGCAAGAAACATAATCTATGGTCTAATTAACCATACCGGGGACTATGTGAAAAGTATCAAATAAGTAAAAAAGACACTAAGTGCTATGTTCTTATTACCGTAAACAATAAACATTAAAAAAAATCCATAATTTTATTTTTGAGTAGGATTTGGAAAGGGAGACAGTGAATTATATTACTATTTCCAGCAGACAGACTTTTCTCCTAAATTGTAGAGACATATACACTTTTTTTAAGCAAAGCATTTTATTAGATTTTCATACTTCTTGATTGCACTTCTTATCTGTACCTAAACATTACAGCACAGAAAAGTATTGTCTTTTTTTTTTTCTTTCCAGCTCTATTTCCTTTAATTTGTCCATATTGAGTTTGGCTTTACTGGATCAAGGTTTTGGAAAAGAGGTGCACGTGGGAAATATGAGACTCCTTTAGTCTCTCAGGTCCCATCGACATAGTTCAGCTACTTTCGTGAATGAATGAACACTGGGCCCTCTGTGTACCTGGCATTCTGTGAGGCACTGGAGATAATGGTGAGCACAAAAATAAGCCCTGTGCTGGGAGCTTGAAGTCGGGCCTGGACAGACATTAATCAAATACTCATACAAATGAACGCATGATTACGAATGGGAAGGAACGAGAGCATATATGTGCTTTGATAGCATATGATCTTGGTACCAGGCCTAGAGCGAAGGCTCAGGGAATGTTTTCCCAGGGAATTGATGCTTGAGTGGAGGCTGACTCTCTAAGCTCCTTAAAAGCCAAGGCTATTGCTAAACACAGGAAGGACATGATCCCCACGAGGTGGGATGGGTTGCATTCAGAAGTCCCTGCAGAGCCCCGCCCTTGCTGTGCTAGAATGGCCCCAGCAGAGCTTTGTACTGCTCCCATGGTTCTGGTTGCTGCAGTGACTGCTGCCACTGTGGGGCAGGATCCCTCCCGCAGCAGTGGCCCTCTCAGCCCCAGGCTGAGAGCACCTCGGCTCAGGCCCAAGCCACATGTCTCCACTCCTGCTCCAGAAGTACGGTTTCTTGGTATACAGTCAGTGCTCACAAATGCTCAATGGAAAGTGTGAGGAGGTAACATGTGGAGGAATCTAACTGATCAGTGACAGACAGAGTTAATGGATAAATACCCCCCTTGGTCCTCTGGGCACACTGTTGTTAGTAGGTTCAGCAGCTTCATAAGGCTACTATAAAGCCTAGAGGAGAACTGGCCAGCTTGGAATCTCATTCCTCTTAATGGTATTCCTCTTTTCCCTCCTCCCTCCCCTGTTCCCTCACTCTTGCTTCCCTGGAATTGCATTCCTCAAAACAGCTTTGGCCTCAGGCTTTGTTTTCTAAGGAAACACTGGCTAAGATAGGAAGGCTATGGACTGAACTTAAAATTGGCCTCCATTCTACTTGTTTTGATCTCAGAGTACAAACACAGAGATTAAAAAAAAAAAAAAATCCCTTTCTTAAAAATAATGGATTCTAAGAAAAATAGCAGTGGGACATAGTAGCCCAAACAACCAATGCCTGGCTGTGCTGTCTCCAGGGGAGGGATGACATTCCAACTGGGCTCTAATCATCAGGCTACATCTGGAGTATAAGTGTATGTGGGGGAGGCGGCTGGTGCATTTTTAGGGGAACATCTCCTGAGCATGACCAGAATAGGAGACAAGACTGGGAAGACATTTGGAAATGATCACGTAAGGAACACTGAAGCCACTGAGGCATGTTATATTGACATAAACACACTAGGTGTGGAAAGAGGGATGGTGAAAGGGAGATTAAAATTACCATCAGATAGTTACTGAAGAAAGATGCAACTTCTTTTGAATGGTTTTAAACTACAGAAGTAGAACAAATTGGAAGAAGCTATTAGGAGTAATGCTGCTCAAGACTGGAAGAGACTGCTGATGAGGTAGCAATATCACCATCCCTGAAAGTTGTCAAGTCTGCAGGGAGGTTCCAGAAGAGGGGATTCTGCAGAGGGTGAGAACTGGGTTGGATGATTGCCAACGTCACTTACAAGATGAAGAGTCTGATTCTGTGTTTCAACCAAGGTTCGTAAAATGTGTCTATCACTTATTCACTGCATTCGCCCCAGGAAGTCCATTTAATCACTCATTCATTCAACAAACATGAATGCTGTCTACGTGCTGGACAGTATGGAGATACAAGGTGATCCATAGCCAAAAGGAAGAAAACAGGCAGGAAAGAGCACATTGTCCCCAAGCATGATAAAAAAGAAAGTGGAGATGGGGGAGGGTACTGTGACCCCATCCAGGGCTAGAGTGCTTGGAGGACACTTCCCACTCCCTGGGAAAGGGACACTTTACTTGCCTTGAGGGATCCATATGACTGCTCTTGCTCAAGAAGGAAGCACAGATTTGTTTAATGTAGCACATAAGATGCTCACGCGGGCTTGGAATTGTATCCTGATTCTGCCACTTACTTGCTACTTAAGCATCAGTAAAAGCAGATTCATTTATCCAAAAGAAAAATAGTTTTGAGTGCCTATTCATGTGGCAAACATTGTGCAAAGCACTGAAAATAGAGTTATGAGAAGAAAGACACAGACCCTGTCCCCACAGGGGATATAGTCTTACAGAAAGGTAGTCAATAATGGCACATTAATTTCCTTAAATACTTATATAGCACCACTGTGGTAACTGAGAGGAACGGGGCCTGGTTTGGCCATGGTGCCAGGGAAAATAGCATGCTTATCTCTAGGGAATGATACGGGGTAAAGGGAAATGATGCATGCAAAGTGCTTAGCATGGTGGCTGGCACAATGTGTTATGGAAACATGTTCACTATTTACATAATGTCAATAATGATGATGCTTATTCCTCTCCCATTAGTGCCCCTGGTGAAAACAAACACAACCACCAACCTCATCCACTAACAGGCCTTTTTTTCCTGATTTTCAAGCTGAACTTTCCTGTTCATCTACAAAACTAATTTACATCTTCAATTCATGTTCAAATAAAATGTCTTTTATATCAAAAAGTGAGGTATGGTAGGGCACCTCTTGCTCAATGGCTGGGTACCTGCCATCGCAAAGTGACCTCTAATCATTTGCTGAGTACCAGCTGCTTCTGCGGAAATACTCAAGCCAGCAAGGCACGCGTGCCATATTTGAATCCATATGGCGTCCCTATCTTCTTCTGGATTCTTCAACCTGTCTCTGTCTCACCCGTCAGGGGTGGAGTCCCAGATGGGAAAGGCAGGCAAAGTGGAGGGAGCAGAAATACATGGGTTTGAGCACCGTTGCCCCTGAGAGTATATCTGCTTCTTTTCCTTTGTAGGTTATAAGACTGAGGAAATTAAATAACAGAGAAAAACAAAACAAATCCACAGCTCATTTAGCATGTCTATTTTTCTACTTAATCAGAGGAAGGATGTAGGCTTTGCATTCAGATGAAATTGGATAGAAATTTTCTTAGCTTTTCTAAGTTTCTTTAGCTTTAAAATGAAGCTAATGTGCCTTTCCCAAATGAGGATTAAGATGCAACAGATATAAAGGACCTTATTCATAATAGTTACTCCTTGAATGCCTTCTCCTTCCTTAGTGCCCAAAGTTTATCTCCTTTCTCTATCCTTTATCCTACATTGGATATTAAAACAAATCTCTCCAAAATAACGAAAGTGTTGGGGGAAGAGGGAGAATCTCCCTCTGCCCTTTCCCTTAAGGTTCTTATGGCTGGCCAAATAATTAACAAGACAGGTTAGCAGGTGAAAATAATACCAAGTTTAATAACGTGTATACATGGGAGAAAGCAGGGACACTGCGTTTCTCAACACAATAGCAGAAATTCTCTTCTTAAAGACCAAGTTCAGCCAACGACAAAGGAGGATGTTGGGGGTGGGGGGAGTCAGTTACAGGAGATGACCACTAAAGCACAGTAAACAAGAGTAAGGTTATTATGCAGATTTAAGGCCTCACCTTCCACATTGATAAGTCTCTAGAAATGAGGCCATCCCCTGCTCTTCCCAAAACAGAGAGGGAGATACCTTTACAAATGGAGATTTCCCTTATAAATGTAAATGTTTGTCTGGCAACTCCTTGCAGGGCCATCCAGAGAATGTGGCCAGAGAGACAGAACTTCAGATAAGATGAGCTTGTTGGTGCCTTTCTTATTGTAACATTTATCCTACATTATCTTTACAGCCATCATGATAGAAGATCTGTTCCAGGAAGGAGTTACTATGTCAAATTCTTTAGGCAGTTAGTGGGGGAGGTCAAATGTCCCTCAGAGAAAACAATCAAGGTAAAGAGATATATTTTAGGATGGCCAAATCTTGATCTCCCACAAAAGCAAACTTCCAAATTTCCCACTACAACACATAAATGTATATTTCCATATAAGAAAGAGAAGAGAGATGAAGTGCTGAGTTTTATACATGGGTGAGATTTTATACAATGTAACCATGTAAACTCAGTATAGCCAAGAATACCCATTCTTGCACCCAAGTCTCTAGCACACTTGAATATTTATAAAACTCTACCCTACGTGATGTTACCAAAGAGATCTCAATCAATTCCCAAGAATTAGCCATATAGAGACATATGTTCTCTGATCACAAAGAAACCAATAAAAAATATAATAAAAGAATAAATTTTTAAAATTGTACATCTGGAAACTCAATAACCCACTAATAATAAATCATGGATTAAAGGGGCAAGACTAAGAGAAACTGTAATACATTTAGAGCCAAGAAACAAGTAAAAGACTCCACATCAAAGCTAAAGCATTATCTAGAGGGAAATGTGTAGCTTGTCTACGTTGATTAGAAAATGTGACAAATGAAGGTAAGTGAATTAAGCCAAACCTAAGAATTCAATTCTTATAATGTGATATCAGTCATATCCTGCAGGATCTCATTATTATCAAGGAGAGAAAAGCATATGTATGTGAAACAATTAGCAAATGATAAAATATATGTTGATTATAACTCATGAGTTATAATTCGTTGAGTGCCAATCATGGTAGGAAATGTGCTAGTGAAGTACTCTGCATAAATTAGTCTTGACCTTCATAATAGCCCTGCAATTTGTACAGATAAAGGAACAGAGGCTGGAGAGTTTAAATAACAGCTAGCAAACGGTGGGTTAGTGGAAGCCCGAGTTCTGTTCTGGTGTGTGTTCTTCCCATTCTACCACACCACGGTGCCTCCCACCGGACTGCATACTAAGCATACGGGGCTGTCAGCACAGGGATGGAAGCAGTTACAGAGCAGAATCAATCATTGCTGCGGTGATTAGGGAAGGTTTCATGGTGCAGAGAGGCTGCAATGGGCCTCAAAAGACTGCTAGAAGCTGCAGAGTTAAGAAAAAGGACATTAAAAGCAAATGATATAGCTGTGCCTGTAAACTTTCAAGACCTCAGTTTCTCTGTCCATAAGTCCAACACTAACATTTGCTTCAGGATGGTGATGGGAGAGTCAATCAGGTAATATGAATGCAGATAGTAGGCTCCAGGGAAGGCCAGAGCTCTGCAAACAAAGAATGTTATGCATTCTTATGCATAACATAAGAACTGTTATGATTACTCCAGAGCTAATGTTTGCCAAGTGCTTTAAACTCCTTGAAAGAAAGGTGACATGGAAATACACAGGGCCCTTGTGGGCCTTGGCACAGGCACATGGAGCTGAAGCTGGGGCGCCTGGCACCAGAATGAGGGTGGGTGTGCAGAAGGTAGCAAAGCAAAGGGAACAACTTTGCTCCTGGTCTGCAGGAGTATATATGAAAACTTGGCATTTAAAAATACATACCTAATTTTATATTAAGAAAATGCCAGAATCTGAGGAATGTTAAGAACACTTTAAAAGGAAAAAAAAACAAAAACAAAAAAACACGACAGTCTTTCCTGTGTTAAATATCTTGCTTTGCTTTTAAAAAAACACAGGCTCAATTTCCAAAGTTCAGTTATAGGAATTAAACCAGAAGGAATCTTTAGACTCAATCAAGCACTAAATAGTTTGACTTAGGATTTGTGGGTAAGGAAAACGGCAGCAAAGTATTTTAAGTGCTTAAGTTTTCACAGTTTTCAAAGCTCTTTCATATATATGTGTGTGTATATATATATGCACACACACAAATGCCCTTCATAAATATATATATATATATGTATATATATTCTCCAAATAATCTCTCTTCTAGTAGGTGTCATTATCTTCATTTACAGATTATATGGGAGGGTATATATGCATGAAGGTGCCTAATATCTCATGGCTCTTATGCAAAGGTCCTCGATAATTATTATTTTAATTGTATTGATGGGGAAACTAGGTTAAAGGATTTAAGCAGTTTGATAAGATCATGAAGCTGGAGAGAGGAATAAATTGAGACTCAAATCTGTTGTTCAGATTTTTAAAAACACCCAGTTATGCTTCCCTAGGTGAATTCACTCTCACACTCTCCAAGAGAATGACTTCATGCAGTTTTCTCTCTTCTCAAATCTCAAATATTCCCTCCTCACTCCCACACTTCGCTGATGACTCCTTCATATTTTTAGAACAAAACAGAAGCAGACTAGAACTAGCGCATCTACCCAACCCAAAGCCATACTCTGCCCGAATCGCACATATGTGCTACCTGTCCTCCAGCACAGCAAGCAGCCAAGTGTTCGCCCTAGTATGTAGGGCCAACCTTCCCACTTCTATGGCTTATCTTCACCCTCCCGCCTACTCTTCCCTTATGCAATTATCCTTTTTATCATCAGTTTTCTCTTTCTACTGGATCATTGATTTGGGCACGCAAATATGCTGTAATAACCCTCATCTTACAAAAGAAATAACAAACAAAAATAAAGCCAACAATAAAACTGACCTAGATTCCACTTCATCTTGTTGCTGCCACCCTGTTTCTCTGTTTCTCTGTTTCCCTTCATTGCTCCCTTTGTACCAGTCTCTTCTTGTTTTCCTGAACTTTCACTCTCTCTCTCTCAATTTGCTCCCTGGTTCTCTATTCCTGTTTCTAATTGTTGGAGGCCCCGGGGCTCTGTGGTCCAGTGTCCCATTCTCTTCATAATCCAGAGGAAGATATTTATCTAAATGATTTCACTCAAACCCCTGGTGGTAACCACCATTGATATGCTCAATGACTCCACGTCTGTGTGTCTAATCCTGTAGCAAATATGCTCGCAGGTCCTGTTCCACATCTCCTGAGCTGTCTAATAGGTGGCTCTAAATTTATAGAGCTGAAACAAAACCTTCCATCCTTACTCCACTCCCCCAAAAATCATCTTTCACTCAACACTTACTGGTCTTAGTAATGACACCCATGTGACGATCTCCCCAAGATGCTCAGTCTTGAGAGTCAGAGGGTCATCCTATTCCCAACTTTCCCTCATATTCCAGAGATAATCCATCAGCCTTTACCATTGGCTCTATCCAAATATGATAACTTTTTAATTTCTTCACTGTTCTATTCTTATCCAAGCCATAATTATTTCTTTCTTGAGCTACAGCAATGACTTCCTAACTGGTCTCACTTCTTCCACTCCTGTTGTCTGCTGTCCTCGACTCTGTTTTGATTGCTGCTCTATCCCCAGAATCTACAACAGTGCCTTACATTTAGCAGATTTCCAAAGAATATTTGTGTTACTGACTGGCTGTCAGCGCAAAAACTGCTTCAGAGGGGAGAAAAAAAGATTTATTTGATACAGTCTTTATTATAAACTTGGAAAGAGATGACATAAACTTATGAAAAGTAAAAGAGTGAGCAGTATAAAATATACTAAATAACTAAGTGTTAAAATACATGATATGTATGGCAAGTTCTACAAGGAACATGCTTATTTAATGAAGATGGAAATAGACTAAAGTCTAGGCTTCAATGGTCTCAGAGAATTACAGCAATTATCTGTCTCCCTCTTCCATAGTACGGAGATATTATACTTCCCAGGGCTCCCGAGGAGAAATTCAGTACAAAGTGGTCAGTATACTGACAAAGGGTGAGGATTGCAGCAAGAGAACCCCAACTTTGAACCTCAGCTCCGTTACGTACCAGCTCTGGCAATTTTCCTTATTTCTTGGATCCTCAGTTTTCTTATCTTACAAGATTGTTTTTAGATTAAATGAGATGGTGTACAAAATGCACTTCTTGCCATATGGTTAGTCTCAATAAACTTTAGCTATTAATATCTGGAATAATATCTTCAAATATTAAAATTTAAGACTTCTGGATATACAAAACAAATAAACTGTACTCAGAATGACAGAAAACCAATTTTAAGAAAACCAATAAAACAAACACAAGACAAACAAATGTGTTAACCCAGGTTCTAATTCCAATTCTGATTTATGCGTAGTCTTAAGGAGAAGTGTTTCCACAACCAAAGTATGAGGAACAATGTGTTTAAATTTTAACACCCTTGACGACCGCTGTCCCTGAGGGTATCCTATTCCATAGGATACACTATGCCCTCTCCGTTTGGGCCAACGATGGATCCATTTTCAGGAAAGACTCCACTCAGGAAGCTGTGTTTACCACCTTCAGCAGCAGAATCCCAGGGCTGGATGCAAGACACTGTCTCAAGTGTCAAGTTCTCAGGGAAGTCAGCACCAGCGTGCTGCTGGATCTCACAAAGATAATAAAAAATTAGCGGTAGCTATTTTTCATAGGGGGTTGGAGGAAGCAAGCCTCCTATGCAAGACAATTCATATGCAAAGTGAGCTTGTTCCCTGGCATTCTGAGATGGAACATCCTTTTCCTCTATCAAGACCTAAACAGAGACTAACAAATGTCCACAAATGTCAATAATAACGGAGATCAACAATACCTCAGCACAAGGTAACATCCAACAATAATAGATACACAAATGCATACATCCTGTGCCTTAACAGTTCTACTCCTGGGAAATGACCTTGTAGCTATTCTCATACAAGTAAGCCAAGACAAATTCACAAGGACTGTGTCAGAACTACTTTTGAAACACAGAAACCTAACTGATATCAACCTAATTGTCACCAAATCAGGAAAATACTTGTAAGACCATATAATTGAATTTTAAACAGTTACTAAAGAAAAATAAGGCAAATGTACATGTGATGATAGGAAAACTTTTTTAAATGTGTATTCTTTTACATTTATATGGTGTATGATTATACTTGTATATTTAGAGAAATATCTGGAATATAACACAAAAATGGCCACCTCTTTTTTATTTTATTTATTTATTTTTATTTTTTTGTGAGGAAGACTAGCCCTGAGCTAACATCCAATGCCAATCCTCCCCTTTTTTTCTGAGGGAAGACTGGCCCTGGGCTAACACCCGTGCCCATCCTCCTCTACTTTATATGGGATGCCGCCACACCATGGCCTAGCAAGCAGTGCGCTAGTGCGCACCCGGGATCCGAACCTGCGAACCCCGGGCCACCACAGCGGAGCACATGCACTTAACCGCTGTGCCACTGGGCTGGCCCCTTCACCTCTTTTTTATGTATAAATATATACAAACTTGTGTAAATACATTATATATAGTATATTCCAGAGTGAGTTCAGCCTTTCTCAGTCTTTTTTGTTGTCCTCATGAAGTCCTTAACTTAAAGGATTAAAAGGTTTTTTGTTGAATACATATACTTAGACCAGTTCGGTCCTCTCAGATTCGCCAATAAAAATTCTAAGTAAGCATTGGTCCCATTTACAAAATCCTGTAAGAAAATGGCATGGGATGCTGCCAAAATCGGTGCAGTACGAGTAGAAATCCTGAAACAGCACTCCCAGGAATTAGCATCAGCTCCTAGAATCAGTAGTGGCAAAGAGCATGGACTCAAAGGCTGGCTGTTGACTGACTCAGCCAAGAGCCCCACCTGAATCAAGACAGTAATTAAGATTTGCACATAACGTGGATATGAAAGTTTTCCTTTCAACATCGCTCACATTTTTAGCTCAGAAACTCCTATATTTCCTGGACCTAAAAAGAAAGTTTTTGCCATAGGAACTACATTCTCTTAAACCATAATATTTTCCGTAATCAATTTCCTTTTTTTCCAGTGACTTCCATTATTATTCTTAAGATGCATTATCCCCATTTTTGTTGGCAGAAATTACTGGTGGCTCCTACTACGATTTTTCTCTACAATTCTTTAGTTTCTGCACCTACTACACTCCTCATTTTTTCTCTCAAGTAAAGAGTGACCCATATGCTAACGTTTAAATACATGGGATGAGATCCTTTTTGAAGAATAAGTCCTTCTACTAAAGCAAATAATTATTCCTAAAGTGAAAGAAGAGGCCATAATGTAAATAACCACCTCCTTCGTTACCTACTTGGTGACCTTGAGTTTTGTCTACCACATTATCACTGAAAGTTGGTAGAAACTGCCTTTGAGCCTGGTTTAGGGCTATTAGCAAAGATTTCTCCAGCTTCTCTATCCCCAGGGACTTTTTTTATTTTAATCCCTCACATTTCTTACTTTAGTGCTATAAAATCTAAATCTTACTTTGATTCAAATACAAGACAGAGCCTAACATCCCCAAAACCTCAGGAGAAACATGTTTACAGGTATCAATATTTCCATTTAAATACAGGAAATGAGGTGAAGAAAATAAATCAATAGTGCCTTCCCCAGCACTTCTCTGGAGGCTTGAAGCCTGACTCATCGAAGAACTCTAATTCATTTCTCATTACTTTCTTTAGCTTGAGAGAAAAAAGGTTGGACCATCTGGACCCTTTGTGGAAGCTCACACCAAAGTAAATATCTTCTTAAAAATAGGAGAAATTGGATATTAACATGGAATGGCACACTCACAAGAAGGCATTTATGCAACCACAAACTGCCACCCACTCCAAATGTCAAACTTTGTGATAATAATATTGCTTGCACATTTAACTTTTTGTTACACACACACACAAAGTGCATACTCTCATGTCACAGCATCCTGGCGTTTTAGTTTAGACAGACTCTTAGAGATGATGAAAAACTCTTATCCTAGCACAGAGGATCTTGACTCCATCAGCTCGAAAATGATCATCTCTATCTTCCAGAACACCTCCATTTACCTGGGATAGAATGCCTCATAAGTAAACATTGCCAGGGTTGTCCTTATAAGAGCCAACATTTACTTCCCAGTAACTTTTATTATTGTCCCTACTTATGCCTTTGGGAATAATATATTTAAAAAAAAACACTTTATATTCTTATTTAAAGATTTTCAATAAAAAGAGCTCAATTTGGTTAAGTCAATGGCAGCTGTCACTCACTCATTTTACTTCACTTGAATTGGTGATAGGCAGCATCTTTCTATTTCCATACTGGTCTGGATGGTTATTTTGAAACTAAGGGTATATTTTCCCCTTATTACTCTTAAAATTAACTCTTTTTCAAAGCAATTTTTCCGTTAATTAATTTTGGGACCCAGGTTCTATCATCCAATATATTCTTCCTCCTTCTCAGTTTCATATCTTATGAAAAATTTAGAAGTTTGATACTCATCCCAACCTGATTACAATACAGTGTGGCAAGCCAAAGGTCTGGAATGACCTTGTGATTCTTTATTGAGGACACTCTTCAGTGTGATCTCTCACAAAGCATTTGGAGTATTATGTGGTCAACAGTTTTGAATTCATCAGTGTTACTATTTACTCATTTTATCTCCACAAATAAATGAGAACACGTTAATCTAAATTGATCTATTTTTTCCCTAAACTTTTTATTTTGAAATAATTTTAAAAATATTGCAAAAACAATACAGAGAGTACCCGTATACTACTCAGCCAGATTCCCCTAATGTGGACAACTTTACATAATCACAGCACAATTACCAAAACCAGTAAGTGATATTGGGGTAATTCTATTACCTCTATTACAGTCTTCACTTGCATTTTACCAGCTCCGCCACTACTGTCCCTTTTCCCTTCCAAGATCCAATCCTGGATCCCACATGGCATTTAGCTGTCATGTCTCCTTAGTGTCTTCCAATCTGTGACAGTCTCTCAGTCTTTCTTTGTGTTTCATTACCCTCAGACTTAGAGTGCTTACTGGTCAGTTATTTCGGAGAATGTCCCTCAATTGGCTCCTAAATGTGGGTCTGACTGAGTTTTTCAATGACGATATTGAGGTTATGAATTTTGGCAAGAAGACCACAGAAGTGACATTGCGCCCTGGCCAGTGCCTCATGTTGGTGGATGGTGATGTTTGTATGATTTACTACTGGCGATGTTAATCTTGATCACTCAGTTATGCTGGAGTCTGTAGATTTCTTTATTGTGAAGTTATTACTTTTCCTTTTGTAATTAATAAATATTTTTGGAGAAATACTTTGAAACTATGCAGATATGTTATCTCTTGAACTCTTACCTGCTAATTTTAGCATCAATGGATGATTCTTGTCTACTTATTACTGTGGTGGTCTCATCGTGATTTTTTATTTTGCTCACTCATTCTACTTTTGTTAATTAGAATTCTTCTGTAAGGAACAGCTGTCCCTTCTCTCACTTTTTATTTATTTGTTCAATTGTTTATTTATATGAGGATGGACTTATGTATAGTTAGTTTAGTCTGTGGGTTATAATCAAATATAGCCATGATTTATTTTATTTCTCAAATTGTTCCAGCTTTGGGAGCTCTTTTAGGTTGACTCCTATGTCCCTGTGACATTTCCTCATCCTTTCTTCAGTACTTTCCTACTTCCAGAAGCATCATAGGATGCTCCAGCTCCATCTTGTATTCTCCCTGCCCCAGCTTCTCCAAGAATCTCTAGCTCTGTTTTTAGGAGAAGGGTGTTTAGGAAACAAGATCTTGCCACCAGGTGTGCTCATTCCTATTGGAGTAGGTCTGACTTATTCTTAATGACCTCTTACCAGATTCCAGTGATCAGCATTTCACTTGCTAGGCACTCACACATCATTTATTAATTAAGTCATTCTATAATTTTGCCTAGGATAAATATTTCATTCACTAGTATATATTTTATAGACTCTATTATCTTGACTTTCCTGGAAATGAGGATTATTTGGGACCATTCCCAGTATTCCAGCACATGTGTTCTCCATAATTCCTGAAAGGAACAAGTACTGACTTCTTCTGTAAGTGCACTCGATACTCAGAGATGTAACATGTGTGGAGAACAGGACCCAGGAGATGTGAACTCATGTAGAGCAACTAGAATCTCTTTTATGATCTCTCTACTAGTTGGAATGTGATTTGCTACATATCATGTTGGTTCAATTCTTTCCAATCTGAAGAAAATTATATTTGATTAAAAAACTGCACAACTTTCACTTTCTGTTGAGTTACCAGAACATATTCTTCCTCTTTATATAAGCTTATTTTCTCTAACATAATTATTTCTTAATAAATCTAATTTTAATCTCATTTTATAATTAAAATTAACAATGTATCTTTACTTAAAAATAATACCAAGTCACTGCAAGGTCACTGTAAAATAAAAAATCCCATAACATCACCTGCTTGCACACATATACATATATACACATACATGCACAAAAGTGAGATTACATTAAATATATATATCATGTATATGATATGAATATATGCATCAAATGATATCATAGGAGAAATTTCATATGTAAAATTATTCATAATTATAATTTTAGTAATAGCATAGTAGATCATTTTATGTATTCATTAGAATTAATTGAACTAAATCTCTATTATTAGATCTTTAGTTTTCTTTCAATAGTGTACCATTACAAGTAACACTATAATAAATATCTTTATAAATAAATATTTGCCACATTTATAATCACATCTTTAAGAGACATCCTTACAAGTAAAATCACATTACTCCTAATATCACTGAAAATGTATTTAACGTAATTGGAAATGTTAGTTTTATTTTATTTTTCTTTGCACTTTTTTTTTTTTTTAAGATTTTATTTTTATTTTATTTTTTCCCCCCAGAGCCCCAGTAGATAGTTGTATGTCATAGCTGCACATCCTTCTAGTTGCTGTATGTGGGACTCAGCCTCAGGATGGACGGAGAAGTGGTGCCTTGATGCGCACCCGGGATCCGAACCCGGGCCACCAGCATTGCAGAGCGCACACTTAACCACCAAGCCATAGGGCCGGCCCGTCTTTGCACTTTTTTGAAAGCCTCAATTATTCTAGGCTTCAGGCTTCTCATAGTGTTTTTATAATCCTGTGCCATGCTTTCATATTTATCCTTAATGACATGTCTTTCTTTACATAATTTGTAGACATCTTGCTAAAATCTGAATTTATCAGTCAACTCCTCATGCAATCATTTCACTATCCAAATATTCAAATATAACTCCTTGTCAATTCATTTGTCATGATCATTGCTTGTTCTTTTTTTTTTAATCACAATTTCATTTAGGACTTTTGCCCAGCTTTCTTGATATATTTATTTTATAATTCTCCCTTCTGGGAATCATGATTTTGGTCACCACTGAATGAGTGTGCTCGGATCCTTTATATGGATGAGATTCAATGCTTTCCTGAGTCTTCTATTGTTTCCAAGTTATAAAGGAACATCTCCTCATGGATAGGAAGCAATGGTTCTCTTTAGCCTATCTTAAGCCTTCCAAGAGTTTCAAGTAGCCTGTAAAGGAAATAAAAAATTTGTCAAATGTTCCTCTCTATGCTGAGACCCCACGTTAACGTCAAGAAGGGTGATGCTCCTTTAGTTGAGTGGCAAACTTCATCTGTGACTGTCCTGTCATCTGTCTTTGGACTGCCATATCCTTGACTCTAGTTTGAATGATAATATATCCTCTCAAGGATATTATTTCTGCTGCCTTTGTCTTTTGCAGGTTTTTATAGTTCCTCAAAGTTCCTCAAACCTGATGGTTTAAGGAATTCTAGATAGTATCATATTTTTCTCACATGCGTATTTGATTCCATCTTCCTTTTTCTAAAAATTCTAATTCATTTGGGCATAGTTTCTCTTCCATTTTGTGTTTAAAAGTGCCATATTATTAATTCTTTGTGGATGTGCCACATAGCACAATTTTATCTGCAATAGCACAAACTCTGAGTCAATTGGTTTAAATAAAAGAGAATTTAGTACTTCACACATTAGTAAATCCAGGCGTAGGGAAAACTTAAGAGCTTCCCTACTACTTAAGTGAGTAATTCTATGAAATCTTTAGGAACTTAAGTTCTGTACAACTGTCCTTGCTACCATCCATAGGGCCAGCTTCATTCTAAGGTTGATTCACTTCATTGTCAGAAGTTGGCTGCTAATAAGTACAAGGAAATTTGTTTACTATGTCTCTTAAATAGGGAAAAAAATTATATCCCTCCAACAATAAAATATAAATCTTTCTTTGCAATCTGATTTGAAAACTTAGGACATGTGGGTGTCCCCAATGCAGCAGAGTCCCTATACTTTTGGAACCATCCCTGAAACTGGGGATGGTGTAGACACATTCCATCTATTCCTTCTTTGCCCATAGGTTGAGTATTTACACATAGTATTTATATATAGGAAGTTAAAATCACATATATGATTCCGTATATCTTTCCATATCTTCCTCCACATCTACTATTACTCAACTTTATTCTTATCAGCTACTGCAACATTTCTCAAAGAGTGTTTTAGTTGCATGAGTCCCACAAATTTATGAAATCTATGTATTACGGCTGTCAGAGGGAAGTCATAATGCATATTAGCATGCTTAATTCTATGAGAAGCCCTGTGATTAATAATAAAAGTGTCTTCCAACATATGTAATCCAGCATTTTCCAAACTTACTCAATCATGGAACTCTGATTTTGCATATCTGACGCTTGATATTATAGTTACAATGTTTCCAAAGAGGACGCTTTGGGAAAAACTCCTCTATGGTACATAATTCTTATTTTAGTTAGACATTTTACCTCTTATTCCATACTTTGGTAGACTAAGACACTTCTGGTAAGATTTCAGATGTCAGAGCACACATGTTCTTTTTTTTTTTTTTAGCTTTTATAATTTTATTTATTTATTTAATTTTTTGTTTATTGCAGAAACATTGCTTTATAACATTGTAAAAATTTCAGGTGTACATCATTATACTTCTATTTCTGCATAGATTACATCACGTTCACCACCAAAATACTAATTACAACCCATCACCACACACATGTGCTGAATTATCCCTTTCACCCTCCTCCCTCCCCCCTTCCCCTCTGGTAACCACCAATCCAATCTCTGTCTCTATGTGTTTGTTTATTGTTGTTATTATCTACTACTTAATGAAGGAAATCATACGGTATTTGACCTTCTCCCTCTGACTTATTTCACTTTGCATTATACCCTCAATGTCCATCCATGTTGTCACAAATGCCTGGATTTCATCATTTCTTATGGCTGAGTAGTATTCCATTGTGTATATATACCACAGCTTCTTTATCCATTCGTCCCTTGATGGGCACTTAGGTTGCTTCCAAGTCTTGGCTATTGTGAATAACGCTGCAATGAACACAGGGGTGCAGGTACCTTTACAAATTGGTGTTTTCAAGTTCTTTGGATAAATACCCAACAGTGGAATAGCTGGATCATATGGTAGTTCTATCGTTGGTTTTTTGAGGAATCTCCATACTGTTTTCCATAGTGGCTGCACCAGTTTGCACTCCCACCAGCAGTGTATGAGAGTTCCCTTCTCTCCACATCCTCTTCAACACATGTTGTTTCCTGTCTTGTTAATTATAGCCATTCTGACGGGCGTGAGGTGATATCTCGTAGTTTTGATTTGCATTTCCCTGATAGTGATTTTGAACATCTTTTCATGTGTCTGTTGGCCATCTGCATATCTTCTTTGGAGAAATGTCTGTTCAGGTCTTTTGCCCATCTTTTAATTGGGTTGGTAGTTTTTTTGTTGTTGAGATGCATGAGTTCTTTATATATTTTGGGGATTAAGCCCTTATCAGATGTATGGTTTGCAAATATCTTCTCCCAATTGTTAGGTTGTCTTTTCGTTTTGTTGATGGTTTCCTTTGCTGTGCAGAAGATTTTTAGTTTGATGTAGTCCCATTTGTTTATTTTTTCTATTGTTTCTCTTGCCCAGTCAGACATGGTGCTTGAAAAGATGTTGCTAAGACCGATGTCGAAGAGCGTACTGCCTATGTTTTCTTCTGGAAGTTTCATAGTTTCAGGTCTTACATTCAAGTCTTTAATCCATTTGGAGTTAATTTTTGTGTATGGTGTAAGGTAAGGGTCTACTTTCATTTTTTTGCATGTGGCTATCCAGTTTTCCCAACACCATTTGTTGAAGAGACTTTCTTTTCCCCATTGGATGTTCTTGGCTCCTTTGTCAAAGATTGGCTGTCCATAGATGTGTGGGTTTATTTCTGGGCTTTCGATTCTATTCCATTGATCTGTGTGTCTGTTTTTGTGCCAGTACCATGCTGTTTTGGTTACTATAGCTTTGTAGTATATTTTGAAATCAGGGAGTGTGATACCTCCCGCTTTGTTCTTTTTTCTCAGGATTCCTTTAGCTATTCGGGGTCTTTTGTTGATCCATATAAATTTTAGGATTCTTTGTTCTATTTCTGTGAAAAATGTTGTTGGAACTTTGATAGGGATTGCATTGAATCTATAGATTGCTTTAGGAAGTATGGACATCTTAACTATGTTAATTCCTCCAGTCCAAGAGCATGGAATATCTTTCCATTTCTTTGTGTCGTCTTCAATTTCTTTCAGAAATGGTTTATAGTTTTCGGTGTACAGATCTTTCACCTCTTTGGTTAAGTTTATTCCTAGGTATTTTATTCTTTTTGTTTCAATTGTAAATGGGATGGTATTCTTAATTTTTCTTTCTGCTACTTCGTTGTTAGTGTACAGAAATGCAACTGATTTTTGTATGTTGATTTTGTACCCTGCAACTTTACCATATTCGTTTAGTACTTCTAAAAGTTTTCTGGTGGATTCTTTAGGGTTTTCTATATATAAAATCATGTCATCTGCACATAGTGACAGTTTCACTTCTTCCTTTCCAATTTGGATCCCTTTTATTTCTTTCTCTTGCCTGATTGCTCTAGCTAGGACTTCCAGTACTATGTTAAATAGGAGTGGTGACAGTGGGCATCCTTGTCTGGTTCCTGTTCTTAGAGGGATAGCTTTCAGTTTTTCACCATTGAGGATGATATTAGCTGTGGGTTTGTCACATATGGTCTTTATTATGTTGAGGTACTTTCCTTCTATACCCATTTTATTCAGAGTTTTTATCATGAATGGATGCTGTATCTTGTCAAATGCTTTCTCTGGATCTATTGAGATGATCATGTGATTTTTATTCTTCATTTTATTAATGTGGTGTATTACGTTGATTGATTTGCTAATTTTAAACCATCCCTGCATCCCTGGAATAAATCCCACTTGATCATGGTGTATAATCTTTTTAACGTATTGTTGTATGCGATTTGCTAGTATTTTGCTGAGGATTTTTGCATCGATGTTCATCAGTGATATTGGCCTGTAATTTTCTTTTTTTTGTGTTGTCCTTGTCTGGTTTTGGTATCGGGGTAATGTCAGCTTCATAGAATGAGTTAGGGAGCTTCCCCCGCTCCTCAATTTTTTGGAAGAGTTTGAGAAGGATAGGTATTAAGTCTTCTTTGAATGCTTGGTAGAATTCACCAGGGAAGCCATCTGGTCCTGGACTTTTATTTTTGGGGAGGTTTTTGATTACTGTTTCGATCTCCTTACTGGTGATTGGTCTATTCAAATTCTCTACTTCTTCTTGATCCAGTTTTGGAAGGTTGTATGATTCTAAGAATTTATCCATTTCTTCCAGATTGTCAAATTGGTTGGCATAGAGCAAACATATTCTTCCCTATGAGTACACTCACTTTCCAGCCAAGGGCATCTAAACCATGATTCTGAAAAACAAATTGTGATATCAAATATCAAATCCATAACCAGGAGTTTGTACTCCACATCCAACTTTATTTCCCTAATTCCCTCTCCCTTGATTTGGAGTGGGAAGTAGGAAATTAAAATGTCCCAATTCTCCAAGAGTTCAGCCTTCTGTCAAGGACTTCACGGTCTCAAGAGTTGCTGTCCAGGATCCTTCTGTCATTTCTTTTTGTCCTCCCTGTGATCTGAAAAGAGGCTGGCAGCCACTGTGTTTGGGAACTTCTAGAAGCAAGCTCCCAGGGGACAGGGCCTGGAATATTTAAGTTACGTATATGACTACCTCTTTCTCAGGGCACCACACAATCACTGTGCTTCACTTATTTTTCTTTCAGCCATTACAGCCCTTTCTTTTGTTAACGGTGTACTGCCTTAATTCTACACAGAGCACAAAGTCTACAGCAGAGGGTCAGGATTTGGCCCCTCCAAACCATACCATTCACATATGTAGCTTCAATTTTACAGTCTCTTTTCCTTTATAGAGTATTTTCTCACTTGATAATTGCTAGAATCCCTTTTTTTCTCAACTCTTTATATACTTTTCTTTTCTCAAGGTATTTATTTTAGCCTTTCCAGGATTATTTATATACTCATTATACATCGACTTGCTTTAATTGTAGTGAGCATTGATTATTTAAAAACCTTCTAGGGGTAACTGCATTGTCTCTAGTTTTTCTAACAACCTTGCAAGGTAAGTATTGTTTTGGCCACCTTGTATTAGAGGAAACTAGAGCTGAACTGAAATGTGCTCACAGCCACACAGCAGGGAACTAGTGCAACTGAACCCAGAGAGTGGCTTTTAATTTGGTGTTCTTTCCACTAAGCCAGAGGGAAACACCCTCACTGGATTTTAATGTGCAGATAGCGTAATCATTACAGGTATAATTAGGACCTCCTTATATTTGTCTCATGGAGATTGTTAAAACACATACGTGATATATATATACATCCCGTTTGTTGGACACTTTTCATGTACTGAAAACTACAGCAAGCTCTTTAAAAGTTTCTCTTTGTTCTTAGAACATTTTCTGGGGTGAAAATGTGTCATTGTCCATTTATTATGTCATTTGATGCTTATAAATCACAATTTGACAAATTATAAAACTGAAGCAAAAGTAAAAATAAAGAAAAAATGTTTTTAACCCCCACCGCAATTTGGAATCACCTGGGACGCTTTTGAAAAATATCCATGCCTACATCCCTTCTTTAGAGATTCCATTTTAATTGGTCTGCAGTGAGGCCCTCTACATGAGTACATTTGTTAAAACCTCCCTGGTTATATCCAATCCGTAGCAAGGGTTAAGAACCACAAGATTAAGTGATTTAACTAAAACTACATAATTGTTTGCAGTTCCTACCCAAGGTATTTTCCTTTTATGCTCAGTAGCTTCTAAGATTTTTTTCTATGCAAATATACAAAGTCATTTAAAGACACTGAGATTATGAGTCCCTGACTCCTGAAACAATTGGATGATGGATACATTTCTCTTACTCCCTGTCGCCTAGAATCATCTTCTCTCCCACAGTCCCCACTGCCCAGAGAAAGCCCTGAGACCTAATGGAACCCGGGGGGGGGGGGGTGGTCACCCAGGCAGGGGCCACCATGTTTTCCACCAGCCCATTTCTTCTCCTTCTCTTTTCCCTTTTCTATTTAAATCATCTTTTTCAAACTACCAAATATCAAGCTGTTAAAGAAAATTGCATTTATTTTAAACAGACAACTTTACATGACTAAAAAATGAATGGGTATTCAGTCAAGATTTCCCTCCCAACCCTATACCCCCAGTCATTCAGCTTCTCTCCCACATCTGACAATTTCCAGTTTCTTCTGTGTCTTTCAAGAGATATCCTATGCCTATCCAAAAAAACACGTACACAAATGATAGTACACTATATACACTGTTTTACATCTTGCTTTTTTCACTGAATAATGTATTTTGGATATCTTTCTATGTCAGTATACGAGGTACTTCCTCGTTCTGTTTTATGTCTGTGTATCCAGTTATAATCTCACTCTTCTTCTGATGTTTCCAATCTTTTGTTATTACAGACAAGGTTCTAAAATAATTTATTCCATTAGTTTGCCTATATGAAGTATATTTCTAAGATACATTTCTAGAGAGAAACTGCTGGGTCAGAGTACGCACATTTGTAACTGTGATAGATGCTGCCAAATTGATTTCTTTAGCAGTTGCACCAATTTTCACTCTGACCAGCATATCTGAGAATGTGGATCTCCTCATATCCTCACCAATGAAGTGTGTTATAAAATGTTTTGATCTGTATTACAATCAGACAGGTGAAAATGGCTTGTCAGCATAGTTTTATTTTGCATATCTCTCATCATGATCAAGTTTTAGTAGCTAATTCTTAAAGCTATATTTTTGTGTGTTTCTCATATTAATTCTCAGTGTTGCACTAATGAAACTTGCTGTTTATTATAGCAATTGTTTGTTTCAATATCAGTTTAAAAGGCTAATACACGGGCTAGCCAGGGAACCTAGTCAGTACTTACAACACTTTTTTTATGGAAAAAAAATCAACTCTCACTCTCTATAACTGAATTACAAACACACACTTGAAAGCGTGCAGTGTAGAGCACGGGCACACCCTGTGCGTCACACTGTGCCTGTGCTACATATTTGAAGGGAAGTAAATATCTGCTCAGATGCACAGTGCTGAGCAGCAAGTGCATTCAGAAACTACCTGAGAGTCCCCTTCCAAGAATTGATTTCTTTCCCTAAGTAATTGCTCTTTGAATGAAGGTCATTAAACGACCATAATAAAAGAGTTAGCATTTTAGAAAGTTTCGTGAATTTTATAATTTTCCATCACATCAGGGAGCCAAATCCTTTCTGTGGTTCAGATGGAGTACAGTTTGACACGCAGGGCCCTCAGAAATCAATTTATACCAACACACAGCTTTCAGATGTGAAATGGAGGCCAGAGGGGTAGCAGCATGCGTAGGATCACACTGCAGGTGGCCGTCTAGAATCAGAAACCAGGCCTCCAGTCCCAGCATAAAGGTTTTTTATTATCCCTCTCTGCATTCACCAGTTCAAACACACATGTCTCTGTTTGGGAATCAACAGTCCCAAAATTAAACTAATAAGTACCCTGATGGGTCATTCTGAAATTGTAATTACCTTTTTCTTTCCTCTGACTTTGTATCTAGTGTATACTTTAACATGACATGGACTTAGTTACCATGCACGGATGTGATGGGTTCCAGGCTGCATGGCCAGATCCCCCTCAGGACTGAGGCTCTCATTCGCTCAGCTGAGGGGCATAGCTGAGTCCCTCTCTGAGAATTGCCTTCAGTGGAAGAGAACTTCCTTGCCCAAGGTCATGTCTCCTCTCTCTGGTGTGCAACCTAAGACTGGTCCGCGTGTGGGGGAGACTGGAATAAGGCTCAGCCCCTTCTTCTCAATTTGGACAACTTTGAAGGGCTCTCCCAGCTCCAGAGCTTCCCATGTGATTGGCTAGACCTTTGCCATGATTGCATAACAGCCCCAACTTTGCCTCTGCCTAGCCATGCTGCCTTCTCCTGCCTTCAGCTGTTATTGACTTCCAGAAGACCTTCCAATCATCCTCCTACACTCTAATCTCTGTCCCAGAATCTGTTTCCCAGGCAACATGACCAATGCTCAGTCTACCTGTGTAATTTGGAGCTCTAGTTTTCTGGTATGCGCAGACATTTGCTGATTATATTAATTGACCCATTCATCATCAAGTGTTTATCAAGAACCTATCATGGGTCACGTACTGACTAGGTGTTGAGAGTAAAGGGATTAACAACAGACAATGTAGCAAGTAAAATATCCCTGTGCCTCAAGGTTGGATATGTTTTGCCTGGTAAAGAGGAAACTTATTGAGCACATGGTCACTGCCTTTAAATATGTCACTCTGTCTTGTTTTCTGCAACCCCAGAATATCTTCTCTGTGCTGGTTCTACATACATACATCAGGTATAGCAATTATCATACTGCATATTACACTGATTCTCTCTGCCAGCACTTTCATAATTTCAGAATTAATCATAGTGAGAATGAAACACCAGAGACATTCCACTCCCTTTTTAGTGCTGTAATGAGAGGAGATGTATGCAGCCTCTTGGTGCTGCAGGATACATCTGAAGGATACAATGTGTGACTGTTAGTCTAGTGATATCATCTAGAATCTTCTGTTCTCTGTAGGCATAGAGGTTTCAACATCATATTTTGTTCCATCCTCCTCAGCTTTACTCTGGGCCTCCAGTTGGACATGGTGGGAGCTAAGAAATTTTAAGAAGCGTCAGATCAGGTTTGTCATTGACTATAACAATCTAAAGAATATGAACTTTGGAGGCAGAATGATGAAGGATCAAATTCTGGCTCAGCCACTGACCACTTGGATGACCTAAGACTAATTCACTAGTTGTCTTTAAGCCTCAATTTCTGCATTTAGAAAATGGGGCAATGTTGTCTACCTTACAATGTTTCCAAAGACAGAGGATTAGAGAGCATCCTAGAGTGCTCAGAAAGTGAATGGCTTTAAATCAATAATCTTGAATAAAATATTCTATCAGTTACAATAAATATATTCCCCACTAGGCTTGTAATTGGAGTACATCCTTGTTATCGTGGAGGAAGAAAAGGCTGGTAAATATGCCACTGTGAATTTTCTTTAGGATAATACCTGAGAAGTAGGACTGGGCAGAGCTGCTATTTCTCTTTAGAGAAAGTTCCTCCAGAACCAGGGCTTCAGTCCAGAGTTGGTTTCCTTTTCCCGGGGCTGCCACCGACTTTGTAGTGTAAAGGACACTCACTCGCATTCTTTTTCCTATGGATGCCACAGGGTGGCCACTGTTAGTTTTGTCCTAGGAATTTCAATGTAGATTGGAAAGGAGTGTGATTGTGTCTCCACCTTTTTAAATTTAATACATTTGACTAAAGAAAATACCTGTTTAAAAAGGAGGAGGAGGAGGAAGAGAAGCACCATTAATTGACCCATATAATCCTCACAATGTGGTGAAGTTCATTATCAATCTCATGTTACAGATGAATAAGGTAAGCCTCACAAAGTATAAAGGACTTTCCCAAGGAACTTTACTAAGAAGTAGTAAGCTGGAGCTCAAATTCAGGTCTTAGGACTGAAAGTCTAGCTTTTGTTCTGCTTCCCTTAGTGTTACTATTGGAAGTGACCATTCATGACCATCCACTTCAGTGTTTCCAACACTGTGTCCTCCATAGCACCAAGGTTTTGTGAGATATTTGGAAAATTCTTGGCTAAACTTTGCTAAATTAGTTTCCTTATTGTGGCAAAGAAATATATTCCTAAACCCTAACATATTCATGGGGATGGTGCAGTTCTGACAAGTGGCAAAGTATGCAAAGATTCTCCAGAGTAGTTTTCCCACAGATTCCCTATTAACATTCCTCCTATCTTACGGAATATCTATTGGCATTTCTAATATTTCTTGGGAAAACCAATTCAAGAACCACTAAGTTGAGCTGTATCAACTTTGTGGCCACTAGATTATTGGTGCTTAATTCATATCTCTTCTAGAGTTCAGTTTCGTTCAGCAAACATTTATTGTGTGCCTACCATGTGCCATGTACCATGTGAGAAAGAAGGAGGGAAACAAGGAAAACCATAAGAAGACAACTTCTTTGTCTCACAACTCTTAGAATTAAAGTTCTACTGCATATTCTTCCATTAATTTCCTTTCTCACCTCTTGTACATTTTTTGTCTTTCTAATATTCCACCTCATGCAGTCACAGTCTGAATCCAGAAGACTGTAAAGACCTTAACTTGGGAAATTAATCAGCATTATGGCATCATTTTCCTCCTTTAGAAAGAAAGAATCACTAAGTGTATTCATTCTTTCATTTATTCTCCCAATGTTCCTTGAGCATCTACTCTACGCCAGATATTCTTCAAGGCTCTTTGGGTACATCAATATACAAATCGGAAAAAGCTTTATGCCTCCATAGAGCTTATACTTTAGTAGAAGGATAGACAGAAACATAACCAGTAAGTAAGTGATATAGTGTGATAGAAAGTTATGGGTGTTATGGACAGAATAAAAAAGGTGAGCAGGGCAAGGAGAGCTAGAGCGCAGAGGTGAAAGGTGGGGGCAGTTTGTAGCATTCATCACAGGTTCACCTCCCAAGTAGTTACTGAAGGGATCTGAGCAAAGAATTAAAGGAGTAGGGAGTGAGCCATATGTTATCAGAGGAGCAATCAAGAGATAGGGAATAGCTAGAGCAAAGGCCCTGCTGTGTTCAAGCAAGAGTAAGGCAGCCAATGTGGCTGGAGAGAGTAAAAGCATAGAAAGAGATCAGAGAGCTCTCAGGAAGTTGCGTGTATCACGTACGACTTGGTGGACTACTTGAAGGACTTTGTCTTTTACTGTTCTGAGTTCAATAGGGAGCCACCACCTGGGACTGAGCAGAGGAGAGACATAATCTCATTTAAGCTTTAAAATGATCCTCTGACTTCTGTGTTGAGAATAAATTCCAGGGAAATAAGGGGTAGAGGCAAGGAAACTGTTTGGGAAAAAAGGTGACAGTGGCTTCTAGAGTAGGAGGTAGTGGTGCAGTGGTGAAATTGGTGGGATTCCATATATATTTTTGAAGGAAGAGCTGATGGATTGTCTCGAGGTGTGAGAGAAAGAAAAGCTGTAGGGATATATCTAAGGTTTAGGGGCTTTGGAAGGATTAAATTGCCATCCACTAAGATTTCACAGGCCGAAGGTGGGGCAAGTTTGGAGAGAAAGTCATTTTGTTTGGGGCATGTTGAGTTGGTGTTGAGAATGCAGGTGGATCTGGGGGTTTAGAGGTCATGATGGGGGTATATTTGGAGATATACATTTGGGGACATGAGAATAGATGAGGTCAAGTCAGAGAAAAGAGAATTATCCTATCATCAAATCTTATAAGAGTCTACCACTGATGTAAGAGGAAAATCTAGAGTGAGGTGTCTATGGAGCCATTGAAGAAAGAAGTGATAAGATATGATTTACGGGGGAATTACAGTTGTACATGTTCTGATTAAAAGCCAGCAGCAGAACTACTAATACGAGACATTACAATCATAGTGACTTCATAACAGTTACAAAATTGAATGAGTAAAACTTATTTGTGTATTACTTGTTTAATGTTTGTCTGCGCCACCATATCATAAGCTACATTCTTTGATTGTTTTCCGCTGTATCTGGAGCTCCTAGAAGAGACTGACTGACACACAGTAGGTGTGGTCACAAATATTTATTGAACAGTGACTGAATGTGTACAGAAAAATCATATGTAGTCAATTACTTATTGACAGTGTGGAGGTATGTGCTCACTTGGCATAAAATCCATTGCTAAGCAGTGGAGTATAGACTGGATTGTGAACATACAGAATGCATTCTCAATAACATTAAATCTAAGGCTGAACCTGGAAGGTTGAAAACAATTAAAATTGACAGCCAGGTGAAGGCAGAGTTATCCAGCCAGCAGGCTATCATGTTTATTTCCTCACAGACCAGTGGACAACAGTTTCTTTTTCTAACTTTATGCACTGCAATCATCCATGGCAGAGAAGCTAAAAGATGTGCCCAAAGTTGCTGAGGTAAACAATGATTAAAGAATCAGAATGGGCGCCTAGATTTTGGCATGATAGTGAGTGATATAAAAATAAGCCAAACTATTTGTTGAATTTATGATAAGACACTAAACAGAGAGATAAGATTCTGGAAAATAACAGTACTTAGTAAACACATCATGCTTCTTGCTTTCAGTAGTACTTAGCTGTTTCTTGTTAATGATACTTAAGGTGTTGGGATTCTACAGGCCAACGTCTGTCAAAGCACACTTCTAAAGAGAAGTGCTAAAATAATTCAGTGTGTGCATATTTTAGTGGAAACAATATATTATCTTTAATTTTTTATATCTTCTAAAGAATTTGTTATGATTTTATGATATTTTTGTAATGGTTTTACTAAAGATAGTTTTCAAATCATGAAACAATCTTGACTGTCATTTGGTCATAATATATTTACCATACTGCCTAGGCTTAGAGAGAGGAAATGTTGTTTATGTTTCAGCTACAAGCACTGTTTATCATGCACTCTGAACAGTCACAGAAGTATAAAATTCATGAAGGAAAGGTAGGGCCCCTTCCAGTTCATTTGCACATGTGTTATCCTGACCTTACATTTGCCCTGTTGACACTGCATACGCCGAATGCTAAATGAAGCTCACAGAGTCAGTCTCTCCAACCACGGAAGTGCCCTCCTTTCTCCTCAATATCTATGACTTTTTATCATGTCCAGCAAAGACAAATTAGAAATATCCAAGCTTCACTTCTATGCTTGGATCTCTTAAGTTAGAATAATAAAAACGGACCTGGCTGTAAACCCCACAAATTTATGAAGTCATTTTGCCCGCCGTGACGTTGAGCCCACTCTTGACAGCAGAAATAGGAGCATCTTATGTACCAAGAGGGTGATTGAGACAGATCCTCTGGGTTCACCCGTGAGATGCACTACAGGAAAGTCACTCAACTTTCCTACATTTTCTACCAAAAATAGCTCATGCAGCACAAAGGGTTGACATGGAAAAGTTGGGTCAGTGAGATGGATATGGTGCCTGCTGCTGCCGGGGCTGTTTGCTATCACATTGACAAGCTCTGCTTGATACCACAAGCACACTCCCCCACACACTAACTGGACACTCGCAAAAGTTAAGGGCAGGAAAAGAGGGCCTGAAAGCTCGCACATCTTATCTTATATTTTTTGTAAAATTAAAATGAGGTTTCCACCTATGGTAAAAATCATACCTATTCCTTAAAGGGATATGGAAAATGAGAATAGTAGATTTTAAAAGTTCACCTAGTTGGCCCATTTTTCAGAAAAACAGACTTTGTAAAGACTTGAGAGCATTTATCTTCAGATCCTTTTTTTTTTTTTTTTTTGGTGAGGAAGATCAGCCCTGAGCTAACATCTGTTGCCAATCCTCCTTTTTTTGCTGAGGAAGTTTGGCCCTGGGCTAACATCCGTGCCCATCTTCCTCTACTTTATATGTGGGACGCCACCACAGCATGGCTTGACAAGCAATGTGTATATCCGTGCCCGGCATCTGCACCTGTTAACCCCAGGCCACTGAAGTGGAGCATGTGAACTTAACGTCTACGCCACCGGGCCAGCCCCTCTTCAGATCCTTTTTTTGCACACATATATTTAAATGTCTATTTTTAATTTTTGAAAGTATCATTCACTTCTTTTAGAAAACATAAATTACACAGAAAATCAAAAGTGATAAGGAAAAAGATTATAGATATGGAGTGTAAAGAACATGGGCCCAATTTACGAAGAACTGTTCCTAAAGAAGAAAGAACTCATGCATCGGACAACAGTTATCTCTGAGACACAACTGAAGTGAACCGTCCTAAATTGATGTTGAATTTCATTGTGGTTAGCAAAAGGCAGGACTACATTCATGAGAAATTAATGACAAAAACTCTACATATGACAAAATCAGCTAACATTTTTTTTAAAAAATAGAAGAATAAAAGGAAAACAGTATCCTGTCAGAAATAAAACTAGATTATCTATTGAGAACTAAAACCAACTTAATGTTCTGTCCCTGTATTAAACAATACCTAGAATAAGCAAACGTGACTTACCCTTTGCCCTGGGAAACACTTATTTCCTGAGATAAAACTGTGAACCAAGTAAAACAGCTATCTGATCAAGACTAACAGCTTGCTCAAAAAGACTCACTTCGGAGTTCTTGATTCTCTGTGCCCATCAGTCCAAAGGTATCAGCTATACTGCCCAGTCTCAACCAATTCCCCATCTTGTAAGATCAGCCTTAAAATAACCCAGCTCAGGTCCTTAACCACTAAAAATATTCTCCTCTGCCTTTCCTCTTCTAGTAAGAATTCCTCTTCTACTTTCCTCTGCTGCTAAGACTCTGACAAAGTGTACTCTCTCTCATTATAGCAGGTCTAATACATTTAGCTTTCCTTGAGCAGTGTGTTTTTCTGGTTGTCTTTTGAGGGGTTGTCAGTAGACACTGCTAAAGAACCAAAATCACTCTCTCTCTCCGGATCCTCCATGCTCTGGTCTAGTTTTTCAAGTTTGTTTTTTTTTTTTTTCCTTTCACCTTTATTTTTTTTTTTTGAGGAAGATCAGCCCTGAGCTAACATCCGTGCCAATCCTCCTCTTTTTGCTGAGGAAGATCGGCTCTGAGCTAACGTCCACTGTCAATCCTCCTCCTTTTTTTTCCTCAAAGCCCCAGCAGATAGTTGTACGTCATAGTTGCACATCCTTCCAGTTGCTGTAGGTGGGACGTGGCCTCAGCATGGCCAGAGACGCAGTGCATTGGTGCGCGCCGGGGACCCGAACCCAGGCCGCCAGCAGCGGAGCACGCGCACTTAACCGCTAAGCCACGGTGCTGGCCCTCTTCACCTTTGTTTTAAACACCTACAAGGTTATTTATGTTCTTTACTGCCTCCAGGAAAGGAGATAATAAATTCTACGTGGCCATTTGCAATTTTCTTTCAATCTTTTCTTATTTAATCCATTTTATTTCATCTTACCTTGATGTCTTTTCAACCCCATTTATTCCTTTTTTTTTTTTTTTTTTTATAATTTTATTTATTTATTTTTCCCCCAAAGCCCCAGTAGATAGTTGTATGTCATAGCTGCACATCCTTCTAGTTGCTGTATGTGGGACGCGGCCTCAGCATGGCCGGAGAAGCGGTGCGTCGGTGCGCGCCCGGGATCCGAACCCGGGCCGCCAGCAGCGGAGCGCACGCACTTAACCACTAAGCCACGGGGCCGGCCCCCCATTTATTCCTTATATATTCATTTTCTTGTTTCATTGTAGTCACATTTTCTTAAATCCAGTTGAATTTTTATTAATCATTCCTCTTGTTCAAGTAGTAGATGATTTCCATCTGCCTGATGGGTGGCATATTGTCAGTTTATAACAGACTTTTATCCAGTGCATCCCTCTCTAACTGAAATGGGATCCACCCTGTCCTCACTACTTATGGCTGTGATATACTGAGACAAGATGAATCACGAGGAAAACTGCAGTCCCTTGAAAGCCCTGCTACGAGTATTCTCGTCTCCAACCCTATTGACAGTGTTAGCTTTTGTAGACTACCATTCCCTGATATGAGTTTCCATCTCTGGATTCTTCCTCTCGTTCCAAGCTTGCACAGATATCACTACTTCTGTTCTGCATTCTGTGGGAGTGGGAAAATTCACGTAAGAATTTGAAGCACTGTGTTATGGAGATGTGGGGGGAGGACGGTATATGCTTCGATTGCCTCAAAGCAGACCAGTGTGGGAGATCAAAATTGGCCACCCTGAAATATATCTCTTTACCTTGATTATTTTCTCTGACAGATATTTGACCTCCCCCAAAGTGCCTAAAGGAATTTAACTCTGGGTGTAGACAGACTGGCAGGGTCCTCCCTAAGCCCATTCTTAGCAAAGTTCTGTTTACCAAATATTTACATTTGTAAAGGTATCTCCCTCTGTGTAGTGGGAAGAGGGGGAGATGACCTTTTCTGTGAAAACTCTTCTCGGGACAGAAGAAGAAGACTTAAATCTACATACTCTTGATTACTATAATTCCTGTCTCTCCGGCCACATTCTCTATAGGTGGCCCTGCAAAGCATTGTCTGACAAACATTTACATTTCCCTCTTCAGGTAAATTGTCTTCTTCCCCTCTGAAATCCCAAAACACCACCCACCCCCAACATCCTCCTTTGTCTTTAGCTGAAGATGGTATTTAAGATGAGAATCTCTGCTATTGTGTTGAGAAACTCAGTTTCCCTGGTTTCTGCCATGTATATATCTTATTAAACTTGGTATTATTTTCTCCTGCTAACCTGTCTTTTAATTATTTGGCCAGCCAGAAGAACCTTAAGGGAAAGAGCAGAGGGGGATTCTCCCTCTTCCCCAACACCTGCAATAGAGCAGTTGCCTAGGTTTCTGTTTGACACACACTTTGCATTTCTGACTCTAGGACATGCTACTTTCAGTGATGTAAGTGGCTGTTTGCAGAGTATGCATGGTTCTGTAATTTCACTTCATACTCCCGTTCCACCAGACTCCTAATCTGCAAAAATATCTCCTGGTTCAGGGCATTAGTTTAACGTCACACTGTCTTCTTATGGTGCTATTATGGCTTTCATCTTTTTTCTCTCTCTGTTCTTTTTGTGAGAAATTGGGAAAGACAGAGTCAAAGATTGATCTTAGATTCACATCAATACCCTAAACCCCCAGGAGTGAGGCAGAGCACAATTAACTCATTGTATTGATTCATAGTGGTAGTCATTTACATGGAAAATATGCTTCCTCTGTCTGTCATCTATTGCAATTTTTGCAGCATTTTGCAAGATGTCAGGTCTTTTCCCTGGAGACCTAGCTCAATGTGGCCCGACTCCAGTTCTGTGGTCCTGCCAAGGGACCAGCATTTCTTCCTCATGCATTTCTCTTTGTCTAAGTTCCATGCCTGCACATCCAGCTTCGGTTCTACCCCACCTTGACCCAGGCCTGAAACCTGGCCACTTTATTGGTTCTTCCCTTCTGTTAAAAACAAAATAAGACAAAACAAAACCTTTACCCACGTATTTTATGAGTATAATAACTCTACCAAAGATTTGTGGAATTGAAAGGAGGGGTCAATTCATGGATTTCCAACTTTCAATTACCCTGCTGTCTCTATTCATACTCTGAATCAAGCCCAAATGATTTTTTTCTTTCAAAAGCAGAGCAATTTTACCCATATTCAGGCCCTGAAGCCTAAACTTCCATCCAGAAATGTGCTTACCAAATTACACTTTTCACTACAGATGCTAAAAAATAAAGCAAAACTTTCTCTATATCTCTATATTTACAGAACCTTTGGGTTGATGTCTTTGTTTTACAAAGCAGTTGCAGAGGCTCAGAGAAAGCAATTGACTTTCTTTTATTTTTTTTTTTGCTGAGGAAGAATTGCCCTAAACTAACATCTGTTGCCAATCCTCCTCTTTTTTATTTTCTGCTTGAAGAAGATTGGCCCTAAGCTAACATCTGTGCAAATATTCCTGTATTTTGTAGGTGGGTTTCCACCACAGCATGGCTGATGAGTGGTGTAGGTCTGCGCCTGGGATACAAACCTGTAAACCCAGGCTGCCGAAGTGGAGTGTACCGAACTTAACCACTATACCATGGGGCTGGCCCCTCAAGTGACTTTCACAACTTGCACAACTGGTTAGTGGCAGATATCTCAAACAGTGGTTGAAGGACCAGCACTCTTTCTCCAGACATGGCATTTCTCTGTTTCTAAGGCACTAGAAGCACAGAGAGCTCCAGCCCTCACCTGTAATACGTACCCTTGGTAAGCTGCTTGACTAAAGTGAGGCTCCATTCTTCATGTGCAAAATGGATGTAAAGTTCATGTGGACAATAGTCAGGTGATTGAGACTCCCTATGGGTAAGGCAGCACTGGACATGTAATAAATGCTTAATATTAATTCCCTTCTTTCTCCCCTGATCATTCTCTTCTCAACATGGTGACCGGTATATAACTTCACGTGTCACAGAAAAATGGATATTCATAACAATGTTTATTTCAGATGGATTTGGTGAAATGAGGCAAGACTATTGTAGCAGATGATTATCTTGTATGACTCTCCTATTTGTGTATCAAAAGGCAAAAGTACACTGGCATTCTCCAGGAATTTTCTCTAGAGTGAGAGCTCCACCCTACTAATACTAGCTTAGCTGTTGCCTACTCTTGGAATTCTTCCCTGACTCCCAAGATTATACTCAGCATCCTTCCTCTGTGTTTCTTCCCTAGCTCTATCATTGCTATTACTATGTTAAATTGTTTACCTGTTTACTCTTCCATGTAAATATCAGCTCTTAGAGCTGTGTCTTTATCATTTCACTTCAGTAATGTAATTACAGAAATTAAATTATAAGTAATATAAAAGACATTTGATGAATGAATGACTGTCAGTTTCCTTTAATTCCAAAGTAAAATATTATTTGGTGCTACCAATTGTTATACAATTTGCCCCAGATTCTTTAACTACACATCTCCAGATTACTCAGTAGATATAAGGAAACTCTTCTTATTCTGCCCTTCTGCTTCCCTTCTTATTCTCTACTTTTTGATTCCTTTGTTCTATTATCTCCCTCCAACCCCCAACCTTCAACATGCACTTCCTTCTTTGAAAGTCCATTCAGATGAGCTTCTTCAATATACTGTCTTGAACTCACTCTTTGCACCTTCCATTGGCTCTCCCTGTCCGTGGCTGAAGTTAGAGATGAGACCATGGTGGTTGTGTTATACCAGTAAAGTACTGCCAGATTGACTGGGCTGCCTTCCAGAGAAAGTGAACTTGACAAATGGTGGACAGCCAGTAAAGGCTGGATGTATAATCACAGAATGGAAAGAGCTTCTCCAGTACGGGGCCTCTGTCTTGGCTTAAACCCTGGCATTGGGGTGAAAGAAAGAGGTTACCCTAAAAGGAATCACCTCAGAAACCAGGACACTTTCAGGGATCTGCAAAGTGCTAGGGAAAGAAGGTAAAGAATATCTTTGGATTCAGGAAGCATCTTTTCCATTACATTTCTGCAAATACTTCCCTCAACCCCGGAAAGGAATGAGTTTCTTGGTTTGATGTTCAAAACTTGTTCTCTTCTCAAGAGAAATGTAACTTTCAAAGACATTATCTGCCGTGTACAGATAAGGTGATATATGGGGATGGTACAGAAGAGCGTAAGCGAGTGTAAGTTAAGTCTTTGGAAAAATGAAAAGTTTAAAGGGAAACATTCTAATGATGTTTAGGGCAGTAGCTTCTTTGGGGAAACACACAAAAGCCTGGCTTATCCATATTTTTAAAATATCACGGAAAGTGCTAAAACAGAGGCTTTAAAGGAGAGGACCAGAAGGCAACCAGTCCCAGCTACTCTCTTAGGATACACAAATGTCATTATGTGTGTTCTGGGGGCCCAAGAATTTTCCTCTTAATCATCTGTATTTGGGTAGGAATGTACAGAATCCTACATGCGATATACTCTCAACAAAGTTCTGTTAATTTGATTGAGAAATTGTAGATAAGATAAACTAGCAAACAAAATTTTATACATTAGTTTTTCTTTTAAAAAGTTATTGGTCATGTCTCCTCATAAACTTTAGATACTGAAGTTTATTCTTTAAGAGTTGCAAACAAAGTTGGTAACTTTGTGTAAATTTGTTGAAGAAATTAAAAAAAAAATAGTACATTTCATGAGTGTGGAGGTGAAGAAGATAAAGAAATGAAGGATTAAAAAAAAAGCAGCAAACTATTTGTATTTCCGTAAATTACTCTGCCTGTGTTTACAAACATATTTCAATGCATCAGAAAATATAATGGCTATTTTAGCATTTCAAGCAGTCATAGTTGGGAGGAGATTAAATTTTCTTGATAATGACAAGTTCCCTTACAAGAATTTATAACTCTTTCTTTCTAACAAATTTATTTTAAAACTAAGATCTCATCCTTTTGATACTATCAATAGCAGCAAAGTCCATCCTTTTAAGGTTGATTTACATTTAGAATAGCCAGAAGTCATTTCAAAATCAAGTCTGGGGAACAGGTGAGAGAGCAAGCTGGCTGCAGTGAATTGGGTTTACAATGATGAAAGAAGGCTGGGTTAATTCTATGATTTGCATTAGAGATCTTAAGATCATTCCAGAATAAAAATGTCTCACAGTGTTATAATAAATGGAAATACAATGGAAATAACTGTAATTCCCCATTGTAACTATTTTGAAGGAAATGTTACTCAATTGGAAGTATAATTTCTAATACATTAAAAAGAATCAGTCTTATTATAGATGTGATATACAAAGGATTAGAGCTTTTACTAGATACAAGACTCAAACAATTTAAGAGACAACACTAACAACCTAATACATAGATGTGTAAAGGACATTAACAGCAATTCACAGAGGAAGGAAATCAAATGGCTCACACAAATGGGAAAACATGTAGTTCAAAGTAATATTTTAAGCTAGAAATGTCAAATTAAAGCAACAATTCTATATAACCCCTACTCGTTAAAATAGCACATTATTTTTTAAAAAAAGACAACACCAAAAGTTAGTAAGATAATAAAAATGAAAATACTCACTTCTTGGAGGAGTTTAGATTGAAATGAGAAGTCCTGAAAATAAATTTTAATTTTTTATGTGTATTACATACATAAATATATAGAGAGAATTATATGCAGATAGATAGATATCTAGATACATAGTTGAGAAAGGATAGATGATAGATAGTTGGATGATAGATAGATAGATGATAGATAAATAGATGATAGGTAGATAAGAAAGATTGAAAAGAACACACAATGTTTATGTCCTTTGAAGTTATTACACCATTTCTATAAATCATTCAGGAAATAATTCATAATAATGGGAAAAAAAGGAATTTACATCAATATATTAATCACAACATTATCTACAAAAGTGTAAACTAGGGAAAAATCCATGAAGTCTAGTATTTTCCCCATGGTGTGTACTAGATTGAATACTAGTGATGGTTTTGTTTAGGCAGTGTGTTTGTGGATGATTTAAAAATTTCTTCTTTCTAAATGTCTGTGTTTTCTAAATTTAATTTAATGATTAGAAAATGAAAGATTTATTATTAGAAAGTACCTTTAAAAATTTCTCAAATCTCCTCAAATTGATAAAGAGCATCTACAAAAACCCACAACTAACATTATATCTAGTAGTGAAAGACTGAATACTTTCCTTCAACATTTAGGAACAAGATAAGGATACCACTCTCACCATTTATATTCAACATTGCACATGGAGGTTCTAGCCAAAGCAACTAGGCAAGAAAATGAAATAAAATGTTTTCAGATTGGAAAGAAGGAAGTAAAACTATCTCTGTTTGTAGTTGATTCTTATATATAGAAAACTCTAAGGAATACATACACACACACATTTGAGATAATGATTTAGTTTAGCAAGGCTGCAATATCCAAAATTAAAATATAAAAATTCAATTTTATTTTTATACATTAGAAATGAATAATCTGAAAACAAAATTAAGAAAATGATTTACAAAACTATACAGGTGGTCCCTGACTTACAATGGCTAGACTTATAATTTTGACCTTATAATAGTGTAAAGTGATATGCATTCAGTAGAAACCATACTTAGAATTCTGAATTTTGCTCTTTTCCTAGATCAGCAATATGCAGTACAATACTCTCTCAGATGCTAAGCAGCAACAACGAGCCTCAGCTCCCAGTCAGCCATGCAGTCATGAGGATAAACAACTGATACACTTACAACCATTCTGTATTCATAAAATCATTCTGTTTTTCACTTTCAGTTTGGTATTTAATAAGTCACATGAGACACTAAAGCCTTTATTATAAAATAGGCTTTGTGTTTGATGATTTTGCCCAACTGTACGCTAATGTAAGTATTCTCAGCATGTTTACGTTGTCTAGGATAAGCTACGATGTTCAGTAGGTTAGGTGTAATAAGTGCATTATCAACTTATGATATATTCAATGTATGATGGGTTTATCAGGACATAACCTCATCATAAGTCAAGGAAAATCTGTAGCTCAAAAAGAAAAAAATAAGTAGGAAAAATGTTAAACTAAAAAACATTGTTGAAAAAATTAAAGAAGACCTAAACTAATGGAAAGATATGTTCATAGATTGGAAGTATTAATATTGTTGCTATGACAATACTACCTGAGTTGATCAAGAGATTCAATGCAATCCTCATCAAAGTCCAAAATTTTTTTCTTGCAGAAATTTATAACCATATCCTAACATTTATATTAAAATGCAAGAGACCCAGAACACAGAAGAGTCAAAACAATAGTGAAAAAGAAAAGCAAAATGAGAGAACTTACACTTCTCAATTTTTGAACTACAGGCATACCTTGGATATATTGCAGGTTCAGTTCCAGACCACCACAATAAAGTGAATATTGCAATAAAGCAAGTAACGTGAATTTTTTGGTTTCCCAGTGCATAGAAAAGTTATGTTTAGTGTTGGCCCCATGGCCTAGTGGTTAAGTTCTGTGAGCTCTGCTTTGGTGGCCCAGGTTCAGTTCCTGGGCACAGACTTACACCACTCGTTGGCAGCCATGCTGTGTTGGCGACCCACATACAAAATAGAGGAAGATTGGCACAGATGTTAGCTCAGGGTGAATCTTCCTCAAGCAAAAAGAGAAAGATCAGCAACAGATGTTAACTCAGGGTTAATCTTCCTCAGCAAAAAAAAAAAAAAAAAAAAGAAAAAAGGTATGCTTACAGTATACTGTAGTCTATTAAGAGCAATAGTATATGTCTAAAAAAACAACGTACATACCTTAATTAAAAAATACTTTATTGCCAAAAAATACTGTCATCTGAGCCTTCAGCAAGTTGTAATCTTTTTGCTGGTGGAGGGTCTTGCCTTGACACTGACTGATCGGGGTGATGGTTGCTAAAGGTTGTGATGACTATGGCAATTTCTTAAAGTAAGATAACAATGAAGTTGCCACATTAATTGACTCTCCTTTCATAAATGATTTCTGTGTAGCATGCAATGCTGTTTGACAGCATTTTACCCACAGTAGACTTCTTTCACAACTGGAACAAGTATTCTCAGATCCTGTCACTGCTTTATCAATTAAGTTTATGTAATATTCTAAATTCCCTGCAGTCATTTCAATAATCTTCACAGCATCTTCACCAGTAGAAGATTCCATCTCAAGAAACCACTTTCTTTGCTCATCCATAAGAAGCAACTCCTCATCCATTGAAGTTTTATCATGAGATTGCAACAATTCAGTCAAATCTTTAGGCTCCACTTCTAATTCTAGTTCTCTTGCTATTTTCACCGCATCTGCAGTTACTTCCTCCACTGAAGCCTTGAACCCCTCAAAGTCACTGGTGAGGGTTTGAATCAACTTCTTCCAAATTCCTGTTAATGTTGATATTTTGACCTCTTCCCATGAATCACGAATGTTCTTAGTGGCATCTAGAATGGTGAATACATTTGAGAAAGTTTTCAATTGACTTTGCCCACATCTATCAGAGAATCATTATCTATGACAGCTATAGCATTACAAAATGTATTTCTTAAATAATAAGACTTGAAAGTTTAAATTACTTCTGGATTCATGGGCCACAGAGTGGCTGTTGTGTTAGCAGGCATTAAAACAATATTCATCTCATTGTACATCTCCATCAGAGCTCTTGGATTACCAGATGCATTGTCAGTGAGCATCAATATTCTAAAAAGAATCTTTTTTTCTGAGCAGTAGATCTCAACAGTGTTCTTAAAATATTCAGTACACCATGTTGTAAAGGGATGTGCTGTCATCCAGGCTTTGTTGTTCCATTTATAGAGCACAGGCAGAGTAGATTTAGCATAATTCTTAAGGGCCCAAGGATTTTCAGAATGGTAAATGAGCAATGGCTTCAACTCAAAGTGACAAGCTGCTTTAGCACCTAACAAAAGAGTCAGCCTGTCCTTTGAAGATTATAAGCCAGGAATTGATTTCTCCTTTCTAGCTTGAAAGTCCTAGATGGAATCTTCTTCCAAGTAAAGCTGTTTTGTCACATTGACAATCCGTTGTTTAGTGCAGCCACTTTCATGAATGATCTTGGCTAGATCTTCTGGAGAACCTGCTGCAGCTTCTGCATCAGCACTAGCTTCACCTTGCCCTTCCACGTTATGGAGAAGGCTTCTTTCCTTAAACCTCATGCACAAATCTCTGCTAGCTTCAAACTTTTCTTCTGCAGCTTCCTCACCTTTCTCAGCCTTCATAGAATTGAAGAAATTCGGGGCTTTGCTCTGGATTAGGCTTTGGCTTCAGGAAATATTGTGGCTGGTTTGATCTTCTATCCAGACAGATAAAATTTCCTCCATATCAGGAACAGGCTGTTTTGCTTTCTTATCATTCATGTGCTAAATGGAGTAGCACTTTTAATTTCTTTTAAGAATATTTCCTTTGAATTCACAACTTGGCTAACTGTTTGATGCAAGAGGCCTAGCTTTTGGCCTACCAGCTTTCAACATGTCTTCCCCACTAAGCTTAGTCATTGCTAGCTTTTGATTTAAAGTCAACGACATGAGACTCTTCCTTACACTTGAACATTTAGAGGCCATTGTAGGACTATTAATTGGCCTAATTTAAATTAATTGGCCTAATTGTGTCTCAGGGAGTAGGGAGGCTCGAGGAGAAGGAGAGAAACAGGGGAATGGCTGGTCAGTGGAGCAGTCAGAACATCCACAACATTTATTGATCAACTTCATTGTGCAGTTTGTGGAACCCCAAAACAATTACAATAGTAACATCAAAGATCACTGATATAGATCACCATAACAAATATAATAATAATGAAAATGTTTAAATATTGCAAGAATTACCAAAATGTGACACAGAGACACAAAGTGAGCAAATGCTGTTGGAAAACTGGCGCTGATAGACTTGCTTGAGGCAGGGTTGCCACAAAACTTAAATTTACAAAAAATGCAATATAGACAAAGCACAATAGTGCAAAGCACAATAAAACAAATATGACTGTACTACAAACTTATGGTAAACATGACAGTGTGAGCCTGGAATACAGACAGAAATATAGATAAATGAAATAGAATTGAGAGTCCTGTAATAAACGCTTCACTGATTTTGACAAAGATGCTAAGACAGTTCAATGGAGAAACTCTTTGCAACAAACGGTGCTAGGACAACTGGATATCCATATGCAAAAGAATGCATTTGGATTCCTATCTTATACCTTTTTAATGAAACATAATAGCAAAAACTATAAAACTGTCAGAAGAACATATAGGTGTAAATCTTCACAACCTTGGATTAGACACCACTTTCTTATACATGACACCAAAAGCACAAGTGACCAAAAAAAGAAAGAGAAACTGGACTTTATCAAAATTAAAAAAAAAAATTATGGATTAAAAAGCATTAATAAGAAAGTGAAAAGACAACCTACAGAATGAAAGAAAATATTTACAAATCATATATCAGATGTGGGTTCAGTACCCAGAATATATAAAGAAAACTTATAGCTCAATAATAAAAAGACAAACAGCCAAGTTAAAAAATGAGCAAAAGATTTGAATAGACATTTCTCCAAAGAAGATACACAAATAGCCCGTAAGCATATGAAAAAATGCTCAACATCAATAGTCATTAGGGAAATCCATATCAAAACCACACTGATGTACAACTTCACACCCACTAGGATGACTAAAAGCTAAAAACAAAAAAAGAAATGGGCAATAACAAATGTTAGCGAGGATGTAGAGAAATTGGAACTCCCATACATTGATAGTGGGAATGTAAAATGGTGAAGCCACTGAGAAAAGAGTTTGGCAGTTCCTAAAAAATGAAATACAGAGTTACCATATAACCCAGCAATTATCCTTCTAGGTAATTGCATTCAAGAGAATTGAAAACATACGTTCATGCAAAAACTTATACGTGGATGGTCTTAGCCACATTATTCACAATAGCCAAAATGTGGAAAGAACATGATTGTCCATCAACTGATGAATGGATAAACAAAATGTGGTATATCCATACAATGGAATGTTCTTTAGCCATAAAAAGAAATGAAGTTCTGATATATGCTATAGCATGCATGAATCTTGATAACATTATGATGAGTGAAATAAGCTATGCACAAAAGGAAAATATTGTATGACTCCATTAATACGAAATGCCCCAAATAAGCAAATCCATAGAGAAAGAAAGCTGATTAGTGCTTTCCAGGAGCTAGGGGTGTGGGGAATGGAGAGTGACTGCTAACAGGTATGGGGTTTGTTTTGAGAGATGACAATTTCTGAAATTAGGTAGTAGTGATGGTTGCACAACTTTGTAAGTATACTAAAAAACATTGAACTGTAGCTTTAAAATGGTGAATTTTATTATATGTGAATCATACCTCAATAAACAAAAATATATTTCCATTTCAAAAAAAAGTTCTCCTGTATTCACAGACACACACACACACACATTTCTACTTAAATGCAGTCTCAAGCCCTTGGGGGGATAAAATAAATCAAAGAATCATCTGCTAGATGATGAGCACATTTGGAAAATGAATAGGTCATGAATTCTGGAAGTCACAATTATATGCTTCTTTTTCACTCTCTATTTTCCCTCCTATAAAGAACTATGTGAAAATAGTATGTGGACTATTCTGGGTAGCAATTTTACAGGAGATGAATTACATGTGTGTGAGTGTATTTGTGTCTGTGTGGGTGTATATATAAACACATACACTGACATATTCACCTTTCTAACTATCTAAGGTGCTGGCATCAAAGGGCATTATTTACATTAGTTTTAAATTCGCAGCTGATAAAGAGCCTGGATTAAATGATATGTAATATCAAATGGAAATGTCAGTCAAGGTAGGAAACCCTGAGTACAAAGAAAGTGTGTGAGCACGAGGGCGGCACTTGACCCTACTAGGGACAGTGGCACAAACGCTGGGAGCTGTGGTCCAGCCTCTGGCCCTCTCTGCTCACTTGTTGCACACAAAGTTAATTTACAGAAAACTGCTGAAGGGAATCACTTCCACGTGGGGCAGTTTCACAGCTTTCTTCTGTGCCTTTGTGTCAGCCTCCCTCTGCTTTCCCTCATCCGCCTGTTAGGCTAGAAGTGCTCTTGGACCTGACCTCTTGTACAAAGAGGATCCCTCCTGAGTCAGTGATGGATACTGGATACTCTATCGTTAGCATCCAAGAAGCTTTTTGCCGCCTTCTTTCACTATTCCAGACTCATTTGTGTTCTCCAGTTAAGAAGAGGTAGCAAGGAAGAGAAATGGTAAACACCATTGAAGAAGGCCTTAGCCTGTCTTCTGCCAGGTGCCCCCCTAAAGAGCTGGCGGTGTGTTGGGAGAAGGTTAAGGAACCATTCAGCCTCTGTTGTCTATATTAGTTTCCTATTGCTGCTGTAAGCAATTACCACAATTTAGTGGCTTAAAATTTGTTATCTTATAGTACTATATTTTAGTGATGCTATACTCAAAGTAATTTACAAGCATCCCAGTAGTGAAAGCAGCAATAAAATAACTCCAAAATTTGTCATTTAATAAATAAATATAATTTTAGTTATTAAAAACAAGTTTTGATATTTTTCCCCAGTTTCCTACTTTATCTAATATTACTTAGGAGAGCAAATATTGAAGAATACTCATTTATAGTTTATTTTTAAAATTAGAATCAGTAGAATGCACATATTTTAACAAGTTATTAACTAGACAGTACTTTTAAAATTTTCGTCTACATCACCCTTTGCATTTCATTTAGAAGTCATAGGTGCTAGTTGTTGCTAATTAACATATTCATAGTGTTTGTACTCATATTTCATACAAATGCATTATTTTCTTTTCATCATCCACTTACTTTCTTTCGGATTAAAAAATCTATCTATGGTTAAAATGGAAAAGAAACCAAAGTAAATCATGACAGTCACAACTCACAATCCTGCTAATGATTTTGAACTTCACGACTCCTACTGTTACCTCAGTGACAGTTACTTACCCAGTGCTAGGGGTTATGTATTTCCCTGTTTTGCTCACTGTCGTGCCATGTTCACTCCCCACCCAAGAAAACAAATTGAAATTCAAGTAAGCGAGTGAGAGTAGTCTTTATTCTAGGGATACCACTGGGATAACCTTGAATGCACCTTAGTTTATTTTAAAAAGTAAACCTTCACAAACTTTAACACTTTATTATGATAGAAAAATATTTGCAGTATACTTTAGAATTGATCTCAATTCACTGGGGTGGCAAACTGTTGATTTAAAACCAACACTTAGATTCATGTGTTGGGAACCTGTCTTATGCTCAGTAATTTTCAGATACTGCAAGGTCAAACAACTTGGTATTTTTCTTATTGTTATTTCTCAATTTTAGCAAGTACTTCAAGCTGATTGGAATTTTGGGTAAATGTAAGTGAGTGGGAGGAAAAAAGGCTAGAAATAGAAGAGGAATGGATAATTTTACTGAATATAGTAAGAAAAGGAGGCCATAGTGAAGCGTGAAGAGAGTTAGCTGTGTCTTGGCAAAGTCAATTCAACTCTTGGCCCTCACTTTCTCCTCTGCTCTATTCCCATTAGTGGTGATGGATAAATGAGACGGTGGGTATGAAAAACACTGAAAAATAATGGCTACCCATAAATGTAAGGACGTACGAAGAGAGTTATATCTGTATTGTTAATACGTCCACTACATTACTTTACTTACGAATGCTGACATTTTCATAGGCACTTCTTTCCATTTCTGTTCAGTTATAAAACCCTGTTCAATTTTGCTGTATAATTCCTCTTTGGGAAAGTCAGAATTTTAGCATCTGTCCTCCCCTATGCTAATGACAGCAGGTCTCCACCTCCACACAACTGATAATGAGCTTGCTATGATGTTGCCCTGGTTTCCACTGAGTTTTTATTTGGGCCACAGTAATAGAGGAAAATACAAACAAAAGGCAATTATTTCTTGGAAGCCTGCCTGACTATCCCATGATGGAGGGGACTAAAATGCATATTCTTACATAGTTGAAGTATTTTAGAAAAATAAGTGCATTCAAACTCTACTATTTATAAGAAAACCTTCCATGGCTTTAAGTCCGAGGACTTTATTGCCTTAGATTCAAAGGTCTTTTTAACTACAATGTCTTTCACAATAATCCTCTACTTTCCTTTCCCACAAGTATTAAGGTAGTTCAGGCCCAAGTTGCCGTGTCCTTATATGACCACATTACTCGTCACATTGGTCTCTGCTTCTTCTCTGTCTCTTCTCCAACCTGGTCAACCAACTTCTACAGAATTTATCTTCATGTACAACTTGAAGCACATTACATTCTTGTATAAAAGTTGTCAGAGTCCTATCATGACTTATTGAATAAAGTACAACAATCTTTCTGGTCATTCAGGGTAGGATGGGAGGGAGCCAAAGAGTTCTATCACGTTCTAGCTGAGCAATCTTTGGCAAGATTTCCAACACTCCAAGGATTTCCTTCATGTAAAATGGATGTAAAATTTACCTCTTAAAGTTATGGCATAATTGGATAACACTGAATAAATATAAAGCATTCAGCAAGATGATAGTCCTCTTCCCTTTCTCTCTAGCCGCATCTAATTTTGTCCCTCCACATGCACCCAGTCTCAGACAGACAGGGTTAGTGGCTCTTCTGTGAATAGGTCCCCTATGACCATCTGCCCCTCTTCTAGCCTTGCTTGCTTTCACCCACTTGGAGACTCCTCCCCCCCACCACATCCATAGGACCAAATCACACCCATCCTCAGGGCACAGTTTCAACACTACCTTTTGCATGAAAATTTTTATTCTCACATGATTTAAATGAAAAGTTTCTTCCTTTGGATTTCCCTAGCATTTCTCTTGTATTTCTGTTATAGAAATATTTGCCTCAGCCAGTCCTATTGGAAGTTTTCAGCAAAAATCTTATTGTCTCAATGATATTGCATACTTCATTCTTCTCTTTACTCTCTGCAGGAAGAGAATCATTGCTTTACTATTTGCATTTCTTTGAGGTGAGGTCTTGCAAAATAATGCTTATAAGCATTTAAAAGGACTGATAAAAAGAAGAGATCTCTAAATCCCTTAATGTAAAGGGAGAGAAATATAAAATCCACAATTTAGAAACTATCATTTCCCCTAAGGAATTTCTACTGTAAAGACCTAGACCTCATTCATCTTATATATGATATAAGAATATTGAGAGCAATATTTGTCCTTCAAAATATAGGACCTGAAATTAAGCATAACTGAAAAAAAAACCACTTTGTTCTCCCTGTAACTCTGCTTTTTATATGTTTTTAAAACTTCCTTTCCGTAAAAGCTTTCAGCAGTTTTGAACACAAATTTATGCCCTGCTCTATTTTTTTTTTTAACACAGAATACTTAATTCTCACAATAATCTTAGGAGGTAGGTATTTTCATAATGTTCATTTTATGGTTGAAGAAAGTGAGGCAGAGAAAAACTAAGTAACATGTGCTATGTCACACAGTTAATAATAAATTTCAGAGGAGGGCTTTCAGCCCAAGGAATCTGCCTCCACAGCCTGTGATTTTAACTGCTTTAATAAACTTCCTTTCAAATATCGTATTATTCTTATTGATTCTCCTCTGTCAAGCAAAGGTTTTATATTCATAGTTGGGGCCACATATAAAAAGACTTAATGCTTTACTTTAGGAGTTTCTGCTCACCACCATCAGATGTGTCATATGCAGACACAAACACACGCCACTAGTTCTTGGTTGAAAAGCAAGTTTGTTTTAAAAATCATTCTGAAAACATCATAATTATAGCATAACTTCGAGGAGGAAGTGTATTTTGTGCAGGCCGTGCACATAGCTCATCAGGAATTTTAAGCCTCATGAACAGGCTCCCCGGGGATGAATTCTTCACTATGAGCCTTCTACAAAGAAACATCATCCTCACCTACCCTCCTGTGTCTAAACTTAATGTTCTCTTGCCTCTTTCCCATGACTGCACTCCACTCTGGTACATTCTGCAAACATTTAATCCTATTTATTACTTGTTTGTTATCTGCATTTATCCTCCTTCTACTTATTTCATGTTTTCATTGTTGGAGCCAGCGTGGCTGTGCTTAGATCTTAAGCCCCCGGCTGGTGTGGCTCATGCTCATTCTCTCTCTACAAAGCCCTGAACTGTCCCACTCACTTTAGAGGGATGTGAGAAAAATGGGGTCCAGCCAGGGTGGCTTACCCTCCCAGCAGAGAGTTACAGTCACAATTTCTTCTATCTCACTACATAAATTTCAGTGAAGCCCGCTGGATTCCTAGTCATGAATCCTTATCCTTATTTTCAGTATGTGAATAGTTAGAATATAAAATATTCATTTGAGAAGGAAGCTTGAAAATGACCTCATCTCACTGACTCATTTTAGAGATGGAGAAGTGAAGGCCCAGGCAGGAGCAGTGACAGATGGATGTGTTTAATTATGTCAATGTGTGCCAGAGTTGGAGCTCGCAGCCAAGGTTTTCACTCCAAGATTAACACTGTTTAACCAGCTTCACTATAGGCCAGAAAACACCCCAAACACTTCATGGAGACACGTTGTATCACAGATACACCATTGATGAGATAAAATTTTCATAAGATCCCACCATTTGATTGTGAATTGCTGCTTCTTTTCCCCATTAGTGGTCATGATACTGGTTCAATTTCTCACCACCTACTCCTGGAAACCCTGTTACAGAATGAATGGTTCTGTCACTATTTTCATTTACTTTCAAACTATCCTACTTAGAGCTGGAATAAAACAGCATTTCATAAACTGTGTGTTAATGTCATTCCCATTCAAAGGATTTCTATTAAGATCTCTTTAGTTGCCTTCAAAATCACAGAACTATAAAAACCTTGAGGTTAATGGGAACTTATTTACAAAATAGCCCTTTCCATTGTGAAAAGCCAAATTCCCCTTTTTCCCATTTGAGGTCTCCTCCAGGAAGCCCTCTTTCCGGCTGCCTCTATCTGGTCAATGATCCTACCTGCATTCTCTCTCTTCTATCACATGCAACACATTGTTTTAAGGTTGTCAGTTTACAGGACTGTCTCACTCACAGGACCACAAACTCCTTAAAGGAAGTAACTCATTCACTCTCGAGCCCCCACTGATTAGTACTAATCTAATTGGCTCACAACCTTTAACCCACACCTCACACTTCAGGGACCCAATGAATAGTCTGTTACACAGGAGCACTTCAGGTATTCTCTCTGGGTCCTGCCTTCCATTTACCACAGACCTGCTCACTCCCTTTGCTATCTTTGTTCCAGCCCATTTCCTCTGACTTTGTTTTGACTTCCCATAGACCCATTTGGATCAGACATATATGCTTATGTGCCTAGAAATTTAATTACTAAGGCTCTGTCCCCTATAACAAATGCCAGACCAGGCTTACGTCCACTCTGGCTTGGCAACTCCCACTGTGTCAGAGCCCTGGGCTCCCAGCCTGCCCAGGAAGTTGGTTCAGTTCTCCAGGGTGAAAGAGCATTGCTGCCAGAATACATCAAGAAAGCATCAGCTTGTTATTGATCAAGTGGTTCTCTAGAGAGTACGGCTCCATGGACTTGGGCCATATGTTTTGTTCACCCTTCATCCTCACTCTCCCTCATAGTGCTTGACACATATTACATGATCAATTTTAAAAAAACAAAAGACAGACAGGTTAATAAATGTCAATGAATGTATCCATTTCTGGCTCTGTCTTTTTTTTTTCAGACTCTATCTACTTTTCCCAAATTGGACTTCCAGGTCCTGAAGTCCTTGAATCTCGCTCTTCTCTAGCTCTCTCTTTCTCACATATGGATACACACATACACATTTAGACACACACACAAGGCCTTAATTTTTTTCCTTTACTTTGACTTCCAATTTGTGTAATTGAAGGAATGTCAAATGAGCCAGTGCAAGGATGAGGTAATGCTTTCCTGCCTAAGCTATCAGAATCTTGACAGGCATTGTCTAGTTAATTCTCAAAGCCTCCACAGGAGGCTGGGTTGGCAGGCCTGATTTAGCTTGTAATTTCCTTATGATCTCAGGGTGCTGTGGAGGTCATGTTACATCTATACACAGACGCTGCTCCAGTCTCCTCCTCCTAGATGCCAGGGGCTAGGCCCACAGGTGCTGTCTCCTCCTGTAGATGGAACCCTTGCCCCTGGCTCCTTTGCTATTCCTGATTCTCTTGCATAGCTTAGTTGATGCAAGAGATATACTGCTGAATGATATGGCTCATAGGACACTAAGGATTTCCACACTTGTACCAAGACTTTATTCATATTTGTTTATAAGGTTAGGTACTGGCTTAAGTCGATGGAATTCTGTTTTGGGGTTTCCCTATAGCCTTAGGATCAAGTCAGGCATCTAGAAGTGCTAAGAATTGAGGACCTGGCATGTCTGTTTTGTAAATTCCTCACTTCCATCAGAACTTCAGTGCCCAGATCAAGTACCTCCCCTGGGAAGGTGTCTATGACCCACCTGGGCATATATGGTAAACCTCTCCTGTGTGCCTTGTGCAATAACTTCTACAATATCACAAATTTATGGGATTATTTGTTTGTAAAATCATGGTCTCCTCCCCAGAAGAGGCATAGTCTCATCCATCTTCATATTTATATATTGTAGCACCTGTGCAGTGTGAGTCTCATATTAGATGCTCAGTTAATGTTTATTGAAAGAGTCATTTTGAGTGCCTGGAATTTTAGAAAGGCAGCACAAGGGTGCAAGGGGACGGCAGTTCTACAGGCAAGGTTTTGTGATCCAGGAGGAAGTGTCACTTTTATCAGCTGAGGCCATATTACATATTACTCCATGGACACATATTACACGGAAAATTCCAACTGTGCAGGGAGGTCACTGCAAAGCAGCTAATCCAATGCCTTATCTCTCAGTAGATTTTTCAGCTGAGGCTCCTCAAACAGGATCAAACCAGCTCTAGTAAGTAATCATTTTACACACATATTCAGTATCCTGATTATTATTAACATTGTCTTAATACCTGTTGTCAGAAACCTTTAATTACCTCTTTATTCCTTTATCTGTTTACATTACCTGCCTGTCCTACCTGGTATTTGGCTGTAGTGAAATTTCTTAGGTTAACCTGAGTCACTACAGATGGTAAGCTCTCAAGTTATAATAGACTGGCACTAGCTAGTGACTGACTTGCCTGACTTCTGAGGGAGCTAGAAATGAAGGCAATGATTAACCGGTGTAGTATGTGGCCAGCCCTGACAAGTTCTCAGTGTGTCATCTATCAAATAAGAATAACTTGTTGCCTTTACAGCTTTGTTTTGAAAAATAAATCAACAGGAAAATAGCTGATAAAAGCAATATAAGAATTTTAAATTTAAATTTAGACCCTCAAATTCAGGACTCTCTAATAGGATCTGCCTCAGCTTCGTGTTTTTTATATTTTAAAAGATCAAGAATACATCAAAAATCATACTAAAAATTGGGACTGACAATCAACTCAATACCAGAATTTGGGAGGCATGTCCACTAACTTCCAATCAAACTTGCTTGAAAAACCCAATCTCCAGACCACCACTTCTGGATGTCTAGTAAAAATTATTTTGCAAATTCTCTCTAATGATCGTGAGTTATTTTATAATGGAAAAAAAATCTTTTCAAAAAATTCCAAGTGGAATTAATATTTTTTCCCTTTGGTTAGATGATAAAATTACAAGGTAAAAAAAAAAGTTCTAATCCTTTCCTTTATTTTTAGCTCCAACAGTGAATATCTCCCACACACTTCTCACTGCATTGTGAACCTGTTTTCTCCAGCTCATTCTCTGTGGAGCTGTATTGCGGTAGCTGCTTTAAAGACTACAAGAACTCCAGAAAGACTGCTTATCTGGGTCCCAGAATATAGCGACTCCAACCTCCCTCATAGAGCATTCCATTTTCCTTTAAACTAAAACCAGCAGCCATTCATTTCACAATTGATCTTATTTCCCATTGTGGCACACTCCTAAAAACTGAGAATAATTAATGTGGCATCAGAAATGCACAGTCCGCCAGTGAACATGGCTCCAATTTTCTGTTTGGAGGGCACATACACACACTACACGTAAATCCTCCCAAATATAGAATGAGAGAAACTCTCAAAAAATGGTTCAATTATGAGCAAAGTCTTTTTTTCTTTGAATGATGCTGAACAAAATATCCAAATCCTTACGTATTTTTTTTGGTACAAGGAGAGGTTATTTAACGATGAAGTTGAAGCCCTATAGCTTAGCACGTCATCTCAACGCATGTGAGATGAGGTGAGTCCGTGCTTGCACTGAAGTGTCCAAGGCAGCTGCTCCAGAAATTAAAGGTGGGCAGTGGAGTAGTGACGCAGGCCCCCGCAGGCGTCTGATGCCACGCTATTCTAGTCAGATACTTCATTAAACCAGCTCTTCAGCATCACTCCTAGTCAGGGAAATGCAAATTATGGTGACAATGGGACAGCATTTTAGACCTATTAGACTGGAAAAGAGCAGAGCCTTGCCGGCTAGTGCTGATTGGTGGGCGGGCAGAAAGAAGCGGGGATACTCTCTGGCACTGTTGGAGAACATGTGTGCATATTGTTTCAGTCTTTCAGGAAATCAATCGATCAACATCCATTTCCATTAAATATACACATCCTTAACAGTGTAGAAAGCTCACTCCAGGGAAGGTAAACCACAGAAATAAAAGCGGCCGCACGTATGGATGTAACTGCAAAGGTGCTTATCGCAGCCTTGTATGTTTGGACCTAAACAGAAACAGAGTGAACGTTCAATAGGACATGATGGCGAAAAAGACTAAAACATCTATACCATGGAAGATTGTCCGGACGTTAAAAAAGAGCAAATTGGTGCCTTATCTCTTGGCTTGAAGGAAGCAGAGAAGAGGATACAGTAGGCTCTCGATATATAAATCAAGGAGTAACTAAAAATCCTATGAATGCCTTTTAATATATCATTATAAGATTATTCAATTAGTTATAAAAAGATGTCCATCAGACTCAGCATTGGCTGTCTCAAGTAGTGGTTTTCACTCGAGGGCATCTCCCCACCCAGGGACATCTGATAATACCTGGGAGACAATTTTGGTTGCCAGAGACAATTTTGTTTTTTGGGGAGGAGCTACCAGCATCTAGTAGGCAGAGGCCAGGCATACTGCTAAACATCCTACAATGCACAGGACAGCCCCCCACAACAAGGAAGGAGCTGGATCAAAAATCAATAGTACCAAGGATGAGAAATGCTGACCTGGAGAATGAAGATGGAAGGGGGAAGAAAAATATGAGAAGGAGATGAGTAAAGGGAAAAAAGAAAAATGACTGTATGTTTATTTAAAAGAGTCTATGCCAACACACACAAACACACACACACACACACACACATACACACACTCCCCAAACAAACACAACATTACCAAAATGAAGAAGAGTCAGGTATATGCAAGTCTAAACTGAAACATGAGATCGTGCCCCTGTCTTCAAGGGTCCCAGTTCAGAGTTTCCCTTTTCTTCATGTAGCCAGGAGGCAGAGTCCTGACAGGAAGGAGTCTGATATACTTCACAGGGAACCTATGAGACCTCTTCATTTTTTTGATGTCATGTTGAAAATTAGTTGTTTGTACACATTTTTGCCATTTACCATATCCACATCCTAAAAATCCCAAGAGCAAAGAAGTGCCATCTGCTTTAGCCTTGTGTATTAATGATCATGTTAATTAATATGAAAAACCACTTACAGAAATGAAGGAACAGAAGTACCGGGCAGGAAAACATTTATGGATGTCTTGTCACTCACTCAACAAGTGCTGGCTGATCATTCACTGTGTCGGACTTGTGCCACATGCCAAATGCAAGGATGAAAAAGTGCAGGCAGCACCATCTCTGCTTTCAAATAGCAGGTCATACACAGCCCAGGAGGGAAGATAGACATGAAGTGAAAAACAGCCCAAAACTGCTCTGGGAGGTTCAGGTATGAGTGATCAGTTCTGCCCCAGTAGAGGAGCAGGTGTTAGGAAAGCTTCACGGGGAGCTGAGGCTTGATGGACAGCTCGGCCAGGAGGATTCTGCCATCACAGCAGAGGCAACAGGCTTGAGAGAAATGGAGGGAGACACATATAAGAGAGAGAAATGACAAATGGATTGGAAGTGGGGGATGATGGATGAGGGTGAAGGAGACTCTTAGGTTTCTAGCTTAGGGAGCAGAGTGGTGATGTGGCCAGCGATTAATACTGGAATAAAATGAACTACTACAAAAATATCGTCCCAGGATTTTATAAAGATCCTTTTTCTATTTTCAGACATGATCTGAATCACCAAAGTAAAACTGTAAGTGCTGTTTTCCAAACTCTTCTCCTGGTTTATTAATAGCTGCAACAATTAAACTTAATAGAATTTTAGACATCCTTTAAAAATGATACAGCCTGACTGTGGAGCATAAAGTAATATAATTATCTCATTATTTCCTGATCACAAGTCTATGCACTGTACCTGGAATATAAGACAGATTCATCTACACCTTGAGGAATTACCGATTATATATGTCACACTTTTAGCACAAGGCTTTATAAAAATGGGTGGTATAAATATATATTTTGTTTGAACTGAAGGCATATTTTAACAGTGATTTCTATTTAACATTATTTAAGGTTTAGATATTAACTTTAACATAAAAATATTGGGCTCTTCTTTGTAGCAAAGGAGCCTTTATGATTTGGCCCCTGTTTGCTTCTCCTTGTCATCTCAGCCCTGTCAACAGCCACCCCCCTCACCTCCCTGCTGCTCTGTGGTCAGCAACACTGAGCAGGATACACCTGTGTGTGCTATTCCCACCGACTGCCACTCCCTTCCTCTGCTTCACCTTCGCCAGAGACGTCTCAGCTCTTCTCACTAGTCTTGCTGCATTGCTGTGTCTTCTGGAAGCATGAACTGGGGAAATTTGCCTCTTCATTTCTCCAATGAAGCCTGGCACACATTCCACGCTAGAACTTACCACACATACTGCAGTTTAAAAAATAAATGTGTGAGTGTTGTCCGTGCTTATCTGTCTCCATCATATGCCAGTTTTCCTATCTCTAGCACAGGTTTTGGTACATAATAGCTAACACACACACACACAGAGGCACACACGTGTCCTAAAATATAAAGATGTGTGTGTGTATATATATATATGTATGTGTGTGTGTGTATTTTAAATCAGTGACTTCAGTGATCACCAAATGGACACTTGCGCTTGTGTCTGTGCTTGTAATCTCTCTGAGACTTTAATAAGTGTCTAACTTCTTTTTAGATCAGAAACGTACAGAAATTATGGAAGCAGAAAAAGCATAAAAATGCATTTGTTTATTCTTCTACTCCAAACACTAATTACTGAGATTTGTTTAACATTATTTTGATGTCCTAAAAATCTTCTTAAAAAAATAACGCAGACCACTACACTAATTGTGAGGCTGGAGACAGAGGAGCCTATCGGGCAGCCTTGTTAACAGTGGTTTGCAGAGTGGTTAAGAGCTTGGCTCCTGAGCTGACAGCCTGCATTTAATCTTAGCTTCTCCACTTAAAAGCTGTGCGATATGAGGAAATTTGCTTAACATTTGTATGCTTTAGTTTTTCATCTGTAAAATGAGATAAGTATAGCACAGTCTACAATTCTGATTTCCAAAAAGGTTTGAAAATTTTTGTGATTATTATCATTATGATTAGTATTCTTATTAACTCATTTGCTTGCAAAATCTGATCTGAACTTAACCTGCAGGTAAAGTCTGTCCTGTAATGATGCGAGGTCTTAATGGAAGCCATTTAATGTAAACAGTCATATGTTCTTTGGCAGAAATATGAATGTGTTTGAATACGGTGTGCTGCCCAGATCCCAGAGGAGATGGTACATTATATACAGCACATGCTTCATGTGACCTTTCTAAAACCCAAAACATTTTGGATTCTGAAACACATCTGATCCTAAGAGTTTCAGATATAAAATTGAGGACCTCTATCTACCACATAAGATTTTGTGAGTGTGAGAATAAAGTATTGAGTGCAGATCCTGGCATATCGTGAAGACTCCCTAAGTGAGAGCTGTTATTAGTGCTCTCGCTATCACGGACGTGAGCATGCCACCTTACAATTTGTATGATACATTACATGCTTTCATGGGAACTTTTGCAATCCTGTGACTTAGGCATAATATAGATATGTATCAGCAATTCACTAATGTGACAATTGAGATATAGAAGGATTAGGCAACTTTCACATGAAGAAAAATGAGGTGATTTCACTTGTAATCATATCTGAGTCCTCTGTCCCCAACCCAGTTCTCTTTGGCAACAACCAGCAGGTTACTAAGCTTGTCCAGGAATGTTGGCTCTGCAGGCACGGTGAGGACGGCATTTTATATCAGCGGATATGTAGCAGAACACATAACTTCCACTTACCTCATTCATTATGATAATACAACAAAATAGTGGGGAGCTGAGAGCGGGATGCAGAAGGATGGGGAGTAGGTGAGATTCAGTTGGGTGTCTATCTCCACGTCTCTGTTGTTCTCTGAGCTCTGTCTTCCTCTGTACGTGGGCCCATCCTCAGGCTGGTCCTGGGAGCTATGGAAGTTGTTCCAGGCCTCACATCTGAGGCTAAAAAGAGAGCCCATGTTTTCTGCTGTTTTTTCTCAAGAATTAGGAGACTTTTTTCTCAGAAGCTCCCAGCAAAATTCTTCTCATGCTGTTCGTGCATTTGACACACAAGGGAATACACATCTGAAATCCTGAAGTAGGATCACTGGCATGAGGAGGTGGATTTTTCTTAATCATTCAGGCCTCCATCTTGGAGAGAGGGCTTTTGTGCTGGCATGCTTAGCTGAAAATCACTGGGGGAGTGTAGCGTCTAAACAGCCATCTTACAGGCCTGCTGCAGGAGGGACAGCCACCTTGAGCGCAAAGTTGTACAAGAATAGCAGTTTTCAAAGGTTTTTTTAAAGCAGAAGAGACATTTATACACACACACACACACACAGATTTAAATAAATCACCTTATGAAACAACAGTATTTATAAAACAGAGAAGTAGAGCAGCTCTGACAATAGGAGGTAAAGCCGTGGTGTCCAAGGCAACCTCTGAGGCACTTTTTTGGAACCCTTGAGATTTGAAATCCACACAGCCATGTGGTCTCAGAGTTCACTTTCAACCTCAAAATTATATACTCTACATAATCACATTTTCCTCTAACTGGAGGAAGGCTACCACAGGCAAAGCAGAATCCAAAAGCAACCAATCAAACAGAAAGACTTATTTGCCTGTGGTATGCATTATGCTTGTCATTTACACTAATATACATATAATATATACATATTCTGGTACATTTCCCTTTAATTTTTTTTTTATATTTTCAAAGTAAAAATTGTCACAGACATGAAAAATCATTTTTTGATGTGTATTTTAATAATTTGATGGGGAAATTTTTATAATGGAAACTGTCAAATGCATTCCTTTTGTTGTTGTTGTTAGAAAGTGACCTTTATTTTTTTTTTTCTTTATATTATAGTAACATTGGTTTACAACATTATATAAATTTCAGGTGTACATCATTATATTTCGATTTCTGTATAGATTACATCATGTTCACCACCCAAAAACTAATTACAATCCATCATGCCACACATGTCCCTAATCATCCCTTTCACCCTGCTCCTTCCCGCCTTCCTCTCTGGTAACCACCAACCCCACCTCTGTCTCTATGTGATTGCTTATTGTTGTTTTTATGTTCTAGTTATGGGTGAGATCATATGGTATTTGACCTTCTCCCTCTGATTTATTTTGCTTAGCATGATACCCTCAAGGTCCATCCATGTTGTCACAAATGGCTGGATTTCATAATTTCTTATGACTGAGTAGTATTCCATTGTGTATATATACCACATCTTCTTTACCCATTCATCCTTTGATGGGCACCTAGGTTGCTTCCAAACCTTGGCTATTGTGAATAACGCTGCAATGAATATAGGGGTGCATGTACCTTTATGCATTCATGTTTTCATGTTCTTTGGATAAATACCCAGCAATGGAATAGCTGGATGGCTGTCTGATTGGGAAAGGGAAAAATAGAAAAAATAAACAAATGGGACTACATCAAATGAAAAAGCTTCTGCACAGCAAAGGAAACCATCAACAAAACAAAAAGACAACCTAACAACAGGGAGAAGATATTTGCAAACCATATATCTGATGAGGGGTTAATATCCAAAACATATAAAGAACTCATATATCTCAACAACAAAAAAAACTAACAATCCAATTAAAAAATAGGCAAAAGATCTGAATAGACATTTCTCCAAAGAAGATACATAGATGGCCAACAGACACATGAGAAGACGTTCAACATCATTAACTATCAGGGAAATGCAAATCAAAACTACAATGAGATATCACCTCATGCCCCTCAGAATGGCTATAATTAACATGACAGGAAACAACAAGTGTTGGAGAGGATGTGGAGAGAAGGGAACTCTCATACACTGCTGGTGGAAGTGCAAACTGGTGCAGCAATTATGGAAAACAGTATGAAGATTCTTTAAACACATTCTTAAACAAAGCTGGATATGCACGAGAGGATGGATAGATGGATGGATGGATAAATGAATGAATAAATGGATGGTTGGATAAATACGTATATGGGTGGTCTTCAAAACACCAAAATAACAGTGAGATTATGAGAGATTTTTATTTTCTTCTCTATGTATTGTATTTATGAAATGAGCATGCGTTACTTTTATAAATGGAAAAGCAAACCCCTAAATATTATTAATTTAAAAAAACAAAACGAGACTCTTGACTCAGACTTGGAGAAGCTGGATCTGATTAAGTGGAAGCCCCTAAATACGTTATCCACATAAAAGTAATTCAGTCAATTGGTGCCTCAATGTGTCCCCTCAGCTAAAATCATGAATCAACTCTGCGCTGTGCCTGCTCCCAAAGACAAAATATGGGTCTCTCAGGCCCCACTGTGGAGATTCAAACAAGTCACTGCAAATCAAGGAGAAAGGGCTGTTCTCGTGGGGTTTGGCGACACACTTTCTCATCTGAGCTATGCTTCCTTCACCCACGAAGACTAGGAAACTACAGGTTGTGAAACCTGAAAATCAGTAATAGAACGCAGACAGAAATTCCCCATTTAAGTAATTCAGATGAAGTAGCAAGAGATTGCATGTTGCCAGCTCCAGACCCGCACGGCTGAAAGCTTGAGAAAACAAGGCATCATTATCACATTATTCTTTGTGAATCCCCTACAGTGCTTGGAAAACATAAAGCATCTTGGCTTTTCCTACAAATAACACATCCGCAGTATTTCTGAAAAGATCCATTGGGGCAATAAATCAAAGGCTACTTTGAAGGACAAGGAATACAATATAGTATATTTTCAGTTATTAAGAAAAGCAATTGAAGTCTTCAATTTAGCCTTATCACTGAAGACGACAAAATGAAGGAAACTGCTAAATTCATCTGAAAGTATAATTTTGGTGTCCCAGGCAAACCATCAACAATTGAATGGAGAACAGGGATGACCTGGATTTAAGATTTCTGGTATTCCCCTCACCCCAAACCACCATCACCCATGGTGCCGGCCCCGTGGTGTAGCGCTTAAGTGCGTGCCTGCTCTACTGGCAGCGCAGGTTCGGATCCCCGGCGCGCACCGAAGCACCGCGTCTCCAGCCACGCTGAGGCTGCATCCCACATACAGCAACTAGAAGGATGTGCATCTATGACATACAACTATCTACTGGGGCTTTGGGGAGAAAAAGGGAAAAAAAGGAGGAGGATTGGCAGTAGATGTTAGCTCAGGGCCGATCTTCCTCAGCAAAAGGAGGAGGATTGACATGGATGTTAGCTCAGGGCTGATCTTCCTCACAAAAAAAAAAAAAAAAAACACCACCACTCACTCCCCCTGCCTGTCCCATAGCTTTGCGGGATTCCAAATTATTCTCTTGGGCCAGCTTGCCTGGGGTGTATGTAGCATCCCCAATGAGTCACATGGATGTGAACAGGATGACCCAGACAACAGCATAAACCCAAATTCTTGCCAAGTGCACAGGTTTGAAAGAGTGTGAAATCAGAGCCAGAAATTTTTGTTTGTTTGTTTTTTCATTTTTAAATTAAGAGACAAAAATAAATACATTAAGATAGAGATATGGAGAACAGAAACTAAATTTTGGGTTTCTAAGGAATTCTGTGAACAAAAATAAGAGTACTTGAAGCTTCATTTTGTTTTGGCTGCTGTTAACATCTTTCTCGGTTGGTTTCTGGCCTGATGTACCAACCCAATGTCAGGTCTGGGGGTTGACGATGTCTGATGAATTCCAGCGGTCTTAAAATTACTGACTACATCTTGAACAATTTCCTAAACATGGTAAGAGAGCATCTAGAATTTTTGCCTCTTCTGTTACAAATATATTTAATAATCTGATTCCTAAAAGTAACTTAAAATAATTTTTTTTCCAACCACTCCAGACTGGTGATTAATCATCTAATAATTGAGAGTAGTTACCTCATAGACTATTTTCAGTATGAATTGAATGTGCAAGCCTGAGTGACTCTTAAATATCGATGATGGCACAAGGTTAATTGAGAAACAATGACAAATGTTCTTGATACAATGGTACAAAAGAATACACTGTAATTTCCAGCCCATTCAGAGCCCTGAGTCCTATTCATTCAATAGTCCCCTGATGAAAGGACTAACCACTAGCAATTATAATGCTAAATTCTTACTCAATAGCAAAATCCACTCTTGCCCCAATCCCACATATCTCCAACCCAATTTTTATTTCAAGCACTGTACTTTATTGTTAAAATATATTTAATGCCTTCAAGGACAAAGAAGTTGCTCTTCAGCAAGACATACAAGGTCTTCCATAAACCATTCCCTATATGGAATGCTGGCTTTATGGCTCACTGAGTCACCCACTTCCAATCCAGCTTCTAGATCCTCCAAACTGTCTGCAGGTTGTTTATTGCCTTCCCTGCACCAGGCTGCGCCTCACCTTCCATTTCCTCTTGTCGGGGAAGAGGGTGAATCCCCCTCTGCCCTTTCCCTTCAGGTTCTTATGGCTGACCAAATAATTAAAAGACAGGTTAGCAGGAGAAAATAATACCAAGTTTAATAACATGTATACATAGGAGAAACCAGAGAAACTAAGTTTCTCAACACAATAGTGGTGATTCTCATTTTAAATACCATCTTCAGCTAAAGACAAAGGATGATGTTGGGTGTGGTAGTGGTTTGGGATTTCAGAGAGGAAGAAGACAATTCACATGGAGAGGGAAATGTAAATGTTTGTCAGACAATTCTTTACAGTGCCACCTATAGAGAATGTGGCTGGAGAGACAGAAATCACAGTAATCAAGAGTATGTAGACTTAAACCCTCTCCTTCCGTACTGATAAGAGTTTCCAGAGATAAGGCCATTCCCCCCCTTCCCAATGCAGAGAGGGAGATATCTTTACATATGTAAACATTTGGTAAACAGAACTTTGAAAAGAATGGGTTTAGCGAGGACCCTGCCAGTCTGTCCAGAACCAGAGTTAAATTCCTTTAGGCAGTTAGTGGGGGAGGTCAAATGTCCCTTAGAGAAAATAATCAAGGTACAGAGACATATTTCAGGATGGCCGATTTTGATCTCCCACACTCTCCACATTCTTTTCTACTAATATCAAGACTCCATGGAATCTTCATTTACAGCCATAAGCAAGGGCTCTCTTCTTTGTACCCCACAGTACTATGAACCTATTTCTATGATCACATCAGTAATATTCTATTGCTCATATTTTTTCAAGTGTTTCTCTCTCCCTATCAGAATTTATAAGGGTGGGGATCATGTCTTTTTAATTAAGGTAATCCAGATCCTAGTGTAGAGACTAACATAGAGTAGGTTATTAACTGTTTTTTTTTTTTTTTGAATGAATATACATATCACCATCAGATGACTTGTACAAGTGATCTACTTTTTCCTGTTGTAACATTAGAAAATTGAAGAACTTGAGGACTGTGGTTTAGGAGTTATGTAGCGCCGTGGTTTATGAGTTGTGTCCTCCAAAAATTCATATGTTGAACCCCTAACCCCAATGAGACTGTATGTAGAGATAGGGCTTTTAAGAGATAACTAAGGGTAGATGAGGTCATAAGGGTGGGGTCCTAATCTGATAGGATTGATAGCCCTATAAGAGGAAGAGACATGGCACTCTCTTTCTCCACCAGCAGGCACCAAAGAAGGGCCATGTGTGCAACCATCAAGAAGGCAGCTGTCTACATTCAGGAAGAGGGCTCTCGCCAGGAGCTGAATCTGCTGGCACCTTGATCTTAGACTTCCCAGCCTCCAGAACTGTGAGAAATAAATTTCTGTTATTTAAGCCACCCAATCTATGGTATTTTGTTACTGCAGGCTGAGCTGATTAATAAAGTAGCAAGGAAAAATGATTGTTTATTAGATATAGTCTAAGAAAAAAAAGATGAAAAGAAGCTCATCTGAAGGAACTCTAAGGAGAAGTAAAATAATAAGACTTGAAGTTCTCAAACGCTCTCAGAGTAAAAGAACTCACTGCTTGGTGCATGCCTTTCTAACTACTAGGGGGAATATACCGAGTTTTATTTACAGATATAGTTTCACTTCAATTCAAAATTTTAAAAAATAGTAAAGAAACTGTCAAAAAAGTGGCTCTGTCCTCAGGGTACTTAGGCACCTGCATAAGGGCATGGGCCAGTAAGTGTGAGGGTTCAAACCTAAGCCTGTCTCAGTTGGCCACGCTCCTGCCAACCTACAACGCCCGCTGCGAATTTGGTTAACTATTTAATGAAACTTCATCTATTTATCTATAACTTTAAAAATAGCTCTTTTAATGACATTTGACACTGCCCTTGAAATCATTGCCTATTTTTCTTAATGAAAGTTTCTATAAATCCCATGGGGCCTTTGACAACCCTCTAATAGGAATGTTGTTTGAAAAGACCTAAAAATAAAAAGTTAAAGGCTTTTTGAAAGAGTCATTAGGGAAATTGATGAGGCCTGTTTTCTTTTCTCATTCCCTCCAAGGGCTCATTATGGGAGGGGTTGAGTACAGTAAAGGGGGCAGTGGAGGAAGGAAGGGGATTAAATTATAGTGGGAAGTTATGATTCTAGCCACTCTTGACCTCTCCTTCTGAAGGGACGTAAAGATAAAGGTTATTATTAATAGAGGGGAAAGAGTTTACCAACCCACTAAGTAGGAAATTTCACACATTTGCATATTTTCTTTATCACTTGGCACCTTCTTCCTCCCTCCTTCCCCACCTACCAAAACACACAGACACACAATCACAAGTGTCCATGCATGCACAAACAGACACACATATACATATACCTTCACCTACAATCTAACTCAGGGATCTTAATGTACAGCTCACATGTACCTGCATTAATAACAACACAGTCCTGGGAACCCCCTTGCCCAGCTGACTTAGAGTGACTACAGTTTCCACAAGCACCTCAGGGGATTCTTATGTATAAACTAATATTTGAAAACTACTCATCTATCTGCACTTAATGCTCATAAGAGGTAACAGATTCTGATCCCTTGCAGATGAAAATTGCCTCGAGTTGCTGACTGTGTAGGCTACCCACATTTCCCTTGTAATATAAAAACCTGTGCTTACTGATTATCCCAACAAATATTTCCGATGCCTACTATGTGGGAGACATTGTCCCAGGTACTTGGGATAATTCTGTCAGATAGAAAAGAATGCCTGCTTTGTGGAGCCAGCATTCTGTCGATTGTACACAGAGCTCCTTTTCTATTCCATCTCTCAACTACCTTGGTGGGAAACTTGGCTGGCGAGGAGCGTGGGCAATGGACACAGCCCTAATGGACTCCTGCTGCAGAGCAGTGAAGCCCAAGGAGGCACAGCTCTAGTTACAGGCCCCAGACTGTCAATGATTGCTATGGACCAGCTGGGAGCCTTCAGTCAGTCACCTAACCCCATTGCTCCTTGTGTTGCGTCTGCATCTATTAAGTTAGAATAATATCTATCTTCTCTCCTCAAAGCCTGTCTGTGAGGCTCAAATATGAAAATAGGGTTTTTTTTTTTTTAAATTTAAGTGGATTGATAAATGTTCCCAAGCATCATACAGTGTCTTACTCCTGCCATTACTTCTCTACCAACTTTTTCTCCCAATATTACTAGCTCCCTTTTACTGAATATCCATAGTATATGCTGGGCTCTATAAACAAATAATCTCATTTAATCTGTACAACAGCTTTTTACAGATTTTACTACTATTTCCATTGTATAGATAAGAAGCCCAACTCAGAGAGTTGAAGCAACTTTCCCAGGTGCATGATTCATGGGGATTTGATGCCAACTCTGTCTCATCCACAGACATACGCCTTTTCCCTAATTCACAGTCTCTGTTTTCAAATTCCACAAATCTACAAAATGATTATTGAGTACACTATGTGGGAAGTTTGCCAATTCAGTGCTTTTATAGTTAAATATTAGTTCATCTTTAATTCCCCAACAGTAAAACAGCTGATACTCCCTTTAGGAGATAAATCTGTAGGTCAAGAGGCAGGTTTTCGTTCCCTGATTCAGCTTAAATTCTTATTTTATCACTCAAACAAACTGATCCTGTACTTTTCCTGTGGTAACCTTTTAAGCCTTTTTAAATAGTTTCTGGCTTAAACCTGCTATGCTTTAATTTTCCATGAATTTGGTTTGAGCTTTCTGGTAATCCAAGTTTTTACAGAAAATAGTCAATAAAATTCTTAACACACCTGGTTTGATTTTAGTTAGCAGTTTTGGGATTGGCCATCCATGCCAAAGGAATGGAAACTGAATAAATTCAGTCCCCTAGCTGACGTTAGAGACAAGGGTGGAGGCTGGGGAAAGGGTTTGGGAGCAGAGTCAGAAACTTGGCCAAGTTGCCAAGACTGGCATCAGGCTTGTGAGGTCATAACTAACGTTCATCTGTATATGAGAAAATGTGACTTTCTTTTTTAAAAAAAGTCTTCCAATATTGGCAATGAAGGGAGAGTTTTCATGTAGGAAAAGGACATTCATGTAGGCCCAAAGTTTTTCCCTTGAAATTCACTTCACTACGGGGAAAGCTTGTTAAATACTTATGCCCCATTAATATTATGGTCAAATGTAGAGTCTCAGATCTCTCCCTATACCCTGAAGCACAGAGTACTTGCAAATAAAACTTGCAGAGCAATGTTTATTTAACTGTAATGTGCGCACAAATCACCCGGCAGCCCGGTTATATATTGCAGGTTCTGATTTAGTAGGCTTGGGATGGGTTTGAAATTCTGCATTTCTAACCAGCTCCCAGCAAAGTTTTAGAGAAGACTAATAGAGAAGACTCTATTAAAACTGTGGAGAACTAATGGGGAAAAAAGTAATGTATATCAGGAAACTATGTGATTTGGTTGCTAAAGCATCATTTACTTCCCTACTCCTTCCTTGCTTGAGATTTGGAAATACCAATGGAGCATTCGTTTTCCTTTAGCAGACACCTACCCATCTTCAGTTTTTGTCATTTCAGCCCAAGAAAGCAGGTCCCTGCCCTCCTACCTTCTGAGTCCTTAGTTTCTGAACATGCAGTTATTCTTTTCAGAATGATTCCAAAGAGCAATGGCCACTTTCTCTAGGGATGACCAGAACATCCCATAATATATTTAGAACACAACCAATAGAAAAATAATGGCTGGGGTTAAAGCCAAAAGCCCTTAAGTCTACAGATTTTTGGTCCAAAATAAAATCCTGGTGCCAAAAATCAACGGTGGAATCATTGCCCAGAAAGACGAGTTCCAACAGTAACAAATGTAGGTGATTTCAGTGAGCAGAGTTTCTTCATCCCTGCCTCCATTGGAAGAAAAGACTGTTGAGAAACCAAGTTAGCAAAAATGGAAGATCAGAGTGAGCTCTTCTGGGAGAAGTGTAGCAGACACTGCCTTGCATTATTCCCCATTCTGGTGTGGACTCTTCAGTATTCTCCTGGAGAACCTGCACCATGTCCACTGTTATCCCACTCCATCTGTATGGAGTAGATGCCACCCACGTTCCTCCTCTTTCAGGGATGCATGTACGGCTGAGATCTGGCCAGCTAACATAGGTCATATTCCCGCTATGGTCATTAATTCTCTGACCAGGATGTGACCAAATGGAGTCCACTTCAAGGCTTTGGTAGAACTACAGGGAAAGACAAGACTTTCTCCTGTTTGACACACTGTCAGGCTATAACCTTGGGACTGCTTGCGGCTGTTTTGCTTCCATGTGGAAAGGTCTGCTTGGTAGTGAAGCAGAAGTGGGAGCTAGAGAAAGTGACTAGGAGTGAGGGAGTGAGAGAGACTGAGCACTATTGGGGAGGGAGAGAGAGACACCAAGTCTCCAGGACACTATTTGATTTCTGCATGCAAGGTTGCCTGGAACTGGTGTAGTCCTAAATTATCAGCTAGGTAAACCAATCTTGTGCCTTCTTTTATTAAGCCACTTCAGTTGAAGTTCTGTCAAATGCAATCTCATATTCTCTGACTAATAAAAGGTATTAAGGAGACAAAGCTAAACACCATTGGCCCTCCATATCTGCGGGTTCTGCATCTGCGGATACAGAGGCCCAACTAAGGGACTCAAGCATCTGTGGATTTTGGTATTTGCAGGGACTCCTGGAACTAATTCACTGTGCATCTGGGGGGATGACTGTACAAAACAGAGGAGAGGCTAAAAGGAGTGGAAAATGAGTTGGGTAGGAAAAATGAGGCCTGATTAAAACAACATATGGGAACTTCAGCAAAGGCATATATAGGTTATTAATATGGTGAGCAATAAGGAACATGGCCAAAAACATGACATCCTTTTTTTAAAACCCTATAAAATGGTGTAATTTTAAAAAATAGTGTTTAGGAGTTTTGTCTTCAATTCTCCTAAGTCCCAAACAATTTATAGGAAACATTATACCCACCAGAGATACCTAGTTAATTTTTGTTCTTCCTTCAATTCTGTGCATCTGCAGCATTACTTTTCTAGATCAATACCTGGTTAGGTGCCTTTTCCAATGTAACTCTTGTTCTCCTGCCTATGCCTGTGACAGCACCCGTCATCCTATGATTCACTTGCCTGCCTCTCCCAGAGTGCTCCTTGGGGGCCAGGGTGGTACATTCCCTCCCCGAACCCCAGTGCCTCACACAGGGTCAGTCACAATAAAAGGAGGCTGAATGAGTGAATGAATGACTGAGGTCATCTTCAAAGAAACACCTTGAATGTTTACTCATTCATGACTCATGAATACTTTTGGAAACACAGAAAGCAAATTAAGACAAATCTCTTAATTTGTCTCCAGAATCTCTGGACATACTTATATGGAAGCATGGACTGAGAGACGCCCCTGTCACTTCTTGACTGATAATAGTAGTTTGCTCCCTTATTTTCTCATACCTGCTCTTGCCTCCCTTGAATTTATTCTCCACACTGCAGCCAGAGTTTTATTTATTTATTTATTTATTTATTTAGCAAATCAGGAAGATTCACCCTGAGCTAACATCCATGCCAATCCTCCCCTATTTTGTATGTGGGTTGCTGCCACAGTGTGGCCGCTAAAGAGTGGTGTAGGTCTGTGCCTGGGAACCTAACCTGGGCTGCTGAAGCAGAGCACATTGAACTTAACCACTAGGCTGTGGGGCCAGCCCCTAGAATGTTATTTTTAAATGGGGGGTTCTATCATACTACTCTCCACTTAAGATTCTTTGACAGCTGTCCAATTGTCTCAGAACTTATCACTGTCATCAGGAAGTAGCTCCTTCCTACCTGGCTCCTCTAACTTCTGCAATTTTAATGAGCTCCTCTTGGTTCAGGGTTTTCACATAGTCTGTTCCCTCTTTGGGTCTACTCTTCCACTTTTTTCCACATGGTTATTCTTTCTTATATGTCAGATGTTGGCTTAAATGTCACTGCTTCACAGAAGCCTTTCTTTGTCCTTCAGCTGAGGTCAAGCGCTCAAGTTATGAATTCTCTCTGCACAAAGTACTTCCCTTTCTTGGATAGTAATTAAAATTATTTATGTTTCTAATTATTTGCTTAATTATTTCCTTAAGTATCCCTGTTGCTAGAACATATAATTTATAAAACTAGGCTTTTGTCTTTTTTCTATCACCATTTATTTCCAGCACTTAGCATAGTTCCCAGACAAACAGAACTGATGATCATGATGATGGTAATGATGATGATGATGATGGTGATGATCCAGAGAGGTGAGTTAGGTCGTGCCTCATTGTGTCAAAACAATTGAGCCCAAAAAAGATTCACAACTATTCTCAATTCTTTCAGATAATCCACATATTTAATGCCATGAATAGCTGGAAACTATAATCCACTTTAATGTGTTGATATTTTATAGCAACAGGCAGAAGTAGTATTTTTGGCAATTATTTGTTCCTAAATTGAACACCTGCCTTGATTGTGTGACCTACATCAACAGCTGCTTTTAGCCTCAGAGGAGGGGTCGGACATTTCTGTGACTGTGTCATGGGTGAACAGCTGCTTCCTCTGTCCGCTATAAACATCTGCATGAGAGTTTGCAAAGTGGAAGCATCTAGTTTTGAAAATCACCATTTAGAAAACGTGTGCCACGACGGAACACGCAGATTTACGTGTGTGTATTGTCCAGACCATCTGGCCGTTGTCCAAACAAGCCCTGCCCTGTTGGAGCCAATTCTGGAAGTGATGTTAGGTTTCTGCCTCCCTCTTCCTCACACACTTGCTGGTAAATGATCCAGCAGGCCTTAGAAAGAATGACAAAATAGACCTCCCAAATGCTCACGAGAGGGAGTGAGGGTGTTTTAGCAAACACAGGGGAAGCTGGTAGAAAACATAACTCATGGTGAACTACAGTCAAATGCAAGAACACAGATTCACCGAAGAAGGAACAACAAGTAGGTGGGTATTTGTAGCGTTACGTAGGCAAAGATCAAATATATATAGTCAGAACAGAAAACAAAGAGCAACAAAGGATTCAATTCCTAGGCAGAAGCTCTGAGCCCTGGAGGACACGGTCTAGGCCAAAGATCTGAAGACGAGGTCCATTTCACAAGGGAAAAAAAGTACTTGATACTGAGTTAACTGCTTTCTAAACTAAGTATTGCTTACATCATACTTAGCTTTTTCAGGCCTAGAACTGCTTTGGTGGAAGGGAGGGGCCAAATCGACAGATGGAGAAAATGGGCACTTAAATGCAAAACAGAGCAAAGAGTTAGAGAATCCATGCTTTTACTATTATTATTATTTTTTCCTTAAGAGTAAATAGTCTACTCCAGTAAAGTTTTCTCTTGGTGGGTATCCTTCCCAAATAATCTGAAATGGAGTATTAAGGTAGACCCACAAATTAGTCCCCAGATAGCTCAGAGACAAAATGATAAGAGCAAAGAGTCAGCAGTATCACCATAGGACTGATAACATACCAAGTACCAGGACAGGCTGGAAAATGGAGCTCCTGGGAATGAGCCTTTAGGATGGTCATAATGAATGGGATATGAGTGGATGTTATGCTTGCTTTCACTGAGTAGTGTGTGGGTGGGTGTCAGGTAGAACTAAAGGTAATAAGCCAAGCTGAGCAGTATAATCTAGTAAGACAATACATGCAACAAATGAAAGGTCATTTTTCAAAATAATATGAATAAAACTTAACAGTAGGAGAGCCAATAATACCACACTATGCATAAATCCTTCATTAATGATTTCTCTTTATATATCTGGGTGGGGGGAGGATGAAGGCAAGAACCAACTGTGATGGCTAAGGGCAAAATGGATAGCGCGATGTTAGTTCACAAGTGGCAAAAGCATGATAGTTTAAAAGGGTGATCGATACTACACTTTATTTAGCAAGTACAGCTGTCCAGTTTTTGGAGATTACATACCACTTCTGCAAAGAAAATAAAGATTCAGAGACTATCAATTGCAAGTGTTATGTAGTCCATCATCAAAGCAAAAGAGCAAGTGGCTGTAGCAATTACAGACCAACGTCCTTATAAAACACGCAATGCCTAATCCCATAACTGCCAAACTGCAAGCTGGAGAGGAAACAAGCGTGCCCTTAGATACCGCAACTTCCTCAGTGGAGCTCATTTTGTTTATGAAGATGCAACGTTTTTTACTTTCACTTTTACACTTTTCTATACCAAGGAATTTGAGGGTACATTTGTCTCTAAAACAGAAATACATTCTGGAATGCCTGGGTTCTACAGTTTCTGTAACTCGATCTGATGGTTGAGTATACTTCCTCAAGTTTTTCAAGGTTAAAACTGCAGGAGAGTCAAGCCCTTTGGCCCTCTGATTACCTTTGTAGAACTGGCTGGAGAACCTGCCTCCTGAAAAGCTGCTGTCAGCCCTCAGGCCAAACATGTTTCTAAGTCCTGGCAACTGGCAGTGCATTAGAGGAAGGCAGAAGAATTGAAATTTCCGGCAGAAGGTTGCTTAAATCTTCTGTCCTCAGGATAAACTCTGAAATACTTAATGCAGCCTACCAAACCTTTTGTTTCTGCTGTCTGTTCATTTTCCCTTCCCAATGCTACCTCTTCTGCCTCCCACTTGCAGCCCTGCTGACCTTCTTTCCTTATACTGAGAATCCATGCTTCTCCCTCCTTGCCTGCTCTGCTCTCTGCTCTATAACTGGACCACTCTCCTCCTCTCAGATCTTCACATGGCTCATTTTACCCATCCCTAACACATCAACTTAAATGTCTCTTGTTCCAGCAGATCTTTCCTAGCCTGCAGGCCAGGTGAGGGGACTCTGCTATGGGTTCTCTTAGCACTTGTCATAGTTTATTAGAATTATTTGCCTTTCTTGTGATTATGTGCCTTCAGGATGGCGGGAATTTCTGGGCCTGATGATATGGTTTGGAGAATAAGAAAACAGATTTCTGTGTATACCAAACCTAAGATAAGATGAAACACTACAAAAACTACTGCAGTTATGCCCACGTGGCTTTTCTCATCCATAAAGCTGGAATTAATCGTGACTTTCCTACCTCACTTCTAAGAGAAAGTTGAAATTAATATTAAATCATGGATGTGAAAGTGGTTTTAAAAGGGTAAACTGGTTTGCAATAATGTGACACAGAGAGTTAATCCTCACCAAATATTACACGTTTCCCTCAATTTCCCAGCCACTCTTAAATTTAGATTGGGGCCATCAAACTAGTTCCAACAAATAGACACAAGAGAAAGTGGTGTGTATCACCTATGGAGCAAGACGCCATGCCAAAATATCCCACAATAATATATTGATCATTTTGAATTAAAGTTATTTGAGAAGTAGCTGCTGCAAAACGTGCATTTTGACCCTCTCTGTTCCCCCTGAGAGCAGGAAATAAATCTTCCATATAAAAGGTACCATCCCCGCACCAGGAGATAGGCAGAAATCCTTTTCACCAAAGATGGGGAATTAAGGGCCAAGAAGCCTGTATAAATAAACTTCATTATTTTTTTACTAATTTACTGCCACAAGCTCAAACTCTGCTTGATTTCTTACTAATTAAGCACCCAAACCTAAGTTTCTTTGTCCTGTCAAATCCTCACAAATTTAATGTTTCTTTATGTAAAAAGTATAAAATCTGCCCACTTTGGTTACTTCTCTGAGCATCATTTTTATGATATTTTGTACATATGTATTAAATTAGTTTTTCTCCTGTTAATCTGTATTGTGTTAATTTTATTGTTAGTCTAGCCATAAGAACTAAAGAGAGGTACGGGGGAAATTTCTCCCTCCCCAACAGCTTTGTTTGTTAAGGTTTAGAAGAAAGAGATAAGCTCAAAAAAGAATTTACCAGTTTACACACAGAAATAAAAGGACTTGAGAGATTACAGAAATTTTGGGTCTTCCTGATTGGAAAAAATTGAATACCTCTAGATGTACCACAGAAATGTTGGATTTTTAACAAAGACTTTGAGACACAAAGGTCTGGTAAGACATCTCAGTTAGAAAAAGCAACTCAAGGCAAAGAACAGATTAAGACTGTCCATACCAGCTCTATATGTTTTTCCAGATAGGTATTTGTCATTGAGCTGAAGGAGAAAGACTTGAAGAATAGGGCTACTCAGACAGAAGATAAACATTTCAGCAAGAACTCTGCGTATTGTTACTGGCACATGGAACTAAGCAGAAGCATATTAGTCAGAAGTCTTCTAGTTACATATAAACATATCATGAATTTGGAGCAAAAAAAGCCTTTTAGTGTTTGACCCTTAAAACTTGCCTTGTGGCTCCAACTTTCTGTGAACAGGAAGTGAGATGAGAAAGCCATAAATCCCCCAAAGTGTGCATATTTTCTGATGTTCATTTTTTCTGATGCCAGGGAAGATCATGGGAAAGGAAGACCTTCCTAGAGAGGAGTCTAAGAACCCAAACAATGATTTACAAAATATCTGCTCCGGAGAGCAAATCCAGCCTCCATCCTCCAGGGTAGGAGGACTTTGCAGCATTTGCTGAGCAAAATTACAGGATGGCTACAAGCCAGTGACTGCTGTGTAGAATTTGTCCCCTTCCCCAGTCTTCCCCTCTTTGAAAGGCAGCGTCTATTACTATTATTTTGTTCCTGTTCCACCTTTGCATATTGGATATATATGTGTGTATGTGTACAGAGTATGGGGGGCGATGATGAGGAGAGGAGATGATATTAGTTGTTTTTTTTTTTTTCTTAAATTCAAGATCTTTGTACCAAGAGAAGTCACGTCCAGACTTTATGGAGATACTGACACCTGGACTTGGAAGTAGATGCAGTGACTGGATGAGGCTCTGGATTGTCTTCCTTCAGGATGGGTACAAGAAGTCCAGTGTGTGGGGAGAGAGGAGAAGGTGGGAGTGTACGTGTGTGAGAGGATGGCAGATAATTGGCGACTGAAGGGCAGCTGGTGACAAAGACAGTGTTCATCAAACATCCCATGTCCTCCTTTGTATTTAACCATGAAACCAGATCTGCCCAATGAACTGTTAGGATATGTGTTTTGTGCCATTCCCAGGCAATTAAGAACCAGTGTGCATGAACTCTCCATTTTGTTTTCCTGCCTTTGCAACTTTGCAGGGTGCAAAGTGCAAGATGGTTGATATGGCCACCCAGTCACTTCTGAGGTGACTTGAGAAATAAATCTTTGTGGCACAGTACAAGTTGGTAGATGGCTACCCAATCACTTCTGAGGTGACTTGGTATAGTACAAGATGGTGGATGGCCACCCAATCACTTCTAAGGTAACTTGAGAAATAAATCTTTGTGGCATTAAACCACTGAGATTTCAAGGGTATTTTTCTGTTGTGGGCAGCTAGTATTAATTACTTTGACAAATGACATGAAAAAAATGAGCACTAGCATTATAATCAAGTGAATAGCAGCCTGTATGATATGAACAAAACTATATAAAACAGAGAGAAAAGACAGAAAGAGAATAGACCAAAATATTAATAGAAGGGAAAGGAGTGATAGAAACATGTATAATTCTTTTTTAAGACTTTCTGTTTTGAATATACAAACACAATATAATATTTAGAAGAAGGTTATCCACAAATTTTAGGTACTTTTCAATCTCCTACAGGATTCCTTTAATTACTCATTTCTTTCAGATGATTATTGCCTCAAAAGAAGTTGAGTCAAAAATCAATCAAAGTGAAAATGGTAGTAACCACTGACATAGGACAATGAGAAGGAAATTTAACTCGTTTCTGAAATAATAATATACTTGAAGAAAAATTGTCAGAAAGGCTCCATTATACATTCAAGTTTACAAGGCAGAAACCAAGGCCTCACATGGTAGACCTGTGTTCTCTTCTTCACACCACACCATCTGTCCCACATCGTTGACTCATTCCACCTCTGCTCAGGACGAGCCCCAGAGTTCACAACTTGAAAGAGAATAGTATTCTTTTCAATAAAAAGCAATCCAGAATGATCTGCACAGTTACTCAAAAAAAAAAAAAAAAAATTGGTTTGAGAACTATGTTCAAGCTCTACTTTCTAGTTTTATACGAAGCTATATCTTCAAATATTAAATATAATCAAGGGATGCATTATTCTGAAACACAAACATGTAGCATATACTCCCTTCCACATTAGAGCAACAGGATGAGAAAACTTTTGTATCATAAGAAAATAAATAGCCTTTTATGATCATATTATTTCACTCTAGAAAATTCCAGTAGCTGCCCATGGCACTTAGAATAAAACCCTTCACCAAGATCTATAAGCTTTAGAGACATTTTTATCCTCTAGCTCTACGTCTTCTTTTTGTACCTCTCTCATTCTTATTTTGCTCCCAAACTTAAATCACTGGCTTTCTTCCAGTCCTTCAAACAACATGCCAGGCCTGATCCGTCCCTGGGCATTTGTCCTTGCCATTTTGTCATTCCTTCTGCCTGGACTAATTTTCCTCTGGTACTAAGGATGGCTAAATCCTACTTATTAGCATTATGCTATAGTCCGCGTGTCATCTTTTCAGAGAGGCCTTCCCTGACCTCTTAATCCAGAATATTTCCACATCTAGCTCAAGTCTGAGCATTCTTTAAAATTCTACCCTGTTTTCCTAACACTTGCCATTATTTTAAACTGTCATATTATTTTACTTGTTTATTGCCTTTGTGCTTATCTGTCGTGCCCAACACTGTGTTTCTGGGGATTAGCATTGTGTCAGCACACAGAAAATAAGGTATCAACAAATATATCTTCAATGAAGATGTTATGTAGAATAGTCGCACAGGTGGTAGTCTCAGCTACAAAAGTGTGAGTTAACACAATGAGAGTATCCATACCAGGCAAAATAAAACTCATCCCAGTTTAATACCAGACACCCTCCCCCATCCTACCCCATCTTCTCTTCCAGCCCCAAGCATGCTAGGCTCAACTTCACAACCATCTCTTTGTTGCTCAAATACGCCATGGTTTTCCTAATCTGAGGCCTTTGTGCATGTGTTCCTCTATATTTATACTCTCTCTCTTTCCTGTCAAATTGCTCAGACTTCTAGACTCATCTCCATTGTCATGGTTCTTATGAAATCTGCCCAGTGCATGCTCCATCCCCAGCCCCACTTAAATTCATTGCCCTCAGGTGCTCTACTGTAACAATTGCAAGTGTTTGTGGTAATTATCTCTGTTGTTTGCATTTTAGCCACTACCAGAAGAATCCCTTAAGGACACAGTCTCTGTCTTATTTACTCTGACATCTACAGCATTACCCATAATGGCTGAAACATGGCAAATGCTCAATAACTCCCTTGGATTTAAAAATATAATTGATTGAACAAAAATAAAATTATTTAAAAATAATTTTCAAAAGTACCATTCACATTATTTGCTTAACATTATCTTTCTACAAAGTGCTATTGATATGCTTTTAGTTATTTTAAATAATTTCTTTTTTTGATTATGCATTGGATTTTTATTACTATTATTTCCTGACATTCAGAGAACATATAAAATCTTTCAAAAGACTTCAATGCAATTTAATTTAAATATGTTCATATTTTAACATTTAGAAATTCCACTACTTGGAATCTAATCTAACAAATGATTGGAATTGCAGATTGAGAGATATCCATTTAATATGTTTAATAACAAGTACAATAGGGGAAATAGCAACATCCAAAATGCTCTACAGTAGAGGAAGGGTTAAATATCTTATTACACATCATAAGAGAGATTATTTTATGGTGTAACAATTAAAAATATTTTTAAAATATTATTACTTAATATTTATTAAATCTATTATTAATAATATATTATTTATTAAAAATAAATTATTAAAATATTTACTTACTGAATAACAAATTAATGTATAATAATATATAATATAGTATATAAAATATAATATACGAGTATAATACATATAATAATATATATAATAATTGGTGAGCTTTTTAAAATTAAGAAAATAAACTATTTTTGCTAATAAAATTAGTTCTAAAAGATAAAAATAACAATTATCCGGTAAATTTAAATAATTTTTTAAAAGTTTGATATGGATGATTTGATGATTAAAAGCAAAATAAACAAAATAAGTATTCTTGTTACATAGTCATATACTTGACTCATTGCTTTAGCCCAATCTATCTATTATACCTTATTATTCCATTTTTCTGAAACATTTGTTTTTTTCAGTATGGTCATATTACATTATTTTTAAAAATAAAATTGCTTAGAGTTTTCTTCATAATTATGGTTTATATATCAGAAATTGTTGACATCCAGTTGACTCTTCAATATGTTACCACCCAACGTGGGGTCTTCTGCTCGACGCAAGACATGCCTATAGTCATGAGGCAAGGTGGTAGGAGAAAAAGGACTTTTTTATTACAGCTTGCTAGCAAGAGGGAAGATGGCCGACTAATGTCTGAAAAAAACCATCTTAAGGGGCACAAAATCTTACAGCAGTTATATAGGCCAGTGGGTTATGGAGGAGGGGGTTAGGAATGTTGAGCTTCTGGTGTTACAGACTGGGAGTGCCACAGCAGATCTTTCAGTTTTCATTGATGATGGCTATAGGCATAGACTCTCTGTTTGGAAGTCATCACATTGCTAAGGAACTCAAAAGAACAAAGTTATCATCTTATCGCAGCTGGGAGGTATATGCACAGGCAGGGGTTGTAAAATCAACATAGCAGTTACATCTCCTGGAGGGTGCATATCCAGTTGGGTTAGTTTGTCAGTGGTCATTCAAAGTGACAATAGGGTTTCTTTTCTACAACACGGCTTCTCTTATGTCAACCTTGTCTTGAGCCAGTATCAAATAGATAATTGTAATTGTGAAAATTCTCTATAGATGCTGAGATTTCTGGCACATTCAGAGCAAACTTGCTAAATAGAGAATATTCTCTTTTCTAATATTTTTTTGTATAGAAATGCCCAATATTTCAGCCCAAATATTTTATATATGCAGTATCTTTGCCTCCTTTCATAGTATCTTCCTCTGATAGATATTTTTACACTACAAAACTTGTCAAATAAATTGCCTCTATAGTTTTCTTGAATGTTTTATCAGATTTAGATTTATGTGAAATGATAGGCTTTCTCAATTTCATTCCCTTCTCATACAGAATATGAATTTATCTAATTAAAAATAGGAGCTTCATCAAAACATTCTTCCCAGAAGTCAAGATATTCCAACATGTAATTATAGATTTTAAAATTAAATTTTGTACACATTTGAATGTTCATCATTTAATTTGTTCAGTTCCTCCCTTGCTTGTGTAGGAATCATTTTTAACATATTCCTGTTTGCAAGTTTTGTTTTCAATAACGGTAATTTTCTAAAAGCCTTAAAAGGTAAGGGTTTTTGGTGCTACATTTGTTGAACGCTTTGAAAGACATGATTTGTTGAAGAGTTTTAAAGATACTGGGAAATGTTCCCAATTTAATGTTGAACGGTAATTTTAAAAAAAGGATAAAACTAAATAAAGCACCCTAAGAGAAAAATTATGTAAAATATCCCTTTTTCACTAGTTCTAAGATGTATGTTTTGTTCACCCTGCAGCATGCCTGAAATCAGGGTGCTTCTTCCCATCAATGGCTCATGGTTAGCCATCCTGTGATTGTGCCGGCCACATGAAAATTTTGTGGACTTGGGCAGAGCTGGGGCCTATCTTTGTCACTGCATGAGCTATAGCCATTGTTGGTGCTAAAATGGTGTTAGAATATTACACTAGGATTCAGCACTGAAAACACACTGTTTTCATGGAGGAGCGACAGCACAGAGGATGACATGGTGTAGACACACAGATATGGATGTGTCCAAGGTGACTCACGACAGACTGACTATGAATGCGGAAGAGTGTTAGGAATATCTTGTTTTGCATATATTTTCTTTTTATATATGCACAGGAATGATACTATGATAAAAACCTCTGCCTATATAATATAAGAGGGCCATTTCAAGACATACAAGATAAAAGTTCTAAGTGATAAAAAAAAGCATTGTGTCAATGTTTATTTGGTAGCATTTTTTTTTCTTCCTTAGGAAATAATGGTAGGTCTTTTAATCTCTGGTATCTTAGAGTAAATCATAGATGTATGCATATTAAAAAAGGCCAGAAGAAAATATCTTAAAATGTTAATAGTGGCTATTTCTGGCCTATGGAATTACAGATAATTATAATTTTCTTAATTTACTATCTGTAGTTTCTAAATAAAAAATATATGTGCTAATTACTTATATAATGAAAATATTAATTTAAAAATTGCCAGTATTTGTAATAACAAGATTAAGTACTATGAAATGTGAAACAAAATGGGGTCACTTATGTCTAAGGGCTTTAAAATGGAGCCAGGAGGTCATTAAGGAAATGGAGCTTATGCACGTGCTCATCAGGCACAACGTGAACTTTTGAACCTAGTCAAGACACAAATATTCTTTTTTTCTTTTCTTTTTTTTTTTTTTTGTGAGAAAGGTCAGCCCTGAGCTATCCATGCCAATCCTCCTCTTTTTGCTGAGGAAGACCGGCCCTGAGCTAACATCTATTGCCAATCCTCCTCTTTTTTTTCCCTTTTTCTCCCCAAAGCCCCCGTAGGTAGTTGTATGTCATAGCTGCACATCAAGACACAAATATTCTAAGAACACTGCAAGAAACCTGCAGCTTGTCACAGTGACGAGCTTTTGCCTCCCTCTAGCTATAGCCTTAGCAATCAATTATGACCACCCAAGGGGACACTATTTGGGTTGCTACCCAATCCGTGTCTCCCGAATTGCAATTCTTTAATCCCAAATAAACAGCTCTCTGCCTCTCATTTTGGCTTCTTATTTTTAGGTTAACAGTACTCGTGTTTTGTTACTGAATGAAGGTGTCATAAAACTTGTATAAATACATATGACTACATCTATGAAAATACTTATAGAACTAATAAAATGAAAAATAAAACCAAAATGTGCTTCAATAATGAGTACATACATACATACACACACACACATATGTGTATGCAATTTTTATCCTATCAATCAATAGAAAACAAACGATAACAAAATAGAAACACAAGAATCAACATTCAAAATGATTTGTGTCTGTATCTTGAGACAGCTGCATTTACCATCCATGGAGAACTCTCTGTGATTGATTGTCATTTTGCCAAGTTCTTTACACATATTATTCTATTTCCTATCCACAACAACTTGAAGGGATGTATATAATCATCCCTACTTTAAGAATAGGGAAACCGAGGCTTAGGGAGGTCCCGGGGCTCACCAACACCTGCAGTGAGTAAGAAGCGGAGCCAGAAGGCGGGCCCGTTCTGTGACTTAGATAACCTTGCTATTCAAGACTCATAGGTTCCCCTAATACCAACATGACCAACAGCGATCACAAAATGCCTGTTGAATGACGGCAGATGTGACAGCTCCCATTTTACACAATTAGAAACTAGGACAGAGAGGCCAAGTGACCTACGGAAAATGACAGAGCTATTTGGTGAGACCATTAGGTCTAGAAGCTGCCTAAACAAAGGTGAAGAGCTGTGAGTAATGGAAATTGAAATGGAGGCCCCCAAATCATGTTTCAAATAGTCCTGGGGCCTGCCTGGCAGTTGAAGATCACTTTTCTAAAATTTATGTTGCATCACTGGGTCTAATTTCAAAGATCCATGTACAGAGTAGGTGCAGACAATGGATCTTTTATATCAGCCTTGCAGCCAAGATGTGGACTAAATTGATTTCCCTTTCTTTTGGCAGATGAAAGTGGAAAATAAGTAGTAATAACTTACAGAGTGATTTCCAAACTCAACACACAGGGAAAAACACATTAAATAGCTCAATGTTATTTGAATATGGCATTCTATTAGCCATTGAGTTGCAGTGCTACAAAAGTAGAAGGCACATTGGATCTGCCTTGATGAGTGGTTTATCTTCAGATACGTGATGCTGAGGCACACCAGTGCCCCATCAGGCTAATAGTCTGCTTCTTGAAGCAGTTCCAAGGCACAGCTGAGGTGAGCAAGGTTAGCATCCTTTGAAATCAGTCTTCAAAGATTTATAGATGCCCTCCAAAAAGCCCAATGGGTATTTTTTTTAAAAATTTAAAAAGTAACATATTCTTTGTGGAAATATTAAACAACAAATATAAATTTAAAAATTTATAATTTTTTAATTATAATAATAATCTACTACCAGAATATATAAATTTCATCTTTTATGTATAATATATAATCTTTTCTATATAATATTATATACATATATCTCTCTTAGTAGACCTTCCTAACAGACACAGTGTGGGGTAAAAGGATATACATCTTTTAACTTTTATACCGTGTGTAATTTCAGCCTAGACCACAAGAGGCAGTGTTGCAGTGTGCAACGTGCATAGTACCGTGAGCACATCTGGTTCAAAATCCAGATTCAGTTTCTCATTAGCTCTTTAATCTCTCTGGCCCTCAGTTTCTGCATCTGTGAAATGATAATGATATATCTACCTCAGAGAACTATAGTCAAGTTTAAAGGAAATAACATACATTTAGTGCCTGGTCCACTTGGTTCACTGTCTAGCTACAGAGTGGGTATCCATAAATGGTAATTGCTAAAAATTGCACAGATTTTGCTTCCTTTTATTTCTTCTGAAACCAAACCAGTTTGCTTATGCTTCAAGTGTCAGGCCCTTGTTTTACTATTATGGTTACTGACGACAAGTTTATATACACAAATTCATATTTTTTCATACTCTTTAAATGTACTCCTTTAAATGGCCATACATTTAAGCCGTGTGAAGCCAATTTAACGCCTATTATCACTTACTCTTAAGACAGCTGAAAACTCGCCATACATTCATTCCTCCAGTTTGTTGTTAACAATAATCTAGTCACCAACTTCCTTAAAAACAATCTTTATTAAAGCAATTCAGGGAATGTTAATTTTGGGTCCCTGGCAAAAACGGAAGGTGTCTGTAAATAGCGAAGGTCTTCAGAAGGTTCAAAAGAAAAAATAATTGTTTTACACCAGATCTTTGAAGACTTAGCACAACACAATACACAAATGTCAATATGGAGTGTTATTTTTATATGACTACAGTGTCCTTAGATCACCACAAAATCGCTCTGATCATATACTACAGGCTCAATAAATGAAGACTGCTAATGGTAATCAGAAAACTCAATTGTAAAATCCCCAAATCTTATGGTTAGACAGAAGAGCTTAACAAGCCATCTTTGTTTAATCTCTCATCCAGTGTAGAATTCTCTTCTACTGAATCCATGGCTAATTAATATTCATTCATTCATTCATCCATCCATTCAAGGAACATCTGTTGAGTGCCTCCTATTCTCTAGGTCATGCTCCTGGTCCTAGGTCTGATGGCATACCACCGAACTAGACAAAAACTTCTGTGGCCATATTGCTTACATCCAGTGCAGGAAAGACAGGCAGGATGTATAAAGGTATAAATAAATAATTTCAGAGAATGACAAAATGTCAGTAAGTAAATAAAGGGAGGAGGAGCTGGAGAATCGCTTGGGAGAGAGAGGTTTAGGGAGGTTTGGGGAGACATTTTAGTTTCAACAGAAGGGATCCATGAGTTTGATTTTTTTCACCATCACCTGAAGCACCTTGAAAAATGGTAACACAAAAGCAAAGTATTTATCAGAATTTATAGGTCCTCCACTAAAACAAGAGACAAGACTCTCTAGGAATAGCAAACAAACATTCAATTTAAAAAAAAAAAAAAAGATAAATATCCATTTATAAGAAAGGACAAAATCTCTATGTGGGCAGGCCTTATGTCTGACTGACTCAATTCCCAGGGCTGAAGACAGTTCTCAGTACACAGAGTTGTCAACAAAGATTTGTGGACTGACTGGCTGGATTTAGAGTGAGACGGTAAGTGATGGACAGAACAGGGAGAGCTGATGCGGAATACCTCCAAAAAGCTGTGCTCTCTGGTACTTAATTTTTAACAATTTGTCTTTAGTACTAAATTATACAGTCTTTAGATCTTACTGGAATCATGATTTATTTTTCCATTTTTTAATATTCAAAATTCAATACAAATTTCAAAAATTTATATTTCTGAACTCTAAAGGAAAACAGATGTAGTTTCCTCTTGAATTTCTTGCTTAAAAACAAAACATCTATGTCCACATTAGTGTTTCCTTAACTGACGGAAATAAAGCAGACCTCACAAGTCGGATACATCAGAATCAAACCTAAAGTTAAGTGGAGAAGTTCCTAGGCTCCTAGCCTAGAAGAATTTCCTTGTAAACTAATGACAATCAGAAGGGTCTAAGATGGGTACATCAGGAGGACCAGGGCCCTTATTACGGTGGTTAAATCTTTAGACACGCTTGCTGCTCGTCCTGGACGTAGCTAAAATACTCCCAATGTTATATAATTGATCAGTTTGGTTTTTTAAAATATAGGGATGTTCTGATTCACGCTTCTCCACAAACACAATGAATCAGTTAGGCAGTCATCATCATTATAAGTTGAGGGGATGATATGGAGAATCAAGGAGCAAGATAGAGCTTAGAAGAATGTATTTTTAACTTTCCAACCCTAAAAGGCTGCAAATCATTTGTCGCTCCCCTAATTTATGCTCTTTATCGTGTAGCATACTAGCCTAAGTCCTTGCATTCTAGATTGCTTACAGGCTGTGTGTTGTCAGAAAATGTAAACCATGAGCCCAGTGTCCTCATCTATAAATGGGGTAACAAGACTACATACTTCCTATAATGTTGTAGAGATTCTAAAGTGTTGAGCACAGTGCCTAGAACATGCAAGCACCCAGTTATAGCTAATATTGTTGAATGTTTATTTGCTATCAAGAGGATGCTATTGACCTCTTCGTGAGTAGGAATCAGACAGTGGCTGCTTTTCTGGTGAGTATTTTGTGCATGATGGATGAAGCATCCATCCCTCAGGGCCAATCACGCACATCTGTGGGATGGCCAGCCTGGAAACTGTGGCTAGGAGTGGAGACAAGCTAACTGATCCCTGTGGGCATTAAACTCGGGCACTGAACTTGTGACCTGGACTTCTTTACACGCCACCCTCTATTCTACTCAGCTAACAGGGTGTCTTAGTGGAAACCAGAGCTTTCACGGGACTTACTGGCCCTGCTGAGAGAGAGCCGCTGAGAGCGCAGTGCAGACCCCTGGCTGAAGAATTTCTTCCAGGAGGAGAGCAAACTGGAGGAAAGGAGGCTTGTTCTGCTGGCAGAGAACAGCGGAAGCTCTGGGGCCTTGCTAGCGACATGTTGGTCTGTGGGCCACCAGCATTGGTGTCACAGGGCTTTTTGGAAACGTAGAAACTCAGGCCCAACCCCAGTTCTGCAGAATCAGGATCTTCTGTAACAAACCCCCAAGGGATTCATATGCAAGTTAAATTTGGGGGCAATGCTCTAGAACAGTGGTTCTAACTCTGCTGCACTTTCGAATTACCAGAAAACTTAAAAAATCCAGATGCCCAAGCCCACTTCAGACCAATTAAGGCAGAATATCTGTAAGTGGGACCTGGACGTCCATAATTTTTGCAGCTCCCCAAGTAGTTTTAAGGTTCCCAGAATTTGAGACCCACTGCTCCAGACATAACTGAGAGGAAGGCATGCCTGCTTCCAAGGTCGAGTGTGTGTTGGGCAGAAGAAGGAGGCCGTCCCCAAGCAGGCATTAGTTAGTGGGGAGTGAGAGAGACCTGGCACCACCAGAGGAAAGGCCTTTGTGAGCTGGAGCCAGGCAGACTGGAGGTGAATCCCAGAACCACCAATTAGTAGCTGGATGGCCTCTGGGAAATTATTTTACCTCTCTGGCTTTTGGTTTTCTCCCAGGTAACAAAAAGATAAGAATACCTATTTTGGAGTGTTCTCATCAAAATATAAGGCAATTTATTTCAAGCACCTGACATATGGTGAGAGATCAATAAATAAAAAGTATTGACTAAATAAAAAATAGTATTAATAACAATATATTTCATTATTCCAGAAGAAAAGGTACCCAAATGACTAAACTCCTTGCATTTAATGATGCTCTTGGAAAAGTGTGAATGTTTCAAGCAGTTTTAACAAGCTCTACACATCCAGGATTCCATTTATGAGCACGTGGAAGGACACGAAGTCCGAAACTGAAGGTGAGATGAAAGCCAACATGTAACAGTTGGTCAGAAATATTAAATGACTCTCTATAATCTAGCCTCCTACTGTTTAATGTATACATTACATAGTGTATAGTAATTTCACTTCTTAGGATAACTCTATGAAAAGAGAGCTTGTGCCATGTCCCAGATATTCCCAGGAGTGCCGGGAGAGAGGGCTCTTGCCCTCAGGAAGTTTATAATCTAGCAGAGGAACCAGATAAGTCAAAGCAACTTCATTAGTGTGGTTAATCGTCCCAGGATAGTATTTAAAATATTTAATAAATTCTTGCCCATCAGGGTTCTGGTATCACAATAGGGGAACTAGTTTCTAGAGGGGTCATGGAGGCCCCCAACTGTACCTTTCAGATACCAGATTAGAGAAGACTGGGGGGTTCCTGGAGAGGGGACAGGATGGCCACAAAGTTATGGGGGCTATTTGGATAGCTCAGGTATTTTACAATTGGTGAGGAAATATTTCAATATTTCTACCAGTTCAGCTAAACTGGTATATCCTAGACTTGAATAGAGGTTAAGTACAGGTACTGGGATAGCCTAGAAAAAGCCCCCCTTCTGTTCTCTGTAGACTAGGCAAAGCTTCCTAGCAAAAATTAATATTGCCAAGACAGAGGAGGTTTCCTGTTGTCTCCTGAATTTACTTCACTGGGCAGGCTGAAAAAGTTATACCTCACATGCTTGACTGAAGCCTGCCTCCCTGCCTGGCTTATAAGAGGCCACGGTTCACAGAGTCCACACCTGGGCTCCAAAGGCACTTGTGCCAGGATCTTTCCAGCTGTGGCACTCACATGTGTGCCCCAGCAGATCCTACTGGCAGACTGGTCACTCTTCTGCTCCTGAGCTGGTAAATCTTGCAACTTCTTTTACTGAACCTCGCAATAGCATCACACCCCCACACTCCATTGTGGTGGATTCTGAGGCACTTCCACATAAGAAAAAGTCCTGGCTGCCTATTAGAAACATTCAGGGAAAATGCTCTCCAGCAAAAACTAAAACTGGCAAGCAGGTGACAGCTGAAGACTACCTCCCCAGCAAGTGCCAATCCAAGACTCTGGTAGGACTGACTCCTCAGGTTACTGGGGGAAAAAAGAATTTCTCCCCCTGAGCCAAACAAAGCCTGGGCAGCCAGCAGAGAAGACAGTTAAGACTCTAGGAATATCCTGAGAATGGTTCCCATGGTGAACAGAAAACAGGTTATAGGGAAGGAGCTCTGGACATCTAATTGGAGACCTGGGTTTGAGCCCCAGCTCCGCAAGCATCTGCCTGGGAAGGTTAACATCCTCTAAGTGTCTGTTTATTCATCCCTGAAAAAGAGGATGATAATAAGATACTGTCTATCATAACAGAAACTGTATTGGCACTAGAGAATCACTTTTGGGTACGAATCTCAAGCCCTCCATCTATTACCCGTTACTTTAAGAAAATTGTTCTTTCAGAGCCTCAGCCTTCTCACCTGTGAAATTGAAAACCATTATTTTTGCAAGGTTTTAAAACTTCATTTGATCAATATGTGTATGCGCCAATCATGGGCTAGATATCTTTGTATGTCCTGGGGATGCTAATGACAATGTAAAAACAACACCAAAAAAATGGTGCTTGCCCTGAAGGAGCTTACAATCTGGTAGAGACACATTTTAACTATATACAGGAATAAATAGAAAATTTCAACTGTGATAAATTGAGGAGTGGTGCTTGATTCTATAGACTTATATGCTGGAGAGCTCCGAACCCAGCAGAGAGGGCTGGCTGTGAACACTCTCTTGCATGCTTGACATACACTATCCACTATAGACAATTCCAGTGACGAATGAAGGGACAATAACTCCTGGTTGCTGTATCACTTTTATTTCAACCACATGGCCACAGCTTATTGAGCACCTGATTCTTTATACCCATCCATTCTAAACCTCAGAACCTACTATTATTCCCATTTTAGAAGTAAGTATCCTGGGGCTCATAGTGGCCATCCATTAGACCCAAATTACTCAGCTAGTTTACTGAAAAGCTGTGATTCAAACACAAGTGTGTCTGATTTCAAAGCTCTTTGTTTTGCCTCCAATAATATGTTTTGCCCTTGAGTGCCTATACTTGTTAGAATGTCTATATAAGTGATTCGTTTAAGCTTTAAAACATCTCTGTTTTGAAAGCCTGAAAACCAGACTGCCTTGAATCTTTGCATCTCAAATGTGGTGGGCTGCTGATTTACCCTCAGAAAAAAGGAAAGGATAAGGACACAGTTTTTGAATGAGAGTGAAGGTGTAACCTGCCTTCAGACAAATGCCAGGAGGCTCGTGAGAGGAATTACACTCTAGTGTGAAGGAAGTGCTTGGGTTAGTTACCGAAGGAGCCAGCTGTTCTGCGTGAGCCTGGGGAAGTAGAGCTGTAAAAGACCTTTTTCACTTTCTTGCTTAAAAGGTCCCATCCGGCCTCCATACTTGGTCAACAACAACCCTGCAGTGAGTTTGTGAAACCATCACAGAAGACAGAAAGCAAAAGCTCCTTTCTCCTATTCTTATTTAATTGGTCCCAGGAGAATCCACCTTTGCCAAGTTTCCTCAATTAGCTGGCTTTTCCTTGGGGTTGATCTACAGAATGACACTACTTTTATAGAGATGGTAGTCTTTTAAATACCTCCATGTGTAAAAACAAAACAAAACAATACCTCTTTTTGAGAAGAAATTATTCAATTTAATCTTTCCATGGAAAGTGTTTTTCATTAGTCTGTGTTTTCTACTTTGGCCATGCTCAATAACATATTTCACAAAATAACAATTTAAAAATTCTTTTTACAAAATCTCTGGGTGCCATCACTTACTCAAGGGATGGGGGTCTGGTAAATCAGTAAGCACTAAATTAATTTCAATTAATTTACTTAATTAGAAAAAAACCAGTATATTTCTTTCCATAGACACTTTCCTTTTAATCTTCAAAGCAGTTTTGTCTCCCTGGGTAGGAGAAAGGAGTGTGGAAGAAACACCTAGCCTTTTTACCCTCTTCTCCTTTTTATCTGTTCTTTCAGAATTCGCTCTCTTCAACTGACTTGAAAGCTCCTTAAGGAGCCATGTAGTATGCTGCTTTAAAGCCCTGGAATCTTCCTCACATTGCTGGAGCATCACAGGTGCTCAATAAATACATTTTTAGTGATTAAGTAATTATATTTCATTTCTATCATTAGAAGAAAATTGCTAGTTTAAAAGCTGATTCAGCGTTTCCTTGTTCTAGAGTGGTAGAAGGAAGAGAACTTGCTGTTCTGTTTAGGAAAACAGCTTAATGACTGTTGGTTATGGGAAGGTCTAGACAAAGGTAGTTAAATGGCAGGATGCAATAACAGGAAAATGTACCTCCTTCTTTGGGTGAAGTGGTTGTTCTGATGTAGAGGATTGTTTGTTGTTTTTAGAATTGTTTTATAACTGTAGGTAAAATCAAAATCTGTTTTTCTTCTGGGACCTGGCGCCATGTAAAAAGATGGGATAGAGAAGGGACTAGATTTGAAGATGCTGTTTCCAGGAGACTGGGGTTTATGAAGGGAGAGCCCAGTTAGATATCCAGGGAGAGGGACGCCCAATCTTCAATGTTTTGTTGCCTCCTTTTGATGCTATGACCACTCTACGTTGTCACCAAAGTTTCACTAAAAGTCCACTCTACAATAAACAGCCTGTTCAAGTGGTGTTGTAGGAAACTTGTAGCAAGCAATGATTGGCAGAGAAGGTGGCTGAAACATTTAAAAGAGAGTGGGACTTGAAAGTTAAGAGAGTCAATCTTAAATGTTCTCACCACAGAAGAGAAATGGTAATTATGTGATATAAAAGAGGTGTTATGTAATGCTATAGTGGTAATCATTTTGCAATATAGAAGTGCATCGAGTTAACACGTTGTGTACCTTAAACTTACACAATGTCATATGTCAATTATATCTCAATAAAGCTGGGAATAAAAGAAGTTTTAAAAAGAGAGTGAGAGGTTAAGGATAACAATCAGGTCTTGAAAGCCATGCAATAGGAATTCTCTGATATGGGTGGGAAACACTAAATTTTCTACAAGCAAATGCCAGACAGATGTTTAAACTATATGGGTATTAAGTGAAGGATAATGCTAGAAGGCCGAAAGGTATGGGACAAAGGTTAAATACAAATTATTTTTTGGTGACGAGTAATATGTATCTATAGGAATGAGGAGAGTGGGGGTAAGGAGGTTGGAGTATGGATGGTAAGAGAGAATGATGAGTCCCTGAGTCTAACAGACTCCACCAGAGTGGAGGACACATGAACCCATTAAATGCAATAGTTGTGATTCCTCCCCCATCCCTCTGTCCCACCTCATTGACCCCACCATATTCATAGCCAGGTGAGAACAGGTTCTGTGTAGTTTGTGAGTATAACTCTTTTAATACACTGAATCCTAATACATCATCCCCTAGTTGAGTTCCAGTGAGGTTACAGTTAGGTCCCCTGGGCATTTCACTTCACTTATCAGAACCTCAGTGTCCTCAATAAGAAAATGGAAATAAACATTCCCAATCCTATATAGGATTGTTGCTGAGGGTTAGATGGTGACTGAGGGCCTTTAGCACAGCCTAGTACATAGTATATAGTCAATAAACGTTAGCTATTATTACCTCTATTATACAAGCTAATACTACAGAGAGCATTTCAAGTGGTTACTCTGTTTTCCGGTAGGTGTTAGAGCTCTATTCCATGTGTGAATAATAGCACTAGCTTATTAAATCATGTGATCTGAGTTTTTTTTCTTTTTTTTCCCACACCCACCCCACTTCTCTGGCAACCACCAATCTGTTCTCTGTATCTCTAAGGCTATTTGTTCTGTTTCTCTTTTTTTAAGATTCCATATAAGAGAGATCATATGATTTTTGTCTTTCTCTGTCTGACTTATTTTACTTAGCATAATATCCTCTAGGGCCATCCGTGTTGTCACAAATGACAATATTTTATTATTTTTTATGGCTGAGTAATATTCCATTGTATATTTGTATATATATTCCATATATATGTGTATATATATACACATATATATATGTGGGTGTGTATATACACATATATCTATATACACATATATATGTGTGTGTGTATATACACACATATATATATATATATACACACACACCACATTTTCTTTATCCATTCATCCATTGATGGAGACTTAGGTTGTTTCCATATATTGGCTGTTGTAAATAATGCTTCAGTGAACATGGGGGTGCATATATCTCTTCAAGTTAGTGTTTTTGTTTTTTTCAGATAAATACCCAGAAGTGGAATTGCTGGATTATACAGTAGTCCTATGTTTACGTGGAATTGCTGGATTATACAGTAGTCCTATGTTTAAGTTTTTGAGAGACCTCTATACTGTTTTCCATAGTGGCTGTACCAATTTACATTCCCACCAACAGTGCACAAGGGTTCCAGTTTCTCCATATCCTCTCCAACACTGATAATTTCTTGTCTTTTTGATAATAGCTATTCTAACAGGTGTGAGGTGATATCTCATCATGGTTTTGATTTGCATTTCCTTGATGATTAAAAGTGTTGAGCATCTTTTCATGTACCTGTTGGCCATCTGCATGTATTCTTTAGGAGAATGTCCAGTCAGATATTCTGTCCATTTTTTAATTGGATTGTTCCTTTTTCTGTTATTGAGTTGTATGAGTTCTTTATATATTTTGAATATTAGCCCCTCATCAGATATATGATTTGCAAACATTTTCTCCCATTCAGTAGGTTGCCTTTTCTTTCTGGTGGTTTCTTTCGCTGTGCAGAAGACTTTTAGTTTGATATAGTCTCACTATATTTTTGCTCTTGGTGTCAGATTCATAAAATTATGGCCAAGACCTATGTCAAGGAGCTTCCTGCCTGTGTTTTTTTCTAGGGGTTTTATGGTTTCAGGTCTTATGTTCAAGTCTTTAATCCATGTTGAGTTAATTTTTGTGTGTGGTGTAAGATAGTGGTCAGTTTTCATTCTTTTGCATGTGGCTGTCCAGCTTTCCCAGCACCATTGATCACAGATACTTTGGGGCAGCAAACAATGGCACTTTCAGAACCTGTCCTTTTTGTTCTCCAGAGAGAATGATGCCAAACTGTTGACACCTAATGAGTGTTCAGTAAATATTGGATATAACGGTGAAGGAATGAATAGAAACAAACTTTTTACAAATCATAACCTGAGGCATAAAACAGACCCATGGTAAATTATGGTAGAGGCATTCTTTAAGGAGATATATGCTTCCTCATACAGAACTTAGGACACAATTAAACAGGGAAAAATGGGAAAAGAATAAGAGGATTGGAAGAAGGAGGGAAGAAAGAAAGATTCATTTAAAACTCTGGCAAAATCAAAGGATCAGAACAACTGTAATTCAAGCTGAGTACATATCTCTCTAATTTAGTTCGAGCTGTTTGTTCTGGTCAGAAATCACAGTGTGGAATGACACGACTGGAGGAAACCATCCCACATCATCTTAAACTTCTGATCACTCAGGGAAAGTATTGTACTGTCCACTAGAGGCCTGTTTGTTCAAAATTTCTTCCAATTTGTGGAAAATGTTGAAGTCATTGCCTGTCTAGGGCTTTGTTTTGATTGTGGACAGATAAGTGAACACATGAGTGGCCATCTGGGTATTAAGATTCAGTCATTTCCATATAAACTTCACTATAATGAATAATTAGGGAAAGGTAAATGTTTTCTAAAGTCTGTTTGGATTACTTCTCTGTAGGAGTAAATGCCTTACTTTTTTATTGAATTATCACATTTTTTCAGTATTTTTTCTTTTGAAAATAATTTGTGCTTCCTTTGGTGCAAATTAATTAAATGAGTAGAATCTGCTTATACCTTATTATGAACATGGTATTTTCAATATCTTTCCTTAAATATAGCATTGGGTCTATTAGGTCTGATGATCTCGGATATTTTGGGCAAATCCAATGATCTTATTATCCCATCTAATTTAAGGCTTAGCTTCATCTGTATTTGTGAAATATGCCATCTCAGCCCTAAAATTTTGTTTATCTTTCTTAGCATTAATCACATCTAGTGAAGATGCAGCAAATATTCACTAGAGGATGAACTGGCACTGGCAGCTTAACACAACAAGAAGACGGCTGTCCCATCTACTGGGAATATAGGGAACTTGGCAGGAAGGTAACAAGTTATGGGATGACCTGTTTCCTGAGGCTGGCCCCTTCTGTATATCAACATGTTGATGATTGCAAATGCATGGGCCCTGACCTCAGACAAACCCGGATTCAAATCCTAGCTCCCACACTTACTAGTTACTTGACTTTACTCTACCAGCCCTGAATTGCCTGCCACGGTCTTTCTGATTGCAAAAGACAAATAATCACACAAACACACTCACACACACATACACACACTCTCCTCACCCCCATCCCCCCATCAAAACTGTTCTTGCTAGCAGATAAACTATTCCTAATTGATGTGTTAAGGTCACTGTTGATAACAATAATAATATAAAAAATAATAATGAAAAAGGAATGACTGGCTTAATACTTATTTTAATGTAACTCAGTGGTACATATAAACCTTTTTGGGGCTGAAAGTTAATGAAGATTGGTTTTACTCAATCACTTATATAAAAAATAAATATTGGGATTTCCTGGAGACAGGAATAAGGATGTAGACTGTTTAGGTTTCTGCATAGCTCCTGTGTGTTGTATCCATTTTGAAAATATGGCAAATGCAAGACTAGGACTTGTAGTTTATAGGAGTCCTCTGGTTTCTCTTCTTCGCCTGCAGATTACTCACGACAAGTGCAATCAATAAAAGCTTCCTTGCCCAAGGCCAAAGAGGCCCTGGGTGTTCCACTCTTCATCTAATGAGATGAGGCCAGGAAAATATGCTGGGGCCAACCCTGCCTTGCATGGCAATGTGAATTATTGACTATTTATGGAGAAACCGCCCAAGGTCAAAGTACTAACACCTTACTAACAGGAATCCCCTCTTCTGACATGGTTAAAAGCAGTCTATTCTTGATTATGTTTCAGGAAGAAACATTTATATTTTACATGTAGTTATGGGAAAGGAATATGTTATGATAGAATCTCAAGGCTGGATCGGCCCTTAAGGTCATTAACTTCAACCCCCGCATCTTATGCCTGCATCATCACCTGTAGGAGGTGGTCCAGTTGGCTGATGTCTCCTGAGTCCCCTTTTCCTTATGCCTATGTTCTTGTCATGGGAGCCACATGTCATCTACCCCCAATCCTGCCAAAATAACAGCCTTTAGTCTGGACATCTGTAATGTTTTTTACCTTTTCCATGTGACTTGGTTTTAATGTGTTTATGGCCCTGGTGTTTCTGCCCTGGGGGCACATTCATTTGTCTGTATTATTCTTTACATGTGTAACACTTAAAAATAATCCCCCAATTAAGATATTTTTTTCTTACCAGCCTAGAGAAGAATAGTACTAAAGCCCTTCTCATGGATAAATTTGAGAGGAAAGAGAATGTCACATGTTTAACTAATATCAACTATAGACTTGATTAAAATTGTTAAATTCCCCAAATAGGAGAGTAGTTTTTACAAAGACTGAACTTGGAATGTTGGAAGTTTGGGCCCAAATGCCCTCTCCTTGGAGTGGGCCCATCATCTGAACATGTAGAGATTTTGATGGATCTGTATTTTGACATTTAATAGATGTTTATATAATTTAAATAAATTGAGGGGCATATTTTCATAAATGGCAACTGGGAGATAGATTGATCCATTTTTTTCTTTATGCCATTTTTAATTGGATCAGTCAAATCTTTCTTTAAGTTAAAATTAGAGATAAAATCTTGCCTGTTAAGGTCTTTTGTTTTTAATTCATTTCATATCAGACGCATGCCTAACTTGCCCAAAGGCATGTAATATTAGTTTTCCTTCCTACTTTCCTGTAGTTAACTTCAGAACTACATTCTATCACACACGGTAAATCTAAATTCATGGAGAATCTCTTGTTTAAGAAGTTGTTCTCATATACCTTTGGCTTTTGTGGCTCTTAAAATATTTCCCAGGAGTAAAGAATATCTCAGTGTGAAGTTTGCTGAATAAGGATGCTAGGCTTATTTCTGAGAAATCTCATAACACTTGAAATAAGGGGGAAAAAAATCAAACAAATCTTTCCACTTGGCAGACATTAGACAGTTCCATTGGCAGCAAAGCTTGGTAAGACAACAAAGAGTCACATGAGGAATCCAAGTGAGAAGCAAGCCTGGCAACGGGTGCAAAGCAGGAGTCTCTGATAGGCCAATGGGGAAGGCATCTAATGACAGATCACACAGGGTGTGGAAGCCTAAATCTCTGTGAGCAAGCAACAACCGCCAGGTATCTAGAGCTGATGGGTAAAACTAGAGCATAGTCCCATGAGTCAAGCAAGTTGTCTGATGTCATATTGTAAAAATCATGGTAAAGAGGTACTTCTCTCAGAAGATAAGAGAAACAATGGGTCAAGAGTCAAGGCAACGCAGGAGGAGGGATTATGGGTTACAAAGTTACCAGAAATTAGGATGAAAACAATGGGTCAGAAATTCAAATGGACAAAAATATGTCAATATGAGGTATCAACAGCCAGGAGATGGTAGAGCCATGGAGATAAAGAGGCAGGATCTGGGCCCAGGCTTGGGCTCCGTGTGTGCTGTATTTGAAAGTAGGAACTCAGGTCAGAGTGAGCATGCTGGGATCTATGGTTCATAAGCAGGCATGCCGTTTTGACTGATTAGACTGAGCATGTAAGATAGTGGTCATAGGATGCATATTCTGACGATGATATTTAGAAACTCAATGTTGGGGGAAAACCCAGGGAAAGAAGATTTTTTTTCTTTCACTTTTGGTCCCTTTCAAGCCTCCACAAGCATCAGAAAACTAAAGTGTAGTATGTAACTTGTATGCTTCATGCAGAATGTGTTAAAGGAGGGGAGAAGGCTAGAGAGGTAACACAGTATAAGTATCTACCTGGCTGGCTATTCCATATGTGGTTATTGAGCAACTGACATATTGCTGGTCTAAGTTAAGATGTGCTCTTGAGGTATGGCATGAGATAAGAGGCCAATCTAATTCTTTTGCTTCTGGATGTCCAATTTTCCCAACTCTATTTGCTGAAAAGATTATCTTTTCGCCATTGTGGTTTCTTGGCACCCTTGTTGAAGATCAGTTGACCGTGGATTTATTTCTGGGCTGTCTATTCTGTGCCATTGGTCTATATGTCTGTTTTTATGCCATTATCAAACTGTTTTGATTACTGCAGCTTTGTAACATATTTTGAAATCAGGAAGTGTGTTGCCTCTAATTTTGTTCCTCTTGTTCAAAACTGCTTTAGCTAATTAGGATCTTTTATGGTTCCACATAAATTTTAGGATTTTTTTTCTATTTCTGTAAAAAATGGCATTGGGATTTTGATAGGTATTGCATTAAATCTTTCAATCACTTTGCCTCAAAGTGGATTAAAGATTTAAATGTAAAACCTGAAACCATAAAACTACTAAAAGAACACATAGGGGAAAATCTTCTTGACATTAGTCTTGTCAATGATTTCTTGGATGTGACAACAAAAGCACAGGAAACAAAATAAAAAAATAGACAAGTGGGACTACATCAAACTAAAAAGCTTCTGCACAACAAAGGAAACAATCAACAAAATGAAAAGGCAACCTATAGAATAGGAGAAAATATTTACAAACCATGTATCTGATAAAGGATTAATATCCAAAATATATAGGAAATTCCTATAACTCAATAGCAAAAAACAAATAAACTGATTAAAAATTGAGCAAAGGAATTAAATAGACATTTTTCCAAAGAAGACATACAAATGGCCAACAGGTACATGAAAAGGTGCTCAACATCACTAATCGCCAGGGAAATATAAATCAAAACCATGAGATATCACCTCACCAGTTAGGATGGCTATTATCAAAAACACAAAATATACATGATAAACCCTTTGAATGTCTTCTTGTAAAGTTTTTTCTTGTTGTTGTTCACATCTTGCTTCACCCAAGTTCAGATGGACAGATAGACCAGAATAATTCTTCGGATTTAGTGAGAATCTGGACGATCCCTGTGACTTTGTTGCTGGAGGTAGCACACAGAGGAAAAGATGTCACATGTTCATATCTCTGTTCCTGCAAAGACTGTGGGGTGTCTCAGTTGGTGTAATAGGCAGAAATACAGTAATGCATAACCTCGCTCAAAGCAGTTTTTATTTTCAATCAGCAGCATCTTATATAAAATAAGAGGAGGCAAGAGAAAAAGGATTAATTTTGCTTCCCTTATAAATATTGGCCCTAGAGCAACCTGGAGTTGGAAAAGAGGTCGTGGGATGCTTAGAGGAGAGTGAAGAGTCTCAAAGGACAGCTCTGAGCATCTCTTATCCCTAAGGTATTGCACTTTCTGTTCATGCAATGAAAGACCCACTTGTGCTATCTGATTCTCTAACTACTTCTAGCTGTTATTGGAGCAACCATTTTGGTCAGCCGATTAACCATTCAGGCAAACAATCAGTCTGGATAATTTTGGTTCACTTAATTGACTCACTGTATCACCAAACTTGGATAAATCTGGTGGATATCTTGTGCTTGAAGACAAACTTTGAATAAGGATGAAGTTGCACCGTATAGGAAAAAAACCCCACACAATATAATAAGTGGTGGTGAGGATGTGGGGAAAAGGGAACTTTTGTGCACTGTTGGAGGGAATGTGCATTTGTGCAGCTACTATGGAAAATAGCATGGAGGTTTCTCAAAAATTAAAAATAAAACTACCATATGATCCAGCAATGCCACTTCTGGGTATATATTCAAACGAATTGAAACCAGGATCTCAAAGAGATATTTGTATTTCCATGTTCATTTCAGCATTATTCACAAAATCAAGACAAGGAAGCAACCTAAATGTCCATTGACAGATGACTGAATAAAAAAATGTGGCATATACATATGATGTAATATTACTGAACTTTAAAAAAGAAAGAAATCCTGTCATTTGCGACAACATGGACAAATCTAAAGGACATTACTCTAGGTGAAATAAGCCAGATAGAGAATAATAAATATTACATGATACAACTTGTATAAGGAATCTAAAACAGTCAGACTCATAGAAGCAGAGAGTAAAATGGTGGTTTCCAGGGGCTGAGGCGGGTCTTAGTTCAACAGTACAAAGTTTTGATTATGCAAGATGAATAAGTCCTAGAGATTTACTGTACAGCATAGTGCTTTTAGTTTATAAAACTGTATACTTAAAATTTGTTAAGACAGTAGATCTTATGTTAAGTGTTTTTATCCCCTCCTCAAAAAATAATAATAAATAAAGAGGGTGGGAGGAAACTTTTGGAGGTGATGGATATTTTTATAGCATAGATTGTGGTGATAGTTTTATGGATGTATTCTTATCTCCAAACTCATCAAGTTCTATACATTAAATATGTACAACTTTTTCTATGTCAAGCATACCTCAAAAAAGTGCTTAAAAAAAAGATGTGCTCTTGGTATAACATACACAATGAGTTTTAAAGACAATGAAAAAGAAGCTAAATATCTGATTAATAATTTTACATTATTATATATTGAAATAATATTTGGGGTAGATTGGGTTAAATAAAATATAGTATATTAAAAGTAATGTCAGCTGTTTTTTTTTTCTTTTTTTTTTTTTTGTGAGGAAGATGGGTCCTGAGCTAACATCTGCCAATCCTCCTCTTTTTTTGCTGAGGAAGACTGGCCCTGGGCTAACATCCATGCCCATCTTCCTGTACTTCATATGGGACACCGACACAGCATGACTTGACAAGCGGTGCGTCGGTGGGCGCCCAGGATCCGAACTGGCGAACCCCGGGCCCCTGCAGCGGAGCACGCGCACTTAACTACTTGGGCCACCGGCTGGGCCCCTTTTTTTTTCTTTTTTAATGAGGCTACTAGAAAGTGTAAAATTGCATATGTAGCTTGCTTTCTATTTCTTTTGGGCAGCACTGGCCTATATATACACTTTGAATCGCACGGATCTATGCATCTACACCAGCTCTTCTGCCATGTATATTTGGTCAAGTTACTTACACGTTTTGAGCTTCAGTGTCAACATCAAAAATATTGGTATAATTAATGTTTGTTTCAAAGTTAAAGATAAAAAGTCACTTACAAAGGGCACAGGTTTTTATTATGAAGGAAATTTTACAAGTGGCACCCCCACTGGTCTCCCATTGGGGTTCTTTGGTGAGAACACAGCACTGAGCTCCAGTCACGGGAAGGTGAACTAGGGTTCACAGCCTGGCAGGCAGGAATTAGAGGGGTATTCCTCTTGGTCCTTTCTAGGGCCAGAAAGAAAATGTGGCGTCCAATCTGGAAGCACATTTAAACCTGTTCTATGCGTGGGAAACAGAAATTTGGGTGGTTCTGTCCAACAATTTTAATGATCAGGGCCGAGGAAAGCTCTTTAAGTCTCAGGCCCTGACACAGACAGATTAAAGAAGCAGAGAATATATTCAATATGGGGGAATCTGGAAGTTTCTCTCTCTCTTCAAGCTATCAGGGTATCCATTGCTCTTCCATTGTTCCATATCAGGACACTGATTTCTGATAACTGTTTTTAATTTTAGTTCACAGATGTATAGTCATACACTATATATTGCTATATTACCCATTATATCTTCTGAACACAAAATAACCCAGGAAATCAGGAAAGTTTGATAGCATGCTAATGTTACAGGCAAGATGCTGAGGATAGGGCAACAATGTTTATAGAACACTTGATATGTAAGAGGCATTATACTGGGTACACTGCACAATATATCATATTTAATAATCATAGATCTCTTAGCTAGAAAATTTAAATGGCTTTCTTAAGGCTACACAGTTAGTACGTATCAGAATCAAGACTATGACCACACTTTCTATGTTTTAGCATTTCCTTTGGAGAACAAGGTCAACAGCTAAGGATCATGAGGAAATGACCTTCAGGGTCATATACTTGCTCATCCAATGCCTAGAGATAGTCTTTGCAGATTCATGCACTGAATTCTTTACTTCTCCAAACAAAACATAAAAATCTTTGCAGTCATGTTCCACATTTATTTTTATAAAAATAATATTAATAAAATAATAGTGTATGGGTATGTTTTATTGAACACTTGCTTTGTAAGTGTTTTTTTTTTTTTTACATACACTATGCCATTTAATCATTCCAACAGTCTTGCAAGGTAGATATTACTATCTAATTTTACAGAGGAGAAAATAGGCTCAGAAAACTCAAGTAATTTGAAAATCAAGACACAGCTAATAAATGGCAAGAAAGCTGTATTAAAATTTATTTAATTTACCCACTCCTTCCTCTTCTGTACAATGATAAAGCTAGATTTATATAGTTTTCTTTAAAATTTTATGATTTAACACACTGTTTCTCTTTTTCCTTTCTGTCCTCCTCTGAAGAGGTGGGGGACAGAGCAGATGGTTTCTGGAAAGTTTTCAAGCTTCAGATTCCCTTTTCTGTAAGAACATTTTGTATAAAAATCTCTGTACATATCTTACAGCTAGTTCCTATTAAATGCCATTTCAATTCACTTTCACAACATATTTAAAAGTAAAGTTTATTGTTAGAGAAAGTACCTACTTCATAAGCCAAAGCAAACTGTGTTATCTGAACTAAAGAAAATAAATGAAAACTAGAAGTCTAAATCAGGGATTTGGAAAACTAATAATATTTTAGAAATAAGCTCCTTCTCTACTTAATTTTTGGTGATAGCTATCTATAGCAAAGTCTCAAGTGTATAGGGACAAAAAAATAAGTTTATATCACAGGCACACACAATTAAGCCCTAAAGGCAAAAAATAAAAACAAATTTAAAAAAGTGCCCTGAGGGTAGGCTGCGGTGGATGCAGCTGTGATTATCACCATTGCCATCGTCACTGGTAACCCTTTACAAGCATCCACTACGTACCGGGTGAGGTATTTTTGGCCATAGTGAGCATGGTGGCCAACATCTATACTGGATCCCTACCTTGTTTGTTATGCCAAAAATTCCAGAAGGACTAAGGATTTACATGTGCTGTAATGTAACTTATGTTGAGATTTAGGGACAAGGATACACTTTATAGCCCTGTGAATAATAGTAAAGACAGGAAACCACCTAAATGTCCATCAACAGGGGATGATAAAATAGTTCTAGCATATCCATTTATGGAATACTATGTATCTGTTAAAAAGAATAGGGTTAGGTCTGTAACTACTGGTAACGGAACAATCTCCAAAATGTAAGTTAAGAGGGAAAAAAGCAAGGTGAAAAACATTGTATAGAGCGTGTTACATGTGTGTGGGAAAAGCAGATCTAGAGAGGAGTATACGCATAGACTGTTTTTAGGAGGAAAAAGGAAGTTGACAGCAGTGAGTAGTTCTGAGAGAGGGACTGTTGATTTGGGTAGGAGGAGCACTTACTTTTTATCCTTCAATGGAGTTTGGATTCTTTTATTCATTACCATGTGAAGATATTATTTTTGAATTTAAAATGTTTAAGAAGTGAGCAGCTGTGGAATCAGGCAGACTTGGATTTAAGTCCAATTTCTATCCATGTGGCCTTGAGTAAGTTACTTATCGTCTTCTAGTCTCCTCCTCTGTAGGATGGGGAATAACAGCACTACCTCCTGGGTTGTGAGGATTAAGGGGGATAGGGCCCTTGAAGTTTTCAGCACGATGCCTGGCACAAAGCAAACCATCAGTTGTTAGGTGCTTGACATAATTACCTCTAATTATCTCTCCGGGTGGAGTACCATTCAACTAAGCTATGTTCTGGGCATCAGGCACCCAGTGATGTCTGGTGATACAAAAACAGGGGGAGAGTCAGACAGTGGACAACAACCACAACAATCCCGGAATTAAGTGCTCTAGGATCCCAAGGACAGCGCATGTAACTTTGCCAGCGGGGTATAGGGTAGGGGTCCAGGAGGTGTTCACTCAAGAAGCGATATTTGAGATGTGTGTTTCACAGGACTAGAAGCGGCAGCTCCAGGAAAAAAAAAAAAAGAAACCTAAAAACAAAACTAAGATGAATTTCTCAATCAGAAAACTATTTTTTTTTAATACATAAAGTCAATTTGAAAAGAAGAACGCTAAAGCTATATCATTTTGATGCCAACACTTCAGATGAAAACTGGAAAATTATAGATTCAGAGACTCTTATCAAATTTCCTGGACTCCATTTTCTTCTCTTCTCATCAGTCCTGCATGAATGCAGTTAAATAATGCATTTTTCTGAACCCCACCTTCGTCATGTCACATCTTTGCTCCAGACCTCCTTTTCCTCTTGCCATCCAGCCACATCTCACCCCCAGACTTTTCGGACCACAGAGCTGGCCTCGGCACTTGTCTCATAGCCTGAAAGTGTCCCTGCAGAATGTCAACCCCCTACTATTTCCTTCATGCCTTCTAATTGTGCTCTCCTAATTGTGTTTCTTGTTATTCTCTTTTGTAGAATCTATTCTCTTCCCTCTGTGATTTTAAATTCAGTGCTCTTCCCTAGTATATACATGTAAAACCTACCTCCTCCATAAATTTTCTCTGATTTATTCAACCCAATTTCTTCTTTTACCTTTCTACACTTGTCTGTCAGTGTTCTCGAAACTTTTTCAAATCACAACACTCAATAATTATGTTTGTAGAATGCTGGGAGGCTGCTCAGTCACTGGGACAAGGGCTACCCACACCCCACCCAGCAGCTCCAACGGCTGAGAGAATCTACGGCTATCTACAAAAATAACCCATTCCTTGCTGTAACCCGGCAGCCAGGAAGCTCTGTTTTATGGGATTGATAACCATAACTTTGGAACCAAAGCCTGGGAAGTATATAGTGTGATACGCTAAACTATTCTAATAGTGGGAGAACTGGGGTAGAAGAAAGGAGGGTCTAACATTTTGATTCAGTCATTTTGTTATGGCCACTTAAATACCTTTTGGAATACGAACATTTAACGTAGTTTTTTTAATAGGGAATTTTGAAAAGGACATTTTGGCTTGGTCTAAAAAGACAGAGAATCATTAAATTTACAAACTTAATAATTACCAAATCCCACACTCAATAGGCATTCTCATTGCCCTCCTTCAAAATTTGCAGAGCACACGTGTCCTGCTTGTTTGGGCAGACGTGAGCCTGGGCTGAGAGTGGAGAGTCCTCCGCACTCCCCTCTGACGGCCCCGGACCTGGAGCTTTCTACCTTTGTCGTTTCATCCTCACCACAATCTTGGAAAAGAAGGGTGAGCCTGGGACCTGCAACTCATGGTCGTCATGCAGTATCTCCATCCTGCTCCCTCCTCAGTGATCCGCCATCTCATTTTTAAAATTATTTCGAGATGTTTAGTCCTACTTGTGAATGTTTCAATGTAAGGATTGCTGTGCTTTCTCCGCTCGGGCACCTCTTTGTCTTCATTAACACCCAGAGACGTGACTTCAGTAAGTAGGCTCTCTGTATGACCAGACAATGCCTTCCGTTTTCTAATTGTTGCCTTATTTTCTTTCAATCTGATTGGATGTTTTGACCCATTTTAATAGTGGAGACCTTGAGACTTTTTTTGAAATTATATATATTTTTTGCTCCAGTGTATGCTGTGGGATAAGGTTGTGACTTGAATGGATGGATATCTTGCAGCCAGTTACCAATTGCGCTACTACCTTATCTTCTTGTATTCAGGGCTCCCTTTTGTTCAGCTTGTATTGGCTTTGGGGTCAGTCTGCAGCGGCCTTCGTCTCTTATCACTTTCTGTGTTCAGATTACGGGTGAGAAAAATCCCTCTCCCTGGTGCTGTGGCCTCTCTTTCCCAGTGATTGCAGACACAAAGCATCCCAAATCTCCCATCGCTCACTGGAAGCACAGCTGGGAAATCTGCAGAGCCCTGAATATCTTATCTTGGGCACCACGAGCAGATAAGTGGTCCTGGGGTGCTCCTAAGGCCCAATTCAAAAAGACCCCAAAGAAGGAAACCTAGCTCAGCTTAATGGAGCCCTGATCCGGGGCCTGTGGCCACTGCTCAAGGGCACACAGGGACCGAGGGCTCTGCACTGAGGCCTGACTCTTAAAGTCTTTTATTTTGTTCATGTGAAAAGGATTCCTCACATTGTCTGGTATCCAGATTCACATTTTTAGTTTTTATTTTTTCATTTAAAGCACTAGGAAGTCAGCAAGGTAGAATTTTTAAAATACCAGTTTCTGAGTCACATGATCTTAGTTTGAATCAATCATTTCACCATTAGTTCCAGGTTGTAGTATCCCCCCTAAATCAGGGTGGGAGGTGTTCCTGTCCTGGGCTCCTTGCTTTAAAGGGACCCTGCTCTGGTCCTCTTTCTCTTGAGTTTCTGCCTATAGGTGAGGACTCTGTGGGGCCTGGCAGGCGACAAGCTCATTTGGAGCCTGCGTTCCTCCCCTTCCATCCCAGGCTAGACCATGATTCTGTCGGGTATCCAGACCTCAGCATCCCCTGACCAAATGGCCCTGAGCCCACTTGCTGGGCCTATGCAGGCATCTCCCAGGTTCATCCTCCTCAGGGAAGATGGGCCAGGCCACAAGACTAGTGTGGGCACCCATGCAACCAAGTCACGGGCAAGGGTCAGCTGAGTGTCGGGGGAACATGGGCAGAGTCTGGAAATGTGAGCTGCCCCTCACGATGTGCTCATGGAATCAGGTTGGAAGGGAAGAGGGTGGGGTGTATCCCATGTTCTGATGTGAACCTAGATTTCCATGTTTTTATGAAAGTATATTTGTTAACAAAGGAGGAGAGAACGAAAGTTATTTTACAATTTATTGGTGTGATTTATAGCTTTCATATATGTAGGCATATGGTACTATATGATATCCATTTATAATATTGCCCTAAGCCCCACCATTGTCAGGGAGAGTACTGCCTCACTGTGTGACATGGAGTGAATTATTAATCTCTTTGAATCACAGCTCTGTCATCTCTAAAATGGGACAACAATACTTATCTTTTGCATGAAGTTAATTTTCTAGTATTTATAACAACACAGAGCTACACTAACTGGTTAGTAAATAAAATTTATTAATCTTCTACCCCAGACTGATACTCTGAGGGAAAGAAAAAACAACAAGAAAAAACCTTCAGTACTTGGGTTTTAATAATATTCAGTTTTAACCACTTACACATTTCTTATTACTCTTTTTAAAAGGTAGTCCTCTTTCTTGACTGTTTCATAGTCAAGACAGTATCCCCAGATACAAAGCACTGACGTTTCCGTCTTTGCCAATATCTATCGTTCCAAAGACAGAGGACTTCAGCCAGCGCAGGGAGCACCGAGGCGGATGTCCGTTCCCAAATTCAACCTGTTCTTTAAACAGGCTGATCTCCCTTTAAATGATATTCATTTGTACTGGACTGAGAGTATTGTTTTGAAGAATTAAGCTTGATTTTGACGTAACCAGAAGCTTTCTCACTCAGTCTATGTATCCCTTCTCTCTGCATACCCAGATCTTCCTGAGAGAGACCTCACTTGGATTACGAGTCAGCGTTAGAAGCTGCATATTTTAAAGTGTGAGAAACTAAGTTGCATTACATTTTCCCTCTGCTCCTGCGTTTTCTACTTTTTCTTCTTAAAAACAGTTTGCTTGCCAGGAGCATTTTCCCCAAATTCTCCCAAGCTGTGAACATAATCTTATATACAGAACATTTTATATTATCCAAAGCCTCATATTAGAAAAGTATGTATTTCTCCCTAGATACTTAGGCTGTATAAACAATGCAAGTCATTCTCCTGGAGAACGACATAAATTTTATATATTTTTGTATCAAAATGCTTTCCTTTAATTTAATCAAAATTGAAAAATGAGTGCAGAAACAGGAGCTGAAGCCCTAAAGACTAATATATTTAGTCTTCCTGATGTGCCATATGCATATTTACACTTCACAATTAAATGACATACAGGGAGACGTGCAATATTCCAAAGAAATCCTGACAGCTTTATTAATTCTGCCAACAGCTCACGGGGTTGTTGGCCACAGGGGAATACTTACTGAATTTCCTGCTTATAAGAAGAGTTACATTTGGAATGGAAATTAATCACCATGACCCCAAAGGTGAGGATTTGAATTTTTACTTTAAATCTTCACACTACAGAAATTCAGCAGCCATTCCCTTCCAAATATTCTTCTGAGCAGTATCCACTCTGTGTAGGACTCAATTTTCACATCGTGTTAGAAAATATTTTCTCAACTTTTCAAATATGCTTTTGAGAAGGCAATTGGACATCCGTGAGACATCACTCTTCTCCACGCAGTGTGCGTGTTCCGTTCAGGAGCAGGCGATGCTTAAGAATTATGAATCTTAAAATAGCGTTTCACCATAAAAAACTGGAGAGATAGATCTGATAACGTCTGCTTCCTAATGATAACGAGGACAGTAAATAATTTTAAAGCCTTCGCAGCATATAAAAAAAAAACAACTCTCATCTATCTTCCCTATATAATAAATCCATATTATGCTTAAGCCAGCAAAAAGCGTATGTAATTTCTATTCTATGGGGGTGTATTTTTGGAAAGGCAAACAAGATGCTGTCTTTTCACCGTTCCTGGGTTAGCACACAAAAGACAAAGTGTCGCTTGTCAGATGAATCCTAATTGGCTGAAGGGACTGAATTTTATGGCTTCACTTCATCTGCACGTGAAGACTGAGCATTAATATGCAGGGAAGTAAAACATGATATAAAGTTCATAGTGCAGGAGTTAAAGGAAGAACACCAACGCATCAGTCAAATATGATCATCCCAAGAACTGTCAAGAGGAAGTTTCAGCAAAAATACGCCTCCTGCATGGGAGGCTGAGGGGATTACACCAACCAAGTCCTATACGAGACACATATAGAAAAATCTTTTGACAAATGCACTGAAGAAAATGAGATTTTATGCATCAGAGACCTATTCATAAATCATTCTGAGGGCTGCCCAACTTTTTTTTTTGGAAGGCAAAATTTAACTCTCTCCCAGAGTCAAATCAAGCCAAATCAATTTCCAAAGTCTGCAAAGAAATTGATATCGTATCCATAAATGTCAAGTGGTGGATTTCATCCAGTGTAATAACATGTTGATTCAGTTTTAGAAATGGTATTTCTAATCATGTAGACTAGAAAACTCTAACTGGTTAGCAGGCATGGTCATGCTGGGCCATCACAGTGTAAGATACCTCAAACTTTCATCCAGTTTTATAGATAGAAGTACTATCAACAGCCACTGGTTGAGCCCTTACCACATACAAAGCTCAGGAGATAAGACTTAATAATCACATCCATCTTATGGAGTCAGTAATTTTCTTCATTGTTTTTTTTTTTTTATTGATGAGGAAACTAAGGTTTGGAGAGATTAAGCAACTTGCTCAAAGTCACACAGCTAATAAGGGTTGGAGCCTGCCCCTGGGATCCCAGAGGCTGAATTCAAAAGCATAGGCAGTATGATGGAAGCAGAGAGAAGGTGGTCAACACGGGACACATTTGAGACCCTGTGGTTTGTCTCCTTGTGGCTGTGGGATCATCTGCTTGGATGTTTGACTTTTCGCTGACCCAAATCCTTACTGACTATTCTTTTTACCGTTCTCAGGCTGCAAATGGAAACGTGAAGGCCCATTAATTTTGTGTAGTCCAGCCAGAGTTGCTGGAGCAGAAGACATGTCCCAGGCTCCCAGACCAGCCCTCTGCCACCTAGATAACCCAGACTGTACACACGTACTGCACCAGCTACAATTTCATGTCAGGATCCTTTACCCGTGAATTAGTTTCATTCGCTTCATCTAAAAACCTTATCAGAGGGCCTTCTGTCTTCCCTAACTTGCTGTAATCTCTCTCACACATGTTGCCCTCAGTACCCTCATTCTTTCATGTCTGAATGCTTCCAGGAAGCACAGGCACAAAGCCTCCTTTTTAGGTAGAATTTCTTAGGTTCTAAGAGTGGCTGGTATGAAGGGGAGTGATCAATGAGGACAGAAGCGACGGATGTTAAAGTGGCAATTTGCACCCCATGAACATGAGAAGGGATGATGACCCCATTAACATAGCCAGCAAGCGTTATTAGCATAGTTGGAGTGTGCAGAGCCGTCCTGCTGTCCATTCTGACCTGATTGGATGCGGAAAGTGAAACTGACACTAAGGGGTGAGGCAAACAAACATTGATGAGTGGCACTAGAATGACACAGTTCTCCCTTAAAGGGTTCCAGATGACAAAGTGTGTACAATGGGAGCTTTATTCATGGTCCTCCTCTCTGTGCCTAGGTGGGGACAGGGCAACTGTGCAACTCCACAACTGTGAGAGAGGCTGGAAGTATTCATCATAGCCTTTGTCTTAAAACCTACATCCCCAAAACAGTGAATTTACACGTTCCCACCTAAACACCTTGAGCGAGAAGGCCCACTGGATCCTCTAGCAACACCATTTATGGGTAACAACGGTGACTCTGGGCCCTCTTGTGATGTCTGTGTTACTGACACTCCATGTGGCCTTCATCATAAAGTAAACTCTTTCATGGAGAGGAATTGTTGAAGCCTCAAATACACATCCAGACACACAGACATAGACTCAAACACACATTCTATGCACACACTCACAAACATTCACACACACACACAGACACCAGTATTATAGAGAGATTCCAGTATAGTGAAGAACGTAAACAAAATAACAAGAATGTCTAGGGCAGCCTTTGGCTCCTTAATTGTCTGATCTGCCTCTGCCCTTTGAGCAAGTTCATAAGGCCATCAGAGATAATTGGAGGTGATCATTCAGGACCCCACCTTGGACTTGGTCTGGTTTCATTCCATTCCACCCTCCATGAGCCTGAGTCTCCATCTGACAACCTAAATTCAGTCTTGCTTCTGGCCTTTTGGCCTTGGTGTTGATGCTGTATCTCTGAGATACCTGATTCCAGAGTTTCTCCAGGGAACTTAGACGGGGCTGACCCTCCGGCTGTCCACATCCATGCTGCCCTATAAAGGATCAATAGTTCTAGTTCTGGTGTCTAATATTGATCATTGGCCATGGTGACTGGTGTGTGTATACGTGTGTGTGTGTGTGTGTGTGTGTGTGTGTGTGTGTGTGTGTACAGATTTGGGCATCACTTAGTTTACTCAAAGACTGTCAAACAGAGGATCATTTCTGTGTTGTTTTGTAGAAAGAGTCCAATTTAGGCAGTTACTCACAAGAATAGGATCAAACATTTACAAGGTTAAAATGAATTCATTTTGTCAATCAACTCAGAAGTCTCTTATCAGCGCCCATGGTTTGAGTATCCAGATAGTTGCTGAGGGCAGCCTGGTTTCCATTACTCTGACATTTAGGGAGTGAAAACATTTTCCTCCTGTATATGGCAAAATGGGTTAGCGTAAAGCAAAATGGGCTAATAATGACAACCATCTGTTGATCACCTACTTTAGCAACAGACACTATATACATTACCCCAATAATCTGACATGGGGGACAATGTTATTTCATTTCATAGAAAAGGAGATTGGGTACGGAAGAAGTGCAATAACGGGTGTAAGGGCACAGGAAAGTTGGTGGTGGTGGAGCTGAGATTCAAAGTCAGGGCTTGGTGGATGTGTACTCCATGCTCTTTCTGGCATCACTACATCTCCTTCAGTAAAACTTTGGGAACACTTTTCATATACAAGACGTTGTCAGTGGAGAGCAATGAGCCTCCAAATCATGTATGACCTTTGAAAAATTGGTCAGGATCACCAAGATGGGTTGGTCATGAAGCCAATTAATTTCTTTGGCAGGGAGTAGGGGAGGGGTGGTCTTTGGATTTTGCTATAGGGACACTGGAGCACATATCCACTAGTGGTGAATGAGATGAATACATGTGGTTCATGTTCTGTGTATTTAAAAAACAAGGGTTTCTGTCCAAATGGAATTTCTTAAAGAAGGGCACTGTCTCTCATGACCTACTATTGTCCATCTGGCCCCCTCCAGTTCCTGCCTGCCCTGGCATGGGTATTCTAGGCCACCCACTGACAGATGAAGCCTTCCCACTTGTTGCTGCTTACCAGAAGGCTTTTGGGAAAATCCCATGCTATCCTCCATCAAAAAAAACCCTAGACTTTTTTCACTGGACTGCAAAATGTCTAGCTGGTTTGCTGGAAGTAGAAGGGGAACTGGGAATAAATTGCTAATATTTATATCTTAATTTCTTTAATTTGCAGAGTGATGTCATTTCACGTGCAATAGCAATGTTAGCAAAGATGATACTCATCATAGGAAACCTGCTATGTATTTAATCTGATTTGTTGTATTAGCCTTACACTAGATCATTTTGTTTTTGTACAATTATTTCTTCTTTTCCATGATTCCCTCAATGATTTATTTCATACTTTCCTATTATCCACCTTTTCACAAGCTGTTTTACCCCTGCTTAGAATGAGTGGATTATAAATGACTAATAAGCAGCTACAATAATCACAATGAAACTGAGAACTATATTTGTCCAATCTTCCCATGTGTCCCTGACCCTCTCAGTTAGAAAATCCTACTTGGGTCAAACCTGCACCCCTCCAACTACACATACAGCATTTTTTCTGTTATTCGAGAGTCTGAGGACTGGTACCTGAACAGATTCTGCTTTTGACAGCCAAGAAGGAAGGGAATGTCACTGCAGAAATAGCATCTTGCCTGCAGCTCCCAAGCACAGAGTGGCCTGGTTACAAGGCGAACGCTGCGGCAGACAGCAGGCAGGGGGAACATCCTCTGGGGAGGAGCGCTCCCACTGCCCAGATCTGGACTCCGGGAGCTCTGGAAGTTCAGAGGCGGAGTTGTGTATGGGGCAAGGGTAGGGGAATGGAGAAACACTATTACTGCCACTGCTGCTGCTGCTATTTACTATTATTATCATGATAATCAACCATCACTGATGTTCTTTCCAAAGTTGCAGTTCTCGCCTCCTCTCAAAACTCACTCTCTTTTGGGGAGAGAAATATAAGAAAAGATTATTTGAATAGAGTGTGATATGTCCTCTTCAAGAGGCAGTAGTCAGAAAATCAGAAGGTGCTTAACTCTGATGGGAAGATATCTGTATTTTAATGATCTCTATATTCAAATGAGACCCAACACAGGAAGCTGACTACCTCTTCAGTTACTAGATTAACTGAATCATCCAATAAATGTGGCCCTCATGGATCTCAGTATAGATGTACATCACTCCAGACTGGCTATTTCATGTCTTAAACTGCCGTAAAGGAATTTCTGATACTTTGAACCCCTTACGCTCTCTAATTTTACTATAAAATTATACTTTTATATAAATTATATCAAATAAAGTAAGAAATAAAATTAAAGATGTATTCTCACAGAAGAAGTAAATAAAAAGATAGAACTATGTCTTTTAAGATGTTTTAAAATTATGTTGTGAAAGGGAACAATTTTTTAGTAAATATAGTAATTTGTCAAAATTATTTAAGATGTGAAAATTGTCCTCCATTTCTTTGTGTGTGTGTATGTGTGTGTGTGCATGTGTGTGTGTGCATGTGTGTGTGTGTGTGCGTGCAGGTATGAAATGTGTTATATTTACCTGGATTCAGATCTGCAGGAAAGGGATTCAATTATACGTTGCGTGGTGTTTTAATTTCAGTATATAGCTCTTTCTCTATTCATGGAAGAATAAACATTTCCTTTTAAACTCTAAGAATTTACCTGTCTTACCCAAAGTGTTTTGTATTATGGAACATATTAAGCAATGCTGGTTGAGAATATTACTGGTTATTGATATATGCCTCTAAAATTATTCCATATTGTTTAATGTCAAATGACCACTGATGAATATTTGCATTATTGCATGAAGATATACAAGTCTTAGAAAGCAAGTGTCATAAAATTCTCTTTGCCGTAACGTTAATTTTTGTTTAGCGGAGTCCTTTTAAGTGGAGCACTGTTACAGCATAGTCACAAATTCGTATTTTCCTGGAATTATTGTGTATCAACCAGAGGACAAAGTTCTTCCTGTAGCACATCACACAGCTGGCCCCAATGTGAACTTCTACTTTTAAACATGCAGTATTGTTTCATATCCTGTAAATAATGAATGGTGAGAGAAGGTCCTGTATATCTAAGACATTCAATAGGCACTGTAGTGTCATCTTGCATTTTCTCATCCCTTTTGCCTAAAAGCCACCTTGTAAGCCATCTATGCAACATATTCACTATCTTCCAAATTGGATATAATGAGTCTTCTTTCTGCGGCGTGTCGTTAATCCCACAATTACAATTTTGCAATGCCTGTCGTATCATCTTTGGTCATTCAAAAAGAGCATTTTCTAGGAGCATTACTATGTGGTTAATCCTTGAAAATTGTTTGCTGGGAACAAATTAATGAGGTATTGCACCCTCTTCTTTCCCCTGACAGCTCTAGCTGCCTTCCCCAAGTTACATCATTCATGGCCCACACCTCAGATCTGCAGCCACTCAGCAGAATCATTACATGATCTGCATTGCTGTGGGTGTTTTCCTCATTCCAGGCCATTTGCATGGGTCACATTTTCGCTTGGGGGCTAAGGTTTAGCTGTTCTTATGAATATGTGTGCTATATGAAGACAGCTTTAATGAGCTATGGGCAAAAGATAATCCCCAGCAAATGCATCAATTGCATGGCTTTCACGTCAAATTTATAATGATGGAAAAGTAATTTTAGAGAACATTTCAGTTTTATCACTGTGGAATGAGGCAGACAGGGCAAATAGTTGACATATTACTATTGAACATTTACTTTGTGCAAGTACAGAGATGGAGGTTGAAATCAGACTGAGCTCTGTCTTCTGAAATCACCCTGTTCAGTTTCTTGGACAAGACGAGCTCACGTGGAGCAACACTTGGACGGATTATAACAAAACATAGAGAAGAATTGCTACCAGTCCTAAGAGAGGACCCAACAAAGTGGAAAGGGAACACAGATGTGCAAGAGATCACTGCTACCTGAAGTGACTGAATTAGAAGAAGTGTCATTGTGGGCCTGGGATTAGATTCGTACTAGATCTTAAAAGATGAGAGAGAATTTCCAGAAGTGGAGCTGTATGTATTGAGGGGACATGGGGGGGATTGAGGAGATTTCCAGGTGATCGTGTTACTATGAGTAAAGGCTTAAAGATGGAAAAGCATTCAAATGCATAGCAAGTTATGGCTGTACTGAACCAGTGGTAGCATTGTGCTAGGTGCTTTGGAGGAATATGAGAGATTCTTAGACAAGAGTTGCTATCCACAGTGTCCACACTGAAGCAGAGGAGCTCAGAGTTACACGTGTGGAACCACAGCAGATTCCACAAACTCATACATGAAGTGGAGAAGTTTCCTAGGGCTGCCATACAAATTAGCCCAAAGTGAGTGGCTTAAAACAAGAGAAAATTATTCTCTCCTAGTTCTAAAGGCCAGACGTCAAAAATCAAAGTGTCAGCATGGCCATGCTCTCTCTGAAAGCTCTAGTGAAGATGCTTTCCTTGTCTCTTCCTAGCTTCTGGTATCTTCTGGCAATTCTTCATGCTCCTCAGCTTGTAGCTACATCACTCCAGTCTCTGCATCCGTGTTTATCTGATCTTCCTTGTGTCTCTTCCTTGTGTCCTCTCCTCTTTTTATAAGGACCCCAGTCATTGGCTTTAGAGTTCTCCTTAATTCCAGGATGATCTCCCCTTGAGATCCTTAACTACTTACATCCACAAAGACCCTGTTTCCAAACAAAAGGTCACATTCTGAGGTTCCAGGTGAACATGAATTTAGGGAGGGGGACACTATTCAACACAGTACAATAAGTCTATTTGTACACAAGTTAAAAAGTAACCAAAAGAAGATGGTTTAATATTGTAGCCCCTATATATACTTCCATTGAATAGAAGAGTGACTTGGTTCCTCTGAAGCTTTAAGTCCAAGTACATTCTTCTCTTATTTGCTGATCCACATTCTATTGGGCTTCCTTCTCCCAAACAAACTAATTTTGTCTTAAATAAAAATTGATAGAGGGACCAGCCCAGTGGTGTAGTGGTTAAGTTGGCGCACTCTGCTTCAGTGGCCCAGGGTTGACAGGTTCAGATCCCAGATGCGGACCTACGCACCGCTTATCAAGCCATGCTGTGGCAGCATCCCATATAAAGTAGAGGAAGATGGGCATGGACGTTAGCCCAGGGCCAATCTCCCTCAGCAAAAAGAGGAGGATTGGCAACAGATGTTAGCTCAGAGCTAATCTTCCTCAAAAAAAAAAAAAATTGATAGAGGCAGGTAGGCCCCCTCTTTGATTATCTTCACAGGTCTCCTGCAAGAACTCCTTAGAAATTAGGGTTTCTATACTTACTGTACTATTGTTCATTCTGATGTCACATAGATTCCTAAAGAACTTGAACTTGTAAAACCATTGGAAGCTTACAACCAAAGTTTCATCCATTGGTAGCCCTTTCATTGTGCTTTAATTTTCACCTCTTAAAAAATATTTCTGGCCGTCTCTTGAATTAACACTTGGGTAAGGATCATCCAATATCAGTTAATGTTATTACCCGTCCTCTAGTCATGCATGCTCAAAAGGTACTACATTTCCTTAATCTTCTCTTCTCCTGAGTTAATTATAATTTGCTTACTCTGAATTAATAGGCCCTAGAATTACATTGACCATATAATTTATCATCCAAACCAAGACATTTTTGAAAGTGAAAAGTCACTTAATTTCAATTAAAAATTACACTGGAACAACAGGTGTAAACAAGCAATTCATCTGAGCAAACCCAGAAGATGCATCAGCCAATATACTTGTCCAGCCCTATCTCTTATGTCCCCAACACAAGTCATGTATTTCAGCCAAACTAATGGCGTTTCTGTTATTTTTTGGACAGTTAAAGATATTATACGTATTTTTTTTCCAAAACTCAATCTTGTGGCTTGTCACAATACATATTCAGCTAATGTTTGTTAAAAATGCTATCACATTTACTTACTGACAGCCAGCATTTATTGAATACCTACTATGTACCTAGACAGGGTGCACACATTTGAATAAGATACATCCTTAGAGGCTCAGAGAGGTTGAGGGGCCCTGAAGATGCACAAAACAATTAGAGACAGGGTCAGGACTATGCCTTATTAGCTATGCCTTAATTCCAAATCCTGTGTTAATTCTACTTGGTACCTCTCTTAAAAGATTTTTTAAGTCATACCAGATAAGGATGAGTCTGAATTTGGTGCCTATTTCCTATCCCCTTCTAGGTGCAGAATCTGTTACTTCCCAGATGTGTCCTTGTCTTCTTTCTCTAGGTCTTACCTCTTACATCTTTGTCTACAACTGCTAGTTGAGCCTTTGGGTAACAACATGCTTGCTTACATGGAAATCTTTGTTAGAAAATATCTTTATTTAGTGGAAGGAGGTTCAGGAATCTATGTTGGCAGTAAAACAAATTGCAAAACAAGCTTGTGCTTCTGGAAATCAGTCAGAAGTCAGTATTTTGATTGACTCATTTTGGCTGGCTGGCCAGTCCATTCTGAAATGAACAATCAATGCTCTATTACCTAGTATTACGAGACTAGATGTTGATAAATGGTTCCTGAGATGATGGGCCTCCAGCAAGAGGTCCAACAAAGGATTACATCTTCAACCAAGGCCCCAGTTTTTATTTTCAAACTATGCTCAAATGATTTTCTTGGTAACTGATTTAAACAAAATGTCAGTGGTCAAAAACCTGCTCATGTTAAACTCCTGGCCCCCCCGGTGGTTTATCTTGTTTCCAGACCCAGGTACATTTTCTGTCATATTACTTAGTAACCTGTATCTACTCACAAGAACGGCAGACTCTTCATCTATCCTGGGCGCAAGTTGAGCAGCATCATCTCCAACAGAGGAAATGCTCAACTGTTCAGAGGCACAGAGGCCCCACACTCCTTCACTTACCAGTAGGCACCTAGCATGTCATGGCCTCTGGAACTGGCAAATGCCACTGGCCTAGAAAATAAACTGGGAGCATGAGCAGGGCTATTTTGATGGTACTTATCATCTTACATTTGAAGGAACAAAGGTGCCTTTTAGGATTCTGACAAAGTCTTGGTCAGCATTCAAATTTGCTTCAAATAAGAATTCAGGGAGGCGGGGAGGGAGGGGGTGAAGGGAATGGTTCGGTACATGTGTGTGGTGATGGGTTGTAGTTGGTGTTTTGGTGGTGAACATGATGTAATCTGTGCAGAAGTGGAGGTGTAGTGATGTACACCTTAAATTTTTACAATGTTGTAAACCAATGTTACTGCAATAAACAAAAAATTAAAAAAAAAAAAAGAATTCAAAGATTGCAAATTTGACTACTTCTTATATATCAGGGACATTGTAGGTCTACACAGACTGATACCTCAATGAATTCGTGCAGCACTCTGATGTAAGTTTTATAAACTTTTACAGATGTGAACTTTAAGGCTCATAGAGATAAATGCTGCTCAGGGTGACAGCATTAGTAAGTAGCAAGAATTCAAAATTAGATTTGCCTAAATCCCAAGTCATACTCCAAATCTGTTCATAAAGGAGAGTTTTATTATGTACTCTTAAATTAAAAAAGACTCAAATGAAACAATATAATCCTGATTCAGTTAGAATCAAAAATCCTCCTTCCCTCATCATTTTCTTATCTAAATCCATGGACTACAGTCCCAGGTTACTGAGAGCCCTGTATCTACTGTTGTATAAGCAAAGGTAGTTCTACCTGAAAAACAATTAATTCAGAGTCCACTCTGTTTATTAGCATACAGTTTGAGACAACTTTGATAAATAGTGCCCAATTACTTCCAAAATGCATTAATTTATTTTCTTTGGCTTCTTTTTCTTGTTTAAAAAAGAATCACACAAGTCATTGAACAGCAGAGCAACATACTCAACAAATCCTTAATATGTCCCTTCATCAGGGGTCATCCTGATGAGAGAAAGCAAAGAATCATGATTGTCTCAACAAATTGTGACTGCTAGTCTTTTAAAGTAAGGCAGCTGGCACAATCTGTATTAGCAAGCAGGCGGTGTTTTTGTTGATTATGAATGAGTGGTGTAGTGGGAAGGACACGGGCTTTGGGTTCAGACGGCCCCTTTTCAAATCGCAGCCCTGCTACTCATATGGAGCGGGGTTCTTGATTAACTTCATGAGCCCTATAGTCTCATCTTTAGGTGGCAATAAACTCTCCTTTGCAGGGTATATAAAAGCAGCCAGCACAAATGTGGCTCATAGGAGACACTCAATATGTGTTGACAGTACCATTGTTTCTGATATGCTTGAAAGGTGGATTCAGGCAAACAAAAAAATAAAACGCTGCAATTCCATCAAATAGTGCTTCTCATTGAAAGGTAACTTCTATTAAAAAATGTTAGAGTCCAGCTTGGTCATTCTGTCATTAAGATACTATGTTGTCTCTGTTTTCTGAACTTCAAGAAGACTTTGGCAGTTAGTAACAAAACCTTACAATAACTTGGCATAATACATTTATTACTACGGTTGTGACATCTAATTCCAATATCAAGATTTTAATACAAAATAAATGGAACAAAAATCTTCTAAATCCTCTAAAAACTGTCAGAAAGATAAATAATTTGAAGGATCAGAATTTTTAATTAAGGAGAAGTCAAGGTGAAACATGCTAAGATTTAAAGATATATGTGCATATATATATCATATATATTTATTTGAATTTATTTAAAGTGTACGTATATATTTAAATCTATAAATATATACATATGTACATATATATCTTTAAATACTAATATGTATGCATATGTATGTGTACATATATATGTATATTTTAATGTAATTTATCAACTCTAGCTTAAATAATAGGAGCAATTTCTAAAAATAGAGTCTTCATTCACATCTCTACATTTAAATAAGGTCATCTGTAAGCTTTCAAGTTTCCAGAAAAAAAGGTTTACAAAGTATTCTTATTGATTTTGCAAACTTAAATGCCTCAAAAAGTTTTTGTAATTGTGCTGTTATTTATAAAACCTCTCTACAATGTTAGAAGAAGAAAGATTTTGCATTTTCTTACATGAATATTTGGCTTCTCATTACACAAAATTGACAAAGCCATTTATTAAGTTGTCATTTAATTGTTTCAGAAATTATTCCTTAAATGACAAATCCATATCAAAAAGAAAAGCCCAACACATAATGTGGAATGAAGGAAAGGTGTAGAGGAATCATTAGTAACAGATTATAATTCCCAGCAAAGAAGAAGAAACAGAACATAAGGGCTTCCTGAGCAGCTGCCTCTCCCAGAGATGTTCAGGGAGAAGATGACCTGGGCTCCGCTGGGCAGGGTGGTTGGTCATCACCCGTGAATCATCTGAGGTGCACTTGCCTCCACCACATATAGCAGCAGTGGCAACTCTGGTATTTCTGCCTATGAGTGGCTTGATGGAATGGGGACTGAGGGACTGGCCTTGAAGCAGAGTTTGGCTGGCAAGCACAGGATCTTCTCTCAAATTATCTGTTTATTCAGGTGGCTTAGGATGTCCCTCCCAGGCTATGACTTTGTGCTGCCTCTGCGCGCACACATGCATTCTTAAATTCTCACATACTTATAACACTCACATAAACACAATGTCTAAAACACAACATAACATGTCACAGAAATATGCACTGGGTGGGGAAGGCAGGAGGGAGGCCCAGGCATAGAAACATGAGGCAGAATGGATCCACCCCCTCAGAGTAAATGTGGACATGTAACATGGACCTCTCCACCTACACAGTGCTCTCCTTTCTCTCACCTATACTCAGATTCCTTCAGATTCACCGAAGCTACCACACACAGGCAGCTGAGTTGTTGAGAACATAGCACTCACTTGTTCACGCTTCTCTGTTTGGTCCTTATCTCATCAGTTCCTTCTATTTTGTTTCTATTAATGGGACTCTGGCCCTCAATTATTGCAGTGTGTCATAAATGGGAACAGATAGGACAACATTGTGGATGAACCATTGCAAGATCAAACTAGCTACTGGGAGAAAATTCATAGCACTTATTCTACTGACAAATCAGAAACTTCGTGCTCTCATCTATATGCCCACCCGTGCATATCCTTTCATTGTGTACCCTTCCACGCATTTATCTTACCTCTGACCGGGGATTTCTACATTCTACTCTTGAAATCTCCTTAATTTATTGCATGCAGAATGTGCAGAACAGATGCTTGATATCCTAAGTTACAATCAGATAAGACAGGATGTTAGGCGTCCATGATTCTCTGGTACAGATTTTTTTGCAAATCCATCTCCCTTCCCACACAACAAAGCACTATGACATTCAGGTCAAAATAATTCCAGCTTGATTTTTATGACTCCCTCTTTCTACTTCCAATACTTAAAAACAAAACAAAACAAAAAAAACACTGTGCATTTTTTCTATGTGATTGTGAATTAATTTCCAAAAAATTCTTGAGTCACTAATTTAGAGAATTACTTTCAAAGCTAGAGTTTAAACAAATTTTGTGGTATCATTCAGCTCCTCTCTCCAAATCAGAGGGCCACCACAGCAGCAGTGGTGTCGTTTAGTTACAAGGCAATGGGCAGGATGCGCTCCCACATGAACAATTATAAACGGTAAGAGATTTGAAACTCAAGGTCAACTCCTGCTCACCCTCTTCTTTTGCTTGTGCTGTCTCCTTTTATGAACATTAAGGCAAACAAAACTGAAAACCATACTAACAGAAAGAGAAACCTGTTGCTATATCATGTTTTTCTCCTTATTATCAACTGCTATCATTGTAACAATAAACGTAACGAAGCCTACTTTCTTGTGGACTTTTGTTTTTTAAACACTTGAGAGATTCTGCCCCTCTTTGAGGTCCCTGCCAGGCCTGGAATCTTTCCATATGGCTAGAGCTGTGCAGATGCCCAGAGCTTCAGACCTTGGCCTGGAGCCCTTCTCTTTAGGCATCAGTGACTCACTCCCCTAGGCTCTTCCTCGAGCTCTTCTGTCTGCTACCAGGACTCTCGACTGATTGTCTTTAATGAGCCTGCGTGGGTAACAAACTCTGCCTGTAACCACAAGGAGATCTTACTTTCTCCACTGAGCATTTAGTTTATTAAAAAAAAAAAAAAAGGCTGACATTAAGCTTGCTTTCCATTTTGTATATAAAGCTCAAAAGAAAGAAAACTGCGAGCTAGAGTCCTCTGGGTATCTTCAGCAGGTGTATCCCATGCACCTACTTTTAATAGTGATAGTAATTATATCCCTCATTTACTTAGCGCTGTGTAAAGCTTACACACACTAACCCATTTATAGCTTACAAAGAGGTTCTCAAAGTGAAGTCCCCCACCAGCAGCACCAGCATTACTCGGGATTTGGTAATAATTGTTATAAACGCAAATCCTCAGCCCCACCCCAGACCTACTGTTCCAGAGCTTTGCAGGTAGGGTCCAGCAGTCCATCTTAACAAGCCCTGTGGGACATTTTGATGTATACATTCATTTTTGAGAATCTCTCCCTTACAGACCACATGAGGTAAGTACACTCGTTGTGCCCCCTTTACAAAGGAGGAAACTGAGCCTCCTAGGGTTTTAGTCATTTATCAAAGTCACAGAATCTCTAGCTGTTAGACTTCAAAGCCTGAGATAATCTACATTAAAAAAAAAAAAACATGGTAGTTAAAGACTAAATGAATTAAGAGTAGTTAGTAATATTTCTTCCTCTCTGTCATTATATCTAGCTAATATAATTCAATAAATTTACATTGAAAAATCTAATGCTTTTCTACGTGTTAGAGTTGAGATATTAACTCCAATTTCCCCTAATCTAAGGTGGATATCTCCAAAACCTAACTGGTTTATACACATTGGAAATACAATTATCAGTCAAGTTTCCTGTGAAACGCTAAGTACTTTAACAATAAGATTAATTTAATAGCAGTGGATTTAGAAGAATTAATTTTAAGCAGATCATCCCCCTTACTTTGATATCAGCCGCTGGATCCTATCCTATTACAAATGCAACCAGTTTGTAGGAGACTGCAAACATCTGCTCTCCCCTAGAATGTGTCCATATGAATATTAATCTTGAAGACTACATGTTGACTCTCTGTCCATGTGATGTGTTAAATGCCACATGTGTAAACGCGTGAAAGTATTTACTCCTTAAAGAGGCTAGACGTCATGTTGGGAAGTTCTCTGATACATCTGAGCAAATTCTAGCATTAAGAAGGGAAAACAGATGGGCACCAGTGAGGAACTTTCAAGGGCTAAGTGTGGAGCCAGAGGGCTGAAGGGAAGCCTGCTGATTCCGGGGTAAAGACCATCTGTTGCTTCCACAATGCTGACCAGCAAGTTGTTCCCTCTCCTCTTTTCTGCTGAGCCCCATCCAGAGATAAGAAAATCCAAGGTCAGCAAAAGTGCTTAGGACAGAACCATGGGGACGATTCAAGAGAGATTTTAGGTTTTAAGGGCCTTTACATGTTTGTTCTAACCTGGATCCATAGGGAAGCTCAGGCTTTATTTCCATGTATTTCCCATGTAACCCACAGGGCAGCCCATAAACCAAAGAGTCTCAGCAGGCAAGTGTAGCAGAATGGATGCAAAAGGCATGGAAGCTTCCAAATATATGCCTACCATGGGTAGGGAGAATGACCACCACAATGAGGTTAAGTGACATTGTCAAGGTCATCCAAGCAACCAGTGGCACAACTAGAACCTGACCCTAATCAAAAGCTTATGAATTTTCCTTCACTCCTTGTTTCTGTTGGTCTGGTACACGGTGATAACTTGCTTTTGCATTGCTGGTCTCCATTAGATCAGGGGCAAGATTCTTAACATGACAAGTTGTTAACTGAGTTTTTAATAACGTCCAACTATGACATGAAGATCTCTATTAAAAGCTTATATGTACATGTGTGTGAGAGAGCACAAAAGAGAAAACTATTAACAAAATCTTGAAAAATATATGCGATGGTATTCTCCTATATGTAGTCTTTGTTATTTAATAAAAGATTGTCGAAACAAAGTGATTAACACATAATGACCTACTTGCTTTGGTCTGCAGTTAAAGAAAATATCGGGGTGTGAGTAGTCTGCAATCTCTAGTCGGCCTCACTCTTCAGGTTTATCTTATATAACTGACAATGGAAATCTTGTATCTAAATTTATTAATTCTGTGCGTCTCAGATACATCTTATACACCTCTCTTTAAGATTTTGCTTATAGCATTTCTTCTGCTGTGAATGCTCCTCCCTTCCTACGATTTTCTCTCTCTATCTTCCTACATTTATTGAGTTTGTATCAGGCACACAACACTTTGTAGTTGCTGGGAAGCCAAAGTAACTTAAACATGGTCCCTGCCCTTTCAACTCATCTAAGTCCCTGCCACTCATATACTCCCAAGCACACCTTCTCGACAGCGTCATGCAACTGAATTGCCATCAGCGACACTTATAGACATATGCTGTGTTGTAGTGTCATTTATTTGTCTCCTTAATGGTTCTGCACATTCACAGAAGGGATTAACCACATCGTAAAGCCCTTTTTTATGCCCAACACCTAGCACAGTGTTTGAAGTATAATGAGAGTTTAAAAGATATATGTTGATGGTAATGAGATTCTCGCCCTCAAATTGTTTTCTGAAATTGGTAGGCTTAAAATCCTATATCAAACAGTGATCAATACTCAGGATGTTCTAGGCCAAATTGGCAGAATAAATGTGTATAAATCATGAAGATCAGAGAGCGTCTCTCAGAGAGTTTGGTAGTCAGTCAAGGGTGAAATCGAGGAACTGATGGCCTAAATGTATACTCTATTGTTTCAATTGACCTGTGTGTGAGAAAAGTGCTGGGTAACACATGCAAGCCCTTCGTATTAAGACCGACTCCAGAAAGCTACAGGAAATCTCAGACCATCATATTGTACAGGCCAAAGGATTCTATCATAAAGGACTATATGGCTGATGCATTTGGGAAGAGGCAACGTGATTTCTATAAGAGAAAACTGTAACCTGAATATTAATAAAACATAGTATATTCATAGGGGAGTGATAGGTTAGTGAGGGGGCTTGAATCAGCCACGTGAAGAATAGCTGAGTATGTGGAGATATTGGATTATCAGTAAGCAGGCTAACCGGCAGTATGGAAATAGTGTCAGTGAAGGAAAGGGATCAACAGTTCTAGTTGTGGTAAAAGATTTGAAGAATCATTCTGCAGGAGAGGAGGTAGGTATTTTTATGTCCATGTTGCGTGAGCAAACAACTGGGGTTCAATGTGTAAACATGGAGAGAGACGAGAGACAGATGTCTCTTCCAACTCTAGTCCTGATGAACTGTTTTACAGAATCATCGAAAGAAGCCCTGGACCAGAAGGCTAGTTCTATTTGTGAAACAATTATGAGCATATCGCTAACCTCCGAGTCACCAGCTGGAAGAGTCTGAAGCTCATTGACAAGGATATAATGTGTTAGGAATATATTCTGGGCATGTCCATGCCTACCAACATTTCCCATGAGGCTCACCCTACTGGTTTAGCCCAGATGGGACTCAAATTTCCATTTTGGTTTAACTTAGCAGGATACTTCCCCACTAGACCAGAATGTGTCCTGAATCCCAGCCTGCATTGTACCAGCCCTTTGTCTGAGAATATTGAGTCTTAATTCTCATGCCGTCAACCACTGGCTCAGATATTATCTATCTTAGTTTTAGTCTTTATGGACAGACAGAGCTGAGTTTGTATCTGGGCCCATCACTTTGCTACTTGTGTGATATGGCTAGGTTCCTTGGTCTTTCTAAACCTAATTTCTTCTTCTATAAAATAGAAACAACTCACTAGGATTATTCAGAAGATATTAAATAATATCTTTGGTAATCTTAGCAGAGTGCCTACTCATATCGAGTGCCAGATAAAGAGTAGCTGATCCATTTCATTGGGCATTCTGGGATATAGATACCAAAGAAATCAACCAAATTCTCTACAACCCTCTGGATGCTGTATTCTGAACTGCTATCATTTCATTTGTAAGTGCCAGCCTTGCAAAATTCCTCACTCTAATCCTGGCCTCAGCTCTCTAAGCTTCTTTGTTTTTCCCTAGCAGTCCATATCACCATGGGCCTTCCATCCCTCATGAGTAAGCCTGCCTATGTTATGACATAAGGAATGATTATGGCACATATGACCTCCATCAAGCAGAGACTGATTGTGAATGCCTAACGAAAGGGAGATTTGGAAGAAGTAAGTGAACATGTAGGTAAAGCAGACCACTAACATCTTCGTGGTCAATACTGAGGAATCCACCAACAACAAATACCTGTCTGAAACCAGTACTTGAGAGGGTCTCATTAGATTATCTTTGCAAAAGACAAGTAAAATAAGTTATCCTACAAAGATGGATATGGCTTTATCCTTGATAATACAAGGATTGTACTTAAAAAGGAAAGGCATATGATTAGGAGAAAGAAATTGAAATATCCAGGATTCTTACAGATTGCTGCTAGTTCTTATTTTCTGCCATCTTTATAAATAAAATGCAGAAGAAGGAGTGCAAAAATCATCAAAGTTTTTAGTGACATTAAAGTCTCTGAGTAGGAAATACTTGGAGTTGGATTACAGAAGGAGTTTGTATGAATGCTTTCCTATATGTGTAAAAGTGGCAGGAAACGCAAATATTTTATCCAATATACCTCAATAAAGACCTAAAAGCTAAACTTGATTGAGAATGGAGATCTGTAGATCAGGTATAAAATGACTTTGGGGACTTAGGGAAGACTCCACTTTGGTTTTTCCCACACTGTGGGTTTCTTGTGGGGAAGTTCTAGGATATAAAAGGGTAAGAGAATTACGATATATGTCATTTTTCACAACCAAGAAACATCGTGAAGGGTGATGGAATTGGAGGGCTATGACAATGGAAATTAACCTGGAGATGAGTGAAGCACACTTTTAACATCTACTGGTAGAGCCCATTTTATGGGTTGAAAATCTTTGTAGCTGCTTCTTGCCCAGTCATAGCAAGAACTTATTAAATACCTGTGAATCCATTGACTAGAAACACTATCCTACTATACTGTTATAGCCAAAATGGCTATGAAACTTGACATTAGGAAAGATATTGGAAATAAAACAGATAATATTGTTGAATCCTTATAGAAGGCTTTTGTGTCCATACCTAATATACTTGGCATAGTTGATTTTCCCAGAAAGATGGGGGAAAAAGAAAAAAGCTCAAGGGAAAGACAACTGAAATTGTCCCTGAAATTTTATAATAGATTGAAAAGAGGAGTTACTTCAGTCTGATATGAGAAGAGGAAAAGGATCCAGACTGACTTGTACAAGCTCATGAGCAATGTGGATAAGCTGATTTTTGACAAGGACACCATATATTAAAATACAAGCACAAGCGGCTGTCTTTGAAATTCAGTGATAGATATCAGAAAATAAAGGAAAGTGCCAATGCACGTAGAGAGGAATGCATTTTTAAAACATTTACACATCACTGTCTATATGAAACAGATGTATTCATGAAGGATTTGAACACTCACACACATGGCACTCAGGACTGACAAGGTAACTCATAGATATTACGGGGACATTAAGTGTTTCTCCTGGCATATTTTTTAAAATGACTGGTAACAAGACACTGGTCTGGATAGATTTAATTAGAGAATTAGAGACTGTTTTGTTCCAAATAAATGTATCCACTTTACCAAACATTGGCTAATGTTGCTGCTCAGAGATAGAATCTTAATATTTGTGTTGTTTCAGCATGTCTACAAATCAATCAGGAAGAGATTTTGGATCTTCTAAGATTCTAAAATTGTTGCTAACTTTGTCCCTGAGACACCTTCATGCCTGTTTAGTTAGTGAAGTGGGGACCCTGGCTTGTTCATAAATCATGATGCATTGCTAAGTGACTGCTTGGTGGCCTCATTCGTGAACATTCCATTCAGTGCCAGATGAGAAACTCTACAAATCAGATTTTTAGAGCATGAACATTTGCTATTGTACATTGGTCAGGTACATTTTCAGGATTCTTGTTCTGAAGTGAACTTTGTAAAATAAAATAAATCTCTTGAGTACTAGTAAATTGATATCCCATCCATGGCATGCACGATATTTGTGTTGTTTGGTAAATCAACTTTAAAAAGCATCACAAACTCCATATCATCTAAAAGTTGAAGATTGTCAAAAGACCTTATGAAAGTCTCATTCAAGAGATTCCCTACTTCCTTGACACACCATCCTTAAATAAGTCAATACTTGATGATTTTGCGTATTAACTTTTCCTGAAAAGTTAAACAGAACAATTTAGACAGTTTTATAAAAAATCTCTAGTTTGGCTATTGCTCTCAGCTTGTTTATCAGGCTTAAGTCTGGTGAATCCATAGTTTTACTTCTAATTTTAAATTTAAAATAAAAACTAAAAAGAGAAACTCTCAAAATGATCTATTCATCCAACAGCATAATCTGGTGAAAGTACCAAGGAATATTAGCCACAAGTCAGATTTTATATATGTCCCTGAAGGGTTTGGTAAAATACTCTGAGTCTCTGTTTGATGGGTGCTCTTGAAGGCCTAGACAGTTTCAGAGAGTTTGAGCACTACGTATAATATAGAGAAATACAGTTATATATTATTGATGCTTTCTCACTTTTATATTTTAGCAATATGTGAATTAAACAATAGGGTTTAATCTTATTCTTACAGAATGAGTCTGACAAAATTTAAGGTGAGAAAAGTAAATCAATTTTGTGAAAAAAAAGCAACTTTCAAGTATAGTAAAAGAGAAATAGAAAGCACAGTTTTGCAATCAAGTATATTTAGGAATAAGTCCTAATTGTTTATTCTGCCACCACTAGTGTCTGGTTACATGAGCTTAGGGTTGGTATTTGTGAGCCTCATGCCTCTCATTCAAGGAGATGTGAATGTTGCATCTCCAGAGAGAATGTTTTTTTTAAAATATATCTAGAATTACATTTGCTGACAAATGTGAGGGATAATTGGTGTTCAGTAGCTGTCAGCTTCCACGATATTGATATAAGTGGACACACATATTTCCAGATATAAGCCTTGTGACTATGCCTGACTTATCCTGGTGTTCCTGCCCAATGTCACTGTATTTTACTTTTTAAACTAGAAGCTGTGATTACCCCTCCACAAGTCTTTTCTCTGCCCAGTGTCGGCACCTGACAGGTTGATCCTGAAGCTGCCACCTCTCCCAAGTGCCCTGCAGTCATCGTAAGTATCTCTGGGGAAGCCACAGCTACTTCCGCCTTGCTGTGCACACAGTTCCCTGCTTTTCCTCCTCTGCCCACTCAGCATCTTTTACCTCTCTGGAAATACCAAGGCTATTGTGAGGATGAAGAAGGGACGGGGATATTCTCCGCCCCTCCGACTCTGGAACCCCCAGTAATTCTGTAGTTCTTTTAATAACCATCCAAAAATTAGTTCCTGCTATGTGTCCAGCAATAATGGGCATAGAGGCGACAAGAACCTATAAGACAGGCACTTGCCTTTAAGGAGCTTGGAGGTATTTGAAAACACAGGTAAACCAACAGAGGCAAGGAAGTGAAATAGACCTTATGTCAGCTGTTCACTTATGCCAAAGAAATTGTCAATCCTTGAAATACACTCTGATCCAGAGGGTAGACTGAAAGCAGGTCATTTGGTTTTAAAGAAAATGAAGCTAAGGCTTTTAAAAAATTTTAGACAAAATAACTCAAAACTGCAATTCAATCTGAAAAACAACCAGTTCTGATTGGAAATGCCAAAGAAAATAAATAATCCCACATCTATTTGTCTCTCTCAAGTTAACATAAAACCTTAAAATTGTTCCTCAAAATGAAGGTGTATTTATCTCTCATTTCAAACTAAAAATAAAACAAAATAAAAACCTGTGAAAATTTATGGAGGCTTCAAAATTCAGAAAAAAAAACTAGAAGTCCCCAAAACACTATTTTTAAGACGAAAATCCACGCTCTCCGTGAATATTACAACCTAACATTACAAGCGACCCAGAATAAAATGACGATAATAACATTCCCAAGATTCAATCTGCCATAACTAATCTTAATCCTCAGTTTACTATTGTTTTCAATTAGCAGTAGTGATGGGTTGGCAATTAACAAATAACAATGCATATAAAATAGAATTTTTTTTCCAACGAAGTGGGAGCAACACAGAAAAATGCATGGTCGAACAACAATAATTTGAAATCATACTGGCATTGATTTAAGGGAGAAAACAACTAGGGAAATTATGAGAAGGAAAGATCATGCTATCAATTGCTAAATTTTCACATTTTATGTACATATAGAAAAAAATAAATATTTGGCGATTTTTTTCCCTAGACTACACATGACATAAACAAACTACTTCACGTAGTGCATGAGTTTCTGAAGCCTCCTCCCGGTGCCTCTGGCTCTCCGCCTCTGCCACCCTTTCCTCACCTCACAGTTTGGGGACAGCTTTGCCCTTACACTGTGAGGTCGAGAACTGGGGCTTACGGGTGGAGAAGGGAAGTACTTTTTTTTTTTACAACTTGGAGCAAACTGTCCTTCACTTCCAAGCTGAAGATTGTTCATAATAACAGAAAAATTCTAAGTTGTATATTTGTTTTGTATTTTTAAGCTTTTAATTATTTTCAAATCTTAAATAGAGGCTGTTGAGCACAGTGGCTTTAAAGTCAGACCAGACTACAGATTCCCATGCCAAGATTCACAAATTGGGCAACTTTGGTCAAGTTACATAACTGAGCTAGTTGGGTCATTATAAGATATGTAAAGTGCCTGGTACATAATAAACAAATAAGTAAGGAAATTAATACATTTTCATTAACAAGCAGACTCTGCAGTATATTTCTGTTTTTATAGATGAAGAACTTCTGGCTCAGTCAGTGAATTACCCAAGTTACCAGAAAAGGAGGAAAACTAAACTTTTTGCAACAGACGCCCAATTTCCCTAGAAACTGGAGCCATGCTGGAGATGGGACTTATAGGTGGTCTCATTATTTCTGAATGGGCACTCAGCAGTTATCAAGCCACCAACAATCTGGGTATAGGAAAATGACAGAAATGTTCCCTGGTTACCATTACCACATCTCAGTTATATTCATCTGAAGAGAAAAGATGTCCTACCCAGATGCTGTCTTCTTGCTTGTACTGTTTCCAGTTGCGTCCTGTGTCACTGAACATCAGGCTGTAACTCGTCACCCAGTCAGAGCTCCCGTATCTTCCCTGCGTGGCCACTGCTGTAATCTCCACTCTGTTTCCCAGGTCCATCTGGAGCCACTGTTGAGCATTGGAATCTGCTGGGGACCAACCGCCAGTTCCTGGAAGAGGATCAGAGAGAGTTGTAGGAACATCTCACATAGCCACCACTTTCAACTCTCAAGGAGAAATTAAACAGTGTTCAACTAAGACGCCTTTACCCCAAAATATGTCCTGCCTCTGTTCTTAAACCCCTGGTACTTTCTCGGCCCAATTTCCATTCTCCTCCTCCATCTAATTCCCTTTTGTGGGTTAAGAGTCATCTCAAATGCTGTTTCCTCCATGATTCTTCCTCTCTTTCCCCAATCATTACAGTGTCCGTCTTATGGATTCCTCCTAAAATTTGCTTTATATTTTATTTTCTTACAACCTTAACCTTTAACATGCCTTACATCCTCTGCCTGCTGATACCTCCTTCCTTCCATCTTTTCTTCTTTCTTTCATCCGTCCTTCTCTTTTCTCTGCTCCTGATCTCTCTCCAAATCCATGCTATGAAACTACCAGGGGCCAGACATTTTGCTGTGGATACAAAGATGAAAGATCACTGACTATGCTTTTGAGAGGTTAGCATTCATTCATTCAACAGCTGTTCATTGAGCACCAGGAGCATGCTAGGTACTGAAGAAAGAGAGACATGCAAAGAAAAATGTGTAATGTGATGTGAAAGGAAGCCTTACGAGAGGTAAGCACAAGGGACAATAGGAGCACGGAGGACAGAATGCCTCAGAGCACAGAGGCTCAGAAAGGCCTTCTAAAGACAGTGACAGTAGCGCTGCAAGCTGAAGCAAGTATGGCCATTTCCCTGGCAAACGAGGTTGGACAGAGATCCACCAGGGGTGAGAGATGCAAAATCTCAGAGAGACACAAGAGACTGTGCCACACTCTAGGATCTACACGTCACTCAGTATACCTGACACCGGAAAGGGGCATTCCACATGCAACGAAAGCCATTGGGCCTCAGAATTTCACTAAATAGTGAAACTGTGGAACTTTGCAGAAGATCAATATTAGCTCTTGCTTAGTTAGAAACTTGTGGCCTAAGTTTCCGTTTTTGTTTCACATAGGAATAAAGACGTCGGTATTCATTTTTACCGACTCTAGAGTTTACAAGTCCTCTGAATCATGAGTGGGAGCTATTGCAGAATGTCCTATGCCATGGGTGGGGACGGAATGAAAGCAACCCCTCTGTTAAGCACCTTGCTCAGGGCATTGGGTTAGGGAGTTAGTTGCATTTTGAACTTAGAAGGGTTAATCAATAAATTTCTTTTTATTTCAACCTATGTCATTAAAAATAATTTTTTTAATGACAGTCTACTTTCTCACCATCTCAGGAGGAGTCAGTTGGACCTTTCTTGGGAACTGAGAACCTTTCTGAGCCTCGACCCCCCAAATGCACAGATAGCCTCTCATCACTCAGGAGTGGACATGTGGACACAGAAAACAGAGAACAGGAGCTGGATCCTACTCTGGCCATAAAGAACATCTTATAAGTTTTGTGTTGATTTTCTCCCAATAAATATCTAGTCCTTAATAGCTTTTGTTTTAGGAAGTTTTTTTTCACTCCCCTGAGAAGATTCAAATGCAGGGAAAGGAAGAGAAGGAATGTTCTCAGCACCTACTGTGGAATGTATTTTATTAAGTATTCTGCAAGACATGAATAAAGTGGCAGATATTGCTGATATTCACTAATATTCATTCTCTCTTCCTTCTGTGGTAATAGGACTGCAGTGGGTGCATGTCTTAGTTGCATTTTTCACCTCTCCATACTCTTATAGTTATGACAAGTGTGCTCCAATAAAAATGTGACTGGGGGGGCCGACCCGGTGGCGCAAGCGGTTAAATGCACGCACTCTGCCTTGGTGGCCCGGGGTTCGCCAGTTCGGATCCCGGGCACGCACCGACGCACTGCTTGGCAAGCCATGCTGTGGTGGCATCCCACATAAAGTGGAGGAAGATGGGTGCGGATGTTAGCCCAGGGCCAATCTTCCTCGGCAAAAAAAGAGGAGGCTTGGCAGATGTTAGCACAGGGCTGATCTCCTCACAAAAAAAAAAAAAAAAATAGTGACTGGGAAAAAGATGTGCCACTTGCAGGCCATCATGTCTCTTCTCCACTTGCTTTCCCCTTCCTCTACTGATGGATGCAGTTGACAACAAGACCCTAGACGACGGCAGAACCATAGCATGGAAAGATCCTGAATCCCTGCATCATCACGTAGAGGAAAGCACCTGCTTACTTGAACACCTGCTCTAAACCGTAGTCTGAACAAGAACTAAACATCTATTGTGTTTAAGCCACTGCACATTGGAATCTATTTGATACTGCAGTTTAGCCTACTTTAATGCATATACAATATCCTGTGAAGTAAATAGGAAAATTCCTATAATATAGTTGAGGAAACTGAGATTCAGCAAGTTTAGAACACCTGGCACTCAGGATTCAAGCATAGCTATTTGAGACTATTATATAACAGAAAATGTGGTCTCTAAAAACCCAGAAAATCAGTAAGAAGGGAAGGCCCTGGGAGGAGGCATTTGAGCAGATTCCGAGATGCCAGATCCAGAAGTAAATTTTTATCAGTCAGCTGTCTTCTCCAACATGTCCATAATTCCCAAGCCGTTCTACTTTCTCCCAATTTCTCAAAACTAGAAGGAGATTTTACATTTCAAAGAAATCTAAATTATTCTGAACCTACTCTTTGTTTCCACTCAATTTCTCCTTCTGCCCATTTCATGAGGCCTCTTTATTCTTAACTGAAAAAGTAAAGTTGTATAAAGTATATGATCTCAACAATATTAAAACATGATAGAAAAGAAATATGCAAGATGATTTCTTCTGAGTGGTGAAACTGAGTGATTTTATCCTTTTATGATTTTGGCATGTAACATATTGTCTATTATCAGCAGCATGCCTTTCTTCATAAACTGAAAATCTCATTATTTATACTTATGTGGTTTATTGCATAAATAATATACATATCAATTTGAGCTGGTGGTATAATATAGAACTCATGGCTTTTTGTGTGAACATCACTATTTTTGAAATTAAAATCTGTAAATCGTTTTTATCCCCAATAGTCCACAATTAGACTTCCTAGTCATGCTTTAGAGTTTTTCTTTCATTTATTCTAAAAATTCTTATCATATTTATATATGATAATTTATATTGATGATGGAAGAAAGAAAGGAAAATGACAAGGAATCTCCCCCACCATCTTTCAAAGAATAAAAATCATAAAAGACTAACCAAAAACCAACTCAAACCAAACCAAAACAGAAAAAGAGGGAGAATTAATGCTAAAAAGATTTCTTCAAATTTATCTAAAAAAAAAAAATCACATCTCTCTTTTGTCCACAGTAAAAACCTTAGTTTATTAATCCCCCTGAAATTAATCACAATAGAATTGTTGCTATTAGCATTCATTAACACATCAAGTTAAGAATTTTCCAAACCCAGGAGCGTCAGCCTAAGCTCTTAAAATGGAGGGACACTATCTGGGTGATAATTGCCAAGGACTCTTTCCCTGCTGTTGCAGATGCTCCCTGCATTACAGCTAATAGGCAAGGCACCCAGGGTTGCCATGGTTGCTATGGCAAACATTTTGTTCCTTCCACCAAACAATAAATGTTTTTCTGCAAATGATGAGAATAGCCTGAAGATACTATTTGCAGTTGCCCTGAAGACACATCGTACCCATACTAGCTTTCTATTTCTGAATTATTCTCTAAATTGGGGGTGTAACACACACAGAGATACCTGCGTTTGGCAAGTGGAAGGTGCTAACTAAGGCAGTGTCATCTGTAATTGTGGGTGCAGTATCAACGATTATTGATTGCAATTCCCATAAATCCTGGAGCTTAAATTTAAAGGAATTTAATGGAAACCTAAAGGAAAAATAATCTTGTGTTAGATTTGCATTGCATCTAGAATTTTTCCTTAGTTTTTCAAACATGGGATCCTGAATGATTTTGAGGCTATATCTTAGTTTATTCCTAGCACACTCCAAGTCTCATACTCTGCATACTGCATTATTTGACTTTTGGGGAGAAGACAGAATAAGGAGATGCTGGACAAAAAGCCAAGACACCTGGTTTAAGATCCAGTACTGCTCCTGACCTTAGATTAGACGAGAGAGTCTCAATGTGCTCAATTGTCAGAAACACCTGGAGAGCTTGTGATGAAGACAAACACAAATTCCTGGGCCCACTCCTTGATAACTTATCCAGGGGCCTAACCTGGGAATCTGTGTTTTTACAAAGGTGCTCATGACACCCTGAGTGGTTTGGGAAATGCTGGATGAGATGGTTTCTAAGGTCTCAGCCCTAATGTTTTACTGATAACAGTTGCATTATTTATCTATTTAATGGTTCAAATTAGGTTAAATTCAGCATGCTATTTTTTATTATTAAATATAAAAAAAGTGAGTCCAGCCCAGGAGCCTAGTGGTTAAGTTTGGCTTCAGTGGCCTGGGTTTGGTTCCCAGGTGTGGGCTTACACCACTCACCAACGGCCATGCTGTGGTAGCAGTTCACATACAAAATAGAGGAAGATTGGCAACAGACCTTAGCTCAGGGCAAATCTTCCTCAGCAAAAAACAAACAAACAAATAAACAAACAAAAGCAACAACATGAAATTGCCTCTGGATCTAAAGATGGACACCTTCCCCAGTTTGATCCCCAATCCCCCACACCCAACCATGGATGGATATTAAAAGCCAGACTTAACGTTTGCCAAGGAAATCTGAAAATTTGTGAATTCAGAAATATTCATCTTTGCTCTCATTTGGACAGTTCTTTTCACTCCTAGATAGCCCTTTGCTCCTTCTCATCACCCGCATTCACACGCCCCTGCTGGAGTGTTCATTCAGACACAACATTAGCTAACAATTATACAGCACTTGCTCAGTGCTCGGCTCTGCCTTAAGCACTTGGCAGACAGACTCATTCATCATCACAGGGGCTCTGCGTGATAGGTATTATTATTATCCCCGTTTTATAGGTGGGGAAACTGAGGCCAGAATGGTTGGGCAGTTTTTCCAAGATTACACATCTAATAAGTAGCAGAGCAGAGGATTCAAACCCAGAAAACTGGGACACGGCGCCCAAGCTCTTAATCACTCAGCTACGCTGCCTCTCAACAGCATGGACACAGCACTCGTGTCCTATTCCTCCTCCTTATTCTTCATAGCAATTCTCACTGGAAACATAATTCACACTTCAAATTTTTTTCAGTATCTTACTTGATTCTCATAGCAATAAGCATAGTATTTTTAATTTCCACTTACTAGAGAATAAAGCAGCCTCAAAGGGCCATCTACTTTATCCAGGTTATATGGTGAGAGACTGCTCTCAAACCCAATTCTTCTGATTACTAGTCCCTGCCTGAGGTATTAACGAATGTCTTAAGCCAGCAGGAAATGACACTTATGGGGAATTCTATGCAAGGTTTAAAGTAAGACAAGAGACTCAGCTCTCCTGACTCCTGCTCAGTTCCCTGCTCATCGTTCTCCACCAGGATACTGATTCCTAACTTCACACGCTAGAGAAGGCTCTAAGCATGAAACAGAGCAACTGGTAGAAAGCATAGAAATTCCTCAGTTTCCACTTCTTACTCAGAAAAGGAAATGAGAATCGATTGATGTCACGCACTGGAAATGGGCAAAAAATGGATTACATACAGATCTCTGCTAAGTGATATTTCACAACTATCATTCAAAATAAGAAAGTCCACGTAGTACAAGGCCAACATGAGCTAAAATAGTCACACACGCATAGCGTTTTCACATCAAATCTATTTTAAGCACATAGCCTAGCCATTTTAAAAAAACCTAAAATAAACCTGTAGAGAACAGGTTTCCTAGGCATGTGCTTCCCCCCAGATTTATACAAGGCCATAAGAAGCTACAAGCACATTCTCACAAATGACTGGGAGGTTTGCTTGGATTATTAGCTGCATCATTAATTATAAACATTTGGTGCCTCTATAAGCAAAGGTTTGAGATTTTTCAGGGACAAAGCTTCGTAATGATGGTGATGAGTAAGGCAGAGAGACTTTCCCACAAATATTTAACATTATATAGTATGGGCAAGAGTAATAACAACATTCACAAAGATGTTTGTAGTGCTCAGGAGGGCTTCCTGCACCTCCACTCACAGCGTTGTTATCCTCCTTTTGTAATAGGACCTGAGGCTGGGCAAGGGCTTCTGAGGCTGGGAGGTTGCTGGCTGGAACAGTGGGCATCATTTCTGCTGCTGGGCAGGTGTGGTAGGACCTGGGCATTACAGACTAGCCCTGGCCAGGACTCCTACATTTCTCTCTGCACATTTATTTAGGGACTATGGAGCCTCCAGGGGGAAAAGAAAGTGGAAATTTGACCAAACACCCTATGGGGCTCAAAACAGATAAAAATCTGTAGGAATATCTGGAGTGGTCCTATTGAGGCTAGTTTTCATGAAAGAACAAAGGAGATCATAAGAGGAGATTCATGTAAAGGAGGGTAGAGTTTGGATCCAAATCAGACCCAGATATCATAATTGAGGCTTCCTCAAGAGCAATGCCTGAGGGGAGTGGCTGTCTGTGTGTGACTTAGTTTGAGTTCCCCAGAAGTCAGTTATGAGTCATGGATTTGAGTGTAAGTAGTTCATTTGGAAGTTGACACCAGGAAGCTGGGTGAGGGTGATGGAGATGAGATAGAGAAGAAAGGAGAGCTACTGCATGGCTCAACAGCAAGCCGGCGATTCCTGTGGGTGAGCTTAATCCCACCAGTGCAGGATGCTCCTTCGAGTTATACCACCAGAGCAGGAGAAAAACTGGGGGTTTTTATAGGCCAACTCTGTCAGGTTTTGATTGAAGGCTGCTGGAGCGCAGTATGGTATTTAAAGCACAGAGAGAAAGGCCATGGGCAGAGAAGGGAAGGTGTAGTTATTGGAGTTGGAAGTGGTTCTGTTGGGGATGTTCTCAGGGCTCCATTCTGATCTTCTTTAGCAGATGGATTCATCCCCCAGCTGCAGGTGTCGGCTGACAACTAGAACAGTCTGTCCCCTTCTCCAGAGATTTGCCCTTGGCCAAACAGAAGCCTTCTTGCCTGGGAAGCTACCACTTCCCTGTCCTCATCTCAGCCAGTGACTGACTGATACAAGGTTCAGAAGGTCGATCCGATTCTCTGAAGGCATGACTGATATTTATGGCATGACTGTGGTGCAGAACTTCCTCTTGGCATCTGAAGGAAGTTGGACTTCAGTTGAGACCACATTTCTTGCTAGCTTTCCCCCTGCCTCCCCTCACAACCTGTCTCCAGAGATGACTCCCCAGCAGATAATTTGAACAGGATTAGCTTAGCTCAGCTTGGCTTCTAAGATGTTGTCCTTGTACTGAAGTGTGAAGTCCAAGGGATGTGGTCATAGACGGCCTCCGCAACAGTGTGTGTGCTTGGCCACACAACAGTGTGTGTGTGTGTGTGTGTGTGTGTGTGTGTGTGTATAGGAGAGAGCTGTATTACTACTCTGAAGGGCTCTGATGCTCACCGCTCAGACAGTTTTGCTGTGACGTTCTACAATAAGTACCTTCCCTTGTGAGGAGTGCAGCCATTAAGGCCCTCGTGGATCAGAGAAGTATATCTGGCTGCACATTTCACAGTTCAGAAGTTACACAAGAAGTGAGTGAGATCAGCAGGAGGGCATTTGGGGCTTGGAAAATTTGGAGTTCAGTCACAAGGAGGATATCTCACATTTATGCCCCTAGCAGGCCAAGGACTGATTCACACACGCATAAAAAAAGCCAGGCATTTTTAGAAACTTAGGTGAGAGGGTCATGTATATAAAGCTTGAAAAGACTCTAGAAATACATTGTTCAATTGAGTAGCTACTAGTCGCATGTGGCTACTAAATTAAATTGAATTCAAATTAAAAATTCAGTTTCTAAGTAGCATTAGTCACATTTCAATAGCCATGTGTAGGTAGTGGTTACTTTGTTAGACAGCATAGCTATAGAATATTCCATCTTTGCAAAAATTTCTATTGGATAGCATTGCTCTGGAATTTGTCTTAAAAAATGGTAAAAGCTGAGCTCTATTTTCATTTGGCAAATCAATACAATTTAACTCTACCCATGTGCTGCTCAGGCCTAGGGGATTTTTAATGTATTATTTATTCCTCATTTAATGCCTATATGATTACCGAGTTCTACCCATGAGTAAAGCAGTGTGAAAGACTGAGCAGCAAGATAAGACATTTCCTGTTTTTAGTCATAGGGAGAAACAAAAGGACTCTCCCAAGATCTTTGAAGTAAAAATGGAGAAGTGGAATTGGAAGTCACATGTCATATTGTTGGCATTACCACTTAAAACTTTTCTCTCATGAGCAGCATACTTTTTGCACAGTTGAGCATACTACATTTTACTTGGTTTCCTGGGGGTAATTTTTTTTGAAAGACAGTGCCCTGTCTAAGTCTGGTGTTTGAGTTGAAAGAGTCACTATGTTCTCTGCGACTTTGTGCAAGTAATTTCTCTACTTCTATAAAAATAATATAGTGTCTATTTTAGCAAGGATCAAGGATCAAGATAATATATGTCTATTCATAGGTTTCATGGCTACAGGCACAAAATGGTTAAATACAAGCATGCTTCATTGTTATCCCAAAAGCTTCATCTTGTGTTCAAAAAAAAGAACTCTGGCATCAGTTCAAACCTCCATCAGGAAGTTACTCTTTTGACTGGAACATGTGCAATATAACCCAACAAAATGGCAGGAGATGCAGCTCAAGAGAGAGAGAGAAGAGACATAATTGATTATTCTTTTACTCCATATCAGAATATTAGTCTAAAGTCAGTCAAGGTAATTCCACCACCCTTGACTGTGACTGAATTCAGGAGTGGACATGTGACCAAACTATGGCTAATTGGATGTGAAAGAAAATCTGCTGGTGACGCAGGAGAAGAGGGGTTGGGGAGGTGTCGGTCCTGGAAGAGGTTCACTGCTCCAAGCAGCAGTTCTCAGGCTTTAGGACATCAGAATCACTTGGGGAGCTTGGAAAAACAGGGGTTTCTAGGTCCCATTGTCAGAATTTCTAGTTCTGGGGTCTGGGATAAGTCCAGACAATCTGCATTTTCTAACAAGTTCCTAGGTGATGCTCATCACACTGCCGAGGAGTCACATTTTGATGGCTTAAAAGCAAGCCATGGGAGACGAGGGTCTGTTTGTTTCCCAGAATATTGTGGTATCTAGCTGAGATGTTGGGCTGGCTTATTAGCTCCAGATGATGCCAACACTGAGGATGGCATTGTTAACTTATCCACCAGCTCTGGAGCCTGTCCTCAATGAGGATTTCCTTTTATGTAGGATAATAAATTGTTTTTGATTCTTTTTTAAAAATATAAAATAAAACACAGATACAGAAAAATCTCCCCAAACAAATATTTAGCTTAAAAAATTATTACAGGGGGAACACTCATGTAACTACCACACTGTTCAAGAAATAGAAGTATGGACACCTCTCAGTCTCCATGTACTTAGTCTTAATAATTTAATAGTTTTTCAAGCTAGTGAATTATTTTCAAGCTAGTGAGTTTTCTTTTAGTTGCACACATAATTACCCTAACAAAGATATCTCAGCAATAACAACTGATGCTCTGGGTAATTTTGTGGAAGAGATTCATTAGAAGCAAGTCCTTAGCAAAACGAATGATAAGGATTCTTTCATGAAATTTGGATTTTTATCAAACATGTACATTAATTAGAAAAATAAAGTCCAGACGTAAGCAACTAATTGTATAGGTAAGTATAAGTAAGATAAACGTGGTTTGAAACACTCAAAAGGGGCCCTAGGGAAGGGCCCACCATGGGAAAAAAGTACTCAAACTGGAATCCTGGAGAAAGATGAACCGCATGTTTAGATCCCCTCCTGTTTCCTGATTCCTTAGAGTTGGTTATACATTACCATTTAACTCCACATGGTGGATTCAATAATCCTTAGCTCATCTTTTCAATGTCATTTTCACAATGTCTTAATTCAGTAAATGGATTGAGTAGATCCTACCTAACTACTCCAGGTTAGACAAAGCAAAAGTATCCACCGTACAACATACTATCCAAATAGAACTTATTTCCTACTAGTGAGAAACTCATTGCAAATATAGCGATAAAATTCCAATCTCTAGACAAATATATGTCGTTCATTATTCAGGTCTTAATCACATTACTGTATTTTAAGTTACAATGTTTTAAGTTAAATGTAGTCAACTGATAAATTGAAGAAGATCTTGTCTCTTTGCAAAGTATTAGCAACATCAGATTGATGATTCAGTGAGCTAGCATTTTGAAGAGTGCTATTTAGAAATAATCTCAGCTTGGCCTTTCAAAGGAAGTGACTGGCTATCAGGAGAAAAAGTAAAAGGTGAATTACATGGGTTTATCTATCACTTTTGTTGTGTCAAGTGTTGATGTTTAGAATCTTTGAAGAACTATACTATTAGTGAGAAAAAGTATTCATAGGATTCCTCTTGCACTCTTAACTTCATTTTGTTTTGCAATTATCCTGGCTGAGCAGAGAGAGGGTCATCATATTGGATTTGTCTATATCTGAGGCAGGGTCCCAAGGCTCACATTAAGTAGCAGAAGATTTCTATTCTTTATCTCTCAATGTTCTATACCTGTCCTAGTGAGAGAACAGGCCCAGGGCACTGTTTAAGTATCTAGGTCAAAGTTAGTTTTGCCCACAGGCATATTAGGCCACAGTGAGATTTTTAGGAGTATTGAGGAAGCAGAGGTGTCAATGTCACTCTTTCTCACTTGATACCTGAAAATCCAGTCTTTGTGGTTAAAACACTGGCAACCCTAGTTGAAATGCCAAAATTACCTGAAAGGGGTGACTATTATGCCAACATCTTTACTCAGATTAAGATCTCAGATCTACGTGAATAAAGATGGGAGTTAACATGGGGTAGACAGAATTAGATTCAAATCCAAGTCATACCAATAATTAGCTGTGTATCCTTAGGTCAGTGACTTGACCTCTCTGAGTGTATTTCCTCATCTTTAAAAATGTGAATACCAACTATCTTAGAGTATTGACATGATGATAAAGATAAAGCTTAGGTTTCTAGTTTCTCGCACAACTCCTTATTCATGATAACTTAGCCAACTTTGATTTCCTACAGTTTTCCCTTACTCCTGAGATCCAGAGTGAAAAAGGCATGGAGGTGAGGAGTGAAGGAGCAGAAGACTCAGCGATGCTCTAGAATAGTGCCTCTCAAATTTGAATGTGCAATGTGACAGTTGTTACAACACAGGTTCTAATCTGGAAGTTTCGCGGCAGAGGCTGAGGTTCTGCATTTCTAGCAAGCTCCCAGGTGATGACCATGCTTCCACCCAGAGTCTACACCTCTAGTAGTGAGGGGCAGTATAAGGTAACAAAGGGAAGCATAGGACCTGATGCCTGCCATGCCTGAATAGCTAGGACAGGACAAAAGAAAGAAAAGGTGCTGAAAAGGACAGAGCCCTTCAAGGGGACAAGAGGGAATCCAGTGACAGATTTCTGTACCGCTCACTGTCTTTTTAAAACAGATAAGATTATATCCACATCACATCTGGCTCAATCAATCCAGATGGGAGACTGGCGCTACCTTTTGCAAGCAGGCATTGTAGCGCAGCCTGTGAAATTAGATCCTCAGGATTGTCACCTAGCTATCTGGAACAAGTCCCTAGACAGCTGATATCATGCTAATTGTGAGAACCCTGATTCCTGAACTGTTTCCAATCCACATCTCCTCATGGAGGGACCAATGACACCGAACTGAAAACCAACTTCCAAAGACCTTTGTGGGTCCTTAGCTTTTTGCAACCAGTGCTGCCCAAGGGGGGAGAAAGTGTGCATGGATTCTGTGCCAAAGGGAGGCAGGGGTTTTAAGCTTCTTCATTCCTTCATGAGCCCAGACGCTGAAAATGTCTTGACATAAAAAAATCAAATTCTCCATGGCAACAAAACCATCATGCTAGAAACACACAATCTCAACATACACAGGCAAGCAACTCAAAAATATATTGTGTGAGAAAGAAGGATTAAAATTTCAAGGAACAAATGGTAAATTTAATTGTTTGCAAAACTGTATTTGGGGAAAAAAATGATGGGAAAAACAATTACAAACCTCTCCTCTCATGGGGCCAAAGATGTCTGTTCCTATTTGACTTTTAATCAGATAAAGTAACTTATAATCTTCCCCTCACTTTTGAGCAGGTCTAACCCACAGCTCCGTGGCTTCACGCTGTGCCACCAGCTCCCAGACTTCCTGCTGACAGTAAGTGCTTCTCACAGCCCAGTAGACTTTAATGCCCAGATCAAAAGCTTTCGAGCCACAAAACAAATCACATTTGACAAAATCAGATCCCTCCTAAGCCACACTTATATGGATTTAGTTAGCAACCTAAGTTAATGCTGATCTGACGCCCCGTTTAAGGTATTTTGTCATTTTTTTCAAAAGTAATTCGTTCTCTTCCTTGCTTTTTATTTCTTTGTGTGTGGATGAAATGGGGACTGAGGAGTGTGTGGAAGTGAGAGAACAAAATTTCCATATGGCAAATCCCTTCCATAGATGAGGGAGCAGGGTGAGGACTCTACATGAGCTTTGACAATCTAGTCCTCACCTTGTTCGGTGGATCACCCAGACCTTGGCTGCCACAGCAGTGCCTCAGGTCAAAGGTTGTTTCCAAGGGAGTGTTTTCTCTCAGAAAGATGAGTTTGTCACTGACAGAACTCATCACACTTGCTTTACTCAGAGTCTGAGAGTGCTCGTCAGCACACCTTTCCTATATTCTTTTCAACTTTTGAATTGACCCCTGCTTCTGACAGCACAAACTCACCAGCTGTGCACCCTTCCTTCCTGGGTGTGGGAGAGAGAGGTGTACATTTGAGTTCTGAGCACACTGGAGGTAAAGTGGTCCTTAATTACCTGTGTTCAACGTATGTCAAAGATCTAAGTGATTCCCAGGGGAGTCAGCAAATTTAAATGGTGCGCAAGGACTTGCAGGGAAGCTCATCCTTGTGAACCAGTTCAGCAGTGATGAGCCGCAAGAAGGCCATTGAGCACATTCAATTTAGTGAGGGGTACTTAGTTTTATGGAAGTCAAGGGTTTTACAATTTGGCTTTCATCTTGGGTGGAGTACCAGGAAATTTCTTAACAAGTGTGTAGAAGGCTAAGTAATGCAGAGTAGAAGAAATTCATGAGACACTGTAATAAGTGAATGAATGAATGAACAGGTCGTGTTGAGAAAAAACTATCCAAAATTTGGAAATCAAAACAGGCTACTGTATGTCCTTTCAACATCATCCTGGGGCAATTTTTAACAAGTCCACTCAATGATTATTTAATTCTCTAGAAGAATGTACCTGCCATTTGGTTATGCTATTCAGTGTTTGATTAGACCTTAGGTATTGTGGAGTTATATGTTAACTTATAAATTTTTGTCCAATAGAGAAGTTATAATCCTCAAATTTTATTATCCTGTAGGACATTAACTAGTTTTGTATCTACCTAGAAATTTTATTCTAATATTCTTTCCTTTCCTCTCTGTGCCACGGCATTTTTTACCTATGAAACAGAGACACCAATAATACCTACATGGAGGGTAATTGTGAGGATTGAGTTGATGTGCCTTAAGGCTTACAACAGTGAGGGCTCTTAGTAAGCGCTAAGTATTTTGTTGTGATGATTTTTAGTCCCATGTTGGTGGCCATAAATTGATAACAGGAACAGCATAAACTCCTAGACACACAATGCCACCATTCAGGGAGGAGCCGAACCTGATAATGACAGTGCTGAGTACCAATTATTTAGCATCTGGCTGTGAACTTGCTATTTAAAACACTATATGGAGAATTCAAATTAAAACCAAGATGTTCTTTGAAATCTCCGTGCGCATCTGAGAGTATCCTAGATTTCAACCACGTGGAACAGTTTGCTCTTTTTTGGTATATTTGACGTCTTTCCTCTTTTAAAATAAAAGAGAACTTTTAAAGGAAGACTCATAGAAAATGAATGTTCATTAGACAGGGCTATAATTATTTCTAGGCCATTTAAGTGAGGGGGACTTAGTTTTATGGACGGCCAGGATTTTACAATTTGGATTTTATCCAAATTGACATGACATAAGCTCAATTTTAGAAGAAGAAAAATAAATCATTACTTTATACTGATATTTCTAATGAAATGAAAAATTTCAGTTTTCTCCTTAACTTTCTAAATTTTATGTATTTGTGTATCCACTCATTTGACAAAATCTGTTTTTAATTACATTAAATGATAATATTTTTTATTAAAATATATACCATATATGTATATATTCTGTATATATATTAAATATGTATGTATATGTACACATATATATTACTGCATACATCCATATATATATATATGTCTGTGTGTGTGTGTATCCTATTACATATGGATGTGCATATATATCTAACCCTGTATATATCCACCTCCATATATATACTACTCTGACTCTGTATATATCCAACCATATGTATATATTTGACTATCTCTTATATCCTACTATATATATATACAAATACACATTCACATTATTTATATTGTATATATATAAAACAAAATCATATTAAAATAGTCACTAAACAAATGTTAGCTAATAATTAATTATATGGTAATTTGCATTATCCATGTAAACTCTTTATGAATAGGGTGTGTGCCTATTTTTACCAACCATGTGCCAGGGTTCTAGCACAGTGCCTGGCATATAGTGCTCAATAAATATTAGTGGAAGAATTTGTTATTCGTGAATTCATCCAATTGAGTGGTTTGCAATTCTTGTGCGTTTTAGAATCACCTGGAAAGCTTGTATTTCTTTACTTCATCAATATCCTTACGTGGGTCCCATTTCAGACAATTCAGAATATCTGGGAGATGGGCTCAGGCATTGTTACTTGTAAAGCTTTCCAGGTGATTCAAATGTAGAGCACTGGGTTGAGAACTAGTGATTTAATATCTCCTTGAGCCTGTGTTTGATTCCTCCCAAGGGCAATGGTTGGGCCCGGTGAATGAAGGGGAGGCTGTCAGCCTTGGGAGCTGTACTAGAGAATGAGTTCTAGGCTGAAGCATCCCAACTTTGTGACTGTATCTCCTGCATGGCCTTCCTCATCTAAACTCTAGCTGGAAGAAGGAAGAGAAGTCGACCTTCTCTCTGCATACACTCATGCTAGCCTTGGGCTCAGGTACCCAGAGTCCTCAATGAGAGGGACAACTATAATAAATCGGAGCACAAACATCTGTGCCCTGTCAATATCTGTGCATTAGAGGAGGAGCTGGCCTCTGATCAGACTCACAGCTTCCCCAGAAACTGCCGAGGAGCCACTAGGTACTAACGACTTTCTGCCCCCACACAATTGGATAGGATTGACAAAAACTCTGGCTCTGGATGCTCTGTTGGAGACCGTATTAAAATCTGCCAACCTGTGTTTCTTCCTGAAATGACAAGTGGACACCCCTGCTCCAGTCTAATTCTCTACCCTGCGGTGAGAAGAATCTTTTGAACATGCAACTCTGGTCTCAGTCTGCACGTAATGCTGCAAGGGAGGCATTACTGGTTAACTTTACAGATAAACATAGAGGTTGGGAGCAGATAAGTGACTTGCAGACACTCACAGAGCTTGCAGGTAAATGCTGTAGCCAGTGTTTGAACTCTGGCTGATTAATTTCCAAGCCTCTTTTCTTTGTAATATACCCCTCTTCAACCTGTGTTAGTGAATGAACTTGCTGATGCGGTGGTTAGGAGCAAAACCTGAATTCAGATGACTTAGATTTGAATCCAAGCATTTCCACCTTCTTAACTGTGTGATTTTAGGCAAGTTATGCAACTTCTCTAAGCCTCAGGAGCCCTACTTGAAAGTAAAAGGTAATAATGCTTACCTTAGAGTATCTTTTTGAAGACTAAATATCATAAAATAGGTAAAATGCTTTATAAAATTTTTGGCACAGAGTATTCAGCAAAGGACAGTGTTAGTACAAAATTGTTATTAATATTTTCCTGCTGGTCTTTGATCACTCTTTTTCCTGAGAATAATGTTCTAAACTTCTGTCTCAACAAAACCCTAGAATTGCTAACTTTTAAATTACTGATCCCATTATAATAGGAAAACTGTGAAATGTAGTATTAAATAAACAACAAACATACAAACAAAAATTACAAATCAATCTCACTATTAATGGAGAATCAAAACTATAAATTAAAATGTTAACAAATTAATCATTCTGCACTTTATAAAAACAATATAAATATTGTAACAACCAATTGGAACTTATTCCAGAATGCAAAGATAGTTCTATATCGGAAAACTTACTAATGTGACTGGCCTCATATGTATGGAAAAATATAATCAAGAGTAATTAATATGACCTCTAATAGATCAGTGTACCGCTTGAAATTGCATACAAAATTCTTTTTCTGAACTTGAGTTTATAACATTCATTAGATACACAAATACACAATCATCATCAGATATTTAAATACACTTTAAAAATTTTTTTAAATCAACTATACACCTATATATAATATGTGTGTGTATATATATATATATATAATAAAAGTCGACATCCAAATCTGATTAAAAATATATCTATTTAGATATCCAACATCATATTTGTTAAAGGCATTTCACATAAGAGTTTAGTTAAGGGTGTCTGTCCTCACCTCTATCACATGTTGTAAAGATACACACCTGACATTTAACCATGATCTCTCTAGCTTGTTAGATTACACATTATTTGTATTTTCTTATTTTTACTTAATAGTATTTTATATATTGTTTTAAATTAGCAACAGCTATTTTATTGTAAAAAAGTTATTAAAGGAAAATCTTGGTAGATTTCATTCACGCTTATTATAAACACACTATAATAATAATATATTTTGATAGCTATTTATATTAGATATATGAAATATAAAAATAATGCAAATATTGGGGCCACCCAGTGGCACAAGCAGTTAAGTGCGCGCGCTCCGCTGCAGCAGCCCGGAGTTTGCCGGTTCGGATCCCGGGTGCGCTCTGACACACCACTTGTCAGGGCATGCTGTGGCGGCGTCCTATATAAAGTGGAGGAAGATGGGCGCAGATGTTAGCCCAGGGCCAGTCTTCCTCAGCAGAAAAAGAGGAGGATTGGCAGATGTTAGCACAGGGCTGGTCTCCTCACACACACAAAAAATAATAATGCAAATATTTTTAAAAACTGTTTTCACAAAGGCATCTTATGATCATCAAGAAGAGTCAGGTGCGTTGGAGGAACAAGACTCAGCACGATGTAAATATCCATTATGTGCTGCGAAATATGGTTTCATTCCATTGTGACTTCCCTCTCCCCATCTTGAATAGGATCCCAGTGCATGGAGTTGCTCGCTTTCTTCCTCATATCCACTGCATGCTTATACAGCACTTGACCTTAGAATTTTGTTCATCCTACTCACCAACTTTTCGGTTGAGTTGAGCGGGGCTGTGAGTACCAGTGAGGTCTGAGGAACTGGAAAAAGCCATTGGAGAGAGCAGGGATGCTAACGGGTCATCACAGTTGTCTAAAATGATAGGAGAGAGAGAGAGCAAATTCTATCAGCAAGAGATATTCCATAAAGAGAGGGATCATGGCATTAACCACCATCATTTATTAACTACCTGCTCTAAACAAGGCCAGTACCACTTGTTTCCATGTGATATTTCATCTACTCCTCACAACACCCTGAAAGACAGGTATAAGTTTCTTTCCCAGTTGTAGAAACTGAAGTTCAGAGATGTTAAGTAGTTTGCCCAAAGTCACCACACTAGAAAATAGTGTGGCCAGAATTCTCACCCAGATTTGCCTAACTCAAATGCCCAGCTACCCATCCTTTCCTTTAATCAATCACTTTTAATCAAAGCTTCAAGTTATGGCTTTTGAACTTATTCTATAAGAAAGGAGATTATTAAAGGGGAAATATTGTTTAACTACTCTCCCATTTTCAGTCCTCGGGACTCTTGTATAGTTGTGCTAGAGGGATAGAATAATTCAGAATGTCTCCTTTCAATTGTGTAAAAGTCTGGAAAATGAGTTACTAGTTCTAATAACTCATTTCTATTCCATGAAGTAATAGAAAATAGTCCTCGATCTTGTACAATCTTGAATATGACATTCACTTCAGTAGCTACCCTTCCAGCTGTCTCTAATGTGGTAGGTATGCTTTCTCAAGCTTCTTTGGAGTTGTCCAAATGTGGAACAAGGTGGGGCCATGGGCAGAGGTGTGGTCTTGACAACATAGATATGTTCCTCCAGATTACACTGATGCCCTAACCATCCAATCTCATGTTGAGGAGCCTGCTCTTCAGATAACGTATTGGTCATCTAAACGTTCTGTAATCATTCATTTATTTGTTTGCATCTTCTACTAAGTGACACACTCTCTGTGGGACCTTAGCAATGAATCTGCTACATAATAGGCCTTCAATAAAGTTTGTTGGAAAAATGGCATGATGAGAAAAGGAATGAAGGAGGGAGGAAAAGAAGGAAACAGGGAAGAAAGGAAGGAATCAATTAGTCTACATAACAGTACCAACACTTTTCTTATTTTTCCATTTTGTACACAATTGATCTTGTAGGACATTGCAAAATGACTTCATGAAATCAAGACATGTCTCACTCAAAACAAAATTGAAATGCGTCATTCAGTTTGAAGGTAAACTTCATGGTATTAAGGGCTCTCAGGAAGGGTTGATTTGACATTTTTTAAAAGACAATGTACATAGGATTACGAGGCTGCTTGTTTATCCAGCAAATTCTTAGAGAGCAGTATTTCATCTAATTGCAGGAAAATTAATGAGAAACATAAGGATTAAATTTTTGTTTGTTAATTGTGTTAAAAAAAATCAACTGGCAAAGCGTATTTCGCGTTTTTCCCAAACACAAACGTTTGAAAAATATTTTGAGGTATTTGACAAACACAAAACAGACCCAGTTCTTCGCTGAAAAGAAATAACATAAAAATCACAGCACGGGCACCTCAGCAGTTATGGTCATTCCGCAAATAGAAAGCAGAGCTCAGGGCCACTTTACTCCTGGAATAAGATGCAGGGGAGAAGAGGTACACAGACACTGTCAACCGCTTTCTTGGAAATGCAAACTTGTTATGATATTTATATATTAGGAAGCAATTTGAACATAATGCAAATCTTACATTAGCTTATACCTGTTTTATCATCAGGACATATCAGATGAATGCAGAAAATTGAACCCAATTGAATTGAGCCCCACAGGAATAAGCCATACACATATACAGACACACACATCAAACACCACATACTATCACACTTCACAGCTATGAGCTTACCTATCCACGTCTGTGGTTACAACTATCCTCCAATTTCAGAAAATAGTCCTTCCAACACGTCCCAGTAACTCACAACCCTTCTGACACTCACTTCTCCAAGCAAACTGAAGATCTTTTTGAAAGTAAAGTACCATATTTATTATAGTATTTGTGTATTTCTTAAATATATAACATGTATAAGACTATGCTACCATTTTTATTAGGTTCTTCTCATGTGTCACTGATGACATTTTTGAATACTGTGTCCCTAACCCTATTTTTTCCTTAAGTAGAAATAGAAGTAACCTAATCATTTCAATTTAATTCACTCCAATAAATATTTATAAGGTCCTACTTGACCTTGGATAGGCATTGGGGATAGATTTGAGTAAAATTGAGTCTCAGACCTCAAGGAGCTGAGATCATTGAAAATATAAAGACATAAACAAATAAATAAACTGATGAGGAAGTTTAGGAGAGTTTCACTAAGGTCACATCCAAGCCAATAAAATGGCTACCTAACTGTCCAGAGGTCCAGGCAAGTGACCTTTTCATCTCCTCCAGCCCTATGCAGTCCCCTTCTTCATAAGGCACTGGCCTCAGGGAGAAGCAAGCCTCTAAGGCCCAGTGGCCTCATGACACCAGCTGCCGTTTCACCCACTGCCCATTTCCTCTTCTGAAATGTGCCTTCCTTGCATCTCAGTTTGTGAGATCAATGCTCCCACTTTGGAAACTGGTAAATTTATTAAAAACAATCTGTGCTAATGGAAAGGTCCTAGGAGATTCTTCAGACCCTTTTCTTTATGGGTCCACTGTAAATCGTACATTGTCCACTGTACACTGTAACTGTGGCTTTTAGAGAACATGTCTGAATTTTGCTCGCCTATCCCTGAAAGTGATAAGAATGGGGAAATTTCAAATCGGAAAGGAGGAAAGACTGCTCTCCTTCCCAGCAACAGGTAGTTTCCTCTGTCATCTCTTTATCACATGAACAAACCTAACAACATCACTTAAATTGAGAATAGACCAAGCATCTAATCAAATTACCCCTAGTCATTGTGAATTAAGAATTTGTCCATATAACCATTTTAAACCCAAAATGTGTGTAATTTTTAGACATGTGTCCTATTCTTAAAGCAGAGGAGAAATGATCTTGCATAAATGAGAACAATAATTGTTTTGTTTTGTTTTGTTTTGTTTTTTAATTCATGATTTGCAACAGCCTGGGATAGTGGAAAGCGTTGGGAGGCCTAGAGCTAGGAGATCCCCATTCTAGATTGGTTTCTTCTCTTGCCATGGTGACAACAGATAGCACATCCAAATGCACTAAGCTTTGTCTCCATTATCTGCAAAATAGAGTCATCTCTGCCATATCTAGCTATAGAATCATTTTAAAGGTGGAGTGAGAATAGACGGAAAGAGTCCTCCTTTAAACGATAAAGCACAGAATGAGAACAGGAAGCAGAATAAGAATTGTCTGTAATATCTGCTGCAACTGAGAGCAATCATTTCAACAATTTTTTTCTGTGGTCTCATTTCTATGTCACAAAACCTGTGCAACAATTGGTGTCACTGATAGCTCTTTTGCACCAAAGGTTTACAATTGACCGGCTGAGAAGGAGCACATGAAGTGGAGGGGAAACAAAGGAGTCAAGACATGGGAGAGTGAGGACAACATCTCACCGGGCAGTCCTCCCGCTCTGCACACTGGCAGCCTTGGGAGACTGGGCCCACATCACACCAAACACATGGATGGGAAGGAAAGAAACGAAGCACCATCTGCTCCACCATTCCTGTAGGCTTTAAATAAGCAAACCCATGTTGTTGTTAAATTTTAGGCTCCCACTCACATCACAGCCTTCTGACAGCGCGTCTGCACAACGCTAAATCCATCAGTGGATTCCTCCAAAAGTGTGTGTGGATGTTTATCTGTATTTACATAAGGAAAGAGGAAAGAGTGAAGAAACTCGGGTAGGGGGAGGGACGTTTGAAGTTTAGGAAAAAATTATTGAGGGATTAAAAGTTAGGCTTCCAAAGGGACACACAACTTGAGAGAGACTATAATGATTTTCCCAAGAATCATTCTTCCAGAAAAAACTGTGCTTATGGATGCATTGGCATAGTAACATATTTTCAAAATATCTTCTTAAAAGCTTATTCATGGGCATTTTCTCTAAAAGATTTGCTGCAAAAATCAGATGAAATTAAAAGGCTATTTAAAAAAATGGAAATCCCTATTCACGTGTGATTTATTATTCTCCATTCTCTTCAACAAATAGCTTTACTGCCATCTTTGCTGTTTTCCTTTATAACATAAAGACCACCTCCTACCCCACCTCACCCACAGGCAGAGAAAAAACCACACCTATGGATACAACGAAAAGCACCTCTGTTCTTTCCACGCAGTTCTGTTGAACAACCCAGTCCTACATGCAAACGACTTAGCCTACACTCATAGACTAAGACGATATCAAAACCAGGAGGAGACTCTGAAATTGTACAATTCAAGCTCTTCACTTTACAGATGAGGACCTCAGGGTTTAGGGAGAGGACAGGACTGCCCAGGATTATTCAGTTAATTAGTGGACTAGCCTGGACTGAAACTCAGGTTTCTTCACTCCCTAATGGTGACTAGTAGGTCATTTACCTGCCACCTGTGAGTAAGTCTGGTAACCATGAATTATGTTATTCTTCACAGTATTTGTTTTAATGGATAAACTTTTTTCTACAAAAGGAAGGGCATAGTTTCATTTTTTAGGTAACAGGAAAACATTAAAGAAGAGCAGTCGATAATTTTCAAAAAGCTTTGAATTTCTTTATTTTTCTTGCCTTCCTTATCTCTTAACACTCTCTCCTACCTACCAAAAAAAAAAAAAAAAAAAAAACAGAAAAGAAAAAAATAAAAGAAGGATGAAATAGAAGAGATAAAGAAAAAAGAAAACATTTGTTTCCTTACTAATATTTGTATGGATACTCAAGTTAGGCATTTTATTTTATATTTTCAATCTGAAGAAGTGGAGATAATTTGTTTCTCAATATATATGTGCAGTTAAATACTAAAGGTCTTCTTTCACATTAATTAAAAGGTAAAGGCACAAAAGAGAATTCTGAGTAAATATGATATTTACACAGATTCTTAGAAATTATCATTGACTCTTTAAGATGATTCTACTTTAAGTAACATTTTTTGTTGCCAACATATATTTTTATTCATTAGTATTAAAATACCAATAGAGTTACAGATGGTCCTGAAGTTAAATTGTGAGTATCATCTCGATTACCACAGTAAATTGTCTATGGGGATTTGGAGCTTAAAAGATTCACTTGTATTTATAGGTGAGATAAAATTCCTCTTAGCATTGCGCATTTAATGGCCTACTTTGTTTAAAAGACATAAAGCATGCATTTTGTGTAGTGCCAACAACAGTGCTTAGAAGTGACAACTCATGCTTTTAGCTTCATTTATCTTTCCCCTTGTTACCTATAATTTCACTTAGGTAACAACAAAAATAAATACTCTAATATTACTCTTGAATCTGACCCCGTCCCTGTTTTCCACTATGGAATCCTAAAAGATAAATTACTTCATAATGAGCAGATCAAGAAACATAGCTCTCCAAAATGAGTCATGAAAAGAAGGTTAAACCTTCTCTATCCTGATATTCATCTCCAACTTAATGCAGTGCTTCATTTTTGATCAGCTGCTAGATACACATGGTTGTGCCCTTTGCTGTGGGAAGACAGAATTCAAGTCAAAGACATAGACTCTGAGCTCAAGAAGCCAAGATCCACTTTGGGTTGAAAGATAATTCATATATATATATATTTTTAAAAGCTCCTAACATTTATAACCAATTACATGCAGCAGACATTTTGCTTGGGATCCAGGCATCCTGGACCTTCTTCTACCTTCGCTGTGAGTGTGTTCTCATTTTACCTTTCTGTGTTTCAGATTCCTCAGCTGTAAATGGCAGGGGTTATTGTTCATTGTTCAATCAACAAACTTTAATGGAGCACATTCTAGATGTAAGAGTTCCTATCAGGCTTTAAAGATAGTAAAGCGATTCCTCAAACATGGTGGAGATGCACACCCTACTCCTTGTACTGCAGGAGTGACTGGCGATGGACAAATGAGGGTGCGGCAGACTGCAAGAACATCCAGAAGAGGGGCTTGTCCCAACTAGGGATTAACAAATGGGCTGGGATTCCTTCCAGGCTTTTTCAACACTTCTATTCAAGATTTTAGGAAAGATTTGATTTGGAGGCACTGACCTTCACTTATAAGTGGCTTGCTAGGACTACATCGCAATCAAACCCAGTAAGCACAATAACGAGGCAGCAGCCGCAGCCATAATTCTTTGAGCATCTCTGCTGTCTAGGTTGTCAGCAGTCACTGCAGCACAGCAAGGGGGAGACCATCATCCATATTGTATGGATGAGGAAACTACAAGTGTCTTCGTCCATTTCACACTCTATCAGTGCCTAAACTGGGCTTCGAACCAAGGTCAATGTGACTCTTTGTACATCGTCTGTCTGAAAACCTACTTCCAATCCCTGAAATGGTGGCAGGAATGCATCATAGACTGCCAAGGCCAGACTCCCACTTGATTATCTTATGTGAGTTTAGCTCTTTCCTTCTCGGACTTTTAAGAATATCTGTGCATAGATGTCCCACAATTTAGCCCAAACTCAATGGCTCCAAAATATGCTTCCGTAAATTACTTTCCTCTCAGATTACCCCTCTTTCTCCCCATAATGTCACTGATGATTTTTTTTTTTTATTCTCAAGTTAGGAATTTGGGTTCACAATTGACTGTTTTATTATTTTTTTTGTTTCTACCCTTAAATTTATCAGTGATTTAATCTCATTTAGCAAAAGTTTCTTAAGCCCCTCATATGTGAGGCATATGATGTACTAATTATGTGGGAATATAAAGCATCATGTTGAGGAAGGATTTGTTTTTAATCATAGTACTTAGTATGTGTGATTATGTATATGTTCAAGAAATCTTTCTTGAGTTACAGAATGAAAGATACGAGTCATATCATTTTATTGATATTGTTTAGAAAGATCTCTCAGATTCATAGCCACTTTTTTTTTCTCTCCGTTGCTCACTACTTGATCCTAATTCAGGCTTTTCAAATATCATGTTATGATTTTTACAACAGTCTTCTCCATTTATCACTGGGCTCTGTTCTCGTTAAACCATCCTTTCTAAAACCCTGCTTTCAACATGTGTCCTTACCAAGACTTACGAGATACGTCAGCCTTAAATTTGGCTTCCAGAGGCAGCATCATGAAGACAAAAGAACAAAGAGTTCTTAGCATATAGCAGGTCTAAGGTGAGCATGAGGCCAGGGTGTCATTGATGGGGTCACGGGCTGGTCAAAGAGTCAGAAAGTGGGGTCCAACAAGCAGAGGGCAGGAGTAAGGGGCCGGTTGTCGGGATCAGCTTCAGTCAGAGGCCTAGGACTATGCTCTCCAAAAGCATCATTCTGACAGTGTCTCAATTCAAGAATGCTAAAGCTATTAAACCCTTAGGATGATGAATGGTCCCTCACAGCTTAACTGGATTGTCTAGAAGGCACGAAATCTTTGATGAGTAGAAAAGGTAAGATTCACAGATGAAAAAGATTAGAAATTTCTGAAATATGAGAAGCTGAGAGTGGTGGTTGGATTACTTTGGAGGGTTTTAGAAGAGACTAATAAGAAAAAAAGCAAATCTTTGAAAAAATAAAATTATACCTATCTTAAAAATTTCCCTAAATCTGTTTCTATACACCCCCATACTCCTCTTCCCATGCCCACTTATCAACACTTCTCACAATATGCACCCGCACACACACGCATTACAAAGTACAGTGCCAAATAAGTTTCACAATTCATTGGGTTTTTAAACAAAGCTAAATAAATGAATGAATGTGATGTACATAATAATAAGATTGGGAAAATGGGAAAAATACTATAAAAGCATTAAAAAGTTAAAAGTAGAGATGATGTATTTTTACTTAAAAAGTGTATTGTTTAAATGATTATGCATGAAATATTAAAATGAAGGAAAGGAGACAACTGAAGAATTGTAAAGATAGTGTTTCTGTCAATTCAGTGCTCATTAGAATTGAGAATTTCTTTTCTAGAGCTGTGCCTTTCTCCGTAGATATCTATTCTTTTTTTAATACAATGGAGCTAAAATTCCAATAGCTAATCATGTTCCTGCATTCAGTGGCTCTCAATTTCACTGAAAATCCTGGTTACTCAGGAGACCATGATCTTAAAGTGTAGCTCAATCAATCTGTACACATTAGTAAAACGCTCATCTTTAATGGGTCTAGGCATAGAGTTCCTAAAGGAAACTCTAAAATCTCTTTGTGTCATCAGTCTTCTCACTGGAATTTGGGAAAAATGCCTGATTAAAAAGATGATAGGTTTGAGTTGGGGACTGGCCAGCTGGCTGATAGCACAATCCAATGAGGTCAACACTAAATATTTATGAGTGGATGGGGTAAACTTGTATTGATAATTTGAACCAATATTGACATTTACTGGTCTTTGTAGATAAGAAAATAATGCCACCCTAGACACAGAAGCAGGAGTCCTTCAAGATCAGAATCTAGCTGTGTGTGTGTGTGCGTGTGTTTGTGTTTCTTTCTGGACCAGTTGGAGACTGTAGTATATTTGGAAAGAGCCCAGACATTGGATTCTAGCCCAGTCTGAATTCAGATCCTGACTCTATCGCTTACTAATTATATGTCCTTTGGGAAGTTATTTAATCTCAGTATTCTCTATGTATAATGGGGATAATAACTATATCCAGGCTTGTTATGAGAACAAAAAGAGCCAATTCATGTAAAATATTTAACCCACTGATTGGCACATAACTGAATACATGTGAGTTCCCTTCATTTTCTATCATTCTTTCTTCCTTAGATTCAAGCTTATCATGTCCAGTTCCAGCCATTGCTTTTGAAAATGACATTTCTTATACGCTCTACTGTATCTTTCACATTTTTCCCATCCAGATGGTTTTAACACTGCTTCTTTATCAGCTCTTCAGAGTTCACAGGATAATTCTGTAGCAAGAGCTATTTTGTTTATGCATTACTTATACTCCAAGACCAAACACAGTATACTTTCTAAGTTTTATCACATTCTTTTCTTGTATTCAGTAAATAGTTATTAAGCACAGTGTGCCAGGCATCATGCCATCTGGTTTATAGACTGGTGAGTCTTAAGGGATCAGGAAGCACAGCTCTTATATAGTATTACAAGGGACAGGGCTATATAGAAAATGTTTGGATTTCTTTCTAGTTCTTATATTTGATTATATTTTAAAATTTTTGACATTTTAAAATAAGACCTGACACATTTGTGTTTTTAGATCATTTGCTTAAAAAGCTGAGAAACACTGCTTTGGGTGAGAAAGTTACATCAATTTATATTTTAGAAAGTTTGCTCTGTTTCAGTGTGGAGAATGGAGCATGTGTTTGTGTGCATACATGTCTGCGGTAATGATGGGGATCGGGTAGTGAGGGTAGAAGACTGGTGACAGGAAGACCCAATTAAGGCCTAGAGAAAATACGAAGAGATAGCAAAGGCCTGAACTAAAACAATGGTATTTGGAATGGAGAGAAGGTAAGGAAATTTAGTTATATTGTATAAGAATCATCATTGCTTGGTGAATTGACAGGGAGGTAAGAATAAAGAACAATTTCAAGATTTTTGGTTTCCATGATTTTCTATTTTGTTATCATAGAGACCTGGGAAGCTCACAAACCAGTTTCTAAAATTAACAAATTTCAATCAAGCAAAACAGAGATGATGAATGGTTACATATTAAAATGATTTCCAAATGACAGTTAATACTCCTCATCTTTCTTTTAGATAAATATAATAAGTAGTGTCATGGGAGTAAAAACCATATGTATATAATGGCAAGTCATAAGATGTTATAAAGTGATACCTTCTTAATTGCCCAAAGAGAGATGAGAAATGAGGACTCCATTCAGGAAAAAAGACACATCACATTGACCTGAGGTAGGTAGTTCCTATGCCTTCAGAATAAAATTCTAGTTCCTTGTCTCTCTATATCCCTTCACGATCAGACTCTTGGTTATTTTATTTTATGACACTATTTATTTCTCAGTCTGTGCTCAAACTTGCCAATTTATTGACAGCTTCAATGGCTTGCTGTGCCTCCTTATTTTTGACTTTGTCCTGAATGCCCCCGACATCACTCTCTTCTTGCCCACCCATCAACTCCTACTCACTACACAGGACGTAAATGCTTCCAGAGGCATGCCTTGATCTCTCCAGGCCAGGAGAACCACTTCCTCCTTTGAGGTCTTTCTGTCTTATATTCTACTCCAGGAGGAAGACCCAGCACTGTGATGGGCTTTTGTTTTGATGAAGTTGTTGCACATCAGACCTCAGGCTCTTTGAAGACAGTGATCATGTCTCATTTATCTTCTTATCTTCATTGCCTTTCACAGTGGTGATCACAGATCAGTTGCTCAACAATTATCTGTTAAGTAGGATTTTAGATAAATGGAGGACAGTCTTCAATTGGGATTAAAAATCTGGGTATGAACTGGAAGCTTTCTAAAATGGGAAATGTCTGGGCAACAGTAAAGAGACTTGTTTGCCCAAGTCACATAGGCGAATAAAATCATGACTGTTAGAGCTTGAGGAAAATTTCGATGACATCATCATTATTATTTCTATATGTGTGTGATTTCCAAATACCTTCTTTATTTATCTTTGAAAAAAAACATCTCAGGTAGGTAGGACAGCCATAATATTGACCATCCAACGGACGAGGACCACAGTTATCAACATCATACAGGTATTACCTGGGAAGGCAAAGCCATCTTCTCTCCAAAGTACTTTTTCTAGCCTCAAACACCCCCTCATTGTGGGAGTGAAGAAACCAAGTCTCTAAGAATGTTAGGGATAAACCCAGAAAAATGGAGGGGAGCCTGACTATGTAAATCCCATGAGTGTGCAAGCGAGGACAAGTGTGAAAGTGGGAAGTGGGATGAAGAAATCACAGCTGTGGGTCCCATCACTCTGCTGGAACATTTGTATGTTCTACTGACTGACTTGATAAATTCAGGCAAATCCATTCCCTCTCTGCGCTGCTCCTCGAAAATAGAGACGATGATGTCTGCTCTCCACAGGGGGATTGTGACAAACGAGGATTGTTACAACCCACCCACAGAGAGAACAGTACTGGGCACATAAAAAGTGCTCAATTAATGGTAACTGTAGCATTATAATTATAATTCTTCTGTAGGCCTCTGAAAAGATTTTTGAGTGAGGAAATACTGCTTAGAGAGTGCATATATTTGAATTCTAAAATTGTGAAGGGAAAACTTTCAGCTCCCAGTGGCCATCCCCTTTAATTTATCACTAGGCCTCTCTGGGCCTGGCTTTCCATATTTTGGGGATGGGAACTGGACAGGGGATGCCAATAAACTGGCGTGGGTGGTCCCCACTTACCAGCTGGTTCCCTTTAATCGATGATGGATGGCTCTGGCTTAGGCGTTTATTCTCTTCTAAAAAGACTTTTCTCACTGGAAGAGAGGGAACCAGGCAGAGTTCAGGGCTAAGTCCTAAATCTGACCCTTCTTGTTTTTGGCATTCTTTTGTACACTATTACTCAAACAAAATTTATCCAAGCTAAGGCACTAGAGAGAAGACCTTAATTTATTACATGCAGATAAATATTAATTATTCTGAGATCCTCAGATTATCAGATTTCAATTTTGGAAACGCTACCTTTTATATAACTCAATAAAAATCCTGGATATAATTTCTTGGATCAAACTGCAGTGTGCCATTTGTTAAAACTCTGTACTCTAGAGAATATTCGCTTATCACAAGAGAGAGGAAGGGGTAGGGTCCATCAGACAATGCACTCCACCAATTGTTTCTGTGGTCCAGAGAGCTTACCCATCTGACATCAAATATGATCCTGCAGGACCCTATGAAATGACCTACCAGGCACTCAAATATAATGATTTTTTTTAGACATTTCAGGCCTCTAGATAATGATTTTTTGGGGACAAGCTAAAAATAAAAGCTTGTTCCAAGCAAAATGCTTCAGCACGTTCTACTTTTCCTTGTAAAATGCTCTTCTCGCTCATCCTGAATTACAGTTGTGATTCTTAAGAAAATGTTGGCTGTAGCTATGAAGACATAAAATGCTATAAATGTTATATGGACATGTCCAGGTATTTTGTGCTGTAATTTAAAAGCATCAATAAAGTTTGAGTTGTATTCAGAGTTTGCAAATCTGTCACGGTCAGATGAATTCAATTTCCATTTTTCCCATACCCAACCCTTGAAATTATGCATGAACAGATTAAAAATAGCAGGAAAATACATTGTATTGTGTTGACTACATATCTCCCATTTTGGAGGAAATCTTTAGCAATAAAATAACATGAGAAAAGACACACTGGAAAGCAATTATAACCCTGGGAAAATTTCATTTTATTGCTGAAGACAGAAAGTGGTGTATTTCAAAAGTGTGAGCAAAGATTAATGGAGATGAAGGGAGTAGTAAGTGCCCATGAACCAAGACATTTCACTTTAATGTCTTTGCAAAATATGAGAAGTCATCATTTCAAGTCTCAATAACCTCAAACTGAAATGTATTCATTGCTTTTTTTAATTCCTTCCCCCCACCCTCCAAGATTGTGCTTTGCAAGTTGAATGGGCCTGACAAGGAGTTGGTTTGAAAGTTAAGGGTTCTTTTCCTGAACAAGGTTAAGTTTAGATTTGATGACAGCACAGCTTGGAAATCTCCTGCCAAGCATTTCCTCCGGGCAAGAAGGCAGAGGATTTTCACTTTCTCTGTCAGCTTTAGCACTATCTCAAGTGGTCATGAGTCAACCTCGGAAGAGAAAGGACAGAAGGAAGAAAATAAAACCCTTAATGCATAGCATTGATCTGAGAGTTCCAGACAGAATTTTTCAAGTGCATTTTGATGAATTGGGTCACAGAATCTAGTTCCTTAGAGTCAGTATAATGTGTTAAGCAGGCATTCTGATTTGTTTAAATGGAATTTTAATTGGGAAATAAATTTAGTGTAGTAAGAAGATGTGAATGCATGCCATTTGATACTAAATATTATACTTGTCACATAGGCTTGGACTGAATCTATATGAATACTTACAAGTTGAAAATGTTTAGTTGTTTGCTCATGTTTCATATCTATTGATGTTTGAACTAGACAGTATTTTTTTTTTTTCTCCTGCTGTACCTATGCCTTCAAAGGAGGTGGACCCTGATGAATGTCCTACTTTGGTCATTTCCCTGTAATACTTCAGCCCATTCCAACATCCTGGTGGCTTGTGTCGCCTATTATGGTCCAGGCATCTGCTTTTGATTTCCTGGGGTACTTTTGGAACAGTGCTTCTCAAACTTACTGAAAGTATGAATTACAAGACTTTGATAAAATGCAGATTCTGATTCAGGATCAAGCTCCTGGATCTCTGATGCTGCTGGTTTGTGAGCCACACTTGGATCAGCAAAGCCCTGAACACTGGTGGCCTCTCTCTTCTAGTTTTCTCTTATTTTACTATTTCATGTAACTGCCTTCACCGGCCCAACTCAGAGCTCTGGAATCTAACTCTCTCTTGTAGTAGCAGACAGAGACTTTGGTAAATTTGTCCCAGCCTCATGGTGGAGGAAAAAGGGTTGGTAGATGAAGAGAAGGGGAGATTATCAGTGTGGGCATTGTTTAGACAAAGTTGCCTGTCCTTTCACAAGTGTATTGCAATGTATGCCATATGTATACTGTTCTAGTTGCTATAACTACTGTCATTACAGTAGTACACACCATTTATTGAATTTAGACAATGGGCCACTGTGACAGATGATTTACATAAATTAACTCATTGACTCTTCCTAATAATAATTATGCGTTATTGTCCTGGTTTTATAAGGAAACAGATTCAGAGCATTTAAACCACTTGCCCAAGGTCACAGAGCTGGGATTGGCACTAAATTTGTCCAACACCTGTTACCATTAATTACCTTATTACCATCCTTCAGAATTGACCCAGGATACTTCAGTCCATTCGATTCATTTGCTGTCAGTCTCTTGGCCAATCTTGCAATCTTGGAACATTTAGAAAAAACATGAATGATTTCTACATGCATTCTGCCAAGCATTGTTACAATATCTATCAGAGTATATCCAAACCAAAGTTTAAGTTAATTGCCAAGTACTCCAGAATGGTGAGCGGCATAGGGGGCTGGTATAGTGTAAAAGGAGCAGGGTTTCAGATGCATGCCCTTGAGTAATCGATTTAACCTCTCTGAACTTTGTTTTCTTTGACATAAAATGAGACAATTACCCTTTTTGAGTGTGACTGTTTTGAGGAAAATTAACTGTGGTAACATATATAAGACCTGGCTTATTGTCAAGATTCAGTAATTGGCTCATTCTTTTTCTTTTTCAAAAGTCAGTGATGGTTAAATATCTTCTGATTAGCTGATTGATTAATATAATTTCCATAATTATTGTAAATTGTTACACCTTAATCTTGTTTTTGTCCTTTTGGCTAGGTTTATAAGCAGTGCACATACTCAAGAAAGGGCTTTGGCAGGTTCTCCCCGAGGATTTTAATCTGTCACTCCAATTTAGTTGTCTTTAAGAACAATTATAGCAGACACTGTTTTGCACCAATGTCACATAGAAGGATGAAATATGAGTCTTCATTTCTCCAGGCTGCCAACCCATGGAAGGCATGTGCCTAGACTCTTTCCTCCATGACTAACGAAAAAGATTCAATACGGTCCCCTCTGGAGGTGAAATGGGCTGAAAGATGTTTCCAGAAATATGTAGACCTAAAGTATTCATTGGAAGAGGAGAAAACTTAAATATTGACCAAGCTAAATTGTTTCACATAAAATTAAGCAAATATCATTGGATTTTTATCAAAATTTGGTCTTGCTCCTTTTTTTCTTTTAATTCTCATAAACTTAAGAAAAAGCTATTTCTTGATTTGCCTAGCACTGCAACTAACATTAAACAATTTTATGTTAAAGAGCTGGCTTTTAAAAGAAAATAAAAAGTAGTAATGCAAATGACTTTTTTGACATGATTGCTAGGGAAAAGAAGGGAGGGAGGAGAAGAGGAAAGAATAAAAGAAAAAGAAGCACATTTTCCAAATTTAAATTTTCTCAGAAATTTCTGAATTCCAGGGTCATTTGGAGTTTTATAAAATAAAATGAAGCTTAACTCTACAAAACTAGAAGTCAGTGTTAAAAGTTATGTGAACAGCAATTAGAAGGATGTGCAACTATGACATACAACTATCTGCTAGGGCCTTGGGGAGAAAAAGGGAAAAATAAAAAAAGGAGGAGGATTGGCATGGATGTTAACTCAGGGCTGATCTTCCTCACAAAAAAAAAAAAAAAAGGAAGAAAAGAAAAGTTACGTGAAATACAGCAAAGAAAGCAGCATCTTTCGTTGTCTCGCTCTCCAAGTGATGGCTCCTGATGTAACAAGCACTAAAAACTGGATTATGTCATTTCCATATTTAAAAGTAGCCAATGGCCCCCATTACCTTTGGGGTAAAATCACAATTCCTAAGTATGGCCCACTGGACTCTTCACCATCCCCTCATATGCCTCTCTGACCTCATTTCCCTAAGCTCACACTGACTTGCCAGCTAAGCAAAACATGCTGGGCTTCATCTAAAATTTTGATTTTCAACTCTTTTCTTCTCTTCTTTTATTCCTTCCTTCATATCATTTTATAAGCCAGAAACCAGAAAAGAACAGAGAATAATATAATAAACACTAAATTCTCACCACCCCAAATTAGTAAATATTTACTACTCTTCATATTTGCTTCTGTTTTATATTTTTATGAAGGAAGACATTACTGATATCAGAAAGGAGCCTTTTACCACCATCCAGAGTATAAGCATGAATTTGGTGTGCTTATTTCCAGTAAATTTTATGTTTTAGCCATGAAATATATTATTTTTAATGTATTTAAAGTTTAAATTAATGGTACAACATGCACATCATTCTGCAACTTGTTTTTTCCAGTCAAAATTGATATTTAGATCTGCCCACACTCATACATCTACTTCTAACCCATTCTTTCAAAGCTCTGTTTTAGTTTTTCATCATGTGACTATGCCACATTTTAGTTATCCACTTTCTCATTGAATTTAAGTTGTGTTTATTGTTTTGCTTTCACAAATAATATTTCAGTAAACATCCCTGTGAGTGTATCCAGAAGTAAGGTTTCTGGGTTGAAATATATGTGTATTTTTATTTTTATCAGAACTTGTTATATTATTCTTCAAAGTGGTTGTATCAAGTTACACCCACCCCCAGAAATATGAGAACTTCAATTTCTTCCACATATTTCTCGACATTTGATATGGTAGATGTTTTATCTTTGCCAATCCGTCAGATAAACAATGTTTCCCAGATTACTAGTAGGAGAACATATCTTTTTAATATTGTAGTGGCCTTTAAACTTTCTTTTGAATGAATTACCTGTTTATACTCTTTATCAATTTTTTAAAAATGGTGTTGCTTGTTTTTTCTTATTGGTTTTTAGGAGTTTATCATATATTCTGGATACTAATTTGTTTGCATATTATATAGTTAAAGCATCTTTTTCCAGTCTTTGCTAGCCTTTAACTTTTCATTAGCCCAAAATTCCTCTCAGGTTTCAGGATAATTCTGATTCTCCCCTGAGTTTCTCACCGTAAACGTGAGGGAATGTTATGTGAATATCCTGCTCTCTATCATCTTGTTTCTCATTTCAGTCTCATTTCAGACCGTATTTTCAGTCTCACCCTGACCTCATTTGATGTGAAATCTTCTCGTCACTCTCCTCCTCCCTCTAGGCTGCTCTTCTTTTCCATTGTCCTCACACACACTGCTACTCATGCTACGGGAGATGACTGTGGACTTGTCTGTCTCCACACCCACATGCTGAACTTCCTGAAGGGTTCAACTCTCTTTTTCATCTGTGTATCTCTAGTGCTTAACACAGAGCTGGGCACATTGTAGGTGCTTAATAAACATGTCTTGAGTAAGTATCAACCTGAGCAATAGCAACATAAACATTAATGGAAGTGAAAAAGTGACCATGGAGTGTTCATAGCGTCTTAAGATGTCTAGCTTGGCTGGAAAACTGGAGAGGAATACAAGAAGAAAGTTTGGTGGGGATGGAAGGCCCCAATTACATAGAGTCTTAGCGTCTTAAGATGTCTAGCTTGGCTGGAAAACTGGAGAGGAATACAAGAAGAAAGTTTGGTGGGGATGGAAGGCCCCAATTACATAGAGTCTTAGTACACTTAGAAGAACCTGGGATAAGGGAGGAAGACTCCATTGAAGAAGTAGAGTCCTGGAACGTAGAATGATTTCAGTCACTCAGTTGAAAATAGATCCTCCTGAGGGAAAATTAAAAAGACAGGGGAGAAAGACGGCCTTCAAGGAGGGCTCATTTCCCTGATGAGTATGACCAAGACAGTGGAGCAGAAAACAGAAGAGATAAGACTAAGGCAATTCCAGCCTTGGAATTCAGTGCTACTGCTGAACTCTGCTGGAGAGAAGCTCTCTCACCTGGATGAGGAAAGGAGCCACAAGGCATCCTCAGATATTTCTTGGGTACTCAAGACTTACAGGCCAGGATGGGCAGAGGAGGCCGGGCATTGGACCAATACAGCTTCCAGACAAGATAACACTGCTGGCACTATGAGAAAGCAGAGTGGTCCAGGCTGAGACGGAAGCAGGAGATGAGGTGACTTGTAGGTGGGGCAGCTCTACAAGCCTCAGGGTTCCATACCTGGTACTAGCCATTTGAGTGAATCTCAGAAAGTGAATAGTAGCTGGATTGATTTTATGTCTAAGCCACACTTGTCTACTCTTAGCACTCGTGATGGGGGCAGCCCAGGAAAGGGAGAAGATGAAACATAGCATGTTACTACCTATTCCCGTGGATGAAATAGATGCTGAGAGAGGGGGACTCAGAGGACTCGTGGATCTCAGAGGTGATTCAGCCTGAAGATGGCCCTGCTCCCGGGGATGGATGAGAAGGCGCACCATGGGAGGGGGTGGCAAAGCTGCAGGGAATCCAAGTTTCAGTCAACATTTAGATGTCAGACAAGCAGATTGGAAGCAGTCCAAGTGTGGACAATTTGTGTCTCTGGACAAAGAGTTCAGGATCTAGGTAGAGAGGTAAGAAATATAAGACAGGACAGAAGTGCCTTCAGCCTCTGAATAAAGCTAGGGCTTGAAAATTGAGTGTAACTGAAAATGCAGTAGGTATTTTAAAGTTATTAAGAGGATATTCTGCAAAACTTTATGCCAATAAATTTCAAAACCTAGATAAAACGGAAATATTTGCGAAAATTTTAACCAATCAGTGGTCTCTCCAGAAGAAACATATATGTGTGTGTGTGTGCACGTGTGTCTGTGTCAGGACCAGTGAGTTTCACAGAGAAATTCTACTGAACTTTCAAGGAACAATCCTTCTAGCATTCCATAAATGTGTCCAGAGCTTAAATGAGGAAGTAACCCCACAACTAATACTCTGAGACTAACAGAAACTACTAAAACTCAATGAGGACAAGGAAAGAAAGTTCCAGGTCACTCTCACTGCCATGGACACAAGAATCCCTAACAGATCCAGCAATGTATTGAAGATAATCAGTATGACCAAGTCAGGTAAGTCCTCAAGAGAGCTTAGTAATGTATCAAACAGAGTAAATCCTGAAGAGAATCAGCAATAGTTAACATGACAGAATGGTTTCACATTAGATATGTATTTAAGATTATTCACCAAATTAAGATATAAAAGACGGAAATAATATAATTCATTCAATAGATACAAAATATCAAAATTCATTATCTGATAAAAATATCTGAACATTTTTGACAAAAACTTTTAGCAAATTAGTTTAGAAGGCTATCTATGCCAAACCTAGAGCAAACATAATCCTTAATGGTGAACTGCTGAAAGCATTCTTCTAGGATCATGAGAAAAAGAAATACGCCCATCATGAACAATTCTTACTCCACACAGACCCTAGGGAACATAGTGTGGCAAGAAAAAGAGAGAAAATTTCTGATCATTGGAAAGGAGAAAGGATAACTCTCGTTATCTGCTGGTAATATGATTGTATGCTTAGAAAATCCTAAACAATCTATATAGAAACTATTAGAATTAATAAGAGCATTCATCAAGTTGCTAGAAATAAAATCAATGTACAAAAATCAATAATGGTTATATGCACCAGCTGCAAATAATTGAAAATATGATTTTAAAAACAGAAAATTTATAGCAGTTTTTAGAATCTTAGAATAAATCTAATAAAATATGTGAGAAAATTATAAAATATATGTTTGAAAGACATTTTAAAAGACCCAAATAATGGAGAAAAATTCATTATTTCTGAATAGGAGGACTCAATGTTGTAAAATTGGTGTTTGTAATTCTCCCTAAATAGATATATAAATTTATGGAAACATTAATCCAAACCCCACGTCTGAATTCCTTTCCCTTCTGTCCGTCTTCCTTTCTTCCTTCCTTTTTTGACTATGACAAGCTGACACTGAAGTTATTTAGAATAATAAAGACCCAAGAATATGCAAGATATTCCCAAAGAAGAAAAATAAAATAATGAGTGGAATAGTCGTGGTATATATAAAGAATTACTAAAAATCTGTAGTAATTAAGGGAGTGTACTGGTATGACCTAGAATATTCCAATGCAAAAATAAATAAATAAATAATCAATCAATCAATCATTCAATCACCCTGAAACAGCTCCAGAAATATATGGAAACTTGATTTGTTATGGAATTGGTGCTATGGATCATTAGGGAAAGAATACACTTTAACAACTAATGGTGCTGTAAAATATCCACGTGGAAATACACAAAATTGGACACACGTCTACTCACTCCATACACAAAAAATACATTCCAAAAACATTAAAGCCTTAATTTAAAAGGCAAAACTAAAAAATTTTTAGAAAACAATATAAGAGAATATCTTTATGACTTTGAGCTAGAAAACTTTCTTAAATAAAATACAGAAAATTCAGATTATCAAGGAAATAAAGGATTAATTCAATTCCCCTACATAAAAATTAAGAATGTCTATTTATTGAAAAAAAAAGTAAAATTTCAAGCTACAGATTGGGAGATAATTTTGGCAACCATATAACTGACAAAATATGAGAATTCAGAATATATAAATAAATTCTACAAATAAACTTTGAAAAGGCAGATGACCCAATAGAAAAATATTCAAAATATCTGAAGAGCAACTTAAAAAAACAAAATGAAAGTTAGAAACTCAAATGGCTCATAAATTTAACAACAAAAATATCTCATTAGTATTTAGGAAAATGAAAATGGAAATGAAATACCATTTCACTGCCTCCATTTTGAGACAAAACAAAATTTTTACAATAAGAAGTCTTGGTGAGGATAAATAGCAACTGGAATGCCTACAAATTGCTTGTGAATTGGTGGAAATATTTTGGACAATGTTTTGATACTATTAATAAAGTTAAAGAGATACGCAGTTGATGAACAGGAAATCCCATTGCTCAGTGCTTACTCTAAACAAATGTTTTCCCAAGTGCACTAAGATATGTGTAAAATTATCCATGATGGCACAGCAGAAAACTGAAAGCAATACAAGTATCAACTACAAGTAGAATGAATGAATAGACCGTTGTATATTATACAAAGGAAAATCATTCTTCACTGAAAGTAAACTGAAGGTGCATGCAAAAACATCTATAAGACTTAAAAAAAAAAAATATTGAGTGGAAAAGTCAAGTCCTAGAAGAAGATACAGTGAGTTAATCTATTTATATGAATCTATTTATATCTATTTATATAATCTATTTATATCTATTTTATATATCTAATTATATAATCTATTTATATCTATTTTACAATCACAAAAAAACTACATATAGAACTGTAGGTGGTAAAACCTTCTTAAAGGAAAGCAAGTAAACAATAAACAGGGCCGGCCCCATGGCTTAGCGGTTAAGTGTGTGCGCTCCGCTGCTGGCGGCCCGGGGTTCAGATCCCGGGCGCGCACCGACGCATCGCTTCTCTGGCCATGCTGAGGCCGCGTCCCACATACAGCAACTAGAAAGATGTGCAGCTATGACATACAATGATCTACTGGGGCTTTGGGGGAAAAAAATAAATAAATAATAACAATAAACAAAATTTGTCAGGATATGGGCTACCTGCAAAAATCAAGGGGAAGAGGAAAAGATTGGAGAGGGGCCCACAGGCAGATTCTCACAAGAATATAACATTATTTTCCATAAATTGAGATGTTGGGTATACAGATATGGTTTCATTATTATTCATGTCTTTTACAAATATTATTTTTATAAACTTTCAATTTAACAAAAAATAATTGTAGAGGAACGAAATAAATATTTAATGTACAAATGAAAGTATATAGATTATTTAGAACTGATTTAGGAACACGAGACACTACATACATGCCATTTATCCAGACAATCTACCATTTCACCTGGAGGCTTTGCAAGTGTGTGTGTACTGCCTGTCTCACTGCCAAAGATGCTGGGAAATGGACTGGGGCCAAATCTTTAAGCAAAGCCAACATTGTCCCCAAAGTTTGGGACATGGGAAGAACTAAAGCAGATGACAGAGTCTGAAGCTTGTTATAGGAGTTTTGAGACCAAGGCATCATGTATGATCCTGGGTGACCTTTGGCCATCATAGTGTGTTTCCTTTGAATTTTATTAATTTCCTAATTAATTAATTACTTTACTAATATTACCTTTTCTTTAAGTTAATCTCTTTTAAAAAATGTTTTGTTAAGGAAAGTCTCTTCAATAAATGGTGTTGGGAAAACTGTACAGCCACATGCAAAAGAATGGAAGTAGACCATTATCTGACACCATATGCAAAAATTAACTCAAAATGGATTAAATATTTGAATGTAAGACCTGAAACCATGAAACTTCTAGAAGAAAACATAGGCAGTACACTCTTTGACATCCATCTTAGCAGCATAATTTCAAGTACCATGTCTGACCCAGCAAGGGAAAGAATAGAAAAAATAAACAAATGGGACTATATCAAACTAAAAACCTTCTGCACAGCAAAGGAAACCAACAACAAAACGAAAAGACAACCTAACAATTGGAAGAAGATATTTGCAAATCATATACCTAGTAAGGGGTTAATATCTAAAATATATAGAGAACCCATACATCTCAGCAACAAAAAAAACTAACAACCCAATAAAAAAGTGGGCAAAAGACCTGAACAGACATTTCTCCAAATAGATATACAGATGGCCACAGGCACATGAAAAGATATTCAACATCACTAATTATCAGGGAAATGCAAACAAAACAACGAGATATCACCTCATGCCCATCAGAATGGCTATAACTAACAAGACAGAAAATAACAAGTGTCAGAGAGGATATGGTGAGAAGGGAACTCTCATACATTTCTGGTGGGAGTGCAAACTGGTGTAGTCACTATGGAAAGCAGTATGGAGATTCCTCAAAAAATTAAGAATAGAACTACCATACGATCCAGCTATTCCACTGCTGAGTATTTATCCAAAGAACATGAAAACATGAATGCACAAAGATATATGCACCTCTATGTTTACTGCAGCATTATTCACAATAACCAAGAGTTGGAAACAATGTAGGTGCCCATAAAGGGATGAATGCATAAAGATGTGGTATATATACACAATGGAATACTACTCAACCATAAAAAGCATGAAATCTGGCCATTTGTGACAACATGGATTGACCTGGAGGGTATTATGCTAAGTGAAATAAGTCAGAAGGAGAAAGTCAAATACTGTATGATCTCACTCATAAATAAAAGATAAAAACAATAACAAACAAACACATAGAGATGGAGATTGGATTGGTGGCTACCAGAGGGGAAGGGGGAAGGGGTCATTAGGCACATGTGTGATAGACTGTAATTACTCTTTGGGTGGTGAACATGATGCAATCTACACAGAAATAGAAATATAATGATGTTCACCCAAAATTTATATAATGTTATAAACCAATGTTACCGTAATAAAAAAAATGTTTTGTGAGTATTTTACAGTGGGAACCAGGATGCTTTCTAGATACTTTTGGGTTCAAGAAAATACATTGGAAGTACTTCCACAAAATATGCTATACTTATGTGGCAATGGGCATCTCTCTGTTAATGAGTATGGGTTAATGAAAATGTGGAGAACAATAGAAATGACAATTGCTACGCATACAACTATTAATGTCTTTCATGATAAGAGTATTGCTTTCATTCCTGTGTACCCATACTATTTTTTAAATTAAGCTCCTTACTCTCAAAACAATCATTCAAGGTATCTTTAGTTAACATAAAGAAACTGAGGCTGACAAAGTTTCAATAATTTTACCATGAAGTGGAAGAGATGAGATATGAATCCCAAACTGACTCCAATCCCTTGCTTTTAACAATTGTAGCCAGCTTACCCCTTACTACATCTCAAATATGGACAGGGTTTTCTTGTGAGATAGAGCTCTATTTCTTCTTTGTCAGAGGTAATATCTTGAACAATGTAAGCCACTGTATGTGTAGCTTGACAATTTTCTTCTCCCCTTGGGCATGTTTCAAATCATTATTTTCTGATAAGAAAAATGCTGCTATTTTTATCTAGTGCCATTTATTTTTCAAAAGAAGGGCACTAAAAATGACTGCACAAAGCACCCTGATTCCCTGCCACAATTAGGTCCATCATCCAACCAGAGGCCCACAGTTTATTTTAACTCACAGTGGGCAACTTGGCTGCACTTTACACAGTACCTCAGTTTTTGAAGAGTCGTGACAAATTAAAATTCCTTATTGAAAACCAAAGCTTGTGTGACCTTAGTTAGGAAAAAAGAAATTGGACCAAGGAACAGAATCTTGAGTTAACGATATTCCTTATTTCTTGATTCATTTTCATCATTTCCTCTCTCCCATCTCTTATTCTCTTTATGTCACTTCCCAACCCTTCTCCATTTCCCACATGCAATCGTTCATATATGATTAATGTGTATATTTTGTTATATTTAGTCTTGCTAAATGTTTTTCTTCTTTATTACTATGTGTGCAATTTTTTTAAAATTTTTGTAAACAGAATTACGTTATATAAGAATGGATAAACTACAGCTCAGGCCAAATCCAGCCCACTGCCATTTTGTTGCGTCACAGCCACATCCATTCAATTGGGTCACGTCTACGGGGCTGCTTTCATGCTACAATGGCAGTGTTGAGCAATGGCAAGAGGGATTCTCTGGCTCACAAAGCCGGAAATATTTTCTCTCAGGCCATTTGTAGAACAAGTTGGCCGACCCCTGTCCTAGGGTATTCATTGACCATATTCTGCTCATCCACTCTGGCAGTGAGGGGTGCCAAGCCTCCCACATGATCCCTAACACCCTAAAAAGCACTAAAATGAGCACTTTCAGGAGCGTCCCTCCAGGGACCCGAGAATCTCTCTAGAACACATGCTCAGGACAGGAATGCAGCATCACAATAGAGTGTCCATGTCAGCCGCTCTCCAGCATGGCCACTCCAGCCTGCACTGCCATAGCCACCTCGTCCACTCCAACCCTTGGCCTTGCTTCGCTGTCTACTTCTTGCCAGAGTGATAGGTGTTGAGTGACATTTCATGGTTTAAATTTGCATTATTGATTTTTAATAAGATAAAGCTTCTCTTCAGATGCTTTTTACATTTTTTGAATCTTTTCTTCTGAAAATGGCTACGATCTGTATTTGGCCTATTTCTATTGGAGTTGTTGTCCTTTTAATCATTATTTTTGATGTGCAGGATCCCCTACATATTTTAACGACAATCCTTTACTGAATTGGGACACTTCAAATAACTTCTGCTATCCTGTCATCCATCTATTAATTTTTCCCATTGTGTCCAATGTTGAAAAGAAATCCTTTTTTGGAGGATTAATGCTGAATTAATAGAGCTATCATTATTATTGTTAAAATATTATTATATTGTATGCATATTATATATAATTATATACAATTGCACTGCGTATATTATTATATTATGTATAATGTTATATATAATATATAATGCATATGTTACATGTTATATATTATTTTATTGTTATAAAGTAATAAACACATTATTCTAAGTAAATATTTTTTTCATGGATACGCTTTTATTTTCAAATACTATAGATTTGTAACTGGCTTAATAATTGTATGTAAATTACTTTCAAATACTTGAGATTATATTCTAAGTAAATATTTTTTTCATGGATACGCTTTTATTTTCAAATACTATAGATTTGTAACTGGCTTAATAATTGTATGTAAATTACTTTCAAATACTTGAGATTACTTGCTAACCTCTAAAGGAAGCATATAGAGGGCAAGGGGATGCATCCTTGTCAAATGACCTCAAGTTCTAAACTGGAGAAACCAAGCATCCTTGGGCTATGTGATGACATGGCACACCTGTATATGGAGGACCTAGATTACATCTGTAATAGGAGCAATTTGGGTTTCATTAACATATATGACAGCTGATTGTTCCCGTTGTGCTCCTCCATAGCTGGCTGAAGCATTTGGGGACAGTGTGAAGGGTGTGCTGATGTACCAAGTGCTGGAAAGGCTCAGTAGCCCAGAGGAGAACAAAAATGGGGGAGGGGTTGGGAGGCAATTTGAAATGAAGAGATGTTGCAATAACTATGTCCTGGAACCCATAAAGGGATCTGGACCTGGACATGCCCGCAGGCCCAAGAGGAGTCAGAGGTGGCGCCCTGTGCAGTGAACAGGGACAAAGCTATAGCCAGAGAGATGCGGGGCTAAGGTTGATTAGGCCACTTATGACCCAGAGCTGGAGGACAGCAGTAAGGCCAGCTCCACACGCAGTCCTGCTGGGCTCGCTTCTGTTTATTGCTGAAGTCTGCTCAGGACTGAGGTCTGGCAGCACTTCTCATACCTCCCCTCTCCATCTCTTCCCTCCCCACCCCCTCTTCCTCCCCAAGGTACATTTCAACCATCTGCTGAAGAGTCAAACCCCAGGTCTGAAATTCAGAAGATTTAACAGGGACTGGTTTAAAAATAAGTGTTTCAAATTTCATGAACAGGCTGTGCAATAGACAAAAGAAATCATTAAGGTAGAATGTGGAGCCCCACGTGTCCGGTGAGGTATGGTTTTCCAAATGAAAGGTTAGTGGTTTGGTGTCTTTTAAAATCTTAACAAAGTGTTTGCTTTTCAAAACTAAAGTTACCAAACCAGAGCTTCAGAGACCTTTCTTTTTCCATGCTAAGTGAAATTCCATTCACATTCCTCCTTAAAAGAGCCTGTTCTTCAGACTTTTCCTTCATTCAACAAATATCTCTTGAATACCCACTATGTGCCCACACAGCCTTAGATGCCTGGGATACTACATTGAACGAAGAGACCCAGACCCCTGCCCTGGAAAATCCTAGCTCTCGTCTGCTGGAGACAGATAATAAGCAATGGACATAATAAATAAGTAAACCACGTGTTATAGGTTGAACTTTTTCCCCTCCAAAAAAAGATATATTGAAGTCCTAACCCCAGCACCTGTGATTGTGGATTTATTCAGAAACAGAGTCTTTGCAGATTTGATTTAATCAGGTTAAGATGAGGTCATTAGGGAGGGTAGACCTTAATCCAATATGACTGGTGTCCTTATAAAAAGAGGGAAATTTAGACACACAGACACACAGGAAGAATGCAATGTGATGACACAGAGACACAAAGACGCACACAGAGAAGACGGCCATGTGAAGACACAGACAGTCCAGTTATGCTTCCACAAGCCAAGGAAGGCCTGGGGCTGCCAGACACTGGAAGAGGCAAGGAAGGAGGTTCCTTTAGAGACTTCAGAGGCAGCATGGTGCTTGCTGACACCTTGATTTTGAACTTTTAGCCTCCAGAGCTGTAAGACAATAAAATTGTGTTGTTTTAAGCAGCCCAGTTTTTGGTAATTTTTTATGGTAGCTCTAGGGAACTAATACACCATGTGTGCTTGAAAATGATAAATGCTACAAAACAAAGGAAAAATAGAGCAACACAAGGAGGAGAGGATGTTGGGGGAAGCAGGAGAGCGGGTGCAATATTAAATAGGTGGTCAAGCTAAAACTCCTCTGACCATAAGATTTACCAAGAGTGGAGGGTGGTAGCCCAAAGGACATCTAAGGGAAGGACACGCAGGCACAGGAACTGATGGACAAAGTCCAGCAACTTGTAGCTGATGGGGCTAACATAGAGTAAGGGAGGAGGGGGGTCTTGGCCAGATCATGAGGGCTTGTTGGTGACTGTAGGGGCAGGGCTTTTACTCTGAGTGAGAGGGGAGTCAGGGGTTGGAGGTTGTGAGTAGTGACATGATCTATTTCATATTTGAACACAGTTGCAGAAGTGCTGCACTGGGCCTAGCTATCGGGGGGCAACAGTAGCCTCAAGGAGACCTTGTAAGGCACTAATGTACAAATCTGGACAAGGCACAATGATTGCTTGAACCTGAGTGCCAGCCAAGGGGCTGGTGAGAAGACAAGGTCCTGGATGCATTTTGAAGGTAGAGCCAATGTGCTATCCTAACAAATTGTACGTGGCACATAGGAGAGAAAAGGTAGTCAGGGGTGCTCAGAGGTTTTCAGTTTGACAACTGACAGGATGGAGTTGCCACAACTGAAATGATGCAGAAGCTTACAGGTAGAGAGTGTCGTGGAGTTCAGTTTTGACATGTTAGACATCTGAAATGTCTGCTAGACCTCAGTCTCAGTCTGGGTGCCGGTAGGAAGCAGATGGCACTCTCAAACATATGGAGGAGACTGTAACAAAAACACAATACTCATAGTGTGGGGAGGGTGAAGGGAAACTCATACAGGATGGCGGAGCACCCTGGGTCAGTCACAGTGGGCAGAGGTCAGCTTCGATGGTCTGCAGGGATAGGCAAGGAGTCAGGGGTGCAAAGGGCAGCTGGAGGTGAGGGAGAGGGCAGGAGGGACAGCCTTCTCGAGGGACAAGCAGCTAACTGTAGTAGCAGGAGGCAGGAACGGAATGTGGAGCAAATACTCTGACCTCACTCACCCCCAGCCCTTGTATCTCCTCCTCATGCCTCCCATGGATAGAACCCAGTGGAAGTCAAAGAGATAGAAAACCAATTGGTGGGGCCGGCCCCGTGGCTTGGTGGTTAAGTGAGCGCGCTCCACTGCTGGCGACCCGAGTTCGGATCCCGGGCTCCCACCGGCACGCTGCTTCTCTGGCCATGCTGGGGCCGCGTCCCACGTACAGCAACTAGAAGGATGTGCAGCTATGACACGCAACTATCTACTGGGGCTTTGGGGGGAAAAAATAAATAAAATAAAATCTTTAAAAAAAAAAAAAAAGAAAACCAATTGGTGAAGCCTAAGCTCCCAGGACCAACCAGGGGAAGGACGGAGAGTAAGTGTGCAGGACCAAAGGAAAGTGTCCCACTCAGCCCTTAAGCTACCGTCATGGCAATGAAAGAACACCACAGATTTCACATCGCAGGTCATCTATACAATCCCTGAAGCTACCTAAAGACCGTGGCTCCTTAAAACAACCCAAGGAAGCAGGTTTTCTAATCTCCCTATGTGACAAGATAGCAGTTCATTCTTTATGTCTCTTCATGTAGCTCACGTTAAAATTCATCAATGACTCCTCATAGCTTAAAAAAAATAGTTCAAATCTTTAGCATATCAGCTATGGTCCTGCTACCTCTTTGGCCTGACCTCTCCATTTTTTCCATTTTTACATCAGTCACATCAAATAACTTTCAGTTATCTGAATGGGCCACTCTTTCATACTTCCCTGGCCTTGGAATGCTGTTTTTTCTTACTGGAAGTCCCTGCCATGCTCTCCACGTGAGTTATCTCCACAATATCCCAAGTAGGTAGGTACTGTCTTCTCCAAGAGTCTTTCCTTATGACATCTCTCCCCCGGAGAGAAGGCAGGAGCAGGGAGAGGGGCATCAGTGGAAGTTAACTGGGGTCGGTGGGACTGGGAGGTGCCTACCAAAACCACCTCTGCACATTTATTGAAGGGTCTTCCTTTCCCCTCCCTCCCCACACCTCCCTCACCCACCAACCACAAAAAGGCTCAAGCCCTCTGCTACAAAGCAGTCAGTTCTAGGTGTTCTTCCTCTGTGACCCTCTAATGCTCTATGATTGCCTATGCCACCTAACCCGTTACACTGTCACATTTGGACATTATTTGTCTATATCTACATCTTGACCGTAAATTCATGCAGGCAGAACTCAATTCTCTTCACCTTGGGGACTCTTTGTTGAATGACTGTATCAATTTTGAATCTGCACCCTTCTGCCTTGCGTTTAGTTCATCTTCTAGTTCCCCCCATTATCTTGTATGTTCTGTCCCTTGGAGTACCCAAAGACAATGTAAACCTTCTCTCTTCCAGAGAACATCATCTGAAGCACCTTCAACTAATATTTCCTCAAACATCAAGACATCCAAGGAAATTATGCAATACTGGCAAAAGTTTTTTTCTTTTTTTCTTTTATTTTCCATTCCTCATATAAATATTAGGATGTGACTCCAATTGGGAAGTTTTACTTTCCAATTGTAAATGTGATATTTACAAAAATATCACATTTCCTCTGCTTATTTCAAAATAATTCATTTCAATTATAAGTCAGTCACTCCTGCTTCAACATAGTAAGAAAGAGAGATACATGCATTCACACCTAGAAATAAAGTCTCTTTTGTTAAATATCAACACTGTTTCAAATATGAGATATGACTTGGATAATTTTATTTACAGATGGTTAAAATTATTCCTTGGGAACATGCAGATGTTAGAGGGTTAAGATATAAAACAAGTTCTGTGTCTAGTATGACTCTACAAAAGTTTAGTGATTTAACAGTAAACATGACCTTACAGAAGATATCTGAATAAATCAAAAATTTTTATTTTGAATAAAAGATAGAGTTAATGTTATTAACTTAGAAGTACTAATTAACACTCTCTTTCTTATTTATTTTGCTTCAGGAAAAAAAAATCAGAGATGTTAATACTGTAAGATGAAATAAAAGAAAAAAATACATATTTTTTTTGCCTTTACAAGTTTAGTTAATATCCTTTAAATCAGTCATGTTATCTATGTTCATCACCAATTTTAACTTGAAAAAGCAATCTAGGCAAATAACTACTTTCAGAGCAGTGGTTAATATTAAGAATACTGACTCAAATTAACCATATTTCAATAAGGCCAGAAACTCTAGTTTCTCAATAATGACTAACCTTCAGATTCTAATAACATCAAGACACTTCATACCAAAGGGAGAGCATCTGTTCTTCAGGCTGAATACAAGTATCATTCACATTAATAATTACGCTCGCCCATTACTAACTTGTTAAGCCAGATTTCCCCCAAGACATTTATTTCAGTCAACATGCACATTTGTCGAAAAATATGGTTTTCATAAACAGGACACTGATACAACTTTCCTTCGGAGTATTCAGCCTCTTTTTAAGAAAAAGGAAATGAAGAATAAATATATATATATAACCAGATCTGTGTCATACATATTTTTTGGTCTGAGGAAAGGAATAGAATAAAGTAGTCACTCAGAGTCTTTCTCAGGTCTTTAGTCAGAAAACCCAGATGCACTTTGTAGTTTTCTCTTGAATACACTATTTCTTTGAAGATACATACAAAAATAAAACACAATCTGCAAAAAGTATAAGTATGTATTCAACCTTTTGAGTTCTAATAAAATATGTTAAAAAAAGTCAAGCTTGGGGCTGGCCCAGTAGCATAGTGGTTAAGTTTGAGCACTCCGCTTCAGCGGCCCAGGGATCACCGGTTTGAATCCCGGATATGGACCTACACACCGCTCATCAAGCCATGCTGTGGCAGGCGTCCCACATATAAAGTAGAGGAAGACGGGCACAGATATTAGCTCATGGCTAATCTTCCTCAGCAAAAAGAGGAAGATTGGCAATAAATGTTAGCTCAGGGCCAATCTTCCTCACCAAAAAAAAAAAAAATTCAAGTTTGTACCATTATCATCCAATAGACGAAAAGATGTCTACATTTGCAGATAAAAAATAAACACCTTGAGTGGTATCCTCCCAGAGCATGAGAAGAGTTGAAAAATTGATGCCAGGAGAAATAACACATAGTCAATAGTTTCTATAAACAAGGAAAACTAGAGAAAATACTTAGAACAAATTACCTACAGACAGGGAATTTACATATATATATATATATATATATACATAAATATACAGATATGTAAAATTTATATGTTATCAACAACTATATTAATTATTAGATATCATATGATCTTTTTAAGGAAACGGACATCTGTTTTTACACCTTTATTCCTGCTTTAATGAAGAAAAGGCAGCTAGCTTCAGAGAAGCAGATATTATGTGAGGAATTTCCAATTTTACGCCCCTTTTCTAAGAGCAAAATTACCTCGATTGAGCTTTTTTTCTCTTGCTACATACATTTTTGATTAATTGACATACTAGGAAGTAGTTATTTGCAAGGCTGGGATATGTCTGATTTTAAGGTTAGAATACTTGATCCAATAAGTGTCCCACAGGGCCACCTTGGAAAATCTGGGAATTGAGTCCTCAGCTCACAAGTGAGGAAAGTATGTTATTTGAAACTACACTCATCCCCTCCTCTGTAATAGCGCCTTTAGTGATGGTTACCACCCACCGTCATGTCTAACTCATAACAGTTACTGTTAGGCTTCTCCAACCACCCATGAAGTTTGCTTGTAAAGATCATTGCTACCAATTGTTAGCTAATAGTGGCTCGGATCACATCCTTGTTCAGACCACCAAAGCAATCAGTTCTTTACATAACATACACATTATGGAACAAAGAGAGAGAAAGCTTACCCTTAAGGTTACTTAAGAAAAGTGGTCTGGCAAAACATATGAAGGTTGTAATTTTTAATTCAAGCATGAAGGTTTTGTATCTTCTTTTCTCTTTGGAGAGAGGCCTCAATTCTAAGGTCCCACAAATAGTCAGGCAAATTGGTATTTTTTGTAATTTTCCACATGCAGAAAACTTCAGTGAGTTTAAAAGACTTGTTCAAAGCTTGCACTGGAGACAGATGAAAGTCAGGTGTGGGAGTGGTATCCGTTCTACTCTGTAGCACTAACTTCCAGAGGGCATGGTCTGAGGGCAGCTCAGTCTCCTCTTCCTCATCCCCTGTGTCCTTTAGATGAACACATTATCACTTATATATTTAGAATAACAATCTTGTGACTCTTAAAGGTGTTTTGGAATTTATTAGCAATCTAATGAAAAATGTCCTGCCAATTCTTAAGATGTAGATCTCTGTCCAGTCCATTAAATACAAACAAAACAATACATCGTAAAACTAAAACAGTCTCTCTATATAAAAGGGATTTTTCTCCTTGGTTAATCTGAGTTAATTATGTTGATAAAGATCACCCAGGGCTCTCGTCATCACTAGTTTCATTCACACTCTTTCACATACATTATCTCCTATGAAACTATCAATAATTTTCAAGATAAATATGATAACCGCAATACTGGCGCTACAATAATTGAGGCTCAGGGTAGTTCAGCGACCTGCCCAGGGTCAAGGAAGTAGTAAATTGCAGAGCAGATGTGTGAGGACCACTCCAGGCTACACGGCCTCCACTCCCCACAGGGTCAGCAATGGCTCCTGGGCGACCCTGACTAACAAGGCCTGGGAGGAGACTTTATGAAGGTTTTCAACAACATCAAGTCAGACTATCACATATTTTACTGATTTATTTTGTTTACCTCCCTTCACTAGAATATAAGTTCAACAAGGTCAGAGGTTTCTGCTTCATTTACTGCTGTATCTCCAGCACCTAAGCGTACCTGACACAGGTGCTCAACAAATACTTTTGGCATGAACAACAGGAATTAAAATTAAAAATAAAAATTCCTAATTATCTAGAGGATGCATATGATTAGAATGTGCATTTCCTAAACATTTTGGTTAATTTCAGTTTGACTGCTTTATGGAAGTAAACACTGAAGAACTCACTGAAGGCTTAATCTTCAGAACACTGAAATCCCATTATACGTGGTCTTGAGTTCCATCATCTAGGCCAGACTTAAGACATCCAGATGTAAGATCCCTTAGGCCATAATTAACTTCATTCTTCACGACAGCAGCAGCTCCAAAGCACAGCAGATGCCACTCTTTAATTCCGGCTGGTGCTGAAATAACACTTTCTCTCTTTCTCTTTCTCTCGCTCTCTCTTTTTCTCTCTTTCTTCCTTTCCTTTCTTTTCTAAATAGATCTTTCAATTAGTTAGTTTAATTTTAAGAATCACTCTGGATTTTGCTAGAGGATTTGATTTCCGAACTTCCCCAGGGGTCATTGAAAACACTGATTTAGCCAACTCATAAAGCTCTTTACCATTGTTCTTCCTTCCTTCCTTCAGGATTTCTTGTTTTCTGCACTGGATCCATGATAGATAGCCTTTCTGCTCAAGTGAAAAGAGTCTAAAAGCAACACACCTGGAAAGGGAGGTTACCAGGAATGCTTCTGTGCATAGGGTCTCCTAGCTCCAAAAGCCACCCCTCACCTTTCCTCTGTTGAAAGTCAGCTCAAAAGATCAGATACCAGGAAACTAGTGAGATCAGAACATTGTACCCGACACTACTTGCTTCTCTCACTTCTGTGCCCATCTCCAATCCCAGATCAGACACTCAGTGACCTTCTCCACCTCTCTAAAAATTCATAATCTCAAAAGATGATCTGCCATTGATTATTTATACTTTCAGGTGCTGAGTCAATATGTTTTTCCTCTCTCTGCATTATTTGCATTTAACCTGGCTCATTTTATGAAATAAAACCTTATCCCCTATTACAAGAATTTCAGGCATTAGAGAACAGGGAGGGAAAGACTAATTTTAAGCAGGGCCAACTCAAATTGGGTAATTAATTCAATTATTGTTGTTCCCACAGGACAAACACTCTAATAAAAGCTATGGACATAAAAGTACACGAGCCTCAGACTTTACACCAAGGAGGTTCCTGGCTGGGCAACTCACCACTCTATATTTGATAAATGTTGGTGTTGACAGCCCACCACACATTCCTCCCGTCTCATCACTCATATCCCAAATTGATTTTACTGCTTTAAAATGCACAATACCGCTAGGTCTTTTCCTACTGCTCCTCTCATCCCCATTGGGACATGCACACTTGGATCAATTTCCAGGAATTTTGATTTGTTAGCTAATTCTCTCTTGCAGGTCATTTTAGGAAAACACTGATCTAAATTTCTGAATCTAAGCTTTAGAATCAGGCACATCTTAATTCAAATTCTGCCTCTTCTATTTTTTTTTCTTTATTGTGGTAACAGTGGTTTATAACATTGTATAAATTTCAGGTGTACATCATTATACTTCTATTTCTGCATGGATGACATCATGTTCTCATGTTCACCACCCAAATACTAATTACAATCCATCACCACACACATGTGCCTAATTATTCCTTTCGCCCTCCTTCCTCCTCCCTTCTCGTCTGGTAACCACCAATTTGAGAGTTCTTGAGCAGGCTACTAAAAGACTCTGAACCTCAGCTAATATAGTTACGCATTAAGGGTAACATTTATTGCAATAGGTTGTCGTAAGTGTCATGGTGATATGTGGTGTCCATCATGAGATATAAAGAGAACGTCATGATATTTGTGAAACACGGTGGCTACTAATAAATATCAACCCCTTTCCTCTACCTTTTCTCCTTCTTCCAGGTTACTCTTCTCTCACTCCCAGTATGTTTGAAGAACTTTGGATCAGGGAGGAGAGTGATAGAGGGAAGAGAGAAGCTATTATTATACTGAGTGTCCCATGAAACCTGGTAAACCTGGTACTTGCATTCCTTTTTCTTCTACCTCTGCCCTTTTAAGTGTCAAACCCAAACTCATGGTTCTCATTTCCTCCTCCTCCAAAGACAATGTTTGCGTTTGACAAAAACAGGCACTTCCAGCAGAGGGAGGAGCTATGACCCAGGAGCACATAACACTGAGTTTGTACTGCATATCCATTAATTTTGTCAGTTAAATGCCAGAAAGATTGCACTATCGCTTGAGAGGAAGGCAAAGAAGTGAAATGATTGAGATTTGACTTCACAGGAGGACAGCGGTAGTTCTGAAATAACATGGAGCTTGTTTAATTCAGCACTTCCATATGTGACATGGCATATATGTAAGAGACTCCAGAGAAACTGAAAAGATCATCCACTAATAAAGCTTAATAGGACCAGCATGAAGACATCTCTGCCCTTAGGTTGGACCACTTAACCACTGCTTCTCATGATGAGTTTAACATAAAACATGGAGTTTGATGTTTGACTTAATAAGAGCTTTATTGTAAAAGGGAAAGACACATTGATAATATACATATGTACATACATAGTATAAGCATCACCTACAAATATGCTTATAACTATATTTCTATATACAAATATGCATGTGTGTATGTGTGTGCATGCGTGTTTGTATACATACAATTATATATTTGAGTTTATAACTTTTCATATGCATTTATATACATTTATAGTCATATATAAACAGCTTTCATGAATATGCATATTGTATGTATATGTGTGTGTATCTAAATATACAGATAATCATATGTACACTAATATGTCTCTAAACATAATACACAACTGTAGAATAGATTCATGATTATGGAAACCAATGAGTTCAGACACACGCACAGACAAATATAAGACTTATCTACAGATCTCAAAATGTGGTTCTGGAATAGGACTATCAGCATCACCCGGCAACCTATTAAAACGGCAGATTCTCAGACCCCACCAGGACTAACTGAATCAGAAACACTGAGACCCAGCCAGCTGTGTTTTAACAAGTCCTCCAGGAGACTCTGATTTACACTTTAGGATGAGCATGACCGTATTATACAATATGTAGTAAATGTACTTTGAATGTATTTTATTTACAGGAGTATACATATATGCCCTTAGGCTAACAAATAATAAAATAAATACTTGCATATATTGATAAATGTAAAGCAACTGCCCTTAGTTAGGGGAGATACACTACTTGGATTAATCCCTTTGGCCTGCAGAAGGGACCTGCTCACACCTCCCCTCCCAGCACAGCATCTCCACAACCTAGGCAGTGACTGAGGAGGTCTAAACTCACACCCCAGCACGGGTGGACAGAGCCAAGAAGTGGAGGGTATCTTAGGAGGGTGAGTGAGCATCAGGTGCAGATCCCTCACTCTGCCACATGTTAAACTGCATGTTGGTATGGTTTATACAGACACTGTCTCTTTAGCGTGCACTAGCCCCAACCCTGCACTAAGTTTGGGCCATGAAGGGAGCATCTTCTGAATAGGACTAAGGCCTACAGTTTTTGGGTTTGCTCTGCTCCCAAATGTACCTCTGACTGGGTCCACAAGGGACAGAATAAAAAGGGTATGAGGATAACCCGAGAGAGCAGAAGGCTGCGTGCCAAGAAACTCCTGTTTACTTTTGGCTCTGCCGCTGCTAGTCTGATAATCATACATTTGTTAAGAGCCTTTTATATGTCCAACACTCACTAAGATACTATGGAAGTTTCCAGAAAAATGCAAGAACTTGCCCTTGCCCTTTGGCAGCTTACAGTCTAGTGTCTGACAATATCAATGCATAAAATCAAATCAAATGAGATCTGAAAGAGCAGCCTTGTGCTGGACTGAACAATGCTGACATTATAAGTGGCAGGAAGAATAAATTATGAACAACGAAAATTTTGGTAGGAGATGTGAAGTTTCAACTGGGATTTGAAGAGCAAAGAATAGTTGAATAGGGGAGCTAAAGCAAAATCCTTTTATTTGTGCAGACTTCCTACTCTGTCAATTTGGGTTAGTAATGACTGACCCCTGACTCTAAGACTATTGGGGTATAGATGTGAGATGATAAGTCTGAGAGGAATATGAAGTTTAAAACTTAAAACAAACACCAATATAGTGCACGTTTGAGAACTTCTCCCTGACACCAAGACAAACACATTGGGTGTTTGCATCTCTAGGTTTCATTATAACAGCATCTATGTCACCCCACAGTCTTCAGGGCAGACACGCATACATGCTATCCTCTTCCCAGTTTAACATATGTAGACCCTGGTCAGTAAAGTCGTCTATTCATTCCAAAATATCCACTAACTTCTGAATAAGGTCTAAAGGTCTAAAGACAGCCTTTCTCCTCAAGCTGTGCCTTTCAGACTCCCAGCAACCACAACAAAGTGGTCCACATTCTGAAATCCAGCACGGTGCAGCCCCACTGCCACTGTGGCTCAAAGGCTGAATCTAGATTTTAATAACTTGTCCCCCAAGTTTGCCTTTCTGCCTTGTCTTTTCTTTGCCAATTCATTCTCCACACTGCCACCGGAACAAGATTGTCAGATTTAACACATAAAAATACAGGGTGCCCAGTTACAAGTTGAATTTTAGGTCAGCAATGAATAACTTTTTTAGTGTGTGTCCCACACAATACTTGGAATGTGCTTATACCAAATAATTATTCATTATTTACCTGAAATTTAGCTGTATTTTATCTGACAACTGCACACTAGAGTGCTGCTTCCAAGTGCTAATCTGATCACACTGCTCCTCTGTTGAACTCCACCCCTCTTCAAAAGCTGGGGAGGGCATACAGGGCCCTTTCTGAAGTAGTTCCTCATGTGTTTCCAGCTTTATCTCCTTCCCTTCACTCAGATATGCAAATCCAATGTTCCTATAATCCACCCAATCTATTTTCAGTCCCAAACATGTCTCTGTCATTCCTGTCTATTTGTCTTTGCTATGCTGCTCTCCCTCCCTCAAATGCCTCCTCAACCTCTCCCCCATCCTGCTACCCTACCAGCATCTCCTCACCCTTTAGCAAATGTATAACTTCCTTTGGAATCCTCAAAATTCCTGGATCTGAGTCGTATCCCTTCTGCCCTTTGTAATAAAATCCTGGGTAACTATCTATCTTAGACCTAATAACATAATCTGTTATAATTATCTACTTATCTACCTCCTCACCTTGATAGTGAACATCTGAGGGGGTGGATGTTATCTTTTATCTCTTTCCTCTCTGCCTTTGAGAAATTCCTTGTACTTTACACTAAAAAATGGGTTTTGAATGAATGTATGAATAAATCAGTCAATCTCATCATAACCTTCCATAAAAAAAAAATTAGAAAGAGACCACGTGGGGGTTTCCAGAAAATACACTAACTGTGTTTTATACATTTGTCAAGTGAGAAAGGATTGACCAGGATTTACTCTTTGATTAGATTGATTAATGCAATGGATGATGGTTTCTGAAAGGAAACTATTCAACCCAGCAGAAGCACAGTGACATAAATTCAATATCAATTGATTCCACTGGATTACAACACATTGAATGTACATTTCATTTTCAACTTTTCATAAGACTTGAACGTATTTCAAAGGAAATAGATATTTTTGCTATTTATTGAAAATAGTTAAGGACGAAAACTTTTCAAGGGTTTCAAGGTTACCATAAAATAATTAGCAGAGAATGTGACATTACAAATTGGATCAGAGAAAATTTTAAAGCAACCTCTCATTTATAGACATATATTTCATTCATTTATTAAAGTGTTCACTTATTCTTTCATTGATGGATGTTTATTAAATGCCAATCACTATGTCCAGTGTTAGGGATACAGAAATAAATGGTCATAGAGAAGAAGAATCTACATCATATTGATGTGTCAGATAGACTTCCTGGTAGAAGTGATATCTAAGCCAAATATTGAAGAACTAGTACAAATCACAAAAATGAATAAGCTAAAGATGGAAGGTCTTCCATGTTGAGGGATTTCTTTGCTACTTTTTTGCTACCTATGAGAATGAAAAACAAGAATTCTACACCCAATATGCAGAAGGTAAGGAAGACAAAATTTAAGCACAAAAAATTTGGAAGTGTAAAAGTGAAATAACTTGGCTGGTATGGAACAAAATGGAAGAAAGCTTCTGACTGAAATGACAGAAGACAGTACATCCAAGGTTGCTTTATTGCTACTAAAGATATAGGCAGAAGGTAAGTGGAGAGAAAATGTAATACCTTAGAGAAAAAAAATGACATAAAGGCAAGAATGTGAAGGTAATGTTACATGGCAGATGTTTGGTATTTATGAAAGCACTAGAGAATTTTGGTGGACATGCTTTTAAGTAACTGACAAATAATTAAAAAAATATGGTTAAGGAACAGGAGGGATAAGACTAAAGGATTAATTCCTGGATTTGTCAGTGATTAAGTAGGTTCTAGAACTTTGTTGTATCAAGGTCAACACACTTGAATGACTGATAGAAGCTTTAATTAAGTTTTCTAGAGATAATAGAAGCAAAGATGCATGGGTTCTGCAGTCAAAGAAACCTGGGGTCAAATCTGATTTTCCTGAAAGCTGTAGGAACTTCAGCAAGTTACCTCACCCTTTTGAGTCAGTTTTTTCATCAGTAAATTGGGGTAATCAATCCCCCTGTTAGAAATATTTTGGGACTTAAATGAGATACTGTCTATAATTTCACCTACCATTACATATAATGGGAAACACATAACCTGTTTAGGATAATTGCCTTTCCATGATTCCTTTGAAGAGAACATGAGGGTGATTACCAGTGTTGATAAACAATACCCTTAAAAATAAAAAATACTATGTTGGCAGATAAGGAACAAACACATACCTATTTTTACACCATGATAGAAGAATTAGATTAATGTAATGACTAAAACTGTGCTCCCAAGTCTGATTCTTTTGGGAAGAAATCATATTTAGAAAGACTTAATCTTAAATCTACTTTCCCTAAATTATAGATGATTAAACCTATGTAAGTCAAGTCAAAACTATATTTAGCTGTTTGAATGACTTCTTTTCTAATACATTTTAGAATCATGACATGTCTTTCTGTCCCATTGCCAACTTTGAATCTCAAACTATTGTAGAGCCAAGAATAGTTACTGATTAAATCAAGACTAAAGGGGTAGAAGAGAGAATCCTACTCCGTTTATTAGGTATAGGTCTACCACATAATTAATACTATTATCACTATATAAATAATACCATCTTATAAATATACAGCATTTTCTACATCTTAGAATGCATTGATGACCTTTTCTCATCCTCACCACAAACTTGTAATGCAGGATAGAGATATACGCCTTTCATTAGCTAAGGAAGGAATAGAACACATAACACAAAGTAACTTGACCAAGTATAGCACATAGTGTTGATCAGAGCCAGGGCTGGAACTAAGGCCCCTCCTACTTTGTCTAGGATGATTTTCATATAATTCACTGGGCTCCTTTCCCTACCTGAACAGATCGCTAGATCAGAGAGCTGCATTGCTTCTAGAATAAAAATATATTGGGAGATAGGTAGTAGCTAGAAATAAAGAACAAAAGAATGAAGAAAAAAAAAGAGAAACCTGGATATAGATTTATTTGCATACAGGTAACACATACTCCTGGAATATCTTCATGATGCTTAATATACTAAATTGAATACTACATTGCCACAGCTTGATTATGTACAAGGGAAGGAAATTCCTACATAATATAATTTTGACTCAGAACCATAATAAAATCACTCTTAGGAACACAGAAATTCTTATACACTTTACCTTTATTCATTTTACAGTTATTCATTGACCTTCCAAAGCAAGGTATTGTACTAATTGCTACGGTTATTCAAAGAAATAAAAAGAGTTTTATAAAAGACATATCACATATAAAATATAACATAAAAAGGAAATTAATATTTAAATGAAATTAAATGTAAAATTACATTAACTTTTTAAAAAAGATCTGTTTTTGTTTTCTGTTAATGTATTAGTATAAATGAGTAGACTTTGCTAGATGAAAATTTCTGGCTTCCCTAAAACTCCCCTGCACTTTCTCTTTCAGAGAGAAATTCATAGCGCTCTCCGGTGTCTCTGACCCAGCTCTTTTCCTGTGGAAGCTGCTGGGTTTCACCAGGCTCAATACATCTGAAGGGAGAGGGAGGCACAAAAATGTAGCTGAGGGGCCCATTCAAAGTGAACAATAAGAGGAAATTAGCTGGCAGAGGAGGGCATTTCCTGTTACTTACAGAGCAGAACTTGAATTATCAGGCAGGCGGTTTTCATTTCCTGAAATCCAGAGCTGAGGAAATGGAAACATTTTCTAACTACTAAAGTTTTCATGTAACATACTATCAAACAGTATCATAATCGTTTAAATGATTTCTATCAATTGTTGGAATTAGTGATAATAAAACATCTTGAATTTATGCACAATTTTAACCTTATCTAAATATTTCTAAACCTCACATTTTATTCACAATTTGTATAGCTTTAGGCTTTGGGTTCCTGCCAACCAGAGGCTTGGAGGGGGTCAATTGGGAGTTATTACTGAACATTTATCTTTTTTCATCTCTCACTAGCATTTAGGTTCAGATTGGAAACAGGGAATACCCAACATTAATTTTTTTCACTGTACTGAATACTTTGTGGAAGAAAACTGAGTCTAAAAATGTACACAAAATATTAACTTTGGTATCACCAATGATGATGGAAAGAAAGAAGAAAAATTAAGTGATGGTACAAAATATCTATTTCAAATTTCCATTGAGTGCTTCCAGAAAACAAGCAGAAAATAGACTCTCGAGAATCATATCTGATGTTGGCCTAAAATCTTTGCTTCTTCACCATTTACAGGAAATTGATTTTCTGTGATGGAAATCATCAGCTCTGCAGGCTCTTTGAAGTCCTGTCAAAGACCACTGTGCTTTTTCAAGCATTGTTTGTAAACTATCAGAATATTCTCTCACGAAATTAATCATCAGATAAGAGACCAGAAGCCAAATATTTTTTGTCCATATTGACAGTCTCAATGTTTCTCAAATCATATCTTTTCATCTCTTTCATTTACTGTGGAATCCTCCAAATTGCATAGGTATGGGAAAAAAAAAGTACCACAGGTTTATTTTTCAGAGGTGCCCTCCCTGGTTTTGATGGCAATACAAAATGTGTATCTGAAATAGCCTTGTCCTCGGGGAGCAGGAGTAAGCAGAGGGGCAGCGTCAAGCACAGGCATAGGGCCAAGAATTGAAATCTGAAAGTCAAACCTATCAGGAATGCATCAAAATCCTATTAATTCTGCTAAAGTCACAGGGTTTGATTTTAACAGTCTGGCGCTGGAAGCGCATTTGTCTTCGGGTGAGTTGGAGTAAAGCCCCCCTTCCACTATGTCTGACTCGCAGACTGACATTTTATGTAATTAAAGGAAGCATCTTCATCTTGAATGTTGATCATTCCCGGATTTGTAGAAAGCAGCATCTGACAGTAATGTGACCACTCTAAGAAACACTTTTAACGTCATTGTTTTGTGATTAAAAAAAAAAAAAAGACATAAGCACGTGCACACATTCCCCTAGGTGAAATTGATCCTGTGGTGTATACAGTACCAATACCTGATGGATGTTCTAGAGTCAGCACAGGGCATGTGTGTACAAGGCCAGGGGCGGGATGGGGGTGAGCGGGGATTTGGGTGGAGGGGGATGGATAGGGGACTAGTTTTGACACAGTATTTCTTGGAAGAGCTTTGAAATTCAGAGATACAGACTTTTCATACATACTTTCTTCTTGTTCAAACTACTGCCTCTGCCATCTTTTTAGAAGTTATATCAATACTATGATAATGAGCAAACTACTGAGAATTTAAGAAGGAAAAATGTGGGAACCTTAGAAGTCTGCCTTAAGCCCTCTGGGCCCCAGGGCCGAAGCCACGCGCTCCGGTGGCCTTCTCAGTAGTGACCCTCCATTTGGAGCTCCATCTTTGTCAACTGTTTTCACGTGGTCCCAAATTCAGGAGGAGAAGAGGGGTTCCCTCGGACACCTCAGCGTGTGCTAAGCTCCTTTACCCTCATACTAGCACCCCCCATACTAGGTATTATTATTAGTCATATTTTACACGAGGGAATTAAGCCCTTTGGTGTTAACGACTACCGAAAAGCTCTCAACACCACACAGCACTCAGGGCTTGTCCACCACCGTGGAAGCTGACGGCACTTCCATCCGTATCTGACTCTTGACTCCCAGGCTCGGAGGCCAGTGGCCATCCCCACTCCCCCCATCCTGTAAGGCTTGACAAATTGATATTCACTTCAAACCAACACCCCACACCCTTTTGAAAATAAGAAGCCTCAATATGATCCCAAGTTCATAGAATACATTTTTGTTTAAATACGTATAGTAAGGTTCTTGATAGCTTTATTGTATAAGTGTGTTCTTTCTTTCTTGAGCATAAAAATACTATGGGCTCACTGCAGAAGATTCAGAAAAGAGGGAAAAGTAAAAAAGTAAAGGTCTGTAATCTGATCTATATAATTGTTAAGTGTATATTTAAATATATTCATCTACTTATCTGCCTTGTTGACTATAGTCATGGGGGAGGGGAGAGGAAAAAAAGCCTGTCTTAATCTCAGGTGTTAAACAAACAAACAAACAAAAAAAAACAACTACCACCACAACTACCAGCATAACAAAAACATTTCAAACCTAAGGCAGAGAATGAGTACTGCCTCTCAGGGACTGAGACCAAAGTAGACTCAGTGGTCTTAGTGTAACACAAGCTAGATAGTGATATACAAGGTCATACTAAAACTATAACATTAAATAAGATGTTAGTATAACTATAGGATATCTCAGTATGTGGGAAATATGAATTAATACCTAAATTTTGGTCAGATTGGTCACACTATAAGTAGAGTGCTAGTCCAATTTGTAGTCTCAGCAATTGAGTGATAATATCAAGAATGTGGATAAGGTGTATTGGAAAGCAACACTCAGTCATATTTAAAAGATAAAGAAATTAGACACTAAAAACTAGTAAATGAATTGATTTTAAGCCAAGCAAATGCCTAGGTTGGGTGAAGATGTTAATTTTTACGCATATAATGGGTTCAACTGCAAGGAAATAACATTCAAGGAGAGGTAGTTGCTCAGTATACCCAATAACCAAGGTGTGACAGGTATGGATGCCAAAGAAGAGCAACAAGAAGGAAAAAGTAAATCGTTAAAAAAAACAAAAAGCTGATGTAAAAAGTAGGAAAAGTTTTTAGTCCAATCACTGAAGAGACATTATAGCACTTACCTTAATTTCTCCTTGCTGTGAGGTTCTAGAGGAAAGTGTGTGTTTGTGTGTGTACATGCATGCACAGAACGAACCTTGATCATGCATCTCCCACATGCCAGACACTGTTTATACATTCAGTGTCTATTCTTCCCAAACACCAAAATAAATATAGGTTTTGCCACTTTTTTACATAAGAGGAAAATGACACAAAGGAAGAAATAACACGTATAGATGGGCACCTTTCAGGCAGAAGAGGCACGTTTGAGTGCAGACCTGTGTGACTTCAGAGCCTCTATTTTCCCAGCAGTCATTACTGAAGAAAACAGATCATTATCTGTCTCCCTAAACATGAGTGTTGTCTGACACAGAGGCCACAAAACTCCTAAGGGGAAGGCCTCTTCAGCTCTGCGCTTTCTATTTTCAGTTATTTCATCATTAAGCTCAATAAGTGGTATTTCCTTCCTTAATTCAGCCACACGAATTAATTCTAGTCTCACAATGATGAGGTGTGAAACAAGGGGTATTGTCTCTCACTCTGACCGTTTGTCGTGTTTCAGGGAACTGAAGTCTAGAGGAGCATGCGCTGGCCGGGGCCGTCATCCTTTTAGACCAGGGATGTGGGGAGCAATGCAGAGATTAGAAAGGGGAGAGGTTCTGCGAATGAAATGGGAAGGAAACGGTAAACCCTCCTGTGGGCACAGCATTTTCAGGCTCAAGGACTCAAGTGTGTGAGTTTTCATTATTATAAATTAAAAACATTTTAAAATCATAGTTTTGGAGACCATTTAATGACATGGGAAAGATCACAATCTAAGGTAAAGTACAAAAATTCAGGATACTAAATTTTAAATGTGTAAGATTTTATGCACACACAGGTACATATAGTTTCCATTTGTGTGATACATATACAAGTATATAGTCATATGCTAATAATTAATGAGCACATATAAAGAGAGAGAGCATTTAAAAACACAGCAAAATAAAGACTATGATATCAAAATATTAAAAGTCATTATTACTCAGCAATTCAATTACAAGTGTTTCATATTTTCTCACTTTTTGTAATTTATAAACTTTCTAAACTGAGCATGCTCTTTTATAATCAGAAAAATATATAAACATAGTAGCTATTTAATAATTTCTCCCAAATTAGTAATAATAATCATGCCCATCTTAATGTGTATGTATTTCTCACTACTCTCAAGAATTCCTACTACTTTCACTGTTGTTTTGAGAAGGAAAATGCAGCCTCCTTCTAGATAATTTTTTAATGTGAGCACTTGGGACATAGAAATTTTGAGAGCTTAAAAAGATGTGAATTATATTTAATCAGATCTTGATAGAGAAAAGTAAATAGGCCTGTTAACCATTAGCTACTCAACCATTAAACATTTTGGTGTCATGAATGGTAGATGCCGTGGCCAGGTTTTGAGCATACAACGACAGATGAGCAATAGCCGCTGTGGCTTGCCAGTAGGTGGGGGAGGTCTTTGTGTTGCTCTTTGCTGATAAAGAACGTGTACAACCACCAAGTTTGGCTGACAGAAAACCCTTCTGGACCATTTTCCTTAGAAAGCTCTGTTTTAGCATTTACCACATGTACCAGAAAAACTTGACCTTTACTCTACTGAATGCCCAGCATGGTGAGGACACCTCGTCTTTCGCTCTAGCAGACAGGCCTTGACTTCAGGGAAACAGTAAATTCCCTACACCAGAAATAGAAGGTCAAGAGTCTGAGATCAAAGCAGAACCTGTATGTGTCACATGGCCTCTGAGGACATCGCCAGCCAGCACAATGGTCCCAACATCTCTAGTGAGGCCTGCTTAGGCCAGACAGCCTATGGCATCATTCCTCTCCCTTCCGATGACCCTTGGTGTCCAGTCAGGAGCTGTCGTCACAAGTGTTTCACTTTTTTCATATCTAGAGAATAGCTCAAAATAGTGTGTACTGAGGGTTTGTGGTGATCTTGTTATGTTAGCCACTCAATGATCAAAAACTACACAACGACATTTTGCAGCTGTCAGATCGAAATACCATGATTTGTGTGTTCGATAAATAATAGAAATTAAACTTCATCTCCTTTATCCGAACTTGCTCAAGGAGAAGAGGTAGCTTCAGGCCAGTGGGCAGGAAAACAGAGCATTTGTGGAGGGCAGAGGAGCCAAGAGGACATCTGAAATTACTCGACGAAAGCCAACATTTTATGTCCCTGCTGTAACTCTATCCTGTTTTGAAAAAGCAATAACCTTCTTTCTATCTGAGTGACAGCTATGTGGGGGTGTTGCTATAGTTCTCAGCAAATTAGAAATGGAAAAATCAACCTACGTGGTAGGGTAGGGGAGGTGCAAAAGGAAGTAAGGGGCTTCTGTAATGGCTAATGGATCAGAACACGGTCACAAGAGCCTGTCAGGTTTCCTACCTAAAAGCCATGAGACTAACACTCAGCAACGTCAGGGTAACTGATTCAAGGTCACTCAACCGAAAGGGTAGGCCGCAGGGTCCATGAGCACTTTCTTCCCACTCTTTTCATCTATATGCTCTTCCCTGATTACCTGTTGCACTGGGCACTTCCTGCTTTTTCTCCTGCTCTTACAGTCTTCTTACCGATCATTTGTCTGTTTCAACCCACAATTGCCCTTTGCCATGGAGATATGATGTCCATGTGTGGAAGGAGAGGCTGACATAGCTCACCATGGCCCACAGCAGCCACCCCGACTGTGACCCTGCTTTGTCTCTACCACACTCTCACCCTACAGCACCTCACCACTGCAGACACTGCATGAAAAACTTCCACATTTTACCCAGAGAAGGGCATCTGGAAGCTGCTGCACCATTGCCCGCCTTTCATAGAGCGGCAGAGGACACTGCTGTGTGATTTAATAGCACCATCTCTGCTAGTGTCCCAGGGCGCCTTTCATTTGAGAAGCGTCTGCACACAATGCTAATATTGGCAAGATTTCTGAAAAGCTAACTCAGGTACTAAATCATGCCAAATGAACAAGTCAAATCCGCATTGGGCTTCTCCCAAGGTAACTCTGGGAGAGAAAAGTAAAGGTTATGTCAGTGACTGAAACAGAAGTCAACCCAATGCCCTTTCAGGGGAAAAAAAATTTAAGACCATATAGTCTTAAAGTGGATTTCTTCATAACTACCTCCACACGCCGCCTGCCTCTCTTTCTGCTCTCCGTTCTAGTCCTAAGTTTCACACTTTCGTGTCACTGTCCCTAGTTTGTACCCTGCTTTTCTAAGTCTTCCTGTCTCTTCTCCCTCCAAAATTGGAATATATCCCTGCTCCCTTAAATGCATGGTTGTGTCAGTCTGGCCTTGGCTATAGATCGATTTTACACTGATGCTTCTCCCAACCAGGCTTTTGCCCATTATCTTTTCCCACATGAAGAAAAGAGCAAGACAGATCTATGTGATGTAGCAAGTGTTGGAGCTCAGCTCAGGTGACCCTGACACAGGGAAGCAGGGGCTGTCGCCTTCACAGGGCTGTCCTTCAATCAGCTGCAGAGTCTAAGCCTGAGTAAGGGCTCTAAGTACACTGTTGTTTTGCTCTGCACCTTAAACAAAACAGGAATTAATAATTGGGCATTATATTTAAATTGTTAAAGCTTTGTAATTCTAATCGGCCAGGGTTCTCAGATCTTAGAAATGGAGTTTTCCAGTGGGTTTTGCTGGAAATACACCATTGCATTACCAGTTATTATTTTTCTAAAAATAAATCACTACATTTTGTCCAGTGTTCCTTGAAAGTTCACAACAAATGTCAAGTCTTTGTAGTTTCTATTCATAACTCAAGCGTCTTTACATAAACTTTGCCCATATTGAAGTTTTCTTTCAAAAAGAAACCTTTTCTTTATTGTGTTTTTCTATCATCCTCACAGTTAATTTTCCCTTATGGATGAATTGGATTCTTCCTTTGTGATATGTTCATTTGTCCTTTCTGTGAGTGGATAGCTGCTCTGTGCATCACCGTGGCCTTCATTGCCACCTTCCCTGTGCCAGTGCAAAACTCAGCCCCTCAGAACACCAACCACCACAGCCAATACTGAAAGAAAGAGCAGCTGCCAATTCCTCCTTGGTTTTCCACATGCTATCCTCTCACTGTGCATGCAGAAGAATAGGTATCTGAAGGATGCGATCAATAATGTCCGGCCTAAGCCCTCAAGGAAGCTTACAGTCTGGTGGGAAAGAAGACATGAATGTAAATCAAACAGAGGAGACGACCAAGAAGAAACAAGCTAAGGAGGCAATGCTGAGTACAGAAGTAGCCTACTGATTCCAAAGTGGGCATTGTGATCAGGAGAGGGGGCCCCTTTGGACCCCACCTGAGGAGTGTGGTGGCTGTCGGGCCTGCTATTTGGGTGGCAGGGAACGTCTGATGGAACCTTTTTAAGTTTGCATCAACTTCAAAGCAGTAAATAGTTTGTATCTCCAATTCACAGTCTCTATTAACATATAAATGCTCATCTTGGTGTTTGGTGAGGAATAAACATCACTAGATGGTAGTGATAATAACCATTACTATTTTTATTTATTTATACTCTATCTTTTCACACAGAGGATTTGAGGCAGCTGGTGATCTATGTCAATGTTCCCACAACACAGACGATGCTAAACAATTCCAGTTGCTTCTTCCTTCCTTGCTCTTCCCTCTATTCAGGTGAAGCCTGATTCCTCACACGACATTCTTGCAGATATCTGAAAAAATCAAGGGAACATTTCCTAACTTCCCCTTTCCTTCCAACCACATCAGGACAGATTTGCTCTAAGTTCCCTCTCAACAGTAATCTGAAAGATTAATGGGAAAAGGACTTTCTGCTCAATAAACTGAGCTATTTGAGTGCAGGTGACTAGGCTTGTTTGTCATGACTACTACCAAACCGAACCTACACTAAAAAAAATCCTGCAAGTTGGGAGCTATTTTAGCAGTCTAGAGCTTTCCCTTCTGCTCGCCAAGAGCCCAGGCTTGTACACCCTTTTTCTTTGGCTTGCTCACCCTTCTAATATAAAGCTTTAGGAAAGAATCAGAGGCCCATCTACACCAAACGTGAACTGTGAACACAAAGCCCCAGCTTTCTGCCCCCGATAGGATTAGTAATTCATAGCGAGTAGACTTCTTCCGGGAGAGGAGAAGAACACCAGTGACCACGTGCTGACTAACAGAGAGAAGTGCAGGACCTTGTTTAACCCTCACACGGTTTGTGAAGCTCGTGTAGTCCTGCCTGTTCAATACCATGGAGCTGGCCTCCCCAGGTCACACACCCAGAAAAGGCTGAAAAGAATTGGAATGTTTCTAATTTCCTCTTCCTTCCCAGCTCTCTTTTCTCTCTTCCTCCTGATTTTGACATTTCCTCCCTTCTCCCTTGCTCCCTTTCTTTCATCCTTTTTGCTATTAATGTGTTTTGACTCCCTGCTTTGGCCTTGCACCACTCGATCTTCCTTTTCCTTCTTCAACAGATCTCAGGTGTCCACAGTCAGCATACAGAAGGGGAAAGTAGTACAAATGTATATGACCTTTCTGGACTCCTGAAATCATACCAGGCTGGCCCTCATGCACTGCGGAACAACTCTGACCCTGCAGGAGGCAGCTCAGCTGTCCTCGAGATGCCTTCTAGACAGGCTCTCTGCCACCCACCCGACAGGAGATGGGAGGAGACATCTGCTAGCTAGTGCCCTGCAATTGTTTCTCGAATCCCAGGAAACTACACAGTAACGAAATCAATTTCTCCACATAAAACCTGCTACCTTGTTTTTATGCTTTAAAAAAAAAAAAAGAAAGTGAGAAAAGTTTTGTTTTGTTTTTTTAGGAATTTTTATACAGTGTTGACAGAAGTGAGAACCTTTAAAAAAATCGTTTTGTTTTTAACTTGACAACTCAAGCGATAAGTAGAGTTGAAACTGTGGAGTAAAAATAGACTCTAGAATGTAAGAGAAACTTTTAAAATCTCTTATGATTTTCCCTCTGCAGTCACATGTGGAAATACATTAAATAGGGACTAGGTCTCAAATTTTTTTTGAAGAGCAGAAGCAACATGTTTTTTAATTAGGTATGGTTTCCCCACACTGTAGGATTTCACTTAAAAGTGATGTCTCCAGGGGCCGGCCTGGTGGTGTAGTGGTTAAGTTTGTGAGCTCTGTTTCAGGGGACCGGGGTTCGCAGGTTCAGATCCCGGGCACGGACCTACGCACCGCTCATCAAGCCGTGCTGTGGCAGTGTCCCATATGCAAAATAGAGAAAGATGGGCATAGATGTTAGCTCATGGCCAATCTTCCTCAGTAATAAGAGGAAGATTGGAAACAGATGTTAGCTCAGGGCTGCACTTCCTCACCAAAAAGAAAAAAAAAAGTGATGTCTTTGGATAGGAGCAGAAGCTAAGAGGATGTTCTTGAGTATTGACTAGAAATCTTTATTTTGAAAGACAGAGAGAGATGAGGCATAGATTACAAAGTAGATGTGTTAAGTTAGAGAATTTAGGAGAGATAGCAGGACAAAAAGATAATATAATAAGGAGAAGAGTGAAGAGTTTTTATCTTCATAAATACAAGAGGCAAGGTAAGTAAAAAGTCCATCAATATCCCACCACGTGTAGCAGAGGCCTTAGATAGAATTGAACTTCCCAGGGCCATGGGCCTGCTTCCTTGGTTATAGGCCGTCTCCATATGCAAATGACTCTAATGAGAAAAGCAAATAAAGGAACAGGAACTAGGAACTCAGCAGTACTTGACTTGCCCACCCCAACTCAGTGGAAGGTTTGGAGAGGAAATTGAGAAAGTTTTGTCAAAGTACAAAGGAGTGGCTGAGTCTCTAGCTTGGGAACTCCTTGGATTCTGTAGACCCCTCATCTCTCCCAATGACACAGTCTTTGTAGGTGTAAATATTCTAATTGTAAATCCCAGTTGTCCCATTTACTCCTCTTGGTGGCCAATACTGCATGGCAAGAAACCCCAGGGATTGGAAATGGTAGAGTTCTTTCTTTTGGTGGCTTCCATTAATTAGTCTGGATTACTGGTACAATATCAGAGCTGCCACCACCATTTAGAATAAGTAGAAGTGGAAGCCAATAAGAGAGCAAGAGAAAACTGGCAACAACTAGATAAATGATCTACCAGATAAAGCTTCAGTATCAACTAGTCTAAGCTGACCTGCCTGTTCCAGACCTGATCAAGTCTGGAGGACGTGATGTCCATTTCCTCATCCTCAGGCTCCCTGTACTGAAATCCAGAGGTAAGTAAGTGTAACAAGTTCTAAGCTTTAGATTATTAAACATGATTTAGGTTCTTACTGGCTCTAATGAGAACTGGATGTAATTATTTTTATAAAATCTCCCACATGATGCTTTAATCAGGATTATGGCACATCGGTTTTAAACAAAACAACAGTCCGTGTAATTCAATCCATGTCCTGTTTACAAACTCACAGATGTTAAGCCACAGGAGCGATAGATGATAAAACAAAGCAGGCAAATCACAGCCCAAACAATTGGCTGTTCGAAGACTTCTGTTTGGATTATTAGCATTCAGGTTTCAATTAGAAAAATGAATTCTGTGATCTGGATATTTGGTATCTCCATGTCTGGACCATACTCCTTCTCATAGTCAACCAAAGCTTCACATGTTACCCACCAGGTAACATGGATGAATGAACTAATGAGTGGGCCGAGTGTGAAAGCAACAGGGAGTTTGGGGGTTGTGTCTAAATGAAGAGCACATGCCTCATGGAGAGAGCCAGCTGCTATGCTGCTCCATATAATTGTTGTAAAATATTCATATTTTTACAAAGAAAAGTTAATCTGGGACTTTTAGTGTAAAAAGAATTCTTATTTTAAATACGGGAAATAATAATAAAAAATTTTTACTCGTGGACCACCCATGGGCCATCAGTTTCAGACTTCTACTCTGAACTGTGTGTATTTCCAGGGTAGACATCCCTGATTTTTAATTTTTTGGGGGGTATATTTTTCAGTGTCTAGTGCCCTGAAACAGAAAGGAGCCTTGAATGTGTGTGGAATGAATTAATGGAGGATACCAAAGGGTTTAATAGTACCAAGAGGGAAAGGGATTCATCCGTGGGCAGGTAGCTAGTGCCAGGGGCAGGAAAAGTTCATTTCAGACTCTGTCTAGTGTCCTTGACTCTATAATATGCCACCCCTCCAAGTTTAGTGATGCAAAGGCAGGAAAGAGGATTGTAGACATTCATTAGGCTAAGTATCTAAAGCCATTCATGAACTAGATTTTTAATGTGAAAACTTGTTTCTATGCATGCAGCGGGGGAGGTGAGAGAAAGGTGCTGAAGATGATAATTATTATATTACCTCACATTTTTTTAACACAAACTATATGCCAAATTTTCTTGTAAAAACTACAGATATATTTTCTTAGTTGATCCTAACAAACATATCAGGCATTTCCATTTCCTAGAAGAAGAAACTGTGGCAAAGAGAAATTAAGGAAGTAGTTCAAAATCACGCAGCTGCTAAATCACATCCACTATATGTTAGGTGCTTCCACATATGGTTTTAATTCTCAAAACAACCGTGTGAGATGGATATCATTACACACATTTTGCAGAGAACCTCAAAGGGCTTACCTAGCGTACAACATCATAGACTGAGCAAGTGACTCAGTAATCGAGATTCAAATCCTGGTCTGCTGACTCAAAAGAACACGTCTCTTACATTAATCACAATAATCGTTCTGCGAGACATTCTGTTTATATTGTCTCATGATGGCTCATCACACTCCTGCAGCGTAGGCAGCAGTATCCATGCTTCACAGTTGAGGTCAATCTCTTCATCCAAATGTGTGTAGATATTAAGTCAGCCCAAACGCAGACTACAATCTGAGGTTCAAGCCCAATTCCGTCTGTCTGACTCCAGTGCCTGTGTTCTACCTGCTCCCCGACACTGCATGTCGGAAAGCCCACCTGTTCCCTTCTCCCTGCACAAACTTGCTACCCTTCCCTCCCACCCACCCACCAGGTAGCTGAGGACAAAACCTGCAGCCTCTCTCTTCTCTCGCTAAGGTCTCCCTTCCTAGGAGAGTTTAAGAATATTCAAAATGCATCATTTAAACCCCTGCTGAAAAGCCTCCAGTAGCTTCTCATCACACTTGGAATAAAATCCAAATCTTTTCATGTGATCTATGTGGCCCTATATAATCTCTCCTTGTCCACCCCTCTTCTCCCCCACTACCTGGTCCTTCTACCCTTCCAACCACCTTGGCATTGTTGGAATTCCTCCAAAAAACCAAAGCTGTCTTAGTCTCATGGACATCCCCCTCACTGAGAATTTTCCTCTTCCAAACCTTGCTTCTTAGTTTATGTACTTGTCAAATATCACTTCCTTAAAGAGACATTAAAAATATTATCTAAAATAGAGTCCCTGCCCTAACTGGGGTTTATTTCTCTTTTTACTGCTTAAAGCTATCTGAAATGATATTATATTATTATCTCTGTATCTGCTTATTGCCTATATCCCTCACTGGAATGTAAGTTCCATAAGGGCAGAGGTTTTGCCATGTCTCTGCTGTGTCTAAGCTCTTAGAACAGTGTCTGAATAAGTGTGAACTGAATACATCTCTTTACACGAATGGCTGAATGACTTCAAGGATGCAGGTACATTCTTTAACATTTGGCATGCATTTTAATGTTTTCACAGCTAAAACACAAGGACAATAGTCATGTTTTGAAATCCATTGAAAAAAATATACTATTGATAAACACAGATGTAAGAAAGGAATGTTTGGCTAGATTCCAGCTAAATAAGTGAGGTGAAGAACAGAGCCTCAGACCTTAGAACACAGAACTAAAATGATTAAGCTGTGACTGTTGTTAGAAGAGATTTTAATTCCTTAAAAAATGCATGCAGAGAAAATAACTTGAAGTTAAAAGAAAGAGATTTGTTCATCATGGAAAAAGAGAAAATGATATTTTTTTTCTCTTTTCCTTGGTTAGAAAAATGAGATGAAAGGCAGAGAGGAGACATGAAGGTGAGAATGGGGAGAGGCATGTAATGGTGAAGGCTGTCACAGGAGGCAGGAGCTTTTCTGTAGTGCAGATGTAAAGGAGGAAACCACATTGCTTTCAAAATGGGAGCTTCAAGCAAAGTCAATGTTGCTTTTATTGACCTTTAAGGGAGGAAGGTGGATAGAGTTTGCTTGTTTAATTTCATGTAGAATGACGGGCCCTGACAGCCAGCATTTCTGTCCTGAAGTGTCTTCATGGAAATCAGATTCAGACCCCCATGCCTGACTCCTCAAGGCATGCTAATCCCATCTTGACATTTTCAGTGAACGAAAACTCTCTGTGGATAGACAGATAAGATGGTTTTCTTCTAAGAGTTTCCTATGACAATAACTTGATATAAACGAAGTAACTACTTCCGTGCTTCTTAGGTCTGGAGATAGCATGTTGCTGTCCCTGCAACGCAGGGGGCAGTGTGGTGAGGTTGAAATAGCAAACATGGGGGTCAGGTATGCTAGTTCTGATGTGGTTCTGCCATTAGTTCCTCTTGCTCCCATTGCAAGGCTTCAGTTTCCCCATTTGTGAAATGAGAGGCTGGATGGGACTAAATAAGCCCTATAGTCTGTTCCCAGATTTAAAATTCCATAATTCTAAATTTATAATGGTCATAGAAGTAGTTGAAGAATGTGCCAATTAAATAATACTTTGGAGGTACACCGTTGCTCGTAACTTGAGCTCATCATTTTTATTTTCAATTCTGAAGGGTAACATTTACCTTAGAGAAACTTTAGTTTCCAAGTGCCCTGCCTATATTTGGGATTTCTACCTGATTAGTGATGTTTAGGAATGTGAGGAGGTACAGAGAGTATCAGAAGTCATGGTGGCATGCAGAAGAAGCATGCTTTGAAATATATTCTATATTTGCTATTATCATGATTATAATAGTTAATAATCCATATAGTCATATAGTAACTAAATAATTCCTGCTTAGTTTTCAAAATGGAAATAGTTTGTGTTTTTTCCTCTTTTCTTAATTTTAGATGAAATCCTGGTTAGAAAAAAAATCATTGTCTTACCCTTATTTTGATTTCTACTTTTCTCTTTTCATTTCAAACTATGGATGAGGGTAGGGTGGTAATAAAGACAGAGAATCATGTTTCTTCAATTTTAATAGCAGTGCCAACATTCCCATTAATGGTGAGAGGTTTATCTGCCTAGTGTGAACAACTTGAGAAAACCAGCCAATATTCAAACCAGCGACATTGCACTGTATGGGTGCAGAGCCCAGCCCTGCTGCCTTTACCTGGGCAGCATCACTTAACCTCTCTGTGTCTTGATTTACTGTCTGTAAAATGCAGATGATAAGAGGACCTGTCTCATAATTTTGTTATACAGCTTAAATGAAGCAATGTCGAGAAAGTACTTAGTACAATGCCTGGCATAAATTAAATATGCAATATGGGCTAACTACTCAATGTAGGTTTAAGCATTCTTTTTTGTTGTTATTCAAAAATAATCCCTTTATAAGGAGGGGGATCAACATCAACTAAAATTTTATCTGCAAAAAGTACTCTTTAATGACATATTTACATGTCCCTACTCCTATTACTCATGTAAACATGTCCTTCACTTCATTCAATAATTGTAATAAAAATATCCAACATTTATTGAGCTCTTATTGTGTGCTAGGCTCGGTGCCATGAACTTCAAATGCACTATGTTATGTCATCTTTACCCTGTGGAGTTTTTACAGAGTGGAGTATGCATAGAGAGGAGAGTAAATAACCTGCCCAAAGCCATTGGAGACAATGGCACAGGACTCCAGCCTAACTCTAGGGAGGTGAGCTTCTGTCAGTGTCCACACGCGCTGTGTTCATCTGCTAGCTTTTGTTTCTTTTTTTTTTTTTTTTTATCATTTTCCCTTGTTCGCTTTGTTTTCTTAACTCTTGAAATCTGAAGACATAATTAAGGATATATTTTAAATATCATCTCACCACGAGACACTTTCCAATCACCCACAATCATCTGTTGAATTACTGGATGAATTTTGAAAAGATTTCCAACATTTAATTATCAACATCTGTTTAATGTTTTTCATATTTTAATTTGAGGATAGTCATAGGCCATTACATTATTAGCTTTTGTGGACCTAGGGCAGTTACCACTGCATTTGCAATGAGCTCAGAAATCATTTATCCAGATTTTTTTTTTCTTTGAAGTATGGAATTCTCTTTAAAGTAAGGAGGGGTCCAAACTAAAATGAACATATAATAATGTCAGTGTATTGACACTCACATACTTAACACCTTTTTGAATTTATTGACATCTACTCCTGTCAATAAATCATTAAATAAATGCTGAGTGCTTACTAAGGGCTGGTGGTCTCTAGGAAGGGTCTTCCGTGGTTCCTGTTAGTGTGGATGTTTGCATGGGCCATGTAAGGCTTCCAACTTCTGTCCTCTCTGTCTACCTCACTAGTCTAGATGCTGGGATTCAAAGTTTATTTTCTCCAAATCCCAGCCCCACCATCGCCCTCATCTTTGTCGTATCTCAAGTCCTCTCCTACCCAGCCTAGTGGACTATGAGTTTGAAGCCATGCAGACTGAGTTTTAATCTCAGTTCTATTCATTAACTAGCTGAATGAACTTAGTAAACATACTTTCATCTCTCTGACCTATGTGTAAAATGGGAATTAGAATATCTACTTTGCAGAATTGTTAAGATAATTAGAAATAAATTGATGTCCTAGGCACTCAGTACACAGAAGTTATTATCATCTCAACATTGCTCCAAGAAACAATATCAACTTTAAGCCTGTTTTATGGTCTAAACCTCCTTTTCGCATTGACATTTCCTCTGGTCCTGCTGTTTTGTTTATCATTGTATATGTATATTTTCCTATTGCATTCTATATGGTTATTGCGGGTGATCTACAAAGCCTTTGTGAAATTGGCAGGGTATAGCATAAACAAACAATATAGGCAAACAAATAAAATTAAATATACAAATATAGCCTTTTGGCCACAAATTCCCAAAGCCATGCATTCTCCAGTTATAAAATCTGTCAACAATGATGATAATTTATAAATCCCAAAGAACCAACAAAGTGAGAAATGTAAAATTTAATGTAAGGTCTGCCTGTGCAAAAGCAATACTAATTGCAGTCATTTATGTCAACAGCTTACCATTTATACCTAATTACCACATCTTAAAATTGCATTATGTATATCATTAGGTGTGTGTCAAATTAAATCTGTTGTAAGTTTTATTTGATTATGCCACTATTCACTACACCTGCATGCTCAGTTTTTATAGTTTGTTTCTTATGTACCACGGCCAATTGCTCTCAATCTAAAAAAAAAACAAAAACAAAAAACAAAAAGGCAAAGACAGCAAACACTGGGGAGAAGAGGAATAAAATATGTGGCATCTACCATTGCAGAGTTTATTGTTGGGAAAAGAGGGACTAGACTGTTAATTCGATGACCCTAACATTGACCTGCTCCTTCCCACTGTAGCTTTGTGTTTTTATTCCCATGGTGGGAATATCAATCTTTTTCTTCATTAGCTTGCGAGAGTCTAACATGGCAGAAACAGAATGGCTTTGGGAATTAGTAGATGTGGATTCAAAGCTCTGCCGTTTACTTGGTGCGTGATCTTGAGAGCATTTCTTAATGGCTCACAATCTCAGCTTCCCCAAATAGGAATACTAATATCTACTTCATAGGCCACTTGTAAGGATAAACAATATCTGTGAAGAATAAGAATATTGCCTAGTGTTTAGGAAGCTCAAAAGTAGGTGTAGTCTTAGTAAATTCGCTCATCTTCCTCCTTCAAATGTATTTATCCCTGAAGATAAATATCCCTCAAGTCCTTGATATCCCTCAAGTCCTTCAAAACCTGGACGGACTCTTTTTTTCTTGTGGATTCCTTAGAATCTGTGATTCTTTCACACAGGTGGACATGCTGTTTGTTTGATATTTGACAATGAGCTCAAAGTGAGTGTTTGCTTTCAAAATAAGACCATAACCTTCTTATCCTCTTTTGCTAAGCGTTTAGCTAGACCTTTGAATGGTCACATGAAACCACAGGACATCATATATCAGTTGTAGAAGAAAACCTAGAGGTCACCTTGTCCAGTGCCTTCATTTTCCAGATGAGGGAAACCAGGACCCTGAAAGGCTAAATGACATCTATGGTCACACAGTTGCTTGGTGACAAAAGTGGGATAAAATGTTCAAAATGATCTTTTCACTGATTAAGTACAGGCGTTGGCAAACTACAACCCACACTTTATCTGGCCTGCCACCTATTTTTGTAAATAGAATTTTACTGGAACACAGTCACACTCTCATTCATTTGCATATTGTCTATGGCTTTCCTGCTATAACAGTAGAGTTGAGTAGTTGTGACAGAGACCATATGGTCTGCAAAGACTAAAATATTTACTATCTGGCACTTTAGAGAAAGTTTGTGGACTCCTGATTAAGAATAGTTCCAAAACTCCGACTCATGTAGTGAGTTATCACTCAATTTTTTTTTTACCTGAGTGAAAAAACCAACCAACCAACAATGTTGGATGTTTTTACCCTAAACGGGTTTCATATCCCAAGGGACACACAATGCGGCAAATGCACCGTCAATGTTACAGACAGTTGTTCCTGTTAGGGGACATGACTGTGGAGAGCAAGTGGTGAAACCACTTGAAATACAAGCGTCTCTGAAAGCTACTTTACGTACATTTTCTCCCTTAGGTTTGCACTGACCATGAAGCGGTTCTTACTTAAAGAAAACTTGTTGGGAGTTGAACTGTAAGATTCCTGTGGGCACTGAAGGTAACTCACTGTTTCATTAATCGACATAAAAGCAGTCTACTGGGCATAAGCAACATACCTCCAGTACATATGCTCCACACCTGCAAGGGGCTATTCAGTTTCACACTATCAATAGAAAGAAACACCAAATGACTACGCTGGTGAGATGCCTTGATAAGATTAATTGCATTTGGCTGCCTGATGACTAAAACACCAACAACCTATGTCTGGAACAGTCACATAAACATGAAGTAAGACAGAAGTAAGTGAAATGTCCTGTAATAGCAAGCAAAAAAAAATAGCTATCACAAAGCCATCAACATTTGTTGAACATGTTAACATGCCTGTCATAAATATGTAAATACTAGGCATTGTATGTTATCTCATCAAGTCCTTTAATCACTCTATGGCATAAATGATTCTCTAAGTGGGGTGCTTTGGATTGTTAGTAGCAGAAAAAGCCAAATTGATTGGTTTAAACCAACAGGAAAATTTGTCATCTCGTGCAACAAGAGAAGGGCCAGTGGCTCCAGGATTGTTTAATTCAGAGGCCCAACAACATTATCAAGAACCCATGTTCTTTCTATATTTTCCTTCAGCCATCATCAGCATGATATTTTCATTTTCAAAGTTGCCAAAACTAGTGTAGTTATGACAACAGCCAATGGAAGAAAATGAGCTATTTCTTTCCAAGAACCTCCTTTTGAAGCAAAGAAATCCCTCACTTTGCTAGAATTTTGTCGTGTATCCCTGCCAGAGGCAATTCCTGGTAGAGGTATCAGACCTCCATGATTGTCTTAGACTATGGAACTAGGGGTTGGGATGGGGTCTGTCTCTCCATTAGCACACAGACAACTCGGTGGAAGAGAGTGAATGCTTGAACAAAACTGGAGTTTAGGCAGGAAGGAAGAAGGGATAAAAAGAGACTTTAGGGCAGGTTACTAACAGCACCTCCTACAGATCCCATTTAGCAAATGAATAATGAGGCTCAGAGAAGTTACATAATTTACTCCAAATTATAAAACTCGTATCTTCTACCTATTGGTACTTATACCCTTCTTTCTTCTAAAAGGAATTTCAGTGGATTAGAATTTTATCTGCAGTATAAAAAGATAAAAAGGAAGTAAGTAGGGAAACCTCAGTAAAGGGACCATAAGGACAGAATAACTGGGAAAGAAAAATAAGGTACGAAAACTGGGAAACAGAAGAGTTAGAATTTGTCTCTCAGTTTCCCGACTCCAAGAGCCTGACACAGCCGCCTTTCCACAGAGCAGTAGAGAAGCCAAGCCCTCACTGCACGGGGACAGGTGTTAATGAATTTTCATATGCAGTACTTCATTCATTCATTCAAAAACATTTACTGAATACAATCTAAGGACCAAAAGGACTGGAAAGTTAAGACCCAGGCTGTGGGTAGAGAGCAGCTGAGAGGGAGACAGATACACAACCAGATTCCCAGTGTGAACTGGCTAAATGCTGCAATAAATAAAGAATCACCAAAAATAAGAGCCAGGATCTTCAATAACTCTAACATCTCTCCTCTGTTTTACACTTGAAAAAAGTGAACCCCAAAGGTTTTCGAACTAATGGGAAACAGTTAGGGATGGCTCCTTAAATACTAGCTAACTCATTTGCTTGCTTATCAAGTACCAGGTCCTGCTCCATGAGCTTTGCATATATATGAGATCATTCATCCTCACAATAACCCCACCAGGTAGGTATTCTTATGATTCCATTTTGCAGAAGATGTAGTTAAGGCACAGGGAGGATAAGGCACTTGCCTGGGTCAAATTACTGAGTGTGTGATGGAGCAAGCATTTGACTCAGACCTTCTAGGTCTATGAACTCTTAACAATTAGGCAAAACGCTCACATTCAGTGGGTCCTCATTCTGGGCCTGATACAGACATTAGTTCATGCCATTCCTACAGCAGTTCTTTGGCTGCGGTTGGGCACTGACCTGATAATGATTATTTTCATTTATTTCACAGATGCATGAACTGACGCTTGAGAAGCAAAGATCCCTCTCACAAGGTCACTCTGATGATCAGTGGTGGATCTGGGGTCACAGTGCCATCTCTGATTCAAGTCTCTCCTCTTGTCCTCAAGTCATCTTTACTGTCTCTCCTACTGCCTCACCCTTGGCCTTGACAGTACACCAGACTGTCTCCTTACATTTTTTTTAAACTTGACCACGACAGTCTTAAAGTCTTAATCCTGTTTCCAGATCAAGATAACTGATTGCAGAATCTGTCAATTCTATTTGTCCATGTTTTCTGAGATCTTGTTATATTAACTGGCACAAATCTACCTCCTCCCCAAACCAACTTTTAGAAGCACTTTACAAAGCCAGCTGGTCCTGTTTTGTGTTGGGGCGGGGCGGCCAGGCACACTCACTGTCTCTAGGGCAGCAAAGGCTTGTTCCACTGCGCTTGCCCAGAAGAGGCCCGGCTGCTCTTCCTCCAAGGCCTGTAGTAGACTTAGTCATGGAGCTAAAAATTTCCTTCCCTGGAGTACCACAGCAATTTAGTCCTTTTTTCTCAAAAGTGAATTTATTGTTTTTACTGTTTTGTTTTTGAGTTCATGAATCCTGTGGCTCAGTGCTTGCGGAAAGGACTGGTGACAGACCTCAGTATAAACCCTTCCTCTCCCACCCTCCAAGTTATGTATGTTAAAAATATATCTGCATTGCCCTGAAAAGCAATGCAAGGATTAAGGTGTTCAAACAAACTAACCAAGAGAAAAAAATAAACATGGTTAGAAAAGGCAAATTCTAAGAGATGGGAAAGAAAAAGTAAAAATCTTATTTTTTCCTAATAAGCCAGTTAAAGTGGATATACTTTACGTGAGTCCATCACTAATAACATTTTAGACACACACACACACACTTCATTTAACACGTGGTTGGTCCTCTTTGTATTTCCATGTGCAGATATAGACCATAGGTTCAACTGAGAATTCCACAGGATAAAAGTGTATTTGGCAAACTCAAATATGATTAAAGGAAGTTGAATAGCAGTTGTTGAAAGAGCTAGGAGTGTTAAGAGTGTAAAAACGAAGGTCAAGTTGGGGCATTATCATCGCCTTAGAATATCTAAAGGGCAGTCATGTAGAAAATGGAATAGATTCATTTTGCATTGTTCCAAAGTGCAGAGCTAGGATGACTGATGGAAGGTTCAGAGGCAAGTTTTGGCTCACTGTAAAGGCAAAAAATTGGAACAATTAGTGCTGTCAAAAAAGGGAATGGTTTGCTTCTGAGAATAGCAAAGACCCTCCCCATGAAGTGTTCAAAATGAGGCTTGTATGGCCATCTGTCAAGGATTTTACAGAAAGAATTCACACATTAGTTGAACAAGAGAAGTGGTTCTAAGCCCTGGCTATTAAAAATTCTGGCATTCAGGCCGCACCCAAGAGACTCTGATTTAATTGACCCGCAGGGGAGCCTGTACACCAGGATTAAAAACTCTTCATCTGATTCTAATGTGCAACCAGATAAAGAACCACGGGGCTAGAGGATGCGTTCATCCTATCTGTCTTTCACTTGATGGATATTTAGGGAGCAAATACTGAAGGCCCGATGCTTTGCTCTGAGCTAGGGAGAGTAAAGCAGATGCTAGTGGTGCCCACCCATATTCCCTCACCCTTAACACTTCAGGGCACCAGACTTCCCACTGCAGCATCTGCTTTTCTTCATCTGAACCCTTTCTTTTTCCATGGGAGACCTCTTTGACCATCACATGGCAGGACAGAAGTGCCAAAGAATTATTGCTCCTTGGCAATATCCCTCAACCCAGGATTGATGGGAGCTCACTCACTCATAGAGGCATAAATCTGAGATGTGTATTCTACACTGGCCCTCAGAGTTTCTCCTGTGGAATTAGCTCCAATCCCACCTCTCCCCATCTCCATTAGCTGATAACACCCATTTTGTGATACCCTCCTTCTCTTCCCTGCCTCACTTCCTGGCTCCCTATTGACGTTCCCTTTATCTTCCAAGCTCCTTGCAGTTGAATGCTTGTCTCCGAGTCTGCTCGGGGGGGAATCCAAACTATGCAAGTAGAGAATAACTAGGCTCATTTAGGCTTGAAGGAGCCCACACTGTAAGGGGGAAAGCCAACAAGTAAGCAAAACTTACAACGAAACAGGACCAGATCTCAAATCTTCACTGAGATTGAAGGTTAGAGAGTGTAGGTATCTGCCCCATTGACCTAAGTTATCAGGCGGCCAAATCAGGGTCTGAATCCAGCCTGGTTTGATGCCAGGGGTCGCATTTACACCAGCATTCCCTGTCCTCTCTAGATGATAGAAACTATCATTTTAAATATTCATTAAGCAGTGTTTTTTGTACATGGCCTCCCCACATTTTATCTCCACATTTTTTCTAGTTTTCTATTTTTCTTCTATTTTTTGATCAATGTCATAGTCATAATCCTTTCTGCTTTCTTCAGAAAATCAATGGGTGATATGAATTATTTAAATCATGTCATTATGTTATGAAGGGTTAAGTTTTTCTATATCTACTGTCACTAATCCTGATCTCACCTTCTAGCCTTAGCCTAAGGGTAGTTTTAGGTTGGCTAATCACTCCTGGAATATTCTAAGCAGAACTAATCCCAGGGATGGTCTAGATGACCTTGATTCGTGGATTCTGCATGGGACTCACCAATAGTTTCTATAGCAACCAAAGTTGATGAATGAGGATAATTTTCATTTGCTTGTCTCTGAGTTACAACTTTCTTTTAATAGGAAACTAGAGGAGAAATGTGATTACCAAGCAGAGGGGTATATGCTGTAACAGGATATGATTACCAGCTATTTTCTTCAGAATTAAAATTTAGATTCTGGTTTGTCTGTTCTCTTCATTGTCCCTCAAATCTGTCATGTTCCTCTCCAACACCCTGGCATGCTCACAATACTGCCTTGCTTGGAATGCCCTCCATTTCTTTCTCCACCTTCCTGGATTCTCTCCAGCTACTAGTCCCATGCCTGCTGCTTTCGCTCTTTTTCTCCCCAAAACCCTCTCCAATCCACGTTAACTGGTATCAACTCAGAATAATGTATCAATTCTAATTTTATACGATGTATATGATGATTACATTATTGTGTGTAAGTGAAATGGTTAAGAACAAAGGCATTGGCAAAAGGCAGATAGATCTATGATTCCAGCTCTGCTACTTATTAACTCTGAGGCCTTGGGCTATTTGCTTCATGGTCCAGAGTCTCAGTTTTTTCATCTGCAAAATCTGAATAATAATAGAACCTACTGAATAATTATAGAACACACGGATTTATGTAAAGGATTCAACGGGATAATGGATGTAATATACTTAGCATGGTGCCTAGGATGTAGTATGTATTCAGTAAATAATAGCTAAATCAGTATCAACTTTTATTGTTGTGTCCCTTCATGGGGGAACACTCGCATCAGGAGCATGGATGGGACAGTCAGACAAGCCCTGTTTCACAACTCTCCTATATGTGCACTGGGATACACAAGCTAGAGCACATTCTGCAAGCTGCCTTACCTCTCTCAGGCTCCACTTTCTTACCTGTGAAATGCATCTGTCACCATCTACTTCGCATAGTTTTGGTCGTGTAATTTAATGAGTCACCACATGGAAAGCATTCATCATTGTGCTTTTAGTGGATGCCCAATAAGTTTATTTCCCTTGTCCCACTCATTCTCACCTGCCCTTTAAGAAGTTGTAATGTCCTTAATAACGGCAAGTGTCTTGTGTTCACCATAGTTAATGCATTGTTATATGACTAAGGACACGTGCATTTGGTACAAACTCATGCAGTGTATGTCCAGTGTAGGAGCTGTTACTGATTCCTGGGTCTGAGACCTTTGCCCGCCTAGGCAGAAGGATAAACAGGGATTATTTAGGCTGAGGAGACAAGGGAGCATCACCATCATCATGAGGTGACTTCGGAGAGCAAGGTCCTGCGTGAGCTCTCAGACAAGCAGTCTTGAAAGGCGTATTTATTTATTTTTTAATGAATTCATCATGGCAATCCGCTTAAGGGCCTAAGGCTAGTGAGTTAAGACATTTAATTGAAATTCATATGACAACGACAACAGAGGAGAACATGTTTAAACTGTTGAAACATAGACCTAATTAGTAGCCCATTAGGAGGTCCAATTAAGGAAGAACATCTTAGAAATGCAACGTCTAAAATCACACAACCAGTAAGTGGTGGAGCAGATTTTTAAACTTCCAAATCCTCCTGGCAAGGACTCACCAAGTCCTAAAGAATGCTCAGGAGGATGGTCAGAGAAGGGACAGTTACCACGGTGAGCCAGCAGAGCAAGACATGCCTGGAAGACACAGAAAGGTGAATGTGTTTCTGTCACTCCTCTGTTTAGAATCCGTGGCTTGGCCTTGTTTTTAGGATACGGCCCAAATTTCTCATGCCAGCAACAAGGGTTCCCATCATGAGTTCCAGACCAATTCACTCTGTATCGTGGATTGCTTTCCCCCTATATTCAAGTATCCATCACCCAGGATTTCTTTCAATAGCAAGCTCTCTCTTCCATGGACCCTTGACAACGGCAGTGCTCTTCCTACTTCCTGGAACCTTCCATTCTTTGCCCCACCCTGGGGTCTTAGCTAGGACATCACATCCCAGACGAAGTTGGTCCTCTACTTAGAACACCCTGTGTGCTGTCCTGAGTCTCTGTTACTCCCATGTGTATCTCTAGCACAGAGCTTAGTACCTGGACATGTAGTAGGTGTTAAACAGGCATTTTAAAAAATGACTGAATAGGGGCTGGCCCGGCAGCGCAGGCGGTTAAGTGCGCGCGCTCCACTGTGGCGGCCCAGGGTTTGCCAGTTCGGATCCCGGGAGCGCACTGACGCACTGCTTGGCAAGCCATGCTGTGGCAGCGTCCCATATAAAGTGGAGGAAGATGGGCACGGATGTTAGCCCAGGGCCAGTCTTCCTCAGCTAAAAAAGAGGAGGATTGGCAGATGTTAGCACAGGGCTGATCTCCTCACACACAAAAAAAGACTGAATAGACTTGGGTCTGTCAAAAGAAGGATGGAGAGCTCTCCAGAAGGGGAGGAGAGGGCACTGAATAACAACTACCCACTATCCGTTATCCTATATCTCTAGATTATTTGCTCTCATTACCCATATCTATAGTCAATTTATAAATTACCAGCAGAGACCCTGGCTTGTAACTATAACCTCCATTGGGTGAGTAAATGAATGCACAAAATTAATAAATGGAAGCTGAGATACGTCTTGGGCATGTTTAGAACAATGTGTCACTGCACTTCAAATCTCAGTGACTTAACACACTGACTTAAATGTAACAGATGCCAGTAATTTAAATGTTTTGATATAACAGCAAACATTTATTTTCTAGCTTTGTTCTTTTTTAAATCAGAAATAAATTTCACAGGCCCTTGTAGAAAAACATTAGATACTCTGATTGAGAATTAAGTCCTTTACTTTTCATACTATTTTTTAAAAAGTAGACAAAATTAAAGACTTTCTTTCCCACTCCACCATTCCCAAGATTTTTTGGAGTAATACAGAAGTATCACAAGAGACGGAAGCTCAGATTCTCAACTTCCAGGACAGAGGTTACGGAACAGCAGCGGTGCCTGCCTGCAAGTCAAAGACGGGCCTGCTCATCGCCGGCAGGACTGGGCTGGGCGGGTCGAGAAGCTGCCCCTGTGCTGCTCACGGATGCCAAGGGGATTGTTTTGGCAGCAACAAAAGGCACACAGGTGGCCTGGCCAGATGTGAGTTGTCCAGTGTCTGTCGGCTCCGTAAAAGTTCTAGCATTTTATTTTACAGTCAGGGCCATAGTCCATGCCTGCTCTCAGAACTCACAACGACCCTTAAAAAGGATTTAGTTTTTTGTTTTTTTCCTTCTGTCTGAAGAAAATTTCTTAGCCAAGGGGAAGTAATGCAGAAACTCATACTATCTGCCTTGGTTACACATCTTAAAGAGAGTCTGAATCCGGAAATGCAACCGTCAAGCAGCTTGTTGTGATATTAACCTCCATTTCCACTGGCATCGGAATCAAGTTAATTTTTTTCTGGGCTCTTTTCCTCTGTGATAGACACTACCTTGGATGCCATGGTAGCAAACTCCTGTTTCCTCCCAGTCCTCTGTTCAATTCTTCTTTGTAATGACAAGCATCAAGATTCAATGTCTGAACAGGCTGCATTCTCTCCTTACCTGTTTATCAAAATTAAATGTAATATATAAGGACCCCAAGTAATGTAATGACCAGAAGAAGAGGGTGGAGAGGAGCGAGAGATATGAGCAGACTGACTAGAGGGGGTTTGGATAGTCTGGCTGGAAATAAAGAAGAATTTAAAGGAACACTTGCAACCTTGAAGTGTTCCAAGGAAACGTGTATATATATATATGATTAACCTGGAATACAAAAAATTGAAAAGGCATATTTGTTCTCAATTTTATAGAAATTAAATATGTTCAAAGAAAACTTGATAATATTCATTCATTCCATATATATATGAGTATGCATGTATGTGCATGTATATATATATATATATATATATATATATATATATATATATATATATATATAACTCCTACTTTTTTATAGGAACAATTCAAAGACCTAAGGATATAGCAGGGAACAAAAACCACACAAATCCCTGTCTCATGGCAATAAGGCATTTCCATGGTAAAATATTTTCTGAATTAGCTTCTGGGATATGTAAACTAAAGCTAAATGATAATATTTAAAATCATGCAATGTCCTAGAAATTTTGGAAAGTATGCTTACCAGAATGATTTAGTTAAATAATAAATAGTATAATAAAGTAGCTTATAACCCTTAAAAACGTGAGATAGTTAACCCGGGAGACCTTGGGGTGGGGCAAGGCATGAGAAGCACGGGTGGAAGTGCATGCAGCCTGCATCTTCATTTATTCAAACATTCCTTCAACTCATGTTTATTGAATCCCTCACATGTACCAGCATCATGTTCACAAATGCAAATGGCTACTTTTACTCGACATCTTGCATGCATATCTGTGTCAGAATATTCCCTTTGAAATAGTCACTGTTTAAGATAACCATCGAGAGATTATGCAACATATTTATGCCTTTGTAGACTAGTATTTTCTTAGAGTGGAGGAACACTCACAAGTAACTTAGCCCAAGCCTCTTTGCAGAGCAGGAATTCCCTCTGGCATGAAACTGGGCCATTTGGTTCTTCGGCGATAGGAAGCTCACCAGCACACTCCATCTACTAACATCTGAACTGCTGCGAGTCTCCCCAAGGGGTACAGAACAAGTCTACCCCAACATCTCAGCAAGTCTACCCAGGGCTGCAGTATTGTCAGAAAGGCATCTGAGCAAACTGGGTACACTTGTATGGCAATGAATATGAAGGGTTATTTCAGATTGCAGAGCTTCACCAAAATTCTATGTATTACAGTTCTACAGCCCCTTATCTGCATTTCTGAAATCCAAAAAGATCTGAAATTAAACAACTTTTTCCTATAACTCATTTGCTGGAGAAACCGAACCTAAACTAATTTGGGCTAATACACTCTTTATTCCACTTTGTGTGCATATTCATGTTTCCCTCCAGAAGTATTAATGTGTTTGATTGCCATACTGCCTCAGACCCCACTGGGGTGTTAGTTAATATACAGTACATGCAAGTATTAATGTGTTTGATTGCCATACTGCCTCAGACCCCACTGGGGTGTTAGTTAATATACAGTACATGCATTGATTCACTTCTCTAAATTTTGAAAAATTCTGAAAACAAACCTGCCCCAAAATTTCAAATAATGGGTTATGTTTTGGCTCAGGCTCTCATCTCTTCCATGTCTTTGGTCAGATGCTGCCCTCTTGATGGTGAGCCCTACTCTAATCACCTTATTTAAGATTGCAGCTCTCCCATCTCCTAAAAGCTCTGTATCCTGTACCTTTTTCAGTCTCTTTTTCATTTAACCTTCTGATCAGTTAGAGTAGCACCTGGCACAGAGAAAGTATTATATAGTTTGTTAAATAAATAAATGCTATGTCATTTATTTGGTACGTTTATTGTTTATTATCTGTCTTGTGGCCTCCTCATCCTCCCATCCACCCAAATGTGAGCTCTACAGGGCAGGACTGGTGTATTCTAGTCCCTTAGAAGAGCATCTGGCTATAAGAGAAGCTTAATAAATCACATTGAATGAAAGATACTTTAATTTATTGTTTTTACAAATAGAACTTAAAATGTTTTTTTCTTATTACTCAAATAACATTTATTTTAAAATGTTATAACTAAAACAAAGAAAGAAGAGAATAAAATATCACCCATAGGTCTAGGATACAAGACACCTATTAATAACAATTTGATATATCTTTTTATTCTTATTTATTTTTGATTAAGTCACAAGCATTCCCCATCTTGTGAAATATTCTAAGTATGAATTTTAACAGCTTCATAAGATTCCAGCATATGGATACAATATGAATTCTTTAAGTATTCTTCTATTGTTGGAGTTCATTTTCTAATATTTGCTTTCATAATTCTGAGATCAACATCAAAATATGTGCATGTCTCTTCATCTATTTAGAGTAAATTTCTAGGAGAACTCCTAGGTGAAAGGGCTAGGGTGTTAAGGTCCCTAGCATTGAAAGAAATTGAATTTGACTTGAAAAATTTCTAATATTCCTGTGTTCCTCTCTCTCTTTCAGGGAACATCAGGAGAGGAGGGTTTTGTGTGAGTGTGTGTGTGTGCCCATGTTTTGGAACAAAACATAGCAGTGTGAGTGATTTTGGCACATTAGGCATCTGGGCATTTAGCAACTAGGATCCAAACCAAAGTGGCAGCTTCATGTGGAAAGTACACTTGCCCAGGTGTCAAGGGAGCTGGCACCAGTTTCCTGGCTTCAAATACCTGCCTGTTCCTCTCTGTGCTTAGATTTCCCTTTCTCTTTGTTAATGGGTATGGTGGCCTCTGCCCTACCTGCTTTAAACAGGCTGTTCTGAAGATAAAACAAAATATTGCTCATGAAAGGCCTTTTAAAGTAAAAATTGCCATACAACTGCAAGGTGTTATTAATTCAACACACCAGCAATGGAAATTTTTGTCAGCTGCGTACTATTTACAGTTACTATCAACACGTATCAAATTTCAATTCTTCCCATGAAATTCAAAGCTCAAAATCCCATTAAATATACTTTAAAACATCAGATCTTCCCTATAATTAATAACAATGATCGGGCAGAATTCTCAAAAATAGACTCATCTCTATGCAGCAACAGCTCATACTAATGAGAAACCAAAAGAAGTAGATAATTATAGACCAGAGTCTCCTTTGCCACTCTCTGGAGAGCACTGAATATGAGCAAATTGAAGCCTTCCTCGCGTGACAAGTACATTATCTCCAAGTGTTAACACTGAGACTCCATCTTTCTACCTCTGAGGAGATGAACGGTGGTCCAAAGAAGGCTACACCAAAAGAGGTAATGTCACAATGCAAACCACTCCACTGTTTTTTCAGAGGCTGGACCTACTTTAGGAGATTCTCTTAACTTCTCTTGTCTTTAGCATCATTCAAAAGGGAATAATTCTTTGTTCAATGGTATGAAGGTGACCAGATGGCATTTTGAGGATTTTTTTGACTCAAGATAAAAATCATGGCCTTTGCCCAGGAGTGACTCATAGTCTTATACAAAAAAATAAAGCAAGTAAATGGATAATTACCATACTGTTTCATTTCCAGGATAAAAGGAATTCTGAACCGCTGAAAGGATGAAGTGGAAGGGAACAGTCTCAGGACACAATATACAGCACTCTAGTGGAGACTTGAAGGGCTAATAAGAGTTAGGCAAAGAGTGCTCTAGAGAGGAAAGGTTTCCTATGCAAAGGCTGATGGTGGTGGGCAGAGCACAGCTTCTTCTAGATTCATGAGTAACCCTAGAGGGCAGACACACAGCTGTGTGTAGGTGTGTACAAGAGAAAGAGAGAGGGCAGAGAGACAGCAAGAGAGAGAAAAAGAAAGAAAGAAGGAAAGGGAGAGAGAGATGAAAGGGATGTAGCTGGAGAGGCTCACATCATGCAGGTTCTTATACACCATAGTAAGGAGATTAGCTACAAGTAATAGAGCCACTTATTCTTCTGTCAATAATCAAATGAAATAGGTTTCCTTTCAACCTCAGGGACTAATTCTTCAATTTTGTTTTGGGAACAAAGCACAGACTTTCCCTCCAGGTCCAGATGCTCTGACAATGCCACAACAGTGGAAGCTTCAGTATATGGCAGTTCAGGGATAAAATGATGACTCTTAGAGAAACCCTTAGGTGAAAAAATGAAGTTTAAGGTCTTTATGAAAAGGCATGTATACTTTACCTTAAGAATCACAGTCTTTTAACATTTGTGTTAGGCTTTATATCAAAACTTCTTTCAGTACTGCTCCACTAAGAATGCAAGATCCTCTAGCACAGTAGTGTGTCTTTTTAAGTACTCTGAATAAAAACAAGGTATGGATAATTGCTCCGAATGGAATCATGACCCGACCGTGTTTAAGAACCAGTAGACCTTGTCATATGCTCACCCCTCTCCTCTTGTTGCCTTGTTGTTGTTAGTCTCTAGGTCAGTATCTGGCTTTCATCCAACTGATCACAAACTCCAGTGAGGTGCTGCCATAGAGAAGGAGGTGGGTTTTGGCCTCCACTCCACCAGCTTTTTGCTCCAAGCTTCCTCAACTGTAATGGATAATCGCCAACTTTCCTCTTTAATCTAACAATTCTTCAGTTCTTCATTTTTCATTGAGGAAATCTGTGCTGTTGAAATCTTCCATGAAATCCAGCACAACTGAATTGTGCCCCAATATGGATCAAATGGGGTAGAGAAGGCTGTGGCGGAGCATCCCCTTGGTTTACCTTCTGGTTTATACCCCAATACCCTTCTCCTCATGCTGTTTACTTTAGCAAAACAATGTTGGTTACCAGGCTCAGAATCCTCTGGTTACCATGATCCTGTCATTTCTTTCACCCATAATGGCCACCGACTTCTCCACATGTCCAAATCTTGCCATCTCTTCAACGGGAAGTACAAATTCATCCTGATCTCTATAGCTTCTGACACTGTCTCTGTACCTGGCAATAGCATTTATAAACACACATATCATACTCTCCTTACTAGAATGTAAGCTCCTTAAAGTTAGAGACTGGTTTTATTCCCTCCTTTATTCTCTTAAAGCTTCCAAAAGAGCAATGTCTTGTGTGTGTTCAACGCATGAGTATTGATGAATGAAAAGTTTCTCTAGAATTGGACTTCACTCATGTAATTTACTTCTGAGATATTAAACCTGAGAATAATTAGTGAATGAGCTCAGAGCTTATATTAGATTACCATTCAAGGTCAAAACACTTCACTGGGGTTTTCTCTACACCAAGCCCTGTGCAGATCCAGCTGAAGTGAGCTTTTCCCTTCTTTCCTCTCCTTTTTCATTTATATATAAATAAAATATGGTTAAAGTTAACATGGAGAGAAAATTTGAAAAATATAACAAAGGAAAAGAGACATCATCAAAGAGTAATATGCAACATTATTTATTCATGTATTCATTCACTCATACATTCAAAAAACACTGATGGAATGTAAATGCTGAGTCAGAGCCTGTTCTAGGCAGTGGGCTGTGGAGATGGAAAGGGCCATCTAGCCCTTGAGGAATTCATGGCCTGGTGAAGAGGACAGATGGGTACACCAAACACAACATAATATGAGTCATGATAAAGGAAAAAGTGAGAGACAAGATAACCCAGGGGAGGGACATCTCATCCAGCCTAGATTAGAAGGAACCACCCCTCTTAGAGGTTGTTATGCCTAAGTCTCTAAAGAAGTTGGAATAGGACAAAATAGCATATACAATGGCAAAAGAGCATAGAGCTTGTTCAAAGAAGAGCATGTTATTTACAATGGCCAGAGTTTTTCTGATGAAGGAACACTTCCTAGAGGACGGGACAATTAATCTAAGCAATGTGTATAGAAGAGGTCCATTGCTCCCACCCAACCAGTTCCAGTGTAAACTTGACTTTATGTGTTTTACACACACATACACAGAAACACGCACACCTTAGTCCTATGGCTAGCACTAGTTGTTTCACTTTTTTTTTCTATTGTTAGTTCCTCTTCCCATTCTAGTCACCCTATGGCTGCAGTAATAGGAAAGCTCAAAGCATGAGGTTCTGGGACCATTTTTTAGGCTTCTCTGATTCAGCTACAGCTCTGGGGCTATATATGTAGGAAATGTCATGACCCCTGTCCTTGAGAGCCTCAGATGATTGTAAGACAAGACTACACCCTTAGAAAAAAATGAGGAACTGTAATTGAAAATTGGGTATCACAGCCTTTAAGGATGAAGACCACACACCCTAGATTATCTAAATGACACAATTTCAACACTCCTCATCTAATGTTATACAGTTCATATAGATTTAGGCTTCACTGTTGCCACAATAATACATTATGCAGGAGTTCAGAAAATTGCATGATGAATAAAGATCAAGGCCATCAATAAGTCTTCATGAAGGAGGTTGTGCTTGTCCTAGCTTTAGAGGATGAAATAGGAATAAACAAAGTTTATATGGCAAAGAGCAGCATGAATTACAAGACACAGACAAGAATCATGGTCTGTGTAAACACTCTAGAAATAAAACAAACCAAAAAAAATGAACAAACAAAGCCTAAGTCTCCATATCTAATTTTTGGTGGAGAGCAAGATGGTGACATGGGTAGAGGTGTAGATCTAGATGTAAATTTCGGCAAATAGCAGGTGTAGAGAAAGGAATAGGAGGGGAAATAGATAGATGGTGAGACACACTTAAAGTCTCCACGAGGAGAAATACCATTTGCAACTTCAGAGGGAAACAGACACTCCTTTGGTAAACTTAAGTCCTTCTTATGACCATGTGAGCTGTCTATTTTTTTTTTTTTTCTTGTCTCTCTCCAAGCCCATCCTTACCAATCCCAGGCAGACATGTATAATAGAAACACAGAGGAAATGAGGCAATCAAGCTTACACCCTCCTGGTACAGACACGAAGACTGAGGCCCAAAGAAGTATAAGTCTGCCCAGGGTTCCTCCCTGTGACTGACCTTTGGTGGGAAGCTGGGTCATCAGCCACCAATGCTCTTGTTGCTTTCTAGATATACATCTGGCCCTCAACTAGAGCTGGCTTGGGAAATGCCCTGGTGTCCAGCACATGTGAATTCTCAGAAACATGGCAATTATAAGACTTCAGAAAAGGTTAAAAATCTGGCTATTCATTAGCTTATGTAGAGAACAATTATACAATTTTTTAGCTTTTCGGACTATCTTACTTCTTGTCCCTCTTAGCCTGTCTATTGAGGACCTCACTGCTTCTTAGGAAAAGGAGTGGAAATTAACAAGGACCTGTGCCAGTCGTGTTGGCATACCCCGTCCCTTTCAATTTAATTTAATTCTCCCAATTACCTGTATAGTAGATATTTTTATCCCAAATATACCACTGAGGAATCTGGAATGCTGGCATAAAATCCCAGGTCACAAAACCAGGAAGAGATAGAATCACAATTTGAAGCCTAGCATATCTGATTATAAAGCTTGTGATCTTTCTACAATATAATTTTTCTTCTGGGAACGTAGAGTTTTGGGGTAACATCAGGTCAGGGGCAGTATTAAGGAAAAGTGGCTGCTAAGACTGGGAAAGAGTTCTGATAAAACCAGGTATATCTAAAAAGCTAGGTGGGAAAGATCATTAGGACTATTGACTACAGCCAATTATTTGTATTTCTGTGTCTTTCATTTCAATTATCCACATGATTTCCGGGCTCCAGGACCATGCACAATTGAGTTCTATTAGATAGTATGTTTTATTGACTAGAATTAGACAATATGGGCTTTACGAGATAGAAATAGCATTGTGCCAGACCCCTTGCTGGGGGTATTTTACTAATAGCAAGCTTTCTGAAGAAGAGATTGCCATATCAAAGAACCCACTGCAATGTTGCTTCAAACTAATTTTTATTAATAGACCCCATAGTTTCTGTCTGGAACCCAAGTTCATTAATGTAAATATCAAGCAAGGCTTACCAATCTTTTTTTTTTCTCTTTTCCATGGGCTAATTAGTCTGGGGAGTATTTCTTAATTGTCTCACCCCTCTTTCCTGTTAATAGAGACAGTCATATTGTCCTTTTAATTTTTTTTCCTTGTACTCCAAGAAGAGAATGAAAGTGAGATTAGGTAACTAATGGCCCCATGGAATGAACCCCAGAGAAACCCACTGGTGCATGAAGGTGAGACTTTCACAACACCTCAACTTTGGCCTTTACAAATGAGTAAAACCAGAATTAGGCACGACACACATTTGAAAATGTGTTCTGGTGACACATCAGAAGAATTAGCACATTACACTGGTAATGTTGCAGGAAAGAACAGCAATTAAGGACCCACGAAAAAAGAGGCGGCTGCTTTAGTCACTTCAACTTCCATCAGAGCACAGCTGCTCTATAGCTGTGACAGACACTCTGCCCCTTAACAGAGGCAACAGGTTCTATTTATTTTTCTATTCATTCATTCAAAAATTTACTGTAGGTTTACCATCTACTGTGCTAGGATAGGGACACAGAGACGTGACCAACGTTTGGTTCTGGCTCTTAAGGATCCCACACGCTCCTGGGAGGAGATCTGTGACTATATGGGGAAAGAAAGCATTGCCTATGCTTCACGGAAGTCAGTACTGGGTAGAGGAGGGACCCAAAGAGAGCAGAGCTCAATGAAGCTGTAGGCAAAGGCTTCACAGGAGAGGATACACCTGAACTGAATCTTCTAATACTCCAGCAAGATAAGCTGTGAACAAGTATTTCCTGTCGAGAGAGCAGCATGACCCCTTGACCCTCATCTGTGTGACCAGGTCCTCCAGAGAGAAATAGAACTAGAAATGATCCTTGCAGGAGAACCTCCTTCAGACTGTACAGGAGCTCAGACTACCCTGGAGCAGCAAGCAGCACTGCAGAAGCTGCTGATGTAAGAAGATTTGAAGAAGGCATAGGGACTCTATTCTAGGCATTTTTTAGGACAAAATGTGCTTAGAAGGGAGAGGGACACTCCTTTGAAATGGAGGCAGCTGTGGAATAGAATAAGAAAATCTGGGTGTGAGTTTCACTTTGCTATTGGGATGAGTTAGAAAAGTCAGTCTGTCTGAATCTCAACTACCCTTCTGAAAAATGAGAATCATGATATCTGATCTAACCTCTTCACAGGGATGTTTTGCAGACCAAATATATAAAATGCTTTGTAACCCAGACAGGCTTCTACAATGGAAAAAAGTCACTATTATTATCATTCTTCTTATTATTGCTGTTATTGGTATTGTTATCAAGGGATTAAAGAAAGAAATGTGAGTAGAGGTGCCTGAGCAAAGTAGAACAGAAAGGGATGCCAGATGTGGGTGTTTCAATGAGCTCTAGAGAGGAATTTATTTGTACAGTTGATAGGCTGATAAATGAACACTTACTCTTGAATAGTATTTAACATGCCAAAGCACTGTGCCATGCATTATTGCATATAACTCTTCAATGACCCAGTGAAGTTGATGGGACAGTAATTATATCTCCAATTCATAGGTGAGAAATTGAGATAATTGTTAATTGAGTGCCTAACACTTAGTGAGTGCTCATTAACTATTAGTTATTGGTAATATTGTTATATTAGGATTATTACTATTTTATCGCAATTATTTAATTCTCAGATAGCTTGACTATTAGAATAGCCCCAGGAGCAATAATAATTAACAGAGTTGCTGATGTACAAAATAGGGTTAATAAGGTTTATTCTATTTACCTCACAGAATTAGTCTAATGGTAAAGTGAGATGATCCATTTGGAAGGTATATTATGTAATATGGCCAGATAAATGCAAGTCACAGTAAGACAATATTCCGTAGAGAATATTTGTTTATCTGTGCAAGAAAATCTTAACTCTAGCAGCTGAGCATTGTTCACCACACTCAAATAGCTAAGTACCATAATACAAGCCATTAACTCTGCACTGCACAAAGCCGACAGAAGGATTTGTGGAGAATCACCATGCCCGTTCACTATAGTGAGCACTGCCTGCAATGCAGTGGGTTCTTATAATCAGAAAACCGTAAGGGAGAAGCAATGGGTTCTGCCCAGATCGCCAGCCCTTGCCCCTAGGGAACAAGATAACTATTATGCAGTCTGAGCAAGGACACATTTGAGGTCCAGTCTGTGGCCTCTTCCGAGTTAGGACACCTGCCTCTTTCTTCAGGTCCTGATTGTTGATCACAGATAGTTCTTGAGTCCTTCTTGGCTGACCACGGGAAGGGCTGCTGCTGCTCTGTGTCTCTCTAGCTTCCCCTTCCTATTTTTGTGTTCTCTGAGATGCTAGCTCTGTGGCAGCATCTTCTCTGAGTATAACCAGAGGTTTGAATGCCCCTTTGGTGTACAGACATCTTTCCTGCTCAGGAATGCAGGAAAAACCTAATGGCACTGCCTGTACAGCACATTTAAACATTCTCCTTTAACCTACCAAGGTAGAGCAGGACATCCCTGTGTAATCCTTTTTCTCTATACAATGTGAACACATTCAGTAGACTAAACAGATGTTCATTAATACACTTCTGCTCATGCCTTTTTGAGGGTCCTACCTGGAGAAGACCAAGCACTTGGTTTTCATCCATTCTTTACACACAACCATGACATGCTTATGCATGAGGCACAGTGCCAAGACAGAAAGCCAAACGAAACATTGTCCGTGTCTTTGCTAATCTAAAAAGAGGGGTTCATAAGAGAAGGAGTCTATTTCTTTATAAAACTTGTGTCAAGGGAAGGAAAAATATGTAAATAAGGGAACGCTTATAACATACCTGTGGGGCTTTTTTTCCTATAAAAGTCTTTCATTTGGCTCCTGCATGGAAACCACCCACTTGTCTTAATGGAGAAATAAAATCAATGTCTTGCAGCTGCACTACCAAAACACATTTGGATTGAATCTGCATGGAGCCACTGAAGCTAAATGAATCCTGAGATCAATTCCCAATCTATTGCCTTCTAATCACTTACCCATCAGGAAATAATTTGATTTGCTGAAGCTATGACACAATTCAATTCCTGATTGCAGAGTCAGATGAACCTGAGATTGAATCCCAGCTCTGGCACTTACTAACTTGGTCAAATTATTTAACCCTTCTTTATCTCCATTTCCTCATCTGCAAGTGGGGTTAGTAACACTTATGACATAAGGTTGTTGAGAGGACTTAATGATCCTGATGGGAAGCACTTTATGACATTCCTATATAAAATGAACAATAGGCACCTCCCAGACAGAATGTGATCTTAATGAGGTCATGGTTTCAGATGCATCATCACAGAATGGCTGTGAGGTAGAGAAAAAAATATGCTTTATTAGCCCAATATACAAATCAGAAAAGTGGGGCCCCATCAACTGTAAATAACACACTTAAGATCACTCAGCTATTCCATCAGAGCCAGGACTATAACCCAAGTCAACTAACGTTCTTAGGCCAATGCTCCTCCCACTAAAACACAACCACTCATATTAATGAAAAACTTGCTAATTGTCGTACCCTGCTCTTTAAATTTTTCTAAAAAATCAAACTTTGAAAGCAGCTGCTGTTACTAATGTTTATGGGAATATTACTCTTGGAATTTTTATACTTCTGGGGATTGCTGCTAATATAATAATATCATCTTTATTCTTTCCCATTTACAAAAGGGAGGAAACTATCCAATAGTTTTAATTGGTGTGTATTCTCTATTTACTCACTCAGTGTTTGAAGGTCTGCTTTGACCATGCCATTGCACATTACTAGGCACTAAGGGAGGAGAGTCTTTATGCTGAGGTTACAAACCTAGGTGGTGAGATAAGGCATATATTCAAAGTATGTAAAAACAAAATCATACAAAAAAGATGACGGGATTAAATATCAAAAAGAATCTGGGGCTCAAAATTAGTGCTGGAGGAGCTTAGAGGGTACTGGAGGGGAGGTTTGCATAGGTCGGGTGACCAGATGTCCTGGCTGGGTCTCAGTTTATGCACCATTTTCAGGCATAATAATTCACTGTGTTCCTTTCACTCTCAAAATTTCTATGGTCACTCCATGGATAGGCCAAAGGGCAGTCATTCCAAGTGAAGGAATCAGCTTGGTGAAAGGAGGGGGCAGATGTGGTTGGATGGAAGACTGAACAGCAGAACTGTGGAGTTGAGGCTAAGAGTCAAGTGGGCCCAAAGATATGGCCGTGCAGTGTTGAGCTTGGGAACCACTCTGGCAGCCAAAGGACTGACGAGTCTGCACTTCTTGCTTGTTTCCTATCCTGTTCACTCATATCAGACTCAGTACTCTAAAGCCATGCAAATTCAACACTGAAAACAAAGCCAATTTCTTGGAGCTTAAGGAGGAAATGAAAGAAGATCAGATAGAGATCCTGGCAATATATTCAAAGTTTATAATTTTAGGTAGCAAATCCTTGTCATAAAAAAGGAGAAATCAGAAAAAGGTTTTCAAAGTCTAATTACAAGGATAGATAGTAGCCTTCAATTTGGCTAGTCAACAATCCCTATGGAATGAAGATGAGGTATCAGACTGGGATTTAATGCCAAAAGACCTTTCTTTACCTCTGTGCATGCAATTTTCTGTGATTCTGCGGCACTCTCAAGATTAGAAACAGTACCTGTTTATTCATTTGCAACAGTGACAGAAAGCCTGTTAGAATGTAAGATAGGTCAGCTGGGGCCATCCTCCCCTCCACGATCAGATAGGAAAATACCAAACCAAGATAAAGTGATTTTAAAGCAATCATTTTTGGAGCTTCAATTAAGGCTTCCTTCTCCTATTTAGCATGATTTTCAAGCCTTTCATCTCAAACCACGGTTTTATTATGCTCAATCTACTACCTTGTGCTGGAGCAGGATGTGCCTATTATGTTTGCCAAAATTTGTACAATATGCAATATTTAAGGCCATCTTAGAGAATAAGTAAATACTTGAATACAATTCTGAAAATGTTGGGGATGTCCCTCTCGCCCCTCCCTCTCTTTCTCTTTGTCTTCTTGTAGATATCTTAAAATTATTCCCATTTCATCTTCTTAAACGCTGTCAAAGTGGGTATCATAATCCCATTGTAGAGAAGGGGGTGAGGATACCTGGAGTTCAGGAGTAGCATGTTTGTCATCACTCAGTGCTCTGTCTGACCTGCCAGTGGGACAAAAGATCTGTTTGACCCCAAAGCCTACCGAGTTCTCTTCACTCTTCACTAGCTTCAGAGAGTTATCCCTGAAAAGGATTTAACTCATGAATATGACCACCTCTGGAGATGAACCACACCTTCATCTACTCCTTAATGTGAGAGAGTTTTTTCTTAGCCTTTCCTATTATCAAACTTAAGGGTTTTAATAGATATAAATGAAGAGAGCCTGGGAGACACAGACGCCTCAGAGGAAGCAAAATTGGCCACTAGAAGGAGCATCGACATTGGCATCAGGGGGTCCTCAGTTCAAAATGTGATAGCTTGGTAGCTGGGCTATAACGGCAAAGTTTGTTTTGTTTTGTTTTTTCTTTTCACATCTCTGAGTTGTGGTTTTCTTATCTGTGAAATGGTACTGGTAAAGTTACTAGTCTATGGATGAACCTGGCACAAATTAGGCATTCAGTACATTGTAGCTGTTACTTCTATCTTTTCCTTCTTCCTTACCTCCCCACAGACTTTGGCTTCCAGAAATTGTAAAGTTTTAAATTTGCTAATTCTAAAATTGAGCGAAGCTCAGATTCATAGAAGGACTACAGAGAAAGGGAGAATGTGAGATGAAGGAGAAATTGCTGTCTTGGACCTGGATTTATCTTAGATTGCTTGTTATGCTTGCAGATACCACGGAGATGAGCACTTTATATTTGGTCTGATAAATAGAAACAATTTTACCAGAATCATTCAATATGCAAACACTTTAAAAATAAGCAAGAGCTGTTACGACTTTAAATATATCTGTGCTTGACAGCCTGCCTAATGTTTCACAATTTAATTAGTAATATCATTTCCCTGGACTTAAGGTTATCAATCATGTTACAGTTATTTCATTTCTGGCGGTCTAAATATAGCTGGATAGAGTTCTGGCATTGTTCCCTCTGCAGGATGAGTGAGAATTTTCAAGGAGAAAATGGCGGCAGGAAGAAATGAGACTACTGTATATAACAAGCCAGACTACTGTATTTAACAAGCCAGGCCCACCAAGTAGTTCCATCTTTAATAAATCCACAGCTATTTAGCATCTCCTCTCTTTCCATCATGAATTAGCTGATATGGAACCTCCAGTAGAAAGCTTACAAAAGAGCTGAGGAGAAAAAATGAACATACAAAAGCCAATTAATCTAATTAATGGTGGTAATAGTACCATGCATCTGTCTCGTACAGTTCACAGCAGGCACTTTTACAGAAGTGATTTTATTTAACCTCATTTAATTAGCGCTAAGTGCTAAATTGTTTGGTACACACTATAAAACTCAGCTGATGTTCATATAAGGGAAAGATCAACATGGCTTGCAGTGGTGGGGAAAGCTTCAGGTCTTGATACGGGTTGTAAACGTCAGGGGCATTGGATAATTCAGGCAGGTTGGGGGACAGGACAATGAACTCCTTAGCTTATTTCCTATGGTACATCTCATGACTCAAAATATGTCAAAATTTTCCCAACTGTAGACTCTTTTAAAGCCTAATTCAGCATTTGACCACAAAGGCATGTGCTTTTAGTTTTGCATCTCTCCTCAATGATGATAAAAGTCCTGGAAGCCAGACATAAGCAGTAATTGTGTTGACTGTGCAGACTTCAATGAAACCAAAATACAGAGAAAGGAGAAAGCCTCGGAAATATTTCAGGGATGAAAATAAGTATGGAAAGCAGAAAAGGAAAATGTAAAAACATGTGCTAGAAGACCAGCTGGGGAGGAAGTGTTGTGCTTTTTTGTCAATGGTTTACATTGATGAAATGTGCTTTACATGGTCAGTTTGTGCCTAAAGCAGACTGAGTTAAGACCATCACAGAAGGCTTATGAAAGATTTTAACTCTTAATTCAAAGCAAAGGCCACTGATGTGTGCACACACCTCTGTGTGTATGTGTGTGTGTGTGTGTGTGTGTGTGTGTGTGGTGGGGGAGCACTAACACCAAAAGCTTCCATCCTTTCAAGATAAAGAAACGCTGCTAGTAAGGTAGAGGTGGCCAAGACTGGAAACACATTGGATGGCCTAAATAACCTAACCGTTATGGCACTATGATTAATTTCCCTAACTTTCTTACTCCAAAATTTACCCACTTATAATGCACCGCAGACACAGTGAGTAGATTCAACACATGGACCTCCCACATATGCCTATCTTAAAAAGAAGAGCATCTTTGGAAACAAGACTAGAGTGTGGTGACGGCATGCCCAGGGGCATCTTTGAGGTCATATAACAAGATAAATGGCACATTTGTCTCCTTTCAGCTGGTGCCTACGGTTTTCTCATGTCAAACCAGTATTCTGACTCTTTCAAACACACAAGGCTCATTTTGCTTTCATTAATGTAATTTTCCTGACTGCACTGCAGTGGTTGAAACTCACCTGGAAGTTTCCAGACCTATATTGCAGTCTAGGCTCTGTCCTGACATGATATGGTTGTTGGTTTGGGGCAGGTTGAGTAACTGTTCTGCACCTCAGTTTCCTCACCTGTAAAATTAGCTGGTTAGATCAGACAATTCCTAAACTCTTTATAGCTCTAGTTTTCCCTAAGACAAACCTCTTTTTCCCTAGTCTATCCATCTTTTAAGATGCAGCTTATGTCTCAAGTCCTTCAAGGATATTTGTCCAGACCTGCTTTTTTCCCTTCCCTCACCTGTCACTTCCCCATGCTCTAAGGATGCTGAACCAGTTCTCTCTAGCTCACCTTTGTTCCTTTCCATTTGACATTTCCTCTGTTTCCTCCTCACATGTCCTTTCTCCCTCTTTGCCTCTCTGTTCTTTGTAACTCTGATTAGGTTCTGGGAAGTGATGAGCCGCCTGCTTGAGGAGCACCTATTCTGTGCTCCAATAGTACCTTCAAGCCACCATTATTATTGGCCAACACTTCTTGCGCTATACCATAATAGCTGTATCTGTCACTTTCATCAGACTCTGACATCTACTAAGGCTGGTGGTCTATCCCCAGAGCAGTGGTTCTGAAACCTGGCTGCATAGTACAGTGATCTGGGGAGGCTTACAATATCCCAATGCCCATGTTGCCCCACAGAACAATTAAGTCAGAAACTATGGGGTGGACCCTGGCTGTGAGTGTTTTTTAAGCTCCTCATGTGGTTCCAAGTTTGAGAACCACTACCTTAGAGTGTCTAACACCAAAGTATCCAGTAATGGTTTGTTAATGAATGACTCCATTTACTAGATATATGATCTTGGACAAATTACATGGCCTCTCTAAACTTCAGTTTCCTTCTCCAAAATAGAGATGTAATTTTAGAATGTGGGTTATTATGAAGATTAAGTGAGATATGCATGTAAACGCCCAGTCCATAGTGGACACTTAGCAAATGTTGGTTCTCTGCGTCTCACTTATCTCCCCTAAGTATCACATACCAGGTTTCCACAAGTCCTAAAGCAGGGAGCTTGGATTAAGAAGCATGAGCTGCTATCAGAGAGCTATTTTTCCTTGACCTTCCACTGTTGTTATTCCCATCCAAAATGCTCTTTCCATGTTCTCTGTAAAGCACAGAATTCCCACAAGCAGATTGGGTCATGATGGTTTTAGAAGTGAGCTGGCTTACTGTCATGTCACTTCCTTACTGGAAAATGTCTCACTATTTTTGCATCCTCTGTACTATTCATTCAATCGGCCCAGTGACAGAGGTGTCCTCTAGAAGGGACAAGTCTGAGAATGACTTGTCAACTCTTCTAAATTGAATCTAAGACAGGTGGCTTACACAAATGAAAATCTGAGGCAAGTATTGTGGCTTTTAAGGCTCTTCAACTATCAAAACATCGAAGGATGTACATTTGGCTTTTAAATGTTTGTGTGTTTTTGTGTACAATGTGTATATACACATACACATTACGTATATACACACATTCCACACACACACACATAAGAGAGAGATTTTGAATTATTTGTTGCATAATCATGATCTTCATCTTTTCATCTTATCTCAGAACTGAAAAAGAATGATTTTAAGATAAAACAGTGGTTTTCTTTTTAAAAGAAGACATAGACCAATGGTTTTCAAAGTTGACCATGCATCAGAATCTGTTGGAGCGCTTGTTAAAACTCATGTTACTGAGTCGCACTCCCAGAGTTTCTGATTTAGTCGCCCTGGGGTGGGGACTCAGAATTTGCATTTAAGAACCACTGTTTTAAGTGATTTAGATAGTTCTGTGCTTGAGTGCAGAACAGGAGAGTAGATCAGTAAGAGTTTGTGGAGGAACAGGTATTACAGAAGGAATTCCACTTTTCGACGACAAGTCCTTTGGTATGAAAGTACTATTTTATTAGAAAATGCATTAAGTACTCATTGAATTAGTATACTTCATTACAGACTGTTTTAAAATTTCTTTTCCTCATTCTTCAACCTAACTCCTTACCCTAAACTAGCCTGGATAATTTAGAATTCAAAGCATTTTGTTATAAGTTGAAATAATTGTTTTGACAAAAATTTATTGAGCACATGCTATATTCCATGCACTGTTCTAGGCACTGGGTATACATATAGTCAAATCTCTGTCTCTGTGGAGTTACATTCTGGTAAGGGAGACAAAAAAGAGACAAAGTAATTAAATAAAATATATAGCATGTTAAATAGTGGTAAAAAAATATCAAGTGGGGAAGCGGAATGAGGAAGTTTTGAGGAGAGAAGTTTTAGATAGGGTGGCCAGGGCAGACCTCAGCTCTCTGTCCTAGAAGCCAGAAATTGTTGATTTGATTTGCATCATCTGAAAAACAAGACAGAAAATGAAATGAAAATAAGGAAAATTTAAGCTGAAGTAGCACTTGGAGAATTATGTTGACACTATTCATTTGTAGCACTCTTTGGGGAAGGCGGTAGGAGAGAAAGTAATTCAAGTCTCTCTTCATGTTTTAAGGACAATAAAATGGAAACATTGGCAAAACATGCCAAAGACCTGTATTTAAAATTGGAACCATGTTTCATTTTCTCAAAAGTCCTGGCTTGCCTTATTTTACCCTCAATTCTAGTCCAATTGCAGTAAGCTGTATTGGAGTTAAGGACCAAGTTTGACTGTGAAATGTATGCAACTCTGAAATACATGACTAAGCAAGGTGATATAGAAAGAATGTCACAGAGGGCAATGGTCATGAAGGATATCCATTTTTTTAAAGGAGTTTTAACAGAAACTCTGATATCTGAAAGTTATTAATAGACAAATACAAAATTCTTAATCGAAACATTTCAAAATGTCTAGGTATTCTGGGCTACACATTTAAATTCATGTAAAAAAGGAACAGTTCATCTTCTAGGAGTAGCACAATCACCACAAGATAACTCAAAGTGTTTGTGTTGCTCCCTGAGAGCTAGAGTTGAACCACCAGAGTGGAGTGAAACAACAGAGCTGACCTCAGGGGGCTGAATGCATGGATACAAGTAAACTATGGATGTCCAGCTACTAGCACAGTTCCTGTCACCCTCCCTTTTCTCTGATTCTTTTGTGTCAATAACTGGGCAAAAGAGAACTTCACTCACTGTCCTTCTTCACACCCCAAGGAAATAACAGGTCATCTACTCGTGCTGTGGGAACTGAGGAAGTAGGACTCTCATCCTTGTAGGCAGTGCCTGCTGGCTCACATTTTCTAGTTTGAACAGCTGGTGCCCACTTTATCCCTGCACTAAATGCAGAGGAACCACAATCTGAACTATGATCTGATCTAGACTTTCCTTTGGAAGTAACTGCTGTCACATTTTCCTTCTTATTAATTCTTTGCTTATATCTAAAAACACTGGTCCTTTAAATCATTTAATATTTTTTCTTCATTGTTTTGGGTCTATGTTAACTGAAGACAGATATAGAGAGAAGGAAATCAACATTTATTGAGCACCTACTGTGTGCCAAGCATTGTGCTTTACAAACTAGCACAGTTTAGTTGCTTAAGACTCTTGTAAGGAAGGTAATAATTTCTTGCTTTTGTCAATGAGGAATTCAAGTTTTAGAGAAGGTAAATAAAATGTCCAAGGTGACACAATTAGTAAATAATAGCAGTGTCATGTTAAGCCCAGGCCTGTCTGATTTCAGGGTCCTTGATCTTTTCCCACCTTAAGGATCGCATATGGCCCTGCCAGGATCTCACTCTATTTTGTTTTCAAAATGTATTTGTCTTTTCAGTTTCATCCAAAAGCTGAGACCCTGGCTAGCTCTTAGTTGCCTATAATGGCAATAATCTTTATGCCAATAATCTTTACTCCCAATCCCCGACTTTAAATTCCAGATTTCTAAGCATGGTGGTTTTTGAAAATTACTTAACTCTTCATGTGTCCCTGATTTAACAGATTGCTATATGTTCACGAACTTAGTAAAATCTGAAAAAAAGTATTAGCAAACTTAGTTATGCAGGAGCGTGAATTCTGTGATGATTCATTGAGTTGCAAATCTATGATTTTTGCATTTTTCTGTGTATTTGTCATGCTTCAAAAAAACACTAAAATGTATTAACAACTGAACCTAGTAATATATAAAAAGGATATATAAAATCTTTGATTTCATATATCATGACATGATAACAGAATGATAATCATATACTATTATCATAATATCATGCTATTCCATTATATATATTTCTTATGAACAATTTTGGTTTATTTTAAAATGTAAGGTTGGTTTAACATTTAAAAGTTAATCAGTGTAATTAATTATATTAACGAAATAAAAATATCTTAGATGCAGTAAAGCATTTGAGTTACATATATATGTATATATAGTGAGAGAGAGAGAAAATATTGCATATATGAAACGAAATTCTTTATCTTTTAATAAAAGGAACCTACAAACATATCTAAAACTGATATCATATTTATTGATGACATTTTGAAAGATATTATTTTGAGATCAGGAATGAACAAGGTTTTCTATTATCCTCACTTCTACTGGACGTTGTACTAAAGGATCTATCCAAGGCAGTAAGGCAAAGAATGATTTAAATATTAGGATCAGAAAGGCAAATATATAACTGCTGTTAATCATGAATGCTATTATTACATACATAGAAAATAAGAAAAAATCCATAGATAAATTCTTAGCATTAATGAGATTAACAAGGTTGGTGGATTCAAGGTCAACTTACTAAAATAAATTTACTTCTGTATACTGGCAACAAACAATTAAGAGATTATATTTGAAAATTAGATACAATTCATAATAGCCTCAAAAATCTAAAATACCTAAGAATAAATCTAACAAAAGAAGTTTAGTCTTCTATGTAGAAAACTCTAAAACATTATTGAAATACACAATAAGACTTAAATAAATGAAGAGAGAGAGATAAACTAGGTTCATTGACCCATGACTTAATGTTGTAAAGATGTCAGTTATTCCCAAACTGGTCTATTGGTTCAATGCAATCTTGGCCAATATCCCAACTCATTCTCTTTGGAACTTGACAAGCTGATTCTAAAATTTATATGGAAATTTAAAACAAAACACAATAAGAGCTAATGGTGCTCTTGAGTAAGGTGGGAGGCCTTGTTCTCTCATCATCAAGAATTATTCTAACTACAGTAATTAGGATCATGAGATATCGGCTCAAGGTTAGACAAACAGACCAATGGAATAGAATCGGAAACCTAGAAACAGACCTATATATATAGACACTTGACTTATAGCAAAAGTGACCCTGTAGAGCAGTGGGAACATGATGATTTTTTCAATGGTGTTGGGACAATTGGAAAAAATGAAATAAAATGTGACCTTACTCCACATCATCCACAAAAATAAATTCCAGAAGGATTATAGATATAAATGTTAAAGGTAAAACAATAATGCTTCTAGATGATAGAATATCTTATAATTTCTTAAATAAGATACAGGGTGCTATAAAGAAAAACATTGCCTAATTAGATCATTAAAATTAAGAACTTCTGTTTGAACTTAATTAGAAGAGGGAACAAACAAACAATAGAATAGAAGGAGACATTTCCAGCACATAATAGACCAAGGACTCCAGTCTAGAATATAAAAAGAATTCCCACAAATAAAAACAAATTATATAATCCAATAGAAAAATGGGCAAAAGATTCGAACCGACCTAGTAGTTCATTTATGCAGCATGGAGGCACAGAGTATTCCTCCTATTTAAATTTGTTAAACAAAGGATTTTTTTTTTTACCTTTTTTTTGAGTGAAAAATAGAACACATCTACAGAAAAGGGCATAAAAAACTGTAAACTCAAAGATTTATCACATATAATTTATTGTATGAATATGATAATTTATCTTTTTACCATTGATACTTATTTGGAGTGTTTCTAATTTTTAGATACTGTGAACAATGCTGCTATGATCACTCTTGTATATGTCTCTTGGTATAACTTGGGCCTGCATTTCTGAGAGATATGTATCTAGGGGTGGCATTGCTGAGTCACAGGACATGAGTGTGCACATCTTATATTTTAGTAAATAATAGCAAACTGGCTTCCAAAATGTCTGTATATATTTACTTTCCCACCAGCAGTCTATTGGCTCCTTGCTAACATCTGATATTATCGGCCTTGATATTGTCAGGATTTTTAAATTTTAGGCATTTTGTCGGTTGTGTAGGGAATCTTGTAGTTCAGTGTGTATTCCTCTAATTACTAATGGAAATTAATGAACTATTGTTACAAATAACAACTTGAAAGAATCTCAAAGGAACATAATATTGAGCAAAAGAAGCCAAACATAAAATAATAATTCTATTTATAGAGTAAAAAATCTCTGTTTAGGCATGCTTGCTGCAGAGGTAAAACTACAAAGAGGAGCATGAAAATGGTTAGTGAAACAGTATGGGAGGTGGTTATCTTTTAGAGGGAGGCAGAAGGTAGTTATGGGATCCAGTCAGGGGCTGGGTGCTGGCAATGTTTTTTTCTTGATGTGAATGGTGCCTACACAGGTAATCGCTTTGTAATCCATCATTAAACTAAGCAATTTTGATTTGTGAAGGAGGGTGATATCTAACTGTGATAAGTAAACTGAAAAGTAAACAGAGGAATATCATTTAATTGTCTTCCTCTCTAACTGGGGTGTGACAAGCTGGCTCAGCTGACATGGGTCTTCGGAGCAAGGCAGGTGGTCAGAACACTTAGATGAAATTTTGAAGCTTCCGCTCAGAGGAAGAACAATGTTCCGTGTTTGAGACAGAGCCCTGGGTCTGAGCTGGACACCCATGTCCAAATAGACAGTGGACTCAAGGAAAACCTAAGGCGGGTATTAGGAGCTCCAGTGGGAAATCGATGTCTTTGAGAACTAGAGAAAATAATATCAAGGAACGACAAACCAAAATGAGGAGACTGGGGGATGATCTTTGTGAATATTAAAGAAGCCAGCCAGTGACAGGCATTGGTTTGTTCTTCTAGCTTGACAACTGGGTAAGCCAGGTTTATGTACAAAAACTTGAAAGGAAAAGAAATGTTCTCTGTTAGCTTTCAAGGAGTTTAAAATTTTCTTGGGAAAAAACATTACACCGTTGCCAAATTGAGGGCAGCACAGAATTCTAGCAAACTCTTGTGGGTGGGACTCTGAGGTCTGGTGAGGGATAAATCACTGCAGGTGTTGTCCATCAGGGATGTCTCTGGGGATGGGACCAGGGTGGGAAGGGCCTGACCAGCACTGTAGCAGTGGGTGTGCTGAACCGTGGAGTGATGACAACCCTGAACTGTCTAGTGACTCAGAACTTGGGGTTTGGAGAAATTTGGAGAAGTCAGAAATGAAAGCTGTTATTTGGAAGGGAGACCCACTCTATGATTAATGTGGAGAAGGACTGGGAAGAAGACAACACGGTGTTATAGAAACTTTTATGACACCCTCAATGTATCATCAGCCCAGGGCCTTGGAGTTTTGAACGCTTGGTGTTTCTTATGTGTGGCTGCCCTTCTGGTTTTGTTTCAGCAATCTTGCAGTTTCTTCATGAGGGCTGTTTTCAGTTATCCACATCAATCATGGAGCCTGAGGTGGGGATGCACTGATTTGAGTTTCTAGGAGAGATCAATAATTTTATGTTTCACGAATTGTCAAATATACACTGTAACAGACTCATATTTATCAGCGTACAAGTGATACTGAGCCCACTAACGATGTCTGAATCGGTCACTACAGGCTGAAAATGTATGAAACACCCAACCCCATATCACAGCCAGAAAGGAGACTCCAGTTTATCTGTAATCACAGTCACTACATATAATTTCACTCTAAGATATGCAGTGATGCTTTAGGCTGTTTTCATAATGGGCTTCCAGCAGTCTCAAAAATTCACATTCAGTCTAAACTCTCAATAGTTCTCTCTCTTTTTTTGTGTTCTTCCTTTGCTCTCTGTGGCCCTTCCCAAGTGTGTATGGAATTTGCCCAAATTTCATTTCATTTTTTGATTGTCTGCCAGCCAGATAATAACAGGCATCTGATCAAGGGTTTAGTTAAGTGCTCCATCCAGCAGTATTTATGCTACATAAATTATTCATGCAGTACCACGCTGGACAAATCGCACTTTGATTATACAGTCATTTTTCACTCCATTCACTTACCAGACAAATAGAGATCATGGGAGATCAGAGCAGCCACACTTGTGCATGGATAATGAACTTGGGCTCTTCACCCACTGTGTGTCCTCGGCTCCCCTTTCTGGTGGTGAGCTCTCTTTCAAGGGACTTTGTGAAGATCAAATGAGGTAATAGATGTGAAAGTTCTTTGAATGGTAAACGTACTGAATAAATAGCGTCGGTTGTCCTTGGGAAGTACATTTTTAAAGTGGAATGCTTTGGGGTCACATAGATCTACCTTTGAATGCCAACCATTTGTGACACTAGGGAACAACCTGAGCTATCTGAGACTCAGTTTCATTGTCTGTAAAGTGAGGATACCAATAACTATCTTTCAGGATGAGGAAGGAAAGAATGAAATCACGTGTAAAATGCTAGCACCGTGCCTTGTCTACGCCGGTATTCCAGTAAACAGTCTTCTCTTTCCTATGGCTCTTTGATGGCATTGTTCATTTTGCAGCATCATGAATAGCATTACTATTTTTTGTTTGTTTGTTTTCCTTTAATGTGCATATATGCTTGGCTGCCAATTCGACTCTAAGTTCCTGAAAGACAACAAAGTTCTTTACTGTCTTAACCTCCTCCTCTCCCAGGGCCAAACATAGTGCCAATATATTCATGTGAATTCATTGACTGTAAGAGTCCAAGATAGCTTTAAAAGTGGAATCTCTATTCAGTGTATTATTTATCTCTGCATATATACCCCCCACTCCTAGGAAGTCAGAATCCCTGCTTAGTGTAAAGGAAGCAGTCCATGCATATGTATGGACGATTTAATGGGAAGATGCCACAGATAGGAATATAGATGCTTCCACTGAGCTGACAGCAAAACAATCAAAACCTAGAGAGGTATTCTGCAAATGACTGGACCTGCTGAAGCAAGTAAACAACAAAAAAGGTGATTCCTACATCTTCCACATGTTCACCTTAACTGCGTATAACCTGCAATTGTACCTTTGAACACTAGTTATAATTTCACGCAATTATACACAAAAAGTTGGAGCCATTAGTAAGGTTGTTTGTTTTGTAGCTAAATTACTTGCAGGGCTGACTACACGATTCGAGGAGCCCAGTACAAAGTAAAAATCTGGGTCCCTTGTTTAAGAAAACTGAAAAAAGCCCCAGTAAACGTGTTAAAATACATATACATATTCTCATTCTCATTTGATTCACATATTCTCTACATTTTCTTTTCTTCCTGGTGTCTTTGACCAGTTATGGTGTTTTTTATTTAATGTCACACTCTGTCGGGCAAGGGGATACTTGCCAGGTGAGTGCAGACTCTCAATGCCTGTGGGTCCTCCTTGTGACTCACCAGCTGTCAGTTCACTTCTCCTGCCAGCTGTCTGACAGAAAAACCATGCCCAGGCCTCAGTGGAGAGGTCGGTCTCCTCTTCCCATGGGCCTGCAGCTCAGTTGTGGAGGCTGGGCGACCCCTAAGGGACTGCAACGTCTGTTCCAGGACATACCTGGTATCTGCATTGGGAGTGAGCAGGAGGCTTGCCTCCACTGAATCGCCTGTCTAATGCGCCCTGGTGTTGCCCACCTGGGGCAGGACAACTCTGTCATGTCCTGCCTTGAGATGCCATGAAGTGTGTGTCCATCCCCAACTCTCTCCTGCATGTGCCCAGGTCCCTGCTGTGAGTGAAGGGTGGCAGCTGCCCTTGTGTGGGTGCCAGGAGGGGGATCCTGGGGCATCAGTAGGTGGGGAAGCTGGCAGCCTAAAATCCACCTGAGCCCGGACTTTAAACCCTTTGCATGTGCTTCTTTGTCCCACTGGACATCACTTACAAAGCACACATTCAAAGATAAAATTATTAATAATCTCAAGGGTGCCCAAGTAGGGACCCCTCTGAGCCTGGGGCCCTGTGTGAATGTACTGGTTGCACGCTCATGAAGCTGGCCCTGATTACCTTCTATTGCTGTGCTTTCTGGGATCTCCTTGCCTGCTGCCAAGAGATAAGCTACTACTTAATATTTCTCTCAAAAGTTCTGATTTTGTGCTTTTAATGTGATAGTGGCTTGGTAATAATCTGTTTGTTAGAATTGTGAGTATACAAAGAGGGCACTGGAGTATCCTCTTGAGTTAGAGCCTAAGGAAATCTCCGGTAAGGAACATGCCTGAGCTTTATGACCTCAACTTGCAAAAAACATCTTCTGATGGCTTTTTGGCTCTGAAATGTATTAGGAAATTGCTGTTATGTCTCTCCTGGAGAGCTGATTTACCACTGTAGGGTTTCCACAAATGACTGTGACTGAAAGCAGCATGTTATGTGGCAAATAAACCATTTTTAGTATCATCTAAAGGATTAAATTTGGGAATAATTCATTTTGAACACATTAAAATTATCCATATATTTCTAATGTGTGTATGACAGAGTAAAGTAGGCATTTCCTTTCTTTTCTTAGAAATGACACAAAAGTATAAGGAGCGAGAGTATCAGAAATGCAAACTATTTTACAAACACTAACAATATAGAGATGATGTAAAAGAGAAAGGTTGAGAGGGCAAAGGGACTAGAAGGTAAGAGAAAGTCATCTTCTGAGCTCCCCACTCTTTTATAGATAGTTGTCAAACACTAACATGTAAGTAATAGAAGAATAATTACAAAGGGAAATACTAAGAAAGAGGACATCATAAATTAAGATCAGGTGGTGACAAGTAAGTGCAAGTTAAAGGAAAGATATTCATTTAATGATCGGTCATAACCACAGGTCATAATCACAGATCTTTCTTTAACGAAAGAGAGGATTAAGGGTATTATATAAAGTTATAGCTCTAAAATTAACCACTAGAATAAAAATACTAGCCTTCCAAATTATTTGAAATAAATAAAACCCACACACACACAGCTATACATCACTAAAACAAAACCAAGAAAATACTGACTACTTGGAGAAATATTTTTATGAAGCCACAAGAAAGAAAATTACAACAAAATATTTAAAAGACTAAGAAAAAAAAATTCTCCCATGCAATAAATCTAAATAGCTAAACTCACCTATTAAAAGAAGAAAAATATTCCAAGATTGGACTAACCAAACCCCAACTCGATATTGTATATGAGAGGCACATCTATAACAAATAAAACAGAAAGTTTGAAACTAAGAAAATGAGAAGAGGAGAGCTGGATTGTACTGAGTCAACTTTGTTATGGTAAAAAGGATATTTTCCAAATTTCCCTTTCCTGTATGGCTCTGAGTGACAAAGGGTCATTTGAGGCAGATTTGGGAGATGGACTGGACACCTCTGGAAGGTCTTCATGATCGATATGAAGACAGACAGATGCTATGGGTTCCAGCTGTTTTCACTGTCCACTGCTGGTCCAGTCCTTCTTCCTCAATGCTGGCCCTGCTAACCATCAGCGGTCCCAAGCTCATCACCAGAGGCTGGCTACGGACTCACAGGGTCTCTCGCCACACAGGGCACTTGCTTCCTTTCTCCATGAGCTCTCATTTCACAGTTCCCTTTCAGTGACTCAATAAGCTGGCTTCCCAGAGGTGTCTGAAAGTTCCCACTGTCCACTGCAATGGTATTTCATGGGGGCTGCCTAGTGGGGACACTTGTGACCCTCCTACTCCTGCTTGTAGACCCTTACTTCTCCAGCTTCTCCTACATCTGTGTAGGCCTAGTTCCTGTAACAGTAACATGTAGAAAGAAAAGAAAAGGAAGCCATATGGAAGAATACACAGAAACAAATTAATAACAGACTGTAATTCCCTTCTTTCATTCCATGAAAGATCAAGTGGACAAAAAAAAGAGATATAGATGACCTAGGTAATATAATTTTAAAAAGTAGAGGTAATAGATGTATTTTAACCTTTGTAGTCTGATAACTGAGAGTAAACATTTTTTAGATGATCCATAGAACATTCTAAATAAATGACGACTAGGAAAGGATCAATATGTTCTCAAACATAGAAATAATGCAGAAATGCAGATAATATTATCTGATCATGGTGGGGTAAAACTGGAATCAATATAAAAGCCAGAAAATAAATTGACTCTACCACTTGGAAATTAAATAACAATAACAAAAAAACAACATGTTAAAACAACTCCTAGGTTAAAGAGTAAATGATAAATACTAAAAATGCAGAATATCAAGAAAATGACAATGATGAACACAAAACATATTAAAATATAAAGGATCCATATAAAGCAAAGCTGACAGAAAATGCTAATTAATTAGACCAAGATATCATTTTTCACTAATTAGACTTGAACAGATCAGAAAGATTAATAAAACAATTTTCATGAGAGTGCTTGGGAAAAGCCACTCTTTTAAATGCTGATTGGAGTATATATTGGTAAAATTCTCCAGAGGACAATTTGGCACTCTCTCTAAAAATAACAAGTGTTCATATATTTTGACTCAGGAATCTCACTTCTATAAATTTCTTATACACATACTCAAACATTTGCAAACTATCAAGTACACAAAGTTATTTACTGCAACATTGTTTTTAATGGTAGTGATTACCCACAATCTAAATGTCCATTACTCAAAGATGGATTAAAGAAATTATGATACACCCACACAATGTAATATTGTACATTTTAAAAAGGAATGAACAAGTTCTTTATGCACTGATCTAAAGAGGTCACCAAGACATGTTGTTAAGTAAAAGAAGCTAGGTGCAGAACAGTGCATTTGAATGGCAATATGTGTGTATTTAAAAATGAGGAAATGTCTACATATACGTGTATATTTGTAGAACATCTCTGAAGGATACACGTTAGACTGTAAATTGGTGGCTCCCAGGGAGAGGACCTGGTTTTCTAACGGAAAGATGTCAGGAGACGTTTATCTGCATATCTTTAAGTACATTTCTCACTGTGTACAATGTAGATGTATTAATATTTAAAAAATAGATAAAAATAAGGACAACAGCAACCCTGCTCCCAACAAAAGAAAGCTATCAGTGCCATAAGCAACTATGCTTTTTTGTATGAGAAAGTAATGAACTAGAATTAATATCAGGCCTTGGGAATTGTGTATAACTTCTAAAGCCTCTCTTATTTATACCAACTATCGGAGCCCACCAATGGGAGGATATTCTGCCTGTGTTGGGGCTGGGGTGGGGAGAATAAAAAAATAATCATAGAAAACTGCTGTAGATTGCCATAAATGTGACTATATACCATAGAGTAAAGAATTCTGATATATATATTTTTTTCCTAAAGCTAATAAACCATTATTAATTTTGTACATTTATACGCATACAATGCATACACAATATTCTTACATCCTATCAGTCACATTTCCACCCAAACATGACATTGAAATTCCATTGTCCTCCAAGTTCCATGTGGTCATGTGGTCTTCAAGATCATCTGCAGCCTGGATAACCTCTGCATCTGGACTCAACAACCACATATTCCACATGGATCCTCGACTCCATACAGAAATGCCCACCTGCTGTCAAACACACATTACCTCCTTGAATCCACTACTTTCTCATGCTCTTGCCCACATGTGGAGTCTTCTATTACTCCCACCTTGTCCATTTCTGCATGTTGATATCCCTTCTAACTCTGAAGGCCATTTCATATATGCTCTGCCAAACCTCCCCTCATTTCTACACCTGGTAACTCTGGCTACTCCCGGAAAACTCCTGTCACTCTTTGTTTTCACCTCAAGGCACTTCTCACATATAGTCTCATTTACATGTATATCTCCTTTCTCCTTTGAGTTTATAAATCCTTCAGGCAGGGAAGAAAATTTCATTAACATTTTTCATAGCAATTAATGTTTTCCTATACAAAGTAGAGGTTTTTTTCTCAGTTCTCCTTTTTATTTATATTTTTTTTAATTTTTTTTTTTCATGAGGAAGGTCAGCCCTGAGCTAACATCCGATGCCAATCTTCCTCCTTTTTTTTTTTTTTTTTTTTGCCGAGTATGATTGGCCCTGGGCTAACATCTGTGCCTATCTTCCTCTACTTTATATGGGTCGCTGCCACACCATGGTGTGACAAGCGGTGCATTGGTGCACGCCCAGGATCCGAACCTGCGAACCCTTGGGCCACCGCACCAGAGCGCAAGCACGAAACGGCTACGCCACCGGATCAGCCCCTCCTTTTATTTATTTTTTAACAGCTTTATTGAGGTATAATTGATATGCAAAGAGCTGTACATATTTCACGTGTACAATTTGATGAATTTGAATCTATGTAATTTAATAAATTTTATGAGCGAATAAAGGAGAAAATGAGTACATATATATGTATATATATATTCTGTTCATCTAAGGTTGGTGATGATGATGATGGTAAAACTGTTGTTACTCTTTTTTTAACCAAATTAAATTCATCTAGCCCTATCTCTTGTGACTTTTATCTTGAAAGTGGGATTAATCCAGGCACTCACAAGTGCTTTGTGCAGCTATAAAAGCAACAAGAACAAGACTCTGCCATCGTCTCCCCACATGGTGTCTCAACTTCAAACAACAGTATCAAACATCATCCAATGTGGGCATCAATTTACTGCTGTGTACCAGGCTCTGAGCTAGACACTGGGGTTACTGAAACAAAACATAAAGACTTATTTCCTGGAGAAGGAGCTGAGAGTCTACGGGATGTCCAAACAAATGCACAGTGACAGCTGAGCATAAACAGTGCTCGTATGGTGGGTGAAGGATTAAAAATGCAGTGTAAAAATACCTTGTGCTTTTTTTTTTTTTCTTTTGGGTGAGGAAGATTGGCCCTGAGCTAACAGCTGTTGCCAATCTTCCTCTCTTTTGTATGTGGGACACCACCACAGCATGGCTTGATGAGCAGTGCATGGGTCTGAGCCTGGGATTCCAACCTGCGAACCCTGGGCCGCCAAAGAGAGGTGCACTAACTTAACCACTACGCCACCAGGACAGCCCCGACCTTGTGCTATCTTACTAGCTATTCATTTGCAAGAGAATCAAAGCAGTATTTTTTCTGTAATATCTCCATTCCTCAGGTGTAGCCCTTCTGCTAACAAAAAATAATGTTGTATGTGTGTGTCTCAGCAATGTTATTTACCATGTTACTGAGGTAAGTGAGATAATTTATAGAAGAACATTTTGGGGTGAAAGGTGACAAATTTTACTTGAACATGTTTAATCTGGGCGCTTGTGAGGTTACCCAAATGGAAATGCCCATGGGCAGTGGATGAAGGAGGATCTGGCCTAAGAGAACTGGGCCATACATATGGACATGGGAGATGAGCAACGACCATGTGTGAGCTCTCCCATGACAATTATATAAAATGCCAAGAAATAAGGCCCAGGTCCAAATGCTTGAATATATCAACCTTTAAGAAACTGTAGCTGAGAAAAGTGAGTTGAAGTTACGATGGGTAGGAAGTAAACAAAGATGGCAAGGTATCACGGAAGCCAAATGAGAAACTAAGTATTAATAACATTAACTATCACTCACATAGTAACTACTTATGCCAAGAACCATGCTTATATGCTTTGCAATATAACTTTCCCCATTTTAAAAGAGTTAAAAAAGTAACAGTTAACAAGACTAGGTAACTTATCTCAGATCTTAATATTAGTTCAGATCTATTTCACTGTCAAGTATCAAAAGGCCTCAGAAAATCAAGCACAATTAGGACTGGAAAATGCCCACTGGATTTGACAATGTAGAGGTCATTTGCTACCCAACCAAAAAAAAACAAAAACTTTTAAGAAGATAGGGAGAGAGAGACAGATTGGTTAAATCACACTTCTGAGAAAGGTAGGCTGTGCAATACCTTGCAACACTTCCCAGAGAATCGAGAAAGAACTGCCAATCTGATCATCACATCCGTGTCTGAAATGAACAAGTGTTCCCTTGTCAAGGAGTGCATGGAAACTCAAAAAGTAGAAACAAAACTCCTTTCAATGATACATACTGATATTTATGGACAAATTATATGATGTCAGTAATTTGCTTCAAATAATGTAGAAGACAGAAAGTTGCTGAGGTAGATGAAACATGAGTTGATAACTGATAACGTTGAGTGATAATTACATGGAGTTCATATATTTTTATTTCTCTTTAAAAAAACAGAAAAAGAAATGAACATTGTAAATGTTGATAACTTGGTCAAGAAGTATGGCTGTTTAGGGAGTTCAGAAATAAGGCAGTTAACAGCTAGAGAAGTATAAGTGTTTGAAGAAGTTAAGATATATATACTGCATATTTACTATAATTTACTGTATTTTTTCTTTAGTTTTATTGTGATGTAATTGACATATAGCACTGTATAAGTTTAAGGTGTACAGCATAATGACTTGACATACATACATTGCAAAATACCACTTCACAGTAAGTTATGCTAAGTGAAATAAGTCAGACGAAGAAAGACAAATACTGTGTGATCTCACTTATATGTGGAATCTAAAAAAAACCTCACACTCATAGATTAACTATATTTTAATTATAACATTATATATAATAGTTAAATTATATATAAAATATACTATGATTTACGAATATTTAAAGATGACAGGCACTTGGAAATTTCTCATATGTGAAGAAATAAGAGCTGCAGATAATCAGAGTTAACATTTATTGTGTACTTTGAATGTGCCAAGCACTGTCTTAAGTGCTTTACCTGATTTACCTTGTTTATCATCACGACAGCCTTGTGAAGTAAGTGATGTTTTTAATCCAAATTCATAGATGATTCCTCTGAAGCTCAGAGGTTCAGTCATTTTCCCAGCTAGATTTCCCCAAGGGAATGGGAGGCAGTTTCCAGAGCACACATGGAGAGAATGATCAGCTTTCACCAGAAGACCCCTTTCTTAGAACTGGAGAGTGGGGCTTGGTTCCCATTTGAATTAACGTAAGAAAGGAGAGAAAAAGACAGATAGAATGGGTAGCTTTCTCCTTGCTTTCATGTCCATCTCTGTGACTTCTGTTGGTGTTATCATTTCTCTATAGGAGAAGAGCTAACTGAACCTCAAAAAGATTAAGTGGTTGCCTGAGGTGCAGCTACAAAGCCAGTGAATGGGCAGAGTCGGGATGAAGACCCTGGTCACCTAACTTCTTGCCCTGTGCTCCTTTCATCTGCAAAATCAGCCAGAGTCTGGGATATAATTATCCCCCGAGGATGATTTAAATTTCTTTATTTTGTTACTCAGCAATTTTCGCTGGTAGTTTCTTCATTTGTTTCATGTAGAGGTTTACTTAATTGTTTTATATTTCTTTGAAAATTAGCCCAAGGGACTTGGATTAGTGCCTGTGGCATTGCTTTCAATATTCGCAAAAGAGAACTCAAAGATTACTTTTTTATTTTAATAAAATGTATTTTACTTCCTTGATATTTAGTTCTGGTTTAGGTGGTGGTGGAGGGGATCTGGAAGCCTCAGTGTTTAGGAGTTCAGTTTATGGGGAGGTCATGTTGTCTTTCACATCGCAGTGGGTCCTAGAAGACTTGTAAGCAAGCGTTTCTGAGGCTGGCAGTCGCCTGTCAGTGGTAAGTTGTCAGGGGCCCCTCAGCTTGAGAGAGAGACAAGGCATAAGGAAGCTATGGTTGGTTTGAGACAAAGCGACTGCTCCATGTTAAAAAGAACACATGTCTAATAAAATCAACCTAATTTTATTTAGAAAATGGCCTGAAAGAAGTGATCAGTGTGGGGTGGCCATTTAAGTACTCCATACTGATAAAATTGACTTACTGTTTCTGCCTTAGTCCAGACTTCAGGAGTATATTGGCACAGTCTCCAGACATTCTGGTCCCTGAGTTTATTAGGACTGGCACGAATGAGTTGCTAAATTAAATAAACTTTCTAACCAAACTTTGGGATCTATTCTATAATCAGAGAAATGGCTTATCTGGATTTACTCTTTAGCACCCACTCCTGAGCCAAGTCCTGTGTTAAATGGAGGCTGCAATAGGTGCTTGGGATTCCCAGCGCAAATTCCTCATCCACTGCAGATGCATCCCACCTGTCTGGTTGCACCATCCCTTGTCCACTGGTGCCTGGGGATCCTTTTGCTCCTTTCCAGTTTTGTTCCTTCAGGTTGACATACCTTGGAGTCAACACCCCACTGGAAGTCAACACTAGAGAGGCAGTGTAGGATTCTTATTATGAGTGTGGGATCTGAAGTCAGCGAGTCTGAATTTGAGTTTGGAGTCTGGTTCTTTTACTTAGTTTATGTAAATTTGAGCAAGTTACTTAATTTCTCTTAGTTTTCTCATTTAATAAATGATGATGGTACCTGCTTTTATAAGAAAAAGATAATATACATGTAAAGTAGTTAAAACCATTGATGTCTTATAGTAAGTGATCAAAAATGTTAGCTATGATTATTTTCATTACCCTGAGCAACATCATTATTGTGACTCATCCCAGGACTCTCTAACCTTCCTAATACCTGTGATCTAGGCTTGGCCAAGTGCTGTGGGCTCTGTCCCTTTCTAGCTACACAACAGGTGATAAGAAGGGAATGCCTAAGTCATTTTCAAAAGCTGTTCTCATTCTGTTTTTCAGCTTCATTGATTCTCATGATTTTCAGTTCTTCTGCTCAGTTTCCCAAACTTCAACTGTCTTCTCACTTGTGGGGAGAAAGTCAACGTGGTACAGTGTACAGACCCGGGAACCAACACCAAACTCTGAACAGTGCTAGGTTTGAATCTACCACTTACTTATTATACTAATTGCTTATTATATGCAATTTTGAATATGTTACTTTATTTCCCTGAGCTTAAGTTTCTTCATCTATAAAGTAGGCTTGGTAATGTCAAACTTATGAAGTTACATTAAGATTAGAGCTGGATTCAAAGTACCACACCAGGTCTGATACACATTTCAATCCCTAACTTTTTGACACTTAACATGTGTCAGGTGCTGTGCTAGACAAGAGGACACAAAAGTGAATATGACAGACTTCGCCCTCAAGCCTCTTGCAACTTGGTGAATGATAGATATACAAACTGAGGTGGTCATTATAATCAGTAAATATCCAGACATATGTAAGTATTTGGTGCTCTAGAGGCCCAGAAGAGAGATCTCTCACCTAAACTCCTAAGAGAGGAATCTTTCTGGATTGGCGAATAGTTGAATTGAGGCTGAAAGAATTGTTCAGGCACATAGAGTATGAAGAGATTCCAGGCAGAAGAGCATAAGTAAAGCCATCAAACTTAAGAGTGTAAAGGGAGCAATAAACCCATTGATATTATCAGAGCTTACAATATGAGGAGGGCCGTGGTGGGAGACGAGTCTGAAGAGATAAGCAGGACCTAACTTGTCGAGGTTCTTGAGTGCTGTGCAAAGGAGCTGGGGCTTTATTCATAGATAATAGGGAGACATTGAAAGTATAGGAATTAGTCAATAAATGATAGCTGGTATCACTATGACTGTCATTAATGGGGTGACTGGTGCAGAGTGTCCCCAGGCTGGTAAGGGATGTTGCTGACACGAGCTTGATTCCCTCGTACACATGATACCGCTGCAGCACAGCCCCTGACACTTCATATCCCTTCCTGACTTTTCTCAGAGGAATCAAGTCAGTTTGTCTAAGGCTCTAAGCTGTTCCTCAAGCTGACATCTTTCCAGTGTTTTTCCCAAGTCTAACTTATCCTAGGCACAGATCGTGTCATAAAGCACAGACTCCAGGGTAGGATTGTCTGGACATACACCTGAAATCTAACACTAGCTTTGCCTCTGGACAAGTGTTTTACTTGTGCTTCAGTCTCCTCATTTGTAAAATGGGGATAACAATAGTACATCACTTCTTGGGATTAAATGACTCAATACACATATCATTAGAACCACCTCTAGCATATATTAAGTTGTCAATAAATTTAATTGCTGTTAATACCCTACATTGTGCAGCTCCTCCCCCCAGCCCCATCTTGGGATATGTGCTTCAGATGTTGTCTCCACTGTTCTTCAGGCACAGCACAGAGAAAGCAATGGGGAAGGACCAGATCATTCACTACAAGGTGAATGTTAAGTGTCACTGGCACAGGAAGCCACCACAGACTCGGGTGGTGCCAGAATGTCTTTAAAGGGGGCTTGACCAAAAGGTGAAGGTGGGAGGAAATACAAAAGATTGGACCTTGTTTTTTAATCTGTGTTTGCCTAACATGCAGACTGTTTTCTTTGGGTGTCTATTTGTTTGTTAATATGATGACGATGAAAGACCGAGAAAGACACCTCTCTCTTTGTCATCAAAGGATATAGAAGTTGAGAAGAGCGGATGGTCACAAAGCAAAGACCTTGTGGCGGAGGTGGAACTGTGGTGAGGCAGCCCAGACTTTAGATCAGAGTATTGGCGTCAGAATCCCAACAACAAGAGCCTTCATTAGTTTGGCATTCCCTGGGCAAGTTCTATATGTCTCATGTAAAAAATAAGAATGCTTAATATATTTTTCTTACAGGGATATTGTGAGAATGTGATGAGATAATATATGTGAACATGCTTCATATGCTCTAAAAGAACACCCAAATTCTAGTTATTTTTAGGAACGGGTCATGTTTGGATGACAGAGAACTATAATGACAGTCCAGTCAGAGAAATAATGTGGATAAATGAAAATATTTGGCTTATTTGGGGCATAGAGAGGAAATGCCCAGTCTAGTGAAGACAGTTCACCAAATAATTTCAATGGAAGGAATAAGACATGCTTCTATCGTTGAAGAGGGTATAGGCTAATCAAGGAGACAGACATGTGAGGGCCATGCAAGAGAGTTTCTGTTGGGGAGTATGAAAGAAATATGCTTGGAAATTGGTGTGTAGACCCCCAAAGGAATTTTGTAAGCAACAAAATTGATTAAATGAGCAAGAAGAAGAATTGGAAATCTTTGCATGAGAATGATGAAATCAAACAATTTTCTCATGCATACCTCTTGCCCAAAGGGATTTCCCTGTAATTCTTTTAACAGGATCCCTATGTGGCCCACATGAATGTGTTTTGATGGGTAGATATATAAATGGGACAAAGTTAAGGCTGATGGGGTAGGTTATTCATCTAAACACAAACGAAAACCAAAGAAAATTAGTGAAAGTTGAATTACTCACGCGGCAAGGATACTGGATTTGTTTGGGAGTTATAAGACTAGAACAAAAGGTACAAATACTTCAAGCGTGTGTACGTCAAGGAAAATATCAGCATAACCTCTGAGAGAAGGCTAGGGGAGAATGCTCAGGGCAGTACTGTGAAGAATCCAGGACTTAAGAGAAGTTTGAAGACAGGTGGATTTAGCTTTGAATCTCTGCTCTGATATCTGCTTGCTGTGCAACCTTGAGCAGTTACTATTTTCCTATCTTCACCTCAATTCCTTTATCTGGAGAATGGGGCTAATGGTGTTGATCTCGTATGGTTGTTTTAAAGATTAAATAAAATAAAGGCTGAAAAGTGTTTACCACAATGACTGTCACTTAGTGTGCATTCAATAAATGCTGACTGACAAAAACAAAAAAAATAAAGAGAAGAAAAAAAAGTGCATAAGAAAATTAAAAAGAATAATAATAACAAGTTAAAAGAACTAACTCTAGAAATATGACATTATCCTCAATGGAAGGCAGTAGAAGAGAGATTCATCCATGCCTCATTCAGAAACAATGTGCCAAGTACCTAATATGCTCAGGCATTTTCCAGTGGAAACAGGGACTTTCAAATTTGCTATTAGCCTTGCGAGGAGCTCACATTCCAGGGAAAGAGTCAGATAAGTAAACTGACAATTGAAGCGCAGCATGTTAAAAGTAGGATTCTGTAAGAAAAGGGCTGTATCCACCCTGGTTGACTCTTCCTGTGGCCCTCAATGGGATAATTTACCCTGTAATATTCTGTAGCCTCACACTGATCCCTGGTGAGGCCACCGTCTTAGTGGGCAATGTCAGTCCTAAGGGAGTTGCCCTCAGAGCTTCTGCCCATATCCCAGCCCCAAACTGGCCCTCACTGTGCACCTCCTGTGTTCCAGACATCTGCACGCCTTGAATCATGCAATCTGCGGGTCCCTCATCAGTTCCTATGGTGGCTTTGGCAATTCGGGAAGAAAGTGCCGCTTCTCAACATACTTTACCTCCATTTATTGGTAGTGCTTTGTAATACATTGATTTTTTAAAAAAACAAAAACAACATAAAGCTTTGAGGCCATCTACAGAAACATTGTTGTAATAAATGTACAAATCTATGATGTCTCCAGTGTGGGCAATGCCCCCTCAGCTGAGGCATCCTGCACAGTGTTCAAATGACACCATATCAACAGCCTTGGCAGACAGTGTACGATTCCTATTTTCAGATGAAGGAAATATGGTTCAGCTAGATGAATAGAATTATCCCAAATCATATGACTTTGGAAAATGACAGAGCAGAAATTAATCTCATGTAGGCCTGACTCTTAAGTCCCTGGTCTTTCTGCTCGCTGCAATGCAGATTACTCAAAACTATTAGTTCCTTCTGGTGACCACTACTACCCTCCTCTGCAAAGAAGAAACGATTTGAGTTTTCATGTTCAGATCATCCCCTCTAATAACTCACCAACCTTCCTTGATTCATTGTACTAAAGCACTTCCAATTCATTAGGCATTCCTTCTCTTTAGTCTGTGTTTCAAAACTCATTATTCAACATTTACCTATACCAAAGTGTATTTGCCATCCATTAGCTCTCTATTAGCCTCAGGTGCCCAAACGAGCAAATTGCTCCTCCATCAGAATGCATTGTGCCTCGTTATAGGTTGTGTCCCATAATTTAGCAGCATCTGCAAATTTCCAAGCTTGGTTTTGAACACTGAGGCTGTGATATCAGTAATACAAATCATGCAAGATAATGTTGAGTTGAAATAAACATCTTTATTTTCACCCCCATCAAGCTGACATGCAAATGCACTGCTATTATCATTGTAGTCCATATTCCATGAGCTATTTCCCCTATTTTACAGCAGAGGATGGAGATTAGAGAAAGCATGAAAACAATAAGTTCAAACTAGAGATTTGCAAGATGAAATATCAACTGTGGATTTGGTGTGCTTTACCTTTACAATGTCAGATGTGCTTTAATTTTTAATGTGACTATGGGTGCACATTCCCCCTAAAGAAAAAGGACCCTGTCATATCCTATACTAACCTAAAACATCTAGTGTCTAATTATTCATATTCAGGCATTTACAACAAATCATCAAGCATTCATCCAATACCAAAATCAGTATTGAGCTGCTGATGCGTAAAGAATCATCACTCCTTCAAAATACAAGTCAAAAGTCTCCAGTGGGTACCATAATAGGTACTGTTTACTGAACACTGATCTCATGCTAGCCTTAACTAGAGGCTTCACATGTATTTACTATTCCTCCCCATAAGCCCTCAGGTAGCTCTTCTTATGTCCCATTTCACAGGTAAGGACATGGAGGATGAAACAGGTCAAGGAACTTGTCAAAACCACATTACAAGAATATACCAGAATGAGATTCCAACACAAGCTTGCCTAGTTCTACAGGCCATGGTCTGGCCAATACAAAATTCAACCTCTTATGTGATAATAATTATAAAATAAAAAACATGAACAAAACAAAGAAGACCTTGTAAAATCCAGCAATTTACATAAGCTGGATTTGTGCTGTGCTGAAAATCCTCCTTTCCCTAATCGTATTCCCACTTGCTGACAAGGATTATGTTGGCAAGAGATGAGGCTTTTCATTCTATGAGGGGAGATCAAGTTACACCACAAATATCCCTGGAATATAAGGAAAGACCCTTGGAAGACCAGGTGTTCAATGGGAACAGAGGGAAACTGGCTAACCAAGAAGTCAGTGCAAGCTGTTGAAATGGCAAGTGAAAGTCAAACGCCCATTATTTCACTACTTTAATAGGGTGGATAATTAAACGAACAGGCTTGAAAACACTTCAATGGATAGTGCTCTCTATGATTAGAAGAGGATCACTGGTTCTTGTCGTGTTTGCCACTTTATTCCCAGAACCCCAAATGTGCTCACTAAATATTCACTGAAGCAATGACTGCTCCCTGTTACCATACCCAGCCCATTTGAAGAGCATAGCTTGAGGTGTAGCTCTTAGAGAAAGCTGTGAGATATCCAGATGGAGAAAGCAAAACAAGGACTATGGTTCTGAGAAGGAGCAGATGCAGTAAAAGGCAGTCGCGGAAAATGAGGGCTCAGAGGGCAGACAGGCTCTGAATGGTTAGTGTCATGGGTTAGGAGGAGCGATCATGCATGCACCTAGTTTGAGAAAGCAGAACAAAGAAGGAAGGTCTGGCTCATAAAGCCTTCAGACCAGAGGCAGGATGAGACAGGCATAGGTCACACCACTAGAGGGGCGGGTATGTGCTCTTGCTGCTACGACCTGACCTGTCCCAGCTCCTTCTTCATTATCAAACCTGAGAGACACAGTGAGGCTAGAGGTCAGAGGGCGGGAAGTCCTATTTCCTGTAGCCATCAGGCCTAGAAGTTAGGTCTGACATTGATGTCTGGTAAGACTAGAGAAAATAAGTCTTCTTAAAATGCTTGTCAAAGTATGAGAATGCTCACTTCCAAATCTGGAGACAAAAGAACTGAGGTTCCCCAGAACTGAGCCACCCCCAGGTTCCTGCCATCATCTCCAGCTTAGTGTGCAGCCTGGGTCACTTTGTCATATAGTGCACTGTTCATGTGGAGCTCCTGGGGAAACAGTCTCAGGTCTCCAAACTAGGAAAATGTGTGTTGCAATAAACACTGATTTGTTTTAATCTTCTGTATACTGGCTTTTGTGACTAACCATGAATCTCTCTCCTTGTACTGGGCATTCGGAAGCTCAAGGCAAAATTTACTACCTATTGCTAATCTTTTTCTTGGCGTTGTTTCCCTATTTTATTTTGTGCATCTGTGATTGTCTCAGTTATTTAATTATTGTAGGTTATTTGTACCTCTGTACATGAACTCAAACACTCTGTGGACTAAGGCAATGTATAATTGTATAAATAAGTGAGTGATGAGGACAGGCACAGAGGGGAAGAAACAAGGCCTAGTGTCCCAATCTCCATGGCCCTTCAAATGGCCCTATTTGGACTTTAAATGGGTAAATAACTACTTCCATGATTGGCAAGTATCCAAAAGATTGAACATTGGTGAGGAGGAAAATGTTGCTGAGGAACCCTGAGGTCTAGTACAGCTCTGTCACTCTCTAGCTGACCCCTGGGAACCTCACTGTCACGTCTGTCTCTGTCACATCACCTATAAAATGAAAGGATTGAACTAGTTCAGAGATGGCAAACTACAGCTTTTGAGCCAAATTTGGTTCATGGCCTGTTTGTACAGGCTGTAAGCTGAGAATTACTTTTAAGTTTTTAAAGAATTATTAAAGAAGAGAAAGAAGGAGGAAGTAAAGGAGTAGGAGAAGGAGATGAACAATCGACAGAGGTGGCACACAGCCTACAAAGCCTAGAACATCTACTCTCCAGCCCTCACAAAGTTTGCCAATGCCCAGACTAGGTGAAGGCTGTAGTCTCCTCAAGCCCCCAGTTTCCTCCAGTTTCTGCCATAACACTGGCTTTACTCCAATGAGCTCTTGACCCAAATAAGTTCCTTATTCCTGTATCTTAGTTTGTCCCCCTGTGTAACAGATATAATATAACCTAACATTGTAATAGGACAATGGTAAAGCCCAGAAAAAGATCCTCTACAAAAATAGGAGGAGGTGCTGAGCAAGTATAATACGATAAAAATGTAAGACAGCATCAGAAGTGATGTAGGAAATATTACCCATCTAAGTTCAAAGGGCACCAACTGAGATTGACACAAAGAAGGCACAGAAGCCAAGGACACGCCATCTGTAAAATAGAAGGTTCCACATTCCGCAGGAATTTCAGGTAGTGTGTACTTGACCTACTTTGGGTTTTCAGCAGAAGCCATCTGCAGTATTACAGGCATAGACAGCTCTCTGCTATTTTCACCTGAGGATCTCAGGGCACAAACGTTGTTATCCAACGTCATGAAGTGGGGACTCTTGATTGATCTTAGGGTCCAGCTCAAGTATCTTCCTCCAAATATGTGTAGGATCCCTGCACAAACACATATCAGGGCTCCCAAGTCAAACACATCTTCTTTATACTCCTCTGTGCTTTCTTCTCCCTTGGAAAGTCACTGCCATTCATCCAAGGATATAAACTTACAGTTGTTGGGAGCCTGATAACGACTAGGCGTTTTAAATATTTTATTTCATTTAATTTTCCTAGCAAACCTGTGGAGAGGGTCTTATATTCTCATTTTAATGATGAAGAACTGATAAAGAAACTGAGGCTCAGAGTGGTAGAACAACATTCCCAGATCACAAGCTAGTAGAAACATTTGCTTCTTCTCCACCACGTTGCTTCCTGTGCTCTAACAATCATGCAGTTTTGATCTATGCAAGTCGTTCTCCTTCCCTCACCTTCAGTCCATCACTCAGATCTAGGGAGCAATCCCTCCTGGGGTCAATCCCTCCTTTCCTACTCCTCTATCTAAATCTAGGCCTGGACAAACTGCCTCTGCCCCTAGTTGCTCTCCATCACTGAAACTATGTCTTTACTCTGATCCATTCTGCACCACCTGCAGTCTCTGAACCCTACCACCGCACTACGCCTCTGTTCAAAAGTCTCCAGTGTTCTTTCAGTTCCTCTCCCATCCAGTCCAACTTACACTCCTCTGTTCTTTCCTTCCCCTTTCTGTGTGAAGCCTCCTTCGCTTCCCATTGTCTCTCCATCCTGATCAGACTGGTCTGCTCTTCTTGTCTGGGGACTTGTGCGCCTCAGCCAGGCCGCGTGTCCTCTCCTCCCCCGCATCCAAAGCTTACACATCTTTAATCTTCACACTCCTCCCTATAGACTTCTTCTCTGCCCTCTCACTCTTATTCGTCTCTTCTTAATTTCTAACCATGTATTATTTATTAAACTTTTACTGGCTATTCAGCAAAATTGGCTTGATACATTTTACAGAGCACAGATTTTGTTTTCAACTTTACTTGAATCCTAGCTCTTTCAGTTAATGTGTACCATTAAGCGAGTTTTCAGCCTCTCAAAGTCTCAGATTTCTCATATGTAAAAAAGGAGACAGATAATATCTATTTTGAAAGGTTTTTATGAGGACAACATATGAAAGTGTCTTGTATAATGGCTGATACGCAGTAGGCAATCAATGCGTATTTCCTTTTTTCTTTTCCAAGCTACCATTGTGTTCATATAATACACCCTACACAACCCACTGCTCCATTTCCACAGTCTTGTATTGCTTTCTCACTATTTCTTCTACAGAAACTCTGTATTTCAACCACAATGTGAATAAGACAAAAGAAGGAACCATGTATTATATTTCTTTTCTACTTACATTACCCTTTAGGATTTTGTTAAACATATAAGAACTAATCAATAAATATCAAATATTGATTGATTAGAGCCTCATAGATAATGGGGGAAATCAATGGCTTTACCTTCAACCCCAGCTGAAGTAATCAATATAATCCCATGGGAAAGTTCACCATCAGGCAGTGCTTTACAAGTTTTCTTACTCATAATTTTACCAGAGGAAAACAAATATTCTCATCAGAAGTAATTGGTTCCTTTTTTTTTTTTTTTGAGAAAGATCAGATAAAAATTAAAGCATGATGGGACTGATAATTTGTGTAATTTTATAATCATCCCAATTCTTTGTTCAATGTAGGCAGTATGTTTTTGCTAAATAAAGCACTGCTCAATCAGGAAATGCCTTCTCACAAATATGATTTTTTTGGGCTTTTTTTTGGATTTTTTTTTTTGTTGCTTTTTCCTTATCCATACAGTCACTCAATATTGTTTCTTGAGGCCCTACTATGTAATGGCCAGTAGAGGTGTTAGGATTGTGAAGATGAAAAGATTTAGTTTTTTCTCTCAATGATCCCACTCTCAGGGGGAAGGACAGACTTACAGAGAAGCCAAGTGGTACGAGGTGACTGTCATAACGACATATGTGGAAAGCTAGCTCTGGGAATGCTTTACAGCCCAGAGGAAGCTGAGATTTGAAGGAAGACCATGAATGGATTAGGAAGGCTGGGATAACCATGGGGCCAGGGCATTCTAAGCATCCACTAACCTTGTAAACACTATTATCTCTTTTGAGCTGTCCCAAACTAAACTGTACTCATTTCAATAATAAATGGATTAGTTCACTGCCACTTTATTGTAGCAGAAGGTGCACCACGGAGCAAGGAGATCTGGCCTAGGAGACTTACATTTTAAACCCAATTACCTTTTTGGGTAATCAAATAACCTTTTAGCTTCCTTTATCCTCAAATTTTATAATTTTGGTAAATAATCCCTCTTCTAACTGACTTCACACAATTGTTACACTACTTGAGAATGATTTTCATTAAACTGCTTTGCTAAGCTTTTGCTACTCTGAAAATATTGGAGAAGATGGAAGAGGGCACAAAACATAATGGGAAAAGCATGGGTTGGTTAGTTAGCCACATGAGGGCCCCAAATCCAGCTATTTCGTGTTCCACCTGTGCTGATCTAGAGCCAGTTTCTTAAGCTGTCTGGAACCTGAATACTTCATAAGTATAATTGGAAAAACGTGAGGAGAGTAGGGAAAAGATGAAATAAGATGCTGCAAGTCAAATGCCTGGTGCGTAGTAATCCAACAAAACGTTTGTCTTGTCCTTGTGTACTGAAAAAAAGACTGGGGTCTTCAGCTTCCTAGTAGAGTAGACATACTATTTACTACTTTTCCCACTAAGCACAACTGAAAATTCTGGCCATTATAATTAAAGCAAGCACAAGAAGACTCTGAAAGTTAGAGAGAAAAAAGCAGGCTGGCTAGTAAACTTGGGACCCGAGGAATGACACCGTGGTGAGTGCCTGAGTTCTGTTTTTGCCTCACATATCTCAAACACGGAGCTGAAGAAGCTGGCAAGCTGGAAACGCCACAGCAGGTGGACAAAGCAGTGCCCCAACAGCAGCTTGTTCTTCTAGGCAAAGGACTACGAAAACTGCAATCTAGCAAGTCAGAAAACTTGTAGACAATAACTGCTTCGTTCCAGCCAAACACCACAGAAAAAATTGTGGCCCAATCTCTACTTATTCAAAGGCTGAGTAGGGAACCTTGATTTCTACATCCACATGAAGTGTTGTTCCTCCCTTTGACTGAACAGTATCAAAAAAGCCAGTTAAAACAGAAGACTTAAATAAGACCCAGAATCTTATACCATAATATGAACACAACCAAGTTTGAATTGAAAATTGCTCTTCATACCAAGAACTAAGATGTTTAACTTAATAAAAAAAAATTAATAGATGCCAACACCAAGATGAGATATATTAGAATTATCTGACAAAGATTTAAGAGCAACTGTGATAAAAATGCTTACATGATTAATTATGAACACACTTAAAACAAATGAAAAAGTAGAAAGCCTCTCCAAAGGAACAGTATCACCAAATATATAGAAGACATAAAGAAGAAGCAAATGAAATATTAAAACTGAAAAATACAATAACTGAAATAAAAATCTCAGTGGAAAAGCTCAACAGTGAAAGAGAAGAGACAAAGGAAAGAATCAGAAAATTGTAAGATAGAATGGTAAAAATCACCCAATCTGAAAAACAGATAGAAAATAAACTGAATAAAAATGAACAGAGCTTCAGTGACCCAGAGTCTATGAATAAACACTTAACATTTGTGTCATCAGAGTCTCAGAAGAAGAAGAGAAAATGGGTGGGGCTGAAAAAGAACTCAAAATCATAATGGATGAAAAATTACCAAGTTGAGGAGACATAAACCTACAGATCCAAGAAGCTGAGTAAACCCCAGATAAGATAGACCCAAGGAAATCCATATCAAGACACATCATAATTAAACTTCTGAAAACTAAAGACAGAGAAAAACTATTGAAAGCAGCCAGAAAAGAATGATACCTTACCCATTAAAAAAAAAAAAAAAAAACAATTTAAATGACAGCACTTTTCACATCAGAAACCATGGAGGCCAGAAAATAAGTGGCACAATATTTTTCATGTGCTTAAGAAAAGAACTGTCAATCACAACCTTTACAATGCAAAAATACCCTTCAAGAATGAAGAGCAAATAAAGAATAAAGGAAAACTAAAAAAATCGTCACCAGTAGACCTACCCAAAAGAATGGCTGAACTATTTTACCTAAAAAGAAAAAAATGATAAAAGAAGAAACCTTCGAACAAAAGGAAGGAAAAAAAACAGTAAGCAAAAATGTGTGTCAATTTAATTGGCTTTCCTTCTCCTCTTGAATTTTCTAAATTATGCTTGACAGTTGAAGCAAAAGTCATAACATTGTCTCATGTGGTTCCAAGTGCATGTAAAAGGAAATATTTAAAACAGTTATATTATATATGGGGGAGGGTGAAGGGACATAAAAGGCAGTAAGCTTTCTGTACTTGAATTAAACTGGTAAAATGATGGCAACAGTAGACTCTGATAAATTACTTATATAGAAGGTAATACCTAGAGCAACCACTAATACAGCTATATAAAGAAATACACTCAAAAGCACTACAGATAAATAAAAATGGAATTCTACAAAATATTCAAGTAATCTACAGAAAGACAAGAAAAAAAAAACAGAAAAGTAAAAAACAGAGATAACACACTGAAAACAAAATATTAAATGTTAAACCATAATATATCAATATGAAAATCAAATATAGATGGTTTAAGTACACCAATTAAAAGAAAGATTATCAGGGTGGATTATAAACCATCACCAAATTATATGCTGTTTACAAAACTTACTACAACTATAACAGTATAGACAGGTTGAAGGTAAGAAGCAATAAAAAGATATGTCATGAACACATTAATGAAAGGAAAACAGGAGTGTTTATATTAATATCTAATAAAGTACACTTCAAAACAAAGAGAATTACCACAACCAGAGAGGGATAGTATATAATGATAAAAGAGTCATGAGCCAAGAAGACATAGCATCATAAAAGTGTGTGCACCAAACAACACAAAATACATTAACAAAATACTATTAGAACTGAAAAAAGAAACAGACAAATCCAGAATTATAGTTGGGAACTTTAACACCGTTCTCTAAACAATTAATATAATAACTAGACAGAATATCCACAAGGTTATAGAAGAACTCAACAATGCCATCAACAAACAACAACAGCCAACTATATATTCTTTTCAAGTCCCACTAAGTCCGATCATGTACTGGGCCATAAAACAGACTTCAACAAATTTAAAATAAATGAAATCAAAGAATGTATGTTCTCTGACAACGGTGGAACAAAACTAGTTGTCAATAACAGAAAGAAACTGGAAAATCTCCAAACACATGAAAACTAAACAACATACTTCTAAATAATCTATTGGGTCAAAGAGGAAGTTTCAAAGACATCTAATTGAACGGAAATGACAACACAACATATCAAAATTTGTGGCTAAAATAGTGCTAAGAGAGAAATTTATAGGACTCAACTGCATGCACTAGAAAAGAGTTCAAATCAATAATATGAGCTCCAACCTCAAGAATTTAGAAAAAGAAGAGCAAAGGAAGCACAGAAAGGAAAAAAATAAAGATCAGGAATCAATGAAAGTGAAAAAAAATACAATAGAAAAAATCAATGAAGCAAAGAGATAGTTCTTTGGACAGATCAATAAAATTGACAAAATTCTAGCAAACTGACAAAAGAAAGAGAGAAAAACCAATATCAGGAATGAAACAGGGTCTATCACTAAAGACATTAAAAGCATAAAAGGGAATAATTAAAAAAAAATCTCTATCTCATAAATTTGAAACTTTTATGAAATGGTCAATTTCTCAAAAAACAGAAACTACCACAACTCAACAAACATGAAATATATCATTTGGATAGTCCTATAATTATTAAGGAACTTGAATTCATAATTTTTAAAATTCTCCCAAAGAAGAAATCTCTAAACACAGACAGTTTCACTGGGGAATTCTACTAAAGAATTAAAGATGAATCAATATCAATTCTAAATAGTTGCTTCTGAAAAATAGAGGAGAGGGAACCTCTTCATTATTCATTTTATATGACTATACAGATATATGTATACACACACACACACACACACACACACACACTTCCTTGTGAGTACAGATGCAAAAATCTTTAAGAAAATATTTGCAAGAAGAATTCAGCAATTTATACAAAAAAATTGTACTATTACCAATTGGAGATTCTCCACACACCTCCCTCTGCCAGGACGTTAAGCTGGTTAAATATTTGAAAATCAATCAAAATAAACTACCTTATTAACAGCCTAAAGAAGAAAAGTCACATGATAATATCAATCAATGAAGTAAAAGCATTCGATAAAATTCAACACACATTCATGACAAAAACTCTCAGAACATAAAAATAGAGGAAGAACTTTCTCAACTTAATACAAAGCATCTATAAAAATCTACAGCTAACATTATAGTCAAACATTAAAAATCTGAATGCTTTCTCCCTAAGATGGGCAACAAAGCAAAACTGTCTGCCCGCCTCCTCCTGCTCAACATGGTGCTGTAGGAACATGGGAAGTTGTAGCCAGGGCAATAAGGCAAGAATCTATAAAAAGACTCATAGAATTAATAAATGAGCTCAAAGAGGTTGCAGAATAAACAAAAAAATATCAATTGTATTTCTATATATTAGCAGTGAACACATGAACTCATATAAAAATAAAAATATGATACCATTTACAATCACTGAAAAAATTAGTAGTTACATCTAAATCTAACAAAACATGGACAGGACTTATATGCTGATAAGAGAGATCTACAGTGTTCATGGATTGAAAGACTCCACATAGTACAGATGCCAATTCTCCCCAAATTGATACACAGATTTAACATGATTTCTATCAAATTCCTGGCAAGATTTTTTTTTTGTATATAGACAAGATTATTCTAAAACTTATATAGAAAAGCAAAGGAATCAGAATAGCCAGAACGATTTTGGGGGGGAAAAAAAAGAAAGAACAAAGTGGGAGGAATCGGTCTACCTGATTTTAAGACTTGCTACATAGCTATTAAGATTGGGTGAGTTTGGTGGAGGGATAGACATGTAGATCAATGGAATAAAAAGAGAACTCAGAAACAGACCCACACAAATATGCCCAACTGATTTTGACAAAGGCTCAAAAGTAATTCAATGGAGGAAAAATAATCCTTTAAACAAATGGTGCCGGAGAAATTGGACATCCATAAAAAAAAAGAACACTTTGGCTATTCTCACACCTTATACAAAAATTAACTCAAAATGGATCATAAATAAATTTAAATGTAAACATAAAACTTTTAGAAAAAACATAGCAGAAAAATCATTGGCATTGAAGACTAAGAGCTCTTAGATTTGACATCAAAAGCATAATTCAGAAAGATAAATTTTACTTCATCCAAATTAAAAACTTCTGCTTTATGAAATACCCTGTTCATGGGATTGCGAAACAAGTTACTGAGTAGGAGAAAATATTTTCAAATCACACATTCAACAAAGAAATAGTATCTAGAATATATAAATAACTTTCAAAACGCAACAGTAAGTAAACAATCCAATTATAATTGGGCAAATACATAAAGAGAAAATTCACCAAACAAGATATTCAGCTGGCAAATAAGCACATGAAAGATGCTCAATATCGTTAGGCACTAGGGAAATGCAGATTAAAACCACAGTGAGATGTTCACTATTCACTATGCAGCTATTAGAATGTCTAAGATAATAAATAGTGACAACACCAAATGCTGTCAAGGATGTGAGGAAACTGAATCACTCACACACGGCTGGTGGGAATGTAAAATGGTACAGACATGTGGAATAAAGTTTGGCAGGATTAAAAAAAAATAAATATGCCACTACCATATGGCCCACCAATTACACTTTTGGGCATTTATCTCAGAAAAATGAAATATTATGTTCACACAAAAACATGTACATGAATTTCATATCATCTTTATTTGTAATAGCTAAAAACTGGAAATAACCTAATTCTCCTTTGATAGGTGAATGGTTAAACAATCTGTGGTACATCCAAACCATGGAAGACTACTCAGTAATAAAAAGGAAAGAATTATTGACACATGCAACAACCTGGATGAATCTCCAGAGAATTATGCTAAGTGATAAAAGCCAATCCCAAAACGTTGAATACTGTATCATTCCATTTATATAATACTGTTGGTATACCAAAAATTATGGGAATGGAGAACATTTTAGTGGTTGCCAGGGGTTAAGGAGCAATTGAGGTTGGGAAGGGCCTGACTATAAAAGGGCAATATGGAGGATCCTTGTGGTGACAGAAATTTTCTATATTTTGACTGTATTAATGTCATTATCCTGGTTGTGATGTCGTACTATAATTTTGCAAGATGTTACCATTGGGGGAGCATGGTAAAAGGTATACAGGATCTTTCTGTATATTTCTTACGACTGCATATGAATCTACAATTATCTCAAAATACATGGGGGAAGGGGGTGGAGGGAAGGTGAATGGGGTAAAGGGGTACATATGTATGGTGACAGAAACTAGACTATTGGTGGTAAACATGATGCAGTCTCTACAGAAACTGATATATAATAATGTACACCTGAAATTTACACAAACTTATAAGCCAATATGACCTCAATAAAATAGTCTAAAAAATAAATGAAAATAAAAAGTTTAATTAAAATAGGGGATGGCCGGGACATTTGCCTTATGCTAGACCTCCTTGGAAAAAAGTGTGTTTCATATTTTGCCCAATGTCCTCATATAAAGGCAAGCTCTCACTATCCAATCTCTATCAAAGAAACACAAAGAGAACTTTAACGCACTGTACAAAATTCCCCATCTTACAGCTGATTCATTTACACTTTCCAGAAGAGAGTCCCTTAGGTTTGTGGCTCAGGAAAGCAAGCTATAGTGGAATGCTTACATTTTCCAGAAACAAGTCATAAATTAACACCTTAGAGAAGCTTCTACATTTTAAAAGCCACTTTGACAAGCCAGAGAGTATCTAAAAGAAGGTTGCTAGGATGGAGAGCAGTCAGGAAATCATTTCACATGAGGAATAGTTAAGGAAGTTATAGAAATTTAGCCTGGAGAAAAGAAATGTTAGCAGGTACAAGAGCTGTGAGATGAGACAAATAGGAGCTTACTTCCTCTGACTCATAGAGTGTCTCCCAAAGGATAGTTCATATAGATGATTTTACGGGGTATAAGAACATATTTCGTGTTAATTATGTTCTTATTTAAATGTGTATTAGAAAAATAAAACTAGTCCATCCAGTAATACGAAATTTTCACTTAGGATATACATATTCTCTATGAAAAATATACCTAATTTTTAAAGAAAACTGTATGTAAATAAGAGTACAGTATAGGTGGTTCGTGATTACAACAATTTTGAAGGCTGTTTATGAATGCGACTGTGGGTTTTCACTAGAAGCAAATGCCTATTTATCACTGGAAGTGTTGAATCAAATCTAACAAAATGCATCAAAGATGCTGGGAAAAGAGTTTTTATCACAGTTGATGCTCTGGAAAAAGTGATTCTTAGATTCTTTCCTGACGTTTCAGAATCTTAGGGTCCATGATTTTCTGAGGTTGGTTTTGGAGGAGTGGTGAAAATCAACTTACTGTTGATGTATATTTGTTGCAGATGATCTAAAAATAATTATAATGGCATTATTTCAAACTAAGAAAGAGTAGTCAGCAAATTCTAAATCAGGTATTCTCAAAATCGCTTATCTTTTGATCCATTGTCACTTTCCAGGAACACTTTTTACAGAACGAATTTGGAGACACTCTCAAGGTTTCCTCTGCAATTGGTCCAACGCAATTAGAAAACAACTTTCAATATTTGCCCAGATGAATTTGATGTGCCCCTATTCAGGAATAGCTACTCTGGAGTATAAAAACAGAACACATCCACACTCATTCAGCGTTTCAAGGTCATTGCCACAGTCAAGAAGCCCAGATCACAGTGTTCTTTCTGAGCTAGAAATTATGATGTCTGTTTTAGTTTATGGCAATTTGTGAGTCATTTGTTTAGATTGCAAGATTATTTATGGCATAGATCACATTATACAGATCATTTATCCTCCAGGATTCTGGACAAAATACATATTTTTGAATGGAGTTTAGCTTACCAATGTAAAATGTTTATAATAATTTTCCTAGGGTATTCATGATTTAAATTAATAAATACTGCGCACATAGAGCTAGAACATTTCCTAATGAGGAGCAGTTGAGAGATAACACAAAGAAAATTGCAGGAAAATTTTACTTTAATTCAATCCTAATAATAAGTCTTTCCAAACACCTGAGAATGTTGGTGATTTTCTTCTCCCTTGTACCATATTGAACAAAGAGTACACATAAACTTTATACTTTATGAATTGATTATACATTTGCAATAATAATTAGTAACATTTATTGAGTGATCTTAATGTTCCAGACACTGTTCTCAACATTTTATTTGTAGTAATCCATTTATTTTTCTCAACAGCCCTTGACGTTAGTTATATTTACTGATAGAAAGACTAAGACAGGATATTAGTTATCCAGCTAATGTATAATGGAGCTGGGATTTGAACCCAGGTATTTTGAACATTAGTGAGTACTTACAAATAAGTGACTTCCAAAATTTCTTATCCAAGACCAATCATATGAAATAAGCTCTTCAGAGATACTCAACACACACACACACACACGCACAATGGAAACATTTTTTGAACGATAGAAGCCATGCACTTGGGGTATTTGTCTCCTCTATTTCATTTCTAAAATTCTAGTCAAGACCCACTACACTGATTTTACATGTTGCAATTCACTGAAACAAAAGGTAAAAGTGTACTATCTTTGCTAAGTGGGAAATTACAGGTTGCAGAAGAAAAAAGGACGCAGCCCCTATGTCCATGTCCGAGTACTGAGTTATAGGACTCTTCAAGGTTGACGGGTGGTGCACAAGAGGGAAAGCCACTATGGTATGCCCAAGCAGCTACCAGGAGAGCAGAGTGCCTGGAGCTCCCATACAAGCATAAAGAGCTTGTGCCTTTTGGAAGCAGTGGTGTGATGAGAAGAACGTGTGTGTTGGAACAGAGAACCAGAGTCTGGACCCTGGATCTGCCAATTACTGACCGAGTGTTCTTTCTGAGATTAATTAATCTCTCTGAGATTAAATTTCTTGCCTGTTATATTGAAATAATGTAGCACCTGTTTTTGCTGCTGAAAAATCACACACCCTTGTCCTGCTTATGAGTTCATCCACGACTGTAATGGACAGATTCATCTAAGCTCAGACTCACTGATGGAATCCCATCTCTAGGTTCAGTCCTGTGTCTTTTCCAGAGCTTTTGGGTTTCCTAGATCCAATCACATATTCAGAGGAATTAACACCCAAGAAGGCAATTTTCTACCAGTGAGTAAATCCCCAACTTCCTGTCCTTGGAGCAGACAAATTGGAAACTGTTCTCTACCCTTCCCGGAGATCCCACAGAATTGAGTTCCCAGTGCCTGTGAAGCTACCAGGCTACTGCTCTTTATAGCGACTTTCCCACCTCCTCTGTATTACTCTCCTCATTTCTTTACTTATAGTTCCTCACAAATAAACTACCTGCACCCAATTCCTGTCTCAGCCTCTGCTGTCAGAGTAACATGGATTAAAAGAAACAAAACTGATTTAATAGTGATTTTGATGATTAAGTGACAGAGATATATTCTATCTCTAGTGGAATGCCTAGTACCTAAGAGATGATCAAAAATTGTAAATTTTTCCTAATCGAAGATTCTATCATAGTATGAAAATTATCTTTCGGAGAGTAAAAAATAACTTTTTTGGACCAAAAAAAAATTGAAATTTAGAACTAATATCATAGTGCTAGTAAGCGGGGAGATTGAAATTTGAACCCATCCCAGTCCACAGATATCTGCAGCTTAGAATACTTTTATAGGAGTTAACCCAGAAATTTTTTTCCTAGGATTTTATCTGAAGGTTATAATTAAGGATGTGTACAAACAAAATCATTGTATCTAAATACAATAAACTGTCAGAAACTCATTAAAAATATGTTTACAGATGTAGAGATGTTCACAACATATTGTTGAATAAAATCAACAAGCTGCAGTTCAATATGTAAACCATGATCCTATTCGTAAACACGTTATCCACAGGAATAAATGTATATATAATCGTAAGAAAATAAAACTTGATGGCTAGATACTACAATTTGAAGAGTAGTTGCCCTTTCAAGGGGAGAATTCTGAGTTTTGCTTGGCATTTTCTTTTTTTTTTTTTTTTTTTGTGAGGAAGGTCAGCCCTGAGCTAACATTCGTGCTAATCCTCCTCTTTTTGCTGAGGAAGACCGGCTCTGAGCTAACATCTATTGGCAATCCTCCTCCTTTTTTTTTTTTTTTCCCCCAAAGCCCCAGTAGATAGTTGTATGTCATAGTTGCACTTCTTTCTAGTTGCTGTATGTGGGACGCAGCCTCAGCATGGCGGGAGAAGCGGTGCATTGGTGCGCGCCCGGGATCCGAACCGGGCTGCCAGTAGCGGAGCACGTGCACTTAACCGCTAAGCCACGGGGCCGGCCCTGGCATTTTCTTTACTTTTTCTTTATATTTTCTAATATTTTGGGGGGAGTCAACATATATTGCTTGAATTAAGTCAGCAAATACATTTGACTCCATTGACATTGCTCCTTCGACTTCACCATGCAATCTTGCAGTAACTTTTGTAAGAAAATTGAGAACCACGACCAAATACCCTCATTGTGTTCTGTGGTGCTTACAGCAATGTAGCCCAAAGGAACAGCTTCCAGTTTGAATCCTTTTAGAGCAGTGTCAAACCCCTAACTCCTAAGAGTGGATTCAAGTCAAATTGTATTAAAAGCCGGAGAAAATCTGGCCTGACTCTACCTACTTCCTCTAAAGCTGATATCGGAGACTTAAATCTCATTTATCCATCTGTTTAATCAGAGACAAAGAGTCAGGAAGACCAGTCCAAACCCTAGGCAGGAGGACACTGAGAGAACACTAAACACAGATGCAAAGCTCAAAGAATAAGGAGAAGGGCTTCAAGGTCTGACCCTGGATGACAAAAGGTCAGGGCTCCTGTAGTGAATATTTTTAGATGATAGAGCGTAGGTCAACATACCCTTGCCTATGTGCTTACTTCATCAAACACTGTTATGGGGCCATAGTTACATAAAGAATCCTCAAGCAAGATTTTCTAATAATTTATGACAACACATATGTCAGGAAACTAGAGCTAGATTGTGAATTTCGGAGATTACCTTGGGTTTGCCATATAGCTTGGCTTAGGAGAACAACCTATTGCCAAGGACCTCTTCCCAAACAAAGTTTTCAATTCTGATTACAATTCTCTGGGTAAACCTGTCAAATTGAAGGGAATATATTGAGATTTATTTGGAAGCATGCTACCTAGGATATAGTTAATAAATTGGTCTGTTGCCTTGCTCACAATAATGATTAGAGCACAGATATTGGGGGATATTATAAAAGATTTCTAAATAAATAAATGAATAGAAAAGAAAAAAAACTTTGGGTATAATGACATACGCCACTGTATCCCACTCCTCCAAGTCCAACAATAAGACTTGACTTTTGCTTGACCCCTATACACGTCACCCACTTTTCATAAACTATCTTTTAATCCTTACTGATACTAATAATAAGTATTTGAGCTTTTATTTATTTTATAGAAGAATACACTGAGATTCTGAAATGCTCAACATTTCCCTAAGACACAGAGATGGTAGGTGATAGAGCTGGCCTTCACAGGCAGGTCTATGGATTTCATACCTGGAACTGTTTCTTCTACATTATGCTGGCTCCAACTCCAGCATCACCATTTTGGAACAATCGATAACTCCTTTCTAAGCCCTAATCCTGTTAATTTGTTATTCCTTCTGAAAAACGGTAATGAAAGCAGAGAAGACAGTGGCATTATGAAGAAAAGAGATGCTAGCTGTCTGGACAGACGAGATAGCATTATCCCCTTCAGTCTTCTCAACAATTGCGTGCTATTTTGATCTCTTCCATCCCCAAACACTTAGACTCATCCCATCCCTTAGTTAGAGAATGAGAGTCGGTACCGAAATTCTCCTGAAAATGCAAAAATGCAAAAGAACCACTTGGCAGGAAAAGAGGGTTGCGTCTAGTCATCTTCTGCTGGCAGAAATTAGTGAGAGAAAACTTCAAAGGCACCAAGAAGGTGTTTGTGGAACAAAACAAGAGCAGAAGAGGAGTTGACAGAGGGTTCAATATGGCCCATTGAAGGAGGAAAAAGAAGGGCAAGCTTGAAGTTCTCAACCCAGTGGGCACAATCAGGGGGTTGAAGGTACAAGAAAAAGCATCAAATGTGAACATGCTCTACCGTTGCTCCAAAGTCTTCCACACAGTCTCAAGAAAATGGAGAAGCTAGAGGCTCTGATATTAGCAGAAAGTAGGGTCCTTGCTGGACTAGAGCTGCAGGAGAATGAACCATCCTCCTTCAAAAGAAGAGTTCACTGACATCAGCAATCATAGTTTGTCTGCTTGTTGAAAGGGCTGTAGATATGGGACTCGGGCTGAAGCCAAAGAGTTTGAAGGTTAAGCTCTGGTAATTGGACTGAGGCTGCCTGAATTTTAATTCTAGCTTCACCAGCTATTATCTTGGGTAAATCATTTAATCTTTCTCTGCCTCAGTTTCCTGTTCCATAAAATGGGCAAAATAATAGTCTCTACTTCATAGTTCAGGCAGCCCTCACTTTGCACATTTTTGATACGCACACATTTTACTTACCACTGTTTAGTTAAATAAAAAAGTCTTCCAACAACATGGTTCAAGTTTCAGTTTCCATGATACATTAACTGTGAGTAATTGCATAAAGTACAAACTTGGCTGCTAGCTCTTCAGTCCACAAGTTATCATGCAAATACCATATGAGCAGCATGGTCAGTGGTCAACAGCATCACTCTCAAAGTCTGTTGGTGATTGGTCACTATGCACCTGTTATTCAGTTCAGGCACAGACAGTAAAGTGTGTAGTTGTGATGCTTTCGTCTTCCCAGTGATACAAATGTGACATTTTACAAAAGTGGATATTTGAAAGAGGGAATTGGGTGACAAAGATGAAAGTGCAGTAAAGAAATGAAAACACTGGAAATGAAATTGAGATTGAATGTGAATGGAGTTATAGAACAATCAGCTGACCTTGGGAATGTTGACACTGCTGCCCTTCCAGAGATTAGACTCGAAGCCAGAGGAACTTAGTGAAGGCAAATTGGTCAACATAAATGAGAAAAGTGGTTGTGACAAACGAGACGAGGATGTCCCAGAGGAAATGATAACAAAAAAACCCCTCTACGTTAAAGAGACCCTCAGCGATACTTTATGACATTGAAAGTGCAAAAGACAAAATGTTAGAACCTGATCCAAACTGAGGAAGGGGTATGACAATTCACCAATGCTTAGAATAGATGCTGGCTCCACACTGTAAGCCACACAATGGGAAGAAGGCAAGAACTCTCCAACTATTCTTGATCAGTTTTTGCAGAGAAATAAAACACTTTAGTTCTCAGTATGTCTACTATTTCAAATTAAAGTGTACTAAATAAATACTAGTTTTACTATTTTCTATATCCCTGTACATTTAAAACCAGCCATATGAATGGTTTTAATGTTTAAAGTCATTTTTGCAGCGTTATTCACAATAGCCAAGACTTGGAAGCAACCTAAGTGCCCATCAAGGGACGAATGGATAAAGAAGATGTGGTATATATACACAATGGAATACTACTCAGCCATAAGAAATGATGAAATCCAGCCATTTGTGACAACATGGATGGACATTGAGGGTATAATGTAAAGTGAAATAAGTCAGAGGGAGAAGGTCAAATACTGTATGATTTCCTTCATTAAGTAGTAGATAATAACAACAATAAACAAACACATAGGGACAGAGATTGGATTGGTGGTTACCAGAGGGGAAGGGGGGAGGGAGGAGGGTGAAAGGGATAATTCGGTACATGTGTATGGTGATGTGTTGTAATTAGTATTTTGGTGGTGAACATGATGTAATCTATGCAGAAATAGAAGTACGAAGTACATTGATGTACACCAGAAATTTTTACAATGTTATAAACCAATAAAAAAAAAATAAATAAAAAATAAAAGTCACAAAACAATTGTATTTTTCCCCATTGATTTTTGAGTCTGCTCTGCACAGTCTCAACTTGCAAAGAGAAAGGGAGAATGGCCTGTACTGCTGTGAAGATTAAATGAGATAAACCATGTAAAGTCGATAGCACATAGTGAATGAGGATTAGGAGAAATAATAATAACAGAAATACTAAAAACTGCATAAAATAATAATAATGATGGCAATAAGTTACTGTTATTGATAGATCTGATGTCAAGGTAATTGTTGGAGACAGTAAACATGAGATGATGGGACTTATAGATCCTGCTTTATCCATCCTTCTCACCCGTCATTCTTTACTCAGAAATATAGACCACAGGCTAGCAAGCCCTGTTGAAAAGTCCGGGGGATCCGTTCCCAGGAGAGTGGCTGAATGAAAAGGTACTGGGATGGGAGCGTCCTCATGGCACCATCCTGTGTGTCTGCCCTGCTCTCTCTGCACAGCCCGCCTCTCCTCAGCTTTCCTCTGCTTGCTCTCACTTGATCCTTTTGCTTGGTTTTGTTTTTCACTTATTTCACTTAGGACTCCTTGTCTATGTCCAGGGTATACCCACCAAGTTTATTTATAAATAAAAGTAAACATAAGGCCTTCATTTCAAATCATGAATTTGAATAATATTGAGTCACTGAGATTTTAAATTAGTCTACTTATAGAAAAATAATAGCCCTCATTTCAACAAACAGCAAGAAAAGGATATTTTGAACCACAGTCTCTAACCCTCCCACACACTCTTCTCACTCAATGTTTTCTAAAAAGCACAATCTGATTGAAAGTTGTAGCTGAATTTATGTACTATTGGTGGTGAGCTGAAAAACATCCCTCCCCCCACCAAAAAAAACGATATCCATGTATCCATGTCCTAATTTCTGGAACTTGTAAATTTTCCTTATATGGCAAAAAAAACCAAACACAGAAAAATGGGGCAGGGGTTGGCAGACGTGATTAAATTAATAATGGTGAGATGGAGAAATTATCCTGGATTATCTGGATGGGACCTAAATGCAACCCCATTCATCCCTATAAGAGAGGCCGAGGGAGATTTTACACACAGAAGAGGAGACGACAATGTGACAGGAGGGATGCGGCCACAGTCAAGGAATGCTGGCAGCCACAGGAGCTGCAAGAGGCGAAACTCAGATCCTGCCCTAGAGCTCCAGCAGGAGCTTGCCCTGCCGACGTCTCATTTTTGGCCTGGTGATGCTGATTTCAGACTTCTGAACTCCAAAACTCTAAGAGAATAAATTTCTTTTTTTTTAAGAAATGAAGTTTGTGGTAACTTTTTACAGCAGCCACAGGAAACTCATATGCTTTCTTCCCAGATTTTACATATTATCCCAAGTATGTTTTTGTTTGTAGGTTTTTTTTCAAATCCAGAAACATTTATTGAGTACCTACCAAGTACAAGGCATCTGGAATACAAATTTGAATAAGACAAGGCTCCTGTCTTATAGGGGCTCAGGCTAAACAAACAGGTGAATAGAACAGTCACAATATAGTGTAGTCACTCAAATTCTAGAACTTGGTTACAAATGGTAGCATATTTGCAAAGTGGAATACTATTTGGCCATTTAAAATGAAGTTGTAAGCAAATGTATTGACCAAGAAGTATGTTCACATATATTGATATATTAAGAAGACAGTACCATTAAATAATTTTGACAGTGCATAAAAAATGTTCAGGAAGTATATGGTCCAAGGCATGATTCATAGTTTTCTCTGGGTCGTGGGTTTATGGTGTTTATTTTCAATGTCCTGATATTTTTAATAATTATAAGACAAGAAAAATAATTTTTATTAAAAATTGTCTGGGTTCAGTGACACTTAGAAGCACTTTCAGGATGAAAAAGTCATACAGAGGAGGGATATAAGAACACTGATCTGGTGACATGCCTCCTCATCAAAGGTCCCAAGCATAATAGGACTATATCTTCTCCTAGTGATGGGGGACTTGGCCACCTAGAAGAGTATATGCCATATTTATTCAGTCCTCAGATGCTATGGATCAAATGGGGCATAATTAATTTAATAATAGTTTTCAGAGAGATAAAACTCATCACTAGGTTAAATATGGATACCGTAATTTCCAAATTTTACAATGAAATAAAGTATATCTCAGATTTCAGAAAATGTGATAATTTTCATAAAGAACCTGGGCTTATGCTGTATTCAAGGTTATAGTGACATCATTCAGATTAAACAGAAGCATTCCAGGGGTTTAGTGTGCCTGTCCACTGTCTATAACCCTCTTCAAGGTGTGGGAAGAAAAGATATGCTTTCTCTCTCATGCTGCACCCCACCTGCCAGCTGTCCCCCCAGCCCCAGTCACAGATGCCGCCACAACAATACCCGTGGTGGCTGAGTAGAGATTTTCCGAATCTAAGCACTGAGGCGGCAACAGGGAGATATTCCTCTGATTGTTGCAATGGGTGCTTTGATATTCTACCTCGAGAGCATATCCACTTACTGTTAATAGCTTCAGAAAGTATTTCTCAATTTGAAACCAAAATCAGACTGTGAACACATCATCCTTTTTTAGCTTTATAAAGCAGATGGACTTTAAGCTGATAAACCTCCAGACGGAGACTAACATTAGTATCAATACTGTGAACTAAATTGGATTTTTTACTTTTGCTTCTGAGTCATCTAGTTTGTGGATTGTAGCTCAACCATGTTAAACTGAGAACACCAACCATGAGAGGAAGTGGCTGTTGCTCAGCACTTGAGTGCCTATTTCTGTTGGTTGCCATTCTTCCAGTGTTCTGAATTTGGACCCTTTGTGTTATTATAATGACCAGTTTCATTTTTCTGAGCCTTATAGTTTCTGTTACGCATACAAAGTCTGCGTCTGTACAACTCTTTAAAGAAATAATATTGGTTCCACTTTCAAGATGCGGAAACAGACACACAGGGGGATTTAGAAACTTTACCAAAGTAACCAAGCTTGAAATTAGTAGAGGCGGCTTCTGACCCCGGCTCTTTTTGACTCATTCATTTCAATACTGACACACTGGCTCACCTTTGACTGTGGGCAGATCTCCTGTTCTTCACACTCACATAATTAGGTTGATTTATTACCTCTGCAGCACATAGGGACCAGGCTGAACCAATTAAAGTGGAATTGGCCAGGAGGAACCACATGGCTCAAGGTCTGAATGAGAGAACCTACCAGTGTTGTGTGTGTATTCTTTCAAATGCTAGTCATTTGTTCAATCTTAGGACAAAACTATTGAATGATTAATTGATATTCTTTTGCCAGAATTCTAACAACTTTTACTTATTATCAGCGTCTGTTGTGCCCTAACCTGACTGCCTTGTTAAGGATTGCCTGTCTGATTATCCATGGCCTCGTATCATTCATCTCTTCAATAAGTATGGGTGGGCAGGAGGGATGACAACAGTGAACAAGACAGACTAGAACCTGCAAGAATGAAGAGAAATAATTAAACAAACAATTATACTAGAATAGGATGAAGTGAGTACAGAAGGATTATGGTAGTGTCTAGCAGAAGGGAGGAATCTAAACTAGGGTCAAAAGAGCAATTTTACAAGAAGTGACATTGCAGCCAAAACCTGAAGAATGATAGGAGTCTGAGTGGCATGAGGGAATGGCATTCCTGGCTGTGTGAAAAGCATGTCTGAAGGACTAATGGCATGTGAGGACATGCATGCATAGTAGGATTTCAAAGAGATACAGAATGGCTGAAACCCAGAGTCTGGTCATAGAGGGTGGAGGAATGCTGAATAACAATGTGGGATAGGTAGACAGAAACCTTATTACTGACATCTTCTTAAGCTATTTTGAAGAGTTTTCACTTTACCAAAGAGCAATGAGTTACCACTGAAAATGTTCTTTAAGCCAGGAAATGATAATATCAGATTTGTATGGTAGAGAATTTGTATGGTATGAAAATTGGATGGATGTAGGAGACCAGTAAGAAGCCTGCGGTAGTGATGCTGGTATGCAAAGATGGCAGCTTGGACTGGGTCAGTGTCATTAGAAATGGAGCAAAGTACGTAAGACATGAAAGTCATAGGACTGACAGGATTGGTGATTGATTAGACATGTTGAATGAGGGAAAAGAAGGCTTATGGACCCACGCCTCTATCCTTCCTACCATACCTGAAAAATAAATTACAGTAACCCTACACCTATAGAACCCCAGAAGATAGTGCTTTTAATTCTTGGCCTTAAATATTGATTTGGGGCCCATTCACAGTATCAGTTGTATTCTTTCTGACCTAAGTAGTAGAAACCCCAGTTCAGACGTGCTTAAACAATGCAGGAGGATTTTATCTTAGATATCCAGAAGTCCAAAGGGAGAGGAGACTGAGGGTTAATCGATTTAGCCACTCCATTATATCATCAGGTGTATAGTTTCTTTCTACACTTCTTCTCTTCTTTCTATAAACATCAGCTTAATCCTAATCTAGTTTTGTAGGTGTTCATAAGATCGTTTCCTGGAGCAGTAGGAGCAACATGTTTTCTTATCATTTCCAGCAAGAGAAAGAGCCTGGCTTCTCTTTCCCAGAAAATACAGCAGATTTCACTTAGCATCGCATTGGCCCAATGGGCATAGGCCTACCCATCCCTGAACAAATCTCTAACACTTTGTATGGAAATACTTCTCTTGCCTTAAACTAATCACCCAGGGTGGAATGTTCTATGGCCAGATTTATCCCATTACTTTGACAGCATTACTTCTATCTTGGGATCTGAACCTGATTCCAGCTCCATGTCCATTATTATGCCTGGAAATGAAGGATTCCCCACACTTTCTGAACCTAGACCTCTCTGGGTCCACTTACGTCTGATTCTTTCTTGAAGCAGAATGTGCATCTTGACCTTACTGGTGGCTTTTGTATTAACAAAGGCCCTCATCTCTCAGCTAGATGATTTTTGTAGCTCCCTAACTGGTATGCTGTCCTCAGACTCACTCCTCTGCACCTTTCCCACCTCTACCCACTACTGTATTTAGCCAATGAGTCCTGCATAGATCTGCCAAATTTACCTGTGGTTTTAATTATGGGACCCCCAGGCTAAGACCATTCTATGTCAGAGTGAGATAATTGATACCCATGCCGCCCAATCCTCTAATAGATTTCTGATACTTTTCATCTGGTCACATGGCTTACACAACTAAAGTCTACATTTCCTATACTTTCTTACAGCTATAAGTGAGCATGAGACCAAGTTCCAGCCAACAAAATTGAAGCATAAATTGATTTTTTTGCAATTTTTAGTTCATCTTCTTGAAGAGAAGCCATCCCATTTCACAGGATACAACAGGGGCAACCTTGAAAGCCTACTCCTTTATAATCTTGTTTTGTCTTATTATGAATATTATATATTTAAATGGCTTAAATTGAAATTAGCAATTATTTAAATAAATGGCTGTTTGCCTTACTAGACTCTAGGCAAAGACTTTGCCTTATTTTTTCTTTGTATTCCAGGCACTTATTGTAGTGCCTGGCATATAAAGGGACTTAGAAACTGTTTGCTGAACGTAAGAAATATGTATTGAGTACTATACGTCAAACCGAGTCTAAGTGCTTTCATAATTATCATCTAATGTTTCCTGTACTTTAAACTTTTCTTTCCAGATAACATCTCAGTAAGAACAAGGACCAAACCTTCCTATTTTATGGCTGGTTTTGCTAAGCATAGAAGTTTTAGTAAATACTTTTAGATTCACTTAAACTGGAATCTTATAATTTAGAATCATGGAATACCAAAGTTGTAAGGAATCTTAGAAATTATCTAAATCAAAATTCTCATTTTATGAAAGAGGAAAGTTATACTTGGAGATCTGTACTAATTAGCCTAAGATGACATAACTGGATGTGACAGAGCTAGAAAATATAACTTGATCTTCTAACTCCAAGTTCAGTGTAAAATGACTCTTTGCTATGTGTTGTGATTTCTACCTCATAAATTAGTACTTCTGAGCTCATAATTTGGCTGTATCATTTTTCTACGCCCTATGTGAAATTAAAAAAAAAAATATTACTGATCCCAAGATTCTCTTGATCTTTTTGCTACAAGACAACCATCAAGAGAAAATCATTAGAAGCCAGACAAATAAACAAAAACATAACAAAACAAAAAAACCCAATAACAACCTGCATCTCTTATCACTAAGATTAGAGCACTTTCTAGTCATTAATTAGATGAATTCACAAATGAAATGTGATACATCTGCCCAGAAACCTTCCTACTAATAAGGAGATATAAATATGAACGCTGGCTCCTCCATGGAAGAATCTGGGCTCCTCTACGGAAAAATGCCAGAAGAACCCTCTGTGTCTTTCTTAAAAAAACAAAAACGAAAACCTCTGCAGAAGAAAGGGGACTCCATCTTTTTGTGTCCTACTTGGCCCTGATTAAGCAATAGGACTTCCCCACACAGACAATCTAGGACTTTCCCCACCTCTAGCTCTAAATCTGTGGCCACTACCCTGTCTTTAGTCATGTCACATGCCATGAGAAGTCTTTCAATTGTGTCTGAAAGCATTTATTGAGCATCTACCACGTTCTGGAGACTGTAGTAGGTACTTCACTGAAAAAAATGATTAAAATGGGGTCCCAGTTTTCAGTGAGGTGATGGTTTAATAGGGACTTACATAGAAGGCGGGTCATTTCCATACATTATACACACAGTTCTAGAGAATCACAGAGGAGAAGGATATAGTCCATCCTGGAATCAGAGACAGAGACAGCTTCTTGGAAGAAAAAACTTCTGAACCTAATTATAGGAAGTACATGAACTGGGGTCAGGCAAAGATGGAGAATGGAATTCCAAGCTAAGGGAAATGGCAGAGCAAAGTAGATTTTGGGAGTGAGAGGAAAGCAGGGAGGAATGCATGGGAAGGGTGGTTATAATAAAAGTGAGAAGGGTAGGTATGAGCCAAATCATGAAGAATCTTGTGTGCTAGAATGTGGGGCTTAAGATATAACCTATAACAGTTGGACAGATTTACAGGTGCTAAGCAAATAAACATAATCAAATTTGCAGTCAAAAACAGTATTGGACAACGTGGTGGCTGGATTAGGTAACGGGGTAATGGTAACCTTGAAGGCAGTAGGTCATCTAGGAAGCTGTGGTAACAGCCCAAACAAGAGATGAAAAAGTCCTGGACTAGGTAGGAGCACGTAGAGCAGAGTATGGATGTGAGGGGTATTTAGGACGTCAATCAACCAGATCCATGTTAACTGGATATGAGGATGGTGTAGAGAGAAGGGGAAAGGATGGCTTTGAACTTTTCCATTTGCTTGTTCTGAGAATAGTGCTAGTCATTAAAGTAGCAACTCAGGAAGAGAAATAGTAGTTTTGAAGAGAAGGTATTAAGTTAAATTTGGACGTATTGGAGAGACTGGAATTAGGGATTCGTTACTAAACCCAATCTGATATTATTTAGCTGAGTAACCTTGAGATAGCTTTTGAACTCTCCTAGTCTTATCTTTCTTATTTGTCAAATGGTATGTTTATTCTTAGATTTATAACCTAATTTCAAACTTATAGCCATGGAATTACACCTTTTTTTATTTTTTATTTTTGTATTATCACCTGGAAGAGGAAAGTACCCAGTAGAACATCCTCCTCCAGGGTCTTCTTTGAGTAAAGTGACCAGCAATATGTCTTGCAGATATGGGGATTAACAAGCCTTTCCAAAGCCCATGTCTTCCTCATTCGCCTTTTCTCATAGCTTTAGGGTCAGAGTAGCTGCTACTGGAAAAACTGAAATGATAAATATCACTAGAGAGAGACCAAATATAAGCTAAAAGGATTACCAACCCTTCAGTCAAAGACAAAATCAAATTTTGAATGATTTGTGTAGGCAAAAAAACAATATTAAGTGATGGTTTAAAGACAGTAGTTAAGCTTCTGCACTTTAGATAATGTTTTTTTCATCTTTGGAGGGGAAATACAATAATGAAGCAAACACTAAAGCTTTGTTCAAGAGGACACTGTCAGGAAGGATTTCAGGGTGAGTCACAGTGGAGAGTGTTCCACTTCAAGCTTCCAGGGCCTGTGAGAGCATGTGTTCCTAATGGAGACAGCACATGATTTCCAAGAAAAAACTAAAAAGGAAAGGTGCCCAGATCCTGGTGAAACCAGCAAAATGGAATGGCACTGGCCACGCCAGACCTCTCTTGGGGCCCCTCAGACAAGGCTGAACTGACATGGCTGAGCCCATCCACTGATGAGGCAACTCTATCTGCGTGTCTGTCCTGGCATTGGACTTCCAGTCAAAAAACACCATGAAAAATTGAACTCAGTTGTCCACTTAGTTTGACGTTCAGGTGAGAAATCATAGCTTTGAGAGACTGACATACTTCCTGGTCATTTGAGGGAGTTTGATTGGAAAGTCCCATTTTATCTGAAATGTATTTCTGAATCTCCAGGTATGGACTGTTTTCTTCTGTAAGAAATGCCTGTTTTTGCCTATAATGCAAACATGCTTGGAAGTGTTCAGGCTTGATCTTGATCATCACTTACTAGAGAAAGACAATGATATTACTTTGGGGGTAGGCCACTTAGCAAACACAATTCCTTCTCTGCGTTCATTTATTCCTGCATCCATTTACTCATTCATTCAATTGTTTTTAAGAGACAATCTGCACTGGGTGGAAATCAGGTATGAAACTTTGGTTAAATTACTTAACCTCATTGTGCCTCTTCTTTTTCATCTGCTATATGGGAGTAATAATATTACCTATGTCATGGAACTGTTGTGAGGATTAGAAGAGTTAATAAATATACAGTGCTTAAAACAGTGCCTAGAAAATGAAAGCACTCAGTACACCTCAGTGATTATTGTTAACATTACAAGTCTCCTTGTTCTGTTGCATCTCACTTCACTCTCAATGACTACCTTATGCCCTGGAGGTGGTAGCAGGACCCCTGCTACACTTTTGCTTGTAATGCAAAATCTGAATATGATTAATGAAAGACAATCACATTAATAATAATAAAACTATATTTACTAAATACTTATTATTTACTATGCACTGTATTGAGACTTTTGCATATATCATTTAATCAGTTGATCCCAATATATTTTGGGGCAGGCCAAATATATCCTGTGGTAGGCAGAATAATGACCCCAATATATCTTGTGGTAGGCAGAATAATGACCCCCCGAATTTCCCATGCTCTATTCCCCAGAACCTGTGAATAGATTAGGCTACATGGCAAATGCAAATTAAGGATGCTGATGGAACTAAGGCTGCTAATCAGGTGACCTTGAGATGGGGAGATTATCCTGAGCTATCTGGGTGGGCCCAATACAATCACAAGGGTTCTTATAAGTGGGAGAGAGAGGCAGAAGAGAGAGAATCAGAGAGATGGCAGTGTAAAAGGACTCAGCCAGATGTTGCTGGCCTTGAAGCTGGGGGAAGTAGCCACTAGCAAGGAAAAGCAGTCAGCCTCTAGAAGGTAGAAGACGCAAGGAAGCAGATTCTCTCCTAGAGCCTCCTGAAAGAGATGCAGTCCTGCTGACACCTTGCTTTTAGCCCTGAGAGACCCATTTCAGATTTCCGAACAGTAGAACTGAAACAAAATTAATTTGTACTGTTTCAAGCCACCAAGTTTGTGATAATTGTTACAACAGCAATAGAAAACTAATACAATGTGTGTTGTGCTCATTAACTGTGATTAATCAGGGGTTACTGCAGTGCCGAATACACTCCTGGACAATATAGCAAGTGCTTACCTTTAAAACTTTGCTCTCTGGTTGAGAAGATGAGAAAGCAGTATGCATAGTGAACAAGAGGAGAATGAGCCAGGGAGTTGAGAGGTCTGAAAACGAATTTTAAAAGGTGTGGGTAAGGTAGCTGTGGGATTCTGGAGTAACTGTGGGGTTCCAGAGTATCTATGGGATTCTGGAGTAACTGGAGTTCTGGAGTGGCTGTGGCATTCTGGAGTAACTGTGTGGTTCCAGAGTATCTGCGGGATTCTGGAGTAACTGTGGAGTCCTGGAGTAGCTATGGGATACTAGAGTGGCTGTGGGTTTCTGGAGTAACTGTGGGGTGTCAAACTGCAGAAGAAGGAGGAGATGAGCACCTTGAGAGACTCCCATTTGTTTTTAATGTTGAGAATATTTTTCACTAAGAGGAAGGGTTTAAACTTAATTTCTACAATTGTTTTAGAAAGGCAAAATAAGGACTCATTGATCACACAGGAAATTCCAATTCAACTTAAGGTAAAAGTCAGCATTCTCAATAGCAGAGTTCTTTGGCAATGAGGTACTGCTGTCAGCCGTTGAGATGCTCAAGCAGTCAATGTGCCACCAATGGGTCACAGAGGGACCAAGGCGTTGATACTTTTAGCTCTTGAATAGAAAAGCAGACCCTGGGTGGACCTGATGGACCAAGTCAGTTGCTCATAACCAGAAGCTGCCTTTACCCTTTACCTAGGGGCTGTACTGGTATTTTCATTTTCTATGATGTGAAACATTGTGTGAAGCACTGGTGCAGAACATACTTCTTGATATACATTGAAATAAATGATTTCCAAAGTCCAGATTATTTTAAGACTTTATGTGAAGAGTTAAGGAAGGGAAAGAAAGAGAGAGAGCGTAACTCATATTTATTGAGTTAATCTTTGTCTCATTCATTACCTCACTTAATCTTCACCACAGTTCCACAGGTAGGCATTATTTCTTTCCAATGTACTTGGAGGGGTACAGCCACTGAGAACAAATCAATTAGAGAACAATCAATTAGGAAAATGTGACATGGCATGGGGCTGGTTAAGTGCAGGAGAACAGAGAAGACAGACAGCTGTGTTGGCTGCTGTGCCATAAGGAAGCTGTTCCCTGAAGGAACTGAGATTGTAATTGTGGCTGATGGGAGGATCTGTCAAGGCTGGGCAGGAGTGGGGGAAGGAGGCCATTCTGGACAAAGGAGGAACCTGGGCAAAGACATGAACTGTGGGAACATGAGAGCAACGGGAGATGAGGACACTAGGATGACTGGAAGAAAGCGTGGCAGGCAGAGCTGTCTAAGGAGGAGAGCGTTGGATTTAAAAGGCCTTGAGTTCCAACAGGAAAAGTTTGGACCTTAAGCCACTGGCATTGGGTAACATCTGTGACAATAGTATCATACAAAACCAGACTATAAAAGAATCAGAAAAACACAGTCCATGAGTTTCCAGATGAGAACCTATTGCTACAATCTCCTAGGAATACTACGCTCAGTTGTGATTTCATTTTCTAAAGTAAATCAAGGACCTTGCATCTCTGCCAGAATCTTATTCTATACAAAGTCTCATTTTGACCTAATTTAATGAATATTTGATAACTTACTCTGGGCCCGGCCCTATTCTAGGCACTGCTAATACAAAGACAAAGAGGAAATTTTTCATTTTCTTGATGAACTCATAATCTGGAGGTGTGGAGAGCAGCATACAACATACACACAAGCAACACTTCCAATGAGGCTAGTTAAATCTCATTACCCCCACTGCCTTGGATGACAAATATCTCCAGATTTGGGGGGCCTCAAATTTGAGGGCAGCATCCAGAGAATCCCCTAAATTACTAACGTGTCCCCACTTCTCCCATCACCAGACTTTCCTTTCTCAGTGGTCAATTCTTTGAGGAGCCCACTAGGTGTCTGGATGACCATTTACAGAAAGAAAACATAGTGCCTGACACATAGGAGGTGTCCCCCAAAATATTTATCTGAATTTAATTCTTATGATGCTATAATATGTCACCTCTCCCTTGAAAGCAGTGTTGCATTTTAACAATGAGCCTCCTTGTTGTAACCAGAGGAGCAAAATGACCATGGTGAAAATTTCTAGCACTTTGTAAGATTATAAGGGAAATAATTTTGTGAAGAACTTTTAGATGTTTATCAAGTCATATTACCTAAGTACTTAGCAATAGGAGGGGGAAGGGTGATGACTTTTCTTTTTAGCCCCTACGTGTGGAAGAATTTGGTTTCATGTAATCCTTACAATAACCCTGTGAAGTATGGCTTATTGTTTCTATTTTACAGATGTAGATACTGCAATTACACGACTTGCAAAAGCTCACACAGGCAGGAAGTGGCAGAGCCAGGATTCAAACTAAAGTCTGCCCAATGCCAAATTTCATGCTCTTTTTCAACCCACTGGCAGGCGCTTCCACACCTGTAGGCCCATAAAGCGGGCATGCACACAGGTGTCCCATAAATAGGCTACTTGCAATTCACGCCTTTGACTACCTGAGGTTATAATTTCTGACAGGACTTTTCTGTAATTCTGCTTCTCAGGTGTAAGCATAGGCTTTCCTGTGGATTACAGGAGGAGTTTCCCAGGAGCGTCTGAATAATTTCATAGGTCCCCCAATCTGTTTTCCCCTGGTAAGTTGCCACCTCCAGCTGCCTCCCAAATTAATGTGATCAGGGTAGGTCTCTGCAGCAAAACAAACTCATGCATGCTTTCCTGATTGAGAATTGCTTAGCCTGATTAGTCATGACAGATGTCTTCATAGCAGATGGGTTTCTGGTACAACTAGTGGTTACAGGCGTCTCTCAGCATTTAATTCCACTTTACGCTCAAATCCTTTCCTGGATTTGAGCGTAATTCTACAAAGTAAAATAAAATTCTCCTAATATCCTCATATGTGTTGAGCCATGAGGTAATGGACATCAGTTAACCACGAGAAAAGTCTTACAAGTCAGTGACTGTTAGAAAAGACAGAAAGATTTGAAGGATTTTCATTTTTAACTTCATTTTAAGGAAACACTGTGAGAAAGAGAATTATTTTTCCAAGCATAATGTTGCTTCCCTTACATAATGCTATTCCTGCATTTTTTATTGTATCTATCAGCTATTTTTATTTAGTGAGCACACACTCTGAGTTGGCATTCATAGGTCCTTGCTCTTGAGGAACTTGCCATTTTGTTGAGAGGCCAGAGACACACAAAAACATGGAAAATTTTACAGCAATGTCAGGCAGAAGACAATCAAGGCTGAAAAAAATGCCAGACATCAGAATAGTGGTTTCTCAACTCCTTAATGGCTCTATGAAAAACAAATCTGCTTCCTACCATATAGAAAACATATAAAAAGACAGGAAATTGATTTGAGTGCCTAATATGTGTCAGGTATCACAATAGACACGCCAAGTTAATTTTACCCCATCCACCACAGCCCTACAAGGTTCATATCATTATCTCCATTTCACAGGAGGAAAACCCGAGAATCCTGCTAATGGCTTCCGGAGCCAGGACCCAGACTTGCTCAGTCTGACTTGAAAGGCTGTGCTCATTCCACCCTTTGGGGAGAAAAAGCAAAAGCACAATTTTCTAAGGACATCCATACGATTACAGGCTTTCAGTTATTTTACTCATTGCTCACAGGAATGTGATGTATATACATCATTTTAATAAACAGTGAATCTATTTTATAGTTACCACTTTAAAATACAAAAAACAAATCTAATGAGTCCATTAGTTTTTGAGAATTTTGATAACATTGCTACAAGCAACTTCTGCTGCTTAAGGTAAGAGTAAAGAATAAATATAATAAATAAAAAAATATAATAAAAGCACTAGTGTTATTGAAAATACATTTTATTCCCATGACTTATAACATAAACAAGGAACAATAAATACATTAGTAGCTAAAATTTCAAAAACATTGGTGGCAATAATATTGTTGATAATAATTTTACTTCTATAACCTAAAAAAAACTGCAAGATAAGAAATAATTCTCTCACCAGAATAGGTGAGACAATAATTTACCTTACAGAATATCAGGGAAATGGGCACAAGGCCAACTAAATATTCCTGGCAGATTGGATCAGCGGGAAGCAGCTTGCAAAAGCACTTGCTTAGAAGTAGCAGGACTGGACAGGAGGACGAAAACCTTCCATACAAGATTACTACTTGAATTTCAGAAGGTCATCGATAGACAGGATTTAGCCCATAGGACTGGTAGGAGACAGCCGGCAGACAGCGATTTATTCTATCTTATTTAATTTTTTTTCAAATTTAAATTGATTTTTGATCATATCTATTTTTGTAAAAGTCAAATCTCATTGTTTTAATTTCTCTTAACACTAGTGAAGCTGAGCAAATTTTAACTTGTTTATTATTTGTTTTATTCAAGTATAATCGACATACAATATTATATTAGTTTCAGGTATACAACACAGTGATTCAATTTTTTTAGACATAATGAAATGACCACCTTGATATGTCTAGTTACCATCTGTCACCATACAAAGCTATTACAATATTATTGACTATATTGTGTATGCTGTACATTACGTCCCCGTGACTTATTTCTTTTATGACTAGAAGGTTGTACCCTTCACTTATTTTACCTGCCCCCCAATCTGCCTCCCCTCTGGTGACCACCAGTTTGTTTTCTATATCTATGATCTGTTTCTGTTTTGTTTTGTTTGTTGATTTGTTTTGCTTTTTAGATTCCATATATAAGTGAAATCATGTGGCATTTGTCTTTCTCTATGTGACTTATTTCACTTAGTATAATACCCTCTAGGTCTATCCATGTTGTCTCAAATGGAAGGATTTCATTCCTTTTTATGGCTGAGTAATATTCCATTTACATACACCACATCTTCTTTATTTATTCATCCATCGATGGACACTTAGGTTGCTTCCATATCTTGGTTATTGTAAATAACGCTGCAGTGAACATAGGGGTGCATATATCTCTTCAAATTAGTGTTTTTATTTTTTAGACATTTATCTCTTCTGAGATGAATACCCAGAAGTGGAATTGCTGGATCATATGATAGTTCTATATTTTAATTTTTTGAGGAACCTCCACACTGTTTTCTATAGTGGGTGTACAAATTTATATTCTCACCAACAGTGCACTAGAGTGCCCTTTTCTCCACATCCTCACCAACATTTGTTATTTCTTATCTTTTTGATAATAGCTACTCTGACAGGTGTGCAGATGGCATGATACTATATATAGAAAACCCTAAAGATTCCCTCAAAACACTATTAGAACTAATACATGAATTAAGTAAAGTTGTAGGATACAAAATTAATAGACATAGGGATTTAGAGACATAATTCTTCAACTAACAAATAATTTTTTAGCTCCTAATACATGTCATGTATCATTTTTAAGTCCTAGGAAGCTTCTAGGTTGGTGAGGAAGACCAACAAATAAACAAACAGTTAAAGACAGTGAACAATGTACAATATACTTGACTTTGCAATAGCACAGGGAGGAAAGAGATTATGACCTATGGATGCTCTTGGATTTATAAAAGCACAGAATATGAACATTTATTTCAGATTGAATGAGTGCTGAGTTAAGAGTCTCTGGGAAGCCTTCCTAGGGGTGAGATGATTGATGTGAGCTGATCTTAGAAGGATGAACAAGTGTGGTAGGTGAACCAGGAGTGGAAGGACTTTGACACTATGCAAAGACGCAGTGGTATGAAGGATCAGACCATGTAATGGGCATGTAAGTTGTATGGCAGGAAGGTTGACAATGAGGTTGTAGATGCAGTCAGAAGCTAGATTATGAAAAGCCTTATACAACATTCACTGGAATTGGGTCTTTCTTCTGGAGTTAGATGTTCCCATATTTTAGTGTGCATAAGCATCACCCAGCCAGGAGACTCTGATTCAAGGAGTCTGAATTAAAGTCTAGGAATCAGCATTTTAAACAATATTTCCAGGCTATTTTACTTCTGGTGCTTCTGGAACGTCTGGCACTTCCAGGGTCACAATCCTAAAAGACACTGTTGAGCAGCAACTACTCAAAAGTTTTAACTGGGTGAGTTGGCCGTGTTTGTCCCTTTAAAGGTTGATTCCGGTCAGGTAGAGTATAGATTGGATTGGAAGCTCAAAAAGTGGAGGCAGAGTGACTCCTTAGTAGGTTATTGCCATAATCCAGGTAAGAAGTGATACGTGAATGAATTGAGGCTGAACTTGTTAATTTATTGGACATAAGAGACAAGGAAGAAGAAAAAATCAAAGATGACTCCTGAAAACTGGTGCTGTTATTCAGTGAGGTAAGGTGTGGGCTTGATTGGGGAAAGAAATGAGCTCAGAATAGGCTTTCTTTCTCTGTGCTCCTTCCAAATTGTGATGTCGTTTCATGTGATAGAGCTCAGGAAATCAGTACTGGACATGGGAATTTGGTGATTTTCAAGCTATTAATGTTAGATAAGTCAGAGTCCGAATGAGTAAAGAACACAAAAAAGCAAAGAAAAAAAGACAATCATAGAATTTTGGAGAACATAGCATTTGATAGAAGATAGAAATTTGAAAAAAAAAAAAAAATTGAGAAGGGATAACCAGAAATAGACAGGGTGAAAATTAGGAGACAGATGTATCACTGAAGCCAAAGTAAAGTGAATTCCAAGAAAGAGAGACGTGTCTGTAGAGTGAGAGCACCATTGAGATGTCAGACCATGAAGAGTCCAAGTGCCCAACGGCCTCATGTTCCATTTGCTGTATGTTATCACTCTGCAGTCTCACCACAGTTACATGCAAGGACAGTTACTCCAGTTTTACAGAGGAGGATGCTGAGACACAGAATTGTTAAATCGTCCAAGTTCACATGGCTAGTGAGGGGAGAAGGTCATTTTCAGCCCCACTTATGCCCAGTCAAGAAGCCTGTGCCCCTTCCTCTATTACATGCTGTCTTCCTAGGAACTTGAATGGAAGAAATTTCAGGGGACTAATGTTCATTAAGTGGAAGAGTGAACAACAGGTGATAGACTAGAGGTACTACACGTCAATGATTCTTTCTAAAACCTGGTGTCTGAAAACAAAGGAAAAGTAACATGAGTTGAAGAGCTGTGAAACTGAAAGAGAAAAAAAAAAGCAGATTTAAATTCAAAGTGGAAAGAGCCAGCAGACACGGATAAGATGAAGGCGCAAGAGAGACAGGTAGAGGAGTTTTATTTTTAGTCACGGGGGAGTTGAATTCAGAGCCATGGCAGTACACATTGAGTGGTGAAGGAGAAGGAATAAAAGATAGAAATAAGTGTGTTATGGGATGGGACAAGGAAGAGTTCAGGAAGGTCTTGCCTGACAGATGGTTTCTATTTTTCTGTTTTCTCGATTTGGAGAAAATAGAGACATTTGCTGAAAATAATAAAGTCTGGTGGTAAAAATAGGGCTTGAATAAAAAGAAATGAAAATGGGAATAATTCCTTGGAGGATGGGGAGTGGTGGGAGATCAAGAACGTGGCCAGGCAGTTTAAATGGTCCAGCTGAGGAGGGACTAAAGACTTGCAGTGCTCTCATTTTCCATGGCCAGGTAACTCTCAGTAACTGATGGGAAAACCTGATGTCTACTCCAGACAAGCTCTTCCACCAGGAGGATCACACAGTTTTGGTTAGGAATAGCTGTGTTAGAACATTCTGGGAAGAATTCATTAAAATATGAGGCTTGAGGTGAACTGTGAAAGTTGAACATAATGCGGACTGGTGGAGAGGAGGGAGAAAGAACATTCCAAGATGAATGAGCAGCCAGAAAACACGGAAAAGCATTATCTTAAGGCTGTAAATTGACATGGGAGTGTTGAAGGAGATGAGGAGGAGGAGATGGGTACTGTTGGGGGATGTTGGAAAGTGGAGTTAGATGAGTCTTAGTCTCTGAAGAGTCTCCACTCTAGCTAAAGAAGTTGGACTTCATCCTTTGCCAAGTGTTTTCAAAGCAGAAAATCACCACTGGCTTCACTAATCGTCCTTCCTTAGGCTTACAGATGTTCATATTCAGCTGTATCTCATGATGTCAGGGGAAGGGGAAGAAAGTTTATTGGCTCCTTCTCTGTGTTGGAAAGAGACTTTACATACACTATGTCTAATCCTCACACACCCTAAAGGTGGATACTATGTCCATTTTGGCCAAGATCACACAGGTAGGAAGCAGAGGCGTCTGAGTCCACTCTCTTACCTATTTGGTTCCAGTCCCTAAACTCTCTGAGGTACGCAGTTAGCGGGAATGCATCAACATGCACTTGCTAATGAGAGCCCCTCTGTGTACAGTAAGAAGAGCTTCTCTGTCCTGGTGACAGGAATGATTTTTGGAAATCAAGGGATAAGTTCTGGGGCTGTTGCTATGTGTTATGTAGTTTCCATAGCCCTGGGAGCTATGAAAAGAGTAGTCATGGACTACCAAGGGAGCAGGGCCCAAGATCTGCTGCAGTAAATGTGGGATTTGAGCAACAATGAGACCCCAAGGAACTTAAATCTCCTTCCTTCCTCATGCTTTCTGCCCCCTTCTCGTTTCACAAGTCTTGCCTCCAGCAACTCTCAGCCAGGCTACTGGAGGTGGAGTGGTGACACAGCCAGCTGCTCTAGGTGGACAGGTTACTGTGGCCCTTGCTCCTTTGAAGCATGATCTAGGTTTACCTTTGTCAGGGGCGGGAGAACAGGGTCCTGGCAGCTCAAGGACCCTAGTGCATCAGCTATAATGGGTTCTTTAATCTTTGTAACACTGCTTAATATTTTTCCCCATCACATTTCTGGGAAAACTAAAAGCATTTTCCTACTGCCCAAATGTCCGTATCCCTCCTACCTCAGATATATAGCTTAAGAAGAAAACCACTCCAACATCTGGACAAAAAGCCGAGAGCAAAACAGTTTCTGGAGAGATGGCAAAGGGCACAAGTCTCCTTTTATGCTCAAATGGAGGAATTCCTTTGGCCCTCTGCTTTGCTTCTTTTGTGGTCCCCTAAGCTAGCTGAAGTATCTGTGTCTGTAACCACGCTAAGTGTGTCCCTATATAATCTACACTGCTCTCTAATGCCAATATGAAGTCATTTTCCCTCACTAAGTCATTTTGACATCTTCCCATGCCTTCATTTTGTTTCATGCTAGGTCATCAGCATGAGTTCCAGGATTTGAAAAAACCAAAATTTTCCAACATCTGTATGATAGGGGAAAGGCTAAGAAACACTTCCTTAGATCAGATGTTTCTTATAACTTCTAGGGAAGGTTCTCAGATGAGTAAAGGCTTCTTTGATGGACCTTCAGAGTTTATTCACCCCAAACTTTATTTCCTGGTAGTGCAACATTAGGCTGTGACAAACTACATAGCAAAGTAACATAAAGTAAGCCCTTAAATAGAATATAAATAGCTGCCTTTAATAATAATAGCTATCATGTATTGTGCCTGACACTGTACGAGGTGTTTATGTAAATCATACCATATAATCCTCAAACTAACCCTATGATATAGGTTATTACTGTGTTTTTTGAGTTGAGGAAACAGAGATCCAGAAGGGTCAACAGCTTGTTGAGCTTGTAAGTCTCAAGGACAAAATTCCAATCAAAACCCAGTGCTCTGTCCATTATTCTAAACCAGGCCTCACATCCCTCATGCTCTTTGCTACCCCAAAGTGGAGACTTTTTTCCTGATGGCTGATGGTGCTCAATTGATCAGACTTAAAATGTACGTGTAAGTATTTATTTTATATCAAAGGGGAACCAGGGCAGAGAAAGAGAAGAGCTGCACACAGAGATTACCTTAATTGTGTATTTCTCATTTAACTGATGGGATGGATAATCTGATGATCTTTGGTTCTGCTTTGCACCAGCCAAATTTGTACAATAAATTTTGGTTTTTTGCTTATCAGTATGCAGGTCTATTCTTGTGTGCCTCTCAACATGGCCATGACAGCTACCTCAGTTACAGTCAGTTCTCAAATATTTATTGGGCATTTGCTGATGAATAAGAAATGAGGACAAACAGATGGTTTCAGAATAATGTGGTTGGTTCTGCGGTCAAGGTATATACAGGGAAGTGTGGGCCCACAGAGTGGGGACATCTAGCCAGACTGGGGAAGGAGAGTCAGGGAAGACTTTCTGGAGGACATCTGAAGTACTTCTTGAAGGATAACTAGAAGTCAGCCGGCAAGGAGGGGTCGATGCTGGGCTAAACAGAGGATGACACATGATCACAAGAAGGCACAAAGAATGAGAAAGTGAGGTGTAGACAGGGACCTGCCAAGAGTTCGTAACAATTAGAATATTAAATGCAAGGCTAATTGCAGACATGGGAAGGAGAGCTGAGTTTGAGAGAGGCCCGACAGAGTCTTGTAGCTCTGTGAAGTGGACGGATGTAGACAGTTATGCATTTTATATAGATCATTTTAATTAAAGTGGAAGATACAATGAAAGAGGTAGGAGGTAGAAGCTCACACCACAGGCCCAATGATCTCCACTCTCTCAAGAAAGCAAAAGGATTATTAATAATTATTGAATGGAAACTCTGGAATGGTAATTTATAAAACACTAAAAGTTCTACACTGCAAAATGCATGCATTAATTTCCACTTCCTCTCTGCTATGGATACTGGGTCCCTTGCTTGAGACAGACTAAGCCGAATGTCCAGGCTGCCTCTAATTCCTTCAGCTCTTGAGCTATGCATTCTTAACTCTCCTCTGAGTATTTCCCTGCTCATGTCCTTGATGTCTGTGTACGCACGATTACTTCTGTGGGTCAGTTTTTTTTATTAGCACTTGCAAAGGAAGGTTGGTCTTTCTGTAGACAATGGCATGAAGTAAAGGCTTCCAACAGAGTAACTCAGTGATTTCCACTCTTAATCAGATTAAATTTAAGGACCATATCACTGTCTTTCAGTTGTGCTACTTGAAGTGTGATCTGCAGACCACACTGCAGACCAGTTCAGGCCCAGGGACCCTTTGTCACCAGTTCAGGATAAGTTAGGTAAGAACTTCAAAGTGAGCATTTAGAAACCTATAGTAATCTGGCTGCAAAATTTTATCTATGTGGACTGTAATAGCAAAAACTGGGCTTGTATTTTCAGTATTTTCTTCATTCTACTTTTCTAGTAGTTCATTTTGTTATGTTATGATGGATGGGGTCAGAGAGAGGGGTGTGGAAGGGACTGGCCCTGCAGCACAGACAGTTTGAGAAACCTTGTTCTACTTCATGTTGCAAAATGAATGCCATAAGAGAATAAAATAAAGCAAACAGGCCTAGCAACTCTGAGCGACTTGTGTGTGTCAGACAGGTAAACTGGATGTCTCACTTGGCCTTTCCCAAAGCTCTGTGAGATGGACATTATTATAGCCATTTTGCAAATGAAAAAACTGGAGCTGGGAGCAGTTATATAGGTTATGTGGGTTGCAATGCAACCTCAAATCTTTGTAATCCGCAAATTAATACATTTTTTAATATCCCCCGCTCTCCTGTTACAAAGCATATAATTTATTGCTAAAATTAGGCTTAGCTTCTTCAAGAGATGGAAAGTTCATTAAGATCAGGGTCCACCTCGTATGCCATTTTAAATGTCCATAATGCATAGCATAGCACTAAAGGCAGCACTGATTTTTAATATGTTCTGGATAATTAGTACCACCCTAGATTTGCCCCTCTCATCAGCAGGCCAAGGCTTCCACGAGGAAGGGTCTTTGCATCAGATCCCTATCCAGAAACTATTAAACTTCAGACTGCCTCTTTGTGCCTAATGGGACAATTCATTTCTATCTATGAGAACTGCGCTTGGGGCTGTTTGTTGTTTTGAGGAGAAGAGGAAAGAGATGGAAAGAAAACGGTTTTTAATTGTTAAGGTCTCAAATTATTGTAGATGTGCACATAAGCTGTAACATCATCAGGAAACACTGTGTCACATGTCTACTCCTATGCCACCTCAGCTCTCTGTAATGTTAGATTACCTGAAGAATTGTGGACACTTCTTTTTCAGGTTCTAACCATGGACATTTAACATGCCACAGTCCAGGAGAACTTTCTACATGCTTAAGATGAAGCACTGTTGATGTTCTCCTGGTGCCTGTTTCATTCAGAAATAACGCACTTTGAAGAGAGCTTGTTTCTCTGCGCTGGTTCCTACTATAAATTTTACTTCAGCCCTTGCCAGTGCCCTGAACAGAGTGTGCCAAGTGTAACCAAGGCTGCAGATGGTTTGTGAAATTGATATTTCAGAGAAATTGAAACTCAGTCAGAAGTATTCTTCATCAAAGTGCAGAGCTATGCCCTGAAATCTGAAAGAAACCAGGTGTCTGAAACTGATCCATGTGTCAAAGGCCCCACGTCAGGGGAAGGGGCGGCACACACAAGCAGGAATAGATGGAAAATGACCACATGCACTAGGGAATTTGATGTCACGACAGCCCCGGAAAATCCAGAAGCATAGTCACCTGTCACTGATACCCCCAACCCACCTTCCTTTCTAAGATCTTGCTAACAAAATCTAGTTATTTCTTTATTCTTAATCACAATTGTATTACGAATATCTATCAAAGCAAGGCAGTGTATCCTGGTGGTTAAACCCACAGACTTTAGGCCAAGAATATCTATTACTGAGTGAGCACCAGTTGGATGTTAAGCACTATATAAATATATAATGTAAAAGGTAGCTCCTTTAACCCTCTCCTTAATCATAAGGGGTAGATATTATTATTATTGTTTCACAGATGGGGAAACTAAAGCTCAGGGAGGCCCCAGGCTAGGGAGCATGACAGAGCCTGTATTTAAACTCAGATTCAACTCATCTGTAAGCCAGTATTTTTTATTATGTGCGCCTCTAACAGGAAGTACAGTATCCCCAACAATTTTATTTTGGCTTGAAAAATACAGGACTGTACATTGAAAAGTGCAAGTTACACACCAAACTTTTGACTGTTCAGGTTGAAAAGAAACACCAGAATCATCTTTGGAAGAACATTAGCTTTAAGACTTATACATGAACACCACCCCCTCTGCTTGTCTCATGAGATGCAAATAAAGCACCACGTCTTCCTGAATCTTTGGCATCCTTTGCCTCCAAAGACCGAAGAGCGAGGTGAGGGTTCCTTGACGGCAATAAGAGTTCTACTACATTCCCTTCCACGTCACTGCAGGACATCCCAAGGGAATGAGAAGACAGAAATGCAGAGGCTCACAGTGGCACCAGAGAAAGGAGATCACAGGGACAGTGATAGTGAGAAATCAAAAAGCCCTCAAATCAGTGTTTCCCCAAGTGACCTGTGCAGAGCAGCAATCCTGGTAAATGAGATGTTTGGGGTAAATGAGATATGGGGTAAACACTGCCCTATCTCTGCTTTAGAGATTCTCCCTTGCACATTAGTATATCAAAAGCTTGGAGAGGCATATATATACAAGGGAATATTATTCAGCCACAAAAAAGAAAGAAATCTTGCCACTTGTGACATGACGGAACTTGAGGCTGAACAGTATTCCTTATAACTTAGCATTATGCCAAGTTATATAAGTCAGACAGAGAAAGAAAAATACCATATGATCTCACCTATATATAGAATATAAACAACACAAAACAAAAAAATGAACTCATAGATACAGAGAACAGATTGGTGGTTGCCAGATGCAGCGGGTGGGGGGTGGATGAAATGGGTGAACGGGGTCAAAAGATACAAACTTCCAGTTATAAAATAAAATAAGTCATGGAGATACAATGTACAGCATGGTGACTATAGTTAATAATACAGTATTGCACATTTAAAAGTTGCTAAGAGAGTAGATCTTAAAAGTTCTCATCACAAGAAAAAAAATTTGTAACTCGTGTAAGGTGATGGATGTTAACCAGACTTATCGTGATAATCATTTTGCAATGTATATAAATATCGAATTGTTATGCTGTACAGCTGAAACTAATATGTCAATTATACCTCAATTTAAAAAAAAAAGCTTGAAGAAATACTGCCATTAAAGAAAAAAACAAATTTTTATTTGATGTAACCCAACATTTTGCATAATGTCCATAACAATAAATATGCATAAATATTTTCCTTAGTGACATGCTCTAAGAACACTATGTTCAATTTCTGCTGCAGGCTTATTAGGCCATGCAAAATGGTTCAGGTTCTTGGGGAACCCAAATAACCGTGACTTTGCAATTCATCACCATCTCTCTGTCTGGATATGTTATTGCCAACTCTTCTATCCAAGTGAATCAGGTTAAAGGGGAATAAAAAGCTGTCTAAAAGCAGAACATATTATTAAACAAAAATGATAAAGTCTTATCAACCCTGTCATTTTTGAACTTGCACCCCTTTGAAAGTATGACGAATGCAACAGGACACTCAATTTTGCAAATAATTTAAGAAAGTTTATAGTTACCCCCTAGATGTCAACAGACCCCTCCCACCCAGCTAACAAACCCCTAAATAGAAACTAGAGGTAAACAAGAATATTACGATTTTAATTCTCAGTTAATACCTTAGGAAGAACCAATAAAACTCTTTACTGAGCACTTACCAGATACGCCATTAAACGCCATACGAGTACTGTATTTGACAAGAATATACTCAATGAATATGAGGGAAAATAAAGAACTTTCATTTTACTCATAGGGGAAGGGGCGGTTAAGAGGTGTCCCGAGGTTACATTTCTAGGGTTAGAGCTAGGATTTGATCCCAGTTCTGTCTGACACTCTAAAGCATGCCTTCACTATACCATGCTGCCAGTTTAATGGGAACAAAGTACTACTACCACAAAGATGGGTAAGAAGTGGCTCTAGCTTCAAGGAACAATCTGTTGAGGGAAGACTGGCAATATGCATGACAAGAAAACTAATAATACAGACAGAAGAATGCAATGAAAGAGAGAAATGAAGGTTTTAGCATAGGCTTGGGAATGGCAGTGGTTGAGAAACGCAAAGGAGTCCTGTGTGTGTGTGCGCGCGCGTGCGCGCGCGTGCACGCACGCACACATACACTAGACAGATGCAGGGACAGGGAACAGTATGAAAACAATGACAGCACCAGAAAAAATGCTCTATGGGCTCTCTGATCCTGGCCTCTAAGTGTTGAGGGGGAGCAGAGTGTGCCACCCCAAAATATGCCTCTCGCATAAGGATTATCATGAACTGGTTAACTTTAAGAAACAGCAGACACAGGAGAAGTTGTGAAAACAGAGCAGAAGCTACCCTCTTGTAAGAGACATTTACATTCACAAGAGAAATCTCCATTTGTAAGAGTGATAAGACATTCTTATCAATAGAGAAGGCAAGGACTTAAATCTGCATAATCAAGTTACCCTTCTTTACCACTTTTCCTGGTAACCTCCCATAACTGGCCTCCTCCCACCTCCAATATCTTTCTTTTGTCTTTAGCTGAAGAAATTATTTAAGGTGAAGGCTTGGGCCATTTTGGGGAGTTTCTCAGTTGTCCTGGGTATCTCCCATGTATACAGGAGGTATCCATGTTATTAAACTTCTGTTTCTTTTTCTCCTGTTAATCTGTCTTTTATTACAGGGAGGTCTCAGCTAAGAACCTAGAAGGATAGAGGGAAATTATTTTTCCTCCCGTTACAGCATCATAAGGCAAGGGCTGGCTCTTTAGCACTACTGCATACCAACTGCACATGATAGGTACTCAGTAAATAGACACTGAGTGCACAGGAAGATACCGCTGAAAAGGGAGAGAGAGGTTGGCTTGTGGAAGACTTCATATTTCTAAGTAAGGAGTCTATATCTTAAACGTTTTATAGGTGATTCATTGACTGCACTTGCATGTACCAGGGACCCAGGAGAAAACTTGATAATAGTGAGGCTGAGGGCAATGGAATGAGGCATGGGGAGTTGATAAATAAATGGCAAGCAATAGGATATATTGGAACATATGAGGAAGCCATTTGGTGTAAAACTAATTCAGCCTGACCTGGTTTTTCCAAAAGGGGCCTGTGGCCTTTGAACATGCATTATATATCTGCTTTAAGCAATTAACATGTCCCAAAGACAAGAACAAATACCCTAAAGATATGGATGCAACTTCCTCCATATTAGCATTTCCTTAAGGATAAGCATTTCTCCCTAGGCTAGGATTTGATTGCTGTGCTCATCCTGTGACCACCCAACTTGAGACAACAGACCTGCCACCTGCCATGCCCATCAAGACAGTAGACCTGCTACCCGCTGTGTCCATCAATTGTTATGCTGACAGGGCAATCTGACAGGGCAAACTCATGACTACTGTAAAAGGGACATTGCAATCATATGTGATACATGCTCTTTGACAGCATATAACCACTCTGTACACCCCACTTCTTTGGTGCCCATCCTTCCTTAGGGAAAGAAGGTCCCGGGCTATATGGTCCTCAAATTTGGCACATAATAACTCACCCCAATTTTGATTTATAGATTTATTATTGATTATTTGCGTCAACAGAGTGTTCCAGAGTGATAGGCTTAATAAAGTCCATTTGAGCTACAGCCTTTCTACTTGATAGGGTTCAGGCACCAGAGTTAGGGAGCAGTATCCCTTCTAGGGTGAATTCCAATATAATGATGTGTAAGATGCAGGTTATATGAAGAGAGTTTGAAGGTGAAAAGGCATGTGCAGTCAGATAGACCTAGATCAAAGCCAAGCTCTGTGTGCACCAGTGATAAAGCCTGGGTAAGTTTCTTCACCTGACCCAGTCACATTTTCGCCTTTGTCAAATGAGGAGCATAATGCCAACCTCTGACATGAAGATTGTGGGCCCTGAAGCCAGATTGCTTGAGCTGAGATTTCCACTTTCCAGCTGTGTGACCTTAGGCAAGTGATTTTACCTCTCTGTGACTCTGTTTCCTTATCTGTAAACTAGGGTTCAACATATACTTACCATGCAGAGTTATTATGAAGATTAATTGTGCTAGTAGATGTAAATAAAAGAACTGTTTCTGGTCTGTAGTAAGTGACCCATAAAGGTTAGGCCTTCCTCCTCACTTTTCTTCTTATTATTATTGCTGTCACATAGTAAGCACTCAATTCTTAGGCCATGGTAGATAGTGAGGAAAGACAATTTGAACAAGCTGCCCACCCAAGCTCAGTGTTAGGGATTTTTGAGATGTCAGTATCAAAGAAATCGCTCACACTGGAGATTTTAAATGCCATTCCAGTATTAACCTAGTAAAAAATGTGTGCCCAAAGCTAGAGCTCCCTCCCCAGCCCAACCTCACCCTAATTCCCTGGCTTCCTCTGCACAAGGTACAAGATTACTCAGGGGATGTCAAGGCACTCCCATGGAGCCTTTGCCTATTGTAAAATCTTTTTTCATCTCTCTCTAGAAAGTCCCCTTAGCATTAACAACCCAATTGTCTTCTTTTCTTATATGAAATGTACCTCATCCTGTAACTTGACCCGGTAGGAGTGTGATTAGTTAATTGCTGTAGGCACCTGACATTTGAAGGAAAAATGGATACCTCAGCCATCTTTCTTCTGATGCAATGGAAAATGATTAAGGTTCAGTGGTTTCTCAGTGGGGGGCAGCTGTTTTCAGGTGGATATTCAGAGACTTGCAAATTCTAGATATTAAGCTGTTCTTGTCTGTCTTTTTCTCTTTTGTGAAGGGACCGCAGGGGAGGGATTGGAAAGGACAAAGGGACAGGCTCTGAATAATTTTTTTAAAATCTCTATTCTTTGTAATAAAAATGTTCATCTGTATTAATTCCAGCTTGTTTGCGATGTGCATATTGGCCACTGGCAAAATTGTGAAATCTCCAAAGTTTCCCTTTCCTGTCCTGTCTTTTACATTCTAGATGACTTTTCTCTTTTGAGGGGCTTTTTCTCACTCCTCTCGGTTCCCCAGAGCTCACACCCACCCTGTCAGGAGCTGGGAAAGAACATGCCACTCAGGCACACAGGTAAAAATCACTATCGCTCCCATCAGGAATAAGAACTCCCCCTCCTCCCTCCCTGAGGCTATGCAGGGTAATGAGGCTCTCAGTGCCTTTCTCTCTTCATCTTTTCTGGGTCATGGACATGTTTTGAAAATCAGGTGAAATATAAGACCTTTATCCAAGAAAAATGCACAGATGCATATACATACATAGCGATTTGTGCACAATTTCAGGAGATTCACAGCACCTCTTAAACACAAAATTAAATCACGAAGAGTCCTAAAGCAGAGTCCATGCAGGACTTTCTGTGGGAAGGCTGATATAAGTCGGGGACGGGGCAGAGGTTTGGGCCTTCTGTCAATATCACTTCATTCATTCTTTCTTTCCCAACACATGAAGCCAGAGTCACTGCCTAATTGTCCGGAGGAACTCAAGGGTGGGTTTGCAAGCATTTAAGAGTTTAAGAGCTGCAATCACCAACCACCCTGAACCAGACCAAGCCCCACCATATGAACGAGGCCTAGGACCTTTGCCTCATCTTTAATGCTAAGATCTCCTCTCTGGGAGGAGCTTAGGCCTCATAACCATAACATGCGACGTATGTGGAAGCATGTTTTCCAACTGAGCCTGCGCAAGTGAATGCCCACCTCTCCCTTTTGAATATTCATTCCCCATCCGAAATAAAGATCCCTGCTTCCCTTTGTTCGGGGACAGCCACTACTTTGGAAATGATTCCTCATGGCCTCCTATTTGCTGCAAAAAAAAGTTCTCCTTTGTGTGATAACTACTTCTGGTCGAGACTCTGATTTTAACTTTGCCGGGAGGTGAACCCACTTTTGGTTCAGTAACATCAGTAGTGGAGTATGTCTAAAAATTAGTATCAAAATAAAAATAGTATTAATATTATCATTGCCCACACAGTGCCTTTTTATCAAGGAGTGTTGAGAAATAAGACACACACTTCTATAATATCATTTTGAGTTATAACATGATCTAGTAACTGTCTGGAAGAAAAAAAAAATTGTTTGGAGAAAGAGCTTTTCAACTGGAGGCCAAGCTGAAAGGCTCAATGTGGGCCCACAGAAACTGATTCAGGGATACTCTGTACAAAGTTTTTTCCTGAGGAATCCCTAAATCAGAGAAGAGTGATCCCATTAACCTTGAACTTCTGGGTACACACTTTGAAGCCAGAGGCATGTTTGAAATCTCATGTTTCATTTGAAAATTCCATGAGATTTTATACTCTACTCCAGAACATAGCTGTATTTTCTTTAATATTAAAATAATGTGTATTTCTTAACTGAATGAAATTGGTGCTCCAGGAAGAAGGGCTTTTTTTCATTTATGTGTGTGTGTGTATGTGTGTGCACGTCTGTGTTTCCTCATTGTCATTGCTTCCTTCTATGGTGGGGATAGTTCTAAAGTTACAATTGAAAAGCGTGGGTTCAGAGATGAGGTTACCCAGAATGATGTGCCCCTAAACATGCTGTGATCATTTCACAGCATCTATCATCTTGACAGTTGAGAAGATATGAGCAAACATACGGGTTTATGAAAAATTTAAGCAAGAGTAAAAGCACAGAGAAGGACTACTGACTAGGGGCCACTATAAGCCACCATATCCATAAGGATGGCTTTGGGAAGGTGGAACCCCAGGCTGGTGGGGCTGTTTCCACTAAGAAAGTAGCCATGGCTTATATTCAGAAGCTGAGTGTGTTTCTTCACCAAAAGCTAAACTCAGTTCCTAGTTTGAAACTGGTACTCACAAAATATTTGTAAAATATGTGATTTCCTGCAATCAACCAGAATGATAAACTGAGAAACTATTAGGAGCTCAGCATCCAGCCAGTGTCTAAAATTCTTTCCTCAGTGGAAAGAACATAGTGCTTGGAAACAGAGACCAAGGTTGGATCTCAGGTCAACTGCTTAATAGTTGTATGGACTTGGCCAAGTTACTGAGCCTCTCTAAACCTAAGTTTCTTAAGAAATATTAACCACATATGGTTGAGGGCAGATTAGTAGTAACGCATGTTAATGACAAGGCCTGGCACACAGTAGGCAGTCAATAATGGTAGCTACTATTACTATAAACAGAGACTATATAAAATGTAATTCCTCCCATTAAATTGCAATTGGACAAATTCTGAATGAAAAGAAAAATAGAGGCCAATAAAAGGCAGTATATAATTAAGAGTGTAAAGATGTAATACATATTGTATAGGCTTTAAGGGTGCTTTAAGGGTTTAGAGAAAAGCAATAGTATGATGAGAGAAGAAAGAACTAGAACTGGACCATGGGGAAGATCTGTGTAGACAGAGGCAAGATAAGGGTTCATAGTTCACTCAATTTACGAAAAAAACACCAAGATAAAATTTTGCAAAATATCCTTGAGCAAAGCAAGGAGAACCATTTATATCAGTTGAGGGTTAATTAAGTGAAAGCAGTGAGTGGGAGAAAGGAGAGCCAAAATGGCCTTTAGATGATACAGCTTTTGGTGCTTTCTAGCTTTATTCATTTATACTTGAAGGTTTATCTTGTTGTAAAACCTCCCTGAATCTCCTCTGTAGCCCCGGTTTCCTTATGCCATCACATTGTGGACCCCACAGGTCAGTAAGAACAAATCTAGAGGAATGACTGCACTCTATCGGACGTTATATTTTAAATACAGCAGTGACAAAGTAGAACATGTATAGAATAGGAAACACAATGGTGGGAAGTGCAAGGAGCGAGAACCAAGTCGTAGGAAAAATAAAGGAAAAGAAGAGATAAAGAAACCAAGAGAAATGAGGTTGCTATCCTTAGGTATCTGCAGAAAAATCATGATGAGGAGGGAAGATCTTTGGTTTAAGATGTCCAGTAAGCAGAGCTTAAGGGAGTAGTTTGGTGGTACTTGACAGCAGATGGGTACAGTGGAAGGAAAGATGGCTTATTAATTTTAATTTTTGTGAAGGAAAGTAAGCTGTCCTATGAAGTCATATTTCTACACTTATAAGAAATAGGATGGAGTAGCCAACTGTCTGGAATGCTTTCAGGGAATGTGGAGATCTACATAGGTTATATGGACAACGGCAGGACTACCTGACTTCAAAGGTCCCTTTTCTACCTCTTCAGCCTCTGACTTTTATAACTTGCTTTTTTCAAAAAGCAGAAATCCAGTATAAGCCAAGGCCAACCATCTCATTTCCATTGAAAAGACAAATGAAAGGCTGTATTTCTGCTCTAACTGATTTTAAAAATTGAAGATTAAATTGGAGCAGATACATGATCAAAGCCTATATGATCTTTACCTAACTGATCTTTGAGCTGCAAAATGAGGTAGAAAATGTCATCTAAAGAGATTGGTCCATGGCCTTTCCTGAGCCATGTGGCTATGTCACCTCAGAAGCACTTGCACAGGCCACTTTGGCACCTTTAGTTTCATCCCAGAAGTTCTCAAATATATATGTATGCTAGAGGGGGCCTATAGAAAGAGAAAAAAATGACAAATAGTTAGAAAATGCTTTACTAAAATACAGACCTTAGCTGTTGTACGACAGCACATGGCACTCTGCCAAAAGTGGCCTGCTCGGATGATTTTCAAGATAAGACTGAAAGTTGAACCAACTGAAAAATGTGTGAAATTTACCTTTGCAGCTCCCAGTCTAGGATATGTCCCCTTGTTCCTCCTCACATGGTGCCCACATCACCCCTGTTATCCCTTGTTTGTCTAAAGTCTACGGGGAGAGGACAGCCAGCCCATGACTCCCACAAATAATAAAAATTATAATAAATACCAATATATCAAAAATACATGTACAGCTTCTCCAAAGACACTCCTCAACTCATTTGTTATTCACAATAGCAGATAGTCAGGGCATCACCCTTATTTGAGAAAATGTGGAATGATGAGCACAAAGTCACACAGCCAGTAAGTGGCAAAATCAAGGATCAGGATTTATTTCTTCTTCTATTCTAAGGATCTTTCTACAGGACTAGATGTTAGAAGAAAGGCTTTTTTTGTGTGTTTGTTTGTTTGTTTGGTTTTTGTTTTCAATTAAGACATGATGATCCATAAATGACTGACAGATCTAAACAGAGTTCTCAAGCTTTGGCCATCTTGACATTCTGTGCTAGATAATTATCTGGTGTGGAGTGCATTCCTGTGCATTGTTGGAAGCCTATGCCATCCCTGGCCTCTACCCACCAGATGCCAGGAGCAAGCCCCTAGTTGTGACAACTGAAAATGTCTCCACACGTTGCCAAATGTCCCCTGGGGCAAAATCACTTCCAGTTGAGAACTATTAATCCAATACTATCAGGCTTGATTTCTTTAAAATGAGAAGCACAAACTAAATTAATTTACAGTGAGTGTATATGTGTGCTGTGTAGGCATGTGTGCACATGCACATGTGAATGATGGACAAAGAAACCTCCCAATGTCTTTGGCTTCTAGGAATCAAACCTCCCTAGCACAAAAAAACAGAGGTGCCATCTTGTCTTTAGTTTCTAATATGGGATGTGAATTGGATGGTGTGTGAAATGAGACTTGCATTGGCCATCAAGTGAGGTATTTTAATTTCCCCATACACAAAATGACATCATTTGCACAATGAAGCCACAAAACACTTAGCTATAGGAACTCTATAAGTCAAATTGAATTTACCAACAAAAATTGATATTTATGCAGAAAACACAGAAATCTTTACCCCAAACAATGTATCAACAAGGGTGAGAACATCAATAGAGTTATACATTCTCCCCTTGAATTGATTTTGTTTCACTTGCTCAGATGTTTCTTGGATTAACTTTACTAATGAATTTTCACAGTGGTTTATTCCCTTGACTACTAAGCCACAGTCTGTGCTTAATTATGATATTCTTTCCTAAGTCCAGGTCTTTTATCAGACCATTAATGGCTGGAAAAGATCTGCTGACATGACAGCTAAACGAATCCATCTTATTTATAAAGGACAAAATCAAGAATGCCATGTGTGTGAATATTCGTATAGAAAAGCATGTATACATTCCATACATATATAACAGCACATAGCACCTATCACAATTATATACATTGATAGTCAGTACCCAAAATTAACAAAAAAGTGATGATAAGAATTACAAGAAATATTTCTATTGTATATTCACAATTTTAGAAAGAATTTCAACCTGGTTTGGTATATTAAAAGATGCCTAAACATGTAGTACTGACTTTTGTTAATCAAGAAGTAAGCACTGGTATAAATACACACACACAGGCACACACAGACATACATATCATGTCTCCAAAACACATGACATGCCATAAGGTTATTTCAAAACAAGTCAATACCTCAACCAAAGGAACGACTTTGTAATTTTATGTCTCTTCCTGTAGTTTTCACTTAATTAGATCATTGTTGAAGGAGCTTTGTGTTTCTCAGGTAACAGTATCTTGGCCTAAATAAATTCCAGGCCAAGGTGCTCACTAATCCCATGTATACTTATTATCCATATGCTCAAGTATAATTATCTCCTGATTATGTTACTGAAATGTCAAGCTGAATATACTTGAAGATTTGCATTCTGTCCATTAGGTAAAAGAACCACGTGAAAAAACAACAACAACAAAAAATAGCCACAGTAAATCAGAACACACAAGATGCTACTGAACACCACCCTGAAACAGAGCAGCCACAGTGGAACACGTCTGCACACCTCCCACAGCATTTCTCCATCCTCCTGGCAAAACACATTCAATTTCAGAAAATAAATAGATACTAATTTCCGTCCAAATGCTCGCTTCAATTTATTATCTTGAGAGGTAAATATTCACAAAGGTGACACCCAAGTCAATACTGACCTTGGGGGATAATAAATTTTGACATTTACTGGAATAAGCAGTTCACACAGAGTGTATACACACGTAAAATTCTACCTGGTATATTAACCACGAAAAAAATCGATAATAACTCAAATATATAATATATACATATATGTGTATGTATATATATTATCTTAAATTATTTATTATATTAAATTCTATTAAGAATGAAAAGCAAGGGCACTTGGAGTTCATGCAGGGGTTTATTTTCTTATATGAGTGCAGTGTAGATTTAAATGCAATGTGATTTTCTAAGGATGGTTCTCTAAGCAAACACTCAAGCTTGTGATTACAATTAACAGTCCAACCAGAATCTGAAACCAAGACTGAATCCAATATTCAACAATTTTTTTAATTTGTATACTTTCACCACTTCTAGTCACACTCATTATCATTAGGGAGCATGAGAGGGCCTCACCGATGGAGGCCAAAGGTGCATTTCTCTCACAAAAGTCAGGAGATAGAGGCATGAGATATGGAGGGAGCATTGAAGTGTGTGCCAACATTCAGGGTTTGCCTCTATCCTGTCCCTAATCCAGGCTTTCTGTCTGTACTTGGGTTTCACTTAAACTGTCTATAGTTTAACTCAATTATCAAGTAGTTATTTTGCCATTCACTGAGTGGCTACCATGAAATTCCTTCGTTTGAGGAGGTCCCAAGGCATTATCTGGGATGGAGGTGGATAATTCAAGGGCCTTCACAAGGTAATTTTTCTTCAAGATAAGAACAGCTATTGACTATTAACTAACGAGATCAAAATGGGGAGAACTTCCTTTGACAAGCTACTATCTTCTCAAATCAGTATGCCAATAAGATTCTCTTGCCCTGAGACTTATATAAAATAGCAACAAGAAAAAATTTTCAAAGGGTTAAAAATAGGAATCTGGGCAGAAGTAATATTTAAAATATTTTATAACCTCAACAGCAGGTCATTGACTGATGCGAACAGATGCAGGTGGTGAGCACCCAGGTTGGCCTTGCTGCTACACGCCAGCCAAGTGTTGGCCACCATTCAGGGCACCACCCCCACCCATCCTCAAAACCTTCATATGTCTAATCACATTTGCATAAAATTATAAACTTAAAGATTCCTGCAATTAAAGATAAGGCAAAAGTCTTCACCTGGTACTTCATCAAGAAGCAGAGAGAAAAGAGCAGGCTGAGTGGTGGGACTCCACATCTCCTCTCCCTATATTCCCCAAAGCAGCAATCTTGTAATTTACTTAAAATTCTATATAAAATTTCATTTTGGAAACCAAAAAGTTCTGCATCTAAAATAAGTTTAAATATTTAAGGCTTATTCCTTGAAACACTAATACTTTTTGAGAGCTAGAACACAGCATGCATCAATTGCCTCAGTGTGAACTACTTCAGGATTTTCTGTGTAATTTCCTGATAGCAGCCACTGATAGAGGAAGAGAGGCAGGATTGAGAGGGTGCTGGACATCAGACAAGTTACCTAGCCTCTCAAACCCAGGCAAGGATGTCCACTGAAAATAACTGAAAAACAGGACAAAGACAGACCTCACAACTAAGCCAAGCAATAGCCCAGGTTGAAGGGACAAACCCAAGAGAGCTGGAGAATAAAGCAAAGAATTCCCTGGTCTGGCTTTCCGTGCAGCATGCAATGAAAGGAAGTTCACACATGTGCTAGTCGTCCTGTCAAGCAGACACTCTGAGGCTGGCAAGACAGGTGCTCATTGTTGCACGTGGTCTGCAGTGAAGAACAATGGTATTGGGTATGCACTTGTTAAAGCCATCCTCCCATCTATCCCCACTGGATAAAAGGAGGTTATAGGCTGGGTTGGGATGAATTCTGCAGCTGAAGATGGAGAACAGATACAAATGCCATCCAATCCTTGCCTTGTTTGAACCTGTGATCTAAGTATCACAAATAGTGTTTTTCTTATTAGCACCAACTTAAACAAATAAACAAAAAACCCAGAACATCTATCCAACAAACTCTAGGAGTGGTGCACTATGACACAGTGATGAAAATACTGCATTTAGTGAGGAAAGTCTCTAGGGAGCATGAAATAGGAACAGACACCAACAGTGGGCACTGACCGTGGAATCCACAAGGTCATTAGTAATAGGCATAGAGCGCTGCCATGAAGACTTCATGGCACAGGCTTTAATGAGTAATACAATCAACTTTTACAAATGGTTACTTATAGGAACTGTTTGTCATAGAGACTTCTAGATATGGCAAAGGACTGCCTGCACGGTTAGAATAGGATGCCCTGCACAGTGGGCGAATCTGTGGGTCTAGACTGATGAGGTTTTTCTCACCCTGGATCAGGGAGAGGACTGGCTCTGCAAGGTTGAACATCTCCTCAAGTTTAAGAATAACCCAGCCTTAGCTTTGGGTTCAACAAAGCAGCAGGTAGAGTGAAAAGTAAGTATGAACCTTGGAGTCAGGGAAATGTGGATTATAATCCCAGTGTAATCACCTACTAGCTATTTGATCTTGGGTAAATCACCTAACCATCCAAGCCAGCACGTGCTCACTCTAGAAGCGGGGAGAACAACGGTTCCATAGGACTGTGGCAAGGAACAGAATGAGACCTCACCAGGCACACCCCTGGCATGCAGTGGAGGTTTGAAGCCCTGCCAATGAAGAAACACATCACATAATTTTATCTCTCACCTTCAATGTTCCAACATTCCAATCTGCTGGCTTCACTTCTGATTGTGTCGGAAGGTTCTTGATTATTGTAGAATGAGAGGCATTAATCTCTCTTTTAATATCCTGGTTAGCTCAGCCTGTCTATAATCAGAAAGAATCTGCCCTCGTTGACCCCACTTCTGTAGCCCCGCGGAGCTCATTCACTCAAAGGTAAACTCCACGGACGTGGCAGCAAGTGGTCAGATGATTGCAGTGAGGTGCCCCACAGACCTGGAGGGGTCTGAGTAGGTTTCTTACCCACAGCCAGCCAAAAAGCTCCATCTCTGTTCAGTAGGCTCCTGGGTTTCCTTTCCTCCTGTGAATTGATAAGCCCCTCTCACCTCCCATTATTAATTAATCATAATCTGCAGCTCACAGACCAGTCACAGCTGATGAGAAATGAAGCTACCTGTTGTTCCAAGACAAGAGGAGAGACAGGGCAGTTGTTCTCCTTCAGATGGGAATCCTGGAAGGCATAAACAGGGAGAAAGAGGCAAAAAGCTTAGGCCTGTGCCCCTGTGTGTACGTGGGCTTCTGCCATGGGTTCAGTGATTCAAATTTGCTCATCAATTTTTAATTGGAGATTTTGGGCAAATATTTTTTTATCGTAATATAAACACAGATGTAATATGGAGAAGAATGAAAATTTGCCTTAGTGTTTAAGACAACATTCAAGAAATTACATGCTTCAGGGGCCACTTGAAGCTGAGCTCTCAGAATCCCCCGGGTTCTCACGCACTCTTTCTTTCGGGTGAGCAGCACTTCAATGGAAAAGTTCGAAAAGCATTAGCTTCAGCCATAACACATAAAAACAAGCCATTTAGTGAATGTTAGTTGAAATAGGCAGAGTGAAGGAAGGGAGATAGAAGGGAGAGAGAGAGATGGGGAGGAGAGAAAGGAAGAGGAAAGAGGAGAAGGACACGGGAAGGGAGGGAGGGAGGGGGGAAGAGGAAAGCAAAGGAGGGAGCATCAGCAAGAAGGCAAATTGGAGCAACGCTAAGGATAAGGAGGCAGAGAGAAAAGGCAGGAAAAGGGAAGAGGTGCTTAATAAATTCAGCAAGAATAGAGCAGAGGGGCCACAGTGCCATGGCTTTGTTTTGAAGAGATACTGTTATCTTTTGTTGTTGTTGCTTCTGGAGCTATATGGTCACCAATCCTAATCCTTCCCCTCATCAACTTTTTTCATTGTTTCAATGAATAGGCTTTCATGAATGCACAGTAGGCATTTCATAAATAGGTTCTGAATCAATGAATGAATGAATGATGCACTTGAAGGTAGAATAAGCATTTATAATTCATCAATCATTTTAACAGCACCTGATTCTTACCCCAACATTAACAAGAACAAAAGAAGACTTCTTTATCCACCAAAAGTAGGCTTCAGCAGCACACAGAGGGAAAGGGCAGCTCTCCCAACATTCTGATTTTACCTCCATCTGCGTGAGTCTCCTGCAACGGGAGGGCTTAGGATATTGAGAACACTGGACCTATACTCCTGCCCAGGTTCACTGATCTTTCTCAAGGTCTATTCAAGCATACTTCCCCATAATGCTGACGTCTCTGCAACGGCCTGCTCAGTTTTCTGGAGCGGATGTGCTCCTTACTGTTCTAGATTAAGCTCTTTTCTCTACTCTCTTCTGAGGCTCCCTTTGTGAGTTTTTCAGCAAGCAGTTTCACTGGCCAAGGCCCAGAAGCAGTTATCACACTATGACAGAGCCCGGGAATCAAGTGAGCCAACCAGTCACGCTTCTCTGTCAAGTGGAGACCGATTCTGCCCACTGTCCCTTTGACAGAGAAGTCAAAATGAGAACACATTTCTATTTGCCTTGGCAATCAATCAGCTCTCTGATTACGCAGATAAAGGGAAAGGGAGCCCTGCTATCTTTGCTTGAGAAAAATGGAAACGTAGTCGTCTTTGCCCTAATTTGCATTAAAACTGATTTTGTGAGAATCCTTGTTCAGGTTCATTAGTTATTACAATAACAGGTATGATTACTGAAGGCTCACATCATGTACATTTTATACAGAGTTTGCTGTTGTTAGTGCCTTCAAGTTGATTCTGACTTTTAGCCCCACTGTGCATAGCACAGCAGAATCCTGCCCAGTCTTTTTTGCACCATCCTCTCACCTTCTGGCACGGTATCAGACAATGCTCCACTGCTATCCATAGGTTTTCCATGGCTAAAGTTTTCAGAAGTGGTTGGCTACCTCCCTCTTCCTAGTCTGTCTTAGTCTGGAAGCTCTGCTGAAACCTGTCCACCATGGGTGACCCTGCTGGTATGTGAAATACCGGCGGCATAGCTTTCAGCATCACAGCAACAAGCAGCTATGACAGGTGGTGTGGTTCCCTGACCAGGAAAAGAAGCTGAGCCTTGGTGCTAATCTTAACCACTGGACCACCAGAGCTGGCTTCCTACAAAGTAACTCATGTCATACTTATATGACTCTACAAGATTAGTATGTTAGTATGCATAGGAAATACTCGCTGAGTGAAAATTAAATCAACCAGGACTGTACGACGCATGCCCTTTCCACTGCCCTTTATAGCCTCCTCATTGTCCACCTGCTGCACTCTCAGCCTAGTAATATGGACGGTTGGCCTGGGCAAAGTCAGGAAGTTGGCAACACTTGTCTTGAACATCCTGAACTTTTCTATTCTTTGCCCCTCCCCAACTCAGAACATTCTCTTCCCCCTCTTCAGATACCCAGTACTATCTCTTCTATAAACTTTTCTTCTGGAGAAGGTCTGTTTCTCTCAGTGAAGTATAGTTCAGTATAGATTTACATGTCTATATTTTCTCTCCCAGTGGGGCTCTGTGTCTTTAGGCTTATCTCTATGAATAGAGAGGCGTGTTCCCATATTTACAGATTCGGGGGACTAATGGAGTTAGCACAGTTGTTTGGGGACAGATGGGTGGGGGTGTTGGAATCGAGTGGGCTTTCCCAAGTGCCCTGCGGGCGGCAGATCCCTGTCAGGCCTGCCCTCAGAATAGGCCTCATTGAGAGGTTTCACATTTGGGGATCGTGCCCACGTAGTTTAGCAAGATAAACTCCCTTCCTCTCACATCTTCACACAATCATGAGCTCAGGGAAAAGCCAATGAGAATACCCAAAATACATGGCCACAGGATACAGAGAAGGAGTGGGAAAGAGAGAAAGGACAAGTGAGAGAAAGGGAGGCGGGGAGGGAGGGAGAGAACTGAACATATAGATTCAGCAAACAGTGGCCTAGACTAACACCTACAAGCATCTGTCTGTTAGGCAAATTTCTTTAGATTACTATTTGCCTGGGACTGTCTTCAGAGGGATATTTTTGCTTCCAAAGGTGGAGAGTTAAAAATAATATACATCACGAGCAGTGTTTTGGCATTTCCCTTCACTTTCTTTCTATCTTCAACATTACCGTTGTCATCCTTTAAACTCAATCAATTCAACTGATCCAGTGAACAGATGGCATTAATCAACCCCCACGAATATGCACAAAAGCTATTAGAAATGTAGAGACATGGAATTTATGCCAGCAGATCAATTACCAATGATAGCAAATCAACATGGCATACCCGATTTCCCCTTGTTTCTATTTCCACTGAGCAACCACCGATAGTAGTAATGATCCCTGGTTTACCTCCCTGCCAGAGGGGACATGAGAACGAGGATGTTGAGGTTTAATTACTCCTTCCTTAATGACTAGTTCTCAGTCTGCTGACAAAAATCAGCATAATTTACAGACTAGAAGATGCATCAGGATGATGGATACTGACAGCATGTGCTATATGTTGTCATGCAAATATGAAATATACTGCACTGAGAATATGGTTGTTTGGTATTCCCAGAGAAGAACTCCATTTCAGAGAACAGAGCACCTTTTCCAGCATCTATAGCTCTCATTTGTCAAAAACAATGGGAACAGCTATAGAATGCATTTTAACCCCAAATCCGTGCCTTCTGTGAGTTTACTAGCTCATATATTCCTGTTTTGAACTTACTTGGCCATTATTTTCTTTCTAATTCTTGTAATCTTTGCAAATTCTGAAACATCCTTCTTTAGACCCTTATTAATTATCACCTGAGTTATTGTAATAATCTCTTAATTAGTTTTCTCACTAACAGTCTTGGCCCATTCTTGTCTATCCTTCATACAATGATTTTTTTAAAAAACAAAAATCTGATGATGTATCATCTAATTACACATACATAATCCTTCAATGACTCTGCATAGCTTTAGCAGTAAAAATAAAAGATTCCCATGCTTACTTCCTTCTCTAGTTTCTTCTATCCCTATGCCTATGAACCACTACTACAAGTAGTCACCACAACATCCCTCAGTCTCACGCCTTCACACGGAAAGCCTGTAACAGCCTCCCTCCATTTCTCCAGCTAGTGATCTGACTTCGTTTAAGGCTTAGCTTACTTTCATTTCCCTCAGAGTCTGCCTTGATGTTTGAGATGCTCACTTTGTGCCTTACGTTACACCTGCCACTTACCTTTGTTATAACATTTATCACTTTGACCTAATTAAAGATTTATTTTCCTGGCTGCCTGTGTTCAAAGTTCCTTAAGGTCATGGACAATATCTTCTTACTCATCTTTATTTCTCCAGCTTCACAAAGAAAACTTCAGTTTAGAAAAGAGAACCATTAGTTGGGACTCATTTCTTCAATTAAGTTTTCAAATGAGTAACACACACAAACTATTAAAACTTAAATCTTCTCCCAACCACAGCTTAAAAAGACGACATTGGGAACTCAGATAAATGTTATCAGGGTAATGTAGATTTGCAATAAAATATTTCCAGTAATTTACTGCTAAAATGCCATTAAATAGAATCCAAACTTTTCCTTTTTATAGTAAACTCTGGGCTATGAAGAAGGATTTTTACAGCAATGTACTTGTATATTTTCAGACTACCTAGGAAACCCTCATTAAAATTGCAAAAGCAAGTTAATAAAATTAGCTCAAAATTGGTACTGAGGTCACATGGATGGCTTTCTCTTTTAGGAACAAATGGCCACTTGACACAAATAAGATCATGTAAATTGGCATACTTTATACCAGTGAAGTCAAGGAAATGTGCAGGCTTGTATAAGGGCAGGGGCCCATTCTTCAGCTCCCATAGGCAATTGAATGATACGAACTTCTGCTCTTTCACTTAACAGCCCCACATGCTAACATCTTGTAATTTCCAAAACAATAATAATACTTGTTAATTAAACAAATAAACATAAAACAAATAAATTTAAAAAGACTAGCAACAGGACCATAGAAGAATTTTAGTTTAGAAATGAAAATTCTTAGTTGGAAATCATTCATTTATTCTCTCATCCATTCATTTGCCCAGTGTTTTAGGTATTGAATATAGACATTCAAATAAAATATGATAATCAAGGAACTTTGCATCTACTTGAAGAGAGAAGGATTATAAGGAGTGCTATGAAAATATCAGAGTAATATATAGGAGCACTTGATCCAGCCTGGGGAAAGTGTGTGTGTGTGTGGAGTTGGGAGAAAGTGAGGGAAGATAAAAAATGAGAAAGGCTATTCTAGACCCAGCAGACAGCATATGCAAATAAACACAGGGAGATATGTGACAACATGGATTGTTTGTGCAGTGTGAAGGAGTTCCATAAAGTTGGAAATGAGGGGATGTAGGAGGAATGGTGGACAGGAAATTTAGAGACCAGGCAGAGCTGGATCGGGACAAGCCCTGTGCTGGGAAAGGAGATCATACCTGCTATTTAATTAATATGTTTGGTCTGACATCTATCAACTTATAAGACATGGTGCCAACAGAGGTAGATTTCATGGTATTGTTATGTGTTTATATGTTTGTGTGTGCAGTCACAAGACTTCATCAAGGCTATGCCTTTTCCTTATCAAGTTTTATATCAAAACTTGTAAAAAAAAAAAAAAATGAAGCCCCTGGTGCTCATCCAGATATGAGGCCTCTTATCTTTGACTATGGTGATGCTTGGCATCTTGCATCACATCTAAATTCCAAATGTTTAGTTTTGTTTTTTTTGTTTTCTAAGGTATGACTCAAAAGTTGGCTCTGCTGAAAACTGCTACTCCGTGCCCTTTGCTACGGCTAGAGCTACAGAGACTAACCATAGGGATCCCAAGGCAACCTTCCACAGATGCTCACACACAGACCCTAACTGGAGGCATGGGAATTAATTTCACATCATGCAAACAGTCTGGTCTTTGGAGAAAGATAGATATAGGTCCAATTTCTGATTTTTTTCATTGCTTGGCTTTATGATCCTGTGAAAATTATTAACTTCTATTAACCTTAAATTTACTCATCTGTAACCTGGATTTAATAAAGTCTACCTAGCTGTGCTGCCTTGCAAAATTATGTGGACACAGTATATGAAGTGAGAGATACAAAGTGCATAGCAGTTAGTAGGAATTAAAACCCTACTATGTTGTTATTCTAAATATAATTGCTTAACAATTTTGAGTACAATCATCCCAGAAGTATCCAAATGAAAAAACCAGTAGGCAACATCATCAGTTAAAGACAAAAATACATTAGGACTAGATAGGAACTTAATAATTATTTGATCAAACTCCTTCATTTAATACACCAAGATCATTAGGATAAGTCAATAACCTTTATAAGGACACCCCCCCAGAAAGTGTCAGAGTTTTGATGAATGAAGACAGCTTCCCTTATGAATTAAAAATGTCATTATTGGCTCCAAATGAGTACACTGAAGCTTTAAAATAAAGTCTGATTGAGTGAATGACTATTCTATTCTGGCCTTTCAGGTAACTAGACCCTTTCCCCCATGGCAAGGATAATTAGCTTTGCATATGTAGGCCATATTTCAGCAGAGTTCTGGCATATAAATTAATGGGCTTTGGATCACCGATTAAAGGTTTTAGGAACATTTCAAAGAATATCACATTACTCTGTTTCATAACAAATTGGCATTGAAAAGTAAAGCAATGTACTAAAAGAAAACTGAGTCCCACTGAAGAAAAAGCAATTGGGAAGAAGAGCAGGGGAAAAAGAAAACTGTAATTTAGAGGACAGTCATGCATTAGAATGAGAATAAATGGGTAGAGTGAGGTTATTCTCATGGCAACTAATTTTCTCATAGTTCTATACCCCTGTGTGGAAATTGCTAGTCTAGTTTTTCATTTACATTTTCCAGTTGTGGAAATATGACTCTAGTTTGGAGATGGGGGCTTTGTGAAAAGAAAGGGAAGAGAGTTCACATGGATTGTCAAAGATAAACCCATTTAACCATAGGAAAATCTTTAGGACTCTTCCAAAGGAGCATTATAGTGCTTCCTTCACTTCTGCTGACTGTAAATGCCACACAAAGTATACCGCAAACACTCTCCCGCTGAAAAAATCAGCCTGATCTTTGTTTATTTATAATATTACCTATTGATTGGGTTTGTGCATAAACTTCAGATAACTCAAGGTATGATGCAGCTCTTTAGCTGAAGATTTTTATGAATATGGTTGACATCTTGTATATTTTAGATGAAATTCTGTCTTGAGGAAAGGGCTAGAATAAAGAGTTTTTGATTTCTCGCTCAAGGCTATTATCTGGGTGAACCTAATATGTAACAACAAACAGATAAGATGCTTGAAGATCATTCAAAGTGACTTATTGGTCAAAATCAAGGCTCTTCATAATCATGAAACATCCGATTGTTGTTAAAAATAAAGCGAATCGTGACCCTATAAGTGTTCCATGCATTCCTCTTATCTTCTGAATGCAAGTTCTCCCATTACAATAGCCTTTCAACATACCTCATATCCAAGAACCCCCTCAGTAAAATATTGAGTTGCTGTTCTGTTTGGGAGTAGATCCATATCTCAATTGCTGTTTTATACCCAAGCCTGTGAGCACAGGAAGGTTGCATAACCTGACGGGCATTTGACCTCTTAGCTGTTGCATAACTAGGGCTAGCACTCCACAGCACTTCAAACTCCTGGTTTCATTTTAACCAAGTATCAAGTCACACAGTTTCTTCTCGTGTCAAAGGAGTTGGTATTACATGTAAAATGGTTTTTCATTTAACACAGGCCTATTATAGCTACATTTGAAATTAACTAATTCCCTCAGGGTAAACCCAAAGGAAGTGTTATAGCTATTTAATATCCTGAAAATCCGGAATAGGGGAATTTCCGGAGTTTTTATTACTTGTCAGTAATTATGTTCTCTACACAGATTCATAATATCTATACTGCAGCTGGCCTTCTAACCTGACTTTATTTTAATTTTGTTTAATTAGAAACTTATAAAATCTATAATTGGGTTAGCATTTATGTTTCCCTTGCAGATAAATGCCCAAGTTTTGGTCAGATTATGAGAAAATTAAACACACACACACAAACATTCTATATACAACAACAACAAATTATTTTTAGAAGAATGGAAACAATTAAAAGTTGTTTTTACTTGAACAAAGTTCACAGGTATACCTAGATATCATGGACCATCTTGCATAAATAATACATTTTCAAGGCTACTGTCACAAATGATGTAAAATGTTATTTCAAAATATAGAAAGATTAGTTTTGAAAAAAAATCTCCAAATAATCTATAAACATACAAATTGACTATTTGAAAGGAGACTTCTCTTCCTCAGTGTAGGCATATAAATGTTAATGGATTGTAGATAAATGGTAAATCAAAGCCGTATATTTAATGGATAAATTGTGTGGACAATGGAAGTCTGGAAGAATTGTGGAACATTAATGTTTTTTCTCAGAGGTTCTGCATCACAGGTTCTGAAGACCACCAAGATTTACTGAGTTCAAAAGTAATTTTCTGCTGCTATTCTATTGTTCACTGAATTATTACATTTTGTTCAGTGTAATAAAAACATTTATCATTATAACTTAAGAACATTGAACCCAAAATATTTAGCAAGCAGCATGCATTCAATTGAAATGCTGATTGGAAATAGGGAAATTAAACTGTCACTGATGAAATACTAAAGCTCATTATCACAAAGTTTCATTTTAAATGTTGAAAATTAGCTTTATTGTTGCACCAGTAATGATAAGCATGAGCCTTAAATCCATGCCATTTAGGTTTTATGAGCATTATTATAACATATCAACTATAACAATTAATTTACAGAAAATGCCATTCTACAATTCATTTTTTTCTTTGCTCTTAAGAAAAGGTGCTACAAAAGAAAGCACAAACCATATTCCTATAGAATATGTTCTATCTATTTCACCCTTATTCCTCACCCCACCTTTGTGGATCTTCAAAATATTCACTATTTTCAGGTAGGTAAATGTGCTAAGGGAAAAACACAGCTATTTCGCTGCCACACCTTTCCAACATTAGGACAATACTGACCTCTAGTGTTCTAGGAGGTAGACAGACCAGCTCAGCATCATGCCTGACTTCCTCTTATTAATCCACTTAGATGTTTTTCTAAAGCACCATGGGAACAATTTCACTTAAATGAAGAATAAGAAGGAGGTGGGGGGGGGGGAGAAGAAGAGAAATATCAGATTCTAACTCTTCCCTACCTATTCTCTGAAATAATTTCTAAACTAAGGCTCTTGGGCTCCTCCGTTTTAGAGAGGTTGACCTCTTCAGTATGCCTTTAGAATACAAACTTAAATAAAATCTTTATATGGCATTACCACTAACTATAGATTCTGGATCTCCAAAACTTCCAATCACAGATAGAAACACTGGCTCTGCTTTGGACCATTTTCAGTAAATAACATTTATCTAACTGTCTTCCCTGTGTAGACTCTCTCTTACTCAAGGTCCTCTTGGACCTGAGAGAGTGGGCAGTGAGGTAGAGGGATTCATAACTAGTAAGTAGTCTTCCTACCTTTCTCTAGCAGTCATGGTTCAGACTACAAAAAATAGCATCAGAACTATTCCAATATAGTTAAACATTTCTGAGGTTCGTGGTGGGTTAGCAGATAGAGGAGCAAGCCCAGAAACTTGAGGGACCTTGATAAACCATCTTTGGAAACAACACACATGGCTTAATGGCCTTCTTTCTCATTTAAGAGTTTCCAGAGCCGGAAAAACTTCCCTTTCTCTGCCCAGAGAGGCAGCTGAGCAATTGAACTTGAACCTCTGATGGCTCTAGCAATTTATTGAAGTTTGACGAACTGGGTTCTTTAAATACACAGTGCAGGTGGCAGATCCCCAGGTGTCCAGCCTTCCTGCCTATTAAATTAAATGCCCCGCACTTGCCCAGGTTAGAGCTTGGACGACAGAGTGTACACTTAGTGCATACTCATTATGTGTTCTTTGGCACAAAGATTTTGGGGATGGAGTGTGCATCGAAGCTCTGCCTCCTGTAACAGGGGCAGCCATTGATCTTGTGGTTTGACTACATTGGGCCATGACTCTTAGGCCAGAACTCCTAATCCTGTTAAACCGATGCCCATTGGTTGCAAGAAACCCCAACTGGAGCCTTCTGCCTAGGGGAGAGCTGAAAGCCCTCTATTGTGAAGCACTGAGCATACTGCATATCCGAGGCAGCCGCATTCAGAAGTGAGCCGCTGTCACCGAGTGCAGTGGCTGGGAGCATCTCTATCCCTGGAAGCTCAGCCCCTGGTGCATACAATCTGAACAGGGGGCCCTTCTCGGGAAAAGCCCTGGCTGAAATCAGGCAGGCACAGAACGCGGAGGCGGCAGGAGGCTAAGGGAAGAGAACCTTCCCTTCTCCCCCCAACTTTGCCATTCGGGGAGAAGGGCAGGAAATCCAGAGGGGCTGGCTTATCCGAGCTCTGCTAACTTTTGGGATGGTTAGAGTGATGGAACCACACCAATCAGTATTTTTTTTCCTTTTCCTCTGCTTAGAGCAGACATAATTGAACACGTTTGGATAGTTGAGTGTCTTTCCAAATGCTAGCATTTCCCACCTCACCTACCCGCCCCCAGCTCCTGGTACTCACAATTTGTCGCTGTTAATCCTAAATGCCACAAACCGGAGAACAGCAAAGTGAAAACGCTGGTCAGCCGTGGTACAGAATCCATTTCCCCCGAGTAAGCGGTGCCTCCCAATCGAATCCCAAATTCGCAGGCGCCAGTCGCGGCTTCTTTCTCTCTCTCTCTTTCTCCGCTGCACCGCCTGACCCCCTCCCACCCCACCTTGGAGAGCACTCGCTGCTTCACTCCATCCCGTGCCCAGACGCTCTATCGAAACCGTAGCGGCGTCTTCTCTGGAGCTGCCGCCGAAGCTACAGTCCCTGCAACTGTCGCTTGCTGTACTCGCCTTCCTCGCCCTCCTCTTCCTCCTCGCCCCCCCTCCTTAAAGGTGCAAATCCAGACCCAATTGTAACAACAGGCGCCAAGCTCGGCGGACAGCCGAATCCGCCTCGTCGGACGCTGGAGCTGGAACCGGTGCGCGCGCGGCGCACAGCCCCTTATAGGCGAGCGGGCGCGCGGCGCCGCCCCCGGCCAGGCCCGCCCCGCGCCCTCCTATAAGAGCGGCCTGGGCGGGTCTCCGCCCCGCGCCGGCCGGTCCTCGCCGCCGCCGCGCCGCTGCGGTGCGCTCGGGCTACCTGCGAGGGAAAGGGAACGGGAAGGGAGACGTCTGTCTCTGTCTCTCCGTCTCTCTTCCCCTCCTTCCTCCTCGCCCGCTTAGAGGATGAGTAAAGGTACTGAAATTTAAACCGGGTTTTCGAAGAACGCTGCTGAAGGGATACTAAAGGGAGTTGGAAGGCAGAACGCATTAGCAAGAGAGAATTTACCGTGGAAAGCTTTGACACGAGCTAACCAGATGCTTTTTTTTTTTTTGTTTTTTTGAGAGGAGAGGGAAGACGAATTATGCGATTTAATTTCGCCTGTGTTTGTTCCGTAGTATAGAAGGCTGATGGATATTGATAATATTGGGATTTCTGATTTAGCGTTTAACATGATGTCCTCTCCCCTGCATTGCCGACCCCGCACCCTCTCCTATCGCTGCTCCTTTCACCGGCGACCGCGTCTGCGTCTCCTTCCTCGCTGTTGGCACGCAGCTTTGGGCAAGCACCGCGAGGTGCTGGGTGCTGTAGATGCCGGAGCCCAGGCGGTTCGCTGGCGCCTGAGAGACGGGAGAGACAAATTGGGTGTGGCAGTGATGAAAGTCAGCGAGGGGGGCCTGGTGGCTCATAAGATTCCAGATCTGAGGGCTCCGCTGGAAAGATTTAAATTTAAAGAGGGAAAAGAGTAGTTTTGGTTTCTCCCTAGAGGCTCCCTGTTAGAAGCCCTGGTTCTGTCTTTGGCTTCTATTTTACATCTGGGTCTCTCCTTCTTTGCTGTAAATCAACTTACTGGTTTTTTTTTATTGGAAGCTGTCAGAAAGCTGTCAAACCTTGAAATGAGGGACCATAATGATTCCTCCTGTGTGAAGCGTTCAAGCGAGTTAGGGGTAGAGTCACTTCAGAGGAAGTTGATGTCTCCCTTTCCCGCCCCCTCCCCCCGCAGGTAGCAAACACGCAGACTTATTTTACACTGTGGATTCCTGACACCCTTGGTCTTCAGCTGCCAGCTGCACAGCAACAGCAGGTTGAGCTGGGTTTCAAGCAGTTTCTGCGTGAATCCTGAGGTTAACTCTGCGGTTTGGGTTAGAGCTGGACTCACATCATTGGAATACTAAAAAGTAGTTGAATGACAATTGGATTAGTGACGCCGTTATTTTATTACAGTGAAAGACTTCTGAAGGTCCTCACACTTGTGAGTAAATGACTCTCTTGTCTATAAGCTTCTAACTGAAAATAATTGTTAGTTGCTAGATTCTTAGGCAACCAGAAGACTTCTCCAGCACAGGCTTTAGTTGTTGGAGAAAGGCCATGCTCAGGAGCTGCTAAATTACAAAATATAAAGCTGAAGTGATCTAGGAAGCTGCCCTGTCACAGGGGCCTGAGTGGGGAGGGGCTGGGGTTCAAAGTCCAGCTGCTTGGCCCGGGTGTGGCTGCCACTCAACCCCTGGCCTTTTAGGATCCCCAGTTTAAAAAGAAAAATTAAAAAAAAAAAAAAAACCCAAGTGGCTAGTTTAATTATACTAGAGAGTCTAGAAAAAATATGAACCGTTATCCAGTTTGTATGTTCAACTTTTAGATGTTTTTTAAAAATAATAAAATATTACTTTTGCATTCTTGCCTGACCCCATTCATTTCCCACCATATAGAAATAAATATTCTTTTTCATTCCTATACATCATGTTTTTATACTTTTACCATGCATATTTACATCCCTAAACAATATGTATGTTGGTTTGTCTTTAACCAATATATAAATGGTATTATACTGTTTCATTTTGCACCTTGCAATTTACTCAACATTATATTTTTGGAATTTATGCATTTGGATACATGTAGTCCTAAGTCTTTCATTTTAACTGCTGCATTGTATTTCATTTTATCAATATGCCACAATTTATTCATTAATTCTTCTGTTTATGAATCTACAGATTATTTCCAGGTTTTTTCCCTCCATAAAAGCTAAACAATTTTGTACCTATCTCTTAGTTTTTTTCAAATATGTGTTTAGAAGTACAATTTCTGATTATAGGAAATGCTTACCTTCAGCTTGAGTAGGTATTGCCAGTTTCTTTACAAAATGATGTTGCCAATTCATACCTGCCTCTCCCACCAGCAGTGTGTGAGGTTTCCCCTAGCTTCACATCCTTACCCACACTACAAGGCCTCCCTTTTTTACAAACAGGAAAATGATACTCAGAGAACACAGGTCTTTAGTCATTGAGTTTACTGTTCCACTATATCATCCCACCTTCTACACTTCTCCAAAAATTGTTTAGTTAAATAAAATATTTCAAAAATTATGGAAGATGTTGCCTTCATTTTCTGACAGAATGACTTAAAATGAATCTATCTCTGTCAGTAAAATGTGCTTGGAATATATGCTAAAAGGCAATCGGGGAAATTTGTTATGTGAAGCCCCCAAACTGTGAATGATCTTCAAGTTATAGCAAATATTGGAACTCTGCATTTAGACGTCCATATGCAGACCTAGTGTATAGTATATAAATTGCACCTAATTTAAAGTCCTATTTACAGTTGAAGCTTTTTTTCTCGCTCTCAAACACACCTGTTCTCACAGCAACTTTGAGCCTTAAACAGCAGACATTTGTCTAAGATTTGTTAACATTTCAGTAAGAATACTGCAGCTCTGACTGTAGCAAGGGGTAAACAGCTGTTCCTCTTAGACAATAGTGTAAACAATGCCATCTTCTGGGGGCATTTTGCCAGCAAGTTTTTATTAGCTGTAGAATATTAATCACTATTAAACTGTTTTCAGCCAGGTTGATATTTACCTATTGAAATTCTTTTGTAAACCTTTTAATCTGATAAATCTACCTTTCGAATAATGGAGTAGAAGCTGAATAATCTCCCCTTTTCCCCCATGCTGGTTGATATAGACAAATAACTCATATTTGCAGAGCATCTTGTTTTGAAGAAGCTTAAAAATTCTGCATTGATAGAGCATATTGATTGCTAATAGAGAATGGGGAAAAAATGGATAACTGAAATCCTCAAATGTCTACATTTTAAAATTATAAATCTGAACACATTCTCAAGACAAACTTATATATGAAACCTTTTAAAAAAAGAATGAAGTGGAGATTGCATTTTCATGTCCCTTTAATTTTCCCCTGAGTATTCCCACTTCTTTCCCCTTAATAGGACAGAAGGGAAAGAACCATTCATCACCTGGAATCCTAGCCTTCAAATATTCAACACGTGGTTTGCCTCATTGATTTTATCATCCTCCTGTGAGGCATATAGAAGGTATGTTTGGTCATCTCCATTTTATAGATGGGATCCTAGGAGGAGACAGATATTGACATGTTAAATGTCATACAGAATTAATGGGTCCAACCTATAGGAAAATGAAAACCTCCCATCCTATTTCCTTTATCTTTAGAAAGCTAGATAAAAGTCACTATGACGTATGGGAACCTGGTATGTATGGGAGAAGAGTCTGCATTGGTCACAGTAGGATCCTCTGTTTTGAGTATCAGTTTTTTTGGATTATTTCAACTTCACATATTATGGTTTGTTGCAAATATTGAAGGATGACTTTTCTTGCCACCAATATATTCAAAATAGAGTTTTTAAAAATATTGATGGGCAAAAAGTTAACTTATTTTTTCTTTCATCCTTTCTTCCTTTTTTAAATGTTTTAATTTTCTTCTTTTTTTGTTTCCCCTCTTTATAGAATGTGGCCAGTAATATGCTACACCTGTAGGGTATAGGGGATGGAAAAAAACTTCCTGCTATCATGGAGCTAAAAATGATTTGGGAAAGTATGATGTAAACATATTAAACAGTTAAGATAACAATAAAAGTTAGCATGTAATTAAATGTCAAATAGCTCAGATAATAAGTGCTATCAGAGTTTTTAAGTTGACCAAGATTGCTTCCTCTGGGAAGGAAAACTTTGTCTCTTTAAGAGTAAGGGATTTGAGTCACCCTGGGCCATAAATCTTGTTATTCAAGTCAGGTTAGGTCAAACGTATTTGCCTTAACAGGAAAGTCAAATCTTAGGGTAATGAAGGCAGAACTCTACTTTTGCAGAAAAGTGGACTTTTCTATTAAGGCAAATGGACTTCAGCCAAATGTTAAGAAAATTCACTCGAGCCTCACCACTACTTCTATCTCCTAGTTCTACCTCAGACTCAATCTTGTCACCACAGTACTCATCCTCTACATCAAAACTAGTCATCTTCTATCATCTGTTTGCTGCAAATAGACAACACCTTGAACACCTTTACCTGAAGTGTATGTTTCTCAGCTGGTAATACACCATGCTGTTTATACATACTACTCTTTCTTCCTTCCATGGACATCTCCTTCCCAATTGGCTAATTTTCACTCATCGTTCAAGTCCAAATTCAGCTAACACCTCTCTCTTGAGGTCTTCATGGATTACTGTGTAATATTTCTGTTCACATGTTTTCCTAACTCTGAGTAGTTTCTCAAGAGTAATTTATCAATTAGTATTTAACTTTGAGTCTTCAGCATGAATGTAGTATTTCAAGAAATATTTGATGAATGAATATTAGATATGAAAAGACTTTATCAACTTTATTAGAAGTCACCCACCCACCATCCTCACCCCCATTCACCCACTGCACCAGAATTCAGGGGCTCATTTGAGGGCATTTAGTCTTATGTACCTTGGAAATCAAGACGTCAATTATATGGAAAATCAGTGAGAATGCAGTTTAGGATAATATCTTCATAGTTCATTCTCTTAGCCATATATTTCTCAAATATTTGGATTCATTTTTTGAGAGGAGTTCACCCACCAAAGTATCTATATAATTATATTTGTACAAACCCAGCCATGCTTGCATCCAGAAACATATGTCAACAAATAATCTCTTCCCACTTATTTCTGACTCTCTCTGAAGGAAGTCCTTTCTACAATCACTAAGAAGTCATTTGTGATATATATCATGTTTCAGAAGAAACCTGTTTGGAGTGGTTTAATGGAAAGTGTTCTGAGCTTCGAATCAGAAACCCTGAGTATTAGCCTTGACTTTACAGCTTACTAGGCATGAGACCTTGAGTATATAATTTGGTTTCTTTAAGATTTAGTTTCCACATCTGTAAATTGTGAATTGTGATAATTCCTGGCTTAGGTATTTTTGCATAGTGAATAAAATCATACATGTAAAAATAGTTTTGTAATATAGACACAATTTATAAATATTATGTCCTACCCCAAAGAAGACAATTTATTCAAACCCTAACCACTGGATTTCTCATACATTTCATCTGTCAATTCATCCCTGGAGTGAAAATACATTCAAATATCTAAAAAGATTACCCATTCTGTGGGAAATATGCATAATTCATTACTCAAAGTCATCACAATAATTCAGTCAACTAACACTAATTTATTGAACAACACTAATGTGCCTAGATTTGTATCATTTACTTTTAGTAAAATAAGTGCCATAGATGAGATGACCTGGTCCTATCTTCAAGGTTCTTACACTCCCCACAATTTTCAGGTGGGGAGATAACAAACACAAACCTACATAATGAATGCTTGTAGGAGAAAAACAACTAAATCTGTTTTTCAAGTACATCAAAGCGGCAGACATTATTGGTTTCTTGATCAACAGCCATTTCCAACTTCTTCCTTGATTGCAAAACAGACTGGTGAAGGAATTATGATTTGACTCAGCCCACTACAGCAATTACATTCTCCTTTGAAAGTGGTTATCTGGTGCTTGCCTTGTGGCCCATTTCTGACCAATAAGACTCAAGGGGAAGGAGAAATTTTCTTTGAGAAAAGAGAGAAGAGTCTGAATAAAAATCCAGTGGTCCCTGTAGTTCCCCCATCACATGGTCAATATCTCATGAGGGCTTGAGGTTTATAACTACGGTAGCCAACTTGAGAACATGAAGAGATGGCCAAGACAATGACATAGCAAAAAGCAAAGACAGAAATTTTGTGGGTCTTAATTACAATATTGAGTTACTTCTACTCTGGATCAATAAATGTCTGTGCTGTTTAAGCCACTGCTAGTTAGGTTCTCTAGAGGAATATAGAACATTTATTAAATATCAACCTGCAATAGGCATTTTGATATTGTTTTCTCTTTTAGAATTCATGGCAAAATTCTGAGGAAAGTATTATTAGCTACATTTGGCAGATATGGATACTGAGACTCGTGAAATTTAAATAACATTGCCCAAAGCACAAAGCTATTAAATAGGAGTACAGAGGTTCTCATTACAGAATCTTGGCTTATCATGCCATTGCTCAGTGCCACAAATGCTCAGAAATGAAATAAATCTACTAAATCTTGTGTGCATGTTTAACCTGCTCATTTGTGCTCAAATATGACTGATAACAATTTGATTTCTACTATAAAAAAATTCTCTTTAGGGTTACTGTTGCCCTGCTTCCGTCTCTCAGGGAATAGCTGTCTCTAAAGACAAGCTGCTGTTACTAAGTTTGTTAAGATTGGTGAAGAGCATCCGGCGTCTGTCCAGTTGCAGGTGCACACCGGGTCTTTAAGTCAGGCTGACATCTGAACATCAGATCTATGATAACCACTACTATGAAAACTCTTCTATAAAATTTTAACATTTTCCAAAGGTATGTTTTTCAGGAAATAAATTATTTGGAAGGAGAAAGAGCTGATTTCAAAGGATTATTTCTTTATGTAACCTAATCCCTAGCATTTATGTCCTTTTATCACTTTTGCATTTAAATCAGCATAGAAAACACAACGAAAAACATCTGTAATTTGCTTTTTATTGGCATTTTTAATAAGGTGGGATGAATGTTAGCCTGGAGACAGCAGGGGGTGTGTTGACTAGTAGGAAGAAAAAACCCAGCAGATTTGAAGCAGCAGTGCGGGACACTTTGTAGGTTGCTGAATTATTGTTCATTTGGGAGAAGGTGGAGAGAGGATGAAAGAGAAGGTAACGAAATGAAAAACAAATCTGTTGATGACTTATTTTAAATTATTCCTGACAATTCTGATATTACATCTATTAAGAAATCCTGCAAGACGAAGAATAGTGTTTATAATCTAATATATTGAATAAAATCCATTATTTTAATTATTCTTATTTTTATTAAATAATATGACACCTATCTCTTCCAATGGAAAACTTAGAGTTCTTTAATCACTTGAGGCTATACAATTTAGAAAAAAATATTTTTGTGTTTGTATATATATATAATGATGTGGACATTTTGACTATATATAGTTTCTGTATAGACGCACTTTTATTTCCATTTTCTTTATAAGTTACTTCAATCACTATTTACTAAGTACCTTCTCTGTGCTGGTGCTTTGTGAGGCACTGCAGATACTAGCTTAATTGAGTATAATCTGTGGCTTTGAGGAGAGCATGGCGCAGTATTGAAGACAAAATGCCTTCAAAAAGCAGGGAAGCTATATGACAAATACACTGTTTCCTAGTTTTAGCACGAAAGAAACTATTTTAAAGGTCAAAATAATATGTAAATAGGACATGAAATTTTCCATTCAAAATTTTTAAAATAGCGAAATTTGCAATAAGAGTTAGGTATGTGAATTCATTTAAGTGGAATGTGTCTTGATTCAATTCACACAAGATTTCTCTACTTGGGATCCTATTATAAATCTGCTGACATATAACTAGACACGAGGGGTCCACAGACAGTGACTCCTCTGAAGTGTCATACAGTTTAAGAAAGAGGATTTGTATATAAGCCAAAAAAGCCCAAAAATGGTATGGATAGGTGTTGACAAACCTTGGCTCGTGGGTCAAATATGTCCCACTGCTTGTTTTTGAACAGCACACGAGCTATGAAGGGGTTTACATTTTTTAGTGGCTGAAAAGAATCAAACAAAGAATGGTATCTTGTGACACGTGCAAATTACATGAAATTCAAATCTCAGTGTCTATAAACAAAGTTGTTTTTAAGTGTTCTTTTTTTTTTTTTTTTGTGAGGAAGATCAGCCCTGAGCTAACTTCCATGCTAATCCTCCTCTTTTTGCTGAGGAAGACCGGCTCTGAGCTAACATCTATTGCCAATCCTCCTCCCCTACCCCTCCCCAAAGCCCCAGTAGATAGTTGTACGTCATAGTTGCACGTCCTTCTAGTTGCTGTATGTGGGACGCTGCCTCAGCATGGCCGGAGAAGCAATGCCTTGGTGCACGCCCGGGATCCGAACCCGGGCCGCCAGTAGCAGAGCGTGTGCACTTAACTGCTAAGCCACGGGGCCGGCCCTCAAAGTTGTTTTTTTTTAAACATAGCTATGCTAATTTGTTTACCTGTTGCCCGTGGCTGCCTTTGCATTCCAATTGTGGAGTTGAGAAGTTTCCACAGAAACTTTGCAGAAACCTGCAAAGCCTAAATTATTTACTAGAAGACCCTTTACTGACTCCTGATATAGTCTAATAAGTGCACCAATAGAACAGAATACAAGGTGCACAAGTATTATACAATAGCGGACACAATATGGCTCATTCATCCATTCAGTATTTTTTTCTCAAGAACATTTGATATACTAGATACTGTGGGATAACTCGATTAACAAAATAATCTCTCCAGTCTTGGAAAATATAGACTGGATATGTGGATTTGTTGGTGCTAATTAGAGTGGGTTAAAACCATTCCTGCTTAATGAGTTGAGTTTGAATCTTCACATTGTTACCCATTTCACTTCCCCTAAAAATATAAAATATCATTGAGTGGTTTTCATTCCTCTGATCTTTGCAGATTATTCAACAGTTTTTATTACCTTCCAATAAACTCCTGTTGCTCAGTATTGACAGCATGTTTTCATGCCTGCTTACATTTTAGTACTTATTGTGGCATACTTTCAAACTTATAGAAAAATTGCCAAAATGATAAAAAGAATTCCCGTATATATTTTATTTTTAGCATTTTGTTTAACATTTTGCTGCATTTATTTAATAATTTAGCCTCTCTCTCTCTCCTCTTTCTTTCTATGGCCATAACCCACTACAGTTTCTTCAGTTCTCTGAGTCACTCAACACCTGTATCAACATAAGGAAAGGTCCAGAAACTGGGCAGGCAGAGAAGGAGAACAACAGCGAAGGCTCATGAATGCTTGTGATTTAATATATTTTGTCACTGTCTGGCAACTAATTACAATTGCATTACATGCTAGGGAGATCAACTCCAGGACACTGGGAACTCACACCTGGAAGAGGATCCGAGCTTACCTTGAGGCCAGGAAAGGTTCCTATGGAAAGTAACCTATTTAGCGAGCTGAGAGAGATGGGAGGAGGAGGATGTGTTGAAGAAACTTGGGGGAGGGGAGCAGAATAGCCAGAAGGAAGACAACCAGAACTACTAGTGGCCTCTAAATGGAAAGTTGATTTACCTGAAAGTCAGACTATACAAAAATTTTTAAGGATTTGATATTTATTATAAGAGAAAGTAAAAGGTACTGTAGGGATTTTTTAATTAATTTTTTAAGGAGGAGAGTGACTATTGGTTTCATATTTTGTAGTTCTTTAGCTCCACATCAGTCAGGTCAGGCTCTTAGATGCATTAGTCATTATGAGGTAATGTGTTACTCCTCCATTCAACACGTTTTCACTTTAGGTGTCTCTAACACCTCACTCAAAAAAAAATAACAGCTTATGGACTTGAGATTCGGTGTTTGGAGTATTGGGTGTATATTAAGTTTTCATCTCATTTAGGCATATGATACAAAGGGCAAATTATTTAAATTATTTTTATCTGTAAAATGGATGACACCAAATAACAAGGTTGTTGTGAAAATCAGAGTAAGAAAAATAAAATGCAGTGCTTAGTGCTGGAAGCACTTATTAAATGGTTATTGTTATTCATAATTTTCTGTCATTAAAAATGACACTTTAACTTCCAGCAAGTCTTGGTTGAAACCATTTAATGTCTCTCACATAGCAAAGCTTCATAGATGTAGCAAAATCATAGTTATTGTCTTTATCAAAGATAATCATATTCCTTGGGGAAACAAGACATTTAGAATGTGACCAATGCAAATTTTCTAAGTGTTTGACGTTTTTCTGGCAATTTGTTTATGGTGGACCGTGATTTATTTTCTGAAAAATTAATAGCAAGTTTCAGAACCTAAATGACGATACCTCACGCTGGAAGAGAATTTGTTTTCAACACACCTAACAGGAATCAGCATAATAAAGCCTGTCTTAAAAGTTTATAACAGGAAAATGACAGATGGAAAACAACTAATTTAAAGAGAACTTTAGAATAAAAGCAAAAGTTGTAGTTCAGTGATTTTTTTGTTAAAATGATTAGAGATTGGGGTAGATCAGATTTGTAGATGTTGAAATTCAAAAGTTTGGTGCTAAATTTACTAGACAAATACTTCTTAAGAAAATCTCATCGCTCCACATTTACCAACTCCATCCCTCTCTACCAGTGCACAACTCTTTTTCTTCGGTATGATGTTATTTTCTAGTTTAGGAAGTAGTCATCTGACCTTTATCACTCCAGGAAGCATTTGTCTGTAGCACTACTGAGAATGGAGAAACTTCAGTTGGTTTCTTAGGAATGTCCTTGCTGTATTCCTGGAATTCTAAATAAAATGCATTTCCATTTTTTTCCTTATTTGTCAGAAAACCTGATTAATGAATTTCAAAATCCACATCTCAGTTTTCTAGCAATTTTTCATTGGATGAAAATGGAAACTAGATTCAGCACATCTATGAATTACCAGTGTGCAATTTTAGATTTATAGGATTGGATGGAATTTAATTAGATTTTGGGAAAAGGGTATGTATGAATAAAGTATGTATCCAGCTTAATTTTGATCAAGCTTTTCATATGGGGGATTTTAATTATTTCAACTCACCATCTTTGAACCATTTGCATAGCTCCGTAGTGATATTTGTTCTGCTGTTAAACAGAAAATAAAGCAAGCCCAGACCAGGAGTGTTAGAAGGAAACAGGAGAAGATGATAACATCACTTAATAATGTGTTGTAACTGAGAAGAAAATTAAAGACATTGATAACTTTGATTTAACTCACAAAAAGATCACATTTCTCTACTTGGACTGATTTAGGAATGCAGGTTATTGGGCTACTATTGTCAAGACTTTCAATCATGGCATGCAATTACACCCTTTTTGGCCTACATGGGTTAATTCTGCACAGCAGTAGATCATGGGGATATTGATAAAAGCATTATCATATTTTTTTGAGCAATTTCCATAAACATGTTTAATGCTCTTGATGTATCATCAGAATCCTGAGGACTCTATTACTGATGTACTTCTAAACCTTTTGCTGTGGGGTTTAGTTTGTGGATAGGAAGACTCAAAGAATTTGGAGTTTATACATTCAACAAACATTTTGAACACCTACCAAGTGCAAGGTCTTATGATAGTTGTACTAACTATATGATGAATAAGACATGTTCCCTGTCCTCAAAATGTTCCCACATGTGGATGGTAAGGCAGACGTCAAATCCACTAAATATATACAAAATGATGATGAACTAAGGAAAGCTAGAGCAGGAAGAAGTGGACTCTACCCTCCTGGGTCTTAGTAAGGCTAAGATTTTTTTGAATCCAGAGCTGATGGATAAGAGTTCATCTGTTATGGAAGCAAAGGAGGGAATTCCAGGGGAAGGCAAGGGCCTGAAGTTATAAGTCAGTGTGCCACGTGCTGGGGAAAATTTGAACTTTTCCAGCAAACTAAAATTAATGTTGTGTGCCTGAGATGCATAGAGACACAATGAGAGGAATATATAGTGACTGTGTCGATACTGTCTATATTTTAGGTTAGTCAGAAAGAAGATTTGAGTGCAGAAGACAAAATGTTCATCTGAAGTTGTGCCATTGTCATGTTTAGGTTTGGAAAGACTATAGATATTACTATTAGAATGTAGGAATATAGGATATGACAGTATTTTTAAATTTATTAGATTTTATTTTATTTTATTGTGGTAAAAACATTCAGCATGAGATCTACCCTCTTAATAAAATTTTAAATGTAAAACACAGTGTTGTTAACTACAGGCACAATGTTATGCAGCAGATCTCTAGAACTTATTCATTTTGCGTAACTGAAACCTAATGCTCATTGACTAGCAACTCCCCATTTCCCCCTCCTCCTAGCTCCTAGTAACCATCATGGCTTATTTTATTTGGCATAATATCTCAAGGTTCATCCATGTTTTCACATACTGCAAAGTTTACTTCTTTTTTAAGGCTGAATAATATTCCATTTTGTGTATATATCACATTTTCTTTGTCTATTGATTCATCGATGGACAATTAGTTTATTCCCACACCTTGACTATTTTGAATAGTGCTGCAATGAACATGGGAGTTCTCATATTTCTTCAAGATCCTGATTTTAATTATTTTGGATAAATACCCAGAAGTGGGATTGCTAGATCATAAGGTAGTTCTATTTTTACCTTTTTGAGGAATCTCTATACTGTTTTCCATAGATGCTGCATCATTTTACATTTCCACTAACAGTATACAAGGGTTCCAGTTTCTCTATATCCTCACCAATACTTATTGTCTTTTGAGGTTTTTTGATAGCAGCCATCCTAACAAATGTGAGGTGATGATATCTCGTAGTTTTGATTTGAATTTCCCTGATGATTAGTGACATTGAGCATCTTTTCATATATTTCATATATTTGTATGTCTTCTTTGGAGAAATGTATACTCAAGTTGTAGCCTGCTTTTTTAATTGGGTTATTAGATTTTTTGCTATTGAGCTGTAGAAATTACTTACATATTTTGGAAATTAACCTATTATCAGATTTGCGGTATACAAATATTTTCTGGTTTACCCATTCTATGGGTAGCCTTTTAATTCTGTCAACTGTTATCTTTGCTATGCAGAAGCTTTTTAGTTTGATTTAGCTCCACTTTATTTTTGCTTTTGTTGGCTGTTCTTTTGGTGTCATATCCATTGCCAAGGCCAATGTCATGAAGATTTACCCGCATGTTTTCTTCCAGGAGTTTTACCGTTTCTTCTGGGAGTCTGACATTTAGGTCTTTAATCTATTTTGAGTTGAATTTTGTGTATGGTGTGAAATGATCCAATTTAATTCTCTTGCATTTGGACATCCAGTTTTCCCAACACCATTTATTGAAGAGATTTTCTTTTCCCCATTGTGTAGTCGTGGCCCCCTTGTCGAAGATCAGTTGACCGTTTATGTATAGATTTATTTCCGGGCTCTCTATTCTGTTCCTTTGTTCTATATGTCTGTCATTATGCCAGAACCATATTGTTTCAATTACTGTGGCTTTGTAATATATTTTGAAATCAGGAAGTGTGACGCCTTCAGTTTAGTTTTTTCTCAAGTTGATTTGGCTATTTGGGGTCTTTTGGTTTCCATATGAATTTTCAAATTGTAGAAGGAAGGAAATAATAAAGATTAGAGCAGAAATAAACAAAATAGAGAATAGAAAATTAATAGGAAAAATCAGTAAAACTAAGAGTTGGTTTTCTGAAAACATAAATAAAATTGACAAACCCTTAGCTAGGCTGAGAAAAATAAGAGAGAAGACTCAAATAAATACAATCAGAAATGAGAGAGGAGACATTAAATCTGATGATACAGAAATAGAAATGATTATAAGAGATTGTTATGAACAGTTATATACCAAAAATCTGGATAACCTAAAAGAAATGGATAAAGTCCTAGAAACATAAAACCTACCAAGATGGAATCATGAAGCAACAGAAAATCTAAACAGGCCTATAACTAGTACAAAGATTGAATGAGTAATCAAAAACTCTCCATAAAGAAATGCCCAGGACTGGATGGCTTCACTGGTGAATTCTACCAAACATTTAAAGAACTGACACCATTTTTTCTCAAATTCATCCAGCAAATTGAAGAGGAGGGAACACTTCCAAACTCATTTTAGGAGGCTAGCATTACCATGATACCAAAGCCAAAGAAAGACATCACAAGAAAGGAAAACTACAGGCCAATATTCCTAATGAATATAGATGAAAAAATCTTCAACAGAATACTGGCAAGCTGAATTCAACAGAAGAATGAAAGGATCATACACCATGGCCAATTAGAATTTATCTCTGGGATGCAAAGACAGTTCAACATACAAATACCTATTCATGTAATGCACCACATTAGCAGAATAAAGGATAAAACTCACATGATCATCTAAATAGATGAAGAAAAAGCACTTGACAAAATTAAACATCCTTCTGTGATGAAACTGTCAATAGTCTAGGAATAGAAGGAAATAACCTCAATATAATAAAGGCCATATATGAAAACCCACAGCTAACATCATACTCAACAAAGAAAAACTGAAATAAAATGAAATGAAAAAGGTTTTTCTCTAAGTTCTGGAAACAGATAGGGATGCCCACTCTCGCCATGTCTGTTTAACAAAGTACTGGAAGTCCTAGCCAGAGCAATTAGGCAAGAAAAACAAATAAAAGTCATTCAAATGAGAAAGGAAGACATAAAATTGTCCCTGTTTGCAGATGACATAATCTTATATATAGAAAACCCTAAAGACTACACAGAAACAAAACAAAAACTGTTAGAACTAATAAACGAATTCAGGATGTTGCAGGATACAAAATACAAAAATCAGTTGCTTTTCTACACACTAACAATGGATTATCTGAAAAGGAAATTAGGAAATCAACCCCATTTACAACAGCACCAAAAAGAATAAAATACATAGGAATAAACTTAACTAAGGAGATGAAATATTGTCCACTGAAATCCACAAAACATTGACTAAACATTAAATAAAACACCAACAAATATAATGACGTCCTATTTTTATGGATTGGAAGACTTAATATTATTAAAATGTCCATACTACTCAAAGCAATCTGCAGATTCAATTCAATCTCTACCAAAATTCCAGTGGCATTTTTTACAGAAATAGAAAAAACAATTTTAAAATGTCTTAACTTCTCATTATTCTCAATAACATTTTTGGTTTCCTCCCTTTCAAATGTGCTTATAGTAAGTAGTTTTAGCCTAGAAGAGAACAGAGGCACCAATATTTGGGTAGTTCAGCAAGTTACTTAGAAGAGAAAGTAACTCCAACCATGTTTTCACTAACTTCTTAACTTCTCAAAGCAACAGAAGTAGAGATACCTGCAATATGAAAACAGTTTTGCAAATAATCAATTCACTTCTTTGAGGATGTTTTAAACTCGAAAGAACAACCTACAGATCTTTTCACTTTGTTTACAACTACATGACACGTTCTTTTGAAATGAAGTGACTTAGGACTTGATCTTTTACACAAGAACCAATCAAACGCTTATTGTCCCTAAAGTCCCATGATGGTTATCATATTTGAAGAATTCTAAATAGACTGAGTACAGAAATGTTAAAGGATTATGTGAATGGAACCATATCCACAGAAATGTCTCCTTCAAAACTCATTACCAGGAATAATGGACTGTGCATATAGTTGTGAACAAACTGGCAAAATCTGAGGTTTGCTCTAGATTCTAGTATCTTCATAAAGAGAGTGTTTATTGTTTCATAAAGGCATTCACATACTTATCAGGCATTCTCCATTCTCATTGTGCTCAGAATATGAGAGGCTAGGGAAACACACGATTTGAGATGGTTTCTCTTCTGAGTCACAACTAGCCTGGGAGATCAGTCTAGTGAAAGTGGGGAAAGGAGAGAACCAGGGACCTCTTTGAAGCTCTGACCTGACTTAAAGCTCCTGTCTAGTCTGATCCTTTCCCACTTTGTCATTAGATGTGGAAAAAGGAAACCAAATGTTGGCTTATCTTCTTTCCTTAAGAACTTCTTGGTGAGAGGAATTACGTGCTGTCCTATTTCCCCCAAACCATATCCCAGCACAAGGACTTGTGTTCCACTAGTACTTATCTAAATTGGCTTTCCTTATTATGCTAGAAAGCTCACAACTTTAAAATCTATAACAAAATGGACTAACCATGATCCACAATTTCAGACATCTTTATAATAATCAAAGTAAATAACACTGTCCTCTGGGAAGGTAATTATGATATACATATCAAGAATTGCCAAAATGCTCATACTTTGTTATCCTGTGATGTCACTATTGTGAAGTGACCATAGGGAGATTCTTCTAAATATAGAACTTATCATAAGGAAGTTTTCCTAAATATAGAATCATAAAAATTTACAAGGACATTCATTGCAGTTCTCTTTTTAAGAGTACAAAGTTATAAATAGTCTGCCTATTCAATATGATAGGCTGACAAATAAATTCTATATATACATACAATGAAATCTTACATAACCATTACAAATCATAATTATTGAGAAAATGAAGACTCAAAATCACATGACATACTAAGGAAAAATTAGCATTCAATGTGGATTTAAAATTTAATAAAAAAAATATATATATGGGCAAATAATAGAATAAGCAAACATTTAAATAGATATGCTAGAAGGGAAACATTGTTTTCCTTTTAGAAAATTTTCTTTGGTGTTGTTATATCCACCAATGATCTAAAAAGGTAATTTCGAAATGTAGCAATGGACATCACAGAACCAAAGCAAACCACTGATGATGGCTAAATTAATTAAAATGTTAGTATTCTAATTATCACTGGTTAATGATATAAAATCCATCTAGGGCTGGCCCGGTGGCTTAGCAGTTAAGTGCACGCGCTCCGCTGCTGGCGGCCCGGGTTCAGATCCCGGGCGCGTGCCGATGCACCGCTTCTCCGGCCATGCTGGGACCACGTCCCACATGGAGCAACTAGAAGGATGTGCAGCTATGACATACAACTATCTACTGGGGCTTTGGGGAAGGAAAAAAGGAGGAGGATTGGCAATAGATGGTAGCTCAGAGACGGTCTTCCTTAGCAAAAAGAGGAGGATTAGCATGGATGTTAGCTCAGGGCTGATCTCCCTCACAACAACAACAACAACAAAAAATCAGTCTACAAATTAGATAACATCTTGTGAGAAGTGAAAGGTAGAAGTGAGATTTCATTGCATGTTTTCAGTGAAGAATCTCACAGTAACAATGTGTGGCCAAGGAAGACAGAATATGAGAGAGGAAAACTAAGAAAACCAATACAATTGGCTTTCTGCTGTGGGTTTGTGCTGTACTTTCTTCACAGACACCCTAGGTTTCCCAGAGGTAAGGAATATGAACGCCTTTACTGAGTGATCATGAATCTGTCCAATAGCCTTCCTCAGTTTCCTCCTTCTGCAAAATGAAGGAATTGGCCCAACAATTTAAAGGAGTATCTCAGGTCTTAGCAGTATTTTATATCAGTATTCAGTGGGACCCATCATAATGGATGTGTTTTACAGAAAAAATCGTAACTAAATGGAGGCCATGGACTTGTCCCAGTGCTGTATGGGCGTGTGAATGTGTCTGCACGAGTGTACAGAGGAGCGCGTCAATCACACAAGGCTGGATAGGACAGAGGGAGGAGGACCAGCCTGAGGGTGGCAGGATGTGACCTGTAGTCTCCGCTCCTCCACTGAGTGACCTCAGGCAACTTATTTGACTGTCATTGGCCTCAAATTCTCCACCTCTAAAAAAATCTAATAATAGCTTCTCTACCTTTTTTGCAAGGCTTCCTGAATGAAACATTGTACCTGTAAGCACTTTAAAAAATACCAGCAGTTAATGAAGTGCTAAATACGCAACAGGTGCTTAACATAAACTGGTTATCAATGAAAGATATTTGCTCTAAGCAGTCCCAACATTTGTTAGTGTGAGATGACTACTGGTCATTCACTGTTGAAATACTAAAATTGTACACTCATTTTGGAAAATAATCTCACAATATGTACTTGGAGGCTGAAAATATCACTAAACTTTTACTCAGCAATCCCAATTTGGGGGATCAATTCTAAGGAAATAACACTAGAAAGAGATCCATGGCAGAGTCATATTTCCCCAAAAGAATTTAAAAAGCAGATAAATGCTTAACCACAGCAGATTGATTAAGTAAATTAAGGCATGATGGATTAGAATATGATAGTCATTAACAATATTTACAAGGATATTAGAAATGCCTCTTGGTATTGTTAAGAAGAAGATCAAGATACATCATACACATGGTATATATGAACAGCTCTGTAAAATATATGAATAAAAAATTTGGAACAATTTGTCTTTGGTGATGAGATTCTTCTAGTTTTTCAATGTTCCACATTATCTCTAATTATATATTTTATAACTGGAAAAAAATTTTTTTAAACCAATCTGCAATGATTGATTGCCTCTAGTTGCAAAAAAAGGCTGAAGGACAAGGATGTGATCACTAAGAAAATCATAGCTCATATTATTTTATTGTTCCATTTATAAAATTGCATGTGCCTACTATATTTAATAGACTGAGCACAGATTGATTATTTTTTATTTTTATTTTGGAGTATTTCCTTTTTAAGAAAGATAGCCAGTAAAAGATTAAAAATCAGAAGATAAGATGCATACATTAAGATCTAAGACATTTATATATATATCTATATATGGGACATATATATATAATGGCAGTTTTAAGCAATGTTTTTCTGGAAGTGTGAAAGAACTGGAAAAGAGAGAGTGTGAATTGAGTGTTCCAAACAACAGCATTGCCAGTTAAAAAAAATATCTAAAAGTATCAGTGTGAATTAAGAAATGAGAAAAGAAGTGAGACAAGATTGCTGCATTAAAAAATAAATAAATAAATCCTAGTGCTATTTCTACCAGTTCCTCAAATTAAGTCTTTTGATAATGTGGTCACCAAATTGTAGTTTGAGGTGTGGTGTCCGTGTCATTTTTGCACTTGAAGGAGGTTTCCTTAATTTCACCCACATTTATTCTTGCCAGATTTCTATTAAGGAGAAAATGAAAAAAAAGATAGCAAAAAAAAAAAGCATACAATTCAACATTCTAAATATATCTAGAAAATGTGTTAAATTGCAGTGACTTCTTGAGGATATTAAGGTGCCTGGGATTCAGACACTTTAATTCAGACAAACCTTATCTGCAGTGTGTAAAATCTGAATCATTCACAGGACTCAAGCTGATTTAATTGCTTAGAATTTACAGATTGCATCCATCATTTTACCCATCATCCTTTATCAGTAAGAACGGGAGGGAATGAGATGTAATGGTTTGGAATCAAGGCAGTCCATATCCAAAAGTCTAGCTCTACCAGTTAATACTATCTAACTTGGAAAAAGTTGCTTAAACTCTCTATGTTTGAGATGCTTGTGAGTTGAATGGGTGATTATTTATCACACTGCTGCAAGGATTACATGAGATAACGCATGAAACCACGTCTGGCACAGAATGGGTACTCAACACATATGTGCTCCTGTTGTATATGAAGATACTTGAAAAAATAAATGGGATCAGAATTGTGCTTTCATAATCTTAATCTGGTAGGAAAATGGAAGCTGTATTATAATAGGAGAGATTATTTGCTGGGAGAGAAGTTAAGAGGCATTTTCAATGATCCATATATGAGCTAATAAATACTAGAGGGGAACTAGTATTTACAGAGTGCATTTGGGTATGTATTACAAGAAAGACATAAGCCCAGGAAAGAATTGGTCAGGTGTCAAGCAGACATGACAGAGAATAGAGTGATTCCAGAGACTCAGCCTTGCAATATTTGAAGAGCAAATATCTGTGTGATCCTAAAGACTGGGAAATAAAATTGAGGAATCTTTGAGAGACAGAGATTAATTTAAACTCAGCTTCTTGACAAATAATAGGTAGGTATGGCATTCACACCTGTGGCTACAACTTCTCAAGTGATAAAGATACTGCAGGGCAGAGCAGGGCAAAAAGCAGGTTAAGGATATGCCACATAGTAAAATTTTCCGTTGAATTAACTGACACAAGCAAGGGTCATTAAAGCTATAGCGTTTCAATAAATTATCTTGAGTCTCGAGATGGCCCTTTCAAATGGAAATGGGAATTGGGGATAAGAAAGCAAGTATAAGCATTGACTTTAAACAAATTGATATTAAATAGGCAAGAAACATACTAACTTTTTTGAGACAATTTTATTGCTAAGAAACTGGGAGCTTGAGCTAAATTATAAACTCTTTAAGACTCATAACAAATTTTAGGCCTTTCAACTTTCTCCAAGAGCTGTATAGCTCTCAAGAAAGAGGAGATATTTCTCAATAGTATCAACTTTAGATGTATCCAAGAAGGATAATGGAAAAACAAGAACACTCCAGAGGGTAGAACCAGGAGCCTTGAGTTTTTGGAAACAGAATCAGGTTTAGCCAAAAAATGTTCTCTGAATCAGAGCAGAAGGCCTTCACAATATTCATTCAATGAGAGTTCAGGTTTCTATGGATCTCTGCCAGCTGGCTATCTCTTTCTTTCCCTTTCTGAATAAGATAAGGGGGCTTATTGTGGTTATCTTGTCTTTGTTCCACATTATTATTCGAGTACGAGTGGTGTAAACTTTTCTTTTTGGTTCATAGGCCTCTGGTCTAAGACAAGTCATGTTTGGAACCAATAAAAACATGGTAAAATGGGTGCCCGCCCCGTGGCATAGTGGTTAGAGTCCGGGCTGTTCTGCTTTGGCGGCCCAGAGTTCCCAGGTTTGCAGTCTGGGGGAGGACCTACACCACTTGTCAGCCATGCTGTGGCAGTGACTTACATACAAAATAGAGGAAGATTGGTACAGATGTTAGCTCAGTGTGAATCTTCCTCACCAAAAAAAGAAAAAATATTACCCTGAGATCTCACACTTCGAGCTTAATGTCCTGAATGGATGGGACTTTGGGTTGTTTCACTTGCTGAGGAGTAGAGTGTGTTATATGTATGGAAAAAAGAGAATAAAGAAATGTTCATGACCAGAAGAGTGGATTGTGGCAAAGACAGTGGTGCTCACCCAGAATTCCACATTACTCCACAGTCCCCAGCCCTCCTATACTTAGGCAGGGCCATGTGACGTGGTCCAACCATTAGAGCTGTGGGAGGAAATAACAGGTTTCCCTTCTGAACTGAAGCATGCAAAAGCAGATATACTAGTTTTCACCTTTGTCTCTCTCCTACTCCATAAACTGGTTGTGGTTTTTGAAGGTACAGCTAATAAGACAGTGGATCATCCATTAGCCTGGAACTCCTTTCCTCCTTACAACCTGGACTAGATCTATAACAAAAGCAAGAAATAAACTTTGGAAATTGTTTGTTTTTGTAGCACAAGCCTAGTCTATCCTGATTATCACTGAGATTATCTGGTACAAGGGTTAATAAATAGAGGATGTTATTTTCAGAAATTCTTTCTCTTGATGCTATTTTCCAGAAGAAAACACACTCAGATCTTCAATAAGTGAAAAAACTCAGACTACATCCAGTCAGAGCATCCAGGTCAAACTCTGGGGTCTCAGGGTGATGTGAGGTTGTCTCCACATTGGTTCTAGACATAGATTATCTTGTTTCAGAGACCAATGAAGGAAAAAGACAAGTCACCTGCTCCAGACTTAAATTACAACAGTGGAACTAGGAGTAGGAAACCTGGAAGAAATGATCCAAACACTTTTTACTAGGACTTTCATGTATTTGTATGTTCTCCTGTCCTGGTAAATCGAGTGATTTGAGGATGATATGTTTCTCTCCAATTTAAAACCAATACTTCCACTTCTTCTCTGGTTCATTTTACTTTCTCAGGAATTCTGAGATTAACCTGTTTCTTTTCCCTTTATACTAGATCTTCTCCTTCAGTTTTTAAATAAGGTCAAATCTTTACAATCTTATACATGAATTACCTTGACCTTAATTCTCCATCAAACTATCATGCTCTTTCTCTTTCCTTGACAGGACATGAAAAATTCCCCAGATTTACCATCAACGTCTCTTTATTTCTCAATCACATGCCAACTATATCAAGCCATCAAAATGGCTCTAGGTATGATCTCTAATGACCTCATGATGGTAGAAGCCTTGAACACCGCTACTCCTCAGCATTCTTGGACTATCATAAGCATTTCACACTCTACCATCATCTTGTTTTGAAGCACTCTTCCCTCATAGCTTCTACAGAGTATTCATTGTCTCCTGCTTCACTGATAGCTCCTTTTTAGAGTTTATTTTCTTTTATTGAGTCTTTAAAGTTTGGAGCTTCTCAAGGCTCAATTTTAGATTGTTTTATTTTTTCACCATATATTCTTTCCCTAGCTGAATTCTTATATTCCCGAGGTTTTAATGCTGAAAATTATATCCAAGCAAGACCACTCCTCTAAGCTCCAGATCTACGTATTCAGCTACCTTCCTGACATCTCCACTTAGATGCCTTAGAGAGCCCTCAAACTCAGCATGTCCTAATTATCTTACTTTGGTGTTGTCCGCTGCAGGAAACAATACCTTTTATTGAGTTTTTCAATCCAGAATCTGCTCTACCTCCCCTTTCTAACACACATCCCATCAATTCTGATCCCTATATATTTCCAGAAACTACCAACTTTTTTAATCTCCTCTTATACCCCTTGGTCTGACCCACCACCATATTTTACACGTTCTACTTAAGTAACCTCCTAAATAAAGTCACTTGCATCTACTTAGCCCTTCGCTAGTAACTTCTCTATATTGCAGCCAGAGTGATCTCTTAAAAAAATTTTTGAACTTTTAATTACTCTAGTAAAAACTTTTCAATGATTTTCCATTGCTGTCATAAAATATTCACATCTTTAACATAGTCTCCAGGCCATAAACAAGCTGGTCCTGCTTCTCTCTGTTATCTTTTTGCTTCATGCTCAGTTCCTTTTATGCACCAGGCTTTTGCTTGTTACCTCCGTCTTCATACAGCCTTCTTACATACTCTTCTCTTCTGAATAGAATGTCTTTTCTCTGTATTTTAATCTGTCTAACTGCAATTCATCTTTCCAATTATATATCTTTTTCCCAACCTCCTTGACTACATTAGACCCCCTTTACTTTTCTTTCTTGGCACTTATCATACTTGCACTTATTTGGTTATTTGCATTTTTTTTTGAAAAATATATATTTTCTCTGTTGTATATAAGGGTCATGTGAGTGAGAACCCTATTTGTCTTTTTCATCAATATATCTTCAGTCCCTAGGATAGTGCTTGCCACAAAGTTCGCTCTCAATCAATAGTTATTGACTTATTGAGGCAGACACTAGTTTACTAACATTAAAATCAATAAGTAATAAATTAAAATGGACACATGGAAAAAAAGTCATAATTATACCACCAGTGAATATGTCTGTCCATCCTTTTTATTGGTGGAAACTGTGGTGGACAAGGAGATAGAGTTTTCTTGCTCTTCTCCTGAGGTTTCTCCTCTCACCTCACAGGAGGCTAGTGAAGGAAGATCAGGAAGGATCCTGCCAGCCTGGCTAAGACTGAGGGAAAGGAAGTCTGGAGCAGGTGGCTCAGGATAAGACTCTGGACAGGTCTAATTCTCAGGCATGAAAAGAACCCCTGAGACATCCTTTATTATTTAGCTTTTTTATAAGGAAGTTGATCATGATTTGGACCAAGAGCTTGGATTTGCAAAGACTGTCCTCAGTTAATAACCCCTCTGAGTAAGAAGCCTATTGGGTGACAATAACAACACTTGTCACTAACATTACGTGATAACTGGGTGCCAGGACACTATTCTAAGCTTGTTGTATGCATGATCTTATTTATTCCTCACAGAAATCCTATTGAATACGTAATATTTTAATACTTACTTTATAACTGAGGAAACTAAAGCATAGAGAATTAATTCACTGGCCCAGGGACTCCCAGTTTAAAGGTGGTAGGGCCACCATTCCAGTCCAGCAAGTCTGCCTGCAGAACCCCAGGCACTGAGCCACTATGCATCTCTTTATAGAACCAAAAAACTCTGCTTGGCCTTCACAGGTTTTATGTGAACTTAGTAAGACAAATACTGGTGAAAGTATTTTCCTTTAAATTTTGTCTCTTCCAGTAATATTATCCTCCAATTGTTTTCTATTTGGCACACAGGAAAATCCTCAGGCATTTAGTTCTAATGTTGCAAACATTATTTATAAAATCAAGGGTGTCCATTCAGCTTTATGGAAAAAAAGTGCACTACATTATTTTCAAATGCAGTTACCTGTGGTTTTGACACTTACAATCATATTTCCTTTCTAAACCTTTCAAAGATGCACATATTTCATAAGGTTGTAATTTATTCTTAGACCTGTATTGGGGGAAATCAGACTTCATTGTCAGTAAAAGCTAAGGTGCAGGGATGCTTCTAGCTGGGGGAGAAGAATAACTTTGTTGGTAACATCAGAAAGCGCAATGGATTTTTGATTAAATTTTCAAAATTCCTTTTCATGTTGATGAGGCAGAGAGATTTTTAGCCTAGTAAGTAAATCTTCTATACACATCAAAGTGTTAAAAAATAAAGCCCCATTAATGCACCTTCTTCCATGATGTTATGATGTGATTTAGTATGTCAGTAGCAACCCTTTGGCCCCTAATATCTCCACCCTAGACTGCGCATGATGTTCAAAATTCCAGTAGAAAATCATTCTTTCAAATTTAGGTGATATCTCTAGTTAAAATGCAAATACTCTGTCTGAGGATATATATTTATGCCCTAAGTAGTTATTAGCACATTAATATCAATTGGTTCTCGGACGCTGTCTAGTGAGACAGAGTGAGAATAGTTTTGTAGGAGACAGACAAGGATAGGTAGATGAGAGAATAGGGTAGCAGTGCTTTGAGCAGACATGATGAGCAGTCTACATAAGGGAGAGACCGGCACTGGGCCAAAGAAAACCTTGAGAAAGGAGGAGAGGAAAAGAGACCGAGCGGGAACATATAAAGGGGTGTTTGGGTGGGATATAGAATAAGCTTGCTTGGCTTCTGAATTTATGTAGGGCTGACCCTGAACTGGTTAAGCATTCTGACTGTTATATTTTAGCACCTTCAAAGGAGTTTGGAGAAATTCTGAACCATTGATTTTGTTTCTGTCTATAATCCAAACTTAATGGTGCCCTCGACTCACAGATGTGGACAAGATGTCAGAGATGGACAAGACTGCAGGGCCCATTTCCCCAGAGTGTTTCAAGCTTGTCTGGCCAGAAGCAACATCTGGGGTGACCTCTTCCTCTTTGAAGATTCAGATTTAGTCCTATCTGAGGTGGGTCCTGGAAATCTGTATTTTTGACAAGTATCTCATGTGATTCTTATCATTAGCCAAGTTTGGAATACCCCAGTCATTTAACAGATCAGAAAACTGAGCCATAGAAGGAGCTAGTGATGAGAGCCTTGCTGTTAAAAATCTAAAATCTCAATTCAAAATGCAGTGTTCTATTCACTACACTAAGCCCTCCCCAGCTGTCCTTTGACTTATTTAGTTATAAATCTGGCCTGATGCTTTAATCCCTCTTTCCTTCTTTGTGATTTCTAATGTATGCTACAACCCCAGATAAATCAGATGAGGAGGGTGGGGAGTGAAGATTAGATTGCTCTGGTGTCAACCTTCTAATTAAATCAATTGCATGTGCCTCTAATAAAGGGAGTGTTTAAATGGAAAACAGAAGGGAACTAAGATGACATGTTAAATGCCCTCATTATGAGGAACACAGAAGAGAAGAATAGCCAAGAAGCCAGAATTTTTCCGTATGGATGGAGGAGTCTTCCAGAGGTCAGAACTCTGTCGGGTCCTGTTGGAAACAATAGTTCAAGTCTGTAAATGCCTCTGCAGTGGCTCCGCTCAGCTGGAGAAGGAGGGATAAGACCGTCCCCAGAAAGTACCTATTAGCAGGTTGGAGCGGGCCCAGGAAAGCAGGCTGTCTTGTTATTAATGGCAAATGAACTGTGGATGATACTGTCAGATAACCTCTCTCCATCAGGCCCAATTTCTCCACTCCACATCATTCCCCTTATGGTGTTGTTTTTGGAATTATGCTCAGGCTGGGTCTGAAGTCTGCTTCCCTGGTTCTAGAAATGGCTGATAGCCAAAGTGCTTTTGTATTGAGAACTAATTGGAGGTGAGGCGAGGTGATGTGGTCAGCTCCTGGAGCTAGAGCAAAGGAAAATGTCTAGAGAACCTATTTTTAACTACCTTGGCGCCTAAATTGGCTGCTCAGAGGGGGAGCAGCTGCTCAGAGTGGTCAATAAGTAGATCCCTAATGTATCACACCTGAAACCAAATCGGTGCTTGCTATTATGCACCTTATTATAGAAAGGCATGTTTCTCGTCGTCGTTCAGTTCAGCTCCCTTTATCTACCCACAACTTCCTGTTTATTGAAGACTACATTGTGCAGTAGAAAAGATAAACAGATTCAGGGTCGGACTTTTTGGGTTTGAATACCAGATCAACCCCTTTTAGATATGTAATTTATTAATCAACCTGAGTCTTAGTGTTCTCACCTATCAGTTGAAGATAATACTTCTCTTCTTCATTTTTTTAAATAGGAATTCATTTAAATTAATATGTCATTGTCTGTCAGATACAATTGTCAGATTGTATGTTCCAGAGGATATGTTCTTGTCCTCAAGAGCCTCCCTTATTCATTGCTATAACCCCAGGATTCACTATGAAACATGGTACAGAAAAGAAACTCAATATATACGTTTGAAGCGAATGGGTGAATTAAGAATTAAAAATGAAACTCAAAATGCCTTTTAAACTTAAAATGGATAATTATAAATTCCTCACAAATCCTTAATAGCCAATCTATTCTCACCTCCTTCATGTAACCTTTCTAATATCCCACACTCATTACCTTGTCCTCAGAATTTTATGAGTAGTTAATGTCTCTAACATTTAGTCAACGTTGAGTGTATTTTTTACTTATATTTCTTGAGCACAATCTATATGTCAAATCCAGTGTGATTTGCTGAGGGAGACTTCAGATGAACAAAACACAACCATGTTCTCAAAGTGTCTGTATAGATTTGCACTAAAATAAATAATTATTTAGATATTATGTCTTGTTTTTGAAAGGAGAAGGCATAGAATGCTAGGGAAGCACTGGAATAGAAATACTTAGCTCACCTGGGAGACTCAGGGGGGTTTCTAGAGATGAATCTAATATCACCATAATACCCTACATGTAAGATTTTCAAACACATTTCTGTGTAAATGTGTGAGTATATGTGCATATGTATGTGTGTATGCGTGTATGTGAGTGTGTGTGTACATGTCTTCTGTGTTGGAATTCTGGGAATAAATGTCTATATTTTTGTATAAACTCAGTGCATTCTGGGAGAGAGAGAGATTATGTAGCTCTAATTAATGATTTCCTCAGTTGTCTATTTGTGAAGTATTCTTAAACTCATCAAAAGATTGACTCAGAAGCTGGAAATTTCTTTTAGTAAATCTTAAAAATGTATTTTTTCCAATGGCAGTGATAACCAAATCCTATAGAAGTTAGGAAACACGTTTTGCTAGTAGACTATTGATTTCATTAGTATAACTGATGATGGAAAAGAATGTATCTGCATTACTACATGGCTATCCTCCTAGAATGATGATTGTAGTAGACAACCCCAAGGAGGCAAATACCCCAAATGGGCCTAAATAGAAGTTATGCATGGAGCTGCCGTTTTCAGTTGTGTTGTGAAATGGAGGCAGCTCGGCAGACACATTATTGGACTTAACTACATCCCCATCATGCCTCCTTAGCAACTGCACATAGTGCAGGCCACAAATAATTTTTGATTAACTTGTATTTGATTTTGAGGTGGAACAGGATATTATGAGCTCTGAGCTCAAGCTCTGGCCAAACGAAACTCCATCAGCAGATTTCTTAAGAAAAAGCAAGGCCCCTGCAGGATCTCCATGCTTCAGCCTTACATCCAGCAGTCGTAATTCAACCTCTGAGACATTTCTTTCCTGCGAATTGATGTCAGGGTTTCTTGGAATATAGTCTACCTCTTTCGGGCAATAGATATATCCCTGTGATGAGGCTGCACATACTGTTTAAGTGTATTCAGAACTTAAATTAGGTGAGATTGAAAGGTATTGTAGAAAAACAGTATAATTTTTAACTGTTAACTTCCATCCCTGTAATGATAAATGATAACAAAGCAGCTCTGAACCTTGTACACAGAGGACACCCAATAAGTGTGAAATATACTAAACTTCCCATGCATATATTTAGGCAGACATTTTAGTTGGCAAAGTAAATGGTTTTCAAAATTCAAATAATAAGGAAATGCTCCTGATTCTTTGCCCCAGAACACAGTGAACAACCCACCTACATGCTTTCTCAAAAATCCACTCGCAATCTTGTGTTACTTGGGAAAGTTGAGAGTAATTTGCTCAACACTTTGACGGGAATAGCATTGAAAAGTTACAGTGATTAAATGCATGAAGCACACACAGGGAATGGACATTGGCATTTGTTGTTGGCAAGAAGTTGGACAAAATATTGGATAGATTGCTGACACATCATGGACATCTTTGAGCACAGGGCAGAAGGGATTTATATTGTACCACTTATGGAGCTCCTACTATGACTCCAGCATCAGGTAAGGCATGCAACATGTATGTATCATACCCCTAAGTACTCCTACAAGATACACATTTTTCCCCCTTTTTCTGTTATGAAAGATGAAGCTCAGAGAGTATAAATAACTTTCCATCAGTCACAGAGTTGAGAATGGAAGAAGTTGGATTTGAATTCAGATCTAACTGAATCAATGTCTGTATTTTAACAAAAGATCCATTTTAGGTCTTTGAGCAGGAGGTGGATCTATTGATGGGCAAAGCTATAATATTAGAAGTACTTGTTTTTACTCCTTTCCTACTTTTGCCTATATTTGCATATCCTGTTTTCTCCAAGACATTCTGGTCCTTCCTCCTCATAGTGTTTTGTTCCCAAAGGACCTTACCTTCAGCTGGCTATCACTGTTGATAAGCACATTTAGCAATAACTAATGTCTTGAAAAACCCCCCATCCCAAAGAGGTTGGAATTTTAATGGGGTGTGGCAAAAATGCGTTAAAGATATATTATAAAATAAAGTCTCAAAAGTCTACTCTCAATAAATGTGATAGATGGAGTAAGATAGAGTTTCAGATGGGGGCAAGGCAGAAATATTTTCTCCCCAGCAATGTGAACCCAAATCACATCCAGTTGGGCACTTTTTAGTGACTAGTACCTTATTTAGGCCTATTAAAAGAGATACACATTCATTCAACAAATGGTAATTAGCACAGCTCTGTGCCAGGAATGACCATGGCATTGGGGATGCCGAGAAGGAAATCGAGTCTGTGCCTCAAGGAGTGCACCATCAATTGTGAAAGACTGACATGCAAACAAGCCATTAGAGCACAGGGCCATCGAATCCGGTGATAATACATGATAGCGTGGAGGCCTCAGCGGGCTTTCTAGACCAGATTGTGAGATCAGGGGCTGCTTTCTGTTTCCCTCCAAAAGCAAAATTGGAGCTAAGTGGAAAAACTCATAGAAAATAGCTAGATATAAAAGTAAGGGATTTAAGGAGGAAAAAGATATTATCTCAACTCTGGGGGGTCCCTCTCAGTCTACGACGGTCAAATCCATCAAGGCTTAAATTGAATAAGATCATTCTTTTGACACTGAAACAAATATTGCCAACTTCTTTATGACAATGCTCATCTTTGTTGAAGTGATGACTGTGACAAGGTGAATTTGTCCAGGATCCTATAGAGCTGTGATGTCCAGTATGGTAGCCTTTAGCTACGTATGGCTATTGAGCATTTGAAATGTGGCTGATAAGACTGAGAAACTAAATTTTAATTGAACTGGAATGTTCTGTAAGTGTAAAATATACATGAGTTTTGAAAACTTAGTTTGAAAAAGCAAATGCAAAATATCTCATTAATTTTTTTTGTCTATTGATTACATGTTGAAGGATATATTTAGCTAAATGAAATATGACATTTAAAAAAGTAGGGGAAAGGGCGTCCCGTGAAGAGGGAACAGCACATGCAAAGGAAAGAAGTATGAGAGAGCATGGCACATGCAGATGCTGTCTCCGTCAGCCGGGGCTGCAGTAACAATACCACAGACTGGATGGCTTAAAACACAGAAATGTATTCCTCATAGTTCTGGAGGCTGGGAAGTCCAAGACAAAGGTGCTGGCTGATTCAGTTCCTGGTGAGGCCCTCTTCCTGGTTTGAGATGGCCACGTTGCTGTATTCTCACGCGGCAGAGAGAGAGAGAGAGAAAGAAAGCAAGCTGTCTCATGTTTCCTCTTGTAAGGGCACAAATCCCATTATGAGGGCTTCACTCTCATGACCTAGTGATGTCCCAAAGGCCCCATTTCCAAATACCATCACGTTAGGGATTAGATTTCAACATATGAATTTTGGGGGAACACAAATATTCACTTCGTAGCAGGTAATTACAAATTGTATAGTATGGCTAGAGTGAAGGGTGCATGTAATGGACGATGAGAAAATGATCAAAGTGAGGATGGAGGCGTAAAGAGGAGCTGGGCCAGGGGGCCTGTTTGTATCTGTTAAGGAAATTGAAATACAGAGACCCTGAAGGCTGTGACACCACTGGAGGATATGAAACAGTTTTTGAAAGAAACCCTCAACAGGCAACATTTCCATTTAAGGTCACGAGAAATGGAGGTTTCAGTGACAGTGATCCATTGGGTGGTGTGTAGGGTCTCTCTTTGAGAACACCTAATACATTGTAACTGCTAGGCAACTAATTGCTTACTAAATGTAGATCGTTTTTTCTTTCAAAGTGAGGATAATGCAGTACACTTAAAGCTGCCCTCCTATCAGTAGATCTCTACTCACTGGCAGAAAACAACAAAGGAGCTAAAGTTATTGATCAGAGATGCTTTTAAAAACAGATTTAAAATTATTTTGCAGTGAGAGCGAATGTCCACCAGGTGGCAAACAGCAGTGCATCCTGGGCTGCCCGTTCATTCCACTGCCTCATCAGGGAGAAAGGTCTAGGGAAGCACAACTTCATACCTGGAGGGTTATTATGTTGTCATTTGACATTTGACTCATTTTACTTCAGAAAAAGACATTTGAAGGGGAAGAAAATAGGAGACCTTTGTTTTAGAAGTGTAAAGGAAGACAGCTTTACCTGGAGCTGACTTTTAATTGAGATTTAAAAAGGGTACTTTGAAAAGAATGCTTTATCGTATGATAGAGAAGATTGGAAAAAGGTAATATGAATTTTCAATGAGAGCCCAAAACAAGCATTTCTACAAGAAGACATTTAGGATCCATAGTCCTCTAGCCTAAACCTCTGCTTCCCTCCTTAAAGTTTCCTAGAAGAAAAACAAAGTAAGTTAAAGATATTCAGAAACAGTCAACTCCATGAGGAGCTTGCAGTTGTCTTAAAGCAAAAAAATGTGTCCTAGTCCTGCAGATGCTAGGAATTGGCTGTGTGACTTGGTCAAGTCTTCTGCCTTCTCTGGGCTTCAGTTTTCTCATCTGGAAAGTGAGGATGTTGGATAACTACTAAGATTAATAATTCTCATCAATGACCACTAATTAAGAGCTAGATTCTGTGCTAAACAATTTGTGACAATATCTCACTTACTTTTCGCAACAACGCTGTAGGCAAGCAATAGTTTAATCCCTGTATTGGTTACGAGGAAACAGGCACAGAAAGTTAGGAAACACATCGAAGGCACGGGGCTGGTAAAGGTTGGAGTCGGGATTTTAATTCAGGTAGGGCCAACTTCAAGTCTGAGTTTCAATCTACCACACAGAATGCATTTATGGATGATCTCTAACATCTATTTTCTGTAAGAAAAATAGTAGAGAATTTGAAAGAGTTTTTGCAAAGTGTTAGAAAAGAAGTTTTATAAGTTGAAATAAAACTAGGAAAACGTATTTGCTTTGAGTAATTGTATGAGTTTCCTATTTATGCTGCAACAAATTACCACAAATAGTGGCTTAAAACAACACAAATTTATTATTTTACGGTTCTGACATTCAGAAGTCTCAAGTGGATCTCAATTGGCTAAAATCAAGGTGTCGACTATGCTCTGCTCCTTCTGGAGGCTTGAGGGGAAATCCCATTTCCTTGCCTTTTCCAGCTTCTAGAGGCCACCTGCACTCCTTTGCTCTGGCCTCTTCCTTCATTCTCAAAGTCAACAGCATAGCGTCTTCCCAACTCGCTGACTCTGACACTGACTCTCATGCCTCCCTCTTTTGCTTATGTGGAAGGACACTTATTACCTTGGGCCCATCTGGGTAACTCAGGATACTCTCACGATCCTTAGTCACATCTGCAAAGTCCCTTTTGCCATGTATGGTAGCATATTCATAGATACTGGAGATTAGGATGTAGACATATTGGATAGGGCGTTATTCAGCTTTCCATAACAGCTAACATGTATTGAGTTCTTACTATGTTTTAGGCACTGTTCCTAAGCACTTTACATAGATTTAATTTTCTCTTTTGTACAGCTCAGTGAGGTAGTTACTACTACTAGCACCTTTTTAAAATGAAGCAGCTAAGGCTCAGGGATTTTATACACAAGATCATAATAAGCTAGTAAGTAGTACAGCTGTTTTCTCCAGAACCTTCCTTCTTATTATTTTACACATAAACAAGGTCTTTGCAGAGAGAATTATGGGTGCTTTCACAGTTTGTTCAATGCACCAATATCTTTTTGATTAGCATTGCCTTTTTCAGTTTATGTTAGGTCTTCAGGACCTCTTGTTACTGGCTAAAGCTGCGTTATACCACTGGAAGAACTGCTTCTTTGGCAATCTCCAGCAGGTTGATATCTTTATACTGTCCTCTAAAGAGACTCAAAATTCCATACAAGATGATTTGGCTACTAGCTAAAAATAAATTTGTCAATAATGAATATATTTTTGCCTATTTGTCTACAACAACTTAGTTTTGTGTTTTTTAACCTTTTCATTATACATTTTTAAATTTATATACGACTAAATTGATTCTCTTTTTTGGTGTGTAGTTCCATGAGTTTTACCATATGTATTGAGTGGCGTAACCACTGCCTCAGTTGTGATACAGAATAGTTCCATCTTCCCAAATGGCTCTCTCACACTGCTCGTTGTAGTCACATCCTCCCCCTAATTCTTCCTCTGACTGATGGATTATTCAGAAGTGTGTTGTTTCATTTCCAAATATTTGGAGATTTTTCTGTATTTTTTCCTGTTATTAATTTTTAGCTTGGTTTTATTATAATTGGGCAATATACTTGAAATATGATTTTAAATATTTTAAATTTATTAAGGATAGTTTTATAGCCCAGGATATAATTTATCTTTGTGAAAGTTTTATGTACACTTGAAAAGAAAGTGTGTTTTGCTATTGTTATATGGCATGTTCCATGAATGTCAATTGGATTCCATTTGGCTGAGAATGTCTTTCAGTTCTTATATATCCTTCTGATATTTTATCTACTTGTTCTATCTATTAATGAGGGAAGAATATTGATGTCTCCAACTACACTTATAGATTCATCTATTTTCCCTTTTAGTTTTATCAGTTTTTGCTCATGTATTTTGAGGCTCTGTTATTTACTATCTAGTCATTTAGGATTGGTATGTTCTTTTGGTGAATTAAGATTTTTGTCATTATGTAATATCCCTGGTAATTTTCTTTGCTCTGTAGTATACTCTATTTAATACTAATGTAGCCACTCCTTTTCAAGATCTGTGAGAATCTGAGATTTTATTCTACTTGCAATCTAACAGTTAGCCTACCAAAGGTCCATGGATGTTAATGCAGGACACAAAAATCTTGGGTAAGAGACAAAAGACAATTTATATCTCACATAAATAGCACTGTCCAATCTATTAGCATTTTTGCATCAGGTTCCTAAGCTCCAATTCCTACATGGGAAACATGGAGGGCAGATGACTTACGCATAAGCAGTAGGTTGTGCTATAGTGAGGAAGTCTGAGCTTAGGTCCCCCACATCTTTCAAAATGGGCTGTAATAAGCCTGCCTTTTGGTCCAGAGTAAGACACTGTGTCTATCTTCCAAGGCCATTCACTAAAGAAATATTCCTGGAAAGATTGCTTGGAACAAAGGTCAGTCAGTGCCTAGCTTGCAAGAGGTGCAGACATGCAGGATCCGGGGAGAATTGTCTCCCATCATTTCCATTTTCTTTTGATTAGCATTTTCATGGTATGTCATTTTCCATCCTTTCACTTCTATTATATTTATAGTGAGTTTCTTGAAGACGGTATATAATTTCATATTTTTTTTGTCCATTCTGACATTTTATTTGGTGTTTAGACCATTTATATTTAATACAATAGTTGATGTATTTAGATTTAAGTCTATAATGTCATTATTGTTTTCTCTTTGTTTCCTCTGTTTTTTGTTTCTCTGATTTCCATTTATATCTTATTTTGTATTATTTTAACATTATTTAATATTCTTTTTTAATTTAACTATTATGTTTTTAATTTAATCTTTTTGTGTAGTTTTTTAGTGGTTGTTTTTGAGACTACAATACACATACTTAATGTTTTACAGTCCACTGTGGATTAATATTTTATTACCTCAAGTGAAATGTGGAAACCTTACCATCACAGAGACACTATCCTCTCTTTATGTTGTAGTTGTCATTTGTATTATGTTTACATATAGAAAACTTCATCAGCTAATGTTATAATTTTTGCTTTCAACTGCCATATATATTTTTTTAAAAAAGAGGAAAAACCTAGTTTATTTGTATTAACCAGTTGTTTAACATTTCTGTTATTCTTCCTTCAGTTTGAAACTTACAAGTTTCCATCTGGTATAATTTCCCTTCTATCTGAATGACTTTCTTTAGCATTTCTTTTAAAGGAAGTCTGCTGCTGACAAATTTTATCGATTTCCCTTCATCTAAGAACTTCTTTATTATACCTTTATCCTTTAAGGATATTTTTGATGGATATAGATTCTGAGTTCACAATTCTTTACTTTCACCACTATAAAAATGTTGTTTCACTATTTTCCACCCTCCTTGGCTGTTTGTGTGTGTGTGTGAAATATACAATCATTTGAATTATTGTTCCCCTATGTGACGCTTTGTTTTTCTCTAGCTGCTTTCAATATTTTTTTAAATCTCTTCTTTTTTTTAAGTTTTTGGGCATTTTATTAAGATGTACCTGAGCATGAATATTTTTTATTTATCCTCTTTGGGTTCACTGAAATTTTGCATTTATTAATTTATTCATTTTGCCAACTTTTTTCAATCTTTTTCCTTTAATTTTTTTTTCTCCTGTGCCATGCTTTCTCCCCTCCTTCTGGGACTCTGATGACAGGAATGTTAGGTCTTTGGTTCTATCTGACAGGTCCCTAAGCTTCTGTTAATTTTTTCACTCTTTTTTTCCCCTTTGTTTTTCATATTAGATAATTTACATTGATGTATCTTCAAATTTATAATTCTTTTCTTTGTTATCTCCATCTGCTATTGAACCCATCTGGTGATTTTTTTCAAAATTTGTTATTATGTTTTTCATTTGTAAATTTTCCTTTTTTAAAAAATATTTTCTATCTTTTCTTCTGAGACCTTCTATCTTTTCGGTTGCTTCAAAAATATTCAACCTTACTTCTTGCATCATGTTAATAATAACTACTTCAAAATCTTTATTTGATAATTCCAACATCTATGTCATCTCAGAGTTGACATCAATTGATTCATTTTCTCCTTGTAAAATGTCATGATTCCCTATTCCATCATATGTTGAGAAGTTACAGATTATATCTGTGAATTTTGGATATTATGTTATGAGTCTCAGAGTCCTATTGATACAGTTGATCTTTATGTTTCAGCAGGCAATTGACCATGTTATGTTCAACAGCCAAGTTCCTACACACCTGAGGACTCTGGTTCTAAGGTCAAGTCAGTTTTCAGAGCCTTTGCAGTTCTGTTCAGATCTTTTCCATGTGCACCACTCAATGGGCAGTCTAAGAACTGAGTGGTGGTCAATGCTTTATTTCAGTTCTCAAAGTATTTGGCATGCTGTATAGATTGATGAATACACAGATTTGGGCTGAGTTCAGAAGTTCATACACAATTTTGGGGATCATTTTCTTGAGGTTTCTCCCCTCTATGATCTCCCTGAAACTTTCTTGCACTGGGGGATCCTTATTCTGATCTTCTGACAACAAAATCAGAACTTAATCTCCCTTTTCTGTCATGAGCTTTCTGTGATTATATCTGTCCCTAGGGCCAAGAAACAAAAAGTTAAGAGAAAAAGAAAACAGTTGGGATTCCCCAACACTTTTGAGACCACAGTTGCTTCTCCCTTGGAATTTTTACATGTCTTCCCAGTTGCTACTGTTTCTGTGCTACTGTGAGATCGCTTAGGGGCCAGGTTAGGGGAGAACAACAACAGAAAAAAATTGTGGGCTTTCTCCTATTATATCTGTCCCATAAAGTCTCCTTGTCCCACTACTTGTACCAGAAACAAAGAGATTCTTTTAAAGTTCTTTCTCTCCATTTGTGGTACACACTCTAAATATCCTGGTATCTTTGAATCTAGGCTAGAAAAAAACAAAGGAAAAAAAAAGGAAACTTACTGCCAGTTCAGTAGTAGTTCAAAAATCTCATTTTCTACCCCAATCTTTCTGCTGTCATTTCAGAGTCCTCAGAGAGTTTCTTGATGCAGTGTGTCAAGGTTTTTGGCTGCATTTAGTGGAAGACACATTGGCATCTCATTTTATCTTTATTGGAACTGGAACCTCTTAACTTACTATTAACTGTTTTTAAACTATAACTGAAACGAGCTTCAATACAGCTTAGAAATTCTGCACAGAAAAAACAGAAATATTCATGCCGTTATATACATTTCTTCGTTTTTGTTTTTGCCTTTTTTCTCTATGGGTTATGATGTTTCAAGATCATCAACATGAGAAGTAAAAATTTGATATGACAATTTGGGAATGCCTTATCATTGTTGTAGTCCAGAAATGAGGATCTAGAAGATCAACATTCAACTAACTCAGCATGTTAAAACTAGCTCATAATAGTCACACCCACTGAAGACTTAATTTTTTCATTAAGCCACAGGGGGCAGCAAGAAAAAGCAAAAGACCATTGGGCTTGCAGAAAAAGAGAGCAATTTGATTATTTAATAAACTGTAAAGCCTTGGGTAAGTTATTTAACTTATGTGGGCCTCCATAAGTGATTTTGTAAAATGGGCTATAAGAAAATTCACCTAGATTTGCCCTTGATACACTGAGACAAGGCAAATGGAAGTGCCCAGTAAAGAGAGGCACTCCAAAAGGCAAGTTAATGATATATGTTACAAAATATACATGTTTTTTAAAAGAAACCACATTGAGCACAGAAAAGTAGAAAAGTAAATGTGAGATCAGAAGAAGAGATACTTTATATAAGTTTAGGGATAGTTATAGCTATCTTGAGAGATCATAAAAAGAATTAGAAGTAATGTATGTATGTGCTCACAAATAATAATAACAGTAATTCTTAATATATGTATAATGCTTAGTGTATTTCAAATATAGTTCTCCATCCTTTACACATGTTACTGCAGTCGATCCATACCTTCTGAAATAGGTACTATTATTCTTCTTATCTGACAGATGATAAAACTAAAGCAGAACATGTTCACATGGCTAGAAAGTGACAGAGTTGAGAGTCTAACCAAGCCTTTTGGGTCCAGATCCCATTCTATTAACCACTATGTTATGCTACTTGCCTCAATAAATTATAACTTGCATCTTTATTGTTATTATTATATGATTTTATTATCATATTATTCCTGTTATTTCTAACCAACCTCTCCCTTTCGAATAATAGTACTCACTCTTCTGTGTTTTTTAATTTATAGCCAAGCCTGAATAGCTAAATCACTCATCATGGGACTCATATCTTTCTTAATGCCCTTTAGCTGCCAATTATCTTTAGGTAAGAACAACATTCTGCCACATTTTAAAGAATCTGTAAGAACAAGAGAGTTGGCAGAAATTACATCTTTGAGAGGTACGCAAATTTTTGTTTTCATAAAATGTAGCTGATAAAAACTTTCCTGGGAATCACATGCTAAAGCCAAATCATCAAAAAATAATGTATTTGCAAAGCCACTGTGCTGTAGGAAGAGAGATTAAGCTATAATTGATAATGTCATATAACTCCAGGTAAAGGATAAAATAGTTCACCAAACATGTGCAAGAATATTTATAGCAGCACTAATCATGATAGCCAAGAAGAAAAAAGAGAACAGCTTAAATGTCTGTTAACAGTAAACTGGATTAATAAATTTTATATTTTTGAAGCAGCCTGTTATAATGAAAATAAATGAACTACAGTCATACTTTACAACACACATGAATCTCATGAAAAGAATTCTGAATGAAGAGATATATCATATGATTTTATTTTTTTAAGTTCAAAAGCAGGCAAGATATATGGTTTTAGAAGACTGGAGAGAGTGGCTGTTACTTTGAAAGGAATATAGTCATCAGGAGGCAGGATGAGGGGACTTCTGAAGTACTATTGGTATTCTCATCTGGGTGCTGATTACACGAGTGTGAGCATATTGTGGACATCACCTAGCTCTACACTTAGGATTTGTGTATGTCACTGTGTGCATGTTACCTAGTAAAAGTTTACATTTATAAAATTGAAAGGAGCATACAAGATTCAGGGGAGCTATGTTCGCCTCTCTGAACTTTAGTTTCTATATCTGTAAAACAAAGGGGCACAAGTAATTTCTATGTTCCACTCTTTTTTTGATATTCTGTGATTTTTGTACTTTGTGTTGGATTTTAAATCTCGCCTCCTCAGTTAACACAGGATCAAGATGTACATATGAATCTGAGGTAGAGGAGGCTCAGCCCTTGCTTCTCCTCTCTGCTCAGCGCACACACCTCCCTTTGCTTCAACTCCACATGCAGTCCATCAGATGTCCTGTTGCTTCTATCTTTAAAACATATCCAGATTCCGGCCACTTTGTGCCACATCCATTGCTACCCTCTTGTTCTAAGCCACTCTAATCTGGACTATCACAAAATCTTCTTAATTGGAATCAATTCTTCTATCCTTGTTGCCCTTTCACACAGCCGTCAAAGCCTTTGAGAACAGAAGTTAGGTAGTGCTCCTCTTCTGCTGAAATAGGGTCCCATGTCACTCAGAATACAACGAAATTCCTTACAACGGCCTTCAATGTTATGCAGTCTCTGGTGTCCTGGAATATTTCTGACACCTCTCCTGCTGCTGGCCCTCTGGCTCATCCTACTTCAGCCACACTCACCTCCCTGCTGTTCCCGGGGGGGCGCAGGGGCGGGGGGTCAAGCTTGCTAATGCATCAAGGCCTGTGCACATGTACTTTGCTCTGCCTAGAATGTTCTTTCTCTAGTATTCACAAAACTAGCTCCTTCTCCACTTGCATGTCTTTGCTCAAACATCACCTTCTAAAAGACACTTTCCCTGACCATTGTCTATAAATTTGCAAACTACCTCACCCCCTAAAACCCTATATTCTTCTAATTGCTATTTCTCTCCTTAGCACTTCTAATATGCTGTATAATTTACTGATTTATTTTGTTTATTATTTCTGTCCTCAGTCGGCTATTGCCCTCTCACCTCAGAAAGATTGGTCCTTGGGGAAAAGCCTGCTAATGTGAAAGTAAGCCATCCTCAAAATTATGAGAAATTTCCTGTATAGTTTATTTTTTTTACAACTAAGAAATAGTTGCAGAAGAATAATTGCACGCTGTTTTGAGAAGAATGGATTTGAGCCAGATTTAACACACCAAAAACAACCTAAAGTTTTTAAACAACTTTTTCACTTGAACTTTTATTAAAGTTTTAAGAGCTTTTAAAGTTCCCTTACAAGAACAACTTTTCCATCAAATGAGTACAACAATCCATGAAAGCAGATGACTTCAATGATTGAACTACATTCACGCACCACATAATGACATTTTGATCAAGACAGACAGCATATACGAGAGTGGTCCCATAAGATTAGTAGGATGTAGCCTAGATGTGTAGCAGGTTATATCATCTAGGTTTGTGTAAGTACATCTGTGATGTTTGCATGATGACGAAATCCCCCAACAACACATTTCTCAGAACAGAATTTATCCCCATTATTAAGTGACCCACTACTGTATTTAACATGTATTATGCAAAGGAGAAAGAGAGAGAGACAGAGTGACAGAGGCAGAGACAGAGGAGAGAAAGGAGAGAGAATATGTTGAAAGATTATAAAAGCATATTATGAATTAGGAGGATAAGATGATCAAAATCTATTTATCAAACCTTTCAATATTGTCTTTCCCCACCCCAACATATCCATTGTCCACTTGAATCTTGAAAGTCAAGTAAGTAATCCTGATAAAGGGAAGCTGAGTGATAGTGCAGAATAGGTGTCATAGGTGAAAAATATGCATCCTTTCAAAGAGGGTTGAGAAAAGTATTTCATGTGACCCAGTTTTATAAAACAAAATATAAAATATATCACTATAGAACTCAATAGCTATACCCTGAAATATCTATATATTCTTTCTTTATTAGAGCAGTCTTTTTTCTCATTGTTTCTTATCAACAATTTCAAATTCTTCTAAAGAAATATATCTTACTCATAGATTAAGAGAACAGAGTGTTTTAAAATAAGACAGAGTGAAAAAGATGGTAAGTTAAGTTAAAGGTCAATACTTTCTTATTAACTGGCTACAAAGGAAATCTGGAGATGTGTGTGGAGCTCACAATCCCTTATGCCTAAGTCTTTGTTTCTGATACACGCTCTTGCTTTGATGCCTCTCATCTTAGTGACTTAAAAAATCTTATTATAACCATAATGCTTATCTATTGAGAACACGAAAAAGCTTAACATACCCAAAATTTATCCCAGAAAATAGAAAAGGAACAGAGCTAAAGATATTTTTAACCAAAGAAGGAAAAGCTTAAGGAGTATTGTCATGTGAAAAAAAAAGAGGGGACAGACCTTCCTTGTTTTTCTGGGGCCAAAATCCCTGGGTGGAAATTTTAGGGAGACGTACAGTATGGAACAAGCATGTTCTTTCTAATGATTGGAGCTATCTAATAATGTTTTGGTCTGCCTCCAAACATAACACAAGTCCTGTCTGTAGATTCTTGAGGGAAGGTGGCCACTGGTCAGATGCCATAGAAACAATCACTGCTGCCTCCAGAGGGAGTAAACCCAAGCCTTCCTAACATCTTTGCCAATTTCAAAAAGTAAGGATTTGGGAATGAAGGTTAGATGTCACTTGTCTAAAAGATCCATTTCAGTTCTTTGTATGATCTTGATAAAAGGTGTGCTAACTATATAATTCTAAAAAAAATTTACTATATTATGATGTTATATATTGTTAGTTTACATGTATGTGCTATATATGTATACATACACACATATGTAAACAGATGTACCCAGCGTTTACACTGGCAAAATGAATAAAGTCTTTAAACTTTGTCAAATAAAAAAAATTCTCAATAATCTGAATGTTTTCAGAAATCTGGATGTTTTATAGTGAGTAGAGCATGGCAGCCTAACACAGTCTTTACTAATTCCACTTCTAACATTGAAAGGACTTTTTGGCTGTGGTGTTATCTTTCTGCCTTTCTCTCCTTCCCTCTCCCCCTCCCTTCTTTCTTCCCTTCTTCCTTCCTACCTTCCTTCCTTCCTTCCTTCCTTCCTTCCTTCCCTCCTTCTTCTTTACTCCCTTCTCTCCTTCCTTCTTCCTTCCTTCTTTCTTTCTTTTTTCTCTCATTATCAAAATATGGTACTTGAAGCCCCATGCTACTACAATAATACAATTATTTTCCAGAATACAAACAGCCAAAGTTAAACTTTTGTCAAGCTGGCCACAGAGATGGAAGGGAAAGGTGAGTACAAAGAAATTAACGTGGGTATATTTCCCAACTTACTTGTTTCTAAAAAGGAAAAAAAAAAAAAAAGATTTCCAAGTTGCTTTCCTTTCTCATTATGTTTAGCTTCGTCTTGGTAAGAAAGCCTTAGCCACCTTGGATACCTGGAGAACCCAGGGGGCACTGATCCTCTTAGGCTGGTGAATGTGACTAAACCTCATCTCTCTTATCAAAGTGAGTGATTCAAGTTGTGCTTTTAAGGTTTTCATTTTTTAAAATTCCTTTTTAGATTATCTTAAGATGTAGTTGGTAAATAGTGAATGGAGTTTGGGACAGACACACTTAGATTCAAAATTTGTGTTTATCTTCCAATAACTGAGCCACTCTGCCAACTGCTCCACTGTACTGAGCCCCAAAGTGCTGGAAACAGGCAACCACTGCTGAGATTTCTATCAGATAAGGTGTGTAAAGGAACTAGCACAGTGCCCGGAAGACAGTAAATGCACTACAAATATTACTAGTTATTATTAGGAAGTAACATAATTTGAGTCTCATTTATACAAAGATACTCTATTTTAAGGCTTACTTTAGCTCATAAAGTATGAGCAGAGCAAATACGTAGAGATAGAAATTCCATGCGTATGACTAAAAATATTCACCAACAATCAGCATATTGATAGAGAATGCTTAAGTTGCACTTTTTTTCCAATGGGGTTTCACTGCAGTCAGCATTTCACATGAACAACAAAGTGCATAAATACGGTGTGTCTCTCTCAAGCCCTGAACACCCTATTTTGGTGTGTTACTCATCTCAGTATGATCTGGGAAATAGGACAAATAAATGTAAACATTCATGGAAACAGCATTAATTTTAATTCATTTGTAAGGCAGAGATCATTCTGGGTGTCCTAGTGCTTTGAGAACTAAATAGAATCAAGTGGATCAATTCCAAGCTTAAAGAAGTCTATATTTCTCCAAAATTTGTTAGAATTCCAGTTAGCATCATAACATGGCCTCCTGGGCCTTCCCTACTTCCTCCTAATTAAATATCTTCATGTCCTGCTCTCTCGTATGTGCTGTTTCTTTCCCACACCAGCTCACTCCAGGCAGGCAACTGCCCCTTTCCGTGTTGCATAAAAGATGAAACAAAAGCAAAAATGAATCCTCAATATGGCCTATGTGTTTGTAGTGGACTTTGTTGGAATTGAGGCGGAGTGGAGGAATGGGCAGAGATCACATCACGGCTGCACAAAACCCTCCAAATTGCATGTTAAACGTTCTCTGGTTTAAAGTGTCCTTTGGCCAGCCTCCCACTTGGCTCTTTCCCGCTTGCTTCCCCCTATGGGGCACCCCAGCTTCAGGTTCCCATATTTCTCACCGCTGCACAGATGCTTCTTCTCAGCCTTACCCACTCTGTCCTTTCTCTTTCCCTCACTGAGCACAAAACAAGTCTGCCAATGTTGTCGAGCAGGAGCAGAACTCTTGGGCGTTTTCTAGTCTTACTTGTTTCCTGCCAACATGCACTCCTTCAGGATTCTCCTTTTCTCCCCAAACAGCTTATCAAGATATTTTCGCAAACAAAACCATTTCCTTTTTTAAGATAAATTATATTTCCTGCAGGTAAGAGAACTTTTCAAAATTTCCTCCCCATCTTTTATACTCTACTGTCTCTGGCAGAAGCAAGGGTCACTAACTTCCATGATAATTCATTGATTAAAAAAATTAAAAATAAAAAGGAAGAAGAAGCAAGTCTGGCTTTAGTGTCTAATCTGTGGCATTAGGGGACTAGCAGAGCTGCATGAGGGCCGTTTCTCCCAGTGGGATCAAGTGGGCATCTCGTGGAATATCTCTTCTCTCCTGCCCTGCAAGCCACGGGATGATATAAAATCCTCAATCTAGAAGCTGACAATGATGGTGGTGGGCAATGTTAAGGGACTGAAGTCTCATAAAACTTTTAGTATCTCCAGCATCAAAGCAAGAGATTGCAGAAGCTTGCCTCCCTTGCTCTCCCCTCCCCAAAATGGAGTGTTGCAGCCCTGGCTTTCTCATGGACTTTGTCCCCAGATTCAGGTGGTTGTAGAGTACTGTTTCCACAAGTGAATTCTTTGTCAAGACTTTCCAGGACATGGGCTTCCAATTTTCTGATCCAAATCCCTTCCTTCCCCTCTCAGTGAAGGCTCTGAAAGAGTTAAGTAAATTAGAACAGTGTGAGAGTCAAAGAGATGTATGTCCAGACTGGGAAAAAGAGAGCCAGAACTCTAGTTCTCTCACGGTATTGGGTTTTTATTACTGTTAGTTACTGAGAATTAGAAAAGCTTGGTAGGTAAGCACTTTTATTCTGTGGTCAAGCTGTCAATATTCCAATCCCAGCTCTGCTGCTTGTTAATAAGCTGTGTCACCTTGAACAAGTCACTTGACCTCTTCTTGCCTGTCTTTTTTCGTAATAATTGTCACTAAACTATTATATAGTAAGTACCAAGGATATTTTACCGATTATTAATATTAGTTGAAAAATTCACATACCCATTTGCAGACATTTATTAAATACTTCATACACAGAATCACTATACCATGCCTGGAAAGACAAAACAGACAAGTTCTCTGTTTTCATAGAGCTTTCCTTCCAGTGGGGAAATGAGACATCACAACTACTATATAATTACAATTCTCATCAACTTCCTTATGGAAGAGGGAAGCAAAAAAAAAAGAGTTCAGTGTTAACACACACTAGACAGACTTAACCTAGGCCGAAGAGAGAGAGGCACTTTTTAAAGATGGGAATCTGAGACCTCAAAGATGAGCGAGGTGAGGGTGAAGTCAGGGGAGGATAAGGCAAAGTATGGAGCAAGGAGTGTTTTAAGCAGAGAAAGATACATGTGCAAAGATCCAGGGCAGGGAAGGTGTTCGACTTGGACAACCAGTGAGAGAGGGAGAGGTGAGCATGGTGTGAATATTCTGAGCTGATAGGTAGTGTGGCAGAGGAGAGTCTGGATTTGGGGGCAAGGACTAACCATGTGAGGCCTTTTGAGTCCTTAGAACTTTTGAACTTGATTCTAAGAGCCAGTGAGAAGTCACTGAAGAATTTTCATTTCTTGTTTTTAAATGAAATATTTTGACATATTTATCTTCCTAAATATGGTTACAGAGATATTGAGTGAACCTGAAAGGTTGGGCACATTTGAAGAAATTGTGTTTGTTTAACCCTAACGAATACTCGAAGAGTGATTCAAATATTTGCAATCTTGCAATGTGTGAGAAGGGTTAGAACATTTTGTGAGTCCTATTGAGGACCTCAGCTGGCCCTGACCTCCCTTTCCACACCCCTCATATCCATTCTCCTTTCTAGAACATATCCTGATATTTGTTCAGAGAATTCACTCTTTCCTAATTGGCAATCATGTAATTTAGGTGGGAGTCAATGGAGACACAGCTCTGGGAGTAGAATGTGAGGAGCTCTAATAGTGTGAATATTCCACAATGCCCTGTCATTGTGACTAGATTATGGAAATGGAGCCAATTAAACAAAGGAGAAATTGGCTAGGGATTCTAGGATTGGAAAATATTGCCCTTTTTGTGATACTTGAAACAATTCTCTTCCCTTTTTTTTAAAGTTAATTTGATTTGAGATTCCTTCCTTCTTTCCTTCCTTTCTTCTTTCCTTCCTCCCTTCCTCCCCCTCCTCCTCCCACTTCTCCTCCTCCTCCTCCTCCTCCTTCTTCTTCTTCTCCTTCTTCTCCTTCTCCTGGTCCTTCTCCTTCTTCCTCTTCTTCTTCCTCCTCCTCCTCCTCCTCTTCCTCTTCCTCTGTCTCTCTTTCTCTGCCATTAGTGATGATAAAGTCCCTATCTGATATTGGTCCCCACAGGCATATACCTAGGACCAGTGACTAGAAGCTCCAGAGAAACCAATATGGTTCTATATCAGATGGAAAGAAGAAAGAGAGAGAGAGCACGCTTTAAGCTTTTGTACACCAAACTGCTCATAGTTTTTTGAGCACTCATTCACATTTTCATATATTTAATCACGGTGTTTGCTCTGTTCAAAATAGTCTTCTTCTACCACATCTGATTAATTCCTATTCTTTCCTCAAGACTCTGCTCTGGATCTTCTCTTCTGAAAGCCTTCACTTAGCCCCCAACTTTCTGGGCTGGGCTGAGAGCCCCTCCATACACAGATCCTAGCTTAATTATCTTTGTATTTCTATCACCTGGCTGAACGCCTGACTCACTGTTTTCACTCTCTCTGTATGCAGAAAATGCAATCAAATTGTCTCATGACACAATGATCTTTGTAGTAATGCTAGAAGTGTTCAAATATAGGTTAGACTAGTACTGTAACATTTTTATTGCAAGTCCAAGATGAGATAAGTTGAGAAAATAAGAGAAGTGTTTAGAAATTTTTATAAAAATTAAAATTAACACATGATCCAGATTGTTTTATATTTTACAAAAATATCAATCCACAAGGGATTGAAAATGTTGTTGATTTTAAAAACACATACAATTTGATAGTTGGTTTGGGATAATGTGGTAGAATAAATTCAAACATCATTTGAGGAATCACGTGAGGTGACCTGTTGAGTCTCTCTTGTTTTATTGCGAAGAGAAAAAAGGAAATAGAAAAGTCTGTTCTTAATATTTGAAATATTATGGAATATATATGTCTTTCTTCCTGTCCTTCCCCCTATCCTATCTCTTACCCCATTCTTGCCAGATGGTGCTCGTGCTGCCTTGAGTTCGCTGTGACTGAAGCACCATCTCATCTCAGGGTCAATGTGTAACTCAGGAGAGGAAGCCACTATAGGTGGTCCTTTATACTTTAGTGACGGGTCAGAGGGAAACAAGTGCATGAAGCTGGAGTCCCTCTCTTTGCTTATCTTCATAAGTGAGTGCTTCCCATGTCAGTGTGGGAGCCAGGCCCTAGAAGCAGCTCTTAGCTTAGAGGTGTGGACAAAGTACAGAACTATATCTATTTGCTATTCTCCACCTCAATACTTTGCCTCTCTTCTACTTCCACCCTACTCCTTTTCTTTTTTGTTTTTTAAAGGGGGATTAGAAAACTTGCTTTCTTTTTTTTTTTTTTTTCAGGAAGATTGGCCCTGCACTAACATCCGTTGCCAATCTTCCTCTTTTTCTTTTTTTATCCCCAAAGCCCCCATACATGTTGTATATCATGGTCGTAGAGTTGTAACTCTTCTATGTGGGATGCGCCTCAGCGTGGCTTGATGAGCAATGAGTACGTGTGCACCCAGGATCCGAACTGGCAAACCCTGGGCCGCAGAAGCGGATCAGCCTGAACTTAACTGCTACACCACCGGGCTGGCCGCCACCCTACTCCTTCTTACTAATGTTGAATTTTTGTTACATCTTTCCCATTTGGCTTTTGGAGATCGGGGATGAAATATCTTTATATTTCAGTGGCTGTGAGTTAGTTTTATGTGGGGAGTGTGTGTGTGTGTGTGTGTGTGTGTACTTAATCCAAGATTGGTACAGTTCTACTGAAGAAAAAGAAAAAATAAATCTACTCTGTGTATTTATCATGGCATTAAACTTGCTGCGTTAAGTAAATTGTGCAGTTCTTTCCCTTTTTATTAAAACTCGCACAGTCCTATTGAGCTACAATATCACCACTGTGCGAGGATCACAGTTCTGATGACAGTGTTGAGTTTTATAAAAATGCTTTAAAACAGCAGTTGTGCAAAACATCTTCAAAGTTAACTGCCTAAGCGAGTCTGCATTCTCACTTCAAGAAGAATCTAGTCATCCTCACAGGCAGGCATGAGCAGTTCTGGATACAATGTGGAAGCTCTTTTTTTATTTCTCTGTGAACTGCTTCCACTGAGAATTCCTGCACACTCGTGAATACATTGTTCATCCCCTGGAGAAGACACAACCTTGTCATGTTTTTAACAGTGCTTGTCTAGGCTTTCAATCTCGGCAAGTTAGTGTTGGGCTTCTGTCTCCAACACTGAGTAGCTCATGAATTTTGGTTTATTAATTTAACCTCCTTAAGCCAGTTTTTCTAACAAGTCAGAAGATGACTTGTAATGCAGGTCACAACCAATTAGAGGTTATAAAATCAATTTAATGTTCACAATGACATATGAAATAGAATAGAAAATATCGGAGTTCATCATATGTTTTAAGAATTAAATTTTCTTTCCTTTCTACACAATATGATATATTCCTTTGTGTTTCTCAATTTTTTTAAAAAACAGTACCCCAAGCCTCAGTTGCATTATCTCCAGTCACAATTAACTATCTAAAATCTACACAAAATCAACGTTGACTATATCTCCTTCTCTTTGCTAGGGCAAGAGGTAATTCCTTTCCAAGAATTTGGTTCTTTGTTTCGGAAAATACTGTAAGAAGCTCTGTAATGAATGGAAGGTGGAGATTCATTAGCATATGGTCTGGGTAGACACCCTGAAACCAAGATGAAGCTCAATTTTTCCACTTCAGAAACAGGGTTTAGAAAGGACAGAGATAGATAAAGACTGATAGCTGGACTGGGAGGAGAGAAACGGAGAAGGAGCCCAGCGATGTAGTGAGAATCAGGGCTATGCATGCATAGAAGACTAGTAAGGAATTCCCAATAGTAAAAATGGCCAAAAGATTGTCAAGAACACTAATGTCTAAGATTTAGTTTTAAGTATTATTTGCTTATGAGCTCTGTTCACAGTGCCAAAAACAAAAATAAAAACAAGAAATAATCCAATGAAAATAAAACTATAGTTTTCTGATGTGCCACAGTGTACTGACTGTTTATTTTTACCACATATTTTCAGTAGAAGTATACAATACTCCAGAGTCTTATGTAGCAATATGTTATGAACTGAATTGTGTCCTCTCTAAAATTCATATGTTGAAGCCCTAACCTCAGTGTGACTGTATTTGGAGATAGGACCTTTAAGGAGGTAAGTAAGGTTAAATGAGGTCCTAAGAGTGGGGTCCTAATCCAATAGGCCTGGTGTCCTTAGAAGAAGAGGAAGAAGTTTAGGGATGTGTTTTCACAGACAAAAGGCCGTGTGAGGAGACAGCTGTCTGTAAGCCAGGAGACATGCCAGCACCCTGAATTTGGGCTTCCAGGCTTCAGAACTGTGAGAAAATAAATTTCTTTTATTTAAGCCACCCACTCTGTGGTATTTTGTTATGGCAGCCCAAACCGACTAATACATGATATTTGCAGGTGATTATAGAAAAAGGGCTGGTTACCGTGTTTGCACTTGAAGGCATTATCTGCATGAAGTGAAACAAAAGAAAGAATAAAGAAAAATATAATGTAGAAAATTGGAATAAGAAGGCCCCTGGTAGATTATAAGTATTCATCCCTCCACCAAATCCTCAGAAATATTTGGTGGTTTGCTGGATTTACCTCATCATAGAGCCTAAGACGAGACACTCCTTAAATGTTAAAAGACAGTCTGGAAACTTGGAGCTGTCAGGCAATTGATATCTGGTTTACATGAGGATGATGTATAATAAAAATTAAGTATAAATATATGTGTTTGGTAAATAACCAAGAAGAAAATGAGGCTAATATTCCTATGTGGGTGAAAATTAGACAAATGTATCCAATTATTTTAATATGTTTGAATATCCGTAGACCAACTATTGACAAATCAATTTATAACGCTCCTTAACAGGATGTAGCTAACAGGTCACAGACTAATTTGAATATTAGAGTTTGATGTTAGAGATATTCTACTTCAGATTGTAGAGATTTGACCTGTTGCATGTCCAAATTCAGATTTTTTTTAAAAAGACATCCTGCATCAGCAGTTTACCATATAGTCCTCTGAGTAACTAGGACAAATGATCCTCAATAAATATCAATCCGTTGAAAGAAAGGAAGAGAGAGAGAAAGAAAAGAAAGAAATAAAGGAAGGAAGGAAGAAAAAGGAATTAGGGTTGATTAAAATTTTCAACCTGCTTCTATATATAGGCATAATATATAATGCCTTTACATTGGGTTTGTGTGGCTGCATACATTTCATGCAAGTATGTTTGTGTATGTGTGTGTGTGTTTGATGCCTAGTTTTGAAGTCAGTAGGGTTCTTCACCAGTATTCCAGTTATTTTTATTCCTTAGACATGGTGAATTTGTATTTGCCACTGCCTTAAAGTTGAGCATGTCCATATGTTGACTTGATCTGGTTAGTGAAATGTGAGCTGACATGATATGTGTCACTTCTGGATGGCATTAAAATATTTATCACACACCCGTCTCATTTTCATGGCAACCAATTCAAGATGGTGGAGGCCATGAGTGAGACAATTGTGGAGAAGATCCCCTCTGTGCCCTGAAATGGACACGTATGAGCGAGAAATAATACTTTTTGCTTTAATCCACTAAGATTTGGAGACTATTGTTATTGAAGCGTAACTTAATCTATCCTGATTGACACAGATGGCAAGGTGGGTAAGAGGATGTAGTTTAAAGTTTGACTGCCTGAGTTATAATTCTGGTTCTGCCACCAAGTGATGTTGAGCAAATAACTTAACCTGTATGTGCTAAGACTTTCTCATCTGAAAAATGAGGGTAAGGATTATATCTGCCTCTTAGGGTCGTTGGGTTGTTATGAACATTAATTGTGTTAATAAACGTAAAACACTTAAAGCAATGTCTAGCATCTAGTATGTATTCAAAAATTTTATTATTGGGGCTGGCCTGGTGGCATAGTGGTTAAATTCACTTGCTCCACTTTGGCAGCCCGGGGTTCACAGGTTCGGATCCCAGGTGCAGACCTATGTACCTCTTATCAAGCCATGCTGTGGCAGGCATCCTACATATAAAGTAGAGGAAGATGGGCACGGATGTTAGCCCAGGGCCAATCTTCCTCAGCAAATAGAGGAGGATTGGCAACAGTTGTTTGCTCAGGGCTAATCTTCCTCATACACACACACAAAAATATTATTATTAATATAGTTTCAAATGAAATCAATTTGGCTTCAAGGTATAAAAACAATTTCTTCTTCAGGTTTTGAAAAATATTTTTTATTTCCCCAAAGGAATTTACTTGGCACTTTTAATCTTTTTTATTATGCACAGTACATCAGGAATGTTTATATAATACATTTGATTTAACTTTTGCAGCCATCCGGGGGCGGGGGGTGATTGTGTTTTTCTTTTATTGGTTGACAAAACTTATGTTCATTCAGCATGTGATCACACAGCCAGGTGATATCACAGTCCATGCCATCTCCATCCCACCCCATGTCCAGAGACAGAATGATAAAGCTGTGACATTAACATGACTTTTATGGCCATTCTGATAAGAATTGCACTTTAAACTGAACTAATGTCTTAATTCAATCAAATAGTAGTAAGTAGAAAATTATGACTTGTTGGGAAAAAATGAAACCTGAGATGAATGGACATTGGTGGGTATTGTGGAGTGTCCCACTCAGACACCTTCCTTCTGCAGCTAAAGTTCTGCAGAACTTTAATTTGGTCTTCCAAGGTGGCTTGTTTTCCAGACAGAAGCCAACTAATCAACATGTGGCCTTTGCAGGAATCCTCATCATTGAAAAGTGTTAGATAAACGTCTGACACTGACCAGTCCACCTTGAGCCTGAGTCTGCTTTCCAGGACCTGATTTCTTTTCCCTGGATTCCTTGTCTTCACTCCACATCTCTGGTCCTGGGGGATTTACCAGCTCTTTCGAGGACTTTCCTAATCATATACTGCCATTCTGGCTGCTAAGCAAACAAAAATTGATCATTTTAGTTGTAAATCCAGATTAACTGACTTGTCTTTTCACTAAATTGAACAGACGTTTGACTGGAAATATAAAAACTAAATGAATGGGTTAGATTCCTAGACTTAATTCTCTCTGTCTTCTCTCCCCTATTTCACCATGAATTCCTTCTTTTCCTCATTGACTTAACTCAGACTTTTGTTCTCTGCTATTATTGGACCCTATAACAAAACAAAGCAAAAAAAGTCATATCCCACTGACTAGGAGTAGGAATGGCAGCTCATCATTAGTAGTAATGCATTTTCCCTAAAATCTCAACACTTAAGGTATTTCTACTCTGAATGGAGTTGACAAGAGTTTCCATTAGTCACTCAATTATGTGGGTGTGATGTATTTGTGTGCATGTATGAATACATTTTCCTCAAACTGAATTTCTTTGGTTCCTTTGAGTCATATGGGAAGATATGAAAAATCTTCTGCCTTTCTGCAGGGGGTATACAGAATGAGTTTAATGGAATAATCCAAGAAATGGAAGCTGAGAGGCCTGGGTTCTAGACCACATCTTATCACTCCTGTGTGTCACGCTGGCTATGTGACTCTGAGAATAAAACCACCTATTTGTCTGGTCTTTGCTTCCTCATCTGTAAAATGACAGCCTGACAAATGCACAATGTGAATTAGAGTTTTGAAAAATTCTTGTGTCCTTAAAAATAGCCTAATTATAAAAAGACCTCACAGGCAAAGATATTTTGCTAATCATATTGCTAAATAAATAATGCAAAAGTCCAGGGAGGGGAAGAGGAGGCAATGAATGTGTGAGATAAAGCGTGGTTATTTAAATCATGATAATAATTATAATGACTGCTATTTATTGAAACTGTCCCATGTATCAGGTATCGTGCTAAATGCTTTAAATCCACTATTTCATTTAAATCTTCCATGAATCCTACAAATTTAGGATTATACATTATGCACATTGCAATCTGAGAGGTAAAAATAACACATCTTCATTCATAGAAAGTTAGAGTCAGGATTTGACCCCAGGTCAAATGCCTGCCTCTAAAGGTAGGAATGTCTGATTCTAAAGTCAGGATCCTTAATCATCCTGCTCTCCCACCCTTTTTAATTACAAGCAGTAGTTAAACACAACTTTTGTGAAGAGTTTGCAAAAATCTCAAGAAATTAACTGAAAAACACAGGATAAAAAATTCATTAGGAAGTGTGATCAAAACTATAAAACATCCACATCATATATCATCAGGGAAATGTAAATGAAAATGACAATGAAATACCACTACACACCTATTTAGAACGGCTAAAATCCAGAACGCTGACAACAGGCGATGATATGGAGCAACAGGAACACTCATTCATTGCTGGTAGGAATGCAAAATGGTACAGCCAGTTTGGAAGACAGTGTGACGGTTTGTTACAAAACTAAGCCTACTCTTACCATATTCACGTCCACACAAAATCCTGAAAATGGATGTTTACAGCAGATTTATTCATAACTGCCAAAACTTGGAAGCAACCAAGATGTTCTTCAGTAGGCGAATGGATAAACTGTGGTTCATCCAGACAATGGAATATTATACAGCGCGAAGGAGAAATGAGCTATCAAGCCATGAAATGACCTTAAATGCATTTTATTAAGTGAAGAAGCCAATGTAAAAAGGCTACATACTGTGTGCTTACAACTGTATGACATTCTGGAAAGGGTGAAATTATTAAGATAGTAAAAGTATTAGTGGTTGCCAGAGGTTGGGGACTGGGAGGGCTGAGTAGACAGAGCACAGACGATATTTAAAGCAGTGGAAATACTCTGTATGATACCATAATGACGGATATATGTCATTATACATTTGTCCAAACCCGTAGAATGTGCAACGCCAAGAGCAAACCTTAGTGTAAACTACGGACCTTGGATGATTATGATTATTATGATTATGATTATGATTATCAGTGTAAGTTCATCAATTGTAATACGTGTACCTCCCTGGTGAGTGATGTTGATAATGGGGGAGGCTATGCATGTGTGGGGGCAGAGGATACATGGAAATCTCTGTACCTTCCTCTCAATTTGCTGTGAATTTAAAACTGCTCTAACAAGAAGGTCTTAAAAAAAAAGGCAAAGAAATGCACACACACACACACGTACACATAGAAAGAGGCTGAAAGGAATTATATACAAAATATTAACAGTGTTAATTCAAGTTGTAGGACTTCGTTTCTTTAATTGTTTTTCTTCATTTGTATGTTAAGAAATTTATGAAAAATGAATATGTTTCATAATCAAAATTTTTATTTAATAGCTAAATAATAATGCTCAGGCAAAGTGCTCTCTCATGGCCTACCACTTCTCACAATCTATGATAGTTGTGTGAATGACATTTTATGTACTAAGTAGAAAACTCTTTTTGGCATTTTCCCGAGGAATGATAATAATGACAGCTGATGTTTAACGAGTGCTTTACTTGTGCCAGGGATGGTGCTAAATGCTTTACGTTTATTCTCCCTTGAAGTCACACAAATACTTTACGAAGAGGGTTCTATTCATCCTTCCATATTACAGATTTAAGTAACTGAGATCCAGAAAAGTTAGATAATTTCTGAAGTTCACTCAGAAAGTTAGTAGGAGAGCCAGGACTCCATTCAAAATGTATCTAACTCTAGAGCAGGCACTCTTTACTATTAAATAGCACAGCCTGTCCCGCCACAGAGTCATAGAGACCTGGAAGGCCACAGCTTAGAGGAGGTAATTTTAATCATCCTTACTATATTAGAGCTGAGAAAATAGACTGTGAGCATTTGAATTCCTAGACACAGGAACATTTGGAATTTTAGAGCTGACTCTTAATTAATTACTTTATCAATTTCTCATTTATACTAATTTATTTGGTGGAAAAAAAGCAATCCATGTGCCAGTTTACCCCACAAGCTATTTTCTTAGTTTGGAAATATTTGACACAAAACACATGTCCTTTAATTATAAAAGGAATTTTGGTTAAAAAATGTCAGCATTTTTATTCATTGATGGATTGATTTTTAGAATGCCTATGGTTATGAAATCCAAAATTCCACAATATGAAAAGAAATTAACATTCAGAAACAACACAAAGTAAAATGTCTCATATATAGATTCTGCCTATAGTAAATCCAATGTTTCAGAAAAAATGAACACTGTAAGCAGATTAGCATGGGAGTTGTTTTGTAATTATATTCAGGGTACCACAGTCAGGTTCATCTATTGATGTAATGATGCAGCTGTGATGTGATGCTGGAGCATCCCGTCCTCACTTGCCCGACTTGCCCCAAGACAGTTGTCTCACTCTTGTCAAGTATTCATACTATCTCAGTTCTGTTCATCACACATTCATCAAGAGCCTGCCATGAGCCAAGAATTCTCTTGAGCCCTGCAGAGGCAATCACTAAGGTAAAGTCTCTGTCCTTCAGGCCCATTGGCTCCCACTGATAGACTGCTTTGTATCTCAGAGATCGGTTAAAGCATCTCAGAATGTATTTAATGCACAGTTAGGTTTCTGGAAGGAAGCCACTGCCCAAATATTACTAAATTGGAGGAAAATTTAAGCCTAGAGCAAAGCAGTTGATGTTTAATAGTCAAAGTTAATGGAAATGTCCAGCAGAGTGGAGACACAAATAGGGAAGAGAAGCAAAGTTGACAGTTTTGTTTATCTAACTCTCAGGGAGAAGTAAGACTCAACTCACAGGACCTCACAAATATTTCAGTCTATTAAAACTTGACAGGGAGGTAACTACAGAGAAAGGCAGTGGTGATTCTCTGACTAAAAGGTAAAGATGAGGAACAGGATCCAGCATGCCCTGTGGCAGTTTGTAGAGCCTTCTGCTCAGTCCTCTGGGAAGAGCTCCCAATCCTGCAGGTCTCTGAAGCCCACGTAAACAACCCACGATTTCCACATTTCATGCTACAGAACCAAGAGGCCCATGCTATCAGCTGTTTTAAGTGCCAAAAGTTAAAAAGCAGGTATTCCTGTCCCCAACCGCTGCCCCTATCAGCCACCAAGAAGATCAGCTACCCCTTAGGTGGATCAAAATGACACCTCCTAGAAACCTGCCACCCCTTCCCCCTTTGATTCTCGGAACTACTAAAGTCGTCTGAATTCAAAGACTACACTAACCACATCAGCTAACTGAACATGCAATGATTTGAGATAACTCCATTTTCTTAGGCCTCTGCCTAGCTTCCCATGACACCTAATTTTTTTACAACTTTATCAAGATATAATTCACATGCCATATAATATATGCATTTTCACTGTACAATTCAATGGTTTTTAGTATATTCACAGAGATGTTCAACTATCATCACAATTTTAGAACATTTTCATCACCTCAATAAAGAAACCCCATACCCTTTAGCTATCACCCCTCCTTACCTCACCCCACTCTAGCCCTAAATAACCATTAATGTACTGTCTTTATCCATAAATTTGCCTATTCTGGACATTCCATATAAATTGGATCATATATTATGTGGTCTTTTGTGACCGGCTTCTTTCACTTAGCATGGTGCTTTCAAGGTTCATCCATGTGTAGGAGGTGTCAGTACTTCATTCCTTTTTATGACCAAATAATATTATTTCATGTGGATATACCACATTTTAAAAAAAATTCATTCATTAGTTAATGGACATTTGCGTTGTTTCCAACTTTTGGATATTATTTATGATACTGCTGTGATCATTTGTTTAAAACTTTTTGTGTGGACATATTTCACTTTCTCTGGAAGTAGAGTTCCCTAGGAGTGGAATTGCTGGGTCATATGGTAAGCCTATGTTTAATATTTTGAGGAAATGCCAAGTACTTGTAAAAGTGGCTGCATCATTTTTCATTTTCACCAACAGCGAGTGAAAGTTTTGATTTTTCCCACATTCTTGCAAATGCTTGTTATTATCTAACTTTTTGATTCTAGTCAATCTAGTGAGTGTGGAGTGGTATCTTATCGTGATTCTGATTTGCACTTCCCTGATGACTAATAACGTCAAACCTCTTTTTATGTGCTTCATTGCCATCTTCTTTGTATGTCTCTTCTTTGGAGAAATATTTATTCAGATCTTTTGCATATTTTTTAAAATTGGATTTTAAATTTCTCTTTATTATTGAATTGTATGAGTTCTTTACATATTCTAGAAACAAGTCCCTTATACGATACACGATGTAAATATTTTCTTCCATTCTGTGGGTTTTTTTTTTTTTACTTTCTTGATAGTGTCCTTTGAAATACAAAGTTTTTAATTTCAATGAAGTTCAATTTATTTATCTTTCCTTTTCTTGCTCCTGCTTTTGGTGTCATATCTAAAAATTCATTACCTAATCCAAGTCATGCTGATTAACCATTATGATTTCTTCTAAAAGTTTTATAATTTCAGCTCTTACATTTTGGCCTTTGATCTATTTTAGTTCATTTTTTATGAGGTGTGAAGTAAGGGTCCAATTTCATTCTTTTACATGTGGCTATCCAGTTGTCTCAGCACTATTTGTTAAAAAGATTATTCTTTCCCCTTTGAAACTTCTTGGCAACCTTGTCAAAAATAAGTTGACCATAGTGGCAAGGGTTAGAATTGGGCTTTCAATTCTATTCCATTGTTCTATATGTCTTTCTTTATGCCAGAATCATACTGTTTTGATTACTGCAGCTTTGTAGTAAGTTTTAAAGTTGGAAACTGTGAGTCATCTAAATTTTTTTTTTATATTTTATTTTTAAATGTTGTTTTGGCTATCCTAGAGCCCTTGGAATTCCATCTGAATTTAAGAATCAGCTTGTCAATTTCTACAAAAAAGGCAGTGGGGGAGTATTGCCATCTTAACAATGTTAAATCTTCTGACTCATGAATGTGGGATAATTTTTCATTTATTTAGATATTTTAAAAATATCTTTAAACAAAGTTGTATAGTTTTCCGAGTATAAGTTTTGCTTTTAAAATAAAATTTACTCCTAATTATTTTATTCTCTTTAATATTATTGTAAATAGAATTGTTTTCTTAATTTTCCTTTCAGATTGTTTGTTACAGATACGGTTGATTTTTACATATTGCTCTTGTCTCCTTCAACCTTGTTGAACTCATTTATTAGTTCTAATGGTGTTTTGGTGATGCCTTAGGTTTTTCTGCTCACAAGATTCTATCATCTGCAGATAGAGATAGTTTTACTTCTTTTCCAATCTGGATGCCTTTTAGTCCTTTTGATTACCTAATTTCCTTAGCTAAAACCTCCAGTAGAACATTGAATAGACATGGTGACAGCAAACATCCTTATCTTGTTTCTAAACTTATGAGAAAGAGCATCCAGTCTTACACCATTAAGCATGATTTTTGCTATGGATTCTTTTTTGTTCATGCCCTTTTTCAAGTTATGGAAGTTTCCTTCTTCTAGTTTGCTGAGAGTTTTTATCATAAAAGCATGTTGACTTTGTCAAATGGCTTTTCTGTATCTGTTGAGATGATCATGTGGCTTTTGTTTTATATTCTATTGATATGGTATATTACATTTACTGATTTTCAGATATTAAAGCAATCGTGCATTCCTGGAATAAATCCTAGTTAGTTATGGTGTATAATTCTTTTTACATGCTACTAGGTTTGGCTAAATATTTTGTTGAGAATTTTACATCCAAAGGCACAAGTGATAGTGAAGTCATTTTCTGTTCTTGTCATGTCCTTGTCTGGTTTTGGTATCAAGGTAATACTAGCCTCCTTGAATGACTTGTAAAGTGTTTGCTCCTCTTCTATTTTTTGGAAGAGATTTTGAGGAACTGGTATTAATTCTTCCTTAAATGTTTAGAAGAATTTAGCAGTGAAGCCATTTGGGGGGCTTTTTTATGTGTGGGGACATAGTATTTTTTTTTTTAATACTAATCAATCTGTTTCTAAAATCAGTCTTTTAAGATTGTCTACTTCTTCTTGAGTCAGTTTCTGTAGTTTCTGTAATTCTAGGAATTTGTCCATTTCATTTAAATTATCTGAATTATAGCCATACAATTGTATAGAGTATTCCTTTATAATTCTTTTTATTTCTGTAAGATCATTAGTAATGCCCCCTCTTTCATTTCTGATTCTAATTATTTGAGTCTTCTCTATTTTTTTCTAGGTCAGTATAGCTAAAAGTTTGTCAGTTTTATTGATCTTTTCAAAGAACCAGCTTTTATTTCATTGATTTTTCTCTATTATTTTTCTATTCTCTGTTTTATTAATTTTTGCTCTAATTTTCATTATTTTTCCTTCTACTTTCTTTAGGTTTAATTTGCTCTTCTTTTTTCCAGTGTCCAAATGTGGAGTATTAGGTTAGTAATTTGAGATCTTCTTTATTCAATGGAGATTTACAACTACAAATTTCTCTCTAAATACTGATTTAGCTACATTTCATAAGTTTTAGAAGGTTGTGTCTTCATTTTCACTTATCTCAAATTATTTTTTTAATTTCCATTTTGATTTCTTCTTTGACTTATTGGTTATTTAGGACTGTGCTCTTCAATTTCCACATATTTGCTGGTTTCCCAAATTTTCCCTTGTTGCCTTGGTTCAAATACCAGAGACTTTTGCTGTTCTTACTGAATTTTAGTACATTCTCTTGAAAATATATATTTTTCACTTATGTATCCACTTAGGACCATTTACAGAGACCTTAAATTGTTGCTTTTCTATGATTTTGTCCTTAGGACCATTTACAGAGACCTTAAACTGTTGCTTTTCTGTGATTTTGTCCAGTTTCACTGGGTAGCAAGTCAGTGGAGCACCTCGCACTGTCATTCTGCAAATCAATTGCTACAGCTGTTTTTTGTGCCAAATTCTACTCACAAATATACAAGTTAAATGAACAATCCTTAGAGTCATAGAAATACAGAGACTGGGAAGAGCTTTGAGATATTCTATCCCAAAGGACTTGCTTTTGACAGGAGGAACTTGAGGTAAGGGGCCGGTAGGTAGCTTCTCCGTAGACAGAGAACTTGTTTGCAGCCAGACCAGGCCTGGAACTCCTGTCTCCAGAATCCACTCTAGATCTCTTTCTATTAGCCAGAGTTTTCCAGATAATAGTCTATGGGCCAAGTCTGGCAACACCCACTTGTTTAGGTATTGCATAGTACTTCTTTCAAGTGATAACAACAGAACTGAGTTGTTGTGACTGTGATTTTATGGCCCATAAGGCCAAAAATCTTTATCTAACTCCTTACAGAAAAGTTTACCTAGCTCTGCATTTAACCAATCCCCGAATATCATTTTGTGGGCCTGTTTCCTTGGACTACTGATACCAATTTCCGTATCAAGTAGGGTCTAGGAAGGAGACAGAAACCCTATTAGATATGTAAGCAGAGAAAAAAAGTGAATATACAGAATTGTTAACTAGATATAAAGAATTAAAAATGTAGAAAGAGAACACTAAAATATCAATGAGGCAGCAGCCACCTCTAGGTCTGGCTAAACGAAGTGGGTGAAGCTGGGATTATTTAAATTTAGAAGCCTGGAGTAAGAGCCCCACAGTGCTGAAACTCACATTTCTAAGAATGGATTAGGCTGGAGCTGGTGTCTGAAGGTTCCCATGGGGGTGAGACCTCTCAGGAGGGGGGATCTGTGAGGGGTCACAGTGACTCTAGTACTGCAAATGTTGGAAAAACAGCAAATTGAGTTAAAATACTGTTCCTGGTGTGAACTACAGCCACTAAAGTGAAGAAGCAAGGCTGGCGTGATCCTCACAGGAACAGGAAGCAGACAGAAGGAACGAGTCCCTTCTCCCCACTCCACCTTGCAGGCTCCTCTACATCCAATCTTGGCAGAGCCACACAGGGGGCAGCTGGCAAAGCAGAAATGTAGTTTTGAGTCTCAGCTTCAGCGTCACACAGCAGAGGATGAAAGGGCAGTTTTGAAGCTGAGAGACAAGAGCTTAACAGCTAGCACAACCCTTTTTTTTTGGATAGACAATAAGGTAAGCTTGAGACGGGTGCCAATGAGAGAAAAAGGAGCAACTTGAAGGAAGGCACAGCCTGTGCAGAAGGGCTTCAGTGAAGAGGAAACACATATTTCAAAGCCATAATCAATAAAAAATAAAATTTAAACTCATATGGAATGAAAAGCAGACATTGGGAAAATGAGGTGTGACTGGAGGGAGAGAGGTTGTTGGCAGAAAAACTGATTGAAAAATTGCAAGCACTCAAAACCTGGTCCAGCTATAAAATTAGATGAGGCAAATGTGGGCTTCAGATATTTCTCTCGAAAGCCCACAACAAGAGGTAGTTGTGTAGCTTGTGACTTTAAAAGTTTTTTCTCTTCTTTTTTTTTTCTGTTTTAGTTTTTGGTAATTAATAAGGATAATATGGGAATACCACAAGATTTACAACCAATCAGAAGTGAGAAGTAATAATTGATCATGATTATTATTCCAAATTAGCTTATAATTCCCTACTTCCAGTCATTTTTATTCTAGACAAAAAGTTGAATGTTCCAGGAAATAGCAAGGATATTGTCCTATAGTGGGGGAAGTTCTTCACCCCTGAGCAAAAGATGTCAAGGACAAGAGAAAGGAGGGCCTCATGTGCCCAGAGGGTCCAAGAGCAGCACATAGTTCCTCTGGCAGTCAACTCTTATGGGAAATTTACAGCACTCAACCATCCTGGTTAAACCCTGAACTGGGCATGAGAAAATGGATCTCCCAGGTTTGAAGAGAATATTGTAGCTACTGTATTAGCCAGGGTCCTTCAGAAAAACAAAACCAATAGGCTGCATATACGCATTGGAGATATTGTGAGTTCAGTTCCAGACCACCACGATAAAGCGAATATTGCAAGTCACACAATATTTTTGGTTTCCCAGCGCATATAAAAGTTATGTTTAGGGCCGGCCTCGTGGCTTAGTGGTTAAGCGTGCGCGCTCCGCTGCTGGCGGCCTGGGTTCGGATCCGCTTCTCTGGCCATCCTGAGGCCGCGTCCCACATACAGCACCTATAAGGATGTGCAACTATGACATACAACTATCTACTGGGGCTTTGGGGAAGGAAAGAAAAAGGAGGAGGATTGGCAATAGATGTTAGCTCAGAGCTGGTCTTCCTCAGCAAAAAGAGGAGGATTAGCACGGATGTTAGCTCAGGGCTGATCTCCCTCACAAGAAAAAAAAAACTTATGTTTACACTATACTGGAGTCTATTAAGTATGCAATAACATGTCTAAAAAAATTGGTACATACTTTAATTTAAAAATACTTTATTGCTTAAAAGATGTCAACCATCATCTGAGCCTTCAGCAAGTTGTAATCTTTTTGCTGCTGACAGGTCTTGTGAAAAATGCAATATCTGCAAAGTGCAATAAAAACGAAGTATGCCTGTATATACATACAGTGTGTCTAGTGTGTACACTAGTGTGTCTGTGTGTACAAAGACATTTATTATAAGGAATTGACTCAGGATTATGGAGGCTGGTAAGTCCCAAGATCCGCAGAGTGGGTCAGCAAGCTGGAGGCCGAGGAGACTTGATGGTGTCATTCCAGTCTGAAGGCACAGTGTCCAGATCCAGAAACAGCTCATAGATCAGTTTGAATCTGAAGGCAGGAAAAAAGCAGATGTACCAGTGAAGGCGCTTAGGCAGGAAGAATTCTGTTACTCAGGAGAGGGGTCAGCCTTTTTTTTCTTTTAAGCCTTCAACTGATTGTTTGAGGACCACTCATGTTGGGGAGGGCAATCTGCCTTATTTAGTCTACTGATTTAAACGTTAATCTCATCTAAAAACACCCTCACAGACACACCTCGAATAACATTTGACCAGATATCTGGGCCCATCATAGCCCAGTCCAGTTGACACATAAAATTCACCATCACAGCTACTTAGATCCTACTTATCTCCCTATCTTAAAAACTAGCACATCACTTGGCACAGTAGATACTTATTAGATACCTAGTAAAAGCTCAATGAAATGGAATGAGTTAATTACAGCCTGTTGCTACCTTGTAATGCCTATAACTTTAAAGTAACTGCAATACTTTTGGCTTCAGTTCTTTTCTTAATACAATGAGGGATAATAATGACTCACATTATTTTTTAAATTAAACTATTTATTTTGAGATTATTATAGATTCACATACAGGTATGAGAAATAATACAGGAAATAATTCATAAAAATACCTGTAGCCTTAACCCAATGTTATGGGCTGAATTATGTCCCCCAAACTTCATATCTTGAAGTTGTAACCCTCAGTAACTCAAAATGTGTCTGTATTTGGAGATAGGGCCTTTAAATAGGTAACTAAGATAAAATGATGTCATTAAGATGAACCCTAATCTAATCTGACTGGTGTCTTGATAAGAACAGGACATTAGTACGTAGACACAGAGGAAAGATCATGTGAAGGCAGAGGGAGAAGGCAGCCATCTGCAAGCCAAGGAGAGAGGCCTCAGGTGAAACCAAACCTGCTGACGCCTTGATCGCAAACTTCTAGCCTCCAGAACTGTGGGGAAATAAATTTCTTTTGTTTAAGCTATCCAGTCTATGGTATTTTGTTGTGGCAGCCTTAGCAAATTAACATACCCAGTTTCCTCCAAGGGTAATATCTTGCAAAACTGTAGCAAAATATCACAACTGGGATATTGACATTGATACAGTCAAGACACAGAACAGATCCATTAGCACAAGGATTTTTCCTGTTGCTTTTTTAGCACTACATCCATCTTCCCCCAACCTCCCTCCTCTGGTCCCTGAATGCTAGCAACCACTAATCTGTTCATCATTTCTATTATTTCATCATTTCAAGACTGTCACACATATGAATCATGCAATATAACTTTTTAGGATTGCCTTTTCTTTTTTTCTGGGAAAGATTTGCCCTGAGCTAACATCTGTCTGTTGCCAATCTTCCTCTTTTTTTTCCTCTCCCCAAAGCCCCGGTTCATAGTTGTATGTTCTAGTCGTAAGTCTTTCTATCTCTTCTATGTGAGCCATCACCACAGCACGGCTACTCACAGACGAGTGGTGTGGTTCCATAACTGGGAACCGAACTCAGGCTACCGAAGCAGTGAGAGCACCAAACTTTAACCACTAGGCCATCAGGGATGGCTCTGGGATTGCCTTTTATCACTCAGAATAATTATACAGAAATTTATCCAACTGGTTACATGCATCAATATGTTGTTAATAAGTAGTATTCCATGGTATGGTTGAACCCCAGGGTATTTAACTAATCACCCATTAAAGAATATCTGTATTGTTTCCAGTTTTTGGCAATTATGAATAAATGTTCTATGAATAATTGTGTACAGGTTTTTAGGTGAACATGTTTTCATTTCTTGAGGATAAATGCCCAAGTGTGCAATTGTTGGGTAATATAGTAGCTACATGTTTAGTTTTATAAGAAACTATCAAATAGTGTTCCAGAATGGCTATAGCATTGTATAATTCCACCAACAACATATAAATGACCAGTTTTCCTGCATCCTTACCAGCATTTGGTGTTGCCACTATTATTTTTAGTTTCAGCCGTTGTGATAAGTTTGTAGTGACAATTCATTGTGATTTTAATTTACACTTCCCTGATTGGTAATGATGTTGAATATTTTTCATGTGCTTATTTTATATTTGTATACCTTCTTTGGTGAAATGTCTATGAATGTCTTTTGCCCATTTTCTAATTGGATTGTGTGTTTCCAGATTGTTGAGTTTCGAAAATTCTTTGTATATTTTGGACACAAGTCTTTTGTCAGATATGTGATTTGCAAATATTTTATCCCACTCTGTAACTTTTCTCTTTTTCCCTCTCAGCACATTCTTTCACAGAGCAAATGTTTTTAATTTTGATGAAGTACATTGATCAATACTTAGTTTATGGATCATGCTTTTGATGTCAAGTCTAAGAAATCTTTGCCTAGAACTTGGATCCTTAGGTAATTTTCTAATAGTTTTGTCATTTTATGTTTTACATTTAAATTTGGATATGTTTTGAGTTAAATTTTTTTTAATTTTTTGTTTATTGCAGTAACATTGGTTTATAACATTGTATAAATTTCAGGTGTACATCATTATACTTCTATTTCTGCATAGATTACATCATGTTCACCACCCAAATACTAATTACAACCCATCACCACACACATGTACCGAATTATCCCTTTCACCCTCCTCCCTCCCCCCTTCCCCTCTGGTAACCACCAATCCAATCTCTGTCCCTATGTGTTTGTTTATTGTTGTTATTATCTACTACTTAATGAGTGAGATCATACGGTATTTGACCTTCTCCCTCTGACTTATTTCACTTTGCATTATACCTTCAATGTCCATCCATATTGTCAGAAATGGCTGGATTTCATCGTTTCTTATGGCTGAGTAGTATTCCATTGTGTATATATACCACATCTTCTTTATCCATTCGTCCCTTGATGAGCACTTAGGTTGCTTCCAAGTCTTGGCTATTGTGAATAACGCTGCAATGAACACAGGGGTGCATGTACCTTTACAAATTGGTGTTTTCAAGTTCTTTGGATAAATACCCAGCAGTGGAATAGCTGGATCATATGGTAGTTCTATCCTTGATTTTTTGAGGAATCTCCATACTGTTTGCCATAGTGGCTGCACCACTTTGCACTCCCACCAGCAGTGGATGAGAGTTCCCTTCTCTCCACATCCTCTCCAACACATGTTGTTTCCTGTCTTGTTAATTATAGCCATTCTGACGGGCGTGAGGTGATATCTCATTGTAGTTTTGATTTGCATTTCCCTGATAGCTAGTGATTTTGAACATCTTTTCATGTGTCTGTTGGCCATCTGTATATCTTCTTTGGAGAAATGTCTGTTCAGGTCTTTTGCCCATCTTTTAATTGGGTTGGTAGTTTTTTTGTTGTTGAGATGCATGAGTTCTTTATATATTTTGGAGATTAAGCCCTTATCAGATGTATGGTTTGCAAATATCTTCTCCCAATTGTTAGGTTGTCTTTTCGTTTTGTTGATGGTTTCCTTTGCTGTACAGAAGCTTTTTAGTTTGATGTAGTCCCATTTGTTTATTTTTTCTATTGTTTCTCTTGCCCGGTCAGACATGGTGTTTGAAAAGATGTTGCTAAGACTGATGCCTATGTTTTCTTCTAGAAGTTTCACAGTTTCAGTTCTTACATTCAACTCTTTAATCCATTTGGAGTTAATTTTTGTGTATGGTGTAAGGTAAGGGTCTACTTTCATTTTTTTGCATGTGGTTATCCAGTTTTCCCAACACGATTTGTTGAAGAGACTTTCTTTTCCCCAATGAGTTAATTTTTGTACAATGTGTGAGGTTTAGCTTGAGGTTCTTTTATAAATTTTGCTTATGGATGTCCCACTGCTCCAGTATCATTTGATGAAAAGGCTCTCCTTCATTGAATTGCTTTTGCATTTTTGACAACAAATCATTTGGGCATATTTGTGTGGGTCTGTTTCTGGGACATCTATTTTGTTTCATTGATCTATGTGTCTGTTGTTTTCCCAACATGACACTACCTTGACTATAGATATGTATCAGGCCTTAATATTGAGTACAGTGATTCCTCCCACTTTATTCTTACTGTTGTTTGTTTTAGCTATTTTAGGATGCTTGCCTTTCCATGTAAATTTTATTATGAGCTTACTTCTGCAAAAGTATCTGCTGGGATTTTGATAAGAATTACATCAAACCTAATGATCAATTTGGGGAGAATTGACAGGTCATCGAATCTTGGATATGTATTTATTTAGGTTTATTTTGTTCTTTTTTCATCAATACTTTGTAATATTTAACATACACATCCTATACATATTTTGTCAAGTTTATACCTAAATACTTAATTTTTTTTTTTGTGAGGAAGATTAGCCCTGAGCTAACATCCATGCCAATCCTCCTCTTTTTGCTGAGAAAGACCAGCTCTGAGCTAACATCTGTTGCCAATCCTCCTCCATTTTGTCCCCAAACCCCCAGTAGATGGTTGTATGTCATAGTTGCACATCCTTCTAGTTGCTGTATGTGGGATGCTGCCTCAGCATGGCCAGAGAAGTGGTGTGTCGGTGCGCACCCAGGATCTGAACCCGGGCCACCAGTAGCGGAATGCACACACTTAACCGCTAAGCCATGGGGCCGGCCCCCTAAATACTTATTTTCTATGCAGTAATTATAAATGGTATGATGTTTTTAATTTTGATTTCCACATGTTTTAGTATACAGAAATGTGATTGATTTTTTGTGTTAGTTTTATATTCTGTGGCCTTGCTGAACTCACTAATTAGTTCTAGAATTTTTTACTGTTAATGTTGTTAGTTTCCTTTGGATTTTTAAAAGACAATCATACCATCTGCAGATAGTGGCAATTTTATTTATTTATTTTCAATCTATATATTTTTTTATTTCTTTCTTCTCTTATTGCAATGGCTAGAAATTCTATACTTTGTTGGATAAGAGCGGGGAAAGTGGATCCTTGCCATGTTCCCAATCTTAGAGAGAAAGTACTCAGTCTTCCAGTATTAAGTACAATGTTAGCTGTAGGGGATTTTTGTATATGCTCTTTATCAAGTTGAAGAAGTTCCTCTTTATGACTAGTTTGGTAAGGGTTAATGCACATGAATGGATTTTGGATTTTGTAAAATACTTCTTTTGCCTCCTTTGATATCATTATATAATTTCTCTTCTTCATTCTGTTCTTATGGTGGATTACATTGATCAGTATTTGAATGTTAAACCACTTTAGCATAACTGGAATAAGTCTGGCTTGGTAATGGTATATAATTCATATAATTGTTTTTAGATATTGCTGGACTGAGTTTGCTATATTTTATCGAAGAATTCTGCATCAAAGTTCATGAGAGATATTATCTGTAGGGTTTATTTATTTATTTTTTTAGGGTCTTAGTCTGGTTTTGGAATCAAAATAATACTAGCCTCATAAAATGACTTGGGAAGTGTTTCTTCCTCTTCTATTTTCTGGAAGAGATTGTGTAAAATGGCTATTAATTTTTCTTCAAACAATGGTATAAGTATCCAGGGACACAATCTGGGCCTGAAGATTTCTTTTTCAGGAGCTTTAAATTACAGATCAATTCCTTAAATGTGCATAACAGTATTCAGGTTGTCTATTGCATTTTTGTTTGAGTTTTGGTTGTTTGTAGTTTTTTAAGAATTGGTTCATTTCTTCTAAGTTGTTGAATTTATGAGCATGCAGTTGTTAATAATATGCTGTTATTTCATTTTAATGGCTGCAAGATCTGTACTGATATCCCGTTTCATTTCTGATATTGGTGATTTGTGTTTTCTCTCTTTTTTTCTGTCAGTTTTTCTGAAAGTTTATCAATTCTATTTATTTATTTACTTTTTGCTGAGGAAGATTCGCCCTGAGCTGATGTCTGCTGCCAGTCTTCCTCTTTTTGTACGTGAGCCGCCACCACAGGAGGGCCACTGACAGATGAGTGGCGTAGGTCCGTGCCGAGGATCTGGCCAACAAAGTGGAGAGTGCCAAACTTAACCACTAGGCCACTGCGACTGGCCCTGACATTTTTTTAAGAACCAGTTTTTTGTTACAATTTTCACCGCTTTTGTCTTTTTTCAATGTTATTGATTTTGGGTCTTATCTTTATTACTTCATGTTTATGATTGCTTTGGGTTTATTTTTCTATTCTTTTTCTAGTTTCTTGAGGTAGAAACATAGACTATTAATTTGAGAACTTTCAATCATCTAATGTGACTATTTAGTGCTATAAAATTTTCTCTCAGTGCTTTCTAGCTAATAAAACATATTTTGATATGTTGTGTTTTCATTTTACATTCAGTTCTATGTATTTTTTAATTGCTTTGAGACTTCATCTTTGATATATGGATTATTCAGAAATGTGTTGCTTAATCTTCACATGTTTAGATATTTTCCTGTTGTCTGTCTTGTATACATTTCTAGTTTGGTTTTATTCTGGCCAGAGAACATACTCTGTGTAATTTCAATCAATTTAAATTTGTTGAGGTTTATTTTGTGGCCCAGGATATGGTCTATCTTGGTGAATGGCCCCTTGAAAGAAAATGTGATGTGTATCCTGTCTTGTTGGATCGAGTGTTACATATATATAAATTAGATCCATTGTTTTTACTGTGTTGTTCAGTTCTTCTATACCCTTGCTAATTTTCTGTCTAGCTTTTTATCAGTTACTCAGATTAGGATGTTGAAGTCTCCAACCATGATTGTAGATTTGTTTACTTCTTTCATCTCTTTTAATTTCTATTTAATGTATTTTGAGGCTCTTACATAGTTTTGGTGGGTACACATTTAGGATGTCTTTGTCTCCCTCATGGATTGATACTTTTATCTTTATGTAATATCTCTCTTTATAGTAATTTTCCTTGCTCTGAAATCTGCTTTAACTGAAGTTAATATATAGCACTACTGCTTTTTTTTTAATTAAAGTTTGCATGGTACATCATTTTCCCTCCTTTTATTTTCACCCTACTTACACCCTTTATTTGAAGTGAATTTCTTATAGACAATATATCATTGAATCATTTTTTTAATCCACTGCCAATCTGTTTCTTTTGATTGGTTTGTGTGTGTGTGTGTGTCTGTTTAAAGGTAATTACTTGATATACTCAGGCTTAATTTAGCCTTTTATTATTTGTTTTTGGATCATTTCCTCTATTTTTCCTTCTGTTTCTTTTTTCTTACCTTTCTGTGGGTTATATGAACATTTTTCTTTAGGATTCTATCTTGATGTATTTGCAATTTTTATGAGTATATTGCTTTGTATAACATGTGTGTGTGTGTATATATGTATGTGTGTGTGTGTTAGACTTATAAAAGTCTACTGGTATTGATGTTTTTGAAACTTCAAGTATAGAAAGCTTATTTTCATTTAAGTATCTTTATTCTCTACACTTTCAAATATAAATGTCTTAAGTATTTTTTCTACATCCATTGAGCTTCACATCAAATGGGCTTATAATTTTTCTTTCAACTATCAAATATGATTTAAGAAATTCATGAGAAGGAACATAGTCTTTTTTTTTTTTTTTTTGTGAGGACATCAGCCCTGTGCTAACATCTGCCAATCCTCCTCTTTTTTTTTTTTTTTTTTGCTGAGGAAGACTGGCCCTGGGCTAACCTCTATGCCCATCTTCCTCCACTTTATATGGGACACTGCCACAGCATGGCTTGCCCAGCAGTGCGTCGGTGCACGCCCGGGATGCGAACTGGCGAACCCCGGGCCGCCGCAGTGGAATGTGCGCACTTAACCACTTGCACTACCGGGCCGGCCCAGAACATAGTCTTTTATTGACCCTTATTTTTACCCATTTCCATATTCTTCTTTCCTTTCTTAAGCTCCAACTCTTTTGTTATTGTTTTGTTGTTGTTTGTTTAGAAAATATTCTCCCGGAATTCTTTAAGTGTAGGTTTCACAAGGAATAAAATCTCATAGTTCTCCTTTGTCTGAGAATGTCTTTATTTTCCCTTCATTCATGAAAAAATATTTTTGCTGCATATAGAATTCTTCCTTCTGGCCTTCCTGGATTCAGATGAAAAACCCACTCTCATTCAATTAGCTATTCTCTTAGAAGTTGTGTGTGATTTCTCTCTGGCTGCTTTCAAGATTTTTTCTTTGTCCTTAATTTTCAAAAATTTAATTATAACATGTCTTCATGTAGATTTGTTTGGGTTTAGCTTATTTGTGGTTCTCTCAGTTTCTTGAATCTCTTTTGCCATATTTGAAAACTGCAGGCATTATTTCTTTGAATATTTTTTTGTTCCCATTCTCTCCCTCCTTTCTTTCTGGGGCTCCAATGATATGCGTATTAGCTTTTTTAAAAATGGTCTCACAGGTTCTTGTCTATTTATTTTCTAGTCTATTTTCTCAGGGTTGTCCAGATTTTGTAAATTCTATCACTTTCAGTTTGCTGAGTCTATCCTGCCATCTCCACTCTACTATTGAGCACATCCAACAGTTTTGTTTTATTGTTAACTTGTATTTTTCAGTTCTATAATTTCCATTTGGTTCTTTCTTATACATGTTATTTTTTTGTTGAGATTTCATATTTTTTTACTTGTTTTATTTGTAATTGCCTGATGAAGCATTTTCATGATGGAATCCTTAAAAATTCTTATCACGTAATTCCCATGTCTGATAAATCTCAGTGTTGGCATCTGTTGATGTTCTCTTCTCATTCATGTCGTGTTTCTCCTGGTCCTTGGTATGAGGAGTGATTTTTCATTGTATCCTGGACATTTTGGATATTATATTATGAAACTCTGGATCCTATTTATATTCTAGTTTTTTTGGTAGTCTCACTGGGTAGGTGTGGCTGCAAGGGTCAAATTGGTGTGTTTGTTCAGTATTCTGCTGACAGCATCCTGGCAAAGTGGGGAACTAACTATCACTATCTCATTGCAGAGGAGTGCGCTGGAAATCAGCTACCTCCTCACACTACTGTCACCATCCCCAACAAAGTGGGGCAAGGACTCTCATCTGTCATTGCCTCCAAGTAAAGCTGGAAGATCAGCTCCCTGCTGGGTCCTGCTGCCACTAGGGAGGGGAAAAGAAGGGCTGATTTATACTGCTTTGCTGCTGCAGATTTGGGGGGTGGGGCAGGAGTTCAGCTCTCCTCTGTTCCCTTCTCACATCAGGGAGGTAGGAGTGGAACACCATCTACCCCCACCTCTCACGTCTCATTCCCTCTAGTTCGTGCTGAATGAGGTAGAAATATAGCTCTCCACAGGTCTCTCTTGTCATAGGGAAGAGAAATAAAAAGCTTACTAGCCTCGTCTTGCACCAACTTTTTCTGGCTCCTTAAGGGGAGTTGGTGAAGCCCAGTGGCGATAGCTTTGTCTTACCCTGTCTGGTTAAGTCTCCTTGCTGCTGGGTGGAGTGCAGTCTCAGCTCCCTGAGGACATGATCCAGGCGGGGCATGGAAGATATACTCCCTGCTCACCTCCTCCTGGGGTTAGTCTGAGAACACTCTGCCTGTTTGGAAGAGTCGGAGAAAGGGAGGGAGGTGAGAGGATAAGGTGAAACACCAAGCATTAGCTTCCTGCTCAGTCCCAGTGAAACCACAGTGGGGAGTGAGCAACACACTTTTTTTTCTGTTGGAATTTAGCTGCAGTAGAAAGTATATTGCCAAAAAAGTTTTTCTAGTGTTAGGCTATTCTGTCCCTGGCTGTTCAGCCAGGGGTAACAGGCTTTTTTGGAGCTTTTTTGGTTTGTGCCTTTTGGTGGTTCAGGAGTGGAGGCTTCTGCAGGGCCCCGTGGGGCAATAAAGAATGCAGGGAACCCACTGCCATGTCATTCCTCAAGTCCTGAGGTCTCCAAGCAGTGTGCCTTCCTCTTCCCACCTTTCGGAAACTTCCTATACTTGGTTGTGGTTTCAGGTTCAGGGCTCTGTAGCTGTCCCAGAGAAGACTTGGGAGGAATGGCATGACTACGCCTTGGCAGAACTGGAAACCCACCTGCTTCACCACGTTTTTGTGAGAATAAAATGAGATAATGTTTGTGAGGGTTAAATGATGTAGTGCTCAACTCAATACCTGGCGTATTATAAGCATATAGTAAATATAGGCTATTACGGGTCTCCTAAGGCCTTCAGTAGGAAACAGCTTCAGAAGCAAGAAAGATGGGGGAAGAAATGGGAGAAGTGGAGTACAAGGCAGCCACCGTGAGCAGGGCAGGTTAAAGCTGTGAGGGAGTGAGGTAACGGAGGCCTCCTTATTGTGGTACCAGACCCACAGTACAAGAGCAGATCGGGAGACTTGAAGATGCTAGGCAGGACCTGACAATATTGGTCTCGTATTTTACAGTTAATACACTAATACACCCTGACTTTAGACATTTCACAATAGAAAAGAGATGTTGGTATAACGAATGGGGAGAAAATGATGATTAATTTTTATTTTCATCTGAAGGTGGATAAAAATGCATTATTTTAATCATCCACACTTTTTTCTTGGCCTTGATAGAAACTCACATTTCTAATAGCTACTAAAATTTATCAGTGAAAAATTCAACTGTAAAGCTATGTCAACAACCATCCAATAAATCATAGAGGTAGGAAAAAAAACAAAACCTGAGACTTGAAAATAAAATACTAATGTTTGCTGATTCAGAAACATCACTAATAATAGGTAAAATGAAGCAAAGTCAGGAAATATAAACATAATCTCTACATCAATATTTAATCAATATTATCATTTCATAACTTTTTTCATTTATCTTGAATTTTGATTGAAGTTCATCAAAATCACAAAATCATCATCCATCTTTTATAAACTCCATTAATGTAAGTAAATAAATTCAAATAGAGATAGGAGAATTAATTCTGTAAATCCATCAGATAAATATCAATGTGTTGCTTTCTTTTTTTCTAAAGAATAGTGGGAATCTTTTGTTTCCATAGCTAATCTGACATGTTATAAATTCACTGTTAATAGCAGGCTGGGAAAACTTAAAACAACCTCAAAGAATCATTGAATTTAACTTCTCTTTTTAGAAAAGATCATATCCATATGCTGCTAGATAGATTGGGTTTTCTTTTTCTTTTTTTCTTCCACCTGTTTTTTGACTTTATGGCAAGCATTTTTATTTTGAAACAATTATGAACTTACATAAAAATGACAAGAAAAGTACCAAGAATTTCCCTATGCCACATTTGATTTATTACTCTTTCTTTCTGAAGCATTGGAGAGCAAGCAGCAATCATTGGACCACTTGCCCATTGAGGACTTCAGTGCAACTCCTCAAATTATCACAAAACAGGAAATTTAACATTGATTCAATACTATTGTCTAAAGAACAGATTTCACTCAAGTTTTGCCAATTGCCTCAATAATATCCTTTACAGCAACTTGTATTTCTGCTCCAGGATCCAATCTAGGATAGTACTTCACATTTAGATTTGGCATCTTTTTTTTATTGATGTGTAATTCATATATCATTACATTCACCGTTCTAAAGTGTATATTTTTATACTTTTTAGGTTTTTAGTATATTCACAAGGTTGTATAACCATCACCACTATCTAGTGCTCAGAATATTTACATCACTCCCAAAGAGAAACCCCCTATCTTCTAGCAGTTATTCCTCATTCACGCGTCTCCCAGACCTGACAACCACGAGTCTGATTTCAGCTTCTTAGATCTACTTTTTCTGGACATTCATGGAAACTAAATTATACCATATGTGGCCTTTTTGTCTGGCTTCTTTCACTAAGCATAATGTTTAAAAATGGATCCATATCGTAATTCATATTAATATTTCATTTCTTTTAATGGCCAAATAGTCTTCCATTGTATGGATATACCACAATTTGTGTATCCATTCCTTAGTTTATGGACATTTGAGTTATTTCCATTTTTGGCTATTATGAATAATGCTGCTTTGAACATTCATATACAAGTTTTTGTGTGAACACATGTTTTCAGTTCTCATGTATATATATCTAGGAGTAGAATTGTTAGATCGTATGATAACTCTATATCTAAATTTTTAAGGAACTCACAGATTGTTTTACAAAAGAGCTGCACCATTTTACATTCCAACAAGCAATAGATGAGCTTTCCAATTTCTCTAGAGACTTGTCAACACTTGTTATTATCTGACTTATTGATTATAGCCATCTTAATGGATATGAAGTGGTATCTTGTGGTTTTGACTTGTGAGGTTAAGCATGTTTGCATGTGTTTGTTGGCCATTTGTATATCTTCTTTGGAGAAATGTCTATTCAAGTCCTTTGCTCATTTTTTAATTGGGTTATTTGTCTCTTTGTTTGTAAGAATTCTTAATGTATTCCAGATACTAGACTCTTACCAGATATATGAATTGCAAATATTTTCACCCTTTCTGTGGGTTGTTTTTCATTTTCTTGATAGTATCCTTTGATGCACAAACATTTTTAATTTTGATGATATCCAATTTATATTTTTATATATATATGTATAATATGCTTGGGTTTTAGGAATCATATCTAAGAAACGATTACCCAACTCAAGTTCACAAATATTTACACATATGTTTTATTCTAAGAGTTTTATAGTTCCAGTTTTTACAGGTTTTTGATACTTTTTGTGTTAATTTTTGTATATGGTATGAGGTAGGAGTCAAAATTCATTCTTTCACATGAGGATATCCAGATGTCCCAGCATAATTTGTTGAAAAGACTATTCTTTCTCCCACTGAATTGTCTTGACACCCTTGTCAAAAATCAGTTGCCTCAAAATGTATGGTTTTATTTCTGAACACTCATTTCCATTCCATTACTCGGTTTGTCTATTCTTATTCCAATAACACACAGCATTGATTATTGTAGCTTTGTTGAATTTTGAATTCAGAAAGTGAATTCAGAAGTCTTCCAATTTTGTTCTTTTTTATCATTGTTTTGGCTATTCTGGGTCTCTTGCATTTCCATATAAATTTTAGGACTAGCTTGTCAAATTCTAAAAAAAAAAAGAAAATCCAGCTGGTTTTGATAGAATTGTGTTGTATCTGTAGATCAATTTGGACAGGACTGCCATTTTAACAATGTTAAATCTTCCAACCACGAATATGATAGATCTGTCCATTTGTTTAGTACATCTTTAATTTCTTTCAGTGATGTTTTGTAGGTTTCATGGTACAAGTCTTACACTTCTTTTTTTTATTGATATCATAATAGCTTATAACATTGTGAGATTCCAGTTGTACATTATTATTTGTCAGTCACCATATAGATGTGCCCCTTTACCCCTTGTGCCCACCCCCCAACCCCCTTCCCACTGGTAACCACCAAACTATTCTCTCTGTCCGTGTGTTAGTTTATATTCCACATGTGAGTGAACTCATACAGTGTTTGTTTTTCTCTGTCTGGCTTATTTCACTTAACATAATACCCTCCAAGTCCATCCATGTTGTTGCAAAAGGGACTATTTTGTCTTTTTTATGGTTGAGTAGTATTCCATTCTATATATATACCACATCTTATTTATCCAATTGTCTGTCAATGGACACTTGGGTTGCTTCTACTACATGGCTATAATGAGTAATGCTGCAATGAACGTAGGGTTGCATAAGCCTCTTTGAATTGTTGATTTCAAGTTCTTTGGATAAATACCCAGGAGTGGGATAGCTGAATCATAAGGTATTTCCGTTTTTAACTTTTTGAGGAATCTCCATACTGTTGTCCATAGAGGCTGCACCAATTTGCATACCCACCAGCAGTGAATGAGGGTTCCCTTTTCTCCACATCCTTTCCAACATTTGTTATTTTTTGTCTTGGTGATTATAGCCATTCTCACGGGTATAAGGTGATATCTTAGTGTAGTTTTGATTTGCATTTCCCTGATGATTAGTGATGTTGAACATCTTTTCATATGCCTATTGGCCATCTGTATATCTTCCTAGGGAAAATGTCTGTTCATATCCTCTGCCCATTTTTTTGATCAGGTTATTTGTATTTTTGTTGCTCAGTTGTGTGAGTTCTTTATATATTATGGAGACTAACCCCTTGTTGGATGTATGATTTGAAAACATTTTCTCCCAGTTGGTGGGTTGTCTTTTCATTTTGACCATGGTTTCATTTGCCTTGCAGAAGCTCTTTAGTCTCATGAAGTCCCACTTGTTTATTTTTTCTTTTGTTTCCCTTATCTGAGTATACATGGGATTTGAAAATATCCCTTTAAGACTGATGTCAAAGAGTGTTCTGCCTATATTTTCTTCTAGGAGTTTTATAGTTTCAGGTGTTACCTTCAAGTCTTTAATCCATTTTGGGTTAATTTTTGTGTACAGTGGAAGAAAATGATCTACTTTCATTCTTTTGCCTGTGGCTGTCCCGTTTTACTAACACCATTTATTGAAGAGACTTTCCTTTCTCCATTCTGTGTTCTTAGCTCCTTTGTTGAAGATTAGCTGTTCATAGATGTGTGGTTTTATTTCTGGATTTTCAATTCTGTTCCATTGATGTGTCTGTTTTTGCACCAGTACCATGCTGTTTTGATTACTGTCACTTTGTAGTATGTTTTGAAGTCAGGGATTGTGATGCCTCCAGCTTTGTTGTTTTTTCTCAGGATTGCTTTAGCTATTCAGGGTCTTTTGTTGCCCCATATGAATTTTACTATTCTTTGTTCTATTTCCGTGAAGAATGACATTGGGATTCTGATTGGGATTGCATTGAATCTGTAGATTGCTTTAGGTAGTATGGATATTTTAAATATGTTTATTCTTCCAATCCATGTGCATGGGATATCTTTCCATTTCTTTATGTCATCATCGATTTCTTTCAATAATGTCTTATAGTTTTCATTGTTTATGTCTTTCACCTCCTTGGTTAAATTTATTCCTAGATATTTCATTCTTTTTCTTGTGATTGTAAATGGGATTGTATTCTTGAGTTCTCTTTCTGTTAGTTCGTCCTTAGAATATAGAAATGTAACTGATTTTTTAAGTTGATTTTGTACCCTGCAACTTTGCTGTAGTTGTTGATTATTTCTAATAGTTTTCTGATAGATTCTTTAGTGTTTTCTATATATAAAATCATGTCGTCTGCAAACAGCAAGAGTTTCACTTCTTCACTGCCTATTTGGATTCCTTTTCCTTGCCTAATTGTTCTGGCCAGAACTTCCAGTATTATGTTGAATAAGAGTGGTGAGAGTGGGCACCCTTGTCTTTTTCCTCTTCTCAGAGGGATGGCTTTCAGTTTTTCCCCATTGAGTATGATGTTAGCTGTGGGTTTGTCATATATGGCCTTTATGATATTGAGGTACTTTCCTTCTATCCCAATTTTGTTGAGAGTTTTTGTCATAAATGGATGTTGGATCTTATCAAATGCTTTCTCTGCATCTACTGAGATGATCATGTGGTTTTTATTCCTCGTTTTATTAATGTGTTGTATCACATTGATTGACTTGCGGATAGTGAAGCATCCCTGTGTCCCTGCTATAAATCCCACTTGATCATGATGTATGATCTTTCTAATGTGTTGCTGTATTTGGTTTGCCAATATCTTGTTGAGGAATTTTGCATCTATGTTCATCAGCAATATTGGCCTGTAATTTTCCTTCTTTGTATTGTCCTTGTCTGGCTTTGGGATCAGGGTGATGTTGGCCTTGTAGAAATTGTTAGGAAGTGTTCCACCTTCCTCTATTTTTTGGAATAGTTTGAGAAGGATGGGTGTTAGATCTTCTTTGAATGTTTGGTAAAATTCTCCAGAAAAGCCATCTGGTACTGGACTTCTATTTTTTGGGAGGTTTTTGATTACTGTTTCAATTTCTTTACTTGTGATTGGTCTATTCAGATTCTCTATTTCTTCTTTATTCAGTTTTGGGAGGTTGTATGAGTCTAAGAATTTATCCATTTCTTCTAGATTGTCCAATTTGTTGGCATATAGTTTTTCATAGTATTCTCTTATAATCCTTTGTATTTCTGTGGCATCCGTTGTGATTTCCCTTCTTTCATGTCTAATTTTATTTATTTGAGCCTTCTCTTTTTTTTTTCTTGGTGAGTTTGGCTAAGGGTTTGTCAATTTTGTTTATCTTCTACAAGAACCAGCTTTTTGTTTCATTGATTCTTTCTACTGTTTTATTTTTGTTTCAATTTCTTTTATTTCTGCTCTAATTTTTATTATTTCCCTCCTTCTGCTGACTTTGGGGGCTTTGTTTGTTCTTCTTTTTCTAATTCTGTTAGGTGTAGTTTAAGATTGCTTATCTGGGATTTTTCTTATTTGTTAAGGTGGACCTGTATTGTTATGAATTTCCCTCTCAGAACCACTTTTGCTGCATCCCATATCAGTTGGTATGGTGTATTTTTATTTTCATTTGTTGCCAGATATTCCTTGATTTGTCCTTTAATTTTTTCAATGGTCCATTTGTTGTTCGGTAGCGTGTTGTTTAGTTTCCACATCTTTGTCACTTTCCTGGCTGTTTTCTTGTAGTTGATTTCTTGTTTCATAGAATTGTGGTTGGAAAAGATGATTGTTATGATTTCAGTCTTAAATTTACAGAGGTTTGCCGTGTTTCCCAGTATATGGTCTATCCTTGAGAATGTTCCACGCGTGCTTGATAAGAATGTGTAATCTGCTCTTTTTGGATGGAGTGCTCTCTATATAGCTATTAAGTCCATCTTGTATAGTTTTTCATTTAAGTCCACTATTTCCTTTTTGACTTTGTGTCTGGAGGATTTATCCATTGATGTAAGTGGAATGTTAGGTCCCCTACTACTATTGTGTTGTTGTTGATATCTCCTTTTAGGTTTGTTAAAAGTTGCTTTATGTACTTTGGTGCTTCTGTTTTGGGTGCATATATGTTTATAAGTGTTATGTCTTCTTTGTTGAGTGTCCCTTTTATCATTATATGTTGCTCCTCTCTGTCACTTTTTACCATTTTTATCTTGAAGTCTACTTTGTCTGATATAAGTATGGCAACACCTGCTTTCTTTTGTTTGCTATTAGCTTGGAGAGTCATCTTCTATCCCTTCACTCTGAGCCTGTGTTTGTGTTTAGAGCTGAGATGTGTTTGCTGGAGGCAGCAAATTGTTGGGTCTTGCTTGTTAATCTATCCAGCCACTCTGTGTCTTTTGATTGGGGAATTCAATCCATTTACATTTAGAGTGATTATTGATATATGAGGGCTTAATACTGCCATTTTCTCTCTTGTTTTTCAGTTGTTATGTATTTCCCTTGTTTCTCATCCCATGCATTTTGGACTGCTAATTCAGTTTGGTGGCTCTCTATGATGGTTTTCTCTTTATTTATCATTTGTGTCTTTGTTCTGATTTTTTGTTTAGTGGTTACTGTGTGGTTTCTATAAAAGATCTTATAGATGAGATAGTCCATTCCCTGATAGCCTCTTGTACTCTTAGTCTAAGCAGGTTTCATCCCTTTTCCTCTCCTGTTCTAAGTTGTAGTTATCACAACTTATTCCAGTATGTGTTGTGAATATGTGGTTGAAATGAAGTGATAATATTTATTTTCAATGTTTTCCTTCCATTTATCTTGAGTTATAATTAAGTATTTGCTAATCTGTTCTGATAGAGAGTTGCAATTTTCATATGCCTATTTATCTGCTTGTTCAAGGCTTTGTAAACCCTTTCTTTCTTTCTTTTTTCAGGTATGAGGGCTTTCTTGGTCAAATCTTGTAGGGGGATGGTCTTGTGGCAATTAACTCCCTCAGCTTTTGTTTATCTGGGAAAGTTTTTATTTCTCCATCATATCTGAGGGATATTTTCACTGGATATAGTATTCTTGGCTGAAAGATTTTTTCTTTCAGTATTTTGAATATATCATTCCACTCTCTCCTAGCCTGTAAGGTTTCTGCTGAAAAAATCTGCTGAAAGCCTGATAGGGCTTTCTTTGTAGGTTAGTCTCTTCTGCCTTGCTGCCCTTAATATTTTTTCTTTATTGTTGACTTTTGCCAGCTTTACTAATATATGCCTTGGAGAAGGTCTTTTTACATTGATGTAATTAGGAGTCCTGTTGGCTTCTTTAATATGTAATTCAAGCTCCTTCTCCAGGTTTGGGAAGTTGTCAGTTATTATTTCCTTGAACAAGTTCTCTGCTCCTTTTTCCCTCTTTTCTCCCTCTAGAATAACTATAATCCTTATGTTGCATTTCCTAATTGAGTCAGATATTTCTCAGAGAATTTCTTGATTTCTTTTTAGTCTAAGTTCTCTGTCTTCCTCCACCTGAAGCATTTCTGTGTTCCTATCCTCCAGATTGCTAATTCTATCCTTCGTATTGTCAGTTCTGTTGTTTAAGGACTCCAGATTTTTCTTTATCTCATCCATTGTGTTTTTCATCTCTAAAAACACTGTGTAATCTGAGCCCACTGCTGCGATCCTTGTCAGCTGTGCCTGTCCAAGCCTGGGCCACTCCTTGGGGTTGCAGCAGCCCTCTGGGGTCTCCCACCAAATGGAAAAGTAGTCATGTGGGGGTCTCAGGATTACTACTGCCTGCTCCCACAGACCTACCAAGTTGTGCTCCCTGCTGCAGGGCTACAGCGGCACTATGTGCATTCACAGCAGCCAGGAGCTTATTCACCCAGACTGGTATCTCAGCTGCCCTCTGCTCCTAGGTCACACCAGCCATTGTGCTTAGTGGGTGGGACCTCCCCTCTGGGACTGAGCCAAAGCCACTCCCTGGGACCTCAGTGGGATTGTGGTTTCTCCCACTAGACAAAAGGGTGATTACATGGGGGCTCAGGGCTACTGCTGCCTGCTCCCACAGTCCCACTGAGACATGCTTCCCCCCTTTGGGGCCACAGCAGTACTATGGGCATTTGTGGCAGCCGGGAGATTGTTCACCTGAACGGCAAATCAGCGACCCTCTGCTCCTAGGTAGCACCAGCCTTTGTGCTTGGTAGGCGGGGCTTCCCCACTGGATCCAATCCTGTGCCACTATCTGTGGGCTGCGTGGCCCTGAGGGCTCTCCCACTAGACGGGAAAGTGATCACATGCAGGGCTCAGGGCTGTCATCACCTGTTTCCACAGTCACATTGAGGCATGCTCTCACCCTCGGGGCCACAGTGGTGCTATGATCACTCCAGCCAGGAAAGTAGTCACACGTGTGCACTGGGCTTCCTGAGGTCCAGAGGGTGCTCACCTATCTCTACCACCTCCTCGGGGGGTTAGTCCATCCACCTTCAGATATATAGCTGCTCAAGCCTCTCAGGCATCCTGATGTGCTGTGTGGGTATCCTCTGCTGATCAGTGAATGTCCGTTTAGTTGTAGTTCAAAGGGGGAGAGACACAGAGAACAGCTCACTCTGCCATGTTGCTGATGTCAATCCTCTGTTGCACTTTTATGTTTATTTCTATTTATTTATTTTTTTGCTATTGTAAATGGAATTGTTTTCTTAATTTTATTTACAGATTGTTCATTGGTAGTGTATAGCATTCAAATTGATTTTTGTATATTGATCTTGTATCTGGAAACCTTGCTGAACTTATTTATTTGCTCTAAATTTTCTTACATATTTCTAAGGATTACCTATAGATAAGATCATATAATATAAAAATAGAGATAGCTTTATTTCTTTCTTTTCAATCTCAATGCCTTTTTTCTTTTTGTTGCATAATTTCCTTGGCTAGACTCTTCAGTAAAATATTAAATAGAACTGGTGAGAGTGGCCAGCCTAGTGCGTTCTTCACTTTAGGGGGAAAAGTTTTAGGCTTTCACCGTTAAATGTGATGTTAGCTGTGGGTTTTATCAAATGGTTTATTTCCATGTATTGATACAATTCCATTTTGTCCTTTAATATATTAATAATATGTATGACATTAATAGATTACCTTTTCTTGAAATATAATGTATACTTGGGATAAACTCTATTTGGCCATAGAAGACTTTTTTCTAAATATATTATTGCATGTGATTCACCATATTTTATTTAATACAGAGGTGAAATATGCTGGATGAGTGAGAACACAGCTACTTTTGACTTGACCACCTTGTTCTGTCACAAGTATTTGGGACCATGAACAAAAGTATATTTAATCTCCTTGTAACTCAGGTCTCTCCTTTATAAAATGTAAAATATGACACCTAACTCATAGCCGGTTTTTGATGATTAAATAAATTAATATATGTGAAATGGTATGTGCTTCCTATTATTATAATTCATTTATTAATTCATATTTTTCAGGAAGAGAGTTGACATAAAGTTTATATTTTTGATCTCTTCTTATTCTGTTTGGTTTCAACATTATTCTGTCTTTATAAAGTTTGTGAACTATTTCTTTTCATTTATTAAACAAATACTCATACTTTGTTTCTCTGAAAAAATTTGTGTAATGTAGGAATTGTTACTTCCTTGAAGGTTTACTAATACTTGCTTAGAAAACATTCTTGAACTAATAATATTTTTTGGTGGCCGGGCCCGGTGGCGTAGTGGTTAAGTTCGTGTGCTCTGCTCTGGAGGCCCAGGGTTCGCTGGTTCGAATCTCGGGTGTGGACTTAACGCACCACTCATCAAGCCATGCTGAGGCCACGTCCCACATACAGCAACTAGAAGGATGTACAACTATGACATACAACTATCTACTGGGGCTTCAGGGAGAAAAAAGAAGGAAGATTGGTAACAGATGTTAGCTCAGGGCCAATCTTCCTCAAAAAATAAAAAGATTTGTTAAAAAAATAATAATATTTTGTGGTGACTTTTACCTGCTGATAATTTCTCTGATGGTTTTGGACATATTCAGATTTTATCTTTTTTTGTGTAGTTATTTATTATCTTATATATTGTTAGAAAATGTCATTTTCATTTTTTTCTTATGTATTGATTTAAAATTTTTCATATTTCTTCTTTTGATTTTTAAATCTCAATTATATATATAATTATTTTCAAATTTTCAAACCCAAAATTCAAAGTTTATTTACGCTTTTTCTTTAATCAGTTGTGATTGAGGTTTGCCTCTGTCTGTGCCTTTAGCCTTCTTCCTTGTTTTTCATCTTTATTCTATCTTGTGTCCAAATAACAGTTTATGTTTATATTCTTTATACTTATATTGAATACACATGTGTGTGTGTGTGTGTGTGTATAATTTCTATGGAGTTTTAACAAAAGGTGAGTGTTAAATTTTAAACCTACTGCTCCTTATTAACTATAAATCCATATTATCTTGTTAAATGACAAAACATTTTTAAAATATTAAGCACAATGTGACACCATTTTATAATATATACACTTATATGCATGGAATGAATCTAGATTTAAATACACTAAAGCATTAGTAATCATTACCTCTGTGTAGTTGAATTAGAGGTGATTTTATTTACCTTGTCTGGAATTTTGCATTCCTCTATAACAACCATGTATTACTGGTTTCCATTTTAAGTGGAAAAAAATCCTTTGCATTGTACTGGTATTTTCCAAAATGATTCCTTTTAATTATACCAATCATTTTATCGAAATGCTGTAATGATTTGCTGTTGCCTAAAGGATCGAGTTTAAATTCTTTAGTTTAATATTCAACGCCCTCTGTCAGCTGGCACCAAGTTGCATTTTCACTCTTATATCCTAATTCTCACTCTCAAAACATCAGTTCCAACCAAATGCTTTTACCAGCTGTTCCCACAAATTTCCCTCTCCCATCTTCATACTTTTGTTCAACCTGTTTCAGCTACCCCACTGAAGATATCTCTATGATTGTCTCCACCTATGCAAATCCTACCTATTCTTCAAAATACAATTACTCTTTCTTCACCTTTCATAAAGCTTTCCTGGAAAAAAAAAAAACTCAAAAAAAAAAAAAAAAGCCTAAAGAGAGCTTTTCTTCTTTGAATATCTTAAAGGCAATATTGCTTTACTAATTTTCTAATTAATCTTTTACTGCTCTCGCATTCATTCTAGTGGCACTAACACAGGATTGCACCTACTCCCCTGTGTTTTGGGACCTGACCAAAGCTGGCTGGCTGTGGGGGTGAGTGGGAGCTGATATTCAGCACATGTTGGCTACAAGCTGTGTTCCCTGGTAGGAGACTGCATCTGCCTAGAGGAAGGAGGACTATTTTAAAAAGTTTCCATCCATAGAGGAAGTAATGTTGCAATTATAGTCTGCCCAGACAGTGCATTCTTTTGCATTCCACACAATGTTCCAATAAATGAATAAATTTATAGTTCCTCATAATTAACTCTATCTGTTCTACCAAATTAGGATATGGATTATGTTCTGTAATTATTTGTGTATATCAGATCACCTACCACAATTCTACATGAATTTTTTATGAACAAATATGCACTACTCAGCTATATCTTACCAGGAAATGTAATCTCTGGGGCTTCCCTCAGACACATTGCTACATTTCAAGCAAATTGTAGCTGTAGCGACTTTGCCATCTAGTCTTCTAAACACCAGCGAGCAGATGAGAAGAGTTTGGAAGACAAAGGAGACATTGCATTAGTAATCACCATAACTGTTACTCATACTCAGACCTAATATCTCCTATATTCCTTTTTTAGTTAAAACAGAAGCACTGTCTCTGAGCAATAACAACAATAAATAATATTTAAAGGTTATTTTACAGGTTTCGTATACATTATCACTAGATAATAACCATGTTCTTCCATTTCTGATTTGATGTCTAGATTGGTGCCTGAAATAGTAGCCATCCTGTAAATACTTCTAAAATGGATAAAATAAATTTAATATTAATCATCACTACACATACAAGTCAGATACCATTAACTTTTTCATACAGATGAGCATATGAGATTGGAGCAGGAAAGATCAGAGCCACAAGCGCAGCAGGTGGAGTGTTCTTTCTACTGCAGTATCGCTACTAAAACAGGGAGTGGGGAAAGCACATTTCCTACTGAGCGTGGGTAGTCAAGAGTATGCTAAGCTATAAAAGTCACTTAAGGGTATTCTCTTAAGTGTAGTTAATGGTATTTCAAATCAAGTAATTTGTTTTCCTCCAAATCAGAAACTTTTTGCTGGTAGAGGCTATACTGTCTCCATTATTTGAGCAACAAACACTAGTTAATATTCTTGGAGTTAGAGAGTCCGAGTCACTGACATGATACCCAGAAAAATCACAGTGACTAAAAATAGACTTAATTTTGATAGATGTTATTAGAAATAGCCATTTTGAAAGTCTTGTTTCTAGTATATTAATTGTGGAGACGTCATCGAAGATGCTACTTATATTTATGATGGTTGTAAAAGAACACAGGTAGGAGAGCTGCTCACACAGGTGTAATGCAGGATCATGCTCCACATTCCTGCTGTTACCAGGACAATACGTGTAGCCCCTCACAGGGAGGTCACGTCGGGTTTATTCCACATGTTGTCACCAAAAATGCCTTTCTGCTTCTAAGCACCTGAAAGTAGTGTTTTTTCACAATATGAAACTTCTAACCTCCAGTTTTTCTCATTTGGCATTAGCTTCTAGGATACTCTAAACTCAACTAATAGCCCATCTTTGAGAATTGTGCAAGTCCTTGCTGCATGCATGACTTCTATGTGCTCACTTTGTGATCTCATCTTAATACTTTATCTTGATTATTCTTTGATTTCTAGAATTTATTTTATCTTAATTATCCACATTTTTGGTAACTTTCTTCGGAAGGAACCAGGTTATGTGTGTAGAATAAGAAGTTCTCTAGCACAAACTATAAAGTTAAAAGTAGAATCAGAAAAACGTGGGAACCCAGTTTACAGATAAAGAAACTGAGGCACTGAGATGTAAGTGCCTTGTCCAAGGACAAAATCAGTATTCTAAAGCCATAGCTGCATATTTTTTCACATTCCAATTCATTTTCCTCTTCTCATATAGATATATGTCTAGTGTGCACATCAACTTGGCACAGCCTTCTTTCCCATTTCACTACTTTCTACTCTCTCCTCAGGTGTGCCCTCCTCCCTATCTGTCAGACAGATTAGAGCCATTTTGATGTGTTTTGATGTTTCCTATTCATTTGAATATCTAGAGTAGGAGGATGCATGGAATCACACTCAGAATCTGACCTGGCTGTCTCATCTGCAGAAGAGGCTGCAAGGGTAAAGAAGACTTAGCAAACTTGAGACTGTGCCCCCAAACATCCTGTATGTTCTCAATTAAAAAGCAAGCTGACTTATTTTTGAGCTCAACTTTTCTATTTTAAAATTTCAACTGAGAATCTTAAAACATGCTAAATATTAAATCTTTACTTTGAAACCTTTTCTTAAGACTCCTTATTGATAAAAAATACTTGAAAAAAATACTTGAGGCAAGGTTTACTTAATGGAAAATATTTTGCTATAATACCATAAGCCTGCAAGTTAAAGTTCCCTAGTTGGAAGGAAAAATTTCTGAAGAAAACCAAAAATGACATCTGCATCAGGACTATGTCAGAAATTGTGCCAAGGAAGAGCTCAAGCTAATGAAGACATGACCAGGATCCACAAAGCTAATTAGTGTGCTGAATCTAAGAAGGAAATTTGCTGACATCACCCCTGAGTCCTAATTTGAGAATGACATCAAGTCACACTTCCCAAGGTAGTATTAAAGGAAAACCATATCAAGGGCTCTCGATAGATGCGCAAAGGAAAATATATTATCTCCACACATGGGTAAGTTTGTTTCTTTAGCTGTTAAATGGTTTATTTTAACTACGGGTTTCTCAGAGCCTTAGTATGTTAATAAACAGTGTCAGTCTCAAAGAAAGGAATGTGATGGTCACACACATAAGAGTAGATACACCACTTTAGTCATTCATATTCTAAAGGATAAAAATATAAGCTTGTAGATTGTCTTAAATGCATATTTTGGTCCTTAAGTGTGCCGAGTCATGCTTCTTGGATGTGTAACTGGCTGCACCACTTACTAGCTGTGTGAACTGGGGCAAATAATTTAACCTTTTTGTTCCTTGGTTTCCTCATATGTGAAATAAGGATAAGGATAGAATCCATACCAGGAGCTTGTTACAAAGGCAACTTGCAGTGATAAATGTATTTGGAAGCCATAGATGCATATTTTTTCACATTCTAATTCATTTTCCCTCTTCTCACATGGACATATGTCTAGTGTACACATTAACTTGGCACAGCCTCCTTTCCCTCTTCGCTGCTTTCTGCTGCTTCTTCAGAGTGTGCTCTCCTCCTCTTTCCTTAGGCAGAATTGGGCTGTTGTTATGTGTTTTGATGTTTCCTATTCATTTGGATACATAGAAGAGCCTAGAAAAACCCAGCAAATGTTAGCTAATGTACATGATTTCTTTTTTTTATGTATTATATATGTCATACATAAATATTTTTATAATCATAAATAAAATAACTTATTTGAAATCATCATATTTAAAAACATGTCCAAATTGTTAGTTCATGTTTTCATTGTTGTAACAATATACATTAAGTATTCTGTATCTTCAGTCCTGTAAATCTCTCTAGCACTCCCCCAAAGCTCAGAAGTCCTTCAAAATTTACAGAAATCTTGCAGACAGAGTCTTTGCATATTCAGCCTCCATGAACTGTTCTGAGATGAAGTCCAAGCACTTGTCTCCTTAGGAAGCATTTAGCACAGGGTTCTCTACCATCAGCTGAGTCCCTGTTATGTGTGTGATTCTTTACACCTGCTATTTCTAATCTTCATATTAGTCACATGAGGTCAATAATCTCGCTTTCAGATATAAGAAAACAGGCTTGAGGAAGTTCCGCAGCTAGTAATATATGGAACTTGGGTCATTAACCAGGACTTACTGAAGTCAAAGCCCATCTCTTTGAGCTCCACCCTGTAGCTATGTGAGATCTGAAATCAGATTGAGCAATCATCTCTCACATGGAGACGCTGGGTGACTAGGCCACCGAGGCACAGCCAATTACATTAAAGGCAGCAATTTATCCTATTGAATCCCAATAGTTCATGTTGTCCTGTAGATTTAATGTTGTGAAATTTGGGAAAAATTACTAAGGTATTTTCCTACTTTTCTATTTTTCTACTCACTAGATTCTTTTAAAAGTCTCTTTAAGTTCTCCCCATAAATCAATTGTATGCCTTGGTTTGACCATATGAGTCTTGCTTACCTGGATTCATTACTTGTTATGTAAGTGAGGTTTCACAGACGTATGTGTAGCTCATTTTCTTAAGAGGAAATAAAATACTTCATACTTTACCTCATTAATCTCCTTAGTACTCCTAGAATTTCTAAGGAAGTATCTGGCTATACGTATAAATCAGGAAGATCGGGTTCAATAAGAATGATATTAGTAAAAGGTTTAATTTGTCAAGTTGACAAGGTACTTCTTCGTTCATGACGCCTAATCTAAAACTCAGGCATTCCTCAGTGGTCACAAGTCACTAAGCAGATTATAATGAATAAGGTATGGATGTGAAAAAGGCTATCATGTTTTCAAACTTTGTGTTACTTAGTTACTCATTTTGCAATATATGTCAAACATTTAATTGTACAAGCATTATTTGAAGTGTTGCAAATACAACAGTGGACAAAACGGACAAAAATCCCTGCAGATATGAAGCTTACATTCAACTGGGGAGAAGAAGATGATAAACCAGTAAATTACACACACACGAACACACTCCACACACACCACACCACCTTGTGTGCAGGTGATAAATGCTATGGAGAAGATGAAAGCAGGGGAGAGGGAGAGCAAATATATTTCAAAGAGAGGGAGGTACAATTTTAAATAGCGTGGCCAGGAAAAGTCACTGGAAGAAGGCTCTTGCTTTTTTTTTTTTTCCTGTGAGGAAGATTAGCCCTGAGCTAACATCTGCTGCCAATCCTCCTCTTTTTGCTGAGGAAGACTGGCCCTGGGCTAACATCCGTGCCCATCTTCCTCCACTTTATGTGGGACGCCACCACAGCATGGCCTGACAAGCGGTGCATCAGCACACCCGAGATCAGAACCTGGGCCACCAGCAGCGGAGCACGCACACTTAACCACTACGCCATGGGGCCAGCCCTGTCTTGCATTTTTTTTTAAATTCATTTCCTTTTTCTTTGCTGTTGCTGTTCTGTTTTGTTCAAGTCTTTGTTTTTGTGTTTTTAAGATTTGAAAGAGGCAACGGTATCGGGGATACCCGATATCCAACGGGGATACCCTGTTGGTATCGGGGAGGAGTATCCTCAAAAGAAGAAACACCAAGTGCGAAGGTGGCTTGTGCCTCAGGTGTCAGAGGAATAGCAAGGACATCAGTGGGGCAGAATGAATAAGTAGACAGGAGAACAGGAACAAATGATAGAAGATAGTTAATAGAAGGCCAGCTCTTATTGGTCTTCAAGGCTATTCTAAAGATTTTAGCTTTGGCTTAGAGACAATAAGCTAGTAGAAGACTTTGAGAATAATAATGTGATGAGAGTTTTATTTAAAAAGATAGCACTGCACTTTTCTTCTTCTAATTAGATAGTAAGAAGTTGCAAAAGATTGGCACACTGATTTTATAATAACAAAAAGATACCCAATCAGAAAGTATAAGACAAAAAGAAACATAAATGAGCTAAATTCCTGAAAGAATAGGCGTTCCTAGGAGTCTAGAGACCCATGGATGCTTTTATCCCTGGATCCAGAGCGAGAAGAAACTATCATAAAAGAGTTTATGGAAGAAACTGCCTAACTTTAAATCAAACTTAGGTATCCTGTGAAGATGTGTAGCCTGGTGTGAGGAATCAGAGTTCCTAGGCATCTTGATCACAGAATGCATCCACAAGCATCAAGATTTTCTTTTTCATGGGCCATTTGCTGCAGGCAGCAGCACGGTAAAGACTCAGGGGTAAGCAAATAAAATAGGTGGAAGTCTTCCCAAAGCATCTAAGACCATCACTTAGTGCAAGGCAGCAGCTTGATGAAGGATTTTTAAATAACTGTGATAAATATATAAATGAACCAAGTGGAAAAGGGAAAGGAAGGTGGCATATATGATTAGATGAGGAGTTTCAGTAACACAAGGGAAACTACAAAAAGGAAGCAGTGGAAATTCTAGAATTAAAAACATCAGACATGAAGTTATTCGATAGACTTCATAATAGACTAGACACAGCAAAAGAAAGGATCAGGGAACTAACATGACAAGACAAAATTAAATTTAAAAATAAACTGAAAAGGCCATCGGAGACTGTAGGATAATATTAAATTGTCTAACACACATGTAATTGGAGTCCTAGTAGGAGATGAGAGAGGGATATAGATAGAATTATTTTTTTAATGATGAAGAAAATCAAGAAACACAACAAACCCCAAACAAGATAAATACAATTAAAACCATGCTTAGGCACATCAGAGATTAACTTCTGAAAATCTAAGATAATAAGAAAATGTAAAAATCAGCAAAGGGTTTGGACACATTACGTTCAGGAGAACAAAAATAAAGATATCTGATTTCTAATCAGAATGAGTGGAAGACAAAAGACAATGGAATGGAATTTTTACTTAAAGAAAGAAACAATCAATATGTAATTTTATAGCCAGTGCAAGTATTTTTCAAAAATTAAGGTGATATAAAATCATTTTATGACAGACAAAAGCCAAGGAAACTAATTTTCAAACTAAAGAAGAAAAATCATATGATCATATCAATTAATGCAGAAAAAACGTTTGACAAAATTCAAAATCTATTAATAATTTTAAAATCTCCACAAATTAGGAATAGGGAGAAATTATCTCAACTTGCTGAAGAGTGTCTACAAAAATCCTAAAGGATAGCTTCCTACTTAATGACAAAAGACCCAGTGCTTTCCCTCTAAGATCAGGAACATGGCAAGGATGTCTGCCTCACCGTTTTTATTCAACATAGTACTGGAATTTCTAGCCACCACATTAAGGTAATACAAAATAAATAAAAGCATATAGATTGGAAAGCAAGAGATAAAACTATCTCTATTTACAGATAACAAGAATGTCTACATGGAAAATAAAAAGAATCTATAAAACAAACAAACAAAAAACCCCTAGAATTAATAAGTGAGCTTAGCTAGATCACACAATCCAGGATCAGCACACAAAAATCAGTCACATTTCTATATATTAAAAATAAACATGTGGAAATCAAAATTAAAAACACAATACCATTTACAGTCATTTGAAAGGAAATGGAATAGCTAGATATACACTTAACAAAACATGTATAGGATACGTATGCTGAAAATTACAAAATGCTGATGAAAGAAATAAAAGAAGACCTAAGTAAATGGAGAGATATCATGTCATGGATTGAAAGATTAAACATAGTAAAGATGCCAATTCTCCCCAACATTATCTATGAGTTTAACATAATGCCTACTAAAACCAAGCAAGATATTTTTCTTTTGTACACAAAAACAAGTTCATTCTAAAATTTATATTGGAAAGCCACTAGAGTAAATAAAACAATCTTGTAAAAGTCAAATAAAGTGGGAAAAATCACTCTACTCTTACGTAAGACCTAGTATTTATTTAGACTAATCCAGACAGTGTTGTATTGGTAGGTCAATGAAACAGAACAGAGAACCCAGAAATAGACCCACATAAACATGCTCAACTGATTTTTGACAAAGGTACAAAAACTATTCAATGGGAGAAAGATAGCCTTTCAAGAAATAGTGCTGGGGCAATTGAAGGTCCATATGAAAAAGAGAAACAGAGAGAAAAGCAGCTTGTTATGTAGATAGATTTGGCCAAAGCCTAATTGTAGAAAGTGCAGAGGAGAACAGGAGGAAAGCATTTGAAAACTATGAGTACAGAATATTGTTTAGATCAGTTTTATTATAAGAGCCAAAAAAAGTTGTGAGTGGCAGGAAAAGTTAAGTATGTAGGATCAAGTGTAATGCTAACAAAAGGAAAAAAAACCTTAGCTTTTTCCTCACTTAGAAAATGGAAAATATAGATATCATGCTATCATATATATTAGAGGTAATGCTTATAATCTATTTAATTAATAGGACTTATTTTTTCCTACAAATTTCTGTTATTGTACATTGTTATTGTTATTGGATTTTAACTGCTCTTAGGTGATTGTGTCATCTGATATACTGAAATATTATTCAACATCTGTTGACATGGTTTAGCCTCTTCATAGCTCCAATATCTAGTATTGCCAAGCACATAGCTGAAATTTGAGAAATATTTATTAAATGCAATGAAATTGAATGAAGTCAAGTTACCAAATGGCTTGATTTTAGTTTTAAGGCCATTGCTCTTGTGCCTTTTACCCTTGACAACTTTGCTTAAGCAATTTTTCCCAGGACTCTTTCTTCAACCCCACCCAAATCCAGCCACAGTTCTTACACCTTCTTTGCTATCTAAAGACAAGTTCAACTTAACTCTCCTTCAGATTCATCTCCCTTAATTACTAACAGAGTTCACTGCATTGTTTTTCTCTGTGAAATCTAGTACTTACCATTTCCAACTTATATAGCACCTCTGGAACTGCGAGAGAGTTCTCATAGCTCTCTCATATTTTGTTTTCTGAGCTGGATTATATCTTCTCAGAGATGGAAAATGTATCTTTTGTTTCTTCTGTTCCTTTATATTTGTCCCAATTCCTAGAATTTCATCAACATTACAGTTATTCCACTCACACAGCAGATCATATTTGACTCTGTGGTGGAATATTGGGAGAACATAAATTCCAAGCCTTGAGTCTAATGAAATAGATTTCCTTCTTGGATAATTTATCTTAGCAATAATCTTTTTACTTTAAGCTTCTATAGCTTATATTCATTAGACCACTCACTTAATATTTACATGACACTTGTAACAGTTACTTATACTCTGGTTAAGATATGTAAGCTCCGATATAGTTTTTTCTCTTCCTTATGCCTAGCCATATGACTCTGGCTGAGTAGAGATAGCTAATGGTTGTTTGAGCCTATTGCTCTACAATGGCACAGAATTCTTTTTAGGGAGAGAATATCTCAATGAATGTTTATGTTGTTTATAGATGAGCTTTTGTTTATTATTCATAGACAAGAGAAACAAAATAAGAGCTCATTAGGTCTACATAATAAGTAATGGGAATTTATGAGTTATATCTGTATTTTGAGATGGTAGATGAGAATATAGAAGTGAAATGTAGAGAGTACTTCAAGAAAGGGGGAGAGCAAGACTCATAAAAGAGAAACATAATAAATTATACCTCATACAAATTAAAAACTTTTGCTCTGTGAAAGATCCCATTAAATGGACAAAGGCGAGTTTATAGACTGGATGAAAATATTTGCAAACTACATATTCAGCAAAAAACTAGTTCTTAGAATTTATAAAGAACTATCAACACTCAACAGTTAAAAAAAAAAGAAAGGAAAAAAAGGAAAGGAAAAGAAAACAAAAACAATCCAAATAGGAAATGAGCAAAAGACATGAACAGACATTTCGTTGAAGAGGATACACAACTGGTAAATAAACACATGAAGAGGTGTTCAACCTTGTTGGCCATTAGGGGAATGCAAATTCAAAATGCAATGCAATATCACTACACATCTATCAAAATGGCTTTAAAGAAATAGTGATAACCCTACATGTTGGCAAGAGTGAGGGGGAACTGGATCACTCATACATTGCTTAGATGCACCAAAATAAATTCTAAATGGATCAAAGATTTGCATGAAAAAGATAATATATCCTGTGTAAAGTTATTAGAAGAAAAATTCTAATTATTTTGTTCCCTTGGGATCAGGAAGCAAGAGACGAAACCAAAATGTATAAAGCACAAACTATCAGAGTTGACTATATTAAAATAACATGAGAGACAAAGGGATCATATCACTGGTCTACAAAAGGCCTCCTAAAATTGTGAATGGACAAGACAAGCAATTCAGCTGGAAAAGCAAGCACATTAGATAAATAAGGAAATAGCCAATAAATATAAGAAAATATGATTCACTTCACTGGAAGTCTTGGAAATATAAGTTGAAATGATTAGGCATCAATATTTGCTCTTCAGTTCTTTTTCTTTTCATCCTATAGATTCTCTGATTTAGCCACACAGAAAGCCTATAGGCATCCACTGTTTCTTGGTATATGTGAAAAATGGAAGTATAAGGAAGTTAGTAGGCATGTAATGGACCCTTGAGCATGGGCAATAGGAAACAGTAAATAAATAACCCCCTTTCTCTTCACTGGGTAGGCAATTCTCAGCTGCATTCTCTATAGGTGCCTTCTTTATGGTCCCTAGTAGGATTCAGCCATAGTCACCCATGGTGGTAATCAGCTAGATAATATATCCTTGGATAAACTTCCTGCACATAAGCCTTTTTCTCAGTCTCTGCTTTTTCAGGAAATTTAGCTAAAACATCTGTCTTTATTGCAAAGCAACATACATTAATTTTATATTTACAAAGTCATTTAATCAGCCTTAAAAACCTATATATATACCTTCATTCAACATGAAATATTTATTGAATGCCTATAATAAGTCCAGAATTATGCTAGTCATGGATCTAATAGTGAACAAAACTAAAAATCAGCAACAAAAAAACTTTGCTCCCAAAGAGTTTACAGTCTAGTGGAGAAAATGCACATTTAACAAAGAATCACAAAAAACAAATGAATTAAATGTTAAAGCAAGTATAAGGACAGTGTAGACTGGTAAAATAAGGATAATCTAGTCATAAAGACTAGGGAAGGTTTCTCTGAGGAAGTGATGATTGGACTGAAACCTGAGGAAGAGCAGAGGTTACCTAGGCAATGAGTATAGGGTTAAGGGAAGAAAAGGAATACTAGAGAGAATGACAAGTGCAAAGACTGGGAGGCTGAAGGATTCAGGACACACATACACGTATCATGAACAAACAGGAAACAAAACAAACAAATTAAGTATCTGGAGCAGGTGTCAGGAGGAGTTTTCTGCAACATACGGCCAGGAAGATGAGTAGGGACAATGCCAGGCAATCCTTGTGGGCCACACTAATTTTCTTTTTCTTTATCTTCAGAGCTATGAAATTGATTGAAGCGTATTTTTAAACAGAGTTGGCCTTATAAGATTTCTGTTTTCAAAAATCCGTTCTGTCTCCTATAGCTAATACTCATTGAGAGTTTACCCTGTGCCAGGCATTGTTCTGAGCACTAGGCATGTGTTACACATTGGATGCTCACAACAGGCCTATCAGGTTTGTATTGTCATCCCAATTTAAGAGTCAGGAGACTGGGGAACAGAGTAATTATCTTGTCCAAGTGCACATGGTGAATATGTGGCAGAGCAGGTCCCGGGTGACTGACTTCAGCCCTCGCACTATTAATCCCCAAGCTAAACTGCCCCCACAGTGTAAGAAGAGGGAGGGAGTAGCAGAGTAGATGTAGGTGCCCGGTTAGAAGGCTATTTCAGCCATCCAGGAGAGGGGAGAGGCAAGCTTGGTCTCGATGACCAAGATGAGATGGACAGAAATGGATGGATGGATTATGATTCTCCATGGTGAGCAATTTTGCTCTCTAATCCCACCCCAGGACATTTGGCAACATCTGGAGTAATTTTTGGTTTTCAGAACTTGGAAGGAGAACTAGGTGAGTAGAGGCCAGGGATGCTGACAATGCATAGGACAGCCTCCCACAACAAATAATTATCCACCCAAAATGTCAGTGGAGTCAAGGTTGAAAAAACCTGGTGCAAAGAAACAATTTAGGAGGAAAATTGATAAAACTTGATGGTGGATAGGGTATGTGGGATGAGAGAGTAGAAGGTGTCAGGGATATTGTATAACAGAAAAGAACTTGACAACACCATAGGAAATGTACTAGGTTTGGGAGATTAACTGGCAGATTAGTCATCTAAATAGAGTTATCATATAGTCACTAGTTTTAGTTAGTTCTAGAGCACAAAAGAGAATTCCACATTAGAGACATATATTGTGAGTCATCCAGGTATAGATGATATTTGAAATCATGAGCATAACTAGTATCTCCTAGGGTTAGATCATAGGGTAAAAGAAAATAATGCCTTAGGAAGAGCCTTAAAGGCATCCAGCGTTTAATGGCTTTTTATCAAAGGGAAAAAAAAAAAAGAGAGAGAAAGAGAGGGAGTGAGAGAGAGATCAGAGAAGTAGGAATAAAAACAAAAGAATGTGGTGTTCAAGAAGCCAAGGCAGGAGAATTTTAAAAATACAGAGTAGTGCTGAGAAGTTAAGTAAGGTAAAAAATGAAAAAAAAAAAAAATTATGTTTCAGGGACATGGAAGTCACAGGGCTCTAATCAAGAGCGAATTTGGGATGATGAGAATTTTTTGGATTAGAGTGGGGTTAGGCATGCGTGTGTGTGGGCACACACACACACACACACACACACAGAGACATCATTCCAAAAATAATTACTGAATATATTATTGAGTACTACATAGCTTACCATGCAAAATGATTAATGTTCATCCCAATACCACAAGGCATATGTTATTATCCTCATTTCACAAAAATGAAATGAAGGCTCAAAGATGTTAAGTTATTTGATGCAGGCCACATAAAAAGCATATTTTAGAACCTGGTTTCTAACCCAAGACATACAGGCTCCAATGCCCACATTTTTTCTCTTACACAGCACAGTAAGAAAAGCTCTGAACTAAATTGCATCTGCTTCTGTTGACTTCAATCTTATTTGCAAAATCTGGATTCATCTCACTCAGATACAAAATTGTTTTCACATGTTTTCTCTCTTTTTGTAAGCAAAGTAGACTATGGGGCTATTAATCATTGCTGTAACAGATAAAGCTGACTTGTAAAAACCAACCTCCATTATTCACTTGGAACCACATTGTGGACTGAGATAGTGTATCACTAAAGGGAACAGATGGCCTATGTTCCTCATCAAAATGCTTTACAAACGCATTCCTATCTGCGGTTCACAGGTTCTGAATCCATTCCTATCAAACGTGATACTCACAAGATCATCATATACAGTTGACCTTTAATTACTTTGCAATGGGAAATATAGTATATTTGTAAAGGACTTTAGAAAAAACACAATAAGCTTAGTATAGATACATAATTTAATTAAATATTATGTATTCTGATTTCAGATCTAACAATGAGAAAAAGCTAACTAAATGAATGAAATTGTCCTATAATTCCTCTTAACTGCCCTCTCTTTATCCCATTGGACTGCTCTGGTCTAAGTTCTACCCTTTAGTTAGAAAGACCTTTCTAAAATGCAAATCAGATTACTACGCCCTCCTGTTTAAATGACTCTCCATCACCTGCCGGGGAATGATCTTGAGCAAGCTGCCTCAACTCTCTCTAACTAGTTCAAGATTACAAAGTAAATAAAGTGGTTGAGTTGGGAGTAAATTCCATACTATCAGACTCCTGCTCTAGCTTTCAACCACTAAGATGTAATGATTTTCTAAAGCGGGTTGGTAAACTATGTTCTGGGGGCCAAATCCAGCTTGCTGCTGGTTTTCATATAGCCTGCAAGCTACCAAAGGTTTCTACATTTTTAAATAATTGAAAAAAATTCAAAAGAAAAATAGAATTTCATAATACATGGAAATTACATGAAATTCAAATGTCGGTGTCCCTGAAAGAAGTTTTTTTGGAACACGGCCAGGCCCATGTGTTCATGTGTCACCCATGGTTGCATTCAGGCACCAACAGAGTAGTCACAACAGAGGCTGGTTGGCCCACAAAACCTAAAATATTTACTATCTGACTTTTTATGGAAAAAATATACCAACACCTAAATTAAGGACTGTCGTTAGGAAAGAGGGACGTATGAAGCTAGAGAGGTAAGCGGAGTCAAGTTATAAAAGGTCAAATTGCTTCATCAAGAAATTTGGGCTTTATGCATCAAAATATATTCTTTTGAAGCTTAACCTCTTGTAAACAGAATTGTATAAAATATATGGATAGATGTGTATCATAATGTTGTATATTACAGTTAAACGTGTCTGAAATATGTATGTTAACATCACTTGGGTGCATTTTGCAGTTTTGTATCTTTTGCCTTTAAAACACTATTCTTTCTTAACACTTCTCGTTTAGTATCTCATTAACACTGACATCTTTTCAAAAAGGCCACCACCTCTTCTAGGAATGTGTTCCTGAACTCCTCCTTCCCCTACTGTCAGATGCCCCTTTTCTGTGCTCTCATAGCTTATGCTTCTCTGCATGGTGGACATTTTCAAATTGTTTTGTCATGATTGATTTTCGTAACTAAGCTCTTGAAAGCCTGGGATTCTTTCTTATCTTTTTATCCCTGGTACCTAAGAAATTGCCCAACATATAGTAGACAATTACTAATACAAGTTTATGAATTAATATTCAAGAAATGCCACACGCATCTTCAACCTAGTTGATCCTTGTTTTACTCAGAAGCAAAGACTGGGATCTTTTTTTGATAAAAGTCCTCAGATGTCAGAAACCTTCTCGCACCTTTGGAAAAACTAGGAGCCTGTTGGGAGACTTACATAGATAATCTTCATAAGGGACCTGAGCCTTGTTTAAATTAAAGTACCTCTACACGTGATGGGAAAAAAGTTGTTAATCATAGTTCTGCACTCATTCACTGTTCTTTCCTGAGACTAGAGAGATTTTAAAAAATACAGTCACCAAAAACTTACTACATAGAGGGGAAACAAATGCCAAGATGAATGTTTGGGATATCATGAGCACCTTATATGTATGTGGCAAATAGATTTTCTGAATGAATAGATCAGTAAATCTTTAACTAGGCCTACCGTAGAGTGTCAGAGTATCATGGAAGTTCAGGCACAGAGTTAGGGCATCTTCACGGAACTCTATGTAGTTTTGTTATTCTAAATAAAAAATATAATAAGATTATTATTCTAGACATTTTCTGACTGCTTCCTTGGAACCAGGCACTGTTCTAAGTGTTTTACACGCACTTCTTTAACTTTTTTGCAACAATCCTATGAGGCAGGTACACACTGCAGATGATTTCTCTTAATTCATGGCACATGTACTGCCTTTTCTCCACGTGTCTTTGTGGCTTCTGCCTCCAACACCCAGCGCTTACTTTCCCTGTGCATCTTACACCCAGCCTCCTGACAGACAACTTTTATTTCATTTAAATATGACCCTCTAGGTCTACCTCTACTGTGCCAACCTCTTCATGCAGAGCCTCTTCATAAACTCCTGCTCATCCTAAAGATTAGCTAGAGAGGTCCCTATTGAAGACATCAATGAATGTGTTCTTTTATTTACCCATTTTTTCACTCACTTACCATATATTTAGCTCTTGTAAGGCAGACAGTGGGAATTCAGAAATAAAAAATATGGTCCCTGACAGCCATGGTCCTCCTAAGCTTATGGGCAGTCACTGTGATGATAGGCGCTCTGAATGAAGCACCATGGATCACCTGTCACAGGAGAAACTGTGTCTAGACCAGCCTGGAGGGGCCAGAAGCAACAGCATCTAAGTAGAGAAGCCACAGAGGAAATGAAGTGTTGCTGGGAAGAGTGTTCTGAATAGGGACAGCAGCACAGGCAGAAGCACGGAGGCATGAGCCAGCATATCACTTTGAGAAAGTTCTGGTTGTCTGTTGGCTATGGAATGAGGAAGAAAGGGCAGTGGGGAGGAGAATGAGGGGAAAGGGTGTGGTGACAGATGGGGTTGGGCTGATGGATAGATTTGGGTGCCACAGCAAGGAAACAAACAGTGTGGGAGAGAGAGTGTGGGATGGGATAGGATAAGCGTGATCCTGGGATCATAGTACTGTGAGGAAAACCATCTTCTGTGGTTTTGTATTTCACTGCTTGGTAAACAGTCAGGGCTATAGTCCCTGCAGGGAGTAAGAGTTCTGACTGACGTGGTAGGTGGTAAAATAGCATGACCAAAGGTACAGTGAGATTATAGAAACGGGATTTGAAAGGTGAGTCATTATTCTGGGATTTGGTAAGCAGTTTACTTAAAAGAATATATTGTTTCACTGCAAAGTTCTTTTTTAATCGTGTGTATATGTGTTTGTGTGTGCCAACTTGCTACCAGTTTTGCACAGTTTTCGACTTTTTCTCTTTTTCTCATGTGGTATATTACTATAAACTGAGAAGATATTTCAAATTGTGGGTGGAAGATAGGTAGACTGATAATAAAAGGAAAAATTAAAAGATACTCTATCTTATAAGCATGTGTTTTTAAATACTGAATTAAGAAAAAAGAACTCATTTTAGTTAATCTAAGCAAAATGCTCTCCTTTGTAACAATTTTCTATTATTTTTAAATGAAAAAGAGAGCATTCTTATGAATAAATGAATGAATGAAATGTAATGAATGAATGAATCTTTTAAAAATATACCCTATATTTCTTTTACTGTGGAGTTCCCTGTAAAGAACAGCACATAAGAAGGGAGTGCAATGGATAAGGTTTTCCAACCTCAACTTGGAAAACAAATTAAAATGAAGAGTTAAGAGAACATTTTTTACTATGTCATTTAATTCTTATAACAAACTTATAAGGTAGAACTTACATCTATTTCATATATTGAGTTACTGAGGGAGGCCCAGAGAAGTTAAACGTCCTACCCAAGGTCAAATAATGTCTAACTCCAAAGTCCGGGGTTGTTCCTGTGTTATCTAACGTGCACAAAAATTGGTTCTAGGCAGGGACACCCTGTTTTTCACAGGCATATCTTGAATGCAAGTACCATAACATGAGAGATTTTTGAGACAGAGAAAAAGGTTCTCTTTAATGCTAGAAATAATCTTCAGCTCTCAGAGGGTGCTTATGTGTGTGTAAAGGAGCATTGCCTGCACCCTGCACATGGATTATCAGTAGCAGAATGCAAGAACTGTATGGAATTGAAGCCCGTTTAAGAGACAGCTGTTAGACCTGAGCACTGTTTTAAGGTGAACCTCAGTGATTTTTTCAAAGCTTCCAATCTATAAAATCATATCATCTTAAAGCCAGAGAAGACCTCTGAAGTCATCTATTCCTAATCCTATCATTTTTTTCTACTGATGAAACCAAGGTCCAGAGAAAAGAAGAAATTATGTAGAATATTTGACACTAGTCTGATAAAAATGTGTACTAACAATTTGCTAAGTCTTCTATGAATAGCATTTATAATGGCACTACATGCCAAGATTGATGTTAATATCTTTATAATAGAGACAAAGACCCTGAAGCTGGGAGACTTTGGGTGGCTTTCTCAGGGTTACATATCTACTGTAGTGACAAGACTAGTATTTGAGCTGACTTTGTTTGGTTCTAATTTCTGCATCACTTCAGCACTCCTCTCCCTCTCCTGAGATTACCCACTCATCCAAGTAGAACGAGGACTGGAACACAGGTAGTGTCAGGTTCTGCAGTAAAAGGTCTTCACCTTCTGCATCAGCTGTCATGTGACCATCCTGCCTACGTGAGATTGCTCCAGGATGGGGCAGGAGAGAGGAGCAGGAGCAGGGAAAGAAGGACATAAAGAATAATTCCAGTTCATCGTAATTATGATTTCCTTCTTTGTAAAAGCCTCTAGCAAATTCCGTCCCTCGTGACATCCCCCATGCCTAAGTGCACAGCACTGCACTGCTCTCCAGCTGTAAGTTCTGTACTCAGCTTCTCCAGTGATTTATTCGGTGACCTTGATCAAACCACTAAGCCTTTCTTTATCTCAGTTTCTCCATCCATAATGTGATTATAAATAATACATGCCCCCTAGCTACTTCATGGGGGTCACAAAGGCATTAATAACGTAATTATTTCTAAAGTACTTTGAAATCCTTGAGTGAAATATGATATTAAAAATATCACTGCACTCAAAATATTCCCTGACAGGCAGACTTAAATGAGAAAACTATTGCTCTCTGAGTGAAAAATATGTCTGATGGGGTACATAATTTTCCTTGAGAAAAATGCCTTTCATACAAGGGGCTCAAAACCTCATTAGTTTTGTTTAAGGTGCTGAGATTCTGTGGTGTGTAGACCATGGGTAAGAGCCTCAGGAGGCTCTGCTCTTTTCTCTACACATTTACAACTTTATTAAAACTGGAAGAGGGAATGAGATTATAAGAGCCCCCAAACTAGAGTCGCCAGATAAAATACAGAACACACAGCTACATTTGAATTCCAAACAAACAAAAATAATATTTTATATAAGTACATCCCAAGTATTGCATGGGGCATACTTACACTAATAAAATTCATTATTTATGTGAAATTCAAATTGCATGCTTCTTAATTTTATTTACTAAGCCTGGCAACTCTATCTTAAAACCACTAATTTAACTAACTTAATTATTTGTCAGTCTGAACTGGTGAAAACCTTTTGTGGAATGATTGTAAAGATAGACAATTGTATTAGTTTCAGATAATATAAAAATTAAATAAATTTTATCAGTAGTCTTACCAAGTTCCGATTCCTCCAAGGCAAATACTATGTTTGATTGTTCTTGATATCTTCTGGATTCAGCATGATTTTTGTAATATTGTAAGCATTAGATAAATGTTTGTTGAATAAATGAATCAATAAATGGCAAAGTGAATGAACAGCTGGAATTAAACTGAAGGAATTTAAAGCACTTCGGGAACTTATTTAAAAAATATATTTGGGTTATAATAAGTTACCATAATAATTCTGTATGGTAGGTTCTTCTAAGATGACTAAATTAGTTTATTAACTTTCTTTCCTTATAAGTTTTATTAAATTCAACAAACATTTATTGAAGGCCTTTTTATGTGTAAAGTGCTTATCTTGGTGCTGGACTACATTATTTATTACTTATTAGGTTATTTGTTATTAATTCTGGAGCAAATTCTACCTTCTTCAATTACAGAAATAATCACATTATAATAACTGCTTACTTGTAATTCATTGCAGAGTGAGAATATCTTAAACAAAAGCAGGAGTGGTGAGAATGGAGAACATGGAAAGATTTTGAAAAACTATTTTTTCCAGCTTTAGTGAGAAATAACTGACAAGAATTGTATGTATTTACTATGTAAAATGTGATGTTTTGATATACATATACATTGTGAATTGATTACCACAATCAAGCTAATTAACATATCTATGACTTCACATAGTTATCATTTTTTTGTTTGTGGTGAGAACATTTAAGTTCTACTCTGTTAGTAAATGTCAAGTATACAATATAGTGTTATTAAACTATAGTCATCATGCTGTACACTAGATCTCCAGAATTTATTCATCCTGCACAACTGAAACTTTGTATCTTTGACCACCATTTCCCATTTCCTCCACCTACAACCCCTGACAACAACCATTCTACTCTCTTCTTCAAGATTGAGTTTTTTAAATTGCACATATGAGTGAGATCATGAAGGTAATTTTTTTCTGTGCCTGGTTATTGCATTTAGCATAATGTCTTCAAGGTTCATCCATATTATTGCAAATGTGATGGACACTTAGGTTGATTTGATGTCTTAGCTATTGTGTATAATGCTGCAATGAACATGTGCAGATATCTCTTCAAGATACTGATTTAATTTCCTTTGGATATTACCCAGAAGTGGGATTGCTAGATCATAAAAGTTTGGTTTTTAATTTTGTGAGGAACCTCTATATTGTTGTTCATAATAGCTGTACCAATTTACATTCTCACCAACAGTGGACAAGTGTTTCCCTTTCTTCATATCCTTGCCAATACTTATCTTTTACCAATTATAGTAGCCAATCTAACAGGTGTGAGGTCATATCTTATTGTGGTTTTGATTTACATTTCCCTGAATATTAGTGATGTTGAGGATTTTTTCATATACCTGTTGTCCATTTGTATGTCTTTTTTGGGGAAATGCTTATTCAGGTCCTTTGCCTATTTTTTTTTTGGTGAGGAAGATTAGCCCTGAGCTAACATCTGCTGCCAATCCTCCTCTTTTTGCTGAGGAAGATTGGCCCTGAGCCAATCTGTGCCCATCTGTGCCCATCTTCCTCTATTTTATATGTGGGATGCCTGCCACAGCATGGCTTGATAAGTGGTGCGTAGGTCCGTGCCTGGGATCCGAACCCATGAACACCTGGCCGCCGAAGCAGAGCATGCAAATTTAACTACTACACCACTGGGCTAGCCCCCTTTTGCCTATTTTTAAATTGGGTTATTTGTTTTATTGCTATTGAGTAGTATGTGTTCCTTATATATTTTGGTTATTAACCTCTTATCAGATGTACGGTTTGCAATTATTTTCTCCCATTCTGTAGGTTGTCTCTTCACTCTGTTCATTGTTTCCTTTGCTGTGCAGAAACTTTTTAGTTTGATGCAATCCCATTCATCTATTTTACTTTTGTTGCCTGTGCTTTTAGAGTCATATCCATAAAATCATTGCCCATATCAAAGTCAAGAATGTTTTTCCCTGTTTTTTTCCTAATAGTTTTACTGTTTCAGGTCTTACAGTTAAGGTTTTAATCCATTTTGAGTTGATTTTGTATATGGTATGAGATAAGGGTTCAATTTCATTCTTCTGCATGTGGCTGTCCAGTTTTCCCAAAACCATGTATTGAAGAGACTTTCCTTTCCCCATTGTGTGGTCTTGGCACCTTTATGGAAGATCAATTGACAATAAATGCGTGGGTTTATTTCTGAGTTCTCTATTCTGTCCTTTGGTTTATATGCGTGTTTGTATGTCAGTACCGTACTATTTTTTTTTTTTTTTTTTTATTGCAGTAACATTGGTTTATAACATTGCAAAAATTTCAGGTGTACATCATTGTACTTCTATTTCTGCATGGACTACATCATGTTCACCACCAAAATACTAATTACAACCCATCACTACACACATGTACCGAATTATCCCTTTCACCCTCCACCCTCCCCCCTTCCCCTCTGGTAACCACCAATCCAATCTCTGTCCCTATGTGTTGGTTTATTGTTGTTATTATCTACTACTTAATGAAGGAAATCATACGGTATTTGGCCTTCTCCCTCTGACTTATTTCACTTTGCATTATACCTTCAATGTCCATCCATGTTGTCACAAATGGCTGGATTTCGTCGTTTCTTATGGCTGAGTAGTATTCCATTGTGTATATATACCACAGCTTCTTTATCCATTCGTCCCTTGATGGGCACTTAGGTTGCTTCCAAGTCTTGGCTATTGTGAATAAGGCTGCAATGAACACAGGGGTGCATGTACCTTTGCAAATTGGTGTTTTCAAGTTCTTTGGATAAATACCCAACAGTGGAATAGCTGGATCATATGGTAGTTCTATCCTTGATTTTTTGAGGAATCTCCATACTGTTTTCCATAGTGGCTGCACCAGTTTGCACTCCCACCAGCAGTGTATGAGAGTTCCCTTCTCTCCACATCCTCTCCAACACATGTTGTTTCCTGTCTTGTTAATTATAGCCATTCTGACAGGCGTGAGGTGATATCTCATTGTAGTTTTGATTTGCATTTCCCTGATAGTTAGTGATTTTGAACATCTTTTCATGTGTCTGTTGGCCATCTGTATATCTTCTTTGGAGAAATGTCTGTTCAGGTCTTTTGCCCATTGTGGTTCTTTGAAAAGATCAACAAAATAGACAAACCTTTAGCTAGACTCACCAAGAAAAAAAGAGAGAAGGCACAAATAAGTAAAATCAGAAATGAAAGAGGAGAGGTTACAACAGACACCTCAGAAATACAAAAGATTATAAGAGAATACTATGAAAAACTATATGCCAACCAATTCGACAATCTGGAAGAAATGGATAAATTCTTAGAATCATACAACCTTCCAAAACTGGATCAAGAAGAAGTACCGTACTATTTTGATTACTTATAGCTTTGTGGTATATTTTGAAATCAGATAGTGTGATGCTTCCAGGTTTGTTCTTTTTGCTTGGGATTGCCTTGGCTATTTAGAGTCTTTTATGGTTCCATATGACTTTTAGGTTGTTTTTTCTATTTATGTAAAAAAATGCCATTGGAAATTTGATAGAGATTGCATTGAGTCTGTAGATTGCTTTGGGTAATATGACATTTTAACATTATTCTGTCAATCCATGAACACAGGATATCTTTCCATTTATTTGTGTCATCTTCAATTTCTTTCATCAATGTTTTATAGTCTTCAGTGTACAAACTTTTTACCTCCTTGGTTAAATTTTTTCCTATTTTATTGTTTTTGATGCTATTGTAAATGAGATTATTTTCTAAATTTCTTTTTCAGATACTTTGTTGTTAGTGTATAGAAATGCAACTGATTTTTGCTGTTGATTCTGTACCCTACAACTCTCCTGAAATTATTAGTGCTAACAGTTCTTTGGTGGAGTCTTTAGGATTATCTATCTATCTATCTATCTATCTATCTATCTATCTATCTATCTATCAGATCATATCATCTACAACAGGGACAATTTCATTTCTTCCTTTCCAATTTGAATGCCTTTTATTTCTTTTTCTTGCTTAATTGCTCTGGCTAGAACTTCCAGTACTATGTTTAATAGAAGTGATGAGCATGAGCATCCTTGTCTTTTTCCTGATCTTAGAGGAAAAGCTTTGAGCTTTTCACCTTTGTTATGATGTTAGCTGTGGGCTTGTCAAGTATGGCCTTCATTATATTGAGGTATGTTTCTTCTATATTGACATTGTTGAAAGTTTTTGTCATGAAAGGGTGTGGAATTTTGTCAATTGTTTTTTTTTTTTTTTTTTACTTATCTATTGAGATGATCATGTGGTTTTTATCTTTCATTCTATTAATGTAGTGTATCATATTTATTGATTTGTGTGTGGTGAACCATCTTTGCATCCCAGGGATAAATCTCACTTGATCACAGTGTATGATCCTTTTAATGTGTGGTTAAATTCAGTTTGTTAGTACTCTATTGAGGATTTTTGTATCCATATTCATCAGGGATATTGAAATGTAGTTTTCTTTTCTCTTTATGTCCTTATCTGGCTTTGTTATGAGGGCAATTCTGGCCTCATAAAATAAGTTTGGGAGTATTCCCTGCTCTTAATTTTTTAGAATAATTTTAGAAGGATTTGTGTTAATTCTTTTTTAAATGTTTGGTAGAATTCACTAATGAAGCTATCTGGTCCTGGACTTTTGTTTGTTGGGAGGTTTTTATTAGAGATTTAATTTCCTTACTAGTAATCAATCTGTTCAGGTGTTCTGTTTCTTCATGATTAAGTCTTCTTTTGTTGTTAGTGTCATTGAGTCAATTCTAACTCCTAGTGACCCTGTGTACAGCTTAACAGAATCCTGCCCATCTTTTTTGCACCACCTTGTCATCTTCCAGTGCTGTATCAGACAATGCTCCACTGCTATTCACAGGGTTTTCATGGCCAATTTTTTTGGAAGTGGATGCCACATCCTTCTTCCTAGTCCATCTTAGTCTGGAAACTCTGCTGAAACCTGTCCAGCATGAGTGATCCTGCTGTTATTTGAAATACTAGTGGCATAGCTTTCAGCATCACAGCAACACCAGCCACCACAGTATGCAACCAACAGACAGGTTGTGTGGTTCCCTGACCAAGAAAAGAAACCCAGGCTACAACAGTGAAAGTGTCAAATCTTAACCACTAAGACCACTAGGGCTGGCTCAGTCTTGGTAGGTTGTGTGTTTCTAGGAATGTATCCGTTTCTTCTAGCTTTTCCAATTTGTTGGCATATAATTATTCATAGTAGTCTCTTATCCTTTGTATTTCTTTGGTATCAACTGTAATGTCTCTTCTTTCAGTTATAATTTTGTTTGAGCCTTCTCTCTTTTTTTCTTAATTAGTCTAGCTAAAAGTTTGCTAATTTTCTTTATTTGTTCAAAAAATTGGAACATTCACAAATATTTGGAAATTAAACAACACTCTTTTTGAAATAAAAAACATATTTTGAGACAGATGAAAATGGAAAGACAACATACCAAAATTTATGGGGTACAGAAAAAGTAGTTCTAGGAAGGAAGTTTATAGCTGTAAACACCTACATTAAGAAAAAACAAAAGTCTCAAATAAACAACCTAACTTTACACCTCAAGAAACTAGAAAAAGAAGAACAACCTAAGCCCAACGTTAACACAAGGAAGGAAATAGCAAAGATAGAACAGAAATAAATGAAATAGAGACTAGAAAAACAATTGAAAAACTATTCAGAAGTCAAGTTAGAAATAAACATATGTAGGTGAAGAAAGAAATTAACAGAGAATAAAACCTCCACTGAGATGTGAAATAGAGCCTGGAATCTGAGGGCAGACAACCTGGGTTCAAATTTTGACCCCTTTCAAGCTCCGTAATCTTGAGACATTTACTTAACCTCTCAAAGCACAGTCTTTTTAATTATATAGTGGGAATAATAGTAGAACCTATCACATGAGGTCATTGGGAATGCTGTACAAGATAATGCAACTGAAGCACTTAACCTAGTCCCTGGCAGGAAAGACACACTCTGCTCTCCAGTTAGCTTCTGTTACCATTCATTGTATTATTATTGAAGCAATTAGGATGTATTATTATTGAACCACATCTCTGATTACTTATTTATCTGAAATAAGTAATTTAAAAAATATATTTTATATAAAATCAATTATAATTATATTCCAGAGTTACATTTATAATTCACATAAGAATGAACATAGAATACACAGATTCACATAAACTTAAAGTTTTGCAGGCCACATGGGACTCTGTGCCCAGACTGTTGTGACATCATTTACTTTTCTCTGTTATTAAAATTATTACAGTGGTAATGTTTGAGAAGCTCGAGGGTAAAAAATAAAAAATAGTTTCAGTATATGTTGATGTAGAGTACATGCTCAATAAAAGCTAGTATTATGTTCTAGGCTTTTTATATTTGTTATCATGTTTAATTCCCACAAGTAACAGTTACTTTAAGATTCATTATTTCCAATGTACATATGAGAATGGAGAGGCTTAAAAGGTTTAGAAACTTTTCCAGGGCAGTCTAATTCATAAATGAGTTGAAGGGCTATGTTTGCCTGATACCAAATCTCTTGCTTTTTCATTTCACATCACCTCTCCAGTGGACAAGTGTGGCCAGGGCCCGTATTGTGGGGGAAGCAGCCCCATAGAAACGTAGAGAAAGGGTTCCACGGTAGAGCTCTACGTTTACTGTGCTTCATAATGATCTAGGCCATTCAGACATGGTTCCTTTCCTAAAACTAACCTCACTAACCAGCAAAATAAACTCATAAACTGAAAAATGGTCATTATAGACCTTGATGACTAGCAAATAATAAAAATGATAATGACCCTAGGAACCTAATTGTTTCTGAGTCTATCATACAGCTACTGTGGGAGTATCACCACTGAGAGAAGAGCATGAGGAAACTCCATCTGCAAGAGGACATTTCCTGCCAGGGCTAGAGGTAACATCAGTGAGTCTCAGTCTGGTGATGGTGTTAATTTCAAGCTCTGTCAAATACATGAAATAATAAGGCTACAATATCTTATTCAGAACAAAATTATAACATTAACTGCTTCACTAACAGTGAATAAATGACCCTTTGACACATACTTTGTATTGATGAAGCAAAAAGAAGGTGCTAGAAGAAAAAAGACTGATCTGCCTCCAACTATTTTCCCTAGGCCTCTCTTGCTTTTCTGTCTGTTTCTCGTTTTTCTTTCCTGCAGCTCCGAGTTTTAGACTGCCTTGCTCTCTGCACCTTGCCCGCTTATTCAAGCCAGTTAATCACTAATTACCTCATTTATGACCTCACTCATGTATTTCCTCAGAGGCCCATTTTGTCTCCAGTCCAGTGGTTTAACTTTAGTGTGCGTCTCCATCACCTGGAGAGTTTGCTAAGGTAAAGATTGCTCAGCCCCACTAGAGCTTCTGATTCTTGGAATCAGAATTTGCATGTGTAACAAATCTCTAAGTGATGCTGCTGGTCCAGGGCACACTTTGAAAATCACTGCTCCCGCCAGAGAGACCCTGGCTCAGATAGGCTTTTGGTTCAGTATCCAGCTGTTTGCTGTGGGTAACCTATTCTAATCTTTTGGCTCAGTATCTAGCTGTTTCCTATTAAATGACCAGTTCTAATTGAACCTGTTGTCAGAATCTAAAATCCTTGCAGCCCCGCCTTTTTTAACTCCTTGCCTAACCTCTATTACCTATTCACAGAGCATACACACCTTGCCTGATTGTGTATCCAATACCTGTCCTCCCCTTATATTCATACCCGATATCTACAGTGCCTATTGGCAAACAGCTCTGAAAAATTCAGACAAGAAGCAGGTTCTGAAGTCAGACAGATCTGGTGTGAACATCAGCCCCAGTGCTTCCATTTCACATGTTCCATAATCTCACCGGGTTTGCTTCATCACCTGAAAAGTCAGCTTAAACAATACTCAGCTTGCAGAGCTGCTGTGAAGATTACAGAAATTAACACCGAGGTTCTCAAATTTAGGGGCACATCAGAATCTCCTCAGGATTTGTTGAAGCACAGATTTCCAGACCTCAGCTCCAGAGGCTCTGAGTCTAGATGTGAGGTGGAGCTCGAGAAGTTGCACTTATGTTAAGTACCCAGGTGATGCTGATATGGCTGGTCCAGTGACCATATTTTGAGAGCCACTGAACTGATAAAATCAAAGGGCTTAGCATAGTGTCTAGTCATCTGTATGGAGTCAAAATGCCATTTTCCTCTCTTCCTTTTTATTTTGATTGATCCTTGCGGTCTTCATTATTTGAATAGATCCATAGAAACTTCCTTGTCTTAATGTCTGCCTAACCTTATTTCTCTAAATTTGACATCCCCATTTAATAGTTCAAAGTCCATACCTTTTTTATTCTTTACCTTCATGACCAATCTGGTCCTATTGCAGTCCATTTCATTAGTAATAGGGCATTTTTATCCAGATTTAAGGCTCTTAATATCTTCTCTGTTTCTCTACATTTTCAGCTACATGTGGCCTCTCCTCAGAAACTCTCTCCCGTAATTAGTCATAACTTTGGCAGCAGTGGAGGTATGAGACCTGATTATTTTCTGCTCCAGGTGAAGGCAGAAGATCATCTGAACTCTCGCTGTTGGAGAGGCTTTGAATGCACCATTCTGTTAAAACAAACAGACTGTCTCAATGCAAACAGCTGTGTCTGCCCCAAACACTTTCAACTTTTGAAAAGCAACAGCAAGATAAAAGAGAATCAAATCTATTTGGAAATTTGTCCGCTGGCAGTAAGCCTCTTGTTTCTCACTCTAAAAAGAAGCTTTTGAGCCTCCACTTTTCTTTTCATCTCCCTATGACCACTTCTCTTCCCCACACTTGTGTGCCTATGCCCTCCCACACTCCCTTCTCCATCCAGTTGTGCCCTGCTGAAGGGATGCAAAAGGCAAAGAGCAGACTGTGCTTTTAAGAGATAAAAGCTAACATGCTCCATTTATAATGCCTTGCTCTTCCACTACATCTCTCATCTAGGCATCTCCAGCCACTACATAAATGCTCTACAGGACTTACTATTGTCCTGAATTCCCAAAAGTGAAGTTGAATGTAAGCCACTCTCTTTATGATATTGCATCTCATCAACACCAATGGAGTGTAGACTAATTTAAACAGTCCGTGTGCTTTCTGTAGCAGCTCCTGTTTCTCTAAAATGTATTAATTGTTTAAAGAGCATTGTAGATAAATATTAGAATGTAGTTTCTGTGTAAAAGTGTTCTCTCGGAATGAATTTTGAAAAATTAACTTTAGGACCAACTACATATGATAAATGACATATGAAAGATCGAGTGATTTAAAAAACCAATTCTAAAATAGCACACTATAACAGAATCCATATGAGGGAGTCAGTCTAAACCTGATTATAAAGTTAAATAGAGGGCTGGACTTTAAATGTGTCCCCATCCCCCCCTACACACACTGGGCACTTTAGAGAATGAAGAACAACTTCAAGAATGTCATTCTTCTTGCGCAGAGTTTCAAAGAGTGTTAGACATCCAGCGTGAAATTCAAGTTGCTCCACCTTCTGAAGACTGACAAAATGCTACAGAATTAATCTGGGAGCAAAGAGCTAACCCCAGTGCCCAAAAAGTTTCCTCAGTCTTCTTTATTGCTAAATATTTTCTCTAACTAATCTTTTTTTCTCTTTTGCATTAATACAAACTAAAGTTTCTAAAGCAGATTTTACTTTAAAATCTGTAATTAGTTAGAAGTTAATCCACAGAAGTTTGTACTTGCGGAGATGAAGCCATGCAAAACATAATCCCTACAGTCAGAGACATGAGGTTCATTTGCAGCAACAATTATCCATCATTGAAAGTACACTGACATTCCTTGACTATCCGCTCTGGGGCATGGTGATGCATATATTATTTTATTGGTACTAAATAACAATGCTGTGTAACAAATATCAACAACCAAGTGTTTCAAGTAGTGTTAGAAGCTTAGGGAGGATGTGTAACTTGATTGAGTTTATATCCTAGAGAGAGCATCAGGAGTAAAGTCCAAACCTGACTAGATCTAAAACCCATATTCTGTGTTCTTGACAATTATTGCTTCTACCACAGATGATGAAAGAAACAGCAACCTTGGCTTCATCAAGTTTAGTTGTTTTTTCCTATACATACAACATGATTTTATGTGTGTGATTTAATTAAACTAAGCAATTAGACATTGGTATTTGCTTAGCTTGAACAGTAACTGGTTAGCCACTTGTTAGGTTAAGGAGATTTAACCACACTTAAAACAGTAATAACATGTTTAGATTTGGTTTCAAGGATCGTTTACCAAACCAGTAGTTTTCCACATCCTGGGAATGTTGTGGTTGTTCAAGGGCTGCTGCTGGTGTTTTGTGGGTAGAGACAAACGTAGTAGAGCATGGGAGTGTCCCCCAAAATGAATTGCCCTGCATTCTGCATCATTTTCAAATATCTTAATGGACATTAATGCCGGGGGGAAAAACTTGTTTAAAATTTTTGAGCCTGAAACTTAACTTCATTTTACATTAAAAAAAATTGTTTTTTTTGCATGGTTTTAATATTACTGAATTTTCCAGGAATGTAACTAAACTGTAAATTGAGGCAAGGTTTTACTTTTTTTGTTAAGAACGTTGCCAAGAATTGTTCACTCTTTTGGAAAAGCACATCATGAGCAACAATGCTGTAATATCTGAATTGCTAAAAAAATACACCTGTTTCAGGCAGTTTCTATACTGTTGCTTTCATTGTGATTCTATGTACAGATGCAAGTGTTTATTTCTTTGTGTCTTCTTAATAGAACTTCCTGGTCATTTGCATATTGAAAAGCATATTATTTCATTACGAATTACTCTCTTTTTGTTTCTCCTTTATATTAGTCTTAGAACAATGTATTTTTTAAACATTGTGTTGGTAAGTTACATTATCTATAAATTCCATTTCAAAATAGTAAAGGGCATTATTAAACATTTATTACAAAATGGTGTATTGGTTATTATAGGGTTGAAAGCCACTCAGCTAAGCTCTCAATTGCCTCCACGAGTTCTTTGACTTTAACCTTCTTTTTATCTTTCAAACAAAAACAAGTTAAATGCAGACTTCTACCTTCCCCTTGACTGGCATAGTCTTTATTTATTTTACTCTGAATGGAAAGTATAGGTCTGTAGTACTTACAAAGCTGTAACTCAAATAATTTGGTTGAAAAGTATCAAGACAGTTAAAATAATAGTCTAGAATTAAAATACCTATTAAAACACCAGGTTACATGCATTAATCTGACAAGGATTGGAAAGACAGTGAAGCCCAGTGTTTGCAGTGATGGAGGAGACGGTGCTGCAAGGAGCGTCAGCTGGAGCAGCGGTCCTGGATGGGCACTGACAGGCACGTTAAATATATGCATATATTTTGACTTAGCAATTCTGTTCCTGGGTATGTATCGCAAACGTATCCCTGTATACGTACCTCAAACAAATTCTCACACAAGTCCATAGAGAAATATATACAAAAATGTTAATTACAGTATTGTGTATGGTGATTGAGAATGGGGGCAACCTGTGTGGCCAGCACCAGGAGAGGGACAGGAAAACATGTAGAGTTTTATGCAGCAATTGAAAGCATTACATTAGGTGTACACATAGGAAGGTGATGAATCTTAGAATGTAAATGATAAATAAAAACATTTAAAGGAGCCCGCCCAGTGGCATAGTGGTTAAGTTCACATGCTCTGTTTCAGCAGCCCAGGGTTCACAGGTTCAGATCCCTGGTGCGGACCTACACACCACTCATCAAAGCCATGCTGTGGCAGTGTCCCACGTATAAAGTAGAGGAAGATGGGCACAGACGTTAGCTCAGGGCTAATCTTCCTCACCAAAAAAAAAAAGAAAGAAAGAAAGAAAGAAAGAAAATCTAAGAAAAAAATGTGCTATATAATAATATACTACTTACATAAATTAAAAATAGGCAAACAATATGTGCATTTTGCAACAATATGTAACAACAAAAATACATATTAAACACATTGAAAAAGTGGCCTGTAGTTGGGCAGATGCAATGATAATGTAATATTGGGCTAAAAGGTAATAAAGTATTAATTTTTAATTTTGTTACAGTCTATACAATCAAATGAAATTTCAAAATTATGTTTTATTTGTATTGCTTCATTGAAAAGATGCATAATGTTATAACCAATAAAGCTCTTTTTTATAAACCAGATTACTTTTCCCTTGATATAAAGCTGATGCATGCTAAACGCGAAGTCAGGGGTTCTTACAGGGCGCATACAATTTCACCTGGGCCGCCTTCCTCCAAGTTCCTGTAAAACTCCCTTCCAGCCCTGGCTCCCGCACCCTCACTGCCATGCTTCCTTCCACATTTTCACTCTATTCTCCAATGCAAAAGTTCAAGAGCCAGTTTAACAATTGAGGAGTCACCATGGAGGATGGGGCTGGGGAGAGACTGCTGCAGGACGCGCCAGGATTCTCCTCGGTGGGCCCAAGCAGGAGAGGAGAGGGCCGGGGAGGCTTCCCTGTAAACACTCGTGCCAGCACCACGTCCAGCAGGGCGGCTTCGTGGACTCCCACCAACTCTGCTCACAGAGAACGACGTTCGTTCACTCGCAGAAGTAATCTGGAAAGGAAGGCGCAAACCAGCCAGGTCTGTTTCTCAAATCGGGCTTTGAAAGAATGTTTAAAAAAAAAAAAAACAATAGTAAAACAGTTCTAAAATCGTGTTATCATTACAGAGATAATTATTTATTTTAAAAAAAGGACTTGTTCTGGCCTGGGTATTCTGATCTCGATGGTGGTATATACTCCACCAAACTTTTTCACCAAAGCTTACCTCAGATTCAATAAGCAATCTAAAGACTATCCATTCTCCTTTGCTTCAACATTTTGATTGTGAATTCAATTTTCAGAGTTCCAGACTTCAAAATGGAAGGACCCTGAATATGGTGACAGGTATTTCAGTTACAAGAAAGGAAAAGCCTCAATTATAAAAGATGCCCTGGTATGCAGTTTGCACAGGAGAGTCAAGTAGATTTAGTTTACCTTTACCCTTGAATTCAATCATTAGCTGCTCTAAGTGAGTTTATGAAACTATAAAATTGAAAGCCATAATTGGAATGTGGCGATCCAACCAGATGTTGACCAGAAGTGAGTCTATGCCTGTGTGGTCAGTTTGCCTTTCTCGATGCCATCTCTCTCTTTCTGATTCCTTTCATTGTAGCTTAATGGATCATCTAGCACCAAGCATGATAACTTATGCACATAGGTGAATATATTTTATATGTCTAAATAGTGACATTTCTTGTGTATCCCATTCTTTAAGTAAAAGGGACTACTTAATTTAACCATGCACTGTACCTAACCTAGAATACAACTATACTATGTACTCAATAAAAATTTGAAATTAATCAAAACTATTAAGGTGCAAAGATTATGTTTTCTACGTTGTATCGTGTTCCATATAAAGAAAACCCCCTGTCTATTGTAGAGGAAAAGAACATTGAAAGGACTCATCTGAAGAAGAAAAAAAAGGAAATATAGTAGTTATAGGGTGTTCTAAAGATGTTCTTCTTAATAATTTCTTCCTACCATTTTCTGTAGTTCTTCACTTCCTTTTGTGAAACCATCTGAGTCATCTTCTCTTGGGATGGATTTGATTTACACGTTTCTCTCCTGAGCAGTCTGAGAACACCAGGTGCCCACTCGAGTGACTGACACAGGCTTGCTGGAATGCAGGTTGCCCTCATGCCATAGCAGGCAATTAAGCTGAACCAAAGTGTGAGTTAAGATTATGAATGATCTAAACATGTGACCTTTACCTAGAAGGCAGTGGGGAGTCGGTGAAGGGTATTTGATGGGGAAATTATCCGGGGAAAAACAACAACGTTTTAGTAACCATAATCTTGCAGTGCTATGTACTATAAAACCTCTGGGTCAGGAGTCAGGAAGACCTGAACTTAAAGTCTAGCTCAGCCAGTTTCTAGCTGTGCAATATCTGAAAAAATTATATAAACTCCTTTGAGCTTCAATTTTCTCATTTTAAAATAGACATAAACTTTCAAGGTTGTTTTAAGGATTTAATATGTCAATGTGTATAAATCATTTAATGCATTGCCTCACACATGGGTATTTTTTAAAATTTTCAGCTATTACTGAATAGAAGCATCGGTGTTCAAGGTGTAAACTGAGTTACGGTGAGGGAGAAATCGCAAGCGGGGAGAAGACATGGTCCGACCCACGCTGCACTCTTTATCCTAATTGTTTCAAGGCTTTGGGCTTGAAATGGACATTGGTCTAGTGGAATGTGATCCAGTATCCAGAATTTATTTGGAGTAGATGAGTAAATTGTATTGATGACTGTTTTATGTCAGCAACAACTGTGCAATCATATTCATGTCTGTTTTGTGCAAAAAAAAACTGAGTGTGCTTTTGAGTGCTTGGTGCTTCAGGGACAGAATGTGAGATCATAGTTAGTTAGGATATAATTGGGAATGTCAGCCAAATGAGCTGAAAGCAAATGTTCCTACCTAAGAAATAGCAGCATGTGCCAATAACAGTACATCTGCTAATGAAATGAGGGTGCTAATAAAAAAATGTTAAAATTGGTAAGAATTTTGGAATGTCAAATTATGCATCCCTTAAAGAGGTAAAACTTTCAAAATATAATTTTTCTGCAGTCTATTGCAACAGTAGCTGCCACTTTTCAAGACCTAACTATATCCCGAGCTCTGCATCCATTGTCCCATTTCATCCTCACAGCCACTCTCTGTGATAGGCATATCCCCATTTTGCTACATAGGAAGCTGTAACACAAAAGGTATGTTTCTTGCCCAAGGTCACTCAGCCATTAAATGGTGGAACTGGTATTTGAATCCAGTTCAGTTTATTTTTCCCCCACAGTCCATGTTTACTCCACCAAATGGTGCTGTCATGCTGCCATTATGTGGAGGGCTCTAATTGCTAAACACCGTGAAATATAGCAAAACGTTAAGCTGGAGTGATAACAGAAGAAACGCAAACAAAACCAGTAAATTCTTTTAATACTTATTTTTAATAACATTAATGGCTATAAGAGCATCATCTAGGAAACTTTTTGCTTCACCAATTCTGATTCTATCATCCTGATTTCCTAGCAAATATGAACTTTCAGTCAATATTCAAGAATGCCTGAGACACCTATATATGTGATATTTAATGGAATTAAATATATATTCATACCTTTTTCTTTGATTATACTGACACAGATCTACAAAGCTTAGAAGAAATATTAAAACTATTAGACACACAACCACAACAAGAATAGTCACCTAATATTTAAAATTTCTGGTAAAAATACAACAGCTTTCCACTAATGTTTATATGTGGTAATTGTACACATCTATTCCATATTGTCTGAAAGACTGCAAATCACTGTCTCGATCAGATCCTCTCTAGCAGGCACACATGGTGCAGACCTCTAATGACTGTCGGAGAGAAGCTATTAACAGGAAATAATTAACCCTGTGATACCTGCCCCTGCTGATGGCCTTTGGAGGCTCCCCCCACCCCACTGACCCCACACACCACTTGAACACCTTTGGAGAGTCCACTGCTCTCACAGTTTCTAATTTACAGTGCCAGCCCTGAGCTCCCACCCAATCTTGCACAATCTATTGCCCACATGACATCCATTTACTTCTTTACGTTAAGTTTACTGGATCAGAAGTTCACAGTATCCTTCTTTCTTCTCTGCCAATGAGAGCTCATCTCCTGAATAACTGACTTATGTCAGTGGCATCTCCATTTTGTTTTAAAGAAATGAATGGAAGAGAGTTTGTAGCGATACACTCACATGAAAAAATACATGCTAATTTTACCAATGCAGTGCAGATTGACACATTTCAGCACCAGGGGAGACAAAGTGGGTTTGACAGCCTTGCCTTTGACTTGGAGGGTCACCCCTCCATACTGAGGATGGTGGAGGGAAGCTAAGAGTTTGCTAGGAAAGTAAATCGGGTGCCAGGTGGAATGAAAATAAAAGGCCTGTATTCTCTTCTTTGTGTTTTCAAAATTTATTTTATAATAAATGTATTATTTTTAATAAAAATTAAGATACTAAAGTTTTATTAAGGTGACTCCTGCTCCTTATTAACAACAGCAAAAAAATATCAATGGTATTAAAAAGTACAAAAAGGAAAAAAGTGAGGATAAAAATATCATCATCTAGTATAAATCATATTAACATCCTTGAAATCTTTTTATGGGTATATACTGAAAGAGACTTATAATTATACATAAATACCTGAATATGTATTTTGAAAAAATTTTATAAAATGGAATAAAATTATATCGCATAGTATAAATCATCACATTTATTTTAGCTTAAAAATATCAAAAGATAAACAAAGGTAAAATTCAAAAAGTTGACAAACATAAAATATTTAATCAAAACAAGAAATATTGATTTCTAAAATGTCCCTTGGATTAAAAAAACTATTACGAAAATCATTAACATTTTACATTCGCAACGATTTCACATTAACTATGTGTTTCAGTTTTACATGTAGCAATTTTCTCCCTACTTCAAAACTGAAACAGCATCACAAGCTTTCACACCTCTTCCATCCTCTGACCTCCATATTTTTTTAGTTAATGAAAAAAATTTTAACCCTGTTAGAGTTCAGGATATTTGCATTCTTTCCTATAAGTGTAATTACCAGATGGCTTTAATCTTATTTCAATGTCTCAGAGAATTCAATATTTACCACCAGTTTTTTGTCATAGCTTTTCCATTCCTTAGTCCTTTATTTTGTTTTATACGTTTCCTAGCTCAGTTCATCACAATATAGCTATCATAAAAATGGGTCATATCTGGGATGTTCTTATTTCTTGCAGTATTGGGATTTTCTCCGTGTTTTTCTATTTAAAGAAAAACTTGGTTAAGTATAAATTTCTTGGGTCATTTAAAATTGCGTAGATACTTGGAGGCATGCCTTCAAGTCTTCTGGCGTTAAAACAGCACTTTCACCACAGCTGTTTAGGTTGTTTGGATTTTGCCAATTTTTTTTTTTATAGAAAGTGGCATGCATACAGCTTTTATTTCCAAGTTCTTACACATTAGATTATATCTTTCATGTCCTTTATCAATCGATAGAAGATTGACTGGAAGTACTATTTGCCCAGTTATTTTCCTTCCTTTCAAGTCATTCCACTTCCTTCTAGCAGACTACACTTGTGTTTTCCCTTATAAGTGAGTTGAGTTTTATGACTGAATAAGAAACGTTTTTTCCATTACTTTGGAAGTTCAAAACAGCTCATACAAGTTGCCTGTCCTTGCTGTCTCCACTTGTCTTCTCCCTCCATGACTGCTGCGCAGTCTGGCATCCTTTGCACCCACCTCTAGAGGAAGAGCTCTGACCACTGGGCAGCCCACCCCTTCTCACCCCTCAGGGATGATTCTCAGTGCTCTGTGTATTTGAAGTGCCAGCAGTGGGGACACAGTTGATTATTTGTTTTTCCTTGTCCTCCACATCTATTACATTCTATTTCCATTAATCTCTCTGTCTTTTTCCTCTGCCTTTACTGTAATCATTTCAAGCCTCTTTTCTACTTCAGCATTTCCATTTTTAGCACACCCATTTCTCCCTTACTGTTTTAACTTTTATTCTTCTTATAATAATAATGTGTTTTATTTTTTTTTGCTTTCTATCACCTCCACCAAAAAGAAACTCCACTTTTTTGTTACTTAGTATGCAATTTTTTGATTTTTTGCTCTTGTTACTGAATTCATGCTACCAATTTCTTCTAAAGCACACACCCGAAAGTAAAAGATGAAAGAAATATGGCTGGCCAATAATAACCAAGATAATATTAGTATAGTTATATTAATAATAATAAGGGGAAAATACATTTACAGATGAAGAGGGGTATATATATGGTAAATAACAGAAAAATGAAAAATGTAACAATAAAATATAAAAATTCTAAACTTGTACATACACAATCATATAGCATCAAAACATTCCAAGCAAAGTGCCAGAACTTGAAGTAGAAATTAACAAATCCCCAATTGATCTAATACTGTCAGAAATATTAATTTACATATGACAAGAACCTAGTAAGGCCATAGAAGATTCACAATAACCCTATCATCAAGCTCAATATATCATAGATAGAGACCAATAACCAACAATTTTACAATATACATTCTTTTCAAGCACAAAAGGAACAATGATCGTTGTACTAGAAAATATCAAAAACTAACAAAAAATCAATATCATACAGATCTTGTTTTCTGATCACAATTAAATAAAATTAGAAACCAATAAAACTGCAAATATTTAGAAACTTAAAGTCATTCTAAATACTTATGGAGAAAAATAAAAATCGATATTTCTTTTAATAATTTCAATCAATGGTATAAATTTTCTTATAAGTGCTATTTTAGTTGTCATAAACATTGTTTGTAGTGTGTGCCTTATTATTGAGCTCTGTGAATGTTCTCTAAATGTCCATTAGGAGAACTAGAAAGTGGTATTTTAGTTTGACAACCAAATTAAGGTTTCTAATCTCATAAGGAAAACAATTCAAGAGCAATGGTTCTCAAACATTAGCATGCAGTGGTATCACTGGGAGGACTTGTCAAAACATAGATGGTTGAGCCCCACTCTTGAGTTTCTGATCCATTAGTTCTTGGATAAGGACCAAGAATTTGCATTTGTAACAAGTTCAGAGGGGATGCCAATGATGCCCATCTGGGAACCACATTTTAGAAACCACTGGAGTAGAATGGTAAATTAGAGGTGATAAATTGGAGGCAACAAATACAAATTATTTTCCCAAGGAATGAAAGACATTTTGAGTTATTAGGAAGGTAGGAAATGTCTTTTTTAAAGGGGAAGATGAAACACATATGTGAGCTAAAAGAAAGAAGATGGTAGGAAGATGTTCATTCAGCAAGTCATGAACAAGCATTGAGAGGGATTAGAAATACATATTTTTTGTTTGTGTGTGTAACTTTTAGTGATCCAATAAATAGTTATTGGGAGCTGACTTTGTGCCTACTGCGCCGGGAAGCACAGGAATGACCACAGGCAGCCATTTTTTTCCGAGTGATTGCGGATGAGTGGAGCCAGCAGCAGAACAGCAGATGGTAATTACAGCACGTGGTCTCTGATTGCACCAAAAGGGAGAACCCAAGTCAGCCCAGGGAGTTCAGAGAACATTTCCCAGGAGAAATTACATCTGATTTGAGTCTTTAAGTCTCATTTTAGGAAGAAGAGGGGGCACTTCCTCTGAGACAGAAGGGAATTTGCATTACATTAGAAATCCCTGGATTAATAAGTAGGTGCTTATTAAATTTAAATTAAAAATAGAAAGAAGCATAAAGGAAAAACAGAGAGTAAAGGATTGAAGAAAGAATAAAATGGATAAAGGCAATCATTTCAAAGTAGGAACGTTATGTAGAAAGGCTAGGTAGTGTTAGGGAAGTGCTAGTAAATCATCATCTGCAGACAGTGCAAGGATCTGCGCGTTGAGACAGTGATACGCCTTTGCCAGCAGTACGTGAAGAAGCCAACTAGAAATGAATAAAAGGGATGCTGAGGCTCAGTGGGGCCCAGCTGTGGTTAATGCAATTTTATGGTGTTACCAGTTGTGGATGACATTTCCAGCATAATCCAATAGCCTGAGGTTCTCAGTGAACTTCTCATGGCAATCAACCTTGCTTAGGGGTTGAAAAATGAAAGCCTAATGATGTTGGATGCTTTTATGAGGTCAGTGGGCCGTGTACGATGTTGCCTGTTAAACTTCTGTATTTAAAATGGAACAAGCCTCTAGTCTGCTGATAGATTTGGCAGCCCCGACTGCACTGGGAATCTGAGCATCTATAATGTTGTTTAAAAGCTAGAGGATTTTGGCCGCTGAAGACAATATCTGGGGATGAAAGTGGGTGCTTTCCAATCTCTTGGAGGTAAAGGAAATGTTGTTGCCATTTTGCGCAATAAATTCCTAATACCTAGGAAGAGTCGGAGCATTCCCTAAATGAACAGAAACAGCTATTTGGCTGTAGTTTAAACAATGACCTTAACATAGCTAAATAAAGAATGTAACAGGTAGGGGCGTGAAATATTAAGAACAAATAAACAAAGACACCAAGAGCAGCAGTCCTATATGGTGCAAGAGAAATGCTAATTCTGGCAGATATGAGCATTCAAGTCAACAAACAGTTGTTCTCTAGGGAGTTGATATGTTCCCTGAGACAATATCTTGTATGAAATTCTCCTTATGACTAACCATTCCTTCCTCTTTCAGAAGGTACAGCCTCAAAGATAGAATAATTTAGAAACTCATTATAGATACGCAGTGTAAATTTATATCTTTCTTTGGCTTGTATTACTTGCAAAGTCACACTAAGCATAGATTCAGAGCAGCAATCTTGTGCCCCTATCTGACATACAGGGTTACCTGGCCTCTCCTCCCTCCCAGATGACCTCCCCAGCGCACAAAAGTGCAGAAAGCACACTCTCTCTTGACTACATCCCTTGCACTAACCTGGTCAGCCTCCTGCCCTCTATTAGCAGCACAGGTTTACGTGTAAGCTTCTTTCATCTATCCCAAGCCTGCCTTACAAAAACATAGTTTCCTACTCTGCTGTCCACTTCAACGCCTTTCCCTTAATCTCCAGTACGCTCAGTGACAGCCCAAAGAATTAGACTTTGATTCAGCTTCGGTGATGTGGAGGCACAGTCCTGACTCTGACCTAACTCTAACTCTGATCCTCTATTAAAGATCCAGCACACACATGCACACTCACGCTTAAATTAGCAAGAAGATAACTGATTTAGTTGGTTCCTTTTTTAGCAAAGCAACTGAACCTTTGGGAAGATAGAGAATTACACTAGATAATATGGGACAATAAAATTTGCAGGAATGTTTCTGTTTTGAGTATCAAAATTGAATTTGCTGCAGGAATTATAATGTGTGTGAAGCCAACTGCATTTAAGAAAGGGAAAATATATGCCATACTAAGATATCCATTTACAGGAAAACTAGTTATAACTTTATGTGTTGCTCTGTTTAATTTCAGCAACTTCTATCCTCAAATAAAGCAAAACATTTTATGGATAATGAACAAGAGATTTAATATTGTATGGGTGACTAATTTGGTTACTTAAGAAAAAAATTGGAAATGAACCGGATATTCTAAACTTGATTAGTGTTTCTGTCATAAGGATTCGACATTAGCTTGACAACGATTGAAACTCATAGCTCATTATTTTTGTATGGCTTCACCATTAGCTATACTTCTTAGAGTTTCACTGTCTATTGAAATTGTTAATTTTTGCTTCTTGCAGAAGTTTTTCTTGGTAAAGCCAGTTATGAGAAGCCCAAATAAAACAGAATTGAAACAATTATATAAATCATTCTGGACCCAAATTCTATTCTCTCTCTTCCTTTAGAGTTAGTTCAAATTTCATATCAGCTGTGAATCCTAGACTAAAGATGAACACTTTTTTTAAGTAGAGTTCATTAATATACTTTAGAAAATTCTAGATGGGTACTTTCTGCTCCCTTCTCATATGAAATTCTTTACTTGCACTATCATTACCAGAAAGGTGTTCATTAAGATGCAAATATCTATTGGCGCACCAAACAAGTTGAGTCATTCACACCTTAACACAAACTAGTTTGATCAACCATATTTCTTTATAACACATTACCAAAGAAATGAGCATTTGCAACAGAGGAAAAGGGGAAGACAGTTTTTAAAAAGGACATATCAATAAAGATAAGATGCCTAAGTAGACTGCTAAAGCAGAGGGATTTAGGGAGCTGAGGGTAGCTAGACACCCTGGTTCCCAACCTGAGCTGGGGATTTAGCAACCGGAAGAGAAAATAATAGAAATGTATCAATGTCAAATGACATTTATTTTGCTAACCTAGCAAACAGAGTTATCTGCTAGCCACTTTTGGTTGAAATAGTAACATATTCTGAAGAAAAAGAAAATGAGAAATACGTGGAAAGATCTGTCTGGTCCCCTGCTTTGGTGGAAGCAGAACTATTTGCCAAAAATCCATTGGTTGAAAAAGAGTTCTTCACATGACTAAGTCATCTTATAACCCCTTCACTGGACACTGTATCTAGAGCAGATTGGAATAGCTTGCTCAGAGGCTGTCTTGGGAGTCTAGCCAAAGGAACAGCAACAGGTTCCTGGTTTGGTTTCACAATATGTGTTTGATTGAGTGTGTATATGTGTGTGTTTGTGTGCCCAGGACCTCTGGGGAGAAAGAGCAGAGACCAGCCCCAGGTGGCTGACCCAAGGTACTACAATACCCTGCTTTCATTCCTGACTCCTCCTCATAGCCTTCAATACCCCTACTTCAGGCTTAGAGTCTAAAAGGTTAGAGCCCATTGTTCTGGACTCAGTTTGACTTACCTTTTCCCCTGACAGGTTGACAGGCATAGATCTTGAAGCCAATTGATATGTTTGGCAAATCAATATCAGCAAATTGGCCTTGGAAGAATTGACCTTAAAAGAATTGACCTAGAGTCTTCTGGGTTTTCTTTGTTCTCCTTGGAGTTCTGTCCCAGGTATGAGGTTGATCTGACTCCTGGGTAGGAGTCCTTTAGGAAATGGTAAGTCAGTACCCAGGGTCTCCATATCAGGTCAGGATATGCTGATAATACACTGATCATCTTCTCTCACTTCAGTAAATGAAAGATTGCCTTTCCTGGATCATAAACCCATGAATATTGCCATAGTTTTACAAAATTATTTCTCTTTTTCACTTACTAAATTCTTTGACTAGGAGTCTCATTTTTCTAATACTGGGGCATGGGGGATGGGGAAGACGGGCATCTTTCCTGCTCCCAAACTGCTGCCCCAGTCCTCTTTGGGACTACATCTTCCTGCTTATGTCTTTGCTCTTGAGTCTACTAATCATCCACCTTATGTCCACCTCTGACTCGTGACGTTCACCTCTTCACGCACTGCTACTTCTCAATATTGAGTGCAAAAGAAAGGGGAGAAAATGTGGAGTATATGCCAATTGCCAGGCACTGACCTGCGGCCTTCACATGCATTAAAGTAAAACTTATCACAACTTTCGTTGTTGTTTATGCCCCTGCTGAGAGATTATATTCTCTACTGCATCCCCAGTGCCTACCAAAGTGGCTGGAACATAGTGGGATAAGTGAGTACAGGCAGTGGGATAAACTTACAGAACCAATAGTCTTGAGAATAAGTACTTGGGGAACTCCTGGAATTGTGAATTGATACTGCGGTTGTATATCCTCCAGCATACTGCTGACACTCATGGTCAGAGTTACCTATAAATTAATCCAAGAACAGCAGTGCTCCCCAAGCGTGTTTCATGGCACTCAGTTTCACTGCAGTATTCAGTGAAAAATGGTTCCATGATACAATAAGATTGGTAACATTGGGTTAAACAAAATCGAACATATTCTTCATTTACTGCTGGATGTCTCAGACCTTTTATTTTGCTGAAGTGTATAACATACTCTAGGAGAAAACAGATTTCCTATGTTCTCTTGACCTTAGGGCATTATCTGGAACTAGTCCCTTAGAACACAAATTAGAAAAGTCTTTTGTAGTAAATAAACGAAAGTCTAGCTCAGTGGAATCTATAATGTTGAGAGAAGGATCTAGATCATTGTTGAAGCTTGATCCGGCTCTAGAAGAAGGGGTCACAAGCACAAACTGTACTCAATCTTTTAATATTAGACTGCCATCGGTGCACATAATAGAAAGATTTTCATTAAACTCCTAACTTTATCAAACCTGTCTGGATTGTTTGCAGAGCTAAATCTGCAACCAGGGGAGGTTTATGGTTTTCTGATTCAAACAATGAGTGAGCATGGTGGGTGGTAGACAGGGAGTGATTAACAAAGCAGTCTGAATAACAAAACTAAATATAGTTCCTCTATTTTTATTTTATTTATGTAATGATTATCTTCTGTTTCTTTATCATGAATTCTTTTTTTTTTTTTTTTTACCAAAAGTTAATCCTTAATTCTGATGTTTTTAAAAAGAAAATATATGCCTGCTCTTGGGTTGAAACTAGTCAGAAGTCTTGGTTATTAAAAAAAACAAAAAAACCTATTAATGTTACCATATTAAACACAGATTATTATAGAATGGTATCAAGAACAGATAGCACTTGTGGGTTTAAGTGTTTTTCCTCCAAAAGAAGAACATGTTATATCTGGTAAGCCAATTACTTTTTTTTACCTGTATATAGACACTTTTCATATAATCCTTTTAACACATCTAGGATTGTACTATTCTTCCTTATTTGGGGAGAGATTGTGACTTACCTATATCGATACAATTTTTTAGTAGTGAAGTGAGGAGCAATGTGTAGATATATTCTATAGACTTCCATATTTAAATATTTGAAATACAAATAGAACAATGTCTAGAACCATAGCAATAATGGAGTGCAATTACAGTGTCTACTCTATCATCTTATTCCTTTTCAATTATCAGTAAGCCAGTTAAGCTTTGGAATAGTGATTCTAACATTTCAGTGTGTATTAGAATCGTTATATGTCCTTGTTAAAAATTCAGATTCCCAACACTCAAAATAAGAAATTCTGATTCTATAGATCTGGGGTGCATTTTAATAATAACATCATATGCTTCAAATGACAGAGGTCACAGACAGTTTAAGTAGAAAGTGTAGACAGACCACTCAGAGTCTCAAGTTTTACTTAATAACAAAACAATATCATAAACCTTTCAAACATTAAATGAAATAACATATATGAAGTGCTTAACATAGTATGGTGACATAGAGAGTCCATAATAAAGTTAATTCATTTTCTGTTCAAGTATTTATTGACCACTGGCTACATGAGACCAAAGTTTTTTCTGGACCTGTTAGAGATACAAGTGGAATATAAACATGGTGTGGCCTTTGTTTTCTTGGGGAAGGATGGGGGCTGTAGAAGGACATGATTACTCCCTCCACAGTCTTCTATACACCCTTACAGCAACTCCGTTCTTCTACTGGGTTAGGCCAAAGACCTTGCCATCCTTTTTGATACTGTTCTTTCTTTCACACTCTGCATCTAATATATCTGCACTGTATCCAATGTCTGGCCGCCTTCAGTCCTACTGCTGCCCCCACTCTGATCCTAACTAGTTGTTTTTATTCCTATACAGTCTATTTTCACAGGGCAGCCAGAACTAGCTGATTAAAACATGCCAGCTGTCAGATCGTGCTACCTCTCTACTCAATTCCCTCCCTTCTTCTCAAGTCACTCAGAAATAAAGCCAAAATTATTATTTTTTTTAATGGTTGGCCCCACTCACTCTCTGAATTCATCTTCAGCTTTCCTTAGCTCCCTCTGCTCCAACCAAGCCATTTTCCTTACTGTCCTTAGATTAGGGCTAGCCAACTCCACCTCAAGGCTGTAGCGTTTGCTCTTTTCTTTGACTAGTATGCTCTCTCCCATACACCTGAAGACTCACTCCTTCATCCTCTTAAAAGTCTGGCTCAGGGACCAGCCCCGTGGCTTAGCGGTTAAGTGCGCGCGCTCTGCTACTGGCGGCCCAGGTTCAGATCCCGGGCGCGCACCGATGCACCGCTTGTCCGGCCATGCTGAGGCCGCATCCCACATACAGCAACTAGAGGGATGTGCAACTATGACATACAACTATCTACTGGGGCTTTGGGGAGAAAAGGGGGAACAAAAAGGAGGAGGATTGGAAACAGATGTTAGCTCAGGGCCGGTCTTCCTCAGCAAAAAGAGGAGGATTGGCATGGATGTTAGCTCAGGGCTGATCTTCCTCAGGAAAAAAAAAAAAAGTCACCTTTTAGTGAGTTCCTCCCTGACTACTTTATTTAAAACTGTAATCCTCTACTTCTGACACTCTATCCCTTTCCCTGCCTCATCTCCCTTCCTCAGTAGTAGTCACTTATATTAGATAGTATGTAGTTTACTTCTTTGTTTAACTAACTGTTATTTCCTCTCCCTCTCCCCAAGAGAGTATAAGCAAAGCAGAGTAAGGATTCTTTTTCATCTGTTTAATTCACTGATGTATAACTGGCACATACAATAGAACCAAATACATATAGTTATCACTCAATAAATATATGAATAGACAAATAAATAGATGAATGGCAATAAACACTGAATTATAATACATAAAATAAATGAATTATAAAAAATAATAGCATTTATTGGTGTTCAGTATATTCCAGATGCTGTATTCAACACTACATAAATTATTTCTTTTACTCTTAACAGCAATACTTTGAGGTAAGTATTGCAAGGTAGGCATTTACAGAGGAAAATCAGGCTCAGAAACGTTAAATATATTTTATGATAGTGAGTGGTAAAGAAGGCATTTGAAAGAAGACCCTTCTGGTTCCAATGCATTTGCTGGCTCTTCCAGAGGAAGAGCTTCCAGAGATAGCCTAGTCAGATAGTATAGTAGTCATGGATAGACCAGGTCTAGATCTTCTAGTATGATAAGTTTCTTTAATTGACTTTAACAGAGGTTACATGTTTGGGCTAAAATGTCAGTGTCTGATTAAGTCATGTTCATGAAATCTCATGTATTTTTAGATAATATTGCCAAAGAAATTTTATTAACTGCTAATTTTGCATATCACCACATCTTGTGGAGTGTGAAAACTCTACATTAACAAATCTGTATCTCCATTTAGCATTAATTAGGAGAGCAAAGCATTAATGTCATCTGAAGACTTGTAGAAACCCATCCTTGCTTCACTAGGCAATAACTGTGCTTGATTGACTAAAGTTGGAGCATTAATCATATTTATTTAATATTTCTTCTCATATACCTTCAAGGACCTATAAGTTATGGCTGTGAATCTTGCATAGGTTTGACAGACCGGAATTGCTCACCCTTATGCCAATATTCTAATTGACCTGTCTTCAAACATGCTAGGTTCCTTCTCACTAATATGTCATTATATAAGGTATCTCCTATTTGAAGTTCCTGCCCTCTTCCTCTATCTCCATCCAAAATTTAGAATCTCCCAAAGCCCAGTTCACTTATTGAGTTTCTACTCCATGTCAAGCTCAGAATTTTCTCAGACACAAACATGAATATGACATGATTCCCACCCATATGAAATGTACAGCTGCTTGACATATGTTTTATTTTATTCACTTAAACATTGCTTGGACATCTATAACACTCTATGTTATTATATACACAATGTAATGATGATTAAATGTAGTCCTTGATCTTCAAGAGTTCGCAAACTGTTAAGGGAGAAAGACACCAAAGATCACAGTATGTTGTGGTCAGTACTGTAATTGAAATAAGTACAGAGTGATGTCAGAGCAAAGAGGAAGAAGACATGATCCATCTGGGAAAGGTCAGGCCAAGAAAAGAAAGAGGACATGATACTTGGGCTGAACCTTAAAGGACTCATTAGGGTAAGTCTACCCAGGTAACACCAGAGTTGGGATGGTTTCACAGGCTGAGAGACAGGTTGGTTTTTGTTTTTTTTTCCTCTCCAACCTTAAGCTCTCAATGGTTCTGAACCATGAACAAGAACCATGGTCTATCTCAGACGGTAGCACAATGTAAGACAACAGTAGGTACTCAATTACTACTTTCTGAGTGAATGCATTAACCGATTAACACAAGTGCTCTCTAGGTAAGGAACAACTACACACTATTCAAGGCATTTGCCTTCACTCTTTTGAAGACACCGCTAACAAAACTGAGGCTGTGCTTCCAGTCCCTACATGGGCCCCTTAGGCAAAAACAGAAAAAAATGTCCTGTTCCTCTATTGTGCTAACATATGCCATGGAAAGAATGACAGAAGAAACTTAACGAGTCAGTATAATATTTGTCGTCTAAGATTCTGACCATTTAAAAAATTCTTCCAACCTTTTCTAAAGTTTTGTTTTCTCTATTTAGTAACCCCTTAGATGAGCTGATTTCTTTGCAGTGATGCTTTCCTGCCATCTGTGGGTTTTCCTAGTGGGGTCAATTGCAGTGTAACCCCCTCAGGGTATGTGGGGAGAGAGAAACAAATCTATTCCCAAAATATTCGGCAGCACAAAACTTTGAAAAAGACTCCAAGAGGAGTACGTGGCCCTAAAATACCTCACCATTATGTTACAGCCCTTTCAATTTTCACATATGGCTTCAGTTCCTGCCACATGCTGTGGAGTCGGGAGGCAGGAAGTCTGGTTCTGACTAAGCTAATTAGTTGTGTAGCCCTGAGCAAGTCACTTGACCCTTCCAGGTCTCTGCAAATCCTTATCTATAATATGAAGAACGAGTTGCTGAGATTCTGATTATGAAATGAAAATTTCTTTAAAAGAGATTCCTAGTCTCCTCATTTCCTTATGTTCTCAGCCTGTCTCCTTTGCCCAGATGTTAGGTGTGACAAGAATCTCAGGGTTAATACTTTGAGGCTCCTTTCAAGTGTCTTTTTCTTTAGAAAGCCCATTAGGACTCTCTGCTATAATTTCCCTCCTTGGTGTCTCCTCAAGGACACTTTATGTACAGCTATTTTTGTGTTGTAATCATGTGTCTCTTTGTCTGTACCCTCAGCTCTGTTGTCAATGCTTTAGCACAGGAAATCTCACTCTTCATCACATCCTATATATCTATAACTTAGTAGCTGCTCGATAAATATTCCATAGATAAACAAATGAATGAATATGGTATTACCTGCACATTGAACATATGTTACACGCATTGTAATGTCTTTCCAGTACATTATAAGAAGAAATATTTTATTATATTTCCAGTTAGTTCCATTTTCAACTTTAGTATTATAATATTGTATTAGTGCTCATTTAGATAGTTATTTTTAATTCAGAATATACTTAACATGGGCCATTGGTCACTAATCAGTATAAATGTGTGTTTATTATCGAATTTCATATCAAAACTACCAATTGAGCTAAGTTTTGTGTATTTTAAAATATATATACATGTTCTATTGCTTTCCATGTTTTGTTGTTGTTTGTTTGTTTTCTTTTGCGGAAGACCCTGTGGGTGAGGAGGGAGAAGCAGCAAGGCTCTTATTTTGCCCCTCTCCAGTCTGTCATGTCCCTGGAGAAGGGAGACTTCTCTTTCCTTGCCACTTGACTCCTACTCACTCTTCAGATCTCAGCTCAAGTGTCACTTCCACAAGGTCTTTACTTGACCTGACAAACTGGGTCAAAAACCCTCATACATCACATCACTCTTCATTGTAGAAATTTTCACAAAGGTTAGTTTACATATATTTGTCTGATTATTGATTTTTCTGTCTCTCCTATTGATTTTTGAGTTCCATGAGAGTATGTGTGTTCATTTTATATTCAAAAATAATAAAAATAACAATATTAATGTCCAAAAAGAAACCAAATAATGACAGTTCTTTCTTAAATGAAATAAATTATATAGCTATAGACCAATCTAATTCATTTTCAGAAATTGAGCTAAGAGAAAAAGTTAACTTGGATCAATTGGCTCAATGACACAACAAGAATCAGATGTTACCACTGACATTTCACTGAATTATGCTGTTTTAAAATAAAGTATATCACTAGAAAATTTGAGGTATAGTAAAGACAACATATCAGGAGATGATTGTTATTGAAAAGATAGCTTGCTATACTCACAGATCTCAAGAGAAGGAGTACACATCATGCCATGGTGGGGGGAGGGGCAAATGGGGACTCTCCAGGATCAGTCATGAGGCAGAGGGAGAGGGGAGAACCGTGGGCAAGAGACTTTATTGTGATTTCCACAAGAAAGAATGGGTGAGGCAGGGTAAGCAGGCTTAGAACCTGCTAATTTGAATAATTTCAACAGGCTCTGGGGCATAGGGGCTGTCCCTCGTTATCTGGTACCCGGCTCTGAGGTGATTAGTACAGGTGTATAGTGGCTGGAGTTTGAGAGCCTGATAAAGGAGGTGGTTCTGGTTGTGGACTCTGGATTGATTGTTTTGTATTTGAAAATCATGCCTTTGAGAGATGGGCTCCTCCTGAAGAGGAAGGGAGGAGGAAGAGGATAAGGGAGGCAGGAGGCCAAGACCAAGTGACTCAGGCATATTATCAGATTATCCCAGAACAAGTGTGCCCAGCATGTGCTTGCAGGGCAGATGTTAAAACATCAAGTTACAGAAACTAGACACATGGTTAATACACTGTTGTCCACTAGAAATGAAGCCAAGTTGGTTGAAGGGCAACTGAGACATAACACCCAGATTCTCAATCAAAGGAAAGTTTCCCTTCACATTTGCATGATAGGCATGCAGAGCATTTAAAACCTTTCATTTTATACTTTTTCTTTGATTCAAAAAACTGCATACTATAAAGACAAGAAAGAAACATAATTATATGTTTCTTTCTTACCTTATTTAATTCTTAAACATTACCGTGACATATGAAATCAACTGGCAAATGAAGACATTGAAGCTCAGAATAGTTAAATGATTTACCCCAAATTCATATAGTAAGAAGCTAATAGAGCTTAGCTACAAAGCCTGTTTTCCCATAGCATTCTACCTCCTACATTCTGCTATTGCAGCCAAAAGGACAACATATGCTCTCTTAGCATGCAGAACATCCTCTGCCTTCCATGAGCAGTGTGTTTAGAGTACTACATTAAATAAAATAGAGGATTCAAAGGAGTTTAAAATATGAATCTCATTCGCAAAGAATGTAGAGTCCATCTGGGAACCAGGGTATATATGTGACTTTTATTGTTAAATCATCTGTTTATTCACATATTGTAGAAGAGCAAAACCATATATCATCTTGAAATTAGTGCCTAGAATTTCTCTTTCTTTAAGAAAGATCATTAAATGATGCTTGGGGGAGGAAGTGCAACTCTAGGTGCCTAAATTATCTCTAGTCTAGACAAAGGAACAAACAAAGATTAATATATGAATAAATCATCTGCATTAGAAATGAACAGATAGCAGGACCATGGGGTTACGAGAGAAGATTAAAACCTGGAAGGAGAGAAGAGGACATGCAAGAATCTGGAGTCTGAATCTGGGAAATGAGAGTCAATTTTTAACTATAGAAATGTCTAATATTGAATTTAAAGTTTTTGCATTGCTGCAATATGATCTTTCCACATCCCCAAATTTTCCTTAGAGTTTGGTGGCAGTCAAGAGAAAGAGCCTAAAAACAGGGCTGATTGGAAGGGGGCCACTGAGAATGTAACCTTGAGCTGATACAGAAGTTACAAATGCAGCAGAACTCAGAACTAGGATAAATGTAGAACCATAACATTGCTGAGAATATATAGAAATTAGGAACTTTTCTACAAAGGATGGAATGGGAGCATGAACAACGCTCTGTAGACTATAATAATGGAGACATTGACATCAGAGTTACCATCTTTCATTATAACCTTGGCAGTATGTTCCATAAATTCTGTAATGAATTTTAAAGGCTTATTGGATGAACTAAATTCTTTAGTTGTCCTCTTCCCTGCCAAGTTTCACCAAGACCTAAGCACTAAACAAAAGTGAATATTAATAGTACAATATGGAATTCTAGTTCGTCTCAGCAGCCTATCCTGATTCTAGAATTTGTCTATGAATATTTCGATTCCTCCTTCACTAAAGCAAATAAGTGGGAAGGAAAATCTTCACACTTATGTCTACCAGACTAGAGGTTCTGCCAGGCCAGGCTGTCGGCTTCCGGAGGATAAGTACAATATCATAATCATTGCTAAATTCTCACTGCCAAGCAGAATGGCAGGTGCCTGGCAGAAGAGCCAACACTGAATGGTGGTTGAAGTGAATAATGCTGGGGTTGGGTAGACTTGACCAAGAGACCAAATTTAAAGTGTGTGGCCAGAGGCAGAATTAAATTCCTTCTGATTTAGCTAATATAAACACCCCAAATTTGATCTTCTTCTTTGGCACTTTTATTTGAAGGACTATTTTGAAGCTTATTCAAAGACAGGTCAGATTCTTTCTTCCTCAAAGCTGGCTTTTGTTGTTGATTTTTTATGTTTTTTTGCTGAGGAGGATTTGTCCTGAGCTAACACCATTGCCAATCTTCCTTTGTTTTGTATGTGAGCCACCACCACAGCACGGCCACTGATGGATGAGTGGTGTAGGTCTGTGCCTGGGAACCAAACCCAGGCCCCTGAAGTGGAGCACACTGAGCTTAACTACTAGGCCACCGGGGCTGGCCCTCTTGTTGTTTTTTAATTTAATTATAATAAAAGATTATAATTGTTTTCAGGTATCATTTATAACTATAATATAAAAATTTTACAACATAGTCCTTCTTAGTATATGAAGGGGGCTGTCAGTAATCTATATACTATTCACTCCGTCAATAGGTCTCAGTATTAGAAAGAAGAAGACAGTATACACGTGGTGCTATTTTCTCTCAGCCCTCAGACATTCCAAACAGTGGAAAGGCCCAGTCCAGGGATCTCTTTTAACTGTTCAACAGGTGTGATTTTCTTTGAGCTGGCCATCATTTTATAATTTACAGCCAGTCGGTTTACTTAAAGAAAGCTGATGGTTCTAGAGATAATTACCAGCCCAGGCTGCTTCTGTGATCCTTTCTCAGTCACTATTTCATTAAATAGGCTCACATGCTTCCTAGATATTTGCTTATATTTCAGAATGGAATTAGTCTCCACTTCTATTTTTACAGTCTCACCATTTGGGAATCATTTATAGAAAGAGGCTGTGGGGCCTGAAAATGAATATTGGTTTTATAAAAATCCAAATCTATAACATTTAAAGAGGCCATTTACTTTAGTTTTGAGGCAGGTGTCACAAAGAGTGTGGATTCTGCTGCTTTCAAAGTCGCTTTCTGCTGTGCACTAGCTGCGATGCCTGTGTATGGGTTGGTTCACTGTCTGAGCCTTGGTTTATCCATCAAAAAGCAGGTGTAATAATTACATAATAACAAGTTTCTAAGACTCTACAAAGCATCAAGATGATGTGCAAAGCAGTAAGAGTATGATCAGTAAATGGTGACTATTATGGTCATTAATTTCAAACATAGGTTGATATTGCAGTACAAAATATACATATATAAAATAGCTAATCTGGGTCAAGTGATTGGTTTTTGCTTCTATCTGCTGCATCTTTTACATTGACAGAGTAGGAGATTAGAATATCAGAGACAGAAAACTAATATTATTCAGTACTGACTTCATACCAACCTCTTATTTTAAGTGCATTATCTTCATGTTTATCAAAAAGTATTAAATATTGGAAGTCCACCATTGTAACAAGATTTTTTGTCCATTATCTCACTGACTCCTTATATAATGTAGTTTTTTTTTCCTTGAGGAAGATTCACCCTGAGCTAACATCTGTGCCAATCTTCCTCTATTTTGTATGTGGGTCAATGCCACAGCATGGCCGCCAATGAGTGGTGTAGGTCCACACTCGTGAACCTAACCCAGGCAGCCAAAGCAGAGCATGCCGAACTAAACCACTAGGCGATGGGGCTGGCCCCACTTATGTAAGCTTTTTGTCTCTGTTTTGCAGATGAAGAAACTAAGGCTCTATGCAGTTGCATCAGTAGGAAGTAGATTTGGGATCTGAACCAAGTTTGCCTGATTCCAAAATAGGTATAATCACTGCAGCTAAAAATTGACTGAGTACTCTTTTCGGTCAAACACCTTTCTAAGTATTATATGTGAATTACTAATTGGGCCCTTGTAACAAATCATTTGATACAATTATTATTGTTGTGAGTCTAATTCATAGATGAAGAAAATAAGGCACAGAGACGGCAAGCAACATTTCCAAAGTCACACAACTAGAAATGTTAACTTAGGGAGTTAATCTCAAACAATCTGACTCCAAAACTAATAATCAGGCTACATTGACTTCTGGGGAAAAGAGGGTGGCATTAATATATTAGCTTGTGAAGGCTTTTCTGCCCCTAAATTTCTCCAAATCTATGCTGTCTCTAATCCCAAACCCTCAGTGATTAGATTCCTGTGCTTTTTCTCTTCTTAAAATATGAATATAGCAACCTAAGTGCCCATCAAGGGACAAATGGATAAAGAAGGTGTGGTATATATACACAATAGAATACAACTCAGCCATAAGAAACAATGAAATCCAGCCATTTGTGACAACATGGATGGACATTGAGGGTATTATGCAAAGTGAAATAAGTCAGAGGGAGAAGATCAAATACCCCATGATTTCCTTCATTAAGTAGTAGATAATAACAACAATAAACAAACACATAGAGACAGAGATTGGATTGGTGGTTACCAGAGGGGAAGGGGGGAGGGAGGAGGGTGAAAGGGATAATTCGGCACATGTGTGTGGTGATGGGTTGTAATTAGTATTTGGGTGGTGAGCATGATGTAATCTATGCAGAAATAGAAGTATAATGATGTACACCTGAAACTTATACAGTGTTATAGACCAATGTCACTGCAATAAACAAAAAAATTTAAAAAAATATGAATATATTTTCAAGAGCTATATATTGGTAAGAACTGTATTTCTATGAATTAGAAATTAGACCTCAAGAGTATAAGAAGGATGGCAGATGATTCTGTAAAACCTGTCCAAGAACTCAGTGCAAAGCAAAGCAGTGTCTACAAGCTCAAACTACCTCTTATGTGCATCAGAATTTTGGCACATGTGATGGGGGTGATCATGTATAGTGTCGAGAGAAGAGAGACTTTGTCTCGGAAGGAGTCATCCAAAAGACCCCAGAGAGATGTGGATCCAATCAAAAACTACATTTTACATTAATTCTGATGGGCAAGGTGGGAGGGGAAGGATTGGTGAGTGTGTCGTTTTTCTAAAAGTTTGTCTAAAATGAAAATAAATAAGAGGAAGGGGCAGAAGGCTATTACGTGTGCTTACTGGAAATCACTTCAAACAGCCCGACTGGCAGCCTTGATTTTTTTTTCCTGAAGCAGACAGGAAGCAGGATTGCTAAGGTCCTTTCCACAATGGCCTAATCAATACATTTCAAGTGTCACTGTAGTTAAGTATCAACTGTAGAGGGAATTCTATAATTTTCTTTATTAACAGACAAAGAAATAGGCAGAGTGAGTCTAAAATCTCTGCTTAAAGGACAGTAAAACGGAATGAATGATGGTATAGCTCTGTTCATGTCTGAATTTTACCCCTGTGAATTTAATTTCACTGCTTCTACACAATCACCCTTTAAACAATAGACACTAGAAAAAATGTCTCATGTCACATTATTAACCCCACAGAGCTGCCCATGTGAGCACAGAATGGAGCAAGAGAGAGCAGGGTTTATGTTGAGCCTTTTTCACATTAAAGGATTTCAGAATGATTTCGGAAATTGTCAATTTAGATCTTAGATCTTTAGCTGCTGAGAAGCAGGATGAGCTGTCAAGGAATTGAATCAGGCATGGATGCCAAGAAGTGATCGTACAGATGGAATTTGATATATACAATCCAATACATATTACCTGACCATATAGCCAAACATTGCTCTGTACTGCATCAGATACAAGGAAGCAGGATTAGACAAGCCAGTAGGACACAGTGGTGGAGCCCAGCCTGGCCAGAAAATCTTGCTCCCCAACCTGGAGTAAGCTCTCTTTCCTCCTCTGAATGCATTCAGCATTGTATCCCTACAGTTTTTCTTCTGCAACTAATCACATACACACTTTTCATAACTCCTTTTTTTCTGTCTTTTTTCCATGTAAATATTACATTACTGGGGGTTTAAATTTAAGGCTTGTGAGTTAAATATAACCCACTGACTTATTTTGTTTAGCTGATACAGTGTTTGTTCAATTTGAGTGCTGTTAGGTGGGAAACCCATTCTTTATTTATAACATCATCCTTACTATTCCATTGTCTTCCATCACCCAGTCCCTGAAGAATGTCTGTGAATTTGCAACTCCTTATGGATTATAAACTCCTTTATAGTAGTCACATTTTTGGATTGTAATTTTAATTGTACCATTTTAACTGTTGTTAAATGCACTATTCAGTGGTATTAAGTACATTCACATTGCTGTGCAAACATCACCACCATCCATCTCCAGAACTTTTCATCTTCCTAAACTGAAACTCTGTCCCCATTAAACAGTAACAACTCATTTCTCCTTTTTTCAGCACTCATACAATATTTGTACCTTTGTGATTACATTATTTCACTTAGCATAATGTCCTTAAAGTTCATTGATGTTATAGAATATATCAGAATTTTATTACATTTTAAGGCTGAATAAAATTCCATTGTTTCATATACCACATTTTATTTATCCATTCATCTATTGATGGACTCTTGGGTTGCTTCTACCTTTTGGCTATTGAGAATAATGCTGCTATAAATACGGATGTAGAAATATTGGTTTGAGTCCTTACTTTTAATTCTTTTGGGTATATACCCAGAAATGAAATTAATGGATAATATGGTAACACTATGTTTAATTTTATAAGGAACCACCATACAGTTTTTCATGGCAGGTGTACCATTTCACATTCCCACCATCAGCATGCAAGGCTTCCAATTACTCCACAGCCTTGCCAAAGCTTATTTCCTGTTGTTTTTTGTTTTTATAATAGCCATCCATCCCAGTGGGTGTGAAGTGGTATCTCATTGTGGTTTTGATTTACATTTCCCTAATGATTAATGTTGTTGAGCATCTTTTCATGTGTTTATAAGTCATTCATATATATTCTTTGGAGAAATGGCTATTCAAGTTTTTTGCCCACTTTTGAATTGGGTTATTTGTTTTTTGTTGCTGTTGAGTTTTAGGCGTTCTCTATATATTCTGGATATTGATCTCTAACAGATCTGTGATTTGTAAATATTTTCTCAAATTCTGTGGTTTGCTTTTTTAATCTGTTTAAAGTTTCTTTTGATGTGCAAAAGTTTTAAATTTTAATCAAATCCAATTGTCTCTTTTCATTGGTGTTGTCTCTGCCATTCTTGTCATATCCAAGAACTCATTACCAAATCCAATGTCATGAAACTTTTCTCCTTTGTTTTAGTCTAAGAGTTTTATAGTTTTAACTCTTACACTTAGGTTTTTAATCCATTTTGAGTTAATTTTTGTATATAGTATAAGGTAAGGATCCAACTTAATTCTTTTGCATGTGGATATCCAGTTTTCCCAGCACCATTTATTAAAAATATGTTCTTTCCCAATTGAATAGTCTTGGGACTCTTGATGAGAATCATTTGTTCATAAATGTGAGGTATTATTTCTGGGCTCTCTATTCTATTCCATTGGTCTATATGTCTTTTTATATGCCTGCACCACACTGTTTAGATGACTATAGCTTTATATAATAAGTTTAGAAAGCAGGAGGTGTGAGACCTCCAACTTTGTTCTTTTTCAAGGTTGTTTTGGCTATTCAGAGTTCCTTGAAACTCCACATGAATTTTAGAATGGAAATTTCTATTTTTGCAAAAAGTATTATAATTTTGAGAGGTTTAGCACTGAATCTGTACATCATTTGGGTACTATTGACACTTTAGCAACTTTGTCTTCCAACACATAATCACAGGATGTCTTTCCATTTATTGGCATCTTTTAAAAAATTTCTTTCGACAGCATTTTGTAGTTTTCAGTGTAGAAGTCTGCCTTCTTGGTTAAGTTTACTCCTAAGTATTTTATTCCTGTTGATGTTGTTGTAATGGAATTGTTTTCTTAATTTCGTTTTCGTATTGTTCATTGTTATTATATAGAAAGACAACTGAATTTTGTGTGTTGATTTTGCAACTTGTCAGTTTGCAAAATTCATTATTACTTCTAACATTTGTGTGTGTGTGTAGAATTTTTAGAGTTTCTACATATAAGAGCATGTAGTTTGCAAACAGAGATAATTTTACTTCTTCCTTTCCAATTTGAATTATTTTTATTTCTTTTTCTTGCCTAAATGATCTGGCTGGGATTCTAGTACCCTGTTGAATAGAAACGAAAAGCAGGCACTCTTACCTTGTTCTTGATCTTAGGGAAATCATTTTTCAACCTTGAGTTTAATGATGGTTGTGCATTTTTCAAAAATTCCCTTTATTGTGTTGAGGAACTTTCTTTTTATTCCAGCTATATTGAGTGTTTTTATCAGAAGAGAGTGTTGAATTTTGTCAAATGCTATTAGGTCCCAATGGTTATAGTGTTGTTCAAATCCTCTATATCCTCCTTGATGTTCTGCCTGCTTCATCTATCCGTTATTGAAAGTAGGGTATTGAGTCCCCTTCTATTACTGTAGAGCTATCTATTTATCCCTTCAATTCTATCAGTGTTTACTTCATATATTTTAGAACTCTAATGTTTGGTACACATATGTTTTTAATTGTTATATATTCTTGGTGAACTTACCCTTAATCATTATACAGGCATACTTCATTTTATTGTGCTTTACTTTATTGTACTTTGCAGACACTGCATTTTTTACAAGACCCTCCACTAGCAAAAAGATTATAACTTGCTGAGGGCTCCGATGACGGTTAGCATTTTTTAGCAATAAAGTATTGTTTAATTAAGGTATGTACATTTTTTATACATAATCTTATTGCACACTTAATAGACTATAGTACAGTGTCAACATAACTTTCATACGCACTAGGAAACCAAAAAATTTGTGTGATTCACTTTATTGAAATATTCAGTTTAAAGTGGTGGTCTGGAACCAAACCCACAATATCTCTGAGGTATGCCTGTATAATGTCCTTCTCTGTGTCCTAGTACAGTTTTCAACTTAAAGTCTATTTTGTTTGACATTAGTATAGCAATCCTCACTCTCTTTTGATTAATATTTTCATGGAATATATTTTTTCACTTTTTCAATTTCAACCTATATATGTCCTTAGACTTAAAGTGAGTCTCTTGCAGATAGCTTGTAGTTGGATTCTGTTTTGTTATTCACTCCTCTAGTTATGTCTTTTGATTGGAGAATTTTTTTTTTTTCTTTTTGGTGAGGAAGATTGGCCCTGAGCTAACATCTATTGCCACTCTTTCTCTTTTTGCTGAGGAAGATTGTCCCTAAGCTAACATCAGTGCCCATCTTCCTATATTTTGTATATGGGGTGCTGCCACAGCATGGCTTGGTGAGCAGTGCATAAAACCACACCTGGGATCTAAACTTGCAAACCCTGGGACACTGAAGTGGAGTGCACAAACTTAACCACTATGCCACTGGGCTTGCCCCTGATTGGAGAATTTAATTCATTTATATTTAAAGTAATTGCTGATAGGAAATGACTGACTTTTGCTAATTTTATATTTGTTCTGTACATATTTTTTAGCTTTATTGCCATTCATTTCCTCTATTACTGCTTTCCTATTTGTTTAAAAAAATTTTTTGTAGGGACATTTTGATTCCCTTTTCATTTCCTTTGCATATGTTCTATAGATATATTCTTTATAGTTACCATAGAAATTTCATATAACATCCTAAAGTTTTAAATATCTATCTTAAATTGATACCAATTTAACTTCAATTGCCTACACAAATTACATACTTACAGCTCAACCTCTCCCCCACCTTATGTTATTGATATTACAAATTACATCTTTGTACATTATGTACCCATTAACATAGATTTTAAATTATTTTCTATGCATTTGTCTTTAGAATTATGTAGAAAATAAAAAGTGGAGTTACAAATCAAAATTACAATTATATTGATTTTTATATTTGCCCATGTATGTACCTTTAACAGAGAACCATATATTTTCATATGTCTTTGAGTAACAGTCTAGTGTCCTTTCTCTAAAGTTGACTTGAAGGACTGCACTTAGCATTTCTAGTAGGCCAGGTGTAGTGGTAATGAACACCTCAACTTTTGTTTATTTTGGAATGCCTAATTTCTCCCTCATGTTTGAAGGAGAGTTTCCCAGATACAGAATTTTTGGATTAGTTTTTTTCTTTAGCCATTTTACATATATCATCTCACTATCTTTGGCCTCCAAGATTTCTGCTCAGAATTCTGCTGATAATCTTCTTGAAGATCCTTTTGTAAGTGACAAGTTACTATTCTCTTGCTGCTTTCAAGATTCTCTCTTTGTCTTTCCAATTATTTGATTTTAATATGTCTCCGTATTGGTCTCTTTGAGTTTATTCTACTTGGATTTTATTGAGCTTCTTATGTTTACAGATTCACATCTTCCTCCAAATTTGGGATGTTTGCTGCTATTACTTCTTCAAATAATCTTTGCCCTCCTTTTTCTCCTTCTATGACTCCCATAATGCATATATTTGTTGACATACAATCCCTTAGGCTTCAATTATTGTTCTTTATTCTTTCATCTTTTTTTGTTCTCAGACTCAATAATTTCACTTGTCCTATTCTCAGGTTTGCTGATTCTTTTTTCTGACTATTTGAGTCCTCTCTTGTAAATTTTTCATTTCAGTTATTATATTTTTTGGCTGCAAAATTTCTGTTTGGCTTTCTTTAAAATAATATTTGTCTCTTTTTTGATATTCTTTTTTTTTTTTTAATTTTTTGTTTATTGCAGTAACATTGGTTTATAACATTGTAAAAATTTCAGGTGTACATCATTGTACTTCTATTTCTGCATGGACTACATCATGTTCATCACCAAAATACTAATTACAACCCATCACCACACACATGTACCGAATTATCCCTTTCACCCTCCTCCCTCCCCCCTTCCCCTCTGGTAACCACCAATCCAATCTCTGTCCCTATGTGTTTGTTTATTGTTGTTATTATCTACTACTTAATGAAGGAAATCATACGGTATTTGACCTTCTCCCTCTGACTTATTTCACTTTGCATTATACCCTCAATGTCCATCCATGTTGTCACAAATGGCTGGATTTCGTCGTTTCTTATGGCTGAGTAGTATTCCATTGTGCATATATACCACAGCTTCTTTATCCATTTGTCCCTTGATGGGCACTTAGGTTGCTTCCAAGTCTTGGCTATCGTGAATAAGGCTGCAATGAACACAGGGGTGCATGTACCTTTGCAAATTGGTGTTTTCAAGTTCTTTGGATAAATACCCAACAGTGGAATAGCTGGATCATATGGTAGTTCTATCGTTGATTTTTTGAGGAATCTCCATACTGTTTTCCATAGTGGCTGCACCAGTTTGCACTCCCACCAGCAGTGTATGAGAGTTCCCTTCTCTCCACAACCTCTCCAACACATGTTGTTTCCTGTCTTGTTAATTATAGCCGTTCTGACGGGCGTGAGGTGATATCTCATTGTAGTTTTGATTTGCATTTCCCTGATAGTTAGTGATTTTGAACATCTTTTCATGTGTCTGTTGGCCATCTGTATATCTTCTTTGGAGAAATGTCTGTTCAGGTCTTTTGCCCATTTTTTAATTGGGTTGGTAGTTTTTTTGTTGTTGAGATGCATGAGTTCTTTATATATTTTGGAGATTAAGCCCTTATCAGATGTATGTCTTTTTGTACGTCTTTTTTGATATTCTCATTGACTTTATATATAATTTTCATTATTTTCTTTAGTTCTTTGTCCGTGCTTTCCTTTAGCTTTTTAAGCTTATTAGGACAGTTGTTTTATAGTCTTAGTCTAGTAAGTCTGATGCCTGTATTTATTCAAGGATTATTTCTGGAGATTTATTTTGTCCTTTTTGAATGGGCTATATTTTCCTGCTTCATTTTATGCCTAAAGATGTTTTGTTGCAAAATTGAGAAAACAGCCACCTCTCCCAGTCTTTGCAGACTGACAGGGAAGAACTTCATTAATTAAAAAGGCATGTTCTGAACTTTGGGTTCAGCCCAGGGTGAAGGCTTAATGTTTTCTGAGACTGTTTTTTAGGTGTATGTCCTGCTTGTACTGCGCATATGCTTTTAAAAAAAATTTCCCTCATATACACAGTGGCTTTTAAAGATCTTAATTTCCCAAAGAGCCTAACTCCAGTTTATTCTCAGTGCCTTAGATGTTTGATTGTATTTCTCTAGCCATAATCTCCTGCCCCAGGTTTCTGCAGTCTCCCTGAAGCTTTCACAAATGGCAGGAGCAACCACTTCCTTCTGTGGCCTTTCCCGTCTAAGCTCCCCATCAGGCAAAACAGAAACCAGTCCCTAGGGGCACCCCACAGAAAGCTTAGACTTTTGCAAATAAGTTCTGCTCTGTTCCTTCCTAAGGGAGGGAACCAGGAACTGGGCTGCTTCTTCCTTATCATGCCACACCAGGGAGGACATAATGCAAGGGTAAGTAAGAATGCCATAAAATTTCCCATCATTTGAATGTAGCTTTTTCTTCATTGAGCATTTGTGTGGTTGTTGTAATCTTTAACTGATTTCCAGAGCCACTATAAAGTTATTTTAGCCAGTCTCTAGCTGTTTTTCTTTCTTGTTTATTTGTTTTTATGTTTCCTTTGGGCATTGAGGGCCTAGATCTTCCTAGTCTGCCATCTTGCTGATGTCCCATTGTAGTTATCTTTTTAAAAGTTATTTATCTGTACAGCAAAAGTATAGTGCCTGTAAAAATCAGGTCTCAATTAATTAAGAACTGTTTTTAAAAAGTCAGTAAATGAAAGGCAAGAGCAATACTGTGAGAAAGGCAAATATTGTTGAAGTCTTAAATAAGAGAGAAATTAGGATTGGTAGATAGATCAGGACTTCAATAAGGGACCAGGAAAGGCTTCATGGAGGAGCCTTGAAGAGTGAAGACGATTTTTATTGGCAGAGATGTCAGAGGAGGTCTTCAGTTTAAAAAAGTGCAAGAAAAGAAAGAGGTTGGGGAAAATCTAATTTTTTTAAAGAGTGAATTTGGGTAAAAGCATAAATATATAATGAATATGCAGATATAAACATTATTACGTACTCTAGGAGGCTTAAAAACTTTTAACTGATTTAATCCTTATAAGAAAACTATGAAGTAGGTACTTTGCCCATTTAACACTTAAAACACTGAGGCACAAAGAGGTTAAGTAACTGGCCAAAATTACACAGTAAATGTAAAGAGGCTGAGATTTGAACGCAGGGAGCCAGTTACTTTATAGCATATAATCATTGCAACAACTCTATAACATTGGTATTCCTCTTAAATACATTTCTCCCATGTGAAAGTTGAGGCACAGAACACATAATTAATTTGCCCAAAACCACTTGGCCTCAGAGTGGGATTTCTTTGTTCTATGTCCAGAGCCCACATGCTTTACCGTTATTGGTAAGAAATCAACTAGAAGGGCTAATAGGCCATTTTAGGAGAGAATTTATTTGAATGTGAGGATAATAGATTCAACCTTGTTCTGTATATAATTGAGGACTTTTAAATTGTTGTTTTTATTTTTTTTTTTTGAGTGGGCATGAATTGATTTGTGTTTTAGGAAGATTAATCTGTTAGGATTTTGAGAAAGAAGGGGTGCTTCTCAGAAGGCTATCTCTCTAGGGCTGACCCTGTGCAAAGAGGGCCAGAAGAAGATTATAGCGAAAGAATTGGAGAGCAACGGGAAAAGACATCCTAGTGTTGAAGAGCCTTGAAGGGTGGAACAAGTTGAATATAGAATACCGGGAGAAATGGGATGCAAGATATTGAAGTTTTGCTTTCAGGTTATTGGCCTATGTATGAAAGAAACTATGTTAAACACTGTGCTAGGAATTACCAAGTGTACAAAGAAGTAAAAGACGCTCAAGATTTTTGCCTTCCTCCCCTCTCTCTTTTCCTTACGTCTGTCTTTTTCTTCCTTCAATCTTTCCTTTCACCTTTCCATTCTTTCTTTTTCTTCTAATTTTCATCCTTGCCTCTTTTTGCCTTTCTTTCTTTCTCTCTCTTTCTTTCTTTCTCTCTCTCCCTCCCTTCCTTCCTTTCTCTCTCTCTCTCTTTTTTCTCTTTCATCTTTCCTGCTATATATTATACACATCCCATATATAGGATATACATCTTGCTATATAGAAATAAAATATATATACTTTTATTATAAAATAATTACATATACATATATGTATTTATTTCCTATCATGTGCTAGTCACTGTTCTAGACAGTGGAAATTTAGTGGTAAACAAGATAAGAAAAGGTATTGCTATCATTATACAATTTACCTTCTTGAACAAGATGACAGATAATAAATGAGTAAATTAATTTAAAAATGAAATAACCAAATTTCAGGCACTGACACATACTTTGCAGAAAAATAAAGAAGGGTAAAACCATAGATGGTGACAGAAGAGATAGGTGCGGCTATTTTAAATAAGACAGTTAAGAATGAGCTCCATGAATTTCAGAAATAACCCCCCAGAGCTGCTAACATATAGCCATATATGTGGCAAGTGTGAATATGTGGTTCTTGACCAGTTTCTTCTTTTTCTATGGCAACCCTCATAAGGCCCGGGAAAAGACTCTAGTCCATTTATTCCTCTCCTCACATATTTTAGGGAAGTAAGAATCAGTTGATGCCAGAGAATTAAAGAGAAATCTAAATATTTACAGGTAGCATTATATTGGACCAGCAATAAGAAAGCTAATTGCACAAAAATATTTGAAAATACGTTTACATATAGCTCCCACAATTGATAACCTTAACCACCTTAAACCACACTAACAATGTGTATTTTCATAAATTGCAGTCATTTTATTTATCTATAAGTGTGCACACACAAGAGGAGGCATGCAACTTATGCAAAAATCAAGATTCTTAGTAAAATACATAATTCAAGCCCTCATTAAATGCTAGAAATATATGGGTTTCAGTTAACAAATACCAAATTTTAGAAAAATTAACTTAAGAAGTTAATGTTGGTCACAGGGTATAAAACTTCCAGTTATAAGAGGAATAAGTTCTGGGGAACTAATGTACAGCATGGTGATCATAGTTAACAATACTGTATTATATACTTGAAAGTTGCTAAGAGAACAGCAACTTAAATGCTCTCATCACAAAAAAGGTAATTATGTGAGGTGATGGAGGTGTTAATAATTCTACTGTGGTAATCATTTTGCAGTATATAAATGTATGAAATCAATACATTGTACACCTTAAACTTACGTAATGTTATGTGTTAACTATATCTCAATGAAGCTGGAAAAAAAAGAAGTTAACGTAAATAGTTCTGAGGAACCTCTTCCAAGGGAATCCTCATCCTTTTTGAGGATAGAGAGGGTAAAACTAGCCCTCTATTTCTAGAAAAACACCAGTCCAAAATTTCTCAAACTTGGCATTGTAGATACTACCTTCAAGAGGTGCTCACGAATACTCCAAGTAAAACAGAATGATGTTCATTTTTATCAGCGAAAATGCTGAGTGCTGTATCCCAACTTGCATATTCACGTGGACTATTAGCAAAATTATCTAAATCTCTGAAAATTATCTTCAACAAGAAATAAAATAAAGAAACCTGCATAACTATTTTATCCAGAATGTCTCAAACGGGCTTGAACATGTTTTTAAATTTTTTTCATATACATTTTTAATATTCTCTTGAACAGTATTCCTAGGGACATCAGCTTGGGCCAGCAGTTTTAGGTTAATCCCTCTTTCTCCTCTAGCAGGCATTCCCTGTTCCTTCTAACTGGTGTTCTAAGGAGTGTATTACCTTCTCTTTATATTCTTCAAGACCATTTTATTCCAAACACAGGTCTTGTCCATTCTGTGTTATCACTCAAATCTACTGCTACTATGCCCCAATTATTGTTGCCATATTGGACCAATGGAAGAACTAAACATGTTACAAGTGCTAAAAAAAATTGATATCCTACACCCCCACCCCCCAAAATACCCAAATAAATAGAAATAAAACGAATTCAAATTAAAATGATATTTTCCCCTGGATGATCTAATAACAAAATTCTCACTTCTTTTGGTGCTCTTGCTCAGCAGGTATCCTGCGTGCTTGGTCTTCCAATTGAAAATCTACACTGCTCTATATCTCAAGTCCTTGGAATTTCTCATTTAGATTCTCAATAAAACAAATAGACTTCAATCTAAGAGAAATTTAGTGAGTGGCAATCTAGTTGGATGGTGCAGATATTTTCTTTGAAGCTAAATTTATAAAGCAGAAACACTATTATTACTTAAAGTTTCATCTTGATAAGAGTTTTTTTTTTTTTATAGGAAGATTGGCCCTAAGCTAACATCTATGGCCAATCTTCCTCATTTTTCCCTTTTTTTCTCCCCAAAGCCCCAGAACATAGTTGTATGTCCTTCTAGTTATTCTATATGGGACGCCACCTCAACATGGCTTGATGAGCAGTGGGTAGGTCCGCACCCAGGACCTGAACCGGCGAACCCTGTGCTGCCGAAACTCAGCACACGAACTTGACCACTACATCACCAGGCTGGCCCTGATAAGAGAGAGTTTTGGAATACTCTTAGAGATTTTGGCAAGATAAAGCTCTACTCTCAAGCCGTCTTTCAGTGTTGTCACTTTGTGTGGGTACACATATATACACATATGTATGTATAGATGTGTGTGTGTATATAAATATCAATATGAATATCATGAATATCAATATAGATAAAAATATGTATTATATATATTACATTATATACCATACAGGTGTGTATGTGTGAGTGTGTAGACACACACACACCTTGCTGGCTGATCTGCTTGCTCCCAGCTCTCCTCTTTCCACTTGATATTTCTAAGCATAAAACATACCATGTGAATTTTTCCAAGTAAAATTCAGAATGACTACCAGCTACTCAGTCTTTGCTATGTGGGCTCTATCTAACTCTCCACTCCTTTACTCTCATCACCAATTCCCCATTTCACTCTGCACTACTATGGCACTACTTTCAGACTTACAATTAAAAAGCCTCACCGTGGCCAACAAGGTGCCACATGATTTGCCTATCTCAGTGACCTCATTTTCTCCCACTTTTCTCACTATTTTAGGCCCACTAGAATTTATGTTGTTCCTGGAATGAGGCTAGTATACCTCACCTACAAAACTGCTACAGTTTAACGTTGCTCTCAGTTAGTGTTAATCTTCCCCCAGATATTCACACAGCTTACTTTTTCACTTTTTGCAAGACATTTTTCAATATTACTTCCTCAGCAAAGCCTTTCCTGACCATCAAAGGAGAATCTCATTAATATCTTTGATCTCCTATTCAAATAGAGTTTAAATTTTATAAGTTTGGGTGCTTTGTTTTTTCTACTGCTCCCTTACCAATACCTAAAGCAGTGCCTGAAACCTAGTAGCCACTCAATAAACACTTGTCGAATGAATGAATGAATGTATCCCCTCAAATTCAACAAAGATGTCACACAAATAATCTTTGCAGTGCTGTTTTCTTGTCTGCAGATCCCGTATCTATTCTCTGCTGAAAAAACAAAGATTTATATTCCAAACCAGGCTCAGCTATTGATTTTCTGGAAATCTTTCCTGACATCACTAAAACAGATATAATGGCTTCCTCCATCCCCCCTTACCCCCATTTTCTGTATATTTTTCTTATATGGCAACTTTCAAACTATAATAAAATGTGTTCAACTGCCTGTAAAACCTTCAAATGTGAATTTTAAACTGTGAAACTCTTTAGATGCTAATTTTATCCTATTTTCTTTTACATACTTAGTCTTCAGCACAACGCATGGCCACTTCTCTGGTACTCAAAAAACGGTTGTTGACTTGAACCAATCCATCTCATATTACGAGAAAAAGAAGTACAAAAAGATCACATGCCTTTCCATTCATAAGTATAATTTAGTCAAACTATATATATGCTTTTAATGGAAATGCAGACACATGCAAACACACAAATACACCCCCCCACCCCACCAGCAACAGTAGCAACATATTTTTGGCAAATGCCTTCCTTGTAATTATTTCAGAAAAGGCACATGTTTGGGCTAACTGTGGGAGTAATGTCAGCAAAGTGGCAGACAACGAAGCTCTAAGCCTTTGTTCCCCCATGAAAACATCAAAAAACAACCAGAAACTGACTGAACTAAACTGACAAGAGGTCTGGCAAACAGTCAAAGGTCTATAGCAACTAAGTGAACGCTCAGTGAAGAACAGACCACTGTAAAAATAATAGGAAAATTTGTGGCATCTCTACTCACTTTTGCCCTACCTTTCCTCAGTGTAGTGAGGCATGTCCTTGATCTGGAGAAGGTGATAGCCCAGTTCCGAGTTCTCTTTCTTGCACTATAGTGAGTGGATCAGATGCTATTTTCAACCTTCTAGCCTGTCTGGGGGCTTATTGAAAGACCAGTCTCTGTCATGCCTAACTCAGATCTCAGGCAGGGAAAAGAACTGGCCCCTGGTCATGAAAGCTGTAGGGGCACTACAGATCCACAGACACCTGGAGCAAGAGATAATAGGTGGATGCATACAATTGACCATCCAGGGCCCTGAGATTCTGGAGTGAGACTTTCGAAAATTATGACATTCAAAAGCAGTCATGTATATTGTGGAATTGAGAAAGTTACACACAGACCTAGTCAAGAAATATGCTCAGAACATTTCTGAAAATGCTTCAAACTCTTAGCTTGGATTGATCCCCAGGCTCAGAGCATGCCCAGCCAATCAGTGATAGACTACCCTGGCACAGAGCCAGTCTGCAAAAACTGGGAGAGGTGGTGTTGTTTTCTTAAATCACCAATTTTTATTAAAACACACATACACACACACACACAGACAAGGGATATAAAGAAACAGGAAAACATGATCCATTCAAAAGAACAAAATAAATTGGCAGAAATCATCTCTGAGGAAGCACAGACATTAAACTTATTAGGCAAAGACTTTAAAACAATTATCTTAAATGCATTTAAATAGCTAAAGGAAAACATTGGAAAAAACTATAGGAAATCAGGAAAACAATGTATGAACAAAATGACAAGATCAACAAAGAGATAGAAATGATAAAAAGGAAGCAAACAGAAAATATGGAGCTAAAATGGTATAATAACTGAACTGAAAAATTCACTAGAGGGGTTCAAGAGCATATTGGAGAAGTCAGAAAAAAAGGATTAGTGAACCTGAGGATGCAAAAATTGAAATTACTGAGGCTAAGCAGAGAAAGAAAATAGAATAAAGAAAAGTGAACAGAATCTAAGGGACTTATGGTGTACTATCAAGTAGATCAATATATGCCTTTTAGAAGTCTCAGAAGAAGAAAAGAGAGAGAGGAGCAGAGAGATTATTTGAAGAAATAACGGCTGAAAACATCCCCAAATTAAAGGAAGATAAGAGTCTACAAATCGAAGAAACTCAATGAAATCCAAGTTGGATAAACCCAAAATTACCCACACCAAGACAAATTATAATCAAACTTTCAAAAGACAAAGAGAGAATCTCGAAAGCAGCAAGAAAATAGTGACTTGCTACTTAAAAAGGAATCTTCAAGAAGGTCACCAGCAGATTTCTCAGCAAACCTTGGAGGCCTGAAGGCAGTGTGATGATATATTTAACATATTGAAAGAAAAAAAAAGCACTATCACTGAGAATTATATATCTGGGAAAACTGTTTTTCAAAAATATGAAGAACTCAAGACATTTCTAGATAAAGAAAAGCTGTGTCACTACAAAAAAATCAACTATACACAAAAGAAGAAAGTAATGGAGTCAATGAGGGACAAGAACAACTATAAGACGAACAAACAAAAAATAATAAAATGGCAAAAGTAATCTTCCTTACTAGTAATTTCTTTAAATATAAATGGATTAAATTTCCATTATATGGAACTCTATGATGCTTACAAGAGATTCATTTTATATCTAAAGAACCAAGTAGGTTGAAACTGAAAGAATGGAAAAAGACATTCCATGCAAATAGTAAGAAAGAGAGCTGGGTGTCTCTACTACTACCAGACAAGATAGACTTTAAGTCAAAAACTATTACAAGAGACAAAGAAGGACACTGAATAGTGGCCAAAGGGTCATTAGCCAAGAAGATATAAAAATTATAAAGATATATGCACCCAATATTAGAGTACGAAAAAATATGAAGCAAAGATGGACAGACTAAAGTGAGAAACAGATATTTCTCCTAAAGGGAGAAACAGATATTTCTACAATAATAGTTGAAGACTTCAATACTCACTCCACTTTCAAAATCGATAGAATTACCAGATAGAAGGTCAATAAGGAAATAGAGGACTTGAGCCACATTGTAACTAACTGGATCTGACAGACACATACAGAATACTCCATCAAACAACAGCAGAAAGCACGATTTTCTCATGTGCACATGCATCATTGTTCCAAATAGACCATATGTTATGCCACAAAACCAGTCTTAATAAGTTTGAAAAGACTGATATTTTACAAAATATCTTTCCACATCACAATGACATAAAACTCGAAGTCAATAACAGTAGAAATACTGGAAAAATTACAAATATGTGGAAATTATACAAGACACTCAAACAACCAATGAATCAAAGAAAAAATTACAAGAGGAATTAGAAAATACCTTGAGATAAATAAAAATAAAACACAACATACCAACTTATTGGATTCAGTGGAAGTAGCTCTAAGAAGGAAATGTATAGCTCTAATCTTTTACATTTAAAAAGGAAGAAATACCTCAATTTAGAAACCTACCTTTACATTCTCAGGAAGTAGAAAAATAGCAGAAAACTAAACCCAAAGAAGCAGAAGGGAGGAAATAATAAAGATTACAGCAGAGGTAAATAAAATGTAAGAATAGAAAAACAATAAAGTCAAGGAAACCAAAAGTTGGTTCTTTGAAAAGAATAAAAGAATTGACAAAGTTAAATTAGATCTATTAAGAGAAAAAGAGAAAACTCAAATTACTAAAATCAAAAGTGAAAGTAGGGATATTCCTATCAATTTTACAGAAATAAAAAAATAATTATAGGAGAGTACTAGGAAGAATTATATGCCAACACATTGGATAACCTATATGAAATGGATAAATTTCTAGAACCATAAAACCTACCAAGACTGAATCATGAAGAAATAGAAAATCCAAATGTACATACATCTATTAACGAGATTGAATCAGTAATCAAAAACCTGTGGACAAAGAAAAGCCCTGGATCGGATGGCTTCACTGGCGAATTCTACCAAACATTAAAAGAAGAATTAACACCAGTTTTTCTCAAACTCTTCGGGAAAATTGAGGAGGAGAAACACCTCCTATCTCATTCTGTGAGGCCACCACTGTCCTGATGTTAAAGCCAAGCAAAAACATTACAGGAAAAGAAAACTGCAGATCACTATCTCTTATGAATGCTGACACAAAAATTCCCAACAAGATGCTACTAAACCATATTTAGCAGTATACTGAAAGGATTATATACCATGACCAAGTGGCATTTATTTCTATAATGCAAAATGTTTCAACATATGAAAATCTATTGATAGATTTAATATCTTAATAGATCACCACATCTTAATAGATCAGAAAAAGGATAGCTCAGTATAGATTAGAAAAAGCAGTTGACAAAATTCAACATCCTTTAATGATGGTCACACTCACTGTTACTACAAAATTGACCTATTTATTTTCCTTCTTGCTAAAGAGCTTACGTTAATATTTCTTGTAGGCCAGGTCTTCTAGTGATGAATTTGCTCAGTTTTTGTTTGTCTGAGAACATTTTTACTTCCCTTTCCTCTTTTTCATTTTTTTAAATATATTTTTTTTTATTTTAGAACAGTTTTAAATTTACAGAAAAATTGAGAAGATAGTATAGAGTTCCTATATACAGGTTTTCCTATTATTAACTTCTTATGCTAGTATGCATTTGTTACCATCAATGAACTGATATAGATACATTATTGTTAAAGTCATACTTTATTCAGATTAATTCTGTTTTTTTTTTTTCTTTTTTACCTAATGTATTTTTTCTGTTCCAGGATCCCATCCAGAATACAACATTACATTTAATCTTTTTATCTCCTTAGACTTCTTCTGGCTGTGAGCATTTCTCAGACTTTCCTTGTTTTTGATGACCTTGAAATTTTTAGGAGTCAGGTATGTTGTAGAATGTCTCTCATTTGGGATTCGTCTGATGCTTTTCTTGTGCTTAGAGTGGGGTTTTGTAGTTTTGGGAAGAAGACTACAGAGGTAAAGTGCCGTTTTCATTGCATATCAGGGGTACATACTATCAACATGACTTATCATTGTTTAAGTTTTATCACCTGGATGGGGCCGTATTGTCAGGTTTCTCGATTGCAAAGTTTCTAATTTTTCCACTTTCCATACTGTACTCTTTGGAACGAAGTCAGAATGCACAGCCCACACTTAATGAACAGAGAGACATGCTCCACCTCCTTGAGAGTGGAGTATCTGCATAAATTGCTTGGGATTTTTCTGCATGGGAGACTTGGCTCTTCTCTCTCATATGTTAATTTATTCAATCATTTGTTTATATCAGTATGGATTCATGGATATTTCTTTCATACTTTGGGTTATAATCCTATACCACATTGCTTATTTTGTTGCTCAAGTTACTTCAGCTTTGGTCACTGGGAGTTTTTTCAGTTGGGCCCTTTGTCCATTGGGCATACCCTCATCACTGTGGTTTTGTTTATGTTTGTTTGTTTTCTGAGCACTTCTTTACTTTCCAGTAGTACAAGACTGTTTAGGCTCATTCTCTACATTTCCTGCCCCAGTCCAAGAACTAGCCATTTCTCCAAGGAGCCAATGGTTCCTTTGGTTGGAGAATGGTAAAAAGATCTGAGCACTAAGTGTACCCCTTGCTACTGGAATGCCATTGCTTCTAGGCCCTCTCAGATGACAGAGCAAGGAAATATATGTGTGCTTACTAGCCCATGTATATACACATACCTATAAATATTTCTATATGTAACAATCTGCATCTATATTAAGTTAAACATGAGTTAATACTGACGTCTCCAATTCTAATCCATTACCTCATGATGGCTCATTCTGGTCTTCATCCTTATTTACCTGTAACCTCTTACCCCAATGGTGAGAAACCTTGCTTGACTGTCTGTCATCTATTTACTTAATTACTTAATTCATTAATATGTATAGCAGTATTGGAATTTTTATCCTGTGTTCCCACGGGCAACGACTTTATCAAGTAGAATAAAGGGTTTATGTTGACAGGTCCTTTTACTTTTATCCTTACAGACTCCATTCATTTCCAAAATTTTGCATGTCCACACCATTTTTACCCATCCTCCACAATGAGGTTGTTTCATACATTTGTAATGTTACTTCATATTTATTTCACACACATGTTATTTCATTTATATGTAATATAGGTAGCTTTGTCACATTCTACATTCAATCCTGGAATCCCTTGATCTCTTAATTTTTTTTATTTTCATACATTACAGTTAACTATTTGTGCTATAAAATTCTATGGGTTTAGATGAATGTGTAGTGTCTATTTCACCATTATAGCATCATGAGAATAGTTTCTCTGCCCTAAAAAATCCCCTGTGCTTCATCTATTCAAACCATTCCACTATTCCTGAACTCCTGGCAACCACTGATCTTTTTACTGTCTCTGCAGTTTTTCTTCCCCAGAATGTCATAATTAGAATCATACAGTATGTAACATTTTCGGACTGGCTTCTTTTGCTTAGCGATACACATTTAAGATTCATCTATGCCTTTTCATGGTTTGATAGCTCATTTCTTGTTATCATTGAATAGTGTTCCATTGTATGAATACATGACAGTGATTTTATCCATTTAATTTTTGAAGAACACCTTAGGACCTTCTAGTTTGGGGTAATAATAAAGTTACGATATACATTTGCATGCAGTTTTTTGTACGGACATAACATTTCGAATCAGATGAGGAAAAATCAATAAAAAGACAATTGCTGGATCGTATGGTATGTCTATATTTAGCTTTGTAAGAAAGTGCCAAAATGTCTTCCAAAATGGTTGTGCTACTTTTCATTTTCATTCTTACCAGCAATGAATGAGAGTTACTGTTGCTCCTCATCTTTGCCAACAATTAGTATTGCCAGTTTTTTGTTTGTTTGTTTGTTTTAGCCATTCTAATGGATGTGTAGTGGTTTCTCATTGTTTTAATTTGCAATTACCTAATGGCTAGTGATACTGAACATCTCGTCTTATACTTATTTCCCTTCTGTATATCACCCTGGGTGAAGTATCTCTTCATGTTTTTTGCTCACTTTGTAATGGAATTGTTTGATTTCTTATTGTTGAGTTATAAGAATTATTTGTATATTTTGGGAAAAAATCCTTTATCAAATATGTATTTGCAAACAATTTCTCTGATTCTGTGGCTTGTCCTTTCATTCTCTTAATAATATTCTTTCTTAGAGCAGAAGATTTAAATTTTGAAAATTAAAAAGTCTGAATTATCAATCTTTTTCTTTCAAGAATTATGTTTCTGGTATCCTACCTAAAATCTCATCAACAAACCCAAGGAAACCCAAGGTAAACAGACTTTCTCTATTTCTAATTTCTTCCAATGGATCATTATGAGTTAAATTTTGTGAAATATGTAAGGCCTGTGCCTATGTTCCTTTTTTTGTTTTGTTTTGCATATGGACCTCTTCACCATTTGCTGAAAAGATTATTCTTTCTCCATGGAACTGCCTTGTACGCTTGTGAAAAGTCAGTTGATTATATCCAAGTGGGTCTATTTCTGGTTCCTCTCTTCTGTTCTGCTTATCGGTTTTTTATACTTTTGATAGTAATATGCTGTCTTGATTACTGTAGATTTATAGTAAATCTTGGAATCAGGTAGAGTGTGTCCTCTAACTATAGTCTCCTTTAGTATTGTGTTGGCTATTCTAGTACTTTCGTCTTTCCACATAAATTTTAGAATCAGTTGGCCAATATATACAAAATAGATTTCTGAGATTTTGATTGGAATTGTGTTGAATCCATATATTAATTTGGGAAGAATTGAAATGTTAACAATAGCAAATCATCCAATATATGACCACAAAATATCTTTCCATTTAATTATATCTTCTTTAATTTCTTTCATCAGAAATGTTTGTAGTTTTATGCACACTGATTCTATAGTTATTTTGTTAGATGTATATCAAATATTAAATTTATTTGCTGCTATCGTAGTCTTTTTAACCTTAAATACTAATTGTTCATTGCTATTATATAGGAAAACAACTGGCTTTGGGATATTAACCTTGTATATTGTGTGACCTTACTATACTCTCTTATTAGTTTCAGGCAAAATTTTTGTTGATTCTTTGGGATTTTCCACATAGAAAATCATGTCATCTGTGAATAAAGACATTATTTCTAACTTCTATACCATTTGTATATAAATATATATATTTTTATTATTAGAAAAATATATATTTTTAAGATAAGTCCTTTTCTTATCTTATTGTCCTTGCTAGGACTTCCAGTATGACGTTGACTAAGAGTGATGAGAGAGGACACCCTTGCCTTAGTTCCAATCTTAACGGTAAGGAATCTAGTTTCTCAATATTAATTATGGCTTTAACTGTAGGATTTTTGTTTGTTTGTTTGTTTTAATAGATGTTATTTATCAAGTGGAGGAATTTCTCCTCTAATCCTAGCTTTCTGGTTTTTTTTTAATCATAAATGGGTGTTGGGTTTTGTCAAATGCTTTTTCTGCTTCTATCGATATGATCATACGGTTTTTCTTCCTTCATCTGTTGATGTGGTGGGTTAAATTATTTTCAAATGTTGAACCAGCCTTGAATATCTGGAATAAGTCTCAATTGGTTTTGGTGTATAATTCTTTTTATACATTGTCGGATTTGATTTGCTAATATTTTATTTATGATATTTGCATCTATGTGCACGAGAGACATTGGTTTGTAGTTTTTCTTTTTAGTAATGTCTTTGTCTGCTTTTGGTATTAGGGTAATGCTGTCTGCATAGAATGAGTAGGAAGTGTTTCTCTTGCTTTTATTTTCTGGAAGACATTGCAGAAAACTGGTGTCATTATTTTCTTAAATGTTTGGTAGAATACAACAGTGAGCCATCTTTGTGTAGTGCTCTTCTTTTTTCATACTATTAACTATTGATTTAGTTTCTTTAATAAATGTAGGCCTATTGAGACTAACCATTTCCTCTTATGTGAGCTTTGGTAGTTTGTGACTTTCAAAGAATTTGTCCATTTTGCCTAAGTTATGAAATTTGGGGTCATAAATTTTTTCATAGTATAGCTTTTTTATCCTTTTACTTTCCATGGGAGGTAGTGATTACTTCTCTTCCACTTCTGATACTGGTAATTTGTGTCTTCTCTCTCTTTTTTCCCTCCTTTTTTATCTTGTGTAGAGGTTTACAAATTTTAATGATCTTTGCAAAGAACCAACTTTTAGTTTTATTGATTTCCAATATTGTTTCCAATTTCATTGATTTCTGCTCTAATTTTTCATTTATTTTCTTCTGTTTGCTTTCAGCTTAAATTCCTCTTCTATTTCTAGTTTTCCAAAGCAGAAACTTAGATTCTGGATTTTAGATTTTCTACTTTCTTAACATCTACAGTTCATGATGTAAATTTCCTTCGAAGCACTACTTTCACTGAATTCCACAAGTTTTCATAAGTTATATTTTTATGTTCATTTAGCTCAAAATATTTTTACTTTCTCTTGAGACTCTGTTTTTGACCTGTATGTTATTGTGAAGTGTGTTGTTTAATCTCCAGATATTTAGAAGAGATTTTGCAGCTATTTCACAGTTACTAATTTCCAGTTAATTCCATTGTGGTCTGGGAATGCACTGTATATGATTCTTATTATTTTAAATTTTCAAGTGTGTTTTATGGTCCAGAATGTGGGCTATCTTTCTGTATGTTTCCTTGAGTTGAGAAGAATGTGTATGTTGCTTTTTTTGAATGAATGTTCTATAATCCCAATTAGATCAAGTTGATCTGTAATGCTGTTCATGTCAGCTATATCCTTACTGATATTCTGCATTCTTGGTCTATCAATTACTGAAAAAGGGGTGTTGAAGCCTTCAACAGTAATAGTGGATTTTTCTATTTCTCCTTGCAGTTTTCTCAGTTTTTGCCTCATGTATTTTAACTGTCTGTTATTAGGTAAAAACATATTCAGGATTGTCATTTCTTCTTAGAGTTGACTCCTTTATGTAATACTCTTTTTATCCCTGATAATATTTCTTGGTCTCAACTCTGCTTTATCTGAAATTAATGTAGATAACCGATGTTCTTTTGATTAATGTTATCATGTATGTTTCTTGATCCCTTTACTTTTAATATATATGTGTCTTTAGATTTAAGTAGATATATTTAAGTCTTATTTTTTAATCCATTCTGAAAATCTCTGTCTTTTACATGGTATATTTAGAGCCTTCATATTTAAAGCAATATTGATGTGGTTAGATTAATACCTAACATTTTTTTATAGTTTCCTATGTGTAGCATGTTTCTTTTTTCCATTTTTTGCTTTCTTTCATTTTTATTGAGCATTTATATGGTTTCATTTTTATCTCTTCTCTTAAATATCAACTATACATCTTTTTTTGTGTGTGTGAAGAAGATCAGCCCTGAGCTAACATCTGCCAATCCTCCTCTTTTTCCTGAGGAAGATTGGCCCTGGGCTAACATCCATGCCCATCCCCTCCACTTTATATGGGATGCCACCACAGCATGGCCTGACAAGCAGTGCGTCAGTGCGCGCCAGGGACCCAAACTGGCAAACCCTGGGCCTCCGCAGAGGAGCGCGCGCACTTAATCGCTTGTGCCACTGGGGCGGCCCCTCAACTATACATCTTTCAAAAGTTTAATTTTAAAAAAATTACTGTTTTCCCTAGAATGTGTAATATACATTGTTTCCTAATGCAAATCTATCTTCAAACAACACAAAACCACTTCACATGTAGTGCAAATATCTTATAATGGAGTATTATCAATCCCTCTCTCCCATCTTTTATTACTGTTATTAATTTCTCTTATTCTACATATCTATTATGGATTGAGTAGTATTTTTTCTAAAATTAATAAATCAAAGGCCTCATCCTCAGTACCTCAGAATGTGACTATATTTGGGGATAAGGCCTTTAAAGAGGAAATTAAATTAAAATGAGGTTGTTAGGGTGGGCCATAATCCAATCTGACTGGTGTCCTTATAGAAGAGGAAATAGAAAATTTGGGCACACAGACACCAGGTGTGCATGTGTACAGTGGGATGACCATGTGAGGACACAGGGAGAAAGTGGACATGTGCAAGCCAAAAAGAGAGGCTTCCACAGAAACTAAACCTTGGACATCTTGATCTTGGACTTCCAGCCTCCAGAACTGTGAGAAGATGAATTTCTGTTGGTTAAGCCACGCACTCTGTGGGATTTTGTTATGACAGCCCTAGCAAACTAATACAATATCAGATGATAGCTGTAATCATTTGATATATTTTTCTATTTTTTAAAATTTTGAAATCAGTTGATATGAAAAATGAAAGATTTCTTTTCTCTTCACTTATTCATTCTCTGATACTCTTCTTTATTTTATGTAGATATGAGTTTCTAACATAATCATTTTTCTTCTGACTTAAGAAAATCCGTTAACATTTTTTGAAAGGAAAGTCTAGTGTTGAGGAATTTCCTCAGGGTACCTGTGTGTGTGAGCGAGAAAGAGAGACAGTCTTTATTTCTTTATTTCTCCTTCACTTTTGCAGGATATTTTTACTGGATATAGAATAATAGGTTGTCATTGTTGTTTTTCTTCAATACTTCAACATTTCACTCTCCTTTCTTCTAACTTGCAGGGTTTCTGATGAAAAGTTTGCTGTAATCCTTATCACTTTTCCTATGTAAGTAAGGTGTTGTTCCCTCGGGCTTCATTCAAGATTTTCTCTTTTTGTTTTTCTCTGAAATTTCTGGATCCAGTGGTTTGGTGTCTGTCATTAATTTTGGAAAATTTTCAATTAATATTAATTTAAATATTTCTCCTGTTTTGTTTTCTCTTTCTCTTTCTTATCTTTCTGGCATCCAATTACACTTTTATTACACTTTTTGAAATTACAACAGAGTTCTTAGATGTTCTCTTTTGTTTTATTCCATTCTTCTTTGGTTTATTTATTTGCATTTTACTTTGACAATTTTCTTTCTTTTTTTTTTGTTTGTTTATTGTAGTAACATGGGTTTATAACATTGTTTAAATTTCAGGTGTACATCGTTATACTTCTATTTCTGCATGGATTACATCATGTTCTAATGTTCACCACCCAAATACTAACTACATTACAACCCATCACCACAATATGTACCTAATTATCCCCCTCACACTACGCCTTCCCTCCTCTCCTCTGGTAAGCACCAACCCAATCTCTGTCTCTATGTTTTTGTTTGTTGTTGTTATTATGTAATACTTAATGAGTGAGATCATACGGTATTTGACCTTTTCCCTCTGACTTATTTCACTTTGCATAATACCCTCAATGTCCTAGCTTCAAGTTTACTGTGTCTTTCCTTTGCCGTGGTAAACCCATCAAAGGCATTTTTTATTTCTGTTGCAATGTTTTCAATTTCTTTTTGTTTCTTTCTTAAAGTTTCCATCTCTCTGCTTCTGTTAACCATGTATTATTGTTGTTGTCTACTTCTTTTATTGTAGCCCATAGGATATTTTTTTTTTTTTGTGAGGAAGGTCAGCCCTGAGCTAACATCCATGCCATTCCTCCTCTTTTTGTTGAGGAAGACTGGCCCTGAGGTAACATCTATTGCTAATCTTCCTCCTTTTTTTGGTTCCCTTTTTCTCCCCAAAGCCCCAGTAGACAGTTGTATGTCATAGTTGCACATCCTTCTAGTTGCTGTATGTGGGATGCCACCTCAGCATGGCTGGACAAGCGGTGCATCAGTAAGCGCCCATGATCTGAACCCAGGCTGCCAGTAGCGGAACGCGCACACTTAGCCACTAAGCCACAGGGCCAGCCCCCACCCATAGCATATTAATCATAGTTATTTTAAATTCTGTGCTTGATAATTCCAACATATGTCATATATATCATTCTAATAGTTGCTTTTTCTCTTTACATTATATTTTTCTTGTTTTTTGACATGCCTTGATATTTTTCATTAAAAGCCAGTCATACTGTACCATATAATCTTAACAAAAGCAAACTGAGGCATTTAGTGGGAGGATATATGCTAATCTGGCTAGGAGTTGGGCTGTTTTTAATATTTGCTAGAGTTGTAACTGCCAGAGGCTTCAAATTCTTCCAGTGTTTTTGACTTTATCTCTTCTCTTTACTAAGGTCTTCCTTAAGCACCCTTTCTCACAGAGATTCTGCATTTTGCATCACTTTCTGCTGTAATCCATTGTTATTTTCCTGGAGCTCCCTTGCTGTGGTAGTAAGGTTTGAAGGAGGAAAAGAATTGTATAAGTTTAGATTAAATCTTAGTCTTTTAGTAGGCTTGTGTCTAAAAGCTGTAAATGTCTCAAGTTTTTCTTAGTTATAAAGCATTTCTCCCTCTTCCCTGTACTCTTTTAGCTGATAGCACCATCTCCAATCTATTTTCATAAATCTCTAACCTCTGTTGGTTATGTTCTCCCACCATTTTTGGTAAGACAGGAAGACTAGAGGAGGCTGGCAGGGGATTCATGGCCTTCAGCTAAGTAGGATATGGGTCTGACAATGTTTTTTCAACTGGAGAGTATGCCTTAATTATGGAGAAGGCTATGTATGTGTATTGCAATGATTATCCCTCCTCCTCTGCCCACTGTTTAGATGCATCTTTCTTAGACTTTCATTGTGGGAACATGCTGGGGTGTCTGGAGGTAAAACATATGAAAGTGTAGGGTCCCCCTAAGACTGCAGGTCCCAGGAGTTTCTCATTCTCACACTAGTCCACATTCAGTCTCCACCAATTTATCAGAATTACCGTCAAAGTGTTCCTATCAGTTTATGGCTCCTTGGCAGCTTCTGTTCCAAGTAAGCAGTTCTTAGCTGTGACTCTTTGGATGTGGGAGTTTGCCCTGTAACTATAGTTTTCTGATGGGTCCAAGAAATGTCAGAGATTTTCAGCTTCTGCAGCGTTTTCTTGTAAGCACAGGAGTGATGACCTCTATGCCTTTTATTTGTCAGAGCTGAAGTTCTCAGACTTTAAACATCATGAAAACAAAGATGATGTTTCTTAATTACTGCTGCATTTCCAGTGGCTAGCACATGCCTGGCACATAGCAGATATTTAATAAATATGTAAGGAAATTATATACAAAGGAGAAAGAAAAATGGGGAGTTATTTTTTATTAGGTATAGAGTTTCAGTTTTACAAGATGAAAAGAGTTATGAGGATGGATGTTGGTGAAGGTTGCACAACAATGTGAGTCTATTTAATACCACTGAACTATACACTTAAAAATGGTTAAGATGGTAAAATTAATGTTATGAGTATTTTACCACAATAAAAAAAGAAGAAAAAATCAATAAACATCTCCTCCTCATCTTTACTTCAATTTATATAGGATTTTAAAAACTGAATATATGTATTTTGTTAATTATAAGAAAGGATATAAATTCATTGCAGAAAAATTAGAAAACACTGTTGATAAAGTAAAAAAAGTATAAGAGACTTTTCAAATCTATGTTATTTTAAAGAGGTACAAAAATCAATCAATTTTAAAACATTCTAAAATTGATCGCTAAAGCATATATGACACATCTTTTTCTTATAATCTCATCGACGTTGAGTATTGTCCTTTGAAAAAAATGCCCATTTGATAAAGAGAAAGAGAAGCCCATTGTTATTTTAATTTGCATGTCTTCTATCACTGCTAAGGTTTTATGGTTTTTCATGTTTTTGGCCTCTTTTACTTTGTATGTGCATGATACACACTGATATCTTGTCCTTATTTTATGTCGGAATGTGTTTCTTACTGATTTGTAAAATTGTCTTAAGAATATTATCTTTGTCTATTACATGTCAGCAAACATTTTTCCTAATTTCTCTTGTTTTGTTTGTAGTACATTTTGACACAAAGAAGCTTTTCATTTTTACGTTAAAAAAAGGAACAATAAATAGAATTCTTTGTAAAAAACAATAATAATGTATTGACAGTGAATGAACAGAAATGCTTAAGCCTTCTTGAAAATGTAAAATCCATCCATTTATCAACAGAAGAAAAGCCTAACTTCTGAAATCATCCACTTCTGTGTAAGATAATAGCCAATCACCCACAAAATATGTTATTTATATTTATTTATTTATTTTTTTGGTGAGGAATATTAGCCCTGAGCTAATATCTGTTGCCAATCCTTCTCTTTTTACTGAGGAAGATTGGCCCTGGGCTAACATCCATGCCCATCTTCCACTACTTTTTATATGTGGGACGCCTGCTACAACATGGCTTGATGAGCAGTGAGTAGGTCCATGCCCGGGATCCCAACCCGTGAAACCCCAGGCTGCCGAAGTGGAGTGCTGAACTTAATCACTACGCCACTGGGCCAATCCCACAAAATATATTACTAAACACTAATATGGGGACCATAAGAAATGCAATTCTTCTCTCCTACCAGAACTAATGGAAAGAGGTACTTTTATTTTCATGAAACTTATCTTCTAAATTAACTTTTGACCAGCACAGCTCCCAGGGTTAGGGCCAACCTCGATACAAGCAATGTAGCCACACTAAGCCCCTGGACAGGGTGCCATCCCTAAATTAGGAGACAGTTATGCATATTTGTGGAACGTTAAATCTAGGAGCGCGTGTGAGTTGTAGACAGAACTCCCATTTCAGAGCTCCACAGGACAAAACTGGATTAGGAACACTAACTCAAGTGTAATATTTTGGAATCATTTGTATGAAAGCATCATGATGTGGCCTTTTCCTGCCGCTTCCCTATATACTGCAAGATCAACAATAGCAGAGAATTTACCTGTGTCTATTATACAGCAAACAACAACAAAAAAAATCACAGAATGCACAGTTTTTTTTTTTTTTTAATTGCAGGTATGTTGTATATTTTACTACCCTAGTTCTGTAGGGGCGAGGCATTTTAGACAAGAAAGAAAGCCAGGTTTTTCTCTTCCAGAAGGCTGGCATTAAGATTAATTACTTATACACATCTAAATTAAGGAAAGTAAATAGTGACTGAAACCCTAAATCCCTGAGAAGCTAAGGTTCAATCTAGAAAACCATGGGTTTTAGAGTTAGGAGGATGTAAGTTCCAGTCATGGTTATGTGTGACATCAGACAAGTTGCTTTTTTTTCTTAACAAGAAAATGAGGTATGTCTCAAAGATGCTTTAAAAATTAAAAAGCATGGATGTTTTTCAAGTACTCAGTAGAGTATTTGGCATTCGGTGATTGGTGGTTGAATAATAATCCCATTCAAATGCAGGGTGGGACTGGATCAGAAAAGGAAAAAATAAAATAAAATAAAATAGAAGTAAAGTAACAAGCGTCCAGAGCAAATAACCTGTATGGAAATGTGTCCTCTTCAGCACTATTGCTGTTCAATCATATTTCTTGTAGACGGCTAGACAAGATGAATGCTGGCCATCAACCCCGAATTATTTAAACTGATGTGGTCCTAGAAAGCTATGTTTCAGTCAGATATCAAGTACACATATGGAGCTTTATATTTCAATAAAAATTTAATGAATATTTTTGTAAAATGAGTATTTTCCCCAATTACTGCTTAACTTCTTTGGATTGTTATACAGTGGGGTTTTATAAAGAAATGGACACACACATGCACACATGAACACATATATGTGTGGACACAAATGTCCACACGTATTTGCCCATAGTAATGAGATTCTGAAAAAACATTGTTTTTTGCCTGCTTCTCTGGAAACTTTGATCTAACTTCTATGAAATTTATGTTATCTATCACCAGGAATGCCCAATGATTCAAAAGAATAATTTTGGACAACTTATCTTGCATCTAACTAAGCTACTTTGCCTTAAAGTTGGAGAAAAACATTATGAAAATCTTAGCTCTCATCTTACAGACATCATATGAAAGAATTTCAGGCATAGAGTCCACAATCCTGGCTGTGTGGTGATGGTGTTGCTGCATTACTCTGACTGGCCGGTAGAAGATGGGGTTTCTGCCACTGACGAGTCTTTTCTACAGAACAAAATTATCTGGATTTAGAACAGGGTTTATTCACAGTCGGCTTCTAAATTTGAGGCTTCTTAATGTATTCTTTTAAATCACTTGAGGAATGCCTTCCAACTGAGTTCATTTCCGGAACAATTTGAGAAACCTAGTGCTGAAAGGGCAACCTATTGTTATTGGTCATTTACAGTAGAAGCTCTCTGAACTGACTTCCCCTGAATAATGCACTGAATTAATCTACACTCCATAAACCTTACAGAACGAAGCTAATGGAATCCCGAATACTCCCTGCTAGTAAGTTCTTGTCTAATATAGTTGAAACATTCTCCTCCCACTGGATGTGCTTGTTCCCAAAATTTTTGTGCTTTCCATAATTTAATTAAATATTACATGAGCAAATTTCAAATGCGAGTAATAAAGAACAGAGATCTTCCCTTCCGTATTTCTCACTCTTTTTTCTCTCTCTTTCTCTCTCTCTTTCTTTTTTTTACTTTTTTTGTGTTATAAAAACAAAGTTGAATTATTTGGGAAGGCTTGACGATGTTAATTTGACAGAACATTGCTGTCTGTCATCCTAGCTGGGGTGGAGTGTATCTTGGTCTTACTCTTGTGTTCTTTTGGTATCTCCTCCATCCTGCATAGTAGGTCTTCAATACAGTTTTCTGAACTGAATTATAGATTAAAGAATGATGCCCGACCCTTTTATATTCTATCCATTATTGTAACAGCACCTTGTGGGACATCAAGATTTGGTCACCCTGAAATCTATCTCTTTACCTTGATTGTTTTCTCTGAGGGACATTTGACCTCCCCCACTAACTGCCTAAAGAATTTGACATGGTGGCTCCTTCCTGGAACAGATCTTCTATCATGATGGCTGTAAAGATAATGTAGGATAAATGTTACAATAGGAAAGGCACCAACAAGCCCATCTTATCGGAAGTTCTGTCTCTCTGGCCACATTCTCTGGATGGCCCTGCAAGGAGTTGCCAGACAAACATTTACATTTATAAGGGAAATCTCCATTTGTAAAGGTTATCTCCCTCTCTGTTTTGGGAAGAGGGGGGGATGGCCTCATTTCTAGAGGCTTATCAATGTGGAAGGTGAGGCCTTAAATCTGCATAATAACCTTACTCTTGTTTACTGTGCTTTAGTGGTAATCTCCTGTAACTGACTCCCCCCACCCCCAACGTCCTCCTTTGTCGTTGGCTGAACATGGTATTTAAGATGAGAATTTCTGCTATTGTGTTGAGAAACTCAGTGTCCCTGCTTTCTCCCATGTATACATGTTATTAAACTTGCTATTATTTTCTCCTGATAACCTGTCTTGTTAATTATTTGGCCAGCCATAAGAACCTTAAGGAAAAGGGCAGAGGGAGATTCTCCCTCTTCCCCCACAACCTAATAATGGATTTATTTCATTTTGATTTCAATTTTTTCTCTTATTTTCGGTCTCATTTTCTCTTTTCCTCTTTATGCCCACTTCCCTCCTTTGTTTCCTTCTTCTCAGTTCATTTCTTTGTTTTATACAAAAATCTTCTTCTTTTTTTCCCCGTTTCTCAATGGTTTCTGGACCTGACATTTCATTATGATAAACTAGTGGGTTCCAAAGAAAGCCCTGGACTGTGAGACAAAACTTTCTGAGTCCTAGTCCCGGTTCCTCCACCCATTGGCTATGACTCTAGGCAAGCCACACAACCTCCAACATGTGCCAGTGTCCCCACCTCTAAAATATGGAAAATAATTTATTAATCTTTCCAATTGGTGCATAGATTTGATATGCTAGCACTTTGAGAAATATTTAACTAAAAAGGAGCCACCATAACCAACTACTTTTCTAGCCATAGAGAAGCAATTTTGGTTAGAAATTGGATTTAAGAGATAGATAGCAGTTCTAGGCCAGATCTATTTGAAATAAATGAAAAACCTTGTATATTCAGCTATCTCCAGAGCCATAGAGCTTTGAACATGCCTTTGGCGATTGGCAAAATGAACAGATGTTGTCTAAGACAATAGTGTTCTGAGGCTCCCTGCTTCCCCGTTTGCATGAATTTTTAGATTTATTGAGTTCAAATTTCTGTATGGCCGCCTGCCACACACCTACCTGATGATTCAAGTAGTATTTTCCTTGGCTTGTAAGGTCTGCATTTCATTGTTTCATCAACACTGAGAAGACTGAAATGGAGCCAGGATTCAAATTTAAGGCCCATGAAAAACATTTCCAGGGATGACAGGATCAGGCTGGTTCTATCTATATTTTATTATCTCTTGCCATTCTTCACAATTACGACATTTCTGGCAACAAAATGAAACTACTAAATTCAATAAATACACCTAGGTAGAGCTGTTGGTAGTCAGTCTTACAACTACATAGTAAAAGGCCTTAGAGGAAAAAGAATATACACATTTAATGGAGATAGAAGAATTTCAGTTTTTCCAAAATGAATCAAAAGCTGCTTTTGCAATTGCTACATATCTAGGGGAATCATCATTCCTTTGTTGTTTTATATCCATAATTTATGTTGCAAATAAATATCACCAGGACTCAAGCAACAGTAAGATGCAGAGACACAGGTTGAAGAGTCAATGCTTTGAGGTTCTGCCTAATTGGTACCTTAAAACAGTAAGTGATAAACAAGCAATATATCTTTTTATGTCTCTAATTCTTAAATTCATGAACACACATACACACACTCACAGACAAATTCTGGACTGTCACATATAAATTTCTGTTAAAGTGCAAGGATACAGGCAAGTAGGAGCTTAGGATATGCTCCTCTACAGGTATTTAGTAACCACAGTAATCAAGAATGCCTGCAGACTGCAGAGCAGAGGCCTTCCAGAAACGTCCCCCTGCTCCTGACCTTTAGACTATTTCCCTGGGAACTTCTTTTCTACTAGTTTGAGCTCTCCTCTGTCCTTTCGTAATATTCAGCCATGCCTATCATTGGGTAATATTGTTTTATAATTATTAAACTTTTTTATTTTAATCACAGAACCAATATGTTTATGGTAAGAATGACACAGAAAAATGTGGAGGAAAATTCATAATTTCCCTTCAGCCCTTTTCTGTTGTCTCATGCTCATTCCCTCTCTTCAAACGGTAATTTTAGAGGGAACTACTGTTAATAGGACTATATCTTTTCTAACTTTTTATTCTAGGTACATACAGGATCTTGGTATTTGTATTACACTAACACTCTGCTTTTTTTCTTTAACATAAAGCTTACCTAATTTTCTGTGTCAATAAATATAGACAATACATTCTTTTTAATGACTCCATATTATTGCTAACAGTAGCTATATTATAATTTATTTTACTCTGCTCAGTTTGTTCTCACTTAGATTATTTGCAATTTCACTGTTACAAACAGTGCTGCAACATACACATATATTCATATTCACTTGTATACATATTTCCCCAGAATGAACTCCAAAAAATACAATTTCTGAGTCAAAGGCTATGCACATTTAAAGTCCAAAGTGGCTGAAATAATTTTTTCTCCATATCTACAATTTATGAAAATTGCCAATCTCTCTCCACATCCCCATGGCAACCCTCAATATTATCAAACTCTGAAGAATTTTACCAATCTGTGTAGATTTTGTTATTTTAGTTTGCTTTTCTTTAATTGCTAGTAAAATTGGGCATCTTTTCACATATTCATTGGCCACATGTGTATCTTATTTTGTAAATTGTAAGTTTTTATCATTTGTTGATTTATCTTTTGGGTTATTTGTATTTATTCTTTTTTATTTATAGAACTCTTCTATAAATTTTAGATGTTAATCCTAATATCTGTTAGCTGTACAGGAAGAAAATATTTTCTCCCTGTATATGGCTTGTCTTTTTATTTTATTTGTGGTAACTTTTGCTGTTTAGCTTTCTTAGTTTTTTATATAGTCCAATCTCTTAATCCTTTTTTATGGCTTCTGAGTTTTTGTCTTGCTTGCTAAAGCCTTACTCATCCTCAACCTCAATGCAATTTACTAAATTTTTCTTGATGCTTTTATAATGCTGTTTTTCACATTAGATTTTTAATCCACCCACCATTTATTTTGAGTATAGGTAAAGTAGGGATTAAAAATTTTTTTTTCTAAATATTTAGCTAAACATCCAAGGACATATATAGAAAAGTCCATCTATTTACTATTAATTAGAAATATCATCATTAAAGTGTAACTACCTCTACATTTTTTAGATTCTCTAATCTGTTCTATTGATACATTTGTTAATTTTTGAGACATATCCCACAATTTTAATTAACATAGATTTATGTTGTGTGTTAATATTTGGAAGAACAATTCTCTTTATAATTCTTCTGTTAAGAAAACTTAAATATTCTTACAAAAATAATCATACAAAGTTCATAAACGAATACTACAAAGATTTTAATGTGAATTGCATAAATTTATAGATTATTTTGGAATATTTAACATATTTTTACACTGAGTTTTTCATATAGAAACATGATTATTTTTCCATTTATTAAGTTATTTTTTCCTTTATGGTGTTCAGAAGTTCCTTAGATTTTCTTTCAATTTTATTTTTAGGCAATTTGGAACATTTGTTAACACTGCTAATTTTTAAATTTACTCTTGTCGAAATTAAAAGTTCTAATTGATTATTTCAATAAAAGAGCTTTTGATTTTCACATGATTTATTTTATATCCTGGTGATTTACTAAATACTCATTAATTCCATTAGATTACAGTTTATTTTCTTAAATATTTATAGATGGCTATTAATAATGGTAGCCTGCTCTTGCCAATATTTAAACCTCATTTCCTTTTTATCTAATTATATTGGCTAATGCTGCCAAACAATATTGAAAATTTACCTTAATAAACAGATCCTTTCTTATCTTTTTCTTGAGTTCCTAGTGTGTTTTGATTTAGTATAAATTTAATATGAGTTTGAGGATGATACGTTTTGCCAAGCCAAATGAAGTTGAAAATATCAACTTGCTTATCACTGATGAGCAAGCAATCAATAACTCTCACAAAATTAAATTTAAAAATGCAGCTTAAACTCTGCCTCCAATACCCCTGAATTAAATTTACCTGTCAATGCATAGGTGAAGCAATTGAAATAGAAAGAGTGATAAATGGTGTCTATCAAATGGAGAAACAAAAGAGAAAAGAACTTATTTTAGTTGAGTACATGCAGTTCAAAAAAAGGCAAGGGTATGTGTCACATGTGAACAGTGACAGGCACTCCTCTGGGCTTTGAGTTATGGTGTTCAAAGAAAGAGAGGATGGTCTGCTCCTGTCTGCGTGAAACTTTCATTTTAGAGAAGATTGCAACAATAAACACATAAACAAATAAATACACAAAGGAGGACAAATGTGAGAAAACACAAAAATAAAACAACATAAGAGTGTACATATCAAATGTGAATATTATTATTTTATAGAAAATTTTCAGGGAAGATCTATCTAATAAGGTGACATTTAAGCAGGGATCTGAATAAATTCAAATGTGAGCAAAGAGCAAAATGGCAGACTAGGAATCTCCAAGTTCTCATTCCCATACAGAAACATTGAGAAGACATCAACTATACAGGCAGAGTTTGTCCAAAGTGACTGTTTGGTACTCTGGAGTTTATCTGAACACCTGCAGCTTCTAAAGGAAAAGCTTGGATGGGAAATTGTGGCTGATATTAGTCAATTTCAGCCTTCAGAAGGATAGCAGTTACCCATCCCCTTCCCCACAGCCCTGTGGCAGACAGCTATGGGAATGTGAATCATGTTTCTGGTGTGGCTTGCTGGAGCCAGCACGGGAAATAAGGACCTTGTCCTCCAAATATTGCAGTTCTGTGTTCTGATTGCAGATTCTTGCTTTTGATCATGGAGGTTCAGATACAGAGACTGGCTGCCACTGTGTCAACCTACAACAACTGAAGTGGCTTCCAGGGGATTTTAAGGAGCCATACCTGTTTTAGTGGACATTCAAAAATGACAACCATGTACATAGGGGTTTTAGAAAGGCACTGCATGTGCTGAGGAAGAGACACAGCCTCAGAAAAACCTGAGAAGACCTTAAGATTTCGCCTCAGGCTGATCTGTACTACAATCAACAAAACAGCAAACCTTTGGTAACGGAGAATCTGAGATCTAGATTTACCACATTATAAGACTCTAATGCCAAGTTATCAACATAAAATCACAATACATACAAAGAAACAAGAAAGATTGGCTCATTCAAAGGAACAGAAGAAATCAACAGAAAATGTACTGAGGAAACTGAGATATTGGACTCACTGGACAAAGACTTTAAAACAACTGTCGTAAAGATGTTCAAAGAGCTAAAGGAAGATTTGTCAGCTTGAAATGAAAGCTCAAACCCATATAAAGATATAAAGATCTGTGGTAAAGGTAAATATGTGGGCAAATAAAAAAGTGAATATTATTGCAGTTTTGTTTTGTAACTCTACTTTTTATTTACTATAGAATTTAAAAAATGAATATATAAAATAATCATAAATCAATATTATTGGGCACCTAATGACACCAATAACACAAATCGGTGGGGGACATAACTGAATAGGAGTAGTTTTTTATATGCAATTGAAATTCAGTTGGCATCAATTCAAAATAGGTTGTTGTAACTTTAAGATGTTATATATAATCCCCTTAGTAGCCAGAACGAAAATATCCATAAAATATCCCTAGAATGAAATGAGAAGGAAATCAAAATGTGTCAATGTAAAAAAAGAAAAAGAAAGCTAATGGTGAAAAGGTAGTAATGAAGTTAATGAATGACAAAAACTATAAAATATACATAAAACAAATAGCAAAATGACAGAAATAATTCCTTCTGTATTAGTAATTACTTGACATGTAAATGTATTTTTTTGCAATTAAAATGAAAAGATTGCTAGAATAGACAAATTTCCATGATCCAACTTTCTACTGACTACAAGAGACTGCTTTAGGTCTAAATAAATCAAATAGGCTGAAGGTGAGAGGACAAAAAAGAATATTCAGTGCAAATAGTAACCAAAAGACAGCTATGGTGGCTATCAGACAAAATAGATTTTGCATCAAATATGTTTAAAAGAGACAAAAACAGATGTCATATATTGATAAAAGGGTCAATTCACCAAGAAGGTATAACAGTTATAAGCATATATGCATCAGACATCAGAGCCCCAAAATACATGTAGCAAACATTGACAAATTTGAAGAGAGAAATAGACAGTTCTACAGTAATAGACACTTCAATACACCACTTTCAATAACTAATAGAACATCTTGACAGAAGATCAATAAGGAAATAGAGAACTAAATAAGACTCTGAACAAAGTAGACATAGCAGACATATATAGAACATTTCGACCAACAAGAGAATATATATATTTTTTCAAGTGCTCTATGAACATTCTCCAGATAGACCATGTTAGGCCACAAAACAAGTCTCAAAAATTTTTAAAAGATTGAAATCTTACAAGATATCTTTTGTGACCATGATGCAATGAAGCTATAGCTCAATAACAGAAGGAAACAAACCAAGTAACACATATGTGGAAATTCAACAACTCACCATAAACAACCAGTTGGTCAAAGCAGAAATCACAAGGAAAATTAGAATACACCTGTAGACAAATGAAAGTGAAAACACAACATACCAAAATTTATGGAATGCAGTGGGAGTAGTGATAAGAATAAAATTTTTATCTGTAAATGCATACAATAAGCCTAAATTTACAACTTAATGAACTAGGAAAAGAAGAGCAAACTAAACTGAAAGCTAGCAGGAGAAAGAAACAATAAAGCTTAGACCAAAGATAAATAAGTAGAGATTAGAAAAACAGTAGAGAAAAATCAATTAAACCAAAGTTGTATCTTTGGAGAGATCAACAATATTTAAAAAATATTAGCTATATTGACTAAAAAAAGTAGAGAAGACTCAAATTTTTAAAACCAGAAATGAAAGTGAGTACATTACTACTGAATTTACAGGAAAAAAAGGATTATAAGAACACACGATACAAATATTTACCCCAACAAATTGGATAACCAAGATGAAATGAACAAATTCTTAGAAAAACACAATCTATTATAACTCAAACATGAAGAAATAGACAATCTTAAATGATTTGTAACTAGTAAGGAGAAATTGAATGGATAATCAAAAAATTCTCAACAAAGAAAACCTTTGGACCAAATGGTTTCACTGTGAGTTCCATCAAACATTTAAAGAAGAACTAACACCAATCCTTCTCAAATTCTTCTGAAGTATTGAATAGAATGGAACACTTTATAACTCATTCTATGAGGACAACATTACCCTGATTCCAAAGCTAGACAAAGATATTTCATGAAAAGTAAACAAACAAAAAATCTATAGACCAATATCCCATAAGAATATTGATGAAAAAATTCTTAATAAAATGTTAGTATACCCAATTCAGCAGTGTATTACAAAGATTATACTTCATGACCAAGTTGTATTTATTCCTGTAATGCAGGGATGGTTCAACATATGAAAATCAATAGACATAATGCACTATATTAATGGAATGATGAAAAAAGTCCTGCTTGACATTCTCAATTGATGCTTAAAAAGCATTTGACTGGGGCTGGCCAGGTGGCGTAGTGGTTAAGTTCACGCACTCCACTTTGGCAGCCAGGGTTTGCCAGTTCAGATCCCGGGCGTGGACCTACACACTGCTCATCAAGCCATGCTGAGGCAGCATCCCACATAGAGAAACTAGAAGAATGTACAAGTATGACATAGAACTATCTACCCAGGGTTTGGGGAGAAAAAAGGAAAAAAAAGAAGGAGGAGGATTGGCAACAGATGTTAGCTCAGGGCCAATCTCCGTCAAAAAAAAAAAAAAAAAAAACAGAAAGAAAGAAAAATAAAAAAATAAATAAATAGAAAGCATTTGACAAAATTCAACACCTTTTATTAACAAAAACACTCAACAAACTGAGAATAGAAGGAAACCACCTAAACATGATAAAGATCACATATGAAAATTCAACAGCTAAGATCATGTACAATGGTGAAGAAGTGGAAGCTTTCCCCAACTGCATGAACAAGACACAGATGCCCACTTTGACCCCTTGTGTTCAAAATAGTATTAGAACTTTTAGCCATAGAAATTAGCTAAAAAAGAGAAAAAGGAAAGAAGTAAAGAAAGAAGGAAGGAAGGGAGGGAGGCAGGGAGGAAAGAAAGAGACAGAGAGAGAGAGGAAAGAAAGAAACGAAAGAGAGAGCTAAAGAAAAAAAGAAAGAGAGAGAGAGAGGTAGGGAGGGAGGGACAGAGGAAGAAAGGAAGAAAGAAAGAAAGAAAAAGAACAAACCAGAGAAGGCAAACACTTGTAAACTGAAAACTATAAACTATTGTCAAAAGAACTATAGAAATCGATTTATATTTTATATAAATTTATATTATATATTATATATATATATATTTATATAAATAAATGGAAAGATATCCTGTGTTCATGGATTGGAAGATTTAATACCATTACAGTGAAATTGCTTCCCTGAGTGTCTACAGAGTCAATGCAATCTTTATCAAAATCCCAGTGGTAATTTTTTGTAGAAATTGAAAAATCTTTCCTAATATTCATATAAATCTCAAGGGACCTGTAGTAGCCAAAATAATCTGGAAAAAGAAGATCAAATTGGGAAGACTCACACTTTCTAATTTCAAAACTTACTGAAAAGGTACAGTAATCAATACAGTATGATATTGGGTTAAGGAAATAAATATACTAAAGAAATAGAATAGGGAGCCCAGAAATAAACCTGCACATATGTGGTCAAATGATTTCCAGCAAAGATGCCAAGACCATTTGATGGGGTAAAGACGATGTTCAACAAAGAGTGCTTAGAAAACTTGATATCCACATGTAAAAAAATGAATTTGAACCTTTACATGATAGCACACACAAATCTTAACGGAAAATAGATCAGAGCCCAAAGTGAACTAAAACTATAAAACTCTTACACACAAACACAGGAAAAAATGTTCATGACATTAGACTTGGCAATGATTTCTTGGATATAACACCAAAAGCACAGGCAACAAAAGAAAAACTGGATCGCATCAAAATTAAAAACTTTTGTGCATAAAAGACACTATCAACATTGGGACAAGACAACCTATGGAATGGGAGAAAATATTTTCAAATCATGTATATGATAAAGGTTATTATCCAGACTATATAAAAACTCCTAAAACTCAACAACAAAAAACAAAGAACTCAAATTAAAAATGAACAAAAGCCTTAAATAGATATTTCCCCAAAGAAGATATGCAAATGACCAAGAAGCTCATGAAAAGATGCTCAATATCACTGGTCATTAGATAAATGCAAATAAAGATCACAATATGATACCCTGTCATATCCATTAGGATGGCTATTATCAACAAAATGGAAAATAACAACAGTTAGTGAGGATATGGAAAAATTGGAACACTTGTGCAGACACAGTTTAGTTTAGCTGTTTGTCAAAAAGTTAAACATGAAATTACCATATGATTCAGCAATTTCACTTCTTGGTATATACCCCAAGGAATTGAAAGCAGAGACTTGGTGAGATACTTGTATGCCAATGTTCACAGCAGCATTATTCACAATAGCCAAAGTTGAAAACAACCCAAATGCCCATCAACAGATGAGTGAAGGAACAAGATGTGATATATATATACAACAGAGTATGTTCAGCATTAAAAATGTATAAAATTCTGATGCATGCAACAGCATGTATGAATCTTGAAAACATTTACTACGTAAAATAAGCTAGACACAAAAGGATGAATGTTATGTGATTCCACTTATATGAGATACCTAGAAGAGGTAAATTTATAGAGACAGAAGGTAGAATAAAGGCTGTGACATCCTGGGAAGAGGAAGAGAGTGGGATGGTATCATTTAATTGGTATATAGTTTTTGCTGGGTATGGTGAAAACGTTCTCAAAGTAGATAATAGTCATGGATGCACAACACTGTGAATGTGTAGATACCCCTTGCAGAAGATTTCCAGATAGAAAAAGTCAAATACAAACAAGCCCTGAGGTGGGAGAGTACACAGGACAAGAGGCCAGTCTGAGTAGGATGACGAGGAGGAGTAAGGGCACATAAGTGAAGTCCGAAAGGTAGACAGGGGCCAGATCCTTCAGGGTCTCTTAGACCATGATAGGGTCTTTGTGTTTACTCTAAATGAGATCAAAGTTTTTAAAGGGTTTTGAGCAATTGGATCACATAATGCAATTCATGTTTTAAAAGATGCTAGATCATATGTCGAGAATAGAGTGTAGAGTGGCCATGTTGGAAACTGATAAGTTTGAATGTTATTGCCAACAGTCCAGCCAAGGGATGAGAGAGGCTTGAATTAGACTGGTAGCAGAAAAGACAGGGAGAAGTAGGTGGATGGAGGGCACATTTTGAAGATAAAGCTGGCAGGATTTGCTGATGGTTTTGATATACGGTGGGAGAGGAAATGAATCAAAATGATTCCAGAGCTTTTGACTTCAAACAGCTGGTAAAATAGAGTTTTCTTTTACCAAAATGGGGGACATTGGTAAAGGATAACTTTTGGAGAATGCCACAGCTTATAAAATATTATGTACTGATGCTTCTGTATTCCAAACAATCATCTTAGTCACAGCTCCTTCTGTTGTGAAGCTTGAGTAAATGGTAGACCAAGAGGCAGGACATGGTCATTATCATACTTCCCAGTTAGCCTCTCTGTAGTTCACACTGGCCTCCACAGCTTTGTAATTCTGGATAAACTTCTCAGGAGCCTATAAGAGCTATCTAGGCAGGAACCTGGTTCCTTTTCTGGAAAAAAGAAAAATATATATATATCATTCAGAAGGTAGAACACATTCTCTGGAAGCTGCGGCAATTGACAACAGCAGGTAGGACAGATAAGCTTTCTATAGCGTACAAGGTGCTAATTTAAGTCCTGAAGATGCTCTGTATGCAACTGGAACGTGAGAATGTTACTGTCTATGCTTCTTAGAGACAGAAACCCAGGCAGGCTGTCAGTGTTAGGACCCACTGAATTCTGACTATAGGTAACTAGAGCTCAATCAATCAGGTAGAGGTTTAGAGACAGGACTCAAAATTGGAACGGATTCTGAATGGAGTATGGCAGGCATCACTACAAAGAAGGGTATGGAAAATACAACCCAGAACAAGGACAAGGTTTTCGAATCCCTGACTTTCCAAGGATTTCTAATCCCACATAAGAAGGGAATCCAATGTTGCTCCCCATTATGCTTTCCCTTAGCCTCATTGCTCAGGAGTTATGAAACTCTGTGATTAAATAAAGCTGATAGTTGACCTGAGAGGAAAAACATATGAGATGTTCATCCATGGGAGAGGAATTACAGTTTTCTTTGGCTGAAAGAGAGTATAAGGGAGATCTTGGAGATGGAAAATGAGGGAGCAAAATAATCCTTGCATCCCCCAGAAGCAAAGAATTCAAAGGTGCAAATAATAGATGGCCTTGTGTATTAATTCATCCTTATGTATTTTATATTTACCTAAGAATAATTCTGGTCATAAATCACAGGCTCTTTATCTAGTTGACCCATTGATAGAGGTAAGTCCCTTCTTAAATATTCATTGCCATTTAGACTTCTCAATTATAATGGTTAATGTTTTGTGCCTTTGTATGTGTGGTGTGCATGTGATCTGACCACCTTCATTTGTTTTATTTATGTTTTATTTATAATTGGGTGTTTATACTCTTATCTGAAGAATGAGGATGGTGTGCGGTGGCTCATGAACTTTCTCCATTGCAGATGCATCTTAACTCCTTTCCCTAGAAATAAACAGCACAGTGTTATTAATGACAACAGCATGCACTTGCCATTTTCCGCAGGGATCCCAGCGTCTAGGAGAAGGAGTGCTACCTTGCAGTGGCTGATGGGGCTTAAGCCCAGGGTCACCATGCAACTAACCCCCAGGGAAGCCTGCTGTGTCAAAGGCAAGCGTGTCTGTGAAAATGCCATAGCTGATCCTTCAAATGACAAGGGAAATAAGCCAGTGGGAACAGCAGTTGGGGTTATTCAGCTGTTTCTGATATTACATGGCTTTGAACTGCTGTCTCTCATGTGATGCCTGGCTGTGTCCCTGTATTAACCAATGAAAGATCAACTGATTCAATTTTACATATCCCACTGCTGAGTTTGTTTCCATCTCATTTGCCTCAGCAATATTTCTCTTTCCACCAACCACGAAGTTAGTCAGCACCATTTATTGAATTTCCACAGTACGTATAGACACTTGAAGTGATGTATGAGTATTAATCGCAGCACGCTTCTTTGAAGGAGGTACTGAAAAAATTATTATTTAATTAAAGCTCAAATCAAGGATGATAATAAAATAAATGTCTGAGCAGTTGGACGGTCCCGCCTGAACAAATTGGACTATAATTATATACGGCCATGGACAAATCACTTCACTGGGACATTGATGCCTGTAAAAGTGACTAGCCCCAACTAATGGCTATTGTAAATCAAGAGATGGTGATGGCTAATCAGATGGAGGCCTTCCCACAGTGGGGAGTTAAAGTTTTGTGAAAACAACTCTCAACACTAGCCAAAGTGAAGATAGATCGTCTTCTTTCTAAAAGCATCGTGAATGAAGGCTTGAGCAATGTCACCTTGAGTTTCCTCATTGTTTCCATGAAGATACTGGCTTATGAATAAACAGTGAATCAATGGTTGCAGGTGGAGAAGGAAGTGAACTTGGAGTCACACAGATATAGATTTGGATCCAGGCTGTGCTATTTACTTGCAGCATGATCTTGGGTAAGTTACTTAAGTTTTCCAAACCTTAGTTTCCACGTTTGTAAAGAACAAATAATAACGTATATCGGCATGAGTTTCTGAAATTGGAGATAGAATATGTAAAGCACTTATAATACTCTAGAATAAATACGCGATGGTATTGATTGCTACTAGTCTCATAAATGATATTATTTATTGCTAAAAATAGTCTAAAATTGCTCCAAATTCTATTATATTAAACTCTAGGGTTTGAGGGCTTATTTGGAACAGAACCTAGAGTTATTACTTTAACTAATGTGTTTTAGTGAAACCCATATTAACATTTGGTATGTTTGTTTTTTTTTTCAATTAAGACTTTATTTTTTTAGGGCTGTTTTAGGTTCACAGCAAAATTGAGGGGAAGATATAGAGATTTCCCATATAACCCCTGCCTCCACACATGCATAGTCTCCCCCGTTATCAACATACCCCACCAGAGTAGTATATTTGTTACAACTGATGAACCTACAATGACACATCATAATCACCTAAAGTCCATAATTTAGATTATGGTTCACTTTTTGTTGTATATTCTCTGGGTCTGGACAAATGTATAATGACATGTATCCATCATTATGGTGTCATACAGAATGTTTTCATTGCCCTAAAAATCCTCCATGCTCCACCTATTCATCCCTCCCTTCCCACCTCCTCACCAACCCCTGGCAACCACTGATCATTTTACTGTCTCCATAGTTTTGCCTTTTTCGGAATGTCATATTGTTGGAATTATACAGTATGTAGCCTTTTCAGATTGGCTTCTTTCACTTAGTAATATGCATTCAATGTGTTATGTTGTTTTTATTGCTACCAAATACTTTATTAAATATTTTTTAAAATCATTGGATAAGTACCCTCAAACCAAAAAAAAAAAAACAAAAACAAAGATCATAATTTTATATCCAAACACAACCACTTTAACGTTGTAATTATACATCATATTTATTGTCACATATACTTATCAGGTGTGAACAATCATTTGAATCAACAGCCTAGTAACTCATTGAGTGTATATGGTGTAATATATTTTTATTGTTACACGTTTAGTTCATTTCTAATTTTGTACTATTATCAACAGTACTTGTGAGATTTTTACAAAAATTAAATAAATATTTGTTGATATAAATAAATGTATATTTGTGTATATGGAAAAGAACCATAAAATTAACCCCCCCCCCCCCCCACTTTCTGGGGATGTGTTAGCTTAGGTTGCAGACTCTTACTGTTGGGACCAGTGAAAATACTGAAGTTGGGACTCCCGTCTCCTTCAGAGCTACTTCCCTGCTGCTTCTGTCATTCTCTCCACACCTTCTCCATCTCTACGTGAGATGTCCACTCTCCCAAATTCTGATTTTCTGCCCCTTCTTCGCATCTAATCCGCAGCTATGTTCCCAGTGATGTGTTTAACCTAATGACTGTGGTTGACTCCAAAGACATTTTTAACTTTGTTTTTTTAATGGTCAGAATTTTAGCAATGGTTTAGATGGTTTTTGTATATTTGATAATTTTTTCGACATTTGATATTTTAAGTATTTTGTCTAGATCCTTAAGTTTTTGTTAATTACATGTTAAATCTCTTTAGTTTGTAAAATCAAGAACATATACTCCTGTTTATCCTCTATCTCAAAAAGGGATATAGTAGCCACAGAGCACGTACATTTTCTCAAATATGATAAAATGTTCAATTTTGTACAAGAATGAGAAGGTGAGACAGGCCTCACTCCTTTGTGTGCTTTAGTAAACCACAATCTTAGTTTGGGAACATTGCAGAGAACAGGACATGTTTTCTTTAAATTGAGCTGGAGGTGTATAGTGCTGGGCAGCCTGCCTGTGGTGGCTGCTTGTGGTCGTGCCTGTTTCCAGGCTCTCTTTCGCCGAAAATATAATGAAAATAATTTTCAAAACGCCACATTCCACAGAGTTTAGTGAAGTTTGCCTGTGGTTTATAATAAACCTCATATTAATTTACCTGGCCAGGTTAAGTAAGAGTAACAATCAACCAAATGAGTAAGGTATAAACTTATTTTTCCTTAAATCCTAAAAATGGCACCTTTCTTAAACTACCTTCTCCAGTCATCATGTTTCTCCACCTTCTTCCCAATGTGACCTAGGATTAAAAATAGATTTTTTCAAAGGATTAATTCTTCAGAATGCCTCTGTTCATGGGAGGAGCTTTCTGCCAAAATAGAAATGATGCTTTGGATCTCAGGGATAGGAGGTTATTAGAATAAGAACATCTTGTACATTTTCTAAAATGTCAAAAGGTTCTGAACTGATCTCTCATTGTGCAATTATGTTCAGAGTGGTCAGGCCAAAATATGGAATCACTGGAATTTACCCCATTTTGTCATGAAAAGCAATTATGATCTTGCTTCTTCATCATCATTATTGTGTTCTATCAGGAAATAATGTTTATTTCTAGGTGAAGTAATTTTTGTTCAGAGAATATTTTGTTCAGTCAAAAACCAGCCAACTCCTAGCCTTGAGATAATCCAGAAATTATATTGCAACAGTTTCAACATACGAACCTGTTTTTTGTACCAATTTACTTTAAATAAGGTTACAGCACAAGGCAATGAATGTATTATAGGCTTGGTCTCTTAAGAAATCACAAATGATGTAGAGCATCTTTTCATGAGTCTGTTGGCTATCTGTATGTCTTCTTTGGAAAAATGTCTATTCAAGTCCTTTGCCCATTTTTTAATTGAGTTGCTTGCTTTTTTGATACTAAGTTAAGGTCTTCATATTTTGGATATTAACACCTTATTAAATGTATGATTTGCAAATATCTTCTCCCATGTTGACTTTTTGTTTTGTTGATGGTTTCCTTCACTGTGCAAAAGCTGTTTAGTTTTATGTAATCCCATTTGTTTATTTTTGCTTTTGTTGTCCTTTCCTGAGGAGACTGGTTCAAAAAAGTATTGCTAAGACTGATGTCAAAGAGCTGACTGGCTATGTTTTCTTCTAGGAGTTTTATGGTTTCCAGTCTTATATTCAAGTCTTTAATCCATTTTGATTTTATTTTTGGATACGGTGTAAGATAGTGGTCCAGTTTTATTCTTTTGCATGCAGCTGTCCCGTTTTCCAAACACTACATATCGAAGAGACTTTCTTTTCCCCATTCTGTAGTCTTGCCTCCTTTGCAATAGATTAATTGACCATATGGGCTTATTTCTGGACTGTCTATTCTATTCCATTGATCTATGTGTCTGTTTCAGTGCCAGTAGCATACTGTTTTGATTACTATAGCTTTGTAGTATAGTTTGAAATCAGACAGTGTGATACTTCCAACTTTATTCTTCATTCTCAAAATTGCTTTGGCTATTCAAGGTCTTTTGTGGTTCCATACAAATTTTAGGATTCTTTGTACTAGTTCTGTGAAAAACACCTTTGTTATTTTCATGGCGATTGCATTGAATATGTAAGCTGCTTTGGGTAATATGGACATTTTAACAATATTAATTCTTCCAATCCATGAGCACATTATATCTTTTCATTCATGTCATCCTCAGTTTCTTTCATCAATGTCTTATAGTTTTTAGAGTACAGGTTTTTCACCTCGTTGGTTAAATTTATTCCTAAGTATTTTATTATTTTTGATAAAATTGTAAATGGGATTGTTATCTTAATTTCTCTTTCTGGTAGCTTGTTATTAGTGTACAGAAATGCAACTGATTTCTGTATATTGATTTTTTGTCCTACATATTTACTGAATTCATTTACTAGTTCTAATATTTTTTTTTGGTGGAGTCTTTAGGGTTTTGTATATGTAGTATCATATCATCTGCAAATAGTGACAGTTTTACTTCTTCCAATTTAGATGCCTTTTATTTCTTTTCCTTGCCTACTTGTTCTGGCTAAAACTTCCAATAATGTGTTGAATAAAAGTAGAGAAAACGGGCATTCCTGTCTTGTTGCTTATCCTAGAGGAAAAGCTTTTCACTATTGAGTATGATGTTAGCTGTGGGTTTTCATATATGGTCTTTATTATGTTGAGGTATGTTCCTTCTATACCCACTTTACTGAGAGTTTTTACCAGAAGTGGATGTTGAATTTCCTCAAATGCTTTTTCTGCATCTTTAGAGATGGTCAACATCACTAATCATCAGGGAAATGCAAATAAAAACTATAACAAGATACCACCTCTCACCTGTCAGAATGGATCTTATCCAAAAAAATAAAAATAACAAGTGTTAGTCAGAATATGGAAAAAAGAGAATCCTTGTACACTGTTGATAGAATGTAAATTGGTGCAGTCACTATGGAAAATAGTATGGAGGTTCCTCAAAAAATTAAAAATAGAGCTACATACACTCCAGCAATTCCATTCTGGGTATTTATTTGAAGAAAATGAAAACACTAATTAGAAGAGATATATGTATCCATATGTTCACTGAAGCATTATTTACAATAGCCAAGATATGGAAGCAACGTAAGTGTCCATCAATAAATGAATGGATAAATAAGATGTGGTATACATACACACACACACACACACACACACACACACACACACACGAGTAACGAAATATTACTCAACCATAAAAAAGAATGAAATCATGCCGTTTTCAACAACATAGATGGACCTAGAGGATATTATGCTAAGTGGAATAAGTCAGAAAGAGAAAGACAAATACTTCATGATTTCCCTTGTATGTGGAATCTAAAAATCAAAACAAGCAAATAAACAAAACAAAACAGACACAGACTCATAGATACAGGAAACAAACTGGTGGTTACCAGAGTGGGGAGAGGTTTGGGGCAGGCAAAATAGGTGAAAGGGATTAAGAGGTACAAACTTCCAGTTATAAAATATGTAAGTTATGAAGATATAATGTACAGTATAGGGAATGTAGTTAATAATATAATACATGTATGGTGAAGATATAACTAGACTTATCATGGTGATCATTTTGTAATATATATAAATATCGAATCACTATGGTGTACACATGAAAATAATAGGATATTTTATGTCAATTATACTTTAATAAAATTTAAAAAATCATGATAAAAGTGATATGTATAGGAACACATGGCAAAAATTAGAATCCAGAAAAAATAGTTCTAGAACAAATTTTTGATACTGGATTTTATGCACACTAATAAAAGAAAGTTATGCTCACTAAGGAATATCATAGAATCATTAAAATATTTTCTTTCTAATGAGATACTTTAATTTAGAGTAGGGAGATTTTTGGAAAATTCTATCATACTTTAACCAAAGTTGTTAATAACCAAAATCTATCACTTCACAAAGCACTCTTAGAAAGAAGGTGAGGAAAACGTGGTGACAGCAATAAATGGATAGGTAATGTATGGAAGACGGGCTCCTATGACATGGCCTGTCCTTTGTCTTTATCACCTTCATATTTAGCATTTTTCATCAAGAGCTAGAACGAGGTACAGAAAGCCTAAAAAGCAAAACCCAGGGGTAAATGTTGTTTAAAAAATTATCCTAACAATCAAAATAAAGACCAAAAATTATTGCAATGGGCCGTATAAGTGAGCTAAGTCAACTCAATGAATTACTTTGAATTACAATCAAATCCAATAGTAAGAAAGTATTTCTTTGTGTTAGTGTAAAAAGTGGAGTAGAAATAAAAAAATAAAAAATTTTAAAAACATAAAACTGGTGAAGTTGGGAAACAAAGGCCTGGAAATTGCAATTTATTTACAAGTAAGGAAATAGATTGGTATGAGATCCAATGAGAATGCTGAAATGTTCATACAGATCCAGACTTGAGGAAAGCTTGGGTACAAGTAGATGACTCTTCTTCCTTCCATCTCTGCAGCAACAAAAAAGAGAATGTGAAAATAGAGAACCCTGCTCTCATTTGGAAGCTAGGGAAGGGTGATATGCCACCAGCTTTGAGGAAGGACAGAACTCAAACTTCCATTCTATGAAGACAGCTTAGTGTTTGTGGGAAGTAACTGAAAAAAAAAATCTTGGATTCCTTGAGTTCTCTAGAGTTTGGAATGGATAAAAAAGATTGAGCTATCTGAAGAATGTGCCACTTGGATCCAGTAAATGAGAGACATGGGAGTGGTGGGCTACGGAACCAGGGGAGGGTTTTCCCCACAGTAGACATGTACCGTCCTGGGGAGCAGGCAGCAGCACTGGGACCAATGCCAGTCAGATTCGAGAGGGCTGTTCCCTGGAGGTCCAAGGAATGGGTGGCTATGCCTAAAAGGAAGATACCAGCTATGGCTCTTGATGGAAAAAAAGTGAGACGTCCTTGTCCTTTACATGTCAGGGCACAGTATCAGACATGGGGCTAGGAAAATGTGTGCAAAATAATCCAGTAGATCCAGAATTCAGTAATTGTACGATGGATTGCCCCCCCATGGCATCTTTGGAGGCATAACTGTTTTCCCTTGTTGAGACTGATGTTAGCACAGGGAGGAAGTGACCAAACAAAGTGGATGATGGAGGCGGAGAAATGACAGGAGTTTCTTCATAAGGAGTACATGTTATTCCTGGACACTGAAGGAGACAGTAGCAAGAAAGCATATAAGCCTCATGAGATTTGGTGCCTGGCAAGGGTCTTGAAGTCCCTGCTTCTCAATTCCTTTATTCCCTGTCACCCTGGCCCTTTGCACATGCCCTGGGCTGCTGAATCAGCTCTCTAGCTACAGATTCAAGAAGAGACATCTAAATGTAAATGTGAGGTGTCAAAGACAATTATCCTTACTTTGTTTTAGGAACAGACACTAAATCTTACAGTTATCTCATTTTAAAAGGATGAATAAATATGGAAAAAAATAATATTAAACCCAGGGAAACCTCCTATAATGTCAAAGAAGCAAAATATAACAATAAAAGGCAGAGTACATATTTTTCAGCAGATTCACTATAGGGAAGAGGAGTAAACTTTAAACAGCATCTGCCATTATCTTAGTAAAATTTATGGAGCATGGATTCTATAAAATGAGAGATAAGATAGGATAACAGTGTGAGGGGAAAAGTTAATTGAAAGGCAAGCAGAAATTTAAAACAAAGGAGCTAGATAATATAAAGGAAGAATGCTATAACATCAAATATGCAGCAACATAATTATAAACAATACACATTAAACATAAAGAAAAAGGATAATTCAAAAAGCAAATTAGTGATATAATGGACATTTGCTTGTGTGTGTGCATTTGGTTGCCTAGCTAAAAAATATCCTTTAAATTTGGGGATATCTCAAAATGAGAGGGAAGCGAAGTCTTGCTCCCCTTGAAGAACAGTATTTCCCGCTTTGTCTCTCTGATGCTTAATAGGGTCATGTGGCCAAAGGTTGGCCAAGTAGATAGCACAGCTCAGGAATGTGAATGAGATACTGTTCTGCAGAAAAGTCAGGGAATTTTGGAGAGATTTCTAGTCAATCCAGCATTCAGCAACACGACAGCAGGGGTCCTGGAGAGCAGAGCCCCAGTAGAGTCTCCAGGAGCAGTGGCAACAGTGACACAGTTGAGTTTCCAGTGTAGTGGTGCCCATGCAGTGTCTGAGGTAGACAGCTCCTGGTGACACTCTTGTCTGTGCCTCACCACCATCTGTTCCTGCCGACTCTTTGAACCTAGTTCTGCAGCCTTCTCACTGCTTCTGGGAGCGATTTGAGTATCTGAATATGCTTTCTACAACTGCCTTTTCTGCTGAATTCTGTGAAAATTCATTTCTGCTCTCTAAAACCAAGAAATTTGACTGATTCATGTGATTTTGGAGACAAACTTCCTCAGAAGGTTATGGAAAAGTACAAGAAAGAAATGATGGAAATAAAAGGAAGGAAATGGATATCAAATGTTTGTGAAGCATTAAGAAAAACCAAAATAGAAGCAATAATTGATAATGCAATACAACAAAGCTTTTCTAGAGCTAATATGAGAATTTATATACTGAAAAAATTCACAAGACACCGGAAAAAATTACTTAGAAGGTACCAAGATTTATAAAACATTTCCTTAAGTAATGATTTGTTCATGGATGTGGCTAAAAGTGACAGGAAACAAGTGTTTAAATATTCAAATGAGTCTGGAGCGCTTTGGATAGAGCAGAATTCAACAGGTTTCTTGACTGTCTGCAGGGCTTCTCAGAGCCTTGAAATGTGCTAGCATGCACCGTGGTTATTTAGGGAAGATGATACAGTATATTCCATTTAACAAGTTATTGGACTATGAAGACTCTTTTCAAATATATTTCTTGGGTATATTCTTTCACTGCATATGTCAGCAAATGCTAAAACAGACATATCTTGATGAAAACCATGAACTTCAAGGTTAAGTAATGAGTTCTTTAAGCACCAGACATAAAAAAAGCTCAGAGAGGAAAAACCACAGTGACATTAGATTTCTCTCTAGCATCATGTCCAGGAAAGCAGTAAATCCACTTCTAAATTTTAAGAGGAAAATGTGTCAGAAATATGCTCTACCTAACCAAGCTCTCATTCATATGGGAAAGTTATATAAGGAGATTCTCAGATTTGAATGGTCTCTGATCATATAACATCCAACTACCGTCCCACATTTTTGCCTATCTGTGAAAGATATATACAACTCATTCTAGACAATCAAAGAAAGAGTTCATGTGATTAAATTAAATCACAGTACGTTATGGGACTCAATATACGCTGTAGTGATAGGGAAATAGTTAAAGTTTTGGTACATCGAGAGATATCCATGAACACCATACATTTCGTGTGGACTTAAAAATACTGGACAACAGTGTGCTCATGTGGTCATGGCTAACTAAGAGATGAGTATTGTGAACGTCACATGTTATTAATAGTTAACAGCCTATGTGTGACTTTAATGAGCCCTAGAAGGCCTAGAAAGGCTCAGGATTAATGCAGCCAATAGAGGTTTGCTGATGCCAAACTTGTAAGTAATACTGTGCTGGGTGCTATGGAAAACATAAAATAGATTGAAGGCAATTCAGGTCCATCTCCTGAGATGTTTTAAATTTTGGAAGAGTCAGAGACTGCATACAATCATTGCAAATGCTTTCCTATATTAATGACATTTTAACTCTTTTAAGTGATATGAAAATACATAAGGATCTTTCTAAATTAATAAAATAATGAGCTTGCAAGTACTGGAGTGCCACTTTGTAAGCAGATGGTTCGAGCATAATGCTGTGAGCTGTTCTTCTCATTTCTAGTTAGCACTCACTTTTATACTCTCCTGACCGTATGCAATGGTCTCCCCCAGCTCTCTGTTTTTATTTTTTTTTTAACAAGACATGACAGTCATAACAGACTTGTTTATTCAAACTGTTTTATCAGAGTCGTGATTGAATGTAACAAGGTTAGGCAGAATTTGGTGTTGTCAACCAGATAGGAAGTTAACAATGTCTGGCTCTAGATGACATAAAGTATATAGAAACAATTTCTTTTCTCCATTTAAAATGCATTTAATTAGAAACTTTGACTACTTTCCTTGCTCTGACTTGTATAATAACGCTATTAAATTCTTGTAATTATATAGTACAGAGATGTAATCTTTTATCTGAAACTCCTTGGACCCAGTATTTCAGACTTGGTCTGAATACCTGGGATGAAGTATTTCAGGATTATTTCTGAAGTATTTCAGTGTGTATATAAATATGTTTTAGAATGCTAAACATATATATATATGATATATTTTATAATATACCCAGCCTGTATTAAAAAATAAATTGCAAAAAGTATAAATATTACCCAAGCAGGAAAACTTAAGTTAATAAACACTTCATAAGACTTCCTGTCAATTTTGCCACAAATGCATCTAAGTAGGGTGAACTTCTGATGCTAAAAAAAAAAGGTTTTGTTTTCTGAGTTTTATGGGTTTCAGAATTTTGTAGAAATGATTGTAGGTCTATGTTACCTTTTAGAAAACTCTTTCATATTCATGAATGTACACTTACACTTCATTTTATGCAGCAGCTGTGATACAAGAAATGGTATGTATATACAAATCTTTTCTTATACATTAAAATGTCAACTCTTTCTTCTCAGTTACAACCAGCACCATCCAACCTGGCGCCAGGTTGTAGGGATTCTGTCTCTCTAAGGGTCTGCTAAAACTTTTTTCACTTTGCTGACAGAGTGTTCTTTTAAAATACAAATATATGCATAGAAGTACTCTGCTTAAAATATATCCATAGCTCCCCATAAATTCCAGTAGGGGTGCCCCACACCCCACCCAGAGCACAAGACCCTTTTGGCCCTTACTTTTGTCTCCAATCCTCTCCTGCTTCTGGACCATGACCGTCCCCGCTCAGTTTCCCCTGCCATGCCCTTCCACAAGCTTGACTTTCTCCTGGATTCTACAATACCACTTCTCCTTCCATTTTTTCCTACTCGTATTTTCAGAGTCATTTTCTCAATTTTGTTTGCATGTCCCACTTCTGAGTTTCCCTAGGATCTTGAGAATACGCTTGTAAAAACTGTTGAACACTCAGCTACAATTTTGTTGTTGCTCTTTTTCATCTACCTCGAATAATATTCATATTATTATACATATACAACTAATGAAGGATATTATATGCCAGAAACTATGCTACAAACTTTTTCATTTAATTTATGAGGAAGTTACTATTGTTAGCTTCCCCATCCTATTGTGTAGATGAAAAAATTGAGACTCAAAGAGCAATACTCATAATCATGTAGCAAACAAGTAGCCAACTCAGGATGTGAATCTAGATATTCTGTCTCTAAAGCTTGTGACTTTAACCACTATGCTATGATTCTCCACAAATATTTGATTACTTAGTTAATATTATTGACGAGAGTATGTGGGAATTGGTTATAATGGAATTCTCCCTATTTATGTAAGCTCAAGAAGGATATTTAAAACTATATATACATTTAGATATATCTCCTAAAGAGCTAAAAATGTCCCTTGTTCTAGAGTGATATGATGGATTGTTATTAAACTGTCATCAATGAATCACATCTTGCTGAATTCGCTCCCTTTTGTAGTCCCCTTTCACATTAAGCCCATCTTACTCTATGGCTTATTTTGATTGTAGAATGTAACAATATCATTGTGAGAATTCTGAGCCTAGGCCTTAAGAGGAGTTGCACCTTCTGCTTTTGCACTCTTGCTGCTTTGAGATTCCATTTAAAGGAGTTTCCTTGAGGATGAGAGGCTGCGTAGAGAGAGAGGCCCTGGAGAGTAAAAAGGCTCAAGAATAGAGAGAGAAACAGCCAGATCCTAACCATGCCAGTCATCCCAGCTGAGATAGTGGAGATGTGAGTGATGCCATCTTGGATGCTCCAGTAGTCACTAGAAACACATGAATGAACCAAAAGGAACAGAAATAAGACACCCAGATAAGCCTAAGACTGAATGGAAAATTGTGAAGACATAAATGGTAGTTGTTGTTTTAAGCCACTGAGTTTTGAGGTGTCTTTATGTACAGTTACTGTAGTTGGTCTCAGGAAATGGGGTGCTACCTTAACAAAAACCTAAGATGTGGCATTGGCTTTGAGAACAGAAAGTGGGTAAAACCTGGAAGATCCGGGAGAAGACTGCTATCTGAGATTGGGAAAAGGGCAACTGATGTTAAACAGCACAGAACAGTTGGCAAAATGTCTTCTGTGGTAGCTCAGAAAATTGAACATGTATTTAATGAACATGTTAAACTAGCTAAAGAGATTTCCAGGCAGACTATTGAAAGTGGCAGTTGACTCTTTTTGGATGCCTATTATAAGGCATGTGAAGCAGAAATGAATTTATGAAGGAAATGTTTAGTTATCAAGCAGAATATAGAAAAAAAAATCAAGAAGATGCAGCATATATTTGAGTTAGAAATACAGCTGTTTCTCATCTCCAGTTGGCCCAGAAGAAATTCCCAAAGTAAGAATTAGCACTGAGGCAACAAGAAAAAAAGCAGAAAACTCTTTGTTATGAAAGACTTAAAAAATGCCAGTAAACACTTAGAGCAAAAAAAAAAAAAAAACATATAAATAAGGGCCAGCCCCAGTGGCCTAGTGGTTAAGTTCAGTGCACTCCACTTTAGCATCCGGGTTCAGTTCCCAGGCACAGACCTACACTGCTCTGTTAGTGGCTATGCTGTGCTGGTGCCCCCCATGCTAAAAATAGAGGAAGCCTGGCACAGGTGTTAGCTCAGAGTGAATCTTCCTCAGCAAAAATAAATAAATAAGGCTTAAAAGAATAGAATAGAAACATAATGTGTCACCCTACACCAACATCACACCTTATCCAAAGTAGAAAGATAAATTGTTTCCAAAACAATTGTGGTTAGGTATACTGAGGAATGAGGAAACTATAATCAGATTCCTAGGAAACTCACATTCTTCAAAATAGAATTTTATTAGTGAAAACAGTGTCAATTTAGATTAAAAGAAACTGAGATAGTTCAAAACAAAAAGACACCCTTTTTCACCAAATGTATATCTTTAGAAAGCAGGCTGAGAGAACAATGCAGGAATTAACTTAGGCTATTTTTCTTGTAAAAAATAAAAGTGTCTTAGAAGATAGAACCAAGATTCAAGAGGGCAGAGCCAAGAGCTGTTTGGAAAAATTGACTAGAAAAGCACTCACGGGGACCAAAACTTAGGTCTTTATTGAGGACCATACCATTCTCCCAGAGTAGGGGAAACCGGGAATACGTGCCTGGCTGAATTTCAGAATTGCTACAGATTAGTTGTTGCTATGTTTTCCTCCTCTTCCCCTTTTTGAATGTGAGTGTCTGTTGATGATCCTGTCACCACCCCATAATTGTGTTTCGGGAAGAGGAGTGGTGTAGGCAACTTTCTTTTCTAATTTATAGGGCCTCTGGATAAAGAGGAGCTATACCTAAGAAGCCTCATCTGTATAAGGACCAGATTCATTTCATGAGATAGTGGATTTTGAGCCTGATGCCATAATTAGATGAAACTTTTGGGGTCCTGTGAGTGGATCAGTAAATTTTTAATGAAGGAGGAATATAAATAATTGTGGTCAGAGAGGGTCTAAGGTAGATTGCAAATCTGGCTACAAACCCCTCCCAATTAGGTACAGATGACCACTTCAATGTGACCTTGCTGCTCCTCCAATCCAGAGGTGGAATCTGTTTCCCCACTCTTTGAACGTGGGCTGGCTTTGTGACTTACTGTGATTGACCAATATAATTTAGCAAAAATGATATTACACAAATTCTGAGACTAGATCTTAAAAGGCCTTGCATCATCTGTTGTCAATTTTTTGGAATGCTGTCCTAAGACCGCCATGAACAGAACGCAATCAGCCTATTGAGTATGAGAGGACACATGGAAAAGAAACCAAGACTTCCTGACCAACAGCTAGTACCAACTTTCAAATATGTGAGTAAGGTCATCTTTCCAGACTGATCCTCCAACAGCTGCATGAGTAAGCCAGGAGAAACCTACAGAGGATCCACCCAGCCAACAGACAGAATTATAAGAGTTTGTTTTACGTTTTGTGTTTTATTGGCTGGAGGAATATTATGCAGCAAAGTTTACTGCAGAAGGTGGTGTCATTCCATGGCTGCGAAACACTGAGGGTTACAAGAGATGTTGCTAGGGAGAGAAGGACAGGCATGTGAGCCAACTGTGGAGGTAGAGAAAGAAATTGACGACTTCTACACTATACCGTGGCCATTAAATGTTAGTATCTGTGTCAAAGCATCATATATAGTAGCTGAACTAATACTATTTCAAAGCTATTTTAAAACTTAAACGTGATAACTTTTGCCAAGTACTTGACAAATGGGTATTCACCAAACTCAATGTCATTACCATGCATCCTACATTTTTTCAGGACTCAGCTATTCTTATATAGGATTTCATATAGGAAGTATTGGCATCTATAAATATCAGAAATGTCAGAAAATTTGCCTACATGTGAGGAAACAAAACAAATACCTAATTTAATAAGTACTAGTTTTATTTTCCTGATTACTTCTCAGGAAGAAAATAAAAATATCAGTAAGAAGATTAAAGAATAGATATGAAATAATCTCCCAAATAAGAAGACAGATGGGAACTTTCAGAGACAGACAATTGCAATGTCACATGATAGAAAGTTCTAACATCAGATGTTTAGAATGATACTAGGCTCAAGTGATATCACAAAGTTAACAATATCAGTCCAAGCAGGTGGATATTAAGAACACGCTTTGGTGCTGGTGATGGTTTCATTAAAAGGACACCATCATAACTCTTGTTGAGATGAAAAATTATTTTAGAAAACAATTGTCAATACATGTCAAGGCCTAAAAAGTTCTTAATATATAATTTTGAAATGTGACATTTAAAAATCTGTTTTTACCTAATATAAATTTAAAGGGACCATTTTTTTCTTTTGCTTTATTTGTAAACATTTCTGTAACAAAGGTAAGTATAACTGGGAAGAAAATAGATCCAACACAAATTCTAAAAGTAGTAGAGTGATAACTTCAAATATGGTATACCAATGTTAGTAAGTGCTATGCAAACATTACAAACTCTTTCACAAAGATTCAATATTATATCCTGCTTTAAAAAGAATAAACTTTATTTTTTGCATTAATGGTAGATCCTTCTGAATTATAAGATCATTGAGGATTGCTTTTCTTCTTTACACAAATTAAAACGTCTTCTTTAACAACAATTAATACATGTCTCTTCCATAATCAGCTTTTCATTAAGTTAACTTAATTGAAAATAAGTAAATAATTCCTAGCAATGATATTAATGACAAAAACTGACTTTTAAAACAGCAACCCCCAAGAATCTGAATACATGACCAAACATAAGGAAGAATAGAACCAAAATTTTATTAGGAATACAATTCCTCTTCTTAAAAGGGAGTATATTATGCAGGAAGTATAGGGATTTAAGAAAAATAACTAATATCCCCAGTTTGGAAGTACAAGAATTGGAGTCAAGTACGGTACATGGAAAAATCCAGTGTCAATGCGGAAATCTTGTAGATTCAGAAAATAATTTAGCAGGAACCACTTTCAGAACTGTAGACTAAAAGCAACAGAGATTACTACATGTCAGACAGTATATGCCATCCTCAAATCAGAAAGACCGAAGATTCTGATATTTTCCTCTCTCAACTTCTCACTAACATGATTAGCTCACTCAAAAGCAGAGAATCGATACCAGTGGGATTTCAATTCTCCTTAATATCAGCAAAGCTGACCCACAGTTGATTTAACATATATTGCAATAGAGTGAACACATAGACGTGTAAGTCTCAGATTCCTCTCAATTTCCAAACAAGCTGATGAATGTATAGATAATGTGAATTGTAGTAGAAATGATTGCTTCCACCAAAATTCCATCTCTCAGTCTCATGGCATAGCATTTACTGAGAAATGGCTTGCCATCTAGGAACTACATTTTACTGGCCCCTTCCTGCCTGAGTGTCGCCGTGTGACTAGTTTTTGCAAGTGTTACATGAACGTGATGCTGTGTTACTACCAGCTGTGCCAATCATCAGTTTATTGCCTCTCAACTATAAATTCACACTTTTGCCTGCTTTATCATATTAGACCTGGGTCCTGCAAATATTTCTCCTTGCCAGTGGCACAATGTCAAGCCTTGTAATAGAAAGCACAAGAGGAATACCAGAAGAGGGAAAGGTTTTCTCTTCATGGTTCTAGAATAGCTCACACACTAGGCTGCTGCAGAGCACACTTTTTCTCCACTGCATGACCCCCTTCAGTTCTAGGCTCCTGCAGGCCATGGCTTTCTCTGGCTTTTGGATACTACACACTTTTTCTACCTCTTGACTCGTGGTGACAATATGGCCAGGAGCCCTAGGTAATGGAAGTGTATGTCCCAAAGTCACTGTTCCTCATACCTTCTCCTCGGGCAGGGAGAAAAGAATCTTGGATGTTAAAGTTAGAGGCCTGTTATATTAAAGAGGCAAAATATTTGGTAAAACATTTGCTTGCCATAACTTGGAGGGCAGATTAGACTAAGGATATTGCCTTCTCGTTATGGCCTCTTTTAGAAGACCCTATGATAGCACTTGGTAAATTTATTAAACCCCACAGAGGAGGAAGCAAACATTTTTGAGAACTTTGTTTAGGTCTAAATGGTAACTTTTTTTTAAATTTTTTAAATTTTTTTATTTTTTATTTTTTTCGGCATTACGTGTTTTGTTTATTGCAGTAACATTGGTTTATAACATTGTATAAATTTCAGGTGTACATCATTATACTTCTATTTCTGTATAGATTACATCATGTTCACCACCCAAATACTAATTACAACCCATCACCACACACATGTGCCTAATTATCTCTTTCGCCCTCCATCCTCCCCCCTGCCCCTCTGGTAACCACAAATCCAATCTCTGTCTCTATGCGTTTGTTTGTTGTCGTTAGTATCTACTACTTAATGAGAGAGATCATACGGTATTTGACCTCCTCTCTCTGTGAGTGGTAACTTTTAATGTGGTTCCTGGGACTTTGAATGGTTTGGATGCAACTCGATCAGAAGCCTACATTGTTCCTGAGGTAAATAGATTATCAAAGAGAACATGAGCCTGGTGTGAAAATCCTGTGATTTAGTGGGAATGTCTTGTCATCTTCTAAGAATGGCCATTCCAAGTACACATTCAGTAAGTGGGGAAATAACCACAGAAGGGATATGCAGACCTACTAGGCACGCTCTTATTTGAACTTGTGTCAAAACTCCACCATAAGCCCCATTTTATTTTATTTTATTTTATTTTTTTTTTTAAATTTTTTGTTTATTGCAGTAACATTGGTTTATAACATTGTAAAAATTTCAGGTGTACATCATTGTACTTCTACTTCTGCATAGATTACATCATGTTCACCACCAAAATACTAATTACAACCCATCACCACACACATGAACCCAATTATCCCTTTCACCCTCCTCCCTCCCCCCTTCCCCTCTGGTAACCACCAATCCAATCTCTGTCCCTATGTGTTTGTTTATTGTTGTTATTATCTACTACTTAATGAAGGAAATCATACGGTATTTGACCTTCTCCCTCTGACTTATTTCACTTTGCATCATGCCCTCAATGTCCATCCATGTTGTCACAAATGGCTGGATTTCATCGTTTCTTATGGCTGAGTAGTATTCCATTGTGTATATATACCACAGCTTTTTATCCATTCGTCCCTTGATGGGCACTTAGGTTGCTTCCAAGTCTTGGCTATCGTGAATAAGGCTGCAATGAACACAGGGGTGCATGTACCTTTGCAAATTGGTGTTTTCAAGTTCTTTGGATAAATACCCAACAGTGGAATAGCTGGATCATATGGTAGTTTTATCGTTGATTTTTTGAGGAATCTCCATACTGTTTTCCATAGTGGCTGCACCAGTTTGCACTCCCACCAGCAGTGTATGAGAGTTCCCTTCTCTCCACAACCTCTCCAACACATGTTGTTTCCTGTCTTGTTAATTATAGCCATTCTGACGGGCGTCAGGTGATATCTCATTGTAGTTTTGATTTGCATTTCCCTGATAGTTAGTGATTTTGAACATCTTTTCATGTGTCTGTTGGCCATCTGTATATCTTCTTTGGAGAAATGTCTGTTCAGGTCTTTTGCCCATTTTTAGTTGGGTTGGTAGTTTTTTTGTTGTTGAGATGAATGAGTCCTTTATATATTTTGGAGATTAAGCCGTTATCAGATGTATGGTTTGCAAATATCTTCTCCCAATTGTTAGGTTGTCTTTTCGTTTTGTTGATGGTTTCCTTTGCTGTGCAGAAGTTTTTAGTTTGATGTAGTCCCATTTGTTTATTTTTTCTATTGTTTCTCTTGCCCGGTCAGATGTGGTGTTTGAAAAGATGTTGCTAAGACTGATGTCGAAGAGCGTACTGCCTATGTTTTCTTCTAGAACTTTCAAAGTTTCAGGTCTTACATTCAAGTCTTTAATCCATTTGGAGTTAATTTTTGTGTATGGTGTAAGGTAAGAGTCTACTTTCATTTTTTTGCATATGGCTATCCAGTTTTCCCAACACCATTTGTTGAAGAGACTTTCTTTTCCCCATTGTATGTTCTTGGCTCCTTTGTCAAAGATTAGCTGTCCATAGATGTGTGGGTTTATTTCTGGGCTTTCGATTCTATTCCATTGATCTGTGTGTCTGTTTTTGTGCCAGTACCATGCTGTTTTGGTTACTATAGCTTTGTAGTATATTTTGAAATCAGGGAGTGTGATACCTCCAGCTTTGTTCTTTTTTCTCAGGATTCCTTTAGCTATTCGGGGTCTTTTGTTGTTCCATACAAATTTTAGGATTCTTTGTTCTATTTCTGTGAAAAATGTTGTTGGAACTTTGATAGGGATTGCATTGAATCTATAGATGGCTTTAGGAAGTATGGACATCTTAACTATGTTAATTCTTCCAATCCAAGAGCACAGAATATCTTTCCATTTCTTTGTGTCTTCTTCAATTTCTTTCAGAAATGTTTTATAGTTTTGGGTGTACAGATCTTTCACCTCTTTGGTTAAGTTTATTCCTAGGTATTTTATTCTTTTTGTTGCAATTGTAAATGGGATGGTATTCTTAATTTCTCTTTCTGCTACTTCGTTGTTAGTGTACAGAAATGCAACTGATTTTTGTATGTTGATTTTGTATCCTGCAACTTTACCATATTCGTTTATTACTTCTAAAAGTTTTCTGGTGGATTCTTTAGGGTTTTCTATATATAAAATCATGTCATCTGCAAATAGTGACAGTTTCACTTCTTCCTTTCCAATGTGGATCCCTTTTATTTCTTTCTCTTGCCTGATTGCTCTGGCTAGGACTTCCAATACTATGTTAAATAGGAGTGGTGACAGTGGGCATCCTTGTCTGGTTCCTGTTCTTAGAGGGATAGCTTTCAGTTTTTCACCATTGAGGATGATATTAGCTGTGGGTTTCTCATATATGGTCTTTATTATGTTGAGGTACTTTCCTTCTATACCCATTTTATTCAGAGTTTTTATCATAAATGGATGCTGGATCTTGTCAAATGCTTTCTCTGCATCTATTGAGATGATCATGTGATTTTTGTTCTTCATTTTATTAATGTGGTGTATTACGTTGATTGATTTGCGAATGTTAAACCATCCCTGCATACCTGGAATAAATCCCACTTGATCATGGTGTATAATCTTTTTAACGTATTGTTGTATGCGATTTGCTAGTATTTTGTTGAGGATTTTCGCATCGATGTTCATCAGTGATATCGGCCTGTAATTTTCTTTTTTTGTGTTGTCATTGTCTGGTTTTGGTATCAGGGTAATGTCAGCTTCGTAGAATGAGTTAGGGAGCTTCCCCCCCTCCTCAATTTTTTGGAAGAGTTTGAGAAGGATAGGTATTAAGTCTTCTTTGAATGTTTGGTAGAATTCACCAGGGAAGCCGTCTGGTCCTGGACTTTTATTTTTGGGGAGGTTTTTGATTACTGTTTCGATCTCCTTACTGGTGGTTGGTCTATTCAACTTCTCTACTTCTTCTTGATCCAGTTTTGGAAGGTTGTATGATTCTAAGAATTTATCCATTTCTTCCAGATTGTCGAATTGGTTGGCATATAGTTTTTCATAGTATTCTCTTATAATCTTTTGTATTTCTGAGGTGTCTGTTGTAACCTCTCCTCTTTCATTTCTGATTTTACTTATTTGCGCCTTCTCTCTTTTTTTCTTGGTGAGTCTAGCTAAAGGTTTGTCTATTTTGTTGATCTTTTCAAAGAACCAGCTCTTGGTTTTATTAATTTTTTCTATTGTTTTTTTGGTCTCTATTTCATTTATTTCTGCTCTGATTTTTATTATTTCCCTTCTTCTACTGATTTTGGGCTTTGTTTGTTCTTCTTTTTCCAGTTCCTTTAGGTGCATTGTTAGATTGTTTATTTGAGATTTTTCTTGTTTGTTGAGATAGGCCTGTATTGCTATAAACTTCCCTCTTAGAACCGCTTTTGCTGTATCCCATAAATTCTGGCATGTCGTATTTTCATTTTCATTTGTCTCCAGGTATTTTTTGATTTCTTCTTTGATTTCTTCATTAACCCAGTCGTTGTTCAGTAGCATTTTGTCTAATCTCCATGTATTTGTGGCTTTTCTGATTTTCTTCCTATAGTTGATTTCTAGTTTCATACCTTTGTGGTCAGAAAAGATGCTTGGTATTATTTCAATCTTCTTAAATTTATGGAGACTTGTTTTGTGGCCTAATATGTGATCAATCCTGGAGAACGTTCCATGTGCATTTGAAAAGAACGTGTATTCTTCGGTTTTTGGATGGAATGCTCTGTATATATCTACTAGGTCCATCTGTTCTAGTGTGTCGTTTAAGGCCAATGTTTCCTTATTGATCTTCTGTTTGGATGATCTATCCGTTGGTGTAAGTGGAGTGTTAAAGTCCCCTACTATTATTGTGTTACTGTCTATTTCTGTTTTTATGTCTGTTAATAATTGCTTTATATATTTAGGTGCACCTACATTGGGTGCGTAGATATTTACAAGTGTTATATCCTCTTGTTGGATTGTTCCCTTGATCATTATGTAATGCCCTTCTTTGTCTCGTTTTATAGTTTTTGTTTTAAAGTCTATTTTGTCTGATATGAGTACTGCTACCCCAGCTTTCTTTTCATTGCCATTTGAATGGAGTATCTTTTTCCATCCCTTCACTTTCAGTTTGTGAGCGTCTTTAGGTCTGAAGTGTGTCTCTTGTATGCAGCATATATATGGGTCTTGTTTTTTTATCCAGTCAGCCACCCTATGCCTTTTAATTGGAGCATTTAGTCCATTGACGTTTAAAGTAGCTATTGATAAGTATGTACTTACTGCCATTTTGTAACCTTTTTTTTTTTTTTTCCTCAGTGTTTTAGTAGTCCTTCTCTGTTCCTTACTTCTTCTATACAGAATTGATGGTCACTTTAGTTTGACCTCTGTCTGAAAGCTGTACTCTTTAACTACCCTCCTCCCTCCTTTTATGTTTTTCATTTCATATCCCACCTCTTTTTGTGCATTTGTATCCATTACGTTCTAATCGTGGAAATAGATAATTTTTCCTATTTGTGGTCTTCTCTTTTCCCCTTAAATCAGTCCCTTTAACATTTCTTGTAACACTGGTTTCTTGGTGACAAACTCCTTTAATTTTTGCTTATCTGGGAAAATTTTGATCTCTCCTTCCATTTTGAACGATAACCTTGCTGGGTAGAGTATTCTTGGCTGTAAGTTTTTTCCTTTTAGCACTTTAAATATATCATGCCATTCTCTTCTAGCCTGTAAGGTTTCTGCTGAGAAGTCAGCTGATAGCCTTATGGGGTTTCCTTTGTATGTAACTTGACATTCTCTTGCGGCTTTTAGGATTCTCTCTTTATCTTTAATTCTGGACATTTTGATTATGATGTGTCTTGGTGTGGGCCTCTTTGGGTTTATCTTGTTTGGGGCTCTCTGTGCCTCCTGTACCTGGATGTCTGTTTCCTTCCTTAGGTTAGGGATGTTTTCATCTATTATTTCTTGAAATAGATTCTCTGCCCCCTTGTCTCGCTCTTCTCCTTCCGGGACACCTATAACACGGATGTTAGTGCGCTTGATGTTGTCCCAGAGGTCCCTTAGACTGTCCTCACTCTTTTTAATTCTTTTCTCTTTTACCTGTTCACCTTGGGTAATTTCTTCTAGTCTTTCTTCCAGCTCACAGATCCGTTCATCTGTATCCTCTACTCTGCTTTTGAGTCCCTCTAATGAGTTTTTCATTTCCAGTATTGTATTCTTCATTTCTGATTGGTTCTTTTTTACATCTTCCATTTCTTTGTTGACATTCTCACTGAGTCCATCTATTCTTCTCCCCAGATCAGTGAGCATCCTTAACACTCTTAGTTTGAACTCTCTGTCGGGTAGGTTGCTCATTTCTGTTTCACTAAGTTCCTTTTCTGGGGTTTTGTCCTGTTCCCTTACTTGGAATGTATTCTTTTGCCTCTTCATTTTGCCTCTTTCCCTGTGCTTGTGTCTACGTATTAGGTAGGTCAGCTACGTCTCCTGCTCTTGGATAGGTAACCTTATGTAAGTGATGGCTTAGGAGGCTTCCAGTGTGCTTCCCTCAGTTCTCAATGTTCCAGGGGTGACCCCTATGTGGGCTACGTGTATCCTTCTGCTGTGGCCTGTTTGCCCTCCCTGTAGGCGCCCAGGGAGGCTGAGTTATGCTCCTGGCCAGCTGTTGTAATGCTCAGCTGCTTGTAGTTGTTGTGGGCCCTTCAGTCTCTTTATCAGCTGTGGGGAGCCCCAGCACAGTTGGCTGCAAGTTCTAATACCACATTTGTGTTGCAGTATTTCTTTTAAGTGAGTAGGCCCCCACCGTGGCAGGTTGTTAGGCTCAGGGCCTTACAATTGCTGTAAGCCTCTAGCCTATTAGGTCTCTTGTCAGCTCTCTGAGGATTGCAGCTGGGTGGGGCTGGCCTCAGGCACAGGAGCACCCAATTGTTTCAGGTTTTGGAAGGTGGAGCAAACCTCCTATGTGGGTCTTTGAGAAGTACAAGTCTTCTGTGGCTGAGAAGCCCTGCCGCCCACAGGTCCACACACACAGTCTACACAGTCCTGCCCGTGTGAGCGCCCGACCTCCCAAGTGGACCCAGTCTCTCCACGGCGGGAGCCCCACACACTCTGCCACCGCCCCACACTCTCCACCCGCTCCTTGTGCACACCCTGCCCCGCTCAAGTCAGCTCAGTTGCCAGGCTGCAGAGAATCCAGTCACCAATCTATGCAGGCCCACACGTTGCCTGAGGGCTTGTTGTTGGGTGGGGCTAGTCTCTAGGGTGGGCTGCCTGCCCTGGCTGAGCTGGATTAAATCGGTGCTCTAGCGGGTGGAGCAGACCCTGGGCTAGCAGGTCTCAGGGAGAACTCCAATGGCATCTGTGTCAGCACGCTCACACCAGGCCACAACAATGGCTGCCGCCAATGTCCCAGTCCCTGGAGAGGTCTCACCCCTCACCGAGATGCACTCAGGGCCTATTAGGTGAGTCTCTTGTCACCGAAGCACTGTGCACCTTTCTTTCTGGTGATTTTAGGATGCTTTCTGGAACGGGTGAGTTTATGCGCGGGCCCTTTAAGAGCCAGTTTTAGTTTCTTTGTGAACCGGGTTTTCTGGGGGTGCTACCCAATGCTTTAGTAGCAGGCAAAGTCAGATATTATGCCGCTGGTCTCAATTGTGCTGGGTCCACAAAATGCCCACAGCGGGGGCGCTCCCCGGCTCAGGGCCCCGCGCCTCCAGGGAGGCTGCGTACCTGTGAGCTGCTCCCGGCGGCCGTGAAGCTGGCGGCTTGTGACGGCGGCGTTTTTCCTCTCCAGAAGGGAGTCTCTGCCTCTTCTACCCCAGTTAGGATTGTCCGTTGTTGCAGGAGTTCCTCTTATCCAGTTTTCAGTTCTGTCTCAGGGGTAATTTTTCCACGAGTAGTTGTAAATTGGCTGTGTCCACGGGAGGAGGTGAGTTCAGAGTCTGCCTACGCCGCCATCTTGACTCCGCCCCCAGCCCCATTTTAAACTGTGGACCATAGTGGCCAGGACTTGCTAACCAGGGATTATTGACATAGCACTAGTGTCTAGTAATCTCTGAAAAATCTATATATTCCTTTTCCCCAAGGAGTAGTAATGGACTCAAGTAATTGGTTACAAGTTCCTTAGAAGAGAGCTTGGAGGATGATTTTCAGTGGCAGAACTGTGGACGTCTTACTCAAGGAAAATCAGCTTTTCCTTCAATTAAGAGGCTCTGATCTATAAACTGGCTTAGATTTGAAAAAAGAATGAGAAGGTGTGACTCTCCATTGTGGTGAAAAGTTCATGTTTCTGGCCACCAGACAGAAGTTTTCCTGTTAGAGAAAGAAATATCATCTATTTCACTCCTAGAAACAGTGTCTTAAATGAGCTACTGATGAAGACCCTGCAGTTCAAAACATTCTGATAACAATTTAGTACCTGCTGACCATTAAGATAAATGCAGCTGCCTCATCTTTAATAATTAAACGCTGTCATTTGGCCTCTGCTACTCTGGGATCTTATCATTCCCATTGAAATCAGGAAATTCAATGATGGCCTTTGCAATCATCACTCTTGGCTAAGAAGGGACAGCACCATAGAGCTTTCCAAGCACCACAGAGCTTTCCCCTCATGAATAGATTTTTCAGTGCCTTACTGAAGACAGGGGTCTCTGGGCTGTCTTAGAAAATAACGCAGGGAAATTAATATGATAAATCTTCTCCAACATTTCTGTCTCCATAAGCTGTTAGATATCTTCCTCTATGCTTGCAAAAAAAGTTCTGACATCTCAACCTCTTTCAATATCAGTTATTGTTAAGCTGAAGTTCAGTCAACTAACAAAATAAAATCGAGGAGATATTTGCAGACTCTCTCGTTAGTGCACCCATATCAAAGAATAAAAACAAAACAAAACACCTGATCCAGTGTTGTATTCTGTCCTCCCTGGTCTAACATCCTTTGAATGAGAATACACATGTTCCTCAGTTTTCAGCTTAATTAAATTAATACAATTTTGAAATATTTTGGATGTGTAAATTACTTCCTACTGGATCAGACTTTGTACTTGACCCCTGGAACATGGTAGTGTCTGACTGTAGTTGTGGGTCCAGTGGCAACAAAGGATGGTTGGGGTGGGATCTTAGAGATAATTGATGTCCCTATAAAGCAACTGCCCTAGGTAAATTTACTATGGGATTTTAAAGAAAAGGAAGGCTAGTCTTCCCAGATTTGGTAGGAAAAGGTATTTCTATGTGCAACGGAAGCTCAGAGTGATTTAGAGTTCCAAGATTCTTAGCTTTATCCAGCTCCAACCAGAAGTCCTTATTCCAAGTTTCAGGAGTGCTCTGACTTCTACATGAAAGACTGATGAGGCTGTGAATTTATATTACATTATAATTATATAACCCATCAGTTAAATTTTGGTTTTGATTTTCTCTGTGGCTACAAGAAAAAATTATTTAAGATTTCCTCAAAAGAACTCTGGTTCTCTGTGACTTCAGTTGAGAGTTTAATGACCTGAGCTTATAATTTTCTCTCTGTCGATGCTCTGGAATAACATAGAAATCTATCCCCTACCACAATCTTGTAGGCATCCTGATTGCCATGAGTCAATAACAACAGCCCATTGATCTCCCAAGGCACTTTCTTTAGTTGTTCTTTACCACAGTCAACTGTGGGTGAAATTTTGGTTAATCATGGTGCCGTGATATTGCATGGGTTAGGAAGAATCTCATTATCCATTGGCAAGGAGCCAATGCTGTGTTCAAACCCAAGGATACAACCTAACTAATATCCCCAAATCCCATCTCACAGTTTCTACTTCCTGGTATCTCTTCTGGTACCAATTTCTGTATCAGCTAGGGTCCAGTCAGGAGGTGGAAATCATGAGAATTATTTTAACAGAGATAATATAATATAAAGAAATACTAATCACATGTAAAGCTGTTAACTAGATAACTAAAAAGGCTAAAAAGAGAGCCAGACTAAGATATTTTACAAGTAAAGGAAGGAGCTATTACCCTTAGAGCTGGAGAAACAAATGGAAGAGTTTGAAATTATTAAATCTTAGAAATGTCAAGGAGGGACTCTATAACTGTGAGGCTGAGAAACTGCTGGGCTGGTGTTTGTGTCTCTGAGGGATGTGCAACCTAGCTAGATATGCAAGTGTTGGACAAACACCAAACTGGATTCAGCTGCTGTATAGGGAGGAAGTACTGCAGCTGTGGTGAGGAAGCATTACTGGGGCACGGACAGAAAGAGCAAGTTTCTTCTCTACTTCTGCCTAACAGCTTCTCTTTAATAGTCTATTGGCAGAGACTAAAAGGGAGCCGGCTGGCAAAGCAGAAATGCGGTTTGCATAGTGTCAGCATCAGTATCACAAAGAAGAGAGAAGGGTGGCTTTGGAGCTGAGAAACAATTGTGCAATAACTGGTCCAAGGAGGAAGCCATATATCCTTCAAGGAGTGCATACTCAGTGAACATCTCAGAGATGGCTAGAGGAGAAGAAGGAATCAGAAGGCAGGGCCAAGGGCATTTGGAGAAACCTGGGCGAGGTAGTTGTTCCCAGAGAGCAGAACTAGCATCCAAACAAGGATCTTCTCCCATTGCCAGGGCAAGGGATCTTCATCACACCTGTCCAGCAGGTATTTATCCTCACCCTGGACACATGATACTTATGTTTCCCTTTCCTCCCCTTTCTGAATGGGAGATTTTATTGCAGCTATCTTGTTTTTTCCTACCATTATAGCGGGGGATAAGGTGACTTGTCAAGACTACAAACAGCCACATCCAGAACTGAAGGAGAGGACTGCATATCACCCAGAAACCTAAACTCTGAGCTGGCTGTTGCGACCACATGGGACTTTGGGTTGCCTTCCTTGGAGAGGGGTGAATATGTACTCTATGTGAAAAGAGTGTTCACTGACAATTAGTGATCAGAGGGACGGAATATGGCAGAGATAGTAGCTATCCACTAACGTGTACTCTCCTTTTCACTATATAGACATATAGAGACATACTTATGAAAGAGCTGCCCAGACAGACATCACATTTACCAGCTCCCATCCCCCATTTCTAGGTGTGACCCTGGGACTAATTTTGTCAATAAAATGCTAACAAATGCAATGAGTGTTACTCTGGGCCAGGGCATTTTAAATAGCAGATGAATTTTCTCCATACCTTCTTCTTCTCCTTCTGCTAACTGAATGAAAAAAATGCAGGGCCCTAGTGGATGGTCTGGCTACAAGATGGAAGGGGCTTGGCTCCTTAATTACCTCAGACCAGGAGCACCCACACTGGATTGTTATGTAAGCAGGAAGCAAACTTCTGTTACATTAAGCTGCTGAAATGTGGGGCTTCATGTGCTACAGCTGACAGTGTCACCCTGTCTGATTTAGAACTTGATGGCACTTGCCCTCCACCTGTGTCCCAAAGGAATGACTGAAGTGACGCAATGGTAAACAAAAAAAGAGCCAAAAAGAATCTTTTCAGGGGAAATAGAAGACTTGGTTAGAAATGTTCATATTCACAGAAGAACAGACAATATAAATAAACTATAGGACCTATAAAAATCATTAAAAAAAGAAAACAAAAAAAATCTTGTGTATTTTCAGAGAAGAACATACATAGTTTGGGACAATTCAGCTCTAGGAAATAATATAATTTTAGACAGAAAAACTATTTTACTCTCTAAAGGAAAATAATATGTGTTAACTCCATGAAAAAATAGATAAAAGTTACAATATTAAGAAGGTAGACTAAAAATGTATCTGTATGAGCAAATAGAGGAATTCACATTTACACATAATATGATCACAGAATTTAGTATGGCATCAGAACTAGTGAAGCATCACAAGGAAAACAGACAATAGCAGGTTAAATTTATAAAGTTTGAGTTTCTCAAACAGAGAACACAATAATGAAAAGGGCAATTTTCCAAGATAAATTAGGAGAAAAAAAATTGTGTGCTAAAGGAATTTGTCTAATACATTCAATACACATACAATATATACAATAATACATACAATAGTACAAAAAATATATACAATACAATATATACAATAGTACACTACATTGTGTAGTAAATCCCCAGGATAAATGGGGGTGGCAAGCATGAGGTTATATTTTTGAGTACTTATTTAATTTTAAGCGTAATGAAAAAAAAAAAAACTACAAACATCAAGAGACTAGACTAAAGTAGCAAAGGAAAAAAAAATAAGCTGTCCTCAGACTGCTACTCAACAAAATCGTATTCATATTCCAGAATAAAATGGAATATAATCTACAGCTTTGAAGAGCTATCTGTGTTGAACTGAGATTTCACCATCTGGTTCAGTTGCTGTACATGTGAATCCAAAACAAAGACATTCCCGGATATGAAAAAGATTCAATAGTTTTATTACCACTGATTTTTCATGGAGGGAAAACATCCCAAAAAGCAAAAAAAAAAAAAAAAACACACGAGCACTCAAGCTATGAAGTTAAAGCTATCAAGAAAAGCTATTCAAAGAAAACTTAGGAATTTGCATGTAAAATAACTTAGAATATTTTATCCATTTAAAAATGGAATCAAGTTTATATAACTACAATACATTACAATACACAGTATAAATATTATAATTCTTAAAATACTGGCCATATGACATAAAAATAATTTAAAAAGTATTGCTTTGGAAAAAAATCCCATTTGATACCCATAAAACCAGCAGGTGTGGGGGTGGATGGGGTGGAAGGAACTATAAATACTGTATGCTAATTTTTTCAACTTTCCTGAGGGGGAGTAAATCACTATTGTTCCACTTCTGAAACTGATAAATGTAGAAACATAAATTTAAAAACTTTTCATCAAAAAAGTATATCTATTTTAATTTTGAAAGAAGAATAAATATTTCACTTACATAGTTGGCAGACTTCGGAGAAATATTGAATTGTCCTCTTTTAGAATTCAGCTTCGATAAATGGCATGACAAAAATTCTCATTTTTATTTACGTATTTATTTTATTTAGATGAGTTTTGTTGATTAAAATAAAATGTATTATAGCTGAATTTTCCCTTTTTCACAGATTTTTATGGATCCCTCTTAAGGCCCTTTCTGTCTCCTTTAACAATACTGCCAGAACCAAGATGACATTACTGGCAAGTATTAGATAATCACACTTTTTTAGTGGCTGTTTTCCATTTCTTGATGAAGTGCATTAATTGTACAAGTTTTTGCACCCAGCCTCACTGAATTACAATCTGATAACATAGATACTGGAAAGGTGTTAAACAAAGGTATGAAAGTGCATAACTTGCCTGCACTATTGAACTTGGTTCTTAGACGTTTAAGCCAATTTAACACACCCTAGGATCACATCCCTGTCATTTTATCCATGTCTCAGAAAGTGCTTGTGTTTTGAACTTTCAGTTTCATCTTCTGGCTCTTGTCAACTATTCACTGTCATCTTTCGCTACATTTGTCCCAATTGCTGTCATTCTTTCTTGGTAATCTCTAGATTTTGTGTATGAGTTCGGGCTCTGTTTGACTGTGTAGTCCTGGAGACTACACTTCCATAAGCCCGGACTACAGTGGTTCTTCTAAAGAACTCCTCTCTCACCAAAAACAGAGGAAGAAAGAGACAGAGAGAGATGAAGACAGTGACAGAGAGAGACGGGGGAGGGAGGAAAGGAAGAAGGAAGGAAGGCAGGATGGAAGGAAGGAAGGGGAGAAGGAAGGAAGAAAGGAAGGAAGGAAGCAGGGAAGGAAGGAAGGAAGGAATCCTGTAACTAAACAAACACAATCACTAACAAGAATTTTTGTCTGTAGGGTTCCAAAAGTTCATTGTCTCCTAAAATTACACAGGTACACAGGAGTAAATACCCATTAATCAATCTTCTTTAATCATTTTTTGCTAGATTATAGATTAGTAATTGTATCCCATGTTTTGGTTTCAGAAAAATGAAGATATAAATACTGGTTCTGACATAGTATAGATTTATAAATATTATATAATATTTTTAAATTTCAATTTTGTATGTTATAATGTAGGTAAAATAGTAATTATCATGTGGCCAAAAATTAACTATCAGATTGAAGATTGAATCTTGCCCATCAATATGTTTTGTTGGACTTTAAAGTTTTTTTTTTATTCTTTCAATATTTAGTGTAAAGAAAAAAAATACATAAAATATGGCCATCCTTATGAATCTGGCCTTCTTATGATATATCTTATTTCTTGTAATAATTTTTCAGTGGCTTTACTTAGACTTTTCTAATATATTGTCATGTTACCAGAAAATAATTAGAATGTTGCTTCTCTTTTCCTATCTATAAGCTTTCATTTTATTTTCTTATTTTATTACATGGATGAAGATAATATGTTCTTATTTTGAATTGTTAATACAATTATTTTTCACTTCCTCTGATTAAGTGTATTGTATTTTGGTGTGCATTAAACTGATTAATTACTTGTATGACTTTTCCTATATTTTTAGAGATCTGGATTTCTTAAAGTAATCTCATTTGGTCATGGGCTAATATGTGTTTAATATACAGCTGGACTCTGTAGGCTAATTCTGGATTAGTTTTGTTGTATTAATATTCATAAGTTAGGTTGGTTTGCAGTTTTCTTACTGTGCCTTTTGTTTTTTTTTTTTTTTTGGTGAGGAAGATCAGCCCTGAACTAACATCACATGCCAATCTTCCTCTTTTTGCTGAGGAAGATTGGCCCTGGGCTAACATCTGTGCCCAACTTCCTCTACTTTATATGGGATGCCACCACAGCATGGCTTGACAAGTGGTGCGTCGGTGTGCACCCAGGATCTGAACCTGCGAACCCTGCGCCACAGAAGTGGAGCGCATGAACTTAACCACTGCCCTACCATGCTGGCCCCTACTTGCCTTGTTTTTACAATTATACAGAGTGACTCTCTCTCTCCTCAAAAAATTAAATTACATGAGAAGCAGGTTTTTTCCTTGTAGATTCAGTATAAATCTTAAAAAAAATTATTGAGTTGAAATACACATAACATAAAATTAGCCATTTTAAAGTGAACAACTCAGTGGTATTTAGTCCATTTACAATGTTGTGCAACCATCACCTGTATATAGTTCCAAAAACTTTTCATCACGCTGAAAGTAAACTCCACACACATTAAGCAGTTGGTCGCCAATCTGCCTTATCGTCAGCATCTGTCAATTGCCAAGGTATATTATATCTCTATGGATTTACCTATTCAAGACACTTCATAGAAATGAAAATATGTAATATATGATCTTTTGTATCTGGCTTCCTTCACTTAGCATGTTGTCAACATTCATCCATGTTGTTCCATGTATCAGTACTTAATTTCTTTCCATGGCTGAATAATATCCCATTATATGTATACACCACAATTTACTTACCCATTCATAAGGTGTATGGACATTTGGGCTGTTTCCACTTTTTCGCTATTGTGAATAGTGCTGTTATGAACATATGTGTACATATATTTGTTTGAATACATGTTTTCAATTCTTTTGGGTACATACCTAGGAAAGGAACTGCTAGGCCATATGGTAATTCTATGTTTAACTTTTGAAAACAAACTGTATTCCATAGGAACTGAATCAATTTACATTCCCACCAACAATGCACGGGGTTCCAATATCTCCAGGTTCTAACCAAAATTTGTTCTTTTCTCTTTTTATGTTTTTAAAAATATTATTATAATCATTCTAGTGGGTGTGAAGTGGTACTGTATTGTAGTTTTGATTTGTACTTTTGTACTGACTAATAATGCTGAACATCTTTTCATGCTCTTGTTGGCTACTTTTATTTTTTCTTTGGAGAAATGACTATTCAATTTCTATGCTCATTTTTAAATATTTTTTAGTTTTTTTCTTTTTTGGGTTGTATGAGTTCTTTATATATTCTAGATACTATACCTGGCTTAGTTCGGGCTGCTGTAACAAAATACCATAGACTGAGTGACTTGAACAACACACATTTATTTCTCACGATTCTAGAGGCTAGGATGTCCAAAACCAAGGTGCCAGCAGATTCAATGTCTGGTGACGGCCCTTTTTCTGGTTTGCAGATGGCTGCCTTCTTTTTATATCCTCACATAAAGGAGAGAGAAGGCTCTGGTCTCTTTCTCTTCTGATGAGGGCACTAATCACATCATGGGGTGTCCACCCTCATGACCTCATCGAAACCTAATTAACTCCTAAAGGTCCCACTTGCAAATACTATCATGCTGGGAATTGCGGCTTCAACATATAAATTTTGTGGAAATACAACACTCAATCCATAGCAAGACCTTTATCAAATATATGATTTGCAAATGTCTTCTCCCATTTTTCAGATTGTCTTTTCACTTTCTTCATAATGTCTTTTGATGCATATAAGGTTTTAATTTTTATGAAGTCTAATTTATGTTTTTCTGTCTTTTACCGTTAATGCTTTTGGTATAAAATCTAAGATTCCATTGCCAAATCTGAAGTTATGAAGATTTACTCCTGTGCTTTCTTTTAATAGCTTTCTAGTTTCAGCTCTTATATTCAGGTTGTTGATCGATTTTGAGGTTTTTTTTAAAGTGGTGTGAGGTAAGGATTCAACTTCACTCTTTTGCGTGTGGATATCGAGTCGTCCCAGAACCATTTGTTTAACAGACTGTTCTTTTCCTCATTGAATGGTCTTGGCACCCTTGTAAAAAAATCAGTTTGTCATAGATGTATGAGTTTATTTCTGGATATTCAATTGTATTACATTGGTTCTATATGTCTATCCTTATGTCAGTGCTACTCTATTGTGTTTCCTAAAGCTTTGTAGTAAGTTTTGAATTCGGGATGTGAGTCATTCGACTTTGTTTCTTTCAACATTGTTCTGACTATCTGGAGCCCCTTGTAATTCCATTCAAATTTGAGCATCAGCTTTTCCGTTTCTGCAAAAACAGTCATTGGAATTTTGATAGAGATTATGTTTAATCTATAGATCATTTTGGGTACTACTGCCACTTTAACAACATTAAGTCTTCCAATTTATTTGTGTATTTTAAATTTCTATTGGCAATGCTTTATAATTTTCACTGTACAAGTCTTTCACCTCCTTAGTTATATTTAGTCCTAATATGCTTTTGGATGCTATTGTAAATAAAATTATTTTCTTATTTTCTATTTTGGACTATTCATTGCTGGTATATAGAAACACAATTGCTGTTGTTTGCATGTTGATCTTGTACTCTAATTTTGCTGAATTTGTTTATTAGCTTTAATAGTTATTTTATGGATTCTTTGGGATTTACTCTATCTAGGATCACATCATCTTAGAATAGTTTTAACTCTTCCATACCAGTTTGGATTTAAAATTTTTTTTCTTGCCTAGTTGCTCTGGCTAGGACTTCCAGTATGATGTTGAATAGCAGTCCTTGTCTAAAACCTATTCTTAAGGATAGCTTTCAGTATTTTACCATTGAGTATGATGTTAACTGTGGGTTTTTCATAATGTCCTTTATCAGGTTGAGGAAATTCCCTCCTATTCCTAGTTTTCTAAGTGTTTTTACCAGAACAGGTTATTAGATATGTCAAATGCATTCTCTGCATCAATTGAAATTATGTGTCATCCCCCTCCCCCTTTATTAAGGGAATTCGTTTCTGAAATTATTAACCTTGAGAACTTTGTCAGTTTTTCCATTATTGTTATTTGGGTTACCATATCATCTTGAGTAAAACATCATAGCTATTTACCAACCTGTATATTTTATCCTATTTCAAATGTGCAATAGATTGGTACAAAATTTTTTTACATAATCATCTCCTTTGTACCTGTAACATTCTTAAGTCAATTTTGTTTTGTCTCTATTTTTCTCTTACATGTTGTCTTTTTCAGAGAAATAGCTCTTGAGTGTATTAATCATTTCTATTGTTTTTTGCTGTTTTTTAAAATTTATCTTTTTCAATCCATTCCTTCTGGTTTTTCACACATTTTTTATTAAACATTTTATTTAAAGATAATTGTTATCTCTATTTAGAGATAAATAGATAAATTTATTTAGAGATAAATTTATCCTTTACCCATTTTTTAATTGCGTCATTTGTGGTTTTAGTGTTGAGTTGTAAGAGTTATTTATATATTGTGGATCCTGAACCCTTATCAGATATATGATTTTAAAATATTTTCTCTCATTTTGTGCATTGTCTTTTCATTTTCATGATAATGTTCTTTGATGCACAAGGTTTTTAATTTTTATAAAGTCTAATTTATCTAATTTTTTTCATTCATTGCTCAGGCTTCAAGTATTGAATCTAATAATCCATTGCAAAATCCAAGGTCGTGAAGATTTACTGTATATTTTCTTCCAGGGTTTTATAGTTTTGGTCTTTATATTTAGGTCATTTGTACATTTTGAGTTAATTATTATATATAGCATAAGTTAATGATCTAACTTCATTCTTTTTCATGAGGGTCATCCAATTGTCCCAGCACCATTTATTGTAAAGACTATTCATTCCCCATTGGATATTCTTGGCATTTGTAAATCAATTGACCATAGATGTATGGGTTTATTTATGGACAGTCAATTCTACTCCATTTATTTACATATCTATCCTTAGGCCAATACCACATTTTCTGGATTACTCTTGCTTTCTAGTAAGTTTTGAAATTGGGAAGTGTGATTCCTCCAACTCTGCTTTTCTTTTTAAAGAATTTTTTGAATATTCAGTGTCCCTAATAATTTTATATGAATTTTAGGAAGAGTTTGTCCATATCTATGAAAAGGCCTGTGAGATTTTATAAAGATTGTATTGAGTCTGTAGATTAATTTGGGCAATATTGCCATCATAACAATATTTATAAAGCCTTCCAATCCATTAGTATGAAATGTCTTTCTATTTATTTAGGTCATCTTTAATTTACTTCAACAATGTTTTGACATTTTCTGTGTACAAGTCTTTCACCTCTTGCTTAAATTGATTCCTAATTAGTTTTTAGATGTTTGTAAATGATATTTTCTTAATTCTCTTTTTGATTATTCATTGCTACTGTATAGAAAGACAAATGAGTTTGTATGGTGATCTTATATCTTGCAACTTTGTTGGAATCATTTATTATCTCTATAAGTGTTTGGCTTGGATTCTTAACAATTTTCTGTATATAAAACCATGTCGTTTGCAAACAGGGATAGTTTTATTTCATCCTTTCCCATTTGGATACCTTCTATCACCTAATTGTCTTGGGTAGATCTTTAAGTACAATGTTGAAGTGGTGAAAGTCCTTGTCTCTTCCTGATCTTAGGAAAAGAGATTTCAGTCTTTTAACATTAAGTACGATGTTGTAGGTTTTTCATAGATGACTTTTATCAAATTGAGAAAATTCCTTTCTATTCCTGGTTTATTCAGAGTTTTTATCATAGAAAAACACTGTTGAATTTTATCAAATGCTTTTTCTTTATTAATTGAGATCACCATGTGGCCCCCCTCCTTTATTCTATTAATATGGTATATTACATTGATTAGTTTTCTTATGTTGAGCCTTGTGTTCCTAGGATAACTCCCATTTGTTATGAGGTATAATCCTTTTAATAAGTTGCTGGATTTGGTTTGCTAGTACTTTGATGAGGATTTTTGTATGAATATTCACAAGGAATATTGGTCTATAGCTTTTTTGATGTCTTTGTCTGGCTTTGATATCAGTGTAATATTGGTCTCAGAGAATATATTAGAAAGTGTTTCATCCTATTCTATTTTTTTTGGAAGAGCCTGGGAAGGGTTGGTGTTAATTATTCCTTAAAAGTTTCATAGATTTCTCTAATGGAACCATTTGGTCCTGGGCTTTTATTTTTTGGAAGTTTTTTGTTTACTGATTTAATCTCTATACTCTTTACAGATCTGTCCACATTTTCTATTTCTTCCTGAGTTAGTTGTGGGAGTTTGTTTGCTGCTAGGAATTGTTCCATCTCATCTGGGTTATCTAATTTGTTGGCCCACAACTATTCAGAGTATTCTCTTATAATCTTCATTTCTGTAAAGTCAGTAGTAATTTTCCTACCTTCATTCCTGATTTTAGTTGAGTCTTTTTTTTCTTTGTCACTGTAACTAAAGGTTTGTCAATTTTGTTAATCTTATCAAAGAACAAACTCCTGGTTTCATTAATGTTCTCTATTTTTTATTCTCTATTTTTTTTTGTCTCTGCTCTAATTTTTATTATTTCCTTCTTCTGCCAGCTTTGGTTTAGTTTGTTCTTTTTCTAGTGTAAAGTTAGGTTGATGGTTTGAGATCTAATTCTTTTTTAATGTAAGCATTTACAGCTATGAATTTCTTTCTTAGCATTGCCTTTGCTGCATCCCATAAGTTTTGGTATGTGATGTTTTCATTTTTATTAGCCTCAAAATCTTTTATAATTTCCCTTGTGATTTCTTCTTTGACTCATTTGTTGTTTAAGAATGTTATTTAATTTCCTCATATTTGTGGATTTTCCAGCTCTTATTGGTTTCTAGTTTCATTCGATTGTGACTGGTAAAGATAATTAGTATTATTCCAATCTTTATAAATTTACTGAGGCTTGTTTTGTGGCCTGACATATGGTCTACCCTGGATAATGTTCCCAGTGCCCTTGAGAAAAATGTATATTCTGCTGTTATTGCTTAAAGTGTTCTATAAGTGTCTGTTAGTCTAATTGATTATAGTGTTGCTCAAGTCTTCTTTTTCTTATCTATTTTTTGTCTAACCATTCTATCCCTTATTGAAAATGAGATGTTGAAGTCTCTAACTATTATTATTGAGTTTATCCAGACCATGATTTTAGGATTGTATCTCTGTTTTGGGCTTTCAATAGTTCAATTACAATGTATTTTGGCATGTATCCCTTGGAGTTTATATTACATGGGCTTCACTGACTTTCTTGGATGTGTAGATTCATGTTTTTCCTCAAATTTGGTAAATTTTCTACTATTATTTCTTGAAATATTCCTTCGGTCTTTTTCTTTTTCTTCTTCTTCTGGGACTCCCGTTTCTGTGTGTGTTGGTATGCTTGATGGTGTCCTACAGATCTCTTTGGCTCTATTATTCTCTCTTCACTCATTTTCCTTTCTGCTGCTCAAATGATCTATCTTCAAATTCACTGATTATTTCTTCTGCTTGCTCAAAGCTGCTATTGAACCACTCTAGTGATTGTTATTTCACTTATTATACTTTTCAACTGCAGATTTTCTATTCGATTCCTTTTGTATGATTTCTTTTTTTAATTGCATTAACATTGGTTTATAACATTATATAAATTTCAGATGTACATCATTATATTTAGATTTCTGTATAGATTACATCATGTTCACCACCCAAAGACTAATTATAATCCATCACCACACACATGAGCCTAATCATCCCTTTTGGCCTCCTCCATCCCCCCTTACCCTTTATAATTTCTATTTCTTTTTTTTTCTCTATTTGGTGTGACATTGTTCTCATGGTTTCCTTTAGTTGTTTGCACTTGGTTTTCTTTACCTCTTTGAGCATATTCAAAATAGTTATCCTAAAATCTTTGTCTAGTAAATCCAATGTCAGGGCTCCCCATGGGATAGTTTCTATTAATTTTTTTTTTTCTGTTGTATGGACCATACATCCTTATTTCTTTGCTTGTCTCTCAATATTCTGTTGAAAACTCTACATTTTTAATATTATAATGTGTTATCTCTGAAAATAAGACTCTCACACCTCCCTAGGATTTATTGTTGCTACTTGCTGTAGCTACAGTTTGCATAGTGACTTTTGTGAACTAGTTTGGTAAGGTCTGTATTCTTTGTTATGTGTGACCAATGAAGACTCTGCTCTATTTGGTAGGTAGTGAGCCAGTGAAATTGACAGAGATTTCCTTAAAGATTTAAACCAAAAAAAAAGAAGGAAAAAAGGAATAATCTCCCAGTCTTTGCATATTGGCTCTGTGTGTATTGAGGCACACTTGCAACACTCAGCCAGGCACTTTACAATTTTTTCAGAGCCTTTACTTCCTGCCTACGTGGAGCCTGAAGGTCAACTGGAGGTGAGGGCCTGGGATGTTCTCAGGTATTTTCTGATCATGCACCCAGCCCTGGGCATGTACATGTCCTTCTAGATTGTCACAAATATGTGTGAGCTTTTCAAAGCCCTTATTCCCCAAACCATCTCATTATTTAGCATTTTGTCCCAAGCTTTCAGTCTGTTTATTGTTTGTCCAAACAGTTATCTCCTGCCTATATACCAGCAGATGAAACATTTGCTTTTAACCGTTTCTCACAGAAAACCCCGTGGGTAGCTGCCTCAGCTCTGGGTGAGTTCTGAGGTAGGCAGCATAAAGGCAAGATCCTTGAATGAATCCTTCAATGAGCCACCACACAGGTCAAAAGAAATAACCATAGTTCTCTGAGAATAAAGTCCATTGTGTTCCCTCCAGTACTAAGAACCTAAGAAAAAATGGGGAGAGGGCCATGTGACCATGGTAAACTAAAATGCCACAAAGATCTCTTACCCAGTTTCAGTTGTTTCTTCTTGAGTAAACTTTTGCCTTGTCACTATAAATTGTTTATTAGTTTTCTATGTTTTGGTAAAGTTAATTCTGACAGCTTTTGCCAGTTTATTCACTGCCTTTGTCGTGGGATAGGCTTTTGGAGTTCGTATGCCACGATTTTGCTAATGTCACTAAATTATTGTTTTTTAAGTAAACAACTTTTAAATATTATCAAAGTTGGGTCAATATCAAATATTTTGGAGTCATCTTAGGAATGTAAGAATGTTTTAAAATGACAAATATATTTAATGCAATTTGCTACCATATTAGAATGAAAGAGAAGAATCATCTGATGATATAAGTATATTCCAAAAAACTGTTGACAAAATTCAGTACCTATTCATTGTAAAGGGATTTTTTATTATTAACAAGAAAAGAGATCTTTCTTTACACACACACACACACACACACACACATACACAGACATACACCCCTACAGATACAGTCATATGGGTAGAATCTCAAATGATTTATCTTTGAGGTCGGGAACCTGCACAGCCTGTCATCACCACCACTATTCAATAGTTTCTGATAAGCAGAGTAGGGCAAAGAAAAAAAAAAAAAGAATAAAATGTATAAATATTGCAAACAACAGAAGTAAAACTTTCATTTATTCTCAGACTTTTTTATTGTGTATATAGAAAATCCAAAGATTCTATAGATTAAGTATAAAAGTTAATAAAAGATTCTCAATTTTGCTAGATAAAAAGTCACTATATAAAATCCATTTTATTTCCATATATAAAAATTTAGCAAATAAAAATTTTAAAAGAAAATTTCATCTAAATATCATGTAAAACATTAAGTATCTAGGTTCAATCTAATCTATGTGACACAATGCATTGTATTGAAAATTATGAAGCTAATTAAAATAAAATCAAATAAAACTTTATTGAGACATTATAGATGATCCAAAATACATTAAGAAATTTACAAATTCATAGGTTACAGGATTCAATATTCTGAGTGTGTTAGTTTTCCTCAAATTCATTTTTAGATTCAGTGTAATTCTAATAACTTGACAAGTCAGATTTATATAAAAGTGCAAAAGGACATAACCAAGACACACTTGAAGAAATAGAGCAAATGAGGATAGTTACTTTCCTAGATTACAAGAGTTGTTGTTTTAAAACTGTGATATTTAAGTTGGTTTCTCACTATCTCACAGATTTAAAAAAAGCACTGATGCTACAGAAAAAAGGGCTTATGTGAAGCCATACATTCAACAAGCACTTTGTTAATGACAGATATGGCACTTCATGTCAGTAATGAAAGAATATAAGTTTTCCTTTAAATATTGCTGAGGTATTTGTATATCCACATAAAAACATAAAATTAGATCCATATTTCATACCAATAGACAGAGCTCAAGTCCAAGTAAGTTAGAAGGCCAATGTGAAAGTAAAACTATAAAGCATCAAGAGGAGAATATGGAATATTTTTATCACTGTCACATAGGTAAGGATGTCTTAAAAAAAATAATTAAGTAGTAAGAAAACAGAAATTACCATAAATTTAGCCATATCAAAACTAAAAAGTACAATTTGTCAAAATATATCCTTAACAGAGTAAAGAGACAAGTCAATGTCCACTGAAATTTATATATATACACACATATATATTCCCATACTTATATAAACGTATATATACATAAAATGAGAGACTAGAATACAAGATATAAAGAACAGATACAAATCAATATGACAGATATTTCAATAGAAAAAGCGAGCAAGACTTATATAGCATTTCAAAAACAGGAAATTAAAATGTCTTAATGAATATGTAAAAAGGAGGCCAACCTCATTAGTAAATGGGGAAATGTGGAGAAGGGAAAATAGTCAAATTTTTAGGAGACTTAATTTTATTGCAGAGATCCTCTTTTAAAAAATAAACTTATGGGGAGAGGAGTGAAGATGGCGGCATAAGCAGACACTGAACCCCCTCCCACGGACACAGCCAATTTACAACTACTCGTGGAAAAATTACCCCTGTGACAGAACTGAAAACTGGATAAGAGGAACTCCTGCAACAACAGACAATCCTAACTGAGGTAGAAGAGGCAGAGACTCCCTTCTGGAGAGGAAAAACGCCGCCTTCACAAGCCATCAGCTTCAGGGCTGCCCAGGAGCAGCTCACAGGTCCGCAGCCTCCTTGGAGGCGCGTGGCCCTAAGCAGGAGCGCCCCCACTGCGGACATTTTGTGGACCCAGCACAATCGAGATGAGTGGCATAATATCTGACTTTGCCTGCTACTAAAACATTGGGGAATATCCCCAGAAAACCCAGTTCACAAAGACACTAAAACCGGCTCTTAAAGGGCCCGTGAGCAAACACACCCGTTTCAGAAAGCATCCTAAAATCACCAGAAAGAAAGGTGCACAGTGCTGTGCTGACAAGAGACTCACCTGATAGGCCCTGTGTGCATCTCGGTGAGGGGTGAGACCTCTCCAGAGACTGAGACATTGGCGGCGGCCATTGTTGTGGCCTGGTGTGGGCTTGCTGACACAGACACCATTGGAGTTCTCCCTGAGGTCTGCTAGCCCAGGGCTGCCCCACCCGCTAGAGCACCGATTTAATCCAGCTCAGCCAGGGCAGGCAGCCCACCCTAGAGACTGGCTCCACCCAACAACAAGCCCTCAGGCAACTTGTGGGCCTGCATAGATTGGTGACTGGATTCTCTGCAGCCTGGCAACTGAGCTGACTTGAGTGGGGCAAGGTGTGCACAAGGAGCGGGTGGAGAGTGTGGGGCAGTGGCAGAGTGTGTGGGGCTCCCGCCTTGGAGAGACTGGGTCCGCTTGGGGAGGTCGGGGCACGCATATGGGGCAGGACTGTGTTGACTGTGTGTGAGGACCTGTGGGCGGCAGGGTTTGTCAGCTGCAGAAGACTTGTGCTTCTCAAAGACCCACCTAGGGGGTTTGCCCCACCTTCCAAAGCCTGAAACAATTGGGTGCTCCTGTGCCTGAGGCCAATCCTACCCAGCTGCAATCCTCAGAGAGCTGACAAGAGACCTAATAGGCTAGAGGCTCACAGCAATTATAAGGCCCTGAGCCTAACAACCTGCCACACTGGGGGCCTACTCACTTAAAAGAAATACTGCAACACAAATGTGGTATTAGAACTTACAGCCAACTGTGCTGGGGCTCCCCACACCTGATAAAGAGACTGAAGGGCCCACAACAACTACAAGCAGCTGAGCATTACAACAGCTGGCCAGGAGCATAACTCGGCCTCCCTGGGTGCCTACAGGGATGGCAAACAGGCCACAAAAGAAGGACACACATAGCCCACATAGGGGTCACCCCTGGAACATTGAGAACTGAGGGAAGCACACTGGAAGCCTCCTAAGCCATCACTTACATAAGGTCACCTATCCAAGAGCAGGAGACTTAGCTGACCTACCTAATACGTAGACACAAGCACAGGGAAAGAGGCAAAATGAGGAGGCAAAAGAATATATTCCAAGTAAGGGAACAGGACAAAACCCCAGAAAAGGAACTAAGTGAAACAGAAATGAGCAACCTACCCGACAGAGAGTTCAAACTAAGAGTGTTAAGGATGCTCACTGATCTGGGGAGAAGAATAGATGAACTCGGTGAGAATGTCAACAAAGAAATGGAAGATATAAAAAAGAACCAATCAGAAATGAAGAATACAATACTGGAAATGAAAAATTCATTAGAGGGACTCAAAAGCAGAGTAGAGGATACAGAAGAACGGATCTGTGAGCTGGACAAAAGACTAGAAGAAATTACCCAAGGTGAACAGGTAAAAGAGAAAAGAATTAAAAAGACTGAGGACAGTCTAAGGGACCTCTGGGACAACATCAAGCACACTAACATCCGTGTTATAGGTGTCCCGGAAGGAGAAGAGCGAGACAAGGGGGCAGAGAATCTATTTCAAGAAATAATAGATGAAAACTTCCCTAACCTAAGGAAGGAAACAGATATCCAGGTACAGGAAGCACAGAGAGCCCCAAACAAGATAAACCCAATGAGGCCCACACCAAGACACATCATAATCAAAATGTCCAGAATTAAAGATAAAGAGAGAATCCTAAAAGCCGCAAGAGAATGTCAAGTTACATACAAAGGAAACCCCATAAGGCTATCAGGTGACTTCTCAGCAGAAACCTTCCAGGCTAGAAGAGAATGGCATGATATATTTAAAGTGCTAAAAGGAAAAAACTTACAGCCAAGAATACTCTACCCAGCAAGGTTATCATTCAAAACGGAAGGAGAGATCAAAATTTTCCCAGATAAGCAAAAATTAAAGGAGTTTGTCACCAAGAAACCAGTGCTACAAGAAATGTTAAATGGACTGATTTAAGGGGAAAAGATAAGACCACAAATAGGAAAAATTATCTATTTCCATGAAAAGAGGGTAATGGATACAAATGCACAAAAAAGAGGTTAGATGTGATATCAAAAACATAAAAGGAGGGAGGAGGGGAGTTAAAGAGTACAGCTTTCAGACAGAGGTCAAACTAAAGTGACCATCAATTCTGTATAGAAGAAGAAAGGAACAGAGAAGGACTACTAAAACACTGAGGAAAAAAAAAGAAAAAAGTTAAAAAATGGCAGTAAGTACATACTTATCAATAGCTACTTTAAACGTCAATGGACTAAATGCTCCAATTAAAAGGCATAGGGTGGCTGACTGGATAAACAAACAAGACCCATATATATGCTGCATACAAGAGACACACTTCAGACCTAAAGACGCTCACAAACTGAAAGTGAAGGGATGGAAAAAGATACTCCACGCAAATGGCAATGAAAAGAAAGCTGGGGTAGCAGTACTCATATCAGACAAAATAGACTTTAAAACAAAAACTATAAAACGAGACAAAGAAGGGCATTACATAATGATCAAGGGAACAATCCAACAAGAGGATATAACACTTGTAAATATCTACGCACCCAATGTAGGTGCACCTAAATATATAAAGCAATTATTAACAGACATAAAAACAGAAATAGACAGTAACACAATAATAGTAGGGGACTTTAACACTCCACTTACACCAACGGATAGATCATCCAAACAGAAGATCAATAAGGAAACATTGGCCTTAAACGACACACTAGAACAGATGGACCTAGTAGATATATACAGAGCATTCCATCCAAAAACCGAAGAATACATGTTCTTTTCAAATGCACATGGAACATTCTCCAGGATTGATCACATGTTAGGCCACAAAACAAGTCTCCATAAATTTAAGAAGATTGAAATAATACCAAGCATCTTTTCTGACCACAACGATATGAAACTAGAAATCAACTATAGGAAGAAAATCAGAAAAGCCACAAATACGTGGAGATTAAACAAAATGCTACTGAACAACGACTGGGTTAACGAAGAAATCAAAGAAGAAATCAAAAAATACCTGGAGACAAATGAAAATGAAAATACGACATGCCAGAATTTATGGGATACAGCAAAAGTGATTCTAAGAGGGAAGTTTATAGCGATACAGGCCTATCTCAACAAACAAGAAAAATCTCAAATAAACAATCTAACAATGCACCTAAAGGAACTGGAAAAAGAAGAACAAACAAAGCCCAAAATGAGTAGAATAAGGGAAATCATAAAAATCAGAGCAGAAATAAATGAAATAGAGGCTACAAAAACAATAGAAAAAATTAATAAAACCAAGAGCTCATTCTTTCAAAAGATCAACAAAATTGACAAACCTTTAGCTAGACTCACCAAGAAAAAAAGAGAGAAGGCACAAATAAGTAAAATCAGAAATGAAAGAGGAGAAATTACAACAGACACCTCAGAAATACAAAATATTATAAGAGAATACTATGAAAAGCTATATGCCAACCAATTCGACAATCTGGAAGAAATGGATAATTCTTAGAATCATACAACCTTCCAAAACTGGATCAAGAAGAAGTAGAGAACTTGAATAGACCAATCACCAGTAAGGAGATCGAAACAGTAATCAAAAACCTCCCCAAAAATAAAAGTCCAGGACCAGACGGCTTCCCTGGTGAATTCTACCAAACATTCAAAGAAGACTTAATACCTATCCTTCTCAAACTCTTCCGAAAAATTGAGGAGGGGGGGAAGCTCCCTAACTCATTCTATGAAGCTGACATTACCCTGATACCAAAACCAGACAAGGACAACACAAAAAAAGAAAATTACAGGCCAATATCACTGATGAACATCGATGCAAAAATCCTCAACAAAATACTAGCAAATCGCATACAACAATACGTTAAAAAGATTATACACCATGATCAAGTGGGATTTATTCCAGGGATGCAGGGATGGTTTAACATTCGCAAATCAATCAATGTAATACGCCACATTAATAAAATGAAGAATAAAAATCACATGATCATCTCAATAGATGCAGAGAAAGCATTTGACAAGATCCAGCATCCATTTATGATAAAAACTCTGAATAAAATGGGGATAGAAGGAAAGTACCTCAACATAATAAAGACCATATATGACAAACCCACAGCTAATATCATCCTCAATGGTGAAAAACTGAAAGCTATCCCTCTAAGAACAGGAACCAGACAAGGATGCCCACTGTCACCACTCCTATTTAACATAGTACTGGAAGTCCTAACAGAGCAATCAGGCAAGAGAAAGAAATAAAAGGGATCCAAATTGGAAAGGAAGAAGTGAAACTGTCACTATTTGCAGATGACATGATTTTATATATAGAAAACCCTAAAGAATCCACCAGAAAACTTTTAGAAGTAAATAAACGAATATGGTAAAGTTGCAGGATACAAAATCAACATACAAAAATCAGTTGCATTTCTGTACACTAACAACGAAGTAGCAGAAAGAGAAATGAAGAATACCATCCCATTTACAATTGCAACAAAAAGAATAAAATATTTAGGAATAAACTTAACCAAAGAGGTGAAAGATCTGTACATCCAAAACTATACAACATTTCTGAAAGAAATTGAAGAAGACACAAAGAAATGGAAAGATATTCTGTGCTCTTGGATTGGAAGAATTAACATAGTTAAGATATCCATACTTCCTAAAGCCATCTATAGATTCAATGCAATCCCTATCAAAGTTCCAACAACATTTTTCACAGAAATAGAACAAAGAATCCTAAAATTTATATGGAACAACAAAAGACCCCGAATAGCTAAAGGAATCCTGAGAAAAAAGAACAAAGCTGGAGGTATCACACTCCCTGATTTCAAAATATACTACAAAACTATAGTAACCAAAACAGTGTGGTACTGGCACAAAAACAGACACACAGATCAATGGAATAGAATCGAAAGCCCAGAAATAAATCACACATCTCTGGACAGCTAATCTTTGACAAAGGAGCCAAGAACATCCAATGGGGAAAAGAAAGTCTCTTGAACAAATGGTGTTGGGAAAACTGGATAGCCACATGCAAAAAAATGAAAGTAGACCCTTACCTTACACCATACACAAAAATTAACTCCAAATGGATTAAAGACTTGAATGTAAGACCTGAAACTGTGAAAGTTCTAGAAGAAAACATAGGCAGTACGCTCTTTGACATCGGTCTTAGCAACATCTTTTCAAACACCACATCTGACCGGGCAAGAGAAACAATAGAAAAAATAAACAAATGGGACTACATCAAATGAAAAAGCTTCTGCACAACAAAGGAAACCATCAACAAAACGAAAAGACAACCTAACAATTGGGAGAAGATATTTGCAAACCATACATCTGATAAGGGCTTAATCTCCAAAATATATAAAGAACTCATGCATCTCAACAACAAAAAAACTACCAACCCAATTAAAAAATGGGCAAAAGGCCTGAAAAGACATTTCTCCGAAGAAGATATATAGATGGCCAACAGACACATGAAAAGATGTTCAAAATCACTGACTATCAGGGAAATGCAAATCAAAACTACAGTGAGATATCACCTCACGCCCGTCAGAACGGCTATAATTAACAAGACAGGAAACAACATGTGTTGGAGAGGATGTGGAGAGAAGGGAACTCTCATACACTGCTGGTGGGAGTGCAAAGTGGTGCAGCCACTATGGGAAACAGTATGGAGATTCCTCAAAAAATCAAGGATAGAACTACCATATGATCCAGCTATTCCACTGCTGGGTATTTATCCAAAGAACATGAAAACACCAATTTGTAAAGGTACATGCACCCCTGTGTTCATTGCAGCGTTATTCACAATAGCCAAGACTTGGAAGCAACCTAAGTGCCCATCAAGGGACGAATGGATAAAGAAGCTGTGGTATATATACACAATGGAATACTACTCAGCCATAAGAAACGATGAAATCCAGCCATTTGTGACAACATGGAGGGACATTGAGGGTATAATGCAAAGTGAAATAAGTCAGAGGGGAAAGGTCAAATACCGTATGATTTCCTTCATTAAGTAGTAGATAATAACAACAATAAACAAACACATAGGGACAGAGATTGGGTTGGTGGTTACCAGAGGGGACGGAGGGAGGGAGGAGGGTGAAAGGGATAATTCGGTACATGTGTGTGGTGACGGGTTGTAATTAGTATTTTGGTGGTGAACATGATGTAATCTATGCAGAAATAGAAGTATAATGTTGTACACCTGTAATTTTTACAATGTTATAAAACATGTTACTGCAATAAACAAAAAATTTAAAAAAAATTAAAAAATAAACTTATGGGGGCTGGCCCAGTGACATAGTGGTTAAGTTCGCGCACTCGCTTCAGCAGCCCCGGGTTTGCAGGGTTGGATCCCAGGTGCGGACCTACGCACTGCTCAAGCCATACTGTGGCGGCGTCCCACATACAAAAGAGGGGAAGATTGGCACAAATGTTAGTTCAGGGCTAATCTTCCTCATCAAAAAATAAAAATAAAGTTAAATAAACATGAATATAACATTAGGCACAAAAATAAATGTCTGCAGTGTGAATGTTTTCTTAGAATGAGACAAAGAAACATCAAATTACACATATTTTTTTGTGTGTGTGTGTGTGAGGAGATCAGCCCTGTGCTAACATCTGCCAATCCTCCTCTTTTTGCTGAGGAAGATTGGCCATGGGCTAACATCCATGCCCATCTTCCTCCACTTTATATGGAATGCCGCCACAGCATGGCTTGCCAAGCAGTGCGCCAGTGCGCTCCTGGCACCGGGATCCGAACTGGCAAACCTCGGCCGCCGCAGCAGACCGCGTGCACTTAACCGCTTGCACCACTGGGCCGGCCCCTCAAATTACATATTTTAAAAATAAATATCATAAATTTTATTAAATCCTGAAAATATAGCATACGTCTATCTTAAATAACTGCCTGATTCACAATGGTGTACTATTTTTCTCTATTTGGCTACATGCTTTTTGATAACCTTTCCATGTGACACTGATTTTGAAGTATTTTCTATAGATTATAAAGATAATTCAGTATTTTCTCTAACATTGTTGAAAACAAATGTTTTTAATTGATAAGTTGGAAAAGTTTCTTTCAGCTTCATGATTCTCATAGACCAATAATATGTAAAATTTTAGAAATGTTGCCCAAATTGGGAAAACTTTATCAAGTTCCTTTTATACGTTAGCTGTAAGTCTTAAGGGCATTTCAAATGCACTTGTTGAGTAACTAATGTAGATTCTCCACTTGTTTCTCATCTACGCATTTACAATACCATATTATGAAATCTTTGCTGATGTCAGTATTGCAAATGAAAATGCAAGATATTTATCTTTTTCCAATGTTTTGTATAATTCAATCCTTTTTTATTAATTGCACAATCAATAACCCAAGGACCTATTTATTACTTCCATTGGAAATCCATATCTTTCATTTATTGGAATATACTTATTAAATTAAATTGAAGATTGTCGCAAATTTTTCTGTTAATCAGTGTTAATCAGCACCATTGGTATGATCTGAAAATATTTATGTTACAATATCTTTTTAAAGTCAGAATAATATATATTTAATCACCCACCTTTACTATTTTATTTGTATTTAATCTTCTATTATTGCTGTTTTTAATATCCAATTGATATTTTATTTGAAATTACTCTTAGTACATTATTAAATATATGTAATGTCTATTGTCAGCTGATTAGTACATGTTCACACCTTAGTAAAACTTTTGACCCAATGCCTTCATGATGTGGTACAGATTGATTCAGTAGAGTATTCCTAGGAGTTATTCCTATACCCAGGTGGCTAGCAATCACTTGATCCATGCGTGGCAATGACTGCCATCAATATGTAGCAATTATCGTTGAGCACAGAAACTCAAACTTCATTAACTTCAAGGTATATCTGCCCCTAAGGGAAGCCAAGTAAAACCATAATGATATATACTAGATTTGCAAAAATTAAATTTTTATTGCTAAAGGAATTCTCACACACTGCTGGCACTGCTGGTGAGAGTACAAAGTAGCATAAAAATTTTGGGAAGCAGAATTCCATTACTTAGTGATCTTGAAGATAAGTTTATCTTGTGACTCAACAATTCCAATTTTGAGGTATGGCCTTAAGATAACTATGAATAATGGCACCAAAATACTTGTACAAGAATGTTTTTGGAAGCACTGATTATAAAAGTCAATTCTAAAAGCAGTGTCTATCATCTGTCAAGTGTCTATTTAGATTGAACAAATGAATAGTGGAATGTTACACAGAGGGAAATGAATGAATTAAAGCTATGCACAACAGGATGGATGCACCTCACAGACTAATATCAAGCAAAAGAAACAGGTTGAAATTGCGTACACACAATATGATTCTATTTATATATATTTCAAAAACAAGCACAATTAACCTATGTTGTTAAGAGATGCATTTATAGATATCACCATTATAAAGCAAACAATTAAGTGTTATATTATATTTCAGGTGTGGTTTCTTCTGTTGGGTGGGAGGGAGGGATTTATGATTAGAGACAGTTATCAAGGGTGGGGGGATTCTAGGGTTCTGGCAATGTTCAATTTCTTTATCTGGATGGTAGCAAATGGGTGCTTACTTTATGGATATCTGTTTAAGTTTGCGTATCTATTTTATGTACTTTTATGTAAGTATATTTCACAATAAAAGCAATGTAAAAACTATACTCTGGGTATATGCTGATGCCACCAACTGCTCTCTTGACCTTGTGCACTCGTTTTGCTTCTCAACAACTCCCTATGTGATAGGCACCTAAAAATCCAAATCTCCTATTTCCCTCTCTATCCTGTCCTTCTCTCAGCCTTTCCTACCTCAGTCAATAACAGTATTAATTCAGACGCTTTGGCTCAAATATATGGCATTATCTAGGATTCCTCTCTTTCAACTCATAGGAGACTTCCAACACACTAGAAAATCCTTTTGGATCTGTCTTAAAATTCAATCTTGATTCTGCTACCACTTATCATTTTACTGCTACCTTCCCTAAGTCACACTCATATGCCCTTATGTGATTACACTTTACCCAATGAGTTATCAACACAGTGTATTTCTTCATTCACTTCTCTGAACATTTCCTTAACGTTAACATTGCTGTCTCTTGAAGAGACTGCATCTCTCTTAGCCTTGTCAAAAATTGAGTGTTTTCTTTTTCTTTTTCCAGCTTTATTGAGATAGCTGATATACAACATTGTGTAAATTTAAGGTGTACAATTGTACAACATGATGATTTTATATATGTATATATTACAAAACGATTACCACAATATGATTAGTTAATACATCCATCACCTCACACACCTTTTTTGTGCTCGTGTATATGGGGAAAACTTTTAAGATCCACTCTCTTAGCAACTTTCAAGTATACAATGCAGTATTGTTAACTATAGTCCTCATGCTGTACATTAGATCCCTGGAATTTATTCATCTTATAATTCAAAGTTTAAACTCTTTGACCACCTCCAGCCATTTCCCCCTCAACCTTGCTCCTGGCAACCACCAATCTACTCTCTGCTTCAATGACTTTAGTTTCTTTTTACATTCCACGTATAAGTGAGATCATACAGTATTTGTCTTTCTCTAGCTTATTTCACTTAGCATAATGCCTGAATGGTTCATCTATGTTGCCACATGTGACAGGATTTCTTTCTTCTGTGTGGCTAATATCCCAATTTATATACATATATACATACATTTTATATATATATATAACAAATTATATATGTATATGACATCTTCTTCATCCATTCATCTGTCAGTGGACTCTTAGATTGTCTCCATGTCTTGACTATTGTAAATAATGGTGCAATGAATGTGAAAGAGCAGATATCTCTTCAAGATAGTGATTTCAATTCCTTTGGACATAAACCCAAAATTAGGATTGCTGGATCATGTAGCAGTTCTATTTTTAATTTTTTGAGGAATCTCCATACTGGTTTTTATAATTTCTGTAACAATTTGCATTTACATTAACAGTGCCCAAGTGTTCCCATTTATCCATATCCTTACCAGCACTTGTTATCTCTTGTATTTTGATAACAGCAATTCTAACAGGGGTGAGCTGATATTGCACTATGGTATTGATTTGCATTTCCCTAACGATTAGTGATGTCAAGCCACGTTTCGTGTACCTGTTGGCCATTTGTATATCTTCCTTGGAAAATTGTCTATCCGGGTACGTTGCCCATTTTTTAACTGAATTATTAAGTTTTTGCTATTGAGTTGTATGAGTTCCTTATGCATTTTAAATATTATCTCTATATTATATATAAGATTTGCAAGTATTTTTTTCCCATTCTGCAAGTTGTCTTTTCATTTTGTTGATCATTTCTTTTGTTGCACAGAAGCTTTTTAGTTTGGTGTCCTACTCACTTATTTTTGCTTTTGTTGCTTGTGCTTTTGGGGTTACATCCAAACAATTATTGCCAAGACTGCTGTCAAGGAGCTTTTTCTCTATTTTATTCTAGGAGTTTTATGGTTTCCAGTCTTACATTTAAGTATTTAATCCATTTAAAGTTAATTTTTGTTAAGTGGTGTAAGATAGGTGTCCAGTATCACTCTTTTGAATGTGGATATGTCGTTTCCCCAACATTGTTATTAAAGATACTATCCTTTTCCCGTTGTATATTCTTGACAACTTTGTGGAACGTTAGTTCACTGTGTACGCGTGGGTTTATTTCTGAGCTCTCTATTCTGTTCCATTGGTCTGTAAGTCTATTTTTATGCCATACCATGATATTTTGATTGCTATAGCTTTTTAGTATGGTTTGAATTCAGGTAGCATTATGACTCCAGCTTTGTTCTTCCTTCTCACGATTGCTTTGACTATTTGGGGTCTTTTGTGGTTCCATTCACATATTAGGATCTTTTTTTTATTTGTGTAAAAAATGTGATTGAATCATGATAGTGATTGCATTGAATCTATAGATGGCTTTGGGTAGTATGGACATTTTAGCAATATAAATTCTTCTAATCGATGAACACGCATATCTTTGCATTTATTTTTATTCTTTTTTTCATTTATTTATATTCTTCAATTTCTTTCAGTAATGTCTTACAGGTTTCAGTGTACAGATCTTTCTTTTTTTTTTAATTTTTTGTTTATTGCAGTAACATTGGTTTATAACATTGTATAAATTTCAGGTGTACATCATTATACTTCTATTTCTGCATAGATTACATCATGTTCACCACCCAAATACTAATTACAACACATCACTACACAAATGTGCCTAATTATCCGTTTTGCCCTCCTCCCTCCCTCCTTCCCCTCTGGTAACCACCAATCCAATCTCTGTCTCTATCTCCTTGGATAAATTTGTTCCTAAGTACTGTATTGTTTTTGTTGCTATAGTGAATGAGATTGTTTTCATTATTTCTTTTTAGATAGTTTGTTGTTAGAGTATAGAAATGCAACTGACTTATACATGTTGATTCTGTACCCCACAACTTTACTGAATTTATTTATTAGTTCTAATAGTTTTGTGGTGGAATATTCAGGGTTTTCTATATGTAAGATCATGTCTTCTGAAAACAGAGAAAATTTTCCATCTTCTTTTCTGATTTAGATTCCTTTCATTTCTTTTTCTCTGGCTAGGAGTTTCAGTACTATGTTGAATAGTAGTGGTGAGAGCATGGCCTTTATAATGTTGAGGTATAGTTCTTCTATACCAAATGTGTTGACAGCTTTTATCATGAAAATATGTTGAATTTTGTCAAATGTTTTTTCTGCATCTATTGAGGTGATCACATGATTTTTATCTTTAATTCTATTAATGTGATGTATCACATTGAGTTATTTGCATATGTTAGTCCATGTTTGCATCCCAGTGATGAATCTCAGTTGATCATGGTGTTTAATCCTTTAAATGTGCTGTTGAATTAAGTTTGCTGGTATTTTGTTGAGAATTTTTGCATCTGTTTGCATCAGGGATATTGGCCTGTAGTTTGCTTTTCATGTTGTGTCCTTGTCTGGCTTTGGTATCAGAATAATCCTGGTCTGATAAAATCAGTTTGGAAGTGTTCCCTCTTCTTTAATTTTTATGCAGAATTTTAGAAGAATTAGTGTTAATTCTTCTTTAAATGTTTGGTAGAATTCATCTGTGAAAATATCTGATTCTGGGCTCTTATTTTTAAGATGGTAATGTTTTTTAATTAATTGTGAAAGACTTTTATTTATTTTTTATTGTGGTAACATTGGTTTAAAACATTATATAAATTTCAAGTGTACATCATTATATTTCAATTTCTGTATAGATTACATCATGGGGTTTTCTTTGTTGGGAAGTTTTCCTTTCTCCCAGGAGATTTCTGAATCGATCTCCTTACTTATTATTGGTCTGCTCAGATTTTCTATTTCTTTCTGATTCAGTCTTGGTAGGTTGTGTATTTCTAGGAAATTATCTATTTATTTAGGTTGTCCAATTCATTGGCATATAGTTGCGTACAGTAGTCTTTTATGATATTTTCTATTTCTGTGTACCTGTTCTAACGTGTCCTCTTTCATTTCTGATTTTGTCTGAGTCCTCTCCCTTTTTTACCAGTTCAGTTTAGCTAAAGATTTGTCAATTTTATCTTTTCAAAGAACCAGCTCTTACTTTTACTAATCTTTTCTATTGTTTTCCTATTCTCTATTTCATTTATTTCTGCTCTAATATTTATTATTGCTTAACTTGGCAAACTTTGAGCTTAGTTTATTCTTCTTTTTCTAGTTTCTTGTGATATAATTTTGAGATCTTTCTTTTTGCTTGATATATGCATTTATAGCTATAAATTTTCTTCCTCGAACAGCTTTTGCTGCATTCTATAAGTTTTGGTTTGTGTTTTCATTTTCATTTATCTCAAGATATTTTTTATTTTCCTTTTGATTTGTTCATGTGTATATTGTTTAATTTCCAGGGGTTTGTCAGTTCTTCAATTTTCCTTCTGTTGTTGATTTCTAGTTTCATACCATTGTGGCCGGAAAAGATACTTGATGTAATTTCTATGTTCTTGAAATTGTTGAGAATTTTTTTGTGGCATAACAAATGATCTATCCTAGAAAGTGTTCTGTTTGCACTTGAGAAAAATGTGAATTCCTTTGCTATTGGATGGACTGTTCTGTATATGTCTGTTAGATCTGTTTGGTCTATAGTATTGTTCAAATCTGCTGTTTCTTTATTGATTCTTTGTCTGAATGATCTGCCCATTGACAAAAGTAGGGTATTAAATTATCCAATTGTTATTGTATTGCTGTTTATTTCTCTAAAAATTTTAGTTCTGTTAGTATTTGCTTTATGTATTTAACTCTTCCAATGTTACATACATAATTATTTACAATTGTTATATCATCTTAAGAAATTGACTTATTTATCATTATGTAATGACCTTCTTGAAACTTATGACTATTTTTAGTTTAAAGTATATTTTGTCTGTTATATCTACCCTTACTTCTTTTTATCATTTGTTTGGAATATCTTTTACCACCCTTCACTCTCACCCTGTGTGTGTCCCTAAAGCTAAAGTGAGTCTCTTATAAACAGCATATCATTAGATCTTTCTTTATCCATGCAGCCATTCTAAGTCTTGCAATCAGAGAATTTAATTAATTTATGTTTAAGTAATTATTGATAGGTAAAGACTTACTGCTGTCCTTTTGTTAATTTTTTTCTGATTGTTTTGTAGATCATTTTTCCTTTCTCTCTTGCTGTCTTTCTTCGTGATTTGATTACTTTTGTGGTGGATTGCTTTGACTCCTTTATTATAATTCTTTGTGTATCTACTACATGTTTCTCTTCTGTGGTTACCATAAGGCTTACATAAAATATCTTATAGTTATAACATCCTATTTTAAATTGATAACAGCTTAATTTTGTTGGCACACAGAAACTTTATACTTTTACCATCCCCTCATATTTTAGGTTATTGGTAGTATAATTTACATCTTTTTTATATTGGTTATTCAGATACCAAAATTTTAGCTACAGTTGTTTGTTTTTAAGCTTTTTATCTAGAATTTTAAGTGATTTATATACTACCATTATAATATTAGAGAATCTGACTTTGACTATATGTTTACCTTTACTGATGATTTTTATACCTTCATATGTTTTTACAATGTTAATTACCACCCTTTCATTTCAGCTTGTAGAATACCATTTAGCATTTCTTATAAGACAAGTCTAGTGGTGAATAACTCGCTGAGTTTTTGTTTGTTTGAGAAAGTCTTTACTTCTTAATTTTCAAAGGACAGCTTTTTCTGGGTATAGTATGCTTGGTAGACAATTTTTTTCCAACACTTTGAATATATCACCCCACTCTCTCTTAGTCTGCAAAGTTTCTGCTGAGAAATCCACTTATCATTTTATGGGGGCTCCCTTGTATGTGATGAGTTGCTTTTCTCTTGCTGCTTTCAAAGTTCTTTCTTTGTCTTTGACTTTTGACAATTTAATTGTAATGTGTCTCAGTGTAGCCCTTTTTGGGTTCAATGTATTTGAGATCCTTTGAACTTCATTTCTCTCCCCAATTTTGAAATATTTTCATCTATTATTTCTTTAATAAAATTTTCTCTCTCTTTCTTCTCTTCTCCTTCTAGGACTCCTATAATGGGAATATTTTCTTCTCTTGAGGGTATCCAAAAAGTCTCATAGGCTTTATTCATTCTTTTTTATTCTTTTATTCTTTTTTCTTTTTGCTCCTCTGACTGGATAATATCAAATGATCTGTCTTCAAGTTCATTGTTTCTTTCTTCTGCTTGGTTGAGTCTGATGTTAAAGCACTCTATTTAAGTCTTCAGTTCTGTTATTGTAATCTTCACCTTTGAGATTTCTGGGTTGTTTTATGTTTTCTATTTCTTTGTTGAACTTCTCTTTTTGTTCATGCATTGTTTTTCTGATTTCATTTATTTGTCTGTCTGTGTTTTCTTGTAGATTGCTGAATATATTTAAGAGGATTATTCTGAATTCTTTGTCAGATAGTCCATAGAGCTCCATTTTTTAGTGTTAGTAATTGGAGGTTTATTACTTTCCTTGCTGGTACCTGATTTTTTATGATACTTGTATCTTTTTGTTGGTATCTGCCCATTTGAGTAAGTGGTCTCTTCTTCCAGGGATTACAGGGTAATATTGACAGTGAAAGACTTTAACCAGTCAACTCAGCTTGGGATACTGGATGGGTCAGCTGGTGGTGTCCTCAGGGCAAGCAGGTCTTTCTACTGGGGTCTCTAGTTGGGCAAGGCCACTGCCTGTGCTCTGAGGTCAGGAGGGAGGTGTGCCCCTGGCTGGGCACTGCAGTTGCATGGGCCTGCTAGCTGGGCTCCCCATTTAAGTTGGGCTGTTGAGTGGGTTTACTGGTCTGGAGGAGCTGCTGGCTGTATTCCACAGTCAGGTGGGGCTTGGTTCTGTAATAACCTCTGGTAAGGCAGGGTTGCAGGCTGTGTTCCCTGGCAGGGCAGTGCCATTGATTGGATTCTGCAATTATGCAGTGCTATGGGCCATGATCTACAATTGCTCCTGTTTGGGTGGGGCCTTGGGCTGTGCTGTATTGTGCTGCTGGCTGGACTCTGTGGTCAGATGTGGCTGAAGGCTATGCTTCACAGTCAGACAGGGCCTCAGATTGTGCTCTATAATCAAGTGGGGCCACAGTCTGTGCCCTGATGTTGGGTGAAGTTGCAGGCTGGGCTTTGTAATCAGGTAGACCATTGACTGGGCTCCACTATTGGGCAAGGTTGCTGGCTGGGCTCTCTGGTTGGGCAGGGACACTAGCTGTACCCTAGATTTGGATGTTGCTAGAAACTGTGCTTCATGGTCAGGCTGGGTCACTGTCTAGGATTCTTCATTAAGTGGGGCTGCAGGCTATACTCTGCAATATAGCAGAGTCACTAGCTGGGTTCCCTGCCTACATGAGGCCACAGGATGTGTAAGCTGAGTGTTTTCTATCCTTCTCCTGTCACTGGCTTGGTGGTAGAGCAGGTGTCTTTTTTAAATGTTCATGCTGGTTTTAAATCACACTCCCTCCTTTTCCCCTAAAAGCAACCACTTTTTGAATTGCTGGTTAGGAAACTATACCACCCAGTACTCCACATTTATTTATATATCTTGGTTCATTCTCTCTATTCCTTGAAATTCTAACACCTGGGTAACTGTTATTTTCTCCAACTAATCCTGTGTTGATTCTTGGTGATTTCGATATAGATATAGATATAGATATAGATATAGATATAGATACAGATACAAATACAGGTATAGATATAGATATAGATATAGATATAGATATAGATACAGATACAAATACAGGTATAGATATAGATATAGATATAGATATAGATATAGATATAGATATAGATATAGATATAGATTCAATTCCTAAATTCCGGTCACTCAGTTCCTTAAAATTTTACTCTTGGGTATATATTCCATTAGTTATACCTAGAACTTATCTTTATTAATAAATGCAACCCCACCATAATCCCTGTAAAAACTTCTTTTCTGACCAACATTTTCTAACAGTCCAGCTCACTCCATCTGAGTACCTCAATCTATCAAACCTTGGACACCACTGGGAATCACAATTTATTGGGTATACCACAATTTCACTGTCCTTCACCTGACTTCTCATCATTCCCTCACTTCCCTTCTTAATAGTTTAAACCATATGGTGAATTATTATAATCTCTTCCTTGACTACAACCTCAACTTATCCTTGTCCTGTCTTCATCTACCTGCACAACTTCAATCCTGGTTAAGTACAGTTCAAAATCCGGTGCCTAACATGGTCATCTGAATCTAGCTACAGAAAAACACACAGTGATTCTAACTGATTTTGCCTGAAGCTCATGGCCACTAATGTCGTGCTCTCCTAATTCTGACTTTGTTATCCTCATCCACTATACTTTCCACTCGTATAGATGACTATTTCATTTATTTTGCTTTCTCCTCAGTCCTCCAGCACTTGCTCCCACTATCCTTGCTCTTAGCCATTAACCTTTCATTTCAGTGAAAAAATAAAAGTAATCAGAAGATAACTATGCGAGTCGTTCCACACATATAACCACCATCATATATCTGGATCCTTAAATTCTATATTCTCTCTTGTTTGTATGGTGAATCATCCTTGCTCCTAATTAAGTACTGTTTCATATATTGGTTGGCAAATTGAACATCCACTTTTATAAAGTGTCTTTTTAAATGTATTGGCCATTTACAATTAGATTATCTATTTCTCATTGATGTATAGACATTCTTTATACATTCTGGATATGAATACTTTTTTAGCTTTTCCAGTCGTTCTGTATTATTTATTGAATTTCACTAAAAGATGTCTTTGGATAAACAGAAGTTCTTAAATTTGAGGTAAAAAAATTATATGGCTTCTCTTTTATGATTCATGCTTTTTGTATCCTGTTTTAGAAATTTTTATTGTTTTGCCTTTTATAAGTAGATTTACAATCCACCTCAAATTAATTTGGGAAAACAGTGTGAGATGGAGATAAAGTTTCATTTTTTTCCATGTTATATCCAAGAGTTTCCAACATCATTTATTGAACTTTTTCTTCTTCTTTTTTTGTTTTCGAGGAAGATTGGCCCTGAGCTAACATCTGTTGCCAATCTTCCTCTTTTTCTTTCTTTCTTTTTTTCTCCCCAAAGCCCCAATACACAGTTGTATATTCTAGTTGTAGGTCCTGCTAGTTCTTCTATGTGGGATGCCACCTCAGCATGGCTTAATGAGTGGTGAGTAGGTCTGCACCCAGGATTCAAACCAGTGAAACCTGGGCCACCAAAACAGAACATGAAAACTTAACCTGTACTCCCCCGGGCCAGCCCCGAGCTTGTTCTATTTTTACTGCTCTGAAAAGCTACCTTCACTTTAGTTTGTCTACGTATACATGGATCTGTTTCTAATCTCTTCTTTCTGTTGCAATGATCCAATTGCTTAACTTATGCCAATGCCATTCTATCTTAATTACTGTAGCTTTATAAGAAATCATTATACTTGGTAGGACAAATCCTTCCACCTAGATCTTCTTGGTGAGTGTCTTGGCTATTCTTAGTAACTTTGCATTTCCATATTGTACTGGATCCACACTACACCCTTCACCATGCCACTCTGTATCTGGGAGAGCTGATTTCTATGGATTGTAGCAGAAGCTTCCATGTCATCCAACTTCTAGTTAGGTTTAATCACTTGGAGGCATAGCAGATTAAAGTGCAAGTAATGAGTAAAATTAGGTCCTTTATTTTCCTAGCCTCCTCTTTTCCAGGTTTTCATGATTTGGCTTCATCACTCTAACTCTGGCCTCAGTTTCTATAGGCAGCCCTCTCATATAATTACCTTCTTTGAGGTTGGTTCAGTAACAATTTACACTCTTAGCCCTTTCAGGAAATTTTGTTGGAGACATAACAACAACAACAGCAAATAAAAGGATCATAGCCTCAGTCTTATATCTGGTAGTGGAAATATATACATAGATTAATTAATATACCATCTGTCTTTTTTCTATGGTTCATACTTTTTGTATTCTCACTTAAGAAAATTTTATTGTTTTGACTTTTATATTTATATTTTATTTATATTTTTATATAAATTTATTTTATTTCAAAATATAAATATAAATTTTATAATAATAAATAATAAAATAAAATTTATTTTATATTTATATTTTAGTAATATATTTTATATTTATTTGACATATAACCCATGCCAAATTGATTTCAGGAAATGATGTGAGGTAGGAATCAAGTTTATTGGTTTTCATATTATATTCAATGGTCCTAACACCACTTATTGCAAATTTTGTCCTTTTTTGTATGTGTTTGTGCTCTTCAATTCCACATTTGTCATAAATTGTTTACATATGCATTTGTTTATTACCATGAGTGGAACAGAAAGTCACAAAGGAGCATTGTTTTTTTATAAATAGGTGGTGGAAAGTTTTCAGACAAGCAAGAAGATGAGAGAATAGTATTTATATGAGCACAAAGGCAAAAAACGGATCATGAGTTTTGAGAATTATAAATATGATTATTACACAGGTATTTGATACAAAATAATAAAAATTGAGGTTGAAGTAGAGAAAATTTTGAGGGATTTCATTTACAGGTTCCTGATCAATTTATTCTACTTCTTACTACAGAGCAATATAATCCACTGGGTTTCGTTTTTGACATGACAAATGAAAAAAAGATGTGTGTATGTCAATATATAGTTTTCTTCTTATTATATTTATTCTGTTTATTTTTTTATTTTTTTATTTGCATTACTATTTTTTGGTTTTACCTGAAATTTTATTGTAAAATCTTCAGTCCTTTTTTGGACAAATTTTATAAGTCGATCAATAATGGAAAAAGTAAAAAAAGGTCTTCAAACCGTCCCAAAGTTATTAAATTCTTAAAATATATTATACATTGAAAGAAATACAGTTTGCGGGAAAAGAATCAACATTTCAACCAGTGAGAATTAGTTTCAAGATAAAATAGCTTAGCAAGGTAATCATCTGTCTACTCAATTTTTTCAATGTGAGGGGCTGGGTGATTTGTTTGTGCGGTTATTTCTGAGTTGCTAAATATGATTAGAATGAATTCTCCCTCTGGATGCCCTTGTACATCATAAAACAGAGAAACACTGACTACTATTAGAAAGCCAGAATCTATAAATAAATTCAGAGTTAGAAAAAATACTGGGCACTGTGAACATTTCATCATTCAATATGTTTTTTGCTGGTGGCATATCTACTTATTCTGAAAGACCCATGTTTCTCTAAACTAGGTAAACATTAAACATCTAATACTTTAAGGCTCTCTTTATATACGCAAATGTTCTTAGGCACTTAACAAATAAAAAATATAGATCTTTGCAGAAAACATAAGAGCATAAGATGTTGAAAGGAAATACTTTCAAGCTTTGAAAGGAACCAGGGAACAACAGAGTGGAAATATTGTTTGTCTTTTCCCTTTCTTTTTTTCTTTCTTTCTTGTGCAGCAACTCTCTTAAAAATTATTCTATTGTGTAGTACAAAGATTTTAACAAAAAATTGTTATTAAAAGGTGATCCAGCACTTAATTTCAGTGTAATAATGGTGAAAATAAAGGGACTATTTCAAGGGGAAGAACTTGATAAAACTTAAAATTATTGTAGGTGTTGAGGCTACAAACACACTGCCAATGCATGTATATAAAAATTATAGAGATTACTTTCCAAAATCATATATGGATGAATTTTTTTTTGAGTGATCTTGCTTAAACCGTCCAAATCCTGTGCTGTCAGAGACAAGGTCAGGAATCAGATGGGACAGATCAGGAAATCTTCATTGTTCTTCTCGTTGCTTCAGTTTAACGTCTGTTTTTCAAAGCTTACAGTACTTCTAATCCACGATTTGCTTTTTCCGAGGAAAAGTAGCGTTGCATTTTGAAAAGAGCATGAACTTTGAATGAGATAGATATAGTTTCTGCATATTATAACTTTTCATGTGAACTTAGGAAAACCACTTAATATTTCTGAGTTCCAGTTTTCTCATATGTAAAATGAATATCACTGAGTTTATAATATTTTAACATTACATTTATGATAATATTTTATAATATTATCTATTATATATAAATGGGGATTATAAAACAGTAAATAATATATTGCAAAGATTATGTGAAATGACATATACAAAACTCCTGTCACATAATAATTTTTCCTTTTTTATTTTCTCTATTCATTTTTATTTTTTTGTTTCTCTTTCCCTCAAACAATGATCAATTAAATATGTCTAGAATACAGATTATATATATGTGTTTTTGCTTAATTGACAACTGTCAACTGTAATAGATCATGCCCAAGAACCCAGGGAATAGGTTTTTACTGGCATGGAACAACTCATTCAAGAAGAAAATAAAAACCTGTATTTAGTGGGTTATCATAACAGTGAGGAAACTGTCAGGCCTGACTCCCAAAACAGCTCCCCATCCAAGTTCTAGATGCAGCAAAGGGAATGGGTTTGCAACTCACACCATTTTCAACCTAAATTTTCATTTATTCCTCCTTTACACATTTAACAAATATGTAAATACCTCTCCAGACTCAGACCTTGGATGACAGTGAATAAGACAGACTTTGGGCCAGTCCTCATGGGTGGAGGAAACATAGGCAGAAAACTATATCTATTTAATTTCTGTCAAAAGATATACAACTTACAATGGTGGCGTGAGTGTTTTTAATTAATTAAACTTGCTAATATAATTTTGAGACAATAATTATTATAAATCTTCTTGTTAATCCTGAATTTTATTATGTACAGACTTTGAGATTTTAAATCTCAAAGATTTAAATCTCAACCAACTATTTGACCTTTAAAATGTTTTTTCCTTGCCTTTACAAAGCCATGATAGCCACAAAGCTTACTAGGAGAGGGCCAGAAAACTCACTCACATGGCAAGTCAGCGCCCATGATGTTGAGCACATGAGCACATATGGCCTGTAAAAGCCAAACATTGAGAGTGTGGATATGCTTCTTTTTTTTTTTTTTAATCTAAGGAAAAATAATGAGAGATTTGGTCATTTTATAAGCACATTGTAAAGTTTGGAAAACTGAAAGGAATTAAGGACTAAGATGAATTTTCTGCTAATCTATTGAACACAGGTGGATTTCCCCACCCCACATATGCGTGCTCCCCAGGTGTTGATGTCAGAGACTTCACCTGCACAAGTTTATGACATTGCACCATTAATTTGCACATTTTGAAGAAAGAGCTTGCCCATTTGTCACTGGGTAATTGGTACAAACATTGTTCTGTGATAATTCTCCATATTTTCAAATATTTTAGGTAGGAAATTTCAAAAATCTGAGAATAATAGTCTTAGCTACTAGTTAACCACTCATTCATGTTGTCTCTTTTTCTTCCATCGTTCATTCAAATTAGGTATCATTAACTTATTTAAAGTTGGAGTAATTTGCCTAACGTTAAGGCTGCCATCTAGATCTTGTTCTTATTCTATAAATAGGGTAACTTATATATCCTAGTTTGCTCAGGACAATTTCATTTTACGTTTGCTGTTCTGGCATTCTATCTGGTTGAGTATTTGTCTTACCATCTCTTACTATCAAAAGTGTCATGTTTTAAACCATAGGACATATGGTCACCCTATGACAATGAAGTGTAATCCAAATCACAAATTCTGGAACCTAAGATATTAATTAAATCTTGTACACAGAATGTGTTACATAACTAACAATCTTAAAATAAGATTTCTTTAAAATCTATAGAACCAAATAGAAACTTTAGAGCCAGAGTATAAACAAACTTGAATGTGCAGCACAAAATAGATTGGCTTTCACATGAGGAAAAGCTGCAGGATTATATGAGTTGAATAGCAAGATGCAGTCTTATAAAGGAGATTAGATATTACATCTTTTGACTTTGTAATTAGCAAGCTAGTGACCTTGACCAAATCATTTTACATGAGCCTTTTTTCTTCATCTGTAGAATGTAAAATCAGAATTACTGACTGACAACTTAAATAGTAGGGGCTTTAAAATACCATGTTTTAATCCTTATAACAACCTGTTGAGTTAAATACTAGTATCCACATTTTACAGATAGTAAAGTGAGGCTTACACAACTCTCTTCACAATCACACATCTAATACGTTACAGAGCCAGGATTCAAACCAAGTTCTTTCTGATTACAAATGCCTTATTCTCTCCACTATATATGAATTCCCATCCAAAAATGAAATTACATTATACTAAAGCATATCTTTATCATGTAGGTTATGCCAATTATTGTGCTACGTTCTTTGGAGGATCAATGATGCCTGTGTCTGTGCTGTTGCTTGCACTTTCTCTAGTTAGGGAATAAGGCATAGTCAAATGAACAAGTAAATAACAGAAACACATGAGCGCTTTACAAGCACAGAGGGTGGAGTACAACTAAGTTTTGCATTCAGAGGCCAGTGTGATTCATGTCTCAGAAATGTAAATAAATACAGCTGGTAGTATTAAAAGTTCAGACCAGAGTTGAGCATGAAATGAAAGAGGAGTAGAATGCTAAGGCCAAACTGTGTAAAACTATCAACGCCAAGGTTATTCTAAGAAGGCACACCAATGTTTGTATTGTTTTGTTTTGTCAGAAAATTTGAAATTAACAATAAACCGAGAAGAGATCTAACTTTATTTTCCTCTAATGTAGAGTTTAATATGACCCCTGGAAATGATTTTCCTGTGTTGTTTTATAAAAGGAACATTTATGTTACATAAATTGGGAGAAAAAGCTATGTGGCTGTCTGTGAGATAAGTATAAATTCAATGATCAAGCCATGTGGAAAAAAAGTAAAACATTCTATGTGTTTGTGTTCTGAAAGGGAACATAACTAATGTTGTCTGCCATTTTACACATATTTCTCAAGGTATGCATTTGAACCAGCAGAATATTTCTATCATGTTTTATAGGGGAGGAAATGAAACTTTCAGTGTGACTGTCCTCTCATCTATAATAATAATCATTGTTGCCGAAGTGCCTGTGTGAGTACACGTGTGCCAGGCATTACACTAGGCATGTGACAAGATTAACTCTTTTAATTTGCAAAACAAACTTGAAGAGGAGGTTAAATACTTTGCCATATGAATTAGAAAAAAAAGGATTCAAAATAAAGTCTGATTCTCAAATCCATGATCTTCTTCTGTTCTATGCTTCTCCTTAACTGTGAAATAATGGGATTAAGTCAACTACTCCCACCTAACTTCTCATGTCTGTTCCACCCCTAAATGTATACTTTAAGCAGTAGTTTTAGATTTGTGCTCTTTCTATCTCTCTGCATGTGAATGTATAGCTAAGAAAATACACGCATGCGCAAACACACGCGCGCACACAGAATGTTTTACTCTTTTCCCACACAGCTTGATCATTGAATTCATACTTATTGAACAGTTAGCCACAAAGCTTCTTCCAATTTATATAAAATAAATAAGCAAAAAGAAACAACAACAATACAAATCGTTTAATCTATGTCTTAATGCAATAAAGTCTCACGATGCAGATAGAATTTACTCTGATGATAAATTTATTCCATCTAATCACAATGCATAACTATATGGCTGTCATAGATCCTGCAGTTGGTCTCTTGGGGCAAAATATTTTTGCTCAATGCCTCAGGTGTACTTGATTTCCTGCTCTCTCTGCTTTGCTTCCTATATCCACATGAAACTCAAGTGTCTCTAATTCTTTGTGGAGGCCTCTGACTTCTAAACTTCTATACTCTTTTTTATTTGCTTGAGACAGTATAATTGTTTGCAAATGAAATATTCAGTCAAATATTCTTTTTGCCTTCATGTATTTTGAATTTAAATCTAATATTTTTTAATTAAGAAAGAGACAGCAAACACAAATTTTATTTCATTTTTTTTTCTGGATAGAGGGTAATTACTCTAGTATACTGCTTGTTAAATCCAGTTTTGTAAATATATAGATCCAAATTAGTTATAGATTTAGTAACAGAGGTTTTATTTTAGGAGATGGAGGTAGATAAAACCAAACATAGGAGTATCACTTGAATTTCCAATTTTTGATAATTCTAGTTTTTTAATAAGTACTCATGGGTCCAGAAAGCAGAGTTTTGTGGAATGAATGTGAGCTTTTAATTCAGACAGAAATGAATTTGGACTCCAATGCTGAGGCTTAAGGCAATTTACTAAATTCCCAAGGTACTATAATCTGTAAGAAGTCAGTTTTCTTATTTGCAAAATGGAGATAAAATACTGATTTAATAGTAAGAAAATACATAATCCATGGCTACGGGAGATGTATGCTTAATACATTTGCAATTGCCAAGTCAGGAAAGCTGGGTTGTGCTGCAAAAATGAACCATGAAATTTAAGTTTCTTGAAACAACAAAGAGCTATTTCTTACTCATGTGTCATGTCCACTGAAAGTGAGCTGGGGGCTCTGCTCCCTGTCATCTTTATTCTAGAACATGGTCTGTTAAGACAGCCTTTCTCTGGAACATTGCCAGTCTCCATGGCAAAACTAACAATAAATGACAATCACCGTCCACACACAGTTGAATTGCTGTTGTCATTTCTGCTCACAAGACATGGGCAAAGATTTAGAAGGATGAGGGAGTGTAATCTTATCATGTGCCGGGAAGGGAAAGAACTGGAATACTGGAAGAGCTGTAAATATTTACACATCCCTTTTTTCCACCATCCCCTGATTTTAGGATTTATAGTAAGGTGGATTCACAGTTACATAGGCACAAACTACAACTGCCAGAGAGCTGGCCTAAAAATCCCATCATTATCATGTCTACATCGACAGCAACTCACCACTGCTTGTGCACTACATTTTAGCTCAGCACACAATTCAAGTTAAAGAAGAGACATTTGTGTTTGCAATTCAATCTAATATAAACTTACAATAAATACTGTAATTTACATGACCCTAATAATGTACATTTTCTGCATACATCTTATTTTTCTTGATCATCAAAATTAAAAACTCTTGTGCTCCAAAGTATACCATGAGAAAGTGGAAAGTGAATCCACAAACTTGGAGAAAATATTTGGAAATTATTTATTTGATAAGGGACTTATACCCAGAATATATAAAGAAGGCTTACAACTAAATAATATGCAAACATATAACAGAATTTAAAAATGGGCAAAGGCTTTCAATGTATGAATGGCCAATAAGCACATGAAATAATATTCAACATGACAAGTTATTAGAGAATTGCAAATCAAACCCACAATGTGATACTACTTCACATCCACTAGTAGAAAATAATGTGTTGACAAAATGCAGAGAAATTGTAACCTTAGAATGTGCTGATGGATATGTAAAATGGTACTATTTTCAGTGGTACATTGGTAAACAGTTTGATATTTTCCCCAAATGTTAAACATGGGGTTGTAATAAGACCCAGCAATTCCACTCCTAAATTTCTACCCAAGAGGGTGAAAACATATGTTCACACAAAACACATGTGCATGTATGTTCATAGCAGCCTTGTTCAAAATAGACTGCTACAGGAAAAAACCCAAAAGTCCATCAACTGATAAATGGATAAATACAATGTAATACATCTATACTTAGAATATTATTAAGCCATAAGCACGAGTGAAGTACTGATATATTCTACAACATGAATGAAGTCTAAAAACATTATGATAAGTCAAAGAAGCCAGTCATAAAAGACCAGACATTGTATTATTCCATTTCTAAGAAATGTCCAGAATAGGCAATTCTATAGAGATAAAAAGTAAATTAATTATTGTCTCAGGGTGGGGGTTGGAGTGGGAAATGAAGAGTAACTGCATGGGCTTGACATTACTTTTTCAAGTATAGAAAATATTCTAAAATTAGATTATAGTTGTGGTGGCACAAGTCTGTGAATATGCTAACATCCATTGTACACCTCTAAACAGGCAAATTATATACCATATAAATTATATTATATAATTTAAATTATATTATATATATGGATTCCAACTCCTAGTGACCCTGCGTACAGCAAAATGGAACCATGGCTGGTCTTTCTGCACCATCCTCTGGAGCTCAATCAGACAATGCTCCACTGCTACATGGGGTTTTCATGCCAATTTTGTCAGAAGTGAGTGGCCAGGTTTTTCTTCCTAGTCTGTCATAGTCTGGAAGCTCCACTGAAAACTGTCCACCATGGGCTACCCTGCTGGTATTTGAATATCTTAATAAAGCTGTTAAATCCACAGAGGTTTTCTTTTTGGTGGGGGGACTCCTTTCTATCATTTATTAATAAATCTATTCTTTAAATATCTAACCTGTTGATTCCTAATATTATCGTGCAGATTTTTTCACCTCAACTTTTTGTGCATTTAAAAACTGTATTTTAAAAGCCACAAATGAAACAACTTCTATCTGAATTTGTTGACCCAAAATAATCTGATAGGAAACAGTTTAAATGAAATCTGAATTTATCTACAGAATATTATCAGCTTGCTTTCTGAATGTTAACATATTACTATTGAATTAGATCACCCATCATTAGCATGTTAATCAGAAATAATATGAAACTGTGAAAGAAAACCCCTGAAGAATTCATGAATCTGTCATCAATATTTATGGGCACCTGTTGTGAATTTCAGAATCCTAGAAGTGAAACCAGAGAATAATTCCTCTTTAATCAGTCCACAATCTTTCAAAGCATTTCTACCATTATTTTGAGACAACTTCTTTGAGAATATTATTTCTAGCTTGTCGCCCAGCATCAATGACAATATAAAATTCTCTTAAAACTTGTCAATTGTGGATTTTCAAAAAGTAAAGGACATAGTCCTTCCAAATGTGGGTTATTTTGAAGGTATGACACCTACTTTGACAGCCACTTAAGTGAAAAAGATACATTTGGAGTCATACAAGATATCAGGAAAATATTGGCTGTGATTGAAAACAATACTTCTCTGAGTATGTCATTGAGGTAATCTTCCTTTACATGTTTTTTACAAAATAATATTCCAAATTTGATAAAAATATCTTTTTTGTGGGGCCGGCCCAGTGGCACAAGCGGTTAAGTGCACACGTTCTGCTGCGGTGGTCCGGGGTTCGTCGGTTAGGATCCCGGGCAAGCACCTACACACCACTTGGCAGGCCATGCTGTGGTGGCGTCCCACATAAAGTGGAAGAAGATGGGCATGGATGTTAGCCCAGGGCCAGTCTTCCTCGGGAAAAATGAGGAGGATTGGCAGATGTTAGCTCAGGGCCAATCTTCCTCACCAAAAAAAAAAAAAAATTTTTTTTTTTTATACTGTAGAAGTTATTTACTCTGGCAAAGGATACTAGGAAATCCATTACGTTTGCCTTGACCTACATCACCTATATACAACTTTTAAAAAAATGTATTTATTTTTTAATTTTAAAATTATCCTACATTAAAACTGAATATTTTGAAATTTGATATATCAAATACTTTGATATATCAATATTTTGATAAATCTCAACATACCTATAGATTCTTATAGCCCCCACCACAATCAGGAACCGAAACATTGTTATCACCCCAAAAAACTCCCTCATGATATCCCTTAATAGTTGCACTATCCTTCCCCCTCATATCCCCTGAAAACTACAGATCTGTTTTCAGTCACACTTGTGAGTCTTTTTGAGATTGTCACATAAATGAAAACATACAGTAAGTAACTTTTTGAAACTGACTTCTTTCACTCAGCATAATGTCTCTGAGATTCAACTAACTTGTATATAACCATAGTTTGTTCTTATGTCATTCCTTGGTGGTACTCCATTGTACAGAGGCACCACAGTTTAGCCATTGAACAATCAAAGCCATTTAGGTTATTTCCAATTTTGGATGATTATGAATATAGCTGCTACAAGCATTAATGTGCAAGTTTTTGTGTAAATGTAAGTTGTTATTTCTCTGGGGTACATATCGGGGGGTGGGCTTGCTGTGTCATACGGTAATTGTACGTTAAACATTATAAGAATGTGCCATCTGTTTTCCTGAGTGGCTGCAACATTTTGCTTTTTTCATCAGTAATTTATGAGAGTTCCAATTAATTTTCACCATCGTTTCATCCATTCCAGCATTGAGTACTATCAGTATTTTCCTCCTCCTGCTTCTTTTTCTTTTTTGCCATTCTAATAGGTTATACATAAGCTAATCACCATACATTGAACTTGATATCAGGATGTATGTGTGTTAACAGCTTTGCCATGAACCTGGCTATCTTTCCCGACCTTAGTTTCTGTATGTGTCAAATGAAAATTGAGATACTTTTTCTGGATTGCGGAGTTGAGTTAGATAGATACAAAAATATTTGAAAAAGGATACAGTATACATATGAAATATTCTTATTTTTATGAAAATTTTTATTGTAACTGTTGATTCTTATTTTAAGGACAGAATATCAATGATTAACCTTTAAACATGTCTAATGAGGTTATATGATCTTGTGGAGATGGATAGTGGGATGTTTGACATGATTTATCATATTTTATCAGGTTTTTATTTAATCCAGAAAGAATAAGTATTCTTAACACATGCCAGAATCTAAACTGGGAAGTGTTAGATATAACTGTGAGGGGTCTGCAAGTTTTAGAAATTGGAAATCAGAATAACAAATATGTTTAAACAGTAACCAAATACATGAATAATTGCATCTTAAGAGATCAGAGCTGTCTCATATATGCATATTGCCAGCATTGTTCCATTAGGTTTCAGGGAAAAATATGTACACACTTTCATAAAACTTTGACTCTGCTTTTTTCTTTTCTCTCCTTAGGGACAATTTCTAAATTTCTTATTTTCCTCTATCTTTATGTAGTTTTGTCATTTACAGAGAAAACATTGTTAAAAGAAATTTGTCACTTTCCAAACTGGGTTATAAAACCTACTGCCACCTCCGCTTGGGCACCACAAGTTTTTCCAACATGCCATTTGTCTCATTACAAAGTTCATTTTCATTTTGTCAGAAATGACACACATCTTGGTTATGAAAAGTGTAAATTTTGACCGAAATATTAGAGTTCAATTTTTCTTTGTCTTATCAAGCCCACTGCCTTCCCCTATTTTTGCTTATGGCAAAAAGCTTTGCTACTCAAAACCTATCAAATGATGGCAGGGACATAGAATAGAAATTTTTGTACAAATCTTTGACTATTGTAGCCACAGTTTACTCCCAATAATTTGTGGGCAAACTTTCCATCTGATTGTCTATATAACATCTTCTATCAGGCACCTATGCTGTTTTGAAAAAAATATGGATTTAGAACTAGAAGGTATGGTTTGAGGCCTGCTTCTATAATTTATTACCTGCTAAACATTGATCAAATATACAAACTGACTAATCTTAATTATAGATGAGAATGATAACAAAAAAAATTAGTAGCATCTATTCCACAGAGCTATTGTGAGGATGAAAATGATAAGATGTATATCAAAATGTGTTATAAACTGAAAATTATTTAAAAATATAAACATAATTATTAGTATAACATTATTGGAGAAGTCTATCATAAGCCTTAATTGGCCATCTGTTCACACCCATCTGTACTTCAATTCAAAAATTAATAGTTATGAAACACATATTAGATTTCTAGTATGTTGTAGTCTCTTCAGTTGGTGATATAAAAGGCCACTTTGTTGAAGTTGTTTAAAGTATAGGTCTTGGGAGTTTGATGGTGGTGTTGGAGAAGGGTAGGCTGGTGGCGGAGAAAGAAGACCTCAAAGAAACACAAAATAAAGAAAAGTATAAGCCTACAAATGTATATGTGATTAAGATAATTACAAGAATATTGCTTTGAGAATATTTATTTCTGCTCAGACATGAACTCGTTATCCTCCACCTACTGCACTCTATCTTGTTCACTCTCTAAACCCCTTGGTGCGTATGGGCAGTAGGTCTGACCAGCACTAACTTGGTAAAGCACTCTGAATTTTTGTTCCTCCTTTCTCCCAAAATCTTCTTATTCAAGAAGATTTTGAAATTATAAATAATTCAAATTCCTTAGGCTCTCCAAAATGTTCTCTTTGTTTATCAAAATAGCAGTGGGAATTGGATCTATGAAAAGTTAATATATAATTTTATAAGCATTATCTTAATGAATAAAATGTTTGGCTTGCAGTTTCAAACTCTCCTAACTCAACAGGTCAGGATGTCAGAAAGAGTAATCAAATCAAGAGGTACGTATGCAAAGCAGCAAACCTTTCCCAGAACAGTCCCACTGAGTAATGTGAGTTAGCAGCCTTGGCAAAAGCCTAGGCTGTTTGCACAAAAGCAATCCATCCACTGGAAATAAATGGAGAGGAGAAAACAATAAACATGCAAATGTACTCCCACTCTTTACAAATAGATTTCTATACTTCTTTAGTAAAAGAATGGAGGAAATAGGAACGGAGAGACAAAAGCAAAGTTTAATAGTCTCTAGGATGAAAGAAGCAAACTTGAAAATCTATATATTATAGTCTGAAAGTATTGCCTACAAATATAGACTCTCAGGATAACAAATTTCTGCTAAGATGTAATTAGTTATTAATCATTTGTTTTGTATCATAAATTTCAGACAATAAAACTACACTAATTCATGAAAGCTTAAAACAATAAAAGAAAATATAATAAGAATGACTAATATTTTAATCCTGAAAAACATATCCAAATTTAATAGAAAATTTTTAATACATATAGTGGAAAATTCAATAAATAAAAATACTTAGAAAATATACCTCCTTGATAAAGTCATGGAACCTGTGGAGTGTCACTGGCAATCAAAAAATAATAATTTTGATGTGTTATCATCCATCAATCAAAATGAGAATTTTTTTTTTTTTTGTGAGGAAGAGTGGCTCTGAGCTAATATCCACTGCCAATCCTCCTCTTTTTGCTGAGGAGGATTAACCCTGAGCTAAAATCTGTGCCCATCTTCCTCTACTTTATGTGGGATGCCTGCCACAGCATGGCTTGATAAGTGTGTAGGTCCGTGCCCAGGATCTGAACCTGTGAACCCTGGGCCACTGAAGCAAAGCGTGCAAACTTAACGACTATGCAACCAGGCCAGCCTCAAGAGAATTTTTTTAAATAGTAGATTCAAAAATGGATGCAATGAGGGAGTGATGTCAGCAAAATAGTGGACTAGAAAACCCCAAGCTCTTTTTCTCCTCAAGAAACATCAAAGGAACAACCAGGAGCTATTTAAACCAACTTTACTAGAGGTCTGGAAAGTAATCAGAGGTTTACAGCATCCAAGCAAACACCCAATCAAGAAAAAGCAGTCTTCAAAATAGGAACTTTGTGGCATTTTTACTCACCCTTGCCCTACCCCCTCCTTGGTGCAGTGACAGTGTTGGTCTTCAGTGGCAGCAGCTGGCTCCTGTTGTCCTCCCTTAACCTTGAGGGAGAAGAACAGATCTTATTTAAAAATTATTGTATAAGTCTGTTCTTTTTTTTTTTTTTTTTTAAAGATTTTATTTATTTTATTTTTTCCCCCCAAAGCCCCAGTGGATAGTTGTGTGTCGTAGCTGCACATCCTTCTAGTTGCTGCATGTGGGACTCGGCCTCAGGATGAACGGAGAAGTGGTGCCTCGATGCGCACCCGGGATCCAAACCCGGGCCGCCAGCATCGCAGCGCGCGCACTTAACCACCAAGCCACAGGGCTGGCCCTGTATAAGTCTGTTCTAACTGGACTAGGGGATACCTAAAGAACTGAAGCAAGGCCATCATCTCTGTTCTGTATAACTCAGAAAGCAGAAAGGAAAAGTGGCAGGCATCGCTCATAAAAATGATAAGGTGACTACAGATGCCAGGGACAAGAGACTTGAGGTAAAGACATACAATAGGCCATCTAAGGCCCAGAGGAGAAGCTAGAGGAGAAACTAGAAGAGAGAATTTTTCTTTCTCTTTGAGAAATCGGGACATTCAAAAGCAGCTGTGTATAGGAGGGAACATGGAAAGACACACAGCCTAGGCACACATGCTCGGGGAAGTACTGGAAAGACTTCAGCTTTGACCTTGGGCTAATTCCTAGGCTCAGATCAGCCTAGCCAAAGGGTGAAGGAGCACCCCAACACAGAGCTAGTCTGCCAAGAATGGGAAAGCTTGCTGTTCTCCTTTTTTTTTTAATGGTAGCTTTTTGTTGGTTTGTTTTGCTTTATTTCAACTCCTGGCACTAAGAAACCTCTGAAACATTAGCTGAACATGAACTAAAGGAACGGAGATTTCAGTGATCATACTTGATCAGCAATCGTCTTCACACACACACAAAAAATTGGAAAAGTCTCAAAATAAAAAGACTACTACAGCTTTTAATAATAAAAACAAAACAAAAAATTCAAACCCTAATGAAGGGAGGAAATCTGATTTCTGTAGTTAGCTCATTGTAACAACGAAATGCCCAATTTTCAACAAAAATTGATAAGGCATCAAAGAAATAAGAAAACACGGCTAATACAAAGGAACAAAATAAATTGACAGAAACAATCCCTACAGAAGCCCAGACATCTGACTTAATAGGCAGAGATCTTCGATCACTTGTCCTAAATATTCTAAAACAGCTAAGAAAAAATGTGGACAAAGAACTGAAGAAAATCAGAGAAATGACACATGAACAAAATGAGAATACAATAGAGACAGAAATTATAAAAAGTAACCTATCAGAAATTCTAGAGCTTAAAAGTACAATAAATGAAATAAAACATTAACTAGAGGTTGTAACAGAATATTTAAGCAAGAAAAAAGAATTAGAAAACCTGAAGATAGGAAAATTGATATTATTGAGTCTGAGGAACAAAAAGATAAAACAATGAAGAAACATGAGCAGATCCTAAGCAACGAATGGGACACCATGAAACTGACCACATATGTTGGAAGCCCCAGAAGAAGAAGAGAGAGAAAGGGGCAGAAAGATTGTTTGAAAAAATAATGGCTAAAAACTTTAAAAATTTGAGGAAAGACGTAAATCTACATATCCAAGAAGCTCAGTGGACTTCAAGTAGGATAAATTCAAAGACATCCACATTGAGATCTGTTATAGTCAGGAGTCCCTCAACGATAGGAATATGTTCCAAGAAATGCATCATTACGTGAATTTGTCATACAAACATCATAAAGTGTTAGTTACACAAACCTAGATAGTATAGCCTACTACCCACCTAGGCTGTATCGTATAGCGTATTGCTCCTAGGGTACAAACCTGTACAGCATGTAACTGTACCGAATATTGTAGGCAATTGTTACACAATGGTAAGTATTTTTTGTATCTAAACATATCTAAACATAGAAAAGGTACAGTAAAAATACAGTATAAAAGATAAAAAAATGCTATACATGTATAGGGCACTTACCATGAATGGAGCTTGCAGGACTGGGAGTTGCACTGGGTGAGTCAGTGAGTGAATGTGAAGGCCTAGGGCATTACTGTACATTACTGCAGACTTTATAAACACTGGACACTTAGGCTACACTAAATTTATCACAAATATCTTTCTTTCTTTAATAATAAATAAACTTCAGTTTACTGAAACTTTTTTACTTTATAAACTTTTTATTTTTTTAACTTTTTGAGTCTTTTATAATAACACCTAGCTTAAAACACAAACACATTGTACAGCTGTACAAAAATGTCTTCTGTCTTTATATCTTTATTCCATAAGATTTTTCTGTTTTTAAAATTTTTTATTTTAATTTTTTACTTTTTAAATTTTTTTGTTAAAAACTAAGACACAAACACACACATTAGCCTAGGCCTACAGAGGGTGAGGATCACCAATATCACTGTCTTCTACCTTCACATCTTGTCCCACTAGAAAGTCTTTAGGGCCAATAACATGCACAGAGCTGTCTTCCTCTATGACAACAATGCTTTTGTTTGGAATACCTACTGAAGGACCTGAAGGATTGTTTACACCAGTATCACCACAAACACATGAATAACGCATTGTGCTGTGATATTGCAACAGCTACGACATCACTAGATGATAGGAATTTTTAGCTCCATTAAAATCTTATGGGACCACTGTCATGTATGTGGTCTGTTATTGATGGAAATGTTGTTATGTGGCACATGACTGTATAATCAAATTGCCAAAAGCCAAAGACAGAGAGAATCTTGAAAGCAGCAGGAGATAAATGACTCACCCGAGAAAAGGGATCATCAGTTATATAAGATTTTTTATCTGCCACTTTAGGGGCCAGAAGGCAGTGGGATTATTTATTTAAAGCACTGAAAAAAAATAGGTCAACCAAGAATTTTATATCTGCCAAAAATGTCATTTAAAAATGAGAGAGAAATTAAGCTATCTGTAGATAAAGGCTGAGGGAGTTCATCACCACTAGACTTGCCCTACAAGAAAAGCTAAAGGAACTCCTACAAGTTGAAATAAAAGGTCACTAGACAGTAACTCAAATTCATTTGAAGACATAAAGTTCTGTGGTAAAGGTAAATACAAGGGTAAATATAAAGCTAGTATTGTTACAATTTTGATTTTTAATTCCACTTTAAAATTTCTACCAGATTTAAAAGTCAAATGCATGAAAATAATTATAAAGCTATGCTATTGGGCATAAATGCTTAAAGATGCAATCTGAGACAGCATCAATAACATAACGGGGGGCATAGCTGTATAGAAGAATATTTTTTGTTTGTGTTTAAAGTTAAGTTGATATCAATTCAAATTAGATTCTTATAACTTTAACATGTTTTGTATAATTTCCGTGTTACTCAAAAAAAAGTATCTGTAGACTATACAATAAAGAAAATGAGAGGAAAACAAAACATGTCACCAACAAAACAAAACTAAACTAAACCAAACATAAGTGAGGGCAGTAACAGAGGAAATGAGGGACTATAGACATAGAGAAAACAAATAGCAAGATGTGAGAAGTAAATCCTTTCTTATCAGTGATTGCATTAAATGGAAATACATTAAAATCTCCAATCACAAGGAGGAGATTGGTAAAATAAATTTTAAAAAAACAACAATATCCTACTATATGCTGCCTACAAGTGACACTTTATTTCTAAAGACTCAGATAGGTTGAAAGCAAATGAATGGGAAAACATGTTTCATGCAAACAGTAATCAAAGAAAGTGGAGGTGACTAGTAGAAAAAAATGGACTAAGTTGAAAATTGTTACAGGAGATAAGAAAGCACATTATATATTGATAAAAGGGTCAATTAACTAAGAAGACATGACAATTATAAAAATATATGAGCCAAACATCAGAGGCCCAAAATATATGAAGCAAATATTGCCAGAATTGAAGAGAAGAATAAATATTTCTATAATAATAATTGGAGACTTCAATACTCCAATTTAAATAATGGATAGAACATCTAGACAGAAGATCAGTAAGGAAATAGAGGACTTAAACAACACTATAAACTATTTGGACTTGACAGATATATGCATAGAAAACTATGTCACAACATCTGACATTTTTCTCAAGTGCATGCTGAACATTCTGCAAGTTAGACCATATGGTAGGCCACAAAACAAGTCTTAAAAAATTTTAAAGTATTTAAATTGTACAAAGTATCTATTCTAATAATATTGGAATGAATCTAAAAATAACAGAATGAAAACTAAAAATACATAGATAAGTATAAATTAAACAACACACTCAAACAACCAATCAGCCAAGATGAAATCACAAGGTAAGTTAGGAAATACCTTGAGACAAATGAGAACAAAAACACAACATACCCAAACTTATGGGACACAGTGAAAACAGTGCTAAGTGGGAAAGTTATAGCTAGATATGCATACATTAAAAGAAAAGAGGGGCCAGTCTGGTGGCCTAGTAGTTGAGTTTGGCACACTCTGCTTTGGTGACCCTGGTTTGGTTCCCAGGTGTGGACTTACACCACTCATTGATGGCCATGCTGTGGCAGCATCCCACATACAAAATAGAGGAAGATCGGCACAGATGTTAACTCAGGGCGAATCTTCCTCAACAAAAAACAAGAAAAAAGAAATGTGTCAAATCAATAATCTAAACTTACGTCTTAAGAAGCCAGAAAAAGAAAAACAAACTAAACCCAAACCTAGCAGAAGGAAAGAAATAAGGATTATAGCAGAGATAAGTAAAATAGATAATTGAAAAACAATAGAGTAAACCAATAAACCAAAAGTTTGTTCTTGGAAAATTCAAGGAAATCAACAAACCATTCGTCAGATTGTTTAGAAATACAGAGAAAAGCCTCTAATTACTAAATCAGAAATGAAAATGGAGATGTTACTACAGACTTTCCAGAAATAAAATAATTATAGGACCAGCCTGATGGTGCAGTGGTTAAGTTCACCACACTCTGCTTAGGTGGCCTGGGGTTTGCAATCCCAGTGTGGACTTATACCACTCATCGGCGGCCATGCTATGGTGGCATCCCACAAACAAAATAGAGGAAGACTGGCACAGATGTTAGCTCAGGGCCGCTCCTTCTCAAGCAAAAAGAGGAAGATTGGCAACAGGTCTTAGCTCAGGGCCAAGCTTCCTCACACACAAAAAAAATAATTATAAAAGAATATTATAGATAATTGTACACCAATAAATTGGATAACATAGATGAAATGGACAAATTTCTAGAAACACACAACCTACCAAGATTAAATCATGATTAGTATAAATTCTGAATAGACCTATAACTAGTCAATAGATTAAATCAACATTCAAATAGCTCCCAACAAAGAAAGTCCTGGAGCAGATGTTTCCCTAGTAAGTTACTAAACATTTAAGAAGAATTAACACCAATGTTTCTCAAACTCTTTCAAAAAGTTGAAAATGAGAAAATACTCTTTAACTCACTCATTAAGGCCAAGATTACCCTGAGACCAAAGCTAGACAAAGAGGCTAAAAGAAAACTACAGACCAATACCTCTACTGAATATTGATGCAAAAATCCTTAACAAAATACTAGTAAACCAACTTCAGAAGCATACTAAGAGGATTATAAACCATGAATAAGTGGGATTTATTCTTGATTGCAAGGAAGTTTCAACACACAGAAATTAATTGATGTAATATAACACATTAATAGAATGAAAGGAAAAACGGGATCATCTCAATAGAGAAATAAGAAGTATTTGACAGAATTCAACACTCTTTCATGATAAAAACACTAAATAAACTAAGAATAAAAGTTCCTCAACATGATAAAGTCCATATGTGAAAAACCCACAACTCACATCACACTTAATGGTGCAGAATGAAAGCTTTCCCCCTATCTGGAATAAGAAAAGGATGTCAGCTCTTCCCACTTCTATTCTACACAGTACTGGAAGGGCTAGGCAGAGCAATTAGGAAAGAAAAATAAATAAAATTCACCTTAAAGGAAAGGAAGAAATAAAATTATCCCTGTTCGCAGATGACATGATCTTATATGGAGAAAATCCTAAAGATTCCACACCAAAACAAACAATCAACCAAAAAATCCTATAAATCAACCTAACAATCAACCAAAAAGAACTAATAAATGAATTCAGCAAATTTGCAAGACACAAAATCACCGCACAAAAATTCAAGTTTCTAGACACTAACAATGAGCAAACCAAAAAGAAAATTAAGAAAACCATCCAATTACAACAGAGTAATACAGAATAAAATACTTAGAAATAAATTTAACCAAGTAGGTTAGAGAGTTGTATGCTGAAAACTACAAAATCTTGCTGAAAGAAATTAAAGAAGACATAAATAAGTGGACAGAATCCCATGTTCATGGATTGGAGACTTAATATTCTTAAGATGACAATACTACTCAAAGTTATCTATAGATTCAATGCAAACCCTATCAAAATCCCAATGGCATTTGTAGCAGATATTTAGGAGGGGATTAAAATCTTTCTCTTTGGTCCACCTCATTAACTGTTCTTCTAATGAACAATACTTATACAAAGCAGAAACAATAGGATCATTTTAATAATTGTGTTTATTCATTTCATGAATTACGTAGTCTTTATTGAAAACTGTCATTCATAAACACATGACCCTAATGTAATCTCACAAGAGACTTCTGTCCAAACAGCAGAATAAATGTGTAGGTTACTTAGTCTAATAGTCTTTTTTAGGAAGCTATATAAAATGACTATGCCCTATTTAAGGATTATTTCTAATTTTGTTACCTTAGCCTTACCCTTGATTTTTTCTTTATTGTGTAACTCTTCTTCTTAAATGTAAATATTGTTTGATATTTCTCTAATCTTAGGTTGTTGGCCTTTAAAACCTTCCTCAGTATTTTTTATTCTGCTCTGCTCCTAGATTTATTTTCCACATGCTTCTCACTAAAGTATTATCAGCATTGCATCTTTCCCCTACTCTATTGTTTCCAATAACCAGCCACTGTTTCTAACCAAGCCTGTTGGGTTGCTGTTGGAATAAATGACTGATCTCAAACCAGTCATCCTAGGCTGAATCTGACTCAGAGACATGTTTTGTTTTGCTTGAGCATTTTAGTCTGAAAAAAGTTTTGCATTTGAGTTAATTACTGACATAAAAATCCAGGATATTCACATTAAATAAAGAACTCCAGCTTCTCTTCAAAAGGAAGGTCTGATAACAGAGGGTTCTTATGGCAACAGTTGGCTGGAGAGAGAGGAGTTTGCCCTTTATATATGATGCATGTACTCTCCGGCTCATCTGACTCCATTACTCTTACCTTACTTCAACCAATCTGCAGAAATTAGCTGGGTTACCTGCCCCTCTGTGAGCACTTGAGTTTGGTGCATTCCTTGTCAACTGTGTCTGAACAGTCTTTAAGAAAAATTCTTAGAATTACTGAAGCACTTTGGACATCGCTAAAATATTCATGGTTTCTTCAAGAGGAAAAGCAACAGCACTCATTTGAAGTTGTAAATTCTGCTAAATTAAAAAAAAATACACACATTTACACCTCAACAGTGTCATTATTTTATATTTCCACTACATTTACTTTTATGGTGTTTATGCTATTGCACACGTAAGATTATTGCATTTTCTCATGTTTTCTGAGAGCTACATGAAGTATGAACTTTGGTCTGTGGTGATAAACTATGTAATAAGTTCAAACAAGTTGCATTAGTTTTTATTCATTTCTTTAATGTATTTATTGTCCTGGCTTTAGCAATTTCATTTCCTTTGGCTTTTGGTAAGAAAACCCCATTGCTGTGCTTCTATTACTGTGCAGTTGGCAACGTCTCACTTCATACCTTATCATGTTCTCTGCTTCATGCTCTGAGAAAAAATCAGTGGGTTTGACCCTCTTGAAACATATTTTATATGGTTTTAAGTTCCATTTCTCAGCTCTACTTCAACTTAGAATTTTGAGTTCGAGATAAAATCAGATAGGATTGTTAAAATAAACATGTTTTTAAAGCATATTGTGTTGGGAAAGTTTCACTGACACTTTACCTTCTCTTTGCACTGTTTAAATATTTCTATTGTTTCTCTTGTTATTTTTATGTCTTTTTAGAGATGCCAAGTTGATGGCTCTTGAATCTCCTTAACTGAACATACTGAATGTTATCCCTGGGCACTTTGAGAGGTAAAACGAAATATTGCCACTACCCGTAGGTGACGACAATAAGAATAAATGCCATTAGATTGTTCCGGGATAAATTGAATCAGCCTTGCAATGTTGTTATTAAAAGATATTATGATTGTGCATTGTACAATCTTCAGAATATAATTCATTTTCAGTGCCTGAGACTAGCCAAACCCTGAAAAGTATTCTAATCAAGATTTAAGACTAGATATTAGATGAGTTTATAGGTACCTGGTTAAATATAAATTGATATCTTTAAAAAAATTGTCTGATTTTCAGAAGTTCTCTCTCTAGTGAGTATTAGAATTTCATAAGCATCTGCCTTCTAATGCTTATGAGACAATGAGGGTTATTTTATGTCCAGGCTCTATTTTAATTCCTAAGAGTATTCAACTCATTTTAACAAATGAGGACGTGTTATTTCAGCAATATGTACTGAGATTGAACTAGATCTGTCCAAATCATGAAAAGTAATGAGATTGCAAAGGTGTGTGCGTGTGCAGGCACACGTATGTACATGTGTAAAACAAACTCAATAAAACTTAAACTCTCATAACATGATGTATTCATTATCTATTGCTATGCATGTGATTGCCCAAAATGTAGTAGTTTGAACCATCAGCACTTATTATTTTACAGTTTCTGTATGTCAAAATCCAGGTATGGCTGAACTGTGATCCTCTGCCTCAGGGTGTCTCACAGGCGGCGATCAAGATGTCAGCCGAGACTGTGGTCTCATCTCAAGGCTTGACTGGGAAAGGATCTGCTTTCAAGCTTACTCATGTGGTTGTTGGCAGGATGTAGTTTCTTGTGAGCTGTTGGACTGAGGGCCTTATTTCATTGTCTGTTGTCCAAAGGCTGCCCTCAGATCCTTCCCACATGGGCCTCTCCATATAGCAGCTACCTTCAGTAGAGCTGGCAAGCTAGAAGGCCAGAGAGGGAGTAACAGATATAATTCACATTCTTTTATAAAACAATCTTAAAAGTGACATCCTATCACTTTTTTCTTATTCTACTGGTTACAGAAGCAAATCACGTGGTATAGTTTACACTTAGGGGGTGACTTCACAAGTGTGTGAAGACCAGGCGGCAGGGATCATTAGGAGCCATGTCAGAAACTGCCAACCACAAGTAACGTTTTTTTCAAATAGAACTGGAAATTGCTCTAGCCTTTGAAAATTTAATAATCTGAGAGAGATTCATTTTTCATTAATTCATTCAAAGGCTTTTCTTGACCAGCCTGCTGACATGTATTGGGAACACAAAGATGAATGAAACACGTGGTTCTTACCCTCAAGAAGTCCATGGCTTAAATGTGAAAGAGATATAGTAATAGATCATTATAATATCACAGCAAAAGGTCTAGAACCGAAATAGGCACCAAAGAGCAAAGAGGACAGCCTTCAAACAACTCGGGGGTGAGTGGATGGGGGTTACAGACGCCAGGGAACACCTTGCAGAAGAAAGAGTACTGGACTGGAGTCTTAGAGAAAGAAGAGAATTCATCTTTAGACTGTTCCCCACTAAATATACATATATATACATATTGAGAGAAAGGGAGGAAAATGGGCAAAGGCATGGTGTGAAACACAAAGGCATATACGGAGAAATCCAGGTTGAAAACAACTCTGAGCTTTATAGAGCTGCTGGAGCATGAAGTACACAGCAGGAATAGAAATTGATGAGGTAGTAGAGGGCCAGAGAATGGGGAGGAGGGTATGCGTGTGCGGTTGTGAAGTGAGGTGGTGGGGAGTGGCCAATCTGTAATGCCACCTAAGAGCTAGGACCATACCTTTTACACAGTGGTGAGTCATGGAAGCAGTTGAACCAAGATAAATACTGGGATCATCTAACCAGGATGATCAGATTTGTATCTTGACATATAATTTATGCACAAAACACTCTAAAAAAATGCTAAATTGTGCTACAGTCTCTGATAATTTTGTTTCTTTTATTTTGAAATAAACATAAAAAAATCTAAACATCCTTTAACTTCCTCTTACTTCAGTAAAATGTCTTGTTCTCCCCCTTTCCTTGTGAGCCACATCTTCGGGTTTGCCATTCCCTCGACCCGAAATAACCTAGGACTCTTTTCTTGTTTTATGAGGCAGCTTTTATGAAGATTAAAGGGTTATGAATCCAAAAGACCTGCTCTGCTTCATACTACCCTTGTGATTCCTCATCTTAGATTCCTCCTCTCTTCAATGATGACAGATAATACCCATCTTACAGTGTTATGAAAATTAAATGAGATAAGTCATACAAAATACCTATACCCATCTTTAGTCCCCGGCAAACAGCAGTAATCTCCCTTATTCATCTTTTAAGCTCCATATCCAAAATTCTTCTCTGATTTCCCCAGCCTACAAATTCTTCCTTTTCTGAGCACATAGAACGTGTTCCAACTGCATCACAAATTTTGGTCTTATATGTATGTTTTTTTCCTTGAGTATTTGTTGAACCTGTTGTGCATATAATTCTCAATTATAAGTTCCTAAAGAGCTTATTTTATTCATATTCATAAATCCTTGTATGCTCTCTTCTTGATGGGTAACTCACACCTACTTCAGAGCAGATTTGCTTTTTTTATCTCTCTACACAGATAAGTGTATAAATAAAGAAATAGAATATAGACTAATGGGTATATTATAGGTAAATAATTAGATGTTTAGATAGGTAGATATTTTGTTTAAAAATATGTATAAATATAAAATGGCTGCTATGTGCAAAGCACTGTTAAAACACAACAAATGCATATAAATGTGTCTACTGGTTTACTAATTTCTTTTATTATCTGAAGGATTAGATAGATATTAACTAATTAATCCTGTGGGATGATGGCAGCCGATTTTTAATACAAGAATAGAATTTGCATTTTAAGAATGATACAATACCTAAACTCAGTGAATACATCCAGAGCACTAAGACAAGTATTTTCTATGTAATTTTCACAACACTCCAAGGTGAGTGTTATTTATTAATATCTTTTACAGATTTGTGGAATCTTGGCCTGAAGAAGGGAAAGGTCAACTCTTCTCCCATGACTTTGTACCTCTTTTCTCATCCTAATGGTAATGCCTGAGCCAGGTGAGTCTGATTGCAGAGGAGGCTCATGTCTCTACAGGGTTAGACAGGACCAAGGAGGAACAAGTGAATGAAGGGCACTGTGCCACTGACAGCTGCTTTGTAGCTCTTACTGAGAGCACGGGTGAGACAGGTTCCTGTGTGCTCTGTGTCATGTGATCCTACTTACCAGCCTGGGCTTGGTATTGGAAATCAAGCGTATGCATTTGGTTTAGGTGGTTCACATTATCTTTTATTAATAATATCATTTATTTATCTAATTCAGGATTATCATTAGAAGAAGACACAAACACATTTGAAGCAAGGCAAATGCTTCTGAGGAATAAATTAACATGTGGGCAGTTACAGTGGTGAAACCTCTAACACTCAGAATCTTAGATAGTGGTAATTTCAGAAACTGACAAAGAAACACAACGGGGAATTATTATTTGCTAAGAGACCTTGGCAAAGCCCTTCTGTCATAACCTATAAGTAATATTTGTTGTATTTACATATAAGGCAAGGCCAAACACAACCTCTGGGTTTATTTGTGTGTATATGTTTGGGGGGAGAGGAGGGTAGTGGGAGGGAGTTGAAATAAACAAACATGCAAATAAAACAAAATAAAATCATATAACCTCAAGGAATTTGAACTCAGAAAAACCTAGATTTAAATTCTAATTCTCTTGCTCTCTAGCTGACTTTGGGCTGTTTTTTTTTTTTTTTCCAATTTGATACTAATATTTGTTACTTGGAAATGAATACAATTATGCCTGCTTTGCAGGGTTATGTGTATTTAACAGATGGGATATGTAAAATGCCTTGCATGGTGTGGGGCACAGGCCACACGTTCAGTGAGAGTTTGTCCTTATTCTGTTCTCCCTGTGCCTACCACGTTGGTATCAGCCCCATAACTGCCTTTACTGAGAACTGCTCAACTGATGTGGAACCTGGACAAGCTAACTGGTGTCAGTAGGTGGAGGCCTCATAAATCTTGTTTGGTGGTGATGGCATAACAAAGATTGTGCTATTAGCATCTCAGATTTGGATGCAGGGCGCCTTGGCTTCCACGGAAGGAAGTGTGAACTCAAGTGCTTCTGGCTCCTTTGGAGAGAGAGAGGAGGATGGGTGGAGGCAGTGAGGCTTTCTATGGTCATTTGTTAAAATGACTTTTTAATGATGGCACAAACTGTTTTCACGTCTTAGGTACACAGCAGAAATGAAAACATAAATAAATCATATTCTTGAGCTCTTGGCACAAAACAAATGAAAGAACTAGAACTACTTTAAAAATGGGAAAAAAAGATGTAAAATTTACATTTAAATACGCTCACTGATTTTTCATTTGCATACAATTCGTTAACTAAAGAACAAAGGTTTCCAAAGGTCAGAAGACACCTTTTTACAAATGCAAAATTCCATTTTTATAATAATTGCGATTTAAAATAATCCCAAAGTGGTGATTAATGTAAGATTGACTTAATGTATTCTAAAATGAGACTCCGTGACTTCCAAAAGGTTTGGAGGGGAAAAAAAATAATAATTTTGTTCCTCTCTGTCATTTTAAGGTGTTATATTGGACAATTTACTCGTATTTGACAAAAATTGCTTAAATTATGTAAATATTGCTCAAGTTTAGTTTTATTTCTACCTCATTAAGGAGAATGTTGACCTCGCCTGCCTTCAGGAATAGCCTGACTGACTTAAATTCAAGTCTTACATTGTGTCTTGGCAGTAATTCTTTGTGCCTCAATCATGTTGCCTCAATTAGAAAGACCAATGATACCAACCTCATCTGCCCCCTCCTCTTTTTATTCTTGAGAGTGCTTGACATTAACTCATGATCTTCTTCCTACTTCCTGCTTCCTACTTTTCTTCCTAAGAAGCTACTTCAGAGCTTCTTAGATTCTAATTCATTTGGAAACGGTGTGGTTTGTTACGATCGTGATGGTATCTTTTTCTTTGTGGAATTTTGCTGTGGTGACCCCAATTCAGATGCAAAATCCATCTAAAAAAACATATGGGATTATCAGGTAATTTCTTTCTCCTGTAGGAAACCAGGGATACTTTTACTTACTGAAGTCAGAGCAACATCAATTATCTTCCCATAGCAACTTATCATTGCTATGTATTAATGGATAATTGGGGAGAAGGGGACAATCAATTTAGAGCAAGAGACTTACCTCTTTGCTCTTCTCTTTCTTCCCCTGTAAAATGATAATGTTCATGTCTACCTTAAAATGTCTTGGTGACTGTTGACATGTGGCCTTGAATGCCAAAGGTACAATGCTTGGTTGACAACAGGTATGTAGTATATTTTGGCTTAATTCTCTTTCCGTAATGGCGTCAGAAACACTGACCTTCATGCCAAGAGAAGGGTTTCAGTGGAAAAGGAGGACACAAACTTGAGTTTAACCTGAATAGAAATGGTTAGGACAGTCATAAAGCAGAAAGGAATAAAGTTATACATTCTTTCCCTTCAGAATCAGAACTACAGCTAAAAATGTGTTAAAACAATGAAATGTTAGCTAGCATTTAAGTTTATCTTTTCTGGTAGTTGGCCCTTTGCTTTTTCAGCAGTTCAGAGGGGAACTATGCTAAATAAACCACGTACCTTTTTAACCAATCTCAAGACATGAGATCAATGTTTTCCACTAATCTGAGGAAGCATATATTTGAAAGCCACTGAATTAAGGAGTGTGGCCTGCTTTTAAAATATCCAGACACTTGAAGCTATTCTAGATACCTTATCTTTCACAGGTTCAGACAGATTCCTTGTTCTGGCAAATTTATTCATGCCAGCCCTTGCCTCAAGGGGACAAGGTTGAGAGATATAGTAAATCATCAGCTGAATCATATCATTTAGGGTCAAAAGTGAGGTTTTGACTAAAATAAAGAGGATAATTTATGCATGGGTTCACCTGATTGAAGTAAGGAGTTTCAGGACTTTTTCAACCACAACAGAAATATTTCACTAAGAGCTCAGTCTTCTACTGTGGCTATTTGAAAACCAGTGCATGGCACATAGTACGGTCTCTCAATAAACACTAACTATTCTGCATCAATAAAGTCAAAATTCAGAGAAGGATGAGCTGCAAGAGAAATTGATGAGGATCCAGTGAGCTGCCTACATAGGTTTCCTCAGACACTTACAGCCTCGGTGAAAGTGGCCTTTCCTTCTCCAAAACCAGCAATGGAGAATCTGCTTCTTCAGGAAAAGCACAGTCTTTTTTGAAGGGTCACCTAATTAAGTCATGTCCACCCAGGATAATCTCCCTTTTGATGTCAGCTGTGTCATATGACATAACCTTCTCATGGGAATGACTATCTAACCATATTGACAAACCCTGAGGATTATAAAGGGTATACTGGAGTAGTTGAGGGTAGTCAAAACACAAACAAACACATTTTTAATAAGCCCATTTTTTGTCTGACTGTTGATAGCTTTTTTTTTTAACTGCATTGAGTGATTTTATTTGAGGCAAAATTGGTATATAACATTATATAATTTTCAGTTGTAAAACATTATAATTCATCTGTATACACTACAAAGTGATCCCCTCCGAGTCTAGTTACCATCCATCACCATGCAATTGACCCCCTTCATCCATTTCGCCTACCCCCTAACCCCCTTTTCCCTCTGGTAACCACTAATTTCTTCTCTGTATCTATGAGTTTGTTTTTGTTTTATTTTGTTTGTTCATTTGTTTTGTTTTTTTAGATTTCACATATGAGTGAAATCATATGGTATCTGTCTTTCTCCATCAGACCTATTTCACTTAGCGTAATACCCTCAAGGTCCATCCATGTTGTTGCAAATGGCAAGAATTTACTCTTTTATATGGCTGAATGTATTTCATTGTATATATATGTATATACACCACATCTTCTTTGTCCATTCATCTACTGATGGACACTTAGGTTGTTTCCATATCTTGGCCATTGTAAATAATGCTTCAGTGAACATAGGGGTGCATATATCTTTTTGAATTAGTGCTTTTGTATTCTTTGGATAAATACCCAGAAGTGGAATATTATGGTATTTCTATTCTTAATTTTTTGAGGAATTGCCATGCTGTTTTCCATAGTGGCTGAACCAATTTACAGTCCCACCGACAGTGTATAAGAGTTCCTTTTTCTTCATATCCTTTTCAACAGTTTATTTCTTTTAAGTAATAGCCATTCTGACAGGTTTGAGGTGATATCTCATTGTGGTTTCGATTTGCATTTCCCTAATAATTAGTGATGTTGAACATCTTTTCATGCGCTTGTTGTTCATCTCTATGTCTTCTTTGGAAAAATGTCTATTCAGATCCTCCGTTTTTTTTTTTTTTTTCTGGTGAGGAAGATTAGCCCTGAGCTAACATCCGATGCCAATCCTCCTCTTTTTGCTGAAGAAGATTGGATGGGCTAACATCTGTGCCCATCTTCCTCTATTTTATATGGGATGCTGCCACAGCATGGCTTGACAAGCGGCGCATTGGTGTGTACCCAGGATCTGGACCTGTGAACACTGGGCCACCAAAGCAGAGCACACGCACTCAACCGCTACACTACCTGGGCTGGCACCTCTCTGCCCATTTTTTAATTAGGTTGTTTGTTTTTGCTGTTGTTGAGTTGCATGAGTTCTTTATATATTTTGGATATTAACCCTGTATTGGATATATATGATTTGCAAATATCTTCTCCCTTTCAGGATGTTGCCATTTCATTTTGATGATGGTTTCCTTCACTGTGTAGAAGCATTTTAGTTTGTGTAATCTCATTTGTTTATTTTCGCTTTTGTTTCCCTTGCCTTTGGATTCAGATCCACAAAATATCACTAAGACCAATGTCAAGCAGCTTACTGCCTATGTTTTCTTCTAGGAATTTTATGGTTTCACTTCTTACACTCAAGTTAGTTTTGAGTTAGTTTGTGTGTGGTGTAAGATAGTGGTCTAATTTCATTCTTTTGCATGTGGTGGTCCAGTTTGCCCAACACCATTTATTAAAGAGACTGTCCTTTCTACATTGTATATTCTTGGCTACTTTGTCATAAATTAATTTTTCACATTTGAGTGGATTTAATTCTGGTCCCTCAATTATGTTCCATTGATCTGTGTATCTGTTTTTATGCCAATACCATACTGTTTTGATTACAATAGCTTTGTAGGATAGCTTGAAATCAGGGGGCCTGATACCTCCAGACTTGTTCTTCTCTCTCAAGATTGCTTTGGCTATTTGGAATCTTTTGTGCTTCCATATAAATTTTAGAATTATTTTTTCTAGTTTGGTAGAAAATGGCATTGGAATTTTGATAGGGATTTCACTGAATCTATAGATCGCTGTGGGCAGTGTAGACATTATAACAATATTAATTATTCCAATTCATGAGCACAGAATATTGTTTTCTTCTATTTTTTTCATCAGTATCTTATAGTTTTCAGTGCATAGGTCTTTTACCTCTTTGATTAAATTTCTTCCTAGGTATTTTATTTTTTTGGATGCAGTTGTAAATGAAATTATTTTCTTAATTTCTCTTTCCGATAGTTTGTTATTAGTGCATAGAAACACCACAGATTTCCATATATTGATTTTGTATCCTGCTACTTTCCTGATTTTATTTATTGATTCTAATAGTTTCTTGGTGGTGTCTTCAGAGTTTTCCATATACAGAATCATATCATCTGCAAATAGTGACAGTTTTACTTTTTCCCTTCCAATTTGGATGCCTTTCATTTTTGTTTTTATTTTATTTTATTTGCATAATTGCTGTGGCTAGGACTTCCAATACTATGTTGAATAAAAGTGGTGAGAGTGGGGGCCGGCCTGGTGGCGTAGTGGTTAAGTTCACACACTCCACTTCGGTGGCCCAGGTTCATGGGTTTGGATCCCAGGCACAGACGTATCCCACTCATCAAGCCATGCTGTGGCAGTGACCCACATATAAAATAGAGGAAGATTGGCACAGATGTTAGCTCAGGGCCAATCTTCCTCAAGCAAAAAAGAGGAAGATTGGCAATGGATATTAGCCCAGGGCCAATCTTCCTCACCTAAAAAAAAAAAAGTGGTGAGAGTGGATGTCCTTGTCTTGTTCCTGATCTTAGAGGAAAAGCTTTCAGCTCTTCATCCCTAAGTATGATGTTAACTATGATTTTGTCATATATGGCCTTTATTATGTTGAGGTACATTCTCTCCATACCCGCTTTGTTGATAGTTTTTATCATAAGTGGATGTTGAATTTTGTCAAATGCTTTTTGTGCATCTATTGAGATGACCATATGATTTTTATCCTTCATTTTTTTAATGTGTTGTATTACATTGATAGATTTGCAGATGTTGAAACATCCTTGCATCCCTGAAATAAATCCCACTTGATCAAGGTGTATGATCCTTCTAATATATTGTTGAATTCAGTTTGCTAGTATTTTGTTGAGGATTTTTGCATCTATGTTCAGTTTGTCAATGATATTGGCCTGTAATTTTATTTTTGGGGTGTCCTTGTCTGGTTTTGGTATCAGGGTAATGCTGGCCTCCTAAAATGAGTTTGAAAGCATTCCCTCCTCTTCAGTTTTTTGGAAGAGTTTCAGAAAGATAGGTATTAAATCTTTGAGTATTTGGTAGAATTCACAGTGAATGTCTGGTTCTGGACTTTTGTTTGTTAGGAGGTTTTTGATTACTGAATCAATTCTCTTAGTAGAAATCAATCTATTCAGATTTTCTATTTTTTCATTATTCAGTCTTAGAAAACTGCATTTTTCTAGAAGTTTATCCATTTCTTCTAGGTTGTCCACTTTCTTAGCCTACAATTATTTGCAGTAGTCTCTTATGATCCTTTGTATTTCTGTGGTATTGGTTGTTACTTCTCCTCTTTCATTTCTGATTTTGTTTATTAGAGCCCTCTCTCTTTTTTCTTGGTTAGCTAAAAGTTTGCCAATTTTGTTTATCTTTTCAAAGAATTAGCTCTTGGTTTCATTGATCTTTTGTATTAACTTTTTAATCTCTATTTCATTGATTTTTCAGTCTGATCTTTATTATTTCCTTCCTTCTACTGACTTTGGGCTTTGTTTGCTCTTCTTTTTCTAGTTCCTTTAGGTGTAATGTTAGATTGTTTATTTGAGATTTTTCTTTTTTCTTGAGGTAGGCCTGTATTGCTATGAACTTCCCTCTTAGAATCATTTTTGTTGCATCCCAAAGATTTTGGTATGTAATATTTCTGTTTTCATTTGTCTCTATGTATGTTTTTTTATTTCTTATTTGATTTCTTCAATGACTCATTGGTTGTTTAGTAGTGTCTTGTTACCTATTGACAGCTTTTAATTCTTACTCCTTTCTCTTTTCCTTGTGCCGAACCTCTGGGCAAATCGATAAGAAAGCCTGGGTGCTCTCTTCTTTAGTACCAGTGGAGGATCCTAACCACACAAGTCCCACCTGCTCATGAGAACTCTCACACCAGTCTCACCCCTAACCAGAGTAAGCACCCAGGCCACTCTCCTTTTCTTACTCTACCAAGTAGTTTTGGAACTGCTTGAGAGGGAGTCTCTGCTATCCTCAGAGACCTCAATTATGTAAGTAATAAACCTTTTCATAGCATCTTGGTTTGTGTGTGGTGTCACCAGTCTTGATGAACTTTGTGGATTCCTCTTGCTTTTTCAGAATGACCATAACGTATCCATAGGCACCTGAAATTTGTTTGATCAACTAGCATATGCTAGAAAGAAACATTCTTCAGTTAAATCATTGGAGCTCATGTCTGTCTTTCTTCTGTCTGGACAGCCCTAATTTCATCCTCCTTATCCCCCGAGTCCTACAACATGGAAATTGTCCAATTTTCTTTCAAAGTTCTGCTCAAGGAAATCAAACCAGTGATACAAATTAACATTATAATTTACCATAGTTTTGATCAGATTGATGAGGCAAACTTTAAAAAAAGAAATAAAATCCAGTTGGTATGAAATATGGCCATATTCACACAATATTAGAGGCGGTTTAAAAAGCTATAGGTGTTTGGGATATAGTTTAAAAACATGCATTAAAAATCCTAAACAGGGCCGGCCCCGTGGCTTAGCGGTTAAGTGCGTGCGCTCCGCTGCTGGCGGCCTGGATTCGGATCCCCGGCGCGCATTGACTCACGGCTTCTCCGGCCATGCTAAGGCCCCGGCCCACATACATCAACTAGAAGGATATGCAACTATGACATACGACTATCTACTGGGGCTTTGGGGGAAAAAAATAAATAAATAAAAATTATTTAAAAAAATAATAATAAAAATAAATAAATAAATAAAAATCCTAAACAATGCATACCACTTTAACCCAGAAATTTCAAATTTGTGAATTGAAAATGAGGCAATAATAAGAAAAAATACACAAAGATATTGAAAACTTTATAATATTGATTAAATAGTATATGTATATAGTTATATATTTATTAATCAGTAAGTTAATGAGGTAAATACTAGTAGAGACCGAATAGAGAAGCCCTATGTGACCTTGGTATATTATAAAGTAAAAAAGAAAATTTTAATTTAGCCTTAAATAGTCACATGTGGCTACTGACTACCATTTTGGATGGTGTAGATCCAGAGTATATGCTGTGTGTGTGTGTGTGTGTGTGTGTGTGTGTGTGTGTTCCTTGTACAGTTAGCCAACAAAAACTTCCTTATTGCCTACTATATACCTGTCCCTATGTGGGGCGTATGGTCTTTCCAGAAAAAAAAAAAAGTCTGGAAAACTATGCACCAAAATGTCAACATTGGATGATTTGGGGTTATTATTTGTTTTTATTTTATTTTTTTGTTCTGCTACATTTTGTTCTATATTTTGTAAATTAGTAGCTCTCAGTATGTGCTTCATAAACTCTTTGCAGTCCCCAAGGCCTTTTTAGGGGTCTTAAAGGTCAAAATTATTTTCATAATAAAACCAAGATGTTATTTGTCTCTTTCACTGTGTTGACATTTGCACTGATGGTGCAAAAGTGATGGTGGGTAAAGTTGATAGGCCTTAGCACAAATCAAGAAGAGGCACCAAACTTAATGCCAGCTGTTACTGTGTTCTTCACCACCATATACTTGCAGAAAAAAATAAAATGCCAGTTTCACTTAAGAATATTCTTGGTGAAGTAATAATTAATTATTTTAAATTAATTAATTATGCTTCAATGGTGCACATCCTTTTAATATTTTGTGTGAAAAAAATCAGAAGGAGACATGAAGTATTTCTGCTTCCTACTGAAATACAATGGTTGCCTCAAGAAAAGCACTTGTGTGATTGACTTACAAGCTAAACTTGCATCTTTCATGGAACCCAATTTTTACCTGAAAGAATGCTGAGAGACAAACGATGGTTATTCAGACTTAGATATTTGACAGACATTTTGATGAAAATGAAAAAAGTGAACTTGTCACCTCAAGGACAAAAACTGAAGATTTTTGCCAATAATAAATTCCAAGATTTCAAATGAAAATTGGATTTTGTAAAACTTGTATTGGCCAATATGAATATGACAGTTCACAATACCCAAAATTTTTTCTGATGAGATTTGTGATGCTATTAATGATTGTGATTTTTTGATATTGTATGATAAAGTGTGTCCAAGTTTGGGAGATCTGCATAAATTATTGGATTGATATGTTCTAAATGACCGAATCACCGTGTTACAAAATCATTCATGGATGAAAGATTTATTCAAAATGTAAGATACACCAATTAATTTTAGTGTAACAGACTTCAAAAGTTTTTTGAAATGTTTTTAGATACTACCTTTTAACTAATCTTAAGAAAGTACCATTTGTTAAGTTCTGATGTAGTATCAAAGAACGTTATTCACAATGATCTGAAATGCCTATTCAAATAAATTCTCTCTTTGCCAACCACATATCTATGTGGACTGAATTTTCTTCATATACTTAGAACAAAAAAACATACTGCAATTGACTGAATGCAGATATGAGAATATGACTGTCTTCTTTTAGACCAGACATTAAAGAGATATGAAAATGTAAGCCAATAACACTGTCTTCAATAAATTGTTCTTTTTTAAAACATATAGTTATTTTTCATGAAAATATTATTTTATTTTTTTTATTTTTTGGTGAGGAATATCAGCCCTGAGCTAACATCTGTTGCCAATCCTCCTCTTTTCACCGAGGCAGATTGGCCCTGGGCTAACATCCGTGCCCACCTTCCTCTGATTTATATGTGGGACGCCTGCCACAGCATGGCTTGATGAGGGGTGAGTAGGTCCATGCCTGGGACCCGTACCTGCGAAACCCCAGGCTGCCGAAGCAGAGCCCACAAACTCAACCATTATGCCTCTGGGCCGGCCCTTATGAAAATATTATTAATAATATATATGTTTGCCATTACTTTAAATACATTAAATAAATAATTAAATTTTTAAAATTTTAATTTCTAGGGGCCGGCCCAGTGGCATAGCAGTTAAGTGCGTACACTCCACTTCGTCGGCCCCGGGCTCACAGGTTCGGATCCCGGGCGAGCACTGATGCACCACTTGTCAAGCCATACTGTGGTGGCGTCCCATATAAAGTAGAGGAAGATGGGCACAGATGTTAGCTCAGTGCCCATCTTCCTCAGAAAAAAAGAGGAGGATTGGCAACAGATGTTAGCTCAGGGCAAATCTTCCTCACCAAAAAAAAAAAAAAAAAGAAAAGAAATTGTAAGTTTCTAATAATAATATTTATAGCTATAACTCACATAAACCCTCTTCAGGGTCCTCAATAAAATTTAAAGAGTGTAAAGGAATCTTGAGACAAAAAAAAATAGAGAAACACTGTTCTAAATGACTAAGAGATAAAGGATATGACAAAAGTCATCCATAAATCCCCTCCTTTATGAAACCTTCTGTTGCAAAGCCCTGGATGTAGTTTCTCCTCTTTGCTCTCTTTATATCTCATACATATATCAACATGTTCTGTGTATTTTTATGTCATTATGTCAACTAAATTATTAGCTCTTTGAGAACAGAGCCCAAAACTAACTCCTCATTTAACAGTGTGTTTAGCAGCGACTGGCAATGTGCCTGGCCTGAAGTGTTTACTTATTGAAGATTTGTTGAACTCAGTTAATCTTGGTCACTTTTTTTTCAGACTTATTTTGATTATTTAGTGGCATATAAACACAGTCTCAGAGAATAAGTTCACAGTGGGGAAAGACTCATTTTATCATTGATAGTTAACTGCCTGTTGTACTACCCTTAAAGAGAAAGATTGCATACTGACGCCTTCTATTCAACGAGTGTTTATTTGGGGTAATGACAGTAGCTGCAGAGTGTGTTGCTTCTTGTATCGCTCTGCACAGCCCTATAACTCAAACAGGGCCCTCTCCCTTTCTTCAGCTCTTGCCTGTGAGGCTCCATTGCAAAAACCATCTGTTGTCAATGCTGTTATAAACATGACTCACATGAATTACCTCCATGCACACACAGTGATTGGAATATAAGGAGATGGCGTCATTACACAGTCCTTGGCACCGCAGGGTAGGGCACAGTGGGCAGAATGTGCCCATTTGGTTTCAACTCTATGAGGAATTAGGGTCAACAGCAAGTGCCTGTATTTTCTATCTGCTCAAGAGAGGAAGGAATAATGAATATAATGTAATAAATTGTTTGCTTTATGCTTTATTTATAATTTTATTGATATCATAGGACCATTACAGTGCTTCATTACAGGCTTGAGCACCCACAGTGAAAACTTTCTAAAGTTTCAGGAGTTTAAGAAACATATACAGCAAAAAGAGAGGGAACTCTCATTTTATTCATCAGTATATATTTGCCAAATCTCTCTTCTGCACACAGCCCTGTTTTAGATACTGTAGAAAGTGTGGAAGACAAATGATATGACATAAAGATTATATATACATAAATTACCTACATACATTTTTACCATAGCTATATTGGCAACTATGTGTATTTCTATATCTGTATATCTAAGTATCTATCTGTGTGTCTTTCTTTCTGACTACATTCCTGTAAAATAGGGATTTACTGTTATGATATCTAACAAAAAGCTTTTCATACAATGGTCAATAGGAAAACATTAGTTGATAAAACAAAAGAAAGAAAGAAAACAAAAATTCTGCACACTTGAAATATTCTCTATGGTAGGCATAATAATGGTCCCCCAAAGATGTCCACATCCTAACCCCAGGAATCTGTGAGTACGTTACTCTACATGTCAAAGAGATTTGGTAAATTTAGAACCTTGAGATGAGAGTATTGTGGATTATCCAGGTGTGATCAATTTAATCACTCCATAAAAGTAGAGAACTTTTCCTGGCTATGGTCAGAGTATACTGCGACAAAGGGAAAACTAGAGCCTTCAGAAAGAAATATAGCCCTGCCTGTACCTTGATTTTAGCCCAGTGAGACCCAGGCTGTACTTCTCCAGGAAGGTAAAACAATGCATTACTGTTGTTTTAAGTCACTAAATTTATGATAATTTGTTACAGTACCAATAGGAAGCTAATATACCCTCATTCTTGGCAGTTTATGCAAACTGTATTATACTCTACCCAGCATGGTCCTACAAGTGCATCCATTAGCATACATTTTTATCCCCTAGTCACCACAAACAAATCTTGATGAATCCCTCCTTTTGATCGCCTTAGGTTCCAGTCATGACTTTGTTATTTTAACTTTTTTCCAAGTTATGCAATATTTGTTTGTGTGTCAATTACCTCTATTGAACCCTTTGATGCCAGAGGTGACTCTTGGCTGTGATTTTATTGTCATGGAACATGGAAAGTTTCTTAGTAATCACTTTTGGTAAAATTAACTACCTCATTATTTAAGTCTGACATAAGTCAGACCTTCTGTATAAAATAATCTGTTTACATGTGTTTATTATTTATGAATATAATTTCCTTTTTTTCTATCCATGTGATAAATACACTTTCTTTGATCTAAACTTCCTATAGTAGTTATTGTTTGTGTTGCTTAGTATTGTGTTATTTGTAGTTTTTTTTTCCCTAATTGGCTCAAATATTTTAATTCCCCAGCTAAAGACACAAAATCTTGAAGATAATGGCAAATGTTTTAGTTCTCTTAAATTTTCCCACTTTAGTGTTCACAGATGAATTAAATCACTTTGTTTAAAGATTTCTAGGTGAGGGTAGGAATAGTTTACAGGCATTTTTTCTCGTTATCAAATCCAATTTAAAGGTAAAAAATAATATATTTTAGAGGATTCCATATGCCTTTGAACCAAGGTATTTGATAAATGTCTAATTTAGTGTATGTCCAGTAATATAATGGCAATTCCGTAAGGACAGATGTTTGAAATATTATCTGATACTCAAAGAGGGAATCATACAACAAATTAGGAAGATTACAGAATGAAAACAGTTACAATTGTAGGGGAAAAAAACACCATTTAAAAATAGGGAAAAGTATGACCTTTGTATTTATAGAGTACCTTTATTGAAGGTACTCTAAGTGCCTTACTAGTGACAAGCAGGAGACACAGACATCTATTAACATTTCAAGAGGAAAAATGTCATATAGATGCCAGCTTACTGTTATAACTGACAAGGAAATTGAACAAACACATTTAAGCGGCTGCCTCAGTCACTTAAGGGGTATGAACATTAGCCTCCTAACGAGCACTTGTAAATTATGCAAATGCTCTGCATTATTGATATAACATAGTTACTTTATTGGATTTTGATAACATGTCAAAACATCTTGAACCTCATCTATCCAAGGAGCTCAATTCACTACTTTTTTTAGGTTTCTGCACAGCTCACTGGCACCATAAAGTTGACAAAGTCCAAAGTTTTTGCATGATATTTATGCCCTTTCACAGTCATTATTAACCTATCTTTCTTGGGCTGGTCTCCTTTATGAGAAAGTGATCTTTTGAAAAGGAAAGATGTTCAGGGGTGACATTCAGGAAGGAGAAGCTGTCAGGTGCTAAAACAAGTCAGATTCACTGTTTAGGGGGGTCCTTGAATGGACAGTATCTTCGAGGATGCACATTTCGTGCAGGATGTTTGTGTTTTGTAGGGGATTTGGGCTACAGTATGATCATGTCTTCTCCCCATAACCAGTAACTATGTTCCTTCCACACAGAGACCATACATTTACTTAGTATTTTTTAAATCTGAGATCGCCTAAAGAGTACCTTAGATATAGTAAATAATCAATGAACACCTGTTATATGATTTAGTTTATTTAGCCTATATAAATTTTTATCCATATACAATTTTTGAAAGTTATTGTAGTGAGACTGATATGTTTTTATGTCCATCTCTTTCCGTATGTATTTCATCTAGAGAAAGTGCATGGAAAATACAGGCAATGTGTTAGTAAATTGAAATAAAAGTTTATCCAGGAGGAAAGCATTTTTGACTACATTCAATACACAGCCTAATTAAGAGCAGAATAGAATAGACTGCTTTGCTGAGTAACACAGTCACACCTCACACACTAACATATAGGTGACCTTTGGTGCTTAATTTAACCTCCCTGACTCTCACGGTTATAGATTAACTCAATAAAAACCTAAAGAACAGGTTGATGGCACCAGCAAAGGGAAGCATCTGTGGTGATCGTTGTCTGAAGAAAGGACATGCGATGATCTGCACATGACTCAGGTTAACATCACTTTAGTGCTGTGTTCTTGTGTAACCCCAGGGAGGAGAAAGTGCTTATTATTATCTTGGAGGAGCATAAAAGGGACAACATAGTTTAAAAAGAAACAGCTGGAGTGTGATCTAATCTCCATGTTCCAATTTACTTATGTATAAAACACACATAAAAAATTAAACCTCACTGAACAATTTGCCTGCTCTCTGTTCCTGGCATGCCTCAGCCCTGCTAGAGCAGCAGTCCTGGCTTGACAGAACCCAGGGATGCCTTTAAATAATAAATAGATTATTTAGAGAACATAGCTTTTATAAATTTAATATTAATTTGACTACACCGTGGTAATTATGTCTGAATCATAAATATATCCTCGTATTCAGGATTCCCTTGTCAATGTCACTTGACCCCCCTTAACTATGACAGCAGGAATGGTGGAGCTCTGCACCAGCTTTGGGGAGTGACATCAGATTAAATTAAGCTCTCATGCATTTATGGATCAGCGTAGAAAAGCAGGAATACCTCCATAAGGGATGAATAATGCATCAGAAAGTCGTTCTGTAGTTCCCTGGTCATGTGTAGATAATGTGAACTAGTGGCCCTGCATAAAGCTCCCAATATGTTTATAATAACAAGAGAATGTGCTTTAAAATTTTACATTATATGTTTCAATATTTTTGTAGAAATTATTTATCAGCAAAAGTATGTTTTTTCCACCAGTATAATTTTCTGTCAATGATTTATTGTTGTTATCAATTGAATACTTCCTATACGCTCAGGACTGTATTAAGCAAAAACAATAAAAAAAAACACCCCTTAATCTTTTTTTTTTTCTTTTTTTTCATGAGGAACATTAGGCCTGAGCTAACATCTGATGCCAATCCTCTTTTTGCTGAGGAGGATCGGCCCTGGGCTAACATCCGTATCCATCTCCCTCTACTTTATATGGGACGTTGCCACAGCATGACTTAACAAGTGGTGCATCAGTCCACTACCAGGATCCGAATCTGTGAACCCCAGGCCACCAAAGCAGAGCACGCGAACATAACTGCTATACTATACCACAGGGCCGGCCCAAAAAGACACCCCTCAATCTTTAAGAAATGAAAGGATCATACGTCACCTCAGAAAACATTAGGTTAGCTACTATAAAAAAGAAAACCCAGAAAATAACAAGTGTTGGTAGGAATGTGGAGAAATTAGAACTCTACTGCACTGTTGGTAAAAATGTCAAATGGTGGAGGTGTTCTGGAAAACAGTGTGGAGGTTACTCAAAAAATTAAAAATAAAACTACAACATCATACAACAATTCCACTTCTGGGTATATATACAAAAGAATTGAGGCAGAATCTCAAAGAGATATTTGTACAACCATGTTCATAGCAGCATTATTCACAACAGCCAAGAGATAGAAGCAATCCATTTGTCTATCGAGTGCTGAATAGATAAACAAAAGGTGGTATATCCATATAATGGAATATTATTCAATTTTATGTTTTTATTTTTATCTATTTATTTTTTTGCTGAGGAAGATTTGCCTTGAGCTAACATCTGTGCCAATCTTCCTCTATTTTGTATGTGGGACACCGCCACAGCATGGCCACCAATGAGTGGTATAAGTCCTCGCCCTGAATGGAACCTGGGCCGCCAAGGTGGAGCATGCCAAACTTTACCACTAGGCCATGGGGCCGGCCCCCTATTCAGTTTTAAAAAGCAAGGAAATTCTGATACATGCTACAGCATGGATGAAACTTGAGACTTGAGGAAATTATGCTAAGTGAAATAAGCTAATCACTAAAAGAGAAATAACTATATGATTCCATTTGTTTGAGCTATCTAGAGTAGTCAAACTCAGAAACAGAAAGGTGATGGTGGTTGCAGAGGTTGGGGGGAAGGGGAATTGGGGAGTTTTTAATGAGTATAGAGTTTCAGTTTTGTAAGGTAAAAAAAGTTCTAAAGATTCGTTGCACAACAATGTGAATATATTTAACACTGTTGAACTATACACTTAGAAATTGTTAAGATGGTAAATTTTGTTATGCACTTTTTATCATAATTTTTTTAAAGTATGTATTTATAATTGTCATATACACATGATACAATTAGAAAATTACATGAGTGAGCATATAGCTAGACACTGAATACACACAGGTGGTACATATGGAGCTAATACTTAGCTAGCATGCAGTGGGCTCAGAGTACCAGCTGCTTTGATTGCTCAGCTATTCATTTAAGCCATTCAATCTGGTTGGATGCTGCTCACTCATTATCCGTACACACACACACACACACACACACACACACACACACACAAATATTAAACATGCACATTCATCGTATCTCTCATTTACAGAGCTGGAGAAAAGAGGGAAGGGGGTGGCACAGACAGAAACAGAGAAGCCTGATCCTCTCAAGTAAAGCAACAAGACCCGAATACATACATTCCTTAGGAGAATCTGCCTGCGGCAGGGTAAATAGATAAGAAATAGAGCCACCAGGTCTCCATTAGTCCAAAAACATCAGGTGCCAGAGATGGGGAGTTGAAATCCCACTGTCCAACAAGAAGGAGAGAGGCAAGGCTAGGGAGTAAGGAGGATGGTTTGTGCGATTTTAAAAAGAGATGAAGAGATACTGGAAAAGTCGCAATATGTGAGGGAACTGGATGAGGGAGACATGAGGAAATAGATGAAGGGAGGGAGAGACGAGAGAGGAGAGAAAGGAGAAAGAGAGAGAGAGAAAGAAAGAGCATAGCCTCTCCCTTCAGGATGTTTGAGACAAACAAAAAGCTTGAGGTAATGTGAAATTATGTTTGGCCACTAAAATCTCATTCTTGTATATTTTATACTCCTCTACCAAATGTTTAAAGTATGAACTATAGGGGAGAGCTCTGTATGAGATTTGAATCCTGATATGTGTAGTCTGACAAAGAGGGGGCCTGGTTTTGAAATCAAACAGACCAGATTCGAACCCTCACTCCATATCTAATTACACAATGACCTCATACCACCAAAGCAGGAGCCAAAGTCTTTGTCTTAGTCTTTGTGGTCCCATGTGATGAGATTACACACTTCTGAGGAAGTTCCCTTCTGTTCTTACTTTGCTGCAAGTCTTCATAACAGCAGTCTGTTGGGTTGTGACAAATGTTTTTCCTGCATCTATTGGGATGATTACATGGTTTCTATTTTTCACATTTGTTAATAGTGTGATATGTTGATTGATTTTCAAATAGTAAATCAATCTTGTGTTCCTGGAGTAAACTGCACATGGTCATTATATCTTATCCCTTTACTATATCATTGGATTTGATTTACTAAAACTTTATTTAGGATTTTTGCATCTATGTTCAGGAGGGAGTATTGGTCCCTATTTTCCTTTTTGTGGTTCTGATATCATGGTAATTCTGATCTCATAGAATGAAATAGGAACTATTTCCTCCTTTGCATTTTTTTGGAAAAGTTTGTGTAGAATTGGTATTATTTCTTATTCGTTTGGTATACTTTAATCATTTTTTGTGATCTTTATTGTTTCTTTCCTTCTACTGTCTTTTGGTTTAATTAGGCTTCCTGTTCTAGGTTATTAGGGAAGAAACTGAGGACATGGATTTGAGACCTTTCTTCTTTTCTAATATTGTCATTTAATAATGTAAAATTCTCCTGTGAATTGCTTCAGCAGCAACCCACAATTTTTGATATTGTACATTTTTATTTTGACTCAATTCAAAATAAATTCTAATATCTGTTTTGATTTATTTTTTGTCTTGTGGGTAATTTAGAAATGTGTTATTTAATTTCAAATATTTGGGGATTTTCCAGAGATCTTTCTGTTATTTATTTCTAATTGTCAGAGAACATAGTTTTTATGACATGAATGCTTTTAAATTTATTGAGAGTTGGCATTTTTGTCCTAGAATATTTTCTATCTATCTTAAAAATATTTCATGTGCACTTGAGTGCATATTCTGCTGTTCTTGGATGGAGTGTTTTATAAATGTAAATTATGTCAAGGTCTTGATAGTGTTGCTTAAGGATTCTATATCACGACTGATATTTTGGCAGGAAATAGAATTCTAGGTTGACAGGTTTTTGTTTTTTTCCTTCTAGTGCTTTAAAGATCTTTCTCCACTATTATCTCACTTGCATTGTATATGATGAGAAATTTGCTCTCATTCTTCTCCCCTTTCCTGTGATTATAACATGTCTATTTCCTCTGGTTGCTTTTAAGATTTTCTCTTTTTCATTAGTTTTAAGCAATTTGATTACAATAGGTTTTGGTGTAGTTTTCATCATAAATCTTGTGCTGGGGTCATTGAACTTCCTGGATATGTGGGTTAATAGTTTTTATCAAATTTTTTAAAAGTTCACCCATTATGTGTTCAAATAATTTTTCTCCCAACACTTTGAGGACTTGATTTACATGTATCTGAGGCTGCGTGAAGTTGTCCTACAGCTCAGTGAAGCTCTATTCATGTCTTAAAATTATTTTTACTCATCGTGTTTCACCTTGTACAGTTTCTATTACTATGTCTTCATGTTAACTAACCTTTTCTTCTGCAATATTTGATATTTATGTAAGCTCATTTAGTATATTTTCATTTAGGACACTAAAGTTTTCATCTCGAGAGATATGTTTTAGATCTTTTATTTTTTTATTTATTTGTTTGTTTTTAATTTTTTTAATTTTTTTTAATTTTTTTTTAATGAGGAAGATTTGCCTTGAGCCAGCATCTATGCCAATCTTCCTCTATTTTGTATGTGGGATGCCACCACAGCATGGCTTGATGTAGGTCCATACTTGGGATCTAAACCTGCTAACCCCAGGCCACTGAAGTGGAGTGCATGAACTTAACCACTACACCACTGGGCCAGCCCGTTTATTTATTTGTTTTTTTACTGAGGAAGATTGACCCTGAACTAACGTCTATTGCCAGTTTTCCTCTATTTTGTATGTGGGCCACTGCCACAGCATGGCCACCAACAAATGATGTAGGTCTGTGCCCAGGAACTGAACCTGGGCCACTGAAGTGGAGTGCACTGAACTTAACCGCTAGGCCACTGGGGCTGGCCCTGTTTTAGGTCTTTTAAATATCTTCATATCACTCCTTAATGTTCTGAATGTATGCAATATAGTTATAACTATTTTAATGTCTTTGTGTGCTAATTCTACATGTCAGTCTGAGTCACTTTTGATTATTTTTTTTCACATAGGAGGGGTCATATTTTCCAGGTTCTTGCATGCCTGATTGTTTTGATTGTGAGCCAGACATTGTTAATTTTAGCCAGTTGTGTGTCAGATGTTTTGTTTTCCTATAAACCCTCTAGACAGTGAGTGCACAGCGGGAGTGCCCCTGGGATAGCACATGTGAAAGAAAGTGCCCCTCCCCCCAGCCTGATGCGCCAGCTTGCCAGTTGGCCAGAGTAGGGGACTCCCGCCACAGCACCTGTGCACCTATGTGTGTAACTAGGTGGCCAGCAGGCAAATGCAGATAGGCTCTGGTCAGCACAGCTTCCAAAGGACAGGCACAGCTGCCAGGGATCACAGCAGGCTCAGAATACACAGCTCCTGCCCCTCACAGTGGCAGCAGGTGGAATCTGTGACCAGATACAACCACTATATGATGGCACTGGTAAACCCCATCAAATAGGATGAAGAGGTATAATAACGCTCCAGACCAGAAAGAAAATGACAAGTACCCACAAATCGAAAGTACCCTGAAGTCACAGAACTTTACAAGCTAAATGACAGAGAATTCAAAATAGTTATCATAAAGAAACTCAATGAGTTACAAGAAAACTCAGAAAGACAGCTCAATGAAATCAGCAATAAAATTAATAAACAGAGGGAATTCTTCAGAAAAGAATTGAAACTATAAAAAAAAACCCAGAAATGTTGGAGATGAAAAAAACAATGGATGAGATAAAGAAAAATCTGAAATCTTTAAATAACAGAGCTGATATTATGGAGGACAGAATTAGTAATTTAGAGGAGAGAAATATAGAAACGCTTCAGATGGAGGAGGAGAGAGAACTAAGACCAAAAAGAAATGAAGAAATTTTCCAAGAAATATCTGACTCAATTAGGAAATGCAACATAAGGACTGTAAGTGTTCCAGAGAGAGAAGAGTGGGAGAAAGGAGCAGAGAGCTTGTTCAAAGAAATAATAGCTGAAAATTTCCCAAACCTGGGGAAGGAGCTGGAATTACATCTAAATGAAGCCAGGAGAACACCTAATTACATCAATGTAAAAAGACCTTCTCCAAGACATATATTAGTGAAACTGGCAACAGTCAATGACAGAGGAAAAAGATTAAGGGAAGCAAGGCAGAAGAACATAACCTACAAAGGAACCCCTATCAGGCTTTCAGTGAATTTCTCAGCAGAAACATTACAGGCTAGGAGCGAGTGTGGAATGATATATTGAAAATTCTAAAAGACAAAAACTTTCAGCCAAGAGTACTCTATCCAGTGAAAATATCCTTCAGCTATGATGGAGAAATAAAAACTTTCCCAGATAAACAGAAGCTGAGGGAGTTCATTACCACAAGACTCCCCCCTACAAGAAATGATCAAGAAGACCCTCATACCTGAAAAAAAAAAAGGGTTTACAAAGCCTTGAGCAAGCAGATAAATAGGCAGACAAAAATCAGAAGTTTGCAGCTCTCTATCAGAACAAGTTAGCAAACAATTATAACATTAAAGATAAAGAGAAGGAAAATATCAAAAATAACTATAATCACTTAATTTTAATTGCAAACTCACAACACAAAATGGAATAAGTTGTGACAACAATAACTTAGATGGGGAAGAGGAAAGGGATGGAACCTGCTTAGGCTAAGGAAATAAGAGGCTATCAGAAAATGAACTATCTCATCTATGAAATCTTTTATGCAAACCTCACAGTAACCACTAAAAAAAATAAGAATAGAGACACAAATGATAAATAAAGAGAAAGCTGAGAAAACCATCATAGAGAGCCATCAAACTGAATTGGCAGTTGGAAATATACAGGACGAGAAATAAGGGAAATACAGAACAACTGGAAAACAAGTGCTAAAATGGCAGTATTAAGTCCTCATATATCAATAATCACTCTAAATGTAAATGAATTGAATTCTCCAGTCAAAAGACACAAAGTGGCTAGACGGATTAAAAAACAAGCCCCAATAATATGCTGCCTCCAGGAAACACATCTCAGCTCTAAAAACAAACACAGAATCAGAGTGAAGGGTTGGAAGACAATACTCCAAGCTAATGGCAAACAAAAGAAAGCAGGTGCTGCCATACTTGTATCAGACAAAGTGGACCTCAAAATAAAAAAAGGCAATGATAGACAAAGAGGGGCAGTATCTAATGATAAAAGGGACATTCCACCAAGAGGACATAACACTTATAAATATATATGCACCTAACACAGGAGCACCAAAGTACATAGAGCAACTATTAACAGACCTAAAAGGAGGAATTAACGGCAACACAATAATAGTAGGAGACTTCAACACTCCACTTACATCAATGGATAGATCATCCAGACAGAAAGTCAATGAGGAAATAGTGGAATTAAATGGAAAACTAGACCAGATGGACTTAATAGATATATATAGAACACTCCATCCAAAAACAGCAGAATACACATTCTTCTCAAGTGCACATGGAACGTTGTCAAAGATAGACCATATGTTGGGAAATAAGGCAACTCTCAATAAATTTAAGAAGACTGAAATCAGATCAAGCATCTTTTCTGACCATAATGCTATGAAACTAGAAATCAACTACAAGAAAAAAAGCTGGGAAAGTGACAAATGTGTGGAAACTAGATTAGTGTATATGTACAGAAGTGGAGGAAGAGAGATTTTCAAATTTAACCCATACAAATAGGTTTTAGCAGCTAGTAAATTTTGCCATTTTTCTTTGTTTTTTTTTATTCTACTTTGCTAAATAAGCCTACCTAATCCTTTGATATTCCAAAATTCGTAAACACACATTCTTCACTTTCCCCATGCTATAAGTTGGTTTTTAGAGATTATATATGAGCCAAAGCAACCTTATTTAACTGGAGAAGTGGGATAAAATGAAAATGGTTAGGCATATAAATGACTAGTCACAATCTCCTAATTTAAAAACATGGGCAATGAACTACAGGGAATAAAAAAATCATATACAAACAAAATGAGGATATAAATAAAGAGAGAGAAATTACATAAAGGAACCAAGCAGAAATTCTAGACTGAAAAGTACAATAACTGAAAGGAAAAACTTACTAGAGAGGTTGAACAACAGATTTGAGCCGGCAGGAAAAAGAATCAGCAAACTAGAAGACAGGACAGTTAAAATGATTGAGTGTGAGGGGCACAAAAGAAAAAGAATGAAGAAGAGTAAACAGAGCCTAAGGGACTTGTGAGATACCACTAAACAGATCAACATACACGTTATGGGAGTCCCAGAAGGAGAAGAGAGAAATGAGCAGAATGAATATTTGAAGAAATAATTGACAAACACTTCCCAAATTTGATAAAATACATGAATCTACAAATTCAACAAGCTAAGCAAACCACAAGTAGGATTGCTTCCACTAGATCCAACCTAAGACACCTTATACAAGTGTTGAACGACAAAGAGAAAGACAGGACCTTGAAGGCAGCAAAAGAGAAGCAATGCATCAAGTTACAAGGGATCCTCAATAAGATTAACAGCTGATTTCTCATCAAAAACCTTGAAGGATAGAAGTTCGTGGATGAAATATATAAAGTACTGGCACAAAAAGAAATAACCAAGAAGTTCACAACCTGCAAAACTATCCTTCAAATATGAGTGAGAAATTAAGACATTCACAAACGAGCAAAAGAATGAGGAATTAGTTACCACTATACCTGCCCTAAATAAAATGCAAAAAGGAGTCTGTCAGGTTGAAATTAAATGATACTAAACAGTAACTCAAAGTGACGTGAAGAAATAAATATCTCCAGTAAAGATAAATACATGGGCAAATATAAAAGTCAGTGTTATATTTTTGAGTTGAAAAAATATATTTTTTATTTCCTACAGGATTTAAAAGATAAATCAATAAAAACAATCATAAATATGTTATTGAGTACACAAGATTTAAAGATATAATTTGTAGCAACAATATTTGTTGGGGAGGACAGAGATGTATAGGAGCAGAGTTTTTGTATGCTGTTGAAATTAACTTGGTATCAATTTGAACTAGATTGTTATAAATTTAAAATGTTAAGTGTAACCCCATGGTAACCATAAGAAAATATCTAAAAAATGTCCATAAACTAAGTGAGAAGGGAAACAAAAGTGTTCTCTACAAAAAAAAAAAAAAAAAATCAAATAAACACAAAAGAAGGCAATAATGGAAGAAATAAGAGAAATAAAAATGCTATAAGATATACATAAAAATGTATATTTTAGAAAATCTAACTGGAGGGGTAAGTCCTTCATTGTCAGCAATTAGTTTAAATGTAAACGGATCACCTCTCCATTCAAAAGGCAGAGATTGCTAGTTTCTGGTCCAGCATGTAAGAAGCATGGAAGTTGCCACTCCAATCTAACAAATAAAAAGCTGAACAAACTAAAAACTCAACAATGCTTCTTAGATCTGTCAGAAAAATGACGTCACAGGGCAAACAACCACCACAAAAAACAGAGACAGATAGAAGAATACAGAGAATCACATCTTACTGGAGCAAAAATCCATGAGCAGAAACCTTCTGGGAACCAGTAGGAGAGAATGAAAACTTGAACTGTAACTGAGAAATTGTTGGAGGCTCAGTGTGAACAAGTCTGAGAGTAAAAACTTCAGGGTGGCCCAAAAATAGGGACCCTTCACACTTTTGCGAGTTTAACCTCCAGGAACTTGATCAGCTTCTCACAGTGAAGAGCTAAGAAAAATCCTCTATGCTTCTGGCAGGAAGAGGGGAAAAGTAGCTATTTTGAAATCAATAGCAGAAAGATAGCTGGAAAAATCTCAAAATACTTCGATTAACCATGACAATTCTGAATAAAACATGAGTCAAAGAAATGAACTCTGAAAAAAAATTTTTTAAAGATTTTTAACTAAGTAAAACTGAAAACACAACCTGTCAAAATTTGTGAGATGCTGCAAAAGCAGTGCTTCCAGGGAAATGTATAGCACTGAATGAATATATTAGAAAAAAAGAAAGATCTAAAATCAATAATCTAAATTTCCATCTTAGGCAGCTAGAAAAAGAGCAAATTAAATCCAGAGTAAGCAAAAGACAAGAAATAATTAAAATTAGAGCAGACATCAATAAAATAGAAAATCAATAGGAAAGATCAATAAGACCAAAAGTTAGTTATTTGAAAAGATCAATAAAATTGATAAGGCTCTAACCAAGCTAAGAATAAAAGAGAGAAAACATATCACTAATATCAGAAATGAAAGAAGTGGCATCATGACAGGGCCTATGGACATTATAATGATAATAAAGAAATATTATGAACAATTCTATGTCCACAAATTTGATAACCCAGATGAAATGAGCCAATTCTTCGAAAGACACAATCTACCAAAATTCACATAAGAGGAAACAGATAGTTTAAATAGGCCTATATCTACCAAAGAAATTGAATCAATAATTAATAACCTTCCAAAACAGAAAACATCAGATCCAGATGGGTTCACTGATGAATTCTATCATATAATTAAGGAAGAAATTACACCAATTCTCCACAACCTCTCCAGGAAGATAGATGCAGAGAGAATACCAATACTTCTTAACTCATTCTATTAAGCCAGCATTATCCTAACACCAAAACCAGACAAAAACATTACAGAAAAGGAAAACTACAGACCAATATCTTTCATAAACATAGATGAGAAGTCACACACAAAATGTCAGCAAATTGAATCCAACAATGTATAAAAAGAATTATACACCACAATCTAGTGGGATTTATCCCAGGTTTGCAAGGCTAGTTAAATATTTGAAAATCATTAATATAACTCATCATATCAACAGTTCAAAGAAGAAAAATCATAAAATCATATCAATAGATGCAGAAAAAAGCATTTGACAAAATCCAACACATATTCATGATAAAAACTCTCAGTAAACTAGGATTAGAGGGGAACTTCCTCAAAATGATAAAGATCATCTACAGAAAAACTACAGGTAATACCATACCTGATGATGAGAAACTAAAGGTTCTCACATTAAATTCAGGAACAAGGCAAGAATGTTCCCTATCATCACTCCTTTGCAATGTTGTACTGGAAGTCCTAGCTAATGCAAGAAGATAAGACAAAACCAGACAAGGATAGGAAAGGGAGGGGAAGAAAAGGTATACAGATGGGGAAGCAAAAAGTAAAACTGTCTGTGTTCGTAAGGACATGATTACCTATGTAGAATATTCAAAATAATTGACAAAAAAGCTCTTAGAGTTAGTAAGCAATTACAGCAATGTTTCAAGAAACAAGGTTTACATGTAAAAGTCAATCACTTTTCTATATACCAGCAATGAACAAGTGGAATTTTAAATTAAAAACACAATGCCATTTACATTAGCACCTCTCAAAATGAAATATTTAGGTGTAAATCTAACAAAATATGTACAAGATTTATATGAGGAAAATTACAAAACCCTGATGAAATAAATCAAAAAGAATTAAATAAATGGAGAGATATTCCATGTTCATGAATAGGAAGAATCAATATTGTCAAGATGTCAGTTCTTCTCAGTTGATCTATAGGTTCAGCATAATCCCAATTAAAATCTCAGCAGGTTATTTTGTGAATATCAATAAACCGATTCTAAAGTATATATGGAGAAGCACAAGACATATAGCAGCCAGCACAGTGGTGAAGGAGAACAAAGAGTACAAACACTACCCAACTTCAGGACTTACTATAAAGGCACAGTAATCAAGACAGTGTGGTATTGGTGAAAGAATAGATAAAAAGATAAATTAAACAGAACAGAATCCAAAAATAGGCCCAAATGAAAATATAGTCAACTGATCTTGGGAAAAGGAGCAAAGGCAGTACAATGGAGCAAAGACAGTCTTTTCAACACATGATCTAGTATCAAAAAAAAATATTATATAGACACAGACGTTACATTCCTCACAAAAATTGACTCAAAATGGATCATAAACCTAGATATGAAACCCAAAATTATAACATTCCTAGAATATAGTACAGGAGAAAATCTAGATGACCTTGGGTATGACAATTACTTTGTAGACACAACCCCAAAGGTACAATCCATGAAAGAAGTAATTGATAAGCTAGACTTCACTACAATTTTAAAAATCTGCTCTGGGAAATACACTGTCAGAATTAAAAGACAAGACACAGACTGTGAGGAAATATTTGCAAAAGATGTATTTGATAATGTACTGTTATGAAAAATATACAAAGAACTCTTAAAACTCAACAATAAGAGGGGCCGGCCCAGTGGTGTAGTGGTTAAGTACGCCCCTTCTGCTTCAGCGGCCCGGGGTTCGCAGGTTTAGATCCCGGGCACAGACTTGTGCACCGCTTATCAAGCCATGCCGTGGTGGCGTCCCACATATAAAGTAGAGGAAGATGGACATGGATGTTAGCCCAGGGCCAATCTTCCTCAGCAAAAAGAGGAGGATTAGCAACAGATGTTAGCTCAGGGCTATCTTCCTCACACACACACACAAAAAAACCCAAAAACCTCAACAATAAGAAAACAAACAACTGGCTAGCAGATTCCAACAGATAATAAGCAATTCACATGCAAGCACACTTTTCAAATACAAACCAACCAACCTGACCCACACCCTCACCACCGTCTTTATCAGGCTTTCACAGTCTGGGCCACTATACACCTGCCCTAATCACCCCAGGGCCAGGTACCAAATACCTCGCAATAGGCCCTGTGTCCCAGAGCCCACTGAAATGACTCAAACTAGCCAATCCTAAGTCTGCTTATCCTACCTTTCTCTTTCTTTCCTGAGGAAACTATAATAAATTCTCTTGCTCATGGTTCCTGCCTCTCCCTTTGCCTCCTGGAAGAGCCTGGTGCTTCACCATGAGCACTCTCTTTGGCATGACATGACTTCTCTTGAAAACTGCGAGTAACAAATTATCTTTTCAATGGCAAACATCTCCTGCTCTGGATCTTGACTTTACTTTACCTAAAATTTTCTATTAATACACTATATTTTAAAACACATTTAAAGACGAATTAACACCGATCCTTCTCAAACTTTTCCAGAAATAGAAGAGGAAGGAACACTTCCTAACTAATTTTATAAGCCCAGCATTACTCAGAAGCTGGAAAAAGACACTGCAAAAAAGAATGTAACAGACCAATATCCTTAATGAATATAGATACACACATCCTCAAAAAAAAAAAAAAAAAAAAAAACCAAACTGAACCCAGCAGCATATTGACAAGATTATATATCATGACCAGGTGGAATTTATTCTAGGAAGCAAATTCAAGAAAAGAAAATCAATCAATGTAATACACCACATTAATAGAATTAATGAAAAAAAATCCACATGATCATCTCAATTGATGCAGAAATTTTTATGATAAAAACACTTAGAAAACTGGGAACAGAAGTGAATTTCCACAATATGATAAGAGACATTAACGAAAACCCCACAACTTATATTATATTCATTGGTAAAAGACTGCAATCTTCCCTGCTAAGATCAGGAACAAGACAAGGATGGCTGTTTTCATCATTGCTATGCAACATTGTACTGGAAGTTCTAGCCAGGGCAGTTACAAAACAGACAAAATAAAAGCAACCAAGTTGGAAAGAAAGAAGTAAAACTGTATTCGCAGATGGCATGATCCTGTATACTACAGCAAACCCTAAAGAATCCACAAAAAAAGCTACTAGAGCTATTAAATAAATTTAGCAAAGTGGAATGCTACAAAATCAACACACAATAATCAGTTGTGTTTCTACGCTCTTACAAAGAACAATCTGAAGAGGAAATTAAAAAGCAATTTCATTTAAAATAGCATACAGTAGAATAAAATATCTAGGAATAAATTTACCTACAGGATGAAATATTTGTACACCAAAAACTATAAAACATTGCTGAAACAAATTAGGAAAGACCTAAAATTAATTTAAAGATATCCTGTAGTTCATGGGTAGGAAGACTTAATACCGTTAAGATAGCAAAACTACCTAAGATGGCAATCTACAGATTCAACATAATCCTTATCAAAGTTCCGACAGCCATTTTTTTCAGAAATGGAAAAGCTGACCCTTAAACCCTTACAAACCAAGTATACATAAACTGATAAAGTTAAACAAAATCTACATTCAATGTAATATTATTCAGCTATATAAATTGAAATTCTGGTACATGTTACAACATAGATAAACCTTAAAAATGTCATGCCAAATGAAATAAGGCATACACAAAAGAGTAAATATTGTATGATTTTACTGATATAAAATATGTAGAATAAACAAAATTCATAGAGACAGAAAGTAGATTAGAGTTTACCTGGGGCTGGTGGGAGGGGGGAATGGATACAGAGTTTATGTTTGGAATGATGAAAAAGTTTGGAATTGGTGGCTATCATTATACAACAGTGTGATTGTAATTAATGTTCCTGAATTGTTCACTTAAAACTGGTTAAAATGGAAACTTTTATGCTATGTTTATATATACATATATATATATATATATATATATATATGCACACACACTAAATAAAAAATGTAAATAAATAAACAAGACTGGGTTTAGACTCTTACTACTCTTTGTCACAATTTTGATATTAGACAGGTCACTTAACCTCTCTTACTTATCTATTCATTTAAAAATTGAATACAAGATATGCTTATATGCCATTATAAGACATGAAGTGAGTAACTTACATTGCATATGCAAGGTGCCTCGCAGAGTACCATATCATACAGATGTTCCATATATATTCATTTTCCTTCTTTTCTTTCCTTACTTTCCTACTTTTATCTTTTTGCACCAATTGGTTAATTTGTTTTTACGTAATGACTCAGACTTCCAGTAATTTTTTTGAAATAAGCGTTTTGTTGTTTTATAATAGTTTTAGATTTTTTTAAAAAGATGTGAAAAGTTCCCATGTAACCCACATCCAGTTTCTGCAAATATTAACATCTTACATTATTACATTTGCCACAATTAATAAACTAACATTAGTTCGTTATTATTAACTAAAGTCTATACTTCATTTAGATTGACTTAGCTTTTAACTAATGTCCTTTTTCTGTTCCAGGATCCCATTCAGTATTCCACATTACCTCATTTATTTATCACGTCGTCTTGGATTCCTATTAGCTGTAACAGTTTCTTAGGCGCCTCTTCTTCTTGAGGACATTGATAGTTTTAAGGAGTAATGGTCAGGTATTTTGTAAGACAGTCCTTTATTGGAATTTGTCTGTGTGTTTTTTTTTTTTCTTTTTTTTGTGATCACATTCAAGTTTAGGTTTGGGGGAGGAAAACCACAGAGATAAAGTGCTATTTTCATCACATCATATCAGTAGTGCATACTATCAATATGACTCATTACAGTCGATATTAACCTTGATCACCTTGCTGAGGTAATGTTTGTCAGATTTATCTACTGTAAAGTTATTCCTATCTGCAGTTTTCATACTGTACTCTTTAGAAGGAAGTCATTATGTGTAGCCTACACTTATGGAGTTGAGAGTTATGCTTCACCTCCTGGAGGATAGAGTATCTACATAAATTATATGAATTCTTCTGCATGGGAGATTTGTTATTTTCCCTCATTTATTTATTTATTCAGTCATTTATTTATATCAGTATGGATTCAAGAATATTTATTTTACACTGTGAATGATAGTCTAAGACTACCTTATTTTTTTAATTGCTCAAATTTAATTTTCCATTGAGAGCTCTTTCAGTTGGCTCTTGTCTCCCTTTAGAATACTTCCATAATTGTGTTTGTTTGAACACTTTCTTACTCTCTGGTGTTACAAGATGCTCCAGGCTCATCTTGTATATTACCTGTTCCAGCCCTATAATTAGCTACTTCTCCACAGTGTGCTGGTTCCTTTTTCTGGAGAATGGTGTTAGAAACCAAGATCTGGACACTAGTTATGCTCATTGCTACTAAGGTGTCACTTCTTCTGGGCTCTCAGCTGACAGAGTGAGAACATATATGTATATATAATGAATAACCTGTGTGTATACATGTATCTATACATAAATATTTCTATATATATATCAATTTGTTCCAATATTAAACTAAACATAAGTTTATATTAATGTTACCAACTCTATTCCATTACCATAAGGATTATTTTAGCCATTTCCCCAGGCTTAGCTGTAATTTTCTACTCCAACAGCATGAAAACAGGCTCACACCATCTGCCATCCATTACATAATATCTCATTTCCAGTATAAAGGTATAGTGGTCTTAGAATTGTTAACCTGTACCTCTGTAGGAAACAACTGTATCAACCAGAGCAGAGCTTATGTATAGTTACTTTTGTCTTTAATATTATTTAGTATTTCACTCTTTTCCTAAGATACTTAGGTTACCATCTTTACCCATCACCTTTCTAGTGATGTTGCTTCATACATTTGTAATGCAATACAGTTAGATTTATTTGTCACAGTCTTTAGTCCATCCTTGAATTTCTCAGACTTCTAAATTATTGTTCATAACTTATATACATTAAGTTTCACTCTTTGTGTTGTAAAATTCTATAAATTTGGAAAAATGCCTAGTGTCATGTATACATCATGACAATGTCATAAAGAATAATTTCACTATCTCAAAAATTTCTGTGCTTCACCTATTTAAACCTCCATTGCCAAGTGTGTGTCAAATGACAATCTGTGTAACCCTCTTTGGAATTTTGGCATTTATAGAATGTCATATAAATAGAATCATACATTTTGTAGACTTTTACATTGATATTTAGCAATATACATGAAAAATTCATCCTTATATTTGCATAACTTAATGGTGTATTCCTTTTTGTCACTGAATAGTATTACCTTGTACAGATATACCAGTTTGGTTCTCTATTCAACTATTGAATATCTTAATTGCTTCCAGTTTTTGGCTGTTATAAATAATGCTGTTATAAAAATTTGCATGAAGTTTTTATGTGGATATATGTTTTCAAATTATTTGAGTGTATACCTAGGACTGTGCTTGCTGGTTCATATGGTAAAACTATGTTTAGCTTTGTAAGAAACTGCCGAAGTTTCTTCCAATGTGGCTGTACCATTTTGCACATTCACCAGCAATTAGTGATGGTTACTCTTGCCCCTCATTTTTGACAGCAATTATTATAATTGAGATTGCATTGAATCTATAGATTAAGTTGGGAAAAATTGACATCTTAATAATATTGAGTCTTCCCATCTACGAGAACAAAATCTTTCAATTTCTTTAAACATCCATTTTTTTTTAAACAATTCTCCTTTATTTTATTTTATTTTTTTGTGAGGAAGATCAGCCCTGAGCTAACATCCATGCTAATCCTCCTTTTTGCTGAGGAATACCGGCCCTGAGCTAACATCTATTGCCAATCCTCCTCGTTTTTTTTTTCCCCCAAATCCCCAGTAGACAGTTGTATGTCTTAGTTGCACATCCTTCTAGTTGCTGTATGTGGGACGCGGCCTCAGCATGGCGAGAGAAGCAGTGTGTCAGTGTGCGCCCAGGATCCAAACCCGGGCCACCAGTAGCGGAGTGCGTGCAGTTAACTGCTAAGCCACGGGGCCGGCCCCTTTCAATTTCTTTAAGTCTTTGATCTTCCATCAGTGTTCTGTAGTTTTTGGCATGCAGATTCTATATATATTTTGAAAGATTTATCTCCATGTACTTCAATTTTTGGTAGTATTATAAATAGTATTTTTTTAATTCTAATTCAAAATATTCATTGCTAGTGTATAGGAAAGCAATTGGATTTTGTAAAATAACCTTGAATACTGTGACCATGCTATACTCTCTTATTCTTAGAATATTTTTGCAGATTTTCTTTTGGATAGTCATGCTATATCCAAATAAAGACTGCAAGTAGATCTTGATACTTTAAACTTTAAATTATTGATATTTTCACATTTTTATTTTATTTGAGATGTAGTAGTATTAATAGTATCAGTATCAGTAATAATAATAATATTTAGAACATATAACATTTATGTGCCACACATTATTCTAAAACACTCTTCATATATTACTTTTTCATGTAATTTCTTTTAAGTTCTCTCCAGTTTTTTATTGTGATTCTATATTCAAATATCAAGCTAGAAGAAGACAATATACATGTTACCATTTGCAAGTGAAAAATTATTTGCATTTGCACAACACTGATTCTGAGGAAAGTCCATTTATTAAACCTCCACAACACTTCAATTCTCAGATAAGTTTCCTAATATTAATGCATTTTTATTAATATATATATTTTTATTCAATAGCCATTTTTCATGCCTACTATGTTTGAGGCTTATTAAAATATATATTATTTTCAGTCTGTTTACAAACATGCGTGGGTTGTCAGCTATAAACATGAACATTCTTAACGTTTTTATTCTAGCCTGGTTTAATCAAGGTACTTTGACTTTTTCTTAAATAAATGTTTTGAAACTTTAGAAATTTTAAAACCTCTGTTCTTTACAACTAAGCTAAAATTTATCTATGATTCTCTGAATGAAAAAAACACAAGGGGCATGATCTTAAAAGAATTAAGAACACTTACTGATTATTTTGTGTATTATGTGCTGATGAATCTACAAGTGATGTGTGGGAAATGCCATTTAAAGCAATGATATTAAAGAAAGTTGTTAATTAAGAGTATAAGTTTGGACCCAAAAATCTCTTTTTCCAAAATATGCTTGAAAAGTTATGACTAAAGAATCCCATGTCTAGGTTTTTCTTTAGCATGTAAACTGTCTTCCTGAGTAGATTTCCAGGTTTAAAGAAAACGTGGCATTTCATTTTGTAGTTGCTAATACCATGCTCATTAAAAACAGGGACTCCATAAATGTTGAGTATGTGGCTCTCAGGGAAAGACACAAGAAAGTCACTGGCAACTATTTGTAACTGGTATGAATCTCATTCCACTAACTCAGATATACAAGGAGCGTAGCTTTCTTTCTTTCTTTATTTAATTGAACTTTATTTGTATTTTCAGCTTTTATTCATTTTTGGGAGATAGACACACATGTAGCCCAAATACACCTGCATCATAGAATTCATTCTGCATCCAGTAAATCCACTTCTCCTTCTTCCTGGGGTGAAGAGAGTGCTTTTCCCTTTGGTTAGAAGGGGGCAGATAATGTATGATAATTGGCCTGTAACCTTGGTAATGGGGAGTCTGGCGATACTGGTGATGCATCATGGGGAACTTTTCCAGCTTGGCAGAATTGGCTCCAGTTGGCTATAACTACTCTGACTTGTTGTCCTTCACTTCGGGTATTTCTGAATGGAGTCCATATTTTTTTACTAGCGCTTTTAGAATTTTTTTGTAAGTCCTTTTTCTCCAAGTCCAGTGACTAAAGTTTTGACAATCTTTATTTTTCTTCTGGCGCTGGTCATGGCTAAGGTGTGACTCAAAAGCCATGGTGGGCTGCTTGAATTTATCACCCATGTCTGCCTCCTCCACTGCAGGGAGAGAGCCCAATGACTTTCTATCCAAATTTGAAGTTTTTAGTTTCCCTTGTCGAGCTTTAAGGTGGTTAGAAATCTTCTCTTTAAGCCTGGACAAGTCCCCTGCCCCCTTTCCCATGTCTATATTCTCTGGACTTTGCTTGTTTGGTTTGGTTTTCTATGAGACTTTGTACTTGGGCTTTTTGAGGTGGTTGTCTGAAGCTACCTCCAAGGAGGGAAAAATTTCTTGATGCTGCTGCCCTCTCTTTCCTTCTCTTTCTTGACACCCACAGAGGTTGGTTTCTCCCTTAGTCTATCCCCAGAGAGTGGCTTCAGTTTTTGTCTTTGGGGAAGGCCTTGTGTGATTGCTTGCTCATCAAAGCAGAGGACCTCTCACCACCCTTGGCATCCATGAGAGTTTTGTTTTGTTTTTGGTGAGGAAGATTCTCCCTAAGCTAACATCTTTGCCCATCTTCCTCTATTTTGTATGTGGGACGCCGCCACGGCATGGCTTGATGTGTGGTGCGTATGTCTGGGCCCAGGGTCCAAACCTGTGAAACCTGGGCCACCAAAAGGGCAGGCGAACTTAACCACTATGCCACCAGCCGGCCCACGGGAGCTATTCTTTGTAGGAAGACTTGTGCTCCTTGCTTTGGCTCACAACCACTTTCCTCTGGGGTTCACTCAGGTATGTTTTTTGACTGAGCACCACTCTGTCCTGAGAGGCATTAGTGGGGCCAGGCTTCTGATGGGGAATGATGGGCTCCTGGTCCTCCACCAGGGAATCTGTAATGGTCGACGAACATCTGTTGAGAACTGGTAGATAATGGAAGTGTCTGAATGTGGCCTTAACCAGAAGATTCCTGGTCTGAAGACGAAGAGTAAGAATAAGCTGGTGAAACTCTGTGGCACCTCTTTTCCTCCTCTCTCCTCTGGCCCCATCTGGGCTTCGTACCTGGGGGCGCACGTGGTAGGAGCATGTAATAGGAATACCAGAAGAAGAAAAGAAAGAAACAGAAGAAATATCTGAGCAATAGTGACCAAAAATTTTCCCAATTCAATGTTAGAAAGCAAACCAAAGGTCCAGGAAGCTCCGTGAGCACCAAGCAGTATAAACTCTTCATTTCTGTTGCAGTGTTTTTGATCTCTAGCATCAATTTTTGGTTCTTTCTTAGAATGTCCATTTCTCTTACATTATCCATATGTTCTTGGATGTTGTCTACTTTTTACATTAGCAATGTGCTCTCAGCATGTTGATCATAGCTTTTCAAAATCCCTGGTCTGATAATTTCAGCATCCGTGCCATATCTGAGTCTGTTCTGATGCTTGCTCTGTCTCTTTAAATTGTGTATTTTTATTTCAGTGTGCCTTCTAGTCTTTTGTTGAAAGCTTGACATGATGTACTGAGTCAAAGGAACTCTGGTAAATAGGTCTTTAGTGACATGGTGGTAAGGTTTGGGGAGAGGGGAAGTGTTCTATAGTCCTGTGATTAGGTCTCAGTCTTTTAGTGAGCCTGTGCCCCTCAGCTGTGAACTCCACAAGTGCCTCTCAGTCCCTCCTGCTCCCACTTTGGTGGGACAGGATGGCTGGAGGGAGCTGGAGTATTTCTTTTTCCCTATGTGAAAGGCTAGAGTGGGCTAGACTAGGGTATTTCCCTCCTCCCAGGTCAGTTAGGCTCTGAAAAAAACCCAATAGATTAGGCACTGGTAAAACAGTTTTCATCGAGGGCAGACCTTGTTAAGAAGAACAGACTGCTCCAGCATATTTCAAAATGGCCACTTTTCCTTCCTCCTTCCAGAAGCATGAGGGGGTTTTTCTCTGATATTCACTGTGAGAACCTTGTAGAACTCTAGGAAGTAAAAGTGTGGCCAGCCCTGAAGATTTTAACTCACAGACTTGTCCACACAAAGCCTCCAGAAAATTGCAGTTTGGGTTTTCCTACCCTAGCACCACCTCAGTAGCTGACATCTTCAGCTTATGTTCTCAAGAGACCTAGTTGTGTTTTGTTCCTTTGAGAGCATAAGGATAAGCATAATATGCTCCTATTTCTATCTGAGTTAAGTTGAAGTCAGTTTATTTCATGTGTGGGTAATCTTGACAAAAACAGCAGGACACTGTCTTGATGACTCAGGAAGAAATGATATTATGTTGGCACTGAGGCTGAAAGTTCCATGGCATGCTGGGTACAAAATACAGAATGATCAGGATGTGTGTGTGTGTGTGTGTGTGTGTGTGGTGTGTGTTTGTGTGGTGGGTGGTAGGAATAAGTGTTCTGGAGGGGAGGAAGAGAACATTGAAGTTGTTAACCAGGCAGGATTCTGGAAAGCTAGGCTAGAGCCAGAATGCAAAGGAATTTGGACCTGTAAAACAATGGGAAGCTGTCAAAGTTTAGCCGGCCTGTTTACTACCTCACATAAGCACCAGAAAGTGTTTACAAATTCATATTTCCCAACTTTCAAACAAGATTCTTTCTACTATTCTATATTGCCTCAAAAATTGTTGAATTTAGCTTTTATCCCATTTTTAACGGCAACAGAATCCCCTAATAAAGCTGCCAATTTTTCTAAATAAGTGATATTTTCAAATTCAGTCAGTATGTTGGGTTGTATCCAGTTATATGGGAGCCCAATGTGCCCAGTCTTCTGGTCTACCATCAACGAGCTGGGATTCAGAAAGTTGTGAGACACCAAATAGATATAGGCAAAAACCTGACTTGCAAATAGGATTGGGTCATGTTTGTGGCAATTAGTAGGGTTGATGCACCAGGTATGGCAGATAGAGGAAGCTGGAATGAAATCTTGGAATGAATAGGATTTAAAGTAAAAGAACTATGTCCAGGGTTCAAATCCCAGCTCCACCACTTATCAGTTAGTTCCAAACAACAACAAAACAAAAACAAATAATCTGCTTCTCGGAGTCTATTTGATGTGGATAAAAAAATAATATTTACCTTTACTTTACAGGGCCTTGCACCTATTATAAATAAGGCATATGTCAGAAGCAGATTCATTTCTTATAATTTCAAATCTGAATAAATAAAAATAGCATTTGCCTTTTAGCTGGCCATAGACTTTGAGTGCAAAAACGATTCCCAATAATCCAATTTTCCAGCAATATATCTCATGAACATAATCTAGGCCGGGGATAGGGGCGGCTGCTTATTAAGTAGGTGGCACAGTTCTGGGCACCAACACAGTGCTCAGCAAGTATTTTTGGTTTAAAATAAATTGAACACGTATTAAATATCTAGAGACGGGGATGGTGGACTTTTGTAATTCAGCTCATGAGAGACAATGGGGTTGTTTATTACCTATGTGTGGACCAAGAGTGCCAGGCAGGAAAAAAAAAAGTCCTTGTAAAGCTAATCTAACAAGCTAAAGCATATTCATTTATTGGAAGTCTTTGGTGTCATTCCTCCAGCAAGCTCCACATGCTGTGCATGGAATTTTTAAAGCATGGAATATTCAAAACTAGCACTGAAATAGTTGGAAAAAGAAAGTTGGGAAGAGTAAAGTCAGTGATGTTTAAGAAAAGTTGAGAAGAGCAGGCCACAGCAACTTTTAAAATTAACTTTATACTGTGAACTTTAGCACATACAGAAAATTGTATGAACGTATATATAACCTAGCAAACTACTCTCAAGTTAATAGACACTTTCTATCAAGGGAAAGAGCGTTGGCAGCACTCCAGGGCCTCTGAATACGCCTTCTGGATCACACTTCTCCTCCCCTGGAGGTAGTCATATCCTAACTGAAATGAAAATCATTTATTTGCTTTGTTTTACAGGCATACCACCTTACGATGCATCCACAAGTGAAACTATTGAGTTTTGCATGTTCTTGAGTTTTATATAAATAGAGTCATGCTACATGTATATTTAACATATTTTAATCAACATTAACATGTTAAAATGTCACTATGGTCTCATGATGTATTTTCCCTTTAAAAAATAATATATATTGATTAGCTCTGTCCACTGACAATTCGTAAAAGTAATGACCAAGTCAGTAACAACAAGCATCCCTTGCACTTAGATAATATAATATTATAACTAACGGAACAAAGACCTCTTAGAAAAATGGCCAATTCCAGGTCTGGAGAAAGAAATGTACTAGATGAGGCTGGAATGACTTGTTACATCTGAAAATGAGGATCCTGTTAGGCACAATGGGAAGGGAAAGCATGTGCAGGGCATGGAGATGAAGAAGGACTTGATATTTTAAATGAATTCAGCAATAGATAGATGATAGGTGCATTGATGGATGAATGGATGGATGGATGGAATAGAAGTGTTACCACACAAGGCAGGGGAGGGTCTTCTGCCAGCCGCAAGACATGCCAATAGTCAAGAGGCAAGGTGGTAGGAGAAAAAGAACTTTTTATCATAGCTTGCTAGGAAGAGGGAAGACGGCAGACTAATGTCCAAAAAAATCCCATCTTACAGAACAAAGACTATAGGCCAGTTATATAGGGGACTGGTCTCTGGGTGGGGGAAGCATCTGGTCTCAGGGTGGGGGCATCCATCTGATGTCCAGGGTGAGGCAGACATCTAGTCTCAGGGTGGAGACATCTATCTGTTCTTGGTTCTTGATAGTCTTTTGTTTTACTGGATATGCATCAGAGACCAGAGCAACACCCTGTAACCTGATCTTTTAGTTGTCCTTGCAGATGGCTATCAGCACAGACTCTCTGCCCAGGGGTTATCACATTCCTAAGGAACTCAAAGTAACAAAGTTATCGACTTATTGCAGCTGGGAGGAACCATAAATTCCACAGAGCATGTCTGGGTTAGTTAGTCAGAGGTCATTCTAAGTTACAGTATGGTTTCTTTTCTACAATATGGCTTCCCTTATGTCAACCTTGTGTTGAGCCAGTATCAGAAGTTTGGATGGATGAATAGTTAAATGAATATATACTCAGTTAAAATGCATTGTAGTCTTCATTTGAACCTGTTTATCCTATAAAGATTTTAAGGTACAGTTGAGATTTTACCTACTCCATAGAGCATTTCCTGATTCCATGACATTTTGGTTGAGAGCTATCAATTCTATTCACATAATCAGAGCAACCGATCCAAGAAAAAGAAAAATCGTAAAAATTAAGAAATTACAACATAAAGCATGTCCCTAATATTTCCTAATGATTATTTTAGGAAGCTGGGGTCATTAGTTGTTTTGCTTCACCTAACAAAATGAATTCTTTATGTACAATGATGTAACTTCCCTGGTTAAAATCTTTCAATGGCTCTGCATCACCCACAGGCTATAATTCAAGCTCCCTTTGCAGCTCTGATTCTCTGGCTTCTTCCTACCTCTGCTGTCTTAGCTTTCTTTTGCCTTACATTTTATTGGTCAGCAACTCCAAACTGCTTTATTAGTTTTCTGTGTATACTGTATAATTTCTTTTTTTGATGGCTTTGCTAAGAATCATATCCACTGCCCTCTGGCCCTGCCCTTTGCCCCAATTACTTAACTCCTAATGTTCCTTTAATATGCAAGACTGCCTCCTGTGGGAAACTTTGCCTGACCCTTCTGGTTATTGCACCTTGCCATCAGAGATGATGTTTATATCTCCAGGGCCTAGCAAAGGGTCTAGAGTGAAGTGTTCAGGAAATATTTGTTTCTCATGTTTTGTAATTAATGACAGTTTTTTTAATTTTGAAAATAGGAAGCCTTTTATGATTTGAATTAGTTGGTTGACTGTAAGGGATATTTGCTTAAGGTATTTATATACACATACAAACAATTATATGTGGATTCCACACATATAACTGTTTAACATGTAACTCAGGATTTTTTAAATGATTATATCTAGGAAGGCCCAGGATCTCAGATGAAAATAGCAGTCTTGTTTACAGGAGCAGAACTGTAAACAAGCAATTGAATTAGGATTAAGCGACTGTTCCGCTAGGGTTTTCATACAGGAGCCTAGCGCCTAGGGTGAGTCTTTAGCCAGAAGAGGCACATTTATGTATAACCATTTAGATGATCACCCGAAGCCTTCACATAAAATAATTGTTTTGTGTAACATAAAGTGAAGTAATCAGCTTGAAAATTTGTCCGGAAATGGAGTAAATCAACCACATTTTTGGGCATCCTATAGCCATAGTTTGTAATGCTTTTTCCTTTATCCTTAATTTCATACGTTTTTAATCCCAGTGAGAAATTTCAGTTGAACTACTTCTTTTTTCCTTTCTGGTAGAATTTATTATAATTGTTTTTATTGAAATTTGTTTTACCTCCTGAAGTGCTAAGATATTGGCTGTTTGTATCAATCAAAATTTTATTGCATTACCTTGTACCCTTTTAAAATAATTGATCAGAAAATAAAAATAAAAATGGACATTAATTATGTTGAGGAAAGTTTTACTTCCTCTTCAACTCGATACATTTTTCTTCCCCAGATGCTTTGAAATTGCTAAGAATAATTTGATGATACCAATAATAAATTTGAGGAACTATGTTGAGTAGATATAAAATGACAAAGTTAACTGCATTTATATTAAAGCGTTTTTCTGCTCATCAGAGTGAGATGAGAAAATTAATATGTAAACCATTAACTTGTACCCAGATGCATTGTGTTCTGCAACTGAAATAGATATTCGGTGATGTTATCACCAACATTTTATTGCAATCTAAAGGAAAAAATGCTTTAGAAAAATTACTTGACTATATTCACAAGATGTTCATTAAAATATTATATATTTTGAAAGACATAACTCATGAATGATGTTACCTTGTTTTTTATGTCCTTTTTTATATCTTTTACATATTTTTTACATTTTTTGTCGTTTCTTGACTGTTTTGTTAAAACATTTTCATTTACATTAGAACAGTGTATAAACTGATTCATCCGGAAAGTTTTGAGTATTGCCATAATTTTCTCTTTAATTCTTAGCTACCTTGAAAGTAAAATTATATTCTAGAACTAAATTTTATGATTTCTTTAAAAATTAAAAAAGAAAACCACAATTTCTTTGCTCTTTGGCGGGTTTTATATTAAAATCAGATAGATGGGAGTTCAACATAATTAAAGAAGTTATAGAACATTTCTGGGTTTAAAGTTTCCCATTTATAAAATTAAAATATATTAACACCCATCTTAGAGTAGCGTCCTTATCAGATTTAGTGGACTCTTCTATCCTTCACCAGATTGTTAAGTAATATTTCTGGTAATGTTACAAAAAACAGTGGCTTTGGGATCCCATCCATCTTAATTGCTGAAAACCAGTTTTCTACTGGATTTCACAAAACCATATATCTCCGGGTACATCCCAGAGATAGTCATAAATGAAATCTAGTTATTGTTCACACCCTGACCATCCGTCTGGCTCTGGGGACCGATCTCTTTCCTCTTGGCAGGCCTCAGTTTGCTTTTGTTGCGATCATCTCCAGGAGTTCCTTGACTGGACATTCCGTAGGATATTGTTTTTTGGCTATACTATTTCCAAGCTTGGATGGATATTGTCTGCCTAATTCCCAACGATATCAGCTGAGATCCTGGAGGACGTTTATGATAAACACTCAGTGATAATGGAAAGTAAAACCTTCACAGTACTTTATAACTAGATTTGGTATCTCTCAGTACCCACAGGCCCAGGCATGACATCACATGTATAGTTGATTATACAGCAATCTCTTTTCAACTTTCAGGATTAAGATTTATGAAGCATCTACTATGGGCTAGTCACTGTCATGAGTGCTGGAGATACATGTATAAGCAAGCAGATAAAAATCCCTGCTCTCATGAAACTTACCTTCCAGTGGGGAAACAGACAAAGATGGTAGACATAATAAATAAACAAAAATTAGTTAAGTATAGGATCCGGCCCTGTGGCTTAGCGGTTAAGTGCATGTGCTTCACTACTGGCGGCCTGGGTTCGGATCCGGATCTGGGCACGCACTGATGCACCGCTTCTCCGGCCATGCTGAGGTGGCGTCCCACATACAGCAGGATGTGCAACTATGACATACAACTATCTACTGGGGCTTTGGGGAGAAAAAGGGAAAAAAAAAAGGAGGAGGCAATAGATGTTAGCTCAGGGCCAGTCTTCCTCAGCAAAAAGAGGAGCATTGGCATGGATGTTAGCTCAGGGCTGATCTTCCTCACACACACACACACACACACACACAAATTATTTAGGTATAATGTGATAAGTATTATTAAAAAATAGATTGTGTTCAAGGAGTTTGGGAGTTTCTGGGTAGGGTGCTGTAATTTTAAATGGGATGCTCAGGGTTAGACTCATTGAAAAATGACATTTGAGTGAAGACTGGGAGAGCTAAGATAATTAATTATATAGATACATTGGGACAATAGTGCTCCATGCAAAGGAAACAGGCAGGGCAAAGACTTTGAGGTGGAATCTTGCTGGCCTTTATGTTTCAATCGTGCTAAAATATACATTATATAAAATTCAACATTTTAAATACTTTTAAGTGTATAATTCAGTAGCGTTAAGTACATTCACTTTGTTGTATTGTCATCACTACCATCCATCTCCAGAACACTTTTCATCTTCTCAAACTGAAACTCAGTTTGCATTGAACAGTAACTCCCCATTTCTTCCTCCTCTCAGCCCCTGGCAACTACCATTCTACTTTCTCTATGAATTTGGCTACTCCAGGTATGTCATGTAAGTGGAATCATACAGTCAATGTCCTTTTGTGACTGGCTTATTTCATTAGCATGTCTTCCAGATTCATCCATGTTGTAGCACGTGTCAGAACTTCCTTCCTTTTTAAGACTGAATGTGTTCCATTACATGTATTTACCACATTTTGTTTAACCACTTACCCATTGGTGGACATTTGGGTTGCTTCCAACTTTTGGCCGTTATGAATAATGCTGCTATGAACATGGGTGTACAGATATCTATTTGAGTCCCTGCTTTCAGTTCTTTTGGTATAGGCCTGCAATTGAAATTGCTGGATCATATGGTAATTCTTTTATTAATTTTTTGAAGAACCATCATAGTGTTTCCCATAGCAGCTGCACTATTTTACATTCCTACCAGCAATGCACAAGGGTTCCAATTTGTACACATCCTTCCCAACACTTACTTTTGTTTTGTTTCTGTTTTAGATAATAGTCATCATAATGGGTATGAAATAATGTCTTCTAATTGTTTTCATTTGTATTCCCTAATGATTGGTGACGTTGAACAACTTTTCATGTGTTCATTGGCCATTTGTATATCTTCTTTGGAGAAATATGTGTTCAAGTCCTTTGCCTATTTCTTAATTGGGTTGTTTGTTGTTTACTATTGAGTTATAGAAGTTCTTTATATATTCTGGACATTAACCCCTTATCAGATATATGGTTTACAAATATTTTTTCCCATCCTATGGTTTCGTTTTTACTTTGTTAACAGTGTCTTATGATGCGCAAAAGTTTTTTAATTTTGATGTAATCCAATTTATCTCTTTTATATTTTTTACCTGAGCTTTTGGTTTCATATCCAAGAAATAATAGCCAAATGAAATGTGAATCTTTTGCCCTATGTTTTCTTTTAAGTGTTTTATAGTTTTAGCTCTTATGTTTTGGTCTTTGATCCATTTGGAGTTAATTTTTGCAGATGGTGTAAGATAAGAGTCCAACTTCATTCTTTTGCGTGTGATAGCCAGTTTCCCAGCACCCTTTGTTGAAAAGACCATTCTTTCCCCTTTGAATGGTTTTGGCGCCATTATTGAAAATTGTTCGACCATATATGACAAGCTTCCATATTTTCAGTATTTTTGTTTTTTCAATATTTTGTTTTGGCTATTTGTGTACCCTTGATATTGCACATGAATTTTAGAACAAATTTTTCTATTTCTGCAGAAAATGCTGTTGGGATGCTAATATGGATTGGATTAAATTTGTAGATCCCTTTGGGTAGTTTAGACATCTTAGTAATATAAAGACTTTCAATCTAGGAACAAAGAATATCTTTCTATTTATTTGTATCTTCTTTAATTTCTTTTGGTAACCTTTTGTAGTTTTCCGTATATAAGTTTTTACCTCCTTTCTTAAGTTTATTCCTATTTTATTCTTTTTGATACTGTTGTGAATCTAACTATTTTCATAATTTCCTTTTCAATTTGCTTATTTTTAATATACAGAAACAACTGATTATATGCATTGATTTTGTATCCTGCAGTTTTGCCGAATTTATTAGCTCTAATAGTTTTTTTCTCTTTTAGTGGAATTTTTAGGATTCTCTACATATAAGAACTTGTTATCTACAAACAGAGATAATTTTACTTGTCCTTTTCCAATTTGGATGACTTTTATTACTTTTTCTTGCCTAATTGCTCTGGTTAGGACTTTTAGTGTTATGCTGATTAGAAGTGATGAAAGTGGACATCCTTGCCTTGTTCTTGATGTTAAAGCAATAGCTTTCAGTCTTTCACCATTGTGTATAATGTTACTTGTGCGTTTTCCTTATGTGGCCTTTATTATGTTGGGGTGGTTTTCTGTGGAATATTTTTTATCCTGAAAGGCTGTTGAATCTGGTAAAATGCTGTTTCTTTATCAGTTGAAATGATCATGTGTTTTTTTTTCTTTATTTTATTAATGTCGTGTTTTACATTGACTTTTATTGTTGAACCATTCTTGCCTTCTAGGAACGAATCTCACTTGGTCAGTTTGTGATCCTTTTAAAATGCTGTTAAATTCAGTTTGCTAGTATTTTGTTGTGGATTTTTGTTTCAATATTCATAAGGGATATTTGTCTATAGTTTTCTTTTCCTGATATATCTTTGCCTAGTTTTGTTATCAGGATAATATTAACCTCACAGAATGTATTTGAAGGTATTGAGACAAATCACTCAACCAGCCTGCACACAGGGTATAAAGTTGCAAATTCCACCTGTTCTGCTCTCTGTGATTCATGTATAGGGACTAGGGACCAGCCTACTGCTTCCCCTAAACTGTTCTGTGCCATGCCAGGGAGGAGGTGAGGTAAGAGTAAGTACAAACACAACAAAATTTCCTACCATTTGAAAACTTTTTTTTGACTGGACATTCTCTTGGTTATTGTAATTCTTTGACTGATTTCCAAAGCTCCTTAATGTTATTTTAGTCAATGTCTAGTTGCTCATTTAATGTTTCCATGAGGGAACAAGAGAATTTTTACATTCAACTTTTTGCTCATATTACTCCAGACCTGGCATTTTTTAACAAAATAAAGTGGAAAAGCATGGAAAAAGGAAAATGAACAAAAAGGAGAAAAATGAGATTTAAGTTTAGAGAGGTAATGGGGATCCAGATAATATAGGGCTTTTTAGACCATTATAAGAAGTGAGATTTTTTACTTTGAGAGAAATGGGGAGCCACCATGGTATAGGAGCAGTACAATCAAATGAACTGACAAAATTAGCTGTAATAAGTTGACTAATTTGTGAATATAATAGACTGTAGGTGAGCAAAGTAGAAAGAATTAGGAAGCCATTGTAATAACCCATGAGATCAAGCCCAGGTGGTACCAATGAAAGTGTTGATAAGTGTTTATACTTTGGATATATTAAAGCCAAAAAGTCTTCCTGAAGATTGGATGTGTGATGTGAGCAACAGGAAGGGATCCAACATGACTCCAAGACTTTCAGCTTCAGCAACTGGAAGGATTAGTTGCCATTGATCCCAAGTAAGTTTGAGGGCAAGAATTATCTGGAATTGGATAAGTTATTTCCATTTTGTAGAGAATCAGCTAAGTCCCCCCAGTGTGAATCCTTTTAAGAATACTTGCACTCTGGGAGTTCAACTATCTTTAAATTCATAAGAGAGGAATATTTTTCTCACTCCATTTAATCTATGACTATTTCTCATTTCTCATCTCCCATCCAAAGTTAAGTTTCATCTTAGGATATTTATGTTGGAAATATTATTTTCCTATAGGGAAAACTTCATCCACATGTCCTCCAACACTGACCCAATACAACAATAACATCAAAATACAGTCATACGTTCTTAAGGACGGGAATACATTCTGAGAAATGTATCGTTAGGCAATTTTGTCATTGTGCAAACATCATAGAGTGTACTTACACAAACCTAGAAGATATAGGCTACAACACACCTAGGCTATATGGTACTAATCTTATGGAACCACTGTAGTATATGTGGCCCACCATTGACCGAAATGTTGTATGCAGTGCATGCATGACTGTACATAGACCAACATCATTACTTTCCTAAATGATGCCATGTGTAGAACATTCAAATTCCAGTCCAGGTTGAATCGTAGCAAACTCCTTATAGCTCCTTGTCACAACTCCTTCTCTAGTAGGAAGAAAGAAGCATCGTTCATGGCCTTCTCCAGCCATTTCCATCTCAGCTTCTCATTTCCCAGGATTAACTGCTCAAACAAGAATACACAAGTGTGTCAAGATCCTGCAGTGTGGGTCAGAACTAACAACATGTATCAGACAAAAAAAAAAAAATCCCTACCAAGTAGACCAATACTTAGCTGTGACAGCTAAAACACATATAAAATCATGTACCTTGTCAGATCATATCTGACTTAATAATAAATACAGTTTTATTGCTTACTAGATAGAAACTGCTTATAGCTTTTATGTACTATTTTCCCCTCCACCATAATCTAGCAATATATATTTCAGTTAAAACTTAAAGTCTTAGTTTCAGGCTGATCACCTTTTATATGATTAGCAATGTTATTTGGAACATCCATAACATAATACTTTGGTAAATAAGAGGTACTTATTTGAATAATATAACGATAGATATTATAATTTAATTTTATATTTAATTAAGAGGTCTGTTTGTTTTTTGGCCTTTTTTTAATTTGAAGAAGTGAGAAATGACAGATATGCTTTAATCTTTAGTAGAAAATGAGGATTTCTATATGCTCTTGGGGATGGTTTACTCTGGGGCGCTCTTTTGAGGCTGTAGATGTCAAACAAAAGGGGTTTGGGGTCAGGATCCTGTAACAAGCTCTGGGGAATCAGGCTGCGGATCAGCCCCAAGTAGATGGGTTTAAACAGAGGAGAATATGACTAACAAAGTCAGAGCTAGAGGAAAAGTTTAGGCAATGGAGGAGCAATCATTTCCTGATCAGCTGAAAAAGCGTATGTAGTTAGAAAAGGATGACAAACCAAAAGGCATGTAAACACTGAGGAGTAAAGGGCAGGTCAGGCGTCAAACAGTCGCAAATTGGACAGGAGGGAGAGGAATGCAGGGCCCAAGTCAACAGAAACATGTGGTGGATTTCTGAACCAGAGTTCCCTTCTTGGTTTCCCATTTGAAGAGGACCTGATCCTACGACAGGTGGTCTTAGGAGCATGGCAGGAGACAGGGGAGAATTATGCAGTTCCCATGAAGTGGGAACGCCCTAGAAGTTGAGAAATTCCTGAGGCCACAAATATACACCTCAGTTTGATTGTCACTTACTCCCCTCAGGTCTCTATATTTCAATTCTTACCTCTTCTAGAATTTTATTTATTTATTTATTTGCTTATTTTGGTGAGGAAGATTGGCCCTGAGCTAACATCTGTTGCCAATCTTCCTCTTTTTGCTTCAGGAATCTTGTCCCTCAGCTAACATCTCTGCCAATCTTCCTCTACTTTGTATATGGACGCTGCCACAACATGGCTTGATGAGCGGTGTGTAGATCCGTGCCCAGGATCCAAATCCAGGAACCTGGGCTGCTGAAGCAGAGCGCACGAACTTAACTAGTATGCCACCAGGCCGGCCCTTAGAATTATTTTTAACATTGGTGTTCTACTGTTAAAATATATAAGATATTTTGTAAAGTCATTTGTAAGACAGCTCCTGACTAAAATAAAGCTTCAAATTTGGCAATATTACTATCATGTAGGAAGTGAATGGATAGAAAATATTGTAAACTATATATTTTTACTGTGTGTGTATTTAAATGCTTAGATTTAATCCCCAAATGGAGTAAAGTTATGTTCACTTTGATTTAGGTTTAATTAATGGTCTTCAGTCTTTCATTTAGAGAGGATTTTATTATTGATCTGACAAAGTATTTGTGCTATTTAAGTGTTTTGTGGGGGAAAACAAGACAATTTAGCAAGATATGTTGCAAACATCTCTAAGTTTGCTTGCCAAATTGCCTTACTCACAGCATAAAGGTTTGAAATATAAGCAACTCAGAAGCCTACGCTAAAAAAGATGACTGAAAAGTCTCACACATAATATGAATCACATGGGGGCAATTTGAGATTTTTTTAACACTGTTTTCTTCTGAATTACATTATGTTTAAATATATTTATACACCTCTTAATCAGTGTTCCTTTTTCAATTTTTGATTCTGATTTCTGCAGTGGTTAGGCAGCGCCATATCTTCTGCATGATTTTTATGTCATTTTTTAAGTGTTTTGCATAAATACTTGTGATTTAAAAAAAAATAAAGACAGTATGATGTTAATGATGTAATTATATACTCACATTTACAATTCTCAATGTCTACAAGATAATGCTTTTTGGCAAATTTCTTCTGTAGTCTTAAGTGCATTTTGAAAGCTTTATATTTGCATGTAATGCAAACAATTTCATTTTTAAAGAATTTAGATGTTAGTTTTCAATGCTTTTTTATAAATGACTCCTTTTTTTCTAGTCTATTTAAAATGTTATTATTATTCCCAGACTTGAATTTCGGTGGGCATTAATTTTGTTCTTTCCTAATCATAGCCATGGTGATAATAGTTGTCAAGCATTTAACACTTTGTAGTATATAAAAATGTTTTCATATTACCTATCAACTTCTTTTATTCATACCAGGTGACAGCCAACAAAGATTGTGGCATGTTGTATGTATATCATTGACTGATATAGAAGGCGCTCACCTGCCTTCTTTTTCTTTATATATATATATGATATTTATATATATAAATCTCTAATATATAATATATATAAATATATAAATACGTACACACACGCACACTCATTCACACAATTCATATTTTGATATCTTGTATAATGGCAGTACAATTCCTTGTTTGATCTTGTTCCAAGTGTGTACCTTCAAGTCTTTGTCTAGACCAAACTTGGATTAAATAAGAAATTTCTAGGTATTATCCATCTCTATTCTTCTGCCACCAGGAAACAATGATCAAAAACTCTCTTCACATCTTTCAAATTCAAATAGCTTATGATTCATTATTTTCTTTGCACTCATTTTTCTTTTAGTCAGATGTTGGACAACTTAGTTTCTTAGCTTAGGTGGAAGCATGTTTATCAATGAATAAAAGTCCATTAGCAACCTTATCTGGAGTGTTAATAGTTTGTTGGCGTTTCTTTTGTCTTTTGTAGCTAACTTGTTTTTCCTAATTAAATTTCAGAATTTGAGCCAGATCTTTTAAACTCTACAATAGTTATTTGATATGTGTATCACTCAGAATTCTGTTTCAAGCTTAGCCCCACCTTCTCTGTGTTGACTTTACTTTTAGATAAATTATTGCTGTCTGACAAGACAATGGACATGAGTTCCATACCGGATAGCTTCTCATCTTCAAGGTCCACAAAAACAATGCAAGCTTGCACCACCTAGAAAAGTCAAATAAAATGGCCATCCTTGACTCCCATTGGTCTAAAATGGGGCATATGACCATTCTTAGCCAATTGTAATTGCCTGGAAGATGAGATTGGCTTAAGCCAATCAGGACCTACCCCTGCAGACTAGAGAAGGATCTGCCTACCGCAACTCCGGTTTGAGAGAAAGAGCATTGGCACACTGTTTTGCTAGGTTGAAAAAGTAACAAACGCTCCCTATAATCATACATTTTTTTTTTCCTTTTAGACTAACATTTTGACATTGATGGATGAAACAAAGTACTAATTTTGTAGCACAAAGTTTCAAAGAGAAATCTATTGAAAGATTAAGTCATAGGAAATATATGACCTAATATGCAATTGTGCCCGAAATGGTTAAGATTCATGCTTCCTCTTCTGTAGCACTGAGTTGCCCCTGAGAAGGAGATTCTCAGTTATGAGAAAAATTTCCCAACTCTCTCTTTGCATGTAGGTTTGGCTCTGTAACTAGATCTCACCTACGGAATGCAGCACAAGTTGTATATGCTATTGTAGCCTTGGGGTTTTTAAGAACTTTGTGCTGTCTCTACTCTCTCTTTTTCAACCTGCCATCTGGATGTGGAAAACTCTAAAGCACTAAAAGATTTTAAAGCCATAAAATGAAAGCAACCTGGGTCCCTGAATCACCATATGGTGGTAAGCCACCTCAACCAGAAATACCTGCAATGGACTATTACATAAGGGAGAAATAAACTTCTGAAAATTGGGGGTTTAATTATTGAGTAGCTGCTGGTACTCTAATTGATACAAAATCGAATGAAGATGGAATAATTTCTATACCAGCTATTTCTAAGTATCACTGTCTATTCTATTACTAACATATTACTGGGAGAATGAACAAGTAGATGGACTTTATTTCTTTTTATAATATTTTTTCTTTTTGAAATGGAAATGAATCCAATTTTGAAAACTAAGTCCCTGGAGAATAAAAATATAAGTTTCATTTTACCATGCATCCCATTATAAATAGAAATTACTATTTAGAATAATTATCTTAGCATTCTACCCACGAGCAATTTAAAATTGTCTTGTCTCAGTTTAAAGGAAATTCCAGACAAAGGGCAGAGGCCTAGAAGTGAACAAGGTTTGGGTATGTGCAGGGAATTGTGAATGATTATGACTCAGGATGTCTTGAGCCTAGAATATGAAAAGAGAAGTTTGAGCAATGATGCTGCAAAGTTGGCAGGGGTCAGATCATGGAGGGCGCTGAAGGCCAACTTAAGGAGTCTAGATATACCCTGAAGAGAATAGAGTCACTGAAGTATTTTGAACAAAGGAGTCAGGATTTTGTTTTAGTAAGGTCACTCTGGGCTTTGAGTAAATAATAGCTAAGGAAGTACTTCTCTCTGAAATAAAAAAAACACAAGCAACAGAAAACGCCGTCTATAAGAACTATGAAAAACCGCCAACCACAACCTGTAATTTATGAAGTTCTGCCAACTGTAGTGAAAATTGGTCAAGTAAGGAAGCTGAGAACAAATTCATGCCACAGAGACATTGACAACACAGATCTCCAAAAGTTATATGCTTATTAGGAATCCATTGTTAAGATTAACAGGTTCTGAGTGAGTGGAAAAAGTTTCCAGAGCATTCCAAAGTTCTCTTTTGAAACTGCATAGTAGCATGGAAGGTGCTGCTGAATAAAGAAACAGACAGGCACTACATTTTTACAAGACAAGTTTTGTCAGGAAGTAGGATAGCAATTACTTCTCCAGTTGTGCATCTTATTTTCCTAAAGACAAATAAATGCCAAATGGCCTCATAAAAGACCTGTGACAGGTAAGGCATCATTTCTACCCAAGTGATTTCTTTCTGGCCCAGAGCGGAGCCAAGCCCATGGGATTGACTTTTGGTGACAAGGGCTCAGAGACAATGGGACAGAATCCAACAGTCTCTGGGACTGATTAATTCCCTTGATCTCTCTTCTTCACTGTCTGTCATCAAATAAGTGAGGCATTAAAGGCACCCAAAATATATAATAAACAGAAATGTATCAGCATGGAACCCACATAAAGATATTGCAAAAAAGATGATTAAGCAAAAAGACCACAAGAAACCAACATGACAAATTATACTGTCAAGTCAAAGTGTAATATGCACAACATTGCTTCATCAAATCTGCCTGTAACTAAGAGAGTTGTTTTGAGAGAGGCCATACTTGAGGCAAAAAGCCCACTTAGGAGACAGTTTAAACAGTCTAGACCCATCCTAAACTAGGATGCTGACAGTAAAAACAGATAAAACAGTACAGATCACAGCTCTTTGCCTTTGTTTTACAGATATTTGTGTGCACAAGACTTGGTTCACATCTGCCATATGCTCAGGCTCAGTTTTCAGGAGGGTGCAATGAGAATAAAGAAAGTTTAACCCTTTACCTGGGCAGCTTGATCAAAATTTAATTGTTGTTAGGCAGTTTAAAATAATAAGCCAAAGAAAATTTAGGGTCTTTATGAGTATGGGTAATTCTCTGATATGATTGTCTCACTTTGAGACAAGAAGAATTACAAAAAAGATCTCTATGGCCCATCCTTCCCCAAATGCCCTGACCAGTAATGAGGCCTGTGTCTTTTTTTATGAAAGATGTCCCACTCCAAAAATACTCTATAGTTTTCTTAGGGCCAACTCTCTTGTTTTTGGATTCATTTAGTATTCCATAAAGTTTGGTCCATAATTTTCTGAATCTTTTCGAAAGAAAGAAAGATCCTCTTAGATATTATTATTAACTTCTGATTATTTTGCCTCCCTCCAACTGCACAGTTTCTAGGGTTGTCCAGTTATATTTCCTTTATCCAATACTTATGGGCTGGATAATTTCAGAATTCAGAATTTTTAATAGCTTACAAAAGAGCATTATGTAATTTATTTTGTGACAAACCAGTAAGGTCTGGAGCAGCATCTCATATTAGAACTTGTTAATATTTCTCCAGCAAAACAAATTAACATGCATTCTATGTGGGATAAATAAGGACTATAAATAGCTTGCATCATTTCAGGTCAGGTGTTATCATAAAATGAGTTTGCAGCAAATGTTTTTTGGATTTTTAAAAATTACTACTTTTTGATTTTGTAAACACAATTTGGGAAGGTATTATAGATCCTGTTTTCTATAAACCTAATGTGGCCATGCCACTCCCTTGCTTTTAATACTTCAGTGGCTGCCTAATTACTACGTGATACATATGAAAACTCCTAAAATGGTAGAAAAGATTATCTGTGATCTGATTCCATCTTATTGAGCTAGAATTATTTTTGACCAATTCTTGCTTTCAAGTTTATATTCTAGCAATGAGAAACTCCTTATGATTTTATCGATATGAGTTTACTCCTTATATTTCCAAGAAAAGAGTATATGTTTTGTCATTTCCTTTGATTTGTTTTATCTGGACTGCCAATCTTACCTCTTATTTTTCGTTTGCTACATAACTTCAGCACGTATATTAAGGATTATCCAGAGATCAGTATCTCCAGTGAGGCTGCCCTGACAGAGCACCTTGCCATTCAACCATTCTCTCTACTACTCCCCTATCCACTCACACACATACACTCTGCACAATTCTACATGCACAGGAGCCCAGCTGAGTTCAGTGTCCCTGTCCCTAATCTGTGATCATTTATGGTCTTATTTAAAATCTGTATCAGTGCATTTACTACATTGTATCACATATTTTAGTTTATATCACTTTTTCTCTGTCTAGATTGAGTCTTTAGAGAAAATGATTATACCTTTTTCATCTTTGAATCCCTAAGTTTTTAAAAATAGGTGATTGCATTTAAAAGATGTTCATTGTTGAGAGACAACAAAAAAGCTTAAGAATGAATAAATGAATGAGTGAGAGAATGAGTAAGTGAATGGGCTTACCATAATGAGAAACCTTGTGATTCTCTCCTCTGTTGTGAGAAAACATGGAGAGAAGCAGTGCCTTTGCCAGTGTCAGCAAAGGTTACCACACCCCCAAAATTCTTGAGTCATTTGGACAGCGTTAATTACCAAACTTTACAACGAGCTTGTCAATATGTTGCCTCCTTCAAGTGTCTGATATATACACTGGCAAGTCCCTGAATCATCCATGCGTTTATATTTTTAAAAGTAGCTTACATTAGCAATAACTGTCTCACAGAAGATATTTTTTTAGGATAAATGGGCAGCTAGTGTTAATGGGATTTTGCTACCTAAAACCATCAGCACCACCGGGAGGTCATTTTTCTCCCCAAATACCCTATAGAATAAGTGTCATTGTTTAAATGCAGTGCATTTTAAATAATCGAGTTTTAATTTCAATAGAGTTCACTGAAAAATAGATCAATATGACTACACAGAGCTGAGACAATAGAAATTGGTTGTAAACACTTCATATGTCCATGTTTTCACTTGGCCTATTATCAGCAAAAGGAGCATGGCCTGAGCTATTGTTAGAGAATGAAATGTTTGGTTATGGAGTATGTTCAAGGTTTAGTTTTGTTTGTTTTTGCTTTGGATAAGGATGATGCTAAGCTCTACTTGGCCAGTTCTGACTAAAGATCTGATGGCAAGACTGAAAGCTAGAAGGTTATGGTTAAAGGGTGAGTGTGTTGGATTATACACCCCTACTCTGCTCCCTGTCAGCCTAGGACCCTGAGAAAGTTATTTAATGACCCATTCCTCTCCCTCTTTCCCTCCTTGCCTTCTTCCCCTTATTCAAAAAACATTTTTAGCACTAATATGTACCAGCATTGCAGCACGAGGATTCCAAATTCAAATAAGATATGGTCTCTGCTTTCTAATAGCTTTTTAGAAAATTAGGAATAATCCTAGCTATTTTACAGGATTTATTGATAATATGGTAAAATACCTGGCCCCTAGGAGGTGCTTACAAATGGTACCTCTTTGTTCCTTTCTTGCCCTCTTTTTTTCAATTAGGCTGTTTGATATATTATTAGTTTTTTAAAAAATTTTTAGGCCTTGGAAGAGAAAAGATATTACTCAGACTTTTCAATGTTTCTGTTAATTAACATTTTGGTAGAGAAAAATGATTGGTTGGGGAGAAAGTACTACCTGAGTTTAACATGATGATTTAGTATCAAAGATACTAAATGTCTAAATGTCTTATCTCTAGACATTTAGTTTTTATCCAGTAGATTGGGATCTAAAGCTTTATCTCATAGGATCTCAAAACTGAATGGATCTTGCAGAATTTTATGGGGGAGGAAACTGAGGCCCACAGCAGACTTGTGAGGTAAAGAAAATGAGTGATGCACAGCTAAGTCAGTGGCAGACTATAGTATAGACTGCTTACTCTTTCCCCAGTGCCCCTAGATCATACTGTGTCATCTGAAAGTCAGTGAAGTAAACCAAGACAGGAAGGAGCAGATAAGTAAGAAGGATTTGTTAGATAAAATTTGAAGCCCATGAGACTGGAATCTATATTAGCAACACCAGGTGATGACAGGTCACCAGGTGATGCTGTAGCGAGGACTGACTTCAGAAGAGAGAATCTCTGTCTCTGTTGTTATCAGACCACCATGAATTATAAGTTCCTGCACCCATAGGTAATTTACTAGCCAAACAGAGGCCAGGGCCGGTTAAATGATTTCACCAACACGGCTTCAATATTTATTTTTTTCCAAAGTAATGTTAAGTCCATCCAAATTTTAATTGAGCTGTGTCTTCAATATGTTAAAAAAAAACAGGTGATTACTTAAAGTACTGTGTAATGCTGAAAGGCAGAGGATGAGCAGCCTGATGGGGGAGGTCAGGATTAAGTTTCTGGGGGTCGATGTGTGGAGTTGGTCTTCATTATCGGAAATCTGCTCAGTACATCATTCTTATTTTCTTTTCCTGATTCCTAAAGTAACCTTTATGGGCTTCCAACTCTGCTTCCAGTCAGACTCAGAAACAAACAAAAAAATTGTGTAGCTATTAGGTAAATTGAGAGATACTTGAGTTCCACACAAAGTGAGATTACATTTGTGGATAAGAAGAGAATTGCTGCAAATTAAACTTTCTAATTTTGAAGATACTTGAAAGCAGAGTGGAAGCCACTAAAGTCACTTCGAAAGTGATTTAAGATATATGAAATTCCAACTTCCTCTTTCTGCCCAGTAAGCTTTGCAGGCAGCAACAATGCAGGTTCAAGCTATAAAGAGGAGCAATATTTAAGGGTTTGTTCCTACTTGCCAAAAAATTGTATTTCCTCATCATTACCATTTTTATTCAAACAGCATAGAGCGAAAACACACACAACCTTTTTCATAAGGGGAAGGTCCTGCTCCTTCCTATAGGAATATTCGTGTTGTGCGGTTTCTTCGATCTGGAATCCTTTGGCTTCTCCCTCTAGCTATCATTCTAAGCTCTACAGCTTCAGTACTTCTCCAGGTTGTCTCCTCTTTCTTGCGTCCTTCTGTGATTTCTTTCTCCTTTGACTTCCAACATCATTTATAAAGTCTACTCTACTCCTTTAAGGCCTTGTTCATTTACAGTCCTAAATTGTCATCGGCATAGAGACAACGAAGAGGAAACATCATTTAAAACATGAGATGTTTACTACATTGTGATTCCACTTCTAATTAGCTTTTCAAGCCTAAATTTTTCCTCTCCAAGTTGGGAAAATTATATGGATTAAATGTGGATTGGGTAGAATAAGTGAGATAGTGTTTATCTGTGTGTTCATGAGTTTATTTTACATTTCACTTATGTATAATTTTAAAGGGAAGGAAAAGTTTCTCTTGGCCATGTACAGAGTAACTGCAGTTCTAAGTTAAATAATGAATGTTCAATAAATATCTGAATAATTTACTCAACTACTCTAACCCCTGTGTAAAATTGTAAAGGTTTCCTTGTACAACTTTACAGCACCTCGACTATGAATCTTAAGGCCAGAAAATGAGATGTGCATCCATCATCTTAACTTGTACCACCACCTCACAGCCCTTCTTTCTTTTACAGGTAAGAGTGGCTGGAAGATGCACATTCCTGCCCTTAGCCTCCTTCCTAAAGTTAGAATCCAAGGTGAATGGATCCAGGCTGTATAATTTGCTTTGAATAACACATTGCATTCACATGCATACATTCAGCAAGTGCTTTTGGATCATAATGGCGTTGATGATCTCTCACACCAAAAAATGATTGAGTGGAAGCTGGAAGGATCAAGTTTATGAAGTAAAATTGAAAGAATTAACATGTTTATTATGACTAGCAATAGCTAGGGGGAAACTATCCTTAAGCATTATTCTATTCCATTTCTGTATGTATCTGGTACTTATCATAACAGCCCCAGGCAAGTTACAATAATGAGAGCAACACATGGCATTTGAAGAGTGTCAATGCCAAGGAGAGAGCATGATTTACAGGGCACTATCACGGGAAGTAACAGAGCAAATACTCATGTTAAGATCAGGAAATTGGTTCCAGAAGATAGTTAGATCCTATTTCTGTGTTCTGTGAAGTCTATCCTTCTCTTATTACTTTTATCATCATCTCCTTTTTCTACTTTCTTTCTTTGTTTTTAAACATACTGACCATTGAAACAGGCTGTGAGTATTGCCTAAGAATAATAGCTGAAGTTCTGTAACTTCCAGCAAGACAGATTTTGGTGAAGCTGAAAGAAGCAGAGATAGTTTAAGGTCTGTTGAAATATTTCTACATAATGACCAAAGGGGACACAAACAAGTTATAAATGATCAATTCTAGTCAAATAAATTATTTGGTGTCATATAGAAAGAGGAAATATAAATATTCGGCTCACTTCTTAAAACAGATTGCTAGATTATGTCATTTGGATATGTAGTCATGATTATTGGAAAACTTGGTAGTGGTTGTAATCCTTATAGAACTCTAAAACTAATTTAGACAACCCGTTCCTTGGTAAATATTCAGACAATGTCCTCACTCATCATTTTCAAGACCATGCTTTTTTTTTTAAAGGAAAAATAAAAGTTTTAAAAGAAATCCAAAATTTTGGAAAGCATGTTTTTTTAATCTCACTAGAAATTTCTCAGAGCTCCATGGAGAGCAAGGCTGTGTCCTAAAGAGTTTAATTAGAGTTGTGCTAGAAAAAAGAGTCTGAGACAAAAAATGTTTGGAAAAACAGTTTGCTCCAGGTGTGTCTGGGAGATGCTTGCTTAAGAATGAGATATCTCTAGCAAGAGAATAGGTTTATTTTAGGAAAAAAGAATGCTTGTGGTCATCCCATTCTATTTGAAAGTTGTATTACTGGGACATCAAACCTGAGACACACGTTATCTTTTATAAAATGCAGATAAAAAAGATCAACTTTGGGGGTTGTTGAGCTATTTAGAGAAACCATAGCTGTGCAATCCTATATTAGGCAGATAAAAGCTGGAGCGTTAGATTTCTCTTTGTAAAATGGATACAGTAATACTTAATCCATAGAAGTATTTGGGGGATAATTATGATAATATATGTAAAATATCACTTTGACATTTAAGATGATTCAAGAGTTTCACTACTAGAGATGTTTCTGGCCCTAAGTTTTGAAAATAAACTAAATTACATATCTTACATTTAGATATATAAAAATTATATATCTTTTCTTCTTGGGAAAAAATAATGTTATTTCCGATCCATTCCTTGGCAAAAACAACGAGTCAGTTTATACAATACAATTCAAATAAAGGGCTTGTCTATTTAAAATGTCTTGCAAACTGTAAAACTTCAGCAAGATTAACATTTTAACTGACAGCAAGGAGTCTGGTAAGTCACAATTCAGGGCTGATTTGTTAGCTGAAAACTGTTGTAACCAATAATAAATGCCCCTACAAAAAACAGTCTTGAATATACAGGATCTAAATATGCATGAGGTCATTTTGTTTCAAGCATCATAACTCAGACTAGCATCTAAATTCTTCATGGAGATTATCTTTCATTTGTAAAAGCTTGTAGAACAGAGCTGAAATTGTCTAGTTCTATTCAGAACCAATGAATATTTTATATTAGTTCATCTCCAAGTTGTAAAAGATTTACATCTTGAGGACATTAAATTAACTTAAGAGATTAGTGCACAATAACAAAAACAGTAGCTTCACTTTGAAGTTAAAATCATGGGGAAGACTTTGTTCTGGGCTTGGCAACCTGCCACCAAAGGCACAACCCTGTCCAAGGCTGCTCCGCCATGACATTTTCCTCAGGCCATAGGTCAACAAAATTTTATTGTATTTATTTAAATAATCAGTCTGACAATTGTTTCTTCGATGAAATAGCTATTTCCAAAAGCTGCCCCGGGGCAGAAATGATGAGGCTCAAGACAAGATGAGCTCATCTTCCATAATTACAAAGGACTCTGAGAGGGGGAAAACCTCTAGACATTTAGAGTTCAAATTTTGGTGTGTATTCCAAAGTGTATGTTCTTTCTTTGAAACATCAGAAACAACAATATGGTTAAAAGCCCAATGACAATAAAGTCTTAGAAGCAAAATTGTTTGGTTTTTCATGCTAATTTGGATCTGTAGTTTGCTCAAAGGAAGAATTTATTTTAGAATTTCAAATGGCAGGACCAGGTTGAGAATATTTTGGAAAAATCAAGACCACTCAAATGCCTTCAGTGAAGTGGAAGTAGCATGTCAGGGCAACATTTATTTCAGTAGCAATTTCAAAACGCACATCTAGAGCCAGGAAACTTTTAGACTTTTACATTGATGAGAATATAAGAGATATAAGGCATCACTCAAAAGACCCAAGGTCGAATCTAGGTGTGACATTGAGCAAACTATTGACATTGGGAACTTGGTTTCTTCTTCTGAAAAGTAGTGATAATAATAGTGACTGGGCCAGGTTGCAGATTAAATGTGATGATTTAAGTACAGGGCACAGAGTAGGTTTTTCATTGATGATGCAAGCACAGTCCAAAGCAGTTCACTAGCAGTGAAATATTTAAATTGACTTCAGGAGTACATTCTCGTTGTAGATCTGAAGTGTGTACGTGTTTACCTCTGAGTGTGAGTGTGTGTGTGAGAGAGAGCCAAAAAGAGAAGAATTGGTGAGCGAGTGTGAGAGCAAAATGCTGAGCTATTTTGTCAAAACTATGGTTAAGTAGGATAGAAATGTGAGCTGGGCTTCTCCTGACCCATCACCCATCGTCAGTTCCTCCCAGCTCCAAACTTCTGATGGAGATGGTGCAAATCAGTGGTGGAAAGCACTATTTCTGTAGCAGTTCCACTCTTCAGCCTGCTGAGCAGATCCAGTGGCCAGGGTTCGAAGTCTTCTTTCTAGTCCCAGAGACGATTTTTAGGCTTTTGGTCTTTGTGACTGCAGAATAAATTCTGCCATAAATTTCAATTCTAGTATACTTTAAATTACTACATTTTAGTACAAAAGGACCTGCCAGGACCTTCAATTTTTGTTACTAATAATATAATCCTGAAAGACATACCAGGGAATACCAACCTCACATATCTACTGACTCCAGCAACCTCAACTGAGTAAGAGGACCACGATCCCCAAGCTCCTGTGGAATTCAGAGGCTCCACAGTGAAAGCGCACTAGTTGCTACCAGCAACCTCTCACCACGCTGACTCTGCCTGCTTTACAGCTTCTGCTCTGGCTTCTGCTTTTCCCCATGGGCTGCTGGCGGTACCATTGAGAGAGACGGCCCATCAACATCTGTGCCAGCAACAAGTTGCTAGATCCCCTCTAAGCTTCCAAGCCTTGGTGAGAGATGGAAAATGAGTTGGGGATTAGGACAAAGTTGTGCTGTGTTCTCTACTGAAGAAGTTGAGGGCTGGGACAGTTTGGGCACAGTTTATCTCTCGTTCCCAGAAGAATTTCTGTATACCTAGAGCCTTTCATACTTCTTCTGAATATCTCCCCCAATCCCCTCTTTCACCCCTCTTTCAAGGAGCTCAAAACCAATTCAGATTTTTTACCTCTAAATTGTGGACATTAATACTGTTTCACTGGGTTTCTGTTAAGATAAAATGTGATATTCCGTGGAGAATTTCTGGAACAATGCATGGCACATAGGCAGTGCTCAATTAGTGGAAGATAAATTCCCACCATTGTTACTAGGATTATCATTGGCACCAAGAAATGCATTTGTGGATTTTTTTGTTTTTATTTTTGTTTTTAACGACAAAGTAAGACATAGTATAGTCAAGAATCCTAAGGAAAAAATTTGGTGTGTCACTGCCTGGGAATGTTCCTGAGGCATCTGCAGAGACTCTCCAATGCTATGATCTTATGTTTCAAGTTTTTCTTTCTTTTTGAGTCTTTTATAGGATTACATTTCTGAACGGGAGGTAGAATGAGTTGCTAAGAATGTGCTTTGAAGAAGTGAGAATCTTCACAGTGAATTATTTAGATTTCTCGAGAGTGTGAGATAAGAGAAAGTTGCAGAGCAGCGGTTAGGCTAATGATATCCTGTCTTTTGCATATAGAATGAGCATAATTCACCTCCCATAAATTGACTTTTTATGCCAGATGTCAGAAACATGTTCAGTTTCACTTAGTGTTTGATCTCTGTCAGGAGCCTCATGTCAACATAAAATTCAGGGTCATTGTTGTCCTGAAATCTCATCTAAGAGACCTTGTAAGTTTGTGTCCTACCACGCAGGATAGAATTTTCTTTTATTTTTCTCTTTTTTGTTTTCATGTTTGTCTAGAAATATCTTTATTCTGTCCACATCAAGCAGTGACCAGAACAATGGACTTTCACATTTGACTGCACAAGATTTTGTGCACTTGGTGATAACTATTTTCTGATTTGTTTCTAAATGTTTCTTAGCACAGTGATTCCTAAACAGTGGTCTTCATATACTAAATGTGTATGAGAATCCTCTGGAAGGCTTGTTAAAATATAGATTGGTAGACTTCAACCCCAGAATGTCTAATTTGGTAGGTCTGGGGTGGTGCCTGAGAATTTGCATTTCTAGCATGTTCCCAAGCAATGCTGCAGCTGCTGGTCCAGAAATACACTTAGAGAACTACTGTCCTAGAGGATATCTTTCTGGCTGTGGACTTCTGGAAACAGAAGATAAAGTGTCCAAGTTTCATTTCCTGACAGATAACATATTCCATACTGGATTTTGGATGTATGTATTTGCACTTCGATATCTCATTTAAATGCTTTGGTAAAGCACATACTTTGAACTTTTTGTTCAGAATAAGGAATAAAGAAAGGACTGGTAAACTTTTTCTATAAAAAATTGAATATTAATTATTTTAGGTTTTGTGGTTCACATACAATCTCTATTGCAAATACTTAACTCATTCTTTGTGGTGTGAAAACAGCCATTGACGATATGTAAACAAATGGGGGTGTCAGTGTTTCAATAAAATTTTATTTACAGACACTGACATTTGAATTTCATATACATTTTAAGTATCCTGAAATATTGCTCTTCTTTTGATTTTGTTCAACCACGTAAAAATACAAAAAATCCTCTTTAATTCTCAGGACATAAAGAAGCAGGGAAGAAGTCCAGGTTTGGCCCACAAGTCTTACTTTGCTCACCCCTAGGATAGATCCTGGTACCCAATGCATCAAGGGATCAATAAGATGCCTTTATATGACCAGCATATAGGCAATAGTCATGAAGCCCTGAGTCTTTAGCCTCTACAATAGGAGTTTCCAAGCACCAAATGGGTTGCATCAGCATCACCTGAGAAGATTATTATATTGATAAATGCTATCTTTGCCACCACCCTCAAACTCATATTCTAATTATTAGGGCTGGAAGGAGCTGGGACATCTGTTTTTCAAACAAAAACCTAAAGGCATGTGTGATTTTAATGGTCGGCTGGTTTTGGGAGTCATTAGCTTTGTCGTCTCCTGCACAGTGCTGGGCAGAGTGGGTCCTTCATTGATATTCGACACAAGGAAAATGTGTCCTGGTAGAGATATACTTAATAGCAATAAATAAACGGCAGCATTTCATTTTTTATATTTAAAAAATTAAGTCCATCACTGAATTCACAAGAACCCTTTTATTGTTCTCATCCTTTTACCTTAACCTTTTGTAAAGCGTTGCATAATATTTTTACTTCCCCAAATCACTGCATTACCTCTGTAGATCTATTTCAGTGTGAACTTAAAGCTCCCAGGGGATTTGCGTACCCAGGCACTTTGTTGGAGGGTGATGAAATATTTTATATTTTCAGTCAGATTTTCTCTGCATTATGGTATCTTAGAACATAAGACAGGAACCAAAAATAAAGTGGATTTGGTTAAGATGAACCTAGCCTGGGACACAGAAATTCAGCAGACAGAGCTGATTGAGCAAGTAACTGTTCACATCTGCGTGGAATTAAATGTAATCTACCCATTGACTTGTAATCTCCAATTAAAAGTAAGCTATGGAAAACGGATTCAGGAAAAAAATGCCAACCTAAGCTGTGTATTTGACAATGATTGTGAAATTTGTGGCAAATACTGACAGAAACAAGTTAACTTGACCCCATGCTCTGAGTCAGGGTGTTTGTACCAAGAAGTATGGCTCTGCTGAGTGATTTTCTTTAAACTGCAAGAGAAAGACCAAAGGAACTTGAAGCATAAAGATGCTCGTCCTTGAGAGAATGTATTAATTAATGATGGCAAAGTAATCTCACGCTAAAGTAGTGCATTATTATTAAAAGTGTTATTATAATTGAATTACATGTTCTGTGGGGATGGAAAAGAACTCACTCTGAATGTACAATTCATTGTCTTTTATAAAGCCTCCAACAGTGTCACCAATCCTGGAACTCCTAATGAATACCAGTTGAAGATGACAGTGCTATTTTTTTTTTCCACAGAAGCCTCGAAATCTACCAGAAGGATGAGTTAACAGTGACAATTCTAATCTTATTTGGCAGCCTTTGATCTTGGAAATAGCAGTGACCTGGGTGTTGGAATCACTTAACAGCAATAAACATTGGTCCTTCTTTATACCAAAGTTTTCTCATACAGAAGATGGAGCTAACCCATCTGCTCTTTCTACCTATAGGGATTAATTGAGGATAAAATGCAAATCTAAAAGTTTATTATTATTATTATTATGGTAACTCTTCCTCAGCTGGGTCTGTTTTGGAGCTTGAGTCCTGGGTGCCATATTTGGGATGCGGCATCCTTCCTGATGAGGCCAGGAGTGAGAAAAGATAGAAGCTGAGAGCCAAATGCCTCCCACAAACTTCAAGGCTGGCCAAGCCAGGCAGACCACAGTTGCGTGTTTATGTTCATAGGAATGGCCCAGCCCCAAAGCTAAGGGACAAAACCCTTCAGTGGGCATGTCAGATAGCTTAAAGACATGGAGTTGGAGCAAAAAAAATTCTGAACAAAAAGTGGAAAATGTACTACTCATTTTCTTGCATTAATATTAAAAAGGGCACCTGTGGCATTGTACTCATTTACTTTAACTGTGCTAACCACATGTGGCAGCCCCATCATGCTACAATCTCCCTCTTGTCGGTGATGTCCATCATTACCTGCTTCCTCAAATGTGCGAGCATGGAGCCCCACAGACCTTTTCTTCGTTGTTGTTGTTGTTAGCGGTGGTTTGCTTTTATTTTATTTATTCATAGTGACATTTCGTCAGGTAACAGTAAAGAGAGTAAAATGCTACCAGACCAAAGTCTATTTTCCCCCATTCCCTGTCTCATAGTTTATCACATCTCTCCATTTATACTTTTATGTACATTTCTATCTTATGACATAATTGCATTTTGCTGAATTAATCTAAAGTATTCTTCCAACGCTAAGAGAATCATATGCTCTCCAAACTTCATTTGCATTCTAAGGAAGTGATTTGGTTGTTCTCCACTTAAAGAAAATATTTGGCTTTCCTTTGACTTTAGAATGAATCACATTAGGGTTCAAATCTTCACTTAGCTTATTATTTGCAGCACAGTATTGAGCAAATTACATATTTTCTCTGGGTTCTAGTTTTCTCCCCTGTAAAATGTAAATAAGAATACCAACTTCATAGATCTGAAATAAAAATAAAATCACCTAATATTTTAAAGGACCAAACCTAGTACCTTGGCATAAAAAATGTTCTTTAGGAAGAAAAAGATGGATAACTGAGATTTCGGTGTCCACTTTTCAGAGAGGATGTCAAAAATAAAAGCCGATCTTTTTGTTCTTTGTAACTACTAAGCATGATGTTAGATTAAGAGAAAGCCTTTTCTGTCTTATTTGTCAGGGTGTGGCTTGCTAGCGCCTGAAGGTGAACAGCAGTTTTCTCTCTCTGTTGCTGGAATATGGTTTGCGCATTCCAAACTCCAGTCCTTTCTGCCCAACAAAAGCCTGCCTGGACTTCCAGTCTTAGTTCAGTCTCATCTCTTCCAATAAACCTTCCTTCATCATCTATGGCTCCAGCCATTTCTCCCATCTTGGCCCTCTTTAGTGTATGCTTTATAACATATTACCATGCTATTTATCTGCGGTTCCCAAGCGTTGGTCAGATCAGAGGAATCACCTGGATCTTATTATAAATACAGATGAAAATCTTGTTAGAAAAGAAGGGAACAAAATCAAATAAATTTGGTTCTGCAACTAACAGAGTTCCTCCATGTCTCAACAACCTTCTCCAACAACTAAAGAGGTTTTTAGGGGCTGGTCCCATGGCTCGGTGGTTGAGTTCACGCGCTCCGCTGCCGGTGGCCCGGTTCGGATCTGGGGCGCGCACTGACACACCGCTTGTCTGGCCATGCTGAGGCGGCGTCCCACATGCAGCAACTAGAAGGATGTGCAACTATGACGTACAACTATCTACTGGGGCTTTGGGGAGAAAAAGGGGGAAAAAAAGGAGGAGGATTAGCAATGGATGTTGGCTCAGGGCCGTTCTTCCTCAGCAAAAAGAAGAAGATTGGCATGGATGTTAGCTTGGGGCTGATCTTCCTCACACACACAAATATAGAGGTTTTTATTTGGGACCTGAGAACTGTATGTCCAGTAAGTATTTCTTGTGATGTCTATGCAGCCACAGATTTGGTTCCCTTAAGTGGGCATAAATGTTAATGCCGTCTCTTCTTGTTAGGTTGTTAGAGCCTGTGGGCAGTTTCCCACCCTTTACTCCTTTGGGCCTACACCCTGCCAAGCATGGAGAAGATCAGTGTTGTTCAACCCTGTCTACAGATTAAACTTATCTGGAAAGTTCCTAGCATGTACTAATGCTTTGGCCCCATCCAGAAACATTAAATCAGAATCTGTGCAGTGGGGTCCAGTGCTCCCTGGGTGATTCCAGTGTGCAGCCAGGGCTGAGTGGCCATTCAGTAATCACCTATTGATTTACTCATAGGAGAGTCATTCGTGGGAAGCTATGTTGAGTTGGGCTGGGGTAGAGAGAGGAATCAATTCTCTTAGTGACTGCCAAGGAGGCTAAAATAAACTGAAGAAAGGAAGGAGGTAATGCAGTTCAAATTAGGAATATTGAGATATGAACAAGGCCTACTGGGTGTTGACTGCATTTGCTTGGCACGTACCCTGCTCTCTTCACTCTCATCTCAATGTGACTGGATCATTGCCTTCCCCACCTGTATTGCTTCACATCACCCCCTAAAGAAAGAGTTCCTAGAAATGTCAAGGATAAAAGCAGATCCTCAGAAGGGATCTTTCTTTCTTTTCTTGTTGCTGCATTAAAGCACAGCCAGGCTGCTTTATTCCTTCAACCAAGAACGACTCAGAGAAGACATGGCGACAACTCCAAAGGGAAAGAGATTGAGTTAGCAGAGTTGTTTGGGCATCAGCTTGCTTCCAGAGAGGCGGGGAGGGAGAGAAAGTCATTGAAGATTCTAAGCTGTTCAGTCAAGTTTGCCACAGTAGAAAATAACAAACAGATGTTGAATGTGACACACATCAATAGGAGAGTGAAAATGCCTAGTGTTTTTGGTCTAACCATGAAAGATAACAAGGCAAAGATGTTCGCTTTTACTAATCCTATTCGAAATCATGCTGGAAGTCCTGGTCAGTGCAATAAGGCGAGAAAATGGAACAGCAAATAAATTACTGGCCCTATTACCAGACAATAAGATTGTGTATGTAGGATATCCCAGGAAACTTTCAAAAAAAAAAATTACAGGATTCAAAGTCAATAGACAAAAACCTGTTGTATTTATATTTACTCGTAATAAGCAATTACAAATAAATAAGAAGATATATGATTTTAAATAGATTTAGAAATATCATTTTTTAAATCAAAGCTAAAATGTATACTTAGCAATCAATGGAAGAAAACATATTCAGATTCTTTATGATGAAAACTACAAAAGGCTAATGAAAGAAATCAAAGATCTAAATAATTGGAAGACCACATGTTCATGTATTAGGAGACTCAACCTTTTAAATATGTCAATTTTGTCCAAATTTATCTATAGATTTAATTAAATTTCAATGAAAATCCCTGAAGGATTTATTGTAGATACAGACAAAACAGTTCAGGGCCGGCCCCATGGCTTAGCGGTTAAGTGCGCGCGCTCCGCGGCTGGCGGCCCGGGTTCGGATCCCGGGCGTGCACGGATGCACCACTTCTCTGGCCATGCTGAGGCCGTGTCCCACATACAACAACTAGAAGGATGTGCAGCTATGACATACAACTTTGGCTTTGGGGGAACAAATAAATAAATTAAAAAAAAAAAAACAGTTCTAAAATCTATACAAAAGGCAAAACAGATAGCTAAAACAATTCTGAAAAAGATAAATACAATTGGAGCAATTATACTGCATGATATTAAGGTTTACTATAAAAGTACACTGAACAAGACATTGTGGTCTTGTTTGTAAAGAGATCGACATATAGATTGATGGACCTGAATAAAAAAAAATTAAATCCTGCACAAATATGGTCAATTGGCTTTGACGAAAGTGCAAAAACAAGTCTATGGAGTCTTTTAATGAATGGTGCTGGAATAATTAGCCAGATACAAAAAAATATACCTTGATAAATGTCATACCTCATATAAATACCAACTCAAAATTCACCATAGATCTAAATATAAAGCATAAAAGAAAACACGAGAAACTTTGTGATCTGGGTTAGGTAAAGAATGATATGAATGTAAGAAATGTAAGAAAACAAAAAAACAAAACAAAAAACACAATTAAAAAATGAACAAAATACTTGAACAGACATTTCACCAAGACAATACATAAATGGTAAATACACAAATGAAAAGATGGTAAACATTATTAGCCACCAGGGTAATTCAAATTATAGCCACAGTTAGATATCCCTACCTACCTATTAGGGTGTCTTTAAACACACACACACACACACACACACACACACACACATGCACAGAAAACACCAAGTAAGGACAAGGAAATATCATACTTTACTGAAGGAAATGCAAAATGGTAGAGCCACTCTGGTAAACAGTTTGACTGTCTCTTATAAAGTCTAACATATACTTACTGTATGTATTTGTTGGTGCATAACAACTGACCCCAAACTTATTGGCTTAAAAAAACACATGTTATCTCATCATTGCTGTGAGTCAAGAGTCTGGGCACAACTTAACTGGGTCTTCTGCTTAGGTCTCATTAGGCTGTAATCAAGGTATCAGCTGAGCTGTGTTCTCATCTGAAGGTTTAATTGGGGAAGAATCTACTTCCAAGCTCCCTGGGGTTGTTGGCAGAATTTATTTTCTTGTAGCTATGGGACTGAGGGTCTTCGCTTCTGGATCATCATCAGCTGAAGGCTTCCTGCAGTTCCTAGAGGCTGCTGGGGCAGTTTCTTGCCACAGGGGACTTTCATACATGGCTTCTTATTTCATTAAGTTAACAAGGAGAGTCTCACAGCATGACATAATCACAGGAGTGAGATCCTGTCATCTTTGTCATATTCTGTTGGTTAGAAGCAAGTCAGAGGTCTTGACACTCAAGGGATTGCACAAAGCAGTGAATGCCCAAAGACAGGGACTACTGAGACCCACCTTACAGTCTGTTCACCACACTGTAGGACCTAGCAAGCCCACCCCTGGATATTTGTCCTAGAGCAAAGGTCACAAAAATTTAGAACATGTAGTAAGTAATATAGGCTTTAGGTTTCAAGGACCTTAAGCTCTCTATTATGACTATTGAACTATAGCCTGAAGGCAGCTGTAGAAACTATGTAAACAAATGAGCATGGCTACATTACAATAGAAGTTTATTTACAGAATCAAGGACTGGGCTGGATTTGGCCTGTGGGCCTTAGTTTTCTGATCCTTACCCTAGAGAAATGAAAATTTCTGTTCAGAGAAATATCTGTGTACAAAACTATATAGCAACTTTATTCATAATTGCCAAAAGTGGAAACAACCCAAATACCCTCCAACAGGTGAATGCATAAGCAAACTGTGGCACACTGATACCGAGGAATACTACTCAGCAATAAAAAGGAGAAAACTCTTGATATACATAACAACTTGGATGACTGTCAAAGACATTTTCAATGGCATCATACTGAATGAGAGAAGCCAGTCTCAAACGGTTACATACTGTGTAATGCTATTTATGATTCTCACAAAGATCAAGCTATAGTGAAAGAGACAGATCAGTGTTGCCAGTGTTAGGAGTAGGTGGGGTGTAGGTGTGACAACAAAAGGATGCCACAAGGAGGGTTTTGTGGTGATGGAATTACTCTGTATCCAAATTATGATGGTGCTACAAGAATCATACACTTGTTAAAATTTGTGGAACTGTACACCACAAACAGGTAAATTTGACTGTTTTCTTCTTTTTAATTTAAAAATAAAATTTAAAATTTTCAGCACTTTTTACTCTGTTCTCAATAAGCTTCTTCAAAAATTGTACCCTGGGTCCTGTATCAGAGGTTTGCATAAAGAACAGTGGAGCTGAGAAAAATATTTTAATTTTTATTTTGAGGGAGGTGGGGGAAAAGTGCTAGGGATTTCAGGTTGAGGTGTCACGTTTAAGTCCATATTATGAAAGAAACTAATATCTTCCCATTCACCTTGCAAATGTCATCCATGCAACTTATTCTACTAGTTTGACTCCAAGCTACTCTTCCAGGGCACCTTAGGCTAGCATATTTCCTCTGCTTCAAACCATCATTTTCAGTTGCTCTGAGGGGATTGCTTTGGACATTGCCAGTTCTCTAAGACCACCCTGGCCCCTTTCAGTTACTTCTTTGTGCTAGGCATGTCTCTCCATGTATCAGGACCTCAGGTATCCAATCTCTGAAAGGCAAGGGTTCAATTAGATAACTTCTCAAGTTCCTTTTATTAAGAAAAGTCTGATATTCTAGTATTTCTGGGACATTAGTACAGGACAAGCAAATGTGAGCAAGTTCTGGTTCCAACATTTCCTGATGGTTTCAGCTCAAGGAGTTTCCAGAATGTAAATATTAGCACAATAAGCTCCAAGTGTAAATAATAACTATTTTTCATTTTTAAATATTCTTAACATGTTTGTGCATCACACCGTCTAGAACTGCTGAATACTTGATCATGCTTTCTTCCACCTTCTGTACTCGGAAAACTTGAAGGGTACTTTCTCCATCCACTGATGAAGTCAAACATGGGTCTATGGCTGTTGATTAAAACTGTAATTTTCTTTTAACTATTCAACAAATATTGCTGAGCCACCATCATGTGTCAGACACTCTGCTAGACTCTGGAGCTACAATACAAAGTAGACATATGTCTACTGTCTTGGAGATCATAGCCAAAAAGTGGGGCAGATCTTTATAAAATAATCACAAAACAAACGTCAAATTTGAAACTGTTATAAGTTCTCAGAAGGGAAAACAGAAGATATTTCGTGTTATGTATTATATTTCCCAAAGTTTGTAATTTGCCATGGGAAAAGATGGAAGGCATTTTTATTTCTCTTTAGCTAGTGAGTAAGTTCAGCTACATGGAGATTCAGGGGCTTGCGAATGGCATCACAGATGTGAAGCCAAGCCTTTCTCTTTCCTAATTCAGTCCCCTCCCACCCTGCCACATCACCATAACCAATTCCAGAGGAAGAGAAATTGAACTTTTACTCATATAATCATGTGGACATTTTGGAATGATTGTGGTATATCAATGAGTCAATATCAAATATGTCAAAGTGTCAGGAACATTAAACAAAAATTGGCAGGTAAAAAGGTGATGCAGGAAGTCAATTCCAGTTGTCCACTTTGGCCAGAATATGTATTCTCAGAGAATCCAGAGAGATAGAGAGAATTGAAAGAAAACTGTCCTTTACAAAAACATAACATAATAATTAGAATTATAGAGATTACTTTCATTCCTGCTCTCAGGAAAGGAAAAAAAAAACACTCTTCAAATCAATTGAATGTACTCGTTATTAGAGAGCACTTAGCAAGCTCCAATATTTCAAGCCAGATGGTATTCCTCAAGGATGTGAGAAAGGAGATTTCTAACTGTAACCTGAATAAATACCGATAATTTTCATCATCATTATATATGTCTTTTTCTCTCTAACCAAGGAGTTAAATACAATAATGACTTACATATAATTAATGTCAGTCTTAATTCTCTAATCTTAAGAGGTTTATTCACTGCAAAATTGCATTTGTCTACAGATGATTATCTTTTCTCCTAAACTAGCCTCGAGAATAAGCTACTATAATTGAACTAAGTATGTATAAATTCAGGTTATTTTTTTACACTTCGGAAGACATCAATTTGTGTATGTTACAAAGCATACTACGTTATTACTGTAACAGGATCTCAAGAAGAGCATTCAGGTGGAGTCTTTTCAAAATATGTATCTGAGCTTGACCAAGACATTTAATATCTCACAGTTCACCTTGAGAACTGTGAAGATACGCCATAGGGAGATTGACCAATAGGCCATGTGTACATGCGTACTAGGACGTGCATCCTCCCGGTATGATGCTGTAGGATGTCAGTCAATAGGCAGCACATCTTCCCCTAGACATAGCTACTATTTCCCTATCACAGACTGAGAATGTGGGGGAAGAGGCTCTACTTATTGTGCCTCTACCGTGTGCCATCTGAGTACTGGGGATACAAAAAGTTAAAATACTAACAAAAGCAACAACAACCAAACTATTCATGGCCTCTAGTACTGTATAATGAGTAGAGGAGACAAATAAGACAAAAGATAACCATGATGCAGAAAGATATGTGGTGTTGCTGGGGTCTGTACAGACAGCAGGGGCCTGACTAATTCAGACATTCGGGAAATATAGCCAAAGAAGCCTCCAGAAGGAGGTCACACTTAAGATCAGTTCTGAAGAATGGGCCTGACATGAAGGGCATACTCAATTTGGTAGAGTATAGGATACGAAGCAGAAAACAAAAGGCCATTAGGGACTCTATCATCAAGGGACTTGCATGTTTAGGAATCTGCATTTGGTAAGCAATGTAAAATCATTGAGGAGTATTCACTAGGGAAAGGACATAGTCAAATATATCTGGCATCCTAATACTAACTGTCTTGGAGAGCCGCTTCCATAGTCTTATGGTCTTACAGATGAAATAGGTGAGTGACTGTGCTTAAATAATGTCAGAGAGGACAAAAAATGTGAATTGAATCAAAACATATTAAGACAGTAGGCTAATTTGACCTCAAACGGATCTCAAGGATGTATTCCAGATTCCAGGTTTGGGAGATGAGTGGAAGAGAGGACATGGAAGAGTGTGTGTGAGAAAAGAGGTTTTTAGAGGAAACAGTGATTTCAGTTGTGGGTATATTGTGTTTGTGGTTCCTTTGGGACATCTAAGCAGAGTTGTTCAGAAGCCAGATTTGATTCTAAGGAAAAAGAGCTGATGGAAGGGCTATATTTGGGAGTCAGGAGTCTTTTTTTTTTAGGTGACATTTGCATTGTTATCTTTATTTTATTTTTTTTAAATTTTTTGTTTATTGCAGTAACATTGGTTTATAACGTTGTATAAATTTCAGGTGTAAGTCAGAGATCATGCGAAAAGATCTAATCATTCAGGAAGAGTGAAAATTATATATAAACCAGTGGCTCTCAAACTGTGGTGCCTGGACCAACAGCAGCAGCAGTGCCTGGGAACTTTTTAAAAATGCAAATTATTAGCTCCAGCCCAGAACAATTGCACCAGAGATTCTGAGTGGAACCCAGAGACCTGTGCTTGAATAAGTCCTCCAAGTGATTCTGATACACACCAATGTGTGAGAACTGCTGATATAATATTTATTTGCAGGTCATAGGTATTTTGACTATTTGTTGAAAGCTATACATGTTCTTGTGGACAGGGTCAGGCTACCTCAGGAAATAAACACTTTACATTCGATATTCAGGAGTTCATGAAAAGCTGAAACTCGCCAAGACACTTTATGAAACACACAAAGCAGGCCTAGTTGTCTCAGAGCATCACGATACCCTTGCATTGGTCTGCACGGGCAGCCATAACTAAATACCACAGACGGGGTGGCTTAAACAACAGAAACCCATTTTCTCACAGTTCTGGGGACTAAAAGTGTAAGATCAAAGTGCCATCAGGGTTGGTTTCAAGCCTCTCCTCCTAGCTTGTAGATGGCCACCTTCTCTCTGTGTCCTCACATGGCCTTTCCTCTGTGTGCACAGAGAGAGAGAGAGAGATCAGCTGCCACTTTCTCTTCTTAAAAAGACACCTGTTCTATCTGATTAGAAGCTCTAACCTTATAGACTCATTTAACTTTAATTACTCTCTAAAGGCCATATCTCCAAATATAGACACATTTGGGGTTAGGGCTTCAACATGTGAATTTGGGACAAATTCAGTCCATAACAATGCTGGATGCAGAATTTGTGTTTGAAGACTCAGTTTCAGCTGCAAGACACAATGAGAATTTCAACAGCCTTCTGGAAAAAGAGATTTTCTCCCTTTCCCTCTGTATTTTAATCCGAATTTATCAACAGGAAATACTGACAACTATTTAGACACTATATGGGATGAGATTGTTTCAGAATGAAGGAATAGATTTTAATGAAGTGGAGTCAAGAAACAGAAAAGGAAAAAAATTTGGTGTTGGAAAAATATTCTGGTTCTAGATCAAACTTTAATCGAAGATTTCCCTGATATTTTTAATGCCATAAATAAGTAATTCTCATGTTGGCTTAGGAAATTCATGTTGTTTTTCTGTTACTTATAAATAAAGAATTCAAAGGCAAGCAGAATTGGACTAGAAAGTCATGAGGAACCCTACCCTGCCCCTCCCAGGATGCACAATCTCTCCCTTTCCTTTCTTTCTCCATGCCCACTTCATTTTTTTCTCTCTGTAGACCAGCTCATCGGCTCTTTCACTCACATGTTGGAAAATGGACTTCACAGAGGTACAGTATCTTGCTGCTCCCAAACCAATAACCAACTGATCTAAATCTCAGTGTCCTGAATCCAGGTGTCCTAAATACAAAATCTCATCAGGTATAATTAACTCAGAAGTCCACCCTGGTCTTGGAGCTGCAGAGATACAAAAGATCATCCTTGTGGAGGATTAACTCCGTTGTTAGAGGAGTTTGAGTCTAAGTGGGAAAGAAAACCCAGAACATGTGAAAGGCAATCATGTTGATTACCAGCTCATCAGCTGCCAAACAGGAGAGGAATTTGTCCTGGAAGGTCTCCCCAGCTCTGATCTTGCATGTTGTTCTTGTTGCTTACATGTGACTGAAATCATTCCACCTGTCACCTACATGTCTTTTAGTACTGGAGGTCTAATGTGCAGAGATACAAAAAAAACTATCAAAATTGTAATTTCTAAATGTTGAATTTCCATATATGTCAAAAGATATAACACTCAAACTGTATTTTGCCTTTTAATGAGAACTAAATAAATGGTTTCTTCATTAGGTTTTTAAGTATAGGCTTTGCTTCTCTAATTATAGGTCCCTTAAGATAAAGAAAGAGAAAACTGAGTCACAAGATTGGGGATAACTAATAGAGAAAAAGAAATTCCACAACACATAAAAAACCCTTATCAAATCAGTATCCAGAACATATTTTGTAAGAATAGTCAGTAGGTGCTGATGTGTTTACATTTAGGGATATGAGCACGGATGAGCACCACATCACCTGCAGTGAGACAAAACAAGTGTGAAATGAGATACCCAGATTGGATATCTCATCAAAGGGAAGCAAGGGAAAGTGAAGGCCTGTAGTCCACCGTCTCTGGACATGAAATGCTCAGATATTAGAAAATTATACAAGCAGATTTTTCTGGTTCTTGGTCATGATGTCCCAGGAAGAAAGCAGGAAATTGAAGCTTTCAGGCATATCCACATAACTTCTCCAAGAGCAGCAGATGATTAATTTCCTTTACACTAATGTTCATAATGGCAAACAGATAGTCTCACCAGGATCCAGGAAAGCTGGGATGGGACTCCACAGCCATGGTTGTGTGTGTGAAATCATAGGAAAAGCCTCAGCCATTCCTTGGTTCTAATACATTCCGTATTAACTTAAAAACAGAAATCCAGCCCAATACCACTACCACTTAATTGGGACACCTACATTTTAAAAGTTTAATAAATGTTTCATTATTATAAAAATATTGTCAATGTATAATAAAAAAACCAAAAGAATCAAACCATCTACCAACCTTTATCCCTAGGTTTAATTCTGAAAGATAAGTTCACTTAATAATTTTAATGTAATCTCTCAGAAATTTTCCACACATGTATTTACATATATTAAGTATTTGATAATTTTATTTTCCTTCTTGCTTATACTTTTTACTTAGTATTTCTTGGAAGCATATAAATTCTCATTCTTTTTAATGACTGCATTATACCTATCATCAAATTTATATATTAACTATACTTTTTTTGGTTAACATTTAAGTTATTTCTAGCTTGGTTGGTTTTATTTTTTTAATTTCTATTTGTTTGCTGTATTTAGTGTTATGAGAAGTGCTTCACAAGTCATTCTTTTATACAAATTTTTGCATCATATAAAAGTGCATATTGAGAATAAATTCTTAGAAATGGAATTGCAACTGTTGATGGGTAATGCCAGGTCGCCCTATACCTATATTCACTAACAATATATGATGCGCCTGTATTCACATCCTGTGTAGTTTGGGCTATTAGATTTACTTTGTTAGTTACGTTATTTAGATCTGCTATTTGCTTACTTACACTCTGCTACTTGATCTTCATGGAGTTACATAGGCAGGCTAATTACTCATTATAGAGTTGTATTTTTAACTATTTTTCCTCTAACTTACTAGTATTTTTTACTTACAAATTTTGATGCAATGGTATATGGGGAATAAAGATTCATGGCATTTAGATCTTTAATAGTTATGTTTTACTAGAATAAAGCAGTGACCAATGACATTTTGTATAAAACGCCAAATAATAAATATTGTAGGCACTTGGGGCCATATGGTATCTGTAACACTTGCCCAACACTGCACTTGAAGCGAAAGGCATAATTGTGTGTTGTTTGCATAATAATCTTGTCTTATTTTTTATTATATTTTAAATATTTTTGTCTACCATTTATCTAATTTTTCCTTTTTAAATTTTGTCATATTTTTATAATTTGGAAGATTTAAAGCCTATTCCTTTTGTTTTTTAGTTGATTCTTTCTAAATTTAAAGTATATACTTAAGCATATCTTTCTTGATTTATTTTTAAGTAGTATTTGTTGACTTTGGAATGAATGAGAAAAGAAGCAAACTTACACTAGATCCATCTTCTATCTTTTTCACTTCTTGGTTTGACTAGTATTAAAAAAATGTATTGTGCTATATAACATAATTCCCATGGCTTTTTACCATGCTTCAATTGTATATTTAAATTCCCTTAATTTTCAACACACTTCTCTAGATAAAACATAATTGTCTAGATTTCAAAAAGAGCCAATTGTAAGAAGAGAATCATGGGTGCTGTGTTTCTTGAATTCTTGCATTTTGAACAATTCTTGAACATATAGACAATGCTCTTTCTCTCCTTAAATTTGGACAACAAAGTTGTAAGCATCAAATTCTGTGCTCACACTTTCTTCCCATGAAAATTTTGTGGACATTCTTCCTTTGTTTTCTACATTGTCTTCTATTGTTGCTGGAAAGTCTATAGCTAACCTGAATTGTTCCCTCTTCTAAGTCATTTGATGTATATGTTTTTGACCTAGATTGAAAAAGAATGTCATCTTTTTATCATAATTTTCATAGCTTCAAAGGGATATATCTTAGGTTAATTGTTCTTGATCAGTTTTCCTAGATATGGTACAGCTTTCAATCTACAAATTCAAGTGTTCTTTTTTTTCCAAGAAGTTTTCTTCTCGTGTATTCTTAATAGCTCTGTTTTATTTGTTGCATTCTTCTATTTCAGGGATAACATATGTTGGATTAATATCTTTTGATTTTAATATACATTATTTTTTCTCTTATTGTTAACACTAATTTTTTCTAATTTATTCTACCAGATGTTAACAAGACTTATTTTTTTATATTTTCAGCTGTGATTTTTTACATTTTTTTTGTTTATAAGGTAGATATTCATATCATTGGATTGATTTTTCTATTTAATTCTTTCCCGGATTGCACCAATTGCTATTTCTGTTCTTCTGTTGTATTATTGACCTGTTTGTTTTTTTGTGAGGAAGATCAACCCTGAGCTAACATCCATGCTAATCCTCCTCTTTTTGCTGAGGAAGACCTGCTCTGAGCTAACATCTATTGCCAATCCTCCTCCTTTTTTTTCCCCCCAAAGCCCCAGTAGATAGTTGTATGTCATAGTTGTACATCCTTCTAGTTCCTGTACGCAGGACGTGGCCTCAGCATGGCTGGAGAAGCGGTGCGTCAGTGCACACCCGGGATCTGAACCCGGGCCACCAGTAGCGGAGCGCGCACACTTAACTGCTAAGCCATGGGGCCGGCCCCTGAGCTGGTTTTTTAAATTTTTTTGTGAGGAATATCAGTCCTGAGCTAACATCCATGCCAATCTTCCTCTTTATGCTGAGGAAGACCGGCCCTGGGCTAACATCTGTGCTCATCTTCCTCCACTTTTTTATATGGGATGCTGCCACAGCATGGCCTGAGAAGCAGTGCATCAGTGCATGCCCAGGCTCCAAACCTGGGCACCAGCAGCAGAGCTCACACAGTTAACTGCTATGCCACGGGGCCAGCCCCTTATTGAGCTGTTGTTTTTTTTGTTTGTTTGTTTATTGCAGTAACATTGGTTTATAATATTGTAAAAATTTCAGGTGTACATCATTATACTTCTATTTCTGCATGGATTACATTATGTTCTCATGTTCACCACCTAAATATGAATTACAATCCGTCACTGCACACGTGACTAATTATCCCTTTCACCCTCCTCCCTTGCCTCTTCCCCTCTGGTAACCACCAATTTCTCTGTCTCTATGAGTTTGTTTGTTGTTATTATCTACTACTTAATGAGTGAGATCATACAGTATTTGACCTTCTCCCTCTGACTTATTTCACTTTGCATAATACCCTCAATGTCCATCCATGTTGTCACAAATGACTGGATTTCATCGTTTCTTATGGCTGAGTAGTATTCCATTGTGTATATATACCACATCTTCTTTACCCATTCGTCCCTTGATGGGCACTTAGGTTGCTTCCAAGTCTTGGCTATTGTGAATAATGCTGCAATGAACAGAGGGGTGCATGTATCTTTATGCGTTGGTGTTTTCATGTTCTTTGGATAAATACCCAGCAGTGGAATAGCTGGATCATATGATAGTTCTATCCTTAATTTTTTGAGGAATCTCCATACTGTTTTCCACAGTGGCTGCACCAGTTTGCACTCCCAGCAGCAGTGTATAAGAGTTCCCTTCTCTCCACATCCTCTCCAACACATGTTGTTTCCTGTCTTGTTAATTATAGCCATTCTGACAGGTGTGAGGTGAGTTTTTTATTTTTTTATTTTTTATTTTTTTTTAATTTTATTTATTTATTTTTTTCCCCAAAGCTCCAGTAGATAGTTGTACGTCATAGCTGCACATCCTTCTAGTTGCTGTATGTGGGACGTGGCCTCAGCATGGCCGGAGAAGCGGTGCATCGGTGCGCGCCTGGGATCCGAACCCCGGGCCACCAGCAGCGGAACGCACGCACTTAACCGCTAAGCCACGGGGCCGGCCCTGGGGTGAGTTTTTTAAAGGGCATAGTTTATGCAATTTATTTGATATAACATAGAAATATTTCTTTGACATCTACTTTATGACATGATTCTTCTTTTGGTCTATATCCATTTTATGCCTTGATGGTAACCATTCTTTCTCTTTTTTCTTTTTCTATAATTTGTAGCCATAGACTTCTCTGTGGTTCTATTATGATTCTTATTCATCTTTGAGTGAAATGTGTTTTGTAGAACAGCTATTTCCTTAAGAATCTTTTAGCAAGGAACTTGGTATATGGGCTGGTGAGGTAGGCAGCTTGAATTCTACTCTAATTCCGATAACTTGCTGGTGAATTCTGCTATGTAGGATATGGTAGGGGTCATGAGTCCATGTTCTTTATCTCTTTGAGGTAATAAAACTGTCTCAATGGCTGATTGTGTAACTCTGTATGGCACAGTGTGTTGTGTGTGCTCATTTTTTGTTTATGTCTGCTCAGGTTAGTGAAATCAGTAGCTGTTTATATCTCTTTTCCACTCACTCTCTGTCCTCCAGGCAGCCTCACAGTCTTCTTCTGAACAGAGGACAGTTCAGTCTGATGCCTCCTTCAGGTTTGTCCACTGTGTCTCTCTGAGGTGTGCAAGGTGGTTAGGGGCACACTTGCATCTCTGACACTCTCCAGACTTGAGTGTCCAAAGAAAAGAACTTTATTAGGCCTTTCAGAAAAAGCTTCCTCATTTTGGAGTTCAGCATATGGCTCAATATATTTAAATGTAAGAGGATATTAATAACATCTGTTGCCATTTAACCAACACTGTCTAGAATTTGGAAAATATTACACATATTTCATTTTATGAAGTTTTTTCTTTTAGTACCATTTAAGACAATTTCACTCCCTTCCATCTATAGAAGAGAAAGGTGTAGGTTGGGGTTGAAGGTCATTTGGTTTCAGAAAAGAAAGTAGTTAAGGTGTCCTCCTGGACTCTTCCATATTAACCAGATGTCCTTTCTAAGTTAAATGCCTGCATATGAAATATGTACCATTGCAAGACCATCAGAGCTCCCTAAGAGGCCGTTTAAATGAGGAAGGAAAAAAAAGGGGAGCTCCAAGCTGTAATTACAAGGCCCCTTTTTACATTTGCAAACATGAATTCTCTCCTTGAACTTGATAAACTTTGGAGGGGCACTTCAGTTGGGAGTCTCGGAGCACAGCACTTGAGTTACATCTATGATATAATGCTTTGATAATTTTAATTTCATATTTTCCTATGTTATGCATTTTTTCTTTTATGGATTGAATTATTTGAGGGTAGGATTTTTTTTTTTTAATTTGTCTTTATTTTGCAAACATATGGGACAATACCTGGCACTGAGTAAGTGTTCGATTTTTGTTTTCCGCCTGAAATAATAATTGAACACAGAAGTTTTGTCGCATTGACAAAATAAAGTTTCTTTAGAGCACAAGTTTGTAAAAAGTGAATGCAGTCAATATAAAGCCCCTTATGTGAAATTTTATTGGATTTAATTTCCTATACAGTATATCCTACAGCAGTCTCATTTGCTGTTTGCTCCTATTCTCCAAAATGTCCTAATATTGGTGGGTCTAAAGTTTTAGTCATTGTTTCTCTTCTCATTTTTAACATACTTGCAGTCTAAATGATCTCATTTGGTTGCACGGCTTTAAATATTGTCTTTATATGTGGACTTCCAAATTTATATATCCATCCTAGAGCACTTTCCTGAACTGCAGACTGTATATCTACCTCCTTACTCAACATCTTCATTTACATGTGCAAATCATACCTCAAACCCAACAGGTTCAAAACTGACTACCTGATTCACACTGGCCCCCATGCACCCACCAACACCCTCTACCTTGAGCCTTCTCCCTCTCAGTTAACAGAGGGAGAGGTCCAATAACCCGGGACAAAAGCTAAATTCTTTCTTTCCTCCTCTCTTTCTCTCATACCAAAATTTCTAATTCTTTAGGAAATCCTATTAACTCCACTTTCAAAATGTATCCATATTCTTACTACTTCTCACTGCCTCTATTGGTATATATGAGACAGTGAAGTAGCGTTTTAACATATCTTCCTGTTTCTATCTTTCTCTCCCTCAAGTCTATTTGCAAACCAGCAGCCCTAGTGATCCTGTTTAAATAAAGGCTAGATAATATCATCCTATCTCAAAAACTCTTCAATTGTTGCCCATTTCACCCACAGCTGCTAGCCTCTAATCCTTAACAAAAGAATGTTTATGTTTTTGTAAGTAGGAATGGAAAAGAGTCATATGTAAATATCCTAAATCAGATGACTGCAAATTCTTGTGTCTAGTGACATATTTCAAGGTGCAGGAAGTGGAAGCAAGTGGCTGCTAGACTATGAACTTACTAGATTTGGGAGCACAAGCTTTGAGATCAGACACACTGGGCATGTTGTCTAGCAGTATCATGTTCCAGCTGAGAGATCCTGGGAAAATTACTTGAGATGGGAATAACATCTCACAAGAATTAAATGAGACTAGGTGAGGTCATCTGTACAAGTCGAAGTAAATTGTACAAGTCTAGCCTGTAGTCCAATAAATATGTGGTCTCTATTAAGCACTTTTAAATAACTATCAAATACATAAAACCCTAGATTTATAAAAGAGAGGCAGTATTTCCATTAGGAGACGATCTTAAAGCAATTCTAAAACAACAAGTTAAAGAGAGAGAAAAGGCGGAACAACCTTCTTCTTCCTGAGTTTACCATTCTTTGTTTGACACAAGCAGATTAAGCAGAGACTTGAGTGGGCATAAACTAACCACGTCACAAGGTTCTGGATTGAAAAAGGCAAAGATAGAGAAATACTAAGTCCTTCTAACCCAGATGGCTTTGCTTTAGAGAACAGCTTAAAAAATCCCTACAAGGAAAGTAACTAATTTGTCTACAAAAATTACATTTTCATCTATAATCCTTTTATTCTTCATTTCCTCTTCCTATTTTTATCCATTGTTTTAAGCTCTCCTATTTTTGAATATGATTAATCGTCAGTGGGGAAACAGAATTTTATTTTAGACAATTTGCAGGCTGAAGCTATCTGAAATTATGAATCACTCCCAAACATTGAGTGTGAAGCTCACACATGCATTTTTTGTGGTTGTTTTTTTGTTTGTTTGTTTGTTTTTTGGTGGGATTTATAAGACAGTTTTCCTCTGAAGAGCTTAAAGAAACTAAGCAGTTATAATCTATACTGCTGTCATTGTCCTTTGTGCTTCTAGATGCTCTCTCCAAGCTTATTTTTTTAGAAGTATCAAAATAGTTAAATAGAACAACAGATAAGTGAAACAGTTCATAAGAATACAGAGCATCTGTAATGGATTTCTCAGTTTCTTTATTGTATATGCTTCCTGGAAATGTCTCAGAATCATGGAAAGCAGAATACTTTAGTTCATCACATAATCTAACTAATAATTACTATGCTTCTCCCTCATTTATCTGGCTTTATTTTCTAAATTAACCTTATTGCTTCAGGCATAATAGGCTCCACATTGCTCTCTCTATATGTCACACTCATTTCCTCTTTGGCTTATGCCTAGCATGGCCCTTTCTTGCCAAATCCTTCCTTATTTAACTTTCTGGTCCCTCCAAAACTCATTGACTATAAAGTTTTCTCAACTTCCATTGCACTTAAATTGGTGCGGTTGCTACATGGATTGGGCAAGAGGTTATCACCTCAAAAATGTGGAATGATGTCAGTGTGATTATTAGTTAAGAAACTGATTTGGTTGTTTATCACAAAGGGCAAAATATCAGTAGCTTAAAAAATAGATGCTTATTTCTCTCTCCAGCAAAGGTCCAAACACAGAGTGTAGGGCTAGCATGGAGTCTCCATGTGTCAGGATTCTAGAATTCTTCAAACTTGTTGCTCTGCCAGTCTTAGTATGTAACTTACATCTTTTGGAGTAAAGTGGCTCTTCTGACTCCTGCCACCACATGTTCAGCCAGCCAGCATTGCGTGGTGTAACTCCATCAGAAGTTACTCATCAAGTCTATTCATAGGAGCATTGGTAAGAACTTGAATGCATGGCCAAACCAAGCTGCATGGAAGTCTTTAGTTGGATGGTCATATGTCTAGCTGGAACATGGGGATCTGAATATATAAAGAAGTAGGAGAAATGGATATTGAAATCCCAAATAGCATTCATCCTCCCATCAATACAATCTGCCGCTAGGGAGGGAATGTTTTAGTCTCTCCTAAGCAAGATTCCAGCGTATTTTGCAGTTCTGTTTCGGTTTATGGTGAAATATTTAGTTGGCACTGTAGTCTTAAACACGGATCGCATGAGGTTTGTTAGCATGGACTGGCATCTTCAAATCCCATCAAACAGGGATGCTGACAAGTCTGAGTTCCAGAAACTATAGGACTATGGGCCAGCAGATGGTAGATTTTACCATGGGAACTCTGACTTCACAGGGTGCCTTGGCACCCAACCAGTCAGCCTCTTCTAGCCAACACATCTCTGCAACACCACTTGCCACAAGAGTCTATTTCAACTTTTAAATTCTCTCTCTTCCAGACATTTGGACACTCAATCGTAGTCTACCATAACCCAGTTCCAAGGGAATATCCCCTGCTGATAAACAGAATCCTGGCTTCTCATTTAATTTTGCAGAGCTAGCTCAATTCTCCATCCAGAGTTTTTGGACTTCAAACACTCTAGGCCATTTTGATAGCAGAGAAGTTTATTACTGAAATTTAGAAATATTATATATCACTTCTCCTCCAACATACCTGTGCTCTATCACAATGAGACCAATAGTCACAGAAGCATGACGAATTGACCTTCATTGCTTGGATGAATCCTAAAATAAGAAATGTTATTGTAAGTATGTATGTCTCATCTTTTCAAATATGTCATAAGCTGCTTTAGGAAAGACTGTTCCTTGTACTATAAGCTGGACTGTTAATAGTTATCAATTAATGCTTATGATTTGAATATTTTATTTATGCTTTTTGCATATGGTCTTATGACTAGTATATAATAATTTATATACCATGTAGTGAATATTAAAAATAATTCTGTTATCTAATATAATATTCAGAAAGATCCTATGATATGTCCACCAGCACCTCGAGTATTAAAATGAGGACACTGAGGGAACAACAAAGTGATATGCTTGAGTCCATTCTGAGAGGACATGGAGGAATCTTCAAGTTAAGGTCTAAGTGTAAGGCCTGTGCTTGTTACCACCACACTACTCTGACCCTTACGTTAGTAAATCAAAATATGGTTCCCGCTACAATTCTTCTTTCATTTCATAAGTATTCCACTTAATATGTATTTATTGGCTATAAATATACTAAATTCATCAGTGTATCTAGGGTTTATTGTATGAATAAACATTTATTTTCCATTATGGATGAACACTCATCACCACTGTACTAGAATGGATAAAATTCTGCTTATTTAGGTTCTCATATTATTTGAGATATCTTTGAAAAGAAGTTGCAGACAGATGTATGATGTTTGAAAAATACAGAGAATTGGTGTTAAAAATGGGAAGAAAAAAGTCTTTTTGCAAACTACATGAATTACCAAGTGTTGTCTAGTAATAAGTTCTCTTCTGTGAGCATTGGGATTCCAATACTTCAGAAACTGACTTTAGAGTTCACTGCTTTATTGTGGTTTTGTATTTTGGTGTACTAGCTACTGGGGCTGGCTTGTATGTAGTCTGAGGTTATGGAAGTATAAATTTGAATTTTTACTCTTTATTTTGCCAAATTTATGGGCAGTTCATGCATTAAAGTGGGAACTTTGTGCACACATACATTCTATGATTCCTTGGTGATTTTTAGTTTTAGTTCTCTAACCTCCTTATTTCTCTCCCAGAATTTCAACATAAGTACTAAAACGTCTTTTTCTACAGGAAGCTTTGAGAAAGTGCTCTGTAGGTGCACAAACGTGGGTCTACATCCTTATTCTCCCACTTGCTGGCTACAAGGCATTGAGGAAGTTACACAATCTTTCTAAAACTTAAGTATTCTGCAGGGAAAATGGTGTAATATTAGTAACTGCCCATAAATTTTTAGTGAGGATAAATGCATTTGTTAAGATAAAATCTTTAGCACAAGTTCCAACAAATTTTACTATTGAAATAAATGTTAGGTGAAATTACCATTATCATTAATTATCACAAGTTGGAGTGAATTAAAATCTTTCCTCCTCACATTTCTTTTTTTTTTTTTTTAAGTCAAGTTAACATCAGTCTCCATACATGTCACAAAAAGAATTCTTTTCTTGTGATGAGGACTTTTAAGATCTACTCTCTTAGCAACTTTCAAACATGCAATACAGTATTATTAACTATAGTTACCATGCTATATGTTACATCCACATTCCTTCTTTTTTAAATTTATGTTCATAATTTTGGTAATTGTTTCAACAATTACCAAAATTTCCTGATTGCTTAATACAGTAGTTAACCAGTCTCATTCAAGCCTGGACTTTTCTTTTCTTAAAAAGCGAAAGGCAGAACATTCAAGAGTATCTTTGGGATATAGGGGCTCAGTAATGTACCATGAAACCTCCTACTCTGGTAAAGGAAGGTATGCTCAGTCTATGTGCTATGAAATAGTCCACATTGACAATTTTAAATTAAAATTAGCATACTGTCTTTGTTTCTTCTAGCTTGAACTTTTTGTTGTTTCTGAATGTCTATTTTATTAGAGATTTAAGCATACCATTCACTTTTATTCACAAGAAGAAGGAGGGAAAAATGCATTTCTGTCTTAGTTTGTTTAGGCTACTATAATAGAATACAATAGTTGTGGCTTATAAACAACAAACGTTTGTTTCTCACAGTTCTGAAGGCTGAGAATTCCAAGATCAAGGTGCTGGTAGGTTAAGTGTCTGGTGAGAGCCCACTTCCTGGTTCATAGACAGGTGTCTTTTTGCTGTGTTTACATGGTAGAAGGGGCAAGGCAGATTTCGGCAGCCTCTTTTACAAGGGCACTAATCCGCTCCATCAGGCCTCAACTATCATGACCTAATCAACTATCAAAGGCCCCACCTCCAAATACCATCACATCAGAGATTAGATTTCAACATTTGAATTTGGGGAGGACAAATATTCTATCTATAGCAGTTTGTTAAATGTTTTCTATGAGACAGACACTTTCAAGGTATTTCATATATGTCATGGTTTTGGGGTATCACAACAGCCTTCTGAAGTGAATATTATGATCTGCTTTACGAGGCCTCCAAATAATGAATTGGCCCAAGAACACTCATCTAATAAGTAGTGAAGCCAGATTTCTACCCAGAGAAGAATACTGGGGTAAGTCCTGGCCTCACCATTTGCACACTAAGTGAACTTGTTCAATTATTTACTATTCAAGACTTTGTTTCTTCATGTATTATATTGGTAACAAAATAAAAAAATATGTTTCATAGGATTGTCATAAGAATTAAATGAGACAATATGTATAAAAACACTTTGTAAACTGAAAAGCAAAATTTTAAACATCCTTGGTATACTAGGACATCAGAGACAAACGTACACACATACTGTGCTAAGCATTATTACAGATGGGTGTTGACAATGCTTGGTACCACAGAGAAAAGGGATGTGAGATTTTTGAAGAGAAAGGCACACTGCTCAAGACTACAAAGATTGCACATGATATCACCACATCAGAAAGAATGCAGAAATTAGCATTACAGGTAAAAGTCAGAGTGAGTAATTGAGAAGAAGGATTGATAATATTGACATTGATTGTAACATTGGAAGAGTAGACTGGGGCCAGAAGATCAATACAAACCAGTGTGGAGTCATGATGGACAAGTCATATTAAAGTTTGAATTCCTGTATTGATACGGTTACTAAGAATTAGCTAGAAAAAAATCTAAATTTCTTTTAATAAATATTTATATGGCAATTTACAAATATTTATTCATTAATCCTTATGGCAACACTGAGAGGAAGGTATGGTAAGTATCACCATTTTATAGGCAGGAAACTGAGGCATAAAAGAATGCTGTCAAAAAGAAACAGCACCAGACACTTGTTAAGAGTAGCAAGACAGATTTTATTGAGACTACTGCAGTAAAGGAGGAGACTCCAGTATAAACTGAGCTCAACACCAAGTAAGACAAAGGTGAACGTGGTTTTTAAAGGAACAACAGAGAAGGAACAAAAGGGGACAATGGGTAAGTGAAAAAGGGAGAACTAAAAAGGGGGCTATGGGAAAATGGAAAATTACAAAAGGAGAATGTATGGAAAATTACTGAAAATGTTCTGGCAATGTGGATTGGGACAAACTACATTTTGGGTTTGGCAGCATTGCATTTTCTTGAGTAAAGACTCAGCATGGGGGTTGGGGTCACATTTAGGGACACAGACTAGGGCAGGGGGAAGCGAGGGTAAAGTTTGGTCAAGTCTCTTAGCAAGTGTTCAGGCAAGGCCTTTGTGCCGTGCTTTGGTCAAGTCTCTTAGCAAGTGTTCAGGCAAGTCCACAGTTCTCTGCACCATATTCACACAGCTAGGGTCTGGCAGAATCAGGATTCCAACAGCAGCACACTGACACCTGAGTGCACACTGCATCTCAATGTTCAACTTATCACTTGCTAATTCCTACACTTCGCATTTATTCCTTTGTAACCTTTATGACGCAATTTATGCATATTCAGATACTTGGAGCCTCTCTGGTCATCCAAAGTGTTTCAGAAAATCTCAGGTGTATCCACATTGTTGCTTTGGACTTTTCAATACAATTCCTATGGACTTTTGACATGAAGTTATTTAAATCACTAAAAGTGTTTTCTCAATAGATATTATGAATCTGGGTTGCACGTTGCTCTTACCTATTTTGTTCTACATTTCCTCAATCATTCTCTTGAAAAAAAAGAACGTGAAGTAATTGACCTGTTTGACCCTCCCTACCTTAAAACAAAATAAAAATCCACCACCACCATCAACCACAAGACAACAAAATTCTATACTGAACTTACTCCTCACTGCCTTTTTAAATATCTCTTGACTTCACATTTAGTTTAACTAATCTTTTATTTAACCACTTTTCTTTCAGTTTTACCAAATTACCAGATTGGACTTCTTCTGGTTTCTTGTCACCCAGGTTCCCAGCACACAAATCCAGCTTAATAGGCAAAATTATTCATACACATATACAATTCCCTCTTTCCAAAAGTTTCCATGAAAAAGAGAGAGTAAGACAGTACAAGCATGAGGGGGTGGGAGGGCATGAGGAGAGAGATAGAGAGAGACATGGAACATCTGGTCCATGCTCAAATGCTGCCTTGGCCTCGAGAGCAAGACGGCTGCTTCAACTCAATTTCCCTCCATCAGAAACACTCCAGGGTCTGGTTGAGCTTCACTGACATTTGAGTTTTCCTGGTGGGGAGCTGAACAGCTCAAGCAGACGCAGCTCCCATTTCTAACAAGCAAAATGTACTTAGAAGTGCAACGTGATATGGCACCTTTTTTTAAAAAGGGGGAAGGATAAGTTCACATGAGTTTTAAGAAACACAAATAATGAAATATATGGCCCTTGAGAATTCATGCAGGTGTTGAGACTGAAAATAAAGCACCTACCTAAACCATTTTGACATACTCTTAGCTTAATAATTGAGCAAAATAGAACAAATATAATAAAATGCCTGTTTTAAAATAGCCTCGAGCCAGGAATATCTAGCTATGATTGATTTTTGCCATTAGCAACTTGAGTAGCTTCAACTTTACATACTTTTGTCCTCCACATTTATCATCTAGGCTGATGAAAGGGAGGAGCCAATTTCTGTGCCCAAATTAAACCAAAGGAAGAAAAAAATCTATCTTAAACATTTAAAACACACACACAATCAAAACACTTAGGTTTCTGCACTTCACGACACCTTAATTTCCATCAGCCGGTGCAGCTGTGTGCTTCCCACAGCGCGAAGTCTCATGAAGGGTATATTAATTAAGTCATTATGCCTTGAGAGATAGGTATAATTACAAATCTTCTCACTATACTATTTTGAGTTTCTAAAATTCAATAAGTTAGAGGTTGAGCGTTTTGTTTTTTTTTTTCAAGATGCCACAGGGGGCAAAAGAAGCCAACAACAACAACAAAAAGTCCACAGAGGGGAAAAACTATCACACTCCCCATTACGAGAGGGCTATCTGAGAGCAGTCTTGCAGACAGGAGTCATTTGCTCTTCTCAGTCCAGTTTAATAGCTACTATCACAAACTTCCAGCAAGTGCAGATGTGAGAGGAGACTGCCCTAAAAAAAATCACTAAGAGGAAACCAAGGCTGGAGAGTCTCCCTTTCTTCTGTCTCATAGGGATGCAATGTGTGCTTCCAGAATGTTGAGACAAACTAGAACAAGGTGGTTCACCATCTGCTCTAGTCTCTTTATGAGAAGTGCAACAAAAGGTTATCCTTAGTATGGTTGCATAGAAATCTCCAAATACTGAGGACCATATTCCACAAGGTAATCCACAAAGTTTGTTTGCTTTTGAGATCAGAAATTTTGAACAACCAGGACATAGGATTGCAGTTTTGTTATAGCATACAATAAGGTCTTTTCCATAGCTAGATATAAATCTAGGTTCTTCCAACAAACAGAGGAAAACAATTAAGATCAGAAAGGGTATACTCTAGTTATGGGTGAACACTCAACTTTGATACATCCTATCCAAACCAGTCAGCAAATGTTGAGAAAATAACATCTAAATGCTGCTAGAGTGAATTTGATGTAATCTCTTTGCATTCAGAGATAAGCTTTCCCCAAATATTTGTAACCAATTTAGAGTATAGAATTATTCATTTCAAAATGTAAAGCCTTCTAAAGCTTGAATAGGATGTCTTTCTCTTCAAGTTGAGTAACCTCCAAATGTATTGTCTATGCTAGGTCTGTATACCTATGTTTGCATACAAAATATCTTTTGCTACACACTGTCTTTTGAATCTTTGTTAATGCTTACCTCTCTCAGTAAGAACAGAAGTATCGTGAAAGCAGACTTAATATCTTTTGAATTTACCCAAACTCTTTAGCCAGGCGTTTGAGGTTTTCCCATTAGGTGACTTCACTCTAGCTTTCCATCCTTATGTCTAGTTTGTACCTTACAGGAACCTTCTTTTCAGTTAAGTTTTTCAAATAAAATATAACGTAGTAGGTACATTGATAATTCCAGTTACAACTCCGTCTTTGCACAAGTTACGTAACCTCATTTTGTCTTAATTTTCACATCTATAAAATGGGGGTAAAGAATCTACCTCATTGAGTTTAATTCATGTAAAATATTTACTGCATTGTTTCAAACATAAGCGCTCAATCAATGCTAGCTATTATTATTTTACCACAAACACATTTTGTGCTTTTCAACTACTATGGTTTTGCTCATTCTACCTCTTGATTCTTTGCCTAAATCAGCCTTTCTATCCTTCAAGGATCAAGTAGATTCCACTCCCCTGTGAAGACATTCCTGAACTTTCTGGAGCAATCAGCCATATTTGACCTTAGAATTAAAAAGCTCAGTAAACATCATGTCAGCGCTTTCTTATAAAAAATAAAAATAATGTGCCTCCCCTGTACTAGACATGCTACAAGCCACTTTGCAATACTCTGTCATGACTGTCACATTCCAATAATCACCATCTGTTTTTTCACATGCTAACTCCATGGGCACTTACATCCCCCTCATTTCCTGACCTCTTACCATACATCCTATCTGTGCCATTTGCTGCCTACTATCTATAATTATTTTGTGAACTTACATATTTTACATTCCACTTTATTCTCTCATGAACCAGGCGCCTACATTTTTCTCTGTATCCCATTGGGCTGCTTTATTTCTCCTTCCACTTCATAATGGCCATAAAGACTCAAAGTGGAATCACGGCTGTTTGTTTGTAGGTAATCACACACTAAGTCACGGGACACTAGTGTTATGCGATGTGTAACATTTAAAACTTGGACTGAGGTAAATGCCTTTTACCTTTTCAGCAGAGCTTGGTGTAAAATCAACTGAACTCTTCTCTAAATCACTGATTCTCTAATACCCCAGAAATGGGGCAGTAAGAGGGGTTGGCAACTGGAATAAATAAGGTATAAATGTCTGTACCAGGGATTTATGAGAGAAGGGGAGCTAAGGTCCTGGCCCCTTTGTCTATGGAAATGGAATGGGGAGGAAATAAAAGCTTCTTGGTGAGCATGAACAGGGATTCTTTTAAGCACTGGAGACCTGAGCATTCTATGCCTTGGCATCTCCTATCTCATTGACCAAAGCAAGTCATGTAAGGCTTGCTAACTTTAAAGGGAGTAAAGAAGTGCAACGATGTTGTGTGCCTAAAAGGGGAAAATATGGAAATACTTGGTATAGCAGCACTGAAGATAATCTTGTCAATCTTGTGCATATCTTACCATTGGCCAAAATAAATAACAAGATATGACTCAATACAGAGAACTGTTTACTGTCAGAATATCTACTTTTTCTCCCAACTTAATTTCTGCAGTTATATGATTAACTGAACTTTAAACCAAGAGCTTCTTTCACAAAAACGTCAAATCAAAGACAAGTGGGCCATGCCTATAGTGACTGGCTTCTTTTTCTACACTGCCTACTTCTTCCCTCCCACCTAATATTTCCTTGCTTCCACCTCAAGTTTTCTCTGGACCAACCAAGCAATCACAAAGCTTATGGCAATCACAAAGTGAGATTCCACAGCAGATAAACTACAATGTTTCCCCCACCTACCTGTCTTTTCTAAGGCTATCATTTCCCTGGAATAGTAGACTGACTCATCAGCTGAATGAGACAGGGGGTCCATGGAGGAGGATGTTTACTGAGGGAGGATTTACAGGCTTGACTTGGTTTCAGGGCTATAAGATAGAGCTTGCTTCGGTATCTGACACAGGCATTTTATCATTATTTGTTTGCGTTACCCAGGGACCATAAGAAAAAGACTGGCAAGCAATCAAGAGATTTTTCTGACAGCTGAGAAGACATATGTGAGAATGGAGAGACTGGTCGAGACATTCTTCACAGGATATTTAATATACTGTATATCCTCACACAAAGCTCGATGGAGGCTCACTAATGCTGCTTTGACTTTTCAAGTAACCTCTGCAGGAAATTTCTCTGTTCTGCAGGGAAACCTTTATCTCAGGTGAAAAACAGCTCCTGTATAGGTGGTACTCATGTAGGACATATGCACGCAATCTCCATTTGGACTCATTAATCATTTCTATTATGGACAAATTATTCAAGGCTATAAGATATAATGAAAAAAATCTTGTTAATACTAAAACGTCCAAAAGAGTACTTAGGGAAATTAAATAGACTGGAAAACATATGTTAGATGTCTTCCAAATTAGAATTTGTAAATAAATGATTCTAGTTTAATCACATGGCAATTTACAGGGATATTTTTGGTAAAAATGATCACATCATAGTCTCTGACAAGAATTTCATACAGATTGAGCTATCTGGCTTGCTGCTTGAGTAGTTTTAGAGTCTTTATTTTTCATTAATCTTTTTAAACACTTGGTTTATTATTTTACTCAAGAATTCTGTTTTTAAATCAATTACACTGTGAAGTTTGAAATATAGCTCAGTGTCTAAAGTCTGGAGATCTGTTGTCAGCCTCATGCCTGCCGTTCTCCATGGTCCTGACAGTATTACACATCCCATTATTGGATAGCAAGACAAACTCTTACTTTATGAAAAATGTATCCCGTCTGTGAATACAATTTTGTGCAGCTATTTTTTAGATGTATCAGCTTTGATAAGAGAAGAGAAGCCAAAGCTCTAACTGATTATAGGTAAAGGCACACACAGAGGCAGATAGGAACTCTTTTACCCCACAGTCAACCTGTAAGTTAATCCATTCAAATGAGACCATTAGTGCTGAGTGTGTGTCTCAGGTGATTATAGAAATTTACACGGGATGGAAGAAGTTGGAGATGTGGAAGTATAACACAGACACAGTGCTGTGGCAGCAGGCTAGTATCCCCCCAAAAATGTTGTCCCTCCTTCTAATATACATGGATATCTTTTCCCCATGTATCTTGCAGCTAGATAGGATGATGCAACTAGGTTTGGGACAATGAAATGTGAGTGGAAAGGACATGAGCAACTTCTCAGCCATCTCAAACTTTAAAAAAGGCCTCTCTCCTTGGACTTTGACATTATTACCCTTCCCATGGTCTGAAACATAGGTGTCACAATTGCTCACTTTCAACCATGCACATGAGTACAGCAATCTAGAGGTTTTTGCAGCAACAGGATGGAAGGAACTTGGAACCCTGAATAAGCTTGTGAAGCAAACCGGCCCAGTTGTCTATGATGAACTAGGCTACTATGTTAGAGAAATATACTTCTATTTAAACTACTCTATTTTGGGGTCTTGTTTCTTTTTTTTTCTTATGTATTTATTTATTTATTTTTATTTTTACATGGATCATTTACCCTAACTAATAAAAGTCACTCGAACTAAGGTATTTACAATCTCATTCAGCCTGATAGGGAGCACTTAACCTGGGCATCATATAAAAGCCACTTGAGGACATTACTCTATTTGATACCTAAAAAGAGATCCTCAGAATTACATATTACCACCCAGGGGTTGTTTATGGAGCAGGCTTTGCCTCTTCTGTAGATAGAGACAGAGCAGTTGAGAGTCCTGGGTTTGCCCATAAAGAGCTTAGTCTTAGTTATCTGAGCCACCTGCATGAACAGCTTTATTCTGGCTTGTTTCTCCTGACTCTTGAGAACCTAGACAAATGGGCTGAATATTCCTTCATCTTTCGTCACCGTAGTCCTCCTTGATTTGGTGGATGTTAATGGATTATACAAAAAGGCTATCAGAAACCATAAAAACAGCACCTTAGGAAAGGCTGCCTTTCAAATACAAGATCATATTTTTAGATGCTGTCAGAACCAACTGACTAATACTCTTTCTTAACATCACTAAAACTAAATTCCTGAAATTTAGCCTGTGCCAAATGTCCCACAAAGATATAATAGTAAATGTATTCCTGCCATGAAAAGAAATATATATCAAAATACTTTGACATTATGTAATTCAGGATATGTGAACTGCACTTGAGTAATTATATCAAAACTATAATTTAATCTTATAGCCTTTAGTGAGAAGAAAATATAGATGGTGTAGGCTACCAAATAATTAAGATTTAACTAGACAACAGAAAACTATTAGGTGGAAAAAATAGCTAAATGAAATGCCTCTTTCTTTATTTTTTGTTTCCTACTTTCTTTTCACAAAACATACAAGCAACGAGTACCTAAACGAGAAGCATGAATCTCTTAAGTTTTATACTTTTCCAGATTCACTGTTGGAAGGTTTAGCTTTTCTGTGGATTCCTTCTTGCTCATCTACATTTAAATTAAGCCCTGATCCCCCTCAGCCTCCTCTCTCAAAATAATCTTAATAAGGGTAGTCAGAGATATCAGTTTCTGCCAATTACATGGTACATCACTCATTCAACGTCCAAACTTCTTTTTCCTCCTCCACAACCCTACCACTGCCCATCATTATCTGTGAGCAAGATATACTGACATCCCAAATTAATATGAAAAGAGAAACACATGAGAATGAAATTAGTTATCAGTCTCTCCCTCTTCAGTCTGTAACATATTTCTTGAATGTATTTATCTGTGTATATATGTAAAAAATATATATATTTATATATATATACACACACACACACACACATACATGGCTTGAGAAAAATACTTGTGCTCTTGAGGCCAAAGAACTATGAACAAGACTCAACTTGAACATGCCCCTGAGAGAATCTATATAGAAATTCACTGATAGGGAAAGCACAACATAGACACGCTCCAAAGACGAAGCAGTGAAGAACTATATTGATACTTTCAGGTTGAATAGAAAAGAAGGAACACTACATGAGGGGAAAACAAGAGAGAATAAATGTGCACCAGATAAAATATCAAACTAATCTCCCAATTATGCTCTCTAATAGAAATGTAGCGTAATATTAAAATACACATGAAAACTGGGCTTTGATATTTAAGAGTTGGCATGCCACAATAGTCTTGCAGGTCAGAATCTAAATTCGTAACTGAAAGCCATGTACCCAGAAGGCAATTTGGTCACTACAACTACATTGATAGCAAATTTGGTCTCTGGTAGTTTGTTTTAAATAATTAACCATTTGGTCAAAAATGTATATTAATCATACACATTTCTTTCAACTATTGCTAATTATGTTATAGAATAAAGAAATTCTGTTCTCATTTATTAATCCTTAAACATATTCATCAAATATATAGACTTTTTCAGATTTTCTGCTTTAAGTTCTGATAATTATTCACACTCTGAATATATTAAAAAATCTGAGGAAATTAAATGCTTAATTATAGGGAACACATCAGAGCAAATTAAATGCTTTGCATTAATATATACCAAAAATAAAAACAGAGTTGAATAATCTATCAATCATTGGAAAATTTGATTTTTCATAATAACATCAATAGTTTTGCTTGGGCTCTATGGCTTTCAGTAAAATTGCATGCTAACTGGAAGACAAAAGTGAGTAAAAAGGCAACACTGTAAAGTTAGAAAATATTTTTAAGCCCTCTTTCTGTTTTAATGCCCTTCTCCATATAAAGTGAGTGCTCTTTCCAGCCTTGGTGTTCGTGGACTTGTTTAGTGACATGTCGTTCCCCCTCATTTCCCAGGTTTCATGCATCTAGCTAAAGGCTTAAGACTAATTCTAGCTGATTGGTTATGGAAAGAAGTTGCATAAAACACTTTCAGGTCTAGCTTTTGAAAAAGCCTACGAGATTCTCTAGCTCTCATTTTTCTTGCCAAGGCTTGGGAGGCCCTTGATATTCCAGATGGCATGACAAAGGAGGCAAGTGGCCTCAATACCTGAGTCACTGCACAGAGAAGAGCAGCCCTGGGCAGTTTCCCAATCCCATCTGAGTGTGATGTGAGCAAGAATTTAGTGCTTGTAATATTAATCTTCAAAAAATTCAGGATCTGTCTATTATGATAGCTCCTGTTACTCACTGTGCCTTCTAAAAATTGGCCCTGGAAGTCAAGTATTGTCAAAAAATAATCCTGAAATATGTTGCATTGGCTTCATGGCCAGGTGAAGAACAGTGAATAACTGATCTTAGAGGCTTAGAAATTTGGCAAATATTTGAATAAAAGAACTCAGGGCAACAATCAGGGTAAGAGTGTGCTCTTGCCATGTACAACTCCCTGGAGCATCAGGAAGTGGGGAAAGCAGGACTAAGTGAGCAGATGGGGAGGAAGCAAAGATAAAGGAGATTTGAGAACTGTGACTGAAAAGAACTTCGTAGGGCATTATTAGGACAACATAGGGATTTGGACTGATAACTTAGAAGCTTATTAGAGAGTGGAAGAAAAAGGACCCAGATTTAAAATCTTTGACAATTAGAAATATGTGAAATAAATACCTCTTGTAAAATCTTTTTTAAACATTAGGAAGCTTTTGGATCTTGGCAAAAAGGAAAATACCCAACAATATGTCTTCCATCCTGCCCCATTTTTCTGCCTCAAAACATTTGCAGATTTGTAGGCTCCAGAGGCTCAAAAACTGAAAGACAGGGCTGGAGAGACAAAAATTAGAATTCAGAGCAATTGAGATAGCCAAGACTTGAGGGGACAGGAAACGTATGGAAGCATGAAGAAGTGAGCCCAAGATTTGGTACAATGTTTCTTCTTGGGAAGAAGATGATTGGTAGTAATTGGCATAGAGATTGAAAAGCCAGGCAGGAAGTGGTAACTAAGAGACTAAGAAGCTGAGCAGAGACCCTGGCAGTCTGAACATGCTGGGGGCATGGGGAGGAGAAAGGAATTGTAATTCAAGCTCTGCCATGGAAGGCTGGCCTTGGTAAACCACGTAGACTTTCAGCTGAGAGTCCTGCAGAGAGAGTGTTCTGAAACAGCAGCCACACTGGCAGTAATGAATACACTTTTAAAAATTTGCTTTAAAATGATGCTATCCTTGATGAATTTTTAATTTAAGATTTGCATTATTTCGTTTTTGACATAAATGACACATTAACTTTTATATGACACCATTAAAAATCCTCATAACTGAAATTGTCATAGCATATGTCCTCACTTACTTGATTATTTGTGTCATATTTTCTTAGTCCTTACTAAGTCCCAAGACCTGTGTCAGACAATAGATATACAAGGTAACTAAGACACCATTAATTTTCTCTAGGAGTTTCTAATCTAGTGGGGAGGCAGCTACGAAGGTGAGCTCTACACTAGAGAACATGTACTATGGCAGGAGAAATCATGGGAAGGCTGTGAAGACACATGAGGGCTTACCATCTGGAGGCCAGTCTGAGAGTTATTGCTACCTTACTCCTCTCATTAAGGAAAACAGTAAACTTGACCGTTAAGTTCCTTAGAGAACTGGATAAACAAATCATTGGCATTTATATTTAAAATTTTTCTGATATATGTAGATACAGATATACATATCTACAGATAGACATCTGTATATTGTATATGTATATGTAGATATAAATATCTATCTATGTCTACAAATATAAATACCTGTATCTCTGTATATATAGATATCTATGTCTCCATATATTGCATAAAATATTGTCCCCACTTTATAGTTTAGAAAACGAAACTATAGATTAGTAAAGACTGTATGAGCTTGACAAGGGCACAGAGCTAAAAACTGAATGAAATAGAATTCAAACTCAGGTTCAGTTAGCTGTTAGCCACAAACAGACACTCCATGATTCAACTACCTAAAATAAGAATATAAGGAAAAATTAAAGCACTAAGCATTTGGCTTCATTTATATCCCTCAACAATGACCAGATCAGGGATTAGTAATTTATTTAAATAATTAAATAATATAAACAATAATATATAACAAATAATATAAATATTATTATATTAAATAATTATAAATAATTATGAATAAAATGTAAATTTATTTATATTTTATATTTATATATTATATTTTTTATATATTTATATATTTTTACAAATGGTGTAAATTATGAATTTTATAAATTTTTATAAATAATTTTATTAATTTATATTAATATAAATATTTATAATAATTATTTAAATTGTTATTTAAATAATAATTACTATTATTTATAATAATTATTATCATTTCATTATTTCAGTTATTTAAATAATCCATGTTTCTTCTACTTGCACCAACCTGTGGTATAAAATAAATCTGCAATAGTGGTAACAAACTAGAAGCATTCTTGTAGAACACTCAGCCAGGCTTAGATTCCAATTCCTTGAATGCCACCATTGGATCTCAGTTGGATCTCAAGTATTTCTGAGCACCACAAAATATTCTCCTTTGCTGTTTCTAGACATAGCTCTTGGGTTTATCCTAAAGTTTCTCACCACGACCAATATTCAGGCATACAGTTCGGTACCAAATTTCTGTGGTTATTTTGGGCTCCTGGCATAGACTCTCCCCTGCAGCTCTCTTGTATTCAGATGCACTGCGCTACTCTATTGAAGAAGGGAAAGTTCTCTCCATCCCTTTTGGGTTATGAGATAGCAAATGCTCACAGCTTCTCACATAGGCATGTTAGCAACAGCTTGTTTGGTATTTTTTATTTTGTTATGCAACATTATCTTACAGGTACTTGGATATTAGATTTAGAAATTGATTTTTAAAACAACCTGAATGACCTATAGTGGGATCTAGTTAAAATTGCTTTCCCACTCCCCTCCCTAAGATAACATTTGAATTTGTGTCACATACCTATGCCTCCACCTCTTCTACTTAGGAAGAATTTCTTCCTTCATATTTCTTAAAAACACAGACTCTCATCTCCCTGCGAGCTCTTCAAATGTGTTTTATTCAAGAGCTTGTCCTGGGCTTCAATGCTGCCCCTAGGGTCATCTGTTACATTTATTTTTATTGAATGGTTGATAAAGGGTACAGTTGGAGAAAAATTGCTGCAGACCCTCTTGGGCCTATCTTTCCCAGAGTAATTCACTATGCAATGTGGCTCCTTTTGTTACCACACAAAATTGGGGTTCTCTGCCTGATGTGCATAAACGAGCCAATTAATTATGGCACCAGCCTTTGAGGGGAGAAATCACCTTTTTATTCTGCAAGATTGATCTGCAGGGAGACACGGGGGCATGTGCCCTCAGATCTGTCTCCCTGATTCAGGATTTGGGACAAAATTTAAGAAGTTAGGGAGAACAGCTTGGCACATGGAAACGCTGGTGGGACAGGTTTTGATTGGTGGGTTTCAGGTATTTATGGTAAGGTTTTAAACATTTATGATGAGGTTCTAAACATTTATGATGAAATTGGGAAGGAATTTTAACACCGGATTTTCCTGAATGAGGGACCCCTCACTTCTGATACTAGCCCAGCTTTCAAGTTCTGGTCATGACCCATCCTTGGGTTCCATGGTCGGCTCTTTGGTTCCGAGGTCATTTCAGGTCATGATTTCTTCTTTTGCACATGCCCGGGCTGTATGACTTTGCAGTTTTTCTGAAAGACAATCCTTAATCACTTTGTTGATAAGTGATGGAGTCTGTTCAAACTGGCTCTAAATGGGCCCGTGGTTACACTTTTATATGAGTAAGATCTTTGCGTTATTATTATGATGCAGCTGTGAGATGGGAGGTGAATATCTTCATTGAATTAGGTATTGTGATAACACCCAGAGCAACCTGGACTTTACTGAAGAAGACCACAGATATATCCACGCAGCTCTCTGTGAGTGTCCTTCCCATTTCTTTTTCATGCAAATGGATGCAACTGAGCCAAGCTCTGCAGCCTTGCCACTTCCACTGCACTTATGACCTGCAGACAAAAATACAGTTTCTGACTGAGAGTGAACAAGAATGGCCAGTGCCCTATACCCACAGGCTGGTGCAGTATTTCCATTTCATTCCCCTCCATTAGCATGCATCAGCAGCAACAGTTTGGATGAGGTTGTGAGAAAACCCTTCAGCTGGACACCATGTTTTTCCTTTCTACTTGAGCCAAGGTATGGCAGGAGGCAGTTGTAAAGAAGCTGGAGCGTTATGGTGAGTGAATGAGCCAGACGAAGACAGATAACCGCAAGGCATCACTCATATGTGGAATCTGAAAAAAAAAGTCAAACTTATTGCAACAGAGAGTAGAAAATTGGTTGTCAGGGGCTGGGTTGTGAGGAAAATAGGGAAAGGTTGGTAAAAGGGTACAAACTTTCAGCTATAAGATGAATAAGATCTGAGGATCTAATGTAAAACTTAGTGACTAAAATACTATATTGTGTAATTAAATTTGCTAAAACAGAGCAGAACTTCAATGAAGGGAATCCTTTCACAATGTATATCACCACAATGTAGACTTTAAATACCTTATAATTTTATATGTCAACTATACCTCAATAAAGCTGAAATTTAAAAAAACCTTGCTTATAAAAAGGTGTCAGTTGTCTATTGTGAGACATAACCAAAAGGTAAAATCCAGAGCTGATCTGTAACCCAAGGACATCCTCTCGCCATCACAACACTGAGGTGATATTTAGATGGACAGTCAAATCCCTTAAAAAAGGAGAAAATGCCTAGTTAAGGGTAAACAGCAACTAGACTTCATACTGACTATTTTTACTCACTGATTCATTTTCCTTCATAGTTGACCACGTGTTAGCAAACTGCCTGGCCCTACCTATTGGGTGAAACCAGTTGGCAGAAGGGAAAGAAGGAATTTGTTAATGATATAGGAAATTGGCAAAGAAAGAATGGATTTTTTTCTTCCATTCTCATTGACAAATGATAGAAGAATATGAAAATTTAAAGAAGAGAGAATTAGGCCTTATAAAATGATTAATTGCTAATTGTTTGCTTTTCTAGTTATTCCATAATGGATGCTAAGAGAGTAATTGGCTAATCCCTAAAAATGGGTAAGAATTGATAACATATGTTACACATGTGCATGCCTCCATATTTGTAGTATATTTAGTTCAGTGCTGCCTGAAGAAAAGATGGATGAGAATGAATGACCTTAGAGTTCATTTCTACTCCTATGAGTCAAAGGAATTACTTAGAATATTGTGAAGGAGTTATCATTTTAAATGCAGCTAATGTGTCACTGGAAGCACTGCTATTGCAGATGGTGGGGAGTCACATCTCCTATTTGTAATAATAGCAAGGAGAGCAAAACAATTCACCAGAGATGTTTCATGAGATGGGAGAAAGTGCTGACTGCAGCCAAATGGAACGAAGAGATAAAGGACACCAGCATAGAATGGGAAAAGATTCCTAAGAAAATTAATGTGCCCCCAAAGGGCTATCTGCTACTTGATAGTAAGCGTGATTTGAGAAAAATGAAAGCGAATGAGTGTGAACAGGGCAAAAGTTAATCAAAACAACTCTACTAAATGGCAAAGGACATCAACTAAAGAGGCAAGGAAATATGTGGAATAAAAAGTGCAAGGATTACAAAAGGAGGGATTAAGTCCCTTGCAAGGAAGGATTTTATCCTTTCTACATTTGCAAATCTTGTCCCATCGTCAAAGCCTTTCTCAAGCCCCACTTCTTCCAGGAAGCCTTCCCAGGAAATTCAAACACACTTGAACTCAGCCCTTGTGTTGCTTGGATCACTCACGTGGCAATAAAGCCTGTGTCGTTGTGTCTCCAGGATGGAGTGAGGAATGTCAGGGAGGAAGGCAGAAGCAGCTCATGTTGATTGCTTCACAGAAACTCATGTCTCCTCCTCCATAAATGACAACTGCACTTTTCCAGTTGCTCAGGACACAAAAGTTGAAGTCATCCCTGACTCCTATTTTTTGGAAAAAAAAAATAGACTTTACTTTTTAGAGAGTTTTACATTTACAAAAAAATTGTGATGATAGTACAGAGAGTTCCTGTATACTCTGAACCCAGTTTCCTCTATTATTAATATCTTACATTAGAATGGCAAATTTTTAACAATTAATGAGCCAATATTGATACATTTTTATTAACTGAAGTCCATATTTCATTTGCATTTCCTTAGCTTTCACCTAATGTCCTTTTTCTCTTCCAGGATTCTATCCAGGAAAACACATTACATTCACTTGCCATCCTCCCTTAGACTCTTCTTGGCTGCGCCTGTTTCTCAGACTTGCCTTGTTTTTGATGATTTTGACAGTTTGGAGGAGTCACGGTCAAGTATTTTGCAAGATGTCCCTCTATTAGAATTTGTCTGATGTTTTTCTCGTAATTAGACAGGGATTATGGGTTTTGGGAATGAAGACACAGAGGTAATGTACTATTTTCATCATATCGTGTCTCTGATTCTTCTTTTTGTCTCACAGAGTACAGTCAATCCATTAGCAAATTCCACTGGCTTTTCCACTGGCATATTTTCAGACTCTAATCAATTAGGAACACTCCACTACTACCACCCTGGCCCATGTTAGCATCTTCTTTCTCTTGGATGATTTTAGTAGTGTCTTAATTGATCTCCCGTCTTTCACCTCTCCATCTACGAAGAAGCCAGAGTGAGGTTTTTTTTAAAATATGTTAAGTCATTTCACTCCTCAACTCAAAACCTCTAATAAATTCCCATCTCACTCAAAGCAAAGATCCCAAACTCTTTACAACGGCCTGCAGCACCCTCCATTCTCTAGCCTTGCCGTGTCTCTGACTACATCTCCTAAGAGTTCATACTCACAATCCACCCCCTCCTTTTCTCATCTGCTTACAAGCTACTTCTGATCACTGTTAATAGGGATCTCTTCTTGTCATTCCCCAAGGGGGCAATGGAATCCCAATGAAATATTAGATTCTGGTACCATTGCCCCTTATATCTACTATATACTGTATTGACATAGCTCATCAGCTGAGGTTAAACGTAATATACAAACTGCAAGAGCTGGCTGTCACAGAAGTATCCTAATCAGCTTCTAGAGGCTTGTGGCCCCAACAATGGTGGATGGAATACTTCCCCCACTCCCCTTCTTCTGTGTCTGTCTGACTGCAGCTTGAGGAACTTCCCTGCTTTTAATGGCTCGTGTGATTTTATTGGACCCACCTGAATAATCCAGGGTAATCTTCCCATCTCAATGTTTAAAACCTTAATCAAATCTGCAAAGTCCCTTTTGCTATGCAAGTTAACATATTCACAGGTTCTGGGGATTAGGATATGGGCATTGGGGGCATTATTCTGCCTGCTGCATTCATGGTTCTCTTGTGATCACCAGGAAACTCATTGTACCTACATGAGCAGTCCAGGAAAAGGGACTTTATCCGAAATACAAAATGTACGGGACTCAATATAGTGCTCTATGTAAAAGACAATAATAATATGAGGTGAAAATGATTGTAAACATTGGGACTTTAGTTTTCTAAGTTGTTTTCCTCCAGATTTGTTATTATTCATAATAATGCTAGAGCCTTAACTAAGCAACCAATATTATAATACCACCTTTGCCTTTGAGAAGCTATGACTTTAATTCAACTTTCTGAGCCACTGTTATTTTCATTTCTATTTGTTCTTAAAAAAAAAATTAAGTAGAGTGATGATTAGTTGAAAAAGCAGACAAAATTAAAGAATTTATACTTGTTCTTTTACATGTCTCATCTCGGGGAATCTGCTTTACATAATGTTATTCTCCAGCCTGCCTCTGAGAACTGCATTCCATTGAAACTATGAGAGTTGTATCACTTTCTAAAATTTTGTCTAATCATGTAAATTCCTTTTCAACATTAAACTCGTAATAGCATGTCCAATATTACTCAATTTATTATCATCAGCAAATTGCTAGGTGCATTGTTTTCTTCCACTTTGAGATCATTAATTAAGATGTTTTTGGTGACTGAACATCTCCCCACCCCAACATACCTCATTAAGAGCCTCCTGGCACCAGAATCTTTAGGCCATTAATCAGTTCCAATTGGCCTCAGTCCCTCAGCCCACTTTGCTACATATGAGAGCCTCATCAAATCCGATGCAATTAGAGTCATAGGCCAGGCCCTGAGATATTGTCAGACCACCATAGACATCCAGAGTAACCACAGGGAAATGAGCACCCTCTGAATAAAAATCAGACCCACTAATATCCTTGAATCAGGCCTTGGCCGATAGCTCTACAGTCCATAGAACAATAAGTCTGAGGTACGAATGGGGATGGAGAGAGTGGATGTGTTTGAGAAATATTTAAGTAATAATATTGGCATGACATGAAAGTGGAATTGCTATAGGAAATGAAGGCAAGTTATAATTATTTTTTTCACCTTCAATAACTGAAGGGATAGTGATGTCATTCCTTAGAGAATGCAGAAAGAGAGTAGTTCTTGTGTGTGTGTTTGTGTGTGTGTGTGGTGGTGAGAGTAGGGAGGAGTTGTAACCAGTCTATTTTTATAAAATGTTTGATATGTCTCGGGAAGATCTAAATAGTGATTTCCAATAGTCATTTCATTACGTTGGTCAGAAATTCAGGAATGTGGTTCTGAGTTTAGATTTGGATTCCATCATACTACACTTAGCAATTAACAGTATACAGGTAGATGAACTCCATCAGGAAGAAAAAGAAAGAATATGTTGGGAAGAACCCTGAGAACTATAATGGAGACAGTAAGTACAGCCACAGGTGCAAGCCTATAAACCTTTGAAACAGGAAACAACAGTTTCAAGGTGATGAGAGTGTTCATCAGCAGTAAATATTGTCAACTAATCTGGAGCATAATGCATTTTGCTATTACTAAAATCTCTTTTATAACTTTCAATCAACTTTGTATATAGATAATGGACATAGTATACAGAGTTGTACTGGCTCTGAAACTAGGGTATGCCAGGGATGGAATCACAACTCTGTTACTTAGAGACGTTGAGCAAGTTATATCACTTCTCTAAGCCTCAATATATTCATATGTCATGTCCAGAAGATGATGCCTTTCCACAGAATGGAGAGGTTTATTGGTGATTATATCTTTTAAGCAGCAAATAGTGCTCCCATGCAAATTTAAGTTAAGTGGGGTGGGGGGCAAGACTTGGGTCTTCTTTGTTCATTGCAACATCCCCAGTTTCCATAACAGTGTTTTTGATGTAGTAGATGTTCTATAAACTTTATTTAATTAAAAAGTAGTAGAAGTTCTGTTTATGACCACTAACATTGTATGGACCTGTAAAATTTATTGTTATGATAGATTCTAGTGACCAGTATAATACTTGTTGAAATGTTTGGAGACATAAATGGGATTTGTGGAATTTAATCTTTCAACTGGAGGAAGATTGATAATTTAGTTATGAGGTGACTTACGCAGATTTATTAGCAATTGAAAACCATCCCTGAGTTATAGATATATTTCAATTCAAGTGATTTGGAAAAAAATTTATTAAAAGACTCATATATTTAAGGAAATGTGTCAGACGTTGTAGGAGATGCAAAGAAAATAGGAGAAATACCGCTACCAAGTAATCTGCAATTTACTGCCACAAAAATAAAATGGCTTGCTATTCCCAAAACTTAGGAAAAGCAAAAATGGAAGTTTGAGATGCAGAGCAAAGATGGCAATTAACCTCTCATCCTCATTCCTTTCAGGCTAAATCTACCCAAGGCATTGAGACTGATGAGTCACCAGGAAAGGGAAATGTAACAGCCCCAATCAACACACCAGCAGCCCCTTGTGTAGCATTTTCCATTTAACACAATCTCTTTCTCTCATGTCTTTCACTTAATCTCTACAATCATCATGAAAAGTAAAATATTTTTGATTCATGCCTAGATAGATTTGCCAGCCTCCCTGTAAATGCTCTGGTCACCCTGCACCTTGATTCTAAAAACTGGTCCTATAAATCATATACTATCCTAGATAGAGAAATGTGAGAAATCACATAAAATTTCCTCATTTTAATAGATGAAGGATGAAGAAACTAAAACTTAATAACATTAAATAGCTTCTGCTTGTGTACTTGTTTTCAGATTTTATAATCTAGTTTTTTTTCCTCATTATAAAATGTGTACTTATTGTAGAAATTTTAAAAAGTAAAGAAAAACTAAAGACAGGGAAAATGCTCTATAAAAATATTTCACAAAAATTTATCTGATAAAAATAGATAAACCTCCAATCCTAAAGGACTAACAAAATAGAAGTTTATATCTCTGTCATGGAAATCCCCAAATCATATTTCTGATTGGGTTTTCCTTCAGGTGTTGATTCCAGGACCCAAATGGACCTGTCTTCCACAGTAGTTTCAAGGTAGTGGAGCAAAGACAAAAGACAAACAAACAAATGAACATGAAGGAACATGCCTGGGAGCTTTCATGAGCCACGCTTATAAGCAATGCTTCACCACAGTTCATGTTCTATCATTGGTGGGAACTGAGAGCCTGCCTACCCTACTAGGTCATCGCCAACCCCTTTAAGGACCGTCGTGATAGTGTGCCTGCCAAAAAGCAGCACACAGATCTTCACTTGATCCAGGAAATGACCAGCCACAGAAAAATATCTGCCTCTTAGATTAAATAATCTTTTCTTCTTTTGAAATACCCCAAACTGCTTGCTAACACCTTGCAACCCAACAAGGATTTCCAAATTTACTGGAAGGCAAATTAGAAAGCTTCCAGGCTTCCAAATTCCACACTAATAGAATGCTTGCCAATTAGAATCTGTCTCAGTGTTTTCTCTTTTCACTCTGTATTAGGGACAAAACGTTTGTGTCCCCCTAAAAATTCACAGGTTGAAGCCCTAACCCCCAGTGGGATGGTATTAGGAAATGGGGCCTTTGGGAGGTAATTAGGTGTAGATGAGGTCATGAGAGTGAAACCTCCATGTTGGGATTAGTGCCTTTACACCAAGAGACACCACAGATCTTGCTTCCTTTTCTTGTCTCCACAGGCGCATACCAAGGAGAAGCCGTGTGAACACATAGCAAGAAGGTAACTGTCTATAAGCCAGGAGGCAGGCCTCATCAGCAACCGAATCTGCCAGCACCTTCATCTTGGACTTCCCAGCCTCTAGAACTGTGAGAAATAAATGTTGTTTAACCCACCTTGTATATGGCATTTTATTATGGCAGCCTGAGCTGACTAAGACACTCTATAAACCTCACCTTTCTTTCAAACATCTTTGAAACTCTATTGAAACTAAAGAGATGGTAGATAGGTTCTCTTACACCACAGACTCATGGATAAATGGCTTTTGCTAATTTTGCCTGTGACTTGGCTTTATTTTTGTCAGAAGTGTCATATAGCCTCACTCAACTGGAAGAGAGACTTGAATGTGTTGTCTAGCTATGTCCTCAAAGTAAAGAAAACCAATTTGGTCAGTAGTAGACAGCCCTGCCATATAAATCAGAGGTACTGGTAAGAGATAATGTCTATTTTTGTGTGTGTGTGTGTGAGGAAGACCGGCTCTGAGCTAACATCTGCCAATCCTCCTCTTTTTGCTGAGGAAGACTGGCCCTGGGCTAACATCCTGCCCATTTTCCTCCACTTTATATGGGACGCCGCCACAGCATGGCTTGACAAGCAGTGCTTCGGTGCACGCCTGGGATCCGAACCGGCGAACCCCGGGCTGCTGCAGCAGAGTGCACCACTTAACCGCTTGCGCCACCGGGCTGGCCCAATAATGTCTATTTTTTATAGCAACATTTATAACAGCAAAACCTGCAAATAAGCCCAATGCCAAATACAATATTCCTGCCCTGACTAAATCCTTCAGCAATATTTAGAACTGTCAACCTTTCCTTTTCCTTCGAAACACTCCTTTCTCTTGACTTCTGTCGCATAGCACTGTCCTGATTTTCCTTTTTCTCAGGTCGTTGGAAGGCTCCTCGTCCTCTGCCCATTCATCAAAAGTTGGATTATGGCCTCAGCATTCTTTTCTTATATAACCCATTCTCTCTGGTCAATCCAATCAACTCCTCCAATTTTTGTCCAAATCCTGATGATTTTAAAATATTCTTCAACTCAGATATATTTCCCAATTTTTAGATGCATATCTCTAATTCTCTGCTAGACAAATCTGGGAAGTTCCATAGGCAATCACATTTTTAAGAAATGAAAAAATAAAAGTCATCTCCTTTCCATGTCACCAACTGGACTCCCTTCCTGAGGTGTTTTGTCTTTGTTTTGCTTTTTTTCTCAAGACAGAAACCTGAGCCCCACCTTGACTCTTCCTCTCTATCACTCTTCCGAGCTAATCAATCTCAAACCCTGTCAGTCTGCACTCTCTAGTGCATTTGAATTATAGGCTTTTCCCTACCCTGAATGCTACTGGTTTAATTCTGTTTAATTTACCATCATCTTTATTAAGGACTTTTGAAACATTCTTTTAACTGGCCTCCCTCCAGGCCTATCCACCTCATTTTTAATCCTTACACTGCAATCAGAATAACATCACTAAAATATAAACAGGAATATGTTATTTTTGGTGTAGGTGCCAGTAAATCATTGTTTTTGCACTATCAATATCAGTATTCTCAGAGTGTAATTGTGCTAAAAGAGTAACTTCTCTCTTTGTGACATAAGACTTATTACCAAATGTGCTCTTTGGCTGTTTGTTCCAGAATCTAGGAAAAGAAGAAAATCAAGGGAGAAGGGTGAACATTTAATCCCAACCCTAAGCCAAAGGGCAATTTGATTAGTAAGTATAAAAACTTTTTGGGCATTTGAACACTCACCCTAGATAATTTCTTTGAAAATGAGCTCACATGATGTTCTATTCTCAAGTTTACAGTTCTTGGAATTAGGGTCATTCTCTTCAGGTGTTTTGAGTATATTATTCATTTTAATTTATTTTAGTTTGACCTCCATAATGGCTTTTTTTAAGTTATTAATAAAACAGTTACCATACACAAAGGGGAATACTGCATTTCTGGCCTAGTTGTAAAGCCTCATGGTAGGGCCTCCTAAAGCAGTGTTAATCATGTACACCATGGTATTTGTGGAGGCTTGGTTTAAGCAGGGTGTGGAAAGAGAGGAAGCAAAGCAGAGTAGCAATGGGACCACTTCTGAAGTAGAGAGAAGGCCTATAATTGTGTTTTAGGATATGGGAAGAAAATTTTGTTCTTTACAGTTTCATCCTTTCCCCATATTCAAGATTTGAAGCTTCTATTATCAGATATATCAAGTTGCAGGTAAATAGCCAGGAACAAAAATGTAAAAATTAAGGCCAAATCTCTCATTTTTGTAGGTGAGAAGAGTTAAGCTCAGAGGGTGGAAAGGATGTGTTCAAAATGCTGTAGTTAAAATAAATACAGAGCTTTGCACCTGTGTAACTTATCCAATAATTGCCTTATTATTTTTATTTAATACATATCAATTTTCTGTTGTGCATAATAAATTACCTTAAAATTGGTGGCTTAAAACCACCTACCTTTATTATCTTCAGTTTCTGTGGGTCAGGAGTCTGGGCACCACATAGATGAGTCCTCCACACAGGGTCTCACGAGGTGTGATCAAGGTGGCAGCCTGGGCTGTGGTCTCAACTGAAGCTTAGGGTCTTCTTCCAAGATCACTGGGTAATGGCAGATTCATCTCCTTGTAGAAATCATTGGGACTAGCTTCTTGCAGGACAGCTGGAGAACCTCTTACACTTCTAGATGCCTTTGTTTAGGGCTCATCTGATTAGGTCAGGATATTCTAACCAGGATATTCTTCCTTTGATTACTTCAAAGTTAACCGATTGGGGATCTTAATTGCATTTGCAACATCCCTTCACCTTTGTAATATAACAACTAACCAAGAGAGTGATATCCATCATATTCACAAGGTTTTAGACTTCGTCTGGATGGTTTAGCAGCATAATTAGACAAAGAGATGATTAAGAGTAGATGTCTTAAATCAGACATCCTGACTTCAGCTATTGTCTCTGGCACTTAGTAAATGTTCATGCAACTTACGTAGACCTTACCTAGGTTTTTAAGCCTGTGTTTCTCTTTTGCAAAATTAGAATGAAATACATTCACGTACTAGATAACTTTTTGAATTGCGTGTCCAGAATAGAAACCAGAAACTATTTCTTGCCATTTGATCAAATTCACCATCTCTTGGCTGATTTATTTAAAGTCAATGCTGCTTTTTTTCATTGGGTAGTATATAATACAATATAGTCCTAATCTTTTCCTTGGATCCAGAAACTTGAACTTTTTTTGACCTAAAACTTCAAAATTTTAAGAACTGTACTTAGTTGCATTTGTTTGTTTTACATTAAGAAGATTATAAAACCAATATGAATTTCAAAGGCTGACATCTGCGAGGGGATGAATATTAACAAAAGGGCGCTATCACCCTTGGCCAAATTTTCTTGCCTCTAAAATATATTTTTTAGAAAAGTAAAAAAATGGCAACTGTTAAAGACTGATCTCAGACCAAATTGAGACTGTTTGGCACTTCTGGGTTTAAATTAAAAATCTACTAACATTTGTGTGAACCAGGCAGGAATCAAGACTTACAAAACAGCCCTTGATTGGCAATTAGCAATTAGAAAATTTCAGAATGTTCAGGAGGTAATTTTGGATAAGTATCTAAACCCATGGCTGCATGTCTGATCCTTTACCAAAGTTTTCACGTATCAGACTTGCAAAGCTGAGAGGAAAATTTCCCAGTTACTGGTTGCCTCCAGGGATGTTTCTGATGTTCGCTTCATTTACAGCAAAAAGGATTGTATAGTTTTTTCAAGCTGTGATCCAGTTTGAAGCAAGAGTGTGGAGGTGAGTGAAAGGCAAATAAGAAATAATAAGGACATATTTTGTACCTACTCTGTGCCTGGTGTCTTTCTCAAGTTTAGAAATAAAGAATTATTACTTTAATTTTTCAGATGTGTAGAGACGCTACATGACTTGCCTAAAGTCGGAAGTGTCTAAGCAGCATAAGAATCCAGTTATATCTGGCCACATGGTTCACAATAAGAAAAGCCTGGACAAGGAAGTGAGGATCATTCTTTCTTATGGAGACTCTGTCAGAGGGAAAATAAGCCAATCAATTTGTAGAATGGGAGGATATGGTGAAACAGAACTTGCTTACATTGTGCATTATGGTAGTCTCCGTGAGTCATTCATTTATTTATTTATTCGTTTAAAAGCATTTATTAAGCACCTACTATGTGCCAGGCACTGTACTAGGCCTTTCAGATACATCTATGGATAAAACAAGCAAAATCTTTGGCCCTTTAGAGTTTACTTTTGCATGGCTCAGCAGACTGTGAACAATACATATATGAAGAAGTAAATTAAATGCCATGTTAACAGATGATGGTAAAAACTGAACAGGGTATAGGGATCAGCAGTGCAATTTGAAACAGAATGGTCAGAATAGGGTGCATTGGGAGGAAAAACATTGGTCAAAAACTGAGGAAGGTGAATTAGATATGAGGGTATTGAGAGGAAATATGCTAGAGGAAGATGCACCAAAAATTAAACTGGGAGTGATTCCAACATTTTTTTTTTGACTATAAAAATCCACCCCAAATTTATCCTTTTTTCAATTCTGCTAGAAGCCAAAGTCATCATCTTTCTATTTTGCCTTTCCCTTCCGTTGCCCCTTCTCTGACTATTTCTAATTCTCCATTCACTTTCTCCTTGTTTTTCTTCATTCTCCTCATTGTTACAACTCACCTTTAAAATTTTTATCATGATATATGGTTTCATTTTTTATATTCCTCTTACAATCCTTGACCTCTTCTACCCAAGAGCTCCCTTAGGCAATACTGCACAGAGAAGGACATGTGCGCAACTTTCCTTCCTCCTTTCAACCTCTAGTCTAGGCCTTATTTTTACTTAAGGATTTATTGGGTTTTGTTATATATTCTCCATTTGGCTACTGAGTTCCATTTTTCACCCTTGTTCTGAAGTTACCTATACAACCCAGCTGTCTTGCCATCTCACTTCCAATGGTTTTCATTGAGATCAGAGGACAAAAAGGGAGTGATCATTCTTATCTCCGTCCCTCCTGGATGCAGTTTTGCAGTGAGTTGTCTCTCAAGGTCACAGCTCCTGTTGGGTAGCGCTCTCTGCCAGCTGCAGACCTTAGTGGTAACCGCACCCTCTCTGGGTCCTTCAGGCAAGGGAGCAATGACTTTATGCAGGCAAGAGATACTTCACCTTCTCTTAGGGCTTTTTTTCACTTCTGTGCACATCTTTGTAAATATTCCCTTCATTAAATCCTCTTTGAATGTGCCTTTTAAGAATGTCATCTATTTCTACCTGGGACTCTGACCTATAGGATCATCATCTTCTCATCATATTATTCCACAGCAGGGTCAAATTCTATCATAAATAAGTAGAGTAGGTATGACTTGATGCAAGTAGAAATATCTCCATCAAGGTTATCAAATTCACTTGGATATTTTACATTACCATTTATTTTGTACCAACTGTGTACCAGACACTAAAGACAGTGCTTTATATACACTATCTCATTAGTTCCATACAGCAACCTTGTGAATGGGAATTGTCTCCATTTCATAGATGAGGAAACTAAGTTTTGAAGAGGACATGGAATTTGTCCACAGTAACAAAGCTAGTGATTGTTGGAAATAGAATATTAACCCAGGTACCTGTGACTTCAAAGTGCATATTCCACCTAAATAAATTTTTGAAGAAACCTTCTTCATCTAGAGTATTTAATTTATATTATTTTATTTTATTTATATTTTGAGGAAGATTGGCCCTGCGCTAACATCTGTTGTCAATCTTCCTCTTTTTTCTTTTTTCTCCCCAAAGCCCCAGTACATAGTTGTGTATCATAGTTGTAGAGTTGTACTTCTTCTATATGGGATGCTGTCTCTACATGGCTTAATGAGCTGTGAGTATGTCCGTGCCCAGGATCCGAACCGGGAACCCCAGGCCTCCACAGGAGAACACGGAAACTTAACCACTACACCACTGGGCCGGCCCCTATTTAATTTAAAATAAGTAGATTTCTTAAATGGCCTTTGATATAGTGCAAATGTCATCAGGAAGTTTGGGGGGAATTAATTGACCTTAAGAAATACAAAGAATAAAGAGAAAATGAAGTTCTGACAGAAGGGCAAAAAATCAGGAGACAGATTGAAAGACACACTTTTCTTTTGAGAGTAACCCTACATCAAGTCATTTAAAATCCTAAATCAGCTTAGACTCCAAACATGAGTTAGCAGTTCATGCATCATAATTCCTGTAGGAACTGGAGATACAGTGAGAACCATGCAGTGTTAGGAACTCTTCAGAATTCTTAAAGTCTGCTCATTGACAAAGACGCTGATGAGTCAGGAGAGACAGCAAGTAGGCTGTACTCAAAATTTTAAGAAAACTAAGATCAAAACCAAGTTCTGCCAATTTTACTAGCTGTTTGATCTTGGGCAAGACATTTGACCTGCCAGAGTCCTTCTTCCCTAATATGGAAAATGAATATAACAATGACTACTTCGTAGGGATCTGGGGTATATTAATTTTAAAAAAACCTAAGTGAAAACACTTTAAACATTATAAAATGACCTAACATGTACAGAATGATTATGATTAAGGCAATATCCACTATCAGAAAGGGCTAAGAGGAACACTTGGACAGAAAGAATCCCACCTTTTTGAAATTCTAAAAATCTACCTTGACTCATAGAATATTTTATTCTTTATTTTTCTCATACCATTTCACTTTTTGGAAGCTCATCTCTGAAGCACTAATGCACTGCTAGTGAATACAAACTTGTCTGTGATCAAACAATGAATTTTCTCTTAGCTTTCTGGCTAACATGACTCTATTTCCCTTTTTTTGGGTGGGGAGGGATACAAAAAGGTGAAACTCAATTGTGAAATGATGTTTTTGAAATAATATAAAGTACATACCATTTCTTATTATAGTACTTATCTATTTCCTAACATTTGACTCCTTTCCAATAGAATTTAAGTGACATAATAAAAGATATGTAAAATAAGATGGTTGAATTAATGTTAAATATTAAAAAGATATAATAAAAAATGTGTAAAGATATAAAATTAAAAAAAGAGAAGGAAGAAAAACATGAGGACTAAAATAATCTTTTTTAACTGAAAATGACAATTGTCTCTGAGCTTCTTGTCAGCCTGAACAAAAAAGGAAAAATATGACTCATAATACGAATGAAAAAAACCAAGATGAGCACATTACACATTTGCAGAGGTTTAGGGAAATAGCTTTATTGTTTTTCCTAATTAGAAAAACAATTATAATTGTTGATAACTTACTATTTAATAATTTTAAAAGTGATATATTTTCATCTCAAAGACTTAAAATACAGAATATTATTAAAAAGAAAATAAAAAACACTCATAATGTCAAAACCAAGAGATATTAAGCATTAATATGGAGTATGTGTTGTATTTTCAAAATTGTTTCTATATATACATTTTTATAAAAATTGGATGTAATTATATTCACAGTGTTTTGTAAGTACATTTGCTCATAACAGTGTCATAGACATTTTATACTATCAGTAAATAAAGATATCCAATTATCATTCTAATGATGGCATATCATTTTTGTATAGGTATTGATTAAACAATTGTGTGTGTGTGTACACAGAGAGAAAAAGAGAGACATAGAGACAAAATTTGCTCCCTCTTTTCTTTTCTAAACAGTTTCAGTAGGCAACCTTATGTATATAACTTCTCTGTTTCTCTTAGTATTTCCTTAGAATATTCTACCAGGATAAAATTTCTGGCCAATGCAAATTTCTGGACAGTTTACCCTGCATAAAAAAAAAAGAAAGCACATGAAAGTTTGTTTTCATTACTTTTATAAACACCAGTTATTATATCTATTTCTTTATCTCTTTATCTATCTATCATCTATCCATTTACTCTGATAGACAAAACATGGCATTGTGGTATTTACTTGCATTTCTTTGCTTGGGAGGATGAACGTCTTTTCACATATGTCTTTTTTATGTATCTCACTTCTGTGATTAGTCCATTAATACTCTCAGCCTATTTTTACTACTGTTATTTTCTTTTTTTATTGATTTTTAGAAGTGCTCTAATTATTAAAGATATTAATCCTTTGCTGTCATATGTGAGTCAATTATCTATTACTGTTTAGTTATGTTTAGTTTAGTTAGTTCACGTTTTGGTCTTTAATTTGTTGTCTATGTTTACCATTAAGAAATATTACCTTTACAGGTAGCTATATCTGTCAGCCTTTTTTTTCTTTGTGCTTTTTACTTGACTGTCAGTCTTAAAAAAAACTTCTCTAATACTATGAACTTGTGTGTATGTGTGTGTGTGTGTGTGTTTGTGTGTATTTACACTCTAAATTTTACCCTACTAGATTGGGAATATTATATAATACTTTTAAATATATAGTCCATCTACAATTTATTTTGGTGAAAATTATAAAGTAGCTATAGAACTTCTGACTTCTGTTTTTCAAAATATTGACTAATATTTTTAAACATATCTTTTTCATACAAATGTAAAACGGCATATTTATTATATTCTAAATTCCTTTTTTTAGTTTAATCTGTTTCTGAATTTTATAATCTGTCCTTTCTTCTGTATTAACAATGCAGTGATAATTAATATATCTTTATAACACAGAATTTTCTAGGGTAAATATTGCCTAATTATTCTTCTTTTAAAATTATTTTATCAACTCTACAGAATTTGTTCTTCTTGCTGAATTTTAGAATTATTTTGTCAAAGCGTCAAGCAAACATCAAAATACCACTGAGAATTTGACCTAAAACCTTTGATTTAATTATATCCTATCATCACTGAATTGAAATATCAGTCTTTCATATATTAAATTCATAAATTAAATTCATATATTAAACTCCATCTACAAGAGTTCTGCTTAAAATTTTTGATTAATTTGGGAGGGAATCCAACAACATAAAATGTTTCTCCATTTATTACAATTTTCTTTGTGTCGATAAATAAAGTTCAATATTTTCTTCATACAGGTCTTCAAAATTATTGTTTACTTTCTCATATTACATTTATCTTGTCCTGAAATTGAGTCTTTCCTTTTCATTGCATTTTAAATTATTTACTGCTGAAATATACACAATCATTATATATTTATGTAGTTATATTTGGCTTCCTTGCCTCCTTAGAACACACATACACATACTTGCACACTTATGCAATTATTTATTTATTTTTAATACTTCTGTGTCTCTTTGATTTGTCAGGGAGACAATCACATCCAGTACCATTAAGACTTATTTCTCTTTTTTTTCCGTTATTTATGCTGACATAGACATGAACTTCCAACAGTTATGAATAACAGCTGTGAGACCAGCTTCTTTTTTTTGTTTCTGACTTTAATGCAATGGATTCCACCATTTATTTCATCTTTAAGAAGGACATTTGCTGTTGTTTTCTAAAGACAATCTTAACTATTCCTGCTTTATTAGGACTTTAGGGAAAAAAAGAAATGGATCTTAAATCTTATGGAAGTTCCTTAGCTTCTATCTAGACTCGGTGTTCAACCAGAAACAGTAGCAGACTCCCACAGGAAGCATTTGAACATTGTGTGAGAGGGGAGAGCCAGGATTTTTGGTTGCTCCAATGACTGGAGAATGCTGCTGGCATTTACTGGAGAGGGACCAGAGATGCCAAAGGTTCTGCCGTGCATAGCAATATCCTGCACAACTGCAATCACTGTCCCTGCTGAAAAACACTGATCCAGCCTACTTTTTATCTTCTTTAATATACTAAGGATATGGGCTACATTAATAAATTTCATGTTTTTCAGAAGGAAATTGCATTCCCATATGATAATGTAATTTAGCATGCCCCTGCTGGATTAGATTTGGTAATATTTTATTTCTGAATTTTACATCTACATTCATAAAAGAGATTGAGCTAGATTTTTTTACACTATCATATATATACATATACATATATATCTTATGAAATAAAAATCTCATATGTTACTGTTTTTTTTTCTGTCTTTTTCTATGTTTTCTGTTTATTTTTCTTGCAATTTGTCACTGCTGGCTTTATTGATCATGTCTCTCCTCACTCCCCTATTTATTTGAAAGGTATGAACCCTAAGTTTATTCTGCTAGTGGTTTAATTATGTATTTGAATCTAAATGTCTTATTAAAGTCAAGAACAAAAAAACTCATAGAGTCAAAAATTTTGCAATTTCTTCCTTTTGACACACAAATCTAACTCAGAAAATGTCAATTGGAAAGGAGATAAGGGAAATTGTGTGGATAGAGACAGGACTAGGAAGAAACCCCCAGACAGTTCTCAGGTGAGTTCAGTGAATGGTGGCTGTTAGATAAGTGAGCCTCCAGTTCCCCCTTCTCTACCCTCATCTCTATCACTCCTTGATAAATGTCTTTGAGCAGCCCCTTTGTTTCCAGTAGTAGTAGAAAGGTTTCACTCTCATCTGGATTGGATTGTTTCAACAGGAAATTTGAAGAGGAAGGCAGTCACGTGTGTAGTTTTGTTCCCATGTTTTATCTCATGCAGATTCTCTAAGAGATTGCTCACATAGCTCGTAAAGGAGGGCATGTGGTAAAATAATGGACAGAGTTTTAAATCATGGTATATTTATCTTTTTTCATGTTCATTTATTTTTTAAACTAATATTAATGCATGCATATGTTAAAAAATTCAAATGTTAGTAAAAGTGATGATAAGTAAAAGTCTCTCTCCCCTCTTAGACCATGCATCTAATTTTCTGAATTATTGTTAATAGTTTCTTACATAATTTTTGGATAAAAGAATACATACATGGCAGACACACACACATATTTGCATTATAGGATAATAATATACACTTCAGTCTTTTCTTTCTATAATAAAATCTACCTAATTCTTGTTACTCTCAATAGAATATTCTGTCATCATAGTTGTAGCATAAGGTAGTTAAGCCATCCACTACTGTGAGTAATATTAGACTAATTTTATTTTATCTTTTTCTATTATAAATATTGCTTTGCTGGACATCTTTCTACAATTATCTGGAGATGATTAGGTTAAATTCTATCAGTGGAATAGTTGCATTGAAAGATATGTGCATTGAAAGATATGTTTATTTCTGATTCTAGAAGATATTTCCTAACTATTCCTAAAAAACTTTGCTCCAAGATTTTTTATTTATTCAATTTTGTATCCCTAGTTCCTAGTGTAATTGTTGGAACACAGTAGACATACAATCAATGAATGAAATATTTTACATGTTTTCCTACTAATAACATTGATAGATTCTACGTCTCTATACTCTGCCAAAATTTGGAATGTTACCAAACTTTCAAATTTTCATACAGCTTTCTTGAACTGACCCTTATTAAGACCAAGGATATAATGGTAAATGTAATATCTCTACTGTAAGGTCAGATAATATTTCCAAATCATTACAGTGAAAGCTTAAACAAAAATAAGTTTGGCACTAAGTTAAGAAATATATATTTGACCGCTTAATCACATTTAAATAATTTTTTAATAATATTTCTATTTTTTTCCCAAATAAAATTTACCACGTCTACATATGCTGGGGCTTTTCTTTGTCAAACTAGAGCATCTATATTCTTCTATCACTGCCGTCTACAAAACTCCATCTTCAAGTTTTCAGCCTATTTCTATGTGTTCATTCTCATTCACTTTCACTGAATCTATTATCTCTTGCAAACAACGAAAGATTTCCCCCACAAAAGTTTCACTTATATCTTGTTGTGAGGTGTATATCATCCTCATTTTGTAAGTGAGGAAAATACGGCTTAACTTGGTTATATGCTTGAATCACACAGGTATTAAGAGACAGAACTGAGATTCCAATTCAGGACCAAACCAGATCCTTCCTATGAAGTCACACAACTTGTTTGATGTTATCCCTATTTCTGCCAATATATTGCTCATACATCTACCCAGTAATTCAATCAGTAATAGAAACACTGCTGTGTGGATTTGCTCTTATTATCTTTACCAATAGCATCAGGAAACAGAAAGATTAGCTACTGAGTTTTATTATTGTGATCATTCACTGTCCTTTTTTGTCCTCAGTGTCATAGAACATTGAATCTGGCTCCGGCAGCTTACTTTATCAAAACAAGGTCTTTAGGAATATGCCTTTCTATCTTTTTTGAGGGCTGTATAATTATGCTTCAATATATTAGGACACATTGTTATTACATGAATGAATGCCATTGAATTTGGTTGTCATTTTTTTTATCATCACTGAGTTATCTAATTCTCAAAGAAAAAAATATGTTTTGATATTGGTCTAAAATGGCCCCCTATTCTCTCTCTGGAAATACAAACTCTTGTTGGAAAAAAGCTGGAACTTACATTTCAAAAATGACTCTAGATCCTTCTTCTGTGTCAAGGCCAAATCTCTTCAAATAGTGAAAAATATGCAAGCCTGTCCAAAAGTGAGAAGAAGCATTAAGAACTTCTTCATACCATTGTTGAGAAACTTAAATCAATTACCTTCCTGGGAAACAATTTCCCCATCTAGATAGTTTTGGGATTGGATAAGGTAATCTCCAAGATTCTCTGCTTCTCTACTATCCTATGTGCCTATGAAGGCCAAATGTGAGACTGGATGAAGAACTTGGAGAAAACCCCTAGATGAGATTACATTAAAGGGAGATAATACAACAAAAACCCTGTTCTTGAAGAAATGGCTGATTTGTGACCTGAAACAGAGAAAATACAAAATGAGCCTAGAAAGTCTTGCACCAGAAATTAAGGAAGGTCTCAAACAATTATAGAGGCTTGTCAAAAGGACACAAGAGTTAGCTTTAAGATGCTTGCATTGGCCACGTATGAGACAATTTGAGCATGAAAATAAACGATGATGGCATACCAATTATGACCAATTTAATTAAATAAATAAATACATACATACATAAGTGAAAGCTCTTCTCTATAGTAGCATGCAATCTAAAAAATGGTGAAGGAATAACAGAGTTAGCAAATCACCATCAGTAACTATCATCATAATAATTAATTCAACCAAGTATCATCAACGGGTGCTAAACTAGGGTGTGAAAATTTGAGAAGTAAAAGGATATTTGCATAACTCAAAGTGTCATCCTACAGATTACTTATTAATTACAAAGAGAAAAATAGAAAGTTTACAGAAGTTAAACCTGGCAGAAACCACCTTAACCTAGTGATCAAAGCTAACATCTTCAGTTTTGGTTCAAGTCAGCATCGTGTGCCTCTTCATGTGATGCAATGACGGGACCCAAAAGCAGGCCTGTGATATTCCATCAAAATTTGTACTCAAAATCTAATAATCAAGGAATCATCAGAAAAACCCCAAGTGGAGAAAATTCTTTTAACAAATTAAAATTACCTATGTTTGTTAAAAATATCAGTGTAAAGATAGCCAAAGATAGACTGAGGAACTGTTTAGACTGGAAAAGGCTAAAGAGACATGACAACTCAGTGCAACACATTACTTGGGATCCCTTTTGGTTATAATGCACAATATTGGGACAATTGATAAAATCAGAATAAAAAGTCTGCAATTTAAATAATGTTATTCTGTTAATGTTAATTTCTGGATTTCGATAATCATTGCTTTTATGTAAGAGAATGAATGCCCTAGTTTCAGGAAAAACACTCTGAAGTATTTAAAAATAAAGCAACATCATATTTGCAACTTACTCTCAAAAAAAAAGATAGATGATAGATGCTAGATAGGTGGATAGACAAGCATAGTATATAGATCTGTCTACACATATCTATCTATATATGCAGATATCTATATTTGTGTATGCAGATCTATCTATCTATCTATCTACCTATCTATCTATCTATCTATCCAACTATCTAGAGAGAGAGAGAAAGCAGGAGATAAGCATGATAAAGCAAATATATAAATAAATTAACATTAATATTTGGGGAATTTGGGTGAAGGATATATGGTAATTCTTTGTATTAGTCTTGCAACTTTTCTGTATATCTGAAATTTTGTCAAAAGAAAAAGTAAAAAAGAAATGAAAGCAATACTTCATTTATTTCATGATGCATCTTCCATAATTCTCTGTCCTTGTGACCCAAATATTCTCTAGCACTGACTGTACCTCTGTGAAATAAAAAAAAAAAAAAAGAACCCAATGGGAGAAATGACATTTCCACTCCTCTCCAAAGCCTTTAATCCCATGAGGCCCTTATGCAGCCAGCCAATAGTTTTGCATATTGGAGCAAACCCTGTAATATAAAGGCATCCTGCAAGGTTTTTAACAACCTAATTGCTGATCACCTGTGTGATTTGAAGCCCTCCGTGTTTTCGAAGAACTAACTGAAACCTCACAATTTTCATTGGCATTGACTGATATAAGTTCTAGTGTACCTGAATGTTATTTGGACACACCTCAGGAATTATATTTTAAATAATTGAATTGCTTTCATGTGGCTTCTTGCAATTCTGCTTTAGGGTGTTGGTGCCCCATGGCTTTGGCTGAGCTTCAAGGGGAAGCAGTCCCTAGTAGAGGTATGAGAGGCCACATAGTAAGAGAGAAAAAAGAAATTGCCAAGGGATGGGGAAATGCATCCTCCTTTCACCAGAACTTTTAGCTTCAGAGGGCTATATATTGGAAGAAAAGGAAAAACTAAGGAATAATACAGGAAGATGAAGGGGTGTGAGAGTCTACAAGTCAAGAAAAGGAACATCCACATGTGAATGGGGCCCTGGAAACAAGTTTTAATCTACTGGTCAGAAAACATATGCTGTGGTCCCAGATCTACAATAAAGCAATGTGACCTCCATAAATAATTTCAACACAACTTTGGATGGATCTACAAGATTTTATGAGGAAACTATGTGAGCTTATTTGTGGGATATCAGGAGAGGGCATCAGCAGCCTTCTTGTTGTTATCCGATATCTCCACCCTCTGAGTAGAGTTGCCTGGACTGGCAGTGGGTACTGAACCCTCATTGAGATAATAATAGTCCCTATGGGAATATGGAGTTGTAACTAAGGGAATCTGAATTCAGCTTCTTGGGTGGAGAAGATGTAAACACTGGAGCTGTGGGCAAGCTCATTCCAGTATGTCTGTGCATCTCCCAACAACAATATCAAAAACAACAGCAACAAACAATTGATAACAAAAGGTACTATACCGCAAACTTAGAGTCAAGTCTATTGATTCTCTTTGACTGGCCTGTTTTTCTCCTTCAGTAGATGGATTATAATAGCGAGGCTATTAGAATGGCCAGACAGCTACAGGAACATAAAGGGAAGCATAGTTTATAGACTAGGAAGTTACATTTTATAGGAAGATTCAATATTTAGCCACTTTCATTTTTAAATTCCCAAACCAGAGGAACAATGGGATATTGCTGCTTTTTCATGTAGGAATTTTAGTGTGATTTGGTTGTGTTAAATTAATATGTATAGTCCCATCCTCCTCACGGGGGAGGCCGTATAAGACAGAGAAACCAATCATCAGTTCCAAGAATTGAGTGCAACGTTGAGGATAAAACAACCACAAAATGCATCTGGAGTTCATAAGAAGGTGGAATACAGGAGATTAGGGAAAATGTCCAAACAAATGTGAAAGAGTTCAAGACAACTGCCAGGTGCACTGGGGGTTGCTCAGCCCTTATTTTTATTGGATGTTAGTCACAAGGTACCTATGTATTTTGACGTGATTAAATGTACAAATATTAATAAACAATTGCTATTTAAAGAATGACATTTAATTTTTCTAGTACATCTGCACAGGCCACATCAACTACCAATCTACAGGTTTTGGCTGAATTTTATCTTTTTAAAACTCCCCCACTTGGACAGACCTGAGTATAGGCAATGCGTCAGAAAGATCAGCCTCCAAAGAAACGATTTGCTGAAATGCTTTAAACTGAAAGAAAGAAAATATCAAAAGGATGAATTTGCTAAAATCACATTTAAAAAGTATAATAAAGCAGGGGCTGGCGGGGCGTAGTGGTTACATACGGCGCTCTGCTTTGGCGGCCTGGGGTTCACCGGTTCGGTTCCCGGGTGCGCACCAATGCACCACTTGTCAAGCCATGCTATGGCGGCATCCCATATAAAGTAGAGGAAGATGGGCACGGATGTTAGCCAGGGCCAATCTTCCTCAGCAAAAAGAGGAAGATTGGCATTGGATGTTAGCTCAGGGCTAATCATCCTCACACACAAAATATATATATATATATACACATACACTAAAGCAATCATATGTAAAGCTGAGGATGACAGAATCAGAGTATAATATAAACTTCCAGTCCATAATTATTTATTTTTATATAATTGGTTGATACAATTGGTTAAATTAGTGATACAGAAGAAGCAATCTTGTTCTGCTTAGGATAGGAATTATTAAAATGCTTTTAATATTTATTGGCTTCACCTAGTTATCCATACATATTTCACCAGCTCACTTGAGGCAAGGTTTTCAAGAAGTTTTGTTTGATCTCCTTCTCCTTCTGCATTTGACATCTCCCCTTCCTGCCTGTTAATATATCTTCCAAACTTGGGCATGCAGTGCATTCATTATCTCCACTGCCCTTCCTCCTGAGATGCCTCACATTTTGGGCAACAACATGTATTTCAGGTTCCCCTGTCCACCCTTCTTATCAAAATAGCTCACCATGAGTCCCATCCCATCAACACTTCTATTTATTTTCTGATGACCATATGCATTAATTTGGCTGGATTTGCTATTTTCAACCCAGGTAGGATATCAACCTCCCAATGAGAGATTTGCAAGAGAAAAGACTTCATAGTAAAGGAGTGAAGATGATGAAACTTATTTCAGGAATTATTGGCAGGACAAATTTTTGTAATTTGTAATCCAATTCCTTTTAAAGGGAGCAAGGGCAATCTTGTTGAAAAGCTTTCCTAATGCACCAGCTTTGGACATATTAACGAGAAGTAGGTATGAATAAAAGATGGTGGTTCTTGAAGCCAAAGAAGAAATAATTCAAAGGGAAAGTTCTACCATAGATGATGATGGGAGCAAGAGGAAAGCACTAAGGAATGCAGAGACAGAAGTCTAGACAAGAATACAAGAGCCTGGACACTGAGAAACAGGTCAGAGTGTGGGTTTGGGTACAACGTCTAGGATTCAGGGTGTAGATCTAGATTGCACTGGCTAAAATCAACTTTGTCAGCATGGCTGCATTCCTTTCTGGAGTCTCTAGAGGATAATCCATTTTCTTACTTCTAGAAGCTGCCCACATTCCTTGGCTCATGGCCCCTTCCTCATCTTCAAAGCCAGCAACGGCTGGTCAAGTCTATTTTCACATAGCATCACTCTGACACTTATTGTTCCCCGTCTCTTTTCCACATTTAAATGACCTTTGTAATTACATTGGGCCCACCTGAATAATCCAGGATAATCTCATTATACTAAAGTCAGCAGATTAGCAATCTTAATTTCATCTCCAACCTTAAGTCCCTTCTTCCTGTTGTAACATAATGTATTCTCTGGTTCTGGGGAGAAGGACATGGACATTTTCTAAAAGCCATTATTCTGACCACAACAAACTTCAAGTCTCTAATATGCCAAAATATGTCAAAAACAAATAAACTATATATATATAAATTCATACATATATATGTATATACCTATATTTCTGTGTATGTGTGAATATATATATAAATACACACACAGAAATACAGAAAAATAGAAGTACTGAAATATACACGAGTGACATGCCACGTGGGGCCTCCAGTGTTGGCTGTGGAGGTTTTATTTTGGAGCGACTTAGAAGCAACAATCTCATTGACAGAGGAGCTACTAGATCTGTCTGGAAATTTTGTTTTACTAAAAGCCCTTTTTACTTCAATTGTTGAGTTTCGAGGATGGCTTTGGAAGGGGTTGGGGGGCTGAGGGAGACAATGACTGTCTCATCACTGGGCCCCTGATCTCAGAGGAACCCACATGATCACAACTGGATTGAGAGGCTCCAAGAAACATGAGTGCTGTGTGCACAAACATCCCCAGAGTGATTTTTTCCTTTAATCCATCTGTACCTATTTATAGGAACAACGACAACAACAAAATCTCAGAGTACAAAGCAAGGAAAGAAGTATGAAAGGAGAAAACAAAGTGGGTCCAGAGACCATGCCTTTTGATTCTGGGCTGGAGTAGACTCCTGCCCCTGAGGCACCTGCTCAGACCTTCATCAGCTGTGAGGGGTTTATGGAAACACACAGGCTATAGAAAGCATCTTCCTAATGGCACAGAGCAGCCTCTATATTTTTGAGGAGGTTATTCCCACCATTACATTTTTTTTACTTTTTTTAATTAATAAATTTTGCTCTTCTTCTAAATTCCTCCCCTGCAAGAATCTCCTCACTTTCCTATGCAAATCATCTTTTTGTGCTTAGAGGAAAATAAAGAAGGAAAAAAAAATTTATGTTGTATCCTGGAGGAACAGGTATGTGTTTCACTTTGCAGAAGGGTCAAATTTTACTTATGGTGCCACTGAGAAGGAACCACAGTAAATGTATTTTAAGAATTGAATACCTGGGCGGGGGATGTTCTTTTTTGTTAATACATGTGAGCCTGTTTTCTGTAAATATAAAACACACTTTTTTTTCAAGGCTTTTAAACATATTGGAAGAACTCAAAATGGCTTAAAGTGCTTGCAAATGGCATTTTGATGATATAAGTGTAAATGAACTCCAACTACTTAGCTAATTTTTTTTTCTTTAAATTACCTTTGATTCAAAAAACGTCAAGTGAAAATACATTTGCAAATGTACTTGATAATTCAATGGATCTTGGATGTTTTGAAATTTAGCTGGAGTTGTTTGATACATTCAGATCTGTCCATTTCCATCCAACTGGTGATCTGTACCTGGAATTTAAACCAGATCTTTCATCTTCAGAGTCCAAAGTAACTTTAATGTATAAATTCATTAAGTATCACTTCCATGTCATTCACTATTCCACAAAATAGTGAGAGAGGAGGAATAACATACTAAGGCTATGCCTGCTAGATACAGAATATCCTGATTTTGGAACAACAAAACCCCCTTCCTCCCCAAAAAACAATCAGAAACATGCCATAGGAGTTGTTTCTAAGAACATCTGTAGAAGAAAAGCAGAAAGCTAATATTTATTGATTGTTAACCACGTAACCAGAGCTTTAATACATTACCTGTTTAATCCTAGCACAGAATAAGAACTTTATCCTTAGTGTACAGATGAAGAATTTTAGGCTATAGAGATGATGTAACTTGCTCAAAGTCAAAGCGTTCAGAATTGATGAAGGTAAGGTTGAGTATGTGTCAGTTCCGCATACCTAATGACCACTCTGAATTATATCATAGTCCTTCTTGTCACCACACTACCTGCAGAGGAGGTATAAAAGCTGGACTTCAGCGCCTTCTGCCCCTGTCTCCTTTAAATATTCTAATCTGCTTGACTCCTACCCTTCCTTTCAATATTATTTTCTTACAACCTGAGACCAGGATTCCGTCCTACTTCTCTGATTGAAACTTGAACTCCAAATAGGATTTAACATCATCACACTTTAATGTGTTGTATTGGAAAAACCTAAAGTTCTCCTCCTGTGTGTTTCCTTTACATTCACACAGAACACTTCACTTCTGACACTTCTGGTCACCAAATATGTGGAGTTTTTCCCCATATCAAGCAATTCTGCAACACCACCTGGGTGTCCCTACAGTTTAACTCAATTCTGACATAATCTACCTAGAAATAGCATTAAATCCCACAAGTTAAGGGCTCAGTCCCATAATACTGACCCTCAACTTCAGATGCCAATCTCAAGTAGTAGGTCCCTGGGTTACCTACAACTTCTGTCTGATTTCGCTACAAATCAGAGGTTCCCATGACCTCCTCTCCCTTGGATTTGATTTTTGGCTAGAACAGCTCACAGAACTCAGGGAAACACTTACTTACATTTACCAGTTTATTAAGGATATGATAAAGGAGACAGATGAACAGACAAATGAAGAGCTACATAGGGCGAGGTCTGGGAGAGTTCTGAATGCAGCAGCTTCTGTCCCTGTGGAGTTGGAGTGTGTCATTGCCCTCTTGGTAGATGGATGTGTTCACCAACCTGGAAGTTCCCTGAACCCTATACTATCGGGATTTTATGGAGTTTTCCTCACGTAGATATAATCAATTGTTAACTCCATTTCTAGACCCTCTCCTCTCTCTGGAGAATGAGTGGTGGAAGGAAATTCCAAGCTTCTAACCATGGCTTGGTCTTTCTGGTGACAGCCCCCACCCAAGAGTCATCCAGGAGCTTACCCAGAGTCTCCTCGATAGAACACAAGATGCTCCTATCACCTAGAAATTTACAAGAGTTTTAGGAGCCCTGTATCAGGAATGGGGGCAGAGACCAACATATGCATTTCTTACTATTTCACATGTGTATTTGATAACAGGGGAAGAAATTCTTGCTAAATATGCAATATCCTGGTTTAGAAAATCAGTGAAGGAAGAATCTGAGGGAAAAGGTCTTCTTGCTTCTCTTAAACCAGTTTATTCCAACTTGTATTGAATGACCAGTTAGCATGGATATTTATTAATGACAACCTTGCAGAAATAACATTTTAATCTCTAATGATTTTTCTAATTGATACCACAATTGAACTGAATCTCATAAAACTCAAGTGTGCTAATGTGGGTCACACTGAGAAATTTTTAAGATTACATAACTGCCACATTCATATTATTTCAGAAATCTCTGATAACCTACATCTTGGCATTGATCCATGCAAATGTAAAACGTCTTTAAATCCATAATGTTATCCCAGTTCAGAGCAATCATTCCTATGTCTAATGGCAACCCTGGATAACCAAGGAATATTTGGAAATATTGTATTGTGCTAAACATAGTTTATATAAGTAATTAGAAGTTTATAATATTTCATTTATAATTGGTTCATACAAATAGTTAACTTTTTAGAAATACAAATTCTTTAGTCCTGTAGGAAATTTTCTACTTGTTCTTCGTTGATTAACGCATCTATATTGCTTAACATCTTTGAGTATCTCACTTATGATTTTAATTTTGAACAGAAGAATTTGCACTAAATAATCTTTTAAATACTTTTTAATTCTTAAAGATATCTTTGGGTTATCACTCTGTATTGAAAATTACTGATTAATGGAGGAGCCTGTAGACAAATGCATTTAATTATTCACAAGTATACTTCATATCAGCCCCTGCTCTATACCAGGCACTGTTCTAGGTAATTGGGGAACAGATTGAATAAAACAAAGTCATACCCTTGCCACACACATTTTCTAGTGTTGGTAGGTTTATCAATAAATAGATACTATTTCAATATGTGCTACACAGACAAAAGAAAGTAAGAGAAAAGAGAGCGCCAAGGGGGGTTTAGGGGCTGATATTTGCTGTTTAATGAGGTGACATTTGAGAAGAGACTGGCTACTTGGGGAAGCACGTATGAGTGGAAATAACAGCATACATAAAGAACCAGAGATGAGAGCATGCATGGGATATTTGAACAATAGCAAGGAGGCCAGAGTGGCTGGGGAGCAGTTGGCAAGGATAGTGGCAGGAAATGAGACAGGATAGAAAACAGGGGGCAAGGTAATAAGGACAGGACAGCCCTATGGACCGTTATAAAAGTCTTTTACTTTGAGTGAGATGAGGGACCAATGAGGAAAAGATGTGGCTTATGTTTCTGTGAGAGATGGAATGGAAATATGCAGACAATTAAAAACCAGGCAAGAAGTAATGACAGTTTAGACCAAGTGATTGCATTAATATATATATATATATGTGGGCCGGCCCCATGGCTTAGTGGTTAAGTGTGCGCGCTCCGCTGCTGGCGGCCCAGGTTCGGATCCCGGGCACGCACGATGCACTGCATCTCCAGCCATGCTGAGGCCGCGTCCCACATACAGCAGCTAGAAGGATGTGCAACTATGACATACAACAATCTACTGGGGCTTTGGGGGGGGGGAATTAAAAAAAATATATATATATGTGTGTGTGTATGCATATATATTTTATACACCATTTAGATGTACATATATTTTAATATTTATATGTGTGTGTATATATATATATTTATGTTTTTTACAGAGAGTCTTCAGGATTTGCTGATGGATTGGAAATACAGCAGAGAGAAAAATGAGTTAAGGATGTTGTCAAGATTGTTTGTTGGCATGAATAATCAAACAGAAAAATAAATTTGCTACTTACTCAAATGACAGATGACTTTAGAAGAAACTGGTTTGTGGGAGGCAAAAAAAAGTTTGATTTTGGATATATTACATTTGAGATTGCACTGATAAATTGCTGATGAGAGTACAAATTGGTGCCACATTGGAAAACCATCTATCGGTGTCTGCTAAAGCAAAATATACATATATCCAGGAATTACACTCTGAGATATATACCAAATAGGGGTATGTACAAATTTTACCAAAAGATATGTACAAAAATTTCACAGCAGCATTAGTATAATACCCAAAAACTAGAAGCAAACTAAATAATGATCAGCAATAATTTATGGTATATTTATACAGTAAGAATAATATGTAGCAATGTAACTATTTGCAGCATCACAAATGTATCCCACAAATTATGTTAAGACAGAATAGACACAAAAGAGTGCATACTGTATGATTCCGTTTATATAAAGTGTAAAAACAGACAAACTTGCCTATTGTATTAGAAATTAGGATATTGGTAACTTGGAGGTTGATTCTTATTGGCAAAGGACAAAAGAGAGGCTTCTGTGATGCTGATAAACAGTGTGTTGTCTTTTTAGAAATTCAGTGAACTATACAATCACATTTTATACTCAACTATTTATGTTTTAATCCAATAAAAACTTTAAAATTACTTGTAAGTTACCTAATTTACTTTCAAATGGAAATGATGACCCAGTTGCATGTATGAGCCTAGAGTTTTAGGGAAGGTCTGGGCTGTGTATAAAACTGGGTTAGGCTCAGGGAGGGCTCATGCATAGCAATGGGAACAAGGGTAGACTACGTATCAGTTGGCAAGTGCAGGATGGGCAAAGTGGATGTCCTTTAGGATGGCTCATAGTGTCTCAGTGGAGGAAGAAATGTCATCACCTAAAAGTGAATATGGGGGAGGAAGGATATAAAGGTTTGAGAGAGGAGAGAGTATCAAAAGTTTCCTACCAGAGCAGGATATTGATGAACACAATGAGTGTAATAGGATTGCTATAGAGCACTACAAGACCACCTTGCTGTTGAAGTTCATGTATTTAAGGTAAAACAAAAGATTTGGAGAAGAGTATTGTAAACGTGTAACTTCCATTTGCACAAAAATAAATAAAGCTATTGAAAGATAAACATCTCATTTGGAGGAATTGTTAGTGAGCAACTGTCCTATTATTAGCATGGAGATGATAATTAAATAGAGATTAATCTGACAAAGATTTACCCTATCATGAATGAAGGTGGTTTTTTCCCCATGACCTATATTCCTTCTGTTGTTTTTCCTCTCTTCTTTTATCAAAATAAATAAACGAATAATTGAAACAAATGTCAAAAAGTTAATGGAGACCAAGACAAAACCAACACTGGATAGAGTTTCACAGGAGAGTCTCTAATAAGGTAGCAGATGTTTTCAAATTTCAGGAAATTCATAATAGTGTGATGTGTGTTTATGTGTACGTAAGTTTATCTGCATGTGTTTTCACACCACCAATTTTAATTGTTTGTTTCTTTGACTGTACAGATATAAGAGGCAATAAGTTCTTTGTTGTTCACTAATTGTGTACTTAAGAGAAGTCTCAGGCAGCAATTGTAAATTGCTGCTTTACTTCAATGTTTGGGTATTTCAGTGCAAATAATAACACATACATCTGTTCTCACATAAAGCAAACTGCTTCCACTGTGAAAATAAACAGATGCAGTGAGCATTAAAAATCATCATGGTGAATTTGGTTGATTAGAATTTGGTGGCTTCTGCTTTTGATATAAAGTATCTTTAAATTTCTTATCTATCTGTCAATAAACCTATATGTCTATATTCATAAAATAGTAATGCAGACACATGGAAAGCCCTTCTACCTACATTGAGACCCCATACCCTTTTCTCCAGAGGAGGATATTTAAAAAAAAAAAAAGTTTTAAAAATAATTGAGAGAGAGTGATATCAGAAAAATGATATAGGTAGTTCCAAACCCCATCCTTCCACAGAAACATCAAAAAAAAAAACAAAATTGACAGAATCAACTTAGTCATAACTCTGGAAAACAGCCAAAAGTTCACAGCAAACAAGCAAACACTGAATCAAGAAAAGAAAATTTAAAAACTTGAGAAAAACTTTGTGGCATTTTTACTTGCCCTGCCCCTTCCCACTTTCAATAATGGATAGAACATCTAGACTGAAATTCAGTTTAAAAAGAGTGGACTTAGACAACACTATATACCAACTAGACCTATCAGGCATAAATACAACACTCCATCCATCAACAACAGAATGTACATTCTAATCTAGTGCACAGGGAACATCCTTCAGGATAGACCAGATATTATGCATAAAACAAGTTTCAATAAATTTAAGAAAATTAAAGTCATATAAAGTGTCTTTTCTGACCACAGTGTAATAAATCAAGAAATAAAAAACAGAAAGAAAACTGGAAAATTCACAAAGTTGTGGAATTTAAGCAATACACTCTTAATCACCCAATAGGTGATTAAGACAAATTATAAAAATTTTTCTTAAAAAATTATAAAATACTTAGAGATGAATGAAAATGAAAAAATAACATACTAAAACTTATGAGATGCAGTGAAGGCAGTACTCAGAGGGAAATTTATAGCAGTAACCACCCACACTTAAAAAAATCTCAAAACAATAACCTAACTTTAAATCTTAGATACTAGAAAAAGAAGAGCAAACTAACCTCGAAGCTAACAAAAGGAAGAGAATAATACAGAATAGAGAAGAAATGAATGGAATAGAGATTTGAAAAATAGAGAGAATCAACAAACCAAAAAGTTGACTCTGACAAAATCAACAAAATTTACAAGACATTAGACTACCAAAGGAAGAAAGAGAGAAGATACAAACACACAAGTTACAAAAACTAAACCAAGAAAAAATAGAAAATTTCTTGTATCTATAACAAATGAAGAAACTGAATCAAAAAAAAAAATTTAAAGTCTTCAAAAAATAAAAGCTCAGTTTTCACTGGTGAATTGTACTAATAACTTAGAGAGAATTGACACCAAACTTTCTCAAAAATCTCCTGAAAAGTAGAAGAAGAGAGAACATTTCCTAACTTGTTTTGTGAAGTCAGCACTGCCTTGATACCAAACCCAGACAAAGATATGACAAGAAAAGATAATTACAGATGCAAAAGACTTCAACAAAATAGTAGCAATCCAAGTACAGCAACAAGTATGTATACCAGGTATACAAGGTTGGTTTAATATAAGAAAATCAATCAATATAATATTCTACATTTTTTTAAACAGTTTTATTTATTTATTTATTTTTTTGTGAGGGAGATCAGCCCTAAGCTAACATCCATGCTAATCCTCCTCTTTTTGCTGAAGAAGACCGGATCTGAGCTAACATCTATTGCCAATCCTCCTCCTTTTTTTTCCCCCCCAAAGCCCCAGCAGATAGTTGTATGTCATAGCTGCACATCCTTCTAGTTGGTATATGTGGGATGCCGCCTCAGCATGGCCGGAGAAGCAGTGTGTCGGTGCGCGACTGGGATCTGAACCTGGGCCGCCAGTAGCGGAGCGCACGCACTTAACCGCTAAGCCACGGGGCCAGCCCTATAATATTCTACATTAATCAAAGAAGAAAAATGACCATCTCAATAGATCCAGGTAAAATATTTGATGAAAGTCAAGACACCTTTTTATTATAAGAACACTTCAGTTAGTAATAGAAGGAAATGTTACAAACATGATCAAGTGCATTTATGAAAAATCCACAGCTAACATCATACTCAATACTGAAAGACTGAAATATTTTCCCCTAAGATTAGGAACAAGACAAGAATGTCTGCTTTCACAACTGATATTCATCATTGTACTGGAAGTTTTAAGAATAGCAGTTAGACATGAAAAAGAAATAAAAGGAATATGAAATGGAAATGAAGAAGTAAAACTATTTCTATTCACAGATAACATGATATTACATATAAGAAATACGAAATAATTCGCCAAAAAGGCTACTAATGCCAATAATAAAGTTGGCAATTTGCAGGGCACAAAATGAACATGCAAAAATCAGTTTAACTTCTATACACCTGCAATGAACAATCTAAAAAGAAAATTAAGAAACGAATTCCATTTATAATAGCATATAGAAGAATAAAACACAAAGGAATAAATTTAACCTCAATAAATAAATATTTTCTCACTGAAAACTATAAAACCCTGATGAAAGAAATTAAATAGTATCCAAATAAATAAAAAGACATCTTTTGTTCATATATTGGAAGACAATATTGTTAAGATGTAAATGTTTTCCAAATCAATGTATGGAATTTAACATAATTTCTACCAAAATTCCAACAGTCCTTTTGGCAGAAATGAAAAAGCCAATTCTCAAATTTATGTAAATTGTAAGATGTCCCAAATAGCCAAAACAATCTTGAAAAAGAACAAAGTCAGAGGACTCACACATCGCAATTTCAAAACTTACTACCAAGCTACAGTAATCAAAACAGTGAGGTACTGGTATGCAGATAGACATATACACCAATGGAATAAAATTGAGAGTCCAGAGATAAAACCATACATCTATGGCCAACTAATTTTCAATGAGGATTCCAAGATCAGGAAAGAATATTCTCCTTAACAAATGGTGCTTGGATAACTGGATACCCACATGCAAAAGAATGAAGCTGGACCCTTATGTCACACTATGTACAAAAAAATAAAAACTCAAAATGAATAAGCAACTTAAATATAAGAGCTAAAACTAAAAGCTTCTTAGAAGACAACGTGAGATAAATATTTATGGATATAGCAATGTGAACAACAAAAGAAAAATAGATAAATTGGACTTCATCAAAATTAGAAATTTTTGATAATAACAACAATAAACAAACACATAGGGACAGAGATTGGATTGGTGGTTACCAGAGGGGAAGGGGGGAGGGAGGAGGGTGAAAGGGATAATTGGGTACATGTGTGTGGTGATGGGTTGTAATTAGTATTTTGGTGGTGAACATGATGTAATCTATGCAGAAATAGAAGTACAATGATGTACACCTGAAATTTTTACAATGTTATAAACCAATGTTACTGCAATAAACAAAAATTTAAAATCAAAAATTAGAAATTTTTGTGCATCAAAGGAAATAATCAAAGAAGTAAAAAGACATTCTATAAAATGGTTGAAATATTTGTAAATTATATATTTGACAACTCGACAACAAAAGACAAAAAATCCAATTTAAAAATGGCAAAGAGGGGCCGGCTCAGAGGTGCAAGTGGTTAAGTGCATGCGCTCCGCTGCAGCGTCCCGGGGTTCGCCGGGTCGGATCCCAGGCACGCACAGACGCACCCCTTGGCAAGCCCTGCTGTGGCGGCATCCCATATAAAGTGGAGGAAGATGAGCATGGATGTTAGCCCAGGGCCACTCTTCCTCAGCAAAAAAAGAGGAGGATTGACAGATGTTAGCACAGGGCTGATCTTCCTCACACACACACACAAAAAATGGCAAAGAATATTCAAATTGAAAATATGGCAAAAAATTATATTCAAAAGCATTTCTCCAAAGAGGATATACAAACAGCCAGCAAACACATGGAAAGATGCTCAACATCATTAATAATTAGGGAAATGCAAATCAAAAATTGCACCTCACACCCACTGAGATGGCTACAATTTAAAAAACTGAAAAATAAGTGTTCATGAGTATGTGGAAAATTATTATGCATTATTATTATTATTACAATATAATATATAAATTATTATACTCATACATTGCTGGTGTGAATAAAAATTATTCAGCTGCTGTGGAAAACAGTTTGGCAGGTCTTCAAAAAGCTAAACATAAAATTTCCCTATGACCCCACAATTCCACCCCTAGGTACACATCTCCCAAAATTGAAGACAAGTACTCAAACAAGTATGTATACACTTGTTCATAGAAGAACTATTCACAATAGCCAAAAGGCAGAAAATGTCCAAATTTCCACCAGTGGATGAACAGATAAACAAATTGTAGTATATACATAAAATAAAATATTATTCAATGATAAAAATAATAAATGTGTATAATAATGTTTATAATAAAAATAAAAATGATAAAAATAAAGAACTGATATGTGCTACAATTTGGACATATTTCCAAAACACTATAGTAAGTGAAAGAGCCAGACACAAGAGGTCACATTTTGTATAATTCTATTTACATGAAATATCCAGAATAGATAAATCCATAAAGACAGAGTGCAGATTGGTGGTTACTGCGGCTTGGAGGAAGGAGTAATGGGCAGAAACTGCTTAATGGGTAAAGAGTTTTACTTTTCAGTGATGAAAATATTTTGGAATTAGATAGAGGTGGTCCTTGCACAACATTGGCAATGTCCTAAATGCCACGGAAGTGTTCACTCTAAAATGCTTAATTTTATGTCATGTGCATTTCACCCAAGAAATATTTTAAAATTAAAAAAAAATAATCTGAACATATGACAATACATTTATAAATTTTGGTATATTAAAATAGGTGTGAAAAACAAAGACGACTCAAATACACGTTATAAATAAAAGCATAAGTGTACAATACTTGACATTTGAAGCCTAATTTCTTCACTTGTAAATGTGAATAGCACCTTATTGCGGACAGTTATCTAGGGATACATGGCTTTCAGGTGCCTTATATAAATTAATTCAACAGATGCTTATTGAGTGACTGCTAGGTGCCAGCTCTATTCTTGTTGATGGAGATGTAGAAGTGAAAGAAATAGACACAGACATTTGCAGTCATGGAAAACACATTCCAAATGCAAGAGAAACACAATGAAGAAAAAATTAAATGAGATCTGTGGGATGTTGGTTAGCAGCAAGTTCTAAGACAAAACTTGAAGTTTCAAAATTTGATAATAAGAGTAGTATTGCGAGTTTATAGAGGAGATAGCACACATTTTTGATTAGGTGGCCAGGGAAAGTCTCACTAAGTAGATGGTGTTTGAATGAACGCTTGAAGGAAGTGAGGGAGTGAGTAGAATGGATAACTTAGGAAGAGGATTCCAGTCAGAAGGAATAGCCATGGCAAGGCCTTGCTGACACATTCTGAAACAAGCAAGCAGAACCGTATGGCTGTAGCACAGTGAGAGCAAGAGGAGAATACAGTAGATGAAGTTGGGGAGGTAGCTGGAAGCCAGAATGCATAGAATCTTTCAGGGCTTACTGATGCCTTTTTATAACAGGGGATATCAGAGGTATTTGAGCAAGAAAAAAAAATACTGGGTTTGATTTATATTTTCATGGTATTACTCTGGATGTTGTGCTGAGGACAGTTGGGAGGTGGGCAAAGATAGACACAGCAAGACCAGTTAGGAGGCTTTTGCAATAACCCAGGAGAGAGATGATAGACCAGAAAGGTAGCAGATAAATTGTCCCCATTAGTTGGACAGAAAGTGGTGAGACAGAATTTGCTGAAGGGTTATTGGATGAGGATTGTGAAAAGAAGAAGTTGAAGACGATTCCAAACATTTTGGCCTGGGCAACGGAAGGCTGAAGAGACCACTAAGGATATGAAGAATGTGGGGCAACCAGGTTACAATACATACTCATATATTTCCCTCACTTATTTTAGGAATGATTATGAGTTTTAAATGGTAAGAATGTATGTCAAATTATTTGAAATATTTATGTATCTATGTATCTATTTATCCATCCATCTGCATCTGTGTGTACACACATATATGCCATACATACATAGTATATATCTATGCCACATATAGAGAGATAAATATCTATGATCTTTACATCAGCTTGAGAGAGGCTGTGTATCATAGATTGTTTCCAGATTTATAGCAGAGGTCTGGAGCTGAACTGCCAGGTCATAGGTCTTCCATTTTCCAGCTTTGTTACCTTTGTCAATTCATTTAACATCTCGGTACATGAGTTTCCTGTGAGGGTTAAATAAATTAATGTGGAATACCGAAAATTGTTCCTTGCACCTAGTGGGAGCTGAGTATGTGTTACTTTCATTAAAATTGAAACACTATATAAATGTGAAGGCCTTGCACTGGTAGTGATGCTACCAAAATATATGAACAAAGGATGTGGAAGACCTAGAAAGTGAACTGAAAAACAAATTTCCACACACAAAAAAATGATCTTCTAATACGGTACAAAATTCTTTACAATGCTTATAATCTATTTCTTTCAATAAAATATTTACTTTATATTCTTAAATATTGAGTGAAAGGGAAGTTACAGTGATATTTTGGATTAAGAAATTAATATAAGTTACATAGTATTTAGCACATTTGATAACTAATACATTAAAAGCTTTCAGATGTAAGTTTTATTAAAATATGAAGGTATTACAGCAGTTATTGTCACTCAATAGATTTACAGTGACGGAAACAAAGCTTTTGTCTCATTACATATTTTGGAAAGCAACGTAAACTTAGACTCATGTAATCTGAGATTCCACTTCAGGGTTAGGGTGTGTTTTATTCTATGAAGTCTAGTCCGTATTCTCTAAATTGCTTTTTTATTTCAAAATGTGAACTATTATATACCAACAGCGGTAAGATCTCCCATAGAACATCAACATATTGGATGGTGGGATAATGAGTACTTTGTTTCCTCTTCCCATATTTTTTAAATTTTCTACATACTTCTTTAAACTTTCTATAAACTTTCTTTTACATTCAGAAACAAATAAATATGTTTTGAAGTTAAACAATAGAAATAAAGTTTGTAACTAAAAATAGAAAGCAATCTGTCACATATTAGAACAGAAAAATTAGTTTAAAAAAACCTTTTTGTATTTAGATTCTGCTTTACTAAATTCAATTATAATTTGATTAAATGAAAAGAGCTGTGATCTTTGTACCTTACTTTTTTTAAGGTAATATACAGGAAAATTCATTTGAGGGAAAAAAAGACCATAAGAGTAAGGATTTTTGTACCAATCTATCATAGAAACCAAACAAAGATTTATTGTGACGTGCATACTTACCTCTGATACCCTGAGTGAAATTATAGAATATGTAAGTGAAAGAAGTGTGAAGTTATATAAAAGGTTTTGCTATATAATACATGGCCTTGAGCAAGTAACTTCTCTCTCAATTTTGTCATCTAGAAAATGAAATAAAGGTTCTGGATTATCTCTGATTATATAAATAGTTGAGTTCACTAGAAGTTCTTAGAGTTTATCAAGTATAACCTCAAACTAAAGTCCACTTAACATTTTCCCCAGCTTGTGTAGACATATATTGGAAATCAAGTGAATAAATTGTGTGAAGAATTATTTAGAGCTGTCAAGAACACGTATGTGTGTACATATACACATCACTTTCTGAGCAAGCTAGCCTAAATTTATTTTGGTTCACAGATTTAAGATGACTACAAAATGACTGAGAATAGAAAGGAGGTACAGCTACAAGTGAATTATTAAGTACGACATCAACTTGAACCAGGAAAATCAAATGTAATTCTTCCTTTCCATTCATTGTATTTGCATACAGTGCAATTCATAGAGAGAAAAAAAGGCATTCCTTCACCCCAAACAAATCTCGACTGCTTCCTTGACAGATAGGTTATTCTGGATAATGATGCTTATGTAGCAGTGTGCTCATACTTGTGATGTTTTAGACTTTTTTTATGTACACACAAAATCAAAGGATTTTCTGTCTAGTACTATTCAGCTTCCCTTTCTCACTTGGTGGGTACCTGAGACTTATTTTTATGGATGAAGTAACGTTGTCCTATTTGAAAGGAAGAATGGACAGAATGCTTCTGAGTTCATATTAGAATTTGTGTTTTAGGCATAGCTTATGATGCCCCGAAAGGCTGACAATGCACACTGGGCACTTTTTATAGGGGCTGTTCTCAAGATCTACCTGTCTTGCTTGACTTGGAATTTAGCTACAAGTTGTTTAGCTGAATTAGACAACAAAAGTACTTTGTTTTGTTTTGTTTCCAGGAGACTCCTGAGGGTATATGCCAAAGCATTTGTGAAATAAATGTGGCAGTAAGAGTGAAAAGGGGATAAGACAGTCAAAATAGGGAAACAAAACAAAAAAAACATAGAGCTCCAAGAGAGAAAATAAAAGGAGAATTAAGCAACAAAATCACAGAGAGGACAGGGAATGTTGAAAAGAGTGAGAAAAAAGAGAAGTTATAGAAAGTAATTGAAAAATGTAAAGTGACAATGTATTATGGCTATCTCACATTCTCCTCTATTTTTAACTGAATTTTCCTTATGGGCTCGCTCTTGTCAAAATTTTTCTTTTTTGTTTTTCTTACTTTCTTTTCCTTTTAATTTTTTTTTCTCTTTTTCTTCTTTTATAAATGTCCCATGGAATGAAAATACAATTAATAGTTTTGATAGAGAATGGCTATATTTTTGCCCAAATTATTTATTATTTATTTATTTATTAGTATATATACATTTATTTTTGGTCATAAAGCCAGACTACATTTTCCAGCTTTCTTTACAGTCAGTATGGACATATGACTGAATTCTAGCCAAAGGAGTGTGCGTGAAATTATGTATGTCACTTCTGGGCTGAAGTGGTAAGAAGTGGGTGTAATTTCTCTACTTACTCTTTCTAAAACCACGTAGAAAACAGAGGACCCTAAGACCATTAGACCGTAAGGCATATGAACCTCAAAATGGAAGAAAAATGGGTCCCTGAAACTCTACAAGACCAGGAGTATATACCAAATGGTTATGTGATTAAGAAATAAAATTCCATCTCTATTGAGATGAGAGGATTTATACCTCAGCTGGAATTACCCAAAAATAATACACAGAAGCAAACAATTCAAAACTCCTTCCTCTACACTAGCGATAGTCCTCTTTCTCCACTCTCTTTTCCATTTAAAAGAATTGTCTTTGCTTACCTTTTGAATTTATGACCCCTCTGGCTGAGAGAAGTTAGCTTAAGGGACTGCAAGCAGGCTAGCTTTTCCAATTGCCTCCTGAACTTTCTACATGCACCAGTTGACTTCTATTTGAATTTTTCCATTTTAAAAAACACCATCAATCAACAGTCGATATATTATAGATTGACTGATTTGATTTCTTTCATTGACTGAATCATATAGTTGATTAATTTGCCTAAATCACTATTTGTCTTGGTGCCATAGAAACCCAAACATTTGTTTTCTACTTTTCTTTATGTTTATTTGATTGAATTTTTAGCACGTTGACAAGCAGAAATTCAATAAGAAAATTCTATTATATCAATATTTACTCATTTCAGAAAATTTTGATTGTGAAGTAAATATACCAGAAATTCAGTTTGATCTATTTTTATGCACTCTCACTGTAAAAGAAAAATAAGAATGTGTCTGAATTAAAAAAAAAAATGAAAGCAACTTAGACAGTTACAGCTTTTCATAAGATGGGAGCCGTGAGTACTTTATCCATTTAATACTCCATTTATAGGTATATAACGTCTTATTAAAAATAAACCTATCACTACTTGGAATTATTGCATAACAAAATAATCTTAAGTGAATTAATGTTTTAGAAAATTTCAATAAAAATGTATTTATTTTTATTGAAAATAAAATTTCAATAAAATTTTTATTGAAAAGTATTTATACAGATAAATACTATAATTAAGTCTATTTCAACAAACACAGTATGTGACCTATGATAGGCCAATATTTGGGATTGGGGTTTCAGTTTACATAAAACTATATTTTTGTGTTAAAAGAGTTTGTGAATGTGTGGAGAAAGAAAGGCAAGGTAATAGATAACTTCTGTATCAATGTGGAAAATGTAAAGAATAAGTTAAATTATCAGGATTCATCACAAATTTCGTCATATATAAATAAAAATTTAATAAGTTTTTCCTCCACTGTTTGTTTCAGCTCTCAGACAAATAACTGCCCATGGTTTGATTTCCAAACAGGGAAAAATTTAGTGAGAGATGCTTTAGTGATGGTTTAAGAGGAGTTAAAAAGTGGCTGATATCACGTATAGTTCATCCATAAATATATGAGACAACATTTTCCAAGGGATATATCCCAGGGCCGGATCATATACTTTGCCTTCCTCTCGTTTTGTTATACATTGCATGGTAAATTACTATCAAAATAAGATCTTTGTTTCTTTAGAGTTTATTTTCTTCAGCTGTTTCATGCAGTCCTCAACTTGTGATCTTCTATTTGTGACAGCACTGCAGTTGCTGAGGACAGGACTCGATGTTGCAGATACAAGACAGGGATTTCAGATGAGTAAAGAAGCAGCAGAGCTTGAGGGTGAACAATATAAGCACAAAGCCTCTTAGCGTGAGAAGGTCTATACTAAAAAATGTAAGGCTACTTTATAGATAGTCCGTCAACGTCATTTCATAGGAGACTCATTTATAGACATTCTGGCCAAGCTATTTCCTTGAGGCTAGTCAAGAGGTAGCATGATATTGGTATGAATAATTTATCAGAATCAGAAACACATGAGTTCTAATCCTGTAGCACTCTTACTTGAATTACTCAGATTCTCTGAGCCTTAACTTCATCACCTGAATAATGAAATTTCTAAGCTCCTTACTGTGTCAAGATGATTTGTATAAGTAAAACGCCTTAATAAATGGTGGCTATTATTAACAGTATTCCTTCCCGCCATGATGATGCTGGTAAAATATAATCATATATGTTTCCTCTCTCAGTTTCAAGTAAAGAAAGGATGATCAAAAATCATAACCTAAGATTGTTCTGTTTAGAAAGTGATTTTGTTGAAATGCTCAACAACCGTCTATTAATAAACATTATAAAACTATTATGGCCAGATATTCTCTGGAAAAAAGAAAAATACGGTAATAACATCATCATATACACCTAAAAAGCCATAACACCAGTTTTCTGTCCGTACAAAAGCAAGCCAAGAGGTAGAGAAAGTCAAGTAGAGTATAATCTGTTTTTTCCCTGCATTTTCATTTCCTACCTAATGGTGTTAAATAATGTGAATGTTGAAGTCATACCTATAAAGTATGAGTCTTAATCTGTACTATTCAATCAATCAGCAAGCACTTCAACTCTGGCTGGGTGTGAGGCCTCTTGATGGTTGCAAGATGGGATAAAAAAAACTTTATTGTAAGAAAACATCCCTATAACACAACCTAGGGTATTTAACATAATAAAGAGATGTCATCATTCCCATATGACAAGCATAGATACCTAGTCCCAGGGATTAAGTGACATGACAAAAGAATGGCTTAAGCAGAATGAGGGCAGTTCTTGAATTCAAACCCAGAGTTATCTGACTCCAAACTTTGTCTCTTATTTCAACTACTCACACATTAGTATAAAGCAAGATATCTGCCCTAAAGAAATTTATAATCTAGTAGGTAAGATAAGCTATGTACACAAAAAAGAAAACTAACATTGCTAGGTCAAAGGAATGGCTTGGATACTTGAGAAATTTCAGAGGAAAAAGGAGCAGAGATTATTTTACGCCTGGATGATTAGGTAAAGCTTTACAGATTAAGTCTTGAAGAATCTGTAGGATTCTTGCGTAGGATTTTTCCTTGGGGCAGAGGAGATGGGGTCTGGAAGCATTCCAGGTGGGAAGAGTGGTTAGAGAAATGAGGGCTAGGAGAGCACAAGGCATGTTTCAGTAGACAGTGAATAGAGCAATTTGACAGCAACAGCTGTTAACTTGAGAAACTAGTAAAAAATAAGGCTGGAAACAAAAGCTATGACTAGAATGTTCCCATTTTTATTTTAGGCTTTCTTGGGACTATTCTCTGACTTAAAAGTTATTGTTTGAGTCTTCAAAGAGTGTATGATTTCTTTCCAAAATCAAATATTACTAAAACCAATGACACAAATACAAAGCAGGACATGGTAATTTTTTCCTGTGTGGCCAGGATTTGTTCCTTTGTATAACCACCTCCAAATCCAGTATAGATAGTGGTTATATGACTCCAGCCAGGCTAATCATAATACCCAATCCTTTCAAAATACTGATTATTCTGCAGTGGCTACAGAAAATAATCAAATCCAGTGAAATGACTTTCCTGGAACTGCTGTGTAGAGAGGGGAAATTCTTTATCCACTAAGACTGCTATTGGCAATACAAAGAAAGTGTAATTGTAGGAGGAGAGAGTGAGGCCAACACAGAGGGAAGTAGGGAAGCAGAGTCAAGAGACAAAAATAAAGTGGGAGGGAGAGAGAGAGGAACACAGAGAGAAATAGTTTTTTAGGGTCCTAGAACCCAGCAGTACTTAAAACCAAAAATTCAAATATTTACATAAACATCAATTTTCTTTTTTTCTCCTCGACATATTTTGAATTAGGTTTCTATTATTCGTAATTTATAGCCAGAAAAGTCTTATTTCATTAAAACATGAATTAAAATGGTGTGACTCAAGTAAATATTTTAAGATACTTTAAAAGAAGAAAATTAAAGTGAGTAGTTTGAGAATTCTGATGAGGATGGGAGAGGAAGCATAAGACAGTCCTCCATAACTCTATTCTAAACACAGAGTAAAAAGGTAAAATATTTTAAAATGTGCTTAACAGAATGCATAACCGTCATTAAGAAGGAAAGGAAAACACTTGGGGGAATTTCTGCTCTTTAGCCATGAAGAAATAAGATGTTCTAAAATCACCGTTGTGCTATAACAACCAGACAACTGGAGAAAATATAGGAAATAACTATTTTCAGACGTTATAGCACAGGCAGCATGGGTCTGTAATTCACAAGAAAAAAGAAAGAAACTGAATGAGCCAAACTACTGGTGTAGACTTTTTAACTGGAGGTAATTTCCACTCTGTAGCACAAGGCAGGAGGAACTCAAATCACGTTCGGAAATCTCACTGAGTTGAGGAAACAGAGCTTGGAATTTGCAGAGGCCAAGACAACTAGAAATTGTTCAGAGAGGTAGAGAACTAGGCAATAAAGCTATAGAAATATAAAGCTTGAGAAATCTATACAGCAGCCCATGAGTCTTTCATTGAATATAGTATGCACATGCGTGGTATGGAATCCCGTAAGACTGAACAAAACAACTTCCAAAGGGAGAATAACTAAAGATTTCTCTTGACTTAGAATAGAGGTTACATCCTAATAAACCCATTGTAAGTTGAAAATACCATGTCGAAAATGCACTTAATACACCTGACCTATTAAACTTGATAGCTTAGCCCACCCAGCCTACCTTAAACATGCTCAGAGCACTTACATTAGCCTACAGCTGAGCAAAATAATCTAACACAAAGCCTATTTTGTAATAAAATGTTGAATATCTCATGTAATTCATTGAACACTGTACTGAAAATGAAAAACAGAATGATCATATGGGTACAGAATGGTTGTAAGCACATCGGTTGTTTATTCTCATGATCGTGTAGCTGACTGGGAGCTGTGGCTTGCTGTCACTGCCCAGCATCACAAAAGAGTATCATAACACATGTAGCTAGCCCAGGAAAAGATCAAAACTCAAAATGTGAAGTACAATTTCGCCTGAATGCATATTGCTTTCACACCATCCTAAAGTTAAAAAATTCTAACTCAAACCGTCATAAGTTGGGGACCGTCTGTGTATAGAGTGATAAGATGAAAAATTCTCAAAAGTCACACAGTGCCAGGAATTGAGTTTCCTCAGCCAGAGTGTAGAGACTTCACTGAACACACTGGGCCTTCAGTTCCTGCCTTGAAAGGGAATCTACATTAGCTCTAGAGTACAGTCTACTTTACTTCTACCCAAAACAGGCTCAGAAACAAATCTCAAAAGGATTAAACTAATCCAAAGGTAACTTGAGGGTCTTCTAGAAAAAAATCCAGCGTTCTTTCACTCTAGAGGAATACAAAAAAATGCAGGATTAAAAAAATATGAAATTTTCAATTTCCAACATCCAATCCAAAAGTATTAGAATAAAGAATAAAAAAATCACTTAAAAAGAGGAGAAAAATTGAACAAAAGAAATTATCTTAGTAATTACAGAGATGATATAATCAGTAGAAAAGGACATTAACACAGCATTATGAAAATGATCCATATGTTCAATGCTACAAAGAAAAAGGAACATGAAGAGAAGAGAAACAAACAGTATAAAAAATAACTGAATGGGACTTGAGAGATGAAAACACAATAGCTGAAATAACAAAAAAACCCACTGGATGTGATTAATAGCAGATTAGAAATGGCAGAAGAAAAGAACAATGAACTTTGAGTTTCTTCTTTTTTTTGTGTCCTCATATGGTAATGAAACAAACTATCCAAATAAAGACCAGAGAGAATCAAAGATTAGGGGAAAAAAATAATAATACCCAGCATTATTGACCTGTGGGGCATTAACAGATGACCTCACACATCTAACTGCTATGGACTGAATGTTTTTATCTCCCCCAAATTTATATGTTAAAGTCTAAATCCCAACGTGATTTGTGATTTGAAGGTGGGGCCTTTGGAAGGTAATTGGTCATGAGGGTGGAGCTCTCCTGAATGGGATTAGTGTCCTTATAAGGAGATGAAGGGACCAGAGCTTGCTCTCTCCACCATATGAGGATACCAAAAAAAAAGGCAGTCTGCATACTAAAGTAGACCCCGACCAGATACTAGATCTGCCTGTTCCTTGATCTTCACCTTCCCAGCCTCCAGAACTGTGAGAGATAAATGTTTCTGGTTTAAGCCACCCAATTTAGGGTACTTTTGTTATAGCATCTCACACTGAGTAAGACACTAATATATACATATAATCAAAGTTCCCAAAATAGAGGGCAGTATGAGATATACATATATAGATCTCTATATATAGATTTATCTATCTATCTATCTATTTATCTATCTATCTATCTATCTATCTATCTATCTATCTATCTATCTATCATCTATCTACCTATCTATCTATCTGAAAGAATAGTGAATGGAACTTTTCCAAGTCTGATGAAAACTATAACATTGTAGATCAGAGAAAGTTCAAAAAACCACAAGCACACACACACACACACAAAAATAAAAAAAATCCATACCAAGGTGCATGATGTAATCAAATTTCTAAAAAATTGTGATAAGAAAATTTCTCGAAAAATACAAATTACTTTTATAAAACATGACTACCTAGTAGAAAACTTAAATAATTCAAAAGAGTATGAATCAAAGAGAGTACATTTATTGGCTAAAATTCAATGAAATTATAAACAAATTGTAAAAGAGGGACAAAAATGCCAAAATATTTGGAAAATAAATAATGCCACTCTAAATATTTCATAGTTTAATGAGGAACTTGCAATATAAATTTGTAGATTTAGAACTGAACAACTATGAAATTAACACATAAAGGTAGTCTCACATATCTAAACTGCCTTTTAAAGTAAATTTATAGCTTTAAATAAACATTTTTTGAAATAAGAAGGACTGAGATTAAATGATTTAAGAAATCACTTCAACATCTTATAGAAAAGAATTTAACTCTCAGTTGAAGAAAATAGACTTTACCATGTCCAAAATGTACTACTTAATAGATGGAAATTATCTTTAATCTATAAAATCTATGTTAACACCACTGATTAAAAATTCCAACAAAATTTTGAATATTGAAGAACAGCAAAACAATTCTTTAAGAACACAGAAAGGAACTAAGAATTACAAAGATATAATAATTTAAAGAAACACAATATTGACATAGAAATCGAGAAACAAAAGAATAAAGAGTTCCTTCCCTCCAAAAAATCATAAATTTGTGGGGACCACAGGCGTTTTAGGGGATTCCATGGAAAAGAAAACAAATTCATCTTCTGTTGCTGATTTGAATACAATTGGGAAGTATGACAATGAACATAGAGAGATGGATGCCAAAATGTCAGTTTAGTTGCTTCAGAGCTAATTAAAAAAACATAATTTACCATGACCATATAGGAGAACAATACTTCTGCTCAAGCAAAATAGAAAATATGCAAACCCTATGAGAAAATCTTACTTCTATCCCCGAGAAACTTTCACATGTAAGTCCAAACATACAAGAGCATGAGTGTTCATAGCACCATAACATGACAATTTAGACATACCTTAGAGCTGAGTCCAAATAATCCATATACACATCTACATTTTCGAGAATCCCCTACAGGTAGATAAGGTTCATGTGACTAATTCTGAAATGATGAAGTGTGCTTCTTTTATCCTTTTCTTGCCCTATCACAGTGGATATGGAAGGGGCATCTTCCAGATTGAGCTGTTAAAAGACGCAGGAGGGCTCCTTGGCCCACACTGGAGTTTAGGTGAACCAGAAATAAACCTCTTTTATGTTAAGAAATGCTATTTCAAGGTTCATATTATTGCAGCAGAACCAATACTATCTCCACTAATATGCACTAATGTGTAAATGTTAAAAGAATAGATGAGGAAATAAAGTGTTGACCAAACAAATGCATACAATGGACTCTTAATATTGTTTCATAGACATATAGAATGTATTTTCAAATAAAACCAAATTAATCCCAGTCATTGGCTCAGGAGGAGAGGTTTTATGGTAGGAGTCCATAGTAATTTTAACTTAATCTACAATGTTACATTTATTTTTTGCAAAAATAACAGAATGAAAATATAGAAATAATAACATTTTTATTTATAGGTAGTAGAAATCCATAAAGAATATATGAAAATAACAATTTGTGTCTTTTTGTTTCATTATTTTAAGTACTTTCTGAAATTTTTTAAAAATTTCTTAAAAAATAGGAGCATATTAGAGAAAAATGGATGGAAAAGCCAAAAAAAAAAAAAGAGAGAGAGAGACCAGTGAAAAGATTTCCCTATATTGATTGATTGATTCTTCACACGATTCACTGAGAACTACTATAGGTCAGTATCCAAACATCTGGATCTCATCCCTAAAACCTATGCTATCTAATGGGGGTCCATATTACGGGAAAGAAAGCTTGAAGAAGTGTCATCGTGTAATGATTGAGTTATTTACAGAATGCAGTGGAAGCACAGAGAACCAACACTGAACTGGGATTGAGGTTGTACGCAAAGAACTTGCCCTAGAAAAAGGAGGTGGGTTTAAGGTGGTTCCTGGAGGAAACTGCTTTCAGGGTAGAAAGATATTTCAGCTTGAACTTGCATCTTTTTAAAGGTGTGAAGTCATCTAGCATGGCCAGTGATGAGAGTACACACGGGGAGTAGAAACTTCTTGTCCTTAAAAGCACTGGAGAGCACATTGCCCCGTCTTAACCTACAGATTTGATCACTTTCTTTCCTACTAAAACAGCAGAATTTAAAATAAATATCCACTCTAATACTTATCCCACTTCACTGCAGTAATTTACTCCCAGGCCCCTATTTCCTGCTGAACGGTGAGCTTCTGTGGAGGCATGAACATTATCTGACATATGTCTGTCCTCTATGCCTAGGACAAAGTGTGGTGAATACTCGGTGCTCCATACGTATTGTCCAAACACCCAATATAGAATTCAATTTTAAAATATCTTTCTAACTAAAACTATGCAGTTTAACATAAATGAGAATTATTTTAATGGTATTTTTATATGAGATATTCAGCAATATGACTTTGCTGGTGTGGCCTGGATAGTGAAAAGGCTAAGATGAATTGCTTTGGACACTTGTTCTGTAGTATTGGTCAGGTTATTTAGTTTTGGATTCTCAAATATGTGACTCATAAAATTTAGATTAATCAAGTCTACGTCTTAGTATTAATAATGAGATTATATGAAATAAGCTGTATAGCATTGGATGTCTAGTAAACAAAGATAATAAAAAATGTGAGCTAACGCATGGCAGACTTCCCCGACTTTTAGTAGAGGCTGAATAAGTCTCTTAAATAAGTGAAGAAAAAATAACAGTTGAAATGCACAATGTGTATTTAGTGGTCTGTTAGGAAATATAACTGATCAAAGAAGAGATTTTTATGAAGGCAAATGTACAATGTAGAAGATAAAATGAAAAGGATGAATACTGAATACATACCTACCTATCAGCCTATGACCAGGAAAAAAATTTATTATCTCTGAGTTTCAGCTTCCTCACAATTAAAGTGATATTAACAATGTTGCCTGTGTAATTTAAGGATTAAATGAGATAGCCTATGTCACACACCTAGGTACCTTCCAAATTTTGTGTTCAACCAGTTTTACCAGGTCCAATTTAGACATGAACAGAGAAACACTGTTATTTGTTGATTGGTTTGCTTATCTGTTTTATGGTTTTATTTTATGTAGTTACTTATTTGTTTTTGTTTTAATGCCAAGGAACAGCTTTGATTAAGGTTGTCTTTAAAAGTTGTCCCTTGAGAAAATCTTTCATGCAACATGTCTTTCTACAAACTGATGCTGTGAGAAGGTGATGTCTGTATTTGAGAGTTACTGATGCTGATGGGATAAATGACATCGTGTTCTCTAATTAAGTAAACAAGCTCTGTGAACTTCCTCTCCTTCCTGGTAGCCATGAAGGCAGGCTCTTTTAGTTACCATGTTGATTAAACAAACAACAGACACTGATGGCTGGCTGCTGCAGTCCACAGGCACTAGGGAGAAGAGCAATTGTTTTGCCAACAGAGTTGAATTTTTGGCCTTCTTTATACCCATCAAAGTGTTACCTCTCTTTGGGAGGAAATGAATTAAAGCTTATTAGGAAAGCTGAAAGAGATTCTGCAACATCTGATAACCTTTAAACAGCTTTTCTAACAGGGTGGTAAACTAATCCAATTTCCATAGTATCAAGTAGAAACAAATGACTTAAAAAACCTAGAATATATGCAGTCTACTTGCTTTCTAAAGAGAAAAATATGGAAAAAAAATAGAGAATGAATATTGAGGAAGGTAAACATTTCAAGAGATATTATGAAAGTGAACCTCAGAAGGTAGCTGATATAATTATCAGAAGATTGAGAAAACTTGCTATGGAGGTAAGTGAATCACAATTCATTGTATTTCAGGAATTGAGAAGATGAATAGAGATATTAGAATGAGCTATCAAGCCACTAAAAGACATGCAGGAAACTTAAATGCATATTTCAAGTGAAAGAAGCCAATCTGAAAGGGATACATACTATATGATGGCTACTATATGGCATTCTGGAAAAGGCAAACCTATGGAGATAGTAAAAAGATCAGTGCTTCCCAGATATTCGAGAGGGGAGAGAGAGGGAAAAACAGTTGGAGCACAGGGGATTTTTAAGGTAATGGAACTATTTTGTATCATACTGTATGGCAGAAACATGTCATTATACATTTGTCAAATCTCATAAAAGGTACAACATAAAGAGTGAACCCTAATGTAAACTATGGATTTTAGTTAATAATAGTGTATCAATAATAGATGATCAATAGTAACAGATATACTACACTAATGCAAGATGATAATAATAGGTGTAATGTGAGGAGGGAGTATAGAGGAACTCTGTATTTCCATTCAATTTTTCTGTAAACCTAAAACTGCTCCAAAAAAGTCTATTTTTAAAAGAAGATGCTAGAGGAATGCAGATATGCAAACATTATGATGATAGTGATGATGATGATTTAAAAATAATTTGCAAATACAGACAAGTATATTAGATTTGAGGGAAAAAACAAAAATACCACCAAGAATTCAAACAGCAAGAGTTTAGAAAGTATAAAATTCTAGAAGAGAATTGATATAAGAAACAAATTGTCAAAGAGAACATATGAGCACCTGGAAGTTGGAACAATCATCAAGACACAGAGGGGCCAATGAAAAAGATCAAATGAAGAACAAATAAACTTCAATTAATCCTTTGGTAAGATGACTTAACTTGATTAACTTGAATTAAAGTGGTACACGTAATTTGACAAAATCTCTTATGATAATTTATTTTTTCAAGATCTAGATTGGGTGGATTAATTACCAGCAGTGTTAATAGTTAATGGACTTATAGGGAAGTTTTAAGTGATATATGACAACTCTTTGATTTCCATTCTGTCATTTATGGAACAAATGAGAGAATGGAATTAACATATAAAAGGCATCAAATATATTGGACAATACACATCAATCTAAATAGATATTGAAATGATGTGATGAGATAAATCTAATAAAATAATGTTCATCAGGGATAAAATGAAAGTATAACACCCGCATCCAAAATTCGTCTTTATTAGCAAAAGTGGGAGAGATGGGCTCTATGGAAACTCCAATTTAAAATGTGTGTGTGTGTCACATATATCCATAATATATACGTCTATAATATATAAAATATACCAGAATGGTGTCATATGTCCACCCAAAAACCAAAGTGATTTTTAATTATTATTATTATACATATTTCTAGAAGCAGAGTCCAGGAGAGATAGGAGCTTGAGAAACTAAAATTTAATAAAAGTATTTAGGAGTATTAGACAATAATTTGTTCCACATACTATAACTGCAATATGTCCAACTGTAGCTACTGTGATTTTAGTTTATATTAATGGTCATATTTCCAGAACATGAGAGAAGAGCCTTCTCGAATGACCTGTTTGCTCACACTTTTGAAATTCTAAGATCTGCTTTGGTACTACATCTTAAAATAAATGTAGTTAAATTAGAATATGTTCAGGGGAGAGTAAACCTGATAACGAAAGTGCTCATGACATGTCAGAGCAAGGAAGGTTAAAGGAATTGGAGATGTTTACCTTGTAAGTAAAGTTTCTGAGGAAAATAATATGTCTTCAAATGTCTGTAGTTTTCACTAGAAATAGGAATAACTCATTTCTCTGATCCTAAATATGCAAAGAAAATAAATAATTTTAACTTTTACTTAAGGTAAGAACATCTCACATTCTGTAGTATAGAATTAGTCGTAAATAAGCAAATGTGGATTTTCAGAGGATTTACTTCCTAACATCACCAAACACTCCATTTTTTCTCAGTGTCTACCACGATATATGAAAGCCCTTTGTTATCCTCCTGGATCAAAATGTACTGGTAAGTTTAAAAATTACTTATATTTTTCATAATATTGAAGAAAATGATTAGGATTTTATTAATGGTCAGAAAATACTCTACTCCCAGAACGAAAAATGTGGTAGGCTCTAAAAGGTATTATAAAGCTGCAAGGGGTGGAGGGTGATGGAGAAAGAAATAATTATGTGACCAATAAAACTAGTTAAAGATTTTTCAACTTTGTGATAAATTATGACTTGTTGATAGGAGACAGAAAAGCCAGGAGAAAGAAGATGAAAAAACTGTCTAGCCTTCAACAGTTTATCCAGATTTGAGTATCAGGTTTTCTTATGGTTCATATTAGGCCTCTTAAAGTTTAACATTCATTAACATTCTCAAGCTATTCACTTTAATTTAAACCCATGAGGTCCTGTGCTCTTTAATCTGATGTCTAATGATGCCTTTCATTGGTTCTGGCATGGATCTATTTTTATTCTATGCATCAATCCAAATGATAATGAAGGATAAATTTCTCAAGGTCACTCACCTTACTGATATCTTTAATTTGCCCTATCTCCCCATTCCGTTGCTGGAGGTAAACCATAGTGAACTGAGGAATTGTACAATTCAATATATTCCATCACTATTTCAGCATTTTATCAATTAACCCTTGGCCCACTGATCCCAAATCCTCTTCGACAACCCCACCGTGTTCTTCAATCAGTTGATTCACCTAGGCGTCCAGCTGTTACATCTATAAAGAATTTACAAGGAGTTGAGCACCTGCTAATATAATTTTTAAATGGTTGATATGAGATCACCCCCTTCTACCCCCAAAAGCAACTTGAGCATTAAGATGCTGCAATGTTACAATTAAGTTTTGTTTTATGAATGGAACTCATAGACTAAAGAAAGTTCTAGTGAATATGTGTGTGTGGTGTGTGCGTGTGTATGTGTAAACATTTTTCATGGATCTACAGCTAGAGAGAAATAGAAAAAAATGGAAATGATAATCTCTTTTAGAGATTTAAGTAAATGTGATTTGTATTTTAATTCACATATATTTTTTTTCACTCTATAAATATTTTCCAATGAGCATCTATTATTTGTATAATGAAAGAAAATGGCCAACTTTTTAAAGCAAAAGTATCGATATATATATGAATATATATGTATATGTATATATATCTATATGACATAAATACATCTAAATTGCCTATAGTAATAATTTTAGGGAGTTAGGATTTGGTTGATTTTTTAACCTATGTCTAACTTTGCTAAAATGTGACTATATTGCTATTATAATCTAAAAAAAAAGTTCAACAAAGACAAATGAGCTGCAATTGTGGATCAATTTAACAAATGTAGCTTATTTACTAAACTCTGGCTATTTCTTCAACATGACTTCTCCATCAGGACATACATTCCCAGATTCCAGCACAAGTTTTGGCTCTTCATGAAGTGTCATTGCTGAATACCTTGGGACAGAGACAAATGACTCATTCTTGGCACACGGAAGGAGAGACTAAAGTTTATGGTTTTAAAGTAGGATGAAACTACATACACCTATATTTAGCGTACTTTCATTTAGCACCTGCTATGTGCTAAAAACTATATGCCAGTTATACAAGGAAGGGAACCATTCCCTCCTGAGGCTCCGAAGGTAAGAAAGGCTGATAAGCCAATAGTAACACAGTGTCATTCATGAGGTGCTATACATGCTCAAAGAGCTGTCTTAGCACAGAGGGAGAGACATTGTCCTACCAGTGATAGTTAAACCAACATGGTGACATTTGGACTAGGTCTGATGGATGTCTATGAATCTACCAAGGACACAAGAGAATTATGCCTCTGTCAGGCAGGGGAACACTATATACAAAGTGCACGAACATTGAAAAAATAATACAGAAAGAATATTTTCTTTTCAAGATCGTTCTATTGGTCTTTTCAAGATATATGAATATACATGTATATTTATATATATATGTATGTATATATATGTATGTATATATATGTAGTGTGTGCATGTGTATATCTATCTAATCTCCAGAAATGGAACTAGAGCTGTTACTTTCTTCTCAGAAGAAGTGACTATTTCTATGGACACACAAAGCATGAAAGAAAAATCCAAATACACACTAAACTGCCTTCTGTTTCTCACCAGAAAACAAAAGAGAAGATAAGTAGCCAGGGAACAGCAATAAGGTTTTCAGATTCTCACTCATCCCAGGTAGCTTTTAGTAGTGTTGAAGGTAGAGACAGGGGTTCTTAATAAGGCTGAGACCTCTCTCCTTTTGGCCAAAGTTGGGCCGGCACTTCCATCAGTGGGTCCCAGGAAGACATAACAGCACTGACTTATTGCATGTCCATTTGCCTAAGGCTTGACCAGAAAATCAGACTCAGATCCTCTTACTGGGAGTCACCAGGCATGCAGGACCAGACAGCTTAATCCCATTGAGGATACCGGGTGTTCAGGGAAGGTCGGCTCAGGATCTTAAGGAGAGTCAGATAGTCGTGTCTGGACCAGCACTGCCTCCATTTCATTGCTACAAATAATGTGCATTAACCAGCAAAAAGACTAAAGCCTTTAGTCTCTAACTGCTTTAGGGAAGATTCTTGCCCAAAGAATGGGAATCTTCTTATAAAGTATCTATTACTTATGTTTCTGGGCCCTGGGAAGGGGGTTATCTCAGCAATTCTCAACAAAATAGAAAAAAAGTGTACAAAGTGTTGGGTGTTCAAATAGAATAGATGGATAGATATATAAAGAGATGAGAGAGAGAGTTATCATAAATAGTTCTATTAGTCTCCTCAAAGGTATAAACTCTGACTTGTCCATCAAGGTATATGACAGGGTATAGGGGCCACAGGATTATCTTCAGGAGAGTCTATGGTAGTCTTAGGTTCAAATGGTATTCTTATGTTGGGCCATACCCCTATTCAACTTCAGAAAATAAGACAACTCTAGGCAATATAGATGTTACATGGTGACTATTGTGGAGGATCAGAATTGGCCACCCCAAAATGTGTCTCTCTGGCATGAGGATTATTTTCGGCTGGTTACTTTTTATTTTTTTTTTTATTTTTTATTTATTTATTTTTTTTAATTTTATTTATTTTTTCCCCCAAAGCCCCAGTAGATAGTTGTATGTCCTAGCTGCACATCCTTCTAGTTGCTGTATGTGGGACGCGGCCTCAGCATGGCCGGAGAAGTGGTGCGCGCCCGGGATCCGAACCCGGGCCGCCAGCAGCGGAGCGCGAACACTTAACCACTAAGCCACAGGGCCGGCCCTCGGCTGGTTACTTTTTAAAATTGCAGACACAGGAAAAGCTCTGAAAACCAAGTAAAAGTAGAAGTTATCCTTTGTAACAGACATTTACATTTGTAAGGGAAATCTCCATTTGTAAAGTTATCTCCCTCTCTCTACCAGGAAGACCTGGCAGATGACTTTATCTCTAGAAAATCTTATCAATGTGGAAGGCAAGGACTTAAATCTGCATAATAACCTTACTCTTGTTTACTGTGCTTTTCTGATAATCTCCCATAACTGACTCCCCTCACCCCCAACATCCTCCTTTGTCTTTAGCTGCACATGGTATTTAAGATGAGAGCATCCACCATTTTGGGGAGTTACTCAGTTTTCCTGGGTCTTTCCCATGTATACATGTTATAAAGCTTTGTTTGATTTTGTCCTGTTATTCCATCTCATGTCAATTAATTCATAGCCCAGCCAGAAGGACCTAGAGCGTGGAGGATTTATCTTCCTCCCCTTCATTATGAATTGAGTGTGTGCATTCTGGCCAAAGAGTGTTCATCTGAGAATCAATAAAGAGTAGTTTAGTTCTAGCAATAAATAGCACATGGAAAGCACTTATAAAATGTCTCACAAAGTTTCCATTTATTATATTTAGCAAGACCAAGTTCAGATTTGTTGTGTAAAATATGGAGAAAGAAACCGTTTAAGTGAAACAAAGCACGTTACTACTTATACTTTTTGGGGGGCTATGATTCTGTTACATTAAGACATGATTCTTCAAGTCCAATCAATGTATTAATCCCTTAAAGTTTTAGTATTCTGTGAATATGCTCCAAAAATATGAGAGAGGATGAACATTAGACACACAAATAAATAAAAAAATTACACATCTTGTGCTATGGACAGCAGGTAGAAAAAAGTATTTTGGAAATTTAACTTTCCAAGTATATTAAGTTAAAGAAAAATAGTTTTTTTTAATATAATGCACTAAGAGAAAAGAATTTTTTGTTTTCTGTTTTTTTTTTTTTAACAGAAACAATTACTTTCAAGAGTCAAACTGGGATAAAAAGGAGTACTTTCAAACACTTTACTCCCCAAATAAAAGTGTTGCCAGGAGCTCATCAAGCTTTCATGGTAGCAGTCCTGTATTCACAAAGAACTTTTGTTTCCAGTGAGAAAAGGAACATAAAGTTTCAACATATCTGTATGATATGTTAACCCCAAAGATTTTCAAAAGTATTGTGCATCTGCAAAGCTAAGGCCTTCTGGAAGAGTAAAAATATGGTGTCATCAGGAAAGAAAAATCAGGACAAATGGGAGTAAGTGAAAATAATAATGCTCTGATTCTACTGACCTCGTAGTCTCCTCAGTGGTAATTGTATTTGTTTCTTGTTGCTACTTAAACAAATTAAGCACTAATTTATTGGCTTGGATCAACAAAAATACACTATTTTACAGTTCTGCATGTCAGAAGTCCAGTACCCGTCACACTGAGCTAAAATGGAAGTGTCTGCAGTAACAGACCATATTCTTTCTCAGGACTCTAGGGAGGAGTCTGTTTCCTCACCTATTCTAGCTTCTAGAGGCTGCCTACATTCCTAGGCTTGTGGACTCTTCCCCCTTCAAAACCAGCAACAACAGTTAGAGTTCTTACGCCACCGTCTACGTGACCTGCTTCTGTTGTTACAGCTCTGATTCTGACCACAGCCAAGCAAGTCTCTCCACTTGTAAGGGTTCATACAATTAGATTGTGCCTACCCAGGTAACCTAGGCTAGTCTCCCCATCTCAAGGCTCTTAATTTTAAATTGCATCTGCAAAGTCTCTTTTGCCATGTAAGATAATGTATTCACTAGTTCCAAGGATTAGGACCTGGACACTTGTGGGGGCCATTATTCTGCCTACTACAGTGACATTACCACCATATTCTTTTATTTAACTCCATATTGACTTTACAACCTACATTTATTATTATTTTACTATCTATTAGGAGCTAAAGGGTAATCTTTTTATCTCATTTAGACACATATTCACTCATTTAGACATTCAGTAAATGACACATTGCCAAACTTCCCATTATATGCTCTCATTGCACCTAACAACATTCATTCATTTCTACACTTATTTAATTAAAATATCTCCTCCACTAGGATCTAGAGAGTAAAAATCTTATTTCTTTCATTTAGTGTTTTATCCTCAGTAGCTAAAACAATATCTAGCACAAAATGGGGCTCAATAAATATGTGTCAAAAAAAAAAACAAGAATGAAATGGTAAGCGAATATTTACCGTGCAAGAACTATTTGCCAGGGCTCAATGCTTTTATACATGAAGGCAGGCATGTGAAAAGATCATCAAAAGGACAGAAAGTATGAGACCCAGATGCTGTTGCTACAAAAGTTATATATAGAATGTCAGCATAGTCTGTTCTCTTTGCCTAGAGTCACCTCATCACCATGGCCAAAAATGATCACATAGAATGCCTTATTATACTTTCAATAATCAAGGACCAAATTAACTCCTCAAGCCAGAGGTAAATGCAAAGAAACTTCAACTAGAGATTAACAACTGTAGGGTTCAAGTTTAAACTCTGTCACTTACCAATTTTGTCACCTTGGATATGGGGTAGACGTTAACCACTCTAGAAAGGGTTGCAGTCTGTAGTCATAGAACTGGAAATGTTTAAGAGATTCCTGATCTTAACTCCTTTTGGAAGATTGATTCTGTGACGTTGGACCGAGTAATGCAGCTCTCTGAACAGCCCTGACTTTGTCTCCTAGCAGAATGCAGAAGTGAAGTCATTCCACTTGGAGGTCAGAAAGACATAAATAGCCATGGCAAGACCCAAGCCAGAGAGGAAAGAAGGTGAAGAATGTGAGCTCAGGCAGATGATAGAAGAGCCACTGGGGGCATAATCTTTCTCTGGATTGTGCATCTGTCTCTGTACATAATATACACGTGTACCTGTGTCCTGCAGATAATAAAACTTTATTTTGTATGACATCTCTCATACTGCATTCCTAAATATTTAATAGTGTTAAATAATGCAGTCACAAAGGAGAGTAACAGGAGGCAGCAAGGGGAAATTAAAAGGCAGTGACAAACAGTAAGAATTATGTTTTGGGAAGAGTCTAAGAATTATCTCTTCTTTCTTACATCGACTCCCCAGAAGGCAGTCCTGAGGCCAGGACAGATCAAAGGGATTAATACTTCAAGAACATAAGGAACATTTCCCAGAGTTCTATTCTGTCTCTAACAACACATATGAAAGATTTGGGTGGGACACTTGAGCCCTCTGAGCCTCAGTTTCCCCATTCGGAAAGTGGAGTAATACATCAGTGGCAGTTGTCAGGATAAAATTTGCAAAGATAGGTAAAATGGCTTTGAAATGTGTATTACACTAAACAAATTCCTTCACTAGTGAAAGGAAATTAGGTGACAGAGATAGAACAAGATATATACATAAGACATGAAGAGACTAGAGTGACTTTAGAAATTAGCAAGATGTGGATTATGATCAATTTACAGGGCAGCAAACCAGGAAATCAATTCCAAAGGAGTTTTGAGTCATTTTGTGAAACAAGTGATTAGAAGACAGGCCATCAGCGTGTGCTCTGGCAGACAAACTGGCCTCCCCGTGTTCCTCTGCAGCCTTTATTGTGTGCTACTGCCCAATAGCACCTTGGTTTCAGAATAGTATATCTCTCTTCTATTCTCATTGATTTTCTCGTCATCCTAATAATTCACACCTTCTCAACTCTTATCATGTAGTTTTTAACTGGCTTGAAATCCTCTTATTATCTACTATTACTTAAAAAAAATTCTCCTTAAATTTGTGGTTTAAAACTTACCTCTCCAAAGGCTCCCACAGGCATCAGCTCCTCTAGGAAGCTTCCCTGATCTTGTATAAGCACATTTTTTTGTCTCTAATCATATAATGCTCTCTTCTCAAAGTGAGGTGTCCACCCAGCTGCATCAGCATTCCGTGGGGATTTATTAGAATATATATCCTTAAGGACCATCTCAGACCTACAGCATGTAATCGAATCCTAATCTCCTAGGATGGAACATGAAAGAAGCCAACCCCTACAGGGAATCCTGTAGCCTTGATCATCTTTCCCCTGAGAATACTCCTTCCCTTTGAGCACGATTCTCAAACCTCAGTGTACAGCAGTCACTTGAAGGCTATGTTTACAACACAAATGACTAGGAACCCAGAGTTTCTGCCTTGGCAGGTCTGGGTTATGGCTTGAAAATTTGTATTTCTGACAAGCTTCTGTGTGATTCTGATCCTTTAGTTCCCAGGACCACATGTTGGGAACACAGCCCTTGAGGATCTTCCTCATATGTTACATCTTCCAGCTCTCATTTGGGCCTCTGGAGAACCTTCTAGTCCAACTCAGGTGAGGATAAAGAACCTTCTCTCTTTCCTTTTGGTATAACTGACAATAAACTGGAACAATTTAAAAGCTTAAAGAAAGAAAAAAATAGGAGAAGCACACTAAGCCTGATAATTTGGCTTTCCCACTTTCAGCTTAGTTTCCCTACAGTGTGACACCCAGCTTAGCTCCTGGTCCATCCTCTTTAACAAAAAGACCATGTCTTCCCTATGGGGGCAACTCCAAGTGTGCCCAATACCTCCAGGCCTGGGCTGAGTGCCTCTTGTATGTCTGCTTCAGCTCCCTGGCCTTGCCTTCATAGTACTTATCACACTGTATTTTTTATTGAGATACAACTAACATAAACTAAATTGCACAGATCTTAAATGTTTTATATTCTATGAGTTTAGACAATTGCATAAAACTCTCTAGCCTATTTACTATCAAAAATAGCAAATAGAACGTTTCCATCCCCCTTGAAAGTTTTGTCATGCTCCTTGCCAGTCAGTAGTAACTCTCCTTCTCCTATTGTTACCCCAGCCCCTTGCCCCATAAGACATTAACCACAACCCTGCTCATAAGAAGCCTGATATGTTCTCTTTAGTTTACAGGAAACCACAATAAGAGGAGAGAGGAGACGGCTGAGACATATAGTCAAAACCAGTTAAAACCGAGTGAACGTACCATGGCAGTCTGCCCTGACCCGACATAGACACAACAGTTTATTATACGTTCATCGTAATACATTACCGTGCTACATAACACAGCCACCTGAGCCATGACAGTTTACAGTTGTCATGGCAATGGCAGGATATGACTAAATAAGGAAACAAAATTAGTGGCACCCTTGTTCCCCCAAAAAGCCTGCCCAGTTCCCCCGAATACTATGAATATTCCTCCCCTTTATTACCTTGATGCCTGATTAACAGCTGCTTACTCTCCCCAAGAGCTGAGAAGTTGATTTGTGATCATAGTTTCCACTTCACCATTCTTTGGCCGTTGAATAAAAGCTTGTGCTGTTGAACGCTCAGCTTTGGTTTCATTTCAAATCCGTGACACCAAACAGAAAAGACCCCTCTGGGGAAGGGACGGATCGTGGGTATGAGGCCAACCAGTGAGCTCCTCCAAATGTGGGTTGGAGCCCCACCAGAGTGAGGTGAAGTTGGTAACACTATGACTATCTGATATTAATTACCATCAATTAGTTTTGCTTTTAGTTGTGTTTACTATGAATGATATCATATGTATTCTGTTGTGCCAAAAGGGCCTCCTTAACTTAATATAATATTTTCATATTCATCTGTGTAATGAGTTGATATGTTATATTGTTTTAAATTGCTATGAAGTATTCAATTGTATGGATGTAACAGAATTTGTTTACCCTTTCACAAGCAGGATGTTTTTTTTTCCAGTTTGAGTCTACTATGATTAAACCTACTGTGAACAGTCTCAGACCAGTCTTTTTGTGGACATATATTTGTACTTTTGTTGAGTCAATATTTGGGAGTAAAACCACTGTGTCACAACATAGATTTATGTGCAACTTTATAAGACATTTCCACATAGTTCTTCAAACTGATTGAACTATTTTCTGACCGCAACAGCAGTATATCAAAGTTCCAGTTATTCCATATCCCTGGAAATATTTTTCATTAGGTTTTTTTTTTTTTTTTGGTGAAGAAGACTGCCCCGAGCTAATATCCATTGCCAATCCTCCTCTTTTTGCTGAGGAAGATTAGCCCTGAGATAACATCTGTGCCCATCTTCCTCTACTTTACGTATGGGGTGCTGCCGCAGCATGGCTTGTTGAGCGGTGCGTAGGTCTGCACCTGGGATTCGAACCTGCGACCCCTGGGCTGCCAAAGCAGAGCGTGTGAACTTAACCACTACGCCACCAGGTCAGCTGCTGTCATTGGTTGTTTTTTTTAAATTTTATCCATTTTAGTGGGTGGTAAATGAAAACCATTGTGGTTATAATTTGCATTTCCTTGATTACTAGTGAGGTTGAGTATCTTTTCCTGTGCTTATAGGCCATTTGTATATTTTTTTCTGTGAAAGGTCTATTTAAGTATTTTTGCCTATTTATTGTGTTTTCAATTATTTTTTTTTTGATTTGTAAAGATTATATATATATTCTGGGTAAAAGTCCTTTTTTCATAAATGGCTGCAAATACTTTTGCCAGATAATAGCTTGCCTATTTATATTCTTACTGGTATCTTTTGATAAGCAGAATTTTTAATTTTGATCTGATCTAATTTATTTTTTCTTCTTTTATGGTTTCTCTTTGTTGCGACCTGTTCATGAAATCATTACTTATAAAATTACAATTCTTGTATTTAAATATCCAGCAGCTTTATGATTCTGGATTTTATTTTTAGGTCTATGATCCATTTCAAAATAATTCTTGGAGGGAAAAAAGTGTCAATATTCATATGAAAACACAAAACAATTTTTCTAGCATATTTATACAAATGTTTTCATTTTCACCAATTGAATTATCCTAATGTAATGGCTGAAAATGAGTTGCCCATACACAAATGAATCTATTTCTGCATTTTCTATAGTCATATCAAACTGATTTGATTATTATAGCTTTATAGTAAGACTTCAAATCAAGTAGTATAAGTCTTCCAACTTGGTTCTTTGTATTCAAGATTATTTTTGCTAATTCGGATCTTAGCCTTTCCAAATAAATTTTAGAATTTATTTTAAAATAAAATCCTGTGAGGATTTTGACAAAGATAAAGTCTATAGATCAGATTAGAGAGTCAACGCTTAACAATTTTGAGTCTTCTAATCCTTGAACATATTACATCTAATTATTTATTTCTCTTAATAAAGTTTGTTGTTCTTATATATCTTTTGTTAGATTTATTCCTATTTCATTTTTTGGTGCTATTTATATTTTTTATTAAAGTTAAACACTAAATAACCTTTTCAGTGTGCAATTCTGAGAATTTTGACAAAAAATAGTCATTTAACAACTTCTATAATCAAGATATAGGACATATCCACCAAAAATTTCTTGTGTGCTCTTTTGTAATATATCATTTCTCCAGTTCCTATCCCCAAATAATTACTGATAGTTTTACCTATATCAGAATGCTATGTAAACAGACTGAAACGGTTTATAGTCTTTTGAGTCTGGCTTCTTTTGCTTAGAATTATGCGTTTGAGATCCTTCAATGCTTTTGTGTGTATCACTATTTTGTTCCTTTTTATTGCTGAGTAGTAATCTACTGTATGAATGTATCAGTTTGTTTACCAGTTATCAACTGAAGGAGTTTTGTGTTGTTTCCAGGTTTAGGTGTTTATGAATAAAGCCCATATTCATGTACAGGTTATGTTCATTGTGGTAAATAACTAGCAGTGACATTGCTGGACCATATGGTAAATGTTCACTTAACTTGGATAAGTAATTGTCCATCTGATTTAAAAAATGGTTGCACCATATTGCAATCACATCAGTGATGCATAAGAGTTCCAGCTGCTCTGCATTCTCACCAGGACTTAGTGTTGTCAATTATTTATGTGTTTTTACTGTTGATTTTTGAAAGTTCCTTATAGAATGTAGACACTAGTACTTTGTCAGATATGTGGTTTGCAAGTATTTTCTCACACTCTATAGCTTCTTTTCATACTTCTTACATGGGTTTTCGCACAGCAAAGTTTTAATTGTTTTTTGCTGAGGAAGATTCAACCTGAGCTAACATCCGCTGCCAATCTTCCTCTTTTTGTATGTGAGCCACCACCACAGCATGGCCACTAACAGATGAGTGGTGTAGGTCCATGCCCGGGAACTGAACCCAGGCCGCTGAAGCAGAACTCACCAAACTTAATCACAAGGTCACTGGGGCTGGCCCAGGAAAGCTTTAATTTTAATGAAGTCCAATTTATCAGTTTTTCCTTTATGTATCATGCTTTGCTGTCAAGTCTGAGAACTCTACACCCAGCCCTAAAAACAGAATATTTCCTTCTTTTTTTTTTGCTTCTGTTTTTTTTTTAAAACCTTTATAGTGTTGTTTTACATTTAAGTCTATTTTAATTTTTGCATAAGATATAAGGGTTAGGCTGAAGGCTTTTTTAATACCATTTTTATTGATGTAACATTGATTTATAACATTATATAAATTTCAGGCATATATCATTATACTTTGACTTTTATATAGACTACATTGTGTTCACCACCAAAAATCTAGTTGCAATCCATCCCAGTATAAATATACCCTTTTACTCTTTTCACCCTCCTCCCAACTCCCCTCCCCTCTGGTAACCACAAGTCTATTCTCTGTATCTATGTGTGTGTTTGTTGTTGTCATTTTATCTTCCACATACGAGTGAAATCATACGGTATTTGGCTTTCTCCATCTGACTTACTTTGCTTAGCATAATATCCTCAAGGTCCATCCATGGTGTTTCAAATGGCAAGATTTCATCTTTTTTATAGCTGAGTAGTATTCCATTGCATGTACATATACCACATCTTCTTCATCCATTCATCCATCAATGGATGCTTAGGTTGTTTCCAAGTCGTGGCTATTGTGAATAATGTTGCAATGAACAAAGAGGTAGAGCTATCTTTGCAAATTAGTGTTTTTGTGTTCTTTGAATAAATACCCACCAGTGGAATAGCTGAATCATATGGTACTTCTATTTTTAATTTTTTCAGGAATCTCCATACTATTTTTTACAGTGGGTTCACCAGTTTACATTCTCACCAACAGTGTATGAGGGTTCCCTTTACTCCACATCCTCTGCAATACTTGTTATTTGTTGTCTTTTTTGTGTGTGTGTGAGGAAGATCAGCCCTGAGCTAACATCTGATGCTGATCCTCTTCTTTTTTCTCGAGGAAGATTGGCCCTGAGCTAAGGTCTGTGCCCATCCTCCTCTACTTTATATGGGACACTGCTACAGCATGGCATGACAAGTGGTGCATCACTGCGCGCTGGAGGGTCTGAACCCGTGAACCTCGGGCTGCCGAAGTGGAGCACACGCACTTAACCACTTGTGCCACCAGACCAGCCCCTTTGTTGTCTTTTTAATAACAGCCATTCTGACAGGCAAGAGGTGATATCTCATTGTGGTTTTGATTTGCATTTCCTTAATAATTAGTGATGTTGAACATCTTTTCATGTGCCTGTTAGCCATCTCTATATCTTCTTTGGAAAAATGTCTGTTCAGATCCTTTGCTCATTTTTTAATCAGGTTGTTTGTATTTTTTATTGGTGAGCCATATTAGTTCTTTATATATTTTGGATATTAACCCATTATCAGATATATGATTTGAAAATATCTTCTCCCAATTAGTAGGTTGTCTTTTTGTTTTATTGACGGTTTCTCTTGCTGTGCAGAGGCTTCCTAATTTGATATAGTCCCATTTGTTCATTTTTTCTTTTGTTCTCCTTGCCTGAGGAGACATATTCAAAAAGATACTGCTAAGATTGATGTCAAAGAGCATACAACCTGTGTTTTATTTTAGGAGTTTTATGGTTTCAGGTCTGATATGTAAGTTTTTAATCCATTTTGAGTTAATCTTTGTGTATGGTGTAAGATAGGGGTCTACTTTCATTCTTTGGCATGTCACTATCCAGTATTCCCAGAACCATTTATTGAAGAGACTTTCCTTTCTCCATTGTATGCTTTTGGTTCCTTTGTAAAAATTTAGCTATCTATAAATGGATGGGTTTACATTTGGGCTCTCAGTTCTGTTCCATTGATCTGTGTGTCTGTTTTTGTGCCAGTACCATGCTGTTTTGATTACTATTGCTTTGTAGTACACTTTGAAATCAAGGAACGTGATGCTTCCACGTATGTTCTTTTTCTCAGGATTGCTTTGGCTATTTAAGGTCTTTTGTTGTGCCATGTAAATTTTAGGATTCTTTGTTCCATTTCTGTGAAAAATGTTGTTGGAACTTTGGCAAGGATTGCCTTGAATCTGTAGATTGCTTTAGGTAATATGGACGTCTTAACTATGTTAATTCTTCCAATCCATGAGCACAGAATGTCTTTCCATTTCTTTGTGTCTTCTTTGATTTCTTTCAACAATGCTTTATAGTTTTCAGTGTATAGGTCTTTTATCTTCTTTGTTAAATTTATTCTTAAGTATTTTATTCTTTTTGTTGTGATTGCAAATGGTATTCTTGGTTTCTCTTTCTGCTATTTGTTGTTAGTGTATAGAAACACAACTGATTTTTGTATGTTGATTTTGTATCCTGCAAATTCACTATATTCATTTATTATTTCTGATAGTTTTTTAGTAGATTCTGTAGGGTTTTCTATATATAAAATCATGTCATCTGCAAACAGTGACAGTTTTACTTCTTCCTTTCCAATTTGGATAACTTTTATTTATTTTTCTTGCGTAATTGCCCTGGCTAGGACTTCCAGTACTATGTTAAATAAGAGTGGTGAAAGTGGGCATCCTATTCTGGTTCCTGTTCTTAGAAGGGTAGCTTTCAATTTTTTTTCAGCATTGAGTATGATGTTAGCCATGAGTTTGTCAAATATAACTTTTATAATTTTGAAGAACTTTCCTCTGTACCTATTTTATTCAGGGTTTTTTTTTATCATAAATGGATGATGAATCTTGTCAAATGCTTTCTCTGCATCTATTGAGATGATCATGAGATTTTTGTTTCTCATTTTTGTAAAGTGTATCACATTAATTTGCGGATGTTGTGGGCCGACCCAGTGGTGCAAGTGATTAAGTGTGCGCACTCTGCTGTGCCGGCCCGGGGTTGGCAGGTTTGGGTTCTAGGCGCCCACTGAAGCACTGCTTGTCAAGACATGCTGTGGCGGTGTCCCATATAAAGTAAAGGAAGATGGGCATGAATGTTAGCCCAGGGCCAATCTGCCTCAGCAAAAAAAAAAAGAGGAGGATTGGCATCAGATGTTAGCTCAGAGCTGATCCTCCTCACAACAACAACAAAAAACTGCGGATGTTGAGACATCCTTGCATCCCTGGAATAAATTACACTTTATCATGGTGTATGACCTTTTTAATGTATTGTTATATTTGATTTGCTAATATTTTGTTCAGGATTTTTGCATCTATGTTCACCAGCAATGTTAGCCTGTAATTTTCTTTCTTTGTGTTGTCCTTGTTAGGTTTTCATATCAGGGTAATGTTGACCTCATATAATGTGTTAGGAAGCAGCCCCTCCTCTTCAATTTTTTAGGATGTGAGAAGGATGGGTATTAAATATTCTTTGAATGTTTGGTAGAATTCACTAGAGAAGCCGACTGGTCCTGCCCTTTTGTTGTTTGGGAAGTTTATGATTACCTTTTCAATTGCCTTGCTAGTGATCAGTCTATTCAGATTCTCCAACTCCTTTTGATTCAGTTTTGGAAGGTTGTATAACTCTAAGAAATTATCAATTTCTTCTAGCTTATCCAATTAGTTGGCATATACCTTTTCATAGTGTTCTCTTATAATCCTTTGTATGTCTGTGATATCCATTGTAATTTCTCCTTTTTATTTATTTGAACCTTCTCTCTTTTTTTCTTAGTGAGTCTAAATAAGGTTTGTCAATTTTTTTATGTTTTCAAAGAACCAGCTCTTAGTTTCATTGATCTTTTCTATTGCTTTTTTAGTATCTATTTTATTTATTTCTGCTCTAATTTTATTATTTCCTTCATTTTGGGCTTGCTCTGTTTTTCTTTTTCCAGTTCCTTTAGGTGTAATGTTAGATTGTTTATTGAGATTTTTCTTGTTTCTTCAGATAGGTCTGTAGTGCTATAAAATTCTCTCTTAGTAACACTTTTGCTATATCCTGTAAATTTTGGTACATCATATTTTCATTTCATTCATCTCCAGGTAATTTTTAATTTCTCCTTTGCTTTCTTTGTTGACCCAACAGTTGTTTGGTAGCATTTTCTTTAATCTTCACATATTTGTGACTTTTCCAGTTTTCTTCTTGTAGTCAACTTCTAGTTTCATACAATTGTGGTCAGAAAAGACGCTTGATGTTACTTCAATCTTCTTAAATTTCTTGAGACTTATTTTGTGGTGTAATATGTAATCTATTCTGGAGAATGTTCCCTGTGCTTGAAAAGATTGTGTATTCTGCAGTTTTTGGATGGAATTTTCTGTATATATCTATTAAGTCCATGTGGTCTAATGTGTCATTTAAGGCCAATGTTTCCTTATTTGTCTTCTCTCTGAATGACCTATCCATTGATGTAAATGAGGTGTTAAAGTCCCCTACTATTATTGTGTTACTGTCAATTTCTCCTTGTATATCCATTAATATTTGCTTTATGCCACTTAGATTCTCCTATGTTGGGAGCATAGTTACTTACAAGTGTTATATCTTCTTGTTGGATTGTTCCCTTTATCATTATGTAATGCACTTTTTTGTGTCTTGTTACAATTTTTGTTTTAAAGTCTATTTTGTCTGATATAAGTATTGCTACTTGAGCTTTCTTTTCTTTTTCATTTGCGTGGAATATCTCTTTTCATCCTTTCACTTTCAGTTTGTGAGTCTCTTTAGGTTTGAAGTGTGTCTTTTGTAGGCAACATACATACAACTCTTGTTTTTTATCCATTCAGCCACCATATACCCTACGTCTGTTGATTGGAGCAGTTAGTCCATTTACATTTAAATTAACTATTGTAAGTATGTATCTGTTGTCATTTTGTTACTTGTTTCTGGATATTTTTGTAATTCTTCTCTGTTCCTTTCTTGTCTTTTTCTCTTCCCTTATGATTTGATGATTTTCTTTACTGTTATGTTTGAGTTCCTTTCTCTTTATTTTTTGTGTATTTATTATCGGTTTTTGGTTTGTGGTTACCATGAGGTTTATATATAATAAAGTATGTAAATTGCAATCTATATTAAGTTGTTGATCTGTTAAGTTTGACCTCATACTAAAAGCTCTATACTTTTACTCCCCTCCTATTTTATGTTTTTGACATCATATTTCACCTCTTTTAATTCTGTTTCCCTCAACCTCTTATTGTAGATATAGATGATTTTAGTACTTTTGTCCTTTGAACTCATACTAGCTTTATAGATGGTTGATCCACTATCTTTACTATATGTTTGCCTTTACCAGTTATATTTTTTCTTTGATAATTTTCTTATTTCTATTTTTGGCCTTTTCTTTTTCACTACAGAAGTCCCTTTAACATTTCTTGTAAGGTTAGTTTAATGATGATAAACTCCTTTAGGTTTTGCTTGTCTAGAAAACTCTTTATCTCTACTCCATTCTGAATGATAACCTTGCTGGGTAGAGTATTCTTGGTTGTGGGTTTATTCTTTTTCCTTTTAGCACTTTGAATAAATTGTCCCACTCTCTTCTAGCCTGTAAAGTTTCTGCTGAAAAATCAGCTGATAGACTTATGGAGTTTCCTTTGTATGTAACTTGTTGCTTTTCTCTTGCAGCTTTTAGGATTCTCTGTTTATCTTTAATTCCTGACATTTTAATTATAATGTGTCTTTGTGTGAGCCTCTTTGTGTTCATCATGTTTGGTACTCTCTGTGCTTCGTGTACCTGGATGTCTGTTTCCTTCCCCAGGTTAGGGAGATTTTCAGTTATTATTTCTTCAAATAAGTTCTCCACCCCTTTGTCTCTCTTTTCTCCTTCTGGGACACCTATAATGTGAATTTTAATACTTTTGATGTTTTCACAGAGGTCTTTTAGACTGTCCTTGTTCTTTTTATTTATTTTTCTCTTTTTCTGTTCAGCTTGGATGATTTCCTTTACTCTGTTGTCCAGATTGCTGGTCTATTTTTCTCTGCTGTTTACTCTGCTGTTGATTCCCTCTAATGAATTTTTCATTTCCATTATTGTATTCTTCAGCTCTGATTGGTTCTTTTTCATATTTTCTAATTGTCTGTTGAAGTTCTCACTGTGTTCATCTATTCTTCTCCTGTTATTCAATGAGTGTTCTTTTGACCATTTGTTTGTACTCTTTATCAGGTAGATTGTTTATCTCAGTTTCATTTAGCTCTTTTTATGAGGATTTGTCCTGTTCTTTTATTTGGAACATATTCCTTTGTCTCCTTATTTTTCTTACTTCTCTGTACTTCTTTCTATGTATTAGATAGTTCAGCTAGGTCTCCCAATCTTGCAAATATGGCCTTATGTAGAAGATGTCTTATGGGTCCCAGCAGCATGCTCCCCTCTCACCACTCATGCCAAATGCTCCAGGAGTGTCACCTGTGTGGACTATGCATGCTCTTCTGTTCTGATGGGACTGCTTTTGCTGTTGGCTTGTGGATAGGCTGGGCTGGCCCCCAGGGTCAGCTGGTTGTGAGACCTGGGCATGTACAGGTGCTATGGCACATTATTGAGTGGGGAAAACCCCCAGTGTGACTGGCTCAAGGTCTGGTAGTGTGCAACTACTGCATTCTTGTTGATGAGGGAGTCAGGCCTCCAGTGTGTCTGGTTGTTAGTCCTGGGGGTGCACAACTCCTGCAAGCCCTTCTTGTGGCTGGCTGTATGGCCTGGTGATGCTTGGCTGCCTCAGGTACACTGGTGGGCAGGCCAGGCTTCCAGTAAGGCTGTTTGCATGGTATGCATCTGTTGTTTGCTTGCTCTTAGGCAGGGAAGGCTCCTGGGATGGGCTGTCAGTATGGCCCAAGGACATGAAATGCTTCAGGTATGCTGATGGGTGAGGCAGGCCCCCAGTGTAGTAGTGCACAACCATTTCAGGCATGCTGATGGGCGAGGCAGATCTCGTATGTGGCTGTTTGTGAGGCCCAGCAGCATAAATCTGCTGCAGGCTTGCTGGTGGGTGAGACCAGTCACTGGGATGGGCTGCCTGTGCTGCCTGCCTGGCTGCACTCAATTGCTTCAGATTTTCTAGTAGACAGGGCAGGTGCCTCTGCTAACAGGCTAGAGGAAGGATTCCAACAGTGTCTGCCAGTGTCTGTGTCAGCATGACTGAGCTAGATCACAATAAATGCTGCCACTACTGTCTCAGTCACTGGAGAATGGGCCCAGCCACATCCTGCCTCTCCAGGATGCACCTTGAGCTTAGTAAGTGAATCTCTTTTACCAACTGACTATGCACTTTCCTATCTGGTGTTTTTGTGCTCATTTATGGGTCGAGTGAGTCTGTTCTTGGGCCCTTTAAGAGCAGGTTTTCCTTTCTCTTAAGTTCCATAGTTTTCCTGGCTGTATTCCCCATCGGGTTTCAAAGCCTGGTATTTTGTTGTCTCATCTCTCTTGTGCTGGATTTAAGGGCTGGGGTCCCTATTGTGAGACTCAGATTCCACAATTCTCTGGGAAAATCTCCATATCTTTGAGATCACACCCAACCATGAAGCATTATGGCTAGTGTGTGGTCTTTTTTCTCAGCAGGTCTGTATCTCCACTTCTTCCACCCCTCTCTGTGCTGTCCCTTGTTGTAGAGCTTCTTTTCATCCAATTTCCAGATCTGTCTCAGAGGAAATTGTTCCACAAGTAGTTGTAGGTTTGTTGTGATCATGTGAGGAGATGAACTCAGGATCCTCCTACACTGCCGTCTTGCAAACTCTCTGATGGTTTTTTCTTTTGTTTATTCCCCAATGGATTTCCAGTTGCTTTAGCACCATTTGTTGAAATTGAATTACTTTGGCTTCTTTGTCAAAGACCAGTTGAGGATCTGTATGTGGTCTTTTTCTGAGTCCACTATTATGTCCCATTAATCGAAGATTCTATCCCACCACTAATACCACATCTTTGCTATGTCGAGTCTTCCAATCCAAAAAGCAGGTGCATCTCTCCATTTATTTAGGTCTTCTTCGGTTTCTTCATCAGCATCTTTAAGTTTTCAACAAATTGATTTTCCATGCGTGTTTGTTAAAAGTATATTTAAGTATTTTACTATCTTTGGAGTATTTATAAATGATATTTTATTTTTAATTTTGGTGTTTGTGCATTTTTGATATATAAAAATGTGATTGATTTTTGTGTGTTGATCTTGTATCCTATGACCTTGCTTAACTTACATATTAGTCAAAGAGGATTTTTTTCTTTTTAGATTTTTTTTGGGTTTTCTACCTAGACAATCATGTCTTGCCATCTGTAAATACAGATAGTTTTATTTCTTTCTTTTGAATCTGTATGCCTTGTATTTCCTATTTTTGCCTTATTACAGTGGCTAGAACTTCCATAATAGGTTGAATAGAAGTGGTAAGAGTGAGCATCCTTTCTTGGCCTCTTTTTCAGGAGAAAAGTCTTTTTACTATTAAGTATTTTGCTAATTGGAGTTTTTTATTTTTGTAGATGTTCTTTACCAAGTTAAGGTAAGTCCCCTCTATTCTTATTTTACGGGGCTCTTTCATGACTGGGTTTTGGATTTCATCAAAGTGATTTTTCTATGCCAATGGATACATGATTTTTCTTTAGGTTTTTATATAGTAAGTTATATTGATTGATTTTCAGATGCTAAATCAGCCTAACATATCTGGAAAAAACCCTACTTGTAAGCAGCACATAATAAAGTCAAGTTGTTATTGTTGTTGTTTTTAATCCATCTGTCAATCTCTGTTTTTGGTAGCTGCATTTTGACTATTTACATTTAAGGTAATTATTGATATGTTAACACTTAAATCTACCATTTTGTTATTTTTCTTTTTTCCCTTTGGTTCTTATTCAGCTAATTTTATTTTCTTACTTATGTGCAGGTTACACAAACATTTTCAATTTTAAAGATTTCATTTTGATACATCCATAGTGTTTTTGAATATTTCTCTTTGTATAGTTTTCTTAGTGGTTGCTCAGGATATTGTAATATATGTGACTTATAACAGTCTGCTCGCATAAACAACTTATGTCTTCAGGTGAAATGGGAAAATCTCACTTCCATTTGGGTCCCTTTACCTTCTTCAGTTTTAAATGCTTTGCATATCAGATGGTGGTATTTTCTTTCTTCAATCATCAAGTACGCTTTATAATACTGACTAGGAAAAATATAGTCCATTGTATGTACCCATATTTCTGCTCTTTCTGTTGTGCCTTCTTCCTTCCTGATGCTCCAGATTATTTCTTTTAACATTACTTTCTCTTTGAAGAACTGAATTTAGCCAATATTTAAGAGTAGGTCAGTGAAAGACACATTTTTTTTTTTTTTGGTGAGGAAGATTAGCCCTGAGCTAACATCTGTTGCCAATCCTCCTCTTTCTGCTGAGGAAGATTGGCCCTGGGCTAACATCAGTGCCCATCTTCCTCTACTTTATACGTGGGATGCCTGCCACAGCATAGCTTGACAAGCAGTGTGTCGGTCTGCGCTCGGGATCCAAACTCACAAACTGTGGGCTGCCGAAGCAGAGCATATGAACTTAACCACTATGCCACTGGGCCAGCCACAAGAGAGACACATCATTTTTTCCTTCTGTTTCCTTAGAATGTTTTTATTTTCCCTTCATTCCTGAAAGACGATTTTACTAGATATAGATTTCACACTTGACGATTGTGGTTAAAGATCAGAAACCTGCTGTCATTTGAATTACTGTTGCCCTGTAGATAATGTGTCATTTTTTCCCAGCTGCTTTACAGGTTTTTTTCTTTATTTTTAGTTTTCAGAAAGCTAATTATGATGTGTCTTTCCATGGGTCTTTTTTTTTTTAATGGAGATATCCTTTTTGTGATTCACTCAGTTTCTTAGATCTGTATATTTGTGTCTTTTTTCAAATTTAGAAACATCATATTTTTCATTTCAGGGTACGACTCCACTCCTTTTATTGAGTGATTGAAAAGCTATTAGTTTTGAGTGAGGTTATAACAAAAGAAGGCTCTGAAACAGGTCCAGCCACTGTGCAAGCTGCCCTGAAACTTGGACAGGTAGCAGATCTGATGGTGCTTGAAGTGTCAGTGAGAGATAGGGAAGTTGTTTGTAGCCTTTGGCAAGCACTTATAGGTGAATAACACTAAAGACTTTTTGGATTTTGGAGCAAATCCCTGCCATACTGTGTGAATAACTACTCTTCTTTCGAAAAACAGCTTTTGGCTTGATACTAAGTCTTAGTAGAGACTGAACACTTAACTATGGGCCACCAAGTTGCCATGTGACCTGAACTTCCCCTCATCAACTGGGCATTATTAGAGCAATCAAGCCATAAACTTGGGCATACACAGAAGCCATAGGAAACTAATACAGTATTTCTTCAAATATTCTCTCAACTCCACTCTTTTTCTCTTCTCTTTCTGATTATATAGTGCTCCAATTATACAAATTTTGGGACTTTTTTGTCATTTCACTGAGATATGGGTTCATTTTCTTCCATCTGTTTTCTCTTTGTGTTCAGATCAGTAAATTCTTTTAACCTGTAATCTATTTCACTGATTCTATCCTCTGTCATCTCCATGCTACTCTGGAGTCCATCCAGTAAATTTTTTATTTCAATTATATTTTTCATGTCTGTAACTTTCATTTGGTTCTTTTTTACAATCTCTATTTCTTTGCTAAAATTTTCAATTAGTTTTATTTGCTTCAAAAGAACTTGGAATTGATTGTTGAAGCATTTTTATAGCAGCTGCTTTAAAGTAATCCTTGTCAGATAATTCCAACTTCTGATTCATCTTGATGTTGGCATCTTTTAATGGTCTTTTTTCATTCAAATTTTGGTTCTTGGTATAATAGGAGTGTTTTCATAGTATCCTTTATCCCTGCTGGTGCTGCTTGAAGGACAGAAGTGTGTTTCTATAAGCCAGGCCACTGAGTGTCTTTCAGTGTGTGTGTGAAGGGATGTGGTAGGAGTCCCTACAAGTATGCTACATCCGCCCTTGTGTCTTTGACTGCGGAGAGCTGAAGAGTCTTAGGCTTATGGGGACAAGAACCTTCTCAGACTGGGCTATTTCTGTAGCTGGGGCACTCACTCAAAGACTTCAATGTCTCAGAGTGAGAGATGAAATTTGTGACTTGTGGGGACAAAGAGCCTTCCTGATACAGGACATCTGATGTGGCTGTCTCTCCTTCAGGCTCTGCCTGCCTCGTTCAGTATCTCCTGGCAGAAAGGAGATTCTCAGGCCCAATGGGAAAGGAGAGTGCCTCCCAGGCCACTTATGACTGGCAAGGCTCACATGAAACCTCCTTGCCAGTGGAGGTGTGGATTTTATCTGATGATGATAGAGGGACTCCAAACTGTTCTGGGGAAGAAATGAGCCTACTTGGGCTGCCTTCTGCTGCTAACTAGATAGTCATGGTATGCCAGATTAGGATGGCCTCCCTCTGTTGGTTGGGGAGACACAAGACACCCTGACTCTGTGTTGTTCTTCCAGTCCTGGAATCCCACACTAGCTTCTTTCTCCTCACCGTCTTTCAGAGTTTTCCTTTGTTTGTCTTTTATATCATTTCCAGGGTTTATAGTTGTGCTTAGAGGGTAGTAACAGTGAAAAAGGATGTATGCCATTTGTCCAAACCAAAAGTTTCCCCACATAGTTTTACATGTTGTATTTTCATGTTCATTGAGTTCTATTTATTTTTTATTTATTTCATTCAAAACTTCCTTATGGATTATTTAAAAGTGTGTTGTTTAATTTCCACATGTTTAGAGAATTTTCTGTTGTCTTTCTATTATTGATTTCTAGTTTGATTCTATTATTGTCACAAAACACACTTTATATAGTTCCAATTTTTTAAAAATAGATCAAGATTTGCTTTGTGGCCCAGGATATAGTGTATCTTGGTGAATGTACATCATTTATTGATTTTGAATCAGTTTTGCATTCTTGGGATAAATCCCACTGTGTCATGATTTATTATCCATTTTTATATATACTTGAATAAAACTTGCTAATATACTTTTTAAGAATTTTGCATCTATTCTCATGAGGACTTAACATCTTCATCTACTTTCGGTATCAGAGTAACACTAGCCTTATGTCTATTCTAGAATCAGTTGTCTGTATTGGTATTATTTCATCCTTAAATGTTTGATAAAATTTCCTAGTGAAGTCATCTGGGCTGGATGGAAATTTGCTTGTTGGAAGGATATAAACTACAAATACAATTTATTTCATAAGTATAGCATCATTCAGATTTTTTAGTGAGATTTGATGGTTTGTTTCTTAAAGTAATTTGTCCATTTCATTTAGGTTCTCAATGGATGAGCATAATATTACCTATAACAATCTCTGACTTTCTTTTTAACGTCTAGAATTTAGTATTGATGATGCCCTTTTTTCATTTTTGATATTCATAGTCTGTGTCTTCTCAGTTTTTATTGTTAACTTAGGTTAAAGTTATCAGTTTTATTGATCTTCTCTGCTTTTATTGTTGTTATGTATTCTTTTACTACTTTCAATTTCATTTGTTTCTGCTTTTATCATTATGGTTTCCTTCTTCTAGCTTTGAGTTTCATATGTTCTTCCTTTTTTAATTTCATCAGATCAAATCTTAAATAATTTCAAACTACTTTTCTTTTCAAATACAAATTTTCAATGACATAAATTTCCCTCCTTGAACTTTCTTACTGCATCCTATAAATTTTTATATGTCCTAATTTTCTTTCAATTCAGTTTTGATATCCCATTTAAAGTTTTAAATGTCCCTTAATACTTCCTCTTTGACCTATGTGTTATTTAGAGGTGTGTTGTTTAATTGGCAAATATTTTGACATTTCAATCCTTCTTAATTTGTCCTTTTTGTTTTTTGGCCTAGAATATGGTATATTTCAATAAATGTTCTATGTCTGAGAATACAAATACAAAGAATACAATTTCTGCTATTTTTGGTATAGTGTTTGTATTACTTTGCTAGTCTTCCATAATAAATTACCACAGACTGAGTGACTTAAACAACAGAAATTTATTTCTCATAGTTCTGTAGATGGGAAGTACAAGATCAAAGTGTTGTCAGGTTTATTTCCAACTGAGGATTCTCTCCTCTGCTTACAGATGTTCACCTTCTCCTTGTGTCTTTATATGATCTTCCTTCTTTGTCTGTGTCTAAATTTCCTCCTCTTATAAGGACACCAGTTATATTGGATTAGGGCCCCACCCTTATGACCTCTTTTACCTTAGTTACCTTTTTAAAGGCTCTGTCACCTAATACTGACATATTGGAGGCTAGGGCTTCAACATATGAGTTTGGGGGACAAAATTAAGTGCACAACAGTGTTCTATAAATATCAACCAAGGAAAGTAGACTGATAATTTTTCAGGCCTCTCATATTCTTTCTGAATTTCCCTCTAAGTGTTCTCTCGATTACTGAGAGAAGAGTCTTTAAGTCTCCAACTTTAATAGTGGATATGTCTGTATGTCTCCTTTTATTTCTATTAGAGTTTGCTTCATGCATTTTGTTAGATGTATACACATTTTTAAAAGGTCTTCCTTATAAATTGATTCTTTCATCAGTATTAAATATCCCTCTTTCTTTCTAGTACTATTCTCTGATTGCAAGTTGAATTGGCCTGATATTAATAAAGCCTCTTCAGCTTATCATTAGTGGTTTCGTAGTAAAACTCTTTCCACCATTTTACTTTCAACCTGTCTCTATATTTATACTTGAAATGTTTCTTGTAAAGAACTTGTCATTAGATCTTGCATTTTTTAAAAAATCCAATATGACAATGTATGCCTTTTAATTGGAATGTGTAGTCAATTTATATGTAATGTACATATTGATATGATTAAGTTTATTTCTCCTATCTTGTACACTTTTTATATTCATCCTATGCATTTTTTGTTCCTTGTTCCACCTTCTCTTTTATCAGGTGAATTAACTATGCATCTTATATTTTAGTGGTTCTTTTCAGATGTAATCTCTAATACTATAGTCACTAGCCACATGTGGCTATTTAAAATTAAATAAAATAAAAATTTTAAATTCTTTGTCATGCTGGATAGAACGTTTTTCATCATAATTGAAAGTTTTATTGAACATAACTACTCTATAGATTAAGATATGCATTTTAATTTATTCCACCCTACTTTTACAAAATAATAAACTATTTCCTGAACAAAGTAAAAGTTTCAGAAGAGTATAACTCCATTTACCCTTTGTTGTGTTGGTCCCAGCATATTAATGGTAATACTCTTGGCTAGGAATGCCTGAGGCACTTACTTGGGCCCATATTAGCCCTATAGATATTTCCCCCACCAATGTCATTTTTGTGGATGGGCCAGTCCTTGTGATTCTTATTATGATCACAGGATGCACCCGAGAAAAAAACTAACAAGGAACTTTGAGAAACAAAATTTATTACTCGTAAGTCCTGGAGGGCACACAGCATGTCCAAGGGCCAAATAGCAAAGTTGCATGTAGAGAAGAGAGTGTGTGGACCTGGGACTCTGTCTTTATTAAGGTCCTAGGGTAGGGTGTCTGAAGTTACACAGGGTCACTCATTCTTGGCTAATTTGAAACATAAGAGAGGGAATTAGACTATAGGAGAGTGGAAGTAGGGTTATTTGCTGAGTTTTTTAAAAGGTGAACTTCATAGATATGAATGGACTAGTTCCTCATCTGGTTATTTTGCTATATCTGTGTCATACAGATGGCAATATATTTACTCAAGATAGATATCTTTTGAAATGGATGCCTGGGCAATCAAAAGCTTAATATCAGGCATTTGTACTACACTCTTCCCACTCTTTGTGTTTTATTGTCTTATATTGTACTAATATATGCCATCACTCCATAATATGTTGTTATTATTATTGCCTTAAAAAGTGAAAAAGTCTTTTAACAAAATTAGATAAATATGTATGTATCTATCTATAAGTTTATATACATGATAACAGCACTTAAAATGCTTTTTGTATTTATGAAGACATAGTACACTTTTGGTAGTCCTTTTTTTTTCCCTAAAAATAAGAATTTTTATCTGAGAACCCACACTTTCACTCTAAAGTACTTATTTCAGTCTTTTTGGTAGTGTACATCTACTGAAAACAAATTCTTTCAATCTCTATCTGTCTGAGGATATCTTTATTTCACCTTCACTTTTGAAATATGTTTCACTGGATGTAGAATTAAAGATTAACTCTTTTTTTTCATTAAGTACTTTTAAAAAGTCAATCAATTTTTCTATTTCTATAAATTCTTGTGATATGTCAGCTATTACTCGTATTATTTTTCTCCTTCTTTTAAAGTCCATTTTCTTCCTCTACTTGCTTTTAAACACTTTTTATTTCTCCTTGGTTTTCAGCAACTTGATTAATGGTGTTCTTTGTGTTTAACCTGCATGAAGTTTGCTGAGATTCTTGGATCTGTAGATTGATGTATTTCAACAGTTTTGGAAATTTGTCAACTGTTATCTGTTGAAACATTTCTTAAGCACCATTTTTTTTTCTTGTTCTTCTGTAATTCTAATTACACATATAGTATACCATTTTATATTTTCCCACAGACCTGAGATGTGATGCTGTGTTCTATTTTGTGACATCTATTTTTGTGTGTATTTTTGTCTGAATATTTTCATTTGTCCTATTTCCTTATTAATTTTTCTTTGCTGTGTCCAGTCTGCTATTCATCCCATGTAATATTTTTTTTGCATTTATATTTGGTTATATTTTTATTTTGTCCATGTGTCTTTCAATATTTGACAACTTTTCCACATCTTTTGATTTTTTATCATATATTAGACATTTTCTATAGAATAGTAGTGGGGAATTAAATATATAATATTTATCTCAAGAAAGAAGCACTCCCTTTCTTATATCATGCTGCTGAAGTAGAAATAGACTTAATTTGATCTGTAGTTTAACTTGGTCTGGAAATTGCTGCAACTTCAGTTTGAAGCATTTCGTGTTGGCTTCAAAGAATTTGAAGGTGAAGTCAAGCTATTCTCTACAACAAAGACAAGTGACTGAACATTGTCAATATTTCTGAGATATTCTTGAACCTCACAGTTGAATCACCAAATTTTTGAACCATGAAATATCTCAGCCAGTTTTATAGCTTATTCTTCTGCTGTTGAGGTTCTCTTTGTTCTGAAATTCATCCCCCAAGTTTATGAGCCTTGTGAGAACTCTTTCAGCCCTGATACTTTGGCCTTGGTATTCTGAAAGAGACACCACTACCCTTTGGAAAAGCTCTAAATTTCTGGGGAAGTTTCTCTCCCCTCAACTCTGCCCCCTTCGCAGACTTGGCAGTTAAAAGCCAAGACTATCAGGGTGATTTTTTCTCAGTTCTCCTGTCCTTATTCCCCTTTATTTTAAATGAGTAACTTGTCCCTTCCAGTGATCTGTGAATTGTAATGTGAAAGAGGTAGTGGATGGGTAGAGATATGATGAGCAGGCTGGGGCTCATTAGCATCTTTGTCTGTCATGCTAGAGTTCACATGGCTGCTTTGAGTTTATTTAAAATTTTATTGCTTTCTCCTTAATTTGTCTATTAAAATTTTTTCATTGAGACAATTTTTTGTAGAAAAATTTCACAAATGTGTGATATTTCTACATGAATAAGAGCTGTAGTAAGCACCTTCTCTCAATAAACATCTTATTTTTATGGACTTTGGTCTTGGAGGTTTCTTTGTGTCCTTAGGTATATAACAGGATTTTTTTAAAAATAAGTTTTGTTACTTATTCATCTTAACTTCGTTGTTAGAATGAGTAGGCTGCTCTTTGCAAATTTCTAATCAAAAGAAGATGTGGGTCTATTGCACTGTATGGAATTATTTGTTTATAAACCAATTGCCTCCCCAATAGACTCTGAAATCCCCGAGATCAGGGACTGTGTGTGTGTGTGTGTATGTGTATGTGCCCTTAGCAAATGGCAGTGGCAAGGAATTGAGAAATCAATTAATAAATTCCTGCCAAAAATGTGAAGGAATATGTAGATGAACCCTATACTTAGATGAGCTCCTATAGAAGCCAAATACTGTTATCTTTAAAACCCTTTTTTCCAAGTTCACTAAAAATGCTTTGACAGAAAGAATGTCAGCATCATGGCATTCTTAGACATTCCTCATTTTTGTCCCTCCTTTAACAACTAAAATTTAATATCCATCCATGAACAAAAGTGCTTCTGTGAGAGTTTTGGTATCCAGCACCATATGCAAAGGGGCCTAGAAGGAATCTCATCCACTTTTGCATCAGGTAATAGACTGACCTTGGTACAGGCTCTGGAACTGGCAAGAATCTGTTAACTGGCTTCAGTCCCTCTCCATCACACACTGGGAGCACTGGAATAATTCTGACTTGCCCAGACACCCACAGATAAAATAGCATGTGTGTAAGTCCAGGTTCCTGATCAGAAGTTTCAGCATTCTCTTGGAGGAAAAAAAAATATATATGTGTTCAGACACAGTGAAGTGGATAAGAAGAACTTTGCCAGCATCTCCCTTACCCCAAGGTGACACAGCTTAGAGTTAGAGGAGGCTGGCAATCTATATAGCAGGAGAAAGGGAGCATGGTGAGTGAATGTACAGCTTCCCCAACTGTGCGGGATGATGCTAAAAAAGCCCATTTTTCTCCCAAAGAACCCAGAGTATTAAAAAAGGACCTCCATGATTGGGGGCAAAGGAGAATATTGGGAGAGAGGCGGATAGAATATCAGAGGGCATCAAAGAGATGCAGTTCTTGATGACTGCATTCTGGACTACACCAGGAAGCCCACTCACAAGCTGCTGGGAAAACCTCCCCCAAGAATCCTGTCAAATGGCCCATGGGCACCTCCAACACCCCAATGGCCAAATCCACACATCATCTCACTCTGCAGTCAGTTCCTTGTGCATGCCCCTGAGGGCTATGATTAGAATGAGCTCAGGTAGACAGGAAGACTGTGCAAAAAACAGGCCAGGGTCTGAAGGCAAGGGAAAAACCACAACCTTGAGCTGTAGAGTCACCTTCAGAAAAACAAAAGAGAGGTTTTCAGCAGCTGGTCTGGTGTATTGTGAGATTGACAGAAGACTTACAAGCTAAAGAACTCTGCCAAAAGAGGCAGAAAGAAGTATGGAGCAGGTATACTCATACAAGATTGGAGAACACCTCAGAATATAAAGCAAGTACAATGAAAAATATATCACACTCAAAGGCAGCTAGTAAAGATTGAAGAAAGTAACTGACACTTCAAATTCAAGAGAGCAGTGCAAAACTCCAGGGAACGAGAAGAATCAAGGAAATATGACATCACCAAAAGATAACAATAATCCTTCAGTAACCGTACTCAATGACATAGAGATCTATGATTTACCCAATAAAGAATGAGGAAACTCAATGAGCTACTAGAAAACACAGAAAGACAATTCAGTGAAATCAGGAAAATAATACACAAACAAAATAAGAAATTTAACAAAGAGAGAGAAATATTACTAAAAAAACAGCAAACAGAAATTCTGGAGGTGAAGAATTAAATGAGTGAAATGAAGAATGTAATGGACAGCATCAACAGCAGAATAGACCAACCTCAAGGTAGAATAAGTGAGCTAGAGGATAAGAACATTGAAATAACCCAGTCAGAGGAGAAAAAAGAATAAAAAAGAGTGAAGAAAGACTACATGATCTATAGTACCAATATCAAAATCAATGGATAGCTACAAGAAGAGAGGGAGAAGGGCGCAGGAAGTATATTTAACAAAATAATAGCAGACAACTTCCAAAACTTGAGGAGAGACTTGGACATCCGTGTTCGTGAAGGTGATAGATTCCCACATTAGTTCAATTCAAAACAATTTTCTCCAGACACATGTAAAGACACTATCCAAAATCAAAGAATAAAAGAAAATCCTAGAAGCAGCAGGACAAAAAAAAAGATTGTAATCTACAATGGAACCCTCGTTAGGCTATTGATATGTTTCTTAGCAGAAACCTTGCAGACCAGAAGACAGTGGGAATATATATTCAACATGCTGAGAGACAAAATTGCCAACCAAGAATACCCTATACAGCAAAAGTGTACTTCAGAAACAAAGACAAAACAAAGACTTTCCCAGGCAAACAAAAGCTGAGAGAGTTTATCATCACTAGACTTGCCTTAAAATAAATGCAGAAAGTAATTCTTTTAGCTGAAATGAAAATATGCTAATTAGTAACATGATAACATATGAAAATATATAACACATGGGCAAAGGTAAATATATAGTCAGATTCAGAGAACTCTAATTCTGCAAGGTGGTGTCTTAACCTCTTAACTATAGTATAAAGATTAAAGGAAAAGAGTATTAAAAATAACTTTAGCTGCTATAATTTGTTAATGAATACACAATAGATAAAGAGGTAAATTGTGACATTAAAAACTTAAAAAGGGGAAGTAAAAGTGTAGAGTTTTTGTATATGATCAGAGTTAAATTGCTTCAGTGTAAAATAGACTGTTATAACTATAAGATGTTCTATGTAAGACTAATGGTAACCATAAAGCAAATACCTATAATAGATTCACAAAAGATAAAAAGAAGGGAATGAGAGCACACCATCATGGAAAATCAGCAATTCATAAAAGTAGGCAGAAAGACAAGAGGAAAAAGAATAATAGAACTACAAAACAGCCAGAAAGCAATTAAGATGGTGGCATTATTAAGTTCTTAAATATCAATAATTTCTCTAGATGTAGATGGATTAAATTCTCTAATCAAAAGGCACAGAGTGGCTGGAGGGATTTAAGAAAAATAAGACCCAACTATGTGGTGCTTGCAAGAGACTCACTTCAGCTTTAAGAATGCATACAGGCTCAAAGTGCAGGGATAGAAAAAGATATTCCATGCAAATGGAAACCAAAAGAAAGTGAAGGCAGCTATACTTATATTAGGCAAAACAGACTTGAAGTCAAAAACAGTACTAAGAGAAAAGAAAGTCATTATATAACAAGAAAGTGGCCAACTCATGAAGAAGATGTCACAACTGTAAATATATACACACCCAACATCAGAGAACCTAAATATATTAAGCAAATACTAAGAAATTGAAGGGATAAAATAGACAACAATACAATAATAATAGGGATTTCAATAGCCCACATACACTAATGAATAGATTATCCAGGCAGAAAATCAACAAAGAAATGTTGGACATGAACCATACGTGAGACCAAATGCAGCTAACAGACACACACATATATATATATATATATTTTTTTTTTATATATATATATATATATTTTTTTTTTTTTTTTTGTGAGGAAGATCAGCCCTGAGCTAAGATCCATGCCAATCCTCCTCTTTTTGCTGAGGAAGACGGGCCCTGAACTAACATCTATAGCCAATCCTCCTCCTTTTTTTCCCCTTTTTCTCCCCAAAGCCCCAGTAGATAGTTGTATATCATAGTTGCACATCCTTCTAGTTGCTGTATGTGGGACGCTACCTCAGCATGGTTAGAGAAGTGATGCATTGGTGCACGCCCGGATCTGATCCTGGGCCGCCAGTAGTGGAGCGCACGCACTTAACTGCTAAGCCATGGGGCCGGCCCCCCAACAGACATATATTGTACATTCCATCCACAGCAGCAGAATACAAATTCTTCTCACATGCACACAAAACATTCTGCAGGATAGATCATACAATAGGACACAAAAAGTCTTAGCAAATTTGTGATTGAAATCATACCAAACATCTCTTCCAATCACAATGATGTGAAACTAGAATCAACAAGAGGAAAGCTGAAAAATTTATGAACATGTGAATACTAGGCAACACACTCCTGAACAATCAATAGGCCAAAGAAGAAATTAGAAAAAAAAAAAAAGTATCTTGAAACAAGTGACAATGGAAACACAACACACTAAAATTTATGTGACGCTGCAAGCAGTTTTCAAATGGATGTTTATAACAATAAACACATATACTAAGGAAAAAGAACTCAAATAAACAACCTAACTTTACACCTCAAGGAACTAGAAAAAGAAGAACAAACTAAGCCCAAAGTAAGCAAAAGGAAGGAAATAACAAACATCACAATGGAAATAAACAAAAAGAGACCAAAAAAAACAGAAAAGATCAACAAAAGTAAAAGATGTCTTTTTGAAATCAAGAGCAAAATTGACAAACCTGTAGCTAGACTAACTAGAGAAAAAAGAAGTATCAAATGAAATCAGTAATGAAAGATGATACATACCACAGAAATACATAGGATCATAAGAAACTATTAGGAATAATTATATGCCAACAATTTGGATATCCTATAAGAAATGGATAAATTCCTAGAAACATACAAGTTACCAAGACAGAATCATGAAGAAACAGAAAATATGAACAGACCAATAATGAGTAAGGAGTTTGAATCATTAATCAAAAACATCCCAACAACAAAAAAAAGCACATGACCAGATGTTTTTACTGGTAAATTCTACAAAATATTAAAAAAAGAATTAATGCCAATATTTCTCAAACTCTTCCAAAAAACTGAAGAAGAGGGAATATTGCCAAACTCATTTTGGAAGGCCAGTATTACCCTTATACCAAAGCCAGATAAGGATGCTCCGAGAAAAGAAAACTACAGACCAATATCACTGATAAATATAAATACAAAAATTCTCAATAAAATGTTAACAGACTAAATTCAACAGCATGTTAAAAGGATCATACGTTAAGATCAAGTGGGATTATCCCTGGGATACAAAGATGGTTCAACATATGCAAATTACTAAATATCATACACAACACTAATAGAAGAGAAGGTAAAATTATATGATCATCACAATGAATGCAGAAAAAGCATTTGACAAAATACAGCATCCTTTCATGATGAAAAACCCTCAAGAAAGTGAGTATAGAAGGACCATACTTCAACAAAATCAAGGCCATATGCAACAAACCCACAGCTAAGATCATACTCAGTGGTGAAAGGGTAAAAGCTTTTCCTCTAAGAGCAGGAACAAGACAAGGGTGCTGACTCTCCTCACTCTTATTCAACTTAATACTGAAAGTTCTAGCTAGAGCAACAATGAATAAAGGCATCCAAATCAGAAAGGAAGAAGTAAAATTGTCTTTATTTACATATGATCTTATATATAGAAAATCTTAAAGACTTAACCAAAAAATTGTTGTAAGTAATCAAAGAATTCAGTAAAGTTGCTGGCTAAAAAAATCAATGTACAGAAATCAGCTGCTTTTCTATACACTAACAATGAAATATCTGTAAAGAAAAACAAGAGCATTAAAAACAATAAAATATTTAGGAATAAATTTAACCAAGAAAATGAAAGACATATACAATGAAAACTTCAAGATTTTCATGAAAGAAATTGAAAAAGACACAAACAAATGGAAAGATATCCCATGTTTATGGTAATATTAAACATGTTTATGTTTAATATTAATAAAATGTTCATACTTCTCATAGCTGTATATATATTCAATGCAATCCTTATCAAAATTTCAATGACATTTTTCAAGGAAATAGAGAAAACAATCCTAAAATATATATGGAACCACAAAAGACTCCCTAGAGCCAAAGCAACCCTGAGAAAGAAGAACTAAGCTGGAGGCAACACACCTCCCATTTCAAACCATGCTACAAAGCTATAGTAATCAAAACAGTATAGTACTGACATAAAAATAGACATATAGACCAATGGAATAGAATAGAGATCCCAGAAATAAACCCTTGTCTTTCCAGTCAACTAATGTGTGACAAGGGAGCCAAAAATGCTCAATGGGGAAAGAATAGTCTTTTTGGTAAATGATGTTGGAAAAACTGGATAACCACAAGGAGAAAAATAAAATTGGACCCCTATCTTATACCACTCACAAAAATTAACTCAAAATAGACTAAAGACTCAAACACAAGACCTGAAACTATAAAATTCCTAGAAGAAAACATAGACGAAAAGCTCCTTGACATTGGTCTTGGCAACAATTTTTTTGGATATGACACCTAAAGCACAAGCATCAAAAGCAAAAATCAACAAATGAGACTACATCAAACTAAAGAGCTTCTGCACATCAAAAGAAACAGTCAAAAAAATGAAAAGGCAACCCTACAAAATAGGAAAAAGTATTTACAATCCGTATATATGATATGAGGTTAATATCTAAAATCTATAAAGAACTCATGCAACTCAATAACAAAAAAATAAACAATCCATTTAAAAATGGGTGGAGGAACTGAATAGACACACAGTCTATTTCCCCAAGACGACATACAAATGGTACTGGCACATGAAAAGATGTTCAATATCACTAATCATCAGAGAAATGCAAATTGAAACCACAGTACAATATCACCTCACACCTGTTAAAATGGCTTTCATCAAAATGACAAGAGACAAGTTTTGGCAAGGATGTAGAGAAAAGGGAACCCTTGTACACTGTTGGTGGGAATGTAAATTGGTTCAGCCACAATGGAAAACAGTATGGAGGTTCCTCATAAAAGTAAAAGAAAGAACTATCGTGTAATCCAATAATCCTACTTCTGGGTATATAACCAAAGGAAACAAAAACAGGGTATTGAAAAGATATCTGCACTCCCATGTTTAACGTAGCATTATTTACAATAGACGACATACAGAAACAACCTAAGTGTCTGTCAGTGGATGAATGGGTAAAGAAGATGTGGTATATATAGAGAGTTAAATATTATTCAGCCATGAGAAAAAAGAAAATCCTGCCATTTGTAACAGCATGGATGGACTTTGAGGGCATTATACCAAGTGAGATAAATCAGACAGAAAAAGACAAATACCATATGATATCACTTAGATATGGGATCTAAAAAAGTTATACTTATAGAAAGAGAATAGAATGGTAGTTACCAGCGAGTGGAGGGTGGGGGAATTGGGGAGATGTCGGTCAAAGGGTACAAGCTTGCAATTAGAAGATAAAAATGTTCTGGGGATTTAATGTACAGCATTATGATTATAGTCGACAATACTGTATTATATACCTGAAAGTTACTAGATCTTAAATATTCTCACTACAAAAAAGAAATGATAATCATCTGAATTCATGGACATGTTAGCTAACTCTGCAGTGGTAATAATATTGCAATATATAAGTATATCAAATCAACAGGTTGTACACCTTAAACTTACACAAGGTTATAGGTCAGTTATATCTCAATAAAAAAGTATTTTCAAATACCTAGTTCTTTTGAGAACATGCAAAACCACAGAATGTATAATTTAAAGAGACTGGTCTGTACTTGTTTCATAACTGGTATTCAGAAGTCTTTATCTAAGTCATTTAAAGTAAGCAAACATTATTTTTTGAATAAATAATTCTCAAAAAATCACTTTCATTAATAACCTCCTCTATCCCAATGCCTATTTATATTTTCTACAAGCTTGTTTTTCTATGTAAGATAATATAATTTCTTCCTATAATAGCCTCAAAAGAAAAGGAGAATATTAACACCCCATAGGCATGTATCTCCCCATTGTATATGAAATAGATTTGAGAATCTCAAAATTAAATTAGTATTCTGAATTTAAAAAATTAAGAAAGTTGAGACTATCTTGATAATTATGCCCCTTCTTGGATCAGAGAAATCACTGCTGTCAGATGACTTGAGTAATTTTAATTAGGTACATAAGAGATGATACTGGGATGTTTTTGTTTGTTTTTTGTTTTGTAAACTAAAAAAAGATTTCAATGAAACAGAGTAAGACTAAAAACTATATATTATTTATCTACCTTCTTGCATGATCTGTATGTAATACACAATTTCTTATTTGAAACAGGTATCCAGGGCTGGGTACAGCGAACATCAAAACAAAACATTTTTTATTTATAATCTTTCTCATTGCCACTTGGATCTGAACAAATTCCAAAATTACTTTCTCCATTGACAATGATGTACAGGTGTGGTAACTATAGAATTTCCTGATGAGGAAGTAAATTAAAGAATTTTTTTTTTGAGACACAAATACACTCAGCTTTAGTTCTGATCCTAGTGATGAAAAGAAGGCCTTCTTTTGTGAGAAAGCAATACTGATCTCCAGGCGTCAGATTTTTCTTAAACTTACTTCCTTATACCACTTAGCAGTAAGATTCACTTGCCACCATCAAGTCATATACATTACCTCAACTTCAACCAGTTACACCCACTAAGAGTGACGATGTGAATTCACTGAGACCAAAATGAGCCAGCTGTCTACCCAAAGCAGTCTGGACTGAACAAGCCAGGGAGAGAGTCCAGAGCAAGTCCATTAGGGAGAGTCGACTGTTGCAACTGAGGATATCAAGAGGGGCTTGCCGTCTTCGCACGCATGGCGGCCTCCACGCTCCCCGCGTGGCTGGTTCTGCAGCCGGGGGCCAGGACCCTGCGGGCCTTCTCCACCGCCGTGTCTCTGGTCACTGGCGCTCCCGCACCAAGCCCGTGTACAACAGAAAGAACATCCAAACATGAAAGGCCACTGAGAAGAAAGGCACTACCTCCTAGGACAGAGAAAATGGCTGTTGACCAGGACTGGCCTAGTGTTTACCCTGTTGCAGTACCATTTAAGCCCTCTGCAGTACCTCTTCCTATTCGAATGGGTTATTCAGTAAAACAGGGGGTGCCCATGGCAAAGGAGGGAAATCTAGAACTTTTAAAGATCCCCAATTTTCTGCATTTGACTCCTGTAGCAATTAAAAAGCACTGTGAAGCTCTTAAAGATTTCTGCACTGAGTGGCCAGCTGCACTGGACAGTGATGAGAAATGCGAGAAGCATTTTCCAGTTGAAATTGAAACAGCTGATTATGTTTCATCAGGACCATCTGTTCGAAACCCCAAAGCACGAGTAGTAACCTTAAGGGTTAAACTTTCCAGTTTGAATTTAGATGATCATGCAAAGAAGAAACTTATTAAACTTGTAGGGGAGCGATACTGCAAGACCACAGATGTGCTTACCATCAGAACAGATAGGTGCCCTTTAAAGAGACAGAATTATGATTATGCAGTGTATCTGCTAACAGTTTTATACCATGAGTCTTGGAAAACCGAAGAATGGGAGAAAAATAAGACTGAAGCAGACATGGAAGAGTATGTATGGAAAAATAGCTCCTCAGAAAAAAATGTCCTGGAAATACTTCTCCAAATTAAAGCTGCTGAGAAAAATCTGGAATTAAATAAAGAAGAGCTCCTTGGTACTAAAGAAGTTGAAGATTACGGAAAGTCTATTGTCACTCTTAAGAACGAGGGGGACAATGAAAATACCCTTTCTCAGTACAAAGAATCAGTGAAGAGACTGTTAAATTTGACATGAATTATGTAGAAAAATCTGCTTGATTTATTAATTTTGTGATATATATGTAATCATTATTTAATTTGATATAAAAACAGTAATCACAAACCTCCCCAAAAATAAAAGTCCAGGACCAAACGGCTTCCCTGGTGAATTCTACCAAACATTCAAAGAAGACTTAATACCTATCCTTCTCAAACTCTTCCAAAAAATTGAGGAGGGGAGGAAGCTCCCTAACTCATTCTACGAAGCTGACATTACCCTGATACCAAAACCAGACAAGGACAACACAAAAAAAGAAAATTACAGGCCAATATCACTGATAAACATCGATGCAAAAATCCTCAACAAAATACTAGCAAATCGCATACAACAATACATTAAAAAGATTATACACCATGATCAAGTGGGATTTATTCCGGGGATGCAGGGATGGTTTAACATTCGCAAATCAATCAACGTAATACACCACATTAATAAAATGAAGAATAAAAATCACATGATCATCTCAATAGATGCAGAGAAAGCATTTGACAAGATACAGCATCCATTTATGATGAAAGCTCTGAATAAAATGGGTATAGAAGGAAAGTACCTCAACATAATAAAGACCATATATGAGAAACCTACAGCTAATATCATCCTCAATGGTGAAAAACTGAAAGCTATCCCTCTAAGAACAGGAACCAGCCAAGGATGCCCACTGTCACCACTCCTATTTAACATAGTACTGGAAGTCCTAGCCAGAGCAATCAGGCAAGAGAAAGAAATAAAAGGGATCCAAATTGGAAAGGAAGAAGTGAAACTGTCACTATTTGCAGATGACATGATTTTATATATAGAAAACCCTAAAGAATCCACCAGAAAACTTTTAGCAGTAATAAACGAATACGGGAAAGTTGCAGGATACAAAATCAACATACAAAAATCAGTTGCATTTCTGTATGCTAACAACGAAGTAGCAGAAAGAGAAATTAAGAATACCACCCCATTTACAATTGCAACAAAAAGAATAAAATACCTGGGAATAAACTTAACAAAAGAGGTGAAAGATCTGTACACCGAAAACTATAAAACATTGCTGAAAGAAATCGAAGAAGACACAAAGAAATGGAAAGATATTCCGTGCTCTTGGATTGGAAGAATTAACATAGTTAATGTCCATGCTTCCTAAAGCCATCTATAGATTCAATGCAATCCCTATCAAAGTTCCAACAACATTTTTCACAGAAATAGAACAAAGAATCCTAAAATTTATATGGAACAACAAAAGACCTCGAATAGCTAAAGGAATCCTGAGAAAAAAGAACAAAGCTGGAGGTATCACACTCCCTGATTTCAAAATATACTACAAAGCTATAGTAACCAAAACAGCATGATACTGGCACAAAAATGGACACACAGATCAATGGAATAGAATTGAAAGCCCAGAAATAAACCCACACATCTACGGACAGCTAATCTTTGACAAAGGAGCCAAGAACATACATTGGGTAAAAGAAAGTCTCTTCAACAAATGGTGTTGGGAAAACTGGATAGCCACATGCAAAAAAATGAAAGTAGACCCTTACCTTACACCATACACAAAAATTAACTCCAAATGGATTAAAGACTTGAATGTAAGACCTGAAAATGTGAAACTTCTAGAAGAAAACATAGGCAGTACGCTCTTCGACATCGGTATTAGCAACATCTTTTCAAACACCACGTCTGACCGGGCAAGAGAAACAATAGAAAAAATAAACAAATGGGACTACATCAAACTAAAAAGCTTCTGCACAGCAAAGGAAACCATCAACAAAATGAAAAGACAACCTAACAATTGGGAGAAGTTATTTGCAAACCATACTTCTGATAAGGGCTTAATCTCCAAAATATATAAAGAACTCATGCATCTCAACAACAAAAAAACTACCAACGCAATTAAAAAATGGGCAAAAGACCTGAACAGACACTTCTCCAAAGAAGATATACAGATGGCCAACAGACACATGAAAAGATGTTCAAAATCACTAACTATCAGGGAAATGCAAATCAAAACTACAATGAGATATCACCTCACGCCCGTCAGAATGGCTATAATTAACAAGACAGGAAACAACATGTGTTGGAGAGGCTGTGGAGAGAAGGGAGCTCTCATACACTGCTGGTGGGAGGGCAAACTGGTGCAGCCACTATGGAAAACAGTATGGAGATTCCTCAAAAAATCAAGGATAGAACTACCATATGATCCAGCTATTCCACTGTTGGGTATTTATCCAAAGAACTTGAAAACACCAATGTGTAAAGGTACATGCACCCCTGTGTTCATTGCAGCATTATTCACAATAGCCAAGACTTGGAAGCAACCTAAGTGCCCATCAAGGGATGAATGGATAAAGAAGCTGTGGTATATATACACAATGGAATACTACTCAGCCATAAGAAACGATGAAATCCAGCCATTTGTGACAACATGGATGGACCTTGAGGGTATAATGCAAAGTGAAATAAGTCAGAGGGAGAAGGTCAAATACCATATGATTTCCTTCATTAAGTAGTAGATAATAACAACAATAAACAAACACATAGGGACAGAGATTGGATTGGTGGTTACCAGAGGGGAAGGGGGGAGGGAGGAGGGTGAAAGGGATAATTCGGTACATGTGTGTGGTGATGGGTTGTAATTAGTATTTTGGTGGTGAACATGATGTATCTATGCAGAAATAGAAGTACAATGATGTACACCTGAAATTTTTACAATGTTATAAACCAATGTTACTGCAATAAACAAAAAAGTAAAAAAAAAAAAAAAGAGCAGAAACAAACTACATGGAGGATCAGGACCAAGAGAAAACTTGTCCAGAATAAAGCATCTAAAAAATGTACCAAGGATAATGCATGCCCCTTCTTTATTTTTGATAAAATTCAGACTCCTCAGTATGACAAACACACCCTTTATTTTCTGCTTTCTTCTTCAGCTTCAACTCCTACCAAAAATCCAGAAATTAATTCTGAGCACAGTGCCACAGCTCCATGGTTGTAGTCTCACCTTCCATTTGACTACCATATTCTGGATTCCTAATTCTTATTCATCTTTTAAACTCAGCTCAAATTATCTATTCTAGGAAATCCTGCCGGGTTCCCTCATCTGGTTCTTTCTTCTTTACATCACCCTATGATTTTGTTGTTGTTCTTCTAGCACTTATTATAGGATACGTTAATAATCTGATTACTCGTATTAAAAAAAGCATATGGAGAGCTCACCTTTAACATAGCATCAGAGTCCCTTCTTCTCTCCAGCATTTTTACTGGGGCTTCTTTGAATTCCCCAACTCTGATCCTAACTTTATCTAAGAAGTCAGTGTTTTCTTTATTGACTCACTAATCTGAGACTCACTGACATGCTTTTCTCACAGCTACCTTCAGCCTCAATGAACCAATGAACTTTTAGGAGAAAAGTGCTGCAGCTGTCCACTCTCAAGTGGTGCCTACATATTATGCAGAATTATCTGTAAACCAGATCCAAGCTTTTATTTTTTATTCTGGTCCTCCCCTCCAAAAAAACCTGCCAGCTTTTCGAGTCACTCAGTAAATGGGCCATAGTAGCACACTCAAATGAGGAATGCATTGCCTCCAAAATTCAAAGATAACCACCAGGTATTGTGCATAATTTTTGATTGTAGGAGGGGCCAGATGAGACAACTTATCCTTCACCTTAAAAAGAATATCTTGACATGCTACACACCAATAGACCTCTAGAAATTTCACTGGGGTAGAAGATTTATCTTCCACCTTTGACATGCAAATATCTTTCCAATAAGGCTAAAGTAGTTCCTAACTTCTTACTCAGTGGGCCCAATCAGCATAATGTCATCAATATGATAGCTTGTGGCATAGAAAGGTCATCATGAGCTCTGTGAGCAAAATTATGACAAAAAGCTGGAGAGTGATATACCCATGAGGTAGGACACTGAAGGTGCATTGCTGGCTTTGCATTTGGTGGGTTTTATTAACAGGGGTAGAGAATAAAAGCATTTACCAGATCGATAGCTGTATACCAGGCACCAGAGAATGTGTTAATTTGCTTAAGCAATGAAACTACATGTAGAAGAGCAGCTGTAATTGGAATAACCACATAGATAGGCTTACAATAATCCACTGTAATTCTCCAAGATCCATCTGTCTTCTGCACAGGCCAAACAGACGAGTTAAATGATGATGTGGTGGGAGTCACCACCCTTGCATCTTTCAAGTCTTTGATGGTGGCATTAATCTCTGCCATCTCTCCAAGAATGCGGTAGGTTTTGTTTGTTTTCTATTTTCCTAAGTAGAGGCAGTTCTAGTGGTCTTCACATAGACTTTCCCATCATAATAGCCCTCACTCCACAAGTCAGGGAACAAATGTGAGGATTCTGCTAGCTGATGAGTATGTTGATTCCTAGTATGCATTTCAGAACTGGGGAAATAACCACAAGATGGGTTTGGGGACCCACTGGACCAACTGAGAGATGAATCTGAGCTAAAACTCAACCTTCATAAGCTCCTGCTCTGACTGGTGGAGTGACAGCTATTATGGCGGGAAGGACTATTTATCACAGAACCAGGATTCATGGGTCCAGGAATCAAGAGGTGGAAATGGAAGTGACATTACTCACTATTATCCCTAGGGACTCGCTAGCAAAATTGTTGTCTCCTGTCTTCATGATCTTTTGCTCTGCTGACCTAAAGATCTTATTTCCAAAAAAAGGAATGCTACCACCAGGAGACACAACAATGATTCCATTGAATTGGAAGTTAAGACTGCCACCTAGCCACTTTGGGCTCCTCACTCCTCTAATTCAACAGGCAAATAAGAAAATTACAGTGTTGGTTGGAATGATTGATCCTGACTACCAAGGAGAAGTTAGACTGCTTCTCCAAAACAGGTAAGGAAAAGTATATCTGGAATACGGGAGATCCCTTATGATGTCTCTTTGTATAACTATTCCCTGCGATTAAACTCAATGTAAAACTGCAATAACCCAATCAAGGCATGTGTACTAATGACCCAGACCCTTTAGGAATGAAGGTTTTGGTCACCTCACCAAGTAGAGAGCCATGACTAGCTGAGGTACTTGCTGAGGGCAAAAGCAATACAGAATGGGTAGTGAAAGGTAGTTATAAAAACCAGTTTCAACAATGTAATCAACTACAGAAATGAGGGCTGTAATTGTCATGAGTATTTCTTCCTTATTATGTTATGAATATGTGTCTGTATATAAATTAGTGTTTTTTCTTTCCTCTCTCATATAATATAAGATGTATTGACTTTATATCACAGTATTTGAATATTGTTAAATTTATATCATAGCATTTAAGTTATAGGATCTCAAGGAGAAAAGTAAACATCACCCAAGGGCTTTGCATCCTCTTCTGAGGAAAGAGTTAGGGCATTTTTGGTTGTAAACAAGATAGTTGTATCATGTTAGTCAGATGTATGACCTTGTGAAACTCTTTATTTGGAGATTAAGTATGAGTTAAGAAGATGCATGTGGGTATCAATTTGACAAGGGGTGGACTTATGATGATTACTTTTATGTGTCATTTTGGCTGGATCATGGTGCCCAGATATGTGGTAAAACATTATTCTGGATATTTCTGTGAGAGCATTTTTGGATGAGATTAATATTTAAATAGGTGAGCTTTAAGTAAAGCAGATTGACCTCCATAATGTGGGTGAACCTTATCCAATTAGTTGAAGGCTTAAATAGAACAAAAGACTGACCTTCCACTAGCAAGAGGGAATTCTGCTGCAGAAGGCCTTCAGACTTGAACTGAAACACTGGCTCTTTCCTAGGTCTTCAGCCTGATGGCGTTTGGACTTGAACTGCAACATCAAGTTTTTCTCTGGGTCTCCAGCCTGCCAGACCATCCTGCAGATTTTAAATTTGCCAGCCTCCGTAATTGCATGAGCCAATTCTTTAAAGTAAATATGTTACACACCTCCTATTGATTCTGTTTCTCTGGAGAATCCCAACTAATACAGGCATCACGCCTATGTAGGATTATCTCAGAAAGCTTCATAAAGAAGGCATCAGATACACTGCTTTTGAAAACTGACACAATATCATAAGGCTCTCCTCTGAGGAGATTCTTAATGAATATATTATTTATAGATTCAGAGTTTTTACTAAAAACATTTGCCCTTTTAGTTTCGTTACAACAACAACAGCAAAAAACAAATCACCTCAGGTCATCATAATGGTATAGGTACCTACCACGTTTTAGCCCCTTATTAAGTAAACTATATATGCTTATTTTATCAGTGTAGCTGCTATGGTGACATTTAATGGGTTTCCCCTGGCCTACATTCAGAGATATTGGAAAAAGAAGTTAATCTTTTGTCATTAACTATTCTAGACAATACTTACCATCTTTTCTAATGCAAGTACTTTGTTCATGGAGATGATGCTAAACCTACCTCCCCACTAACAGGTTCATTAATGTTGATGAATGTGATCACTAGACTTGGGAAAAGATAAAAATAATCCATCTTTAGGAATTCCCAAAGATTTTTCCATGATTTCTATACCTCACCAAACCAATACAATCTCTTGCCAAAATTAAATAATAATCTCTCTTTCCATATTTTCTTTGAGTGTAGCAACTATGAATCTAATGGCAAAGAAAGTCAAAAGTCAAAGGAAACATAATACTTGGACTCTAGGGACCAGTTGACATTTATATTATAATTTTTATTTTAATATATAGGTTTTATAAATACTTTTATAGAAAATGTTCTCCAATAGAATTATATCTTGAAATTCATAGTAGAAATATTGTACAAGTTAAAGTCCATCAGACTAGACTTAAATTTCAGCTCCTAAGATTGCTGACTGTGTTAGCTTAGCTAATTTAGTTTTCAGTGTTTAACTGTCTAATATTGATTACACAAATAATTTCAGAGATTTGGGATTATTGAATAAGGTAACATATGTGAAATACCCAATGGCAATTTTTTCATGACTGCCAAGAATAGATTAGACATATTGCTGGGAGCAGGAGAGGTATAGCAGAAGCTAGTGAACACCTTCATACCTTAATGCGTGTATGACATCTGTGTGAAGAGGAAAGGAGGAGGATTCAGTATGAAGAAGCTAGAATTGCAGCACAGTTCCTAGAAAGGTACAGTCAAGTCAATGGGGAATACTTGAGCCAAAGATTCCTACTGGACAAGTTTTGTCTGTCCTCAGAATGGCTCTGCGTTAGTAATCACACTCTGCTCAGTCCCTGCTAGGGGGTAGGCTGTGGAAAGTGTTGACTCCATGTGAACATGGTAGCAGATCCAGAGGGGCAACCATTGGGGCTGTCAGTTAATTATGCTCTCCACAACTGGGAATCCAAGCAGCTGATTTCCATAGCCACCACAGCAGTCCAGATTTTGGCACATGATCCACACAAAATGCTTGTCTCTAGACCTTTCCACATTTGTTCCACATTTTCAGAATGTAAATATCTTTCTCTCTGTCTCTCCCGCTTGCACACTCTTTATCTTCCTATTCCTCTTCCCCTCTACCTCTCTTCATTTTAGTGATTATCTCTGATAACTTCCAGTGTTATGGTCCAGAGAGTAAATTTTTTGAGATTTATTTTGGAATTACTGTAATATTACTGTTATATATAATAATTGGAAAAATGGCAAAGAAGAACTGCAGAAATTTCTCAGGAATTGCAAGGAAAATCATTGCTATTTTCCAGAGGTGCTGCCACAATTCCACAAATGCATTTTACCTCTTCATATTGACCTTACCTGCCTAGTTGACCCTACCACTCCATGCTCTCCTCTCCACTCATGGACCTTATGTGACTGCAAAAAAAGAGCAAGCATTGTTCACAGCTTCATATACCACAGAGCTGCCGAGCATCCAAGCATACTGGTTTTGATTCATAAGGAAGCAATAGAAAAGTTCTATCCTGTTAAAACCCAGTAGATGGATCTTGATCACTTTCACAAATGGACACTTTGCACATGTGATAGTGATGTAGTTTATCCAAACAACTTGCCACTTTCACTCCAATTGTTCTTAAATTTAAGTTTGTGCTGTTATTTTTTGTATTGTCCCTTGCTGACCCTACTACTTCATGCTTCCTCTCCACTCATGTACATAATTGACCTTCCAGTTTGGGTTTGTCAGCTGAGAGAGATTTAATACATCTGCCAGGACATAAATTTTGTTATGGTTTCTTCATTTCTTTTTCTTTTTTTCCCTATCTCCAAGATACCATAGTTTCAGTAGGAAATGCTACCCTCTATTCTTCCTGCACTTTCCTCTTACCTCCCACTTCACCCACATTCTCCATATCCCACTCAGGCTCCGCTGAAGAAATAATTAAGAAGGGTTTTTTAAACCCTCTTTGGTAAGATCAATAAGATGTCTGTAGGACACAACAGGAATGCTGTGTGGTGCAGTAGCGAAGAGCATAGATTTTCAGTCAGATGGACCACAGTTTAAATACTGGCTCTTTTACTAATTTGATATGTAAACTTGGGGGAAGTCTTAACATATTTGAAACACTCTGGCAAAATATAAAATGTAGTACCTAACATGGAGATTTTGTTGTGAGACTGAAATGGATATATATAGGATACATATATGCATAATATTAATAAAGTCAGAACATAGATGTTTAATAAATTATAGCTAATATTATTAATAGTAAATATCCTCAATGCTTGCTTATACATTTATAATTTAAAATATATGAGAATTCATTGATAATTGACATTGATGATCTGGTTATTCTTAATAGCTTTTCTGTCTTTATATACCACTACATTTTCTTTGTGTAGAAAGAATTGTGGTTTTAAGTAGCTCCTTTGGAATCTATGTTAGAAAGAAACAAATGTTTGCGTTATGAGCTGTAGATAAGGAAGGTCTGTGCTAGATTGAGTAGAGAATGCAAATCTGTGTGCCAAAGAACTTTTTATAATGTAATTAGAGAGAAAATATGAAAAAATTAAAACCATTAAAGCAGCATAAGACAGTAATGATTGGACCCTGACAAATAAATGTAATGTGATCAAAGCCTACTGAATTTACTGTAAAAGGGGATGGGAGACAAGGCTTTATGAGGCTATGGTGCATTAGAGCTAGCTTGTTAAATTTTCAGGAATTTTGAGAGCTGGACCTTAAAAATAGTCATTATTAAAAATTAAATTATATATTTATAATTAAATTAAATTGTAAAAAACAATAATACTCAAGCTTATCACTTCCCAATTATTTTACGGCATTTTACCATTCTCTATACTTTTGAGGTTGTTTGCATCTATTGTATCTGTGTGTAGATGTACTATATAATGTGTTACTGCACATCTCTTCCCAACTCAGTGACATTACCTTGGTAGCTAGAAATCAGCTAAAGTGGGAGTATTTACACTGTAAAAATTGGTAGATGCTACAAATCAGGGCTTGATTTATTGTTTTGTTGATTGTCTAGTCTTAAATTGGTGGTGGAGGTGTTAATAATGGGAAATAACTTATAAGATTCTTGTGTCTAGTACTAAAACTGAAAGTGGTTTCGGTTTAACAAAGAATACTTAGTTTAATGAGAAATAGTATACTAGTAGATCACATGCCAGATTAATGGCAATACATTTATGGGGAATAGAGTTAGTGGATTGGGATGCAGCTCTCTTTGTCAATTCATGGTTGAATTGCAGCTGTAGTTTGGCTACAAATACAGAGTCCAGCAAAAGTCTACAAAAGCATTTTGTGAGAATCAATAGGCCATATGGAATTTACAATAAACAATATTGTAAGATTTATTATTATTCATATACCGTGTGCTACATATCCTCTATATTAGTAATTTTTAGAAAGCATATACAGACCTACGTACACATTTTTCCCCCAGACCGTTGATTGTTAATCATATATCAGCACAACACTAATAGGAGGTTAAACAAAAATGAGCTAATTTGTAAGACTGACTTTTATCACAATCTTCATTTCAATCCCTAAGTGCAGATTCATTTTTATCTCTCACCTAATCTATTACAAAGTTTCTTAAAGATTATCAGGATTTTATAGCATAAAGCAATAATAAAATATACAAATAACATGTTTTCCAGTACTCTCAACTACTAATTTATTTTCAGATGGCTATCAAATGAAGCTAGCACTATTTTTTGAAAAGGACTGTTTGTGAAAAATTTACTGTAAATCAGATGCTTGGGTCATTTCTGAGCTCTTAATTTTATTCCATTCTTCTATTAATCTTCTCTGGTGCCAATATCACACTGTGTAATTATGGTACTATGACTTTATGATAGTTACTGCTATCTGGTAGAGAAAGACCTCTCACATTGCTGTTATAGGATTGTGAATTGGTTAATCATGATATTTTGCATTTCATATTAATTTTTGAATAAACTAGACAAATTAGTTGTTTTGTTCACTGGAATTTAAATGAATCTATGAATTCATTCAGGAAGAAGTAATCTCTTTAGAGTAATGCATCTTCCAATCTATTTACATGGTATATCCCTCCATTTATGTATGTTTTTCTCAGTTCCTTTCAATAATTTCTGGGAGTTTTTTAGTGTAGAGGTCCTGCATACTTTTATTAATTTATTTTTCAATATTTGAAGTTTATATGCCATTGGAATGGTACCACTATTCACATTTTAGTTTTGATTTGTGTTTTGCTGGTATATATACTCTGTGCTTGGGGATCTTACTAATTCACTTAATGATTCTATTAGTTCTAGTTTATTTTGAATTATCTATATACACAATCTTGCTATCTGCAAATAAATGGAAGTTTTATTAAAGTATTTCTAGTCCTTATAACTTTCTTTCTTTTGTTATCTCTTGCCTCATGTGATATCTAAGACCAAATACTAAGGAGGGAGCTGAGACACGTGGCTGGCTTTCAATTTCAGCAGGAAATTTTCAATAGAATCACCATTCAGTATGATATAGACTATGTATATATGTAAATATATATATATATATATTTTATTTTATTTTATTTTATTTTGCTTGAGGAAGATTCACTGTGAGCCAACAACCACTGCCAATCTTCCTCTTTTTGTAACTGAGCCGCCACCACAGCATGGCCACTGACAGATGAGTGGTGTAGGTCCACGGCCTGCAAACCGAACCCAGGTCGCCAAAGCGGAGCATGCCGAACTTAACCATTAGGGGCTGGCCCTAGAGTATATTTTTTTTGTGGATATTTTTTGTCAGATTGAGAGAATTTCCTTCTATTCCTAGTATATTAAGAATTTTATTATGAATATTTTTTTAAACTTTATCAAATGTTCTTTCTGCCTCTATCAAGATGTGCTTATGTTTTTGTCCATATTCTCCTTTTAATAAAGTGAATTACCTTGATTGATTTTCAAGTTGTAAACCAAGCTTGCATTATTGGAATGTATTCTAATTGAGCATGACATAGCATCTTTTTTATATGTCACTATGTTTGACTTGCTAATATTTTACTTAGCAATTTTGCATCTGTGCTCATAAAAGAAATTGTTCCGTCAGATCACCTTTCTTGTAATATTATTATCAGATATTGGTATTGAAGTTATGCTGGCCCCATAAAAAGGTTTAGGAAGTACTTTTTCTATATTTACTGAAGGATCTGCTAAAGATTAGTGTTATTTCTTCCTTAACTGCTTGGAGGCTTATTTATTAGTTATCTGGGACTATTGTGTGTATGTATGTTTATATTGATGTTTTGGGAAGATATTTTTCAAATGTATCAATTAATCTCTCAAGTTATCTATATGTCTAGATATTTTTTGCAATTTTATTTAATAATTTCCTGATAGAACTATTTTGATTTTCTTTTTCTTCTATCAATTTTTGTAAGTAAAATTATAAATATGGAATTTGTTCAAAATAACCCTTCATTATATATTTTTGTCTGTAGAATCTATAGCAGTATCCCTTTATGCAGTTCTAATATTGATAACTGGTGTTTTTTATTTCATCTCAGCATTTATCAAATTTTTACACGTTTCAAAGAATCAACTTTTACCTTTATTGATGCATTTTTCTATTTTATGTCTATGTCAGTGATTTCTGCACTTTGAGAAACATTTATATTTCTATACGGTTTTAGCTTTTCTTTTTGTTCTTTTTTATCTCATTAAGACAGATGCCTAAATCATAGATTTCCAGCTTTATTTCTGGTATGTATTTAAGACTATAAATCATCTTATAAAAACTGCTTTAGATTTATCACACAAGTTTTACAATATTATAATTTAATTATTGTTGGCAGTTGGTTGACTTTGTTTGGCTTTTTTCTTTTTTTTTTTTGCCATTGTAAGCAATACTACTATAAATATTTTTAAAAATCTCCCTCTAACTGTGCATGAATTTCATTAGGATGTAGATGGAAGAGTAGAATTATATTTAGGATGTGTGCTACTTCAGACTTGTTAGTGCCATCGTTTTTCTCAAAATGTCTTTCCTTACTTTCTTCTTATCAAAAATGTATTACAATCCTTGTTGCTTCATCTCCTAAAAAACACTCAACTTTATTGAAATATTTATTTTGTTTAATTTATTTATGCCACCTAATAAGTGAATAATAGTACCTAGTTGTGGTTTTAATTTACATTATCTGATTATTTCTGGGTATTTTCCTTTGTGTATTGCTTGTTACGTTTAGCCATGTCTCCATTGGACTGTTTATCTTTTTAAAAATGACTTTTAGAAGTCCTTTAGGTATTTTTGATAAATACAAAGGTTGGAGATCTATATTTATTCCTGGAACTGGTCATTTGCCAGATGTATTTCTTTCAATCATCTTCCCCCAAAATATGGTCTATCTTTTTGCTCATATATTTTGAAAACATAAATTCTTTACTATAGTCAAATTTACTAAGAATATAATTTACGTGTTGATATTTTATTTTAAAAAATTTTCCTTTTCAGAAGTCATAAACAATTTTTTCCCATATTTTATTTCTGAAACTTAAAAAAAAAAATCGTCTTTCACATTTATAACTTCTCTGAAGTTCCCACTTGTGGAATGGGAGCTCTGTTTTGTGCATGACAACACTGAGAATATTGGGGCCCCAATCACTCTTGCTTAGTTTGTAAGGCAGTGGTTCCATGCCAAGAGAGGCAAACTGTCCCCTCTTCACTGAGAAGTTAGCTTCTAAAGCAGGGCAGTAACCCAGAGAGAAGCATGTCATTGTCCCCACCCCAGGTCCAAAGCTCTGGCTCAGAGATTTTGCCTGGGGTGAAAAGCAGGCTATAAAATAGATATTTCCTAATCCACTATAAAACTATTATAACTAATAAATGAATTCAGCATGGATGCAGGATATAAGACCAACATAAAAAGTCAATTTTATTTCTATACACTGTCAATAAACAAACTTAAAAAAATGATAAAATAATTCCTTTAAAAATAGCATCAAAAAAGTAAAATACTTAGGAAATTTTTTTAAAAAAAGGAAAAAGTTATACCCTAAAAACAACAATATAGTCTTGAAAGAAATTAAATAATATCTAAATAAATAGAAAAACATCCCACATTCAGGGATCAGAAGAATGAATATTGATTGGGTAGATGATGATATTTTCCAAATTGAACTACTGATTCAACACACTCTATATAAATCTCAGCTGGTTTCTTGGCAGATATTGACAAGTAAATTCTAAAATTCAAGGGACCCAGAATAGCCAAAATAGTCTTGAAAAGAAGAAAAAATTAGAAGACTTACGTTATTTCAAAACTTTCTACAATGCAATCGTAATCAAGACACTGTGCCACTGGAATTCAATGGAATAGAATTGAATGCTCAGAAATAAACTCATGTGTGTATCATCAATTGATCTTTGACAACGGTCAAGATCATTCAATGTGGAAAGACAGTCCTTTTAACAAATGGTATTGAGACAACTGGATAGATAGCCACAGGCAAAAGAATGAAGTTGAACATTACCTCACACCATTTACTAAAATAACTAAACATGGATCAAAGAATTATGTGTAAGAACTAAAACATAAAAGTATTAGAAAAGTATTAGAAGATTTTAAAAATATTTTAAAGTATCCGAATAGACATTTCTCCAAGGTGATATACAAATGACCACTAAGCTTCTGAGAAGATGTTTACCATCATTTGTCATCATAAAAATGAAAATCAAAATCACAATGGGATATCACATCACACCCACTGGGATGGCTAGAATTAAAAAGTCAGATAATAATAAGCATTAGTGAAGATAAGGAGAAATAGGAACTCTAATACACTGCTGGCTGGAATGTAAAATGGTACAATCACTATGGAAAATAGTCTCATAGTTCTTCAAACAAACATGGAGCTATCATATGACCCAGGACTTCACTCCTAGATATATTTACACAAGAAATGAAAACATATGTCTATGCAAAACTTGTACACAGATGATTATAGCAGCATTATTCAAAACTGTTAAAAGGTGTGTAATGATTAATTTTATTTGTCAAATTGGAGACTGATTTTGGATGAGATTAACATTTAAATTTGTGAGCTCCGGGGGCCGGCCCCGTGGAATAGCGGTTAAGTGCGCGCTCTGCTGTTGGCGGCCTGGGTTTGGATCCCGGGTGCGCAAGGATGCACCGCTTGTCAGGCCATGCTGTGGCAGCATCCCATATAAAGTGGAGGAAGATGGGCATAGATGTTAGCCTAGGGCCAGTCTTCTTCAGCAAAAAGAGGACGATTGGCATGGATGTTACCTTAGGGCTGATCTTTCTCACAAAAAAATAAAAACAAAATAAATAAATTTGTGAGCTCTGAATAAACAGATTGCCCTCAATAATGTGGAAGACCTCATCAAATCAGTTGAAGGCCTGAATAAAACAAAAATCAGCCTCTCTGGGCAAGAGAGAATTCTCTGAAAGACAGTCTTTGGGATTTATCTGCACCATTGGCTCTCCAGGGGCTCTGTCCACCAGCCTTCAAACTGGGACTGCACCACAGGCTTTCCTGAGTGTCCAACTTGCTTGCCCACACTGCAGATCTAGACTTACCAGCCTCTGTAGTCACATGAGCTAGTTGCTTATAATTAACTTCTTTCTACACACACACGCACACACACACACAAACACGTATGTATGTGTATATACATATACAAATGTATATATATATACACACACACATATATGTGTATATATATTGTATATACAATATACACATATATTCTAGTAGTTCTGTTTCTCTAAAGAACTTTGGCTAATACAAGAGGGAAATAAACCAAATGTCCATTAACTGATGAATGGATCAAAAATGTGATATATTCATACAATGGAATATTATTTAGACATAAAAAGTAATGAAATCCTGCAACATAGATGAACAATGAAAACGTTATGCTGAGTGGAAGGAACTAGTCACAAAATACCACATATCATATGATTACATGCGTATAGGGAAATGTATATAGACAGAAAATAGATTAGTGGTTGTAACTGGGATTGGGCATTGAGGATAGTGAGATAACAGCTCATAGGTACAGGTTCATTTTTAAGGTGATGAAAATGTTCTAAAATTGATTCAGTGATGGTTGCATATATCTGTGAATGTACTGAAAACTATTGAGTTATACACTTTAAATGGAGAGCTCTATGGTATGTGAATTATATCTCAATAAAGCTGTTTAAAAAAATCAAAAGTAAAAGGTATACTATTATAGTGAAATATTATTAGCATTCTCTTTAAAATCAGGAACAAGGCAAGATTGTCACTATCATTGCTTTTATTACCAATTAAATCAATGTATAGGTAATAAATGTTAAAGAATTAAAAAGTGTTGGGATTATTTTCCTAATTTCCTTTTCGGTTAGTTCATTGACAGTGTGTAGAAATACAACTGATTATTGTAAGTTGATTTTGTATCCTACGACTTAACTGAATTTATTAGTTTTAACAAATTTTTCAATGGAATCTGTGGGATTTTCTATATGTAAGATCACGTCATCAGCAAAGAAGGATAATTTTACTTTCTTTACCAATTCAGAGGTTTTTATTTCTTGTTCTTTTCTAATTGCTCTGACTAGAACTTCCAGTACTATGTTAAATAGAAGTGGTGAAAATGGGCAGGTTTGCCTTGTTCCTGATTTTAGAGGAAACACTTTCAGTTTTTCACCATTGAATATGATGATAGCTGTGAGCTTTTCATACATGGACTTTATTATGTTGGGTATTTTCCTTCCATTTCTAGTTTGTTGAAGAGTTTTTATCATGAAAGAGTGTAGAATTTTGTCAAATGCTTTTTCTGCATCTATTGAGACAATCATATAATTTTTATCATTTATTCTGTTGATGTGGTGTATCACATTAATTGATTTTTGTATGTTGAATCATCATTGCATCCCAGGAATAAATCCTACTTGGTCATGATGTATGATCCTTGTAATGTGCTGTTGGATTCAGTTTGATAGTATTTTGTTGAGGATTTTTGCATCTATATCTTCAGGGATATTGGCTTTTAGTTTTCTTTTCTTGTGGTATATTTTTCTGGTTTTGGTATCAGGGTAATTTTGGCCTTATAAAATGAATTTGGAAGTGTTTCCTTCTCTTAAATTTTTTGCAAGAGTTTCAGAAACGTTGGCATTAATTCTTCTTTAATGTTTGGTAGAATTCTCCAGTGATGCCGTCTGCTCTTGGATTTTTCTTTGTCGGGAGGTTTTGATTGCTGATTCACAATCCCATTTACAATAGTACCAAAAAGAATATATACTAATGAATAAATTTAATTAAGGAGATGAAAGATTTGTTTATCCAAAACTACGAAACATTGATGAAAGAAATTTAATAAGACAAAAACAAATGGAAAGACATTCCATGTACACGGACTTAATATTGTTAAAATATCTGTACTTCCTAAAGAGAACTACAGATTCAATGCAATCTCTATGGAAATATGAAATACATTTTTTATGGAAATAGAAAAAAGCAATTCTAGAATTCATATGGAACCACAAAACACCATGAATAGCCAAATCAATCATGTGAAAGAACAGAGGTACAGTCATCACATTTCCTGATTTCAAATTCGATTATGAAGCTACAGTAGTCACAGCAGTAGAGTGCCAGCATAAAGACAGGTATAGAGACCGATGGAGCAGCATAGAAGCCCAGAAATAAGTACACACATTTATGATCAATTGATTTTTAACAAGAGTGTGAAGAATACACAATGGAGAAAGAATGGTTTCTTAAACGAATAGCATTGGGAAAACTGAACATCAACATGTGAAAAAATGAAATTGGACCTCTAACTTGCATGATGCACAAAAATCAACTCAAACCTGAAACTAAAAAAATCCAAGAAGAAAACACAGGAGAAAAGCTATATGACATTGGTCTTTGCAAGGATTTTATGGATATGACACCAAAAGCACAGGCAACAAAAACAAAAATAAACAGATGAGACTACATCAATCTAAAAAGCTTCTGCACAGCAAAGAAAACAACAAAGTGAAACAGCAACCTATGGAATGGGAGAAAATATTTGCAACCACATAATTGATAAGGGGTTAATATCTAAATATCTAAAATATGTAAGAAACTCATAAAACTCAATGATAAAAAACATAATAATTCAATTAAAAAATAGACTAAGGACATGAATAGATAATTCTTCAAAGAAGACATACAAATGGTCAATGGTATATGAAAAACTGTTCATCATCACTAATCATCAGTGAAATGCAAGTTAAAACCACAATGAATGAGATCACCTCACACCTGTCAGGATGCTATTATCAAAAAAAAAAAAAAATACAAATCTACACAAGGATGTGGAGAAATTGGAATCTTTGCACACTGTTTGTGGGAATGTAAAATGGTGCAGCTTCTATGGAAAACATTATGGAAGTGTTTCAAAAAATTAAAAATAAAACTACCATATGATCCAGCAATCCCATGTCTGGATATATATCCAAAAGAATTGAAATCAGGATCTTGAGGAAATATTAGCACTCCCATGTTCATTGCAGCACTATTCACAATAGCCAAGACGTAGAAATAACCTAAATGTCCAGTTATAGACTGAAGAATAAAGCAAGTGTGGTATATACATACAATTGAATATTATTCAGCCTTATTAAAAACATAAGGAAATTCTGCAATATGTGACAACACGGATGGACTTTGAGGACATTATGCTAAGTGAAATAAACCAGACATAGAAAGATAAGTACTGCATAGTCTACTTATGTGAGATATCTAAAATAGTCAAACTCATAAAATCAAAGACTAAAATGGTGGTTACCAAGGACTGGGGGAGGGGGAAATTAGGAGTTACTAATCAGCAGGCATAAAGTTTCAGGTAAGTAAGTTGAAAAAAACAAAACAATATAAAGTACATATGGAGTACTAGAAAAAAAAGAAAAAAAGTGTTGACATAAGCAAGATGAGGGCATGAGGACATCCACAGACCTGCTCCCTGACTAAACAAGCATATGGTAAATGCCATAAAAAATAAAGTCTTTGACATTGTCTCAGTGGCACACAGAAAATGAAGAAATAGTTATTCAAGAAAATTTATTAAAACTAGCTAAGAACAGGCAAATTTTGTAGCATTTAATCACAACATGCTCTTTCCCTAATCCCTCCCCACTTAACCTGATAGAAAGCCCATCCCACGCTAGTGCCAACAATTACAGGGCTCCCTCTTTCTCCAGCTCCCAGGCAAGGACTGTTGTATTTCCACTGGAGGAAGAGGTCACCAGCATTGCCCATTTTCTCCAGCTACATACTTGCAGAGGCTAAATTCCAGGTGAGTGTGTCTGAGAAATTGAAGTCTCCCTTCCTCCACCTAGACCTTGTTCATAAAATAAAGGTTCTACTTCAGGTACAACATTTTTAGACTGTTTGGGCCTGATTTCCCTTGCCCTAGCTTGTTTGAAGGGCAGAAGTCCCACAATATGGGGGGGGGGAGTTGAAAATACACAGTGCTTTATGCATTAATCGTGAGTGTCACTCCAAGAGAGGCAGGCTGATGTTCCTGTCCCCAGTTCCAGAACTGTAGCTCAGAGATTTTGCCCACAGGAGGTGGTATACCTTAAGAACAGAAAGCTCTGAAGGTCTCCCCAAGGGAACTTACTTTATTTGAAATAGAGTGTCAGGAATTTCAAGCCTAAGAGCACTCTTGAAAACAATGGAGATTTTGGTGGCAAGCAATTAAGAGGAAGCGGTTCACTTAATGAGAGCAAGAAGTTAAACTGTAGACCAGTTGGTTTACCAGAGAGAACCTTGGAAATAAACAGCAAAGAAGAGCCGTCCTAGGTTAAGCATTACCTTTAAAGATTAACCTAGAAACCTACCCATGTAAAGGGCCCAGATTTAATTGGATCAGACTGTAGAGCAATTATGGCCCAAGATATGGTTAAAAGCAATAGAGTAATGAACCTATTTTAAATCAAAGTCAACACCTGGATGTGATACCAACAGAGGCAGACAAGTTTCCAGGGCAATTGAAAAAATAGACAGAGAGAGCCCTGCCAAAACCATTGTCATCCCAAGTGACTGTGTGCATGTCTCAGGCTCTGCCCTCTGAGGACTAACACTAGAGGCTTCACACTATGAGGTAGATTAACTTCACTAAAATATTCCACCCAGTCATCAAATAAATAAGCAAACAAAAATCAACAATAACAAGCATTAAATTTGGGCTGGAATTAGTATCCAGAATTGCTGCAATATATTATCTAAATGTCCCATTTTCAACAAAAATTATAAGACATTTAAACAAACAGGAAAATATGATCCATATGTAAGAACAAAAGCAGGAAAACGAAACTGCTTCTGAGGGGGCTCGGTGATGGATTTAATAGACAGAGACTGCAATAAGCCATTATAAATATGTTCAAAAATCTAAAGAAAACCACATTTAAGAAGTAAAGGAAAGCATGATGGTGATGTCTTATCAAATAGAATATATCAGTAAACAGATAGAAATTATTTTTATAAGACCCAAATGGAAATTCTGGAGTTAAAAAGTACAACAAATAAAATAAAGAAATTCATTAGAAGGGCTTAAATCAAGTAGATTTGAACTGGCAAAAGAAACAGTCAGTGAACTTGAAGATAGGTTGTTAGAGATAATGCAATCTAAAAGAGAGAGAAATAAGAATGAAGAACAAAGAACAGAGAAACGTGAAATACCATTAAGCACACAAACATACATGTGAATTTAGTGCTAGAATGAGAGAACAGAGAGAAAAAGCAGAAAAAATATTTGAAGAAATAAAGGCTGAAAACTTGTTAAATTTTATGAAAAACATTAATCTACACAGTAAATAAACTTAAGAAACTCCAAATAGGATAAGCATAAATAAATCCACAAACAGACTTGTAATAATAAAAATGCTGAAAGCTATAGATAATGAGAAAATCTTGAAAAGTAGCAAAGGAAAAATAACTCATTGTATACAAGATAGTCTCAATAAGACTAATAGCTTATTTTGCATCAGAAATAGTGTAGACAGAAGACGGATGACATATTCTAAGTATGGAAAGAAAAAATAGAACTGTCAACCAAGAATCCTTATATCTAGCAAATATATCTTTCAAAAATGAAAGTTTAGAAAAGACATTTCCAAATAAACACAAACTAAAGGAAACTGAAATTAACAGACCAGTCTTATAATAAATATTAAATGAAGATCTTCAGGTTGAAAGCAAATAACCTCAGACAGCAATTTAAATCTACACCAACAAACAATGAGCACCAGTTAGGGGAATTATATAACTGTAAAAGACTGTGTGAATGCATATTTTTCTGCTTTATTCTGTTAACTGATTATACAGCATTTGTATTAGAACATAAGTAAATAATTGTATTGGCAGGCCTGTAACATGCATGTAATATATATGTCAATAAAATCACAAAGGAGGGAGGTGGGGGCAAAACTGTATTGGAATAAGGAAATGAAGCCAGATGGTAACTGAATCTGGTAACTGAACAGAAACAAGTAAAAATAACCAGAAATATTAAATAGAAGTTAATGTGACAAGACTTTAAATATAAACTTGCTTTCCTTTATTCTCTTAGCCTTAAAAGACAGAAAATTATACAGAGTAATAATTATAACAACATTTCTTTTTGGTTTTTAATATATATACATTAAAAACATTATGCAAACAGCAACCATGAGAAAGCTGGAGTGACAATTAACATCAGACAAAAGAGACTTCAAAGTAAAAATAATACTAGAGATAAAGAAGAATATTTTATAATGATAAAAGGGTCAATCCATTAGCAATATATAACAATTATAAACATTTTTGGACCTAATAACAGAGCCCAAAAGTATATGAAGCAAAAACTGACAGAAAACTGAAGGGAGAAAAAAAAAACTATTCAACAATAATTGTTGGAGACTTCAATTTTCAATAATGGTTAGAACAAGTAAGAATAATATCAGCAAGAAAACAAAAGACATAACTGTGTAAACCAAGTAGACCTAACAGACATCTGTAGAACACTCCATCCCAAAACAGAAGAATACACATTTTTTTACAAATGCACATGGAATATTTTCCATAATTGGCCATATGTGTGGACCTACATCAACCTTCAGTAAATTGAAAATGATTGAAATTATATCAACTATGTTGTCCAAACACAATGGAACTAAATTAGAAAATAACAGAAATAAACTTGAGAAATTTAAAAGTATGTTGAAATTGAAAGATACACTTATAAATAACCATTGACAAAAAGAAGAAATCATGATGAGGAAAATTAGAAAATATTGTGAGATTAATAAAAATGAAGGTATGACAGATAAAACTTATGAAATGAAGCAAAGGTAGTGCTTACTGAGACATTTATACCAAATATTAAAAAAGAGAAAAATCTTGATAACTTAACCTTCTCCCTTAAGCCACTAAAAAGAAAGGATCAAATTAAACCTAAGGGAAGTGGAAGGTGGGAAATAATAAATATTAGAGTGAAAATAGAGACTAGAAAAACAATAGAAAAAAATCAACTGGATCAAAAGTTGGATTGTTAAAAGATCAACAAAATTAACAAAACTTTAGCTAAACAGAAAAAAAAAAAAAAAGAGAAGACTCCGGGCTGGCCCGGTGGCACAAGCGGTTAAGTGCGCGCACCGGGATTCGCAGGTTCGGATCCCAGGCGCGCACCAACACACGGCTTGTTAAGCCATGCTGTGGCGGCATCCCATATAAAGTAGAGGAAGATGGCCACGGATGTTAGCTCTGGGCCAATCTTCTACAAAAAAAAAAAAAAAAGAAGAAGAAGGAGGATTGGCATCAGATGTTAGCTCAGGGCTGGTCCTCCTCACAAAAAAAAAAAAAAGAGAAGACTCAAATTACAAAAATCGGAAGTGAAACATTACTACCAACCTTAGTAAAGACATAGGATTTCAACAGAATACTATGTACAAATGACAATTTAAAAATTACATATATTAGATGGAATGGACAAATTCCTAGAAAGACAAAAACTACCAAAGCTGACTCAAGAAGTAATAGAATATCTGAATAGACTCATGAAAAATAAGAGAGTAAATTAGCAATAAAAATGTAATGTCTAGGCTCAGATGGTCTCACTGGTAAATTTTTCCCAATATTTAAAGAAGAATTAATACCAATTCTTAACAAACTCTACCAAAAAATAGAAGAGGAAGAAATATTTTCCAACATACTGTATAAGGCCAGAATTACTCTGACAGCAAAATTAGAAAAAGATAACAAAGGAAAAGAAAACTACAAACCAAATCACTTATGAATATTGATGTAACATCTACAACAAAATACCAGCAAACCAAATTCAGCGACATATAAAAGGATTATACACTATGACAAGTGGGATTTATCCCAGTAGTGCAAGATTGGTTCAATATCTGAAAATAAATTAATGTAATATACCATACCAATAGACAAAGGGCAAAACAACATAATTGTCTCAATAGATAAAGAAAAACATTTGACAAAACCCAATATCCCTTAATGATATATACTCAAAAACACTATCAATAGACCTTCCAAAACCTGGTAAAGAGAAGTTAGGAAAAAAATCTGCAGCTAACATCATAGTCATAGACTGAATACTTGCTCCCTATAATCAGGAAAAGAAGCCCATATTCACTCAACACATTAAGTCAACATTATACAGGAAATTCCAGCCAGAATAGGCAAGGAAATGAAAATAAAGTCATCCATTTTGTAAAAAATAAGTAAAACTGTCTCTATTTTCAGGTATATAACTTTGAATACAAAAAGTCCTAAGGAATTCACTAAAACAACTATAAGAACTAATAAATGAGTTCACTAATGTTGGAGGATACAAGGTAAATATTACAAAAATCAATTGCATTCTATACACTTGCCATGACTAATTTTAAATGAAATTAGGAAAACAATTCTATTTACAATATCTCAAAAACAATAATTAGGAATAGATTTAAATAAAAAAGTGAAAACTTATATCCTAAAAACTAAAAAAAAAATATTGTTGAAAGAAATTAAAGAAAACCTAAATAACTGAAATGGCATCCCATGTTCATGGGTTGGAAGAATTAATATTGTTAAGATATATTCCCAAAACAGATCTACAGATTCAATACAACCATATAAAATCCCAGAATGATCTTTGGCAGAAATTGACAGGCTTATTTTAAAATTCATATGGAAATCCTTGGAACCTAGAATAGCAAAAACAACCTTGATAAATAACAATAAAATTGGAGTGTTCACATTTCCTATTCTCAAAACTTACTACATAGCTACAATAAGCAAGTCACTATGGTATTTGAATAGTGATAGACATATAGATAATGAAATAGAATTAAGAGTCCACAAATAAACCCTTACATTTATGGTCAATTGATTTTTGACAGGAAAGCCAAAAAACTTAAATGAGGAAGAATTAACAGTCTTTTCAATAAACGGTGTTGGGATAACTGGATATCCACACCCAAAATAATGAAGTTGAACCCCTTCCTCACATCAGATACGAAAAAACAAACAACAACAACAAACTCAAAGTGGACTAAAGATCTAAACGTAAGAGCTAAAACTATAAAAATTTTAGAGGAAAACATAGGGGTAAATCTTCATGAACTTGGTTAGGCAATCATTTCTTAGCTATAACACCAAAAGCACAAGCATAAAAATAAAATGTGGATAAATTAAACTCCATGAAAATTGAAAACCTTTGCACTTCAAAAGACAACATCAATAAAGTAAAAACATAGAATAAGAAAAATTAGTTGCAAACCATATATCGGATGAGACAATTGAATTAAAATATAAATAACACTCATAATTAAATAATAATATGACAGCCCAATTCAAAAAAGGTCAAAATAACTGAAGAGAAATTTCTCCAAAGAATATGTACAAATGCTCAATAAGCACATGAAATTTGTTCAACATCATTAGTAATCAAATATTTGCAATCAAACTATAATGAGATACTACTTAATACCCATGAAGATGGCTGCAATTGAAAAGTTTTCTATATATGTTGGTGAGCATGTGGAGAATTTGAAACTTTCATACACTGATGGTGGAAATGTAAAATGGTGCAGCTATTTTGGAAATAGGTAGTTCCTCAAAAGGCTAAACAAAGAGTTAGTATATTACCCAGTAATGCTTCTACTAGTTACATATCCAAGTGAATGAAAACATATAGCTAAAAACCTTGTGCACAAATTTTCAAGGCAACATTATTCATGACAGCTCCAAAATGGAAACAGTTCAACTATCACCTGATAAATAGATAAATAAATGTGGTATATTATACAATAGAATATTTGCCAGTAAAACAAATGAAGTATTGATGCATGCTACAACATGAGTGAACCTTGAAAACATTATAAGAATGAAAGAAACCAGGCATAAAAGAACATGTATTTTGTGATTACAGATGGTCCTCAACTTAAGATGGTTCAACTTGCAATTTTTTGTCTTTACAATGATGCAAAAGAAGTATGCATTTAGTAAAAAACATACTTTGAATTCTGAATTTTGATCTTTTCCTGGCTTAGCAATACGCAGTAGGATACTCTCTGGTGACACTGTGCAGTGGCAGCGAGCTGCATCTCCCAGTCAGTGCCGCGATCACAAGGATAAACAACTGATACACTTACAACCATTCTGTACCCAGACAACCATTTTGTTTTTCACTTTCAGTGCAGTATTCAATAAATTACATGAGATATCCAACTCTTATTTATAAAATAGGCTTTGTGTTAGATAATTTTGCCCAATGCTAGGCTAATGTAAGTGTTCTGAGCACATTTAAGGTAGGCTAGGCTAAGCCGTGATGTTAGGTAGGTTAGGGGTATTAAATGCATTTTTGACTTTTACAATATTTTCAACTTACAATGGGTTTATCAGGACATCACTCCATCATAAGTCAAGGAAGATCTGTACTTTTATATGAAATATCCCTGATATGAAAATCTATAGGGACATAAAATAGATTAGTTGTCGCCCAGGGTTGAAGGGGTTGGAGGGAAATAGAAGGGGTGATTGCCGGTGTGTTCAGCTTTTCCTTTTGGATTCATGAAAATGTTCTAAATTTGATTGTGGTGATGGTTCCAAAACTCCCTCAACAGACTTAAAAACAAGGAATTGTACACTTTAAGTAGATGAATTGTATGGTGGCATGTAAAATATATCTCAATAAAGCTGTTACTAAAGAGAAATGAGGATAGATGTAGACATAAAGATGTGAGAGAGAAAGAGAGAGACTCTATCCTGTAATACAGAATGATAAAAAAAGACTTTGGACATTACAGATGGGATAGAGTGTAAATGTATTATCATGACCTAAGCTTGCCTTGTCTCTTCAGCTCATCAATTTTCACAGCTCTTCCCTCTCCAGCCTTACACTAGCTCCTCCTATTATAACAAACTATTTGAAGTTTCTTCTTGAAATGCCCTCACCTCTTTGTTCCATGGTGATGATTATCGTCTTTCAAAATCAAACTCCTTACAGGAAATAATTTCAATGTGAGATACATCCCTCCATGTTGCCCTCTTACCTAATTTCTTCACACTTCTATTCTCCTCTGTTTTATTGTACTGTTTGTTTGTTTATCATGCCACTTATTCTAACACTGAGGAAAAGGACAGAGTTATTTATCTTTTATTCTAAGGTCTGTGTATTCATCTTTATGTTTGTAGGATTTGACATAAAATGAATACTCAATAAGTGCTAAATGAGTGAATGAATTATCTTTATATACTTAATGACAGCACTCTTGATAACTTGAGTTTCTCTCAACTGGATTATTTCAAAGGAAGTCTCCCGTATACATAAATTATCTAACATGTTAGCATTGTCTAGTAACTGTGGTGATTTCAGTTCAATTCAATATATTTGAATTCCAATGATCAGTCACTAAAGGATGCAATGTCATACCAAGATATGGACATTTTAAGACTTTTATATTGTCTTTTGAAACTCTCAAATTACTTGGCTGGTTGTAATATCCTGAGCCCTCATAACACCTCTATATTTAGATGGTGCCCTGAATTGAGACATCCTCTCTCAATGGACAGTCTGAAAGCATGTACAGTTTTAGTGAATTATATAAAACAGATGTGAATCTAAAAAACTGTTAATAATTACAAATTTTATAAAACAAATCTTACTTTAATTTTTAAAGGAAATATATTTAGAATAATCCTATTTTCAATCTGTGCCATATGGTAATGAAACATACTGTTTTTAAATCTGTGATTTCTTTACAACTATTCAGCTATTTTGAAACATTCAATGTTTTTCTGATGCCCGCTATCAGGAAAGAAAAGAAAAACTAAAAAAAAACAAAACAAACATGTAGGGAGTCTGTGGACCTATGGTAAATCTTGAGTCAATTCTAACTGTCTTTTACGTCATTATCTCTTGTAATATAAAAAGAGAACTGAAGTTCAGACCAATGACCTGAAGATCCTCCAGTATTTTCAGTTGTCAAAGAAGACATGGTACTTTACCAAATATCTCTACTAATTACAAGAGAGAAATGTAATTATGTTAACATTTCAAGTGAATGAGATGAATAAACATTTTTTAGATGATTAAACTTCATTATGCAGAATATTTTCTGGGCTAGAAATGTATTTCTGTTGAGCTCTTTAGATATTGCAGGGTTCATGGCATTAAATGTATCTAACATTATATACATAACTTCCAAATAATTGAAAATACTATGATATAGTAGTGTGGTAGGGATGTTGAGTGATGCATCAGAAATGGTGGTCATTTTTATTATACTTAAGAACTGCTAGTACCTGCATAAAGGGGTCCACTAAAGCTGCTCTACGAGATGTCTTCAATAATTCTGCAAGTAGTGAGCACTGGTGGGTGGTTCAGAGACTTTACTCTGGATAGTAAGTTACCCAGAACGGAGATAACATAAGGGATATGTCATACCATTTTATTATAAGATCAGAGGAAAAAATCTTGAGAACAAGACAGCTTTGTATTTATGTGCCCAATGAAAAGTGACAATAAGAAAAAGCGACAATAATGAAAATAATTATACATGTTCAATGATATAGAAACTTGCATGAAGTGAGGAGTAAACAATTAAGAATTCACTTTTTCAATTTCTGACATATTTTAGAATCTCTAAACTTATTTTCTGCTCCTTATTATGGCATCAAATTTTCGAGATCCTGGAGAATAATGCTACTGCTTTTGCTGTTACAATCACTATATCACCTATAATGGGAGCAAGCTTTACAGAATAGATAGATAAGGTGACGTAAGAGAACACCAAGCTGACAGGTTGCCCCAAAATGTCTCCCCACCCACTCTTCCATCTGGCATTATTTTGAATCTTAAAGTCTACTCAGTTTTCCAAATTTACAGAGATTTCATCAGAATTAAAACGTGGTCGTTTATGTCAACTCTTTAGTCCATTGTGTAGGTGCTCAATGAATTTAACACATTAATACCCACTTCTTCTGAACCCTCTATCTTAATAAATATATAAATATTAAGAGAATCCCCAAATTACCTATTTAGTTCAGACATATATTTCCTCTGTAGTAGAAAATCCTTTTTTCTACATCACTTAGCAGATTAAGATAGCTATTTTCATAGACAGCGTAGATAGATAGATGATAAATAGATGTTTGGCAGTGTAATATTTCAAAGTATTAATCCTTAGGCTACCTCACTCATATAATCTCTTTTTACCATCCCAGAAAGCTGGACATGAACTAGGCACTGATTTTGGAAGAAAGGGTCATAGTAGAACCAGAAAATAAATGAGGCATACTTCAACATAAGTTTTAAAAGCATGGGTTAAGTAGTGACTAAAATTTGGATGCACAATTGGACAGAGACTTTTTTTTTAGCATCCTCTGACTCAATACAAACTGGCAGAAAGGGGATCAGAGAGAAAAAGGGAACCACACAAAAGGAGAATGCGTGCAATACATGTGAAGATGCTGCCCACTGGGAGTGCCAGTGAGCTGCGCAGAGCTTAATCAGCATCTAGTTTTCTTTCCGGATGCAGTTGGATGACGACACTAGGCAACAGCAGTCAGTTGATCTACTAGGGACCTTGCAAGAAGGAATAAGGCTCCTCTGTTATCCAAGAATCATCCCCAATGAACCAGCCAAAGATAGCTTAAGCTCTCTCATAATAGAGACCAGGGTCTGAACACCTGGAAGTTCAAGAAGTAAAAGAAAAGAAAGACTCTCTGCTCCATCTGACCAAAGTGGGACTAAGCTGACTGCTGGAAATCTCAGCCAGGACAGTGATGGCTTGATCAATTCTTCCATTTATTCAACTTAGTGACATGGAGACCTGCAGAACAAGGAGATCAGCTCTTTCTCAGATTCATAAAGAGCCTGATCGTTTGGAATTTCAATTTTACCACTTCTTGAACAGTGGAAAAGTAATGGATGGGGACCATAAATCCAAGGTTCAAGGTCCTCTATTGCTGTGTGTTAACTGTTTACTTTCAAACAAAATGATTGTCATCACTTAACCTCCATTTATTAAGTTCTTTTAATAAATCATATGACTTCCTCACAAGATTAATAAGAAATGAGGAAACACTTTTTAAAAACGTTACTAGGATGGGGGCCAGCCTGGTGGCATAGCTGTTAAGTTCATGCACTCTGCTTCAGTGGCCCGGGCTTTCCAGGTTCAGATCCTGGGCACAGACCTACACTCCACTCATCAAGCCACGCTGTGGTGGCATCCCACATACAAAATAGAGGTAGATTGACACAGATTTTAGCTGAGGGACAATCTTCCTCAAGCAAAAAGAGGAAAATTGGCAACAGATGTGTTAGCTTGGGGCCAATCTTCCTCACCGAAAAAAATAAATAAATAAAATGTTACTAGGATGTCTGTTCTGGGTGTTCCAAAGACATGCTTCAGGAGGAGTGTGCTGGAACGAGGAGTGGTCCAAGAGGATGGGGCTTGGAAAGATCCTCTACTCCTCTCACCCTGCACTTGAGCACCTCTGCTTTCAGATTACTCATATTGAGATTCCAAGTAAGATTATATATGAAAAAGTTTTAAATCTAACCAACTTTGAAAATCATGGAAATAATATATATGAAATTACTTTATTAGAGAACACTGTACAAATTTAAGAAAATTGTTTTCTTTGGGTTGCTCTGTACAATGGGAATGATAACAGTCTCACAGATTATCATGAAGGAATTTTATGGACTAAATGAAATAATGTGTTCAAAAGGGTTTTGAAGAGGTAAAATCTCCATGTAAATTTAAGGCTTGTTTATTGCATTTTCTGGGCCCACTTATTGGCCACTAAGTGCTGCAGCTAGTTGGCTTGGGATTACTTAGGGTAACGCTTTCAAAGTGCTTACAGTTTTAGTTCTATTTTACTTACTGGCAGATACTAGATGCAGATTTCCTAAACTTCTAATTTTTACGCTACTTAATTTAATTGAAGTCCCATAGCTAAGTCTCTACACATAGCAGAGCAATTAAAGGTGTGTGTATGTGTGTGTGTATAGTTCTTAAATTCCAAGCATGCATTGTCACACTAATTGATGTTTTGAACTTTGAAGAAAAGCCCTTTGTGGAAGCAAAGTATTACTTTTAATCCACCTGAAGCAGTTATCTCAGTTGATCAGATTAGGTGTCTAATGAGGCCGAGATAGGTGTTTGCTCCTCTAGAGATTTGTTAGCCTGGAGCACCTGTGTTTACAGACTTGCTCTTGTCTAGAACTGCATTCAACGGTCTCTAAATACTAATCAATGAACCAGAACCTACAGACAGAAGTGGTGAGAGATTACGGCTTTCCAGATATAGTCAATTCCATTTGGCAAAGATTTTTTGTAACATCACCTCTTAATACAAAATAAACACATTAAAATATAAAATTCTCGTAACACTCTGTACTTGCAAAAAAAAAATAGGGGGAAAGGAGCTACTTTACTTAACTAACAGTCATTATTATGTTTAAATAAGATAATACATACAAAGAAATTTTGACATATCATCCACTGTACAAGTGCAAAGTATTCATATTACAATTATTTTTGATGTAGTTATTGCTGCAAAATAGCCATTTTCTCATACACTGTTGGGACTATAAGGCCAGAATTCAAATATTTATTACATTATTAAATACATTTATAATGTAATAAGTATTTAATTCATTTTGAGTCTACTTATCAATATCCAATATCACATACCTCTGATGCTAACCTGGGTATCCTTTTAAATAGTTGGTTGTGCTACTCCAGTAACAGAATCCATCCTCCAAATGCAAATGCTCAAGTACTGTGTATGACTTATCCCTGAGCTTTCATATAATTCATCATCAAACTGGGTTACTTTTGAGATATCTCTGGTGAAACTATTAATAAATCACTCCAGAACATCACGTGTAAACTGGGACTGACCTGGCAAACCTAGGCGTGTGACTTACCTAATTTCAGCAGAAGGTTCCGGAATTGACTGTATTCCCATAAGGCTCTAGCTTGTTTCAAACTCAGTGCTCTAGCTAAGCAAGAGAGGCTCTTGTGGCTAGCCTTAGTAATATAGAAGCTAGAAACCAGCTTTGGAAATGCAGAACTGAAGTACCTTGGCTGAGGAGCTAGATTAGCAATTGTTAATCTTCCTGGGGAGGGTTGCCTAATCACCAGTGTTTTTCTCTGTGAAATGGCGATGGACCCAATCAATGTGTTCTCTTTGGGTTTAAGCTCTTTCTATTCTCAGTCACTTCACTGGTCTGAGGTGGTAGAGAATAAACTTCTTGAACTCCTGAACCCCAAATTTCCAGTGACTCTCCTTAAAGCATCTCAATAACAAAGTGACCAACAGGTCTCCTTGGTGTAAGAGAGAAGTGGTTTGGAAAAGGGTGCAACAATAGAGTTTTTACAGCAGAATATTTGGGCTGTGGCAAGGTGACTAAATGTCTGTACAAGTAAAGCTGACCTTAAGTTTGGGCCAAACCCGGCAGTAGAGCCTGGGTCCTCTCCTCTAGCTTCTATCATCCTTGGTGAAGAGTAGGTTGTTCATGGTTTAAATTTGGAGAATTGGTAAGAAATTGATTGGATTGTTCTAACTTTGGATCAGTCATATGGCCCTCAGTCTCCACCAAGCCAGAGCTCTTAAAATTCTAATTCTTAGCAATCAGTAGTGATTGCTATCATACATTACAACCCCTCTGGACATAAGGGTGTAGGAGCACTAAACCAAAAGTGGTTTTAATACCACGACTTTACAGACCTAAAGATCTCTCCTAGGTACTCAATTTGGGATAATACATAATACATATTCAGTCACTTATTCACTTAACACATACTAATTGAATGCCCCATATGATCCAGGCTCCATTTTATACACTGGGATACAGTGTATGGTGACCAAAAAAGCAAGATCTTTGCCCTCATGGTGCTTATATTTTGCAGTAGAATGCAGACAAAGAAAAATAAGTGAATAAATAAGGAAAAGTAAATGAATAAGTAAAAATGTTCCATTTTGCTCCATTAATAGCCATCTTCTACTCCTTTGGCTTTTCTCCCTAACTAAGAATTTAATGATGGAGAAGCCTAAATAAATGATTTCGGATGGTTTTCTAAGTCATGAAGGAAATGAAGTATGTTTTGCGGAGAAAGGTTACTTTAGGGAGGTCAGGAAACATGTTTATGAGGGCGTAGTATTTGACATGAGACTTAAAATGTCTGACTATATAAAAAGCTGGGGGAAAATATTCCAGCAGAGAAAACAGTGTGTCCAAAAGCAATGTGGTGCAAATAAGCTTATTTGGTTAATAAGATAGAAGAAAAGGCCCATGGGAGTGGACTAGAGATTGAGGGGGAATTGTGTGTGTGTGTATATATATACATATACATAAAATGAGATCAGAGAGGGAGGCAAACACCAGAAGTGCTTGGTAAGGAGCAGAGATCATGGTAAGGAGTTGATATTTTATAAACTTTTGAAAGGATTTTCAGCGTGGGAGAGACATGTTTCAAAAGGAAACTTTTAAAGGATTTTCAGCTTGGGAGAGACATGATCTGATTTATGTTCTTAATAAATTACCCTTTGCCATGTGAAAAGTAAATTCAGAAGATATTAGTGTGGGCCTATTGCAATAGTCCAGGAAAGAGAGGGTATTAATATGGACTAATGTGGTGGTTGGGAAGATGGGAAGATGAGAGGAGTCAGAATATTTTGAGGTTACACTGGATTAGATGCTGTGGAGGAGTGAATGCTGGAATCATGAGTGAATCGTAGGATTCTGCCTTGAGCAACTGGCTGAATGAAGATGTCATTTAAAGATATAGGAATGAACATATTTGGTACTGAGTAAAGAAAATAAAAGTTTAATTTTGAACATTTTAAATTTGAGATGTCTATGGCACAATCAAGGAGAAATTTCATGTAGGAGGTTTCCTATATTAGTGGGAAGTACAGGCAGAAAACAGGAATGGACTACTTAACCTAAACCAACTCTTTATTTAGGGAGTCTTATATCAGTGAGTCCAAGATGCTTTTCTGATCTAAATTTTCTCTAGAACTTCTTTTAATAAATAATAAAAAATACATTTAATCTCTGTTGGGGCAGGCTAGAGACACTCTACGATATGTAATTTCTATGTCAGAGAGGAACTTAAGCCTTCTCTCCAATTAGTTGTGGAGGAGTTAACAATAGTTAGCATAACATACAAAAATCAAAAACAAAGATGAGTCCTAGGGTAGCAAAGGCATATAAACAGAATTAAGAGATGATCTTGAAGGCTTTTCTGTTTATTTGTCTGCCTGTTTGTATATGGTTCAGGGACTTGTATGATAAGTGGTAGCTGAAGTTCCTACAAATGTTCCATTTTGCTCTCATTAACAGCTATCGTCTACCTCTTTGGCTTTTCTCTCTACCTAAGAATTTTATGATAGAGAAACCTAAAAGCATAGATATCAATGCAGAAACATTTAATGATTAATATATGACATAGGATGTCAATATTTCTCAACAAGAATGCATGTATTTGAAATAAGTCCATTGTGGTAGTCAAGAAGATGTGCTGCTCAATTCTCCCTCCAGGAGAACCTGTTGTGGGAAAGAGTTGACTGATAGCCTCCCATTGCTGCACTTTCAGATCTGCACTGAGTCTCACATTGAGGCCATACATCCCTTGGGCCACTTGCAGTCTGTGACTGAGTATGGCGGGAGAACCAGAGCCAGACCACTGCTGCCTGAGGTGGGTCAGCGTATCAGGCAATTTTGCACGGGGATCCACCATCAGCCAGGCCAACACTTTCAGAACTGTACTGTAGTTTGGAGCTCTCCTAATCAATCCTTCTTATGTCCCTTTCTTTTCATAGATGTCAGCCCTGCATCTGATCTGAAGTTCCCTTTCACCTTCTCCTAATACCTCTCACTTTACCCTTCACAGATTTTCCCCTCAGTAAATCTCTTACTAATTTAGTCTCAGCATCTGCTGCTTGTAGGTCCTGAAATGACAAATCCCTAAAAGCTGAATATTTCAGACTTGTAATTAAGCAATTATTTTATTCATTTTTGAGTTACTAAGATGTGATACAATGTTTAAAAAAATAGCAAATACTTATTAAGCATTCACTTATATGTCATATGTTGTTTTTCTCTGGGTGCTGCAAGGTTTTTTTCTTTATTTGGTTTTTGCTAGTTTGATCATGTGTCTGAGTGTGGTTATCTTTGGTTTTATTCTATCTGGTATTTTTCTGAGCCTCTTGCATCTGTACATTTATACCTTTTACCAAATTTGAGAAGTTTTAAGCCATTTTTTATTCTAGTATTTTTTCTGCACCTATCTCTTCCTTTCTCCTTTTTTGGACTCAAGTGACAAGAATGTTAGACTTTTGATACTTCCCACCAATCCCTGAGGCTATTTTTTGCAATCTATTGCCTTTGTTCTTCACATTGGATACTTTTTTTGTTGATTTATATTCAAATTCATTGATTCATTCTTCTATCATCTCCATTCTGTTATTGAGCATATCTAGTGATATTTTTTAAAATTTTACCTAATATTTTTCAGTTATAAAATTTTCATTTTGTTTCATTTTATATTTTCTATTTCTCTCCTGAGAACTTCTATTTTTTTTTAATTTTAAGAGTTTAGTTTTACCTCATGGAGGTAACAATCCTAGCAACTTGAGATATTACTTATTATATCATATATACATATGATATATCATAGTATAATGTATTATGTAATTTAATCCTATATTAATTATATATTGTGTACCAGATAGATACTTAAAGAAAGAGATAGAGAGAGAGATTGTTTTGAAGTACAAGAGTGTATGTTAATATAATTGAAGTGGCATAAATTACAATAGAACATAATGTCACAGTTCATGGGTCCAGTAGTGGTCTTCTAATAATAATGCATCTTGTAGACATATGGTCCAAAACTTTGAGTATATTATTTCCTTGGAAAAGCAAGGCTACTATTATATTAGCTATTGGTCATACTTTCTTAGATCAGACTAACCATGTGATATGATGCATTCTCTTCTAGGCAGCAAGTGAGGATATCAATAGTGCAGTCATATATTGGCAATAGGGATAGAATTGGCTCAGGACAAATTTATCTGCTAGTGCTGCTGTCCCAGTTGGTATGATAAACAGACATGGACAGTAAAAAAGAGTTGATATGAAAGTAATATCCAATGAACATAGAAATGTAGTAGAGAAGGTTCTCAGTATTTGTTGAATTGACTAAACCAAATTCCTCTTACTCAAATTGATCAGTGCCTAAACTATAATTAGAAGTTAAATCAATACCTCATTTCATCTAGGTTTAATTTCTTAAACTGTACATGTTTACCTATTAAATCATATATGTGAACATGTTATATAATCAAGTTCATTATATACTGATACATTTGTTATTATTTTTCTACAGCAAAGTTTTCAGATTCAAATTTCTTTATGAGACAGATGGTTAAGGTAAATGACTAAAGCAGGTAGAGTAGATGAGAGAAGTGTGTATGAGACAAGAAAAAGAGCTAGGGACTATGGAAAGTTAAAGTATGGATGCCCTATAAAAGACACACAAATAAAACTAAGAAAGAGAGAGGTGCAAGATGCTTACATAGCAAGACCCTGAATTTATTTCCTCCCATGGACACACTGAATCTACACCTAAATATTGAGCAATTCCTCCTGAAGAAGAACTGAGGTCTTATTGAACAGCTTCTGAATAGCAAATGACAGAGGGACCACATAGAGAAGGGTAGGAGAGACAGAGACACAGTATCAATGGGAACCCCATCCCTGATGTGGCAACCTGCAGCAGAGAGGGATACCACAGAGGGGCCTGCACACAAGCTTGCCTGCCCTGGGGCACAGCAAAAACACAACGGTTTAAAAGGGCACCTAGACTATACTGGAAGGAAATCCATTTACTAATGGCAGAGCCTCAGCCAAATGGATGGGGAACTGCTGGATCTGTTTCTGGGATCAGAGGTACCAGAGAGTGCCACCTTTTGTGTTCCCCCTCCATCTTCATAGTGCAGTAGGAGCACGGTCTAGACACTCTAGTTGGTCTGCTAAAGCCAACCCCGTGCAAACAAGGCCCCTGGCCTACACCAGCTCCAGAAAGCCCCCCAAGGCACCCCAGACACGGTGCACAGTGGGGCTCCCCCGACCTGTGTCTGTCCCAGCTACAGCGGGCCTATCAAGGCACTCTGGTGGTGGCACATCCAGGACTCCCCTGGCCCAAACCCACTCCAGCCCCAGCCAGCTTGCCAAGTCTGCCTGACACACAATCTACACAGAGGATGCTCCTACACAAAACCATTCCTTTAAGACCAAGACAGCTGTTTCACCGAATTCATAGAAACAAACACATAAAGTCAAACAAAATGAAGAGAAAGAGAAATATGTTCCAAACAAAAGAATAAGATAAAATGTTAGAAAAAAACTCTAATGAAACAGAGATAAGTAATTTACTTTATAACAGAGATAAGTAAATTATTGATGAAGTAATTTACTTTATGACCATTTACAAAGTAATGGTCATAAAGATGCTCACAAAACTTGGGAGAAGAATGGAGGAACACATTGAGAACTTTAACAAAGAGAAAATGTAAGAAAGAACCAATCAGAGCTGAAGAATACAATAACTGAAATGAAAAATACCATAGAGGGAATCAACAACAGATTAGATGATACAGAAGAATGGATCAGCAATCTGCAAGCCAAAATAGTGGAAATCACCCAATCAGAACAGCAAAAAGAAAAAAGAATTTTAAAAAATAAGGACAGTTTAAGGGACTTCAGGGACAACATCAAGTATACTAATATTCATATTATGTGTGTCCCAGAAGGAGAAGGAGAGAAAGGGACAGAAAAATTATTTGAAAAAATAATGGCTGAAACAGACTTCTGGGTACAGGAAGCACAGAGAGTACTAAACAAGATGAACCCAAAGAGATCCATACCAAGACATGTTATAATTAAAATGGCAAAAGTTAAACAGAATCTTAAAGGCAGCAAGAGAAAAACAACAAGTAACATACAAAAGAAGCCCCATAAGACTATTAGCTGGTATTTTAGCTGAAACTTTGCAGGCTAGAGGGAGTGGTATGATATATTTAAAGTGCCAAAAGGAAAAAACAACCAAGAATATTCTACCTGGCAAGGTTATCATTCAGATTTGAAAGAGAGATAAAGAGTTTCTCAGACAAGCCAAAGCTAATGGAGTTTATCACCACTGAACCATCCTAACAAGAAATATTAAAGGGTCTTCTTTGAATGGAAAAGAAAAAGTCATAACTAGAAATAAAAAATATATATGAAAAAAATCTCACTGGTAAAGGCAAATATTTATTAAAGGCAGTGGATCAGCCACTTAAAAAGTTAGTTTAAAGGATGAAAGACAAAAATAGTAAAATAAATTATAACTATAATAAGTAGTTAAGGGATACACAAAATAAAAAGATATAAAGCATGACATTAAAAATATAACACATGGGGGCCGGCCCGGTGGTGCAAGTGGTTAGGTGTGCGTGCTCCACTTCGGCGGCCCGGGGTTTGCAGGTTCAGATCCCAGGCGTGCACTGACACACCGCTTGGTAAGCCCTGCTGTGGCGGTGTCCCATATAAAGTAGAGTGAGATGGGTACGGATGTTAGCTCAAGGCCACTCTTCCTCAAGAAAAAAGGGGAGGATTGGCATCGGATGTTAGCTCAGGGCTAGTCCTCCTCACAAAAAAATTAATAAAAAAAAATACATAAAGTGGAGTAAAAATGTAGTGCTTTTAGACTATGTTTGAACTTAAACAATTATCACCTGAAAATAGACTGTTATATATGTACACAGATACATATGAATCTTATGATAACCAAAAAATGAAAACCTACAATAGATACACAAAAAATAAAGAGAAAGGAACGCAAACATAACAGCAAGTAACACCATCAAATCTCAGGAAAGAGACAAAGAAAAGCAGAAAGGAATAGAGAAGAACTATAAAAACAACTATAAAACAACTAAAAAAATGGCAATAAGCATGTACCTATCAATAATTACTTTAAAAGTTAAATGCTCCAATCAAAAGACATACATGTGGCTGAATGGATTAAAAAATAAAAAGACTCATCTATATTCTGCCTACAGGAGACTCACTTCAAATCTAAAGACACCAAGAGACTGAGAGTAAAGGGATGGAAATGCAAATGCAAATGCAAACAAAAGAAAGCTAGGGTAGTGATACTCATATCAGACAAAATAGAATTTAAAACAGACTGTAACAAAAGACAAGGAAGGCCATTACATAATGATAAAGGGGTCGATCTAAGAGGATATAACATTTGTAAATATTTATGCACCCAACAAAGGAGCACCTTAATTTATACAGCAAATACTAGCAGACATTGTGTGAAATTAACAGTAATACAACCATAGTAGAGGACTTTAATACCTCATTTACAACAATAGATAGATTATCCAGACAAAAAATCAGTGAAGACACATTGGCCCTAAATAACACATGAGACTACATGGACTTAATAGATATATGCACAACATTCCATCCAAAAACTGCACAATACACCTTCTTTTCAAGTGCACATGGGACATTTTCCAGGATAGATCACATATTAGGCCACAAAATAAGTCTGAATAAATTTAAGAAGTTTGAAATCATATCAAGCATCTTTTCTGATGACCAAGTTATGAAACTAAAAATCAATTACAAGAAGAAAACTGGAAAAAACACAAACACCTGGAGACTAGACAATATGCTACTAACCAATGGGTCAATGAGGAAATCAAAGAGGAAATCAAAAAAATACCTTGAGGGGGCTGGCCCAGTGGTGTAGTGATTAAGTTAGTGCTCTCTGCTTCTGTGGCCCAGAGTTCACAGGTTCAGATCCCAGGCATGGACCTACATACCACTCAAGCCATGCTGTGTTGGCATCCTACATACAAAATAAAATAGAGGAGTATGGGCACGGATGTTAGCTCAGGGCCAATCTTCCTCAGCAAAAAGAGAAGGATTGGCAACAGACATTAGCTCGGGGCCAGTCTTCCTCACCAAAAAAAAAAAAAAAGATACCTTGAGACAAATGAAAATGGAAACACAACTTTCAAAAATCTATGGGATGCAGCCAAGGTCGTTCTAAGAGGGAAGTTCATAGCAATAGAGGCCTACCTCAAGAAACAAGAAAAGTCTCAAATAAACAATCCAACCTTATATATAAAGGAACCAGAAAAAGAAGGACAAACAAAGTCCAAAGTTAGTTGAAGAAAGGAAATAATAAATAACAGAGTGAAAATAAATGAAATAGAGACCAAAATAAAATAGAAAAGATCAATGAAACTGAAAGCTAGTTCTTTGAAAAGATAAACAAAATTGATAACCTTTTAGCCTGACTCATCAAGAAAAAAGAGAGAGGACCCAAATAAATAAAATCAGAAATGAAAGACGAGAAGTTACAACTCACGCTACGGAAATACAAAGGATCATGAGAGACTACTACAAACAATTATACACCGACAGATTGGAAAACCTGGAAAAAAAATAGATAAATTCCTAGAAACACACAATCTTTCAAGAACTTTCAATAAGAAATATTAATTCTGAATAGACCAATTACAAGTGATGAAATTGAATTAATAATTTAAAAATTACCAACAAACAAAAGTCCGGGATCAGTCCACAAGTGAATTCTACCAAATTCTTAAGGAAGAGTTAATATCGATCCTTCTCAATTTATTCCAAAAAAATTGAAGAGGAAGGAATGCTTTCAAACTCATTTTAAGAGGCCAGCATCACCCTGATACCAAAACTAGACAAAGACATCACAAATAAAGAAAATTATAGGCCAATATCTCCAATGAACATGGATGCAAAGATCCTCAACAAAATATTAACAAACCAAATACAACAATAGATTAAAAGGATCATGCCTTATGATCAAGTGGGATTTATTCCAGGGATGCAAGGATAGTTCATCATCTGCAAATTAATCATTGTGATACATCACATTAACAAAACAAAGGATGAAAATCATATGATTATCTCAATAGATGAAGAAAAAGCATTTGACAAAATTTAACATCCATTTATGATAAAAACTCTCAAGGACATGGGTATAGAAGGAACTTACCTCATACTAAAGGCCATATATGACAAACCCACATCTAACATAATATTCAATGGTGAAAAGCTGAAAGCTTTTCCTCTAAGATCAGGAATAAGACATGGATGCCTTCTCTCACCACTTTTATTCAACATAGTATCAGAAATCCTAGCCAGAGCAATTAGTCAAGAAAAAGAAATAAAAGCCATCCAAAATTGGAAAGGAAGAAATAAAGCTGCCAGTATTTGCAGATAACATGGTAGTATATATAGAAAAACCTAAAGACTCCACCAACAAATCAAAAATGCAACTTGATAAATGGGAGAAGATATTTGTGAATCACACATCTGATAAGAGGTTAATATCAAAAATATACAAAGAACTTACACAACTTAATATCATAAAAACAAACAACCCAATTATAAAATGGGCCAAGGGCTTGAATATACATTTTTCCAAAGAAGACATACAGATGGCTAACAGGCATATGAAAAGATGCTCAGCATCACTAATCATCAGGGAACTGCAAAACAAAACCACAATGAGATAATGTCTCATACCTGTCAGACAGCTATTATCAAAAAGACAAAAAAATAACAAGTGTTGGCAAGGATCTGCAGAAAAGAGAACCTTGTATACTGTTGGTGGAAATGTAAATTGGTGTAAATGTGGAAAACAGTATGGTGGTTCCTCAAAAAAATTAAAAATAGAACAACATGATTCAGCAATTCTACTTCTGGGTAGAAGAAGAAAATGAAAACATTACTTCAAAGAAATATATGCACCCCTATGATCCTTGCAGCTTTATTTACAATAGTCAAGCTACAGAAGCAACTTAAGCATCCATCAGTAGATGAATGGATAAAAAAGATATGGTATTTATACACAATGGAATATTACTCAGTCATAAAAATTTGAAATCTTGCCGTTTGCAACAACATGGATCGACCTAGAGGGCATTACGCTAAGTGGAATAAGTCAGAAATAGATTGATTTCATTCCTTATGATGCATATGATTTCACCATTATGTGGAATCTAAAAAAAACAAATGAATCAACAAAACAAAACAGAAACAGACTCACAGATACAGGAAAGAAACTGGTGATTACTAGAGTGGGGGGTGGTTGGGGGGCAAGAGAAATAGGTGAAGAGGATTAGAGGTTCAAACTTTCAGTTATAAAATAAAAAGTCATGGGGATGTAATGTACAACATAGGTAATATAGTCATAATATTATAATAACTTTATATGATGACAGATGGTTACTAGACTTATCATGGTGATCATTTTGTAAGGTATATAAATATCACATCACTATGATGTACACCTGAAACTAACAGGATATCTCATGTCAATAATACTTCAATAAAACAAATAAATAAATAGACGTAATTAAAAACTAATAATAAAAAATAAAAACAAAAAGTATAACAACAAAATCATTCAGCCAAACAAAATACATCTGTGGATTCCATGAGGCTTTTATGCCTCTCATTTGTTATGCCTGTTAGACTGGTAATATCATGTCAAAGATTGGCATTTTTTTTTCTCTCAAAAGGCAGATAGCAAATATTTTAATCTTTGTGGGCCATATGGTCTCTGTTACAACCACTCAACTCTACTGGTGTAGCACAAAAGAAGACATAGACAATATCTAAATATATGTGGGTAGACATGTTCCGATGAAATTATGTTTACTGAAACAGTGATGTCCAGATTCAGCCTGTGAGCTACAACTTGCCACCCCCTGTTATAAATGGAGCAATAGACTAAAAGTTAGTGATTAGAGTTCCAGTTCAAATTGTTATTCATGCAATTATTCATTGTTATTCAGTTATTATTCACTTATTACTTCAATCTGCAACAAGATTTACTTGTAAGTCACTTCTGCTCCGTTAGTTTGGATGTCTTTTTAAATATGCCCACACTTCTCCACAGAGAGATCTGCTATTTTTAAAAATATTAATGGTCCAATAAATACTTTCCAGGAAAATTATCTTTTACACTGTGGTTGGGTTGTACAAAAAAATCCACAAAGCAAAATATTGGACTCAGCTCTATTATCTGAATGTGATCAATAATGTACCTATGCTTTCTGGGGCCTTCCATATTCGAATATGAAGGGTCAATATTAGACACTCAAATAGAGGAGCATGCAAGCAACAACACATTATGGGATTTGGTAAATAAACCTACTTTTAACAGTGCTAAAAATTTAGTGATAATAACAGAGAGGGAAATTAAACCAGACATACCTATCAGAATGGAACAATTAACAATTAACAATGGACAATTGTTTTAATATAGAAACATAGATGGACCTTTAGTCATGAGGAAGCTATTCCATTGTTGTTTTGTGTTTGCTTGTTCTTTTACATTTTGTTTTGTTTGTTTTCAGTTTTTGTTTTAGGTATTCCTATAGCATGTAGATGTTGGTCTTAAGGAAGACTTTGTGAAATTTTTGAGTGTTTCATGAAGACATTCATTTGAACAAATGACTATAACTTTCATGCCTAACCCTCCCTTTTACTCTCCCTGAAAAACAACATTTTGCATGAATTAGGATTAATTGCTCTGTGGTTGGTTTGGATTTATATTTTTCAAAATGAAGAAGGCATTATCTGGATCTCTACTACTTGCTCATTTGGTGAATGTCCAGGACTATTTATCTTAGAATGTAAATGTTCTATTTTCTATCCTAGCAGGTTAGTTACTTAGTAACTTAGTTGTTTGACTTTTTTATTGTCTGGGGAAGAAATTAGCTTTTTAACATATATCCCTTTTTTTAACACAAGGCAGAAATGTATTCTTCTTAGGCAGAAGGAATACTCTCCATAGCAATTTTTGAAGAAGTTTTCCTACATATTTTAAGTGATTAGTTAATCCAGTGAAAAATTGAACTAATGTAAGGATGATCTTATTTTCATTGCCTTTGGTTACCACACTATGGAAAATACTGAAGAAAAGGTTCAGAGTATTTAGAAAGAGCAAATATCTTAAAAATGACATTTCATTCTATGAAAAGACCTTTAGCTTTTGTAGAGCTAGATACTTAAATAATTGTGAAATTTAAATTTGAAATATATTCTACTTTTGGTTATTTCCTTATGAGTGTGTTTGAAATAACTGGGCTGTTATCTGTTTCTACAACATTCCTTCTCATTGCGTAATACTTCATGCCCTAGCAAAGGAGTTTCATAAACTATTATCTTCCTTTCTAGCTTATTACATTGTTCACAGCAGTGAGTAACACAGCTGCTGTTGCAATGCTGTTTCTCTCATAAGCTTTTTGGCTTTGATTTTTCTAATGTGTTTCTACAAAAAATGTATATTGTATGTATATTTAAGAACAATTTAGCAAATGCTTAAAGTCATGAGAAAATTAAAAATCAAAGATGGATAAATTTTTATTACTGTAGCTGAATATAGCCCTTCAGTTTGTAGAAATTTCAAAATGAACTAAATTAAATATCTTCAACTAAGTACTGTGTTATTCCCTGGGGTGTGTCTATTTTAATTACGTGTACTCTATGTAATTGTTCTAAACTGAACTCAATGTTAATGCTATGAAAACATTTGCTGTATAGCTATTAACATGATCTTCCAGAAGATATACTAGAATGCTAGATGGAATTTTACAAAGATTATGACAAATACAATTATAAAAAGTTAGAAAATTCTGTAAGACGTATACTTTAACCATGGCTATTTCTGAATCAGTGACAGCAATGGGATAATTTTTCTATTACTAATTTTACAATTTCTTGCAGAAAATATATATTATTTTATAATCCAAATCAATGTGGTTTTACACACTCAATTACTATTGAAAGAATGATCCCAAGTTGTCTTCTGTATCATTTTACTCTACCACTTAATATTCTAAAAGATTCTTTAAGGGCTTGCAAATGAAGTCCAAGACACCTACCTTGGGAATAGCTAGTCACTTCCCAACCTCCAAACAACCTTGACACAACTGCCCCCCAATAAAACATAATTCAATTAATTAATTTTCTCTGTATTTTTTTATTGAGAGTATCACTTACTTAAAGGATTATTTCATTTGCTTCATCCTTAATTTTTTTGTCAAGAAATTTAACTAACATTAATATTTTTTAATAAACTCTTCTAATTATTAATTGATGAAACAATGCAATTATCAAGTCATTCATTTTGGTAATTCCTTGTAAATTTATTTAATGATAATAAATTCCAGGCACTATACTTTTTTTAAGGATTTTACATTACACTTCTCATAAAAACAGGACAGATGGAAAGAAGGAAGAAAGAAAGGAAGGAAGGAAGGAAGGAAGGAAGGAAGGAAGGAAAAGTGGAAGGGAGAGAAAGAAGAAAAGAGGTTTGTTCTACTAAAACACAAAATTCAATAGAGTAAATTTGAAGATCTAATTGGCTTTATTAAATGATTCGTAAATTGGGCAGCAGAGAGATACTCGGAGGGATTACACAACATGGAAGGCTTTTATAGAAAGGAGGGAAGGGCAGGAAAGGAAGTCCTCAGCAAGGAAAAAATGAAAGTTTATTGGAGGAAAGTAAAAGTTCAGATGACAATGGCTTCTCATTGGCTGAGCTGTGGTGATTTCCATTGGCTGGGGTTGTTGCTGGGCAAGAAGAAACTCTTCCTTCCTCCTGCTGGAGCTGTAAAGTAGTTGCACTTCCTGTTTAGGAGAACAAGGTACATCTTTTCCTGTTGGGGTTGGTAACTGACATCTTCCTATATGGAGTAATTGACAACGAGTGGTAGGGCAGGAGAGCTCCCTCTACAGGCATTCCAAATTCCAATTTTAGTTGAGGTTTCCTTTATTAATTTTAACAGTTTTCCCCTTTTGATCAAGATCTTTCTCCAAAAGCATTGGTTATCAAGTGTCAGGTTTTCCAAATTCAGTAACCTTTGTCCCTTGGTTCCAGGAAGGACCTGGTCTGGATGTTGTGTCCCATGTCAGAGGGAAAGTGCATGGACTAGAAACCACTTGAGACCAAGTTTGAGTAACAAGGAAGGGTAGTAGGGAGAACTCTCAGGCATATCTTACCCAAAGTCTATATTCAGTCAATGTTGTAGGTGTTGGAAATCATCTTGAAGCACTGAGTTAGCATTGCCTTATTAGGTACATAATTTTTACAAAGATGAAACAAGCAATAGGTACAGAACTTAATAAGTATACAGAGAAGAATTAAAAACAACCTAACAAATCCAGTTTGTAAGATGGTTTTAAACCAGGAGCCTAGATGATGGTAACCAGCTAAATAAATCAGAAGACCATGGATGGTCAGGTGAAATTTGCTGTAGCCAACATGCTTGTTCCCTAAGTTTATGAATTGGGTTTTGACTTCTCCAGAGGCATTTATCTTTGTGCAACAGGATATTTTTGCTATCGCACAGATACCTCCTTGCTCAGCAAGCAGATAATCAAGGGCTATACAATCATCCCAAACTATTTTAGCCAATGAGTCAAGAAGTCGTTGCTGAACTGACTGCTTTGGCTGTGGAATTGGCCAATGCCCTTGATGTTAGGGAGCCATTTCCAATTATTTGTTCATTGGCCCTTACTCTGATCCACAGAAAGAAAGCTCTCCCTGTGGAGGCAAACCCAGAATCGCATACACCTCCTGGAAGTTCCCATTAAAGGCAATTATAGAGGTTTGATGGGACAAACCAATGGGAGGCTTCCATTTAGTTATAGGGAAAGAATAGAACAGTGAATGCAGCATGTGCACACTGTCCTTTTATTCTCCAGCTGTCAAGGCAATGAGGTGCCCAGGCATAAAGGCCATTACCCAAACCTCCATGTACAAAGAGGTAACTTGGAGGTGTGTACAAGGCTCTTGTGTAAGTGAAGACATTCGGGGACCTATTCATTAGTATAGTATAGAGGTGTTAGCATCATTCAACCAAGACTCAGATATTGTATCATTCCACATTAAAATACTACCTACATATAGTTGCATTTGGAATTCCAGCAAAGTTATTTAGGGGAAACTAAGAGGTCATTGCTGTCTTGGTTTCTGATGACAAATCCAACAATTGGAGAGGTTTGCCCTTTATGCAATAGATTGGGAAATGCAGACAAGGACATTGTCTTTCCAAGAAAGAGAGGGAGAAAATAAAGTAAGAAATAACAGTGAGGAAAAGGTGTACAGGCCTAGTCTAGTCATCTTGAGAAACTCTCTCCTTCAGATGTCATTTACTTCAGTTCCTGGAAATATTAAATTTGAGATCACTGGACAGTGTGCAGGTCCAGTCAGGGCATGGTGCCTTCTTTAGGTGTGACACATGAATCCAAAAATCCACTCCCCAGAGTTGGCAGCACAAGAGTTAGTCAACAGTACCTGATAAGAACAGTGATAATTCCAAGTAGTTTGCAAGGCTTTTGTTAAAACTCATATAATTTGCCCCATAAAGGGGGTGCTCAAGTGGGAAACATATTCTCTAACGGTTTCTTTGCCACTGTGAGGGCATGAGTCTTGAGATAGGGAAAGGCTTCAACCCATCTAGAAACCCATGCTAAGTGGCAGTTGAATGAAGGCCAGCTACAGGTGTTCAAAGGGTCCAGTGGGAGGATGTCTGAGAGGCCTCTGGGGGCAAAAATAATTTTTACAGGATTATGGACCTGGCAGATCCAACGTTGCTGGTAGACTGTTTTGCAATTTTGTAGAAATCTCCCTTCCAATGTTGATTCATAATTTGGGTCGTCTTAAATGCACTATGGTGGATGAAGGAATGCAAAAACTGAAAAACGGGGTTTGCCATGGAGCTGGGAAGAACTAAGCATCTGTCTTTGGGTTTCCCACAGCCCCAAATGTTCATTTAATTTACAGCCATTGTTTACCCTTCTTAATTTCTCTGATTCAGTTGCAGACTGTTGCTATGTTACAAGGACATCAGGAATGCAAAAGTCTGGTAATGAGGGGTCATTTTTTGCAGACGCAGAATGGACTTCATCCACATGTGTTACAATCTTTATAGAGTCTGTTGCTGCTGAAGTCAGGTCATTTTCCTGATACTCCGATTCAGTCCTTTTCGTGTGAGTTTCAATTTTGATGACAAAGACCTAGTTCAGTTTTATGAGCTTCCTTTCTATGAATCTTCTTGAACATGAAGCATCTTTGCAAAGGCATCAGAGTAATTATAAATGAAAAGACTTAAAAAATGGTTCATTATAATGCAATTGACAAAGAAATTTGGTTATTTATGAGACACACAACATTTTAATAAAATAACTAGAATGATGACTGATAACATTATACCAAGACATATAAGGATTTTAGAAATTTCACACAATTCCTAGCACACTTATAGCCTATATAAACAGAGCATATACAGAAGGATTCCAATCTTAGCCAGTCTTGACCGCATATAAAATTTCTTCCCCATATTATTTCCAGTAGTTTTAATTACATGTGTTAGAATTTTTAACTCCAACTAAGAAGTAAGCAATTATAAACTCTTTTACATTAGCATTCTGTAGATTGGCAGACATAAATATTTTTATAATTTTTATAATGTCTACAAATACATGCCTTTTTATAGAAGAATTCTCAGCAAGACATAAGAGATGTTTACTAATAGACCAAATTTTATCTTTAGTTTCTCTGAAATAAGAAGGCAAAAGTCAATAAACTTATGTTCAGTAATTAATTTTCAATATTTTATCTTACTGGGGAATGATCTACATATTCAATAAGTATCATTTAATTTAACTTAGCAAAACTCTAAAGTTTAAGGTTGCTGAAAAGATTTGGGAAACTTATTTGAAAAGTTTATCTAAAAAAAACTTTTATTCTACTTATATTTAATTTACTTGCTCTTAACAATTAAGTTTAGATTACTTATGACTATTTCATCACACTGAGTTATTTTTCTTGTTGACAAATTTGTAAGCCTAGGTAGAATAAAAGTAATATATTTAATGCTGACCACACTAAAGACATGTCTATTTTAATTAAACCAATAAACTTAAAATAGCTATTATTTACAAAAATTTATCTTAGATCACATGAACTTGAAAGAATGTTTGGGTTAGTTTTCTTTTTATATTTCTAAGAACTTCAGAATGCACAATCCTTATAAGCACTTGCCTTCCTTGCCTTCAAACCATCCAAATAGAGCTCTCTTACAAATCAGTTTTAGCAATACAATCCAGAGGTAGAAAAATATCTCATGTTTACTGTATACATATATGAACATACACACAAACACAAACAAATGCAACAGAGATCTTATAGCTTTTGTTTTGGTGTTTGTGGAAAGGACATTCAAGATTTTTTTATTAGCCTAATTTCCAAATCCCTCTCCTCTTTCTGATGGGAAACATTTGCATTTTAAAGAATGGTTCTTAGGTCCTAGAGAAGATGAGGATAGAAAATTTACACCACAAAGGCACGGATTAAATGCAGGACAGTTCTGTTTCCAATGTCCTGATTTTTCTAAGCATTTTGAGAGGAATAGATGAGGTTTGAGGGATTGGCAAAGGGGTGAGTAGACTTTAACTTTTACAGCCACACCTTTGGCCTCTCAGAGATTTGCAAGACAAAGACAACTGTTTCCAGTTCCCCAAAGAACTGGATTGCAGCCTGAATGATAGAGGCTGATATGTCCTTCCAATTACCTTACCTCCAATTTGCTTCTTTCCCTCTAAGTATATAGTTTTACTTTAGCATAGAGGAAAAGGTAAAAAAAAAAAAAAAAAAAAAAAAATTCCTATCAGGCTCTGAATATCTGTTTCCAATTTGGCTAAGTTTCTAATCATAAAGTTATTAAATCCTTTAAAATATCAAGTTTCAACTGGGACAAACAGTAAATATTTCTGGCAGATCAAATATTCCCATTAATTTTAATTTTAGTTTCCCCTTGTCTGTTTAAGGGAGTAACAGAGCAGTGTGGGAGATCAAAATTGGCCACCTCAAAATATGTCACTTTACCTTGATTATTTTCTCTGAAGGACGTTTGAGCTTCCCCTCCCAAACTGCCTAAAGAATTTAACATAGAAGGCCTGTTACAGGAAGGAGCCACTACCATATGTTAGCTGTAGTATAACGTAAAATAGATGCAATAAGAAAGGCACCAACAAGCCCATCTTATCAAAAATTCTGTCTCTCCAGCCACATTCTCTATAGGTGGCCCTGTAAGGAGTTGTCTGACAAACATTTGCATTTCCATCTCCATGTGAATTGTCTTCTTCCCCTGTTAAATCCCAAAACACTACCCCAACATCCTCCTTTGTCTATGCTATTTAAGGTGAAACCTCTGCCATTTGTTGAGAAACTCAGTTTCCCTGGTTTCTCCCATGTATATATGTTATTAAACTTTGTTTGATTTTCTCCTGTTATTCAGTCTCATGTCAATTTAATTTGTAGCCTAGCCAGAAAGGACCCAGAGTGGGTAGAGGATAGTCTTCCTCCCCTTAAGCAGTTTACCAGGGAATCCCTCAGAGTTCTGTCCACTTTGGGCAGAGCGCATATGGGGGCCATCACCTGGAGACAGATGTGAGAGTATTTGAGAATAATTTGCATAGGACCCATGAGGACAATCTCTTTTCTAGTGTCCCAGTTGACAATAATTGAGACATTAATCTGTGGACCAGCATTTTTTTGAAGGTGAACTCCCAGGGAAGTGCAATCCAGGAGACCTTGGTGTTATTTTGGGTCTCTTTCCTTGGAGCTTTTGAAGGTGTATAGCTATTACCCTAGTGGATTTCTGTTTGCAGTCTTGCTCTAAGGTCCTTTCAAAATGCAAAGTATCATTATGAGTTCAGACAGAACTGTGGTTTCCTTAGGTTTAGGAAATTCTTTGACTATAGCTCTTATTGAAACCTGTAAACAGCCATTGACAATTAGGTAGCTAGTAACTAGAGTTTTTCCCCCTTTTTTGCAATTACTGATTATAGCTTTTAGTTGTTCACTTGCCCGTTGTTAACTGTGCTGCTGAGGCAATATGCTATCTGACTCCAACTAGGTTCCTACAGATAACATCTCTCTGACAGCTGAGTCACCATGGTAATGGGAGTTTGAGCTGTTTTTCAGGAATTAGGACCCTGTTGTCCAGTTCAGGCCAATTGAGGCCACCAACACATCAACGGGGTTCACACAGATGCCCAATAAGTGACCTTTTGATGTCAAGATGCTAAAAACTCCACACTCAGATCATGCTAAGGCCACCATTTTGTGAACATGTGTCCTATCAAGAGGCATGAAGTTTGACTATGCTTGGGAAGATCATCAATTACCTCAAGTCTCCTCACCTCCAATAGTCTATCTCCACACTTCAGACCACCTTGCCCCCAACCCATAAATATCCCTGAGTCCCTATTTTGGGGAGGTGGAGTTGAGACTCTTTCTCCTGTTTCCTCACTTGGCTGCCTTGTGATTAAACCCATTCTATGCCACAATCTTGTCCTCTCAGTGTTTGACTTTCCGGGTGACGGGCAAAAATGAACCTAGTTGGGTAACATTAATTCAGTCTTTGACCAAGGGGTGAAAGACATCTGAGGGGGCTCGTCTGCAGACTCAGGTAGTTTTATCTTAAATTGTAATTGTTTAATTGTCTCTTCAGAGTAGAAAGATGGTTGAGACAGAGAATTAGTAAAACATGAGTACTAAGGGGAAAAAAGACAACGGGGGTAGTAGGAGCCCATAGTCACATCCATCCTATCGTCTTTTGTTTTAGGTACATTTTGTCTGTTTAATCTTTCTTTAGCCTTTTGTAATGAGCCTTTTAATGAAGCTATTTTAGAATCTTGAACCCTTTTGTATGCTTCTGCAAACCAGTTAAACATCCCATTCTGTCTGTTCTACTTGGGATCTTTTGCTCTCAAATGCATTACTTAAATGAGCAATTTTATCTCATTGGAACATTTCCCATAAAGGCTATTGTAATTCTAGGTCAATTTTAGCAAAATTTTTCCATATTTCTAGATATCTACAGCTTCCAAGACTAGTTTTTGAATATAAAATAAGTAGATGTGACGAAAGGTAGCATATTCAATTCTTTGGATATAAAGGATCCCATTTCTTTAGCTAGCCTTCATCCACACAAAACAAGACAAATACACCTGTGCATCTTAATACATAGCAGTAACCAAGAGACATTACTGTGTTCTGGCCAAAAGAAGGCCTTGTGCGTACTGTCAATTCCCATGAAACCTTAAACTTGTGAAAGGATTTTACCAGCAAATCCCAAGGAAGGGAGACTGCTGACTAATTCCAAACAAAAGGGAGAACTGAAACTGACACCAAGTTTCCAGCATGTAATCTGGCAGCAGATTTTAATCCGAATCTGGGAATAGAATTAGGGGTTGGGGTTTTCCACTTAAAAAATTGGCAGTAACCAAGTGATGTTACTTTGTCCTGGGAATTGAAAGGAAGGCCCTCTAAAGGGAAGCCAATTAGATCAAGAGCTCAAATGCAAAGAGAGAGCAGAGCTCAGACCAAGAGGAACTTAGCAATGGCCATCAGAAATGGCAAGAAAGTGACCTCAAAAGGATTCATGGGAGCCATGCCTGTGTTTCTCATTGTCTCTGAATGATGTTGGAAATTAGCTTCAGACCCAGTCACTGCCACCAATCTTTTAAAAAACAAAATTTGACTGAGTAAATCTTAAGATCTAATTAGCTTTATTAAATGATTCATGAATCAGGCAGCTTCTCATCTAGCAAGCAGAGAGATACTCCAAGAGGTTACACATCATGGAAGGCTTTTATAGTAAGGAGGTTGGGACAAGGAAAGGAAGTAATTAGCAAAGAAAAAATGAAAGTTCATTGGAGGAAAGTAAAAGTTTGGGTGACAATTGCTTCTCATTGGCTGAGCCATAGTGTTTTCCATTGGCTGGGCTTGTTGCTGGGCAAAAAGGAAGTCTTCCTTCTGCTGGAGCAATAAGTGGTCATACTTTCTGTTTGGGAGTACAAGGTCTGTCTTTCCCTATGGGGGTCAGTAACCAATGCTTCTTCCTATTGGCTTCAGTAACTGACATCTTCTTCTTTGGGATAATTGACAATGAGTGGTAGCACACGAAAACTCCTTCTATAAGCCTTCTCACCTCCAATTTTAGTTAAGATTTCCTTTATTAATTTTAACAGTTCCATAATCACTCAACTCTCTGCTTTGGGGCAATTTCTGACTGCAGTGGAAAGCTAGAATCTCTGCAATTTATGAGGGTGTTGACTGGCTGAGGATTCAGACATTATAGCTTGAGAAAGCTGAAGTAGACATCAGATGATGGAGCTGAGTTGACAAGGGCCCCCAGATGTTCACGTCTGGGCTATGGTAAGTTCATAGCTGAGGGCAGTACTCAACATGAACAGAGAAAGACTAACTGAGGCTTTCCAAGTAGCAGCTACTATACAGTAGAAAATGAGAAATGAGAATGAGAAAACAGAGATCAAGCATTCTTGGAGGAAAAACAGTGCTAGGGGACATTTTGTCCTCACTCAGCCAGAATACATAGATTATTTTAAACCCTCATTAATATCCTTGATATCCAACTAAGACAATGCAAAGGCCTGAACCTGAAACATAAGAACCATGCCTTAGAGTAAGATCTACAAACCAAATTGTAACCAGAGAAACAAATTTTGAAGTTTGAGTAGTGTTGAGTTAGAGGAGTTTGCCAAACACTTTGAAATTTCCACAGAGCCAGACTAAAAGGCATGAAACCAAGTCTACTGAAGATTGAGGTGATAAACCAGTAATTGCTGCTAAACCAAGAACCAAACCTCTTTCAAGAAACATGACAAACTGAGATACTTTAGAGCATATTAACACAATGTCCAGTAGGCTATCAACTCATTAGACATACAGAGAAGTGGCAATGAATTATATATGGTCAGCATAAAATTAAAAGCAGTGAATAGAAGCTGAGTATGAGATGATCCAAATGATAATCTCAGCAGGCAAAGGCTCTTATGTAGTTTTTAAAAAGATGTAAAAAAATTAAAAGAAAACGTATTCAAAGAATTTAAGGCAATATGAGGGAACAGAGAGAAAATCTCAGCCAAGACATGAAAGCAAAGGAATAGAAACAAATGGAAATTCTAGAACTGCAAACTAAAAATAGTGAAATGAAAAAGTCAAAGAATGGGCTTAACAGCAGAATAAAGAGTCACTGAATTCCAACACAGGTTAAAATGGATTATCCAATATGAAAAACAAGGAGATAATAGATTGAAAGAAAATGAACTGAGCCTCAAGAATCTGTGGAGAGGCAGGCCCCATGGCCTAATGGTTTGTTTGTTGTGCTCTGCTTCAGCAGCCCAGGTTTGGTTCCCAGGTGCAGACCTACACCACTCATCAGTGGCTATGCTATGGCAGTGACCCACATACAAAATAGAGGAAGATTGGCACAGATGGTAGCTCAGAGCGAATCTTCCTCAAGCAAAAAGAAGAAGATTGGCAATAGATGTCAGCTTAGGGCCAATCTTCCTCGGCAAAAAAAAAAAAAAAAAAGTAATAGGAGTCTCAAAGGGATATGAGAGTTGGATTGGGGTACAAAAATATCTGAAGAAATAATAGCTAAACAAGTTTGATGAAAATTTGAGGACTTAGAGATCCAACAACCTTAGTGAATACCCAGTATAATTAATATGAAAAGAAACACATCAGGCATATTATAGTCAAATTGCTGGAAAATATACATAAAGAGAAAATCTTGAAAATAGTCAAATTGTATTTTTTTTCCTTAGGCTTCTTTAAAATGTTCTCTTTGTCTTCAATTTTCTGAAGTTTGGTTATGATATACCTAGGGGTAATTTTTTAATATTTATTCTTACTGGTGTTCTCTGAACTTCCTAAATTTGTGGTTTCATGTATAGCATTAATTTTGGAATGTTCTTGGCCATTATCACTTCAAATATTTTCTTTGTTTTGTTCTCTCTTTATTCCTCCTCTTGTATTCCAATTACATGTATATTAATGTCTTTTGAAAATTTTCCACAATTTTTGGATGTTTTGATTTTTTTTCATTCTTTTATTCTTCCTCTGTTTCAGTTTAGGAAGTTTCCATTGACCTATCTTCAAGTTCATTGATTCTTTTCCTTTTCCATGTCCAGTCTACTGATAAGCATATCAAGATAATTTTCATTTATGTTAGTGCTTTTGATTTTTAGCATTTCCCTTGATTAGTTCTTAGAATTTCTCTCTCTCTGCCTATGTCACCAATCTCTTCTTGTATGTTGTTTACTTTTTTTTTTTTTTTTTTGTGAGGAGATCAGCCCTGTGCTAATATCCGCCAATCCTCCTCTTTCTTTGCTGAGGAAGACGGCCCTGGGCCAACATCTGTGCCCATCTTCCTCCACTTTATATGGGACGCCGCCACAGCATGGCCTGCCAAGCAGTGCGTCGGTGCACGCCCGGGATCCGAACCAGCGAACCCCGGGCCGCCGCAGCGGAGCGCGCGCACCCAACCGCTTGCGCCACCGGGCCGGCCCCTATGTTGTTTACTTTTTACATTAGAGACCTTAATTTTTTAATCCTAGTTATTAAAAATTCCCTATCTAATAATTCTAACATCTGTGTCATATCTGAGTTGAGTGCTGATGCTTGCTTTGTCTCTACAGTCTGTGTTTTGCCTTGACTTTTAGCATGCCTGTAATATTTTGCTGACAGGGAGACATGATGAATTTAGTAATACGACCAGAGGTTTGGCTTCAGTGTGAGATTTCACGCCCCTGTCCTTGCTCCCACTTTTGATTTGGGGTTTCTCTTTGTACTGCTCAGAAAGAGTCTGTGCCTTGCCGTTCTTTGAGCTATAATCCATTGTTGTTATACCGAAGCCCTGTTGATGCAGAGACAAGTAGTGGGGGAAGGAAAGTGTTTCATAATCTTCCAATTAAATTTGTTTTTTGTGGGCCAATGTCTTTGTCTTCTGACCTCTCAAATATTTCTTCTCGCATAGCTTCTCCCATTGTCAGGTTTTGAGTTCTCTCTCTGAAGATCTAGACCAGTTTTCCCAAAGAGAGCATTCTATTCTCAATCTGAGGTTGTAGTATAATTATCTCTCTCCATCTCACCTGGCTGCTACAAACAAAAGTAAATCATTTCTAGACCATTATAACATCGTTCAGTTTCTTAAATTATCCATACAATATTTCATTCATAATGGTATTTGATTAACAAAAACCAGTGTCAAATGAAAACACTAAAACAATTTAGCAGTTGATGCGATGTCTTTTATTCAAGGGAAAGCAATTCAGGGATTGAGGGAGTGCAGTACCTCACGAACAGTGGAGCACTCTTCCTAAGGGATTTTGGGCAAGAACGAGCTTTACAAAGTGTTAGAAGCTGCGATAGGGAAACAGGGCATGATTTGCTGAGGTTGTGTATCTGACCTTATTTAGAAAGATCAAGGAACAAAGAAATAAATATTGAGCCCAGAGTTGGCTTGGCACTTGAGAATTGGCTGACTGTATAAACTAAATTTCTAGTCAAGTGGAGCATTTACAGGAACATAAAAGTTCAGTTTGCTGATGTGACACCCAAGGCAGGAGTGGCTCCATCTTGGGCTTACGAATTATTTCAACACCAGGAATGGAAAAAGAAAACAACCTTTCAAAAGAATTTCAAAAAAATCAAAAGAAAATTGATAATGATGGACTATAGAGGAGTCAAATATTGGACTTACAATAAATAGACTTTAAAATATCTGTTGACTAATTAACTCACTAAATTAGATGACAAGATACATGATCTCATCAGAAAAGTTAATATTATATAAAAATTCAAATGCATATTTAAGAAAGACAAAAATACAATAACTTAAAGAAACATCTCAATTGCTGATTTGGAGAGTAGACTGGACCATAAAAAAGAGAGGAGTAGTTAGCTAGTAGATAAGTCAGAATAACAATATTCAGATTGAAACAGGATAGAAACTAAAAGGATAAAAATACGGAAAGAAGAACATAAGTTCAAGATATGGTAAAGAGATCTAAAGGTGCATGTGTGTGGTGATGGATTGTAATTAGTCTTTGGGTGGTGAACATGATGTAATCTATGCAGAAATAGAAGCATAAGGATGTACATCTGAAATTTATATAATGTTATAAACCAATGTTACCACGATGAAAGTAAAAAGAGAGATCTAATGTATCTGTAACCTAGATATGTAATCTGTCTAAAAACTCTTCAAACATCAATTTTTTAGTCAACTGTGGTTTCTTCTGGAACCATAATTTAAAGTCATACAACTCAAAATTTTCCAGACTTGATACAAGAAATCAAGGCAAAGAAATAAGAAATTCTATAGACACATTGTGGTAACCTTACTGAAAACTTAAAAAAAAAAAAATCCTTAAAAGATGACCAGAAAAAAACCAAAACAAAACATTGTTTTCGAAAAGGCACCAATAATACTAGAAGTTGACTTCTCAACAGAAGCAATGAAAGACAGACAATGAAATTTAATTAATGTTCCTCTAAATAATCCATGGTAAAGAAAAAACAAAATAAAAATATTTATAACTGATTGATAATAAATACACAGTAAATCAAAATCTGTTGTACTTCGTCATGTTTAGAAAAATAAATGTGTGGTGTTAAATGTATATATTGGAAACAAGGAATTTACAAGATCAACAATCCAGGTATATATTACAGCAACATAGAATATTAATAGTAACTTAATTTTTAAGATAATGAAATGATGTAATAATGAAGAGAGGAAATTAGCAAAAGAGAAAACTAAACATATAATATACAGAATAACAAAAATTTCGTTCTTTGGAAAAAAGACAAATAAAATTAATAAAACTTTAACATTATTGAACAAAAAAAAAGTGATTAGGCACAAATATCCAATGTAGGGAATTAAAAATAGAAATAAGTGCAGGCCCTATAGCTATTGAAAAGATAAAATGGTATTATGAACAATATCATGGCAATGAAAATTTAAATGAAATGATGAATCTTTGTAAAACCAAAATTTACTACTAATGATACAAGGAGTTACAGAAAACTTGAATAGTCATAGCTATTCAAGAAATTGAATTCACAATTAATAAGCTTGAAAAAAGAATTCTAGGCCCAGCTAGCATCATTGATAAAGTGACACAAAATTTTAAGTAGGAAATAAAGTTAAAATGACACAATTGCTTCCAGAGAATAGAGAAACAGTAACATCTCCTTAAATACTTTCCTCTGTACTTTTAAAATTTATACAAAGGAGACAGACTACACAATAGAAAAAGGAGCAAATTCTTGTACGTGGGTTTCCAAAAAGAACTAAATGGCCAAAAAACATAAGAGAAGATGCTCATCCTCATTTGTTATCAGAGATACGAAAATGAAATCATAATAAGAAGCCATTTTGTATGTATTAGATTAGTTAAAATCAAGGAAACTAACAATTGTAAACTTTGGCAAAGATATGGAGAAATTAGAATTCTTATGCAATGTTGAGAGTGTAAATGTGTACAATAACTCTGGGAAATTATTTGATGGTACTTACTAAAGTACATATATGCAAAGCATTTTTTCAATTTCTCTTATAAGTATGTAAATAACATAAATGCATGCAAATGTGCCCCCCTACATCAAAAATGGACAAGTATATATATAATAGCACCATTTATGAAAGGCAAAATTTGAACGTTCACTAACAAATATAGCGTTATATTCATACATTAAAATACTATACAACAATAATGAATAGACTATTGCTACACTCAACAACATGAACAAATCTCACAAACACAATGTTTAATGAAATAAGTCAAACATGCCCCCACCTCTGAAAGTTTCACTTTATTATTTCACTTATATAAAAGTCAAAACCAGGAGAAACATATTTATGGTGATAGAAGTGAGAATACCGGTTATGTTTATGAGATAGTAAGAGTCTGAAAAGGACTTTTCAAATGTGGGCCATTTTTAACTTCTTTAACTAGGGGATGCTTATAAAGGAATGTGAATTTGTGAAAATTAAAACAATAAGCAAAAGACATGAGCAAAAGGTGATTTTTGAGAGAGTAATTTTCCTCCAAATTTAAATACAGATATAAACTAACAATTCTTTTTAGTATTCTTTTAGTACAATGTAAATTAAATGTTTTACATGTATCCTTAAAAATTAATTTTGAGAGGAAAGAGGGTTAAATGAAACAAAGGATTATCCAGTGGAATAGAAGGGTTAGGAGGAGGTTTTGTTTCCTAGAATTAAAAACAAAAACAAAACATGTTTTAAGAAGTAGAGTGTGGCTGACTGTGTTGAATATTTCTGAGACTTTTTGAAAAACTCAGACCAAGAAGAAGCTTTTGGATTTGGCAATTTGGGGGTTATTTTTTACTTTCCTAGATCAATTTAAGTAGAGTGATAGATATAGAAACAAGTAGAATCTCTTAGATTTTAGACTCAAAGAAACTTGGAGTCATAAATAACATGAGGTTAAGCCCTCCCATTCACTGTGAGCTGCCGGTGAGGCCAGCATGAAAGAATCTTGCTTGTGGACTTACTGACATTAGTTGACATCACAAGCCATTCTGGTGAGATCATCAACTTTAATGCTAGTGGACTGAAAATGTCAACAAAAACACAAAATTTTTCTTTCAAGCGATTGAGTTATATCCAGAACATATAGATAGGATAATCTAATGAAATTAATTAATTTAATTCATGGAAATTATTTCAAACATGTAATATAGAACACAATATTTAGTGTATGTCCAGAAACACAATTTGCATGTTGGCATATGTTATTAATGAACTATTAATGAACATGATTATTCATTAATGAATTAACAAATAAGATTAAAACCATAATCTCAAGGTGAAGATTCCTTCAAACTATTTTTTCTTTTAGTTTTGAACATGAGAATTTGGAGACCTAAATCTTGCTTTATATCTATTTAAAATATTTAAATTTTATAAAATTATGGCTAACTTATTTAGATATTTATATCTATGCAAAAAGTATACAGCAAACTTGGTAGAGAGATTTCATAGAGTGAATTCTTAATAAACAGTTTATGATGACAGCAGACCAGAGATTATATAATTCACATTCCCAGAATCAGATAGCTTTTTTCTCTTTCCAAGATAAAGACTACTTTCCTAAACCAACTTATTGGAACACATTGATATTTCCATGGGAGAAACCGATGAGATTCCCAACTTAGTCACCACCACCTGTGCCTGGGATTAGATGCAGAAGATTTTTTTTATGCAAAAGATTTTCCACTTTCTATTCCATCTTAGTGAACTTGACAGCGGTTTCTTAAATAGAACACCATTAACAAAGCATCAAGAAATCAGGAAAAACCGTCGATGTATTTGGACTCACCTGGTCTATGATTCAAAGTAAACATCACTTATTTATTCTTTCGTTATGATTCTTCTTTGAAAACTCTGCATCTAATTTTGTGTGCTTGCCCTACTCTTCTGACTTATCAATTATATCATTTAGTTTCTCTGGAAGATCCTGTGATTTATCAACAATGCCTGATGGGCTTAGGGAACCAATAATGATATGTAGCATTTTTTAATGATTATGATTCTGGTAGCCAAGATCAACATAGATTTGTTAAACTGAGGACTATTAAGTACTCCTCTAAAAATATATGTAACTTGAGGGAAAGTTCATGGATGAAACTTGAAAACATTAAGGTCAGTGAAAGAAGCCAGACACAAAGACCACATATTGTGTGATTCTCTTTAAATGAAATGCCTTGGATATGCAAATCCATAGAGAAAGAATGCATATTAGTGGCTACCAAAGACTAGAGGAAGGAGGAGACTACTGATGGGTAAAGTGTTACTTTTGGGGTAAAAAGAATGTTCTGGAATTCACATCTTTGTGAATATAAGAAAATCATTGAATTTTACATTTAAATGAGTAAACTTTATCGTATGTGAATTCTTTTCTTTAAAAAATTATGTTTTTAATTAAAAAAATTAAATAAAGCCATGTTTATCATATCAATAAATGTATAAAAGCATCCAACAAAATTCACCACCCATTCATGAAAAAACTCTAAGAAAACTAGCAGTGAAGGGGGACTTCCTTAATATAATAAAGAGTCTTTTTGAGAAAACATCAGCTAACATCATAGTTAACGGTGAGAGATCGAACACTTTCTAAGACAGGGAACAAAGCGGGGATGTCTTCTTCTCCGTTCACATTGAACATTTTGCTGGAAGTCCTAGCTAGTGCACTAAGAAAAGATAAACAAATTGAAGGTACAGAGATTGGAATGGAAGACGTAAGACTCTCTTGATTTGCAAATGACATGAAATATATATCTGTAAGATCTCAAAACATTGATTTTTTTAAAAAAAACAGACCATAGAACTAATAAATGAATGCAGCCAAGTTTTAAGACACAAGATCAATATGCAAGAGTCAATTGCATTCTTAAATACTATCAATGAACAATTGAAATTTAAAAATTAAAAAAGAAAAATCAGTTAAAATAGTATCATAAAAAATAACTACTTAGGTATAAATCTAACAAAATATGTACAGGATATATATGCAGAAAAAGATAAAACACCAATGAAAGAAGTCAAAGAAGATCTAAATAAATGGAGAGATATTTCATGTGCATGGACTGGAAGACAACTTTGTTAAAATGCCAATTCTTCCTAACTTTAACTAAAAATTCAACATAATCCTTATCAGAAACATCACAAGCTTATTTGTAGATATTGACAAAATGATTCTAAAATTGATATGAGTGGAAATCCACAGGACATAGAATAGCCAACACAATTCTGAAATGGAAGGTCAAAGTTATGGTACTCAGATTACCTGATTTTACTACTTATTACAAAGTCACTATAATCCAGACCGCATGAGTATTGACACAAATACGGACACATTAATGAATGGAACAGAATAGAGGACTCAGAAATAGACTCACACAAATATAATCAACTGACTTTTGATAAAAGCACAAAAGCAATTCAATGGAAGAACAATAGTCTTTTCTAAAAATGGGGCTAGAACAAGTGGACATCCATAAAAATTCTGTAGGAAAACATAGAAGACAATCTGTATGACTTTGGGTCATAAACTTTTAGTTACAAGACTGAAAGCAAATCTGTGAAAGAAAAATTTGATGTTAGCCTCTATTGAAAGAAAATTTTTTGTTCAAAAAAAAAGATACTGTTAAGAGAAGAAAAAGACAACTCATTCACTGGGAGAAAATATTTGCAAATTGCATATCTGATAAAGGACTTGTATCTAGAATATACACAGAACTCTTAAAACTCAACTATTAGAAAACAACCTAATTGAAAAATGAGCAAAAGATCTAAAGAGACATCTCACCTAAGAAACACACAGATGGCAAATAAGCATATGAAAACATGCTCAACATCATTTGTCATTAGGGAAATTCAAATTAAATTGGCAATGAGATACCACTTCACATCCACAAGGGTGACAAAAAAACCCAAACAAATAAAAACAAGGCTGAGAGTACTGGTGAGAATGCGGAAAAACAATAACTTCCATTTATAGTGGTGGGAATGGAAAATAACAATAACTTTCATTTATAGTGGTGCGAATGGAAAAAAGTACAGCCACTTTTGAAAATACATTTGCAGTATTTTTATAAAGCTAAACATTATCTTACCAAACAGTCCAGCAACCACACTTGCAGATAATTATCCAAATGACTTCAAAACATGTTCATACAAAACTCTATACATGAATGTTTATGGCAGCTTTATTCATAATTGCCAAAAACTGAGGACAACCAAGAAGTCCTTCAATAAGGGAATGGATAAACAAACCAGAATACTTCCACACAGTTGAATACTGTTCATAGATAAAAAGCAGTGAGCTGTCAATCATGCAAAAACATGGATGGATCATAAATGCAAACTGCTAAATTAAAGAAGCCAAGAAAGAAAGGCTATATACTGTACGAATCCATTATGAGATATAATGGAAAAGGTAAAATTAAAGAGATGAAAAGCAGATCAGTGTTTGCCAGGGATTTGGGGATGGTTAAACAGATGAAACCTAGGGGAATTTTTAGGGTTGTGACAGAATTTCTGATACTATAGTAGTAGATACATGACACTATGCATTCTTCAAAATAAAGAGAACCTCCTAGGAAAAAGAATGGACCATAATGTATAAAAATTTTTTAAAAATTCAGTAGAAGATTGGAGGATCCTTGAATTGAAAGAAGACTGTGACAAAATAATCTAACTCTATTACACATGGGTGACATACTTTACTAAAGAGGGTGAGGGAAAAGGGGCTAATCTAAGTGACTTTGGAAAGAAGTGGAGACTGAACAAGTAAGTAAATGGATGGTAGATGGTGGGAGCCAGGCTTCTCCCTGTTGGAATGGAAGGTTAGTCATAGGCAAGCAGAGAAGGCTAGAATGAACCATATATACTAGATGAAAGTTGGAGACATCCGTAGGAACTCATGTTTAACTTAATATATGTATGTATGTTCTGTGATGTGTTATGAAAATGACACTTCTGTGGTCTTTCTTCGAATAACCCATAACCCCAGTAATCATAAGAAAAACTTAAGGAATCCCAATTAAAAGATATTCTACGTAATGCTTGATCAATACTCCTCAAACCTGTAAAGATCATCAAAAACAAGGAAAATCTGAGAAAATGATGCAAGTTAGATGAACTTAAGGAATCTAATTGTAGGAGCTTATGAACTGAATTCTGGAACAGAAAAAGAACATGAGGTAAAAAATTAAGGAAGTACAAAAAAAGTATGAGCTTTAGATAATAATGATATATCATTATGGATTCATTGTTGTAACAAATGCACTAAAGTAATATTAACAAAGGGGAAACTGGGTGTGAGGTATATTGCAGAGAATACCCTGCAATATTCTTGCAATTTTCCTGCAAACTTAAAACTCTTCAAAAATAGAACAACTATTTTAAAAATGCAACTGTTGGGGCTGGCCTGGTGGTGTAGTGGTTGAGATGGCACGTTCCGCTTCAGCGGCACAGGGTTCACAGGTTCAGATTCCAGTGCTGACCTACTCACTGCTCATCAAGCCATGCTGTGGCGGTGTCTCGCATACAAAATAGAGGAAAATGGGCACAGATGTTAGCTCAGGGCCAATCTTCCTTGGCAAAAAGAGGAAGATTGGCAACGGATGTTAGCTCACCAAAAAAAAAAAAAAAAAAAATGCAATTGTCGATTATTGGCTTTGTGTTTCTAGGGTAGTTGCTTATCTTCTCAGTACTTCAGTTTTAACCTGAAAAATGGAGTTAATTTTATAAAACTTTTGAGATTGCAATGAAGAACAAGTGGAAAATATTTTTGAAAATCCTCTTTAAATTATACAGTGAAGGTGAGTGTTATTGGTACTTAAATAAAAGGGGGACTAGAGCATGCCCCACTAGGATCCTTGACATTATTAACTAACACATAGTTTACTCAAAATGTGTTCATATTAAAATATTCCAAGTAGTACTTGTACATTCCTGAGTGTGCACGTGTTTGCATGTATCTGACGTATTTACAGAGGAGAATTTGTATGCCCCCAAACACATGGTAAATACAAAATACCTTCCAGTCTTATTATGGACAGATTTATTCAGAACAGTAATGAGTGACATAATAACTAAATGCAGATAATACAAAAATAACAAAACCCTTAAGCTTTTTGACAACTCATGAAGATATCCTGTTGCAAAATATATAAAGCAATTTGCTGTTTGAAATACTGTAACAATCGGATATGGTCAAATCTATCCTGAGTTTTACAGAAACCACAGAATGACTTAGCAATCCATAAACCCACATGACAGTACTTAAGCAGGTTTCACAAATGATTTGCAATGGAAAGAGGATTTTACTATAATTGTTTTCCATGGCCATAAAATGCATTATGGAGGAAAAAAAAAAAAGGCTACGTTAAAGAAAAATGTTTTCTTAGCAACGTTTTTTAAAGGATTGGAAGGGAAAAACTTTTAATGAGATAAAATAAATGTATTTTCTATATAAGCAGAGAATGGGGTCTTCCCAATCAGCTAAGACCTATACCTTAATTTTCTGAGCTAATGAGTCCAGCTTCTTCTTCATTAAATCACAAGATCAGTGGATTCTAAACCTTTGGTGTATAGAAGTATCTCTTGGATTGCTTGTTAAAAATATTCCTTGGCCCCTATCTTCAGAGTTTCCAACTGAGTAGGACTCACTGGACTAAGGAATCTGCATTTTAGTAATGTCTCTTTGGGAGATTGCCATGGTTCCTATTCTGATATTCAGTCATAAAAATATACGCACACACACATATTAACAGCATATGCAGGAAAGCAAAGAAAGATCAACAAATTCACTCTGGCTAAGATTGGCTAAGACTTTTAAGTATTTATACAAATACAGATTCTGAATATTCCCAGACTTGCATCTTTCTTGATAATTAACAAACTGTCAAGCCTATGAGAAATAAACTGACACATAATCAAACCCAAATAATGATAGAAAACTCATTCTGAGAACTGCTTTCTATGAAGACTGAGGAAATTCAGTTGTTGACACCCTGCTGTATAAACTGTAGTGGACATGTGTTAGTTGGCCACACTACATTTATTCCTTTCTTTCTCCTCCTAGTTCAATTCAGAATTTGTTTGGTTTTTCACTCTTCTCTTCATAGAGTCTATGTGCTTTGGGGAAGTCTGATTCAACTTTGAGATCCCAAAGAAGGACATAATTGGGACTGTTCTTTGCTACTTTTAGGAGTGGACATGGGACCGAAACCAGAGCACTCTAGGTAAATCATAATTCTCGAGCTTTGAATGTGTTTAGAGCCACTCTTCTACTGGATATGAATGGGGAAACCTGTCACTTCAATTGTCAGGGGTTTGATATCATGACCAACATGACAGCTGGTGTTAGGCTGAAGCTAGCAGAGCAGAAGCATACAGAAGAAAAATGAACAAAAGTAGACCCTAAGGACATTGATGAACCAGCAAAGTTAATTCTGAAGCTTATCTTACCTTTGAAATTTCCGTCAATACTAGATAATGCATCCACTTTTGTCCTGTTCAAGCCACTTTGAGTTTGATTTTCCCAACAGATGAGGTGAAGGAGCTTACTTTAAGAAATAGATAATCCTCCTTTAATAGTCTGGTTAACTAGTTAATTCTAGGAGCCGAGAGAGAGAAAGCTGTGGTATATGAATGCGTTAATGTCTCCAATTTTTACCTTTCCTTTTATCCACTCTCTGCAATGTGACTTTGAAGCTCCTCTTATCAAGAAGTGGGATCTATTTATCTGCTGTGTGGTTTTTAATTCAGTTTTGTAACTTTCTTTAGCCAATGGGATATGACAGTTGTGACACCATAGAGGCTTGAAAATATACAAGGTTCTACTCTTGTTCCTCTGTGTCCACCATAAGATCATATCTAGGCCACCCTGCTGGGGGACAAGACATATGGAGCAGTGCCAAGTTATCTCATTTGTCTTAACAGAAGCCATCCTAAATCATCCAACAGTCAGCTGACCTCCAATTGTGTGAGAAAGTCCAGAGAAGAGCAGCAGAGCTGCCTAAATGAACTTCAGCTGAACTTAGATGCATAAGAGAGCCCAGCCAAGACCAAAAACGACCATCAAACATACAAACAAACATCCTGACTTATAAACTAAAAGAAAACTGCAGTCTTATAACCTAAACATTTACTTATGTTTTGTGCACTGAGTTTTGGGATAGTTGATGTGCAGGAACGTCGTAACAATAGATAACTAATATATAGATTGATACTAGAAATGAGATATTGCTGTAATGGAAACCTAAAATAAGTGGCATTAGTTTTGGGACTAGGAGGTGAGGAAACTCTTATAGTAGGTGAAGACTGGGGAGGAACCTGCTAGAGGGGCCTGGAAAAATAGTGACCCATGTTACACGGTGAAGAAACATATGGCAGCACTTTTGCTGATAACACCTTAGAAGATAAAAAATAACTATAGATCCTTTAGATTTGATCAAGGGTATTCCCAAGCAGTATGCTGGAAATGCGTCTATATTTTACTAGCTACACATGAGATAAGGTACTATAAGAATGAGATGAAATCAGAAAATAACCAACATTTTGCAAATCAGAATTAGATGAAATATACAGGGGAAAAATAAAATTTCCTCGTTTCCAGTGTCTCTGGTGGGAAAAAAGTCTCAAAGTATGATGCCTCCAGGGAGCACAGGCAAATTCAAGTTGTGACTGTTAGACCCTTGTTAAGATCTCTGATGGAAGTAAGGTGGTGCCTAGTGCTCTCTCAGTTGGAAGTAAGGGCTTCTAGGAATCTAAGGGCATTGTCCTACAGAAGCCTGTCATGCCTAAAATAGTAATGAATAAACCAAGAGAGAAAGACCTATACAGAAAAGAAGTATTAATGTGGCTTTCTGACCTATTAGAAACACATAAAGATTCATAAGAAACACATAAAGTTTCTGAGATGGTTTTTACCAGTAAGAGTGCCACCAGACAGGAAACATTCAAAATGGAAAAAGTCTCTGGAGTTTCAACATTCTAATGGAATGAAGTGGGATGAGAATGATGTTTGAAGGACATATTTTCCAATTTCCTCCTTAGAGGTAGTCAGAAAACGCAAGGGACAAAGAAGAACGTTCTTCTGGTAGAGCCAATAGACATGGCAAACAATGAACTGTGAGCCACTCACAGAGAACAGAACTGGGCCTGATCAAGAGGAGCATATCTCAGAATGGAAGGATTTGGCTACATTTGCTCAGCAGGATTTCAGAATTGTGACCAATAACTTTCCTGTGCCTCCCTTTCTTCCTCTTTTGGGAAAGGCGGTGTTTATTGCACTGATCCTATCTCTGTTTGATCATTATTTTAGAACATATTTGAGTAGGTATGTGTGTGTGCTAAGGGGCATGGGTACAGATAATTTGTCTTTTTGTTCATGGGTCTCTAAATCAAGAGGAACACCATTTGGACGTTATGTGGATCTGGAGATACTGGACTTAGAGCCTGGTGATGTGACCAGATGAGACTTTGGAGTTCTGGGATAAGAGTGAGCATATAAGAAAGATGTGAATAATCATGATCGGAAGACAGACTATGGCGTTATCAATTACACTAAAGGCTCTGATTCTTCACTCTTCTCTATATCCATATGTTTACAGTATGACTTTGTAGCTTTTCCCTTCAAGGAGTAGTCTATGCCTCTGTCCCTTGTTTCTGAGTTTACCTATGTGCCTTGCCTTGGACAATGAGATTTTAGCAGTTGTTACTAAGGACAGAATTGCAAAAGCATTGAAATATTTCTGCTTCTTTTTTGTTTCTCTGCCTTTGCCTTGAGAAGATGTCTGGGCTAGCCTGCTATAGGATCAGACACATGGGCAGAGTCAAGTGTTCTGACTTTTCCCAGCACAGGCAAACTAGAATACCCTAACAGCCAATTAACCTCCAGACATTAGAAAGAGCCCAGGTAAAATTTTCATAGATGTCTCACCACCTGCAGCTGACTCCAGAAAAAATGAAGGAGACCTGCTTAGTCCAGTCAACACACACATGAACAAAATAAATGTTTACACTTTTTTAAGCCTGGAAGATCTGGGGTGGTTTGCTACACAGCATTATAGTAGTAATAGTTAACAGATACAAAGACCTTAAGAATTAGGTTGAGGGGCCAGCCCAGTGGCATAGAGGTTAAGTTCACATGCTCCATTTTGGCAGCCCAGGGTTCCCCAGTTCAAATCCTGGGTATGGACCTACTCACTGCTTATCAAGCCATTCTAAGGCGGTGTCCCACCTAGAAGAGCTACAGCTCTACAACTATGATACACAACTATGTACTGGGGTTTTGGGGAGAAAAAGAAAAAGAGGAAGATTGGCAACAGACTTCAGGGCAGGGCCAATCTTCCTCAAACAAACAAACAAACAAACAAACATGACAACCCAGAGGCAATGTACAGCTGAGGTATTGAAAAAAAAAAAGAATTAGATTGAAAGTATATACTGTGAAGGTTTGTGTGGAAATAATCTTCACATTAAAATAGCCTCCAATTGAGTCTGTGTTGACTACTCTAATTTTCCTGGCTCTGACTCAAATATGCTTTTTCCATGTCCTCTTATATACATATATCTATATTTAGTTTTGCTTTTTTAACCTCAGGAATTCTGTTACAGCTTTCTTAATTTCTTCAAGTGTACATGGTGCTCTTTGTGCCATGTTCTTCCTCCACTTAGTACATGTCCTTGTGGTAGGCTGATAACAGATGCCAAAGATATATCCAAGATCAAATTCCCAGGACCTGTGAATGTTATCTTATTTGGAAAAAGGATCTTTGCAGATATAATTAAGGATATTGAGATAAGGAGACTATTTTGGAATACCTGGGTGGGTCCTAAATGCCATGATAAATGTCATTATAAACGAGAAGCAGAGGGAGATTACAGACAGAAGAGGAGGAGACAATGTGAAGACAGAGGCAGAGATTTGAGTGATGCAGCCCCAAGCCAAGGAATGGATGTCAAGGCATGACAGCAGCTACTAGAAGCTGGAAGAGGCAAGGAATAGATTTTGGATTTTCCCCCCAGACTCTGTGTCCAGGTAGCTGCTTTGCCAACACCTTGATTTTGAACTTCTGACTTCCGGAATTGTGAGAGAATAAATTTCTGTTTCTCTAAACTGTTAAATTTCTGGTAATTTTTATAACAACCACAGGAAACTAATATATCACTATTAAAACAGGTATTTCAGTGTAATTGGTTATTTGTATCTCTTTCTCATAATACACAACAAAATTTGAAGGCAAGGAGAGCATTCTCTTATTATTTTATCCTTAGTGTTTCAACAGACCCTAGCTTTAAAAAGTACCAAAGGAAAATCTGTTCAAGTAATTAGCTATTTTAACATAACAATTGCTGCCACATTTTTCTGTAAATATATCCTCTCTTTTCTTGCTAAAATTTCTATCTTGCCCCACAGTGAGTACAGAGAGCTGTATCAGAGAATGAGAAATCAGATAATGACTTATGATCTTGATGTATATATTGTCTATTTTAAGTCTATCAAGATCCTGAAGAATTTCTCTCATTTTCACTCAAGTCCTACTCCAATTTTTAAAAAGCGTTATTTTAGGTTGGATCAGTCAACAAAAATCACTTACGAATTAGCATTAATTTATATATCCACTTGTATAATTTTGATTCAGCAAATATCCTCAAGAAATTGGAGACACACATATGAATGACATAGATTTATTTCCATCAAGGAGCATATAGTCTAGCAGAGGAAACAAAAATAAACAGCCGAATAGGTTACATTTGCAATATTTTAAATGTTACTGTAAGTGTAACCACAAGATACCATTAAGATAAAGGAGAGAGGGACTTTATTCTGATTGAAAGCCAGAAAATGGGGTTTAAAGATAACTTCCTAAATGCTGTAAAACCTATTTTCAGTTTTGAAGGATTAATAAGATTTGGACAGGCACTGGAGGATAAACCATGTAGAAGAGCATTCTAAGCAAAGCGACATAAGCAAAGCTTCACAGATTAGAGAAAACATGGAACATTCTGAAATTGCAACTAGTCCATGAAGTATAAAGAGAATTAGATCAGTGAAGTAAGAATGGAAGGGCTTTTTATACTGTGGTTTTTTATATTTTTATATAGAGTTTCTCACAAGCTCTTTTCTTTGGTTTTTGGAGCTTTTTCAGGAAATTAGACCAGTTCTAGGAAATATTTTAATTACATGGGCCATCTTTATGGAATAATCTTGTTCCTGGAGAATATGGTTCCAAATAATCATTATTTAAAGAGATAATTCTGTCTTCTTATCTCTTAGTGTGAAAATATACCACTAAACACTGATGTCAATAAAAATTTCATTGTTATGGATTACATAACTCATTAAGCAGTGCATCTCTTAGCAACTGCGAGTTACTAGAACCTCTTTCACATGAATTCATGGAAGAGATTAAAGAAAATGATGGGTGGAGCTGATCCATTTTGGGGGCTAAATGATCAGATTTCTTGGAAAAAGCTTTATCAAAATAAGTTATTGTTTCTGGAAATCACAGGTCACGTAACAAGAAAATCAAATGCAATGGAAAAAGACCAAACAAACGTATAAATATTAATAACTTAGTATTACCAATTGATTTTTTTTCAAGAACTGAGTTAAAGAAGAGTATGTTGAAAAAGTTGTTAAAAAAAGAAATATAACAACTTCTCACGTGCCCGTGTGTATGGCTATAGTGATTACATTAGGGTATGACACGAGAAGGAGAAAGAAGAAATACATTATCCTGAAAATGTAGATATTTTTCAATTTTTAAATGTGTGCATCACTTTTGTTTAATAAATAAAACTAAACTAATATGTATCAGAAATACAATGAGGACTGTTGTGCCAAAAGCACTCACTGCCAGGAACAGATTTCACCTTAGTGAGACAGAGGACCAAACCTGAGGGTCAAGCACAAATGATTGAAAAGACTTCCAAGTGCTGATCAGTCATTTTCAAAATGGTGCCAGAAGACCCAATGATTGAACATGCATTATTTTCCATTGGATTACATACTGCTATTCTTCTACTTCCTCCTTTAAATTATGTTTTCGAGGAGCCATGACATATTTTAAGCTTTAAATCCTCACCCTGTTAAATAACGTGTCATGTATCCTGCAGCACAAGAGGAAGAGGACTGGTGTCTTAGTACTTTTGGACTGCTATAACAACCTACCGCAGACTGGGTAGCTTATAAACAGCATACATTTATTGTTCACAGTTCCAGAAGCTGGGAAGTCTAAGATCAAGTCACCAGCATGTCATGTATTCAGGTGAGGGCCCTCTTCCTTCTTCATAGCTGGTACCTTCTTGCTGTGTCCTCACTTGGTGGAAGGGGCTAGAATCTTTCTGGAGCATCTTTTATAAAACACTAATCCCATTCATTAGGAATCCACCTTCATGGCCTAATCACATCCCAAAGGCCTTAATATCATCCTATTTGGGGGTTAGGACTCAACATATGAATTTGGGGGGGGGCAGACATTCAGACTATAGCAACTGGGGAGAGCAAAGATAAAATAATGATATAAACAAGAAGCTACAAATGGAAAATTGTGGAAACTTCTCAATTTTATAAAGGTTAGCTTTTTAAGAAACACATGGGTTCAGCTGCTTTGTTCTAGCCGAATATGTAAAAGTATTATAGACTTTTATATAAAATAATCGCAAAACTACCACGTATTTTATCAGTACACTATATAGAAAATTATAAGAATTCCAATGAAAAATGGAAATGTTCTCTACTGCGGGACTGAAGTAGATTGGCCTCCAAAGACACATATCTTCAAATTAAAAAAAAAAAAAATTCCAGACTTTTGTATTCTGAAGCAAGGTGCTTTATAGAAAACTAGAGATACTGCGCAATTCAATTTATGCCTTTAGAGACTTTCAAAGTCCTAGTAAATATTTTACTGACCATTTTATGTTTTTTAGTAAATGAAGTGCATAAAGCACCAGAGAAACCAGAAAAAAAATTGTTATTCTATTTCAATTTTATAACCCCTCGCACATTAGTGGTATACGAGTTTATCTATAATATATAATGATACAGTACATCGATTCTAATAGGGTATATTACAATATTCAGAATTCTCAAAGGACAGAGTATTAAAAATGCCTCTCCTACACCTATAATTTGAAACCTCAAAATATAAACAGGATTATATACATAATAGAAATAAACCTTTTAAAATACTCATATCTGGTGCTTTGACAAGCAAGAAAGCTTTTATATTGTCAGTGGTTTTGGAATGTGTAATTAAGTTTTGATATTAAAACTGAAACACGTTGATGCAACAGCTGAATCAACATAACTACAAAATAACCCGGGTAAAGTATTATCCTAGAGCATGAATGTAATTTCTTTGCATAAACCCAATAGCTAGCACAGAACTCAAACAACAGTAGATAACCATTTGTGAAATAATTGTCTATTTTATCACAGTTCTTGAACAAAGCATTGAATAGTTATCAATGTTAATATCTCAATAATAAGGTTCCTGTCTACTGATATTATAATTTTCCATAAATATCTTCTATGTAGTGCTGTGCAATAATAATATTGTCTCTAAAGGAAAATATAATCATGAAAATTTGGGGAGGAATAAGGGGAAAAGAAAAAAAACTGTCCCATTATGCAGAAAGAAAAAAATCCAAGCAAAGAAAAAAAAATGTAATGTTCTTAGCACTGAACTTCACAGAGTCATAGATAGGATTTTTGTTTATTAGTTGGGTATAAAAACACAATACAAGAGCAACAAAGTTGAAGGGAAGTGACTTTCAATATTTTTTTTCAAAATTCATATCTATCATATTTTCTGTTTTCTTTTTTGTTGATATCTCAGTCAGAGCAGAAGATCTTGTTTTAGATCCGTAGATAGTCAAGACTTAATGATCAACCCTTACTGAATAAATTGAGTCAGGGCTAGATAATTAATTCTAAGGAATAAATATTGCACTCTAGTACTTAAATGGTTTAATCTACCAAATTCCCTGCCTACATTTCAACTTTGGCAAGGGTCAGCTCTAAGATACACCTCACTCCTGAATGGTTTCATTCATATTAATAATAGGCAAAGAAGGGAAATAATATTAACTGCAGCTACTGGCTGTGGACTTTACACAATTAATTAACTTTTCAGTTTTTTCTATGCCTTGGTGACTTTCTCCTAAAATGGGGGAAATACCTACATCAGAGGGTTTTGTGAGGATTAAATGAAAAACATGAATATAAAACACGTTGCCCACAGCCTTGGGAATAGTAAGCAGATAATCAATGTCTTCTCTTAGTGGAAGTATTAAATTACATGATTTTGTGGTGAAAAGACTGGCCTCAGCATTTCATGATAATCTAGTATGTGTAAGAGAATGTTGAGGGTGGTGAGGCAGCCTTGGAACACAGTGACGGTCAAGTGTATGACCAATTTGGTTGTGAGTGATGGTAACTGGTTTGTAATCTGAGGCTGGAGAAATACTTTGAAAACAAGAGAGAGAGGGAAATGCTGTGGCTTTTGCAATATGTAATCAGGTGCTTATACAAACGCTACCATAAATACTGCAATACAAGCCTTGCGACAATACCATAGGGATTTCTTTTTAAACAATCCCTTCATGGCTAAATGTGGCTGTCAAATGCCCCAGGGTGATTACATAAGACACCGAAAGTGACTTAAGCAAGAGTTTGCAAGATTTCTCAGTGCTTCGACCCCCACAATTTAGACAAACGAAAAGCATCCAAGTATTCTTCCTTCCCTGCAAAATAAAGCAACTGTTGGGACATTGTCTTTTCTCCACCTGGGACAGGAAGGCAGGGTACTTGATTTTTAACGTTTTCTTTTTTTTTGTCCACAGCCTACAGACTCTTTCCTATTTATATTTCTAACTTGAGATGGTTTTAAGCTGCTCTTCTAATTATGTCCTCAATGATGCCAGAGGAATGTCATTCTGGGAAGCTAGGGAGTTGTAACTGGCTGTATGAGCAAATGAAGTTCAGAGACAATTAAGAAAACTGGTAAAATATAATGAGAACCAGATAGAAGACAGGAACCGCGGGTCCCAGGACTGGTTCTGATGCTAACATGACATGTAATCTTAAACGAATCCCTAAACTGTTCCGTTTCTGGATTTATTTTTCTTAGCTGTGAAGTAGACCCCCGGTGTCTGACAACCCATCTATTGCTTTCATTCCATAAGGAGGAATGAGTCTATGTTATTCTTCTCTTATGAGCGTGTTTTCCTCCAGCACAGGACTGACTGTTTCTCGAAGTGCAGTCTGTGTAAAATCTGAGGTTCTTGGTAGCACGGGCATTCTTGGAAACCCTAAATTTACTGAACCAGAAACTCTGGTGATTCTGATACACACTGAGCTTTACAACCACTGCTTTGTCAAATCAGGTAGCAGGGAATCTAAATTCTGCCCCTTACCCTTTCAACTTCGCTAGCTCAGATAAACAGGTAGGCAAAGAAAAGAAAGGAGCAGTAACAACTTGAACGACCCTTCCTCCAGCAACAACAACCAAAACACCCCAGAAGGCTCATATACCTAAAATGAATACACAAATTCCTCTCAGCGAGTCACAAAGGTCTTAATTGATTTGTCTTCCTCTGGTCTTACCCCTAACCCATATTCCTCATCTAAACCTTAATTATTCTTAAAATATAATAATAATATTATTAATAATAGTAATTTACTCAGTAAAAATGTTGATCAGGCTTTAAAGAGAGGTTTCATGAATTTCCCATGGGATGCTACTAATAGCAAAGCCTGGATTTGATCTCGAGTTATCTCACCTCAGCTTGTGGGCTGTTGACCGCTACATGAGTCCCTCAGTGATCATCTATTGAACTTTCTCCCAGGGATGCAAGTGGCTAAGAGTGAAATCTAAGTTTCTGAGCTTCACTGATGAGGACCTTGCTTTCTTTTCCAGACTGTGCAGGAGTATATAGAAGACTTCCCTGAGAAAGTGAGGTTTGATTTGAGACATGAAGGATGGAAAGGTGTAAATGAGAGTGGGATGTATTTGGGGATTATTTTCCATGCAGAGCTAACAGCATATGTGAAGGTCCTGAGAGGTGATGGCTTATCACACTGAAGGAACTAAAGGAGGAACAGTAGGGCTGGAGCATAAAAAATTATGATGCTAGTGCATGAAATATTAGAATGACGATAATCGTAGAGAAGAATGGGTGGCTGTATGATATGGTAAAGACTTGCTATTTCAACTTAGGAGCAGTGGGAACTCAAGTTTGGCATTGCATTCACATTTTAAATCAAAATATGATTATTTGCATGAAATACTAAATACTATGTTAACTTTATTATTATTATTTTAAGAACATAAACCTTGTATTGTTGTCCAGCACCTGTGACTGTTTCATGTCTCTCTAAAGGAGACGGGAAGTTTGGAGTATTATTGGCACTTTTAAAGGAAAAGAGAAGTAGGAAGGCACACCTGGAGGTGAGTGATTATCTTTTTTTTTTTTTTTTGTGAGGAAGATCAGCCCTGAGCTAACATCTATTGCCAATCCTCCTCACTTTTTACGTTTTCCCCCTTTTCTCCCCAAAACCCCAGTAGATAGTTGTATGTCATAGTTGCACATCCTTCTAGTTGCTGTATGTGGGACACCACCTCAGCGTGGCCGGACAAGTGGTGCGTTGGTGTGCGCCTGGGATCTGAACCCGGGCCCTGTAGCGGAGCGCCCGCACTTAACTGCTAAGCCACGGGGCCGGCCCCTGAGTGATTATCTTAACACATGAGAATGCGCTACTTGAGCAACCAAGCCCACATCTGACATGCTTTCCACCACAGTCTGCTTATCGTCCCTTTAAAATAATCTGGGACAATATGTAGCAACACAAACAAATTACTTCCTGTCTCTCAAAGAGCAAGTTCAAAGTTTGGTGAAGCTGCCTAGACCAGGCTCTGGACAGGTGCCTCCAAAGAAGTGAGCTTTCCCTTTCAACTTCCTTGGCTCCAGCCAGTTCGACGCAGGAGGCCTCTGCTCTCCACATCTCAGGATTCCAGGTGGTAAACTTGACTTTAAAATGACATATTAAACACTTGCACTCAATGAGATATTTTACATATAATCTAATGTATTTCTTCTTTCCCAGATAGAAATGATAATTTCTAGATAATTATATAGAAACCTATATAATTAAGAACATACTATTTTCCATTGCAAATATTGTGTCTATGTGTCTAATATGTCTCCATTTGTAACTCAGGAGGGAGTTGCCAATTCTTCTTTAGGAAGTAGGCAAGAATCGGAACATATGTAGTAAAAGAGGCTGGAACAGTGGCTGTATTATGTTATCAACACCAAATTGGGAATTACAACAGTCTCCTCCCTTATCCTGGTTATTGCCAACGCACATAAATGAACTGAGATTTCTTTGAGTGTGATGCTAGGTCGTGAATCCAACATGATGAGCTTACGTTTGAGTGTTGGCCAAACAGCACTGATGCAGGATACTGTGTTGTAAAAAAAAAAACACAAAGATATTTTCTTTCCTGGTGTCAGGTGCAGGTTGTATTAACAGGAGCATTAATAAGTTTGATACTGCATAACTGAATCATAGAACAGGTAACGCATTTGTAAACAGTTCCAAGAATTGTTTGTGAATAATTTAAATATTTGTCCCGGGGTTTTCAGTGCTTAATTATACACTTTGAGAGTGTGAGAGCAATTTATTCACTTAGTAAACCTTGTTCAAAATAACTAAAGAGATTTTAATTCTTCTTAGGATTAAAAAAATTTTTTTAAAAATCTGCTTTCTGACTGAATTGTTATTTATTTGATAGTATTGTCTAATGCAGATGGCCCAGGGAAGAATAATAAAATGTTTTCCTACATTTTAAAAGTCCCAGGATATTTCTCTTGACATTTTTTTTTTTCAAAGATTTTATTTATTCAGTTTTTTCCCCCCAAAGCCCCAGTAGATAGTTGTACGTCATAGGTTCACATCCTTCTAGTTGCTGTACGTGGGACTCGGCCTCGCGTTGGACGGAGAAGTGGTGCCTCGGGGCGCTCCCGGGATCCGAACCCGCGCCGCCAGCATCAGAACGCGCGCACTTAACCGCTAAGCCACGGGGCCGGCCCCTCTTGACATTTTTTAAAGTGAGAATTCTACATTCTTTTTTTGATGGTAAATCAATCAAACCAACCAATGCAACCAGCAGAGCAGTTAAACTTCTACTCATCTAGCTAAAGGTGACAGACCACTGTCATCAGAAATGAGGTACACATGATATAAACAAAGCTGCTTAACTTTTCAATTAAACAAAATTTATCTTTTTAGGAATCCTCTCCAGATCTCCATGCCCAAAAAAGGTAGAACTGGGAAAGCCCTCCTAGAAGCCTCTATTTTATACTGGAGTACAATTTTATCCTAGTGCCTCTAACACAGCATTGCATATTTATTTCCTGTCTATCTCATCAATTTCACTGTAATGTCTTCTTTGGAATCTCAAGGCCACCACCTGGCTCTCATGACATTTCTTCCTGAACTTTACACTCCCTTGGTGGCTATCTCCAACATACTACGCATCGCTCTAAGAAAAGTAAAGAAAAGAGAATAAATCATTTAATCTGCCACCAGGACGTAAAAATCTTACCATATCAGTACTCCACTTATGATCCATCAATAGCCCTCCATACCTTTCAGGACCATGTTCAAATGCCTTCCCACGACCTGCAGAGACTTCCATGAACTGGTTTTCTGGCACGCCCACTTTCCCCAATACACACACACACACATTATACTTTAGCCATTCCTATTGATTTGTTGTTGGAGAGCATGCTCTGGCCTTTCACATCTCTGTATTCTGCACTTGTCACTTGATCTGCTTAAAATAGCCTCCTTATCTTGACTGTTTGGGGAAATTCTACTTATCCCTAAATCCCCATTGCAAGCAGAGGGTGCTCTGTGATGCCCCTTTCCATGCTGTGCTATCTCCTATTAGCAGAGCTAATCACATCCTTCTTTGCCCCACTCTGCATAGCTATCTTACAGAAAGTGTTACAACATATGTCAATAATTTTTCTGCTTTGTCACTATGAGGGTCTATGCTCTGTGCTCACAAAGGTTACAGACATTATTTTTATATTCCTAAAGCCTCTACGCTCAGCTCAATGTATATTTGTAGAAGGAAGAAAATACATGTGGGCAAGAATATGTATGTGCATTTATTCTCCTTATGATATACTTTCATTTTAAACATCATATGCAACTGATATACAAAGGCATGTATACTTCAATTTTTAGGGTTTCAGTCAACAGATGTAGAAAATAATTTAAAAAAGACACTTCCAGTCACCACTAAATTCACAGCATGGCTGATCCAATTATCATCAACAGTGAACCAAGTAGAGTGTGTTCAAGATCTATTCTGGTGAGAATACCAAGGGTTTCTGGGAAAATGGTATCTGAAATTGCAGAGAAAGCAGCACAAGATGATTCTTATCTAAAATAATGTTTCAAAATCTCAGGGATGGACTCGACCTCTTTAGAAGCAAGGAGACAGGATGAGCACAAGACTGGATTCACAGCACTGCAGGTGTGTAGTCTCGGTCCAGGCTTGACACAAGCAGCTTTGGGCTTGTCTTATGTGAAAAGCTGCAGGAAAATTGTTCACTGTAGAGCTGCCAGCTTCATCTATATGAGGGAGAGCACATAATAATGATAATGGTAATAATAGCAGCAGCTAACCCTAATTGAGTTCTTTCTACTTGAAAGGAACTTTGCATATATTTATTTTTTAATTCTCACAACAATCTATGAGGTAAGACTATTATTATATCCATTTTATCATAATAAAAATGTAGGCATAGAAAGATCAAGAAAATGATTTACCTTAATTATCCATGGTGAGTCTTATATTTTAAAAGTTGCAAAATTAATAATTTTGTTTAAACCTATCTAATTCTAACATTTTAGTCAAAGCAATTGAAACATTAATCCATCAATGATATTTGCCTCAAATGTGAGCTGAATTATGGCAGGCAGCACCCTAGTCATTTAACCAGACAGAGCCAAGTTCTAATCCCAGCCTTACCACTTACCTGATCTTTATAGTCATCCAATTTGATTAACTGCAGTCACCCTCAACTGTCTCATCTTGAAAAATGAAATCAATATGGAGATCATACGCTTTTTGCCTGAATTAAATATGATACCCTAAGTAAAGTTACCAGCACTTAGCAAATACTCCAAACAGAAGCTAGGAGAGACTATAAGAGGTATAGGAATGTGAAGATCCTTCCACAAAAGATCAGAGCAAACAACGCTGAGTGTCCAGGAGGGAAGGCGTCTTGACACAGGGCTCCAGTAGTTTGAAATATTTCATTTTTTTAAAAAATTCTAATCTTGTTTTTATTGGTTAGTTATTATTTACACACATTTTGGAAATAATAAATTACTTATCTGTCCAATAATAAAATCTGCCATTTTAAATTATTTATCATAAATTAAGCAAAATGATACACATTTTAGACCCCTTTTCTGCCTCTCTGAGGTGACCTTCCTCATCTCTGATTGCATGCATGCACGCTCGGTGTGTTAACTTCCTAATTTGATGCTCAGCACCCAATCTTATTTCCCCTTGTTTATGGGAGCATGCTCTTTTACCCATCATGTTCTAATGGTCATCACAGGAGAAAGTTATATGAGTACAACCTTTATTTCCTAAGAATAGAGCGCAATTGCATGATAGGATACACTGAAAATAGCAACATAAATTTAAGGAATGAAAGGGAACTCTCTTTTCCAGTTCTGTCACTGAAAGCAATAATAGTAGAAGTAGAAAACATTTTTATAACACTTATTCTGTGCCAGGCACTGTTGTAAGAGCTTTATGTATGTTGACTCATTTAATTTTCACAATAATGCTTTGAGGTAGGTAGATACTGTTATTATCCCCATTTTACACGTAGGGAAGCAAAAGTGTGCCCATGACTGCTGAGCTGCCCAAAGCCACATAGCTAGTGGCAGAGTCAAGATTCAAATGAACTCATGCTTTTAACCACTATGCAAAAACGACAGTAACACTATACATGTAAGTGAATGACCTAGAATAAAATATTAGTCTTTAATACTGTTCTTCATTAAAAGGGTACAGGCTGGGCTGCTGTGCGCAGGTGCGCAGTTTGTGCACTACTCAAAGGTACACTGCTGCTCCACTCACCAAGCTCTAAGATTTGGAAGGAAGATGTGTCCACCAGGAGGAAACACCACTTTTTTATAATATTCTCAAAGGCCGCCTATAGGTTGTAGTGTACCTGGAAGCAGGGATCTATGGAGAGTAGTTTAAAGTCTTTGGATGGGCATAGAATACCTTTCATTGCCAAAATTCAAGGACACTTTAAAGAATGTCAGGAGAACACTAACAAGACAAAAGAGATTCCAATTTCCAGGCTATAACAATCTGTGCATCATTAATAATCATAACTGATAGTAATAATTTTGGAGTTATTTACGAAATATGATGAGTTTCCAATAATATGAAAAATTGTAAATTTAACATGGTGTATATAAAAAAGTAACATTATACATATTATATATATAAAAACAAATATTTAATATTAATGAACAAGAGAGTGGTGATTCTTTTTTCCTTTTAAGGGTATGTGTTTGTGTGTATGTGCAATTAGAAAGGAGCGAACATACAATGTTATAAGTGAGTCAATTCTTTGCAGTAAAGAGTCAGGTCTACCAGCACCAACGACCACAGGAAATAAGCAAGTTGAAAAAGGGGATGGCAGATGATAATCATCGATGGTGATATTCCAAGGTCTGACAGTGAGTTCCAAAATGAATTAACTAATGATTTCCTAAATGAGAGTTGCCCAAGAAGATTTGAACCCTCATCTCCTAGTAGAAGACACATCTATGACACCTTACTCTTCATACTGATTAGGTTTTCTAGAATTTCCAACTACATAAACAAATAAGTTAATATTTCATAATATACCACATCACCATGGCAAGTTATAATTACATTACAATAAAAATTCCAAGCTTCAAAAAACTAAAATCTATATGGAATATGTAACTAAAATTTACTTTATATAACAATTAGACCTAATTATAAATGATCAATGGCTCAACTCTGAACCACGTTTCACTGGGGACCAAGACCTCTGTGGAGACAAGAATCAATCCATTCACATCCCCCAAATCCACAACCTGGGCTAACCTGACATTTCACTCTCTTTCTTCTGATACTAAAAAGATTGTTGAAATGCTAAAAAGTTATAGAAATGAGCAACTGTTATGATTACTGCAACCTTGGAAATAAAGAGCAGGAATAATGATGAAATTAGAAATTAAAAAAATAATTTAAAAGTTAAAATAATTTAAAAGTTAAAATCTCAAAAGTTAGCAAATTTTATAATTGGTTCAACTGTAAGTGCATTAATGAGGTTTCAATTATCTAAATATTTTTGTTTCTTTTGTCTATAGGTAGTAAAACATTTTACTTTAATCTGCTTAGAGAAATTTTATCGATATGTCTATAGTAATCTTTAAGTTCAAGGACATTCAATAAGCTTAATTTTGATTGACGACTCCTACAATAGGAAATAATATTTGGATTTTGATTATTTAATATATGAATAAATGTTTTCTTGTTAATAGTTTAGTATATAAATGAATGTTAGTTGTTAAATAGATTTCTAAGGTAATTAAACCAAATGCATGCAGTGTGACTGTTTCTTCACACAAAAAAAAACCTAAGAAATTAAAGAATCTGAACAATTTAAAAAAAAGATCTTTATTCAGCTGAGGAAGACAAGGAAAAGCTTCCATGGAGTTAAAGTATGGATTTGATGTGAAGACTGAATAAGGATCAAACAGAGAAGAAGAAGGAAGAAGGTATTATAGGCCAGGGGCTCAGGGATATACAGTTCAAAGGCCTATCTCTTGAGGGTATAAGCCTGAAATACATAGGTAGTGAAAAACTTGGGAATAAATATGGATAAATTGGTATAGATGGGCAGCCTTGAATAACATCTATCACTTTTTCTTTTTTTTTAAATTTTGTTTTTGTTTTCTTTTTGGAAATCTGGTCCAATGAATATATTGGAGGTGAAATTGGAGGAGAAATTTTTGAAAAGATGCTTCTAGGTAATGTGCACAAATGATCTGAATTGTGAGATATTGGAGACAGAGACCAATTTGAAACTTGATGCAATAATTGCCAAATGTGGTGCAGAATGCCTGAACTTGGGCGGCAAAATGGGACCCCTAAGGAAGAGACAGATACAAATAGTGTTACAGTAGAAGCCTTAGCAAATCCCTATTTGTAGGGAGGGGATGGACAGGCAAAAACTGCCCTTGAATTTGGAGCCTGGGAAATAGTTATCCAGAGGTCCATTCATTTCCAAGCAGAAAGTCTCCTATTATTCCTCAGAAAGATTTATCTTTGCAGCTTGGCACTCACAATGGTACATATTTAAAGACACACAAACATATCGCTGTCACTTCCATTGTCAGCCACCCTGGGAATTTCAGGTACCCATAATAAAAGTCAATAGCCCAGTAAAATGAATGTCTCCCTTTAATCTTCAACTCCACAAGGAGATGTTTATTATGTCAGAGAAAACATTTTTACTTTGGGTGTGTGAGTTCATGTTGTGGACAATAGTTTCCTAGGGTGCTTGAGTGTGATGAACTATATCTCTGAAAACTGTGACATTTTAACAAGAAACAGCCCAGCAATTCTTTGCCTAAGATCAAATCTCCTACATGTAGAGCTCAGGTCTTAAAAACACGGTAGCTTTGAGAAGGTCCAGGGGCCTCAAAATATGAAGTCAATTAGGAGATAAAATAAATTTTAAAAAGTTTTTATAAATTGTATTGTGGTAAGAACACTTAATATGCGATTTACCCTGTTAATAAATTTTTGTTTGCAATATGTTATTGTTGACTATAGGCACAATGTACAGCAGATCTCTAGATCTTATTCACCTTGCCTAACTGAAACTTTATGCCCAATTATTAGTAAATCCCCATTTCTCCCTCCCCACAGCCGCTGGAAACCACAATTCCACTCTTTGATTCTATGAATTTGACTATTTTATATATCTCATAGAAGTGCAATCATGCAGTATTTTTGCTTCTGTAACTGGCTTATTTCACTTAGCATAATGTCAAAGTTCATTCATGTTGTTGCATCTTGCAGAGTTTCTTTTTTTAAGGAAGAATAGTATTTCATTATATATATATACCAGCAAATCAAAACCACAATGAGATATCACCTCACACCTGTCAGTACGGCTATTATCAAAAAAATAAAAGACAACAAGTATTGTGAGGTTGTGGAGAAATTGGAACCCTTGCACACTATTGGCAGGAGTGCAAAATGGTGCAGCTGCTGTGGAAAACAGTATGGAGTTTCCTAAAAAAAATGAAAAATAGAACTACTACATGATCCGGCAATCCCATTTCTGAGGTGCTTGAAGCTCAGATCAAAGACGGACAATTTCTTTTTCTTTTTTTTTTTCACTCTCACTCCACGTTCCCTCCACAACTCAGTCTTTCAGCCAAATTCTATCATCCTTCTAAGCAGAAGTTACAAACCGTTGGCTCTCAGGCTGAATCAGAATAACAAAATATGTTCTGTTTTGATTTCAAAGTGTTAAATATAAGATAATTTTAGAAAACTTACCAATATTTGAAAATCAGAGAATTTCTTGTGTAAATATAAATTTGTGGCTTGCACTGAAAAAACTGAAGGTCTGGCAACATTTAGATTCCTTCCTGGAAGCAGTGGCTGAACTTGCATAGTGGCGGCCACTTGGAGATACGGCATAGATAAGGAGGCCAGCCCAGGCCAGAATCCTGTCTGTGATTTTTCAAACTTGATTGGAGGCAATTACAAGTCTTTGTCAGGTAAGCTTCATGAAGGGAAGCTGCCCTCCCAACACCAGACTCGGTACATAAACAGTTATTTGCAGTTTCACAGAGGAAGTAGCGGTCAAGTCTCCGCTACTCCCAGGCTGGCCGTCCTTATACGATATCTGCATTCCTAGCCCGGGCACCTCCATTTGGAAGCCTCCTTATGAGAGCCTCAGCTGAGGCAATCTTCTCCACTTTGACATAGTACCTTTCTACTCTTGGCCCTTCCCCTCCATCCTACCCTCTGTCCATGCATCCAAAAAAGAGGCAGGAGCCTCTAGCTTAGCATTCTTCAGCAGTGAGATGATTCCCTCATCTGTGCCGACCCACCTGACCCTTGCCCAATGCTGTTCCATGGAGAAAATTAAACACTGAGGAGCCTGAATCTCTCTTTTTGCCTCTTGCTTGCACTGCTGAGTAAGCGAGTAAAGGCTTGATTGCCACTTTTAGTTTGGCTCCTGGTTCTAATTGACCGTCTCTGCATATGATTGGTCAACAGTGGACACAACAGTGGCTTAGTCTTAGACCATTGCCGGTTATCTTACACCTGTCCTGATGCACCCATTTACACCATATGCCTATTGTAAGGCATTTGAAATTGAATTCCTGCTTGCAAGGCATACCTTCATTCCCACTTCATCCAGGAATCCTTGACCACACAGCCCCTGATAATCTCTTCTAAAATTCCATAGAGTATTCCTTAATTCATGTGTGGTCCCTGCACGAATAGAATCATCATCACATGGAAGCTTGAAAAATGTGCAGTATCCCAGGCCCCACTTCAGACCTATCAAATGACAATCTGTATTGTTTCAAGATCCCCAGTGGTTTGCATGTACATTAAAATTTGAGAAACACTGGTATAGAACATCATTCTGTATTGTCTGATTTAGCATTTTGTGTGTTGGTCTATTTTATATTTATACGGGATATCTTATCAACTAGACTTGAAGGATCTCAGTGTTAGACATTAAGTCCTAGGATACTTTGCTATATTCTGCTAGGTGAACTAGCAAAGGCTGGTAGACATAGAAATTAAACATAAATCCTTTATCTAAAATAAACTTGCTCATTATTTGGCATTTGTCTTCCCCAAACCTGTACCTCATTTGTGACCACAGATGAAGATACAAGATGGAGAACTGAGGGCTGAGCCTGGCAGTAGCCCCACATACACCTCATTTCATCTTGACCTGTTCCCTTTTGGTATCTATTTGGTCATATCCTTATCTTGAGACATTTTGGTGACTTGGGACTCTAACCTTAAATATTGGACTTGGTGTTTTAAATGCATTTTCCTTATTTTGACCCAAAGCAGTTGTACACATTCTGACCTCTCCAACTCCTGTCTACCTCAGGTAGGATCTCTTATTATTGTTCTACTGGAATTAAACCCTGGCATGGGCTCTCTTGGGCTGGCATTTCAGCCAGCCTACATAGATATTTTTAATCTGCTCTTAGGCCTAAAAAGTATGTCTTACTTTTTTCAGATGACAAAATAAGCACAAATTAAACATTATATGGATCTATTTTGTTAAAATTGAACTAGTCCAGAGGTCAGCAAACTATGGCCTGTGGGATAGTAGCTGTTTTTGTAAAGAACATTTTATTGGAACACAGTAACCCTCATTCATTTACATATTGTCCATGGCTGTTTATGCACTACAATGGGAGAATTGAGTAGTTGTGACAAAGACAATATGGCCCTCAAATCCTAAAACATTACCATTTGGCCCTTTGAGAAAAAGTTACCAACTCATGAACTAGTCAATTTTGTGAAAAAAATCAGCAACCAAGCAATACTTTTTACACTTGGCAGAAAAATGACTGTTTGATTTATTTTTCCAGTTTTTAACGTGCCTTGTGTACTTAGCATCAATGAGTGACACACAGAAAGGGAAATACAGGAACTGACATTTAAAAGAAAGCGAAAGGTCACTTTGTGTTTCTTTAACTGTGATAGACAGCCTATCATTCATGTGACTATTGAATGTGTTTTGAGTCTGAGTTCTTCATTATTTTCCATGTGGCAAACTTAAATAACTTTTTTTTTTTTTTTTAATGTATTAGTCCATTTCTTTAGATTGTTTCTTTAGGAAAGACGTAGAATACATTCACCACTTTATTCAACTAGGATGTGCCGTGACTATAATATATCCATAACACTATGCCGGGTACTATAGGAAACTAAATCAAAACTACAAATGTGAGATCTCAGTCTTAAAAATGTTTATAATCCATATAGGATTATGTGAGCAATTGGGCTGCAAAATATGAATCTCCATTGATCACCAGATTTGATTAAGCTAACCTGGCTGATGAATATCCATTTTCTGTGTACTTACCTGTTAAGGGTTACAACCTTTGTAGAAAATAGTGATTCCAGATAGTCTAGACTTCAGTTGATTATATACAAATAGTTGAAACTCCATTGCTAGAACTTCAACATGGTCTCCATGAAAAAGTACAGGACATGCATAAATGACAGGGCAGCTAGAAGTGACAGGCTGTAAATGTCACTTTATCTGGCACAAATGCCAGATAAAGAATACAGATGTGGTACCTGCTCTCCAAAGATGCCTCCTGTCACCCTCACAAACATGGCAGTCAGTATTCATGCTCTTATGCAGTTATCCTTGAATATGGACTGTATATAAGACTCATGTTTTGGCCAGTAGAATGAGACAAAAGTTACATTGCATGACTTTAGAGTTAGGTCAGAAAATGCTTTGAAGTTTCCTCCTGGGTCTTTAGAGAATTCATTCCAGAGAAAACTGAATTTCATGTAAGAAATCCTACTCATGTGACACCATCATGCTATGCTGGAAAGGCTCTGGAGGATGAGACGTGATATGAAGAGAAGGAAAGAGAACAAGAAGCACTGAGCACTCACAATGTAAATGAAGAATCCCTTTAGGAAGTGGATCCTCCAGATCTAGATGCCCCAGCTGATGCTACATTGATCAGAGATGAACCAGCTGGAAGAGCCTTTCCTAAATTCCTGGACCATAAAATTGTGAGCAAAAATAAAATGGCAATTTTAAACCAATCAGTTATGAGGCAGTTACTGACACATCAATATAAATCAGAAATTGCAGAAGAACAGATAAATTATAGGCTGCTGTGGTCAGGAACGTATGAATTGGAAAGTAGGCTATGAAGTAGGCCTTTAATGATATTAAATATAGTGGTGAGGAAGAGGCAGTTGATATTGATATTAAATGGTGAACAAGGTGTCAGAGAGCAAATTAGTAGGAAGCAGGGAAAAATTATATAAGTGAGAGATCTTGGCTCCAGGGGACTTAAATCTTTTAGATGGAGGTGGATAATCTAATATAATAAAGTGTAACTGATATAATGATGGCAATATGGCCAGAATAGAGTGAAACCCAGAGAAAAGAAGTGTTAGACTGAAGGTGGGGGTGTCACCACAGATATTTTAAAGGCGATACCGTTTGAGCTAAACCAAATAGAACACAGATTCAGTGATGTGGATGAAGAATCAAAGCTCATTAGGAGAAAAATGAGAGAGTCAGTCTGGGTGGAAGATTTCATCAGTGCTGGGAGGATTATGGAAAACAAAGTTCAGAAAGGCAGAAGAGTGAGACATGAATAAAACCCTCCCTGTGGCAGGGCTAGGAATCCGGAGTATCCTGGTCTCTGGCCCCTTTTAGACTACGTGCACTTCGGCTGTCTGTTCATACCTGGAATGCTTTAAACATGACTTGAAATTTAAAATGAGCATTTTATTGGAAATCTACTCTAAGCACCAAAATATGCTTACATAAAGGCAAGGAAATTTTTCAAGTCATTTTTTATTAAGTAACACTGACAAATTGATATAGAAGGAAGAAGAGCTAAAAGGTAGAGTTGTGAATCTGGGTGATCCCCATTGTCCATCCTGCAGTGTCCTTCCCAGAGAGCTCAGGATTAAACACATGGGGACAATTGAACATCACAAGTACTTTCATTGTTCGCAAGAGCAGAGGTGAAGATATTAGAGATAAATTGCCTGAAAGAGAAACTCTGAACTTTAGGGATACTCTAGATCAAAATAGTAATGAAAAAAGATTACTCCATTTTTATGACAAGACATTTCTGTGCCAAGCCTCCTCTACTTTGTATGTGGGTCGCCACCACAGCACGGCTGATGAGTGGTGCAGGTCCGTGCCCAGGATCCAAACGTTTGAACCTGGGCCGCTGAAGCGGAGCACGAGGAACTTAACCACTGTGTCACGGGGCTGGCCCCACCAGCTTATTTTTTATATATTGAATCCATAAAGAAAAGATAGCTAAGAATACAGCAATCCCTCTATTATAATTGTAGCACTACTGGAATAATAGCATATTTTCTATGAAATAGAGCTTCCTGTCAGAAAGATGATCAACCTACTTGGTGGTCAATCTCCACACAATTTTGTTTTTCTTGAACTCCATTTTTTTCTCTATACTAGAGCCAGGGGGATGCTTTGAGACTGAAATTTTAGGGTCTCACTGCTCATAAAGACCTTTATGAAAACTGCCAAATACTTCTACTGGCATATATGATCTGGCTTCTATCTACTATTCAATCTTCTTGCTATAACACACCTCTCACACTCGCTCTGTCTCTCTTCCTCTCTCTCTCACACACACACACACATCATACATTCATACACATTTGAGTTCTGCTGGCCTTTTAAAAAATTTCTCAGATTTACCTTGCTTCTCTTGCTATAGGACATTTACTTAAGATGACTTCTTCCACAGAGAACTCCTCCCACCTCCCTTCATCTAGTAAACTAATTCTGAATGTGTTAGCTGAATCTTTGCTTCCTCTAAAAGGCTTTACTCATGTCCCCCAGACTAGAACATGTATATTATATGATCTCATGGTATCACACCCTCTTCTTTATAGAACTTATTTCCACTATTTTCCATTTAGAAGTGTGATTATTTAAATAATGTCTTGGAAATTACTAGATTGTAATCTTGATGAGGGCAGGATCTTTTGTGTTTTGTCTGGCACTCAAAACAATATTATTGATTGAAAGAACTGAATGATTGACTCAACATCAATGGTCCTGGGACCAAACATGGTCAAAGAGCAAACAGCTGGGTTAACTATTTAAACTCGATGGTGATTTCACATTTGTTATGTTTGAGTCACGGACTCTAATCTTATTTATTTGATCCTAGATCCTAGGCAAACCCCAAGGCAGAGATTATTAGTTTTTTCTTCTATATGATAAAGGAAGCTGAGGCAGGGCAGGTTTTTTGCAGGGTCCATCAGCAAAGAGAGTCAGGTATACATGGAAAAAGAACTCACACCTTCTGAATCCCACCCAAGTTCCTTTCTTCAGTGCCTTTTTTGGAGCACTGAAGAAAGCACTTAGTTATCATTTTCTTACATTTTCTTGATTGTCTCCCACATAAAAAACAAACCATAAAATATTTTTCTTAGAACTCCTAAAATGTGGTCTTTAGGCATTAGAACGAAATGGTAAGGAGACCAAAGTGGAGATCTAGGATAGGCACAAACAATATGGACTTTGGAATAAGGTTGAGAGTAACTCTTACAACTACCCTTTCCTGGCTGTTTAATGTTACATAAATTAATTGACTTCTGTAAACTTGAGTTTTCTTCAATTATGAAATAGTGTTGATGCCTTGTATGGATTATGAAAAAAATTAAAGTGTTTATGAATGCCAATTACTGTTATAGGTCCATAGTTGGTTCTTCGTATATGTTCGAGTTCTACCACTACTGTTTAATGTTATGACCACCAGTTACTTTTCTTGGACCCCACGGTCAGAGATTCATGCTGAAATTGAGCCAAGTATGTCATAAGGATGAGCTGCACCAGTGGGATTTACACTTGGCATTGACAGAAGGATAAACTTACTGTGCTTCCTCAAACAACATTGAGTCAACTGACTCTTATTTGTAAATGAAAGAGTCAGTCCAATATTATATATTTTCTATTGAGTTTTGGATAAGAATTTGTCTGACTCAATTTTTTTAAAGTATTTTGATAATTATGAATCATGTTTGTGGATTAATTTACTTTATTATCTAAGTACTCAGAGAAGGAAGAGAAACTCCTCCAGTGAGCCACAGCTGAAAGAAATTTGCACTTGTCTAAGTCTAAATACTTTTGAAGACATATGGAGGAAGTGCAGACAACTATTATAGGAGGGATAGGACCCATTGTTTATCAATCTGTACATAATGTGTTTATAATACAAGGCTTACTGGAGATAATATCAAAACATTTCCTGGGTCATCTGCCTGTGTTTATTTAGTTTAGAACCAGTCTGAAGAATCTGGATTTACATAAGTTCGAGGTTACTTCATTTTGGTAGAAACAAATGGATTTGCTTTTCTCTCAAGCACTTTGTGTTAAAAATAAATTTAAAAAATATTTTTCAATTATATTTTCACTTTTATAACACAAACCAATATTGAGATATTAAACCTCACTAATTTATTTTCCTTTTTTACAAGCATTTTTAAGAGCTGTTGGATAACCAAATTTGATTGTAAGTTTGCCTTAAAAGTCAGGGGCACAAACTTTTCATATACTGAAAGCACAGGTTATGATTGTCTCTTCCAAATTGAACAAGTTTATTCAATCTCCAAGCCCTCCTTTATTCTCTGCCATCCCTTGGAACTCTGCTCCCAATATGTCACCGACTAACTTCTTTTTTCTTGAGTGGCCCCCGCAGGATGGAAGTATATCAAAGAACTAGTGAGGATGTGAAATCAGAACGGTAGGTAGCAGGAAAGGCAAGAGTCTGAGGATTGGTTAAAATAATAACACATATTTATTGAGGCCCTCCGTTTGCATTTATTACATAAACAACAATGCATTTTGGAAGATCAGGATCCTGCTTACAATAATCTCATGAAATAAATGTGCTTCATATTTTACAGATGAAAAACATGAAACTTGGTCATTCTTGTGAAAGGAAAGGCTGAGATTTAAACTTAGTTGTGTATAATGGTCTAAATACTTCTTTTTCTGATAAAATGTTGATTAAAATATTAAATGAACTGCAAACAATAAGTAAATATAAAAGGAGGCTTTACAGTCATTAAGTTCACACTTTAAGAAATCTACAATTATTAAGATCTGTAATTATAATAAATATAAATTAATTAAAATAACTGATATACTGCAAAAATACTGATATTCAGGCAGATATTATCAAAGTCGATAACAAAAGACTAAAAATAATACCTGTGGTTAGAGGATGTTCTCTGTAGTAAAGCTATCAAAGCTCCAGGAAATGTCAATACTCAGTATATACAGAAGCCGAATGAGACAGATAAATGACAGTCAAATAGTTGAGCAAAATTTAGCAGCCATAAGATCTACAAGAACCAAAAGTTTGCAAGACTTTGCTGTTAATAAAAAGATAGGAAATTATACAAGCAAAGGCAACATTTGGACCAAGAATTTCATACTGCTGTGTCTTCCAGTTTACTGGAGGTAAACTGAGGGAAAGGTTAATATACTAGTGACCACAGGAATGTATGTGTCATGAATGAAGGAATCTTAGATGGTTGTGTTCTTTGATAACAGCCCAAGCACCTAGAATAGTGTCTGACACAAAAAGCATGCTCGCTAAATATTTAAAGTATGGATGTTTATACTAATGTATTTGAAATCTTAAGTGAAAAAGACAAATTCCTAGAAAAAAAATCGAATTAAAAAAGAAATAGAAAACATAAAAGATCATGTGCACATTAAAGAAATGCAATCAGTAGAATGTAGTCACTATTAGAAAATCTTTCCTAAATATTCAAGGAAGAGATAATTCCAATCTTATACATTCTTTTAAAAAATACTCCCTAACTCATTTTTTAAGCTAGTATAATCTTGCTACCCAAATCAGAAAAAAATAGTATGATGAAGAAAAACTTATAATACAAGTTTACTCATGGACATAAATGTAAAAATTCTGAACAACCAGCATCTAATTGTGACTAACTAGAGACTGAGGAAAATTTCTTGCTTCAGAGCAACCAAACCCAGATACAACACACTGTTAAGAAATAGTTGGACTCACATAAGTTAGGATAGTTCTGTAGGCATCATCCAAAGCACAAATAAACAAGTGAACAGATTAATGAAAGCTGATCCTGCAGGCATATGACTCTTGGGTTTTATGGTAGCTGGTACCAAATCTTAGATGTCTGATACCCAGGGCAGGGACACCTAGGACCCAGATGGGAATGGCAGAAACCAAAGTTACAGAGCCTGGGAGTGTGTTGTAAGGAGCTGATTTGGATAAGAAAGCAATAGGGAATTATTTTACCCTGGGGCTAGATTCTTGAGACACAGAATTGGGGAGATATTTATCCTTGGAACAATAATCAGTAAAGGAAAATAAGTCTGAGCCTTCCAAACTTAGGTGTGGGAGGCTGAAGTGGCCAGAAGATGGGTCTAGTTACTAACAGAATTTAGCCTTTTTTGCAGAAAATACAAATCCAGGCACAAAGGACTTTCATAGATTAAAATCAGATTTGATCTTACAAACAGTTTGGTACTACCTAGTTGATTGAATAGGCATATATTCTATGTCCAGTGGTTCACTACTTTGTATCCCTAGAGAAAGTCTTGCATTTATACATAGGGATATATGTTTAGATATGTTCATAGCAGCATTGTTCATAATTTTATAAAAAGTTAGAGGTTATCCAAAGTGCCATCAACATTGGAGTAAAGAAATAATTTAGGGTTCGTATATAATACTATACAGTGGTGAAAAAGAATTGACTAAGCTATGCAGGCGAATATAGATAAATCACAGGAACGTAATGTTGAGTGAAAGAAAAATTAAGTTCTAAAATAATGTATACAATGTGATTCCATTCAAAATAGGTAAATCTAAATAGTAGCATGGGGGATAACTAACACAAAGTCTAAGATGGTGTCAGGGAGCAAGCAGGGAGATTTGAAAGTTAGAAGTGCAAAAGAGACCTCGATAGTTTAGGTACAGTTCTTGTTCTTTTTTTTTTTTTTTGCAAGTGCTATTTCTTCTTCTTCTTCTTTTTTTTTTTTTTTGTGAGGAAGATCAGCCCTGAGCTAACATCCATGCTAATCCTCCTCTTTTTTTTTGCTGAGGAAGACCGGCTCTGAGCTAACATCTATTGCCAGTCCTTCTCCTTTTTTTCCCCAAAGCCCCAGTAGATAGTTGTATGTCATAGTTGCACATCCTTCCAGTTGCTGTATGTGGGATGCGGCCTCAGCATGGCCAGACAAGCGGTGTGTTGGTGTGCGCCCGGGATCCAAACCCTGGCAACCAGTAGCGGAGAGCGCACACTTTACCACTAAGCCACAGGGCCAGCCCCGGTTCTTGTTCCTGAAATTGATGTACACATGAGTTTTTACTTGTCATTGTTTTCTTCTTTACAGTATGCATGTATGTCACGTGTGCATGTCTGTGTGTGTTCTTTAGCATGGGTGTATGCTATAATTTATCATTTAAAATATTCTAACGAAGAGTAGGTTTTGGCTAGACTGTGACAGCAGCATTGAGTGTCAGATAATCCATTTGAACAAGTTGTTGTGAGCTCCTATTCTTCAGGGCAAAAGAAGCAGGAGAAGGAATGAAGCTGGGTGTGAGGACATGTGCATGCACGCCCTGTGTGGCTGACTGGGCTTGTGAACTGGAGAATAACACCTCCTTTGAATGGAGAGGCCGCTCCTCAGCGCCAACTGAATCAGGCGATGGGGGAATATGGGACTGGTATTACTACATTTTTCAATACTTTAAAAAGGAAGCCAGAAATCTGAAATATTATAGGAAATCTTTGAATTGTTAAATATTTCCATTTTTACAAAGCACATTTGAGATAACCTCTGACCATATATGACCTGCAGATTGCAAATTTACAGGTTATTTCATCTTTATCCTGCATGGTGTAATCCAAGGGGAATTCTAGGAATCTGAACTATGACTGGGATCAAATACTGAGATCATGAGAAGACATAAGAAGAACAAGACAGAAGCTGGGTTTCACAACACATAGTCTGATAAAAGTGCATAGGATGGATAAGAAAGGGGGTGAGCAGAGGTGATTGCACAAGCTTAGGTAACACATACTGAGGAAGTGAATGGGCTAAGGGTCATAGAAATACACTGGAAAAGGTAGGTATTAGGAAATTTGTGGGGCCGCAATTAAGCAGCACTGAGGCATCGTCTTCCCAAGAGAAGAGCCTTTTGAGCTCCTATGACTGACTGGTGGTGACATGAATGGGCTCTGGAAACATGAAAGGAGTTATAGAGGTGAAGAGAAAGACAATGAATCCTATGTTCAAAATTCCAAAGTTGGCCAGACATCTATGTGCAGATTCCTTGCAGATGTTTGGAAATATAAAATCAGAGAATATCTGAGAGAGGGAATGATCTGAGATTGATAGGGAGAGGTGAAATTAGGTGCGACTGACAAGAGAAAGCCTATGTATAAATTGTGAGTAAGCAAACTCCAACTGAATGTATTTGTTATAATTTTAAAACAAAGCCTTATAACCACAAAGCAGTTTTGTGTAACAGAAAGAGCACAAGCTTTGGAGGTAGCTAGTTTGAATTTACTTTTGCTCCTACAATAACCAGACCGTAACTTAGCCAGGCTACAAAAATTTTATTAGCTCTAAGCTTCACATAAATGGTGAGTAAAAAATGCTGTCTCATGAGGGAGACGTCGAAATTGATTGTATTGTTTTAGAAAACACTGGGCCAGTGACATTTTGGAGATTCAGTAAATGTCAATTTCCCTCCACTTTTCCTTGGAGCATATTTTCTCAGTAGATTGCAGGCTGTATGTTGCAAGATGGGTTCTCTAGAAGCATATGCTGAAAAGAAGTCAGGGTGCAAAATGGTTAGTAGAAATTGATCCCTGTGAAAAGAATGGGGTGGAATCAGAATTGAACAGTAGAAGTCATATTATGGTGCCAATCCAGGGGAGAGTGGGGAGTTCTGGAGCAAGTATTTCTTGTTCAGAGTTATCCTGCATTGGTTCTGTTGACACAAAATAACCAAGAACCATTCTGTAGATAAGAGATGTAAGGTGAGTTTTACTCGAGCCAAGCTGAGGATTATAACCTGGGAAGGCAGTTTCCACAAAGGCAGTAAGCTTTCCCGAGAAACATGGTTTTTAGTACAGTTTTATACCTTTGTAGAAGAAAGAACATACATTAAACATGTCCAGGATACATATTCATCAAAGTTTCAAACAGGTATTCAATTGGAAATTAGTAAGTTTACATGACCCTGATGCCCCAGAAAGGGAACTTATCTTCAGGAGTACTAATATGGCATTACCAATAGGGCATCACCAACAGGGCATTATTGATAGGGTGCTAACACACTGGCATCCTAGGAGTGGAAGTACGCATTCTTAAGAGAGTGCATTCTTTTACTTTGAGATAATGTTTAATGCATTCTTTACTTTAATAGTTAAAGCAGATGCACAATGTATTTTTGGTAGGCCATAAGTCAGACTTCTTTAGTTCAAGCCAAATCAGTTTTAAACCAAAATGGCTACCCCATATACCTCAATATGTGACAGTCTCTTGTCAGTTCTAAATGACAGAGCCTTAATATCACTCCTTGATCAGTCACTGGATGCTGGCTGCCCTGGGGAGGATGTACCATGACTGAGGCAGCTCTCTGTAGCTGAGGTAGACCCTGAAGGAGGAAACAACTAGAGGCTGCCTGCTGCTCACACTGGATACAGCCAGGCAAAAGCCTCTCCTTGAATTGAGATGGGATGGTGTGTATCCATGTTTATGACACTGGATAAGGCTCTACTTTTCCTGCTTGAAGGTGAACTAATTGAGGGATATCACTAGGTCTTAATTAAATTTACAACAGTAGTAATAATAGCTGACTTTGTTAGTGCCAAGTGCACATCGAGGCCTGCACTAAAACTTGACATACATTACCTCAGATGAAGAACCAAATCTTTATCTCAAATGAAGTAATAAATGGATCACATATCTAGAAAGTGGTAGAACTGTGCTTTACACCCAGATAGTCGGGCTCAAGAGACATGTCTTGCCCACATTGCTCTGCTTCTTCCCTGGTGCCTGGTTGGCACAGTACCTCATGCGTATTTGACCCTCAAAGATTTCAGCTTAATTTAATTGAAGATGCATAGTTCACACATTCCCTGGGTGTTTATGCATGGCTGTTTGAGAAACTCGTCTGTACACAACAAGTGATCTCTGTATAGCCAAAATTCTATAGTTCCCCATAACCAAAGCCTTGCAAAGATGAATTCAGAACTAAAATGCTCTAGAAAACCTGGGTTGATTAGTCTTTGAAAATGGAACTCATTCACAACTGTCTCATTTGATGTTCTTGAGGGATGAAGGATATAACCTGCCCTGATATACTCAGGAAATTATAAAATATCCACTTTAAAGAGAAGAACAGACATTTCTAGCTATGGGATCTAAACTCTCTAGACTTCAGCTACCTAAATTAAATGTACATGCTAACATGATTACCAATCTCATAGTGTTGTGCAAATAAAACAAGTCAATACCTACAAAGCACTTAAAACAGTGCATATGTGGTCATTACAGGTTGGACATTTTATATCTATTATTACCGTATAGTGTACCACTTTTCTTCAGGATTTCTAAGTGTCAACCACTAAACTTATGTATGTTATTTTATTCATCCTCATAATAATATGAACTTAATATTGTTTCTATGATTTTTCACATAACAATAGTGAGGTATGAAGCCTTTAAATAAGTTTACCGAGTAAATCTAGCTAGTCTGGTTATTAGAATTACTATAACTATGTAAAACATTACCCCAAAACTTAATAACATCAAACAGTCATTTATTATGCTCTCAGATTCACGCATTCTGTGGGTCAGGAATTTGCACAGGGCATAGTGGGGGTGGCCTTTCTGTGACCCACAGTGTCCAGAGCCTCGGCTGAAATCACCTGAAGGCTCACCCACTTGTATGTCTGGCAGAGGATGCTGGCTGTTGGTTGGAGGCCTCAGCTCATCTCCACAAGGGCTGTTTGAGCTTCCTCACATGGTAGTGATGGGCTTCAAGGGCAAGAATGCTAAGGGAGATTGAGGTAGAATCTGTGTTGTCCTTTATGACCTAGCCTTGGATGTCACACAATGTCGCTTCTGCCACATTCTGTTCAGCAAAGTGGCTACAAAGCCCCATTCTGGTCGAAGGGGGGCGGGGGAAATGGACTCTGCCTCTGGGTGGGGAGTGGTAAGTTTCTGGAAGAACATGTGGGACCAGAAATAGTGTTTTAGACAATTTTTATTGAGCTTTTTATTAAGAAAATTGCAGATTCTCATGTAGTTGTAAAAAATAATACTGGATCTCATGTGCTTTTTACCCAGTTTCCTCCAATGGTATCATCTTCAATATAATAGCACAATATCGCAACAAGGATATTGATATTGATGCAATACACCTGTCTATTCGGATTTCCTAAGTTTTACTTTATGGTGATATTTTTGGAAAATACACTTTATCACACAAGTAGATGGTAAAGTTGGACCAAACCTACGTCTGTCTGGCCCAAAAGCTGAACTCTTAACCACTGTGGGATAAAGTATCTGACCACTGTATTTTTGCAAAGTCTAAAAAAATAAAAGGCGTGCTGGCAAGCTCAAATCCATCACTGTGTAGATGGAATACTTTATTTTTATAGTTCTAATAATAATAGGTCCAAAAAGCTCTGCTCGTCTCTTACTCTCTCAACCATTGTTGTCCACAGCTATGTCTAATTGATAAATTAGTCTAATAAAGATAATAAAAATAGACAAAATAAACAACTACAACATAAATATGATCATTTACTATATTCGTACCACACTCTGAGCTCTATAATAAATACTCAGATTTCACAATCTCTAATCTTTGTGGAAGCCCCTACTGTTAGATACTATTATTCATTCCCATTATACAAGTAAATTAATCAATAGATGGAGAGTTTAAATAACAGGCATAGAGTTTTAATGTGGCTAGATCATAACCCGTATTAGAGCTAGATTAATCTAAAATCAAATTCCCTAATCTGAAATTTTTTTATCTTTCTCTCCTTCTGGAAATAAACTGTACAAGTAATAGAATGAAGAAAAATTACTTTAAAAGGGCCCACTTTCCTATTTTCTGCCTAATATCCATTTGGCCTATCTTGAGTCACCAGAGGTCAGAGTTAGTGAGCTTTGTACATTAGGTGACTTTTCACAGCACTCCTCAGCAGTGAAAGACTGGATCCATCCTTGAATGAAATTTGAAATTGTGGTTAGATCTCTAGATGCATATGTTGAACAATGGCAGATTAATTTCCCTCAAAGAATGAAAAATATCAGCAATGAACTTCATTAGTTAATTGGAATGATTGAGTACTGCCTCTGACCATCTTCAGGGATTTATAATTGGATAAATTGTAAAGATCATGTGTATTTTGTTGAAAATATGTCACTTAGAGGAGGCTGAAGTAAAGTAAATTTCCTGTAAATCATTATAACATTCCAGCAGGCTACAATTCCTTCGAGTAAATAAAATTCTATTTTTCTAGCTAACTTGACCTTTTTAAGAAAACTTTTTTTTTAACCGTTCATGTTACAGAGAAAAAGTTAAAATTGATCAATCAATAATCATTTATTGAGAGTTTGAAGATTGTGCTACAAGTGAAGGGCACATCAGATATATGGTTCTGGTTAACTTACATAAATAAAACCAGTATACACAAATAAAAAAAGAAAACTAGTACATAAATACAGATTATAATTCTTAAGTTCTTAAGTACTTCAATTAACATAGTATAGTAGCAACAGAGGAGGACTGATAATCAGAAAACTTACATTTATTTCAGGCTCTTTCCCTTCCTGCCCTTAAATGTTGGCATGCTTTCAGGCATTGTTCTTACTCTTTTCTTATTTTACACTCATGATCTCCTGTGAATGAAGTCAGATCAAATGATGCCAGCACATCTATTGCTCGCTCTGATGAAATAGCAGGAGTGCCAGACTAACAAACTCTTAGCCAAAGTTGGAATAGAATAGTTTATCCAGCTTTGTCAGTGAAGCAGTGAGCCAGTGCCCCACACCGTCAATCACCTCCACCCATCGCATGTCTCATCCACTCATCTATGACATGTGAATTAAGCTCTGCCCTAACGCGTTCCTAGGCAACCTCCGTAACCCTGTTGCTATAGCTTCAAAAGACTGGTTCTACTTTCTTAGATATCCCTTACATATTTAAAAACACAATAGGTTTCTTTAAATGGAGGAGTCTCCATTTTTGTGAAAATTCTGTCTATGGTTTTAATTTTACATGTGGTTCAAGTTTACAAATAGAATTTTTCAACAACAACAACATAACTATTATTACTTTAATTACCATTCATATGCTTGTGACTCAGAAATTTGCACCTCCAAATTACAGCTCTATTCTGATCTCCTCTTAAGAGAATACATCTAATTCTTCTCTGTGTCCTACCTTTGGTGGCACACAGTAGATGTCTGATAAAACAGCGAATAAATGATTAGCTTTGGCTAATTATGTAAGTTTGGACTAGTCCATCAACTCTTTAACCTGGGTTACCTCATCTGAAATATAATAGAGTTAGACTGGCTCGTTCCTATAAGTTATTCCACATTTGACATCTAGTAATTCTAGTTCTAAATAACCAAATATTTACTAACATTTATGTCAAATATTCATATGATATAACGCATTTATTCATACTATTGGTATTCTATACCTTAGCTAATGATAGAGTAGTTAAGCCCTAAAATAATATGAAGGAATCAATTCTAAACATTTTAATAACTCTCAGTTAAATAATAATAAGAGGCATAAACTACTGTTAGAGGCATTCTCTGAGAATCTTCTACTCAGCTAAGAACTTCATGACTCCTTGGGGCTTGACGGTAATGTTTTCTACCACACTGAGGATAAAAATTGCTAACAACACATATTGAGTTATTAGACCATTGTTGAGCAAACTTGCCTCATATTAGAAATGAAAATAGATGTGCTGCAACTTCACTCTCTTAGGAGTTTTATTAACGGATTTGTAGATGGCTTTGTCATATGTAATAGGCTCTGTTCATTTATGAGAAAGAAAGAGTTCAGTTGCCCATAGACCTTTCCACTTTACTGTCATTCAGTGGCCTATAATCAATTTCTTTCTGCTTAATCCATTCGTTCTATCATCAAGGAAACAGATAGATAAAGGAGTATTTTTTTTTTTAAAGGCATCATTGTAATGCTTACTATAAGGCATATTTTAATCACTTTATTTTCTTATTTATTATTCATATCTGCTCCTGCAAGCAACTGGAAAGTACTATTCTAATTCTTAAAGAGATCTCAAGAGAATTACAATCTAGGCCAAGAAGCAGCATACACAAAAACAAATCTAAGACAGTATATGTTTAATGTCATATGAGGGCAACTGTCAATGAGTCTTTTAGGACAGTTAATTGTCAAAAGGGGGCAAAATATGGACAGGAGCCCCTAGAACAGAGTTTCAGAATAGTGGAGAGGATTTTTTCAAGCTATGCTCTCCCTCTTCTTAAGCTAAATTGCAAATAATAATCACTGTGTATTGAGAATCTATAAAATACTGTAAGCATGCAAATCTATTAATTTTTTTACTATCTATAAGATGTAAAGCTAACCAGGTTAAATATTACCTCAATTAATCATTGAAAAACTTTTTGAGTTTGAGAAACACTGTTAAAGTTGAACACTTTGCCTTGCCAGTTGTGAGGTCCTGACCCAGCCCTGTGGTCCTGCTTAAAGATGATTGATCGTGCTGTTTTCAGACCACACTTAGGGGAACAAGGACGGAGTCACAGGGACCTGGATTCAAAGCTGGCTCGGCCACTAATGACCAGGGCTATGTGGTGGTTTAGGGCAGTGACTCTTGGGCTTGACATGCCTGGATTCACATGGTAAGCTTGTTGAATATCTCTTTTCTGGGTGCCAACCCCCAGTGATGTTGCTTTTTCAGCAGGTTAGATTGGGGCTTGTGAGTTTACATTTCTGTCAGGCTCCCTGACAGATGATTCCAAGCTGCTGATTCAAGGATTCCACTTTAGGTAACCCTGGTTTAATATGGGCTCTGAGGCCAGTCTAGTGAGGTATGAATCCCAACTCTAGCATTAACTAGCCATGTGATCTTGGGCCTCAGGTTTTTCATCAGTAAAATGAAATTAATCGTAGTAACTACCTCATAAGTTTTTATGTGGAGTCAATGGGTCAATACAGGTAAAGCGCTTACAAAAGTGCCTACTGTGTCCACCACAGGTGGTATTGTTACCACCACCACCACCATGACCACCATAGGTCATTTACAGCAAAGCTAAGTCATCAAAGAACATCCCGAACTTAGGTGGACAGGCAGGCAAGAAACTAAAGAAGCGAAGGACACAAAGCCAGCTATAAAATAAACCATCTCTAAAGAACTTCAGTGTTTTCTCAAAACAAAATATCGAGGGCATGGATGCAAAATAGTGATAGGAAAGGAATCTTTATGCATCCTGCATGCTAGTGATTCAACTTCAAAAAACAAGTATATCAGGTGTTCCCTGAAGGCAGGACTACATTTCTTTCATCTTCAAACTCCAACTCTCAATATAAGACCTGGTTCTAATTAGTGCTCATTTATTGACTAAATAAACCAAAAAGCTCTAACTTTGGAAAGTCACTTTGCCATTCAATTTGCACTTCATTAAATAGGGAAAATGCTTGTTTAAAATGCACACACACACAAATATCTACGAGATGTTGCATTCTCCACATTATAGATAAAATTCCAGAGGCACAGAAAAGTTTAGTAACTTGCCCTTCAACAAGCAAGAGGTAGGGTCACAATTAACTTCCCATTCTTACTCTCTTCTGCCACATGCGACCTGAGTGTGGGAGTAGAGATAATTATATATTAATTTTTCTTTGTAACAATGATATTTAGGAGATAATACAATTTATAGGGCATGCATCAGTGTCTTTTATAAAGAATTTCTGAAATTATCTTCTCTTTATTCCCACTGCCTAACTGAGCCATTATCCATGAAGAATTCTGCTACAGAAACTATTAAAAGAGTCATAAAGATTGAAAAATTAAATAATTTTTAATTAAAAATTGTTGAAAGAGTGGAGCATGTTTAAAGACTGGCAATTAATCTATATGTTTTTGTTTAAGAAAATAGAAACCTGAATCTTTTCTGGAGGTTCTAGACCTATCTGAAGAATGGAGGAATGGCCTAAATACATGATAGGCTCCTATGAGTTCTTCTCACCCTAGCTTTCTCTGGGATGCTGTCATTCTTTATAGTCTATAACATAGATATAGATGTAGTTATAAGTATTGACATTCCTGTGTAAGTAAATTTCTTTTTCTTTCCATATATTTCAGGAAAACTTCAGCTTTCGTGTTCCTCAGATTAATACAGGTTCATTGATTTTTTTTTGTCAAATATTCATCCTATCCTATACAAAATATAGGTCATTCCTTTGTCCACATTATAAACCAAAAATATTCCCCATGAAGTATATTGAATAATGGAATCTAGGCCTGTAAGTGACCTGAACAATCTCAGTCCTGTGTCATCATTTAAATGACACTCATTACGTCTACTCCTTCCTGCAGCCTTGTGTGAGCTACACGTCATGCCTGGGGTTTATTTGCATCATCACTACAACTCACCTACTTTGGAAGACATTGCCTTTCCTTTGCAAATAACAAAACTGAGGTGCATAGAATTTAAATAAGGTGACATATAATGTCTAGTCTTGGACTGAACAAATAATGTGTTACTTCTCAGTCTCTGATCTTTCCGGTATATCAAACAATAACTCATTAAAGGTCCATAAAGATCACGTAATTCTTTCAGGCCAGTGAGTTATTTAACACCAGAGCTACAATTAAAAGGTTGCATTTCAGCTACTCACTGCAACTGAGCACAGTTTATTTCTAAGAATGGGATATAGATTTTTCACAACCCCCTTATTTAATTCATTCCAGAAAGTAAGTACTGCAGAGCCACATGTTTCCTTTTTTGAGGCATCTATACACTCCTTCCTGTCAAAGGACTGCTTTCCTCTCTGGTCTCTAAGGGCTTGTTTGCCTTGATGACAACTCATCTGAGTTGCCTATACCATGTTTCTGTAACCCTGTCCTCTCATTTTGTCCTAGAGCGAGAACTGTCATCTCTTTCAGTCTTTAAATTGTCTTGCATTTCAGTGTTCCTGACTTTTCAGGAATTATTTCCTCAACCAAATATAGCGTGATCTAAGATTCCTCTGAACTCTGGGTCAAAGCTGAACTTGGCGAAGCTGAATAGATAGTTTCCCAAGGCTTGCAATTAGGGAGGTTTGGGAGAAATTTGCACCCAAAGAGTAAGGAAAATTATTTAAGTTCAAAAGGATAATTTAGTGGTAGGACTGAAATTCTAGACTGTTGACTATCGATTCAGGATTCTTTTCAGTCCCAGAGTTGGTACTATGTATCTAAGGAATTACATTTTGTTTCCATTATCCCACTACACCAATTGTTGGCACTCTCATTACAAAGAGGATACTTAATGAGTGACTTTTTAACCAATGCGTGCAGAAATAAATGACAATGAATGAATGACATGGAGAGCATGGAATGAAAGCATTAGTACTGCAAAGCTGCTGATGGAATGAGATGTGCACACATAGTCCCAGTCCTGTGATATCAACCATGTCCTTCACATCCCTGGAAGCATAAGATGTTGTCCTTGTTTAGCAATGCAACTACTTTGAGTCCTACAAATGACCAGATGTCCTAGAGCTAATTGGTGGACAGTTCTGGAAAACACCTAAGATCTTCTTGCTTTTCTTTTATCTTTTATATACAGATGGGTATAGATGTCAAAAATTATGTCTTTCCTTCATATTTACACATTTTGTCTTTTTATCTAAAAAAAATTGTGAAAATAAAGACCAATCAAATAATAACAAGCAAAAGTTATTTATTCAGAGCTTGCTATAGTGAGGGAGTCAGCCACCATCACTTGTGTCTTGGCAAAGACCCAAACACAAGTGATTTGAAGGCAGAAGGCTGGGAAAGCTTTATAGCAGAAAAACAGAAAGCTTCAAGTATGCCCTGATTGGAGGCTGAAGTCATGGGGAAATGTTAAGAGAGCTAACTAAAAACAAGGCATTCTATGTGATTGGTTAGGAGTGCATATTGGACTATTTCTGGTTGGTCCTGAGTTGGAATTGGAGACAAAAATTAGCGAAGCTGTCAATTATGAATGAAGTTCTGGCCATTTTGAGCCAATTGTTACAGGAGTTATTGTTTGACTTCCTGGATTGTTACTAGAAAGAGTACTCTGATTTCCCACAAGTCTGACTTATAGATAGTAGGTGTGCAATTGGGGCTGGTTACTGCGGATAATGGGTTGGTTTCCTAGGCTGTTTGCTGCAGGTTGTGGGTCAAAGTTCTTTTTTTATGCATGGTCTATCCATTGTGTATTTGTATATTTAGTCTCTCAGAATGGAGTTATTGAATGTTTTTGAGTTTCTGTTCTATTGCTTTTAAAACTGGTCCCTAGAGTGAAGTCAGCATCATAAGATGCCCCTCCTTTTTATTTCCTCTTTTAACTAAAATTTGACATCCATCCATGAACAAAAGTACCTCTGTAGGAGTTGTAGAATCCAGCACCATACACCAAGAGACCCAAAAGGAGTCTCACCCACCTGTGCATTGGGTAAAGGCAGGCAGACCACGGTACAGGCTGTGGAACCAGCAAGAGCCTGTGAGCCAGCCTCAGCCCCTCTTAGCCACAGTGGGGGAACACCTAGAGAGAACTTATTTGCACAGACACTCACAGCCAAGAGAGCCTTTGTTGAAATCTGAGTTTACTGAGGAGAGATTCCAGAACTCCACTGGAGCAAAAAACAAGATACAAGTTTGGATGTATTGGAGAGGGTAACAAGAACTTTTCCAGCACTGCCCCTCCCCCAAGGTAGCACAGAGTGGGGCTGAACTAGTGGGCAGCAGCTTCTCCAGTGGGGGGAAAGGAGAGCCGTGAGTGAGTGACACCCGGGACACTACTAAAGAAAATGTTTTTCTCCGACACCACGCAGAATATTGAGGTGAGACCTACATGACTGATGGGAGAGAAGAGATTGGGAAAGAGGCTGATAATATCAGAAGGAGTTAAAGAGACATGATTCCTGCCTACTGTGTTCAGGACTTCAGCAAGAAGCCCATCCATGAGCTGCTGGGAAAACTTCACCTGAAGATTTCCTCACCTGGCCCATAGGCACAACCAACACCCTGAGTGCCAAACCCACACCAATTCCCTCCCTGTGGCTGGCTCCTTGTACATGGTCCCCAAGGCAGCAGCAAGAGCAAACTCTGGTAGACAGGGAGCATGCTCAGAAGACAGGCCAGGGTCTACAGGCAGGGGAGAAACCACAAAATTGAGCTGTAGCTATACCACCAGGAAAACAAAAGAGAGGTTTCCGGTGGCTGGCCGGATGAATTGTAAAACTGAGAGAAGACATAGAAGCTTAAGAATTATGTCATAAGAAGGAGCAAGCAGCATGGAGCAGGCATGTCCATACGAGGTCAGAGAAAGTCTCGGATAAAAGCAGAACCAGTGAAAAGTATATCCCACCTGAAGGCAGTTAGTAAATATTGGAGGAGGTGACTGATACTTCATATGTGAAAACAGCAACACAAAACTACAAGGACCTGTTGATCTTAAACAAATAGACAGCCAGTTATTTCTCCAGCAAAAACAGATTTATTCAGGGTCAGTAAAGAATTGCAACATGGAGTCTGCAACCACGGCAAGCCACATTCATGTCCTGAGCAGCAAGGGGAGAAGAAACTCTTTTATAGAGGGGAGGAGGATGTTGGGAGGGCTATTGTAAACAAAGAGTCCATTGGAGGAATTGAGAGTTTGAACTGCAGTGGTTGTTTATTGGCTGAGTTGTGACAGTCTCTCATTGGCTGAGCTTCTTGCCAGTCAAGAAGAGGAAGTCTTTCTTCTTCCTGTTCTGCTTATTATTACTATTATTCCTATTCTTTATTATTCCTATTCTGCTATTGACATGGGGCATGAGAGCACCCCCTTTTGACCTTTTTGACTCCATTTTAATGAGGAGTCTGTTTCTGTTTATTAATTTTCATATTTCCCCTTTTTGATCAAGATCTTTCTCTGAAAGCATCACTGACAAAGAATCAGTTTTTTCCAGTTCTAGCAGCCTTGTCTCCCTTAATGCCAGGAAGGATCTTTCCTTGGTGTTGTGTGCCATGTTGGAGGGAAAGTGCACAGATTGGAAACCTATTGTGGACACATTTGAGTAACATGAAGGGATAGAAGGGAGAACTCTAAGACATTTTTTTATCTAAAGTCCATGTATTGTCAAGATCACAGGTATTGGAGATCATCTGAAGCATTATGTCATCGATAAGGGTTTGGCAGATAAAATTCCACCAGGCCTGGTCTGGACATCATGGAAAAGCTGTGTTGTCAGATATCGTCTGCTTCAATTTCAGGAAATTTTTACTTTCAAGTCGCCAGATGACATGCAGTTCCACTCAGAATTTGGTGTTTTCTTTAGGTGTGTCATATGAATCCAAGGGTCTATTCCCTGAAGTTTGGCGACATAAGGGTTTGTTAGCAGTGCCTGATAAGGGTCTTTCCAGGGAAGTTGAAGAGAGTCCTTTTGGCAGTGTGTTTTCCAATTGACAAAATCTCCAGGTTGCAAAGTGTGTTGCTTTAAGGCCTCCGTCTCCTAAGAGTGCACTGTGAAGATTTCTCTACAAAACATGGCTATTTTTAATAGAAGCAGTTAGGCCTTTACAACATTGAAGTATCTCTCCTTTTATCAGCTGTAGGTCAGAAGAGGCAAGAGCCAAGTGCATTGGGTGTCCTGTCCTGTGACTATCTCAAAGGGTGAGAGTTTATGAGTTCCAAAGCGGGGTGGATCTGAAATTTACAGGAACCAATGACAATGTTTTTGGCCAAGGTATTTGGAGGGTTTCTACAAATTTTGCCAATTGAGACTTAGTAATGCCATGAGTGCATTCGACCAAACTGGAGGATTGAGAGTGATGAGCACTGTGAAAGTGTTATGAAATCAGCCAAAAATTGCAGACTTGTAGAAACACCTGACCAGTAAAATGGGTTCCTTGGTCACCATGAAGCTCAAGAGTAATTACCCAGGTAGGGACAATCCTTTCCAAAGGAACTTTTGCCATAAAAGAGGTAGTAGCCAGTCTGCAAGGGAAGCCTTCGGTCCCATGAGAAAACATACAAACAATGACTAAAACATATTTATATCCATGAGACAATTTGTATGAAATACATTTGCCAAATCTCAAATGATTTATTAGGCAGTTTAAAATGTCCAGGAGCAGTACCAACAAGCTTCCATCGACTGTATTTTGGGCAAGTGGGACAAGTGAGGCAGACACTTTTTGTGACCTTGTTAATATTTCCCCCCAAATATTCATTCATTAAAGCTATCATTTTGTCAGGAAACCAATGGTTTAATGCATGTAGAGTAGCTAGGAGTGTGAATTTTAGAGTATCTAAAAGGACTGGGTTTTTACTTGATCAGAACCAAAGCTTTCTCTTTTTATCAAACCAACAATTGTTGAATTTCCACTCTTGTTTTTCTTTTTCTGAGGCTAATTGTTGGGCTTGAAGCCAGTTATTCTAAGTTATCATTTGGAGAAATATCCCTTTGAACCATGACGGAGGGTTGGCTGTTGTTGGGTCCTTTATAGACTGTATTCATTATGGAAATATCAGCTTCCAAAGAATCAAGTTTTTTCTTTTGTTTCTTTTTTTTATTGTTTATAAATTGTTTTTTTATTGTTTATATTGTTTATGGTTTATAACATTTATATCAATTTTGGGTGTACATCATTATATTTCTATTTCTGTGTAGACTACATCATGTTCACTACCAAAAGACTAATTACAATCCATCACCATACATGTGCCTAATAGTCCCTTTCACCCTTCTCCCTCCCCATTTCCCCTCTGGTAACCAATCTCTGTCTCTCTGTGTTTGTTTGTTGTTGTTTTTATCTTGTACTTATGAGTGAGATGATAGGGTATTTGACTTTCTTCCTGTGACTTACTTCGCTTAGCATAATACCCTCAAGGTCCATCCATGTTTTCACAATGGCCAGATTTCATCATCTTTTATGGATGAGTAGTATTCCATTGTGTTTCTGTACCTCATCTTCTTTATCCATTCATCCACTGATGGGCACCTAGGTTGCTTCCAAGTCTTGGCTATGGTGAATAATGCTGAAATGAACATAGGGGTGTATATATCCTTAGGCATTCATGTTTTCATGTTCTTTGGATAAATACACAGCAGTGGAATGGCTGGATCATACAGTAGTTCTATTCTTAATTTTTTGTTGAATCTCCACACTGTTTTCCATAGTGGCTGCACCAGTTTGCACTCCCACCAGCAGTGTATGAGAGTTCCCTTCTCTCCACATCCTCTCCAATACCTATTATTTCCTGTTTTGTTAATTATAGCCATTCTGAAAGGCATGAGATGATATCTCATTATAGTTTTCATTTTCATTTCCCTGATAATTAGTGATGTTGAACATCTTTTCATGTGCCTGTTGGCCATCTGTATATCTTCTTTAGAGAAAAGTCTGTTCAGACCTTTTGTCCATTTGTTATTTGGGTTGTTAACTTTTTTGTTGTTGAGCTGTATGAGTTCTTTATATATTTTGGAGATTAACCCCTTATCAGATATATGCTTTGCAAATAACTTCTCCCAATTATTAGGTTGTCTTTTTGTTTTGTTAATGGTTTCCTTTGTTGTGCAGAAGCTTTTTAGTTTGATGTAGTCCATTTGTTTATTTTTTCAATTGTTTCCTTAGTTCAGTTAGACATGGTACTTGAAATTATGCTGCTAAGACCAATGTTGAAAAGCATACTGCCTATGTTTTCTTCTAGAAGTTTCATGGTTTCAGGTCTTATATTCAAGTCTTTAATCCATTTTGTATTAATTCATGTGTGGTGTAAGATAATGGTGTACTTTCATTCTTTTGCATGTGGCTGTCCAGTTTTCCCAACACCATTTATTGAAGAGACTTTCCTTTCTCCGTTTTATGTTCTTGGTTCCCTTGTGGAAAATTAGCTGTCCTTAGTGCTGTGGGTTTATTTCTAGGCTCTCAATTCTGTTCCATTGATCTGTGTGTCTGTTTTTGTGCCAATACCATATTGTTTTGGTTACTATAGCTTTGTAGTATATTTTGAAATGAGGGAGTGTGATACCTCTAGTTTTGTTCTTTTTTCTCAGGATTCCTTTGGCTATATGGGGTCTGTTGTTCCATATAAATTTTATGGTTCTTTGTTCTATTTCTGTGAAAAATGTCATTGGAACTTTGATAGGGATTGCATGGAATCTGTATGTTGCTTTAGGAAGTATCGACATTTTAACTACATTAATTCTTCCCATCCAAGAGCATGGAATATCTTTCCATTTTTTTGTCTCTTCTATTTCTTTCAACAACATTTTATAATTTTCAGTATATAGGCCTTTCACCTCTTTGGTTAAGTCTCTTCCTACATATTTTATTCTTTTTTTTTTTTTAAAGTTTATTTATTTTTTTTTGTGAGGAAGATCAGCCCTGCGCTAACATTCGTGCTAATCCTCCTCTTTTTGCTAAGGAAGACCGGCTCTGAGTTAACATCTATTGCCAATCCTCCTCCTTTTTTCCCCAAAGCCCCAGTAGATAGTTGTATGTCATAGTTGCACATCCTTCTAGTTGCTGTATGTGGGACGCAGCCTCAGCATGGCCAGACAAGCGATGCGTTGGTGTACACCCGGGATCTGAATCTGGGCCGCCAGTAGCAGAACGCGTGCTTTACCACTAAGCCACGGGGCCCGCCCCATATTTTATTGTTTTGGTTGCGATTGTAAATGGGATTGTATTCTTAATTTCTCTTTCTGCTACTTCATTATTAGTGTATAGAAATGCAACTGAATTTTGTGTGTTGATTTTGAATCCTGCAAGTTTACCCTATTCATTTATTATTTCTAAAAGTTTTTTGATGGATTCTTTAGAGTTTTCTATACATAAAATTATCATCTACAAATGGTGTTTCACTCTTTCCTTTCCAATTTGATTCCCTTTTATTTCTTTATCTTGCCTGATTGCTTTGGCTAGGACTTCCAATACTATGTAAATGAGACTGGTGAAAGTGGACATCTTTGTCTGGTTCCTGTTCTTTGAGGGATAGCTTTCAGTTTTTCACCATAGATGATATTAGCTGTGGGTTTATCATATCTGGCCTTTATTATGTTGAAGTACTTTCCTTCTATACCCATTTTATTCAGGGTTTTTGTCATACAGGCATGCTGTATCTTGTCAAATGCTTTCTCTGAATCTATTGAGATAATCATGTGATTTTCATTCTTCATTTTGTTAATGTGGTGTATCACGTTGATTGATTTGCAGATGTTGAACCATCCCTGCATCCCTGGAATAAATCCCACTTTATCATGGTGTATGATCTTTTTAATGCATTGTTGTATATGATTTGTTAGTATTTTGTTGAGGATTTTACATCAATGTTCATCAGTGATATTGGCCTGTAATTTTCTTTTTTGTGTTGTCCTTGTCTGGTTTTGGGATCAGGGTAATGTCAGCTTCATAGAAAGAATTACAGAGCTTCCCCTCCTCTTCAATTTTCTGGAAGAGTTTGAGAAGGATATGTGTTAAGTCTTCTTCAAATATTCAGTAGAATTCACCAGGGAAGCTGTCTGGTCCTGGACTTATATTTTGGGGAGGTTTTTTTTGTTTTGTGAGGAAAATCAGCCCTGAGCTAACATCCATGCCAGTCCTCCTCTTTTTTTTGCTGAGGAAGACCAGCCCTGAGCTAACGTCTATTGCCAATCCTCCTCCTTTTTTTCTCTTTTTCTCCCCAAAGCCGCAGTAAATAGTTGTATGTCATAGTTGCACATCCTTCTAGTTGCTGTATGTGGGACTCCGCCCCAGCATGGTCGGACAAGTGGTGAATTGGTACGCACCTGGGATCCGAACCTGGGCTGCCAGCAGTGGATCATGTGCACTTAACTGCTAAGCTATGGGGTCGGCCCCTTGGAGAGGTTTTTGATTACTGTTTCTATCTCCTTACTGGTGATGGTCTATTCAAATTCTCTATTTCTTGATACACTTTTAGAAGGTTGTATAAGTTCTAAGAATTTATCCATTTCTTCTAAATTATCCAATTTGCTGGCGTATAGCTTTTTGTAGTATTCTCTTACAGTCTTTTGTATTTCTGAGATGTCCATTGTAATTTCTTCTCTTTCATTTCTGATTTTATTTATATGAGCCTTCTCTCCTTTTTTTCTGGGTGAGTCTAGCTAAAGACTTGTCAATTTTATTTATCTTTTCAAAGAACTAGCTCTTAGTATCATTGATTTTTTTCTAATTTTTTTATTCTCTCTTTCATTTATTTCTGCTCTGATTTTTATTATTCCCTTCCTTCTACTGATTGTAGACTTTGTTCCTCTTTTTCCAGTTCCTTTAAGTGCACTGTTAGATTATTTGTGATGGTCCTTGTTTGTTGAAGTAGGCCTCTATTGTTAGAAACTTCTCTCTTGGAACTGCTTTTGCTGTATCCCATAAATTTTGGAATTACGTATTTTCATTTTCATTTGTCTCCAGTTATTTTTTTGATTTCTTTTTTGATTTCTTCATTGACCCAATCAGTGTTCAGTAGTATTTTGTTTAATCTCCACATATTTGTGGCTTTTCCAATTTTCTTCCTGTAGTTGATTTCTAGTTTCATACTATTGTGGTTATAAAAGATGCTTGGTATTATTTCAATCTTCTTAAATTTACTGAGACTTGTTTTGTGGCCTAATATGTTATCTACCCTGGAGAATGTTCCATGTGTATTAGAAAAGAATGTGTATTCTGCAGTTTTTGGATGGAATGTTCTATATATATCTACTAAATCCAACTGGTCTAATGTGTCATTTAAGGCCAATGTTTCCTTGTTGATCTTCTGTTTGGATGATCTATCCGTTCATGTAAGTGGAGTGTTAAAGTCCCCTACTATTATTGTGTTACTGTCTATTTCTCCTTTTATGTCTGCTAATAATTACTTTATATATTTAGGTGCTCCTATGTTGGGTGCATAGATATTTACATGTGTTATATCCTCTTGTTGGAGTATTCACTTTATCATGAAGTAGTGCCCTTCTTTGTCTCTTGTTACAGTTTTTGTTTTAATGTCTATTTTTTCTGATATAAGTATTGCTACCCCAGCTATCTTTTCATTGCCAATGCATGGAGTATTTTTTTCTATCCCTTCACTTTCAGTTTGTGAGTGTCTTTAGGTCTGAAGTGTGTCTCTTGTATGCAGCATATATATGGGTCTTGTATTGTCCAATCAGCCACTCTATGCCTTTTAATTGGAGCATTTAGTCCATTGACATTTAAAGTAGCTACTGATAAGAATGTACTTATTGCCATTTTGTTACTTTTTTTCTGAGTGTTTTAGTAGTTCTTCTCTGTTCTTTTCTTTTTCTCTTGCTCTCTTCCCTTGTGGTTTGATGACTTTCTTTAGTATTTTGTTTGGTATCCTTTCTCTTAGTTTTTTGTGTATTTATTATTGGTTTCTGGTTTGTGATTACCGTGAGGTTCATATATAATAATATAGATCTATATTAAGTTGATGATCTCTTTAGTTTGACCTCTTTCTAAAAGCTCCACTCTTTAACTCCCCTCTTCCCATATTTTATGTTTTTGATATTATATCTAACCTCTTTCTTTGTGCATATCTTCTACCCTCTGTCATGGAAATAGATAATTTTAGTTCTTTTGTCTTTTCACCTTCATATTAGCTTCATAGATAGTTGATATGCTAACTTTATTATATATTTGCCTTTACCAGTGATTTTATTGCATTTTATTTTTGATAATTTTGTTTTTCTTATTTGTAGTCTTCTCTTTTCCACTTAAATAAAGCCCTTTAGCATTTCTTGTAAAGCTGATTTCTTGGTGATAAATTCCTTTAGTTTTTCCTTGTCTGGAAGACTCTTTTATCTCTCCTTCCATTCTGAATGATAACCTTATTGGGTAGAGAATTCTTGTCTGTATGTTTTTTTTTTTTCCTTTCAGCACTTTAAATATGCCATGCCACTCCTTTCTAGCGTATAAGGTTTCTGCTGAGATGTCAGCTGATAGCCTTAGGGGGGTTCTTCTGTGTGTAACTTGTTGCCTTTCTCTTAGCCTTTCTTCCTTCTTTTGAATTCTTTTTTCTTTTATCTGTTAAGGTTGGTCATTTCCTCTAGTGTTTTGTTCAGCTAGCTGATCAATTCTTCTGTATCATCTACTCTGCTATTGACTCCTTTTAGTGAATTTTTCATTTCCAGTACTTTATTCTTCATTTTGATTGACTCTTTTTAATATTTTCCAATTCTTTGTTGACATTCTCACTGAGTTCATCCATTCTTCTCCCAAGATCACCCTGATGACTTTGTTTGAACTCTCTGTCAGGTAGGTGGTTTATTTCTGTTTCATTTAGTTCTTTGTCTCCAGTTTTGTCTTGTTCCCTTACTTGAGACATATTCTTTTGTCTTCTCATTTTGCCTCTTTCTCTGTGTCTATATGTATGTATTGGGTAGGTCAGCTACATCTCCCAATCTTGGAGAGGTGGCCTAATGTAAGAGATGTCTTATGAGGCCCAACAGTGTGCTTCCCTCTCATCACCAGTTCCAAATGTGTTGCAAACTCTGTGTGGGTTATATGTGTCCTCCTGTTATGGCAGGGTTGCTCTTGCTGCAGATCCCCAGGGAAGCTAGGCTGTCTCTGTGGCCAGCTGGTTGTAATGCTCAGTTGCATGTGGCTGCCATGGTCCTTTCAGTCACTTTATCAGGTGTGGGGAGCCCCAGCACAGTTGGATGCAAGGTTTAATAGTACATTCCTGTTGCAGTTTTTCTGTAAAGTGAGTAGGCCCCGAACATGGCTGGTTGCTAGGCTCACTGGCTTACAATTGCTATAGGCCTCTGGCCTGCAAGGCTGTTGTCAGCTCTCTCAGGGTTGCAGCTGAGTGGGGCCGGCCCCAGGTATGAGAGCACCCAATAGTTTCAGGCTTTGGAAGGTGGGGCCAATTCCCTGTGTGCCTGTTTGAGAAACACAAGTCTGCTTCAGGCCCCACCACCTGCAGGGCCACAGAGTCCATCAACATAGTCCTGCCCTGTGCTTGCACCCTGACCTACTGAAGTGGACCCAGTCTCCCCACTGCAGAGGCCCAACACACTCTCACCAATGCAAGCCTACCCCCAGGCACACCTTGCACCACAGAGGTGGACCTATTCACCTGGTTGCAGAGGGTCCAGGCACCCCACCTATGCCTGCCCACAAGTTGCCCAAGGGCTTGCTGTTGGGTGGGGCCAGTCCCTAGGGCAGGTTGCTTGCCCTGGCTGAGCTGGATTAAGTTGGTGCTGTAGTGGGTATGGCAGATAACTGGGCTAACAGGCTGGAGGAAGACTTCTAATAGCATCTGCCAGTTTCTCTGTCAGCACACCTGCACTGGGTCATAATAATGGCTGCCACCAATGTCTCAGTCTCTAGAGGGGTCTCACCTCTCGCCACAATGCCCCCAGAGCCTCTTAGTTGAGTCTCTTTTCACCAAAGGACTATGCACATTTCTTTCTGGTGATTTTAGGTTACTTTCCAAAATGGGTGAATTTGCGTTTGGGCCCTTTAAGAGCAGGCTATCTTTTACCTTATGTCTGGTAACTTTTCTGGGGGTATTCCCCATTGAAGTTAATAGACAGTAAAGCCAGATATTATGACACTCATCTTCGTTGTGCTGAGTCCAAAAGCTGCTTATTGTGGTAATGCTCCCCTGCTCCTCCAGGGAAGGCTTCATACCTTAAGGTTGCTCCTGGCCCACTGTGAAGCATTGTGGCTCAAAAGTGGCTTTTTTCTCTCCAGAAAGGAGTTTCTGCTTCTTCCATCTCAGTCAGCACTCTCCCTTGTTGTCAGGGTTCTTTCTATCCAGTTTTCAATCCTCTCTCAGGGGTAATTGTTCCAAGAGTAGTTGTAAATTCATTGTGTCTATGGGAGGAGATGGGTTCAGAGTCCACCTTTGCCTCTATCTTGACACCGTCTCCTCCAAAGAGTCAAGTTTAGCATACCCCAGGATCTTAATAATAGCTAAAGTGGTAGGTTTAGAATCAGCTTCCAAAGATTCAAGTTTATAATGCCCTAGGATCTTATAATAGCCAATGTGGCTGGTAAAAATATAGCATCCAATAATTCCTGAACATAGGGGCCATTTTAAATTTTATTTCCACTAGAAGTAAGAAAGTCACACTGCTTCCACTAAATTCCAAAATCATGAGCCACTCCAAAAGCATATTTACTATCAGTATACACATTGGCAATTTTGCCATTGGCTAAAGTACAAGCCTGTGTAAGAGCATATAATTCAGCCTGTTGAGCTTAAGTAACCATAGGTAAGGTGCTGCCTCAATGACATCTAAATGAGTTGCAATAGCATACCCAGCACAGTATTTGCCATTGTCACCTTTTAAATAAGAACCATCAGCAAACCATGAGAAGTTGACATTGCCCAAAGGAATGTCCTGAGTATCATCACAAGAGGTCAGGAGGTGATCTATCAGTATTAAGCAGTCATGGGAGACTTCTTTGGTAATAGAGGGCAAACGAGTAGCAGGGTTAAGGTTATTACAATATAAAAGAGTTATATGAGGAGCAGTTAACAACAGGATTTCATAGGAGATTAAGTGGCTGACTGAAATATGTTGGGTGTGATGAGAATTCAGGAGGGCTTCTACTGCAGAAGGTATAAAGATGATTAAAGTGGATCCTACAATTTCCTCCACGGTTATAACCAAAACAGCAGCAGCAGTAATGGCTCTAAGGCAAGAGTGCTATACCTATGCCACAGGATCCAGTTGCTGGCTGTAATACCTTACGGGTCGATGATGGTCCCCATGTTTTTGGGTGAGTGCCCCAAGGGCATTCCCTTCCTTTTCATATACAAAAAGGAAAAAAGGAACCTGACAATTGGGATGTCCAAGAGCAGGTGTGTTCTTCAAATTCTTTTTTAAGGTCTTAAAGGCTATGCCATACAGTTCTTCCTATAAAATTGGGTTTGGGTTGTTTTTCTTTTTTTTTTTTCTTTTTTCAGGGGAAGACTCACCCTAAGCTAAAATCTGTTGCCAGTGTTCCTCATTTTTTCTCCCCCCAGCCCCAAAACCCAGTTGTGTATAGTTGTAAGTTCTTCTGGTTCTTCTATGTGAGCCACTGCCACAGCGTGGCTACTGACAGAGAAGTGGTATGGTTCTGCACCTGGGTACCAAACCTGGGCTACTGAAGTGGAGTGCACCAAACTTTAACTGCTAGGCCATCAGGGCTGGCTATGGGGTTGTTTTTCTTTAATAAAACACATAGAAGTTTGACCATAAGAGAGAAATTTGGAATCCAATTTCAGCAATAACCAACTAACATGAGAAAACTGCAGTTGATGCTTAGTTTGAGTTTTGGGAAACTTAGGACACCATTAAGCCTATCTGGATCTAGGTGTAGCATTTGTTCTGATATCAGATGCCCTAAATATCAAACCTGGGTTTGGGAAAACTGCAATTTTTCTTTGGAAACTTTATGTTCCTTTAAGGCTAAAAGCTTCAGCATGTGAGATGCTGTCTTCCTGTGAAGAGGCTTGAGAAGGAAAGCAAAGAAGAAAATCATCCACACATTGTAAGAAAGTAGAACCCCTAGGGAACTTTATATCACCTGGATCAGCCGTCAGGATTTTTGAAAAATAAGAAGGAGCCTCAGTAAAACCCTGAGGCATTACTGTTCAGGTGAATTGTTTTCCTTCCAAAGGCAAAAATATATTGACTAGCTTCATCAACTGGAATGCTAAGGAATGCACTGCGTAAATCAGGTACAGTAAATAATTTACTTCCAATGGGAATGGATCTCAGTAGTGTATGAGGATTAGAAAACAACATGGTTTTGAGGGATAACAATGTTGCTTATTGCTCAGAGGTCCTGGACAAACCTCCATCCTTGGTCCTTGAGTTTTTAAACAGGTAAAATAGGAGTATTACAGGGACTAGTGGAAGGAAAAATGAGGCCTTAAGACATGTAACCCTCTATTATGGGCTTTATACCTTGAAGTGCTTCTTTACTTATAGAGTATTGATTAATTCTGGGGAGAGGTTTTCAGGGATCTATTCAAATCTTGATGGGAGGTGCACTGTGAATTTTACCAATATTGGTAAACGATTTTGCCCATAAGGAAGGTGGTAGCTGATTCAATAGGGAGAAATGATCACTGTTTCCAGAATCAGCTCTAGTACCATCAGAGATGGAGCAAATAAAAGATGCAAAAGGGTCATTTAATTCACCTGCTTGGCTGTTTTGATGGCTATTGTCAAATTCTAGAATTATTTCCCCTTTTCAGGAAAAAGAAATTCTAGCATGATACTTTTCTAAGAAGTTTTGGCCTAATTGATTGATAGGGCCAGAGGAACTATGGAGGAAAGGGCATGTATCTCTCAAAGGGCCTAAACAAAAGGGGCTAGATTCAGAGACAGAAACTTTTTGAGGTTTACTAGAAATCCCTACTATTTGAACTGTTTTAGTACTCTGAGGCAGGGGCTGCTTTATAGTAGTGGGATTGAGCACCAAGAGTGTGGCTCTGTGTCAGTTAGGACAGAAAGAAATTCATCTCCAATTTGGATAAATGTCTCTCCAAGCTAATTAAGAGGGAGGATTGGGAAGAGCCCCTGTAGTTCCTTGGAGCCCCATCGTTGAGAATTCAGAGGACATTGGAAAGGCTGGTTAGAGGGCTGAATGTTCTTGAAGTGATTAAATATGTAACAATCTCTTTTCCAATGTCCTGGCTCTTTGCAATAGTAACAGAAACTAGGAGGTTTTTGGTTTCATTTAGGGGCCTTTCTTTGCTGGAGCTGAAGATTAAGAATTTTAGTGGTCTTTCTTTTAGGTGACTCATCTAGATGTGGTTTGCCAGATTAATTAAATCTGGAGTGGACATAGTTTCCCAATCCATCCTGGTTCTTTTTATTAAAAGAGATAGGTCCACTTTCAGTCCATTAATAAATATGGAGTTAAAAGTTATCCAGGTGGAATCAACATCAAGAAAATCAGAATTTTCTTTAAAAATGACCTGAATTGATCATAATAATCATAAAGAGGTTCATCAGATTTTTTACGCAAGCCTGAATTTTGTTCCAATCAATAGCCTTTGGAAAAGCCCTAGGAATTGCCTCACAAAGTCGCCTAATGATTGCTTGACCCTGATCACACAACAGGTCTGCAGGTATGCTGTAATCCTAGAGACCTTTCAGGATTTTCCCAATTAGCAGTTTTCATCCAATGCTGGGCCTGGCCTTCACTGACAAGCACATGAACTAGCTGATATAAGTCAGAGAAACCAGATTGGTAAGTTTGAATGACTACATTAAATTCCTCAGCAAATCGGTGAAGGTCTTTGATTACTTAGGAAAAATCTTTGATTATGGCTCATGTTCAGCTTTAGTCCAGAGAACATAAGAAATTAAAGGTTTAGCCTTTGGATCATCAGAAAGTTTAATTTTAAATAAACAGTTTTTGATAGGTTTAGAGGAAGAAGGACTAGAAAAAGGTTCAGGGAAAAGGGTAAGATTGGTGACCATGTTAGTATGGGGAAACTGAGGGCATAGAGGAGATATAGGCTGTATAGAAGAGAAGGAGGAAGATGTCACCAGAGGTGGGGCCTGAATATGAGGAGCCAAGGAAGAGGAACAAGATGATTCCAAAGGCTTTGGAATCCATTTTATCTTTCTTTAATTGTTTATTTGCCTCAGTTAATCTTAAAATCTTATTTTTCAAAGAGGGAGTTTTAGACTCCTGGCAACATTTGGAGCATCAAAATACCAATCAAAATAGGCGTTCCATTCCATTTTGGAAATTTCAGAGATATAATTGTCCAGTTAATTTTAAGAAAAGTAAGTTTGAGGAGTTCAAAAGTCTCCCACAATGGTCATTGGTGTTCTAAGTTACTTTTGGTTAAATTGGTCCATTTAGTGAGAAACATGCATAAGGAAGTACCACGACTTGTAAATATAACATCAGTCAAGGTCCTTGTGTAGGGTGCACCTTTGAAATATTTAGTTAACTCGGATTCCATTTCTTATAGATCTTTCTCTAAAGGAAAATAATAATTCTTAAACAGCCTACAGGCCAAATACCAGTCAGTTCCAATAGGAACAGTCTTATTTCAGTAAGGTGGACCAAAGATTAAATCAATGCAATTCCAATGGAACAGTCCAGTTTCAAAAGGAATCAGACTGAAGGTTGATCAGTACAATTCCAAAGGAACAGCCTGCTTCCAAGAGAGTCAGGCTGAAGGCTGGATTGTCACAGTTTCAGTTGGAACAGCCTGCTCCCAAAGGAGTCAGGCCAAAGTGCCAGCCCAGTTCCAAGTAGTAACAGTCCAGTTTCAAAAGAATTGCATTGAAGGTTTAGTACAGTCCAGTAGAAACAGCCTGATTTCAAAGAATCAGGCCAAAGTGCCAACCGAGTACTCACAGACAAACAAAGTCTTAACCACAAAAAAATAAATCCTTAAAATAGACCTTGAATAAAGCCTGAAGAGCCTCAAATGCAAAGAGGGCAGAAACTCAGATCCAGGAGAAAAGACTTACCCTCAAATTCCAGGGTCGGCAAGAAAAGTATTGAGCTCAATGACTCTGTTGTGAGTAACACACCTGTTGTTCCCCTGCCTTGGAATTGTGGGGGGTCTTCTTCAGATCTCCACATGGGCCCCCAAAGTGTTGATGTCAAACAAATAGAAAGCCAGTTATTTTTCTAGTAAAAATGGATTTATTTGGATCAGCAAAGAATTGCAATTCAAGGTCTACAACCATGGCAAGCCACATGCAAGTCCAGAGCAGCAAGGGGAGGAGACACTCTTTTATAGAGAGGAAGAGGCAGTTGGAAAGACTATTGTAAAGAAAAAGTCTGTTGTAGGAATTGAGAGTGTGAAGTATAGTGGTTTTTTTTGGCTGAGTTGTGACAGTCTCTCATTGGCTGAGCTTTTTCCTGGTCAAAAAGAGGAAGTTGTTCTCCATGTTGGGATCTGCTATTAACATAGGATATGAGAGTTCCCCCTTTTGGCCTCCTAATTCAATTTTAATGAGGTTTCTGTTTATTAATTTCCACAGAACATGAAGAAGCAAGGAAACATATCATCACCAAAATATAGCAATAATCCTCCAGTAACCGAACTCAAAGACACATGATTTTGTGATATAGCTGATAGAGAATTCAAAGCAACTCTTGTGAGGAAGCTCAGTGAGCCATAAGAAAACAGAAAAAGACAATTCAATGAAATTAAGAAAATAATAAAAGAAAAAATGAGAAATTTAATAAAGAGATAGAAATTATATAAAAGAACCAAACAAATTCTGAAGGTGAAGAATTCAATGAATGCAATGAAAAATACAAAAGAGAGCATCAATTTCAAAATTGACCAAACAGAAGATAGAATGAATGAGCTAGAGGACAGAAAATTTGAAATAACCCAGTCAGAAGAGGACAAAGAAAAAAATGAAAAAAAGAAGAAAAAGCCTACATGATCTACAAGACAATATAAAAAAAAAAAAAAAATCAGAATCACTGGAGTTCCAGAAAAAGAGGGAGAATGGATTAGAAAGTTTATTTAAATAAATAATAGCTGAGAATTTCCCAAACCTGGGGTAAGAGTTGGACAGCCAAGTTCACAGTGCTAATAGATCGCACCACGATTACAATTAAAACAGTCTTCTTCAAGATACATTATAAAGAAACTGTCAAAAATCAAAGAAAAATAGAGTATCCTAAAAGTGGCCAAAAAAAAGATTACAACTTACAAATGAGCCCCCATTAGGCTATCAGTAAATTTCTCAGAATGAACCTTACAGGACAGGAGAGAGTGGGATGATATATTTGAAGTGCTGAAAGAAAAAACAAATGCCAGCCAAGAACACTCTATCCTTCAGAAATGAAGGAAAAATAAAGGCTTTCCCAGATAAACAAAATTGAGGAAGTTCATCACTATCAGACTTGCCTGATAAGAAAGTCAGAGAGAAGTTTTTCCAGCTGAAATAAAAAGACAACCTAGAACAAATGAATAAATTCCTAGAAATATTCAACTCACTAAAACTGAATCATGAGGAAGTAGAAAATCTGAACAGACCAATTACTAGCAAGGAGATTGAACCAGTAATCAATAAGCTCTCAACAAACAAAAGTCCAGGACCAGATGGCTTCACTGGTAAATTCTAACAAACATTTAAAAAAAATTAATACCAATCACTCTCAAACTCTTCCAAAAAGTAAAAGAGAGAACACTTCCAAACTCATGTTCTGAGGCCAGCAATACGCTGATACCAGAACCAGACAAAGACACTACCAGAAAAGAAAATATTAGCAAATAACAAAATATTAGCAAACAAAATTCAACAATACATTAAAAGGATAATACACTATGATTAAGTGGGATTTATTCCAGGGATGCAATGATGGTTCAACATCTGCAAATCAATCAATATGATACATCACATTAATGGAATGAAGATAAAAATCATTTGACCATCTCAATAGATGCAAAAAAAAAAATTTGACAAAATTCAACACCCATTTGTGATAAAAACTCTCAACCAATCAAGTATAGAAGGAACATACCTCAACATAATAAAGGCACATATGACAAGCCCAAAGCTAACATCATTCTCAATGGAGAAAGTTTGAAAGCTTTTCCTCAAAGATGAGGAACAAGAGAAGAGTGCCCACACTCACCATTCTTAATCAGCAGAGTACTGGAAGCCCTAGCCACAACAGTCAGCAAGCTAAAGAAATTAAAGGCATCCATATAGAAAAGAAAAAAAATAAAATTGTCATTATTTGCAGATGATGAACTTATATATAGAAAATCCTAAACACTCCACCAAAAAATTGTTGGAACTAATCAATGAATTCAGTACAGTTATTGGATATAAAATTAACATACAGAAATCAATTGTATTTCTATGCAGTAACAATGAAATATCTGAAAAAGAAATAAAGAAAGCAATCTCATTCACAATAGCATCAAAAACAATAAAATACTTCACAATATATTTAATCAAGGAAGTGAAAGATCTGTGCAATGCAAACTATAAGACTTGGATGAAAGAAATTGAAGAAGATACAAACAAATGGGAAGATATTCCATGTGCATGCACAAGAAGAATTAATGTTGTTAAAATGTTCATACTACCCAAAGCAATCTACAGATGTATTGCATGCAATTCCTATCAAAATTCTTATGGCATTTTTCACAGAAATAGAAAAAACAATCCTAAAATGTATATGTAGTCACAAAAGACCTTGAATAGCCAAAGCAATCTTGAGAAAAAAGAACACAGCCAGACTTAATATACCTTCTGATTTCAAAATATACTACAAACCTGTAGTGACTAAAGCAGTGTAGTACTGGCATAAAAATAACACACAGACCAGCGGAACAGAATAAAGATCCCAGAAATAAACCACCACATATACGGTCATATATTATTTGAGACAGATGCCAGGAATTCTCAATGGGGAAAGGATAGTCTTTTCAATAATTGGTGTTGAGCAAACTAGATAACAATACAATAAAATAAGAAAAATGAAGTTGGACTCATCTTTTACCACTGACAAAAAATTCATTAAAAATCGATTAAAGACAAACATAAGACCTGAAACTCCTGGAGGAAAACATAGGGAAAAATCTCCTTGACATTGTTCTTGGCAATGAGCTTTTGTATGACACCAAAAACACAAGCAACAAAAGCAAAAATCATCATGTGGGGCTACATCAAACTAAAAGGTTTCTGCACAGCAAAGGAAACAATAAAAAAAATGAAAAGGCAATCTATGGAATAGGAGAAAATATTTGCAAACCATATATCAGATAAGTAGTTAATATCCAAAATATATAAAGAACTCACACAACTCAGTAACAACAACAAAAATATCCTATTAAAAAATAGCCAGAAGATATCCATATGGTCAACAGGTCCATGAAAAAATGCTCAGCATCATTAATCATCAGAGAAATGCAAATCAAAAATCACCTCACACCTGTTACAATGGCTATCACCAAGAAGACAAAAGATAACTGTTGGGTAAGATTAGGAGAAAAGGGTACCGTTGTGCACTGTTGGTGGGGATGTAAAATAGTATAGCTACTTTGGAAAATAGTATGGAGGTTCCTCAAAAAATTAAAAATACAACTATTGTATGATCCAGGAATCCTTCTTCTGGGAGTATATGATGATGAAATGAAAACAGGATATTGAAGATATATTTGCACTGCCGTGTTTACTGCAGCATTATTCACAATAGCCAAGATATGGAAACAACCTGAGTGTCCGTCACTGAATGAATGGATAAAGAAGATTTGATTTGATTGTATATATATACACACATATATATACATAAATATATAAATAAATAAATACAAATAAGTGTATATATAAATATAATAAAATAAACAAAATATATATTTATATAAATATAAATATCATATTTATAAATAAATATAAACATAAAATATAAGTATATATATAAATAAATATACACAATGGAATATTATTCAGCCATAAAAAGGAAGAAATTATACCATTTACAACGACACGAATGGACCTTGAGAGAATTAAGCTAAACAAGAAAAATCAGACTGTATATCACTTAGATGGAGAATCTAAAAAAGCTTAACTTGCAGAAACAGTAAAATGGTGGTTACCAGTGAATGGGAGTGGGGGAATTGGGGAGATGTTGGTCAGAGTATAAATGTGTAGTGAGAAGATGAATAAGTTCTGGTGATTTAATGGACAGTATTGTGATTACAGTAAACAATACTATATTGTATATTCAAAGTTCTAAATCTATATGTAAATTATCTCTCTATATCTATCTATCTATCTATCTATCTATCTATCTATCTATCTATCTATCTATCTATCTATCTTCTTACATACACACATGCATGCACACACACACACACATTCATTTGTGAGATTTTGTCTAAAGTCAGTCTCTTCACTACACTGTGGTTTCTACGAATAGGATTAGCTTTGTTTCTCAACAGAAGCCTGTCACAAAATCTGATTAATCTGAAGTTACCTATTATTAGCTCCACCCTTCCTTCCCTAAATACAATATTTTTTAATAAAGACCTGATACTTAGAGCATACAAATGAGCAGACAGAATATTCAATGAAAAAAAATATGGAATAAACCTAGTGAGGTCTCAATGTTCAATTATATTTTTCTTGGCCTTTCTCTTCCTTGTGTCCTATGCCTTCCTGCTCTCCAACCCTACAATGATGCCCTCTCTCACAACCTGCTCACACAGGTCATAAGTGTAGGATTTCCCTCCATACAGCATCCCCCATCTCTTTTCTCTAACAAACTCAAAGCTTATTTACTCTTGGTCTGAATCCCTTAGGCCCTTGTTAAATGCCTAGATAATGCAAAGAGCTTAATTCATACTTTGAAAATAGTGGTTGATGGTGATAAGCAATTATTCCTCTTATTTAACATTTGAATCCTAGCAATTATGTCAATATTTTAACATCAAAGAAAACCCAGGAGTGATATTCAAAACATTAAACAATCAGTAGGGTAAAATAATTAACATATATACGTTAACATATAGTTTTAAAATCTATTTTAAAATTCTCCCACATTTTCCTATCAACAAACCAAATAATATAAATTATAACTGTTCAAGAAGTTTTATAAGTTGTAGTACCATTTGTTCATTAAATCGTTCCCATACTTTTTAAATCTGCTATTGATTTTTACAAACTTTTTTTCGATGTGGCTTTAACTAGCTAATAAAGCCCATGTCTGAGCCGTGATTTGACAAAGAGATCCGCAGCAAGTCATTCTAATAGCCTCCCTATTGTATTGATAGTCAGTGAAAGGATCCTACAGCTTGCTTGGGTGGAAGGAGAACCAAATGGCAGCTCTCCACCTTCTCAGGTGTCAGCTCTTCCCACCTCCGTCTAAGCCAGTGCCCTCCTCTCACTACTGGCTTCTCTCCTTTAACCATCATTCAGGAGGGTACTTTCTGGGCATTAGTCTCATACTGGCTGTCACCTCTAGTGTAAAGAAATCAGAGGAAAAGTAAAATGAGGTGAAGGGAGGTTGAAAAGGAAGTGGGAGGTAGCCATGCCTCTATCACCGAATTAGATTTCCCTTGTAGCTTGAGAAACTGGATGTGACAGAGGAGAGGGAGAGAGAATGATATATGACTTCAAGCTGCTAAATTTCTGCATAAAGAAGACTCAACAGAACATTTCAAGCTGTTCATTGGCCTGTATTTACATTCTATAGGTTGGATATCTTAACATTGTCACATTTATAATTATTCCAGGTAAAAAAAGATCACCATTTATTGCCATTAGTGTTGAAAGTTGAGGATATAACAAACCATTTCCATGGAAAAATTAAAACTAGTCTTTAAATCACACCCTTGGGATGGTTGAGCTGTGGAATTAGGCATGATGTTAAACCAAGATTATTTCTTAAATGGAAATTTCATACTGAAAAGGCACTACTTGAAATGATAGCTATTAGAGGTGTTCATTTGTAGGGAATTATTATTTTTTGATTCATCCCACTTTTAATACATAAGCTTTATAGTTTTTGGATCCTGGGGAAACTACTTAATCTATTTGTGTTTCATTTTCCTTATTTGTAAAATGAAGATGATAATAGAGCGTAACTCAATTTGTGGTTGTAAAGAAAAATAACAAAACAATGCCTGACCCATTGTAAGCAATCCTTAATACTATTCATTTGGGTGGTCACGTATAAATAATTAGTAGGGTTTTTCTAATCATCTGTTTCTTAATAGTGGCCCCACACATTTCTTTGTTACAGTTTTTTTTTCCTTTATTCCATGATATGTGGAGTTGATATTGATTTTAAATTTCTCAGACATGCAATCACAGTAGTATTTTTTTTTTGTTTTCTGGAACATATACTTTTTTAAAGCTGAAATTTTTAGTGAGATAATTGTAGATTTCCATGCCGCTGTAATAAATAATTCAGAGATATCTTATGTACTTTTAACCAGCTTCCCCCAATGGTAACACCACACAAAACACAATATCACAATGTACAATATTACAACCAGAATACTGATACTGATAAATCCATTCACCTTATTCAGAATTCCCAGTTTTACTTTACTCATTGCACACACACATGTGTGTGTACTTAGTTTTCTAGATTTTTATCACATCTGTAGATTCATCCACTGGTACAGTCAACATATGAAACAGTTTTATCACCACAAGAATCCCCCACATTGCCCTATCATAGCCATACATTCCTCCTGCCCCGACCTGCCTGTTTCTTAATCCTGGGGACCACTAATCTGTTCTCTCTGTTTTGTTTCTTTTCCAATTTTATAAGAATAGAACCATATAATACGTAACCTTTTAGAACTGGCTTAAAAAAAAAAAGAGCTTAATTCCTGAGAGATTCACCTAAATTGACATGTATGTCAGTAGTTTGTTCCCTCTTATTGCTAAGTAATATTCCCTTGTATGGATGTACCACGCTTCATATGTTGAAGGACAGCTGGGTTGTTACCAGTTTTTTACTGTTATGGATAAAATTGCCATGAGTGTTCAAGGTTATATATGAACATGAGTTTTTATTTCTCTGGGATAAATGCCCTAGTGTGCAATTTCTGGATCATATGTGATTACATGTATAGTTTTAGGAGCAACTGCTATATAGTTTTCCAGAGTGGCTGTACTACTTTACATTCCTACCAGCACTGTATTAATGATCTAGTTTTTAAGCATCCTTGCCAGCATTTGGTGTTGTCAACATTTTTTTTTCTTGTTTTAGCCATTTTGGTGGTAGGTATGCAATGATAATTCATTTTGGTTTTAGTTTGCAGTCACCTGATGGCTAATTAAACATATTCTCATGTGTTTGTTTGCCATTGGTATCTTCTCTTCAGTGAAATGTCTTTTTATATCTTTTGCCACTTTCTAATTGGATTGTTTGTTTTATTACTGTTGAGTTTTGAGAGCTCTTAATAAAGTCTAGGTGCTAGTTCTTTGCCAGAAATGTGATTTGCAAATATTTCTTCCAGTCCATATTTGTCTTTTCAGCCTCTTCACATGAGCTTTTACAAAACCAATGTTTTTTGTTTGTTGTTTAATTTTGATGAAGTCCAGTTTATCAATATTTCCTTTCATGGGTAATGCTTTTGGTATCAAGTCTAAGAACTATTTACCCTGTGTTCTGAAAATTTCCTCCTGTTTTTTCTAAAAGTATTATAGTTTTATATTTTACTTTTAAGTCCATGAGTCATTTGGGGTTTTGATTGAGGTTCATTTCCTTTTTTTGCCGATAGATTTCCAATTGCTCCATTTGTTGAAAGACTATTTTCCCTCTATTAAATTGCTTTTTCTCCTTTGTCAAATATCAGTCGAGCATATGTATATAAGTCTATTTCTACACCATCTGTTCTGCTCAATTAATCTGTGTGTCTCTTTTTCCTCCAATGACACAATATCCTGATTCTTGTAGCTATATAGTACAACTTAATATTAAGTTGAGTGATTCCTCAAACTTTATTCTCTGTCAAGATGGTTTTAACTATTCTAGGATCTGTGCATTTCTATATAAATTTCAGAATAAGCTTGCCTATGTCCACAAAAATCCTTGCTGGGATTTTGATAGGAATGATTTTTAATGTATGCATCAATTTGTGCTGAACTGACATCTTTCCTATATTGAATATTCTAGTCTATGTACCTTGGATGCCTCTTCATTTACTTAAGTTTCTTTCGATTAGCATTTCATTATATTCCTCATACAAATTCTGTTTTTCTTGCTTAATTGAATACCTAAACATTGCATTTTTTAACAATTATAAATGGTGTTAGATTTTTAATTTTGGTTTCTACCCATTCAATGTTTGTATATAGAAATTGGATTGATTATTATGTGATTTTTGCATGTTGATTCTGTATCCCGTATCCCGATAGCTTGCTGAACTCATGTATTAGTTCTATAAATTTTTTTGTAGATTCCTTGGGATTTTTTATATAAATAATCATGTTGTGTCATCTGCAAATAGAGACAGTCGTATTTCTTTGTTTCCCATGTATATGCTTTTTAAATTTATTTTTCTTGTCTTAATGCAGTGGTTAGAACTTCCAGTACTACATTGAATAAAAGTGCTCACTCTTTACTTCTTCCTGAACATCACAGGGAAATATTTATTCCTTTGCCCTTATATACGATGTTAATTGTAGATTTTTTATAGATGTTGTTTGTCAAGTAGAGGAAGTTGCCCTCTATTGCTATTTGGCTGAGATCTTTTGTTTTTTTTATTTATCATGAATGGGGCTTGGATTTTTGTCAAATGCTTTTTTTGGCATCAATTAGTACATTCATATGTGTTTTCTTTTTTAACCTATTGACATGGTGGATTATGTTGATTTTTAAATATTGCGCAAGTCTTGCATACCTGCAATACATACCACTTGGTCATGGTATATAATTGTTCTTATGCATTGTTGAATTTAATTTCCTAATATCTTACTAGGGATTTTTTTTCTTGTCTGAATTCATAGTAGTTATTGGTCTGTAGTTTTCTTTTTTTGTACTATGTTTGTCTGGTTTTGGTATTTGAGTAACATTGGTATCAAACAAAGAGATGGGATGTGTACATCAATTTGAATTTTCTGGAAGATATTGTGTAAATTGGTATTAATACTTTTTAAAATACTTGGTAGAATTCTCTAATGAAGCCATTTGAGTTTGGAAATTACTTTTGGAAGAACTTTTCAGTTATAAATTCAATCTCTTTAATGGTTATAGGGTTTCTCTGGTTACCTATTTCATACTAGTTTACTTTGGCAGTATTTGGTTTTGAAGAATTTCTCCATGTTTTCTAAGTTGTCAAATTTATAAGCATGAGATTATATGTAATATTCCCTTATTATACTTTTAATGAGTAGAAGACCTCTTATGACATCCTCTCTTTTATTGGTTTCTGCTCTTGTATTATTTCCTTTTTTATCTTGGCTCTTGGTTTAATTTGTTCTCTCTCTCTAGTTTCTTGAGGTAGAAAATCAGATTATTGATTTGAGACATTTCCTCATTTCTAATTTAAGTATTTAATGCCATAAATTTCCCTATCAACATGCTTTTATCTATGTGCCACATATTTTGATATGTTGTATTTTCATTTAGTTCTAAGTATTCATTTTTAATTTTTGTTTTATACTTCCTCTTTGAGGTAAGAGTTACTTGGAGTGTGTTGTTTAATTTCCACATGCTTAACAATCTTCCTATTGTCTTCTGTTATTGATTTCTAGTTTGATTGCATTATGGTTAAAAAACATTCTGAATCAATTCAATGTTTTTTAGATTTGATGAAGGATGTTTTACGGCCCAGGATATGGTCCATCTTGGTGAATGTCTCCTGAACACTTGAAATTATTGTTTATTCTCCTGTTGTTGGCTGGAGTATTCTATACCTATCAATTACATACTGTTCATTGATTATGTTCAAATCTTCTATAGCCTTGCTCATTTTCTGTCTAGTACTTCCATTAGCTGCTGATGAAGGTGATGTTGAAGTCCTCAGTTTTATTTGGGGATTTGTCTATTTTTTCTATCAGCTTTTGTATCATGCATTTGAGGCTCCATCTTTCTGTGTGTACATATTTAAGTTTGTGATGTATTGTTGGTGGGTTGATCCTTTATCATGAGGCAGTGATCCTCTTTAGTAATTTTCTTTGTTACACAATATACTTTATTAGATGTTAATATAGCTCCTTTAGTTTTTAAATAGCTTTTAAAAATATTTACGTGGTATATCTTTTTTCATCTTTTTATTTTCAACCTACCTACATCATTGAATTTTAAGCTGGTTTTTGTAAGCTGCACACAGTCGAGTCATGTTCTTTTATCCACTCTGCCAATCTGCCAATCTCCGTATTAGGATTATTGTATTTAGGATATTTACATTTAAAGTAATTATATGTTTATTAGCACTTAAGTCTGCTATTTTAATATTGATATCTATTAGCTTTTTTTGTTGTTATTGTTACTATGTTTTTCTTTTCTTGCCTTCCTATGGGTTACGTAAATATTGTTGTTTGTTCTTTTGTTTTTTGGGATCTCATTGATATTTTATGGTGTTGTCTGTGTATCTCTGTTTGGTTTTTTTAGTGGTTGATCTGGGTTTTAGAATATATGTACGTGACATTACAGTATTGGTATAAATGGTTGACCACATTGTGGGAAGTGTGGAAACTTCATTTCTATTAGAACCTTACTCTCCCACTTTAAGTATCATTGTCTTATGTATCAGACGGCATTATAATTTTTGTTTCAGCCTTCAAATATTATATATAAAACTCATAAGGAACAGGATAGTGTATTATATTTACTCCTATTTTTACTCTTTCCATTGTTCTTCATTTTTTATGTTTCTTTTATCATTTATTTTTGGTTTGAAGAATTTCCTTTAGTCAATCTTTAAGGATAGGTCTCCTAGAGGTTTTTTTTTTTTTTAATTTTCCTTTATCTTAGAATGCTTCAATTTCTCCTTCATTTCGGAAGCATATTTTCAATGGATATAGAATTCATGGGAGATAGCACTTTTCTTTCAGTGCTTGAAAAACATCGTGTCAATTCCTTCTGGCCTCCTTGCTTAAGAAGAGAAATCCTTTGATTTGAATTGGTCTTCTATTATTAATAATAATGTGCCATTTCTCTATGACTGCATTCAACATTTTTTGTCTTTAGTATTCAAGAGTTTAATTCTGATGTGTCTTAGTAGGGCTTTTATTGTGATTTATTCCATTTGGGGCTCATTCAGCATCTTGGATCTATAAGTTTGTGTATTGGCAAATTTGGGAAATTTTTAGCTCTTATTTCCTCAAATAATCTTTTAACCACATACTCATTCCATTCTACTTCTTGGTACTCTTGATATAAACATTGGCTCTATTTTTTTTACTGTATTTTCCCTTGGTTTTTCAGACTGTGTGAATTCTGTTGTTCTTTCCCAAGCTTACTGTTTCTATCCTCTGTTATATCCAATATACAGTTGAGCACATCCAGTGAGTTTTTATTTATACTATTTTTCAGTTTTATAATTTCAATTTGCTACTTTTTTACAACTTCTATTTCTTTTTTTTTTTTTTTGGTGAGAAAGATTAGTCCTGACCTAACATCCATTGCCAATCCTCCTCTTTTTGCTGAGGAAGATTGGCCCTGGGTTAACATCGGTGCCCATCTTCCTCTACTTTATATGGGATGCCACCACAGCATGGTTTGACAAGTGATGTGTTGGTCTTCACCCGGGATCCAAACCTGCGAAACCTGGGCCACCATAGTGGAGTGCGCAAACTTGACTGCTACGCCACTGGGCTGGCTCCAGCCATTTTTAAATTAGGTTGTTAGTTTATTTGTTGTTGAGATGTATGAGTTCTTTATATATTTTGGAGGTTAACTCCTTATCAGATATATGGTTTGCAAATATCTTCTCCCAATCATTAGGTTGTCTTTTCGTTTTGTTGATGGTTTCCTTTGCTGTGCAGAAGCTTTTTAGTTTGATGTAGTCCCATTTGTTTATTTTTTCTATTGTTTCTCTTGCTCAGTCAGACATGGTACTTTAAATTATGCTGCTAAGACCAATGTTCTATTGTTTCTCTTGCTCAGTCAGACATGGTACTTTAAATTATGCTGCTAAGACCAATGTCAAAGAGTATACTGCCAATGTTTTCTTCTAGAAGTTTCATGGTTTCCGGTCTTACATTCAAGTCTTTAATCCATTTTAAATTAATTCTTTTATGTGATGTAAGATAATGGTCTACCTGCATTTTTTTTTGCCTGTGGCTGTCCAGTTTTCCCAACACTATTTATTGAAGAGACTTTCCTTTGTCCATTGTATGTTCTTGGCTCCCTTGTTGAAAATTACCTGTCTGTAGATGTGTGGATTTATTTCTGGGCTCTTGATTCTGTTCCATTCATCTGTGTGTCTGTTTTTGTGCCAGTACCATTTTGTTTTGGTTACTATAGCTTTCTATTATATTTTGAAATCAGAGAGTGTGATACCTCCAGCTTTGTTCTTTTTTCTCAAGATTCATTTGGCTAATTGGGGTCTTTTGTTGTTCCATATAAATTTTAGGATTCTTGGTTCAATTTCTGTGAAAAATGTTATTGGAATTTGATAAGGATTGCACTGAATCTACAGTTTGCTTTAGGAAGTATGGACACTTTAACCATGTTAATCCTTCCAATCCAAGAGCACAGAATATCTTTCCATTTCTTTGTGTCTTCTTCAATTTATTACAACCATGTTGTAAGTTTTCAGTGTATAGATCTTTCACATCATTGGTTAAGTTTATTCCTAGGTACTTTATTATTTTGGTTGCGATTGTAAATGGGATTGTATTCTTAATTTCTCTTTCTGCTACTTCATTGTTAGTGTATAGAAATGCAACTGAATTTTGTATGTTGATTTTGAATCCTGCAACTTTACCATATTCATTTATTATTTCTAAAAGTTTTATGATGGATTCTTTAGGGTTTTCTATATATAAAATCATGTCACCTGCAAATAGTGGCAGTTTCACTTCTTTTCCAATTTTGATCCCTTTTATTTCTTTTTCTTGCCTGATTGCTCTGGCTAGGACTTCCAATACTGTGTTAAACAGGAGTGGTGAAAGTGGGCATCCTTGTCTGGTTTCAGTTTTTAAAGGGATAGCTTTCAGTTTTTCACCATTGAAGATGATATTAGCTGTGGGTTTGTCATATATGGCCTTTATTACACTGAGGTACTTTCCTTCTATACCCATTTTATTCACAGTTTTTATCATAAGTGGATGCTGTATCATGTCAAATGCTTTCTCTGCATCTATTGAAATGATCATGTGATTTTTATTCTTCATTTTGTTAATGTGGTGTATCACATAGATTTATTTGCAGATGTTGAGCCATCCCTGCATCCCTGGAATAAATCCCACTTGATCAAGGTGTATAATCTTTTTAATGCATTGTTATATCCAATTTGCTTGTATTTTATTGAGGATTTTTACATCAATGTTCATTAGCGATATTGGTCTATAATTTTCTTTGTTTGTGTTGTCCTTGTCTTGTTTTGGTATCAGGGTAATGTTGGCTTCATAGAATGAGTTAGGATGCTTCCTCTCCTCTTCAATTTTTTGGAACATTTTGAGAAGAATAGGTGTTAAGTCTTTGAATGATTGGTAGAATTCACCAGGGAAGCCATCCGGTCTTGGACTTCTATTTTGGGGAGATTTTTGATGACTGTTTCTGTCTTCTTAACTGGTGACTGGTCTATTCAAATTCTCTATTTCTTCTTGATTCAGTTTTGGATTTGATGGCTGTATGAAGAATTTGTTTTAAGAATTTATCTGTTTCTTCTAGATTATCCAATTTGTTGACATATAGCTTTTCATAGTATTCTCTTATAATCTTTTGTATTTCTGAGGTATCTGTGATAATTTCTCCTCTTTCATTTCTGATTTTATTTGTTTTAGCCTTCTCTCTTTTTTTCTTAGTATGTTAGCCAAAGGTTTGTTAATTTTGTTTATCTTTTCAAAGAATCAGCTGTTGGTTTCATTGATTTTTTCTATTGTTGTTTTAGTCTCTATTTCATTTATTTCTGCTCTGATTTTTATTATTTTCCTTCTACGACTGATTTTGGGTCTTGGTTGCTCTTCTTTTTCCACTTCCTTTAAGTGCACTCTTATATTGTTTTTGTGATTTTCCTCGTTTGTTGAGGTAGGCCTGTATTGCTAGAAACTTCCCTCTTAGAACCACTTTTGCTGTATCGTATAAATTCTGGAATGTTGTACTTTTTCATTCGTCTCCAAGTAATTTTTGATTTCTCCTTTGATTTCTTCATTGATCCAATCGTTGTTCAGTAGCATTTTTTTAACCTCCACATATTCGTGGCATTTCTGATTTTCTTCCTGTAGTTGATCTCTAGTTTCATACTGTTGTTGCTAGAAAAGATGCTTGGTGTTATTTCAGTCTTCTTAAATTTAGTAAGACTTGGTTTGTGGCCTAATATGTGATCAATTATGGAGAATGTTCCATGTGCATTTGAAAGAAATGTGTGTTCTTTGGTTTTTGGATGGAATGTTTTATATATATCTACTAAGTCCATCTGGTCTAGGTTGCTGTTTAAGGCCAATGTTTCCTTATTGATCTTCTGTTTGGATGATCTATCCATTGGTGTAAGTGGAGTGTTAAATTCCCACACTATTATTGTGTTACTGTGTACTTTTCCTTTTATGTCTGTTAATAATTGCTTTATATATTTAGGTGATCCTTTGTTGGGTGCATAGATATTTACAATTGTTATATCCTCTTGTTGGGTTATTCACTTTATCATGAAGTAGTGCCCTTCTTTGTCTCTTGTTACAGTGTTTGTTTTAATGTCTGTTTTTTCACATATAAATATTGCTACCCCAGCTTTCTTTTCATTTCCATTTGCATGGAGTATTTTTTTCCATCTCTTCACTTTCAGTTTGTGAGTATCTTTATGTCTGAAGTGTGTCTCTTGTATGAAGCATATATATGGATATTGTTTTTTTATCTAATTGTCCTCACTGTGTCTTTTGATTGGAGCATTTAGTCCATTGACATTTAAAGTAGCTATTGATAAGAATTTACTTATTGCCATTGTGTTACTTGTTTTCTGTGTGTTTTAGTATTTCTTCTATTCCTCTCTTCTTCTCTTGCTCTCTTCCCTTGTGGCTTGATGGCTTTCTTTAGTATTATGTTTGGGTTCATTCTCTTAGGTTTTTATGTGTTTATTATAAGTTTCTGGTTTGTGATTACCATGACGTTCATATATAATAATCTACATTTATAGCAATCTATATTAAGTTGATGTTCTATTTAGTTTGACCTCTTTCTAAAAGCTCTACTCTTTTACACCCTTCCTCCTACATTTTATGTTTTTGATATCACATCTAATATCTTTTTTGTGCATTTGAATCCATTACCCTCTTATCATAGAAATAGATAACTTTTTCCTATTTGTGTTCTCTTTGCCCCTTAAATAAATCCCTTTAGCATTTCTTGCGGGATTGGTTTCTTGGTGATAAGCTCCATTAGTTTTTGCTTCTATGGGTTTTTATCTCTCCTTCTATTCTGAATGATAACTTCGCTGGTTAGAGTATTCTTGGCTGTAGGTTTTTTCCTTTTAGCACTTTAAATATATCATGCCACTCTCTTCTAGCCTGTAAGATTTCTGTTGAGAATTCCGCTGATAACCTTATGGGGTTTCATTAGTATGTAACTTGTAGTCTTTCTCTTAAGGCTTTTAGGATTCTCTTTTTATCTTTAATTATAGAGATTTTAATTATGATGTGTCTCGGAGTAGGCCTCTAGGTTTATCATTTTGGTACTCTCTGTGCTTCCTGTACCTGGACATCTGTTTCCTCCCTTGTGTTAGGAATGTTTTCAGTTATTATTTCTTCAAATATATTCTCTGCCCATTTGTCTCTGTCTTCTTCTGGGACACCTACAACATGGATGTTAGTACACTTAATATTGTCCCAGAGGCCTCTTAGACTGTCCTCTTTCTTTTTAATTCTTTTTTACTTTATTTGCTATGCTTGGGTGATTTCCTCTAGTCTTTCATCCAGCTTGCTGATCTATTTTTCTCTATCATCTACTCTGCTTTTGATTCCCTCTAGTGAATTTTTCATTTCCAGTATTGTATTCTTCATTTCTGATTGTTTCTTTTGTATATTTTCCATTTCTTTGTTGATGTTCTCATTGAGTTCATCCATTCTTCTCCCAAGATCAGTGAACATCTTTATGACTCTTTGGACTTTTTGTTAGGTAGATTGCTCATTTCTGTTTCTTTTAGTTATTTCTCTGGAGTTTTGTCGTGATCCCTTACTTCAAATGTATTCCTTTGTCTCTTCATTTTGCCTCTTTCTCTGTTCTTGTATCTATGTATTAGGTAGGTCAGCTATGTCTCCTGATCTTGGAGAGGCGACCTTATGTGAGAGGTGCTTTATGAGGCCCAGCAGTGTATTTCCCTCTCATCACTAGTTCCCAGTGTTCCAGGAGTAACCCCCATGTGGGTTACGTGTGTCCTTCTGTTGTGGCAGGGTTTCTCTTGCTGTAGGTGCCCTGAGTTGTCCCCTGGCCAGCTGGTTCTAATGCTCAGCTGTGTGTGGCTGCTATGGACATTTCCTTCTCTTTATTAGGTGTAGACAGCCCTAGCACTGTTGGCCACAAGGTCTAATAGCACATTCCTGTTTCGGTTTTTCTCTTAAGTGACTAGGCTCCCAGTGTAGCTGGTTTTTAGGCTCAGGGGCTTACAATTGCTATAGGCCTCATGCCTATAAGGCTCTTGTCAGCTCTCTCAGGATTGCAGATGGATGGGGCTGGCCCCAGGCAGGGGAGCACCCAAATGTTTCAGGCTTTGGAAGGTGGGGCTGATCCCCTATGTGGCTGTTTGAGAAGCATAAGGTTTCTGCAGCTGACAAGCCCCATGGCCCCCAGGGCAACACACATCATCAGCATAGTCTTGCCCTGTGCATGTGCACTGACCGCCTGAAGTGGGCCCCATGGCAGAGGGCCCACACACTCCACCCACTCCTCATGCATGCCCTGTGCTGCAGAGTTGGACCCACTTGCCCCCAGCTGCAGATAATCCAGTCTCCTAGCCTATGTAAGCCCACAGGTTTCCCAAGGGTTTGTTGTTAGGTGGCACCAGTCCTTAGTGCAGGTGGCTTGCCCTGGCTGAGCTGGATTAAATTGGTGCTCTATTCAGTGGGGCAGACCCTGGGCTGAGAGGTTAGTGGAAGAACTCCAATGGCATCTGCCACTGACTGTGTCAGCATGCCTACACAGGGTCACAACAATGGCTGCCATCAATGTCTCAGTCCCTGGAGAGGTCTCATCTCTCACTGAGATGCACCCATGGTCTATCTGGTGAGTGTTTTTTCACCAAAGGACTATACACCTTTCTTTCTGGTGATTTTAGATTGCTTTCCAAAATGGGTGCCTTTGTTCATGGGCTCTTTAAGAGTTGGCTTTTTTTTCTCTCATGTCTGATAGCTCTTCTGGAGATATTCCCTGCTGTTGTTAGTAGCCAGTAAGGCCAGATATTAGGACATTTGTGTCTTGTACTGTGTCTAAAAAATGCTTATAGTGGCACTGCTTTCCCACTCAGATCCTCTGCTCCTCCAGGGAAGGCTACATAGCTTTGGATTGCTTCTGGGTGGCTGTGAAGTGCTGCAGCTTTTGAAGGTGGCTTTTTTTCTCTCCAGAAGGGAATTTCTGTCTCTTCTGCTTCAGTCTGGACTGTTGTGTGTTGCAGGGGTTCCTCTTACCCAGTTTTCAGTTTTCTGTCAGGGGTAATTGTTCCAAGAGTAGTTACAAGTCTGTTGTGTCTGTGGGAGGAGGTGAGTTCAGAGTTTGCCTACACTGCCATCTTGACACCAGTCAGTTTCTATCTTTTTAAGGAGATTTCATTTTCCTCAGAAGAATGATGTAATCCCACAATTTGAATTTAAGTGTGCCCATTGAGGTACAAAAAGAATAGATTTAAGATTCCCTTTTGGTTCAGCAACACTTAGAATTTCTTTAGATTTTATTTGAAATTTTTATTATCACAATGTAAAAGTTCAAAATAATGATGTTTTGATATGTTTCATTGCATGGAAAATGTTTCCAAAGGGCTTTTGTCATGTTTAATACTCATTCTCACAAATTCTTTTTATAAGAATGTCCATTGTATTATTGGTACTATTTATCCTTAAACACTTACTGTGTATCCTGATAATGAACTAAATAAAATATTTTAAAGCATCATTCCTCTAAATTGAGTATAAGGAAATGATGCTTTGGGGATTGTTTTGGGGTCTCCATTGCAAGCTAAATACATTGTTTAAGGCATTATAAAATACTTTGGAAGATGTGATACAATAATGCAGGCTGGATTGCCCTAAATCTGTACATAGAAATTACCTGTGAGATAAGCTAAGGCTTGCCATCTTCTTTAAAGTGGTCTACACCAAAATTGATACACTTAGATTTGAATGAGTCGTTTTGCAATTTATCAAAATCATTAACTCTTTTCTCTCACAAGCCATATGGTCATAACACTTGCTGTTGGTTTATATGAAGGCTTGAAAATAAGCATGAACAAATTTACCAGTCCACAGATATTTTCCTCTCCCAAGAAACAATTTAGATGGACAAAAAAAATTTAAAAATAGTGATTTTTTTAGCTTTTCTATAGCATATTTTCATTTGTTATGGGAGTATCCTTTCTTGTATAATTTAAGTTTATAGTCTTCCATTTTATCCTAAGTGGCGAAGAAAAAACAACCTCTTAGATTCCATATTAATAAACATCTTTGTCAATCTTCCTTTAAAAAGCCCAAATTTTTGTTTTATTTTTCTTTAATATTGAAAAATAAAAAAATAACTCATTTTCTTTACTTTCTTATGTAGACTGATATTATTCAATTTTATATTTTCTGAGATATATATGCATATGTGTGTGTAGGATGCATAATTATATATGTATATATGTGTGTATATATACAGAGAATCATTATCACTAAAATAGAACTGAGAAGAAAGATGTATTAGTACTAAAATTTAGAATACATGAAAGAAAAGAAAATGTCTTAAGGTATGGGAAAAAGGCTGAACAAAACTCACTTGGTTTTTTCACCTCAGCTTTGAATCTAGCTATTTTTGCAACATTGGGAAAACCACTATTTTTCTCTAAATTTTGTTTATGTTCTGTAATATATTGACCTAAACATCCATAATTCTGTATGTCTAGAATTTATGTTCACCTACTTATTGATGTGAAAAATTAGCTCCCAATAAAAACTACTTTACTCACAAGTGAGAGAATCATAGACTTCTGAAATTGTTTCATTTTGGGAGTTCTCAAGAGGAGACTATTTTTTATGAGGTGGTTTATAGGCCACTCATTGGTGGCTGCCATTATCTTCTTAGACTCCTCTAATGAGGTATTTTGAGAGTTCTTGCTAGTGATAACATTTGTAGTGGGGATCAAAAAGTTCAAAGTTGTTACGATGCTCTTGATGTCCCTGGAACATGATGTCTACAAATACAGCTCCTATTTGGCTTGCTTTTCAGATCACCTTGCCTTTTCCATGGTTTCTGTTATTTAAAATGATAAAAATATCATTCACTGTCATTTCTACTATATTTTGACAAATAAACTATGAAAGTGTTCTAAGTTACATTCTCTTTTTAATCTTATAGAGATATAAGAGAAATGACTATTCTGTCTCATAAGTCTTGGGTTCAAAAACAGGTGTAGGAGATAAGCCAGAAGACAATCTAAGTCATAGATCTATACTGTGTTCACAATGGTCCACCACCCTTCCCCACGTGCTCTAACACACCGTACCCCTGAATCATGCTCTTGTAAGAACTGTGTATTTCTGAACTCTTCCTTCAGTTAGGAAGAAAATCTTACAGGTGGCTCTGAAACTCCCCACAGATAAAACTGGCTAGACAATCTTTGTAGTCTCCAGTATGCTTTTGCAGGATGCTTTCCAAGTTGGGACTCTCTCCTTAAGTCTCCCTACCTACTGTACATACAGTGAAAAGACCATATTCTTTTATTAGTAGTCATAGTAGGAGATGAAGAAAGGAAGAAGGTGATTATGAATAAAATATTAATGACCATTAATCACACTACCACCAACATTTACTAAGTGTATATCATTAGGTGTTCATGTGCCAGGCATTCACTCTCTCTCTCTATAGATAGATAGAGAGAGAGAGAGAGAGATCTATATCTCACAAATATATATAAAAATACCTTTGTGACAAATGCAAGAATTAAAATTTACATTGTATTAACACATGCATTAACATTGTGAATACATATATATACAAAATTTTTCAGATAGGTATTTTATCTTTCCCATATAAGAAACAGGAACACCAAAAAAGGTAAAGATATCTTATCTTTTCTTGACCACATGATGTCTTAAGGACATGCCTATTAATATAATAGTAAAGACCAATAAATATCATGAAAATGGTCATGCCATTTGTGTTCTGAACTCTTGCAAGAACATTGTTTATAAACATAAAGAGAACCCTAGTTGATGAATGAGGCCATGATCTTATCCTACCAAAAAATCTTATCACCATTATCATCACTCTAATCATCATCATTAAATCCAGTATATTTTTGACCGAAGAGTGTTTCTTAAATGTTTGAAAAAAATTAGTAGAAGAATAATATTTCATGATGCATGAAAATTAGATGAAATTCAAATTTCAATATCCATTAATAAAGTTTCATTGGAGTACAGCTGCATCCATTAATTTACATATTGTCTGTGGCTGCTTACTTGCAACAAGGGCAAAATTGATTAGTTGTGACAAATGATCCGGCCAACAAAGACAAAATATTTACTATCTCCTCCTGTACAATGAAAGTTTACAAATCCCTTGAACTATACCATGCTGACTTTCCAGGACACCGGCTAGTAAATCACAGAACTTGGTGATGAATGCCATATTCAAACTAGGTCACATATGGGTCAGTAAATATGGAGTTAACTATCTTTATTTTTCATACAGATGTTTTATCAAGATGTAGACACTACCATACGGTAGAGAATGCCTCAACAATCTTTAATAATAGGCACAATGTTTCTGCTCACAGAGAATTAATTAATGCATGTACTTAGAAATCACTAAGCAAACTCTAATTAACTAACAAAGCAATAAAATATTTATAAGAAACAGACAGAAAACAATAAACAAAGTAAGTACATTACAAAGTGAATATATTATACTAAACATTACTTAAAATCTTATCAAGATACATATTTAATTTTACAATTTAAACTCTGGATTGTTAATTTTATTTAATTACATCATTTGCTATTTGGAGAGGAAAGGATTGTTTTCATTTGCTAAGTTAAACCTTTATGTAGAATTCGCAAATTGGGAAGCAATTTACACTTAGTATTTTATTGGGGGTTATTATATTTAATATGCATTACAAACGCAAATAAATATTCACAGTTATAAATCTTGGGGAAGAAATAAATCTTGATTTGTATTTACTATTCTTTTCACAGCACCCTATATATAGCAGTGGAGCACTGCCAAAGGACCTTGCAGGGTTCTACTCTACTGTACACAGGGTCACTAAGAGTCAGAATCGACTCAATGGCACTAACAACAGACACATAATTCCCCTTACATAAAAATAAATATGTACATTGAGATATATACAAAATGTACCTACAAATTAAAGACACTCTTTTACTTTTAAGCAAACACCCAAGGATATAAATATTCAATTAATATTTCTCTCTCTAAAATGATAAGATTGAATTTGCTTACAACTTCAATTCAGGAAGCTTTTTTTTTTTTTCTTTAATCTCTGGATTATATTCTTCAAATAAATTACCAGATTCAACTTTTGAGAAGAAAAAAACTATACCAAGGGGAATAAAAGGGTGACTCAAAAATGATAGTACTAGGAGGTGATGTCAGCATCATGGCCAAGTGAGTTTTTCTCTTTGTTGCTCCCCTCTAAGTTACAACCAAACAGACATCCATTGACTAACAGAGGATTCCATACACAGCACAACAGGATGCCTGAGAGATCCACGCAGCTATATATTTGAAGTTGGGTGGAATGGACCCCTGAGAAGCAGTGCAACTAGGGAATGGCCCCCTACCCCTCCCTGGTGGCAGTGATCCAGGATGTGGATCCTCATGCAGCAGCCAGCACAGCTCTGACTGCAGGCAGGGGCAGGCTGGCATGCATATGTATGCCCGCAGAGCAACAACAGCCTGGTCTGCAAGATTGCCCAATGAACAGTGGCAGCCTAACCCATACAAATGCACCCTTCCAATTGGCAGCAGCCCCACCCATGCAAACACAACCTGCCAAGCAGCGGTGTCCCCACTGGAATGAATGTGGAGTGGTCCAACTGGCACAACTACAAGCAGATGGGATGGGACAAGAAAAAAAGCCCTTGTCCTCTCTGAGCAGTGACAGATGGAATCTGTGACCAGAAGCATCAGGAACCATGGCAGAACCAGTGACCTAGCCACCAGTGACAGCAACCACAACACCAGCACCACTAGCAGTGGGTGCTGCATACAATACCCCAGGTCCCCAGGCCTCCGCCAGTGACAGTGACACCTGTGAACCCAGTATCCCTGGCAGCAGTGTAACCAGCACCCCAAGACAACCCAGAAGCAGCAGCACAGCTGATGCATGAGACAGCAGCGTACGAGGCCATGGAGAAACAATGGAAGAACAGGAGACCCAGGTGACCAGAACCAAAATAACCAAAGCCATACCCAAATAAGAAAAGGTGATTACCACCACAAATGCACCAGCGGAGGCTCAATTCACCAAACACCATGAAGAACTACAGTAACATGGCAGAGCAGAAGGAAAATGACAACTCTCCAGAAACCAAACTTGAAATAACACATTACAATCTGACAGAAAATTCAAAATAGCTGTCCTAAATAAATGCAATGAGTTACAAGAAAACTCAGAAAGACAGTTCAATGAGCTCAGGAATAAAATTAATGAATATAAGGAATACTTCACCAAAGAAACTGAAGCTTAAAAAGAAAACAAACAGAAATTCTGGATATGAAGAACACAATTAATGAAATAAAAATAATGTAGAAAGCATAAAAAAGGCAGACCTCATGGAGGAGAGAATTGGTGAACTCGAAGATAGAAACTTAGAAATGCCCCAGGTGGAGGAGAAGAGAGAACTAACATTTTTAAAAAATGCAGAAATTCTTCAAGAAATATCTGACCCAATTAGAAAAAGAAATATAAGGATTATAGGTATCCCAGACAGTGAAGAGAGGGAGAAAGGAACAGAGAGCTTATTCAAAGAAATAATAGCCAAGAACTTCCCAAATCTGGGGAAGGAACTGGACATACAAGTACATGAAGCCAATAGCACTCCTAATTACATCAATGCAAAAAGAACTTCTCCAAGGCATATAATATCAAAACTATCAAAATCAATGAGAAAGAAAAAATATTAAGGGCAGCAAGAGAGAAGAAAATAACCTACAAAGGAACCCCCATCAGGCTTTCAGCAGATTTCTCAGTAAAAACCTTACAGGCTAAGAGAGAGTGGAATGATATATTCAAAATATTGAAAGACAAAAACTATGAGTGAAGAATGCTCTATCCAATGAAAATATCCTTTAGATGTGATGGTGAAATAAAAGCTTACCCAGACAAACAAAAGTTGAGCGATTTCATTGCCACTAGAACTTCCTTACAAGAAATGATGAAGGGAGCTCTCATACCTTAAATAAAAAGGCAAAGGTTTACAAAGTTTTGAACAAGGAAATAAAAAGACAAAATAAGAAAATTGCAGCTCTCTATCAGAATAGGTTAGCAAACACTTAATTATAACATAAAAGACAAAGAGAAAGAAAGCATCAAAAATAACTATAAACACTCCAATTTGGTCACAAACTCACAACACAAAAAGAATAATTAGTGACAACAAGAACATAGAAGGGGAGGAGGAAAAGGATCGAACCTGCTTAGCCTAATGGAGATAAAAGGCTATCAGAAAAACAATTATCTCATCTACGAGATCTTTTATACAGGCTTCATGGTAACCACAAAACAAAAAATCAGAGTAGAGTCAGAAGTCATAAATAAAGAGAAAACTGAGAAAAATCATACAGAAAACAACCAAACTGAAATGGCAATCAGAAATACAAGGGGAAAGAAACAATGGAAATATAGAACTACTGGAAAACAAAAGATAAAATGGCAGTATTAAACCCTCATATATCAATAATCACTCGAAATGTAAATGGATTGAATCCACCAATCAAAAGACACAGAGTGGCTGGATGGATTAAAAAACGAGATCCAACAATATGCTGCCTCCAGGAAACACATCTTAGCTGTAAAGACAAACATAGGCTCAGAGTCAATGGGTGGAAGATGGTACTCGAACAAATAGCAAGCAAAATAAAGTGGGTGTAGATATACTTATATCAAACAAGGCAAACATCAAGATAAAAAAGATAATAAGAGACAAAGATGGGCAATATAAGGATAAAAGGGACATTCCACCAAGAAGACATAACATTTATTAATATATATGCACCTAACACAGGAGCACCAAAGTATATAAAGCAATTATTAACAGAACTAAAGGGAGAAATTGACAGCAACACAATAATAGTAGGGGACCTTAACATACCACTTATGTCAATGAATAAATCATCCAGACAAGAAGTCAACAAGGAAGCCCTGGCCTTAAATGAAACACTAGACCATATGGACTTAACAGATATATATAGAACATTCCATCCCAAAACAGCAGAATATACATTCTTCTCAAGTGCACATGGAACATTCTCAAAGATAGACCATGTATTGGGAAACAAAGCAAGTCTCAATAAATTTAAGAAGATCGAAATCATGTCAAGCATCTTTTTTGACCACAATGCTATGAAACTAGAAATCAACTACAAGAAAAAAGCTGGGAAAATGACAAATATGTGGAAACTAAACAACATGCTACTGAAAAACTATTGGATCAATGAAAAAATCAAAAGAGAAATGAAAAAATACCTAGAGACAAATGAAAATGAAAACACAACATACCAAAACTTGTGGGATGCAGCAAAAATGGTACTAACAGGGAAATTTATAGCAATACAGGCCTACCTCAACAAAAAAGAAGACTATAAAATAAACAAGCTTACCCTATACCTAAAAGAACTAGAAAAAGAAGAAAAAACAAAGCCCAAAGTCAGTAGAAGGAAGGAAATAATAAAAATCAGAGCAGAAATAAAATAGAGACTAAAAGAACAATAGAAAAGATCAATGAAACTAAGAACTGGTTCTTTGAGAAGTTAAACAAAATTGACAAACTCTTAGCCAGACTCACTAAGAAGAAAAGGGAGAAGGCTCAAATAAATAAAATCTGAAATGAAAGAAGAGAAATTACAACAGACACCACAGAAATACAAAGGATTATAAGAGAAAACTGTGAAAAGCCAATTGTGAACAAACTGGATAACCTAGAAGAAATGGATACAATCTCCCAAAACTGAACCAAGAAGAAATGGAGAATCTGAAGAAACTGATCACAAGCAAAGAAATTTAAAGAGTAATCACAAACTTTCCAAGAAACAAAAGTCCAGGACCAGATGATTTCCCCAGTGAATTCTACCAAACATTCAAAGAAGACTTAATACCTATCCTTCTGATACTCTTTCAAAGAGTTGAAGAAGAGGGGAAGCTTCCTAACCAACATTACCCTCATACCAAAACCAGACAAAGACAATGCAAAAAAGAAAATTACAGGCCAATATCTCTGATGAACCTAGATATAAAAATCCTCAACAAAATATTAGCAAATTGACTACAATAATACATTAAAAAGATCATACACCACGATCAAATGGGATTTATTCCAGGGATGCAAGGATAGTTCAACATCTACAAATCAATCAATGTGATACACTACATTAACAAAATGAAGAATAAAAATCACATGATCATCTCGATAGATGCAGAGAAAGCATTTGAAAAGATCCAACATCTATTTACGATAAAAATTCTCAATAAATTGGGTATGTAAGGAAAGTGCCTCAACATAGTAAATAAAAGCCATATGTGACAAAGCCATAGCCAACACCATACTTAATAGAGAAAACTGAAAATCATTACTCTGAGAACAGGAACAAGGATGCCCACTCTCACCACTCTTATTCAATGTGATACTGGAAGTTTTAGCCAGAGCAGTTAAGCAAGAAAAAGAAATACAGAGATCCAAATTGGAAAGCAAGAACTGAAACTCTCAGTATTTTTGGGTGACATGATTCTATATATAGAAAATCCTAAAGAATCCACCAAAAAACTACTGGAAATAATCAAAAAATACAGTAAAGTTGCAGGATACAAAATCCACAAACAAAAATCAGTTGCATTTCTATACACCAATAATGAACTAGTAGAAAGTGAAATCAAGAATACAATCCTATTTGCAGTTGCAACAAAAAGAATAAAATACCTAGGAATAAATTTAACCAAGGAGGTGAAAGACCTATACACTAAAAACTATAAGACATCATTGAAAGAAATTGAAGAAAACATAAAGAAATGGAAAGATATTCCATGCTCATGAATTGGAAAAATAAACATTTTTAAAGTGTCAATATTACCTGAAGCAGTCTCTAGATTCAATGCAATCCCAATTAGAATCTCAATGACATTCTTCATGGAAATAGAACAAAGAATCCTAAAATTTATGTGGAACAACAAAAGATCCTGAATACCAAAAACAAACCTGAGAAAAGAGAACAAAGTTGGAGGTATCACACTCCTTGAATTCATATTACACTACAAAGCTATAGTAATCAAAACAGTATTGTACTGGCAGAAAAACAGACATACAGATCAACGGAACAGAATTGAGAGCCTGGGAACAAAACTTCACATCTATGGACAGCTAACCTTTGACAAAGGAGCCAGAAACATACAATGAAGAAAGGAAAGTATCTTCAATAAGTTGTTTTGGGAAAACTGGACAGCCACATGCAGAAGAATCAAAGTAGACCATTATCTTACACCTTACACAAAAATGAACTCAAAATGGATTAAAGACCTGAATATAAGACCTGAAACCATACAACTCTTAGAAGAAAATATAGGCAGTACACTCTTTAACATCGATCTTGGCAGTATCTTTTTGAATACCATGTCTAATCAGGCATGGGATACAAAAGAAAAAATAAACAAATGGCACTACATCAGATTAACAAGCTTCTGCACAGCAAAGAAAACCATCAGCTAAATGAAAAGACAACCCACCAACTGGTAAATATTTGCAAATCACATAACCAACAAGGGGTTAATTTCCAAAATATATAAAGAACTTGTTACCAAACCTCTTAATCTCAACTCTGTGTGCCTGATGTGCAGTAAGTCAAATACTGAGGCATCAGTGCTTGGAGATGGAGGAATTTATTCAAATTGGCCAAGACGATAAGGCTGGAGCATGGGTTCTCTAAAATTAACCCTAACAAGAGAACAAAGCAGGAGCTTTTATAGAACTAAGGGGTGTGGCAGGATGAGTTTTTGAGAAACAAAGGGTAAACCATGTTTCTTTCACTCCCAATAAGCCCCTGGCAGTCTGACTTCTGGGTGTCAATGGCAGCTAGGGGTTGGTTATCTGGTGATCCTTGAAGGCATTCTCTTTCTTCTGTAAAACAAACTCATAAATCCTTCTGCCCCTTGAGTTACCCCTCAGGTTAAACTGGAAAAGAGTAAATTGACAAGATTAAATTATTTTCATAACAAGGTCAAAAGGTAATCTTATTGAATATTTACAGTAACCTTCAGTAATCTGGCTTCAAACTCATACAAGACAACAATAAAAAAACAAACAAGCTAATCAAAAAATGGGCAGAAATGTGAACAGACATTTTTCCAAAGTAGATATATAGATGGCCAACAGGTACATGAAAAGATGTTCAACATCATTCATTATTAGGGAAATGCAAATCAAAACTACAATGAGATAGGGGGCCAGCCCAGTGGCATAGTGGCTAAGTTCGCATGCTCTGCTTTGGCGGCCCGGGGTTCACAGGTTTGGATCCCAGGCACAGACCTACACACTGCTTATCAAGCTATGCTGTGGCAGGCGTCCCACATATAAAGTAGAGGAAGATGTGCATGGATGTTAGCCTAGGGGCAATCTTCCTCAGCAAAAAGAGGAGGATTGACAACAGGTGCTAGCTCAGGGCTAATCTACCCCACAAAAAAACAAAAACAAAAACAAACTACAATGAGATATCACCTCACACACATCAGAATGGCTATAATTAACAAGACAAGAAATAACAAGTGTTGGAGAGGATGTAGAGAAAAGGCAACCCTCAAACACTGCTGGTGGGAATGCAAACTGGCGCAGCCAGTATGAAAAACAGTATTGAGATTTCTCAAAATATTAAAAATAGAAATACCATATGATCCAGCTATCCCACTACTGGATATTTATCCAAAGAACATGAAATCAACATTTCGAAGACATTTACGCGTCCCTATGTTCATCGCAGTGTTATTCACAATAGCCAAGATGTGGAAGCAACCCAAGTTCCCAACAACAGATGAATGGATAAAGAAGATGTGACATATATACAATAGAATACTACTCAGCTGTAAAAAAGACAAAATCTTTCCTTTTTTGGCAACATGGATAGACCTTGAGGATATTTGCTAAGCGAAATAAGGCAGTCAGAGAAAGACAAACACTGTATGATTTCACTCGCATTTGGACGATAAACACACAGATAAGGAGAACAGATTAGTGCTTACCAGAGGAGGAGGGTAAAAAGAATAAAAGGGTATATATGTATGGTGATGGATAAAAACTAGACTATTGGTAGTGAACATGCTGCTGTCTATACAAAAACTGAAATAATAACGTACACCTAACGTTTACAGAATGTTGTAAGCCAGTATGAACTCAATAAAACAAAAATATAGTACTATTTTTCTTCAAAGTTAGCATGTGCCTACAAAGTAAGAAGGTAACATTTCTGCTTTGATTTTTAAACATGGTTTGCAAACATTTTAATCATTTACCCAAAAAAAGACTAATGACATCATGAAGCTATCATGAAATTCATTAGGGAAAGTGTAAAGAAAGGAGGAGACAAAGATTGGAGAAGCTGAGGCTAAGGGCTGCTAAGGCAGAGGAAAGTGTCTGAGGGAAGCAGCAGTGGGGAATAATTTGCAAGAAGCCTCCTTCTGTTAAAAATAATGTTTTTGATAAACTTTTTTTTTATTGTGGTAACATGTACATAACATTAAATTGACCATTTTAACTATTTTTCAGAGTACAGCTTAATGACATTAAGTACATTCACATTGTTCAACCATCATTGTTCACACTGTGCAACCATCAGCACCAATATCTATCTCCAGAACTGTTTCATCTTCCCACACTGAAACTCTATATCCATTAGATGATAACTCCCCATTATCTCCTAAACCTAGCCCCTGACAACAACCCTTCCACTCTTTATCTCTATGAATTTGACTACTCAAGGCACCTTATACAAGTGGAATCATACAGTATTTGTTTCTTTTGTGTGTGTGTGTGAGGAGATCAGCCCTGTGCTAACATTTGCCAATCCTCCTCTTTTTTTGCTGAGGAAGACTGGCACTGGGCTAACATCCGTGCCCATCTTTTTCTACTTTATATGGGATGCTGCCACAGCATAACTTGACAAGCAGTGCGTCAGTGCGCGCCCGGGATCCAAACTGGCCAACCCAGGGCCGCCGCAGCGGACCGCGTGCACTTAACCGCTTGCGCCACCGGCCGGCCCCAGTATTTGTTTTTTTGTGTCTGTCTTATTTCACTAAGCATAATGTCCTCAAGTTTCATCCAAGATGTAGCATGTGTTAGAATTTCCTTTCTTTTTAAGACTGAATAATCCATTGTATGCATATATCACATTTGGTTTATCTATTCATCTCTCAATGGACACTCTACCTTTTGCTTAGGTGAATAATGCTGCTATGAACATAGGTGAACAGATATCTCCTCAAGTCTCTGCTTCCTATTGTCTTGGTCCATACCCAGAAGTGGAATTGCTGAATCATATGGTAATTTTTATTTTTATTTTTGTTGAGGAATCACTGTACATTTTCGATTGAGGAAATGAAAAAATCTTCATTTAGAAATCATGGTATCTTGAGACTAGAATATCAAAGACAGAAATTTGGTCCTAGTGAAAGTCAAATTCATGACTTTAGGAAATCAGATTTTCTAAAATCTAGGAAAAATGTAAGAATACGTTAATTATCCGATGCTCTTGTAGGAATCATTTAAGAAGATAGAAGACTAAAATAATGATATTCTGACCATATAATTTTTAATAATGCCATTAGAGAATGAAGTGAAAGGAAACAAATTTGTAGCAGAGGCAGCTCTCTGGCATTGGGATTCATTGTTATTTCACTGTGAATATATTGAATAACAGATTATCAATTTAGAGCAGCATCTCTATTCTATTATCAATTAATATTAACAATTTTAAGTAATAATAAAGTTTATGCTTCTTACTGTTTTGGCGGCTGCTTAGTCCACTCTGTAATACTGTGTCTTGTTACTTCCGAGAAATGTTAACATACCAGTGTTCTGTTCCAGATGATGCGATTCTGAAAAGTCTCATAATCCATGCTTTAGTGTAAGAATTGTGAAAGCTGAGAATACTTATCACACAGAAGACCTGGAGGAAATCAATAGCTGCCTGCCTTCCTTTACTGAAGGTTGAGTATGTGGAAGAAGCTTTGTTGTTCTGGAGGTCAACTTACAGGGAATGGATTGAAGTGAAGCAGAAGAAGATCTTGACTCAGCTAAAAGAAGGATTCTCAAACTTCAAAACTACTTTGCTTCCCGTCACTGGATGTGTTCAAGCAGAACCAGGGGCCATTAATTCAGGAAATGTGTTCAACTACTCTATGTTGTTCTAAAAATTTGACACAGTGATATTAAAGGACTATTTAGTATTTAATAATTTATTTATAGAATGAATATATTTTGGGGCTTCTATACAGCATTATTGAATGGAATTTATAAATTAATAGGAAGTATGTTAATGTACATCAATATTTAATTCAAATTATAAAATCAATTTTCTATAATTCCACCATTTCATTTTTATTAAACTATGCTTTTGTCCTGTCCAGTTACCTAAATTCACAAGATTTTGCTACAAATCTAAAAAGAGCCTGCTAAATATTTTTACCCAATAATGTAGTCCATCTAGCTTTATATAGTGTCTGACATGTATTACACAATGTTGTTTTCTCTGAGAAATTCCTTCCATGGCAGCCACCTCCACATAAGGACCATTATGAGGATTTGACCACACAAAAGCCTCTCATCGGCCACCACAGAAAATCCTCCACTTCTAATACTGCATAATATTCAATCTTTTGAAATGTCCCGAAACTCTTCACTTGTCCCCTTCCAGCCAATCAAGGACTGCCAAATGCATCCGAAAAACAGAAAGTCTCCCGACTTACAAAAATCTCTTTAACAGAACACTTTCAAATCAGAGACTATCTCAATATTTTCCTCTTTTTATTCTATAAATCTTTCTCCTCCATAACACCATTATGCCACTGTTCAAAGAAGGTTTATGAATTACACACTACAAGTTTATGAATAAGCAACCTTTGTTAATTTTGCCTCAGGCTTAGTTTTGTTATTGACACCTCTTTCCTAAGGGTGTTAAGCTTCATTATTAAATGGAGTGGAAAAGTGAACAACAATTTCGTAATATCTCTAAAGCCATCTTTTCCTAAATATGTCTTCCCTATAACTTCTGGCTAAAGCCTGAAATATCAGGGACAAAACTTTTCTTTCTAAAGTTGGGGAGTAAAGTTTAGGGGGTGAACTGGGGCAAGGAGCTGAGTGCAGTGATGTGCTAGTAAAAGTCTAAGAACTAGTTCTCCAAAACTAAATAAAATAAAAACAAGCCCTGATTTTTAGTGTTTGCATGCGGCTGATTTCAAGCCACCAAAGTGGAGTTGGGATGAAAAGTGCCCAATGCACTCTGGAAGCCCTGGGGGCCGGCTTCAGTGCACAGTGGCTGACGGTACTTCTTCTTGGGCATCTTCCGCGTGAGACTTTCCAGTACCATTTCACTTCACCCCATTGAAACTTAGTCTTATTAATTGTAAAAATGAGGAAAATGCCAAATCAGTAAGTTACAGCAAATGAGTGTCATGTGGTATTAGCCTCTGCTCTTAGGACATCTTTTGCAAAACCTCACTTGGAAAAGGGGTCTAGTATATGATAGTTCCCTTTTCTCCACATCCTCTCCAACATTTATTATGTCTTGTCTTTTAATAATACCCATTCTGACGGACGTGAGGTGATATCTCATTGTAGTTTTGATTTGCATTTCTCTAGTAATTAGTGACATTGAACATCTTTTAATACGCCTGTTGGCCATCTGTATATCTTCTTTGGAAAAATGTCTGTTCAGATCCTCTGCCCGTTTTCTAATTAGTTTGTCAGTTTTCTTGTTGTTGGGTTATATGAGTTCTTTATATATTTTGGATATTAACCCCTTATCACATATATGGTTTGCAAATATCTTCTCCCCAAATGTTACATTGTCTTTTTGTTTTGTTGATGGTTTTATTTGTTGTGCAGAAGATTGTAGCTTGATGTAGGCCCTTTTGTTTATTTTTTCTTTTGGTTCCCTTGCTCGGGTAGGAATGTAAACTGGTGCAGAACATGGAAAACAGTCTGGAGATTCCTCAGAAAATTAAGAATAGAACTACCATATGATCCACCTATTCCACTTGTGGGTATTTATCCAAAGAACACAAAAACACTAATTTGAAAAGATATTTGTACCCCTATGTTCATTGCAGCATTATTCACAACAGCCAAGTCTTGGAAATAACCTAAGTGTCCATCGATGGATGAATGGATAAAGAAGATGTAGTGTATAAATATATTCCATTATATATATAATGGACTACTACTCAGCCATAAAAAGGATGAAATCTTGCCATTTGCAACAACTTGGATAGACCTTGAACATATTATGCCAAGCAAAATAAGTCAGAGGGAGAAAACAAAATACTGTATGTTTTCACTCATATGTGGATGAGAAAACAACAAGAAACAAACACATAGATATAAAGATTATATTGGTGGTTACTAGAGGTGAAGGGGGGAGAAGGAAGGGCTAAAGGAGTAAAAGGGCACATATGTACAGTAACAGACGGTAATTAGTTTTTGGGTGGTGACTATGATGTAGTCTACACAGAAATTGAAATATAATGATGTACACCTGAAATTTATATATTATAAACCAATGTTACCTTAACCAAAAAATAAATTAAAAAAAAATGAAGAAAAGGGGTCTAGTAATTTAAATGTATAGTGAGCTGTAAAATGAATAAATACCACATTTTTTTTCTAAAAGACTCACTTTTGCTGAGTCTGGATGAAATAGAGATTGCTTAGAAGAGGTGCATACACACAGCATGGGTCAGAATATGGAAGACACTTCACTACATTCACAGTTTTGTCAAGGGTTAGACCTATCATAATTAATAACTCAACCAGGATATTCTCTTTGCCAAATAAGTAGCCAGTCAAAAAATCCACAGATATCGGAGCATTTTGTATGCCCAGGTGCTCTGCTGGGTGCCATATTTATCTTTAGCACAGCTCGCCCCCAACTTCATTCTCAGGTGTGAAAAATTGTCCACAGTTATTTCTGTGTGAATGCAACCCTTGTTTGCTTTGACCCAGTTTGCTGAGTTGTTGTTGTGGTTGAAAAGGAGGGGAAAAAAGGCTTCATTCCTGCTGTTTCTTAATTGGAACCATCTGTTACCCTTTGCCTCAACTAAAGAAGCTGTGATGTGGGGCCTGTGTCTGACATGGATATCTGGGCCTGTAATCTCTGGAACAGACGGCAATGTTCTGAGCGAAGGCAGAAGGCCCTGTCTGTAAGGGCGTTGTTTCGAAGATCTCTCATTAGGGAGAAAATATTCCAAGAGTAGTATGGTTCCGAAGGAATATAGAGCAATAAGAACACATTTATTTTTGTAGAAGGTAAGGTTTAGAATTTTACTTGGATAAAGTATGCTAGTGAAAAGAGTGGAGAGGACCTCATATGCGCCATTTATTTTACATATGCTGTGTCTCACAAAACCCCTAGAGAAAATAACTCCATTTTACAGATGATGAAACTGAAGTTCAGTGTGGGCTGAGTTCCCAAAGCCCGGAGCTAAAACATGGCAGAGCTGAGACATTGAATAAAGATCCCTCTGGAATAAAGGGCCATGATGTTTCCAGGCACTACAGTAGCAGCTGGCAAACTGTGAGCCAAACTAAACCTGCCCCCTGTTTTTCTACAGCATAAGAGCTAAAAGTGTTTTCTACATTTTTTTAATAGTTGAAAAAAGTTTTGTGACACACGAAAGTCATTTGAAAGTCAAAAGGCAGTGTCCCTGAAGAAAGTTTTGTTTGCACACGGTCATGATCATTCATTTATGTACTGTCCATGGTTATTTTCACATGATAACAGCAGAGCTGAGTAGTTGCAACAGAGACCATATTCCTTCAAAGACTAAACTGTTTAGTATCTAACCTTTTACAGGAAAAAGTTTGCAGACCCCTACACTAGACCAGTCGTTCTAAAACTTGAGTGTGCACCAGAATTACCTGGATGACTTGTTCCACACAGATTGCTGTGTCTCACCCCAGACGTTCTGATTCGGCAAGTGTGGTATGGGATCTGAGCATTTCCATTCCTCACATGCTCCTGGGTGATGCCCTTGCTGCTGGTCTTGGGCTCACCCTTTGAGAACCTATGAAGTAGAGATGGTGAGCACAATTTCTAGTTTGCTAATATGGTTTTGCTGATAAGAGTGTTTAGCTACTCTTCAACCAGTGGATTTTGCAGCTGGATGATAAACCTTCAGTAACTCTGTAACTCTCTGCTTTCTATCTTTTCTTTGTATGATGTATTTAGCACTTATACTACTGGATGACTCTTGGACAGTTTGTATTTTCGCGGGGCTAGTTTTTCTCATCTCTATAATGGAAGTTTAGTGAGAGCAGAAATCAAATAGTTTGTGGCCATATGTCCACATTGGTGGCCAGTGCAAGGCTGCTCTCACACTGTGGATGGAAGGCAGAGTGGCAGAATGGAGAGACCACAGGTACACGTGTTTTAAATCCTGACTCATTTGTTTGCTTTCTGCCTAAATTTGGGCATGTTACTCTCCAAGGGCTCCAGTTTCTTCTCCTGTGAAATTAGCATCGTAATGTGTGCCTTGTGATGTGGACATTATATTCAGGTCCTCTGAGTTTTACATCGGATCAAAAATGTAAAGCATATTCAATGCCTGACAAGCCATAAACAACCTGGAAGCTCTTGAGGGGTTCACTGTATAACAGTTGAATAAAAGCTCTCAGTCCCCTGCCACTCTGATGAGGAACATGTGATGAGATGGAAGGCTTTTCCCGTGCTGTGTCAATTGATTGAATTCCACACATCCCTTCATGGGAATATGTAACCCATGACAATTTAGCAATGCATTGATACCCACTCTAATTCCACTTAGCCTCCTCCTGGACTGGTGATTGAAGAAACCCTGGATGGTATCTGGATTGACAGTCTTACCAAGTCTGCATCGGGTAGAGTAGTAGCTCTTCAGAGAAAACTGGCCTGCTGCAACCCAAAGAAGAGATGAGAATGCTAGGAAGGGAAAAGCAATAAGGTCCAACACAGAGTCCTCATCTGTATTGTTTGCCGTAATCTCTCAGAATAACGCAGAGGTTAAGAACTCCAAATGGGAAACTGACCACCTGGGTCGGCCTCCTGACTCCATCATGAGCCTACGGTGTGGCATTAGGTAAGTTATTTAGTTTCTCTTTACCTCAGTTTCATCACTTCTAAAAGTGATACAATCACTGAATTTATCTCGTATGGTTGTTGGGAGAGTCAAATGAGCGATTTTATGCAAAGCCCTGGACTGGCCGAAGATAAGTGCTAATTAGAGCAAACACTATGAAACTTGCCTGTTCCACGAGTTGTGCTAAGTGCTTTACTTAATTCATTCATTCATAAAGCAAGATAGAATATATGCATACTGTGAATTCAAAGACAATGTACACATAGAAGGAAACTGGGAAGGCTTTGGACCAACAGGATACATTTGGGATTGTTAGAATGATTATGTGTTTGAGTGTGTACCTATATGTATTTCTTATTTTAATTTTACTATTATATTTTCTGACAAAAATACTTTATAATCAGAAAGAACTGTACATAATTTTGTTTGTTCTCAGTCTTCATACAATCATCATGCCTTCATGCCTTTATTTTGCACCATTCTCTGGACTCCCCTACTATGCCACTCAAATCTTCTGCTCCCACTGGAACTCACAACTCATCAGCAGTGAAAGCTACCTGGGTGCCAGAATATTCTGAATAAGACTTTTACTAATTTCACTCTATTCCATTGGAAAACTTACCACTCTACTGCCAAAAACATTTGAAAAAGAAGGAGAAGGAGGAGAAGGAGGAGGAGGAGAAAAAGAATCACTCTAAGGGCTTTAACAGGAAAAACACCTTTGTATGTTGACCTTTCCAGCTGACATCTGAAGTATAACAGAGCTCATGGGCAAAAAGGATACTAAAGGATAATGGAAGGAGGAGGATTTTAAGAATTATTTTATGACACCACATAGAAAGCAACCAACATTTGCAGTGTTTGTTCTAGAGCGGGGTACCACACCAGGCACATTAACATCCAAGAATGTGTGTCAAACAGCTAGTTGTCTATTGCTACAACCAACAATACGGTCCTTTAAAAACTATTCTCAAAGCTACATAAAGAGAAAATGGAATCCAGCCTGAGAGCATTGGCACCTCCTACTTTCTCTCACAGGTCTACTCCTAAATACTCAGTGCAGTTTTTCTGCATCTTGTCTGTTTCTTAATTGATGACCCCATGCCCATGTTCATCTTTTTTTGTGTGTGTGAGGAAGATTAGCCCTGGGATAACATCCATGCCCGTCTTCCTCTACTTTATATGGGATGCCACCACAGCATGGATTGATAAGCGGTGCCTAGGTCCGCACCTGGGATCTGAACCTGCTAAATCTGGGCGGCTGAAGTGGAGAGTGCACTTAACTGCTACGCCACTGGGCCGGCCCCTCATGTTCACCTTTTATTTAAGCTCTGCCCAGGCTCTGGTGAGCATCTCTCTGAGGACTCCACATGCCTTGCCCTTGCTCAGATAGACTTTCTGACACAGTCTCTCTTTTTGTTTTTCATGTTAGTCTCCCTCTCAGATGGTGTTTGTGGATCCCTTGGCATGGACTAATATTTGTAACGGATTATGTAGGACAGTATTCTCAAACTTTGTCTGCAAAATGTTGGCTGAAAGGGCCTCCGTTTGTTGATATGTATGGGAATCACAGTGGATTGGCCAGTTGGCTTGCTTACATTTTCCCAAGCACAAGGTCCAATTTTACATCTACTCTTTTTTTTTTTTTTTTCTTTGCCAGGACTCTTTCCTGCTTCCTCTCTATCTTCAGTTAACTAAACTTTGATTTTCTAAGATTTAGGTGAGATATAACTTTATCCAGGAATTTCTCTTAATTTCCACCTCCCTGAGATGGATTCTTGTCTTCTGCTATCTACTGAATCCCAGACTGCTTTCTCTTATCACACTTACATGGAGGCATGATGATCTGTTTATGTGTTTATGAGATAGTTGAAGGCATGTGCTGTTTATTGTTTTATTTTATTTGTTTCCTCCTTTAATCTCTATATCCAAGAACAAAATTTTGTAGTACACTTGGATGGATGACAAAAGAATGAGAGAAGAAAAAAGTCAGTGTTGAAATGATGGAATAAAGAAGTGAGGATAATTTTGCCTATGCTCTACTGCTTGTTCTGTTACGCCAGGGAGCTAAATAAGATCAGTCTGAGTGAGTTTTTTCATCTTTAAGCGTAGCCTATAGTAATTATACAGGAAAGGCTTTTGTAGGAGAAAGAACGATTTTAAAAAGCCAACAACGCATTACATTTGTGATGCACATTAAAAATAGATTAAACATTTACCTAAAACTCTATCCTGAAGTGTTCAGGCTTCGTCTTTACTCTGTGCATGAAAATGATTTATTAAGATCTTACTACTTATAGCTGATTACCAGAAAGTAATATGTTCTTCTTCACACCAGAAATACTCCACCAGCAAGCAGCTTCCAGGGAGCACAGAGAGAGACTATCAGAAGCTCATGCAAAAACTATAATCGTACTACTCATTCTATACTAAAATGATTGCTAATGCCTTCTTATTTATATGCTTTTCCATCAATGCTTTTATGATTGGAGTAATGCTAGATCAATATGATTCCAGACATCTAGATATTTGAAACATATAGGAATATTGGTCTAAATGTATAAATATTCATCTTAAAATCAGGTGGCATATAAACAAAATACAACTCCTCAAAATCGGTGTGTGAATTTTTTTATTATTTCCTTTTCATTCTAAGGTACCAAAGTTTTACTCTGAACCTCCAAAAGGCATTAGTATTAGCATTACTCATTCAATCATTATATAATAAAAAGGTATCATTTTCAAAATTCTATTGGGAATGGAAAAATAATACTTGCATATATATCATTAAGCTTTTATTTATTAAGTACAGTCAGCTTTAGAAATCATCGCTGACAACACAAAAAGTTCTGGACGTTGTGTGAAATTACGTAAATTAGTGTTTTCTTGCCCTTGGGGAAATTTGCTCCTAAGTATAGACTTGCTTTATTCAACTCTGGGAAGCAGCAGGGTTTAATCGAAGCACATTCCTGCTAGATGCTAAGAGTTCTTGTTATTCTATTTCCTTGCTGATCTTGAGCAAGGCATTTATTGAATCTATGTCTTACACTCTCTGCTGTAAAATGAGGACAGATGGATTTCTAAGGTGAGTTATAGATGGTTTCTAAGGTTTTCTATGGCTCCAGCATTGAATACATATATTTCATTGTGACAGACTTTGTTGCTGGCTGATAGTTACACACACACACACACACACACACACACTCAGCACAGACTTCTTCTTGGCTGCTTATAGATTCTGTTTTCTACTAAAGGGGCTAAAAATATCAGACAATTATTATCACAGCCCCCTTCTCCCCATCTGGGGAATAGTTGTGGGTTCTGGTCTGGGCCAGTGGGATCTGAAAAGTCTGCGGTTGGAAGTCTGAGAAGGCTTTCATTTCCTAATAAAATGGAAGGCATGGGAAAAATGTCTCTCATCTTTGCTAGATCTGTTGTGCCTCTATGTGTCACTTGGAGATTCTGCCGCCATGTGATACGCTGAGGGAAACACAATCGCCCAATACTAAAAACTAAAAAACACGAAGACCTTGAGTTCATGACGGTATTGCTGAATAAATAAGCCAATTCTTGAGATACTCTACTCTGAACTATTTGATGACCCATAACAAATGTCTTAACTTTCCAAGGGGCATTTAGTTGGATATTTTGCCTATAGCACAAAACACCATAAATGGCAAATACATACACTTTGGTTAATCAGATAGTCTCCTCTATATTTGAAGATATGACTTTTCAGATCTAGTCACCTCAGATCTTTTCATGGTCTGAATCTTCACACAAATGAGGTCTCTATTCAAATGTTTACCTTCTTAGAGAGATGTTTACTGACTCTCCTACCTAAACTAGCCACTCTTCCATCACTCACTCTTCTCTTATTCTTCTAAGCACTTACCAATTTCTGTAGTAACTTATTTGTTATTTTTGATTTCTTGTTTATTGTCTTTCTCCCTCTAAAATGTAAGCTTTATGAGGGCAGGGCCATCATTTCCCATGACTGTCCTGTTTTTATAACATCTACAACAGAGTCTGTAACAGAGTTGATATTTGATAAATATCTGTTGTATGAAGTAATGGTAGTCTTAAAGAGTACCAACAAAATGGACTTGCAAAGTAAAGGTTCTTATAATTGTTAATTAAAATTTTGACAAACCATAAACACATAAGAAAGCAAAGCAAACATGACCTACCTTTTATAATAAACATAATCTGTAAAAGATGAGTTGTTTGGATATGTATTTTATGTATACATTCAACAATTTGTTTTCATGAGAGGATCTTAAAACTTTATAATGTAAAAAAGAAATAATTTCTATCATGAAGAGAAAAATAAGTAAGGAAAGAAAGTAAAATAAAATAAGATTGACAGATCCACTCACTTATTTAAAATTTTATTGGACGTAAACAGGTACATAAGTTGGTATATATATTAAAAATTTCAAAGAAATTAAAAACACTCATGTGTGATTAACTGGGGAAATAATAATGGTACATTTTTACTTTCTACATAATTCATTTCTGTAATTTTTTTCAGTGAACATACATAAATGTTGTAACCAGTAAAACGGTTCAGGTATGATGCTAATTGCTAGGGACAAATTTCTGTCTACGTGAAACTCAATGTCCAGTTGGAGAAATGAGCATTTAAACAAATGAGTGCAAAGTATGCTTTGGGGCTAAGATAGAAATATGTACTAGCTACAAAATTATCTCAAAAAAGCCTGCTTAAAGTTGGAGGAGGAGAAAAAGCCTGCTTCAAGTTGGAGGAGGAGAGTGTTCAAATCCATTCTTTACTCCAAACCAATTTTATACTCCATATTAATCTTCCTCCACCCTTTTCCTTCTACCCTCAAGTAGGAGAAGACAGCAATTCATTCATGGAACAATATGGCATCTTCACTAACAGCTGGGTTTCTACGTACCCATGTCCAGGCTCTCCTTTCATGCATGTATCTGGGTGGGTACTTCCATTTAGGGCCTGCCCTGCATATCTGCTCATCTACCAGCCATTCTCACCTCAACTTTTTCCATAAACCTTGGCAGGGCAGAGGATGATAAACCTCAAAATTTAAATTAAATGGGAAAAGATTGGAGAGGAAGATGAGGACACATTAAGGCAAAGAATTTAAACTTTAAGCTCCAACCCAACTTTTAGCAAAATTCCACATCAAAGATTATTGAGCAACCTGACAATTTTTAATAACATGGTTCTATAATTTGTATATCTATTTTTCATTAAGTAAAAAGCCCTCAAGAAAACAGAATTAGAGGATGAAGATGATGGGCAGGGTAGAATTAGGAAGTTTTAGATCTATGATCATAATAAACTCTTGAATAAACCCCCAAGCAAACACTATTACGCTCCACCGGGATTCAGAGTGTGCAAATCTATTTGGGGTGAGTGTATGGAGAAGCAAAGGAAGGGCAGACTCTACAAATGTAGTTTGTGGTTTCTCAAGCAGACCAAGGAGAGGGGGATGAATTATTCAGGCAGGTGAATTTGTTTCTGTCAATTAAACAACAGACACCTCAACATATACAATGCTAAGCACTGAGAAAAGAAAAAAATATATATTTAAAGAGGATAAGCAGAAACTCAAGAATCATGACTAGGAGAACAATGGATAGTTAACACTAAAAATTTCACCAAGCTTGTTTCTGAGAAAGTTCACTTAAAAATATATCTAAGTTATGCATAATTAATTTTTTTAAGCATTATACCAACTATTATTTAACACAGATCCAACTAGATCCCTCCAAATTTAGGTTTAAATATAAAACTCCTTCCCTTATTATTTGGTTTTGGATTCCTTTTGTATTTGTTTTTTTTTTAATTTCTGTTTTAGTTTATAAAGATAGCTTTTCAGTTTATACAGACACCACTATGGTTAACCTGGTCTTGTTTTCACAAGTGCCTAAATGTTACTGAATGAACTGAGTATATGAAAACCATGTTCAAACAAAAAATGTCTCTCTCTTTTCTTCCTTCCTTCCTTCCCTTTACTTTCTTACTTCCTTTTTTCTTCCTTCCTTCATTCCTTCTTTCCTTCTTTTCTTTCTTTTTTTCTAACAATAATTGATAGACAATACAGAACACCAAATATATATCGGAAACTTAAATATATGTTGGAAAGTTTAGTTACACTGACTGTAATAAGTGAATTTTTGAAGTTGTTTCTTCAACTACTCCCAAAGCAATCTTCTCTTCCTTTCTAGTCATGAGGTCCCTTTCTAGTATTAAAAGAATGAGGAAAGTTTGAGTAGGTGGGTCAGTGTAGTTTCAGGTCTACAGGCTCTCTCAGACTTTGACACAATTGACCACATCATAGGGAAAATAAATTGTGGAGGCATCTGAGTGAGACATAGAGGTTGGTGTGTGAATGAAGTATAAACCAGTTTACAGTGGTCCACACATGGATTACTAGTCTTCCTCCTTATTTCTCCCTCTCCATGTCCCAGAACTGTAAGTCATACTGTAAATACAATGATTTGATTGCTTTCTGTATACTCCTGAAACAAACATGTTTAGCTGCTTCAGTGACCATTACCTCTCAGAAGTGCTTGGGATATTTTTAGATTCTGAGCAGCTCTTTAAAATTGATGATAGGAGGACTACTAAAGTTTCAGCAAAAAAAAAAAAAAAAAAATTCCACTAAAGACAAAATAGAGTAATACTCAGGGGTCTAGAAAGAAGCAAACAGAAAATCCTACTTTTTTTATGATTAAGATGACGTATGTCTTCTATAATATATATATGCGCTAGGTATGTTTTGTAACATTTAGCTGGTAATTGTTGTCAAACTGTTACTGCAGCAAATAAACACACACATCATTTAGAGGTCATATAAAAACCACACATATGAATTTAAGTCTATGGGCTCTTAGAAGTGAAACTTAGAAAATGGCTGTAAATAAGAACTATCCGGTTTTCAGAATGTGATTTAATTTATCTTTTTTTAACTTAAGCTTAGAATTTTTACAACAGAAGTTTAAACATGGCAGACTTTGAATGTAATTGTTTATAAGATTACAAACAGAAGAAAGTTTTGGATGGTGTCAGCAAAACAGTGAAGCAAAACAGTGAAGCAAAGACCTCTTAAAACTTTATCCATCATAAAAGAAATGAGAAAACTTCCAAGAGATGACCCATAAAAAGAAAAAAGTAATAAATAGAAACTGTTTTTAAGGAAGTCCAGATGTTGGACTTTCTAAAGAAAGATTTTAAATCAGCTACAGTCATGCATCAGTTAACAACATGGATACATTTTGAGAAATGTGTCATTAGGCAGCTTCATTGTTATGTGAACATCATAGAGTGTACTTACACAAACCTAGATGGTATGGCCTACTATATGCCTAGGCTATCTGGTACCAGTCTTATGGTGCCACTGTCAGCTATGCAGTCCACCAGCCGACAGAAACATCATTATGCAGCGCATGGTTGTATTTTAATTAGGCTCAGAAACCTAAAGGAAAGTATGTCTTACTAAATAGTAAACATCAACAAAGGTATCTATATCGATCTATATCTCTATCTATCTACCTACCTATTTATCATCTATATAATAAAGACTCTGGAGTTGAGAACTGTAAAATCTGAAAAGAAAAATATATAAGTGGGGCTCAATATCAAATTTGAGCAGGCAGAAGAAAGAATCAGTGAACTTGAAATAGGTCAACTGAAATTATCCAGTTTGAGGAAGAGAAAGAAAATAAGAATGAAGAAAAATGAAAAAATCCTCAGAGACCTGTGGGATACCATCAAATGTACCAACATATGCATAATGGGAGTCTTAGAAGGAGAGGAGAGAAGGAATATTTGAAAAATTAGTTACTAGACACTTTCAATATTTAATTTAAAATATTATTTTACATATATAAGAAACTCAGCAAACTCCAACTAGGATAAACTTTAAGAGATCCATACCAAGACACACTACAATCAAATTGTTTAAAGACAAAAGACAAAAACACTTTAAAGCAGTGAGAGAGAGTGCTAATGGGTATGGATCTTCTTTTCATTTTGCACTTTTTAATTCAAGATAAAAATTGAAATAAAATCCCATAATTCATTTAAACTTGAATTGTACAATACAGTGTTTTTAGTATATTCACAATGTTGTGCAACCATCACCACAATCTAATTTCAGACATTTCTGTTACTCTGTACCTGTTAGAAGTCACTCCAAATCCCCACCACCACCCTCACTGCACGTCCTCTGGCAATCACTAATCTGTTTTTATCTCTATGGATTTGCCTATTTTGGACATTTCATGCAAATGGAGTTATACATTATACAGCCTTTTGTGCCTGGATTCTTTCACTTACCATATTTTTAAGATTCATCCATGTTGTAGCATGTATCAGCACCTCATTCTTTTACATGGCTGAATTTCCATTGTACAGATATACCACCTTTAGTTTATCCATTCTTTACTTGATGAACATTTCCACTTTTCAGCTATTATGAATAACACTGCTATGAACATTAAAATACAAGTTTGTGTGTAAACATATGTTTTTGATTCTCCTGAGTACATACTTAGAGCATACGGCAACTGGGGCATACGGCAACTCTATGTTTAACTTGTTGAGGAATTACCAAACTGTTTTCCACAGTGGTTGCACCTTTAACACTCTCACCAGCAGTGTATGAGGCTTCCAATTTCTCCAAATGCTTAAAAAGACTTTTTATTTTCCTTTTTAAAATGACCATCCTAGTGAGTATGCAGTGATATCTCATTGTGATTTTGATTTGCATTTCCTTCATGACTAATGATGTTTAGCATCTTTTCATGTGCTTTACCATCATTTGTATGTCTCCTTTGGAGAAATGTCTATTTGAAAGCTTTGCCTAGTTTTTTATTGGAATGTTTGTAATTTCATCACTGAGTTATAAGAATTCTTTATATATTCTGGATATTAAATCCTCATCATATATTTGATTTGCCAATACATACTCCCATTTTGTGGAATATCTTTTTATTGTCTTGATAGTGTCCTTCGATGCACATTTTAAAAAAATGTTGATGAAGTCTATTTTATTTTTTTAGATTGCTTATGCTTTTGGTATCATATTTAAAGGACCATTACATAATTCAAGGACATAAAGATTTATTCTTATGTTTCTTTTTAAGCATTTTATAATTTTAGTTTAAAGTTTAGGACTTTGATACATTTTGAGTTCATCTGTTTTTAATATGCTGTGAGGGATAGTGGTCTAAATTCATTCTTTAGCATGTAGGATTTTATTTTTGGATAATAAAACAATTCTGGAATGAGATAGTAATGATGATTGTATAATCTTGTATTAATAGCCACTGAATTGTACACTTAAAAGGGTGAATTTATTACATATGACTAATATCTCAAAAAAATAAAGTGTTCATTTTCTTAAGTTTTTAAAAATTTATATTCTCAAAAAGTAGATATGTTATAGGAACTGTAAAATGACTAAGATCTTAGGTGAATTTTTGGAGGACATTAATAACATGTTAATTTAAAATGACAAGATAAAATAGATGTTGATATGCAAATAATAATCCACAGCAATAATAATAAACATAAAAATTTGAAGAGAGAACAAAGAATAGAGATGACAAAAGTGAAATATCCTAGAATTAATAAAACATAGCTACAAAATGTAAACACTCAACAAGCCGAAATCAATAGAAAGGAAAAAAAGTTTGCAATGATAAGCATTGCAATTCAAAAGTTTAAGAGCAGGAATTAAATGCAGTAATAGAGTGGATACATTTTTAATTAAATTTTTGAAAGTTACAGAAAAATACACATGATTTAAAAATAAAATTCCTTTGATAAGAGTAGTTCTCATTCCATATGTACCAAGTGGCTCATTCTAGTCTTGAGATGGCAGTGTTTAATTTTAGCTTTCTTTCAGTAGTCACTATCGTAATTCTATACAGAGTGCTTATACATCTTCCTTCCAGAAATACTGAACTTAGAAATAATTTATTAAATATCTGCTATAAAAAATGAAAGTTTGACTTCAAGAACACCTCTATTCAAGTATAGTATATTACATTGGATAAAAATGCATTTTTAAGATCCAGACCACTCAGAATTGTATAAAAACCTGACACTTATTAACTGTTTAAACTTGATCAAGTTACAGAGATGTTATGAGAATAGATGAACTAATATATGTAATATATAGAAAACAGTACTAGCAAGTAGTATATCATATTATCTATTATTATCATTACAATAATATCTATTAACATTATCATTCCAAATATGGCTATTTTACCATTTAGTAAAATTTATTCATTTATCCATTAGTCTTTGAAGAAGTATACTTTGACACGAATTAGGCCAATAATCACACTGTAAATAAGAAGGTATTTGGAATTCAAAGATAATAAAAATAAAATATAGTAAACTGTGGTATGAAGCTAAAGCTATTATTAAAAATAAGTTTATAACTCTAAATAAATATAGTATAAACAAAGTTTTAACGATGATGTAAATACTTCTTTAAAGAAATTAGGAAAAGAGGAGCAAGCTAAACTCAAGAAAGTGGAAGGAAGGAAAGAATACAGAAAAAAGAAGAAATTAATTAAGTAAAGACAAATATAGAAAAAAGATCAACAATATAAAAAACTTATTTGAAAAGCCCGATAAACTTGATAAATTCCATGAGGTTTGTTGAGAAAGAGATAGGGAGAGAAAGAACACACAAATTACTGGTATGAAGAATGAAAAATAGAGATCTCGCTCAAGATCCTATAAGTTTGTATTAATAGATAACAAAAAGTCTTTATGAATAATTCTTGTTAGTAAATTGGGAAATGTAGATAAAATAGAAAAATTCTTAGAAAAATAAAAGATTAAAACTAGCTAGAAAAAATAGAAAATTTGAATATTTTCAAATCTCTTAAAGAAATTGAATTTTTAATTAAAATCCATAGCTTGACAAATTTAAACACAGATGCTTTCACTGGTAAATTTTTCAAGCATCAAGGATCAAATTAACACACATAATATGTAATTATTTTCCAGAAAATGGAAAAAAGGAGAATAATCATCATCTTATTTCATGAAGTCACCTTGGCATAGACATCAAATATGATTGAATAGTACTTGTAAGAAAAATGATATGTTAATTACTTTTCTAAATATAGATGCAAAAATCTTAAAATCTTATCAAACCAAAACAACAACGCATAAAGAGGATAATATAACATGACAAAGTGAAGTTGATTCCAGCAATGTAAGAAAGGTTTAACTTTCTCAAGTCAATCGACATAATTCATTACATTGACAAAATAAAGATGAAAAAATCATATGATTAACTCAGTAGATACAGAAAAAGAATTTCAAAAATTTCCTCACAAATTAATGATAATTTTAACAACCAGAAATATTCTTAAAACCAATGAACTTTCTTAATCTAGAAAGAGATATTATACCTGTCTGGGTTAGATTAGAGCCAGTATAAATAATATGGCTATCAAGGAGGTAATATAGCAATTTATGGATAAATAAATAAGAAAGAAGCTGAGGGAATTCTGACGTTTTGTTGTCAAGGATCAGAGTTCTTATTAATTACAGAAAACTGAAGCACTGGAACAAGGGAAGAAGATTCACCGCAACAAAACCTGTGTTGGAAAGACTCAAAGACCAGGACTGCCGAATGGAGCACCCTCATGTGGCATCTTCCATATAACTTGACTTCTTCACAGCCGAGCAGCTTCAGAGGGGTCAGATTTCTCATTTCTTACACTGGAACTCAGGGGTCCGTGACTGAGCGTTTCAGTGAGCAAAGATGCTGCATTTCTTCTTCTGACCTAATCTGAGAAAACACGTGATATCACTCAAGCTATATTCTATTAGTTATAAGGAAATCACAGACCCACTCAGATAAGAGGGGAAAGATACGGATCTCACTCCTGTATGGAAAGAGTGTCATGGTCATATTGTGAAAAGGGAGATATTGTGATCACCTTTGAAAAATACAATCTAACAATTATCTATCCTTTATTTTCCCCAATTCCTCATTCTGAAAGAATTTTAAGTTGAATAGTGTAACTTTTGGATTAATTCTTGAAGATTTTTATTTTCTTTCTTCATATTTGCCCTTTTCTTTTCATTTTTATTATACTTTCTTAGAGATTTTATTTACCCTATAGACCATTCCTGTATTCAAATACTTCATCTTGCTATCATGTTTTTTTTTTTTTTAAAGATTTTATTTATTTATTTTTTCCCCCCAAAGCCCCAGTAGATAGTTGTATGTCATAGCTGCACATCCTTCCAGTTGCTGTATGTGGGACGCAGCCCCAGCATGGGCGGAGAAGAGGTGCGTGCCCGGGGTCTGAACCTGGGCTGCCAGCAGCGGAGCGTGTGCACTTAACCACTAAGCCACGGGGCCGGCCCTTGCTATCATGTTTTTAATTTTCTGGAGGTCACTAATATACTTGAACTTTTCCTTTTTCTTAACATCCTTTATTTTTTTGTGAGTGGTATACATTTTCTTGTTTTAAGGATGCAATATCACTACATCTATGAGCCTGATACATTTATTTTCAAAAATCCTCTCGATTACATCACTTTCCATTTTTGTGTATCTTCATTTATCTTTCTCTCACAGATGCCTGTTGATATTTTATTGACTGTTCACATTCAAGACTGAAGTTTGTTGCAAACTTTGTGTTCTTGGATTAGGATCTATTGACAAGTAGGTCTCATTTTTGTGTACTTGGTCTGGTTGTTATCTTTTTACTTAGAACTGTCAATATACAAGGAAGTCTTTTCTCCTGGAATGTTAACTTATCCAGGGAAGAATTGTCTGAAATTATTCTCCAAGGAGAATGAAAGGAGTAGAAGACGCCAGGCTGAGACAATCTGGAAGCCAGACTGTGAATGCTGTCTTGTGCTCATGCTAATCTATACGCAAACTCCAATTCACTCCCCTGATTTATCCCACATCTCACTTCTGCCCTTCACTGTGCCTGGTATCCTTGAAGTTACAGCACATCCAGGTCACTACTTCTGGAAAATATCTATTTGATGTTCTGCTTTGGAGTTAGGTGCTTGGATTTGGGTGACCTTTCAATGGGGGCAGAAAAAGAGAGTCAAAAGTTCTCATACATAAACTGCCAAACTACTTTCACCTAAGAATGTGTTCTGTGACTTATGCTTCAATTTTAACCTCTTCCTTATTGGTGCCAATGTAGTTTCTGAATCCTTGGGGTTTTACAAGGCAAATCAGGTCACTTCTCATCACATCTCATCACTTCCCATCGTTATCAATAACTTGGAAGCCCTTTAGAACCTAACCTCAAATATATCCCTTTCCTTTTAGAAACCTGAATTTTATGTCTGCTTTTCTTCACATTTTTATCAAATATGTATGTATATTTTTGCATGATATTTAAATTTATGTAAATAAAAATTATTGTGGTTATTCATCTATAACTTATATATTTTCTGCTCTAAGTGATGTTTGTTTGTTGGGGCCGGCCCGGTGGCACAAGTGGTTATGTGTGCACTCTCCGCTGCGGCGGCCCGGGGTTCACCGGTTCGGATCCCGGGCGCGCACCGACACACCACTTGGCAAACCATGCTGTGGCGGCATCCCATATAAAGTGGAGGAAGATGGGCATAGATGTTAGCCCAAGGTCAGTCTTTCTCAGCAAAAAGAGGATTGGCAGACGTTAGCTGAGGGCCGATCTTCCTCACACACACAAAAAAAGTGATGTTTGTGAGTTTGGCAATTATTGATTTATTGTGTCTCAGTTCCACAATCACCCTTTTTGCCTGCTCTGTTCAAATGAACATGGACTCTTTATACTTTTTGTTCTTAGTCAACTGGCACAGTTTCAGTAGAGGATCCTAAAAAGACATTTCAGAAGGAAAGAGTTTTGCTTCCTGGTTCAGTGTACTTCCCTAGGCAGGCTCTAGCAGTACATAGAGATTTTCCAGAGCCTGGCTCCTGCAGCAGCCATAGCTTCTCTAGCACCCACCTCACGCAGATCATGGAAGTCATCAACAAGCCAACAGCTTTCCCTGGCAACCTCCCCACATGTGGCTTTGTGGTAGATTACCTTTGATGTTTTACTTCCTTGAGAACACTTTTACCTGGCAATCTGGAGGACACATTTCCACCAAGTGACAAAAGGGCACATTTCTGGGAAGTTCTGCAGCATAAGAGCACAGTGATTTCTTTGCCATTCAGAAGCCGTGGCCCTACTGTCCCCAAAAAGGGCTGGATCTCAGCCCTGGATGGTGTTTCCAACAAGACTGCTCTACTAAGCCCTGGAGATAGTGGCTGCTCTTTATTAGAGCTCTCTTTACTTCCTATTAGATACCTTGTTACTCCAATCTCTATTATAGTTAATAAACTTTTATATTAAATTTTCTCTGTTCAAATTACTTTGTGATTCTCTCTCATTCAATCTAGACTGATATTCTTTATGCGTAAAGCTATAGTTCATTCTTTTTCACTACCTATGTCATTCTTTTTAAAATTTGCTATTCTCTGATAGCTAATAATTATTCAGGATTGTTAATATGTTTATTGGCAATTTGTGTTTCTCTCTACCAAACCTTTCATGTGTAATCCCATTTATTCCTCACAACAACCCTTGTAGGTAGATATTGTATTCCCAATTTTGTATATGAGGAAACTGAAATGCTGCTAAATGTAGTGATTCCTTGAGCTAAGTAAGTTGCCTGAGGACAAGGAAGTAGTAGATCTAGAATTTAAAATGTGTTTCATTCCAAAATAACTGTTCTGTCTACCACCTTATGCTAAGTTATCATGGACATGCTCAGAAAGTGGAAGTTTACTGTTCTAATTTGACAAGGCAGTGCTCGATTTATTTAGAAGCCAACTAGGGTTCATTAACAATACAATATACTTTTGTCCCGGCCTGTGGCAGCAGGAATAGAAAGAAAATAATCTGTTTTCCTTTAAATAATCTAGGAAGGACAAAGGGGAAACATACATCATTTAAAAACTAGCTTTCCTTTGAGTTTCTGAACTAAACTCATTCTGAAAGTCATCACTAACCCCTAAATGTAGTGTTTCACATAATATTGGGTTATTACATTTTTAGTCATCTTCAAAGATAATGAAGAATAATATATTTGAAAATCAGTCTGATGAAGAAAGAAATTATTTAAAATTCAAATTCAGATAAGACTTCATTAAGTAGGCAAAGTAGAAGTCCCATAGCTGGAATTGTTCATTTCTTGCTTTGCAAATGAAGATTTTTTTTTTTTAAATTGAATGACAGAGAGATCAATGTGGGGAGAGAATTCAAAAACCAGAACCCCAAAGGAGTTAAATATAATATAATTACATGTCAAATCCATGGGCTAGACTCTTAGGACTGTCAATTTGAAATCAGCCAAGGTTATTCACAGGGACAGGAGGAATATACTCCCCTGTCCCATATTCTGCCGCTCGGTTTCACACCTCAGGATATCCACACAAGAGCCAGTCCCAAGACCAATTTAAACATTTGTGAAGTTTTCCCTTGCAGTTCCTCTTTCATCTAGTTTATCCTCTCTCCTTCGTGTCCTCTGCTATTGGGTTTTCTGTGTTCAATATTAACCTCTCAAAATTGGTGAGGGGTAATAGTTGGTGTGGTTACTTCTCTTAGCAATTGAAATATTAGAGGCATAGGGGAATAAATGTAAAAAAAAAAAAAAAAGAATTTCAGACACTAGAACAAAGAACTATTTAAAGAGGAGTTGCTTCTTGGCGCATTCCAAATTACCAACATAGATTGCTGCTTACTTACTTTTATCAGAATTTATAAAACAAAAGATGATTCGTTAGTAGATCTCAATACATAATGGGATGCAGCTCTCTAAAATCGGTTCTGATGAGGTCAAAAGGGTAATATTGTGAAACTGAATTAGTGTAAGGTGACCACCGCTTTGTTGCACAGAGTACACCTTACATACACCAATAAGCTTATTACTCCACACATAAAGCTTATTCTTTTGTTTTCCAAACAAGTATGTTTTATATACACATGCCCATTGACCAAGTTGCTGAATAGACTTCTTGATTGTTATGTTGAAATATTTTCCTTTACAAAAATAAAACCATAAGTAAATCTTGCTACCTGTAAGTACAGGTCTGTAACATGCAATCTTGTTTACCCACACCTCATTTGACTAGTTGATGTTTAAATGTATATTTCTCCAATAAGCTTTTTATATGAGACTACAATTTATTTTCCTACTTCCTTTAATATATCTATGGGATTTATGGAATCCCTTGTGATTTGGGATTCTCTGTCTAGTGTTTTCAAAGGCCTCTCCTGCATTTTTTAAGATAAGTAGGTGTTATCCCATGCAAACATAAGAAAAGAGTTCTGGAGCACCCCAAGTAAATTGGAAAGTGTTCATCTGAGCTACATGCAAGGATACCCTGTGTTGCTGTTTGGAAATAGCTGATGTCTCTAGTTTACTCCCTGGTTTGTGCCATTACATTTGCTATTCTCTACCTCATAGTCATGACTGCCCAACCATTTCAATGTCAACTCTAGGGTTTTATCCTTATGTTACTTCTCATTAGTTGCCCAAGTCTCCTGGATTCCAGCACTGCCAAATACCCACCCTGTGGAGCCTGACTTGAGAGGAAGATGATCACCAACAGAAACCTTGACCTTCTCCACTTAGATATTATAGACTCAGAAAGATTTTTCTGCCACATCTAAATGCTGAATTTACTATCCACAATTCCACCTCCTCCCCTGGTGATATCAAGGCTGCAAGTCATCCTTCCTCACCAGGGTTTTGGCCCCCACACTGCTGGGAGAGTGGGACTATACGTAGCCGCCGTGCACCTGTCCCTACACATATACACTCACAAATATTAACATTTTCCTCCTTAGGTATGACTCAGATTAGCACTTTGGATTTAATGGGATAAGAGCCTATTTTGAGGAAAGATCCTATTAAGGAGTGTAATTTAGCATTTCCCCATGAGGACATTTTTTTCCCCTAAGAAACTTATAAAAATATTTAGGTCTAGTGGTATGAAGGTTTTCCAAAAACTAAGAATCTCAATTTAGCATTATCTACAATCAAGTTAGTTAAGACACTATAGTGTGCTGGACTTGAATGATTTCAGCGTTAGATTCCCATTTTCACTGCTGTATCCATGGAGTCTAGAAGAGAGCTTGATGTCCTGTAGGTGCTATTATATAATAAGATTGATGTTGTATAAACCATTTCTCAGTGAATGCATGGAGAGGTAAAAAGAAGTTTTAAAAACATGATTTTCTTCTTTAACAAGATTAAAATGGGAAACTAATATAACTAGCAACATGGAGCTAGAAATATGAACTACAGAACTTGTGATACAGATATTTCAAAAGAAATAAAATTTCAGGGAAACCAAAGATTGATACAAACCAGGCAGCTAGGAAAATCTTCATGACCCTTTGAGGAGAAAATGGATCAGTGACTAATTTTTGATAATTGATTTGAAAATTACATTTTAGCAAACATTCATTTTGCCTGTCAAATGACTCATTATCATTTTATCAAAGTAAGACTCAAAAAAAGGAAATTAAGAATAACCCTTTAAAGAAATAATGCTACCTGTGAACATTATTCATGATTTTAATATGAATAGTAACTAACATTTCAACTTGAAATCTACATCGGCTAGTGAATAATTTACTTTGACCCTAATAAATTCCTTGATGTGAAAACTAGTAATAAGGCATCAAGTACAGGTATATATTTAATCTCATTGAATCTACAAGGGAAATATTGAGAACTAATGAATATTCATCATCCTATTCGGGTAAGTTAAGCCACCGAGTCTAATTCATAAGCTCAACACAAAACACAGTAGAATATTTTAGTGAAGAAGGAAAAGATGTATGGCCAATGTGATGGTCCTGACTCTGTACTTCATACATTCACTCATTTCAGTTTACAATCATTTATTTACTTAATAGTTGACACATTTATTCACTTCATAAGTGTATGATAAGAAAGCACTGTATTCAGGTTGTGTTCTAAGAGGCAGGCATACTAAGTGAAGAAGATGGAATCCCAACCTTTTCTCTTTCTCCTGTTGTACTCACATTTTCAGTATTCCTGGGATCATGGAATGACACTAGTGATATTCTCCAAGGACATTGCTTACCTAATATTACCTACTCTGACCAGTAGAATTCTACCTTCCCTGGTCATGAGTGGTGAACCCAGTTATCTGCCTATGATAAGATTAAGAGGAGTTATTTTACTGTATATTTTTTAAAGGATATGTGATGGTTAGTTTTATATGTCAACTTTGATTGAGTCATAGGGTGCTCAGACATTTGGTCAAACATTATTCTGGATATGTGTGTGAGGGTGTGTCGGTTCGCAAATTCGAGAGTTCTCTGAGTGAAATTTAATACCGGCCCCTATACACAGAGGGCAAGGAGAGACCAAAGAAAGAGGCAGACCACTCAATTGGTAGGTGGTGGTTTTAATAAGCAAGAGAACTTACATATAAGGCTTCTCTTGGGGGGGCCACAAGATGAGTAGATCTCCACAGCTGCCAGAATCTTCAAGTTTATACAGAGGTCTTAAGGGGGTTCAGTCATGTATATAGTCCAGATAGTCTTAACAACACATTATTCTCTCAAGGTTGCATCCTTGAAATAGCTCCAGCTATGGGAATGGTGGGTGGAACATATGTTCCAAGGACAGGGGAGGGGTAAGAAGCCTCCAACTGCCTGGGTCCAGCTCACAGTTCAACAGGCAGTCACACTCTCTGGATTACCATCTCCAACATTTCATACCTTATGACTAGCTCTTATTATCTTACATGCCCCCTCTTTCCCAGTGTACCCAGAGTGGTCAGCAAGGGATTTCCCTAGCGTGGAGGTGGCTCATTTGATGGCTACCTGTCTCCATTGGAGGCAGATGTCCCAACAACAATAGAAGCACATACAAGAGAAAACACAGATTAAGATAATGATTCTCAAAATAAGTAACAATATTTTTCTACCAAGAGCCCCACAATCCAAACCACTGATTTATTAATTCCTCTAGGCTTGGGGTCAGATCAGGGCATTCACTTGTGTCCTCATGTGATTTAATAAAGATGATACCTTTGTGGACACATCAGGTGCGAACACATAACATTCTGTTTGGAAAATGGCACAGGTGCCTCCTTGCAAGGCAGTAATACTGTCCAAGGCCAACTTATTTTGGAGGACAGCTTTTCTCATTAGTCATTTCAGTGTTCAGTGGAGACAGGTTATGCCGGCTATCATTTAAGGCTTGTTTAGTGAGTTTAGTAAGGGCTTTTATGTGTGCTATAATGTCCTCCAGGTTAACAGAAAGAACAAAGACAGCGGCTAAATGATCATACCAGTGGGAAACAGAACATGCCCATCTGGCCTTGAGGAGAGGGAGGTTGGCAGCTTTAGCAACTTGACCTGTTTGTGCGTACCATACCTGTGAGTTGAGGGAGGCAGCACCATCAGGCACGAGGAGATGAACTGGGGGGTGGGATATACTATACCAGGACCCTCAATTTTTCCTCTCTTTCAACAGTACATGTTTCATTCCAGGTATAGTTTCAACAAGACCTGTTTCAACATGTCCAGCTTGCAGCTGGATAATGGATCCCAGTGGAAATTGAGTAGTTCTCCTTGACCTAGAGGTGAGAAATAACTTACTCATCCCAGTGAGATGTCCTAATGCAAATTTTAGTAATGTCTCTCCCAGGCATGTTGGAGTTTGGGGTTTCCAGCAGCATAGCACATTGATCCACAGTCAGAGTCGGGGCAATGACTGTCTCCCAAGATTCCCATACATTCACAGTGTTGGTTGTCTCAGTAGGGGTCCCCAATCTGGCATATAGGGCAACAGGCCCTACTGGTTGATCATTCAAATGAATTAAAGCCTAAGACAGTACTTTAGTCCAAGGTGGTATTGTCTGTTAGTAATTTAATGTGCTGTTTTAATAGTCCATTCTTTTTTTCTACCAACCCCATTACTTGTGGGTTATTATTGGAACCTCCATTTAATGTCATATGTTTTTGCTCAGTCTTGCACATCATGATCTTTGAAATGTGATGCCCAATCACTGTCTGTTCAATGAGGGTATCTATACATGGTACTAAGCTTCTCTAAGCCCCTAATGGCAGCAGCTTGGTTTGTTCACTGACAGGGGAAAGCTTGGGTTAGGCCAGACAGTGTCCACACAAATGAAGTCATATTTAGAACCTTCACGCAGAAGGAGAGAGCCAATATAATCAATTTGCCAGTCCTTCTTTGGTTGGGAACTCCTACAGATGGCTCCAAACTCTTTTGGCAGTTGCTTGGGACATTGTTTTGAACACTTAGAATATGCTACTACTGCGTTAACCAAGTCATTGTATTTCAAGGGCAATCTGGCATCCTTGGCAATTTGACATCCCATCTGGGGTTATGGTCGCTACTCTTTCTATGCACCCAATCTGCTGTATTTACTGAAGGCTCAGTTGCTAGGGGTTGTACCTGAGCTAGGGCAGCAGCTTCTTAATTGTCAGGGTGTGTCACTGCCTTATGAGCCAGGATGTGGAAGACAGTGAGGATTGCCTCAGGCAGGTGAACCCAAATGTCTTTCCATATATCCTGACCCCACAGAGGCTTATTCATGATCATCCACCTCTCTGCTTCCCATTCTCCAAACCATAGGGTTAACCCATTTAGAACAACCTGTCAGTGCAAAAGGTTAATGACCAGGGCTCATGAATTATTACCAGTCAAATCCCTCTGAGTTCAGCTTATTGGCTGCTGCTATTTGTTCCTGTTTCCATTCATATGTTGTCAGTGTTGGGCTGAAGAGCAATTGCGGTCCATGTGGATGGGTTACCCCAACTAGACCAATCTATATACCAGGTATCAGCAGGAATTTCCCCAATTCCCTCTCTATAGATAGCAGGGGTGACCACAGGTATAGGGATGGGGGCATTTGGAGGATCTACATATTCTACAGGGCCTAGTACCACCTGCATTTCTAAAGACAGTGGGCTGGTGGATATGGTGCTCCTTTGTTGCAAATAGGAATGCCACTTAGTCAAAGTGGGAGTGTGAGCCATGGCAGACATGGGTCAATGGAACATATTTTCAACCCACCCCTTGGTAGAAAGGGAAGTTGTTACCATGATATTGCTGTTCCTCGGTGAAAGTCTCAACCTGGAGGAGCACTGTGTACACTGCTAGGAGCTGTTGCTTTATGGGAGTATATCAGATTTCTGCCCCCCCCACAGCTGGGGCCAAAATCCTAAGAGTACTCTCTCTTTCTGCTGTCTCTTCGCCAGTGTCCAATCCATACCTTCTGGAGTCACAGATACCTCTAACTCAAATGGTAGCCCTGCTTGGGAGATGCCCAGAGCTTTAATATGCTTCACTACTATTTTTGCCTTCTCAAAGGCAGCTTGCTGCTTTTTGAAAACACATGCCCTTATACGGGACAGAGGTGCTGTGCCAGGTGGGGAATAAAAGTCCTCCAAGACCCAAAAATCCCTACAAATGCTTGCATCTCTTTCATATTCTTAGAGTTTGGATAGGCTTGCATCTTATTAATCACAGCTTCTGGTACAATGTGCATCTTACCTGATCAAATGACTCCCAAAATATTTATGGTGGTGCCTGGAACTTTTCTGTGGGTTCATCATTCATCTTCTCTCTCACAGATGTTCCAACAAAGTCTGCAGAGTGTCCCACAGCAGAGGCAAGTTTTCTCATGTTGACGATATATCAACAATATAATGGGCCAGTTTCACTGATGTGGGGAAGGAAAACAGGGACAGGTCTCTGGTTATCATCCCATGACATGTGGGGAGCTGTGCAGATAGCCTTGGGGAAGCACTTGAAAGGTCCATCGTTGTCCCTTCCATGTGAAAGCAACTTAATCATGTGATTCAGCTGCCAGTGGAATACTGAAAAAAGCATTTTCTGAGTCCATTACAGCCTGGTACACTCCTAGGACCATGGCCAAGGTATCTAAGATGGTGGCAATGTTGGGCACAGCCACATGGATGGGGGAAACTACTTTGTTCAATTTTCGGTAGTCCCTGGTCATCCACCACAAGCCACCTGGCATTTTTATTGGTCATACCAGGCAACAGCTCATAGAAAGACTATGAGCAAAGCATACAATACCCACTTGGTGCAGTTCTTGGATAGTTTCTCATATTTTTTCATGGCCCCCAGTCAATTTATATTGTTTGACAATTACCAATCTTCCTGAGGGCAGTAGACTTACCAGTTCCTACTTGGCATTTGCCCTCAGCACTGGTTTGATTACTCTGACCTGGACACAGAATTCACTGATAGAGGTTTGCAGAGTTTGACCTTGTAGTATGTCAATGTCCAATATGTTCTCCGGTATTGGAGAGATAAAAATCTTGTATTCTCATGGGGAGAACAACCAATTTGCAGTGTCAAAGGGACCTTCCTGACCATAAGTTTTGTCCTCTGTAACCATAGATGGCACAGAAAGGGCCAGAAAACTCATGACTGTTACCATGTATTAGAGTACATTTGGCTTCAGTATCAACCAGAGCCATCACCTTTTGTTTATTTATCTAGGGGACCAGTGAATAGTGAATTCAACATGAGGCCTCTGATTGCGTTCAATGGCCATCATCTGGAGGCAATCTTGGCCTGCATCTTATACCCGGGGTGTGGAAGGCACCCATCTGGAATAAAACTGTATTCTTGAGGGCTCTGCTGGGACATAAGGGGCCTAAGGAATGGTAAGGGAAGGTGGAGCAGGTCTGAACTGTTGTTCAGGTTTTAAGGCTTTCCACAGGCCAACCAACACAGCATTGAGTTACTGCTCTATCTTTTCAGGTGAGGTTTAGGCAGCAATGAGGTCAAACCACATTTGCTTCTGGGTTAATTTTACCAGACCCTTTACAGCCAACTGGGCTGGTCTTTTGGCTTCTAGAATTTACCCTTTGCCTCAGGTCTTTCCCACAGCCTGTATCTATTCCAAGAACTTGTCAGTTTCCCCCAGATCAACAATGGATTGTCCAACATCATAAATGTCTTGTCCCATGACTGGGCTCAGCATAGATACAGTATCCTTTTCCAGGTACTGGGGTGGGTGGGAGTATCTTGGCTTTTGTTTCTTCAGTGAATGTGGCCTGATCAGGGCCTTCAAAGACAGGGTATAGATGGTCTGTCTCATTCCCAACTCCCTAAGTATTTGTTGTATCTCCTCCATAGATTTCTAGGGTCCAGTGTGCTCAGAGAGATCCCCTTTATTGCACCAAGCCTCCCTGAGGGATAGAATAATCCAATCTATAAGGGAGTGAGTACCTTGAACCCCCCTGAGTGCCATGCAAGTGCTGCTGGAGGGCAGGGTGTGTGGTGATGATGTTCATTTTCTTAGTCTCCTGTCTGGTGAGAGAAATGCCATTGTTCCTGCATCCCATAACAACACTAACCATGCCTGGATACTTTCTCTGGCCTTTTGCTGGAACTTGGCAGCTATATCAATAAGCTCAGCAGGTGTATATTCTCTCATCATAAATGTTTCCTGAATTGGCGGCTGTCCCACTGGTGGGGGTCATTGTTGCTGTGATTTTACTTTCCTTTGTATTAGGGGTAAGAAAACCAGGGGCATTTTGTCAGTTTCATTGTCAATTATTATAACATTCTCCTCTTTGTTTTCCTCACTTTCCCAGGGATTCTACCTGTTTCTCTAACCTCAGCTCTTCCTCCAATTTTCTAACTCAAGATTCAGCCTCTACTTGGGCATCAGTGGCTAGCTGAACTGCTCACAGTAGATGCCAGTCCACTGTAGCAGCCATTTGTTTCCATTCTTTGACACAGTGTGCTATGCACAGTTCCTCTAACAAATGCATTAAACCAGCTGACATTTTGGGGGTGCTCACATTGTGGTCCATAAGCCTCTAACATACAAGCCATTTCTCTCTACATAGAGGTCAATGGCCAACTCAAGATTTCTCCTGTGGATGCCTCTTTCCCAAGACCCATTTCTTCTGTCTTTTGGCTGGCTCATCAACTCTTGGTTCACAAACTCGGGAGTTCCCTGGGTGAAATTTGAAACTGGCCTCCATATACAAAGGGCAAGAGAGACCAAAGAAAGAGGCAGAACACTCCAGACTGGTAGGCGGCAGATTTAATAAGCAAGGGAACTTACATACAAGCTTGTCTTGAATGGCTACGAGATAAGTAGATCTCTGCACCTGCCCACCAGAATCTTAAACGTTTATACAGAGGACTTAATGGGGTTTAGAGATGTATACAGTCAAGATGGTCTCAACAACACATTACTCTCAAGGTTGCATCCCTGAAATTGCTCCAGCAATTCAATGGGAACAGTGAGTGGAATGTGCAATCCAAGGACAAGAGAAGGAGTAAGAAGCCTCCGATTTCCTTGGTCCAGCTCACAGTCATGTCTTCTCAATGACCTCCTCCAACACGGTGTTTATGCTTGAGATTAACACTTGAATTAGTAGACTTAGTAAAGCAGATTGCCTTCCCTCATGTGTTTCATCCAGTCATTTGAAGACCTGAATAGAACAAAAAGTCTAAGTAAAAGAGAATGCCTTCTATATGACTGGTTGAGCTGGGACATGGGTCTTTACTGACCTGTGGACTCAGACTGAAATATTGGCTCTTTTTGGATCTCAAGCCTGCTGGCTTTAGACTAAAACTTACAGTATTGGTTCCCTTAGTTGTCAGGTCCTTGGACTCAGACTAGAACTACACTATCAGTTCTCCTAGGCATCTAGCTTGCCAACTGAAGATATTGGGAATTGTCAGTCTCTATAATCATGTGAAACAATTCCTTATGATAAATCTGTGTGTGTGTGTGTGTGTGTGTGTGTGTGTGTATCTTACAATGAATTACTGAAATAATTAGCCAGTGGCAATTTTTTGTGTGTGTGAGGAAGAACAACCCTGAGCTAACATCCGTTGCCAATCCTCCTCTTTTTGCTGGAGAAGATTGGCTAACATTTGTGCCCACCTTCCTCTACGTTATATGGGACACTGCCACAGCATGGCTTGACAAGCAGTGCGTCAGTTCACGCCCTGGATCAAACATACAAACCCCGGGCCACTGAAGCAGAGCATGTGAACTTAACCACTGTGCCACCAGGCTGTCCCAGCCAGGGACAATTTTTAATGTTAGCACATAAAGATTTGTGTTCTAGCTTCTATTGTTCCTCCTTTGTTTATCCAACACCATGTCTTCAGTTAAAGAAGAAAAAAAAAGGTGGAATTTTTAATCCTAGATTCTACTTATAGTCAAACATGCTAGAAAGAGTTGGTCCAAGGAATTCTGGGGCGGGGGGGAGGGTAAAGCTTATATCCTTTATGTGAGACCATTCTCTCTTTCTGTTTTCATGTAATATAACGCTGCCTATCATAGTCTATGGCCTGTATTCTCTGCAGATCTGGATGTAGAGAGAATATTGTCCTACTTTTGAGGAGACATGTTACTTTGTAGCTCAAGTCTGAGGTGGAGATATATCCTTACTGAGTAGAAACATGAATGTCATAAATCTTCCATGGTAAGACTACAATATTTTTATTATAGAAATTGTTTTTTGGAGGTGGTGCTATTTAATCACTTCACATCAATATAATTTGGAATAAATTTATTAGAGACCAATGGAAAATAAGATTATATAGCTAAGACAGGGTAAGCTGATGAAGGGTCTCAAACTACGGTAGATGCAGACACACAACAAACAGCAATAAAAAACATTTTACGGTTTTAATTGGAACAGTGACATTATACAGGAAATGCTTTGATTTGATAAAAATAAATAGTTCAACACCAAAACTCCTTTGATGTTAGGATGACACTTCAACCTGAAATATTGCAGCTATAATATAATTGATAAAGCTACCAGGAAATTATAGGTGAAAAACGGAGAAGAGCTTTCAGGCTAAAATAAAGTATCTATTTTTGAGAAGACTAAACACATCTTCCTCTATTGTTTCAATATGTACAGAACGCACACATTTAGAGAAGGCATTCATGTTTAAAGAAACGCATAGAATAAGCCTTCGTAAAATATGTATCATGGGATGTTAAAGGCATATGAGAAAAAAATGAAATAATATCCACAGCAACTACAAAATATTCTGTGGTCAATTTAGAAACTATGGCTTGAAAAAATAAATAATTTTCTTAGTTAGATTTTGCAGAGCCTACAATATACTACTGTTCATTGTGCATCTCCATCATAGAGATATTTATGTGGAATTTCTAAAACATAGTTGAATACAAAATCCTTTCTTCATGAAACATCTTTTTCTGCTTGTGTCCTAAACAACTTCAGTATGGAAAATAATAGCTGAGAAGCTCATCATTCCAACATATACTGATTTTCTTATATTTTTGTATTTGCAATTTAGAACTGAAGTATCAACAGAAGATTTTCTGAATCGTGCACAAAACTAAACTTTGAGCAACTTCAGACCAATTATGTAGAATTCTCAATAATTTTGTTATCAGATGATCATGTATTCATACTGATCAATATGGATTATAAAAGGGGGATCAGAGTTTAATTCAGACTTATAAACCATAATGAATAGCTTTAGCAGTAATCCTGGTTAAGGAATTCACCAATAACCATTTTTATGCTAATCATCTCACATTTATTGTGCTCGTACCATGTGCCAGATGAACTAACATAATGAAAGATTTTACATCAGATATAACAATGCATTATTTATAAGTAAGTAAAGTATATGGACCAATCTTGGGGGAATTACTATCCTTCTTTGAGCCTTTATTTAATAATCTGGTAAATGGAGTAATAACGCCTGTCATTCATGGTTGGTGTAGTGAAATATTATACGTGAAGCACCTCCATCATGATTAGCATTGAGTGGATGCTCAATGTAAATGATGATTATGAAAAAGATGATGATGATAAATGATTGAAGATTAATCTGCTCTTATGCAGAATAGATTGGAGGAAGGGATATTGGGTGTAGAGAGAATGCTAGGTGACAGTATTTCAATGACAATGAGAAGAGGAAGAAAGAAGAAATTTGAGAGATACCATGAAATAAATTATCCACATCTTTTTGTGATAAAAATTTTAGAGGCAATGGAGTTATGCACTTAGTTCACCGCAAGATTTTCACATGAGGATGTGTGTATTGGCAGTACTCTTAGCAGTAACGGTAGGCTAGGTAGAGTTGGAGAGTTTAATCAGGTGCTGTTGAGTGGGGTGAGAATTAATTATATCCATGTGCAAGCTAAGGAGATAAATGCTGAACTGCTTATTTCTTGTAGCAGTGGTCAGGCACACTCTAAAAGATTTGTCAGCAGTACACACTCTAAAAATGCAAAGAGCTAATTCTTTATAGCCAGTTTTTCTCTTTTCTTTTGCAATTGGCATATTAACATGTCTTGGCAGTATATAGAGCAATAGGGAGCTTCCTCTTGGCATATTATGTTTACACCCTAAAGCCATTCAGATAAGGTTGCATTAGAAAAGTAAAGTTTGTTCACTAATTCTATGGGTAAATAGTCATTCAGTTTAAGGAGTAGAGTCTGCAAGCATTAGCCTTGTTGAACAAAGCACACGTCTGTAATCCAAATGTATATAGCTGCAAGAGAATTTTACGAGCTGTTAAACTCTCCTCATAAAAAAGCCTTCACAATAACAGCGGTAGTGATTTGTTCAAAAAGTTCAGGACTTAAGATGCTCTGTGTAACCTCTTGAGTCCATAAAAAGGAGTTGTAAAAATTGGCTTCCAATTCTGAAAATTTTCAGTTGAGGAAGCAGAATTGCATACAGAGGGAAATTATAAGTGAAGTGAAGTCAAAAGAGGAAGAAACAAAGTTTAATGCAGTGTCTTGCTTGACTGTTTTAAGTTGTTGGTTTTTTCTTTTCTGTTTTTGCTTTTTTACTTTTTTATATGTTTGCGGGTATGAGGTATTATATTTTGGAAGAATCCAAAATATTATTATCATTATTATTTTTAATTTTCAGAAGAACCCAGATGTAAATTAAAGAAGAGCAGCAAAAATAATCTCTGTTTCCATATACTCATTTTTATAGTTGGGTGTTTAAAATTGAACTGATTATGGCATTCAATAGAAAATAGAGTTAATATAATAGAAATAATAATTTGCAAAATTATAAAACAGTCTGCATTTATGCATTTTTATATTCAGTGAACATAGGAAGAGCTTGAAAAAGCTCACTGAATTCAGAATAATGGTTCATCTGACTATCATAAAATCTTGTAAATGACTATGACATAGTTAGAACAATTATTAGTAAGGCTCTCATTTTTCAGACAAGGAAACTGAGGCATAAATGATTGTCTTCCTCAAAGTCGCAGATGAGACAATACAAACCAGATATATTCTATAAAGGAAAAACGTATAGTGATTTCTAACCTCCTTCTTAATTAATTGCTTAGGAAACCTATGTAAATCGATTTGAAAAAAGCAAAGCCTTTGCTCACAGCATTTGTTGTTATTGTTGTTTTCATCAACTGTAACTGCTACTTTCAGCTTTTTGTCCTCTACTGATACTTCTTATATCTCACAGTGGTGATTCCAAGGACACCGAGGATATGCAGCTTCATATGCCTGTGATGTTCATGGCAGTTGGTTCTCCACATCATAGTCTAAGCTTGAACGGTTAGTCTTAACACAACCTGGATAATTCAATTCCCTTTGTCAGTGCTTGGTTTCAGATGGCCAAGTTGTCCAAGATGACATAAAGGGAAAACTGCTAAGAAAGTTGTCCTTATTCCTGAAAATAGAGACATGAGAAGAAGATGGGCCCTCTTTCCCCTCTAGACATTGTTTTGTCTGCATATTACACCTAGAAATTTGAAAGACATTGTACAACCGTGAGTAAAGTTAGCCTAGGGGCGATGAGCATCACAGTCAATCTTTCTTATGAACTTCTTGTCATGTGATATTGCTTTTCTATTGTACAAACTGGTTGAAATGCACTTTATTTATGGAGATGTTCAGTAATGCCGAGTGAGGCTCATTTGACCTCTACTGCCATGAGATCTAACTACATAACAACAAACATTAAAGTAAAATGAGAAAATTCAGTAAATCATCTGGCATTTGGACTCGTGGGAGCTTCTGTTTTCATCTAGAAGTATAATGCCACCTAGACACAACTTCACTGATGCAGAATGCATCCCAGATGCCTAGCAGGTGGGTTCCATTTCTTCTTGAAGGATACTACATATTCATTGCATTAAATTGAATTTAATCTTATCCTATATTCTGATACTCAACTTACTTCTTTCTTATACATTTGGAAAACAATACATACATGACAATTAAAAAGAATAAGAAAAATATTGTCCAATGAGACCAAAAAATTGATTGAGAATTTTGTAAAACTTTAAAAAAACTAGTTTTACTATTGTTCAGATGTTATAACCATTAGAGACATTCTTCCTTGTTTAGGAGTTTGACACGATTTCTGTTTTGGCAGATGTTTCATTTGGTTTTTGTTCCAATCATGTCAGAGCTTGATTTAACTAAAATCTGTTGCAATGTGTGACTGGCAGTCAAATAGCAATTCCCTAGCAATGGGGCTATATATCTGAGCTGTTACAACCACCCATTGCCATTGCTCTCTTAGAATCTGTTTTTGTGGTTACTCCCGAGAGATCTTGCTTCATGAGCTGAAACATAGGCAGCAAAAGCATAAGGCAAGGCTAGAGAGGAATAATCTAAAAATTTATCTAAGTATGAGATATCTGTAAGATAATAAAATCTAGACAGAGAGTTATTTTAAACAGGGAGGCAGAAACAAGGGCCCTAGAACCAAGAGGAAAAGTGAATCCAGGAGGAAGAATTTGAGTTTGATACTCAGAAGGGTATGGAGTCTGGATCTAAATATATTTGGATGGAAAACTTACCCCCCACTTTCTAGCTTTTGATTTTTGCCAATTTTATTTCACTATTCTGAGTCTCAGTTCTCTCATCTTTAAAATTGAGAAAACATCTATCTCAAAGAAAAAAATGCAGTGAAAGGAGATTTCCTGAACAGCCTGTGTTGACTCTTAAAATGTAAGTCATGACTATTGTTATTGTTATTTGAAAAGTCTACAAAAGTAGGCAGAAGCAAAATTTATGTCCAGAAATCTCTGAAAAGATAAAGAATTACAATCAAGTAAGGAGTGTTTTGACCTCTGAGTCTAAGCAAATTGTTTGCTCTGAGCTCATTAGTGTCCCTTGTTATATATGGGTGTCAAAGACCTGTAGAGAGTAAGTAGTAAGGTATACTACTAATTTTTATTCCACCAAGTTAAAAGAGAATAGATTTGGGTAGAAATCCAGATAGTGTGCAGATTACAGGAGATGGGCTCAGGGTTTTTATGCGAAAGAGGAAGAAGGATAAGCCAAGTTGTGTTAAAGAAGAGTTTACTGGTGCTAGATGAGGTAAGCCTACATTTGTAGATTGGCTTGAGATTCAATCATCAGGCAAAAGGCAAGATTTGCACGTTAGTGATTGGTTAGTGATTCAGTCATCAGCAAAATCCAATTTCATCAGTACTTACAAGCAGGATGTTCTTGTCTTTATTGACTTTTTGGAATGTTGGTAGTTAGGTCTAGTTTGGAAGGTAAAGGGAAAAAGACTTGCAAGGCAATTCCTCTGAAATGGATGCTGCAGCTCTATTTAAATAGGACTCTACTCATATCATCCTTTACATTTTCCCCTTTTGATCAAAATCTTTCTCCAAATGCATCACTGATCAAACCCTAGAAAACATTGGTGATCAGTCATCAAAGCAGCATTGGTCCCTCATTTCCAGGAAGTTTTATTCCAGGTATGTAATGTTCCATGAAGGAGGGAATGTGGTTTCCTTAGGAGCCTTAGGCCACATTTGAGCAACAAGAGTGCCAGAGCAGAGGAGGGCTCTATTGTCAAGTTCTTTTATGGGTAAACATCTTTGGCAGTCCATGAAGTTTCTCACGTGAGTTTCATAAGCCTTAGTAATCATTTCAAAGCGCTGAGCAGCCGTTATCTGAGTAGTGTTTTTACAACATCAAGCTATGCAGAAGAGACAAAATTTTACAACAATGAGAATTTCCATAATGACAAACAAAATGCTAAGTCCAAATGGGAGAATATATCTGAAACAAGAAACAATGCCTGAGGGCAGCTAGCTAAAGAGATCAAAGAACCAAGGGACATTACACGGGCATTGCATGTAACCATTTGGCCTGTGCCTTGATTTTATCTAGTTCTGTCTCTACTTCACCAGAGGTGTTTGCCCAAGTACAAGAGGTATTTGCAACAGAACAAATGTCACCTTGTTCAGCTAGGATATAACCAACAGCAATTTTATTGTATAATACAATTTACCTGAGGGAATTCAGATATTTCTCTTAGGTGGCTATTGCCTTAGCATTAGATTCAGCAATCTCCCCTAAGGTTTTAGATTAAATTCTGACCGTGTATTTATTCCATGCAGTGCCTACCCAAGGAAATGCTATTTTTCCAAATCTGGCAGCCTTGTTGGAGTTGACACTGCCAGGAATTGAACATCATTGGCTATATGTCCAACTGTTTTCACATTTTTATCTGTGTTGTTGGTTCAATGGGAAGGACTTATTGGGTGAAGGACCCAATGTAAGAACAATTGGGAGGCTTCAGATTTATTATGTATACTAGAAGGGACAGTTAAGTGTCCTAATAAACATTGACCTTCCGTTTTCCAGCTGTCTAAGCATTCATACACCCATGGATCATTGCAATAAGCACAAAGATATTAGACAGGTGAGGCACAAATGACACCATCAAGCATCTGATTGTTAATGGAGGCATCCCAACAAGTGGGAAAAAATATTTTGCAGCCAAGGATCTGCATTGTTAGCACCATTTTTACAAATTAGGAGGTATTGTCTATATCCTCAATTCTCATTTTGGTAGAAAACTGTGCACAAAGTGTTAAGGCTGCTGGAATAATTCCCTGAGTAGTTGGCTGGAAGACACTGGATGAATAACCAGTTTTGAGATGCTGGTAGACTCAATCATTTTACAGCATTTAGGAGAACCATTTACAACAGCTAGAGTTTAAAGTAGGTCTAATGTGAAAAGGATTAGGAACAGAGTCAAGGCAGCATTCATGAGTACACAAGTCTGGTCTGGAGTCTTGGGAAAGCATCAGATGTCAACTGCTTCACTTCCCAGTAAGTTTTAAATTTTAAATCTTCTGTTGGTTTGACAGTCTAGTTGACTGCAGGAGCTTTGTTTAAATTGGAAACATGCACCCAAGAGTCAACACCTTTAAGTTTGGCAGTATATGGATTAGTTAAATGTACTCAATATGGTTCTTTCCACCTTGGTTGTAAAAAGTCCTTTTGAAAGTGTCTTTTGCAATATACATAGTCACCTGGTTGTAGGTTGTGGTGTTTAGTTTTTTGTCTCCTGAGAGTGTGCTCTGAAAAGATTGTTCTACAAAGCTATGATTCTTATAAATGGCTTTAATGATTTATTTCAAATAAGAAAGCATGTGTCCTTTAATTAATTGGATATTAAAGTCAAATAGAGCTAAATACATAGGTCAACTTGTAATTATTTCAGAGTGAAAGCTTATGTTTACCAAAGGGGACAGATCGTAAATTTAGGAGGACCAAAAGAAGTGCTTTTGGCCAAGTTAAATTTAAAGTTTCCATAAATTTTGCCAATTGTGTCTTAATAATGCCATTTGTTGTTTCTACCAATCTGGAGGATTGAAGATGATAAGCACAGTGGAAGTGTTGCAATATAGGCTACACTTCGCATACTTGTTTCATAATATGACAGGAAAAATCATTCTTCGGTCACTACGTAATGCAGAAGGGATGCCCCAAGTAGGTATAATCTTTTCTAACATATATTAGTAACTGCTGTAGCAGTGGCCTGTTGGCAAGGGAATGCCTCCACCCAGTGGGAAAATGTAAAAATAATTACCAAGACATATCAAATTTTTAGGATATTTACATAATTTCTGGAATACTTATATACCTATGCAAATACAACATAAAAAAGTTTAATGTTACTTCTTATTTGACAATGCTTCCCGTGTAATTCAACATTTCAAATAAGCCTAGTTAGGGGCCCACCCAGTGGCGTAGTGGTTAAGTTCATGCACTCCACTTCAGTGGCCTGGGTGCGTGAGTTCGGATCCCAGGTACAGATCTACTCATGCTCATCAAGCCATGCTGTGGCAGTGTCCCATATACAAACTAGAGGAAGACTGGCACAGATGTTAGCTCAGAGCCAATCTTCCTCACACACAAAAATAAATAAGCCTAATTAGTTTAACAATTTTTCTGTAATGTTTCAGGTCAAAAGTGGAACATTTAGAATATGATTTTGGGAAGTTTGTCAAAATAAAAAAAAGAGATTTTAAAATAATCAGTTAAATAGGATCATAGATCACTGTGAAACAATACTGAGCTATCCATTTAACCATGGTGACAATTATAGACTTTTAGGAAAAATACAGAAAGTTAAATGGTTGTAAGAACAACCTTAGCTCTTGTAATTAAAGACCTGATGCACCGATGCGCCACTTGTCATGCCATGCTGAGGCGGCGTCCCACATAGAGCAACTAGAAGGATGTGCAACTATGACATACAACTATCTACTGGGGCTTTGGGGAGAAAAATGGGACAAAAAAAAAAAGGAGGAGGATTGGCAATAGATATTAGCTCAGGGCCGGTCTTCCTCAGCAAAAAGAGGAGGATTGGCATGGATGTTAGCTCAGGGCTGATCTGTCTCACAAAAAAAAAAAAAAAAAACACACAGAAGATTATTTTGATAAAACATAAAATCTCTGCCTTTTAGGTAGACTACTCAAAGGTAAAGAAAAATCTATCATAGTTTCTTTATTAAAAGCAGACTAAAATCTCCAGAAACTTTGTCCTTTTAATGGAAAGAAAACCAAATTCTAATTTTGCACCAGCTTACTTTTGATATTAAAACTCATTTACTTTATTAAATTCATTTCGATTTTAGCTAGCTTGATTATGCATAAAATTCTTCTCTCAGGGTCCATTTTCCACAAACCTTCTAAAACTATTTTTTACTTTCAGAATTTGTCCTTTCCTCTTTCTCATAACCAGTTTCACTTTAGGACAAAGTCACTTTTTTAACAAAAATATCTCCATTCCTTTTACCTTCTTTTACTGAGAACATACATTTTCTCATAGCATAAATTTTTTTCTGTGGCACAAGACATGTTTACTAATAGACCCAAACATCTTTTAGTTTTTCTGTAATAAGAAGCCAAAATAGATAAACCTATGTTTAATAATTCCTGTCTAATAATTTATTTTATTTGGAAATTATCTATACACTCAGTAAATTTTTATCATTTAACTTAATTTAGCAAAACTCTAAGGTTTTAAGTTACCAAAATGTTTTGAAGTTGTTTTTAAGTACATAATACACAATTATTGTCAAAAAGTTCACCTAAAAACCTTTGTATTTTACTTACATCTGTTTAGTTTACTTGTTCCCAATAATTTTGCTTAGATTACCTACAAAAACTTTGTGAGACATTGGACAAAGTCAGCCTTATTTTTTTTTTTTTTTGCTGCCAAATTTTATAACAGAGATTACAGGAATTTATTTGACTTTTAGTAAACCTAGGTAGAACAATAGTTTTATATTTTAATGCTGATAACTCTAAAGACATGCCTACTTTAATTAAGCCAATGAACTTAATTAGCTTTAATAGCAATTATTTCCCTAAATCATGTGATCCTGAAATTCATTTGGGTTAATTTCTATTACATTCTTGAGAGTATACTCAATTTATGTATGACTTGTTTGTTTTTAAGTCAATTAAATAGAGCTCTGTACATATTAAGTTTGATAACACCATCTCGATGTAGAAAAATATCACACATTTACGACCTACATATATAGGGAGACACGTACACAAAGACCTCATAGCTTTATTTAAGATTACTGCCAAGAATCAGGTACAGTAATACAAAGCTTACTAGTTATGAAAGAATAGTTCATAGAAACTAGATAGAAAATAGAAAATCCAAATTTTGTTTTGGCAGTTGGAAAAAAATTAAGTTTACTGTCTCAGATGGCTAAAGCTTTTTACTATTTGTGTAGAAGACTTTTTAAGACTTACATTTGCTCAAGACAAGTAAACTTTGGGCAAGAGAGTCTCTATTTCTAGAAGCTTGTTTTTTTTTTTAATCTTAAGAATCTGAGAGTGTTCTAGATAAGAGTTTCTAGGAGGGACCAGGTAAAACTTTTATACCTCAAAGGCACAAGGAAGAAATGCAAACGCTTCCAAGGAGGACTTTGGTTTCTTAAGGCCAGAATACTTACAAGCCTTTTGAGATAAATTGGGGGGGAATTGGAATTGGTGAACAGAAGTGGGTGGAAATTGAATTGCCTCTAGAGCTGCATTTACAATTTTGCAAAGATTTGTAAGACATAACTTAAATGACATCACAGGTTGATCAACCCATCCAATTACATTATCTTCAATTTGTTCCCTTCCCTCTGGGTAAACAGTTTTATCTTTGCTTAGAGGAGAAATCCTAAAAGCAATTCCTATTAAGGCTCTGAATATCAGTTTCCAATTTGGCCAAATTTCTGATCGTAAGTTACTAAATCTTTGCAAATATCTTGGCAGGTTTCAGCTGGGACAAATAGTTAATATTTCTGACAGTATTAAATAGCTCCATTGAGTTTTCATTTTAATTTTCCCTTCACTGTTTGAGGGAATAAAGTAGTAGTTTACCAGAAAATATCTCAGTCTCATTAACTCTAGAAGGGGCCCATACCAGGGCCCTCCTTTGAAGGTAGATATGAAGGTGACCATATAGCCCTTAACTTAATGGATTTTGTTTATGATCTTAGAGTATTTTCTTTTAGATACCTGTTACATCTTAATTTTCTCATGAGCAATGAAACTTTCAATAAGGCCTATTTTGAAATTTTGAAGCCTTTGCTTTTAAAAGTGTACTTCTTAAATAATCTAATCTTAAAAAATTAGAATGTTCCGTATAATGGTTGATGTAATTCCCCTGAAGGCTGGCAGCACTTTGGTAGGACCCTAGCTGAAAATGGAGCTCAACCCACATTTCTGTCTAGCCATATCTGGCTGCAAATGGGATATAACCCACATTTCTGTCTGGCCATATGTGGCTGTAAATGGGGTATAACCCACATTTCTGTCTGGCCATATCTGACTCCAAATGGGGTATAACCCACGTTTTTGTCTGGCCATATTTTGGGGCCCCAACCTGATGTTTACCAAGCCAAGCCCTCAGAACACAAAACAGGCTTAGAAAAATTTTTCTATTCTTTATAAATATTTATAGCTTCCAGGACCATCGTTTTTAAGCAGGTATACTGGAAGGTGGTATGCTTGACTCTTTAGAAATTAAAGATTACGTTCAATTTGTCTGGTCCACAATTCTCAAGTCCAGTGCATAAAAAGACAAGTTTTGGGAGTTCAAAAGAGCCCCAAAGTGGCTGCTGTAATTTTAAATCTTTTGTACGATGGGACGACTGGGACAAAAATTTACAAAAGGAAGAACCACAGTTCTTTATTTTATTTTATTTTTATCTAATTTTTTTATCGTGGTAACATTGGTTTATAACATTATATAAATTTGAGGTGTACATCATTATATTTCAATTTCTGTATAGATTACATCATGTTCACCACCCAAAGACTAATTACAGTCCATCACCACACACATGTGCCTAATCATCCCTTTTGCCCTCCTCCCTCCCCCCTTACCCTCTGGTAACAACCAATCCAATCTCTGTCTCTATGTGATTGTTTATTGTTGTTTTTATATTCTATTTATGAGTGAGATGATACGGTATTTGACTTTCTTTCCCTGACTTATTTTGCACAGCATAATACCCTCCAGTTCCATTCATGTTGTCATAAATGGCCAGATTTCATTGATTTTTGTGGCTGAGTAGTATTCCATTGTGTATATACCACATCTTCTTTATCCATTTGTCCCTTGTGTTCTTAAACATAAACCTAGCTGAAGTTCCCAAGAGAGGAATTCCTTGGGAACTTTTAGAAGATAAAATTTACATGTTAAAGCACAGGCAGACAAAAAGATGAAGAGACACAAGTTGTAAGCCTTAGGTTGTTACCTGTGCTTCTGACCCACTGGCTATAGCTGTTTGGACAAAGGACGCAAAAGACAGAATTTGAGTACTCATCAAATAGGGAATAAACCCTTCCAAATGGCAACAGCCATGAGTTGCTATGAGCCAGCTCAAAGAGGGAAACCCTCCCAGATGGCAATAGCCATGAGCCAACTTTGAGACAATTATCTCTTGGTAAATCAACCCCAAATTGTGCTATTGCTCCCAAAATCTAGAGGAAAGGCAATGACCTCAACCAAAAGGAGGAAGGTTGAAGACTAAGAGGACTTATCGTCAGAGGAGATGGTGATTTGTGGAAGTGGTGAGCACAACAGACTTGTGTAAGTACCATACCTGGTTCCAGGTGACATCAGCCCATGGAAGTGAGATCACTATAGGTCTCGTTTTATCACATCGTATGTCAACCTATAAAAATCAGAAAGGAGTTTAAGAGGCAAAGCATTTATTTGGAATCAAAGAATTGCCATTTTGAAATCACACATTAAGATAGAAAACCAAATAGTGTCTCGATTAGAGGAGAGGGGCTCAGAGTTTTTATGGGAAAAGGGAGGATGAGGTGAATTATATTAAAGAAGAGTTCATTAGAGTTAAACGAAATAAGGCTAGATTTGTACTTCACTGATTGGTTAGTGATTCAGTCATCAACAAAGTTCAATTTCATCAGTCCTTACAAACAGGATATTCTTGCCCTCTCTGACTTCTTTGAATGTTGGTGGTTAGGTCCAGTTTGGAAGATAAAAAGTCTAGACATGCAAGGCAATTACTCTTAAATGGCTGCTTTAGCACTATTTTAATATGGATTCACTCATATCATCTTTTACAGTTGTTATTAGGAATATAAATGAGGTCAAAATGAGTTAGTTCCCTTGTGTTGCTAATTCTCTTCATAATTCACACCCATCAAATATATCACTTCTAGTCTCAAGGCAGTGACATTAGGAGATGTGAAATACAACCCCTGTTCTACAGTGTATATCAAGGAACACTAAAAACAATAACTAGAATATGTGTATAATTCAGTGACCAATAAATATATAGGCACTGAGACAATATTAAACAAGGCAGTGATCAAAGAGGAACAGTAGCCAGGCATTACATCTAGGAATAGGTAAATTTGGAGCTAGATATTAGAGGTGGAGAAAAGAAGAGAAACAAAAATTTTTTGAGTAACTGTTCTAAGCCAGGCACCATGCCAGGCACTTTAAAAATGCCCCTCCTTTAATCTTAATCTCTCGATAATCCTGGGAGGTACCACTGTCATCTCCATCTTACGTGAGAGCACTGCTGTAGTCACACTCTGGCAAGTGACAGAATTGGAATTAGCACTCTGCTTAACCAAAACTCAGGAGCTGCACCTTCCCCACAGAACTGTTAATGCTCCCCATTGCATAGGCATTTGGGGTTTAGGTGGGAACAATTTCTGGAGCAAAAAGTAAAATGAACATGTTTTATGAGAAATTTAATTAAGAGACTACCCAAGAGCTGACCTGAATTGGACTGGCTGAAATGATCAGCTGATTCCAATAACGAGAAATTAGAGTGGCACAGAGATTAAGATAATGTATAGAAAGCCACACTAAACAGATAATTATTTGTTTAAAGTATATTTATGTATGTTTTTTGTAATAACAGTTCTTAATTTTACTGGGAAAGTATAAAATTCAAAGGAAATCAAAGCATAAAATTCTGATAACTGTAACAAGACTCCATCTTGTTTATGAAAGCCTTGATCTAATAATCTGTAGTGTAAGACAGAATTCAATATGATGTCAGTCCATTGTCTATCATTATTTGTGTGTTTCAAAAAAGATCGTATTTCATTGACTAGTTCAAGGTTGCTGATCCTTTACCATGACATGTGACTTCTATTCCCTGATTGGATTGGCAAGTTATTTATATGTAAAAATATTTTGTCAGTGAGTTAAGTTACTTGCAGTAGTTTCTATAACAAAATGTAATCATTTTCAGGTAATGAAAACTAGGGAACAAAGAATGTAAGTTTAGTAATTTACATAATTTTTGCCTTACGCTTTATCTCTGATCTACTCTGAGAAGTTCTAAGAAAACACAGCATGGAGGAGAAATGGGAACTCTGTAGAAAGTACTTTAAAAAGATCTATTATTTTCAACTTTCTTAATTTGAAAATAAAATTGAAATTTTAGAAAATCATCAAGTAATACTGTGTATTTATTTTTCATCTTTATAGTCTTTAGAATTTAAGAATCATAAAACATATAAGTGAAAGTCTTATCACAAAAATCACACCACCTTAAAGAATGCTGCTTCCCTTATGGTCCTCTGAAAAGTTTTACAAACCTTTTGAGTGTTTTGAAGGTAGAGGTAGGTGTGGCCTGCAGGCTAAATACAACCCGCAAATGTGCTTTCTTTGGTCTGCATAATTTTATTTAATTGAATAACCTATATAAACTTAAGGTTTACATAAAACTTTGGATAGATATCCAAATCACTTTTCTAAGACCTTAGGAGAAAATAGTTCAAATCAAGATCCTTTTAATTTAAAGAGACTAAAAAAAACGGGTGTGATTGTTTAAAATGAAATGAATTTATCTGATTCTGGCTTAGTGCCAAAGGAGAGAAACACAAGAAGCTATAACTTTTGGATGTGACTTGTTGAGCTGTTGAGTTCTGGGGTTAATATATATTATCAATATTTGTACCTTGATAAAACGAAAGGCAAATTTTCCAGACTAGTAAACCAGAGTCCATGCAGCAGGTGTGTATGCTTTTAGAGAAAGTGGCAAAGAAAACTGTTGTTAACTTTAATCCTCACCTCCTCAGTCCAGTTTGTCCTTAAACTTCCTAGAATATGAGGACCTTGTGGGAAGCTGAGAACTATCTCAGCAGCTCTGCACATATGCTCATTTTTGTCTTTAGTATTTGTGGCAAATATATTAATGGCCCTCAAAATGTCAATATCTTAATCCTGAAAATCTGTGAATATGTTACTTTTCATGGCAAAGAGGACTCAAAGATGAAGACATAAGTAAGGTTGCTAATCTTTAGTTACTAAACTGATATTAAATTAGGGAGATTATCCTGAATTATCCAATGTTATCACAACTATCTTTAAAAATGGAAATGGGAAGTAGAAGGGAGGATTAGACAGATGGCAGCATGAGAAAGTCTCAGCATGAAGTTAATGGTGAAGTTGGAGGAAGGGGGCCATCAGCCAAGGAATGTGGGTGGCCTCTAGAAATTGAAAAGAACAAGGAAACAGATATTCCACTACAGCCTCTGTAAAGGAACACAGTTTTGCAGACCTTGATGTTAGTCTTGTGAGACCAGCCTCAAATTTCTGACTTAAAGAATTGTAATATAAGTAATTTGTTTTATTTTAAGTCACTAAATTTGGTAATTTGCTATAACAGCAATAGCATTGTAATACAGATTTTTCTAACTGAAGTAGAGTGCTGCTGTAACAATCACCTAAAAATGTGGGAGTGGCTTTAAAATTTGGCAGAGGGGAGAGGCTGGAAAAATTTTGAGGAAAGTGATAGAAAAAGCTTAAGTTGATCTGAGCAGAATGTTAGTGGAAATATGAATGATAAAAGCTCTGCTGGTAAAAGCTCAAAAAAAAATGGAGAAGAATGGTTGGTAAAGCATATATTCCCTTAGAGAACACCTAAATTGTGATGAACAGATTATTGACATAAATATGTACGTTAAAGGCATTGCTGGTGAGGACTCAGAAGAAAATGGAGAACATTTTGTTAAAAATTGGAGAAAAGCTGATTCTTGTTGCATAGTAGGAGAAAGCTTAGCATAATTGTGTAAAACAAAACTTGTAAAAGGTGAAATTAGACATTCAACTGAGATTTCCAAGCAGTCTTGCAGCCTGGTTTCTTCTAGCTACTTATAGTGAAATATGAGAGGAATGAGATAGATTTAAATAAGAACTGTTAAATAAAATGAAACCAGAAACTGGTGATTTGGGAAATTCTCAGCCTATTCAGATAGCAAAAGACATTAAAATTAGGAGATTTACTGTCAAGAATCGTGCCATAGAGAAAAAGCCAAAGATACAGACAACCTTTTGCTCATACTTCAAAAAGATCAAAAAAGTCATTCAGTCACACAAGGGGCTCTTGAAATTAAGAGAAATTAAGCATGTGGCTCATAGATCTTCTCAGCCATTAAGCAGAAGCTAAAAAGTCTAGATGGAATTGTCTGTGAAGGAACTTTTTGTCTAATGGAGTCAATCCCAGAGAAATACATAGAAAGCCCACACATTTCTCAAGAACTGTGTAATAGCAGAAACATTGCCAACTTGGAGATTATCCTGCATTATATAGGTAGGCTCAACGTAATCATGACGTTTTTTAACGTGGTAGATCTGAAGTCGCTGGCTTTAAAGATAGAGGAAGGAGACATGAACTAAAAATGTGATGGCCTCTAGAATCTAGAAAAGACAAAGCAATTGATTTTCTCCTAGAGCCTCCAGAAATGAACACAAACTTGTAACACCACAATATTAATCCAATGAGACCCAGCAGAATCTATCTACAGGTCCTATTTACAAAATAGCTCCCAGAAAACAGAAAAGGAAGGAACATTTCCCACATGAGTGTGTGATGCAGATATTATTGTGATATCTAAAGCAACGATAGTAAAGAAAAAAAAAGTATGCAAGATCAGTTTGATATTTTAAAAAATCAATCAATGTAATCCACCATATCAACAGCCTAAGGAGGAAATATCATATGATCATATCAATGAAGTTGGCATATCCATATCAATTTTGTTAAAATCCGATATCAGTTCCTGAATTAAAAAAATTCTCACTGGGCCCAGCCCTGTGGCCAAGTGGTTAAAGTTCCATGTGCTCCATTTTGGCAGCCCAGGTTTGTAGATTCAGATACTGGTTACAGACGTACTCCACACATCAGCCAAGCTGTGGAGGTGTCCCACATACGAAAAAATAGAGGAGGATTGGCAATGGATGTTAGCTCAGGGCAAATCTTCCTCAGCAAAAAAGCACAGAAAATCTCGCACCAATCTATCCTTCAACTTGATAAAGAATATCTACCCTCCACACACAAAAGCAAACAAAAAAATATATAGCCAGTATCATATTTAAAGGTGAAAAACTGGATGATTTTCCTATAAGATTGGGAACAAATGAGAATATCCACTCTTGCTAGTGTTATTGAACAAAGTACTAGAAGTTTTATCCAGTTCAATAAGGCAACAAAAAGAAATAAAAGTCATACAGATTGGAAAGGAAGGAATAAAATTGTTCCTGTTGAAGAAAACATGATTGTTTACATGGAAAATTCCAAGTAATCTAACACAAAAAAATATCTTTGTAAAACTGATAAATGACTCCAGCAAGTTCACTGGATACATGTTCAACATGTAAGAATCAATTGTATTTTTTTTTTGGTGAGGAAGATCGGCCCTGAGCTAACATCTGCCAATCCTCCTCTTTTTTTTTTTATTTTTGCTGAGGAAGACTGGCCCTGAGCTAACATCCATGTCCATCTTCCTCTACTTTATATGGGATGCCGCCACAGCATGGCTCGACAAGCAGTGCATCGGTGCGCGCCAGGGATCTGAACCTGCGAACCCCAGGGCTGCCGCAGCGGAGTGTGTGCACTTAACCGCTTGCACCACCGGGCCAGCCCCTCAATTGCGCTTTTATATACTAACAGTGAACATGTATAAACCAAAATTAAAAATACAAACCATTCACAATCACTCTAAAGTAAATGAAATACTCAGATTTATGCCGGTAAAAACATGTACAGAATCCATGTGTTGAAAATTACATATGTGGATGAATGAAACCAAGGAAGACATAAATAAACAGAAACACATAATTTGTGCATAGAGTGGAACACTCAACATACTAAAGATGGCAATATTCCCCAAGTTGATTTACAGGATTAAGACAATTCCTATCAAAACTCTAGCAAGAGTTTTTGTAGTAGGCATAGACAAACATATTCTATCATTTATATTGAAAAGTGAATAAAGAAAAATAAAATTGGAAGAATTATTCTACTTGAGATTAAGACTTATACCAACAGAAATCAAGACAATGTTGTGTATGTGTAAGGATAGTCACATTGATCAACAAAATGGACTAGAGGACACAGAAGTAGTTCTACACAAATATGCTCAAAATGGATTATCACTTTAAAGGTAAACATAAAACTATAATTATTTTATAATTTTTTTTTAAATTAAGGAAATAGAAAATCTTTGGCATATATGACCAAGCAAAGCTTGACATCAAAAGCATAACCCATAAAAGAAATAATTGAAAAATTGCACCTCATCAAAATTAAAAACTTCTGCTCTGCAAAAGCCCATGTGAAAAGGGCAAAAAGACAAGCTATAGACTGAGAAAATATATTGACGATCCATATATCCTAAAAAGGATTATTATCTAGAATATATAAAATCTCTCATAATTCGACAGGAAACAAACAAAACAGAAATCTAATTAGAAAATAGGCAGGCAAAGTTTGGAAGACAGTGGTGTAGGAGGATCCTGAGCTCACCTCCTCTCACAAACACAACAAATCTACAACTACATTGGAATAATTTCCTCTGAGAGATCTAGAAACTGGATGGAAAGAACCTCCACAACAAGGGATAACACTAAGAGGAGTGGAAGCGGCAGAAGTACAATCCTGCTGAGGGAAAAAACAAATCCTAGCAATGACACTTCACAGTCAGGAGCAATCACAAAGGTATGGAGCTCCTCCTGGAGGAGCAAGGGGTTCAAGCTACACATTAGGCACCTCAGCCTTTGGATCCAGCACAGGAGAGATGAGACCGCAAAACATCTGGCTTTGAAAAGCAATGGGGAATATGCCCAGGAAAACTATGAACCTCAGGGGAAAAAAAAAATCTACTCTTAAAGGGCCCATGCACAGGCTCACTTGATGGAGAAACCAACACAAAAACAAGAGATGGAAACGGGCATAGTCCATTGGTAAAAGAGACTCACTTACTAGGCTTGGAGCACATCTCAGACAGGCAGGAGGCAGCTCAGCCCACCTATCAGGGACTGAGACACTGGCAGTAGCCATTTTTGTAACCTAGGTTAGCTGTGCTGATTCTGATGCTAGACACTGCCATTTTGGAATTCTCCTTCTAGCCTTTTAGTGTGTGGAGCCTGTCCTGCCCACTAGCACACTAGAGGCAGTTGTACACAGCCAGGCAATACAGGCAGCCTGTGCCAAGTACCTGCCTTACTCATCAGTGAGCCCACGGCAATCTCAGGCCACCAGCCCTCACAATCAGCCACAGAAGGGATCTGCTTTGCCCACCAACATGCCTGAAATGGTTGTGCACCAGTGTGAGAAGGCCTGCTCCAACCACTAGGATGCCTGAGGCAGTTGTATGATGCCTGGCCACACAGCCAGCCCCTACCAGGGACCTGCCTTGCCCACCAGGATGCCTGACAGTTGTGCACCACTGGACGACACACTCAGCCATACTACGGGCCTGCCCCACCCATCAGTGAGCCAGCAACAATTGCAAGACACACAGCCAGCAGCACCAGGAGCCTGCCCAACCAAGCAGCAATCAGCAGCAGCCAGGTACCACCAGTCTACACATTCAGCTACACTAGGGGCCTGTCCTGCCCACCAGTAAACCAGCAGCAGTTCCAGCTGTACTATCAGCATATTAGAAATCTGCCTTGCCCGTCAGTGAGCTAGCAGCAGTCACACGCTGCTATGCTTTGTAACCAGCCACATAAGGGGCCTACATCACCCACCAGTGAGCCAGTAGCAGTCGTGCACTGCTGGGCCCTTCAACCAGCCACACCAGAGGCTGACTCACTCACCAGCAAACTCAGAAGTTGTATGCTAACAGGCCTTGTAGCCAGCTGCACTGGGACCTGCCCCAATAATAGCACACCTGCAGCAGCTGCACATAGTCAGGCCTCATGACCAGCTGACCTGAGTGCAGGCCTCATTTGCCTGTGTGCCACAGAAATTGTGGCCCTGCCACAACAGAAGGGCACACACAGCCCACACAGGGGCACACTTGGAGCATTTGGCACAGATGATGAGAGGGGAGCATGCTGCTGCACCCCATAAGACATCTTCTACATAAGGCTACTTTTCCAAGATCGAGAGATGTAGCTGATCTACATAATACAGAGAAATAAGTGCAGAGAAGTAGGCAAAATGAGAATACAGAGGGATTTGTTCTAAATAAAGAATAAGACAAATCCTCAGGAAAAAAACTGAACAAAACAGAGATAAACAATCTACCAAAAATGAGTACAAAGTAATGGTAATAAGGATGCTCACTAAATTTAAGAGAAGAATACATGAATGCAGTGAGAAATTCAACAAAGACTTAGAAAATATAAAAAATATTAAAAAAGAGCAAGAGTACAATCATTGGAATAAAAAATTCACTAGAGGGAATCAAGAGCAGAGTAGATGACAAAAGAAGAGGTCAATGATCTAGACAACAATGTAGACAAAATCGCCCAACCTGAAAAGAAAAAAGGAAAATAATTTTTAAAAAAGCAGGGCAGTTTAAAGGATTTCTGGGACAACATCAAGCATATTAACATTTGCACTACCTGTGTCTTAGAAGGAGAAAGAGAGACAAAGAAGCAGAGAACTCATTTGATGAAATAATAGCCAAAAACTTCCCTAACCTGAGGAAGGAAACAGACATCCAGGTACAAGATGTATAGCTAGTACCAAAAATGATGAACCCAAAGAGGCCCACACCAAGACACGTTGTAATTAAAAGGACAAGAATTAAAGACAAAGAGAGAATCTTAAAAGCTGCAAGAGAAAAGCAACAAGTTACGTATGAGGAAACTCCCATAAGACTATCATCTGACTTTTCAGCACAAACTTTACAGGCTTGAAGGGAGAGGCATGATATATTCAAAGTGTTGAAAGGAAAAAACCTACAACCAAGAATATTCTACCCAGCAAGGTTATCATTCAGAATAGAAGGAGAGATAGTTTTACAGACAAGCAAAAACTAAAGGAACTCATCACCACTCAGGTTTACAAGAAATGTTAAAAGGACTGCTTTAAGTGGAAAATAAAAGACCACAAATAGCAATAAGAAAATTACCAAAGAAAAATAACAGTGGTAAAGACAAATATATAGTAAAGGTAGTGGATAAATCACTTATAAAACTAGTATGAAGGTCGTAAGACAAAGGTACTAAAACTATCTTTATCTACAATAAGATTTTAAGGGATACACGAAATTAAAAGAGGTAAAATATGATGTCAAAATCAAAAAATGGGGGGGGTGAGTAAAAATGTAGGGCTTTTAGAATGTGGTCAAAATTAAGAGACCATCAACTTAATATGGATAGCTTTATACATAGGTTGTTATATGTGAACCCCACGGCAACCACAAACCAAAAACCTATAATAAATACACAAAAAATAAAGAGAAACAAACCCAAACATAACAGAAAAGAAAGTCATCAAATCACAAGGGCGGAGAGCAAGAGAAGAAAAAAGAAACAAAGAACTACAAATACATCCAGAAAGCAAGTAACAAAGTGACAATAAGTACATATCTATCAATAATTAACTTAAATGTAAATTAACTAAATGCATCAATCAAAAGACATAGGATGACTGAATGGATAAGAAAAAAATAACAAAACACATATTTATACTACCTACAATAGAAACACTTTAGATCTAAAGACACTCATAGACTGAATATGAAGGAATGGGAAAAGATATTCCATGCAAATGGAAATGAAAAGACAGTTGGGGTAGCGATACTCATATCAGACAAATAGACTTTAAAACAAAAGCTGTAAAAAGAGACAAAAAAGGGCATTACATAATAATAAAGGGAACAATCCAACAGGAAGATATAACACTTGTAAATATCTATGCACCCGACATAGGAGCACTTAAATACATGAAGCAAATATTAACAGACATAAAAGGAGAAATTGACAGTAACACAAAAGTAGTAGAAAGACTTTAACACACCACTTACATCAATGGATAAATCATCCATACAGAAAATCAATAAGGAAACATTGGCCTTTAATGACACATTAGACAAGAAAGACTTAATTGATATATACAGAAAATTCCATCCAAAAATGCAGACTACACATTTTTTTTTTTGAAATGCACATGGAAGATTCTCCAGGATAGATCACATATTAGGCCACAAAACAAGTCTCAATAAATATTAAAAAATTGAAATCATCTTTCTTGATCACAATGGTATGAAGCTAGAAATCAACTACAAGAAGAAAACTGGACAATGTCACAAATATGTGGAGATTAAACAAAATGCTACTGAAAAACTATTTTGTCAGTGAAGAAATCAAAGGAGAAATAAAAAAATGCCTGGAGACAAATAAAAATGCAAATATGACATACCAAAATCTATGGGATACAGCAAAAGTGGTATTAAGAGGGAAGTTTATAGCAGTACAGGCCGACCTCAAGAAACAAGAAAAATATCAAACAATTTAACATTACACCTAAAGTAACTAGAAAAAGAAGAACAAACAAAGCCCAAAATCAATAAAAGGAAATAATAAATAATAAAATTAGAGCAGAAACAAATGAAATAGAGATTAAACAGATAATAGAAATGATCGTTGAAATTAAGAGCTGATTCTTTGAAAAGATAGACATCAACAAATTTTTAGCTAGACTCACTAGGAAAAAAAATGATAAACTCAAATAAATAAAATAAATGAAAAAGGAGAAATTACAATGATACCTCAGAAATCAAAAGATTGTAAAAGAATACTGTGAAAAGCTATATGCCAACAAATTGGAAAATCTAATAGAAATGGATAAATTGTTAGAATCACACACCCTTCCAAAACTGAATCAAGAAGAAATAGAGAATCTAAATAGACTGATCACTACTAAGAAGATTAAAACAGTAATAAAAAACTTCCCAAAAACCAAAACCCCAGGACCAGATGGCTTCCCTGCTGAATTCTATCAAACATTTAAAGAAGATTTAACACCTATTCTACTCAAATTCTTCCAAAAAATTGAAGAAGAAAGTACACTTCCTAACTCATTTTATGAGGTCATCATAACCCTGATACCAAAACCAGGCAACGACAACACAAAAAAAGAAATTCACAGTCCAACATTGTGATGAATGTAGGTGCAAAAATTCTCAACAAAACATTAGCAAATTCAGTATAACAATACATTAAAAGGATCATACACCACAATCAAATGGGATTTATCCCAGGGATGCAAGGGTGATTCAACATCTGCAAATCAATGAAGGTTATACACCATATTAACAAAATGAAAAATAAAAATCACATGATCATCTCTGTGCATGCAGAGAAAGCTTTTGACAAGATGCAGTATCTATTTATGATAAAAGCTCTGAATAAAATGGGTATAGAAGGCAAGTACTTGAACATAATAAAGGCTATATTTCACAAATTTACAGGTAACATCATACTAGCTGTTGAAAACTGAAAGCTATCCCTTTACGAACAGGAACCAGACAAGGATTCCCACTTTTGCCGCTCTCATTTAACATAGTATTGGAAGTTTTAGCCAGAGCAATTAGTCAAGAAAAAGAAATAAAGGGAATCCAAATGGGAAAGGAAGAAATGAAACTGTCACTATTTGTAGATTATATGATTTTATGTATAGAAAACCCTAAAGAATCCACCACAAAACTGTTAGAAATAATTAACAAATACAATAAAGTTGCAGGGTGCAAAATCAAGATAGAAAAATGAGTTGCAATTCTGTACACTAACAACAAAATAGCAGAAAGAGAAATCAAGACTACAATTACAACAAGAAGCATGAAATATCAAGGAATAAATTTAACCAGGAGGGGAATGACCTGTACACTGAAACTATGAGACGTTGTTGAAAACAATTGTAGAAGACACAAAGAAATGGAAACTTATTCCATGCTCATGGATTGGGAGAATTAACATTGTCAAAATGTCCATGTTACCTAAAGAAATCTACAAATTCAATGCAATCCCTATCAAAGTCCCAATGATATTTTTCATGGAAATAGAACAAAGAATCCTAAAATTTCTATGGAATAAGAAAAGACTCCAAATAGCCAAAGCAACCTTGAGAAAAATAAGAAAGCCGGAGGCATCACAATCCCTGATTTCAACATATAGTAATCAAAACAGTATGATACTGGCTGAAAAACAGATACAAAGATAAATGGAACAAAATTGAGAGCCCAGAAATAAAGCCACACATCTAAGACTAGCTAATTTTTGACCAAAGGAGCCAAGAACATACAATGGAGAAAGGAAATCTCTTCAATATACGGTATTTGGAATACTGGACAGTCACATGCAAAAGTGTGAGAGTAGGCAACTATCTTACACCATACACAAAATTATCTCAAAATGGATTAAAGACTTGAATGCAACATCTAACACCAGAAAACTCCCAGAAGAAAATAAAGGCAGTATGCTCTTTTTCTTTTCCTCTCCAAAGCCCCAGTGCATGGTTGTATCTCCTAGTTCTAAGTCCTTCTAGTTCTTCTATGTGAGCTGCCGCTACAGCATGGCAACTGATAGATGGGTGGTGTGGTTTCATGATGGGGAAACAAACCTGGGCTGCTGATGTGGTGCGAGTGCTAAACTTTAACCACTAGGTCATTAGGGCTGGCCCAGGCAGTACACACTTTGACATCAGTCTCAGCAGTATCTTTTTGGAAATATCTCCTCAGGGATGGGAAACAAAAGCAAAAATAAACAAGTGGGACTACATCAAACTGAAAAGCTTCTGCATAGCAAAGGAAACCACAAATAAAACAAAAAGGCAACCCACCAATTGGAAGAAGATATTTGTGAATCACAGAACTGAAAAGGGGTTAATATTCAAAATATATACAGAACTCATACAACTCTAGAACAAAAAACAAGTAACCAGGTTTAAAAATGGGCAGAGGATCTGAGCAGACATTTTGCCAAAGAAGATATACAGATGGCCAACAGACACACGAAAAGATGTTCAACATCACTAATTATTAGGGAAGTGTAAATCAAAGCCACAATAAGATATCACCTCACGCCCATCAGAAAGGCTATTATTAAAAAGACAAGAAATAACAAGTGTTGGAGAGGATATGGAGAAAAGGGAACCCTCGTACACTGCTGGTGGGGATGTAAATTGGTGCAGTCACTATGGAAAACAGTATGGAGATTTCTCAAGAAATTAAAAATAGAAGTACCAGACGATCCAGCTATTCCACTTCTGGGTATTCATCCAAAGAAAACAAAAACACTAATTTGAAATGATATATACACCTCTATGTTCATTGCAGCATTGTTTATAATAGCTGAGACTTGGAAACAACCTTAAGTACTAAGTACCCATTAATGGATCAATGGGTGAATGGATAAAGAAGATGTAGTGTATATGTATAATGGAATGCTGCACAGCCATGAAGAAAAGATGAAATCTTCCCATTTGTGACAACATGGATGGACCCTGAAGGCATTATGTTAAGCAAAATAAGTCAGATGGAGAAAGACAAATACTGTATGATTTCACTCATATGTGGAAGATAAAACAACACAACAAAATAACACACAGATACAGAGAACAGATTGGTGGTTACCAGTGGGGATGTAGGGTGGGGGAAGGGCAAAAGGGGTAAAGGGGGACATTTTTACAGTGACAGATGGAAACTAGACTTGTGGTGGTAAACACGATGTAGTCTGTGCAGAGGTCAAAATACAATGATATGCACTTGAAATTTACATAATGTTATAAACCAATGTTACCTCAATAATATATATATATGAAATAAAATAAAATATTCTACTAAGGCATTCTTTTTCCTATTTCATGATTGCTTGTTGGAGAAGCAGCAGCAGCACCATCTTCTGGAATAAATGGAATGAGAAATAATTATGGTGTTTGCAAAAGTTAGAGTCTTGAAGAAAAACAGATGATCTACATGTGCAGCAAAATAAAAAGCTTGCAAATAAATCTTAATTGTTAATCATCATAGAAGAAATCAACATGAAATCAATTTCTGGCATCAATGAGCAACTGCATAAGGGCAGCAAACTTTTCTTCCTTCAGCAAGACTGTGTAACTCATGCCATTGAGGAATTTTCTAATTTATAAAATACACATAAAAATGACACATAATTAGGGGAAAAATTATGTTCCATGAATTAACTGGAAAAAAATTAAATCATGGGATCCCACTATATTCAAATCACTTTGCTATGGAAAAGTGGGAGAAAATAATTTAAAAAAATTAAATATTCTTTCTGCCTTCCATTGAAGATACATATAATATAAGATAGAATAAAGAAACTCACAGAAGAAAATTACTGCAGCAGATCACACAGAGTCACTAAATGGTGAAGAGAGTTGTATCTGTGATAGGTTAGGCAGGGCACCAATTATAAGGGGCCCTGAAACCATCCTTGTGAAATTAAGTTTATGAAGAATCAAGTGATAATATCTGTGAGAGCACTACACATAGTTAAATGGAATACATGGATTTGGGGATGGAAGAGGAGTGGGGCAAAGGTTGTGAAGCTCCTCAAAGAGCATGGTTAATATGGTAGGCAGAATTCTAAGATGCTCATCCTAGATTCCTGGCTCCTGGTGTGCACTCACTTTCTCCTAGTTATTCAAACACTAATCTAGGCACTGCTGGAAAGGAATTTTGCAACGAGTTGATCTTAAGATAGAGAGAGCATCAAGGTGAGCCTTACTTAATCACACGAGCCCTTTAAAAGCAGAGTTTTCTTTGGTTGGTTGCAAATGAGGAAGTCAGAGACCTAAAGTGCCATTGCTGGCTTGACGATGAAGGGGGCCACATGTGAAGAAACGTACTTGGCCTCTAGACCTGAGAGTGTCTTCTGCTAATGGGCTGCAAGGAAATGGGGACCTCAATCCTGCAACTAGAAGGAACTAAATCCTGCCCACAACAAGAGGGCACTTGGAAATGGATTTTTTCTCAGAATCTCCAAATAAAAACATCCTGGGGAACACCTAGATTTCAGCCCACGACACACTGAGCTGAGAACCTGGCTCCGCCATGCTGGACCAATACAATTGTGAGGCAGTAAATGAGTGTTGTTTTAAAGCACAAAAAGAAAGAAAAAGAAAATGGGCAAATGACATTAACAGACGTTTCACTTAAGAGGATATACCCATGGCAAAAAGGCACATGAAAAGATCTTCAACATCAATAGCCAATAGGTAAATGAAAATTAAAATTCCAGTGGGATATTAGCACACACCTATCAGAATGGCTAGAATAAAAAATAGTTATAACATTCCAGTGTTTGCTCCAACAGGTAAAGAATTTGGAAGTCATCACTTTTATCCTCATGACTATAGAAAAGCTGAAGAAACTGAAAGTCGATGACTTTTCTTAGATTCATCAGGGAAAACTGCCACTTGAAAACTGGACATATGTGGGATGCAGAGAATCACAGCTTAACCTACCAGGAGCAGAAGCTACTGGAGTTAGCAACTGGTAGGAACACTTAAACTGTCATTAATGAATTATTGGAGGCTGATTGTGGACTAGCTTGAGAAAAAATCTCAGGGTCCTAGTTTTGGGGGGACCTTCACATTTTCACATGTTTTACCACCACAAGCTATACCAGGTTCTCATGTTGAAGATTGGAGAAAAAAATCCCCTTGTGATCTGAGCAGGAGGAGGAGAAATTAAACATTTTCAAACACATCCAGAGAAAGTAAACATTTTGAAAAATTCCCAAAGTATTCTGTTTCTCATAACACAAGTTTGCTGTCAATGAAATCTATTAGAGCCTTATCTGATCTGGGGGAGAGCCAATTAGTCAACTCCAGTCCCCATGGCCTTCCAGACTCACATAAGGGGACAAATAAGAGGCTAAGAAATTCTTCTGAAGCTCACAGCCCCAGGGCTTTGGCCTACAAAGAATATAGGTTTAATCAAAAAATTATAGGATGCTTTCTCTCCCCAATATCTAACCACACATCAATGCAGCTCCAGTATAATGACAGTGGATTAAAACTGAGAGATCTGTAAGAGGTTCTTTATAAGGAGATTTTCTGGGGAAATCTTAAGACAAAATCAAGGACACTAGAAGAAATTATAGCCTCTGACATCTACAGTTATGGACAACATTAAAAACAGCCCAGCTTCTAGCAAGTTTAAATAAAATCTCACATTAAAGGCCTATTTACTTCAATTCCTATTACCTGATACATCATATCTGGTTTTCAACAAAAAATTAGAAGGCATGCTAAAAGGCAAGAAAAACACAGTGTGAAAAGTCAAACAAGCATGAGAACTAGATTTAAATATAGTTGGGACTTTGGAAATAATAGGCCTAAAATTTAAAATAAGTATGACTAATATGCTAAAGATTTCTAACTAAAATTGGAAGTGGGCAACATACAAGAACAAAAGAGTAATATAAGAGAGAAATGGAAACTCTAAGAAAATATCAAAAATAAATACTAGAAACCAAAAACACTTTAATAGAAATAAGGAATAATTTTGATGGATGGGTTCATCTGTACACTGGACATAACCAAAAAAGAACTGGTGAGTTTGAAGATATGTCAGTCAAAAATTCACAAACTAAAATGCAAAGATAAAAATGACTTAAAAAAATACATATAATATCTAAGAACTCAGAGATAATTACAAAAGGTGAAACATAACAAAATAATGATACCAGAAGGAGAAGAAAGAGAGAAAGAAACAGAAGAAATATAATTAACAATGACTGAGAATTTCCAAAGTTAATTTTGAAAATTAAAATAGACACCAACATAAAATGTAGGAAGCTCAGAGAACACCAACCAGGATAAATACTAAAAAATCTATACCTAGGCATATCATATTTAAACTGCAGAAAATCAAAAACAAGAGAAATATTGAAATAAGACAGAGCACCTTATCTATATAGGGACAAGGATACAAATTATATCTGCCTTCTTTATAGAAATCAAACAAACAAGAGGAGAGTAGAGTGAAATATTTAAAATGTGGAAAGAAAAAAAACCAACCCAGAGTTCTATGTCTAGCAAAATTATCCTTTAAATATAAGGATGAAATAAAAACATTCTAGGACAAATAAACATTGAGGAAATTCTCCTGCTTGCAAGAAGTAAGAAATTTTTCAGAGAAAAGGAAAATGATATAGATCAGAAATTTGGATCTATGTATCATCAAAGAGGATTAGAAAAAGAATAAATGAAAGTAAAATAAATTATATTTTCTTATCCTTAACTGATCTAATAGATAACTCTTTCTCAAAATAACAGTTAGCAATATACTGAGTGAGGATTTGTTATGGATAAGGATAATGAATGGGAGCAATGTTATAAGGGATGAAGAGAGGAATTTGGAATATCCTTTTATAAGGTATGTGCACTGCCCTTGAAGTGGTGTAGTGTTATTTAAAAGCAGAGTTGTGTTATTTGAAAGTGAAGTCCATTTTAAATGTTTATTGGGAACCCTAGAAGGCACTAAAAAGTTTCTAAAAGAGATTTAATTGATATACTGACAGGAAAGAATATAAAATAGTCATTTAAAACCAGAGAGTACCAAAAAGAGGGGAAGGTTTTTTAAAAAGCAATGTAAAACAAGTTCAAAAAATAGAAAACAGTTACAAATATGGTAGATATTAGTCCACCTATATCAATAATCTCTTTAAATGTGAATGGTCTAAATGTACCAGTTAAAAGAGATTATCACAGTGGATCAAAAAGAATTTAAAAAGCCAAACCAAACCAAACAAAAAAACAGAAGACCCAACTATATGTTGTCTGCAAGAAATCCACTTTTAATATGAAGACACAAATAGATCGAAATAAAGAGATAGAAAAGTATATACCATTCTAACACTAATCAAAAGCTTACGTACCTATATTAATTTTAGGAAGCTGAACTCAGAACAAAGAAAATTATCGGGGGAACAGAGGAGCATTAAATAATTCCAAAGGAGTCATTTTTCCAAGAAGACATATGATCCTTAGCATGTGTGCACCAAGCAACAGAGCATACAAATATGTAGGGCAAAAACTGATAAAACTGCAAGGAGAAATAGACAAATCCACATTTATAGTTGGAAATTTTAACACATCTCTCTTAGTAATTGACATACCCAGCAAGCAGAAAACAGTAAGCATATAGTTGTACTGAACAGCACCATTAATCAACCAGATCTAATGAACATTTATAGAACACTTCATCTAACAACAGCCAAATAACACATTCTTGTTAAGCTCACATAAAAGTCACCAAAATAGACCACATTCTGTGCCTTAAAACACATTTTAACAAATTTAAAATAATTGAAATCATATAAAGTATGCTTTCAGACCTCAGTGGAATTAAACTAGAAATCAATAACAGAAATATAACTGGATATCTCAAATACTTGTAGATTAAACAACACTTCTAAATAAATAACACATGAGTCAAAGAAAAAGTCTCAAGGAAAATATTTTAAATACAACTCAGAAAAATTTGTGAAATGTACTAAAAGCTCTGCTTAGGGGGAAATATCTAGTATTGAATGCATCAGTTAGAAAATAAAAAAAGATCTAAACTCATTCACCTAAGCTCCACTTTAGGAAACTAGAGAAAGAAGAACAATATAAACATAAACAAGCAGGAAAAAAAGAAATAAAAATGAGAGCAGTAATCAATAAAATTGAAAATATAAAGGCAGTAGAGAAATAAATGAAAACAAAAACAGTTTTTTTAAAAAAGATCATTAAAATTGCTAAAATTCCAGTCAGGCTAACCAAGGAGGAAAAACACACAAGTTACTAACATAGCTATTGAAAGACGGGCCATAACTACTAATCTCATAGACATTAAAAGGATAATAAAAAAATATTATTGACAACTGTATGCCCACAAATTTGTGTTAAAAAAAGTGGAACAATTTCCTTGAATAACACAATCTAAGAAAACTCACACATGGAGAGAGAGATTACCCAAACAGGCTTGCTTCTATTAAAGAAGAAGAATCAATAATTAATAACTTTCTAAAGGAGAAAGTGCCAGGCTCAAATGGTATCACCACTAAAGTCTGTCAAATATTTAAATAATTTTTATTTATTTAATAAATAAATAAATTCCACTTTGTAGAATCTCTTCCAGATAAAAGAAGCAGAGGCAACACTTCCTAATTCATCTTATGAAGTCAGTATCATGGTAAATCTGGATGAAGACATTATAAGAAAGGAAAACTGTAAACCAATATCTCTTACAAATATGGATGGAAAAATTCTCAACAAAACTATAACAAATTGCATCCAACAATGTATACAAATAATTATATACCACAAACAAGTGGGAGTTATCCTAGTTTTGCAAGGTTGGTTCAACATTTGAAAATTAATTAATGTAGTACATGACATCAGCAAGCTAAAGAAGAAAACTCATTTGACCATATCAATAAATGCAGAAAAATAATTTGAAAAAATCTGACATTCATGATAACAACTCTTAGCAACTCAGGAATAGAGAGTAATATCCTCAATCTGATGAAGAACATCTGCAAAAAATCTGACTAACATCATACTTAGTGATGAGAAACTGGATGCTTTCCCCCTAAGATCAAGAACAAAGACGTCCCCTCTCACTATTTCTATTCAACATTGTAGCAGAAATCCTAGGTAATGAAATAAGATAAGAAAAGGATATAAAAGGTATACAGTTTGGAAAGGAAGAGAGAAAACTGACTTTGTTCACAGATGACGTGGCTGTCCATGTAGAAAATCACAAAGAATCAACAAAAAACTCTTGGAGCTAATAAGTGATGACAGTAATTTTGCAGGATACAAGGTTATAAAAAAGTCAATTCCTTTCCTATATACAGGCATACCTTGTTTTATTGTACTTCACAGATATTGTGTTTTTTACAAGACTCTCCACCAGCAAAAAGATTATGACTCACTGAAGGCTCAGATGATGGTTAGCATTTTCAGCAATAAAATATTTTTAATTAAGGCACATACATTATTTATTTTGGCATAATGTTATGCACACTTAGACCACAGTATAGTGTAAAAATAACTTTTATTTGCACTGGGAAACCAAAAAATTTGTGTGACTAACTTTATTGTGATATTCTCTTTATTGTGGTGGTCTGAAACTGATCCTGCACTGTCTTTGAGTTATGCCTGTACCAGCAACCAACAATTGGAATTTGACGTTAAAAATACAACAACATTTCCATCACAACCCCCCAAAAAGAAAATACTTAGGTATATATCTAGCAAAATATGTACAAGATCTATACGAGGAAAGTGACAAAATCTGATGAATGAAATCAAAGAAGATCTAAATAAATGGAGAGATATTCCATGTTCATTGAAAGAAGAATCAATATTAAGATGTCAGTTCTTCCCAATTTTTTCTATAGATTAAATACAATCCCAATCAAAATTCCGTCAATCAATTTTGTATATGTCAACCAACTGATCCTAAAATTTATATGAAGAGGTGATAAACACAGAATAGCCAACACAATACCAAAGAAGAACAAAGTTAGAGGAATGATACTTCAAGTCTTAAAGACTTACTGTAAAGTTACAACAATCAAGACAGTGTTGTATTGGCAAATTACAGACAAAGATATCAATAGAACAGGATGAAGAGCCCAGAAATAGTCAACTACAGTTGTAAAATTATAATCAACTGATCTTTGACAAAGAAGCAAAGGTGATTCACTGTAGAAAAGATAGACTTTTCGACAAATGGTGCTAGAACTGAACATCCACAGGCAAAAGAGAAAAATGAATCTATACATAAACTTACTCCTTTCACAAAATTAATTTGAAATGGATCATAGACTTGAACGGAAAAATGGAAAAGATTAAAACATCTAGAGGATAACATAGGTGATAATCTAAATGACCTTGAGTTTGGCCATGAGTTCTTAGACAATGCCAAAAGTGTCCATGAAAGAAAAACTAGCAATTTGGACTTCATTGCAATTAAAATATCTGCTCTGTGAAAGTCACTGTTAAGCAAATGAAAAGAGATGCCACAGACGTAGAAAATATTAAAAAACTGCTATCTGATAAAGAACTTCTATCCAAAATATTTAAAGAAGGCTTAAAACTCCACAATAATGCAAAAACCTCATTTTTTTAAAAAATGGGCAAAAGATCTGAAAGACATCTCACCAATTAAGATATACAGATGACAAATAAGCATATGGAAAGATTCTCAGTATCACACGTCATTAGGAAATTGCAATTTAAAACAACAATGGGATACTACTACACACCTGTTAGAATGGCTACACTCCAAGAAAACTGATAATACCACAAACTGGTGAGGATGTGTGGCACAAGAACTCTCTTTCATTGAGGGTGGAGAAAAAAAATCATATAGCCTCTCCATAAAACAATTTGGCAGTTACTTAAATTATCAAATATGCAACTACCAAATGACCTATCAATTGAACTTTTTCATATATAGCTGAGAGAAACTAAAATTTATGTACATAAAAACCTCTGTATGAACATTTATAGCAGTTTTATCTTTAAGAGCCAAAAGTTGGAAACAGGGGCCGGCCCGGTGGCGCAAGCGGTTAAGTGCGTGCGCTCAGCTGCGGCGGCCCAGGGTTTGCCGGTTCAGATCCCGGGCGCATACCAACGCACCGCTTGTCAAGCCATGCTGTGGCGGTGTCCCATATAAAGTGGAGGATGATGGGCACGGATGTTAGCGCAGGGCCAGTCTTCCTCAGCAAAAAAAAGAGGAGGATTGGCAGATGTTAGCACAGGGCTGATCTTCCTCACAAAAAAAAAAACAACACTTGGAAACAGCCCAAGTGTACTTCAGTGAATTGTTAAACAAACTGTGATACAACCATACTACAGAATACTACTCAGCAACAAAAGTAATGAAAAGTACACAATAACGACTTGGATGAGTTATGCTGAGCAAAAACAACAACAAAAAATTCAATCCTGAAAGGTCATCTATAGTATGATTCCATTTAAACATAATTCCCTAATTGATAAAAATATAGAAGGTGTGAACAGATTATTACTTGCTGGGAATCAAAGACAAGGAGGGTAATGGTGTGGCTATAAAGGCTAATACCAGGGATTCTTGTGGTGATGGGATTGTTCAGTATCTTCACAGGAAATGTCAATAACCTCTTTATAATATTATACTGTATTTTTGGAGGATGCTACAATTCAGGGAAACCAGGTAAAAGGTACAGAGGTTTTCTCTGAATTATTTTCTACAACTGCAAGTAAGTCTATAATGATCTCAAAATAAAAAGTTTAATTTAAACAAAACAGAGGGGAATGTAGTCCTCACAGGTGCTCTTTCTCAATCTCAGGTTGACATTAAGTGAAAGTTTCTTGGCTGATTGTTGGCTGCAACAACGAGGAATCATTCATGGTGAGTCGTGTAGACCAGGGAAGCCGGTAGTGATACTCGACACCCAAAGGAGAAGAGGACGGCCAACTTCTCCTGGTCACTTAGAATAGAACAACGTAGAGATGAAGTTATGTGTGTTACATTAGCAAGACAAGTTGTTCACTGATTCCTCTATTAGATATAATCAGACTGCCTGTAAGATATACTCAAACTAACCCATCCCCAGTACTTAATCTTTGAAACCCAAAGTGTCTATGTATATGGCTTTTGCTAAAGTTCCAGAGACAGTCTATTTCTCAGATCAACAATAACAATTATATTAATAGTAATAGTTAACATTTACTGAATGCTTATGACGTACCAGACATTATTCTCATTGCTTTATAGGAACTGTATAATTTAATTACTCATTAAGTCCATGAACTGACTTAAATTTGAATCACCTTTTTCACTTGACCTGACTGATTTATAAAGAAAGCTCAGTGATTTTCCCCATGATGAAACAGATTTTGAGAGGTGGAAGCAGGGTTGAACTAAGCTGATACAACTCTGGAGACTGTTATCACAACAGTCTGCTCCATTGCCTTACAGAGCAAAACTACATAGCTCATCAAATGATCCCTGAAGAAATATATTCAGAGGGAAAAAAAAGAAAAAACTAACACTTAACATTGAAGCAGGTATACTTAGAAGAAACAAGAAGCACTAAGAATAAGGAAATGTTATACGGGTCTAGGGCTTAGTCATGTAGGGATTCTATAAAAGAAAATGCAGATCATCTGAAGATTTAGAGTCAAGCCCCTCACATGTGTGAGGCTCTACATTAGAGGTAGAGTATCAAAGCCATTAGACACAAAGCTTTCGGGCACCAGTACACCTGGGATTGAAACCTGGCTCTGCCTAAGGTCATTTTATTTAGACTTACTTTGGCTTGGTTGCTCTATCTGTAAAAGAGGGGTAAATGCAGCATATGTCATTGGGTTATTGGAAGAGTGATATAGGATAATAAGTGAAAAACACTTAAATGGTTCTCAGAAAGATTAACTATTTTAACATGTGAAATATGCAGCGACAATTAAATTTTCAAATGTTAAAATAGTTTTGGAAGAAAATGAAAGTGCTCCAAATGTCCTAGACAATTCAATACCTTTGGTAAGATAATTGGTATGGGTTTTTAGTGAGAAGAGAAAGGACACAAAATCACATATTCCCACTGCCTGAGTCTTGACAGCCCCCACAGTGGCCTCCAGCTAAGATAACTGTAGGAAATAATAAAGAAAGTATATATATATACATATATATGTATGTATGTATCTCTGTATAGCGCAGATCTCTCTCTATATATGTATATGTGTATTGTATATTTAAAGAGGCAAAGAGGTTGCTTCATACATGGAATAGCTAAAATAAAAATATTAGAAACTTAAAGACTTTTTATACTAATATATAACATTAAGAGTTCATACTAAAAATGTGTGTTTATACTAATAATATGTTTAGTTAATAATGTGTTTTTTTGTTATTTCTCTTCCTCAGAAACTGATGTTTCTCCCCATACTACCTTTTCTATTTGTTTATCTCTATCTTTTTCTCCTATGTTTTATCAAATGTCTGATGATTCTTAATTTTCTACTCATATTGAAGACTGATATGATTGAAATGCCGACTGGGAGTTCTTTGTTCTTGTCAACTGGTAAGATTCTTTTTTTAGGACTAGCCTAGAGGGAGCCAGACAGTAAGCTGACCCATCTCCCATGCAGTATGGGAGGACATAGCTTTCCGATGCTGACAACCACTAGTTGTCTCACTTCACATTAGCTTTTATAAAGTTATAAAGAATAAACTTTTGTTGTATTAGCCTAGGTGCTAACATCTGGGTGTTGAGCTTTGTGGCTGGAGGTGTGTGAAGGATGTCTACTGTTTCATATAAAAGCATTAAATTAATATCTGTATTTTCTTCACCATTTCTCACTTCTACATTTTATCTGTCTTTGCAGCCTTCCAAGAGCCCAGAGCTTCCTAGGGGTTCTACAAGGCAGACAGACATTACTGCCATTGTATATATACCCTACAGGAGTATGACAGCTAACTTCCTCTGTTCTGTGCCATTAGTCAAGCCTCTTACATTTTTATTTCTGTCTTTCATACATTTATTGATTCTCTCTCCTACTGGGGGAAATTCCTGTTACCATTCATGTTTCGTGTTTTTATGATTGTTTGTTTTAACAGCATTATTGAGGTGTAATTTATATATAAAGAACGCACATATTTAATATGTACAATTTGATGAGTTTGGACATATGCAACACCTGTTATGCCATCACCGCCATCAAGGTAATAGACATATTCAACACTCCCAAAGTTTCCTTGTGTCCCTTTGTTTATTTTTTTGGCTTTTGTTTTTTATTTTGTTTTTGTGTTGTGGTAATATATTTAATATAAGATATACTCTCAACAAATTTTGAAGTTCACAATGCCATATTGTTAATTACAGGCACTATGTTAGATAGGAGATTTCTAGAAATTATTCATCTTACACAACAGAAACTTTATCCCCATTGAAAGACAACTCCCCACTTCCCTCATCCACTAGTGTATTCTCAGAGTCCATCAATAGATGAATGGATAAATATAGCAAATCCATATAATGGAATATTATTGAGCCTTAAAAAAGAAGAAACTACTCCCATTTACAACAACATGGATGAATCTGGAAGACATTATGCTAACTAAGTAAAATAAGCCAGTCACAGAAGGAAAAATACTGCATGTTCCACATATGAGGATACGACTTATTGGTTGTTCAGGAGTGTGTGTTCAATTTTCATGTTATTGTGAATTTTCTACCTTTCCTCTTGTTACTGATTTCCAGTTTCATATGGTTGTGGTCATAAGATATACTTGATATTCTTCCTGAATTTGTTGAGACTTGTTTCCTGGCTTAACATATAATCTATCCTAGAAAATATTTCTTCTACATTTGAGAAGAATGTGTATTCTGTTGCTAGGGATAGAATTTTCTGTTGATGTCTTCTAATTCCATTTGGTCAATAGTATTGTTCAAATCCACTGTTTCCTTGGTGATTTTCTGTCTAGATGATCTATCCATTATTGAGAGTGGAGTATAAAAGTCTCCAACTATTATTGTATTACTGGTTAATTCTCTTTTTAGTTGTGTTATTATTTGCTTCATATATACAGGTGCTCCAATGTCGTGTGCATAAATACTGACAATTATTGTATCTTTGGGATAAATCGACCCCTTTACCACTATAGAATGACCTTCTTTGTCTCTTTTGACCATTTTTGGCTTAAAGTCTATTTAGTCTAATATAAGTATAGCTAATTCTGCTTTCTTTTGGTTACCATTTGCTTCAATTATATTTTTCAATTATAATTTTGTATTGAGAAATATGCTTATAGTCTTAAGGGAGTTCCCTTGTATGTTATGATTTGTTTTTCTGTTGCTGTTTTCAAAATTCTCTCTTTGTCTTTGACTTTTGATGATTTAATTATAATGTGTCTTAGTGTAACCCTTTTCAATCTATTTGGACTCTTTGGGCCTAATGAATCTGGATGTCTACTTCTCTCTCCAAGTTTGGTAAGTTTGCAGCCATTATTGCTTTAAATTGACTTTCTGTCCCTTTCTCTTTCTCTTCTCCTTCTGGGATTCCCATAATGCATATGTTGCTTTTCTTAATGGTGTCCCATATGTCCTACAGGCTTTCTTCACTTTTTTTCATTCTTTTTTCTTTTTGCTTCTCTGACTGGAAAATTTTAAATGACCTATCTTTCAGTTCACTGATTCATTTTCTGCTTGGTTGAGTCTGTTGTTGAAGCTCTTGATTAAATTCTGAACTAAGTCATCGTATTCTTCATGTCTAAAATTTCTGTCTGAGGTTTTTTTTTTTTTTGGATGGTTGCTATTTCTTTGTTGAACTTCTCATTTTGTTTATGCACTTTTCCTAATTTCATTTAGTTGTGTGTTTGTGTGTTCTTGTTTTTCACTAAGCTTATTTAAAAGGATTATTCTGCATTTTCTGTCTGACAGTTCATAGATCTCCATTTCTTTAGAGTCAGTTATTGTAGCTTTATTAGTTTCCTTTGGTAATGTCATGTTTACCTGATTTTTCATGATCCTTGATTCCCTGCATTGGTATCTGTGCATTTGAGTTAGCAATCTCCTCTTCCAGAATTTACAGGCTTACTTCATCAGAGTAGACCTTCACCAGTCAGCACAGTTTGGGGGTATAAATGGGTCAGCTGGTAGCAACCATGGGCAAGTGGGTCTTGCTACTGTGATCTCTATTTGGATGAAACCTCTTCCTGTGCTCTGAGGTTACAGGGGGTGAATCTGGCTGTGTTCCATTGTTGGACGGACCTGCTGGCTAGGCCCCAAATTCTTATGGGGCTGTTGGGTTGGCTACCTGACCAGATGGGGCTCCTGGCTGTGCTCCAGGGTCAGGTAGGGCCACTAGCTGGTCTCTGTGATCACCTCTAGTTGGGCAATATTGCCGGCTATGTTCCATGGCAGTCTGGTACCACTAGTTGGACTCCACGATTGAGCAGGACTATGGGCTGGGCTCTACAATTGTTCCTGTACTGGTGGAATCCAGTCTGTGCTCCCCCAATCAGCTGATGCCACTGGCTGGACTTTGTCTTCAGGTGGGGCCACAGGCAGGGCTTTGTGGTCGGACAAGTCGGAGGCTGTATTCTACAATCAGGTGGTAATGTAGACTGTTCCGTGAAGTTGCCTGGGGCTGCAGAATTGGCTTTATGATAAGATGTGCCACTGGCTATGCTATGCTGTTGGGCAGGGTCACTGGCTGGGGTTTTTGGTTAGGATGGGCCTCCAGTTGTGTTCTGCGGTGAGGTGGGGCTGTAGACTGTCTCTGTGGTCAGTCAGGGTCACTGTCCAGCCTTCCTCATCAGCTGGGGCACAGGCTATGCTCCATGATTGAGTGGCATCACTGGCCAGCCTCCCTGCCTGGGCAAGGTTGCAGCTTGTGTTCAGCAATAGGGCAAGGCCATAGACTGGTCTCTGCTTTGAGGTGGGGCTGTTGGCTGGGTGTTTCAGCTGGGTGGTACCATAGGCTGGGTTCTGAGGCTGTTCAGGGTCACTATCCAGGCTCCTTATTGTTTGGTGTCAGAGGTTTCCTTAACAGTTGGGCAGGAATGCTGGACTGGCTCTTTGTCCAAAGGCAGCTGTTGGATAGTTTCTGTAGATGCTAAGGTTTTTTGGCCTGGCTTCTTGGATTGGTAGGATTGGAAGCTACACTCAGCATTTTGGAGAATCTGCAAATTTGCTTTCTTACCCAAGCAGTGTTGTAGAATAGGCTTCACAGCTGGTACAGCTTGTTGGCTTGGGACACAAATCAGGCAGAACTGCTAATTGAGCTACATGGCCAAATGGGGCCACCAGTTTTGCTCTGGAGATAGGCAGAGCCACTGGCTGTGAGCTCTGCTTTGGTGCCAGTGCAAGTGTAGCTGTAGGATGGGGTCCATGGATGCCCACTTTCTCTGGCTAGGCTTCTGGAACAGGTGGGATTGAAGGCTCTAGTCTGCAGTTGGACAGAACTTCAAATTTGCTTCCTTGCCCAGGCAGAGCTATAGAACAGTCTCCATGGCTGTTATAGCTTATTGACTGGGACCTGAATCAGGCAGCAATTTCCACCAAGCTCTCTGGCCATACAGGGGCACTGACTTGACTGCAGATGGGCAGAACCACTAGCTGGAATCTTTGCTCAGAGACCACTGCAATTGCAGTTGTAGGATGGGTTATACAGCTATACAGGTTCTCTGACCAGGCTTCTCATTTGGGCAATACTGGAGGCTATACTCAGCAGTTGAATGGGGCTTCAAATTTGCTTCCCTGCCTGGACAGGGCTGTAGATTGGGCTCCATGGCCAGTACAGCTCATTGACTGGGGATACAAATCAGGTAGAACTGCCCACCAAGCTCTCTGGTCATCTGGGGATACTGGCTTAGCTCTGCACATGGCAGAGTAACGAGCTGAAATCTCTGCTTGGTTGCTGCTGTTAAGGAGGAATGTAGTTCACCAAGATCTAGTCATTGGTTGCTGTAAGCTTCATTCCACTTCTCCATCTCTATCTCATTCCCAAAAGTCAACTCTCACAGGCTCCCCCAGTGACTCACGTGAGGCCTCTCAGGAAGTATCCTTCAATCCTGGAGGGCCTGGGTATCCACTTGGGTTCTCTTTTTCCTACTGGAGAAACCATGGGCCCAAGGGGACCTTCTCAGTGTAGTGCTGTGCCAAACTAGGGGAGGGGTAATGGGTTCAAAGTGAAATGGCTCCTCTTATCCTCTAATGTGATCCTTCCTGGTCTCTGTGATCCGGGGGGTTGCTTAAGCCTCACTCTCAGGTTGTGGGATTTTCTAAATGTTGTCTTGTTTATTAACAGTTGTTAGTTAGTATTCTTGTGAGGGGGACTGAAGTCAGGAATGACCCATCTTGATGACCCTGGGTATCATCTCTTGTTCAAGGGGTCAGAAACAACTCCATACCTTCACAAGTTGTGGGTTAAGAATTGGGCTTTATTGAGAAAGGAGGAAACTCAGAATGCCAGGTTAGCAAAACAGAAAATCATGTGCTCGTCAAGTTTTATTGAATTATATTTTATATATCATACATTCATATCATATAATTCACCCATTTAAAGTGTACAAACCAATGGTTTTAAGTGTATTCATATATATGTGCCACCATCACTACAGTCAATTTTTATCACCTCAAAAATATTTCATACTTTTTAGCTATGACCCCCTAGTCCCCCACATACTGCAACCCTTTGCAACCACTCATCAACTTTTTGTCTCTATAGATTCCCCCGTTCTGGACATTTAATATAAATGGAACCATGTAATATTTGGTCTTTTGTGACTGGTTTCTTTCTCTAAGCCTGATGCTTCAAGGTTCATCCATGTTGTGACATGTATCAGTACTTCATTCATTTTATTGGTAAATAATATTTCATTGAATGGATATACCATGCTTTGTTTATCCATTCATCAATTGATAAACATTTGGACTGTTTCTACCTTTCGAGTATGATGAATAATATTACTACAAATAATAATGTAAAAGTTTATGTTGAAATAGGTTTTCATTTCTATTGGGTATATACATAGGGGTGAGATTGCTTGAGTCTTATGGTAATTCCATGATTCATCATTCGAGGAGCAACCAGAATGTTTTCCAAAATGGCTGCACCATTTGACAGTCTCATTAGCAGTGCATAAGGCCTCCCATTTCCCTATATCTTTGCCAATACTTATTGTTTTTTTTATTATTTTTATTATTTTTAAATTTAGCTATCTCAGTGGGTATTTTTATATGATATGAGATAAGAGCAAACTTCATTCCTTTGTATGTAGCTATCTAGTCATATTAGCACTTTTTGTTGAGACAACTTTTCTTTCCCCATTGAAGAGTAAGGGGACCTTCATTAAAAATCAGTTTTTTGACCCATATGACCATGGACATATGGGTCTATTACATGTTATTCTCATGTTCACCCCCCAAATACTAATTACAATTCATCACCACACACACGTGTCTAATTATCCCTTTCACCCTCTTCCATTCCCTCTTCCCCTCTGGTAACCACCAATCCAATCTCTGTCTCTATGTGTTTGTTGTAGTTTTTATCTACTACTTAATGAGGGGGATCCTACAGTATTTGACTTTCTCCCTCTGTCTTATATCTCTTAGTATAATACCCTCAATGTCCATCTATGTTGTCACAAATGGCTGGATTTCATCATTTCTTATGGCTGAGTAGTATTCCATTGTGTATATACACCACATCTTCTTCATCAATTCCTCCCTTGCTGGGCACTTGGGTTGCTTCCAATTCTTGGCTATTGTGAATAATGCCAAAAACAGGGGTGCATATATCTTTATGCATTGGTGATTTCATGTTTTTTGGGTAAATACCCAGCAGTGGAATAGCTGGATTGCATGGTAGTTCTATCATTAATTTTTTGAGGAATCTCCATACTGTTTTCCATAGTGGCTGCACCAGTTTGCACTCCCACCAGCAGTATATGAGAGTTCCCATCTCTCCACATCCTCTCCAACACTTATTGTTTCCTGTCTTGTTAATTATAGCCATTCTGATGGGCATGAGGTGATATCTCATTGTATTTTTGATTTGCATTTCCCTGATAGTTAATGATGTTGAACATCTTTTCATGTGCCTGTTGGTCATCTGAATATCTTCTTTGGAAAAATATCTGTTCAGGTCTTTTGCCAATTTTTTAAACCCAATTTTAGCAATCGGGTAGTTAGTTTTTTTGTTGTTGAGCTGTATGAGTTCTTTACATATTTTGGAGATTAACCTCTTATCAGATATATGGTTTGCAAATATCTTCTCCCAGTTGTTAGGTTGTCTTTTCATTTTGTTGATGGTTTCCTTTGCTGTGCAGAAGATTTTAGTTTGATGTAGTCCCATTTGTTTATTTTTTCTATTCTTTCTCTTGCCCGGTCAGACAAAGTACTTGAAATTATGTTGCTAAGATCAATGTCAAAGAGCGTACTGCCTATGTTTTCTTCTAGAAGTTTCATAGTTTCAGGTCTTACATTCAAGTCTTTAATACATTTTGAGTTAATTTTTGTGTATGGTGTAAGATAATAGTCTACTTTCATTTTTTTGCGTGTGGCTGTCCAGTTTTCACAACACCATTTGTTGAAGAGACTTTCCTTTCTGCGTTGTATGTTCTTGGCTCCTTTGTTGAATATTAGCTGTCCATAGATGTGTGGGTTTATTTCTGCGCTTTTGATTCTATTCCATTGATCTGTGTGTCTGTTTTTCTGCCAGTACCATACTGTTTTGGTTACTATAGCTTTTGTAGTATATTTTGAAATCAGGGAGTGTGATACCTCCAGCTTTGTTCTTTTTTCTCAGGATTCCTTTGGTTATTCGGAGTCTTTTGTTGTTCCATATAAATTTTAGGATTCTTTGTTCTATTTCCATGAAAAACGTTGTTGGAACTTTGATAGGGATTGCACTGAATCTATAGATTGCTTTGGGGGACATGGACATCTTAAATAGGTTAATTCTTCCAATCCAAGAGCCTGGAATATCTTTCCATTTCTTTGTGTCTTCTTCAATTTCTTTCAGCATGTTTTATAGTTTTCAGTGTACAGATCTTTCACCTATGGGTTAATTTTATTCCTTGGTATTTTATTCTTTTTGTTGCAATTGTAAATGGGATTGTATTCTTAATTTCTCTTTCTGCTACTTCATTGTTAATGTATAGAAATGCAACTGATTTTTGTATGTTGATTTTGTGTCCTGCAACTTTACCGTATTCATTATTACTTCTAAAAGTTCTCTGGTGGATTAATTAGGGTTTTTTACGTATAAAATCATGTCATCTGCAAATAGTGACAGTTTCACTTCTTCTTTTCCATTTTGGATCACATTTATTTCCTTTTCTTGCCTGATTGCTCTGGCGAGGACTTCCAATACTATGTTAAATAGGAGTGGTGAGAGTGGGCCTCCTTGTCTGGTTCCTGCTCTTAGAGGGATAGCTTTTAGTTTTTCACCATTGAGGATGATATTAGCTGTGGGTGTGTCACATATGGCCTTTATTATGTTGAGGTACTTTCCTTCTATATCCATTTTATTCAGAGTTTTTATCATAAATTTATGCTGTATCTTGTCAAATGTTTTCTCTGCATCTATTCAGATGATCACGTGATTTTTATTCTTCATTTTATTAATGTGATGTTGATTGATTTGCTAATGTTGAGCCATCCCTGCATCCTTGGAATACATCCCACTTGATCATGGTGTATGATCTTTCCAATGTATTGTTGTATGTGATTTGCTAGTATTGTTGAGGATTTTTGCATCAATGTTCATCAGTGATATTGGCCTGTAATTTTCTTTTTTCGTGTTGTCCTTGTCTGGTATTTGTATCAGGATAATGTTGACTTCATAGAATGAGTTAGGGAGCTTCCCCTCCTCTTCAATTTTTTGGAAGAGTTTGAGAAGGATAGGTATTAAGTCTTCTTTGAATGTTTGGTAAAATTCACCAGGGAAGCAATCTGGTCCTGGACTTTTATTTCGGGGAGGTTTCTGGTTACCATTTCGATCTCCTTACTGGTGATTGGCCTATTCAAATTCGCCATTTCTTCTTGATTCACTTTTGGAAGGTTGTATGATTCTAAGAATTTATCCATTTCTTCCAGATTGTATTGTTGGCATATAGCTTTTCATAGTATTCTCTTATAATCTTTTGTATTTCTGAGGTGTCTGTTGCAATTTCTCCTCTTTCATTTCTGATTTTACTTATTTGAGCTTCTCTCTTTTTTTCTTGGTGAGTCTAGGTAAAGGTTTGTCAATTTTGTTTATCTTTTCAAAGAACCAGCTCTTGGTTTTATTAATTTTTTTATTTCTGCTCTGATTTTTATTATTTCTCTTCCTGTACTGATTTGGGGCTTTTTTTGTTCTTCTTTTTCCAGTTCCTTTAGGTGCATTGTTAGACTATTTATTTGAGATTTTTCTTGTTTGTTGAGTTAGACCTATATCACAATAAACTTCCCTCTTACAGCTTTTGCTGTATCCCATAAATTCTGACATGTCATATTTTCATTTTCGTTTGTCTCCAGGTATTTTGTAATATCTTCTTTGATGTCTTTGTTGACCCAATCGTTGTTCAGTAGCATTTTGTTTAATCTCCACATATTTGTGGCTTTTCTGATTTTCTTCCTATAGGTGATTTATAGTTTCATACCTTTGTGGTCAGAAAAGATGCTTGGTATTAATTCATACTTCTTAAATTCATGGAGACTTGTTTTGTGGCCTAATATGTGATCAATCCTGGAGAATGTTCCATGTGCATTTCAAAAGAATATGAGTTCTTCAGTTTTTGGATAGAATGTTCTGTATATATCTCCTAGATCCGTCTGTTCTAGTGTGTCATTTAAGGGCAATGTTTCCTTGATGATCTTCTGTTTGGATGATCTATCCATTGGTGTAAGTGGAGTGTTAAAGTCCCCTACTATTATTGTGTTACTGTCTATTTCTGTTTTTATGTCTGTTAATAATTGCTTTATATATTTAGGTGCTCCTACATTGGGTGCACAGGTATTTACAAGTGTTATATCCTCTTATTGCATCGTTCCCTTGATCATTATATAGTGTCCTTCTTTGTCTCTTTTTACCATTTTGGTTTGAAAGACCATTTTGTCTGATATGAGTATTGCTGCCCCAGCTTTCTTTTCATTGTCATTTGCATGGAGTATCTTTTTTCATCCCTTCACTTTCACTTTGTGAGTGTCTTTAGATCTGAATTGTGTCTCTTGTATGCGGTGTATATATTGGTCTTGTTTTTTTAATCCAGTCAGCCACCTTATGCTTTTTGATTGGAGCATTTAGTCCATTGACATTTAAAGTAGCTATTGGTAACTATGTGCTTACTGTCATTTTTTAAATTTTTTCTCTTGGTGGTTTAGTAGTTCTTCTCTGATCCTTTCTTCTTCTCTTGCTCTCATCCCTTGTGGTTTGATGGCTTTCTTTAGTATTATGTTTGGGTTCCTTTCACTCAGTTTTTTGTGTATTTACTATAAGTTTCTGGTTTGTGATTACCATGGAGATCATATACAGTAACCTACGTATATAACAATCTATATTAGATTGATGGTGTCTTTAGTTTTACCTGTATCTGAAAGCTCTACTCTTTAACTCCCCTCCTCCCACATTTTATGATTTTGATATCATATCTAACTTCTTTTTTTGTGCGTTTGTCTCCATTACCCACTTATCATGGAAATAGATAGTTTTTCCTATTTGTGGTCTTCTCTTTTCACCTTAAATAAGTCCCTTTAGCATTTCCTGTAGTAATGGTTTCTTGGTGACAAACTCTTTTAAATTTTGCTCGTCTGTGAAACTTTTTTTTCTTCTTTCATTTTGAATGATTATCTTGTTGGGTAGAGTATTCTTGGCTGTAAATTTTTGCCTTTTAGCACTTCAAGTATATCGTGCCACTCCCTTCTAGCCTGTAAGGTTTCTGCTGAGAAGTCAGCTGATAGCCTTATGGCATTTCCTTTGTATGTAACTTGTCTTTCTCTTGTGGCTTTTAGGATTCTCTCTTTATCTTTAATTCTGGACATTTTAATTATGATGTGTCTTGGTGTGGGCCTCTTTGGGTTTATCTTCTTTGGTGCTCTCTGTGCTTCCTGTACCTAGATATCTGTTTTCTTCCTTGGGTCAGGGAAGTTTTCAGCTATTATTTCTTCAAATAGATTCTCTGCCACTTTGTCTCACTCTTCTCATTCTGGGGCAAATATAACATCGATGTTAGTGCCCTTGATGTTGTCCCAGACGTACCTTAGACTGTCCTCACTCTTTTTAACTCTTTTTTCTTTAATCTGTTCAGTTTGGGTGATTTCTTCTAGTCTTCCATCCAGCTCGCAGATCCCTTCTTCTGTATCCTCTACTCTGCTTTTGAGTCCCTCTAGTGAATTTTTCATTTTCAGTATTGTATTCTTCATTTCTGATTGGTTCTTTTTTATATCTTCCATTTCTTTGTTGATGTTCTCACTGAGTTCATCTATTCTTCTCCCAAGATCAGTGAGCCTCCTTACCACTCTTTGTTTGAACTCTCTGTCAGGTAGGTTGCTCATTTGTTTCATCTAGTTCCTTTTCTGGGGTTTTATCCTGTTCCCTTACTAGTAGCTTATTCCTTTGCCTCCTCATTTTGCCACTTTCCCTGTGTTTGTGTCTATGTATTAGGTAGGTCAGCTACATCTCCTGCTCTTGGAGAGGTGACCTTATATAAATCATGCCTTATGAGGCCCAGCAGTGTGCTTCCCTCAGTTCTGAATGTTCCAGGAGTGACCCCTATTTGGGCTATGTGTGTCCTTCTGTTGTGGCATGGTTGCTCTTGCTGTAGGTACCCAGGGAGGCTGAGCTGTCCCCCTGGCCATCTGTTGTAATGCTCAGCTGCTTGTAGTTGTTATGGGCCCTTCAGTCTCTTTATTGGATATGGGGAGACCCAGCACAGTTGGCTGCAAGGTCTAACAGCAAATTCCTGTTGCAGTATTTCTATTAAATGAGTAGGACCTCACAATGGCAGGTTTTTAGGCTCAGGAGCTTACAATTTCTATAAGCCTCCAGTCTTTAAGGCTCTTGTCAGCTCTCTGAGGATTGCAGCTGGGGGGGGCTGGCCTCAGGCACAGGAGCATCCAATTGTTTCAGGTTTTGGAAGGTGGGGCCAAGCCCCTATGTGGCTCTTTAAGAAGCACAAGACTTCTTCAGCTGACATGCCCCACTGCCCACAGGTCCACAAACACAGTCAACACAGTCTTGCCCCATGCATGTGCCCCAACCTCCTGAAGTGGACCCAGTCTCTCCAAGGTGGAAGCCCCACACACTCCACCACTGCCCAACATTCTCCACCCACTCCTTGCACATGCGCTGCCCCACAGAGGTGGGCCCACTCACCAGGCTGCAGAGAATCTAGGCAGTTCACTTAGTAAGCCCACAAGTTTCCCAAGGGCTTATTGTTGGGTGGGGCCAGTCCCAGGGTAGGCTGCCTGCCCTGGCTGAGCTGGATTAAATTGGTGCTGTAGTGGGTGCAGCTGACCCTGGGCTAGCAGGCCAGGGGAAGAACTCCAATGGCACCTGCCAGCATCTACATCAGCATGCCAACACCAGGTCACAACCATGCCCGCCACCAATGTCCCAGTCACTGGAGAGGTCTCACCTCTCACAGAGATGCACTCAGAGCCTATCAGGTGAGTCTCTGTTCACCAAAGGACTGTGCACCTTTCTTTCTGGTGATTTTAGGTTGCTTTCTACAATGGGTGAATTTGCATGTGGGCGCTTTATGAGTCAGCTTTAATTTCTTTGTGAACCAGCTTTTCTGGGGGTATGCCCCAATGTTGTTAGTAGCAAGCAAAGTCAGATATTATTCCACTCATCTCAGTTGTGCTGGGTCCAAAAAATGCCTAGTGGGCCTGCTCCCCAGTTCAGGGCCCCCACTCCTCCAGGGAGGGCTGCGTACCTTTGGGTTGCTCCCCAGTGGCCGTGAAGCTTTGCTGCTTGTGAGGGTGGCATTTTTTTCTCTCCATAAGGGAATTTCTGCCTCTTCTACCATGATTAGGATTGTCGTTTATTGCAGGGGTTCTTCTTATCCAGTTTTCAGTTGTCTCTCAGGGGTGATTTTTCCAAGAGTAGTTGTAAATTTGCTGCGTCCATGGGAAGAGGTGAGTTCAGAGTCTGCCTACCCCGCCATCTTGACTTCTCTCCACACTTTCTTGATTATCATTGCTTTGTAGCATGTTTTGAAATTGGGAAGTGTGGATTCACTTACTTTGTTCTCTATAAGATTATTGATTCTATTCTGAGTCTTTTGAAATTCCATATGAATTTTGGAATCTGCTTGGCCATTTCTACAAAGAAGTCAACTGGGATTCTCGTAGAGATTACGTTGAATCTGTAGATTTGAAGAGTATTGCCATCTTAATAATATTAAGTCTTCTGATAGTGAATATGGGCTGTTTTTTATTTAAGGTTTCATAGCTTTCAGAGTATACATTTATGTTTCTTTAGTTAAATACATTCTTAAGCACCTTATTCTTTTGGATAATATGATAAATGGAATTGTTATGTTAATTTCTTTTTTGCACTGTTCATTGCAAATATATTGGAAAACACTTAGTTTTCATATGTTGACCTTATAACCTGCAATTTTCTTTAATTTATTTACTAGTTCAACTAGATTTTTAGTGGATCTGTAGAATTTTCTATATATAAGATCACGCCATCTGCAAATAGAGGTAGTCTGCTTCTTTGTTTCCAATTTGGATGTCTTTTATTTCTTTTTCTTTCCTGATTGTCATGGCTGTTCTCCACTCATATTCATCCATGGAGAGCTGAGTAGAATCCAGAGACATCATCTGGACATGCTGTGGATCTCTGTTCAGTGGAAGGTCCTCTTCTCTCTGAGGAACTACCTTTTTAAAAAGTAAGCAGGGGCCTGACCCCATGGCCAGAGTGGTTAAGACTCTGCACTTTCTGCTTTGGCAGTCCAGGCTCGCAGGTTCGGATCCCGGGTGCAGACCTACTCTGTTCATCAGCCATGCTGTGGATGCATTCCACATATAAAGTAGAGGAAAATTGGCACAGATGTTATCTCAGGGCTAATCTTCCTCAAGCAAAAAATAACAAAACACAAAAGAGGAAGATTGGCAACGGATGTTAGCTCAGGGCCAATATTCCTCACCAGAAAAAAAAAAAAAGTAAGTAAAAGGATTATACACACTGTTTGGCTCTTATATTCTGCTTTAGAGAACTAGCAATATTCCATTATCTGAGATGAAATATCTTAAAATCCATGGAGTTTTATCCCCTGGAGCCTGAAGAAAGCTGGTCTTGGTGGAAAATCCTTTACTCTAGGAAAGGGAAACATGACCCTGCTGATTTCTTGTCCATAACACCCAGAGTGAGGTCTTGAGTCTCTTCTGCTTATTGCACCAAACTAGAAGTGAATAACATAGAATATTCATTGATACAGCAAATAATGTTTGCTTATTACTTATTACTGCATTATTTTCTTTTCTTGAAGCAGGCCTTGTGAATATTTTTTGTTTTGTAAATTTATGTAACCTCCAGGAGATGTGAAATCTAACCTTTAAAAAAAAAACAAGATTTTATCAACAGAATATCTCTTTATTACTTTTACGATTTTGCAAATTTAGGTATTCTGAGTAGCCTTATCCCAATACTATTTCGAGGTTATACAGGTGATCAGTAAACTTTGAAAGACATACACATACATACACACACCTACCCATTTATGGATTTATTTACATAAGTCAGAGATACAATATTTTGCAGCACTTTTTCTTGCAAATGATAACTCCAATTTATGTTAACTCCTACATTCTGTTAATCTATTTATGGCTCTAAATGAAAAATATCTTGGATTCTTTTACTAGGAAACGTTTTACATAATAAGGATTGGTTTCTACCTACTTTCACCATTGTATGTGTCTCTCCCATCTATCAACATCCACTCCAGAGGAACTACTTGTTTCTTTGATCTCTGAACACGCTGTGTTCATTCTGTCTTTATACCATGCCATTCCTGACCTACAAGCCCTTCCTATACCTTAAGATTTGACTAAGCTTCACCCTCTCTTTTTATTGTATTTCATATTCCCTCTCATCTATGGAACCTTCCGTCAGTTTATGGGCATCACTCCCTCTTTTGCATACTCATTGATTCAATCATATAACATTCATGAAGTATTGTATTTCTTTAATCATACTATAATGCAGTTGCTGCACCCTACTCACAATTAGATTAGAGCATTATTAAAAAACACAATACTTCAGGGGCTGGCCCAGTGATGCAGTGGTTAAGTGCGCACACTCTGCTGTGGTGTCCAGGGTTTGCAAGTTCAGATCCTGGGTGCACGCTGATAGAGTACTTGTCAAGCCACTCTGTGGTGGCATCCCATGTAAAGTAGAGGAAGATGGGCATGGATGTTAGCCTAGGGCCCATCTTCCTTAGCAAAAAAAGAGGAGGATTGGTATCAAATGTTAGCTCAGGGCTGATCTTTCTCACACACACACACAAAAAACATAATACTTCATGAATGTTAATTAAACTGTAATGTAGGATCTGTTAAACACCAAACAAAAAATTGTGTGTATATGCATATGTAATATATGCATGTACATATATATGCATACATGTAATATGTATGTGTTTACAGCATGGCCTTTAAAAAGTATCAAGTATTCTTTTACTGTACATTATCAATAAACTATATATATACATACTATATATATATACACACAAACATAAATGTATATATTTTGTATGTATGTGTGTATATATATATCCTATTCATAACGGACAATAAAAACACTCTTGATACTTATTAAAGGACATGTTGTAAATGTTGCCTCTCCATGGAGCACAAGGGTCCATATAGAAATCCTTGCCACCAGGGAAAGAGCATGAGCAAGAGGGTCTCTCTAGTCTTATCATCTGTTCATAGCATCTCTAAGTCAACTTGGCTGATAATTCCTGGGAATCTGTGCAAGTCTTGATCTATTTAATGTTGAATTCAATTGATCAAAATACATTATGTGAAGTACCTTCAAGAGAGGCAAAAACTAAGAGTTAATGAGAACTGGAATTTCATTGACTTTAGCAGCAGGAGACAACTAAAGCCACACACAAACCCATTTATCATAGGCAAACTTAATGCCATCTTTAGAAGCTTTCTTTATCCAATCTTAATCTGATGGTTCTTAAGAGGTAATATGTGGAGGGGCGGAGTCAAGATGGCGGCGTAGGCAGACTCTGAACTCACCTCCTCCCGTGGACACAGCCAATTTACAACTACTCGTGGAAAAATTACCCCTGAGACAGAACTGAAAACTGGATAAGAGGAACTCCTGCAACAACGGACAATCCTAACTGGGGTAGAAGAGGCAGAGACTCCCTTCTGGAGAGGAAAAACGCTGCCTTCACAAGCCGCCAGCTTCATGGCGGCAGGGAGCAGCTCACAGGTAGGCACCCTCCCTGGAGGCGCGGGGTCCTGAGCCGGGGAGCGCCCCCGCTGTGGGCATTTTGTGGACCCAGCACAATCGACACCAGTGGCATAATATCTGACCTTGCCTGCTACTAAAGCATTGGGGAGCACCCCCAGAAAACCCGGTTCACAAAGAAACTAAAACAGGCTCTTAAAGGGCCCGCGCACAAACTCACCCGTTCCAGAAAGCATCCTAAAATCACCAGAAAGAAAGGTGCACAGTGCTTCGGTGACAAGAGACTCACCTAATAGGCCCTGAGTGCATCTCGGTGAGGGGTGAGACTTCTCCAGGGACTGGGACATTGGCGGCGGCCATTGTTGTGGCCTGGTGTGAGCGTGCTGACACAGACGCCATTGGAGTTTTCCCTGAGACCTGCTAGCCCAGGGTCTGCTCCACCCGCTAGAGCACCGATTTAATCCAGCTCAGCCAGGGCAGGCAGCCCACCCTAGAGACTGGCCCCACCCAACAACAAGCCCTCAGGCAACGTGTGGGCCTGCATAGATTGGTGATTGGATTCTCTGCAGCCTGGCAACTGAGCTGACTTGAGCGGGGCAGGGTGTGCACAAGGAGCGGGTGGAGAGTGCGGGGTGGTGGCAGAGTGTGTGGGGCTCCCGCCGTGGAGAGACTGGGTCCGCTTGGGGAGGTCGGGGCGCTCACACGGGGTAGGACTGTGTTGACTGTGTGTGTGGACCTGTGGGCAACAGGGCTTGTCAGCTGCAGAAGACTTGTGCTTCTCAAAGACCCACATAGGAGGTTTGCCCCACCTTCCAAAGCCTGAAACAATTGGGTGCTCCTGTGCCTGAGGGCAGCCCCACCCAGCTGCAATCCTCAGAGAGCTGACAAGAGACCTGATAGGCTAGAGGTTTACAGCAATTGTAAGGCCCTGAGCCTAACAACCTGTCACAGTGGGGGCCTACTCACTTAAAAGAAATACTGCAACACAAATGTGGTATTAGAACTTACAGCCAACTGTGCTGGGGATCCCCACACCTGATAAAGAGACTGAAGGGCCCACAACAACTACAAGCAGCTGAGCATTACAACAGCTGGCCAGGAGCATAACTCAGCCTCCCTGGGCGCCTATAGGGAGAGCTAACAGGCCACAATAGAAGGACACACGTAGCCCACATAGGGGCCACCCCTGGAACATTGAGAACTGAGGGAAGCACACTGGAAACCTCCTAAGGCATCACTTACATAAGGTCACCTATCCAAGAGCAGGAGACGTAGCTGACCTACCTAATATGTAGACACAAGCACAGGGAAAGAGGTAAAATGAGGAGGCAAAAGAATACATTCCAAGTAAGGGAACAGGACAAAACCCCAGAAAAGGAACTAAGTGAAACAGAAATGAGCAACCTACCTGACAGAGAGTTCAAACTAAGAGTGTTAAGGATGCTCACAGATCTGGGGAGAATAATAGATGAACTCAGTGAGAATGTCAACAAAGAAATGGAAGATATAAAAAAGAACCAATCAGAAATGAAGAATACAATACTGGAAATGAAAAACTCATTAGAGGGACTCAAAAGCAGAGTAGAGGATACAGAAGAACGGATCAGTGAGCTGGAAGAAAGACTAGAAGAAATTACCCAAGGTGAACAGGTAAAAGAGAAAAGAATTAAAAAGAGTGAGGACAGTCTAAGGGACCTCTGGGACAACATCAAGCGCACTAACATCCGTGTTATAGGTGTCTCGGAAGGAGAAGAGCGAGACAAGGGGGCAGAGAATCTATTTCAAGAAATAATAGATGAAAACTTCCCTAACCTAAGGAAGGAAACAGACATCCAGGTACAGGAGGCACAGAGAGCCCCAAACAAGATAAACCCAAAGAGGCCCACACCAAGACACATCATAATCAAAATGTCCAGAATTAAAGATAAAGAGAGAATCCTAAAAGCCGCAAGAGAATGTCAAGTTATGTACAAAGGAAACCCCATAAGGCTATCAGCTGACTTCTCTGCAGAAACCTTACAGGCTAGAAGAGAATGGCACGATATATTTAAAGTGCTAAAAGGAAAAAACTTACAGCCAAGAATACTCTATCCAGCAAGGTTATCGTTCAAAATGGAAGGAGAGATCAAAATTTTCCCAGATAAGCAAAAATTAAAGGAGTTTGTCACCAAGAAACCAGTGTTACAAGAAATGTTAAAGGGACTGACTTAAGGGGAAAAGAGAAGACCACAAATAGGAAAAATTATCTATTTCCACGATTAGAATGTAATGGATACAAATGCACAAAAAAGAGGTTAGATATGATATCAAAAACGTAAAAGGAGGGAGGAGGGGAGTTAAAGAGTACAGCTTTCAGACAGAGGTCAAACTAAAGTGACCATCAATTCTGTATAGAAGAAGAAAGGAACAGAGAAGGACTACTAAAACACTGAGGAAAAAAAAAAAAAGTTAAAAAATGGCAGTAAGTACATACTTATCAATAGCTACTTTAAACGTCAATGGACTAAATGCCCCAATTAAAAGGCATAGGGTGGCTGACTGGATAAAAAAACAAGACCCATATATATGCTGCATACAAGAGACACACTTCAGACCTAAAGACACTCACAAACTGAAAGTGAAGGGATGGAAAAAGATACTCCACGTAAATGGCAATAAAAGAAAGCTGGGGTAGCAGTACTCATATCAGACAAAATAGACTTTAAAACAAAAACTGTAAAAAGAGACAAAGAAGGGCATTACATAATGATCAAGGGAACAATCCAACAAGAGGATATAACACTTGTAAATATCTATGCACCCAATGTAGGTGCACCTAAATACATAAAGCAATTATTAACAGACATAAAAACAGAAATAGACAGTAACACAGTAATAGTAGGGGACTTTAACACTCCACTTACACCAACGGATAGATCATCCAAACAGAAAATCAATAAGGAAACATTGGCCTTAAACGACACACTACAACAGATGGACCTAGTAGATATATACAGAGCATTCCATCCAAAAACCGAAGAATACACGTTCTTTTCAAATGCACATGGAACATTCTCCAGAATTGATCACATGTTAGGCCACAAAACAAGTCTCCATAAATTTAAGAAGATTGAAATAATACCAAGCATCTTTTCTGACCACAACGGTATGAAACTAGAAATCAACTATAGGAAGAAAATCAGAAAAGCCACAAATACATGGAGATTAAACAAAATGCTACTGAACAATGACTGGATTAACGAAGAAATCAAAGAAGAAATCAAAAAATACCTGAAGACAAATGAAAATGAAAATACGACATGCCAGAATTTATGGGATACAGCAAAAGCAGTTCTAAGAGGGAAGTTTATAGCGGTACAGGCCTATCTCAAGAAACAAGAAAAATCTCAAATAAACAACCTAAAAATGCACCTAAAGGAACTGGAAAAAGAAGAACAAACAAAGCCCAAAATCAGTAGAAGAAGGGAAATAATAAAAATCAGAGCAGAAATAAATGAAATAGAGACCAAAAAAAAATAGAAAAAATTAATAAAACCAAGAGCTGGTTCTTTGAAAAGATCAACAAAATAGACAAACCTTTAGCTAGACTCACCAAGAAAAAAAGAGAGAAGGCACAAATAAGTAAAATCAGAAATGAAAGAGGAGAGGTTACAACAGACACCTCAGAAATACAAAAGATTATAAGAGAATACTATGAAAAACTATATGCCAACCAATTCGACAATCTGGAAGAAATGGATAAATTCTTAGAATCATACAACCTTCCAAAACTGGATCAAGAAGAAGTAGAGAATTTGAATAGACCAATCACCAGTAAGGAGATCGAAACAGTAATCAAAAACCTCCCCAAAAATAAAAGTCCAGGACCAGACGGCTTCCCTGGTGAATTCTACCAAACATTCAAAGAAGACTTAATACCTATCCTTCTCAAACTCTTCCAAAAAATTGAGGAGGGGGGGAAGCTCCCTAACGCATTCTACAAAGCTGACATTAGCCTGATACCAAAACCAGACAAGGACAACACAAAAAAAGAAAATTACAGGCCAATATCACTGGTGAACATCGATGCGAAAATCCTCAACAAAATACTAGCAAATCGCATACAACAATACGTTAAAAAGATTATACACCATGATCAAGTGGGATTTATTCCAGGTATGCAGGGATGGTTTAACATTCGCAAATCAATCAATGTAATACACCACATTAATAAAATGAAGAACAAAAATCACATATCACATAATCATCTCAATAGATGCAGAGAAAGCATTTGACAAGATCCAGCATCCATTTATGATAAAAACTCTGAATAAAATGGGGATAGAAGGAAAGTACCTCAACATAATATAGACCATCTATGAGAAACCCACAGCTAATATCATCCTCAATGATGAAAAACTGAAAGCTATCCCTCTAAGAACAGGAACCAGACAAGGATGCCCACTGTCACCACTCCTATTTAACATAGTATTGGAAGTCCTAGCCAGAGCAATCAGGCAAGAGAAAGAAATAAAAGGGATCCACATTGGAAAGGAAGAAGTGAAACTGTCACTATTTGCAGATGACATGATTTTATATATAGAAAACCCTAAAGAATCCACCAGAAAACTTTTAGAAGTAATAAACGAATATGGTAAAGTTGCAGGATACAAAATCAACATACAAAAATCAGTTGCATTTCTGTACACTAACAACGAAGTAGCAGAAAGAGAAATTAAGAATACCATCCCATTTACAATTGCAACAAAAAGAATAAAATACCTAGGAATAAACTTAACCAAAGAGGTGAAAGATCTGTACACTGAAAACTATAAAACATTTCTGAAAGAAATTGAAGAAGACACAAAGAAATGGAAAGATATTCCATGCTCTTGGATTGGATGAATTAACATAGTTAAGATGTCCATACTTCCTAAAGCCATCTATAGATTCAATGCAATCCCTATCAAAGTTCCATCAACATTTTTCACAGAAATAGAACAAAGAATCCTAAAATTCATATGGAACAACAAAAGACCCCGAATAGCTAAAGGAATCCTGAGGAAAAAGAACAAAGCTGGAGGTATCACACTCCCTGATTTCCAAATATACTACAAAGCTATAGTTACCGAAACAGCATGGTACTGGCACAAAAACAGACACACAGATCAATGAAATAGAATCGAAAGCCCCGAAATAAACCCACACATCTATGGACAGCTAATCTTTGACAAAGGAGCCAAGAACATACAATGGGGAAAAGAAAGTCTCTTCAACAAATGGTGTTGGGAAAACTGGATAGCCATATGCAAAAAAATGAAAGTAGATCCTTACCTTACACCATACACAAAAATTAACTCCAAATGGATTAAAGACTTGAATGTAAGACCTGAAAATGTGAAACTTCTAGAAGAAAACATAGGCAGTACGCTCTTCAACATAGGTCTTAGCAACATCTTTTCAAACACCACATCTGACCCGTCAAGAGAAAGAATAGAAAAAATAAACAAATGGGACTACATCAAACTAAAAAGCTTCTGCACAGCAAAGGAAACCATCAACAAAACGAAAAGACAACCTAACAATTGGGAGAAGATATTTGCAAACCATACATCTGATAAGGGCTTAATCTCCAAAATATATAAAGAACTCATGCATCTCAACAACAAAAAAACTACCAACCCAATTAAAAAATGGGCAAAAGACCTGAACAGACATTTCTCCAAAGAAGATATACAGATGGCCAACAGACACATGAAAAGATGTTCAAAATCACTAACTATCAGGGAAATGCAAATCAAAACTACAATGAGATATCACCTCACGTCAGAATGGCTATAATTAACAAGACAGGAAACAACATGTGTTGGAGAGGATGTGGAGAGAAAAGAACTCTCATACACTGCTGGTGGGAGGGCAAACTGGTGCAGCCACTATGGAAAACAGTATGGAGATTCCTCAAAAAATCAACGATAGAACTACCATATGATCCAGCTATTCCACTGTTGGGTATTTGTCCAAAGAACTTGAAAACACCAATTTGCAAAGGTACATGCACCCCTGTGTTCATTGCAGCCTTATTCACGATAGCCAAGACTTGGAAGCAACCCAAGTGCCCATCAAGGGACGAATGGATAAAGAAGCTGTGGTATATATACACAATGGAATACTACTCAGACATAAGAAACGACGAAATCCAGCCATTTGTGACAACATGGATGGACATTGAGGGTATAATGCAAAGTGAAATAAGTCAGAGGGAGAAGGCCAAATACCGTATGATTTCCTTCATTAAGTAGTAGATAATAACAACAATAAACAAACACATAGGGACAGAGATTGGATTGGTGGTTACCAGAGGGGAAGGGGGGAGGGAGGAGGGTGAAAGGGATAATTCGGTACATGTGTGTGGTGATGGGTTGTAATTAGTATTTTGGTGGTGAACATGATGTAGTCCATGCAAAAATAGAAGTACAGTGATGTACACCTGAAATTTTTGCAATGTTATAAACCAATGTTACTGCAATAAACAAAAATTAAAAAAAAAAAAAAAGAGGTAATATGTGGAGCTTGGTGAAATGCAGTTTGCAGCCCCTTTTCTCAGGTTTGATATAAGACCAATCTCCCAAAATGTCAGAGGTGGATAACTTAACGTTGACTCTAACCCATAATTCTTCTACTACAAGGAATTCTGATTGACCACTTTCAGCTCAAAGTCTTTCATAAATATAAAATCTAATTCAGAACTCAAATGCAATGCAAGAAGTAGAAGACACTTGAGAACAAGTTATGAAATTCGGGCCAAAAGGATTTAAAGCAGCAGAAAAGAAAATACAGGTCAGAATTTGAATTGATGTTAGGTGACAGACAGGACTCAATATCATCAAATCACAAGATTCCACATCTGCCAGGCCTCTTATTTGTACATGTGGAGCAGATATGTTAATTTTTATTATTAGTTTTTGCTCTTAAATTCTTGGTATCTTGAAATGTGAAAAAACTTGTACCTTTTTTAGGGAAAATTGTTTCTCAACATCTACCCAAGCTTCTTTCATAAGGCATTTTTTGTACTTGATTAATTTGTTAACGTGAGTTGAGTTAGTTTATGACTTTGTCATAATGTTTCCTAAATGGGCCCCATTGTCTAAGCAATAAAATTTGGAGAGAGATTGAAGCTTCTTGCTTTACTCTTCTGACTTAACTCCAGTAAAACTGGCAAAAGGATCCCAGAGATTTTCATGTAAGAAAGGGTAAGGGCTGAGGGACCAGACAGCTTCAATCATATTTACTTTGTTAATAATTGGTACTTAATAGTATAACTCTTAAAAATTTGAGATTCACCAATTTGAATAAAATGATGGGAAATAAACCAAAAAACCACTCTTTTATTTTGAATAGTCTAATTTTTATTTGTCTGTTTATTAGTCTTCCTACTCTTCCTCCTAGTTCTCCTCCTTTCCTCCCATTCTTCTCTTTGTCTTCCTCATCATCCTTCTTTTAGTTTGTTTTTGTTTTGTGCTTTAGATTAGTTTGAGCAAAATGGCAGACTAGGAAGCTCCAAGCTGTTGTACCCTCACAGAAACATCAAAAAACAATCAGAAGCTGTCTGGACCAACTTTGTAGATGCTCTAGAAAACAAAGGATTACAGCAACCAAGCAAAAGCCCAATGAAAAAATAGCCATCTTTAAAATGATAGAAAAGTTTTGTCATTTTTATTTACCTTTGCCCCACCACTTCCTGCAGAGCAGCAGTCTTGGTCTTGAGCAGTGACAACCTGGTTCCTGGTTCCCTACCTCAAACAGGAGGGAAAATAACAGATCTTATTTGCATAATATTGTGAATATTTGTTCTAACCTGCCTGGGGTCTACCTGCAGGACTTAATCACTTGTCTCTCTTTTGCGTAACTTGGAACACAGGCAGGGAAAGCACTGGACACTTTTTGTAAAAGCTACAAGGACACTACAAACCTACAGCTGGGAAAGAAAGCATGGGCAGAGACATACAGTACACCATATGAGGACTGAATAAGAAGCTGGGTTAAGACTCATTGGGAAATTAGGACATTCAAAAGCAGCCATGTATAATAGGGAAATTTATAAAGCCATGTGCATGTCCAAACAAGAAACATGCTGAAAAAAATTCCTGAGAAGACCTTAAACTTTCACCTCAGGCTGCTCCATGAGCTCGGAGAAAGCTTAGCTAATCAGCGAAGGACTTCCCCAGCACAGAACAAGCTTGCAAAGACTGGAAGTGAATGATTCCATATTTGTTTGTTTGTTTCAGTTTCTGGAATTCATGGAAATTTCTGTCAAATCATTAGTTGGACATGAGCTAAGGACCAGAAACTTCAGTGAACACACACACAATAAGGAATAGTTTTTGTAAAGATAGTTTGGAGAAGTCTCAAATTAACTACTTCAGCTTCAACAATCAATTAAAAAAAACAGCAAACAGTGCAAATGAGGGAGAATCTGATTTCCAGAGATACCACATTATAATAATCAAACGTTTAGTTTTCAGAAAAATTTCACAAGGTGTGCAAATAAAAAGGAATATATAACTAATTCAAAGGAGCAATTTAAATTGACAAAAACTGTCTTTACCAGTAAAGACTTTAAAAACTGTTGTAAATATACTCAAGGAACTAATGGGAAACACAGAAAAAGAACTAAAGAAAATCAACTAAACCATATATGAAAAAAACAAGAAAAAAACAAATGCATAAAAATAATTATATATTAATGTTCATGGGTGCAAAATATATAGAGCTGTAATTTGTGACATCAGTAACATAAAGGGGAGGGGAAAAGCTATAAAGGAGTACAATTAGTGCAATTGAAGTTAAAGTGATATCAAGTTAGGGTAAATTGTTATAACTTTAGGATGTTATAGATAATCCCAATGGCAATCACAAACTAAATATTGACAAAAGATATATAAAAGGAAATAAAAAAGGAATCAAAACATGTCACTACAGAAAATCAACTAAACACAAAGGAAGGCAGTGATGTGAAAGATGAGGGACAAAAAAGTTGTAAGGAATACAGAAAACAAATAACACAATGGCAGAAGTAAGTTCTTCCTTATAAGTAAGACTTTTTTGTAAATGAATTAAACTCTCCAATCAAAAAGCATACATTGGAAGAATGTTAAAAAAATGAAAAAAAACCAAACAAGACCCAATTATATACTGTCTTCTGTCTACAAGAAACTTACTCACTTTAGATCTGAGAACACACACAAGTTGAAAATAAAAGGGTAGAAAAAGATATTCCATGAAAATAGTAACCAAAGAGAGCAAGGGAGGCTATACCAATGTCAGACAAAACAGGCTTTGAGTCAAAAACTAATACAAGATACAAAGAAGGACATTTTATATTGTTAAAGAGTTGATTCTTCAGGAAGATCTAACAATTAGAGACTTATATGCATCAACATCAGAGACCAAAAATATATAAAGCAAACATTGACAGAACTGAAGAGAGAAATAGACAGTTTTACAATAATAATTGGAGCTTTACAATAATAATTGAAACACAACACTTTCAATAATGGATAGAACAATCAGTTTCACAATAATAATGAAACACAACACTTTTAATAATGGATAGAACAATCAGACAGGAAATCAATAAGGAAATAGAGGACTTGAACAACACCATAAGCCAATTAGACCTAATGGACATACAGAACAATCCACCGAAGAACAGAGAATACACATTTTTCTCCATGGCACATGGAATATTCTCTAAGCTAGATAGTATTTTAGGCTACAAAATATGCCTTAATAAATTTAAAAAGATTGAAATACAAAGTATCTCTTCTGATAACAATAAAATGAAGCTGGAAATCAATGAAAGAAGGAAAATTGGAAAATTCACAGATATGTGGAAATCAAACAACAGTCTTAAGCAACCAATGTGTCAAAGAAGATATCAAAAGGAACATAGAAAAGGTACCTTAATTGAGAAAAAAACAAAACACAACATACCAAAACTTATGGGTGGCAGTGAAAGCAATACTAAGAGGGAGAAGTGTAGCTTTTAATGCTTATATTGAAAAAGAAATTTCTCGAATTAATAAACTAACTTTAAACCTTAAAGAAGAAGATAGTAAATATTGGTATAGAGATAAATAAAATAGATAATACAAAATCACTAGATAAATCAAGGTAACCAGAAGATGGTTCTTTGAAAAGATCAATAAAATTAACAAATATTTGGCTAGATTGACTAAGAAAAAAAAGGAAGACTGAAATTACTGAAATCAGTGGTGAATGTGGGGACTTTACTACCAATTTTACAAAAATGGAAAGGATTCTAATAAAAGATATTATTAAAGAATTATAACAGAATATTTCTACATCAATAATTCAGATTACCTAGATGAAATGCACAAATTCCTAAAAAAAATACAATCTACAAAAGCTGAGTCTTGAAGAAATAGAAAATCTAAATGGTCTTATACTTAGTAATAAGATTTCATCAGTATTCAAAACCCTCCCAAATAAGAAAACCCCAGAAGCAGATGGCTTCACTAGCGAATTCTACTAAAAATTTAAAGAAGAATTAACACCAATCCTTTTCAAACTCTTCCAAAAAAATGAAGAGGAAGGAAAACTTCCTAATTCATACTATGACACCAGCATTAGACAAAGATACTACAAAAAAAAGAAAACTACAGACTAAGATTCCTTATAAATATTGATGCAAAAATCCTCAATTGAATACTAGCAAACCAAATTCATCAACATGTTAAAAGGACTATACAACATGATCAAGTAGGATTTATTCTTCTAACGTAAGGATGGTTCAACATGTGAAAATCAATCGATGTAAAACATCACATTAATAGAATGAAAGAAAAAATGTCATGATAATCTAAATTAATCCATAAAAAAAACTTTGACAAAATGCGATACTGTTTCTTGATAAAAACACTCAGTCAACTAGGGATATAAGAAAACATCTCTACCGTAATAAAGGCTAGAACTAACATGGAATGGCCCAGAACTAACATCATACCTAATGTGAAGAATTTAAATCTTTCCCCTAAGATGAGACAACAAGGATGCCAGTTTTTACCACTTCTATTCAACATGGTATTGGAAGTTCTAGAGAGAACAATTAGGCAAGAAAAAAATAAAAGTCCTGAAAATTGGAAAGAAAGAAACATAATCATCTCTGTTCACAGATAACATATATGTAGTAAGACATAAATATTCCACATAAAAAAGAATGATTAGATGTAATAAACTAATTCAGTAAAGTTTTAAGTTATAAAATCAACACACAAATATCAGTAGCAATTCTATACACTAACAATGAACAACCTGAAAAAATTTTAAAGAAAACAGTTCATTTGCAATAGCATCAAAAAGAAGAAAATACTTAGGAATAAATTTAACCAAGGAGGTGAAAGACTTCTACACTGAAAACTACAAAACATCGTTGAAAGAAATTAAAGAAGCCAAATAAATGGAAAGTCATCCCACGTTTATGGATTAGAAGATGTAATACTGTTAGGGTGAAAATATTATCCAAAGAGATCTATAAGTTTAATGAACTCCCTATTAAAACCCAATGACACTTTTTTTTCTAAAATTCATATGGAATCTCAAGGAACCCCAAATAGCCAAAATAATCTTGAAAAAGGAGAAAAAAGGAAGACTCACATTTCTTTATTTCAAAACTTACTAAAAAGCTATAATAATTAAATCAAAAGTGTCAAAGAGTTAAATGTAATAGCTAAAATGATAAACATTCTTACAAGAAATCATAGAAGAATATATTCATGACTTTGTATTTGGCTAGGATTTATTGAATATGACACTAGAAAGACAAATAACTAAAGAGAATATTGGTAAATTTGATTTCATCAAAATTAAAAACTTTTGCACATCAAAGGACACTATTAGTAAATGAAAAGACAACTGACAGAATAGGAGCAAATATTTGTAAATCATATTTCCAATGAGAGATTAACACCCAGAATATTTAAAGAGCTCTTATCACTCAACAAATCCAAAATAACAAACAACTCAATTTAAAAAAATGGACAAAGGACTTGAATAGATATTTCTCCCAAGAAGAAATACAAATATCCAATGAATCCATAAAAAAGTGTTCAACATCACATGTCATTAGGAAAATACAAATCAAAACCGCAATGAGATATTACTTCACATCTATTGGGATGGTTCTTATTAAAAACAACAACAACAACAAAACAGAAAATAACAAGTAGTGATGAGAAAGTGGAAGAATTAGAACCCTGGTGCATTGCTGTCAGGAATGTAAAATTGTGCAGCCATTGTGGAAAACAGTATGGCAGTTCCTCAAAAAGTTAAACATAAAATTACTACATGAACCATCATTTCCATTTCTAGATATATGCTCAAAAGAATTGAAAGCAGAAATCAAAAAATAATTGTACATCAATGTTCATATCAACATTATTCACAGTAGCCAAATGTTGGAAACAACCCAAAAGTCCATCAAGAGACTGAGTAAACAAAAAGTTGGGTGTATATATATGTATATATATATGTGTGTATGTATATGTATATATGTATACAAGCACAGTATATATATATATGATGAAATATTTAGCCTTAAAAAGGAAGGAAACTCTGATATAATATACAACCTAATGGACCTTGAAAACATGCTGATTGAAATAAGCCACACACGAGAGGACAAATGTTGTATGATTCCACTTATATGAGGTACATAGAATAGGCAAATACATAGAAACCGTAAGTATGATAGAGCCTGGGGTTTGGGGTAAAGGAATGGGAAGTTATTGTTAAATGAATACAGAATTTCTTTGGGGGATGATGAAAAAATTCTGGGTAATGGATAATGGTAATTGTTACATAATATTGTGAAGATACTCAATGCCACTGAATTGTACATTTAAAATTGTTAAAATGACAAAATTTATATTATGTATATTTTACTATCATAAAAAATGCAACAGAACCAGTGTTTTATTTTGCAAGTAAATATTTATATTAAGATGATTCCAATGATTAATGAAATTCAAAAATATTTTGTGTTTTTATTTAAACAACTTTTATATATAGTTTTTCGTGTACATCAAATAATCTTCTAAGTGCTTTTTAAATTTTAATTCACTTAATTGTTATATCTTTTCTAAGAGATAGATATTATTGTTATCCCCATTTTCCAGATGGAGAGAGTATGATACAGAGTCTTCAGGTACCTTGTTCAATGTTGTGCAGCTAGGGAACAGCATATTCAGGTTCCAAACCCATGCTGTTTAACTCCAGCGTCATTAGTCTATGTAGCAAGAACTTCGTTATCTGATCCCAAGGTTATCGTACAGATTCTTTATCCAAGAAACCACTTTTTACATACAATTTAAAAATAATCATTGTTTTCCCAATACTCTGAATTACACATTTGCTATTTTTCTTGTTGACAAACTCAGTTTGAGCAAAACTATATCTTGTATCATTTTTCAAGTGGGTACTGATTAATATTTTTTTCTAGTAATAGGCTTATGATTTGCCTTTTGGGTACAATTTAGAAATTATTTTGTACTTAGTATTTAATCTTCCTGAATGATGATTTTGATCTATTCATTTAATTTGTCTTTTTTTTGGTAATCTTGGATTTTTAAATCATTTATTTCATTAAGCAATTCTTGAGGGTGTAACATATGCAAAAAAATTGTAACAGAGAATTATACATGTAACCTGCCCTCAACTTTATCTACTGAGAAAACAGATATTAGAAAAATTACTTATAAGAAACCGTGGTGGAAAAAGTAGAGTAAGATATTTGTGTACTGGAGTAAACCGTGGTGCACAGAGGGTGACAGAGAGAAAACTAGAGCGGTAAGGGAGGCGGTAGACCAAGAAGCTCTTAGATAATATGTTAAGCAGATATTGAAGGATTTTTGTTTGTTATTTCTAACAATTGACAGTGATGAGAGCTGATGTTTATTATTCCTTTCTGTGTGCCATATTCTTCTAAGTGCTTTAATTATGGTAACTCATTAAATATCTCATTCTGAGATGAGAAAATACAACAGTGAGGTTATTTAATTTGACTTAGTACACAAAGTAAATGGTAGAGTCAAAATTCAAACACAGCAAGTGAAGCTCCAAAGCCCCTACTTTTACCATATGCAATATTGCTTGACATGATCAGATTATTATTAATTTTATCAATTACTGCTGTGGTCATGGCAGAAGATGGATTTGATAGGATTAAGTGTAAAAGTTATAAGGTCCAGTCAAAACTTATGGCGGGCCGGCCCCGTGGCTTAGTGGTTAAGTGAGCGCGCTCCACTGCTGGCGACCCGGGTTTGGATCCCGGGCTCGCACCGACGCGCTGCTTCTCCGGCCATGCTGAGGCCGCGTCCCACATACAGCAACTAGAAGGATGTGCAGCTATGACTCACAGCTATCTACTGGGGCTTTGGGGGGAAAAAATAAATAAATAAAATCTTTAAAAAAAAACTTATGGCATTAGTCAAAGCAGGAAAAAATGAGAGGTTTAGCAAAAGATTCAGTCATAGGAATAAGGAGGATGTGTTTGGGGGGTAGAAAAAGAGAAACTGGTTATAGATGAATGTGAGAAACAAGAAAGACAGAAAAGTTAAGAGTTAAGAAGACTCCTAGACTTCTTTTTTTTACAATTTGTGATATATACAGTAAAATGCACAAGTATGCCTAGACCTTGATCATTTTGATAAATATGTCCCCTACTGTAACTCAGAACCATTTCAAGATATAGAACTTTCTCGTAATCCCAGAAGATTCCTTGTTTCCTTTCACAGTCCGACAGTCACCCCTCAAGCAGCTACTATTTAATTAAAATCACTATAGAAGAGTTTCATCTATTCTAAAACTTCACGTAATTAAACAGTATGTACATATTTTTGGGTCGGGATTCTTTCAGTTAGCATAATGTTTTTCATAGTGTTGTATATGTAAATTACACATGTTATCTCCTCCTTTTTTTATTAAGTAGTATTCATTGTTTGACTCTTTACTACAGTATATTTATCATTCCGTCTGTTGATGGACAACTTTGGCTATTATGAATGAAGCTACTATAAAGATTCTTGCACAAGGAGTTTTATGGACATATGTTTGTTGTTTCTCATGATTAAATTCCTAGGAGAGAAATTGTTGCATCACATGGTAGATGTTTGTTTACATTTTACAAAAATCAATCAAGTAATTTTCCAAAATGATGGTGCCATTTTACACTCCTACCAGTAATGTGTGAGAGTATCACCTGCTCTATATTCTTGCCAACATATTCTGTTCTCAGACGTTGAATTTTAGTTATTCTAATGGGTGTGCATTATCTCATTTTGACTTTAATTTGTATTTCCCTGATGACTAATGATATTGACTCAAGGCCATGCATCTTTTTATTTTATAAATATTTTTGTTCAAATATTTTTCTGACTTTGTCTTTCTATTATTGAGTTGTAGGAAATCTTTATATATTCTTGATACAAGTTTTTCATTAGATATACGTATTGTGATGTATTCTGAACATTTTCTCCCAGTCAGTGGCTTGTCTATATAGTTTTCTTAGCTCTGGTTTTTGATGTGCAGAAATTTATAAATTATGATGAAGTCCAATTTATCAAGTTTTAACAATTAATACTTTCCACGTACTCTTTAATAAATTTTGCCTAGCAAAATTTGTACTAACTTATCTTTATCAGTGGAAATATTGATGTACTTCTAGAAACCTCATAGATAAGAGTCCATAGTTTAGTTGTATAATGTATCCTCAATTAATACATGTATACCATGTGAGGTAGGGAATCAAGGTTCTTTTTTTTTTTCCTTCCCAAATAGATACAAATAGTTGCAGCGCCATTTGTTGAAAAGACTTTCCTTTCCCTTTAAATTAAAAGCAAATTAGCTTTGGTGTTCTTCTTGAGTACCAAAATTTATATGTGGGTCTACTTCTGAACTCTGTTCTATTCCAATAATTTATTTATCTTATCATCTATACCATATTGTCTCAATGACAGTAGTTTCATATCTCAAAAGTCAAATAGAATAAGTCCCCCAAACTTCTTCTCTTTCAGAATAGTTTTGGCTATTCTATATCATTTGCATATCCATACCAACTTTAAAATCAACTCAACAATATACTCCAAAAAAAGCCTCCTTGGATTTTTTAAAACCATAAATGTATTCTTTTCAGCTGTATTAAGATATAATTGATATAGAACACGACATAGAATTAAGATGTACAATGTGATGATTAGATATACATATATATTGCAAAGTATTTAGCACATTAAGGTTAGTTAACACATCCTTCACCTCACATAATTACAAATTTTTTGTTGTTTTTATGGTGAGAACATGTAAGATTTACTCTCATAGCAACTTTCAAGTATACAAAAGTATTGTTACCTATAGTCACCATGCTGTACATTAGATTCCCAGAACTTATTCATCTTACACCTGCAAGTTTGTACCCTTTGACCAACAACTCCCCATTTCCCCTATCCTTCAGCCCTTGGCAAACACCACTATGAGTTTGACATTTTTAGATTTCATATAAGTGAATAAGTGAGATCATACAGTATTTGTCTTTCTCTGTCTGACTTATTTTCCCTAGCATAATGTTCTCAAGATTCATCCATGTTCTTGCAAATGGCAGAATTTCCTTCTTTTTTTTTTTAATATATATATATATATATATATTAAATAAATTAAATATATATATATATATATATATATTTGTGTGTGTGTGTGAGGAAGATCAGCCCTGAGCTAACATCCATGCTAATCCTCCTCTTTTTGCTGAGGAAGACTGGCTCTATGCTAACATCTATTGCCAATTCTCCTCCTTTTTTTCCCCCAAAGCCCCAGTAGATAGTTGTATGTCACCGCTGCACATCCTTCCAGTTGTTGTATGTGGGACACGGCCTCAGCATGGCCAGAGAAGCGGTGCGTCGGTGCGCGTCTGGGATCCGAACCCGGGCTGCCGGTAGCGGAGCATGAGCACTTAACAGCTAAGCCATGGGGCCGGCCCAGAATTTCCTTCTTTTTTATGGCTGAATAATATTCCATTGTGTGTGTGTGTGTGTGTGTGTGTGTGTGTGTGTGTGTGTGTATACATGTATATCACATTTGCTTTATCCATTCATCTATTAATGGACACTTAGGTTGTTTCCATGTCTTGGCTATTGTAAATAATGCTGCAATGAACCTGAGGGTGCAAATATATTTTCAAGATAATAATTGTGTTTTCTTTGAAGAAATACCCAGAAGTGGAATTGTTGGATTATATGGTAGTTCTATTTTTAATCTTTTGAGGAAGTCTCATACTGTTTTCCATAGTGGCTGCACCAATCTGCATTTGCTTCAACACTGTACAAGTGTTCTCTTTTCTCCACATCCTCACCAACACTTGTTAATTCTTGTCTTTTTAACGACAGCTATTCTGTCAGGTGTGAGATGATATCTCGTGGTTTTGATTTGCATTTCCCTGATGATTAGTGATATTGAGCACCTTTCATGTGCTTGTTGGGCATTTGTATTTCTTTTTTTAGAAAAATATCTATTCAGATCCTCTGCCCATTTCTTTAATTCAATTGATTTTTGGTGTTGATTTGTATGAATTCTTTACATATTTTGGATAATAATCTTTTAACAGATATGTGAATTACAAATATTTTCTCCCATTCCATAGATTGCGTTTTCATTTTGTTGAGGGTTTCCTTTGCTGTACAGAAGCTTTTCAGTTTTATGTAGTCCCACTTGTTGATTTTTGCTTTTGTTGGGTATATGTTTGGTGTCAAATCCAAAAAATTAATCCCCAAACTAATGTCTGGGAGCTTACCTCCCTATATTTTCTTCTGGGTGTTTTATGGTATCAGGTCTTATGTTCAAGTATTTAATCCATTTTTGAATTAATTTTTGTGTCTGGTGTAAGACAATGGTCCGGTTCCATCTTTTTATCTAGTGACTTTTCTAAACTATTTTCACAAAGACTATATTCATTGTAGTGTATGGTCAATGATGTCTCTATTCTGTTATTCCATAGTCGGTAGTGTCGTGACAGAGATTTCCTTAATTACTGAACTCAATAAGAAAAGAAACAAATCTATCTTTATATCTCCTCTGAATGATGCTACTAGACCCTTAGACACTTCAACTGGTGTGTGTGTGTATTTGAGGGGTGGAATATTGAAACAATGGATAGTCCTTGTACCAGGCTCTAAGCAATCAAAATCAGTGATCAAAACACACAAACTCAATTTTTGTGCTGCAAAGTCTCTATTTTTCACCCTCGCACCAGGAAGGCACATTAGGCTTGAGAGTTACCAATCCCATGGCTGTCTGTGGTGGGACTGGACAGTAGAGGATGGCAGCCACTACGCAAAATAGTGAAATTCACTGAAATTTGCCAGCCTCTTTCTTCATCTAAGCAATTACCTGGAAGCTACTCATGTTCAAATAGACTCCAGAGTTCCAAATTTGTTTCTTCTGACAGCTCTTGCCAGGTCAACAGCTGTTTCGGTGGAGGGGCCAATTCATGGATCTTCCTTCTTTGCCATTTTCCATGGTATCACTTTGATTTTCTGGGTTTTAAAGGAGTATTATGTTAATCCCATAAAATGAGTTGTGAAAAGCTGTTTTTGTCTCTATTTTTCTGAAACAGTTAGTGTAATATTGATATTATTTTATTCTTAAATATTTGATAGAATTCACCAATAAAGACATCTGATCTATGTGGTCAGTATGTGTGTTTAATAAGATAACATCTGTTTCTTTAATGAGTATAAGGTTATGCATATTTTTCAGTCCTCATGTGTCAATTTTAAGTTGTGCTTTTCAAGTAATTTGTCCATTTCATCTTTGCATAGAAGTGTTTAAAATATCCATTATTTTTTATTTTTATTGTCTACATAATTTGTAAAAAGGCCTCTCCTTCAGATATTGAAGATTTATACTTTTTTGTGTGTTCCTCTTAATTATACTTGCCAGAGTCTATTTTAGTTTCGCTATTCTTTTGAAGAAACACATCTCTGACTTTGGTAGCTTTCATTTTTTGTATTGTTCTTAATTTATTTCCTTTATTCTACTCATGTTGAGTTTATGTTTCTCCTCATTTTTCAAGATGTTTAATGTGGTAATATAAGTCTGACTTTAACACTTTTCTTCTTTACTAATATAGGCATTTTAGGCTATAAATTGTCCTCAAGTGTCTTATTTATGTATGTCCATAGTCTACTATGAACACAGTATGCAAACATCTCTTTCAGTCTCTGTTTTCAATTATTTTATGTATATACCTGTAAGTGGAATTGATGAATCATATGGTAGTTGTATGTTTATTTGTTTATAAGAATCACAATACTGTTTTCCATGCTAGCTGCACCATTTTGCATTCCCACCATCATAGTAAAAGTGTTTCAATTTCCCTACATCCTCACCAATACCTGTTATTTTCTTTTTTTTTTTTTAATAATAGTCATCCTAATGGGCACAGGTGGTATCTCATAATTTTTATTTGCATCTTACTAATGATTAGTATGTTGAGTATATCCCACAGATTTCAAATCTTGCATATTTAATAACATTCAATTCAATTTTTCAAGTATGTCTGTGATTTTTCTTTCACCAAGATATGTACAAATGTGTGATTTCTAATTTTTTGAGAATTTTCTAGATATTAGCATTTATTTCTCATTTAATTTTATTGTGACATGAGGGTATATTCTGTGTCATCTTGATCTTTAAAGATGTATTTTTTATGGCCCAGTATAATGTCGAACTTGATAAATATTCTATGTACTTTTTGAGAGTAATGTGTATTCTGCTTTCTTCGGTTCTAATGTTCTATAACTTTGAATTGAGTCACATTGATTGATAGTGTTATTCAAAACTTCTATAGTGTTAATGATGTTTCTCTACATATTCTATCGCATCTAAAAGAGATATTAAAAGATTCAACTATGATTGTGGATATGTCTATTTACTCTTTTAGTTCTATCAACTTTCAATATTTGGAGATTTTTTATTAGGTGCATACACATTTGAAATTATTATATCTTCATAATTGATTGACTCATTACTCATTAAGAATTTCTTTTTTTCAGTAAAACTATTTTTGTGAAAATTATTTTTGTATAATATTAATATAGTCACAGCCAACTTTCATGTTCCTAGTTTTCTCATGTTATATCTTTTCCCATCATTTTACTTTCAACCTATCTCTACCTTTTCATTTTGACACGTAATTAAATAACACATAATTAATTCCTAATTTTCAATCCATTCTTACATTATATGTCTTCTTGGGGAGTATTTAGTCCACTTACGCTTATTACAAGTATTTGTGTGTTTTGGTTTAAGTTCAGTGTTTATTTTCTATATGGTCCATCAGCTTTATATTTGTTTTTTCTTCCTGCCTGATACTGGGTAAATTAAATATTTTCTTTTGCTATTCCATTGTTTCTCTTTTATTGCTTTTATAGTTGTGCCTCTGTGTGTTCATGTGTGTGGTATGTTTTTTTCTGTGTGTATATTTTAGTAGTTACTCTAGAGATTAAAATATCCATGCTCATTTATCACAATCTACCTTCAAAAATGTTTTATGGTTTAGCAAACAATATAAGTACTTTACATTATTTTACTTCCAATCTCCAATGTTCTACCATTTGTACTCCTTTTGTCATATATTGTATTTCTGCTTATCTATGCTACAAAAAATTTACTGCATTATTATTATTTTTACTTTAAGTAATTAACCTCTACTTAAAATAACTAAACCAAAATATTGAAGGATTTGGTAACAAACATGGACATCAAGAGTAAACAAAGAATGATTAACTAATATGACATTTTCTTGAAAACTCCCTCTCTCTTAAATTATCATATCAATAATTTCTTACTTATTATCTAGAATGAATGCAAAATAACAATTTGTCTATTGTTTTGTATGTTCTAAGATGTCAAATTGCCTTGAATAAAATCAGGAATTCTCAGATTCTCTGATTGGTGCATAATGAGATCTTTCGTGCTTTTCTTCACAGCTAACATCCTCCATGGTATTCATATCATGTTATAATAGAAAAAATAACAGCTGCTCAAAGATAACTACATCTTAATCCCCAGGAACCTGTAAAAATGTTACCTTACATGGCAAAAAGTCCTTTGTACATGTGATTAAGTTAAAGATCTTGAGAAGGAGAGATTATCGTGGATTACCCAGATGGGTTTGATGTAATCACAAGGGTCCTTATAATAGGGAAGCAGGAAGGTCTTAATGAAAGAGAGTCAGAGATTGGAGATATAATGATGCAAATAGAAGTTAGAGTGATGTTCTTTGAAGATAGAGGAAGGGGTCATTAGTCAAGGAATGAAGATGATCACTAGAAGCTGGAAAATGTAGGAAACAGATTCTTCCCTGGGAGTCTTCAAAAGGAAAGCAGCCCATCAACACTTTGGTTTTTGTCTTGCAAGGCTAATTTTGGACTTTTGACCTCCAGAACTGTAAAATAATAAACTCATGCTATTTTAAGCTACTAAGTTTGTGTTAATTTTTTACAACAGCAATAGGAAACCAATCTACTCATCTTTATGCAAGGTGTGTTATGTCTACTAGAATTCCATTGACAGCAAAACCTACTAACTTTTAGATTCATCTCAAAACTCCTATTTCCATACCCTCAATCCATCTTAAAGTATGAATAGGCCAGGATCTAGGATTTGGAACATTTAATTAGAGAAGGAACCAGGTTAATGTTCTATAATTACGTGGCCTCTAATTTGGGCTCAGAGAAGTCGCTCAGGAGGTCAATTTCTTTATTTTTTCCTTAGCATTCTTGGCCACTCATATGGTTTAAATATTTAAAAAGGAATTTTGAAACTAGTTATCTCTCCACTTTTTTCACAAAGCGTGTTCAAAGAAATACATGAACTAGATTGGAAACCAGAAGAAACAAGCCTACGGTAGATAGTTTAGTCTCCAAGCCTTAAGTAGAACTCATTTCTTAATAGTTCTTTACTTTGCATTTGTGTATTACTAAAATATGGGCTGCTTTCAGACAGCAGCATGTCCAAACAGAGCCAGGTGAAATAGAATGGGTGTGCATTATCTTTTTAAAGCAGTGAACTTACTCCCCCAGATTGTTATATATCCCAAAGCTTGTATGATTCTAACCAATTAATTATTTACTTCTCTTCCTGTAAGGAAGAGGAAATAAGTAGGTAGAACTCCAGAAGTATTTACTTGTATACCAATCCCTTACCCTTGACAATGAACTATAAATACCACTTGGTGTGATGATAAATAAGAAAACTGATCTATCCTAACAATACAGACATAAAATAATGTGTATTTGTAAAATGCAGGGAGACTAAGTGATAAAGTATAAATTGTCATGTAGATTTTTTCCAAGGATAATTTTAATGAAGTATGGGGATTATGCAGTTCTTCTTGTCATATCATGATACTATCAATATCCCTAGCACAAACAATAGTTTCAAATGTAGGGTATCTATTAAGGGTTTTGCCCTGAAGATTGTGTTATAAAGGAAGAAAGAAGAAAATTAAAAAATAGTGGTGATGTGTTATTTAGAATTCTTTGGTATCCAATGTGTTTCAACTTGCTGTTCAAGGAGCATTTATTGTTTCATAAATATCAAGGAAGTTTTGAACAATCAAAACTTGAAAAAGGAAAAAATGTACCTTCGCCCTAGGATTAAGTTGGCTCAGGCCCTAAACTTTCCAAAACATAGTTGTTCAGCCTTCATTACAGCTTCTTTCTGTATGTTGGGTCTATTTTCACACATTATAGACCTACCTCCTCAACAAGCCAAATCTTGTTGCTCCCAAAATTTCAGATCTTTATCCCCAAGTTCTCCATCAATACTGAGCAATTGATCGTCTCTGTTCCTGCTAAAAAGACTTAAAGAAGGACTTGGTGGGCACATATTGGACTATTTGTCAATCTTTGCATCAGTAGTTTCAGGATGTCATACGAGAAAATGAACATTAAATCATCAGAGTGGAGTCCAGAATGGTCCCTAGAAGTACAGGGAGTGCAATTCCCAGAAGACATGAGGTACCACAGTCTTACACAATTTTTCTTCAAAAGAAAACCTGTTTTCTGAAAAGAAAATAGTTTCAAATTTTGTGGAAGATATACAGGGAAGAAGGGCTTAGAAGGAGGACACTTGCCAAAAACCTAAGAAATATAATGAATAATAAAAATAAATATTTATATAACAAATTATAGCTTATGACTGAAAGGATAATAAAAATTAAAAGATTTCAGACTCTCAGAATGGAATACTTCCTGCTCCCAAAACACATAATGCTCTTCTACCCTACTCTTCAAAGCTTGTGGAACTGGTTATTGCTTATATGTCCATTAGTCACTTATCATACTGCATTGCAATTATCCCTACTTTTCTGCTCTCCTCTAGACTGTGAGCTGCTTGTCCACTGAAGGCAGGGAATACATCTGTATTATTTACAGTCATATCCCCAATACCTCCCCCAGTGCTTGATAGTGGTGTAATGTCCAATGCAATGAATGTTTATTGTGGTAATATCTTCATTAATCAACTGGCACAGTTATTATAATCTATTGATGTTATTCCTTAGCATGTAGTATAGTGCATGGAATAGAGTGGGTACATAATGATTTTGTTTTTGACACATAAAGCAAGAAGAGAAAAACATATGTATACACTAGCACATCTATGTAACTTTTCTTGGTAAAAGTGGATTTTCATTTTAAGTAGTAAAGAATCAAACACATTTATTAAGAACACTGAGCCAGAGATCTGATAAATGGCATTTACTCCCTGAAAGGGCTACACATGTTGGCCAGTGCATAGCCCAGGCAAGCGCTGGCTGTCTCGACTACGTGAACTTTACAGGAAAGTGTGGACTGGGAAGATTCTTGGTTCCCTCTCATGCCCAGTACTCTTGGGTCTGATCATAATGGAGGCATTCCAGGACAAACTAGTGTGAAGGTTGTGTAAAGAGAACTCTGAAATACAAGACTGCTAATGCGATATTTTGACTCAACTTTAGTGTTATTATTAGAGTTTTCAGTCCTCTCTTCCTATTTTAACATACAGCCAGTGTCTATCTGAGTCATCAAGTCAATTGAGTGGAGTTATGTAGTGGAAAGGTTTCAAATGAGAGTTTCACTCACATTTAAAAAGTCATATTGCTGTGACTTCCTCTGCTTAGCTTTGGGACAAGAAAAAAATCATATATCAATATCTAAGTGCTCCAGAAAGCACACCATGCACTTTCGCCTTTAACTGGTTCATAAAACTGAATTTCTATCGACAGTACAGAAGTTAAATATGAACTCATTCTGTAAGTGCAGGATGACTGATTTTCTTTTTAGTGTTCCATATGGCTAAATTTCACACAAAAATCCTCATGTGACTTGGACTAGGGCAATTTCTTATGGCACAACCAAATACAAGGAAAACTTCAAGAAAAATGAGAAAATGCATGTTAGGTCAGATCAAGGGGTCAACTTGCTCAAGCTCTTTTTTTTTTTGGTGAGGAAGATCAGCTCTGAGCTAACATCCAATGCCAATCCTCCTCTTTTTTGCTGAGGAAGATTGGCCCTGGGCTAACATCTGTGGCCATCTTCCTCTACTTTGTATGGGATGCTGCCACAGCATGGCTTGACAAGCAGTGCAACGGTGCGCGCCCAGGATCTGAACCTGCCAACCCCAGGCCACTGAAGCAGAGCACACACACTTAACTGCTGTGCCACCAGGCTGGCCCCTCAGGCTCTTTTTAATAGTAGTAAGTACCTAATATGTGCTAAGTTTTTGAGGTGTATAAAGCAAAACAAAAATCCAGACCTCAGAGAGCTCACCAAATAACTAGGTGGATAACACCAGTGTGTGAAAAGAGTATATGAAAGGATATAATAATATGCCATAAATAACTCTAACTTTAACAATTTTATCAAGGTCAACTACATGGTTTAACTTTGGTTATATCCTCAGTAAATAGTATATATCTATATCTAAACAAACATGGCTCCATCTCATTCAACTGCTGTTTATAGTCACTACTTGTTCTGTGTCAGTAACCTTCACTAGCAATATACCAGGGACCAGTAAATACTATTTCTTGAACACTTTGCAACATTTAAAAATTAACTTTATATGCGTTATCTCTTTAAGAGTATGGTTTACCCTAGATTATCCAATTACTATATAACAAATCTAGGCTGGAAACAGAATTTTTTTGTAGTTCATAGAAACAATGAGACTTGAGAGGTTGATACTAGATCTGGGTTTTAGTAAAAATATGGTATGGCTTCTATCAAATTTTACCACTTTTTCTCTTCAGAGTAAGGCTTATTCACATAGCTAGAAGACTACTGATGCTCCTCTGTGTTATCGGGGTGTTGTTACTTGATAAGTCTGTAGAACCAAAATTCTCTACACCAGGAGCACATGGCCTCTCAATAACTGACTCTCGTTGAGTTGAATGAGGGAATTTTCCTTTATCTTATGTTGAAATGTTGGGCTATTCACATAAAATATTTCATTCCATGTCTTTACAAAGTCACAAAAATATTTATTTCTTCACTCAGTATCAACTATAGAAAGACAAAAAAGAGGGAAAATAACTATGAAAGGGTAACAGAATGTGCTACTCCAAAATATGCCTCTTTGGCATAAGGATTTTTTTTTTTAACTTTTTATTTTGCTGAGGAAGATTCACCCTGAGCTAACATCCACTGCTAATCTTCCTCTTTGTGTATGTGAGCCGCCACCACAGCATGGCCACTGACAGATGAGTGGTGTAGGTCCGTGCCTGGGAACCAAACCCAGGCCACTAATGTGGAGTGTTGCTAAACTTAACCACTAAGCCACCAGGGCTAGACCAAGGATTATTTTAATCTGATTATTTTTGAGAATGTGCAGACACATGAGATGCTTTTCAGTAGTAAGTACTCTTTTGCAAGGGAAATTTCTGCTTATAAGGGAAATCTCCATTTTTTAGGCTATCTCCCTTTCTGTACCAGGAAGAGGAGGATGACTCTAAACCTCAAGAAACTCTTATCAATGGAGAAGGCACTAACTTAAATCCCCATAACAACCTTACTCTTGTTTACTGTGCTTTTCCTGGTAATTTCCCATAACTGCCTTCCCCATCCCCCAACATCTTTCTTTTGTCTTTAACTGAAGGTGGTAGCTTGGACCATAGTGGAGAATTTCTCAATTTTTACTCTTGGGTATCTCCCATATCTACATGAGGTATACATGTTAATGAATTTCTGCTTATTTTTCTCTTGTTAATCTGTTTTTTATTATAAGGGGGGGGTCTCAGCCAAGAATTCAGGAGAGTAGGGAGAAAACGATTTTCCTCTCCTTCACTATCATATTTAAATGCCAAAAAAAATATGGTCTCCTGAGAAGTTTGTTATGGATTTTCTCTTGGAATTTGTGAATCATGTAACTCACTGCTTTCATTTTTGCTTTAACCTCCTAGATATCAGAGTTAAATTTGTAACTCAGTTTAAAAAACAATAAATTTCTGTACAGCCTGGATATCATTGTGTTAAAGTTCTAGTTCCAATTTCAAAAAAGATTTGATACTCCATTTTATCATTATTTCCTTGATCTTTTCTTTTAAGTGGTATTTTTCTATTTCATGTTAGCTTACCCAAAGCCTCTGGTAAAGAATATGAAAAATTCTTAAACAAGTGGTAAGAAGGTCAGTTATATGGAATTTTAATGATTATTTGATATGGCAAAGTAAACATACTATACGAACCTGAACTTTTCACAAGGACTTTGCCTTTCCTATCAAAACATACTTTGCAGAGTTTAGGAAACTAGGTTTTTGAAAGAGAGAGTTTCTTGAAGTAAAAGGTCACTACTGCTTAGTTACCACTGTTTTGAAGATGAATATGATTCTAGAAGCTGGTTCAATGACCTGATTATATTTTTCTTTGCTTTTAACCCTCTGGGGTGTTTTCATGCTTGTTGGATTGGATATCTATAAAAGAGCGCTTGGCAAAATAAAAAATACATATCCACGAGATTGAACACAGTCAGTTCTACACCATCACTGTTTTGAAATGAACGCAATATAGCACCGTCATAGTAAAAAGTGACAGGGAAGACAGAGGTTTATTAAAAATATATTATCTTTACAGTTTTACATGCATTAAATATGTCACTCCTTTTCCAATTCTTTTACTTTTTCAGCCTGGAACAGAAGTGGATTCAACAGGGGAGCATCTCTTGTGCCAAGGTTTGGCTGAGTTATTGCATTTCCTAATCCAAAAAGCAATTTCATTATTTCATGCAAAGATAAAACTTGTTAAATGTCTGTGTTATTTTTTCTTTTGAAAAGGGGAAGCATACTCTTTTTTAATATCACTTGGCAATCATTAAAACATATTATAACTTTTTAAAAAATATTTCCTGCAAAATCTTGCTAAGTTTGTTCAGCACAGTGCAGACTTCACAATGTGAGAGACCACAAATCCAAATTCCAGAGCCAAAGTGGCATTTGGGCTGCATGTGCAGAGAAATGAAAGACCATCAAATAGGCTCTGGGTTAATCATTCTACTTAGGCTGATTTTAATAAGATTGTCCTTCATTGTCCAAAATTTTCTGTAGGGGGGAATATGGCCCTGGCTCCTTTGTCCTTTAAAGGCATCATACTCAGTCTATATCAAGCCCTCTTTCTCCTAACCATATATTGTCCCACAAATATTATTATTATTTATGTGTAAGTGGTTAAGAGTTTTGCACTACTTTCTCATAGGGCATTTGGATTTTAACAAGAACAAATGATGAAATACTAGTAGGGTGACTTTCAAGAATGCTCTATGGCTTATAAAAAAATTTACAGGAGTGGCAGATCCTAAAATCCTGTCACGTGGAGAATTGCCTAATATTGATTCTGTCAGTTCTGACCACAAATCCAGGAATATGAAGAGAGGCATCCTTTGCCAATGGTGGTGTATTCATAGACTCTTTAAATTGGCATTTTCTAAAATTTCAATAAATATTTCTAGAAATAAATTCTGACCTATCTACACTACAGTGAAAAATTTGTACTAATCTAAAATTCCAATTGGTTTAAAGTATTCTACACAACAAATATCAGGTAGTCATTCAAAGCAATATATTGTAGGAAAATGCTTAATGACATGAGGAAAATGTGTAAAATATTTAGTGAATAAAATGGGAAACAAATATACATAAAATTATTTTCTAAATTGATAAAAGTAGCAAGGTCATAAGTTCATGTGGGAGAAAAAAACAGTCAAAAACCTTTACTTTCTCTTCTCCTACCAAAAATAAGACTATTTTTCTTCTTTAAACAGTGTTTCTTAATGAACAAAGTTCTACTTTTCTGAATTCTCACTTAATTTTGAAGAACATTCTAATTTAGAAACAATATTTGTAATTTTCCTTTTCCAATTAAAATTTGAGATCAATGGATCTCATCTGAATACATCAATTCCATGACAATGATTTTGACCAATAAAAGAATAATACATTGTACCAGTGTCAGTGACTGTCAATCTCTACCAAAGAGCCTTACACCAAAGAACCTCATGTTGATTTATGAATATCAAGTAGGCCTCTGATAATTTAGCAAGAAAATAAAAACAGCAATCTTACTTCAGAATTTGTGGCAGGGTCATAAGCAGAACAAAGGGCTACTGATATAAGGAGGAAAAATCATTGTAGAGAAATGGAATTTTTTACATAGTAGTAGATCCTGGCAAATATCTGTGACGTGATATGTATTTTTCCACAAAATTTACTTGGGCAGGCAGAATTTGCCCCAAGATGAGAGACCAATATGGCGGAGAAGCCTATCTTGCAACGTTACATCCAGGAAGCAGTGGTGATGCTTCTCAGCCACCACCGATGTTTTAGTTCTCTTCACTTGGATAGTGTTCTGTCAAAATATGTCAGTGAAGAAAAAGGGACTTCCCTCTGGCTGTTGCTTGAATGTGAGCTCCACCATGAGAATGTAGCATGGGGTTCCTTCAGGCCAGGAGACTTTGTTTTGTTGACTATCTGATATGTGCCATGTCTTTTCAGTGTGATATTTTATTTTATCTGAATAATAATCCTATAGGACAGGCACTGTTATCTTCATTTTGCAGATGTGGAAGCTGAGACTCAAAGAGTCTGATTTCCTAGAAAGAAGTACAGCTCGGATGTAGAACGTATAGCTGCCAGCTTAATATGTGATGCACCTTTCATTATACCACAGTGTCTTGACACTAGAGGAAATATATTCTGAGACTGTAAGGCACTGTCAACATTTTCAAAGAATTCCTACAATTTTCAGACTTCTCAATTCAATAAATTACTTACTTTTAAAATTAATATAAAATAATATTGACTTATTATGGAATATGGGATTCATTATAAAACCCTACCTTCTCGATCAATGCACAGCTGTTTCCCTCTTTTCCCACCAGCTCCACCTGTCACATTTCTAACATCTCCACAGCCAACATCCAATCCAAGTTGATCAACAGTGCACGTTGACTAAGTCTAAATGGCTTCCATGCTCTTGTGAAATTCTATAGGATTCTTTGCTTACACCTTTGTGTACTAATTAATGTCTTTTGAAATGTTTTTCTTTGTTTAGTTCACTCTCATATGGCTCTTTTATCTTTCTAAAGTCTAATCTGCTTTTTATTAGTAATAAATATATTAATAACATCAAACTTGTAACGCTTATTATTAATATGCTTCAGGAGATGTATTAAATGCTTTAAAATATTATCACATGTAACAACCACAAAATTGCTAAAAGGCTGGTAGTATAACTGTCTTCTGAAATTTTAGGAAACAGAAGCTCGGTGAGATTAAATAAAGAGCTTCAACGCTAATATATTGTGGTGGAGAAAAATATTTCTTGGTTATAATCTGAAGAGAAATTACAAAATTAAAAATTAAAAGATGTTTGGGAATGATATTAGAAGTCACTTAGTATCATATTTTCCCTTATGTTCTCTGCAGCTCTCTCCAGTGATCTGTGGTGGTGCTCTGTCCAGGGTTGACTGGTAAGCAGAAAGAATTCCAGGTCCTCTACTCCCTGGTCAATTAGACCATTTTTCCCTCTGTCTGTTTTATGTTGCTATATGACGTAAGATATCCTTAATAAAAGTGTTCTAGGCTAAAGGAATTTTGAAAATGACTAACCCAATCTCGTAGTGAAATATAACATGAAAGTCATGAGTTTTTCAGTTTGTGTTTGCATCCCAGTTTTTCCAAAAATTAGCTAAAGTCCAGTTTTCTGATCTATTAAATGACAAAAATTATTTTCTTATTTCAGTGGATTCTTTAAGAAATAAAAGAATATACGTAGGTGCAACAATATACGGAAAGTACCTAGAACCTAACAACACGGCAAAAGATTTGAGTTTTCCTCCCATTCCTTTTATTCTTACCAAGACCTCTCATCAGATGATATCGTAGCTCTGCTTGGGTATACCTAGTGAGAGGCAATTCACTATTTATATAGACGAGAAAATTAGCTTCTGTCTTTGAACAGCACTAACTGACAGCAACACCTCTTGTATGACAAAGAAAATTGCTACATAATATCAATGTATATTATTGCTTCCATTACAAGCAAGATTGAAGTAGTTTCTAAAACTTCTTTTACAGTTCCTAGCTTGGCATTTTGCCACTTCTTTTTGTCTATCTGCAAAGCATTATGTGGTTGTATAATGCTTTTGATAAACTGCTACCTGAAGGAAAAGCATTTAAGTACCAGTGGTTAGCACCTCATTCACTAGACTTCAATTTTGCATTCTAACTTATTTGCTTTCAAACTTTGTTTGTCCTGCATTTAGTCAAAGGAATTTATAGGAAACTCCTCACAGCATCTTTCCAATATAGTCACATTTTACAGCAACAAACTTATGGGCCACCGTGGCAGCAAAATCAAATAAGCTCATTCAAACTTAGTAGTTCAGTTTTGAATTGGGAGGAACATGACATCTCCTCCCATATATTAGTCAATCATCTACCCTAAGCCTGCCTTCACTGAAAAATAGCAAGGTGCAGAATAATACATGAAATACGCTGCATTTTTAAAAAAATATATTTTCTAAATCCTAAATAATAGAAGCAATTTTAAAGAATTTTAAAATACAGAGATACATAAAAAAGAAACTAAATTGGGGGCAAGCCCGGTGGCGCAGTGGTTAAGTGCGCGCACTCTGCTTCTGCGGCCCCGGGGTCGGAGGTTTGGATCCCGGGCGCACACTGACGCATGCTTGTCGAGCCACACTGTGGCAGCATCCCATATAAAGTCGAGGAAGATGGGCATGGATGTTAGCTCAGGGCTAATCTTCCTCAGCAAAACAGAGGAGGACTGGCATCAGATGCTAGCTCAGGGCTGATCTTCCTTGCAAAAAATTAAAAAATAAAAAATATAAATAAGAAAATTTTAAAAAAAAGGAAATAAATTGTCCCTCATCACATAACGAGAAATAAACATGGTCAACATTAAGATGGATTTTCTAGGTTATTTTTGTTATTTATCTAGTTTCAACATTTTTTGAGATCATATTATAGATGTTTTACTTTAACATTATACCAATTATTCTTTATATAATTAAAAACAATAGCTAACAAACTTAAGGACTAAATGCAATATATATTAAAAAAATCAGCTTTACTTGCTTGGTTTTTATTTAATTTCCTTCTAAATACCTGCCTTATATATCAATTTTGACATATTAACCATGTTCTGAATTCTGAAAAATTCTAACTAATTTCTCACATATATATACATACATATATATGTGTTTTATATATATATATATATAATACATGCTCTATCTACAAACTGACCACACAATATAAAAGAATTTTTATTGCATCAGACAATCTAAAAATCTAAAAGCTAAGGAAAGTTTGAGGTATCATCTATTATAGGACTCTCATTTTAAAGATGTTTCTAAATGTTCAGTCATGGAGAGATGAATAAACTCATCCATGGACATCAAGAATACTAAGAATAAGACTAGCATTAGGTCCCAGGACTTCTCACTCCAATCATTGGTAAGAGGTGAGAAATATATTAATTCATTGGCTTTATTCAATGTATCATTCCTTTTCTGTTCATTTATTCCTGTTTATAAGTTTTTTACTTTTCAAAGATAAATTTCTCCTCTCCACGTCTTTGAAAACTCTGGGAGAGAGATCAAATTCTTTTAACTTCATTCATCATCAGACTGAATATGCAATAGTCTATACAAATGACAAGAGTTAATTGTCACACCTAACAAAGTCAGGGTCTGGGGAAACCTTCACCAATTTCAAAGTGCTTTCCCACATATTTCTCTTCTGATGCATATCTTGGACCCAAGCTGTGTCTTATAGGAATTACATAATTTTTAACCTTTGAACTTCCCATTACAAGGAAAGAACAGAGAATGAAGACACACACATACACACACTCACACACACACTCATGCCAGTTTTGCAGAAAACAAAACAAAATTGCTGTGAGCCTAGGCTTAGGAAGCTAATTGCATGTAATGCTTTGAAGTATTCCAGAACAGTTGTCATTGGCAGACTTAGTGCTTAAATTTCTATCACTCTTATTTCTTACCAAATATTTAAAAGAATCCTTTAAATCCTAGGTCATCTGCAGCTCAGTTTAAATTAATTGAAGAAACGACACTCAGAAAAAAGTGGAGAGCGGTGTCTGGACGGGGAGTGGTGCACTCTTACAATGAGGGATGTGTATGACGGGAGGAAATTCAGTTCCTCCTCTCATTTCATAACGTAGCACATAGTTGCTAATCTGAGGTCAACACAAGAATTGGCTCATTCCAATAACCAAACCCAGAAGCTTTTACTTTTTAACTAGTTTACCTTCACAACCAGGAAGCTCCAGGTATTTACAAAGTTGGCTAGGGGTTTGCTTTTCCTTTTTTTATAAAAGTATATAGTACTAAGGAGGTGCGTTCCTCCAATAAGCCCATCTTATGTTATACCTGCCCCTTTATTCCTGCCCCAAGCACATTTCTGCAGGTTGAGAGCTCAAGGAATAGTATGTCATCTTCTGTCTGTGCTTGTAACTTCTTTCCCGATAAGCCCAACTTTATATTTATAGTGTGTAGCCCTGGTGGGGTGTGCGTCCATGTCGCCTTAGCAAGATGGTTCATTTAAACAACATTGAGTGGCCAACTAACTACAAAATGTCAGGCAGCATAGCAGAGTCTGGGGACACGGTGACCTTTAAGGAGCACATCATTTGGTACAAAGGCAATAAGTAAACAATTAAAATAAAATTTACCCTTACCATATAATATTTTTGAACAGGGGCCATAGGATTTGTAAGTGAAAACAGATCTAATTGTTGCTGGGAGCAGCTTTTAGTAAAAGAAATGCTATCACATCCAGAAGAGAGCCATCGAAGCAGAGAGAATCGCCTGCACAAAGTCATGTTTTTAAAAATTCCAGAGATGTTCTCTGGAAAGTTACGATTCATTGTAATGGGGAAGGAATGGCCCAGGAATTATCAAGTATTACTATTTTAGGAAATATACCAGGTAATTTTCATGTTCTAGTGGTTTGGAAACCAGTGTTTCAAAAAGATCTATAATTCTAAGCTGCATATGTCAATCTTCTGTTTATACCACTTACTGTTCATTAATCTTCCTTTCTCCTATTTTTCTATATCTAACTATGTTATATGATTCTGAGGGAATGATCTTATCACCCTCTGGACAACTATGGTTATAAAATTTTTCATTAAGGAAGCACCAAATGTGACTCAGGGCTCAGGGGTTTCTTATGCAGCAGAAGATGAAGTTAATTAGCATTATATATATATATATAGATGAAAATCGAGTTGTCACTGTTGCCATGAAATCAACTACTACTAAGCTGGGGGATATGGTTACAAGCAAAGGTTAAAAAAAAGGAGCAGACATTCGAATTACCCTTACCCTTGGGCAATAATCATAGTTGGATTCCCAGGTATTGAGTTTTGTCCCCTTATTTAATGATTGATACCCTCACTTACCTACCTAACACAAAACCAGGGATGAAATTGCTAAATGGTCAATCCTCTCAAAAGAAGAACAATGCTAATATTAATAATAACAATCTTAGTATTTAATTATAATTATTGCAACTAGCATGTTTTGGGAGTTTTCTATGTGCAAAGCATTGTGCTAAGTATTTAACTTCATTATCTCATTCAATTCTCACCATAATATGATAAATTATCATTGTTATTTTTCCTATTCTATAGATTAAGAAGCTAAATATTTGAGAGGTTTAAAAAGAAAGTAGCACAGATACTCAAAATTAGTAAATGGTTCTAGTGATCAAGAATATTTTAATTCATGGCAATAATGTTTATTCTGCTTGACCAGTTATATTTTATTTATTATTAGAAGATTGTTTTAGAATAAATGTTTTTCTAACACAGAAAAGGAAAGAGTACCACGTTTTTCTCCTGAATGCACTTGTATACCGGATTAATTTGTACTCTGTGTGTATTATGGAGTGACAGCAACAACACTAATATATTTTACAAACTAAAAAGAAGTCCTTCAATTGGGAAAGTAGACTTGCTCCAGTAGAGCTAAAAGTCATGAATCCTAGAGGGGATGCTATAAACTAGAGGTTTAGTTCACTACAGTTCATCAATATTGGAGACCCGCACAATGAGGAACAAGAATCAATGACTCAGCCACTTGCATCAAAATTAGTTGATTAATGGCAGACTACATTAACTGATTTTTCTTTTTTACTCTTTGTGTGATCCTGTTAATTAGGAAAATTCTCTCCGCTCATTAGAAATTTGAAATAAATTCACTTGCCTCCTGAATATGTTGACCTAGCACAAAAATAATCTTATCTTTTCAGAAACATGCACATTTTAGAATTAACTCTTCTTAGAGATTGCAACAAGTGCTCTCAAGCAAGCCAACATCTTTAAGTTTTCAATCGCTAACAAGAAACACCCTTGATTAAATGAAAAAGAAATCTATTTTAATTTTTTTCTCTAAAATTTATACAACTTACTTCCTTCTTCTATAACTGATTTTTTGTGTCCATTCAGATCAAAAAGTTGTCCATATTTACACAAAGTTAAAAGGATAAGAACAGATTCAGACATCTACATTTTTTTAGTCTAACATAAATTAAGACACTCTACATTTTAAACCTTAATTACTTGTATTGTACAGTTAAAATAGATATTACATATACATGTAATACAATATCCTGGCATGTTTGGCATATATAGAGAGGCATAAATATGTAGCACTAATTTGAAATATTATATTTATTATCCCATTATAAAATTTATAGAATCATACAATTGTAATTGCCTACAAGTGTTCTATTAAGGTTATACTTTTAGAGTAGAAATCATTACTATTTCCTATTTTATTCAGAAACTCAGAATTCAGATGATCTTTATTTGAAATAAATTATTTGGTGTTATTAATTTAACAAAGCATTCATTCTATAAGTATTTATTGAAACCAAATACCAGATGCAGTGTTTGAATTGAAACTTGAACCAGAATGGCAGTTTTCAGCCTCATGAATTTAAGAATTAAGCATGTTAAATAAAAAACTAAATTAATCACCACAATGCAGTGTAATACAAGTTAAGTAAAAAGGAAAGTACAATGTGCTACAGGAACTTGTATAAAGAATACATAACGCAGCCATAGGGATTCAGAAAAAAATTATTGGCACAATTAAGCTGAGACTGAGTGATCAGTTAAGAGTTAGCTTGGTAAAGAGGTGGGTGACAGTATTCCAGGCAAAAATAACATGTACAACTTCCTTCAAATGGGGAAGGAGCATGGCAAGTGCAAGAAAACAAGAAAATCTGAATATAGCTGTACCTTAGTGAACAAATAGGGGCATAACAAAACTGAGACTAGGAAAGATAAGTGTACAAATCACGTGGGACATTCTTTAAACTGATTTTAGTCTAACCTTTATCCTATGACTATGGGGAGCTAACAAAATGATATCTTCAGGTGGATGAAATAACTTGATTCATGTTTTAATTTAGGTATAAGCAGAAAGCAGGAAACATGATAACCACCAATTTCAAATATTTAGCATGGATTTGAAAATTCAAACTTGGTTTAAAAAATTGAAACCCAGTTTTAATAATTTCTTCTCTATGCAACATACTAGACTATAAGAATTACTATGTTTAGAGTCACAGTGATCTTGAATAGAAAAACAGTGTTGACACCAGTTGGATAACCCAGATAAAGTGTAACATCTTTAACACATAGCTTCCTTACATGTGAAAATAAATGTGATAATGCCCACCTCATAGATTCTTATTAGAATTAAATAAGATAACATATATATAAAACATACATATATATGTCTAATAGAATGTAAGTACAAGTAATAGCTGTTCCACAATCTTCTGGCCCTACCTCCTTTATTGGGACTTTTTGTCTAGTAGTAAAAGAGAATATAATATTTCAGAAAATTGGCTGATAGTTATAACTAGAATTATCACCTCATTTTTTTCAAAAAAAGGAAAAATTCTTACTTAATCTAAATTATATACACAACTACCAAAAAGTATACTGCCTGAGAGATCTCTTATGTGTTGTTAAACACTTCAACCTGGTGCCTAGAACAGTGCTTGGCACACAATAGCTCTCCAAATCTTCACTGAAATATTTCCTGGAAATTCAGATACCTTCCTTAATAATCACCTCCTAAAAATTGTCTATTAAATACTAATAACTTATAAATATACATAATTATTGGATAAATGTATAACATAAAAACATAAAATATACAAATATGTATAAATGTGTGTATAGATAGCCCCATAGTAGCTTTAAGTTTGGGGGTTAACAAATGGTTTAACGAAAAAATAGTCATATGACCACTCTACTTTCCAAGACCAATAAGAAATATATCAGTCCCATAGTATTACTAATAGATTCTTCATGACCAACATACAAATGTCTAATAATTAGATAATTAAAAATCAAAATAAATATTACATGTAAGTATTTATGTAACTAAATAAAATATTAGGAAATAAAATATTAAAATACATTAAAATTGTTTATGTAAGAATTCAGTTAATTTACCACTCACTTTTTTTTGTGAAAAGAAAATGTTACTTCGTTCAAAGTTAAAGGTAAAATGTTGAAGAAAAAGTTTGTTGACCTCAGATAGTAGACAAATAGCCACTTATTTCTCCTGCAAAAAATGGGTTTATTCAAGATCAGCAAACAATTGCAATTCAGGGTTTGCAACCATGGCAAGCCACTTGCATGTTCCCCAGCAGCAAAGTGAGGAGAAATTCTTTTCTGGGGAAGAGGAAGTTGGGAGGGCTATTGTAAACGAAGAGTCCACTGGAGGAGCCTGGGAGCTGGATGCGTAGTGGATTTCACTGAGTTGTGACAGTGTCTCATTGGCTGAGCTTCTTGCTGGTCAAGAAGAGGAAGTCTTTCTTGTTCCTTTGACATAGAGCATGAGAACTCTCCCTTTTGGCTCCTGACTCCGATTGAATGAGGTTTCTGTTTATTAATTTGAGACATTAAATATGAAATTCAGGAAATGGTATAAGTCAGGAAAATCAGGAACAGAAATTGTAGGTTGATATCTACGCAGCAAATAAAAAAAGCAATTGACATATTAAAAGAAAAGTTTGGGGGCCGGCCCCATTGCCAAGTGGTTAAAGTTCTGCGCACTGTGTTTCAGCAGCCCAGGTTCACAGGTTCAGATCCCAGGCACAGACCTACACCACTCATCAAGCCATGCTGTGGCAGCAACCCACATGCAAAATAGAGGAAGACTGGTCTGGATGTTAATGCATGATGAATCTTCCTCAGCAATAAATAAATAAATAAATAAATAAATAAAAGGAAAGTCTGAGGACTCTAAGATAAATAAAACAAGAAAGCATATCTTCCAAATGAAAGCAGATCCATATGGAAAACAGCATGATTAAAAAAGTGAAGTCTTGGTTGTTTCTAAATCTTAGCTATTGTAAATAATGCTGCAATGAACATGGGGTGCATATAGCTTTTAAAATTAGTGTTTTTGTATTCTTCAGACAAATATCCAGGAGTGGAATAGCTGGATCATATGGTAGTTCTGTTCTTAATTTTTTGAGGAATCTCCATACTGTTTTCCATAGTGGCTGCACCAGTTTACATTCTCACCATCAGTGTATGAGAGTTCCCTTTTCTCCAAATCATCTTCAACACTTGTTATTTCTTATTTTTTGATAATAGCCATTCTAACAGGTGTTGGGTAGTAGCTCATTGCGTTTTTGATTTGCATTTCTATAATAATTAGTGATGTTGAACATCTTTTCATGTGCCTGTTGGCTATCTGTATGTCTTTTTTAGAAAAATATCTATTCAGATGCTCAGATCATTTTTTAATTAGGTTGTTTATTTTCCTGTTGTTAAGTTGTATGAGTTCTTTATATATCTTGGATATTAACCTCTTGTTGGATACATGATTTGCAAATACCTTCTCCCATTCAGTAAGTTACTGTTTGTTTTGAGGATGGTTTCTTTTGCTGTGCAGAACCTTTATGGATAAAGAAGATGTGGAGTACATATGTATATGTATATCATGGAATACTAGTCAGCCATAAAAAGAATGAAATCTTGCCATTTGTGACAACATGGGTGGACTTTAAGGGTATTATGCTAAGTGAAATAAGTCAGATGAAGAAAGAAAAATGCTGTATGATTTCACTCATGTATGGAATCTAAAACAAAATAAAACAAACACACAGACAAAACAAAGCTCATAGATATAGAGAAAATATTGGTTACATAGGCATATCATAGGGAATTTGCTGAAAATTTAACAAAAATATATTTATTCATATATTAATAAATTAAAAATTATGATTATATGTGGTTTATAATATATGTAGGGAAACACGTGAAACAACATATAGAGCGGGTGAGAGGTTTAGGAGTTTGCCTGGTGGTGGAAAAAACCTGTGATTTTTTAGGCCTGCGTATAGGCAATCATGACGGCTTTACCTGATAGGCCTCATGGGATTATTATGCATGTGACTATCCAGTTGTTCCAGCATCATTTTCTGAAAAGACTCTTCTTTCCTCCTGGAGTATCTTGGTGGCCTTGTCAAAAGTCAATTGACCATAATTGTAAGGATTTATTTCTGGACACTCAATTTAATTCCATTGATCTACATATCTATGCTTATCACAGAACCACACTGTCTTGATTACTTTGGCTTTGTACTAAGATTTGCAATCAAGAGGTGTGAGTCCTCTGGTTGTTATTCTTTTACAGGATTGTTTTGCTATTTTAGGTCCCTAGCATTTCCATATGAATTTTAGCATCAGCTTTTCATTTTCTGCAAAAAAAAAAAAAAAATTCAGGTAGGATTTTGATAGAGATTGTGTTCAATCTTGATCAATTTGAGGAGTATAGCCATTTTAATAACACTAAATCTGATTCATGGACATTGGATGTCTTTCCACTTATATTGACCTTTAATTTCTTTCAAAAATGTTTTGTAGATTTTAGTGTATGAGTTTAGCACTTTTGTTAAATTTATGCCTAGGTATTTTACTCTGTTTGATACTATTATAAGTGGATTTTTATTTCTATTTTTGGATTACACATTGCAAGTATGCAGAAAAACAACTGATTTTTTAAAAATATCTTGTTTCTGGTGAACTTTCTCAATTTGTTTACTAGTTCTAATAGGTTTTTGTGGATTCTTTACGATTTTCCATGTGCAAGACTATATCATCTGTAAATAGAAATAGTTTTATTTCTTCCTTTCCAATCTGAATTCCTTTTAAAATTTCTTCTTCTTGTCTAATTTCCCTGGCTAGAACTTACAGCACAATGTTGACTAGAAGTGACAAGAGCAGGCATCCTTTTCATTTCTGATATTAGTGGAAAAGCATTCAGGCTTTCATCATTAAGTATGATGTAAGCTGTGGGATTTTGATAGATGCCCTTTATCTAGTTGAGCAAATTCCCCTCTATTTGTAGTGTGTTTTGCTTTTATCATGAAAAGGTTTTAGATTTTGTCATATGCTTTTTCTGTATCTATTGAGATAATCATAGGTTTTGCACTTTATTTTATCAATTGGTATATTATATTGATTGATTTTCAGATGTTAAACCAAACTTGCATTAGGATAAATCCCATTTAGTCATGGTACATAATCCACTGTATACATTGTATGGATCAATTTGCTAGTATTTTTCTGAGAAAACTTATGTTTATATTCTTAAGAGAACTTAGTCTGTAGTTTTCATGTTTTGTCTTTCCCTGCTTTGGCATCAGAGTAATTCCGGCTTCATACAATAAGTTGAAAGTATTCCTTTTATTTTTAGAAGAGTTTGTGAAGAACTAGTATTAATTCTTCTTTAAACATGTGGTAGAATTTACCAGTGAATCCTGGGTCTGAGGTCTTTGTTAGATAATTTAAAATAACTAATCAAATACTAAAATTGTTGTAGATCTATTGAGATATTGTAGTTCTTCTTGAATCAATTCTGGTAATTATTATCTTTACAGGCTTTTTTCCCCCTTTTATCCAGGTTATCTAGTTTGTTGATGTGTAGTTGTTTGTAGTATTTTCCTTATGATCCTTTCTATTTTTGTAATGTTAGTGCTGATTTCCCACTTTCATTTTTGATTTTAGTAACTTGAATCTCCTCTCATTTTTTTATTGGCCAGTGTAATTAGAGATCGATTATAACCTTTTCAAAGAGCCAAGAGTTTATTTGTTGATTTTGTTGTTTTACTCACATTAATTTCCATTCTAATTTTTTTTTTCAGTTTTCTCTTCATTTTCTAGTTTCAAAAGGTGGAAAGTTAGGAAGCTTTATTTTCTTTTCAAATATAGTCATTTACATTGTAAATCCCTTCTAAACACTGCTTAGTTATATTTTATAAATTTTATTTGTTGTTTTAATTTTTTTATCTCCATTATTTTCTAATTTTCTTTATCAGTTATTATTTTTCAGTTTTCTTACTTTTCTTCTATTATAAATATCTAAGGAATTCCATTGTTATTATACAACATACTTTTCATGATTTCAGTCGTTTTAATTTTATGGAGGTTTGTTTTATGTCCTAGCTTATGATCTATCCTGGTGAATATTTCAAGTGTGCTTCAGAAGAATGTGTACTTGTTGCTGGGTGAAGTGCTCTATAGATTTCACTTAGATCTAGTTGGTTTACTATATTGTTCAAACCTTCTAGTTCCTTGTTGATCTTCTGGCTAGTTGTTCTATCCATTTATTGAAGGTGGATTATTGATCTGCAACTATTATAGTTTATCTATTTCTCCTTTGAATTCTGTTTTTCTGTATGTGTATTGGGGCTTTCTTGTCATGTACATATATATTTTTATTTTCTTGATGGATTGACGCTTTTATCATTATAAAATGTTCCTCTTTGTCTCTAGTAACAATTTTTGTCTTAAAGCCTATGTTTTCTTATATCGTTATAGCTATCTTGGCTCTCTCTTAGTTATTATTTGTATGGCATATCTTTTTCTAACGTTTTAATTTTGAACTTTTTGTTTTCTCATCTAAAATATATAATTGAATCATATTTCGTTTTGCTTTGTTTTTAAATCCATTTTGTCTTCTGATTTTTAATCACGTTTTATCTATTTATATTTTATGTGGCTACTGAAATGTAGAATTTATGTCTGCCATTTTGACATTTATTTTCTATATACTTTATATCTTTTTTCTGCGTTTCTCTATGAATACTTTTTTCATGTTAAATAGATATTGCCTAGTACAAGTTAAATCACTTTTTTCTACTACTGTATTTTTTAAATTATTTTCTTAGAGGTTAACCTCCCTAATTTATAATTAGCTATTAAATTAAAGTATATAGTTTGGATTACTCCTAATTTTATTTCTCTAGGATTTAGAAACTTTGCTCCAATATAGCTCCGTGCTTTTGCTCCTCCTTTGTGCTATTTTTGCCATGTAAATTGTACTTTTATAAGTAAGTCCGGGAAATACAATTTATAATTGTTGCTTTATGCAGCTATATTTTAAATGAGGTAGGAAAATAGGATTACAAAAGTACATTTCTACTGCCATTTATATATACCTACGTAGTCACCTTTACTGCTGCAATTATTCCTTTATGTGAATTTGAGTTAACTCTCAAATCCTTTTCTCTCAGGTTGAATGACTGTCTTTAGTATTTATTATGGGAAATGTTTGATGGTGGCAATTCTCTTAATTTTTGTCTAAATGAGAATGTTTTAAGTTCCCTTTAATTGTGGAAGGATTGTTTGGCTGGATATAAAGTTCTTGTTTTATAGACTTTTTTCTTTCAAATTGTTATCACACTGCTTTCTGACCTTAATGCAGAAGTCAGTTGTTAATGTTATTGAGGATCCTTTGCAGGTAATGGGTCATTTTTCTCTTGCTGCTTTCAAGAACCTCTCTTGTCTTTGGCTTTTGATAGTTTGACTATTATGTGTCAGGGTGTAGATTTCCTTGACGTTTTTCTACATGGAGTTTGTTAAACTTCTTGGATAAGCACATAATTTTTTATCCAATTTGGTAAGTTTCCAACCATTATTTCTTCACACATTTACTACTCCTTTTACTCTCTCCTCTTTTTCTAAGGCTCCCATAATGCTTATGTTGTTACACTTAATGATGCTCCAAATTTCTCTGAGGTTCCAATCATTTTGCTTTGTTGTCTTCTTTCAGTGCCTCAGACTCGATCATCTCAATTAACCTGTCTTCAGATCTGCTGATGCTTTCTGCTCTCTGCTACATTCTACTGTTGAGCCCCCTTAGTGTATTTTTCCTTTAATTTTTTTATTTTTTGTTTTCTATCTTTTATGATTCTCTGTATTTGGTGAGACATTGTTGTCATTATTTCCTTTAATTCTTTACACTGGGCTTTTTTTTCTTTTACTTTTTTTTCCAATGTATTAATAATAGCTGATTTAAAGTCTTTGTCTAGTAAGTTAAACATCTGATCTCCCTCAGGAACAATGTCTATCATTTGCCTGCATTTGGCCAGAAGTTTCTGTTTATTTACATGTCTCATAATTTTTGTTAAATCATGGAAATTATAGATAATATAATGTGGGAGCTCTGGAAATCAGATTTTGCTGACCCCCAGAATTTGTTGTTACTGCTTATCAGGTTTTGGTTGTCATTGGATTCACTGTCTTGTTGTTGTTGTTTAGTTAATTTCCTGTGCTAATTTTGTAATGTCTACATTTCATGTAGTATGCTGGCATTGAAGTCTCAGCTTGGTTAGCTTAATGATGGGCTAATGATTAGATATAGATTTCCTCAAATTTTTTAACAATTATTCTTCCACACTTTCCCAAGGACCTCTGCATGTGTGTTGAGTACATCTTTAACACCAAAGCAGTTTATAATTCTGCCTTAACATTCACTTCTTAATTGTGCATGGCCTCAACGTCAGCCAGAGTTGTGAGACTGGGCCCTCTTTGGTGTCTCTTGGGCATCCATACAGTTTTTCATACGCATGCAGCCTTCCAAAACCCCAAGAATGTATCACAGCCTTTCCAAATTACTTATACATATCTCATTATTCAGATCTTCATTTTAAGTTTTTAGCCAGGCTGCTGTTTGCATAAACTGGTAATTGCACCTTTGAGTAACTGATGTTTACCAATTGCCATCAATTATTTTCAATAAATATCCTGGGTTAGGATGTTTCTTACATAGTAAATCCTGAGTCAGATCAAGTAACCACAACACCTGTGAGTGAGGCTTTTCCAGGGAGCTGTAAGACAGATTGAATACTGACAATGCACCAGGTATGAAATTTTTTGAGTTGCTACGGACCCAGTCTTCCCCCTCAGATGGCTGCAAGGTTGCAGGTTTCCACAGCTGCCATAGTTGCAAGACTGCTGAATTAAAGGCTCTCACGGAAAAAGCAGGAGACAGACAGGAATGTGTCAAGTGACAAAGTCACACCCTGCAGACTTTACCAAGTTTCAACTGTTTTTCCTAAATAAATGCTCCTCAGATTGGTGCAAGCCTTTGTTTAATTTCCAAAGTGTTTAGAAAATTGATCAAAACATTTATTGATACTGATTCCAAAACCAGACAAAGGTATTCAAAGGCAAGACATACAAATAAATATCCCTCAAGAGTGTACACACAAAAATATGCAGTAAAATATTATAAAATTAAATCTAGCAATATATGAAAAATATAAAACATTATGAAAAAGTGACGTAAATTCAGAGCAATGCCAAGATAGGTTAACATCCAAAAATAATTTAAATTTGTTCATGAAATTAATAAAATAAAGAGGGTAAAACATATACTCATCTCAAAAGATGAGGAAAAAATAATTTGACAAAGTTCAAATTGGAAATAACCTAAACATCCTTCAGTAGTAGAATGGATATCTAAACTGTATTGTATTTGTACAATGGAGTTTACATAACAATAAAAAGAAGTAACTATTAATAGGTGCAACAACATATGAATCTCAAATACATAAACTTAGGAATAGAACACATAAACTTACTGGATTTTTCATGATATGATTGGGGAAGAAATTGATACTATTTCATTATATTTATAACATTATATTCATTAATTGGTTATTTTTAGAGTTAATAAAGAAGCAAAAGATTTTGTAGTTATAATGCTTAAAATTGAGAGATGTTTTCACAGAAAAAATATTTTTAATGTGTTATTTGATGTCATTTTATATTATGAATACTTTTATTTTTATGCATGTAGGATTTCATAATTAATTAGGTGTGTATACAACTGTAAATATTTATGTTCGCATAAAAACCAATATGAAAATATCCATACCAAATTGTTAACAGTACAATCTTTTGATAAAAAGCTTAACTAAGATGTTTATGAAGTCAACAGGTTTACTTTCTAAAAGTCCATAGTATTATTTCCAAAGTATAAATTGCATTTATAGTATTAAAAATACATTTATAATTGAATATGTGATATATATATATATTAAATAGCAAATTCAATAAATTAAATCAGCTGTATAGTAAGAAAATGACCATGAAAATACAAATTGAAAAATTAACTCATACTTTATGATACAGTAGCTATTTTGAAAGCAACTTTCTTTAGGAAAAAGAAGCATAAATTTGTGCTATTACTTCTATACACTTATCATTATATTTTCCACACACATTATTATTGTCTATTATCTACATTTTATAAATAAAATGTTGAGAATAAGAAAGATTTATTAATTTTCTAGCAATTACAAACAAAACAAAACACATGGAACAATGTTTGAAAGCATGGAATTCTATTATGTAAACCCATGATCTCTCCAATATATCAACCTATCCTACTTTATTTATTTTTTTATGTATTCATTTGTTAAGAAGAGATTTTTCCTGTGTCTACAAAGACACACAATCAAGAGCAGAATTAAACAGTATTTGGATATTTAAGACAAAAATAACCATTATTTAAAATATTGTTTTTACTAAAAATTTGCCATGGATTAAATGGGTAAGAAAGTTTCAGTTTCTAAATCCAATATTGTTAAAAAAATATCTGATGTTCCCTATGATTATAGAACAAAGTCTGAAATCCTCATCCTAATATTTGATGCCCATCAACAGTAAGCCTTTCTATCTCTAACGCCGTGTGCCTTCTATTCTCAACTCTTCCCTGAAAGACTCCTTGTTGCTCAAAATCGTGTCGGCAGCTTGCCTTGGCTTATGTTCTTTACCAGATAGGAATTACCCTATTTCTCCTTTAACCTCAGATTCTTTAAGGTCAGATTCTTCCCATACTTAAAGTCCAAGTAGCCAGAACAGCACTTACTATATTCAACACACTTATGCTTACTTTTACTTGTTTAAATGTTTTCTCAAATAAACCATAAATTTCTTGAGAGCAGAGTCATTGGCTTTCTTATTTCATTCCCAATCTACATTCCCAGTACCTGACCAGTACCTAACACATAATTCCCAGTCTATAAGTATATGTTGAATATAAACATGGAATTTCCCATTCACTGCATGAAGTCTTCAAGCTATATTCATCTCTCTCTTCACCATTATCCTATGTATCTTAAGACCTGTATCACAGAGTTTAGTACTTTGTGAAATAAAGCTCAGTCTAGCCTTCTGAAATCTTATCTACTTAAATCTTCTTGGTTAGACTATGGAGTTCTCTGGGGAGTAAATCAATTTGCCTCATAAAACAAATTGAACTGTAAACCATATGCTAGAGGATATATGCGGAAAAACAAATCTGAGCAAAAGCTAATTTTTTATGTATAAGGAGTTCATACAAATTGATTTCAATAACTAATATATAGAAAATACATTTCAAAGAACAGAAAGGGCAAATGCTTAAATATTCAAATGATTATCTTTACTAGAAATTAAAGAAATACACAAGCAAATATACCCTGAATACAATTTCCTTCTAAAAACATAAAATTTTTTATTAATAAGGTAGTACTGACCAAAGTCAGGGTAAATGTGGCAAATTATGACAAAGGTTTTAAAATTTCACATATTTTGCTCCATTGGGTCCCCATTTAAGATCACAACCTAAGTGAAAATTCAGAAATTTGTATGAAAATTTATTTAGAGTAATGCTTATTATAGCATGTTTTATAGTTGTAAAGAAGTGGATACAATCTAAATGTCTAAAAACAAGGAAATACATAATTATTAAATGATGACATTATCATGATGAAAAGTTACACAGTTTTGTAAGAGGAGAATGTTGAAGACTATTCTACTGCCCTGCTTAAATGTTTATTCTGACTTCATGTTAAAAAAAAAAAAGTAAACTGAATGTACAGATGGTGAAAGAAATTCTCTGGGTTATATGATTATTGATAATTTTCTTCCTTTTTTTTTTTTTTTTGGTGAGGAAGATTGGTCATGAGCTAACATCTGTTGCCAGTCCTCCTCTTTTTGCTTGAGGAAGATTGTCCCTGAGCTAATATCTGTGCCAATCTTCCTCTATTTTATATGTGGGATGCCACCACAGCACGGCTTGATGAGCGGTGTGTAGGTCTGCACCCGGGATCCAAACCTATGACCTCTGGGCTGCCAAAGCGGAGCACACAAACTTAACCACTACACCACTGGGTGGGCCCCAATAATTTTCATTTTTTATTTAAAATTTTCTCCATTCTCTATTTTTTCCTAAAAATAGAATTTGTTGCTTTAAATTATACATACCTACACTCAGAAAAAAATGTATATTTTAAGACATTCTCATACAATATCTGTCTCAGGTAGACAACATATAGGCCACACACACATGCATTCTTTGTATTTTTAGTGGCACCTATACGGAAATGTTCTCATGATGGAATATGAATATATAATCTAGACATCATGTCCCAATGCCATCAACCATTCCTATGACCAAGTACTTTTACTCAATCTGATTTTGTATTCACCAGTCTTCTGATTATAATCTGTCTTCCAAAGTAGATACACTTACAGAAAGAGTATCCATGGTTTATGATTTAGTTCTTTGATACATTCGTTGTCTCACATAAATGATTGCTATTTGGGGTTTATATATCATTGTTTTGAACTAAATGAATGTGAAATGTTCTTGAAAAATAAGTTTATTCTGACAGGCTGACAAAAAAAGTTTTTGAGTTTACAAAGCAGCCATTGTAATTTCTTAAATTCACCAGTGCAAGTGCCCTTTAATAAGACTCTAAAGCTAGCCTGTTATTGTTTTTGAGAACATCCTCCTCTATTCAAATTTCCAGATGTAATATAACAAGATCATCAATTGTGTATTCTCTGGAGATCTGCTCTGGGTTTGAACCTGGCCACTTTACTTACCATAGGCAATTTACTTAACTTCTTTGTGGCTCAGTTTTTTTGTACGTAAAATGGAGGTAATAATTTTGCCTAATCACAGTGTTTTGAAAAGAAGAAAAGTTAATATGTGTAAGGTTCCTATAATAAAAACTAATACACAAATGTAGAATAGATACAGGTTGTTTTTACTATCATTATTATCATATTTCTCCTCCCTCAAATTATTTTTTATGTTGTTTTTGGTAATATCTGTGCATATTTCAGTTTCTTCCGCTAGTGTTTACTTTTTGTGTGTGTGTGTGTGTGTGTGTGTGTGTGAGGAAGATCAGCCCTGAGCTAACATTCAAGCCAATCCCCCTCTTTTTTTTTTTTTTTTTGGCTAAGGAAGACTGGCCCTGGGCTAACATGTGTGCCCATCTTCCTCTACTTGATATGGGACGCCGCCACAGCATGGCCTGACAAACGGTGCATTGGTGGGCGCCGGGAATCCGAAACTGGGCCGCCAGCAGCAGAGCACACACACTTAACCGCTACGCCACGGGGCTGGCCCCGTGTTTACTTTTTTTCATTGTAGAACTATGGCATTTTTGTTTCTTCATACTAGTTTGTTGATCCTTTACCTACCACAATGATTTGCACATGCAAGACGCCTGATGAATATCTGTAAGACAATGTACAAGTATCCAGTTTCATTGACTAAATATGTAAATAATGTGTACAGCAAGCCCTTGATAAATAATTATTTAAAAATTAAATATACAGCAGTGCTTATTTTATTAAATATAGCTTTAATGCTGAGCAGCTTGTATTAAAGTCTTTTCAATTAAATTATTGTATGTTCATGAAGATCTAACATTCCTAACATTATTAATTTTTTTGTTTGTGTGATTGATGAATTATATGTTTTCTCTTTTCATTAAGACATTTGCAAAAGGGTGGTTATTTATGCATCTAATGATTATACAGGCAATTTGTGTTAATTATAAAATCTCATGGATCAGAAATTGGCCGGATGAGAACAACTTATAGTTAAAGAGAGTAACTTAAAATAGGAGTAGGTACTTAAGAGATATGGTAGGAAAATGGTACTTTTGGATGACGAGCTTATAGTCCATCAAACAGAATTTTTATTCTTGAACTTTACACCTGGGCAATGTAACATTAATACTTATTTATATGGATAATTCTAAACCACTGAAAGGTGCCAAAACAATTTCTGGATCCCAAAAGGAATACTCAAATTTATTAAATAGATTTCTTTGATTTTTAGCAGTTCAGAGTTTTGGATAACTAGCAATCTTGGAAGGCATATTATTGTATTAAATAAACTGTTTCATTAACCAGAAATTATTGATATACTAGTCATGTTGGTAACAGAGAGTTGACTAAGTACAATCTAATGGTTGCACAGATCAACTGTGATGGTGATTTACATTTTCAAATGCAGCAAAAGAGCAATCTACCACCAGTCAGCAATTTAACTACATAAGTAGAAGTGAAAGGGAAATATAAATTACCCTGATTTGAACCACTGGAAAATAATATTACCATGCAAAACATTCTCATTATCTCACTCAAGGCAAATTTATTTTAGAGCATGTGCTAAGCGTGAAATGCTAACAGTTTTTTTTAATGACAATTATAGTAGACTATATTTTGGCCATTCTATTTTATTATTTTCAATTCTTAGCTTTTCTTTCTCCTTTGGATTGAGAGTTAATACTTCTACTTAAATACATTTCGTCATTTGCACCATAATCATGTTTTTCTGAACTATCCTCATACTCTATAATATATATTACTCAGTTTGATTGTTTAAAATTATTATGTTGCATTAACTCCTTCCATGGTGACCTAGAAATAGCGTAGAAAAGTAATGTAACGCATGGAATTGTGTTCCATGTTACACTAGTTCTACATTATATTAATAGCCATTCTAAAGAATAAAATAACCCACAATTAAGTAATTTTGAAAAACTGTAAGTTAAACAAAAGATACAAACAAAAAATTTCTTTACCTGGTGTTGGTTCAGAGTATTGTATTTGCAATCCACCAGAAATGCATAAGGTAGAGTCTACTTGTGTACTATGTAATGTTTTCAATCATTTTGACCATGGGATGATATATTTTGTAAGGATAGTTTACATTGAAAAGATATTTTAGGAAATGCTGAACTAGAGGGATTTTGATTTGGGAATAAAATATATTTTGCTTCAATATTTTCTGGGATATAATATGCCATAGAGGAAAATTCTTGGCTAAAATCTTTGGAGTTTGGGGCTCTTGTTTTGGTTCTTCCTCCTCTTCTTTCCATCTGCTAAGACATTTTACATTCTTTCACCCAACTTTTCTCCCTTTTGGTTTCAGGCTTGGGACTCCAATATCTATTTTTCACATTTTCTCCTCTCTGAAAAGAAACTTAAATTTATTTCATATGTCTAAATTGCCCTCACCACGCCTTCATTGCAATTACTTTAATAGAAAAAAATAGAAAGTGTGCAATTTAGAGCCAGGCAGGTCTGATTTCAAGCTTTTGTGCTGCCAAGTCCTGGCTGTGTCTTCCGCAATTCAGGGCCCAGCTGTTCCCTCTTGGAGCCTGCCTGCTTCCACTGAGCTCCTTCTGTGGAGTGCCATGAATTACGCTATAAGCATCAGCAAATAACGAGGTGTTTAGGTCACCAATAAAGCAAGACCACATATAAATAAATACATAAATAAAAGTTTGAAATTATTTGACGTTAATATTACAAAAAAATGGCTATTTCAAAATAGTAATCATGGACAAATTAAAATTTTATTCAAATTCCTTATTTATTTTAGGGATTCATGTAGTTATTCTGTTTTGAATTACATACAGGTAAGTGCTCCATCACTTTTAAATTACCAAGGCCACTACAAATCTAAACCTGGTTTTTCTGGGATCCTTTTCTCTAAATTGCACCACATCTCTACTTTCTTCATGTCCTCTGCATTTTTTTCTTACTGCTTGACCCTTTGGTTTGGGAGAAAGCATCTCTGTTTCCAATCTTGATATATCTTAATCTCTTTCACAAAAATTCTCCCAAATATTTATTACATAGTTGGAATCATCTAAATTCCCTTAGGCCATGGGAGTAAGAGTAAGTGCTGAGGCAATAAAAAAGAAAAGGAACTACTAGGATGGAAATAAGTATACACACACATTAGTTAATATTTGAAAGCTATATTCTGTCCCTAGTTTTTTTTGACTGGGCTAATGATTCATTGGAAGTCCCTGCATATATTTGTGCCTGAGAGTCTATCTTCATGTATAAGTGCCCTGAACAGTATATGCAGAATTAATTGTATGATTTCTAACTGATCATCACACTCAATAGAAGTTAATTAAGTCACGAGGTAATGGAGATGATAAATACAGAATAATTATGTTAAATGCATGGTTAGGTTTCAAATGTCTGTGACACTACAGGTAGATCTCAGCAGATGAAAAAATTCTATTTTAAGAATATCAAGAACTTTGTGAGTTTCTAGAAGGCATGGACAAGTAACTAGAAGTATTTATCATTAGCATAATGTTTAATAATACCATAAAAGGCACTCTTGACAAGAGTTTTTAGAGTCAAAATGTTTGTATGATTAATAGAATCTCAGAATTGGAGGGACAATTTTAGGTAGGATAGTCCAATTATCTCAGTTTTTATAGATTTTTCTAACATCATGTAGCAAGTTAAGATATCATGATTGACACAAATTATATTAGTTAACATTGTGTTTCATTTTAAGTGTAGAAACCCAGCTACAGTGGTTTGATCAAATAAAAGGTTATTATTTTTTTTTTATTATGTAACAAATAACCTAAAAGTAGTCAGTCTTATACCACTCCAGAGTAGTTACTTGAGGATGTTATCCAGGATCCGGGCTATTTCTTTCCTCCTTACTTCTGTGCCACTCTTAGCATGTGACTTTCATCCTCGTGGAACTTGTGCAAATGTATACATTTGACTTGGTTTCTTGCTATCTCACACATAATTGAGTGATTTGCCATAAAGAAGGGCAGTGGTGTGAATATTAGATAGGTGTCTTAGTCATACCACTGTCATGGTATTGCACACAGGATTTCTTCTGATCATGTAACCCACTTCACAACAAAAGAAGTTCAGCAATGGGCCCATGATCACGGAATTCGCTGGTCTTATCATGTCCTTCACTATTCTGAAGCAGCTAATTTGATAGAACAGTGGAATGGTCTTTTGAAGACTCAATTACAGTGCCAGGTAGGTGGCAATACTTTGCAGGGTTGGAGTAAAATTCTTCAGAAGGCTGTGCATGCTCTATATCGGTGTCCAATATATGATGCTGTTTCTTTCATAGCCAGGATTCACAGGTCTAGGAATTAAGGGGTGGAAATGAGCATAACACCACTTACTATTTTGCCCAGTAATCTACTAGCAAAATTTTGGCTTTCTGTTCCTAATACTTTATATTCTGCTGGCCTAGAAGTCTTAGTTCAAAAAAAAAAAAAAAAAAAAGAAATGCTCCCAATAGGAAGCACAACAATGATTCCATTGATCCATTGAACTGGATGTTAAGACTACCATCTGGTCACTTTGGACTCCTCATACTTCTGAATCAACAGGCAAAGAAGGGAGTTACTGTGCCAAGTGGGGTGATTGATCTTGACTACTAAGTGGAAATTGGACTCCTACTCCACCATGGAGTTATGAAAGAATATATCTAGAATACAGGAGATCTCTTAAGGCGTATCTTAGTATTAGTATGCCCTATGATAAAGGTCAATGGAAAACTACAAGAATCCAATCCAGGCATGACTTCTAATAGCCCAGACCCTTCAGAAATGAGTCATCCCCCTACCAGGTAAAGAAACACAACCAGCTGAGATGCTTGCTGAAAGCAAAAGGAGTACAGAATGGGTAGTAGAAAAAGGTAATTACAAATACCAACTGTGACCACATGACCAGTTACAAAAATGAAGACTGTACTTGTCATGAGTATTCCTTTCTTATTTTGTTATAAATATCTTTCTATGCATTTATAAAGATATATGTATTTTTTCCTTTCTTATTCCCGTATCATGTAAAATAAAATATGTTGACTTTATATCTTAGTAATTAAGCATTGTTAATTTTATATCACAGTATTTAAGTTATGGGATATCAAGGAGAAGAGTAAATATCAGTCATGGACTTTACCTCCTCTTCCGAGGAAGGAGTTAGTTGGTTTCCATTATACACAGGACTGTTGTATTACATTAGGTGAAAATATTATCCTGTCATTGACCTTATTTGGAGATTAAGTATGGTTCCACGATATGTGTACAGGTGCCAAGTTGACAAGGAGTAGATTTGTGACAGCTAATTTTCTATGTCAACTTGACTGAATCATGGGGTACCCAGATATTTGGCTAAAAATTATTTCTGAGTGTGTCAAAGAAGGTGTTTCCACATGAGATTATCATTTGAATTGGTGGACTCAGCAAAGCAGATTGCCTTGGCCATTGTGAGCATGCATTATCCAGTCCATTGAGGCTCTGGATGGAACAAAAGGCAAAGAAAGGGAGAATTCACCCCTCCTGCATGATTGCTTGAGCTGGGACACAGGTCTTCTCTTGCCCTCAGGCTGACTATAGGCTCCCATGGTTCTCAGGCCTTCGGACTCAGATTGAGTTAAACCACTGGTTTTCCTGGGTCTCCTAGTTTGCCAATGGCAAATCATGGGACTTCTCAGCCTCCATAATTGTGTGAGTCAACATCTCATAATAAATCTATTTAATTATAAATTATAAATATATATATAATTATCATTATTATAAATACATATATAATCTTCCATTGATTCTGTTTCTTTGGAGAACTCTCACTAATACAAGAAGCAAATAGCAGTGTCTGTTCTCCATGTATATTGAGTTTTTGTCAAGGACTGTTTTTTCAACCTCAGTAATTAATTAGTGCATTGAATAAATTTCCCTGGAAACCAGGAAATGCCAGTATGAATACAATAAAGAAACTCTAGGTCAGAATGTTTGTACACAGCCTAATGCTAAGATACCTGTCCATAAGGAGCCAGGAAGAGAGACCTATGGCATGAAGGCAAAGTGGGAAAGACCAATGAAGCTCACAAGTAGACATAGACTAAAGTCAATCCAAAGTATTCACATAAACAATAATGTGATTTTGTTGTTTACTTTGCTATTTTTGTTGATAGGTTTTAATGTTGGTGGTATTTTGTTTTGTTTTATTTTGTTCTTCCTATTACTGTTGTTTTCATAACGGAACTATTTATCCTAATGACTACTTGGCCAGGTATAAAAAAATACTTTAAAGTGCCTATCTATCAAGACTTTCAGAAGTGTATTTGTTGAAACAATTGTAGCAATATGAAATATTACTAAGACATGTTCTTTCTACTTCCCTGGAATCAGCATTTAATTCTTATCCTAACTTATACCTACAGCCTGATGCCTAAACAGAAGAAGAAAATGTCCCAGGCGAGTCAGCTAACTATAGATTGCAGATCACACACTATTTTTTCTTTTTTTGTAGATCAAGTCTTATTGTAACATAGCCACATCCATTCATGGTATGTAGTGCCTATGGCTGATTTCCAGCTACCAGGGAGAGTTAAGTAATTGCAATATGGCAGTATAACTTGTAAGACTAAAATATTTACTATCTGCATTTTAAGAAAAGTTTGCAAATCTAGTCTCTTGACAGCTGTAAAATATAAAGGTGCTACAAGCCTGAATTAAGTTAAGAAAATAAAAAACCTATTGTAGTTTGAGCCATTTTATGGAAGGGCTTTTTAAGAAAGAATTATCCTGTCAATCACCTCCCTTAGTGGGGGACAATACTTTACCCTATCACAAATTGGGGTACCACAAGTGATTCACACATATAGTGTGAGGGTTTTCTTGAAGAAAGAGAAATAAGATTTCTTTCCAGGCCTACATTTGCTACCGATGCCATGAGGAAATGTTAGGAAGAGGACAGGGACAACGCTTCCCAATCTCAGAAGGCTGTGGAGGGGGTACCAACTGGGCCTCATGTTCCCCTTCAGTGTGAATGTCTTCTAGCAGCCAACAAAGTCTAGGCTGTTAAAGAAGGAAGTCCTAAGTCCAAGAAGGTTTTCTCTACTGCAATAATTTTTAAACTGTCAAAGAATTGTTAGTTACAGAATCAGTATGAGATATCATGAAGATACTCTTCTAGCCATAAGGAGGTAGAAAACTAACAAGTTGGCAGCATTATTGATAAAATAAATAAATAAAATATATCATGTTTAGAATTCACTGAGTTGAGGTTTCTCAACAAAACCCAATATTTTGGTAAATGAAAGCATGTGTGGCATTCTAAGTGAAGGGTACATATGAATGGTTAGGGAGTTAGTAAAGCCACCTGGAGTCTAGAGTATGGGAGAAAAAAAAAAGATTTCGGAAAGGAAATGTAATCTGGATAATGATTAGCATTTGAAACAGAGCAGTAAATTCTTAAAAGGTGACTGGTAGAAGTAAACATTTTTTGCATTTCAAAGATCAGAAAGAGTTTCTGTCAGGGATTTCATAGAATAAATATGTAATAATGATATTAATAAGAAACCATTTTAAGCAATTCCAATCACTCTATTGTTTTTTTTTTTTTAATCATCATCAATAACTTATGGAAAAAATGCCATTATGACTCCCATTTCTCGGTTCACATAAGACTTTATGAGACTAAATGATAGATACGATGTGCAGTAATATTGAAAAATGAACTATTGTCAATCTGACTCCCAAGTTCCTGCTTGTAGCCAATAGGATGTTCTGTACATCTAGGCCACTGGTGAGTGGAAAAGCTCACACTCTGGCTCTTTCATTTGTAGTTTTGTCCTATCCCAAGACTGATATTAAATTGTTAGTATGTTCATTTGAAATTCTCTTTATGAGGTAAAAATTCAGCTACATTGACACCCATAAATTATTCATAGAAAATAAAGCTTTTAAACATCTTATGCCTATCAAGTTTTTTCATACTCTCATTTAAGTTCCAATAATGAATAACACATAAACTTAGATCAAACACATATATAGATGAAAGATTGATAAGGTATAGACAGTTCAATTATGTTACAAGATGATCTGTTGTTTTGAATCATCATTTGAAAATAAATACAGTCCATACAGGCACACAGTCTTAAAATCACATATTTTTTGCAAAAATGTAAGTTGTATATTCTATGTTTCCACTATTTAAAAAGATTAAGTAGAATTTTTATTTTAAAATTTCGTATTTATTCATAAAACTTTGTCATTTTCTTGATTTGGTTCCCTTAAAACAGAAGATGGTATATGAGAAATGAGATTCTGGCCCACTGTGAAATTTGTTTGTAATGAAAATAATTTCAAATATATTTGAAATCTTTTCAAATTTGAAATGATTTCAAATATATCTGACTCTGTAAAGCTGCCAGTGCATATTTTTTTATGTACTTGCAAAGAATATAAAAAGAAAATGTACAAGAAGAGTTTTTGTAATTAAGTTAGGTTTTGGGTTGTGATTTCCTTATATTTTTAATTGTGAATTAATTCACACTTAATACTACAGTAAATGTATACTCAGCATCTAGATTTATTTATTTATTTTTTATTTTTTTAAATAGATGGGAATTTTATTTTTTATTGATAAACCATAATTTCCTATTGAATGCATAATAGAGTACAATTAACAATAACATAACATTCTAACATCTAAAATTTAAACTTTCAGAATCACCTTGATCAATAATAATGCTTTAGTTTCTGGGAAAATAATATTTTGTTTCAACAGTATTCTTCTCATATGCAAAACAACTTCTCAAAATAGGAGATTTACAAATAAAATTTTATAAAGCTTCTTGTGTACAAAAGAAATTGAGTCTACCACATCAGCTGCACCTTACTGAAACCCAAAACATAAAGGTGTGGAGGACCAGAATACAGCCACATTCTACTAACAAATGTTAATATGTCACCACATTTAATTTAAACCATTTAAATTTTAAACATGGGTAATACAGATAAAATCAAACATCTCTTACAATCCCTATTTAAATATTTCTCTTCCCAGAAGTAAATAGCAAAGTTAATTAGTTAATTAGTATTACTCCCATTCATATTTAAATATATTCATTAAAAATATAAACTATAGTACAATTTAGGATTAAACTATGTTATCATTTTAACATTACAGTTACTACAATCATATTGAACCTATTTTTAAACAAATTGGTTCATATTATCTTGTCAAGATGCATGTGGATGTGGTTTATTCAATTCAACTGCTGAATGTTCTTTGATCATTCTGGAATTTATTAATTTAAAATGCATTTATTCCTTTTTTAATGTACATTCCTGCTACTCCATGTTTTTATTATTATTTTTTCTTGTTGAATAAATTTGACATGTAACTTTGTGTAAGTTTAAGGTACACAGAGTATTATTTGATACATTTATATATTGTAATATGATTGCAGATGTAGCAATATTTATCACGACATGATTATAGTACGATATTACTGTTTTCATTCATTATACTGTGTATTAGACCTCTATGGCTTATTTAGTACTTGCTACAAGTTTGTACCCTTAAACTCCATTACTCTTATCCCTCCCCCATCATCTAGTAATCACTATTTTACTGTTTTTTTTTTTTACAGGTTTAACTTTTTTAGATTCCACATATAAGTGATATCATACAGTGCTTGTCTTTTTCTGACTTATCTTGCTTAGTATAATATTCTCAAGGTCCACCATCATTGTCACTAATGGAAGGAAATCCTCCTTTCTCATGGCTGAATAATATTCTGTTGTGTATATGTACCACATCTTTTTTATCCATTCATCTGTTCATGGGCATTTATCTTGTTTCCATATCTTGGTTATTGTGAATAATGCTATGATAAACATGGGAGTGCATATATCTCATTGAAATCCTGTTTTTATGTCTTTTGCTTATGTACCGAGAAGTTGAATTGCTGGATTGTATAGTAGATCTAGTTTTACTTTTTTGAAGAAACTCCATATTGTTTTCCATAGTGGTTGGACCAATTTACTTTCCCACCAACAATGTATAAATGTCCCTTTGCACCACATCCTCCCCAGCACCTGTGGTCTCTTGTTTTATTTATGATAGCCATTCTAACAGGTGTACAAACATTATTACACACACCCCGATGTGAATGCAAATATAAGTGTTGAGTTCCAATTCTACATTTCTATTTGATTAAAATAGTACAACACAATTATTCTTTAAAATGATTGTAATAGTTTGCAATCTCATCATATATGAGTATTCTTGTATCGTCATGTTTTTAATAATGTTTGGCGTTATCAGAGATTTTTAATCGTCTGAATTAATGGCTGAGAAATGGCATTTCTCTGATTTGTAAAGATATAAACTTTTTGAATATTTATTGGAAATTCAGGGTTTTTTTAACTGAGTTTTCATGATTTTGCACATATTCTTCTATTGCATTCTCTCTTTATTTTCTTTCTCATGACTTTTTATAACACATAAATATATTCTTTATATATGATCTAGGTATCAGTTTTTAAAAGTATTACAAATATTTCCTCCCATTCTATGCCTTAAATTTCAACTTGCTTGTCTTTAATACAGTCAAATGTACCAGTATTTTCATTTTCATGTGTATGAAACAAGTCTTTTTACTTTTTCTATTTATTAAAAGGGACATTCTCATCACTTCTCACACACATATAATGCAACACCTTGCCATTCACTGTATGCATTTAACATTCTTAGAGTTATGAATAAATTTATCATTTTATATATACAAAAAAGAATTAATACATTGCCTTTTTGAATAGAGACCTATATGTATTCATATTCTGCAATTCTAATTATTAATAAAATTTTAATAACAGGACAAAAAAGTATCCATACCCTGGGGCAAATATCAGTTGTCAACATTATCTGTTATCTTTTATCCTAATATAGTAGTAGTAGGAAATAGGCTGTATATTTGGCAGATCCTCACATTATGACAACTGAAAATTAAAGCACTTTAAAATTAATTAAGCGAACATGGGGAAATTTGTCACTTCATTAACCTTTTTTATAGGCTACTGAAATCTCAAGATGTAATAAAGTCCTGGGCTAATTGCTGAATAAGTATTTCGAATTTGAAAGAATTTTACGTTTTCTTGTCACTTATTCTGAATTACTGAGTATTCTGTGTTTCAGTTATTAAGATCAATTCTGTTTTCTTTATTTGCTAAAAATGTTTAGAAATTCCCTTTGAAAGCAATTTGTATTGTGTTATGACCTTCTAGCATTCTTTGAAAACCATATTTAAAACCCTATTTAGCCCTGAAAGGAAATTATTAAATTCCATATAAATTTAATATTCAGATGTCTTTCTAACTGGAAATTCTTCCTGCTCCAGTTTTTAGGAAAACATTTGGAAAAGAAAAAAGGAAAAAATAGAACTCTTCGCTGTCTGTTGCCTGAATTTGATATTTTGCCAGTTATATATTTGATTATATTTAATTAACATATTTATATGTTATTTGCTATCTCTCTTTCCGTAGCTCAGATACAGCTATCACCACAATCTCTCTATCTCTCTATTGGAATTTAGTGCCCACGATTGCCATTAATTATTTTAACTTAATAGTGGTGTGTGTATATATGTATACACACACACACACACCCCTTAAAATGATAAAAATGGTATCATATTGTACATATTCTTTTTGCAAATTTTTGTTTTCCTTCAATATAGTTGTTTTGAGATTTAGCCATGTTGATATATTTATATGATTCATTCACCTTAAGTGCTTTGTAATATTTTTGTCCCATGTATAAAAATCAATACATGTCCCCAATGTCCTATTTTCAGAAAATTAAGTTATTTCTATTTTTCTATGTTATAAAAATTACTCATATACATTAGATATTCTCTAGAGTAAACTCCTGAAGTGAATTTCTGGTTATAATATTGACACGTGGTAAATATGTGACACATATTTATATATAGACATTTATATTCCTACAGTGAAACTTGATTTATATCATTTCCTTGCATCTTTGCCAACACTTTGTGTTATCAGAATTTGAGATAACACATAGGTGTCAGTCTTATGGGTTTGAAATGGTAACTTAGGCTTTTGCTTTTTAAATAGCATTTCCATGATTTCTACTTAACTTGAGCATATTTTTATATTTTTATAGAGTCCTGGATCTTAATACCTCTGGCACACCTCTGGGGCACCTGGTGGACGTAAATACAATGTAATGTGGAGGATTATACTTTTAACCCAGGATAGAACCAAATGGAATTTTTTTTTTTTTTTTTTTTTGTTGCTGAGGAAGATTCACCCTGAGCTAATGTTTGTGCCAGCCTTCCTCTATTTTGTATGTGGGTCACTGCCACAGTGTGGCTGCCATGAGTGGTATAGGTCCACACCTGGAACTGAACCCAGGCCTCCAAAGCAAAGTGCACTGAACTTAACCACTAGGCTGTGGGCCGGCCCCCCAAATGGAAATTTTTAACAACATTATTGATATATAGTTTACATACCATATAATTAACCCATTTAATGTGTTTTAGTATAGTAGCAGATATGTGCACCCATCACCGCAGTCAAATTTAGAACATTTTCATCACCTCAGAAAGAAACCCTGTACATTTTAGGTATCATCTCTCTTACCCCATATCCCTGCGATCCTAAGCAACCACTAAATTTCTTTCTGTCTCTATAGATTCCCCTATTCTGGACATTTTATATGAATGGAATTCTATAATATGAGGCCATTGTGACTGGCTTCTTTCACTGAGCATAGTGTTTCAATGTTTATAAATGTTGCAGCATGCATCAGTATTTCATCGCTTTTTTATGGCTGAATAATATTCTATTTTACAAAAATACCACATTAATTTTACTCATCTATCTTTTAGGAGACATTTGAGTTATTTCTACCTTTTGACTATAATGAATAATGCTGCTATAATCATTTGAGTAAAAGTTTTTCTATGGACATAGATTTTAGTTTGTTTTGGGAATATACCTAGGAATGGAATTGCTGAGTCATGTGGTAACTCTATACTCCTTTTTATTTTTGTAAGGTTAATATTTCCTTTTATTATTGATTCTAGTAATTTGAATTGGCTTTCTTATCTTGATTAATTTATCTGAGATTATGGCAGTTTGTTGATCTTTTCAAAGAACAAGTTTTTGGTTTCATTGATGTTCTCTATTGTTTGTCTATTCCTTATATCATTGTTTTCCACTCTCATCTTTATTAAGTCTTTCCTTCTGCTTGCTTCATGTTGATTTTGGTCTTCTATTTCCAGTGTCTTAATTGAGATCGTTCTTCTTTCACATTATAGCTATTGACATCTATAAATTTTCCTCTAAGCACTACTTCAGCTGTGTCCTGTAAGTTTTGACATGCTGTGTTTTCATTTTCATTCATCCCAAAACATTTTCTGATTCTCCCTTTGATTTCTTCTTTTGCCCATTGGTTACTTAGGAGTGTGTGGTTTAATTTCCACATATTTGTGAGTTTCCCAATTTTTTTCCTGCCGCTGATTTCTAATTTAACTCCATTGCAGTCAGAGAACATACTTTTAATTATTTCTATCCTCTTAAACTTATTGATGTTTATTTTATTACGTAGCATATGGTCTATCATGGAGAATATTCCAAGTGCACTTGGAAAGAGTGCATATTTGTTGTTGCTGGGTGTGGTGTTATGTAGATGTCTGTTCTAGTTGGTTTTTAGTATTAGTCAAGTCTTCTCTTTCCTTCTCAATCTTTCTAGTCATTCTATCCATTATTGAAAGTGGGGTATTGAAGTCTCCAACTATTATTATTAAATTGTCTATTTCCCCTTTATTTCTGTCATTTCTTGCTTCATGTATTTTGGTGCTCTGTTATTAGATGCATATATGTTTATAATTGTTACATCTTCCTTATTAATTGGCCATTTTATCATTATAAAATGTCCCTCTTTATCTCTAATAACATTTTTGTTTTAGATACTTATACTAGTTTGCTAGGGCTGCCCTAAAAGTATACCACAGACTGGGTGGCTTAAGCAGCAGGAATTTATTTTCTCACAATTCTAGAGGCAAAATCAAGGTGTCAGCAGGTTTGGTTTCTTCTGAGACATCTTTCCTTGGTTTGCAGATGACTGCCTTCTAGCTGTGTCTTGACATGGTCTTTTCTCTGTTGATGGGCATCCTGGTGTCTCTCTGTGTCCAGTTTTCTCTTCTTATAAGTACACTAGTAAGATTAGACTAGGGCCCACCCTAAAGGCCTCATTTTAACTTATCTTTTTAGAGGCCTCATCTTCAAATACAGTCACAATCTGAGGTACTGGGTTTAGGGCTTCAACATATGAATTTTGAGAGGACATAATTCAAACTATAACAAGTCTATTTTGTCTGAATTTAGTATAGCCACTTCAGCTCTCTTGTGTTTGCTGTTTGCATGGTATATCTTTTTCTATCCATGTCTTTGTATCTTGAATCTAAAGTGTGTCTCTCATAGACATCACGTAGTTGGATCATGTTATTTTATTTTTTATCCAGTCTGACAATTTCTCTCTTTTAATAAGATTGGTAAATCCATTCATATTTGATATTTTTATTGATATAGTTGAATTTACATCTGCCATTCTACTCTTTATTTTCTATATGACTTACATTCCTCTAGTCCTCCTTAGTGCTTTCTTTTGCATTAAATAAATATTTTCTAATGTAGATTTTATTAGTGACTTATTTCACTATTTTTTGAGATTTTTTTAGTGTTGTTTGTAAGGTTTACCATATACATCCTAACTTATTAGAAAAAGCACCAGATTCATAATAGCTAAATCCAGTGATATATGGAAATCTTACTCCTATATAACTCCATTCCTTTCCTTCCTTTTTACATATTATTATTATACATATTACATTTATTAATGTTTCCAATTCAATACATACAATGTATTTTTATCTGTCATTTCTCTAGCCCAATAGAGCTTTGCTCCCACCCACCTGCTTTGTGCTGCCATTTGCAAAAATATCACACATATATTACATTTCTATATGTTATAGGCCCAACAATAAAGTAGATATAATTCTATGCAATTTTTAAAAAATGAGTTAATGAAGGATAAAAATGCATTTAAAATTTCATAATTACTGGATAACACTGGTGGTCTTTTTTTTCAAATGTCGATTTGAATTGTTGTCTGGGGTCTCTTGATTTCAGCCTATAGAACTTTCTTTAGTAGTTATTTCTTGTAAGGCAGGTCTGTTAGCCACAAATTTTCTCAGTTGTTGTTGATCTGACAAAGACTTTATTTTATCTTTATTTGTGAAACATGGCTTTTCTGTGTATAAGATTCTTGGTTCACAATTTTTTCTTTGAGCTCAATGAATATGTTATCTTCTCCTTTCCTGCATCCATTTTTTCTGCTGAGATTAGCTGTTTATCTTAGTGGAGCTCCCTCGCAAGAAAGGAATTGTTTTTCTCTTGTTTCATTTCAGATTTTCTCCGGGTCTTTGACTTTCAGCATTTTTACTATAATGGCTCTGTTTGTGACTCTCTTTGTGTTTATCCTACTTGGAATTCATTGAGCTTCCTGGATGTGTAAGTTATCGTTTTTCAACAAATTTGGAAAGTGTTCAATATTAATGATTTGAAGATTTTTTTCTTCTCTTTTCCTTCTTCTCCTTCTTTTCCTCTAATTATGCATATATTGGGATGCATACTGGTACCCTACATTTGTCTGAGACTCTCTTCATTTTTCTTCATTCTTGTTCCTCTCTGTTCTTCAGCTTGTATAATCTCTAACAGTATATCTTTAATTTTATTTATTCTTTCTTCTGCTAGTTGAAATTTACCGTTGAGACCCAATAGTAATTTTCTTTTCTTTTTTTTTTTTTGTGAGGAAGATCAGTCCTGAGCTAACATCTGTCGCCAATCCTCCTCTTTGTGCTGAGGAAGACTGGCCCTGGGCTAACATCCATGCCCATCTTCCTCCACTTTATATGGGATGCCGCCACAGCATGGCTTGACAAGTGGTGCGTCAGTGCGTGCCCAGGATCCAAACCTTGGGCCGCCACAGCGGAGTGCACGCACTTAACCACTGTGCAGGCCCCCCAGTAGTAATTTTTTTAAATTTCAGTTATTGAATTTTTCAACTCATTGGATGCATTTAACAGCAGACTGAACACAGTAGCAGATGGGGTAGTAAACTCAGAGATATATCCAATACAAATCACCCAGAGAGAGAAAAAAATTAAAACAAATAAATACAGTGTGTTGAATGGACACCTTGATTGAAGTCCCCAAAAAGTGGAGCAAAAAAATGGAGCAGAATCAATATTTGAGAAGATAATGGTCAAGAATTTTTAAAAATTGATGGAAGATATCTACCCACACATTCAAGAAAACCAGTGAAACAAAAACAGGATAAACATCAAACAAAATGAAGCTCCAGCACCCAATAAAAGAAAGAAAAACCTCAAATACACAATCAAAAAAAATCCTAGTAAAATTGCTGAAACCAAAACAAAAAAAATCTTTAAACAATCCAGAAAAAAATACTGTAATAACAAGTGGTCAATTCAATAGAAAGATACAATGATGCTAAGTATTCACCTAAAAATATAGCTTAAAATATATAGGACATAAAATGATGAACTGAAAAGAGAAATGGACAAATCCACACTCATGGGTGGAGGTTTTTGCATGTATCTCTTTGGAGGTGATAGAACAAATAATCAAAATAATTAGTAAATATATGTGAATTGATTGACAATATCAACCAACATAGATTATTTGACTAATCGATGATGGCAGAAGTCATAAGAGTATATATCTCAGGGTTATGAATTGGGAAAAGATACAAGGCACCTTATGAGATCTATAAATGTTCTATATGTTGTCTGGGTGGTTGACATATGGATGTAAACATTTGATAATATCATTGAACTCTACATTTAAAGATATTACATTTTATGCACTTTATAGTTATCTAAAAATTTTATAGATATCTAAAGGTATCTTCATTTTAATAAAGAAGAAATATGTAACTAAGTAAGAAAAAAATAGAATCCAGAACAAGAAGAGAGACAGTAAAAAGAATGATAACCAAATCTTTTATATTTGTTTATAATTATATAGGTAAATATAAACAATCATTCAGTTAAAGATTTTGGGAGTGAAAAAAACAATGTAGCAATAAAAGAATAAACAACATAAAAGCATGGAAAGGATTATTAGATTTAAAGCATCCTAAATTCCTTTTATTTGGTGGTTGTGGGTGGCTAAAATATTAACTCCAAGCCTTTTAAAATCACATATGTCTGTTAAAATTTAAAGATAGATCTTCACTTTCCGGAATGACATACATAGTAATTCAGGTCATCTCTACCAATGAGGGCCCTAGAAAACTGCCAACATCTACAAGATTTTCTTAAAGGCATCCTAAGTTACCAAGGCACAAAAGAATTCTGGAACCTTGATTCCGGAGAATCAGTCACCCAGATGTGTGGGACTGACATTTAGGCCCCCTTTTAACCTTGAAGAACATGTAGATTCCAGAAGAGAAACTGAGAAGCATTTGACAACTCTTCATAGTAATTCGGGGGGTGGGGAGGATTGGAGTCCAGTCCGTCAAAAAGGATGACAAATGTGCTTTGTCCTGCAACCTCCAAAATAATACTTTTTAAATATGTGAGCATATTTAAGACAGCCTTTTTGAAGTTCTTGTCTGCTAATTCTGTTCTTTCTGTCATTTCTATTTCTGTTGAATGATTTCTTTTCTGGTTATAGGTCAAATTGTTTAGCTTCTTTGTATGTCTAGTAATATGTGACTGGATGACAGATGTTGTCAATAGTGTGTTGCTTGATTTTTTTTTTAAAGTGACTGACTTTCTTCTGGCAGGCAGTTATGTTGCTTACAGAGCAGCTTGTTTCTTTTGAGGTGTTTTTAAACTTTGTTATGGCAAGTAGAGAGTAGTCTTTTCTGTAGGAATGGTTTAGCCCTGCAAACTGTGCTTGTTTACTCATCTGCAAAATGAGGATAAGACAGCAGCAGTACCTACTTTACAAAGTTATTCTGATAATTAAATTATTTCATCTATGTAAATATCTTAGAATTGTGCTTGGTGCATAGCATGATCCACTGTTACCTGTTATTGATACTATTGTTAATATTATCATATTACTAATTTAGAGAGGTGAGGAAAGACGAAGGACTAAAGAAAACACCATGAATACAATTAAAATCAGCACAGAAGGAAAAAGAACTATTAGAAAAGTTGGATAAAAGCAAAGTGAAAATATACAATGTTTTATATAAATCCAAATATTCCAATATTCCTTGAGCTAAACAGGATGCAGTAGGAAATTAAAAGAAAAAATATTTTTCTAATTGGATTAAAAAAAATTACAAATATATGCCATTAATAGGTAATACTCTTAAAAACAGAGAAATGAGAGCTGGCAAACTTAGTATCAGATGAAATAGACTTTAAGAAAATGCATTATCGGGGTGAAAAATGTTTACTGTACCCACCATCTTGCTTTAATACATAATGTACTCCAAACTTTTAGTGTCTTATTCATATATAATTCTCAAACATTACTGTTCACCTGCTGATCATCTTGACCCAATGTTAGAGCTCAATAAATGTCTATTTATTCGAAATAGAGAAGAAACTTAGAAGTAAAAGAGGTGTAAATGGTCTATGAGACATATTCTTCAGTTTCTAAAATATTTAGAGATTTTGGAGATTAAGCTTTTAATGCTAGCATTATTCTTGATAACAATTTACTATTACTATTTACTACTACTATTTACCAATAGATGGCATACAATATTATATGTAAATAGATTTTATCTGATTCATTATACAAAAAGTGTGGTCATTTTCAATTCATAACCATATCTGATTATAATTGTTATATTATCATTTATATCTCATACATAGATAATTTTAATTGTTCAGATTTGTGTTAACCATTTAGTTTCTTCACATTAATCTTAAACTCAGGGATCTATAATTGCTTAAAAGGGAAACAGTCTTTTCTAGAGAAGTGAAAATGAAATCTTTAATTAGTTAATTTCCAAATAGCTGTTTGTAGCTGTACCTATTAACTGCTCTGCTATGCCTTAGTCACATATACAGAGTTTAAGTCAACCAACTTTCATGCCTAATGCTTTCCAATGATTAGATTTCTCACACAATGAATAAATTACAAAAAAAGTGAGAAAATTAAAAGTGAATTGAGTAAATTGAATATTTGAATCTATTAATGTATCAGTCTAGAAGAGTAAATTTCTTTGAATTTGGGGGAAAAATGAGAAAAAAAATGAGATGTAGAATGTCTCTCATTATAGTCTTTAAATTTTTTTTCAAATAGATATCACTGCTACTTTCAGATTTTCAATTATAATTACTCTTTAGGTTTCATTTTGCAAAATACAGATTAAAAAAAGAGTCAGATTACTTTTAGACAGATTGAGGTTTTGAAAGAGTCTGTAAAGTCAGGACAAGGCATGGCCTGTGGATAATGGCTTGACCAGGCTAATGCAAATCACGTTTAAACTTTTAATAGCCTGTGTTGCAATGGTTCAATCCCTGTCTACTTTCACTGTTTTGTAGAATTTGTATGTTATAGAAAGCCTGAAAGGTATAGTGTAACTATGTAATAATTGGTTTAAAATGAGGTGTAGAGTGTCCAAATAGACACATGTATCATCAGCTGAATCATCATTTTATTTCATTGATGAAATCTGAGTGACTTCTCCACATACAATCAGTCAGCCTCATGGATTAACTGCTTCATAGGGGTAGATCCAAGTCATGCTAAACCTGAGTCTACACCATTTTTAGAAGCTCTTGTTCAGAAAAAAAGATACAATTAGTTTTATAAGTGGATACTTAGAAACAAAAATGATATCGCAAACAAATACAATATTTAAAAGTGGGCAAATTAAAAAATAGAGTTGCTTTTGCAATGTACAGAAAGATAATATAATTATTTTTTAATTAACCCCCTTAAACATCTCTATGGCATGTTTTTCTTACACTTTCAGACTTTCATTCTTCGATTCCCTCTACATGACAAAGATTTGATAATATAATTTTGTATAGCTGGAATAAAAGATTTTATGTTCTTTTTACTATCCTCTCTCTAGCATGATTGATTTTTTAATAAATATTTCTTTCAGTGTGACAACTTGTTATTGGAAATTTCATGAAAAGTTCTCAGATTAAATTAAAACATCTACCTGAGGAAAATTATAAAACTTTGAGGAATAAAACCAAAGAAATAAATAAATGGAGAGATATTCTGTGTTCATGGATAGGATAACTCAATATACTCAAGATGTCAGTTCTTCCCAATTTGATCTATAGATTCAATGCAATCCTAAACAAATCCCAGCAAATTATTTTGTGATCAATATCCACAACATAACTTGCTGGGACTCCAAAGTTTACATGGAGAGGCAAAAGATCCAAAATAGTCAACATAATATTGAAGGAGAAGAACAAAGTTTGAGGACTGACACTACCCGACTTCAAGAATTACTATAAAGCTACAGTAATCAAGACTGTGTAGTATTGGAGAAAGAACAGACAAATGGATCAATGGAACAGAACAGAGAGCCCAGAAATAGATACACATACATTTAGTCAACTCATCTTTGACAAAGGAGCAAATCAATACAACAGACAAAAAATAAGTCTTTTCAACAAATGATGTTTGAATAACTGGACATCCACATGCAAAAAAAGAAAAAATGCAGCTAGACACAGACCTTTCTCCCTTCAAAAACATTAATACAAAATAGATCACAGGGGCCGGCCCCGTGGTTAGCGGTTAAGCACGCGCACTCCGCTACTGGCGGCCCAGGTTCGGATCCCAGGCGCGCACCGACGCACCGCTTCTCCGGCCATGCTGAGGCCACGTCCCACATACAGCAACTAGAAGGATGTGCAACTATGACATACAACTGTCTACTGGGGCTTTTGGGGGGGGAAAAAAAAAAGGAGGAGGATTGGCAATAGATGATAGCTCAGAGCTGGTCTTCCTCAGCAAAAAGAGGAGGATTAGCATGAATGTTAGCTCAGGGCTGATCTTCCTCACACACACACAAAAAAATAGATCATAGACTTAAAGATAAAACAAAAAGTATAAAACTCCCAGAAGATAACATAGGAGAATATCTAGATGACTTTGAGTTTGGTGATGACTCTTTAGATACAACACCAAAGACATGATCCATGAATGAAAGAAAGAATTGATAAGCTGGACTTCATCAAAATTAAAAAAAAAAAAGTGATTAGTGAAAGCCAGTCAAGAGAATGAGAAGATGAGAGACAAACTAAGAGAAAATATTTGCAAAAGACCTATCTGATAAAGGACTGCTATCCAAAATATACAAATAATTCTTGAAACTCAACAATAAGAAAACAAACAGCCTAATTAAAAAATGGGACAAAGACCTGAACAGACACCTTATCAAAGAAGATATATGGATGGCAAATAATCATGTGAAAGATGCTCCACATCATATGTCACCAGGGAAATGCAAATTAAAAAACAATGAGATACCACTACACACCTATTAGAAGGGCCAAAATCCAGAACACTGACACCAAGAGCTGATGAGGATGTGAAGCAATAGGAACTGTCATCCACTGCTATAGGAGTGCAAAACAGTACGGCCACTTTAGAAGAGATTTTGGGGATTTCTTACAAAATTAAACATACTCTTACAATAAGATCCAGTGATCACACTCCTTGATTTACTAAAATGAGTTGAAAATTTATGTTCACACAAAAACCTACACATAAGTGTTTATAGTAGCTTTATTCACAATTGCCAAAACTTGGAAGCAACCAAGATGCCTCAGTAGGTGAATAAATAAATGAACTTTGGTATGTGTAGACAATGGAATATCATTCACCTCCAAAAATAAATGAGCTACCGAGCCATGAAAAGACATGGAGGGAACTTAAATGTATATTACTAAGAGAAAGAAGCCAAGCTGAAAAGGCTACATACTGTAGGATTCCAACTATATATATATATATATATATATATATATAAGACATTCTGGAAAAAAGCAAAACCATGGAGACAGTAAAAACATCAGTGTTGCCAGGTTAAGTGGGGGGGGAGAGAAGAATAGGAAAGAGCACAGAGGATTTTTAAGTTAGTAAAACTCCTCTGTATGACACTATAATGGTTGATACATGTCATTGTACATTTGCCCAAACTCACAGAATGTACAATACCAAGAGTGATTCCTAGTGTAAACTATGGACTTTGAGTGATAAAAATGTGTCAATATAGGTTCATCAATTGTAACAAACAGTCTGATGGAGGATGTTGATAATGGGAGAGGCCATGCATGTGTGGGGGCAGGAAGTACGTGGGAAATCTCTGTACCTTCCCCTCAATTTTGCTGTGAACCTAAAACTGCTCTAAAAACAGAAAAGAAGAAAAAACTTCTCACATTACTGTAAAATTTGAGAAGTCTATCAAATTTCTTTTATTACAAGCTGTAAGATTCCAGGACATTTTAATTACCTGTGCGATGACTATTCTTATATACTCTTTGAATTAAGGACTACTCACTAAACACATTGCCAAGCTCCAGGGTTCTTGATCCACCTTGATTGCTACTTGCCTCTCACATTTCTTCCTCTTCTGCATTTCCATTGTAGAAGGGGCCTAACCTAGGACCTTTATTATTTCTCCCACTGTTTTCTCTGAGAAAAGCTCAAGTTATTACAGTCCAACCTTCAAACCAAAATAAGAAGAATTTACCCAACTCTTCAAGGAAGCTCTTCAAGGCTTCCCTAGAGCTTTTAAGTTTAAGTTCAAAATCTCTGAACTTAGCACACAAATCTTTTCAGACATGGTCACAGTGTTCTGCTCCAGCCCAACAATTTTCTTCACTTGCTGAATAATAGAACTACCTAAAGATCTTGTTAAAACAAACCAATGCCCCACCTGAGTATAAATAAATATGTATACTTATTTCTCGACATAAGAAATATTTTAAAGCACTCTATGTAGTGGCAATCGTGTAGCTACAATTTAAGTCTCTGTATAAACTGATCTTACACTCTCTTCTTCCCTGGAACCCTTCACTTTATCTATACCAGAGAGCTTGCAATTCCTGAACTAATATTGATATCTTGAGAGTTGAAAAATGTTTTTGCTACTTGGCATGCCTGCCCCTTCTTTGACTCGCTATTGTCTTAGCGACACTTCTGGTTATGCCTGTCAGAAGACACATGCTAGTCTCCCTGGCATATCACCCCCGTAGTTCCTCAGAAGTCCCACCACTCCCTTAGGTATGCAGTTTTGATAAGTCTTTTGATGCCACTTGGTATTTTTGTGTGTGTATGAGAGCAAGATTATCCCTGAGCTAACATCTGTTGCCAATCTTCCTCTTTTTGCTGAGGAAGATTGGCCCTCGGCTAATCTTCCTCTACTTTATATATGCAATGCCTGCCACAGTGCCGCCTGATAAGTGGTGCATATGTCCACGCCCAGGATCCGAACCTGTGAACGCTGGACTGCCGAAGTGGAGTGCACGAATTTAACCACTATGCCACCAGTCTGGCTGCTTGATGCCACTTGGTATTTACTCTGTGGTTAATCCTGTTGTTCACCTTTTCATCCCCAAATGATAATCACTTGGGATTGTATCATTTAACGGCTTACTAACAATTTACATTTGTGTTTATATTGCTACAGTGATTTCTTATTTCTCCAATATAACATCATTAATAATAGCACAAGTCATCAGTGTCATAATGCAACATATATGCTTCCTTTTGTTCTTAGAATACTTCTTCCATATGTAATCTTCTTGCCTACTCTTTGTTACCTTCAAAGCTCACATAAACATCATCTCCTCTAGGACACTTTGTGAATGGGGTTACACCTACAGGTTCACAGAGATCTGTGGGAGTATCTCCTTCATTAGCAGGGAACAGAGATCCTCATATGGGCAAGGAAACTTGCTATAAACAACCTGGAATCTCATATCATCTATTTCTAAAGACCAGGAGTCTAGGAAGGAGTGAAGTGCTGAAGGTCTCTCAAGCCAATTTCTTCTGCTTTCTTCTCTGCTCCTGAGATATAACTTTTCTCCACACATTTCACCTATTTATCATGCAAAATGATTCAGGAACCAGACCAAGACTGTGCTATCTCCAGAGATCAGAGAGAAGTGCATCTGGAGGGGACCAAGAAGTCCCAGGGAAAGATGGAGAAAACTCATAAATTAATGAATACCTTTTATCACATGTACAGGAAAAGAAAAATGCCTGGAATAGGGTCAGATATGTTTGGGAACAATTGGATTTTAAAGGGTTAAATGCATTTCTCACTATAGTATTTCTCAAATCTCTAATTTCGCTAAGGACATTTTGCATCTCCCAGAACACAAGATAGCAGTTCTTTCTAAATACACGTGACTATTGAACTTTGTTTTTCTTTCTGCATTACTATTCCAATACTTTTCCCTTCACTCACCTCCTACTACTTGCTCCTTTTATCTCCTGCCTTCCTTTTTTTCATATGTCAGACATGATTTTTCCTCAGAATCATTTTATAAGCTATTCTCTCTGCTTATAAGAGGATAATCCTCATAACTCTTCAGGCATTGACTCAAATATCACCTACTGAATAAGACTTGGATTTAACTATATAAAATTGCAACTATTTTTATTCTGTCACAACTCTAGATACCCTTTACCCAGCTCTATATTTTTATTTTTTCTCTTGCACTTGTGGTGCTTGTAGCATATTGTGAAATCCAGAGTATCGTGTCTTTGTTTTGTTTTCTAGTGTCTAGCACAGTAGCCAGCACAGAGTAGATACCCAATTGAGAATTCCTCCATGAATTAGTTTATAGCGTATATACCTGGAAATATACATTGAGGTTATGCTTTTTAAAAGGGATAAAAAAATAAGAATTCAAGAATTAAGGATTGATTTTGAGATAGATGAGGAGACATAAACACAATCTATCTTTTTCTCAGGCTTAGCAAATTGCCTTTCACAGAAACAGCCATCATCAGCGATACAAACAAACCACTATGTCTGGAAAAGAAGGGTCAATAGAGTGCAGAAACTCCAATTTTGCTGATAGTTGATGAGAATTAGCTGATTGACAGATTTAGGTAGTGACATGTAAACCATGGCAAAATTCATCTGTCCAAGTTACCGTTTGTCAACATTTGAAGGCATTTTATTTGGCATAAAGGGCATGATTTAGTGCAAAAGATTTTTCACTTTTCTTCCTATTTGAAATCACCTCTTCCTTACACCATCTGTCTATGGACATGCTTACTCAATAACTTATTTGAGTTTGCTTTGATCTGCCTCTCAGCATTTTGTATATCCTAAAGGCTGATGGTCTCTAAATATCTGGACTAAGAATAACCTTTTCTATCATTGTATTCTGTGTCCTGAGTCTATGAAACCTACTAAGAAAAAAGGTATGGATTTCTTTCTACATTCTCATATAGAACTCGCACTGAACCCTTTTTCTTTAGTTCATGAGAGCTGGAAAATTTTTTATATACTCTAACAGCATAGGCTTCATAACAGATTTACTCCTTTGATATTTTACAGAAAACTCACTTATATTAGACTCTTCAATTTGAAATGGCAATATTCCATTTCATACACGTGAAAATAAAATTTAACATACATAAATTACCTAGTTCTCACAGACTCTTAAATATGATGTGATTATTTATAAACGCAATTGCTCACCTAGTAGATACTTATCAAGTCATAAGGCAAACAAACCTTCTAACACCATGTTTCTCAACCTGAAGTACTGCCCTTAAAGATAATCTTCTTTATACAAAGGCTATTATAGCTCTCGTCTTTGCTGATAGCCCAATGTGACAATAGCAGAGACCAAAACCAAGCCGTCATTATTTTACCATCTCCTTAGGAATCCAGCCAGACATTTTGAGGGGTCAGTGCTTATTTTCTTATTAGAATTGACATCGACCCTTGATGTGGATTTGTCTATCCTGTTTGCACTGTGTCTGCTAGTACAAACATCTGAAGGCTTATGGGCTGTCCAGTATAACAACATAATATCTTAAATGAAATAGTCCCAGCCCATGAGACTGTTTTCTGTCAAAGGAGGTGCAACTATAGGTACGTGGCCACAGGGACCACTTGTCCTCTCAGCCACTATATAACTGAAAATATCTAGACTAATAGAATGCAGGACTATTCTATTAAAAAATAGCCTAAAGCAGGGCCAGCCTGGTGACATGGTCGTTAAGCTTGTGTGTTCCGCTTCAGCAGCCTAGAGTTTGCAGGTTCAGATCCCGGGCACTGACCTACTCACTGCTTATCAAGCCATGCTGTGGCAGGCGTCCCACATATAAAGTAGAGGAAGATGGTCATGGTTGTCAGCCCAGGACCAATCTCCCTCAGCAAAAAGAGGAGAATTGGCAACAGATGTTAGCTCAGGGCTAATCTTCCTCACCAAAAAAAAATAAAAGCCTATAGCACTCACTTGGTGCACTCTCTGAAATTTGAGGTGTAATAGTCTTAGATGTAATATTTGCACCATACCAACAACCTACATATGGAGCAGCATCCAAAATAGTAAGAATACGTGGGTCTAGAAAGCAAAAGGTACAAACTTTACATCATCTTTCCCACGATTCCTGCAGAATTTATACATCCTTTACTGAGTATTTAGGTTACACCAAATTGGAAGAACTTGTTTCAAGAGGAGGATCTTTTTCTTAGGGGGAACAGAAAGAGTTCCATTGAAGCTGAAGCTCTGACTATCATGTAGCCATTTGAGCTATATGATTTGCCAATGGCCTAAAAAGCAAAGAAATTGGTTAAGCTATGGATGGAGTAATTGATTATAAGTGACCTAAAAAGCTAAGCTTGTTACAAAATAGAAGCAGTAAAGAGGAGATTTAGTAATCAAGGGATCAATCTCTTGGTGTTCTTTGCCTAGTGAGTACTGTAAACAGACAAGTGCAACAACCACAGACCGAAAAGGGTAAAGCAACTAATGACTGCCAATCCCTTGGGGATAAGATCTGGGGCCCTCCATCAGGCAAGCAAACTATATCTGTTGAAGTCCTGACTCAGTCTTAGATAAATCTAGACTGGATGGTTGTGAAGGGAAATGATGAAAACCAGTGACTGATTTGTACCAGTTTTATGAGAAGAAACTGTAGCTTGTTTTACTATCTCTCTTGTATTAAGTATTTTGTAGATTTTGTGGTTGACTGCCACCATGAAGATTCTGTAAGGGATTGGGCTTTGTGTAAGACAGAAGGGATCTGAAGGATGCCACATACGCGTTACAGAATAGGATGCCTATTGCGTCCTACCTCATAACCTCTTCTCCACAGTGTTACTGTTACAATTAACTATGCGTGACTATAACCAGAAAATGCATCACTTCAGTAATACCGCATCTCTGTTTCAGCTCAGGAGTTATCTGATGCTGCCTAATGGAAACTGCTCATCCAATTTGACTCACATACAAACACGGAAGTATATGTGTAGGAAATGCTACACAGAGCAGTGTTTGAACAATTGAAAACAGGAACCACTAAAAACTTCCATCCTGGGAGTTGACAATTCCATGATTCCGTCCACATAACTCCTGAGAGTCGAATCAAGTCCCAGTTGCCCACAGCAAGGACTAGCTCGATAATATAACCATTGTCTTACCTACTTCCCAATTTCATGCCACTCACTTCCCTGATTCTGTTCCTTTGGATCACTTAAAAAATAAACTACTTCCATGTAAGATCTTGTCTCACACTCTGATAATTAGGATAACGAAGCTGGGGAACACAAATCGATCGACCAAATAAAATATCTTACACAGATGGCAATTTGTTTAGAAATCTTCTCAAGAAGATACTAAAAGAATAACGCATCATGTAAAAGAATAATGCATCATTATCTGGGCATATCCCAGGATTACAAATTAGTTTAATATTAAAAAAATCAACGTTTGAATGAATGAGTAAATTAATTAATATTTAATCATTTATAAATTTAATTTACTCCACCTTAATTAAAATAGGATTTCAGGAATGATTGGCACTAAGATTTCAAAGTGTTGACTTATACATTGGTATTGTAATATTGATTTTTTTTTTGGTGAGAAAGATTAGCCCTGAGTTAACACTTGTTACAAAGCCTCCTCTTTTCGCTGAGGAAGATTGACTCTGGGCTAACATCTGTGCCCATCTTCCTCTACTTCATATGTAGGACTACTGCCACAGCCTGGCTTCATAAGTGATGCATAGGTCCATGCCAGCGATCTGAACCTGTGAATCCTGGGCCGCTAAAGCAGAGCATGTGAACTTAACCACTACACCACTGGGCCGGCCCCCTAATATTAATTTTAATAAGGTGATTTTAATAAGTCTGAACAAGGTGCCTGAGCTTTGACCATATTTTATTGATATTCTGGTAAAATCAAGTTTAAACCATGAGCCATGGTTGCTCTCTGCTATAGACCCCATTGTGTAAGTACCTCAGGTCACTGAAGAAACAGATTTACTGACATCACATAAGTCATCCTAGCTACTTTGTTGTTGAATGACTATCTGTGATAGAAGCTAACATGAGACACAAAAATATGCATACTTTTTGCCCACTCACATGTGAGGACTCTGTTAGCTCCTAAGTATATCTATCTTAACTATGCATTTAGAGATAAGGTAATAACATTGGACTAATTATGAGATGGACTCCATTACAGATAGCCAGGGCTCCACTATCACCTAGTATCCATTAGATCTCACTCCAGTGATGAGAGTACTGGCATACCATGGATTCAGAGTCAGCTCAGTCCCTGTACTCAACATCCCTCAAACAATCTGGATATCCCAGTTCCTCAGATCCAGGTATTTTTGTAAATGACAAATCCCTTTGGAGAAGGATTGGGGGAGTACTTATAACATAGGTATAATTTGACATTGAAGTTCCTTTCCTGGAAAGTATTTTAATCACTAGGTTCTGAGAACTAACTTAGATCTAGAAAGTGGGTGCGAAATCATGATTTTGCCATTGTGGCAGCTGATTTTAGTTTTGGCTCACCAGATTTTATTTGTCCTGGTTACAACCCATGAATTTCAAGTAACACAATACTCAAACTACTCAATTCATCTCATCCCTAGAACATTATGATCTGTTACCGAGAATTCCAGAACTCTTCAGGTCAAGATATTGTGATTGCTCCTCTAGCATTGTTGCCTGCAATGATACTTAGGTCTGTCTTGTTTTTGATTCAGAGGAACTACTTAGCTTTGGATATTCTGAAACTCCCTAATCCCCTTTGATATCAGGAATGCCAATTATTGAAAGATCTCTATTGTCAACCCTGGCCTACAGAGGACAGCCACCAGAGAGCTTCTCGAATGTGCCAGAACTGCCTCACAATGAATTGCTTATTGCCTTAGTGTAGTACATGTTCTCTGGTCACTCCCAGGAAGCAATCAGGTGCTAGATTATTTGGTTTATAAATCCATTCTAGCAGCTCTCACTCCTTATGTCTTCTAATTTCTTTCTGAATACTCTCTAAAGTCAGTTCTGATACTTCCACTTAATTTACTGAGGTCGAATATCAAGAAGACATCCCAGAGCATGTTGTAACCAGTTTCAGATATCCTTGAAGTATGTTAAGGGAGTGTTCCCAATCTTAAACCTTCACTATCCAGCCTAATATTATGTCCTCTCTGGTTTAACAATCTTAATACCCACTTCTATACATGTTTGCTTAGTTCCTGCCATTATACTTTCACCATGACTCATAATTTCTTGGCTGTATATACTACTCATAACAGGTTCCTGGACTCAGTTGGGATGTGCTGAGACTTAACCTGCTGTCTGGAGTCGAAGAGAAAGACAAAGTAGATATTGATAAATACAGCCATCATCTTTGGAGAATGATGCCTCAAGTTATACTTTGACATAATCAATAGGTGAAGAGAGACTGCTTTTCTACATTAGCCAGGTCAGAGGGTTCCACAACTTCCAGTAAGCATAAGAATCTCACACATATAAATTCAAATGACTCAAATCCCTGACACGAGTTCCATTTCTTTCTGTTTTGTATTCTTATATTTAGCATAGGAGGTCTATGGAAGTTGTAAATTAGGAAATAGAATGCAAAAATATACAAAAAATAATAATACATCATGACATTGGTTTACCTCAATATTAATTGATAGACACAATATTCAAAAAAATCAAGCAATTAAATTTACAGCATTAATAAAATAAAATATAAAAAGTCATATGCTCTGTTTATATTAAACACAGAAAAACCCATGGCAAAATTCAACACTAATCATTATTTAAAAAATAAAAAACATTCTCAGCAACCTTGAATGAGAAATGAACTCCCTCAATGTAATGAAAGGCATGTTCAACTAATATCATACTCACTAGTAAAATCTTGAATGATTTTCCTCTAAGATCTGGAATAAGGCAATAATGCCAGTTCTCATCACCAGAGGATCTAGACAGTGCAATGTGCCAAGAAAAAGAAATAGAGATCAGAAAAGGAAAACAAAATTGTTTTTATTCTCATATGAAATGATTTCTTTAGAAATTTCTTAGGAATTTACAAAAATACTACTAGAATTAATAAGTGAATTTAGCAAGGTTGCAGTACATAAGGCCAACATAAAATCAATTACATTCCTGTATAATAGAAACACATGTTTAAAGAGACAAATTTATTTATAACAGAAACAATAATAATTGGTAATAAAATAAATGAAATATATGACACACCTCTACAAAACACTGTGGAGAGTACTTAAGGAAGTTTTAAATAAAGGAGGGGTATATTATGTTCATAAATTGGAAGACTCAATGTGGCTAAGATATCATTCATCCTAAATTGCCCTATATATTCAATGTCATACGAAACATATTACAGTAGGATTTTTTTTCTCATAAAAAAAGAAAAGAAAATTCAAAACGTATTTGTAAAATCAAATGACTTGGTAGAGTCGAACAATTTTGAAAAATAAAAACAAAGTTGGCTGACCTATCCTACTGATATTGAGAATAAACTGTAGTAATCAAGAAAGCATAGTAATGACGAAAAGAAAAAGAATTAGAACTATGACCCAGAATAAGGAGTCAAGAAATAGACTAACATATATATTCTCAAATTATTTTTGACTAAAGTGGTAGAATAATTAAAAGGAAAAAAGATAGTCATTTAAAAAATGGGACTGGAAAACTAGATATCTCTACTTGGAAAAGCCAACCTTGATTTCTACCTAATATACAAAATATAATGTGATATGAGTATCACACATAAAAATATCTTCTTGAAAATCTCAGAAAATATTTTCTTTACTTTGGAGCAGCCAATAATTTCTTAAGCAGGACACAAGAAGCACAAACCAATTAAAATAAATTATAAGGTGGGTTTTATAAAAAATAAAAGCTTTTGTCACCAAAAGATGTTATAAAGCAACTAAAAAGGCAATTCACATATAAGAACATACACACACATGCACTGGAATGTTTAAGGCGGCTTTATAAATAAAAGATCAAAATTAGAAATACACATCATCAAGAAGTGAATGGAGAAATAATGTCTGGTAGAGTTCTACAATGCAATACTATTAATCAATAAAAGAGGATAAACTTCTGATATATGCAGCAACATGGATAAATCTCAAAAAACTTTGTATTCAGTAAGAGAAGTTAGACAAAGAAGAGCGTGAACTCTACATTTTCATTTTTACAAAGTTCAAGTTCAGGTTGAACTAAACTATGGAAATAAAAATAATAATAATGATTTTTCTGAAGTGGGCGAAGGGATGCAACCTGCTGGAGTGAAGAAATGCTCTATAACTTGACTGAGGTTACGATTATACAAGTACATTCTCTCTAAAAAAAGTTGTTTAGGATTTCTTAAAATCTCTGCATTTTACTCTATGTAAATTATACCTCAGTTGAAAAATACATAATTTAGGATTTTAAGGAAATAAAAATAATATGAAAATGAAAAGAAGATTTAAAAAAAATGAATACAACTAATAAATGAATATAGAATGGTTATCTGATATGACAATATTAAAAAAAATGTTTTGTGCCAGAAACAAAATATAGAAATGAAAGTTTAAAAAATGATACACAAGAGTGATGTCATGAAAGATGGCAGAGTACCACACTTCAGGGATCAGTATCTCCATTGAAGCAACTATTGAGCTGGCAAGAATCCACTATTAAAAACTTTGGAGTCTAGTTGAACAGTTGCAGCATCCAGGGAAGAGACTGATGAAGAAATAGGCAGGTAAATTTTGATGCATTTTGACATTTCATATAGAAACTGTGTGATCGCCCACATTTTCGGTGCAGCTTCCTGGTGGCAGGGTGAGTAACAAGAACTCATCTCATTGATTTGTGTGCTTTGATCTGCCTGGTGGTTCACTGAGGGATCTGCCCAGAGGCCAGCCACTGTTTTAAGCCCAGCAGGCTGAAGTGTCTTCCTTGGCATGAAGTCTGTTGAAAGAATTTAGAGACAAAACATCTTTATTTATTTTTCATTTCTTTTATTATTGGATGTAGGCATTCCAAGAAATCTATGTCAGGTCACTGGCTGAGTATGATGATAAGAGAATAGAGACTTCAATGACCGCAAGACTAGGATTATAGTCACGGCAAAAATAGTTCAGGAAAGTCACTAAACAAATGGATGACTGCAGTCTTTGAAAATGAACAAGAGTAATCCATAGGGAAATGGGAGAAACTAATTTCCAGAGTTACCACATTAAAATATCAAAAAGGTCCAGCTTCAACAAATAATTATAAAGCATACAAAGAAGCAGGAAAGTATGGCTCTTTCAGAAAAATAAAAGAAAGAAATTGATAGAAATTACTCCTTATGGAAGCCAAACATTAGACTTACTAGAAAAAGACTTTAACTGCCTTAAATATGCTTAAAAAGCTGAAAGACATAATGGAGAAAGAATTAAAGACAAACAGGAGGATAATGTTCAAACAAGGAAAGAATATTAGTAAGAGATAGAAATTATGAAAAGGAATCAAACAGAAATTCCAGAGCCTAAAAGTATAATTGTGAAAATGAAAAATTGAGTACAGGTGTTCAGTAAAGGTTTTTTCAGGCAGAAGAAAGAAGCAATTACTTGAAGATAAGGCAAATTGAAATTACCCAGTCTGAGGAAAAGAAATAAAAGAGAATTAAGAAAAATGAACAGAACTTATGAAACCTACTAAATTCCATAAAGCATACCAACATTTGCATTCTGGAAATCCTAGAATAAAAAAAGAGAGAGGGAAAGGGGCAGAACGATCATTTGAGAAAATAATGGCCAAAAATTTCCCAAATTTAATGAAAGGCATGAATTTACACATCTAAGAAGCTCAACACAGTCCAAGTATGGAAAACCAAAGAGACCCACACCAAGACAAATTATAACCAAACTGTCCAAATCCAAATACAAAGTTACATTCTTAAAAGCAGTAAGAGAGAAATGACTTGCCCTGTACAATCCTGCAAAAGATTGACAGGGTATTTCTCCTCTGAAACCAGGGAGGCTAGAAAGCAGTAGGATGATGTATTTAATGTGCTGAAAGAAAAAAAAAATTAAGCCAAGAATTTAATATGCAGCAAAAGTATCCTTCAAATATGAGAAGATAATTAAGATATTCCCAGATAAACAAGAGCTAAGGAAGTTCATCACTGGTAGATCTGCCATACAAGAAATGCTAAAGGGAGTCCTTCAGGCTGAAACAAACGTACAATATACACTAATTTGAAGCCATGAAAAGAAATAAATATCTCTTAAAAAGGTAACTACATAGGAAAATATAAAAGCTAGTATTAATGTATTTTTGTTTGTAGCTTCTCTTTTTATCTATATGATTTAAAATACAACTGTCTAAAATAATAATTTTAATCTGTTATGGGCATAAAATGTGTAACGATGTAATTTATGATAATAAAAACTCACTGAGTAGCAGCAGAGTTAATTTATGCTGCTGAGGCTAAGTTGGTATCAATTCAAACTAGATTGATATAAATTTAGAATAGCAACTGTATTCCCATGGTAATGACTAAGAAGATAACTAAAATATATACACAAAGAATTTGAAGAAGGAATAAAAATTGTACACTAGAAAAAAATTTAGCAAACACAAAAGAAGGCAGTTTGGAGGAACTGAGGAACAAAACACATACAAGAAATATAGAAAACAAATTGAAATGACAGAAATAAGTTATTCATTATCAGTAATTACTTTTAATGTAAATGAATTAAACTCTTCAATTAAAAGAGATTGCCAGAATGCACTAAAAATACATGATCCAAATACATGCTCCTTATAAGAGACACACTTTAGTCCCAAGAATACAAATTGGGTAAAATTAAAGGATTGAAAAAATATTCCATGAATATAATAAAAAGTTATGAGATACAATGAAAGCAGTGTTCAGAGGAAAATTTAAAGCTGTAAATACTTAAATCAAAAAATAAGAAAGATCTGAAATCAACAACCTAACATTAAAAGTTATGGAACTAGAATAGAAGAGCAAAGCAAACACAAAGCCAGCATAAGGATGAAAATAATAAAGGTTAAAATGGAGATAAATAAAATAAAGAATATAAAAATGATAGAACCAACAAAAACAAAAGTTGTTTCTTTAAAAGTTGAACAAAATTGACAAACCTTTAGCTAAACTAACAAAAAAAGGTAAAAGATGCAAATAACTAAAATCCGAAGTAAAAATGAGGCATTATTACCAACCTTCCAGTAATTAAAAGAATTATGAGAATACTATGAACAATTGTACGCTAGAACAATTAGATAATCTGGATGAAATGGACAAATTTCAAGAAAAACACAAATTGCTAAAACTAAATCAAGAAGAAACAGAAAATCTCCATAGCCCTATAACAAGTAAAGAGTTTGAACTAATAATCACAAACTAGTGACTAAGGAAAGTTCAGAGCGGATGGCTTCACTGCTCAATTCTACCAATCATTTAAAGAATTAATACCAATTCTCAAATTCATATGGAATTGCAAAGGGGACTAAATAGCCAAAATATTATTGAAAAAGAAAACAAAGTTGGAGGACTCATGTTTCTCAATCTCAAAACCTACCACAAAGCTACAGTAATCTAAACAGTGTTGTACTGGTATAGGGATTGATATATAGACAGATAAAATAAAATTAAAAATACAAAAATAATCTCAAATGTCTATGGCCAACTGATTGCTGACAAGGGTACCCAGACTATTCAATGGGAGAAATAATAGTCTTCTGCAAATGGTGCTGGAATAACTGGACAACAACATGCAAAAGGATAAAGATGGACCCCTACTTCATTCCATATACAAAAATTAACTCAAAATGGATAAACGATTTAAATGTAACAGCCAAACTATAAAACTATTAGAAGAAAACATAGGAATAAATCTTCACAATCTCATATTTGGCAATGGGGTTTTAGATTTGATGTCAAAAGTTTTAGCAACAAAAGAAAAATAAAGATAAATTGGACTTGATCAAAATTAAAAAAAATTGCTCATCAAAGGACATTACCAGTAAAATGGAGATACAAACTAGGAAATGGGAGAAAATATTTGCAAATACTATATATAATAAGGTTTAATATCCAAAATATATAAAGAACTCTTAGAATTCAAAGACAAGGCGAAAAAAAAAAACATATTAAAAAATGAGTAAAGGGCTGTAACAGATATTTCTCCTAAGAAGATATACAAATGGCCAACTAGCACAGGATGTTGTTTTATATCATTAATCATTAAGTAAAGGCAAATCAATATCACAGTGAGTTACCACTCGACACACAATAGGATGTCTAGAATTAAAAAAAAATAGGAGAAGAAGTAGTGTTGGCAAAAACGTAGAAAAATTGGAACCCTTGTATATTGCTGGAAGGAATGTAAAATAGTGCAGCTTCTGTGCAAAACAGTCTGGCAATTTCACAAAAAGTTAAACAGAATTATCATACGATCCAGCAATTCCACTCCTAGGTATGCAGCCAAGAGAATTGAAAATGTGTATACACACAGAATCTTGTATATAATTGTTTATAGCAGCCTTATTCATAATGGCCAAAAGCTGGAAACAGTCCAAATGTCCATCAGTGGGTAAATGGATAAACAAAGTGTGGTATATATATATAATCAAATATTTTTCAGCCCTAGAAATAATGAGGTACTGATATATGGTGCAACTTGGATAAAACTTGAAAATATTACGCCAATTCAAAAAAACTAGACACAAAATTTTACATATTTTATGAGTCCTTTTATATGAAATATCCAGAATAGGCAAATTCAAAGAGACAGAAAGCAAATTAGTGGCTGTGAGAGGAGGAATGGAGGATTTGGGAGGATACATATGGCATGCTGCTGTGGGGTGATGAAACAGTTTTGAAACTAAGGAGAGTTACTGGTTGTGCAACATTGTGAATGCACTCAATGTCACTGAATTACACACTTTAAAATGGTTAAATGTATGTTATATGAATTTCACCTGAATAAAGAAGACTATATTCACACACAATATCATTAGAAACTCAAACACCAAGGAATCAATCAAACAAATGATATGTAAGGTGAATTTCCAGGAAACACACATATACAAGTACACTAAACATTACTGAAATAAAATTAAAGAGAATTTACAGATCATATACCAGATTCATGAGTTGGAAGGTTGATATTGTAAAATCGTCAATTTTCCCACAATTGATCTATAAATTAAATATGGTCACAATCAAAATTCCAGTAGGTTATTAAGTTTGAAATTGAAAGGCAATTATCAAATTTATATGCAAATACAAATGTCCAAGTATAATAAAGGCAATCCTGAATAAGGAAATAAAAACTAGAGGACTTAGTAAGGCATCAAGACCTATTTTAAAACAATTCTTACACTACAATAGTGTAGTGTAAGAATTAGCAAGTACAGCGATGAAAAAGAATGGATTCCAGAAATGGACATACACATATAAGACTAAATGACTTATGAAACAAGTGACAAAGCTGGGCAACAGATACTTTTTTTCAGTAAAGGATTAAATCAATTGTCTCCATATAAAAAAATAATAATAAATTCCAGATGGATCATTGTGGTATAAGGCCTAAAATTAAAGCCCAAATTATGTGCTGCCTTGACATTTTGTGAAACCAAGAGGGCTTCAAATAGCCGAATCACAAGTTCCCCTCCCCACTCTGCTCCATTAGGAAAGATTCTCCAGCCAAAAATCCTTCCTTGTCAAGGGGACCAGGCACAGTTCCTGCTTCTTCCTGAGTAGCAGGTTGCAGTTCCCTGGCAGCCCACAAAATTTTTCAAACAAGCTAATGACATCCTACCATAGGAGTGGGAGGTCACCTAACCTTTTTGATACTACTAAGCCTGCTTCCTACAGTCCCTGGTTGTTCACTCTGTTCCTGAATAAAATTTCCATGTGACACCATGTGGCATGTCCTTCTCTCTCATGCTGTGAGTATATACAACTAATAAACTGTCAATCTTATCGTCCATTGTTAAGTGTCATGTGTTCAACCATCTCCATAACCCTCAGCAATAATCCCTCCCTGAGCGAGGGAATGAATAGAAAGTGATTAAAACAATAGTGGATCTAAATGTAGATGATAATGTAGAGTACCTAACCACTCAAAATAGCCCAAGTCTCCACTAATATCAGAAAGGACAAATAATATTTGGTATATGCATCCAACGAAATAATATGAATCAAAAGAATAAATGAATTACATTATGTGAAACAACATGGATGAAACTCACAAACCAAATATTAAGGCAAAAAGTCAGACAGAACTTTGCATATAGTAATATGATTTCATTTACGTAAATTTCAAGAACAGACAAATTAATCTGCATCACTATAATGGTTATTCTAGTGTGTAGGGTGGGGAGTGTCTTGTTGGGAATTACTTCTGGATGCTCTAATTGCTGATTACGTCAGTATTTTGATTATGAGATAATTCATCTACCTATACCCTTTTAGTGTACTTTTCTGTACATATGATATATCTAATAAAACTTCACTCTTTCTTGAGATTATTTGAATATTGAAACTTTTAGCAAAATTTTTCAGAGTTAGTAGAATAAGGGCTGGCTTAAGGTAAACAGTGTAAAATAAGTTAAATACTGGATTTTTTTTTTTTTTTTTTTTTTGCTGAGGAAGATTAGCCCTGAGCTAACATCTGTTGCCAATCCTCCTCTTTTTGCTGAGGAATATTGGCCCTGAGCTAACATCTATGCCCATCCTCCTCTACTTTATATGGGACGCTGCCACAGCGTGGCTTGACAAGTGGCGTGTCAGTCCGTGCCCAGGATCCAGGCCCGCAAACCCAGGGCCGCCAAAGAGGAGCGTGCACTTAATCACTACACCACCAGGCCGGCCCCAAATACTGGATATTTTTAAAGTCTTCTTTGAAACCTTATTTAACATTAAATAAAATTTTACCTAAAGATATTTATTCCTTCTTTATAAAATGTAAGCCCTTTCAGAGAGAGGAAGAGAGAGATAGGGATTTTCTTATTTTTTAAATGATACAGTTAAGGCTTAGGGAACTGTCCCATATAAAAATCAAGACATAATTTTTCCCAGGTCCATTTCACTCTTTCCACTGGATTAATACAGTTCCAATTACAAGTTCACTTAAACTGTTTTTCATGAGAGAAAGGAAAATAGTGAGCTTAGCTGTCCACACATTGAATAAATTCATTCCCTTATATTTCACTCAGCTTTATATATCACTTTGTGCTCCATGTTGTCATTAAATACAAAAATACTTGCTATATCAGAATTTTTATTCTTTCAGAATATTTTCCTATAAAAAATATGCATATACATTTGTATAAATACAGAAACATTTCACAATTCAAATGACACGATTCAAGAGGAAGTTATATCCATGTTGGAAATTAGCAATTTATTTTAAAGATTGCTGGGTATAATTGTTTCCAAGTTTTTATGAATAAAATAATATATATTTAGTTACAAGTATTTAGACCATGGTTGGCAGGGCTCATTAATTTAAATAGCTGCTTTGTGTGTATTGGTTTATTCCTTTTTAAATTATATAGAGCTTGGAATTAAATAGACATGAAAAAGATTATTTTCTTCCCCAAAGCTTTCTTTTTTGTTACCAACAGCAATCACTTTCACAAAATGAGAACTGAATTGAGGAATTGCGAAGGCAAATAGTCCATAAGCACATTTAACCACAAGGATTGAGCAATCTTGATATAATTAACACATAATATTTCCCTCTTTAGCAAGAGTTTGTGATTGCTGAGCAAGTCTGTAGTGATGTTTCATTATCACCAAAATTCTCTGCTTTTTCATTATCAATAGTAATAATAAGAAGAAAATTTTTCAAAAAACAATAACTACTAACTCTCCGCCAACTGCCAGACTATCAACTACTAAATTTTTTCTTGACTGCCTCTACTAACACACATAAAACAATTCATCACCTCTGTTGAACTAACAACCCACTGATACCAGTAATTTTCATTGTCTTTCACAGGTTTAGGTGTCTCCTGCTTACCCAGGTCAGATTCCATCCTTCTCTTGCATATGCTCTCCCTTGAGCCTTTCGCTCTTCAAAATCTATAACAAGACACCAACCCTGGCTACATTTATCTCTCGGTCCACTCTGCATCTGTACCATATAGCAGGATTTGGATTAGAAAAAAATATGTAACTATGATGACCTTTCTGACTTTAATTCATGATCACTAACTTCAGAGTTCTGCCTGACGTTCTGATTTCATTTCCTTTATCCTTTCATGCTCCCACATTTTCAGTTTACTGTTTCACATCTTCTCACTCAAACCTGTGGCATCTTCACTTTAAGGTGATTATGTTGCTTCCTACTTTAACTGAGAAAGAGAAGCAATCAGAAACAAACGTCCGGTGCACTCACCATTGCATATACCCCCCTACTTGCATCTGTCCCTATATGTTTCTGAGAGTTCTTAGCTATGCCTGTACTCACTTAGTCTGAATTACCTCAATTTACTAAGGATAAAATGTGCATGCACTAAAATAAGCCAAACTCTCTATTTGTATATTAAGTAGTAATCATTTTTATTTAATGGGTTACAGTGTTCCCACAACTGTCCCCTCTCTCCTGCATCATCAGTATTTGTTTTTCTGCTAGTTCATTCCCAACTTCTTCAAATGCATAATATCCTTCGTGATAAAAATACTCTCTTTAGTTACATTTGATTTCAGATACTGCTTCCATTTGTAAGATAACATTTAGAGCAAAATTGTTCCCCTAAAGTGCTTAAACTACCTACCTTTAATCCCTCCTCTCCCATTTCCCTGTAAACGACTTCAGCCAGGTTTTTTTTTTTTTTTGGCACCACTTCATGGACAGAATCCTTTTCCTGTTTCTGATCGATCTCCACATTGCTAAATCCAGTGGTATATTTTCAAATTCCATCATGTTTAAACTTTCAGCAACACTTAGCATAGTTGATTACTTCCTCCATTTAAAAAATTTTCTTTATTTAACTTCTAAAACATCCCTTATTCCACATTATTGGCAATTTCTTTTCAGTCTTCATTACTTTCTCCTTATCTAACTTTTAAATATTAACATGCCCCAGGCTTAATCCTTAGAATCTCTATTTTTATCTACTTGCACTCAATCATTTAGTGATCTCATGCAATCTTGTAGTTTTACATACTCAATCCTGATAGCTTCTAAAGTTTTATCTCCAGCCAAGATCTCTACACAAAGCTCTAGACTCATATGCAATTGTTTATGTGACATTTAGACTTGAATTTCTAATAGACTCAACTGCATCTCGATCTGTCCAATCAAATTTCTGGTTATCCCTCCTAAACTGCTCCTTCTAATCTTAGTAAATAGTGATCCTACCCTTCCAAGTGATCCTATCCTTCCAGTTGCTCAGATATATTCATCATAAATGGTCTAGGATACACTGTAGTTACAAATAGCCTCCAGAATTTCAGTAAATTAAAACAACAAATTTTTTCCTCTTTCATGCTACGTCAACTTTGGGGTAGGATGAGGGCCCTGCCCCATGTTGTCCTCACTCCAGAATCTAGGCTGATGAAGTAACCAACATCTGTAACATTGCTAGTTCAGCATGAGATAAAGAGTATCTGGTAAATCATACATTGGCAGCTACAGGTGCCACCAAAAGGTGTCATGTCATATGTCAGTGGCCAAAGAAAATCACGTGGCCATATCCAAATGTAAAGGGGCATGGAGTACATTCCTCTCATGTATCAAGAAGAGGAAATATATTCTTTTGGTTCAAGGACAACCAGAAACATTTGGTGAAATGTGTTAATAACTACATTGTCAGTCCTAAAATATTAGAGCTGTCATTGACTCTTTTCTCTCTCTTTCAAATCATAACCACAATTTATCTCCAGTCTTCTGGTAAAGTTCCTTGTCTCTACTTTCAAAATATATCCAGAATCTGTCCATATTATCTCCTCCACTGTCATACCCTAGTTTAAGCCACTATCATCTCTCAATTCTATTATGTCAATGGTCTCATAATTGGTCTTTCTCCTTTTGCCTTTACTTGTCTATAATCTGTTCTTCATGCTCAATGTATTGATACTTTAAAATATGTTTGATCACTTTACTCCTCTGTTAAAACTCTCTAATATCTTTTTACCTAATTCAGAGTGAAATGCTTTTACTCTGGCCCAGAAGATCTATAAGATAAGGATCCCTGCTACATTTCTGTTCTCATTTTTACTTACTTTCTCTTCCTTCATTCTCCTCCAATGCATCAGCTCCTTGTCATAGCATGAATTCAGAAAGTGTGTTTCCTCCTCAGGACCTTTGCACTTGCTGTTCTCTCTACTGAGAATGTTCTTCCCTAGGATATCTGCATGGCTCATTGCCTCCCATGCTTTAGGCAGTCTTTATTCAAATGCCACCTTTTCAATGAGATTTTTCCTGAAAATCTTACACAGTGCAACATTCCTCTCTTGTCATTCTTTATTTTCCTTACTCTCATCTGTAACATTACCATGTGACATATATTTACTTGTTTGTGTATTTCTTATCTCCATTGTATAAGTTTCAAGAGGGAACAATTTATCTTACTCAATATATCCCCCGCTCCTAGGGTATTGTTTGTATAAAGCAGATACTCACAGTCATAGAACCAACAAATGAGTGGAAAAATAGCCTCATATTTATGCACCAATGTATTTCAACTTTGCATTCTAGATGTTGTGCTAGGCATAAGTGTGCAATAAAATGTAGTACAGTTTTTAATCTTAGCTTGCTTTCAAGTGAGGAGACTGAGAGTGTAGAAGACAATTATAAAAACTCTGATAGTTCAACATATAGCTGTGAAAGAACAGAAGATATGTTTAATTCTTGGCAATAACATGTAAGCAGAAGTAATGTGGGACCTTTTCAGGAGTCTATGCTTCCTCCACACTTTCTTTTCCATACTACTAGCTGGATGCAGATAATAGTTGAATGGAACATGGGTCCATGAATACCAGAGACAGTAAAGTTGCATTTTGTCTAGGAATATCAGTTTCTAACTATTTTGGGATGGGGAAATATTTTTTTTCAGTTGGAGTCATTATGCATCTTGTGTATGTGTCATATTATAGCCTAGTGTCAAGAGACTACATTTCCTTCCTCAGAATTAGAGTCCTCCCTTAGAGTCTAAGGGAGCTTAGAAGACCAAATTTGAGAAGGTAGGGTAGGGAATTACATGCTCATTTTTTTGACTTGCTGATTTTGAAGGCATGTGATATGCTCATGAACATATATCTATAGAAGTGTCTGGAACTCAGAAGAAAGACCTTTGATAGATATTTTTGACCATCATCAAATATATGTAAGTTAAAACTAATAGTGGATAGTATAACTAAGAGAGTGAGTAAATAGTGAGGATGAGATTAAGGACGTAACTATAAGAAATGCTAACGTTTAATAATCAAAGGAATACTAAATAATGTTCAGTAATAAATGGAATTGGAACCTGGGAAAGATTTGTACACACATCACGGTTAATATTCCAATCAGGCCTGCAAGGAGAGTATTATCACCTCCATATTAGGCATAATGGAGCAGACATTCTGTCTTTCTAGACTCCAGAGACTACTTTATGTTGTGTACAGAGTTGTTTGAATTACCTAAGACGTGAGTATCTGACAAGCAGTTTTGTGTCTCAGAATCTCACAAATGTGCACATAAAAAGGTTTATTTAGAGTGCAGTGCATTTAATTAAATTCACTTTTGTAAACTGTTAAATATTCCGTTTAGACTTGGTATTTAACTAAAAAAAAACCTCTGAAATATACTTGTCAGCTGGCTGTGACAAGTGCTACTTTACTCTTTATATTCCAAATATTAGTTCGTCTTCCTAAAGGCTAGCCTAAGCCCTTCATACGTTGGCTAAGGTCCAATAATACAAACTATACTTTTAAAATTTAGTCATTGGAATCCAACACTATAATTCCACTGAATACAGTGACTTTGTCTATATTCATTGTAGCACCCCAAGTTCACAGTTCTTAGAACGCATTTGGATACATAAAATAAATATTAAATAGATCAATGCCTCAATAAAAGCATTCATTAATTTTAATTCTATCTTCATTAACCAACATTTAGCTACTATTTACAGTAGAGACATTTTTGCCCCATTGTAGTCTCTGATTTACTCATTTTGAATGTTAACTGATGAATCTATCCTAAGTGTTCCTCACTCCTAAATAATTGGAAAGTATTTGCTGTGTGTATGGATGTTAATACTTTTTGTAATGGATCTGTGTCAAAACTATTCTAGGTTCTGCTCTCTTCCTTTTTTCTTTTCCTTCATTTTAATTAGCATTTTACAAGAGGCAGTTAAATACTTTGTATCAATTTTAACTTCTCAAAGACAATTACTTTTATATGAATCAAAGTCCTTTTAAAGATACAGACGATTAATGTTTCTATTTTTGTAAAACAATGCAACAATACAAAACTTAGGTTAAACAAAGCTAAACCGAGTTATTCATAATTACACAACTCAAAAATAGATTGTTGTTTTTAGGATGCTGACATTGTATAGAGAGGACAATGGTAATTATATTTTATCCATTAGTCATCTTTTAATGAAATTAGAAAGTCTTCTATACAGCTCACACACTGTCCCACTCACATTGAATTCAATCAACTCACCACTCTCAACAAGTGAAAACTAGTTATAATGGGAGCCAATATATTACATTTCTTAGTTTTGCTGTTTCCTTTAAAAATAACACATATGTCCCCCCTAGATTAATTAACGAGAATGAAAATTTATATTGTGATTTTCCAGTTTAGCTTTTAAGAATCGTTATCACAGACCACTGACAAGTTCAGTTCCTACTTGAACTACATGAAAGTGTAAAATTTTGCAATTTTTGTTACTGCTCTAAGTTACCAAGGTTTAGTGGTAGAAGAAAGTTTACTAGTCAGGGTATGCTAATAACCCTACTAAGCAGGGAACCTACCTCAGCATTGTTGCTAGCCAAAGATGGACATCTAGATTCTGTAGTAGAGACACAGACAAGAAACATCAAGTGCGACTTTGACACCAGCTGCAGCGGAGTGGTCTGTATTAGTTTGCTAGAGCTGCCATGAAAGAGATAAGGGTTAAGGGTTAACTTTTCATTATATCCTGCATGACGTATCCCTCACAAGGAGTTTGCCTTGTACAAAGGTACATCAAATCAGTATGACCTAGTACTTAAATCAACAACAAAGCTGAACTGAAAAGATAAGGCTGTAGCCATGTTAGTACTACATGATGCTGTCATTGCACCCCAGCCCCTGATCACAGCATGGAAAGGGCTGGTGTTTCCGTAATTGCACACATTAGAAGCTTCATAGACCAATGGTTGTGGTTTCTCCTCTGCAGCCTGCCCTAAATTCCTGCTAGAACGCTGGGCAATGGGCGAGGGGATGAACATACATGCCATCACTCTTTTATTTGTGAATTTTCACCAGTGTATGCTAATGCCTTAGTTCTGATAAGTATGTCCCTCGGTGATGATCTCACCATTTTGCATGGCAGATACTCTAGTTTTAATGTCAGGGATGCTAAGAAAATCTTCAAATTCTAGTTGATGATGTTCGAAAGGAATAGAGGCAAAGGATAGAAATAGATAATTCACAAATATACAGAACATAAAAGTAGAAAAAAATGCAAATCAAACCCAAAGTAATTTTGTCCATCCAGATTTTTCAAAAAGATTTTCAAAAATCATAATTCCCTAAAGTTTCTTAGACATAATTAAACTGTTACGTATGTCAGTGAGGGACAGAGGGAAAAATTGTTGACAATTTTCGGAAGGCAATTAGACAAAATTTAGCAAAAACTATACATATATTATTTTCTTTTTACAGTGTTCCATTTGAAGGAATATGTCAAGCTGAAATTGTCATTGTAGTATAATATTCATATAAAAGTCAATTTTTCTATGTTCTTTAAGACAGAATTATTGGAAACAAGCTAAAATTTTAGCAAGAGAGTTATAAGAAAACTGTGGTAATTTCATTTAATAGAACAGTATGCATATATTAGAAATGTTATTCACAAAACTGTATGATAATTGAGCATCACTTGATAATGGCATATGAAAACTCAGAACACTGCTGAAATGTGCAGTAGGACATTAACTAGTAGAAACAGACCTGAAGGAACTGCTCTCTTCCCATTTTGGGTGATGTGATTATGGGTGAATTTGAAAACAAATTATTCTTCAATTTATTTTATATGCTAAATTTTATTTAATAGTCATATTCATATTTATTACGTTTATTCTGAGAAGTATTTTTTTAAAAGAAAAGCAGGTGATTCCATTTATCCAACTTAAATGCATTCATATTGAAGGGAATGAGAAATTTTACCTTTATCCTTTCAGATATTTTTGGTTGGGTCTGAGAATTAAACTGCCATAAGAGAGACTAACAGAGAAAAGCATACAAATTTACATAAGTTTTACCGGACACAGGAATCCTCGTAAGGAATGAAGACCCAAAGAAATGATGAAACCTATAAACTTTTATAGAGGTTGAAAAAAGAGAGGCAATTGTGGAAAACTAATGAAACTATATGGGGAGGCTAAAGGAAGATAAGAATTATTTTAACAAGGTCTGTTTGTATAGAATTCTCTCAGTCTCAACTTCTCATCTTTGATGGTAAGAATATTACTTTCCTTCTGGTATAGGAAGGACAGCATTCATATAGGAATTTTATCTCTTGATTCCAGGAATAAAAAGAGAGTCAGACCCAAGATCCATGGTGAAATTAAAAAATCTTACAGTTTGTAAAAATCTTCTGTTATTGTCATATGTCACCAACCTTATTATACTGTTTCAACAATATTCAGTCAAAGACACATTTTATATTCTTCCTCCTTTAAAAAATACGTCCTCAGAGAGAATACAGATTATACACCTAACATCTGCTGTGAATAATTAGTTCCCTCGCTTGTAAGTCTGGCTCTTCTAAAATTTGGCAGGAGGAATTCTTACAAGTCCACTACCTAGGAATTATATTAAATATTTATGGTCTAACTATTTCAGGAGCAAAGCAGAAATAATAAAACCTGAAATCCCTAATGTCATTATGAGTGAGAATTTTTCTACACATCAGCATGGTTGTGATGCCCCATCATAGGGTGGTTTCACAATCCTCCACTGACCCTTCTTGGGAACACTGATAGCACATCAAGAACGTACATATTTGTTAGCTAATACAGAAGATAAGTAAAGCAGCAGAGAAATCTTAAGCAAGATTCTCTTGATCACTTATAACAGAAGAACGTGCAGCCAGCTTAAGCCAGAAGAGAGTTGTATCATAGAGAGAAGGTTACCCCCTGGGCTGCAAAAGCTAAGTGCAACAAGGTCTCAGCGGGCATTCACACCAGGAACATGCTGGCAGCAATCGCAGTCACCATTTCCTCATCTCATTCTCTCTTCTTTCTCTCTCTCTATCCAAATATCTATCTTCTCTCTCTCATCTCTCACCTCTACTTTTGTCTGAGTATCTGATCCATCCTTCAATTTCTGCATATTGAATTTCTGTTCTTGTTGTTGTTTCTGTTCACTTGCGTCTCCAAACTTGGAGACATTTATATTACCATAATGCTAGTCATTCATAAAAAATCGAGATGAGTAAATTTGCAATCATGTTTCTAGGAAGCAGAATCTTATTGGCCTAGTTTGAGTCTAATCAACTATTGATCAACTATTTCCAAAGGTCTCTCTTGGTCTATTTCAGAGATGAAAGAAAACATTTCAGATAAAGGAGATTGTTGTGCTCAATGCAGATATGCCAAAGAGGATCTGCTTCAAGTGAAACGAGCCCAGAAATGACAAAAATATAAGCCATATAAAAGGGCTGCCAAAAACTCACTGTGGAATGTAGGGATGATCATGCTATCACATCTCTCATTCCATTGAGAACCAGTACTAATTAGACTAACTTAACAGCAAAGTGGAAATTCCTTCCCTTTCTTTATTTTCTTTGTGTATTTCTCTTGATTTTGGACATATCATTCTCAAATTGGTGGACATCGTTGAAGAAAGCAGCCTCTAAATAGAAGAGAATGACTTTTTATTCAAGGATGTAAACAACATGGCTGATCACATTTGCTGGAAGCTCCAAAGCAGCCATCAAGATTCACTAACTATTTGAGGATCTCAGGCAAGTAATCATTCTATAAAATGAAGGAATATATGAATCCCTTTACCTAGTTAGATATGAGGGATAACTCATTAATCTGATTCAATGATAGAGTGTTGAAAAGTATTGCCTTTCACTTAAGCTCATAAAGAATATCGAAATCTGTTAAACAGTATGGACCAGTCAATTTGAAATATATATATTTTGAGAAAAAAAGATGTCCTAAAAAGTATTCAAAACAGTTGTAAAGTAGGATGCATGAAGAATAAAATTGGTGAACTGGAGAAGAAGGATAAGAAAATTCAGTATGGGATAAACATAATGTGGTCTGTATACTTTCTTGCAAAAAGCACCATTGTTTGAGACTGACTTCAAAATTCCAGAAGCTGCAAGAGTCCTTGAATGACAGTCATATTTCAAGTACCAGAAATGGAAAATAAAGTAAATAAGACTGGTTTATCCTTTGTATAAATTTGTATCTATTATTCAATACTCATTAAATCAATAAATGTCGGTGGTATATGATAGATGGAGGAGGGTGAGGTAGGATAAAATATAAAAGACCAATATTAAAAAATAGTTTGTTGAGGACTTCCAGATTTAGCTTCAACATGTAAAGAGCTTGGCAGTTGTCACTCCTGTGCTTATAACAAGAAAAAGCTGGGCAAACTGAAAATCAATAATTTTTCTTGGGCCCATAAGAGAATTGTGGTTGCAAGGAAAACCATCAATCCAAAAAGAAAACTATTATTCAAGAATCTGAAGAGACAGGCACCTCCAGAGGAACACAACAACTGCTTACCTGGAACAGAAGTCACTGGAGGCACAATCAAGTAGAAACTTTAAATTACAATTTTGAATGCAAAAAAATCCTTGATACATAAAAAATAAAAATTTTAAGGACAAGATCTGACCCTGCACTGGATGACTCTGCCCCATCCTAATAACGGCCCTGGTTCTAATAAAACTTCATTTACAAAAAGAAAAAAGAAAAATTACAATTTTGGTGAACTGCTGGAAACTGGGTGTTAGCATGAGAGTGAGAAACTCTTTAGAGGCTGCAGGCTTAGGGAGATCACTAAACTTTCATGGGCTTTACTTCCAGGAACCTCACCTGGTTCTCATGATGAAGATCTGAAAAAGATTCTCTCATGGCTTTGTTAGGGGCAGAGAAGAGTAATCATTATGAAATACACTCAGAGCCTTCTTCATAACTAAGGCCTACACTCTAGGGGAAAGATTTTGAAGCTTTATCTCATCCAGGGGGAGAATATTCCTCTTACTCCATCTCCATTTAGCATTTAGTTTCATCTAAGGATGGGGGGGCATAGTAACAAGGGTCAGGGACTGATACTTAGTCAAAATATTATAGAATGCTCCTCCTCCACAGCACCACATCTACAGGGATTCAGTATAGTAAATAAAATTGGTTTGTGGCTAGAAAAAAGAAAGCTTTAGGGATAAAATTTGAGACAGTCACAAATATATGGAAATTAAATAACATATGCCTAATAATAAATGAACTAAGGAAGAACTGAAAAAGAAAATCATAAAATATTGAGATGAATGAAGATAATGACACAAATAGCAAACCTTAAGAGAGAGAGCTAAAGCAGTGCTTACAGGGACATTTATAGCTGCAATTGCCCATATTAAACAGAATAATGATCTCAAATCAGTAATCTAACCTTCTGCCTTAAGAAACTGGACAAAGAAGAGCAAATTAACTCTAAACAAAGAAGAATAAAAGAAATAATAAATATATAGAGGCAAATAATAAAACAGAAAATAGAAAAATATAGAGAAAATCAGTGAAATCAAAAGATGACTCTTTGAAAAGATCAACAAATTTGACAAACCTTTAGCTAGATTTACCAGTAAAAAAGAAAGAAGACAAAGTCTTATAATAGAAGTGAAAGAGAAGACATTACTACTGACAGAAATAAAAGGTTTATATAGGAATATTATGAACACTTGTATGTCAATAAATTAGTTAACTTAGATTAAATCATGTGCATGGAAGACGAGGACTACTTAAACTGAAGTAAGAAGTAACAGACTATCTGAATTTACCTATAAACAAAGATTAAATCAGTAATCCAAAAATTATCCATACACAACAAAACCCAGGCCCATATAACTTTAATGCTCAAATTTACCAAATATTTAGAGAAGAATTAATACCATTTACTTTCAAATTCTAGACAGAAGAAGAGAAAACACTTCCCGATTCATTTTAAGAGCCCAGTAGTATCTTGGTACCAAAACTAAACAGAGACGTAATAAGAAAATTACAGATCAGTAATTCTTCTGTTGTAAACACAAAAATCCTCAACAAAGTACTAGCAAATCTAATACAGCAACATATAAAAAGAATCATACACTGTGATCAAGTGGAATTTATCCCATTAATGCAAAGTTGATTTGATTTCTGAAAATCAATTAATGTAATATGTCATATGAAGAAAATAAAAAACAAAAATCACATGATCATCTCAATTGATGCCAAAAAAGTATTTGGCACAATAAAATACCCTTTCTTGAAAAATATCAGAAAACCAGAAATGGAAGGGAAGTTTCACAGCCTGATAAAGAGCATCTTTAAAACTCCACTTCTAACTTCGTATTTAATTGTGAAACTGGATGTTTCCCCTTAAAATCAGGAACAAGACAAAATATCTGCTGTAGTCTCCTCTATTCAATATTTTATTGAAGACCACAGCCAGGGATATTAGGCATGAAAAATAAAGACACCCAAATCAGAAAGAAAGAAAGAAAACTATTTTTGTTTACAGATGACATAATCTCATATGTAGAAAATCATAATGAATCCACAATAAAACTGTTTGAAATAGTGAGTACAGCCAAGTAGAAGATTACAGGATCAATATACAAAAATAAATTTTATTTCTCTGCATTAGCAATGAACAAACCAAAAATGAAATTAAGAAAACAATTCCATTTGCAGTAGCATGAAAAGAGTACTACACGTAGTAACAAATTTAACTAAAGAAGTGTAAACTTGCACACTGAAAACTACAAAATGTTGTTGAAATACATTAAAAATCTAAATAAATGGAATAAAAATCTCATGTCCATGTATCATAAGACTTAACATTGTTAAGACGTCAATACTCCCTAAATTGATCTACATATTCAGTGTAATTCAAATCAGAATTTCTTCATTCCTTGTAGCTGACTTGTAAAAATTGAGAAGCTGAATCTAAAATCCATACAGAATTGCAAGGGACCAACAATAGGCAAAACAGTCTTTGAAAAAGAAGCTCAAAATAGAAGGATTCACACTTCCGATTTCAAAACTTACTTCAAAGCAATACTAATCAAGACAATGTGGTACTGACACAAGAATACATATATAGATCAACGGAATAGAATTGAGAATCCAGAAATACACACATATATCTATAATCAACTGACTTTGACAAGAATGGCAAGCCCATTTAATAGAGAAGAAAGAGTTTTTTCCACAAATGGTGCTAGGGCAATTGGATATCCACATGCTAGACCATATCTCACAACATATACAAAAATTAACTCAAAATGGATCAAAGGCCTAAATGTAAGAGGTAGAGCTATAAATCTCCATTTTTATTGTGCTAAAATACATATAAATAAAATTTGCCATGTTGCCATTTTAAGGTATACTGTTCAGTGGTGTTAAGTACATTCATTCTTTTATGCAATTAATACAACCATCCATCTGCAGAACTCTTTTCATCTTGCACAACTCAAACTCTGCACCCATTAAACAATAACTCCCCATTCTTCCGTCAGTCATTCCCTGGCAACCACCATCCTACTTTCTGTCTGTGTGCATTAGACTACTCTAAGTACTTCATGTAAGTGGACCCATTCAGTATTTGTCCACTTGTGACTGGATTTTTTACTTTGCATAATGCCTTCAAGGTTCACCCATGTTGTATCATGTGCCAGGATTTCCTTCCTTTTTAAGACTGAAGGATATTTATGTATGTACATATTAGACTTTGTCTATCCATTCATTTGTTAAATACTTGGGTTGCTTCCAACTTTTGGCCTAATGCTGCTATGAACATACAAATAACCCTTCAAGACTCTGCTTTCAAGTCTTTTGGGTATATAGACAGAAGTGGATTTACTAGATGATATGGAGATTCTCTTTTTAATTTTTTGGAGAATTGTCATCCTGTTTTCCATAGCAGCTGCACCATTTTACATCCACACCAACAGTGCAAAAGGGTTCTATTTTCTCCACATCTTAACAAATGCTTGTTATTTTCTGTCGGACTTATTTATTATTTTTTTTACCATACTTGTAGGTATGAGCTCGTATCTCATTGTGGTTTTGATTTGCATTTTCCTAATTATTAGTGATGTTAAGCATCTTTTCACGTGCTTATTGGCCATTTGTATATCTTCTTTGGAGAAATATCTATTCAAGTCTTTTGTTCATTTTTTCACTGGGTTGCTTGTTTTTGCTGTTGCTGTTATTGATGAATTATAGATAACCCCTTATTAGATATATATTTGGAAATAAGTTCTCTCATTCCATGGGTTGGCTTTCACTGTGTTCATTGTGTCCTTTGATGTACAGAGGTTTTAATTTTGATGTAGTCTAATTTATCTACATATTTTTATTGCCTTGACTTTTAGAGTCATATCCAAGAAATCATTGCCAAAGTCAATGTCATGAACATTTTCCTCCATATTTTCTTCTAGGAGTTTTATAGTTTTTGCTCTTATGTTTTAGTCTTTGATCCATTTTGAGTTAATTTTTGTATATGATGTAATTTAAGAGTACAACTTCAGTTTTTGCATATGGATATCCAGTTTTACCAGTACCATTTGTTGATAAGACTGTGCTTCCCCCACTGAATGATCTTGTCAGCCTTGTTGAAAATTATTTGATCATTTATGCAAGGGTTTATTTCTGGGTTCTCTATTCTATCCCATGGGTTATATGTATTTCCTTATGCCAGTATCACCCTGTGTTAGTTACTGTAGCTTTGTAATAAGTTTTAAAAGCAGGAAGTGTGAGACCACCAACTTTGTTTTCTTTTTCAAAATTATTTTGGCTAGTCAGGGTGCCTTGAGATTTCGTATGAATTTTAGAGTGATTTTTTCTATTTTTGCAAGAATTGTCATTAGGATTTTGGTCAGGATTGCACTGAATCTATAGATCGCTTTAGATAGTATCGACATCTTGACAATATTGTTTTCCAAACTATCACCACAGGACGGCTTTCCATCTACTTGTGTCTTTTTAATTTCTTTCAATCTGTTTGTTGTTGTTTACTTGGTGTTTCTGTGGGGAATGGGGGCCTGGAACTTCCTAATATGACATTTTGCTGTTGTTACATCTCTAAACCTATTTAACTATTAGAAGAAAACATAGGAATAAACTTTCATGAGACTGAATTTAGCATAGACATTACAACAAAGCACAAGCGGCCAAAAAAAAAATCAATTAAATTTAATAAAAATTTTTACAAAATGTGTGCTTCAAAGGACACTATCAAGAAAATGAAGCAACAAATAATATCTGGCAAAAATACTTGCAAATTATATATCTGATATATAACCATATATCTGAGAGACTTGTATCCAAAATCCAAAACTAACTCATGACTCAGGATAAAAAAAAGACAACTGAATTAGAAATTGGCAAAGTTTCTCAATAGATGTTTTCCAGGAAGGTATAAAAAAGGCCAATAAACACATGAAAAGTTGTTTTAAATCATTAGTAATCAGGGAAGTGCAGATCAAAATGAAAATGAGATACTACTTCACACTGACTAGGATGCCTAGTATCACAATGTCAGATAAGAAGTGTTGACAAAAATAGGGAGAAATTTGATCTCTTATACACAACTACTGGGAATGTAAAATGGTGAAATTCCTTTGGAAAACATTTTGACATTTCCTTAAATGATTAAACGTACAGTAACTATATACTCCAGCAATTCTGCTGCTTCATATATACTCAAGAGAATTGAAAACATATGTCCACACAAATACCTGTAAATGAATATATATAGCAGCATTAGCCATAATAGCTAAAGGGGGAAAGAATACAATGTCAATCAGCTGATAAATGGATAAATAAAAAAATGTTATATCCATACAATTAAATATTATTCAACCTTAAAAGGGAATGAAGTACTGAAATATGCTATAACATGGATGAACTTGAAAACTTTACGCTAACTGAAAGAAGCTAATCCAAAAGGCCACATATTATATGATTCTATTCATATTAATATCCAGAGCAAAAGAGAGAGAGATAAATATTTATTAAAATATATATATGCACAAGCTAGTATACACACATGTGTTCCGTTCCTCAGTCTGCTGTGGGGAAGTAGAAGCAGATTCCCCAGTAGCAACATACACCACACACTCAGATTTTAATTTATACTGCAAAAATTTATACTGGAAAAATGGCTAATTCTATGACTAATGCAGAAAATATACAAACCTGGAATGCAAGAAAATGGACAGATGCTTTTCATAAAAAAATATTTTTTTAACAAAGCCAAACAAAACAAAACAATGATGGGGGATGTCAAAAAGATGCAGACACCACTAAAAGAGCTCTCAATGGCCAAATCTGGGCCAATTTCAGCAATAAAATAAACAACTCAAAGTATAAAATAAATATCTCTGAATCTGGAATGATACAAATAAATATTGAATAAGTAAATGAAAGGGATAAGAACACATAAATCTCCTCTGCAGAAGAATTCCAAATAATTTATGTATATACATGGTTTTCAAGGAGGTGAAACATAATTTCTCATTCTTTAAATGATTTAAAACCAAATGAATTGTTCTCTAAATTTTCTTTATATACTATCCCTGTTTTTTTCTCGTTTTGGGTCATTGAGTTGATCTTATTGATTTCTTGCAGCTTTTTGTACATTATGTTTATTATTTGGTCTATTCAACATCTTAGTGTACTTATTTTCTTGTATTTATTATCGGTCTTTTACTTTGTGTATAACGTCTTTCAATGTTATTTTATTAAATCTATCAGTTCTAAAGGTATTATAGGTAGACCCTATTCCAGTTTTTGTTTTCAGTTTAAATATCACTGATATGTCCGAAGACATTCAGTGATTTAGACATTCAGTAGAAAAAAAAAAACAACACCATCAGTGCAAATTTCCTGGTTTCTACCCTTCAATTCCTACCATTATAAGATAAAGCTTCTTTATACTCTCTCTAAAATGGAAGTGTATATAAGTTTTTGACCATTTAATGTTTCTCATTTCCATTAGTCCTCTTTTTCCTTCTAATTAACATTTTAAAGACAGAACAGAGTATATAGTGTTCGATATTTCTAATTTAATATAATAATCATATTTATATCTCCTTTCCCTCTATTTATTCCTGAATTAAAAGATTTTTTTCCGCTGAATTTTAATTTTAATATACTATGTTACATTAAACAAATGTGTGTATTATAATTACATTTATTACACCACTATTAAAATGTATGTATGTGGCTACCAACTGGTTCTTGATATTCAGCCCAAACATCTGAATTACTCCTTTCAAATGGAAAAAAACAAACCAAATAATAAAACCTAAACATAACCTCTTTTGACAATAGAACTACTTTACTTTTTTTATCATCTTTAAAATTTCATGGAAGTGGAAAAAATGTACATCTTTAAGTTTAGAAAATAGATCAAAATGTGTTCAGGTAATGGAAATGTGTGTCAGTTCAAGATAAGAATGAATAAACTAGTGAATTTAAAATTAGTGATAATATTTTTTCAGGAAAATTAAATATCCAGTCAATCCTCACACAGGGAAAGAGAACCATGATTATAAAGTAATCCAGTCCTCTGAGAGCAGTCTTAAAATACATGTCAAGCTGGTGGGGGAAAAATACTTCTTAATTTTCTCTACTAAATTCATGAAAAAAAATTTAAATATATATGTCACAGGGACTTCCAGTCCAGTCAAGATGGCATAGATTCATCTATTCCTGCTTCTCCCCAACTCTAAACCCTGAATACAAGGCAAGAGACAACCAAAGGAGAAATCTAAAAAGTGAAAGAAGGGGACATACTGGTTAGGGACCCTCAGACTCTAGGAACAACACAGTGTTAGTGTGTCTTATAACCTCCACATCCAACAGAAAAAGGCAACCCAGGTCTGGGGTTTGATGACTCCCAAGGGTGTTGTACTGGAAACCATACTGACAATATCTGGAAATAAGTGAGAAGTGCTCTACTTCACTGACAAGCCTGAGAATCCCTTCCCTCACCCAGGAAACCACACAGTTGGAAAGAATGCGCAATAAGGATGTCACTACAATGAACACACAGTCCAGGGTGTCTCTGTCACTGCAGGCTTGAAACTCTCCTACCCCAGAAAGAGACACCAGACAGCCATGTGGCTCCAAGAACAGAGATTACATCACAACAAGAATACCACCCAGTAAGCTCTCCTTGATGCTTTGGGCCAGAGACTCCTTTCCCACAGTAGAAGACACCGGACAATGTCCCTTCAAGCAGCATCAGTAGGGACCAGTAGGAGCACCAGTAGCATGAGATAAACTAAGCATACCAAATTGCATGAAAAATACTCTGGAAATTAAAATATCATAGGAAACATATCTGACAAAAATTGACCAGAACCTGTGTTCAAAACCTAAACAGAGTGATCGCATGCTAAAATAAACAATTTAAATATGACATGAGGTTTCCTAAAATAAGAGCCAAAATTCCCAGTGTAGAATAAGCAGTCACTTATCATATAAACAAACCTGAAAAATCACAACATGAGTGACAAAATACAATTACCTCATATGAAAACCAAGATGAATCAGATGTTTAAATCTTCTAATAAGAATTTGAAGGAACCATCGTGAAAAATGATTCAGCAGGCAAATACAAATTCTCTTGAAACAAATGAAAAACATTTAAAAAAATCTCAGCATGACATGCAAGTTATAAAAAAAGAACCAAATGGAAATTATAGAACTGAAAAATAAAACAAAGGAAATTAAAAAAAAAAACTTGCTGGATGTGCTTAACAGTAGAGAGGAGATAACAGAGGATAGAATCAGTGAACTTAAGAATGGATCAATAGAATTTACCCAATTTGAACAACAAAGGGAAAACAGACTGAAAATAAAAATCAACAATTTTGGGAACCTGTGAAACAATCACAAAATATTCAAAATTTATATCAATGGAGTCTCATAAGAAGAAGAGAAATACAGTAGTATTAAAAAAGTACTTGATAAAATATGGATTAAAATTCACTAAATTTTGTGAAAAATACAAAACCACAGATTCAAGGAGCTGAGCCATATCAAATAGAATAACCCTCCCCCCAAAAAATTTCATGTCAAGATATGTCAAAATTAAAATTCTGAAAACAGTACACAAAAAAAGAAATCTTAAAAATAGTCAGAGATAAATGATGCATTACCTGTTGAGAAACATCAATTCAATTGATAACATATTTCTCATCTGAAACCATGGAGGTCAGAAAGAAGTGACAGAATATTTTTTTAAGTGCTGAGAATAAAGATATATCAACCACATATACTACATGTGGCAAAACTTTCCCTTCAGGAAAGAAGAGGGAATAAAGAAAGTGCCAGATGAGGCATGACTAAAATAATTTGCCACTAATGGATAAGCCATTAGAAAATTACTAAAAGTGCTTTGAAAAGAAATAAAATATTAAAAAAAGAAATATTGGAGCCACAGAAAAGAAGAAAGAACAACAGAAAGCAGAAATACGGGTGACTATATTAGACTATCCTTCTCCTAATGAGTTTTCCAAATCATATGTGATCATTAAAACAAAATTTATAACACAATTTGATATTCAAGTCAATGATGTTTAAAATTATGAAGTATAAACAGACCTAGAGGGAAGAAATGTTTGCACACTATAGTTAAAGTGGACTGTGATGTCACATAGGTATATGGTATCACTAAGAGCAAACTTTAAGCAACTATAAAAGTGACACACTAATAAACATTATAAATAAATCAAGATGAAATCCTAAAGAAAAATGTTCAAGTAACTCATAAAAAGATAAAAGAAACAGAGGAAATAACAGAAAACAAATTTTAAAATGTCAGATATAATCCTGAGAATATCAATAATTATCTTATATTTAAATGGTCTAAATACACCATTTAAAAGGAAGAGATTGAGGCCAGCCCCATGGTGTAGTGGTTACATTCAGCGAGTTCTATTTCAGTGGCCAGGTTTCACCGGTTCGAATTCCAGGCACAGACCTACACCACTCATCAAGCATGCTGTGGCAGTGACTTGCATGTAAAGTAGAGGAAGATTGGCAGAGATATTAGTTCAGGGTTAATCTTCCTCAAGCAAAAAATAGGGAAGATTGGAAGCAGATGTTAGCTCCAGGCTAATCTTCCTCAGAAAACATTTAAAAATTAAAAAATAAAATAAAAGGAAGAGATTGGCAAAGTGAATAAAACATGACCTCAAATATATGCTGTTTACAAGCAACTCACTTGAAATTCAACAAAACAGTTAGATTGAAAGTAAAGGGATGAGGAAAGATAAATCATGCTAAAATTAATTTTTAAAAGTAGAAGAGTATTTACATTAATATCTCATAAAATAGAATTTACAATAAGAGATTTCTAGACATAAGAGTAATAATATATAGTAATAAAATATGACTCCATCTAGAAGATACAGTGACCCTAAATGTGTATGCTTCAAACCACATAGCCTCAAAATATAGGAGTGAAAACAATGATAGACATGAAATGAGAAATAGAAAAATCCACAATTATGATTAGGAACATCAACATTCCCTTAATGAAATTATTAACAGATAGAAAGTATGTAAAAGATCAGAACGTTAAAATCAGCTAATAGTATCTAATTGACATACATGGAACACTCCATCCAACAATACAATAATACATAATTTCTAATACACAGGGAATGCTCACACAGGAAGAACATATTCAGGGACATAAAATAAACCTCAACATATTTAAAATAATTGAAATAATAAAAGAGTAAATACTCTGACCCTAACGACATAAAACTAGAAATCAAAAACAGAAAAACAATAAGAAAATCTCTAAATACTTCAAAATTAATTAATGTACTCATATATAATCCATAGATCAAAGAATAAATGTAAAAGAAAATAAAAAGTAATAACCAGACTGAGTAAAATAAAAATACAATGTATCAATATATGTGAGGCACAGCTAAAGCAGTAAAAAGGGGGAAATTTATGGCCATGTATACTTAGATAAAAATAAAGGAAAGGTCTTAAATCAATAATCTAAGTGCCTACATAAAGAAATGAAAAAAAAAAATCAAGCAAAATAAACTCAAAGTAAACAGAAGAAAGAAATCAATGAAAACAAAAATAGAAAAATTAAATGAAACAAAATCAGGTACTTAAAAAAGTTCAATAAATACACCCCTACTAAGACTGACAAGAATAAAAAGAAGACACAAATTACCAATATTAAGAATAAAACAGAAAACATCAGTGCAGATTATGTAGTCATTTTAAAAAGATAATAAAGGACCCAGTGGCACAGTGGTTAAGTGCATGCGCTTTGGCGGCCTGGGGTTCGCAGGTTTGGATCCCAGGCAGGCACCGATGCACCGCTAGTCAAGCCATGCTGTGGTGGCATCCCATGTAAAGTAGAGGAAGATGGGCACGGATGTTAACCCAGGGCCAATCATCCTCAGCAAAAATGCATGTTTGCACAAAATTTATATTTGAATGTTTACATTTTTAATAGCCAAAAGTTCATTAAAATTTAGATGTCTTTCAATGAGGAAATGGTTAAACAAACTATGGTACATTCTACTCAGTAATTTTAAAAACATGATGAATTATTGATGCACACCACAACTCAAATGAATATCCAGAGAATCACCTTGAACATAAAAAAGCCAATTTCAAAGGTTAGCTACTTTATCATTCCGTTTATTCAATATTCTTTAATTGACAATTTTTTTAAAAAAATGAGGAACATATGAGTGGTTGCCTGGGGTAGAGATGGAAATTGAGAGTGGGCATAGGAATAATTAGAGTGGGCGTAGGGACAATGTTAGTTATGGCTATAAATGGACAACACAATGAATCCCTTTGGTATTATGGAACTATTGGTATTTGATATTATGGAACTATTATGTGTATTTACATTATGACTATCAATATTCTAGTTGTGAAATTGTACTATAGTTTTAAAAGATGTTACCATTAGAGGAAACTTAGTAATGGATTCTGTAATTTGTATTGTTTCTTAAAACTGTATGTGAATCTACAATTATCTCAAAAACTGTTTCCTTAAAAATATATCTATGTTTGTAAGGTAACATTGAATACTATTAGTACACTTATCTAGTCTTGGGTTGGTAAGGTAAGAATGTTGTAAATCATAGCGCAGTTGGTTTTCAGGTTGATATTTAATAACTTTTTTATCTTTTGTCATGGAACATTGAACCCGGGAAGGATTTACTTAGAATTGTAAACAAGCATATTCTAGTCATCAGAAAGTTAGATTATCCAGTGTAGATTAAAGAGTAAGTCTGCTTTATAAGAACTGCAATAGCAATTTGACCTAGTGTAAATAAATTTTCCAAAACACAAAGAATATAAAGGGATATCATGGGTTGTAAATTTAATCATATTTTAAAATGATTAAAAATGATACTAATCCAGGAATTATTGAGAAAGTTTTGTCCAGTACAGATTTTTGTATTCCAGTATAGTGTTCTTCATGTTATAGTGTATGGCTGAAATTGAAAAAATTGATGAAATAATCTCTGAAACTTTCCAGCTGATCTCAGACCATCAACCTAGAAGAATACAGTCTCCATCTTCATCTCCCACATCTCCTTTACTCCCTAAGTATATGAAGCTCTTCTTGAGAAGCTACTCATACAATAGTGTATCACAACCTTTTGAAGGTGAGAATCTTGTACTAGAGAAGTAAGGTGACAATAAAATTTATAATCCTATCTCTTTGATATCCATATTTTGGGGAATATCTCTTCAAAATATACATCAATGTACAGCCTTTAAATAAAGTGTAACATACTATAAAACAGTCATCGTAGATTTGTGAAAAGTGTATTTTATAAGCAATTTTTATTTTCTTCTATGATAGAAGGCTAACAATGTAGCAAAGGGAGGAATAGTAAGGTAAAATTATTTGCCCTCAGAAAGATTTTGATTCTATGCAACAGAACAATTTCTTTTTATGAACTAGAATCATAAAATCCCTAGACAGATATTAATATTTTCATTTCATTTAATTTTCTCACTCTCTTTTCTTTTTGATAGGATGAACCTAGGAAGAGAGAGAAGTGAGCACCTATGTCACTCTCCATGCTCCTCTTATAACTCATGCAGAATCAAGAATTATTTCCCTAACACTAGGAAACTGGTAAGACAGCCAATCTCTCCTAGGATTTCTAAGCCTGTTGAAAGAAAAATTGATAATAAAATATAAGGTTAGAGAGGGAAAGAAAAAAGAAAATGATGGAGTTAGACTGTTGGAGATCATTACATAATTAGTTAACAAGAAATAAACTAAAATTTACCATGGCTAAAAAATGAATAATAAAAGGAATAACAATATGATATGAATATGGATACATAGAAATTCAGAGCTGGGAAATGTCAACCCAAATAAGCTTATGTAAGTGACAGAGTAGTGCTATAATAGGACAGGAAATGTAATTAATGTCTAGTCAGTTGAGTTCTACCACAAGGCTCATAATTTTTCTTAATCTATGTTTCTAATAAATATGAGAAATTTATATTGTTTCATAACAAATACAACTGATATTTTTTAATCAATACCTGTGAAGGAAATTTCTTTCTTTTGGTGTTGTTTCCAGCTCCTTTCATTCCAAATACTTAGAGGGATAGTTTTGTGTATCCTCTTCTGAATTCAGTAAAATTAATGAAATCTATGGATGAGGACTAAAAAAAATCAGTTTCTAGAATGAAAGAGATTATGACTAGATACCACAAAGATATTGAAAAATTACATAAGGAGGACTTCTGGTTGCATGGCCATGACAAATTAAGAGGTATTGGACTTAACCTCCTGTTATAAACGACTCTAATTTTGTACAAAATGTGTGGAACAACTGTTTTAAGACATTAGTCGAAAGACAGTGCAAGAGGGTGTTCCTGATACAAGAGGATAACACAAGTTTAGCACATTCTTCCAGTGTATATGCTTAGGGACACTTTCCATAACATAGCCTGGAGAAATAGAACATAAAGACCAATAATTTTGTAGGGTAGAAGAGATAGAGATTAGAGTTTGGGTATGCTAACAAAGCTATAATTTGTTGGATAGAGATAGAAGTCTAGAAGTATGCCTGGAGTCACCTGAATCTTTGCCCAAATACAAAACTCTGCATGCCCAGGTCAAGTTTCATTGAGGCCTGGCACGCCTCAAGAGATAGTGAAAGACTCTAAGATGTGTAGATATTCTGGAGAACAAACAGTGCTGAAAGTCACTGGAGTTATATTTGGTCAGAGAAGAGAAATCTCACCAAATATATTAGGCATTTAATGTAAGATCCCAGAAAAATCTCACTGTAAGAATAGCCAGCCCTAATAATGACTAAAAGCAAGCCTTGACACATTAAAGTTTATTATCCAATAAATTATTGACAATCAGAATCAATCTTAACACCCTTTAAAGGAAGAAAACAATTCAAAGTTTTAGTAAAATGGTATAACAATGTCCAGCATAATATTAAAAAATAAAACCAAAACTAGATATGTGAAGACATTAAAAAATTACAATAACCAGGAAGAAAAAAAAAATCTGTAGAATCACACCTAGAAATATCACAAAGCTAGAATTAGGAGACAGAAACTATAAAACAGTTGTTATAAATGTTTAAGGATATAAATAAAAAGATGTACTCCATGAGTGAATTGAGGGGTAGGTTCTAGCGGACAAATGAAAATTATAAGAAGCAACTAAAAAGTATGTATTGAAAACAAAATGCCTATAATAAAAAATTCACTGGATGGAATTAATAACAAATGGATGTTGCAAAAGAAATAAACAATCAACAGAAATGACCCACATTTAAACATAGAAAAAAGCTGAGAGAATAAACAAAGCGTCATTGTCTTCTGGGTCAATACTAAGCAATTGAAAATATGAGTAAGTGGACTAACAAAAAGAGAGGAGACACAGAAATTGGGACAGAACATGCATGAAGAAATAATAGCTATTTTTTCCCCTAAGTATAATAAAAAATATCAAATCACACATACAAGAGTCCAAGCCATTCTTGAGAAAACACACTTAGGCATATGAAAATAAAATTTCTAAAACCAAAGATAAATAGGAAATCCTAAAAATAACCAGAAAACAAAATATATAGAAGAATAACACTAAAAAATTCCACTGGTTCCTCAAAAAAAGTTACACAAAATAGAAGACAATGGAATAACATCTTTAAATGCTGAAGAAAAATTTTAATCCAGGATTATGTAACCAATTAATATCTTTCAAAATTAAAGATAAAATAAAGTCATTGTCAGATAAATAAAACTGAGAGAATGTGTTGCTCGCAGACCTGCACTAGAAAATCATATGTAAGAAGTATCTAGCTTCACTGAAAATGATACAAGATGGAAGTACGGACGCACATAAAGGAACAAAGACATACAGGATGGTATAAATAAATGTAATTATGTATTCATTTCTCCCAGTTTTATTGAGATATAATTGACATACATCACTGTATAAGTTTAAGGTGTATGGCATAACGATTTGACTTACATATATTGTGAAATGACTATTGCAATCACTTTAGTTAGCATTCATTATCTCATATAGATACAATAAAAAGAAAAAGCAAAAAAAAAAATTTTCTTTTGATGTGAACTCTTATAACAACTTTAATATGTACCATACTGGGGCTTGCCCAGTGGCATAGCAGTTAGGTCCACATGTTCCATTTTGGTGGCCCAGGGTTCGCCGGTTCAGATCCTGGGTGCGGACTTATTCACCGCTCATCAAGCCATGCTCAGGCAGCCTCCCATACAGCAGAGCTATAATTCTACAACTATGATACACAACTATGTACTGGGGATTTGGGGAGAAAAAAGAAAAAGAGGAAGACTGGCAACAGATGTTAATGCAGGGCCAATTTTCCTCAATAAATAAATAAATAAATAAATAAATAAATAAATAAAAATATGTATCATACAGTAGTGTTAACTATTCATCATGTTGTACATTACATCCTTAGTACTTATTTATCTTATAACTGGAAGTTTGTACCTTTTGACCACTAAACTATACTCAATACAAAAAAATGCTAGAAAGGAGGAAAATGGGAGCACAGAACAGATGGATAATTGAAAAGTAATCACAAAATGGTTAACTTATAATCAATCATAACTATAGTTATACTAAATGTAAATGAACTGAACAATTCAATTAATAGACTGAGATTATCACTCTGGGGAAATAAACCCTAAAAATAATGTGTTTATAACGTTTTCATTTTAAATATAAAGATACAGATAGATCAAAAGTAAATGCATAAAAATGATAGATTATGCAAACAGTAACCACAGGAGAATTGACGTGGCTATATTAAATCAGACTTGTTCCAGTCCAAGATAGCAACATACAAGGTTCTGGAACTCACCTCCTCCCTTGCACACACTGTATCTACAGCTACACATGGAACAATTTCCTCTGAAAAAAACCCCAGAAATTAGCTGAGCAATTCCCACACATCAGGCAAACTAGAAAAAAACAACATTGAAACAGGAAACACTGAGACACACTCTTGTCATAAATCCCACCTCTGGCCCAGTGATATACAATCAGGAGGAAAGTCACAGCTCCTAGTTTCTCAGTTTTGACCCAACAGCTAGTGCCACAAATTTTAAGACTTCCATTTAAGGAACAGACTCTCAAAACATCTAGCTCTGAAAGCCAATGGGGCTTGCATCCATGAGACCCATAAGACTATAGCAAACAAGCAAACAGTTCTTAATGGGCTCATGAGTAGTCACCATGGCTATTCCGCCCAGGGCTCAGCACAGAGGCAAGACAGAAATGCCCATCTCTCAGTCTTTCTCCGAAAGAGGGCCATTTATTTACTTTAAAATCTGCAACCTGAAAGTCAGGCTCCTAATTTAGCACACTCTAGGATGAACTGTGATTATCCCTGAAGACTAGGGAGGCCAGCAGGAGCCATCTCTGTGATGTCCCTCTGCCCAACCCTAGGTCACTGATATCTCCCTCCAATGAGCTTGTGCACACATCTAGTGCCATTGCTTTTGCATCGGTCACCCAAAGAATGCACTGCTTGATAGCCTGGCTCTGGTGGCCAGCAGGCTTTCATTTGTGGGTAAAATAGGGCTGTTGCAAACAAAGAAAGAGTTCTTAACTGGCTATCCCCCCAGGGCTCAGTGCAGAGTGAGCAAATGGAAACACTCATCTCCCAGTCTTTTCCTGAAAGAGGCCAATGTGCATACTTTAAAAGCTGCTGCCTGGGGCTCCAACTTCCAGTCAGCCTTCATTTAGGTGCTGACTGAAATCCATGCCTATTAGACACTGACACGTTTTCACACACCCTCAACTACTCGGAACCAATAAGAACAAAGAAGGCATCTTGGACTATCACAAAATTTTGAGAGACAACCAAGAGTTAGGGCCAGGATGAGTGGAAAAAAAGAATGAAAAAGAGTGAAGATAGTTTAAGGGACCATTGGTACACCATCCAGAGGATAATTATGTGCATTATAGGAGTCCCAGAAGTAGAAGAGAGAGAGAAAAGGTCAGAAAGCTTATTCAAAGAAATAATGGCTAAAAACAACTCTCACCTTGGGTAAGAAACAGATGTCCAGATTGAGGCAGCCCATAGAGTTCTAAATGAGATGAACCCAAAGAGACCCACATTGAGACACAAATAATTAAATTGTCAAAAGTTAAAGACAAGAAGAGAATCTTAAAACCAGCAAGAGAAAAAGAACTTATTACATCAAGAGAACCCCAATAAGACTATCAGCAGATTTTTCAGCAGACTCTTTACAGGCCAGAGGGGAGCAGCATGATATACTCAAAGTGCTAAAAGAGAAAAACTGTTAACCAAGAATACTCTACCCACAAAGTTGTCCATCAGAGTTAAAGGAGAGATAAAGAGTTTTCTAGACAACAAAAGTTGAAGAAGTTCAGCACCCCTAGACTAGCTTTACAAGAAATGTTAAAGGGAGTTCTTTAAGCTGAAACAAAAAGGCACTAATTAGTAAGAGAAAAACATATGAGTATAAATCTCACTGGTACAGGTAAATATGTAGTTAAATTCAGAAAAAAATCCAATGTTGCAATGGTGTTGTTAATCACTTATAAATCTAGTATCAAGGTTAAAAGACAATAGTAGTAAAAATAACTATATTATAATTTGTTAATGGATAAACAAGATAAGGATATGTGACATCAAAAACATAAAATGTAGGGGGCTGGCCCAGTGGTTTAGTGGTTGGGTTCGAGTGCTCCACTTTGGTGGCCCAAGGGTTCAAAGGTTCAGATCCTGGGCACAGACCTACATACTGCTTATCAAGCCATGCTGTGGCAGGCATCCCACAGATAAAGTAGAGGAAGATGGGCATGGACATTAGCTGAGGGCCATTCTTCCTTAGCAAAAAGAATAGGGTTGGCAACAGATGTTAGCTCAGGGCTAATCTTCCTGACAAAACATAAAAAGAAACATAAAATGTAAAGGGAGGGAGACTAGAAATATAGAACTTATGCATTTGAACTTAAGTTGTTACTAGTGTAAAATACACTGTTAAATACACTCTTACAAATATAATTTGTTTTATATGATCCATGTGGTAATCACAAAGTAAAAACCTATAATAGCTACACAAAAGAAAGAGAAAGGAATATAAGAATAACACTACAGAAAATCATCAAATTGCAAAGGAAAAGACATAGAGAAGAATAAAGGAACAGTCGGAAAACAACTATAAAAATGGCAGTAGTATTTCTGTACCTATCAATAATTACTTTAAATGTAAATGGACTAAATTCTCCAACTAGAAGACATAGAGTGGCTGAATGGATTAAAAAAAAAAAAAAAACAAGGCCCATCTATATGCTGTCTACTAGACACTCACTTCAGCCTTAAGGACACATACATATTTTTTAATACTTTTGTAAAGGTATGGAAAATGACATTCCATGCAAATGGAAACCAAAAGAAAGCAGGGGTAGCTATACTCATATCAGACAAAATAGACTTTAAGGCAAAAACTGTAATAAGAGACAAAGAAAGGGCGATAAAGGAGAATAAATGATAAAGGGATCAATTCAACAAGAGGATAAAGCATTTGCAAATATTTATGCATCCAACATAGGAGAATGTAAATATATACAGCAAATAGTAACAGGCTTAGGGAGAAATAAACAGTAATACAATAATAGTAGGAGATTTCGATACCACAATATCAACAACCAATACATCAGTCAGACAGAAAATCAATAAGGAAATATTTGGGGCTGGCCCCATGGCCTGGTGGTTAAGTTGGCATGCTCTGCTTCAGTGCCCTGGGTTTGGTTTCTGGGTGCAGACCTACACCACTTGTCAGTGGCCATGCTGTGGCGGCAACCCACATACAAGATAGAAGATCGGCACAGATGTTAGCTCAGGGTGAATCTTCCTCAGGAAAAAAAAAGGAAATATTGGATATAAACTACGTGTTAGACCAGATAAACCTGACTGATATTTACAGAACATTCCATCCAACAGCAGAAAACACATTATTCACAAGCACACATGGAGCATTCTCCAGGGTAGATCATGTGTTAGGACCCCAAACAAGTCTCAATAAATTTGAGAAGACTGAAATCATAACAAGCATCTTTTCTAGCCATAATGGTACAAAAATAGAAAACAAGAAAAGATGAGAAAATTCACAGATATATGGAGATTAAATAACATGCTATTGAACAACCAATGTGTGAAAGAAGAAATCAAAATATATCTTAAGAGAAATGAAAATGGAAATAAAACACCAAAATTTAAGGGATGCAGCAAAAGCAGTTCTAAGAAGAAAGTTCAAAGAGATAAAGGTCTACATCAATAAAAAAGAAAGAGGTCAAATGAACAATCTAACTTTGCACATCAAGAAACTAGAAAAAGAAGAGCAAACTAAACTCAGTAGATGAAAGGAAATAAAGATCAGAATGGAAATAAATGAAATAGAGACTAAAAAGACAATAGAAAAGATTGATGAAACTAAGAGTTGGTTTCTTTGAAAAGATAAACAAAATAGAGAAACCTTTAGCTAGACATACCAACAAAAAAAAGGGTGTGTACTCAAAATTAGAAACAAGAGGAAACATTACAACTGATACCACACAAATACAAAGGATCTTAAGACACTACTATGAACAATTGTACAGCAATCTAGAAGATATGGATAAATTCATAGAAACATAAACCTACCAAAACTGAATCATGAAGAAAAAGAAAATATGAGCAGATCAACTAAAACAGACCATAAACTAGTAAGAAGATTGACAGTACTTAAAAATCGTCTAACAAAGAAAAGTCCAAGACCAGATGGCTTCACTGGGGAATTCTGCCAAACATTTAAAAATGAATTAATACCAATCCTTCTCAACTCTTCCAGAAGAAAGAAGAGGAGGGAGAACTTCCAAATTCCTTTTATAAGGCCAGCACTACCCTGATAAAAACGGACAATGACAACACAAGAAAAGAAAATTACAGCCCAATATCACTGATTAACATAAATGCAAAAATCTGCAACAAAATCTAGCAACTCAAATTCAGCAATATATTAAAAGGATCATACACCATGATTTAGTGGGATTTATTCCATGAATGTAAGGATGGTTCAACATCTGTAAATCAATCAATATTATATACCACATTCTAAAATGAAGGATAAAAATCATATGATCATCTCAATAGATGCAGAGAAACCATTTCACAAATTTAATGTACATTCATGATAAAAACCCTCAACAAAATGGGTATAGAGGGAATGGATCTCAACATAATAAAGGCTATATATGACAAGTTTTCAGTTGACATCATACTTAATTGTGAAACGTTATAAAGTTTTCCTCTAAGCTCAAGAACAAGACAAGGATGCCCATTCTTACCCCTTTTATTCAACATAGTACTGGAAACCTAGCCAGAGCAACTCAGCAAAATAAAGAAAAAAGACATCCAAACGAGGAAGGAAGAAGTAAAATTTTCTTCATTTGCAGATGACATGCTATTATATATAGAAAATCCCAAAGACTACACCAAAAATCTGTTAGAACTAATTAACAAATTCAATAAAGTTGTCTCTATACAAAAATCAGTTATGTTTCTACACTAACAATAAACTATCAGAACGAGAAAGTAAGAAAACAATCTTAGAGGGTTGATGTCAGCATCATGGCAGAGTGAGTTGTTCTCTTAGTTTCTCACCCCTACGTTACAAATAAACAGATGTTCATTAACCAACAGAGAATTCTCTACAATACACAATAGGACATCTGAGAAATCCACACAGCCATACACATGAAGGTGGAGGGACTGGATCCTTGGGAAGCAGTGGAATGAGGTGAGCAGATCCCTCCCCTCCCTGGAAGCAGCAATCTAGGTCACAGGTTCTCACATAGCAACCAGTGCATGAATGTAAGAGGAGGCAAGGTGTGGCCAGGCCCGCAGGTGAACAATTCTGCTTTTGGAGTTGCAGCACAGGTGCAGGAGCGCCCACCCATGGGAATGCTCTCCACTGAGTGGCATGGCTCAATCCATGCAAAAGAGCCCCCACCAAACACAGCAGCTCAGGTGAACTGCCAGTGAGCACAGAGCTGGCCTACATGCATGAAAGAAAGTGCCCCTTCCCTCCCACCTAGCACACCAGCTTGGCTAGTACACTGCCAAGGCAGTGGTCCCACACCATAGTGCCCATACATGCATGTGTGATCTGCCAAGTGGATGTGTCCAGTGGGCAAATGCAGACGAGCCCCCTACTGGCACAACTTTCAGCTAACATGATGGGTTCAGGAAACACACCACCCCCCAGAGGTGGCAGGTGGAATCTGTGACCTGATACTACTACAAATGCCCCAGCAAAGGATCAGTTCATCAAACACTGTGAAAAACTAAAGTAACATTTCAGAGAAGAAGGAAAATGACAAATTTCCAGAAACCAACCCAGAAGACACAGAAATTTACAACCAAAATGACAGAGAACTCAAAATAGTTGTCATAAAGGAACTCAATGAGTTACAAGAAAACTCAGACAGACAGTTCAATGAGCTCAGGAAGAAAATTAACAAGCAAAAAGAATACTTCACAAAAGAGATTTAAAAAAACAGAAAATCTGGAGATGAAGAACACAATTAATGACATAAAAAATAATCTAGAATCCTTAAATAATAGAGCTAACATTATGGAGGACAGAATTAGTGATTTAGAGAATAGAAATATAAAAATGTTTCAGGTGGAGGAGGAGAGATAAATAAGATTTTTAAAAAAATGAAGAAATTCTTTAAGAAATATCTGACTCAATTAGGAAATACAACATAAGGATTATAGGTATACCAGAGGGAGAAGAGAGAGAGAAAGGAGCAGAGAGCTTGTTCAAAGAAATAATAGCTGAGTATTTTCCAAACCTGGGGAAGGAACTGGACTTATAAGTACATGAGCAAATAGAACTCCTAATTACCTCAATGCAAAAAGACCTTCTCCAAGGTATATAATAGTAAAACTGGCAAAAGCCAATGACAAAGAAAAAATATTAATGGCAGCAAGGCAGAAGAAAATAATCTACAAAGGAACTCCTATCAAGCTTTCAGCAGAAACCTTACAGGCTAGAATACAATGGGATGATATATTCAAAATACTGAAAGACAAAAACTTTCAGCCAAGAATACTCTATCCAGTGAAACTATCCTCCATATATGATGGAGAAATAGAAGCTTTCCTAGATAAACAAAAGCTGAGGGAGTTCATAACCATTTACCTCCCTTACAAGAAATGTGGAAGGAAGCTCTCATACCTGAAAAAAAAAAAAAGGAAATGGTTTACAAAGCTTTGAGCAAGAAGATAGTCAGACAAAATCAGAAAATTGCAGCTCTGTATCAGAACAGGTTAGCAAACACTTAATTACAACGTAGAAGATAAAGGGAAGAAAAGCATCAATATCAACTGTAAACACTTCAATTTAGTTACAAACTCCCAACACAAAACACAATAGTTTGTGACAATAATAACTCAGAAGGGGAAGAGGAAAGCGATGGAACTTGCTTAAGCTAATGGAGATAGGAGGCTATCAGAAAATGGACTATCTCATCTACGAGATTTTTTATACAAATCTCCTGGTGACCACTAAATAAATAATCAGAAAAAGACACAAATGATAAATAAAGAGAAAACTAAGAAAATCATCATAGATAACTACCAAATTCAATTGGTAGTCCAAAACACACAGGATGAGAAACAAGGAAAATGTAGAAGAACAAGAAAATGAGCTATAAAATGGCAGCATTAAACCCTCATATTTCAATAATCACCCTAAATGTAAATGGATTGAATTCTCCAATCACAAGACACAGTGTGGTGGGATGGATTAAAAAACAAGACCCAACAATATGCTGCCTCCAGGACACACCTCTCAGCTCTAAAGATAAACACAAAGTCAGAGTGAAGGGATGGAAGATGATACTCCAAGAAAATGGCAAACAAAAGAAAGCAGGTGTTACCATACTTATATCAGACAAAGTATACTTCAAGATAAAACAGATAATGACTGACAAAGACGGGCAGTATATAATGATAAAAGGGACACTCTACCAAGAAGACATAACACTTATAAATATATATGCACCCAACACAGGAGCACCGAAGTACATAAAGCAACTATTAACAAACTTAAAAAGAGATATTAACAGCAACACAATAATAGTAGGACCTTAACACCCCACTTACATCAATGGATAAATCATCCAGACAGAAAGTCAACAAGGAAATAGCAGATTAAAACAAAAAGTAGACCAGATGGACTTTATATATATATATATATATATATATATATACATATATATATATATATATATATATAAAACACTTCATCCAAAAACAGAAGAATACACATTCTTCTCAAGTGCACATGGAACATTCTCAAAGATAGACTATATGTTGGGAGACAGGGAAGCCTCTATAAATTTAAGAAGATTGAAATCATATGAAGAACCTTTTCTGAGCATAATGCTATGAAACTAGAAATCAACTACAAGAAAAAAGCTGGGCAAGTGACAAATATGTGGATACTAAACAACATGCTACTGAACAACCAATGGATCATTGAAGAAATTAAAGAGAAATCAAAAAATATCTGGAGACAAAGAGAATGAAAATACACCATACCAACTGACACAGGATGCAGCCAAATGGGTCCTAAGAAGGAAATTCATAGCAATACAGGCCAACCTTAACAAATAAGAAAAATCTCAAATAAGCAATCTTAAAATACGCCTAAAAGAGTTACAAAAAGAAGAACAAACAAAGCCCAAAGTCCACAGAAGGAGGGAAATAATAAAAATTAGAGCAGAAATAAATGAAAATGAACCAAAAAAGAAACAGCACACACACAGTAGAGCACACACACAGTAGAAAGGTCCAATGAAACAAAGAGCTGGTTCTTTGATAATATAAACAAAATTGACAAACCCTTAGCCAGATTCCCTAAGAAAAAAAGAGAGAAGGCTCAAATATATAAAATTAGAAATGAAAATGGTGAAATTACAATGGATACCACAGAAATACAAAGGATTATAAGAGAATACCATGAAAAACTATATGCCAACAAATTGGATAACCTATAAGAAAAGAATAAATTCTTAGATTCATATGACTTCCCAAAACTGAATCAAGAATAGAGAAGCTGAATAGACCAATCACAAGTAAAGAGATTGAAACAGTAATTAAAAACCTCCCAAAAAATAAAATTCTAAGACCAGATGGCTTCTTTGGAGAATTCTACCAAACTTTCAAAGAAGATTTAATACTTATCCTTCTCAAACTATTCCAAAAAATTGAAGAAGACAGAACACTTCCTAACTCATTCAATGAGGCCAACATCACCCTGATATGAAAACCAGACAAGGACAACACAAAGAAGGAAAATTACAAGCCAATATCGCTGATGAACATAGATGCCAAAATCCTCAACAAAATATTGGCAAACAGCAATACATTAAAAGGATCATACACCATGATCAAGTGGGATTTACACCAGGAATACAGGGATGGATCAACACCTTCAAATCAATCAATGTGGTATACTATATTAACAAAATGAGGAATAAAAATCACATGATCATCTCAACAGTTGCAGAGAAGGCATTTGACAAGATCCAACATCCATCATGATGAAAACTCTCAATAAAATGGGTATAGAAAAATGTACCTTAACATAATAAAGGCCATATATGACAAACCCACATCCATACTTAACAGTGAAAAACTAAAAGCCATCCCTCTGAGAACAGGAACAAGACAACAGTGCCCACTCTCACCGCTCTCATTCAACATAGTACTGGAGGTTTGGCCAGAGCAATTAGAAAGAAAAATAAATAAAGTTATCCAACTTGGAAAGGAAAAAGTGAATCTTTGTTTGTGGACGACATGATTTTGTATATAGAAAACCCTAAAGAATCCACCTGAAAACTATTGGAAATAATCAACAACTATAGCAAATTTGCAGGGTACCAAATCCACTTACAAAAATCAGTTGCACTTCTATACACTGATAAGGACCTAGCAAAAAGAGAGGTCAGAATACAGTCTCATTTACAATGGCAATAAAAAGAATAAATATCTAGGAATAAATTTAACCAAGAAGGTGAAAGATCTATGCACTGAAAAGTATAAGACATCATTGAAAGAAATTGAAGATGACATAAAGAAATGGAAATATATTCTATGCTCCTGTATTAGAAGAATAAACATAGTTAAAATGTTCATATTACTGAAAGCAACATACAGATTCAATGCAATCTCAGTCAGAACCCCAATGACGTTCTTCATGGAAATAGAACAAAGAATCCTGGGGCCAGCCTCGTGGTGTAGTGGTTAAAGTTCCATGCACTCCACTTCAGCAGCCTGGATTCATGGGTTTGGATCCTGAGTGGAGACCTACACCACCCATCAAGCCATGCTGTGGTTGTGACCCACATGCAAAGTGGTGGAAGATTGGCACAGATGTTAGCTCAGGGCTAATCTTCCGCAGGAAAACAAAAAAAAGAATCCTAAAATATATACTAAAGGCTCCACACAGCCAGAGAAAAGAAATAAAAAACGAAGCTGGAGGCATCACAATCCCTGGCTTGAAAATATACTACAAAGCTATAGTAATCAAAAGGGCATGGTACTGACACGACAGCAGACACATAGATCAATGGAACAAAATTGAAAGACCAGAAATAAAACCACACATTTACGGAGAGCTAATTTTTGACAAGGGAGCCAAGAAAATACAATGGAGAAAGGAAAGTCTCTTCAATAAGTGGTGTTGGGAAAACTGAACAGCCACATGCAAAAGAATGAATGTAGACCATTACCTTACACCATACACAAGAATTAACTCAAAATGGATTAAAGGCTTGAATGTAAGACCTTAAACCATAAAACTCCTAGAAGAAAACAGGGATAAAATCCTTGACATTGTCTTGGCAATGATTTTTTGGATTTGACACCAAAAGCAAAGGCAACAAAAGCGAAAATGAAAAAATGGGACCACATTAAACTAAAACGCTTCTGCACAGTTAAGGAAATTACTAATTTCTAGGAAGTCACTAATTATCAGGGAAGTGCAAGTCAAAATCACAATGACATATCATCTCACACTTGTTAGAGTGGCTGTCAATAAAAGATAAGCTGCTCCGAGGATGTGGAGGAAAGAGAACCTTTCTGTAATATTGGAGGGAATGTAAATTGGTGCAGTTACTATGGAAAACAGTATGGAGGTTCTTTAAAAAATTAAAAATAGAACTACCATGTGATCTAGCAATTTCACTCCTGGGTATATACTGAAGAAAATGAAGTGACCATCACAAAGATATACATGCTCCCCCATGTTCATTGAAGCATTATTTATAATAGCTAAGACATGGAAACCACCTATGTTTTTTGAAGAATGAATGGATAAAGAAAATGTGGTATATATACATAATGGAATATAATTCATCCGTAAATAGACAAGAAAATTCTTCCATTTACAGCCACATGGTTGGACCCTGAGGGCATTATGTAAAGTGAAATAATTCAGACAGAGAGAGACAAATACTGTATGATCTCATTAGTACGTGGAATCTGAGAAAATGGAACTCATAGAAACAGAGAACAGATTGGTAGTGGCCAAAGGTCCTCACCTTTGGGTGAGGGGCAGGGGTGGGGGAAATTGGTGATCATCAAAATGCACAAACTTCAAATTATAAAGTAAATAAGTTCTGGAGCTGTAATGTACAGCATGGTGACTATATTTAACAACAGTGTGTTGTATATTTGAAAGTTGCTAAGAGAGTAGATCTTAAAAAAATACTCATTAAAAGAAAAAAATTGTAACTGAGGTGATGGATGTTAACTAAAGTGACTGTGGTAATCATTTTATAATATACACATATGTAAAATCATTATGTTGTACACTTTAAACTAATACATTGTTATATGTCAATTATATCTCAACAAAACTGGAAAAAATAAAATAGAATAATGACATTAAGAAACAAAATAAAACCAGAAAAAAGATTATCAGCAGAGATAATAAGGAAAATTTCCCTTTGAATCTGTTATTACTTTTCTTTGTTATTAGATCTATACACATTAAGAATATTTACATGTTCCTAATTAATTATCTGAATGGCTAAAGTGCTGTTTTGCTTTTCAGCCTCTGAGTTACTGATTTGACAGTTGCCTCAAAGGGAAAAGTAGTAACAAATATCTTGTTTACCATTCTAAGCTATGCTCATTTCATTTGAATTCAGACCCACAAATCCTTACTGTCTTGGAATTTCTCTGAGGGCTTTGATCACAAACGTTGTTAAAAAATTGTTCTACATGTCATGCATTTCTTGATAGCATGATTGGTTTGAAACAGCCCAGTCCATTGTTGCTGGCAGTGGCACTCTTGTATAATATTTTTATATGATAATTAAAACTCTATAACCCCACACTCACCAAGTCACCATTCAGTCCATTTTGGAGCAACTTGTACAATGAAGAATTACTTACTTTAGCTCCTAATTTTTCTCAAACCTGTCTACATTTTTGTTATTCATATCTTTGTATCCCAGCAGTTAGCATATTGAGTTCATACAGTAGGTGCTCAATGTATGCTTGTTGAATTAATGAAAGTACAAATAAATGGCCATATTTTGGTCTTAAATATGTCTCTTCGGTTAATCTAGAAAAATATTAACTTTTCTCTGCAACAGTCTTTCTAGTCATTATTTGGAGACAGGTGGTGTTTTCCCTAATTATTTCCCTAATTGATTTCTCTACAGATGAAATGTCCCCGGTGCTTTCCATTGTGTTCCACAAAATAATTCTTGCGCTTTCTTTTTTTGTTTGTTTGTTTGTTTTTTGTGAGGAAGATCAGCCCTGAGCTAACATCCATGCCAATCCTCCTCTTTTCTTTGCTGAGGAAGACTGGCCCTGGGCTAACATCCATGCCCATCTTCCTGCACTTTATATGAGATGCTGCGACAGTGTGGCCTGACAAGCGGTGCCTCAGTGCACGCCTGGGATCCGAACCTGGGCCGCCAGCAGCGGAGCACATACACTTAACTGTTATGCCACAGGGCCGGCCCCAATTCTTGCACTTTCTACTGAATGAGTTCCAATTTTCCTTGTCTTCTTAATACATTTCAACGGCAATTGCCAATGCAAATCTATCATATCCCACTCCCATGTTACAATCTCAAATATTAGATTTTTGAGATTCCCATGTTACATTCAAATATTAATAACTCTCTCAGTGTTATATTTTACTCTTGTTCTGATTATTCAACCATTCATCTCTGGGAAATTTTTATACAGTTAAGTCTTTTCATGTCATTTATGACTAAGACAGGATACCTGGAGAACTGAAGATTTGTCCAAAACTGAGCTGTCTAATACTGTAGCTAGTAGCCACAGGTGATATTGAGCATTTGAAAAGTCTGAATCAATATGTACTGCTAAGTGTAAAATATACACTGAATTTCAAAATATTAGTTAAAAATTATAAACTATCTCATTAATAGTGTTTATATTGATCACATATTAAAATATCTTAGGTATATCGAGTTAAATAAATATATTATTGAAATTAATTTTACCTACTACTACTTACTTTTTACATCTTTTGATTAGAGAATTTAAAATTATGTACGTGGCTTGTGTTTGTGGCTCACATTTTATTTCTGTTTGACGACACTGGCCCAAAGCCACATAGCTGTCCAGTAACAGAGAACTAGAACTCAATTTCTCTACTATAGATCCATTTTGACTAGATCTGTACATCATGGCTTGAGAAGAAACCAGATTCTAGGTAATCAAGTGATTACAAAGTCTATCTTTACTGCAGAGGTTCTATAGTAGAATCACCATTTTCTGCCTTGAATAATTTCACAAATTGACTTCTTTATGATGAAGGACAGCAGCAGGCAATAATTGGAAATATTCTCTTTAGGATTCTGGAGGTAGGATCTGCACATATGTAGATTACACTGATTTCTATTTAGAACCTGTACTAAGAAATCCCCTTAAGACAGATCGAATGAAAGAATCAAGTCAGTGCACTGCCCGCTCACTTTTAAACCTTAGTACAATGGCATGTGATACATTAAAGTATAATTTGTCACTTCATGGAAAGTCACCCTGCAGCAAGGTTCTGATTATAATAGTCTTTCTTTAGATCATTTCCCAGGCACATTTTGCAACACACAAATGAAATAAAGGTATGATTTGTTCTCTGATTCTGCTGGACTCACTCTTGCAGCTGATAGAAGTTTATTTTTATCTTAACATTGGAGGTTGCCCCTAGGGCTGCTGAATAATTAAGGACCAAGTTACCTGTAGTTTCTCAATAACAAAATACGGAGGTCTTTTTCTACCATTAGTTAATAACAGAAAACAGAGTTAAGGCTGCTGCTTAGAAAAATAGTAACTTTTTATTGAGTGAAATTGACAATTCTATCTGCACCTTTTTTTCCTTAAATTTGCAAATTACTTGATACTCCAGCATCAGTGAACATAGGTGATGTTCTTCTAACAGGTCAAGAGAACCTCTAAGTGAAAATCACACTTAGTTTTATGTCTTCCTGTGGTAAATAATTTGCCAATTTACATGAATCTAAGTATAGACACTTCATGCAGGATGTTAGTTAAAAACTTTATACACTGTACTAAAAGTTTAGGAAAAAACTTTCTTTAGTCTAATTGCTCCTATTGTACCCCACTTTTAATTCTTTGTGGCCCACCTGAACTTTTTAGTCTGTGATGACTCATGATCTGGAGGGTGGTGTGTCAGTCTCTTATCTGGAATCATCCACTTCTCCGGAATCCTCTCAAAGAGTGACAGCTGGAGAAAAGTCCTTGGTGTACATGTAATGCAACTACACAAATCTAGTTATATTAGTGCATCATCTCCAGGTTATCACTAGAGTCAAGACAAAGGACACATGGGTTCAGGGTCATATGGGTTAACTAAATGTTGTCAAAGGGGCATACGTTTTAATATACATCCAATAACATTTCTCTTCTTTACTTCCTTACTATCTAGCTCTCCTTTCTTCATATTTCTCATTTTGTAGTTCACATCAGAAAATATTTTAACTTGCTCCAATGTAGTGCTGATTAAATAATCATGCCTACCTCCAACTAATCCCCTGTTATTCTATTATAGAGTCATATCCATTTTCTTCATAGCAACTATGATTTTTTGAAATCATGAATTTGTTGAGTTACCTAATTTCTATCTCCCATTAGACTCTAAGTTCCAAGAAGTATTTTTTTCTCTGTTTTATCTTCCACATCCAGCACAGGGTCTACAGCATAAAGGGTATACCATAGCTGTCTGATAATATTATTGAATCCAGAAGAGAGACCCTGTTTCATCTAGAAAAATGAGTGATGCCACTGCAGGCTGATCAGTAGGGATCTGCATAAGGTCTAGTTGGGCAATAGAAGGCTGGCAGACTGGGAGGTAGAATTGCAAGGGAAGAGCCAAGGACTGGATAAACTGAGGAATTTCTATAGTTGGGTCACCTAGGAGCACTGCCAATAAATTATAATATAAATCTATAACACCTCTATCTATAATGTATGTATTTATAGTTTATATTAATTTTTTAACCCACTAAACATGCTCTATTTTCTGGACTAGTCCAGGTTATTTTTCTTTTCTTATTGTCCATATTTTGCATATTGTACCATTGAGCTTACTGTGCCATTCTATTAGGATTGTTTGCTTCTTTTTGAAAAGATCCTTACTATTATCTGCTGTTTTTTTTTTTTTAATCTCATCTTCAAATGATTAAAGCTCAATGTAAATACTAGTCTTTATCATAACATTAAAGAGATTTGTTTCCTCCAACGATATCTGCAATGTTCTAACTACTTGATTTACTTATTTTTCGGAAATAATGTTTGTGTGTCACTTTACTTTATGGATTTTTTTGATCTGTGTGTTTGCCTATATTGATGGTCCCATTCCTTTTCAGGTTTGAGGAGGAGGAGAATAGCACAGAGAGAAAATTTCAAATATGTCAATGGAAATAATCTCTTACACAATTCATGAATAAAGTCAAAGCTGAAAAGCAATATAGCACATCATCTATCCTCACTGTCTTTCCCAACTAATCCCAATAAAACATTCACCAATACACACAATAGTAAACAGCACTGCTGTGAATTATGTGTGGACTTCAGGATGCAGAACAGTTAGGATACAAGCCCATGAACCAAGTATTTTTCTGGTCTTTAAATTCCAGGAACAAGCAATCTGAATGAAAATGGAATCCTTCCTAAAAGTGTTGGATAAAAATGTAATTTTTATATATGGTCATGCAGCTAAGAAAGAAAGAGAAATCTCTAAATGCCAGGAACAAACTATAGGTACTCTATATTATTGCTTACATTTTGTGCATGTGTATATTGAGGGGAAACATATTTAAATGTTTAGTTACGTAGCAATGTACTCAGGCTTAGATGTTAATGTTTATACAGTGATTAGAGGGGAAATGTTTAATAGCATGGTTAGAAGAGACAACGAAATCATTGTACTTTAAAGGTTTATATATCCCTAGTGAAAGTAACTCTCCAAAAAAGTGCCAAGGAAACTGCCCTGGATTCCTCAAAGATCCACCCCTCATCTGTATTTACCCCACTGTACTCTGGAACCCTGACCTGTGGGAACCATATCAACTGGCTCACTTGCCTTCTGGATTTTGGTTGGGGTACACCAATGAGGAGTACAAGCAAGAAAATGAAGGAATGGAGGTGAGATGTGAATATTTATTCCCCTAGCTTCTTATTCGCAGTTTTGCTGCAGGTAGGTGTTTCCCTGGCTGAAGGTCAGGAGGCCATCCGACACTGTTTTATCAGCCTCAGGTTTCTAATGAATGGTTCAGTCTTCTTACTCCTTCAACTTGGTGTCAGTCACTGAGCCTTCCTATTTCCATCCCTGAGGTATTGTACTCTTTTGATTTTCCTACAGCTTGTCTACATCTTTTAACAATTCTTTATTAATTCTTCTCAAATATTTCAATATGAATGTACCATATATTCCCTGCCAGGACGCTGGCTGATATGGAGACTAAAAGAAATGTACCACTAACTTTGTGTTTAAATGGGGAAGAATACTTTTTTTTTTTTTCATGGTCAAGGAAACTATACAAGAAGTTTCAAGTTCGAATTTACCTTACTTACCTACTACAGGAATCATAGAATTTAAATATGAACATAAAAATTGTTCCAGGCCAGGTATAGCAATGGCTCATTTGACAAAACCAAAATTTTAAAAATTCTGTGAAAGACATGTCCATAACTCAAGGACATGGTTTTAGCATCAGAAGTGTCAGGAACGTAATCTTCACTGAATATAAGCTCAATTCAAAACTGGCAAAACATATAAGGAAATGATTCATCCTGAAAGAGTCAAGAGCCATATCACAGAGGATGATTAGTATGTCAAAAACAGAAGACAATACAATAACCTGAAATAATCAGACTAATGTGTTTACAATGAGTATACATATTGTGTAAGTATATATATATGCTACACTGAATTATAGTGTGTATATATATATAAAATATATATATAGAGAGAGAGAGAATTTCAAAGATATAGAAGACAGCATGAGATTTTTCAACTTCAGTCTAAAATAAACTCTAGAAGAAAAAAGAAAAAATGATAATATATCTTATCACTAAATATTAAAAACAATATTTGATAAGATAGTGACTGAGACTTTTTCAGGATTTATTAAAGACCTAAATCTGAAACTGAATATATTGTTAAAAAATAAATAATGTCAATGTGGGTAAAAAAAAAAAAAAAGAATCTAAAAAAAGAGGAAAGATATATTTCCCCAAAAAGCACAATAAATAGGTTGCTCTTTCAACAGCTCCAAGGTACTCCATAGACAATGGGAAAATATCTTTAAACTGCTGAGGAAAATATACCCAGCTAAACTATCATTAGGTAATGAGACTGATCCTTTGGAAAAACAAAACATGAGAGCTTATTGCTGAAACATATGCTGTAAGATTTACTAAAAGGCTCATATGAGCTGGAAAAAATTAAATCTAAAAAGATGATGACAAATGCAAGAAATATTCTGAGAAAGAAAGGGTTAAATAAGTGAGTTACTTTAAATGAACTTTTTTTCTTCCTCTGATGTCAACCTTTTCATCTTCTCTGAAATATCTAGCTTATGAACATTCAATTTCGTTATTTTATGCAATGGCATTTGCTCCTCTTCTACAGTAAAAAAAATGAATTTGTTTTGTTTTGATGATGAGGATAGATCTCCATTGGGAGGAAAAATAAATGTCATGCTAGATGACATATATGTCATGTCATAGTGCAGGAGTCTTAATCATTTAACCATTTTGCAGTATGTATTATATCTGAGTGCAAAAAAAAGAAGAAAAAAAGAAATGGGGAGGAGAGGAGCAGTCCACACAAATGTTCCTCAAATGTTAATATGAATACAAATCATCTTGTTAATATCTAGACTTGATTATTTCCAGTTGGAGCTTAAAAGCCTGAATCTCCTTGAAGCTCCAGGTAGTGATTCTTTTTTTTTTTTTTTTTTGTGAGGAAGATCAGCCCTGAGCTAACATCCATGCTAATCCTCCTCTTTTTGCTGAGGAAGACCAGCCCTGAGCTAACATCTATTGCCAATCCTGCTCGTTTTTTTTCCCCCAAAGCCCCAGTAGATAGTTGTACGTCATAGTTGCACATCCTTCTAGTTGCTGTATGTGGGACGCTGCCTCAGCATGGCTGGAGAAGCGGTGCGTCAGTGCATGCCAGGGGTCTGAACCCGGCCACCAGTAGCGGAGCGTGTGCACTTAACCGGTAAGCCACGGGGCCGGCCCCAGGTAGTGATTGTTTGTTGCCCTGGCATGCTCAGACTGGCAAGTATATCCATACCTTTTGGAGAGAGTAACATTTATTTACAAGCTTTACAAATGATACAAAACAATTACCGTAAATTGCTTCCTCACTAAATTGTGAATGTTGTTTTGTATATCTGTGTTGGATTATTGCTTCCTTCTCAAATCTTACTTTATGTTTACCTTTGATACTTCCTTCCTGAAAGGTTAGAGGACCAGCCACCTTAGCTGATAATTCAGATAAGCCTTATGTCATTAACTCATGCTTTAAAATACCAGGAGTGTTTTTTAACCACTATTTAAACTAAAATCAAATTTTTGGCACCCTCTCATGTAAGAAAACTACTTGCTTGACATTCAATGATCACAGTAAAGGATCTCACACAAATGTGGGGATATTTCACTACATATCCTCATCTTCTCCTGCTTTATCTCTCTTTGTCTAGCTGTTAACTAACTACTGCAGTTCTCCATTCTCTAATTAAGTAATTAAACACATGTTTTGGAATCATAATATATATAGTGCTCTTACCATTACAGGTGAAACAATAAGAATGAGGTTAATTGTATTTTTTCTGCAGTGGAAGAAAACAGAGCCAGATGGGACTGAACTATTTCTACCTGTCTGAGGTAGTGCATTGTGACAGATTTGTGATGAATGCCAAGACCATCAGAGTTGACTGTCCTTATTGTAATATTTAATATTTGGGTAATTGCTTTATTGATACTACAGGATGGAAATAGGAAGGTCTCTAAGGAGAAGTGTTCTGGATGTTCTGGTTTGAGATTGCTTTGAAATGGCTAATAAAACTTTATTCCTACAATTTTAACTTATATTTCTGTACTAGTGAGAGGTGGATGGGATAAGAGGACAAAATCTATTGAAGAGAAAGGCTAGGTTTGGGTTTCATTTCAACAGAAATAAGATGGAAATATGCTTAATGATTCCAGAGTTTATAGATTGTACCCTGTTCTCTTCTTCCATTCTCCCATCCTGCACCTACCCCCATTCTCTATCACCTGTACTGATACCTGAAATTTTTTGTGGGGTGGGGGTTACACGTTTTTCCTTGTACATTGTGGATAACATTTGGAGCAATAATTCCACAAGAAAAAGAAGCTAAGTGATTTATTTACCTTAATGAATAAATGAATGACATTTTTCCTAAGATTATTTTTGATAGATGGAAAATGTGCTAAGTGTATTTAAATAAGTAAAAGATTGGAGAAGTGAAAACTAGCTTAGACAACAAGGTCAAACTCACAGTTTGACTAGAATTGGTGAATACCCTAAACTCCTAATATATTTTGTTAATTAATAAAAGCAAATCCAAAATTTTAAGAGCTCTTTTTGGACTTTTCTTATTTTCCAAGTCCAAGATTTTGTCAATTCTAATCAATAAATTTTCTCACTTGGAATAATTGAAACATCTCCTTGTAATTTTTGGCTTGTTGACTACTAGACAAAATACAAGCCTTTAAAGTCAATGACTGTTTATTTTAGTTTTCCATTTACCATATCTGGGATGAGGCCTTACATATATGAGGTATTCTAGGCAGTTACTAAATGCATAGGTGGAATCAACATGAATCTTTTATACTGTCACTTTAAGATGCATATTAGTGAATATTTGCCACAGAATAGTAATTAAAAAAAAGACAAAATTTGAGACCAAAACAAATCTAGGTTAAAACCCCAGCTCTGCTGAAGTCTAGATATAGTGGTCTTAGGATAATTAATTCCTTTGAACCTCTGCTTTTTCATCTGTAAAATGGGGATAACTTTTGAGTATAAAGAGATCCTTTTGAGTATAAAGAGTTGTCAAAGATAAACAAAGCCAGTCATTAGTTAAGGCATTAAAAAATAGATTTCAGAGGCTGGCCTGGTGGTGTAGCGGTTAAGTTCAGAGCACCCTACTTCGGTGGCCCTGGGTTCATGGGTTTGGATCTCAGGCGTGGACATACACCACTCATCAGGCTACGCTGTAGCAGCAACCCACATACAAAGTAGAGGAAGATTGGCATAGATGTTAGCTCAGGGCCAATCTTCCTCACCAAAAAAAACCAGATTTCATTCAGTAACTACTGACAACAGGGGAAGCGACTTAATCCCTTTCTGATTTGCACAGAGGTGACAACATTTTAAAGAGAGAATGAGGGATTAGGGAGGGGGTCAAGTGGGACTCAATGGAGTTAGGGAAGCGAAAAGTTAAAAAGGGTCCGTCAGTGTAAATGCAATTAGGTCTGCCTTGTCTGCTAGCTGGCAAATAAGGAAGTTAGGATTCTACATCCCCACAGAGACTAGGAGACAGAGGCCCTTTCTCTCCTGAGGGTTACTTTTCAAAAGAATGGCATTCAGGTCCTTGAAAAAGATGTTCCTGAACTGTAAGCAGATACATACTCACAATTGTAAGCCCTTTTTAGTAAATATTTTAAAGAAGAGAGGCCAGGTGTCTATCATCCCGTATTGGCTAGAACAAACCTTAAATTCTCCTGTCATTGTCGAGCTTTCTCAGGCAGACATTTGGTCATCGTAGAGAGACAGTCTCATTTCTAGAAGGCAGGCTAGAGTTTGGTCTTCTCTTATTGCAGAGGTTTGGATGGAGCTGTTAAGTGCTGAATTTCTGCAGCTCTGAGTCAAAACTAATGTAAAATCCTTAACATAATACCTGACGTACCATAGGCAGTTAGCTCAATCTTTCAAAATTCACTATGAAGAATCACCTTAATCATTCAAAGAGCAAGTGTAGTTTTAAGTTAATCAAGTTATTATATAAAACACATTTCTTTAAACTTGGAATGGATGGAAAATAGATTTAGAATTAAGTAAAATATATATTCTCATGATGAAGATTTGGATAAGAATAGTAACAATTTTAAACTTGCTTGCTTATTTGAATTGCTGTCAGGACGTAAACATAAACAAGCTCTATAAGGTACAAATTATCCAGCAATAATCAAGTCATAGAGTTTTTAAGTCATGTTAATTTTCAAAGATGCCACATGAAAGAAAACCAAGGCAGCAGTCTTCTTTCAAGGCACCCGGCCTGCAGAGTGATTCCACGTGTGAATTCATATCTTGCGTGTCAGCAAACACCGCTGAAGTCAGCAAGGTCCAGAGTAAAGGAGCCCGCACTGTGTCCAACTCAGATATCCTCACTCTGCCTGTATTTTCATTTCCACTTTCATGCTATGCTCAGTCATTTCGACTCTTCCTTTACCAGAGTTTGACTTTTTGCTATCTTTCAGTCCTTGCTCTCCGTTGGCCCTGAGCTGATCTGGACACATATATGACTTGGGCACTGGGGATTAGAATCAGTTCAATTTCCCTGGTCAAAGCTGATGAGTCATTTTCAATCTTCATCCATGGCCAAGTTCAGTCCCAGATTTTATGAAATACACTTTAGGTAGACTTAAACCCTGAATTTTCTTCATTTAAGAAATATAAAAGTGGGGTCTCTTTAAAGATAGGAATTATAATCTGTAACCCGGCCCTAGATTATAACCACCTCCAAAGTAGTTGCCATCATTAATCATCACCTAAAATTTATCATCATCATCATCACTACCATCATCAACACCACTAAACTTGGTTGAGCACTGACTTGAGTGTTAGATACCGTGCAAAGATCTCTGTAGGGATTATTTCACTTAATGTTAACTGCGACACTATTTGGTAAAGCTGAGGGGAAAACTGAAGCTTAAAGAACACTCACAAGTAAAGGGCCTGGATTTAAACTAAGGCCAATACAAAACCCAAGTCTGGATTCTTAGAGCTTGTGCTTCATTGTCTCTCCGTGTAACTTGCAGTACACATCACAGGCTAAATCTGGAACTGAAAAACACCAGAGAAATGACCCAGTTAGCATTTTTCAGAATATTAGTAAAATGGTAGTTTTCTTTTCTCTTCCACTATCTTAATGCTTTTTTGTGATCAGGTAAAAAACGCTGACAAGTAGTTGAAATTTTAGTAAGATCTTTTATGAAACAACTAGGTTTAGTAACTGTCATAAACCCTTATATTGACAGCATGCATTACCTGGAATCATTGTCTTCTGAGGAATAGTCGGAAACTTTTTGACTGCATCTGTCCAGCTGTGCATTCTTTGAGTGCTGCTTAAATTTTCTTTATCTTTTTTAATGAAATAGTAAAAAAAAAAAGTAATTTTCTGTGGCTCATAGACAGTTGAAGAGCTGCAGATAGAGACAGCTTGGATACATAAACCTAAAATTTCATTTAAAATAAACATTCAATAAAAATATTTAGTTGATCTAATGTAGCTTATCATGCAGTGCCAAGGCATTTCAAAGCAAAAGTATTTTTGAGTCATGAGATTACAAACAGCATCTGGAAATAATAAACTTCTGTGGCCTGCTTCCTTCTTTCTTATCTTTTAAAGCTTGGGAGGACAGTCCTACAACCTGTGTGTTTTAAAATGCCCATTCTTTTTCTTTCTCTCTTTTATAAGAACAGTGGTCTTATATATCAAGTATCAAAACTATGGAGAGATTTCCTTAACAAAAAAAAGAAAAGAATTTCCAAACGCCAAGCCCAAGTTTTGTAGCCAAACAGAACTGAGATGGAATCAATCCTCTTTTTGCTAATCACTTGTTATATGACCTGGGACAAGTTATCTCCTTGTATACTCATTATGATGATACACAGATGGATAGGTGAGAGATAAATAGATAGGCATTGTGCTTAATATATGTAATTTGTATTATATATAGACCTATTTATATTATATATAGACCTACAAGGAGATATAATATTATATATGTGCATATATATAAAAACATATATACTATCTAGAAATTTGAGTTGCACATACATAAAAGCCAGAGACCATGTTACAAACCTCTCTCCTCTCTACATCAAAACCATCTATTTCAAATAAAGTTAATTATTTTGAATAAAAGAATTCATGTCAAGAAAAAAAATAATTGCTATCAGTTTAATTCCTATATCTTCCAGAAATACTGGCATTTTAAAAAATGACAAAAATAAAAACATTGATATTTAGGAATACCATTGGGAAAATATTTTGCGCAATTCTTGCTGAGCAAGTGTCTATTTTGCCAATGCCAAAATGAAATCTATCTCACAAATCCAGTTGCAGAGGCAATGATGGGGCCAGAGGTAATTGCAATAGCTATTGCTTTAGGCTCCTTAGCAGTCGGGGGCAGAGGGACTATGGGTTTGGATGACAGAAGATTGAGTGAAGATAAGTAAAAATGAAATATGTCAATATTTACCAAACATACAATCATGATATATCCTAAACAATGTGCCCTAAAGCTGGAAATATAATATTTGAGTTGATTTAAATATTTTCTCTACCTGCACTGATGGTTTAATAATAGAGTTGCTTCACACTCCTCTGTAATAGAACCCTTACTCTGTAAAACAGTATTGCATACAATCTTTGACTTTTTTAATACAGCAGTTCCATGAAGACAATAATTGCAAATCCTTTTGAATCATAATGGGAGATATTTAAAATAAATGAAAGGAAAAAAAGAGAGGAGGATAGAAAAGGAAAATAATATCTGTTAAGAGCCCACTCAGGGAGGATCCTAGCTGTGTTAAGATCATTAGCTCATTTACTCTTCACAGTAAGTCAATGGGGTAGGATTATTTCCCAGTTTATTTTTCATAAGTGAAAAAAATGAAGATCAGAGAGTTTAGGCATCTTGTGCAATGTCACATGTGAAAGATAGTCTATAGTCATGCTGGAATTTGAATCCACCTTTAAGTGCCTTCAAAATTAACTAATATGTCGTGTGTTAGACACAAGCACATGTCTGACTTCAAGTTTGTGCTCTTGCCATGACATCAGATGTGTTTGCTGTATGATAGCCCCACATGACCACTCATCAGGCAAATGACCCTCTCTAAAATGAATCTCCTCTTGAACCCCAATATTCTTTGCTTCAGAATTATGCTCTTTCCCACCTTCATCTAATAGGGCAATGTGACATTGTAAAGCAAAGAATTTGCTGGGATCTCTTTAAGTCTTGCATCATCATCATTGTTATTTTACAATTTAGATGGCGTCTTGTTCTTGCATTTCTGAAGAGCAGCAAAATGATTGACTTGAGTTAAACTCTAGACTCACCAATAAAGTCTCTAGATGATGAGTTTTGTGAATTTTGAAGCTAAAGATGCCTTCTGGGCACAGTCCAGTGAAATTAATGCCTGCTTTTTTTTTTTTTTTTGAGGAAGATTAGCCCTGAGCTAATATCTGCTACCAATACTCCTCTTTTTTTCTGGGGAAGATTGGCCCTGGGCTAACATCTGTGCCCATCTTCCTCTACTCTATATGGGACGTCGCCACAGCATGGCTTGACAAGTGGTGCGTAGGTCTGCGCCCAGCATCCAAACCTGCGAATCCCACTCTGTAGATGCAGAACACGTGAACTTAACCGCTTGTGCCACCAGGCTGGCCCCACCTGCTCTTTTGAAAGGAGGATATAATATATTTAAATATACTCATTCAATACTGTGATTTCAATAATTTGAATTCCCACATGGTAAAAATCTCTTTTTTGAAGCTAAGAAAAACATACAAAGAAAAATATTGTCAACTTTAGTTAAGGGAGCTTGGGAATTGATTTTTAATGAAATACATAAGATAAAAAGCAATACATGTTCTATTGGGATTTCTTTTTTACTTCTCTGCTCCAAAGACACCTTTCAATGCTAGTTCACAAACAGCTGTCAACATCTGTCTTCAAAGATGAAATAAGGACAAAAAAATGGCAATAGAATGTATCTATCGTATCTCTGGGGAAAAACATGTTTAATTTCCTTTAACTTACTCTACTTAATTTGACAGTTGGAAACTTTTGTCTCATTTGGTCCCCAGAACTCAGTGGTATACATAGCTCGGTGACCTTAATTTTATTACAGATATTATCCAAGTGCTTTTTAGTCATCCAAGATCATGATGAGCACCAGAGAGGCCATGTTATTTAACAGAGACACTTAACAGTGAATTAAATGGAGATGGTACTGATTAATAAAGTTTGAGCTTCCTGCCACAGTCTCATCCTATTTACATGTTATTTTTGAGATGAGACTGCCATGGCTCGAATCTGGAGATTCAAGCCTTCTTTGATTATGCAGTAAAATTGCATCAATTGTAACTTATTATCACAATATGTGTGATAATTCCCAAAGGGCTTGAGATAAAGCACTTAAATTATTTATTTTATTTTATAATAAATTAAACAAATTATTTATTTACTTTATTACCAAAAGATCTTTTATTTGAATAATCAGGCTGCTTCCATAGCCTCAAATGCAAACCTCGATTAGTATTTATCACCCTATGTTAAAGTTTTTTATATATTTCACTATTTCCTCTCCTAGGACGTAAACTTCGTGAAAGTAGGAACTAGGACTATCATTCATGTAATTTAAAGTCAGAGAAAAGCCAGAGATGAATCTTGGTTGTTGTTATGTCTTTTGTTTTTTTTTACTGTTGTTTTATCAATTTTTTTTCCCTCTAGCTACAAACTATCATATAATCAGTGAAAGATGAGTAAGGGAAAAGAGCTCAAAAAGAAAAAAAATCAGATAATTCCACCAACCAGAAATAATCTCTGCTAATATTTTTGGGCATTCTTTCTAGATATATATTTCTCCCTTCTCATCTGTGATTTCATAGGCCTAATTTCACAAATAATTTTTCCAGCACCCACTTAAACTGTTGATGATAATCTTTCTCTTCTATATTATCAGATCTTCATTTCCCAAGTACATCCTTTCCAACCAATGTAAATATATAAAGTATCTCCAATCTTTAAAATGTTGTTTCTTTCAAAAATTGCATCATTTACTCTTTCTCATTGATCCATTAACCATTAAAAACTAGCCAGCACCTACATTACTGACATAATTCCCACATCTACAATAACTACTATGCTACTAATCAAATGGATGTATACTTTAGTCCTCGTCTGATTCACCTTGCCTTGGAAACACTCTCCTTGGTGTTATCACAATGTTCTATGTTTCATCTTAACCCTTTTGATACTGCAGGACCTCTGCTGGTTAATCTTCTACTTGACTATTAAATGTTGACACTTCTTTTGGTTCCTAATCCTATAGTTCCCCCCAAGAGAATCTCATCCATGCCATTAGCTTTAATTACCACCCATGTACAAGGGACACACAAACATATCAATAATCCAGATTTATTCATAAAGTTCCAAATCTATATATCTTACTAAGTCTCTACTTTTTTACTTAAATGTTTGAAAAGCCCCTGAACACTTTTGGTTACAGTTCCAACACATTAAGATATTAGAAGCCTTCATTCCCATCCTTACAAGAAGATAAAATTGAACAAACTAAAAATCAGTAACTTTTTTCAGAACCATGAGAAAACTAAAGCTTCAGGGCAAACAGCCACCCCAAAATCTGGAATGCTAGGCAAATCCAGAGAGTCACGATGGAGACCTACTTACCTGGAGCAAAAGCGGCTGGTGCCAGAAACCAGTAGGAATACTTTGATGACAAATTGTTGGAGGTTGCACTTGGACTGCTTTGAGAGCAAGACGCTCCTGGAGTCTGCAGTCTTGGGTGGCACCAGCACTTTCAAGGATTTTACTTCCAGAAATCCCACCAGGTTATGACATTCTGGAAAAGGCAAAACTATAGAGATGGTAAAAATATCAGTAGTTTCTAGGGTTTTGGGTGGAGGACAGAGGATGAATAGATGAAAAACACAGGATTTTGTAGGGTGGTGAAAGTACTGTATATAATTCTGTAATGGTGGATCCGTGCCATCATGCATATTTCAAAATCTATAGAACTTTACAGCACAAAGATTTGAATCTTAATGCAAGCAAATTAAAAATATATGTATCTAAGATGTCAGAGGATTCCAGGTTGGAATACAGAATGTGGCAAAACAATTTAATAGTATCACAGAAGTGTAAAACAATCTCACTGAAAGGGTGATGGAAAGGATGAAGACCTAAGTAACTTTGGAAATGAATGGAGTCTGCGAGCCTAAAGGCAAACAAAACTGTACAAAGCTACCTTAACCTAGTCGATAAAGGTGTTTGTCATGAAGGTGTGGGTTAATATTGTGATACCACTCTTCATATATACTGGAATTGAACAATTAGGTAAATGGATGCTAGATGAAGGGAGATAGGTTTCTCACTATTGATAAGCAAGGGGAGGAGGCTAGAATGATACATATGACAATGGATTAGTGTTAGGAATATCACCATGAACCCATTTTCCATTAAATAAAGATGAATATATGTACAAATATTTACAGATATGTTTATAGATGGGTTAGGACACACACACATATTTCTTTGTTCTGTCAGCTGGGAGAGCCCAGAGGCAATGATGCCTCAGCAGCAACAAGTACACTTAGCATCCAGATTTTGGTTTCTCATATCATTCTTCACTGAAAAGAAACAACGCTTTTTGGGGAAATGGCTGATTCTAAGCTGGGGCAGGAAATATATATCGTGACCATGGAATGTCTTGAAGTGTCAGTAAGTAAAGAAGTGCTGACAAAACAGAAAAAAACAAAAAGAAAAACCTATGTTGATGAGAGTGTGTCAAAGTGTATAAAGAACAACCAAGGGGAAAGCTGGAACAATTGGAGCAATATAATAAATAACATTTTATCATAGGCTAATCCAAAATATAAAATAAATACCCTTGAGCTCATACTGATATAAATAAATGATTGCATAAATAAATGATTGCATAAATAAATGAGATAGAAGAGACATAACCCTCACACTTTAAGTATAAGCTGTGCATAGTGACTCCTTCCAAAATGTACAGTACGGAAAAAGAGAAAACTTAGGTGCCCAACAATACCTGAGAGAGACCACCTCAGTGGGTGATGAAGGTCGGCATCAAGAGTCATGAATCATGGAGATAGTATGTTCCCTTGATATGATGTGATGAAAATGGCACTTTACCTCTGGGATCTTCCCCAAAATTCACAACCCGAAGTTGATCACGAGAAAAAAACATCAGACAAATCCCAATTCAGGCACATCCTACAAAATACCCGACAAGCAATCCTTAAAACTGTCAAGGTCATCAAAAACAAGAAACATATGAGAAATTGTTACAGACAAGAGGAGCCCAAGGAGACATGACAACTAAATGTAAGGTGGTATCCAGGATGGGATCTTGGAACAGAAAAAAATAGGACATTAGGCAAAAACTAATAAAATCTTAATAAACTCTAGACCTGAATAAATAATAATGTATCAATATTGGTTTATTAATCAGAACTAATGTATCTTTACTATTCTAAGTCATCAATAATAGGAGAAATTTGGTGTGGGGTATATTTGAACAATCTATGCTATCTTTAAAATTTTTCTATAAATTTAAAACTATTTTAAAATAAAAAGTGTATTTTAGAAAGTCCAAGAAATTTTTATGACAGTATTTTGTCATAAAATTTTGTCATATTTCCTTTGTCAAACCTAGAGTTGACTTTTGCTATACCCAGTTCCCCAAACCCCATTAAGTCTATCATCTTAATAGGCCATATTGTATATGACGTTTGTGGTCACCTTTTTTTTTTTAATTAGCAATATATTGAAAACATTTCAACATGCCAATAAACACCCCTTTGCACACAAGTTTAACAATCAGTGTGTATACACCATAATTTACATAACCAATCTTCTGCTGTTGAAAATTTGGGAATGTTTTTTCAAGTTATCATTATCTTAAGTAAAAAAGTATATTTATAATTTTAAATGTCTCTGTGCATATATCTATGATTATCTCTTTATAATACATATCAAACATATAATTACTAAGTCATGGAGTGTGCAAAGTTTAGACTTTTGATTCATGTTTTCTAAATGCCACCAATCATGTATGAAATTTAGTTTCTAGAACATTCAATGAAATTCTGATATCATCTTTGCATTGTGAGAGTATCTCACTTTTTAAAAATTTATGTAATTATCAATGAGATTGAAAATAATGTAAATGTATTTATTGGATATTTGCATTACTCTTTTATGAATGCATTGCTTACATCCTCTGCCCAATTTTTAGAGGTCTTCTTTTTCCTATTACTTCTTAAGAGATTTTTTTTATGTTACATAACTCTTCTTTTTGTTATGAAAATATTTTTTAAAAAATGTTCTTGTGACACGAGTTTTACCTCCAGGCTGGCATGAATTGAGAAAAACAGGCTTTTTACGTAATTAAGATGAATACACTAAGACTAATTTTGTATTTGATGGGTGGTCAGAGTAACTTAGGCATAGTTTATTGCTCTTGTTATTTTGTTGCTTTCATGAGTCATTTATCTTTCAGAGCCAATTTCAACTGTCTCATGTCAGCTGTTCCAACACTTAGCCCTCAGCCATAATAATCAGATCCTTTACTCAGAGAAAATGTTATATATGCTGAGCTGTCAGGATAAATTAAGAAATGCCAAACAAATAGTATCATAAGTGTTGTTAAATGTACAGACACAATAAATATAAAAATTTTTGTTTACTTTCACTATCAGAATAATTTTTGCTAGAAAATATTTGACATTATGGTAACTTTCTTGAAATATTTTCTTAATTTGTATTTTTTATTTCTAAAAATGGATAAAAATATAGGAAAATAGCAAGATCTAAGCAAATGCACCTACCACTAAACCTTAAAAGGCAGGTCAGTACTAACTGCCTTTTCCAAAGCACATATTATTTTTTTGGAGGGGAGTGATGTTGGTGATTTACAAAATTGTTAACAAAGAAAATTCAAATATGTTGCCAAACTGTGAGTGCAGTTTTGTAAACATTTTCTTGTTTTCTCCAGGTCATATCTACCATTTTGAAAATATGCTATTCTTACTTAAAGTGTACTTATTACGTTCCTTTAACAAATGAGAAACTGAAAATTTTATAAGATAAGTAAATGAGTGGAGTGGTTACTGGTCAGTAGTGAACCTATGCATGTTTTGCTTTTTTAAATGTTCATTAAATAAATAAATCAAAGTAACATCATATAGAGAATTCATAGACATTTACATGTCTTGGATTAGTAATAAGGAATAGTGCAAATCCCTTTCCATTTGTAATCTTTTACTTGATGAAAGCTTCACTATTTCCCAAGATGCTTGTAAGTATGTTTTGCTTTGTTGGAGATAATATGCATTAGAGCAAGCACATTTTCTTCTATCTTGTTCCTAATTTGAATTCTCAATTTTTGATTTGAAGAGTTAAAAACCCTGATTATTACATTATGGTTTAATAAAAAGTGACTTACTATTCTTATATAACACTTGAATCTAATTTTTCAAAATATAGAAGAAAATTCAAATAAATATGTTTCGAAAGGATCATGTAAGATTTAGGAATATTATTAATGCTGCTTCTAAAACTCTATTTTAAAATAGCTGAATAAGAAAGAAGATATAATTCAGAATGAGAAAACAGTTCTACTAATTCTTGTCATTGGCAATAGACAGTTTTTTTATTTGTAAAAAGAAGATAATAGCTTGCATTCCCAAAATAATTAGCTCAAAATTTCTGTGTGCATAATAAGAAATTGTAGAGATAAAAACACTTTGAAAAGCAAAAAGTGATGTATTAAATTGGGGCATATAACTAATAGATGAAGTTTTACTTTTGCACAATTTCTACAGAATTGCATATATTTTTGAAGTTCCCGTAAATGGAAAGTTGGGATAAAAATAGACACTTGGTCTGCTATACTGGAAATCCAAACATTAGTTATCTTTAATATTTTGAGAGCCTGTTGTCTGGCAACACTGTGACTCCTTAGTGAGTGAGAGGTTGTAAGACAGCTCCTCTAGCCACACAAGATCATAACCATCACATTGTTTAATACAATAATATTCAAACCACTATTTCAAATTATCAATAAAAGATTACACGGAAAACTACTCATCGGTTACACATTGCTATTTAATATCTTCCAATCAGTACTAGCTGCTTGTCCTTGGCTCTATGTTGCATGGGGTCTGCATCCAACCTAGTCTGCCTGAAGTATTCTGACCAAGCCTACAAGAGGACAGTGAATTTGACCAAGACTATTTGTAACATATCTTCACATCTGCCACTGAAGCCAACGATGCCCTCACACCTACAAGTTATAACAGCCAAATTTTCTTACCCTAGTCTCTTTCCGATATACATTTCTCTCTTTGGCAGAGGTGGTGGTGTTTTCTTTCACTACAGCTGATGTAATAACCTTTCTTCCAAATAGGAATTTCTTCATTTTCATTGGAAAGGGACAAGACAGAATTATCTGAGATCTCTCCTGTACACTTTGGGCTTTGGAGTTGAACCAGGTGATGCAGAATCAAATATATTAGCCCTTGACTACTTGATATTCAAAAAAGTTATCTCAGTGGATCATACATGACCCCTGCCTCCCGGAGCCTAATAACATAAAAGGAGAAGGAGAAAATGTCATACACTAGTAGATATACTCCAATGTAGGTTTTAACAACTATTATAATAAAGATGCAAAGAAAAATGACAGAATGAGTAAGGCAAAGATTATTTAAAACTGAGAAAAAAAGTGTTTTGTGAGATTTCTGATTTGAACTAGAACTTGAATTCCAGTTCAAACAAGACTTAGATCAGCAGAAATATTAGGAAAAATATCTACTTTCAGTTTCAGCAATGAGAATTGTTAAAAGTGTGATATGAACCTATGAATTAATAAAAATTTTCTCTACATTAGTTAATTAAATGTCAGGCAAAATGGGACTGATTTCTAGATTAGCATTTGAGGATATTTTTTTCAGACAGTGGAAAGACGGGGCCCTTTAGGCATGAGACTGTCAATTTGAAGACGGGGTTTAAGGAAGATGACTTTTGTAACTTTATATAATACGGTCAGAAACTCTAAGAGAGTGGAGGCAGGGACATGTGCTAATCTAAAAGGCAGTGGAAACAGAATTAAATCGTTCTCTCTGCCTTTTAAAGCTCCGAGAGAGGGAGTGGAGACTTATGTGTTATATGTATATCATGCCTCATTCCCCTGAATATACCCAGTCTAATAATAATATACACATTATAATGTTATACTTAAAAAAAATCTTGCAACAAACACCCAAATAATTAAACAATAACAAATCTTATCCTCCCAAATTTCCATTTAGAGAGTTTAAGAGTATAAGGTATAAAACCCTCACTTGCTGATCAGATAAAAATGTTTATTTTTTATATTAGGAATACAAAACTTTTCAACTGTGTAGAAACAGATGAAGTTTAGGATGCAGAAGATTAGATGCAGAGGATTAGAGTTAATGGTATAGATTCAACTATTCAAAATATGAATTGAAGTAAGTTGCCATAAAGTTACAATAAATAGTTACAATAAGAATTAGAATATTGGAAAAGTTGCCTGAATTTACTAATGAGGAATTTGAAACTCTAGAATTGAGTTTAGGTGCTCACATACCTGAATTAATTAACACATACACTTGCATACACACAGCATATGCATTTGGATTTGGTCGTTGGGACTGTTATGGCTTTGTCTTTGGGGTTTCATGCTATGCTTCTATTATCTGATATTGTTAAAATGATGTCTTTGTTTTTATGGCGTGTTTGTGTACGTGTGTTACCAATGAAAAATTCTTTCTTGTTTTGTCAGCATTTTAGTTTGGTACTCAGAGCAGGTATACTGAGAAGATTTCTCAAAATATACATGCTATTTGTAACCATTAATATGTTAAAAGAAGAATTCTTCATACCCCAGTGTTCATACCATGTATTCCTCAGTTTGGTGCTGATACGGTAACCAACAATGTATATGAGTGAACACATACATATGTACCAATGTATGTCTTGGATAAAATACCTGAATGCAATTACTAACCAATTGTACACACACACACACATACACACACCCATAGACACACACAAACACGCGTACATAGCTATAATTGATGACTCTATGGTACTAATACTCCATGAGAAATCTTCGAATCTTCATAACATTTTTACCCTTTAACTGTTAAATATGAGCATGCAAGAAAACATTGCCTGTTACTGCCACTAGCTTTGTCCTCTGGATAGCCTGGATACGTGTTTTTCGGAACTCTGGATTTCCATAAAATTGAACATGATACCCAACATTAATTGATTCTGGATGGTATTTTTTTGCATAATTATGTTTAAGAAGGGCCTGTCAATACAATTTGTTCTCAATTGTTACAGTAATGTCAAATAAAATAGATTCAGATACAAATATGATAATTTCTTCAATTATTTAACATCACCCAAAGAAATATAGCCAATAAATAAATAAATAAATAAGAAGATATAAGAAATATATGGTGCGAAATTTAGAAGTTTATAATATGTCGCATTGTTTTAATGCTTTAACGATCTCTACACTTAAAAGTTCATCTACATCAGTAATTTTATCTTTTACTTTAATAATACTTAAGGTAATTTCACTTTTCATTATGAAGGCTATTGTTGTGGTCTCCATTTGACTTGTGAAATACATGAGAGTTTCAGAGCTGAAGTGATTGTCAGTTAAAGTTTAGGCTTACACTCGTTTCTCTCTTCTCTCTGCTGAGGGTTCTTGGAAATGTATCTCCTGACGGCTGTCACATGAGCACTGAATTTGTTAATTCATTTAGCTCGAGTGACAAAATGAAAGGAAATTGCTTTCTCTATGCTGTTCTCATCGCAAATGTATGTTCCGTTTGGTGAAGATGTATTGATTAACTGCAACTCAACTTGGGATAAATTTCATTATGTTTGCCTTTATTTGGGTTTGAGATTATGGGGATATCATGATTCTTCTCTGTATTAATAACATGTTTGTTAGAACTCTTGCTTCTACCAGTTATGTCACCCCCTCAGGCTCTCCTGGTACAGAGATAATCTATACTCATCAACTCTATTAGTCTGTATATTTTTTTTTTAATATATACTTTATTTTTATGGTTTTGATATCAAGATAGTAGCATTATAAAATGAATTGGAAAGTGTTCTCTACTCTTCTATTTTCTGGAAAATGTTGTGTAGAATTGGGGTTAATTCCTTAAGCATTCCTAGAATTCTACAGTGAAATCATCTGGATCTGGGTATTTCTTTTTTGGAGGCTTTTAATTTACTAATTCAGTTTCTTCAGTAACAATATGGATACTCAAATGATCTATTTTACATTGGTTTAGATGTGGTATTTTGTGTTTTTCGAGGAATTAGTCCGCTCTATCTTAGATGTCAAATTATGTGTATAGAATTAATAGTATTCTCTTATTTTCCTATGATGTCTGCAGGGTCTGTAGTTATATCTCCTGTTTCATTTCTGATATTCTTAATGTGTGTCTTCTATATTTTCTTTGTCTGCTATGCTAGAGGTTCAACTATTTTATTGATCTTTTTCAAGAATCGGCTATTTGTTTCATTGATTTTCCCTATTATTTTCTGTTTTCATTTTTATTGATTTCTGCTCTTATTTTTGCTTTCTTCATTTTGCTGAATTTTAGGTTTAGTTTGTTCTTCTTTTTCTATGTCCTGATGATGGTATATGAGACTATTGATTGTAGACTTTCCCTCTTTTCTAGTTAGTGCTGTACGTTTCCCTCTTAACACTGCTTTATACACTTTTCACAAATGTAGACACATTGTATTTTCTTTTTCATTCAGTTCACTGTATTTTTTTTACTTCCCTTGAGACCTCCTCTTTGATCTATTGATTCTTTAGAAATGTGTTGATTATTTTGCAAGGGTCTGAAAATTTCTTTTTTATTTCTGTTGTTGATTTCAAGTTTGATTCCATTGTGTTCATTAAAATCACATTATATGATTTGAATTATTTTTTATTTCTTGAGGTTGTTTTATGACTCAGGATATGGTCTATCTCGGTACATGTGTCACCAGACATGGACCCTAACCCCGTGTCTCTTGCCCTACTTAAAAAAAAAACATCAACTGTTATGTTAGATCTAACTCTCTTGTCTTCTTGCGAGCTGCAGGTGTTTTGTTATCTAACACCTTGGGGCCTTGAGTTTATGCAGTTTTAAGCTATGTTCCAGTAAGAAGCTCTAGGCGACAACTGCCATGGACCCGCTGTACTGAACCGGAGCTGGTCGGCCCAGACCACAACCATGAGATTGGCACCTGCACAGATAGGCTGGCAAGAGTACTAAAGTAACCTGCCCACATTAATCCTGTAAATTCCCCTCCTCTGAGAGACACAAAGCAGCCATATTTAGGTCATGCTATGTATGTAGAAGCATGATTTCAAACTGCTCATGTGTAAGCTTATGCCCACCTCTACATGCGATGATGAAACTTCCTCTTTGAATACTCATCCACCATCTCAAATAAAATTACTCATCTCCCCATGCTCGGGTGCTACGACTTTGTGATATTATGCCCTATGGTCTCCATTTCTCTTTGCAGCATGCTGCAAATAAAAAGTACGTTGTGAAACAACTACTTTTGGTGCAATTTGGTTTAACTCCCAAGAAGAGGCCCACGTTTGGTCCGGTAACATATGTTCTGTGGGTATTGAAAAGAATGTGTATTCTGGAGTTCTTGTGTGGAATGTTTTATAAATATTGATGAGATCTTGGTAGTGGATGGTGCTGTTGAGTTCTCCTACATCGTTGCTGATTTTACGTCTAGTTGTCCATCTGTTGTTCAGAGAGGGATATTGAAGGCTCTGACTATAATTGTGGAGTCTTCCATTTTCCTTTCTGTTGTCTATTTGTTCTTTTACTTCCCTCAGTTTTTGCTTCACATATTTTGGAGCTCTGTTTGGGTGCTGCATATACTATTAGGGTTGCTTTGTCTTCTTGGAGTATTTATCATTATATAGCGTCCTTTATCATTAAATAGTTTCCCTCTCTGTCTCTCATAATTTTCTTTGCTCTTAGGTCTACTTTACCTGATAATAATATAGTCACCCTACTTTTCCTTTGATTACTATTTTCTTGATATATATTTTTTCCACCATTTTACTTTCAACTTGCTCATATTGTTATATTTTAAGTGAGTTAGTTGTAGACAGTATTATTTGGGTCAAGTTTTTTAATCCACTCTGCCAATCTTTGTCTTTTAATTGGTGTATTTATATAAATTAAATTTACATTTAATTTAACATTTGCATTTAATGTAATATTGGTACATTATGGTTTAAGTCTGTCATTTTATTTTTATATATGTATTATTTATAATTTGTGTACTATGTATAATTTGTATGTTATATGTTAATTTTTATATGTACATATACATAGATAAATATTAGTTATTGGTGTTATTATTTATCAGATCAAGAAAAATATGGAAGTCTTACCTTTTCTTTGCCATCCTCCATACTTAACACAATTGTCTTAAATATTTCCTCTATATGTTTAGAACCAAAGGAGAGAGTGTTATAATTTTTGCTTCTACTGTCAAATATGATTTTGAAAAGTGAAAAGAAGAAAAATCTATCTTGTTCACCCATATTTCTACTTTTTCTGTTGTTCTTTCTTCATTTTTCATACTCTAAAATTCCTTCTTTTATTCTTTGCTTTCTGTTTGAAAACCTTTCTTTGGCCAATCTTTAAGGAGAGGTCTGCTACAAATTCTTTTAGTTTTTGTTTTTTTCTTTTGTTAAAATTCTTGAATTTACCCTTCATTTCTGAAGCATATTTTCATTATATATACAGTTTATGTTGACAGTACTTTTCTTTCAGAATTTAAAATCTATTGTGCCACTTCCTTCTAGATTTCATGGTTTCTGATGAGAAATCCTCTGTATTCTCATTGTTTTTACCTATATGTAAGGTGTCATTTTTCTCTAGCTGCTTTCAGGGCTTTTTTTTTTTTTTTTGCCTGTACTAGTCAGAAGTTTAATTATGATGTGTCTTGGTATGGATTTGTTTGAATTTTCCATTCAAGGTTTACACAGCTTCTTGAATCTGCAGGTTTGTGTTTCTTCTGGTTAACTTTATGTGTCAACTTGACTGGGCCAAGGGATGCTCAGACAGCTGGTAAAACATTATTTTGGGGTGCGTCTGTGAGAGTGTTTTCAGAAGAGATTAACATTTGAATCAGTAGATTGAGAAGAGAACATCTGCAGTCTCCAATGAGGGTAGGCATCATCCAATCATTGAGGGTCCAAACAGAACAAAAAAGACAAAGGAAGAGCAAGTTTTTGATTCTTCTCTTTTTGAGCTGGGACATCCATCTTCCCCTGCCCTTGGATATCAGAGTTCCTGGTTCTCAGGCCTTCAGATACCAGGACTTACACCAGTGGCCTTCCAGTTATAAGGCCTTCAGGCCGAGACTGGGAGTTAAACCATTGTCTACCCTAGATCTCAGGCCATTGTTCTTAGATTGAATTATACCACTGGCTCTCGTGGTTATCCAGTTTTCAGATAGTAGATTGTGGGACTTTTCAGTCTCCATAACCATGTAAGCCAATTCCTATAATAAATCTCTTTTTATATATCTATATCTATATCTATATCTATATCTATATCTATATCTATATCTATATCTATATCTATCCTATTGGTTCTGTTTCTCTGGGGAATCCTAATACAATATCTTTCCATATTTTGGGTGTTGTCAGCCATTATTTCCTTGAGTACATATTTAGCCCCACCCTCTTTCTCTTTTTCTTCAGACCCTGGAAACATGAATGTAAGACATTTGGTTTTTGTCCCTCAGGTCCTCGAGACTCTGTATTTTTCTTCAGTCTAGGAGGTCTCTGTTGGTCAGACTAATTTGTGTTGTTCTGTCTTACAGTTTATTGACTCATTCCAGTGTTTTCTCCTTCTATTGCTGAGTCCATATTTCACTTTATATTTCACTTATTATATTTTTATGTTCTAAATTTTCCACTTGGTTCTTCTTTATATCTTCTATTTTTTTTTTTTTCTGAGACTTTCTATTTTGTTGGCTGAGGCATTCTGCTGTTGAGCCCATCCACTGAGCTTTTTATTTGGCTTATTTTTAGTTCTAATGTTCCTATTTAGTTCTTCTTTATATCTTCTATTTCTACACTGAGACTTTCTATTTTTTCATTTGTTTCAAGCTTGTTCATATTTGAAACATTTTTATCATGGCTGCTTTAAAATCTTTAACAATTCTAAAGTGGTTGCCATCTTTGTTTTGGCGTTTATTGATGGTCTTTTTTCATTCTGTTTGAGACATTCCTAGTTCTTGCTGTGACAAATAATTTTCTATTGAAACCTGGACATTTTGTATTATATTATTAACCTCTGGGTCTTGTTTGAGACTGCTCTTTTGTTTTTTTGAATTTGCTAATTTTTTTTTTTTTTTTTGGTGAGGAAGGTTGGCCCTGAGCTAACATCTGTTGACAATCTTCCTCTCTTTTGCTTAGGAAGATTCTCCCTGAGCTAACATTTGTGCCAATCTTCCTCTAATTTTTTTGTATGTGGGTCGCCACCACAGCATGTCTTGATGAGTGGTGTTGGTCCAAGCCCGGGACCCGAACCCAGGAATCCCGGGCTGCTGATGCAGAGTGCATGAACTTAACCACTACGCCACTGGGCCGGCCCCAAGCCTTCTCTTTTAATTGGTTTTAGTGGCATCATTCAGGTAGGGGAAAGGAGGAGGATCTGCCTCATTACTGCCAGGTGGAGTTAGAAGTCTAGGTTCTCCCTCAGCCTCTGTTGATACCCAAAAAGGATGTTCCTGGTTCCTGCTTGGCTAAGTTTGAACTTCTGGCCATCTATGCGTTTTCCACTGACACTGTGGTATGGATGGCCTTGTTACCACTGAGCAATTGTGAAAGATCTGACATGACCTCCTCTGATACCTCCATCTGGGAGAAAAAGGGGCACCTCACTACTGTAATGAGGGGTAGAATTCCAGACTCTTCACGTGGCTTCCATGTATTTTCTTATTTCTACCCTTTAGAGTCTTCTTATATTTGTTTTATGTTTCATGTTCAAGATTTGAAACTGTACTAGTGGGAAGAATAAGGAAAAGTACATCTATTCACTCTTCCCATAAGCAAAAGTCCTGTTTCTTTTTAAAAGAATAATCTGATGCAAGCATAATTTCTTTTCATATTGGAAGAATACGATTATCTGTTATTTTTTTTTTTAAATTTCAAGAATGAATGACAGTGAGGTAGAGTGGAGAAAACACAAGTTGGATGTCAGTCAACCACTATTGCAATTTTTGCTCCGCAACTTCCAATCTGTGTCAACTTGGCAATTTAACTAACTTCCTCAAGTTTTAGTTTCCTCATATATAAAATGAACATAAGATTAGACACCATTTAAAGTTACTTTTAACATTGAAATAATCTTATGTAAAACACCTAGTATATAGTACTATTTGGTCACCAAATAATAATTTCAATACTATTCAAATTTGTCATTAAAATTAACAAAGATAACAAGTTAGTCCTCCCAAAATAGAATGTATTTCTCTTTTTTTCACATTTCTAATATTCCTATTTTCTGTATTACATTTATGATTGTGTGTTTTCTTTGATTCCTTTCTTTCATGACAATATCTAAATTGATCTTATCCTCTACTTTTAAAAGTAGCATGATTTAATTACTTCTTTTAGTGAATCAAAGGAGAGCTAAAGAATGCAATTATTATTTTATATACATTTTTAAATGTATTAAATAATATATATTCAAATTGCATTTCTTTGAGCAGTTTTAAACTGTTGGTATTTTTTAGTTACTCTGGGGTAGAATATTGACTTTCTGTAGAATGTGTTCAACAAACAGAAATTTATTATACCAACAAAATCCTAACTAGGAACAGCAGATATCCAAGATCCATGACAATGTTTTAAACTCCTTCAGTAAATTATTTTAGAAACTCTACTTAATCACCACTTCCTTGAATTCAGTACTGAAAATAAAATTTTTGTAAAGGTGAAGCTGTATCAGAAAGACATATACTTTATAAAGTGATTTAAAAAAATATCATTCAGTCTTCATTGTTTATTTTACACAGTAATATATGAAGAAAAATGAATAAACTAACATTTAACATCTTCTACTCAACAGGTATGATTTTACATGCTTTCTATGTGTTACTTCTTATTTCCAGCAAATAGAAAAAACAATAACCATTTTAATCACAGGATTTGGAAGCCCACAAATTAAAAGTATGTTAAATATTAGAATTACTTTGAAAATTGCAGTTTGAAATTAGGAAATAAGTTCTTCTTTCTCAAGATTGCTTTGGCTATTTGAAGTCTTTTTTATACTATACAAATTTTAGGATTGTTTGTTCTATTTCCATGAAAAATGCCATCGGAATTTTGATAGGGATTGTATTAAATCTGTAGATTGCTTTGAGCAGTATGAATGTTTTAACAATATTAATACTTCCAATCCATGAGCATAGACTATCTTTTCATTTATTTGTGTCTTTTTTAATTTCTTTCATCACTGCCTTATAGTTTTCAGTGTACAAATCTTTCACATCCTTGGTTGTATTTATTCCTAGGTATTTTATTATTTTTTGATGCAATTGTTAAGTGGGGTTGTTTTCTTAATTTCTCTTTGTGATAGTTTTTAATCAGTGTATAGAAATACAACAAATTTTTGTGTATTGATTTTGTATCCTGCAACTTTACTGAATTCGTTTATTAGTTCTAACAGTTTTTTGATGAAGTCTTTAGGATTTTCTATATAAATGCAAAGAGTGATGATTTTACTTCTTCCTTTCCAATTTGAATGCCTTTTATTTCTTTTTCTTGCCTAATTTCTGTGGCCAGGACTTCCAATACTATGTTGAATAAAAGTGGTGAGAGTGGGCATCCTATCTTCTTCCTGATCTTAGAGGAAAAGCTTTCAGCTCGTCACTGTTGAGTGTGATAGTAGCTGTAGGCTTATCATATATGGCCTTTATTATGTAGAGGTGTGTTCTGTCTATACATGTTTATTGAGAATTTTTATCAAAAATGGATATTGAATTTCGTCAAATGATTTTTCTGCATCTATTGAGACGATCAGATGATTTTTATCCTTCTTTTTGTTAATGCGGTGTACCACATTGATTGTGTATGTTGAACCATCCATGCATCCCTGGAATAAATTCCACTTGATCATGGTATATGATCTTTTGAATGTATTGTTGAATTCAGTTTGCTAACATTTTGTTGAGGATTTTTGCATCTGTGTTTATCAGGTTTATTGGCCTGTAAGTTTCTTTGCTTGCAATGTCTTTGTCTGGCTTTGTTATCAGGGTAGTTCTGGCATCTTGGAAGAGTTACCTCTCTTTTACCTTGTGGAAGAGTTTGAGAAGGATTGGTAGTAAATCCACTTTCAATGTTTTGTAGAATTTGCCAGTGATGCCCTCTGGTCTGGGAGGTTTTTGATTACTGATTCAATCTCCTTACTAGTAATTGGTCTCTAAAAATTTTCTACTTCATGATTCAGTCATGGTAGGTTGTATGTTTCTAGGAATTTATCCATCTCTTCTAGTTTGTCCAATTTGGTGGCATATTATACATAATTTTATATATATATATATAATGGAATATTATTCAGCCATGAGAAAGGAAGACATCCTGCTGCTTCCATCAACATGGATGGACCTTGAAGGCATTATGTTAAGTGAAATAAGCAGACAGAGAAAGACAAATATTGCATGGTATCACTTACATGTGGAATCTAGATAAAAAGTCAAACTCATAGAAACAGAGAATAAAAAAGTGGTTGCCAGGGACTGAAGGGAGTTGGAGAAATAGAGTGAGGTTAAATTCTTTTTGGTAAAAGGTACAAACTTTCATGTATAAGATGAATACGGTCTGAATACCTAATGTATGACATGGTGACTGTAGCTAATAATGTGGTATTGTATAATTTTAATTTGCTAATAAAGTAGAACTTAAGTGTTCTCACATACATAAAGATATATATATGAGGTGAGGGATGTGATAATTAACTAGCTGGGAGGAATCCTTTCACAATATATACATATATTGAGTCATCATGATGTATAATTTAATTAAATACCTTAAAATTTATTTGTCAACTATACCTCAATAAAGCTGAAAAAAAATGGAAAATAAAAAGTAAATACAAATAATAAAGAGTTTTGGTGGCAACTTCAAAAAAAAGTGCAGTTGACAATACAGATATCATTATCTGCTAAGTTTTGAGCATGTTAATGTTAGGATATGCTGCTTGTTATATTTTCAAAGCACACGCACACATAGTCACTTTTGTACAAGTTTGTGTGTGTGTGTTTGTGTATGTGTATTTAAATACATATAACATAAAATATGCCATTTTAACCATGTTTAGGGGGCCAGCCTCGTGGCATAATGGTTAAGTTTGGGGGCATTCTGCTTCGGCGGCCCAGGTTCACGGGTTCGGTTCCCAGGAGCGAACTTACACCACTCATCAGCCTTGCTGTGGCAGCAACTCACATACAAAATAGAGGAAGACAGACCACAGATGTTAGGTCAGGGTGAATCTTCCTCAAGGAAAAAGAGAAAGATTGGTGACAGATGTTAGCTCAGGGCGAATCTTCCTCAGCAAAAAAAAAAAATTGCCATTTTAATCATGTTAAAATGTACAATTTAGTAGCACTAAGATTCACAATGTTGTGCAACTATCACATTTCCAAAACCTTTGGTCACCTTCGATGGAAACACTGTACCTGTTAAGCAATTACTCTGCATTCCATCCAGCTCCTGGTACCTCTAATTTACTTTTTGTCTCTATGAATTTACTATTCTAGATATTTCATAAAGGTGATATAATACAATACTTGTTGCTTTATGTCTGGCTTATTTCAGTTAGGATAATATTTTCAAGGTTCATCTATGCTGTAGCATGTATCAGAATTTCATTCCTTTTTGTAGCTGAATAAACTTAAATTGTTTCTACCTTTGGCTTTTGTGAATAAGGTTACAATGAACACTGGTATAGAAATATCTATTTGAGTTTCTATTTTCAATTCTTTTGGGTATATACTTAGGAATGGAGTTGCTGTGTCATATGGTCATTCTATGTTATACAGTAAGTTTAAAGAAAGTTTAAATTTAAATAAATTTGCAAACTTAGAAGAGTTCTTGGAACTCTCCTCTGGAATCCATAAAAAAATGGCTCAGTTAATTTTTGTACAGGTCTTAATTATTATCACTTGGTCATCTGAGTGTCTGGATTTACTTCATGATATCAACCTTTATTGGTAACTTGTGTTTATATCTCTTGATCAAATATCAAAAAGTAGATAGAGTAAGATGAATCACAACATCAATCTAAACACTGTTACCTAGAATCACAGAGTGTTTTGCAACAAACTTTTGAGTAAAAAGTCAGCAACTAATAATTAGTCAGGCAATAGTAATAAGCACTAGACAGAACCAGGTAACCATATAAACCAATGGTGACACCCAAAAATCTCTCTGGATTCTCTTCTTTAAAATTCTCTGTTTTATCCATATGATTAAAGGAAAGGCTCCATTCAGCAGACTCCTGTGCATTAGTAAAAGTGTCTTCAGCCAGTTCAAGGAAGGAGGGCATACTGAGGGCCAGATACTACTTTTTATATTCTACACCAAAAAGGTGGTAAACACATTTACTTGTCAGTGACATGCTGATAGTATTGAACAATTCACTATTTAGAAGTATTTTCCACATTTGTAAATGCTGCAGACATGGTGAGGAGCTGACAAATGCTATAGCATCAGATGTAAGACTCAGGGACAAGCAAAATGAGCACAGAGGAAAGTGAACAATTTCCATGAGATTGTTCTGGCTGAAGTTAATTTATTTCATGTATGTGAAGTTAATTCACATACCTCAGAAAACAATTACATAAGAATATCTCAAGGACATGAATAACAAAATTAACCTAATTGGATTATTTATAAAACTATGTATTCAACAATGGGGGAACACATATTTCTTTTAAGTGTCCATGAAATATTTACCAAAATTTTCCATATTCTGGCTCACAAAGCAAGTCTCAATAAATTACAAATATGAAATGATAAATGGTATATTCTTCACTACTGAAGAAATAATCAAATAATTAGAAAATTAGCTAGAAATTCTTGAATATTTTAAAATTAAACTTCACATTTTAAACAACTCATTAGTCAAAGAAGAAATCACAAATGAAAAAATATTTTATTCTGAATGATAATAAAATATAGGGCATAAAATTAGTAAGATGTCACTGAGACCTTGATGACAGGAAAAGTTATAGCCTCCAATTTATGTATGAACAGAGACCACAAATGGAAATAACAATGATCAATAATTTTATCTCAAGGAGTTAGGGAAAAAATAGCCAATTAGATCAAGATAAACAAGTTGGAAACATTAAAATGGAGAATGAAAACTAAGAATAGAGAACAAAAATATAATTGAGATGTTAAAGAAAACCAAGAGTTGTTTATTTTATGTCAATAAAATTGATATACTACATCAAGACCAATCAATTCAGAAAAAAATAAAAGAAAGGAGAAGAAAAGGCACAAATAACCAATACTATGAATGTAACAGTATACCCTATTACAGTTCTCACATAGAATAAAAAGAAAATTAGAATACATAATATACAAATTTATGGCAAGAATGTTAAAATTTAAGTAAATGCTCATCAAAAGACATCTACAACAGTGACAAGAAAAAAGCATACTAAACTAGTAAAGAAGTAGAAAATCTGAGTGGTGTTAAATTTATTAAATCAATTGAAACTGCAGGTAAAAACTTTTGCATATAGAAATCTGAAGATTTTCAACATGGTACTTACAAAGATGTATAAAACCAATGGTAGAGGGCCGGCCCCGTGGCTTAGCGGTTCAGCGTGGCGCTCCACTGCTAGCGGCTCGGGTTCGGATCCCGGGCACACACAGCTTCTCCGGCCATGCTGAGGCCGCGTCCCACATACAGCAATTAGAAGGATGTGCAGCTATGACATACAACTATCTACTGGGGCTTTGGGGGGAAAATAAATACATAAATAAAATCTTTAAAAAAAAAAAAAAAAAAAACCAATGGCAGAGACAAGAGTCCAGAAACAGATCCACACAAATACAGTTACTTGATTTGTGACACAGTTCAATGGCGGTTAAGTGGGCAAATATTTGATATTTTAGAAAACAGTACTGCAACTAAGTGATATTTAGTATGCAGAGAAAAAAATAATCCCTACCTTAACATCATACACAAAAATTCTTTCCAGATGGATTGAAGATCTAAACGTGAATGAAAGGTAAGGAAACAAAACTCTTAGATGTAAACAGGAGAATATCCTAATGACCATAGGTTAACAAAGTTTCTCAAAAGGACACTAGCCATGAAAGAAAAAGAATGTAGATGTTAACTTTATTAAAATTAAGAACATATGATCATTACAAAAATATCATTAAGAGTGTGAAAAACAAATTCATAGACTGGCAAGCTACAGACTGTTGAATTCCATATATTTGCATGTGTATTGAAAATAAATATATCTATGATAAATATACCTGCCATTATTTTGTATACAGAAAATATAAATAACTCCTATAATAAAAAAAAATCAGACAACAAAATAGAAATGAGTAAAAGTTGCAAGCAGCTACTTCAAAAAGAGAAAATCAAAATAAGTAAATGCTTGAAAAGGTGCTCAGTCTCCTTAGTCATCAGGAAGATGAAAACTTCATTGAGGTATTACTGGCACAACTGCCAAAATGTCCAAAATGAAAAGACAGAAAGATACCGAGCTGGAGCAAGCAGAACTCTTCTGCACTGCTCGTGGAAAGGCATGTTGGTCAAACTCTTGAGGAAAACTATTTGGCAGGATGTCCTGTGGCCCAGAAATTCTACTCTAAGTGCTTCTCAACAGAAATGAGTACATGTGTTCATCAAAAGACCTGGACTACAATAACAGCAGCACTTTTTATAATCCACCAAAACTTGGAACTACTGAAATATTCATAAACAATAAAGAGAATAAATTATTGTGTAATTATACAACTGTTACTATTCAGCAAAGAGAATGAAATAAATTATGGCTGCAAAATCATGAATGAATCTCACAAACATGGTATTGAGCAAGAGAACCTAGAAATAAAATATTTCATACTGTATGACTCCATTCATATAAAGCTCAAAAAAGGCAAAATTAATCTCTAGGGACAGAAAGCAAAATAGTTCATAGTTAATTGTAACAGGGGTAATGACTGGGGGAAGGAACTCGTGACACTGCTGTTTTATTTCCAGATCCATGCTCTTTGGCTAACACATTTCTTTGAGTTTTTGAAAATGTTTTACTATTGTTTTCTTGCTTTCTATGATGCTCTTGGAAAATCTACTTCTACCTTGTGTTCTTTCAGTCATTTGTAACGTGTTCTTTTTGTGTGGGGTCCAAGATATTTTTTAAAAATATCTTTGGGGCTGGCTCTATGGCTTAGCGGTTAAGTGCGCGCGCTCTGATGCTGGCGGCCCGGGTTCGGATCCCGGGAGCGCCCGGAGGCACCACTTCTCCGTCAACGCGAGGACGAGTCCCGCGTACAGCAACTAGAAGGATGTGAACCTATGACATACAACTATCTACTGGGGCTTTGGGGGGAAAAAGCTGAATAAATAAAATCTTTAAAAATATCTTTGGAGTCTATTAGTTCTGCTAACATGTATTGTATAGTTGACCAATCCATTTTCTCAGGTAAATTGTGGACCCCTTTGATGTGTAGAACTTCGTCCTCCTTCTATGTTCAGAGAGTTTATTTTTATTTCAGAATTTTAAATAATAGTTCTACATATGTAATTTTATTATTCTTCTCTAGGTGCTTTTCTTTTTGTATGTATGTGGAGCTATTTTCTCTATCTTTTACATTCCATTCACTCTTTATTACCCCCTCTATAATTTTGTTTTTAAATCTTGAGATATTCTCATTTATTCTCTCCATCTCAACTTATACTGTCAGTCAAACTTATTCTCTCTTTAGCACCTTGTAGTTCAAACTTATGTCTCAGATGATTTAGTTCTTTCTTTTATTTTTTTCTTAGTTCCATTAACTTTTATTTTACATTTTCCTTCTCTATGTTCATTTCTATTTTGAGTTTTTGAATTTCTAAATATAAATATTCTTTAATATCTTCATTTGGCTATTTAATGGCATTTAATTTCTGTTTTATTATGTTTTCATCTGTTTTGTAGTTGATACATAGGGGTAGTATTTTTAGCAGTGAAAACTTTGGTCCTTATTTTCTGTTTTTCTCCTTAGTATGGGCTATTTATGGATTTTTATCTGTCTTTTTCTATTTGTTTTCATAGGTATTTGGGATTTTCTGGACTTGCAACATCTGATGTATCTATGAGAATTGTTAAAAGTATGACTTGGTTTATTATTTTCTTAGCCAAAATCCATCCTCTTGTGTTGGAACCATGAAATTCAGTTTATGTGTTGAATTACCTTTTATTTGGAGGGATGAGGAGTGTTGTGATTTTTATTTTTAATAGATGAAGGGCTTGCGTTTGTTTGTTTTTCTTTTTTTGGTAGATCCTTTAATTTCTACCTCTTGCTTTCCTCTTTCCCTTTCCTGCCAAGCCTGTAGACATAACTTTGTCCTTTAATTTGCATCTCTTTTCTGCATCCCTCACACTCTCTAAGCCTCAGTAGATGGTGTTCTGATCCATTATTGTCTCAGAGTTGTTTTCAGTTATTCTTCCGCTCAGAGCTGACCCTCTCTGTGTAGGAAGTTGTCAAAATCAGGGCCACTTCCCAGACTCCACGGCGTGTTCCTTTTTCAGTGTAATCCTGTTTCAACTTTCCTCTGGAAAAGTTCCAGATTTGACTAGTAATTTCAGATTTTTATTTACCGCAAGTGAATTAACGTTTGCAACATTCTGTGTCTCCTGGTATTGCTCTAGGCATGGGTTATTGGCAGATTTATTTTCTGTCCTCTTGATATGTGTGGTTTGTACAGAATGTGTTTGGCGACTTGAATTTAGGTGGCCTGGAGTGAAGTCTATTAACCCCCTCTAGTGTCATGAGGGTCTGGGCTGTTCCTCTCATGCTGACCATGTCAGGTTGGGTAAGCAACGGAGAGTTCACTCAGGTATCAAAGAAACTCTTTAATCTTGGTGGGTGATCCGTGTGCTGATTGGCCATCTACTGTCTCCTTCCTCTTACCGTATAGTTCACAAACATGATGAAGTCTTATACTTAAACACTCAGTTTGTAGTCTTATTTTCCACAGCGCTATTCAGGTTATTCATATTTGCATTTCCTCTGGGAATAATCTATTTACTAGCATCATTTTTCTAAATTGGAGCATCTGAGGTTTTTTATTGATTAGTCAGAAATAATTGCTCAGTAAACTTCTCTTGCATTTGTTGCACATATTTCTATAGCAGTGTGTATCATCAAATTATGGTCCAAAGTTTTGAGGAATCAAGTATTAAAAATGAGGCAATTATATATATATATATATTATTATATGCACATTAAGACATTTTTAGATAGTATGACAAATCTTTAAATAAAAAATATCATATAATATTTATAAAAATGCTGTAGAGTACCTTACTGCATAATTACTCATATTATTCTGATAAGGAAACTAAAGCTGAAATTTTAAAAAGTATTTGGTCATGATGCCAACTATGTTAATGACGAATGCTATTCATTCTTTCCTTATAATATTCCATACACCTGTTAGATATTGTGTAAACATGATGTTACTATTCCACGAAAAGCCTGTTAAGAACATATTATTTTTTATATTTTATACCTTGAAACTCAATGAGATTAAGGAATTTACCAGAACTGCACAGCTAGTAAGTGGCAGAGTTAGAATTTGAGCACAAGTCTACTAGCATCAAAAGCTTTTGGTCTAAATAGGTACATTATATTCTCCTGATTAATGGAAAAAGAAGCTTCAGAGTTTAAAAATGCTTTTAATGTGAAATGAGGCTTATCTTAATTTACTAGAAGCAAATGTATTTGTTTTTCTTTTATTGCTATCTTCTGTAAACCCATCCTTTGTACTTTTAAATGGACCTCTTGTTACCTGTGAACTGTTCTTCCAAAGCCAAAAATAAATTAAAACTACCTTCAAATCGTAATTGCCTCAGAAGTATAATCTATACAATAAGGCCAATAACCCTGACACACTTCACAAAGCTGCAGAAAGAGAATGAAAATAAAAATGTACATACAAACACAATTGTAAAGCTCTTGTAAATAAAATACAGCTACATAAATGCAAAATAACTGTCATAATTATAATTGCTTTTGAACACTAGCATTTCAGAATGCAGGTATTGGTAAATACCTCTCCTCTTTGTGAATTCACATTCACATTAGAATAGATAATTGTGTTTTCCTTGGTTAGATGTCAACAGTGAATCAGAAGAATGGGGAGCTGGCTCTTGATTACAGTACATGTGTTGTTTGAAGAAAACCAACAGAAATGTCTCTAAACCTTCTGATCTTACTTAGATGACTTCATGTTTCTACTGTTGATCCTATCTTCTCTTTGCTGCTCTAACTCTAAGATAGCATCCAAAGTCATTTTTTTGAATAAACAAAGTTCACCAAGACCTAGAATCACTTGTCTTCTGACTTAACTCTGCACATTCACTCAGCCTCCAGACTAAAGGTTCTTTACTGTCCCTAAGCCTCTTGTTGCCCTTTCCCTCCTTTAAGCTTTTGTTTGCCCTTCTTCTTGCTAGACTTCTTTTTCCATCATTGCCTTTCTCATAACATTTCTTCGATACTGCCATGAAGTCTTTGCCGATATAGCCCTTTCTTAGGAATATTTTCTTTTTGCCAATGTACAGCACTCTTTGTCTCCATTAAAACCCTCACCAAAATGTATCTTCTATTAGAGTTGATCACCTAAATCACTTCTTCCTCCTGATAACTTGAGAGGAGAGTGCTGCCCTATTGTTTTTTATCTTTCATAGTATTACTCAGTACAGTGGTGTGAACAGAGACATGCCCAATATATGTTTAATAATTGAGAACAGCCCAAGACTTATCTTGGGAAAATGGGAGAGGGAAGGCTTTTTCTTTAAATGTAAGTGACTTGAGATAGTGACTTGAGATAGAATTTTCCCCAGGACTTTAAACAATGACAGAAAGAAAAATGAAGATTCTCATTCTTGATTTTCAAAGAAAAATCTCAGGTGCACACACACATACATACACCGTAAGGTCAGTTTTATTGATGTAAGTACTTAGTATATATGTAAATATCTAATAATACTTTACTGGAATTAAATTGAATAAGCTCTAGTGCCTTGTCTATTCTCACAATTATACTAAGAAAGTTAACAAACTATATGTAACTCTACAAAAACACATAGAAATGCTAGATAACTTATTTTAAAAATTTATTCATAGCTGAGTATAAAAAGAATGAAAAGAGATCTCCAGGTATCAGACAAAAGAAAACTTGAAGACAGCACAATCAGCTTCCAAACTAATGTAGAGAAAGGTTGGGAATTAATTGGAAATATTTATTTCCCTAATGAATTAATGTTCATGTAAGGAGAGAAAATTTGGCCTTAGATACATGCAGAGTGGGGATTTGAAACTGAAACCCCAACAAAAAGCTAAAGGCAGAAAGATCTGTCCTCTGAGGGACAGAAAGTCTAAAAGGAGCCACAAGGAAGCTTTTCCCTGCCTCAGGTAACGGATAGTAAAAGAAATCTCCCTAGAGAAATATAAATTCCAAGTGGATGAAAGCAAACTTTGCATTACTCACATGCTTTGGAACACCCAAGCTGAGATATTATTCTAAAAACTGGACCCAGACCCAATTTCCCAGGACATTCAACAGTGACACTGCACATCCACGCTTTAGAAACACTTTTATAGCCAAAGAGGAGGGGCATTGAAGAAGAAATCACTGGTAAATATGACTTTATATCCACTTACAGAAATTACGGATTAGATGACTAGATGGTTGAGTAATCCATCAGGAGGAAGAATCATAAAACACACCAAATTTGAGATTGAACACTACCAAAATTAAAAAATAGCACATTTATAACATAAAGCACTATTAAATAAACATGCTTGATATAAGGAAATAGAGAAATAGAGGATACTGAAATAATGATATGGCAAGGAGTGTTGTGGAAAAAGAGGCGGATTTGCAAAGGAAAACAATAGAAGTTGGGAAAAACCAATCATTGAACTTTTAAAAATCAATGAGATTGAGAAATCTGGGTGAAGGGTATACCTCTATCTCTGTACTATATTTTGCATCTTCTTGTGAGTTTTAAATTTAAAATAAAATTATAAAAAATCAATGAGATTCATGATGTGATGTAGCAGCATAGTAGTCGCAAAATTTGATAAAATTGCATACAAAGCAAACAACAAACCAGCCTCACCCATCACTGCAGAGGCAAATATTCTAAAACATTAACAGACAGAAGCCAATAGCACTCTGGATCCCCATGGGATCCCTGCAGAAAACAGATGGTACACACAGAGGGTTTACTGGACTAGAATTTAATCAATGGACTATTTCCAGAGGTTTGGAGAGTGTTAAAATACCAACAAAGTATGTTTAGCACCCAGGGCCACATACTAGTAGGAAGCTAGTAAGAGCCCTAAATCTTACTGGAAACCTATAAGACACGTAGCTACGGTAGAAAGGCTGCCCAGCAGGAGTTATAGGAATTGAGAAATGTGGCCACAGATTTGCAGAGAAGGAGCTGGGTGAATAACCATCCTCTGATTTCCTATGGATGTGGAAGGCAGAAGACAAGAAGCCTAGACTAACCAGAGAGTAGTCAGCCTCCCAGGGCACAAAGTAGAGCAAAGAAGGAGAATGGATCTGTAAGCACAAATGGAAAATCAGCAGTACAGTCCACCTTTTTTGCCCTGCAGCATCGATCTTGTTCTTTCTTTAGGTGTAAAAACACAATTTCAAAACATATGGAACAAATCTCATCAAAACCCATCAATTAATGTTTCATATTAGGATGACATTAATCCCATCATATTCTCTCCCTCTTATTGAAGTCTGCATGGCAGTACTATCACCAGTGCTCTTCATATAACTTAGCAGAAAAATAGGAGAGAAGAAAATATTTAAGTAACACAAACATAACCTCTACAGTCCCTGCTTGTGTAGATTGCCACGAAGCCCAGTTGATAATCACAGCTGCCTTCACTCTCTCTGGCCAGTCCAAGATCCAAGTCCTTAGAAGCAGTGTTCTTTTTGTGGGGGGGTGGGGGGTTTGCCACAATTGACCTTTATTACTTTTTTACCTTTATTGCTGAATATGAGAGCACTCAAAAGTTGCTCCAATAAATCCCTCAGGATATGCACATAATCCTTGTTTGTATCCACTGTGAAGCACCCATCCTGTTTCTCCATGATAACCATGATCAATTGCCATGTTAGATGCTCCCTTCTCTGCCTCTTAATTTGGTGGCATGAAAAACCCCAAATGGTCAGACTCCATTCTCAAAATTCAATTTACTGAAACTATGACTGTGTTCAATGGTGGCAGGATTCCCTCATCAGAACCTTTGAACTCATCAAGCCCTTGGTTGAGCGGACAGTAAGCAAAAAAATTTCTAACATGTATCAGATGTTTTAGTGAGAGGTAGAGCTCCCACCTACACCTCCTGTTATTCTAGCTATGGGGAAACAGTACCAGATACTGGATGCTGGTTTAAGATTCATATCGTATCTTGGAGGAAATCTCCTCACCTTCTCAGGGTGTTGTCTTGCAACTAGCTTCCTTTTTTACTGATCTGTTCATGGTAAGGAAATACCAGAGAATTCCATAGGGCTGAGCCCATAGTTAAACCTCCTTATCCATGAAATGAATATCTTAGTAAGAGGTGATCGTTTGTGCAATTCCATGACATTTATGAGGCAGAATGTTGGTGCTGGCAGAAGTCCTGTGTGGTGAAAACCTAATCACTTTCAAAATAAGTTTATATTTCCCTAAAGAAAAATCAGTCTTCTCCATAAATACAGGAACCAGAACAATCAACTTTCTATCGAGTGGTTTGTATGTCTCCCTAGCAGAACAGCACCAATCAGAGGCTCAGTTTTGGCCTTTTTTGGGAGTTTAGACACTCAGCAGTGGTGTCTACCAAATCATCTCCAATTCAGGGAATTCCAAGTTTTTCAGCTCAGGCAATACTCCATTTCAGATGCATTGGCCATTTTTCCCATGGACCCTATCAGTAAGCACCAGGGTGTTTGATTATAGCTAATACTACTGTATTATATACTTGAAAGTTGCTAAAAGAGTAGATTTTAAATGTCCTCACCACAAAAGAAATGGTAATTATGTGATATGATGGAGGTGTTACCTAATATGATAGAGGGAATAATTTTGCAATATATAGTGTATTAAATCAACATGTACACTGTAAACTTACACAGTAGTATATGTCAACTCTATCTCAATAAGGCTGGAAAAAAATAAACAAATAATAAAGAACAATGGACATTCACAAGATGGATCATCTTCTCCACTGATTATTGAGACCTTCGCTACAGTGGATACCCTCTAGTGGATGTTTATATGGAATACGCTTATTTTTAGAAGCTATGTCCATTCTAAGTAGTCTGTCCACATACGAGTCCCTCAGATCTCCTTGTCAGCTGTTTTTATAGTTTTGTCTTTTTTGAGTCACTAGAGAACTATGGATCAAGGTAGGTCCATTAACCGATATCATATTTCCTTCCACGGAAAATGGACAAACAGATGTATTGCCTGAAATTCTGTTCACTTGGTGGATGTTCTTTCAGTTCTATCTCTGAGGGCCACCTGTGAGTGGAGCTATAGAAGTGTAGAGGACATGAACTTCCAGCTGCTGATATATGGGCAAAATATGTATAAACCGAGCTCATAGATTTTTTAAATTTTCTGTTAACTAGTATATTAGTCAGATTTTTCTGTAATAAAATTGCACAACGAACAAACCAAAAATCCCGTAAGCTTGCATTAACAAATATATTCCTCACTCAAGAAATGAGTGATCTGACTGGGGTGGTAGTGCTGATTACATAGCTTTGCTCACTTAGTGAAAATTCATTGATATTTATAATTATGATGTGTACAAATTTCTGAATGAAAGTTAAATTTCAAAAAGAATAGTTCTGCTTTAAATGTCATGAATAAGCATAACAAACAGAAGAAACAGAAAAAAAAACCATTGAGTTAGCTCCAAAAAGAATTCACCCATGTAGTTTGAAAGCATATGTTTACTGTATTATACTCATGGAAAAAAATCAGAAATGGCATTAATTGGAAATGGATATCCCACAAATCCGACAATTATTTAATTGTATTATTCTCTAGCTAGATTAATGCAAAAATTTCAAAGGAAAGGGCAATGTAGTCAAATAGGTGATTTCCTAGCGAAATGGTAAAACAAAACAAGGGATTCTTTCATATTGTTGTCTCTAATGACTCTATGCTCTGTGCTCTGCATGGTGGTGCCAGATCAGGGCACAAGGGCACCAAAATCAGCTTAGGGTCTGCACACCAAGTCACACGCCCTCATGTGGATCTGATTCTGCCCACTAGGGAGAAAGGGATCATTTTTCTAACTCACACTAGGTATCTTAAATTCTAGCAGAACCCATGATCTTTACTCACTATTCTGTGAGTCTAGTAGAAGACTCTAAAATGAACTGTTCCTTTTCCATCAACAAGAATGGAAACTTTTGAATAATAAAACTATAGTGTGGAGGGATTTTAGAGCTGATTCATCTGTGATTTGGAAATGTTGTCTTTGCCTGTTTGTAAACTGTTCTGAGGTCCTAGGGAAGTAGTAGCAGCATGGAGCAAGAGGAATTGAACAGTTATACAGCCAGTTGGCCACAGCAAGGATTGATCAGAAACTTGAGAAACTGTAAAAGATATAAAATGTATATCTTTGTGGAATAATTTGTCTTTAGGAGGTTAAACTTCAAAGTAGAACAATTTTCATGGTTCTGGGGAAATCCTACACATTTGTGCTATTCTTTTCCTTATAAATAATATGTTTATTTCCAAAAAGTGAAGTTGGAATGGACTTGAAAACTACCATAAAAAGCAATTGATGAGAGGATATATGGAAAAAATAAGGAAGGAGTTCCATTTATTTTGACTAGCCAATTTATTGGAAAAGTAAGCATTTTTTAATAACATTAGATCCCTATGCACTGGCTTTCCTTATTTTTCATCTCCCCCTGGAAAGTCAGTGCTGATCAGGCACTGAGGAAAGGAAAAAGATTTGGATTTTTATTTGGGAAAAATATGAAAGAGACCACGTGGCACACCAAAGGATGTAGGGATAAACTGAACCAAATTAAGTGAAGAATCAGGATGACAGTACTGTAAAGATACCACATGTGTGACAGGCCAGAAGACACAGAGAAAAGGGTATGCATAGGGTAAGAATGACCTGAAAGCATATTAGAGCAAAGAGAATGATTTATAGACCCATGGGGCTGGCATGTGATGAGTTAATCTGCCTTGAAAGATCCAAACCAAGTGTATGAATTCAGATGTAACTTACCATTAATTTGTAGTCAGCTACTTCTCTCTCAAAACTTGGTCGCTTGAACACTGGCTATCAAGTCAGATAGATCACAATTTAACCCTCTTAACTCTGAGTCAGGGACATTTTACCAGTTGGTTATAGTTTAGAAATGTCTAGATTCTTAAGAGGTAATTGGAAAAAGTAAACCAGAATATTTCATAAGATCCAGACAATACATATAAGTAAATAAGGAACTACAAAATTTAAAAGATTGCATCCATGTAGATGACGACTAATAAAATGTCAGCTACAGAATTGTGGGCTCATCCTGGATTTAGCAGACAAAGGTATCTAGGTTAAGAAGAGAGAGTTTCTGGAAAGAGGGAGAATGCACACTTTTGGAATGGATTCAAGTAAATTGCCCTGGGGCTCACTTGTGGTTCAACTGAAGGAGATGAAGAGACTTGGAAGGTGGAAGTAGAATTCTTCCCAAAATTTGGTACCATAGACCTTCCTTTATTGCATTATTGAGCAGAAATGCATAAGATGATTCAGTCTAATCTGCCTTTTTGCATATATAGAACCAAGGAATTTGCACGATGAGGCATTCTCCAATGGGCCATGTTCCACTTAAATTCCCAACACCTCATATAACACTCAGCTTACAAATTTTCCTTAAAAGCAAAAATTATCAATCTGAGGTCATGGATTTTAGAAGCTGCAGCTGTTATAAAGAAGACTTGATGGTGGTGATCATAGAAGCATTTCTGTTTTAGACAAATCAAGTATACCACCAACACAGAGAGACTCATTACTCACTTGTGAAATATTTCCACGTTGAGAGTGACTGGAGGCAGAATTAGATAGCCAAACATCTTGGGAGGCCTCTTTCAAGGAGCAAATATCCAACAAAAGACTACAGTAAGGTCTACGTTAATTATCAGGGAACAATAATGTGGAATAATTAAGATTAATTAGTAGGAAGTACTAACATAGATTAACAAAAGGAAACTACCATCAACTAGCCATACACTAAGTGTCAGAAATTGTGATCTCACATCCATTGTCTCACTGAATCATCTGAACACGGCTGCTCTGGTTTAGTCCCAACAGCATCCCTGCAAGTTTTGGTAGTATTATTCACATTTTACAGATGAAAAAACTGAGCCTGGATAGTTTAAAGAGTTTGCCAAGGTAACAGAGAGCATATATGACAGCACAGTGGTGTAAAATAAAGCCTGTCTCCTTCAAAATCCCATCTACTTTTTTTTAAATGATATCATACAGCACTTTCTTGATTGGAGTGTCTTCAGTAGTGTGTGTTCTCACTCCCACAGGCATATACAAGTTCAGTGTTAGCATACCTTCTTAACTGCTCTTGCATCAGGGTAATATCGGAGTTGGCATTTCTTGCACACACACCAGCTGGCAGTAAAAGGAGGAAGCCTAGGAACATGCTGGGTGGTAAATGAAAACCATTTTAGGTTTAAAAATTCTCCAAACACTGCAATGGCAGTCTGTATGAATGAAAAGGTTGTTCTTTGCTTCTTCGTACTGCCCCTCTTCCTGGTCATAATCCTTTCTAGCCTGGGTCGAAAGCTATTTATTTGAACTCTGCTCCACTTTGATTAGCTCTGCCCTTGTGCGTGTTCATCATCTGTTAATCACAGGCATGGCTACTGGCCCTTGGCCACTCATTCTTTACTTGCTTTGCAGAAAGACAAAGCAAAAAAAAAAAAAGAGCGGGGGAAGAATTCAATGAGCATCTCTAGTTCCTTTATTAATATTAACTCTGGGAGGTAATAGGACAAGTCAAATTCATGCACCTGCTAATTGGTCCAGGCAGAGAGTCCACATTTCTTACTTAACAACACTTGGTTATGCAGAAAAAGTTCATATTTCAGCAGGACTATAATCAATATATCACCTATATTAGCCTCATGTCAACACACAAGGGTTCATTATTAAGCAGATTCTGAAGGGTTCACTGAATATTGCACTTTGAAATGTGTGTCTAGTGCCTGAGAGCAATTTCCAACTTGTCTTCTGGGAACTAGGACACACTTAAAAGGATTTAGGAGTAGAAATCTTTAGCTTAAGAAAATCCATTTCAGCAATTCGCACATTAAGGAAATGGGAAATGTTTCTTTACCAATTTCACTGCATTTGATGAGGGAATCCTCCAGTAAAACAAAGGCAATTTTACTTTAGTTATTACAGTAATAGACATATAAGTGGGCGCTTTGTCTTCTCCCACCCTCTCGCAATTATGACACTGCACAATCCATCATGGCCGTTGTTTATTATAACTTCATTCCAGGAAGAGTAACAGTAGCCAATGCCTACTGAGCACTTAGTGGGTGTCAGACTTTTGCCAAGAACTTTAAAATGCTTTATGTTATTTAGTCCTCATAACAAAGGAGGTAGTTGCTATCACTATGTGTAATACATAGTCATGAGAATTTGGAGAGGTTGACAGTTCTGTCCAAATTCACATAATTAATATGACCCAAAGCTTGGATTTTAATCCAAAAAGTCTCACTCTAAAATCCATACCCTTAATCTGTAAGCTATATTACCAAGAGGATAATGCTAATAGTTAACATTTTTGTGTTCCAAGCACTGTGATAGTGTTTTACATATATTAACTCATAATTTTAAAAAAACTTAGAAACATGAGTTTCAACAGCAACAAAAGAAATGCACAGATCAAAGATTTATTTAAATCATCAGTGAAGGGACCAGTAAAAATGATAGAACTAGTTCCAAGAGCATTTGAGGAGGAACTGGGGAATTGCAGCATTAAAAACTAAAAGAATGTTAGAATAATAAAATTGGTTAATCCCACATAAGGCAATAAAAATATAATCTTGGGTTAAATTAAATATAAACTGAAAAGAAATTTATAAGTTAACGTGTAACTTCACAATGCTGAGCTCTAATCAAATAGTAAATTATAAAATCAGACCCACGTACATTCTCCGAGAGAAACAAATAATCTTTTATTGGGGCTGCCAAATGGTACTATGATCTGATATTTTAAGGATATGTGTCTATCCATCACCACCTTATTTCCAAACTTGCGATAATTTTTCTTAAGAATTTTCAGAAGTCATGATGATAGAATGCATTTCTGTCACTTAAAAATTCTCCAAAAGTTATATTCTTCTGTAAAATTGAAAGACTGCAGAATCTAGATGGAACTTGGGTTAAGCCGTTAAGTAAATCAAGTTAATATCTGACCATGTGATTTATTTTTCTCATTATGCATTTACTAATATGGTACTTAAAATTCCACAGATTTCTATTTTTTTTAATTTTAGTGTATAAGTTTGTAGGAAAATTCTCTAATAAGCAAATATTCATTAGAGTATTAGAATAATCATTCATTTAAACTTTGAATAATAGAGGTGGCTAAAAACGTACTAATTGTATTCACTAATTATAATATCTTAGATAAAATTTGAAAACCAGTGAGAGTAATGCTTCATTTATGTGTTACTTTTCAATAAACTTGTCTCTCGTATCAATCATGTAAAATAATGAACACAGATGTAATTGCTGTCGAAATATGAAAGAAATCATGTATATAGTCTCTAGGGTAAACCTGCCACCAAGATAATGCACCACAAAACTTATGTGGTTCATTTACCAAGAATCATCTAGTCTTCACTAACAGGCACAAAAATTTGATCATGTTAATATAGCAAGATGAGGTCAGTTTTACAATGGAAGCCTGACAGAAGGGCATACATAACTGATGAGATCAGTTTTTCAATGGTAGACTCATAGAAGAGCACATATAACCAGGCTTATAAGGGGCCGTGATTTAAGTTCAGACTGCCATTTTCATCACTCCACATTAGAAATGCAGTTTTTGGGAATTTAAAAGTCTATCCTTTGGCTCATACTTTCTCTCTCCATGTGGAGCAGGAGAGTTGAGAAATCACATTACAGTTCAAAGGTGCTGGGTAACAGAGGCTTCAGAACAAAAGCTAATGGCTATATGTTTAAAATATCTGCCTGCTTCAGGGTGTGAAGGCCTGATGCCTCCACTTACACTGCAACCTCACCTCTCCAGGACACTCCTTGGAGACACACTTGCCAACTTGGCTATTAAAGGTCTACTCGCCCTTTGCTTGCTCATTACTTTTTTTTTTTTTTTTTTTAAAGATTTATTTATTTATTTTCACCCCAAAGCCCCAGTAGATAGTTGTATGTCATAGTTGCACAGCTTTCTAGTTGCCGTATGTGGGACGCGGCCTCAGCGTAGCCAGAGAAGCGGTGCGTCGGTGTGCGCCCGGGATCCGAACCCGGGCCGCCAGCATCAGAGAGCACGCACTTAACCAGTAAGCCACAGGGCCGGCCCTGCTCATTACTTTTTGAAATGGTTTTCTTTTAGCTAAATAGCTGACTGTGACCCATAAGTTAAAGTCTATTCTTACTTTGAGCAGGCACCTTCTCTTTTGCATGAGTGTAGCCATTAGAGGTTAAATCTTAAGGGCAAATACAGGGGCTTTGAAGGATATTCTCCATTTACAGCTCTTAACTTCCATTTCATTGATAAACTGATAGCAAGAAGAGATGGAAGCATTCACCTAAACTGATTGTGTAGTAGAACGCAGTTTTCCTAGAACAATGCTTTTTTAACCACTGCTCCCATACTGTTCCATAGCAACCCCTTGGTAGCATGTAATACTAATTTTCAACTGTTAAAGGCATAAAATGAATACATTTTTGAGCTCAGTTTTTAAGCTGCTCTTCAGCTTATAGCAATATTGAAGATCATTACTGTTAAAAATTGGTAGGAAGGTAGAAGGAGCCAAGCTAATGGCATTGGCAGCAACCTGTATGTTAAAGGTCAATCAGGGCATTAAAATGAAAATTTACCAATGATTTGAATGGAAGTAGTTACTGTTACTTCTCCATTCTTCCTGACCAAGGCCTGCAGTGTTAGAATAGGTTTGTCATTGATCAAATATAAAATATTTTGTGTGATTTAGAAGACCCTCATTATCCTGCCCTCTGTGAAGTTCTCCTAGCCTCCCTTTTCCTCATATTCCATCTCACACTCAGAACCACATCCATTTCCCCAAACTCATAACATTGTTTACAATTCCACACCTGTCTACACCTCCAGGTCTGATTGGCATTCCTTTCTACACCTTGTCCACTTGGAAAACATTTTCTAATCTTTCAAGATACAGAACTCAAGTGTCCCCTCCCCTGTAAACACTTTCCTATCACATGCCCAGGAAGATTTATTCATATTCAACTGTGTGTCACTCTGCACCCTTACAAACTTCTATTATGTTACCTCTATATCTCACTATGTTTCTCCCTCTCTCTCTCTAAAATAAATAAAATTAGTAAGGCAAGTATTAAGGGCACAGATTAATATTTATTTCCCAAACACAATATAAATCCACAATAAATTGTTGATGAAACAATAGAAATCTGAAAGACAGAATTCTATTCATTGCTTTAACTTTTCTTCTTTGTGCTCCCTGAATTATCTTCCAGAGAGTTATGTTAAGCTTTTGCGTTTTTTTTTTTTTTGTCCGTTGTCCTTATATTTCTGTACACACTATAGAGCTCTTCGCTCTCAGTGGGCACACAATCAAATATTATGACTGATATAATAAAAACAATTGCACATTGCATTTCTTTCTCTGTTCGTCTCAAGAATACATGCTAGAGAATATCGTTTGCAACTTTGCTGCTTCAGATAACAGCCCCTGAGGGAAACAGACAGAACATTGATCATTAGTGGTTCTAATTGCGCCATACTGTACATTGGTATCTCAGATAAGGTCAATTTTGTTCCTGAATTTTATTTTCATTATGAACTGTGCTGAAAATAATGCATTTCAAAGTGTTAAGAAAAATCATTTATAACTTGGAAATTGGACTAAAGGTGATCAACATGGGCACAGGTGCACCTAAGAATTATCATTTATTGGAATGTACTTTATTTAAATTGCTTTTTATTTTTTATTAGAAACCCCAGGCATAGTGAAGTTGCATGTTAATTTGTCATCTTTTTTCTAGTGGAAATGCAAATGCCGGACACAGAAGGTAATCCTGAGGGATAAGTTTTATTGCCCTACAGGATATGTAACCAAGTGATCTTATCTCATTCTTTCATTCTTTATTAAATTGCCTATAAATACTTAGTTCCTTAACTGTTTTTTGAACCACCTCTCCCTTTTCACTATTTATATCATTAATAAGTTGAATAACATCTTTGACAAGTGTTTATTTTGTATTTGTAGAAGAATTATTTTTTTTTTAACTTTTGAAACTATACTTTAAAACCCCTCATTTTGTCTGGGACCTGTTAGTCAGGACAAAGGGCAAAGTGTTCAGAATGGTGTCCTCACTCATTTATCTACTTTTAGTATATTGCAATGTTTTGCAGCTTTTATATTCCTGGTTAAATTAATTTACAAATTATAGAGTCTAATTTCAACTAAAATAGCCTTACAAAATAGACACGTAACTTCAAAAGATACCTGCAAGGAAACTGTAAATTAAAGATCATATTAATAACACAAGCTAAACCAAGAATAAAAATAGGCAGAGCTGACACTCCTAATTCTAATGTGAATTCTTCACTTCAAACATAGTGGTTAAAAAAAAATGAGGATCTAAGCAGATATAACAAAAAGTCAGGAAAAGTACTTAAAATTATAAAATCTACTTGAAATATGGATACAAATCCATAACCACCATTATTAACAAGAACCTTACCTAATTAAATATGGTGTAAATTATTCCTTGATAAGGGTTATTTTTCATATATGACAATTATTAAAAACAATATCAAAATAACCTGAACTTACAATCAGCTCTTTGAAATGCTGTATCAAAAATGTTAAATCAATATTTTCAAAAATCATTGAGCATTAAAAAAATGTATATTTATATGTGTATCACATATATACAAAGTAATCATATACATATATGAAATCAATGTATATATACACACGCATTCAAGCTAAAAGAACTTTTGAACTAAAAGATATTAATTGCTTTTGAGCCAGCCCTGATTGCCTGGTGGCTAAAGTTTGGCACTCACCACTTTGGCAGCCTAGCTTTGCTTCCCAGTCGTGGAACCCTGCTACCTTTCTGTCAGTTGCCATGCTATGGCAGTGGCTCACATAGAAGAAGTAGAATGACTTACACCTAGGATATACAACTATGTCCTGGGGCTTTGGGGAGGAAGAAAAAAAAAAAGAGGAAGATTGGCAACAGATGTTAGCTCAGGGCAAATCTTAAAAAAAAGACATTAATCACTTTAAAACATTTAATTTCAGTTTTATTTTATCATTTTAAAATTTCTTTTGTGCACGTTTTGTAAGGTTTATTGCATATTAGTGCAACATTACAGGGATATAATATATAAATAAATAGGCATCCATTGGGTTAGCCTAAAGCTGTGTCTGTTGGTTTACTATACTGACAGAGTGTGCTTCCATAAGTTTGTAGACAATTTCTCTGAGGGATTAGTGTCTATTCTCAAAATAGGGCAAGACCACTGAGATTGAAATCCAGTACAGAATGGGCCCTAGACGAAGAGTTATAGAAGACTCAGAAGACAACACCATGGTCCGCACAGGGGAGGTTGATGGACAGAAAGTGATAGCATTGGAGGCAAAGCACATGCCAGCTGTTACTAGGCTCCCTTATATTTTTCTTATTTCCATCTGTCACATATCTCACCTCGTGGTCCACCTAGCTACCAGAGCAGATGGTGTTTGTCATTTTCTTCCTAAAACTCTGCATTCCCACACTGTATATCAGGCAGGATAAAAAGAAAAACATCCAAACTCTTAAGGATGCTATAAACATTTTGTTTTGTTTTAATTTTAATTTTGGTTCTCCTCATCTTTGTGACATTTTTTCTTACCATGCCCCTGATGCTTTTCTACAACTAACAAGAAAACTATGGTTCTCCCATCCAAAAAGCCATCTCATGCTTCCAGGCCTGACTCTATTGTCATATGCTGTTTCTCTGTTAAATATATTTCTCTATTCCCTTTACATTTGCCAACTTCTAATTTACCTTTCAAAACTTGGTTTCAATGTTTCTCCATCAAACTTGTGGGGGTGTATATGTGTGTGTTTCAAAAACATTTTCCAAATTAAGTCTGGAGATCAGTGAAGAGGCTTATGTTGAAGATAAACTTTTGGGAATCATAGGGAGAGTGGTTTAAGTTGAAAATGTGTAGATTGAGAGGGGTTAAGACCAAAGTGTTTTAACATTTAGGAAGAAACAGAAAGAAGAACCATTAGGAGAAAATGAGAGGAATTTCTCAGAGACATAGAAAATCCAGGAGAAGGTAAAAGAAGGGACTCTTTCAAGAAGGAGGGATGATCCAGTACTAGCAAAGCACCAGAGAGGTCAGGAAATGAAGACAAATCTCAAAATATTTTGAAAATGAAATTTATTGGTGACTTTCCTAAAAGCAACATCTGTACTACAGTGGACTAATAAGTAAAGGAAAGGGGAAGATGTAGAAACTAAATATGCAAACTAATTTTCAACTTCTTGAGTAAGAAAAGAACTAAATAAAGCAAGGGATGGAGTCAAGGGTGGAAATAAGAAAGCGCTTTGCTATTGTTGTTTTTCTAAAAGTATAAAAGAACTGAGATTTTTCTGAATTAAGGAAAAACAAAGCGTATGTAAAGAAAGAGATGGATATAGAAGGAACTGTAGACATGAAGAAAGGAGATGCACTAAAGAAAGTGAGGAGAATGTAAAAAAAATACTTTTCTACTAGGACAGAAAGAAAAGAAGGATGGAAAGGCTAAGTAGAGAAATTGGAAGGTGTTCCGTCATAAAAACTTTGATTCTCTCAAAAAACTTTGTCTGATTTCCACACCTATTCGTGAGTATTCCTATAAAATTTTTCACTTCCTCCTTTCTATCATCTCTTCTTGAATATAATTTTTTTCTAGTGTACTCTAAATGCTAATTCTTGATTAATGCATCTTCACACACAGCCCCCTCCTTCAATTAGTTATGAATTACCTGGGGTATTCCACTGTGTCATGTTTGTCCTCACATGTTAAGCACCATGCACAGTGCCTGCCATATTTCAGGTTCCTAATTTGAGCTTTCTTTCTGGAATTATAAATTTTAGAATATATAATTTATATTGCAATGCGTGACATATGTTATCAACGCTGTTGTGATTCTGAAAAATCAGATATTTGCAGCTAGACCTCTCAGATACTAAGTGGTTTAATTTTATCTATCTATCTATCTATCTATCTATCTATCTATCTATCTACCATGTATCTATCATCTATCCATCTATCCATCCATCCATCCATCCATCCATCCATCCATCCATCCATCCATTTGTAGATGAAGGAATCCAGACATCTAGGTCCCTGGGCTCCTGAGAGGTATTTTCAGGACAGCTCATCTGACTTATGAGTAAAGTCTAGTTCCTATCAGGTATGGAACCATGTTGGGACTCATGGCAGGCTACTCCAAAATATTTCACAATAGCAAATTATTTTGAATTAAAGTTATTTCAGGAGCAAAAGGGCATTCTGACCCTCCTGTCTCTGTTCCTCCTGAAAGCAGGAAATAAATCTCCTGTGTAAAAAATGTCTCCCTGCATCTTTATCATACGAGCTAGGGAATTCAGCACTGAGAATCGTGTATAAACAAACCCTGTTGCCTTGATTCATTTACCACCTCAAGCCTAAACTCTGTTTAAATTCCTCTCTTTATTACATACCCCAAACCTAAGTTTCTTTGTCTTATCATTCCTCAAAAATATATTGTCTCTTTGTGTAAAAAGATATAAAAGCAGCCTGCTTTGCCCATCTTGAAGAGCATCATTTTTACAATCTCCAATACATACGTATGAAATTGAATCTTTTTCCTGTTAATCTGGTCTTGTGTCAATTTTATTATTAGTCCAGCCATAAGAACACAAAAAAGATACAATGGGTAATTTCCTCCTCCTCAACAACCTCAAAACTTGACTTCATTAATACACACTCCTGTCAACTGAGCTAACTGGACCATCCTTAGATAACCAAAAGTCAATGCCCATTGACTTAAAAGGAAAACAAAAAAAAACTTTCCTAAATCAAAAGATAATGTAATGAGAAAGGGTGAATGAATGAAATATTTGTTTGAAATTGGAGATCTCTGGCCTGTGAGAATGAATATCATTATCTGGAAATCAAAATCATTAAAATACAGTTAAGAACATTGGTGAGAAAATAAAAGAAATAATTTAAAAATAGCTTCCTAAATAAAACCATTTTCCCTCAAAGCACAGCTATTTAAAGGAAACTGTGAAACAGTGCTTGGTTCAAAGATTTTCATGCACATCGTGCATGACAAACCAACAATACAAAATAATGTACATAAGAACCAATGTTTTCATAAGTGGTCACAAATGATTTCATGTTTTTCTTTCTGTAAAATTAAGAAAAGCAGCCCACAACGCAACATTAATTATACCTAAACAGTCTTATTTTAATCATTATTATTGTTGGAGTGTAATTGTAGATTAGATTAGAAACCCATTCTAGATAGAGGAGACCTATATTAACCGAAATAACTCAATGTATTTTTCTAATAAAGACGACGCTGAATGCATATTTTTGTTCAAAAGGGCAGCTATTGGAGTAAAATGTAAAAAGAGCTCATTATTATGAATCTGCATAAAAATTGGTTTCATATTTAACACTGGCTATCTATTGCAATTTACAGAAAAGCTGAAAACTCTGGTTCTACTAATCACTGCAGAGCTACTCGTGAGAAACAAACCAGGCCGCTCAGGAAGGCCCATTCACAAGCTTTGTAAAAGATCTAGTTAGGACAAAATCCCTGCAATTTTTTTCTCAAATATAGAATTGCGAAATCAGAAGATGCGATTGCGTTGTTTTTATTAGGTATCCAATTGACACAGTGACATGCGCAAATTCTAAGTGTACAGCATTTGATCTTTTACAAATACATGCAGTACAGAGATCAATAAAGGGAGCATTTCTGGCAGCCCAGACATTCCCTCCTAACCCCTACCAGTTAATATTTCCAAAGCTTCCAAAAAACTCTTTCTAACTTCTAAGACCGTAGGTAAAGTTTGTCTGTTCTGAAACTTCATACAAATAAATCGTATATATGCCCTCTTTTGTATTTGACTTGTTTGCACAGTATCATGTCTGTAAGATCGATTTTATTTGTCCGTTCCACTGTTAATGAGCATTTGGGTTGTTTCCAGATCTTATGATATGTTACGAATATTGTTTCCATATGCATTTGTTCACATGTTTTTTGGGTTTATATACTCATTTTTGTAGATATAAACATATATTTTGAGAAGAAATGCTGGATCATATAATAACTGATGTTCAGCTTTACTAGGTAATGTATATAATCCCCACTAGGACCTTGATTTACACAATTCCTTAGTCCATAACACTGATAGCTTGTGATAATAATTTAATGTCATTTATTTTTCTCTTTTATTATTTGATGCATTTCAATTTTATATACATATATTTATAAAACACAAAATATACACATTCAAAATGTTTCTAGGCATTCAACATATATCTACTTTTAATCTTTTAAGTGGAAGGGGATTTTCTTAAATTTGCAATCACATGGAAACCCAGAGAACCAGATCATATTTTAGCAGGGCATTTCATCAGTGACCCACGTAAAATAGAGCTGAAATAATTTTATTTGAAGCCCCTGTTTTTGACCTTTTCAAAGAATGATTTGGCATTTAATCAGAAATCTGTGTTTCATTTTGAACAAGGAACACATTATCTCAATTCAGCTATTTCCATAGAAATGAACTACTTTCCATATCATAGGATGAATAATGAACAGACTTGCATTTCTACAAACATATGGAAGAATTCACGCAGAAGACCTCTCTGATCTAGCTGAATATGAAATGTGTCTAGTGTGTTTGAAAGTTCTAATCCTTCCCTGTTCTTGAGGGATATAGGAGTAAACACTTGTGGGCTATGACTAACCTCTACTGAGCCAAACACTCTTGAATCGAGCAAGATATAGGTTGAAATAAACTTTATAGGCCTGTCTCTACCCTATTGTAAAAGGAAAAAATAGACAGCGATTTTGGACAATCCCAATGTAAATGGAGAGGGAGAATAAAAGAAAGATGATGTCTTTACTATATATGAAATTGTGGGTTCTCCCATTGGTTAGCTATGTACATTTAGATAAATAAGAATTTCTCTAAGCCTCAGTTTTCTTACTTAAAAATGATGTCCATATATTTTCTATGCAGGAATGTAAGTTTCAAATGTGATGAACGAAGTAAGTATTCCATAAATGGAATATATTTTCCTCATAACCATGTTATTATTATGATGATGATGTATTTTATGCTTTCGAAGACTTTTCCTATTCATTATTTTATTTTAACATCAATACTTCAAGGATGAATAGAAAATTCATTATTATCCCCATGGATAATAATGGGGAAGCTCTATCCTGACTTATGTTATTATTGCATAAGAAAAACAGGACAAAGGTCAACTACTCCTTCCTTCTAGTTTGGTTCTTTTTCTCATTCTATTTTTCTTTTTTCTAACAAATTAATTCGTAAGTGAATCATGCTTTCATCTCTTTGAGTGTGCTTTTGTGTGTACTTCAAAAATTCTGTTGTCTCCTATGTCAGTAAACATAAAACCCATATAAAAGGAGCTCTCTTCAGCCAGACTCTTACTTCTATTCTGTTGCTGCTCAACCACTGAATTTTTTTTTCCTGCCTTATATGTTAGCATCATTTTTCTTTCTGACCCCCTTGATTAGAAAACATATTTTGGACTGGATGACCTCACGCAGAATATTCACATTTCTTGCTCTACCACTTCCCCACCACTGAAAGGATGAACTGAAGAAAGGAAGGAAGGAGAAAAAGAAGGAAAAAAAAATTAGCTAATTTTCCCATTAGCTCTATTTACCAAAGCCATGTGTCAGAGACTCAGCATTTAATGCAATTCTTTTCTCAGTTTGGAGGTCCAGTGGTTCCCAGGGTAGTTAATTCATAAACCTGCAGGTATGGTCTCATATTTTCACCCTGCCTCCTCAGCTTGCTGACATGGTTTTCAGGTTTGTGTTCTCATCGTTGCATGACGGCTGCTACTCTTTCAGGCATCACAGCCTCATAAAACCAAGTCCGGGGAGAGATAAGGAAAAGAAAGTATCCCCTTTAACGGGCTTTTAAGAGAGGTGGAAATGTTTCCAGGGGACTGCACTTTTTGTCTTATTGGCTAGGACTTCACCTCAAGTCCACCAGAAATCCTTTTGTCATGGAAGGTAAAATGACCATGGTTGTATTAGATTAATCCAAATTTACTTCCTGCGCTGGACATGGGTACAGCCTCACCTGAAGCATGTGTCTTCTCCCTCTAACATGTGAAAATAATTAAGGTTCTCTTTCAAAGGAAGAAGGGGAAATACCTGTTGCCCAGGGAGCCAACAGAGTTGCCATGGTCCTTTCATGTCTGTAGTGGGATATGTCACAGAGTGATAAGTTGACCCAAAATTTCCCATTGATCTAATTTCTATTCTTATTCTTTCCTCACTATGAATTGCTGAGAGCAATTGTGAGATGCCTTACCTTGAGCTTGATGGGAAGAGTGTCTTAGATATTGTTTCTGTATCTATATAGCAGAGGGATCTTGGACAATTTATTTACTCTCTATGATTTTCTGTGTTAGCCCCACAGCAGGTACCCAATGCATGCCAACTATAAACTCCTGTTATTTGTAGCAGTATTTCTCTTCTCTCTCCTTCCCGCCATCCATTTCCACCCCAATACTCAGTGCTCCACATTTCCCATTTTGGTAAGTGACTTCTGGGGCACTAGCTCCAATTTGCAGCTTTTCACAGGCTATTGCTTCAAGTACTTATTTTTTTTCTTGGTCTTATTATTAAATTATAAGTCTATTACTATTGGTATTTTTGGAATTCATCTGCCAGATAACCTATTATAATACTTTGCAAGTTTATGTTGTGTCCCAGCAGAGATGCTAAACAGAAATGAGTTTTGATTGTCATAGAAATTCAGTTTCAACGGTAGGAAAAACTGACTAGAAAGGTTATTAGCCTCTGAATTAGCTACTGAGAAAGCTTTGAAGTCATCTTCCCCAGAGATCTTTCATAAAAGGCTAAGTGTGCCTGTGACAATTTAGAAATGCTTAACTGTTTAGAGGGGAGAGAGGAGATAGCTGTATACCCAATTATATCCAGATTGTTCCAAGCCTCTAAATCTTCTATAAAGCACACAGATGGACCAACTTGTGAGAGTAGCCAAAATCAGGGGGCCTATGGGGACATGAGGGGTAATATCAGGATAACCTCCCCAACTTCTGAACAATGCTTAAGCATGTAAACCTGCATAAAGGGGCCTGTGCTTCCCTCTAGTCCTCTAGGAAAGAAACTCATCCAGGAGGCCTGCCTCACTGAGAGAATGTAAGAACTACGTGCCCCCAAATTGCCGTCCGTGATGATGTACAAGTAATAGGAGGAAGTTTTATCTTTTCAGTCATGAAGTGTTGTTTGCATGCAGTATGTCAAGGGTTAGTGAGTTTTGGTTTCAAATCATGGTACTTTGAGGAAATTCATTTAACTCTCTGAGACTCATTTTTCTCATTTAAAGGCAATAACATCTTAGAGAACTTAAAGAACATCTTAGAGAACAAACGTTAAATTCTGTAAATGCATGAAACAACCTGTGATGCTGTCGGTTCTCTATTAAAGTTATGTCTTAGTTTTTCCATTTCATGTCCCAGTAATGCTGGCAATAGACTAGAAAGTTATAGAACAAGGTCCCTAGAAAATAGAGCTCAAGGCATGTCCTTCGTGCTGAAGCTTTTAGGGCACTTCAATCTTAGGGTAGCAGGAGAAGGGAAATGAAGCAGAGAAGGAGAAAAAGCAAGTACAAAGTGGGTTACAAACAATTTGGGTGCACAGTCTCGAGAAAACACAAACCATTGTTTGACTCCATAGCACATCCTCTAGACAGGTCCTATGAAGCCACTGTGACTAGAAAACAGTCCTTTAAAGAAAAGGATCTTTCTTTAATCTTTAAAAAGGATCTTTCTTTACTCTTTAAAAAAAGGACCTTTTTTTAAATCCCTTAAAAGAAAGGGATAGGAGTATATCTGCTGGTTCCTTCACACCTGCTATGTTTCATCTGACAATGTTCATTCCCAAGTGATTGATTCCCCACCCTTTTAGGCTGGGTTACCCCGTCCCTCCAGATAGCTTCCAGAAAGTCAGATCCCAAGGCCACAGTTTTATCTGTGCCACCTGCCTTATCTGATTTCAGTAGAGAGAAACCAGAGCCTCCCTATTTCTGCAATCACTGAGGCTCCTGCCTCAGTAGGGGCAATGGAGGAAATACTAGAGTGTAGCTTTGCGGAATTTCCTTGAGTGAAATTGGGAAGGTATCCTTGTGAGAGCTTGTGTAATGTCTTCAAATTCCTTCCATCTGGAAATAGGAATGAGGTCACCAGCTGAGGATGAGAGTAGGGGAGTTTGTTAGATGTTTGAAGAAGAAGGGGACAGTGTGAAATCACCATCTAGAAAAAAGGGAGAGTGAACTGACTCTGATGTGTGGTGGGATTGCAGTATCAGGAGAGCAGGGACTCTCAGCAGCCGCTGAGGCTTTTCACTGAACCTGCAGCTGAGGCTCAGGGAAACAGAGAATCTGGGGCAGAGCGTAGACTATATTCCTATACAGAAATTTCTTTTCACGTGCATCAATTTTCCAAGCCATATTAGTAAACATAGAGTGATCACTAATAAGGATTAATAGATATTAGGAAAGGTACAATATGAGAAATGTACAATATGAGAAAAATATAAATGGTTAACTTTCTACTCAACTATCTAAAAATCTAGCTTTGGGGATAAAAATAAAAAGATAAATTCAAATCATAAAATTAGTAGAAATTTACTAATCCAGATAACAAGTATCCTAAGACCCCAGCAGGAGAGAACAGTGTGATATAGAGTGATCAGGAAAAGGTTGGACTTGACCCAGCCCAGAGACAATAGCTAACATTTAATAAGCGGCAATGAAGGAGACAGGGCCACAGAGGCAAGGACAATGGCATAGGCACAAGTGAGGCTGCGAGGAAGGACACTATGTATTTCTGGTTTCTTATAAACAAATATGGCTGATGAGATGAACTCTTGTAATTAAGCTGTGAGAAATAATTTGGAAAAACAGGATGGGGTTAGAAATTAGAATGTTTTGAATGACAGAGTCAGCCGTTGGGCCATTTTCTTACTGATCATGAAGCACTGGACAATAATTCAATAAGTTAATATTAAATTGCTAACATTCCTTGAGTACATGTTTTATGCTGTTACTATTCTTAATGTTTCATATGTTTTAAGGTATCGAATTATTTCAACAACCTCTATTCCCAAACAAGCCATAGTTTAAAAGGTCTTAAGATTTTCTTATAAACTTACCTGTGGCAATAAGTGAGGGATACAGAGAGTACGTCTTTCCAAAGACGCATAGGTAAAGCAAGAAAAGCGAGGTTGGCAAGAAGAGACATCCTTCCTGACTGGTCATACTTCAAAACATAGCCAGAAAATCAGTTCCCTTTAGCTGGCTCCTAACCTGATGGCACTCTCTGCAACGGGAAAGCAGCCCTCTCATTTCCTGTGCTTCTCATTCTGACTTCACTAGCTTTGATTTTATATTGAAATTGATTCTCTCATCCTAGAAGATATTCCCTTGGTAGTTCTCCTCTCTGGTGTATTATGTGTAGATGAGAACATTTGATCTCTAAATAATGAAGTGTTCATTGGCATAATGAGTTTCTAACCAGAGAGGGATTAATATGATTGTTACCGCTATTCTTTTTACTATTTCAACACAAAAAAGATAGTCTGTTAATTGAAGTAAGTTTTCTTTTCCTTTTAAGAAAATGTGAAATACTTAGTATTTCAAAATTTGGATTTATTTTCCCACCCCACCTGGAAATTTCTATGTTTAACTACTTGAAAATAAATATGACAAAAGCATCAAATTATCTTAAGTTTATCTGCTTCTGATTTATTTCCAGTTGTTGAGGGTGAGTGCATGGAAAACCAAATATCCAGAAGGAGAATATTATCCAAGAGGAAGTGCACTTGGTGAGAAGTCTAGAATCCTGTGCTCTTGGCCACACCTAGCATTGGAATTAGGATAGGCCACCTCTATCTCCAAAGATCTTTCCTTAGCTGCAAGTGAAGTTAGCAGTGAGTCCTTGCCCACTGCAAATATTTGTTGTCAGTATAAAAGAGAAGAGATAACAAGTTCTTGAAAGAAATCAAGTGAATCATAATAAATATGCTAAATTTTATTCTCCTAGATTAAATCTTTCTTTTAAGTTGTCTAACAATCAGCATGAATTTGCATATATAATTTCTTGAAGTGAAGCAAACACAGACATTTCCCCCAGTTAGTTATGTGATTTTAGGCTCTGTTAAATAATTTGATCATTTCTAAAAGCTTTCAATAAAGAAACCTAGAATAATCATTTATCACAGGTCACAAAGATAACCATTGGCAGGCTATATTGGAATCTGAACTATTCAACCAAAAAGTAGAGTTGGATTTGATAATTCTAAGTTTACAAGTAATGTCTTTCTCTAGATATTGATTAAAGCTTAGAGATCATTTTTAATATCCTCTAACATTCAAATAAATAATTTTTTAGAGGTGCTTTTAGACATGCTCAAACTAAGAAATAGAAAAGAAAAAAGGTATGATCACATGGGAAGAAGAAGAAACAGAAGCAGTCCAGAGAAAACTCACAAATTCCCCAGAAAATCATCTCACCAGCTTTTGTCTGTGATTTACTTATTCTCCTTTAACTCGTGATAATTCTGTGTAAAACTAATAGCTTCACTTTTATTAAGGTAAAATTCACATAATATAAAATCTATCACTTTAAAACGAACAATTCACTGGTATTTACTACATTCACATCATTGTGCAAATGCCACCTCTCTCTAGTTCAAACTATTTTCATCACCAAAATAAAACTTTGTACCCGTTAAGCAGTTACTCCTCATTGCTCGCTCCTCTCAGCTGCTGGCGACAACCAAACTGGCTTTTGTCTCTATAGATTTACCTATTCTTCATATTTTATATAAATGGAATCATGCAATATATGACCTTTGGTATCCCGTTTCTTTCACTTAGTGTAATGTTTTCCAGGCTCATCAACATTGTAACATTCATCAGTAACTCATTCCTTTTTATGTTTCAATAGTAAATCATTATTTGTGTATTAGTATCTTAGGGCTGCCATAAAAAAATACCGCAAACTGTATGGCTTAAAACAGCAGAAATTAATTCTATCACAGTTCTGGAGGCCAGAGGTGCAAAATCAAGATGTGAGCAGGGCCATACTTCCCCTGAAGACTGTAGGGAAGAATCCTTCCTTGCCTTTTTCTATTTTCTGATGGTTGCTGGCAGTCCTTGGCTTTCTTTGACTTTAGCTGCGTCACTACAATTTCTGCCTCTGCTATCACATGGCCTGCCCCTTAAGTCCTCTCTGTATTTCTGTGTCTTCATATGGCCTTCTTACAAAGAAGCAAATCATTGGATTTAGGGCCCAGCCTAATACGGTAAGACCTCATCTTAACTTAACTAATTATATCTTCAAAGACTCTATTTCCAAATAAGGTCACATTCATAGGTACCTGGGGTTAGGACATCTTTTTCTTAGATTTCTGAGTGTTAGATTTTGTTAACTATCTTTCCTGTTTCAGTTGAGATGACCATGTATTTGTTTTTTTCACCCTCCATTCTATTGATGTGGTGTGTTTCATTGATTGATTTTCTTATATTGAACCTGCCCACTTGCCATTCTCTGGAGCCTAATTTTCTCCCTTAATCCTCCCTTTATGTCCTAGCCTAGATTTAAAGGTTTTCTGTTTCCTCTTAACACGTTTTGTGTATGCTTATGACTCCATTTACCGCATTAACTTATAAATAACTCGTGACTCTTTTGTCTCTGTCTCTACGCTGTGAAGTAAGAGTGCACAGAGACCACATCTGATCCATCTTGTATTCATAGTGCCTGGCAGTGTCCAGAACATAGTAAGTATTGATAAATAAAGGCCAAATATTTGAATGGAGATGTTGAACAGAAATTGTGTAAGAGTGAGTCTCTGTTTTCAGAGACTTAGCCCAACTTGAAGTCCCAAATTTAAGAACCTCTACTTGTATCAAACATTCCTTTATGGGCCTCACTTCTCTCATCTTAATACCTCTAAGACACTTAAAGTCTAAAACACTTAATTACCACTTATAAATGTAAGTAGAGACTATGTTCTTCTCACTCTTCTTCCCAACACTTGGGTTTTTAACAATAAATTTGTCCTTGGAACTTTAAATGTTAAAATATATAGTGACAGAAAAGTAAACAGAGGATATAATTTCTTAAAGAGACTGAATGGTTTCCTTTCTAACTTGACTGATTATATGTGTAAACATAGCTCAACATTAGGGGGTTGTTTAACCACAGAAACTGTGAAAAAAGAGTCATATATGCAAACACTGAAAAAACCCATCCAATGAGCTCCTAGAATTATGGTCCCATTGGAAAGGTCAGCCTTATTAGGTAAATAGATTCATTAGACTATTTTATCTGGATATCATTGAACATTCTGTTTTCATTATAATTTATTTTATTCTAATTCTATGGTCAACATCTATCTTTTGATTACTATTTCGTTGTGTATCTTCAAGGGAATGTAAAATAATACTTTTGTCATCATAAATTAATATATTGGCATTCTGATTTTATACAATAATCAGAGAACCTAAGGTACTATTAGTATAACAGAGAGAGATGCTCTTGGTGAATAAGCAAAACCAGATTTCTTAGGCTACATAAATAAGGGAAGACATTGGATTGTAATAAATTTACCAAGGTAATGCCCCACTTGGGATGCTTCATGGAAGACAGACAGCACACTTACCCAACACTATTTTGCTAGATTGTGTGAAACATATATAGCATTCAGATGGTACAACTATTAAATAATATAGTGCTCTGATATATATAATAATATAGAGGTTCTGTAATCAAAAAGAATGAGTCCAAACCCAGAGCCACCACTCTCTATTTGAACTTAACCATTTGCTTAATTTCTCTGAGTCTTGGTCTCCCCATACAGAAAATGGGCATAGTAATGCTCAAGTCCTAGGGCTATTAAAAGGAATAAGTGAAATGTTCCCTGTAAGTTCTCAACGGAGGGACTGACACTTGGTTGGTCTTCATTAAACATCAGCTATCTTTCCTTTTGCATTTCTAAGTTGAGCACAAGGCCCAGCTTGGTAACAGGAACTTACCAGGATGATAATGCACAGCTGTGAACAGATTTCAGAAAGCTCATGTGTTTTAGCAAAGGGGCCCATCTTTATTCTACAAGATAGATGTCATCTTTTCACTCTTAATGTTTCTTTTCCCCCAGACATGGTGGGATCACTTCTCTTCTTTATGGTTTTGCCAAAAGCCAACATTACTATCTTAATCACTATCCCATTAAGAAGAGGACATACATTTCCCCTCACAACAGGATAAGTATCTGGCCAGTGGGTCAGATTGGCCCATCTGGCCAATGGGATCCTGGTAAGACAAAAATCTCGAGGTCTCATCTAGTCAATGGTCATTCTTGCTACGGCAGTCAGAAGTTCAGTTGATGGCTACACAAGCATAGCCAAGATGGAAACTCAGAGTTTGTGTTCTCCAGGTGATAATAAATAATTCATCAAGCCTCTCTTACTTGCTTATATTTTCTATACTTCTGATATGCTATAACTCAAAATGGCCTCTAACTACCTATTCATTGGCTAATTTAAACATTAGCTTCTCTAATAGTTGAAGGAAAAAGGAAAGTAATGTCACCTATTGGCTGGACTTCAGGCATGCGGAAAATTTGATATGGATTGTTTCCATTGAATCTTTGGCATTATAAACAGATATAGTAGTGGGTGGATAAGGATTGCCTCTCTTTTATTTATTGGTTCGTTTACTTATTTATTTATAAGACCTAAGAACAAACCACGATTTGAAATATTTATATTTACTGGATCCTTACTAGAGTGCAAGTTTCAGATTATGATTTCATAATGACAGATCTCAATCTTGTGTGTGCAGGTGTGCATGGTACGTGTCATTGGGCACACGAATACTAAGCATTTGAAACAGGCCTTGCAGTTTGAAGCAGGGCACATCTTTCCCAGTAAAATTTTTGCCTGTTAGTAAAGCTTATTTATTATGACTACTTGACTTCTCCAAATAGGAGAAAAGTACGTATCCTTGATAACATGGTCAGCTTTTTGTTTCATATGCTGTCTCTGTTTTCAATTGTGTAAAACAGCTTTTCCCACTATTTCAATCATTAAGTCTGGGGAAAGCTGCCAAATTTGTATACCTTGGCCCTCTGTCAAAGTTGATTCATCAAGGAAGGTAGAGGGGTAACCTCACCCTAGGCCACTCAGTATTTATAAAAGTGGTGCTCAGAAATAGAGCAACTCACATTCGTAAAAGAAGATGTAGGACTGTGGGACGCCAGGGTTAATATTGGTGTTTTTTCCTCAACTTCTGGAGGAAGCTAGACTTTAAACTATTTTCAGTGGGAAACAAGTAAGCCTGCACCACAGAGAAAAAACACACAACACTCAAAGAAACAATTCTTGGTAGTTTCTGGTCTCTGCGTCTAGGTATCCCAAAGCACAACTATATTCTTGACCTTCCATAGTTGGAGTTGTTCAGTTCTTACTTGAAGATAATATCAATGAAGAGCTAAACAGGTAAGACACGCTTCCTTCAAGCTGAATATTTGAGGAAATTTTAATTAGGAGACTATACACAAACATGGGAGCAGGGAAAACACGAGGCATGGGGCAGTAAGAGTGGTGATCCATTGACACTCCTAAGCCTGCGGGAGCAAGGGGGAGGGAAAGATGTCCAGAAGGCAGACAGAAAACTCTATAGAGAAACTATAACCTTTGATAGAAGAATGCAGCCAAAACCAGGTGATGCGAGAAGGATTACCTTGACCTCACTCTCCTCATCTTTGTAATCTCCTACCAGTGACAAAACAGGAGCCCACAAAGCAAGGGATCCTATTGATATAATTCGTATAGGTCAGCCTCCTGAAGATAGAGCAGGTATAAAAAGACAGTAAGGGATCAAGAGGGGCAAATGTAAGATGTCCAGCACAGAGCCAATGAGCCGGTAGATTTCTCTTTTGCCTATTTAGTTCAAATTGGGTTTCTATCATTTGCAAACTAGAACAGTGCTGAGGAATGCACTTGAAATTCTCCTTTCCAGTTTTCATCAAGTGCCTGCTTTGTCCACTTCAACCATCCCTAACACAGGACTTATGCAAAAAAGGTGATGATGAAAGATGTTGGAATAGCGGCTGATATATTAGCCAGTCAATTAACCCGTAAGACCCACTCTACTTTTTCCAGAACATAGGCAGTAAAGACAGTATGACTTAAAACACTCTCTAAGCCAGTGAGACACCTGCTCATTTCTGTCCTTTCACTCAATCCTGATAGTAATTAAATCTCTCCAATCTAGTTTTCTCCCTCGACAGCTCTGCCTACCTAAATGACAAATGTTTTATTTGACTTCATCACAGCAAATCAACCCACTGCTCCACCATATCAATTTCTGGTGGAAGTCAATCACGCAGCTTCTCTACTCTGAGCGTGATTATACACTTGCCTGTGCTTGTCAGAGAGCTTTGTTTTCAGCCCACTCCATTCCTCATCAGTTCTGCAGCCAGGCATAGTGAGAAAGCAAAGTTATTGAGTATAATTTCTTTAATGGGCTAAATAAAAAATTTGGCCAAAGCACTTCTAGTTCTTGAACTCTGAAATTCAACCAAAGCAAAAACAGAGTGAAAACAGGATCTGTTGTCAGAAGAATCCCTGCCCATCTGTTCCTGCAGTTTATTCCCTGGAGTACCCACACCCTCTGCTTTTTTGCTTTTTTGTTGTTGCTGAGGAAGACTGAGAATGAGCAGGTAGGTGGAAGAAAACTGTATCTCCTAAAAACAGCTGGATGCTGGCAGGCATTCAGAAAAATCCAGCGATGCTGTTGCTGTTGAGCATAGCCATTTCCTGAACTCTGCCTCATTTCTTAAATAAACAGCATAGACACCAATATCTGTTATTGGACGTGGTCAAAAATGAGTAATAGAAAAACAGACCAAGATTCCATAGTGAAGCCATGCTAGGCTTATGGAAAAATATGGAAAGAAAGAGGGAATTGAAGGAATAGTTTTTCTATTTTTTCCTTCTTTTTTTTTTTAGTATATTCCTTATGTATAAGCTCTATTATATGGTTAAAATAACATGCTTTCATTAGATCTTGAGAACACACAAATAAAGCATATATTCTTTACTTTTGATGAAGGTTACTTGCACCTAGCCCAAACCAAATCAGAGCAGGGCCAAGCAAAGGCTGTGAGGACTGTAGATTTCCAAGATGCATCTGTGGATCATTCTGAAACATTTGCAGAAAGACCACAAAATGAGGTGTCATTAGAAAGAAATGAGCATTAACTACATGACAGATATTTACTTACTTTATATGTACTTCTTACAGCGTGCTATAATTTAGCTACTTACTGTCATTACCTTAGTTTATAGAGAGGGAAACTAAGGCACAGGGAGACTGAATGACTTGCTCCATATCACACAGCTAGTGGTAAACAGAGTAATAATTCAAACTTGGCCAGACTGGGTCCAGAATATATGCAAATTTTTTTTTTAGAAATTGTAATCACTGCTGTTTTTTCATGAAGGAAAAGTTAACTCAGTAGTAGATACTTTAATAATCATATTCCATTAAAAGTGCTTTCTAATGGTAAGGAAAGCCACCAATTATGGCCATTGTGTATTTCAAAGGTGTATAAGAAACTGATATTGTGGTATTTCATAAAAGCAAAGTTATAGACAGAGATTTGGTTCCTAGAGAGTTATTCCATGACTTATTCCACAGTATGGCCTAAATACAATACTAATATAGTTTTCTAATTATATGTATTTCAGGGTTTCAAGTGATCTTAAAGTTATTTCTATGAGTCAGTCACAGTCTTAAGAGTAAGGTAGCATGTCAGAGGTTAATATACAAGTTCATATTTTCTGTGAAGTCTTGGCCTGACTGCAACCCAAATCTGAGAACTACCTCAGCCTAGTTCAATTGATGAGGAATTATCTTCATTTTTATACACAAAAAGCAGAGACTCATTGGTTCAATTTTCTGTCCAATATCACAAAGTCAAGATCAGAGTCATAATTCACACCCCAGTCTGTCCAACTTTAAATTCTATGTTCTGGGGGCTGGCCTGGTTGTGTAGCAGTTAAGCGCATGCACTCCGCTGCGGCAGCCTGGGGTTCGCAGGTTTGGATCCCAGGCGCCCACCGACAAACCACTTGTCAAGCCATACTGCTGCGGTGTCCCATATAAAGTAGAGGAAGATGGGCACATATGTTAGCCCAGGGCCCATCTTCCTCAGCAAAAAGAGGAGGATTGGCAACAGATGTTACCTCAGGGCTAATCTTCTTCACACACAAAAATTCTATGTTCTAAAGACTATATCAGAAAATGGGACTGGGAAGCTTAAAAGTCCACTAACCAAGAAATCTCCTTGAAATCATAATGACATCCAATTATTCCTTTCAAAACTAGGGAAGGTTTTGAAAAGTCTATTGAGCAAGATCCAGTTTAGTTCAGGTCACTGATGGGACAAGTATTTCCTGACCTCATGAGTATGAGGTTTCTTCCACACAGTAGTAGTCAATTACACAAGATGGACCCAAACCTCTCTCTCCCCTTGTCTCTGGCATATGGTAAAAAATTCACGACTCTCTCACTGCTTGAAATGTCTGAGGAACGGTTTAGCACAGCAAGATTAAAAGGCGGATTTTACCAGATGAAGAAATCCAGTGATGAAGTTCTGCTAAAGCAGTTCAGCGTGAAATTCCATGACAGGATGAGGCACGAGGTGCTATGGGCAAACAAAGCTGAGGCATCTACCTCAAACCTGGGTAATCAGAGAAGACTTCACTGTACAGTGAAGCTCCAGCAGTATTTTGAAGCAATGTTTGGTTCTTCAAGGTGCTCGGGAATCAAACAACATGCATAAAAAATCAATCTCATGAGGCGTCTGCTTTATCATTGATTCTCTAAGGCACTTATGAAAAGCACCTATCTCAGAATTAGTGCTCAATAAACATTTCTGCGTGTAAGGTACAAAGTACATACATTCCTAAATAGATCTTCCTCTCGTCTGGAAGCTCTCTCCCTCTCTTTCTCTTTCTCTCTCTCTAGCTCTCTCTTTCTATATATATAAATACTATATATGCCATATACCATATATATATAGTACTTCTGTCATGACTCTTTGTACCACTTAAACAAAAAAGAAATGCTATAGATAGCTGAATGTACTTACTTAAAAAAAAGTGAAGTTGAAAGGTAAGCACCCAGTGCCTGCAAAGCGCAGTGTAGAGACACATAGCACACTGTGAAGGGGTTGGGTAAAGTAAACAGGAATTCCTTCATTCGCTTTTTCATTCCACAAGCATTTAGTGAAAGTCTACAGTATGCCAGGAACTAAAGCATATCAGGATGAATCCATGTTGATGTCTTAGCCCCAGAGAGGTCTGATAGATGGATGATCCTTCTGTGTGGAATGGCCTTCCCCAATTCCTCAGGGGTTTTCGAAGGCACACAAGCAGCACACTGAACGGGGCAGTTCTTGGATGTATAGGACAGTCCAATGCATTTAGCAGCTCTGCCTCGTGCTTACCAAATGGCAGTAGCATTTCTCACTCATTGGGCCAACCGATAACGTACCCTTGAGTTTTCAAGTGCCTTATTAGTGAGGCTGAATTGCTTCCTGTTGAGAATCACATGGACAAAAATAAAACCTATATCTTAGCTTAATGTGAAGACTAGAGCAGTAGTTACCCAAGAGAAGTGGAGAGAGTGGAGAGGAATATCAATAAACACACTACTGCTTCTGAGGCTACTGCTCCTCCCACTAAAAGCCACTTCATGCTAAAGCCAGAATACATGGAACACTTTGCACCTTCAAAGACTACATGCTATTCAGCTCATCTGAAGCATAGATTTGGAGGGCAACAGGAGTCAGGGGAATAATAGTAGGGTGAGGAGGTGAAATTGGCAGTCAGAATTTGACAGTAGCAGATAGTGCTACTCAGGGCTGATGGTGTCTCTCTCTCCATATATATATATGTGTGTATATGGGTGTGTATGCATATGTATTTCTATATATTATTTTGCATAATTGGGCAAGTACCGTTTACATACTTAACAGATGTTATATATGTTAGAAGACAATAGAAGAGCAATAGAAGCAATAGAAGACACGCATTTCTCTCTAAAGTTCGTAATTTCTCTATAAATGTGTTGGGCCTGTTTTGTAATCTTCCCTTGTCTCAGAACTTGCAAGATTCAGGCTCATAGCAGGTATTAATAACAGTGCACTGAATTGAATATGTTAGTGTGTTTTATCAGGGGGTAGTTAGGATCTTCTAAATTCAGAATGCTTTATCTGCGATTCAGCCCCAGCCTGTGCCATAACCTAGGCTATATCAGTGATGGTGTTTGCACAAGTTATCATCCACTTTATCTGTGATCCAGGGGCCATCAGCTCATCTACTAAATAAATATCTTTTATTTATTAGGTAAAATATAGGGTAAGCACCAAATTTGAAGGTAGTTGAAAAGACAGTATCAATATATCTTAACTTTTTAAAAATTATTAGCTTCTGAAATAGAGAAATAAATTGTTCTCTGTTCAGTAATAATAATTTTCAAAATTAGATGTCAGTTAACTTAAGTGTGAAAAATGCAGGTGTTTAGAGTATTCATTCTGTGACTCATGGAGAGGCCGCCTGAGAAGACTGCCAGCCATCCACTGAAATGGGAAATGCAAGAGAAATTCATTGACACTAGCTCTATAAAATTTAATTATTTTTTTCAGGAATACTCAAATTAGCTTATGGAGGAAAGCATCATTTATTTACATTTACTCAGGGTATTATTTGTAGAAAAATGAGAGTGTATTCAGAAGAAAGCTATGGAACAATATTACTCTTTTACATTTCACAGAAGTAATTCAATGTGTTTATATATACATAACAGTGTGTAAATTTCTAGGAAGATTTTTAATTAAATAATTATTTCTAAGCATTCATATTTATAAATCAATAAATTTGAAATATATTTTTATGTCTTAATTTGTGGAATATTCTCTGATTTCCCTTCATTTCTTAATAGCCATTACCAATGTAACCTGAGGGTTTGGGGGTTCTAGCCCATCTCAGATTATGTCTCATCCTTGGGGCCTATATTATATCCTCTGGCCAAGAATACACACTCATTTCTGCTCTTCCAAGTCAATTATTTTTTTCTTCCTCATTTGGCAATATTTTATTCTCCTTGTGAAATGCATTTCCTGACCATATAGCAGAAGTCCTGACAGTAAAGATTGTCATATATATTAACATTTTAAAATATGTACTGATCCTATACTATGAAAGATTTAAGGAAAAGCATGTCTATTAACACAGATGGCTTTTTAAATTGTATATTTATTAATTACAATGTCTTATGACTCTCCAATAAAATTAAATTATTAAGATAATCAAGGATCTGTTTATTTAAATTAATTTTCTTCAGAAAAAATATTGGTTTAATAATGATGATCCATAGCAAAAATATCACATTTGCTTCTCACATTACCACAATATCACTTTTGATGTTTTTAGGTTTATAATATTCAACCTTAAAGAGTTCATTAATATGATCAATTAACGAGGCATCAATTTGAATGAATAAATAAGCACCTATAAAAAGTTGAAAATTTACTCAGATGAACTTTTGGATTATTTTCTCCTGTTAATTCAATATTTTCTGAAACTCACCTTTTAGATGCAGCATGCTGTTATATTTGTCTTTTAGAGCCCTATGGAGAGGGGTTAGAATTGGTAGGTTTTGTTAATGTTTTTGTTGTCAAGACTTATAATAGATACACAAGTAATAACTGGAATATGTGTCCTGTTAGAATAAAAATGGAGTTTTATAATATCACACCAAGTTGACTGATTTATTTCAGCACTCATTTTTTTCAAATAGACCTTGGATGATATAAGCATGTTAAACTTTGACTGGGAACAGATGAGTTTTGGGACCTTGATTGCTACAAATTGGTGTGGATACATCTTTGCAACGTAGTGAATAGTAATCTTAAAATTTCCACAAATTATAATTTTCAAGTTACAAAAGATCCACTTGTCAGGTCTAGCACAGCTTAAAGTAGATCTGGTTGAATCTCACTATACCCACAAGGGAGCTGTTGATGATCAAAATAAAGCATCTTTCTGTCTAAATACTTACCTCCATCCTGTGAAAGAAAATTGACTTTCACCAAACACACCGCTTCGATGTAAACACTATACAACAAGACCCCTGCCCATTATCATCTGTGACACCCAGGAGCTAAGATTTTGTGAAGTCATTTTAAAGAAATATAAGTGGATATTAAGGAATGATATGGAATTAATAAATATAATTTTATGATAATATTTGTTTTCTTATAAATTTACATTCTTAAGACATTTTATTATTAGTTTTTTAATCTTGGCATTTTTTTCTGTGGACAATTTTTAGATTTATCAGCCCAGGAAAAGATACGAATATTTTTAATGTCTGGCATTCATCACGATTCCTGTCTAGTTCAGTTTCTTTAGCTGCCAAATTCACTCAGAGGAGCAGTCTCTAAAGCTAATCAATCATTCGTCTATCTACGTATTTCTTGGGTGGCTGTCATCTAAACAGCTCAGAAATCAGACGGAGGGATATGTCTGGAAAACAAAACAGTGAGATAAATTGTTCATTCTCTTTGGAGATCTAGCAATTCTTAAAGGGGAAGACCTTCTAAAATATTGAAATAGACAATAGTCAACACTGTTCCTGGGTGTGCATGGGGTGGGTGACTATGTGTTAGAGACTGAAGGAGGCTGAAATGGCAATTTGATGAAATATGTATTCACAGTTAACTTGTAACAATGTTTACCATTTCTTTAATTGCACTTTAAAGGTCTTTTAATTGTCAGAAATTTTACCTGGATCAATTTTATTTTTTTTTAAGTAAGGGAAAGTGAATTCTTTGCTAGAAGTTTTGATCTAATGGACTTTATTCCTGTACATTACAATAAAACATCAAGTAGAGTCATCAAGGTTCATGACGATTGTAATTGGGGAGGTTTGTAGATATGAATAGGAGGACTAGAATGTCCTCACTATTTGATCTAAGAGAATTATCTTCCTTATGGAACAATAGAATACATTTAGAATAAAAAAGTACAATTGATACTGAGCAATGGGCTCTCTCTGCTCGCCCTGGATCTCAGCCAATTAATCACAACGAGTTAGAGATCGAGAAACGAAGTTTAATTAGATTAGCCGGCAAATCGGAAGACAGGTGAATAATGTCTCAAAGACCCGTCTTCAAAGATTACAGAATCTTCAAGCAGTTATATAGGGAAAATGGGCAATAAGGAGGGGGTCCAGGGATGTTGGTCTCCAGGAGTGATGGGCTCCAGGCATCACATTGTTCCATTCTTCTGTTAGCTGTGATGGATACCTTGTAGGTGTGTTTCCTGCCTGTGGTCAACCTGTTCCTGGAGAGAAACTCATAGAACAAAGTTTTTAATTTATCAAGCTATTGGAGAGTACATACTCTAAGCAGAGGCTATAAATCAGAAGAGCATGTGAATTTTTAGAGTACGTGCAGAGCAGTGAATAGTCACACAGCGGAGGGGGTGGGGCCATTTAGTGTAACAAGATGACTTCACTTATGCTCACTTACACAATGGCTAGTTATCTTCCTGCTATATTATGACAATGGGATTTTCTGTTATATGTCAATTATACCTCAATAAAGTCATAAATTTAAAAAAATGATTTGGGGAAAGACAGTGGTTTTAGTTCAGTGTCCTCTTCTGGTCCTTGTGCTTATCAGCTGAGTAACTTTTAAAATTCAGGAAACATCTCTAAGCCTCACTTTTTAATGAAGAAGTCAAATTTAATGATTTTTGGTGTCTTCTCAAACATCTCAAATTAAGGATTTTATGAATCCTGCTCAAGAGAACTCTGAGTGAGAGTATTTGTGTGTGCGAAAGGTGGTGTGGAAGGGAAGTGAAGCTCACATTAGACCTTTAATACATATTAATATGTTTATTTGCATTTGTTTGAAGATAAATTCTGATGATCTAAAGTGAATGGTCCTATGTAATTGAGTAAGAGGCAAGGAAATTCTCATAGGAAGAGAAGCTCAGAATTTCCTTTAATCGGGGTTCTACCTATAGTGGACATCCCCAGAGTGGGATCCTTGCATGTTTTGGCCCTGTGCTTTCAAAAGGTAGTGGGTTTGGGAAGGTGTTGAGAAGAGACAGTAAGACTAAGGAAGATTTCTCCAATTTACCAATAATTTTGGGGGAGGCCTAAGAACAGGAATCAGATATTCTGATGTATCTGCAGTGTTAAGATATTTAAGAAAGCCATGGGAGAATAAGTCTCAAAAAATGTTTGGAAAGCCAGTCTCATAATTAAGAAAAGGATAGGAATATAGGTATAAACTCTTATTTAAGTATTCATGAATTTCCCCCAGACAACTAGACTCATGGCTGCTGACTTCTTGTGTTCTAGCACTCTTCAAAATATTTAAAATAAAAAGCAAGCATTCTTGACAAAAGTTTAGATTACTGTGTTTAACAGAAAATACTGTGTGTGTTGTCCATTAATAATGTATTTCCTGCTGAAAGTAAGTCTTGCAGCCTCACCAATTTCAAAGTTACTGAACAATTGTTTTATATGCCTTATATTAATCAGGGTCCTCCAGAGAAAGAGAAATTCAAAATCCAGAAGTCCAAAATCTGAAGAGTAGGCTGGCAGGCTGGCAGGCGGTAGAGCCAGGAAAGGGGCAATGTTGTAGTTCAAGTCCAAAGGCTGTCTGCTGGCAGAATTCCTTCTTGCTCTGGGGAGGTCAGTCTTTTGTTCTATTCATGCCTTCAACCGATTGAATGAGGCCCACCCACATTGTAGAGGGCAGTGTGCTTCACTCAAAGTCCTCTGATTTACATCTTAATCACATTCTAAAACACTCTCACAGAAATATCCAGAATAATGTTTGACCACATATTTGAGCACCAGCCAGGTCAACACATAAAATTAACCATCACAGGCCCTGACTGCTGCCAGTTCTACAGATGACACTACTGTCTCTGGCACACAGAGTGCCCCAGGTTTGGAGGCAGTTAGAAAATTCCCTGCATAGAACAGTAGAAGGTCCAAGGAGAGAGACTAAGCAACATCGCCCTCTCTCTTAGGTAGAGATATCCAGAAGCAGACTGAGAAGAGGATCCTCGTGCAAGGGATCTATTGAGGAAATTTTTGAGAGGGAAATATTTAAGGGAGTGGGAAAGCAGGACGGGGAAGGGAATGAAGTCAAGCCAGGGTGAGTGCCATAGAGGTAGCTTCAGCTATGTCCTGTGTAACCTGACATGAAGCGTGGTTGCCGAGTTTTCTCTTCTGCTGAGCAGTCACTCATTGGCTAAGGGCTGCTCTCAGGGGACATACACTCTTAGTTACTTTCAGATCTCTGCACATGTTGACAAGAGGCCTCCTGAGCCTGAAGGCTTCCTCCAAAGAAGAGTTGCAGGTGTGGGTCCTTCGGAAGTGTTGAAATAATTTCTAGGCCCAAGATGGAGCTGCTCCTGCGGAGGGTCCCACATCAGTGAACTGAAATTTAGATAACTTGCATGTCCCTGTAAATGCTCTGCTTGACCCGAAATGCAGTGTATCCAGTCAGTCAGTCCTCAAACACCAAGCCAGCCGTGGGCTCCATACTTCTTTCCTTGCTTCTTATTCATTTTCTATTTTTCTCTTCCTTATTCCTTATTTTTTCCTCTATAAAATCTTGCCACTTTCTCCCCTGCCTCGCAGTTCTCTTAGTGGAGACTCTCCACATCGTGAAGTGTTTAAGTTTGTTTATATCACCTAAATTGTCTTCTTTAATCATTTTAACAGAAACAAAAACATATTTAAACTACAGGGCACACTGATACGTTTCTGTGGGATTCGAGGGCCCTGACTATATGAGTGACAATTATCTCCCCACCCCTTTGTCTCTCCTGTCCGCGCACACAACTACATGTCCCCCTACCCAAACCTATACCCCGGCAGAAATTCCACGTCTACCACCGCTCACTGCCATGGTCAGCTTTTTAAGTGCTTTTGCTATGATCTGCTACAGTTGAATTTTCTTCTGATCGTTTTAAGGCCAAGAATAATTCAGCATAGGGTGATTTTTCTGTCTTTTGGATCATGACTTCTGATCTGCAAGACTTTGCTGATTTGGGAGTGAGGGAACCATGCAATTCTTTACTGAGTACTATTAGCTTTTATGTTTCTCGTTCCTTGTGACTTTTTTTCTGCTTTTTATTCAGTTATTTTCCAATTCCTCCTTTTCCTTACTTTATTTGTCAAAGAAATGTCTACCTTTTTAGGCTTATAAACACCAACTGTCTCTACAAAGCAAACAAGAAGAGCCAAGCAAGGAGGTGGGGGTGTGAATCTAGTGTGTATGTTCCTGTGCATGTTGTGGATTTGTGTGTGAGCCCTTGTGCAAGAGATTAGGAGGCGTTCAGTAAAATCAGATAATGAAAAATGATGGCTGGCACTGCCACTTAACCATTGGAAACCTCGAACACTTCCAAGGTATATTAATTAATAAAATAATGATGATGATGATGATGACATTTATATGATAATTTGTACTTTCAAATTGCTTTTATTTGATTACTAACTGGCCTCTCAACTCATGCTATGGAATGGCTAAAGAAGCTATTATTATTCATTCATAACACATAAGAAGACTGAGTAGGAAGAAATTTAAATAAATTGCCTGGGGACCCTCACAGAGTTAATACTGGAGCCAGAACTAATCTTGTCCCCAAAACAGCTACCTCTAGACACCCTCTGCACTTCTTCTTTTCTTGCTTTTTCACACATTTTTTGGTTTCTGACTTTTTTTCTTCCCAGATCTTTAAAAGATAATTTATAGTGCCTCATTCAGAATCTGAAGATAAATCTTGGTAATGTGTGTTTACAATGGCCAAATTGGCTTAAAATAAATTAGATTAAAAACAAATCTCTAGCCCCTGAGCACATGACAATTTTTAGACCAGAGCTGATTTTGAAGTAATCCCTAGGAAATGGAGATTTATAAGGGTACCTGTGATAGCATCTTTGTTAGGGAAGTGCTGGAGGGGATTGGAAAACTGTTTTACAACCCAACATGCATTTTCTGGCTCAAGATGTACTCATGGCTGCAGAGCAATTCATTTACTGTGCTAGATAATAATTAAAGTATTTTAAATGTGTGCTGCTCAACCCATATGCAAGCACATCTGTGAAGAAGCCTGTTTATAGCTACCTTCTGTTTATTCTTGATAAGTTTTTTGTTGTTGTTCAAAAGAATGAGTCATCATGCTGCCCATTTGACCCAAGTTGTGCATGATTTTTACTATCCTTAGTATGCCCAAATAATCAGGGCCCCTTGCTAATTTGTCACATATAGCCAGTAAGGACAGAAATTGCAGGCATGATATGACACCATCCATGAAAGAACCCACATATTTGAGTGATATTTTGCCCTGTAATATACCTTCCTGTTCTGGATTAAATCAAATGTAACTGGGATTTATCACAGAATGTGACACTAGTGCTGGTATTTATAAAACTTCTCAAATAAAATGTCCTCAATAGTTTCTACTTTGCACAGAAGTTTAATATAAACTTGGTAGTATCTAATAAAGTAGGCAATTAACCACTAGTTTGTTAAGTTTTTATATTCACATATCTAAAGACCAACATATTCAGAAATATGAAATTTTGGGTTGCTATTTTTTTTCATAATGAAATACTGGTTTTATTACTCTGAAAGGACAAAAAAATGGCTTCTGCTATTACGTCAAGAAAACAAGCTTCAGACATTGAAACTTTTGATTTAGAGAGTTTCTAATATTTAGGTGCATTGCTCCTTGCATCCCATTCCTGCCTTCTGGGTTCAATTTACTTCTGATTGAAATATATCCTTTAGTAATTCTTTCAAGAAGGGTCTATGTGTGCTAAACTTGCATTCTTTTTTCAGAATACACCTTTACTTAGACTTGCTCTTGAATTATATTTTAAGAAAATGTAGAATTTAGGGTTGACAGTTTCCCTGAGCATTTTCAAAGTATCATTTTGATCTATTATGATTCCTATTGATGCTGAAGAGCAACATGATGCCAGCCTAATTTCTATGTAATTTCTATTTTCTCTATGACAGTTTTATTTTATTTTTAAAATTAATAGATTGTATTTTTTAGAGCAGTTGTAGGTTTATAGAAAATTTGAGAAGAAAGTACACCTGAACCTGTATATTATTACTCATCCACAAGTTCCATTATTAATATCTTGCATTAGTGTTGTATATTTGTTATAATTGATCAACTAATATTGATACATTATTATTAACTGAGATCCATAGTTTATATTAGACTTTACTCTTTGTGTGGTACAGTTCTACGGGCTTTGACAAATGCATAATTTTATGTATCCACCATTACATTATCATACAAAATAGTTCACTTCCCTAAAAATTCCCTGTGCTCCACCTATTCATCCTTTTCTCCTTCCCACTTGAACCTCAAGCAATCACTGATATTTTTACTGTCTCTACAGTTTTTCCTTTTCCAGAATACCAAATAGTTGGAATCATGCAGTACATTGCCTTTATAGACTGGCTTCTTTCACATAACAATATGCATTTAAAGTTCTTCCATTGCACATGGGACATTCTCAAAGATAGATCATATGTTGGGAAACAAGAAAAGCCTCAATAAATTTAAGAAGATTGAAATCATATCAAGTATCTTTTCCGACCACAGTGCTACAAAACTAGAAATCAACTAGAAGGAAAAAGCTGGGAAAGGCACAAATATGTGGAGACTAAACATGCTACTGAACAACCATTGGGTCCAAAAATCTGAAGACAGAATGCTTCCTAACTCATTCTATGAGGCCAACATCACTCTGATACCAAAAACAGACAAGGATAGCCCAAAGAAGGAAAATTACAGGCCAATATTGCTGATGAACATAGATGCAAAAATTATAAACAAAATTTTGACAGACTGAATATAGCAATACATTAATAGGATCATACACCATGATCAACTGGGATTTATACCAGGATGCAGAGATGATTCAACATCCACAAATCATTCAATGTGATACACCAAATTAACAAAACAAGGAATAAAAACCACATGAACCTCTCCATAGATGCAGAGAAAGCATTTGACAAGATCCAATATCCATATATGATAAAAACTCTCAATAAAATGGGTATAGAAGGAAAGTATCTCAACACAATAAAGGCTATATATGACAAACCCACAGCCAACATCATACTCAATGGGGAAAAATTGAAAGCCATCTCTCCTAGAACAGGAATAAGACAAGGGCGCCCACTCTTGCCACTCCTATTCAACATAGTACTGGAGGCTTCTGCCAGAATAATTAAGCAAGAAAAAGAAATAAAAGGAATTCAAATTGGAAAGGAAGAAATGAAACTCTCGCTGTTTGCAGATGACATGATTCTATATATAGGAAACCCTAAAGAATCCATCAGAAAACTATTAAAAATAATCAATAACTACAGGAAAGTTGCAGGGTACAAAATCCACCTACAAAAATGAGTTGCATTTCTATACACTAATAACAAATTAGTAGAAAGAGAAGTTAAGAATACAATCCTATTTACAATCACAACAAAAAGAATAAAATATTTGGGAATAAATTTAACCAAGAAGGTGAAAGACCTATACACTGAAAAGTATAAGACATTATTGAAAGAAATCAAAGAAGATGTAAGGAAATGGAAAGATATTCTATGCTCATGGATTGGAAGAATAAACATAGTTAAAATGTCCATATCGCCTAAAGCAATTTACATATTCAGTGCAATCCCAATAAGAATCTAGTGACATTCCTCACAGAAATAGAACAAAGAATCCTAAAATTTATATAGAACATATTCGAGGGAATAACCAAAGAAATCCTGAGAAAAGAGAACATAGCGGGAGGCATCACAATCCCTGATTTCAAAATGTACTACAATGTTATAGCAATCAAAACAGCATGGTACTGGCACAAAAACAGACACACAGATCAATGGAACAGAATTGAAAGCTCAGATATAAAGTCACACATCTATGGTCAGCTAATCTTCAACAAAGCAGCCAAGAACATGCAATGGAGAAAGGAAAGTTTCTTCAATAAATGGTATTGAGAAAACTGGACATCTACATGCAAAAGAATTAAAGTAGATCATTTTCTCACACTATACACAAAAATTATCTCAAAACGGATTAAAGACTTGAATGTAAGACCTGAAACCATAAAACTCTTAGAAGAAACTATAGGCAGTGCACTCTTTGACAGCAATCTTAGCAGCATCTTTTTGAATACCATGTCTACTCAGGCAAGAGGACAAAAAAAAATTAACAAATGGGACTACATCAGACTAAAAAGCTTCTGCAAAGCAAGGGAAACCACGAACAAAATGAAAGGCAGCCCACCAAATGGGAGAAAATATTGGCAAATCACATATCCGGCAAGGGTTAATTTCCAAAATATATAAAGAACTCATACAACTCAACAACAAAAAAACAAACAACCCAATCAAAAAATGGGCAGGGGATATAAACAAACATTTTTCCAAAAAAAGATATATAGATGGCCAAAAGGCACCTGAAAAGATATTCAACATCACTAATTATTAGGGAAACGCAAATCAAAACTATGATGAGATATCACCTTACGCCTCTCAGAATGGCTATAATTACCAAGAAGAAAAAAATAACAAAGGTTGGAGAGGATGTGGAGAAAAAGGAACCCTCATATATTGCTGGTAGGAATGCAAACTGGTGCAGCCAATATGCAAAAGAGTATGGAGATTTCTCAAAAAATTAAAAATAGAAATACCATACCATCCAGCTTCCCACTACCAGATATTTATCCAAAGAACTTTGAAATCAACAACTCAAAGAGATTTATGCACCCTGTATTCAGCACAGCATTATTCATAACAGTCATGACATGGAAGAAACCCAAGTCTCCTTCTACAGATGAAAGGACAAAGACTATATGGTATATCTATATATATACAATGGAATGTTCTATATATATACAATGAAATACTACTCAGCCATAAAAATGACAAAATCATCCCATTTGCAACAACATGGATGGAGCTTGAGGGTATGATGTTAAGTGAAATAAACCAGACAGATAAAGATAAATACTGCATGAATTCACGCATATGTGGAGGATAAACACAGCGATAAAGAGAATAGATTAAAGGTTACCAGAGGGTAAGGGGGTTGGGGGTTGGGAAAAAGGGGTAAAGTGGCACATATGTATGGTGTCAGATAAAAACTACTGGTGGTGAGCACAACGCAGTCTATATAGAAACTGATGAATAATGATGTACACTTGAAACTACACAATGTTGTAAACCATTATGACCTCAATAAAATAATGGGAAAAAAAAATAGTTCCTCCATGTCTTCATGGCTTAATAGCTCATTTCTTTGTATGACTGAATAGTATTCCATTGTATGGAATAGTTTATTTATCCATTCACTTTTTTTTTTTTTCCTGAGGAAGATTTGCCCTGAGTTAACATCTGTCGCCAATCTTCCTCTTTGCTGAGGAAGATTCACCCTGAGCTAATATCCATTGCCAATCTTCCTCTTTTTTTGTATGTTAGCCACCATCACAGCACGGCCACTGCCAGAAGAGTGGTATAGGTCGGTGCCCAGGAACCAAACCTGGGCCGCTGAAGTGGAGCATGCCGAACTTAACGACTAAGCCACTGGGGTTGGTCCTATCCATTCAGCTATTGAAAAGCGTCTTGATACCGTCCGATTTTTGACAATCGCTAATAAAGCTGCTATAAATATTCATGTGCAGGTTTTGTGTGGACATATGCTTTCAGATCATTTTGAAAAATACTTGAGAGTATAATTGCTTGAAATTATGGTGTATTACTTTGCTAGGGCTGCAATAACAAAGTACAACAAGCTGGGTGGCTTAGAACAACAGAAATTTATTGTCGCACAATTCTGGGGGCTCCAAGTCTGAAAGCACAGTGTTGGCAGGGACATGATCTCTGTAAAACCTGTAGGGGAAGGATCCTTAGTTGCCTCTTCTGAATTTCTGGTAGTTTACTGGCAATCTTTGGTGTTCCTTGGTTTGTAAATTCATCACTCCAATCCTCCATGATCCTTTTCCCTAGGTGCGTTCTGTCACTGGGTCCAAATTTTCCCTTTTTATAAAGGCACTAGTCATATTGGATTAGGTCCCAACCTGATGACCTCATTTAAAATTTATTACCTCTGTAAAGACCTATTTCATAATAAGGCCACATTTTGAGGTACTCAGGGTTAGAATTTCAACATATCTTTCTGGAGAGAGAACAATTCAATACATAACATGTATTTAGACTATGTTGAGCCTTGTATAAAACTACCAAACTCTCTTCCATAGTGGCTGTACCATTTCGCAGTCCCACCAGCAATGAGGAGAGGTACTGTGGCTCCACATCTTCTCAAGCATTTGGTGTTGTCAGTGTTTTAGATTTAGCCATCCTAATGGGGGTGTAGTAGTATCACATTTCGTTATAATTTGCAATTCTCTAATAGCGTATGAAATCTGGCCACTTTTTATATGTTTACTTACAACCTATCTATCTTCTTTGGTGAGATGTCTGTTTCAATTTTTTGTCCACTTTTTAAATGGGTTGTTTGGTTTTTATTGTTGAATTTTAAGAGTTTTTAGCAATTGTGGATATAAATTCTTTATCAGATGTGTATTTTGCACAAATTTTACCATATGTATGGCTTGTCTTTTCATTCCATTAACAGTGACATCTGCAGAGCAGATTTTAATTATAATGAAATCCAACTTCTTATTATTTTTTTTCTTTCATATATAATGTTTTTAGTGTTCTATCTAAAAATCAAGTTCATCCAGATCCTCTCATGTATACATCACTTTCAAGAATTTTCATAGTTTTGCATTTTACATTTAGGTCTATGACCCATTTTGAATAAATTTTTGTGGAAGATGTAAGGTTAGTGCTTAGATTAATTCTTTCTATGCAGATGTCCAGTTGTTCTAGCATTGTTTGTTAAAAGACTATCATTTTTCCATTGAAATGCCTTTGTTCCTTTGTCAAAGATCCATTGAGTATTTTTGTGTGGGTCTAATTCTGAGCTCTTCATTCTGTACTATTGATCGATTTGTTGATTCTTTTACTAGTAAAACACTGTCTTAACGGCTTTATAGTAAGCTTTATTAGTAAGCTTTATACAGTGGCATTATAGTAAGTCTTTAAATTATATCCTTCAGTGTTGCTTTTCTCTTTCAATATTGCAATGGTTATTCAGAGTTTTTGCATTTCTATATAAAGTTTAGAATCAGTTTGTCGATATTCACAAAATAACATTCTGAGATTTTGATTGGGATTGTGTTGAATCAGCTCAAGTTGGGAAGAACTGACAACTAAACAATTTTGGGTCTCCCTATCCTTGAACATGGACTCTCTCTCCATTTATTTAGTTCCTCTTTGACTTCTTTCATCAGAGTTTTATAGTTTTCCTTATATAGATCATGTATATATTTTGTCAGATTTATACTTAACTATTTCATATTTTGGTGCTAACGTAAATGCTGCTGTGTTTTTAATTTCAAATTCTAGTTGTAAATTGCTGGTATATAGGTGAGCAATTGACTTTTGTATATTAACCTTTTATCCTTTAACCTTATTGTAATTGATATTAATTCTACTTTTTGTTGTTGATGATTCTTTGAGATTTTCTACACAGAAAATCATGTCATCTGTGAACAAAGACCGTTCTATTCCTTCATTCCAAATCTGTATAAATTGTATTTTCTGTCCTTGTCTTTATTACATTAGGCCAGAATGTGATCAATCTTAGTGAGCGTGAGAGGAATGTGCATTCACTGTTGTTGGATGAAGTATTCCATGAATATCAATTAGATCCCATTGACTGAGGATGCCGTTCAGATCAACTGTATCCTTACTGATTTTCCTCCTGCTGCCTGTTGGATCTGCCTATTAGTGATAGAAGAGTGTTGAAGTCTCCACCAATAATAGTAAATTTGTCTATTTCATCTTGAAGTTCTATCAGTTTTTGCCTCATATATTTTGACATTGTTGTTTGGCATATACATTAAGGATGCACATCTTCTTGGAGAACTGACCGCATTATCATTATGTAATGCCGTTCTTTATCCCTGATAATTTATTTTGCTCAGAAGTCTGCTTTGCCTGAAATTAATACAGCGACTCCAGCTTTCTTTTAATTAGTGTTAGGATTACATATTTTTATCTGTCCCTTTATTTTTAATTTTTATGTATCTTTATCTTTAAAGTGCATTTCTTGTAGAAAACATAGAGTTGATTCTTTTTTTGTATCTATTCTGACAATTTCCGTCTTTTAATTCGTGTATTTAGACCAGCCACATTAAAGTGTTTATTGATAGAGTTGAATTAATATCTATCAGGTTTGTAACTATTTTTTGTTTGTTGTCCTTGTTCTTTATTTCTTCTTGTTTGTTTTCCACTCTTTTTCTGCTACCTATGGTTTTAATTCGTTATTTTATATAATTCAATATTTTCCTATTTCTTACCATATAAATTACTATTCTTTTAAAAGATTTATTTAGGGATTGGCCTAGTTTTTGCAATGAACATTTATGACTATACCACTTCACAGGTAGTGCGCATACCTTATAACATGATACCCCCAATTCCTCCCTCCGTACCCTTTATAACATTGCTGTCAATCACTTCATTTACCCACAAGCTATAATCACCAAATACATTGTTGCTATTATTACTTGAGCAAACTTAATCTTTAGATCATAAAAATAATAAGAAAAATAAAAGATTTTATTTTATGTTTATATATTCCTTCTCTAATGCTCTTCCTTTCTTTACATATATGCAAATTTTTGACCTACATCATATTCCTTTTCTGAGAACTTCTTTTAATACTTTTCACAAGAAAGGTCTACTAGCAACAAATTCCTTCAATTTTTGTTTGTTTTTGAAGATATCTTTATTTTTCTCTCACTGTTGAGGATAATTTGCTAGATAAAAAATTCTAGGTTGGTGTTTTTTTTTTCTGTTTTGTTTCAAAATTTTAAATATTTCACTCCACTCTATCTCAGATTGCACATTTCTTTTATTGAATAAATTGCACATGTAACATTGGGTAAGTTTAAGGTGTACAGCGTGTTACTTTGATACATTTTTATATTGTAATATGATTGCTGATGTAGCAATATTTATCACATTACATAATTATAGTACAATACTATTGTCTAGGTTTATTATACTGGGCATTCAATCTCTATGGCCTATTCACTACTTGTTACAAGTCTATACCCTTAAACACCATCAATTTTATCTACCCCCACCCCATCCACTGGTAACCACCATTTTACTCTCTGTTTTTTCCAAGTTTGACTTTTTTAGATTCCACATATAAGTGGTAGCGTACAGTACTTGTCTTTGTCTGACATCTCACTGAGCATAATGTGCTCAAGTTCCATCCATGTTGTCACAAGTGTCAGGATATCCTCCTATCTCATGGCTGAATAATATTTCATTGTGTATATGTAGCACATCTTTTTTATCCATTCATCCACTAGTGAGCATTTGGGTTGTTTCCATATCTTGGCTATTGTGAGTAATGCCGCAATAAATATGGGAGTGTATATATCTTGTCAAACTCCTGTTTTCATTTCCTTTGAGTATATAGCCAGAAGTGGAAATGCTGGATAATATGGTAGATCTATTTTTAATTTTTTTAGGAACCTCCACATTGGTTTCCATAGTGGTTGGACCAATTTATACTCCTATCAACAATGTATGAGTGTTCCCTTTTCACCACATCCTCACCAGCATCTGTTGTCTCTTGTCTTCTTGATGATAGCCATTCTAACAGGTGTGAGGTGATATCTCCTTGTGGTTTTGATTTGCATTTTCCTAATGATTAATGATGTTAAGCACCTTTTCATGTGCCTATTGGCTGTTTTGATGTCCTCTTTGGAAAAACGTCTATTTAGTTTTTCTGCCATTCTTTTAATTGAATAATTTGGTTTTTTTATTATTAAGTTAACTGAGTTCTCTATAGTTTTTGGATGTTAACCTCTTATCCGATATATGGTTTGTGGAAAATTTCTCCCATTTTGTATGTCGTCTTTTCATTTTGTTAATTGTTTGTTTTGCTGTGCAGAAGCTTTTGAGTTTGATATAGTCCCATTTGTTGATTTTTGCTTTTGTTATTTGTGCTTTTGACATCACGTTCAAGAAATCATTGAGCTTCTTCTTCATGGATTTTTCTGGAAGTTTTATGGTATCACCATTTATGTTTAAGTCTTTGATCCATTTCAAGTTAATGTTTGGGAATGGTGTGAGATAATGGTCCAATTTCATTTGTATGTATGTGTTTCTCCAGTTTTCCCACACTGTTTGTTGAAGAGACTATCCTTTCCCCATTGGATATTCTTGGCTTTCTTGTCAAATATTAGTTGATTGTATATGGATTTATTTCTGAGCTCTCTATTCTGTTCTGTTGGTCAATGCTTCTTTTTTTGTGCCAGTATTATACTGTTTTTTTTTTACTATAGCTTTGTAGTATAGTTTGAAATCTGGAAGCGTGATATCTCTGACTTGGTTCTTCGTTCTCAGGATTGCTTTGGCTATTCAGGGTCTTTTGTGGTTTCACAGAAATTTTAGGTTTGTTTCTTCTATTTCTGTGAAGAATGCCTTTGATATTTTGATGGAGACTGCATTGATTCTGTAGATGAAGGTGAGTAATATAACCACTTTAATAATATTAATTCTTCTGACCCATGAACATGATATGTCTTTTCATTTGTTTGTATCTTCTTTGATTTGTTTGAGCAAAGTCGTGTAGTTTTCATTGTGCAGATCTTTTGCTTCCTTGGTTAAATGTATTCCTAAGTACTTGATTGTTTTTGACATTTATTATGAATGGGATAGTCTTCTTTATTTGTTTTTCAGATGCTTCTTCATTGTAAAGGAATGCAAATGATTTTGGTATGTTGATTTCATATCCTGCCACTTTACTGAAATTTTTGATTAATTCCAACAGTTTTTTGACTGACTCTCTGGGACTTTTTGTATATAAGGTCACATCATCAGCAAATAGTGAAAATTTTACCTCTTCCTTTCTGATTTGGATGCCTTTTATTTCTTTGTCTTGCCTAATTGCTCTAGCTAGGGCCTCCAGTACTAATACTGAGTAGGAGTTGTGAGAGCAAGTACCGTCTCTTGTTCCTGATCTTAGAGGAAACACTTCCAATTTTTCTTTATTGGGTATAACGTTAGCTGTGGATTTGTCATATACAACCTTTATTATGTTGAGATATAGTCCTTCTATACCCAATCTGTTAAGAGGTTTTATCATGAAAATATGTTGTATTTGGTCAAATGCTTTTTCTGAATCTAGGAAGATGATCATGTGATTTTTATTTTTCATTTCATTGATGTGATGTATTATATTTATTGATTTCCATATTTTGAACCATCCTAACATCCCAGGGATAAATCCCACTTGGTCATTGTGTATAATACTTGTAATGTATTCTTGAATTTAGTTTGAAATATTTTTTGGCAATTTTTGCATCTATATTCATCAGGGATATTGGTCTATAGTTTTCTTTTCTTGCGATATCCTTATCTGGCTTTGGTATCAAGGTAATGCTGGCTTCATAGAATGAGTTTGAAAGTGTTCCCTCCTCCTCAATATTTTCGAAGAGTTTGAAGACAATTGGTGTTAATTTTTCTTTAATGTTTGGTAGAATTCCCCAGTGAAGGCATCTGGTTCTAGAGTTTTCTGTGTTGGGAATTTTTGATTACTGATTCAATCTTTTCACTCTTTATTGGTCTGTTCAGATTTTCTATTTCTTCCTGATTCAGTCTTAGCAGGTTGTGTGTTTCTAGAAATGTATCCATTTTTTCTAGGTTGTGTAATTTGTTGGCATATAATTGTTCATAGTAGTCTCATGATTCTATGTAATTCTGTAGTATCAGTTGTAATTTTTCCTTTTTCATTTCTAATTTTATTTGAGTCTTTTTTTTTTCTTAGTCTAGCTAAAGATTTGTCAATTCTGTTTACTTTTCAAAGAATTAGCTTTTAGTTTTGTTGACCCCTTCTATTGTTTTTCTGGTCTCCATTTCATTTATTTCCACTCAGATCTTTGTTATTTCCTTCCTTGATAACTTTGTGCTTAATTTGTTCTTCTTTTTCTAGTTTCTTTTTTTTGTTTTTTAATTTTTTGTTTATTGCAGTAACATTGGTTTATAACATTGTAAAAATTTCAGGTGTACATCATTGTACTTCTATTTCTGCATAGATTACATCATGTTCACCACCAAAATACCAATTACAACCCATCACCACACACATGTACCGAATTATCCCTTTCACCCTCCTCCCTCCCCCCTTCCCCTCTGAGATACAAAGTTAGGTTACTTATTTGGGACTTTCTACCTTTGCAATACCCTGGTGGTCTAGTGATTAAGAGCTGGTTCTGTCACCACCATGGCCTGGGTTTGCTTCCCAGTGAGGGAATCACACCACCCATCTATCAGTCATCATACTGTGGCAGCTGTGTGTTGCTGTGATGCTGAAAGGTCTGCCACCAGTATTTTAAATACCAGGAGGGTCACCCATGGTAGACAGGTTTCAGTGGATCTTCTAGACTAAGGCAGACTAGGAAGAAGGACTTGGCCACCCACTTCTAAAAAAAAAATGGCCTTGAAAACCCTATGAATAGCAGTGGAGCACTGTCTGACATAGCACTGGAAGGTAAGAGGATAGTGCAAAAAGACCAGGGAGGGTTCTGTTTTGCTGTCCACAGGGTAGCTAGGTGTCAGAATTGACTCCACAGCACTAACAACAATTTCTTAATATATGCATTTATTGCTATAAACTTTCGTCTCCGAACTGTTTTTACTAAATCCCACAATATTTGATATGTTATATTTCCATTTTCATTTGTTTCTAGATGTTTTCTTTATTTCCGTTTTGATTACTTTTTTGACCCAATGGTTGTTTAGAAGTATGTTTAGTTTCCATATAATTGTAGATCTCCTCACTTTCCTCTTGTTGATTTCTAATTTCTTACAATTGTAGCCAGAAAAGATAGTTGGTATGATTTCAATCTTCTTAAATTTACTGATTGTTTTGTGGCCTATCACATGATCTATCCTGAAAAATGTTCCATGTGCACTTGAGAAGAATGTGTATTCTGTTGCTGTAGGATGGAATGTTCTGCATATGTCTGTTAAGTCCATTTGTTCTAAAGTATAGTTCAATAACAATATTTCCTTGTTGATTTTCTGTCTGGATAATCTATCCATTGCTGATAGTGAGGTATTCAAGTCCCCTACTATTATTTTATCATTGTTTATTTCTCCCTGAAGATCTGTTGGTATTTGTTTAATATATTTTGGTGCTCAGGTGTTGGGAGCATAAATATATTTACTATTGTTATATCTTCTTGACGCACTAACTCCTTTATCATTAATCTCTTACTATGCCTCATTTATAAGTTAAACTTAATTATAGGTATGTATGTATAGAAAAAACATAGTATATATAGGGTTTGGTACTATCTGCAGTTTCAGGCATCCACTGGGGGGCCTTGAAATGTATCCCCTGTGAAAAGGTGGGACTACAGTATACAGACCTTCAGCTGCTCCTGCCCCCCAATGTGCCATCTACTCAGAACCCAGAGCCTCTTGGGGCTTCAGCAGAGGAGGTCTAATCTCCGTGCAGTCCTTCCATAGTTCACTAGGTGGTAGCTTTCTGCCTGCACTGCCAACCTGTGACAAGTTGTGCTCTTCTTCCAAAAATGTGTTGAAATATAATATTTCATTCATTGGTTACTGCCAACTTCCATGACTGCCCCCCTCCCCTCAGTGATGTATGGAAAGAAATGTTTTGAAGGCATTAGAATTTGCATTTTCATAGCTTTAGTTGGAGTCTCATAATTCATAAACATGCCACATAAGGAAAAAAGCAAAACTCACCAGTAACAACTTACCTACCTTCTTTGTCTCTAGTTAGCCTTTTTGGTTTGAAGACTATTTTGTCTGACATAAATATGGCTATACCAGCCTTCTTTGGTTTCCACTAGCTGGATATCATCTTCCATCCCTTCACTTCACTTTGAGCCTATGTGTGTCTTTAGAGCTGAAATAATTCTCCTGGAGGCAGCATATAGTTAGGCCTTATTGTTTTTTTTTAATCCATCCAGCCACTCAGTGCCTTTTGATTGGTGAGGTCAATCTATTTTCATTTAGGGCGAATATTGATATGTAAGGACTTGCTGCTGCCATTTTATCTTTTGCCTTCTGGTTATTTTGTCTCTCTATTGTTTCTTTTTCCTTCTGTTTTGATATACTTATGTAAGTTGGCTGTTTTCCATGGTGATTTGCTCAGTCTCCCATTTTTATATGTTTCCTGCCTCTGTTCCAGATTTTTGCTTTGTGGTCACCGTGAGGTTTACATAAAACATCTTATAGATAAAATAGTCCTTTTCTGCTGCAATTTATCTTCATTCATCTATAAAGATTTCCTCCTTTTACTGTTCACCTTTTATATTTTTGAAGTCACAAATTATCTCTTTTAATGCTGTGATCATTTTTTACCAAGTAGTAGTAGCTATAGCTCTTTTTAATGCTCTTTTCCCTTAACTTTTATGTTGTAATTAAGAGTTTAATATACTATTCAGAAAAAGAGTCACAGTTTTCTAATTTCATTTATCACCTTAAACAGAATTTTGTGTACATTTGTATTTGTATTTCATCTTGACATGTTCCTTTCAACACTTCTTGTAAGGCAGGCCTATTGGTGGTGAATTCCCTCAGCTTTTGTTTGTCTGAGAAAGCCTTTATTACTCTTTCATGTTTAAAAGATAAATTTGTTGGATAAAGTGTTTTTTGGCTGGTAGGTTGTATCTTTCAATATTTTGTATGTGTCTTTCTACTCTCTCCTGGCCTGTAGAGTTTCTGCTGAGAAATCTGCTAATAGACTAATGAGGGTTCTTTTTTTAAGTTACTGTCTTTTTTTCCCTTACTTCCTTTAAAATTCCTTATTTATTATTGATTTTTGACAGCTTTAATATAATATGTCTTGGAGAAGGTCCTCTGTGTCAAGAAAATAATGTGTTCTATTAGTTTTGTGGACTTGTATATTCAGTTTCTTCCCCATGTTTGGGAATTTCCCAGCTATTATTTCTCAAAAACACTCTCTGCTCCCTTCGCTCTCTCTTTTCTTCTGGTATACCCATTAATCTTATGTTGGCTCTCCTAATGGAGTCTGATAGTTCTCTAGGGTTTCTTCATTTTTCTCAGCTCTATTAGTTCTCAGTTCTCTCTCCTTTTCTACATGAATCATTTCTATATTCCTGTCCTCAAGCTCACTTATTTTCTCTTCCATCTGATCTTCTCTATTTCCACTCTCTTTTAATGCATTCTTCATCTCATTTATTGAGTTATTTAGCTCCAAAATTTCTGTTTGCTTCTTTTTTAGAATTTTAATCTATTTGGTAAAGTACTCCTTCTGTTTGCTAATTTTATTTCCAAGATGGTATTACTTTTCTAAGTTTTCTTGTAGCTCATTGAATTTATTCATAAGAGCTATTTTGAGTTCTTTGTCAGTTAGATCACAATATTCTGTGTCTTTGAGTTTGGTTGCTAGAAAATTGTCATTTTCTTTTTGTGATACTGTGATTTTTTCATAGTGCTTAATGAAAAGTGCCTCTTCTGCTGCCTTTGGAGTAATTTGACTTGCCACTAAAGTTGTGAGTACAGAATAAAAAAAGTTGGCAGAGGAAAAATAAAAAGGGTGGTGACAGAGTGGGGGGACGTGTGTACTTAGCATGTGCGCTTTGTGCCCACAGCCCAGTAGAGGTATCCTCGAGTAGGGGCTGCCCCAAGGCCTGTGGGTGGTCCTCTTTCCAGAATCCAGGGGCTGACAGCAGGAAATGCTTTCCTTCAGTTCTCTTTGTCTGCCTTCTTCCCTTTCCTCCTCCCACCCCAGTCACTGCAATCTCTCCTCAGAGAGAGCAATGGGTCCCAACAGCTGCAGCACCTGTGGCCAGGCAGATCCCCACTCACTGCCTTCACCTTCCACCTCCTTTGCCAGAAAAGTTGTGCTGGCCCACTGCTGCCTTTGCTGCCACCACCTCTGCCACCACTATCATCTCTACTTCTGCCCCTCCACCACCACTCCCTCTCTCCACAGCCTCCTCCATGGTCTAACCCACCCACTTTCTGGTACGCAGATAGAGGGATCCCTTGGGTCCAGATGTGCTGTGCAGAGGCAATTTTTTTGCTTATGAATGTCCAATTAGTTGTAAATCAAAGGAGGGAGCAAAAAGAATTCACTCTGCCATGATGCCAATGTCACTTTGCTTGCATAGTTTTTAAAGAAGAGTCGGAAGCAATTTTTATGTTTGTTTCTAGGTAAGGTGTTCTAGGTAAGGTGTTTTAACTTCTCTGGCTTCTTTCTAGATTTTTTTCTTTGTCTTTGATTTTCTGCAGTTTGAATAGAATATGCCAAGGTATAGATTATTATTGTTTTTGTGTGTGCTTATTCTGCTTGGTATTCTCTGAGCTTCTTGGACGTTTTGTGTCTGTCATTAATTTAGAAAATTCTCAGCCATTTTTCTTTCAAATATTTCTTCTGTTCCTTTCTCTTCTTCTTTTTGAATCACCGTTATGTGTCTGTTATACCTTTTGCAATTGTTTCCCCATTCTTGAATATTCTTTTCCTATTTTTTCATTCTTCTATACATTTGCTTTTCAGTTTGAGAAATTTTTATTGACATATTGTCAAACTCCCTAACTCTTCTCTTGTCCTCATCCAACATACTGATAAACCCATTAAAGACATTCTTTATTGCTGTTAAAATGTTTTTTATTTCTAGAATTCTTTCTTAGAGTTTTCACTACCCATGTGCTTACATTACCTCTCTATTTTTACATGTTTTCCACTTTTTCTGTTAGAGGCTATAGCCTGTTTATCAGAATTATTTTAAATTCCTCATCTTATAATTGCAAAATCACTGACATATCTGAGTCTGATGCTTGCTCTGTTTCTTCAAACATTTTTTTTTGCAAAAAGCAAAGTATTTTTTTGAATTTCTTATGCCTTGTAATCTTTTTCGTAAAAGTTGGAAATAATATATCAAGTAAAAGAAACTGAGGTTAAGTCAATTTTTAGTATGAGATTTTACGTATATCTGGTAGGAGTCTGGCAGTGTTTACTGCTTGCTGTACTTGTTGTGTCAGAGGCTAAAATTTCCTCTAACATCCTTTTTTTTTTTCTGTCTCCTCTGTTGTCTTTGGCCATCCCTAGCCACTCTCTTATATAAGGTCTCAGGCTTGCAGTTCTTTTAGCTGCCATCTCTTGTTATTATACGGGAGCCCTATTGATGTACTGGTAAGATGTGGGGGAAGGAGAAGAATTTTCCACTCCTATGATTAGGTATAAGTCTTTTTGTGAAACTGGGTCCATGGGCTGTGACTTCAAAAGTGCTTCTTAGATTTCCCCGCTTCCCTTCCTTAGATGAGACAAGAAAGCCGGAAGGAGTTGGATTTGGGTACATCTGTACTCCCAGGTCAGTCGGGCTCTGGTAAAATAATTTCCTTTGAAGGCAAAACTTTGTTAAGAAAAACAGTGTTCCGAGTGTATTTAAATTTTTTTTTTTCTCCTGATGCTGGAAGCAGGAAGAGATCTTTCTCTGTTTTTTTACCCTGAGAACCTAGTAAGGCTGCTGAAGGTGAAACTCACTGTAGTGTGGGGGTCCTCTTAAGCCTGGGCCCCCAGGAGTTTCTGTCTCTCAAACTAGTCCATGCTCAATCTCTAGCAGTTAGTCAATTACCCTTTAAATGTTCCCACCATGCGCCAGCAGCAGGTTCTGCTCCCAGTAAGCTGGGACTCTCTGTTCCCCCTGTCTATCTCTCCAGATTTTGGGGTGGTGATTTGCCCTGGGACCTCAATTCTCTGACAGATCTAAGAGTTGTCGATTTTAATTTTTCCAGCTTTTCTCTTGTGTTGAGTATAGGAGTGATGCCTTCTAAGCTCTTTGCAAGTCTTACTAGAAAGTGGAATCTGACAGTTTTATTTTAATATTTTATCTTTCTCTATGATGCTCTGCAGTTTCAGTAAGATGTGTTTAGGTGTGCATTTGATTTTATTTATCCTGCCCTGGAAGTTGTATACATCTTTAATCTAAATATTCATCTCTTTCTTAAATTCTGGATTGTCTATAGCCTTTGACTCTTTACATATTGCATTTGTTTTGTTTTATTCTCCTTATCCTCTCTTCTGGAACTCTGATTGTGTTGGCCCTGCTACTTCCATCTGTCATGTCTCTTATCTCTTTTTCTCTTAATTGACATTTCTTTAACTATCTGCAACAATTCTTTTGAATCAATTAGACAATGCTTGAATTCTTTCTTCAGCTGAATGTAATCAGCTATCTCATTTAAAGTAAATTTAATTATCAATTAGGTTTTCGTTTTGTAATTGTTCTAGTTGATTTATTTTCAATTCAACTTTTCTTTATCATAATATCCTATTCCTTCATTACGGATACTATTTTTTTCTTTGACCTATTTAATTTTTTGAGCAATGAATTTGTAGCCTCCTTCAGATGATTTCCTTACTTCTCATTCTTAGTGCATTAATTCTGTTGTTTATATCTGCTAACTCTTCCAAATAGAATTTCATTTCCATTTATGATTTTCTTTTTGTTGTGAACTTACTTCACTAGAGTTTGATCATTCTTTGCAGTTTTGCAAAGCCTAGAGAATGAACAATTTATTGTAAAGCAATTTCAAGCTTATTCCAACTCAAGCCTCCAGATTGTAATGATCCAGGATCAGTTTTCATTGAATTTGGAGGCTTGGGGATTCATGCATAATAAAATCATTCTAAATTTGGATTAAAAACCTTAATGAAGAAATTCTTGAGGTTTCAGACTCTCATTGGTGACATTTTAGTTTTCTACACAAAGCTCTAAAAAAGTGTTAACATTTCTCACCATTTCCCTAGCTTTGAGTTGAGAATTTTCTATTCTACGAGAACTACATATCTTTTGAGGCTCTAGCATCTGAGTAGGCACCTAAGGTACAGCTTCCTCAAGTCAAGTAGCCCAGTCTCCCATTCCAGCATTTGGACCCTGGTCTCCTTCCCTGGGCTCGATATGCGGTCTGATAACATCTGTGCCTGGGCAGTATCAGATGGCACTTACTCTGTAGCTATTAGTTCTTTCTTATTCTCTAGTACAGGAAGATTTTTCCTGCCTATCTTTCAAGCTCAGCAATGTAATCATTTTTGTCATTTTAATTTATTCAGCATTTCAATGTGGTGGGGTTGGGAGACCATCTGTATGTACTCAGTCTGTCATGTGGCCCAAAGTCATGACTCCTTTATACATATTATTTTGATTTTCCCATGTTTCTAAAGAGTCACTTTTTTAATTCTACAAGGTTTTATTCTTAGGACAGCACTACGGTAAAACAGAAAGAGCAAGGCCTCTGTAACAAAGCACTCTGACTTGAATTCTCACTTATGATTTTGTGACTGTAGGGAAACTATTTAAACTTTTGGGAGTTGATTTAAAATGGCAAAGTAGAAAACCACTTTTGCTTTTATCTCTGTAATCACCTAAAAGAAACAAGAAAAGGGAAAAACAGATTCCTAGCATTGATAAAACAGAGACAGGAGTACCCATGAGACACAATATGCAGGGCCAGTTACACAATTTGTGGGGCCCAATGCAAAATGAAACTCTGAGACTCCCTATTGAAAACTATTACAAGTTTCAAGACTCTTGTGGCATACCATTAAACCACTCACCATGTCCCGTTAAGCTTGGGGCCCTGTGCTCTTGCATAGGGACCACGCCCATAAAAATCAGCACTGATAAGACCTGTGGAAGAGCTTCTAAATGTAGTGTCACAACAGGGCACAGGAGGCTCTGCAACATGACCCTGCAGCTACAGATCACCGGGTGAAGTCTATACAACACAGGCTTCCAAAGTAAGTGACACATCTGAGTGGGAAAAAACATTAGCAAATTCACAGGGAAATTCTTCCAGTGAGTATCTTGTGGTAAAAAGCACATGGACTTCAGGCTTAGGCTGCCTGGGTTTTCTTCCCAGCAACATCCCTACTAGTCGTATAAACTTAGACACATTACATAACCACTCTGTGCCTTAGTTTCCTCATCTGTAAAAGAAGGAAAATAACAGAACCTATGACGCTGGGTAATTAGATGAGAGGTCTTGGAAGAGTGTATGGCACACAGTGAGTGATATATACTTGTTAGCTATTGCTTTTTTCTTCCGAACAGATCATTATAACATTGTTTAAATTATTGGAGAATATAGAAAGAGAAGGAAACCTTCAAAAAATTTTTGTGAAAATCAGGAAAAATATAAATAGGATATCACACCTGTCACCAAAATACATTCCAAATAGATAAAATGTTTATATGTAAAAAATAAATCATAACAATCATAGGTAGAAACATATGAATTATCATTTTTTTAAATAAACGTGGCATGTAGAGCCTTGAAGACCTAGTGGTTAAGTTTGGTGTGCTCCGCTACAGTGGCCCAGGTTTGGTTCCTGGGTGTGGAACTACGCCATTTGTTGTCAGTAGCCATGCTGTGGCAGTGGGTCACATAGAACTAGAAGGACTTAGACAAGGCTATACAACTATGTACTGGGGATTTGAGGAGGAAATAAAATAAAAAAATAAATAAGCAAACTTGGCCTGTAGAAGGTCTTTCCCATTACACCATAAAACCTTGCATAAAGACGACAAAATTTACTATACAGTAGAAAATGTTTTTTGCATGACAAAATCACTACAAAATAACTGGCAATATTTTGCAAAGGGCAAAATTTGTGTAATAAACGTAATGCTTCCTCAAATAAACAAGCATTTCTTTTTTTAATGAAGAATGTTCACTATGCTTTTATGGTCTGAGCTCCATGTCAATTCCCGTTTTGTAAACTTTCATATTTTGTAAAAGTTCATATTTTTTTGCACATTTTCTGTTAAAATTACAACAAAATACCATTTTTGCCTATCACTTAGGCAAAGATAAAAACATTGGGTAATACAACATGGCAAGGGTGAGAAGAAATAGGAAGTCATATACATTTCTTGAATAATGTAAATTTGTATTGAGAATGATTTGGAAACAGCTATCAAAATTTAAACTACACTGCTTGATCTAGCATTTTAGCTATGGCTTCTATGTACATATTCATAAAATTTGTGATAGTTTATGAACAAATATATCTTTTCAGCAATTTCTGTTATAGCTCAAGATAAAAATTCCTTAAATTTCCATCAGTATATAGCTGATTAGGTAAATTACATTATATCTACATATCATGGAATACAAAGTGGTCATTAAAAATATTGTGGCATTTATCTTAGCTAATGTGGAATCTCCAAAGTCATTCCCACTAAAATCAAGAAAAATGATAAGGATGCACCCATCTTCATTACTATTTAATATTTTCTTGGAAATATTAGTGCAATTAAACCAGAGAAAACGATTAGTGACATTAAAATGTGGAAAGGAGAAATAAAATGATTTCTATTTGCAAATGATATCAATGATGAAACAAATTCATTTGGATAGCAGAACATAAAATTAACTAACAAAAATCAAGAGCATTCATATATACAATCAGTTAAAGGACATAATAAAACATTAAATCCCATTTGTAATAGCTACATAAAAACATATGGTACTCTGGAATAAATTGAATGAGAAGTTTGCTAAACTTATATGAGGAAAACTTTAAAACATTCCTTACTGAAAGACACAAAAGAAGACTTGAATGAAAGGAAAGACATCATTTTATTCTTGGATATGAGGAATAAACATGATAAAGATGCTATTTCTCCCTAAATGAAAACATTTTATTTAATGAGGGCTTTTTTGTTTGTTTCTGGAGGAAAGTTGCTTCTACCGTTCAGGAGGAATCAGCTTTTAAAAATAGCTAGAAAACCCCTGAAAGCAGGACAGGCCTGCCTCACCAGTAAATAAACGTATTAAAGAGCCTCTACCATTAAAACAGCATGGTACTGGGGCCGGCCCCGAGGCTTAGCAGTTAAGTGTGCGTGCTCTGCTACTGGCGGCCTGGGTTTGGATCCTGGGTGCGCACTGACGCACCGCTTGTTGGGCCATGCTGAGGCAGCATCCCACATACAGCAACCAACAGGATGTGCAACTATAACATACAACTATCTACTGGGGCTTTGAGGAGAAAAAGGGAAAAATAAGGAGGAGGATTGGCAATAGATGTTAGCTCTGGGCCAGTCTTCCTCACGAAAAAAAAAAAAGCACTGCTTTTAAAAAAAAAAAGAAAAAACAACGTGGTACTGGCACATGGAGAGAGAGAGTGACTGGTGAAACAGAGTAGAAAATCTAGAATTAGAAGACAAAAACATTACAAATTTCTTATATGTATGACAAATTTCACATTTCAAAGCACTGGAGTAAAGATAGGCTTTTAGTAAATGATGTTAGAACATTTGGATAGCCATCTAGAAAAAGATGAAACGGGATCCATAGCTCATATCATACATCATAATAAAGTCCAAATATATGAGATATAAATGTAAAAGAGGGACATGATACAACAGAAATAATAGAAGAAAAGATAAATGAATTCCTCTATTATTTGAGTATAGAAAATTATCTTTATTTGTGATTCAAAATTCAAATGCAAGAAAAGTAAAGACTGATAAATTTAAGTGGTTTTTTTCCCTAAGGAAGACTTGCCCTGAGCTAACCTCCATTGCCAATCCTCCTCCTTTTATTTTGCTTGAGGAAGATTAGCGCTGAGCTAACATCTGTGCCAATCGTCCTCCATTTTTTTGTATTTGGGACACCTCCACAGCATGGCTGACAAGTGGTGTAGCTCCACGCCCGGGATCTGAACCTGCAAAACCCTGGGCCGCTGAAGAGAAGCATGTGGAACTTGAACCACTCAGCCACGGGGCTGGGCCTCTTAGGTAGATTTTTAATGCATTACATGAAGAAAACACACAAGCAAAATCAAAAACCGAAGAAAAGTCAGAAATAAGTATTTGCTACAGCTTTATGACAGACGAAAGACTAACATTTTAATATATAAAAAATTATTGACCACCAGAGAAAAAGCCAAACACTCAGTACAAAAATGGACAAAATACATGAAGAGATTGTTCCTTAAAAAAAGACAACCAATGAACTTTAAACAATGAAAAACTTCTCAACTTTATCGATAATAGAAGAACTACAAACTACAATTAGATTCCCTTTCTTGCCTATCAAAACCCTGACCACATTGTTCTGGCAAGTTTGTGCAGAAACAAACCCCCTTCCACATTGCTGGTGGGAGTATAAAATGATACAATATACTTGAGAGGAATTCGGCAAAATCTAACAATACTTCCCTTACAACGGACATTTTGGCCCAGCATATCTACTTCTTGGAATTTACCATGAATATATACCCATAAAAATACAGGAAAAAAATCCAAAATATTGTTAACAATATAAATAGCTACATAGAGGAGATTGGTTGAATAAACTATGGTGCATTCATATAATAAGTACTAGGCTGATGTAAAAGAAAAAAAATGGGGAGATTTTTATGAGGGAAATGAGGCGATTTTCAGGGTATGTGACACGAAAAAAATAAGTGCAAAGAAAATATTATATATAATTTGCAAACTTCTGTGAAATAAATAATGGGAATATTCTTTTATATCTTCATACTGACACTAAATAAAGATAATAAAAGAGAGTAAAACATAAAAATATATATATATATTTAGTAAAATATTTATATACAGTCATGTTTCACTTAATGACAGGGATACATTCTGAAAAATGCGTCATTAGGCAATTTCCTTGTTGTGTCAACATCATAGAGCATACTTACACAAGCCTAGATGATATAGCCAATTACATACCTAGGCTATATGACAGTAATATTATGGAATCACCATTGTATATGCAGTCTGTTGTTAACCTAAACGTTATTATGCGGTACATGACTGTAAATTTATTACTATACATAAAATTTTTATACAGATATCTTTGGTAAAAGATACCTAAGATGTATATGTGTGTGTATATATTGTATATATATGCACATGTGTGTATGTATAGATATAAATCCCCAAAAGAAAAAACACAAGAAGGATAAACCAGAGATGAATGAAATATAAAATTGGTTATCTACAAAGGGGAGTGTGAGAATTCTTTTTTGGATAATTTTTACTTTTAAACCATATGTTTTATATATTCAAAAGATAATATTAAATCAAGAAATATTGGTTAATAATCTAAATTGAACACAAATACAATTAATGATTCTAACCATATCAAATTAATACAATAACCACTTACAAAAAATAATTTACCCAAGTTATTTGAACACAGTTCTCTGACTCTTTTCTAAGTGAATATAGAGTTCCCATCTCAAGCCATTCAAAAAAATCTTGAACTGTATTTAATAAGTTTCTTGTAGGTTGTGGTATTAGCATAAATGTTCTTATAATTTTTATGTTTCTTGTAGGATAGATCAAATGGGTAAACACATTGTTATTGTTGGAAATATGATTCTTATTGTGGAAGATGAGTGATACAAATATCTAATTTGGGAAGGAAAGGGTGAATCCATGGGTGTTGGATTGATATTGGAGTTGTCAGTATAAACTCATTATTTTTTTTTAAGCTGTGTACATTTGGTATAGAGACTTTTCTCTTTTAAAAATGAAATTTCTGATTAAGTTTTGGTGCAGTGAATATATGAGTTCAAGTGTGAGTGCAAGAAAGGAAGGAAATGCTCCCAAAATGATGAGAACACGTAAAAAGGACATAAGCTAGTTGAGGACAATTTGAGCATCAAAAATAATATTGATAAAAATTGATTATTATTATTATTGTGACTGATAGATTGAATAAAAACACAATCCATAAACCCTCAATGATAAAGGAAGAAAGGAAGGAAAAGAGGTAGAGAGAAAGAGAGGGAAACAGAAAATGGAAAAAAACAGTAGAGTTTTCTTTAAAGAAAAGTACTATCTACATGTATTGGGGATCATAAAATTAGAAAATTGTCCTTTGACAACTATGTAATAATTATAATTGTAAACAGAGAAAAAAAAATCCCAAGAAACATAAATAGTTATTAGAGAATAGAGTATTCACCCCGTCTAAATATAGTGACTCACAGCTCTACTTGTTAAACATAGAGGAAAGTTTTCTTTATAAGGGAGGAATCTGGCTGTAGCACCATAACCACATGATCAAGTTTAACAGCATCACTAATGAGGCACACTAACTCGATATGAGGCATTAAGAGGATCACAGAATTTCCTATGAAATAGTGTTGCCAAAAAGATTTAAACTAAATCTAACATAAGACCACCAAACAAGTCCAAAATGTGATGCATTCTGCAAAACAATTGCCCTTTACTCGTGAAAACTATCAATGTCAGTGAAATACACCCTGCCCCACCATAACAGGAGAGAAACTCTTCTGTATTAAAGGAGACTCAAAAGACTTGACAATAGAAAACAAAGTAGGAAGGCTGATTGCATTTTGGACCTACAATAAATTATTAATAGATAAATTAATGTCATGATGGTACTAGTGGAGATATTAAGTAGGAGAATATCCTCATCTTTAGTAGATATGTAATAGTGTGTTTTATTTGTAAGCATTCTGATGTCTGCAACTTACTTCTAATGGTTCAGCAAAAATGAATGAATGAATGAATGAATGAACTGTGTGTATGTGTGTGTGAGAGACAGAAAATATGAGCAACTGTTAAACGATGTCTAGTATTTGAGAATACTTTATATTTTTCAAATAATAAACTTTGGAAGAACAATTGATTTAAAGTATGTATCATATAATAAAACTAAAAAATATATGGTTTACTCTGATTTTCAAAGAATCAGATTTTGATTTCATTGATTTTTTTCTATTTTTTCCTTTCAATTTCATTAATTTCTGTTTTTATTTTAATATTTTCTTTTCCTATGTTCTTTCTATTTAGTTTTTTTTTCTTTTCCTAGTTTCTTAAAGTGGGAGCTTAGATCATTAATTTAACACCCTTCTTTTCTAAGTCAAGCATTTAATGCATAAATTTTCCTTTAACTACTGCTTTTGCTATATTCCACATTTTTGATATATAAAGCTTTCATTTTCATTTAATTTAAAACATTTTATAATTTTCCTTGTGACTTCATTTTTAACTCTGAGTGATTCAATAATGAATTATTTAATTCCCAAATATTTTGGGATTTAGCAGGTATCATTTTTGATTTTTATATTAATATCATTATGGTCGGAGAAAAGAATTTGTGTAGTTTCTAGTCTTTTATATTCATTAGTGTTTGTTTTATGACCCAGAATATGATTTATCTTGATGAATGTCCCATGTGTATTTGAAAAGAATTTTTATTTGGCATTGTTATGTTATATAAATGTCAATTTAGTTCACTTGGTTGATAGTGTTGACTAGATCTTCTATACCATCACTCATTTTCTGTCTACGTGTTCTATTGATTATGTAAAGAGATGTCAAAGTTTCCAACTATAATTGTGGAATTCTTTATTTCTTATTTTAGTTCTATCAGTTTTTCTTTTGTTTATTTTGAAGCTCTGTAATAGGTGATTATATATTTAGGAATGATAATACTTATTAGACAATTGATACTTTCATCATTATGTAGTGTCTCTTGTTATCGTTGGTAGTATTCATTGCTCTAAAGCTTACTGTGTCTCATATTAATATAATCATTCCAACTTTCTTTTGATTATTGTTTGCATAGTATATATTTTTACATTTTTTTACTTTTAGCCTATCTATGTTTTTATACTATAACTGAGTTTCTTTTATACAGTATATAATTGAATCATTTTTATTCTTCATCTAATCAGATAATATATGTCTTTTGACGGCTGTTTAGATCATTTACATTTAACGCAATTATTTGTAATTGTATTTAGACCTACTATTTTATTATTCATTTTCTGTTTGTGCTCTCTGCTTTTTGTTCCTCTGTTTCCTCTTTCTTTTAGATTATATAAATAAGTTTTAGCATTCCATTTTAATTTATATACTGCCTTTTTGGCTATATTTCTTTATATTATTGTTTTAGTGGTTGTGCTAGAGATTACAATATGTGTATGCCTAGCCTTTTACAGCCTACTTGGTTTAATATTTTAGTACTTCACAGTGAATTTATATGTCTTAAAAACATCTAGGACTCTTTACCAGCACCACTCTCTTTTATTTTATAGTTGTCATATATGTTACATCTATATACAATTAAAACCCTACTGACAATGTGGTCGTTTTTGTTTTTAATATCAATGTATATATTTAAGGAACCTAAGAAAACAATAGTCTTTTATACTAACCCAAATAGTTACCACCCAAGTCATGAAGCTCCCTGGTTGAGTCTCACCATTAGAAATGACACAAGAGGAAAGACAGAAAACAAGCGTGGATACCCCTGACTTCTTTGAACAGGCAGTCTCCTTTTCCTGATTCCTTGTGGCTAGGAAGATGGGATTTCAATTGGAGATTTAGCTGACAGCGTTACCACTGCTACATAGCTTGATGACTTGAGTTTTTTCTCAAGATAAAGCTGTAAGAGAAACCAAAAAATGAGAACCTCTCCCACATAACAGGTTGCTTCTCTGAGTTTTGACTCTTCTCTACAATTTACTTTTAAAGGTCCTCAGGTAGTTGATTTTTGGCATCTTGTCCAGAGTTTTAGCAGGAGAGATAGGCTCAGGAGGGCATACTTGGCTGAAAGGAACGTAATTCTGTACTTTTCCTGTGGTGATAAGGAGATTTGTGAGAAAATGAAAAACTGAAATCCAGTGCATGACATATTTGATTTCATACAAGACTCTGGATTTATGCAGTGAACTAAATACACAAGCTTTATGTAAATTTAATGTAAAACATGAGATTTAAATTGAAATGTGTTGTGGGGGAAAAATGGGCATCTTTTTGTGAATTGATGTTATAGAACCAGATAAACTGGATATTATGTAAATCTACAGAAAAAGTTTCTATTTGCACTCTCTGAGTAAATTTCACTACTATAATATTTAGCACATATTTAGTTTTTTTAAAAAATTATCTTTACTAAAAAATGCATATGAGAAGTGAAAGGACATGTTTCAAATGGAGTTTTCATGATTTGACAGCAAATAATTCTGGTCCTTCAACATTTTATTAATTTGTTTTTTAAATGATGCAGGAAATACATACAGTGTAATTCCAGAGACATTAGCGTTTACGATAAATTTTTGAAGGAAAGAGGTACAACATACATAAATTCTTATCATTTATGCAAGTTATTTAACATCTCTAAATCTTGTTTTCATTATCTCTAAAAATAAGATGATAACTTTACCTCTCTGCTAGATTTATTCAGCAGGTTATATAAGATATTTACAAAGCACATAGCCATGTTTCTAGAGCATATGCTCAATAAATGGTAATATATGTCATTATTCTATTCCAGGTATTATGTCAGATGCTAGGGAAATGAACCACAGTAAAGGCATTGTACCACGTCTCAAGGAACTGAGTGAGAAGATAGTCTAGTGGGAAAATGGCACATAACCAGATTATAACCAGGTTATTGAATTGAACACAATGCTTGTAAAAACATTGATATGATAGCACATGCAACTAATAGTGAAGGTAGCGAAGAAAGGCACTTCCCTATGTATGTCATCTTATACTATCTATATAAAGTTTTCCTTAAATGGGGAAAAAAAAGTGAGACCTCACCATTGTTGTGGTAAGGAACAATCTCCAAGATACATTGTTTATGAAGTTATAGAGATACAAATGATTATAGGCTGATTATGCTGCCATTTGAGTAAAATAAAATACATACTCATGCATACATATATGATTATTTCTGGAACGTTATGTAAAAAAATATAAACAATGTTTACCTTTGAGGAGAGATACCGATTTACCAGGGTAGAGGAATAAAAGGAAGATTTACTTTTCAGTGTAAAACTTTTAAAATATTTTCCATCATTTATATGTATTGTTTACTTAGAATTTTAATAACATATTTAGAGATTGAAAGTATAATATGGGAAAATGATATTAACAGTATTTTGATGTAAATTATGATATAGAGTAGTCATTCAATAAAGGATAATTTGCTTTTTTTTTCTTTTTTGTGAGGAAGATCAGCCTTGAGCTAACATCTGCCAATCCTCCTCTTTTTGCTGAGGAAGACTGGCTGTGGGCTAACATCCATGCCTGTCTTCTTCCACTTTATATGGGACGCCGCCACAGCATGGCTTGCCAAGTGGTACATTGGTGCGCGCCGGGGATCCTAACCGGCGAACCCCGGGCCACTGCAGTGGAGCGCACGCACTTAATCGCTTGCGCCACCAGGCCGGCCCCTAATTTGCTTTTTTTAAGCAACATAATCAGCTGTTAGTATCATTTAGTTAACGAACTTCTTCTAAATATCAGTCAGACAACCAATCTTTCTATTTATTACCATCACCCTTCCAAAATTCTTGGTGAATTTCCAGAGCTTCCTTAAGTGTTTCAGAAATATTCATTGACCTACATAACAAGCCAAATATATTTATCAAATGCCCTCCAACGTTCCAACGTTTCTAACATTCTTTCAATTTTTCCACAGTTTGCTAAGTTCAGAATGACATCCTATACCTCCTTTATGACTATCCTACACCTGAAGGAAGGGAGAATTTCTAAGACTCATGAGACCGAGGCCTCTACAACAGTTAACCTTGCACAGAGCACATGCATCTCTCCATCTAGCTCATCTGGGCTCTGAGACTGAGATCATCCCTGTCATTGCTGCTGTAAGAAATCTGTATTTGGTCTCTTGCACTTTTCCAACATTTTAGTTTGGTTTCTTCCACATTACGACTTGGCATTAACTTGTTTTATATACGTATATTTTCTCACAAATATGTATGTTTTTTAAACTTCAATTGAAAGCTCATGGGCTTCCCATATCACTTACTATTTTAAAATAAGTTGTTAAACAATACGAATGTGTAGCAGACACAGCAGATTGCCTATTAAATACTCATTTTCTCTTTGTACTTTACAGTAAGAGAGGCCCAGTTCTAATTGGGGTGATATTATCCTCTGCTAAAAATACATTTTCTTACATCCCATCTGGCTGCTGGGTATGGCAATGTTACACAGTTCTGAACAGGACCATCCCTCATTTTGTTCAGGGCTCCAGGCAAGTATTTTTCTGGGACCTCTAACTATATAAATAGTTTGATTAAAAGTATATTACAGAAAATTCAGCTTCTGGTGAGATACATTCCTTATTCCTCCTGGTAAGTGCAAGTGAAAATTCTGGATATTATATATAAAACAAACATACAACATATAGAAACTCTAAATAGCTAGGGACATTGGTAACTGAGGAATGGCACTGTAGTGAGTTTCCTGGGTTTTCTTTTTGTCTCATATGTCTCAGACTGAATATGAAGAAGCCAGCAACCCAGAGATATCAATAGGCACAGATTAAAAAAATGTAGATAAGAAAAGCCTGCTTTCTTAGCCAAAGAGCCTAGAAAGGAGCAGCATAGCAGGACAGAAACTTTTGGATATAACCACTCTACTCCAGCCAAACATCACAGAAAAAACTGAGGCCCTACTCTCAACTCCATCAACAAAGACTGAGTGGAAAACCAAAACTGTACTCTTGCCAGGGTTCAACAAGGCACCCCAAACTCACAGTCAGGAGGGGTATCAGTACAACAGTGAAGAGATAGCACGAGGGAGACATTTGTGGTGATGGAATACTTCTGTATCTTGACATAGTGTGGTGGTGGTTACATAAACATACAGGTGTAATAAAATGATAGAATTAACCACATACAATATACCAAAGTCAAATTCCGAGATTTGATAATGTACTATAACTAAGTAAGATATAACCCTGAGGGGAAATTGGGTGAAGGATACATGAGACCTCTCTGTATTGTCTTTGCAACTTTCTATGAATCTGTTATTATTTCAAAATAAAAAATCATATGGATACATATACATGTAATATATATATATTAGATTTAATGGGCCTATATATGGTATATTAACCTATCAGTTTAGATGGAATACAGTGTGTAAAGAGAGGTGGCCCAATCAGTGCACGTGAAGTGTCTTCATGGTGTCCACAGCCCTCCTTGAGGTCCAGTAGTGGATGGATTCTGCTTTCCCTGCAACAGTCTTCTTGCAGCACCCCTGCCCTTCCTCTCTGAGCTTTCTCCTCTGCTCCTTGTTTTTTTTTTCGTGTAGGAGTCTGCATGGGATCTTAATATATAGTCTCTGCCTCTAAAATGCTCTGCTTTCAGTGCTAACTTCACCTGGTTCCATTATTGAGGTGTGTGGCTTTCCTAAATGAGGGGAAGGTTTTTTTTTTCTTTTTGTTCACTGCCATATCCCCTGGATCTAGAACGTACTAAGAGATCAAAACAAAATTGTCATTGACTAGATGAATAAATATGCATCAACTAATTAAGGGATTAGACAGACATTTTGGATAGCTACCAACGACGTGTAAGATGGTCTGTACTGGGTCTCAGTGGAGGATATCCATGTGTTAAAGAAAAATGAGGTGAATGACTTCACCACCACTTTGGGTTTTTTATTAGGTAATTCAGAATGATTAACTGAGTCATCGTACATTTGCTTGATTCCTCTGGTAAATATTTTTAGGACAACTAATATTGTTTAATCAAACAGCACTATATATATATATTTTTAATATTCTATTTTTATTTTTATTTATTTATTTTTTTGTGAGGAAGATCAACCCTGACCTAACATCCATCCAAGCCTCCTCCTTTTGCTGAGGAAGACCGGCCCTGAGCTAACATGTATTGATTGCCAATCCTCCTCCTTTTTTTCCCCAAAGCCTCAGTAGATAGTTGCATGTCATAGTGGCACACCCTTCTAGTTGCTGTATGGGGGACACGGCCTTAGCATGGCCAGACAAGCGGTGCCTCAGTGTGCGCCCGGAATCCGAACCCTGGCCGCCAGTAGAAGAGTGTGCACACTCAACCGCTAAGCCACTGGGCCGGCCCCAACAGCGTTATATTTTGAGCATTAAAATTCACAAAAAAAATGGTGAGATAAATTTCTAATCCTGGAGTTTGGGAAGAAAAAGTGAGAATGATACAAAAGGAATATATATATGTGTATATATATAGTTAAAGTAGGAATGTGGAGAAATGAGAAGGAAGAAGGAAAAAAGAAAAACCGAAAGACAAGAGGCAGAATAGTGGGCACATGATACAATGCCTACCCTCATCTTGGTTATCTATAATAACTCTGGCATCATGTAATGCTTTTATGTAACAACAGAAGAGATCCATTCTGTAGTACACAATTCAGCATAACAAAAATGAAATACAGGCAATTAGTTCAATGATTTTCAAGGAGAAAGTGATTGCTCTGCCTTGTGCTACGTTGTGTTATGCCCTGTTGGAGGGACAATAAGAAACAGGGAAGAAAAAAATGAATAAGAAATGAAGTTAATTAAAAATACATGTAGGGGCAGCCCGGTGGCATAGTGGTTAAGTTCGAGAGATCCACTGCAGCTGCCTGGGGTTCGCGGGCTCGGACCAAGACACCGCTTGTCAAGCCATGCTGTGGCGGCGTCCTATATAAAGTGGAGGAAGACGGGCACAGATGTTAGCCCAGGGCCTGTCTTCCTCAGCAAAAAGAGGAGGACTTGCAATGGATGTTAGCTCAGGGCTAATCTTCCTCACACACACACAAAAATTATGTCATATTCAGATAAACAGATTTAAATCATCCATATTGTTGAAAAACAATTTTAAACATGCAAAAATTTGTGGAATATTATATTTAACCCACTCTGAGAAATCTAACAGAAGATGGCCTTTCCAATCAAGACAAGGCCAAGGGAAACATTAGTTTCATAAAAGGTTTTAGCATAAAATTAAACATAAGTCTGTAAAACTAGATTTTCTAAATACCAAATAAATACCAGAAAACAAAACAAAACAAAATTTAAGTTAATCACCAAGATGAAAAAGCTGAATCTTCAATTGGAAAATAAGAGACAAATGACTATCTGTGTACGTAAAACTGGTAATATAACTATAGAAAGGAAAAAAATTAATTCAACAAAATTTTTTGCTGATTTTATAAACATGTAATTTTAAAATAACTTTAGACTTATGGAAGAGTTGTAAAGATGGTCCTAATTATGCCCCACTTCCCCTAAAGTTATTTCACATAATGAAATATGTAAATATACCATATGTTTATAAAAACTGTGAAATTAACATTGGCACAATACTATTAACAAGTTTATTCAAATTTCACAGGTTTTTCTGCTAACATTCTTTTTCTGTCAGGATCCACTTCACGACACCCACTGCATTTAGTCTTTATGACTCCACGGTCAACACTAATGTGTGAAAATTTCTTGGTCTTTCCCTATCTTTCATGACCTTGTCAGTTTTGAAAAGTACTAGTCAAGCTCTTTTTTACAATATCCCTGAATTTGGGTTTGTGTGAGGTATTGCCATGATTCAACCAAAAGTATGGATTTTGGGGAAGAACACCATGAATGTGAAGTGCCTTTTCGTATTGTACCAAACAGGATATATGATATCAGTGTGAGTTACTGCTCATGACGTTAACATTGATCACTTGTTTAAGGTGGTCTGTGCCAAGTGTCTCTCCTGAAAAATCACTGTTTTCCTCTTTCCAGAAGTGTCTTCTTAGAAATGAGATCTTAAGTCCATTCTGCACTCTGAGGAAGGAATTAAACTCCACCTCCTGGAGAGAAGGTTACCAAACAATTTGTGGACATATGTCAAAACCAACACATTAATTAATAAATAATTTGAAAGGGTATTTTGATTCTATTAAAATAGTCTTTTTCTTCACAAGGTTTCCAACACTGATTATAACACTCATCAATGTGTTTTGCCTGCAGCTGTTATTATAGTGATGTTTTAATGGTGACTTTCTGTCTCTCTCATTCTTTCTATGTTTATTAATTGGACTTTTTCTGCGAGCAGTATGTGTTCCTTCTCCCCATTCATTCATTTGTTTATTTATGCTACCATTTATTTATACCAGTATGAACTCACTGATACTTATTTTATTATTTGATTATAATTCATTACAGTTCTGTCATTGTTTGTATGTAACAACACTCAGATTGTTCGTCTTTTGGCCGCTGAGAGTTCTTTCAGCTTGGCTCCTGTGTCCTTTTCACATGCTCCTATTTTTTTTCCTTACTTTGTGGAACTACAAGATGCATCAGATATATATTTTCTTTGCTGTATCACTAGCGTCAGCTATTTCTCCAATAAGTCTGGTTTCTTTTACTGGTGAATGGTGTTTAGAAACAAAATCTGTGTCCTAGGTTTTGCTCATCAGTACTGTGGTATTTCTGTTTCTAGGTCACCTGAACTGAGAAAGCTAGAAAATATATGTATGTGCAAGAACCCATGTAGACATTCATCTATATATATTTTCCTATCTGTATATATGATAAAATCAATTGGAATGCATACTGCGTCTAACAAATTCAATACCACAGTGTTTATTCTAGATTCTTCCCCCCATGCTGATTTATAATTTCTCTCTATGTAGCAAGAGATCTGGCTCCTATTTTCCATAATTTGTTTGCTTATTTGTTCAATTCTAGTATACATGCAAAATTTTCAAAATTGCTAACCCATATCCCCACGAGAAACAGTGTTATCAACTAAGCAGAGAGTTTATGTGCAGTTATTATTATTGTTAGCCTTACAGAATACAGTCAAAACATACTTTTCCAAAGTTATTAGGTCATCTCCTTTTTACTTCCCACCTTTGGTGAAGATATACTATAGATTGGCAAAAGAGTTGATTCATTTGTCGCAATTCACATTTCATCTTGGTATTCCACAACATCCTGGTTGATTTTTTTAAATTTGCATATGGTAAAGTTCACCCTTTGTGATATACAGTTTATGGGTTTGAAAAATGCAGAGTCATGTATCCACCACCATGGCATCATAAAAATGGTTTAATCACATTAAAATCTCCTTATGTGGCCTCTTCATTGTCAATCTCTTCCCAGTGCCCCAACCCTTGGTGACAGCTGGTCTTTGTTTCTATTGCTTATGGTTTTACCTTTTAAGAATACCAGATAAAAGGAATCACACAATAAATAGCCTTTGGGTCTTGCTCTTTCACTTATCAAAATGCATTTACAATACATCCATGTTGATAATAAAAAATAATGTGTTCCTTTTTATTGCTGAGTAGTGTTCCATCATATGGGTATACCACAGAGTGTTTATACATTCAGCCGTTGAAAGACATCTGGGTTGTTTCCAGTTTTTGGTCACTATGAATAAAGCTGCTGTAAATATTTCCATATAGGTTTTGGTGTGCGTGTAGTTTTAAGTTTACTTGCATAAAAATCAAGAGGTGGTATTGCTGGGTCCTATGGTAAGAATATATATAACTTTACAAATAATTGTCAAATTATTTTCTAAAATGACAGTGACAGTTTTCACTGGAACCAGCAGTGAATGAGAGTTTAAGTTGCTCTGCATTCTTGCCAGCATTTGATATTGTCAGTGGTTTTTCTGTTCTTTGTTTTATTTTCTTTTGCTTTTGCCATTTTAGTGAGTGTCAGGGCATCTTACTGTGGTTTAAATTTGCATTTCCCTAGTGACAAGTGATGCTGAGAATCCTCTAACATACTTATTTTCCACACAAATATCATTCTTGGTGAAGTGTTTGTTCAGATATTCTGCCCTTTGTAACTGGGTGGTGTACTTTCTTATTGTTAGGATTTAAGGGTTTTTAATTTAATATTCTGGATATGTCTTTTGTAAGGTATGTAATTTGCAAATATTTTCTCACAGTCTGTGGCTTGTCTATTCAGTTGTAACAATTTCTTTTAAAGAGTAAAAACTCCTGAATTTGATAAGCTCAGCTTATCATTTTTTTCTCTTATGGATAATTATTTTAGTGTAATAACATTACCAAATTCAAGGTCATCAGACTATCTCGTAATTTCTTGTAGAATTTTTATAGTTATATGTTTTACATTTATGTCTAAGATCAATTACCAGTTAAGTCTTGTATAAGGTGTGAGATATAAGCCGAGGGTGTTTATTTATTTATTTATATTTACTCACTTATTGCATATAGATGTCCAATTATTCTAGAACCAGTTGTTGAAAATAGTATCTTTTCTCTGTTAAATTTTCTTTGCACCTTTGTCATAAATCTGTTCACTGTATTTGCGTGGATCAATTTCTGGGCTCTTTATTCTGTTCCATTTTATCTATGGATCTATCCTTTCACCAAAACCATAGTCTTGATTATGGTAGCTTTATATTAAGACCTGTGGAAGGATAGTGTGGGTCTCGAATATTTGATTTCCTTTACAGAATTATTTGGCTATTCTAGTTTCTTTGCCTTTCCATGTATATTTTAGAATTACTTGTTGAAATTCACAAAAATTTTGTAGAAATTTGAACAGAAGTTTATTAATCCTCCAGATCAAATTAGGGACAATTGATATCTTAATAATATTGTGTTTTCCATTCCATAAATATGGCACATTTCTCCACTTTTAAAAATTTTCTTTGAGTTCTTTTGCAAATGGTATGAATTGTTATTATTTGTTTCTTACAAGTCCAGTAGAATTGATAAATGAAAATGTATGGACTTGGGCATGTTTTGGATGACAAATTCAATTTTTTTTTAATAATTATAGAACAGTTCAGGTTACCTATTTCTTCTTGAGTATCTGTCACTATTTCTTTGTCAGCATGCTGGTGTGGCACAGAGAAACATTCTTTGGTACTTTGATCAAGTCTTGGAAGGAAACACATACCACAAAACTTTGGGGTTGTGGCCTTCAAGTGTGTTCCTGCCCCTCCTTCAGTTGGAAAGCTGGTCATAGCATTTATTCCTGCCTTACCCTGTGAGTAGAGCTTTTTATTTTTCTCTTCTAATTCACCTCCCCTTAGCTGTATTGGATTTCTACCAGATCCCAAAGTTACAGTTATTTTTATTTTCCCTTTCTTCTTCAGAGTCAGGCTTTTGTTTCATAGATAAAAGAGAGAAGATTGATCTGGGCTGATATCCACTCCCGGCTATTATCATGAGAGAATCTTTCTCAAAGTTTTCAGAAATCTTCCCTGTGAGGGAAGGCCTACAAGAGGGTTAAATCCCTCTGTGTCCAATGTCTCCATGCTAGCCAACAATTGGCCTTTAGCAATTCATTTTAAAATTCTACCTTAATCTTCCTACTAGCTTACATGGTTCTGGCAGCATCTACCCAAACAAGCAAATCTTCAGTCCTATATCTCCCTGCAGGCTCTTATCTCTCCCTGGATTTCATGTTACTTCTTTATATTTCACCCTTAGTTTTCTGATGGATTCCAGAAAGGGAATTGATTTGCCTTTTGTCCAGCGTTTTTCTTATTGTAAGGATGAGAGCAATGTTTTTGTTTACTCTTTCTACGTCTGAGGTGAAAATTTTCTCTCAACTGAATTTTTAAAATAGCGAAAGGATTTCATATCCTTAGTGGGATATACTCTAATGGCATATATTGCTACAAAGAAATCTTAAACTTTAATTAGTCAGTTTATATTTAGAAACAATACTAGTATTATAATTCTGAAATTATTTTATGAACATTATAATATGAAATAAATAAGCAAATGTATTAATGTTAATAGGAACCAAGATTTCCTCTGTAAGAGAAAATTAATACAAATACTTTTAAAAAGTAAGAAAGGAAAAACCTTTCAATGTTAAATATGAATTGGAAATGTCAACATGAACTCAAATATTGTAGGTATAAATATAAATACATATTTTTTTCTAATTTTATCCAATGAAACATCCTAGAACAACCTCTAACACAGATATTTGTTCTAAATACCATTCTCTTTTAAAAGCTACAGAACCATTATAAAAGTAGCTTATTTTGAATCTGAGGCAGGAAAAATACAATATCAGCTTGAAGCACCCTGTTTTGCCAGAAAGCAAAGAGATGCCCAAAGACTATTGAGGTCATATCTAAAAGGACAATATGCTGTAACTAGAAAAACCATCATTTTGTGATGACTAAAGTAATACTTAGGCAAGAATCATGATGTAACCAAATCATTTGGTGAAAATAGAGAATACAAACATATTTTCTCAAAATATCACCTCATACGTTGCTTACAAATTGTACTTGTAAAGGGACAATATACCTTTAAAATGGAGATATCTGGTGTTTACCAGCTTAAGCAACTTATCAAATGCTGGCATCTCCAATTTTAGGACAATCTGAAATTATACGCCTCCTAAAACAACGCAAAAAGAATACTCTATAGCATCTATGTAGTATACTTGCCAAAAAAGGTTTAATACGAAACTGACCACCAGTAAATAATCTAGCAAATTCAAAATATGGTTGATTACACAAAATAATGAGCTTGATACCTCAAAAAGGTCAATATTATGAGAAGTGTGAAGAATCTTCTAGATTTAAAGAGATTAAGGAAAAATCAAATACAATATATAAATCTTTATTGGATCCTGAATTAAAAAAGAAAGGACAATAAAAACCACTTTCAGAGTAATTGAGGGGATTTGAATGTGGACTCCATATGTGATGACGACAGAATTTAATTGAAATGTTAGAGGTATGAGGATGTTCTTGCGGTTATGTAGGAAGTTATTCTAAGAAGGCAAATGTTGAAGTATGAAAGTTGAAATGTAATGTCTACAATGTACAAAATAACACTGCAGACGCACACACATATACACGTGCATGTAAATTATATATGTATGGGAGACAAAATTCAATGTGGTGAAAGCTTACACTTGGTGACTCTAGGTTAAGGATAAACAGCTATTCACTGTCCTATTCTTTAGACTTTCTATATTAATAAAAATTTCCAAAACAGTTTGGTAGATAAAAATCTTAAAAATGTACATCAATTGAAATAAACGACAAGATAATTGTGATTAAATAGTGAATAGGTGGTAAAGAACATATCAATTTTTCCACAAAGCAAGTGACTATGGAACCCCCAAATTAGATGAAAGCCGGCATAATTATTTATACGTGTCCTATGCATTTGGATGTATCTATTTTTGTAGTTTTATCATCAAAATAATAAATGCACATCTTTACAAAACAAACATTTAGAATGTCTTCTGATGAATAGTCACATTCTCTATCCCAATCTCTCCTCACTTCATTTTCACTCTCCAAAAGCAATTTTTCTTGCCTATCTCTGTTTTAATATTTCCTCCTGCTATTTCTACAGTGACCCCCAAGCATGTGAATTATTTTATTTCTCTTTAATGCTCTAGATAAATGCATAAATCAGAGGCTATTTAAAAACATCCTTAATTTCTTGTACACTGCAACTCCTACGTTATCAGCAAGATTTTTAAAATATGATTATTTTTGTTTGCAGTGGTATATAATCAGAAGACAATGTTAGAAGATGCCAGGAGTTCACATGCAAGAAAAACAATACAAAAGCTGTCTGACTAGTACAAAATTAGCCCATAACCTGCAGTGAGTACACTACTAGTGACTTCTCAGAGCAGATGCTCAACAAGAATATTTACTGATTCATTGGTAAAAAGTGCAGCACAAATGTAAGGTGTTTTTAGAATTAATAATCATATTATTAACTTTTAAAATATTTTTATGAATGACTGCTTCAATCTCGAACCAATTTCCTCTCCGTCTCCCTCTTCTGTTCAAGCTCCATCAGCTAAATGTTCACAGGCTCTCTACTCAAGAACTCAAGTTGACCTTGGTTTCTGAGCCTAGCTCCAATGAAAGTTTTATCAGGATTGTCATTTCTCTATGCATTCATTAAGAATTTAATCTCTGCATTCCTAATTGCCAGGTATTGTGCTAGGGCAGTAATTCTCAATGTGTGCTTGCTGAGATGATCTGGGAAACTGTCAGAAATGTGAATTCCACAGCCCCATCAAAGACCTACTGAATTAGAAACTCTAGAGGTCTGGCCCAGCAACCTATGCTTTCATAAGCCATTCATGTGACTCTCGTACAATAAAATTTTAGCAGCACAATGCTAAGGTAAAGGAGATGTATATATATATATATCCTAATAGGTGTGTGTGTGTGCTTATGTGTGTGTAAAGTAGCTTTTGTTTTTTGTGGCTCATAGTAAAGTGTAGGAAAACAAATGCAAAATAAAAATAAAATTTTTCCAGACCAGAGCCATGAGACATGTAATAGAATATATAACACTGTTATAACATATGCTACTACACATTATAAAATCCGTGTATATGGATTTACATATATATATATGTCTTAACTAAAAATTAAATCAAAATTTTTAAAGATATTTCCTAAATAAATGTAAAAAGACAGAAATAGTCAATTCTAACCAGAAGAAAAGATTTCTTTGTGGAAAAGATGATACTTATGAGCCAAATCACAACCTGGAGTTAGCCACCTCAGGATTCTAGCGACCTAAGCAATTTTTTTGAATATACTCTCAATTAGTCAAGTATTGACTCCAGGTATCAGGAATGGCCTTCTTCCTAGGATGCAAAATAAAGTCATGAAAACCTTTCTAGTTATCTTGGTTTCCTCGGGAATCAAAGCTTTATTCTGACCTCAGTGGGTGATGGTGAGGCCCTGAACTCTTGTTTCTCTTGTGCCTACCTTGTTTCTTCTATGGGTTTGCACCTGGCTCTTACCACTTACGGAAAATGGTAACTGACGAGGACTACCCAAGATTTTCTCACCATTCATTTTCTCAATGCTGGCACCATCCAACAACTTCAATTCCTCTAAATGTCCTCAACTTTGATATAGAATTGAAAGAGATGACTCTGCACACCCTACCCATCCTTCCCAAAACATACCTGAGATTTGATTACTTGTAAATGTTAAACTAAGAATGGAATCTAGAACTGTGACTTTCCAAAGTGCATGACTCTTTTCTCCTTTTTGTTGTAACTTCTGATGAATTTTTAGTCATCACCTTTTAATACCTCTTCCTATCTCTATTGCTCTGTCCTCTCTATATAATATATAACGTGATTTTAAATATTTATTACAGTATGCATGATACATTGTATATATAAATGTGTGTAAATAAATAACTTATTTATTTATTTAAACGTATATATTTCAAGTGAATCCACCTGTGTATTAGTCATTGATCTCCAGAGAAACACAGCCAATTACATATATAAAGAGATTTATTATAAGGAATTGACTCACATGATTGTGAAGGCTGAGAAGTATCAAGATTTGCAGTCACTAAGTTGGAGACCCAGGAAGCTGATAGGGTAAGCTCTAGTCTGAAAGTTGGCAGGCTGGAGGTCCCACAAGAGAAGAACCAATGTTTCACTTCCAGTCCAAAGGCAGGAAAGGACTGATTTCCCACTTCAAGGCAATGAGGCAGGAGCTCCCTCTTACTGACAGCCTCTTTGTCCTACTCATGTCTTCAGCTGATTGGACGAGGCTCACTCACATTAGAAGAGGCAATCTCCTTAACTCAGTCCAATGAGTCAAATATTAACCCCCTTCAGAAACACACTCACAAACATATTCAGAATAATTTTTGACTAAATGTCTGGGCACTCTGTGGCCCAATCAAGATGACATATAAAATTAAGCATCACAATACATAATCAAATACAATTCAACTTTGTATTTGAAAATTCACCAAGAATGTCATTACTTTTATTTAAAGAAAATCTTTATAAGAAGATATTACCATTTGAACTACAAATCTGCCTCCATTGTACAGAAGGAAATCCTTTATCTCCTGTTTGTGTTCCAGGCTGTCTAAGATGCTTATTTTACATTATTGCAACTGGAAAAAAAGATTCTGGAAGTGGGTCAGTGGCAAATCAGAAAGCATCTGAAAGATAAACTCATTAAAAGATTGTGTGCTAGTCATTGTCTTACTGGTCCTCCACCCACCCCAAATAACCAGTCTGATGGCTGTAATGAATTTGTGCATTTCCCTGAACTTCATTTTTTTATCAAGAAGAAAAATATTCCATCTTCAGCTGTTTCTCTCAGTGTTGGTTTTTTTCGTGCTCTATTTTAATTATCCACAAATACACAAAAGTATATTTTTGTATTAAAATAAAAACAAAATGAAGCCCCTTTTAAATCAACACGTGGAACAACTCCAGCAATGATTTACATTCATTCTGGGAATACTTGGCCACATATGGATCTGCCCAATCAGATTTTTTTCCTTAGAACTATCAACTTTATTACTAAACTACTGAGACTATGCCTTTTCTCTGAGCCCAAAGCTTGTATTCTTTCTCTTTTTTGCAGAACACTCACTGGCTTCAAAGAGGAGATGCAAGGAAGAAAGGCCTTCTTTAGTTCTTGGGAATAGGCGCAGAGGTGTTTTTTCAGCATTTAACAATACAAAACAGGAGAAAAAAAAGATGATCATAGCTAACTTTAAGCAGCAACTGATTACAGGGGGAAAATTGATCCATCAAATAGGAGCTAGATGCTTTCAAGCATTGCCTCATACTAGTCCCCTTTCTCTAGCACAGGTAAGAGAAAAGAGATGTATTGCTGTCATTTTATCCTCTGCCATTATTTAATAGAGACATTCATCTGAGATAAGTGGAGCTTTATTAGGTAAAAATAATTACAAATATGAACCATCTACTCTGTTCTTGTGGAAAGTCTCCTTTTATACTTACTCTGAATTAATGCAACAATCACTTTCTTCTGAGTATTGTCAAAATACTGTTACAGTCACGAATTTACTCACGGATCTTATCTTCTGAGATCTAAGTAATGAAACCAAGGACTAGTGAGAAGAATATAAAAAGGAAGTGACTTTCTCTCTTCTTGCACTCGGGAAATGTTCAATAAATATTCGCTGTTATCATTGCTATTATTAATATTTGTTATTGTTTGCCCTCTCATACCCCTTTTGAGACCTGTGGGCCATGCCGCTGCCACCGCCAAACACACTAGCAAAACAATAACAACAATATAAACCCATCCTCACACTTACACCCAGAGAAATCCAACTCGAAAGATTCCACATTAACCCATTCGCAAGAAAATTAATCCATAATACTGTTCCTGAAGGGAAGTAGAGTGCCATTCTCATCCCCCCTGACCATAAGAGTGTAAGACTAAGAAAACAAAAAAGGCAAACTTTCTATTCTGTTTCATACTGCCAAGAGGTATCTGTGTGATGTAATGGAATAAACAAAGATTTTAAGGTCAGAGAGACCTGGGTTTGAATCTCAGCTTCCTGCTTTACGAGATCTGTGATCCGAGTGTTAACATATTTACCTATAAAACAGAGCCAGGGAGTGCCTGCATCATAACAATGTTTCCTGTCCCAATTAATGTCTCAGGGACTTAAAATCAATAACATTAGATTTGAGTCCAGGCTCTGCTAAAAGTTTTCATCAATTTCCTTATAATTAAAAGTCAGGGGATTGGACTAGAAAAGCCTTCTCCATGGTACCTTACTGCATTAGGAAATTATGTGATACAGAGATTCCTGAAGTTTCTAGTTCTATGATAGTCCTTACTTGGCCCTTGAGAATTTCCACTATCTTGACATCAATCTTGTTTTTTCTTAAGTGCCCCAGTCATGTGGTTTTGCTTTTGTTTAATATCTCTGTAGGCTACCAGAACTCTGTAGTCTTAAACTTGGCCCTTATGAATTTAAGTACTCTCACCACAAGAGTTAAAGAGGAAATGTAAGCATTCTGCTAAATGCTGACTATATTTATTCCAAATATATGCTTAAGAACTGGGGAATAAACAAAATGGTTTTGCAGACCCCTTCTGAGACTATCTCAATTCAAAACTCCATTAATCTGGAGTGGTGAGCCACAGTGTCCTAACGGTTTCTTGAGGTTAATGTTAGCTTTGAAAGGGAAGATGGGCAAATTTTGAAATGCAAAACTAGTGTCAGCCTTTCTCTTATAGTACTGAGCATGTAAATATCACTATTTTAAACCAAACACCCTGGCAACTCCTTCTTAAATTTCTGAAACTAGATATTTTTATATTTATTAAATTGTATCTGAGTTTAAACAAACAGACAAAAAAGAAACTGAAGACAGAAAGAAACAGACTTTACATTTTTTTTTTTTTGTGAGGAAGATCAGCCCTTAGCGTTAGCATGCTAATCCTCCTCTTTTTGCTGAGGAAGACTGGCTCTGAGCTAACATCTATTGCCAATCCTCCTCCTTCCTCCCGCCCCCAAAGCCCCAGTAGATAGTTGTATGTCATAGTTGCACGTCCTTCTAGTTGCTGTATGTGGGACACGGCCTCAGCATGGCCGCAGAAGCGGTGCGTCGGTGCGTGCCCAGGGTTCCAAACCCGGGCCGCCAGTAGCAGAGTGCATGCACTTAACTGCTAAGCCACGGGGCCAGCCCCAGACTGTACATTTTAACTTCCAGGTAGACAATAAACTGTACCCCATCTGGGTATTTAGCCAAGGAGTTCACAAGTTACCACAAGAGAAAAGCAAGATAATTCCCTCAAAAACACAATGAGGTGCTGTGCTCAGGCCGTTTTACTTCCTATTTCATGATTGCTGCTGTAGCAACGTCAGCAGGCAGTATGGAACATAACGTATGCCTCATCTCCAGCCTCCACTTCCCACTCCCCAGGCCCACTCCAAGGTCTCTGCCACTGGATATTTAGGATAGCTCAATCTAGGACTTCCCTTATTTTCAATAATGTAGCCCTTGGTTGTGTTAGAAACACAAACCAGGAAGGCAGTCCTAGCATTACCTGCCTTACATGGCATACAGGAGTGGATTGTCATTCTCAGCTTGTCAGGGTGAGAAAACGTGATGAGCTAAAATCTATCGTGTTTAAGTTAATCTAAGTGTATTTAAGAAGAGAAGGGACTGGGATGTGGAGGTGTGGGTGATCAACCACCAGTCATAAAGTGCTGGCAGCTTCTAGAACTGGAAAAGGCAAGGAGTAGATTCTCATCTAGTGTCTCCAGAAGGAACAAGCCCTACTGACACTTTCACTATAGCTGCTGAGACTTATTTTGGACTTCTGACCTCCAGAACTGTAAGATAATAAAACTATGTTGTTTTAAGGCATTAAAGTAAAGAACAATAAAATAGACAAGATAAAGAAGAAAAAGCAGATTTAAATAGAGCCACATAAATTATATATATAAAGTACATAATCTGTTTAACAAAAACTGACTTTAGCTGAACTGAAAAGAGAGAATAGTGTCTGCTGAGAGTTTCATTAAGAGTTCTTAAGACACATCAAATATCTAACATTTGTTTGTAGTGTGTGTGTGTGTGTGTGTGTCTAGATCCAGGAAAATTAGTGTGCAATTAACAAGAATTCAAGAAAAAATGGAATTTATAGAGAAGAAAAAGTATATATAATTGAAGAGGTAACAATTTCTTCGAGCTAAATAGACATGAGTCTGTGGTTATGAGAAAATCATTGAGTTCAAGGTGGGATTGATGACAAAAGACATAGACATTCTCACATAACAATCCTGAACTCTAAGGAAAAGGAGAAAATATTGTTATTTCCCAGACAGAAATGACTAATTCTTTATAAATAAATAGAAATTGAACTGACAAGACTTCTCATGTTAACATTGGAAAGTAGACATTGTTGGGATAATTTCTACAGACTACAAAGAGAACCAGGGGTAACACTATAATGCTCTTTCTAGTCAAAATATTATTTATTTGTCAAGATAAAAGAAAATATTTTTATTTACCAATATTTCAGAGATTTTAACACCCAATAACCACTGAGGAAAATACTCAAGAAAGGATTCAAACCACACGTGAGTCACAGAGGTATATAGAAGTTATGTTTGGAGATTGAAGAGCAAAGCAAAAGTCCTCTACTTCTCTCACGTGTAGTGCATCTATAGAAGGAATGGGGAGGTTAAAATCTTCTGAAAGTCTCTGGGGGGCCAGCCCATTGCCATAGTGGTCAAGTTCATGCACTCCACTTTGGTGGCCTGGGGTTTGTGGGTTCAGATGCTAGGTGTGGACTTACATACCACTCATCAAGCCAAAGCTGTGGCTGTGTCCCACATACAAAATAGAGGAGTATGGTCACAGATGTTAGCCCAGGGACAATCTTCCTCAAGCAAAAAGAGGAAGATTGGCAACAGATGTTAGCTCAAGGCCAATCTGCCTTCCAAAAAAAAAAAAAAAAAAAAAAAAACCTTCTTGAATTCTCATGTATTTGGGAAGAAGGCTTAGGGAAGAAAGGAGCAGAGTGTGGTAGGAAAAATAGTTGATCTCTTGATTCCATTGTTCAGATATATAAGATTGATTAGATGCATTAAGAAGAGAAGGTAGTTAACTTTAGAAACATATAGCAAAACTCCCAATTTAACAAGGGAAAAAAGGGAATAAGTGGTTACAAAATCAAACCAATAACAACAAAGATAGGTACAAAGAGGAAACAATGAATTAATAGAATGGTAAAGATAAAATAAACAATAAAATCAAACATATCAGGTAGTTACACTAAATATGAAGGTGCTATATTCACCAATTAAAAGACAAATACTATCAAATAGGGTCAGTGATCAAGATTCATCAATATGCTGTTTATAAAAATATATGTAAGAAAAAATGTTAAAGGTTAAAACTAGAGGGACATTTAAAGAGATACAAGACAGATATACAGATACAAGATAAAAACCAGAGTAAGAAAATAAACAACAGAGTAAAATTTAAGATTAGAAGCACTGAACAAGAAAGATATAATGTGTTATAACAAGGGCATAGTCAGGAAAGTTTATACAGACAACAAAGTGTGCGAATTTATTTGATCCGATTTCTTAGATTCAGAGAGCATCCACTACAGACAGAATGAGTAAATGGAGATTTGTTAAAGGTTATTTGATAATTTTCATAATCTCTGAGAAGGCCAGAGAGTCCAAGTTAGATGCTACAAAGGAACAGGGAGTCAGGAGAAACACCCAACCACAAGTCCGGACTTATCTAGCAGAAACTAGTCAGCTGTCACTACCAACAGTGTCACCTTTCTTGATGAAAACCAAACTTTAGGATCTAAGTTATAGTTGCTGTGAGAGAAATAAATGCATGCGTCAGTGAGTATATCAGAAAATCTCAATGTTCAAAGTGTGAATATCAGCTTATCTTTTTTGATATCTAGGGCAAATACCTTATAGAGGGTAACTTCTAAAACAGCAAGGGAATGAAAAACAGTAAGAAAAGTAAACATTCAAAAAGGGCAAGAAAAGAGAAAAAAATTGAAAAGTGATGACAAATAGAAAGAACACAAGCACACAACTGGCATAGCAATAAATCCCTAATAATTCAAATCCAGTGTTTATGATAAATATGTGACCTAAATGTTCCAGCTAAAAGACAAATCTCTAAGAGAAGATAAAATATCCACCCATATGCTGTTTATAAGAGACAGCTAAATTCTAATGATATTGAAAGGTTGGAAGTAGGAGATAGAAAACTACATCAGTAAAGTTCTAGCCGAAGGAAGGGGTGGCCACAATGAACATCTCTGAGGTCCACTTCAGATCACTGCAGCCTCACTTTTCCTGGCTGCCATGCCATGTGTTCTTCTCTAACCACTGCCCATAATGAACACCTCTGCTGACCTTACAAAGTATACATCTCACAAAGGCTTCAGTGACAGCTCCTCACCTCACACCTGTACCATGGACTTCTTAATTCTCTGTCCTCAAGTTTCCCTATTAAAGTGTGACACAACTTGCTCAGTGAAGGTCTGGAGTGTGAAAAAGGATATTCTCCATAGAATGAACCTTTAAACAACAAGAGAAAGGAATTGGTTCTTCCCACAGACAGACTTTTGAGATATGGGTGGGTGTTTATATGGTTTTGGGGAACAGGATTCTGCATGGTTGAGCACCAATCTTGTTAATAGCAACTGATGACCAATTTGGCTGGCATTCTTCCCCTACCACAATTCACTTTTCCTCCATGTTTTCATTTCCTCCTCTAGAATTGCCCTCCATAATAAAGTAGCAGCACATAAGCTTTTGCCTCACACCCTCAAGAACCTCGGGAACCTAGGCTAAGGCAGCAACATATCCTAATTCAAAATATAACAATTGAACTTCTAGCTTGGGAGGCATAAAAATTTCACCAAACCCTTTCCATAAAAACAAATATAAAATTTGGCGAAATTGCCAAAATCAACCGGTTAAGAACTCTGAAAACTGACCAAAGGCAGAGAACAAATAAATATGTTCAAAGAACTAAATTAAACTGCATTTAAAAATTTAAATAAAAATATAATGGTAATTAAGCACAAAATGGGAGATATCAAAAGAACCTATAAAAAGAACCAAATGGAATATCTAGAGTTGAGGAGGACAAAAGCAAAAAATGAAAAAAATAGCCAGATGCTTTCCTTTGAGATCAGCAATAGGGCTATTATGTGTGCTTTTACCACTGCTGTTCAATATTATACTGGAGGCTGAAGCCAATGCAATTGGGGGGAAAAAGCAGTAGATGACATCCAGATTGGAAAGAATGTGGTAAAGTTGTCTTTATTGACAGGCAAGATGATCTTGCATGAAGATTCCAAGGAATATGTTTTTTAAAGAGTAAAAGTTACAATAAAACACTACTAAAACTAGTAAGTGAGTTTACCAAAGTCATAGAATACAAGATCAATATATAAATATCAATTGTATTTCTATAAACTAGAAATAAAATTAAGAAAATAATTTCATTAAAAATGTCATCAAAAAAAATAAAATACCTAGAAAAAGCAACAAAAGATGTGCTAATCTGTACACTGAAAACTGCAAACATTGTTGAAAGAAATTCAAAGGCTAAATAAACGGAGAGAGAGATCAGTTTAATGAATTGGAAGATTCAGTATTGTGAAAATAGCTATTCTTTCAAAATTTGTTTATAAATTCAATGTAAACCCTGTAAACCTTATAGCAGGCTTTTTCATAGAAATTGATAAACTGATTCTAAATTTTAAACAGAAATGTAAAGGAACTAGATTCTCCAAAACAAATTTGAAAATGAAGAAAACAGTTGGAGAACATAAAATGCTTGATATCAAAATTAAAAGTAAAGCTACAGTAAACATGAGAGCTTGGTGTTTGTGTAAGAATAGACATAATTCAATACAATAGAATAGAGGGCCCAGAAATAATTCCTCACATTCATGGTCAATTGATTTTCAACAGTTTCCAAAGTAATGAAATATGAGAAATGATTGTATTTTTAACACACTGTGCTGGAAGAACGAGATATTCATATGTAAAAGAAAGAATACAAAATAAAGTTATGTCTTTACCTAATACCATATACAAATAACAACTAAAAATATACTGTAGAGCCACTCGCAAGAACTAAACTTCTAAAATTACTTAAAGAAAACACAGGAGAAATTATTTTTGACCTTGGCTTGGGTAAAGATTTCTTAGCTATGACACTAAAGAATGACACTTGAAAAAAAAAGCATAAAATTTGATAAACTGGACTTCATCAAAATTAAAATAGTTTTCTATTCAAAAGGTAGCACTAAAATGTAAAAACAAGCCACAGACTGGAGAGAAACATTTGCAACACATACTGTAACAAAGGGCTTTTTCACAGAAAACATACAGAAGTCTTATAACTCAATATTAAGTAGCATAATAACCCAACAAATATGGACAAAAATTTGAATGTACAGGTCATCAAAGAAACACAATGTTTAATAAACATATAAAAAGATGCTTAATATCATTAATCAATAGAAAAATGCAAATTAATATCAAAATGAAATACCACTACCTTCCCACTGGAATGGTTATATCAAAAAGAAGGATGATACCAAATGTTGGTATGCATTGTGACATTCAGGTAGGCAACGGTTTCTTAAAGAGAATGCAAAAAGCACAAACCTTGTCATACAAGAAAAAAATACAGTGAATTAGACCTTACCAAAATCAAAAACTTGAGTTCATTAGAATATACTGGTAAGAAAATTAATAAGCAGGTCTCATCCTGGGAAAACTTTTGTAGACAACCCTTACAACTGAAAAATGAAAAGACAACCTGATAAAAATGGGGAAAAGTTCTAATAGATATTTTAATCCCAAAAAAGCAAATTTTGTAAAATAACAAGAAACATTAGTTTGCATACCATTAGTTACTATAAATTAATACCACACCTACTAAAATATCTAAAATCAAACAGAGAGAAAATGTTTGAGATAGTGTGGAACAACTGGAGTTCACAGAAATTGCTAGTGGTAGCACAAAGTGGTGAAACTATTTTGGAAAATTTCTTGTTTATTTCTTAAAGTGGGAAACATATATCCACTCTTGATCTAGTGATTTCACTCTTAGATATTTACTCAGGACAGATAAAATCTATGCCCTCAGAATATCTTATTCAAGTAGCTTTATTACCAACAACTACAACAACAGCAATCATCCCTCCAGAAACAGCCCAGATGTCTATCAACAAAAGAATGAAGGAATAAATTTTAGTACATTCACATAATAGAATATTATTAAGCAATGAATAAGAATGATACAAGAAGCAACAATGTGAATTCCAAAATAATTTTCTGAGTGAAAAAAGCCAGATGAAAGTGTATATATTACGGTTACATTTAGATGAAACACTGGAATATGAAAATCTAACCTGTGATAATAGAGATCATATCAGTGATCTCTTCCAGGTGGAGTGAGGTTAAATGAGAACCTGCACAAGGGGACTTTCTGGAGTAATAGAAATTTCTGTGTCTTGAGATGGGTATCATTTGACTGTATGCATTTATCAAAATTGATTGAACAGTATAGTTAATATCTGAGCATCTTACTCTATAAGTTATCTCTAATGGAGAGAATGAAAGAAATAGCAAAGAGAATATGAGAATAAAATGTACATTATTATAATATCTCATGAAAATAGACAAAAATCCTATAGAACAAAATAAAAGAGCTAGCAATGTATTAAAAATAATACAGTATGCTGATATTGAGTTTATTTCAGCAATGTAGAACACAAACTTTATTTAAATTAGAAAATCAATTCAAAACCACTCACCACAATAGATTAATAGAAAACTACCTTAATTATCTCAAATAAGTACCAAAAATACTATGTAATATAAATAAACATTCATTCATGATTAAAAAATAATTTAGCTAACAGGAATGGAAAGACACTTCTTCAATATTAAAAAGCATTTTAAAAAATATTAGTAAAAAACAAAAAACATTCTCTTTGATACTGGGAATAAGAGAAGAATGTCCATTATCACTGGAGAATGCAGAATGTCCTTCCAAAAATCTCCATTTCCTAATTTTCTGAACATTTGAATATTTTACTTTATATGGCAAAGGAACTTTGCCAAGTTGATTAAATTTAAGGACTTTGAAATGGAGAACTTATTCTGGATTACATGGATAAACCCAAACTAATCACAGGAGTCCTTAAAACTAGAAGAGGAAGGCAGAAGAATGAGCCAGAGGTTGCAACATGAGGACTGGGCCCACCGTTGCTGGCTATAGAGAGGGAGGAAGGGAACCGTTAGCCAAGGAATGCAAAAGTTTCTAGAAGCTGAGAACAGCTTCTAGAACAGCTCTCATTTCACAGCCTATAAGGAAATGGGAACTTCAGTTCTACAACTACAAGAAACTAAATTCTGTCAATAGCCCAAATTAGCAAAGATATGGATTCTGTCCTAGAGATCCCAGAAAGGAATACAGTCTGTACTGGATCTTTGACCTACAAAAGTGTAAGATAAATTTTTGCTGTTTTAAGCCACTCAATTTGTGCTATTACAGTAGCAATAGAAAACTATTGTAATCACTAATTTTATTCACCATCATTGACAAGTTATATGATCATATATAAAGAAGCTCCAAATGAATTTAAAGATAATTTATCTTAGTATGAGAACTTAACATTTTGCAAGATTCAAAATCAACATCAACAATTACTAATCTCTGACATGTAAAGAGCCTGCAAGACATCTCTTACAATCTCACAGCAAAAAAAGAAAAAAAACAAACAGAAGATTAACAACATTTATTGGTTCTATCAGAGAATTGGGTAACAGAGAATACTATCATTCCAAAATCTGGAGAGAAATACAAATACAGAGAATCTCGGCTGAGATTAATCTACTTGAAGCAGAAGCCACTGAAGCCATAAACTGGTAGGAACACTTAAATGGTAATTTTGATGAATTGTTGGGGACTGAGTGTAGACTAGCTTGAGAGTGAAAAATTCCAGAGGTCCAATCTTAGCAGGGTCCTCACGCTTCCAGGAACCACACCAGGTTCTTATAATAAATTTCTGAGAAAAATCTCCTTTTATTTCATGCAGGGAAAGAGAAAAATAACCATTGTAAATTATGTCCAAATTATGTCCATAATAACTGCCTGCTCTGCAAAAGAAACTACTCTACCAGACTTTTTGTATGTGGAAAAGGGCAATTGGCCGACTCTGCCCCCTCTCTCCAGCTTTTCTGTCTCACATAAAGGAGAAATGAAGGTTAAGGATCACTTCTGAAGGACACAGCTGAAGGACTCAGGCTCATTAAAAGATTGAGACCTAATCATGATTGTAGTCCACTTCCCTTCCCCCAAAATCTTACTACTATGTTAGTGGGGCACCAGTTTAACAGTGGATTAGAACTAGAAAAGTCACAAAACACAGACACTGTTTAAGAAAGTTAGGAAAACTCAAAAGCAACAGAAGAGAAAAAAACAAAACAAAGGACATTACAAGAAATTGACATCTCTTGTACTTACAACTGCAGCAAACATTAAACACAACTGCAGCAAACATTAAACACAGCCCAGTTCCTAGTCAGATTAACATAAAACCTCATGCTGAAGGCCTATTAATGTCAGATCCTGTTACTCAATTCATCATGTCTAGCTCTCAACAAAAATTATAAGACATGCTAAAGGCAAGAAAACACAGTCTGAAGAAACAAAATGGGGATCAGAACTGTTAATGTCGCATTGGGTCCTTGTTGTCCCCCAGGATGGAAATCATGAAAGGAACAAATGGGAGTAGAAAAGTAAAAGTTTATTAGCGTGTGCACAAGGGAGGCACAAGAGAGCCAGTGTGGAAAGGAAAGGGGCAGGTGAACAGCTCACTAGGGAGTGGGATTGTGGTCTTTTTATTAAGAAAGGCTGGGGAGGAGTGCCTTGTCATGGCATGTTGAAGTGGGATTGTGCTTGCACCTGTATTGTCATGTAGGATGCTACTACATGCCATGCATGTATCATTAGCAGGCTAGCTCTCCACCTCTGGGTGTGATTTTTACTATGTTAATGGGGCTAGGGTCACCTTCAGAGGACTCGTGGGTGCTAGGGCACATGTGTAAGCCCAGGAAAGTCCCGAGGCTGTGGAATGTGGATCTTGGTGGTCTCTATCTGATACTCTTAGCTTGCCTATTGGTTAGGGGCCTTATCTTGTTAGGCCAGGGGAGTTGTGGATGACCCTGTCTCATTAAGCTGGTTCCTGTCTCATTCCCCCTGAGAGATTTTATCCTCCTTAATCTTAAGCATCATGGGTGAAGTTTTCTTCTTCTGAAACTACTTCTTGCTCACAGGGGGTGTTGAGAAGGCCCTATATCTGGGAGGAGTAAAAATCTTTTTCAGCTTATTCCAGGGTCTGGTAAGGAATAGTAATGAGGAAGAAGTGGTTCAACCATTGGAAATGACTGGAATCCTTGCATAACCATCAGTTTAACATGGAATTGTTGGAGCCTAGAGGACACAAACTTGACAAGAAGTTTAAAAAGACAAGGGATAATTCGGCACATGTGTGTGGTGATGGGTTATAATTAGTATTTGGGTGGTGAACATGATGTAATCTATGCAGAAATAGAAGTATAATGATGTACACCTGAAATTTATACATTATAAACCAATGTTACGGCAATAAACAAAAAATTTAAAACAAAAAACAAAACAAAACAAAAGAGAAGGACCCAAAATTAATAGGAATAGGATGATTACCAGGGGTCCCAAGAAGGAAAGGAACCAGGCGACAGATGGGAGGGCACCCTTGATCAGTGGTCACACCCAATTGGGGTCTGTTCCTTGGTTTTATTGGTGAAGCCAGGATGCTTGTTCATAGATTTCCCCAATGTTGGTCTCAACTTTCCCTGAGTTATTTACATCAGTCATTTCTAGCAAAACAAAAAGAAAAACCGAGTTAATGGTGGGAGCAAATTATAAACCAATTTCTGAGCCCAGGGAGCAGCCAGCCAAATATATTTCTAGATGTCAGAATTGAAGCCTCTTTTGTAGGTTGAAATGTCTCTGATGATGTCATCAGGTGTTCAGGTATTTTTCTGAGTGGCTTTCACAGGACAGACGTGAATTTCTCTTAAGTTTATTTCAAGTTGTCTAGCTTCAGTCTGCAGGGTTTCAGGAAAAGGGCAGGTTTAGTTATCAATGATTCCAAATAAAAATGATGGAAAAAATTGAAAATATTAGTTTGGAGATTTGTAGTCAGATATTTCAGGAGACTAGAAAAGTTCAGGATCCGGTCCAGTTTATAAATAGAAAACAGAAACCTCAAAGACAACTATCAGAACTAGAACCTAATATCCATGAATATATACTGTAGTTTCTATCGAAACATAATTTTTCTCTCTAAAATCACCCCCAATTTCACCAAAGATAGCCAATTAAGACTCATTGGTTTGCAAAGTAAGTTTAGTTTCAATAAACTTGGCCCAATTATTTACATAAGTACAGCAAGAATAGAAATTGATTATATAGGCTCTTTCAAATCTGCTTTGCTGGAACTTTTTATAGGGGATTTCAGATTGAACTTTAAAGGCTTGTTGAGACAAGAAAAGCCAAGCCAAGGATTTGTTATCAGGTTTCATCTACAATACCTTAGATTTGGGTGAATTCGTCTCTTCTCAAGGTCCCCAAAATATTCTGAGGTTCCAGCACCTGCCAGAAATGACCTTATTTACTCACCTGGAAAGTTGTTGAGAATCCTGTAAACAAGGTACCAGGCTGATATTTCCAAGTGGCTTTATTCCATAAGGTCAACCTTTGTTTCTCAAAAGCTATCTTTTCATATCTGAGTCTGCACATTTTTCTCAAATATGACATTCCAGTCAAGGCCTTGTTAATATAAACAATGTTTCCAATTGTGTCCTGTTATAAGAAGAACAGATTCTTATTGAACTGTATTGCTATGAAAACAATACTCACTCATTAAGAGTTTCCAAATTCTGGAGGGATCAGGTCGGGAGAAAAAAATAAATGTTTCAATTCTGCTTACAAGAGTATAATTTTACCAAATTGCTATAAGTCATAGTAGCTTAAGGAAAAGAGAGAAAGCTTTCCTTAAATCTGAAAACAAAACAAAATATTAAAAAAGCCAGCAATATTTCAAATGAAAAGTCATAGAAATTATAATCATCTTCATCAGTTCATTCAGTCCTGTGTAATTGATTTTTGATCTTAATCTTCTGTTAGTAGTTTCATGAAGTCATCAGTTTCTCTATTAGAGTTCTGTAATTTCTTACTCAGTTCAGTTTTACGATATGAAAATTTATCAGAAACCTGTATTCTAAAGTAAATGTCAGAGTCCTTACTATGAATCTCTCTGAAGATGAAATGCATTTGCAAAAGCAGAGTAAAACAACTATCTGCAAATGACAAAAGACTAAAAAAAAAAAGGTGATTGACAAAGAAACTTGGCTATTTCTGTGATATACAACACTTCAAGATAATAACTTGAATTATGGCTGACAATGAGGACAGATCAGAATTTTAGGAATGTTATATAATTTTTAAAACATATCAATAACATTTACCCACATAATACCACCTAAGAAGGTTTATCATCACTTATTTGACAATGCTTCTCATGTAATTTAACATATAAAATAAGCCTAATTAATTTAGTATCTTCTTCTTTATAGGAAGAGAGAGGAATTTTCTTTGAGAAGTCCCAGGGGCCATCTGAAAATTCTCAGAGAAAAACTTTTTCTTCTTGTGGGTCAAAAGAAAGACTTCATTCAGTATGTGAATATTTCTTTTGGGGGTAAGCTTGTCCAAAATATCAAAAAGTTTTAAAACACTTGATCAAATAGGAAACAACACTCATTGTGAAACAATGCTCAGTTATACATTTAATCAAAGTGACAACAGAAACAGTCAAGGGCAAAGAGAGAGTTAAAATAGTCAAAAAAAATCTTAATAGAGAGACCTCAGTCCTTTTGAACATATAAAATTATTTGAATAAATATAGGTTTTCTGTCTTTTAGATAGACTTACTCAAAAGTAAAGAAAAACCTTTTATAACTTCTTTATCAAGAGTAGACAAGGAGTTTAAGAAAATTACCCTTGTAAGAGTAAGAAAACCAAATTTTAATTTTTGCAACAGCTTACTTTTTATGTTAAAACTTATTTACTTACATTAATTAGAACTTTTAACCCTTAAAGACCTTAGTGAAAACTATAAACTAAGCAATTATGAACTGTGCTTTATGTCAGCATTCTGCAGCTTGGCAAATTTATAAATACTTTTTTTATAATTTCTAGAAACATGTTACTTCATAGTACAATTTTTAAATAAAAATACAAGATATATTTACTAATAGACCCAAAGACCTTTTAGTTTCTCTGTAATGAGAAGTGATCTAAATATTTAATGAATTTTCTATTGTTTAATTTCACTTAACAAAACTTCAAAGTTCCAATTTACCAGAGAGATTTTGGAAGTTATCTTAAATATACATGCCATAACACATAAAACATTCACCCAACACTTTTATCTTTTTCACATCTATTTCATTTACTCATTCCCAATAATTATTTAGATTGCCTACAAAGACTTTGAGACATCAGACAAAATCAGTCATCACTCTAAGCTATTATTTTGCTGACAAATTTGTAATAGGGATAATATGAGTTATTTGACTAGTAAACCCAGGCTGTACGTCTACATCATATCTAATATTGATAACTCTGAGGACATTTCCATTTTAATCAAGCCAACAATCTTAAATAAACAATCTTTATGGTGTTAACTTTAAAGACATTTAGGTTAGTTGAATTTAGTAATAATTTATATAAGCACTTACTTTAAGCCAATTAAATAGGGCTCTTTCGAAATTATACCACCCTGAGGTAAGATATGACACATATATAACATACATATAGAGACACATACACAAAGACTCCACAGCTATTGTTTAAAAATTACTGCCTTGATTCGGGTACAGTAATACAAAGCTCCCTAGTTATGAATCAAAATTTTGTGTTAAGCCTTTTCTACTAATATTTGTGGAGAAGACACTCAGGATGCTAGATTTTTGGCAAGGGTGCCCTTATGGATGTTTTTCTTGCTTTTTTTCCTTTTTTTCCCTTTAGTGCTAGGAGTTAGTAATGAGCTAGATATTCACCAGAGGATTTGCAAGCTCTTGAGATAAGGGAAATGAGTGGAACCTGAACTGCCTCTAGAGCTACATTTCCAGTCTTGCAAGGAGTTTTTAAGGACAATTGCTCTTGATTTCTCAGGAATTGGGTTGTAACTCAAATGACATTATAGGTTGATCTACCTGTCCAACTATATCACAAAGACACAGAGAACCCACTCAAGTTTTCCCCAAGATGGACTTTCTGGGGCATAACCCATCCAATAGAAGGTATTTCCAATTAGTTAAAATACACTGGAGACGTGAGTCTCTGGAGATGCTTGAGGCATTCCCCATGGCGGTAAAGCTGATGTCCCACTGACAGTGGGCTGGAGAAGGGTGCAGAGCCCAAATGAAGCCTTGTCAGTCAAAGGACTGACCCAGAAGTCAACCCAGAATCACTCCAGGTGCCCAAACAGATTAATAGAAACCAGGATGGCCAAGAGAGGGCACCTCACCTGGGGTTGCCAGAGTGATGAGGCCAGGAACCAGAGGAGAGCTCCCAGAGTTGAAGCGTGGACTCTCTGAAACCAGAAAAACCAGATTGTCAGTCTAATGACTGACTCAGGGGATCATGATGCCCCTAAAAGCAGAAGAGAGAAAATTCTCCTAGGGAGGAAGAGAGAGAGCGAGAGGGAAAAGAGGGAGACTTTAAGAAAGTTGGTCAGACTGGAGGGTGTTGGCTCCCAGGCCTCTACCTGACTTACCAAATGCTGGAGTCCAAAACAAATGTTCAGCTGCAGCTGCTTATGTCCACATGGGGCAGCCAGGCTACACTGGTGCTGAGCTCATCCAGTCTTCAACCAAGACTCAAGAAAGTTCTATCTGGGTTGCCAGAATGTTACTGGCACATTGGGTTCTTGTTGTCCCCCAGGAAACAAATCAAGAGAGGCAACAAATGGGAACAGAAAAGTGAAAGTTTATTAGCTTGTGCAGAGGGAACACACAAGGGAGCTGGTGCATAAAGGAAAGGAGCAGGTGACAAGCTCATTAGGGAGTGGGATTGTGGGGCTTTTTATTAGGCAAATGATGGGGAGGAGCACCTTGTCATGGCATGTAGAGGTGGGGTTGTGCTTGCACCTGTGTTGTCATGTAGCATGCTACTACACGCCATGCTTGTATCACTAGCATGCTAGCTCCCCACCTCTGGGTGCAATTTTTACTAATGATAATGGGGCTAGTGTCACCTTCAGAGGACTCCTGGGTGCTACGGTACATGCATAAGACTGAGAAAGTCCCGAGGCTGTGGAATGTGGATCTTGGTGGTCTCTATCTGATTCTCTTAGCTTGCTGATTGGTTAAGGGCCTTACCTTGCTAGGCCAGGGGCCTTGCAGATGACCCTGTCTCATTAGGCTGGTTCCTGCCTCAGAACCAAACTCAGATATGACACAGACTTTGGGATTATCCGACAGGAAATTTAAAATACTACAATTAATGTTAAGGAGTGTAATGGAAAAAGTAAACAACAGGCAAGAAGAGATGGATAATATAAGTAGAAAAATGGAAATGCTAGAAATCAAACTGTAATAGAAATAAAGAATTCCATTGGTAGGCTCATAAGTAAACTGAACATAAGCAAGGAAAAAATCAGCAAGCTTAAATATATGTCAATATAAACTGTACAAACTGAAATTCAAAGAGAGAAAAGAATGAAAATAAAAAGAGAACAAAATATCCAAGAACTGTGGGACAATTATAAAAGATGTGATATACATGAATTGGGAATACCAGAAGGAGAAGAGAGAAAGGACATATTTGAATTAATAATAGCTGAGAATTTCTAACATTAATGACAGACACCAACCACAGATCCAGGGAGTTCAGAGAATACTAAGCAGAATAAATACCAAAAAACCACAGCTAGGCATTCTTATTCAAACTGCAAGAAACCAAAGACAAACAGAAAACTGTGAAAAAATCCAGAGGAGGGGTGGAAAGGAAAAACACTATGTTAATAGAGGAATAAGATAAGAGCTACATAAGACTTCCTGCCAGTAACCATGCAAGCAAGAATGTTGAGTAAAATATTTACAGTGTAGAGAGGAAAAAAGAAACAGAATTCTATATCCAGAAAAATTATCCCTCAAAAGTCAGAGAGAAATAAAGACATTCATAGTCCAGCAAAAGAGAGTTTGTCCCCAGACCACCAACAAAACAACAAAAAACTCCTGTAACTAATAGGCAATCATAGTAAAGTTGCAGATACACGATTAATATACAGAAGTCAATTGCTTCTTGCGTAGCTCCAATGGGAATTTGGAATTTAAAATGAAAAGCACAATACCATACGAAAAAAACCAAAATACTTAGGTAAAAATAAAACTACACAGATTCTATATGCAGACTCAGAATAGCCAACTCCAGATTGACTAAGAAGAAAAAAGTTGGAGGACTAACAATATTTGACTTAAAGATTTGCTATAAAGCTACAGTCATCAAGATAGCATTGCGTTGGTAAAAGAATAAACAATATAGGAAGTTCAGAAATAGACTCATGTATATTATTAACTGATTTTCGACAAAGGAGCAAGGTTAATTCAATGGAGAAAGGATGGCATTTTCAACAAATAGTGCTGGAAAAAATGAGCATCCATATGCAAAAGAATGAATTTACGTGTGAAACATAATTTTCACAAAAATTAACTAAAAATGGATTGTAGACTTAAATGTAGAATACAAAACTTAAAACTTCTAGAAAATAAAATAGAGAAAATTTAAGTGACCTTGAGTTTGACAATGAGTTTTTAGATACAAGACCAAAGCAAGATCCATGAAGGAAGAAACTGATAAGTTGAACTTTACTAAAATAAAAACTTCTGCTCTGCAAAAGACAAGGTTAAGAGAATGAAAAGAAAATTCCCAGCATGGGAGAAAATCTTTGCAAAGCAGGTATCTGATAAAGGATTGGTATCCAAAATTTACAAAGGAATCTTAGAACTCAATGATAAGGAAACAAGCAACAAATAAAAAATGAGAAAATTGAGTGTGAGCCCCCAGTGTGATTGCTTCCCCATCTAGTGGGAGAGCCCTCAGGGCCATGTGGCCCAGAGAGAGCGGCAAAGGCTTGGACCCAGTTGGGAAGCCCTGCTCACCAAGCGCAAAGGTTGGTGTGAACTAGGAGCAGAGGGCTGCTGAGCTGCTGCCTGGGCAAACAAGCTCCTGGCTGCTGCAAATGCCCATAGTACTGTTGCAGCCCCGAAAAGGGGAAGCATGTCTTGGCAGGACTGTCGGAGCAGGCTACTGTAGCCCTGAGCCCCTGTGTTATCATTCTCTTGTCTAGTGGGAGAAACCACAATCCAACCCAGATCCCAGGAAGTGACTTTGGCTCAGTCCCAGAGGGGATGTCCTGCCCACCAAGCACAATAGCTGGTGTGATCTAGGAGCTGAGGGCAGCAGAAACCAAATAAGCCCCTAACTGCTGTGAAAGCCCATAGTACTGCTGCGGCCCCAAAGATGGGAATTTTGTCTCAGCGGGACTGTGGGAGCAGGTGACAGTAGCCTTGAACCCCCACGTGATCACTCTCTCACCTGGTGGGACAACTCACAATCCCACCCAGTCCCAGGGAGTGGTTTTGGCTTGGTCCCAGAGAGGAAGTCCTGCCCACCAAGCACAAAGGCTGGTGCAAACTAAGAGCAGGGGCAGCTGAGATCTCAGTCAGGGTGAACAAGTTCCCAGCTGCTGTGAATGCCTATAGTACTGTTGCAGCCTTGAAGTGGGGAGCACAACTAACTCCATGAGACTGTGGGAGCAGGCGGCAGTAGCCCTGAGTCCCTGTGTGATCACTCTTTCATCCAGTAGGAGGATCCACAATCACACCAGGGTCTTAGGGAGTGGTTTTGGATCAGTCCCATAGGCGAGGTCCCGCCCACCAAGCACAACGGCTGGTGCAATCTAGGAGCAGAAGGCAGAAGAAACCAAACAAGCCCCTGGCTGTTGAGAAAGCCCATAATACTGCTGTGGCCCTGAAGGGGAGAGCACATCTTGGCAGGACTGTGGAAACAGGTGACAGCAGCCCTGAGCCCTCCGTGTGACTACTTGCCTATTTGGTGGGAGACCCCTGTGGGAGATCAAGATTTGGCCACCCTGAAATCTATCTCTTTACCTTGGTTGTTTTCTCTAGGGACATTTGACCTCCCCCACTAACTGCCTAAAGAATTTGACATGGTAGCTCCTTCCTGGAACAGATCTATCATGATGGCTGTAAAGATAACGTAGGGTAAATGTTACAATAGGAAGGGCACAAACAAGCCCCTCTTATCAAAAGTTCTGTCTCTCTGGCCACATTCTCTGGATGACCCTGCGAAGAGTTGCCAGATAATCATTTACATTTATAAGGGAAATCTCCATTTGTAAAGGTATCTCCCTCTCTGTTTGGAGAAGAGAGGGGGATGAGCTCATTTCTAGTGACTTATCACTGTGGAAGGTGAGGCCTTGAGCTACATAATAAATCTTACTCTTGTTTACTGTGCTTTAGTGGTAATCTCCTGTAACTGACTCCCCCCACCCCCAAAATCCTCCTTTGTCATTGGCTGAACATGGTATTTAAGATGAGAATTTCTGCTATTGTGTTGAGAAACGCAGTGTCCCTGCTTTCTCCCATGTATACATGTTATTAAACTTGGTATTATTTTCTCCTGCTAACCTGTCTTGTTGATTATTTGGCCAGCCATAAGAACCTCAAGGAAAAGGGCAGAGGGAGATTCTCCCTCTTCCCCCGACACCCCACAGTGCCACTGTGATCCATAGGAGTGACCCTGACTCAGACAGGCACAGTAGACAGGGATCACGGCAGCAGGAACAGATTACACAGCTCCTGCCCAAGTGGCAACAGGTGGAACCTGCACCAGAAGCTATCACTATGTGCCAGCACAGATCCACTCCTTTAAATGGTATAAAGAAATATTTTAATACACCAGATCAGAAGGAAAAAGACAAACACCTAGAAATCAATCCTTAAGGCACAGAAATCTACAATCTAAATGACAAATAAATCAAGATAGCTGTCATACGAAAACTGAATAAGCAACAAGAGAATTCTGAAAGATAGTTCAATGAAATCAGGAACCAAATATCTGAACAGAGGGAATTCTTCACAAAGGAGATTGAAACTATAAAGAAAAACCAAATAGAATTGTTAGAGATGAAAAACACAATGGATGAGATAAAGAAAAATCTAGAGTCCTTAAACAACAGAGCTGACAATATGGAGGGTAGAATTAGCAATCTGGAGGATAGGAACACAGAAATGCTTCAGATGGAGGAGGAGAGAGAACTTAGACTAAAAGGAAATGAAGAAGTTCTCTGAGAAATATCCAAATCAATTAGGAAATGCAACATAAGGATTATAGGTATTCCAGAGGGAGAAGAGAGGGAAAAAGGAGCAGAGAGCTTGTTCAAAGAAATGATAACTGAGAAATTCCCAAACACGGAGAAGGAGCTGGAATTACATGTAACAAAAACCAACAGAACTCCTAATTACATCAATGTAAAAATCCCTTCTCCAAGGCATATATTAGTAAAGCTGGCAAAAGTCAATGACAAAGAAAAAATATTAAAGGCAGCAAAGCAGAAGAGAATAACCTACAAAGGAAGCCCTATCAGGCTTTCAGTGGATTTTTCAGCAGAAACCTTACAGGCTAGGAGAGAGTGGAATGATATATTCAAAATTTTGAAAGACAAAAACTTTCAGCCAAGAATACTATATCTAGTGAAAATATCCTTCAGATATGATGGAGAAATAAACACGTTCCCAGATAAACAAAAGTTGAGGGAGTTCATTTCCACAAGATCCCCCTAAAAGATTTGATCAAGAAGGCCCTCATTCCTGAAAAAGAAAGAAAGAAAGGGTTTACAAAGCCTTGAGCAAGCAGATAAAAAGGCAGACAAAATCAGAAAATGACAAGTCTCTCTATCAGAACAGATTAGCAAACACTTAGTTATAACTCTAAAGGTAAAAGGAAGGAAAACATGGAAAATAAATACTATCACTTCATTTTAACTACAAATTCACAACACATAATGGAATACATTGTGACAACAACAACTTAGAAGGGGAAAAACAAATGGATCAAACCTGCTTAGACTAAGGGAACAAGAGGCTATCAGGGAATGGTCTGTCTCATCTACAAGATCTTTTATACAAACTGCATGGTAACCACTAAACAAAAAATCAGAACAAAGACACAAATGATAAATAAAGAAAACTCTATCATAGAGAGGCACCAAACTGAATTAGCAGTCCAAAACATGTAGAGTGAGAAATAAGGGAAATACATAACAACTGAAAAACAAGTGATAAAATGGCAGCATTAAGTCCTCATATATCAATAATCACGCTAAATGTAAATGGATTGAATTCCCCAACCAAAAGACACAGAGGGGCTGGATGGATTAAAAAGCAAGACCCAACAATTAGCTGCCTCCAGGAAACACCTCTCAGCTCTAACAACAAACACAGGCTCAGAGTGAAGGGATAGAAGATGATACACCAAGCTAATGGCAAACAAAAGAAAGGAGGTGCTGCCATACTTATGTCAGAAAAAGTAGACTTCAAGATAAAAAAGGTAATGAGAGACAAAGAGGGGCAATACATAATGATAAAAGGAACACCCAACCAAGAAGACATATCACTTATAAATATATTTGTACCCAACACAGGAGCACCAAAGTACATAAAGAAACTATTAACAAACCTAAAAGTAGATATCAACAACAACACAATAATAGTAGAGGACTTTAACACCCCACATTCATCAATGGATAGATCATCCAGACAGGTAGTTAACAAGAAAATAATTGACTTAAATGAAAAACTTTATGAGATGGACTTAATAGATATATATAGAGCACTCCATCCAGACACAGTAGATTACACATCCTTCTCAAGCACACATGGAATGTTCTCAAGAATAGACCGTATGTTGGGAAACAAGGCATGCTTCTATAAATTGAAGATTGAAATCATAACAAGCATCTTTTCTGATCATAAAGCCATGAAGCTAGAAATCAACTACAAGAAAAAAAACGGGAAAGTGACAAAGTTTGGAGACTCAACAACGTGCTACTAAACAACCAATGGATCATTGATGAAATTAAACGAGAAATCAAATCACATCTGGAGACAAATGAAAATGAAAAGACACCATACCAACTCATATGGGAATGCAGTAAAAGAGTTTTTATTGAAAAAGAAAAAAGTTTCCTGAGAGGGAAACTCATAGAAATCCAGGCCCACCTTAACAAACAAGAAAAATCCCAAATAACCAACCTCAAACTATGCCTAACAGAATTAGAAAAAGAAGAACAAACAAAGCCTAAAGTCAGCAAAAGGAGGGAAATAATAAAAATCAGAGCAGAAATAAATGAAATTGAAATAAAAAAGAGTAGAAAAGATCAATGAAACAAAGAGCTGGTTCTTTGAGAAGATAAATAAAATTGATAAACCCTTAGCCAGACTTACCAAGAACAAAAGAAAGAAGGCTCAAATAACTAAAATTAGAAATGAAAAAGGAGAAATTACAACAGATACCACAGAAATACAAAAGATTATAAGAGAATACTATGAAAAACTATATGCCAAAGAATTGGACAATCTAGAAGAAATGGATAAATTCTTAGACTCATCCAACCTCCCAAAACTGAATCAAGAAGAAATAGAGAACCTAAATAGACCAATCACAAGTAAAGAGATTGAAACAGAAATCAAAAACCTCCCAAAAAATGAAAGTCCAGGACCAGATGGCTTCTCTGGAGAATTTTACCAAACATTCAAAGAAGATTTAATACTTATCCTTCTCAAGCTATTCCAAAAAATAGACGAAGATGGAACACTTTGCAACACAATCTACGAGGCCAACATCACCCTGATACCAAAGCCAGACAAAGACAATACTAAGAAGGAAAACTACAGATCAATATCCCTGATGAACATAGATGCAAAAATCCTCAACAAAATGTTGGCAAAAGAATACAGCGATACATTAAAAAGATCATATACCATGATCAAGTGGCATTTATACCAGGGACACAGGGATGTTTCAATATCTGCAAATCAATCAATGTGATACACCACATTAACAAAACGAGGAATAAAGACTATATGATCATCTCACTAGATGCAGAGAAGGCATGTGACAAGATCCAACACCCATTTATGATAAAAACTCTCAACAAAATGGGTATAGAAGGAAAATATCTTAACATAATAAAGGCCATATACAACAAACCCACAGCCAACGTCATACTCAATGGGGAAAAACTGAAAGCCATCCCTCTGAAAATAGGAACAAGACAAGGGTGCCCACTCTTGCCACTCTTATTCAACACAGTACTGGAGGTTCTGGCCAGAGCAACTAGGCAAGAAAAAGGAATAAAAGGAATACAAATAGGCAATGAAGAAGTGAAATTCTTGCTGTTTGCAGATGACATGACTTTACATATAGAAAACCCTAAAGACTCCATTGGAAAACTATTAGAAATAATCAACAACTACAGCAAAGTTGCAGGGTACAAAATAAACTTACAGAAATCAGCTGCATTTCTATATACCGACAAAGAACTAACAGAAAGAGAGCTGAAGAAGACAATCCCTTTCACAATTGCAACAAAAAGAATAAAATATCTAAGAAGAAATTTAACCAAGGAAGTGAAAGACCTATACAATGAAAACTATAAGACATTATTGAGTGAAATCAGTGATGATATAAAGAAATGGAAAAAAATTCCATGTACTTGGATTGCAAGAATAAACATAGTTAAAATGTCCATACTACCTAAAACAATCTACAGATTCAATGTACACTCAATCAGAATCCCAAGGACATTCTTCATGGAAATAGAACTAAGAATACTAAAATTCATATGGGGCAACAAAAGACTCCAAATAGCTAAAGCAATCCTGATAAAGAAGAACAAACCTGGAGGCATCACAATCCCTGACTTCAAAAAAAACTACAAAGCAATAGTAATCAAAACAACATGGTACTGCTACAAAAACAGACACACAGATCAATGGGACAGAATTGAAAGCCCAAAAATAAAACCACACATCTCCGGGCAGCTAATCTTCAACAAAGGAGCAAAGAACATACAATGGAGAAAGAAAAGTCTCTTCAATAAATGGTGCTGAGAAAACTGGACAGCCACTTGCAAAAGAATGAAAGTAGACCATCTTCTTTCACCATACACAAAAATTAACTCAAAATGGATCAAAGACCTGAAGCTGAGACCTGAAACTATAAAACTCCTGTAGGAAAATATAGGCAGTACACTATTCATCATTGGACATAAGGGGATCTTTTCAAATTTCATATGTACTCAGACAAGGGAAACCAAAGAAAAAATGAACAAGTGGCACTTGATCAGATTAAAGAGCCTCTACAAGGCAAATGAAACCAGGATCAAAATGAATAGGCAACCCACCAGCTGGGAAAAAATATTTACAAAACATGTATCTGACAAGGGATTAATCTCCATAATATATAAAGAACACACACAACTGAACAACAAAAAAACAAATAAACCGATCAAAATTGGGCAGAGGAAATGAACAGACACTTCTCCAAAGAAGATATACAGATGGCCAATAAGCAAATGAAAAGATGTTCAACGTCACTAATCAACAGGGAAATGCAAATCAAAACCACACTAAGATATCATCTTACAGCCATTAGAATGGCTATAATCACCAAGACAAAAAACAACAAATGCTGGAGAGGCTGTGGAGAAATGGGAACCCTAATTCACTGCTGGTGGCAACCCAAAGTGGTGCAACCTTTACGGAAAACAGTATAGATATTCCTCAAAAAATTAAAAATAGAAACATCTTATGATCCAGCCATCCCACTACTGGGTATCTACCCAATGAATCTGAAATCAACAATCCAAACAGGCTTAGGCACCCCTCTGTTCATTGCAGCGTTACTCACTATAGACAAGACATGGAAGTAACCCAAGTGTCCCCCAACTGATGAGTGGATAAAGAAGATGTGGTATATATATATATGTACATATATATACAATGGAATACTACTCAGTCATAAAAAAAGACAAAATCATCCCATTTGCAACAACGTAGATGGACCTGGAGGATATTATGTTAAGCGAAATAAGCCAGAAAGTGAAAGATAAACACTGCATGATCTCACTCACGTGGAAGATAAGCCAACACACGGACAGATAGAACTGTTTGCTGGTTGCCAGCAGCAAGCAGGATGAGGAGGGCACAAGGGGTGGAGGGGTGCATTTATATGGTGACCAACAAACAACAATGTACAACAAAAATTTCACAATAAAGAAAAAACAATTGGAGGTGGATAGTCTACCCAGGAAGTTGTAAAAAACGAAAAAGAGAGAGAGAGAAAATATCGGAATAGATACCTAAGCAAAGAAGATACACAAATGACGAATAAGCATATGAAAAGAAACTCAAAGTCATTTGGCATTAGGCAATTGCAAATTCAAACAATATTGAGATACCATTTGCATACCTTTTGAACCTCTAAAAATCCTAGAAACTGATGATACAAAATGTTGGTTAGAATGAGGAGCAATAGAAGCTAGTTCGTTGTGGCTAGTAATATAAAATGGTACAGCCTCTTTGGAAGACACTGTGTCAGTTTCCTACAAAGCTATGTACCATACAATATAACAATCCTAGGTATTTACCCAATTGTGTTAAAAATATACATCTGCATAAAAGGCTACACATAAATATGTATAGCAGATTTATTCACAATCACCAAAAGATGGAGGCAAAGTGGCCTTCAATAGGTGAATATAATAAACTGTGATACATTCATACAATTGAATATTAAACAATAAAATGAAATGAACTACCAAACAACAAAAAGACATGGAGGAAACTCAAATGCATATTTTTTCATAAAAGAATTCAGTTAGAAAAGACTACATATTGTATAAGCTCAAAAGGCAAAACTACAGAGATATTAAAAAATCAGTAGCTGTGAAACATTTCTAAGTTAGGTCTAACATGGCCAAATAGCAAGACCCTAAACTCACCTCCTTCCATGGACACACTAATCCACACCCACACATAGATCAATTCCTCCTGAAGAAGAACTGAGGGCTGATTGAACAGCTTCTGCACAACAAATGATAGAAGGACCACAAAGAGATGAGTAGGAGAAACTAAGACACAGTATAGACAGGAACCACAGCCCCATGTGGCAACCTGCAGCAGGGAGGGATATCACTGAGGGTCCAATGTGCAGGCTTGCTTGCCCTGGGGCACAACAAAACAACAGTGGTACAAAGGGCACCTAGACTATATAGGAAGGAAATCCCTTTACTAACCCTAGAGCATCTGCCAAACAGGTGAGGAATTGCTAGAACTCAACCTGGGGCTGGAGATGACGGCAGGAGGCAGTTTTTTGCATTCTCCCTCCACCTTGATAGTGTATGTGGAAGCACAGTCCAGACACTCTAGCCACCCCAGGCCTCTGGCCCACACCAGCTCCAGCCATCCCCCCAAGGTGGTACCTGTGTGTTGGGCCCCAGGACCCCTTGCCTGTGCCTGTCTCAGTTCCAGCCATCCCGCTAAGGGGGCTCTGATGCAGAGCACCATGGAACCCCCCAGTTCATGCTCACTCCTGCTCCAGTTGACTCACCAAGGCAACCCTGGCAGGGCATGTCCCGGGAATCCCTCCCAGCCAGCCAAAGCTGCCCATAACTTGCAGTGTACACAGGGGACACTCCTACACAAAGCCAGTCCTTCAAGACTGGGAGAGGTAGCTGTTTTGCCTAATTCATAGAAAGAAACACAGAAATTCAAACAAAATGAGAAGGCATAGGAATATGTTCCAAACAAAAGAACAAGATAAAACTTCAGAAAAAAACTCTAACGAAATGAAGATAAGTAATTTACCTGATAAAGACTTCAAAGCAATGGTCATAAAGTTGTTCATCAAACTCAGAAGAAAAATGGAGGAACACAGTGAAAACTTCAACAAAGAGAAAATATATGAAAAAAACAATCAGAGCCAAAGAATACAATAGCTGAAATGAAAAATACCCTAGAGGGAATCAATAGGAAAAATCCTCAATAAAATATTAGCAAATCAAATTCAACAATACATCGAAAGGATCATATACCATGATCAAGTGGGATTTATTTCAGGGATGCAAGGATGGTTCAACATCTGTACATCAGTCTGTCAATATTATATACCACAGTAATGAAACAAAGGATAAAAATCATATCATCATTTCAACAGATGCAGAAAAAGTATTTAAAAAAATTCAACATTCATTTATGATATAAACTCGCAACACAGTGAGTGTACAAGGAAGGCACCTCAAAATAATAAAGGCCATATATGACTAATCCAGAGCTAAAATCATACGTAATGGTAAAAAGTTGAAAGCTTTTCCTCTAAGGTCAAGAACAAGACAGGGATACCCACGCTTGTCACTTTTATTCAACATAGGATTGTAAGTCCTAGCCATAGCAATTAGGCTAGAAAAAGAAATAAAAGGCATTTGAATTGCAAAGGAAGTAGTAAAACTGTCGCTATTTGCAGATGACATTATACTGTATACAGAAAACCATAAATACTACATGAAAAAACTATTAGAACTAATAAATGAATCCAGTAAAGTTGCAGCATACAAAATTTATATACAGAAATTGGTTGCATTTCTATACACTAATAATGAGCTATCAGAAAGAGAAATTAAGAAAATAATCTCATTTATAATTACATTAAAAAGAATAAAATACCTAGAAATAAATTTAACCAATGAAGTGAAGAACCTGTACTCTGAAAACTACAAGACATTGCGGAAAAAAATTGAAAATGACTCAAGTAAATGGAAAGATACACCATGCTCACTAATTGGAAGAATTAATATTGTTACAATGCCCATGGTACAAAGCAATTTACAGATTCAGTGCAATCCTCATCAAAATACCAGTGGCATTTTTCAGAAAACTAAAGCAAAGAATCCTGAAATTTATATGGAACCACAAAAGGCCCTGAATAGAGAAAGCAATGTTGAGCAGGAAAAACAAAGCTGGAGGTATCATGCTCCCTGATGTCAAACTATACTACAAAGCTACAGAAATCAAAATGTTATAGTATTGGCATGAAAATAGCCACATAGCTCAATGGAATAGAATCGAGAACCTAGAAACAAACCTCTGTGTATATGGTCAATTAATCTATGACAAAGGCTGCAAGAATATACAATGGAGAAAAGATAGTCTCCTGAATAAATGGTGTTGGGAAAACCGGACAGCCACATGCAAAAGAATGAAAATGGACCACTATCTTACACTATACACAAAAATAAATTCAAAATAGATTAAAGACTTCTATGTAAGACCTGAAACCATAAAACTCCTGGAAGAAAACATAGACAGTCAGCTCTTTGACAAAGGTCTTAGCAATAATTTTTTGGACCCGTCTCCTCAGGCAAGAGCAACAAAAACAAAAATAAACAAATGGTATTACATCAAACTAAAAAGCCTTTGCACAGCAAAGGAAACCATCAGCAAAATGAAAAATCAAACTACTGAAGATATTTGCAAATCATACATCTGACAAAGGATTAATTTCCAAAATATACAAAGGACTTACTCAATGTAATATCAAAAAAACAAACTACCTCATTAAAAATTGGACAAGAGGACTTGACTAAACATTTTTCCAAATAAGACATACAAATGCCCAACAGGCACATGAAAAGATGCTCAACATTATTATACAAATCAAAACCACAATGAGATACCACCTCACACCTGTCTGAATGCCTATTATCAAAAAGACAAAAAATAACAAGTGTTGGTGAGGAGGTGGAGAACAGGAAAATCTCATACACTGTTGGTGGGAAAGTAAACTGGTGCAGCCACTATGGAAAACAGTATGGAGTTTCCTCAAAAAGTTAAAATAGAACTACCATACAATCCAGCATTTCCACATCTGGGTATTTATCTGAAGAAAATGAAAACACTCATTTGAAGAGATACATGCACCCCTATGTTCACTGAAGCATTATTTACAATAGCCAAGATATGGAAACAACTTAAGCATCCACTGATGGATGAATGGATAAAGAAGATGTGTATATATATACAATGGAATATTACTGAACCATAACAAAAGAATGAAATCTTGCCCTTGCAACAATATGGATGGGCCTCAAGGGTATTATGCTAAGTGAAGTAAAAGTCAGATAGAGAAAGACAAATACTGCATGATTTCACTTATATGTGGAATCTAAAAAACAAAACAAATGAACAAACAAAACAAAACAGATGCAGATTCATAGCTACAAGAAAAAACTGATGGTTATCAGAGAGGGGAGAGGTTGGAGTGGTGGACAAAATAGGTGAAGGAGATTAAGAGCTACCAACTTTCAGTTATAAAATAAATAAGTCATGAATATGTAATCTATAGCACAATAAATATAGTCAATAATATTGTAACAACTTTGTATGGTGACAGCTGATAACTAGGCTTACTATGGTGATCACTTTGTAATGTGTATAAGTATTGAGTCTTTATGATGTACACCTGATACTAATAGAATATTGTATATCAATTATACTTTATTTTTTTAAAAAATTAGTGGTTGCCTAGGTTTGGGAAGAATATTTTGCTAGAAGAGGAGGAGCATGTGGGATGTGTAGGGTGGAGAAAATATGCTGTATATTACTGTAATAGTAGATACATGGCATTCATTTCTCAAATCCCATGGAACTTTGCAACACAAGGAGTGAACCTTAATGTATGCAAATTTCAAAAAAATCATCTAGGGGGTTAGGGGAACCCAGGATAGAAAGCAGAATGTGACAGAAAAATCTAATGGTATCACAAATGTATAAAACAACCTCACTGAAGGGAGTGGTAGAAAAGGATGCTGACCTAAGAACTTTGGAAATGAATGAAGTCTGTAAAACTAAAGGCAAAATGAAATGCTAAACACCGTAATCTAGTTGATAATGTTGTTCCCTATTAGGATGTGGCTTAACAATTTGGTACTGCTATTCATGCTCGGTGGAACTAAAGAATAGATGTATGGTGGATGGTGAGAGCCAGATACCCTACTCTTGAAGAGAGAGGTTATAGAGTAGCAGGGAAATGAGGCTAGAACTATCCATGTTGTAATGAGTTAAAGGTGGAAAAATTCATATGAAGTTATGTTTAGCTTAATGTACATACAGCTGCATATATATGAAAATATTTATAAATAGGTATATATACACAGGTAGTACACAGACATACATTTCCTTGATCTATCAGGTGAGAGGGCCTAAAATTAATGACATCCCAGTATCAACTAGTACACCTATCTCCTAGTCCTTGGTTTCTAATAACATTCTAAAAACTAACCAGGGCACCTGAGAGAAATGGCTGATTCCAAGACTGAGGAAGGAAATATACAAGATGAGCCTGTAGCATCTTATAGTGCTGTAATAGAAAGAAGTACTATTTAAAAAAAAAAAAAAAAAAAGCCTACAGAGCCAGCCCTGATGGCCTCTGAGTGCTTCAGTGGCCTGGGTTGGTTTCCCAGTTATGGAACCACACCACCTGTCTGTCAGTTGCCATGCTGAGGCAGCGACTCACACAGAAGAACTAGAAGGATTTACAACTAGGATTTACAACCATGCACTGGGGCTTTGGGGAGGGGAAAAATAAAAAAAAGAGGAAGATTGTCAACAGATGTTAGCTTAGGGTGAATCTTTCCCTGCAAAAAAAAAAAAAAAAGTAACCAAATAAAAAAAAAAAATCCTACATGTCTACATAATAAGTTTATGTCAATGGGACACAAGAACCAATTGAAAGAGCTCCCAATAGCCAAATCTGGAAAAACTTGCCCTAAAAAATAAACAGAGTAGTGTTAGATTACAATCCAAAGTATAAAATGAATACCCATGAGTTGATAGTAGTATAAATAAATAAATAGGAGAGAAGAGGCAAATCTCTCATGCCAAAGAGTTCCAAATAATTTATGTAGATACTTTGGTCTCAAGGAGGTGGCGCATAACTCCCCACTTCTTATGTGTAGGCTGTACACAGTGACTTCCTTGTAAAAGGTACAATATGAGAGGGGGGTGGGAGGTGGAGTAACTTTACAAAGAACAAACCTAACAAACACTACTTTGATTAGGTTATCAAGGTTTATGTCAACAGTCATAAATCAGGTAGATCGTATGTACCTTTAACATGAAGTGTTGAAAATGGCACCTAACCTCTGGAATCTACCTCCCAATAACCAATAACTCCTGTCTAATAACGAGAAAAACACAGAGACATTGCAATAGAGGGGCATCCTACAATATACCCGACAAATTATTCTTCACAAATGTCAAGGTCATCAAAAACAAGGAGTCTGAAAAAACGTCACAGCCAAGAGCAGCCTAAGGATCCATGACAGCTAAGTGTACTGTTTCCTGAATAGGATCCTGGAACAGAAAAAAGGCATTAGATTAAAACTAAGGAAATCCTTAAACCAATTTCACTTAATAACAATGTATTAATATTGGTTCATTAAATGGCTACCATATTTACTCAAGGTGTTATACTAGGAGACACTGTGTGGGCTCAGCAAATATATAGGAGCTCTCTGTACCATCTGCACAAGTTTTGTTCTAAATATAAAATATATTCAGAACTAAATCAATATCCTCAAATTAAATATATCCCTATTCAATAGCAAATATATTGGTAAAATGAAATAAAATAATGCCATTTACATTAGCTGCTAATGCATAAAATGTCTACCAATAAATCTGTAAAAAGCTATGCAATAGTTACATGTAGAAAATTGAGATTTTTTTAAGAAAAGAGCTATATCATATCTATATAATATATAGATTGGATGACAACATAATCAAAATGTCAAATTTCCTCAAATAGATATATAAATTTAATGAAATTCTAGTAAAAAATAAGCCAAACAGAGGCATGATGTTTGTATCTGTGTGTGTGCATATGTGTATGTGCATGGGTCTGTGGTTTAACTTCACCAGATGATTCTCTAATTTATACGGATGTTCAAAGGCCTAGGAATGGACAAGAAAAACTGTGAAGACACGCCTTAGCAGATACAAAGGATAATTATTAAGCTACAGTACTTTGGAGAATAAGACACTGGCATAAGAATAGACACATAAAACCTGTGATACAGAACAGGAAGTCCAGAAACAAAGACCAGAATTTTAACATTGCAGATCAGGGTGAAAAGATGGACATTTCAATGAATCATGCTGGAAAACTGATATCCATATCTAAAAATAAAATGAAATTCAACTGCTGCCTCGCACACAAATCCTTACACAAAAATATTCGAATCAATCTAGCTGGGTTACAGACATGTGTGTTAAAGTCAAATTTGTACAACTATAGAAGAAAAAGCCCATATAGAAAAGAGGTAAGCAGCACAGTGATGGGAGATATTTGTAACATAATAACCAACAGAGAAATGATACCCAGGATACGTGAAAGAATCCCTATGAAGTGTTCAGAATTGCTATACAAAAGCATATAGAACAACAAGCACATAAAACAAAATGGAAAAAAAAAAATCACAGAAGAGGAAACACCCAACAGTCCATAAACATAAGGAAAGATATTTAACCACAGTAACATGGATTAACCCCCAAAATTATCATGTTGAGCAAAAGATTTAAGCTACTTGAGCATATATACAGTATTATTCTGTTTACCTAAAATTAATAAATAGCTTAAGTAAACTATAAATTTTTCAAGGATACACATATGTGTGATTTGTTAAAAACAAAAGATAATTATTTTTTTAAATTTTTTTGTGAGGAAGAGCAGTCCTGAGCTAACATCCATGCCAATATTCCTCTTTTTGCTGAGGAAGACTGGCTCTGAGCTAACATCTATTGCCAATCCTCCTCCTTTTTTTCCCCAAAGCCCCAGTAGATAGTTGCATGTCATAGTTGCACATCCTTCTAGTTGCTGTATGTGGGACGTCACCTCAGCATGGCCAGAGAAGTGGTGCTTCGGTGCGCGCCCGGGATCCGAACTGGGGCTGCCAGTAGCGGAGCACACAAACTTAACTGCTAAGCCACGGGGCCGGACCCCAAAAAAGATAATTTTTTATTGATGGACTAGGGAGTGAATGTCAACAGAGAGGAACAAACTGGAGACTTCATTTTCTTGGTCAGTTTTGTTTGATTATTGTTCTTGCAAATAAAATCTGTTTTACGAATATAGAAAAAGAAAATACTAGCATATGGATTCCTAGGTCATTGTCACCAAAATAAAAAGAAAAAAGAAAAAATATGTCCATACTGATGCATGCTGAAAAGGTAATTGCTAAAACTCAGTAGATCTTACTAAGAAAAACTTGCCATAAGATAAAAATATAAGAAAAGATAAGTTTTGCTCATATCAGTTAAAATGATTTTGTTATATGTTAGTTAAAACATTAAATTATTTAAATTAGAAATTAGAAATAACATATGAGAATGAATTAAACAAAAAATGTAAAAGAAAGTTAAAGTAGGTATAAGAGAACATCTTGATTAAAAGAGATTGAGAAAGAAATGGCATATAAATATTTATAAAAAATAAATCTTCATAGCAAAATTTCTAGAAACAAAAAAAGATAATATTTTTGATGACATTTATTTATAATACTTGCAAAGTGTCACAAATTGTTTTAAATAATCAGTCCAATTACAAAATTAATTTTAAAAAATAAATAGAAAATTTACAGAAAAATTTAAATGGTAAAAAATATGAAAATATGCTAACATGAGTAGGGAAGAGTTATTTGTACTAATTTTTACAACCTCTCATCCTCAGTATAAATTCTGTGGTTTTGTTGTTTTCTTAATTTTTTTGTTTCTTTTTTAAAATTTTAGAAGAGTCAAGAAAATCTTAAGAGTTCAAGTCAGATTGCATATAGTAGAAATACTTGAAAAATGATGTTTTGCTTTTATAGGATTAACTATTTGACCATTTAACTCTATGATACACTTTTAAAATAACCCAAACATTGTCAAGATGAGTAGATTCAACATTACTCTATTTCTCCCACCACTTACCTCTTGTTGTAAGCATAAGTGGAAGGAAGTTTGTTTTCCAAATCAGTGTTTTAAGAGTCTAGAAAAATAATTGTTATTGATGAAGTAAGGTGGCATAGAAGACAATTTTAGTTTTTTGGTGTGTACGCGTGTGTGTGTGTGTGTGTGTGTGTTTCTGTGTGTGGCTGAGATTACATAAGATGGGTTTGGGGTATAGGCTATGATTCTTGGCTCTGCATTTTTAGTTCATAAAAGTTTTTAAGCCAAAATGGACAATGTCATTCTGAAAGAGCACAGTCTCTTTTAAGGAGTCATGAGCACTGAAAGCTCTATTTCCAAAATTGTAGAAAATAGGGAAAGAAAACGAAAAGTATTTAGGGCAAGGGCATATCCAAAGAGAAAAATGAATATCCAACTAGGCTGAATAGACTAAATAGCAACGCAGGGCTTAGAAATAACAGTAGCACATCTCTAAGTTGTAGGAATCTGGTTGAGATATGGGTGCGGGCGAGGCAGGTGAGAGGGGGAGATGCATATGTAATAAATGCACTAGAGATGAGATTTAATTCTTCTCCTGTCTTCATTTAATTAAATCTATTCGTTTCTTTTATTCTGCCTGGAAAACAGTACAGATATATTTGTTAACATATTTAAAAATAGATGTCCTTGTTACATCCTGGCCTGATAGTAGCTTGGGGTTTAGTTAAGAAAGCCATACACACAGATCAGGCCAACACACATATCAGGCAGTATTTAATCAAGTGACTAAAAGACAGGACATGAAAATGCAAGATGAGCATTTCATGAACTAGAATGGTTGAAAATGGCAGCTGGAAGGACAGGGGACCTGAGATAGAAATGAATAGAAATAATTTGCATAGATATTAAGTATCTTTGTCAGCAAAGGGATGGTGTTGAGCTTTTGTGGTGTTTTTCTAGGTCAAAGTGTAGCATGTACAATTATTAAGTAGATCTTTTGGTAATTCTACAGTTTTAGCAAGTTCTATTAAGATATTTCTTTCTACATTAATTTCAAGTCCATAAGGAAGACTTATTCATTTCTAATGAATGGTATTTGGGAACTAAACAGTCTTCCTCAGGAACCTTGAGAGAAGGAGTAGCTGGGCTTCGATAGAGACTCTGAGTATGTTAAAAAAGAGTGCTGTATTATTTTTTCTAAGTTTAATGAAACATACTTTACATTCAGAAAAATTCATCAATTTTTAATTGAACAGTTCAATGAGCTTTGACAAATGTGTAAGTAGTATAAACTCCATCACAATTTAAAGGGAGAACTTTCTCATTATCCCAACAAGTTCCCTTTGTTCTCTTTTACAGTCAAATTCCCTCCCTCAAACATAGGCTCACTCAACCACTAATTTTGCCTTTTCCAGAAAGTCGTATAAATGAAATCATACATTATGCAGAATTTTGCATCTGTCATTTTGTATACTGCTTTTGAGATTTATCCATGTTGTTAGGTATATCAATGTTCCATATTCTGCAATTGCTAAGTAGTATTTAGTTGTACATGTACACCACAACTGTTAATCTATTTACCAAGTGAATGACATTTAGAATGTTTCCCATTTGGAGCTATTAAAATAAAGCTGTTATAAATATTTGTGTATAGGTCATTATATGGATATCTGTCCAATTTCTCTTGAGTAAACAATACCTAAACTCAGTATTGTTGAGTCAAAAAGTAAGCAAATGTGAACTTCTTAAGGGACAGCTAAATTGTTTTCCAAAGGAGATGAATGGTTTGCATTCCAACCAGCAATGTATGACAGTTCTAGTTGCTCTTTTCCAGCAGTAGGTGTTGTCCCTCTCTCTTTTTTATTTTAGCCGTAGTTGGTATATTGCAGTGTCTTATTGTGATTTTAATTGGCATTCCCTTTATTAAAAATGATGTTGAGTATCGTCTCAGGTACTTCTTTGCAATGTTTCTCTCTTCTGTGGTAAAATGTCTGCTAAAATCTTTGCTTTGTTGTTTTTGCTTTTGAGTTGGTCTTCCATTTGCTGAAGTATATCAGTTCTTTACGTATTTTGGATATTAGTCCTTTATCTAGTATGTGTTTTGCAGATATTTCTTTTCCAGTCTATGGCTAGCCTTTTAATTTACTTTCCAGTGTCTTTCAAAGATACTTCATAATTTGGATGATATCTAATTTACCTGTGGTTGTTCTATGGTATTGTGGTTCTTAAGTCTATCTAGGAATTCTTTGCCTAACCAATTATCACAAAAATTTTTTTCTATTTTTTTTTTTGAGGAAGGTCAGCCCTGAGCTAACATCCATGGTAATCCTCCTCTTTTTGCTGAGGAAGACCGGCTCTGAGCCAACATCCACTGCCAATCCTCCTTCTTTTTCTCCCCAAAGCCCCAATAGATAGTTGTATGTCATAGTTGCACATCCTTCTAGTTGTTGTATGTGGGCCGCGGCCTCAGCATGGCCGGAGAAGCAGTGCATCGGTGCGCGCCCGGGATCCGAACCCGGGCCACCAGCAGCGGAGCATGTGCACTTAACCACTAAGCTGTGGGGCTGGCCCTCTATGTTTTTTTTTTTTTTTTTAGATTGTTGTTGATTTTTTTTTTTTTTTTCATTGCAGTAACATTGGTTTATAACATTGCAAAAATTTCAGGTGTACATCATTGTACTTCTATTTCTGCATGGACTACATCATGTTCACCACCAAAATACTAATTACAACCCATCACCACACACATGTACCGAATTATCCCTTTCACCCTCCACCCTCCCCCCTTCCCCTCTGGTAACCACCAATCCAATCTCTGTCCCTATGTGTTTGTTTATTGTTGTTATTATCTACTACTTAATGAAGGAAATCATACGGTATTTGGCCTTCTCCCTCTGACTTATTTCGCTTTGCATTATACCCTCAATGTCCATCCATGTTGTCACAAATGGCTGGATTTCGTCGTTTCTTATGGCTGAGTAGTATTCCATTGTGTATATATACCACAGCTTCTTTATCCATTCGTCCCTTGATGGGCACTTAGGTTGCTTCCAAGTCTTGGCTATTGTGAATAAGGCTGCAATGAACACAGAGGTGCATGTACCTTTGCAAATTGGTGTTTTCAAGTTCTTTGGATAAATACCCAACAGTGGAATAGCTGGATCATATGGTAGTTCTATCGTTGATTTTTTGAGGAATCTCCATACTGTTTTCCATAGTGGCTGCACCAGTTTGCACTCCCACCAGCAGTGTATGAGAGTTCCCTTCTCTCCACATCCTCTCCAACACATGTTGTTTCCTGTCTTGTTAATTATAGCCATTCTGACAGGCGTGAGGTGATATCTCATTGTAGTTTTGATTTGCATTTCCCTGATAGTTAGTGATTTTGAACATCTTTTTCATGTGTCTGTTGGCCATCTGTATATCTTCTTTGGAGAAATGTCTGTTCAGGTCTTTTGCCCATTTTTAATTGGGTTGGTAGTTTTTGTTGTTGAGATGCATGAGTTCTTTATATGATTTGGAGATTAAGCCCTTATCAGATGTATGGTTTGCAAAGATCTTCTCCCAATTGTTAGGTTGTCTTTTCGTTTTGTTGATGGTTTCCTTTGCTGTGCAGAAGCTTTTTAGTTTGATGTAGTCCCATTTGTTTATTTTTTATATTGTTTCTCTTGCCCGGTCAGATGTGGTGTTTGACAAGATGTTGCTAAGACCGATGTCGAAGAGCGTACTGCCTATGTTTTCTTCTAGAACTTTCACAGTTTCAGGTCTTACATTCAAGTCTTTAATCCATTTGGAGTTAATTTTTGTGTATGGTGTAAGGTAAGGATCTACTTTCATTTTTTTGCATATGGCTATCCAGTTTTCCCAACACCATTTGTTGAAGAGACTTTCTTTTCCCCATTGTATGTCCTTGGCTCCTTTGTCAAAGATTAGCTGTCCATAGATGTGTGGGTTTATTTCTGGGCTTTCGATTCTATTCCATTGATCTGTGTGTCTGTTTTTGTGCCAGTACCATGCTGTTTTGGTTACTATAGCTTTGTAGTATATTTTGATATCAGGGAGTGTGATACCTCCAGCTTTGTTCTTTTTTCTCAGGATTCCTTTAGCTATTCGGGGTCTTTTGTTGTTCCATATGAATTTTAGGATTCTTTGTTCTATTTCTGTGAAAAATGTTGTTGGAACTTTGATAGGGATTGCATTGAATCTATAGATGGCTTTAGGAAGTATGGACATCTTAACTATGTTAATTCTTCCAATCCAAGAGCATGGAATATCTTTCCATTTCTTTGTGTCTTCTTCAATTTCTTTCAGAAATGTTTTATAGTTTTCGGTGTACAGATCTTTCACCTCTTTGGTTAAATTTATTCCTAGGTATTTTATTCTTTTTGTTGCAATTGTAAATGGGATGGTATTCTTAATTTCTCTTTCTGCTACTTCGTTGTTAGTGTACAGAAATGCAACTGATTTTTGTATGTTGATTTTGTATCCTGCAACTTTACCATATTCGTTTATTACTTCTAAAAGTTTTCTGGTGGATTCTTCAGGGTTTTCTATATATAAAATCATGTCATCTGCAAATAGTGACAGTTTCACTTCTTCCTTTCCAATTTGGATCCCTTTTATTTCTTTCTCTTGCCTGATTGCTCTGGCTAGGACTTCCAATACTATGTTAAATAGGAGTGGTGACAGTGGGCATCCTTGTCTGGTTCCTGTTCTTAGAGGGATAGCTTTCAGTTTTTCACCATTGAGGATGATATTAGCTGTGGGTTTCTCATATATGGTCTTTATTATGTTGAGGTACTTTCCTTCTATACCCATTTTACTCAGAGTTTTTATCATAAATGGATGCTGGATCTTGTCAAATGCTTTCTCTGCATCTATTGAGATGATCATGTGATTTTTGTTCTTCATTTTATTAATGTGGTGTATTACGTTGATTGATTTGCGAATGTTAAACCATCCCTGCATCCCTGGAATAAATCCCACTTGATCATGGTGTATAATCTTTTAACGTATTGTTGTATGCGATTTGCTAGTATTTTGTTGAGGATTTTCGCATCGATGTTCATCAGTGATATTGGCCTGTAATTTTCTTTTTTTGTGTTGTCCTTGTCTGGTTTTGGTATCAGGGTAATGTCAGCTTCGTAGAATGAGTTAGGGAGCTTCCCCCCCTCCTCAATTTTTTGGAAAAGTTTGAGAAGGATAGGTATTAAGTCTTCTTTGAATGTTTGGTAGAATTCACCAGGGAAGACGTCTGGTCCTGGACTTTTATTTTTGGGGAGGTTTTTGATTACTGTTTCGATCTCCTTACTGGTGATTGGTCTATTCAAATTCTCCACTTCTTCTTGATCCAGTTTTGGAAGGTTGTATGATTCTAAGAATTTATCCATTTCTTCCAGATTGTCGAATTGGTTGGCATATAGTTTTTCATAGTATTCTCTTATAATGTTTTGTATTTCTGAGGTGTCTGTTGTAACCTCTCCTCTTTCATTTCTGATTTTACTTATTTGTGCCTTCTCTCTTTTTTTCTTGGTGAGTCTAGCTAAAGGTTTGTCAATTTTGTTGATCTTTTCAAAGAACCAGCTCTTGGTTTTATTAATTTTTCTATTGTTTTTGGTCTCTATTTCATTTATTTCTGCTCTGATTTTTATTATTTCCCTTCTTCTACTGATTTTGGGCTTTGTTTGTTCTTCTTTTTCCAGTTCCTTTAGGTGCATTTTTAGATTGTTTATTTGAGATTTTTCTTGTTTGTTGAGATAGGCCTGTATCGCTATAAACTTCCCTCTTAGAACCGCTTTTGCTGTATCCCATAAATTCTGGCATGTCGTATTTTCATTTTCATTTGTCTCCAGGTATTTTTTGATTTCTTCTTTGATTTCTTCATTAACCCAGTCGTTGTTCAGTAGCATTTTGTTTAATCTCCATGTATTTGTGGCTTTTCTGATTTTCTTCCTATAGTTGATTTCTAGTTTCATACCGTTGTGGTCAGAAAAGATGCTTGGTATTATTTCAATCTTCTTAAATTTATGGAGACTTGTTTTGTGGCCTAATATGTGATCAATCTTGGAGAATGTTCCATGTGCATTTGAAAAGAACGTGTATTCTTCGGTTTTTGGATGGAATGCTCTGTATATATCTACTAGGTCCATCTGTTGTAGTGTGTCGTTTAAGGCCAATGTTTCCTTATTGATCTTCTGTTTGGATGATCTATCTGTTGGTGTAAGTGGAGTGTTAAAGTCCCCTACTATTATTGTGTTACTGTCTATTTCTGTTTTTATGTCTGTTAATAATTGCTTTATATATTTAGGTGCACCTACATTGGGTGCGTAGATATTTACAAGTGTTATATCCTCTTATTGGATTGTTCCCTTGATCATTATGTAATGCCCTTCTTTGTCTCTTTTTACAGTTTTTGTTTTAAAGTCTATTTTGTCTGATATGAGTACTGCTACCCCAGCTTTCTTTTCATTGCCATTTGCGTGGAGTATCTTTTTCCATCCCTTCACTTTCAGTTTGTGAGTGTCTTTAGGTCTGAAGTGTGTCTCTTGTATGCAGCATATATATGGGTCTTGTTTTTTTATCCAGTCAGCCACCCTATGCCTTTAATTGGGGCATTTAGTCCATTGACGTTTAAAGTAGCTATTGATAAGTATGTACTTACTGCCATTTTTTAACTTTTTATTTTTTTCCTCAGTGTTTAAGTAGTCCTTCTCTGTTCCTTACTTCTTCTATACAGAATTGATGGTCACTTTAGTTTGACCTCTGTCTGAAAGCTGTACTCTTTAACTACCCTCCTCCCTCCTTTTATGTTTTTGATATCATATCTAACCTCTTTTTTGTGCATTTGTATCCATTACGTTCTAATCGTGGAAATAGATAATTTTTCCTATTTGTGCTCTTCTCTTTTCCCCTTAAATCAGTCCCTTTAACATTTCTTGTAACACTGGTTTCTTGGTGACAAACTCCTTTAATTTTTGCTTATCTGGGAAAATTTTGATCTCTCCTTCCATTTTGAGCGATACGCTTGCCGGGTAGAGTATTCTTGGGTGTAAATTTTTTCCTTTTAGCACTTTAAATATATCGTGCCATTCTCTTCTAGCCTGTAAGGTTTCTGCTGAGAAGTCAGCTGATAGCCTTATGGGGTTTCCTTTGTATGTAACTTGACATTCTCTTGCGGCTTTTAGGATTCTCTCTTTATCTTTAATTCTGGACATTTTGATTATGATGTGTCTTGGTGTGGGCCTCTTTGGGTTTATCTTGTTTGGGGCTCTCTGTGCCTCCTGTACCTGGATGTCTGTTTCCTTCCTTAGGTTAGGGAAGTTTTCATCTATCATTTTTGAAATAGATTCTCTGCCCCCTTGTCTCGCTCTTCTCCTTCCGGGACACCTATAACACGGATGTTAGTGCGCTTGATGTTGTCCCAGAGGTCCCTTAGACTGTCCTCACTCTTTTTAATTCTTTTCTCTTTTACCTGTTCACCTTGGGTAATTTCTTCTAGTCTTTCTTCCAGCTCACTGATCCGTTCTTCTGTATCCTCTACTCTGCTTTTGAGTCCCTCTAATGAGTTTTTCATTTCCAGTATTGTATTCTTCATTTCTGATTGGTTCTTTTTTATATCTTCCATTTCTTTGTTGACATTCTCACTGAGTTCATCTATTCTTCTCCCCAGATCAGTGAGCATCCTTAACACTCTTAGTTTGAACTCTCTGTCAGGTAGGTTGCTCATTTCTGTTTCACTTAGTTCCTTTTCTGGGGGTTTGTCCTGTTCCCTTACTTGGAATGTATTCTTTTGCCTCCTCATTTTGCCTCTTTCCCTGTGCTTGTGTCTACGTATTAGGTAGGTCAGCTAAGTCTCCTGCTCTTGGATAGGTGACCTTATGTAAGTGATGGCTTAGGAGGCTTCCAGTGTGCTTCCCTCAGTTCTCAATGTTCCAGGGGTGGCCCCTATATGGGCTACGTGTGTCCTTCTATTGTGGCCTGTTAGCTCTCCCTATAGGCGCCCAGGGAGGCTGAGTTATGCTCCTGGCCAGCTGTTGTAATGCTCAGCTGCTTGTAGTTGTTGTGGGCCCTTCAGTCTCTTTATCAGGTGTGGGGAGCCCCAGCACAGTTGGCTGTAAGTTCTAATACCACATTTGTGTTGCAGTATTTCTTTTAAGTGAGTAGGCCCCCAGTGTGGCAGGTTGTTAGGCTCAGGGCCTTAGAATTGCTGTAAACCTCTAGCCTATTAGGTCTCTTGTCAGCTCTCTGAGGATTGCAGCTGGGTGGGGCTGGCCTCAGGCACAGGAGCACCCAATTGTTTCAGGCTTTGGAAGGTGGGGCAAACCTCCTATGTGGGTCTTTGAGAAGCACAAGTCTTCTGCAGCTGACAAGCCCTGCCGCCCAGAGGTCCACACACACAGTCAACACAGTCCTGCCCCGTGTGAGCGCCCCGACCTCCCCAAGGGGACCCAGTCTCTCCACGGCGGGAGCCCCACACACTCCGCCACCACCCCACACTCTCCACCCGCTCCTTGGGCACACCCTGCCCCGCTCAAGTCAGCTCAGTTGCCAGGCTGCAGAAAATCCAGTCACCAATCTATGCAGGCCCACACGTTGCCTGAGGGCTTGTTGTTGGGTGGGGCCAGTCTCTAGGGTGGGCTGCCTGCCTTGGCTGAGCTGGATTAAATCGGTGCTCTAGTGGGTGGAGCAGACCCTGGGCTAGCAGGTCTCAGGGAAAACTCCAATGCCCTCTGTGTCAGCACGCTCACACCAGGCCACAACAATGGCCACTGCCAATGTCCCAGTCCCTGGAGAGGTCTCACCCCTCACCGAGATGCACTCAGGGCCTATTAGGTGAGTCTCTTGTCACCAAAGCAGTGTGCACCTTTCTTTCTGGTGATTTTAGGATGCTTTCTGGAACGGGTGAGTTTGTGCGCAGGCCCTTTAAGAGCCAGTTTTAGTTTCTTTGTGAACCGGGTTTTCTGGGGGTGCTACCCAATGCTTTAGTAGCAGGCAAGGTCAGATATTATGCCACTGGTGTCGATTGTGCTGGGTCCACAAAATGCCCACAGCGGGGGCGCTCCCCGGCTCAGGGCCCCGCGCCTCCAGGGAGGCTGCATACCTGTGAGCTGCTCCCGGCGGCCATGACGCTGGCGGCTTGTGAAGGCGGCGTTTTTCCTCTCCGGAAGGGAGTCTCTGCCTCTTCCACCCCAGTTAGGATTGTCCGTTGTTGCAGGAGTTCCTCTCATCCAGTTTTCAGTTCTGTCTCAGGGGTAATTTTTCCACGAGTAGTTGTAAATTGGCTGTGTCCACGGGAGGAGGTGAGTTCAGAGTCTGCCTACGCCGCCATCTTGACTCCGCCTCTCTCTGGCCCTCTATGTTTTATTTTAGACGTTTTATACTTTATGTTTTACAGTTATGTCTTTGATTCATTTTGAATTCAATGCTATCTATAGTATAAAGGTATGAGATTTTTCCCCATTCTTTCTTCCTTCCTTCCTTCTTTCTCCTCCTTCCTTCCTTCCTCTTCCTTCCTTCCTTCCTCCCTTCCTTCCTCCCTCCCTCCCTTCCTTCCTTCCTTCCTCCTTTCCTTTATTTCTCTTTTCTTTTCTTTTTTGATATAGCTGTGCAATTAATTCTGTAAAATTTGTTGGAAAAACTATCATTCTCTATTGAATTTTCTTAACATCTCTATCAAAAATCAACTGATCATATACGTGTGGGTCTTATTTCTGGAAGATCTAGTTGATTCTTTCATCAACATGTCCATCCTGATGCCAATACCACGATGTCTTGATTAATATATTTTTTTTTAAGCCTTGAAATATGGTAATGTATATCCTCCAAGTTTGTTTATTTTCAAACATTTGCCTCTTTTAGATGCTTCACTTTTTCATACAAATATTAGAATCAGCTTGTAAATTTCTACAAAAATGCCTGATTGGATTTTGACTGGGATTGAGTTGAATCTCCAATTCATGGATACGGTAAATTTCTACAATAATTTCAGTATCCATCCCTCCACAAAGAGCAACAATTAGACAGTTACCCATGAGTGAAAATAGCTCTTGGAGAGATCAGGAGTTCATTTAAGTAAATTCAGCAACACAGCTGAATAAAGAAAGCTAAGAATAAGGACCCAAAAATGATAGGAAATACAGTTTCATTTTGCCTGCATGATTCCTTCCCACAAGCTGCTTGAGCCCTTCCTCACTCCCTCCTCCAAATGCCTGCCAGAGCCTGGAATCAACACCAACAGCCAGCCCCAACCTGCCTTTGCAGCTGAAGTTAAAAGATGCCAGCCTAAACCTCTGTGGCTGAACCTAACCATGTACGCATTTGTGGCTGACCCCTGCATCTAGGCACCTGTAAACCACCAGGCTGATTCCAATTACTGGCCTCTACTGCTGTGTGGGCAGCTGGGGCAAGCTTCTGCAGCCACAAGAGTGCATGAGGATAGGTAAGGTCCCCATGGCTGCTCTGGATCTGGGCCTGTCTCCTGTCACTGTCCTGCACTGCTGGGCTCATATACAACTGCAGCTGAGCACCTTCACATTGCTGGCCTACATCCCATCACCAGTCTCCACTGACATGTGTGTACTAGCAGAAAGCCCCTGAAGCCACAGGAGTGCACACCAATATCCAGTACCCTTCTAGTGTACCCATAGTGAGTCATGGCTTCTGCTGTTATCCCAGTCCCTGTACTATATGTATGTCTACAGCTAGGTCCTGTCACTACATAGGCACCTAAAGCCAGCCCCTACAGCTGAGTGTGAACATACGACCAGCTCTGGCTACCACTACTGCCTTCCCTGGTCCCTGGTCTCTGGACCTGGAGGTGCCACTGAATCCCCGATGGCCCTTGCTGCCACTGCAGACACCTCACAGCCCTCACCAAGGATCACACAGTTGCTGATGTCATGGACTCCAGCAGCCTGAGCTAATGAGACATCAAGCCCCCCAGACCTGCAGCCACTACATACCCCTGCACGTGGTGCCCTACACCACGAGAATTGCTCCAGCTTGTCCCACCCACAGGTAAAGGTCTTTTCTTACTGAAGTCAGTTTATAAAGTGGAAAAGGTGACTGCATTTTCAAATGCGTGGAAGCTAGGCTTCAGAGATCACAAAGAACCCCAATGAAGTGGACATATATGAATTATCTAACAAGGAATTCAAAATAATTGTTTTAAAGATAATCAGAGAGCTATAGGAGAACACACATAAAAAATATAATGATCTCAGGAAAACAACACAAGAACAAAATGAGAAGTCAACAAAGAGATAGAAAACAAAAAGGAGCCAAATGGAAATTTTGGAGCTGAAAAATAAAAAGACTGAATTGAAGAATTCTATAAAAATATTCAACAGCAGACTGGATCAAGCAGAAGGAAAAAGTCAGTGAACTTGAAGATTGACCATTTTAAATTATCCAGTTAGAGAAGCAAAAAAAAGAAAGAAAAGGAATAAAAAATGTCTATGTGACTTATCCATCATTCAGAGAGAGTCTACACATTATTTGAGTCCCAGAAGGAGAAGAGAGGGAGAAAGGGCCAGAAAGCTTATCTGAAAAATAATGGCTGAGAACTTCACAAATATGGTGAGACATTTGGTTATCTAAGTTTGTAAAGCTCATAGGTCCCCAAACAAATTCAACTCAAAGATCTTCTCCAAGAAACAATGTAATAAAAATGTAAAAGATAAAGAGAGAATGTTGAAAACAGTAAGAGGAAAGAACTTGTCTCTTACAAGAGCTACCAGTGGATTTCTCAGCAGAAATCCTACAGTCCAGGAGAGAGTGAGATGATATATTCAATGTGCTGAAAGAAAAACAAAAATACCATTCAGGAATACTTTATCTGGCAAAGTTGTTCTTCAGAAATAAAGGATACATAAAGACCTTCCTAGACAAACAAAAGCTGAGAGAATTCATCACTACCAAAACTGCCTTACAAGAAAAACTGCAAGGAATTCTTCAGGCTGAAGTGAGCGGATGCTAATCAGTAACATAAACACATGAAAATATAAAATGTACAGGTAAAGATAAGTAATCAAATTCAGAATATTCTAACACTGTAATATGGTGTTGTATTAATCACATAACTCTAGTGTAACAGTTAAGTGACAGAAATATTAAAAATAGTTATAGCTACAATAATTTATTAATGAATACACAATATAAAAACATGTAAATTGTGATATCAAAATCATAAAATGGGAGGGGAGATAAAATAGTAGATGTTATGTATGCGGTAGAAGTTAAGTTGTTATCCACTTACAATAGACTATTACATTTATGTTTTATGTAAGACTCAGGGTAACCACAAAACAAAAACCTACTATAGATTTATAGATTTATATACACACAGGATAAAGAGAAGTGAATCAAAGCATACCAATATGAAGAATCATCAATTCACAATGAAAGACAGCAAAAGAGGAAGAAAGAACAAAGGAACTAGAAGACAGGCAGGAAACAATTTATAAGATGAAATTAGTAAGTTTTTACCTATTGATAATTATTTTAAATGAAATGAATTAAATTCTCCAATCAAAAGGCATAGAGTAGTTGAGTGGATTAAAAAATAGGACTCAACTATAGCAGCCTACAAGAGACTTCCTTCAGCATTAAGAACAAACAGATTCAAGTTGAAAGGGAGGAATAGGATATTCCATGAAAATAGAAAACAAAAGAGAGCAGGGGTAGCTATACTTAAATCAGAAAAAAATAAAATTTAACTCAAAAACTGTAATAAGAGACAAAGAAGGTCATTACGTAATGATAAATGGGTAAATTCATCAAGAGGATACAACAATTATAAATATACATGTACCCAATATCAAGAGCACCTAAATATATTAAGCAAGTACTAACATTTGAAGGCAGAAATAGACAAAAATACAATAATAGTAGGAGATTTCAATACTCCACTTTCAATAATAGACTATCCTGAAAAAAAATAAATAAGGAAACATTGGATTTGAACTATACTTTAGACCAAATAGATGTGACAGATATATACAGAATATTCCATCCAACAGCAGCAGAATACACATCCTTTTCAAGCACACATGGAGTATTCTTCAGGTGAGATTATATGTTAGCTCACAAAACAAGTCTTGGCACCTTTAAAAAGATTGAAATCATACCAATTATCTTTTTGGACAAAAACTGTATGAAAGTAGAAATTAATGACAGGAGGAAAACTGGAAAACTCACAAATATGTGGAAATCGAACAGATATACCTGAACAGCCAATGAGTGAAGAAGAAAACAAAGAGAAATAAAAAATATCTTGGAACAAATGAATGTGAAAACATCGTACCCAAACAAATAGGTTGCAGCAAAAGTAGTTCTGAGTGGAAAGTATATAGTGATAAGTGCCTATATTAAAAAAAATAAAGAACCTAAATAAACCACCAAAAATTAAACCTCAAGGAACTAGAAAAAGAAGAACAAACTAAGCCCAAATTTAGCAGAAGGAATAGGATAATAAAGATCAGAGCAGAAATATATGAAATAGAGAACAGGAAATCAATAGAAATGATCTGTAAAACTGAGTCAGTTTTTTAAAAAGATAAACAAAGTAGACAAATCTTGAGCTAGACTTACCAAGAAAAAATGAGAGACTCAAAAAAATTATAAATGAAAGAGAATACCACAGATTTACAAAGGATCATAAGAGATTACTATGAACCATTATATGACACAAATTTGGATAATCTGGAAGAAATGGAAAAATTCCTAAAATACACAAGCTAAAAAGACTGAATCATGAAGAAATAGAAAATTTGAGCAGATCAGTAACAAGTAAGAAGACTGAATCAGTAACCAAAAACCTCCCAACAAAGAAAAGCACAGGACAAGATAGCTTCATGGACAAATTCTACCAAATATTTAAAGAAGAATTAACACTAATTCTTCCCCAACTCTTCCAAAAAATTGAAGAGGAAGGAACATTCCCAAACTTTTTTTACGAGGTCAGCATTGCCCTGATACAAAAGCCAGGTAAGTACACTACAAGAAAAGAAAACTGAGGACAATACCCCTATTGAATATATAATGTAAAAATTTTCAACAAAATCTAGCAAACTGATTTCAACAGTACATTAAAAAGATCATACACCACGAGTGAGCAGGATTTATACCTGAGATACAAGGATGGCTTAACATATACAAAATCAATAAATGTGATGCACCACATTGACAGAATGAAGGATAATAATCATATGATTATGTAAATAGAAGCAGAAAAAGTGTGTGACAAAACTCAACACCCCTTCATGATAAAAGCTCTTCACAAATTGGGTATAGAAAAAACACAGTTCAACATAATAAAGGCTATGACAAACCCACAATTACCATCATACTCAACAGAGAAACACTGACAGCTTTTCCTCTAAAATCAAGAACAAGATAAGAATGCCCACTCTCACCACTCCTATTTTACATAATAGTGGAAGTCCTAGCCAGAGCAATTAGACAAGAAGAAAAAATAAAAGACATATAAATGAGAAAAGAAGAACTAAAATTGTCTGTTTGTAGGCAACATGATCTTATGTATAGAAAACCCTAAAAACTCCAGCGAAAAGCTGTTAGAATGAATAAACAAATTCACTAAAAGTTGCAGGATACAAATCAACATAAAAAATCAGTTGCATTTCTATACACTAACAATGAACTATCTGAAGAAGAAACAAAGAAAACAATAAAATTTACAATAGCATCAAAAAACAATAAAATACTTAAGAAAATAAGAAAGTAAAAGATCTATACACTGAAAACTATAACACATTGATGAAAGAAATTTAAGAGGACACAATAAATGAAGAGGTGTCCCATGTCCATAGATCAGAATAGATAATATGGTTAAAATATCCATATTACCCAACTTTGAAGGACATTTGTTCCTGTCCAAAACGTCTGTAAGACGTTTGGTCCAAGCCAAAAGATCTTTAACATTTGGTCCTGTCCAAAGTGTTCATAGCATATTTGGTCCACGCCAAATGGTTTTGGACAGGACCAAATACTAAGGAACTTTTGACATAGACCCATTGTCTCCATGGACATTTTGGACAGGACCAAATATGACCAAATATCCAGGACCTTTTGGTGGGGGCCAAATGTCTGAGAGAAGTTGTAGACAGGAGCAAATGGTCCTGCAAATATCAAGAACCTTTTGGTGTGAACCAAATGTCTTATGAATCAAAAGTCTTATGGACCAAATACCTTATGGACATTTTGGACAGGACCAAATGTCTGCTAATCTACCCAAAATAACCTACAGATTCAATGCAATCTTTATCAAAATTCCAATAGGAATTTTTCCAGAAACAGGAAAAACAATCTTTACATTCATATGGACCACAAAAGATAGTGAATAGTTGAAGTGATCTTGTGAAAGAAGAAAGTTGGAGGCATCACATGTCCTGATTTCAGCTGTATTACAAAGTTGCAATAATCAAAATAGTACGATACTGGCATAGGAATAGACCTATAAACCAGTGTAATAGAATTGAGAGCCCAGAAATAAACCCATGCATATATGGTCAACTAATATTTGACAAAAGACTCAAAAATACTCATTGGAGAAAGGATAGTCTTTCTAATTACTTATGCTGGGAAAATTGTAGATTTGCTTGCAAAAGAATGAAATTGGACCCCTATTTTACACCATTCACAAAGATTAACTCAAAATGGAGTAAATATTTAAATGTAAGACCTGTTGCCATAAAACTCCTGGAAGAAAACATAGGGAAAAAGCTTCTTGACATTGTTCTTGGCAGCGATTTTTTTGGATATGATACCAAAAGCTCCAGCAACAAAAGCAAAAAAATAAACAAGTGGTACTATATCAAACTGAAAAGCTTCTGCATAGTAAAAGAAATAATCGATAGAGTGAACAGGCAGTCTACAGAATGGGAGAAAATACTTACGGATCATAGATATAACAAGTGGTAATATCTAAAATATGTAAGGAGCTCATACAACTCGATAGCAAAAAAACAAAACAAAAAACAAGTAATCCAATTAAAAAATGGGCAGAGGAATTAAACGAACATTTTTCCAAGGAAGACATACAAATGAGTCAACAGGCACATGAAAGGACACTCAACATCACTAACCCCAGGGAAATACATATTAAAACCACAATGAACTATCACTTCAAGCCTGGTAGAATGGCTATCATCAAAAAGACAAGAGACAACAAATCCTGGTGAGAACTTAAAGAAAAGGGAACCCTTGTGCACTGTTGGTGAGATTGTAAATTGGTACAGCCACTATGGAAAACAGTATGGAGTTCCTCAAAAAATTAAAAATAGAACTACCATATCCAGTAATCCTACTTCTTCTGGGAATATATCCAAAGGAAGTGAAAGCCACTATGTTGAAGAGATAGCTGAACCCCCATGTTAATAGCAGCATTATCTACAATAATCAAGACATGCAAACAACTTAAATGTCCATAGATGGATAAATGGATAAAGAAGTTGTGAATGGAATATTATTCAGCCATGAAAAATAAGGAAATCCTGTCATTTGCAATAGCATAGATGAACCTTAAGGGTGTTGTGCTAGGCGAAATGTTAGCTAGAGAAAGACAAATACTGTATGGTCTCACTTGTATGAGGAATCTAAAAAAGCCAAGCCAAACTCATAGAAACAGAGCAGATTGGTGGTTGGCAGGGGCTAGTGTGTGGGAGAAATGAAGGGTTGTTGGTCAAAAGGTACAAATTACAGTTAAAAGAGGAATAAGTTCTGGGGATCTAATGTACAGCATCGTGACTATAATCAATAATACTATACTGTATAATTGAAAGTACTAAGATAGTAGATCTTAAATGTTTTCACCATAACAACAACAAAGAAATGGTAATTATAGGAGGTGAAGTATGTGTTAACTAAAGTTATGATGGTAACCATTTTGCAACATAGACAGGTATCAAATCATGACATTGTATACTTAGTGTTATATGTTAATTATATCTCAATAAAAATACACATGTAAAAAATAAATATATTGCTTATTTTGTAAGTATTTGAATATCTTGTAAGTACCACTTTGTTTATGATTTCTAGTTAATTCTGTTTTGGTCCAAAACATAATTTGTATGATATCAAAACTTTTAATTTTATTCAAGATTATTTTATGACTTGGTATGGCCTATGATAGTGAATATATCATGTGCACTTGAAAAGAATATGCATTCTATGTTTTGTGAAGTGTTTTGTAGGTGTCAATTAGGTCATGCTGTTTAATAAAATTTTTCAAGTGTTCTTATATCCTTAATGATTATCAATCTACTTTTTATCAATTATTTGATAAGGATTGTTAAAGTCTTCAACTGTATTTGTGTACTTGTCTGTTTCTTATTTCAATGTTATCAGCTGCCGCTTCAATCATTTTGAAGCGCTGCCTAAGGAGCATACATATTGACTTCTCATGTCTTCTGGGAGATTCTGCTAGTTTATCATTATATAACATTTCTGTTTATTTCTTGTAATATATCTTGTTCTAGATTCTACTTTGATAGTAACATAGTAATTCCACCTTTCTTTTGATTATAATTTACATGGTATCTTCTTTTCCATCCCTTTATTTTATCTGTCTATAACTTTTTATTTAAAGTGGGATTCCTGCAGAGAACGTATCACTGGGTTTTGATTGTTTTTTAATTCAATCTGAAACTCTTTTATTATTTCAGTTAGGATATATGTAAATTATATCTAATATAATTGCTGGTCTGTTTGTATTTAAATCTCTGATCTTGCTAAATGTTTTCTATTAACCCATCTGTTCTTTGTGTCTTTTTCGCTTTTGTCTTGCTTTTGGTTTTTTTTTTTTTTTTTTTGGTTTAATTGTACGTATTTATGTATTTGGTTTCTCTCCACTTTAGGATTACTAATTATATTTCCTTTTTAGTTTATATATAATTTGTCTTTCATTAGTTTTGGAAAATTATTAGCCATTATGACTTCAAATTTTTCTTTTTCTTTTTTTTTTTTTTCCTACTTCTGGGAATTCAATAAAAGGTATGTTAGACCATTTGATATTATCTCACAGCACTTGGATGCTTTTTTCACTTCTTTTCATGTGTGCGCTTAAAGTTGAATAATAAGCATGACCTATCTTCACGTTTGTTGATTCTTTCCACAGCTGCCCTATCTGTTCATTGACAAAATTCCCAATCTTTTCATGCATTTTTCAATCTTTTCCATTACATTCTTTAACATACTTATCATAGATATTTTAAAGCTCCTGATAGTTCCAAAATTTAGATGACATCTGGGTCTGGTTTATTTATTCTTCATTTTTGTCTCATCATTTTTATTGAATTCTGGACTTTGTGTTTAGAAGAGTAGTAAAGACTGAGGTAGGTAGTTTTGCACCTGGACATAGGCATGCATCTTCTCTCTGTGTGGGGAATTGAATCTCGCTAATCAGCATTTTAGCTGGTTTTGAGATTTATTGTTGCTGTAGTTATATTTAGGGCACCACAAAATTCAGACATCTCCAGAAGTGGGCTGCTGGTTATAGTTCTTAGGGGGGACTGGGCCTTGTATAAAATATAAAAAAAATATATAAATATAAAAAATATATATATATATTTATATAATATGTATAATATATAAAAATATATATAATATAAAATATAAATATAAAAAAAATAAGTATTTTTTTTGAGAAATCTAGTACCACCCTCAGCTTCCGTCTCCCCTTGTATGCCTGCACCATGGGCACTGCCTTCACACTATTATCTCTGTACCAGCACTAGTCTGCATTTGCTTATTACATTGTATCAAGTTGAACATGGGGAGTATTCTTGCTTGTTTCCACAGGTCCAGCTTCAGTGTTAGGTTTGAAACCCTACCCTTCAGAAGTGAGAATTTCTCAGTGTTTCTTTCTCTTTATTTCAGCCAAAGTTGGCCTAGTGTTTGGGAAGAGGAGAGGTTTTGAAGGGAAAGAATTTCCTGCCCCTTGCCCAGCAGTAGTTGGTAGTTGACGTTTTCTTTGTGTCATGCAGAATGATGTACTCTACAGCGTTTCTCATCCCTGTTTATAGTGGCAGAGAGATTGTTCTCCTTCTTTCCTCCTTCACAGTATATCTTTGCCTGGGCCTTGGGGGCAGGATGCTTTCCTTGTCCTTTCCCCACCAACTTAAGTCTTTTGCTTAATGTAAGAGAAGGGCATGGAGAAGGGGTGGGATTTTGGCTCTGTGAATCACCAAAGAGGACTCAATAGTCTTCTGTTCTGCCTCCAAACTTTCTCTTGAATATCCAGTGGAGGTCTACGGAAAATAGCTCATGCGTGACTACAGACACTATTTGGGTTTGGAGTACTTAGTTATTCTAAACTGTCATGCTAGTCCATACTCAGCCTATAAGAAATCATAAAAATTGTAGCTGTTTTATTCCTACCTATTTTTACAGTGCCCAACTCTTTCATTTGTGCTCTGCCACCCAGGAAACAATTTGGTGTCCCATCTCTCCTTGTAGAGATTCATCACTCTTTAGGATACAATTCAATTGGTTACCTTGCAGACTCAACTTTTTTATGGGCTTAAGAAAAATTATGATTTTTCTCACAGATAGTGTAGAAGCAATATTTTCTTGTGGCTTTCTACATTGTATGCAGAAGTGGAACTCTATCTTGAAGTATTTTAATGTAAATTTCAGAAAATAAAACAGGTAAACTTTTAATTTCTAAAACATCTATGCTATTTATTTATTTTTTGGATTTATTTTTTAGGTTAGTTGCTGCCTTTTGCAATTAGTGACACTAGAGGCCAAGCAGGACTGGCATTTTTCTAAGTTAAAGGAATTGAGCATCTTAAATCCTGCTCATATCCTTAAAATTGCTTTCAAACACTCTTCAGGTCTATAATTTGCAAAGATAATATGAAATGTTTTAAAGATAACTCTATCTTCATTGTCATATAACTTCTTTAAATCATATAAGAGAATACTTTTCTGATGTGAATTTCTATTTTTTTTACTGTGGTAAAAATGCATAGAATTAGATTTACTCATAAATTTTTAAATGTATAGTACAGTATTGTTAATTATAAGTAGAATGTTGTAAAGTAGATCTCTAGATCTCTTTTACCTTGCATGACTGAAACTATAACCACTGAACAGCGAATCTCTACTTTCCTCCACCCCTGGGAAACCCAGGGAAACTCTTCAGCCCTGGAGAACCACCTTTCTACTTTCTGTTTTTATGAGTTTGACTATTTTAGATACCTCATATAATTGAATCGTGCAATACTTGTCCTTCTGTGACTAGCTTATTTCATTTAGCATAATGTCCTTAACATGGGTGAACTTTGAGGACATTATTTTTAACTTTTGATCCCAATCTCTAATTCTAGCAATACCAAAATATCTATTTTACCTTGGAAACTATTGACTAGCTGAGACTAAATATTGCCTACAGCATTACAAGTTAAATAAAATACCAAAGGAAAGTACAATCTTGTCTCTTGGATCAAGTCTTTATTTTTTTTAAGTAAATCTTTATATTTCATCCTGTATCAAATAATCTTACAATATAGTGAACAATGCCACAATAGAGAAATGAGCACAGCCAAAAACAGTTCTTAAATATCTCAACAGGGTTAAAACCAGAGTAGAACTTGTAGGCAATTGCAACAATAGTTAAATTGGTGGCCAAAAATAAAATTAAGTCAGTCAGTTGAGGACAGAATACAGAAAGACGAAAACCCAACCTTTTAATTATTGAAATTGATAGCACGAAAATGCATCATGAATGAAAGTAATTATAGTTAAAATTCATTAGTCTGACATTATCACCTGTTTCACATTATTGTCTCTTCCAAATAAGCGAGTATACCAGATATTAGTATGATATGATATAACATGAACAAGATTTGGAGTCATCAATCAAGATTTAAATCCTGTACTCAGTTGTTATATGACTTTGGACCAATTATTTACTCCCAGAATCTTGGTTTTTCTCATCTGTAAAATAGGTGCTAACACCTAATTCCCAGAGTGTGAAGATTAAAGAAACCAATGTATATAGAACACCTAGTACAGTTCCAATCACAGAGAAAGTACCAACTTTGTCTACTTTAATCTTATAAAAGCTTTCAAAGAGCCTTTGCTGTACTTGATCTGCCTGCTTGCTTTTTCAGCTGAGAGGCACCTGGCACAGTTTCACCTTTGGATGACTCAGGGTCATCAGATAACCTCTTCTGGAGGCTATCTGGATAGGATAGGAAGGTCATCAGATAACCTCTTCCTTCCTTGAAGTCCTCTATCAATTACTGTCAATGTAATTCAAGTGGCAATGAATCACTTACTAACTATGACATCTTTTCTCTTGTTGTCTTGCACTGCTAATCTGCAGCTTGATTTTCAAATTAACTTTTGATGACTCTCTACCTGTTCCTGTTAATTTGTAAGCACCTTGAAAGCCGAGATTATAAAGATTTTGTCTTTCCGACAAAGTTTTAGCAAATATAGTAGATTGAAAAGAGTTCGTTGCTATGTTTTTGAAAATAAAGCACGTTTGTGCAAATCTATATTCAATAAGACACTCAAGGGCTTGAAATTTATACAGAATGGTTTGTCCCTGAACTGAATATCCCCATTCAAGTATACTTTCATAATTTTTAAATTTTTTGTCCTTGTGCACTCTTTAATGTGTCTACATCAAGTAATTCCTCTCTACTCAGCTTTAGGATTTCTAAATTATTCTCTATTATCACAAATCAGCTTATACATCAGTAAATTTATTTTATTACAACTTGAAGCTAATAAATTCTGTCTGATGACCCAAAGAGTCTGCCAAGCACATAAGTGCATTTGTTTTGTGAAAATATTTTTTCTCAGTAGCACAAGGTCCTGATACCCTTTTCTGGATGAGAATTACATCATTGTTTTTCAAAATGTAGTGCTTTGGTGACTTGTATTGAATTATTTGGAAGGATTGTTAAAAATACAGATTCCACAGCCACACTTAAATATTCTGATTAATGATATAATGTAGTAATAATATAGTTGCAACAGCCAAATAAGAAACCATAGACAACTCGAAGTTTGAAAATTTTTATGGACTTAACAGTGTTTATGGCATAACAGTAGGTTATGGTGACCTACATTCCGCTGTCCACCCTTCGTATATTTCATGACTTTCCTTGATTGCAATTTTTATTGAGACCTTCCTTGCATGAAAGATAACATATTGATTGTGAAGTTTTAATCAGTGAGATTAGAGGGATGTTCAAAAAAAAAAAAAAAAAAGAAGAGGACACATAGATTACAATAAATCAGGTTCCTGCTACTTCTTTTTATGGGACAAAATTCATTTATTTATTTTTAATTTTTAAAATTTATATGTAGATTTATACTCATTTTGTCATTCATTCTACGTATATTTATTGATTTTTTTTTAGGCCATGTATCATGGTCTTCTCGGAAGTTTTCCTCACTTCTTTCTGTCTTAAATATATCAGGGTTAAATACATGTATGTGTGCACACACATGCACACACAGAACCCACAGGCTTTCAAGTCTTCACTATACACAGATTTTAAGCCAACAGTTTTATACATCTCTGTAATTCTACTCAAGTCTCAAAAAATTCTCATTTCAGTTGGGAATTCAATATGGAAACTGAGATAAGTAAAATGAAGTAAGTCACCCAATGTCACAGTGTTGTATTTATTAGAACAAAAATTTAACCTCAGGATTATCTTTGTCCAAAGCCAGGTTATTAACTTTTAACTCTTCAGAGAAACATTAGGGACTTCTAAAATTTCTCCTTCACATATTAGGAGCATTTCCTATATAATAATTTATATTATCCATGGTATCAATTACTAGAAAAAAATTTGATGTGTGCTAGCAAAGGACTATAATATCATCTGGTTTCTGACAGTTGTATTCCTGTGTTTTGGAAGGAATAAGATCTAAATTCTTAAAAACTAAACCAGTTGCTAAAATATTTTAATAGATAAAAATAAGATGTATCATTAAAGAAATGGATGTTTATATTTAATATATACTCCAGTCATTGATCTTGTACTTTGTTGCCGCTTCTCATGAAAATATCTTATGGGTACTAGTGATGGTGATGATATTAACCTAGCACCTCCACTCTGAATGATAGATATAGTTTTGATTCTTGTCAAGTCACATCTTTTTGTTAGAGAAACAATTCCCTTTGAAGTTGGTGTATGGGTGACACAGGTTAAGGAGATGAAGCAAGAAAGAAATTCACTTGGAGGGATCCTGAGAGTCATATGCCTTCACAGTAAATTCTCAGAGGAGGGAACTTTCTGATTTTACAAAGAATAATGCACAAAATGGGTATTCCTAACTATTTTTCAAAATAGACCAATATAAGGAGACTAACATATTTGTAGACTTAATTTTAAAATATTTCCTATATGTATCTCACGTACTACGGTTGATGGCACACCACATGTCCATCTCCCCGTACAAATTGAAACTATTTCCAAAGTGGTCTTAATCAAAATAGAAACTTGACTTAATAAACCTGGAAAAAAATTAGTGCTTCTACTTATTAGTGCTATGCCTTATTAAGTCGTGTTTTATTTTGTTTTCTTTAAGACACAATTTTGAAATTTTTGTTTGGCCACATAAAATCCCCCAAAGGTAGAGAGATGAATTCTTCATACACTTGTGTGAAAGATAGAAACCCAAGTCAGTGAAGTTAAACAGCATATCCCAAATAGCAGTTAGCCAATGGAAGGGATAAAAATACGACCAAACACAGTTTTTCAGCATCTCATCACCTGGTAAAATCCCCGTTGACTCTATACATTGGTAGCCATAAATGAAACACAGCCAAAAATAAGTCAAATATTTTTTTCCTTTTGCTCTGTTTTGTTTTGTTTGTGGTGAAAGTGTCTCTCTTTTAAATTGTTATGAGACTAGACCATAGTTTTGTGGACATTGAACTCTTCCAAGACAGTAGAGAACTGAAACTTTGGATTATTGTCTTCTAGTAGTAATTAGCTTCTCTATTTTTCTATGTGTGGGTTCATTTGTGCATGTATGTTATTACTTTTATTATTAATCCCTTGGACTTCAACTGTGAGGGACCTCATTAGATATGAATGCTGTGTGTGCCACAAAATTAGAGTTAGACTCTCCTATAGCATGAAAAGTATTCCTTTTCCTCATGGGAAAATCTTAGATCTTTCTTCCAGTTAAACACAGTAGTTACACACTTAATGTCTGTCTATTAAAAATAAAGGACAGGAACTTATTCTTACAAACAGGGTGCCTGCCATCTGGAACCTAACATTCTAGAGAAAGCAGAGAATGCTATATCTGAGTGCTTAATTTTTTCCCTACTATTTTTGATGGAGCTGAGAATTTCAGAGAAGCCATGAATAATGAAATTTTCTGGAATAAACAGAGTTTTGAGACCATCTAAATTTAGCTTTCCCTAATAATTTTGGTTCCAATACCGTTCTCACTGTAATGTATCCTATTTATAAACATCTTATGGATTTAACAATATTATTATTATTGCATGCTACAGAAATGATTGGACAAGTTTTTTAAACTCTTCCTTACTTTTTTTTTTTGGTCTGTAAAATGGGGATAAAATAATACCTATTTCTTGATATTGGTGAGTGGATTCAAAAGAGATCATCAGAAAACAACCCTGATGGTATCTTGATGTTAAACTTCCAGCCTCCAGAACTGTGAGAAATAAATTTCTGTTGTTTAAGCCACAGAATGGTATTCTGTGATAACAGCCTGAGCTGAGCAATGCCTTCCCCAAGAAAGGTTAGAAGTGATTCCAGGCTCAGCTCTTTAGAATGGCTCAACGACAGCCCAGGCAGAGACGGAAATGGGGAGCTTGTCTCTTCTTGCAAGTATGGGGCTAAATGTTGCCTCCTGTAGAAGAGTTGACCTTCTCTTTCGTGATGTGAATTGTTCCAGCAGCAGATTGTAAAGCCTCTCCAGGCTATTAACAAATCTAAAATAGACACCCTAGTCTGCTAATCCTGTGAGTTCAGCTGGAGTGGTTTGTTTGCTGACAAAGTCTCAATGTTGCCAGAAGCGCTGTCAAGATTAGGATTAAGACTGAGAGGTCAGCTCCTCACTAGGGTACCTGCAAATTTAAATGTCTTTTTTCTTGTTTTTCAGTGCACCCTTTTCTGTAACTGGAAAATAAATTCACTTGTTGGTAGAAAGTTATCTTGGTTCAGTCCTGTGTCCACACCATCTTTTTGTTTTGGAAGCCTATAGAGTTGCTATGAACCAAATTTTATACTGAATCTGCCACGTGATCAAGAAATAACAAGGCCTTCAACAGGAAATGCAGATAATGCAAAATTGAAAAGACTGAGCCAGAGTTTTTCCAGGGAAGTTTTGAGCAGGGCTGTTACACTGCCCTCTAGCATGAAGAAAGCATGGTACCATGTAAGAATCCAGGCAAGGTAAAGGGCAGGCAGTAGAAAGGAAAGTAGTTATTAAAGAGGGTTATCTGAAAGGCAATTTAATTTAGAATAATATAGTTTATATAGCAAAGATAACCAATCTAGTCATTGCCTTGAACTGTCTGAGGTATGACAAAAATTCATCCAGCTATAAAAATGAGTTGTAATATGGCATATCAGAATGTATACGTCAGACTCACTTAGTCTTAAAGCCTTTCTCCTGATCAAATAAGGACTTATGGGGACCTAAAGCCCTATCTGTCACCTGTATCTTACAGTGTGGAAAGAAATGTTTTCTTTGATTGTCATGAATCTAGATAGAATTGTTCTTTGAGAGGTTATAGTTGCTCAACTCCCACCTCGCAGTTTTAATAAATTCCGACAAGCTATACTTAGAACATGACAGAGAACTCTATTGACAGCAGGCAAAGAAACTACAAAAAGAATGCATTTATTTATCCAATTTTCGGTGTGTTCAAAAGTAGCTACAAGAGACAAGATTTTTGTTGTTAGAATAGTGGCAAGTGAAGGCAGTAAAGCAGTCGATAAGAGTTAGTCAAGAGGCAGAGTTCTTGATGAAGAATCAAGTATTGATTTTAATCCACAGAAGTAGGTATTTTAGAATCAATAACTGTGACTGCTTAAGGGAGTAGGGCATGAGGAAGCACAGTGGGAGCTCTAAAAATGCCATGATTTAGCAACAAGTAAACCAAATCTAATTAACTGGATAATCGTCGCCTGAAAAATTTTCCAGTTTCAGCTGTCACAAAACTGGCAGTGTCAATGGCTAGGCTACCAGAAAAATGAAGGAGAAACCATGACAGTGGGAAAAATCATCTTTTCTGGTGTTAAATCAGTGGTAATAATTAGAGAAGAGAATTCTTGGGAAGAGAGTGTATCAAACGGTTAAAAAAGATTATGATGCAAAACAACAAACTCAAACTACAAAATATAGGGAAAACACTTGTGTATCTGAAATAATAGATGATTACATCCTAAAATGTAACAATCTTTTACCCCCCCCCGCCCGGGGTTCAGTGCAATGGCATAGATGTTTTGCCCTGGGGTGAGGCAGACTGTAACATCTGTAACATCTGTGTAGAGGGCTTTTGTGCCCCCTACACAATGCACAAGCTCTCAGGATTGAGGTCAGACATAGGCATATATTTTTGTTTAAATGACTCATTCTTGACCACCAATGGGAATGAAATATGTACTCTACCCATGCCTTATGGTTTAAATATGACATGTGCTTTTTGCTCATACCCTAGAAAAATAGTTATAGCTAATTTCTTCCTGAAATTTCTAGGGGTATTATAAGTATTACTTCTAGATATATTACACGTATTTCATATAAACTAAATAAATGGATTTTGTATTTTTAAAGAACAGACAGATTGCTCCTTCTCTAAGCAATATAATATAAAGGAAGGCTGCTCAATGGGCACCATGTTTGATCAGAATCCTTCACACACAAAAAAAAATTGAATGAAAAAATACAGAGCATTCATTTGTTGTCTGCTGCTGTTGCTAACCTTGTATTTTTGGCCGATATATATCACATGCCTACTGTGGGACTCCATGGAACTCACTCAAATGAACAAAAACAAAGGAACAATGAAAGCACCTGTTTTTGAACCTATTTTTCATCATGACTAACAAGATGAGAACCATTAGTAAAAGCAGTAACAATCATAAGAGTAAAAGAAAAAGCCAATTATCTTGTAAGGAGGGATTACAAACCATTGTAAGTAGACCTTAGAAAATGTAAATGAGAGGATGTTGAACATGGCACTCTTCAGGCTCATTCCAATTGGTAAATTGGGAATTTTACCATCTTCCCCTTTTTATGACACTCAGGAAAAAATTGCTTCCACTTTAAGAATTATAGTATTATATAAAACATGAAAAAATGTTGATTCTTCTGGGAGGTTTTCCCTTAGGCTTTCAATTTGATTTTGAAATAGATGAAGTGAATGACAGTATTTCATTATCAAAACCCCCCTAGGAAGGTATTTTGGCTTGTCTAGTAAATTGTGAATGTCATGTTGATTTTCTTTTTATTACTCCACTAAAGGATGATATTGACTCCTTGTGAAAATTGGGAATGGGGAGAAATAAAATACAAAATGTCTTTCCTTAATCTTCTCTTTTTTTTAGTGTTAAGAAACAAGGAAGAATTAATATATTCATACTGTGGTTTTAGCTATGGTTACTTACCCTAATTCTTGACATTTCAAAATACCTACATATCATACAGCTAAATAATAAGATAAAATTTTAGTAATTCCTACTGAACTTTAGAAACTATCTTTATGTCCTTTACTATGTTTGATAGTTCCTATAATCCATAAATTATATTTTACAAAGAGTTTTTATCGTTGAAAGACTGAAGAGATCAAGCAACTTACTCAAGACCACCCAATCAATAGAGTGGAACTGTTGACTTTGGAACCTGCCTTCTCAAGAGCTAGCTTATTCCCAACAGAAATCAGGATACACCCCAGAAAGTTCAGCCTTCCTGTGAACATCACTCATAGAAAAGTTTTGCTTTCGTATTGCAGAGTTATTTGCTGTAGTCATTTTTGCTTGCTGTAGTGAATTTTCATGTTTATGTGTTGGCAGTATTTCTGTCATTTATATTTTTAAAGGATTATGTGTCACTCTCGCCCCTACGCTGAAGAAGCATAATGTTTCAAGGCCCTGGGCTTGCTTCAAACACTTCTTCCCTCCCAACATCTCCAGCTGGACTTTAAGTCAATGCCTCTCACTCCACTACTCACAGATTCAGTCCAGTCCTAGTTCCTTACATGGTACTCGACTGATACAGGGAGTTATCAACAATCTCAACTCTACCTTCCAGATGGGTAAGATTGAGCACTTACACTTTGGATACCATGTCAAAGTCAAAGCCACTAGCACCTTGACATTTTAGCATCTCAGACATGATCAAGAGTATATATCTTTTTCTCTAAGATTATTATCAGTAGTTCTCAGAGGGTAGTACCCAGACCAAAAGTGTCAGCTTTAGCTGGTAACTCAGAAGTAAAATTTCTGCATCCATCACCAGACTTCAGAGACTCTAGAGGTGGGCCTCTGTGACCTGTGTTTTAACAAGGCTCAAGGTGATTCTGATACACAATACAGTCTGAAAACCAGTTTCCTCTTTTATTCTGACTTGGCTCAATCGTGGGACTGGGTTTAAACTTTTATCCCTACTTATAGTTTTCTCTTGAACCACCTAAGCAGCCTGCGGTAAATACAAAAACAAAGACTTCAAATTCAGATGAACATAATTTCAAAGTCCCTTGAATATTGCTTTATCGTCTCTTGTTTCTCAGTATGAGTTCTAAAAGGTTAAATTCAAAATACATAAATATAAACATACCCAAACAGTAAGCATTAGATTTGCAATCATTTTGTGATGATGGCCAGTTTATAGTTCTACTCTAAAAGATAATTATTTAAAAAACAAAAAGGCAAAAAAATGTATCATTATGAAAACTGTTTATCTGGGAATACAAATGTCTGTTTGTAAATGAGCATGACTGAACGTGTTTGTTTGTGTGTAATTTCTGACCTTTAATATATCTCTTCTTGTTTACAAATATTGCTGGTGGTAGTTTTACAGTAGATGGAGAGAAAGTTCTCTAAAGGCAGCTTTCCATCACTGTACCACGGAAAACAATCTGGGCATTTGGCACTAAGACTGTTCACCAAAGGTGAATTAAATTCTGTAACTTTCCCTAGTATTCATGGACTTCTATTTCCTTGGTAGAACTATAAATTGTAAAAATGGCCTTGATCCTGGATAAGCAAATGTCTAAAATTTTATAATTTAAGATGTGCTTGCTCCCTGGTCATTGTAATGAAATGATACAAGCACAAACGGAGATAGGTGAGCTAGAAAGGAACCAAATATCTGGCTATTTGATTGGACATAAGGCAAAGGATGGGATCCATTCATTTTCTAAATTAGAAAAAGTAAGACTGTAATTGAAATTGTAGTAAACATTATTCAGCTTACATTTGAGGAAGAGCTAAAATCACATCTTCACCATTTTGTTGGGAAATTAGAGAATATGCCAGAGCAAATTAGATTTTATCTAGTTATGCCCCTCATTTTACAAATAAGGAAACCCAGACCTAAAAAAAAGGGATAAATTGTTCTCTTGATTGCACAGCAAGAGAGTAGAGGAGTCATCTGCCTTTTAGTCTTGGCCTTTCTGGGCTGTCTCATTTTTAGGATTATATCCTGTATTAATATCCTAGGACTGTCAAAAAATTGCCACAAAATTGGTGGCTTAAAATAACAGAAATTTATTCTCTCATAGTTCTGAAGTCTAGAAATCTGAAATAGATCCATTGGTAGCCCTCAGAGCTCTAGGGAATAATCCTTCCTTGCCTCTTCCAGCTTCTGGTGGCTCCTTGGCTTGTGACAACATAACTCCAATCTCTGTCTTCACATGGCATTCCCCTTTGTATCTGTGTCTTGTTCTTTTCTGCCTTTTATAAGACTATTGTCACTGGATTTAGGGCCTATCCAGATAATCCAGGATGATTTCACCTCAAGATTCATAACTTAATTACATCTGTAAAGATTCTTTTCCCAAATAAGGTCACATTCATTATTCCTTGGGATTAGGATTTACAGACATCTTTTGGGGAGCTGTCATTTGATCCACTACATACTCTTTTGTATTGGGAGAAATATAAGTTGGACACATAAGATAATGAAGAGGTTACAGATATAGGACCTTAACCTTTGGTTTTTGTATTGTGAACTTCCTTTTTAGTCAAGAGGACTAAAGAATGCATTCCTCAAGGCAAAGTATGTAATTAAATACAACTTCCTCTGTTTGATTCTATTTTCAGTATAGCATCAATTTTTCTAGGTCTTTTGAGGTATGTTTTGTTAACTTGTAATTGCATTAGATTGTCAGTTTGATTTTTCCCAGAAGGTGCAGAGAAACTACTAGCAATAGGATCAATACTAAAATTGGGTTAATATGTTTGGTCCTTCATTCATTCATTCATTCACTCATTCATGCAGCATACACTTACTAAATGTTTATCTGTTAGACAAAGTATTAGGCATTTGGTGTTCAAAGATGAAAAGACATGGTCTCTGACTTTGTGGAATACAAATCAGAAGACTATTTTGTGGACAATAATTATGATAAAATAGGACTCGGCAGTAAGGAGGGAGCTAGAAGATGCAGTGGTAAAATAAATTAAAGAAGCCCTTGAATCTATGTGGGAGGTCTAGGAAAAAAGTCATTGGAAAGGTAGTATTTAGCTGGTTAAGGCTTTATGGAGAAATGGATATTTACCGAAAAGCCAAGAAGGAATAGTGGTCCAGGCACAAGAATAAGCACACACGAAGGCTGATGGGCGTGAGAGCCATGCCCGGGACCTCCAGATAGTGTAGTGTTTTTCAAGCAAAAATTATGAGAGGGTTTATGGTGGCCAACTAGAGAAGAGTTAGCAGGAGCCAGACTAAATTTAAATTTCATTCTCATAGAATAATTTTGATAATACTCATTTCTGAAATGGTTAATTGCAATTTGATTCTAAACTGGAAGCTACAGATGCAGACTTTTTTTTAATGGCATGATAAGTATTTTTTTTAATATTATTTTGTTGAGGAATGCACTGCCTAGTTTAGCTACAGTTTAACCACGTCCTTTTATTTTTATATCCTGAAAATTTATGTTTTCCTTACCTACCTGGTCTTTAAAGGTATTTGAGTTTGCAAACCTAGAAAGACAAATACATACAGAAGAATTGATCGCATCCTCCTAAAATCCCTGGTAGTTAACATAGTACTATATTAATTTCAAAAATCATATCACTGTGACTTCTCTGATGGAGTTGCAGAGACTGAAAATACCCTCTCACTATCAGAACTAGAAAACTGGGTAGTATTATATGAAACAATGATTTTCAGACATTGGTTTACAGGCAGTTCAGGGCAATGTACTTTAAGAGAAAGGAATCAAATGAGGGAAGCCGCAGAATTACTCCAGTTTACTGACTGGAGAGTTTCCAAGCAATAGCACAGGGAGAGGGGCCAAAACAGACATCGGTGATGTGGGTTTGGGCTTCTGGAGACCCTTCGGGCCAGAATTTGCAGGACAAAACAGCAAAGAAGAAAGGGCTGTGTACAGAAAGAGCCGCAGATATTGGTAGAGGGATCTGCTCTTGTCTGTGGCTGAGGGATGGCTGTGTACCTGTGGAAAGAAACTACCCAAGGTTGGAGAAAGAACTACTGTAATGCATTAGGTGGAACAATTCCCAGAGAACACGGGACTGGGAAAAATTTGTGTTCCAACAAGCCAGAGTTGAAAGATCATAATTCACTTTTTTAGAATATTAGCATATTGACTCCAGCAACATATAAAAAGGATAACACATCATGATTAAGTGGGATTTATTTTAAGAGCTTAAGATTAGTGGAACATTCAAAAATCAATTAATCATATGATTATCTCAAGAGATGCAGAAAAAGCATTTGATGAAATGCAAAACCAATTCACCATTAAAAACATTATCAAACTAGAAATAAATGTAAATATCCTTGATATGAAAAGAACATCTAAGGAAACTCTGTAGCCGACATACTTTAAGGTAAAAGGCTGCATACTTTTCTCCTAAGGTTGAGAACAAAGGAAAGATGTTTATTCTCACCATTGTACAAGATGTTCACCTGAACGAAACAAGAGAAGAAAAAGCTGAAAGACATGTAGATTGGAAAGCAAGAGGTAAACTGCATTTATTCAGATGACATGATCAAGTAAGTAGAAAATCCTATAGAATCTACAAAAAGATATTAAAAATATTTAGTGAATTTAGCAATGTTGCAGTATGCAAAGTTATTATAAAAGTTATTGCATTTCTATATTCTAGCAATAAACAATTGAAAAATAAAATTTAAATTTATATCAATAGCACTTACAAAAACGTCAAATTCATAAAGGAAAATTTAGAGAGAGAGTTAACAAAATGTGTGAGATTTCTGCATTAAAAATTACAAATCATTGCTAAGAGAAATTAAAGAAGACCCTGAATAAATGAAGAGAGAGATTATATTCATAGATTACAAACTTCAATATTAGTAAGATGTTCACTATCACCTATAAAATTTCAATCAAAATCCCAGCAGGAATATTTGTAGAAAATTACAAATTAATTCTTAAATTTATATGGAAATGCAAAAGAGCTTGTTTTACCCAAATAATCTGGGAGTGGGGGAGAAAGAACAAATTTGGAAGAATTATACAACCTGATTTCTATACTAATTATAAAGCTACAGTAATCAATACAATATGGTATTGTTTTAAAGGTAGGTAAATAAGTAGATCATTGGAACACAATGGAGGATCTAGAAATGACCCCACACCTATATGGTAAATTGTTTTTCAACCAGTTATGTGATGATTACATTTTAAAGGAATGACTTTCAGCTCCTTGAGAAAGACGCTTGAGTTGTAGAAGATACATATACATGTCAAAGAGACAGAGAAAGGATTTACAATTGTAATGCTCTAAGAAAGCGAGGTCAGGGGCCTATCATCAGGTGTTGGCTAGAACAAACAATAAATTCTTCTGGCAGCTTTGAACTTTCTCAGGCAGGTGTTTTAATGGGAGACTGAGGTCATCCTAGTGTCTCTGCCTTGTGCTGTAGAAACCATGCTGGAGTTTGGTCATTTCTTAGTGCAGAGGCCTGGACAGAGTCATTATGTGCCAATAGTTCTGCAGTTCTCAGCTCCAAAGTAGAAACAACCTAACTATCCAGCAACAGGGGGATAGATACATAAACTCCCCAGCAATAAAAAGGAATCAAGTTTTAATACACGTGACAGCATGAATATACCTCAAAATCATAATGCTTTGCAAAATAAGGTAGACACTAGAGTACATCCTATATGCTTCTATTCACATGAAGTTCTAGAACAGGTAGAACCAATCTGTGATTTGAAAAAATCAGAAAAGTAGTTCCTCTGTGGAGGAGACAGGGACGTTTCTCTGCAGTGTCTCTCCAGGTCTTCCACTATAATATTTCTCACACTCATCTGTGATTGTCTATTAAGGGAAGTCTAGTTAATAGCTTTGTCTTACTTACCTTCCAATTTCAGGGAATTTTGTGTCTGTCTTACCTTCCAGTCTCTGGGAATTTTCTCAAGCCCTGGAGCAGGGTTGTTGACAAATTGGTTTTTATGGGACTAAACTGAAATCCTGGTCTCACTGAGTTTGATGGCAGCATTTAAACTGTAGAATACTCTACAGTTTACCCATCTTTCTTCCCTTAGCAAATAAGGAAGAGGGCTTGAGAAGTCATTGTACTGGGAATATATTTTTGTTTCTCCATTAATGTCCCTTATCCATTTGGAATTATCTCAGAGGGCATATCATGCCACAATATAAACTTTCTAGCTAGATATAAAAGATAAAAAATATCCCTCATTTAATTAATATAATAAATGGAAAAAACATAAAATTCAGGGCCAGAAAATCCTGAAACATTTAATGATTTCTCAGCAATTCTCTTGCTCAACCACATAGCCTTGGAAAGAAGATTTAAATTTTTAAAATAAAAGATAGGCTTGTATAAAAGATTAGAAAATAGAGGTAGGAATGTCAGTCTATTTTAGTAATACATTAATGTCTATAACAAAGTCTTTGATGGCCATAGAAAATTTTAATTAAAAATGGAAAAATATCTCTTAAAGAATGACTCTGAAAAGTTTCCACAGGATGATATCTGTTAGGTGCTATCACAATAAGGAAATGAAAAAGTAAACAAAAAAAAAGATACTGCTTTACATTCTCAGCTGCAATTTTTTTAGAGAGAAATGCTGATTTGTCACCTTCTTTCAAGAGATGCAAAAAGATGAATGCTCATTAGGTAAGAAGATATATGGAAAGGCCAGAAATAGCTATCTAAAGAACCTATGATGAGAAAATACGACAGGACACTGCACATATGAATAGAAATATAAAACACACCATTGGTTTCATAATTTTAACAGTCTGGCCAAGGCAAAGGTTTCCAGGTCATTGGTTAGGCAAATGTTATCATTTTACTCCTTTCTTGCTTTATACCTGTCTGAAGATTTAGATCAAGAACACACCACTATTAAATATCAGGATTCAGCTAAAAATGATATGAAAAATAGACAGTGTGACTAATGAAAATTCATAAATGTACACTTGTTTGTAAGAATGCATCAAAACCCATTCAATTTACTATTACCCTTTGGGGTTATTTTTTTTCAGTTTTTTTTCTTTCTTTCTAGATGCTATTTCTATACAATGTAAGTGAACAAATGTCAAAATGCATAATATATTGATCTAATCTGTGCCTTTCCTTACAATTATTCTGAATTGACACTTTGAGTTCATTATCTTTCCTAATTGCTATTATATAAGTAAATGGAATTGTTTGCTTTCTGAACTCTAAATTCAAAATCATTAAGAATACCAGCTCTTGGTTTTTCTTTGACCCAGGTCTCGCTTGCTGGGTTGGATCAAGGTTTCTGATGATTGACAGGCAGACACAGAACACAGCTGCAGGCACCCTCCTTCCTTTCTTGCTTTTACGTTAGCTTTGGGCTGGATCCTATGAAAGGGAGAGAGAAGCTCTTGATCTCATATATCTCTCAACGCTTTGCCTTGGCTGGAATTCAAGAAGCCTGAAGAGCTTCTTAGAGGGGAATATACGTGTTCCTAGAGTGCTTCAAAAAATCAATTCAAAAAGCCTAAATCAGCAACAACAATAACAACAACAAAAATGTGTCACTTTCTACTGAAATGAGAAGCCCAGCTAAAAGGCATGCTCCCCTAGATGGTCCATTGACTCTCTACATAGGTTGGAGCCCCTTAAAAACAAGAACTCAGAAGGAAACCCCAACTGCCAGTAGACTCTAAGAAACAGCCATATGGAGGGATGTCAGAGTTCAATTATGAAGTTCGTAGTTTCATCTGCGCTTTCTCTCTGACAGACAAATATAGCAGATATTTAAAGTAATGTCATCTAACATAAAATATAATGTAATTTTTGTAGTCAACAGTATTTTAGTATTATAACTCTTCTAATGTGTTACAAATTTTTGTTGGTTAAAACCATTAGCAACTGTCTTTAATAGAAGAGCTAGTTGCACAGGCCTGAATTTAATAGCAGACAAAAAGTCATGAAATAATATAGATGATATCAATCAAAACATAGTGTAAAATGGATATCCCTAGGTCCATGAGAGTACATGTAAGAAGAGGAGCTACCACGTATAACTGAATGTGGTTATAACAGCAACCCACAATCCAAGCAGAGAGCTGGCACTTCCTTAAGTGCATCCTCCTTCACCTCCTGTGTTCTAGTTCTTTCGACTGTTCTTTCAGGTTGTTTGTACTTTGCACAGCACTGATATGCATGAATTTCAGCTACCACAGTTTAGTTAAATAACATCAGTCCCCCACCATACAGTTCAAATTCCAGTTACCATGGCATATTAACAGTGAGTAAGTGCATGAAGTACAAACTTTGCTGCTACCTCTTCAGTCCACGAATCATTGTGTCAATAACAGATGCACCTCACAATCAATGACCAATCATGTCCCATCTTTCAAAGTCCATAGTGATTGGCTGCTGCACATCCATCACTCAGCTCACGCACAGACAACAAAGTATGTCATTGCATTCCCTCCTTGTCACTCAGTGATAACTTCATATGACATTTTATAAAAATAAATAACTGAAAGAGGAAATTGATCAATAAAGATGCAAGTGCAACTAAAGAAAAAAACAAAATATGATAATACTAGAAGTGAAATTCAAATAAAACATATAATCCATTACAGAAGAAATAGCTGACCATGGAATGTTGACACTGCTGCCATTTGTGAGACTCGAGAGATTCAGCCAGAGGAGTTTAATGAAGATGTATTTATCAACATTAATGAGGAAAGTGGTTGTGATGAAAAGGAGGAAGATGTCTCAAAGAAAGTGACAACACCAAAAAACTTCACAAGTGAAGGAACTCGCAGAGTATTTCACAAAATTAAAGGACAAAAGATAAATGTTAGAATCTGATCCAAATGTAGGAAGAACATAACAATTTGCACAGGGATAGAAAAGATGCTTGCTCCATATCCCACATTTTATGACTAGAAGAAGGCAAGTACTATTTATAAAGATTTTTTAAAGAAATAAAACACTTTAATTCTGAATGTTTCTAATATTTTAAATTAATATACTAAATATATATTAGTTTCACTATTTTTTACAATTCACCTATACATATATAACCAACAATAAAAGAGTTTATAAGGTTTTGACAAAGCATTTTTAAAGGTCGCAGAGCAATTATCAATTTCCCCATCAAGGAAATGGTGTCAGCTTACAGGATAACTTGCAGGGTCCCGCACTACCAGGCAGCAACGGCTCCCTGTACTTAGAGCTCATGCCAAAGTATGTGAGTGTTCTTTCTTTCTCGGCTCCCCAACAAATGGTTTCTCTTTCTTCAAGACCCATCCATAAAATCATCTTAAGGAAGCTTTCTCTAACTTCCAGATAGTGCTAAATTCTTCCTGAATTACAGTCTTTTGACATATTCTCCAAATCTCTATTAGAGTATCTAATTTTATATTTTTATAGGTATTTCTTCTCAAGGCCATGAATTCCAGAAATATTCATCTGTGTATCATTAACACATAGCAACTTATCTGGAATATTGGTCTCTTATGTAATGTTTATAAAAATGAATGAATTTGCCATTTTCTTTTTATTGCACAACACCAAAAATCACATATCTGATATCAGCAAGCTTGTGTATTCATAATTTACCCCGCTGTCCACAATGTGTTCTTAAGGCCCAAAGTTATATTAAATACATAGCAAACTTGGAATTTAGAAATGAGTCTAGCACATTACTGTTTCTGATGGACATTATATTAACCCTTGGTTTTGGCAAGGTGCAGGTCTTTGGTAACCTTGGGGGGAACAATTTTGATGGAGTTGTGGAGAGGAAAGCCTGCTTGGAGTATATGAGGGAAAAAAATAGAAGAAAGTTTCTTGTTTAGAGATTGTAGACAGAACATATTTATCTATAATTACAGTATCCCAAAACATCAGTAATATCAGTAAAGAAATTTTTTAAAAGACATAACCATATGAAGAAAAGAAGAACTAGAGGGGAAGAAACAGAAGATGAAAAGCAGATGAACATGTGGTAAAAGATTTAACAGAGGCATAAGAAATGGAAACTTAAATCCTAAGGGATAGCTGAGAAATAATCTGAGTTACCATCATACTCTTTTTAAAAAGGCAGCAATCGTCCATCTCACTTATTGCTGGAAGCGGGATAAAGAGGTGGGCAAAAAAAGGGGGTATTAGTTGGAAGTTTCTTTAATACGGTCAGATTCATCTAGGCTGAAGGCCTATTGTTTTCTTTTTTTTTGCTGGGAAAAATTCACCCTGAGTTAACATCTGTTGCCAATCTTCCTCTGTTTTTTTTTTTTTCCTCCCTAAAGCCCCAGTACATAGTTGTATATTCTGGTTGTAAGTCCTTCTAGTTTTTCTATGTGAGCCACCACCACAGCTTGGCTAGTGACAGATGGGTGGCGTGGTTCTGAGCCTGGGAACCACACCTGGGCTGCCAAAGTGGAGCATGCCAAACTTTGACCACTAGGCCGTCAGGGCTGGCTCAGAAGATCCATTCTTTAGGAGGTGTCCAGGCACATAGCGTGATGTGTGGTTGAGGCTAGCAGAGCCATATTGAACATAGGAGGATTAAATACACATGTATGTAATACATGCTAAAATCTGCAATACTCTCTTTTACTTAGCTTCAAAATTGTGATGATCATTACTTCATTTTCCAACAGGAAACTGTAAAAGTTTCCTCTGATGACTCTTACCAGCCCAGATCTACATGCTAACACTAAACTTGTACCAGTTTTAGTTATCTCTATTTTGTACATAAATAACTTGGTAGATACGGATCTCCCTCGAATTACAATGGGCTTATGTTCTGATAAATCCATTGTTAAGTTGAAAATATTGTAAGTCAAAAATGTATTTAAATACACCTCACCTACCCAACATTGTAACTTAGCCTAACCTACCTTAAATGTGCTCAGAACACTTACAGTAGCCTACAGTTGGGCAAAATCATCTAACACAAAGCCTATTTTATGATAAAGTATTGAATATCTCATGTGATTTGCTGACTGCTGTACTGAAAGTGAAAAACAGAATGGTTGTATGAGTGCAGAATGGTTGTAAGTGTATCAGTTGTTTACGCTTGTGAGCACATGGCTGACTGGGAGCTGCAACTCACTGTCGCTGCCTAGTATCATAAGAGTGTGTTGTACCACAGATTGCTAGCCCTGGAAAAGACAAAAATTCAAAGTACAATTTCTACTAAATGTGTATTGTTTTTGCACCACTAAAAAGTCAAAAAATCTTAAGTTGAACCATTGTAAGTTGGGGACTGTCTATATATAATGAATGCCCCTAGTGTGAAAAAATAAAAAAATGCAACTTTCACTATCTCATGGGAAGAAGACCTTAAAAAAGCCCACCATTAATATTTTCAAATAGATAAGAAAAGATACGATAACTATAAAAAATGAACTGCTTAGTAAGAAATTTAAATGTTTAAAGAACAGAAAAATAGCTTTTGGAAATTAAAAATATGGTGGAATAAATTGAAAATATATTTGGGACAATAGGAAGATAAAGTTAGAGTTCCCTGAAAATGAGAACAATTTTTTTTTTTAAAAAGGAAAGTAGGAGAGAAGATGAGATGAAATAAAAAAATATATACAAACAAGCAAACAAATAAACACACATTTAAAGAAACTATCAAACTAACTATCCAGGAAATAAAAATTCCATGTAATAGGGGTTCTAGAAAGAAAGTTCAGAAAGAAAAGAGCAGAGTTAATTATCAACAATATATTCAAGATTATTTAGAATTGAAAGATATGTTTCTGGACTAAAAAATGTACAAGGTATTCGGCATGATTGATTAACAGATCCACACCAGTGAATATCACTCTGAAAGATCGTAGTACTAGATAACAAAGAAAAAAATCTGTTAATCTTTTGAGACAAAAACAAAACCATATGCTAAATAACACATATCAGGAATCTTAACGGGAATGAAATTGTTCTCAATCATCTCAAAAAAGTGGAATCTAGAGACTCTACATTTAATTGAAAGAAGAAAATCAAGTCAGCAACATGGTGGACTAAGAAGCTCTAGGCTCTCGTTTCCCTATGGAAACATTAAATAAGCAATTACAAATTCATTAAAATAACTTTATAGAAGCTCTGGAACCAGTCAAAGATTTACAGCAACCAAGTGAAGGCCCAATCGAGAAAAAGCCCCATTCAAATGGTAGGAAATTTTTGACATTTTCATTTGCCCTTGCCCAACACCCTCCATATTGTGGCATTGCAGTCAGAAGAAAGTGATGCAGTTCTCAGTTCCCTCACTCAAGATAGATGGAGCTCAGTGCCACTTGTTTGAAACATTCTGGCCCTTCTGTGGGCTACCCAAGGGACTTGTTTCTGTATTGCCCAACTGGAGCTGCACTGGGGAATGGAAGTAAGATTTGATCTCAGTCTGGAAGCCAGACTCGCAGTGATGGGTGCTGCAATGTGTGAAAACTACACAGGGCCTACAAAACCACAGATCTAAGGACTTAAGGATAGCATAGGTGAGACTCTTTGGGAAATTAAAACATTTAAAAACAAGTGAGGGAAATAAACACAGACACACACACAGGCCTAGACATACACATGTATAGAAAAGACGTGAAAAGAGTGTAAAACTTCACCCTGCGGTGATCTCAAGGCTCTGGGGATCACTAATTACTGAAGGTGTTCCTCACCAGTCGGCAAACACTGGAGGACATAGCTGTTTTTCCAAATGCCAAATTTTCAACAAAAGAACACAAAACATACAAAGAAACAAGGAAACATGGCCCATTCAAAGGAAAAAATAAATCTCCAGACAGGCATTGGGCTTATTGGAAACAGACCTAAAAATAACTGTGTCGAAGAGCTACAGGAAAATGTGAACAAATAACTAAAGGAAATCAGGAAAACAATATACAAACAAAATGAGAATGTCAACAAAGGGATAGAAATTACTTTAAAAAATGGAAATTCTAGAATTGAAATGTACAATAACTGAATTGAAAAATACACTATAGAGGTTCAACATCAGATGTTAACAAGCAGAAGAAAGAATAAGCCAACTTGAAGACAGATTAAATGCAATCTCTGTAAAAACCCGATGATTTTTTTTTCCAGAAATATAACAATCTATCCTACATTTCATTTAGGATTTCAGGGGACCTTGGAGAGCCAAAAAACCTACAAAAAGAACAAACTTGGAGGGGGCTGGCCCAGTGGCATAGCAGTTAAGTTTGCACTCTCTGCTTTGGTGGCCAGGGGTTAGCTGGTTCGGATCCCTGGGGTAGACTGACACACCACTTGTCAAGCCATGCTGTGGCAGTGTCCCATATAAAGTAGAGGAGGAAGGGCACAGATGTTAGCCCAGGGCCACTTCCTCAGCCAAAAAGAGGAGGATTGGCAACAGATGTTAGCTCAGGGCTAATCTTCCTCACAAAAAAAAAAAAAAAGAAAGAAAGAAAGAACAAATTTAGACATCTTACACTTTCTGATTTCAGATGTTACTAAGAAGATTTGGTAGTCAAAGCAATGTGATACTGGCATGAAGACAGACATACAGACCAATGGAATAGAATTGAGAGCTCAGAAATAAACCCTCACATATATGGCCAAATGATTTTCAACAATGGTGCCAAGAAGATTCAATGGGGAAAGGACAGTCTTTTCACCAAATGGTGCTGGTAATACTAAATATCCACATGCAAAAAAAAAAAAAAAAAAGTTGGACTCTTGTTTTAAACAATTTATAAAAATTGAAACTGGATCATGATCTAAATATAAGAACTAAAACTATAAAACTTTTAGAAGAAAACATAAGGGAAAATCTTCATTATATTGGGTTTGGCAATGATTTCTTGGAAATGACATCAAAAGCACAGGCAACAAAAGAAAAATAAACGAGTTTGACTTCATCAAAATTAAAAACTTTTGTCCATAAAAGAACACTATCAACACAGTGAAATGGCAACCCAAGGAATTGGAGAAAATATTTGCAAATCATATGTCTGATAAGAGATTGATATCTGGAATACATAAGTAACTCCTACAACTCGTCAAGAAAAAAACAAACAGCTCAATTAAAAAATGAGCAAAGGACTTCCATGGACATTTCTCCAAAGATGTACAAATAGACAATAAGCACATGAAAAGATGTTCAAAGTCACTAATCATTAGGAAAATGTGTATCAAAACCACAATGACTTGCCACTTTATACCCGTTATCATGGCTATTATAAAGCAAAAAACAAACAAATAAAAACAGAAATAAGTTTTAGCTAGGATAAAGAGAAACTGGAATCCTTGTGCGTTGCTGGTGGGAACGTCAAGTCGTAGAAATGGAATGTCAAATGGTAGGCACTGTGGATAATGGCATGGCAATTGCTCAAAAAAATTAAACATAGAATTACTTTATGATCCAGTAATTCTACTTCTGGATTTAGATCCAAAAGAACTGAAAGAAGGGACTTAACAGATACTTGTACATCCGTGTTCGTAACAGCATTATTCACAACAGCCAAAAGATAGATGCAACCTAAGTGTTCATCGATGGTTGAATGGATGAACAAAACTCTGACACATGCTACAACGTGGATGAACCTTGAAGATATTTTCCTAAGTGAAATAAGCCAATCAGAAAAGGATAAATATTGTATTATTCTACTTATAAGAGGTACCTAGAGTAGTGAAGTTCATAGAGTCAGAGAGTAGAATGGTGATTAAGGGGGCCTGGGGAAAGGGGGAAGTGGGGAGTTAGTGTTTAATGGGTACGGAGGTAATCAAATGTGGGATTCCAATAAACATAAGTTTAACACGCAAGACCTGAAAAAAAACCTACTCCAACGCATTTTTTTCTATAAAGTTATTGGAAAATTCCTATTCAAAAATTTTAAAAAAAGGAGTAAACCAACAAAATAGGAAACACAAGATGCTGGAAGCTAGAGATCCAGCCCAGGCAGCAGGGAGAAGAAATTTGTAGGATGACAGTGAAGGCACATTTCAGCAAGACTGCTATGGACGGGGCGCAAAAGACACCCTGTAGAGTTGAAGAAGGTCAGAAGTTGTGGGACATGCTTCTTTAGGAAGATTTAGGATATATAGAGTAGAATATCCACAGCATTTGAAAGGCTTTTAAGGAGATTCTGATATTTGGCAAGAAAATCATGCTGAATTCATGAATGTAGAAAACTAAATGATTAAAAAACATTAAAAAATCCCACCACCATACAAGTGAAGTAAAGCAAATGTAATCATGGTTTAATACAGAGTTCAGTGGTAAATAGAATATAATAGTCATGAAATATTATAAATGGAGAATTTACTTTTCTACCCAAAATAGCAATATAACCCCTAGGGGGTATGGCGATGAATATGAACTATACGCATAATGAGGCAGAAGGAAAAATACAGCTTTCCATATTGGGAAGAAAACTGATCAGTAAAACTTACAAATCACCAACAGCAACATCAGTGTGTTATTTAGAGACACAGAGATAAATATGATAGTAACGTGAGGGCAGACAGAGAATGTTGACCTCATGCATGCAGGGGGATGGATGTGGTGGTGGAAGCTTGTGCAATTTCTCCTGTCAGGCGCCTGTTTTCTCAGAGAAATAGCAACTGATTCTGCAGCCGAGAGGGAGGATTGAGGAGGAAGTTGTTGGTGAATTAAAGACGGAGGAGAGAGTTTGAAATAATCATCTAGGGAAGTGGAGCGGATGGTCTTGTGTAGAAATAATAAAACATTTGTATGCTTACTTTTGGTTTTTAAAATCCTCTTTTTATAGTATAGCTGGGTGTGTCAGTTAACTGATATAAAGTAAAATGATTTACATTTAACCTTCTCTTTGCTATAATGTCAAACTAGCAAAAACGTTTCTATTGCCTCTTGCTCATACTATTTCATTGAAATTGAATTTTACATGTAAAATAGTTAACCAAAAGAAACTGTACACAAATGGTTGTATAACTGCATTTCATATTTAAAGATGTGAATTTGAAATTGATAGTTCTGTGAAGTCCAAGGAGCCTAACCAGTCCCCAAGCACAGAGAAACCCAGGGCATCCTCCACATCTGCCTTGGTTGTGGGGGGCTTTCTCATAGGCTTGGTGGTATTTCCAAATGGGTTTCTGGCTATTTGGCTCTTCTGCCTCATGTGAATCTCATCTGCTTCTAATTTCCACAATTCCAGGTTCTTTCACAAAATTTAGCATGTAAATATGTGTCGTCTACTTCTCTTCCCTTACTTTTTCACAATAAATTTGTGAAATTTATAAAGGCAAAGGTAAGTTTTATAAGACATTTCTCTCTTTTTTGTTTTTGGTTTTGCTGAGGAAGATTCACCCTGAGGTAACATCTGTGCCAATCCCCCTTTATTTTGTAAGTGGGCTGTTGCCACAGCATGGCTGACAAGTGGCCTGGGTCTGCACCCAGGATCCGAATCTACTAACCCGGGCTGCCAAAGCAGAGTGCATGGAACTCAACCACTAGGCCACGGGGCCAGCCCCAAGACATTTCTCTTTTAGTTTCCAAATCACTAAGGACATATTTCTCAATAAACCAAGAAGTGACTAATAAACAGGGTCATGCTGACCTCTCCTCTCCTTATAAAAGTGTTCATCAACTGTTGCTGCTAAAGACAGAAAAAAATCAGTTATAGGGGGACAAAACTTAGGTACAGGGGAAAAAAAAATCTTTTAAAATCACACACCGCAAACTCCTATTTAGCTATTCACAGCAGGAAACTCAGTAAAAATTATTTAAAGCACGTTAATTCAAATCAGCACTGCCTACCTCCGTGAGAAAGTTGTTGCATAAAGGGAACAGTTCCTCTAATTAAATCTAAAAACTCTACAGCTGTGAAACTATAAATTTTTATCTATGCTAGCAGTAGCTGTAAAAGTGATTCTAAATTAAAATATTAACTTTTCCCCTCTACACATAATAAAAGACTTAAAACTTGCATTAAAATGAATCAGATTGTTCTGGCCTTTCTAAGTGGCCTCCCTGACTTTGGCAGACTTTTCCTACTTTAGAATAAAGTGTTTACTATTTGCAATAATGCCTCATGCTTACTTTTTTTCACAACTGTTTTCACAGCATGACTCAACTACAAAGGAACTCACCATTTTGTTATTTCTTTCTTTCTTATTTTTTTAATCAGTTGTTCGGGACCTGACAGTTGCAACAAACAACATCTGGACTGTTGCCGGGTGAATAGTTAAATCTCCTCTCTCCAGGATAGGAAAATCTGTTTTTAGATCCTAAAGCATGGCATTCACACATGTTCAAATATCCATGCCCAAAACTTGGCTGCTAAATCTCTACTAAAAAGAGAGAAAAATGCCCCCCCAAAAGGAATGGTTTCCAGAAAGTCATCAATGAAAACGGTAAATTGCTAACTTTGAACCCTTGAAAACTAGCAGATAATTAGAAGTTACCATTTGCTCAGCTGATTCTGTTCTTATACATTTCAATTTGCTTGACAAGTTTTGTCATTTTTGTAAAGCTTTCTCCTATACCCACAAATAAGGGTATATTTGGAGAGCATCGGAAGATATTTGCAGGCTTTAGTGTGCCTTGTCAAAATAATCCCACCTGTGTAACATCTAGCATTTTTGACCTTAGCTGGTTCTAGGGCTTTGATTATCTGTACAGCAAATTGGAAATTCTACGGTAGTGTCCCAAGACAGTGTGTGTAGGGGTGGGGGTGGGGGGTCGTGTATATGTGCACTCATTCTCTACTGTCTCCTGGAAATGATTCCCAATAGCGGATATCCTCACCTTGAGTTGAACAATTTATGAGGATCAGAGAGACGTTCCATAGATTACTTTTGAATTCACTGTAGTTTTAAAACAGAGGCACGGCAATCTAAAAATGTTTTCTAGAGCCTCTTCGACCTTGCCCTTTCATTTGACATGAAGATTAGGAGACAAGTAATGTACAAGAAAGTTTGCTTATTTTTCTATTAATGATAACAATATTAACTATTTCATCTTTACCACCATTTATTATCATGCCTTTATCAAGTTCTGGTCCTAAAGTAACTTGACTCCAGTGTGGCACCTCTAATTAAGCTCATCTCTAAGCAGTCATTACTCCTTTACTCCTCGTCTCCAGAGTCATAGAAAACATATGTTTCACTCTAAGTATTGCATATTTTTTACCAACAATCATATGTCATTGATGTTTCCACAATGTGAATTTTCCATTCTAAGATCCGTTTTTCACATTTATACATTTTTAAGTCTGCGGTACCTCTTACTGTCAATGAGTACATTTACTGAATCATTTATCTTCCACTAAAATGTTGCTAAATTATTGATGAGCTTTATAACTGACAGCACTTTAGGATCAAGACTATTCAGTACGTCTTTTGTTTCTGTTCGATATGTCCTACTCCATCATATTGATGGCAGGAGTAATAGTGAATTAATAAGGGCACAGATTTTGAATTCAGGGATGGCTTTGGCTGCATCCAGGTTCTGTGTCCTTGGATACTTTCCTTAAATCCATATATAAACTGTGAATACTAGTTAACTAATTGAGAGCATTGTTTTGAGCCCTGAACAATGGCATGTGCAGGCACGATGATTCCTCTTTTCTTTTCTGAGAGCACAAATTTATCAGTCCCTTAAAAGCCTGGAACTTGTTTAATATTGTCTTATGGAACTTGTTTAATATTGTCTTATGTTCAGTATTGTAGGTGCCCAACATTGATATTATTAACTACAATATAAGCCAAATTATTCAATGTTTGCTTAAGTCTCAGACACATCTGAAAATACCCCAGAGAACAATGGAGGCGATGTGAATGGCCTCTGAGAAATTAAATAAGGTCTAATCAATTCACATGCTAGCACTAACCCACTTTACCAGTAGAAGAGGTTCTAATACTTACTCTTATTTAAGGCGTGATACTAGCAACATTGCTGCCTTTGTATTATATATTTCTAGTCCACTATGTGGTGAGCATTTGGGTACTGTATAGGAGAGGATATAGCTGAGATAGGTAAAGGTGATAGCTATCACTCAAAAGGAGAGGAAGCAAACATTTTGTTCTACATTTCTATCTAGCTGTATAATATATAAGAAGCTGTTGTCTGGAGCCCCTAAAAATTTGGATAAGCAATCTTAAATAGCTTAGTTACCCCTAAAGTTATCCCAGCATGACAATCCAGGGCAAGAGTAGAAGTTTCAGTGATCTCTGACTTATCAAGAAAAGATTATGTGGGGTTTCATATACTCATTCAAGAAGCAGGAATGTGTGAAGTACATCTGAGAAAGACTTCTATCCAAAGCGGTTAAAATAAATTTTGTGCACGTCAAGTTTCAGCCATCTGGAAAATTCTTTTATGTGTAACATCTTGGTCTTTGGTAAGGCCACATGAACAAGGTACTATTTTGCTTGCCTGATGAAGAAAAATGAGTTTATTGCTTTAGAAAGTTACTCTGACCATATGGGCATGAACAATGGATGAGAAAAGCATTTGAATATAATAGAATGATTCTGGCTTTTGAAACCCTGGGCTATGAACTTAGACTATCTGGCATTGGCTAAATTTTTTAATATTTCAAAGTTTTGTCTGTCTAATAAGAGTAATAATAATTTATAAGATATATTTTATATGAGGATAAATGATTGAAACATATAAAGCACTTAACACAGAAGTTTGCACATTTTAAACTCTCATTAAATGGTGATTGTGGTAGTAGTATCAATGACTATTAATTATCATCATTATTATTTTTATTCCAATCATCCTCATTATAATGCAATTTCCAATAAGCGTAAAGTTACCTTTATAACAACTAGTAAAAATTTTAAGAGATCTAATTTATTTGCCCCAAATTTCCCTTGTTTCAATCCTATCATATTATCCTGTCACCATAAGAAAATTAAAGAAAGTAGAATAGAAATTTGAAGTCTGCTGGTGTTGAAGTAGAGAAGCAAATTATACCAAGCTTCATAAAGGGCATTGCTTTATGAATGTTAAATTTTCCTGTAGGTCTAATATGTGTCAAATGCCTACAGGAGTAAGGACATTAACTACCAGACTCAGTAAACAAACTTTTCTTTTCCCCCTAATTCTGGATCAGATCTTGGAGGTGTTCAAGGAACTCAAGTTTGTTTTGCTGTTGTTTTATTACATGTTATTGTCAGGAATGATGCATGTTAAACTAAAATAACTAACTAGTCCTGAAATTTAGGACACCAACTTTCTTGGGATCTGGGATGTTATAAAGTATGGAAACCTACTTAATGCCTAAACTTTTTGATATAGGATGGTATGAAGGAATGTGCATGGGTATTTGTATCAGGATTTTTTTCTTTTTCTTTTTTTTTAATTAAGTTTTTTCAACTTAGTGTTCCGCGGCACTCAGTCTCCATAATAGTCTCTACTGATCCTTGGCTCCTTGTATTCACGCTTAGGTTGAATCAGTGGATGTGATGGTGCGTGATTTTCAAGGCTAGATCATAACCGGCATTGCAGCTTCCCCAGTGCACTCTTGGATCACTCATTCTGGGGGAAGCTGGCTGCTATGCCATGAACACCCTCAAGCAACCCTGTGGAGAGGCCCGTGTGGTAAGAAACTGGGGCCTCCTACCAACAGCCAGCATCACTTGTCAAGCATGTGAGCTAGCCATGGTAGCAGTAGATCCTCCAGCCCCTCAGATGACTCAGATGACCGAAGCCCTAGGGGACATCTGTCTGCAACATCATGAGAGAGGCCCATTCCAGAACCGTCTAACCAAACCACTCCTGAGTTTTTAACCAAGGAAACTGTAAGAGATAATAAAATACTGTTGGTTAAAGTTGTTTTCTGGGTAATTTGTTATACATTAGATAACTAATACAAGCTCTGGGAACTTTGACAAGTGGCTTTCTTTTTTTAAGCTCAACGTCTTTATTTGCAAAATGAGCAAGGTAACACCTAGCTTACAACTTTTGTTTTATTTTGTTTATTTCTGGTCAAGGTTAAATATCTCAGTATATCTACAGGACCTAGTGCATGACAATAAATACTCAATAAATGCAAGTTTTTCTCACTTCCCTTCATTTACGGGGAATGCATTGTTTTTCCTAAACACCTTGTACTTATAAGAAGAGATATTGAATGCTTGGTTACCTTCGCAGACAGAAGGATAAATGTATGTATATTGTAGGCCTTTGAGGTGCTATAGTGGAATGGGTTTCTAAAACAGACTGAAATGTCAGACAATTCTCCAGGGCAATGGAAAACCATTTGTCTAAATATCAAGGGCTAGTTGCAGTCTAGGAGAGAAACAGTGTCAACCTTCATATCTTATTTTTGTATGGTTGAAGACATAGAGGAAAAAAGAATAGGAAAACATTGCAGAAAAACCAAGAGTGTTCAGGAAGTAGAGTGAAGGGTGAATATGTGCAATAATAATGTGTCTATTGTAAAATATGAAGCTATTTATCCTAATATTAACAAAGAGACACCCTAAGGTAAGCAATCAAGGTAAAGATATTGACTGAGCTTCAGAGATCTGGATGTTCTGTTGTAATACTCATTGTAATCCTTTGCCATTATGCTTATTACTCCTTATTTGTTGGATGGCTGCCACTCCACCAGGTGTACTGTTTCATGCTGGTTAGAATGAGGAAGTGAGGAGGGTCAAGGAATACAAAGAAGACCACTCCAGAAATCATCACCTATACCAAATTTCCAGCCATGTCACATTGACCAGAATTGTATTACATGGTTACCGTAGATGCATTGGCTGTTGAAGAAATGGGTCCTTGAGCTCAATACAAATGTGTACATATTAGACTTTTGCTTGTAAGGAAGAAGTGGAAGTAGCTCACAGATTAGGCAACCAGCTATGTCTACCACACTTATTAAGTATAGCAGAAGTACATATAGTCAATTCTCATTATCTGTGGTAGTTACGTTCTATAAAGTCAATACATTGAATTAATGAAAACTGAAGGATTGCTCCTAGGAGAAATATAGATTTAGGTTTCTATGAGCCTCTGGCCACAACATTTTCATCAACTGATCAACATAACCTTGTTTTATGTCTATTTCTTTTTAAAGGTACCTTATTTAGTACGTATTGTGATTCACTAACATTGAACTCACTATCAACAGTACTACAACTCATGCCTAAATGAAAATTATCTAACACATGTATTTTTTCCGTAAGGCACATGACAACCTTCCTGTGCTTACCAACACTAGACAGCAATTTAGCATTAGATTTGTGGGCCGTAAACAGTGAAATCACCAATGAAAAGCACAAAAATGTGGCACTAAATATAGTGAGAAAAGAACATTTGTTAATGATATGAGAATTGAAATAATAAGGCAGAAAGTTACCTTGCTTGATCTCAGCCAGGAACATGTCCACAAGCAACTCAAATTTTTGCTGTTCTGCGTATGTCTGGGTAGGCCACGAAAGCACCCTAAGTGTTGATTTGGGGTTACAAATAAATTTTAGTGAGTAGGTGATTTCACAAACATGGAATAGGTGAATAATGAGGATCAACTCTATTTACTTGGTGCTGATTATACGGCGGAGGAAGGAGGGAATCTGAGAGGAACAACTACTAGCTTAAAAGTACTTAGTAGAGTCAAGCACTAAATACTTACTTTCTAATGCTAGAGATGTGGAAGCGTGCTCCATGGAAGAGGAAAGCCACAAAAATTGCACAGTTATGCTATTGCTCTATGACCCCTCTCACTTCATATTTGATGAAGATGAGAAAAATATATTGGGTCACATGAGGGTATCAGATAATTTTGATAAATGTGTTATATACTGTCTTTTAGCTTTCAGATGATCCTGTGGCTATCTTGCTTTTTACAATTTCCTTCATTGAAACTAGACATGAGAGAAAAGATATTCTGTCGGAAATCAGATTAATACACGGTCGGTCCAAACATTCTCCAAAGTATCAATCAGTGTCACTGGAACCCAACTTGTCTGGTCGTTACTGAGCAAGTGAATGCAGATTTCAGTCCCGATTAAGGAGACAAATATCAGTTCTTGCTTTATCTGGGCAGATAGAACATTGGACTGGGAGTAAAGAGAGACTCAAATTCATATGGTGTGTTTGCGTCAGGTGGATGTTTAGCATAATGACCTCTAAATCTCATTCCAACAGCAAAGCTTGGCAAGATTTTCTTGGGGATCTGTCACACACCCAGTCCTTGTTTAAGTGCTATATACAGTACAGTATAGTCATGTGCGGCATAACGTTTTGGTCAATGAACTGCTTGTACAATGGTGGTCCCGTAAGATTAGTACCATATAGCCTAGGAGTGTAGTAGACTATACCATCCAGGTTTGTGTAAGTACCCTCTATGATGTTTGCACAATGACAAAACCACCTAGAGACACATTTCTCAGAATGTATCCTCGTTGTCAAGTAATGCATGACTGTAGGTCTATAATAAAATAGCTATCCCTGGCACTAAAAGAAGTTAATTATTTTGAGAGAGTAGAAATTATTTATAAACAAAATACAACCAGAGGACAATCAAACAGGTTCTGCAACGACATGCTAAGTTGTATGTGGAACAAAACTTACGAGGAAGTCTTTACGAAGGATGTGAGCTTTGATTTTTGGCCTTAAAAAGAAGCAGAGCGTATTATCGGCCTAAAAATAATTGTAATTCATTCTTTTATTCAAAAAATATATACTCCATGCACACTATGTGCCAATCACTCTTTGAGACACTAATGATGCAAGTGTGAGAAAAATAAAACTCATAGATAAAATAATATAGTATATTAAGTAACTAATGCATACAAAGTCACTATATTTTGTATATTGACCATTAATTCTTATAATAATATTGTAGATAAAATACAGTACTAAATGAGTAGAAAGAAAGTTACCCCTAGTAAATAATTTATTCGTGGCCACAAACTAGTAAGTGATGGCGAAGACATGACTGTAAATAGTACTTGGAGTGCTTTGTCATAAATTTTCTTGCTAACCAAATGGAGACCTGAAATCTAATGTTAATTGAAATTAACTATGGGATACAACTAAGTATATGTTAGTTGATTCTTAAGATCCTTGGAAGTCAGAGGATAATGGGAGGGAATACATAGGACAAAGTTTTCCAAAGGGAGAGTTAAAAGGTGAAAACAAATGTGTTGGCCGCGATGAGGGGAAGTAGAATTATTTTGTGCTACAGAAAAGTGTCATTGATTCAGCTTTAGGAGGGCACATGTTTTGCTTCTTTCTTTATTGGCAGATTCTGTCCCATCAAGCCTTCAAATGGATTAGTAAGAGGAGTGATGAGGGAATAAAGTTAGTTTTAATATGTATCTGATATTTAAATGACTCATAAGTAAAAGCATAAGTAAAATCAGCTGCTTAGGAAAATGCAAACTAAGACAGCCTGACCAAAAAATAAGATTCAGAGTAAATTACAACAGGCCTTCTTTATCTTCAGAGATTTTCTCATTTCACTAACTCTAAACTCTCCCTTCAAGTGTTTCGTAAGCTTAGGATTTAAAAAATAACTTATGACTCAAAGTTGTGTAAAGTTTATGTGGTAAAGTTGATTATATTTTCTATTCAGATATAACTTGGAACTTATTGGTTATGAGGGCGAGCTCATTTGGAAAATTATAATTCTGAATCTCTTGTTGGAATTTAAATAGCAAATTACATCTGGGATTAGAGGAGACACTGCTACTATCATCGTGTGGCAAGACAGACAATGAAGCAAAAATCAACAAACTCCTTAAGGTGATATTAACAAAGAAACTAGATCTTAGATGTTTAAAGAAGATATCCTTTTGTCCATATTACAGTAAATATTTGATGACATAGTGATACTCCCTTATCCGCTAATAGCTTTTAATATATAAGTAAAATATCTCTAATGAAATCGAGAAAGCTTATCAAGGTATTTACATGCTTAACTTGGAAGTGGGCATAGGTAATAATAGCAAAAATAAGCCAGACCTGAGGGAATTGCAATAAAAACATTTTAATCAATGTTATGGACTGAATTGTGTCTCCCAGGCCAAAATTCATATGTTGAAACCCTACCCTCCAATTTGACTGTATTTGGAGATAGGGCCTTTAAAGAGGTAGTTAAGGTTAAATGAGATCATAAGGGTGGGATCCTAATCCAATATGAGTAGTGTTCTTACAGGAAGAAGAAGAGACACCAGGGATGCATACACACAGAGGAAAGGACATGTGGGGAGACAGTGAGAAGGTGTCCATCTTCAAGCCAAAGAGAGAGGCCTGATAAGAAACCAGACCTGCTAACACCTTGATCTTAGACTTCTAGCCTCCAGAACTGTGAGAAAATAAATATCTGTTATTTAAGCCACCAAGCTATGGCATTTTGTTATGGCAGCTCTAGCAGACTAATATGATTACATATGGCTTCTGTTTCTGATGGTACAGATAAGTAGAGATACAACTTCTGGTAGAAAACATTTAAGTTTATTTGATAATATGTAACCAAGCATTTTTAAAGTAAAATTGAGACGTGGTAGAGCAATGGAAACAGTAGAGGCCAGAAATTACAAGACAAAGCACTATTTTGCCTGTCTGGGCCTTGGTTCTTTACAGAGAATTAAAGAATAAAACTCTTCTCTGAGAATATTTTTATCATGAGCCGGCACTTACAGATGTGTAGATGTACTGGGCCAGAATTACAGTATATATGTTACCCAAAGTATCTTTCAGATCTGGTTTGGTCAAGCTCTGGCAAACTTAAATCTTATCTGAAGGAATTCTCTTTAAACACACACCTGATTCCAAGGAACAAGAGCAAACAATTAAAAAATAACTTAACACTGGAAGATAAAAACTATTACAAGTATGGCTTAACAAAAGTAATCAACTACAAATTCAGATCTACAAAGATTATAAGTTAGAATTATATGGTACATAACATTAAACAAAATGGTTAAATAAATAATAGATGATAGTTTAATTATGACAAGGGAATAAGAAATAGCAAAATTTATATTCTGACTTGAAAAAAGAGAACTTCTAGAAATGAAAAAAAGAATCTAAGAAATATCTTAGATTTTCTTAAAAAAATATAATGAGAGCAACCAGAAAACCAAAGGGAAGTGGGGCTTATGATTAGCTTGGTAAAAACACCAGCAGCAGCTGTGGAACACAGAAGACAGTGGAATAATCTCTTAATTCAATATAGAGAAACACGTTAATTTAGAATTCTGTAGGCAGTGAAAATATACATAATATTGAATGTGAAAAAAACACATTTTCAGACAAATCAAAATCTGAGTTAGACACTACCTTAGCTGCAATAAGCATCGTCTAAAGGATTGATCTCATGTCAGAGGAATGTTTTTATTGGAATATCTTTAGTTCAAGAGGGAATGAAAGCTGAAGAGAGTTTCAAATATGTGTTTAAACATAATGAACAAAAGAATATATAAAATTATTAAATAACATATTAGAAAAGAAGTGATAGAGTTAATATACATAATATCATACAATATAGGAAGGAAATAACTGAATTTAAAATATTCTAAGAACTTTCTATTGCTCAGGAAAAAAATAAAGGTAGTGATTAACTTTAGAATTTGATGAACCAGGTATAATTGTTAAAATGAAATAAAGTTCATAATTTATAAGTTATTGGAACAAAAAAATGGAATCATGAAAATATACAATGAAAAAGAAGAAAGAAAGGAAAAGTATATTGTAAATGTAAGATAGAAGATTGTGAATTTCTATTCCAACATATTAGTAAGCATATTAAATGTTATAAGTAAAATAGAAACCTGTATGACTCAATTAAAAAGGGAAATCAGGCCAAATGCTGCTTACAGTGACATTTGTCACAAAAGATCTACAAAAATTAAGAGGAAAATATGGGTAATTATATACTAAAGGTATTAACCACTTAAACAGAGTATAGCTGTAGAATTTTAGCAATAAAAAACAAAAAAATTAAAACCAAACATCACTAAAAGATAAAGAGGGTCATCGCTTTACAATGATAAAAGGAAGTTACTGTGATTCTAAATATTTGTGCACTTAGTAATATAGCCTCAAATATAAAACAAAAGTAGACAGAAGTACATATATCAATAATCAGAGTTAAAGACTAACAAACTTGTTAGTAAACAAAAACATATTTAAATAAGACAATTAACATATCTGATCTAACAAACGAATATTGTATATTATACTGTCACCACAAAAGAAGAACATACATCATCTCCAAGAAAGCATGTAAACTTGATGAAAATTAACATCCTTACAATTCATATGGCAATTCTGTACAAATGTAAAGCATTTTATCAAAGATATTATATTCTTAGATACCAATGCATTCAATTAAGCAATTGATAAAAAGGATAACTAAAGGTAAATTAAATTTTCTCCATGTGTTAGGAAAGTTCAAAAAACACTTGACTATAACCTATTATGGATATCTGAAATTTCTTAGAACTGAATAATATTGAAGATATACTTTTTAACCTTAAGGGATTTTGTCATGTCAGAATAATTCTGAGATAAAATAAAGACTGAAAATCAATGCAATGAAAATTGAAATTTTTTTTTAAAAATGAGAAGAAGACACATCAGGAACAAGAAAGCAATAAAAACAAACAAACAGAAAATAAAGAAATAGAAAACAAGCATTAAGTACATTCAGGAAAGTCAAAGCTGGTTCTTGAAAAAGGCTAAGATTAAACTGGCAAAATTGTTCAAGAAAAAAAGAGACACTTAAACAATATTGGAAATTTAAAAACAGCAATGTTAAGAAAGAGAGGGTAGAGATATTATAACAAATTTTGTGCAAAAAACTAAAGAGAAATGAACAAATTTATAGAAAAATACCAAGAACCAAAATGATTCAAGAATATATCAAAATTTTAAATTATTCTATTGATAAATACAATTATTTTCATAAAAATACAGCAGGAACAAGTATTTTTATAGGAAAGTTGTAAAAAACATTCAAGGAGTAGATATCAATTTTAACTAAACTATTTTTAATTGTGGTAAGCTGTGCATAACATAACATTTACCATCTTAACCATATTTAAGGTATCGTGTCAAGTACATTCACGTTGTTGTGCAACCCGTCTCCAGTACTCTTTTTCTCTTGTAAAAATGAAACTCCATACCAATTAAACAATAACTCCTCATGCTCCCCTTTCCCCAGGCGCTGGCAACCATCCTTCTACTTTCTGTCTCTGAATTTCACTACTCTAGTTATCTCATGAAAAGTAGAATCACACAGTATTTGTCCTTATGCATCTGGCTTATTTCACTTAGCATAGTGTTCTCAAGCTTCAAACATGTTGTAGCATGTGTCCGATTTTCCTTCCTTTTTAAGGCTGAATAATATTCCACTGTATGTATACACTGTACCACATTTTGGTTATCCATTTATCCATCCATTGATGCCTGAGTTGCTTCCACCTTTTGCCTATTGTAAATAATGCTGCTTTTAACACAAGTGTAAAAATATCTCTTTGAGACCCTCTTTCAATTCTTTTTGGTATATATCCATAAGTGGAACTACTGGATGATATAGTCATTCTATTTTTAATTTTTTGAGAAACTGTCATACTGTTTTCTATAGTGACTGCACCATTGCACATTCCTACCAGCAATACATAGGGGTCCAATTTGTCTACATTATTATCAACCCTTGTTATTTTCTGGGTTTTTTGTTTGTTTGTTTGATGGTAGCGATCCTAATGGGTATGAGGTAATATCCCACTGTAGCTTTGATTTGTAATATCATATATATGATTTGCAAATATTTTCTCTCATTCCATAGGTTGCCTTTTCACTCTGTTGATTGTGTCCCTTGATGTATCATAACTATTTTAAAAGAATGAGGAAATGGAGAATTCTTTCCGATTTATGTAATGAGGATAGTATGAGGATCATATCACTTTATTTCAAAAATTAGACAGAAACAACATAAGAAAAAAAACTGTATAAGAAAAAAAGTATAAGCACTATATATACACACACACACACAAGTTGAATCCAGCATGTATTAAGACATAAGAAATTGTGATAAATATGCTTTATTCCAGGAAAGAATATCCTAGATATTACTTCTGTGGATATTAAAATATATCGTCACATCATATAACAGAAAAAAATGGAAAACCTATGTAATCATATGAATTGGTGCAGAAAGTAATATTAGAGAAAATTTTATAATCATTCATAATGAAAATAAAACACAAAAAATGCCTGTATCAATAAACATAAAGGACTTTTCTTAACTTGATAAAATTTACTACTCTCCAACAGCCTATACCAACCATTATTTTCAATATTTAAAATATTAAAATTATTCTTATCAAAGTAAATAACAAGCAGTGATGCCTACTAGCATCGTGTCTATCTATGTAATACTAGAGGTACTAGCCTGTACAATAAGAGAGGAAAAAAAATCTATGTGAAGGGGGAGGTAAATGACATAAAGATGTAATAATTTTCTGATAAGACTGTTGATGTAAAAAGTCAAAAGAATATATAAATAGAAAGTTAAAATAATTGCAAATTTTACGTAAGTTAACAGCTATAAGATTAGTATATAAAAGTTAACTGCATTCATATATGCCAGTAAAAAATGTGCAGGAAGGGTAATTTAAATAAAATATATAATTTATAGGCACTTGTGTTGCTTCCACATCTTGGCTATTGTGAATAATGCTGAGATGAACATAAGGGTGTATATACCTAACAGAATTGTTGATTTCATGTTTTTTGGATAAATACCCAGTAGTGGGATAGCTGGATGGTATGGTATTTCTATTTTTAATTTTTTGAGAAATCTCCATACTGTTTTCCATAGTGGTTACACTACTTTGTACTCCCACCAGCAGTATATGAGGGTTCCTTTTTCTCCACATCCTCTCCAACACTTGATATATCTTGTCTTCTTAATTATAGTCATTTTGACAAATGTGAGTTGATATCTCATTGTAGTTTTGATTTGCATTTCCCTAATAATTGGTGATGTTGAACATCTTTTTGTGTGCCTATTGATCATCTGTATATCTTCTTTGGAAAAATGTCAGTTCATATCCTCTGTCTATTAATGGATGAATGGATAAAGAAGATGTGCTATATATATACAATGGAATACTACTCATTCATAAAAAAAGACAAAATTGTGCCATTTGCAACAACATGGATGGACCTTGAGGGTATTATGCTGAGTGAAATAAGTTAGACAGAGAAAGACATATACTGTATGAATTTCACTCATATGTGGAAGACAAACAAATCAACACATAGATAAGGAGAATAGACTAGTGGTTACCAGAGAAGAAGGGGGTGGGGGAGGGCAAAAGGGTTTTGGGGAACATACGTATCGTGATAGATAAAAATTGGATTGTTGGTGGTGAACACAAAGCACTCTATACAGAAACCGAAATATAGTGATGTACACCCAAAATTTACACAATGTTGTAAGCTAATACGACCTCAATAAAATAAATTTTAAAATATATGAGTTTCATTTTGGGAAAAATGTGCATTCTAACTAATATATATTCTAAATAAATGTTTTTCCAAATAATTATATTATATTGGATGGAGACATAAGGGTACTGTTTGTTCTTTTTTAAAATCAATATTAGAATTTTGGCTAATTGGTGTCTGTGTAAATGGATGGGTTTTATTAAATAAGTCAATGATTCGGTAAAAAAAAAATTTATAGTAAAAAATTTTGATGTAGGAAAATTTAACAAAATGTGTGCAATAATTTCATTAGAAAATTATAAAAATTCTAAAAGATGTTGAAGAAGTAAATAAATAGACATACAATGGGTAGGGATGTGGAAAATAAATATTAATGATGTTAAGACACTTCATATTTATTTAAAGTTTCAAAGAAATTATAAACAATATCTCAAAACAGTTTTTAAGTAAACAAGTCATTTTAAATATTTTTTTCTTTTTCGCTAACTTTAGATATAATTGAAATACAATAAACTGCACATATTTAAAGTGTACAAATTGATAAGTTTTGACAAACGTGTATAGCAATGAATCAATCACCACAGTTAAAATAGCATACATTTCAATTGCCTCTAAAAGTTCTTCATGCCTCTTTGTAATCATCACTCCCTTCTATATGCAGGAAACCACTGATGTACTTTGTGTCACTATAAATTACTATACTAATTTTAGACGTTTTTATAAACAGTATCACTCAATACGTGTTCTTCATTTGTCTGGCTTCTTTCACTAAAGTACAATTATTTTGAGATCCATCCATGTTGTTCCGTGTATCACTAGTTTCTTCCTTTATATCGCTTAGTAATATTCTATCGTATGGATATAACACAATGTGTTTATCCAGTTACATGTTGATGGAAATTTGAGTTGTTTCCAGTTTGGGGCTATTTATAAATAAAGCTGCTATAAACATTCATGTGCAAGTATTTGTATGTACATGTTTTTATTTATTTGGGGCATACACCTAGGGCTGGAATTGCTGATCATATGGTCTTATGGTGGGTACGTAATTAACTTTTTAAGAAACTGCCAAAATGCTTTATGAAATATAAAATCACTTTATAAAAGGTGATTATAAAATTTTACAGTCCCACTAGCAGCTATGAGAATTCCAGTTGCTTCACATCCTTACCAACATGAGGTATGGTCACTTTGCTCTTTAATTTTAGCCATTCTAATGTGTGTATAGTGATATCTCATTATAGTTTTAATTTGCATTTTCTAATAACTAATGTTATTGTGAATCCTTTCATGTGCTTATTAGCCATTTGTATATTTGTTGTTCATCGTCTACCAAATATTTTGTCATTTTTAAAAAATAGTAGATTGTTCATCTCTTATTGTTTCTAAGAGTTATTTATATCTCCTAGATACAAGTTCTTTTTCTGACATATGTGTTGTCAATGTTTTCTCCCAATATGTGCCTTGCATTTTTGTTTTTTTTAATGGTGTCTTTTAAATAGCAAAATTTTCTAATTTTGGTGAAGTATAATTTATCAGGTAAAAAAAAAAAGGTAAAAATTTCAACATAAGCCAATCAATTCCAAAATCTTATTGGTTTAACACAGCAAAAGTTTATTTCTTACTCACATTACATAATTAGTTTGGATTGGCTAAGGAATTTGCTCACTGCACTTACTCAAAGATTCAGACTGCAGGAGCTTCACCTTGACATATTTAACCATTATCCCTTCAGCATGGGTATGGGAGGATTTCAAATCATTTACTTGCTCTTTGAACTTTCTCTATGAAGTAATACAAATTGTTTCTACGCCTAGTTCATTGCTCAAAGCAAGTTACATGGCCATACTTAATTTTAAACAATCTAGAAAATTTCGATATATGTATATTCCATAGTATGGAGGTCACTATGTTATTTCATATATGAAATATATATTTCTCATATAACATATGAGAAAAAGGTACCATTGATCTCCATTTACAGGGCTATATGCTGTGCCTTAAACCTTCCAGCAAAATGGCCTTGACCTCTGGGCTATAACTATTTGGAACATTGCCCTTCACCCTTGAATAAGAGCTCTCTCTATCATACAGACACACACATATATAATATATATTATATAAATCAGTAAGAACAAGAAAAAGAGCACAACAGAAAAAATGGGCAAGGGAAAAGATAGCATTTAACAAAATTGGAAATTTAAATGGCCTATAAACAAGTAAGAACACATTCATCCTTTTCAGTAATTTATATCAAAGCTACAATGTGATACCATTCACACTTAACAGATGGACAAAAATTTACAACATAGAATTATATCAGAGGTTTCCAAGGATATAGAGCAATGGGAAGGTGGCAGAGTAAATTGGTGCCATTTTGAATAAGTGCTTAACCTAGGTCACAGCAACTTTGTTCCCAAGTACACAGGCTAGAAAAACTCTTGCACGTGTGAACCATGAGACATCTAAAGGAATGTTTACAGCAACAATGTTCACTGCAGCACAATTTGGAAACTACTCAAATGTATATCCACAGAATAACAGCTAAATAAATTATGATACTTTCATACAATTGATTACAATATTGCAGTGAAAAAGCGACTTTAGCAACTAGTATCAACATGAATAAATTTCTGAAATATAATTGTGAGTAGGAAATGTAATTTGAAATAGTGTATATACAGTGTGATTCCACAAATAACAAAATTTTTAAAAAATAAAACTAAGTAATACTTCATTTAAGAATATGTAACAAAAAATCCATTTCTTTAAAAGCAAGAATGCATAAAATTCAGGATAGTGGTTACATACACAGTGGATGTTAGAATCAAGGCATGTGGAGGCTGGAGATTTAAATACACTGATAACATGCTATCCCTTACCTGGGTAGTGTTTACGTGGATTACAGATTTGATTATACATTAATTCTATATTCAGATTATGTATACTTCTTTGTATATATGAAATATTTAACAATGATTTTAAAGAAAGAAATGTAAAATAAACATGCTCGTGCCTTAAATCTTCCAACAATATAGACTTGATTTCTGAGTTGTAAATATTTGGATCTTTGTCCTTCACTCTGAGAGAAGAGCTGACATGGTGCAGGAAAGGACACTGCACTGGAAATCAGGAGAGGTGAGCTCTGCAGTGGTCAGAGCCTCTGAAGCGAATTTCCTATATTACATCAAGGAAATGGTTTAACTCCTATGGTTTTCCTTATTTGCAAAATGAAGGAAAATGAATAAGGTGATTTTTAAGGACATTCCTGCTATGTCACATGACTGAACATGTTTTCCTGAAGGAAATGGAGATAAAGTATTCTGAGAATCACAGAAAAGGCACACACTTCCCCTTTTCCATTTGCTGAAGCTTGCATAGTTTGGAGATCACAATGTTATTTCACATATGACACAACATATGTGAAGAAGGTATTATTGATCTCCATATTGAGCTATATGTTGGCTTAAACATAATTATAAACTCAATAAGTGTCCTAGCTGGACATCCAATTCAGATTATTCACCAGCTGCACTCTTAATTTTTTTTTTTTTGATGAGGAAGATTAGCCCTGAGCTAACATCTGTTGCCAATCCTCCTCTTTTTTTTTTTTTTTTTTTGCTAAGGAAGATTGGCCCTGGGCTAACATCCATGCCCATCTTCCTCTACTTTACACGTGGCTTGTGACAGCATGGCTTGATAAGCAGTGCACAGCTCCGCGCCAGGGATCCGAACTCGTGAACCCTGGGCCACCAAAGCAGAGTGTGCAAACTTAACCACTATGCCACCGTGCTGGCCCCCCACTTAATATTTTTTGACTACACAAAAGTGTTGTAGTTCTTTATTTATAACCCCAAACAAGAAGTACTAGCATTTCAGAAGGAAAATTACCAAAACATGGAAGGAATGTTTCATAAGTAGAAGGAAAAGAGCTTACGACTTAACTAGGGGGCTGTGAGAAAAAGGATGGGCATCAAAATAGATTAATCAAGAGCTTATTATATTTGACGCATTATGCTAAGCGTTGACTAATGTTATCTCACTTAATCTACATAACAGTTTTAAGGGTGGCTATTTTTATCATTTATATTCTATGAGGCAGGAACTGAGGATTTGAGAGGTGATTTCCCTTGAGTTTGAGACTGACAGCATAACACAAATCTAGCCTAATTCAGACACCACACTCAGTTAGCTCACAGAACTAATTTTAACCAACCCACCCTTGAAACCAAATTTATAAAAAATGCCAAAATGATTTAGATGAATGGATGGCAATCCATAGAGTATGATTAAATGTAAAAAGACGATTTGAGTTTTTAATCATGGAGGATAAATCTGTCCTCAATAATTGCTCTTCAGTAAACCTATATGAGAAGAGTCTGTGATGTCTGTTCTGCTTAACTAGCTGCAGTGGTCTTGGGCTCAGACAGCCAGTAGACTCATGGAACTCCACAAACTTCATCCAGCCCCAGTGATGCATAGAACAGCATAGCATAGTGAGCATTCCTCACCTGGCAGTCACATGTCACGAGAGATGAAGCAGAGTGTTTGTGTGCAAATCACCTCCTGCTGGAGATGTCATCAGTTATGGGGTTGTTTACAGCAACAATGTTCACTGCAGTACAATTTGGAAACTACTCACATGTGTACCATGTCTGGTCCAACATGGCTGCCCTAGCCCCAGAGTTACATAACCACAGAGTTTAATCATCCAGTCTATGCTTTCTGCATTCTTGTATACCAAACTCCCAGGAAAAATAATCTGATTGGCCCAATCTGGTTAGATGCACAGTCATTCAATAACAGAGGTGGGGTCACGTGTCCTATGTGGGTGTCACAGTTCCTGTGTGCCACTGAGTAGGGGTGGTGGTAATGGACTCTTTTTCAGCGGAGGAGGGACAGCATGCAGGGTACACAGTGGTGTCTTAACCAACATTTATGAAACATTAGCATTATCACATTCTATTTAATTGCCATTTATATGTCTTTCTCACTAATTTATGTGTTCTCTAAAGTTAGAAATGATGTATTTCATGTTTCAGATAGGATTTCTTCTCATCTTAACATTTTCTTTCAGACTTGCCACCATTAAGCTAATTCCTTAAGTAGAGTGGTTTGGGATTAACTTCAAAACTTTCTTTTATCCCTTACATAAATTCTTACATTGAGTCTTGTTGTATCTTCTTCCCAAGGGCATTTGTTATTCATTTTTTCATTCATATTTCTCATGTCATTTCCTACTACTGATATGATCACCTCACATTTGCATACCCTCAACAGCCTTGTAATTAATCTCTGTAACTTGAGCATCTTGCTGCTCTTAATCCATGCCTTGTTACCAGTGGAAGAAAAGCAATTTAGATATTGTATTTGACAAGGTAATTTACAGCAGAATGACCGTAGATTCAGACAAGGCCAAGAGATGTGGGGACTGAGGCTCTGAGTTCAGTAAATCACTGAGCACCAGAGCACCATAATGGCTGACATGGATTCAAGCACATCTGGTCTGACTTTAGAGGAGCCTGTGGAAAGAGCTTGGGAATTTTGGCCAGATGGGCATGACTTTTAATATCACCACCTACATTCTAAACAAGTTACTTAACATCTCTTAATAATTGTTGTTTCTGTAAAGTTGATATTGTAATGCCTGTCTTCTAAAATTGTTTTGAAGATTAATATTAATGTTAACATATTGCCTGGCACTGGGAGATGTTTAATGAATAATTTTGTTGCATATTTCAGTTACATGGAATGGCATTCTGGTCCTTATTGAACTAATAATCAATATCTTTAATTTTGCAGTGTATCATAAACATGCAAACACTTTTACAAATCTGTGCATAAAGCAAGAAAGATGATTAGCAGACATTTGGGACTGTCCAGAAGGACTAAATGTCCTGCGAGGAGAAAGATATTTAAATCCATTTTCCTAATAAATCAAGGTTCATTGATGATAAGGGTCACCCATCACCTAATACATGAGTATCTATATTTTCTCCCCAACTTCATCAAACTTCTATTGATGGCAGAAGAATCTTTTTTTTTTTTTTTAGATTCAACTTGGCTTTATTTTTATTTTATTTTATTTTTTTTTTAATTTTTTGTTTATTGCAGTAACATTGGTTTGTATATTCGGTACATGTGTGTGGTGATGGGTTGTAATTAGTATTTTGGTGGTGAACATGATGTAATCTATGCAGAAATAGAAGTACAGTGATGTACACCTGAAATTTTTACAATGGAATCTTTTTTTCTTTATCATCAAAGATACGTGTCAATGATAGATTAAGCTATAAGACACAGTACTTAAAAGCATGAATTTTCAAAGCCTCCTTTCTGATCATGGGCACATTTAATTAACTTCTCCAGACTTCAGTTTTCTTATCAGTAAAAAGGGGATAATAACACCAATTTCCTTGGTTTGATGTAAAAATAAATAATGTATAATATTAAGAATACTTAGCATATAGGAAACATAAAGCAAATAGGTCGTATGGTATAAATGAGCAAGAAATAGTTAAGTAATATCAAATGTATGTCAACCCATTCCCAATTTAATTAAACCTAGACTCAAATGTTCTACCTTGGAAATTGAAATCTTTTTTGGTATTCCTTTGGAAATTTCAACATGAAACAAAAAAGAAGGAAAATGTTGAGTTAATTTTCTATCAGAACTGTAGCACAGGAAAAAATTATTTCATTTAATTATCCGAAGGTTCTTAGAGATACATAAACTGATATAAGATCTTTATAGGTACATTGCATCATTGCATGGATGTTTATTATAGATGGAAAAGAGAAAGAATTTGGTACCAAATGAAGTCCTGTATAAATCCCATAATTCCCTCAGTTACATAGTTGGACTTTGAGAATCAAAGAGGGAATTAGAATTGTTTTTCTGAATTTCATGATTATTGTCATCACTATGCCTATCGTCCTTCTGTTTAATGATGTTAAGATGACTTGGATGATAAAGAATTTGTATGGACCTGAAGTAGAATTTATATTAATATTAGCTTAAGAGATTTACTTATAAAATCTATATTTTATATAAAATTACAGGGGAAATTCTTAACCTGATTCAGAAATCAAGCTATCTTCAAATAAATTAAGTTCACAGCAATCATTTGTAAATGACTTATAAATAAATCCATTTTGATAATTTCCAATAAATTTATATACTCATAAAACTAAGCAGAGCAGGGCCATGCTTCTAGTATTTCCTTAAAATAATCTATATTAAACAACAAAAAATATAAGATGCCATTCAGATGCATCACATATTTACAAGACGACTCTAAAGTTCCCTGATTTGACAAACTATAATTTAATCAATAGCAAATCTCACTTTCCATCTGAGTTTTTGCTTAGCTAATCTATGATGAGTTATTTTTTAATTGAAGTAAAATCCATATACCATAAAAGTAACCATTTTATAGCATACAATTCAGTGGCATCAAGTACATTCACGATGTTGTACAACCAACATCTACTTCTAGTTCCAAAACATTTTCATCACCAAAAGGAAAACTCCATAAGTGTAAGGCAATTACTTCCCATTCTACCCTCTTCCTTGCCCCTGGCAACCACCAATATGCTTTCTGTCTCCATGGATTTACCTATTCTGGATAATCTATGTAACTGGAATTATACATTATGTGACATTTTGTGCCTGACTTTTTTCAATTAGCATAATGAGGTTGAAGTTCATCCATGTTGTTGCATGTAGCAGTACTTCACTCATTTTTGTGACTGAATAATATTCCATCGTACATACATACAACAATTTGTTTATCCATTTATCCTTTGATGGGCATTAGGTAATTTCCACCTTTGGCTCTTGAGGATAGAACTACTAGGAATATTGTGTACACGTATTTGTTTGAGTACCTGTTTTCTTTCTTTTTTTTTTTTTTTGGATGTATATCTGGAAGTGGGATTGCTGGGTCATATGGTAATTCTATGTTTAATCTTTTGTAATTGGACTTTATTCTTTTTTTTTTTTTAAAGATTTTATTTATTCAGTTTTTTCCCCCCAAAGCCCCAGTAGATAGTTGTATGTCATAGGTTCACATCCTTCTAGTTGCTGTACGTGGGACTCGGCCTCACGTTGGACGGAGAAGTGGTGCCTCGGGGCGCTCCCGGGATCCGAACCCGGGCCGCCAGCATCAGAGCGCGCGCACTTAACCGCTAAGCCACGGAGCCGGCCCTGGACTTTATTCTTTATAGCAGTCGTAGGTTCACAGCAAAATTGAGCACAAAGCAGCGAGTTTCCGTATACTCACCACCCCCAGACAAGCACAGCGTCCCCCACTATGAACATCTTGCACCAGGGTGGTACATTTGTACAATTGAAAACCTACATTGACACATGATTATCACCCCAAGTCCATAATTACATTAGGTTTCAGTCTTGGTGTTGTAATCTATGGGTTTTGATAAATGTATGTGACATGTATCCACAATCATAATATCATACGGAATAGTTTCACTGCCCTAAATATCCTCTGGGCTCTGCCTATTCATCTCTCCTTCCTCCCTATGTTTAACGTTTTGAGAAACCACCAAACTGTTTTCCACAGTGCTTGAACCATTTCCGTCAGTGTACAAGGGCTCCAATATCTCCACATCCACAACAACACTTGCTATTTTCTGGTTGTTTATAGCCATCATAGAGTACACGAAATGGTATCTCATTTCCCTAATGCCTAAGGATATTGAACTTCTTTTCATGTGCTTGTTAAGCATTTGTATATATTTGGGGTGGGGGGAGAAATGTTTATTCAAGTCCTTTGCAAATATTTAGTTGAGGTTTTTGTCTTTTTTGTTTTTGAGCTGTGCAAGTTATTTATGTATTCTGGATACTAGACCCTCACAATATATATGACTTGCAAGTATTTTCTCCGTATCTGTGAGAGGTCTTTTCAATTTCTTGATAGTGTTCTTTGATGCACAAAATTTTTAATTTTGATGAAGTCCAATTTATCTATGTTTTCTTCTGTTGCTTGTGCTTTTGGTGTCCCATCTAAGAGTCATTGCCAAATCCAAGATTGTGAAGACTTACCTCTATGGATCCTTCTAACAGTTTTATAATTTTAGCTATTCTATTTAGGTCCTTGATTGATTTTAAGATAGTTTTTTATATGATGTGAAGTAGGGATCCAACTTCATTCTTTTGCATATGCATATCCAGTTGTCCCAACACCATTAGTTGAAGGGACTATTCTTTCCCCGTTGAATAGGGTTGGCATTCTTGTCAAAAATCAATTCACCATAAATATATAGGTTGATTTCTTTTTCAATACAGTTTTGACTATCCAGAATATCTTGCAATTCCATAAGAATTTGAGGAACAGTTTTTCTATTTCTGCAAAAATGTAATTGGAATTTTGATACGGGTTGAATTGAATCTGTAGATTCTTTTGGAAGAATTGCCATCTTAACAATATTATATCTTCCAACCCATGAACTTGGAATGTCTGTTTATTTATTTAGTTCATCTTTAATTTCTTTCAGCAATATTTTGTAGTTTCCAATGTACCTATCTTTAATATTCTTGGTTAGTGTTATTCCTGGGTATTTTATTCATATGAATGTTATTGTTAATTAAATCATTTCCTTGTTTGGATTGTTTATTGCTGGTGTATAAAAACACAACTGGTTTGCATTTGCTGATCTTGTACCTTGCAACATTGCTGAATTACTTTATTAGCTCTATTAATTGTGTGTGTGTGTGTGTAGTCCTTAAGATTTTTCTTCATATAAGATCATGTCATCTGTAAATAGTGATAGTTTTACTTTTTCTTTTACAGTTGGATGGCTTTAACTCATTTTTCTTGCCTAATTACTCAGGCTAGACCTTCCAATAAAATTTTGAATAACAGTGTTGAAAACAGGTGTACTTGCCTTGTTCTTGATCTTAGGACAAAAGCTTTTAATCTTTCACCATCGAGTAAGGAGTGTGTTGTTAGCTGTGAGTTTTTCATAAATGCCCTTTATCATGTTTGGGAAGTTCCTTTCTATTCCTTGTTTTATAAGTGAACTTTGTCAGATGCTTTCTCAAAATCAAATGACATGATCTTGTGGGTTTTTTTCCCACTTTATTCTGGTAATGTGGTATATTTTGGTATATCTTCTTATGTTGAAACACTTTTGCATTCCTGGGATAAATCCCACTTGATCATAATCTTTTTAGGATGTATAATTTACTATATATAATTTGTATAATCATTTTAGTAGGCTGTTGGATTTGTTATGCTAATATTTTGTTTAGAATTTTTACGTCTATATCAATAAGGGATATGAGTCTGTAGTTTTATTTTCTTGTAGTGTCTTTGTCTGGCTTTGGTATCAGGGTAATGCTAGATTCATAGAATGAGTTGGAAAGTATTCCTTCATCTTGTACTTTTTGGAAGATTTTGAGAAGGATTAGTATTTGTTCTTTAAATATTTGTTAGACTTCACCAGTGAAGCCATCTGACTCTGGATTTTCCTTTGTTGGGAGGCTTTTTATGCCTGATTTGATCTCTGTACTTGCAGGTCTATTCAGATTTTCTATTTCTTCTTGAGTCAGTTTTTGTAATTTGTGTGTTCTAGGAATTTGCCTATTTCATCTAGGTTTTCTCATTGGTTTGCATACAATTGTTTATAGTATTCTCTTAAAATCCATTTAGTTTATATAAGGTTGGTAATAATGTGCTCACTTGCATGTCTGATTTTGGTGATTTGAGTCTTCTCTCTCATCTTTCTTAGTCAGTCTATCTAAACCTTTGTCAATTTTGTTGATCTTTTCTGCGAAATGACTTTTTGTTTTGTTGATTCCCCCTATTGTTTTTGTATTTCATCTGTCTCTACTTTTAATCTTTATTATTGCCTTCCTTCTTCTAGTTTTGGTTAGTTTGCTGTTCATTTTTTATTTCCTTAAAGTGCAGTTAGGTTATTGATTTGAGATTTTTCTTCTTTCTTAATGTAGTTATAAATTTCTCTCAGAGCACTGCTTTTAACATATCTCACGAATTTTGGTAAGTTTTGTTTTCATTTACGTTTATGTGGAAGTATTTTCTAATTTCCTTGTGATTTTTACTTTGTTCCATTGGTTGTCTAAGACTGTGTTAATTTCCACATATTTGTGAACTTTCCAGTTTTTACTGTTATTCATTTCTATCTTCATTCCATTGTGGTTGGAGAAGAGAGTTTTATGATTTAAATATTTTAAAATTTATTGGTACTTGTTTTATGATCTAGCATATCGTCTATCCTGGAGAATGTTCAATGTGATCTTAAAAAGAATGTGTGTTCTATTATTGGGTGGGTGCTTTATATAAGTCTATGTACTCTAGTTTATTAATATTGTTGTTTCAGTCCTCTATTTCCTTAATCATCTTCTATCTGATTGTTGTATCCATTATTGAAAGTGAGGTATTGAAGTCTCACTCTGTTATTTTAGATCTGTCTATTTCTCTCTTCATTTTGTCAGTGTTGGTTTCATATATTTTGTTGCTGTGATGTTTGTTATGTATATGTTTATAATTGTCATATCATCTTAATGAATTGACTCTTTCATCAATGTTTAAACTCCTTTTTTTCTCTTGTAACATGTTTTTACTTAACATCATTTTGTCTGATATTAGTATAGTGATCCCAGTTCCCTTTTGTTTACTGTTTGTACAGAATATCTTTTCTAATTCTTCATTTTCAATCTGTGTCTTTGGATTTAAGTCAGTCTCTGTTAGCATATAATTGGATCATATTACTTTCTCCATTGTGTCATTCTTGTCTTTTAAACAATGAGTTTAATCCATTTACACTTAATGTGATCACCGATAAAGAAGTACTTACTTCTGTCATTTTACTCTGTTTTCAATAAATTTTGCTTCTTTTTCGCCCTGAATCCTCCAACACTGCACTGTTTTGTGTTTCAAAGATTTTTTCAGCCTACCTTTTTTATTCCATTTTCATTTCCTTTTGTGTATATATATACACAAATATACATATATACGGTACATATATACAGTATATATAGAATTATGTATATAAAATGTATATATATCTCTATTTTAGTTGTTTTCTTAATAGTTACCCCAATGACTGCAATTAGCATCTCACATTTGTAAAAATCTATGAATTGATACCAATTTAGCTTCAATAACATACAAAAACTCTAGTTATATAAACTTCTAATCCTCTTTATGTGGTTATTGTCAAAAATTATATCCTTATATATTGTGTGCTGGCTAACATAGACATAATTTTTTTATGCATTTATCTTTTAAACTCATAGAAATACAAAAAATAATTACAAACCAAAAGTACCATAGTGCTGATGTTTATATTAACTTACGTAATTACTGTTACTGGAGTTCTTTATTTCTTCACATGCCTTTGAGTTACCATTCAGTGTTTTGTCATGTCATTTTGAAGGACTTCCTTTAATATTTCACGTAGGGCAAGTAGTCTAGCAATGGTCTTATTCAGATTTTTTTTTTAAATCTGGGAATGTCTTAATTTATTCTTCATTCTTGGTGTTCAGTCTTATTGGATATAGAATTCTTTTTTTTCTTTTTGTGAGGAAGATTAGCTCTGAGCTAACATCCATCACCAATCTTCCTCTTTTGGCTGAGGAGGATTGGCCCTGGGCTAACATCCGTGCCCCTCTTCCTCTGCTTTATATGGGACGCTGCCACAGCATGGCTTGACAAGCGATGTGTTGGTGCACACCTGGGATCTGAACCTGCGAAACCCGCAAGCCACCGCAGTAGAGCATGTGCACTTAACCGCTATGCCACCAGGCCGGCCCCTGGATAGAGAATTCTTGATTGAATTTATTTTTCCTTTCAGCACTTTAAATATGTCGTTCTGGCCTCCATGGTTTCTGATGAGAAATTGGCTTTTAATTACACTGAAGGTCCCTTGTACATGATGTGTCACTTCTCTCTTGCTGCAACATTCTTCCTTTGTCTTCACCTTTCTACAGTTTGGTTATAATATGGCTTGGTATGGATTTATTTAATTTATCATGTTTGGCATTCATTAAGTTTTTTGGATGTATAGATTCATGTGTTTCCTTAAATTTGAGAAGTTTCCTGCCACTATTTCTTGATATATATTTTTCTAGCCTTTCTCTTCTCTTTTCTTGGATTTTATGTGTATATTGGTCCATATTATGTTTTCCCACAGGCTCTGTTCATTCTTCTTCACTATTTTTTTATTGCTGGTCCTTCAAATTCACAAATTTCTTCTTCTGCCTGATCAAATCTATTGTTGATATCATCTAGTGATGTTTTCATTTCAGCTACTGTACTTTTCATTTCCAGAATTTCTATTTGGTTTCTTTTTATAATTTCTACTTTTTATTGATATTTTCTAGTTGTTGATATACCATTCTCCTGGTTTCTTTAGTTATTTGTTCACAGTTTAATTAAGCAATTTGGGCACTTTATTTTTTATTGTGGCAAAATATACATAACATAAAATTTGCCAATTTTAAATGTTCAACTCAGTGGCATTAAGTACATGTACGTTGTTGTGCAACCAACATCACCAACCATCTCCAGAACTTTTTTTGTTCCCAAACTGAAACTTTGAACCCATTAAACAATAAATTCATACTTCCTTCACCAAGATCCTGGAGCCCATCATTGTTAATTTCTATCTCTATGAATTTGACTATTCTAGGTTCTTCATTTAACTAGAACCATACAATATTTGTCCTTTTGTGACCGGCTTATTTCACTTAGCATAATGTTGTCAAAGATTGTCCATGTCATAGTGTCTGTCAGAATTGCCTTCCTTTAAAGGCTGGATAATATTCCTTGGTATGTATAGCCACATTTTGGTTATCCATTCATATATCAATGGACATTTGGGATTTTTCCACCGTCAGAGTGATTGTGAATAATGCTACTATGAACATAAGATAAGTGTATAGATATCTTTTTGAGTCCCTGCTGTCAAATCTTTGGGTATACACCTTGAAGTAGCATTGAGAGATATTATGGTATTTTATGTTTAATTTTTGGAGGAAATTCCATACTGTTTTCCATAGAAGATATGTTATTTTATATTCTCATCAGTAATGCAAAAAGTTTCTAATTTCCCCACAGCCTTATCAACATTTGTCATTTTAAGGTTTTTTTTTTTTCAATAAAATCCATCCTCATGGGTGTAAAGTGATATCTAATTGTTGTTTTGATTTGCATCTGCATGTTAAGTATGTGGAATATGAGATGTTGAGGATTGTTTCATGAGGTTGTTGGCCATTTGTATATTGTCTTTGGAGGAATGTCTAGTCAGGACTTTTGCACATTTTTCAATTGGGTTGTTTATTAATTATTGTTGTTGAGTCATAGGAGTTCTTTATATATTCTTGATATTAATCCCTCATTAGATATATGAATTGCAAATATTTCCTCCCATTTCTTGGATTTCCATTTCACTATGTTGATAGTGTCCTTTTATGCACAAAAATTTTTAATTTTGATGAAGTGTACTTATCTATTTTCTTCTTTTGTTGTCTGTGCTTTTGTTTACATATCCAGGAAATCATCACCAAATCCAATTTCAGAGGATTTTTTCCACTTTGTTTTCTTTAAAAGGTTTATAGTTTTAGCTCTTATATTTAGATATTATTTTTTTTCTTGCCTAATCACTCTTGCTAGAACGTCTAATACTATGTTGATTAGAAATGGTGAAAGCAAGCATTCTTGTCTTATTCCTGATCTTTGGGGAAAAGCTTTCAGTTTTTCAACATTGAGTATAAAACTGTTATCTATGAGTTTTTCATGTATGGCCTTTATTATGCTGAAGAAATGTCCTTCTATTCCTAGTTTGTTGAGTGTTTTTATCAAGAAAGTGAGTTAATTTTTGCTTTATCTGCATCAATTGAGATATTTGTTTTTCTCTTCATTTATGTAGTGTATTATCTCAATTGATTTTCATATGTTGAAGCATTCCAAGAATGTGCATAACATACATGCATTATGATCCCCAAAATATAGTACTAACATTTTTCCTTTAAACAGCAATACAGTCATATCTTTAAAGAAATTGAGAGATGAAAAGAAAATATGTGTGTGCACATACAAAGTGAGGAGAGAGGGAAAGAGAAAGAGAGAGGGAGAAGAAGATACTTTTATATTTATTACGTATTTACCATTTATTTTATTTTTCATTCCTTCTAATAAATCAAGCTTACCATCTGGTAACTGTTTATTCTGAAAAATTCTTTATCTTGAAGAAAATTTTTCAGCATTTCTGGTAATTCTGGTGTGCTAATGATACATTCTGTCACTTTGTCTTTAGTTGAAATATTATCATTTCACCTTCAAACTCAATTTAGTTTTGTTGCATATGGAATTCTGGGTGGACTACTTTACTTTCTCTTTCATCACTTTAAAGACATCATTTGAATATCTGATGGCCCCCATCATTTCTAATGAATAGATAGCCATCATTTGTATGATTTTTCTCCTGTGTGTAATGGTTGGGTTTCCTTGGGCTAGTTTCAAGATATTCTCTTACTCTTTGGATTTGAGCAACTTGACATGAATATGCCTAGATGTAGGTTTATTTTGCTTTTGTTTTCATCATATTTTCCAGTTGGAAGTACATTGATCTTTTTGGATCTTCAAGTTGATGTCTCATTAATGTGGGGCAGTTTTAGAGTATTATTTCTTCAAATATATCTTTTTTCTACTTCATCCTATGATTTTTGTTCTTCTAAGACTCAAATAACTTATATGATCTAATTTGATATTGTCTTAAAGTATTCCGAGGATTTTTTTAAGTCACTGATCTTTTTCATCCCTGTATTTCACATTAGATAATTGCTTTTGATTTATCTTAGTAATAGTGGCTCTCTTTTCACCATCTCCAATATTCTGTTAAATCCACTCAATACATTTTTATTTCGTTTCTTTAGCTTTTCATCTCAGAAATTTCCAATTTGTTTTTTCAAAAATATAAATTTCTAATGCTCTGCTGAGATTCCCTACTTTTTCATTAATTAAACATATATCTTTCTTTAAGTTCTGGAATGTATTTACAACAGCTGCTTTCTAGTTATTATCTGCTAATTACTAATTTGTGTCTTCATGGGGCTGACTTCTATTTCCTTTTTTAAAAACTTACCCTTGAGAATGGGTGATATTTTTGTTTTTTTGCTGATTCTGTAATTTTTTTTTTAATTTTTTGTTTATTGCAGTAACATTGGTTTATAACATTGTATAAATTTCAGGTGTATATCATTATATTTCTATTTCTGCATAGATTACATCATGTTCGTCACCCAAATACTAATTACAACCCATCACCACACACATGTGCCGAATTATCCCTTTCGCCCTCCTCCCTCCCCCCTTCCCCTCTGGTAACCACCAATCCAATCTCTGTCTCTATGTGTTTGTTTATTGTTGTTATTATCTACTACTTAATGAAGGAAATCATACGGTATTTGACCTTCTCCCTCTGACTTATTTCACTTTGCATAACACCCTCCATGTCCATCCATGCAGTCACGAATGGCTGGACTTTATCGTTTCTTATGGCTGAGTAGTATTCCATTGTGTATATATACCACATCTTCTTTATCCATTCGTCCCTTGATGGGCACTTAGGTTGCTTCCAAGTCTTGGCTATTGTGAATAAGGCTGCAATGAACTCAGGGTTGCATGTATCTTTATGCATTGGTGTTTTCAAGTTCTTTCGATAAATACCCAGCAGTGGAATAGCTGGATCATATGGTAGTTCTATCCCTGATTCTCTGAGGAATCTCCAAACTGTTTTCCATAGTGGCTGCACCAGTTTGCACTCCCACCAACAGTGTATGAGAGTTCCCTTCTCTCCACATCCTCTCCAACACATGTTGTTTCCTGTCTTGTTAATTATAGCCATTCTGACGGGCGTGAGGTGATATCTCATTGTAGTTTTGATTTGCATTTCCCTGATAGTCAATGATTTTGAACATCTTTTCATGTGTCTGTTGGCCATCTGTATATCTTCTTTGGAGAAATGTCTGTTCAGGTCTTTTGCCCATTTTTTAATCGGGTTGTTAGTTTTTTTGTTGTTGAGATGCGTGAGTTCTTTATATATTTTGGAGATTAACCCCTTATCAGATGTATGGTTTGCAAATGTCTTTTCCAAATTGTTAGGCTGTCTTTTCGTTTTGTTGATGGTTTCCTTTGCTGTGCAGAAGCTTTTTAGTTTGATGTAGTTCTATTTGTTTATTTTTTCTATTGTTTCCCTTGCCCGGTCAGACATGGTGCTTGAATATATGTTGCTAAGACCTATGTTGAAGAGCATACTGCCTATGTTTTCTTCTAAAAGTTTCATAGTTTCAGGTCTTACATTCAAGTCTTTAATGCATTTGGAGTTAATTTTTGTATATGGTGTAAGGTAAGGGTCTACTTTCATTTTTTTGCATGTGGCTATCCAGTTTTCCCAACACAATTTGTTGAAGAGACTTTCTTTTCTCTATTGTATGTTCTTGGCTCCTTTGTCAAAGATTAGCTGTCCATAGATGTGTGGGTTTATTTCTGGGCTTTTGACTCTATTCCATTGATCTGTGTGTCTGTTTTTGTGCCAGTACCATGCTGTTTTGGTTACTATAGCTTTGTAGTATATTTTGAAATCAGGGAGTGTGATACCTCCAGCTTTGTTCTTTTTTCTCAGGATTCCTTTAGTTATTCGGGGTCTTTTGTTGTTCCATATAAATTTTAGGATTCTTTGCTCTATTTCTATGAAAAATATTGTTGGAACTTTGATAGGGATTGCATTGAATCTATAGATGGTTTTAGGAAGTATGGACATCTTAACTATGTTAATTCTTCCAATCCAAGAGCACGGAATATCTTTCCATTTCTTTGTGTCTTCTTCAGTTTCTTTCAGCAACGTTTATAGTTTTCAATGTACAGCTCTTTCACCTCTTTGGCTAAGTTTATTCCTAAGCATTTTATTCTTTTTGTTGCAATTGTAAATGGGATGGTATTCTTAATTTCTCTTTCTGCTACTTTGTTGTTAGTGTATAGAAATGCAACTGATTTTTGTATGTTGATTTTGTATCCTGCAACTTTACCATATTAGTTTATTACTTCTAAAGTTTTCTGGTGGATTCTTTAGAGTTTTCTATATATAAAATCATGTCATCTGCAAATAATGACAGTTTCACTTCTTCCTTTCCAATGTGGATCCCTTTTATTTATTTCTCTTGCCTGATTGCTCTGGCTAGGACTTCCAGTACTATGTTAAATAGGAGTGGTGACAGTAGGCATCCTTGTCTGGTTCCTGTTCTTAGAGGGATAGCTTTCAATTTTTCACCATTGAGGATGATATTAGCTGTGGGTTTGTCATATATGGTCTTTATTATGTTGAGGTACTTTCCTTCTATCCCCATTTTATTCAGAGTTTTTATCATAAATGGATGCTGTATCTTGTCAAATGCTTTCTCTGCATCTATTGAGATGATCATGTGATTTTTATTCTTCATTTTATTAATGTGGTGTATCACGTTGATTGATTTGCGAATATTAAACCATCCCTGCATACCTGGAATAAATCCCACTTGATCATGGTGTATAATCTTTTAAACATATTATTGTATGCGATTTGCTAGTATTTTGTTGAGGATTTTTGCATCGATGTTCATCAGTGATATTGGCCTGTAATTTTCTTTTTTTGTGTTGTCCTTGTCTGGTTTTGGTATCAGGGTAATGTCAGCTTTGTAGAATGAGTTAGGGAGCTTCCCCCCCTCCTCAATTTTTTGGAAGAGTTTGAGAAGGATAGGTATTATGTCTTCTTTGAATGTTTGGTAGAATTCACCAGGGAAGCCATCTGGTCCTGGACTTTTATTTTGGGGGAGGTTTTGATTACTGTTTCGATTTCCTTACTGGTGATTGGTCTATTCAAATTCTCTACTTCTTCTTGATCCAGTTTTGGAAGGTTGTATGATTCTGAGAATTTATCCATTTCTTCCAGATTGTCGAATTGGTTGGCATACAGCTTTTCATAGTATTCTCTTATATCCTTTTGTATTTCTGAGGTGTCTGTTGTAATTTCTCCTCTTTCATTTCTGATTTTACTTATTTGTGCCTTCTCTCTTTTTTTCTTGGTGAGTCTAGCTAAAGGTTTGCCAAATTTGTTTATCTTTTCAAAGAACCAGCTCTTGGTTTTATTAACTTTTTCTTTTTTTTTTTTTTGGTCTCTATTTCATTTATTTCTGCTCTGATTTTTATTATTTCTCTTCTTCCACTGATTTTGAGCTTTGTTTGCTCTTCTTTTTCCAGTTCCTTTAGGTGCATTGTTAGATTGTTTATTTGATATTTTTCTTGTTTGCTGAGAAGGCCTGTATTGCTATAAACATCCCTCTTAGAACTGCTTTTGCTGTATTCCATAAATTCTGGCATGTTGTATTTTCATTTTCACTTGTCTCCAGGTATTTTTTGATTTCTTCTTTGATTTCTTTGTTGACCCAGTCGTTGTTCAGTAGCATTTTGTTTAATCTCCACGTATTTGTGGCTTTTCTGATTTTCTTCCTATAGTTGATTTCTAGTTTCATACCGTTGTGGTCAGAAAAAATGCTTGGTATTATTTCAATCTTCTTAAATTTATGGGGACTTGTTTTGTGGCCTAATATGTGATCAATCCTGGAGAATGTTCCATGTGCATTTGAAAAGAAAGTGTATTCTTCGGTTTTTGGATGGAATGCTCTGTATATATCTACTAGGTCCATCTGTTCTAGTGTATCATCAACGCCAATGTTTCCTTATTGATCTTCTGTTTGGATGATCTATCCGTTGGTGTAAGTGGAGTGTTAAAGTCCCCTACTATTATTGTGTTACTGTCTATTTCTGTTTTATGTCTGTTAATTGCTTTATATATTTAGCTGCACCTACATTGGGTGCATAGATATTTACAAGTGTTATATCCTCTTGTTGGATTGTTCCTTTGATCATACTGTAATGCTCTTCTTTGTCTCTTTTTACAGTTTTTGTTTTAAAGTCTATTTTGTCTGATATGAGTACTGGTACCCCAGCTTTCTTTTCATTGCCATTTGCATGGAGTATCTTTTTCCATCCCTTCACTTTCAGTTTGTGAGTGTCTTTAGGTCTGAAGTGTGTCTCTTGTGTGCAGCATATATATGGGTCTTGTTTTTTTATCCAATCAGCCACCCTATGCCTTTTAATTGGAGCATTTAGTCCATTGACGTTTAACGCAGCTATTGATAAGTATGTACTTACTGCTATTTTTTAACTTTTTTTTTTTTCTCAGTGTTTTAGTAGTCCTTCTCTGTTCCTTTCTTCTTCTATACAGAATTGATGGTCTCTTTAGTTTGACCTCTGTCTGAAAGCTCTACTCTTTAACTCCCCTCCTCCCTCATTTTTTGTTTTTGATATCATATCCTATTTGTGATCTTCTCTTTTCTCCTTAAATCAGTCCCTTTAACATTTCTTGTAGCACTGGTTTCTTGGTGGCAAACTCCTTTAATTTTTGCTTGTCTGGGAAATTTTTGATCTCTCCTTCCATTTTGAATGATAACCTTGCTGGGTAGAATATTCTTGGCTGTAAGTTTTAGCACTTTAAATATATCATGCCATTCTCTTCTAGCCTGTAAGGTTTCTGCTGAGAAGTCAGCTGATAGCCTTATGGGTTTTCCTTTGTATGTAACTTGACATTCTCTTGCAGCTTTTAGGATTCTCTCTTTATCTTTAGTTCTGGACATTTTGATTATGATATGTCTTAGTGTGGGCCTCTTTGGGTTTATCTTGTTTGGGGCTCTCTGTGTTTCCTGTACCTGGATGTCTGTTTCCTTCCTTAGGTTAGGGAAGTTTTCATCTATTATTTCTTGAAATAGATTCTCTGCCCGCTTGTCTCGCTCTTCTCCTTCCGAGACACCTATAACACGGATGTTAGTGCGCTTGATGTTGTCCCAGAGGTCCCTTAGACTGTCCTCACTCTTTTTAATTCTTTTCTCTTTTACCTGTTCACCTTGGGTAATTTCTTCTAGTCTTTCTTCCAGCTCACAGATCCGTTCTTCTGTATCCTCTACTCTGCTTTTGAGTCCCTCTAGTGAATTTTTCATTTCCAGTATTGTATTCTTCATTTCTGATTGGTTCTTTTTTATGTCTTCCATCTCTCTGTTGACATTCTCACTGAGTTCATCTATTCTTCTCCCCAGATCAGTGAGCATCCTTAACACTCTTTGTTTGAAGTCTCTGTTGGGTAGGTTGCTCATTTCTGTTTCACTTAGTTCCTTTTCTGGGGTTTTGTCCTGTTCCCTTACTTGGATGTATTCCTTTGCCCCCTCATTTTGCCTCTTTCCCTGTGCTTGTGTCTACGTATTAGGTAGGTCAGCTAAGTCTCCTGCTCTTGGGTAGGTGACCTTATTTAAGTGATGGCTTAGGAGGTCTGCAGTGTGCTTCCCTCAGTTCTCAATGTTCCAGGGGCAACCCCTATGTGGGCTATTTGTGTCCTTCTGTTGTGGCCTATTTGCTCTCCCTGTAGGCACCCAGGGAGGCTGACTTATGCTCCTGGCCAGCTGTTGTAATGCTCAGGTGCTTGTAGTTGTTGTGGGCCCTTCAGTCTCTTTATGAAGTGTGGGGAGCCCCAGCACAGTTGGCTGCAAGTTCTAATACCTCATTTGTGTTGCAGTATTTCTTTTAAGTGAGTAGGCCCCCAGCGTGGCAGGTTGTTAGGCTTAGGGCCTTACAATTGCTATAAGCCTCCAGCCTTTAGGTCTCTTGTCAGCTCTGTGAGGATTGCAGCTGGGTGGGGCTGGCCTCAGGCACAGGAGCACCCAATTGTTTCAGGCTTTGGAAGGTGGGGCAAACCCCCTAGGTGGGTCTTTGAGAAACACAAGTCTTCTGCAGCTGACAAGCCCTGCCGCCCACAGGTCCACACACACAGTCAACACAGTCCTGCCCCGTGTGCTCGTCCCGACCTCCTGAAGTGAACCCAGTCTCTCCACAGCGGGAGCCCCACACACACCACCCCACACTCTCCACCTGCTCCTTGTGCATGCCCTGCCCCACTGAAGTTGGCTCAGTTGCCAAGCTACAGAGAATCCAGTCACCAATCTATGCAGACCCACAAGTTGCCTGAGGGCTTGTTGGTTGAGGCCAATCTCTAGGGTGGGCTGCCTGCCCTGGCTGAGCTGGATTAAGTCAGTGCTCTAGTGGGTGGGGCAGACCCTGGGCTAGCAGCCCTCTGGGAGAACTCCAATGGCATCTGTGTCAGTATGCCCACACCGGGCCACAACAATTGCCAACGCCAATGTCCCAGTCCCTAGACAGGTCTCACCTCTCACCAAGATGCACACAGGGCCTATTAGGTGAGTCTCTTTTCACCACAGCACTGTGCACCTTTCTTTCTGGTGATTTTAGGATGCTTTCTGAAACGGGTGAGTTTGCACATGGGCCCTTTAAGAGCAGGTTTTAATTTCTTTGTGAACCAGCTTTTCTGGGGGTACTCCCCACTGTTTTAGTGGCAGGCAAAGTCAGATATTATGACACTCATCTGGATTGTGCTGGGTCCACAAAATGCCCACAGTGGGGGTGCTCCCAGCTCAGGGCCCCACGCCTCCAGGGAGGGCTGTGTACCTGTGGGCTGCTCCCGGGAGGCCGTGAGGTGCTGCTGCTTGTGAAGGCGGCGTTTTTCCTCTCCAGAAGGGAGTTTCTGCCTCTTCTACCTCAGTTAGGATTGTCCTTTGTTGCAGGAGTTCCTCTTATCCAGTTTTCAGTTCTGTCTCAGGGGTAATTTTTCCACGAGTAGTTGTAAATTGGCTGTGTCCGCAGGAGGAGGTGAGTTCAGAGTCTGCCTACGCCGCCATCTTGACTTCCTCCCTGATTCTGTAATTTTTAGTAGCGTACTATACATGTTTTAGAGATTCTATATTTTGTTATCTTTCTCTAATAAGTAATTTTGTGGTTGTTATTGTTCTACAAGGTAATTAATTTGATCTGATTCAAATTACAAACTGTCTTACCTGCAGTGGCCATCAGCTGGAATCCTTCCTTAATTCTTTGACTCTCCAGATGCTTCTTTTTCCTGAGCTGTGTGGGATCATCTCAATATGTGCCTGGTTTAGCAATCACTAAAGGATTAAGGTGGATTTTGTAAATGGAATTTAGGGCTCAACCCCTCTCTGGCTCATTTTCTTCTTGGATTTCCCCCTGACTTTCTCACTGCTCTGAAGGCTTTAAACTCTGTCCTCTGATACTTCACACCAATATAGAAGTGGTTTTCCATAGCCTGTGTCCTCAAGCAAAAGCCACAAAGTTATAAATCTTACCTGCCTAATTTCTTCTTTCAGGAATATATTCCCTTCTATTTTCTTCCTAATTATGGTTAATCTCCAGTTCCATCCAATAGAGCTTTAAAAATTTTTGTCCAGATTTTATAATTGTTATGTATGGGAAACTAACCTAACTTACTCAACATTTACCACTCAGTTGATTTTTAATTTTAATTATGCTTTTAGTTCATTTCTAGTAGTTATATTGGTTATTTTTTCAATCATCTTCTCAAATATTTATAGTTTCTTGTTACAAGTACATTCAGCTCAAAATATTTTTATTATGCATATTTAACAGATCCATACCTGAGGTCCTTATGGTTCTATTTTGGTTTTCCTTTGTGCTGATTCTTTCTCATAGTGTCTCACTTCATTGTAGGAATAGTTACATTTAACAGTACGCTACCTATTTTCTTTTCTTTTTTTCTTTTTTTTTTTTTTTTTGTGAGGGAGTTCAGCCCTGAGCTAACATCCGTGCTAATCCTCCTCTTTGTGCTGAGGAAGATCGGCTCTGAGCTAACATCTATTGCCAATCCTCCTCCTTTTTTTTTTTCCCCCCAAAGCCCCAGTAGATAGTTGTGTGTCATAGCTGCACATCCTTCTTGTTGCTGTATGTGGGATGCGGCCCCAGCATGGCCGGACAAGCAGTGCGTCGGTGCACGCCTGGGATCGGTACCCGGGCCGCCAGCAGCGGAGCGCCCGCACTTAACCTCTAAGCCACCGGGCTGGCCCCCTATTTTCTATTATACTTTTTTGTGATGTGAGTTGAAGTTAGTTTGATCCAGAGAATTTCTCTATTTGCTTCTTCTCAGTGTCTAAGTGGTGCTACTAATTTAGGTTACTGTATATTAAATTCTCAGCTGGGAAGTATTTGAGCCATTAAAGCTATAAACAAACCTGATAGCTGACTTATTTCAAAATCTCAGCCATATTCTAACCCCCATTCTTTGTCAAAATATTATATTTTTCATATGTTTGCTTTCATCTGGCAATATGGTTAGTTTATTTCATTGAGGCATAACTCTTAGGTATCTCCATTTTATGTGAGAGGATGTCCCATTAGACACTCTACCTTGTGTAAGACCTAGACTTTGTCATCTAGTCCATTTCCCTATGAGTCTGTGAAGATCAGGGCTCCAGTCCACTTGGTAACTGTATGCCTTGAAGGGAAAGCCAACTGCTGACTTCAGCTTGCTATTGGATTCAGCTTGGATTTCTGCCTTCACTTGGTCCCTGTTCTGAAAGTTCCTTATTTAATCACCAAAGTCCCTATACTTCTAAGATTTTTTAAAGTAGCTTTATCTAGAGTACTTTTAAGTTACTTTTAGGAGGAGTGCCCTTAACTTTCTGGAAAAAACATATTAGAAACTAAAAATATATTTTTTTCCTTAATCTGCACAAGAATCATATATTGTTAGACAATCACATAAGTTATTAACATTTCCATTTTCAAATCAAGTAAACTTAAACTCATAGATTTTAAATAACACCATTGTAACCTGGTTAGTAAAGGATGGAACTATAATTGGAATTCAAGTCTGCCTGATACAAAAGCCCATGTTCTTTCCAACACCAACCTAGGTTTGAATATTGGTTTAATAAGTGATTTGCTGTGTAACTTGTGAACTTCCTCACCTATAAAATTGATACAATTAAACTATCAGGCAAGGTTGTTTAATGTTAAATGAAGTAACATATGCTTAAATATATGTAATAATGTATGTGAATCATTTTAGACTATCTGGCACTGAATAATCATAGATAATAGCTACAAAAGTGTGTGTTATACATGTATAACATTTATATGTATATATATTTGTAATTTACCTCATAATTGTGCTATTGGCTGCTAAATAAGTGTTTGTTGAACTAATGCATGAAAATATAAACAATGAGTGAATTAACCTATGAAACTGTTTACAGTAGTAGCCATCTCAGTGAAATATAGCAGCCACCATTCTGCCTTCACTATTCCCATGTTTGTCAGGCATTTGGAAGGTCTACTCTGACCCAGAACACAGTTCAGAATGTTTGTGTTCCTAAGGGCAGTTAAAACTATTTTCCAAACATTTGTGATGTACTTAGAGTCGCGGTCCAGTGGTCTGAGCAATCAAACACTGACGTTGAAAGTCTGATCTTGACACTGGCTCCCAGTGCTGCTGCAAGCAAGTCACTTAACCTTGGGTTTCAAGTTTTTCATCTGTAAAATTGGGATAAAAACACTTACCTGCCCCTCAGGAAAATGTGAAGATTTCTGAAAGTAACTGTGTTAAAAAGTGCTTTGAATGTGAATATAATACCTGAAATAGCAAAAATGAGTTCCTTTCTTTTCCTTCTATTCCCACTGGTACTCCTTTCCTCAGTTAGAGAATGAAGTTTTGTAGAACTTGAGGTGTTCAAAAGACAAAAAACAGCCCTCTCAGAAAATTTCACTGCTAATCAAATGTGGAACTGGCTGGTTCCTTGTGCAGTCCATTGTCAGTTAAGCAGAAAGTGAAGGCAGCATTTTCGATGGAGACTCTACCCCCTTTATACTGGGTTTCCTGGGATCAGCCTACTAGGGCTATTCTAATAATAATTTTACCAAAATGTTTAGAATTTTCCCCGAAGAGCAAGTTTGACCTGGGAAAATATCAGGACATTTTGGAAGTCAAATAACTACCACAACAACAAATCTGCTAAAACCAAAGTTTATCTCTGGAGTCTTCTGTGAGAGAAAAATAAAATAAAACATGGAGTTTCCATAGCTCAATCTGCTTAGGGCCATTTTTCATTCCTTATCACAAGCCCTGGGACACAGCCTTCCTCCCACATGATTGCATGCTTGCGTCAACTACTCTGTCTGTCTAACCTTCAACCAAGTGGAAACCCAGGAAACTTCTGAGTGAGCAAGTAATTAGAATTATTAGACAGAGATGGGGACAAGCACAAAATAACCAGAAGGAGATTTGGAAATCATTACTAGGGGAAAACTGTGAGTATATGGGAGAAGTTGCATCTTGGGAAAGTTTCCAGAACTGAGGAGGTAGCCACAAAAATTAGAATGAACAAGGAGAAAAATGACACAACTTGTGTACATTCTAGAACTTGGAGTTTTGGTGCCACCCTATATGCAGAAATTAGAACTGTGTCAGTTGTTCTGAGCTGTCTCCACGCCTTCGAGTCAGTAAAGATGCAGAACCTCCCTGTTTTCAATGTATTTTCTTTAGACAACATAGTAAACAATCATGTGAGCAACAACAGGAGGGACCATGGGGAAGAGGCTTCAGACCTTCACAAATATTTTGCCTTCATTGTCCTAACTCCTTGCTGAGAATATGGTTTGAAGGAAAGCGTTCGTCAAAACACCCAGAACGCTACCTCCTTTCGATGTAGACTTTACATGTAATCAATGAACACAATGCAATCAAGATGGAGCCGTCCTTATCCCCTGCTTGCAGTTTGCATCTCTGAGGACTTTATACACTGGGTGACAACTGTACTTCTGAGTCTCTGACTCTGACTTAGATACTGGAACTACTCTGATCTACTCTGAAAACTACTCTGAGCTCTTGTGAACACCTTAGCACTACGTAGAATATCAATAGAAGCCCAATTAATGTAAGTTTTTATTTAATTCATTAGTAATTGGTTTCTCCTCCCATTTGATACCTGTCCTTTTACTTTTACTATTTAGGGAAACAGAATCTTTGACATAAAAATATCTAGCAGGTGTAGTAAAGATATTCCAAGAGTGAAGGTGAATGACGGATGTGATTACCTAATGCTTTAAATGACAAGTATTAGCTAGAGCTAGAAATTACTGCAATGTATGCTTTATGTTTGATAATCTTTATTATCTCAAGCATATTGCAAATGCATATATATTAGTAGCTATCCTTTATTGAATAATTCTGTGCATTTGTGTGTGTGTTAGATCCTGATATGAAGGGACACATAAAAACACAAATATAAAGCAGGGCCACAGCCCTCGTAGTAATCAAGTCTACACTTGGGGATGTTTCCTACTCTGCTCTTGGAGTTACCACCAAGGTCCTCAAATCAACAAAATTCCTTTAACCTGAGTAAAGAAAATAGCTTCAAGCAGTCACAATGTTTACAAGTGATTATTCAAAAAATGCACAATAGCCACAGTTCAGAGAGATCGATTACAAATAAATTTTTTAAAAATGAGGAGGGGAGTGGTCCAGCTTATTAAAAACAAAGATTCAACAAAAAAGTGAACAATGAAACACTCTGGGTAGGAGCTCTGCCTCTTCTGTCCTGTGTGACTCACAAGGAAGTGGAATAATTGGAGAAGAGAACATCAGTGATGGAAATTTCTATTCTTAATTTGCATGTGATAGTAATTCCTCATAGTGAAAGTAAAGAGAAAAAAAACCTACTTATGGTAAGGTCTTCAAATATTGGGTCTTCATGACCATATGTCTGATTGTAAGTGAATAAATTGGCATCCTGCTTTTCTATGTCTGGGTGAAACTTATTGAAACATATCTACCCTTGACAGCTGGATACATTTCCCACATTCTGACACAATATGAGCAAATATAGTGTGGAGGAAGGCCTTATATATTGGGAAAGTCACCGAAATAGTGAATGCATCCTAAGAGACACCTAGTTTGAAGGGCTGCCTCTCTGGGTTCATGAAGGTGATATTCAGGTCTTGTGACTGAGAAATAATAGGGTTTCTTTTTTTGCAGCATGTATTTGATATCTTTCAGGACAAGGTCTGTTACATTTTATCACCTTGCTGCCTATTATGAGAGTGGGTTAGAGAGGATTAAGGGCACAGGTGGGTAGACACAATTTAAGAGAAACAATGGAGACACAGACAAGGCCTTTCACCCAAAGGTCCAGTATATGACTGCAAAAAAGATATATAAACAATACGCTAATCTAATAAGACAGAAGGAGATAAAACCATAACAGCATTAAAGTTATCATGAAATAGGAACAGGAAAGAAAGAACTATTCCTTGCCTAAGGGGAAAAATGAGAAATTGTGTATTGCCAAGGAGGTTGATGCTTAGAGACCATGTCATTTCCCACAGGAGACAGAAATTTAAGGCTAAGAAACTTCTATGAATTACAAAAGAAAATTCTGTTTGATGTTACTAGAGCAAGATGCCCAAGTCTGCAGTGCTCAGGCTGTGTGGCCCATGATGTTTATATTCCCTTGCTACGAAGGCTTCATGGTCATCTCTTCGTTTCCTATAGGAAAGGTCAGTCTGAGTCCCAGTTTTGAGTCTGGCTCTGCATTGGTTTGTTTTACATGTTTTCTCCCTTTATAGCCTTACAATAATCTTGTGAGTTATAATCATTTTAGAGATAAGGACCCTGAGGTCAGAGGGCCAGAGGAATTTGTCCAAGGTTACATAGTTAATAAGGGGTGAAACTGGAATTGGTACTAAGGTCTGTTTTCTCCAAGGCCTACACTTTTTCTATCACGCACTCTTGCTTTGAATTGCAAGTCACCATCTGGCTTATCAGCAAGAGCAGAGGTCTGCACAATTACAACTGGAGTTTAAACGTTATTTATTCATTTGCCATTGAAGGCTATGTTGATGACTTAGGCTCGATGAGAAAAAGCATTCAATGACAGCAATTAAGGGAATTGACATAAAAAACGAAGAAATACTTTCTTTCCATATGTTTCTACACATTTATTCCTCATTCTAATATTACTTGCAAAATTATTTTGTAGGTATTTGTTTATAAGGAAATTTATAACTAGAGTGTTCCATGTTCCACTTTATTACAAAGAAACCAACCAAGTAATTTCATTCTAATTTCAATGTAAATTCCAAGTGTGTAGCACAACTTATGATTTTAAAAATATTTATTTGTTTGATTTTCCATTGATTGCTACCTTGTAATACTCAATGTTTCTACTGCAGTAAAATAATGTAATTGTGTTGCAAAACTACCTTCCTGTGTTAAAACAATTTTTTACAGTTTACTATATAAGGTGGATCATTTCAGATATATGTTTTTCGTATCTGTTTAATGGGGAAAAAAATCTCATCCTAGTTTGGTTGGCTTATAAATGTCTTTTTGAAAATAGATATTTTCTTAAAAACTTAGAATTAAAATGTATTTTGGGGAGATAGACCAACTCAGTTAATCTGAAGTGCTAAGGCATTCAGTGCATCTCAGAACCAGACTCCTTGATTGTTGGAGTTACTGTAGTATCCCACATCAGCTCAGGAGCTCAGAGAAATAGATGCCTTGCTGAAGGTAGCTTGAGTCAGGGACAAAAGCAAGTGTAACCAAGAAGGTGGCTGGGACCTTGTGCAGCCTCTAATTTTGACCTCACTCCAGCCTTGAAATGGCTATTGTATCTTCAAAAATGACAAATACTGTTTGAAAAAAACTAACAATAATGATCATACACAAAATAAGGAACATGGAAGATACATTAAATTCAGAAATAAGAGATGTTTAGTAAGCATTGAGCCAATCAATCGGCTAAGGATGGTGGTAAATGCATTATGATCGCCGTCAGGATTTTCTATTTCACACAGGTTCACAGGTTGCTTCTGTCTAGCTCGGCCTTTGGCACTTCTGCACATGAATAGGACCAGTTTCAAAATTCATCTGCCCTGAATCTTATGTGCTCACCAATAGTTATTTTGGGGATTGGTAGCAAGATCTACAAAAACCCTGTCAGACTCCACAGCTCTGAGCTGATTTTTCCTGATGACCTTTACCCAAGTAGTGAATGGATTCAATTTGTGTCTGCAGCCACTTTGTAATAAACACAAATATGTGAACCCTGAAAACCCAACACCAGATTTCCAGTTACTATCAGCTCGTATCCTGTCATTTGATAAATGTTGTAGACATACTGTTTTCAGTTCTGATCATTGATTTGGTAAGCATACTCCTCTTACCTCTCAAAGTTCTGTATGTTTCTGCATTAGCAGCTACAGAAAATCCACTGTATGTTTACGTTTAGGTTCAACAAAGGAAGGGAGACAGAGGTTGCGTGCATATAATCAAACTGATATAAGGTGACTATAAGGTTGAATTATGTGAAATACATTCTTCTGTTTGTGGTGTTTCATTTTTTAAAATTGTTTACATTACATTCAGTAAATACATAAAGAGAATTAGACTATTCCTTAACTGTACCGGAGCTTGGGACAAGGAGAAGATGGAGATAGTAGAAAGTATTTAGAAATGGGAATGGTAAATAATAATAATTGAATACTAAAATCTATCAAGAGCTTTGTATAAGTTATCATGTATAATCCTCAGAATCACTTCCTTAAAGTATGATTTTCATTTTACAGTAGAGGAAACTGAGGCTTAGTGGGATGAGTTAATTTGCTCAACTCCTCGAAAATATTGATAGATCCAGTATTTATAGTCTGGTCTGTTGATGCCAAGAACCATATTTGTTACATTTGATAGTGTGGCCTCCCCAAGTAAGAGTAAAATCATGCAGAATTACCATTTATCTCCAGAATTAACTGATTCTTTTGATTAAACTTATCAAACTTGAGCATTTATCTAGAAGTCTATTTGGAGAGGGGAGCTAAGCAGTGTTTGCACCCTGGCCTACATGAAAAGGTATTGGCTGCCTTTTGTTTGTACTTCTGAAATTGTTTGGCAACCAAGACAATTATTGTGTTGGGCACCAGAAGGAACAGTGACCCACACTTCGTATTTGGTAGAGATGTGCACAAAAACTGAGTGGGGAGATAAAAAGCTATTTCATGTTGTACTATTTCTGAACCATTTAATAAGAAAAGTTAGTAAATTTATTATAAGAGTTTTTACTATTGAAATAACACTAAACAAATTAGTAACAAGTAAAATATGAAAGCAGTCATATGTTTGGATAAATTTTGTAGACAGCAATTGTAAATACTCTGCTAAGAATTTTGGATGAATGGAGAATAGTTGTTATTGAATAGTATGAAATTATAATTATCTCAAAACTAAGTTTCTAAGTAAAGAAGTTTTCTTAATAACTGCTAAGAAGCAGTCCTCGTTCAATGGCAACCAGCCTGACCCAATGTAGGAATGAGATTTTTGGAGCAGATGGTGGAGAGTTAAATCCCAGATCTACAGCCTACTAACTTTGTGGCATTGAGTTACTTGGATTCTCTTTGATAATTTGTGTAATCTTCTGAAAAACTGAGATTAATAGCGCTTGTTACACAAGAGTATTGTAAATAAAACAAGAAGTTTGAAATCATCTAGCAGAGTGCATGTCCTATTGTAAGCTCTCAATAAACATTAATTTCTCTGCTCTATATAACTAAGCCAGATCTATGTCATTGGTAAACATCCTGGATATATGTACTTAGCCAATCTCCTCATGTTTCCTCCGAAAGGGGTCTTCTACTTGCTGCAAAGACAAACCAGCAGTCAAGAGGCAAGGTGGTAGGAGAGAAAGAGTTTTTTTTTAATTACAGATTGTTAGCAAGGGGGAAGATGGCTGACTAATGTCCCAAAGAACCATCTTAAAACTACAAAATTTTGAAGCAGTTGTATAGGCCAAATGGGCTGAAAAGGGGGGTTTCAGGATGTTGACCATCTGGTGTAGTAGCCCTTGAGACACTAGATTGTCTCTTTCTCCTGTCACTAGTGATGGATACCAGCATAGGGCTCTTTTCCAGAGGTAGTTACATTCCTGAGAAAACTTAAGGAACAAAGTTATTGCCTTATCGCAATAGGGAGATTTATCTGTAAGCCAGGGCTACGAAAATAGCAGGGCATGCATATTTCTCATAAGCAGGTGCTTACTTATCTAGGCTATGTGCAAATTAAAGCATTACTGACAAGAAAAGGGGGGCTGTCTGGTGAATCAGGGTCATTTACTGTTCCAACATGGCTTCCTTCTACAAGATGGCTTCCCTTATGCTAACCTACGTTAAGCGTTGGGTATATTTTATCTGTTACGCGGTGCTAACACTTACAGTGATTTTGATACACAATTAAGCTAAAGCAACAAAGGAATTTTCTGTATCCTTTACAAATGTTACTCTTCATAAGGGAAATATCTAATTGACAGACTTGGCATTGGTCCTTTACAAATAAGTTCTTTATCATGTTTGTCTTCTGTCATAAACCACATTTCTTCAACTCTTGTCATCTCACTCCATAATAAGTGATCTAATAACCTAAAGAATATCTTCTGAAATCCTAACCCACCAGCTAAAGGACCAGACTTTTCTCATTGAAAGAACAATGCACGTTTGAATTACATCTGCCTTCTCCTTGCTGGTTCAAAACATCTGCAGAGTTTACAGACGGATAATGTGTCATTTAACCATTTTCTTATTCATGCAAAGACACTTAAAATTAATGGTAGGCTCTATGGTTTTGATTATAATGGCTTTATTCCTATAAACTTATTTTCTTTTATTTTTTGCCATTGGAGAAGTTTTTAAAATCTACCCAAGTACTTCTGATCTTAACTTGGAAAAAAACGTATTGGCATTCAATCAGATGTTGTTAATCTGATTTTGAGAGCAAAATCCCCATGTCTCCAAGCATACCACAGAAACAGTTGCTTAAGAAAACAGAATTTGAAACAAACATTAGCTCATTGTAACTGCAGGGAAGAAGGCAACTGGATAAATGTTATGTTTTGGTCAAAATTTCTTTAAGCAGTAGGAATTTCTTGACAATAAAGAAGAGTTCATGAAAAGTAAATGTTGATTACATTGCCCACTCTTTTTCTTTCTTGGCGACAAACAATCAGAGTGACATAGAAATGAGTTGGCTATAGCTGATATACTGGAGATTAACCAAGCGTTTCAGAATGCAATATACTCTGGAGAGTATTTGCTTCTAGTTATGTGTTAGAATGAATGCTTCTGACAAATTATGTCATTTAAACAGGGAACGTCTATCTTATCTGCTAGGATGATTCTGAGAAACTATGGCAGAGAGAAGTTTATGTTCAGTCTGCCTGGGTTTCCCATCCCACCTTCCCAGTGTTTCTCTTCTCTGGTTGTTTCCTTTATCTACTCAATGAAAAAAGAGCTGCTCTCAAAGGAATGGATCTGATATTATTATGCTTTTACTTTAATGAGGTCTTCATGTGTTTTATGGTGTATGTTTGCATTATTTATTATTCTTATTTATGATCAGAATATAAATGTGGTAGTTTTTAAATATATATACAATAGATTATATATTACATATATATGTATATATATACATACATACTATATAAGTATACACACACACATACACACTATAGGTGAGGAAAAATTTTTATTTTACTCTGCTGGGTTCTTTGCCTGGCCTAATAATTAAATTGACATAAGACAGATTAATAGGTGAAAAACAAACAAAAGTTTAGTCACATATATATATGAGAGAGACCCAAGAGACCCAACACTCCAAAATGTCTGTAGCCATCATGTTATATACCACCTTCAGCTAAAGACAAAAGATGTTGGTGGTGGGGAGTCAGTAATGCGAGGTTACCAGGAAAAGCACAGTAAACAAGGATAAGGTCATTATGCAGATTTAAGTTGTTGCCTTCTCCACTGGTGAGAGTTTCTAGAGATTGAGTCACCCCCCCCCCCCTTCCTGGTGCAGCCAGGGAGACATGCTTACAAATGGAGATTTCCCTTATACATGTAAATGGTTCTTACAAAGGGTAACTTCTACTTGGTTTTCAGAGTATCTCCCACATCTGCTGTTTCTTAAAAAATAACCAGCCTAAAATAATTCTTATGCCAAAGAGACATATTTTGGGGTGTCAAATTCTGCTCCCCTACAACACACAATCAAATTAGGTTGAAATAAATGAAGAAAGATATAAAAACAAAAAGGAAAACAAAAGGAGAATATTAGAATGGGATCAGGAAAGATTTAGATAACTGCATATCTACATTGAGTCAAAAACTTGATCTTTCCAACAGCCAAAGCAAATGGTAAAATATTTGTCACAATATCTAGTAAGAAAAGTATTTCAAAATTTGATTACTTGAAATCTGACTCTGAGAAGTTAAGGAAAGTTCTTCAGCAGTCTTAATGTCACTAAAATAAGCACAATATTCAGTTTCCTTTAGCTGTTTCTTCATTAGTCACTCAATTCAGGCTAAGAGAATAAAATAAAAAAACAAACTGTACAAATGTTTCCCAAACTAGTTAGATGATGACAAAATATGCTTATTATAAATTCAGATTCCTGGGTTCTGTGCCAGACCCATGAAATCAAGTCTGGAATCTCATTTTTATATTATTTTATTTTAAATAATTTTATTGCAATTACTGGGTCTGTTTTTTTCTTTGTAAATTCTATGGGCCTTAATCATATTTGGATGCAAATCAAACCCCATTCTAATTTTGACTCCACTATTTACTACCTGGTTGGCCTTAGACCATTTATTTAACCTCTCTTAGATTTATTTATAAATATACACAATGACATGAAACTCACAAAGTCATTGAGAGGTTGAAATGGCATGTAGAAGATGCCACTCAGATCCATGTAAATACTCTATAAATTTTAGCTGTTATTCTTATGTCAGTTTGTGTAAAGAAAGTTTTATTTCCTTGTTAAAGGAATGTTTAGTATTGGTAGAGATCTTTGTATAATTGGACTGCTCTTTTGGCTCTTCAAATCAAACCATGTAAACAAGTGGATTGGTTGCCTGTAGAGGCAGCAATAACAGGTCCTGGATTATGGGGGCTCATCAATATTTAAAATATGTTGTCATTGTCATTCACAATTGTCAGACATCCTTTCCAAATATTTGGTGCAAGAAACATAATTATTGCTAGTGTCTGCTTAAGTTAGGTCCTACTTTGAATGAAAAGATCAAATCCTTTGGGTTTTAATCCATTTGCTTTCTTTCTTTATAATAATGGATGAGGTTTAAGTCCTCTTCTAGGGGTTTACCCAGATGATATATCATTTAGTTATTAATACAACCTCGTGATATGGATATTATTTTCTATATCACTTCTCATTTGAAGGAACTAAAGTGCAGAAAGTTTGACAGATTCGCCCAAGGTCACAGAGCTGGTAGTTAATGAGCTGTAACTGATAAACCTGTTTGTATGACTCTGACTCAATGTTCTTTCCATGAAGGCATGCAGTTTGTAACCATGTTTCTGATAGTAACATGAATTTCCTTCTGCACAGGAAATTCAACTGCATGGGATTCTATGAACTTGAAGGCCAGCTCTCTAATATATTAGCATTCCTAGTCTTTTTTTTCCCCCAGTTTTACTGAGATGTAATTGACAAATTAGAATTTTACATGTTTGCGAGGTACAAGGTAATAACTTGATATACCTGTACGTTGTGAAATGATCACCACGATCAAGCTAATTAACACAACTGTAATCTCAACTAGTTATCTTTGTGTGTGTGTGTGTGGTGAGAACACAAGATCTATTGCCTTAGCAAATTTCAAGTATACAACAGAGTATAGTTAACTATAGCCATGATACTGTACATGAGATCCCCAGAACTTACTTATCTTGTAACTGAAAATTTGTACCCTTTGACTATCATCTCCCCATTTCCCCCTCCTGCAGACCCTGGCAACCGACATTCTACTCGCTGCTTTTGTGAGCTTGGCTTTTTTAGCTTCTACATATAAGTGACATCATATAGTATTTATCTTTCTTTGTCTGATTTATTTTACTTAGAATAATGCTCTCAAGGTCCGTCCATGCTGTCCCAAATGACAAGATTTCCTTCTTTTTTATGGCTGAATAATAGTCCTTTGGGTATATATACCTCATTTTTTAAATAAACTCATTTGTCAATGGACACCTGTTGTTCCCATCTCTTGGATATTGTGAATAATGCTGCAGTGGACTTGGGGGTGCAGATATCTCTTCAAGATCCTGATTTCATTTCCGTTGGATGTATACCCAGAAGTGGGATTGCTGGATCATATGGTAGTTCTATTTTCAAATTTTGAGGAACTTCCATACTGGTTTCCAAAATGGCTGTACCAATTTAAGTTACCACCAACAACACATAAGGGTTCCTTTTTGTCCACACCCTTAACAACACTTATTATCTCTTGTCTTTTTGATAATAGTCATCCTAACAGGTATAAGGTGCTATCTCATTGTGAGTTTGACTTGCATTTCCCTGATGATTAGTGATGTTGAACAGTTTTTTTTATACCTGATGATCATTAGTATGTCTTCTTTGGAATGACGAACTACCATCCATCACCATACATATGTGCCCTATCACCCCTTTCACCATCCTTCCTCCCCTCTTTCCCTCTGGTAATCACAAATCCAATCTCTGTATCTATGTGTTTATTTATTGTTGTTGTTGTTTTATCTTCTACATATGAGTGTAATCATACAGTACTTGGCTTTCTCCATCTGACTTATTTTGCTTAGCATAATACTCTCAAAATCAACCCATGTTGTCACAAATGGCAAGATTTCATCTTCTTTGTGGCTGAGTAGTATTCCATTATATATATATCTTCTTTATCCATTCATCCATTGATGGTCACTTAGGTTGTTTCCAAGTCTTGGCTATTGTGAATAATGCTGCAATGAACATAGGGATGCATATATCTTTTTGAATTAGTGTTTTTTATGCTCTTTAGATAAATACCTAGAAGTGAAATAGCTGGATCATATGGTAGCTCTATTTTGAATTTTTTTTTTTTTTTTTTTTGGTGAGGAAGGTTAGCCCTGAGCTAACATCAGCTGCCAATCCTTCTCTTTTTACTGAGGACGATTGGCCCTGTGCTAACATCTGTGCCGATCTTCCTCTATTTTATATGTGGAACACCTGCCATAGCATGGCTTGATAAGTGGTGCATAGGTCTGCACCTGGGATTCACACCTGTGAACCCTGGGCCACCAAAGTGGAGCACACAAATTTAACAACTATGCCACCAGCCCGGCCCCTATTTTGAAGTTTTTGAGGAATCTCCATATTGTTTTCTGTAAAAGCTTCACCAGTTTACATTCCCATCTGCAGTGTATGAAGGTTCCCTTTTCTCCACATCCTCTCTAACACTTGTTATCTCTTGTCTTTTTGATAATAGCCATTCCAATGGGTATGAGGTGATATCTCATTGTGGTGTGTTCTTTTTATTTTTTGGTGAGGAAGATTGGCCCTGAGCTAACATCCAATGCCAATCTTCCTTTATTTTTGTATGTTGGACACTGCCACAGCAAGCTTGATGAATGGTGTGTAGGTCCATGCCCAGGATCCAAACCTGGGAACCCTGGGCCGTCAAAGCGGAGTGCACAAACTTAATCACTGTGCCACTGTGCCGGCCCCTCATTGTGGTTTTGATTTGCATTTTCCTAGTAATTAGTGATATCTAACATCTTTTCATGTGCCTGTTTGCCATGTGTACATCTTCTTTGGAAAAATGTCTGTTCAGATCCTCTGCCCATTTTTTGATCAAGTTGTTTGATTTGCTGTTATTGAGTTGTATGAGTTCTTTAAACATTTTGGATAGTAACTCCTTATCAGATATATGATTTGGAAATATCTTCTCCCAATTGGTAGGCTGTCTTTTCATTTTGTTGATGGTTTCTTTTGCCACACCAAAGCTTTTTAGTTTGATGTAGTCCCATTTGTTTATTTTGTTTGTTTGTTTCCCTTTCCTGAGGAGACATAATCAAAGAGATACTGCTAAGACCAATATCAAAGAGCATACTGCCTATGTTTTCTTCTAGGAGTTTTGTGGTTTCAGATCTTACATTAAAGTCTTTACTTCACTTTGAGTTAATTTTTGTGTATGACATAAGATAGTGGTCTACTTTCATTCTTTTGCATGTGGCTGTCAAGTTTTCCCAACACCATTTATTGAAGCGATTTTCCTTTCTTTATTGTATGTTCTTGGCTCCTTTTTCAAAAATTAGCTGTCCATAAATGTGTGCGTTTATTTCTGGGGTCTCAATTCTCTTCCATTGATCTGTAGGTTTGTTTTTTTCTTCCAATACCGTGCTGTTTTCATTACTATAGCTTTGAAGTATACTTCGAAATCAGGAAGTGTGATGCCATCAGGTTTGTTCTTTTTTCTCAGGATTGCTTTGGCCATTCAGGGTCTTTTGTTGTTCCATATGTTTTACAATTCTTTGTTCTAGTTCCGTGAGAAATGTCATTGGGACTTTGATAGGGATTGCATTCAATCTGTACATTGCTTTAGGTAGTATGAACATTTTAACTGTGTTAATTCTTCCAATCCATGAGCACAGAATATTTTTCAATTTCTTTGTATCTTTGATACTTTTCAACAATATTTTATAGTTTTCAGTGTACAGATCTTTCACCTCCTTTGTTAAATTTATTCCTATGTATTTTATTCCTTTTTTTATGATTGTAAATAGGATTGTATTCTTTATTTTTCCTTCTGCTATTTCTTTATTAGTGTATAGACTATAACACACTTTAGTCTGTTGATTTTGTACCCTGTAACTTTATTGTGTTTGTTTATTTTTTCTAATGGTTTTTGGTGGATTCGTCACAGTTTTCTATATACAAAAATCATGTGATCTGCAAAAAGTAACAGTTTTAATTCTTTTCAATTTGGATCCCTTTTATTTCTTTTTCTTGTTTAATTGCTCAGGCTAGGACTTCTAATACCATGTTGAATAAGAGTGGCGAAAGTGGACATCCTTGTCTCATTGTTCTTGGAGAGACAGCTTTCACTTTTTCGCCATTGAGTATGATGTTAGCTGTTGGTTTGTTATATACGGTCTTTATTATGTTGAGGTGTTTTCCTTCTATACCCATTTTATTCAGAGTTTTTATTGTAAATGGATGCTGTATCTTGTTAAATGCTTTCTCTGCATCTATTACAATGATAATGTGATTCTTTTTCATTTTGTTAATGTGATGTATCACACTGATTGATTTGTAGATGTTGAACCACCCTTGAATCTCTGGAATAAATCCCACTTGATTATATGTATAATCTTTTTAATATATTTTTCTATTCACTTTGTTAATATTTTGTTGACGATTTTTGAATCTAAGTTCATCAGGGATATTGGCCTATAATTTTCTTTTTTTGTGTTGTCCTTGATTTTGGTATCAGGGTGATGTTGGCCCATAAAATGAGTTAGGAAGCATTCCCTCCTCTTCAACTGTTCCAAGAGTTTGAGAAGTATAGATATTAAATCTTTGAATCTTTGGTGGAAATCACCAGGGAAGTGGTCTGGTCATCGACTTTTGTTTTTTGGGAGGTTTTTGATTACTTTTTTGATCTTCTTTGTAGTGACTGGTCTATTCAGATTCTCTATTTCCTCTTGATTCAGTTGGGAAGGTTGTATAATTCCAAGACTTTATCCATGTCTTCTAGATTACCCAATTTGTTGGTGTATAGCTTTTCAGAATATTCACTTATATAAATTTGTATTTCTGTGGTATCTGTTTTAGTTTCTCCTCTTTCATTTCTGATTTTATTTATTTGAGCTTTCTCTCTTCCTTTCGTGGTGAGCCTAGCTAAATGTTTGTCAATTTTGTGTGTGTGTATTTTCAAAGAACCAGCTCTTAGGATCATTGATCTTTTCTATTTTTTTTTAGTCTCTATTTCATTTATTTCGGCTCTGATTTTTCTCATTTCCTTCCTTCTACTAGTTTTGGGCTTTGTTTCTTCTTCTTTTTCTAGGTCATTTAGGTGAAATGTTAGATTGTTTATTTGAGATTTTTCTTGTTTTTTGAGATAGGCCTGCATTGCTATAAACGTCCCTCTTAGTACCGCTTTTGCTGTATCCCCTAGATTTTGGTATATGTTTTCATTTTCATTTGTCTCCAGTTATTTTTTGATTTCTTCTTTGATAGCTTCATCAACCCAATAGTTGTTCAGTAGCATTTTGTTTAATTTCCACATATTTGTGATTTTTCCAGTTTTCTTATTGTATTTGATTTCTAGTTTCATACCATTGTGGTTGAAAAATTTGTGGATATTTTTTCAGTCTTCTTAAATTTCTTGAGACTTGTTTTGTGGCTTAATATGTGATTTATCCTGGAGACTGTTCCATGTACATTTGAAAAGAATGTATATTCTTTAGTTTTTGAATGGAATGTTCTGCATATATCTACTAAGTCCATCTGGTCTAATGTATCATTTAAGGCCAATGTTTCCTTGTTGATCTTCTGTCTGGATGATCTATCCATTGATGTAAATGGAGTGTTAAAGTCCCCTATTATCATTGTGTTACTGTCACTTTCTCCCTTTATTTCTGTTAATATTTTCTTTATGTATTTGCCTTATGCAACTTAGGTGCTCCTATGTTGTGTGCATAGATATTTACAAGTGTTATATCCTCTTTTTGGATTGTTCTGTTTATTATTATGTAATGCTTTCCTTTGTCTCCTGTTACAGTTTTTGTTTTAAAGTTTATTTTCTCTGATATAAGTATTGCTACTTCTGCTTTCTTTTTAGTGTTATTCGCATGGAATATCTTTTTTCATCCCTTCACTTTCATTATGTGAGTGTCTTTAGATCTGAAATGTGTCTCTTTTATGTAGCATAAATATGGGTCTTGTTTTTTTGTCTATTGGGCCACCCTATGTCTTTCAATTAGAGCATGTAATCCATTTACATTTAAAGTAATTATTGATAGGTATGTACTTGCTGCCATTTTGTTACTTTTTTTCTGGATTTTCTTGTATTTATTCTCTATTCTTTTCTTTTTCTCTTGCTCTTTTCCCTTGTGATTTGATGACTTTCTTTAGTGTTATATTTGGATTTATTTTTCTATTTTTTTTCTGCATTTTTTATAGGTTTTTGGTTTGTGGTTACAATGGAGTTCATATATATAATAAGCTATGTATATAGCAATCTCTATGAGGTAGATGGTCTCTTAACTTTAACCTCATGCTGAAAGCCCTATATTGTTATTCCCTGACATTTTATGTTTTTTACATCATATTTTACCTTTTTAAATTTTGTGTATCACTTAACTTCTTATTGTACATATAGATTTTTGTACTTTTGTCTTTTGACCTTCATACTAGCTTTATAGGTAGTTGATTCATTACCTTTACTATATATTTGCCTTTTCCAGTGGTTTTTCTTTGATAATTTTATTTCTTTTTGTGGGATTTTCTTTTCCACTCAAAGAAGTCCCTATAACATTTCTTGTAAAGCCAGTTTTCTGGTGGTGAACTCTTTTAGTTTTTGCTTGTCTGGAAAACTCTTTCTTTCCTTCCATTCTGAATGATAACATTTCTGGGTAGAGTATTCTTGCATATAGGCTTTTTTCCTTTCAGAACTTTGAATATATTGTGCAACTCTTTTCTACCCTGTAAGATTTCTGCTGATGAGTCAGCTGATAACCTTATGAGATTTCCTTTGTATGTAACTTCTTGCTGCTCTCTTGTATCTTTTAAGATTCTTTCTCTAATTCTTGACATTTTAACTATAAAGTGTTTTGATGTGAGCCTCTTTGGGTTCATCTTCTTTGGTGTTCTCTGTGCTTCCTGTACATTGATGTCTGTTTCCTTCCTTAGGTTAGGGATGTTTTCAGCTATTATTTCTTCAAATAAATTCTCTGCCCATTTGTCTCTCTCTTCTCCTTCTGAGACACTTATAACGTGAATGTCAGTACACTTGATGTTGTCCCAGAGGTCTCTTAGACTGTTCTCATTATTTTTAACTTTTTTTTCTTTTTTCTGTTCAGCTTGGGTGATTTCCTCCACTCTGTAATCCAGATTGCTTATTTGTTCTTCTATGTCATCTACTCTGCTATTGATTTGCTATAGTAAATTTTTCACTTGAATTATTATATTCTTCAGCTCTGATTGGTTCTTTTTTATATTTTCTAATTATTTGTTGAAGTTCTCATTGTGTTCATCTATTCTTATCGCGATTCAGTAAGCATCCTTCTGACCATTTGTTTGTACTCTTTAACAGGATTTTTCATCTCTGTTTCATTTAGCTATTTTTCCTAGGATTTGCCCTATTCTTTTATTTGGAATATATTCCTTTGTTTCTTCATTTTGTCTATTTCTCTTGTCTACTTGTCTGATAAGCTACATCTCCTAATCTTGGAAATGTGGCATTATATAGAGATAACTTATGGGGTCTACCAGCGTGCTCCCCTCTCCATGCTAAAAGCTCCAGAGGTGTCCCCTGTGTGGGCTGCATGTGCCCTTCTGTTCTGGTGGGGCTGCTATTTCTGCAGGCATGTGGGTAGGCTAGGCTGTCCCCCAAGCTGGCTGGTTGCAGGGTTCAGCCACATGCTGTTGCTACGGATGTGTTATTGGGTGGTGCAAGCCCCCAGCATGGCTGGCTGTGAGGGCTGGTAGCTCACAACTACTGCAGGTTTGCTGGTGAGCAGGTTGGACCTTCAATGTGGCTGATTGTGGGGTCCAGTGATGCATGAGTGCTGGTGGCTTACTGGTGGGTGGGGCAGGCCCCTGGTGTGGCTAATTGCCAGGCCCAGCGGTGTGCAAGTGCTTCAGGACCCAGGTGTCATTAGCTTCACAGTGTGGTGGTGCTCAGCTTTCTCTGATGCACTGGTGGGTGGGGCAGGCTCCCAGCATATGCTGGCTGGCTGTGTGTCCTGGTGGTGCACAGCTGCTTCAGGCATGCTGGTGTGTGGGGGAAGCCCTGGTGTGACTGGCTGCATGGCATGTGGCTGTTGCTTGCTTGCTCTTGGGTGGGGCAGGCCTCTGGTATGGGCTGACTATGCAGCCTGGTGATGAACAACTGCCTTGGGCATGCTGGTGGACAGGACAGGTCCCTGGGGTGGGACAATTTGTCCCTGGGGCTACACTCAATTGCCTTGGGTGCTCTAGGGGGTGAGGCAGGCCTTTGCACTAACAGGCTAGAGGAAGAATTCCAAAATGGCACCTACCAGCATCCGTGTCAACACAGACAAACTAGGTCACCAAAAAGGTTGTCACCAGTGTCGCAGTCCTTGGTGGGGGAGGATCCCAACTACCTCCTGCCACCTGGGATGCACTCTGAGCTTAGTAAGTGAGTCTCTTTTACCAATGGACTATGCACTTTTCTATCTGGTGTCTTTGTGATGATTTCCAGGTTGAGTGAGTCTTCGCATTGGCCCTTTAAGAGCAGGTTTTCCTTTCCCTGAAGTTCTATAGTTTTCCATGTGTATCCCCTGTTAGTTTTCAGTGCTAGGTGTTTTGGGGTCTTATCTCTCTTATGCTAGATCTAAGGGCTGGGGTGCCTAATGTGAAGCTCAAATCTCCCACTCCACCGGGGAAAGCTCCATACCTTTGAGATTGCTCCTGACTATGAAGTGCAGTGATTGGGGTGGCTTTTTTCCTCAGCAGGACTGTATCTCTGCCTCTTCCACCCCTCTCTGTGTTGTCCTTTGTTGCAGAGCTTCTTTTCATCCAGTTTCCAGATCTGTCTCAGAGGAAATTGTTCCACAGATAGTTATAAGTTTTGTGTGTCTGTGGGAAGAGGTGAGCGCAGGATCCTTCTTTGCTGCTGTCTTCCCTCCTTATGTTTTCTTCTAGGAGTTTTATGGGTTTATGTCTTACATTTAAGTTATTAACCAACTGTGAGTTAATTTTCTGCATAAAGTCTTTTCTGAAGAATTATGCTAATGTGTACTTCTTGGAAAACACACACACACAGGAGCAAACATTTCTTTGGTCAAATACGTTTGGAAAACACTTAGTGAGACAAGTTAACCTGATGAGACTTTAAATACATATTTTAAAATTTTTGCGTAGTTCTTTCTACCACAAAAGTTTAAGCCATTGATTTACCAGTGTATAAGATGTGGTCACTTTTTTATCTCTGTCTCAAATCTTGACCCTCTCAGTCCCTGTCTCTACACATCTGCCAGAGAGATTTTATTAAAGCACAAGTCCTCAAATCTCAAGACTGTGGCCCTCAGAGGCTCCACATTGGCCTTCAAATAAAACCCATGTCCCTCCACCTGGAATAAGAGTTCTCAGGATCTTTGTGTGGCTGACCTCCATAGCCTTCTGGCAATTCACTGCTTTATGAAAAGTTTCTTGATTGTATCATTTTTTTTATTTTGGCTCTAAGCCCTTTCTTGGGCTAGTCCATCTATCTAGAATGGCTTTCTACCTCTTCTTCACCTGACTGCCTTAATTCAGGTGTTGTCTCCTCCAGGAAAAGCCCTGGCTGACTCTCCATTTTAGATACTCTTCCTCCTTGCACCCTGTACCATCACCTCTCATAATAATTAATATATTGTGTAAAAATGTATGTTCTCTTGTTTTTTCCAATAATTTTAAAGGACCTTTTTATCCCAGGGTATGGCATATGGCCTAGAGTATGGAATGCATGCTATAAAGATTTATTAAACTGAGCCCCACACCATCTATCAGTCTTTGTGTGTATTGTGTGTTTCCTTCTCTCTATCTCACATCCCTTTCTCATGTTATCATTGTGAAGACAGGCACAAAGTCATGTAAACAAGATCATCGCTGTTTTCCAACCAAACCTGGAAGCACTGACATGGAATGACATTTTTCTCTACCTCCTGTTTTTTTTATTAGCAATCTTTATACTTTACGCCCCAATAGCAGTATATAGTCACAACCAGCTCTCTCTGCACCCCTAGGACATCAATCTTGTCAAATCTAATTGAATCAAAGCACAAGAAGTTATAAATGAAGTTCAGTTGGACAAATAAAAAGGAAAGGAAAAAGAGACATGCATCCATCTGATACTTTCATTTTAAGACGTTACTTTGTGAGGATAATTTGTGGTTTCCTAAAAATTTCTCTTCATTGTTCCCAGACTCTTTACTAGCCATAATTTTGCTCTTTATTCAGCAATATTTATCTATCTCCAAGATTTATTCTGATTCTGCACAAGTTGAATACTTTTCAGGGTAGAAACTGAACATGTTATTTTGTGATATAAAATTGTCTACATACCCATGAGAGGCTAGCCTTGGGTGGCAGCTTGGTCAGAAAACACATCACAACATGCAATTCAAGTTGTGGCCCCACAACCAGGCTCTATTTGACTTGGACTTTTTGCAGTTTGTAAAATCTCTAAATATTATTCCTAAAATTTACCTGTTTCTCTATACTCTGTGGGGTGGGCAGTGGATCCCCTGCCACCTGCTTAGCCATGGACTGCCACCTGGAGTGATTAGTGCCAGGATTCTGTCTATGTAATCTATACAATCTATGGAAAGTCTTTCTGATCAAAGCCCCTCTCAACACTACCTTGCCTTAATCTCTGAAATTAATTTCACTTTAACATTCCTCCTTCTCAGGGTAGTGATTATCCATGGAGTAGAGGACTAAAGGGAAGCATGATGGGGACTTCCAGGTACTGTTAATATTCTTTTCCTTGATGAATGGTGGTGGTGGTGGTATTAATTTTCTGGAAGCTCATCAAGATCTGCACTTATTTTTCTGTATGTAGAGTATGCTTCAATAAAAATATATTTCTTAAAGAACCATGTACACTTTAACCAGGTTAAGGCATTTTGTCTAGGAATGGTAATATTTCATCATATAGTCTAGTATAAAGAAAGTGGGCTTTGAGTCTGACAGGCCCGAATGAGAAGTCCAAGTCTGCTCTTTACTCTCTGTGTGTTCTTCCCTTCTTTTCTGTTTCCCCACCTGCTAAATGGAAATTATACTGCCTACTTAATAGGGTAATTGAGAGAACTGAATTGAATAAATAATAGAAAAGCACTTAGTACAAAAAGAAACCAGTGTATGGTGGCCACTATTATTAATAGCAGCAATACAGCAGCTGAATTGGAAGTGGATAAAGAAAGAAGAGAGACTTTCCTGGTGTGGCTGAGGTGTGGTTGCGGCATCAATATCAAACATCGTTAAGAGGAAACAAGGCAGGAAATACAAGTGAAATCTATGCCACTGTGTACAGGAAGAAGCAGTGAAATGCATGCAAATACAAAAAGACACAGAGTCCCCACCAAGACTGGTCTTGTGTGGAGGAGGTCTCAATGCTTGCCTCCTTGTAGCATGATTGTCCACGAGAAGAGCCCGTCAACCCCCACCCTGAGGGTATGTTTTCTTTTTCCCTTTAGTATGTTTATTTTCTACTAGAACATAGGCTCTGGGAGAGAGAGTATTTTTGTCTAACAGAGGTACCCTGAGCCCTAGAGCTATGCCTACAACACAGCAAGGGGGATTAAAGACACAAAGAGTTGACAGTGAGTTTATCCGCTTTTTTTCTGCTGTATCGCAATGGCCTGGGATAGTAAGACAGTCATGTATTCTTGAATATCAGCCATGTATTCTTGGGTATATTGGATTCTGATCTATATTTGATTTGAAATAGGGGACCCAATTCCTCTAGATTTAGGACGCCTCTTGGCGTGGTGGAGAACTGGGTTTGAGTTCTCAGACTTGCACCTATCAATTTGGGCTAATTACTTAATTTCTGTGAACCATAATTTTATCACCTATAAACTGGGAAGAAGAAAATTGACATCTCAGAGCAAGTGGGGATTAATGGCATGTTATTTATAAAACAGTACCTAATAGGTAATAGGGTAAAAGGGTATTTTAAGAACTCTTTAGCTTAATAGTTGACCGGGTGGAATTTTCTGTCAATATACAGGAAGGAGACCCTTCCTCAGAAGATATTATAACAGTTTATTCACAAGAGAGGCTTTAAGAATAAAGGCCAAGCAGAACAAATTAGTGGACTTCTCCTTTTCCTAGGAGATAAAAAGTATCTGTGGATGTGAAGACGATAAAACATTTGTCCCTGAAAGGAGGAGAAAGGGAGAAAACAGACGTATTCTAGTTATATCAGAACAAGTTTTTTGTTTTTTTCCTGGGGAAGATTTGCCCTGAGCTAACATCTGTGCCCATCTTCCTCTATATTACATGTGGGATGCCTGCCACAGCATGGCTTGATAAGTGGTACATATGTCCGTGCCTGGGATATGAACCTGTGAACCCCGGGCCACTAGAGCAGAGTGTGCAAACTTGACCACTATGCCACCGGGCCAGCCCCGTGCTATTTCCCTTTTATCCTTTTTATTTCAGTAAGTTACATAGTAATGCCTCCTCTTTCATTTCTGATTCTAGTAATTTGAGTCTCTTTTCTTTTTTCTTAGTCACTTTAGATAAAAGTTTGCCAAATTTATTGATCTTTCCAAAGGACCAGCTTTTAGTTTCATTGATTTTCTTTATTATATTTCTATTCTCCACTTCATTCATTGATTTTCTTTATTATATTTCTATTCTCCACTTCATTATTTTGTGCTCTAATCTTTATTATTTTCTTTCTTCTGCTAGCATTGAGTTTAGTTCGCTCTTCTTTTCCTAGTTCCCTAAGATGTATGGTTTTGTTATTTTAGATCTTTCATCTTTCCTAAGATAACATTTACAACTATAATTTTCACTCTGAGCACTGCTTTTGCAGCACTCTATGTTTTAGTATCCTTGTTTTCATTTTTACATGTCTCAAAGTATTTTCTAATTTCCTTTTTGATTTTTTCTTATACCCATTGATTATTTGTGAGTGTGTTATTTTATTTTCAAATATTTGCGAGTATCCTAAATTTCTTTCTGTTGTTGGTTTCCCATTTAATTTCATTGTGGTCAGAGAATGTACTGGGTATTATTTCTATCCTTTTAAATGTATTGATGTTTATTCTGTGGACTAGAATATGATCTATATTGGAAAATGTTCCATATGTACTTGAGAAGAATATATTTTCTGCTGTTGTTAGATGCAGTGTTCTATAGATGTCAGTTATGTATAATTGGTCTATAGTGCTTTCTATTTCTTATATGTTCTTGATATTCTGCCTCATTGTTTTATTCATTATTGAAAGTGGAATATTGACGTCTCCAACTGTTATTATTTGTCTATTTCTTCCTTCATTTCTGTAAGTTTTTGCTTAATGTACTTTGGTGCTCTGTTATTAGGTGCATATATGCTTATAATTATTATTTCTTCCTAATGTATTGGTCCCTTAATTTTTATAAAATGGCTCTCTTTGTCTCTAGTAACAGTTTTGTTTTAGAGTCTATTTTGTCTGATATTAGTATAACCCCTCCTAGTTTCTTGTGGTTTCTGTTTGAGTGATATATCTTTTTCCATCTTTTTACTTTCAATATAGTTGAATCTAAAGTGTGTCTCACATAGATAGCACATAGTTTGGTCATATTTTTTAATTCAGTCTTGCAATCTTTGCCTTTTTATTGGATTGTTTAATCTATTTAGTTTTAACGTTATATTGATACAGTTGGATTTTTCCTTTTTGTTTTCTATGTGTCTCCTGTCTTTTTTGTTGTTCTATTCTCACTTTTCTTCTTTCATTTGCATTAAGAAAATATACTCTAATGTAACATTTCAATTTCTCTAATAGTTTTTAAATATTTTTTTTATTATTTCCTTACTGGTATTGTAGAGCTTACATATACATCCTAACATATCAGAATCATCATCATATTCATACTAATTTAATTCTAGAGAGATACAGAAATGATACTCCCATATAGCTCTATTTCTTTCTCCCTCTCTTTGTGGTATTATTCTTATACATATTAAATCTATAAATGTATTAACTCAAAAATACATTGTTTTAATTATTGCTTTAGATAAGTTTATATATTTTAAAGAAGCTGACATAAAAAAGGAAAGTATATATGTATTTATTTATTTATAGCTTCTGTAATATTAACCCTCTTACTTATCATTTCTGGTTCTCTTCATTTGTCCCCATGGGGTTTGCATTACCATCTAGTCATTCTACTAGCTCAATATAGTTTTGCTCTTGCCCACTTCCTATATTCTGTAATTGGCAAATATATTACGTGTCTATATGTTATACACTCAATAATATACTATATACATGTTATTTTATACAATTGCTTTTTAAGTTAGTTCAGACAAGGAAGAAGAAAAATATGCATTTGTGCATTATGTATTTATTACTTTTAATGTTGCTCTTTTTTGTGTGTGTGGACTCAAATTACCATCTGGGATCACTTGATTTCAGTCTAAAGATCTTCCTTTAGTATTTCTTGAAAGGCAGGTCTGCTAGCAACAAGTTCTTTCACTTTTTTCTTATCTAGGAATGTCTTTATTTCCTTTTCATTTTCAAAAGGCAGCTTTGCTACATACATGATTCTTGGTTGACAGTTTTTTTTTTTCTCTGAGCACTTTAAATAGGTTATCTCACTGCCTTATGGCGTCCATTATTTCTTCTGAGAAGTCAGATGTTAATTTTATTGGCATTTCTTTATGTTGCACCAATTTATACTTCTGCAAGCAATACAAATTGTTGATGTACATCTATTCTGTAGAATACTGCCTCCCCTAAAAAATCTCAATAATTACCTTGATAAGACAAAGATAAGTTTACCATGGTAAGAAACAGCAAGCAGTACCTTGACACAGTCTTAGTTGCAATTTAGAATGGGAGGGCAAAGCTGACTTATTCATATAGTTTTTGAATCTGATCTAAGGCAGGTCTTTCATTGTGGGGTGTTGAATAAGATTGTGTGATGAACATGATGGGCCCAGCAAAGTGAGGATATCAAGGCAAGTGGAACAATGTCTTGGGGAGTAAACTGTGGTTTCATGCTATCTATAGAAGACATGAACAGTCCAATGTTTACTTAAAGAGGTGGTTTTTTTTGGTTCATTCTTCTGTTTTTGGTAGGGAGAGTTTCAGAAGGAAATAATAGTTATTTGCAACTTTTATCTTCTTCTGAAATAGTAGTTATTTTGATGAAGACAGTAAGCTGTGTGGGTGTCATCATGGTTGATTTTGTTGTTGTTGTTCTCATCTTGAATACTAGGTATTGTCAAACTTTAATTTGTTCCAGTTGAATAGGTATAAAATGGTATCTCGTTGTGATCTTGATCTATTTTCTCTGATCATTAATGATGTGAAATATATCTTAAAATGTTTAATGGCTTTACATGTTTTCTCTTCTGAGTAATGCCTATCTATACCTTTTACGTGTTTTTCTCCTTATGTTGTTTGTGCTTTTCTTATTGAAATATATGGGTCATTTATACATTCTTGATGCTTATTTTTTCCTGGTTGTGTATAGTAAATGATTTCTTCAATAAACTTGTCTTTTTACTTCTTTTGTTGAATCAGGGTCATCATTATGAACAGCAATAATATACTACAGCCTAAATATTTTCAATAGTGGAGTTTAGTGTTCAAATTTATTTTTAAAACATCTCATTATACTCTAGTGTTAGTATGTAGTTCCAGGTTCATAAAGTAGTTATAGACATTTGACCCAACACTTCTTGTTTTCCATCACCTCTCTTATTCCTAAGAAATTAATATTGTTTCTTAGTGAGGGCTGTCCTTAACGAAGTTTTGAATCTAATGCTTTTCTTTTATATACAGCTGCCTATATCATCATTTACTATATTTTATTTCATGATTTGATAGAGCTTTGGCAAATGCTCTATGGATAAAATATTTCTGTGATTTTTCTGACCCCTCTCCATGGTATTTTTTAATTCAAAGTATGGTCTATTAAATTTATTGAGAAATCTGTTCAACTTAGTCATATTTAATATTTCTCAAGATTATTTAACTAAGAGACACCTTATTAATTTAATCTTAATATATCCCTGATTATCGAGGGAAATCTTGTTTCAATTTAGCTTTGTTCTGAAAGGCTCAAAGTACTAAAAGTATGAGAGATCATCAAGCCAGTAGATCTTAAGTGTAATATATGTAAAACTTTCAAACCTTTCCAAGAATACTATCTTATCAAATTGATCATTTAGATTGCATACAATAAAAAGATTTATCATTAACTGGCTTAGGCTACTAATTATAAAGACGAAGCTCTGAAACATCTCTCACCTTGCTTGGAAGATATGAATAAATACTTCCCAGATAACTTAGAAAAATTACAAATTGTGATTAGTATATAAACTGACAGAACATGATCATAGATGAACTTATTTTAAAAACAACCTCATTGAGTGGTACATCATTGGTCATGTGAAGCATCTTCAGCATTTTTATGGCTGGCATTTATTCATGAGTTTTATGAAAGCATCATTGCTGAATCCATATGGTAGTAAATAAACTAGAGTTGACATGAAATGTTAATAGGATGCAAAAGACATAATGGAAAATTACTACCATGATACATTTCTATATCAGTTTGCACTTCTAATAAGATTATTATCCATCTAAATTGTGGCTCTCTACACTTACTAACATCTTTGTATTTTACAGACATGTACGTTTCCAACTTTTATATTGCTTAAGAAGGTCAAAACTGTTTTTAAATGTGGATATATAGAACATTCTCCCCAAAATATACTAGTGTTGGTCAAATAAATAAGGTTAAAAGGTATTTTATAAGTGAAATGCAGTCAAGCCTGTTGCAAAACTACGTGGATGTTGTAATCAAAAGCATATTAAGGAATTTTTAATTAATTAACATTCCATTTGAAATAGATCCATCCCCTAAAGTGTATATGACCTTTAATAATATGCCCTTCACTCCTTTCTAACATTTTCTGCACATCACCACCACATGTGCACTTTATGGAACTACTTGTGCTTAACCAATTATATTATGCTTTCTCAACTTTTCCTCCTGTCATGAAATATCCCTTAGCTTAGAATATAGTCTTGATTAATTAATTTCAATTAGTTATTCAACAGTCAGATAATTTAATCAAAATGTTTGCAAACCAATCTCTGATCATCAATTCTCACCACCATGTTGAGATGTGACTTTTTCAATGGTCTCCTTGTTCCCTGTACTCTCTACCGACTTCTATCTCAGTATATACCACTTTGTGATGTAATTCTTTACAGTTTTCTTTCTTCTTGTGAGACTCTAGTCTGAATTTAGACAAGACATCATCTCTGTATCTCAAGTACATAGTACAGTGTCTAGCACTCAGTAGAATCCATCATATTTACAAAAGAAAGGAAGGAGGAAAGAAAAGAAAGGAGAAAAGGAAGTAGGTATGGTTAGAGACGGCAAAAGAGAGAAAGAAAGATGAAAGGAGGAGAGAGATAAGATTGAAATATCTAATCTCTATCAAAATCCTCAAATGACTTCCCAACTCACTGAGAATGGTAGTTTAAGTGATTCCACTGGTCTAGAAGGCCCTACATAAGATGGCCTATTTAGTTTCTCACCTTACTTCTTAAGACTCTCTCTTCCTTTTGTCACCATTTCTGCCACATTCTTTTGCAGTTCATCAAAATCCATGCTGCTACCTTAGTGCTCTCGCACTTGCCGCGCCTCACGTGCTCTTCCCTCAATTATTCACGTGGTCTGCTGGGTCACATCATTCAAGCTTTTGCTCAGATTTCACCTTTAAACCCAACACCCCAACAGAGCCCATCTCCCTTATCTGCTTTGCTTTTATCATTTGATTGATCACTGTGAAATATAGTACATATTTTATTTATTTTATATATTTTCTCCCTCCTAGCACTGGAGGGTAAACCTCACAGAGGTGGGGTTCTTTCTCTGACTTTTTTCCCACACTCTATCCCCAGTGTCTGGAAGAATGTGATTAATGGAAAAAGGATGGCAGAAAGTGGCTTACTCAACTAACAAACAGATTGATTGTGAGACCCTCACATGCAGCACTTGAAGAAATGTTAACTGTGTTCCTAAGAGAGAGATATGACTTAGACTAGGGATTGGCAACTTCTGCCTGCCACCTGGTTTTGTAAATAATTGGAACACAGACACACCTTTTCATGTCTATATTGTTTATGGCTGTTTTTGTGCTACAATGGAAGATTTGAGTAGTTGCGACAGAAACTGTATGGTCTGGAAAGCCTAAAATATTTACCATCTGGTCCTTTACTAAAAAGGTTTGCCAATGTCTGGCTTACAATGCCCATTAAAATTTGCCTGATATAGAGGCCTTTGTGGTTGCAAACCTATGGTGTTTAATGCCATCTAATTCCCAATGACAGCTCAATGCAAATTTTGATTTGTATGTGGTCATTGAACTCTATCAGAATGATTTTTAAGTTTTATTGCAGTTAGAATTCAGATGTCTACAAACATGTTTGATGCACTTGGAGTTGCTCATTGAAAATCTAGAATGTAGAAATGGAAACGGAAGTCATTGATGGAAAAGTCAAGGTCTAAATATTGGAAGAAAACAATGTGTGGCAATATCTAACCTCCTGTGATCTTTACACTGAGGGAGATATTGTGTCAAAATTAGATAGACAGATAGATAGATACATAGATGATAGATAGTCATAGAGATAGAGATAGATAGGAATTCACACTCTGCTATCAGATTGCTAAAATAAAGATAGGACATGTGAAGAGACAAATATTTTTCTGCCCCCCAGGAGATTGTGGTGCACCCTTGAGATGGTCAAGTGAGAAAGTTGGCAAAGAACTCCTACAAGCAGTAGCAGAAAGAGAAGCTGTGCCAAGGGTCTCAGGGCAAAAGGAACAGAGAGAGTGCCAGTGCAGACTGGCAAGCAGGCTCTAAAGACCAAGTAAAGAAAGAGGGGACTGTGGCCCACGAGCACTGAGAAAACAGCAGCTCTGCGCAGAAGGGCAGAAACCTTAATGTTGGTGCAGCGATGTGGGGAAACTTCCTCTTAGGACCTCCAGAGAGAGAGAAACAAGAAAGGCTAAGGGCTGAGCTCTGCGCTGCGCCAGGATAGAGATGATGTTGTAGTTGACTTGGGCTATACTGTCACTCAGCCTGCTTCATTTTTCCTCATATCTAATACGTGCTTTGCTTGGATGAATAAATTTGTAGTTTGCCAAACATAAAAAACCTTTAAAATATTTAAATATATAAGTAGCTAGTAAGCAAAACTTTTGTTAGATATAGGCAGAATTCACATGACGTGTTAAGTGTTGATATGTAGTGAGGAAGTAGAACATACGGGTCAGGCATAGAAGGGAGGACGGAGAGATGTTTATGAAGTAAATATCCATGATATGCAAGTATACAAAAGTCACTAAATATTCAAGATACGCTCAACAGACACTAAACCTTAATTTTCATGAGGTTTTAATTCAGTCTCACATCAGTGACACCCATTCTGGCCCCATATGTCCTCCGCACAGGAAACACAAATAAATCCCACGGCTGTTCCTCCAGCTAATTATCAACCTAGAGCTGTGCCTGGATACTTGTCCCTGTGTGTCTCCAATAGATCAAGTGTGTTATTGGCCCAGGGCACTTTCTATCTGTGGGCCCCATTGTTTGAACCTACATTCTGAACTTGTTTCTACACCATCAGCAAGAAGGCAGGTGTGGCAGACAGAAAGTCAGGACGTTTGAATACTGCATGCCCCAGCATTCAGGTAGTGAGGACCTCCCAGCTCACTTGCACCCTATTCTAAGTGTCTTGACTTTTGCCATCTCTTTCCCCTTGCTTCTCACTCTATGTTTTGAATTGTTAAGCTGTGTAATTTAAATGAGCTGTTGTGAATTGAGCATTTTAATTTGGTCCCTGAGACTGGCTACATGGTGCCCATTAAGATAGCTTGCCTGGTACTGTGCTTGGAGACCACCGATACATCCAGACAATTTCCCACACAACAGTATCACTAATCACCTTCCATATTATATATTTATTTGTTTAGTTCCAAGGCCTACACAAGGTCATGGAGAGTGGAAGTTACTTCAGAAGTATTTGTGGAATGAAAGAATAAAAGTTTTAAAGTGCTCTGACCTAGGAGACGCCCCCGCTGTGACACTGGGAATATTGTACAACATACAGTTAAAACTTGAACAGAAATTTCAAGTACCGACAAGCCAGAGACTCTCATGTTCATCCTTATATTCTCCAAAGTGCAAGAAACAATTCTTAGACCGTGTAATTCACCTTAATATTTATAATAGTAAAAGTAAAAGGTTATAGTGCACCTACTATATAAGGTGCAATTCTAAATATTTTACATATAGTGACTGCTTTAATGAGGACAGCTACTCTATGATGGAGATACTATGATCAGCTCCTTTTTTCAGATAAGGAAACTGAAGCCCAGGGAGGTTATATAACTTTTCCAAGGTCATGAGAGATAGACAGAATTTAAATCTTAAAATTCTGCCTGTCATTTTTAAGGAAGAATCAGGGAGATTAAAGAATTCACTTGAGGTTATGTGGTTTGGAAGTGACAGAACTGATGCTAGAAGATAAACACTCTGACATCCAATCAAACATTCTTTCACCAAAACTCCCACTGACACTAAGCATTTTCTTATAAACTCATGGATATGCAAACATTATAAAAAATACAGTGCTAATAATATATTACAATAATTATATAATAATTATAATCATTATATAACATACTATAATATATTTATTTTATAGATATATAATAGATATAAATATATTAGTAAATATAATTATATTTACTATAATATAATTATAATAATAATTGTATAATTATAATAATTATATAACATACTATAAAATAAAACAATAAAGTATTATAAATAAATAATTAACTTTTATAAAATAATTATTAACGAACTTTTAGAAATATTTCCTTTAACTGGGACCTTTTTCTTTTGTAGAGGATCTTCTTGTAAGTGTTCTTATATTTTTAATTTTGGTATCTACATGTTCATCGCTAGTATATAAAAATATACTTGATTTTTGTGTGTTTATCTTGTATTTTGTGACCTTGCTGAACTGACTTATAAGTTCTAAGTTTTTGGTTTTGGAGATTCCATGTGATTTTCCACATAGACATTCTTGTCATCTACCAAAAGGAACAGTTTTATTTCTTCATTTCTGATCTAGACACATTTTATTTCAATAGCTAGATTCTCTAGCACTATGTTGGTGAGAGTGGACATCCTTGCCTTGTCCCTCATCTTAAGGGAAAAAGATTCAGTGTTTCACAATTAAGAATAATGTTTTTTTTTTTTTTAAGATGCTCTATATCAATATGGAGAAGTTCTCTTTATTTCAATTTTTCTGAGAGTTTTTATCATGAATGGGTGCTACATTTTGCCACAGGCTTTTTCTACAGTAATTGAATCATGTGATTTTTTTTCTTTTTTAGGATGTTAATATGGAGGATTTATTTAATTGGTTTTTGAATATTGAATCAGTTCTGTTTGCATCCCTGGAATAAACCCACTTGTTCATAGTGTGTGTGTGTGTGTGTGTGTGTGTGTGTATATATATTTTTTTATATTGCTGAATTCTATTTGCTACTATATGTTAAGGATATTTGTATCTATATTCATGAAGGATATTAGCCTGTAATTTTCTTTTTGTGTACTATATTTGTATGCTTTTTATGTAATAGTATCTCATAAAATAAATTTAAAAATATTTCACATTCTTCTATTATTTGGAAGAGATTGTGAAGAATTGGTATTAATTATTCTTTAAACATTTGGAAGAATATTCCAGTTAAACCATTGGAACCTAGAGATTTTTTTTTTTTAGAGTCTTTTAAATAAGGAATTTTTCACTTAATAGGTAGAGTGCTATTAAAATTATCACTTTAATGAGTTGGTAGTTTGTATTTTTCAGGAATTGGTCTATTTCATTTAAGTTGTCAACTTAATGTGTTTTGAATTGTTCATAATAGTCACATATTATCCTTTGGACGTCTGCAAGACAGAATTTTATTCCTTGTGTCAGTAATTTGTGTTTTCCCTCTTTTTTTTCCTTTGTCCGTTTTGCTAGAGGTTTGTTAATCTTATTGATGTAAAAAGAAAAAGGTTTGTTTCATTGATTTTCTCTATTGTTTTCCTGTTTCCAGTTGCACTAATTTATACTGTTATCTTTATTTTAGACCTTTTTTCTATTCTAGTGTACACATTTAATGCTATGAATTTCCCTCTCAACACTACTTTAGCTGTGTCTCATGAATGTTATGTTTTATTTTTATTTTGTCTGTCTTAAGTCTTCCTCTTAGACTCATAATGGAGTATTTAGAGGTATGTTTCTTTGTTTCCAGGTGTTTGGAGATTTTTATGCTATATTTATATTATTGATTTTTAGTTTCATTCCATTGTGGTTGGAGAACACACTCCATATGATTTCAATTCTTTTAGTTGAAATTGTTTAATTGTTGAGACTGATCTTATGACTCAGGTTATTGTCTATATTTGTATATGGCCCATGGGCATTTGAGAAAAATGTATTCTGCTGTTGTTGGGGTAGAATGTCCTATAAATGTCAACTAGAGCCTACTGGTTGATGACGGTGTTGAGTTCTTCTACACCCTTGCTGATTTTCTGTCTAGGTATAGTTTTCATTATTGACTGAGGGGTGTTGAAGTTTTCACTTATAATCATGCATTTGTCTATTTCTATTTTAGTTCTATCAATTTTTTCTTTACAGATTTTGCAGCTCTGTTGTTATATACACATTTAGGATAGCTATATCTTCTCGATAGACTGACCTTTTAATCATTATAAAATGTCTGTCTTGGTCTCTGGTAATTTTATGGGTTCTAAAGTTTACTTTATCTCATATTAATATAGTCACTCTTACTTTCTTTTGATTAACATTTTCATAATGTAACATTTTCTATTTTTTTATTTACTTTCAACCTATCTATATTGTTATATTTGAAATGAGCTTCTTTTAGACTATCTATATTTTGGTTTACATTTTGTAATCCATTCCTCTAATCTCTATATTTTAATTAGTGTATTTAGATAATTTATATTTAATGTAATTATCATTATGTCGTGGTATAAGTCTGCCATTTTATTTATTGTTTTGTGTTTGCTCTCTCTGGTTTTTTTTGTTGTTGTTGTTGTTATTGCTTTCTGTTCCTTTTTTTCCTGTTTTCCTGTGGGTTACTGGAATATGTTTTAAAATTCTATTTTGATTTTTCAACAGAGATTTTGAGTCCATTTCTGTGTACAGGATTTTTAGTGGTACATTTTGTGTACATTATATATACATAATTTACCACAGTCTACTTTTGTCATCATTTGAATGAACTATAGAATTGTTACCTCCTTTATATCCCATTATTCACTCCTCTTCTTCATTTATAGTGTCATTTTCCTAAATATTTCCTCTACATTAATTTTGAATGACATCAGATAGCGTTACAATTTTTGCTTCTATGGTTTAACGTAACTTAGAAAACTTAAAAAGAGCAGGAAAATTGATTATATTTATACATATTTTTTCCTTACTGTGTTTTTTTTTTCCTTCCTGATATTCCAAAGTTCTCTTTTTATCATTTCCTTTCTGGTTAGACAAGTTTCTTTAGCTATTCTTTTAGAGTAGTTCTGCTAGAAATAAATTCCCTTAGTTTTTCGTCACTTAATATCTCTTGTTTTTGTTTTTTGTTTTTTTTCCTTTTTATTTTTTTTACCCCTGAAGTATGTTTTCACTGGATATAAGATTCTGGGTTGATCTCATTCCTGGCAGGTGGGGGTAGAGTCCAGATTCCCATTCAGCCTCCATTAGCACTTGAGGTAGGGAGCTCCTTAGTACTGCTGGGCATGGATGGAAGTTCCAGCTTCTCTCTAGGCCTTCCCTGATACCTCTCTGGACAGTGGGATAGAATTGCCTCATTACTGCCCCCCGCATGGCATCCATTGACCCAAGGAGTTGGGGAGGCTACTTGTTACTGCCTGGTGGGAGTTAAAATCCTGGCTTCCTACTCAGCCACTTCATCTGGGGAGTTTGGACCCCTCAGTAACCTGGCAAGGGTAGAAATCTAGGCTTTTCACTCAGAATTGCTGGCGTGGGTAGGGTAGAAATCAATGTTTTCTGTAGTATTTGGTTGAGGTAGGGTGGTTGTTGTCTAAACAATTCATGTCTTGCTAGACTACAATTCTCCTGGTCTCTTGTGTAGATACAGCAGGATTTTGGTGAGGCTTTTATTGCCTTCACCCACTGACCTTATTGGGTTGTCAGATTCTTTCACTCCAAGTCTGGGATATATAGGACAAAAAAGAAAACCCAGGGATCTCACCACTGTGTCATTTCTTGGGTTCCTACGCAGTCTGCTACCTCCTCTCCATCTTTCAGCGTCTTATGTTTTCTTTTGTTGTTGTTTTTTGTTTGTTTTAATATGATGTCCTTGGATTCTAGTTGTTCTTAGCAAGAAGGAGAGGGAAATTATGTCTACCCATCTTCCTGGGAGAAGAAATTCCTAGCAACTTATTCTTTAAACATCTCTTCATAGGAAAATAAACTTGCAATATTTTTCTATAGAAATAATGTAAAGTTAATTTAGTCTTTCCTTTAGCATGATTTGATTTGATTTTTTAAAAATTATCATTATTGATAGTTTATTAAAGTTTTCTGCAGCATCACCACTCGTTTTTGGTAATGCTATATTTGATCCAGCTCCATAGTTCCTTCCTGAGAAACACTTCTTGCCAAATGCCAGGTCCTGAGTAGACTCCGAGGCTTTGATCTTACTTGGTTGGCACCAGAGGGCATCTGCCACAGCAGTATATCAGCAGAGTGAACTAAGTCCCATTCTCCCCAGTAACAACTGACCCCCATCCCTGGGTGGTCATAGTTCCCTATGACAACACTGAGTTCAGAGTCTTCCCCTTGGGGACAAAGAAAGGTTTCAGATACTCGGCATAGTCCATAGGCTTGTGATCATTAAACGCTACAGGTTGTGCCCAGGCTGGGGCAACAATCTCAGTCTCCGGTGCATAGTGAGTCTTACAAAGGGCTGTTGTAATGAGGAACCACAAAGCTTAAGCTTTCTGAGCTTCAAAGTTAAATCCAAAGGAGCAGCAAATAAAGTTGAAATTTCTTTATCTGGATCTCACTAATTCAATTTTTTGGCAATTCAACTTAGGTTGAGGTAAAATTTCTTTATTCATTCTTTTTTTTCTTTTTATTTGGTGAGGAAGGTTAGCCCTGAGCTAACATCTGTTGCCAATCCTCCTCTTTTTGCTGAGGAAGACTGTCCCTGGGCTAACATCCTGCCCATCTTCCTCTACTTTATATGTGGCATGCCTGCCACAGCATGGCTTGATAAGCGGTGTGTAGGGCCGTGCCTGGGATCTGAACCCATGAGGCCCAGACCACCAAAGTGGAGTGTGTGAACTTAACCACTACGCCACCGGGCTGGCCCCTCTTTATTCATTCTTTTGCAAAAATGATATGGCTTAACAAACTTTAGACACTATTGTACAGTACTCAATTAACGCAAAAAAAAAAAAAAAAAACTATATCCAGATGTGTTAAGCATCATTTGCAGATAAATACAGCTAATTATATAATTAAATCTTTTATTTATAACACTTTTTGTAATTTTATTGTGCTTTTACATATGCTATGGTATTTGAACCTTTTAAAAGGAATGTATATGAGAAGCATAATAAATATTATCAGATTCATTTTTATCTTGAACTTCCCAGTCCCATCCCTGAGCCTTCCACCAGCTGACCTACTCATACTCTTTGACACCCAGCCCTTAAAAGGATCCCTGAACAACATCATTATCAACATTCCTAACACATTGTGCTTGCTCTTTTACCTGTTTATCTCATTTCATAGTCTCAACATCTCTCTGAAGAAGTTGCTATTATTATCCTCACATTGCAGAAGAGGAATCATGCTTAGAAAGGTTGAATAATTTGATCAATATCACAGAGCTGATAAGTGACAGAGCTAAGAGTCATTCAGACTGTCTGATTTCAGAATGTACACTCTAGAGAGGGGTCCAAATCTCTTCACTCTTCAATGTGCTCTCATCCCAGCATCCTGATCCCAAATTCCTCGGTCTGTAACCAACTTCCTTCCAGTTTCTGCCCCCATTAATATTGTCACTTGATATCTCCTCTGTGAACTCTACCTCCTTATAGTTTCCACCACTTGCATGTCCCATATGGAGACACGGAGGAGGAATCTGATGGATTGAAACCAAAACACAGGAAGGTCATGACCTTGTCCAAGGTGACACTAAATCCTCTCAGAGTGGTTTTCTGTCCATTCTGATTTTCCATTATTCATGCTGACTTCTGAAGTTTTCTTCCTTAAACTGGGTCAAGTTGACTGCATAATTGCAAAAAAATTCAGAATTGGAATTACCCTAGTGTTTGCAAGTTATGAAACAGTAATTTTTTAAAAGTACTCCAGAACTCAAACTTCTCTCACATTCAGATTGACCTCTTCATCTCATAAATTACTTGGCAAAATAGTGAAATTCTCTGGTGCTATAAGCCTGACTGGGGAAAAGGGTAGGTGTAGAATGGCTCCAAATGCAAAGCATTTTCCCATCGTCTTCTGAGATAAAGAATTTCTTGCAAGGCCATGAAAGGGAGTTACTGTGAAGATCCTGAACTCCCTGTTCACAAAGATTTCTTACACTACTTTGAAAGGAGGTAATTATTGGTAGATTTCTGTATTTCGTAAGCAATACCTTCAAAAGAGTCTTAGATAATTTTTCAAAGTGGGAGTGAGAGCAAGGAGAGAGGGCTTGTCCCTCTGAGTAGTAACACACTTGGGTTGCAGATATATAGTGAGGACTGTCAATTCACACTCTCTTAGTGGCTTAAGTTGGCTCAGAGTGAGGTCAATGAGGAGGTCACTCAGTTACCAGAATCATTTCATGGATGGTATGTTGCTGGAGAGACTTTCAGGAAAGCTTAATTCGTGATTCTCTCCTTGCTATAAGCATCTAACTGCAATCATCCAAGATTGTCAGGCTCCTCTAATAGAGCAGGATTCTACCTAAAGATGATTCTTTTGGATTATAGATTCTAAGTTATGTTTGATGGATCTATATTAAATCACATTTAATATTTATTTCTATTTTAAAATATCCATATATTATTGACAGTTTTTAAATCAAGGAATTGTTACAACATATCAACACCTTTTTAATATTTATGGAGTTGCCCATATGATTTGTTTTTCTATTTTGTCCAACTTCTGTGGTAAAATATGATAATGGAGTGCCAAAAATGGGGACAATTCTCTCTCAAAAGGCATATTATTCTCTAAATATGCCACTAAATTATGTTTACTAATATTTTCTTTAGGGTATTTTCAGTAAGTAAAAATATGGAGAGTTTTCTGTTTTATACATGTTCTGTTGCGTTTTGGAATTGACGTCATTCTAGCTTCATAAAGTATATTGAAGAGAATTCCTTCTTTTTCACACTATTGAAAAGCTTAACAGGCTTTAGAGTCATCTATTTTCAAACATTTGAAAGAATGCCTCTGTGAATCTCCTGAGTATGGTGTTTTTGGGGGGATCGAACGTTAAAAACTTTCTTGATTTCATCCATAGTAATAGGTCTACTTAATATATCTTTTTATTAGTTTTGCAAATTTTTTTCTATAAAATTGTATTATTCCATTTAATCCAGTGTTTTCAATTTTAATTTATTTTATTAGAATAAAGCAAAATAATATTTTAATTCATTTAATTTCTGCATGTTTTTGATGACATCTTATGTTTTTAATTTGTGTACTTGATTTTACTTTTTTTTTTTTTTTTTGTGGGGAAGATCAGCCTGAGCTAACATCCATGCCAATCCTCCTCTTTTTGCTGAGGAAGACTGGTCCTGGGCTAACATCTGTTGCCAATCTACTTCTTTACTTACTCTTCTTGTCTTCCTTGAGCTCTTGTATACTTGTTTTGTGACCTTCTCTGAAAAAGTTGTGTTTCATTACACTTCCTTATTTCATAGAAATTTACTTAATATCATATTTTATTGAGTTATTATCAGTCGTTTTATGTTAAATATGTTTCACAAATTTCTCTTAGATGCGTTAAACAGGAACTCATGTTTCTGTGCCCCACTCTTCTTTTGGGGTTGCATAATTACTTAGAGGAAAAGGGAGCATTCGTGCTTTTGTTCCACCACATTAAACAGTGAATCCAAGACTGAAACAGGTTAAAGGTATAATGAAGACCTTTACTAAACACTCTGACTTGTGTAACTGGTGATGCCTACTATGGTGTGCACAGCATGCATTTTTCTTTTCTTATTTGTCATGAAGAACTTTATTGAGAACTGAAACCATATACACCTACACTCAGCCTGGACACTGAGAATGTTAACCACATCTTATTGTCTACAGTAATATGACTTTGTGTTATTTCCCTGTTCTCATTAGCATGACTTTATGTCTCCTGCTCATGTAAATGGTTTAATTATTCACTACAGAAACCTTGCAAAAGACCCAACAACGCTTCAATGGAAAATATCAACAGATAGTTTGTGCCTTAAGATTCTTTACATTCCTCACCTCAAAATTCTTCCCTTGAGGTTTCCACCAGTTCTGGGTTATTGTATCCTGATCTTTACCCAGTCCTAATCAAGATCCCTCCTCCCTCCCCACATACACAGCTAAAGTTTTGTAAGGTGGTGTTCCCCATTACTGAAGTAAGCAACACATTCAGTGTGGTCTTATCAATAGGTTGTGCTGATAATGTTTGGGGAGTCAGCTTTTTAACACTCCATTGTCCATTACCCTGTCGGTGCCCTTGCTTTGTCTGGCCCCAGAATTATAACACCAACTATATTTGTAATTTATGCTTATATAGCACATTTCTTCTAAGCAAGCTTTATTAAATTACTAGACAGTTGTTTAGGACAGTAGAAATTTTGATACATCAGACAAAATCTAATAGCAGAGCATCCTACAAAATTCCTCACCAATATTCTGCAAAACTATCAAGGTCATTAAAAACAAGGAAAGTCTGAGAAACTGCCGCAGCCAAGAGTAACCTAAAAAGAAATGTGAACTAAATATCAAGTGGTATTCTGGATACGATCCTGGAACAGTAAAAGGACATTAGATAAAAATTAAGTAAAATTGAATAATCTACACAAACTATGAAATTTAGTTAATAATAATGTATCAATATTGGCTCATTAGTTGTAAAAAATGTATCACACCAATGCAAGATAATAGGGGAAACTGAGTGTGGTGAAGGTGGGAAATCTCTATACTATCTTTTCAATTATTCTGTAATTCTAAAAGTGTTTGAAAAAATAAAATTTACTTAAAGTAAAGAAAATAAAAATTCCTTTCTTGACCACCTTGTTCTCAATCTAGGTGTCTTTTCTTTGAGAATAAACATTATTGTTTCATCTTAATAGCCTCTTTCTTTTCTCCTCTCCTGATAACAAAATTAATTGCCAAAGCAAGAAACATGAGCCTCATGTATCCATCCCAGTGGCATGAACCCATCTGGAATTTCTTCCCTCCAGCATCCTTACCTCCATAAATCCTGACCTATATCAAAGTCTACTTCAAGTTCTGTTTTTCTTTGTGAAATCTTCTTTGTCGATTCCTGGGATCATGATTAACTCGTTTCTCTTTGTATTTAAGCAGCTATAATTTGCATTACCACAATAAGCAGAGAGAATTCTTAGGAAGAGAAATTGTGTTGTTACTTGAAAGATGGGCAAGCAGGATAGAAGTTAAGTGACATAGTTGAAAGAGCATGGATTTTGAAGTTGAATAATTGTTACAACATTGTTTTCTTTTGTAATATAATTAACATTTCTGAGCCTCAGTTTGTCCTTTCTATAAATGGTAATAATAATAGCTTCAGAATTATTGTGATGATTAATCAAATGAGGTAATAGTTTTTATGGATGATTAACTCCAGCATTGAGATGGGTGGCAAATTGTTCAATGGGAAAAAATAATTGATCACATACTAAATGTGAAAGTCTGTTGATAGTTATTACAAATGAAAGGATGAAAAGGACACAATTCCTGTCCTCAATTAATAATTGGTTCAGACAAGCAGTTAAACATTATTTCTAGCCAATAATTTAAGAGTGAGGTTAGCATAAATAAAAAATTTTCTGTAAGTATAGAAAAAAGAAATATATCAATCCAAATTTTGAGGCTTAAGGTTTTCCTAATAAGATGACACCTGAACTGAACAAAAGTACTAAGGGTTCATTAAGCAGGAGACAGGGTTCATTAAAGACAAAAAGAAGAAGAGAAGCCAATAAATAGAATCATAAATCAGCATAGAACATTTGGAACGTTTATGTAGTTCACCATTGTCAGAGCATAAACTGCAAATAGGTGAGTGGCAGGAGGTGACATCTGGGAGGAAAGCGGGTGATGGAAGACCTCGTGGGTCATGCTGACGTGCTTGAACTTATCTTGTATAGACCACCAAGAACTAATACAGAATCTTAAAGAAAAGAACATGAAAAGGAATATTTTTGTGACAGTAAATTCAGAGAAGCAAGAATTATGAGGAGACAAAATATTTTGGATGTCATGTTGAACTAAAGGGAGTACTTTTTTTCGCTAAATAAATCAATTATTGTGGGGATTACTAGATGATACCATAAAAGGAAACTATTTAATCTGGGTCATATTGGGCACTTTTGAGGATTAACTGTCATTTCTTTGCAGTTAAAAAATTGAAATTGAATTAAAGACAATGAGTCTCAGGGTAAGTATGCCGGATTCATTAACAATGGCAAATATTTATTGAACGGTCTCCCTTGTATCACCATGTTAAAAAGTACAATAACTCTGATCGCTTCTAGTTCTGCTCCATGTGACAACTTGCCTTGTAAACCTGAATGCACAGTAATATTTTAGGTCAGAGAAATTCAGAGAGACTAAAATCCCATACCCATCATAATTCAAAAAAATGTTGGGTTGTGGTAAATATTTTTCTTGTGAGTGGGAACTCTGGGCAGAATAGTTAAAAACTGGTAAACATTTTGTGGGTGAACGGAACTTTATTTGGCAAGCAATGAATGGATTTTCACTTGTTTTCGTTCTTGTTTTGGAGAGATGAGGAGGAGGGTTATGGAAAGTGGAAACACAAAGGAAGGAAACTAATGTTTATTTCTCAATTACCAGGTGCCTGGTGCATTAAGTTGTTATGATTACCTTCATGTTAGGAGAAGAAAATGAGATTTTTCAAAGTTGGACAAATTGCTAATGTCATTAGGGTATCCGAATTTGACTTTAAATCTAGGTATTTCTGACTCCTAGCATCTGACCTGCTCAGTCATCTGAATGAACATAAACTAGAACTGTGGTACCTAAAAGCTCTGACTCAGAGATAATTAGATAGTTCTCCTCTGTGGTCCAAATGTAGACTTGGTGAAGAGGAAAGTAAATTTTATTTCATATTGCAGTCAGTTTTCTCTCAACAAATCCATAGAGCAAATATTAGCACATTGGGTAAATTAGACAAATCATATTCCTCATATCTTCCCCAAAATTCCTTTGGCCAGAATTCATTTGGCTCAGAGATCTTTTTTTAACCTACATTATTCAGATATGATACACATTGGCTTTGGCAAACTTTGCCCAGGTTTAAATTTCTTGTTACAAAATTTCATGAGGATAAATTCATCAAGTATAAATTACCTGTCAGTGTGATTTTATGACTCCCATTATTCCTTTATCTAAGAAGCTCACTGAATTTTGCATGAAGCAAAATCCAAACTCAACTAAGAATTTGCACAAAGTATTCCTAGATTTTATTTTCCAAAAAAGAGTTGTAGATTTTGCTTACACAAAATCAGATTTAACTAAGAAGAAGTTTTGGTAACTCACATTTTTAAAAAGCGTTTCAATTGAAAAAAGAACTTTACTAAAGCATCTTTAGACAAAATTGATTGTATATAATAAATTTCTAAAAATGTACTTTTCTGGTCTAGTGTCTAAGACTGGACAGTCATGGTGAGAGAGAAAAATGGGGACATGCCATGTACCAATTTCTCTTACTGTGAATTCTATACATTTGAGTTTTTAAATAAACTTTTTATTTTATAGTAGCTTTACATTTATAGAATAGTTACAAAGGATAGTAAAGAGTGTTCCCTATACATCACATGCAGTTTCCCTTATTATTAACATATTACTGTAGCATGTGTGTCACAACGGACTGATATTGATACATTGTGATTGACTAAAATTCATTCCTTATTTAGATTTCCTTAATTTTTACATAATGTCCTTTTTCTGTTCTAAGATCTCATCCAGGATACCAGGGTTAGGCTCCTCTAAAATCTTCTTTGATTTGGGTCAGCTTGTTATTTCTCTCATGGATAAACTGGGGTTATGGGTTTGGGGGACCAAGACCACAGACGTAAAGTGTCACTTTTCAACACATCATATCCAAAGTGCATGGTATTACAATGACTATTCCCCGGCTTGAGGGAGTGTTCGTTTGTCAGTTTTCTCCACTGTAAAGTTCTCTTCCCCCTCCTCCCTTTCCATACTGTTCTTTTGGAAGGAAGTGACTAAGCACAACCCTCACATAAAAGAAGAGGAGTTATGGTCTATTCCTTGGAAGGGGAATTTACATAAGTTATTTGCAAAAAGATAAGCACTGAGTTTTCCCAGGCCAGGATAGACCTGGAAATACTGCTGTGCAATGTGATGGAAGTGAAGTCAGAAGAAATGAAACATTAAACGTAATGTATATAAAGTTGGGAGCTTTACGTACATATTATTCTCCTACATTTTTGGGGGTAAGGAGAATAAGATTAGACTACTTAATTAAGTTTAAGGAAACAAAGAAGTAAAGTGGTAATTTTAACTTCATTTCACTCCAAATCTGTAACTTTTCCATCACTTTTTAAGAAAAGAACATTGAGAAAATTTGCTCTTTCTTTTAAGTAAGTTGTTTGATTTGGTTTGTGTCCAAATTTGCTAATTCCCTGGCACTCACTTGGTTCTCCAGATGGCTCTGGGGTGTCACGGGACACCCAGAGCTAACGCATGACCCCACACTGCACACAGGTGCACCACTCTCCTTGGCAGGCAGTACACATCCAGCTGCTGCAAGTTAGGGAAGCGAGGGATGTGGAGCGCTTTCCGCAGGCAGACAGTGCCCCTGTTGCCTCAGGGCCATTGTTTCTTCTGTGTAAGTCTCAGAGCAAACCTACTGATGATAGAAACAGACCTCCAGGAAGAAAAATGAGTAACAGACTTAGATATGTTACGCATGTTTCCCATCATACCTATAAACCCTTTATCAGCACTAGAAGCAGACGCTGGCCTGCTTCTTTTTTTTCCCTCCTCCTTTTTTTCCCCAAAGCCCCAGTAGATAGTTGTATGTCATAGCTGCACATCCTTCTAGTTGCTGTATGTGGGACGTGGCCTCAGCATAGCTGGAGAAGCGGTGCGTAAGTGCACACCAGGATCCGAACCCGGGCTGCCAGTAGCGGAGCGCATGCACTTAACCACTAAGCCACGGGCCGGCCTTCGTCGTGTGGATTTTGATGTGTCTCGAGAAGGCAACAAACAGGGGCCAGAAATGGATGGATTGTGTGGGCAGTAAGAATAGGCAAGAAGAGTTCCTGAAAACAAGCATGGTTATCTTAGTGAAGCTTGTGACCCGAGTGCACAGAGAACATAGAATAAATGAGAGGACATTGCAGAGGGGAGAATTCAGTTTAGAACAAAACCAAAAGAATGTACTGAATGGTAAAAGAACTGAAAAAAATATCTGGAGTTTTTCTGCTAAATATTATGACTATGGAAGCCAATCAAATATATTAGAGTAGGAGAATTATATGCACACATGTCTAAAACAGAAGAAAATATTTAGATAACCTCAAGAGGTTCAACGATGCTGATACATCATGATTTTGAAAACAGAAATGCAAAATAAAATAAAATGACACAAAATAAAATAAAGGGCAATGTTACTGTGTGCTATATAGTGTTTCTAAATTAATGCAGTCAGTATTTGGTGTCAAGTAGCTTTGTATTCAGAATTAGAAATGATTCTTTATAAACTAATAGGGGCATGGCATCTTTATGTTTGCATTTGCCCTACCATTTAGAAAAAGTAATTAAAAAATGTAACCAACAATTAATTATTGACGATAAATTGCAAACTGCCTGATGTCTCTCTTTATATCATATTACTATGAAACTTGCTTTGTAACTTTTCTTCATGGCCTCTTATAAACGGCTAGAACCTTGCATTTCCTTCTGTCTTGCACAGCACCTATATAGTGAGTATATTTTACATAGCAGACAAGCAAAAATGCTTTGCCTCAAGTTTTCTGTAAACTTACGAGGACTTTCCTCACTCTAGATACAATTAGGCAAGGCAGATGATGGAGAAGGTGGCATTAGAATTGAATAGGTCTGGTATTTGGCAGGTCTGCTATGCCCTTCATCAATTATCTTACTTTGGGAAATTCATTTAATTTTGTTATGTTAGTTTCCTCATCTGTAAGTGGAACTAAATGTATCTATTTGGATAAATTAATTAAAAGATTAGACATGTATATATGTATCTATCACAATACCTTACACATAATAGATGGGGAACAAAAGGATATTTACTATTATCACTTTTTAGCATGCAGGTTTGCCCAGCCTATGGTCATGTGTGAATACCACCACACCATTTCTTTCATATTATCAGTTGTATTTTAACTTACTTGGAAATTTTAAGTCAATATTTAACCTGTTTTTACATAATTTTACATCAATAGCATGAAAAGAAAAGCAATGCCACTTGATTTGCTAGTTATAATTCTCCTACATACTTATTAATTAAAAAAAATTAATAATTGAATACACTTAATGATTATCAGACTCTAAATAAATAAACAAAACTTTACCCTTGGAGCTTTTGGGGGAAAACCCACTCTAGGAACGTGACCTTCACCCTTTTCCCACATACTAGCATCACACGGCTTCAAGTTACAGAAGAATTAAGCTAAAATTTTCATTTGTTTTACTTACTTACAGCACAGATGATTCCAGAACCTTCAGCCTGGTACAGAGTAGGACAAGCATGATCTTTGCAAAAAAAAAATCTTAAGTCTGAATTTCTAGTTAATTCTCTTACATCTGTGTGAATACTGTGATAAATTACTTACCTTTATCTAGACTCAGATCCCACAGGAAGAACAAAAAGAAAAAATGAAATCATGAATTCTAGGAAAAATAAAAATTGAGCAAAAAAAATACAGCAATAGTATACTACTTATCAATGAAGAATATTTACATCAATGAATAATATAAACAATGACTAATTTATTCAAAAACCCTGATAAAAATGTTTTGGAAAATTAAGTGAGGAAGTGGTAAAATTTTTATGGAAGAAAAAAGGAATGGAATTGGAGGGTAGGCTGAGCACGAGCACAAGGTAATGAATTTAATCACAAGCTTTTCACTAAAAATGCATTTTAAACCATGTATTTGAATAATGCTAAAAGTAAAAACGCTGTTAAAAATAAAAACATATTTCCAAATAGGATTTAGAACTAATGATTTAATAGGTGTGTTTGTTATACATGCTTATTTGTCTGACTCTAATACTGCTCTCTAGCCTTAAGCCTCTGATGTGGCCTATCTGGTCACCACCCTGTACTTAATGCCTGATCCTTAGTTGGGGCTTTGAAAAAGATAGATAGAAAGATGGACAGATCAAAGAAAAAAGATATGTAATCCCTGAGGTCCTTTCCAGATATAAAATAATTTGACTGTGATGGCAATGCAGAGTGTCCCTGATGATGGTTTGACTCACAATTATTCGACTTTATAATGATGTGAAAACGATATGCATTCAGTAGAAATTGTACTTCCAATTTTGAATTTTGATCTTTTCCTGGGCTAGCAATACGCGGTACAATCCTCTCTCTCGATGCTGGGCGGTGGCAGCGAGCTGCAGCTCCCAGTCAGCCCCGCGATCACGAGGGTAAACAACCCACACACTTACAACTATTCTGTACCCAGACAACCATTCTGTTTTTCACCTTCAGGACGGTATTCAATAAATTACATGAGATATTCAACACTTTATTATAAAATAGGATTTGTACTAGACGATTTTGCCCAAATGTAGGCCAGTGTAAGTGTTCTGCGCACGTTTAAGGTAGGTGAGGCTAAGCTATGATGTTCGGTAGGTTAGGGGTATCAAATGCATTTTCAATGTATGATATTTTCAACTTACTATGGGTTTATCAAGATGTAACCACATCGTTATTCAAGGAAGATCTGTATTATGAAATTATTAACTGCCTTCTGGTTAACAATAAAATATGAGTCGCCTTTGAGCAAAACAGTCCTCCCAGAAAACTGAACTTGGGAAATGATCATATGGTTCTGCAATGGTGGAGGAATCTCAGCTATGCACCAAAATCTGTCCACTTCCGTTATACTCTCATACACCACACAGTGAGGTTCAATCAAAAACAGACTGCATATACAAGGGGGGTCCCATAAGATTAGTACCATACAGCCTAGGTGTGTTGTAGGCTCTACCATGTAGGTTTCTGTAAGTATACTCTATGATGTTTGCACGACAAAATCGCCTAACGACACATTTCTCAGGATGTATCCCTGTCGTTAAGCGATGGATGACTATAGTTGAGTTGTCCCTGGAAATTGATAATCCAGCCACTGCCTTATGTAGCTTTCCCATTCCATAGGTGCAGCTGCGTGACTCAGTTCTGGCAATGACATGTGAGTCAAATGAAGTGTCCACTTCCAGGGGTGATTAAACTTTCCCTGTGAGTCCTCCATGCTTCAACCTGAAGCAACTGCTCCAGAGATCATATATAGTATAAACTAGTAGTATGTACACAACAAAACTCTGTCAATAATTAAGGCCAAAGCAAGATGTTATTAGATAAATAAAACCTTTTTTTTTCCTGAGATTTCCTGCGTGTCATGGAGGAAGTTCCTGGAGAAAGGATCTTTTGCTGGTATATTGTTTTTTGTTTTCTTTTAAATTTGTGTGTGTGTGTTTTGGGGGGGGGGATGTGTTCAATTTACTTAATTCTTAAATGTTTTGTTTAGTTGGTTAATCAATTTTGGTTTAAAAATTATTTTTCTCAGTACATTGGAGGAATTTATTATTTTTGTATCTTGTGGCTTCCATTTTTGCTGATAGGAAGGGTGCTATCAATCTAAATTCTGTACCTTAGTAGATAATCTGTGTTCTGTCTTTGCTTGGTTTAAAATTGTATTATCTCTCATTTTTTTTCTCACCACAATGTATTTAGGTGTGAGTTTATTTTTATTTTTTCTGTATGAATATTTTATAATATCTAGATCTAAGAATTATTTTTTTCTCCTTTAAATCTGGAACATTTTCAGGAATTATTTTCTTTCAATTTCCCTCACTCTCTTTTTCTAGTATTTCTCTTCTTTGGATTAGTCTTATCCCAAACTTTCCACTTGTAGCTACAATAGCTTTTAGTCTTCTCTTTTCTTTTTTTTTCTTTTCTTTCTCTCTTTGTTTATATTCCAGATAGTCTCTTTAGAAGTACCTTCATTCTCACAAAATCTTACTTTGTCTTAACTACTGTTTTACCCACTCAACTGTAACTGTAAATAGTACAATTTTTAATATTTGTCTTTTTGTGTTAAGCTATTATCTTATTCCTGACTCATATTTACAACTTTCTCTTTTACTTTTCTAACCATTTTGAACATATGCATTATCCAACATCGTATTACTTTGAGCTTTTTTTTCTACTGACTCTCACTCATAATCTTATTTTTCTTTCGTGTTTCATACTTTTGGATTGTATATTCGTTTTCAAACAGCAGAGGTTTATGGGAATACTGTCAGAATGCACACCAGCAGAGATTATTTGCATTTATTCTACCAGGAGTTCTAAGATGGTCCCAATCTCTGAGTGTTTTGAATTAATTTGTTGAAATAAGATGAGATTAAATTTAAACTTCAGACCCATATAAGATTAGACCTATGTGAATGACTCCTCAAAGGGCATGTTCTCTCACCCAGAACATAGCTGGCAACCAAACTTTTTTCTTCTAGTCCTACCTTTCATTGAGGTGATAGACTTTTGAGGGTCCTGGCTTTATTCTCTTTCCTTGTATGTCTTTATCCTTCTCTTTTTCAACCTTTCATACATTTTTAATTTTAAAATAATGTACCCATTACTTTAAAACAAACTATGTATTTAAAATAGATAATAAAATTTTAAAGTGAGAGACATTTTTGTTTTTCTTCTCTACATGAGTCCATTCAAACTCCATATATCTAAATTACTGAGATTAGCAAATACCTAGAGCACAGCCATAGCTGTGGTGTCAACATGTCAGTATGATTTTCTAGTCTTTCTTCATTTTTGGTGCCTGGGGATTTATCTTAGCGTTTTGTGAAACTCAATCATACTTATAAAATTATCCCTACTATATCATGCACACAATTTCTATCAGGGATTTTTTTTAAGTCAAGAGATATTTTTTAAGGTAAATTCTACAGCCCAAGAAATGAAAGTTTCTCAGCATATTCTCCCTTTACAAATTGGAGAGAGAGAGGGAAACATTGGTAATGCAGGCAAGTGTGAAACTATGTATTTACAGAAGGACATTTCTGAGTGATCAAGAGCCAATGGAGTCCAGTGCACACATGGAAGTTTTGGTCTTAGATGATCACAGATATAGTACATTGATTGTAACAGGAAGAATACACGTGTGTGTGTGTGTGTGTGTGTGTTTATGTGTGTGTATAGAAAGGTTAGTATAATTAGTAGTGAGAAGATGACACTACTTATTTGATGGCTTCTATTTTTCCAGTGAACTAATAGTGAAGCATCAGCTGAGACTGTGCAAGGAGAAGGTGTATTTAAGTTCTGAGAAGAAACAAGAGTGTATCAAATAGTCATCTCAGGCCATTGCAAATAGAAAGAACTAGGAAAATACTGAGACACCATCAGGCAGTGCTGAAGGCACACTTGAAATTTATCATAAAGTTAGTCCAGTCAGAAAATATAACAATATTATATACATATATATAAATAATAATCCCACTTAATCATTCAACTAAATTTGTGTAAAAGTGATTAGTGAAGGTGTTTCCTTTAACGGGCTTGATTTTGGTCAGTTATGTGTGACAAATTTGAGAATCTGTGTAACGAGGCAATTTTAGTGTCAGACTATTAAATCTAAGTTGAGTTAGCAGGGAAATGATAACAGAAAAGAGACGGTAGTGGTGAAAAAGCAGTTGGATCATCCAGTGAATGCCCTAATGTGGCTGAAAGTTTGTTGGAGTTGAGCTAAAATCATAAGCGAGATTTAAATATAGGGTATGATATTTAGAGAGCAAGATAACGGAAATCAGAGATTCAGAGGTGGAAAAGTAGACTTGAGGAGGTCGAAGACCTGACAAGTGAGAGTACTAAATGGAATTGCATGGATTTTATAGTCATAAAAAATGACATTGATATTAGTTGTAGATAGGAATACAGAAAGTGAGATGATAAAATCTTGTGTGAATAAAGGAAAATTACTGAAATATCTGTAGTGTACTGCAAAATGGAATAGTATACATTCTCTGGTGGTAATCTGATGGTACATTAGATGAATTAGCCCTTTAAGTGAATGAAAGAAATTTCTAGAAGGAGAAATGAGGTTTGACAATTGGTGACTGTGGAAACAAAGGTAATATATCTAAAGTGCATTTCATGTGGTAAACATAATAAACGTTAGTAAGTTTTCCATTTAGATCTTACTTTTATAATTTACAAAGTCAGTCCCTACACATATTCCTCAAATATATCATCACTATTGTTTGGGCAGTTTTGAAAACCCAATGTATATTCATCATAAACAAAGTCAGGGCTTAAACAGAATTATATTTTTTGGCCCCGAAATAGAGGTAGATACCACAATATAGTCAGTTCCGCTAAACAACCCCCATGGATTTTGTGGTCTTTCAGCATTTGTTCCACACCTCAGTGGAGCACGTTAAGTACATTTCAAATACTCAGAACTTCTGGGCTCTCAGCCTGGTCAAGATTTTCCCTAGGGATCCACCAGATTTCATTACCAGTTGTGTCTCAGTACTGAAACTGCTGCTCTTGGATGGATGTAAGATTTTTTAACCTCTTTCCCAACATACCCCTAGTTTAGAAGGCTGAAATTTATTTCTGGCTCCTTTCAGTTCTGAAAAGAAATCAGCACTCGGGGGCAAAAAACTGAGAATATAGAAACAAAAACCCTCTAGGATCACAGGGAACTAATTATACTATGTGCATCAAAAATTCAGGATTGAGCCTTAAGTGTTAAGATTTGAAACACTGGAGAGTTAAAAAAGAATGATACTAATAATGACACAATTGGGATTGAAACAAAGCTGATGGTATACAAAATGTGTAATGTTTTCAAAATATTTTTACTTAGAAATTCAGGTCGTGAAAGCAATAATACTTAAACAAAATACTTAATCAAAAATTTAATTTGACTATAACAACAGTTCCTAGCTTCCCTCAGTAGCCAAGATTGCATCCCAACGCAAGCACCTTGCTGTTCAGAAATCCCTGTCTCTCGCACCTGTTGTCCCCTCCCAAAGCCATTTAACCAGCCTGAAAAATCAAATCTACACTAAAAGCACAAGACATGAAGCACATCTTCATCTTGGTATGAGATACCTTTCCACAGGTGATAAACTCTCATTTTATTTAAGAAGTCATTGCCAAAAGAGGAGGTGCCTCTTGGTTCTCATTGCATTTACCTCCATTAGCATGAATCTATATAGCATAGTTTTGTTTTTTTCTGGGTCATTTATTGAATTGTGTGTCTGTGTATGTGTGTTGATGTGTGTGTTTACATGTGTTTTTCACTCATTCTGATCTTGGAAAGGCAGCTATCCCTTCTGAGAAATTATTTCAAGGTCATTCTTGGGAGGGCTCTAATTATTTCACGTGATTGACTTGCTCTAAGCAGCATATGAGGTGCTATTCTTATGTGGCAGTATGGTATCCTCCGCAACCTCACCACTTGTGCTTCGTGCCATTCTCATCTTAGCTGAAAAGTTTGTGTTACATTTTGTTTTGTTTTACTTTTAACAAACTCACGCATCGAAGTTTTTCCATGAAATGTGATCAATATTACAAGTGAGACTCCTTTCCTATAGGTCTTCCACTATAAAGAATTATGTAGCTTCAAGGGGTTGTTATGTGAAACAATATTTTCAAGGTCAAGCAGAAACTCCAGATAGGTGGGGGAGCTGAGGCAGAAAAAGACCAAAGAAAGGAGAGAGACACATTTTAGGACCCCATGTAAAGTTGCCACAGCTCCAACTGAGGCACTTCTTGAGAATTTTGAGGAAATGCTTGCATCATCCTTGAATTCCCAGTGCCATCATGATCAGACAAAAATAGTCTTGAGTTATTCTTTTTGTAATAGATCTAGCTTTTCCTGTCCCTCAATTGATTATGGCAAGACAAATGTAAAGTAGGTTTTATTATTCCCATTTTCAAGGTGAAGAAACTGAGACTCAAGTAGGAAAAGGCAACTCAGGTTTTACAGCAGCTGAGTTTTATATATCTATATCTGTATCTCTATATATCTCTATATCTAGATTTATATATAAATCAATCTAATAATAAACCCTTGTCACTGCATCAATTAATTCCTGAGACGAAAAGTATAAAATTAACCCACAACTACTACCACCACCTCCAGCACCACAAAAAAAATCCTTATTTGTCTACTTACTTAATATTGAAATACAAATACATTGAATGGGAGTAGAGAGTACAGAGGCTTGAAGGGACTTTTGCCTCTCACCTAAAGATATAACCCAAAGTATAAACATCTTGCTGCCTAGAAGATTTGAAAGCTGTCTTATCCAAATAAAGATGTACATAGAGAGGATAAAACTGTGCCAGGTTCAGAACAAATAAAATGCTCTGCAATAAAATTGAGGAAAGTGAGGAAGGGAGGTCCAGAGGGCAACCAAAGAGTCACCAGAAGAGATCTCTGAGAGAGAGCTTCCCTACTGGGGGAGGATATTAAAGGATTCAGCACTTGGACACTCTCTTGAATAGTAAGCTCCTTTGGTGTTTCTAGATTCACTCCTTGAAGACATAGCCTATCTATACACCCATAAGCTGCGGCAAGAGACCAGGGGTGAATCAAGGAAGTGAAGGGTGATTGCTGTGTCTCACTTGATAAAACAGAATATATTACAGGGGTAATTTCTTCTCTTTCCCAAGTTAGGAAATAATATTAGTCTTGAATTTATTATCTGTTTTTCCTTAATCAAATTACTTATTATGTCTCAATTGAATTACCTTATCTGTAAAATGGAGGTAATGATTATCACACATATTCATACTTTGGTAACATATGTGTGATGCTCCCAATACAATGTCTAGGACATAAGAATATTCAAAACTTGGTAATGATGATTGATGAAGATAATGACAACAGTGATGATGATGATGATGATGAGGAGGAGGAGGAGGAGGATGGTGATAGGTACACAGTATAAGCCAGGGGGTTGGTAGCAATGCTGCAAGGAACCCTGCTCATGGTACTGCAACGATAATAAGCTTAATATTAATTGACTTGTCAGCAATCATAGGTACTGGGGGTAAAGGATGGTAATGAGGTGATTGTTGTTGATATAGTGTTTTAAATTATTCAAACAAATCTATCAGAGGCAGAAAGCACTTTCTATTTTTTTCTTTCAAGATAACTTTTCTAGGTACTTTATAAGAGCCCACTTTATAAACCTTGGTCTCTCAGAAGCTTCTCTATCTTGAAGCTGCATCACAAGAATGGCCATAAGGAGTGGCATTGACCACACAGTGGAAGCCCAAGGAACCCTGGGAAGTGAGCGGTAAACATGATACATCTGACAAGGCCAAGTAACTGTCCTTGGGAAATGTCCCTGAAAAGCATTGTCTATATTTACAGTCAATCCATTAAACATACTAGTTATTTAACCAGTTTTGAATAAAGCATTATTTCTCGTAATCAACTACTGATTTTTCAATCTTTCCTGAAAAGAAATTCTAAAAGATTATTCTCTACTACAAGTTTATAGATCAACAATATAAACATATTTCTTGAATGTCTACTAGTGCTAGCACTAAAGAAGAAATTAGAATTATCAATATTAATATATATATGCACATAGCCATACATATACACACATACAAATATAAGGAAAGATATAAGATTAGATAGATAGATAGATAGATAGATAGATAGATAGATAGATAGATAGATAGAATGAAATTAAACTCACATACAGTTGTTATTCCCAAAGATTCTTATAATTAATGTGGAAGTCAGACATGCGTAGTGTTTAGGGGCTATTATATTAAACTATAACAGGACATGAGCAAAATGGTGGAGTATGGAGTCCTATATATCATTCCCCAAAGAGACACTGACTTACACAATATATAGTTCAAAAGGACTTTGTGAAAACTCCAGAAACCAGTTAAGAAGTCACAGTACCTCAGATAAGCACAAAGCTAAGAACAGCTGCTTTGAAATGGGTAAGAAAAGTTGATGCATTTCACCCACAACAACCCTTACCCCAGGCCAGTGTAGCTTGGTACAATCAAGAGAAAATGCCCAACTTGCAGCTTCTCCATTGAAGGAAAAGAGAACAAAGGGGAGCTCAGTGGCTTGTTGTAAACCCAGAGAATCAGCCTGTGCCACAGACAGACACCAGAGGGAGGAAAATATTACAAACTCCTAAAGAAGAAACCAGCAACCCTCCATAATTGGAGAACTACATGCACACACCCAAAGACAAATCCACAGAAAAGATTTGAAACAGCCCCAGAATCTCTAGCTGGGCTTATCGGTGAAGATGTTCCCCTCTATGATGCTAGTTCATAAAGACTGGGAGAGATGGTTATTTTTTCAAGTAACCAAATGCCAAAAAAAAATAATAATAAAACATCTGAAGAAACAGGGAAACACAGCCCAATCAAGAAAACAAAATACATTTTGAGAAGCCAACACTAAAAAAACATAGGTCTATGAATTACCTTACAAAGAATTCAAAATAGTCATTTTAAAGAAGCTCATAAAGCTACATGAGAATACAGATAGACAGCTAAACAAAATAAGGAAAATGATGTATGAACAAAAAGAGAATATAAACAAACATAGAAACCATAGAAAATAACCAAATAGAAATTCTGGAGCTGAAGAATACAATTGAGTTAAAAACTTCTCTAAAGGGGTACAACAGCAGACTTGATCAAGCAGAAGAAAGAACTAATGAACTAAAAAACAGCTCACTTTAAATTATTGAATCAGAGGAGCAAAAAGAAGAAAGAATAAAGAAAAGTGAAGAAAGCCTAAGGAACTTATGGGATACCATCAAGGGACGATTACACATATTATGTGCATCCCAGAAGGAGAAAACAGAGAGAAAAGGGTAGAGAGTTTATCTGAAGAAACAATGGCTAAAAACTTTCAAAATATGAGGAAGAAAATGGAAATTCAACTTTAAGAAGCTCAAAGAACTCTAACCAGGATAAATCCAAAAAGGTCCATACTGAGACACATCATAACCAAACTGATAAATGCCAAAGACAAAAAGAGAATCTTGAAAGCAGTAAGAGAAAAGCAATTAGTCATGTATAAGGGAACACCCATAGGATTATCAGTGGATTTGTCACCAGAAATGTTATAGGCCAAAGATAGTAGGATGACATATTCAAAATGTTAGAAGAAAGAAAGGAAAAAAAAAAAACAAAAACCCTGCTAACCAAAGATATATCCAGCAAAAACTTCTTCCAAAATTATGAAGAAATAAAGATCTTCCCAGATAAAAAAAAAAGTAGAGGGAGTTCATCACTACTAGATCTGACTTACAAGAAATGCTAAAGTTAAACTGAAGGGACACTAGACAGAAACACAAAAGTATATGAAAATATAAAGCTTTCTGAAATAAAGTAAATATATACACAAACAGAGAAGTCTGTAATACTGTAATGGTGGTATGTAAATCATTTTTAATTCTGGCTTAGAATTTAAAAGATAAAAGCATTAAAATAACTATAACTATAAAACTATGTTAATGGATACAATATATAAAAGAGGTAATTTGTAACAACGATAACATAAAATGGAGGGAGAGGAGATATAAAAGAGTAGAGTTTTTATATGCAGTTGAAGTAAAGTTATCAATTTAAAATAGATTGCTACAACTATAAGATACTTTATGAATCTTCATGGTAACCACAGAAAAACACCTATTGAAGATACATAGAAGAAAGTAAGAAAGGAATCAAAGCCTGTCACTACAATCAAATCAATGAAACACAAAGGAAAGCTGAAAGAGGAAAAGAGGGAGAAAAACTACAAAACATACAGAAAACAATGAACAAAATGGCAACAGTAATTCCTTTTCCAACAGTAACTACTTTAAATGTAAATGAATTAAAGTCCCCAGTCAAAACACATAGAGTGGCTGAATGGATAAAAAAACAAGATCCAATGATATACTGTGTACAGGAGATTCATTTTAGATGTAAGGACATATATAGGCTAAAAGTGAAAGGAGAGGAAAAGATAATCCATGCAAATAGTAGCCAAAAAAGAGCAAGGGTGGCCATACCTATATTAAAAATAAATAAATAAACTTTAAGTCAAAAACTGTTACAAGAGACAAAGAAGAACATTATATAATGATAAAGGGGTCAATTCACTATGAAGATATAACAATTATAAATATATATGCACCTAACATCAGAGCATTCAAATATATGAAGCAAATATTGACAGAATTGAAGGGAAACAGATAGTAACACAACAATGGTGTGAGATTTCAATACCCTGCATTCAATAATTGATACAACTAGACAGGAGGTCAATAAGGAAACAGAAGACTTGAGCAATACTATAGACAAGTTGGACCTAACAGACATATACAAAACACTTTGTTTAATAGCAGCAGAATACATATTCTTCTCAAGAGCACATGGACATTCTACGGGATAGATCATGTATTAGGTCATAAAACCAGTCTTAATGACTTCGAGATGATAGAAATTATACCAAATATCTTTTGTAACCATAATGGAATGAAACTAGAAATCAATAGCAAAAGGAAAACTGGAAATTTCAAAGTATGAAGAAATTAAATAACACACTGCTAAACAACCAATGGGTCAAAAAAGACATCTAAAAGAATCTTGAGATAAATGACAATGAAAACAAAATAAAACAAAATGTCTGCAATGCAGCAAAAGCTGTACTAAGAGGGAAGTATATAGCGGAAATATCTACGTTAAAAAAGAAGAAAAAATTCAAATCAACAACCTAACTTTAAACATCAAGGAACTAGAAGAAGAAGAACTAACTAAACTCAAAGTTAGCAGAAGCAAAAATAATAAATATTAGAGCAGAAATAAATGAAATAGAGAATTAAAAATGATAGAAAAATATCAATGAAACTGAGTTCTTTTTTATAAAAGATCAACAAAATTGACAAATCTTAGCTAAACTAAGAAAAAAAATAAAAGATTCAAATAAAAATAATCAGGAATGAAAGAGGAGACTTTACAACTGATGCTACAGAAATTAACAGGATCATAAGAGACTACTATGAGTGATGATATGCCAACAAATTGGATAACCTAGAAGAAATGGATTAATTCTTACAAGATACAACCTTTTAAGACTGAATCATGATGAAGTAAAAAATCTAAATAGACCTGTAACTAGTAACGAGACTGAATCAGTAATCAAAAACTACCAAACAAAGGAAAGCTCAGGGCTTGATGGCTTCTCTAGTCAATTCTACAAACATTTAAAAAAGAATTAACAACAATCCTTCTCAAACTTGTCCAAAATATTGAAGAGGATGGAACACTTTGAAAGTCATTTAATGAAGCTAGTATAGCCTTGATACCAAAATCAGTTAAAGATACTAAAAAATGAAAACAAAACTACAGACCAATATAACCGATGAATATTGATGCAAAAAACCTCAACAAAACAAACAGTAGCAAACAGTAGCAAGCCAAATTTAACTACAACTAAAAAAGATTACACACCATGACCAAGTGACATTTATTCCTGGAATGCAAGGATGGTTCAACATAGAAAAACCAATCAATGTAATACACCACATTACAGAACAAAGGAGAAAAACCATATGATCCTCTTAATTGATGCAGAAAAAAATAATTTTACATAATCCAACACACTTTCATGATGAAAACACTTAACAAAGAAGGAATAGAAGGAAATTATCTCAAAATGATAAAATCCATATATGAAAAACCCAACTAACATCATATTTAAGAGTGAAAAACTGATAGCTTTTCATTTAAGATCATGAACAAGGCACAGATACCCACTCTTGTCACTTCTATTCAACATACTACTGGAAGTTCTAGGCAGAGAAATTAGACAAGGAAAAGAAATAAAGGGCATCCCAATAGGAAGGGAAGTAGGAAAATTATCTCTGTTTGCAGGTGACATGACCTTACATGTAGCAAACCCTAAATGCTCCACAATAAAACTGTTAGGATAAACAAATTCAGCAAAGTTGCAAAATATGAAATCAGCATGCAAAAGTCAGTTGTATTTCTATACACTAACAAGGAAGAATCCAAAAAGGAAATTAACAATTCCATGTACAATAGCATCAAAAAATAATAAAATATTTAGGAATAAACTGAACCAAGTTGGCAAAAGACTTTTACTCTGGAAACTACAAAATATGGCTGAAAGAAGTTGAAGAAGAAACAAATAAATCGAAAGATATCCTGAGTTCATGGAATGGAAGTCTCAATATCATTGAAATGCTCATACTACATAAAGCGACATACAGATTCAATGCAATCCCCATCAAAATCCTAATGACATTTTTTTTTTCCAGAAATAGAGACAAACATGCTAAAATTTATATGGACTCTTGAAGGACCTCAAATAGGAAAAATATCTTGAAAAAGAAAAACAGCAGCCTATTCTTTCTAATTTCAAAACTTCTTATAAAGATACAGTAACCAAAACAGTATGGTAGTGGCATGAAGACAAATACATTATTGACTGATGGAACAGAAGAGAAAACCCTTAAATCAACCATTGTGTTTATAGTCAAATGATCTTTGACATGGGTGGCAAGAATACACAATTAACAAAGGATAGTTTCTTCAAATAATGGTGTTGGGAACACCGGATATCAACATACAAAAGAATGAAGTTGGATACTTACCTTACATCATATACAAAAATTAACTCAAAATAAGATAAAGTATTAGACTAAAATTATAAAACTCCTAGAAAAAAACAGGGGAAAAGCTTCATGACATTGGATTTAGCAACAATTTCTTGGGTATGACATCAAAAGCAGAGGCAACAAAAGTGAAAATAGGTAAATGGGACTATATCAAACTTAAAAACTTGTGTGCAACAAAGGAAATAATCAACAGAGTGAAAAAGCAGCCTCTGTAATGGGAGAAATATTTGCAAACCCTATATCTGATAGGGGGTTAATATCCAGAATATATAAAGAACTCCTACAACTCTACAACAAAAATGAACAAATAACTCAATTAAAAAATGAGCAAAGGACCTGAATAGATGTTTCTCCAAAGAAGATACACAAACGGACAACAAACATGAAAATATTTTCAGAATCCCTAATTATCAGGGAAACGCAAATCAAAACCACAATAAGATATCACCTCACATCCTTTAGGATGACTACTATCGGAAAAACAGAAAATAACAAATATTGGTGAAGATGTGGAGAAACTGGAACCCTTGTGCCCTGTTGGTGAGAATGTAAAACAACATGGAGTTTCCACAAAAATATTAAAAATGGAATTACCACATGATCCAGCAATCTTGCTTCTGGGTTTATGTCTAAAAGACTTGAAACAGGATCCTAAAGAGATATTTGCATACCCATGTTAACTGAAGCATTGTTTACAATAGCCAAGAGGTAGACGCAACTAAACGTCCACTGATGGATACATGGGTGAACAAAATGTGGTATATACATGCCATATAATGTTACTCTCCCTCAAAAAAGATGGAAGTACTGTCATATGCTACAACATGGATAAATCTCGAGGACATTACTCTAAGTAAAATAAGCCAGTCACATAAAGACAAATAATGTAAGACTCCACTTGCATGAGGTATCTAAAATAGTCACACTCAGAAACAGAATGTAGAATGCTGGTTGCCAGGGGCTGGAAGGAGGGGGAAAAAGGGAATAGTTATTCAACAAGTATAGAGTTTCAGTTTTGTAATATGAATAAGGTCCAGAGATCTGTTGCACAACAATGTGCATATACTACATACACTGAAAAATGATTAAGATGGCAAATTTTATGTTATGTGTTTTTTAACACAATTAAAAAAAAAACTATAACATGGTTAACTATGGAATTTTGTGAGGACCACCTTAGGGGATAGAAATAAAACCAAAGAAGTATGATATAACGGAAACCAAAAGCAGAGAGTGTATGTCAAATATGATGTAATTCCCAATAGTACCGAAGGCTTCAGAAAGGTCAAGGAAGAAAGGGAAAGGAAAGTACCTGTGGGATATAGCAGCATAGAGACCACTGATCTCTTAGCAAGAATAGTTTTAGTGGAACAAAGATGAATTCAAATGGTGGCAAGAGTGATCAGCCAATCATGAATAATTTTGAGAATGAGGAGGTGCTAAAATTGTTACAAATTAAATATTTTAAACATATTTATTTAGTATGCTACACATTGATTTTATTGTACTCATGGATCAATAAAACTCGTCATTTGGCTATTTGAGACCTGAGAATAAAGATATGGATGCAGGTTCTGTGGAAACTAGAATGTACAGTCTTTGGGAAGGGAAATGGTTGTGAAGAGCCTTAGATCCCCATCATTCTTAGGCACTTCAGACTTAAATGCCTTTTGAAGTGTTAACATGAATGAATTTCCTCCATCTTCCTAGGCTGCAATCAGGCTTGCCTGAACCTTAAAAGCTTGAAAACCATGCCCTTATACAGAGGTGGGCTGGACCTGGAGGAGGAGTGATTAGAAATTCAGGGCAAATTGGAAAGTCAGTACAGGGAGATGAGAGGTGAAAGAAATAGCCTACAGGAGCAGTTGGGCAAAAGCATGTCCTCTGCCGTTTCCAGGAGCAACAGAAGGGACAAGCTCAAAGGCTGTGATAACCACGAGGTAGTTTTTCCAGGTGGTCCAGGCCTCATGCACTCTTTTCTTCAGGTTACAGGCCTATGGACTGGCCCCAGCAAGGACCAGGAAGAGGTAAAATGTGCAGCAACCTGGAGAGTAGGAGGTGTGGCCAGTGGGTTGGGATGGAATTCCTTAGTTTCTCCCCTTTCCAACCCCAGCTAAGTCGTGGTCAGTGCACCTGGCCTTTCTTCTGAAAGCCTGGACTCACTCTGTCCTTCCAGATTAAACCTCATGTTAAAGTGTGGTCTGTCTATTGTACATGTCCTCACCACTGTGAGGTATGACCATGACAGAAGTTAGAAATGTGAAGTGGAGTTTTACCAAATCTATCCCAGCTTATGTTAATGCAAAAACTAATGATCATTAGTTTAAAAATCAAACTCTAGGAATGAATGTTAAACCAGATGGACAGACGACTAAACAACAAGCCTGAAAGGGTATTATTCCCTGTAAACCAGGATGAATGTCACCCTAGCACAAAATATGAGGAAAAGAAGATAGCAAGTACAGTTAACTCCTTTAAGAAGCTTGATGTTGAAGAAGTACAAAGACATAAGGTGTTGAGGTAGGGATTGAAGACGGGTATTTTAAGATATGAATGAATTGACCATGTTAATATCTGATAGAGAGGGATCAACAGAGAAATATAGGATTTCCCTCAAAAAAGGATATGAAGGCTTCTCACAATAATTGACTTATTTGATGCAATTTCAATCTAAATCACAATGGCATTTCTCTGAAGTGTGGCAAATATTCCGAATGTAAAGAGGAAGCATAAATAGATAAAAATAACAAAGAAAATATTAAGTAAAGAAAATTACAGGAGACTAGCACTATATCATATAAAAACTTATTATAAAAACACAACTTGACCGTACTTGTAGATTCCTAGCACTAGTCCTTTGGCCTTGATCACATGCTCCTTCTGCCAGCTTATGGACATCTTTTTTTATATCACAAAAGAACATATTAGTAATGGTTAAATAAATGCCATAGATAACCCTTGCTTCAGAAATTCAGAGAAATGAGATGTCACTTCAAGTTAAATTGGTCTGAACTGGCTGCTTGAAAAAGTAGAAATTAAGCTGGGTCTTCCATGGTCCAAGATTTTTAAATGAGAATAAAATAATGATGTCTCCCACATAAGAAATAAAGGAGAACATATTTCATCATAAGATCTGAATTAACCAAACTTAAATACAAAATTGAATTTCATAGACTAATGTTCTATAAGTAATTTATTCTTTCATGCATTTAAAATATCTTCCCAGAGGATATACTATATGTGAAATAAGATATGAGGTATGGAATTTCATATGAAACAGAGAAAAATGGAAAAAATGACAATGGAAGTAATTCACAGAAAAATTGAAAGGTCCTAGGTTTGGTACAGTAAAGCCGGATCTCTTCCATATGAAAAACTAGGGAAAAGATTGCTAAATCCAGTTGTCATCTCCAAGCTTCCAAATGATAAGAAACTTAAGTCACTGCCAAGAACAAACTGCTTTGAGATTGGGTACATTTATGGAATACACTAGAAACACCAGTATGTCAGATGACTTTGCAAATGTGTGAATTTTTTTTTTTCATAATCACAGAATCTCTTTCTCCACACACTACACTTCCTTCAGTGGACATACACCATATATCTTAATGGGAATATTCTTGCTTTGTCTATGATCATGTCCTTCTCATCCCCAAGTAATAGAAGCTATACTTTTCCTTCCACCAAAGTCTTTTCCCTTAGGTCTCAGACATGTGAACTAGGCTGCAGCTCTCATTTACACTTGTATTAGAATTTATTTGAAACAAAGCAATATGAGGAAGTATGTATCACATAGAATTCATCTTTTGGCAGGGGTGGTGGTGGGTGAAGGTGAATGGTTTTGTGGGGACAGCAGTTGGAGGGCTTCTGGGGCAAGTGTCAGCATCATCAAGGTGAGATATTGTGCCAAGAGGCGGCATAGGCAGTGTCTTTGACACAGGAGTGCCATGGTGATGACTGGGGGTGGTTCCTGACTGTGAAGATTCAGAGCTTGACCATCTGCCCCTGGTGAAGACTCTGAAATCTAGCTAATATCCCTTAATAATTTTTTTTTTTGCTTAAACTTGTTAGAGTAGATTCTGTTTCTTGCAACTACAATATCTAGCATATGTTCCAAAAGAGAACTATAATTGGCCCATGATCAGTTCCCTTTGTAAAAACTAGAGAACAATGAAGGATTCCATAATAGCAATCATTGTATCTACAACACTGAAAATTTAAGCCTCCCAATGTCACAACTCAAAAAGACAGGAATACTGACTCCTTACTAAATACTGCAAACTCTGTATATTATCCCCAGGAAGAAGAATTTGAGCTGTTGGATGGTTTCAAGAGCTAAATTTTAAAAACAGAGAGGGGAGGGTAGTTTGGAGTCATGCAACTCTGAGTCTGAATTCCAATTTTGACAGTTAAGAGAGGCAAACTTTTGAATTTGGAGGCAAGTTACTTATCTCCTGAGCCTCAATTTCCATCTCCATAAAATGAGATAACAGCACCTTAGAGAAATTGCAAGGATCAGTGGGTACTTATGTGTCCAGTACAGTGCCTCACTTAAAATAAATCCTTAGTAAGTGGTACTCATTATAACCTCACAGGTAAAGAAGCACCGTAATCTATGGGAAACTTCTGACCATCAGAGCTCCTGAGCATAGATTGGGTTTTTTGGATAATGGTGAACTTTTATTCATTGGAAGTATTTACCCATAGCCAGAGCAATCATCTGAAAAAGATTTTATAGGTGGGATTGAAACATCACGTGGAGATTGGCCCAGATGACATCAAAAAGTCCCTTATAACACTTGGACTTTATTTATAATTCCAAGACATAAATAAAACTTAGACATTTGGTTTATTCTAACCCAGCATTTCCTATGAGAACCAAACACAGATTTTACCTATATGGATAATAGAGCAGAGAAACGGCATGTCCTTTTTTTCCTGGATTTCTTCACCAGCAAATATTACCACTAATATGCTCCCTAAAATGTTGGCAGCTAGAAAAGTCAGAGTTTAGAGAAGCCTCAGTTTCACGTCTTACGGGAGATAGTCTGACATGACCTCATCTTCCTTAAGGTTACAAGCTTCCTGCTATTGCTACAACTTGATGAAGCCTGATCTTTATAAAACAAAGCTATATAGTTCCCTTACAACCCACATATGCCATTCACAAGGTCGGCTTGTTGTAGAAAAGATAAATTTATCCTGGGAGATTGTTATATCTTTGACAGAAGAGAGTTCAAAATGCAAACATATTTTTTGATGTGTTAAGGGAATTGATAATGACAGAGGTAAAGTATCATGGAAATATGTGAGGTAATCATGGTACAGTGGAGAGAATTTATGGTCACAAAACCTGAGTTTAATTCCCTTCTGTTAAAAGATAATTTTCAAAAAAAGAAAAAAGGTAAAATCACGATTCTCATACATGTATAAAAATGAACATCTGTTAAAAATTTTATTTTACTCACTAATGAGAAAATTGGTAAGATGTTACAATGGTTCAAAAGAGAATCCAAAGAACAGACATGTTTATAGATAAGGAATATTAAAATGAATGTGCAAATGGGAGGCAAACCTGGTACCTTCCACAGAGGAGAGGGAAGTAAACTGAACTTCCACCGGACAGAATTTGCATGTCTATAGACAAGAATTATCTGCATTGCTATCCATTATCCACAATTTACAGCGTTATAAAAAAACTCCCTACAGTCAGATAACCTGGAAATAGTGCTCTAGACACTGCATAGTTTTCCATTGAAGCACAAAATTTTCTCTCCACTTCCTGTGTCCTGGTTAGCTGTTGAGATTCTTAACATTTTCCTAAACATCTGATGAGCTTTGGTTTTCATTTCATTAATAAAACTCTGCCTTAAAGAGTTATGAAGGGAATCTAATGTGTAGAACACACCCAGCACATGGCTTAGCACTTCCCCTTCAAGAACTATTAATTATTCCATCGTGAGCCCCTCAACACTGTCAAATTTCTAAAGTTTTTGACAAACTCTGATAAGGTAAAGGAGAATGAACATTAATGTTTAGCATATGTTAAGAACTACCGATACAGGCCACAACATGTTCACAACGTGAGTCACAAAAGCATTACTAAGGGAAAGAATCCAGACACAAAGCCAGCCCGTTTATACAAGATTCAACAAAAGGCTAATCAGTAGAGAGAAAAACAGATAAGTCGTTGTCAGGGGCTAGAGTGTAGGAAGAACAATTTTATGCAAATGGGAGTGGAGTATTTTTGGACTTACAGAAATGCTCTATATCATATTTGTGGTGATGCACTTTTGTTAAAACTCCACTGTGAGTGGAGTTTTAGACATGAACAAAGCTGATTTTTTTAAAGACTATATGTGATTTGGACCTGTCTCTTTGAGCCATGTGTAAACACATCTTCTAAGAGTGCTTTTCTCATTTTGTCTGCATATAGCTAAGTTTATATCAAAATCTTGTTTTGGAGGGTGATCAGTTTACCACCAAATGCCCCATCAATTTCATTAAACTAGATGTGATCATGGACAACTAATTTCAGAGGCCTCAATTTCTCCAAATGGTAAAACTGAAAAAGTGGAATTCCATTATCATTTGGGACCCTGACCTACTGTCAATGAACATATTGAGGACAAATCTCACTAAATATATGTAATATTCTCCTTAATAAAGGTGGCTACTTTGTCAACAAAGAAAAGATATATCCAAGTGGATGAGTTCCTTTTGAATCAATGCTGGTTGTGTGCATGTGTGTGTTTGGTTGTTACTTTTGATATTTTTTTATTTTATGTTGTTTTTCAGATTACTAATATTTTTTATGGATGTCACCAAAAGGAATACAATAGAGTTTACATAATGAGTCTAAAAACAAGGGAGTAACCCCCACTTGATGTGACAAGACTGCATTCAAATTGAAAGGCTCTTCCTCCAGGGCTTCCCTTTCCTTTAGAGAGACAGGCATTCCCCTAGTTGATTATTAGCAGCAACTGTCTTTCGCTTGATCCCAGGTGCAGAAGACAGATGATGACTCGGTCTGACAACATTTCCATTTCCTTGGTGAGGATCACTTATGAAGTGCCTTTAATCATTTATAAGCATGTTTCATTTGCTGTTTGCTGCAATAGTTTGACTCTGCTGGGTTTGACAGCTTTCTGACATTCTGCAAACAGCTGCAATAATAGCCTTGACAATGTCATTTACAAATGAGGCACACACAGTGCGAACAAAGTGACTGATACACTCTAAGTAATATGATAATGGAATGGCAAGTTGTGTGGAAAACAAGATCTAAATGAGATTGTATCACCCTGTAGGAGAGGTGAATTCCTAGACAGAGGAAAAAATTACTAAAATGCATCACTTTTAATGATGTAAACATCATCTTCACCAAGTTTTCTGAAATGGTGGCTCTGGAGAACACAAGAGTCCTTCACCTTTTCCTATTACTGCTGAAACCCATTCCCACTGCTGACTACAAATCTTCCACATTATATTGTTTCTCCAACCAGATTTTGAGCTTTCTGAAAAAATGCCTTTCTCTTATATCTCTTTTTTCCCCAATGTCTAGCATAGTGTTTTATACAAATCGTATGATCATTACATCTCTGATCACATTGCTACCGTCTAGTCTTTCTTAGGATCAAGAAGCCTTTAAAAAATTTATATATATATGAATTTCTTAAAAGTGATGCATATAGGTATATATACATATATAAATGTGTGTATGTGAGAATATATATAGCTTTGAAACATAAATGCACTATGTTATGGTTTTGAAGTCTGAGATTCGATGTACATAATCTCTTTTACTTAACATAGTGAATTTGAAAGAAGATGCGTAAATTATTTGAAATCATCTGGTCTGAAGGGTTCATCATCACCATTGAGATAGGTCTCATAGGTGAAAAACTTTAAAGCTTTGGCATTCATCATGCATTAAAAAAAAGACTATTATTTTAGAGTAGTTTTAGGTTCACAGCAAAACTGAGAGGAAAGTATAGACATTACACATATACTTCCTGCCCCCATATAAATACAGCTTCCCCCACTATCAACATCCTGCACCAGAGTGGTAGATTTGCTACGATTGATGATCCTACATTGACACATCAATCTCACCCAAAGTCCATAGTCTACATTAGGGCTCACTCTCAGTGTTGCACCTTCTATGGGTTTTGAAAAATATATAATGGCATGTATTCACCATTATAGTATCATACAGAATAATTTCACTTCCTGAAAATCCTCTGGACTTTGTCTATTCATCCCTCTCTCACCATTACCCCTGGCAACCACTGATCCTTTGACTGTCTACATAGTTTTGTCATTTCCAGTATCACAGTTGGAATCATACAGTATGCAGCCTTTTCAGATTGAATTCTTCTAATTAGTAATATGCATTAAGTTTCCTCCATGTCTTTTCATGGCTTGATAGCTCATTTCTTTGACACTGCGTGATCTTCCATTGTCTGGATGTACCAGTTCATCCATTCACCTACTGAAGGATGTCTTGGTTGCTTCCCAATTGTGGCAATCATGAATAAAGCTTCAATAAGCATCTGTGTACGGGTTTTTGTATGGACATAAATTTTCAATTCCTTTGGGTAAATATCAAGGAGTGAAATTGCTGGATCATGTGGTAAGCACCCTACATTTTTAGTCTTGTCACAGTCATGTTATTTTTTTCCTTACGTTTTTTATTTCATGTGATGAATTTAAATGCTCAAGTATGTTAAATCCAGTGTTTGGTAAAATGATATTATTTAACAAAATCAGTTTTACCTTATTCTGAAAATACATTTCCAGTATCTGTTTTATATGGTAATATTTATACCTTTTGACTCTCTTATCCCAAAGACATACATCTATAAAGAAAAGTTGTTGGAAGGATTTATTAGAAGAGTATATAGAATAACTGAAGGTAGAAAACAATATCAAAAAAGCACATGATTTAATAAATGATGTAAGTCTATACATAAAACATTTAAACACATCGAAGACTACCACATTGTGCTACTCTTTTAGTGACTGCATAAAACACTCTGGAGTGCAGTATTTTGTACCAAAGACTATTCTTATTTCATCTTAATATTCTACCATTATATATTTCCATTGTTATGAATTATTTCTTTATTAATAACACCATTTGTTGAGTGCTTACTCCGTACCAAGTAGTGATCCAAGAGTTCTAATACACTACTTTATTGAATGCTCACAACTCTGTGAGGTGAGTACATTATCTCCATTTAACAGAAGAGAAAATGAGGCATCAGACACTAAATAACTTGCCCAATGTCATACGTTTATCACACAGTGGACCTGTGAATTGAACACAGATCTTTTGTATCCATTGTCCTCAACTTTACCCTCTACATTACATATAATCTCATTGCCTTGTAAGTATATTTTACATGCTGCCCAAATGATGTTTAAATGAGATGAGGTGAAAATAAAAAAAAAAAAATGTGCATTAATTAAATAAGTGTAGAAAACATCTAGAACATAATAGTCAGTGAAAAACAAAATGGTCCTAAATGCTATATACACTGTATCTATATAACAACATGCATGAACGGGAATTAAAAGTAGATTATGTGCAAAAAGAAAAACTGCTTTCTTAGAATTATGAAAAAGGGGCCTTTTTAATTTTTTTGTAATTAATTTTTAAGCTTTTTTATCATCTGTTCAATAAAAAGTAATATTGAATCTTTCAGACCTTACTATTAGGAATTTTTGACAAGAAAATGCATTGATGACCGAAATTCTAAACACGTGTTTTCTGACTTTCACATAAGTAAGAAAGAGTATTCTCACATGCCTTAGGAGTGTATTTTTTTCATTTTTATAAATTTTATTTTTCTCAATTTTCTAAACTCTTAAAATAAGATCAATTATTAGGGTCAAGTGCAAGGGTGGGTCTACCTAGCTATTCTGCTGTTCCCAGTACTATAGAATCCAGCACACAGTAAAATTTTAATAAACAATTATAGAGTTTATTAATTACAGAGAAAGGGAAGTCTTTTCTCCAAGTAATACTCTTCTGACATTGAAGTGAAATATCCAAGGTCACATAAAATGTTCATTAGCAGGAGAGCTGGCTCTAGAATCCAGGTTGCACTATCTCACCTCTGGCTCAGTGCAGTGGGGGTATGAGGTGTTCTGGAGTCAACCACATCCCTCCTCCTCCCCTCAGTCTCGATACCCCAACTATCAAATGAAACAAATGTCTTCCTAACTCAGCGAGCAGTAGTACATGGAAGGATGTAGGAGTCATCCTTAGCAGAGTGCCTGGTATGAGGCAGCCCTGCAACAACACACCTTTCTCTTTCAATACTGTGTGGCCCTAATCTCCATACAACCTCATTAGAGACAGAGATTTTCCTGAGTTAAGTAGGGAAATGAAAGTGAAGGCATGATTAAAGAGGAGAGAAGACACAGGGAATGAACATTGTGCCCCACTCACAGTGCAAAAGAAAGGAGGCTTTCTAAACACAGCCCTTGACTTTCAGCAAAAAGTGCTTTGTCCATTGCAACAGGGTGCTCTTCTCTAGCCACAGAATCGAACAAATTTCTTTTCTTACAAATGTGCCAACTGCCTTAGGCGAGTCTCTTCACTTAAGCAGGACCTTCATCTACAGAACTTGCAGCTAATAATAATGCCATCATTCATGGGAATGTTGTGCTATTCACTAAATAACTCTGAAGTGCTTCGAAAATATTAAACACAGCATTAATGTTAAGAAATATTAATTACAATGACACTGGTTGTAATTGGAATCAGCCTTTAAATCTAGAAGGAAAAGACCATGATTATAAACCATTATCATCTACTAAGTTCCTTTATATGCTCCATTGTCAGAATCTGTGGTGAGGTCTGTAATAAGATTACAGGATAATAAAAGTTAAAAATGAAGGACTCAGAAAGTTGAGGGAATAAATCTTCCCAGCTATGTGCCACAGATAAAAAGCTGTGAATTGATGGGGGGACATGTGGGGATGTGGTCTCAAGCTTGGGCCCTCTTCACCCAGTCATTCATTTACTTTTATTTAAGAAACAGCAGCTACGTCTCAAGCACTATGTTACCTACTGGGCACACAATAATCAACAAGGTGGACCCATGTCACAGAGTTTGTATGATTAGTTAGAGCTGTAGCCTCTGACTGACTGCCTCACTGGTCTTCAGTTTCTCTGCACATCTAATGGAGGAAATTTTCTTTTCTCTATCCATTTCACACAGATGGTATTGGATAAATAGAGACAAAAAATATAATAAAAACATAAAAAATAAAAGAAAGGAACATTGTATGGAAAAACTGATATTTGCAATCAGCAATTTTGCCATGGCAAGAAGGCACTGGTATGGACATTTAGGACTTGATAGAATTCTTCCTTTGCCAGAGGACCTAGTCCAGAAAGCTAATAAATATGAGTTGTGATATTCTCTCTCTTCTACTCTTTGTTTTGTATTTTGTTTTGAAAAGATCATACTTTTTTCCTTCTTTCTCCAAAAATAAAACTCAAAGAACATCCAGGACTCAAAAGAAATCAGGAAACAGACCAGAACTCCAAATACACAAAAGACAAGTAAACCAGCTAGTTAACTGGGTTCATCAAAGGAAGGGATGCATTCATGTCTGATCAAATCATGTATATACATATTTTTTCCTTTTGATTTGGGTTTCAAAAAATCATGACCTTCCCGTGAGGCAAATATAAAAGAAGAAAAAAACGCTCAGAAAAGCTAAATTTGTTAATTACGGAACTATAACGAATTATTAAGGAAACATTTGGAATATATAAATCAATGAGTTTATTATTAAGAGCAATAATCACACTGTTCCTCACCTTTAGCCTTGGAGTCTCCTCAAGGAAAGTCAGCATTCTTGAGGATACCACGTGTAACAGTTTGACAGCATTACTGTGGGGAAATGTTTTACAATTTGTACTCCACTAATTGTCTTTTTTGAACTATCTGAAATAAAACATAGTATTGATTATATATATATATAATATATCCTTCTTATGTCACAAGCAAAATTTTGAAGCCCTGAAGTAAACTGTGTACTTGACATACTTCTATTCTACCATAAGACTACCTCTGTGTTGATATTGTCTTGCCAGAAATGCTTAAACTCAAAATAGCTATTTATACATGTAACACATACATATAAATAGCTAACATGGCAACAGTGATAATGCCACATTAGTCTCCAATTAGATTTACATTTCAATTTTATGAGCAAATGGCAGGCAGTTGGAAATTGCAATCCACACAAATAGAAATGTGAAGGTTACCACATAAAACCATAATTACATGACTTAAGAAATATCTTTTCCCTGCATTTAGGGAAATTATGGGATGCTGCAGGTGATTATCAGTTTATGATCTAAACCTACAATCTGTCTCTGTGTTTTCTCATTCCCCAGGCAGCATGGAATTTAGGCAAAGCAAAGGGTAGCAGAGAAGAACTGCTGAGTTGTCAAAACACAAAGTAGTAGATATTCAAAGACTACAAAATTAAAAAGTATTAAACATTCATTTGATTATTGCCTCCATCTAGCCTAGTTAGCAATGAATGCAATAAAATGTACCTGAAGGTATTTAAAACAATTAAAGCAATGTACATTATACTTCGCTTTTTTTTAAAACAAATCAGCAGGCAAACACGTACACACACACAGAGTTTATCCACTAAAAGGCACAGTAAAACATGTGCATCATACTGTATGCACATCTTGGTATTATGAACAAGCCAAGATTATAAGAAAATAGACAAATGTTTATTCCAGAAATTTGAATTCTAATTTTTCATTTCTATATGTTGAGAGATAACGAAGTAAAAAATTAGCAAGAAATTTCACCACTAAAGTTTATACTTTTGGGAGGTCCAGAGACTGGTCTTTCACTATAAGTGCATCTCAACTACATTCTGAGCATGTGATTTGTTAATAGTTGAGAACTGGGCCTTTTTGAAGCATATGAGAGGGTTTCAATTATCCAATAACTACTAAATGTGTTTTACCTGTTAGCTCCTATGCTAAGTGTTTTAAATATATCATCTCATTCTTTCTCTTAGAGTTGCTAGTTCACTCTGCAATTTCAGGTTGAAATGGAATCAATAATATAACTCCTTATCATTGAAATGAAATAAAATTTATTCGGTTTATCAGAATAGTGGATGGACTGTGGGGGAACAATGTAGAAACATAGCATAGTGTTTTGTAGCATAGAAGTACATAGCAATATAGCCTAGCATTCAAAAGTATGCACTTTGAATTCGGGTGGACCTGAGTTCAAATGCTGTCACTGACTCATGTGACCTTGGATGAGTTAGTTATAGTCTTCGTGTCTCACTATCCTCTTTTATGAAACAGCTAGAAGTACCTAACTAATAGAGACGTAGTGATAGTTAAGAAGCAATATACATAAAATACTTAACAGAATTGGACGTATAAGGGCTAGAAAATATTAGTTATTACTGTAATAAAGGATATCATTATATTTGAAATGTTATATGCTCACAGTGCTCAGTGTATTAATCGGAAACTTTTGAAATCTGCAAACATTCTTTGTCTGCCATAGTTAAGGGTCCATATCATCCATCCACTGGAATAAAAATATACAGATGAATCAGGGCTCTGGCTGAAGCTTGTTGAATGCTAGGCAGACTTTGTCGTCTTAAACCTAGCAACTTCTTGTGCGTGATTTTTAATGTCCTAGTTTATAGGACCCTGTTACACAGCCATTGGTGATTTTGTCTTTGCTCCCCCAATTTCTAAGAAGCAGTCAATTCTGTTACTGACTGGACAAGAAAAACCAAGGATAATTTGGAATGATTACTGCGTGACTTTGATATTGAAAACTTTTTGAAAGGAAACTGGATAAAGAAGAAAAATTGAGCAGAAACAGGTATCCATCTCAAACCTTCACCAAAATTTCCAGAAATTGCAGAAAATATGATGTGAAAACAAAATGTCATAAAATCTGTGGAAAACAAGAGTTCATCCCATCTGCAAATAAAAACAATTTAGGAATATCAGAAATCACTAAAAATATAGGATAGCTAGAGGAAGATTACTATGAAAGGTATGATTTGGTCAACAGCGCCTCAAGCTCAGAGATAAAAGATACCCTGGCAGAAGAGCCCTAGGGCCATTATTCTGGCATTCAATGTTGATGGACATTATTTTTCATATGCTGAGATGGTTTCTGTCTGATATCTTGGCCTCTATTTGTGTTGGCAGTGAACATTAGAAGTGTTTCCCCTCAGGCTGGAATAGTGAGTGCAGGTATTTGGGAGAGTGGCAGGTGTCCAGGAAATGAGGGAAAACAATCAGCACAGTGAAAAATGCCCAAATCTAGAAGATTCAGGAATGGTGCATGCCTATTGGCAGCATGTACCTTTTTTTCCATAGAGTCCGTAGAGGTTACCTTTGATACACGGAAAATGTGTGCACAGATAGGTTAAGAGAGAGTCTCTAATAGAAAGATGAACATACAAACAAAAATCACCAAATATTAACAAAAGGGAAATTAAGAAAAGCCAGTAAGAGCCAGCCCTGATGGCCTGGTGGTTCAAGTTTGGCACACTCCACTTTGGCTGCCTGGGATCAGTTCCCAGGCATGGAACCACACCATTCGTCTGTTAGTAGCCACGTTGCAGCAGTGGCTCACATAGAAGAACTAGAAGGACTTACAACTAGAATATACAACTATGTACAGGGGCTTTGGAGAGGAAGAAAACAAAAAGAGAGAGGAAGATTGGCAACAGATGTCAGCTCAGGGTGACTCTTTCCCAGCAAAAAAACAATAATAAAAAAACAAATTAAAAAAAAAAAAAAGAGGGGCCAGCCCGGTGGTGTAGTGGTTAAGTTTGTACATTCCACTTTCCCTGCCCGGGGTTTTCCTGTTCGGATCCTGGGTGTGGACCTACTCACTGCTCATCAGGCCATGCTGAGGTGGCGTCCCACAAAGAAGAGCTACAACTCTACAACTATGATACACAACTATGTACTACGGCTTTAGGGAGAAAAAAGGAAAAAGAGGAAGATTGGCAACAGATGTTAGCACAGGTCCAATCTTCCTCAAAAAAAAAAAAGATTAGAATTAGGAAAAAAAAAAAAAAAGAAAAGCCAATAAAAACATGAACCAAGTCACCAAAACAAGAACAAACAAGTGAGTGAATGGTTGTTATTAAGAAACAGAAGACATCGCAATATAAATCAAGATCTCCAGAATTATAAAGCAAGACATTATATCCCAGAAATAAGAACAGATTGTTTTGAAAAAATATCAATTAAAACTCTTGGTAATAAAAATTATTACCCTTGACAAAAAAGAGAAGAATGGACACAACTGAAAAGCAATAAGCAAGGAGATTGACTCAAAGATTTTTCACAGGAGTGGTACAAAAGATTATAGAAGTAAAATATGATAAATATGCAAAGAGATAAAAATTCAGTACATACAGCATAAGAATGGTATATTTTTAGAGGAGACTAAGAGATGAACAAATATATCTCAGTATTTTAGTGGTTTAATGAAGCAGAAGATTATTTCTTGCTCAAATATTCCAAAGCATGTGGTATTCTGGTTGGTAGTAGGTGGAGGGTTCTCCATGTATACCTTCTGCGGGCCAGGCTAGCAGTGGATCTGTCATATGCAAGATCTCTTTAGGCATCACCAGCAGTCTGGGGGAGGAAAGGTCATCACCAAAGAGTGCATGTGAGTGCTATGTATGATGGGTATCCATTATAGAATGGGCGCACATCTTTGCTGCTCATAATCCACTGGGAAGGACTTACACCCATGACCACACCTCACTGGAGGGAAGATCAAGGAATGAATTTGACTAGCTGGAGGTCTCTACCACAGAGTAGAAGGAAAAAATAAATCTAAGAACCAGTAGAATAATATTGCCCATCATTTAAAAATAAAAAATAAAAAGTATTCATACTGAAAGTGTCTATTCAGTATAAAACATATTGAATAAAATTAGAAGATGCATATGTAAGTGAAATTTCAAAACATATTGAGATATTTCATATTAAAAATAATGAAACATTGTCCATAAATTTCTGCAGGAAAATGCTTTGAAGCTAGAATTCTACACCACTGCAAAATTGGATTCATATGGGAAAACTAACAGCATTTTGGTAAGACAAGAGCTTAGAAACATTATTGTTTACATACATTTTATGAATTAGTTACTGAGAAATGTAAGCCAGAAAAATGAAAAAAAAATCAGGATAAAAGGATAAAAGAAACTGGCACATAAGTTTAAAAAAGAAAAAGAAAATACAAAATTGTACATTTATATGGGATCTGATGAAGATGAAGATGTAACTGATTTAGAGGGAAAGCTATTCAAAATAGAATTGCACATAAAGGCTATATATTTAATACGAAAAATGGAATTCTCTGTTAGTGTAAAGTGGAATATAAATTCTGTTAGATATTAACAAGAGAAAAGATAAATTAGATTTTCAGAAGAGAAAGGATGGTTAAGAAGATAAGAGAGCTATAATACACATTAAATGAGAGAAAAGGTTAAAAACAAAACTTTAGGACTCACTATCATCAGAATGAGGGTCTCTGATGCAGGGGATAGACTGTTGGAACTAAGTCAGAGAGCTCATCTGTCTTGATGTGCTCCAGATGAACCTATTATATGAGAAATAAAGCCATGGAACTCTGTAGTATTGTAGGGTGAGAAGTTGAAGAAATTTTAAAGCACAGATGAAATGTTCTTTTATTTAAAGTAAGCAAAGGATATTTAAAAGTAAGACATGAATGGAATTTAGAACAGTATCTGTCATATGATTAACAGTAAACAATAGATGTGAGATATCTTTTTTATTTTAGGAAATGATTCTTTTTAAATTTAAATTTTTTATTTTTTAATTGATATATAATTGACATATAACAATGTACTAGTTTTAGGTATAAAACATAATGATTTGATATACGCATGCATTGTAAAATGACTACCCTGATAAGTTCAGTTAACCTCCATCACCACACTCAGCTACATTTTTTTTCTTCTGATGAGAACCTCTAAGACGTACTCTCTTAGCAAGTTTCAAGTATGTAATACAGTATTATTAATTATAGTCACCATGCTGTAAATTACATCCCCAGGATTTATTTATCTTATAATTGAATATTTGTACCTTTTTACCACTTCCACTCACTTCAGTGACCCCTATCCCCCACCTCTGGCAACCACCAATCTGTTCTCTGCATCTATGACCGATTTTTTTTTTATTCCACATATAAGTGATATCATACAGTACTTGTCTTTCTCTGTCTCTCTTTCACTTAGCATAATGTCCTCAAGGTCCATCCATGTTGTCGCAATGGCAAGATTTCTTTCTTTTTTTATGGCTTAATAATATGCTGTTGTATGTATATATCACATTTTCTTTATCCATTCATCCGTCGATAGACACTTAGGTTGCTTCCATAGCTTGACTATTGTAAATAATACTGCAACGAACATGGGGGTACGTACATCTTTTCAAGTCAATGTTTTCATTTTCTTTGGGTAAATACCCAGAAGTGGAATTGCTGAATCATATGGTGGTTCTATTTTTAATTTTTTGAGAACTGTCCATAGTGGCTGCATCAACTTACATTCCCACCAATGGTGCACAAGCGTCCCCTTTTCTCCCCAATCTCGTCAACATTTGCTATTTCTTGTCTTTTTGAAAATAACCCTCTAACAAATGTGAGGTAATATCTCATTATGGGTTTGATTTGCATTTCTCTAATGATTCATGATGTTAAGCACGTTTTCATGTATCTGTTGACCATTTGTGTAGATTCTTTGTAAAAATGCCTATTCAGATCCTCTCACCATTTTTTAATCAGATTTTTCTCTACTGAGTCATATGAGGTCTTTATATATTTTAGATATTTTAGGTATTAAATATATGAATTACAAATATTTTTTTCCTTTTAATAGGTAGCTGTTTCATTTTGTTGATGGTTTCCTTTGCCGTACAGAAGCTTTTTAGTTTGATGTAGTCCCATTTGACTATTTTTGCTTTTGTTGCCTTTGTTTTTTGTGTCAAATCCAAAAACTCTTTCCTAAAACCGATGTCAAGGAGTTTACCCCCCGTTTTCTTCTAGGAGTTTTATGGTTTCAAGTCTTTAATCCATTTTGAGTTAATTTTTGCATATGTTGTAAAATAGAGGTCCAGTTTCATTCTTTTGCATGTGGCTGTCCAGTTTTCCCAATACCATTTATTGAAGAAGGTATCCTTTACCCATTGTATATACTTGGCTCCTTTGTTGTAAATTGATTGACTATATATGCATGGGTCTATTTCTGGGCTCTCTATTCTATTCCATTGATCTATGTGTCTGTTTTTATGCCAGTATTATACTGTTTTAATTACTATAGTTTGTAGTACAGTTTGAAATGAAGAACTGTGATGTCTCCAGCTTTGTTCTTTCTCAAGATTGCTTTGGCTATTTGGGAACTTTTGTGGTTTCAAACAAATTTTAGGCTTGTTTGTTCTCTTTCTATGAAAAATGTCATTGGAATTTTGATAAGGATTGCATTGAATCTGTAGATTACTTTAGCTAGTATGGACATTTTAACAATATTAGTTCTTCCAATTCATGAACACAGAGTATCTTTCAATTTGTTTGTGTCTTCTTCAAATTTTTTCATCAATATCTTACAATTTTCAGTGTACAGGTTTTTCACATCCTTGGTTAAATTTATTCCTAGCTATTCTATTCTTTTTGAAGCTATTGTAAATTGAATTATTTTTTATATTTCTCTTTCTGATAGTTCATTATTAGTTTATAGAAATGCAACAGATATTTTTATATTGATTTTGTATCATGAAACCTAACTGAATTCATTTATTAGTTCCAACAGTTTTTTGGTGGAGACTTTAGGGTTTTCTATATATGACATCATGTCACCTGCAAATAGAGACACATAGAAACAAATAGAAGAAGTTTAACTTCTTCCTTTCCAATTTAGATGACTTTATTTCTTTTTATTGCCTAATTGCTGTGGCTAGGACTTCCAGTACTATAATAAAAGGGGCAAGAGTGGGCATCTTTGTCTTGTTCCTGACCTTAAAGGAAAAGCTTTTAGTTTTTCACATTTGAGTGTGATGTTAGCTGTAAGCTTGTCATATATGGCCTTTATTATGCTGAGATACATTCCCTCTATACCCACTTTGTTGACAGGGTTTTTTTTACCATGGAAAGATGTTGAATTTTGTTAATGCAGTATATCATATCTATTGATTTGCATATGTTGAACTATCCTTGCATCCCAGGAATAAATCCTACTTGATCATGGTATATGGCTCTTTAATGTGTTATTGAATTTGGTTTGCTAATATTTTGTTGAGGATTTTTGCATTCACGCTTATCAGGGATATTGACCTGTAATTTTATTTTTTTGTTATGTCTTTATTTGGCTTTAGTGTTAGGGTAATGCTGGCCTAGTAGAATGATTTTGGAAGTATTCCCTTATCTTCTATTTTTTCTAAGAGTTTGAGGATTGGTATTAATTCTTCTTCAAATATTTGGTAAAATTCACCAGTGAAACCATCTAGTCCTGGGCTTTGCAGGGAGGTTTTGAATACTAATCCAATCTTCTTACTTGTAATTTTTCTGTTCATATTTTCTGTTTCTTTATGATTTAGTCTTGGTAGGTTGTATGTTTCTAGGAATTTATCTATTTCATGTAGGTTGTCCAATTTGTTGGCATTTAATTATTCATAGAAGTTTCTTGTGATCCTTAGTATTTCTGTATTATCAGTTGTAGTGTCTCCTCTTTTATTTCTGATTTTATTTATTTAAGTTTTCTCTCTTTCTTACTTAGTCTAGCTAAAGGTTTTTACAATAGCAAAAAAACATGTAATTTGACTAAAAAATGGGCAAAGGACTTGAATAGACATAATTTCAAAGACATATAAATGGTCAATAGGTATAGGAAAAGATGCTCAATATCTCTAATCATCAGAAAAACACAAATCAAAAGCACAATTAGAGATCACCTCACACCTGTTAGGAATGCTGTTATCAAAAAAACAAGAGATAACAAATGATGATGAAGATGTGGACAAAAGGGTACATTGTTGGTGGGAATGTAAACTTATGCAGCCACTATAGAAACAATATGGAGGTTTCTTAAGGAATTAAAAATAGAACTACCATAGGAACCAGCAATCCCACTTCTCGGTAAATATCCAAAGTCAATGAAATCACTATCACAAAGAGATATCTGTACTCCTGTGTTTTTGCAGTATTACTCACAACAACCAAGACATGGAAACAATCTAAGTGTCCATTGACAGATGAATGGATAAAGAAAATGTTGCATATATACAATTGAATATTATTTAGCCTTAAAAAAGGAGGAAATTTTGCCATTTGCCACAACGTATATGAACCTGGATGGCATTATGCTAAGTGAAATATTCCAGACAGAGAAAGACAAATACTGCATGGGATCACTTGCATGTGGAATCTAAAGAAAAAAAAGTTGAACTCATAGAAACAAAGAATAGAAAAGTGGTTGCTGAGGGCTGGGTGGTAGGAAAAATAGCGAGAGTTTGGGAAAAGTGTCCAAATTTTCAGTTATAAGATGAATAAGTTCTGGGGATCTAATGTACAGCATGGTGACTAGAATTGATAATAGTATATTGTATAATTGAAATTTGCTAAGAGAATAGATCTTAAGCGTTCTTAAGAACGGCATGCGTAGTTAGATATGTTAATTAATTTAATGGTAAGAATCCTTTTAAAATGTATATGTATATCAAATCATCACATTGTACACTTTAAATATATTTCAATTTTATTTATTAATTATACTTAATAAAGCTGGAAAAAATAAAAGGGGCAAAATTGGCAAGAACTCTGAAAACACTGATATCTAATAATCCATGTGGTAGTATTTGTCTTATGTAACATAAATCTCTCCATTCTTCAAAGATTTATCTAAATTCTACTATGCACAAAAGCCATCTGGAACTTTATTTTGTTGGATAGTAAGGAATGCATAGCTCAACCAACATAGGGCAAAAGAGGAACAGCCCATGCAAAATGGTGGAACTATTTAAAAATTTACTAATTAAGTGAAAATAACATATTTAAGACATTAGCGACTATTAGAAAGCAAACATCCTGGAAACATGAAAAATATTGGAAAGAAGAGAACTATACAGTATATATAATGGAATAGACGTTTGAGCCTATCTTCTCTAGACATTAAGGGCCAGCTGATCAGAGCTGTCCCTTGATTACCTCTGTTAGGCATCTAGTGTGCATTCTCAGCCTGCATATTGCTGGGCTATGTTGCAAATGGGAGTCACTTAGCTAATGAGGAAGAGTCATGGAGACTACTAAGTGTCTGCATCTCAACTAACAACTTCCTTGAATTTGGCAAATTATTAAGATCTCACTCACCTTCAAAAACATCAAGTTCCTGTTATACAGCAAATAATGAATCAGAAATTGGGTTCATGCTTTGCTTTCATATAGTCCAGCTAGTGAAAGTAAAATGGAACAAGGGTTACTAGGTTATTAGAATCCTTAATTTAGTTACCTCTTTAAAATCAAGACATCAGTCATTAAGTTGAAAAATTATCAAGTTGCATTTGTCTTTGTTGTTGCCCTAGTACTATACCATTTTCTCCAAGCCGTAAATCAGGGGAAGAGAGAAGATTATTCTGCCAAAAAAGATGATTATGGAGAATGTTAAAATAAGCGCTGAGGGAGAACTCTATAGATGACGGAGCATTTAACCAAGAGGTAGAGACATCAATTCTCACCTTTACACACATACCCTTTGGCATTTTGTCTCTGTGCCTCTACCCCCTCTTCTCTAAAATTAGAACAATAAGACATGTCCAGTCTTCATGGTGACAGTAAAGCTCTCATAAGATTTTATGTGACAGTGTGTTTTTTTAAAATAAAATGTGCATTAAAACTGCACATAACATAAAAAATCAGCTTTAAATTCTAGTTTTTCAATTCAATGCAGGAATTTAAGTCTATACATTTCTTCCTCCCAGTGAAAAGTGTATTGTGGATAAAGAATTTAAAGAGACAGCATCCTATCATTACCTTTTCATGTAGAAATTATCATTCTCTTTCATTAAAAGGAACATATCTGTCATGTCTTAAAGAGAAGCATCCCAACATTTATTGGCACCCAGAATTTGATATTTTTCTTTTCATTTGAGATATAATGGGAAGTGTCAACCTTATATTGCTCTCAATATCAAATGCTTGGTAAAAAAAAAAAAATTCCATCACCATCAGTCTTAATGCTTTTTACAAATCTTTCAATATTAGTAAGAAAAATATGTGTACCAAAAAGAAAAAGAAAAAATTATGACAGGAAGCCAAATGGAATTCTGAGGGCATAAAGGAAAAAGAAAAAGACCTTTCCCTGACCCTAATATTTTTGAATGGAAACGCAGTGGCCATAAGGCTACGTGAGAGCATTTCTCCCAAAGTCAAGAGAAGCTCAGAGAAGCAATACTTTTCTCATTGGCTGATGTTGGCAACCAGAGTGACAGAATTCTACTGGGGAATTGGGGGCCTTGATAATCCTGTCACCAGGTAGCCACTTTACTTCATTTAGGAAGGTAAAATTTTTTATGCCTTGGGAGACACTCCCAGCAAATGCTCAGTATTTAGTTATTTCCAAATAAGCATAAATAGTTTCTGAATGAATCAAAGAAAATGGTGTTTTTAAAAGCTTCCAGGACCACTGGACTTAGCCACCTTTGTTTCTTCATTTTTTAAAAAACGTTACATTGAAACTTTTGCAGAATCAAAGCCTTGAAAGCGTTGCTCCCGTTTCTCAAATTACATTGATCTTTTGATCCCTTTTGGCAATTCTTCTGCTGTCCAATGATTTTGATCTAAAATCAGTCACCGATAGCTTCTAATTACCTACTCAAGTTTACTTCTGAATTTCCACTTTAGTCCATTTTCTTCTGATATTTTATAATCATGCTACTTTCTCTTTCCTGATTTCCATATTCCAATATTATTTTTTTCCGGATTCTTCTCATGTTCTGACCATTGCTTTTTAATCTCTTTTATGTTTTTAATTTCTTGAAAATGTAACCTTTCTAGGACTCATCCTGGGTTTCCTCTTCTGTTAATCAGTTATCACATATGACACCATTGATTTTACTCTCTCCTAAATTTACTGCCGTGTTTTCTATTGCCTGCCAGCAGAGCCAGCTTCATGGGCATGCGATCTGTGCAGTCTCACAGGGCCCCCTATACAGAAGAAGCCCATGCCTGGTTTAATGCTCTGCTGTCACTGTCTTGAAACTTTTAGTAATTCTTAAACAAGGGCCCTGCTTTTTCATTTTCTATTGGGCTTCATAAATTATGTAGCCAGTCCCAGCTGGTGACCATTTCCTCAGGCGTGTTTCATAGACATCTCTGTGTCCCTAAATACTTATCACTTGAGTATCATTTTATCTTCCATTTTTCAACATTCAAGTAATATCATCAACACATATCTAGATAAAAACTAGAAGTCATTAATGACTTCTTCCCTTAGCAAGCAAACAATTGATGAAAATTTTGTATAAATTTTATTGTCTTAGAATTTTCTAAATCCAATTTCTTCTCTCTCTTCATGACTAATTTAGGCCTTTGTCGTCTATTTTCTAGAAGATTATGACACAAATATTATTGCCAAAGTGCTGGACCTAAAAGCCTTATAGGACCATGTCACTTCTAACCTTAATAATAAGCAATGACTGAGGGCTGGTCCCATGGCCAAGTGGTTAAAGTTCTGCATGCTCTGCTTCCGCGGCCTGGGTTCACAGGTTCGGATCCTGTGCGTGGACCTTCTCCACTCATCAGCCATGCTCTGGAGGCATCCCACATACAAAGTAGAGGAAGATTGGCACAGATGTTAGCTCAGGGCTAATCTTCCTCAAGCAAAAAACAAAAAGGAAGATTAGTAACAGATGTTAGCTCAGAGTGAATCTTCCTCACCAAAAAATAAAAATAAAAAAATAAACAATGGCTTTATATGACATTGTCCAAATGTATTAATACGAGTCACTTAGGTCCCTTATGAACGTTTCTCTGCATATACCTCTCCTTATTCCATTTCTGCAACTATTAACAGTGCAACAGAATTCCAGTACGCTTAATTATTCACTCCCCTAAAAGCATGCTCCTATATATCTTTGTGATTTTTCCAATGATGGTTTGTCTGCCTGAAAAGTCTTTAGTAAACTTCTTCCCCAATGAGATTCCTATGAATTCACCAAAAGTTAATTTAAGTGCCATCTCTGTTATGAAGCATTTCTCTTCTCCAAGACACATATATTTATCCCTTCTCAGGGCTCAGCTAGTACTTTGTATATATTTCAGTTATAGAATTTATCACTTGAGTTGTTGAAGGAATGTCTATTTTTTATTGTTTTGTTTGCTTTACTACAGAGTTCAGCATAATGTGGGCTACAAATGCTTTTTAAATATTAATTTATTAATATTAGCTATAAAATTAATCTATAATATTTTATATTATAGATTAATTTATATATTTATTCTAGAATTAAATATATAATTGAATAATTTAAATAGAGTTTTATTTTTTAAAATAAAATAAGTTATACTAATTATAACTCAATGAATAATGTTGTTTTATATTGGTTTTTATTACAAACAATATATTATATAATATGTATATCATATAATATGTAATATTTTAGAAACTTGAAAATATTTTTGTATACAAAAAGTGCAAGAAAACCTATATCGAGTAACCAAAAATTAAATAACAATAATTGAACTCCATGTGTTTTTCATATTATAAATTTTTAAATGTATTACATATTTCCCTTCCATTTATAGATTAAGTTTTATATAATGTTCACATAAAATCTGTGAAGAAAACTGGTCAAATCAATACCACCTGATTACAGTTATTAGGAGAATCAGCAGGGAACTTTAATGGTTTTTTTTTCCTGCTATATTATTTTTTCCCTTGTAAATGGACTTTATTTTTTAGAGCAGTTTTTAGGTTCATAGCAAAAAAAGTACAACAGAACTAAAGAGTTCTCATATAACCCCTGCTCTCACTCACACACGAACTCCCAAACTATCAACATTCTGCACCAAAGTGGTATAGTTGTTACAATTGATGACCCTGCATTGATACACAATTACCATCCAAAGTCCATAGTTTACATTAGGCTTAACTCTTGGTGCTGTACTTTCTATGAGTTTTGATAAATGTATAATGATATATATCCACTATTACAGCATTATACAGAATAGTTTCACTGCCCTAAAAATCCTCTGTGGTCTGTAATGGTTTATTTTTGGTAATATGGCAAATTATTGGAAGAACAAAATTTTGTCATACAAATAGGTACACCTTACACAACACCTACCATATGCTCAGGACTTCATCAATCCATTTATACACATTTATTTTAGTTCTCAAAACCACTTTGCAACATGTGTATACTAGTTATAGCTCTTTGTGTTAAAACAAAGAGAAAGAGATTCTAGCTCACTTAAGCAACATAGTCCATTCATTGGAAGACCTCTGGTTTATGGACTCCTAGAGAGACTTGAACACCCAAGCCTTGGGAAAGGGAGGAAGCAGAGTAGCTCCGGGAATCTCAGCAGCAGGAGCTCATTGGCCGGGTCACCAGGTGCTGCTGTTACGTTGCTCAGCAACAATAACTCAATATTTGCACCCTTTCATACAACATTACAACTTCCTGGGATTAAAAAAGAAGAAGAAAAGGTGTGGTTATCTTATATGAGTCCTGGACCAATCCGTTCTACAAGGAGAGAACGGTGGAGGGCAGGGCCATGGCCACGAGGGGCCTGCCCATGTATTCAGGGCTTTTCACAGGGAGGGAGAAGCAAAGTCTTCAGCCAGCCGGGCATATTTCATCTTGGCTGTCCAGACACATGTAGCTTCTACCCCTTCCACTGACCACACGCACATCCTTCTTTCCATATATCCAGTGATGTCATCCAACTAAAAAAAGATTAGCTACCATCACCACACAAGCTCTCACTGCTCTTTCTCATGGAGCAGAATGCAAAGTCATGTCTTCACCCAGAACGAATGATATAGGCCAGCGTTCCCCAAATCCAAGTGCTGGGGATGATGTCTCTTACTTCTAAAGTCACGTTGATACCCTATCTCAATATTCTTCAACTTATACTCTTTTAAAATTTTTCCAAATATAATATATATATTGAAAAATGCACATCCTATAAAGACACGGCTTGACGAATTTTCACCAACTAAACACGCCTGTCTAACTAGCACCTGGAGCTCAAGAACTAGAGCATTATCAGCTTGCCAGAGACTCTCACATTCTTTTCCAGTTATTATTCTGCAAGGGTAATCACTATTCTGACTAATAACAATATGCAGTAGTTTAATCAGCTTTTGTTGTTAACAAAAAATGTGGAAATACAATACATATCTATATTAGTTTGCTAGGCCTGCCGTAACAAACTACCACACACTTGATGGCTTCAAAGACGGAAATTTTTCTCCCTATTCTGAGGCTAGAGGCCTGAGATCAAGGTGTTGGCAGAATTAGTTTCTTCTGAAGCCTTGCTCCGTGGCTTGTGGAAGGCCATGTGCTCTCTTTGTCTTCACATGGCCTTCCCTCTCTATGTGTCTGTGTCCTAATTTCCTCTTTTTATACAAATACCAGTCATATTGGATTAGGGCCCACACTGAAGACTTCATTTTGACTTAATTACCTCTTTAAAGACCCTATCTCCAGATACAGTCACTTTCTGAGTCACTGGGCATTAGGACTTCAACATATGAATTTTGGGAGGGGATAAAATTCAGCTCATAACAATACCCCTTGTTTTGTTCTGGCTTGTTTTGCTGCTCACCATTATGTTTGTGTGATGCATCCAAATTGTTCCATGTAAGAGCAGATACTATATTCTCAAAGTTGTGTGCGTTCGGTGGTGGGAGTATATTGCAATTCATTTACTGTACCGTTGATAGTGATTTACATAGTTGCTAATATGGGGCTATCATACAGCATTATTATAAACATTCTTATACATGTATTTAGTGAACATATGGATGCACTCCTGTTGGATACATACCTAGGAATGGAATTGTTGGGTTATATTTTTTGCATATGTTCTGCTTTACTAAAGATTACAAATAGTGTTGAACTCGTTTGTCTTCCTGAAAGCAAGTTATGAGAGCTCTGGTTCCTCCACATTCTAAAAAATATTTGGTATTATGTGCCTTTTAAATCTCAGTTTTTCTGAGGAGTGTGAACAAGGATAGCATTGTGATTTGATTTTAAATTTTCCTGACAAAAAATGAAGTGGAACAATTTTTTACGTGTTTATTGGTCAATGGGATAAACTCTTTTGTAAAGGTTTGGTTTAATTTTTTGTTCATTCTTCCATGAATTGTATGTCATTTTTTAAAAATCTCTATATAGGAATTGTGGTAATTTATGCTTTAGGACGAATTGGTCAATTTCATCTAAGTTATCTAATTTTTGTTGTATAATCACTTTCTGTATTACCTTATTATCTGTTTAGTATATGAAAGGCCTTTGGTAATATTCTCTGTTTCATCCCCTGTATTAGTAATTTCTGTTCTCTCACTCTGTCTCTCTCACACAGCTTTGATATATAATTATTATATCGTAGTTGTAGAGTTGTAGCTCTTCTACGTGGGATGCCGCCTCAACATGGCTTGATGAGTGGTGAATAGGTCCATGCCCAGTATCCAAACCAGTGAACCTGGGCCTCCGAAGTGGAATGCATGAACTTAACCGCTATGCCTCCAGCTGGCTCCTTGGGCAAAGTTCTTGGATAGATATTTCTCCAAAGAAGGTATACAAATGATCAATAGGCACATAAAATAATGCTGAACATCACTAGCCATTAGGAAAATGTAAATAAAAACCACAATGAGATATCACTTTATACCTACTAGAACATCTATAACAAAAAAAATGGTAGATAACAACAAGCGTTGGTGAGGAGGTGAAGAAACTGGAACCATCATACTTTGCTGGGGGAAATATAATGTGGTACCACCAATTTAGAAAACAGTTTGGCAGTTTTCTAAAAAGTAAAACATGAACTTACTTTACAATCCAACTATTTCACTCCTAGGTATATCTATCCAAAAGAGCTAAAAATAGATATTCAAATAAATAATTGTATATAAATGTTCATAGCAGCACCATTCACAATACTCAAAAGTTGGCAACAGATAAATGGAGAAACAAAATGTAGTATATCCATGCAATGGAATAGTATTTGGCCATAAAAAGGAATTATGTACTGGTAGTATGAACCTCAAAAACATTATGCTAAGTGAAAGAAGCCAGACACAAAAGATCACATATTTATGATCCCAGTCATCTGAAATATCCAGAATAGTAAATCTGTAGAGACAGAACGCAGGTTAATGGTTGCTAGGGGCTGGTAGAAGGGGAAATAGGCAGTCATTGATTAATGAGTATAAGATTTCTCTTTGGCACGATGAAAATGTTTTGGAATTGACAAAGTTGTTAATGCACTAAGTGCCACTGAATTTTACACTTTAAAATGGTTAACTCTATGTTATATCGATTTCACCTCAAAAAACCCTACTAATTGATTCAATTTTGGCTTTAGATTATTTGAATTTTCTATGTACTAGCTAGGCCCTGGCTAGGAATATTCATTAATGTGTACTAGATTGATAATTAAATGTTAATGTTAATTGATTTTTGCACACCTGAAATAATCCCACTTGATTATGATGTTTTATACATGATCATACGTGAATGGATTGCATTTTATACATGAATGGATTTAATTTGCTAATATTGGCTTAGAGTTGGTCATTATATTGAGAGATGTATTAAAGTGTTCAACTATGATGACTGTGGATTTTTCTATTTCTCCTTTTTGTTCTTTCAACTTTTGCTATGTAAATATATTATGATAAACATATATAACAAATATATATGTGTATATGTTATGTGTGTGTTTGATAAATAAAGCTATATTTACATATTTTATACACAGTTGTAATTTTTATACTATGAAATACACATATCTTAAGTATAGAGTTGAATCAGTTTTGACAAATATATAAGCCCTTTATAAATCTGTTACTACGTCTGCAATGCTGCTGTGTCTTTTTGTCCTTAGACATTGCCTCAGCTGGTCTATATTTTGCTATTCAGGTGCAACTAAGCTTTATTTTTAAGAGGTCAGTGTTCTGCCTATAAACACTGCAGTAGTGCTTAATGTTTTTAACACTGGACAAAGGATTACAAAGGAAGTACACTTCCCCAATATGTGTTATAAACCTTGGTTCCCCCTGGACCCCCTTTTTACCTACTTCTCTGAATGTCATAAGAAGACTGAAATAACCCTGTGACAGGTTCAGCTTCTAGGCTGAGTTGTATAATATATTGAGTCTAGTGGTAGAAGCATTCCTCCCTTGGGTTAATAAAACATCTACCTAAACAGAGCACAGATGCGTAGGGACAGGGAAAAATCATTTTGAAAATATGTCAATAGATGTAGTAGATATCTTTCCCCTGGCCCTCAGTGCCATTACTTTCTTCATGAACCTATCTATTTGTGCTATATATAGATTGCCAAACCACAGCTAGTGTGCAGTTCAGAAGACAGAATCTTCCAAAACAGTGGGACTTGTAGTTTGTCTTTTATTTAGCATTATAGCTAGGTATTTAATAAACAATTTCAATTTTCCAGAAGACTAACATATGATGACAATGATAAAAAATAATCAAGTGCTAATTATATGCCAAGCACAGTTCTAAGAACTTTACATATGTTAATTTATTTAATCTTCACAATAACCCTATATATAGTATCATAGTCATATCCTTTTGCAGATGAGGAAAAGAAAGCATAGAGAAGTGAAATATATTGTTCCAGGATACACACCTTATAAAAGGTAGGTTAGCTTAAAAGGCTGAGTAAAGAGTTGAGAGCTTATAAAGCTCAAGATTTGAACTCAAGTAATCTATCTCCAAAAAGCAGACCCTTAACCACTACTTTTTTCTCCCTCCCTATTTTCTAATAATATCAAAGACTTCCAGGGGCATTAGGCCATTGTCTTCCTTTAATGTGATGTGGAATTCTTTGTTCAAAACAATGTTGTATAAGATACCATACAAAGAATAAGTGCTGATAAATTCATAATGTGCAGGGAAAAGTTGTTCAAAATACCGTTTGGACCTGCAAGATGTGTCGGGGCCAATTCTTTACACATTTCTTTTTTTTATAGTAGTGTCACATGAGTCAAACTCAACTTTATAGTTTGATTCATAACGTATAAGGTGACCATATTCTTATTATCCAGTCAAAACACTTTTGAGAGTAAGGTGGGGATGATTAGTAACTATGCTGAGGCATTGAGTTTAAACCATGTCTGTACTGGCCAAACTGAGATATATGGTTATCCTAATCAGATAACATCTGATTCATGATAGCTACTTCATATGACAAAGTTATTTGGAGTCCAAAATGGCAACTCCTCCAGCTCCAAAATAAGTCAATGTCAACCTGTCAATATTAATCTCTGTGTTTCTCATAGAACGGTCTTATTTAGGAGGAACTTGTCTTGCTTCAAACCATAGGGAATCTTCTTTGAATCTTCTATTAGGCTTGTGATGGTCATCACAGATCACCTCCATGAGATCTGCCAGAGCCCATGGGCTAGGAATTCTGTATCCTTGATCACCCTGGAGAACCTTCTCCTGTCCTGGACCACATTCAGTAATGGCAGCTCTTTGAGTTGCCCTTTGAAAGATTTAGTGCAAAACACATAACTGTCACATATGCTGCCTCCAAGATAAAAAATGAACCATCAGTCATTTTAAATTTTATTTATTTATTTTTTCCCCCAAAGCCCCAGTAGATAGCTGTATGTCATAGTTGCACAGTCTTCTAGTTGCTGTATGTGGGACACGGCCTCAGCATGGCCGGAGAAGCGGTGCATTGGTGCGCGCCCGGGATCTGAACCCCGGCCGCCAGTAGCGTAGTACGTGCACTTAACCGCTAAGCCACGGGCTGGCCCCATCAGGCATTTTAAAGGCAGGGTTCATCTTTCTCTTCCTTCGGAGAAAATTTTACAACAAGCTCTAGACCACTGAACCTCTAGAAATTCTCCTGTGGAAGTTAGGTAAAGCAAACACTATTATTTCAATTTTAGCACTTGGAAAAAGAACAACATGGGAAAAAGTTAAATGCTTTGTGCCTTGTCAAGAAATTCAGAAAATAAAGATTCATCATCTCAAACAGTATGATAGATTCAATTTATTTTGCACTCACTATATACCAGATAAGACACCAACAACTTACATGCATCTGTTCTAATAATAATTATGTAAAGAAGACATTTATACTCGTATACTTTAAGTATACTTGTATACTTCACTTGTACACTTCAAAAAATGAAGAAATGAGCATCTAATACATCAAACAATTTTTCGTTATGTTCGAGAGTTGTAAAATCAAGAACCATACACAGCACTGTGTAAATCTGATGTTTCTACTCTCTAAATATTGTTGCTTTAAGTAGCTGTGTGACTACCATGATTTTTTGTTTGTTTGTTTCTACAATATTTAGATACCATTTTGGAAAAGATTGTTTAGGATAGAACAATCATTTAACTTCAAGCCACAAGTTCTACTTCATCAGTTTAGGGCAAAAAGCCTGATCAAAGTAGCCAATAAAAGACTTTTAACTCAAGTACTATATTTTAATTGATAAAAAATAAATATCTATGAGTCCAAACTGATGTAAAATTAATAAAATAAATAAATAAATAAATGCATGGGAGAGAAGAGATAATTTTTCCTTACAGTGTAATCCAACTAATAAATGTAGAATAAAAGTAGAAAATGGAGAGTCACCGTTAGGTAAACACTAAAGTTAAAATTGTAGAAGACAACTCATTGATGGCTGCTAAAGTTAGAGGGGAAAATTTGTGAAAACACAGGATTTGCAAAGTCCTGAAGTAGCTCTCTTAAGATACTTGTTAACTACAAAGGGAGAGAGAAATAACTTATAATGGAAAAATCTGTCAGATGCCAATTTAAACAAGTGATCACTGTAAACTTCACTAGTAACAATATATACTGATATCGTTAATCCCTTTGATACGTACTGAGAAGGATACAGTATTCTTGCCAAAAGTGCATGAACTCATTCAAATCAGTACCTTTCAAAAGTGTCAAAGTCACAAGAGACAAGGAAAAATTGAAGAATGGTTATATGCTAGAAAAGACAAAGGAGAAGTAACAACTAAATGCAATGTGGGATCCTGGATATGACCCAGAAGAAAATTTGTTGTTTAGTTCATATTGCTGTGCTAATGTTAACTTCTTGCTCTTGATAATTGCACTATTGTTATGTGAGGTGTTAACATAAGTGGGAGCAGGTGACATCTTATAAAAAATATAAGAGAATTATTTGTACTAAATCTCCAACTATTCTGTAAGTTTAAAATTAGTTTAAAAAAATTAGTAAAAAAAAAATCATTAGCTCATCAAAACAAATTGCTTTGTATCCAGCTAAAATTAGTTTAGTTTATTATTAGTTTATTATTTTAGTTTCATGTTGCCCAGTTTGGAGAATCACATTTGTATTATGCCCACTTTATTCTGGGCATTTGCTGGTCATCTAGCATCCATTTTCTCATTTAACTCTCCAAATGACCCTACACAATAAGCACCACTACTCCCTGATTTTAAAGATGAGGTTGAGAGAGTTTACATGACTAGAAAATATCAAAGGTTGAGTTTTACCTTACATAATTTTGATTCCAAAAATGGGTTCTTTTTACTGTCCCATTTTGCCTCATGATCACCAATGCTTATAGACAAACTGCATCAGATTCAAATGTTAATGTCTAAAAATATTTTGAAAGTACATAATAAATAAACACATTTTAGAATAATAATCATGATACTTGGAGCTTAACTTTAATATTTGAAACATTGCATCTGCACTTTTGCTACCTAAGGTGTTTGTTTAAATGAAGAATCTGTCCCTATCCTGGAACTATTGGATCAGAAATATTCTCAAATGGAGCTTGGGAATTGGTACTTATAATAAGCATTGTGGGAGAAAAGCATCTACCCTAAAAGTTGAGAACTACCGTTCTAATTGCTTGCTCTTTGGATATGTTGTCTCTTGAACAAAATTTGTTTCCTCTATGAAACCTAGTTCTGTATCTTTATATGCACGCCTGTGCCACGTTTCACAATGCCTAATAACAAAGGAAGTTTTGTAATATCTCATCGTCCCATGGATACTCTTCTGCCCACTTCAACTCACCAGACCTTGTACTGAACTTCCAGAACTGCCGATGAACACTTCACTACAGAACCTACATCTCACCTTCTGCTTACAGCTAATCCTTACTCCCCGAAACTTTACCCTAAAACATTTTGGGGGCTGCCTTTGATTTCCCTTCTTTTTTTTCTGGTCATTCTGAGCAAATACCTCACTAGATGCAGCCTTTGCCATGGAACCCTATCACAGCACAACTCTAAAGTCCATGGTCTTGAATGTCTGTATGACTAGCCTTAAATGGGAACTAGACATTAATTTTATGTGTCCTATGTCATCCTGAACTGACTAGAACAGTGCAGATGCTCAACTTGATGAACGGAATTCTAACAGAATATTATAGTTCATAATTTTCATTGTGGCTGTGGAAGATTGACAGAGAGGAAAATTTTTTTAAGTTGTTATATTATGTCGATCACTATGCTAGAAAAAACATAGATGATGATGATGATAATGATAAATTATAGATAATTCTATCCCTAATAATGATCAGTTAACTCTTCACATATCTCTTGATGGAACCAGTAAGTCTAGGATAATTTTTTGTACTGGATATTATTTTTAATGGCAACTCAAGCTTGAATCATCTGAATATTAAATAAATACAAGATAGTCTATTACAGCTGTCTAAATTTGTTTTAAATAGCTAACAACATAAAGCCAATGAACTGCATTTATTTCTTTACCTGGTCTAAAAAGACAGGAAATATTTTTACATTAATGAGGTACTGAGTAGAGAAAGAAGGCTAGGTGTCCTGTGTGTGTGTTTTACGAAACAGGAAAAATACAAAGTGAGATTAAATGAAAGTTGCATTGGGAGGAAATTCAAAGTTACCTAGGGATTCACTTTTTCTTGAGGATCTACCTCTCTTTCATTCTTACTTTTATTCATAGTCTTAGTCTCTTCACACTCTCTTTCTTTATCTCCTAAGTAAAGCTTATTTTCAGAAAAAATAAATCTGGGAAACACATTTACATTAAATCTTATACTGCTGTCCCTTCTGATGGAAGATTGCATGGTGTCCCTGAAACCTGGATGTCCCCATTAAAAGGTGAGATTCCCTGGGAACCTAGGGTGTCATGGAGAATATAAAGACTTTCCTTCAGGGACTAACTTGTAAAATGTTCTTTATTTTATGAGGAAGAGTTTATATAAAATAAAATTGATACAATTTAAATGTTCAGCTTAACAGCTTTGGACAAATATATACATCCGTGTAATCACTATCACACTCAAAACAGAACATTTAAAAACCCTTTGATAACAGTATTATGCCTATCACTATCGTGAGTAAATATGGTAAAATACAAGCCTTCAGCCTGGATCAAAATAATAAATACAATTTTTTTTCTCCAATTGTGACATTTTGCAGTCACTTTGCTTTGTGGTCCAACCTTCAAAACTACTCTATTATAGTCCATATCCCCTGACACATAGAGGTATCTTGTCAAGAGATGTATACAGGCCAATGTGACTTTTACTCCCCTTTTGACCTTAGAGATGTCATATCTTCCTCTAGTGAATTCTTGGAGTCTTATGACACATGGGAAATACCCATGAACATTGAAATGTTTCCAGCAAGATCTGAAGTTAACTTAAAATAATGAACCTAAAATTGTATGTGGTCCTCTCCAACACCCTATATCCTCCACACCTCCCATATCCAGAATAAATATACCAGACAACATTAAAATTGCATAAATTACAAATATCAACTAGAGGAAACAGAAAAATAAATGTTCTTTTATAAAGAAGAGTGTAACTTAAAACCTACTGCATTTTGCATTTGTGAACAATAAACGAGAAACATATTGAACAAAAGTAAATTTGTTCAGTTCACAAACTGAGGTAAGGAGAAGCTGGAATAGGGTTCAGTGTCTTCGCCACAAGCCCAGTGCTAGTCCCATTACACTAAGCAGCTTCTGAATATGTGTGAAAATCATGTGTCCAGACTTCTTAAAATAAGCATACACATAATTGATTTATTTTGTTGCCATGAAGCACTTCTTTTGTAATATGTACTAATATTTCATTCTGTCAAGAACTGTAATGGGTCTGAGATTTTACTCTACCTGCAGACTAACAAGTTAGCCTGCCACAGATTTATGGATGCTGGCAGAAAACAGGGCGCTGAGTCAAAGGACGGTTTATTATTCACCTAAATAGCAGTAGCCAGAATAGCATCATTTTTGCTTGGTTTTCCCAAGCCCCAGTTCCCATAGGGTGACACAAGGAGGGCCAGAGGATGGTTGCATATGCAAAGTGTTGTTACAGGAGAGAAACCCCAGGTTTTGGGAACCCATATATCTTATAGGGGACTGTAAGCACACCTGCACAAAATTTGCCATGGAGAGAAACACTAGATTTATTAGACTGGAAGGTAAAGAAGCCTTCCCTCTGCTCTGGAGGAAGACACAATCTCTATCTTCCAAGGCTGTTTGAATTATGAATATCCTTGAGAAGATAGTCTTTAAAAAAGGCCTCAGTGTCTCTGTTCACCAGATGTGTAGAAACACGGTAGACCTGTGTAAAATTATTTCCCAACACGGCCTCCCAAAGACAAACTGGAGTGTCAGACAAAGTAACCACTTTTCTTCAACTACACAGCATTTGAAAAATTTAAAACAAGCTTATTTATTTAAAACATATATAAATATATGTGTATATATGATATATATATCTTAGATGTATATGATTATGTGTGTATGATATAAATATCTTATATATATTAGACATATATATCATATATATATAAAGGGAATAATACATAAGATATATATATACATATCATCTATACATATATATATATAGGGAATGATTAGATTTGAAAATATACTGGTGATTTTTAAACTCCCTTCTGAGTATTCTCTGTGCATCTGTTCTTAGTACAAATAAAAATTATATCAATTATATTTAATTAAATTATTTTCAAAAGCCCACAAAACTCAAATTAATAAAAGTATTTTTTGTGTGGTGTGAAAACAAAATCCATTTTAATAAAATATCACATGCTTAGCGTCTAAAAATACATTAAAATAAAAATGATCACATGAAGTGCTTGTTTTTGTTCACAGATTAAATTTTGAAATAACATAATGCATGTCCAATCAGCTAATGAGTATGAGCTAAATGAAGGAAAAACAGTTTAATTGTCATCTTTCAGACCATGGAAATGAGTGATGTATGGACAAGTGTCATGTTTACTCATATATAATTGGATTGAACATTGTATCGTCTATGGACAGGACGGTTACCTCTCAAGAATTACAGAATTTGTGTGTAATCATTCAAGAAAATAGGAGCTATAAACTTTCTCTTTGTCTCTCACTGCAATTTTTTAAACAGAGCTACAGAAGTGAAAATTTCATGGTCATAATTATTGTGTATATTCTATTTCTATTAAGAGAATCAAGTACCAAGAATATCTAATATCTAAACACCTACTCAGTGGCAAACAATTTACATGCTTCTGTCTGTAATCCTTAACATACATTCCCTGGAGTAGGTACTTTTATTCCTATTTTACGGATGAGAAAACTGAGGTTTGGGTGTCATGTTAAGTAACATGAAATTAGAATCTGTGATTATCTAACATCAGCATGTAGCCTTTCTCCTCAATCAAATTGGCCTTATTTTTTTTTTATTTCCAGCACGCTTCTAGGTAATATATAAAATCTGAAAAACTTAGGAAAAAATATTAATTTAGCTGAATGTGACGTTAGTGAAGAATAACAGCAACAACACAGACACACTCTAACTTTGTCTCGTAGACACTAACTAACATGCATGAAACAAAGAACAGTTAAGAATATAAGGAGGGTGTTTTAGCACGAAAGGAATTGAAGCCCAGGCCAGGTCAGTATATAAGTGCTACATACACCAGAGATATTGAGGCTGGTTTTGATCCTGAAATATGAGTCTATTAGTTTTCTATTGCTACCATAACAAATTAGCACAAAGTTAGAGAGTTAAAGACCATAAATTGATCGTCTTACAGTTCTACAGCTCAGAAATCTGAGGCGGTCTTACTTGGCTGAAATCAAGGTGTTGGAGGGCTATGTTTCTTTCTGTAGGCTCTTGTTAGGATCTACTTCCTTGTCTTTTCCACTTTCTAGAGGCAGCCCACATTCCTTAGCTCATGGGCCCCTTCTTCCACCTTTAAAGCCAGCTGTGGCAGATTGAGTCCTTCTCATATTACATCATTCTGGCCTACTCTTCTGCCTTCCTTTTTCACTGTGATTTAGATTGAGTCCACCCAGAAAATCCAGAATAATCTCCCCATCTCAAGTTTAATCACATCTGCAAAACGCCCTTTGTCTTGAAATGTAACATATTCACAGGTTCCAGATATTAGGACATGAATATCTTTGGAGGACATTATTCTGCCTACCACAATGAGTAAGGTCTATATATGTAGAAGGAATACACCAATGAAAGACAGAGATTGTCAGAGTGAATGAAAAAACAAGACCCAACTGTATGTTGTCTTCAAGAAACCCACTTAAAAAAAAGACTCAGATGTATAAAAAATAAAGGGAAAGAAGGGGATATACCGTGCTAACACTAATCAAAAGAAAACTAGAATAGTGATATCAACTTCAGAGAAAGCAGACTTTAGTATGAGGAAAATTATCAGGAACAAAGAGCTGTCACCTTTCCAAGAAGACATAATAAACTTAAACATGTAGGTACCTAATAGAGTATCAAAATACATGAGGCAAAAACTGACAGAACTGCGAGGAGAAAAAGACAAATTCACTAGGATAGCCGAAGACATTAATACACTCTACCAGCATTTGATAGTTCAAGCAGGCAGAAAATCACTAAGAATATAGTTGACCTGAACAGTACTCCCAATCCACTTGATCTAATTAATATTTACAGAATATTCTCTTCAACAACAGCAGAAGACACATTCTTCTCAAGCTCACAAGGAATATTCACCAAGAGAGATGGCATTCTAGACTATAAAATACACCTTATCAAATTTTTAAAAATAAAAATAATTAAAATATGTTATCAGCCCATGATGGAATGAAACTAGAAACCAATAACAGAAAGATAGTTGAAAAATCCCCAATATTTGGTGATTAAACATACACTTCTAAATAACATATATGTTAAAGAATTCTCACGAAAAAATTTTAAAAAATATTTTGAACTAAATGAAAGTTTATTTATTTTTTTTTTTTTTAAAGATTTTATTTATTTTATTTTTTCCCCCCAAAGCCCCAGTGGATAGTTGTGTGTCGTAGCTGCACATCCTTCTAGTTGCTGCATGTGGGACTCGGCCTCAGGATGAACGGAGAAGTGGTGCCTCGATGCGCACCCGGGATCCGAACCCGGGCCGCCAGCATTGCAGCGCGCGCACTTAACCACCAAGCCACAGGGCCGGCCCTAAATGAAAGTTTAAATGCAACTTATCAAAATGTGTCAAATGCAGCAAAAGTAATACTCAGATAGAAATTTATAGCACTAAATGTGTATGTTAGAAAAGAGGAAAGATGTTGTATTATAATAATACAAACTTTAACCTAAGAAAATAGAGAAAGAAGAGAAATTTAAGCCTAAAGTGAGTAGGAGAAAAAAATAATAAAAATTAGAGCAGAAATGAATGATATTGAAAACAAGAAAATAACAGAGAGAATCAATGAACAAAAACCTGGCTCTTTGAAAAGATCGATGAAACCTATAAACCTCTAGCCGAGCTGAACAATGACCAAGTGTTTACAATTGCCCATAACATACCCTCTACATTGGCTTGGCCAATCTTTAGGCAGGCTTCTCTCCACCCCCAGGCCCCCGAACTTTGGCTTATTCCCAAGTCTGAGCAGGCAGTAAAACAGAACATCCCTGCTTAACAGCTCATCCTGAGAATTGGCTGACCACAGTGAGAAACAGAAACATTTCCTGGCAGATGGCCTTAATTATGCTGTCTGTTCATTCCCACTCAACTTTCCCTCAAAAGTTCCTGCTAGTCCTACTTACCCCTTCCTATAAAAGGAAAGCTTTTTTTCTGTTTGCTTTTGAGAGGCTTTTAGATCCTGTGTCTGGAGTGTTCTCCTCATTGCAATAGTATTTTCAGTACAATCTTTCCTTAACTAAGTCTGGATTTGTTTTTATTTGGCACCAAGAAAACAGAGAGAAGACACTAATTACTGATATCAGAAATGAAAGAGAAGTCATTATCACTGGTCTCATATACCTTAAAATAAAAATAAAAGGGAATAAAAGAATACATAAACTATGAACACTCATGCCCACACATTTGATAATAGATGAAACAGACCAATTCCTTGGAAGACACAAACTACCAAAACTCACACAAGGAGAAATAGATAATCTGAATAGGTCTATGTCTATAAAGAAATTGAATCAAGAATTTATAACCTTCTAAATAAGTAGACAGGAAGAAGGAGGTTTTCAGGTATGAGACAAGCGTAAACAAAGATCCTGAGATGGAAATTAACGGATCGTGAACAGAAAAGACATAAAGTGCTGTCTGATTAGAGCAGAGGGGAGAAATAGAGAGAAATATTAACACTTAAGGAAGGTCTCTATTTGCTAACAGATGCCAGTAAGCTATTTCTTCCCCATTGAGCTCAGAATTATAGACCAGGGGTCTCTCTAGGGGACTCTTCACACTTGCTTTTGAGGAGTTATCCAGTAGAACCAGCTTCAGTTAATTGCCAGCTTCTTGGCAATCTGACAAGAGAAAGACAGAAGAAAATCAATTGTTCAGAAACTGTAACATCTGAGCTTCAGTGGGATACCATGAATTTGTAAAAACACACACAAGCAGTCAGCACTTGCAAAGAAGAGTCCGTTGAATGGCTTTGGCACTTTGATGTAGGATTCCTAACAAAGGAGCAGTGTGATGCTGATATGATTCAGAGCTGATTCTGTGAGTTCAAACTGGGGCGTGGTGATGAGTCTAGAGCATGAGTGCAAGTGTTAATATCTCTGCTTCACCTTACAAATTAGTTATAATCCCAAATTAGTGCCATGTAATTTCCCTATTGTTTTATTTTGTTGTTGATTTTTTGGGTTAATGAGTTCTGTGGCAAATTTTTCCTCAGTGGAAAAGTAAAAGTCAATAATCTGAGTTACCTTAGAACTAAAATGCGCATGTGTGTGTGTTATGTGTATGCGTGTGTGTATTGTTGGAGGTGAATGGGTGCTGGGGGTGTTATTCATCAAAAAAGAAAAACTCTCTTTGCCAAGTGGCTTCTTAGATTCATGGATCGGAGTGAAGTCGACACAGAGATGGAAAAATTATCAGAGTAGGAGTTTAAATAGGTTAGCATACCCTCAACATGCTCAATTTTAAGAAATTCTAGGACTTTGAGAATGCAACAAATGTGTTAGGCAGAATTCCAAGGATTGTCTTCTCTCCCTCCGAGATTCCCATTACCTGGTTGTTCAAACACTGATTTAGGTATTGCTCTGAAGTGACTTTGTACTTGTAATTTAAGATTCAGATCAGTTGACCTTAAAATTTGGAGACTATCCAAGTGAGACTGATCTAATTACATAAGCCTTTTAAAAGGTAGAAGAAGGCAGCAGAAGGGGAAGTCAGAGAGATTTGAAGTACAAAAAGTGCTCAAAGTGCTACTGCTGATTTCAAAATGAGAGAAACGCGGGTGCCCTCTAGGAGCAAAGAGTGACCCCCAGCAGCCAGCAAGGAAATGGGGGTCTCAGTTGTACAACCCTAAAGAAATGCATTCTGTCAACAACCTGCTTGAGTTTGGAAATGGATTCTTCCTCCAGTTCTCCAGAGAAGTGCTCAACTTGGTTAACACCATAATTGCAGCTTTTGATAACAGCAGAGACCAGCTGAGCTCACCTGGACTCCTGACCTACAGAAATGGATCATAGGTGTCGTTTTAAGCTGCTGAGTTTGTGGTAATTTGCTATACAGCAATAGAAAACTAATACAATTTCTTCCTCATGTTCATGCATAATTATCTAATCTGTGAGTATTCAAGTAACTATCATATAGTAGGTGCTCCATAGATATAAGCTAAAATTATTGTTGTTACACTCTAAAGATATTCAGAAAATCTACTTTTATGTCTCTTTTAATTGATTGAACCCTAAAAAAAAGTTTTATGTTGTATAAAAGGTGTGACTTCGTTGTAATTTTAACAGAAACTTTTTTGGGCAATGAGTCGCTCAGCTATTCTGAAACATACCCCTCCCCCGCTCTTCTCACCAATCATAAACCCTCTTGGTCTGAGCACGTCCCTATTTTTAAACTATTTTTGTTTCTTAAGACTGCTAGAAATTTACATCTCTTAGAAACTCTCAAATTTAAAAAAATTCTCCTGGATCCAAATTACAAGGGAATGGGTACTTTATTCAGATTGTTGCAATTGGAACAATGTTCCAGAGAGTGTCTTCCAGACATGATCAGTGAAAAGCACTTTACAGGGGAAAGAAACAAAAGGAGCCAGTGCCACCTCTGAGTTTGGTGGGCTTTGGTGTGGCAGGCATTGAAATCCTGTGGAAACTCACATCTTGATCTAGGAGTAGTTGACTCAAAGAGGGAATTTAAAGGGAGAGAGTTAGTTTCTTGGTACCAGCAAGTAAAGGGGCAGCATAAGTTCAGAGAATATTTTACAGCTTTCACAAAAGTAAAGTTGCATCATTCCATTTAGGGGTTTGTGAATTGCCAGAAAAGGAAAAATCTATATTATAGTTGAAGAGCACCTTGAGTTTGTATAAAGCGTAACTTCTAGTCATATCACAGAGCCAAAGAGCCTCTTCCAGGAAATACTGCTACTCCAAATATCCCCCGTCTTTGGCCACATCAATTTCCTTCCCTGGACCAGAAGCCAGTTAGGCTGGGTCTCTAAAAGATACAAAGCTGGAGATGCTTAGTCAAATGAGTAATCTATATTCCTAAATTTCTGAGCAATGTCTTAGTGTGGTAAGCATGGCTGGACCATAAACCAAATTCAAAGTCTCCTTAACTTCTCTCTCTAAAAGCCTAGAGCCAGTGTAAATATTTCTCCTTACCCACTTTTCCCTGGCCATGTCCCAGGTTCTCTCATTCCTCCCAACTCGAAGCTGTCCAGAAGCATACAGCATCCTAAGCCTGGCAATATCCAGAGGAAAAGAAAGAGAAAAAGGGGCCTAATCCCCCTCTTCACCATCAAAATTTCCCCCAAGTAGTGCCAACTTCACATGTAAATTTATTAATTATTCTGGTCTTCAGGACAAGATCACGTAAGATACTTGGCACAGAATAGGAATGCAATACAATTTTGTTGAATGAATATATTTTCATACCTCTCACTAGTCTTTTCACATCTACTTGGTGGAGACCCTGCTTGAGCCCAATATGCACCCACTGATGAGACTCAGTTACATCTGGAAACATCTTGCAAACCAGCCCTAGAGACCTACAACAAGATAGGTATATTTTTAAGCTTCTGCCCATTGTGGGTCAGCCTAGGGGCACTCTTGTCTCCTCACTCCAGCCAGGATAACAGAGCAGCCACATTCTCATATCGTCAGTCAGCATGGTAGAGGGAAAGAGAGCTCTGGAGAAGATTGTGCACTCTTGGGCTATCAATTAAGTGCTCATGCTCAGAAGTGGCACACATCAATTCTGCTCATAAATTCTTGGCTGGAACTAGTCATACGGACATACACGCAACTACAAGAATCCAAGAAGTTTAGTTAGTACCATGTGCTGTACATATTTGGCAAACACCATTCATGATTATTATACCTCCTAATAGGAGCAAGAAATCAGGCACAATTAGTTTGATGTAGGAACAAAGTCTAATCACAAGACAGATGAATCTGATTGCAGCATATTTTCTGACTCTCAGATTGGTATCTCAGCTCTATCCCTGTTTAGCTCACTTCTAGACCTAGGACTATGATGACAACAGAAGGGAATGGAAAGAAAATGTAAGGGACACTTTATGAAAAATGTCTAAGGCATAAATAGCTCCTATTTCATGCTTTTCTTTCAAAATGTCTCCCAAGATGGGAGAGGCAATCGTCTCTATTCCCAATGGAATCCATCACAGAATTGTTATCTCTAGGGCTTAGTGGACATAATTTTATTTTTGTCACCCTGTATTCTTTTTCTTAAAGAGGGTACACAACATTTTATAAACTTTAGGGCCTACAAAACATATACCTGCCCTTGCCAGTGGTCTCTTCCCCAAGAAGAATGTGTGCAATTTTGGTCTGGTGACTTAGTCATTCTCAGCGGTAAGGAACTCCTCTGCCAAATTAATCTCAAGCAAATTTAGCAAGTTTGCAGGACCTACCCATTTCAGGGCCATTTTTTCTTTTCAGAACACACATGCATAGTTTAGTGCTTAGCAAGATATTTTTGGCTGGAAATTTTATTCCAGAAGTACAATAATGGTGAGTGCATGTGAACTGGTTACTAAAGGCATAGACTATAGTGTGACTTTGTACCACTGGAAAATTGGCATGTATCAACTGTTAGTTTTCATTCAGTAAGTGTTTATGCATCTCTAAGAGAGAAATGTAATTGGAATTTGTAGCAATTTAATTAAACTCAGTGAAAAAGAATGATCGCGTTTGCTGTGAGCTAAGTGCTGTGATAATAGGGAATATATATAAAACCCCAAAAATATGTTTAAAACAAAGAGGTCAGACATGATGTCTTCTAAAAGCTATTAACATACTGCTTTGTTCCTCAAAGAAAGTAAAAGTGATATCTGAATGGAGACATCTGTAAAGATTTTCTGCAGAAGGTGATTTCAGAGAACTCTGGAGGGTGGAAAGGAAGTTCAGACACTGCAGGAGTCATCAAAATAAGATGTCATTGTGTTCAGGATATTGGTGGGGTGGGAAGCGTTTTCTACGTACTAAGTTTGGTGAAATGGGTAATCCACATATAGGTCATGGCAACATCATCAACCTGAATATTACATTAATCGGAAGCCCAGCTCCCTTCCCACAATTACTTTACCACACTTGTTTGTTTCTAATGGAACTTCTTGTCTAATCCACACTCACAGCCATCTCCTTTGACATTTGACATTCACACTCATTTGACATCTCCTTTGCGTGAAATGCTGCTTTGGCTGTGGTAGAGATACGTTAGTCACGGTTCTCACGCTAAGCAATTTAGATATTTTTTTCTCAATCTCCTTCACATATACTCACTTAGTTGATTTCCATGTGTCCCTGTGAGTTTCGTAGTAGTGGAAATGTCTTTTCCATCATCTGACAAAGGAGGATACAGCAATTTCTCTGAACACTGGCTGCAGGTAGACCAGGAAGTGAATATCTACGTTGCTTCTTAACCGGGAGTGTCATCTTAGGCAATTTATTCAACTTCTCTCAGCCTCAGTTTGTTTAATCTCTGAAATAGGACAATAACTCTATACATCATTAGCTTGTTGGGAACATTGACTGAAATAATTTATGTAAAGCACTTAGCACAATTACTGACACATATAGAATTTTAATAAATGAAAGATCAACATCACTGCCCTGACCAACATAAAATATTTTTGAGGAATGGATTTTACTTTGCATTTCATTCTGTTCATGTGTCCTTGCCATCATCTGATCTTTGAACACATTGGTATAAAATAGCCACTGAAAAGGAAAATGAACTGTCTTGAACATAAGCTCTTCACAAACTGTGTTTTTCCTCCCAATTGGTCTGAAGATGTGTCTTCTAAGGCCAACTGGAATGCAGGCTGAGTGGTTCAGCAGTGGCAATGGGTCCAAAGTAAATGTGGATTTTGATTGGTATTTCGTGGCCCAGGCCTCATTATAGGAATGTTTTCTAATAGACTAATAGTAACTACTAGTAGGCATATTATGGCCAGTATCAGGATTAATGGAAATTGATGATGCTCTAAGCCTGGGTTCTCTTTTGTCACCTTGTGACACTAAAGCAGAGAACAGTCTACCATAACTTCAAATACAATGAAGGTCCAAACACAAAATTATTTGACACTGTCATCAAAATAAAAGTCTGAACTCCATTTGGTTTCATTAATCACATTTCCAATACCCAAAAGGATGTGCTGAATCTTTTCTGAAGTCACTATCACTATCAAACATTGATTGTATGTTGCATGTTTACTATTGTGTAGCAAATGAAATAGAAAACTAACAAATACTGAGTACTTACAGTGTGCACAAATCACAGGGTGAGGTATTTTCATATTATTTATTTATTTATTTATTATTTATTTATTTATTTATTTATTTATTTATTTATTTTTGTGAGGAAGATCAGCCCTGAGCTAACATCCATGCTAATCCTCCTCTTTTTGCTGAGGAAGATCAGCCCTGAGCTAACATCTATTGCCAATCCTCCTCCTTTTTTTTCCCCAAAGCCCCTGTAGATAGTTGTATGTCATAGTTGCACAGCCTTCTAGTTGCTGTATGTGGGACACGGCCTTAGCATGGCCGGAGAAGCGGTGCGTCAGTGCGCGCCCGGGATCTGCACCCGGGCCGCCAGTAGCGGAACGTGCGCACTTAACCACTAAGCCACGGGGCCGGCCCTCATATACTTTATATCAACAGATCCCCATAACAACCTTTCAAGGTGACTTCTATTGCTCTCATTTCAGAGAAGAAACAATTAAGCCTTTGAAAAGGAAAAAACAAACTTACAATCACACATATGAGTGCAAGGACATGATCCTGGCCCAGGAAGAAATTCTTGCCTGGAGGCTGTAAGAAATTTTACAGGAGTCTTTGAAAAGGAAGGATAGACTTAATCTCAAGAAGGTCAACCATCAAGGTACACTGTCTACTATCACAGAACAATTGGGGGCCTCCCAATCCCAGCACCCCAACATACGCTCCAGCATATACTCTACCCTTGGAACAAGCTTGCCTGGACCAGGTGGAAAGGTCAGGCTAATGTCTGTCATTCTTAGGCAGTGTGATGCTCTGCTCTCTGTCTTATTCTCCAAAGGTCTCCACATGGTGCCTCTTACAGAACCCTCTTTCCATTTCCCTCTCGTCTTTGTGTTCCTTGTTCAGTGAGTGGTATTTACTTACTAAACTGCAATTCTAATATTTTTTTAAAAACTTCCTACTTAAAAGAGTAAAATCTATCCCTCTCACTCTATTACTTACAAAATGAAGCGCAAGCTGCCTGTCTAGCCTGCAACCTCAACTGCTTCCCAACACTCCTTGGTGACATGAAGGCTATCTAACTTTCCACTCATCCCAGGCCTTTTCTGGAATCTAGACTGCTCATGATGTCCCTCTGCTTGGGAGACCTTTCCTTTGTCATCTAGCCATTGCCTCTGCGAGTCCCTTACCTAACGCTTGGATCAGACACCACCTCCTCCAGCAAGTTCTTCTCTAACACAAGCTGGCAGTGCTTTGTGCCTATAAAACACTCTGGACTTTTCTTCATCACAGAAATGCTGACATCAAGTTACAATGATCTATTTGTGTGCCTCTCTCCCTTACTATATTCTGAATTCCTTGACGATAGGAATTATATGTATTTATCGTTGTACCCCTGATCCCTAGCACAATGTATGTGATTACATGTTACTAGCTATGTTTTAGCTCAGTGTTCATGAAATGATTGAGTTTTACGTAGACGGATGTGATTTATTTTAATTGTTGTATTTTCCTTATATTTATTTGGAAAAATATATTTCACTCGTCTTATCTTAGTGATGAGAAATTTCCTTTAAAAAATGTATTAAATTAATTTGAAAAAAAATACAAGGGAAAACACATTAAGTAAAAATTAGTGCAAGTGCCAAAAATTGTGAGGATAGTACAGGAATGACCAAAATGTGGGAGGCCCTGTCTTAACTCAGCTTTCTAATGCAGAAATCTTGGTAGGGTCAATGAGGGATACATTTTAGAGCAGAGTCCTTTGGAAGTCTATAACATCCTATTTCAAGAGATCAGCTTTGCTCAGAAACAATCTGCTTCCAAGAAAGAGGTAGGGCAGCTATCTGGAGGGTTACAACAAAAGAAAATTTTAAATTGGATTTAAACTCAAGTCCCTTCTGTTGAAAGCGGAAATTACGGCACCTACATGGGGCATGGTCACCTGGTCATCTGAATCATGAATCAGCACATCACTGAGCTGTATCTGTTTTAGATGCTCTGTGGAAGCAAGGCCTAGGAAATTTCAGATGACATATGCAGGCCACATTGCAACTGTTCCCCTTCTCTCATGTCAGATGAGGTCATTATATTCAGGGAAGTGTAAAATCTCAGAACAAAATTAGACGACTGTTATATGTTTTATTTTTTCATGAAGACCATCTAAGGTATGGAAGTCACTCAAAGGCACAAAAGCCTTCAGGAAAAAAATCCAAGTCAAACCTGAGACCAACGAAGCTTCAAATCGTATGCCCTTTGCCTTACCTGCACTGAAGCCTACATCCTACATCCATGACCATCAAACAAAAGATCAGGGCACGTCACCTGGTGTGCCGGAGTAATTCCATAGGAGTAGGTTCAAGTATAATGAGCAATGACCTCCCTCGTGGAAACTCAGAAGAGTATGCACAACAGATCACTAAAGAGGAAATGGTGTGGAGCAGGTAGTTGTGGAGACTATAGGGCCACGAGTGAGAAAGACAGGACAATTTGCTTCTGCCAAAGGGCTGGATGTTGTTCAAAAACCCAGAACTCTCCTGTCAGGGCTTGGAGGACTTCAGGTGCTGTCAACTTGTCTTTACAAATGTGAAAAGCATTCCAGGAAAGAGAGCCCCTTGCTGCTAGGGAGCTCTTTTCAACCCCTTCAAGCCCACATCCCAGAGGCTTCCTTATGAGCCCACAAAATCCAGATGAGATCTGTACATGAAACATGCACCACCAGGCTTACTTGCTCCCTGCCTGTAAGATCTCTGATTTAAGAGATATATCTACTCTACAGAATACTAATGTCACAGAAATTAGAATGACTTGATCCCTTACATCATAATTGGCCACTTTGTGGCCAATTCTAAAGAACTTTCTAACTCTTGAAGGCTGGTATAAAAGTGGCAATTAAGGGAAGGCCCCATTTCCATAGTCAGTCTTAGGTTGTTTTGAATAGTTCCCAAACAGAGATTCTTTAGAGGAAGTTCTTCCCTGACGTTGGATGTCAATTTTTTGTCGCCCTTCCACCAACAAATGTCCTGCTGAGTCTTCCAACTGTTCAGCAGCCATCTCTGGGTTAGAGATCTCTCTGTAATCCAACCAAAATGCCCTCAATTATCTTGACTCAACCAGAGCCTAAAAAAAAGGGACCACCCTGGTTCCCTGGAATCTGTTCTTGCCTTCAGGATAAAGTTCCTTAGCAAAATCATTCACACTATGACTCCCACTACCTTTTCAGTGTCATTTTTTGCTGCTGCCTGACCATAGAACTATTTCCTAAATCTTTTAGGTAAAGTTCTGTGAAGCATCTGGCAATCTTCACACTGCTTCTTCCACTTAGAATTTTCTATTTCCCTTCTGCTTCCATCCACATTCACCTGGGTAAGATACACTTGTTCTTGGAGGTTCAGTTCTACACTTAATCTCTAGGAAGGCTTTCTGATGCCTCCCCACTAGTATTACCCAGTTAGAGATAAAATTGACCATAAAATTTACAATTTACCATAATATATTGTAATTGTCTGTGGATTTCTCTTTCTCTTCCCTTAATGAGGGTACAGTTTGAGGGAAGCAACAATATAACCCCAACAAGTAGGGATTTGCAGTGCCTGTCAAATGGTAGATTCTCAATAAACAACTGATAAATGGAAAAACACATCTAAACATTCATAGCTAGTATTTGTGACCAAGAAATTTCTCTTAGACATGGTTCGTGTGTGCTTAAGCTGTGAGCCTAGATTTGCGAAAATAGTACCAAGATACCAAATGAGTTGTTTATTATAGAATATCTGTCTCAGTCACCTCATTCTTATTTTATCCTAGCTAGAATTCATAGTCTGATTCTCTGAATCTAGGATAAATATACTAACATATTCCTCAGCACCTTGAAAATAAAGCTTAATGTAAGGCAAACATCCAGAAATGTCCCTTGGTTGACACCTAGTTGGCAGACCAACCCAGAGGAGCAACCTGACACAGCATAGAAACTAATGGGGCCGTCACATTGTTTCTGTAGGGCATGCAAGTTATGCAAAAAGAAATTCAATTTGTCTTTTCCACCTTAAAAAGTGGTTCTTTCTCTCCCTTTGTAATTGGAGGTATCTTATTCTTTCCAGAGGGGCTGAAGTCATCTTTCTTTCTCAACTTTGTAAGTTATTCTGTTCTGGCCAGTGTTTGAACATGGTCCGTTGGAGCCCTTATTTTTTATGACCTCTCAATCAGGTAGAAGAGATTCTCATTACCCTCCCGTGAGGCTTCTGTGCTGCCTGTTTGTCTGACTGTGCTCTCAGCTGCCCAGGTTATCACCTTTCCAGGAGGCCCCTGTTTTGGTGCTCAGGGGCTGCTTGCCAGTGGGAACGCCCTTCCCCATGCCGCAGAATACAGCCATCTTCAGAGCCCTGACAATTCCAACAGGACCTTTTTTTGTGCGCTGTTTTTCTATCAGTTTCAAACAGCTTTAAAATATCAAGTTTGCCAGGCATGCAATGCAGTTAGAATCAATCGCTGATCAGAAGGAGACATTTTAATGGGATTTTCACAAAAATGCCCAAAGTGATCTTTGAAGTAACAGGTTAGACGAGCCAAATTGTTTAATTCTGTCTTGGCAAATCAATAACTTTATATGAAGTTTTTAAAAAGTTATCAGGATATAAAATGTATATTTATCCTAACTTGTTCACTCTGTCTATAGCTATCACACCTAACAATGATTGAACACATATCATAACCGGGTGTCTTCAGTCCTCACAATAGTGCAAACTGGCAGATATTATCATCTTCATTTTCTGTTTTTTTAACCAACTGCTGTAACTCTAGCCCTGGGAATGGTGTCTGGCATACATGGCACACTATGAATAGATTTTAGTTGAATTAATTATTTATTTAATTTAATAGATAATAAAATTGAAGTTTACTATCTCACTGCTAATTTCTATCAGGAATGCTGCTATTTGGCCACTAGATCTCAATAGCTACCAACGCACATGCACACATGCACACACACAGTAAAATTAAAGGCCAGCCTCAAAAAGAAGTTCAGATCAGAGCAGAGAAATAGACCCAACATCTCCATTGATGTCGATTCTATTCTACACATCCATTAATACAGCTTGAGATGGAACATATATAGCCACATAGTTGATCATATTACAATCTGACCAATAAAAATACTCAAATTTGTGTTCCTAAAACTTGCTATGAAACCAAAATTCTCTGTCTTCTATTTTTTTTTAATGTTTTGAAATTTAAAAGATACAGACAAGCACCTAGGAAAGCACCTATGTTCTTCTCTCATTCTACTCACAAAATGTTAGCAGGACACTCTCTGTTTTATATTTAATTTTTTTTATTAATTTTATTTATTTATTTCTTTTTCCCCCCAAAGCCCCGGTAGATAGTTGTATGTCATAGCTGCACATCCTTCTAGTTGCTGTATGTGGGACACGGCCTCAGCATGGCCAGAGAAGTGGTGCATCGGTGCGCGCCTGGGATCCGAACCTGGGCTGCCAGCAGCGGAGTGCCCTCACCTAACCGCTAAGCCATGGGGCCGGCCCTATAATTAATTTTTTTTAACTAAAATGCACATCTTTATATTGATTCCTGGCAAATTTCAAGTGTTTACTTGTTCCCATATTTCTAGCCTGGCATGATATTTTGCATATACCATCCAATATACAAAACATTTATCTGCTTCTGGATAGCATGTGAATTTGATAAACATGTGTGACATGCCTTCACTCAAGTTGTGTGTTAGATTACAGAACAAGACAGAGCCCTGGGGCATATCACCTGAACACTCTTTCCCGTCAGAAAGTGATCAGTCCTTGGATATGGCTGTTTTGATATCTATAACTCCATGTATTTGCATTATCAACCAGTTAATGTTTCTCCATCACATCCCCAAGACTATTTAGAGTCATCATTGGAAAACAAAGGAAATGTTAAACCTTAAGCAGAATTGTGTTCAATGCTTTCTTATGTATTCTTTTATTTTCACACTCCCTGACCTGTAGGCCTGGGTTAGTGTTATGTATTCTGCATGTAGAAACAGTGTGTCTTCAGAAAAGTTTCTTTTTAATCTGGACAAGCTTCAATTTCATTATCCACCAAATGAGAGTAGTAATACTCATCAACATGAAGGTAAATCTTGTATGTTAAGAGCCTAGAATAGAGCCCAGGTCATATCAATACTCAGTACATATCAATCTCATTTTCTTTCCCTTGCTTTTGCTCCCATCAATCCATGGACCCTATAAATTCTCAATAACACTTTTGTCTGCCGGACCATCAGTTGTTCCAGACATCATAATGATAGGCATTCACAGTCGAACCAAACTAAAATAGGCATTGCCTTTTGTCAAACCAACCCATTATATGTTTTATAATTGTTTTATTTTTTAATTTACATAGAGTAAAATTAACTCTTCATGATAGACAGCTCAATGAGTTTTGATAAACTCATGTAGTCATGTATCCACCACCATAATTAAGACATAGAAGAGTTCCATCTCCCTAAATAATTTCCTCATGCTACCCCTTGTGCTCAGATGCTTTCCAGCCCCAAATCCTGGCAACCACTGATCTAGTCTCTATTCCTACAATTTTGTCTTTTCCAGAATATCATATAAATGTTGTATGAACACAAGTTTTCATTTATCTTGCGTAAACACTTAGAAAGGGGATGCTATGTCTTATGGTCAATGTATGTTTACCTTCATACAAAAATGCCAAACTGTTTGCACCATTTTGCAATCTCACGAATAGTATGTGAGACTTCCAGTTGCTCTGCAGGCTCATCAATATTGTGTAATGTCAGATCTATATATGTGTGTATGAGTGTAATTTTAGCCTTTCTAATAGATGTCTAGTGCAGTCTTATTGTAGTATTAATTTGCATTTGACTAATAATATTGAGCATCTTTTCATGTGCTCATTTGCCATGCATATATCTTCCTTGGTAAAATATCTATTGAAATTTTTTTCCCATTTTTTAATTGAATTTTTCTTTTAGTGTTGAGTTTTAAAAAGTTCTTTATATATTCTGCGTACAAGTCCTTCGTCAATTATGATTTGTAAATATTTTCTCCCAGTTTGTAGCTTGTCTTTTTATTCTCTGAACACTATTGTTTGCATAGCAAAAGATTTATATTTTGGCAAAGTCCAATTTATTATTCTTAAAAAGTTTTATGACACATGCTTTGGAGTTATATAGAATAACTCAAGACAGATATTTTTTCGTTTTCTTTTTCTAGAAGTTTTATAGTCTTACAGTTTATGTGTGTGTGTATAATCCATTTTGAGTTAATTCTGCATAAGACATGAGAAATAACTTGATTTTTTTTTTTTGCAATTATATGTCTAATTTTTCTAGCACCATTTGTTAAAAAGACTCTTATTTTTTCATTGAATTGTTTTTGCACCTTTGTCAACAATCAATAGACCATATTAATGTGGACATATTTTTGGACTTTCTATTCTGTGCCATTGGTCTTTGTGTCTATTCTTTCACCAAATCCGTATTGTCTTGATTACTATAGCTTTATAATATGCTTTAAAATGAGGTAGTGTGAGTTTTCCAACTTTATTTTTCAATATAAATGTTTCCTTCCCATATAAATTTCAAAATCACATTATTTAAAGCTACAAAAAAGCCTGCGAGGATTTTGATTAGGATTGCGTTGAATCTATAGATTTTACCAGCTATACTGACGCATGAAATTTTTTATGGAGCTATCCATCCCTGGCCCTGGTCAATTCGTGCACCATCCAACCAAAATACTCTATAATATGCCAGCCTAAATCTACATAAACCCTAACCGACCCAGACACATATTCAATAGTAATTTCCTCAAGTTACAAAATTCACCGAGTAGCTCTGATTAAGCCGCAGTTTAATGCATTCAGTGAGGGACTCTGCTGTCTGCCATATTAGGACAACACTCCAGATGGCAGCAGCTTTGACAGATTCGCTAATGCTTTGAAGTAGCCCCAGCTCTTCTCTTTGGGTCCACAATAACTTGATTCCCATCTCTGATTAGATAAACATCTAAAGGAAGTAGGAATATGTCTTGCCCCAGCGTTAAAATGTAACTAGCCCCTTAGAGGGGAACAATTCAAGAAACTACCTTTAATAAAGCAATCCATAAGATGTAAGCCAAGACAATTATAATAGAAGACTAATGTCTCCATTATTTTTAACCTAGGCCCCTCAGGTCACTTTGCTAACAGAGCCCTACACAGCAGACAATTAAATTGGCCAATCGCGTACCACTGCGGCTGTGGCTCTGGGCCTCACTTAATATTCCTTTGTGAAATGGCTATATTTTTCCTCTCAGGCCCTCCTGACATGAAGTGCACTGAAGATTTGTTTTCTTCTCACTCCTCATTACTCACTTTAGGAAGAAGCCTCTTCAAATTTGACTTAAGGAGCAATCGTTGTCTTCAACATTGTATGAAACAAAAAAGAGATGGTGGAAAATAGAGATATTTATCTTTGAGAGCTGCAGTATAAGTGGTGAGGTGGAGGGAGGCCCGGGGGAAGGCTAGGGAGCGGGCTGCTGAGAGGCTTCAGTGAATCACATGATTTTGTGTCTGCTATGATGTGTCCTGTGTCTTAAATTAAATGAAACTTGCAGATCAAGAAAAAGAAAAACATTTTTATTAGTAGACCCAGATGAATAAAACTTCCTAACGGACTAAACACATTCTATTTACAATGGTAGAGACGCTGCTTTTCCAACCAGGATATTTTGTGTATGTGCGCTTTCTTCAGGGCCTCCTCTTTGTGGTAGCAATTTTCTCACCAGCATTTCAGTCATGAGAAATTTGCTTGCTGGGCCTAAAATTTGATCAGAAGGAGGCAAATAGTCTTGAAAGATATATCAACAAGGTGGTGATTATTGACTTACTAAACCATCCTGCATTCATTATTTTTCTGTCCTGCTTGTTGCTAGACACACATGATCAAAGATTGCTTCTTAAGCTCTTCTATTTCATTTACATTTTGTTGATGATAACCTTCCCCCTTTCTGGTGACTTATATTGAGATAATATCTAAATTCTAATGAGAGAATTATCTAACTTTCAGACATAACCTTGTAGGCCTTAAGTAGTAGCTTCTCTTGGCTTTCCTTCCCAGAGTTTCCAGACTACCACCAGACCCACCTTTTCCCAAATACTCAATCATCCATTTGTGGCTCCTGGATATCTTGGGTGCCCAGCAAAAATCCAGCCTTATACCTCAGGCAATTGGCAAGAGCATGCACATTACTGTATATTAAGTCATTCATTTGTTCATTTAATCTATATTTAAAAGCACTACGTATCAGAAACTAGGTGATATAAGATGAATAGTGTGTCTAATTTAAAGGTTTTCACCTATCAGATCCCAAACCTCAAGGATCTGAATTCCTCTTGGCCTATAGCTTCCTCTAAGTATGAATTAGCTCAAACAGTGTTCTTGTATCCATTCACAGCAGAAGTTTAGAAGCTAAATTTCTAACATCCATCTGTGGTACATTTTCCTTCAATCTCTATACATTAAACATAGGAATCAAATTTTTTATGAGAATTTCGTCTTTAGATGTTGGACACTCTCCTTGAGGATAGTTTGTACTTTTTCTATTTATTCCCTTTATATAGATCACATTTAAGGCCCATGAAACCTCAAATGCCGTTTTGTAGCTAAGAAGTCTACTAACATATTTTGGAGAAATATGTTGCCAAGGGAGAGTATTTGGAAGCAAGGTTAAGAAGGTAAGTTGGCTCCCAATCTTGGAGAACACTCAACACCAAGGTGATGACTCTAAATGATTAGCAGACATTTGGTCCTATCCAAAACATCCGTAAGACATTTGGTCCATGCCAAAATATCCTTGATATTTGGTCCTGTCCTAAACATCCAAAAGATATTTGGTCCATAAGACACTTGGTCTATGCCAAAAGGTCCTTGGCACTTGGTCCTGTCCAAAAGTCCATCAGACATTTGTTCTGTGCCCAAACGACCTTGATATCTGGTCACATTTGGTCCTGTCCAAAATGTCAATGAAGACATTGGGTCCACACCAAAAGGTTCTTGATATCTGGACCTGTCCAAAACCATTTGGCATAGATCAAATATGCTCATAGATCTTTTGGACAGGACTAAATGTTCTGCAAGGCCCAAGATTTATTTATCAGGCAATAAAGAACTATTAGAAAATTTTTTTAAACACATAATCATAATGAAGCAAACAGCAAGATTAATCTGATGAAAGTATGTAGTTTTGGTTTTTGTGTAAGAATGACTACATTGAGGGAAATTGCAAGTTAACAGAATATTCCAAAAGTAGAAGAATGATTATTTAAAATAGGATACTTTCAAAAATCATGGAAAAACAAATAAGTATAAAAAATATTGAGACAAACACAAAGTATTTCCTGACTGAATAAATAATTAATTCAGTCAATCATGCATTAACCACCTCTCCCTCATTTTATTTCCTGAAGGAGTTAAAGTTGACTGTGGAGGACAAAGGAGACCCGAGGAGCAAGGGATGATTCTAAACAGGTGACTGAGACAATGACACCTCAGTGGATATAATTTTCTCATCTTCGCCCTCACTAGAAAAACGATGATACTGAGGCACAGGGAGAGAATAAGTGATTTTCTATTCTGTATGTGATAACTATCAAATTCAGATAATTAAACTTAACTTGAAATTCTAAGTCATTCTCACCTCAACATACTGCCAGAACAAATATACAAGAACCAGAGAGAGTGAAGGAAATAATCTTTAAGATATTTTTTGATAAACAGACACACTCTAGATTTTTGATTATAAGAAGAATAAAGATGAAAATTAATGACATGGGAAAAAACTAATACATTTAAATGATTAAAACAGTTAACATCTAGCCCTGGAATTGGCCCATTCTGATTAATCACGTAAAATCCATTTGCAATGAATTCTAGTTAATGCCTAACTTCTCACACTATAGTTAGTGTGAGTCTTTAAAATTGCAATTAAGTGACTAATTTAATTTCTAGAATTGCTATGACATTTTCTTTTTGTGTGGCCTGAGTTTAATTTATTAATACACTTCCAATTTGTTTTCAAACTTTTCTTTTTTATGAACAAATGTGCTCTGGTTTTTGTAAGGGCTAATGAACTTAGTGTTTTAGAAGTTTTATGAGTTTATTTCATAATATTTTGAACTCTTAATATCCCATGTCCTATTTTTCTAGGCACATTTTCTCTGTAGATTTGCAAGGACAATCAAAGTATGTATTGAATCTTAATGTCCAATGTGTAAGGATCATTGGTTGTCCAGGAAGCCTTTTATTTATTTTCTATCCTTGCAATTACTATTTCTCCCAAAACAATATTTCCTAAAATGTTAATTTAGCCATGTGTAACCCAATGGAGTCTTAATGCCTCAAGAACAATGGCTCAGCTCACGTTTTAGTGGCTCACGGATAGTGTAGAAGGCAGCGTTAGTGCCCTTTGAGATGACAGTAAGAGGAAGTCTGTAAAGTTGAGGCTGTGAAGAAGAGGAATTAACAAGCCAGGGGCCAGGACCTATTGCTCTCCAGTGAGAAATGAAAAGAAAATAGACAAAAGTAAAACCAGAACCCAGAAGAACCTCTCCCATATGGTATTGACGTCAGAATTTTGTACAGAAAAGAAAGGATTAGGGATTAGTGCTACACCCCAGAGTCCAAAGGAAAAATCTTTAACATTGCCAGAAGCTATCTCCACATGACATTAAACATCTGTTTAAAAATTAAAGTAATCTTTTAAATGGATATTTCCAACTAACTTTAGAGTAACAAAACGCAGACAAAATGATTTGTTTTATTTTTCTATTTTTCTCAGTTTTGTTAAGGCAAACAAACACACACACACACACATACACACAAGCACATGCACAGCTTTTGGTGTTCTGTATTTTTCTAACATTTCATTTCCCATAACCAAACACTTCTGTGCTCAATATACCAATCGCACATGTTGATAACTAAATACGTGAAGTATAAGGTTAGACATATATGCAAGCACACATACGCGCATACACACACACACACGCTGAGAAAGACTTGGTTCTTTTGCTTGATTTTTAGGAACTGTTAGAAAGATCCCTTTCTAGATGGTAATGAAAAATGAAATCAAGTCAGAAGTGGTTTATTTAAACTAATCTATGAAGCATAACTTTTAAACTGCTTCACAGTGGACTTCCAGAGAAGCAAGGTGGTGTAGCTAATAAGTTATCAATGGGAATTATGAAAAAATGACCTGTAGCAGTAAAAATTATGTGGAAGACTCTAATCCACTCCTCAGAAACTGTAAGTAAATGTCATGATTGACAAAGTAGTTCATGTTGAGAAACACCATCTGTGAGAAATATTAGAGACTAAGAGGAGATGTCATGCTTGATAAAGCTGGTAATGCCAATGCCCATCAGAAGATCTGGCTAATATTTCAAAAGCTCAGGGAAAAGAGAGTCAAGAGAAAAACATGGTGAGTTTGAAGAAAACACCTGAGACCATTGCTCATGAAAACAAGCACAGGAGAATCATTCTGTATAAAAATGTTTCCCATCCAAGCAAGTTATTTGTATTTCTGTTAGGGGACCAAACCTCCTAAGGTTTCATATTTCTTCTCTGCTTGCAACTAATATCTTGATTTGCCCTCTGACACTCATTAAATGTAGTTTCCATGCACGTACTAATGTACAACTGCCTTGACGATTAAAAACATAGGAAGCTAACAAACCTCATTTCCCCATTCTGGGCACATCACTACTATTCAATTCAATAAATATGTTTTGAGGGTGTTTCCTGTGGCAGGCTCTGCGCTGGGCAGTACAGGCAGATGCTTGCCCTTGGGAGCTCGAAATCTAGTACAGATGCACCTGGAAAATGATACCTCACAACAACCTAGTGTCACCAATTTCCACAATAAGCATATACAGTAAGCAGTGTCTGTACGAGGAGGGTATGGCAATCAGTATGCTAGCAAGACTTCGCAAAAGCTGTGTTGTGAAGAACGAATGATAGTTCATCAGGTAGCAAGAGTCTAGATAGGGATATGAGTCGTGCATAAACTTCCATAAAGGTAGTTTCATATCTATATTTCCCTGAAACTCCAGACAAGTTCCACTGACAGTTTTCATCAATCCATTGTATCCTAGTAGTTATTTTGTAAAACAAACATGTTAATATTCAGTTATCTCCACTTAATTACAAATTCCATGTTGGTAGTGACAACTGTTTTCTTCACTATTTCATCTGCAGCAATTAGGACAAATTCGCTAAGGTCAAAATCAGTTAATTGACAGACTGTTCCAGAAGACACTTGGTTATTTTTCCCTGTACAGGTCTGCTGATATCCACTCTATAATTAATGATACTTTCTTTACTCAAAAAAAAAAAAGAAAGATGAAAAAGACTAACTATGTCTACTAAGAAAGTAGTACTAAGATGTGTCTGTTTCTTTCTTTGGAAGATGAATTTCTTATATTGCAATACCTGAAACATGCAACATTTGCATTGTTCCTATTACAAAAAAAAACTTGCTCCAATGTCTGTTTGCTTCCTGTTTATTGCAGCTATGAGGATGGACAGGACCTTGTCCTTTCAATTTACCTCAAATAGCTTAGCATAGTTTTGAGTAGAATTCAACAAAGATAACTATTTCTGCCCAATGACAGGTTATAAAATGGGTTGAGATGACCTCTTTTCTTTGAATCATTTTCTCCAGTGTGAAAGAAAAACCTCTTGTCCTTGTTTCTTTCCAAAACTGGGAGTTAAGAACTGCTCATACTTTGGGGAAACAAAACAAAAACTCTCACAAAGCAAAAGCCTAAAACATGTCAGTAGATGGCTGAATTCAGTGCATTATCTGACGGTTGTTTGAAATCATTTGGTAAAAGACAAAGGGCAATCGATATGTGCCTAACCTCTGCTGAAATTTCCTCTGTCATAAAGTTCCTCTTCATTTCTTATTTTAAAAGAATAAACATTAAATTTGGGCAGGACTTTGGCCAGCACTTAGAACTTTGAGTAAGTACATAGAGATTAGTAAATAAAGAAAGCATAATAACAGTAATCAACACTATGTTCTGGATTCTTTCTACCTACCAGACAATATGCTGGCCTTGGAGGGATAGCACTGACCCTCACAGAGCTCCGTTCAGTTACATGAGAAATTGTCACAGTGCCATGCTGGGTTAAGAAGTGTTGTTTACTAGGTCAAAAAACAGGTAGGGTCTTGATAATCTATACAAAATGTAGTGAACTTCACGGCTAGTGGGACAAATACAATCTTAACAACCCAATCTTGGTACATATAGTTGTCTTGAAAAGAATTTTCTGGAATTAGGAAGAAAGAAAGAAAATCATGATCTACCTATGCTATAACCATGGATGACAAATAAAACAAAAGTTGAGCATCTACTATAATTCAACATAAGACCAGTTTTACCTTTTTGAAGGCAAACATGCTGACAACAATATTAGGCTTCATCTTTTATAAGTTAAGAGATATAGTCTCTAAGTATCTTGACGATATATATATGTGTCTATTAGAAATAGGATGCAGCTATATAGTCAGTAAACTGGAGAGAAAGAAAAAATTAGAAACTTTGCGTTATAGTCATTTTGGAATTAGAGCAAACATTTTAGTTTCAAATAATCCTGTGTTTGGATTCCAGTAAATCCACTTGCTAATTGGGTAAGACAATGAGAAATCAGATGTAAAAACCTACTTTACAGACTTCTTGTGAATATTAGAACAGTATCCTGTATGCAAAAGATGGTCACTAAAATTTGCAATAAAATAGGATTCCTATCCCCTTCTCTTCAATTTTTATTATGACTTCTCTCCTTTTTATTGCTTCCGTTCCTTACTACTCCTTTCCCACTTCTGAAGGCTGGTATAAAGCATAGAGTGGTTAGATCATGGTGATCTTAAGTAATGCTGCTAGGGCAGTGTTTGATGTTTTAGGCAGGAAGCAGCCAGTAAGAGGAGTGGAGGGATCTATTTTTGGTTCAGAATTGAATACACAAGGGACTCGTCCAACTCAAAGAGGCTTAAAGTGCCTCCTGCTCACCACATCTCACAGAGTTTATTGTTCCCCTGAGAGACGCAGCTCGGTAAGAGAACACAGGTGTAGACAATTGTGGTGGAAGAGAGAAAGAGGCATAGAACCACAGTCCCATATAGTTATTCCCATTAACCAAAAGAACAGGAAGTTAACATTATGCAAAGCTTACTAAAAAAACAAGTACACAGTAAAAAATCAGTTAAGGCACATCGTTCTGAGACTGCATGTGAGAAAAACTAAAACCTTTTAGTTATAAATAATGAAGGCTAAGAACAAAGAAAAGGACATATAAAATGGCCAAAGTATGTAAGCAATGCATCTTTAAAAAATATGTTAGCATGAATGCATTCTATGTGGGATTGTTACATGTTAAACGTGTTCTCTGTGTCCAGTCTTGCGCTTCAGACATTTCTCTTCCTTCTAATCACTGCCTGACTCTAGGTAGTGTCTGTTCTATGGCTTATTTTCTCAGAAATTTATTAGCTTTTAAGGATAGTCTGATGAACTCTTTCAATGTAAGGCACTCTTTTTCTCTATGTATAAGCACTGATTATTATATAACTAGCTTTTGGGGGACTATCTTTAAGAAAACCTTCAAAATGTGAAAAATAATCAAAATTTTATTTATTTTATTTTTGGAGGGGTATTTCAAACACAACATTTTTAAAGTTCAGTACGAGAAAAACTTTATTCCCACCTGAACCATTTGAGAGAGAGTTCCCAGCATGATGCCTCATCATCACCAAATATTTTCATGTGGATTTCTTACAAACAAGGGCATTCTTCTACATAATCACAGTACAACCATCAAAATCAGGAAACTAATATTAATTTATGACTGTCATCTGGTCCTCAGGCCACATTCAAGTTATGCCAGTTGTCCCAATAATATCTTTTATAACAGAAACTTCCAGTCTAGAATCACATGCTGCATTTACTTGTTATATTTCTTTAGCTCCCTTCAACCTGGAAAAATTCCTTAGTCGTTTAGTGACTTCATGACACTTTTGAAAGCCAGTTAGTGCTCCTCAATTTAATTTTGGCTGATGTTTCTTTGTGATTAAATTCAGGTTAGGTATTGTTGGCAAGAATTTCATGGATGAGGTGCTGTATTCTTTTCATTGCATCCTACCAGGTGACACACATTTTGATTTGTCCCATAACTGATGATGTTGATTAATTTGCAGATATTGAACCATCCTTGCATCCCTGAAGTAAATCCCACTGGATCATCGTGTATGATTCTTTTGACGCATTGCTGAATTTAGTTTGCTAATATTTTGTTGAGAATTTTTGCATGTATATTCATCATGGATATTAACTTGTAATTTTCTTTTTTTGTGGTGTCTTTGTCTGGTTTTGGTAACAAAGTAATGCTTGCCTCATAAAATAAGCCTGGAGGTGTTCTTTCCTCTTCAATTTTTTGGAATAATTTGAGAAGGATAGGTATTAACTATTCTTTAAATATTTAGTAGAATTCACCTGTGAAGCCATCTGGTCCTGGATTTTGTTTCCTGGGAATTTTTTAATTACTGATTCAATTTCATTACTTATAGTTGGTCTAGTCAAGATTTTCTATATCTTCATGATTCATTCTTGAAAGGTTATGTGTTTCTAGGAATTGATCCATTTCTTCTAGGTTTTCCAATTTGTTGATGTATAATCATTCATAGTAGTTTTTTATGATCCTTTGTATTTCTGTGGTGTCAGTTGTAACTTCTCTTTCATTTCTAATTTTGTTTTTTTGGGCCCTTTCTTTTTTTTTCTTAATGAATCTGGCTAAAGGTTTATCAATTTTACCTTTTCAAAGAAGCAGCTTTTAGTTTCACAGATCTTTTCTATATATTTTTTTTTAGTCTCTATTATAATTATTTCTTCTGATCTTTATTATTTCCTTTCTTCTACTAACTTCGGGTTTTGTTTATTTTCTTTCTCTAGTTCCTTTAGATGTAAAGTAAGATTGTTTATATGAGATTTTTTTGTTTGTTTGATTGTTTTTTTGAGGTAGGCCTTTATCACTATGAAATTCACTCTTAGAACTGCTGTTGCTGCATCCCATAGATTTTGGAAAGCTGTGTTTCCATTTTTATTGTCTCAAGGTATTTGTTTTTATTTCATCTTTGATTTTTTCATTGATTCATTGGTTGTTTAGTAGCACGTGTTTAGTCTCTAAGTATTTTTGTTTTTTCCAGTCTTCTTCTTGTAATTGATTTCTAGTTTTATACCATTGTGGTTGGAAAAGACGCTTGATATGATTTCAATCTTATTGAATTTATTGAGACTTGTTTTGTGGCATAACATGTGATCTATCATGGAGTATGTTCCATTTACACTTAAAAAGAATGCATATTCTGCAGTTTTTGGATGTAATGTTCTGCATATATCTATTAAGTTCTTCTGATCTAATATATTCTTTAAGGCCAATGTTTCCGTATTGATTTTCTACCTGAATGATCTATCCATTGATGTAAGTGAGGTATTAAAGTCCCCTACTATTAGTGCATTCCCATCGATTTTTCCCTTTAGGTTTGCTAATATTGGCTTTATATGTTTAGGTGCTTCTATATTGGGTGCATAGTTATTTACAAATGTTATATCCTCTTCTTGAATTGACGCCTTTATCCTTATGTAATTCCTTTCCTTGTCTTTTCTCATAGACTTTGTTTTAAAGAATAATGTTGTCTTATATGAGTATTGCTACCTCAGATTTCTTTTCATTTCCATTTGCATGGGATATCTTTTTCCATCCCTTTACCTTTAGCCTGTGTATGCTTTTAGCTCTGAGATGAGTCTCTTCTAGGCAGCATATAGATGGGTCTTGTTTTTTTAATCCAATTCACCACTATCTTTTAATTGGAGCCTTTAGTCCATTTACATTTAAAGTAGTTGTTGGTTGGTATGTACTTATTGCCATTTTGCTCATTGTTTTCTGGTTGTTTTAGTAGTTCTTTATTTCTTTCTTATTCTCTTGGCCTCTTCCCTTGTGGTTTGATGGTTTTCTTTAGTGCTATGTTTGGATTATTTTCTCTTTATTTTTTGTGTATCTATTGTAGGTTTTTGGTTTGTAGTTACCATGAGGTTCATATATATTGACCTATGTGTATAGCAGTCTATCTTAAGCTGACAGTCACTTAAGTTAAAATGCACTACATTTAAAAGCACTACATTTTTACTCCCCTCCATATTTTATATTTTTGATGTCAAATTTTACATGTTTTTATTTTGCATATCCCTTAACTACCTATTGTAGCTATAGTTGATTTTACTACTTTTGTCTTTTAACCTTCATACTAGCTTTTTAAGTGGCTGATCTGCTGCCTTTACTATATATTTGCTTCTGCTAGTGAAATTTTTTCTTTCAGATAATTTCTAATTTCTAGTTCTGGCCTTTTTTCACTGAAAGACCTCTTAACATTTCTTGTAAGGTTGATTCAGTGTGATGAACTCTTCTAGTTTTTGCTTGTCTGGGAAACTCTTTATTTCTCATTCAATTCTGAATGATAACCTGCTGGGTAGAGTATTCTTGGTTGTAAGTTTTTTCCCTTTAGCACTTTTAATATATTCTGCCATTCTCTTCTGGGCTGCAAAGTTTCTGCTGAAAAATCAGCTGATAGTCTTATCTGGTTTTCCTTTTATTTATTTGTTTTTTTTGAGGAAGATTGGCCCTGAGCTAACATCTGTTGTCAATCTTCCTCCTTTTTTCCTTTTCTCTCCAAAGCCCCAGTTGATGGTTATATGTTTAGTTCTACATCCTTCTAGTTGCTCTATGTGGGATGCCACCTCAGCACAGCTTGATGAACAGCACGTAGGCCTGTACCCAGGATCTGAACTGGTGAACCCTGGGCCCCTGAAGCAGAGCACATGAACTTAACTACTACACCACCAGGCCGGCCCCCAGGTTTTCCTTTTATGTGAATAGTTGTTTTTCTCTTGCTGCATTTGAGATTCTCTCTTTAACTTTTGCCATTTTGATTATAATACGTCTTGGTGGGGATCTCTATGAGTTCATCTTGTTTGGGAGTCTGTGCTTCCTGGATCTGAATGTCTGTTTCTTTCCCCAGGTTAAGCATGTTTTCAGCCATTATTTCTTCAAATAAGTTTTCTGGTTCTTTGTCTCTCTTTTCTCCTTCTGGGACATCTGTAATGCAAAGTTAATGTGCTTGATGTTGTTCCAGAGGTCCCTTAAACTAGTGTCATTTTTTAAAACTCTTTTTTCTTTTTGCTGTTCTGATTAGGTGATTTTCACTATTCTGTCTTCCAAATTGTTGATCTGTTCTTCTGTATTATTTAATCTGCTGTTGATTCCTTCTAGCGTATTTTTTTTATTTCAGTTATTGTACTCTTCAGCTCTGATTGGTCCTTTCTTATGCTTTCTAACTCTTTGTTGAAGTTCTCACTGTTTTCCTCCATTCTCCTCCAGAGTTTAGTAAGCATCCTTATGACCAGTACTTTGAACTCTTTATCAGGTAAATTACTTATCTCTGTTTCATTAGCGTTTTTTCCTGGAGTTTTATCTTGTTCTTTTGTTTGGAACATATTCCTCTGTCTCTTTATCTTGTTTGACTTTCTGTGTTTGTTTTTATGAATTAGGCAAAACAGTTACCTCTCCCAGTCTTGAAGGAGTCGCCTTGGGTAGGAGCATCCCATGTGTAGACTGTGTGTGCTGGATGACTTGGGCAGGCTGGCTGGAGCTGGAGCGGGTATGGGCTGGGAGGGTCCTGGTGGTGCACCACACTGAGGCTACCCCAGCAGGATGGCTGGAGCAGGGATGGGTGTGGGTTTGAGGGGTCTCAGGGAGCTCCCTGTTGGGACTGCCTTGGTCGGATGGCTGAGGCTGGGGTGGGCATCAGAAGGGGGCCCAGGGTGCACCATGATGGGGTCACCTTGGTGGAACAGCTGGAGATGATGTGGGCCAGTGTCCCATGGTGTGCTGGGGAGTCCTTGCCAGGATGGCTAGAGTGCCTGGACTATGCTCCTGCTGATTTTACCCAAGTGGAGAGGGAATGCAAAGCATGGAACTTGCCTGTGCCTCAAATCCCAGAGAGCATTCCAGCATCTTCTCACCCATTTGTCAAATACTCTAGGGTTAGTAAATGAAGTTCTTTCACCTATAGTCTAGCTGCCTTTTAAATTGCTTTTTTTTTCGCTGTGCCCCAGGGCAGGTAAGACTGCAGGCAAGCCCCTCAGTGATACCCTGCCCTACTGCATATCATGCATTGGGGGTGGATATCCCATCAATACCATGTCTTCATCTCTCCTACTGGTCTCTATGTGGTCCCTCTATTGTTTGCTGCACAGAAGCTGTTCATTCAGCCTTCAGTTCTTCTTCAGGAGGAATTGCTCTATATGTAGGTGTAGATTCGGTGTGTCTATGGGAGAAGGTGAGTTCAGGGTCTTCCTATGCTGCGATCTTGGACTCTCTGAGAAAGCCCAAACATTTTAAATGCCATTCCATCATCTTCAAGCTTCCATCCTTTCTTCTTTCTTCTGAGAAGTTGGTTGTCATTTCATTGTTGCTTTTTGAAAGATATGTGTTTTTCCCTGGATGCTTTTAACTTTTTCATTGGCTTTCTTCAGTGTTATTACAATGCACTTATTTATTTATTCTTTATGTGTGTGTTTATTGTATTTGGTTTAGCAGATCTTCCTCATATCTTTCTCAACTTTTGAAAATTCTTGGCCATTTGTCTCTTCAAATATTGTTTCTACTTTCTTCTTTCTTTCTCATTCCTCTCTTTTTGAGAACTCAATTAGATGCCTTTAAGATTTTTTCCCCCTTTTCTATATGTGTTTTCTATTTTTCTCTTAGTGTTTCAGTCTTGATATTTTCCTGCAAATCTGTCTTTTCCTCACTAATCTTCTATTCCCTAGTGTCCAGTCTGCTATTATACCCATCTAGTATAGTCTTAATTTAAAGCACTGCTTTATTCAATCCTAGGATTTCCATTTGTTCCCTTTGTATAGATTGCAATTCTCTGTTTAAAATGTCAATCATTGCATTGATTTTCTTATCATATTAATTATGATTATTTTAAAGTTACTCATGATAACTCCAATATCTAGATCACCTATGAATCTGTTTCTATTGTGTGTATTTCCATTTAGTTCTGTGATTGATGTGGCTATTTCCTTTGTTTGTTTGTTTGTTTGTTTAATGAATGCTACACGTTTGAACTAAAAAAAAATGTAGGCATTCCAATACCGCCTTAGCTTCTGGCAGGTAGTGTCAGTAGAGGCACATCATATTAATCTAATTGCGGCTTCAGTTAAGTAGACACAGCTTATCAATCTTTATACAGGCTCAGTTATGTCTTATTCCTCCTTACTCCTGGGATTTATACCAGGTTTCCTTTTTCTTGGTTGGCCTAGATTTCCAGTTTTCGTCTCCCCAGCTCTGTGAAACTGCCAAAAGCCCTACTAACCTCAGTCTCTTAGCCTTTGCTTTCTGCATGCATTCTCTATATCTTGTCTTATGCTACTTCTGAAGCAGTGTAAAATATTGTGCTTATTTCACAATAGAAATATCTTCCATTCTTTCTTTCTAGAAGCTTGACTCCTCAAGTTCTGGCTGTCTTGATACTTCCTCTAAGCCTTCAAATAAATTTTTTTTTGGTATTTTATTCAGCTTTCATAATTTTTCCCAGCAGATAATTGTTATACTATAGACTAATTTGTCTTAGCCAGAACATGTAGCCTGCATGTGTATTTTTGTACCCTAGCCGCATGCTAATTTCATGAAAATGATTCACTAGAAATCATTTTTTATTTTTGTTTTTAATTTTTCAATTGTCCACATTGCTGCACTTGTTTCTAATACTATCTAAGTCATTTTGCACTTTGGCGGTTCAGTTTTTAGATAGATGTGGGTGGTATCAATGCAGGATTGTTTCTTTATGTGTTGCTTTCATAGGAAACAAAATGCTCATTCAAAATCAAGGTATAGTTTTTCAATACCTGAACCCCAAGGGTCTAAAATGTTCTAAATTTACCATTTTTCCATAGCTTAATACTTCAGCATATATGTTTGCATATCTGTTACTTTTAGAATCACTTCTCCTATGATTTTCACTTCAGTATTTAAAGCTCACTATTTTAGGATTTTTGGTATATGGAGTTGGAAAAGTGGAAGGATCTAAAGATTTAGAATACCATACTGTTATAGAAAAGTCTGAGACTTGCAGAGATACCTGAATCTCAAATTATTTACCTGAAGTCCTAAAAATCATGGAATATCAAAATAGGAGTTAAACCCGAGGATTACCACATACCTCCTCCCCATCATCTATTTTGTCTTTATTACAATGAGGGAAGTAGAAACAAGTACAGGTTTTGCATAAGTCTGAAATGGGATGGGTAAAACATGTTTCAAATTCCTGCTATGTGCTCTATTTCCATTGGTTAATAGGTTGATAATGTTGCTTTGTCAAAACTTGGGCCTCACTTTTATCCAGAGAACATTAGAAGAGATGGAATCTAGAAAAGATCTCCATAAAAGACATTGACCACACTCTAAGACATGTAAACGATGATGAATCTCTACCTTGGGGTGGGACTTCCCAGGTCTTGGAGAATGGTTCTATTGATCAGAACAACCACAGCATAGTGCTGTTATCACTGACCCAGAGGTTGTTTTGTTTTGTTTTGTTTTTTCATCTTTCTTTCATGAGATCATTTGTGTGACCACTGATTTCTTCAAAATAAATTGAAAAATCAGACATAAAATAAGTTTTCCCTATGGATTGTCCCTTCAAGTAACTCTCTCTCACTCCAAACATTAGCATAATAAATATATCAAATAAATATAAAACTAGTTTTCTTTGTCTTTTCTTATATTATACATATTTTTCTACATCCCTTAGCTAAAGCTTCCAGAATAATATTAAATAATATTGACATAATCACACTCCTGGCCATGTCCCTAAATGTGATGGGAACTCCCCTGTGTTTTTGCTTTCAATTATGGGATGAACTATTGGTTAAAGATATAGACAATCTTTATTTTACTAAGAACATATCCTTATGATACTAGTTTTCAGCCTTTACCAGAAATAGTTGTTGCACTTTTTCTTGTGCCTGCATATTGTCTAAAATATGAGCATACTTTTTTTCCCTTCCACATAATGATCTAATTTTTACAAAAACACATTTCATAATATTAAATTTACCTGAAAACTCTGTTGTCACAAAGTAAATTATAAGTTTAATATACGTTTGGATTGTATGTATGGTAATTTATGTAAGATTATTACATGTACACTTGTATGTGCTCAATCTATAGTTGCTCTCTTTTGGAAAAATAATTAATTTTGCAAAATAAATTATAAAACTTTCCACAATTTTCTCTTCTCTTGAAAAACTTTTGTAGCATTAGAATGTGTCAACACTAAAAATCTGAAAGAATTCATCATAGAATAATCAGGAATTGACGTTTTTATTTTAATTCTTTGACTTTTTAAATTTATAGTGCAAGGTTATTTACGTATTTAGGTTTTCTACATCTTATGATAATTTTCTCTATTTATTTTGTAACCTATATATCTTAGATCTTAGCAGTCTGTAGCTCCTAATAAAGTCTATGTAAGACTCTGTAGGTTCAAATTCTGGTTCTAGCATACATTTAGCTTTGGCATCAGACATATTAATTAGCTCCTTTAAGCCTCAGTTCCTTTATCTTTAAAGTGAGAAGAAATGATACAATTATATCATATGGCTGTTTGGGGATTAAATAATATAATGAATGGAAAGTACTTAGCAATGCCTGGTACCTGGTAAGCATTGAGAAACTATTACCAGCTATCGTTACATAAAGGGTTTATCCCTGAGCTATTTGTAATCAATAGCACCACTGCTCAGATAGGAAGGCCTGAGTCCATACTCTTTGTTGACAATCCCCAAACAAACAATCCATGTCAATGTCTTTGTCTCTGCCTTTGACATTCATTAAAAAATATATTTACTGAAAGCATACTATGCATGAGGTATAATTCTAGGCACTGTGAATATGGAAGTGATAAAATAGACCCCTCCTCAAAAAACTTGCTTTCGTGGAGCTTTTATTCTAGTAAACTTTCCTTTGTTCTATTTATTTTCCTTTTGTTCATTATCTGCTGATGCCATGTTCCTTTCTAACGCATGTTTCCTGTATTTTTTTATAAGGATCATATTAATTTTCAGAGCAAATCACATTTTGTCACTGATTTTTCAATGTCTTACTTGAATGCCAGGCCAAGCTTTAATTCTCAAAAATTTGAAGGAAAGACTTGATGGACTTGATCTGAGAGGTGGTATGATCAGGACCGTGGTTTAGGATTTTCTGTTTGACAGCAGGGAACACACAGAATGGGGTAGTGAGGGGGAATAAAGGCAGACTGACTCATGAATTGGCAAGATGGTACAAAAGTGGAGGCAGGAAAGAGAAAGGGAAGATGAAGACTTGTAGGTGCAGACCAGGCAAGTATTGATAAAATACTTATGCCATGATAGGGGAAGGGAAAACAAAACTAGAAAAGGAGGCTCTATGAATTTTGATCTAAATAATTGAGAATATTAGAAGTGTTATTCTTAGGAATCAAAGATATAAGAGGAATGACTAATTTTGGATGGAGAGCTTACTTTTTTATATGCGCTGACCTTTAAGTGTTAAAATATTACCCTGAGAAAAAAATGAACTGTCAATTACTTGTTCATGGCTATATTGCCAAGGCCTAAAATTATGCCTCCAATATGGTAAGTATGCATGAACTGACTGAATGACAGTTTTGAAATAACTTAAGAAAGCAAATATAAATCAAAATGCTGTTGCCTTCCAAAATTCATATAATTGTCATCTAAAGGATTTTTCAAAAGAACTTGACAAACAAATCTTAAATTCAGTTAACAAGTAAGTACTTCGAATATTTGTAACTTGATTTTGATTGTGAGTGATTTGAATATATGAAAATAAAACACTCTATTAGAGAAGAAAATTTTAACAAAGTAGTTAAAAGAAAGTCTAGGGAAATATGTGCAATATTTAAACCAAAATTAATGTCTATAACACATGAATGCTCTTATGAATTACAAATTTAAATATAAACAATGCAATAGAAAAAGAGAAAAATATTTGAACATATAATTCATGGTGGAAGAAACACAAATAACCACCAAGTATATTAAAAAGATGATCAACATTATTAGTAATACTATTTTTGTCTAATATAATAGAAGAAGTAAAATATTTATAATAGTGTTAAGTACAGGAAAACCAGAATTCTCAAAAATAATATTCTTGGTGTTTAAAGAATATTACAACAAATTTTAGGATAGAAATTTCTCATCATCTATGTAATTTTAAAGTGGCTATATCATTAAACTCCAAAATCCCACTTCTAATAATCTGTTCTTTGAAATATTATGAGATAATCATATAAGAATATTGATTACAGTGTTATTGTTTGTAATAGGAAATAAATCAGAAAAAAACTTAAAATCCATCAATACATAACTAGTTATAAGTTGGAGTACAATCATACAATATAATACAACAAGAATGATAAATAAAAAAATAGGTGGCTATTGACGTGACATAAATCATCTCTAAGATACATTACATCAATAATGTGAGTTGCTAAGTGCTCTGAGTAGTATGATCTCATTTATGTAAGGATGTAAATATGTGCATGCATGTATGTCTGGTCTTAAGGTGTGTTTGTGCAGGTGTGTCAAGGTATTTGTGTATATACCTACAGAAAAATATCAAGAAAGATATTCAAAGAATTGGAAACAGTGGCTATTTCAAGAAAATGGAGCAAAAGACTGGGAAAGGGGAAAAAAGAGTGTGCAGCTTTATAGGTCTGTACTTAAATATTCTTTGTAAAGAGTATGTATTACTTTTGAGAAAGAAATGAGGGCCCTAAAAGCAAACAAATGAAATAGTTATTGGAAAGGAGATGACTGTAAAACTTCTGAGATTAGGAGACACAATTTAGTAGAGAGGTTAGATTTTGTTTCTGTTATTATCTCTACTAGTAAATATATCATAGATTGTTATAATGAATGTATTTATATACACTAATGAACAAAATTTCATGTTCCAACAATCTCTGAATAATTCCTTATATTATACAATTCATCAAAATTATGGGAACTGTAGTTATTCCTTTTCTATCTTATTGGGAATAATTGTGGTTTCTTTAGATATTCCGTAGTTGCTCTTAGAGGCCTCAGTGGTTAAAAATGGGAATTAGAAAGGTAGGCTAATGCTACTAACTAGAAATTAGAATAGTTTAGGTTTAACCACTAACTAATGTGGACCGTGGCTTGTTTTACCTATAAAATGTGAAGAGAGAGACTGACTACATTTTTTAGAACTGTAGACTTAAATAGTTCTAGAATCTCATCCAACTATAATCTTCTGGAATTCTGTATCTCTAAGTGCAATGGGTCCCTCAAAATGCAAGCACAAACCTAGCTTCTCCAGTCTCAACAGATCATTGTCTTAGCGTGAGTTTCTCCAGAAACAGACTCTGAAAAAGGATTTAAGTTGCAGTTAATTAATTAATTAGGGAATTAATCTCAGGAAATATCAGTAAAAAAGTGGGGTCTTGAGACACAGAATAGAAGCAAGCCAAGAAGAGTATGGTGTATAATCAAGTGAGTTACTGCAGTGGATGTAGGAGCTCAGTCCTACTGGGGATGACTTGAGGAAGCTCTGGTGTTTATGTATCAAATCCCTTCTCCTCGTTGGTTGAAGGCTGTGACTGGCATAATTAATGCTTTGGCATGTCTGTTTGCTCTGTGCAAAGACTGATCATGTCCCCACAGCCAGAAAGAAAATGCCCCAAAGAAGAGACTTAAGATATTTCCACTTAAGCAGCCTTCAGCATGTAGAGATATGTGCTCAGGGGATAAGGGTAAGGCAGTGAAGCATCTGCTATATCTCACCACTTGCAAGTTCATTCTATCAGATCACCTATTTTTCATGTGGTAGTCAGCCACAAATACTTAACAAAAAAAGTTCTAGGACAGGAGTTTCAGTGGGACCAAGTGACAGAGCATATATTCCCAAAGCTGCAATTTATTTTCATCCTTTTCACCCTCTACCACTCATTCTATATTCCCGTCACCCTGGACTACTATTTAGTCCAACTGGCCAAGGTTGTTTGTTACTCAGACATTTGTTCCTGAGTGTTTGATCCAAACTCTGTCTCTTCATAGTAATAAGGATCACATCTTTTCCAGCATAGTAACTTCTTCCTTTGCCCACTAATCCCACAGCATGGAAAGCCCAAACTGATGAGGCAGCCATAGCTTTAGGTATTAGGAGACAGATGTAACTAACTCATTCACCACAAATAGCTTGCTGGTCTTTTTAAGAGCGAGAAGCTTATTGAGGGCTCAGTGTCAGTCTCTGCCGCTAATAGGTTGAACATTCAGCTTTAGTAGTAGCTATATTTCCTTTGGTGAAAGAGAACTCATGCCATTGGACCCATGAGTATTCTCTGGGCACCATAGCTACTTTGTTCGTGGGCCCACTGTGAATCACTGGCCTTGCTTCTGTTCTCAGGGTGTGCAAAGACAGATGATTCACGTCCAATGGACAAGTTATCTTATTCACTTTGTTGTTCTGTTCCTCCTCTTGATAGATGATCCTTGGTGGGCACTGATACAAGTTTCAAAAATCCATACACTTTATGCCCACGGGCCCATAGAACTTCCTATCACTGAAATTCCAAACTTACTTCTTCCATGCTCTTGCCCAACGAGCAAAGACATTTGTCATTGCCCTAGAATCCACGTATATTCTTGTTTCAGGCCACTTTTCTCTCCCTACCAACCTAGTACAGGTGTCAGCAAACCATGGCCACCAGTTTTTGTAAATTTTCATTGGAACGCAACTGAGCCCATAGGTTTACATATTGTCTACAGCTGCTTCCAGACTACAAGGATGTCTTTGAGTAGTTACAAAGGAGACCAAATAGCCCACAAGCCAAAAATATTTTCTAGCTGGCTTTTTAAGAAAAAGTTTGCTGACTTTGGACCTAGTGCATTGCTAGAATTTCTTCATGTGGGGAGAACTTTCCCTCACTACTGTCTTTCAGGGCCAACTCTGACTGAAACTGTAATCTTCAATAGTGTGTTTCTGGCTGACATCAACATATCTAACCAGCTCATCCATGAACCAGGCATCAGTTTTTTCTTACTCTGTTAGCTAGTTTCGGCAGCTCCCAATAATTCACATGTGTGAGCTGAGGGAGTGGTGTCAGTGCATATGAGGTAGATGATAGTGGTCCAAGCCATCTGCTTATGCAACTTATTTGTGCCCTCTGTATTAATTATGTTTTTTTAATTTTCTGTATCTTATGATGTTTTGACCTTTTAAACTGCCCCTCCCAGGGCTAGTGAATTTCCAAAAATAACAACTTGCCTACAAGCATGCTTTCCATATACAAATCAACCAATCCTAAGTCCATATTTCCCAAGCACCTTCTTACCTCTCACTCACCAAGCCAATATTTCTCCTGCCCTAAATCACTGAAGGCCAGGTACCAGACAACTAGAGACCACTCCTATAGCCCCAAGTCTGATGGAATTATTCAAACAAGCCAATCCTAAACTGTTTACTCTGCCCAACCTTGTCTTTTCCATGGAAATTCAAACGAAGTCTCTGACCTAGGCTTTCCCTTCCCTCCTGTGTCTGCCTGCTGACCAAATGCTGGTGCTTTCCCTCTGTGCTCCTGCATGGTATGGTGTGCCCTTTCTCTCTAGAAATGTACGTAATAAATCTTCTTTCAATGGTGTTGGCTGGCCTCTCTCTGTCATCACCCAGTCACCTCCATAAATTAAAATCCTACAGGTCCAAATGAAATACCCTCTGGATTGCTTAAGTTCATTCCTGAATGTGCAGTCTCCAATTTATGATGGATTTAATGCTATTTCCACTCAAACTTGTTAGGCTTCCAATAAATAGATTGGAACTATTCCCATGTTCAATATGTGCTATAGTCAAAATTCAAAGGGGTTTGGCAAGTGCACTGCCTCTCTTTCTTGGTGTTAAGGAACACAATATGCAAAATCTTGTCCTTTAACTTGGACAGGTTGTCTTGGCACTCAGTCCACCAGACACCTGAAGTGTCTACTCATGTGACAGCCCTTAAAACTTTGTAGGGTTTATCTCCTAGTCTTTGGCACACATAGTTCTTACTAGGACTTCTATCTCACCATGTCCAATTAGCATAATGTCATCAAAATTGTGGACCAGTGTAATATTTTGAGGAATTTCCAGATGATCAGGGTCCCTTCAAACTATATTGTGACAAAGAAACATAACTTTGGGGTAAGAATGTGATCTTGCACCACTGTATATCCGAGGTGAAGGTGAACTGTTTCTGATCCCTCTTCTTGACGGATATTTTAAAGAATACTCTCACCGAATAAAACCAGGTAAATAGCTGCATATCAAGTTGTAGAGAATGTGTTGACCTTTTCTAGGAAATACACCACATCCAGCAGAGCTGCTTTATTAGGGACTACCACATAGGTAAGCATATAGTCATCTACCATCATCTATCATGGCCCTTCTGCTTTGTGCAGGCACTAAGCTGGAAGCTTAAATGTGGATATAACAAGGACAATAACCTTTGCATTATTTAGCCTTTGAAGATGGCACTAACCTTCCATTCCACTCATGCTTTGATTTACCATCTTAGCTGTGGGTTTGAGTATTCCTTTTCCTCAGTGCACAATTATTCTCACACATGACCATAGGTTCATTGAGTAAAATTTGGGAGGATTTCTATTTGAGGTGCTTTCTTGGCCTTTAATGTATGGGATCTGGGTCTGAGAATTAGCTCAGATATGGAAAGGCAGCAACAGCCATATTTTTCCTTTGTAATAGGTGGTATCAGTATCTCTCCTTCTGCTTTATATGATCTGTTGGTTATATAAGTCAAGCAATTCCACCAATGGCTGCTCTTTGAATCCCTAGTAATGGCTAGGTCCTTGTGAATCAGGATATCTTGATTAATATTCTATCTTTTTGGCCCATTACATTGCTTAGGTTCACCTGATCCCAAACAGTTTAGTGACACCAACTGGCCTCTGCTATTCTAGAAGCCTATCATTCCCAATGACCTGAAAGAGCCCATCTCCATAGCAGAATTTGTCACTGTCCACCTATGCCTACAGAGGTCTACACTGAGCTTCTCAACAATGCCAGTACTCTCCTTGATAGCACACTCCTTCCATGCTAGCGAAGGGAGAATCTATGGGCCTCCCTAGGGAACATGGTCAGCTGGTGGATTCTCTCTTGTTATGTAATAGATTGATTTCAACATGCTCAGTTCTTTGAGCCTTTTATCCATTCATCAATATTCTTCCAAGGCACTTCTCTCACCTCCACTTCATTTTCAATATACTGTCATTTTCTTTAAGCTTTAATGATCCATTCCAGCAGTGTACTGGGACTTGCTCTAGCTAACCTTGCCAGGACATTAAACACCAAGTTTAACAGAAGAATGCCCCCATATCAATCAAATCTCTGTTATCAATCCTTATAATCTCTCTAACACCAGGGTTCAGCAAACTCCAGAATAATTCCTAAGCTGTTCTCCTAGTTCTGCCCATCCACAAGGCCAGTTACTTTAGTACTTTAGTAAATAATGTCTTTCCTCCTATAGCATGGACAGGACTTCCAGACTGAGGCATATTGAAACTTGACCTCAGTTTTTGCTCAATAAACAGTAAAAGGAGAAAAGTCTTGATGAGAGCAACCATAATGTTGTGAGGAATCCATCGCAGGTAAGGACTTTGTATGATCTCCAGGCAAGAGAAGGCTGCTAATCTCTATCAAGATAGAGGAGGCCATTTCTGCCTTCTGAGAGGATTCAAGGGAACCTGGATGCTTTTGGTCCTCAAGCAAATCTACCATATGTCTCCATTCCAGACCTCAGGATTCAATACCTTTCCTATCTGGGCCCTGAATCCAGCATAACAGACTTCTGGGATTGTGCATATAGCTACCTTTGTAACTCTGCAACTATCATATCCTGGACCTGATTTTCAGCACAATCTACCATCCAGTGGCAAAAAGTGAGTTCCTTTAAACTCTGACTTTCATACTGGAGTTGAGTTGAGAGTTGGCTGACCTGAGCCTGTGATTTTATTCTTCCAGAGCTTTGATGATATTAACAGTAGTCAACTAAACCACCTTCTCATAACTACCATTGACTTCCTACCTCTCATGTGCTAGAGCTATTGCATGGGCCAGTGTATCCACTTCTAGCTCTACCCCAATTCACCATAGGCAAAAGTCTTAGAAATTTTGATGGTATAACATGTCATTAACATTCATCTAATCATAAGCAATTAAGTCATCTTTGCTATTGGGGTAGCAGGTGTTCCAAAGTCAGAAGGGATTCCCAAGGTTTGCTTCCTAGAAATACTTCTATTACCAAAAGTCTTGGCTTAGACTGTCACTAACAGAGTCCCTGGGTTAAGGATTCTAGTGCAATTAGTTTATTTGGATGGTGATTCCAGAAAACACTAGTAAAGTAGTGGGAATTTGAGACAGGGAAGAGAAGGAAACCAATACAAAGTGGGGGACTAGAGAAAAGGGAACAAAAAGGAGAGTACTAGGAGGTGAGGTCAGAGAGACAATGGGGCCAGATTTTATATGGCCTTGTAGGTCATTATAAAAACTTTGGATGTTATTTTGGGTAAGATTGGGAGGCATTGTAGAGTTTTGATCAGAGAAATAACTGATGTAATTTACTTTATATTTTAATAGGAAAACTTTGGCTACTGTGGTAAATTGTGCATTGAATGAATGAAGGCAAGGACAAAAGCAGGAAGATGAGCCAGGAGGTTTTAACAATAAGTCAGATGAGACAGGATGGTGATGACGGGCACGAGTGGTAGCAGTACAAGTGGTGACAAGCAGTCATATCCTGGACATATTTTGAAGCAAACAGCTACATGATTTATTAACAATTTGATGTGGGATTTGAGACAAAGATGAGAGACAAGAGTGGCTCCAAGGTTTTTAGCCAGAACAATTCAACTCATCATTAATTGAAATAGCAAAACCTGGAAGGAGTTGGGTTTATTAGTGATACCCACAAAGAGGCTGAGGATGCTATTGGATATACAAGCACAAAGGTAAGAGCAGTGGTCTGGTATAGAGAAATACATTTAAGTCAAGTCAAAATCAAAGAAGAGAATATCAGGGAGCAAATAGGTCTAAAGTCTGAGCTCTTGGCCGTCCTAACTTGACATGTCAAAGAGATGAGGAAGAGGAAACAAAAGAGAGAATGAAGAGTTAGAGAAACAGGTAGAAAATGAAGAGAGTGTGAAGCTTAATTTTTCACTGATATATGTGTCAGAATAGAGTATTTACAATATCATTTTTAAATTGGGTTATTTGTTTTTGGCTATTGAGTTGTATCAGTTGCTTGTATGTTTTGGATATTAGTCCTTTATTGGATATGTGGTTTGCAATATAATCCTGTTTATATGTTGCTAGATTCACTTTGCTAGTATTTTGTTGAAGATTTTTTTGTATTTATATTCATAAGAGAAGAGATAGTGGGCTATAATTTTCTTTTCTTATAATGTCTTGTTTTGGTTTTTGGTGTCACGTTACTACTGGCTTCATAGAATCTTTTGGAAATATTCCTTTCTCCTCTATTTTTTGAAAGGATTTGGGAAAGATGGGTATTAAGTCTTCTTTAAATGCTTAGTAGAATTGACCATTGAAGCATCTGAGCCTGTACTATTTTTGTTGGAAGTTCCTTGATTACTAACTCCATCTCTTTACTTGTTATAAGTCTATTTAGACTTTTATTTTTTCTTGAGTCAGTTTCAGTAGTTTGTGCCTTTGTAGGAATTTGTCTGTTTCATCTATATTATCTAGTTTGTTGGCATACAGTTATTTATAGTATTCCTGTATAACCCTTTTTTAAATTTCTGCAATGTCAGTAGTAATGCCCCCTCTTTAATTTCTGATTTTAGTAAATTGAACCTTCTTTCTTTATTCTCAGCCATTCTAGCTAAATGTTTGTTAATTTTGTTAATCTTTTCGAAGAACCAACTGTGGTTTTGTTGATACTTCTATTGTTTTTCTATTCTCTATTTCTTTTATGTTCACTCCAATCTTTATTGTTTCCTTCCTTCTGCTTTCTTTGGGTTTACTTTGCTCTCTTTTTCTAGTTTGTTAAGGCAAAGAGCTTCTGTTTTTAATTTGAGATCTTTTTGAATGTAGCCATTTACAGTTATGAATAGTCAGATAATGAGAGTTCTTTACAAATGCTGCTTTTAGGGAGCTCCAAACCCTTTCTCTCTCCTCTACTGCATGTTCGGTTGCTGGCTTTCAGTGTGATTGTGGGAATATTGGTTTTCAAGGCTACCATGAAGGTGAGAGTAGGATGATGAAAAAAGGGGAAGTAAAATGCCACAGAGCAGTCTGTTATTACTGAGATTCAGCTATTTTCCTTAAATAAATGTTCCTCAGATTTTTTCAAGCCTTTGGCTAATTTACAGAGTTCTAAAATGAATTGATTTTGACAATTTTTGCTAGTGTTCTCATTGCTTTTAAGGAGGAATGGATTTTTAGAGATCTTTACTCCACCATAACCACTGACTTCCCCCAGTGCTTTTATTATTAACCAGAATTTGAAGATGGATATTCTAAATCCTATAGTATTCCCACATATTAACATTCAAGTGAGAACTCAATGAGAAATCAATACAATTATTAGTTTGCAAGTAATTTGAGAATAATCTACCCAAACTTCTTTGAAGTCTGCCTCTCTGATTTTCACACTTCTTAACCACAGAAATATTCTTTTAAATAAAACGTTATGCAGAAGTTTAATAAATATAAAACGGTTCAAAACAAAGCTGCCCTTTTTGAAACGGGTGAAACACCCTGTGGATTTCTGCCTGCTCTTCTCTTTGCTTGTGCGAGACTTTGAGAAAACTGAAGAAAACCTGGACCTCCAATAAATACAGTTTGAAAAGTAAAGTAGCAGTTGAATAAGGTAGGTCTATAGAGGGGTGAGGCAGGAAGGTAGTGTAGGAGAGCAAAATTTGCCAGCCCAAAATGCATCTCTTTGACATGAGGATTAATTTAGACAGGTTATTTTTAAGAAACAGAAGACTCAGCAATTTTTCTTGTTACCCCCTCTTTAACTGCCTAAAAGGATTTATATTAAGTGCCTGGTCCTGGAATAGAGCTATCTTCAGAGACATCTACAAAGAATATGGGCTAGGTGTGGTGAGGCGAGACTTGGCTGGGCCGAGAGATCAGAGCCTGCTCTGTGTCCCATTGTCTCTGCATGGCCCATCAAACATTATTTACCAAACATTTGCTTTTCCATCTCCATGTGAATTGCCTTCCTCCCCTTTGAAGTCCCAGACCACTACCCACTTCTCCTTACCTCAAGATGGCATATAAGCCTCAAATGCTTGATTTGTCCTTTAGCACCCATATTCCTGTGGAATCCCAGTACCTACAAAATTACATTGGATTTTCTCTTGTTAATCCATGGCATGTCAACGTAATTCTTAGACCAACCAGAAGAACCTAGAAAGTTAGAGGAAAATTTCTTCCTCCCTGGCAGTGGCTTTTCTGATATCCATAGGTAGAGATGAGGGTCCTGTGATTTCTAGACCAATTCTCTAATAGATCATACTATTCAATGTTCTAAAACAATGCACTCTCAAGGTGGAACTACTCTTTCCTCATCTTTTTATTTGAAGGATATTGTAGGTGACAAGGATGTTTTTCATTGTTCAACCTGACTTAAACATTATGTGACCTACAATCATTCTTATATGAATGTCTATTACATTTATAACTAGTACTGAGCAAAAGTATCCATTACAAGCTAGATAAAAAATACAAAATCTTCTTTTATTTTCAAGACCACTAAACTGTAAATGAACCACCATTGTAAATTTACCTTGGGGAAATGACTTTTATTTAGCCTTCATGTTGCTTTGTTTTCCCGTCAGTGTAATAAAGAATAACTGAAAAAGCTGCAATGTTTGATAGCATCCTAGCACAGAACAATAGAAAACATATTTGCCTGCACACAGACAGATGAGTTAGGTGACTTGTCACAAAGCTAAAGAGAAATAAATTAATTGGTCTTATTGAAGTCTTTGTTGTTGTTTTTTTCTATATCCGAAATGCCAAATGAGTCTGACATATGTGTCAGTCTCTTTATTTTGTAGGAAATAGCACTTGCCTTTTTAATCTGCCAGAAATAAGCCTTGGTATGTTCACTGATGCCAATCAAAGTTGTTTTTATTTATTTTTAAAACATTCAATGGAAAAGTAATTCACAATTCTCTTTCATTTGCCAGATCTTCTAATATCTGTGTTTTTAAATTTGGAGATTATATCTTCAAGAAAAGAAATAGTCATTCAAAGGGAACATGTTTTAAAAATTACAGTGGTCAGAGAGAACTTGAGAGTGCTACAATATACCTCCTCATTACCCTTGTACATATGTGAAGTCATGCTATAATCACAAGGCTCTAAGGTAAGAATCAGCAAACCATGGCCCACGGGCCAAAAGCAGCCCAGTGCCTGCTTTTGTATGGTCCACAAGTCCAAAATAGTTTTCCTATGTTTTAATGGTTGGAGAAAAAAAGAAGAAGAATATTTGGTGACGTATGAAAATTATATAAAATTCAAATTTAATCTCCATAAACAAAGTGGTATTGGAACACAACCAGGCTCATTTGTTGACATGTTGTCTATGGCAGCTTTCCTGCCACAATGGCAAAATTGAGTTGTTACTATGGTTATGATATTTACTATCTGGCCCTTTAGAGAAAATGTTTACCAAACTCTATCCTAAGGTCCCAAATCTAGTAGGACCTCAGGCTGCTTCTTCTTTGACTTTCTTATTCTTTTATACAACTTTCCTTTGCACTCACCCATATATCCTCTTGCCTTGATTTCTGTCTAAAACATATGTATTACATTTCTAATAAATTAAATTAAATTAAATTAAGTAGTTAAAGCATGGGGCAAACCAAGGACACTTGAGATGAGTAAATGTCTGTTCTTACATCATTCTCTTTCTCTTTTCCATCGTGCCTACATACACCTGAGAATTCAAAATACACTCTGGAACTCACTTTAGCTTGGTTCTCTGGGTATTCCTAGCTACCAATCTTGCTCCTTTTCTTTCTATCTTAAAAGCATTAAGGATCCATTTCAACAAATAATAAAATCTGTCTATTCCTTCACTCCTCCAGGCTACCATTGACTATATGTTATCTGATCCTTTTTTTCTGGGGAAACAGTTGTGTCATTTATACTCTGATAAGACTCAGTCACAAACATATGTTTCTTCAAGGCATTCTCTTTCCCCTGGGCACAGATGTTCTCAGATTCCAGGGGCTTAAGACCTAGAATATAAAATAGAAAGTGGTAGGGAAAAAAAACCATGCTTCTGATAGATAGGGAGAAAAAAAGTTGGCTTGTTTTTTCTACCTTAAAACTTCCAGAGATCATAATTCCATTTAAGATTTAGTGGGTTTTTTGTTTGTTTTTTTTCTCCCCATGCCAAGCATCTCAAAATTGGTAGAAAATTCTACTAACCCATTTTTGTGGACAATAAAAACGGATTTCCATTCTATATTGACATGATGTAGCTTTCAAAAATTGAGTTTACTAAAATTTTTTAAAAAACACACATTTTCTTTTTAAAATATAGATTTTTCCAACTACGTTTTTCTATCTATACATGTTTGTGAAAGAGGGGACAATTTCCAAAAATAAAAGAAAATATGCCCTAATTCTGTTACAATACATTTTCAATTGCAGTCCAGGCTGTATCTGCAAGACCAAAGACTAATTAACAATACATGGCTTTGATTATACCCTGTTTTGCCTTTAAAGGGATGTTAATTTTAAAAATCCCTGCAGATTGGTGTGGAGCACAGATGTGCACAGCAGTAAGTGCACAATATGCAGGCGTGTACCTTATCTTCCAAAGTAGCAGTTGAAAATGGCACTCGCCCTAATTAGCTTTCAAAAATGATTTAGAAGGACAGGAATTGGGAGGAGGGTGAGAGCCAGACAATATGTTGCTAAGCTTTGAAATAGAAATACGTCTTTAGTAGAGAGTCTTAAAAATGATTTATATGTGGGAACGACAATGATAAAACATCACTCAGGTCAATCTCTATCATGATTCCATCAGCCTTAGTCTTCTTAAGACTCTACAATTAGCTTGACAGGGCTTTCTTTGTGAACCGTGGAACCCTATTTGCACAGGGGTGTATTATACCAGCTCCCCGTTCGTTCTTGACCTCCACCTGTTTTGTTCCAGTTCTTTTAGGGCCTCTAGTTTTTGCACCTTGTGATTTACGTCATGGATCCTAACTTCTAACTCCAACTTCTCTTCTTTATCTTGATCTTTACTCTGGGCTATGTCTTTTCACTTAAAGTTCTGCACAGGGCTTCCTTGTTTTGAGTTGGACTTTGAAGAAAGTTCCCAGGAGACACAGCCTTATCTCAGAAATGTCTTAATGAATAATGATAATGACAAAGTTAGCGATAGTCTGCATTCATGAAGGCCTGAAATGCACCATTTTCTCAAGACGTCCTGGGTTTTTTGTTGTTTTGTTTTGTTTTTTAACATTAGGACTTTCCAGAAAGGCTGTTTTCAGAAAGTATCTGAAGTTGTCTCCAAAAGAACAATTCCCCCAAATTTTAAGAGAATCAATACAAACAAAGAAGTATTGAAGAAAAGTCAATGAACTGCTGTCTCTATCACGCTTACATTTGGTAAAAATATCCTCTATATCATGTGTGCATAGATACACAAAGACCAATGTTACTTAAATATATATATTTATAAAAAGTAAGTTGTATAATCTAAACTCCTAAGACATTCTAGCATGTAGTAATTCATTTCTTCAAGAACTACTGATTTAGAATACTATAAACTTTGGTAAACACATTTACTTTTACTTTTTAATATGTAGAGAAAAAACAGACCATTTTTGTTATTGCAAATAAGCTAAGTGGATTGAAAGGAGTTCTTCAGACATGATGAAATTTTCTCTGTTCACATTATTTATCTTTCCTTTCAGAGTATTACTCTATATATTTAGGTGAGATACAGAGCCCTTTCTCCGAACTTGAGAAATCACTGGCTTTGAATGGCAGCATAGGTTTGAATTCTGGTTCCAGTCTATACCAGCTATGTGGCCATGGGCAATTTATCTAACCTAGTTCCATTTCCACATGTGTAATGTGTGGATGATAATACTGCAAAGGCTACAGTGTGGGTTACAGTGAGAGCATGTCAGTTAAGCACACTGTAAAGCAGACTTAGTAAAAAGTCACTGCTCTTCCTCTGCCTTTCCCCTGAAAAAGTTTATTATTCCATCATTCCTTCAGTGCTAGTCCTGACACTTGAATCTTCTCCAAGCTCCCTCCAAGTCCTTCTCAGATATGCCCTTTCTGGCTTCTACTTTTTGCTATTCAAACTACCTATAAATTTGTATTTCAGGATGACTGATATTTTGTAATGAGACACAGAGTGATCTCCACCACCAAGAGGTAGTCCCTGCTTTCCCTCTTGTTATTCTTTTTCCTTCTGTAAAAGATTGCCCTCAACTCAGAATAATCGTGCTCACCGTTAGAGAACACAATGCTGAGGTGATTTCTACGCTCTGAAGTTTCTCTCAGGGGCATTTACCAGAATCATATTTTCCAGTTGTGAAAGAACATATTCTCCTATATCTCTTGAGTCAAACTTCTGTCTTCTATTCCACTGTTGGGTATTTATCCAAAGAACTTGAAAACACCAATGCGTAAAGATACATGCACCCTTGTGTTCATTGCAGTGTTATTCACAATAGCCAAGACTTGGAAGCAACCTAAGTGCCCATCAAGGGACGAATGGATAAAGAAGATGTGGTATATATACACAATGGAATACTACTCAGCCGTAAGAAACGATGAAATCCAGCCATTTGTGACAACATGGATGGACATTGAGGGTATTATGCAAAGTGAAATAAGTCAGAGGGAGAAGGTCAAATACCGTATGATTTCCTTCATTAAGTAGTAGATAATAACAACAATAAACAAACACGTAGGGACAGAGATTGGATTGGTGGTTACCAGAGGGGAAGGGGGGAGGGAGGAGGGTGAAAGGGATAATTTGGTACATGTGTGTGGTGATGGGTTGTAATTAGTATTTTGGTGGTGAACATGATGTAATCTATGCAGAAATAGAAGTACAATGATGTACACCTGAAATTTTTACAATGTCATAAACCAATGTTACTGCAATAAACAAAAAATTTAAAAAAAAAGAAACATAATTAAAAAAAAAAACTTCTGTCTTCTATACAACTTAAGAAAAATATAAAGTTTTATGCAAAAGAATAACTTTATATTATTCTCAGCTATGACTAATTATTGAATTAATTTTGTAAGCAAGCAGAGATTTTCTTTTCTCACCGCTCAGATTCGCTTGACCTTATTATTTAGTGATACTCCCATCAATCTGATACACATTGTTTATGTGTGTGTGTGTGTGAGTGAGGGGGGTTTATATAATATAGAAAAATTTTTATAGTAATGGTATTTAATAATTGCAGCCACTATCAAATAACCTCTCTGAATTGGTCTGGAAATATTTGAATGTGTAGATATATATTTTTATATTTCTTCATCCTTCGTCCTGATAGGAAGATGCTGAGTGTTTTGCCTTCCAGTCAGTGGCTTGGGAATTTCTACATTGGAATTTCAACCAGAAACCCAGGGTTACATTGGCTGCTACTCAAGGGGAGAAGCCAAAAAACAGTTTGCTTCCATCTGGGTAAGCAGAAATTTAGCCTATCATTTCTGAAAGCAGAAACATATTAATTACCAAAAAAAAGATCTTCTCTGCAAACTTCAAGAAGGAAGTAGTGAGGAAAATTCTAAAGCCAAGTGGTGATAGTCTGTTAAACTTTGCAGCCTCCCTTAAGACAAAGGTGATGCTGTACCACGCCAAGCCTCTTGTCACACTAGTGGGCATTTACAGCTCTTTTCAGAGACTCCTCAAGCCTGGAAGAAGTGGTGAATCAAAGATATGTTTCCTTTTGTTTATTTAAAATAGGTGGCAGCACTTTGTTTTCATAACGAGAAACCTGAGGTTCACAAGGTATATTAACTTGGATCAAACAGAGAGTTTTACTCGGTTTCATCTTAAATATAAATAATATTGGTTTCCCTAAGGAAGGGATCAAGTAGTGAATCTATGACCTCACAACTGTGTTCCCACTTTACTTAACAATTATCAAAAGTACGGGCAATGGACTGAATGTTTGTCTCCCCAAGATTCATATGTTGAAGTCCTAACCCCCAATGTGATGATATTAGGGGATGGGACTTTTAGATTAGTGCCCTTATTAACAAGACCCCAGAGAACTCCCTTGCTCTGTTTCCACCAGGTGAATATACAAGGAGAAGAAGGTAGTCTGCAACCCAGAAGAGGGGCCTCACCAGAACTCGACCATGCTGGCACCTGATCTTATACTTCCAGCCTCTAGAACTGTGAAAAATAAATTTCTATGGTTTATAACCCACCAAGTCTATGGTACTTTCCTTTAGCAACCCAAACTGACTAAGACTCTAACTATTTGTTTAAAAGAAAATATTCTGACTTGACTGTATACATGTCTTATCTTTTACCCTGGGATTCAGGTGGAAAAAACATTCTTGCTGATAGACACAAATTAAGTCCAACGTACATGTGTGTTCTTTTTGTTCATAATCTGAGCTTAACTTCCATCAATTTGACTTTACCAATTATACTTTTCTGTCCAAGATATCCCTTAGCCATATCAATATCCTCTTTGTATGACGTTCGTACCATTCAACAAATCATAGACTCTTTGAATATTAGGACCAGAGGTCTAGATATTCTATCCTTAAACCTTCATGAAATATGATAATGAAATAAGATAATTGATTTTTTTATCTTGTTGGAGATTATTTCAAGAATAGAGCAATCTGACAATTCCCTGCATCCACTAGTTTCTTCATTCTATTTGATAATGCATCTGTAATATTGCACCAATCTGGCAAAATTTATAATTTTAACTCGTCTCCCTTCAATAATTCATTCATGTATTCATTTAATATTTTGTAAGTGTCTATTATGTCTGTGCCAGGCACTGAGGCTACAATTATAAATAAGATAGTTATGGTCTCAGACCCCTCGCTGTGTTCACAGTCTCTACTGTACCCTGTTCCCTTGATCTACGTTTCCTACCCGTTCCAGCTTTCTTCTGGTTATGACCTCTTGCCTATGACCACCATTGCCCTTATACCTGAATCTTTGGTTTGATGTAGCTCCACAGACTGACTCAGCTCTCATCTTTGATATCACCTACACTGACTGCAAACTGATATAGACACCTCAACTCAACTCCTGGCTCAGGTCTTCCATGCCTCGGAGCCTCTCTCAGCAGCAGCAAAATGCCCAGGCTTCACAATGTACTCAAAGAGGAGGTTTGTGGCAGAGTGGAGGACTTGGGCTCTTATTCGTGCAAGTGCTCAGGACTGGAGTCTACCAGCAGGTTGTTCTTGCTTTTGCTGCAGGACTCAGCCCCTGGAGTCTCCATGAAACAGAATCATACAGTGCCAGTAGATGACTCCCTACTTTGTGCGCAGACCTCAGAAAAGATTGAGCACAGGATATTGGTGCCCCTGTATGAGATCTCAAGGATAATGAATATCCTTTTAGCTTTTCTTCAGCCTTATTATTTCAGTTAGTTTGCAACTATTACTCATTTCCAAATGCTTTATTTGGTGAGACTCAGTGTAGATGTTTAAAAAATTGGACAGGGTCGCAAAAACAAAAATAAAAATGATAACCCATTTATTCAACAAGAAGTCATGCTTTCCAGGAAATAGGCTGGCACATTAACGCTGAAGAATTCTGAAAGTAGTACCAGTAAGAATCTTCTCCTATCATCATCACCACCACCTCCACCAGACACACACACACCCCTCCCCACACACACACAGAATCTCAATTCAGCAAATAATTATTAAAAATAACATCTAACAATATAATATCTATATAGCAATTATTATACACCAATCACTGTCCCAAGCAATAATTTATTGAATTCTCACTACATTCTTATGAGGTAAATACTGTCTTTTTCACATAGGAAGAAGCTGAGGCACAGCAACTTTAAGCTATTTGTCACAACTTCCATCAAAAGTAAATGCTGGATCTATATTTAAACTCAGGGAGTCTAACTTCAGAGCCTATTGTCAAAATTTCTCTCATTACTGCTTCTCATGTGATTATTAAGAGAATACGAGGCACTGATTCCTGCATTCATATCGTTCTAAACAAACATATATAGAATATCCATTCTGGCCATTCACTCTACCAGTTGCTAAAGATTTAAATAAAATAAGAGACTCTTTCTGTCTTTAAGGTACCCATAGTCTAATGGGTAATAAACATATATGTCAATAGACATTTGCATTACAATAAAGGCTATGACAGATCACAAAAAACTACATAGTGACAGTGATGACTAACTCCATGACCAAAATATAATGGATTTTGTGACAGAACAGAAAGACATTTAAAGGATGCAGCAAGTTTATGAGATGCATAAAAAGCAGTTCTAAGAGGGAACTTCATAGCAATAAATGCCTACCTCAAGAAACAAGAAAAGCCTCAAATAAACAACATAACTTACACCTGAAGGAACTAGAAAAAGAAGAACAAATGAAGCTCAGAGTTAGTAGAAGGAAGGAAATTACAGAGATTAGAAGAGAAATAAATGAAATAGAGACTAAAAATACAATGGAAAAGATCCATAAAACTAAGAGCTGGTTCTTTGAAAAAATAAAGAAAATTGGCAAACCCATAGCTAGACTCACCAATAAAAATGAGAGAGTACTCAATAAATAAAATGAGAAATGAAAAAGGAGATGTTATGGGCCAGCCCTGTGGCTTAGCAGTTAAGTGTGCGCGCTTCACTGCTGGCGGCCCGGGTTCGGATCCTGGGCGCCCACCGACGCACCACTTCTCTGGCCATGCTGAGGCCGTGTCCCACATACAGCAACTAGAAGGATGTGCAGCTATGACATACAACTATCTACTGGGGCTTTGGGGGAAAAAAATAAATAAAATTAAAAAAAAAAAGAACCAAATTAAAAAAAAAAAAAAGAAAAGAAAAAGAAGATGTTACAATTGATACCACAGAAATACAAACAATTATAAGAGACTACTATGAATAACTATACACCAACACAACCTAGAAGAAATGAATAAATTCCTAGAAACATACATCTTACCAAGACTGGATCATAATAAAATAGAAAATCTGAACAGACTGATTACTAGTAAGGAGATTGAATCAGTAATCAAAAACCTCACAACAAACAAAACATCAGGACCAGATGATGTCACTGGTGAATTTTACCAAACATTCAAAGAAGAATTAATACCAATCCTTCTGAATTTCTTCCAAATAATTGAAGAGGAGGAACCCTTCCAAACTCATTTTATGAGGCCAGCCTTATCCTGACACCAAAAACAGACAAGAAGGCCACAAGAGAAGAAAATTACCAGCCAATATCCATGATGAACATAGATGTAAAAATTCTCAACAAAATATTAGCAAACTGAATTCAACAACACATTAAAAGGATCATATACTATGATCAAGTGGGATTTATTCCAGGGATACAAGTGTGGTTCAACATCCACAAATCAATAAATGTGATACACCACATTAACAAAATGAATGATAAAAATCATATAATCATCTTAATTGATGCAGAAAAAGCATTTGACAAAATTCAACATCCATTTATAATAAAAACTTTTAGCAAAGTGTATATACAGGGAATGTAAATCAACATAGTAAAGACCATATATGACAAGCCCACAGCTAATACTATACTCAGTGGTGGAAAACTGAAAGCTTGAGCTAGCCCCGTGGTTTAGCAGTTAAGTGCGCGCGCTCTGCTACTGGCGGCCCAGATTCAGATCCCGGGCACCCACTGACGCATGGCTTCTCTGGCCATGCTGCAGCCGCGTCCCACATACAGCAACTAGAAGGATGTGCAACTATGACATACAACTATCTACTGGGGTTTTGGGGAAAAAATAGGAGGAGGGTTGGCAATAGATGTTAGCTCAGAGCCAGTCTTCCTCAGCAAAAAGAGGAAGATTAGCATGGATGTTAGCTCAGGGCTGATCTTCCTCACAAAAAAATAAAAATAACTGAAAGCTTTTCCTCTAAGATCAGGAACAGAACACACAAGGATGCTAACTCTCACCACTTTTATAAATATAGTATTGGAAGTCTTGGCCATAGCAATTAGGCAATAAAAAGAAATAAAAGGCATCCAAATTGGAAAGGAAGAGGTAAAACTGTCACTATTTGCAGATGACATAATATCATATATAGAAAACTCTAAAGACTCCATCAAAAAACTGTTAGAACTAATAAACAAATGCAGTAAAGTTGCAGGATACAAATCAATACACAAAAATCTGTTGTTTCTATACACTAATAATAAAATATCAGAAAGAGCAATTAAGAAAACAATTTCATTTATAATTGCATCGAAAAGAGTAAAATATCTAGGAATAAATTTACACAAGGAGGTGAAAGACCTATATACTGAAAAATACAAGACATTAATGAAAGAAATTAACGAAGACACAAATAAATGGAAAGATATTCCAGGCTCATGGATTGGAAGAATAAATATTGTTAAAATGTACATACCACCCAAAGCAATCTACAGATTCAATTTGATCCTTATCAAAATTCCAATGGCATTTTTTGCAGAAATAGAACAAACAACCCTAAAATTTGTATGGAACCACAAAAGACCCCAAATAACCAAAGCAATCTTAAGAAAGAAGAATAAAGCTGGAGGCATCAGGCTCCCTGACTTAAAAGTATACTACAAAGCTATAGTAATTGAAACTGTATGATATTGGCATAAAACAGACACAGAGATCAATGGAACAGAATAGAGAGCCTAGAAATAAACCCATGCATATATAGTCAATTAATTTACAACTAAGGAGCCAAGAATATACAATGTGAAAGGAACAATCTCTTCAATAAACAGTATTGGGAAAGCTGGACAGCTACATGTGAAAGAATAGAACTGGACTCCTATCTCACAGCACTTGCAAAAATTAATTCAAAATGGATTAAAGATTTGAACTAAGACCTGAAACCATAAAACTCCTAGAAGAAAACATAAATGGTAAGCCCCTTGACATAGATCTTGGTGATGATTTTTTGAATCTGACACCAAAAGCAAAAATAAACAAGTGAGACTACATCAAACTAAAAAGCTTTTGCACAGCAAAGGAAACCATAAACAAAATGAAAAGTCTACTTACTAAATGAAAGAAAATATTTGCAAATCATATACCTGATAAGGGGCTAATATACAAAATATATAAACTCATACAACTCAATAGCAAAAAAACAAACAAACTGATTAAATAATGGGCAGAAGATCTGAATAGATATTTTTCCAAAGGAAGATATACAGATGGCCAACAGGTACATGAAAAGATGTGCTACGTCATTAATCATCAGAGAAATGCAAATCAAAACCACAATAGGATATCACCTCATGCCTGTTACAATGGCTATTCTCAAAAAGACAAGAAATAAAAGTGTTGATGAGGATGTAGAGAAAAGGAAATCCTTTGCACTGTTAGTGGGGATGTAAATTGATGCAGCCATTATGGGAAACAGTATAGAGAGTCCTCAAAAAATTAAAAATAGAACTACCATATGATCTAGGAATTCAATTTTTTGGTGTTTATCCAAAGAAAACAAAAACACTAACTTGAAAAGATTATATGCACTCCATGTTTATTGCAGCCTTATTTATAATAGTCAAGATATAGAAACAATCTAAGTGTCCATCAATCGATGAATGGAAAAGGAAATAGTGGGGGGGGGTGTGTATATATATATACACACACACATACAATAGAATATTATTCAGCCATAAAAAAGAATGAAATCTTGTCATTTACGACAACACGGATGGACCTTGAGGGCATTATGCCAAGTGAAATGTCAGACAGAAAAAGACAGATACCATGCGATCTCTCTTATATGTGGAGTCTGAAAAGTGAATAAATAATTTAAAAAAGAACCAAGCTCATAGACCCAGAGAACAGATTGGTGGTTGCCAGAGGAGGAGGTGGGAGTGGGAGAAATGGGTGCACAATTGTTTTTGGTTTTTTTAGTTTAGATAAATTGATTTATTTTAAGAAAATGACAAAGTATCACCTGTCTTCCAGAAAGTTACCAAGGTGGTGTGGAAAGAGTGTGAGGTTTATAATATATAGAACCATGTGAAATTGCATATAGGAATAAAGGGCAAGAGTGATGAACTCAAAGCCTTCAAGAATAAATTACAAGATTAAAAAAAAGAAAATGATAGATTATAAGAAACTTGGTGACATATCAACCAAATGCAATGTATCAATTACATTTGTGTTCTGATTTGAACTAGTCAAGTTAAGAGCAATAGTTTAGTGGGCTCAAAAACTTTTGGATATTGGCAATTTTATTAATATTTATACAAAAGATGACCGTAAATTTTGTTTTGTTATTTATCAGTAAAGTCTTTGCCTCCCTGAGATTCAATTTTATTATCTTTAAGAGAAAACAATAGTGTCTTATTATTTTCACCATGAATTTTACATTTCACTGGACTAGGCAAAACTGAGAGAAATAAATTTTAATGCGGGATCCACAATGGTGGCATAAGCAATAAGTTTTGTAGGAGTTTATATAGAGCATAAATCCTCTGGGCTTGTATAGATGGTTTCTTACTAGCAAATAATTTGGAAAGAACTTGATTAGGTGTAAAGGAACACAAAGAGAAGTGTCCCATTTACTTCTCCACTCTCCACACTAATGTCATCTTAAATGGTAACCATTATTGGCACTTATTATTAATCATCCATTTCTCAGTGAGGAATTTATACGTCATGCGTGCATCGAGAGATTTGAAATCTGAGAAGACAACTTTATCAAGATTTTCAGTCAGAAAATTACTGGCATTTTCTTTTGAATTTTAAAATATTTATTATTTCATATGTTTGAGGACTGAGATTTTTTGAAACCTAGTTCATATTATGGGCTGTTAAAAATTTAGGTATAGACATTATTCAAGTCATTTTATGGCAATAGGCCTTGCTTTCTTTGCAAAAGTGATACAATTAGAACTATGATCTCTAAGGTCCCCATCAAACTCCCGGATACTCACCTCCGCTACTGAAATAGCCTCCCATAAATCTCCCTGCTTTCACTCTTGTCTCCCTACATGTATGCTTTTCAGAGCAGCCAGAACCATCCTTTTAAAACATAAATCAGATCAAGTCACACCACAACTGAGAATTCTCCAACAGTTTACCATCCCTCTTAACAATAAACTCAAATTCCTAATGACCAGAATAAAACGTCACAAGATTTGGCCTCTACCACCTCAGTGGTGGTTGTTATTAAGGTATAGTAGAGAAATAAATAGAAATCTAGATTTTGAGTAACTGGATCCTTTCTCCATAAGGTATGCATGAAAGATGACATCTTAAAGTGTATTCCCTCAAAAGAGATTTCCAAGCTTTAACTTGGAAATAAGGTCAAAATTTAATAAGGTCAAATTAATAAGGTAAAAATCTTATTATAAAATTATAATATTATAATGCTATAAGGAAGTTAGGTCATCTGAAAACAAGAAGAGGAGGGCTTTGCACACTTTCACACCTCCCTGATGGCGTGTGTAACTAAACCTCACTCTCCTCTATGCTTGAGGACATTTTAGTGCCCCCTCAAATTTGCTTTGTCTGAGACCTTTTGGGATCAGAAGGAATGAAGCTCTACTTTTAAGACATAGCACATCCTTGCAGATATTAGGAAATATGTCCTTGGGCAAAGTGGTCTTCTCAGTAAAACTCTGGTCTCCTCACTGAGGCAGTGGGATACCATGCCTGCGTGTAAGATGAATTTAAGTCCTGCCGGTGACTTCAATACAAGAAGATACTGGGTGCTGCATATAGGGGAAAGGGCAAGGATGATGAACTCAAAGTTTTCAAGAACAAACTATAAGATAACAGAGGGGAAAATGATACATTATAAAAGACTTTGGTGACATCAACCAAATATTATTTGTCAGCTTTATGTGGGTTCTACTTTGAACTAGTCAAATTAAGAACAATAGCATCCTGGGGAGTGGAGGAGATAGAGAGAAGGAGTGAGAAAGAGAATTGTGGAAATTTGAATACTTACTTGATATTCGATTCTGTTAACTAATTTATTTTTAATTTTTTTTATGCAGTATAATAATAGTTTTGCAGGTGTGATTTTTAAGGTAAAAGTCTCTTACCTTTTTATAAATATGAGCTATTTACAGATACAATTATATGTTGTATGGAATTAGGCTCAAAATAGTCTATTGGAGACAGAGTGAGGATATAAACAAAACAGGAAAGATCACATATTAAGAATCTTTGAATCTAGGTAATAAATACATGAAGTTTAATTATACCATTTTATTCCACTTTAGTTTGTGTTTAAACTTCCATAATTTAAAGAACGAAGACTACATAAGGGGCTATTCAAAGAAACATGTAGCACAGAAGGGGATAGTGAGGCCTATGAAAACTAAACTCTGCATGAGCCTGATTCCAAATAACTCAAACTGAAATCAGCTTCAAATGTTGTGTGGCTGAACAATACATGATACGGGTTGGATCATGCTGATGTCCACATGTTCTTCATCTTTGGAATATAGAAAAAGATTTCAAAAGCTCATTAGAAACAAAAAAAGATGTTACCCTGTGAGTTGTTCAACAGTGCCTTGAGCAAAAGATGGGAGATTAATCAAGATGGGAGATTGAGACAAGGTGGGGTAGTATATAAATCAGTGAGGAAGAGCATAATCACAGAGAATGATAAAGGAAGTGAGAAGCAAGGCAGATAGGGGATGAGATAGAATAATCCAGGCAACTAATTCCAAAAATTCTGGGTATCCCTGGAGCCTAGAGCTTCCTACATTGGCTGGGGCAATCCTTAGCCACCACGCAGTTTGGACAGATGGCCCTAATTAGTCAGCTTCAATAAGATGGCTTCCACTCTTGGGAATGAATGATTTATTTCATATCCCAACCTTTGCATCTGTGAAACTGAGTGCCATTCTGGAAACGCTGATTATCTGCATTGCTAATCAGGTGTACTATTGTAGATAAAGCCTAAGAGTTCATTAGCAGATGGACAACTTCAATACACAGTTCCTTTGAGGGAGATGGAGAAAATAAAATCTGATGAGGAGCTGCCTTGGGATCCCATTTTTGATGGTTTATTGATCTTATTCGCGGTTCATTAAAAGTCACTTCTCTTTTGGTCCATCAGATGATGTAATTAAAAGGCAGGGTTTTGGAGGCCACTGAGCACCTTCCTGACAACAGCTTTTTGGGCAGCTGGAACAAAGTGTCCTATTGATATACATGAAATACAGAATCCAGAACTTGTGACAAGAGGTAAAAAGAATCTAATAGCTATTGAGTTAGCTTTAAACAATCCAGGAGCATTTCATTTTGGAAAGAGTTTTGGGGAGACTAGAAATTTTACAATGTGCATTCTCTTGAATATACTCATCTGAAATAAATTCTAATATTAAAATTAACTTTTCATTTTTTGCCCATAGAAAAGGAAGCACCGACTTGCTCTCACTCATATCTTCCCCAAGCAAATAAGTGTATATAAAAATAATGCTGAGAGTGAGGTAAGAAAACATAAGATTTTTTCTGAGAAATGAAACTACCATCAGAAAAGACATCTTTCTCCAGAGAGAAACTTCAGGATGAGTGATACCAAATAAAGATGGAAGAGGTTCAGAATGAAAATATACAAAGGAAAATCTATCAAAAGATAACAGACCTATATCTACCATACAAATAAGAAAATATCTAGATTAATCTTTTTTTTCTTAGAAAGTGTCCTGTTGAATTTGTGAATAAAAATTTTGGTCAATCATGAAAACCTGGTTTAGGTCGCGTGCTAAACTCTACTGAAATCATTTCTCTTCTCTTTTCATTTATTGCAGCTAGGGTATAGGTCTGCATTAAAGTGCTGGGGGGGATGATGGAGTGAAAAATATTGGCAACAGGACTGAGGTATTTTGCAGCTGTTTCCTGAGAAGTGACTCAGTGCCTGAGGGAGAAGTCCTTTGGAGAGAAGGATGGGCTCTGTCTGCTGGTGCTGACGGAGCCTGAACCTCACAAGTACACTGTCCAAACCCCAACCAGCACCATCATCGAAGGAAGGAGGTGAGCTAGCTCAGCTCTTTCTTCCATGCTGGGTTCACAGAGGTTATATTTTAATAGGCTGACCATTCTTGTTGCTTTGTCCATGACAGTCCCATTTTATACCTGTCGTTATGGCATAATTTTAAAAAGTGCTTCCTTTCTCAATCTCAAAGTGTCCCAGTTTGGTAAAAATAATCGTACTGTCATCCTAATTTGGGGAGGGCCTTCTTTTCTTCTTTAAGATTGTTTGATATTAATTAGAAATTTTTAAGAAATAGAGAGGAATTCAAGAAGTTTACAGTGGGTTTTTTTCCAAGAAAAATCTTTTTAGATAAATAGGTCTTGTTAATATCACTCATACAATCACGCACGGCTAAACATAAAACATTTGATCAAAAATTTATGTGTATGAGTAAACAAGATGTGTGTATAAAATGTATATACCTAGATGTGATATATACACATATATACACACATACATTACATACTATGTATCATACAATATAATATGGGTGTATATTATATTTTGTATTTCATATCTGTGTATCTATATATAAACATGTTTGTACACATACACACATCCCACATATACATATATACCCTAAAAGTAATAAGTGGTCCATTTTAACCAAACTACTATACGTGTGATTATTCAATTAAAAAAATAATAGTTATGGGTTTTTGAATAATGGAGAAAATACTTCAGACAGTAGTTAGACTATAAGTGACCTATTTTCTTCAAAGACAGGCATATAAAACTCTTTTTCTACAACATGCAGAGAAGAAAGCATTTTCTGAATAAATTAAGATAGAAACTATGTATATTCATAAGATTATAAAAGAATTATAACTCTAGTCTTTTCTCAGTTTTGCAGAGTTAAAAAAAAGTGAGGGAAGAGATGACTAGTGCAATAGTAGAAGCATTAATAAAGATGCTAGGTAAAGATTAAATTTGGGGGATCTGCAAAAAAATTGAGAATTTGCTGCAATTAGTCTTTCAGTAATATTCCAAAGACATTACCACTTTAATGTGAATTATGAGTGATATGAAACAACAACAAAATCCATGTGTAATGCAGATCTAGGTATTGGGCAAATAGATTCCTGTTCAAATGATTTATCTGCTCTCTAGTGTGGTGAACCATTGGAGTGATAGTTGTACTGTCAATAAGATATGTGAATATGTGTGTACACATATGTAAGTGCAAGTATAAATGAATACACACACATGCACTGTGTACAAGGGGTTTTGTGTGTGGCAATACAGAGTATAATTTATCTGCACTGCCACTCAATGCTCAGAATGCATTTTGCCTATATCTGTGGTGTTTCTTCATGATCCTCTATCTGATTAATATAAAGGCACATTTATTTAGTCTAATCTGATTTAAAATTTTATCTAAACAAATATTTTAAATAATCCATTTAAAGACATTAGGTACTGTCTTTTTATAGATTCTTGCACAGTCTCATATAATCTGCCCTTTCTCCTCTGCTTGTACTCAGTGTGGCATCTGTTTGGAGGAAGGAGGGCTCTGTGACCTTGTGGTATGGAGTGACAGAGTCCTTGAATTCTTTCTGTATCTTTGGGGTCCTTACTAATTCTGGCTGAGATGGGACTCATCTGGCATTCTTTTTTTTTCCCCAGTTTTATTGAGAAATAATTGACATACATCAGTGTATAAGTTTAAGGTGTACAGCGTGATGGTTTTATTTACATATATTGTGAAATGATTACCACAATAGGTTCTGCCAGCATTTGTCATCTCACATACATACAATAAAAATAAAAGAAAAAAGAAAAAAAATTTTCTCCTTGCCATGAGAACTATCCTAACAACTTTCTTACATATCATACAACAGTGTTAACTGTAGTCGCCATGTTGTACATTACAGCCCTAGTACTTATTTATCTTATAACTGGAAGTTAGTACTTTTTGACCACCTTCCTCCAATTCACCATCCTCTCACCCTCCACCTCTGGAAACCACAAGTCTGATCTTTTCTTCCATTAGTTTTTTTTTTCTTTTTTTTTTTTTGAAGATTTCGCATATAAGTGAGATTATACAGTATTTGTCTTTGCTGTCTTACGTATTTCACTTTGCTGCGTTCAAGTTTCATCTGTGTTGTCACAAACGGTAGGATGTACTCAATTTTTATGGCTGAATAATATTTCATTGTATATGTATATATACCACAACTTCTTTATCCATTCATCCACTGATGGACACTTGGGTTGTTTCTATGTCTTGGCTATTGAAAATAGTGCTGCTATGAACATGGGATTGTAGATAACTTTTTGAGTTAGTGTTTTATTTCCTTTATATATATTTCCAGAAGTGGAATTGCTGGATCATCTGGTAGTTCTATTTTTAATTTTTTAAGGGATCCTCCATGTGTTTCCCATAGTAGCTGTACCAATTTACAGTCCCAACAATAGTGCACAAGAATTCCCTTTTCTCAACATCCATGCCAGCATTTATTATCTCTTGTCTTTTTCATGTTGGCCATTCTAACAGGCATGAGGTGATATCTCATTGTGGTTTTAATTTGCATTTCCCTAATGACTAGTGATGTTGGGAATCTTTTCATATACCTGTTGGCCTTTTGTATACCTTCTTTGGAGACATAGCTGTTCAGATCCTTTTTAATTGAGTTATTTGTTTTCTTGCTATTGAGTTGTATGTGTTCTTTATATATTTTGGATATTAACCCCTTATCTGATGTATGGTTTGCAAATATTTTTTCCCATTTGATAGGTTTTCTTTTTAGTTAGGTGTAATTCTTCTTTTTTTTTTTTTTTTGAGGAAGACTGGCCCTGTGCTAACTTTTGTTGCCAGCATTCCTCTTTTTCTTTTTTTCTCCCCAAAGCCCCAATATATAGTTGTGTATGATAGTTGTAGAGTTGTAGCTCTGCTATGTGGGACGCTGCATTAGAATGGTTTGATGAACAGTGAGTAGGTCCGCACCCAGGATCTGAACCAGCGAACCCTGGCCACCAAAGCAGAACATGTGAACTTAACTGCTACCCCACTGGACCAGTCCCTGGTGTAATTCTACTTGTTTATTTTTTATTTTGTTGCTTGTGCTTTAGGTGTCATATCCAAAAAATTATTACTAAGACCCATATCAAGAAGCTTTACTCCTATGTTTTCTTCTATGATTTTCATGGTTTTAGGTCTTACAGTTAAGTCTTTAATCCATTTTGAGTTAATTTTTGTGAGTGGTGTAAGATAGAGGTCCAGTTTCATTCTTTTGCAAGTGAATATCCCATTATCCCAGCACCATTTATTGAAGAGACTGTCTTTTCTCCATTGAGTATTCTTGACTCCCTTCTCAAATATTAGTGGACCATATATGCTGGGGTTTATTTCTGTGCTCTTGATTTTATTCCATTGGTCTATTTGTCTGTTTTTAAGCCAGTACCATACTGTTTTGATGACTATAGCTTTATAGTATAGCTTGAAATCAGGAAGTGTGATGCTATCTGCTTTGTTCTTTCTCAGGATGTCTTCAACTATTTGGACACTTTTGTGGTTCCATATAAATTTTAGGAGTATTTTTTTCTACTTCTGTAAAAAATGCCATTGAAATCTTGATAGGAATTGCATCAAATCTATAGGTGGCTTTTGGTAGTATTAACATTTTAACAATATTAATTCTTCCAATCCATGAACATGGGATACCTTTCCATTTATTTCTGTCTTCTTCAATGTCTTTCATCAATATCTTATAGTTTTCAGAGTAGAGATCTTTCACCACCTTGGTTAAATTTATTCCTAAGTATTTTATTATTTTGATGCTGTCGTAAATGGGATCAATTTATTTCTTTTTCAGAAAATTTGTTGCTAGTGTGTATAAATCCTTCTGATTTTTGTATGTTAATTTGTATACTGCAACATATTGTATTCATTTATTAGATATAACAGTTTTTTGCCCAAGTCTTGAGGATTTTTTATACATAAAATCATGTTATCTGCAAATAGAAACAATTTTACTTCTTCCTTTCCAATTCTGATAACTTTTATTTCTTTTTCTTGCCTGATTGCTCTAGCTAGGACTTCCAGTACTATGTTGAATAGGAGTGATGAGACAGGGCACCTTGTCTTGTTGCTGATCTTAGAGGAAAAGCTTTCAACTTTTCACCATTGAGTATGATATTCGCTCTGGGCTTGTCATATGTTTACTTTATTATGTTAAGATATGTTTCTTCTATGTCTAATTTGTTAAGAGTTTTTATCATGAAAGGATGTTGAATTTTGTCAAATGCTTTTCTGTATCTATTGAGATGATCATATGATTCTCTTCTTTCATTCTATTAATGTGATGTATCACATTGATTGATTTGCATATGTTAAACCATCCTTGCATCCCAGGGATAAATCCCACTTGATTGTGGTGAATGATCATTTTCATGTGTTACAGAATTCAATTTTATAGTATTTTATTGAGAAGTTTTGCATCTATATTCATTAGGGATATTGCTGTAGTTTTCTTTTCTAGTAGTGTCCTTAACTGGTTTTGGTATTTTCTTGGACTTTTTAGAAGAGTTTGAGAATTACTGGTGTTAATTCTTCTTTAAAAGTTTAATAAAAACACCAATGATGTCATCTGGTCCTGGGCTTTTCTTCTTTGGGAGATTTTTGGTTATTGATTCAATCTCCTTCCTAGTAATTCTTCTAGAAGAAGTAATTCTTCTATTCAGATTTTCTATTTCTTCCTGATTCAGTCTTGGTAAGTTGTATGTTTCTAAGAATTTTTTCATTTTTTTCTAGGTTGTCCAGTTTGTTGGTGTATACTTGTTCATAGTAGCCTCTTATGATCCTTTGTATTTCTGTAGTATCAGTTGTAACATCTCCTTTTTCATTTAAAATTTTGTTGATATGTGTCCTCTCTCTTTTTTCCTTGGTTAGTGTAGCTAAAGGTTTGTCCATTTTATTTCTCTTTTCAAAGTACCAACTCTTAATTGGTTAACCTTTTCTATTCTTTATTTCATTTATTTCTCCTCCAGTCTTTATTATTGCTTTTCTTCTGCTAACTCTGGGCTCAGTTTGTTCTTCTTTTTCTAGGTCCTTAAGACAAAGAGTTAGACTGTTTATTTGGGATCTTTCTTGCTTCTTAATGTAGGCATTTATTGCTATGAACTTCCCTCTTAGAACTGATTTTGCTGCATCCCACAAGTTCAGGTATGTTTTGGTTCCATTTTTGTTTGTCTTAAGAAACTTTTTATTTCCTCTTTAATTTCTTCTTTGATCTATTAATCATTCAGGAGAGAGTTGTTTAATTTCCATGTGTTCATTATTTGCCAGTTTTCCTCATTATTGATTTCTAGTTTCATATCAGTGTAGTCAGAGAAGATACTTGGTAGGAGTTCAATCTTCTTGAATTTGTTAAGACTTGTTTTGTGGCCTAACATGTTTGTTTATCCTAGAACATGTTTCATGTGTGCTTGAGAAGAATGTGTGTTCTGCTGTTATTGGATAGAATGTTCTGTATTTGTCTGTTAGGTCCATTTGGTCTATAGTATTGTTCAAATCTGCTATTTCCCTATTGATTCTCTATCTGGATGATCTATTTAGGGTTGAGTGTGGGGTATTAAAGTCCCCAACTGTTATTGTATTACTGTTTATTTCTCCTTTAGGCTCTGTTAGTTTTTGCTTTATATGTTTAGGTTGGTGTATAAATATTTACAATTGTTATATCTTCTTCATGGATTTACTACTTTATCATTATATAATGACCTTCTTTGTCTCTTTTTACCATTTTAAGTTTAAACTCTATTTTGTCTGATATAAGTTTAGCTACCCTATTTTTTGTTGCTGTTGTTGTTGTCACCATTTGCTTGAAATGTCTTTTTTCATGTCTTTACTCTCAGTCTATGTGTATCTTTAAGGCTAAAGTGAGTCTCATAGGCAGTATATTGTTGGATCTTGTTTTTTAATCTATTCAGCCATGCTATGTCTCTTAATTGCACAATTTAATTTGTTCATATTTAAAGTAATTATTAATAGGTAACATCTTCCTATTGCCATTTTGTTAATTGTTTTCTGGTTGTTTTGTAGACCCTTGTTCCTTGTTTCTTATCCTGCTGTCTTTTTTTGTGTTTTGATGTCTCTTGTTATCAGTATTCTTTAACTTCTTTACCACGTTCCTTTGTGTAATTGCTATAGGTTTTTCCATTGTGGTTACCATGAGACTTACATAAAATATCTTAAAATTATAACACCCTATTTTATGCTGATAATAACTTAACTTCAATAGAATTCCAAAACTTTACACTTTTACTTCTCCCTCTTACATTTTAGGTTATAGCTGTTACAATATACATAATTTTTATATAATGTAACTCATAATAGATTATTGTAGTCATGGTTATTTTTACTGCATTATTTTTTTAAAATTTTTATACTAATGTTGTGAGTGAATTATGTACCACCATTACCAAATTACAGAATCTAACTTTGGCTATACATTTACCACTACCAGTGAGTTTTCACTACCTTTTTATTTGTTTATGATGTTATCATCATCCTTTTACTTCCACTCAAAGAAATTCCTTTAGCATTTGTTGAATGATAGGTCTAGTGGTTACGAACACCCTCACCTTTTGTTTGTTCAAGAAAGCCTTTATTGTTCCTTCATTTCTGAAGGTCAGCTTTGCCAGGTATAGTATTCTTTTATTTTTTCTATTTTTATTGAGAAATATAGATATATATGATTGTATGAGTTTGAGGCATATGGCATGATGGTTTGATTAACACATATTGTGAAATGATTACCATGATAGGTTCAGCTAACATCCATCTTCCATATAGATACAATAAAAAGAAAAGAAAGAAAAAAAGGAAGAAAAATTGTTGTGATGAGTACTCTTAGGATCTACTCCTAACAACTTTCCTATTTGTCATCCAGCAGTGTAAGCTATAGTCATCAACAGCATTTTTTACAGAAGTAGAAAAAATACTCCTAAAGTTTATATGGAATGACAAAAGACCCAAAATAGCCAAAGAAATCCTGAGAAAGAAGAACAAAGCAAGAAGCATCACACTTCCTGATATTAAGCTATAATGTAAAGCTATAGTCATCAAAACAGTATGGTACTGACATAAAAACAGACAAATAGACCAATGGAATAGAATCAAGAGCCCAGGAATAAGCCCAACCATATATGATCAGCTAATACTTGACAAAGGAGTCAAGAAAACTCGACAGAGAAAAAACAGTCTGTTCAATAAATAGTGCTGAGATAATTGGATATTCACATGTAAAAGAATGAAACTGGACCCCTATCTCACACCACTCACAAAAATTAACTCAAAATGGATTATTGGATATTCACATGTAAAAGAATGAAACTGGACCCCTATCTCACACCACTCACAAAAATTAACTCAAAACGGATTAAAGACTTAAATGTAAGACCTAAAACTATAAAATTTCTAGAAGAAAACAAGAATAAAGCTTATTGACATGGATCTTCGTAATAAGTTTTTGGATATAACACCTAAAGCTCAAGCAAGAAAATAAAAAATAAACAAGTGAAACTACAACATACTAAAAAGCTTCTGCACAACAAAAGAAATCATCGACAAATTAAAAAGAAACCTACAGAATGGGAAAAACTATTTCCAAACCATATATGTGATAAGGGGTTATATATGTGATAAGGGGTTAATATATACAAAGTATATATATTATATAATATATATAAAAAACTCATACAACTCAATAGGAAGAAAACAAATAACCCAGTTAAAAATTAGGCAAAAGAAGAAGACCTTTCTCTCAAGAAGATATATGAAAGGCCAACAGGTACATGAAAAGATGCTCAACATCACTAGTCATTAGGGAAATGCAAATTAAAACTACAGTGAGATATCGCCTCAGGCCTGTTAGAATGGTCATCATTCAAAAGACAAGAGATAACCAATGCTGGTGTGGATGTGGAGAGAAGGAAACCCTTGTGCACTATTAGTGTTCTTGGTTGACGTTTTTTTTCTTTCAATATTTTGAATAGTTCATCCCATTGTCTCCCGGCCTGAAATGTCGCTGCTAGTCTATTAAGGGTACCCTTGTATATAACTTCTCTCTTTTCTCTTGCGGCCTTTAAAATTCTTTTTTGTCTTTGGATTTTGACAATTTAATTATAATATATCTCAATGTAGCCTTATTTGGGTTCAACTTATTTGGGATCCTTTGGTCCTCATAGATATGGATTTCCATTTCTCTCCTCTGGTTTGGGAAGTGTACAGCCATTATTGCTTTAAATATACTCTCTGTCCCTTTTTCTTTTTCTTCTCCATCTGGAATTTCCATAATGTGAATATCCTTTTTTTTCATTGTGTCCCTAAAGTCTCATAGGATTTCTTCACTCTTTTTCATTTTATTCCTCTGACTGGATAATGTCTAATGGCCTATCCTCCAGGTTGCTGATTCTGTCTTCTGCATTGTCAAGTCCACCTTTGAAACACTATTAAATTCTTCAGTTCAGTTATTGCATTTTTCAACTCTAGGATTTCTGTTTTGTTTTTTTTCCCTGATGGTTTCTATTGCTTTGTCAAACTTCTCATCTTGTTCATGCATTGTTTTCCTAATTTTGTTTAATTGTCTTTCTGTGTGTTCTTGTAGTTCACTAAACCACTTTAAGAGGAATATCCTGAATACTTTGTCTGACAGTTCATGGATCTCCATTTCTTTAGGATCAGTTATTAGAGCTTTATAGTTTCCTTTGGTGGTATTGTATTGACCTGTTTTTTGGAATCCTTAATTCCTTACTTTGGTATTTACACATTTGAGTAATCAGGTTTCCCTTCCAGAATTTACAAGTTTGCTTTGGCAGAGACAAATTTTCACCAGTCAGCTCAGTTTGGGTTTCTGAATGTTTCTGCTGGTAATGTCCTTTGGCTGGTGGGGCTTGCTATTGTGGTCTATTTTTGGGTGCGGCAACTGTTTGAGTTTTGTGGTTGGAGTGGGGTGTGCCACTGTCTGAGAACAGTTGGATAGGACCACTAGCTTGGTTCCTTATCCAAGTGAGGCTGTAGAATGGGGTCCACAGTTGCCTGGATTTTCTGGTCAGGCTTACTAGATGGTTGGGACTGGATACTATATTCAGTCGTCGATGGAGCTGTGAATTAGCTTCCCTGTCCTAGCAGGGCAGCAGGACAGGACTCAGGGCCTATACAGCTCATTGTTTGGGGACTCACATCAGGCAAAAGTGTGCACTAAAAGCCCTGGTCAGGTGAGGCCATCAATTTTGGTCTGCAGGTGAGGAAAGCCACAGGCTGTGCTCTTTATTCAAGTGGCAATGTAAGCTGTGCTGCTGGATGGGCTACACCGCTTCCTGTGTGCTTCAGTTAGGTTCCCTGGTTGGGCAGGCTGGAGGCTGTATTCAGTAATGAGTAGGGCCACAAATTAGTTTTCCTGCCTCAGCACAGTGGGAGAAATATCTCTAAAGCTGGTGAAGCTCTCTGTTTATTGACCTATGCCCTCAGTTCCCAGGCTAAACAGGTCCACTGATGTTGTTCTACAAACTATTGGCTCTGCTTGCCCTTCTCTCAGCTCAAGTGTTGCTGACCCACACAACCTCCAGGTGTTCTCACCAGCCCTTCTGTTTAGATGAGGCTGGGAGCCACAGTGGGTGGGACTGTGTCTCAGCTCCTTTGTGTGAGTGGGAGGGGGTTTGCTCTAGACAACTTTCAATTTCCCTAACAGGCTCTCCAGGTGGGAGGGGTTGGAAACTACCCTCAGCCTTGCCTATGAATCAATCCCTCTGCTATGCATATCAGGGGAACTCTCCATGCCCAGTACTGGCTTTGCTCTAGGGGCAATCAGCTCTGCCTGCCTGCCGCTTAGCTTGAGTGTCGCCAGGCTACACAACTTCCATGTGTTCCCACTCGCCCCTCTGGTCAAATGTGGCCAAGAAACACTCTCCACAGAGGGTGAAGCTGTGACTCATCTCCTTGCCTGAGTGTGGTCAAACCAGGTTCTAAGGCTGGCAAAACTCCTCATTTGAGGATATGAATCAGGCAGACCTGCACCCCACCAAGTTCCCTGGTGAGAGTGCAGCACCGACTTGGTTCTATAGATGAGCAAAGCTGCTGGTTGAGATTACTACTTGGGCACCACAGGTATGAACTTGGTCTCCCAAGATTCATGAGCTGGTAGTTGCAAGCTCCTTCCGCCTTCTCTGTCGTAGTCAGATTCCCAGTTGTTGAACCCCACAGATTCCTCTGCAGTCCTGAAGATCAGAGTAGGGGCTCCCAAAAAGTAACCTACAATGCTGGGGGGCTGATTGTCGCCCCTGGGTTGTCTTTTCCCCCTGGAGGAACTGGAGGCTCAGGGGAGACTTCACTCCCCGATTGTCCTCTGCTGGCCTGGAGGAGGGGCAATGTGGTCGTTGTGTAGTCACTTCTCCTCCTCTTCTAATGGAGTCTGTCTCGCTCTCTGTGGTGTAGGGGCTGCTTCAGCCTCTCCCTCAAGTTCTAGGATTCTCCCAGTGACGTCTTGTCCTTGAATAGCTGTTAGTTGTTCTTCTTGTGAGGGAGAGCAAAGTAAGGAACAACCTGTGTCACCATCTTGGTGATGTCACTCTTCTGGCATTCTTTTGGTTATGGTGTGCCTGGTCCCATTATTTGGTATTCTGCCTAAAACATTCATGACCCTTTTTGTTTTGGCTTAGCCACGGCCAGTTGCAGCTCTTGGCATAAACACCTCAAACCTCTTGCTCGCTCTGTATCAACCCTCTAAGTCTCTGTTTATCTCCCTTTGTTCTCTGGCCCAGATGGCTAGCCCCTTTTTGATGCCTGGGTGTCATCACCTTTGCCACATGCTGTGCATGTGAACCAATGAAATTTATTCTGTAGAGATAAAATAAATGTTTTCTTGATTGCTAGTAGATGAGTTGTCATTTTAGGATTTTTCTTGTTGGCAACACTAAAATTAGTGGAAATAACTTCATCTATTTAAGACACAAGATAAATTAGGCATCTCAGTTGTCTCAGAGTAAACTATTTATAAAAAGGAATAATTGCTTTCCAATCCTAAGATTTTTGTTCTTTTTCCCTCTAGATACATGCAGTCACTCGAAGCCAACAAGTATTTTTTATGCACCTCATTTCAATAGTATGCACTGTAGGAGTTTGATATAATTAAAAGAGCACTGAACTGCACTTTGCACTTATTGCTATGGTAACCTTGAGCAATTAATTTAGCCATGGTTAATTGGTCTTGGTCTTTTAATTTGTAAAATGGGCATAATGTCTGGTTCACTACATAACTGTAAACATCAAAAGCACAAAAGACTTGACACATGATAAACAGTGGATCTTATTTCATTTTCTTATTTACTAAAACCTTACAAATATATATTTTGATATATGCCTTGTAGATAACATTTTTAATGAAATTAAGCTTTAAAATAGGAAAAAAATCCTACCATCACTACCATCATAACATATCAAAAATTAATGTTTCTTCCCACCCTTTGTCCATATAAATACACTTTTATAGATGTAATCAGAGTACAGATATTTTGCATTTTCTATTTTTTAACATTAAAATATAATTATTTTAACATTGTTATAATTTTTATAATGTCAACTAAATGACTTCATATATTAAAGAATCATTATTAATATTTCCCTGCTATTTAACTTTTAGATTATTCCTAACTTTTGTTATAGTAAATGATCTTTGTAATAATCAAAAAAATTCTGTTTTGGGTCTGTAACACACGCACACACGTACATAAAATCTTTTCTAAGTACCTACAATACACACAGGCACCCTGTACTGAAAGATTTATGGAGTCGGGTATCTCTGCACAGGAATCTATGGGGCCTTGACATTTTTGTCCTCTACATATATGTCATCTAAAGCCCCCAATTGCTTTTATTTTTCAATGCTTATTTATGACGCTAACCAAAGTTGCAACAATAGCAGAACAACTAATTCCGAACTTTACCACTGCCTGAAAGCTAGCCAATCACCAGACCTTCTTTTGCCTTATTAGCAATTGTTCAAACCACTGCAGAACTTTTCCAATCCAGCCAATTGGACAAAGGCTGGAGGTTAAAGGGGGAGAGAATAACTGATGGTGCTATGGCTGAATAGCAGCCCTTAGTTCTGCAGAGCAACAAACTTGAACTGTAGAAAGCAACTGATGAAGTTGTCAAATAGGGGCATAGAGCCATATGCCACCTCACTGGCTGAGCACCAGCTCACTGTACCCCTCTCTGGGTTCAAGCACACTGGGGTTCACCTGCAAGGCCTCAGACATCTGTGCACCAGTGAGAAGAGACAGGGGATGTCCAGTGGCCAACCAGGCAGCTAGGCCTTGCCTGTAGCTAACACGTTTAGCATTTCTAAACTAAGCCAAGTGTCCTTTGGTTAATTATAATTAATCTCCTTCTAAGTGTCAGGAATGGGGTGGTTGCATGTATTTTTAGGCATGAACATAAAGAGGACAATTATTCCATATAGTCCAGTAAAGAGTAGATATAATTACTTATAAGGCAGATGGAAATAAGAAGAGGAGGCCCTTTGAGAATAGAGACCATCTATAAACTTGAGAAAGATACAAGAACATCTCATGCATACAGTATTTTACTTAAAAAATGCTTAAAAAGCACCTGGAAAGCTTCCAAAAGTAGTTTCCGTTAGCAACAGAAAATAACAGTCTTTTTAAGAAAAAAAATCTGACCTTTATAAATGTAAAGTGATACCTTATTACTGTTTTAATTTTTGTTTATTTGCAAGCTTTTGAAGCTAATCATTTTGCCCCCCTCCCCTAAACAGACTATGCCATTGAATTTTTTGTGTTGGAAGTAATTTGGAAATAATCTGTTTACAACTCCAAACTCATTTTTACAGCTAAGGCATCTGAGGTCCAGAAACTTAAGTGATTGGTTAGGTCATTTAAATAGACTAGAGTTGAGAATCCAAGTGTCTTGAAGCTCAGTCATGTACATGTTTCATTAAGAAAAGTTGTGCAAAATCTAGTTCAAAAGATGGTCTAATTGGGAAACATTTCTATGTCTTTTCTCACAATGTCCTCAGCCTTTTTTGTCTCACAGTTTTTACTTTTTACCCTGATGCGGTGTTTGTGTGATTCTCCTTCATCAAAGTACTGTCCACACAAAGGCTAAAGCGACTACTCTGAGGTTCAAGGAAAGGGTGCTCTTTGGAAAGCTTGGGCCGAATAGAGGCAAGGGGAGGCGTTGCATCCTGGCTGTCCCACTCATTCTCTCCTCCGTGGCCTCAACTTATCTTGATCATTGATTTGTCCTTTTGCGTGGTCTGCCTCCCTCAGCTGAAAGTGAATGCCATAAAAACAGAAACTTCATGTCCCTCATTTCTGACAGTATCACCAACCCATAGAGAACATAGAAGGTACTCAATAAATATTTGTTTCATAAATGAGAGAATAAATTTATGGAAACTGTTTAATCTCTCTGGTCATTAATTCTCATCTGCAAAATGATGAATCTGCATCAACAAGGGGTGAGATGACGCGACATGTGTAAAGCCACTGACTGCAGCGCCTGGCACATGATAGGTGCTCAATAAATTGTTTGCTCCTAGAGGGCGGCTGTGGTGGTGGTGATGACTGTCTGCCCTGGCGGGCGGAAGAGAAATACCTAAAATCACATCCTGAGGGATACAGAGTAGTTGAAATAAAATTGTAAATGAGTTGAAGCCAATACAAAGTTGATGGAAAGTGGGAAGATGGTGAGGAACTAGAAAATGAATGGTAACAAAGAGCACATTGGGAGGCGATGTGGAGGGATTCTGAAGATGAGGCTATTTGCACAGAAGTCTTATAAGCCTGACTGAGCAAGAGAGACCCGTTTACAGTGACGATAGGGGAATGACAATGAGTATAAAATGGGCTCAAACTTTAATCCAGTGACAGTCATTATTTTGGGCAGTGAAATGCTATTGCTCCTCAAATATACTGTTCCTGAGTGATCAAAAGATGGCTGATGTTTTGTATAATTATCTTACTAACGGACTAACTACCTCACTGACAAATTGGCAGACAGTATAATCTTAAAAATGGAATTAAATAAATGCTCACTCCACAAAAACCACGTATCAATTGTCTATGGCATTTTAGTTTTGCACCTGTCTTCCACTGGTGCGGTAGGGTGAGTATAATTCTGGCTTTGGACTCACACAGACGTGAGCTCCAATTCTGGCTCCGTTATCTACTCGTTGTGCAGCCCACAGCAGATTACCTTTCTCACTAAACCTCCATTTCTCTATTTGTAAATGAAGCTAATAATGGGGCACTGAGTTGTGAAAATAAAAAAAGAAATAATACTTGTAAAGCTCTTATCCTAGTGTGTTGTACACAGAAAGTTATAAGCTAATATTAGGTTTTCTTCCTAATAATATTACCTTTATTATTTTCCACATTAAACACCTGGCTTCTAGTCAACGCATCTAACCAATTACTAGTGCTATTATTATTCATGCTATATTTCATTTTTGGCCTTTGACAGAATTCCTCCTCCATGTGTGGATACAACTAATTTTTGATTCCTTCAAAGTAATTCCAGTGGGTAGTGGAGGATGGTGCAGGGAGGAGTCGGCTATGGATGAAAGGAAGGTGGCCAGGAGTGGGAGATCATTGTACCTGGGAAACAGACATGTGGGTTTATTTTATTATTCTCTCTATTTTTTTAATGCATTTGAAATTTCTCATAATATAGAGTAAAAACAAAAAGGAAAAGAAAGAATGCCTTTATCATTGGTGGTTTTATATGTGAACCAACTTTCATGGCTGTTTGTAAACTAGAGAGATTTCTGGTGAAGGGCTCCCTGACTCATTGTGACCTAAGACTTTAGTGTTGTTATTAGTTAGAATAATAATATTTCAACTGATTGATTGGTGAATTAACAATCATATGCCTGGGTAGATACCTAGCTCTGTCTTGTTAAGTTGGCTGCCCAGAACTTGATGGAAAGTGGTCCCCAGCGTTGCTCTGTTCAGGGCCTGGGCCATGAGTGGCTTCACCTCACGCAGGTTGGCATGCATCTTCTCAGCTTACTTTAGGCTCCACCTGACTTCTTGGTTTATCTTCTGTCCCAATACCCTCCCCCATCTCTTAATCTGATGCTGAGAGCATTCCTATGGTAAGGATTCTTAGTGCAAATCTCAGTATAAGTCCGAGTCTCCTGACTCATCCCATATATTCTAATCCACTTGGTCAGGTTCAGCTCTGGTTTGGATTCAACAGTGGGTGTCTGGCATCTATCTTTTGTAACACTCCCCTCTTCAGCCATTGATTTTGTTGTAGGTGGTCTTTGAACTTGTTTGGAAAGTTATGCCTCTTTGCTTTGGCTTCTCTCCTGCCAAAGAAGGATACTTTGTATAGATGGTCTCTAGTCACCTCAGATAGCAACTTCTGTCCTCAGAAAAACACAGCTCACCTTCTTCTCTCTTGACTGACTAAATGAGCCCAGATATGTGACAGCTTGTCAGAGACTCACTTGGCATAAAGGCTGGCATAGATTTCTCCTGTCATTCTTTAGCTCTTATTTGTAAGAGGTTCCTCAACATATTTGAAATAATTATATGAAAGAATATGAGGTCTAGGATTAAGTTACATTCATTCATTCATTCACTCATTCAACAACAAAATTTAGCATCTACTATGTGCCAGTTACTGTTCTAGACACTTGTGATACATTGAAGGAAAAAAATTAAAAAGACTGTGATCTTTACACACATTGGACTAATATTTTACTGGGAGGAGAAATAAAATAAACATAATATGTAAGTAAAATATAGAGTGTGTTTGAAAATGTTAAGTGGTAGAAAATTTTAAAGCAAAGTAAAGGGAAGTGGACATGCTGGGTGATGGCAGTCTGCAGTATTGAATCTGCAGTGTTGAATCTGGTTGTCAGGGAAATCTCAATGAGAAAGCACTATTTGGATAAAGACCAGAAGGAGGTGAGAGTCAGCTATGAGGACATTAGGTGGAAGAATGATCCAGGGAGAGGAAACGGCCAGTGCAAAGGCAGTCAGGTGGGTGAGGGGATGTGGTTGTTTGAATGATAAAGAGGCCTGTGTGGCGACAGCACAATGAGTAAGGGGGAGAGGAATAGGAGCGGAGGAGAAGCCAGGGGGCAGACGACACGAAGCAATGAAAGGACCACGGTTTTTCCTGCTGGAAGAGGGGGATCGCCGCAGGGTTTGGAGCATAGGAGTGGAATGACCTGACTTAGATTTTGGTATTTTTTATTCTTCATTCTTTTATGTTTTATTTTTTCAAACTTTATTGAGATATAATTAACATGTAACATTGTGTAAGTTTAAGGTGTATGTGTTCATTAAATATACTCATATATTGCCAAATGATTACACCATAGCATTAGCTAACACCTCCCTCATGTCAAATAATTACCTTTTTTTTTTTTGTTGTGAGAACATGTAACATTTACTCTCTTAGCAACTTTCAAGTATATGATACAGCATTCTTAACTATAATCACCATGCTGCACATTAGATCTCCAGAACTTATTCATCTTTTAACTGGAAGTTTGTACCCTTTGACAAACATTTCCCCATTTTCCTCACACCACATTTCCTGGTAACCACCATTCTACACTATTTTTCTATGAGTTCTTTTGTTTTTAGATTCCAAATATAAATGATATTATACAGTATATTTCTTTCTTTGTCTGACTCATTTCACTTAACATAATGCCCTCAAGTTATGTCCATGTTCTTGACAATGGCAAGATTTCCTTACTTCTCATGGCTCAATAATATTCCATTATATATATATTCCACAATGGAATATTACATTGTGCGAGATCAAGATTTAGCCACCCTGAAATCTATCTCCTTACTTTGGTTGTTTTCTCTGAGGACATTTGACCTCCCCCACTACCTGCCTAAAGAATTTGACATAGTAATTCCTTCCTGGAACGGATCTTCTATCTGATGGCTGTAATATAATGTAAAATAGATATTAAAATAGAAAAGGCACCAACAAGACCATCTTATCAGAAGTTCTGTCTCTCTGGCCACATTCTCTGGATGGCCCTGCGAGGAGTTGCCAGACAAACATTTACAAGGGAAATCTCCATTTGTAAAGGTATCTCCCTCTCTGTATTGGGAAAAGGGGGAATGACCTCATTTCTAGAGACTTATCAATGTGGAAGGTGAGGCCTTAAATCTGCATAATAACCTTTAGTGGTAATCTCCTGTAACTGACTCACCCCCCTAACATCCTCCTTTGTCATTGGCTGAAATGGTATTTAAGACGAGAATTTCTGCTATTGTGTTGAGAAATGCAGTGTCCCTGCTTTCTCCCATGTATACATGTTATTAAACTTGGTATTATTTTCTCCTGCTAACCTGTCTTGTTAATTATTTGGCCAGCCATAAGAACCTTAAGGAAAAGGGCAGAGGGAGATTCTCCCTCTCTTCCTACAACATGTATAAGATATATACCGGATCTTCTTTATCCATTCATCTGTTGATGGACACTTAGGTTGTCTCCATATCTTGGCTGTTGTGAATAATGTTGCAATGAACATAAGAGGGCAGGTATCTCTTCAAGACCCTGTTTTCATTTCCTTTGGATATACCCAGCAATAAGATTGCTGGATAATATAGTATTTCTATTTTTAATGTTTTGAGGAAACTCCATATTGTTTTCCGTAACGGCTGTCACAATTTATATTCCCACCAACAGTGCACAAGAGTTGCCTTTTCTCTACATCCTCGCTAACACTTGTCACTTCTTGTCTTTTTGATAATAGCCATTCTAATGGGCATGAGGTAATATTTCATTGTGGTTTTGATTTGTATTTCTCTGATGATTAGAGATGTTGAGCACCTTCTCTTGTACCTATTTTCATGTATCATTTGTATGTTTTCTTTGGAAAAATGTCTATTCAGAGCCTCTGCCCATTTTTTAATCAGATTGTTTATTTTTTCCTATTGAGTTGTATAAGTTCTTTATATATTTTGGATATTAACCCCTTATCAGATGTATGATTTGCAAATATTTTCTTCCATTCCATAGAATGCTTTTTCATTTTGTTGATTGTTTCTTTTACTGTGTAGAAGCTTTCTGGTTTGATGTAGTCCCACTTATTTATATTTCCTTTTGTTGCTTGTGCTTTTGGTGTTGTATTCACAACATTGTTGCCAAGATGAACATCAAGGTTATTCTTCCAGGGATTTCATGGTTTCAGATGTTATATTTAAGTCTTCAATCCATTTCAGTTAATTTTTGTAAGTGGTGTAAGATAAGGGTCAATTTTATTTTTCTGCATGTGGTTATCCAGTTTTCCCAGCAACATTTATGAAGAAACTATCCTTTTCCCATTGGTCTTCTTGGCTCCTTTGTCAAATATCAGTTGAGCATATGTGCATGAGTTTATTTAGGGGCTCTCAATTATGTTCCATTGGTCTGCATGTCCCCTTTTATGCCAATATCATACTGTTCTGATTACTATAGCTTTGCAGTATAGTTTGAAATCTGAAAGTGTGATGCTTCCAGCTTTGTTCTTCCTTTCAGGGTTGCTTGGCTATTCAAGGTCTTTTGTGGTTCCACACAAATTCTAGGATTATTTTTTTCTATTTCTGTGAAAAATTCCATTGGAATTTTGATAGACATTTCGTTGAATCTATAGATGGTTTTGGGTAGTATAGACCTTTTAACAATATTAATTCTCCGATCCATGATCACAGAATATCTTTCCATTTGTTTGTATCTTCTTCAATTTCTTTCCACAAAGCCCTGTAGCTTTCAGTTTATGAAGTTTTCAAGTCCTAGGTTAAATTTATTCCTAAATATTTTATTGTTTTTGATGCTATTGTGAAGGGAATTTTTTCTGTATTTCTTTTTCAGATGTTTCATTTTAGTGTATAGAAACACTGCTGATTCTGCATGTTGACTTTGTATCCTGCAACATTAATTCATTGATTAGTTCTAATAGTTTTTTGCTGAAATCTTTAGGATTTTCCATATATAACGTGATATTATAGGCAAAACGAGACAATTTTACTTCTTCCTTTCTCATTTGATGCCTTTTATTTCTTTTTCTTGTCTAATCAATTTGTCTAGGACTTCCAGTACTATGTTGAATAGAAGTGGTGAGAGTGGGCGCCCTTGTCTTGTTCTTGATCTTAAAAGAAAAGCTTTCAACCTTTCGTCATTGAGTATGATGTTAGCTGTGGGCTTGTCATATATGACCTTTATCAATGTTGAGTTCTGTAGTATTTCTACACTCAATTTGTTGAAGTTTTTATCATGAAAGGATGTTATATATTGTCAAATGCTTTTCTTGTATCTATTGAGATTATCATATGATTTTTGTCCTTCATTTTGTTAAGGTTGTGCATCATATTTATTGATTTGTATATGTTCAACTATCCTTGCATTCCTGGAATAAATCCCACTTGATCATGGTGTATGATCCTTTTAATGTATTGTTGAATTGAGTTTGCTAATATTTTGCTGAAGATTTTTGCATTTATGTTCATCAGGGCTATTGCCCTGTACTTTTCCTTCCTTGTGGTGTCCTTATCTGGCTTTGGTATCAGGGTAATGTTGGCTTCATAAAATGAATTTTGGAGTCTTCCCTCCTCTTCAATCTTTTGGAAGAGTTTGAGAAGGATTGGTCTTAATTCTTCTTTAAATGTTTTGTAGAATCTACCAGTGAAACCCTGTAGTCCTGGGGTTTTCTGTGTTGGGAGGTTTTTGATTACTGATTAAATCTCCTTACTAGTAATTGGTCAGTTCAGATTTTCTATTTCTTCATGATTCAGTCTTAATAGTGTTTATGTTTATAGGAATTTATCCATGTCTTCTAGGTTATCCAATTTGTTGGTGTATAATTGTTCATAGTAGCCTCTTATAATCCTTTGTATTTCTGTGGTATCACTTGTAAAGTCTCCTCTTTCATTTCTGATTTTATTTATTTGAGTCTTCCCTCTTTTTTCTTAGTCTAGGTAAAGTTTTGTCAATTTTGTTGATCTTTTTTAAAAAATCAGCTCTTAACTTTGTTAATGTCTTCTATTGTTTATCTGGTCTCTATTTCACTTATTTCTGCTCTGATCTTTGTTGTTTCTTGTCCTTCTACTAATTTTGGTCTTCATCTGTTCTTCTTTTTCTACTTCCTTGAAGTGTAAAGTTAGCTTGTTTATTTGCGATCTTTCTTTTTACTTAATGTAGGCATTTATCACTATAAACTTCCCTCTTAGAACTGTTCTTGCAGGATCCCATAAGTTTTCATATGTTGTGTTTCCATTTTTGTTTGTTTCAAGATTTTTTTTGGTTTTCCTTTTAATTTCTTCTTTGACTCATTGGTTTTTCAAGAGTCTGTTAATTTCCATATATGTAAATTTTCTTTTTCCTTCTGTTATTGATTTCTGGTTTCATATCATTCTGATTGGAAAATATGCTTGTCATGATTCTAAAATTCTTAAATTTGCTAAGATTTGTGTTGTGACCTATCATATGATCTATCCTAGAGAATGGTCTGTGTGCTCTTTAAAAGAATGTGCATTCTGCTGCTGTTTAATGGAATGTTCCGTATATGTCTGGTAGGTCCATTGGGTCTAAAGTATTGTTCAAGTCCAATGTTTCCTTGATTTTCTTTCTGGATGATCGCTCTATTGTTGAAAGTGGGGTATTGAAATTTCCTACTATTAATGTATTTTTGTCTATTTCTCTTCTCAGATCTATTAGTATTTGCTTAATATATTTAGGTACTTTGATTTTGGGTGCATCCATATTTATGATTATTATATCTTCCTGATGGATTGGCCCCTTTGTCATTGTGTAATGACCTTCTTTGTCTCCTATTACCATTTTTGACTTGAAGTCTATCTTGTCTAAGTATAGCCACTCCTACTCTCTTTAGGGTTCTACATGCACGGAATTTTTTTTTCCATCTCTACATTTTGAGCCTATGTTGTCCTTTAAGCTTAAGTGAGTCTCTTGGAGTCAGCATATAGTGGGGACTTTTTTTAAATCCATTCAGCCACTCTATGTCTTTTGTTTGGAGAATTCAAACCATTTACATTTAGAGTTATTGATAAGTAAGAACTTACTAATGCCCTCTTATTAACTGTTTTCTATATTTTTGTATTTACCTTGTTCCTTTCTTCCTCTCTGCTGCCTTCCTTTGTGAATTGATCATTTTCTGGAGTGGTATTTTTTGATTCCCTTCTTTTTGTCTGTTGTAAATCTACTGTAGGTTTTTGCTTTGTGGTTACCATGCAGCTTACATAAAACATTTTATAGATATAACTGTCTATTTTCCACTAATAATTTAACTTCGATCACATGCAAATCTTTACCCTTTCCTTCCCCCTTTTATGTCTCTGATGTTACAATTTACATCTTTCTATATTGTGTATATATTAACAAATTATTGTAGCTATAGCCATTTTTATACTTTTTTCCTTTAACCTTTATCCTAGAGTTAAGTAATTAACACATCACCATACTATAGTATTAGAGTATTTTAAATCTGACTATATGCTTACATTTACCGGTGTGATGTATATTTTCATATGTTTTCTTGTTACTAATTAGCATCCTTTTGTTTCAGTTTGAAGAACTCCTTTCAGCATTTCTTATAAGGCATGAATAGTGGTGATGAATTCCCTCAGCTTTTATTAGAGAAAGTTTTTATCTCACCTTCATTTCTGAAGGACAGCTATGTTGGGTAAAGTATTCTTGGTTGGCAGTTTCTTCCTTTCAACACCTTGAATATATAATCCTGTTCTGTCCTGGCCTGCAAGTCTCTGCTGAGAAATCTGCTGATAGCCTTATGTGGGGTCCATTGTATAAGAGATATTATTTTTTTGTCTTTCTGTTTCAAAAATTCCCTTTGTCTTTCATTTTAGATTTTATTATAATGTATCTTTTGAGAATATTATTTTGGAATAAAATTTTGTGGTGACTTATTAGCTTCATGAATTTGGATGTTCAAATCTCTCCCCAGGTTTAGGAGTTTCTCAGCCATTATTTCTTTAATTAACCTTTCTACTCTTTTCTCCCTCTCTTCTCCTGTTGGGACACCAATGATGCATATATTGTTTCTCTTAATGGTGTCTGCTAAGTCCTGTAAGACTTTCTTCATTCTTTTACATTATTTTTTCCCTCTGATTGGATAATTTCAATTGGTCTGTCTTCAAGCTCAAAGATTATTTCTTCTGCTTGGTCAAGTCTGTTGTTGAAGCTCTCTACTAAATTCTTTGGTTCAATCTTTGTATTCTTGGGCATCAAAATTTCTGTTTGATTCTCTTTTACATTTTCTATCTCTTTGTATAACTTCTCATTTTGTTCTTGTATTGTTTTCCTGATATCATCATATTGTTTACTTGTGTTCTTTCTCAACTCTCTGAGCATCTTTACAACAATCATTTTGAACTCTTTTTGGATGATTCCTGGATCTCCATTTCTTTGGGCCAGTTTCTGGAGGTTTATTATTCTTTTAGTTGAGTCATGTTTCCCTGATTTTCTGTAATGTCTATAGACTTTCACAGGTGCCTGAGTATTTGAAGAAGCAGTCACCTCTTTCAGACTTTATGGACTGATTTTGGTAAGGGAAGACTTTCATCTGTGGTGGGGGCGGGCTGGAGAGTGCTGTGACCCTGGGTCTAGTGGTGCAGGATGCCAAGTGTGGGGGCATGTGAGAGTACTGGGCCCATTGAAGTATGATTTCTCTTTGGCTCAGACAGCTGGGGCCCACAGCATTGACAAGTGTGTCCTTGGTGAGCAGTAGGGGGGTTCCGATGTAGCTTCAAGAGCTATGGGGTCCTCAGTGGTGCCTCCAGTTCCAGTGACTTTGGGACCAGGGCAGGCATTGGTGGTAGCTGGAGTTGGTGATATGGACACATCCAGCTGCAGGCACCAGCTGCAGGTACCTATGTAGTTCCAGGGACTGGTTGCAGAGACACACATAGGGGCCAGGGCAGGCATCAAGGGCTGGGGCCAACTACTGACTCACTGACAGCCTCAGGGTCCTGACTTTTGGCATACTCTCCTGTGGCTGCACAGTTTCCCCCCAGGCATGCATGCTGCAGTGGGGAATGGTGACAGGGGCATGCAGGTGCACAGCTAGAGGGGCTAGCTGCAGGTAAACATGGTGATATAGGCCAGTGACAGAAGACAGGGCTGATCCCCACCCACAAGCAGCTGAAGGGGTCCTAGGTATTAGCATGCTCTCTTTGGGCTGCACAGTCCACCCCAGGCATGTGCACTACAGTGAAGGCTGCTGACAGGTGTCAGGCAAGCAGCATGCAAGTGCATAGCTGGAGGGGCTCACTTAGACTGTGTACACAGTGGTTAAGGTCAGCCGTGGGAGTCTATGCTGGCATCTTGCACTTGCACAACTGTGAGGCCTGGACTGGCTGCTGATGTGGTTTTTGGGCTACAGTTGGGAGTAGTGTGGAAAGTAGGAGTAGGGAGGACTAAGACAGCTGGCTTCAGTGAACTTGAATACCTGTGGGGCTGGTGAAATTCACAGTGGCTGTGCTGGCGTTAGCTTCTTCAGTATCCAAATCTGCTGAGTTTGTTTGCAGAGCTGGTCACTGTGAACTACCATCACTCCTACTGTGTGGCTGCTATTGGTGGCCCCTGCTTTTCTTCCTTGCCCCCAGCTGTCTCTATACATCTCAGCTTTGCCAGTCTGGAGGAGATGAAACCAAAGTGGGACCTTCGTTCAGTGCCCTGAAGTCTGGGGAAGTTGGTCGCTCACCCTGCTCTTCCATTTTGGTGATGTTCCTGACTTAGGTTTTAAAATTACCATTGTGGTTGCCTGCATAATTAGAAAGGTAAAAATAAATGCTACAGGGACTGGCCTGGTGGCCTAATCGTTAAGTTAGGCATGCTCCGCTTCAGTGGCCTGGGTTCAGTTCCCAGGCACGGACCTATAACACTCTTCAGCAGCCATGCTGTGGCGGCGACCGACATACAAAATAGAGGAAGATTGGCAATGGATGTCAGCTCAGGGTGAATCTTCCTCGGCAAAAAGAAAACCAAAAAAGTAAATGATACAAAGTTGTTCGCGAGTTAAGGCATTGGTGACTTAATTCACTGCATTGGATTGGCTCTGCATGATAGTAACAAAAAATGGATCAACTTTTAGTTTATAATTGTTTTAAAGTAGCTACAGGCAAGGCATCCCCTTAATGCCTGGCACTCATTTCTACCACCTACCCTTGGTATATCAGTGGTTCCAGGGGCTGGGACAGCAACCTGTACATGTTACAGTGGAGGCAAAAAAGACAGTGGAAAATTTAGAAGCTCTTACTCTATATTATAGATTAAGTAAAGGTTAGTCTCAAAATATTTTTCAACAAATCCTTGACTCATAATTTGGTATAGATCTTGGCAGATGGAACTGATCATTTTTATTGAGTCAATTTTCTGGCCCTATGTAGATAAAGTCTAAGCCAGTTTATTTCACATAAGTCTTAGTTTTTCAATACATATATGAATGGTGTCAGGGAAAATAGTACAATATGCTGGATACCTAGTGAGTGTGCAATAAATATTTCTTTAATTGAATTGGATTTTAGCCAAAAGCATGCATCATATCCATCCAAAGGAAAACAAACTACCACATTGCTTAGAGCATATGAAAAGTTGCCCCAGCAACTCTCATCTATTTAGTGGTCACATTGATCCTACATCATGTTGATTTCCTACAGAGTTAATTTCTCACTTCCTCAGATTGTAATGTCAGCACAGTTTCACATTGTTCTGTATCTTACCCTAAAATAGCATCACGGTCCGCGTCCCAATAGCTAAAATGCATAAAACCTATGACTAAAGTCTATATTCCCTTTGACAATTGAAAAAAGCTTAATAAATTGTAAATTGCTTGTTCAGTATGGTTTGAGTAAGATTGTTTTATTTTATATCATTATAAAGTAAAAGCACACCAGTGATAAAGTTTGATATTTAGGCTTTGAGGGTGGGAAGTATTACTCGAGTAGATTAAGAAGGTTATATCAGAGATTATAGGACCAGGCTGAGAAAGGCTTAAAGATTAACCACTTTTAGGAATCCTAAAAAACATACAGCCCCTCTTCTAATCCAGGCCACCTGGATGTGAGGGCAGGACTGCTAACAGCAAGCTGGATGATCTTAGGAAAATCACAACTTTTCTGGGCATCAATTTCAACTGCCAAAGAAACACAAACCTCAAGATTGTTTTGAGACTGGAATGAGATACGTTGCTTAAATCAGGGTAGCTATTAACTGGAACACACTAGAAAGCACGGACTGTTCAAACATGATAATATGACCATAGTGGCTGGTAAATCTTCACTGCCCCAAGCCCACCTAGTGCTCACTCCCACTCTCTATTCATCCACCTCTCCCTTGGGACCCCTCCTATCTAATCAGTGTGCATACCCAATAGTTGTCCAACATTTTGGTTATCACCTCTTTACAACAATGCCATGTTCATAGTATCAACCAGTGAACGATGGCCAACTGATTAATAATCCATGTGGAAGTAGTGTCAGTAGTTAGACATGATATATAGTTATTAAATAATATTTTATATTCACAAATGTATAATCATTTTGTGGTTGTTGTCCCTTAAAAATAGATTATGATTAATATCATTTCTATTCAAACACACACAGGATTCATTAATGAAATAAGTACAAGAGCACAAGTCATACTAGCCAAAACACAGAATATAAGCCATATGCCAGATTTGGAGAGTGCCATGGAGCTGCCAAAATAGCCTTTAAGAAGCCACTGCTGGGGAAATACTTTTTGCTCCCATTCATTTAATTCTTACATTACCAATTAGCCTTAGCCCACACAAAACTAAAATTATTCACTGAGAAAAGATGCCTTAATTCTTTCAGTTATATTTAAATTTCAGGCATCTTGCTATCACTTTGGTTGGTACCTCCTCTGCTTCCTGTGCTTTCTTCGTCTCTGCCGCCCTCCCTTCTTCCTTTACTCAGTGTTCATGTATGGAGTTAACCAAATGTCCCTGTCATTTGTATGTCAGTAGTCATCTCAAATTTAGCAAGTCCAAAACCCAACTCCTGATCCCACCCCCACCCCAAGCTGTTCCCTGTCTCAGTGAATAACTTTATCATTCTTGGTTTTCAGAGACAATAAATCCTTTGAAGCATCCTTGCTTTCTCTTTCCTCCCCAGGCCATTGTCAACACATCCAAACAATTTACCCTGCAAAGAATTCTAGAAACTGAAAACTTCCTTTACCGTTATCCCTTGTCTGGATTACTGCAAGAGGCTCTTAAGTAGGTTCATAGATACTTACCTCATGCTCCACTATGTACTCTCAAAATATCAGCCTTTGAAGATTTACATGCCTCCATGCCATTTCTCTTCTCATACTCCTCATTTGGCTTCTCGTCTCACTAGGAGGAGGACACAAATCCTCTTTCATGGTCTATGAGGCTCTCTGCTCAGGCTCCTACTAACTTCCTCCCTCTCTACAATGATCTCCTTACTCTTCCTAAAAGTAGCCAAGTACAATCCTTGGCACTTGCTATTTTTTTCTGTATTGGATATTCTGTTCCCAGATAGTACCACTTCCTTCTTATATCTACTCAAATGTCACCTTAAAGATAAGGCCTTTTTTCTCCACCCTACATAAAAGAGCAAGCCTCCACACAGTACACATATCGCCTGCCCAATGCTTTATCTTTTCCTCAACACTTATCACCACCTGAAATATTATATATGTACTTCTTAATGATGTTTTATATTCCTGTCTCTCCAACAGAGTAGAAGCCCTAGGAAAGTAAACAGTTGTTTCTTTTGCTCACTGCTCTATTCCCAGTGCTTAGAACAAAGCCTGTCACATAGTAATCAATCAATCAATATTATTAAATGATTAGGTCAAGTGTCTCCCACATAGTAAACACTTTATTTGGCAGTAGGGATGCAGAGGTTTTAGAAAATGGTCTTTATCTCAGAGTTCTCATTGGTCTCTCTCTCTAGGTCTGGGCTGGGAACAGAGGGAATCATGCCCTCTCCACATGTCCTACTATATATGGGTTAGTTTTCTCAAAATCAATTTACCTACATGTATACTCCCTCAAGTAAGTGGTGCTGAAACTAGATATGGTTCTATTGCAAAAGTGACTGAGTTCTTCAGATAATTTTGAAGTGTGAAAATGGGAAAATAATTGAAGCTGTCCCTTCTTACAAATGTGTTCAGAAAAACTGATTAATTCTAAATCAGCTCAATAATAGTCACTAGCTAATTAGAAGAATCATTCAGAAGATCGAAATAAGTGAAAACTGAATATTTATGCAGGACACGGTTATTTACAAAGTAGATTAAAAGGACAAAAGGAACGTGAATGTTGAATGCTGGCTCTGGATGTGCTTCTTCACAAGGTTCTTTTCTGCAGCCACTGACACTGATTGTGGGCAGTCTCAACTCAAAATACTAGGAGAAGGTTTGTGGGTTAATGGGTTGTACACAACTAGAAAGAACGTGGCCAAAACGCACACGTAGAGGAGGCGACACCAAAAACTTTAATTCACTGTCCAGTATTTGAATCTGTATCAGTCAATCAATCGAGAAGTATGTCTTAATACCCTCCCGTGATGACACATCATTATTTTTAATTAGAATGTTCAGTTTTTTCCTAAACAATAACACCAAATAGGCAATGTCTGAAATGAGCCTATGCAACATAATTATTAATTTGCAAAAGAAATTCTCTTTGCCATTTTTTTCTAAGTGAGGATTTATAAAATTGCTGTTTTACATTGCCAATGAATTCTGCAAATCGAAATAAAATTACTTGAAATGCTAATGTTATTCTGTATTCCTGATTAAGTCAACCAGATTAATTTTGTACTTATTTGCAATTTACAGCAAAATCTGTATTCATTTTTGCCACTCGGTCTACTTGGTACAGTTGCTAAACATTCCTATCAATATTACAGACAAGACAGAGCACCTGATTAATCCAAATACCTAAACATAGTTTGCCTGATCTTAGCTAATTTATCTTGTATTGACAAAATCAAAAGTACTTAAGAAATAAGCATACAAAATGTTACTCACCATCTTGTAAATGTCAACCTTATTAGGAGGCAATACTATGTGTGGAATGCTTGCTTGATTTAAATTTCCCAGCATAATTGAAAATATGTTTTAATAAATCTTACATATTAAAAATAATCTGGTTACAGCAGGACAAGAAAAATTATAGACTCATTTGATAACATTCTCATTTAAATACTTAGCACTATGCTTATATTCAATGATTATATCAAGTAAATCCTCCAAATTAGCAGTAAAAATGTAATTGCCTGAGAAATAATATAATAAAAAGCTGAACAACAAATATATGGAGTCTACATTATAACTCTAGAACAAGTCAATAACAAAATAATTGATAGTGTTTTCCTCTTGATATTTTAAAGTTATCATTTGAAACCATTCATGTTGCGGCTATGTAAATTTACGGCTTGGTATCAAAAAATGCAGTGTTAGAGAGTTCATTCCTTTCTGTCTCTTAAAAGCACAGAATAAAATTGTAAAATCAAATCCTTTATTATTGATGAGTTAAAAAAAAAGACAATCTCCCTGGGAAAACTTAGATTCAATACAATTCCCTGTATTTTCTCTAACTCTGCCCATGTATCTGTTCCTTGATTGTTTCTTCTCATGATGAGAGAGACTTAATTCTCATTAACACTTTGAAAGTAGATTTCATCCTCAGCTTTGGCTGCCTGGCTAATTTAACTTTATAACTGCAGCTTGGATCAATAGCACGTCTCTGAGAACCCTTCATCCAAGCCTCCCAGAGAGAATCACACGTCTTTCTTGGCTCTATAAATGTAAATTATCAAAGTACCAATTACACTATCTTTTTAAATAAGGTGACATATTTCTTCAGTTGACAGTGAGTTCTTTGAAAGTGTGGATCAAGTGTTTCATACTCACTGAAACCACAGAACCTCACACAGTTCCTAATGCTTAGAGGTGATTTAATACATGCTTGTCAGATTTAATGAAATAGAATTGAATTGAGCTTACAAAGCAGAAAATTTGTTTTAATATGCTCCAGAACATTCCTTAATTTCTATTTATTCATCCCAACAGCAGTGTGCCAGAGATTGTGGGTTTACGACAGTGAATGGACATCTTGCAGAATTGAGTGATAAAGTAACAAAATACAAGGAAAACCTCTGTCAGTAAGAACCACTGCCATTCACTCATATATCCATTCACAAAGCGTTTACCAAATACCTAGTATATGCAGGACACTCAGCTTATTTCTGGCAGTACAAAGACATCCCTTCCCTCAAAGACCTTCAAACCTAGTAGGATGTTGCAGTTATGTTACAATGTGCAATCTATAGAAGGAGACTGGGTTTCTTCTACCTAGCAGTTGTTTTCCTGGCACCTCATTTATTACATGAACTCTAGTACAAAGTCATACCAGGATGTTAAGTTAATGGGGACAACACATTAATAGGGACTTTCAACACTAAACATAAATGTGTAGACTGGATGGGGATGCTGACAATTCCCAGTAAAACTCATGCTTTCAATGACCATTGTCTTGCCTCACATAAGTGGTTTCTCCCAGATAACCCTGATTAGCCTATGCTGTCTCTTCTGTTCCTGAATCAGAGCCTCCTCAATCAGTCCTCTGGTCTCCAGGACCCGGGTGCCAGACAGTCCCTTCTCAACGTGAAGCTCTTTCTGGCCCTCTAGTTAGCCCTTACAGAATGGGGAGGGACAGTGCCCTCAGATTAGCCCCTCCCTCTCTCCAATGACTCATTACCTTCCTGCCAGACACATGGCCTCTGATGCTCTGAGACTTGGAGCAGGCATCACGGTCACTGTTTGGAAACAGTTTTGCTACAGAGGTCTTCAGTGTGAGTAACCGTACACTCACCACTTCTATCCTCTCTCTCTACATCCATGTGTCTGATCACTTGCTTTTCTCTTTTTTAAGGAACAGTTATCGACAGAAAAGTGAGCAGAACAAGATGTGACCTCTGCTTTTATGAAGTTTGCATTCCCCGAACAGGGAGTGCATATTAGGTCTATCTGCCTTTGTTCATGCTGTTTTCTCTCTTCCCCTTATGGTTTTCAAAAGGCTAAACATGTGTGCCCACTACTATTAAAAGTGTTTGTGCATGTGTGTGTTTGACACTATACCAGCCTTCCAAACACACACACACAGACACACACACACACACACACACACAGACATCCTCCTAATACAGTAACTATTCTCTTTTTCTATCAAAAATCTGTTTGCTGTAACGTAGATCACATTTTCTATCTTTCTTTACCATCTACAAGATGTAACACAGTATCTAGAACATAGCAATTCTTCAATGAGCACCTGATGAGTGATTTATAAATAAATAAATGAACAAATGATGAACCCAAGTTTGCAACCATCCACTTACATGGGAGCAATTAAATTTTTTTTAGAAATGTAATCGTGTGTGATAGATTACTATTTCCAAATATTGACTGTCTCTGCATGTCTGACAATTATACTCCCCCGGCACCTTGACATCAGGCTAAGCCACATGACTTGCTTTGGTCAATAAAATGGAGCAGAAGTGATATTACCCACTGTTGAGCAGGAATGTTACTAACAGTGCATGGTTCCGCCATCTGTTTTTTCTCTGTGCTCCACATCAGCATGTCCCAGATGCAGGCTTTGTCTGCAGTCTGACTCTAGGGTACAGAGGACATGGAACAGTACCTCAGCTAAATTCACAGATAACATGTATAGAGGACAAGAAGTGAACTTTTGCTGTTTAAGCCATTGAGATTCGGGCGTTGTTTTTACCACAGTATAATTAAGTCTAAGCTAAATGATTAATAGAATATCAGGGACTTGTTTATTTGATGCAGGAATTATCCAGATCTCCTAACAGTCTGAGAGCCTGAAATCATTTAAAGGAAGAACATATCATCATTCCCTGAGAAGAAATTGGGCACCACACATTAGTCACTCTTACATTTATAATTCTTACACCACATTGAGGTAGGAGCTATCATATTTTATAGATGAGAAAGCAGGCAAAATTAATAATAGCGATTACATTTGTTGAGCTTTTACTGTGTTCCTGCTCTATATAATGGTTTAATTTTTACAATTACTCTAAAGGCGGCAACTTACATAAATATAGAAACCTATTCCTTGGCTTTTCATTCTGTATGTGTGTGTGAGGGGCGTGTGTGTGTGTGTGTGTGTGTGAGATGTGTGTATGTGCAGGCAGGGTGAGGGTAAGTTATTGTGGGGGAGGCGTACAACCATGGCTGCTTGTACCCATAGCATCTATGGTTTGGGGAGTGTCTCAAATTCTTGTTCTGTAAGAGACTTTCTTATTTGTAAAATGAGTAATAATGCTTCCTACATCATAACACAATTGTGAAAATAGATACCAAATACTACATGTGAAAACCTTTTGAAGATAGAATTTCTTCTATATATCTTAGATTCCCCTGTTATTATTAACATGGGAGAAGGAACATCTCATTTCTTATTTTTCCTAATGAGTCAGCAGAGCGTAAACAGAAGAGGGCAAACATTTTTACACACACATGTCCCTGATGGAGTAAAAGAGAAAAGTAAATATAATTTAAATCTAAAACTAGTTCCAAGTGCCCATAATTTCCCAATATCAAATAGATAGGAAAAGATGATTCATGAACTCTTTTCTTATTAAATGAAAAAAGGGAAATCAGAAAGCAAATAAAAATGGCATTGAATAGCATGCTAGCTGAAGGAAATCTCACTTGGAATTACCAATGTGCAGAACTAGAAAGCATCTTAGAGATTCACAAACCAATGTCATCATTTTACAGTGTGGAAAACTGAGGCACGAAGAGAGGCAAGTTTCTTGCCTAAGATCATTCTAGTAATTAGTTCACCTAAGACAGTTTAACAGACATCAGAGTTTGGCTGAGCTGAAGTTTTGCCCTCACATAAAATCGTGTTAAAGTAAATTTCATGTTTCTGTCCCTGATTGTAATGCAGGTAGTGCTTAGAACTTATCTGGGTTCTGTACTACTTGAAATCTACACCTTCCAGTTCATATCTTTTATTTATTTTAACACTTGTCCAGTTACATTCTAATTTATTCCATCATTCAGGGAACTGAATTCTGATAAGCAAATGGTATCATATCAGGAGGCAAAAGGAATCCTTAGGAGAATAATGTCCTTGTGTTTACTTTTTATAAGCCTGTCTTTCAAATCTTGATTACATTAGATTAATGGTCTAACTTTAGAGCTTAGAGGACAAAATCATTATATGACAACACAGCTAATAGGCCACCTAAACAGAAAGCTAAAGTTTTAATGAGCATTAAGCAGATTCCTCTGAGTTAGGATCTATGAAAAGGATTCATGAGTGTTTTAAGTGAACAATGCTTGCATTGATTAAAGTAAAGCATCAGGTGCTTGATTCCCTCTGAATTTTATAAGGCACTTCAAGCAACAAACAGAAACATTGACTCCAGCTAAAGAATACCACTATTTGCAAAAGTCCAAACATTGTTAATAGACATCTCTTTAGGATAATAATTTAATAACGATAATAACGCACCGGTGGAACAAGTGGGCATTTATTAACACTTTAGTGTAAATTCAGCTGCTCTGTTAAAATGCTAATAAAACCTCAAAAATTGGCTCTTTAAAGGGAACTAAGCACAAGGCCTTTTAGGAAAGGCAGATCTGGATCAGATACCAGAGTGGAGGCTCCCACAGAAAAACAGCAAATGCCAGGACATAGGAAAGGAGCCCAAAGGAAAAGTTGGGTGGGGGCCAAGGACAAGCTTCAAAAATTTGCCTAATCCCTGTCTACGTAAGGAAAGTTTTGCCGTAAGTTAACCACAAAATATTCAAGTACGTATTCTACAGTTTTGCCTTCAAAGTAAGAAATAGCCAAAGAAAGAAATTTCTAAGTCCTATCATTTCAAGAACCAAGAAAAAGCCCCAAATTATGCAAAAATTTTAAAAAATGGGAATCTAGGACTATTTAGGAGCTTTCATTGTTGGATATAGGATCACTCATTCTTTTACAAATATTTATTACTATTACTCTAAAATTACTCTGTTAAAATATAAAACATCCATGGTCATACTCTCAAGGTAAAATGTACTCCAATACTGCATACTCCAATATAAAATGATAATGAGTCAAGTACTTGATGAAAGCCATAAGGAATGCTTTGTGAGTTCAGAGGAGAAAGAGAAACTTTCATATGGATAAATCAAGAGTACTTCATGACAACAAAGAAGGCATCAAAGAGGCACTAGGGTGTATTTTTTAAGAATACAGTTTCTGGAAACAGCCACTGTAGGTCAGATACTGGCTCTGTTACTTACTAGTTGTTCACTCTTAGGCAAGTTGAATTGGTTAATACCTGACAAGCCCTTAGAATAGTGCTGAAAATTTTTCTATTTCATTGGGGTAAACTTCCAGCAGTCTGAGATGGTGATGTGGGTTACAGAAAAAAAGGGGAGAATGATTAGTGAGAGCAAGCTACGTGAAAATGCCCCAAACAGAGTCATAAAATAGAACCAAGCAGGAGAAGAAGCTGAGAAGCCAGGCCAGGCTGGGATCTCTGAACCCCTGTCGCATTTATCTGCTTCTCTTTCATGGGACAGATCACTTCTTACATCACACCAGTTTATTGACATGTCATGGCCCCTACATGACTGACACCTGGGAAAAAGTGGTTAAATTCTCGTTGAATGCATGGATGGATGCTTGTCAAATAACACAATAAAACCCCCAGCCATGGCTTTGCACAGCCTCTGAAGCTGAGGCCTGGACTCTCTATTAAGTTGTGTGTCCTACTTTTCTTATATGTTCATCTTCTTTATTGCACTGTTTCTTTCTCCCTGCTTGTTGTTCTCCTACGCCATAGTCAATTCCTTTCTTTGCCTTCTTCCAAGTCTATTCTTATGCGTGAATACTCTCTCTTTCTTGCTAGATTATGAGCTTGGGTGAAACCCATTTTCCCCAGCATTCTCTCACAACCACATTTCATGATCATCTTCCATCAGTCATATCTCTCCAGCATGAATTTCTATGTGACAGGAGCACATACAGACTGATCTATATTATTTTTTGTGACTCACATGATCCATGTACCTGTAATTGGCCTTCTTGAAGGGTTATGTGTGAATTTTCTTTCAATGGCTCTCTAGTACAGACGCTAGGACAGCTTGGTTCCGTTAAAGAGAACCACACCCAAAATGGCGTCACTTGTGCTAAAGCCCATAACATAAACCTAGATTTAATACCTGACCTAATTGCAGTTTCAACCTCTCCCAGAAATGTAATTGTAATCAACCAGTCTAGAATTTTCTGGGCAGTATTAATGAGGTAATCCGGTAACCTGTCAATGAGCCCTCCCCATCTCCCAGAGGAAGAAGAGACAATTTGCATGATAAAACCCTTGCCATTCCTTTCTATCCAAAGAGAAGATGTCCTGACCCAAAATAATCCTTTCTTTTCTTTTCTTTCGCTAATAACTTCCTTGCCCCACCTTTCTATAAAAACCTTCTATTTTGTATAACTCCTCAGAGTATCTCTTTGCTTGCTAGAGGAGATGCTGCCTGATTCATGAATTTGCTTAATAAAGCCAATTAGATCTTCAAATTTACTTGGTTGAATTTTGTTTTTTAACAGTTCAAAGAGATAAATGTGAAATATCTAATTATCTGTTTCCTCAGTAATCCTGCTGGATACTACATAGACAGGCCAATAACAACATTTTAGGATCTAATTTCAAATTTCAGTAGCAGCTCAATATATAAGACCTGTAAGGGGAAACTGATGTTTTGTTGTCCTCAATGTTGATTCAAATGACATCCATACCATTGAGCATATACCGCAGCCAGAGATTTCAAGAGGACAGATTTGAATTCAGACACCACAGTTCCTGCTCCCAAAACGACAACCAGAGGAGTTCACTGCATTGTGCCAGGGGCCAGGAAGCCCTAGGACAGAGAGTTGTCTTTCCGAATGCCAGAGTTGGGGGAAACTATTATTTCTTTTATTAAAATCAAAAGATATTTATTATAGTGTCTAGTGCAAAATGTATATAATTTTAAAAATTTAACCTGAGACAAAGTCTTTAGATTCTAGCAGCTGTTTCAGGCAACTACCCCATGTGCTGTGGAGTCATCTGTTCCTGTTCGATAAGGGAAAAAAAAAGAGTTGAGAAGAACCCCGTAGAGATGTCTCTATCACATAGAGAATGCATTGAGTCTCCAGTTGGACAACTTCCCATTATGACACTGGTACCATCAGGAGTTGCCTTGAGGCTGCCTGAAAGAAAATTGCTTTCTCTAAAGAGAATATCTGAAGGAGCACCTTCAAGATAAAAATCTACTGTGTCCTGCCTTGCCATTGTAATTAGTCAAACTGTTTTGTTTAATTAGAGTAAACGTGTTTGGAATATTATAATTACTTGTTAGTGAGAAAAATATTTGCTCTAATTAGATATTCATTAGAAATTTAAAAATCACTTAATATTAGCAATTAAAGCTGGAACTGTACTTTGAAACTGAATTTTCCATGTCAGAAAACTAAACAGCCCAACACTCACTGGTTCTGAATTTAGCTTAACTGGCTACAGTTCTGGGGGGCGCAGAAGGAGAGAGAAAGTAGCAGAGATATTGGAAAACTTGTGGTGGGGTCATCAAGATCTAGAACAGTCAATCCCCTTGGAAGTCACCAATGCAGAGGGCTGGGCAGACATCTGGTGAACCATTTATTTAGAGCAGAACATAGAGAAAGGAGGGCAGGGAGGAAGAGAGAGGGAGGAGAGGAAGAGAGCATCAGTAATTCATCCAACAAATGACTGGACCCTTTCAATGTGCAGAACAACTTGTGTTCATGCAGGGAGCAGACTTAAGAGGAAATCCAGTGTTAGTTCAAAATAACAGCAAAAAACCTGACAGTTAAAGCTTGAAAAAAATCATGGTACAAAACTAAATCACATTAGGCAAAATATGATAAAATGTCACATAAATGATAGAGACTATGAGGCTTAAAACTATTCAAAAGTTCAGCAGTCCCTCAGGCAGGAATTAATCAGGCAACTTTGTCAAATGGGTGAGGTGTTTTTTTGCTTATTTATTTGACTGAGAGAAGGGAAGGACACTGAGTTCCAAAGTAAAAATACAGGGTCATAGATATAATGGATTTTTAAAGCATGTATTTTGGTTTGCATTAAGAATGCAATTATTTAAAATTTTGGTCAGATGGCTTCTTGCCACACTGTTTGAAAAAAACTATTTCAATTTTCTTTGAAGTGCCACTGAAGATATTTTCCTAGATCAAACAAAACAGCAAAGTGTAAAGTAAAATACAGTTGTATTTGGTCATGGGCTGACTCAAATCACCAATTAAGGACTTCAACTTCCCTATTCATTTTTTTCCCCTTCTTTTCCATAAAAGTTTCCAAAATTGTGTGTTTCAATCACTGTAATGAAGTCAGCATATTTTAGTTTTCTTTTAAAGCTATTCCAAGCTTCAGTGACAAGTTCCACTCAACAAACACTATGTGTTTTTTCACTTGAGACAGATGTCACATCTTTCATATACAGGGAACTATTGTTCTATTTTCTAATTCATCCATCTCCATGTCATAAATCTTGGCAAAGGAAGGCTGTGTCTACATGTACTACTAATTTGATTGTTTTGACTAAACTGAGGGGCTAATACCTGCTTGCTGATAACTTAGTTAAATAACTAGCTGTCAAAATGCTCATGCTGGCTAGGTGTTAAAGCACAGCAAGAGTGACTGAGAAAGGCTGTATTTTACTGATGGATAAGGATGCCAATGACAGAACCATGAGTTCTATACAAAGGCTAGTCCTTCCCTGGAGGCACTAGCTTAGGCACCACTTATTCCATGATACAAGTTTTTATAATTTGCCTCGGTTTTGGAAAATTACATTGCCCACACACTCACTTGTTTACTCCTTTAATTAACACTTTCTCATCCCCCTCCATATTTCAGATTCTGTGCCTTCTTCAAGAGACTCACAATTAATTGGCAAGAGAGACTGGCTTCTTCTTCTCAGCCCCCATCACAGTCTATACCTCCTCTGCTCATCCCTGAAATGCCTGGCGCTCTCAGGATGCCCTCTTCAGTCTTCTTTATCATTATTTTAAAGTTTATAGAACTATAGAAACCGAAAGAAATTTGACAACTATCATTATATTCTTGATACAACATCAACAACTGTAACACGACAGAAATTGATGACTATGGACTTAAACTTGATCGTGTGTGTGCATGTGTTTGTGGAATGCACACACATCCCAAATCTAGCTTAACAGAAGGACAGACCCTGGTGACATTATCACTTTTTAAAATCAGGAACAAGGCATGGATGCATACTCTCTCCTAACTTCTACAATTATTAACTTTTAACAGGAGGCATTAGCCAATGTATCAGACAAGCAAAAGACATTAGAGAGTTAAAAGTGATAAGAAGATGTTAAAACACACACACACACACACACACACACTATATATGGATGATATGATTGTATAACAGGAAAACCCTAGAGAGACTACAAGAAAAAAAGAAAAGAAAAACTCTAAAAACAGTAAATTAGTTCAGTGAGATAGCAGAATATAGAATTAATATTCAAAGGTCAATAGCCCTCATATATACAGACAACTAATAAGACATAATGGAAGAGAAGCCTTCACTTTTAACAGCAGAAAATAACAAGCCTAGGAATAAATACAAGAGGAAATGTGCAAAAAACAACCATATTCAGAAACTTAAAAAAAAAAAAACAATGACAGAAAAGTAGGCTTGATGAACAGAAGTATATATTATGTTTTTAATAGAATGACTCAGTCTCATTAAAATGTCAATTCTCCCTAAGTTATTGACATTAAGTCAGTGAAAATACTAAGATTTATTTCCAGAATTAGATAAGCTAATTCTAAATCTTATATAAAACATGAACAAGTAAATATGGCCATAACACTGAAAGTTAAGAGGCAATAAGCAGATATTAAATATACTATAAAGACTCAATAATTTTAAAATGTAGTACTGGCAAATGAATAGAAAATCAAAATAAAGAAATGGGATACAGAGTCCAGAAATAGACCCAAATATTTACGGAAATTTTATATGTAATATACAAGATATCTCAAGCCAAAAAAGAATATTTTTGACTATATATAAACAAACAACTTTATGCATGGTCCCCCAAACACGTATAAAGGCAGACGACAAGCTGGGAAAACATTTTTCTTTTATTCAGAGCAACATTTTTACAATAGCAAAAATCAGAAATCATCCACGTGATCAATCAAGGCTGGTTAGATTCAGCTGTATCCATACAGTGAAATCCTAAGCAGTTGGAAATTAATGAACCTATACAGGTAGATCTCCAGAAGATATTATTAACTGAACAAAGTAAGGGTAAGAGGAATGTGCATATTTTGCTACCTTTTGAGTAAGCAAGAAGAGTATACACATATCTGTTTATATTTGCATAAGAAATACTGGAAAGCTATACTATGGTCTTATTGCTGGGGTTTGCACATGCTAACCCTCTGTCTAGAAGAGTTTTTCCTCTTTTGTCTCCAGATCATTCCTACTCATCCTTCAGGTCTCCCTCACTATGTATGTTTCTCTAGAAAATTTTATAATCTCTGTGGCCCAATAACTTGTTGGAACTCTTCCAGTGTGCTCATTTCTACTCAAGCTTAGTTTACCTTTATCAAAGAATACTACAATTGTCTGTTTATTTGATTATCTCTTAAGTACCTTGAATAAATTACTATAGTTTGGTCGCTGTTATATTTCTTCCACCTAGCAAAGTGCATGAACAAAAGAGTGAATAAATTCAATTAAAGAATTGCCACTCTATTAATGATACAATATAAATTAAGTGTGATCATAGGAAAGGCTACATCCTAGCATTCTCATGGGAGGCAGAGAAGGAATCCAGGAAGGTTTTGCTTCAAGATATCTTTTCCCTTTACATCCTATCTCATTCTTTCCTAATGATTAACTATATACGTGCTTTTGCTTTTTATCTTCTTTAAAGAGACAAGTCTTATTAAAGAGATAAGAGTTGAGTGGATGTTTGGGAAAAGTATTTTAAGTCTGTCATGAACTTTTGCGTATAAAAGGTCTTTACCTCTTTCTAAATAATAAAATATAGTGTACTGTTTAATGTGAGAAAGTAATGATCATTGATCAAGCACACGCTATGTTCCAGGAAGTTTGCCAGGGTCTTTTGCATAAGTTGTCTCTCCAAATAAGAAGGCAGTAAGCCATAGTGAAAAGAGAAATGGTTTTCTAGTCAGAGTGGTAAACTGGTTGACAAGTGAAGAATATGTACCTTTTCATCCTTAAGTAGACACATCACCAGTCTGGTTTATTTCAGAGGAAGTAAGTGTTACTGCTCCTTCATTTGATTTTTCTACAACTTTGAGTATGTCCTGTTGCTGCAAAATCCCAGTAGCCACAAGATGGGAAAAATAGAGTTATTGGGAATGAAAATCAATTTAATATTTAATATTATCTGATTTTCTTCTTTTGACATGTCAGAGATCCAGGGAAGTTTTGAAAGCTGAAGACATGGTGTTCTGGGGGGCTAGACCAGTCCCCCAAGGCATCATTCAGAAATTTGTAGAAATGGGTCCTCAGAAAAATGATCAGACCAGTGTTCCCAGGTTAGTGGTAGTGATGTAAATGGGCACATTATTGTGTGATCATGTCTAATCCTGTCCCACTTTAAAACAAACAAATAAATAAATAACATAAAAACTCTTCCTTTTACACCATATCCCTTTAAGATACCACTGTTCAAGCCGTTGGTTAAATGCTCTCACACAGTTTGTTCTAGTAGTACCCCACTATATTTTCAGGTTTGTAAAACTGTTTTTAAAATGTCTTTTATCCAGGGGCTGGCCCAGTGGCGTAGCAGTTAAGTGCACGCGCTCCGCTGCTGGCTGGCAGCCCGGGTTCTTATCCCGGGCGCACACTGTTGCACCGTTTGTCAGGTCATGCTGTGGCAGCGTCCCACATAAAGTGGAGGAAGATGGGCACAGATGTTAGCCCACGGCCAGTCTTCCTCAGCAAAAAGAGGAGGATTGGCATGGATGTTAGCTCAGGGCTGATCTTCCTCACAAAAAAAAAATATCTTTTATCCAATTGTTTCTGGTAGTCTTCAGCAGGAGGTTTGCTTTTAATAACACAGCCCATAGATAGCTGTGCTAGTATGGCTGGAACACAGTGCTACTCATGACTGTCAGATTCAGTTCTTCCTTCATTCAAGGAAAAAAAGTTCTCATTTTATGTCTTTGAATACAGATTTGTTCCATTTATTGAGATCTTTAATTCAGTGACACTAATTATAGACGCTAATTATAGCCTTTGTCCTCCATATCACTTATGGTCTCCCTCAATGTTTTCATCTCACTGATTTTGCTTGCTTTCAAAGTTGACATCTACTTTTCAACCAGGTCTATTCTACCAGAGTAATGATATTGTTTGGATCCTCAGGATGCTTCCTTAGCCCTCTATTTTCTCTTCATTCTCTGTCATTTCATTTTTGAGTTCTGTTTTATTCACCCATGTCCTTATTAAATTATTTTAGATTAGAGTTTCCCACCATTGGCATTATTGATGTTGTGGGCACAGTAATTGTTGTGGGTGAGAGGCTGTCTTGTGCATTACAAGATGTTTAGCAGCATCTCTGGCCTATAGCTACTAGATACAAGGAGCAACCTTCCTTCCAATTGTAGCAACCAAAATTGTCTCTAGACATTGATAAATGTCCTGTGGGGCCAAAAACACTTTGAAAAAATTATTTCTTCTTACTGTCTTCACTCTTCATCTATCTTTTCCATAATGTGGGATTTTTTTTCCCTCTTTACCTTTGTTGTTTGGTTTTCCTACACTCCATGTGTTGTTGTTGCTGTTCATTTGATTTTGTGAAGTTGCTCCTGCTTAATATGACTTGAGTCCTTTTACACTTCATCTGAGACCTGTTTTTCTTAACAATGAGCTAAACCTTGAGAAATCTGAAGACTATGGATATTGACTAAAGATGGCATAGCAGAAAGATAAGGGGCTGGATTGGGACCAAAATTCACTCCACAAACAACAGTGAAAAGGATGAACTTGATGTGAGGCATGTGGGAAAGATCCAGCCTGGATGCAATTCAACAGGGACTCTTCCTGGAAGGGCCACCTGGGGATTGGGAGAAAGATCAATGGGGCCACCTCAGAAGGGGCTGGGCAGGGGTTGGGGAGCAGAATCATTGTGTGGTCCTCTAGAAAAAGTCATCATCCATATCTCAGGACTCACAACTGGAATTTTTCAGTGTGGAATCACTGAGAAAGCCACAGAAGTGTCTGGTGAGAGGAAAGCCAGCTCCAGACAACCACATAGCTGAGAGTACCAGCAACTGTTGTGGCAGAACCAGCCACAAAGACTGTATTCTTCCCTTTAGTCCCTTCTCACCTCCCTGAGGAGTCAGATAGGAACTACATACAAGGTGACAGGCACAGAAAGTAGAAGTAGAATTTAACTCCAGGTCAGTGTCAAATATGGGCTTACAAAGAAACCCTTAATAACTCCCCACAAATCTCCATACATCCACTTCCAAGTCTCTCCTCTGATATGTGGCCATGGTATTCATCTATGGCTCCTTCTTAAGGAGATAGAAGAATAATAAAAAACATAGGAAGACTCCTAAAATTTCAAGAAAATATGTGGACACTTTGTCTGTTGCACAATGGAGTTACTCAGTTGCACACCTGTCTCCCCAAGGTGAAGGTGAGCCTTGTGAGGGCAGGACCAGCATCCTATTCATCTCTGAATTTCAGCACCTACCAGATGGTTTGGCACATGGTAAACACTAACTTCGTACTGAATTAAATTTCCTTAAAGTAAGTTCTCTGCCTAAACTGAGGTATGCACTCTCTATCTCTCCCTTGCAGAAGTGCTGAATGTGTTCAGCATTTTGAAAGAAAGGAGACACCACATTTGAATGATCTGAAACCCCTACAGCACCACCAAAAATTTTACCAAAAGGCAAAAAGGAAGAATGAGATCCATGTCACATAGCAGCCAGCAATAGTTTCCCTGGCCTGTATTTGAGACATTTGGTCTCTTTGAAGGAAACATCAAACTTTATCTTAAGTTAAATTTTGTTCCAAATGGAAGAGAAATTCCAATTTCAAAAATGAGTTGAGTTAGAGTTCAATCCCCAAAGAGTAAAGGAAAAAGAAGATAGAAATTCTCTGAAGCACTCTACATGAGACGATTTTTCGTCTCAGATTTCTCAATTCATTTCTCACAGCACAATTTCAGAGTGGAACAGGGATTTGTCTAGCTTCCCCTTCCCCTTGAATTATCCGGGAATTACCCTTTGCAATCTCTACTCTGGGCCTTGAACTCATCAGAGTTCCGAAGCTGCTACGAGTCATTCACTCCGTTATCTCCTGGCAAAAATAAAACAGCTCAGGCGCCCAGCAGCTGTTATCAATTCTGACTGCTGAGGCTGCACAGCTAGAGGAAAAGAGAGCCTGCTCTCTGGTAGAGACAAATAAATGGTTTCACCCGAGAGGCCTCTTGCATAGTTTTCAGAGAGAACTACCAATAGGGGGGTGATTTGCAAAGGTCAGAAATGTACTTCCTGTCCTCAATTCTCTCACTGCCAGCCTTGCAGGCTGCATTCTTAGGGGAGAGCCCAGGCTGGGTGATGAGCAGGGCCTTGTTCTTTTGCTGGGCTCTGCCCTTTATTAGCTGTGTAACCTCAGGCAAATTCCTTAAACCTTGAACATGTGTTTTTTCAACTGTAAAATGGAAGCAATTTATACCTATTTCAAATGGGTTGTGAAAACTAAATCAGGCAGTATTGTGAGAACCTGCCCCGGAGAAGCGCTCCCTCAGCCCAGAGTGTCTCCCTCTGACAATACCCCTAGGCTTTCATGAGTGATAGTTTGCTTAGATCACCATCAATGCAGTTTTTAGACTCTTCATTTACAATTCACATTTTTCTAGATGGAAGACCACACGAGGTTAGGGGCATCCAAATGTTTTCAGCTGTACCTCATATTCACAAATCTGTATGTAGAGAAACTTTTTACTAGTACCTGGTGAATTCAGAGAGTCTGTATTTTCATGTACAGTATACCATTCAAATGATGAATGTGAGCCAAGGGCATCTGATTTCATAATAAGAAATATTTTTCTTTTATCAATGGGTGAAGGGGGTCAAAAAGTACACAATTCCAGTAATAATATAAATATGTCATAGGATGTAATGTACAGCATGGTGACTGTAGTTAATAATACTGTATTGTATATTTGAAATTTGCTAAGAGAGTAAATCTCATCTCAAGAAAGAAAAATGTTGAAACTATGTATGGTGACGGATGTTAACTAGACTTACTGTGGTGATCATTTGACAATGTATACAAATATCAAATCATTATGTTGTACACTTGAAACTAATATAATGTTATATGTCAATTATATCTTAATTAAAAAAATCCCTTACAGTGCACTTTAATGAAACCTAAGCTCTTTATCATGGCCTTCAAGACTGTACCCAGATCCAGCTGATCCTGCCCACCATCCTATTCTGTCACACTTGACAATATAGGAACTTAGCATTTGTGGTGCCCTATTTCTAGAGTGCTTTTTCTCCAGATATTCACATAACTGCCTTTTTCTCAGCACTTAATATCCATTTCAAATACCCACTCCTTGATGACACATTTTCAAACCACCCAACACAAGCTAACCCTGTCACTTGATCAGGGTTTATTTGCATCACAGCTCTTGTGATTATCTGATATTTTCTTGCCATTTTATTTATTTACTTATAGTCTACTGTTTCTTCCACTTTTATAAAAATAGGCACACTATAAGTAACAATGTGCATGGTGAGTTTTAAAAAAAAAAGTTAGATATTTTATCATTGTCTTCAAAATGCCATGAATTTATAAAATCATAAAACCTATGGAAATATGTTTGCTAAACTTACATTTTGGGGATGCCAAATTTTTGAAGTACAGTTATGGTAAAATGGTAACAAAACTAACAGGCCTACTGAGCCAGCCCCGGTGGCCTAGTGATTAAGTTTGGCGCACTCCACTTCAGTGGCCTGCGATCTGTTCCCTGGCACAGACCTACACCACTCATCTGTCAGTGGCTGTGCTGTGATGGTGGCTCACATACAAAATAGCGAAAGATGGGCAACAGATGTTAGCTCAGGGTGAATCAGCAAAATAAAATAAAATAATGGGCCTACTAATTTTAAAATAATACAATCAGCTCTTTCTAATTCTCTTCGTAGATATGATACAATAACAATAGGGAGAAAGAAAAGCAGAAAGTCACTTTTTCATGAAACTAGAAGCCATGAGGTATGTAACATAATGGAGGACAAAATGAAGAGTGCTGTCATGGCTGCCCAGCTGAAACAAAGTCTGGGGACACGTGTTTACAATGCCAATGGACACACTGAGGACCAACTCTTACAAGCTTATTCTGAGAAAATGGGAATGAAAGTGAAAGCCTCCACAGAACCTGTCTGGCACCAGGAACAAGCACAAGAGGAGGGAACACAGGCGGCAGTGTACAACCAAGCCGTACTACTAAGAGGTAGCCTTTGGGTAAGGGGCACCGTGGGGAGTGAGAAACACAGGGAATTATGAAGAGACCTAGAGCTGCCCCGCTCGGTTAACTAAGGGCTCACGCACACAGACAACTCAAGTCTACCAGGCTGGACCTCGGCCATGGATTTCATGTGTACCTCCTGCAAATGGGTTCTGAATATCTCACCTGATTCAAGATGAATAATAATAATAAAAATAAGCACTGGATCTATAAAAACATATTACAATTTACACACACACACACATATACATTTGCTGGAAAAAAATGCTGCCATGGAGTGGATGACAGCTGTTGCCATTACTAAAAAGTAAAAGGGAAAAAAAACTTTAATGAATTAACATTCTTAGAAAAAACAAGAACTCAAAGCTGACGAACAACATTTGAGGAGAAACATTGTGAAACAAAAGCAGGACATGAGTAGCAAAACTAAGGAAAAAAAATCAGAAAAGTGAAGTGAAAAAAAATACAAACATAAAGATAATTTTGGAAGTAGTATATAAGGGAAGAATGACTATTACAGAAAAACAAAGTCTGCTCCACGGAGCACAGGACTAAGGAAAATAAGCAAAAGGATAAATAAGTTGAAAAGAATTGAAATGATCGTATAATTTGGAACTGAAATGATAATAACAGCTGTAGAAGACAGATTCGTATAATAGTTTTTTCTGAAAAAAAAATAGTAGTCTCTGAAGAGGACAAAAGAAACCAAAATAAATGAAAGTGTAATTTGATATTTCCCAGATATAAAAGAAAACTTGCTTTTAAATATTAAGGAGCACATTGAGTCCAGGGGGAGAACTGACACATAATGATTAACCCTGAAACCTACCCTAATAAAGTTAGTGAGCAGTAACTTAAATAAAGAATCTTTTAAGCTAGCATTTCTACTGCTAGAAAACAGTAGAGTAATGTCTAAATTCATAAATGAACAAAAATGTCCCCCAAATTTTATACCAGGCATAAAACAGTTTAAGAATTTAAGCAATAGACACACATTGTTTCTAATTTCCAAGAACAGAATAAAGATGTCCAGTGAGCCCTTCTTAAGGGAACTATGGTGGAATGAACTTGAACCAAACAAGAGATGGTTGGAGAAACCACAGTGAAGGGTTAGTGCTGAGCATTGATTCCATTTAACTATAGAAAAAAGACTAAAACCAATTTGGTACTATGACTTCAATACAAAATTTGAAGATTATAAATTCTGGTGCTGTAGAAATCATATAACTAACAGGAATAAGATGAGGGAGAGAAGGTGTGAGGTAGTGTAAGTATGAGATTTCCTCGTATTTTATAGAGGGGGGAAAATAAACTTACTTGAAGGAGACCAAATATTTGAGGATATTTAAAGGCATAAACCTAAACACAAATACACACACAATATAATCATCTAAAATTTGGAGAAGAAAAGAGTGAGTGATAGAAGCAGACAAAGTAGAAACATATTTTTTCTATTATCTATTGAAAGGAAATATTGGAAAATGTTTAAAAAGAAAGACAAATGCAATATATATAATCTCATTGTTACAAAGGTAGCAACTAGTTAAAAAACATAAGAAGAAACAAACACAACAACCTTAGCAAAGCAATCACAGACAGCATAGTGGAGGATACAACAAAACAAAATAAATGCTCTAAAATTAGCAAAAACTGCATTAAATAATATAATGGTATCAAAATCAAAACTATCTGCCAACCAATAAAGAAAAAGAGCTAAAAATGTCAATAAAAAGCAAAAAAAAAAAAAAGATTGGATCACAAAATCAAAATTCAAATATTCTTTATATAATGGAGGACAAAGTGACTAAGAAAGATTGAAAACAAAGTGACAGGAAAAGTTTTTTGGCAAAGTCAAACAAAAGGAAGAAAACAAAGGCCATTATCTCAACATCAAAAAGTTATATCAGGACAGAAAGTATTAAATGAGATAAAGAAAGACAATATAAAAAGCAACAGCGGGTAATCTAAAGTGAATATCAAACAATATTTTAATGTCAGTGACACAGTAACATAACATCAACAGGAACGAGTACGGCAACACGAAACGCAAGCAGAAATAGAAAGCTTTTCTTAGAAAACTTAATTCATCTTTCACAGCATATGAGTGGTTTAGTGTAAAACAACAACAAAACGTAAAAAGAAAATGAATTAATTAAGCACTTATATTTCTAAATAAATTAATTAACAATGCACAAATAACTATATACATGTCATCCTCTATGACTAAAATCAGAGAATATATATTCTCTTCATGAACCTATGGAACATTTGCAAACAGAAAAGCTCTGTAAATAAATAAGTAAAATAATTACAGAAACCAGTTTCTGATCACATTGCAGTGAAACACAAATCTAAAAAAACAAAAGTAAAAATTAATTTGACCTGGAAATTAAACAAACTAACCAATCAACAAACAAAAACTCTTTTGTAAACAACTTTTTGTCAAAGAGAAAATCACAACTGAAATTACCAAAAATGTAGAAAGCAATGAGTATGAAATAATATATATCAAAATCAATGGGACATAAAGAGTATTCAAAGGAAGAATCTTAGCCTTGAATATTTAGTAAATAGGAAAAAATGCAAATAATGAACTAGTACCCATACTCAAAAATATCAGAATAAGGAAAATAGAAATTTACAAACTTGAAGGAGGTAATAAAGATAAATAATAAATTAATGAAATAGAAAAGACAAAAATAGAAGGAAAAATAGATAAGGAAAATCCTTGAAAAACGAACCATTGTTTACTCTAACTAAAGTTAAAGGAAAAACAAAGCAAAAAAAAAACACCCCAAACAAATTGAGATGAAATTAATATGACAGAGAAGAAAATGTAGGATTCACAAGATATCCAACTCTATGACAATAAATTAAAAAGGATCAAATGTGTGGTCATGGAATATCTAACCTACCGAAACTTACTATAGAGGAGACACAGAACATAAAGACATAGAAAATCAAAGTCAATTAAAAACAATTAAGATACAGAGAAAGTTGTTAAAAGATGCCTCCATCAAAGAACTAAATAAGACAAACAAAAAACAGGCCAGATGTTTCACAGAGGATTTTTACTAAACCTTTAAGGAACTATAAAATAACAACCAAACAAAAGCCTCTAATTTATTTATACTCTTCCATGGCATAGAAAAAGGGAAAAGAGTCAAATAATTTATTAAAGTAAAGTTAGAAAAATATTCCTACCAAAACTCAACTAAGATGACATCAAAAGTAAAGCTAAGATCAATTTCTTATTTAAATATTAATCTAAAAATTCCTAAACAAAATAGTTTCAAACTCTGGCAGCTCACTTAAAAACAAGTCCAAGAGAGGTTGATTCCATGAAAGCAGGTGAGTTAACATTAGAAGATATGCCAGCCTAATTCATTTGATTTATAGATCAAAAGTGGAAATGGTCTTCAAAAACTTAGCAAAAGCTTTTGATAAACATCAGCATCAGTGCTTGACAAAATACCTTAATAGTACTGTGTATTATTGACATATATTTATTGAGCTCTTACTATACACCAGGTACCATTCCAAGTGCTTTGTGTGAACTAACTCACTTTATTGTTTATGGCCACAATGTTATAGAGGAATAAACAGCTGGATATCTCCTGAATATGGCCATTCAAATTCACCATTACAAAGAGTATACCATGAACCAGGCACTGTTCTAAGTGCTTTATATACATTATCTCTCTTAATCCTCATAACACCCCATGAGGTAGGTATTACTATGCCTTGTTTATACACACATGCACATGAGTGTATAAAGACACAAAACATCAACTCAAAAACCTCCCTCAGGGGGCCAGCCCAGTGGGGCAAGCAGTGAAGTGCATGGGCTCGTTGCCACGGCCCAAGTTAGCTGGTTCAATCTCGGGCACGCATTGATGTACTGCTTGGCAAGCCATGCTGTGGCGGCGTCCCATATAAACTGGAGGAGGATGGGCATGGATGTTAGCCCAGGGCCAGTCTTCCTAAGCAAAAAAAAAAAAAAAAAAAAGAGGAGGGTTGGCAGATGTTACCACAGGACTGATCTTCCTCACACACACACACACAAAAAAACAGAAAACCTCCCTCAGGGTTTAATGGGGAGGCATTAAAAGTCTTCCCATTAGAGGCAGGAAGTTTCCATTAGCACCAATATTATTTCACTGGGTTCTGCAGTGGTAAATAAATACAAATACAAGTATGCAAGAAAGAAATAATACATATGCAAATAAGAAAAACAATGGCAAAATTATTTGCAGAGGTATAACTTTATATGTGAAACACCTGCCAGATTCAATTGAGAAAACGGATTTAAATGTTCGAATGATCAAAAAACTCAGGACAAGTACTGTAAATTTAATATATAGAAATAAATACTTTTTTACTAACTGATTAGAAGAAACAATGGAAGAAAAGACCACATTTGCATCAGGATTAACAGTGAGGAAGAAGTGGTGGGGAATTGATATAACTGTCTACAAGATCTATATTGAAGCAAGGTCTACGTTGAAAGTGATAACGACAGTTGTAAACACACAAATACAAAGACTTCAACAAATGGGAAGCCTTACCATATTTAAAGGAAAAAAAAACATTTTAATTATCTGTTAACCTTTAATGTTAATTCGATAAAATTATCAATGTTTTTGAAGTAAAGCTTTGTTTTCAATATCTTTATAAAATCCTTATAAGAATCCTTAAAATTCTGAAAAATAAGAGTAATGAGGGAAGATTAACTCTAGCTGATAGTAAACATAACATAAACCTTAAAAAAGAAAAAGAGTGTGTGATTCTTGCATGAAGAGACAAATAAATGAAAGATACTGGAACGCTGACAAGAAAGCTAAAATATTGCTATCAGCATCCGGGTCACAAAGGACAGTTCAGTTATCCTCTCTGCACCTTACTTCCTTGTTTGGAGAATAAAGTTAATAACAGTAACCACAAGGTCACTGTGAACAAGCACTGCTTGCAGAGGAGGCAAATCTTTATCCAGAGTAAGTGTCTATTATAGTAAGAACAAAATGCTGCTCTTTCTGTTTTAGAAATGGCCCAATATAATCAAACTACCATCAGGTAGCTGACTGATTACCCTGGGGAATGGTGCCATGTCAGGGACTTAGTGTGGGTTGCTGCTGCTGGCAGATTGGGCACTCAGTGGTGGCCATAGCCAGGTTGGCCTTGGTGAGTAAAACTCTTTGTACCTAAGTCCATGCATACCTCTATCCCTGCCCTCCTGGCTACTTTATTCACGTGCCCAGTGGGTGATGACAAGAGCGGCTGGGGAAAAAGGCTGACTGGTATCCACAGAATGAGTCTTCCTATCCACTTGATTATTAAAATCCCCCTTTGCTGAGGTCACCCTTTGGTAAGCATTTACATGGGTCACAAATGTCTTTATATTTTTCCCTGTTTAGAGAGGTCTATTCACATCTCTTACCCAGATTTCCTTGTCATCAATTTTCCAATCACGTTCCTTCCAAGTTCCTGACCATCCAGCCATTGGCTACAGCCCAAGAATTGGTATATAATTGTATGTCTGCCCTTCCGAGATAAATGAATAACCAGGTGCACCAAGTCCACTGCCTGAAGTTCTACCCCTTGGGAGGATCTCCCTTTATCCTTGTCCTTCAGGGATGTGCCAGACAAGTGCTGCAGTGCTGCAGCTGTCCACTCTGGGTGGTGCCTACGTATTATGCATAGCCATCTGTAAACAACCCAAGTATTCTCTTACTGTGTCAATTGATCTTAGCGAACTCCCCATGGGGCCATAGGTACATGCTGGGAGATAGAAGGTAATGGAGCAGAAGTGGGTGCCCTGGGCATTTGGGCTACTTCTTCATGTAAATTACTTGTACCTTCAGGGCCTGCTTTGGCCCATTTACATATATACCACTTCCATTGGATGATGGAGTGCTACTGTGCACCACCAACTTTATGGCTTGGTGGGTCAGATAACCTCCAGGTCTTGATGGGCAGCTCAGGTCCTATGGTAACTTGGTGGCCCATAATCAAGCATTCAGTGTCTACTAAGGCTCAGTAGCAGGCCAAGGGCTGTTTCAAAAAACCAAGAGCTGTTTTCTGTTTTCTCAAAAGGAGAGTAGTTATCCACAGAAGAAGATAGGGCTTTGCTCCAAAATCCTAAGGGCCTTTGCTGTGAATCACCTTTTAGGGCCTGTTAAAGGTTCCAAACAGCATCCCTATCTGCCACTGCCACTTCAAGCACCATTGGATCTGCTGCATCATATGGCTACTTGGCAGAGCAGTTTGTACAGAAACTTGGCCCTGTGGCAGATTTCTTGTTTTGGAATCTAATCAAAACCAGCAGTTTTCCATGTATTTGGTAAACAAGCCAGAATAACACACCCAAATGAGGAATATGTTGCCTCCAAAATCCAAAGAGACCCCCTGGGTATTGTGCCACTTTTTCAGCTGTAAGTAGAGCCAGAGGCAACAATTTGTCCTTTACCTTAGGAAAGGATATCTCAACATGCCCATACCACTTTGCCCCTGGAAATTTTACTGAGGTAGAAGGCCCCTGAATTTTTGTCAGATTTATTTCCCACCTTCTAACATGGAAATGCATTACTAATAAGTCTAGAGTAGTTGCTACTTCTTTCTCACTAGGTCCAACCAGCACATCATTAATGTAATGGACCAGTATGATATCTTGTGGAAGAGAAGGCAATCAAGATCCCTGAGAACTAAATTATAACATGGGGCTGAAAAGTTGATATACCCCTGAGGTAGGACAGTGAAGGTATATTGCTGGTCTTGCCAGCTGAAAGCACACTGCTTCTGATGGTCTTTTCTAACAGGTATGGAGAAAAAGGCATTTTCCAGATCAATAGCTGCATACCAGGTACCAAGGGATATGCTAATTTGCTCAAGCAATGAAACCGCATCTGATACAGTAACTGCAACTGGAGTTACCACCTGGTTTAGTTTATGATAATCCACTCTTATTCTCCAAAATCCATCTGTCTTCTGCACAGGCCAAAGTAGATGAGTTGAATGGGGATATTGTGGCAACCACCACCACCACATCCTTCAAGTACTTGATGGTGGCACTAATCTCTTCAAGCCCTCTGTGAATGAGGTATTGCTTTTGCTTCACTATTGTCCTAGGTAGAGACAGTTCTAATGGCTTCACTCAATCTTTCCCACCATATTAGTCCTCACTCCACAGGTCAGTGTGGACCAGTGTGGAGATTCTGCCAATTGCTGCGTATGTTTATTCCAAGTAAGCGTTCCAGAACTGGGGAAATAAGCACAGTATGGGTTCAGGGACTCACTGGATCCATTGTGAAATGGACCTGAGCCAAAACTCCATTGATCACCTGACTTCCACAAGCCCCTACTCTGACTGGTGGGCAACAGTGATGTTTTGGATCTCCTGGAATTAGTATCAGTTCAGATTCAGTATTCAGTAATCTCTGAAAGGTCTGATTATTTCCTTATCCCCATTGCAGAGTCATCATTTTAAAAGGACATATTTCCTTCAGGAAAGACTGAGAGAAAAATTTAAGAGTATAAATTTTTGACAGGGTACAGGGTCCTTCCCCAAGGGAACTCCATCTTCCCTTTATACAAGGGGTTCTGGGTCTGTAAACTGGATTAAGTTTGGGGATTGATGTGAGCGGCCATGACTCTCTATTTTTATGATTTAAATTAGACTTTTGTTCACTTGACCTGGGATTCTTCCACTTACACAGATCAAGCAAGAATTTAGTAGGCTTCTCATCTATTTCGCTTCTAGGAACACCATGAACGAGAGCCAACACAATACGTCTTTGAGAGGCAGACTATTTTGATTGCTGCTTTGACTCACTGTCCATTACAGTAACTAAAAAGTCTTGCCTTTGGCAGTTGATGCTGCCACTTGGTCCCTGCCACCCTAAGATCCAATTATCCTCATTACATTAAGTTGTCCACTGTATTCAGTGGCAGCAGATCCCATTGTAATTTCATGCCTACAGAAAAGAGCGAACACAGAGCTCTTCAAGGATGCTGGGACTCCCCTCACAAACTTATTCCTCACAATATTGGTGAAAGTTACGTCCTCTGGATCCTCCAAGGTGGATGAGCAGTTCTTACCCAACAAATCCACTCTAACATTGCAGTCTCTCCAACCCTTCGAATCCCTTCCTTTACAGTATACCAAGGAATATCTAGCATTTCAAGTTCACTTACAGTGGACCACCTTTGCTCCATGTTTCAACAACCAATCAAATTGTTAGAACTATTTTTAACTTCCCAGGTTGCAACATTAAATCATGGATCTCTGCTTAGTAGGCCCATATTAATAAATTCAGCCTGATACAACTTTATGCTCCTTCCACCATTATCTCATACCCTAAGCATTCCCCACATTTCTGTCTTTATAAATAGGAAAAATTAAGTAGTTCTTTTGGAGTATAGCACACCTCTGCATGGGTCATGCTTTCTACCTCACCTTTCAGGGCCTGCTGGGACTTGAGTCTAGTTATATGTCTAGAAGCCAAGGGGGGGGGGGCGGATAAGTCCTGAGGCGAATCTGTAGTAGGCACTATCTTAGGGGAGGCTATTACAGTTTTCTCAGGCAAGGCAGAGTTAATCTCCTTAGACAGAGATGGGACAGCTTCTTCTACTCATCAGAATTTAGGAGTTCAATGTCCCCAGTTTCATTACAGTCTTCCTATACATCCCCATTCCAACTTCCAGAATCCCATTCCTCCCCAGTCAATGCCCTCACTTTAACAGTAGATATGCAAAGAGGTTGGGATTCGATTTATATTGTAATTTAACCACTCACAGGATGAGTTTCTGGTTTCAGTTTTTCGGCAGTCTCAGCTCTGTGGCTATAGTAGTTAAGGGTCTCTTTCAGGACAGACAGAAGCTTTCAGGTCATTTGTACTGTACTTCAGCTGGAAATTAGTATCCTTGAACTCATCCTTTTTTTCCCCTACTTTGTCCAGTGATATAGGAGCAACCAGCCAATCTCATTATACTCATTAGTTTGACAAAAATGTTCAAAGGTATCATATACTCATATATATGGTCACACAGAACATTGACTCTTATAAATATTTGATTATGAATATCCAGTGGTGATATCTTGTTTGTCTCTATTGCCACATCACACCATGGGCTATCAGTGCTCTCTTTACTACTAGAACTAGAGTCATTAGTGCCTTTAAATTTAATCAGATTAGAAAACCAATTCCAGAAACACTGGAACCAATTTAGAAAACTCATCCTTAAGATTATGTTCCTCTAGAACCTCTCACTGTACCAAAATCTGTAGTAATCTCTGTTTCCCAGAGAAACAGAACAAATAGGCACATTTGTTAAGACATATATCTATATAAAAATACAGATATAGATATGAGTATAGATATCAAATAGATATAGATAGACATAAAATGTATATCTATATTGAGAGAGAGAGAAATATTTCTTGTGAGGAATTGGCTCACATGACATGGAGGTTGGCAAATCCAAAATCTGTAGAGTAGACTAGCAAATTGGAGACCCAGGGAAGGGTTACTGTTTGAGTTCAAAGGCAGTCTGCTGTCAGAATTCCCTCTTCTTCAGGGGAGGTCAGTCTTTTTTTAAAGACCTTCAACCGATTGGATGAGCTCCACTCACATTACGAAGGACAACTTGCTTTACTCCAAGTCCACTTATTTAAATGTTAATTCCACCAAAAAATATCTTCACAGAAACCTCTAGAATAGTGTTTGACCAAATATCTGGGTACTAACCCAGCGAAGTTGACATATAAAATTAACCATCACAAGCATCAAAATAAATAACTGAATAATTTTAAGCAAGTGAGTTTTCTCATAGTAACCTGGAAATAATAAAGCTTATATAAGTGTTGTTTTGAAATTTAAATGAAATATATATGTAAGGTAAAATTCCAAGCTTATAGTTCATAATTACTAAATTGGCAATTAGCCAGAATTTTTTAAGTGATCTTTTTTCATATGATTATTTAAAGCTAATTTTATTCAAATGGTAAGTAAAATTTTATCTCTTGCTTTTGTTGCTTATTATTATGTTGTACAATTTTTTGGATATTGTCACATAAAATTAATAACTATAATTTTATGGACATATAATATTCCATCTAGTGGATTTACTGTAATTTGCTTATCCTTTATTTAGCATTTAATTTGTATCCAATTTTTCACTGTTATAAACTGTCATGAATTTTGAATGAGAATCGTACTGCTTTTTATTTTTATTATTACTCTTTATACATTCACATCCTCCCAAACACACACTATTGTGGTCTAATGTTTTTATTTTAAATGCAGATTTTAACTTTAAATATAAAGCCTGAATTCAAGATATGCGTTGGACTTTGGCTCAATTTCATGTCTTTCTAATATAACAGGCAAGATATTTATTTCCTGGGAAACTGGTATGGATTTATGCATGCCTCCTCTATGAGAAAATGGTTCAGCGACCTTTTCCAATATTCTTTGTTTTGAGAAAAAAGAAAAGGTTTTACAGGCAACTTGAAAGCATTTCAAAATTTCACCTAGCACTTTATAGTCTTCAAATATAGCCTCTGAGTACGAAGTATCTCTGGACACCTGGCAAAAGTTAATAGTCAGAGAGGAGTTAATACATGAATGTGTCATGTATCATACTAATGTATCAGCAGGTTAACTTGGTAAAGTGAATGGTAACCTGGTAAAAGTCTCACCTAGTCTATATTTGCGTTTATCCTCTGCCTTAGAGCTTGAAATGCCCACAAAAGTCAATTAACTTACCTCTTAAGGATCTTAGGAATCACCTTTTCCAGGGGATAAGGGTATCAATTAGAATCCCTTAGGGACTGGTTTTAAAATGTGCATGTCAGTATCCACACCACCACCCTCGATGTTCTGTCACAACTTGAAGATTAGAGGATGGGAGAATGCAGGTATAATATACTGAATAAAGCATCCCCAGATGATTTTGTCAATGTGTGCTTGATTCTGCTTCCAACTCATTGAGACCACAGATCCTGCCAAATCCTGCTATTGTACAGAAAGAACAGTTGGCTGCTGCCCTGTGATTTGAGTTAAGAACAGAGCTGGAAGGGGAGTGCCGGTCATTTGGCTCCCATTCTGACGCTCTTTTCACTCCACTCTTTTTACAGGAATTATCTTCAATTCATCATTTGAAACTGAAAATAAATTGTATCAGTTGCAGTCATTAAAATGTTAATAAGGACTAGTTTTCTGTATTTCCAAAGATAGACTAACACTCTACAAAATTAGAAAGAGGATGGAGGAGAAGGGAAAGATCTGAAGTGAGGGTACTTCAGATACTCAAACATATACACACTGGGGGAGAACAAGCAGCTTCGGAAATAGTTATCTTGGAGATCAAACCCCAACATCACCACTTACCAGCTGTGGGAATTTGAGTAAATCACTTAACCTTCCTCTTTCTTTGTTTCCTTATTGGGGTTATTGGGGATAACAATACCTATCTCATAGAGTTATTGAGAGAGTTAAAGGATATAATTTATGGAAAGGACTTCTCACTTAGCAGGATTGGAAATGATAGTAGTCATAATAGCAGTGGTTGTAACACAGTAATTCCTAATTTCCTTCCTTATTTTCCTTACCTTGGTAGTAGGATGGAGGAGAGGTAGCTTTTGTTCAGTGGTACTAGCAGAAGGAATAAAAAAGGTTTATTTTGAAGATGATAGAAGAAACTATTGCATGCTTCATATTTGAATCAGGAGTATTCCCTATGGCCTTTTCAAATTGTTGGAGAAAATCACCCTGCAGAGAGAGAGAGTGAGAGAGAGAATCAGCTTTCAGAGCTAGAGTTTATCCTGCTTGATTCCAGGACACTCTGGAGTAGAAATGTCTTTATCTTCTGTGAGCTTGGGCAAGTAATTATTCTCTTTTCACCATCTTCCTCAACTGTAAAGAGAGGTGGTGGGACACAAGTGCACAAAGGTCCCTTTTCCTCTATCATTATTAGGTGTCTTTAAGATTATGGTGTCCCCAAGTAAGCGCCCTTGCCATAACCACAGTTGATCTGACAATTATGAGGCCTGTCTAATTGGCAACCAATAGATAATGTGCAACAAAAACAGTGGGAAGAAGGTAGTAAGGCAAGGTTCTCACAGGTGATGATGGTCACACCTTCCCCTTTCTTAAAAGCATATCAATCCACGGAGATAAAAGGCTCTTCTCCGCCTCCTCTAACCCAGTGAACAACCAGAGAAAACTAAATACAAATACTTGTTTAGATCTGCTGTCCAATAAAGTAGCCACTAGCCACATGTAACTCTTTACATTTAAATGGAATATTAATAGTAAGGGAGAATGACATGCAGCAAACTGTGTCCTAGGAGTGTTGGCACCCTATGCTGCTTCCTGTATAGGATCCCAGGTGGATGGTGATGGGGGGAACTCTGATGGAGCATGTGTATGGGGCAAATCAGAGGAGTGGGTGCAAAGAGTTTGGCCTCGGGAACCTCAAACACTACTGCACATGTTGCCTGTGGCAGAGTCTATTAAACTGTACCCAAGAGAAGGGATATACTTATTTCCCCAAATTACTTGGCTATGGCCCTGTTTGAAATAGGAGCATCTCTCATGACTCGTAGACCACATTTTTTTGTAAAATGTCACTCTACAGAACATAAAATTTTGTGTCTGCAGATATCTTTGTCCTCACTGGATTTGAATCTGGATTATATCCATAATAGGTCAAAAAGACCTATTAAAAAGATCTCCTTCTAGGGGCTGGCCTGGTGGTGTAGTGGATGGGTTCACATGTGCCAATTTGATGGCCCAAGGTTGACAAGTTCGGCCCCCGAACATGGATCTATCCACCACTCATCAGGCTATGCCATGGTGGCATGCCACATATGAAGCGGAGGAAAATTGCCACAGATGATGGCTTGGCGACAATCTTCCTCAAGCAAAAAGAGGAAAATTGGCAACAGATGTTAGCTCAGGGCCAATCTTTCTTACCAGGAAAAAAAAAAAAGATCTCCTCCTACATAGAGAAGGGACTAAGACACATTTTCTCAACTTCTTAGAGAGTAGGAGAGAAAATAAGGAAGTTACAGTCAAGGCACAAACCAACAAAGGACTTAAGTTTTACCCTGGTAAACAATGGCTGTATTATTTTTAATGTATAACCATTTTATTTTTTGCTCATCATAAACCTGATGAAATTCTACGTATAGAGAAAGAATGTTAGATTCTCCAGAAAATGGTCCTCCTTTTCTTTCACATCAGCACGCATTTTGCCCCAGGTTAACGTTCTCCTTGTGATTGGTGAGGATTGACACCTGAAAGAAATCGATGCTCACCTCAAGCCTGGTCAAGTTAATGTTTAGCACTAAGCTTCACAGTTTTATGTTCTATTGGACAAATCTTCAAAAAGAGAAAGAGAGGAAAATTTACAATTTATAATCTTAACTTAGGGCACTTAATAGAACACCAATATTTACTCCAAGAAACACAGTTTATTTACTGCTTCTATTTCTCTTTTCAAAGGTTTTGGGGCCTGCTGATACATGCCATGGGCACTTTTACCTTGTTCTCCAAAAGTATTTTCTAGCACAATCTTCCAGTATTCCACTGCAACATCTGCAACTCCACAAAGACTTATTACATCAAAGATTAACTATTAGTGTGGCATACAATTTTGGCATTAGTCTCTTATTACTGCTGTAACAAATGACTACAAATTGACTGGCTTAAAACAACACAAATGCATTCTCTCACAGCCTTAGAGGTCAGAAATGCTAACATCAAGGTGTCAGCAGAGCTGCATTCCCTCTGAAGGCTCTAGGGAAAATCCCTTTCCTTACCTTTTCCAGCTTCTAGAAGTTGCCCACATTTCTTAGCTTGGGGACCCTTCTCCATCTTCAAAGCCAGCAGCGTGGCATCTTCAGATCTCTCTCTGACTCTTATATCTCTGCTTCTGTCACCATGTCTTTTCTCAGACTTTGACTCTGCCTCCCTCTTATAAAAACCCTTGTGATTACATTGGTCTCACCCAGATAAACCTGGATTTTCTCTCCATCCTAAGTTCCTTTATTTCATACCATCTGCAAAGTCCCTTTTGACATGTAAGATAATATGCTCACAGGTGGAGGGGCCATTATTTAGCCTACCACAGCCACCTTAACTCTGAGTCTCAGGTTTTGTTTATTTCTTTATTCCTATTGGTCTTCCTAAGGGAATTCTTACTAGATTAGTAGCTGATTAACACTCCTTCGATTGGGTCCATGAAGCAACACTCAATGGAATATCTTTTAAACTTGTTTCAGCCATGGGATTAGAAGCTTGTAGAGCTTCTTTTTAGAATATGTTTAAAAAATATATGGTGACTTGAGAATTAAGACTTAACTAAATAACATTAATGGAAGCAATGGCAAAGGGTAGCACTTTTAAAGTCCTCAAAACCATTCTCCATTGATTTTAGAATCTGACTATGCTTCAATTTGAACTATTTATTAAAAATCTTCATTGGGATTCCCAATATATAAGAAGTAAAACAAAGTTGGCCTGCTCTTTGAATTGCAAAATGGAGGCATGTTCTCATGCATATAATTTGGATCATTTTTTGAGCACGTAGGAGAGAAATTTCACAAGCACCAGAAGAGGATGGGAGCTCCACAGAATGAGGGAGAGGGCAAACAAGGAGAAGTTCTGGGAACAGAGGATGGATTTCACAGCTTTGCCTAAGGCCATCCCTGAAGGACATTTGATGCCAGAGACCAAAGTGAATCAATGGAAAAGAGGAAGACGACCTGGAAAAAGGCAAGCTTTCTCCATACTCAGAGAGAAATTCTCAGCCACTTCCAGCATTTGAGGCTTGCACTACAGAACAATAAACAAAAAATGCAAACAGAGAAGTCAGCCACATGCCCCCACCTGTCTTTCACCACTCACCTGAGGGATGGAGGCATGTTTAAACCTGGTTATCTAGATCCTAATAGGAACTCTAACTCAGAAGCTGGCATGAGACTACAGTGAAAAACATAGAAGACCTGGGTACCAGGACAGTTCTGCCACTAAAACACTATATAATGCCAGACAACACAGTTCACCCCTTGAAAGACAAATGATGTAGTGGAAATAACTTGGGACTTGATATTTGCAGAGTTCATTTTGATTCTAGAAAATACCACCATTTCTGAGGAAATCACTAAGGCTCTTTCATTTCTCTTCCTTTACCTATAAAGAACAGGGTTGCCATGAGAAATCAAGGAAATAATGCGTGCAAATCCCTGATAAGAAGTAAGTGCTAAACATTAGTTTCCTTCTCAACTTTGCGAAGCACGATATCCTGAATTTTTAGGAATTTCACAGTCATTTCTTTCTTCCCGCCATCACCTCTTAATGTATGGTGCATCATCAATGGTGTGTCCCTGTTAATACAATAATACCTATAGATGGTCTCAGGTTTAACAGGGACTAAACGCAGAGGAGCTAACCCTGCAGCTCAGCTGATTTAATCACTATCAATGTGGTTCATTCTCTCCAGGGCCTCTTAGTTGTTGATATAGTTCCATAGCGCCTGCCTCCTACTGCTGCTCTGTAATTTCCTCTTGTTGGTGAGGCAAGGTGCCCAAGGGCACCTTGAAGATGAATGAGTTATGGGGGGGGCCCCTTGGCTCATGCTCTCCTCATCTCCCGTCCCGGTGTAGGCAGCCAGTAATTACTTGGTTGCACACTGATTGATTTCAAAGTTCAAACACGCCTTATATCTCCCTGCCCTAATGGGAAGTTTATATAATCTACTCTCTCTACCTAATTTTATGTGCCTTCTGTGTGTTTCTCCAGTCACACCTGTTGTTGCTTATGACTTATCCAGCCAGTGCCCTTTCAAATATAATTATGCATAACAGCTGAGACTAAATATAAAATAAATATATATTTAGTGGTTCTTTGTATGCACAGTTAAACTGCCCTCATTAAGCCACATTACTCAGGGTCAGATTCTATTCTATGATAGAGACAAGGGAACAATTTAAGCAAGGGAATTACTAAGCATTCTTGTCTTAAGACGGGAAAACTATTGGCTACACCTGTACCTGGAATGATCCTGCCTCTGGTCCTATAACCCTTTCTTGCCCAGATACTCAGGAACCCACTGAACAATTTCTCAGTAACAGGAGTGCGAAAGACATCAATTACAAATGATTTCAATGGATACACTCTGTCACAGCCTCTCTCTCTATAGCCCTTTGCAAGTTTTTCCGGAATTCCACCATTTCACATACCTCTGCTGTTACCACCCCAATAGGAGCCACCACAATCTCCCCTATGGACTGTTGAGTCACTTTTGTCCTGGCCTTTGTGGCTCTAACCAACTACTCTTAGCCTAGCGATCAGATAAAACATGTCACTCTTCTACTCCAAACCCTCCCATGAGTTACAGTCTTCCAGAACAGAAGCATGAGTCCTTCAAATTGCCCACAATACCACAGTCAGCCCAGCCCCCCACTTGGGGCCACAAGACCCACTCTGACCCTTCTCTTCCTGCTCATTCCTCTGTGCATTCGTGGGTCCCCTATCAGTGTGTCACACACACAGGGCCTGCTCCCCCAGCGACCTGCTCACTCCCTCTCTCACCTGTTCCCAGATATCACCTCTCATCCAGGCCTTTCCTATCAACCCTATTTGGAATTAAACTCAGAGTACTCCTTTTCTAATGTTTTGCTTTATTATTTTTTTCAGAGTATTTAACATGATTTAACATCTTTTTCTCCTATATATAAATTTTTCTAAGTGTTGAGTTTCCCTATGCAAAGGAAAGTTCATGAGGGTAGAGGTATTTGCTAATTTTTTTGCTGTTTTATCACCAGCAAAGTGCCTGAGACAGAATAGACACTACGTATTTCTTGAAAGGATGGACCTATAGGAGCTATCTTCAAATTTTAAAAAAGACTTTGTGCAACGAGTTCTTCAAAAGATATCTTAAATGAAAGCTGAAGATATAAATAGGTAAGAAGTTCTGGTAAAAGTATGATCTTGTGGTTAAAATGTTATCATCATAGTAGTAGCTGATGGTATATGGCACTCACTATATGCCAGGCTTTGTTCTAAGAACTTTATATATATTTACACAATTTATCTTTACCACAACCCGATGATAGAGTTACTGTTATTTCCCCTATTATGCACATGTAGAAACTGAAGCACAGAAAGGTTAGGATACTTACCCAGTATCACACAGCTAATAAAATGAGAGAACTAGATTTTGTCTGCTCATTCCCACCCTTCACTGGTCCTGTAAGTCTCAGGCCTCATGGAATGACACCTGAGAAACTCACAGAAGCACTGGAGTTCCCAGGGGCTCAGTTTGACAACCACCTATCTGCACGCTGGAGGTACAGACTGTGAGCCACTGTGAGCTTGACCTACAAGTGACTGTATGATCTGGACAGATCAGTCTTCTCACACCGGTACATCCATGCATTTGTAGGTGTCATTTCTTTTTTTTTTGAATCGTCATCTCATCTTCATCTGCCTGGTAAACCACTGGTCATTTTTCACGTCTCGTTATTACAAGGCTTTACTATGAAACTCCAGAGTTAATTTGTCCCTTAATAAATTGTGCATATTTATTAATGCTGTTTTCACATTGATTTACTATTACTTGTTTATGAATTCTAACTCCCCTAACAGACCATGAGTTCCTGGAACATTAAGACTGTGTCTGTTACCTCTGCATCCCCAGAACCGAGCATCATGCCAGGAGACCTGGGAGACTTTTAGCAAACTCTCACTGATGTGTAGTGAACTTACCTGTTGAAGGTCACAAACCTGGAGAAGAGAAAAGCTGGAATTAGAACCCACTCTACTATATTATAAGATAGCTATAATCTCATAAAATGACTTTGCTTCTCTCTACATCTTTTACTTTAGATACTCAACAAATCATTGACATCCATTATCTATCCTCTTCCCTGTAGTGTCTCTATGGCAACTCCAAAAACAAACTGGACATTCAAAATTCCCCTCATCTGGAGTATTGAAACCACGACTCACCCTCGGTTACAGGTACCGGAGAGGATGGTTTTCTCTGCTAGTAACAGAGTGCTCAGCTCTAATTGACTTAAGCAATAAGGAGGTTGTTATCCATTATAGCAGAAAGTCCAGAGGGAGTAGAGTTGCAGGGTTTATTCATGGGTCAAGATGACCAAAGCAGTTTCCCGGCCTCTTCCATAGAAACACGGCATTCACTTAAAGAGGAGAGGAGGATTTTCTTTAATCCATCTGTTTTTCTTAAGGCGATGAAAAATAAACAAATTCTGATCTAGGTAAAGGGAGACTATATTCGAAAGGAGAGGGGGGGTCTATTACCGTAGGGAAAACACTCAGAACATGAGATCTGCAAGGATCATCAAGGTCAGGAAGGAAAGCGCTTTTCTTTACAGAAAGGAGTAAACAAGGTGTAAAGAGCTGAGAGTGGGGTGTGGGACGCGGGATGAGGTAGAGTGGTGTGGTAGGACTGTAGATCAGAGAATGTTCTCCCTGAGGCTAGCCTGTTCTCAGGAGGGGCATCAAAAGGGATTGTGTGCAGGCTCAGGCTGAGGGTTGGCCAAAGTTCCAGGACCTGGGGAAGGAGAGAAGCTTAAGTCAAGTTTGACCAAGTCAAGGAGGTAAATACTTTGTCCAGATTGGTCAGTAGGTACAAACAATTCAGCTAACCATTTATGAGGCAAAGAAGGGGAATTTGGAGAGCCTGCATCTGGCATTGTCATAAGTAGACAAGGGACCGTCGTGAGTCATCTTAGTCATATGGGAAGGCTGGGTCTTTGCAGTCAGCTGTTTTCCAGAATATAAAGGTGAAGGGTTCTTTAACCATCAGTATTTTCCAGGATCACAGGGTCATTAAAGTTCTACATTGACAGAGAGAATCTTTTTCCACAGAAGCTCAATAAGTCGACTAGCCCTCAGTCCACTGGACAGGACTGGGTTACAGGCCAGGCTTTAGCTACAAGGAAGGCTGTGAAAAAATAACAGGCACTTAAAGTGGTTACACTAGGACACAGATTTTTCCAGAGGGGAAAGAGTGGAAAAGAGTGGAGAATGGCCCACCACCATTACCAAATGTGCCATCCACCTACTTCTTTACCAAAAACAGCTTCCAGTGTGGGTTGGAACAGGCAGAGCAATATACACACCCTCCCACCTCTCCGGACTGACCAACAATAGCTAAAATGAGGGTATTGCTACGTCTTTGCCTTGTTCACTGCACATCTATAGCGCTTAGCGTAGAGCCACAAAATGCATCCAATAAATATTTAAATCTGATTATGTACAGATAAAGTATATTGCGGAAAATTATTGAAAACCTAAAATTAATTCATACATGTGATTAATAAAAGGTAACTAATTGATTACTTTCAATATATCTGTCCCTGAATTCTCAATATTTACATTTTCTTCTCAGGGTCTGGAAATGTTAAGTAAGGACTATATGTGAAAATGAATCTTCTTGCAATTATGTAACTCAGGTCAGGTTCAAATGACAGGAATTTTTTTTTTAGTGCCCCTAAATGCCAACAAGAATTTCTACTGAATTTTGTTGTTTTTTTAGTGAACGAGGGTAGGTAGATATTATCCTTCTAAGCATGGTCATATGAGATCCTTAAGTAACAGTGATGCTCAAGAGACTGGAGTTTGGAGCTTAGTTGACACCAGGAGAAGTAGTCAGAAAAGCTAGTGGTACTCTAATTGCCTGAGAAAAGAATACTGTCCATTCAAGTTCGTTGTAGCATTAACTGGGGCAGTAGGGGACCAGCTTAGGTGTCCATCACCAAGGGAGCATATAAGTAGGGAGATGTGCAAAACCAACCAAAGTGTATAACACAATGTCACTTATATAACTAAACATGCATCCAGCATAACACTTTTCTTTTTTTTTTTTTTTTTGCTGAGGAAGATTTGCCCTGTGCTAACATCTACTTGAAGAAGATTTGCCTTGAGCTAACGTCTATGCCAATCTTCCTCTATTTTGTATGTGGGTTGCTGCCACAGCACGGGTGCTGACAAGTGGTGTAGGTCTGCGCCTGGGAACCGAACCTAGGCAGCCAAAGCGGAGTGTGCCAAACTTAACCACTAGGCCATGGGGCCAGCTGCCTGACATACATTTTACATGCAAATATATAAGTTTATTAGAATCTTTCCCTATGGTGAGGAAATGGAGGAAAAAGGAAACAAGCAGAGGCCGTGCATGGACCAAACGTGCTGTGAACTAAGGAACACGACTACTGTCTACTCCTGATGACAAAGATATCTCTTCTCTGAATGAAGGCAAGTATTAAGTCAACAAAATCTATAAGAGGAAGAAAGTTAAACATCCAGGAAAATTTTTCTACTAAATTTTAAAGAGGGCTATCAGCAACGCAAATTTCTTTGTCAATAATTTTCATCACTCCCCACTGTGCATAGAATAAACACAAAACCACTTATCTGGAGTTTGCAGGCTTCCTTTTGGTTGACACCAGGCTTCTTTTCTGGCCGAATCTCTCACTTTCTCTACCTGTTACTCCTGTGTGTGAGCCAAATGGAATTAAGTGTCGTCTCCCATTCATTTATTCATTCAACAAACATTATTTGAGGACCTACTATGTATCAGGTAACAGCCATCTCTGCCCTCATGGACCTGACATTCTAGTGATTAAAAATAGACAATAAACAATAAACTAAATAAATAAGTAAAATATATAGTAATCTAGAAGGTTCTATGTATTCTAGACCAAAAAAAAAAATGAGGAGCAAGGCTAGGGGTATTAGGACTGGCAGGAGACAGATGATAGAATTAAATAGTATCACCTCATTGAGAAGATGCAATTGGAGTAAAGACTTCAGAGGTAAGGGGGTCATCAAGCAGGTTTTGGGGAAGAAAGTTCCAGGTTGAAGAAAGATCTCAGTCTAAGTTTGATGTGTGCCTAATATGTCTGAGGCACAGCAAGGCCAGTGTGGATGAGTAGGCGAGGCAAAGAGAGAGGATGAAAAAGCAAGTCAAGAAGTAACTGAGCCAGACCAAGACAGAGCCTGTGCCCTTGGCTTCTCCTCTGAGTAAATGGAGAGCAGAGGAGGAGGTGGTGCATGGAGTACACGAGACAACTTTCATTTTAAAGGCCCAGTCTGGCTGCCCTGTGAGAACAGATTGTAGAAGAGGCAAGAGCAGAAGCAGGAGGTTTGTTGAAAAGCTACTGCAGTAATGTGAGAGTCAAGGGCGATGGGGGCAGCAGTGGAGGTAGTTTGGAATGGTCAATTTCTCAAGCTACTTTGAGTTAGAGCCAACCAGACTTCCTGATAGATTGGACATGGGCTATAAGAAAAAGAAAAAAGTCAAGGGTGACTCTAAGGTTGTGGTCTGGGAATTAGAACATGCAGCTGCTGAAATAGGAGAGGCTGCAGGAGGAACAGTTCTGGACACGTTTCAACTTTGAAGTTCACAAGTCATCCACATAAGGGAGTCTCCTTGTCCCGGTGTTCATACTCTTCTATTGAGAATTCTCTGTATTCCACCTTTTTTTTTTTTTTTTCCCAATCATCTATCCATCAGAGCCTCGCTCAAAAATTATTTCTCCTGGAAGCCATCCTTTATACTCACCACTATTATAGGAAAAAAATACTTGTTTCTTTATTTAAACCAGAGTAATCTTCATTCATTCACCCATTCATTCTTATCCAATTCACATCCATTTAATAATGATTGAGCATCACTCGGCCACACACACTTTTTAAAGAAGCTGCAGATAGTGAGAAAGAAGACCAACAATATCACTGCTTTTGTGGACCCTTCATTGTAGGTGGAAGAAAGAGAAGAAAGTCAAGGGGAAAGCGAATTTCAGATAGAGACAAGTCCTGTAATATAAAGAGATCATGACACTGTGAAACCGAGTGCCTGGGAATGAAGGGATACCTTAGTAATATACTCAAAAAAAGGCTTTCTGAGGAAGTGAGAGTGGAGGTGAGACAGGAAAGTTGGGAAGGTGTCAGACACACAAAGGTGGGGAAATCGGGATGTGGGGAGCTGTCCAAGCAGAGTGAAAAGCAAATGCAGAATCAGTGAAGCGAGCAGGGTTTGCCGTGTGAACAGAGCAGCATGCAGGACAGTGAGGCAGGAGTTTAGTCCGTGAGGGCAGGGATTAAGCAAGGTCCGAGAGCTGGCATGGGACCAGATTGCACAGTGCCTTGTTAATCATGGGAAGGAGTTTGGATTTTATTCCTGAAGGTGAAGGAAAGCTGTCTCCTGTTCCAGTCTTGAACTTCTTGAATACAAGGCACATGAAAGATTCTGAATACAGAGAGTACATTATTTCTAATGTTGAGGAGGTGTTATCATTAATAATAGCAACCACTCATTATATATTCTAGGCCAGCACCTTTCATTTACCCTAGCGATACCATCCAGAAATCATCATAAAACTGTAAAAGTCGCTATCACCTCATCTTATGGATACATGAAAATGAGACTCAGGTAAGTGACACACTGAGCTTCTGGGGAGGGGAGAACTCCAGCGTAGATCAGCCTCATGCTGCAGTGACACAGCTGGTAATAACAGGGTCATTCCTGAACCCAGGGCTGCTCTGCCACAGACCAGCGCTGCTCCCTCTGCACCAGGCTCCTACCTCTATGTGCAGTTCTCAGTGTAATTAGGCATATAATGAATACTTATGTTGAGCAAGATAATGCTATTTTCTAAAGAGAATAATGAATATACGGAATAAGTTGTTGAACAAAGAGAATCTACTGGGGCATGGGAAATTAAAATGTTGCCAGAAGGTCAAAATTAATTTTTGAAACGTTGGTGAAACAGAGAATTTTACAAAGAGAAAATTGAGAAAATAAAAACTGCATGAGCTCATTGAATAAAAAGGGCAAAACATCTACCCAGAGGTCTTTTGCCTTTGTTGGAATTCATTAACTTTTATTTTGGCTTCAACACTTTGAAAAAGTTCTGCCTAAAGGAATTCCGTAATTTGGACTTAATATGGCCTGTGGAGGAAAAGTGAGGTTTGAAGGGGCTCAGAGGCTGAGCAGACGCTGGGAAGAGTCCAAGACCACCCAGGGACGTCCAGAGTCGATGCGCCGCTGGGAGCAGAGCAGAGAGGAAGGGCTTTTTGATGTTGGACAGTGTGATAATGACTGCCTGGGAGCCAGAATCAATCTTTCTTGTAGAAGCAGAGCCCTCGAGAACACAGCACCGAGAGAGTTGAATACTTCTCTTGTCTGTCTTTGTCTCCCGGCAACTGACAAAGGTCTCACTACTATGAGTGTCTCTCAACTGCAGAATCAGGATTCAGAGTTTTCAGGTCTTCAAGGATTATTTTTGTTTCTAATCACCAGTTGAAAAGTTTCAATATTTTTTCATAAACAGACACATGATCTTTAAATTAGTCAGAAAAATGGAAACAGAAGAAAAATCCCTATAACCCCCACCACATAAGCATATTATTTTGTAACTCATTACATTTCCTTTACTATTTCATCATCTACGTATAGTTCATTGACCTATTACACACTCTTGTTGCTTCTCTCTATTTTTTTTTTTTAATTTGTAGAAATCCTCATTACCTACCTTATAACAGGATTATATAGTACAATATAGTGGTTAAAAGTACCTTGTCTGAAGCCAGGTTGCTTGGCATTGAAGGGTGGCTCCACTATCTCCTAGCAACATTACCCTGGGCAAACAGAGATAATAACAGTTCCCTGATAGTAAGTGCTTAATGAATAACCACTTTCACAGTAACAATCATTATTATTGTGATTATTTACAAAATATATTCACATAAATTCTCTTATATTTAAGGGTTCTGATACAAGAAAAGGAAAGTTACTGTTAAAGCTTTGTAAAAAATCACTATCAGAATTTGAAAGCAACATTTTTTTCCACATGATGTAGAAGGTGCTGCTAATAATCACCATTCTGTGCATGTCAACCCCAGAGCTTCCTACCGAAAACACCTGCAATTCTTACGTCTTTTGTCTTTCTCTAGCCTCTAGAATGTATCTGACAGGCACCAAACGAACCATAAGCACTGTAGAATTATTATCCCCGAGAGCAGACCTCAACCAATGACAGAGCTGGGGGACAAATAAGTACACCAGCCTCCAGGTCCCTTGGGTAAACACTTCTGAAGTATACTTTGTGTAGCGCCCAGGAAATCTCGGGTAGGAGTAAGCCCCAGTTTCTCATAGCAACAACCTGTTTATTAACCATTTTTTTAGTGGCTTTCTTACTCATCTGTCTCACTTCTTTGCTCCTTCTACTGTGCTTCCAGTAATCACTTCTTAAACAAACAACTTTGACAAATCTGTGTCTCAGGGTCTGCTTCTGGGGAAACCCAATCTAAGATACACATTATCAAAGGTTAACATATTTTTTTTCTGTTTTCTTATACTCTTTTGAAATACAAATTATAATAACCATGCAATATTCAATTGAGGGGCATATCATAATTTAATTTACTAATCCCCACCTGTTGGGCATTATATTGTTTCCCAATTTCAATGTTAAAATATTGCCAGAATGAATGAATATCTTTGTGTAAAAAGATTTTAAAAAATCAAGTATGATTTCCACAGTTAGCTTCTCAAATAAGGAATTACTGGGTCAAAAAATATAAGCTCTTAAACATCTCTTGAGTAAATATTTTAAAACCGATTTCCAGTAAGGATTCCCTATTCGCTATTGCCATTAGCAAGGTAGAATTCTCTAATTCTTCAAATCATTGTTTTCATAAAGTGCACATTTTACTTAACCTGTGCTCATTTCAAAGAATGAATTTATTTCCCACTATCAATTTTAATTTGGGAGGCAGAATAGCATGGTGGTTAAGAACCCTCACCTGGGAGCCAATTAGTTCCATCCTAGTGCTGCCTCTTAGTTTAGTTTACCACCCACTTAGTTTTACATGTTACCCTTCCTGCAAAGGCTTATTGAAAATTTACCAGTCACATTCTTCCAGAAGTTACCACTCCCTCTTCTGTACCACCACAGCACAATGTCCATGCTTCTGGGAAGCATTTATGACATACAGCCTACTAGATAGGATATTAATCATTCCTATGTGTATATTGCAGTTTCCTTGTATACTCAATGCCAAAAAGAGAGTAGGCACTGAATATATACTTAAGAAAATGAGAATATCCAGACCAGTCTTGGTCAGGAATGAAGGTAATCATAGCACTATCACTAAAAACAAAGAATTCATCGATCACCTAAGATGTATCAAACATGTTACATGCAAGTTATTCGGTTGTGATAATGGTCTTACAAATTAGGAATTTGCAGCTCCATTTATGGTCATAACGGGTTGAATAGTGTCGCCCCAAAATACGTGTCCACTTAGGACCTCAGAATGTGACCTGATTTGGAAATAGGGTCTTTGCAGATGTAACTAGTTAAATATCTTGAGATGAAATCATCCTAGATTATGGGTGGCCCCTACATCCAATGAATGGTATCCTTATAAGAAGTGGAGTGGACACACACACAGAGACACAAGGAAGAAGACAATTGGACTTTTGCTGTCACAAGCCAAGGAACGTCAGGAGCCATCAGAAGCTGGGAATGGGCAAGGAAGAATTCTCCCCTAGAGCTTTTGAGGGAGTGTGGCCCTACCCATGTCTTGATTTTGGACTTCTAACTTCCAAAACTGTGAGAGAATAAATTCCTGTTATTTTAAGCCACCAAATTTGTGGCCATATTTTACGGCAACCCCAGGAATGAATACACTAAGCAAAGACACTGATGCTCTGAGCATGTCAATCCACTTCTCTGAGCTTCAATTTTCATTCTAATACGTGGAGGAGCTTGGGTCTTCCTGAGTTTCCAGGACAAACATCATATCTTGTGCGAAGCTTCCCAGGTTATCAGAAATGAACAGCAGGGGTCCTTCAGCACATGCAGACAATGGAGTAGACACTGATCAAACGATAAGTTTAAAATACACCGCAGATTAGTCTGATTTTAATACATTGCCTTCATGTTAGAAACAGTTTATGTTAAACCTTTCCAGTCCCACCACCTTTCACAGTTTCACTGTTATGACAAACAATACAGTGAGTTGGCCTTGTGACTCTTGTTTCCATGGCCTAATAAAAGTACTACCACATTTATCAGCCAAGCAGTCATCTATCTCTACTTGTGGATCCCACTTTATAACAGCAGCACATGCTTCGGTAACATTAATACCTTCAACCTCTTCCCATCTGAAATGTCAAATAAGGAGAACCTGTTTTCCACAGCCTCAGTCACAATATGACAGGATATTCCTTTTCCTATCATTGAGAAAGATATTGCTAAACGTGTGAAGGATTATTAATTTAAAAGCATTGAACTTTCCTTAAAATGATTTCCTCCATTTCCGGCAATGGAATGACTACTTTGTTGTTTGGGAGAGGAGAGAGAAATTTAAGGTGGAACCTATCCTTTGTCATCATGAAGGAAAGGTTATGTTTTGTACAATTTGAGTTTTCAAATGTTACATTCTACAGAATTGTCATGATATTTTAATCATTGTCCATATATTGTATTTTGTTCTGATCACAGACCCTATGTTTCAATTTCCCAGAATTTTCCAGAGGTTACTAAATGATCTTATTCTATTACTTTACCTGACTTTCTTCTTCCCATAGAGCAGGAAGTAGTCAGGAAGGAAAGTCAATGAGATGCCCTGGGCTACCATATGTGAGTCCTCTAACATGACTCAAGATTAGAGGACATTTGAAGATGAAAAGAGAAGCAAACTTGAATACAATGAGAAAAACACTATTACATTCTATCATACTGGAATAACATCCTTATTTTAAGGCTAATTCACCACTTCTTTATTACCTGGAAGGTAGGAAGAACTCAGTTAGCATACAGGATCTGCTAGTGAATGTGCAATATTAGATAAGTCATTAGGCTTTCCGAGCCTCCATTTCCATGTCCTAAAAATTAAGACGAGTAAATACTCAATAAAGTTGTAGTGAGTTTTAATTGTGAAATTACAACTAAAAATACCTAGTATCATAACTAAATATTTTGGGAACACAATAAATAATAATAAAACTCACAATCCATAGGACCACAACTCCTGAATTCTACAAAATCCAATAATAATAAAATAGTAGAGTAGGGTTTTAGTTTCTACTATCAGAAAATCTCAGATCTCAGTCACCAAAACAGCCACTTCTGCATAAGGGCTCCCTAGGGTGCCCAGCTGGCTGGGACTGAGCATAATTACTAGGGAATATTAATTACTAGCTATTGTTTATCACACATCTACTGTGAATCAGGCACTGTGCTAAGTTCTGTGCTAGGATCTCTTTTTTGAGTCTAAGTAAAATTTCCTCTGCTGAACTCAGAATTGTCCTTACCTTCAAGAAAGACCTGTAATCTAACCCAGAAACCAAATTTCTCCTTACTGTGAGGAGTCATGGACTTTTACCACAGACTCTTCGGGATTATCCAGATGAACCTCAGTTTTCAAGTTCTGCATAACTTATACTCTCAAGTTGGGGCCCTGACATCTAAATTTTATGTAGACATAGAATAGAGCAGTGATACCGATCTTATCTCACTGTGGAAGAACTTCTGTGTTCCCAGAAATTCATCTGTGGACACTTGGAACAGTAAAGAAAGAATGGTCTAGCTTCCAAGCCAGGGAAAGGGAGTGTTACTACCCCAACCAAAACCATTCTTTATGGAGACCCCAAGACCCTGATGGTGACATCCAGTGGTTATATTACTAGCCTTATCATAACCTCATGGCAGATGTCAACACTGCTAGCATGTATTCTCTTCTTGAAGCACTTTCTTCTTTGGTCTTTCATTCACAACCACACATATGTGTTTTGTCCTATTTCACCAGCTCTCCTTCCCTAGAGGCTCTTTTTTTGCAGAATGTCTATGAACTGTGTTCCTCAGAATTCAGTCCTGTTTTATTTATTTTTGGTTCTCTCCATATAATCTCCCTAGGTGATCAAAAACATTCCATGAAACATAATCTACAAATGGAAGATTCTCATCATTGTATCACAGTGAAATAATGTTGAACTCTGGAATCATATATCCTGTTTCTATGAGACATTCCCTCTTAGATATCTCAGGAGCATCTTAAAATTTACATGACAGTCTTATGCAGAAATCATTTTTTTTTAATTTTCTGGAAATTTTCAAACATACAAAAAGCTAGAGAGAGATGAGATCATCACTTAGCTTCTGTAATTATCTACGGAAATGAGTCTCCCTTAAATGTACTCCTCTAACTCAGTTTTCATCACTGCAGCAGTGAGCCTAACCAAAAGAACTGTTTCTTAAGAAAAAAAGTAATAAATATTCTTAACTAATTCCTTGTCTTCACTCTTCACATCCAAATTATTACTAAGTACCTTGATCATAACTCCTAAATATGTCTTGATAAAAAGAACTTTGCTCTATGTCCAATGTCACCATCATAGTCTATTATCTAGACCATCATTGTCTCCCTCTAGGCCTATCAAAATAACCCCCTAGTTAATCTCTCCCTTTTCACATATGCAGTATTTCAAGACTCTCTCCAATAAAAATTTCCATTGACTGCTACACAGCCTTCAGTCATTATCCTTGTATAAGGAATAAAATACAAAGCCCTGACAATGGCCTGCCAGGCTTCTCACGTCCTGGTCTTTGCTCACTCCATGCCCAGCTTGTCCTTCCCTATCTTGTTCACCACACCCCAGGCCTACAGGTTTTCTTTCAGTTCTGGAAAAGTTCAAATTCTTTCCTGCACCAAACTTGGACATATGATCATTTTCTCTGACTTGAATACTCTTTCCTCAACTCTTGACTAAGTTCTGTATACCCTTAAACTGAGAAATTAATGTTTTCTGCTTTTTGAAAGACCCACACTATCTAATGTCTTTCCTAACCTTCCACGAAGACTTAGAACCTAACCCAAGAACCTCACTTTTCCTTACCAGGAGGATCCAGGAGCTTTTCTCACAGGCCCTACAGGTTTACCCAGATGAACCTCACTTATTATCCATATTAATTACCAGTTTCTTTCCTGTTAGTGTATTTTACAATTAGTGTGATAACTTTTTTATCTTTTTAAATACTAGACAATCTAAGTGCTGTGAAGAGAGAATTGATGTTTCTCTTACTCCCTATTGTAGCTCCAAAGCCTGTACACTTACTGTTTAAAGAAATGAATGGGAGGGTGGAGGAAGAAGCCTATTGGAGTGGGTTTAGTAGGAGGTGGCTAGTGTGAAGATAAATCACTTGTGAGACTATTTCTGTGGATTTGAAGCAAAGAAATACAGGAGTAGTCAAATAAGAATGAGGGAAAAAAAGAATTGTTTGTTTCTTTTTCTTTCATTTCGTTTTAAATATAGAATGTACCAGAGCATGTCTATATGCTAATGGAAATGATTCAACAGAAAGGTGGATGCTTATGGTTCAGGAGAAACAAAATTACCAAATAAAGCAAGCAGGAGTGAGACACAGGATCTAGATGTGGGGGAACTGACCTTTGATAGGGGAAGGGACAATTCTTTCTTTGTATAAGGATTAAGAAAGTAAAGCCAAGTAGAAGTGAGACTACCAGTTGGTAACAGGAAAATGAAGTAGGTTGTCTTTATCGATTTCTTCTTTCCTCAATGTCATTTGAGCAATGCTGTAGAAGGAATGGTATGACATTCTTAGAGAGATAGATGTTATACAATATTTATTCCTGGGTGTGAAAAAAGGTGCTTCTAGAATAACACAGAAGATGCCATGATAATATCGAGTGCCCATTTTGACTCGTACTACAGTTTTGTTTTTTTTTTTGAGGAAGATCGCTAACATCTTCCCTTTGCTAACATCTGTTGCCAGTCTTCCTCTTTTTCTTTTTTTCTCCCCAAAGCCTCCTTACATAGTTGTGTATCATAGTTGTAGAGTTGTAGCTCTTCTATGTGGGATGCCACTTCAGCATGGCTTGATGAGTGGTGAGTAGGTCTGCACCCAGGATACAAACTGGCAAACGCCAGGCGGCTGAAGCAGAACACGCGAACTTAACCGCTACGCCACCAGGCCGGCTCTTGCACTACAATTTTCAAGTGAAGCTATTAAGAATGGCTGTGAGATTTTCCCCAGCAGTACAGCACCCAGCTGAGAGTTTCACCCTACATTTGGACTGTGACAGGCATTTTATTGTCATCAGAAATATCTTTAATTCAATGATTGCAATGAATGAAGATTGTAAGTATTTTAATATACTGAGTCAGTTAATAATATGAGTTGGTTACTACTATTATGCTTGTTTCACTGATGTGGAAAGTAAAGTGTAGAGGTGTTAAGAGACTTACCCAAGCTCATACTGCTTGGAAGTGGGAAGGTCAAGATTGTAGCAGCACAGTGCCTCTGGCCTCGTTATTTTAACAACCACATTTAAAGGTCAGAAACACAAAGATTAGAACTCAAGGGAAAGGAGGCAGAGGACTCAACTGAAAAGGCTCTAAGGGAAGGCGGGTGTGAGTCCCAAAAGCACCAGTAAAGGGAGACTTTGAGGGCACTCAGTGGGTTCCTTCCTAGACTAACTTACCCCAATGCTCAGAGCCCAGGGAGTCCCTGACAATTTATTTATATTTCTTTATACAAATGGAAAATGAACCACTTAGAACTGAGCCTGTGGTTCACTCTCCATGGTGGCCCCATGCGGGTGTGTCATCTGCCTCTCCAGGTCAGCCCTCTCACTGTCGAGTACCATCTCCTCCAACAACTTTCTCTCCTTGACGATCCGCCTCCTTCACTTTCTCTTTATTTAAACCAGGCATAAATCAAGGTCCTTCACTTTTATGTAACCAATAAAAAAAAAGAACTAAATGCTTCTCAGAAATTAGATCAAAGTGCACAGTTTGAGAGTGACATATTTATATCATGTCAGAAGTGAAAAAGGGCTACTTTCTCCTCTCCACACACATCTGTTCTCATAAGTACATTCTAAAGAGTATATTGTTTACTAAAACTATGCCTTTAGCTCATTTTTGTTGTTGTTAATAGTCCTGATTTCAGCATTGACTATTGAAAGGAAAACAAATCATTTTCCTTATTTGAAGACTTTGAAGACAATTCTTTCAAACATCATTTTACCTTGATATGGTAAAAGCTATGTTAAATAGAAATCTAGGGTTATTAACAGTAGACATTGAACTGATCTTACTTTAATTAGGAGGAGAATATGGTCTTGGGTCTACTACTGCCTAGCTGTAGGTCCTTAGGTATTTTGTTAAAATGTGCTCTGAAATTACATCAGTTCACTTACATATTACTTGGGTTTAACAATAGCTACCATACTCTAGATTCAAATTCAGAACAACAAGACTCCTAAGTGTGGCACAACACAAAGAAGCTTAGATGGCTTTTGGTTGTGGATTTTAATCCCATCTCTGCCACTATTTTAGTTAAATGGCTATGAGTCATTAATTTGTCCTATCTGACACTCAGCTTCTTGCTCTGTAAACTGAGGGCAAACAGCACTTATTTTGTCTGGTTGTTATAATGTTGTTATAATAAGGTAATATATATGAAAAGACATAAATGACCAGAATACAAGGATACCCAGTTGTTATTAGTTGTCCTTCTCTTCCTTATCATAGCTCTTTATAGTCCTGTATGGGGGTTGATTAAAAGAATAGGTACTCAAATATTTGACAATTTAAAATAGTATTATAAGTATAAAGTTTATTAATGAAGAATGTGGTAAGCTCTTGGCTCGAGTTGTAAAGTACATTTGCATAAAGTAACATAGCTGCAGTGATTGCCCTAAGCTCATGGCTGTGTGGAACCAGAATAATACCAAGTTTGTATAGTCAAGACCCCACACTTTAAAGCTGAGAAAACGAGACACAAAATGTTAAATATAACTGGACCAAGTAGGTTGCGCTATAGCACTGCAAATATGATGTACTTGCTTAAGAAATGCGTTGCAGATCATTTGTAAATAAATCTTGTCTTTTATAAAGAGAGGGTTAAGAATTCCTAAAATAACGTAATTCCCAAATACAGAATGAGGGTGAAGGACTAGACCAAGCTCACACTTGCAGTTAACTTGTCAGTGAGAATAAAACGACACACAGTTGGTTGAATGAGTGGTTCAGCCAGCCAGCCTTCTCCAGGTGCACCATCAGGTAGGTGCCCTGATCATCAGTGGGTTCCAAAAGGGACTGAACCTAACTGGGGAACTGTCAGAAGGCTGCTGTGGATCCTGTCTCACCTACCAAATTGATCTGTGCTAACATGGACTTAGCATGGAGCAGAAGAGAGAGGAGATTTGGGGCTTAGGGATCCTCCCTGATATCTTTCTTAAGCTGCATGTATATATGCTTAGGGCCTACCCTATTAGTCACAGACAAGTGCAGCAAAACTCATTCTTAGCTACAATTGCCCAAACTAGACAGATGTCATGAGTTATTTTCCACAAATTTCTCCACAATCCTCATACTTATTCATATCTACTCTTCATACCTCCTGTCTTCTGTAGATTTTTGTATTTTCACAACAGCATTCACTGCATTGGTACTGTGTGCTAGATACAGCACTGGGTACTTGCACATTGGGGATATAGTCATTGATGAATAAAGCAGAGTATCACTTTTAAGGAACTTAGCAGATTGTAGCAGTTACAATCTGTCTAGCAGATTGTAATGTGATGGACAGGGTATGGATGCATGTGTGTGTGTGTGTGTATGTGTGTGTGTGTGTGTGTGAAATAAATGAAAACCACCTGTTATGAGTTGAATTGTATCCCCCAAAATTTGTATGTGGAAGCCCTAACCCCAAGTAACACAGAATATGACCTTATTTGGAAATATGATCATTGAAGATGTAATTAGTTAAAATGAGGTCATACTAGGTAGGATAAGCCCCTAATCCAATATGACTGATGACTCTATAAAAAGGGGAGATTTGAACACAGACATGCACACAGGGAGAACACCATGTGAACATAAATATAGAGATCAGGGTCATGTGCCTACAAGCCAAGGAAGACCAAAGATTGCCAGCAAACCACCAGAAAGCCAAGAGAGAAGTCTGGAACAGATCCTTCCCTAAGACCATAAAGGAAAGCATGGCCATGTCAACACCTTTATCTCAGACTTCTAGACTCCACAACTATGAGACAAGACCTTCTATTGTTTAAGCCACTCAGCTTACAATAGCCCTACCAAACTAATACACCCAAATGAGGATAAAAAAAGGCTGTTTATCCAGAGATTGTGTGTGTGTATGTGTATATATATATATATATATATATACACATACACACACACATATATATGATGTATGTATATTACACACACACACACATTTACATATACACACAGAACAAGAATGATTTCAAATATTCATTTGAATATTTTCTGGAAATAGGGCTCAAATTAACAAATTCATATATCATGAGATAAGCAAATATTTTCCAATGGGAAAGAGAAATAAGATGATTTCTAAAGGACTCTTAGGACAAAAATATTAATATTTGATAAAAGAAAAATATCAAATATTTACCCTTGAAGTGTTAAGTTCAAAATGACAGGGTCAAATATCAGAACTCACAACACATTATTATACACTTAGTATTTGTCTGTTGAATTAATCGGAGCTAAATGATAATAACTTTGGTGTTTACCATGTGTCAGATACTGTACTAAATAATTTACCTGCATTAACTCATTTAATTCTCAAAATATTCGTATGAGATAGGTACTAATATTAACCTAATTTTATAGATATGGCACTGAGTCTTTGAGAGTCTAAATAATGTTCTAAAATCAAACCAGCAAATACATAATGGATCAGTCTAGGACTCACACCCATTTAGGTTTACACCCTTAAGAATTGCTTTGCATTATCTGTTTATATTGTTACTATTTGAAAATTTATGAAACTCACGTCTCCTTAAGAAATTCTCCATTTTCTACAGGAAGGCCTGAGCTTCAAGCAAATTGTTTAGTTAGCCCTGACTCCTTCCCAGGGCCCTTCAGAGCAGCATATTGCAGCCTCTGCCTCACCTCCTCGGGCCTTAGGCCTCACTCGTTATACCACATGATGTAACATAAAGCACTATGTCTATGGAGCTACCAGGAGTGGGTTTCAATGCTAGTTCCATAACCTATAGATATGTTATTTAATGCTACTGAAATTTAATTTCTTTATCTATAAAATTAAAAAAAATTATTTCAAGTAGTTTGTATATATTAAATGAGAAAATGTATCTACAACATTTATCCAGCATGTCATAAGAGCGCTTTAAAGATTATAAAGTCTTCAGTATTTAACGTAAAATGGCATTTGAAGAAAGCTGTCTGAGCAGGGGATTCTAATTAATAGCTCTCAAGTGATCATATTCTGGGAGGTAACTGCATATTGTGCACATCACCAGGGAAGAGGGTGAGCCCTCCCATGGGATTCTGGCAGAGCCGATGCCTAGGTGAGGGCCTGTGCTGAGGAAGGTTGTGTGCTTGCTAGAAACAAAAATAGTCAGATATTATAATTATAATAACAAAATTGATAAAGTTATAATTCAAATAATAGGCATTGCAGTTTGCATATTTCTTATACTGTGTTTCTAAAGTCCAGTATACTGTATATAATGAAGTTTATTATACTGTGGTAAAGAAATTTAACTGCTTTTCTAGTTTAATCTTTACAACAAACCTCTCTAAGCTAAATCAATTTTATTGATAAGAAGAATGAAACTCTGAGATGCCAAGTGAATCTGTCAAGATCACATAGTGAGCAAGTGGCTGACCTAAGATTTCAATCCAGGATTTCTGCCCTCATGTTCTATACTGAAAGTCTAAAGGGGTTGTTGGGTCCCAAACCAGGAAGCTAAATTATTTCATGAAATCTGAGGAAGAACTTTAGGACCACAGTGATATAAAACCAAGACTAAGAACCAAGTAAACGTGGAAAAGAACAAGACTCAGAGCAAATATCATGCGCACAAAGTGGTCTAAAAATTCTGTAGTGTTTGGAATTCTGGAGACATAGCAGAGTAGGAAACATGAGGAATCTGTCTTTTCACCTAGAAAACAATTGCTACTTTGTTGAATTCATTTTGCTAGTTCTAACAGTTTTTTTTTTTTTTTTTGTGGAATCTTTAAGATTTTCTATAGGAAGGGTCATATCATCTGCAAGCAGAGATAATTTTACTTTTTCTTTTCTCATTTGGACGCCTTATTTCTTTTTCTTCCCTAATTGCTCTGGCTAGAGCTTTTGGTACTATGTTGAATAGAAGTGATGAAAGCAGACATTCTTGCCTTGTGCCTGATCTTAGAGGAGAAGTTTTCAGTCTTTCACTATTGAGTATGATGTTCACTGTGGGTTTTTCACATAGGGCTTTTATTATCTTCAAACAGTTTGCTTCCATTACTAGATTTTTGAGAGTTTTTTCATGAAAGAGTATTGAATTTTGTCAAATGCTTTTCTTCATCAGTTGAGATGACCATATGTTTTTTTTTCTTCATTCTGTTAATGTGGTGTATTACGTTGATCAATTTTCATATGTTGAAACATTCTTGTATTCCAGGAATTAATCCCTCTTTGTCATGGTGTATAATCCTTTCAATATGCTGCTGAATTTGATTTCCTGGAAGTGTGTTGAAGATTTTTGCATCAATGTTCATAAAAGTTGTTGGTTTGTAGTTTTCTTCTCTTGTAGTGTCTTTGTCTGGCTTTAGTATAAATGCAGGCCTCAAAGAATGAGTTAGGAAGTGTTTCTTCTTCGTCAAGGTTTGGGAAAAATTTGAGAAGGATTGGTATGAGTTCTTCTTTAAATATTTCATTAAATTCATCAGTGAAGTCATTGGGACCAGAGTTTTTCTTTGTCAAGAGATTTTTGATTACCAATTCAATCTCCCTATTAGTTATAAGACTATTCAGATTTTCTATTTCTTCATAATCTAGTCTCAGTAGGTTTTGTGTTTCTATGAATTTGTCCATTTTATATGTTATCCAATTTGTTGGTGTACTACTGTTCATAGTACTGTCTTACAATCTTTTTTATTTTTGTAGAATTGGTAATAATGTACCTACTGTCATCTCTGATTTTAGTAATTTAAGTCTTCTGTCTTTTTTTCCGAATCCATCTATCTACAAGTTTGTCAATTTTGTTGATCTTTTTGGAGAAACAACTTTTGTTTTACATATTTTCTCTATTGTTTTTCTATTCTTTATTTTGTTTATGTCTGCTCTAATTTTTATTACTTTTTTCCTTTTGCTAGCTTTGGGTTTACTTTGTTCTTTTTCTAGTTTCTTAAGTTGTAAAGTTAGGTTGTAATTTGAAATCTTTGTTTTTTAATGTAAGCCTTTATAGCTATAAATATGTCCCTTAGCACAGCTTTCACTGGGTCTTATAAGTTTTCGTATGTTGTGCTTCATTTGCATTCATCTCTAAGTATTTTCTAATTTCTCTTGTAATTTTTTTTGATTCACTAGTTTTTAAAGAGTGTGTTTCTTAATTTCCATAAGTACGTAAATTTCCAGTTTTCCTTCTGTTATTGATTTCTAACTTTATACTGATGTGGTTGGAAAAGATACTTTGTATGATATCTATCCTTTTAAATATATAGAGACAATTTGGAGGCTAACATATGGTCTATCCTGGAAAATATCCCAGCTGCAATTGAGAAGAATGTGTATCCTCTTCTCGTTGGGTAGAGTATTCTGTATATGTCTGTTACATCTAGCTGGTTTATTGTATTGGTTAGTCCTTCATTTACTTAGCTATCTTCTGTCTAGTTGTTCTATTCATTATTGAGAGTGGGGCATTGAAGTCTCCAATTATTATTATAGAACTGTCTATTTTTCCCTTCAATTGTGTCAGTTTTTGCTTCATATATTTTGATGGTCTGTCATTAGGTGCATAAATGTTTTTAACTGTTATATATTTTTGCTGTAGTGAATGTTTTATTAATATATAGTTCTTCATCTCTTGTAACCTTTTTTGATTTAACAAGGCAAGGCTGCCTGCTTTCACCACTTATATTGAACATAGTACTAAAAGCTCTAGCCAGAGCAATGAGGAAAGAAAAAGAAATAAAAGACATTCAAATTAGAAAAGAAAAAGTAAAATTATCTCTGTTTGAGGATGATGTGACCCTTTCTGTAGAAAACCTTAAAGATTCCACAAAAAAACCTGTTAGAACTAATAAAATGAATTCAACAAAGTAGCAGGATCCAAAGTCAACACACAAAAATCGGTTGCATTTCTATACAGAAACAATGAACAGTATGAAAAGAAAACTGAAAAAATAATTCCATTTATGACAGCATCAAAAAGAATAAAATATTTAGGAATTAACTTAACCAAGGAGGTGAAAGATTTGTAAAATAAAAACTTCAAAACATTGCTGAAAGAAATGAAAGAAGACATAAATAAATGGAAACATATCCCATATTCATGGATTGGAAGACTTAGTATTGTTGAAATGCCAGTACAATGCAAAGTGATTCAAAGATTCAATGCAATCTCTATCAAAATCCCAATGATGTTGTTTGCAGAAATACAAAAACTGGTTCTGAAATTCATGTGGAATCTCAAGGGACTCTGAATAGCCAAGACAATCTTGAAAAAGAACAAACCTGCAGGACTCACGCTTTCTGATTTCAAATCTACCTATAAAGCTACAGTAATTAAAACAATGCGATACTGGCAAAAGACAGACATATAGACCAATGGAATAGAATAGACAGCCCAGAAATGAACCTTTACCTGTATGGTCAAATGATTTTTGATAAGGGCGCCAAGATCAGTCGACAGAGAAAAGGGCAGTCTTTTCAACAAATGGTACTGGGAAGACTGGATAGCCACATGCAAAAGAATGAAATTGGACCCTTACAATAACACCATACACAAAAATTAATTCAAAATGGATGAAAGACCTACATGTAAGACCGAAAACCATAAAACTCTTAGAAGAAAACACAGGACAAAAACTTCATGACATTGGATTTGGCAATGATTTCTTGGATATAACACCAAAGACACAGGTAACAAAATAAAAATTAAACAAATTGGACTTCATGAAAATTTAAAAATTTTGTTCAGAAAAAACTCTATCAATAGAATAAAAAGGTAACCTACAGAACGGGAGAAAATATGGGAGAAAATATTTAACAACTGGATATCTCATATATATACAGTCATGCATCGCTTAATGACAGGTATATGTTCTGAAAAATACATCATTCGGCAATTTTGTCATTGTACAAACAAGATAAATTGTACTTAAGCAAACCTAGATAGCATAGCCTACTACACAGATAGGTTATATGGTACAAATCTTATGGGACCACCTTCATATATGCAGTGTATCATTGACATAAACATTGTTATGTGGTGCATGACTGTATGTGGTGTGTGTGTGTGTATATATATATATATATATATATATATATATGCACATCCAGAATATATAGAGAACTCCTAAAATTCAACAATAAAGAACAAACAACTTTACTCAAAAATGGGCAAAGGACTTGAATAGCTTTTTCTCCAAAGAATTTATACAAATGTCCAATAAGCACACAGAAAGATGCTCAGTATCACTAATCTTTAGTGAAATGCCAATCAAAGCTACAATGAGATATCACCTCACACCCATTAGGATGGATAATATTAAAAAAAAGAAAGAAAATGACAAATGTTAGTGAGAATTTGGAGAAATCAGAACTTTGTGCACTGTTGATGGGAATGTAAAATGGTACTGCCTTTGTGGAAAACAGTATGGTAATTCCCCAAAAAGTTAAAAATACAATTATCATATGATTCAGCAATTCTGCTTCTGGGTGTATACCCCAAGGAATTGAAATCAAGGTCTCAAAAAGATATTTGTACACTCTTGTTCATAGCAGCATTATTCACAATAGCTAAAACGTGGAAGCAACTCAAGTGACCATGGATGGATGAATGGATAAACAAAATGTGGCATATACATACAATGGAATATTATTCAGCTTTTAAAAGGAAGGAAATTCTGCAATATGCTACAATATGGATGAAACTTGAGAGTATTATACTAAGTGCAATAAGCCAGTCACAAAAGAACAAATACTGTATGATTCCACATGTAAGAGGTACTCAGAGTAGTCAAAATTGTAGAGACAAAAAGTAGAATGGTGGTTGTCAGGGTGAGACAAGGGAGGAATGGAGAATTATTGTTTAATGGGTACAGAGCTTCAGTTTTTTTTTTTTTTTTTGGTTTTTTGTGTTTATTTTTTTGTTAATTTTTTGTTTATTACAGTAACATTGGTTTATGACATTGTAAAAATTTCAGGTGTACATCATTGTACTTCTATTTCTGCATAGATTACGTCATGTTCACCACCAAAATACTAATTACAACCCATCACCACACACATGTACCGAATTATCCCTTTCACCGTCCTCCCTCCCCCCTTCCCCTCTGGTAACCACCAATCCAATCTCTGTCCCTATGTGTTTGTTTATTGTTGTTATTATCTACTACTTAATGAAGGAAATCATACGGTATTTGACCTTCTCCCTCTGACTTATTTCACTTTGCATTATACCCTCAATGTCCATTCATGTTGTCACAAATGGCTGGATTTCATCGTTTCTTATGGCTGAGTAGTATTCCATTGTGTATATATACCACAGCTTCTTCCTCCATTCGTCCCTTGATGGGCACTTAGGTTGCCTCCAAGTCCTGGCCACCGTGAACAACGCCGCAATGAACACAGGGGTGCAGGTACCTTTACGCATTGGTGTTTTCAAGTTCTTTGGATAAATACCCAACAGTGGAACAGCTGGATCACATGGTAGTTCTATGCTCGATTTTTTGAGGAATCTCCACACTGCCCTCCATAGTGGCTGCACCAGCTTGCACTCCCACCAGCAGTGTATGAGAGTTCCCTTCTCTCCACATCCTCTCCAACACATGCCGCTTCCCGTCTTGTTAATTTTAGCCATTCTGACGGGCGCGAGGCGATATCCCATTGCAGTTTCGACCTGCATCTCCCTGATAGTTAGTGATTCGGATGGCCAACGGACACATGGGGGGATGTTCAAAATCACTAGAGCTTCAGTTTTGCAAGGTGAAAAGATTTGTGGAGCTGGATGGTGGTGATGTTTTCACATTATGAATGTGTTTAATACCACTGAACTATACTGAAAAATTGTTCAAAATTGTAAACTTTATGTTGTGTGTATTTTACTACAACAAAAAAATTGAAAATAAAATTCTGTAGTGTTCAAATCTCAGTTTTATTTTCTCTTCGTATTGTGTGTGTATGAAAGCTTAGGCTTGGGAGAGCTCAGGGTCGGGGTCACCGAGACACATATTAATGGGCTGGTCATCTGGGCATCTGCTGGAGGCATCAATCTCCAAGGGGTACTAAAATATCAGTGGAATAAATAGGAAATATGGTGCCAGTTAATTGAATTATGGTGCACATAATTCAAACAAATGGTAAATTATAAATCATTTTATCTCCCATTGAGTAGACATAATAAATCTCTTACTTTGAATATTAGCACGGAGCAGGAGCAAGTTGTCATTTGCTATAACCCATTGCTTTCAGAGAAGGGAGAATCCTAGCAACCAGATCACCTTTCCTTTAGTGAGCACAAACAAAATCCTCAAAAACAAAAGCATTTTCCACTCTTGAGAAAAACATTAAGTAATAAATGCAGAACACAAAATAAAAAAGCAGGGGCAAAGTGAACTGGCTCTAAGAGAGAAATTGAGAAGCCTGTGGAAAGGAGTGAAGAGAAAGAGAAGTCAGAAAAGTCGTCAAGAGCCAGGAAACCTGAGTGCAAAAAAGGAAAGAGAGAAAACAGAGACTTAGCAACTGTGATGCAGAGAGGAAGGGATATTGCTACTTCAAAGCTCAATGCTGGGCCATGAGAACTCATCTTCTCTATCTCACCCACAGAATCTTCAGTAAGCTCTGCATTTCTCCCTAATGCTCCTAGACAAGTGTAGTTTTGTTTTGGGGGAGCCTGAAAAAGTTGAAGAGAGGACATCTTGCATATGAGTAATAAACATAAGTAAAGATGGGTTCCATTTAGATTAATTGAAAATCTAGTTTTTCTGTTTCCAACTTAATAGAATGTTGGTTTGGAGAGGAGGGGAGATTATGACCCTGCCAAGGGCATCCTAATGTTCTATTTGGTATCAGGTAGATACAGCTTAGTTCGCTCACCACAGGTCTATTCCAAAGCCTTCACTGTCAGTCCTTTCAAGGTACTAACTGGGATACCTGCAGTTGTGTTTAGCTAAGCCAGAATCTACGGCCCCAGGGCAATGCAGCATGATATTTTACCTCATAAGAATGGAGTTCTTCCAGTTTACACAGAATTTTGTTGGTTCTGGGTTTTCCTGAAAGATAGTTAATTAAACTGTGAATTGGACAGCAAATGTCGGAAGATGGAGTCTAAAGGGAGACGTTGCCAGGATTTGCAGAAAAAGGACACAACTTTGTTGAAATGCCTTGGTTGGTCTTCCCCACAGTAACCCTGTAGAAAGCAAGCCCTGGGGAACATGCTATATTCTGTTCTTTGAATGTTATTTTTCTCAGCATGAGGAAGACCAATAACTCTTTCTGAAATAGGAAACGAGATCTTGAAGAAGGTATGGAGCTATTTTTAAAAACATAAAATTATTGTAAAGGAGCCCCTAGTGGAAATCTATGTAGGAGAAAGTTACAGTATTTTATGCCCCAACATGCCACCATCCAGAAACTATACATTATACAATAGTCATAAAGGAGAAAAACAGAGGGCTATGAGTTTGGTGTGAACAAAGGAGCTACTGTTCCTGCGATAATAATAATAGCTACTGTAACAGGATGCAGAGTGAATTTTTCCACTTGCTCTGTAATTGGCAATTAAGGCCTATATTCAAAAGACAGCCACTAATAAATGAGGTCAGATATAGCCCCCAACAATTACAAAGATAGAATGTAAATATTTCTGGAACAATCACCACTAGATAATTTGTCAACCCAGAATATATAATGGATGACTGAGGAGAGACAGAGGAGAAACAGAGAGTCATTTTTTTAGAACATCTTCAGTCTTGTAGGGAATAAAAACATCATGGTACAAGAGAAATTACTTTCTCTTTACACTGTGATCCCCCTCACCATCACATCCCTAAAGCCAAGAGATGGTGGGCAGTGGAGCTCTAAGCAAATTACCCTCAGAGGTCGGGTATGTCTGCAAGAAAGAGAGATTGGCATTTCACTCGCCAGATGATGTTCACAGTATCACAAATCTGCAGGGCTGTCCTAATGCTTCCTGAGAACACTGCATTGTGAGAGAGTTCTTGAGGAGCTGGATGGATGTGCCCTCAGGAATGTAAACAAAGAAGACTGCTTGGTTCTTGCTAGTTAGGATGATATCTGAACATGGGAGGTTTATATATAAGAGTAGCCCTAACCAGTAGGAAAAAGTGTGCTGCTCCTCATCCCAGATCCACAAGGCCCCAGAAGACATAGAAGGAAGAGGACTACAGTAGCCCCAGTGGCTTCTTCTGAAGAGAAGATCTTGGAGGTGTAGATTCTTGATAGGGGTAGCTAATGAAGGGACACACATGCCCCTCTAAAAGTAGTCTTCTAGTGGGACAACATCAAACTGAAAAGCTTCTGCACAGCCAAGGAAATCACAAATGAAAAGACAACTTACTGAATGGGAGAAAATATTTGCAAATCATATATCTGATAAGGGGTAATATCCAAAATATATAAAGAATTCATACAACTCTATAGCAAAAAAGAAAAATCCAATTAAAAAATGGCCAAAGGATATGAATAGACATTTTTCCAAAGAAGACATACAGATGGCCGACAGATACGTGAAAAGATGCTCAAAATTACTAATCATCAGGGAAATGCAAATCCAAACAACAATGACATATCACCTCACACCTGTTAGAATTGGCTATTATCAAAAAGACAAGAAATAACAAGTGTTGGTGAGGATGTGTAGAAAAGGTGACACTTGTGCACTGTTAGTGGGAATGTAAATTGGTGCAGCCACTATGGAAAACAATATAGAAGTTCCTCAAAAAATTGAAAATAGGACTACCATATGATCCAGTAATTCCCCTTCTGGGTATTTGTCTGAAAAAACAAAAATACTAACTTGAAACATATATGTATCCCCATGTTCACTGCAGCACTATTTGCAATAGCCAAGATATAGAAACAAGCTAAGTGCCCATCGGGGGATGAATGGATAAAGAAAATGTGGTATATATATATATATACACAAGGGAATTTTATTCAGCCATAAAAAAGAATTAAATCTTGCCATTTGTGACAACACGGATGGACCTTGAGGGCATTATGTTAAGTGAAATAAGACAGAGAAAGATAAACACTGTATGATCTCACTTATATGTGGAATCTAAAAAAAATAAAAAGTAAACAAGTTCACAGATTCGGAAAACAAACTGGTGGTTGCCAGAGGTAGGGGTGGGAGTGGGTGAAATGGGTGAAGGGAGTCAAAAGGTACAAACTTCCAGCTATGAAATAAATAAGTCATGCGAATGTAATGTACAGCATGGCAACTATAGTTAATAATACTGTATTGCATATTTGAAAGCTGCGAAGAAAGTAAACCTTAAAAGTTCTCATCACAAGAAAAAAAAATTCCATAACTATGTATGGTGATGGATGTTAATTAGACTTATTGTGGTGATCACTTTGTGTATATAAATGTTACATTATTGTGCTGTACACATGAAACTAATACAATGTTGTATGTTAATTATACCTCAATGGAAAAAAAGGTAGTCTTCAGTGAGATAGAGGCCGGGAAAATCTGGATACCTCTCCAAGAAAACCAAATACTCCATACAAATCCTGCCACGTCTAGAGATGCCCCACAGACATGAGGGGAAGGCCAGGAGCAGTTCTGCATCATGTCAGCACTGCCTAGTTACATATGAACATTACAGTCTCATTATACCTCTTCACACAAGGTCCAGAAGAGAGATGACAAGGAGAAGTGAAGGAACAAGCCACGCCCAACCTCCACTCCAAGCCTTCTCACCCTTGGTTACAGCCAATGATGAAGGAGACAAAAGCTTTAAATTCAGTATGGGATTGGCCTGAGTTTAATAATCATAAATGGCCAAAGTTATAGAATTTTATAGTTTCATTCTCAGATGGAAAAATGAACTTCTACTCAGCAAGCTAAAAAGAATGAAAAGAGAAGAAAAAAAAATATTTATATAGTAAACTATTTTCTGAGAAACTCCATGTTCTAGGTGTTTCAAATATCCCCAAAACTCTAGGAAATGATATTATTAGATCCATTTTGCAGATAAGGAAACTGAGGATGAGAGCAGCTTGTCCAAAGTGACACAGAGCATAATTTAGATTCAAGCTTGGGTCTGGCACCCAAATCCTGTGCTCTTTTCCACACATAACATTGTTTTCTCTGGTTTTCTTGACACAAACCACACCAATTTCTTTAACATAAAGTAATATTAACATATACATATCTAGCCAAGTGGAAAAGAATTTAGATTCCATTTGATATATCTGAAATGTATCTCCTTCAATATTCTTCACTTCCACCAGTCACCCAAATCAAATGCTGACAAAGGAAATTTTGTCAACCCCCTCACTAAATGTTCTATATATTATGACATTTACCCCATGAGGTAAGGATCTGTGATAGTTAACTGCATGTGCCAACCTGGCTAAGTAATGGTGCCCAGTTGTTTGGTCAAATACTACTCTAGATGTTGTGTGAAGGTATTTGTGGATGTGATTAACATTTATAACCAGTTGAACTCTAGTAAAGCAGATTACTCTCAATGATGTGAGTAGGCCTCATCCAATCAGTTGGAGGCTTTAAGCACAAAGACTGAGGTTTCTCAAAGTAATTCTGCCTCAAGACTGTAGTTTAGAAACCTGGCCTGAGTTTCCAGCCTGCTGGTATCCCTTACGAACTTCAGACTCGAGACTACATCATCAGGGCTGGCCCTGTGGCTTAGCAGTTAAGTGCGCACGCTCCGCTGCTGGCGGCCCCGGTTCGGATCCCGGGTGCGCACCGATGCACCACTTCTCCGGCCATGCTGAGGCCGCGTCCCACATACAGCAACTAGAAGGACGTGCAACTGTGACATGCAACTATCTACTGGGGCTTTGGGGGAAAAATAAAATTATAAAAAAAAAAAAAAAAAAGACTACATCATCAGGGCTTACCTGAGTTTCCAGCCTGCCAGCTTGCCCTACGGATTTCAGACTTGTCAGCCTTCACAGTCTTGGAAGCAAATTCTTTAAAATCTCTCTCCCTCTCTGTCTCTGTCTCTGTCTCTGTCCCTCTTTAGCGAACCTTGACTAGTATGGTATCCTCATTTTCATTTAGACATTAAGTTTAGAAAATTTATTTTCTGAAAGAGCCAAGTGATGAGTCCAATAGATAAAGCTGGATTTTTCTCTTTGATATTTCTTTAATAGGATGTCAACTAATGCCTCAGATCATATTTACCTCAGAGACAAAACACTTATTTTCTTACTTGCTCATGTCTCCCCTGAAATACTCTACTAAACCTTGTTTCTTGGAAGCCAAATAACACTCTGCTGTGTATCAAAGGGTGGAAACTCATGGGCACGTGTGCCTTCTCTCCTACACCCTTCTGAAGTGCCAAGGCTGTGTGTCTGGGTAAAGAGATCCAAGGATGAGATGGGAGGTCCATTGATAGTGCCTCCAGAGAAGCCAGTCCAACTGCTTCTGCCCAACCTTCGCTGTTTAAACACAATGGGCCCTTCAAAACTTTGTGCTCCAGGGAACACCCAACCAGTTATGCTCAGCAATACTAGAGCCTTGGGATCTTTCTGTGTTTAATCTACTTTCTTACTATGGACTTGTCTCCTTACTTCTCATCTGTTTTTCACCCTAGACCAGCCTGTTCTATGTTTTTTAGTTCCCAGATATTTCCTCTGTTCAATTGTTTGAATTCTGGGCCTTCACCTTGAGTTGTACAACCTGAGACAACCCAGAGCAAAAGCTTTGGGTGACAGCAAGTTATATTAAGAAAGTCTGATTCTGTACTTCATTTCCATCTCTTTGTTACAGCACATTTCCAGCCATTGTACCAGGTGACCCTCATAATGACCCTGTGCATTGGCAAGATCAATGTCATTATCTGCATTTGACAACTGAGGACAGTGAGATCTAAAAAAGTTTAATATTTTTTCTTATTGATGAAAGTAGACACAATCTAAACTAGGGCCCAGGTCTCTTTAGACCTCACTAGATGAACTTACTTTCACTAATTGGCTCCATGTCTTTGTCTTGATGAGAAATATGTCAGTCGATTTGAGATTTTATTTACAACCTCTGGAAAAGAGGCTGAAACTGACTTGTGATTTGGTGTAATTAGTAAGACAGGGTTACATGCTATAATTGAGCACTTTTGTAATAGTTTATTCTATGTTTGAAAAATATAGACACAAAAAGGCATTTTAGTGAGTACCTACAATATAGCTAAAACCATTACTAGTTACTTATTTCAGAAAACATTATCAAGCAAATGTGTAGTTGTCAAAACACAGATTCTTCCTAGAAAATATTGTCCTCTCACTGTTCAAAAGGATCATGGATAGGAACAAAAAGAATATACCAGAACATTAGGATTTATTTTTCAGATTATTTCAAAGAGAAACATTTAATTATCATAAAAGTAGGTACTTATAAACTCACTTATCGAATGGAAAATCTAAAATTTTTGCTATTATTATTACTTTTTTAATGAGCAACTACTGTAGGCTAGGGATTACTCTAGAAGCGGTATATGCATAAAATGAACCAATTTTATAAAAACCTTTTGTGCATTTTACAGAGGAGGAAACAGAGGCACAGGAAGGTCAGATAAAGTGCCACAGTGACTCATTTGTAGAGCTGTGGTTTCATTTGGGGTTGCAAGTCTCCAAAACCTGTACCATTTACATTCCACCTGCCTGTAAATGATAGATGTTCTCATGAATTAGAATTACTTTTATGTTTTTACATGTATCTTCATTCCTTCCTCTTCCTTTATTGCTGCATGAAAACAAGAATATCAGAAAAGAGAGACATTTATATTTTACTGCTAAAGTATGAGCCCCAGGTATGTTATTCCAGGCTTTATAGAACAAGTAGATCATGCTATGTGCCATTATTCACAAGGGGAATGAGGCAGAGCATTCAGTGGTGGTGGAGATGCTAACCTCGATGGTAACAATAGTGTTGCTGGTGCAAAAGACTCACACAATGCCACGCTTTCCTGGGTAAAAATTGTTAGAGCATCAGATACAACATTTGAGGGCGAGTCTTGATTCTTTTGTGTCTTGTTTTACACAGGCTGCCCAGCTCTTGTCAATTGCCATGCTGGCAGAAGAACCACTGGGAGCTCCACTTCTTACACTATGAAAACAAAAGGTGTTTCTTTTTTCTTTACCCTTTTATGAGGTGAAAACCTGGAGGGTACATATAAATTACAAGGACGGGAAAGGGAGTTGAGAGAAGATTCCAGAGGAAGTGTAACGATTTGAAGTTTAAGATGTACTTGGATATAACCTGATGCTGAAGTCTATGAAGTACAACTGCAGAATATGAAATAAAAAGTAACAAAAAAATATAGGGAAGAAGAGTCAATAGCAACGTATGTTCCATGTTCTTATCAGAGCAGGAAAGAAGGCTTACATCTGATAGACTGTCCCTACTTTCCAAGAAAATGATACATTTTCTCTATAAACCTGTTTTGTTTGGGGCATACCAGAAGAGAGAAAATGAAAATACTTTAAACAGTTCCTGTTACAGTTGATAATCTAATGAAGACTCATACATGAAACTGCACATAGTTATATATATGTTTTTATATTATGTTGTGTTGTAGTGTGCATATTCTCTATGGTTATAGATGTATTTATATTATGTTGTGTTCATGCTGTGTTGTATTGCAGTATGCATATTCTTTAATTCCACTGAATGAAAGGACTCAGCAGACCACTCTCGGGGCTGTTTCTGCCCTGACATAGACAGACACCACCAAGTCCCTGGTCCTAGCCAACCCCTTAAGCCTACGTCTCAGTGAAAATCAAGCACCGAACTATATTTTTTGTTGTTTCAGCTCCAGGCCTTCCACTTGATATTTCTCTGACTCTATTTCTTCATAGCATTTTTATCTCTATCTCCTGATCACGGAACTTGAAATTTGATACCATTTGGGGGTGCTTAGGACCACTCGCTTTCCTCTTCCTTCTACTGAGGCTCTCCTTACTTCTTGGGTTGTACTAATTGGGGTCAAATGGTGTCTTGCCCCAAATCTCAAAATCCAAAGACACTGGAGTTTATTTTTTCTTGTATTCCACTTTTTCTAGATATTGACAAAACAACCAGCTGGCTGGTTATAAAGGACATGTTAAAAAACTAAAATCACAGGCTGCCTTATATATGCCAGCTCATTTTTAAAGTAGTGTGGTAGAAAGGAAAGAAAAGAGGCTTTGGGGATCAGAGATATCTAGGTTCAAATTTAACTTCTATCAGTCTAGGAAAACTTTCACTTCTAAATTACAAAAGTGATCATTTGAAAGTCATTTTTAAAGCTCGTTGCAAATGGAAAATCACAAAGGAAAAGATGAACAGATTGACTATGTAAAAATTTGGAGAGAAAGAAGAGTTCTATAGAAATAGTAAAAACAAAAGAAAAGGACAAATGGAAAACTGGGAACTAATATTTGCAGCAAACACTGACATTTGAAGGGTTATTATATTCAATATATGAGGAGTCCTTGAAGATTAGTGAGAAAACCACTAAAAGGCTAATAGATAAATAAATTGACAAAACATGGTAGGACAATCATAAGGAAAGCAATACAAATGACCAATAAGCATTTGAAAAGAAAAGTTCTCCAGAATAATAAAAGGATAAAATTAACATAGTAATCTCACTTCCACATAAAATATCCAAAGATTTTTTTTTAATGAGTAATTTTTGGTAGTGCTATGAGTAGACAGACAATTATTTCTTTGCATGGCTAGCTCCCAGGTGTCATTCAGGTCTTTCAAAGTCACTTCCTTTAAGAGTTTTCTGACCATCTCACCAATTCTTTTATTCTCTGTTCCACTGCCTGCTTTATTTTCTTCATAGAACTTATCACTACCTAGTATTATCTCATTTTTGCTATTAGTTATAGTTGTCTTCCTGCTGGAATATAAGAAACCTGAGAGTGAGACCCGACCTGCCTTTTCTTCCTCCAACATCTAGATAGAGTTCCCATTACATTTTGTGACTCAATAAACATACACTGATTGAAAGGCTGGAAGAAGTGCATATTTTACACTTATGGATCACAGTTCTGCAATATAAATTAAAAGCTTTCAAAATAGTCTTCCTTTTGACTCAGCAATCCCACTTCTACAGATTTATCACCAGAAAATAATCAGAAATACACATTAAGATTTATGTGTAATGATAGTCATCTCAATGTTATTTATAATAGCAAATAAAATGAGAAAATAATATAAATGTCCAAAAATACAGAAATGGGTAAATAAATTATGGTGTATATCTAGTATATGAAAGCATGCAATCATCAAAAGTCATGCTTCTGAAAATTATTTTATGACCTAAAAAATTTTTAAAAACTGAAATAAAACAGTACATAAAATTTAATATACAGAATAATCCCAATTTTGCTAAATGCATATATAAAAATAAAGATATCGTATATGTGTCAGAATTCACTGGCTTTTGAAATCATAATTTTCTTTATGACAACTAAATGCTCTAAGTGCTCATCTACTGTTACTGAAAGAACCCTTGTATTTTACCATGTTAATTTACCCAGTCATCCCTGGGTTGCCTAGTAAATGGTTCCGTGTCTTATAAACCCATCCCATCTCACTTGCTGTCTCAGGCACCTACTTCATTTCTTCTGAGGCATCAGTCTTGCAAGGCTCAAGTGTTTTCCTTTATACCAGTGTAAGCTAAACATGAGATGAGCCCTTGCCTTTGGATAGCTCAGTAGTCAGCTTCCTATATTTAATGAGAAGGTACAACCTGCCTTTGATTGGGTTATCTGTACACAGACTGAGACAGAGAATTGGGTGTAGAAAATTTATTGGGAAGTGTTCTTGTGAGATAAACCTGCAGGAAAGTGATGAAGACAAGATTGGGCAGAGGGCTGATCTATTAATACACTTATAATGGGGGTCTCTGATCCCCCATATCAGCTAGCCATTGGCTGTGAACCACACCCTGGGAAAAGGCATATTCTTGCATGGAGCAATTCTCTGTGGTGGAAGGTAAGATCCAGCGAGAGTCTGTGAGCCTGCAGCAGCAATATTTTCAGTAGCTGTGAGATGGGTTTGGTGGACCATTGTATTAGTCTTCATGGGCTGCCATAACAAAATACCACACAGTGTGTGGTTAAAACAATAGAAATGTATTTTCTCAGTCTGGAGGCCCGGAGTCCAAGATCAAGGGTCTAGCCATTCAGTTTCTAGTGAGAGCTCTCATTCTAGCTACAGATAGTCTCTTTCTGCCTGTGTGTTCACATGGCCTTTCCTTGGTTCTTGCACTGGAGGAGAGAAAAGCAAGCTCTCTGGTGTCTCCTCTTATAAGGACTCTAATTCTATCAGATCAGCACCCCACCCAGATGACCTCATTTAACCTTAGTTGCTTCATGAGTGGCCACATGGCTAAACACAGCCACACTGGGGGTTAGGGCTTCAACATATGAATTTTAGGAGGACAAAATATGCAGTCCATAACATTTGTATTCTCACTACACACTGATACGCTTAGCACCCTTCTTGAGGCTCCCTTTCTGCTGCACTTCCTGTTTTACTCATACCAGTTGACATTTCTTTCTTTCTTCCTCCCAAACTGAGAGGCATGTCTCTACAACTCATAGTTTAGGCAAAATTGAACCTTGGCTCTTGAGAAAAGATGGTGGTTATTCTTTTTTTGTTTTTTTGGTTTTTTTTTGAGGAAGACTGGCCCTGAGCTAACCTCTGTTGCCAATCTTCCTCTTTTTCTTTTTTCTCCCCAAAGCCCCAGTACATAGTTGCATATGCTAGCTGTAGGTCCTTCTAGTTCCTCTATGTGGGACGCTGCTTCAGCATGGTTTGATGAGTGGTGAGTAGTTCTGCACCCAGGATCGGAACCAGCGAACCCTGGGCTGCCTAAGCACTTAACCACTACGCCACCAGGCCAGCCCTGGTGGTTATTCTTAAATCAAATCTTGGGTGCCCATTTTCTACCAGGGAAACTACAACTACAGAATCTTTTAAAATAATGTATTGGTTAGCAAGTGCCACAATAACGCTATGTAACGAACCACTCCAAAACTCAGTAGCTTGAAGCAATAATCGTGTTTTTGAGTTGGCTGATCTAGACTCTCAGAGAATTAGATGAAGACAATTTATTGGGGGCATGGTCTTAAAAGATACACCTATAGAAAAACAAGGAAGGCAAGATTGAGCAGAGGAAGAAGTTGATCTAGGCTGGGTCTGCTGGGCTTAGTTCCAAGCTACAGATTGAATCCAGGTTTGTTCCATGTATCTCTCTTCCTCTTTGGAACAGCAAGCTAGCTGGGGCATGTCTTCTTCATGGAGGCGACAAAGGTAAAAGAAAGTATAACCACATCTATCCAATGTGGATGGGACAAAAATAATAAAAATTAATAAAAATAGTAAATTTTTTACCACCTGAATTTTTTTTCTCCTAGACTTTTTTCTCTTCTTCCTGGACTACTTCCTATATGTGTTTATGATCTTAATTCCTCTAACAAACAATCTGGTTCAGCTCCCACAGTAGGTCCGCAGGATAGCATTTTGCTCTGATTCACGCTCACCTACCTCTTAAGTTTCAGCTTACTCTTCATTATATTCCCCCCAACCCTTAGAGATGTATCGTACCTTCTTATGAGGCCAACGGTGCACTTAAGACCACAGTTGTGGTCATTTATCCAGCATATGTAGGTTTTTCAGGAGTAAAGGACCATCCAAATCCCCAGTTCATCATCTTACTGAAAGGCAAATTCCCTTTTTTTTATTCCTTTACCTTACAGATTTCTATTAGAGATGTCCCTGGGTCAAGCAGGGTGTAATGCCCAGGTCTTGAACCACATTTCATGGGATTTCAGAGACAGAAACAGCAGCAGATGTGGATTGCCCTATTGACTTGCATGTGAAGTGATACAGAACCCCAGCAAAACACACCACCAGGCTCTAGGGCATGGCTCTAGGGGATTATTGCAGTGTGGTGTGCCGGCAACTCAGCCTCAGTCTGCACTGTCAGCTCAGTGTGCACACCAGCACCTCCCCAGATGTGACCAGGCAGAGATGCCAGCCTACTGACTGCAGCTGTACGCCAGGCAGACTGCCTGATCTGCCACCTGAACAGTCTACTAGGACTCATTGCCACAAATGCTCAGTGGCAGCAGGTGTTCATGGAGCTCTGTGGGAGACCAGTCCCACTCTGAAGCCCTTCTGCTGAATCCTGTTATATCTCTGTCATTTATATTTATTGTAAATATCTAGTATTATGATTTAAATTTGTCATTTTAATCTGTTTACTCTTTATTTTACTTTAATATATATTTTTTCTTTCCCTTCTTTTCCTATATCCTAGTGTACATATCAAATTTTCTTCTACTGATTTGTTTTATTTTCATTTTTCTGTTGGTTTTACTAATGAACTAAATCCACAATTTATTTTTCCTTTCACAATTTTATTGAATTCTATATTGTTTATATCTTCCCCATCCCTATAAAGTTACCTCTTTCTTGACTTCTCTACCCAACCTTATTGCCCTGTGGTCTTCAGCCAGTTTTTGCTTAGATTATGATAGCCATACAATTTTTATAGGTTTACTGAGGTGTAAATGTCATGCTACAAACTGCCCTTAATTAAGTGTATCATTTGATGTTTTAACATGTATAGATATACCCGGAAACAAGTCTCATTTTAAAAATGTATACAATAAATTTAATAAATTATTTGCCACCTCAATTTTGTTTTCTCTTGTATTTTTTTTTTCCTCTTGTTCCCGGACTGCTTCCCCTTTAAGAGCTTTCACAGTAAATCATTTTGTGATAAACTTTCTCAAGTGTCTATGACCTTAATTTATTTCACTTTAAAATAATAATTTAGCATGATCTGAAATTCCAGATTTGAAGTCCTCATCCCATCTCTTTGAAAGTATTACTTGATTGTCTTTTGGCATTCAGTAATTCTTTTGAGGACTCTAAGGTTAACTCGATCTGAATTGTATTCCTTACAGATACACTGCTTCCATTCATAGGACATATTAGCATTGTTCATTAGTATTTAGTCTTTCAAAATTTAAATATAATGTATTAAGTATGAATCTTAGTTCTGACCTGTTTGGTGCTCTATAATCTCTGTCAAATGAGGTTCTATATTTTTTAACAGTTGTAAAATTCTCAGTACGTATATCTTTAAAATACTTCCTCCCTTCCATTTATTTTTTTCTCAGCATTTGAACACCCTATTTTATGGATGTTGGCACTTTTAATTCTATATTCCTTGTCTCAATGTTGCTCTCTTTCTATCTCTTTATTCCTTCCTGGTGCCTTCAGGAGAGTTCCGTAAAGTGATATTCAAGCTCACCGTTCACACCTTGAATTTATCCATTTGGTTCTTCTATCCTTCCACTGAGTTTATTACTTCAACTACCATATTATCACACCTAGTGGTACAATTACCTAGTTTCTTTTACATCCTATGTGTTGTGGTTTTAGTAAGGAGGAAAGTGACTGGTTAGAGGAGGCGTCCTAGTCTTTTGAGCTCCTGGGTCTCCAAATCTAGAGGAGCTGTATCAGGATGTAATGTAGATCCCAAACTCCTGGGCTTCAGGCCTGATGCCACGAATAGATGAAACTTTAGGCTGTCTTATGGAAGGAGTGAAGGCATGCTGTATGTCAAAATGACACAAATAATTTTGATCAAGTGTGTAGACAATAGTAAATTAAATCAGTGCCTCAATTCTTTACTTCTTCCTTTAAAAGAATTATATTCAAGCCTTTGACATGACTTCATGGTGAACAGATTTTTCTTCTCCATTCCTTAACTTGCTTTCACAGTGCAATGTTTGTGAGCATGACATAATCAAAGCATTATATGTATGTGCACGTTTGGGTTATTCCTTGCACTTCAATGATTTTTAACACCATGCCCAGGGAAGCTGTAGCTTCAAAGAGAATGTGGAGAGATGTAAAGCAGATCTGAAGTCAACTCCAGTTGAGCCACAGACACACAAGCAATAAAAATAAAAATTGTCATGACAAGCACTGAGTTAAGCTGTTTGAAGCAGCATTATTAGGTGACAGCTGACAAATCCACACAGTATGCACAAATGGTTATTTCTCAAGACTGTATGTTCATGATAAATGTGGATAATATTTTCCCTTATTTTTAAGGACATTTATTTTGTTCATTTTATATTATTATGCTGTTACTCATATCCCTTAGGGTACTTTCTAGTGCCTCCACTAGAAGGACTGCACTTTTTCAAGAGCTGCTTCCCTTGGTTGAACTTATTTACTTCCTAGGGCTGCAGGAGGAGGCATAACTCAAAGAAATGCAGTAGGTGGAACTATTGGGAATCACGCCCTTGGCCTTTCAAGCTTGACCCTGTCCTGACATTGTCCTCCTGCCTCTGGTAAGAAAAATGCTGGGCTCTGTGAGAGTTGCTCCAGGCAAAAAGTGTGAGCGGGTTAGTGTTGATCTGCTGAAAGAAGGGGTCAAAAATCAAATTTAGAAAGTTCTCTGGAGTCCTATTTCTCTAGAGAATTTTCTTCTCTAGGCTGTCCACACATGCTGGGACATAGCTGTGCCTGATATCTTTCTCAGGGAAAACACTTTTCTGTATTAACTTTCTCTTCGTGCCTGACAAGTTTATAACCAAAGTATAAAATATGTTTTCAATTCTGATTCTTTGTGTAGTAATCTTTATGTAGTGAGGGCTTAATTTGAAAGCCATAAAGTGTTCCCCAAACATCCTGAAATATCAATAATGACTGAATAATTACAAAATTTACAGAAGTTCCAAATATTACCTCCAACTAGCTCTCTTTTCATTTCCTATACTTCAATCAATGTATAGCGTAAACCTAAGAGTTCAATTTGTTTCCAGGAAAATTAATTCTTCCATTTATGCATCTAAATGCCTTTTACGCATTTCCTGAACAATTTCCAATGAAGTTTCCTAATATTGTCTTCCATGCTGACTCCAAATAAACACCATCAACTCCTTCTCATGCAAAGGTGCTACATATTGAGTTTTATTGTATAATCAACAGAACACATTCATCTGGTCATGAATTTGGACTCTAAAGAGAGGTGAAATAAATATATCCAAGCACAGGATTTGATTTTCTTCAAAAACTACCCAAGGGGAACAAATACCATGAAAAATAAGTTGAACAAAAAGAAAAATATGACTAAAAGAGCAAAGAGTATTTTAAAGTAATTGCAATAAATATTTTCAGAGAGAGTAGAGAGAACATGATATCCAAACAAAAACAACCAATAACTGGTTTTTGGGGCTGGCCCAGTGACGTAGTGATCAAGTTCATGTGCTCTGCTTCGGTGGTCCAGGGTTAGCAGGTTCGAATCCTGGGCGCAGACCTACACACTGCTCATCAAGCCATGTTGTGGCCACATCCCACATACAAAATGGTGGAAGATGGGCACAGATGTTAGCCCAGGGCCAATATTCCTCATCAAAAACAAAACAAAACAAAACAAAAACTGGTTTTTATACCATAAAAAATAAAGAATTGAGAAATTTAAAATGTGAAACTGATTTTTGCAAAGGTGCCAGGATGTAGTCAGTAACAGGATTAGCACAGCTGAATTAGTGTGCCGGCAGAGAGCAGATGGCTTCTATATTCCTGGAAGACAGTTCCTGGAGATCAAGGATCATGAAGAGAAGAAGCACAAAAACCAAAAAGTTCCAAAATATATCTAATAGTAATTCCAGACCAAGAGAAAAGAGAGAATAAGGGAGAAAAGTAAACAAACAAATAATGACAAAAATTCCCAGGGCAGAATAAAGATATTAACAAAATTCAAGGAAGAATCAATGACAAATTGAATATTTAGGCGTAAAGTGACAAAATTTTAGAACTGAAAAGGTAAAGAAAAATTATCTTCAAATTGTAGAAAAAAGAAATGAGAAAAAGAAAATGTTATTTCAAATAAACTAGTATAAGATTGGTTGATTAATTGTTGATTAATAACACTAAATCCTGAGCATTTATTTTAAAGTATGTGAATTTATAGAAATTATAAGCAGCAAAAAAGGACAAAAAATATTTTCAGGCATACACAGATTCAGAAATATTGCCACTACAGAGGGCTTTTCTAAAAAAATATAAAAATTAAATGATATATTTAGGAAAAAGATAGTTGTAAAATAAAGAATTGTGAAAAACAATATCACTAAATAATAGTAATAAGTCAAAAAACTGTTGACACATAATACAAAAAATGAAAATTAATAGCTACTTGGAACTAAAAATTACAGATGATCTCTACATTGCAGATGGTGGGAAAGGGGTAGTAGGAAGCCTTCCAAGGGGTTGCTTTGTTGTGAGTAGTTTTTAGATATTGTTTGACTTAAAAGGTGATAAAAATGCTTGCTTAAAAATAGAAATTAGCAACTTAATTGTGATAGCAGAAGATGATAAATGTAATATATAATTTTAAAATAATTGCAAGATGCTCCACATCATATGTCATCGGGGAAATTCAAGTTAAAACAACAATTAGATACTACTACACCCCTATTAGAATGACCAAAATCCAAAGTATTGACAACACCAAATTCTGGTGAGGATGTCGAACAACAGAAACTCTCATAAATTGTTGGTGGATATACAAAAACTTTGGAAAACAGTTAGGTTATTTCTTACAAAACTAAACATACTTTCACTATGCAATCCAGCAGTCATACTCCTTGGTATTTACCCAAAGAAGTCGAAAATTTATATCCGCAGAAAAACTTGCACACAGATTTTTATGGCAGCTTTCTACATAATTGCCAAAACTTGGAAGCAACAAAGATGTCCTTCAGTAGGTAAGTGGATAGATAAGCTGTGGTCCATCTGGGCAGTGGAATGTTATTCAGTGCTGAAAAGAAATGCGCTATGAAGCCATGAAAAGACATGGAGAAGCCTTAAATGTGTATTAATAAGTGAAAGAAGCCAATCTGAGAAGGCTACACACTATATGATTCCAAACATATGACCTTCTAGAAAAGGCAAAACTATGGAGACAATAAAAATATCAGTGGTTGACAGAAGTGAGGGGTAGAGATAAATAGGCAGAGCACAGAGGATTTTGAGGTCAGTGAAAATACTCTGTATGATATTGTAATGATGGATACATGTCATTATACATTTGTCTAATTCCATAGAATGAACAATATAAAGGGTGAACCCTAATGTAAACTATGGACTTAGGATGAATATGGTATGTCAGTGTAGGTTTACCCTTGGTAAAAAATATATAATTCTGGTGAATGAAGTTGATAATAGGGGAGGCTATGCACGTGTTGCAACAGGAGGTATGTGGGAAATCTCTGTACCTTCCTCTCAATTCTGTTATACACCTAAAACTTCTCTAAAAAAGTCTTTCAAAAAAATAAAATAAAATAATTGCAAGAAACATTGTAAAACAAAACATAATATTATCACTCTGAAAAATGTCAGGAAAGGAGAAAAGAACAGCAAAGGAAAAATAACAAGATATGAGTATTAAAGCCTATTGCATATACATTATACAATAAGGTGTCTGGAATAAATACAAACATGCTATAATCACAATAAAAGTGACTGGATTAAAACCTTTGTCCTCCAATCCCTAATATAGAAACTGCCAGGTTTTGTAATAGAAAACAGAATCAGGAATACGTTGTTTACAAGACAAATCCAAAATAAACTGGCTCAACAAGTTTGAAAACAGCTGTATTAATAGCACACATGATAGAATTTGTAATTTTAAATACCACTTATAATTAAGAAATATTAATTGGAAAAATAAGAAAATTATATAACTGAAGCATTTCCTCCAGAACCTAGAAAAATGACAACAAGCCAAATTAAGTACAATACAAAAAACAGATAATAATAAAATATTGAAATAATAAAATAATTGAAATAATAATAAAGTGAAATGAGGGGGCTGGCCCAGTGGCACAGTGGTTAAGTTCGTGCACTCTGCTTCAGTGGCCTGGGGTTCACAGGGTCGGATCCCACACTCAGACCTACACACCACTCATCAAGCCATACTGTGGCAGCATCCCTCATACAAAATAAAGGAAGATTGGCACAGACGTTAGCTTAGGGCCAATCTTCCTCACACACACACACAAAAAGTGAAATGATGTGTAAAATACTGATACAGAAATTCAAAATTTAATTCCTTCAGAGGGCTAACAAGTGGAGGTAGAGTGAAGATAGTGGAGTAGAATCCACTACCTGGAATCCATCTCCCCACCTAAACAACAATTGCATGGGTAGAAGCTGTCTGATGTAACTATTTTGGAATTCTAGGGTCTATTAAGGCTTGCAACTTCCAGGAGAATATTTAGATGGTAAATTGTGGCTAATTTTGATCAATTTCATCTCTTAGGTCTATAGCAGCTATTCATCGCCCATCTCCCAGGTCCGTGCAGGCAGCTGTGCATGTGTTCCAGAAGCAGATTGCACAGAGCTTGTGGGAACCAGTCTGGCACAAAGGCCCCTGTCCTACAAATATTGGGGATCTATGTTCTAATTGCTGATCACTACTTACGCTTACAGAGGTGCAGACACAGAGAGGAGCAGCCATTGTTGCAACTCTCACTGCTATTGTTGCAAGCCCCTCCCCCTCTGGTTGAAGCAACTTCCAGAGGATTTAAACAGCCAGTTCCTTCCTCCCTTTCGTTTTTCTTTTTCTTCTTTTGAGAGTCAGACATTTAAGGACTAGGACATTCAAAAGCAACCACATACACAGTCATGTACCACGTAATGACGTTTCAGTCAACAACAGGCTGCATATATGATGGTTGTCCCATAAGATTATAATGAAGCTGAAAAATTTCTATGACCTAATGATGTTGTAGCCATCATAATGTCATAGTGCAATGCATTACTCATGTGTTTGTGGTGATGCTGATGTAAACAAACCTACTGCACTGCCCATCATAAAAAAGTATAGCAAAAGCAATTACGTACCATACATACTGCGTGATAATGATAATAAATGACTATGTTACTCGTTGATATATTTACTATACTATGTCTTTTATTATTTTTTTAGAACGTACTCTTTCTATTTATAAAAAAAGTTTACTGCAAAATCATATGCTATATTATACCAGCAGCAGCCTCATACCTCTCATATTTACTGCATTTCTTGATTACATCATTTTCTCTTGTGCTTGATTTAATCTCATGTTGTTTTGTTCACCATGGCCCTTAAGCTTACAAAATTCACTGCTAATGTTGCCAGTAAAAGGCCATGTTGAGTGACTGACCTGGAAACAAAATTAAAAGTAAGAACTACAAAGGTGAAAAATCAGTGACGGTTATTGCTCTCCAGTCAGGCATGTCCCATTCCACCATAGCTACAATCTTGAAGAACAAAAACAAAGTGACAGAAGCTGTTAAAGGATCTGCTTCATTGAAGGCAATGAGACTAACAAAAATTCAAGAAGGGCCTATATCAGACATGGAGAAACTTCTAATGACCTGGATTGAAGCCCAGACACAGAAGTGTATTCCTCTCAGCACCACGACAATCATGGCCAAAGCAAAAAGTTTGTTTGCAACGTCAAAAGAAAAGTCTGGACTCCATGACAATGTTGAATGTACTGCTAGCTCTGGTGGTTTAAATGATTCATGAATCTTTATTCATTATATAATGTGAAAGTGAGTGGTGAGTCTGCAAGCGCTGATGGGAACGCAGCTGAAGAACTTTTGGAAACTCTAGATAAGCTGATTATGGAGGAAAATTACTTGCCAGAGCAAATATGCAATGTGGATGAAACCTCCCTATTCTGAAAATGGACACCTAAAAGGACTTTCATCCATAAGGAGGCCAAGTCAATGTCAGGTTTCAAGATTTTAAGGACAGGATAACAGTCTTGCTTGGGGGTAAAGTTTCAGGCTACAAATTGAAACCCTTTGTCATCTGACACAGTGAGAACCCCAGGGCCTTCAAGAATATCAACAAGCACACACTGCCAGTGTACTCCAGGAGCAATAAGAAGGCATGGATGACTCACCTCCTCTTCCAAGATGTCCTCCTAACTTGCTATGCCAGCAAAATGGAAAAGTTGTTTGGAGAATAACATACCTTTCAAGATTTTGCTTGTTGTTGTTAATGCTCCTAGACATCTTCCTTTTATTGGTGACCTTCATCCCAATATCAAAGCACTGTTTCTCCCTCCAAACACCATCTCTGATCCAAACAATGGATCAAGGGGTTATAGCAGCTTTTAAGGACTACACCTGAGAAGGACCTCTGCCCAGGCTATTGCTGCAACTGAGGAAGACACTGAGAAGATGCTGATGCAATTCTGGAAGGATTACAACATCTGTGACTGCATCAAGAACTTTGCTTGGGCTTGGGATGATGTCACCAAGGAGTGTATGAATGGCATCTGGAAGAAGACACCCAAGAGGTTCATCCATGACCTCAAAAGATTTGCCAAGGATGAAAAGGTTGCAAAAATCAACAAGGCTGTGGTGGAGACAGTAAGCTAAGGTTAATTTATTAGTATGTGACTGAGGCTAATGTGTGTGCTTGTGTTTTAGTTTTTAACAAAAAAGTTTAAAAAGTAAATAAAAACAAAAATTTTAAAAATAGAAAAAAGCTTATAAAATAAGGATATAAATAAAGAAAATATTTTGTACAACTGTACAATGTGTTTGTATTTTAAACTATGTGTTATTACAAGAGAGTCAAAAATTTTAAAAACAATTAAAAGTTTATAAAGTAAAAATGTTACAGTAAGCTAAGGTTAATTTATTAGCAAAGAAAGAAAAGTTTGGTTTTTTTAATAAATTCAGTGTAGCCTAAGTATATAGTGTTTATAAAGTCTGCAATAGTATATAATAATGTCCTAAGCCTTCATATTCACTCACCACCCACTCATTGACTCACCCAGAGCAACTGCCAGTCCTGCAAGCTTTATTCATGGTAAGTGCCCTATACAGATGTACCATTTTTTATCTTTTATGTTGCATTTTTACCATATCTTTCTATGTTTATATACAAAAATAGTTACCATTATGTTATAATTGCCTACAGTATTTAGTACAGTAACATGCTGTACAGGTTTGCAGCCTAGGAACAATAGGCTGTACCATATATCCTAGGTGTGTAGTAGGCTATACCATCTAGGTTTGTGTAAGTATATTCTACGATGTTCACACAACAACAAAATCACTTAATGCATTTCTCAGAATGTATCCCTATTGTTAAGCAATTCATGACTGTACAGGGGAATTTAGAAAGACATCATACATGACTGGGGAAAGATACAGCTCACAAAAGACTTGAGAATATCTTAAGTTTACATTTTAAGCAGATCCCCAGCACACAGACACCCTATAAAAACAACAACAATGTCAATAAAAATACTAGCAAACCCCGAGGAAAGTAGAGAATCAGCTCTCCAGAACTAGCACATTATAAGATTCAAATGCTCAGTTTTCAACAAAAATTACAAGATAAACAAAGAAACAGGAATGTATGGCCCATTCAGGACAAACAAAAGGAAAAAAATCAATAGAAACTGTCTTTAAGTAAGACCAGATTATAGACATACTATACAAAGACTTTAAAATAACTCTTTTAAAGATACTTGAAGAACTAATAGAAGATATGGACAAAGTCAAGGAAATGAGGTATGACTGAAATGGAAATATCAATAAAGAGATCGAAAATACAAAAAGGAACCAAAAAACATTTGGAACTGAAAAGTTGAATAACTGAAATAAAAAATCCACAGAGAGATCAAAAGTAGATTTGAACAGGCAGAAGAAAAAAAAAATCAATGAACTTGAAGATAAGACAATTGTAATTATTAAGTCTGAGGAACATAAAAAAAAAGATTGAAAAAAAGTGAACAGAGCCTAAGGGACCAGTGGGGCAACAATTAAAAGACCAATAGATGCACTGTGGGAGTCCCAAAAGAAAAGAGAGAGAAAGGGGCAGAGCTTATTTAAGGAAATACTGTCCCAAACTTCCTAAATTTGATGAAAGATATGAATAGAAATATTCAAGTTGTTCAAAGAGCTCTAAGCTGGTTAAACCTAGAGACCCACATAGAAGCACATTATAATCAAACTATTCAAAGACAAAGATGAAGAGAAAATCTGGAAAGCAGCAAGAGAGAAGTAACTTGTCACATTTAAGGGGTCCCCAATAACATCATCAAATTTCTCATCAGAAACTTTGGAGGCCAGAAGTCAGTGGACTGATACATTCAAAGTGCTGAGGAAAGAAAACTGTCAGCTAAGAATCCTCCATCTGACAAGACTGTCCTTCAAAAATGAGGGGAAGGGGCTGGCCCGGTGGCATAGTGGCTAAGTTCGCATCCTCTGCTTCAGCGGCCCAGGGATCGTGGGTTTGGATCCTGAGTGCAGACCTACACACCGCTAATGAAGCCATGCTGTGGCAGCATCCCACATACAAAAAATAGAGGAAGATTGGCCACAGATGTTAGCTCAGGGACAATCTTCCTCAAGCAAAAAGAGAAAGATTGGCAACAGATATTAGCTCAAGGCCAATCTTCCTCATGGAAAAAAAAAAAACAGGGAGAAATTAAGGCATTCCCAGATAAACAAAATCTAGGGGAATTCACTACCACTAGACTCACTCCACAAGAAATTCCAAAGAAAGGACACTAGACGGTAACTCAAAGCCATTTGAACAAACATAGGTCTCTGGTAAAGGAAAACACATTGAAAATTATAAAAGCTAGTTTTATTGTAATTTTGGCCTGTAATTCCACTTTTAGTTTTCTAGATGATTTAAGATACTAATGCATAAAAAATAATTATTAGTCTGATTTCGGCACACAATGTATAAAGATGTAATTTTTGAATTCAATAACTGAAATGGGTTGGGATGGAGATGTATAAGAGCAGAGTTTTTTACTGTTATTCACATTAAACTCATATAAATTAAAATTAGAGCATTACAACATTAGGATGTTAAATTTAAACCCCATGGTAACTTCAAAAAATGGTTATAGACTATTCACAAAGGAATGAGAAGGGAATCAATTTCACTACAAAAATATCAAATAAGCACAAATAAGACAATAATGCAGGAAACGAAGGATAAAAATAATCTTTAAGGTTTATAGAAAACAAATAGCAAAATGAGAGAAGTCCCTCCTTATTACTAATTACTCTAAATATAAATAGATTAAAGTCCTAATCATAAGCAGAGACCATCGGAATAGATTTAAAAAAAATAAAACTTGATCCAACTACATGCTGTCTCCAAGAGATTTACTTTAGATCCAAAGATACAAATAGGTTGAAAGTAAAAGGATGGAAAAACCCATTCCATGCAAATAATAACCAAAAGAGAGGAGGGGTGGCTATATTGATACCAGACAGAATAGACTTTAAATCAAAAAAGTTTGCGAGACAAAGAAGAACATTAAATATTAATAAAAGTTTTAACACAACAATTTATTAGTGCCATTGAGTCAATTCTGACTCCTAGCCATCCTGTTTACAGCAGAGCAGAACCCTGCCCAGTTTTTTGAAGTGCTCTGCTGCTATTCATAGGGTTTTCATGGACAATTTTTTCAGAAGTAGGTAGCCAGGTCCTTCTTTGTAGTCTTTCTCGTCTGGAAGGTCTGCTGAAACCTGTCATCTTAGGTGACCTTGCTGCTTTTTGAAATACCAGTGGCATAGCTTTCAGCATCACAGCAACACAGCACTGCCACAGTATGACAACCAACAGAAGGGTGGTGTGGATCCTTGGAAGGGAAACAAACCCAGGCCGTGGTGGTGAGAACACCGAATCTTAACCACTAGATCACCAGGGCTGGCTAATACAGCAATAAGATATAACAAATACAAAGATTTACACACCAAGTAATAGACCATCAAAATGTATGAAGTAAAATTGAAGACAAAAATAAGCAGTTCTACAATAATAGAGACTTCAACACCTGACTCTCAGTAATGGATAGAACAACCAGACAGTAAGTAAAAGTAGGTAAATAGAAGACCTAAGGGACAAAATTAAATAATTAGATCTAACAGAAATAAAAGGAACACTCTACACAACAACAACAGAATACGCATTATTCTCAAGTGCACCTGGGACATTCTCCAGGATATACCATAGGTTAGGCTACTAATTAAGTCTGAGCAGATTTTAATCTACTCGGTAGATTACAGTATCTGCTCTGACAACCGTGGGATTAAGTTGTAAATCAGTAACAGAAGGAAAACTGAAAAATTCACAAATTTGGGGAAATTAAGTGATATACACTTAAACATCCAAAGGGTCAAAGAAGAAATGAAAAGGAAAATTAGAAAATACTTAGAGGCAAATGAAAATGAAAGTACAATATACAATATCTATGGGACACAGCAAAAACAGTGCTAAGAAAGAAATTTATAGCTGTAACAACATATTAAAAAAGAGCAAAATCTCAAATCTACAACTTAACTTTACAAGCTAAGGAACTAGAAAAGGTAGAACCATCTAAACTAAAGCTAGCAAAAGAAAGAAAATAATAAAGATTAGAGCAGAGATAAATAAAATAAATAACAGTAAACCATAAAAAACATCAACAAAGCCAAAAGTTGGTTCTTGGAAAAGATTAACAAAATTGATCAACCTTTATCTAGGTTGACTAAGAAAATAAGAGAAAAGATGCAGATTACTAAAATCAGAAATGAGAGTGGGAACATTACTACTGAGTCTACAAAAATAGAAAGGTTCATCAGACAGTGTTATGAATAATTTTATGCCAAAAAATGTAATAAGCTAGATGAAATGGACTAATTCTTAGACACATAACGTCTACTCAGACTGAGTCATGAATAAATAAAAAATCTGAATAGACCCATAACTAGCAAGGAGATTGAATCAATAATAAAAAACCTCTTGAAAACGAAAAGTCCTGGACCCAATGGCTTTATTTGTGAATTCTATCAAACATTTTAAAAAGACCTAATAACAATCCCTTTCAAAATATTCCAAAAATTGAAGAGGAGAGAACACTTCCAAACTCAGTCTGTGAGGTCAATATCACCCTGACACTAAAGCCGGACAAAACATTACACAAATGGAAAAACATGGACCAATATCTTGACAAATATTGATACAAAAATCCTCCACAAAATATTGCCAAACCAAAATCAAGAGCATATTGATAGGCTCATGCATCATGACCAAGTGAAACTTATTCCTGGAAGGTGAAGATGGTTCAACAGATGAAAATCAATCAACATTGATTGATATAATACACCACATTAACAGAATAAACAAAAACCACATGCTCATCTCAGTTGATGCAGAAAAAGCATTTGACAAAATTCAACACTGTTTCATGAAGAAAACACTGAAAAAAACTAGGAATAGAAGGAACTACTTCAACATAATAGAAGTCATATATGAAAAACCCACAATGAATGTCATACTCAATGGCAAAAGACTGAAAGCTTTCCTCTAAGATCAGGAACAAGACAAGGATGACTGATTTTACCACTTCTATTCAACATGGTATTGAAAATTCTAGACAAAGAAATTAGACAAGAAAAAGAAATAAAAGTCATCCAAATTGGAAAGGAAGTATTAGACTGATCTTTGCAGATTATATGATCTTATACATAGAAACCCCTAAAATTCCACACACAAAAAAAACCTATTAGGTCTAATAGAAGCATACAGCAAAGTAGCAGGATACAAATCAAAAGCCAAAATCAACTGTGTTTCTATATACTAACAATAAACAATCCAAAAAGTAAATTAAGAAAACAACTCCGTTTGCAATAGCACTGAAAAGAATAAAATACTAAGGAATAGACTTAGCCAAGGAAATGAAAGACCTGAACTAAAAACTACAAAACGTTGCTGAAGGAAATTAAAGAATACACAAATAAATGGGAACATATCTCATGCTCATGGATTGGAACACCTAGTATTGTTAAAATGCCAACACAATCCAAAGCAATTGCAGATTCAATGCAACCCCTATCAAAATCCCAACGATGGGGTGTGTTTTTTTTTTTTTTTCAAGAAAAAGAAAAAAAAATCGTAAAATTTATAAGGAATCTCAATGGACCACAAATAGCCAATCTTGAAAAAGAAAAACAATGCTGGAGGTCTCATACTTCCTAATTTTAAAACATCTTACAAAGCTACAGTAATCAAAACAATTTGGTACTATTTTAAAGACATACATATAGACCAATGGAACTGAATAGAGAGCCCAGAAATAAACCCTAGGCTATACAATCAAATGGTCTTCGATAAGGGTGCCAAGACTACACAATGGGGAAAGGATAGTCTCTTAAACAAATGGTGTTGGGAAAACTGGATATCCACATAGAAAAGAATGAAGTTGATCCCTTACCTTACACCATTTACAAAAATTAACTCAAAATGGATTGAAGACCTAAAAAATAAAAACTAAAACTACAAAACTCTTAGGAGAAAATACAGGACCAAAGCTTCATGACATTGGATTTGACAATTATTCCTTTGATATGACACCAAAGGCACAGACAACAAAAGAAAACACAGGCAAATTAGACTTCAACAAAATAAGAAACTGTTGTACATCAAAGGACACTATCAACAGAATAAAAAGGCAATCCACAGACTAGGAGAAAATATTTGTAAACCACATATCTGATGAGGGATTAATATTAAGAATTTATAGAATATATAGAGAACTCTTACAACTTAGCAGTAAAATAAACAATTCGATTTAAATAATGGGCAAAGGACTTGAATAGGGATTTTCCCAAAGAAGATCAACCAAGGTCAATAAGCTCACGAAAAGATGCTTAACATCACTAAACATTAGGAAAACACAAATCAAAACCACAATGAGGTACCAGTTTACACACATTAGGATAGCAATTACAAAAAAAAAAAAAAAAAAACAGGAATAAACAAGTCCTAGAAAGGATGTTTAAACCTTGAAGACATTGTGCTAAGTGAAATAAGCTAGACATAGAAGAACAAATATTGCACGATTCCACTTATATGAGATACCTTAAATAGTCAAATCCATAGAGACAGAAAGTGGAATAACGACTACCAAGAGCTGGAGGAGGGACTATGAGGAGTTATCGTATTATGGGTTACGGAGTTTCAGTTTGCGATGATGAAAATGTTCTAGAGATGAATAGTGGTGATGGGGACACAACACTGTGAATGTACTTAATGCCAGTGAAACTATACAGGTAAAAATGGTAAATTTTATGTTATGTAAATATATTTTGCCACAATAAAAAATTTTTTTGAGAAGAAAATAAAATAAAGTGTTCACTAAAAAAGAAGTGGTAGGAGAGGAAAGACTTTTATGACTGGAGAGAAAGTAATAATTTAAAAATACAATGATAGGCTGATTTTATGACAGGATTTCTTGACACTCTTAGGAAACCCTAGAAGACTTCTCAGATATTCATAGGGGAATTTCAGCAGATATTCTCCTCATCATCCAAAGAGATAGATGCAAGACTCTGCTAGGATGTGTGCTCTTGACTGATATAGCAAATACACCTTGGAATTTAGCTACAAAAGCAATAATGTAGGGATGTGTCTGTGTGTGTGTGCTCTAAGGAGACACATTTTACTTTAATATTTTCTCATGCCCTGAAGGATGAGACTCAGTTTCTTTGGCATGGTATACAAGATCCTCTACTTGAACTTTATTTACCACTTCTTCAACTCCTATCACCCCATTCTGTGCACGTTATGTTCCACAATGCCAAACCACATGCTGTTTTTCATACACACCACACTATTTGTGTTTCATCCACATGACAAAACCTCTAAGCCTTTGCATATGCTCTTACCTCTGTCTAGAATATTCTTTTCAAACCCTGCATTCATGGTAATCTCTTGTAGGGTAACAATCCATTCAGTAATGCCTTTAGTGAATGATTTCAGGAGTGTTGATTTTAGCTCCTTCTCTTCTCTGCATAGTTTACTTCTCCATTTCATTCTGTAGAAGTTCTTATTTTACATGACTATCATCACTACTGTGCTTTAGTAGATCTGTCTTCATTATTTATTCATTGTTTATATCTGTAGTGCTCTATTGAATTTTACTTCAATAATTTTGTATTTAACTATTGGGATGGGTTGATAAAATTCCAGTAAAAAAACACCAAGCTTAAAGAAACATTGGTGACTAGTTGATTGATCCATTCATGTATTATTTTAAACTGAGCCTCTACAAATAGCTAAGTCAAGGTATCATGATGATAAGAGTTGCTCAATGTACAAAGAGGAGCAAGGCAAGCTCTTAACTCTAAAGTACCATCTTGATCTAGTGGAAAGAGAGCTTTCCTATGGGAATTTGCTGGAACATGAATTTCTATTGCAACTCTGTAGTAAGCCAACTGTGATTTTGGTAAAATTCCTTACTGTTTTTCCTTTTGTTTTTCACATGTTTGAAATCGGGAAATCTTCTATTTCTTTAATTCTCAGGATCATCATAAGGATAAAAAGGTTGGAATTTCATAAATCATTTATCAGCTCAAAGCATTATGAAAAGGCAATGAACTATAATGGAAAACAGCATAGGCGGTAATTTACTTAGAATTTTTGAACCCTGTCTCTTCTTATGAGCCTTATGCAAGTTTTTAAACTACTTTCAGCTTTGGTTCCATCTATAAAATGAGAACAATAACTATCTCAAGAAAGTTATTGTAAGCATACCTCTAATATACGTTAAGCCCCTGGCACATAGTTAAACCATCAAAAGTTTAGTTATGATTTTTTTAGTGGTCTTATTTTAGGGCACTCAGTTCACATGTTTTTTTAATCCCTTTTTTGTAGTATATAGTGCAGTTTTTGATATGGTAGTTAGTAGTGGTAGTTGATCAATAAATATTCCTTACACTTAAAAGATTCCGCCACTTAGTAACCAATACATTACAGAAAATTAATGGAAATTTTATACTTATTTAATTCTTATCCAAATTGAAAAATGTTTAAATCATATTTTACATTTCTGCTTTATTTTTACTAAATTTTCCATAATATATAACATTTTCTTCTCCATTTGCTATGATTTTACTTTGCTTATGTTTTGTAACTTCTTTTCTATCTTCTATTGGACCAATTGAATTTAATATATTCCTATTTGCTCAGCTGGTTCAAAAATCAAATACACATGTGTTTAATGCTTATCTTAATTTTTATGTAGGTATCTATACCTATATTAGCAAAATTTAAAATTAATAGTTTTATCTTCCTTCAAAATCCTACAACTTTGAAGACAATAGTTCAGTATCTTCTGTTGTCTATTTTTCCTGATAAAATATTAGTCATGTTCTCCTTCCTTTTATGTATGATGTTTTTTCTTGTGAACCTTTTAAGAAATCTTTCATTGCTTGGAAGTTCTGCGTGATCATTTGACAGCCTAGGTATATAGTTACCTTCTTTTACGCTTTCAGGACCCAGTGTATTCCTTACACGAGAGTCTAAAATTTTAGAAAATACAGAGGCATTTTGTTTTCAAATATTGTTTCCTCATTATGGACAATAGTTTATCCTCCTAAAAGTCCTATTTTATGCATGATATATCTTCACAATGTATCCTCCCAGTCTCTTAAGTTCTCATCTATATTTTTTAGGTTTATTTTTCTCTCTGTGTTGATTCTGGGCGATTTCCTCAGATCTCTCTTAAAATCTACTAAATCACTCTCAGCTACTTAATCCATCTGTTAAAGTATTTTTTGATTGATCATGTTTTTAATTTGTATAATTTTATCTTCTTTTTTTTTCTGGCTGATGTTTTTTCCCACACTGTTTTTCCTTGCTTTATAATTTCTTATTCTTCCAGTGTATTAGTGAATATTTTAAACATGTTTATTTTAAAATTGCCTTAAGACACTTTCATTATCCTCAGTTATAAGGTATAATTCTTTCGATCTTTTCTTTTGAAAAAGCCGTTGTAGTGTTTTGTGTTCCCCTTGGGTTTGTAATTTTTTTCCAGTGAGATCCCCACCAGGTGAGGTTCTCCCATTGCCTATCTGTATAATGCACCTATAGAGGACATTTGCATTCATTTCCAAAATGTTTCACCCTTCTGGTTTCACAGCTGCAAAACAGTTTTTATCTACTTTTAGGAGGAAGAGTTGAGATTAAAGAAGCAATGATGAGCAAAGGAATGTAGAAGTTAATTCCCTTTATATCTTTATATCATGCTAATAGCGTAAATTTGGAGCTTATATGTGTCGGAGACGCAGGCCTGGTCTTCTGATTTTTGTGTGTGTTGCATTTTCTAGTCCTATTCTTAGAACTTCCTAGTGCTGCTGGGTAGTTTGTTTCCAGAACTTGTTTCATGGATGAGGCAGTACTTTACGACTCCTAATTTTATGAAAGTAACTCAGTTCTAGCTCCCCAAACATATGGAATCTGCAGTCAGATCTCCCCTCTCCAAGTGGGTGTTAAAGCCAGTATCAGGTTCAGTTTCCCTTAGTTTCATCTCCCATTCACGATCTGACTTTTCAGTTTTTCCTCCCTCCCTTCTCCCAGGGGAATTCCTTTTCTATTTGTCCTCGCATCAGTATTGATGGTGCAGGGTGAGTACCGTGCAGCTGATCAATTCACCATGTTAAACATAAGGGGCCCCTCCTTTCAGTAACAGTAAATGCAAATAAAATGTGGTCAGTCATATAATTCCAAAGAAAGGAGACATTTTTTGGTATATTAATAATGTGATACTGCTGATTTCATCTTTATACTAATTCAGGAAGAGGAACATGCACCCAGGGTTTTGAATGGAACTTTATAAATATTATCTTTGATAATTCCATCAGTGAATTAACTTCAATTTTGGCCCATGTTTTTGATTTGGATTGTAAAGTATTAACATTAACATTTTAATAGGAAATTAAGTCTCAAAGGGAAATAATTACTTCTACAAATTAACCCAGGAATCTTTGAGCAATTAATTGGATTCAATTCTTAATCAGAACAAGTTTTTAAGTTATTTTTTAGAAAATGAGAGAATGCATAGTTTAGTCTCAAGTTGCCTATATTTCTGAAAAGGTCATTAAATTTCTTTCAGTATAAATAAAGAGTTATATTAAAATTTTCAGTGGGAATTTTTGTCACTCAGAAGTCTTTGGAAATTGCTTTCCTGTCACTGGCACTTTGTGTTTCAGAGAAGTTTAAAACTAGATATATTTTTGTTCTTTTGAGGACATTAGGGTTTTTAAGAGAAATGTGTTTATTTTTCTGTATATGTCTCTATATATCTATATCTATCATTGTTACAGACTTCCTAAATCTTCAATAGTCCTACTTTAACTGCAAATGGCGTCTTCTTGAGTAAAATGTTCATATTGGTTCCTCCGTGCCATAAAAAAATCTATCATCTTTTGTATTTTTAGCCAATGTTTTGGCTACTTTCCTGAAATCAATTGTTAATTTTAATAACTTATGAAGATTCTCCTGGATTAGGGTAGGTAGATATTCATATCATCTGCAAATAATGAGGTTTTCCATATCTTCTCCAATATCATCATCTTATTCCTAATTAAATGGGATGCTTCTCTTGGTAAAGCATTAAAAATGATGCTTGATAAATAAATCTTTCAACCGAGGATGTTATATTTTTCTATTTGCATTTTTTTCTAAAAAACTGGGGTTTTATTTCTGGCTTTTAAATTTTAATGATGTTATTAATAATATTTTGAATATGTCTTGATATAAGCATATAATTCTTGCATTATAAACTTTTAAATTAGTGAATTAATCTTACAATTATATTTTGTGCTACTCATTCTTTTTTTGTGTAAGATATGTTAGTCTCTTGTTCATTTTTTTGTATAAAATGTTAGTCTTGTAAAATGAGCTACAAAACAAGTTTAAAAAAACAACACGTTTAGCTTTTCTTTTAACTGATCAGATGACAAAAGTTTGTCCATTTTGTTAGTTCTTTTAAATTATTTCTTTTTCAAATTGTGGCAAATATACACAACATAAAATTTCCCACGTTAAACATTTTTAAGTATATGATTCAGTAGCGTTAAGTACATACACATTGTTGTGCAACCATCACCGTCACCCTTCCACAGAACTGTTTTCACCTTGCAAACCTGAAACTCTCTATTCATTAAACAATAATTTCCTGTTTTGCCCTCCCACTCAGCCCTGGCAACCACCATTCTACGTTTGTTACTATGAATTTGACTATTCTAAAAACTTCGTATTAATGAATCATACAGTATTTGCTCTTTTGGACTGGCTTATTTCACTTAATGTAATGTCTTCAGGTTCATCCATGTTGCAGCATGTGTTGGAATTTTATTCCTTTTTTAAGGCTGAACAATATTCCATTGTATGTATATACCACATTTTGTTTATCCGTTTATTTGTTGATAGACACTTGGATTGTTTTCACATTTTGGCTATTGTTAATAATGCTGCTCTAAACATGGTTATACAAATATCTTTTTGTGTCCTTGATTTAAATTCTTTTGAGTATATAACCAGAAGTCAAATTGCTGGATCATATGGAAGTTCTATTTATAATTTTTTTGAGGAACCACATACTGTTTTTTTATAATGGCTTTACTATTTTACATTCCCACCAGCAGTGCATTAGGATTCCATATTCTCCACATCCTCGTTAACAGTTGTTATTTTATGTTTTGGATTTTTTTGTTTCTTTGATAATAACCATCCTAATGGGTGTAAAGTAATACTTTATTTTGGTGGTGATTTGCATTTCCCTAACTATTAGTGATGTTGAGCATCTTTTCATGAGCTTATTGACCATTCGTATATCTTCTTTGGAGAAAAGTCTATTCAAGTCATTTTCCTGTTTTTGAATCAGGTTATTTGTCTTTCTGTTGTTGAGTTTTAGGAGTTTTCTATATATCTAGACATTAATCCCTCACCAGAATAGCTGTTGATTTGAGAATGTTTTCTTTTTTGATGCAAGCATTTATAAGTATAAATTTCCTTCCTAACAGTGCTTTCACTGGATCTTATAATTTTTGGCATATCATTTGTTCATTTTCACTTGTATCAAGGTATTTTTAAATTTCCCTTTAATTTCTTCTTTTTTACCAGTGGTTGCTTAATAGTGTGTTGTTTAATTTCCAATTATTTTTATTTTTTAAAATTTTTCTTATGCTGTTAAATTTAGTTTCATTTCATTATAATTGGAAAAGGATACTTTGCATGATCTCAGTCTTTAAAAATTGATTAAGACTAGTTTTGTGGCTTAATGTATGGTCTATCCTAAAGAATGTTCCATGTGCACTAGAAAAATATGTGTATTCTGTTATTGTTGTCTGCAATGTTCTGTATAAGTCTGTTAACTCCCATTGGTTTACAGTTTTTTTCAGGTCTTCTATTTCCTTGTTGATTTTCTATCTAGTTGTTCTGTCCATTACTGACAGGAGGGTATTGAAATCTCCAACTATTATTTTAGAACTATTTCTCTCTTCAATTCTGTCAATGTTTGCTTCATATATTTTGAAGCTCTGATGTTTGGTGCATATATGTTTACAATTGTTAAATCTTCTTGGTGGATTGACTATTTTACTGTTGACTAATGTCTTTCTTTGTCTCCTGAAAAAATTTTTGACTTAAAGTTTGTCTGATAATTAGTTTACCACCCAAGATCTCTTTTGGTTATTAATTGTGTGTAATATCTTTTTCCATCATTTTACTTGTAACCTATGTGTGTTGTGAGATATATAATAGTTTCTTTTTAAATAGCATGTAGTAGGATCATGTTTTTTTTAATCATTTCTGTCTATCTATGCCTTTTAATTGAGGAGTTTAATCTATTTATATTTAAAGTAATTACTAAAGTAATTACTAATATGGAAGGGCTTACTTTTACCATTTTGTAATTTTTTTATATATATCTTATAGCTTTTTTGTCTCTCATTTTCTCCATTCTTGCCTTCTTTTTTGTTTAGTTGATTTAGATTGACATAGATTTATAATTATTTTAATGCATTCTTCAGTTAAATCCTGTGGAAAATAAAAAGCAGAGTTACAAATCAAAGTTACAATGGTACTGGATTTTATATTTGCCAATATATTTATCTTTATCAGAGATCTTTATATTTTTAGATAACTATGAATTACTTTCCACAGTCATTTTATTTCAACTTGAGAGATTTCCTTCAGAATTTCTTGTAGGGTAGATACAGTGTAATAGCTTTTATTTATCTGGGAATTTCTTAATTTCTCCTCATTTTTAAAGGACAGTTTTCCTGAAGGTAAGATTATTGGTTGACAGTTTACTTGTTTTTTTTTTTTTCTTTCTTTCTTTCAGCCCTTTAATCATATATTTGCACTGCTTTCTGGCTTCTAAGTGTTCTGCTGAGGAATTGACTGAATCTTATTGAGGATTCCTCATACATGATGTGTTTCTTTTCTCTTTCTACTTTCAAGATTCTCTCTTCTTTGGCTTCCAGCTGTTTGATTATGATGTGTCTCAGTACGAGTTTCTTTGAGTTTATTCTGCTTGGAGACTGTGAAGCTTTTTGGATTTGTAGATCCATGTCTTACCTCAAATTTGGTAAGTTTTTGGCTATTTCTTCAAATAAGCTCTCTGTCTCTTTCTCTCTCTCTTCTCCTTCTGGAAGTCCCAAAATAATGTATATTGTCCTACTTGAGGTCTTCTATAGTCCCTTAGGCTCTGCTAACATTTCTTCATTGTTTTTTCTTTCTTCTTAGACTCAATGATTTTAATTGTTGTGTCTTCAAGTTTGCTGATCCTTTATTTTGCCTGCTTGAGTCTGCTGCTAACCTCTTTAGTAAATTTTTCAATTCAGTTATTGAAATTTTTAGCTCTAAGATCATTTCTTTTTTATTATTTCTATCTTTGCTGATATTCTCATTTTGTTTATATATCATTTACCTGAATTCCTTTAGTTCTTTGTCTGTGTTTTCTTTTTGCTCTTTGAGTATATTTAAGACAATTATTTCAAAATCTTTGTCTAATAACTCCACCGCCAGTGTTTCTTCATGAATGGTTTCTATTAATTAATTTTTTCCTTGTAATGAGCCATATATTCCTATTTTTTTAGTTATTAGTTTGTATTTTGTAATTTAGTTATTAATTTATACTCCACATGATTTTTGTTGTTGTTGTCAAAAACTAGGCATTTAAAAAAATAGCCTCTCTCCCAGTCTTTACAGACTGGCTTTGTGCTGGAGTAGTCTTTCAGTGATTCCCTGGGCTTACTCAGAGCTTAGGAATTAGTTCAATGAGAAAACTTAAGATCTTCTCAGCTCTTTTCTAAGCATCATCTTGCCTGGGCCTGCATGTGACTTTCTCAATTTTCCCATACACACTGCTGCATTAGAATGTCATAATTTACCAAGTAGTCTCACCCCAGCTTCTTCTTGGGAACTTACATGGTCAAATGTATGCCTCCACCCATAATCTCTTGCCCTAGACACTTGCATGTTTGTAGTTCCCTGAGCTTTTACACACAGTATTCACTGCTTACAGCACTTTTTCCAGACTGAGACTCAAGTTACACCATTTTGCCCCCACTGAGCTCTTAGGTGAAACACTTACCAGTTTTTCAGGTGGCCCTTAGAAAGATTAAAACACTGCAAATAAGGCCTCCTCTGCTCCCTCTGTTTCAAAGTAGGGAACAGGGGACCTCCTCCTGACAAAGAGTAACCCATGCTGGGAAGGAGGTCGGATAAAGGCAAATAATAACATCATGAAATTTCCCTTTGTTTGAGTATGGTTTTTTTTTATTGGTTATTTGCTTGGTTATTGTAGAGTTTTGACTCTTTTTCAAGAGCACTTATAAATTTATTTTAGCCAGTCTCTAGATTTTTTTTTTTTATGTTTACATGGAAGATGAAGACTTTAAGCTTCCCAACCCATCTTTCCCTCTTTTTATTTTTTATCAGAGTTATTCTTAAGTGAAGACTATCTAGGTAAAGACTAAAGGATCACAGTAATTTAATTGAAGTATTTTTGTTTCCAAACTTGTAGTAAATCATCAGAAGCAAAGCATCAGCAGAAATCACAATAAAATAATTTGAAAATGGTGTATATTTGGCCCTTTTCCATGTTCCACTAGCCATGGAAGTGGAAAGCTTAATGAGTTAATAGCCAGAGGAGCAGGATCCTGGTTAATGTTGAACTGAAATTAGTAACAAAACATGTTACTTAAAGGCAAAAAGTACCAAGACAAGAAAGCTAAATTACTGTCAAAGCCCAAATAATAGCCAAAAAAAAAAAAAAAAAAAGAAAAACTCATGAAAATCAGCAAAGCTCTTCTGTTTTCCTATTTGAGTGATTGTGATTGAGAAGAATGAGAACGTATTGTTCTGGCACCACTCAAACTTGACAGTAAGGACAGCTGACTCAGTTAAAATGAAAATTAAGACATGCTTAATATTTCTGACCTTCAATGCACTTTATACTAAGAATCTTAAAAAAACTACAAAATAGTTTTCTGTAGCATAAATGTTTATAAAATACATACACTTCATTCTGATTATTATTCAATAATATCTCAATTAAAAGAACCAAACTCAATAAATAGCACAGCCTACAAAAATTTTCAACAATTCCACCTCTAGAATCTAGTAGTATGGTAGCAGCAGCAATAATAACAGCTAAATTCTACCAAGTACTTGAAATGTAGAGCACTGTTCTAATTGTTTTATTCATATCAATTTATTTATCATTCACAACAACCTTATGGTTTGTTTACTCTATTACTCCATTTGATACATGAGTAACCAGGTACAAGATATTAAGAAAATTGTCTATGGACACAGTTGGCAAACAGCAGACCTTATTTAATTCCTTTGCTTTTAATCGCTGTACTAGAGCACTTCTCAGTTCAGTAGAAGATATATAATCAAAGATGTATACTGCTCTCTCATGAATACTAACACAAAAGAAAATATAAATGGTGTAACATTAGGAAATGCTCAAGTAAATTTTGAAATATTTGTATGGTTGAATATTATGAAACTTCTAAAATATTTCTATGAGTAGTTTGTAATTTTGTGGACAATGCTTATGATATAGTGTCAAGTAAATTTGTATATGCAGAATGATATCCACCTGAAATAATGGATAGAAAAATTATGAATGGAAAGGTACTAAAACAGAGTACTTATGGCTTGTTTGCTGTACATGTTTATACATTATAAATTTCTCCAATGAGATCATATTATTTTTATAAAAATAAAAATTATTATAAAAGTATAAAGATTTGAAGAGAATGACAGATCAGAAAGATGTCTGAATAGGAAGTCCCAGACCTTGTTCCCCCACAGAGGCATTGACTTAGTGACATATATAATCCCAAATACCTTCTTGAGAACTCTAGAAACCAGTTAAGAAGTTGCAGTACTCTAGGCAAGCAGAAAGCCAAGAAGAGCTGCATTGAAATGGGTAAGAAAATCTATTGCATTTTACCCATAATAGCCATTCCCTCAAGCTAGCACAATTGGGTACAATCAGGAGCCTAACTCACATCTTTTCTCTTGGGAGGGAAAGAAAAGACTGGAACATATGTCCAGTGTTCCAGCTTTTCCAGGGCTGCCTGAGGGACTGGTTTTCACAGAACCTGATTCAGCGCACTATGGAGAACTGGCATATTTTAGATTACTAAAGCCCAGTGGGAACAAAGCAGAGCTTGGTGGCTTACTGCAGGACTGGAGAACTGTCAGAGACATGAGAGAGAGCAAGATATTATGAGCTTTTGAAAATGAAACCAACAAACCTCTCTAATTGGGAAATTACATGCACAAGAGAAGACATATTCCAAGAAAAGGCTGGAGAGGCCCCCAGAATCTCTAGACAGGCTGATTGGTGAAGGTCTTCCCCACATGAAGCCAGTCTGTAAAGACGGGGAGAGGTGGTCGGTTTTTCAAATGTTCAAATTTTAGAAAAATAAATAAGGTATGCAAAGAAACAAGGAAACATAGCCCAATAAAAGGAACAAAATAAATCTATAGAAACCAAACCTAAAGAAACAAAGAGCTATGAATTATGTGATAAAAAGTTCAAATATTCATCTTAAAGAAGCTGACTGAGATACAAGAGAATACAGATATACAACTAAACACAATCAGGAAAACAATTCATGAAAAAATGAGAATATCAATGAAGTGATTGATAGAAACTAGGGAAAAAAACAAATAGAAATTTGAATAGAGCTGAAGAATACAATATAGTCATGTGCTGCATAATGACATTTGGTCAACAACAGACCCCATATACAATAGTGGTCCCATAAGATTAGTATCATATAGCCTAGGTGTGTAGTAGGCTATACTACCTAGGTTTGTGTAAGTACAATCTGTGACGTTCACACAATCACCTAACAACACACGTCTCAGAACTCATCTCCATTGTTAAGTGATGCCTGACTATAACTGAGTTGAAAACTTCTCTAGAGAATATCAACATCAAACTTGATCAAGCATAAGAAAGAATCACTGAACTCAAAGATAGGTCATTTGAAATTATAGAGCCAAAGGATCAAAAAGAAGAAAGAATGATGAAAAGTGAAGAAAGCCTACAGGACTTATGAGATAGACACCATCAAGCAGACCAATATACACATTATGGGAGTCCAAGAGGGAGAAAAAAGAGAGAAAGAGGCAGAGAGCTTATTTGAAGAAATAAAAACTACCATGTAAGAATACTATATCCAGCAAATGTATCCTTCAAAAATTAAGGAGAAATAAAAACATTCCCAGATAAACAAAAGCTGAGGGACTTGATCACCTCTAGACCTACTTTATAAGAAATGGTAAGGGAAGTTCTTCAAGTTGAAATGAAAGAATGTTAGGCAGCAACATGAAAGCATATGAAAATATCAAGCTCTCTGGCAAAGGTAAATGTATAGATAATTACAGATTCCTGTAATCCTGTAATAGTGGTGCATAAATCACTGTTAATTCTAGTATAGAATTTAGAAGATAAAGCATTAACAATAACTAGAAAATTATATTAATGGAAACAAAAAATAAAATATGTATTTTGTGACGTTGATATGGTAAGGTGAGGAGGAATGTAAAAGAGTAGAGTTTTTTTATGTAATTGAAGTTATCAGTTTAAATAGACTCATAACTATCAGATTTATCATGCACTCCTCATGATAACTACAGGAAAAACATATTTACAGAAAATACAGAAAAGAAAATGAGAAAGGAATCAAAGCATATCACTTCAAAACAACAATGAAACACTAAGGAAGGCAGCAAGAGAGGAAAAGAGAAACAAAATAACTATTAAACATACAGGAAACAAATTTCAAAATGGCAATATTAAGTCCTTCCTTATCAGTAATTACTTTGTCTTAGTCTGTTGGAACACTAAAACAAAATATCACAGGCTGGGTAACTTTAAACAACAGAAATTTATTTTTCACAGTCTTGGAGGCTAACAAGTCCAAGATCATAAGGCCAGCAGATTTGGTGAGCTGGCTGGTGAGGGTTCACTTCCTGGTTCATAGATGAGACCTTCTCACTGAGTCTTCATGTGGTGGACAGGGCTAGAGATCTCTCTGGAATCTCTTTCATAAGGCACTAATTCCATCCATGAGGATTTCACTCTCATGACTTAAGCATCTCTCAGAGGCCCCACCTCCTAATGCCATCACCTTTTTGGGGTTAAGATTTCAACATATAAATTTTGAAGAACATTTTCAGACCATAGCATATTTTAAAAGTAAACAGACTAAAATTCCTGGTCAAAAGACATATAATAGCTGAATAGATAAAAAAATAAGGTCCAACTATATTTTATCTAGAAGAGATTCACTTGCATGTAAGGATATACATTGGCTGAAAGTAAAAGAATGGAAAAAGGTATTGCATGCAAATTGTAACCAAAGGATAGCAAAAGTGACCATACTTACATCAGGCTAGATAGACTTTAAGTCAAAAAGTGTCACAAGAGAGAAAGAAGGACATTATATAGTGATGAAAGGGTTAATTCACCAGGGAACTATAACAATTACTAATATACAAGCACCCAATATTAGAGAACCCAAATATATGAAGCAAAGATTGGCAGATTTGAAGGGAGAAATAGTCAGTAACACAATAACAGTAGGAGATTTCAATACTTAACTTTCAGCAATGGATAGAACAACCAGAGAGAAGAGCAATAAAGAAACAGAGTACTTGCACAATTAACCCTAAGAGACATACACAGAACACTGTACTTAACAGCAGAATACACCTTCTTCTCAAGGACACATGAAACATTCTCCAGGATAGATCTCATGCTAGGCCAAAAAAAAGTCTTAACAAATATATGAGGAATGAAATCATACCAAGTATCTTTTCTGACCACAGTAGAATGAAACTAGATATCAATAACAGAAGGAAACTGGAAAATTCACAAGCATGTAGAAATTAAATAACTCACTCCTAAACAAAATATGAGTCAAAGAAGGAATCACAAAGAAAATTAGAAAATATCTTGAGACTAAAGAAAATAAAGACACAGTATACCAAAATTTATTTCATGCATGAAAAACAATACTAAAATAAAAATGCATAGTGGTAAATGCCTACATTTACAGAAAGAAATATCTTAAATAAACAACATAACTTTACATCTCAAGGAACTAGAAACAGAAGAACAAGCAACCCAAAGTTAGTAGAAAGAAGAAAATAATAAAGATTAGAGCAGACATCAATGAAATAAAGTACAGAAAAACAATAGAAGAAAATAAGAAAAACTAAGAGGTGACAGTTTGAAAAGGTCAACAAAATCAAAAATTCCTTAGCTACACTAATTAAGAAAAAATAGAGAATACTCATAACAAAAATCAGAAATAAAAGAGGAAACATTACAACTGATGCCACAAAAAGTTATATCATAAGAGACCACTATGAACAACTATACACCAATATATTGGATAACCTACAAGAAATGGATAAATTCCTAAAACAAAATGCAACCTACAAAAATTGAATCATGAAGAAATAAAAATCTGAACAAAACTATAAATAATAAGGAAACTGAATCAGAAATCAAAAACTTCCCAACAAAGAAAAGCCCAGGACTAGATGGCTTCACAAATTGACTTCTTCAATGTGGTTGGAGATTTCAATCTCATATTTAGAGAAATTAACATAAATCCTTCCCAACCTCTTCCAAAAAAATTGAAAAGGAAGGAACACTTCCAAAGTCATTTAATGAGGCCAGCATTGTCCTGATACTAAAACCAGATAAGATACTACAGAAAACTACAGATCAATATCCCAGATAAATATTTATGCAAAAATTCTTAACAAAATACTAGCAAACCAAATTCAACAGAAAATTAAGAGGATTATATACCATGACCATGTGAAATTTATTCTGGGAATGCAAGGATGGTTCAATCAATATACTACATCACATTAACAGAATGAAGGACAAAAACCATATGATCATCTCAATTGACTCAATAAAAATATTTGACATTCAACACACATTCATGATAAAAAAACAATCAACAAACTAGACTAGAAGGGCATACCTCAACATAATGAAGGCCATATATTAAAAACCCAAAGCTAATATCATACTTAACAGTGAGAAACTGACAGTTTTTTCTCTAAGATCAGGAAAAACTCAGGGATGCCCATTCTCGCCATTTTTATTCAACGTAGTACTGGAAGTACTATGAAAAGAAAATAGATAAAAGTCATCCAAATTGGAAAGAAAGAGTAAAATTATGTCTGCTTGAAGATGACATGATTTTATATGTAGAAAAATCTAAATATTCCACAAAAAAACTGTTAGAACTAATAAATAAACAAATTCAGCAAAGTTGCAGGATACAAAATCAACACACAAAAATCAGTTGCATTCCTATACATTAAAAATGGGCATTCCAAAGAGGAAATTAAAAGAACAATCCCACTTACGATAGCATCAAAATGAATAAAATACCTAGGAATAAACTTAACCAAAGAGATGACAGACTTGTACACTGAAAACTACAAAATATTGCTGAAATAAATTAAAGAAGACACAAGTACATCGAAAGACATCCTGTATTCAGTACTTAATATTGTTACAATGTCTATAGTACAGTCATACCTCATTTTATTGTGCTTTACTTTATTGTGCTTCACAGATATTGTGTTTTTTACAAATTGAAGTTTTGTGGTACCCTGTGCCGAGCACGTCTATCAGTGCCATTTTTCCAAAAGCATTTGCTCACTTCACATCTCTGTGTCACATTTTGGTAATTCTCACAATATTTTATACTTTTTTATTGTTATTGTATTTGTTATGATGATCTGTGATCAGTGATCTTTAATGTTACTATTGTAATTGTTTTGGGGCACCACAAACCAGGCCCATATAAGACGACAAACTTAATTGATAAATGTCGTGTGTATTCTAACTGCTACACTGACTGGCCATTCTCCCATCTCTCTCCCTCTCCTCAGGCCTCCCTATTCCCTGAGACACAACAATGTTGAAATTAGGCCAATTAGTAACCCTACAGTGACCTCGAAGTGTCCAAGTAAAAGGAAGAGTCACATGTCTCTCACTTTAAATCAAAAGCTAGAAATGATTAAGCATAGTGAGGAAGGCATGTCGAAAGCTGAGATAGGCCAAAAACTAAGTCTCGTGCCAGACAGATAGCCAAGCTGTGAATACAAAGAAAAAGTTCTTTAAGAAAATTAAAAGTGCTACTCCAGTGAACACACAAATGATAAGAAAGTAAAACAGTCTTATCACTGATATGGAGAAAGTTTTAGTGGTCTGGATAGATGATCAAATCATCCACAACATTCCCTTAAGCCAAAGTCTAATCCAGAACAAGATCCTAACTCTCTTCAATTCTGTTAAGGCTGAGAGAGATAAGGGAGGTGTAGAATAGTTTGAAGCTAGCAGGTGTTGGTGCATGAGATTTAAGGAAAGAAGCCATAGCCATAACATAAAAGTGCAAGGTGAAGCAGCAAGTGTTGATGTAGAAGCTGGGACAAATTATGCAGAAGATTTAGCTAAGATAATTACCGACAGTGGCTACACCAAACAACAGATTTACAATGTAGACAAAATAGCCTTATATTAGAAGAAGATACTACCTAGGACTTTCACAGCTAAAGAGAAGTCAATGCCTGGTTTCGAAGGTTCAAAGGACAGGCTGACTCTCTTCTTAGGGATTAATGCAGCTGGTGACTTTAAGTTGAAGCCAATGCTCATTTACATTATGAAAATCTTAGGTCCCTTAAGAATTATGCTAAATCTACTCTGCCCATGCCCTATAAATGGGAAAACAAAGCTTGGATGACAGCACATCTATTTACAACATGGTTTACTGAATATTTTAAGCCCACTGTTGAGACCTACTGCCCAGAAAAAGAGATGGTTTTCAAAATATTACCACTCACTGACAACGCACCTGATCACTCAAGAGCTCTGATGGACATGTACAATGAGATTAGTTTCATGCCTGCTAACACAACATCCATTCTGAAGGCCATCGATCAAGGAATAATTTCAAACATCATCTTATTATTTAAGAAATACATTTCATAAGACTATAGCTTCCATAGACAGTTATTTCTCTGATGGATCTGGGCAAAGTGAAATGAAACTGTCTGGAAAGTATTCACCATTCTAGATGCCATTAAGAACATTTGTGATTCATAGGGAGAGGTCCAAATATCAACACTAACAAGAGTTTGGAAGAAATTGATTCCAACCTTCATGAATGACTTTAAGGGGTTCAAGATTTCAGTGGAGGAAGTAATGGCAGATATGGTGGAAATAGCAAATGAACTAGAACTAGAAATGGATCCTAAAGATATGACTGAATTTTTGCAATCTCATAATAAAACTTGAACAGATAAGGAGTTGCTTCTAACGGATGAGTAAAGAAAATGGTTTCTTGAGATGGAATCTACTCCTGGTGAAGATGCTGTGAAAAATTGTTGAAATGATAACAAAGGATTTAGAATATTACATAGTTGATAAAGAATATTACTTAGTTGATAAAGCAGTGTTAGGGTATGAAAGAACTGAACTCCAATTTTGAAAGAAATCCTACTGTAGGTAAAATGTTATCAAACAGCATCGCATGCCACAAAGAAATTGTTCGTAAAAGGAAGAGCCAATTGATGCAGCAAACTTCATTGTTGTCTTATTTTAGGAAATTGCTGCAGCCACTCCAGCCTTCAGCAACCACCATCCTGATCAGTCAGCAGCCATCAACATGGAGGCAAGACCTTCCACGAGCAAAAAGATTATGACTTGCAGAAGGATCAGATGATGGTTAGCCATTTTTTTAAGCAATAAAGTAGTTTTTAATTAAAATATATACATTTTTTTAGATATAATGCTATTTCACACTTAATAGACTACAGTATAGTGTAAACATAACTTTTATACACACTGGGAAACAAAAGAATTTGTGTAACTTGCTTTATTGCAGTATTTACTTTATCGCAGTGGTCTGGAACTGAACCTGCAATATGGCCAAGATATATCTGTACTCAATGCAATCTACAGATTCAACGCAATCCCTATCAAAATCTCAATGTCATTTTTTTCAGAAATATAAAAATTAACCTTAAAAGTCCTATGAAATCTCAAAGGACTCTGAATAGCCCAAAACAATCTTGAGAAAGAAATACATAGCTGGAGGACACATACTTTCTGATTTCGGAACATAGTAAAGCTACAGTAATCAAAACAGTATGTTACTAGAATAAAGACAGACAGACCAATGCAACAGAATAGAAATCTCCTAAATAATTCCTCATCTACATGGTCATATGATCTTTGACAAGAGTGCCAAGGCTACAGAAAGCGGAAAGGACAGTCTTTTCAACAAATGATGCTGGAAAAACTGGATAGCCACATGCAAAAAAATAAAATGTGACCCTTACCTTACACCATATACAGAAACTAATTCAAAATGAGTTAAATACCTAAACATAAGATCTGAAAGTATAAATAAAACTCCTAGCAGGAAACATAGAGGAAAAGCTTCATGATATTGGATTTAGCAATGATTTCTTGAGTATGACACCAAAAGCATAGGGAACAAAAGGAAAAATAAAAAAAAGGAACTACTTCAAACTTAAAAAAATCTCTGCAGAGTAAAGGAAACAATTAACAGAATGGAAAGGCAACCTATGGAAATGGGATAAAATATTTGCAAACCATACATCTCATAAGCGGTTAATACTTAGAATATATAAAGAACTCCTACAACTCAATAACAAAAAAAAATAAATTAGGGGCCAGCCTGGTGGCATAGTAGTTAAGTTTGCATGCTCTGCTTCGGCGGCCTGGGGTTCACAGGTTCAGATCACAAGTGCAGGCCTGCACACTACTCATCAAGCCATGCTGTGGTGGCATCCCACATAAAAAAAATAGAGGAAGATTGGCACAGCTGTTAGCTCAGGGCCAATCTTCCTCACCAAAAAAAAAGAAAGAAAACAGCAAATTACCTGACTAAGAAAATAGGCAAAGGACTTGACTAGATATTTCTCCAAGTGAGATATACAAATGGCCAACAGGCATATATAAAGATGCTCAACATCACTAATCATCAAGTAAATGAAAAGTAAAACGACAATGTTATATCACCTCTCACCTGTTAGGATGGTCACTATGAAAAAACAAAAACTAAACAAAATACAAAATAGCAAGCATTGTGACCAAACTCAATGGGTCCGTCTCTTGGTGAGTGTGGAGCCGAGAAGCACAACCAGGGCTGAAGTGGGTGAAGGAAAAGGTTTATTGCTTGCACACGCAATGGAGAACACTGGGGATAGCTCCCAAAGCAGTGCCCCCACTACCCCCGCTGGCTTAGTGCTGGTGGAGACTTTATACTCCAGAGTGCAGAGGATATGTTATAACTGTGTAACAACTAGGGCTAATCAGGGGGCATGAGCAGGCCATTACATAAAGAGTTCAAGGCACCATTACATAAGGAGATCAATGTAACATGCCATTACATGACCAGTTCAAGGTATTATTACATAACAGGTTCCAATGCAACATGCCATCGTATAACACGTCCATGGTAACTTTTGGACACTTAGAGCTGGAGCAATTTGCAGGGGTCCTGCTGCAACCACGTAAGTTTCACTATATGATGGTAACATCTGCAAAATAAAAGGACATCAACTGCTTAAAAACAGTGCATTTAGTTTTCTCCTTGTCTGTAAAACATTTGACAGACTGTGTTTAGCTATGGATCAGATTTTCAGTAACCCTTTCCTTGCCTGGTTTCTGGTCAGAGTATCAGTGATGATGTGGAGAAATTGGAACTCTTGTGCACTTTGGTGGGAACGTAAAACAGTGTAGCCACTATGGAAAACTATACAGAGGTTTCTCAAAATATTAAAAATTGAATTACCATATTATTCAATAATCCTGTTTCTGGATATTTATCCAAAACTATTGAAAACAGGAGCCCAGAGAGATATATGCACACCCACATTCATTGCAGCATTATGCACAATGACCAAGATGTGGAAGCAACCTATATATCTGTGAATGGATGAATGGATAAATAATATGTAGTATATACATATAATGGAATATTATTTGGCCTTAAAAAAAGAAAGTAATTCTGTCACATGCTACAATTTGGTTGAACCTTGAGGACATTATACTAAATGAAATAAGCCAGTCACAAAAATGCAAGTATGGCATGATTCCATTTACATGAGTATCTAAAGTAGTCAAATCTTAGAAACAAAGTAGAATGGTGGTTGTCAGGGGCTGGGGTTGGTGGAAAGAGAGTTGTTTAATGGGTATAGAATTTTGACTTTGCAAGAAGAAAAAGTTCTGGAGGTCTGTTGCTCAACAATATAGCTTTAGTTGCACTACCGGACTTGACACTTAAAAGTGGTTAAGATGATAAATTTTATGTTGTGTTTTTCACAATAATACTTTTGAAAAAGCAGAGTCAAGAAATATCTTGGCCTTTGGTGTGGCAGGGGCACAGTGTGTGAAGGGAGAGGAGCGGAGTGGAAGCCTGGGAGGTAGATAGGGCAGGCTCCACAGAGCTTCCTGGAGAGACTTACAGAATCCATCCTGAGCCCATGAGAACTGAGGAGTAATTATTTCAAGTAGGTAGGAGGGAGTCTCTCCTCCAGAGGAAAAATGCAATGCCAACTCTCTCTACCTAAGAGCCCAGGTCCCTGAGAACAATGTCTCTGTGCTGAAAGTGAAGAATTGAGAGGGAGGGAGGCAGGCACAAAGAGTGTGGGCAATGGCGTCCTTCAGAGACTGGCGAAGCAGACAATGGGCAAAATGAGATGTCTCTATGAACCAGGGAGAGCCAGAAGGGTCCTGACTTCAAAGAAGGGGGTATATCTCCCTAGTCAGTCACTCCACCCAGGCTGGTACTGGGTCTTGCAAAAAAAAAAAAAAGAGGCCGAAGATTTAACGAAAAAATATTTGTAATCCTTAGAAATTCAGAAGGTTGATTTTTGTCTTGTTGTTGTTATTATTGCTGTTGTTTTTTCCCTACGATGATAAAAGTAAATTTAATAATGCAGGAGAAGACATTTTTCCCCAAAATACCACTTTGTGTTTCATCTTATTATTTTAAATTAAGAATAATGCACAAGTTTTTTTTGTTTCTTATCCTCTTAAGAAATACATTTGTGTTGCTAAAGAATTCTTATGAAAAGTTAACACGTAAAGGACCAGTTTTAATATCTAGTAAATATAATCCTACCATTATGACTTACAATATCGCTAAAAATAATATGTTTCTTTAAAGTAGCCCATAACAAACATTCAGATCCAGAATGCATCTCTGCATTGTTCCCACTGGGTCTTCCATGGTCCACTTAGGGTCTTGCGGGGGCAGGGGCGCCTGAAGTCTCATCATTTGACTGCTTCTCACTTGCCTTTCTTAACCCTCTGCATGCCCCTAGGGTCTTAGATGCATCTGGAAAAGTCTATTTTAAAAAGTCAAGATAAAGGGGTAAATGCTTTACTTTTTACATTAAAGGCTGTAATAGTCCAAGTCCAGCTGCCTACACGGAGAAGTGAAAAGAAGAGCTTAGCTTTATTTGAAGCAAATTTGAAGCTGATCATTCGAATGACACACTTCTACTTTATACATGTTTTTGAGAGTATTCTCTGCCCTTTGCATCATTTTCTAGTGCATTAGAGAAAGAGCACTTTGGTTGATAATGTTAATTTCCTTCCCAGGCATGAAATTTTTTTTTTTCTTACAATTGCTAGAAATAAGTGACTGTAGGGTTGCTGGTTTTTAGAAAGTGCTGAAACTTAGAAAAGTTAAAGATCAATCAGTAAATCATTATTGAAAAGCAACATTGTGATAAGGACCCTGCAGGGGTCCTTATCTGAAGTAACCTGAAGAAGACAGGTTACTCATGTCCTCTCCTCACATAAAGTCACAATCTCAGAGAGGCAAAGTACACAGAGGAAAGGGTGCATCCAACGGAATGTTCGAATCTCTCCTATCTCCTCCAGATACTTCTATTTTTTGCATGTATAAGATTGTATTATTTATTTTGAAAGTTTGCCTCCCCAATTAGAATACTATAAATTCCTTTAAAATGGAGATTAATGTTTTTATTTTTGCAAATTTTGCACCCTGGACTGTGTATTAAGAAGAAAAGTTTAATGAAAACAGAATAGAGGAGGGCCTTTAGGAGTGGGTAAAATTAGGCAAATAAGAAAGACAAGATCTCAGGGATGAGGGAATGGTTAATTAATGCATAGAGCTGGGAGTGAGTGTGGAAACTGAGATATCTTCTACAGAAGGTATGTGTTGAATAATATCTGGATAAATTGAATGGAATCAAATCAAGGAAGGCCTCCCAAATTTGGGCGAAATAAAGTTTGTCTAGTACGGTTCTAATTTTAGCAAAGCTTAACAGGATAGAAGGTTGAGGTTCCTCTTTCCTCTCTTTTGTATTTTTCATTTTTCCTAAATCCAAGGCACTCTATGTCAAGGACAAGACTTTTGGTTTTTTTTTGTTTGTTTGACATGTGTTGAACCAAAAGAGAAAATAACATAAAATGATTTAAATAATTAAATGTACCATATCAGACAGTTTTGGAATTTCCTATGATCATTTCCACTAACTGCCCACTCCCTCAGCCTACAGTTGAGGACAAAGAAGTATTCAGTGGAGCAAGATCCAATTCTTTGGCAACATTTTATAGGATCAGATAGAATGCTTTCCTAGGAATTAGACATTGGGACTGAGAGAAAGTTATTCTGTCTCATGATGGCAATAATAACACATAAGCTCAAGAATTGTTACAGCCAAACTCTACCTCACAAACCAAAGAATCAGAGGAAAGCAGATGAGACATAAGAGAAGAATGAAGCAGATTTGTAGAGCAAAGCAAAGACAAATGACGTCAAAAGAAACTGCTTGGTATCCAGTACTCGCTTCAAGTTCATTTCTGATGCCTCTACAATCTCTGCCTTTGACTATCTGAGATGATTCTATGTTCTATGGTATGTTCTCTCTTTTTATTTCACTAGCTCAGGTTGTACTGTATTATTTGCAACTAAATAGTCATGCATTAATTATAGAAATTGTGTGATGTGGTTTCCATCTCAAACACACGAATATCAAGAAACATGGTATGGAACCTAAGGTTTTCATATACACACAATTTTGACCAAATGACATTTGAAAGAACCAATTAGACTGGAAAATGAAATATGCTAATTCACAATATGCCATTACACAAGATCAAGGGGAGATGCACCATCACTTTTACATTTGCTTATTTTGTATAGAAGAATTTGTAATAGACTGTGGACCATTACTATTAAATGGCTTTTTTCCTCCAAATATTCAGTTTCTTTCCAATTGGTAAGAATGTATGAGTAAATACTCTCAGTTTATAATATGCCCATGGACATGTGCCTACAAGGATTTGGAGATTAGGTTAAGGCCAACCCATTTGGGAAGTAATAGTGCTGCCACAATTTAATAATAAGCAGCTTTGAGGCACAGAGTGTCAAATAAAACATTGATTCTCATAATAGTAAGCCATAAGGGCAAGCCTCATAATTAATGTTCAACTGTACAGCACAATAGCTAGTGTTAGCTGAGTAAAGACTGATTATAAAAATGGCAACTCACATTGCAACCAATTTGGGGGAAAAAATAAAAAGGAATAATGTTTGAAATATTAAATGACCATTAGTTTTGTGAGTGTGTGTATGTGTGCCTGTGCTATAGATATATGTAAAATATATCAATGGTAGTGCTTTCAGAGTTTGCTGATAGATTGTGTGGGAGGTGCCTAGTAGACATCTAAGTTTACCCATTGAGTAGTTGTTGAGTTAAGAATTAAGTGAGGAGATTCTCACTGGAGGTGTAAACTGGAGTTATCAGAATACAGGTTATATTTACAACCTAGAAACTGGATAAGACCTCCAAAGGGTATGAAGATAGGAGAAGGGTACAAATGCTAAGACTTGGTGAACTTCAGATTTTGGAGATTGTGAAAACAAATAAAAAATTAAATTCTAATAAAATATAATAAAAATTACGATTAAGAGCTCATGGGTACATTACCAAATCTCATATATATGAAAATGATATTTCTTTTTTAAATTTCCAAAGCTCTTGACTTTTTTGGAATCTTGATGTAGGAGGATGACACTAGGATTAAGTGTCACTCAATGACCACGTTATCCTAAACATTACATGAACGTTATTTAAGACGTATAACACCCTCCTAATTTTCTTTATCCTTGTTGCCTCTAATTTACTTTCCATAAGAGTGCCAGAATAATTTTTCTAAAACAAAACTATTTATGTGCTTAAAATGCTTTAGGGAGCCCATCTTGTCCTTAGGAGAAAGTTTAATTCCCCATCATGTCACACAAGTCACATCCTCTCCCTTCCACTCACCTCCCAGGCAATATCTTCACCACTTCCCTGCTGATACTCTGAGCTCCTTAATATTTTCCCTGAAGTTTCATTCTTGTTTACAACATCAAACATGGTGTTACCTCAATCTGGAAAACTCTTCCTCCTGCGTTTGTTGCCATTGCTGACATTTCCTTCAGGGACCCTTCTCTGAACTCTCCAGTCTGGGTGAGGTGCTGTCTTAATACTCCTCCTGATATTTTTTCTACTCTGTATTGCAATTACCAAGGTAATGAGGAAGAGAATGTATCCAGGAGAAGAGTCGTTCTCAACTATTTGTCCCCCAGGGAAGATTTGGCAATGTATGGAGACATTTTTGGTGCTACTGGCATCGAATGGGTAAAGGCCCACGATGTTAAGCATCTTACAATGTACACACAGCCCCTACAACACAAAATTATGGCACTCAAACTGTCATTAGTGCCAAAGTTGAGAAATTCTGCACTAGAATGAAGAGAGAATCACATGAGAAAAGCAAAAAACAGTCCAGACAAGAGACCAGCCATGTGGAGGTTGGGGGTATGGTGAGGGCTGCCAATGACAGGAAGGATCCTAGAACCTGAGGACAGGGAAAAGAAGAAGGAAGAAGGGGCAGGAGCATGACAGTGAGAGGCCTGGGTGGGTGAGAATACGGGAGAGTTTACCAGTTACACTGGGGAAGGGAAATGGTGTTTAAAGACGTTGAGAGAAAGTTTCTGGATGAGGTACTGTGCGACTCTCCTGTGCTACCTCTTTAAAGAAACATATTGTGGAGTTCTACATTGCGTTTCAACACTTCCTAAGACAGATTCATGTTCCATTTAATTCCACAGCAAGCAGGGAATGGACCACAAAGCATGAGGTCAACTCTATTTGAGTTAAAGTTAGTTGACTGTCTATTATTTCAGCGCATTGAGATCTCCCGTGGGGGGGGCCATGTCTTACTGCCTTTGAAATCCCAGCATCTACCACATGGACAGCATGGATTAGGAACACACTCAATGCTTCATACTTAGGGGCCAGCCCAGGCAAAATTTTAAAGTAATCATTGTCATTCTCCTGTCTTTCTCTCCAGTGACACTTTCCCTGTTTTTGGCCTCAGATTCTGCTGTGCCCTTCCAGGCCATGCGTCACACTACACTCCCAGCCTATTCCTTCCCCATCTTGTCTGCTACCCTACTGGAACATACCCACATTAGGACTCTATACCCCTCACTCACCACTCCCAAAACATAAAAGGGAAGTGGTTATAAATGTTTTAGAAACATCTGATCTACCCATTTACTCTTAGTGTCATAATATGTTTATTCTATAATTTTTAAAATTTTATTTTAAAGGGAAGATCTTTGGAGATTCCAATGACTGAAAACAAATGAATGAACTACAAATGTCGAAATATCAGGCATTGTTAAAGCATACAAGGGAAATATTTTGATAGAAGGGAGACATTTCAACTATACCCTTCAAATTAATTCTTATTGAGGACTTCCTACAAAGCTGCCTGCAAGACTATGTTGTTAAAGGCAGTACCTTATGATATAATATTGTCATATACTCTGGAAATAATCCTGGTACTGGTGTGTGTTTCTGTGAGTGCGTGCACACATGCACACACACACGTGTAGTGAGTGGGAGGCTGATTCATTTGTATTATAGGCTACGTAGTATATACCTATATATATATAGACATACACATAGACATATACACATGCATATGTTCTCTAACATCTTGCTTCTAAATTGACCTTCCATTGTGGCTTGTGAGTTCAATTAAAACAGCCTAGGCTTTTGAGTTCCAACGCTGAATATGCCATTTGCTAGCTGAGATCTAAGAAATATATTTTGTCTGTCTTCATTTTACCTTCCCCAACTCTAAAAGGGGATTAAGTCTATACATTTACTGTAGTTTTTGAAAGGATTATGTGCTCCAGCCATCACACAGTGCCAGGCAAGTACACCCAACAAAATCTATTGCCCTTTTGGTGATTGTGATTAGGTAGAAGTAGAGCAAGGAATAATTATTATCTTGTTTCCCTGTGCTTGGAATTATAATTATTTGCATTGGCCCCTTTAGACTCTCTCTTTATCTGTAGTTTTCAAGATTCCCATTACTTAAAATACCCGCTTTGGACTCTTTAAGGTTCTTATTAGGAAGCCTGGGATAGTTCTCATGCATCCAAGCTTTTTAAAGTTCCCAAGAATTATTTATTTTTTATGGACAAGTGTGACTGACTTAAGGTAGTTTCCAGTTACTTATCCTTTATTTTCATAGTACAATTTTTGAATAACCATGTTAAATCTTGCTTCTTCCTCCTTAGGCCATTACAGCCCCCCCTAGTTATTTCCCCACATAATGCCCTTGACCTTCAAGTTGCAGTGTAATGATCCTCTTTCCCCAGGAAGCCTTCCCTGACCACCCACTTGAACTAGATTCTCCCACTTTTTGCCCTTTATTGCTCTCACACTCAGTTGAGATCCTCATTTAAGGCTGGTTTTCCTGAGAATAAAAACTATATCTACATGTATGTATCTAGGTCTAGATAGATGATAGATGGAGGATTGAGAGATAGACAACAGAGAGACATATGATAGATAATAGATAGATAGATAATCTTTAATGCACCAGTGCTAAGTACAGGACTTGATACAGAATAGTCAATGAAAGTCTTATATAAGAAAATGATGACTCAATGAAAAAATCCTTTCATTAGCTTCATTAAAGTGCAGTGTCTTCCTGGGCAATCAGTGTTAATAGGACAAGCTTGCTCTTATTTTCTCCTAGAGCTCAATTTAAAATTCTCAAACTGACGTTTCAGCATATTTAGCTAACCCTTGTCAAGTGGTCCTTATGCAGGATTACAGACCACAGATGCAGTGTGGAAACAGAACCACCATCTAAATTCAAAGCAAAGTGGAAGGAAACCAACTCCCATCACTTAACTTTCAAGAAACCCTTTTTGCAATCCAAAATAATTAAAATAATAATTAGCACTATAGAACAAAGCCCACTTATCTCTAGATAAAATTTCTGACATCCTCAAAAATCTAGACAAAATCAAGCTGGGCTGAGAGGAGCAGCCTTCACAGAGCCCATGCACTGAATTGTGAAGACAGATTTCCACTCAACTCCCATCTAATGTATGGACTTTAAAATTGCACCACAACATTTATTCTTTATTTGTGTGCATTGTTATTCTGGTGCCAGAAACACTTTTTTTAAATCACTCTAATAATTATATTGAATTTTTATATCGAATATAATAAAAAGAAAAAGAAACTAACTGAAAAATGTTTGCAACATGAGTGGTACACAAGTCTAATTAAGGCTAAGAAGGCTAAAAAAATTACAAAAGAACTATAAATGGCCAATAAACATATGATTTATTATATCATTTATAATAAAAAGTAAATAATCAGATATATTTCCCATAATTTTGTCAGATATTCAATGTGATCAAAAGAAAGATGCCCTTGTCTGGTCTCAGACATGAACACTGTTATAAACTTTCTGAAGGACAATTTGAAAATATCTCTCAAAGTCTTAAAATGCCCATTTTCCTATGCATAGAGATATACAGGAATGTTTATATAAACAATTGTAAAACAGTAAACTTATCAAAATGAAATAACTAATAAAATAATTATTGAATAAATGATGGGAGGTTACTGTCATTGAATGGACCATTTTTAGCAAATAAAATCATTTACTGACATATTTGTTATATGCAGGAAAAATATTTATCACACATGTTTTCAAAAAGGAGTGAATTTTTTATTGATAACCAATGTTCAGTGTTAACACCAACTTGTCATAAAACAATAATGATAATAATTCTATATGATAATTTTGTAATTACTGTTAGCCAAATACCAGAACATGGTATCCAGACTCCCAATCTGGTACTATGTTCAGTGACATGACTAATGAAACAGCCCACAATTTTCATCTTCATTATTTGAAAGAAAAACGGTTAAACTGTGACATGTCAATGAATTAAAGATTGTCAGAAAAGTTTATTCTTTCCAGAATTTTCAGAAAAATTCAAGACTGGATTGAAACAAAGGAAAGGCATGTTTATAAAACTGCATGTGGATGGGAAGAAGATTCTATAATTTTATCCTAAGGTGTTCGTTAATCCCATTTATACTCTATAACTATGTTATGGTAACTAGTGAAAAGGTGTTATTTAGTTACCGTCCTTGATAAAATAAAATAATAATAATAATAATATTGAAATGAAAGTGAAATTAAACTAAAAAAACTATTGTGTACCTTTTAAAAATTCATATAAGGAAAAAGATATATTTCATCTCTTCCTGAATTACAACTTTGAGAGATATATTAAAGTAGCCAAATAACATCCAATCAAGAAGTCTGACCTTCATCTTCTTCCCCCTCACAAGATATAATCAATAATACACTTCATTTTTAAAAATTAAGACAAAAATGGACAACCTGAAATTCTCACAAGCTCTTGATCTGTGCTGGCTCTTTCTGCATTTTCATCAGAGATGATGTAACTCACTCTTTCCACTGATATGTTCAGAGCTCTTGGCCAACCTCTTTGCTATTCATTTATTCAATCTAGAGTAATCTGTGTTTAATAGAGTGCTGGAGCATGTCAAGATGAACAATTAAATATGATTGTTGTCATTGACAACCAGCAGTTATTGCTAAAAATGTCCCAGGCAGAAATGTGAGCATTAAGGTGTTTACTTTAAATAAAGGAGAAGTTTAAATGAAGTAACTGTACCACATAATGTCAATTAAATGCTACCATTCAAATAGTGTATTTCTCCTTCAGACTAATAGAAATAGCAGCCGAGTTTCTTTTTTTTTCTTTCCTTACTTTGCTGGCACAGGGGATTAATTCTTTACCTGGTCAAGCTTTTGACTGAGGGTCTGATCTGTAATTATCTGGCTTGTCTGCTAGGGCAAGATGGAGAGGGGGTGGAGGAGGGGTGGATCACTTCTGAACAGGGCAAGAAGAGGACAGGCCCATGAAATAGACTATAGGGGACAAACGACCTCTAGGTAAGCACAGAGAGAAAAATAATATTTTGAGTAGTGGGAAAATAAAATGAGGTTCTGTCAGAATTTCCATGTGAAATAATTCTTTCTATAAATGTCCTCCTTTTGTACTTAATAAATCTAAAATTCATGTGATATTTATCAGTTCTCACATGCAACACCTTCTGTGCGTGTGCACGAGTGTGTGGGTACGTGCACACAAGCATGGAAGGAAGGACAAAGGAGAGGGAATGTGGAGAGCAGCTGATATAAATAGTTACACTTCCTTTGGTGAAATCATTTAAGCTGCTGAAAAGTATAGTTGTGCTTTTTCTAACCCCTACAACAGGAGTGCTAATCAAATTTCCTGATATGGAGATAGCAATGTTTAAAATAGGAATTTCTCATGTTTGACTATTGCACTGGACTCCTGAGGGCAATGTCCAGAAGGAATTCTCATGGGATGGATATAAGCATCTCACTGTGTCGAAAGGGAAAAGAGAATTGGCATGTGGAGGGGCTGGTGAGTTTTCTCGATACCGTGTAGATGGCCACCCCCAGGGGCAGCCACCCCCTGGGCTGACCACAGATGTACTTTTAAGACCAAAAAGTGAAACAGAGAGAACAACACAGAGGAAGGAAAGGGGGAGAGAAAGTCTCTCCTCATTCCTACTCTCACACATCCTTGGCAAGATGGGATGTCACACTAATGGGATAAATGCCAAATCTCTTATTCAGTCATATATGAAGGCACACTCTAGCAAAATTTAACTGAAAGTTTTATATTTTATCTGGCAACCCCACTCACAGAGCAAGTCCAGCTCTTTTCTATTGCTGATTGCTTATTTCTCTCTGTTTCTCTCTCTCTCACACACATACACACACACACGTCACATTCTCTCTCTCCTCTATGACAAAAGCTACTTCAACTATGGAAGTTTGGCAGTGGGCTCTTCATAATTAATAAGATTGGACGTAGGGTGGGAGAAGGCCCAGCAGTCTTTGGGCTCCAAAGTGCTTTAGGTCAGTTTACTGGGGATCAGCCTGTGTGGTCCTTGTGTCTGTCTTCTGTAGATGTCTCAGCTGAAAAGGGGGTAGTGATGGTTTCGGACATAATTCTGGAGTGTCTGATTTCCCTGCTGTAACCCCATCTAATGGTAGCCCACATTCTACCCTTGTTCTAACACTTATCATTTCTCTTCATAAGCCACTTTTAGCCTGTCTGACTAATGCAAAGAGGCATAAAGACTCATAGATGACGCTTTCTTTTATCTCTCTGTCATGACCCAGCCTCCCAGAAATCGACTCTGTTAAAGATACATAAGGGTCAAGGAAAAGCATTGCTATATTCCATTGTTGGTTGTTAAATGGATATGAAAGTGCCTGAACAACCTTTTATTCCCTAAATCCATGCTAGGTCTTTTATATAGGACCTTTTCTAGGTAATTCTTCAACCTACTTGTATTTCAGCCTGCCTGAACGCACCACCTGCTGAATTACCTACCACTTGCTAGTAATAGTTAGCAACAGATAGATAAAATAGAATTTTATTTTATTCGTTGCACACTATTTCTTTTAGACTTTGAGCCTCACCCTAACCCATCAAATCCGTGGAATGAATTCTGGAAATTGGTTAACAGGTCTATTTTTCCACTTCTCTACTATCTCCCAGGTTTCATCTTTTCATACTGAAGGAAAGGATGGAGGTGATTTTAACCTATTTTCATAGAACAAAGTACTAGAATATTGTATCTCAGACACACACATATAATCTGTTATTCAATTAACTCATATTTATCACATCTTTTTTGAGGATCAGATCAATAACTAGAACTATACACAGTCATCCAGTTGTACAGGCCTCATGGTTCCTGTCAACGATATTTCTTATTGATTGATGGCTGAGACTGGAACCACCAGTTTCCACCCCCCAGGGAAGAGGCTCCGTTGCACTGCTCCATTCTGCTTGGAATGTTTATTTGCCAATAGCTTTGTACTTCATTTAAAAACACCTGTGTTTTCTTCTGAAATCAATTTTAAGCTTTTTTTAGGGTAGGAAATATATTTTGTTTTTAATATTACTCCAAAATAATTTGTAAATTATAGGAGCTATAGAAAATATTTGCTAAGTGAATAATTGATAGATGGCAAAGTATATAAGTATAGGCGATTCTCAGTTACCCCAAGACCGATTACTCCACAGTTAGGATTTTTATTGACATATTTTACAGGCTCTTATTCCAACACATATTTTTATTATTATTTTGAGCATAGTATAGTAACTTACATATGGAAACCCTCCCAATAAATAGTTTCAATTGATTGTTTACTATCAATAATCTCAAACTCAATCAAACTATTGATTGATTATTTTTCTTTAAAAATTTCTTCTCTCTCATACATTCTGGGGAATATAGCTTGAGTGGCAAGGGAAAGTCTTTTAAAGTAAAACAGTAAATTAAGTCTCTGACATAATGGACCAGGAAAACTAAAAAAATGAAACAAGACAAAATAGACCAGGGGGTAGAAATAAAATTAAGAGAGAGTGCACAAGAGAGAAAGAGAACTATATTTTGATGTGATCTTTGCATTAATCTTGGAGAAAACTGGCCATTTTCAGAATAGAGTAAAAAAATTCAATGAATAGGTTGAACCTATTCAACCAAATTCAATAGGTTGGGGGAGCAGAAGGAAGTTGTGTACAATGAAGAAGATAAACTCACATTTCTTAAAAAATACATTTTCAAAGTTCTCAGGATACATCACATACATGTTAATAAGTGCCAAACATATCCCAAAAGCAAGAATAGAGAATTACCTCTTGTGGATATCAGAACTCCCATCTCATAGTATGAAACAAAATTATGTGCTTTCTGCCTTGTCTTTCCTAAAACATTGCCCTGGCTGGAAAGGTTCAGTATGGGATATGATGACTAAGGAGATCAAGACCCCTGAATAAGACACAGAAACCACAGCAGACAGAAGGTGGTGAGCTACCCACATGATAAGAAGCTCTTGCTAAGGGAAGAACATGTGTGTGTATGTAGACTCATCTCTCCAGCGTAGAAGGGACTTGCTGACTCTAGAAATTGCTTTGGTAGCCGCTTTTAAGTTACAGCATTCCAGTGCATATCCGCCTTTTAGTGGTGGAGAATTTGCTTATCTCTTACACAACTATAGGATATACATTATAGGAAGGAGCAGGAAGTGAAATACGCTTATTTTTTATTAGATATACAAAGTGTTTGTGACATGTCAGTATCCCATCATTAAACATGGCATGCTCAGTTGGGTTTTTTCAAAGAAACTTCTTAATGAAGTGACTACCAAAATATGGGCAGAGTTAGGGAACTCACATGGAATGTGTAGACGCCTAGGAATTAGCAATAGTGGGAAGCCTTTTCCAACCTGGACTTGATGAAGCAAAGGGAGGAAACAGTGTTATTGAAGCTTGGTTAAAAGCTGGGCATGAAACAGGGGCTGCACTCATTGCTGTATTCCTAGTGTAGCTGGCATCGCCAGGCCTGAGCTGAAGCAGGGAGGGAGTGGAAGGAGTAAGCACCCTAATCTTTGTGTTTCCCACCTTCTAATCTCTTCCCCGTGCTTTCCATCAGCCTAGTAGAACTAAAGCCAAAGAGCAAGGGATCCCAGTTGATGCTCTCTTGGTGATCAACTTTCAGAAGACACAGAACAGGAAAGAGTAAGTTGGAAAATGGAAATGGAGAGTAAATGCTGAGAAACCAACACCATAGGGAGTGATGCCTTTATCTAATTAAATATCATAAAGAAAACATGTTATACTTATAGCTGAAAGACATTTTCCTGCTGAAAGACAAGTTGAGACCTGAATTCAAGCTCCAAGTCTGCCCTTGGTTTGCTGAGAGCCTTCAAAATAGTCCCTTAAATCCTCTGTGCCTCAATCCATAATAATATTTTTACTTACCTTTTTTTTTTTTTTTAAAAAAAAAAGATCTGTTTGAACATATGGGACAAGGCTTGCAATTAGCCATGCTTCATCGGGCAGGACATGGGATAAAATCAGGACTTGTTAATGGCCTGTGGCATATGAAGTGAATCTTATAGTGACGGGAAAGTACAATGTAAAGTTTGGTGTATTTGGGGCCTACGAACTTTATGACTTAAACTTGAATGTACTTTAGGAAATTTAAGAAAAAGACTCAGCTGAGGTTAAGTTGTTGAATAGTGAAGCTCGTGGTTTTGGAGCTGAGGAAGGTGGGTTCTATTTTCAACACATCCATTAACGATGCCTTTTGAAATTCTTTAGATTTCCAAATAGTGTTTCAAAAGGTAATTTGGGTTGAAGTTACAAGTAGGCAAACACAGCAGAGTGTTCCCTTTCACATAGTTTTCTATTCATCTACGAATGCCTTTGGTCTGCAATTTGCCTTTGGAAAATGCATGCAATTTTCTTTGATAAACTGAAAATTCCAGTCTCATGCTGCTCTTTTGGGGGAAATCATGAGGCTCCTATAAGAACAGGTAAACAGAACTGTAACTTGTCAAGAGTACTAACATTTGAAAAATTAGAATTACTGTAATTGGATACATCTATTTTTAAGAGCACCTGCGAAAATAATCTCCTAACACTATTTAATTCAAAAGGTTTTAATGTCTCAGCTCTGGTGCTCCAGGCCTACCACGCAGGGCCAAATTTATACCCAAGTCAGAGGGACAGAGAACTCCTGGAGAAAAGCTAAAGAGAATAAACAGCAGCCTGCACCTGGGGGTGGTGGAGGGTAATTCACGGTAAGGGAGGCCACATGGAGCCTAAATGGGACCTTCACTCCCCCCCAAATAGTGCAGAAATGAGACATCATGTACATGGCAACATGTGAACATTTTTCCTTCCCATCTCTAACTCTCTTTGTTCCAAGTTTCTTTCATTTAACACTCCCTCTTAAAAACTTGGGTCTTGAATACACTAAATTACTAGGTGTTAAAAATATTTTTTAATTCTTCAAATCCACAAATTCTCTGTGATGAGATCTCGTGATTTCTGTTCCTTTCATTTCTCCTCTCTCCAATAGTTTCTCAGCCGGAAGGTACGCTGAAGACAGAAAATGACACACGGGAGTGTTCCCTCCCTCACCTCCACCTACTTTGAAATGGGGTCTGCACGTGGACACCCCCACTTTCCTTTGCACACCTTGTTCCTCCTTGCATGGTTGCACGGCTATTTGAGCAGCAGTATTCTCCCTTTTCGGGAGATCTGAATCCTGCCCAAAGTCTCAGGTAGGCACTGTCTTTCAGCCTTTTACCACATTTTGTCCCCAATATCACTGTATTTGGCAAATAATCTTCAAAGCATGGAATTTGGAGTTGGGAACATATCCATGTTGTGGTGAAGATGACGCTTTCTTCTTGATTTTTTGTGGTTGCTTTCGGAGATTTTAGATAGTTTCGTAAGTGAAGTGAAACAGAAATGGCTTTATTCAACCTTCTTTAGCCAGAAGTCCCATACTGGTGAAGATTTTGGTGCCCAGATTTAATACAATCGAGTAAGTGTCTCTTAAAAGTTTGCGTCTTATAGAGCCTTTTAGTTTTATTTTCGGATGTGCTATATTTTATTTCAGTACTACTTATAGAAGACAACTATACAGAAAACAATCAGGAAAAAATATTTCAAGGGCCAAGGTGAAATTTTTTTTTCTTTTTGGAAAGGAAGGTGAACTCTGAGCTAACATCTGTTGCCAATACTCCTCTTTTTGCTAAGGAAGATTGACCTTGAGTGAACAACTGTGCCCATCTTCCCCTACTTTATATGTGAGACGCTGCCACAGCATGGCTTGATAAGCAGTGTGTGGGTCCACACCTAGGATCTGAACCCGTGAACCCCGGGCTGCCAAAGTGGAGTGCATAAACTTAACCACTATGCGACCAGGCTGGCCCCAATAAATCATTATTTAAATAAAGTGTCAGAGAACCAAGCAATCCAAATTTTTATAAAACAAAAGTCATTAATTAGTGACTTGAAGACAGAATTGTTGATGATGACTGAAATCATACTCTATCATAAGTCCATAATTTTTAAATCTACTGAATACAAATATGTACACATATATCATACGTATGTATATAATCTGCATGTGTATACACATATAGATAGATAGAGAGAAAGAAAGAGACAGAGAGAGATTCCTCCTCCCCGGTGGCTTCTGGCCAGTGGTGCCGAAGGAATGGTTTATGTGCTCATGCTGTCTGGATTCTCCTCATGCTCCAAATTCTGATCTCTTACCCAGAGATGTCTATATTTGGATTCAGAGTCTTGACTGGCAATCATAGAGCTTTCTTAGTTTCTGGCATGCTGTCTTTAGCTTTTTCTGTAAGGAATAATCCAACCTGAAAATGTCTATTAGTTTAAACATATATTCCTTCACTAGCACATTAACCATCTCCCATCAAAAGTAAGAGGCTTTACTATCATCATTTTATGCCCAATACTGAGAAAATAACATCATCATTCCCAAGATTGCTCTGCCTGTGTTACAACTGGCCTTCATTTTCTCTTAGTCTATAGAATTTTAGAATGTTTGAGCCTAAAGGAAAGGAAGGAGGGGAATGGGGTACTATTATTTGGCATGCCATATTCAAGCCCTTCACATTTCTCATTTCACTTAGTGGTAAAAACAGTCTCTTTGAGATAGATATCATTGCCCACATTTCATGGATGAGACAGTTAAGGCGAAAATGGGTTAAACAACTTGCACTAGGAGTCTGAGCTTATCAGTGGTGAGCCTGGGGTCCTAACCATGACCACAGGTTCTGAAGTCTTACTGCATTCATCAACCATGCTCACACCCAGAGTCTGGACACTCAGATAAGGACCTCAGTTTAGGATGCCCACCATAAGTTCCTGCTTTACTTTTCCCAGGGCACCTTTTAAAACAACCACTTAGAGTTAAGCTCACGAAAAGTTAGTGACCTTCGCCCCAACCACCTTATGAGTAATAGGTGCTTGCTAGCTTGCTCTCTATTGCTTGCTCGCTGGTGATTTGGGACAGACGACTGCCCTTCCTCTGGCTCATTGTGCCCCCTCACCTCTGCGATCACCAATTCCCTTGTGACTCTACTTCCTTTGTGTGGGTGAATTGAAACTGCATCTTCATCAAAATGAACTCAGGAGTTTCACTTCCCCAGAGTGGGAGCTTGGATGCTGAGGGAGCTACCTGCTGCCCGCATGTGGGTGGCTTGTGCCTCCTCATTCAGCAGGTCATAATCTGCGTATTCTTAATTCAATATACCAGCTCTGGCTTCTCAACATACGGCCCAATACTTGGAGATAAGCGAAAATTAGCACTCCCTCATAACCTAGCTACCAGGAAATTATAAAATCAAGTCACAGACCAAATTCTGCTACACATACCAACATTAACGAGCAAGCGTGTAACCTCAGTGAAATCCCACTGTTCTTTTTTGAGCCTCTGAAAATGCCTGGCATACAAGGTTCTTTGAAAATAAATGATACAATATTCTAATTGTGTATTTCAGCAAATCATCTCTTGGAATACCGTGACCAATACTCTTCTAAACCAGCAGCAAGACACAAGCTCATTTATGAACCAAACCTTCCATGTTATGTCTAAGTGCATATGGTGAAGTACTTACTAGATTTTAATGCCCTGTTCCTTAAAGAGCAGGGATTGTTGTCAAAATATTTTACCTTATCTACATGTATTGAATACCAAAAATGCTTCAATGAAAGCACATTTCTAACACCCACCATTCCTAATCAACAAACTTTCTAGTATCAACCAACCTTTCTAGTTAATTAGCATAGCCTCCGACATTATTTGCTGAGAAAGGAAGCAGAATACTTGGAGTGGCCACCCCTGGAGTGTGGGCTTTACGATTAAAAGCTAGTAGATTTCCCGAGCACAAGTAGGGCAACTGACTAAGCCTGACATGTAATGGAAACAAACTAATATCCACATTTATATCACATGGCTTAGGATGAAGCCATTTAATTACTGTTTACAGACTTACTGACTCACCACTTCCCTTGGCTAGTGATCACTGAACTGCTTCTTGTCTGTCTTGTTCCTGGGAGAGTCCTCTACCCTAGCCTGCAATACAGGTGTGTTTCCAGGACCCTCACCTCATCACTCCACATGATCCCACCCTCTACCAGCCCAGTGACTCTGGGCCTGGGGCTACAGTTCTAGAGAATTCTGGATCTCCTGGCCCTGCTTTCTCCCAGCCTCTGTTGCTCACTCCCAACTATGGCACACACTATCCATCCTAAGAGTCTGTGTTTTTCTGCCTGGTCAGGACAATGAAACAATAAACTTCAGCCAGGTCTCTGCCTTAGCAGGCATGAAACCACCTTCTGGAGGGAGATATAAAGGACAAGTTGGTTCATGTCTCTTGTTATCTGGGCTTCAGTGGGAATTCACCTCTCTGACACTATCACACTCAAACCTGACGTCACCACCTCTCTCCCTCCTTTTTCTAACAGTGGACTTTGGAACACTATGTGCTCCCACCTAGTTGTCACTCGTGACTACAAAACAGAATTCTCAAGATATAAGATCAAAGATATAAATTGTCTCTAAGACTGGGGGAAAATCTGCATCAAATAACAATTACTCAATTCTCATGAAAAAGGTTAGTTTAAATACAGGTAAATAAAGACAGATCACTTTTCTGGACTCAGGCGTCTGAGGTTGAGCTGACGGTTAAACCAGACAGGCCAGGTAAATGAGTAAGGAGCAGGGTGGGAGCTGGAACAGCCCTTTTTGAAGGGGCAGCCTCGGCCCAGTTGAGTGGCTCATCATTGCCCGACCAGAATGAAGTCTAGTTTGCCAGACTTGCCAGTTTTTCAAGAGATCCACATGATCTTGTTTTTTCATATGAAATCTCATTACTTTAAAATGATTTAGGGTGATTTTAATTTAAAGAAATGCTGTGCAAACAAAATATTCCTGTTGGTCTGCATCCCTTGGTGTAGCTGGAACATGAGGCTTCTTAGACAATCTTAGGTCAGTAACAAGGGTTGAGGCATCCTCAATACGAGGGCAGATCTATGAGCCACTCTATTTGGACAATAAAATGTATCTCATAAGATGTAGGATTAAAACTCTTTTATATAAAATACTTAAAAAATAGGCAACATCTTCTAAAATGATACTTTATGAAAGACAAAATAGAAGGCTCCTTATCTAATTTAATCATTTAGATTGGCAACTCAAGAGGCAGATCTTATTATTTCCATTTTACAGATAAAGAAATTGAGAAACTCTGAGGGGTAGCTTTTGCAACATCACACAAATATGCTGTGCTAGCATTTGAACAAAGGTTATATTTGAGGCTATGCCCTTAACCCGAGATCTGACTCATTAACTCAAAGTTATTTAAGTAACATTTGCTACTGATATTTTCTCAGTCAATAATTACTGCCATGTGCCAGTACCTCTCGTTTTTCCTCTTATTCTAGAGAGGTCATTGGGTACTTCTCTCGTGCCTGTCCTGGAAGGAAGGAGCACGGTGATAAAATCAGGCTCCCGATTGTCCCAGCTGGATCTATGTATGAAAAGTTGGGAGAGGTCATTTCCATTTTGTCCTTTTTATTGGAACTTTTTTTTTTCACACTAAGACTTAGAATAAATGATGGCTGGTTTATTTACTAACTTTAATGTGAACATATGAAAATGATTATCAAAGTATTCCACCAAAAGGTGGAAGAACTCCCAATGGTGCAGTCACTTAAACAAATTCAAGAATCTTTGCCTCAAAGTGTTGATGAAATGATTGATGCTCTTGTTACACGGCAGGAAACAACTTTGAAAAGACAGCACGAAAATGTAGTGCTAAAATCCAAGGGCTGAATTACCAATGGTGAGATTTCAGTCATCATTGGAGAACACGGGGAACATATTTCAGGGAGGCAACACCTTTCCTGGACACTTCAAATCATTCCACTATGGGATGGGGTGTTTTCTTCTTGCATCCAGTCATGATATTATCCCACCTAGTGAAGAAGAAGTAGAGGGAGTCTAAGAGGACATCTGAGCACATAGTAGGGACTGCAATGTTTTCAAAGAGAACTGAGCACGTTTTGTGATTTCGTAGAAAGAGAATTTGATTTGCAGGTCAGAGGAACTGACTCTAGTTTTCTCCTTAGCTACTGTATGACCTTTTGCAATAACTCAGTTTTCTCTCTGTTCATTGAGAGGAATGGATAAAATAAAAAATATATATAAAATAATAATAACAGCTACATTGAAATAACAATAACTACAATTTACCTATCATTTTGCACGCATTATCTAGTTAATCTTAATAATAATCGTGAAAAATTATTTATCATTCTCCCTATTTTATAAAGGGTTAAGTTACTGGCCCAGAATCACAAAACAAATGCTAACTACAAATCCCATAATCTTTCCACTCTGCTGGCCATTAAAGTTTATTCCAACTCTTCATAGGATTCTATTTCCTCTCGCATCTAACAAAGTTCATTTTATTTCCACTGAAATAAATTTCTCCCCCTGAGAGTCATTATGGTGTTATGGAAAGATGAATAACATCAATTTAATAAAGTATGTAGTACAGACCTATAATGCCAGGAACTATATATATAAACACACAAACATATATATATACATATATTTTTTTTCTTATCTCTAAATGTATCTTAGTGTAGCCCAAGGCTAAGAGCAGAGTAGGTGCCCCCAATTTTTTTTATTCAATTTTGATTATCTGATGCAACACAAATAACACATTGATCCGTTCAGTAGCAAACACACTCAAGTACTCAGCTGTTCTTCTCACTCAATTGCACTTCCACCTGGCCTGTTTCCAGCCTCACCTTGCTCCTTCCCACAGTTTTTCTAGAATCTTTTGGGTGCCTGTGAGCCCAGGGCATAGGCAGCTGCGTGCAAGAACACGGCATCACACCACACAGGCTGTACAGGTGCACCTTCCCGGAGCTTTGAGCACAGACTAAAATACCTGTGATAAGATGTTCCAAATGGAAATAAATCCCCCAAATAATCAATAAAAAAAGGCTGGTATTAACAACTTCATGTGATGAAAAGGCAATTTGTGGTCCACAGTTTGAGTCTCTCTCATAGCTCATTTATTCTGTAGGAGAAGTCACAGCGTTTCTAAAATATGCTTCCATTTAAAGTAATTAAGCAAACACACACACAGGCACTTTAGGAGTAATGAGACTTAAACAGTAATGTTCTTTTTTTTTCTGGTGATTTCAGCAGCCGTTATTCATACATATTTACACAGCATCTGGGAGATAGCCTTGAAATGTCTGCTTTGTTCTTCATTTGTTCATTAGAAAATGAGAGCACAGAGAAAGATACAGAGATAAAGAGACGGAGGGAGGGGCAGGCAGAGGCTACACTTTGTGGAGTCACAAAGAACATGCAAAGATGAATAACTGGATGATGCTGCTCTCTCCAATCCACACCCCACCACCCGCCTGACACCCTCCCCTCCAGCCACACTGAACATTCCCGACTCCCCACGCTGGCCCGTGCTTTCTCCAGAAAGACCGCACTGCCATAGCTTCATTCTGCAGTGCGCAAGGGTTCTGGACCCTTCCCCCCTGCCTTGCTCCTTGAGTGACTGCTAGTCTTTCAGGACTCGATTAAAGTGATCTGCTCCAGCCTGGGTCTCCTCACTTCTCAGCCAGACAAAGCGCATCTCTTCCAGGGATTCATAGGCACTAGCTGGCCTTCGAGCAGTCACCATACTGGGTGTGTTTACTTGTCTGGGTTTTCCATCGTATCATGAGTGACTTGAGGGCAGTGACTGTGACCGTGTCTTATTCTTTTGTTTGTTCTGTTGTTTTTACCTTGAGATCTAGCTATGGCTTTCCAGGACACAGACAAGCTCAAAATAAGACATGTTGAATGAATAAAGGAAGGAATAGTTAAGGAACTCATAGTCTAACGGGAGAGACAGAGGCAAACAGATAAGCAGAACACAATATGACAAGCTCTCTTGGCACCCCTGGAGGAGGCATCGCACCCAGAGCATTGGGAAGGTCTCACTCCTCTTGTCTTCGCTCTCATTTTACCCAGGTGAGCTGCTCGCCTCCAGCTGTCAGGGACAGGCTCAATACTGGTTTCTGCCCCAACAGGAAATGCAATGTAAAACAAAATGCAGGAGGAGAGAGTCACTTTACAGAGGAAAGTGGCTTGAAGAGAGTAGGGAGAGACCACACAGGGGCTATTTCTGCTGTCCAACCTGGGAGAACACACATTACATCAAAACATGGGGGCAGCATGGGGAAGACAGGTGTGGTACATTGGATAGGGGAGCAGAGCAAGGCTGGAGTGCGGCAAAGAGACGTTATGGACAGAACTTAAGCTGTGAATCTGTGTCCTAAGAAGGAGGCTGAGGAAAGTCCTTACCATCCCCGAAGATTTTCCTCTTGGTTATTTCAAGCTAAGAAGGGTTTCCAGTGTTCTAATGTTTCATGCTACATGAATCAGCTAAGTTTCCCCCCATGCCTCCATACCCAGGAGAAGTAGGACCTGACAGTATAAGGTTGATATTAAGAGTATAAGGCAGGGTTTTTGGTGCACAAACTCGACCACTCACTCCTTCTTTCCACAGGCGGAATCTATGTTTGCATGGACACTGTATATATGCATAGACACAAGCACAATAGCCAAAGGAAATTGAAAAAAAAAAACACTTTCTCTTTGTGGCTGGGTCAGAGCATGATTATTACACTGTGACAACTCTGGGCAGATCTTTTCCTAATAGCTCTCAAGGCTTAGGTTTAGGAACCTACGTAAAGCTTCCTACTTTTCTTTACTGCAAATTTAGAAGAGCTAAATGTATGGAACCATTTCCCAGACAAATGGCCCATGGACAGGCCAGTCAGGCACCTTGTTCTAGCACATTGAGAGGCTGAAGCAGAAAGTGCACATTTAGCTGGGCTCTCCACCGAGAGGCTTCCCCGATTTGCTTTTCTCATGGAGCAAAGGAGCACCAGGAGGAAAACACAGGAGGCAGGAAGCGAATGTGAAGGTCAGCCTTTGCTGTGTGCTCCTCATACTACGTACATCTGCAGATCAGTAAACTGTTGCCTAGTGTCTCAGGCTCTGCCCATTCAGATTAGAAGTTCTAACCTTCTTTGGGTGAGATGGTTAAGAGAGTAAATAACAGGATATAGAGAGTTTCTTCATGTTTTTTTTTTCCCTAAGAACTTAGGCAGGAATGTGAAGGGAGGAGAAAAGATGTCCCTTTGTCAGAACTTGAGAGCATCTTGTGAGCAAGTATGTAACTTTTCCAAAACTTATTTTCCTGAAATGTAGAATGATGAAAACAAAAAAAATTTCCTTACAGAGTGGTTAAGATTAAATGAGATAATTCACTGAACAATTGTAATATGAATTTAATAAATGTTAGTTTTGTGGCAATATATAGCTATACTTAAAGTTGGTGCCTCTAACTAGCATTGACCCTTCTCTCTGACTATTAAATAATGATATTTTGTAAGCATTATTTTTGAATCTGGCCTCTTGGTTCTCTTATTTCTACCAGTGTCCACACCTGACACGTGTGTATAAACTTATTACAGTACTGTTCTCTGTGCCATAGAAATTGTACTGGCTCTGTCCTGATGTCCCCCACAATTCAGGGGTGCTAGGGTGGGGGAAATTAGTACAGAAAATAAATTAACTTTCAAGATGTATTAGCAATACATGTTTACAGCAATAGCTTGGGTAAAAAAATAAAATGAATGAAAAAAATGAAAACTTTGGAATTGTAAACTATGTAGTTAATGGCACAAAGTCGCAGGGCTAAAGAACACATACATATAAATGGACATCAAGAAACTGGAACAAAGAACCATAAGATCGGCAATGGCCCATATTTGCTGAAAAAAAATAAAGACAAAGTAATCAGATGATTATGATAGGAATATCGTCTCCAAAATAAAAGTGATGATTATCTCACTGTGTTCTGTAAGGGGCTGGTTAAATTGGGAGCAATGTGGCCTGTCCTGTGAAGATCATGGCTAACCAACAGAACATTCTGGAAGAGCCATCACAAGTGCCTGGAACAAGTGGTAGGAAACTGTGCTACATGAGGACTTAGAGCCACTTAGCCCAGTAGAGGAGTGTCTGAGAGGACCCAGGTGACTCCCTTCAAATGTGAAGCTACCATATAGACAAGAGGTCATACTTCTTCCCTGTTTCTCCAAGGAGCAGAGCTGGAATCAATGGATAGATTCATAGAGAAAATGAGTACAGTTCACCCATTAGAAAGAAAATTTTAACAGCTTTGCCTGTTAAATAATGCAATGGGCTAGCTTACAAAATTGAGCTTTACACCGTGAAAAATAGACATGTAGCCATGTTGGAGGTACACCCCTCTATAGCATAGCCATTGAAGATGTGTTCCCTAAGACATGGCAAACGCCTAAAAATGGATCTAATAGAAAGGAGGGAGCTTGAGTGAACAGAACAGGTTCACACAAAAGAGGAACCCATTTTAAGCCCCAAATTGAAAAAAAGTGTAGGAAAAGGAAAAGTTCATTTATTGCCTTAGCTATATTAAGAATCTATTACGTACAAACACATATTTAGTTTCAATATTGTGGGAGATACATTAGATAAATTAGTCAGAATGCAATGCTCATGAAATTTACAACCCAGTAGAAGAAAATCATGTTCATAAATAATGATATTATTATGTAGAAAGTGACATAAATGTGGTACACACTAAGTTCTCTTAGAATTAGACTTTAGGAATGGATAAATCATCTTTCCTTATAGTAAAAAATGAAAAAAAGTTTAAGGGATTTGAAATAAATTGCTTCTCAACTGCAAGAAAATAAATGTAGACCAAAGCAGGTTGAATCAAAGAAATGAGGAAAAAAAAAATTTAGAAAAATATTTTTTTTTCATCTCTCTCATGTTATAAACATTATTGAATTTCAAGTTTGGGTTGAACACCCAAGAATACATTTTTAAAGTTACTCCAAATATATCCCCATGAAAGGTCATTTTAATTTAACTTAAGTAAGACAGACTTATTGAAGAAATACTAGAAAAATTAAAATAAAAAAATAATTTATAAAGAACATCCGGCCCGGTAGTGCAGTGGTTAAGCACATGCTCTCAGCTTCGGCGGCCCCGGGGTTCGCAGGTTTGGATCCCAGGCGTGCACCGATGCACCGCTTGTCAAGCCATGCTGTGGCGGAGTCCCATATAAAGTAGAGCAAGATGGGCACGGATGTTAGCCCAGGGACAATCTTCCTCAGCAAAAAGAGGAGGATTGGCATTGGATGTTAGCTCAGGGCTAATTTTCTTCACAAAAAAAAAAAAAAAGAAGAACCTACAACTCCCATTAAGTTTATGCTAAATATACAACATTTGTAATGTATATAAATGTAAATGAATATGAATTTACATACATATATACACATGACATGAATAATTTTAAACATTCTTTTTGTGGCATGATTCACACACGTATGGAAATATCTTTCCCCATTAGTGGAAATGCTTTGGGACATCATCCTTAATGGCGCATTCCTTTGTTGGATGCACTATAATACATTTTTAAAAGACTCAAATGTTAGACAATTTGTTTCCAATTTACTACTACAAACAATGTCACAGTGAACACATTAATAAATATGCATATTTAAATTATTTTATTATAAATTTTCCTTCACTTGTGTACTAAAGTATAGACGCGTGCCTGTTTCTGAATACTTTTGGAGACTCTAAGTATTTCTATTAAGCTTTCTTTATGCATCTAAATAGGAAAAAAGCAATATCTCAATGTTATATGATTCACATTTCCTTATTTTCAAACAATATTCAATGGTTTTATATATTTGTAAACCATAAATCATATAAACTTATTGTTTAAAAAATCATCTCCTTACAATATATTCTTTGTCCATCTCCAATGGGATATTTTATTTTTCTTATTTACTGATAAGAGCACGTTTACATATATTTCTTAGCATTGATTTTTAACATTTATAAACCTTTTTTTGTTATTCAAACTTATTTAAGTTCTATGCAATTAAAACTATTTTGGTTTTGTATTTTTAAAAGTCCTCTTCCACCACCCAAACTATAGATACATTGTTAAAATACTTTGTAATTTCATAATTTACATTTAAATATTTAGGACATGTGCCATTTATTTTGGAGCTGCGTAAGGTAGAGTGTCCTATGTCATTTTTAAAAAATGATTAACTCATTATCTCACCATAAATTATTGGTTTCATTCTTTTTGTGCTAAATCGAGATTCTTCATTGAACACCCCTAATGCCAGGCACTGATAATATAATAATGAAAAAAAAAAGTGGACAAAATCAGTTTTCTCACAGAGCTTACATTGCAGCAAGAGAAATGAGTATTAAACAAATTCTCACTAAAATATTTATAGAAAACCATGGAGAACAGCCTCAGTTTGGGGACTGGGTAAAGATTAAATAGAATAAATCTTGCATGGGGATGTGGGCAGAAAAAGAATTTTAAAGAAGAAATAATACCCTGTTTAAAGTCCTGAGGTGGACTGAACGTGCCTCCTTGAAAAAGCTAGAAGGAATCCTCGCAAGGCTGAGGCACAGGAGGCAAGAAGCCACCTACTTGCTAAGTCCTTGGGTCCGTGCCACACCAGGCAAAGCTAATCCTCTGCCCCTTTAAAAAGAAAGATGTCAGCTATTCTAATAGGATTTTTTTCAGATAGATTTGAGAATTATTTTTTAACCTTCAGAGAAATATCTTGATTGGGATTTCTAACTGAAATATTAAATTGTGGAGGGATTTCTTTTTAGTATTCAATGGAGTGATTATTTTTAATTGAATGAATTGAAAGGTGTTTATTCTAGATTTAACACTCACTTCCTTTATTGAGTCTATACGTGTGTGTGTGTGAGCAGAAGAGTAGACGTCGTCGTTTTTTTCATGTGACTTAGTTTGCCAGGATTATTATGAAGACTACTTAGCAGTCAGTTATCAAGGAGCAATCTTTGACTTCAAGTTGTTTAGCTATGTGCTCAGGCAATACAGATTTGGTAATTTCAGTGTGACAGCTGGCAAAATTATCCTGACGTATCGAGAAGTGAGCCTATTGGAGATTCAGAGATTCCTTTAACAGGCACCTGAACCATTGGATGGGAAACAGTGGTGCTATTGTCCAATTTGTTTAGATGAAGCTCACCTGAAAGAATGTCAAGTATTACCTAAGACATATTAGGCTTTAAGCATGACTTCTATGGAGAAAGGGGCTGGCTTGCCTATCTTGAATGATAGTTAAGAACACAAGAAATTAGAACACTAAAAATTGTTAGTAAATGGGAGATCAAAACAAAAATTAAGATCTTAAATTCACCTTGCTGTCACCCCTTGGCACTGGATATTTGGTCAGACCAAAATTCATGTCACAGCAGTGCTCTAACAAAATACTATGGCTGTTGGGCAAGAAAAATCCACAATTTAGTCTTTTTCATAACTTCTATTTTTTATTTTTCCTCTTTTAAAGTAGGAAGGTGGACCTTGTCATCTTAATTTTCACAAACCTACTAAGAAAGTGGTTAGCACACACTGCTAATGAGCCTTAGACACAAGCAAAGTCCAAGGAAGTCAGAAAATCATATTACAGGCAACATTTCCAGACTACCAGTCATCACACCAATGGATTCATTTGTCATAAAGCAATTTTTATGTTGCATTGTTTTTCCTGTTGGTGTTGTACACCAACTCCCAAGTGTATCTATTGAGAGCTGCCCCAGAAGGTGTCAGTTCTTTAGCGTATGGGCACCTCAACGGGGCAGCATTCCCCTCTTCCAAGTGAACGGTCCTCAGGCACAAAGATGCAGATACTGGCAGCTGAAATTCGGCAGAGCACCCTGAAGTGTTGGAGGGCTATGGAGGTGGCGACACTACCTGTGTCTGCTACAGCCAAGACCAGTCTTCCTGCCATAATGAAAAATCACTATAAAAGTGTTTCACATTTTCTTTCAAATTTGTCTTTATTACAAATACTATACATGGAATTTTGTTGTCTTGGTGTTATTTTCCACTCATATTATTCATTGTTGAAATTGTTTCCATCATTTTAATGACCACAGAGATTTCTGGATTGCTTTACTATAACTCATTTAGCCCAGTGCTTGTCCACTAGTGCATCGCAGCAAAACAGTGTGCTGGGAACCCTTCAGAGGCGAGCCGCCAAAGTGTGGTCAAGTTTTGTTACAAGTAGGTGTTTTATAACAACTAAGGATCATATTCCTACAGCAGTGTCTGCCAGATGGAACATGGAGCTGGACACAAGCAAATGATAAAACAATATCAATTGGGTAGTAAAGAAAGATCACATATTTATTAAAACACTTGAAGATTTTGCTAAAAGACTGCAAAAGAAATGCACATCAAGGAGTAAATTCTTCTGCCCAAGGAGGAACCGAGGTAAAAAATGACCAAATGAAAAGCATAAGAAATGTGGAACTAACCAATTCTTTCAAAATTCCAATGTTCTAAATAGCAGAGAAGCACAAATATATTGAGCACTGTTAACTAAAACATCTTGTTGTTGCCAAGCATCTTCCTCTTTTTCTTTGGCCTCAGCTTTAGAGTTGAAGGTGTAATTCCAGTTTATGGTACACAGTTCTCATCAGTTCACGAGAGACCTCATTCTCTTTTATTTTCTTCAGGAAATAAGATAAAGAGTTTATTTTATCAATAAACTGATAAAACAGTTTTCCTGAGCCCCAGTCCTGTTCTACTCTCCCATACAGGCACCTAATCTAATGTGTTTGTTACATGTCCTCGGGTACGTAGATAACATTATGAAAACACAGTGGTCCTTTCTGTGTGTTTTTAGGTTTCATAAATGGTATTCTGCTATGGAGACTGTTTATTTGTATGTGAAGGTAATGCTGTAGCTTTAAGTCTTCACGCTGTCATATGTACACCTGATTCTTTGTTCCTAAATGCTTGTTACAGTGAATGTATCCATCTTATTTTATTTATTTGGAGATGAACACATAAAATGACTACAACCAATAGCTACAACAAACAATGATGAAAAGAATTAGTTTCACATTGTTCTTTTATGAACTTCTTTGGAAATTATACCTAGGAATAGGGTTCCTGGGTAATAGGGTACATACATATACTATGCAACTACTGCCAGTTTCTCTCCAGATCAACCTCATCAGCTTATATCCACACTGCCCACATCCACACACACCACCATCCACACCAACATTTGATATAATTCAAATCTCAATTATTTTCTTAAAAGGTATATTCTAATATTAGTAAAATGATATCTCAGTTTATATATTCTAATATTAGTAAAATGATATCTCAGTTTACATATTCTAATATTAGTAAAATGATATCTCAGTTTATTATTGCTAAAGTTGAATACCTTTTCATATACTAAATATATTTGTTTGTTTTCCAGGTTTCCCTGTGTTCTTCCTGTAGATTTGTAGAAGTTCTTCTACATGAAAGATATTAGTCCCTAATTGGTTCAGTTGTTGCAAATATCTCCTTCCAATCTGCCTTATCTTTGCTAATACTGTCTATATTTTTCTTCTTTAATGAATTTCTGAATTTCTATCTAATGAAATCCATTAACTCTTTTTTCATTACAGTTTTTTGTTTGGGGATCTGGGATACTATCTCTTTTCTCCACTCTTACTCTAGGCCCCAGTGATACTGTCCTACATTTTCTTCCTTCAGCTTTATAGTGTTTAAGATTTGTAAGCACTCTGGATTTCACATTTATATATTGAATGAGAGGAATCCAACTACACTTTTCTCCATTTACTGGGCTTATATCCTTAACATTTCCCCTACTATTGTCATACCATTTCTTTTATATGTCACATCTGCTATAAATACATGGTTATGTTTCTGTGATCTGAATCTCTCAGTCAATTTTGAATCTGTAGTATATTGGCCATACACACTCCTGATGGTTTTTTACAAACCTTGTATATATTGGAATAAAGATTACTCAGGCTTCATAAAATGAGCTCAGAAAGTTTCGTTCTTTTTTCCTATTTCCTGGAAAAACTTTCATAAGTTTAATAAATAGCTATTCCTTAAGGTTGTAGAACTTATTGGTTAATCCTTTGCTGACCACTTCAATTGCTTTAGCACTTACTGAATGGCTCATGCTTATTAATGTATATTTATGACTGTTATATCTTCTTGATCTGTTGTTCTTTATTATGTCCTCCTATGATTTTTTTAAACTCTATTTCTGTCTTTACTAATATAAAATTTTAAATATTCTCCAGATTGAATATATTAAAAATTACACTCAATCATCATCTTGCCATTCTTGCTCTTGAAATATCTGATATAAATTTGATTCTTAACTCCAGAAGCTTTTTGGAATCCTCCTTTGTCATTTGATCTGCCTAAATTTTACTATAATGTCAATGATGTCTTGTTTTTCCTTATTTACCCTGTGGTCTCTACGAATCCCATCATCATCTTTCATTAATTATGGGAAGTCATTCAGCATGATTTATTCAAGTACTTACTTTTTCCTGCCTTTCTTTTATTTTGTCATCTGGGCCTATTATTTTTTTAAGTCAATTTTCCCTTATCTTTCTATTTATTAGCTTGTCTTTTACTTCTATTTCTGATACCTTCTGGGAAAAGGATCTCCAAATCATTACTTTTTCTTGGTGGAGTTTATTACACATATATCAATTCTCTTATTTCAACTATTATAATTTTTTTACTCAGCATTTTCATTTGATTTGTTTTATGCAACTATTGGGCTTTCTTTTTTTCTCATTACCAATATTACCTCCTCTATCTTTGAGTATAATTTTAAATTTTCATTCTCAACGGGTCATCAGATAGAGGTTTTTAAGTTTATTGTCCTCCTTTTCAAGGATTGTGTTCCTTAGGTGTCTCATTATTTTTTCCTGTGATCTCATAATTGCTTGAGGCTTTCAGCTGCTTTATTAGTTGATATATTCCTGAGGAGAAGAAGCAAAACCCTTGGCTTCAACATGTGCCATACTTGGAGTCTGGCACAGGCCTGGGAAGGGAGAGTGTGTCTGTATTGGGAAAAGGACGCATCCCAAGGTGCAAATCCACCACCTGTTTGCCACCTCCCCCTTCAGCAGCCACTCTTGTCCCTCTTCCCTCTGGTGTGTGCTTGTGTGTGTGATCACCTAGCCCTTGGAGTTACGTGCTATGTGAGTGGGCAAGGGATTTCTCATGTACCAGCTCTCCTACCTAAACTTATTGAGATTTACTTTCCACCAGCCATTCTTGAAGGCTGCTCTGTTGACACCCCCTCTATCCCTGACCAACATGTGAATAGTGCTGCTGTTCCAACCAATCATGTTGGGTTAAGGGATGGGCAACTGACTATTCTGGCAAATGTTGACGGAGAAAATGTTACAATGAAAAGGGTACCTCAACATTCTCTAACCATTCATCAGGATCTTCTTTCCTCAAAGCTGCTCCTTTTCCCTCAATGGGACTCAAACACCTTCTGTCTCCATAATATTTTCTCACAGATTTTGCGTTAGTTTCTGTCATCCCTCTTTGCCTTTTTCCCCTTCTCATCATGCATCTCAACTTTTAGGTTAGTATGCCATATTCTCTGGAAGCAGAACTCAGGAAAAATATTTTCATCCCCATTTTATATACGATGAAACTTAAGCGCAGAGTTTAAATAATTTGTCCTACATTACTCACCCAGTAAGCAACAGACAGGGAGCAAGTACTGATTGATCTGATGGCAAATATCATAATCTTTCCCTGGAATTTATACCATATAAGATGTAATATACAGGAATCATTTTTAAAAATATCATTTGCTCAGTCAATAGAAAACAATCACCTTGTTTTTACAAAGTCTGGAGCTGGAAAATCAATTCAAATTTTCCCAGAAAAATCAAACACATAGAAGATATTTTCAGTCCCATAGGTTCATTACCACTTGATGGAGAGAGAAAAGGCTGTTGAATAAGTGTAAAGATATTTTTGAGTCACATTTACAAAGACAACTCATGTGGAAATTGTGTACATAAACCCCATAAGTGGACACTGAGCTGTTTACAGTTTAGAACCTCTCCAGTGACATGCACAGAGCAAATGGAAATCAGTCATTGCTCTCCACCACTAACAGAATATTAACTCTCTTTTCAGGTAAGTGCTTTTCAATGAAATGCCCTGAACAACAGCCCTTGAAACAATGCAAAACATTTAATTTTTAATCACCATATAGCTGCTTGTTATGGGAGTAAACATACTAGGGCCAAGTACTAAAATATAAGCTAGTCAAATGGAAAATACCACCTGGGTTTTCATGTCCCTGAATCATTTATGGCAATGTTGAAAAAACTTCCCAGGGCATTTGCTAATTTTTGTGAGGTTTTTGTCTTTTTATTCATGTGCATTTTAATTTTGAGAGAAAAAAATACTTATTTGAAGGAAAGGGGAATTATTTTGACTAAGTCTTATGAATCAAGTGTCAGTGAGCCATCTCTTTGTAAGGCACTATAATAGGTCTTTGGATGACAAAACAGAGACTCTTCATTGGTCTGTAAAACAACTAGACAATAAGCAAAGCCTCAAGTCCACAGCCCCATCACTTCTCCATCCTGGATAATTCATTCTCTATGACCAAGACTCGACAGCTTTAGCCAAGTCATGTCACCAATCTAATAGAGCAAAGTCAAAAGTAGAGCTTGGGGGTGAGCCCAGTGGCATAGTGGTAAAGTTCGCGTGCTCCACTTTGGCAGCCTAGGGTTCACAGGTTCGAATTCTGGGCACGGACCTATACATCGTTCATCAAGCCATGCTGTGGTGGCATCCCATATACAAAATAGAGGAAGATGGGCATGGATGTTAGCTCAGAGCTAATCTTCCTCAACAAAAAGAGGAAGCTTGGCAAGGGATGTTAGCACAGGGCCGATCTTCCACACCAAAAAACAAAAAATGTAGAGCTTGTGGCTGAAAATAGGATCCAAAGCAGAGATAATCAATCCATTTACTTTCTTATTTGGGTGAAAATACTGCCATAAAAGGAAGAGGAGGAAAATGTTACATGGAGCATCCTGTGTGCTAAATATTTTGCCAGTTGCTTTACATTTGTAACTCGACCATTTGTAACTTGTACCAATTCTGGTACAATTGTTATCAGAAATTAGCTTCCCCCCTCAAAGTGTCCCCACCTTTGCTCTGAGAGAACAGTCTCACAGTGCTCAGGAAGAAGGGCCTCCAGTACTCCCACTCCAGCCTATCGGCACTGCCGTCATAGCCCTGACTCGCTAGGTGATGAATCTAGCAATGCTCCACCAGACAGAATTCTCCAGTGAGGACCTCGATGTTATTTCTACTCTGGAAATTAGAGATGGAACATCATTTTTTTCACGTCATATTTTACCCTAGGCATAGCTATGGCTTTTACCTGCTTCCCTAAGGATAACTGACATCAGGTAATAACTCGTTATGAGAATTTTCAGAACTATCAAGAATCATCCTCTCCTCAGAGACTAACTCATTCCACTGTCAAGAGTCAGACCTGCCCATGGTGTCTTCCTGGGAACCCCTCTGCCTCACTCTACGCTGCTTCCACAGTTCAGAGGCACCTTCTCCCCAAGACCTCTATATTTCAGAACTCCAGTCTGGTAAGAGGATGGGAAATTAAAAGAAAATAAGAAGAATTCACCATTTATTCAATATTTATATAATATACTAGGCAGGATTCCATAGAGAGGTAATCTTTTTACCTGAAGAGTGGATATTATTATCCCCCTTTGAACAGATGAGAAACTATAGCTCAAGGAAGTTAATAGCTTGCCCAAGGTCACAGAAGACTCAAGTTTGGCTAACTCCACAGCTAATGCCTTCAAAGATAGCACCCTGCTTTCCTACAAATTATAGAGATCACAGGGTACTGCTGAAAAAGGAAACTTGTAAATATATCCTTTATAAGTCATTTAGATAAAAATAGAACATCTTTCATGAGGCTATTTTCCCTTTATGACATGTTGGTTTGGATTCCCATTACCTAGTGAAAGAATATGTCTAAAAATACTTCCAAAAGTTTATAACTCTATTAAAAGGCAAGGTATTATTGTTATTAATTTTTAAGGTTTAATGGTCTTTGCATAAAGAATATTTTTATTTACACAATGATCTCAAATCTACGTTGTTAGTGGAAGAAAATAATATGGATTTTCTGATTACTTTGCACATATTATGAGGAGAGCTATGAACTATGCACACTCCAAAGCTGATTGCTTTGAGGTCATTTATGCAAAATATTCAAGGACTATGTACGTGATTTATACAGTGTTAAGTCTGTAGAAATCTGTTGCTGTTGATAAAATGGAGCAGTAACCTGGCTTTCTTTCAAGAATACTACATATTCATCTATATTGTGAATATATAGTGAGTTAATACTTATGAATGCGTGTATAAAACATTACAAATTAGGTATTATTATTATTATTACTAATAAAGTTATGCTACTGATTTAAGTGAGAGCAAAGCTAAAATAATACTCGCTACAATTTGTTGATGATATTTTATGTGCTAGAAGGTATATTAGATCTTCTGTCTGTCTTGTCTCACTGTATTTCTTTCTCTCAGTAACTCTAAGAGATACTGAGGCTTAAAGAAGTTAAGCAATGTACTCAGCGTCACACACCTAGAAGCTATGTAGTGCAGAAAACTTGAATCCAGGACTATCCACGTCTGAAATCTCTTACATTTGGCAGACAGCCTCAGAGTTCCTCATGTGCTGAGGATTGAACCAGTACCAGTAATGCTCACTCTTCTCACAGCTTTGACATTTCTGAAGTTTTTGACCCTTTCGGCATTCCATTGTTACCTCAAGGGAAACTATGTGAAGTCTCCTCCCCTAGACTACAGGCGTTATTTCCTTTCATCCACATCTCCTTCTTATGAACCTTAGCAATAACCCGACGAGTAGAAACTTGTACCTAGGGTTACCCAAGGTCAGTGAAAGGTACAGAATAATTTTGTCACGTTAAACTGAAATCATTTCTTAGAGTTTCTTAGAGATTATCTAGTCTCATGGACAATTTTCTAGGACAGCCTAGCCAATAGCACTGTCACTGAAACAGTGAAACTGTAAGTCATATGTTGGACTATAGGCTTTCAGAGCCAGAAGGGACCTTAAGAAATTGTTTTATAGTTTGTTTTTAGAAGTGGGGACATTGAGTGCTGCTGAGGCGAATGGATGGCCCTGAGTAATTCAGCACAGAAGCAGAGCTGGGAATAGATCCTTCAGACTTTCAGACTTGTACTCTTTATTCTGTTAAATATTCATATTTTTACATATTAAAAAAATCAGGAAAGTACAAGGAGAGTATAAAAACACATATGTATCCACCATCCAAAATGCCCCCAATCCCCTACCCTAAGTTGTCTTTCCTACCCCGGACATAGCTGCTATCATGAATGTAGATGTGTGTTTAATACATTTTATGTTTTTACTATGTATGCATATGTCAATAAACTACATCAAGTGACTTGTGAATCTAATTTACATAAATGGCATCAGGCAGTGCATTATGTTGCATACCGTGATTTATTCACTCAAAATTGTATTTTAGAAACACGTGTTTATATATACTGACACATTTTTATCTATTTTAACTGCTCTGTACTACCACACCATATATTTATATCACAGTCTCTTTAGTCATTTCATGATGGCTGAAAATTTATTGTTGTCCCCCCTCTGCCTTTTTTTAGCTATCTCAGACCAGGCTGCTTATGAACCTGTGCATCCCAAAACATGACATTTTGTTTTCCTTCTTTCTGTAATTTTTAAAAATGTTATAGTTTGGTATACAGTCTTCTGTTTCTTCATTATGTTTCTAAGAGTAAACCATGCTGATTCACAAAGCTATATTTTACTCATTTTTATTCCTGTAAAAATGTATAGTATTCCATATACACAGATTATTTATCTGTTATTATTGATGGACATTCACGCTGGTTCCTGCTTTTTACTATTATGAACAACGGTGCTACAAACATTCTTATTCAATACCCGGCTGCATACCTGAGGAAGTTTCTCTCAGCATGGGAGTGATGTGATGCCTGAAATGTTTATGTTCAACTTTGGAATACTGATGAATTAAAACATATGAGTTTCTCTACATGCTCAGCAGCATGTTATTTTTTTCCTATGGTAAGTGAAAATAAGACGAGTTATATAAATAATAAAATTCCCACTTGTCAGGATTCTTAAATTCTGCCCATTTAATGGGTGTAAAAATATTTCTCATTGTGCTCTTAGTTTGCATTACCTGGCTTATTAGACTGTACAGCTTTATCTGTATTTATTTCCCACTCACGCTTCTGTGAAATGACTGTGCATATCTTTTGTTCGGATTTCTTCTTATGGCAGTTATCATATATTTTGTATACATATTTGTCTCTGACTTTTTCTAATAATGTCTAAATTCATTAAAGATCTTGATTATTCTCCTAAATGTGATGGGGAACACAGCAGATTTTAAATACCATTATAATCTCTTTGCTCTTTTCTCATAAAATCTTCCCTGTTATTTTTGCCTAGCATTTTAGTTCAAACTCTTTATTCCCCTAAATAACTATATTTGTTTGTTTGACTGTTTATTTACCACTTCTAGTAAATTTTACCACACTCTTTGTGTATCTTCGTTTCTTGCATTGCACTTCTTGTCTTTGGAGTCACTTGTATTCCCAATGAAGTACCTGTCTTTAGTAGTATTTTCAGTAAGTTGTATAATTTACTGGTAAATTCTCTTCATTTGTGAATATTTGAAAATATCTTTATTTTGCTTGAGCAATGACTGGGCATCTATTGGTAGTGATAGTTTGCATCCACTCTTGGGTGATATTTTAATATTTCCATGCAGTGTGTCCCAGGCAATGATAAGTCAGAATGCACAGCAGCCACAACACTCGAGCCTCACGCTGCTGTGTCAGGGCAGCGCTCTCAGGTCCTGTACCTTGGGGAGATCCCACTCCTGTGTCCTGAAGGAGGAGCTGGCAAATCAGAAAGGGCAGCAGTGAGGACAATCTGAGGCTCAGGTTGGATCACTTTACCAACTGGTTAGGAGGTACTTTCATATCCAACAACTGGTACTGCTGCACCAGCGTAAACCAAAGGAATGCTTCTCGTGCAACTTCTGTTGATGTAACTCATTCCCATTGGTAAGAAATATGTTTTTGTCATTAATGTTCTTTTTATCTTTAATGTTCATTAGTTTTTCTATGAGGTGTCTAAGTGAGGGCCATTTTATTTTTAATCTTGTTTAGTACTTAGAGTGTATTTTCCATCTGCAGACATTTGTTTTTCAATTCTAGAAAATTCTCAGTCACTATCATTTTGAACATTGCCTCTCTGCTATTTCATCCTTTCCTTCTGGAACTTATATCAGATATGTGTTGGTTCTTCTAAATAGGTACTCCATGCCCCTTAACTTCTCTTTCATAGTTGTCATGTTTTTATCATCTGTGATGTATTCTAGTAAATGTTCACTACCATTGTCCACCTCCCCAGATTTCTCTTTCTGCCCAGCTAAGAGTTTATCCCATCTATTGACATTCTTCTAATTTCAATAACATTTTTATTGTCAGAATTTTCAATTAGATCTTTTTTCTCTCTATCTGTTTTGATTCATTATTTACATTTGTAGATATTATTTCTTTCTTACTATTTGAAGATTTCATAAATATCTATTTTAAATTCATTTTAAAATTGCTCTATCACTTTCAACTTTCTTCTTGATTATGTAGATAGTGACTCTCTTTCTCCACATTAAAATTTTAATTAACACAGAAAAGCAGGTGCCAAAGCTAAAAAAAATGTAAAGAATAAATATCCATAAATTAACTCTCATCTGAGAACTGAGGAAAGATAGGCATGATTTGATTTTAAGGATGGAATGTACAAGTTCTGTTCCACATCATCCATCTGTATATACACACTCTGAGCAGTAATATACCTACCCTCTCTTCCAGGTGGAGAGTGAGAGCATCATGAAGCTGTCACCATCTCTCACCTGCACCACAGTGGTACCTCCTAACTCTTATACCTCCTCCCCATGTTCTATTCTTCACACAGCCAGAATGGCTTTAAAACTTAAATAAGGTCATATCAACCACTTTCCCAAACCAATGGCTTTTCATCAATAACAATAAAAATCAAATAGCTTACAATGCTTTTTATCTGTGCTCAGATTTTTTGAAACTTTAACGTGCAAGTTGAATCACCTGAGAATCACCAGAGACTCTTGTTAAAATGCACATTCTGACTCAGCAGGCCTGAGGTGGGGCCTGAAATTCTGCATTTCTTACAAGCTTCCAGGTGATGCTGATGCTGCTGATCACACTGAGTTGCAGGTTCCTACACAATCCGGCCTTAGCCTCCCTCTCCTACCTCATTTCGCACTGCTCACCTCTCACTCATTGCGTTCCATCTGCACTGGCCTCCTTGCTCTCTTTTAAAAGACCACGATTGCTGCAGCCTTGGACCCTTACATAAGTATTGGGATCAATTTCTGGTCTACTCCCTTACTTCTTTTAGGCCTCTGCCCTGAAATTACCTCCTCAGAGAGGCTTTCTCTGAATAGCCCACCTCATATACTCCCCACTCTACACTTACATCATTCTTTTATGTATTTTGTTTTCTCATCATAGCACTTACCATTAATTTAAATTATATATAAATATATGTGATATATAAGTATATATAAATTATAGAGATAATTTAAGTTAATAAGTGCTATGAAGAAAAAGCAAGATACATATGTATATATGTATTTATTTAATCATTTATTTGTTTGCCTTATGAAAACATGTATTCCATTAGATCTTCTAATCTTCTACTGCTGTTATTCACTAGAGACTAAACTCTCTGAAGTTCTAGATCTTGATTTTCTTCCTGAGCACATTGTCTCTCATGAATAGAATTGTACTTAGCAAGTATAATGTGGACAATAACTATTTGGTGACTAAATGCAAGTACTTTGTGATCTTACATGTAAAGTCAGCTCCTAGTTTCAACATAGGGAAACTTCAAAGGCAGTGCTGACTTCCACTCTAATTTCAAAGGCAGTGCTGCCCTTGACTTAGAAGGTGTGTTAAGCAGGATTCTAAGACAGTCCCAAAATTCCTGGCCCCTGATGTACACATACCTTCTTCCGGTTATTCAGTCAAACACTAATCTACGTGCAGCGACGAAAGGATTTTGCAAGTGTGATTAAGATCCCAATTCAGTTGACTTTATTTTTATTTATTTATATTTTTGTGAGGAGATCAGCCCTGTGCTAACATCTGCCAATCCTCCTCTTTTTTTTTTTTTTTTTTTAACGCTGAGGAAGACTGGCCCTGGGCTAACATCCATGCCCATCTTCCTCTACTTTATATGGGACGCCGCCACAGCATGGCTTGCCAAGCAGTGCGTCGGTGTGCGCCCGGGATCCAAACTGGCAAATCCCGGGCCGCCACAGCGGAGCGCGCACACTTAACTGCTTGTGCCACCAGGCCGGCCCCCAAATCAGTTGACTTGAAGATAAAGAGATGATCATTCAGTGGATTTAACACAGTTCAGTGAGTCCTTAATATGGACGGGCTCTTCAAGAGAGAAATTTGAAGCAGAAGAGGAATCCAGAGTGAGGAAGATTCTCCCTTGCTAGCTTCGAAGAGGGAGAAGGCCACATGGCAAAAGGTAGTTCATATACACAGTAAGGACTGATAAGCATTGATCTATGGAACATATGTTGGATTAGAATTAAGGGATGAGGGATGTCCTGGAAGTCTGGTCTTTCTGTAGTGACCGAAAGAAAAACAATGTCACAACAGCTATTAAGTCTGGGGAAGGAGGCAGTTTTAAGACATGAGGGAGAGTGGCTTTAACTATATCTGTAATTGTTTTCTTAAAAAAGTAAATAAATATATAAAAGAAGGGCTGCATAATAAAATTTGGGAAAAATAATATAACATTCATTAATTCTAGGTGGTAGGTACATGTCCTGCATATTTAATTATTTTAAAATTAAAGTACCTCAACGTAATAAAGGTTATATATGACAAGCCCACAGCTAATATCATACTCAATGTTGAAAAATTGAAAGCTATCCCTCTAAAAGCAGGAACCAGACAAGGATGCCCACTTTTGCCACTTTTATTTAACATAGTATTGGAAGTCCTTGCCAGAGTAATCAGGCAAGAAGAAGAAATAAAAAAGATCCAAATTGGAAAAGATGAAGTGAAACCGTCACTATTTGCAGATGACATGATTTTACATATAGAAAATCCTAAAGAATCCACCAAACACTATAAGAAATAATAAATGAATACAGTAAAGTTGTAGGATATAAAATCAGCATACAAAAATCAATTGTGTTTCTATACACTAACAATGAAATAGTAGAAAGAGAAATTAAGAATACAATCCCATTTACAATCACAACAAAAAGAATAAAATACCTAGGAATAAATTTAACCAAAGAGGTGAAAGACCTGTACACTGAAAACTATAAAACATTGCTGAAAGAAATTGAAGAAGACACAAAGAAATGGAAAGATATTCTGTGCTCTTGGATTGGAAATTAAATCAAATTAAATTAATTAAAATGTCCATGCTTCCAAATGGATAAAAGATAAGCTAGTTGAAGGAAATTAAAAAAGTGGCAGCTACCATAACTGTGGTGGTCAGGAAAGACTGTATGAAAATATATCATTTGAATTGAAAACAAAAAGATGAGGAGGTAGTCCTTCAACATTCTGGAGAAAGTCTTCTTGGCAGAGAGAAAGGCAAGTGCAGCACTCTGTTGGGGGAAGAGCTGGGCTTGGTCAAGAAACAGAAAAAAGACGTATATGACTGGAGGCTGTGCAAAAGGTGGATGACCATATATTATGAGTTCAAAATTCTAAGCAGTATAAAGATCATGTAGGGGATGGTAGCTTTTAATAAGAAATTTTGATATTATTTTAAGGACAATAGGAAGCCTTTGAAGAATTTTTAGCAGAAGAGTTAAATGATCTAATTTGTGTTTTAAAAGCCTCACTTTGAAAGACGGCAGACTAGGAAGCTTCAGGCCCTCGTTCCTCCACAAAAACATTAAATACACTATAGAAAGACTAAAATAAGTTTATACTCATCAAATATCTACAGCAATAAAGCAAATATACAATCAAGAAAAATCCACATTGGGGCTGGCCCAGTGGTGTAGCGGTTAAGTTTGTACACTCTGCTTTGGCGGCCCGGGGTTCGCAGGTTCGGATCCTGGGCGCAGGCCTACACATCGCTTGTCAGGCCATGCTGTGGTGGCAACCAACATATAAAATACAGGAAGATTGGCACAGATGTTAGCTCAGGGACAATCTTCCTCAAGCAAAAAGAGGAAGATTGTCAACAGATGTTAGCTCAAGGCCAATCTTCCTCACCAAAAAAAAAAAAAAAAAAAAATCCACATTAAAAATGGTAGAAAATTTTTGGTGATTTTGCTTACCTTGCCCCACCCCCTTTCTGGGGCAGTACAGCATGGCCAAGAGGAAGTGGCTCAACTCTTCATTCCTTCCCGTAGGATGAAAGGAGCAGACTAGAATTTGTTTGCAATGCTCTAGCCTCTCTGCGGGCTGCCTAGAAGACTAGTTTCTATCTCACCTGACTTGGAAGTCAGACAGGGACGAATGGCATAGCTGGCAGAAACCGTGGAAGGCAGTGATGGGTATCATGGTGTGTGAAAACTGTAGGGGGACTGTAACCCTACAGACACCTGGAAGCAAGAGACTATGGACAGAGAAATACAATAGAACACCTAAGGCTTCCAAGAAGAAGCTGAGATGAGATTCTTTGGGAAATTAATATATTTAAAAGTAGCCACGCAGGCATGCATTTCTTAATGATGAGGATATGCTCAGAGAAATGTGTCGCTAGGATATTTCATAATTGTGTGAGCATTATAGAGTATACTTACACAAACCTAGATAGTATAGCCTACTGCACACCTTGGTAATATGGTACTAATCTTACAGGACACACCATCATATATGCAACCTGTCATTGACTGAAACATCTTTATGGGGCACACGACTGTATATATGGTGGGGAAAAAAAGCAAATTTCCAGTTATAAATAAATAAGTCAGGGGGATGTAATGTACAGTATGGTGACTATAGTTAATAATACTATATTGCATATTTGAAAGTTGCTAATAGATTGGATCTTAAAATTTCTCATCACAAGAAAAAATAATTTTGTAACTATGTATGGTAATGGATATTAACTAGATTTATTGTGGTGATAATTTTGCAACATATACAAATATTGAATCATTATGTCGTACACCTGAAACTAATGTAATTTTATATGTCAATTATACCTAAATTAAAATATATATATATCTTCCTGTTCACATTGACTTTAGTTCATATTCTAAAACAGGATAGCAAGATAGTAATAACATCTTCCTTTTGACTAGGACTTTACAGGAAGTGAACAGACAATATTTCCCTATAGAAATTTCTTAAAATTTATTTATTTACTTATTCTTACTTTTTACTTATTTACTTATAATTATTAATTAAGTAAATAACTTATTTACTTATAATTATTAATTAAGTAAATAACTTATTTACTTATAATAATTCAAGTTGATTTTTCAATTGTTCAATTTTCAACAAATGATGACAAGGCATAGAAAGAAAAGGGAGGGCCGGCCTCATGGCTTAGCGGTTAAGTGCGTGCGCTCCATTGCTGGTGGCCCAGGTTCGGATCCCAGGTGCGCACTGAAGCACCGCTTGTCCGGCCATGCTGAGGCCACGTCCCACATACAGCAACTAGAAGGATGTGCAACTATGACACATAACTATCTGCTGGGGCTTTGGGGAAAAATAAATAAATAAATAAATAAATAAATAAATAAATAAATAAATAAATAAGAAAGAAAAGGGAAATACGGCCCATTCAAAAGAACAAAATTAATCTCCAGAAACTCCCCTGAAGAAACACATACATCAGATTTAGTAAACATTGATTTAAAACAACTATCTCCAATACACTCAAAATCAAGGAAAACAGAAAGAACTAAAGAAAATCAGGAAAAATGACATGTCAACAAAATAACAATATCAACAAAGAGATAAAAAGTATAAAAAAGAACCAAATAAAAATTTGGAGCTAAAAAAATATAGTAACTGAATTGGAAAATTCTCTAGAGAAGTTCAACAGCATAATTGAATAGGTAGAAGAAAGAATCAACAAATTTGAAGAGAGATCACTTGAAATCAAGTTTGAGAAGAAAAAAGAAAAAAGAATAGTGGAAAGTAAACAGAACCTAAGGGATTTATGAGACATTTTAAAGCCAAGCAATATATGCATTGTGGGAGTCTCAGAAATAGAGGAAAAAAGAGTTCAGAGACACACTTGAAGAAATAATGGCTGGAAATTTACCAAGTTTGAGGAAATACACAGATGTATATACAAGTCCAAGAAGCTCAACAACTCCGACTTAGGTAAAACCAGATTCACACCAACACACATTATAATCAAACTGTTGAAAGTCAAAGACAAAGAGAATTTTGAAAGCAGCAAGAAAAAAGTGACTCATCACATAAAAGAGATCCTCAATAAAATTATCAGTGTGTTTTTCAACTGAAACTGAGAAATGCATGCTGGAAGACAATGGGATGATATATTTAAAGTACTGAAAAAAGAATATCTGTCAACAGAGAATACTATATCTGGTAAACTATCCTTCAAAGGTAAGAGAAAAATTAAGACATTTGCAAATAAACAAAAGCTGAGGAAGTTCATTACCATCAGACTTCCCTATAACAAAGGCAAAAGGGAGTCCTTCAAGGGGAAACAAAAGGACTCACAACTGTAACTCAAAGCCATACAAAAATATAAATGTCTCATACAAGTAAATACATGGGCAAATATAAAATTAAGTATTATTTTGTTTTGGTTTGTCACTCCACTTTTAATTCTTTTACAGGTTTTAAAATAAAAAGCATAAAAATAGCTATCTACCTAAGTTAATAAGTATACAATATCTAAAATGCAACTTTTGACATCAATAAGAAATTGGGGGGGAGTAAGGCTATAATGGATTAGAGTTTTTTATGTGATTGAGGTAAACTGTTATCAGTTTAAAGTAGATTGTTGTAACTATAGGATATTTTATGTAATCACAATGAAAATCTAAAAGAAAATATCTATAGAATATACACAAAAGTAAATGAGAAAGGAATCAAAAAGAAACGTCAATATAAAAATATCAACTAAACACAAAAGAAGCCAGTAGGGGAGGAAATGAGAAACAAGCTACAAGGCATACAGAAAACAATTAATAAAAATGACAATAGTAAGTCCTTTCATATTAGCAATTACTTTAAATATAAATGAACTAAACTCCTCAATCAAAAGCCATAGAATGGTGGAATGGATTAAAATAAATAAATAAGTAAATAAAACCAGGATCCAACCGTATCCTGTGTACAAGTGACTCATTTTACATCTAAAGACACAAATAGGTTGAAAGTGAAAGAATGGCAAAAGATATTTCATGCAAATACTAACAAAAAGAAAGCAGGACCAGATTTAATAATACCGGCAAAAATAGATGTAAGTCAAAAACTGTTACTAGACAAAGAATGACATTATATAATGATAAAAGGGTTGATTTACCAGAAATATATAACAATTATAGATACTTTTTACCAAATATCAGAGCTCCAATATCATCATCAGAAGCAAACTTTCACAGAATTGAAGCAAGAAATAAAGAGCTCTACAATAATGGCAGTTAATCTACCAACACCAGATTCAAAACTCCACTTTCAATAATGGATAGAAAAAAGAGAGGGATCAATAAGGAAAGAGAGAATATGAACAACACTATAGACCAATTGGACTAAAAGACAGAAATAGAATGCTCCAGCAAACAATAGCAGAATAGACATTTTTCTCAAGGAGCCATGGATCATTTGCTAGGATGGATCATATGTTTGGCCACAAAACAAGTCTTATTAAATGTTAAAAGACTGAAACTATACGAAGTATCTTTTCTGATCATGATGGAATGAAACTAGAAATCAACAGCAGATGGAAAAATGGAAAATTCAAAAATATATGAAAATTAAACAAAACACTCTTAACTAGTGGGGCAAAAAGAAATCGGAAAATATCTTGAGACAAATGAAAACACAAACACAACAAGGAAAAAGGAAAAATCGTTTTCTAGAGAAAGCATAACTGAAGAGATAGCAATTTAATTGGATGTTCAATAACTTGTAGGTGGGTTTTTTAAATTGACATTTGGATTTATTGTCAAAATCTGTGCCCTGGCTCTGAGTAAGAGTATGACCAACAAAGATGTGTTAAATCACTTCTGAGACCATAATTATCACTGTTTTGAAAACATCCAGATCTTGACAAAGTCTCTTCAGAGCTCTTTCACTTCAGGCAAAAGAAGTAATCAATTTTTTGACATAAACAAATGACCAACAAACACTCAGTGAGAACTTCTGACTTCTCAAAATGGGAGAAATTAATGATCAGCGAGTTCCCAGTCTGATTTTTCCTAATATAAGTTGATAATCCCCTCAGCTATTCAAAATCATGCTTCCAGTTGTCAAAGTAGTTAGGTTTTCCTTTTAAAAACCTTGGGTGTTTGAATGATTGCTATCTGAATGACCATGGAATATTTTAATATTATGACACAAAGAGTAGAGAAGGTGATTATATTTGAGACTGTCTACATGTATTAGGAGTTCATTTGAATCAGACCATTCGGTGAAACAATCAGTATCCTTTCTCAATGTCTTCATATGTTAATATTTCTCCAGTTCTGCATGAAAACTTTCATTTCATGGTATGCTGTCACAAGAAGATTTTTCCTCAGATGTGCATGTATAGTGACTGTACTTTAGGAAAATAACTTCCAATTCAATAAGTAAACTTTCCCTTCACAGCCAAAGCCAGGACACAAAGTAAGCAGTGGTATGAAGCTTATTAGCCCAAATGGGATTCACTAGTAAAAAGGAAACTGGCTTCAGTATAGGCTTCCTGAAATTCATAGACAAGAAAACCCATAATAGGTTTTCCAATTTCCACCTGCCAACTGGACTTCATTGGATGACTCACAAGTGCTTATCCAAAGCTATGACCTCTCTCCTCTCCCTGTCTTCTCATATCCAAATAGCCATCAAATCTCTCCATATTATGCCTCTCTAGTCTTTAAACTGTCTCCTGCTTTCCACCCACACTGCCTCTATCTTATTATTCTCTGTTTTTCTTTAGCAACCTAATTTGTCTTTCTGTCTCTGGTCTCTGTTCCTTTGAGGACTTTCTCTGCCCAGCTGACTGGATTCTGTTTCCAAAACAGTAATTTGTTGTAGCATTCCCAGTCTGGAAATGCTTAGACGGCTTTCTGTCATCCATAAAATGAGGGACAGTATAAATGGCTCTTGGCAACAAGGCCTCATCCTGATTTCCAGCCTCAATTCTGCTGGTTGTCATAAGACAGTCTCTGCTTCACCAGGACAAGATGATTTTAGTGACTCAAATGTCCCTGATCTTTCATGCCTCTGTTTCTTTTCATGGAGTGGTTTGCAGTCCCCTTTCACTCTTCCCATATACCTCATCTTTCAAGAAACTTCCAGAATGTGAGATCTTCCCCAACACCCACAAATAGATTCTTTCTGCTGTGCTAAGTAGCAATTTGCACTTATTATTAGAGGACTCATCACATTTGATTGAAACACAATAAAACTTTCATGTGTGAACTGATAGCAACTAAGATAGAGTACAATATCTAGCACTTTCTCAATAAATGCTTTATGAGTAAATAAATGAATAAAAGAATGATTGTCACAAGCCTCCCCTGCCTTTCTCCTCTCCTCCCTCAACTCACATGCTGAAACAAGATAGGTGAACAATAAACAGAAATCTTCCACGGTATCTATCTAGGGTCCTTGTACTTTTGTTCCAGCGAGACATGTTAACTTTCCTTACCCAGAGTCCAGAATTGATCATTCATATGATCTCTCCAAATCGCTGTCCCAACACTCATAGCTGCCTCAATCTCCCAATTTGTCTAACCAATAACAAAATCCTTCCATAACATTTTCATTTTGTTAAATATTAAATAATTAAATTATCAATTGTAAATTATACCTCCAAGAAATGTAAACATTTTAAATTTTTTCGTATTTGCTTCATATTTTTAAAATTAAAAAATTAATTTTTAAAGATGATAACATAAATTACAATTTAGCGCCACACCCTGTGTCATTCTTCTCCCTACTCCTTTCCCCTTTCTCAGCCATGGTCAGAAGCAAACTCTATCGTGAATCCAACCTATTTTTATAGTTTTACACATACACACACACAAAACTATTTCCAAGAATGATACATAACATTGGTTTAACAAATTAGCATTTTGAGTTTTTTTTCTTAATTTATACAAATATGATCACTATGGACATAAGCTACATTCAAAATATGCTTTGAGGGGCCGGCCCAGTGGCGTAGAGGTTAAGTTCCCGCATTCCATTTCTGCGGCCCTGGGTTCACTGGTTCAGATCGTGGGTGCGGACCTACTCACTGCTCATCAGGCCATGCTGAGGCAGCGTCCCACATAGAAGAGCTACAACTCTACAACCATGATACACAACTATGTACTGGGGCTTTGGGGAGGAAAAAAGGAGGAAGATTGGCAACAGTTGTTAGCCTAGGGCCAATCTTCCTCAAAGAAAAAAAAAAAGCAATATGCTTTGATTATCTATCCCCATGTAAACAGAGAGATAATTTTTTCCTATTATGTCTATGTTACATAGACTAGTTATATAGTAGTTATGTAGTTACATAGACTACTACATTTAACAACATCGTATTTAATTATATTTAATTTGTCTTTTTGAAGAATATTTAGGCCATACATATATTTTTTCTGCTTACGAGTATCGCTGTAATAAACATTCTAGTGTACCTGTGCTAGAGGTTATGTTTAAAGAATATATCTATATACACACAGATAAATATTCTTTAAATATTATATTTCTCTCTATATTATGTATTCTTTATACATTATATTTTTTCTTTCTTGGATCATTTTCTGTTTTAATAGATATTAAAATTTTCTCTTCAAAATTATACTAATTTACAGTCCCACCCCAAATTCTAAACATTATTACATACATTCTAAATTTATTCTCTTAATTGATTGTATTTCCTGTAACTTTGTTTATGGTATTTTTTTGTTGTTGTTTTAGTTGTTATAAAAGGCTGATTTTTAATAAAGTAGATTACACTATATTTTTTCCTTTGATTAGGGATTTTTTTTTACTTCCTTCTTGAAGAATATATTCCTTATTCCTAATGCCATAAATATATTCCCCTTTATTCCTTTCAATAATTTTGATGCTCCCTCTTCCATATTTTGCTTTTAAATCCATCTTTAAACATTTTGCTTGTAGTATGGGTTGAGTAAATATTTTTATTTAGAATTATAATATCACATATCACTTACCATATATATTGGGGGTTCCTTAATTCCTTGAATTCTCATTAAAACATGTTTACTTTATAGAAGATTTTCTTTTCCCTTTGGTGAGGAAGATTGTCCCTGTGCTAACGTCTGTGCCCATCTTCCTCTATTTTGTATGTGGGATGCCACCACACCATGGCTTGATGAGCAGTGTGTATGTCTGCACCTGGGATCCAAACCCATGAACCCCGGGCTGCTGCAGTGGAGTGTGTGAACTTAACTGCTATGCCACTAAGCCAGCCCCTATATAAATTTTTAATAAACACTTTTATTGACATACAACATATGTTTCAAGAGATACATAGTATTCAATGTACAGTTTGATAAATTTTTACTACCACTCGGATCAAGAAGTAGAATATACAGCAATACAGAAGTCTTTCTCAAACCCTCTCTACGTGATTATTCCCAAAGGTACACTCATGTTAACTTATAACACTAAATATACCTAGAATCATAAATGAACTAAACCCAACTATTAAAAAGAACATTCTCAGATTGTAAAAAATTAAACCAAACCAAAAATAATTATCCATATGCTGCTTAAATTAGATATATCAAAAATAATAAAGCATTTGTATGTAAAGTTATTAAAAAAAGATAAACCAGGTGTATTCTAATCAAAATGAAACTGATTTAATAATGTTAATATAAGAAATAGAAATTAAGAAAACAAGCAGATAAATGATTAGAACTATTGATTAGTGTTTTTTATTTCACTTGAAATTTTTTATAAATGGTATCATGCAGTATTATTCATTTCTGTCTGGCTTCTTTTGTTGATGTTTTTGGATAGAGTAGTGATTTGTATATTTTCAACACTTTATAGTATTGTATTGTCTAAATACACCAAAGTGTATTTATCCATCCTAGTGTTGACAAACATTTGGGTAGTTTCCACCTTGGACTCACATAAACATCGCAACTATAAGCATTTTTATACGTATCTTTTCATGAATATGTGCATGCCATTCTTTTGGATATATGCTTGGCGATGGAACTGCTGGGTCATACAGGAAGCAAATGTTTAGTGTTGAGCAGATACTATAAACCCGATTTCCAAGGGACTGCACCAATTTACATTCTCACCAGCAGTATATGAGAATTTTAGCATTAAAGAGTTACTGTTTTGCTTTTGTTTTCAGTCAGTCATTCTGATAGGTAGGTAATAGCATCAGATTGCAGTATAATTTTCATTTCTGTAATAACGAATCAGGTAAAGTACATTTTCATGTTTACTAGCAATTGTGATAGACTTTTTGTAAAGAGACTTTTAAGTCTTTTCCTCAGTTTTAAACTTGTGTTGTCTGCCTTTTTCTTAGCGATGGCTAGAAATTCAGAAATCTCTCTGCAGTGGTTTGATTCTTATACCCTTAATAGTGTGTTCTGCTGAGCAAAGTTTTAATTTTAGTGTAATTCAATCCACCAATTATTTTCTTTATAGTTAGGGCTTTTTATGTCCTATTTAAGAAAACTTTGCTTACTCCAATTTATAAAAATAATCTCATATATAATCTTCTATAAGCTTTATTGTTTTACTATTCATATTAGAGCTACAGTCTACCTCAAACTGATTTCAATGTATGGTGTGAAACAGAGGTTAGGATTCATTTTTTCTATATAGATATTTAATGGATATGGCATTGTGTATCAGACAAATCTATTCTTTTCCCTTCATTGTTCTATTTGTATATTTTTACATTAATACTATATTGTCTTCCTTACTGTACTGTTATAATAGATCTTGACACTTACAGGTGTAAGTTGTCTAACTTGTTCTTCAAGATTAATTTGGCTATCCTTGGTCTTCTGTACTTCCATATGCATTTTAGAGTCAATGTGAAATTTTTCACCAAAAAAATGAAGCTTAGATTTCAGTTGAGATTGTAATAAATCAATAGGTCGATTTAGGGAGCACTGACAATTTCATTTCATTGGATCTTTAATCCCTTAACACGAAAGGTTATTTCTTTTATTTAGATCTTCTGTATTTTCTCTCAGTACTATTTTGTAGTTCTCTGTGTCAATGTGTTGCAAATCTTTTCTAGATTTATTTCTAGAGTTATTTTATGATATTCCTTTTTGAAATTTTATCTTCTAATTATTTTTGGCAATGTAAGTATAAAAATTATTTCTGTTTATTGACCATAAATCCAGTGATCTTACTAAATTCACTCAGTAATTCTATTAATTGATTTGTAGATTCCTTTGGATTTCTTAAGTACCCAATCATGTCATGAATGTGTGCTAAATGATGTCAAATGAACTTTCTGCAACTATTGAGATGATTAAATGAATTTCCTCATTTATTTTGTGAACATAGTAAATTACATTGCTTGATTTTCAAATGTTAAATCAACTTTGTATTCCTGGAATAAAACTAATTTATTTATGATGTATTATCTTATTAATAAATCTCCAGATTTAAACTGCTGATATCATATCCAGGGTTTTTTGCATCTATGTTCATGAGAAGATTGGCTAGTAATTTTCCTTTCTTGTAATATCTTGGTAGGTTTTGGTCTCAAGGTTATTCTGGCACACGCACAAAAAAATTGAGTAATTTCCTCCCATTGATTATGAATTCTATTTCTTCAACAGAGATAGGACTACTCAGAGTTTCTATTTCTTCTTGCATGTGTTTTGTTAAATTGCATTTTCCTAGGATTTTGTTCATCTCATCTATTTTTTCAAATTGATTCCCATAGAGTTGTTTATGATAACTTCTTATTAACTTTTCATGTATGTGTGTTCTGATGTGGGTGATTTGTGCATTATGCATGTTTTTTCTTGGTTAGTTTTGCTATTAGTTTATCAAATTCATTAGTCTTTTCAAAGGATCAACTTTGTTGATTTTCTCAATTGTGCATTTACTTTGTTTTCAATAATTTTCTACCTTCTATTTCCTTTACAATTAATTTGAAGCTCTTTTACTAACATTTCTGGTATGGCTCCTCTCTCTTGTTTTATTTTAACTACTGTTCCTATTTTCCTTTTATAGTCATTATTTTTTAGCTCTATCAACATGTGTGGTAGGCAGAATAAAGTCTCCTCCAAAGACGTCTATGTCCTAATCCTTGGAATCTGTGAATATGTTACCTTATATGGCAAAAAAGGACTTTGAAAATGTGATTAAGTTAGAGAATTTGAAATGGGGAGACAGTCTTGGATTATCTGTGTGGACCCAAAGTAATCAAGAGGGTCCTTATAAGGGAAAGAGGGAGGTATAAGAGTCAGACAAGGAGATGTGACAATGGAAGCAGAGGTTGGAGAGAAGTGAGATTTAAAGATGCTACTTTGCTGGCTCTGAAGATGGAGAAAGGAGCCATGATCCAAAAAATGCACATAGTCTTCAGAGGATGTAATAGGCAGGAAGTGGATTCTGCCCTAAGGTATCCCAAATATACCAGCCTTGCTGGGACCTTAATTTTAGCCTAGTGAAAATAATTTTGGACTTCTCACTTCCAGATTGTAAAATAATAAATTTGTGTTTTTAAGACACTAAATTTATGGGCCTTTGTTATAGCAGCAATGGGAAACTAATACCATATATCTGAACAATTTTTTTTTTGTTACAGTTTCATTTGAACCTCACCTTTTCCACCTAGATGCATTGTTTTTCTCCTCAGCAACATCCTTTAGTAGTTTCTTCTGGTGAGTAGATGAGTAATAAGCTTTTATAGTCTTTATATTTCTTAAATGCCTTTCCTTTACCTTGACACTCACCGTGTGGTATAATGGTGTAACTAGTGTAAGCCTTCTAAGTTGGGTACTTTAAAGATAATGGTTTATTAACCTTGTTCATTTTTAGTTATGAAAAGTCTGTTGTCAATCTAATTACTATCACTTTGTACAAAATCTACCTTCTTCCCCCTCTGGTAGATATTTAGAGTTATTTTCCATTTATCCTTGATATTAGTGGACATTTCCTCTTCCTTTTTTTAAGACAAGTCTATGTATTTTATTTAACACAAAAATACATTTTTATCTGCCTTTCTTTTTTTATTTCTTTTTTTTTTTTTGCTGAGGAAGAGTCACCCTGAGCTAACATCCATTGCCAGTCCTCCTCTTATTTTGCTTGAGGAAGATTAGCCCTGAGCTAACATCTGTGCCAATCTTCGTCTATTTTGTACGTGGACACCTCCACAACATGGCTGGTGAGTGGAGTAGGTCCGTGCCTGGGATCTGAACATACGAGCTTGGGCTGCCAAAGTGGAGCGCCTGGAACTTGAACCACTCGGCAATCGGGCTGGGTCATGCCCTTCTCTTTTGTTTGGAAGTTGTAGGTAAGGTTTTCTTTATTCTCTCTCAGTCATATGGACCTAGAAGAGCTTTAGAGATATTTAAATGAGAAATGAAATAGCTGTATTAGGATTTCTTAAAATATGACACTTCTAATTAAAACACATCTCCTACTAATTTTAACACGTGTGTATTCTTAGGTAACTGGTACTCACCTCATTTGTATTGTTTCAAAAATTTCTTAGTGTGTCTTAATCTGTCCTGATTTTATTTTCCCTCTTTATCACTTTTTCTACCACCTCTGAATACCTCAGTGTTCGGATAAAATATATATTAATGCTTCAGTTTAACAATTCTAATACATTTCTTTAAATTATATAGACAGAGGTAGGGTTCTTAACTTATTTTATACTGCAATTGATTATTAAGGAAGAAGATAATGTTGTGTTATCTTTTAAGGAGGAAAGTGGAGAAGGTGGAAGAAAGTAAACCAAATGCTGGTTGTATATGGTATTTAAATTTTCTGTAGAATATAGATAGTACATTTATCTTTATAAGATCATTTTGATAAGTAAAAATAATTCCCTGCAATTAGCAGAACTTCCATGTATGTGTATACACACACATGCCTGCACACACGTTACTCTCCCTTTCTTGTCAAAAAGCATTTTTTAAATAAAATGAATGTTTTCTACATTTCACAGTACTAAAGGAATAATTTCGTTTTAAAATTATGGTTATATTTTTCTCTTTTTAAGAGTGACTAGCCATACAGCATCAATTTATGTAGGTAGCTTATGAGACTAGTTGAAAGATATCTTAGGTCAAAGTGACAGGAACCACTTACTATGGCAAATGCAAACACACTGGAAAAGGAGAAAGCACTGATCATAAGAACCTCCTCAAAACCAGGCTGCTTCCTCAGACCCCAAGATGCTCTCACTCCGTGGGACTCTGAACTCTGAAATGCTCCCCCTCCTCCTTACTAGCCCTGTTGCCCAAATCTTCATTCCTGCAGTTGCCTGAGGTCAGTAGTTGCCACAGAGGAAACAATTTGCACTAACCAAAAAAATAAAAAATCCTGGCCAATGGAGTTATAGCCCTGCAGTTAAAATCCTAGTGTCACCACCAGCCAGTCAATTCACAACCTATCTAGATCTCAGTTTCTCGGTTTCTCCTTCAAAAAAGTGCAAATAGCAAATACAACTGCCTCCTGCAATAATTATGAGGCATAAACGAAATAACATGTGTGATAATGGACCATATGCGAGATGTGGCCTGAAGATACAGCCTGCAGACCCTAAACTAAGAGTAAAATGTGTAGAGAACTGAACACTAAATCTGAAACTTTGTCCAAATCCAGTACATGCACTGAATGTTATTATTTATAACTTATAGAACACTATATAATTGTTCACTGTTACAACAATATTCTCAATAAGCATAAATGTCTATTATGTTTTACAAGAAGTTTTTGCATTTGATAAGTTTCAATTTTGATAGGATGTTTTGGCTATACGCAATGCAGCCACATTGGCAACTTACAGAAACTGTGAAAGCCGCGTAGGATATACAGATAGTGCAGGGCGGTGGTGTGACTAAAGCGTTGGAATGTCACTCAGATTACGTAGAAGAGAAATCATCTATTTTTGCTTCTGTTAGACTAATCCTCACACCAGCACTTATACACAGCCTGCTTCGCAAATTTATTTTAATTCAAGCCTTAATGACATTCAGTGCAACATTCTACAGAAATTAACAGCTCTCCCGACAAGCAGCAGCCGGCAGTTTATGTGGCACTAATATGCAGCTAAGTAGTTTGGGCTACTCAGACATCTGGCCCAAGCGAAACAGCTGGAAAAGCACAGCTATTAACCTTTTGTTTACAGTGAGAGGTATTTCTACAGATGCCAAAACGTTATGGTAGACTCTGAAATACCTCGTAATGGCCCAGACAACTTTCTAACTGCAGGTGATGATGTTCTGCCTTCCTTTCCTCTTCACTGGGGAGGAGAATCCAGTCTAGTTTTTCCAATTTGATCTACGTCATTTTGTGTGCACCCTGCTTACCAGATTCAGGCAGAGAAAGGCTTTACAGACAAAAACATTATACCACACCTAAAACCAAAGAAGTGCTCTCTTTATCAGTGAGAACATTTCAAGAAACTGAAATTAATTCAACATCTTACAGAAAGTGTAGGCCCCAGAGCAAATATTTGGTGAGAACTAGCCAGATATATGTTAGCTATTTATTTTTCAATGTTCCCTGAAACTTTGTTTATAGAAGAAAAAAGTGAAGCATGGAGACCTTATGTAAATTGTCCAGAATCGTACACCTAGAACATGGCTAGTCTGAGATTAGAACCCAAGCGACCCCTAGGACTTTCCATACAACTCCCTAAATATATCAGATTCAAATTTTTGTCCCTAATTTTTTTCAAATATGATTAAATTTTAAAATGCTCCATATAAACTCTATATAGTGGTCTTTTTGCCTGAAATGCCAAGGTCCAGATATTTCTGGGTATTGATGTGTCTCAGTGATTATTTGCTTCAGAGGAAGATGTAGACAAATGATGGCATCTACTGCAGCATCTTAGGTAGAGAGGCTCATATGTCTAATAACCCTGTTCAAATAAACATAAAAAGGCCAGTAGCAGTAGGAGGGCAAAGTGGGAAGGGAAAGCATCAGAGCAAGATGAGCTTGGAGAGGTAGACAAAGCTTAGAACATCTGGAGACTTAAAGACAACCACAATATTCACCAAGTAAAAAGGAAATCTATTACAGTATTTTAAATGGGTAGGTGGTTGGTGCCATGACGCAATTAGTATTTTGAAAACTTTCTATGGCTGTGGTACAGAGAAAGGATTTCTGGAGGAAGAAAGGGCAGGAGATGATGGTATGTTGGACTAAGGTGATGGCTTGAGGAGACAAATCAATAGATTAGATAATGGATTGGATTCAGAGGGTACAGAAGTAGAAGTATCAAAGAGGATTCTTAGGTTTCTGGATGGCATAGCAGGATGGGTGGTAGTGTTATCTATTAAGCAGGGAACCCTGGGCTTGTATAAAGGAAAGCCCTTGAGTTCTCTTTGGGACTTGGAGTACATTTGAGACGCCCAACTAGGGATGTGAAGCAGTCAACTGAATATGAGTGTGGTACACAGAAAAACATACTGGGATAGAGACATAAACTTGTAAATAATTATTATTTGAAGCCTTGTGAATGATTAAGATTGTGTAGGTAAAGAAAACCAAAACAGAGGAGAAACTAGGGTGAAGATGAGTTAATTCATTACGTGTCATGCCAGATAGCAATGCTCAGCTTCAAAAAGCACCAGTTCCTTTGACTATGTTGTGAATGGCCCCTTGGAGTTGTTCCATGTGGCAGCCCTGGATGGAGATTTGAGGACCTAATGACTAAGAGAGAGGAAGATAAGCTTGTAAAGTGAGTACCTGTAAAGAGAAATAAGAGAAAATTATGGACCATATATGGCAGTGGAAGATCAGAGAAGAGAATATCTCAAGAAGAACAGCAACATGAAAAGTTACACTGCTGCTGAGACATCAAGTAAGATGATGATAAGAAAGAAGGACATTGAACTTGGCAACATAAAAGTAATCAGAATTCTCAGCAAGAATTATCTCAGTGGAATTACAGAGCTGGAAGTCAGATTAGAGTAAACTAAGATGTGAGCAAGAGTCTAACCCATTGCTCTCAAATCCCATAGCACTCTGAATTTTCTAATAACACTTATATCACTACATCAAACCTGCATCCATCTCAGCCTTTCATATTAAGTGTGAGTTCACTGATACTAGGACCATCTCTGATTCATTGTTGCTTTCTAGTCGCATCATAGCAGTCAGACTGGCCTTCCTAAATCATAAATCAGATCACTTCTCTACTCTGCCTAAAACCCTCCAGTGGTTCCCCCATCTAATCAGAGTAAATGGTAGAGTCCTTCATATGACCCTCAAGACCCTCTATCAGCCATTTCTTTGACCTTTCTGGCTTCATCTTCCACCGCCCTCCCCCTCATGCCATTCGCCAAATGGCCGTGACTGTCTTATTCTTCCACAAAAGGTGAAGCATCTTTCCTTCTCACTTACTCTTCCTTCTACCTTGTGCTCTTCTTATACACATTCTCATGGCTAATTTCCAGGCTTCTTTCTGGTCTTTATTCAAATGTCACCTTTTTTGAGAGTCCTTGTCTAACAGCCTGTCTGAAATGTGACCCCTTACCATCCCAAAATCATAACTAAAGAACAACTACACAACTTTAAGGTAGACAATGCAGACATTGAAATTTTAAAGATTGTGTTTACCTTGGTTCAGCCATTGGTTTAAATGGAGACTGTAGCCAAGAAATCAAGACTGAGACTAAGAAAGGCAGCAATGAAAGGATTAGGAAAGGTCATCAAGTGTAAGGAAGTGTCATTAGGGACTAAGGCCAAGATCATCCACACCCTCGTGTTCCCAATTACTATGTAGGGTGCAAAAGCTGGACAGTGAAGAAGGCTGACAGGAGAAAATGGATCCATTTGAAACATGGTGCTGGAGGAGAGCTCTACAGATACCCTGACTGTCAGAAAGACGAACAAGCGGGTCCTAGAGCAAATTAAGCCTGAACTATCGCTGGAGGCAAAAATGATAAAACTGAGGCTGTCCTACTTGGGGCACATCATGAGAAGGCAGGATTCTTTGGAAAAGACAATAATGCTGGGAAAAGTAGAAGGCAGCAGGAAAAGAGGAAGACCAAATATGACATGGATTGATTCCATATAGGAAGCCATAGGCGTGAGTCTACGGAAGCTGAGTAGGGCTGTTGAGGAGAGGACATTGTGGACATCACTCATTCATAGGGTCACCAGGAGTCTGAGCTGATTTGATGTCATGTAACAACAATAAACCATCCCATCACAGCAGTCTCTAGCCCCTTTCCCTTTTTATATATTTTTCTCTCTTTGGTATTTAATTTATTTATCCTACCTATTTTGTCTCTTCTCCATTAGAATATAAGTTTCATGAGGGGAGGAATTTTGTGTGTGAGTTTTACTGCTTTTTTCCCAGCTCTAAAACAATATCCTGGGCAGAAAGGCACTCGATAATTATTTGTTTAGTGAAAGAAAATTTCCAGTGCCTAATACGGTGCTCTCAACATAATGGACAGATGACAAATTAATGAACCAATAGAATTTTGTATTATGACCAATTACATTGTTAATTACTAAGATTACATTGAAGAAAAGAATATAACTGTTTATTTTTTTTAAAAAACTCTGTGTGCTTGTCATTATTTATTGGTATTTATCTGTAACTCAACAAAATTTCAGTAGATTCATTATGGTCAAATTTTTTGAAGCAATCTGAAACTGTAGGGTTTCATTGGCCATCCGTATCAATCTTGAAATTAGATTGATGTAATGCTATGCTTTCATTTGAATTTAATGCCTCTGCTGGAGCCTCAGAGTAAAAAGAAAAAAATAGCTTTGTTAATTTCCCTAATAATAACCCTAAAAGGCATGGATTGTACAAGTCTAAAATTGTTATTTTTTGATTTCATTCTAAGCATGAGCTTGGCTTCACTAAGTAGAAAGGAAAGATAATGCTATACTCTTGACTTGACTAAGAGGGTACATTAAAAAATTGGGTGGAAATGTTTCATGAAATCTTTATGTCCTCTACTGATGTTTATTTCAAATTGAGTCACTTATTGCTTGCTCCAAAAGTTCAACTTAACATCATTTCATATCATCTTTCTCCCCAAAGAAAATAAAGATTAGGTTTTTGAGCCATATCTTAGCTGGCTTCATAAATTTGTGAGCAGACATCAAGTATAAGTATGTGAAAATTGTCATAATGACGGAGGTTAGTCTGTTCAGGGCAAAGGCAAGATCTTGATGCATAACTTCCAAGCAGAATAAACAATTTTCTTTGAGGAGCTTGGTGAATGTTTTTAAGAAATCTAGTTCACTGCTGATACTGTCTCAAGAACAGCTAACTGTATTTTTGGAAAAAACATTTAATGGTGACAGGTATGAGGACAGTAGCCACTGCTCCCCTGAGGCTCAAACACTATAGAAAATGTGTATTGAGAGTGAATGTCATGGCCAAAGATCGTGGTGTACGTTTCACATCAAAAGCAGGAAAGAAAAAAAAATAGCAAATTTATTCCTCTGGGACATATTTCTACTTTTCTGTCTTTTATATTATCTGAACTAAGATAACCTATCTCTTTTAACTCATTAGCACTCATGATAAATCTGTTTCCAGAGCCTTAAGAATAAGGAAGCAAGAATTGTACTCTGATCACCAAAATTGTAGAAATAGAGTAACTGGGGATTCCTCATCCTCTATCATAACAGAGACAATATCATAAAAATCACCGTCTATAGATCTTTCCAAAAGGAAACAGATGTATAGCCAACTTGGAAATCTCCATGGTGTAGCCACTGCACTCACCTTTGCCAACACAAGTCTGTGATATATCAGCTTGTTTAGGCTGAATCCAGCTCTCAAAATCCCAGTGTATTTAAAAATCTCCTTTTCAGTGAAAAAGTTTAAGGGAAGAGAGGTGTTATGGTGCTAGCATTAAGGATTTGCTTAGTTTAGGGCTCATTTAGTTGTATACTGATATGACTTAGACGTATATATCCATAAAAAATCTTTTCCCTGATGAAAGATGTTTATCAAAGGCTTTCTGTCTCCTGCATACTAGAAGAGTTCAGTAGTGGGGAGTACAGACTGTAGAGTCTGAGAAACCTCTCAAGGCTGATTTGACAAATTACTGTACCAGTTTGAGCAAATTACTTGAACTCACTGGGCTTCAACATACTCCATATAAAATGGTAGAAAATGCTAATTTCTGTTTCATAAGGTGGTTGTGGCAAGTATTTGAGTGACTAAAAAGTTCTTGGTTCAACTGATATTTGAAAAGAGAACCAAGAATACTCACTAGTCTCAACAGGAAAGGATAATCTCTTCAATAAATGGTGTTGAGAAAACTGTATAACTATATGTGGAAGAATAAAATTGAACTATCTTACACCACTCACAAAAATTGACTCAAAATAGATTAAAGACTAAACATAAGATATGAGACCATAAAACTCCTAGAAGAAAACACAGGAAAAAAGGTCCTAACATTTGTTTTAGCAACAGTTTTTTGAATATGACACCAAAAACACAAGCAAGAAAAGCTAAAAATAATGAATGCGGCTACATAAAACTAAAAAGCTTCTGTACAACAAAAGAAAAAAATCAACAAAATGAAAAGGCAACCTACAGAATGGGAGAAAATATTTGGAAATCATATATCTCATAAGGGATTAATATCCAAAATATATAAAGAACTCATACCACTCAATATCAAAAAAAAAAAAAAGCAACCCAATTAAAAAATAGGCAGAACAACTGAATAGACATTTTTCCAAAGAAGACATATGTACAAGTGGCCAACAGGTACACAAAAAGGTGCTCCATGTTACTAATCACCAGGGAAATGCAAATCAGAACCACATGAAATATCACCTCACACCTGTTAGAATGGCTGTCATGAAGAAAACAACAGATAACAAGTGTTGGTGAGGATGTAGAGAAAATGTAACCCTGGTGAACTGTTGGTGGTAATGTAAATTGGTACAACCAGTATGGAAAACAGCACAGAGTTTCCTGAAAACATTAAAAATAGAACTACCACATGATTCGACAACTCCACATCTGAGTATATATCCAAAGGATATAAAATCAGTATCTTGAAGAGATATTTGCACTCTTATGTTCGTTGCAGCATTATTCACAACAGCCAAGATATGGAAACAAGCTAAGTGTCTGTCAACAGATGAATGGTTAAAGAAGATGTAGTTTATATATATACAATGGAATATTATACAGCCATGAGAAAGAAGGAAATTCTGCCATTGGTGAATAAATGGACAGACCTTGAGGGCATTATGCTAAGTGAAATAAGTCAGATAAATGAAATGTCACACAGAGAAAAACAAATACTATAAGATATCATTTATGTGTGGAATCTAAAAAAGTCAAACATAGAAACAGAGAGTAGAGTGGTGATTACTAGAGGCTGGGGGATGGTGGAAATGGGGAGACATTGGTCAAAGGGTACAAAATTCCAGTTATAAAATGAATAAATTTGTGGGATCTAATGTACAGCATAGTAATTATAACTAACAATACCATATTGTACTTGGAAGACACTAAGAAAGTAGATCGTAAATGTCCTCACCACAAAAAAGAAATGATAATTATATGAAGAGATAGAGGTGTTAGCTAATGCTGTGGTGGTAATTATTTTGCAATATATAAGTGTTTCAAATCAACACATTGTATACTTTAAGTTTAGACAATGTTAAATGTCAATTATATTCCAATAAATCTAGAAAAAATAAATAAAAAATAAATAATGCCTTGCACAGAGTTGCAACCCAGTTTATGTGAGCATTCTCAATGTCAGCCTCCAAACTACAGCATAATGCAATTATCCCATGTGGTTTATCATATATGTCACATGATAATCCAGTAACGAAGCGAACTCTACAGTTGACTTATAAAAATTTGAATCCTAGTGCCTAGTGTTAACAATAGCATTAGATTATTTGATAAAAGTATAGATGCTAGACAGTTACAACTCCAAATTAGTTTTCACTTTACTAAAGTTTTTTGATATCTATTTGTGGGCCGAATTTTGAGAAAATGTTAGATTCATAAAGTTTCTTTCTTGCATCACTAGAGATATCTTTTTAATCATTTAAAAATTCATGTGTAGCCTCTCTTCTTACAATATGTTACAATATCACACTGTGAAATGTGAATTTCAAGCATCAGGTAATTTGTAATTCAGCTCTAGGCTCCTATTGAGTGAGAGGAGGTTTGGAAATGGACTGTCTATAATTAGGCCATCCAGAATCACAAGGTAAAAAGCAGCTTGTTGGCATTTTTGGATTTTTACTCTGAACTACATTACATCCCTAACACTTACAGAAATGAAGATAGGATTAAGAAATGTCTATTTTTGCATACACAATATTCTCCTGATCTTTACAATGTCACTTCAGCATCATATTTAAATATTTAGAATAGCCAAAGATCAAATTCTCAAAAATATATAAAGTATAAATATTCACTCATTCATCTCTTTGTTAGGTACCTACTGTATACAAAGATGTTAAAAACTGGGAATATGACAATAAATATGACAAACAATCCACCTTAAGAGGGACTTACAGGCTAATGGGAGCTTACAGTCAATTTAGAAGAATATGGAGGTAACATCAGCATCATGGCAGAGTGAGTTGTTCCCTTGGTCTCTCTCCTCTAAATTACAACCAGTAGGACATCCATAGACCAACAAAGGATCCTCTGCCCAGCACACCAGAAATGCCTGAGAGATCCCTACATCTGTACATCTGAAGGTGGGTGAACTGGACTGTATGGGGGCCGCAGAACTAGGGGAGGAGCAGTAGCAATTGCCAAGACTGCAGGCTCCAGGAACTATGGCAACACTCGTGACCAGAGGTTCCAGGAGCTGTGGCAATGCCTGCTAACAGAGGCCCCAGGAACCGAAACAGTGCATGGCCAAAGTCTTCAGGAACCACCAGGGCACCTGTGATGGGAGGCTCCAGGAACTGTGGCAGCACCTGTGACTCAGCCTCACTCCCTCCGCCACCAGCAGCACCTGTGACCCTGGCCACCCCATCAGCGGCAGTGGTGTCCAGGACCTGAGGTCCCAAGAACTGCAGTGGTTCCCAAGAACAGAGGCTCCAAGAATTACAGCAGAGCCCATGAATGGAGGCTCCAAGAACCATGGCAGAGCTCATGACTCAGCCACTCTCCATCACCCAGCAGTGGCAGTGGCACACGTGAGTAGAGGCTCCAGGACCCACAGTGCCCAATACCAGAGGCATCAGGAACTGTGCAGTGCTCATGACCCAGCCTTTCCCCCTCCCCTAGCAGGGGTAGTGGTGCCCAGGACCTGAGGCTCCAGAAACCTTGGCAGCACTCATGATCAGGTACTCCTCCCCAAGTGGTGTTGGCAGTGAAGCCTGTGACCCTGGCTCACCTGGAAGCAGTAGTGACACCAGCAAACCCAGTGACCCCGGAAGCAGCAGTGTTAGCACCCCAGAAAACACAGGAGCAGCAGTAGAGGTAGCATGTGTGGCAGTGGTCCCCTGGCTGTGGCAGTGCTTGAGGCCATAGAGATCCCAGTAGTGGTGACAGCAGAGCCCACAACCCTGGTCCCCCCAGCTGCAGTGACACCCACAACCCCAGACCCCTAACCACAGCAGTGGCACCTGCAGACCAAACAATCCCAGATGTGGCAGGGATGCCTATGACCCTGGCTCCAGCCCCACCTTCCCTCTCTCCCTGCAGCAGTGGGGGAACCCTCAACCCAAGTGAATCCATAAGCCACAGAGGTGTTCACCAGCCCAATGACTCTGGTGGTGACACCCATGACCACAGTGACATCAGAAGCTGTAAGGCACCAGCATCCTTGGAGGCACAAGCAGCACAACTGGGGCACTGATGACACCTCTGACAGGGGCAGTGGAGGGTGCAAAGTGCTGGCTCTCAAATACAACCAGAACCAGCTCAGAATAAAAGTAAACAAACCCCTAACTAAATAAGAAAGTTGTTTCCTACTGCAAAAGTACTGGCAGAGGCACAACTCATCAAGCACCCTGAAAAATTATGGTAAAAGAGTATCACAAAATGAAAATAACAAGTCTCCAGAAACCAAACTTGAAGTCATAGAAGACTGCAAGCTAGCTGAAATAAAGAATTCAAAATAGCTATTGTGAAGAAACTCAACAAGCTACAAGAAAACTGAGAAAGACAGTTCAATGAGCTCAGGAATAAAATTAATGAACAGAAGGAGTATTTAGCCAAAATGATAGAAACTCTAAAAAAAACCAAACAGAAATTCTGGAGCTGAAGAACTCAATAAGTGAGATAAAGAATAAAGTACAAAGCTTTGGAAATAGAGCAGATCATATGCAAGATAGAATTAGCAAGATCAAAGATAGAAATCCAGAAATGATTCAGGTAGAAGAGAGAGAACTAAGACTTTAAAAAAATGAAGAAATTCTTTGAGAAATATCTGACTCAATTAGGAAAAGCAACATAAAGATAATGGGTATCTCAGAAGCAGAAGAGAGAGAGAAAGGAGCAGAGAGCTTATTTAAAGAAATAATAGCTGAGAACTTCTCAAACCTGGGAAAGGACCTACATATACAAGTACATGAAGCTAACAGAACTCCTGATTATCTCAACGCAAAAAGACCTTCTTCAAAACATATATTAAAACTGCCAAAAGTCAATGACAAAGTAAGAATATTAAAGACAGCCAGGGAGAAAAACACAATATCCTACAAGGGAACCTCCATTAGGCTACTGGCAGATTTCTCAGCAAAAATTCTACAGGCCAGGAGAGAGTGAAATGATATATTCAAAACATTGAAAGATAAAAACTCTCAGCCAAGAATAATATATCCAGAAAAGTTATCTTCAAATATGAAGGGGATATAAAGGCTTTCCCAGGAAAAAAAAAAAGCTGAGGGAGTTCATCACCACTAGACCTCCTTGCATGAAATATTCAAAAGAGCTCTCCTACCTGAAACAAAAAGGCAAAGGTACAAAGCTTTAAGCAAGGTGATAAACAGATAGACAGAATCAGAAAATTGCAAGCCTAAATCATAATAAGTTAGCAAACATTTAATTATAATATAAAGGTTAAAGGGAAAGAAAACATTAAAAATAACTATAACCACTTCAATTTGGTAACAATATCACCATACAAAAAGGGATATAACAAACATAGAAGAGGAAGAAGAAAAGGATGGAACCTGCATAGGCTAATGGAGATAAGATGCTATCAGCAGAAAAAAGAGATCTCATGTATGAGATCTTTTATGCAAACCTCATGGTAACCACAAAACAAAAAAAAAAATAAGAGCAGATTTGCAAAACACAAAAAAAGAGAAAACTGAGAAACATATCACAGAAAATCACTGAACTGAAATGGCAGACAGAAATACAAGTAAAAAGAAACAATGGAAATATAGAACAACCAGAAAACAAAAGATAAAATGGCAGTATTAAGGCCTCAGATATCAATAATCATACTAAATATAAATGGATTGAATACACCAATCAAAAGACACAGAGTGGCTGGATGGATTAAAAAACAAGACCCAAATATATGCTGCCTCTAGAAGAAATATCTCAATTCTAAAGACAAACATAGGCTCACAGTGGAGGTTTGGAAGACAATACTCCAAGCAAATAGCAACCAAAAGAAAGTGGGTGTAGCCATATTTATATCAAACAAAATAGACTTCAAACCAAGAAAGATAACAAGAGAGAAAGATGGATATTATATAATGATAATGAGGACAATTCCCCAAGAAGACATAACATTTATTGATATATATACACCTAACATAGGATCACCAAAGTATATAAAGCAACTATTAACAGACCTAAAGGGAGAAATTGACAGCAATACAATAATAGTAGAGGACTTTAATACCCCATTGACATCAATGGATAGATCATCCAGATAGAAAGTCAACAAGAAAACATTGGCCTTAAATGAAACACTAGAACAGATGGACTTAATAGATATATATGGAACATTCCATCCAAAAGCAGCAAAATACGCATTCTTCTCAGGTGCTCATAAAACATTCTCAAAGATAGACCATATGTTGGGAAACAAAACAAGTCTCAATAAATTTAAGAAGACTGAAATCATATCAAGCATCTTTTCCAACCACAGTGATATAAAACTAAAAATTAACCACAAGACGAAAGCTGGAAAAGTCACAAATATCTGGAGGCTAAACAACATGCTATTGAACAACTACTGGATCAACAAAGAAATCGAAAAATACCTGGAGACAAATGAAAATGAGAATACATCATACCAAAATCTAAGGGATGCAGCAAAAGTGGTACTAAGAGGGAACTTTATAGCAATACAGACCTACTTTAAGAAACAAGAAAAGTCTCAAATAAACAATCTAATACTACACGTAAACGAAATAGAAAAAGAAAAACAAAGCCCAAGTCAGTAGAAGAAATAAAATAATAAATATCAGAGTGGAAATAAATGAAATAGAGACTAAAAAAGTGGTAGAAAAGATCAATAAAACTAAAAGTTGGTTCTTTGAAAAGATAAAGTTGACATACCTTTAGCTAGACTAAGAAAAAAGAAGGAAAGATCATATATATAAAATCAGAAATAAAAGAGGAGAAATTACAATGGATTCCACAGAAATACAAAGGATTATAACAGAATACTATGATAAAGCTATACGCTAACAAATTGGATAACCCAGAAGAAATGGATAAATTCTTAGAACCACACAACCTCCCCAAACTGAATCCAGAAAAAATAGAGAATCTGAGTAGATTGATCAGTAGTAAGGAGACTGAAACAGTAATCAAAAACCTCCCCCCCAAAAAAGTCCAGGACCAGATAGCTTCTCTGGTGAATTCCACCAAACATTCAAAAAAGATTTAATACCTACCCTTCTCAAACTTTTCCAAAAATTCAAGCAGAGAGGATGTTTCCTAACTCATTTTACAAGGCCAACATTACCTTGACACCAAAACTAGACAAGGACAACACAAAAAAAGGAAATTACAGGCCAATATCACTGATGAATACAGATGCAAAAATATTCAACAAAATATTAGCAAATTGAATACAATAATACACTAACAGGATCTAACACCACAATCAAGTTGGATTTATTCCAGGGATGCAAGGACAGTTCAACATCCATGAATCAATGTAATACATCATGCTAACAAAATGAAGAATAAAAATTACATGAGCATTTCAATAGATTCAGAGAAAGCATTTGGCAAGATCCAACATCTATTTATGATAAAAACTCTCATTAACATTGCTATCCAAGGTAAGCATCTCAACATAATAACGGTCATGTATGACAAGCCCACAGCTAACATCATATTCAATGGGGAAAAACTGAAATCTATCCATCTAAGAACAGGAACAGGAGAAGGATGCCCACTCTTGCCACTCTTATTCAACATAGAATTAGAAGTCCTAGCCAGAGTACTTAGGCAAGAAAAAGAAGTAAAAGGTATCCAAATTGGAAAAGAAGGAGTGAGACTGCCACTGTTTGCAGAGGACATAATTTTATGCATAGAAAACCCTAAAGAATCCAACAAGAAACTGTTAGAAATAATAACAAATACTGTAAAGTTTCAGGGTACAAAATCAACATACAAAAATCAGTTGCATTTCTATACAACATGCCATCAGAGATAAAAATCGACAATACAATCCCCACAAAAAGAATAAAATACCTAGGAATAAATTTAATCGAGGAGGCCAAAGACCTGTACACCGAAAATTACAAGACATTGTTGAAAGAAATCAAAGACACAAAGAAATGTAAAGTTATTTTGTGCCTCTGGATGGAAAAATTAACATAGTTAAAATATCCATATTACCTAAAACAATCTACAGATTCAATGCAATTCCTATCAAAATTCCAATGACATTTTTCACAGCAATAGAACAAAGAATCCTAAAATTTAAATGGAACAATAAAAGACTCCAAATAGCCAAAGCAATCCTGAAAAAAAGAACAAAGCTGGAGGTATCAGACTCTCTGACTTCAAAATATGCTACAAAGCTATTGTAATCAAAACAGCATGGGGGCCAGCCCCGTGGCTTAGCAGTTAAGTGCACACGCTCCTCTACTGGCGGCCTGGGTTCAGATCCCAGGCATGCACCGATGCACCGCTTGTTCAGCCATGCTGAGGTGGCATCCCACAATCAGCAACTAGCAGGATGTTCAACTAAGACATACAACTATCTACTGAGGCTTTGGGGAGTAAAAGGGGGGAAAAAAGGGGTGAGGATTGGCAAGAGATGTTAGCTCAGGGCCAATCTTCCTCAGCAAAAAGAGGAGGATTGGCATGGATGTTAGCTCAGGGCTGATCTTCCTCACACATACAAAAAAACAAAACAGCATAGCACCAACAAACAGACACACAAATCAATGGAACAAAACTGAAAACCCAGAAAAAAATCCACACATTTATGGACAGCTAATTTTTGACAAAGGAGCCAAGAACATACCATGGAGAAAGGATAGGCTCTTCAATAAGTGGTGTTGGGAAAACTGGACAGCCACTTGCAAAAGCATGAAAGTAGACCACTGTCTTACACTATACACAAAAATTAACTTAAAATGAATTAAAGACTTGAATGTAAGACCTGAAACCATAAAACTCCTAGAAGAAAACACATGCAGTATGCTTTTTGACATCAGTCTTAGCAGTATCTTTTTGAATATGTCTCCTCAGGTAAGGGAAACAAAAAGAAAAATAAACAAATGGGACTATGTTAAACTAAAAAGCTTCTGCACAGCAAAGGAAACCATCCACAAAACAAAAAGACAACCTACCAATTGGGTGAAGATATTTTCAAATCATATATCCAATAAGGGGTTAATATCCAAAATATATAAAGAACTTATACAACTCAACAACAAAAAACCAAATAACTTGATTAAAAAATGGACAGATATGAACAGACATTTTTCCAAAGAAGATATACAGATGGCCAATAGGCACATGGAAAGATCACTCATTATTAGGGAAACGCAAATCAAAACTGCAATGAGATATCACCTCATGCCCTTCAGAATGGCTATTATTAAAAAGACAAGAAACAACAAGTGTTGGAGAAGATGTGAAGAAAAGGAAAACCCTGAACACTGCTGTGTTTAAGGAAAGGTAAAGTGGTGCAGCCACTATGGAAAACAGTATGGAGATTTCTCAAAAAACTCAAAATAGAACTACCATATGATCCAGCTAGTTCACTTCTGGGTATTTATCCAAAGAACACAAAAACACTAATTTGCAAAGATACATGCTTCCCTATATTCATGGCATTATTCACAACAGCCAATACTTGGAAATGATCTAAGTGCCCATCAACTGATAAATGGATAAAGAAGATGTGGTATATATATACAATGGAATACAACTCAACCATAAAAATGGCAAAATCTTTCCATTTGCAACAACATGGATGGACCTTGAGGGTATTATGCTAGGTGAAGTAAGACAAATAGAGAAATAAAAATACTATATGATTTCACTTGTATGTGGAAGATAAACAATCAAACAAACACATAAATACAGAGAACAGATTGGTGGTTACCGGAGGGGAAGGGGGATGGGAGGAGGGCAAAAGGAGTAAAGGGGCACATTTATATGGTGACAGATGGTAACTAGACTTCTGGTGGTGAACAGGATACAGTCTATACAGAAGTCAAAATATAATGATATGCACCTGAAATTTATATAATATTATAAATCAATGTTACCTCAATAAAATATTTTTAAAAAATAAATTGAGTTGTGCTCATGTGATAATATTCTAGTCTTAAAGTGATTATTTATTCAAGTTATGCCTACATGTTTCCTTTAGTGAATGGAAATATAAATAAGACTGAATTCTTACTGTGACGCACAAGTTAAACTGAATTAAATATGCCACATTGTGTATATAAGATCCATATACCTGCATCTTCACTTAAAAGTGGTTAACAAAACCAAAAAGATTACTATGTGTCTTTTCACTGAGGAATAGAATTGTAATGTAAACAGCAATTTGATCCCCTGTCTTTCCTGCTGTAATACTGATTGTTATTGCAACGGAGAAGATATCTATGTCATATTTAGAAACTGCCTGTCCCTTTTACCACTTAAAAATCACAAGGCTGATTTCCCAAAGCCTCATCTGCACCATCGGCTCTCAAAGAGTAGTTCACAGACCAGCGACACTGGCATCATCTGAGAACTTGTTAGAAACAGAAATTTGAGACCCTGCTCCAGACCTAATGAGTCAGAACCTCTGCGTGTGGGTCCACTGATTTGTGTTCTAACAAGCTTTGCAGGTGATTCTGAAGCATACTCAAGTTTGAGAACGATAATTTCAGTCTGAAGTCATTCTCCTTGGATTGATTCCAAGCCTGTCATTCACATCTCATAGAGTTGCAAAGTCCCACACAGTAATCGGTAATCAGTGTGGCTATGGAGCACTTGAAATGTGGCTAGTCCAAACTGAGATGTGCTGTAAGGGTAAAAACAGCCCTAATTTCAAGGACTTTATGAAATAATGTAAAATATGTCTTGTTTTGATTAATAAACTTTATCTTTTAGAGCAGTTTTAGGTTCACAGCAAAATTAAGAATAAGGTACAGAGATTTCCCATATACTCCCTGCCCCCACACATGCATAGACTACCCCCCACCACCATTATCAACATCCCCCCACCAGAGTGGTACATTTGTTACAAGCTATATTGACACACCATTATCACCCAAAGTTCATAGTTTACATTACGATTAACTTTTGCTGTTGTACAGTCTATGGATATGAACAAATGTAAATGACATTTATCCACCATGACAGTATCATACAGAATAGTTTCACTGACCTAAAAATCCTCTGTGCTCTGACTATTCATCTTTCCTCATTAACTCCCGGCAACCACTGATCTTTTTGCTGTCTCCCTAGTTTTGCCTTTTCCAGAATGTCATAGAGTTGGAATCACCATATGTGGCCTTCTCAGGTTGGCTTCTTTCACTTAGTAATATACATTTAAGTTTCCTCCATGTCTTTTCATGGCTTGATAGCTCATTTATTTTTACTGCTAAATAATATTCCATTGTCTGGATTACCACAGTGTATTTATCCATTCACCTACTGAAGGATATCTTGCTTGCTCCCCAATTTTGGCAATTAAATACAAAGCTGCTATAAACATCTGCGTGCAGATTTTTGTGTGGACAAAGTTTTCAATCCATTTGGGTAAATACCAAGTAATGTGATTGCTGGGTCATATGGTAAGAGTATGTTTAGTTTTATAAGAAACTGCCAAACTGTCTTCCACAGTAGCTGTAACATTTTGCATTTCCACCAGCAATGAATGAGAGTTCCTGTTGCTTCACATTCTTGTTAGCATTTGCTGTTATCAGTGTTCTGGATTTTGGCCATTCTGATAGGTAGGTAATGGTATCTCATTGTGGTTTTAATTTGCAATTCCCTAATGACATATAATGTGGAGCAACTTTTCATACACTTACTTGCTATCTGTATACCCTCTCAGGTTCAGGTGCCTGTTTAGGTCTATGGCCTATTTTTAATTAGGTTGTTCATTTTCTTATTGTGGAGTTTTGAGAGTCCTTTGTATATTTTGGACAACCATCCTTTATCAGATGTTTCTTTTGCAAATATTTTCTCCCAGTGTATGTCTTCCCATTCTTTTGATCAATAATATTTTTTCATAGTCATTACATATTTAAATGATTATGTTTTTGATATATTGGACTAAATAAAATATGTTATCAAAATCAGTTTTACTTTTTTTATCTTTTACTTTTTTTTTTTTTGGTAAGGAAGATTCACCCTGAGCTAACATCTGTTGCCAATCTTCCTCCTTTTTTTGCTTGAGGCAGATTAGCACTGAGCTAACATCTGTGTCAGTCTTCCTCTACTTCATATGTGGGTCACTGCCATAGCATGACTGCCAAGTGGTGTAGGTCTGCACATGGGATCCGAACCCACGAACCCGTGCCACCAAAGTGGAGCTTGCCAAATTTAAGCACTACACCACGGGGTTGGCCCTAATATTTTTCTTTTTTTTTAATGTGGCTACTAGAAAATTTAAAAGTTCACATGTGTCTTACGGTTTTTGTTCACATTATATTTCTATTGTACAGAGCTATCCTGGATTCTTACATTCCTCTTTTGAAAAATCTCCCATTTCTTTGTGAGGCATGGTGCAGAAAGTAATAGTGTCAGGAGTTCTGAGATAAATATAAAAGTGATGAATTAAAGTGAACTGTGGGAGGAGGTGGAGTCAAGATGGCGGCGTAGGCAGACTCTGAAATCACCTCCTCCCATGGACACAGCCAATTTACAACTACTCGTGGAAAAATTACCCCTGAGACAGAACTGAAAACTGGATAAGAGGAACTCCTGCAACAACGGACAATCCTAACTGGGGTAGAAGAGGCAGAGACTCCCTTCCGGAGAGGAAAAACGCCGCCTTCACAAGCCGCCAGCTTCACGGCTGCAGGGAGCAGCTCACAGGTACGCAGCCTCCCTGGAGGCGCGGGGTCCTGAGCCGGGGAGCGCCCCGCTGTGGGCATTTTGTGGACCCAGCACAATCGACACCAGGGGCATAATATCTGACTGTGCCTGCTACTAAAGCATTGGGGAGCACCCCCAGAAAACCCGGTTCACAAAGAAACTAAAACTGGCTCTTAAAGGGCCCGTGCGCAAACTCACCCGTTTCAGAGAGCATCCTAAAATCACCAGAAAGAAAGGTGCACAGTGCTTTGGTGACAAGAGACTCACCTAATAGGCCCTGAGTGCATCTTGGTGAGGGGTGAGACCTCTCCAGGGACTGGGACATTGGCGGCGGCCATTGTTGTGGCCTGGTGCGAGCGTGCTGACACAGACGCCATTGGAGTTCTCCCTGAGGCCTGCTAGCCCAGGGTCTGCTCCACCAGCTAGAGCACCGATTTAATCCAGCTCAGCCAGGGCAGGCAGCCCACCCTAGAGACTGGCCCCACCCAACAACAAGCCCTCAGGCAACCTGTGGGCCTGCATAGATTGGTGACTGGATTCTCTGCAGCCTGGCAACTGAGCCGACTTGAGCAGGGCAGGGTGTGCACAAGGAGCGGGTGGAGAGTGTGGGGTGGTGGCGGAGTGTGTGGGGCTCCCGCCGTGGAGAGACTGGGTCCGCTTGGGGAGGTCGGGGCGCTCACACGGGGCAGGACTGTGTTGACTGTGTGTGTGGACCTGTGGGCGGCAGGGCTTGTCAGCTGCAGAAGACTTGTGCTTCTCAAAGACCCACATAGGAGGTTTGCTCCACCTTCCAAAGCCTGAAACAATTCGGTGCTCCTGTGCCTGAGGCCAGCCCCACCCAGCTGCAATCCTCAGAGAGCTGACAAGAGACATAATAGGCTAGAGGCTTACTGCAATTGTAAGGCCCTGAGCCTAACAACCTGCCACGCTGGGGGCCTACTCAGTTAAAAGAAATACTGCAACACACATGTGGTATTAGAACTTACAGCCAACTGTGCTGGGGTGCCCCACACCTGATAAAGAGACTGAAGGGCCCACAACAACTACAAGCAGCTGAGCATTACAACAGCTGGCCAGGAGCATAACTCAGCCTCCCTGGGCGCCTATAGGGAGAGCTAACAGGCCACAATAGAAGGACACACGTAGCCCACATAGGGGCCACCCCTGGAACATTGAGAACTGAGGGAAGCACACTGGAAGCCTCCTAAGGCATCACTTACATAAGGTCACCTATCCAAGAGCAGGAGACATAGCTGACCTACCTAATACGTAGACACAAGCACAGGGAAAGAGGCAAAATGAGGAGGCAAAAGAATACATTCCAAGTAAGGGAACAGAACAAAACCCCAGAAAAGGAACTAAGTGAAACAGAAATGAGCAACCTACCTGACAGAGAGTTCAAACTAAGAGTGTTAAGGATGCTCACTGATCTGGGGAGAAGAATAGATGAACTCAGTGAGAATGTCAACAAAGAAATGGAAGATATAAAAAAGAACCAATCAGAAATGAAGAATACAATACTGGAAATGAAAAATTCATTAGAGGGACTCAAAAGCAGAGTAGAGGATACAGAAGAACGGATCTGTGAGCTGGAAGAAAGACTAGAAGAAATTACCCAAGGTGAACAGGTAAAAGAGAAAAGAATTAAAAAGAGTGAGGACAGTTTAAGGGACCTCTGGGACAACATCAAGCACACTAACATCCGTGTTATAGGTGTCCCGGAAGAAGAAGAGCGAGACAAGGGGGCAGAGAATCTATTTCAAGAAATAATAGATGAAAACTTCCTTAACCTAAGGAAGGAAACAGACATCCAGGTACAGGAGGCACAGAGAGCCCCAAACAAGATAAACCCAAAGAGGCCCACACCAAGACACATCATAATCAAAATGTCCAGAATTAAAGATAAAGAGAGAATCCTAAAAGCCACAAGAGAATGTCAAGTTACATACAAAGGAAACCCCATAAGGCTATCAGCTGACTTCTCAGCAGAAACCTTACAGGCTAGAAGAGAATGGCACGATATATTTAAAGTGCTAAAAGGAAAAAACTTACAGCCAAGAATACTCTACCCAGCAAGGTTATCATTCAAAATGGAAGGAGAGATCAAAATTTTCCCAGATAAGCAAAAATTAAAGGAGTTTGTCACCAAGAAACCAGTGCTACAAGAAATGTTAAAGGGACTGATTTAAGGGGAAAAGAGAAGAGCACAAATAGGAAAAATTATCTATTTCCATGATTAGAACGTAATGGATACAAATGCACAAAAAAGAGGTTAGATATGATATTAAAAACATAAAAGGAGGGAGGAGGGGAGTTAAAGAGTAGAGCTTTCAGACAGAGGTCAAACTAAAGTGACCATCAATTCTGTATAGAAGAAGTAAGGAACAGAGAAGGACTACTAAAACACTGAGAAAAAAAAAGTTAAAAAATGGCAGTAAGTACATACTTATCAATAGCTACTTTAAACGTCAATGGACTAAATGCTCCCATTAAAAGGCATAGGGTGGCTGACTGGATAAAAAACAAGACCCATATATATGCTGCATACAAGAGACACACTTCAGACCTAAAGACACTCACAAACTGAAAGTGAAGGGATGGAAAAAGATACTCCATGCAAATGGCAATGAAAAGAAAGCTGGGGTAGCAGTACTCATATCAGACAAAATAGACTTTAAAACAAAAACTGTAAAAAGAGACAAAGAAGGGCATTACATAATGATCAAGGGAACAATCCAACAAGAGGATGTAACACTTGTAAATATCTACGCACCCAATGTAGGTGCACCTAAATATATAAAGCAATTATTAACAGACATAAAAACGGAAATAGACTGTAACACAATAATAGTAGGGGACTTTAACACTCCACTTACACCAACGGATAGATCATCCAAACAGAAGATCAATAAGGAAACATTGGCCTTAAACGATACACTAGAACAGATGGACCTAGTAGATATATACAGAGCATTCCATCCAAAAACGGAAGAATACACGTTCTTTTCAAATGCACATGGAACATTCTCCAGGATTGATCACATATTAGGCCACAAAACAAGTCTCCATAAATTTAAGAAGATTGAAATAATACCAAGCATCTTTTCTGACCACAATGGTATGAAACTAGAAATCAACTATAGGAAGAAAATCAGAAAAGCCACAAATACATGGAGATTAAACAAAATGCTACTGAACAACGACTGGGTTAACGAAGAAATCAAAGAAGAAATCAAAAAATACCTGGAGACAAATGAAAATGAAAATACGACATGCCAGAATTTATGGGATACAGCAAAAGCAGTTCTAAGAGGGAAGTTTATAGCAATACAGGCCTATCTCAACAAACAAGAAAAATCTCAAATAAACAATCTAACAATGCACCTAAAGGAACTGGAAAAAGAAGAACAAACCAAGCCCAAAATCAGTAGAAGAAGGGAAATAATAAAAATCAGAGCAGAAATAAATGAAATAGAGACCAAAAACAATAGAAAAAATTAATAAAACCAAGAGCTGGTTCTTTGAAAAGATCAACAAAATTGACAAACCTTTAGCTAGACTCACCAAGAACAAAAGAGAGAAGGCACAAATAAGTAAAATCAGAAATGAAAGAGGAGAGGTTACAACAGACACCACAGAAATACAAAAGATTATAAGAGAATACTATGAAAAGCTATATGCCAACCAATTCGACAATCTGGAAGAAATGGATAAATTCTTAGAATCATACAACCTTCCAAAACTGGATCAAGAAGAAGTAGAGAATTTGAATAGACCAATCACCAGTAAGGAGATCGAAACAGTAATCAAAAACCTCCCCAAAAATAAAAGTCCAGGACCAGACGGCTTCCCTGGTGAATTCTACCAAACATTCAAAGAAGACTTAATACCTATCCTTCTCAAACTCTTCCAACAAATTGAGGAGGGGGGGAAGCTCCCTAACTCATTCTACGAAGCTGACATTACCCTGATACCAAAACCAGACAAGGACAACACAAAAAAAGAAAATTACAGGCCGATATCACTGATGAACATCAGTGCGAAAATCCTCAACAAAATACTAGCAAATCGCATACAACAATACGTTAAAAAGATTATACACCATGATCAAGTGGGATTTATTCCAGGGATGCAGGGATAGTTTAACATTCACAAATCAATCAACGTAATACACCACATTAATAAAATGAAGAACAAAAATCACATGATCATCTCAATAGATGCAGAGAAAGCATTTGACAAGATACAGCATCCATTTATGATAAAAACTCTGAATAAAATGGGGATAGAAGGAAAGTACCTCAACATAATAAAGACCATATATGAGAAACCCACAGCTAGTATCATCCTCAATGGTGAAAAACTGAAAGCTATCCCTCTAAGAACAGGAACCAGACAAGGATGCCCACTGTCACCACTCCTGTTTAACATAGTATTGGAAGTCCTAGCCAGAGCAATCAGGCAAGAGAAAGAAATAAAAGGGATCCAAATTGGAAAGGAAGAAGTGAAACTGTCTCTATTTGCAGATGACATGATTTTATATATAGAAAACCCTAAAGAATCCACCAGAAAACTTTTAGAAGTAATAAACGAATATGGTAAAGTTGCAGGATACAAAATCAACATACAAAAATCAGTTGCATTTCTGTACACTAACAACGAAGTAGCAGAAAGAGAAATTAAGAATACCATCCCATTTACAATTGCAACAAAAAGAATAAAATATCTAGGAATAAACTTAACCAAAGAGGTGAAAGATCTGTACACCGAAAACTATAAAACATTTCTGAAAGAAATTGAAGAAGACACAAAAAAATGGAAAGGTTTCCTTGCTCTTGGATTGGAAGAATTAACATAGTTAAGATGTCCATACTTCCTAAAGCCATCTATAGATTCAATGTAATTCCTATCAAAGTTCCAACAACATTTTTCACAGAAATAGAACAAAGAATCCTAAAATTTATATGGAACAACAAAAGACCCCAAATAGCTAAAGGAATCCTGAGAAAAAAGAACAAAGCTGGAGGTATCACACTCCCTGATTTCAAAATATACTACAAAGCTATAGTAACCAAAACAGCATGGTACTGGCACAAAAACAGACACACAGATCAATGGAATAGAATCGAAAGCCCAGAAATAAACCCACATGTCTATGGACAGCTAATCTTTGACAAAAGAGTAAGAACATCCAATGGGGAAAAGAAAGTCTCTTCAACAAATGGTGTTGGGAAAACTGGATAGCCACATGCAAAAAAATGAAAGTAGACTCTTACCTTACACCATACACAAAAATTAACTCCAAATGGATTAAAGACTTGAATGTAAGACCTGAAACTGTGAAAGTTCTAGAAGAAAACATAGGCAGTACGCTCTTCGACATCGGTCTTAGCAACATCTTGTCAAACACCACATCTGACCGGGCAAGAGAAACAATAGAAAAAATAAACAAATGGGACTACATCAAACTAAAAAGCTTCTGCACAGCAAAGGAAACCATCAACAAAACGAAAAGACAACCTAACAATTGGGAGAAGATATTTGCAAACCATACATCTGATAAGGGCTTAATCTCCAAAATATATAAAGAACTCACGCATCTCAACAACAAGAAAACCAACAATCCAATTAAAAAATGGGTAAAAGATCTGAAGAGACATTTCTCCAAAGAAGATATACAGATGGCCAACAGACACATGAAAAGATGTTCAAAATCACTAACTATCAGGGAAATGCAAATCAAAACTACAATGAGATATCACCTCACGTCAGAATGGCTATAATTAACAAGACAGGAAACAACATGTGTTGGAGAGGATGTGGAGAGAAGGGAACTCTCATACACTGCTGGTGGGAGTGCAAACTGGTGCAGCCACTATGGAAAACAGTATGGAGATTCCTCAAAAAATCAAGGATAGAACTACCATATGATCCAGCTATTCCACTGCTGGGTATTTATCCAAAGAACTTGAAAACACCAATTTGCAAAGGTACATGCACCCCTGTGTTCATTGCAGCGTTATTCACAATAGCCAAGACTTGGAATCAACCTAAGTGCCCATCAAGGGACGAATGGATAAAGAAGCTGTGGTATATATACACAATGGAATACTACTCAGCCATAAGAAACGATGAAATCCAGCCATTTGTGACAACATGGATGGACATTGAGGGCATAATGCAAAGTGAAATAAGTCAGAGGGAGAAGGTCAAATACCGTATGATTTCCTTCATTAAGTAGTAGATAATAACAACAATAAACAAACACATAGGGACAGAGATTGGATTGGTGGTTACCAGAGGGGAAGGGGGGAGGGAGGAGGGTGAAAGGGATAATTCAGCACATGTGTGTGGTGATGGGTTGTAATTAGTATTTTGGTGGTGAACGTGATGTAATCAATGCAGAAATAGAAGTACAATGATGAACACCTGAAATTTTTGCAATGTTATAAACCAATGTTACTGCAATAAACAAAAAATTAAAAAAAAATAAATAAATAAAGTGAACTGTGGAATCTATTGAAAAGAATTTACTGAAAAAATGATCATTATGTATTATTGCAGTCAAGGAAATTATCATGAAAAAGGAAGCATTTGTCCCAAGTCAGTTCTACTAACAAAAGTAAATATTATTGCTTATTTGATATTGATTATCTATTACGATTATGGCTTCATACCAGGAACTGGATGTCAAACATTGCCTTTATTTCAAAGCTCACACATTTATACTCTTTCTTAAAATGACAGCTGGCCTGTATATATCAGGCATACCTGCTCACCTACTCCCTCGGATCCTCTTGGAATCATCCATTTCTCAGAGACTGGCCCTCTTGCTTTGCCTTAGCAGCATCACCTATCACTTCTAGTGCCTCTGCCAGAAGCCTGCCTATGGCAGGCCAGGAGCTCTGGCTCCTCCTACCAGCTGTAGACTTGAATGAAGAACCAGGCAGAATGTATTGGATCTGGTTTCCCGGAGAGCAGCCAGTGTAGCCAGGTGACACGGTCCAGAACCACAGGTAAAGAGAGAAAGGGAGTTCCCCTTGGATGGATTTTGATCAATGGGAAACAAAATGGCGAGTACGTGCAGATACACCCCTTCACTCTTCCTTCTTCCCTCCAGCACAGCCATCTGGAGAGGTCCTACATATATGTTTCTGTCTGTAGTTCATTATAAAGTAAAGGCCGGTGCACTAACAGCTCCAGTGGCACTGTGTCCCTGGCTCACATGCTTGCTCCTGCAAACATTTTATTCCAAACATAGCATGTGAACGCCAGGTGGGATAAAGGGAGAATGGAAGCACCAAGAGGTTGATGCACAGCAAAAAAATGACTGGGGTCACGGATCAGAGGCTTCATTACATGGGATGATGTGTGGAGTGAGAACAGCAAAAATAGATTTCTTCAGTAAAAAAAAAAAAAAGTGTTTATTTCAAATTAAAGGATTTCTTTTATTTCCATGCAAAATAAGGGAGACTAACTTTCCAAGCGTTATTTCTGAAATTCAGTTAATTTTCTCCCTGTTGAACTAGAATAGCTTCTGTAAGTACCAATTGACACACTTTTTTAACTGTATATTTAGTGGTCAAATAAAGATCCTCCAATAGAAAGCTTCTCTGACTTATTCTTAGGTCATCTCCTGCTAGTTGTGAATGTGACAGGAAAGCTAGCTCATTAGTGACTGTGGATGCTTGTGTGGGAAGACTTAGCGTCCTATCTTACTTTGCTGTTTGACATTTTTCTCTCTAACGTGTAATCTACTGAAAGAAGCTAATCCCCAACTCATCCTGCTCAGTAGGAAGTGAAGAAGTTGCTAATTATCTCATCATGAATCCACAAGTCCTGTAAAGTTTGGTTTGGGTGTTTTGTGTATGACATTAATGAACTAACACCCCTTCCTCAGTGTGGTGGTCTAAAGGTGGATTGTCTACTGATACCTGCCTTATATTTGCCCAGGTGTAAAAACTCAAAATGCAGAAGAAATTTCCTTCAAATGTTTATAAGTGGCTGGGAAACAGTACTGTCACATTTGAGAGCAAACTTAAAGAAGGCTTCTGAGAAAAGAACCCTAGAAAAGCTGGGGAAGAATGTGATGTACCAACATGAAGGGCTTTTTTTCTAACAGAAAAGTTAAAAACTGCCAGTCCCTTTGGCTGAATTCAGCTCACAGACAGGTTTTCTTCAGCTTATTCAGTGTTTTTAGAAGGTGAATTCATTGCCAATATTTAAAAATTGGCAGGCTGCACATACAAATACAATCCTTATTTCTGACTTCCTTTGAAAAAGAGGTTGATGTAGCAAACTGGTCCCACGTTCCATGTGGCTTCTGTTGGATGGAGCAGAAGAGCATGCTCTCCCCGGTTCACCTCTGTCCCTACCTGACCTGCTCCCCTCATTCATTTTATCTGCTTGCCACCTGAAGCCGTTGATGTTTGGGTTCTCAGTTAAGAATCTCTCTACGTTTCAAGTGCATCTGCTCTGACAGTCAAGTCTTTACCGTTGGGACGTTCTAGGACAGTGGTCTCAAACTCGACCACACACTAGAGCCACCTACGGAGCTTTAAACGTTATTGTGGTTAGGCCACACCCCACAGGAAGTAAACCAAAGTTTTGGTGGAGGTGGATGTAGCATTGAGGTATAAGTGTGTTTCAAAGTTCTCCAAGTAATTTCAATGTGCTGCTGTGTGTGAAAACCATGGTACCTAAGAACTTCTCAAACTTCTGAAGCATTCTTCCACGGAATTCAGACAACCAGCTAACACCCTACCAGGAGCAATAAGATATCAGATGGCACACAAAAGGAACAGGAAAAGAGAAGTTTGTTAGGTCAGGAGTTGGAAATGCCGGTTGTACATTAGCATAACATAAGAAGCTCTGGAAAAACTGCTCTCCCGGCCCTACTGCCAGGTATTCTGATTTGAGTGATCTGGTTTGGTACTCATTCATCAGTATTTTTTTTAAAAGCTGCCTAGCTTTTTTAAGAAAAAGCTATGGTTGAAGACCACTACTTTAGAGCATTTACTACAGCTTAGAGTACTTAATTGGGTAGGAGATATTTAATCATCAAATAACTATGCTTGAACAAGCAACCTGGATATTGGTGAACAAGCCAGCGTTTTTAATGGATCTCCTTTTCTCACTGTGTGTAGACCTGACCTTCAGCTTTCTTCAGCCTTTTAATTCCCATGAAAAGTTGTCACATCTCCAAAATTAGAGAGTGAGTTTTTAATTGGCAGAGTCTGCAGTATCATTTAATTTTCAACATACATTTTAAATGCCTACCAGCTGCTTGTTTCTATCTTGCTTCTCGCTCTGTCTCAAGAACCTGGCATGGAACCTGGCACCTGGTGGACTCCAATAAAAGTTCACTGAATTCTGAATATAGCTAAAAAGTTTTCATGAATTCTAATGTCTTCATAGAAGTGTTCTCTTTCTCCATTCTCATTTATAAACCAAATACCATAACATGTTCATCTTTTCTTAAAATAATTTCCTAAAAGTTTAAAATGTGGACTTAGAAAGTTATTAATTAATTTAAACTCTTCTTAGGATAACTCCATTAATTATTCAACAATCAGTATCCATTTCATCTGCTCAGAATTTCTTCTTTTTATCTTTACTTCTGAATTTCTAGTTCTCATTGGAGGGGTCAGAGCTCGGGGAGTGAAGGCATTTTCTTCCCCATCATATCACCAGAAAACCTGAGGCATCATGGCCAGATGAGGAATAAATATGCTGTCCACTGTCCAGGGAAATAAAAGTTGTAATCAGGAAGGTTGTAATCAAATGAACTATACATAATCCAAAGGGAACAACAAAGATAGAAGCAGGAGAATACAAACAAGATAAAGGCTGATGAAGACAAAATCTCACACAAGGAATAGAGTTAGAAGAAATGTACAGAACAAAGATAAAAAGTAGCTAGTTCCTGGTGACCGACACAGAAACTTTCCTAAGCCATAAAGACATAGACAGTATTTCTTGTCAGTCATTATCCAAGGCTGGACTTCCCTCCCCCACAAAATCCCCTCAAATTAAACTTCTTCAGCTCCTATCAAGACTGTATCCTTTGGAAATGATATTCTAATGCATGTGTGTGAATTTGGTCTCAGATTGATGAAAGCAACACTTCTCAAGTATCCTCCAGAGTGTCTACACAGGGGCAACTACATAGAGCTGTTCCTCTCCAGCTCGTTTGTGGAGTGGGCTCTGTGGCAGGTGGTATTTTCTAAAGATGGCCCCAGAATACCTTCCACACCACAAGTTCTTAAACCTTGCCACTCCCTTATTGAGAAATGGAGTTGACTTCCCCTCCACTTGAGTCTGGGTAGAATGTGACTTGTTTGTCACTAAGGGAATGTGATGGAAGTGACTCTGTGATTTTTGAGGCAAGGAAATAAAAGATTATACAGCTTCCAGTTTCTTCCTAAGACGCTTGCCTTTGGACCCCTGAGACACCGGGTAAGAAGTACAACTACCATGAGGCTGTCATGTTGTGAGGAAGCCCAAACTAATGAACTCAGAAAAAAGTCCTGGAAAAGACTACATAAAGAGAGAAAAATGCATGACTAGCCCTGCTGTTCCAGCACATTGCTGTCTCTGCTCTAGCTATTGTCTGACTGCAACTGATTGAGAGACTTTAGCCAGAATTACTCAGCCATGTCTTTCTGAATTATTTACCAACAGAATTATGAGTTATAATAATAAAATAATGGTTGTTATTTTAAGCCGCTAATTATGGGGTGATTTTTTTTATCTAGCAGTAGTAAGGAGAACACACTTTTATTCCGCTGCTCATTCCTTGGGTGTGGAAGTTCCTACTTAAACAGCATGTGCTGGTAAATGTTTAACAACCAGCTCTTGGGGTAAAGAAGGGCAGGAAACCCTGATTTCTAGTACTTGCTGATTACCTTGGTGTAATTTCAGGCTACCAAGGTGATATCACTGAAAGGCGAGTTGGAAAGAGTTCCACAGTAGCACACCATTGCAGTTTTTCCACCACACAGACACAATGGGTATAAATGACCTCAAGAACATAAACAGTAGTAAATTATAGAAAATAATTAAGAAATGGCAAATTTTAATTTGTTTACACTTGTTTTTAATATAATTTATATAATTTTAACCACATACAATTTAATATTTATTAATAGCTGTGTCCAACAACCAGCTTACAAAATTCCTCAGAGGTTAACTATTGGCTCCAGCATAGCACTGAGCTGGCCTTTTTCGATCACTCTGTGTGTTTCTCAGCCATGCCGTAAACACCAGAGCTCAGTGGAACCATTTCAAATGACAGATAAGGTCTCCTTTGTGCATAGTGTGTATCACACTCTGCATCCAATTCATTCACTCTCCCAGCTGGTCTCACTGACTTCCACTGTTTCACTGATCTTCGACAATCTAATTATCCATAAACATCAAAATCAAAATCCATATCCCAAATCAATTTACTAAGATTTATTATTATTACGCCCCACAAGTACCCCAGATTCAATTTATGAAAAACTGAAGTCATCGTCTTTCCCATCACCCCTTCCCTTCTCCTATCTTCATCTTGTTTGATAACATCATGAAATACCTCGTCCCCGGGTATCCTTGAATTCCAGCCTCTCTTTCCATGTCTGGTCACCAAGAAATCCTGTTACTCCTCTACCTTCAGGCGTCTCAACTTTGTTTACTTCTCTCCATTTCAGCTGTGACTATCATAGACCACATATGGACTCTTTCTTGATGGATTATTTCAACAGCTCCCAAGCAGCCTCCCTACCTCTGGTCCTCTACTTATCCGTTCTTCACTCGGACTTACTTTTCCACCATGGTGTGTTTCTCTAGGCTGTTCCCATCCTTTGGAGGCTGTGAGAAACAGTACCACCTATCACAAGCACACCTTCTCCATGAATTCATTATCCAGTGGAGACAAACAGAAGAGTCTCCCTGAGGCACATACAGGATTTATACACACACCTGCAAATATACAGTGTCTTAGCTCAGATTACATAGTTTGACGAACAGCCTGAATTTTCCTTTTGACAAATACCTACCCTACTTGTGAAATTCCACTATAGTTCAGATAATTTAAATTATTCATAGCTCATTTTAGAGATATCTCTTCTTTGTATTTATATTCTCTAGCTAACCCACCAACAGAAATTGCAATCTTCTGAAAGATATTTTTTATTGTCTGGTATTAGTCTTAATTTTTCTCCCCAATTACACCATGAGATAGAGCTTTAGAAATACAATTATGGGCAGTCAGTTTAATGTCTCAAGAAAAGATTCCCTAGGAAGTTGTGTCACTTTGATCTACCTTAATTTATAACAATAGAACCCTCTGGGTCTGATTTCTGTGGACAGCAAATTAAAAAGAAAATCAGTTAGTTCACCCACACTCCACCTCTGAGCTGTACCATTTCATTTAAGTGATGGTGGCTGCATAAGCAAAAATATATTGGATTTTTTTATTAACCCTAATTCATATACTTAGTATTTTAATCTTAATCCTAAAGTACTTAGGTTCAGCAAAAGTTTCTAAAATAAATAAAATTCATTGGATCATAAAAGATAGAAAAGTTAAAGGATCTGAAATACATTTTATATGAGACTTTAATTTTTCAATAAAGCTTCAGAAAACATGCCTATATTCTACAGGAAGGAATATATTACAGTCACATTGGACATTTTAAATAACTTCTCATGTTTACAACAGATTATTTAGATGTTTGTAACCGAAGAGAAATGTTTTCCATCAAAATTTTCTAAATTATATTTTCTAGGGATATTTTTCCAATACAATCCCATATAGTGGGCAAGAACAGAAAAAAGAAGCTGTAGAAAATAATCTATACTACAAAGGATAACAGATTGTACTGAAAGATCTTTATGTTCTTAATTCCTATATATAGAGTTTTTCAGTTCTTTAAAATCTGCCTCAATACAGACAGCAACACACAAGAGTTGTTTTCCTCTTCATGGTGCCTGCCTACTGAATGCTATTTTGTACTTGTCAACCACGTCCAAGTGTTGTCAGCCTCCCATTTGTCAAAGGCACAAGTGCCACTTACAAGACTTTACCGCTTCACCTTAAAAAGAAAAGATGGTATTTCCACACAACTGTCATGGGACTCTTGTTATGCCACTTTGTTTTGATGTTTCCCATATAAAATGGGATGGATCCTGACTTCAAGTAGAAAATAAATTGTGATAAAATATTATAGAATATTACTTAGATTCACATGGTGTGCCACTTTACCAAGAGCTTTTATCTATTCATACAATACCCTACCATGTCTTCACGAAACATTCATTTTAATAGTGGTTGAAATTTATTTATTGAGCACTTACTGTATGCCAGGCCCAGTGCTTAGCATTTCATGTATTATCTCGTATATTCTGCTACAACCTTATGAGGCATAGATACAATTATTATAATGCCCATTTTGCAGAAGCAGAAACTAGGGTTAAAATAATTTTCATGTGACCAAGATTTCTTTCTCTCTACTTCCCACTATCAGCATTTAGAAAGGAATATTCAGTTCTAAAATTAACAGAGAAGGTGATTTCCAACTTCTTGTATAAATATGATTGCAGATTCAGCAAATAAAATTATACCCTGCTCATTTAGATTTGAATTTCAGATATAATTTTTTTTGGTATAAGTATACCTCATGCAATATTAGGGACATATTTATATTAAAAATATTTGTTGTTTATTTAAAATTCAACATTAAACAGGTATTCTGTATTTTATCTGGAAACAGTTTAAATAGGTATTCTGTATTTTATCTGGAAACAGTATTTATAAAGCTAGTTCAGAGGTTGGTGTCAAGATGACGGTGTAGGTGGACTCTGAACTCACCTCCTTCCGTGGACACAAGAAATTTACAACTACTCTTAGAACAATTACCCCTGAGAGAGAACTGAAAACTGGATTTAAAAAAAACCCCTGCAACAAGGGACAGTGCTGACTGAGGTGGAAGAGGCAGAAATTCCTTTCTGGAGAAAAATAAAGCCACTTTCACAAGACGCAGTGCTTCACGGCTGGCCAGGAGAAATCTTAATGTATGCAGCCTTCCCTGGAGGAGTGGGGGACCTGAGCAAGAGAGCATTACCACTATAAGCATCTTTTGAACTCAGCACAATCGAGACGAGTGTCATAATATCTGGCTTTGCTGGCTACTAACAACAAGGGGGAATACCCCCAGAAAAGCTATTGGATATAAGGGAAAAAAAGCTGGCTCTTAAAGGGCCCATGCACAAATTCACCTGCTTGGGAAAGCAACTTACAACCACCAGAAAGAAAGGTGCATGGTCCTTTGGTGAAAAGAGACTCACCCGATAGGGTCTGGGTGCATCTCGGTGAGAGGTGAGGCCTCTTCAAGGACTAAGACATTGGTGGCACCATTATTCTGACCTAATACAAGCATGCTGACACAGACGCTGGCAGATGCCATTGGAGTACTTCCCTTGCCTTGTTAGCCCAGGGTCTGTTCCACTCACTAGAGCACTGATTTAACCCAGCCCACCCTAGGGAATCGCCCCACCCAACAGCAAGCCCTCCGGCAACTTGTGGGCTTGCATAGGCTGGGTGCCTGGATCCTCTGCAGCCAGGCATGTGGGTTCACCTCTAAGGAGTAAGGTGTGCACAAGGAGTTGGTGGAGTGTGTGGGGCCTCTGCAGTGGGACGACTGGGTCTGCTTCAGGGGGTCAGGGCACATGCACGGGGCAGGACTGTGTTGATGGTGTGTATGGCCCTGTGGGCAGTGGGGATTGTCAGCTGCAGACTTGTGCTTCTCAAATAGCCACATGGGGGATTGGTCCCCCCTTCCAAAGCCTGAAACAATTGGGTGCGCCTGTGCCTGGGGCCAGCCCCACTCACCTGTAATCCTCAAAGAGCTGACAAAAGCCTTGCAGGCCTGAGGCCTACAGCAATTGTAAGCCCCTGAGCCCAGCAATCAGCCACTTTGGGAGCCTACTCACTTAACAGAAAAATTGCAACAAGAATGTGCTATTAGACCTTGCAGCCAACTGTGCTGGGCCTCCCCATGCCTGATAAAGTGACTGAAGGGTCCATAACAGCCACATGCAGCTGAGCATTACAACCAGTCAGCCAAGGGAACAGCCTAGCATCCCTGGACACCTGCAGCAAGAGCAACAATGCCACAACAGAAAGACACATGTAGCCCACACAGGGGTCACTCCTGGAACATTTGGAACTTGTGATAAGAGGGAAGCACACTGCTGAGCCTCATAAGACATCTCTTACATAAGGTCACCACTCTAAGATCAGAAAGTGCAGCTGACCTACCTAATACATAGATATAAGCACAGAGAAAGAGGCAAAATGAGGAGGCAAGGGAACACATTCCAAGTAAGAGAACAGAACAAGACACCAGAAAAAGAACTAAATGAACCAGAAATAAACAATCTACCTGACAAAGAGTTCAAACAAAGAGTCATAAGGATGTTCACTGATATTGGGAGAAGAATGGATGAACTCAGTGAGAATATCAACAAATAATTGGAAAATACAAAAAAGAACCAAGCAGAAATGAAGAATACAATACTGGAAATGAAAAATTCACTAGAGGGACTCAATAGCAGAGTAAATGATACAGAAGAATGGATCAGCAAGCTGGATGAAAAACTAGAGGAAATCACACAAGGTGAAAAGATAAAAGAAAAAAGAATTAAAAAGAATGAGAACAGTCTAAGGGACCTCTGGGACAAATATCAAGTGCACTAACATTTGTATTATAGGTGTCCCAAAAGGAGAAGAGAGAGACAAAGGGGCAGAGAATTTAGCTGAACAAATAATAGCCAAAAACTTTCCTAACTTAAGGAAGGAAAAAGACATCCAGGTACAGGAAGCACAGAGAGCACCAAACAAGATAAACCCAAAGAGGCCCACACCAAGACACAACATAATTAAAACATCAAGAATTAAAGATAAAGAGAGAATCCCAAAAGCCACAAGAGAAAGGCAACAAGTCACATACAAAGGAAAGCCCATAAGGCTATCAGCTGACTTCTCAGCAGAAACCTTACAGGCTAGAAGACAGTGGCACAATATATTTAAAGTGCTAAAATGAAAAAATCTACCACCAAGAATACTCTACCCAGCAAGGTTATCATTCAGAATGAAAGGAGAGAGAGAGTTTCCCAGATAAGCAAAAATTAAAGGAGTATATCACCAAGAAATGCTAAAGGGTTTTATTTAAGGGGGAAAGAGAAGACCACAAAGAGGAAAAACCTATCTATTTCCATGATAAGAGGGTAATGGATACACACGCACAAAAAAGAGGTTAGATATGATATCAAAAACATAAAATTTGGCAGGATGGGAGTAAAAGAGTAGAGCTTTTAGAAAGAGGTCAAACTAAAGAGACCATCAACTTAATATAGATTGCTATGTATGTAGGTGATTATATATGAACCTCGTGGTAATCACCAACCAGAAACCTATAATAAATACACAAAAAACTAAGAGAAAGGAACTCAAACATAATACTAAAGAAAGCCATTCAAACAATAAGGGAAGAGAGCAACAGAAGAAGAAAAGAACAGAGAAGAACAACTAAAATACCCAGGAAAAAAGTAACAAAATGGCAATAAGTACTTACTTATCAATAGCTACTTTAAATGTCAATGGACTAAATGATCCAATCAAAAGGCATAGGGTGGCTGATTGGATTAAAAAACAAGACCCATATATATGCTGCATACAAGAGACACACTTCAGACCTACAGACACTCACAAACTGGAATTGAAGGGATGGATAAAGATACTCCATGCAAATGGCAATGAAAGGTAAGCTGGGGTAGCAATACTTATATCAGACAAAATAGACTTTAAAAAAAAAACTGTAACCAGAGAAAAAGAAGGTACTACATAATGATCAAGGGAACAATCCAACAAGAGGATATAACACTTGTAAATATCTATGAACCCAACAAAGGAGCACCTAAATATACAGAGCAATTATTAACAGACATAAAGAGAGAAATAGTAACACAATAATAGTAGGGGACTTTAACACTCCATTTACACCAATGGATAGATCATCCAAACAGAAGATCAATAAGGAAACATTGGCCTTAAATTATACATTAGAGCAGATGGACTTAGTAGATATATACAGAACATTCCATGTAAAAACCAAAGAATACACACTCCTTTCAAATGCACATGGAATATTCTCCAGGGTTGATCACATGTTAGGCCATAGAAAAAGTCTCAATAAATTTAAGAAGATTGAAATAATACCAAGCAACTTTTTCGACCACACAGTATGAAACTAGAAATCAACTACAGGAAGAAAATCAGAAAAGCAAAAATTTGTGCAGATTAAACAAAATGCTACTGAACAACTATTGGGTAAATGAAGAAATCAAAGGTGAAATCAAAAAATACCTGGAGACAAATAAAAATGAAAATCCAACATGCCAAAATTTATGTGATACAGCAAAAGCATTTCCAAGGGGAGAAGTAGCAATACAGGCCTACCTCAACAAATAAGAAAAATCACTAATAAACAATCTAACAGTGGACCTAAAGGAACCGGAAAAAGAAGAACAAACAAAGCCTAAAATCAGTAGAAGGAAGGAAATAATAAAAATCAGAGCAGCAATAAATGAAGTAGAGACTAAAAAAACAATAGAAAAAATTAATGAAACTAAGAGCTGGTTCTTTGAAAAGGTAAACCAAATTGTCAAACCTTTAGCTAGACTCACCAAGAAAAAAAGAGAGAAGGCTCAAATAAATAAAATCAGAAATGAAAGAGGAGAAATTACAACAGACACCTCAGAAATACAAAAGATTATAAAAGAATACTACGAAAAGCTGTACACCAACAAATTGGATAATCTAGAAGAAATGAATAAATTCTTAGAATCACACAACCATCCAAAACTTAATCAAGAAGAAATAGAGAATTTGAAATGACCAAACACCAATAAGGAGATCAAAACCGTAATAAAAAATCTCCCAAAAAATGAAAGCACAGGACCAGACGGCTTTCCTGGTGAATTCTACCAAACATTCAAAGAAGACTTAATGCCTATCCTTCTCAAACCCTCCAAAAAATTCAAGAGGAGGGGAAGATTCCTAATTCATTCTACAAAGTCAATATTACCCTGACACCAAAACCAGACATGGACAACACAAAAAAAGAAAATTACAGGCCAATATCACTGATGAACATAGATGCAAAAATCTTCAACAAAATACTAGCAGATCAAATATAACAATACATTAAAAAGATCACACACCATGCTCAAGTGGGATTTATTCCAGGGATGAAGGGATTGTTCAACATTCACAAATCAATCAATGTGCTACACCATATTTACAGAATGAAGAATAAAAATCACATGGTCATCTCAATAGATGCAGAGAAAGCATTTGACAAGATACAGTATCCATTTATGAGAAAACCTCTGAATAAAATGGGTATAGAAAGAAAGTTCCTCAACATAATAAAGGCCATATATGACAAACCCACAGTTAATATGATTTTCAATGGAGAAAAACTGAAAGCTATCCCTCTAAGAACAGGAACCAGATAAGGATGCCCACTTTCACCACTCTTATTTAACACAGTATTGGAAGTCCTAACCACAGCAATTAGGCAATAAAAAGAAATAAAAAGCATAAAAATTGGAAAGGTAGAAGTGAAACTGTCACTATTTACAGATGACGTGATTTTATATGTAGAAAACTCTAAAGCATCCAGCAAAAAATGTTTAGAAATAATAAAAGAATACAGTAAAGTTGCAGGATACAAAATCAATATACAAATTTCAGTTGCATTTCTATACACTAACAATGAAGTAGCAGAAAGATAAATTAAGAATACAATCCCATTTACAATTGCAACAAAAAGAATAAAATACCTAGGAATAAACTTAACCAAAGAGGTGAAAGACCTGTACACTGAAAACTATAAAATATTGTTGAAAGAAAGTGAAGAAGATGCAAAGAAATGGAAAGCTATTCTGTGCTCTTGGATTGGAAGAATAAACATAGTCAAAATGTCCATACTTCCTAAAGCAATCTATAGATTCAACACAATCCCTATCACAGTTCCAACAACATTTTCACAGAAATAGAACAAAGAATCCTAAAATTTATATGGAACAATAAAAGACTCAAATAGCTACAGGAATCCTGAGAAAAAAGAACAAAGCTGGAGGTATCACACTCCCTGATTTCAAAATATACTACAAAGCTATAGTAACCAAAACAGCATGGTACTGGCACAAAAACAGACACACAGATCAATGGAACAGAATCAAGAGCCCAGAAATAAACCCTCACATCTATGGACAGCTAATTTTCAACAAGGGAGCCAAGAACATACAATGGAGAAAGGAAAGTCTCTTCAATAAATGGTGTTGGGAAAACTGGATAGCCACATGCAAAAGAGTGAAAGTAGACCATTATCTTATACCATACACAAAAATTAACTCAAAATAGACTAAAGACTTGAATGTAAGACCTGAAACCATGAAACTTCTAGAAGAAAACATAGGCAGTACGCTCTTCGACATCAGTCTTAGCAGCACATTTTCAAGTACCATGTCTGACCAGGCAAAGGAAACAATAGAAAAATGAACAAATGGGACTACATCAAACTAAAAGGCTTCTGCACAGCAAAAGAAACCATCAACAAAACGAAAAGACAACCTAACAATTGGGAGAAGATATGTGCAAACCATATATCTGATCAGGGGTTAATATCCAAAATATATAAAGAACTCGTACAAATAAAAAAACCTAACAACCCAATTAAAAAATGGGCAAAAGATCTGAACAGACATTTTTCCAAAGAAGATATACAGATGGCCAACAGGCACATGAAAAGATATTCAACCTCATTAACTATCCGGGAAATGCAAATCAAAACTACAATGAGATATCACCTCACGCCCATCAGAATGGCTAAAATTAACAAGACAGGAAACAAGTGTTGGAGACGATGTGGAGAGAAGGGAACTGGTGGGAGTGCAAACTGGTGCAGCCACTATGGAAAACAGTATGGAGAGTCTTCAAAAAATTAAGAATAGAACTATCCTATGATCCAGCTATTCCACTGCTGGGTATTTATCCAAAGAACATGAAAACACCCATGCGTAAAGATACATGCACCCCTATGTTCATTGCAGCATTCATGTTCATGTTCACCACTGAAAGACTAATTGCAACCCATCACCACAAACATGTGCCTAATCATCTCTTTCATCCCCCACCTTTCCCCCTTCCCCTCTGGTAACTAGTAATCTAATCTCTGTCTCTATGTGATTATTTATTGGTATTTTTATCTTCTAATTACGAGTGAGATCATATGGTATTTGACTTCCTCCCTCTGACTTATTTTGCTTAGCATAATACCGTCAAGGTCCATCCATGTTGTCACAAATGCCTGGATTTCATCGTTTCTTATGGCTGAGTAGTATTCCATTGTGTATATATACCACATCTTTATCCATGCGTCCCTTGATGGGCACCTGGGTTGCTTCCAAGTCTTGGCTATTGTGAATACTACTCAGACATAAGAGATGATGAAATCCAGCCTTTTGTGACAACATGGATGGACCTTGACGGTATTATGCTAAGCAAAATAAGTCAGAGGGAGGAAGTCAAATACCATATGATCTCACTGGTAATTGGAAGATAAAAATACCAATAAATAATCACATAGAGACAGAGATTGGATTACTAGTTACCAGAGGGGAAGGGGGAAAGGTGGGGGATGAAAGAGATGATTAGGCACATGTTTGTGGTGATGGGTTGCAATTAGTCTTTCAGTGGTGAACATGATGTAATCTACACAGAAATCGAAATATAATGATGTATACTTGAAATTTATATAGTGTTATAAACCAATGTTACCGCAATAAGAAAAAATAAAAATTAAACTAAAAAGCTAGTTCAGCCTTCTAAAATGGAAACTTGTTAATGTCTTACCTAGGCAAGGCTTGTCCAAACTCCTGCAGGTCCAAAGACTTGTCATACTCTAATCTCAGCTTTGATCCCAGCCAATCTGTATGATGTGTAGAATGATTCATGTGTCCCCATTGGACCTCACCTGCAGTGTCCCACAGGTCCCCACCCAACTGGAACTCTCCTGTCTGCAGGAGGAGAGACCTTTGCTTCTAGGTCTTTCTTTCCACTGTGTCATGTCTTCTGTGTTGCCTGCAGTTTGGTTTCCTGACCCAGCTGGCACTCTTGTTGTCCTTTGAGGACTTTGTGCTCCTTCTGGCCTGATTGCTGGTGGAGCCGGCTTGCCCAAGCCTGTCCCAGAGTTTTGCATTTCACACTTAGGCTCTGTGAGACACCATTTTCATCATTTCCTCAACAAAAGATACCACACTTAGGAAAAGGGTATCTTTTCCATGCTACACGTGAAGTCTGGAGACTGAAGAGGCTAAAGTGAAGAACTCATGGGACCATGGTGAAGAGCCATGACAGATTCAATATCATCAAAATAGAAGTACAGAACACAGTGAGGACAGAAGGGAAAAGGACTGGGAAGGATGGACTTATGCACAGGTGGATAAATGGAGGTTTTAGGTGAGTGTTTATGAGAGTGATAGATGAAAACAGCATCAGTTACTGCCCTCCAGTTGGTTTCTTTCCACATACAAATATCTTGAAAAACTCTAGGATAAATTCTTGTTGGTAGTAGAGCCAGGAGAATGGCCAGGCAAGCAAGGCATCTAAGACCCAGCAGTTTAGAAGATCCTTGCTCTTAATGACCTTGCACTTGAGTGACACTAAGATAAACCACCTCCTTAAAGGTCGTGCCTTAGGCACCTCACTTGCCTGACCCAAGTTTCAGCCCTGGTGGTTGGACTTTCTTCTGCCCCACCAACATGTTGATTTTCTAAGATTCCCCTGAATCTTAGCCAGGCAAAGGAGCAAGATAGAAACTTATTTAATGCCATTTCTGGAAAGAGCTTTAGATTAATTCAAAGAGCAACACCTCATTTATCAATCAGTAAAATGCAGTTGCATGAACTTAGAGTTCCTAAATGTCAACAGTGATCCCCTACTTATTCTTATTCTTTCTAGTTAAAAGTACGTCAGACATAATATATCCTCCCCGTTTTTTTTTTTTTTTTGGTTTTGTTTTTTTTTTTTGCTGAGGAAGATTTGCCCTGAGCTAACATCTGTGACCAATCTTCCCCTATTTTGTATGTGAGCCGCTGTCACAGCATGGCCACTGATGAGTGGGGTAGATCTACACCCGGGAACCGAACCTGGGCCACTGAAGCAGAGCACACCAAACTCAACCACTAGGCCACCAGGGCAGCCCTATAATATATCCCATTTTGAAACCACAGTGTACAGAAGCACAGATTAGAAAGAACAGAGACCTGGACTCCAGGGTCAGCTCTGCCACCCACTGTGTGTGTGACACTGCATGGATGGGTTCATCTCCTTGAGACAATTTCTTTACATGTGAAATGGTTAAATACTTACTAGAAAGAGTTGTGGTAAAGATTTTAAAAAGTAATGATTTATATTTGATTGAGACCTCATAAGTTTTTAAAAGATACTGGTTGTCTTATCTCCTCTGTCTTTGCAATAACTTCTTCTTGCATTTGAGGTTAATTAAATTTAATTTCTTGTATGAATAAGATACACAAAGCTCTTTCTCAAAGACTATCTGTATTAAGAAAGGAGAAGGAGCACTAGACTTGAAGCCAGGAATCTTGGGTTCGAGTCTTAAGTTGAACAAATACTATCTCAGCTGGAATCATTTAACCACTCTGACCTAGCTTCATTGATCTGTGCAAAAAGATGCATGTAGGAAACGCTTTTCCTTACAAATATTTCATTAATTATCCTGTATTCAAGGCTGCTAAGAAAACCGTTCAGATCCCATTACAGCAACGTTTGTAAAATGACTGGTCATATTTGTCACGGGAATTTCTGAGCATCTTTATTTTTGAAATAGATTATTCACCACAACAACTTGTGATCATTAGCAAGAGAATCCAAGCTAAGATTAAGGTCACAATTGAACAGACAAGTCATAATGGTGGATTTAGACTCTAAAAAATATAATAAATGGCTGTTTTTAAGCCTTTAAGCCTGGAATGGTTTGTTACTCAACAGTAGCTTACTGATACACTGTCCTTTAAATTCCAGTCCATCTGCTGATTCTCAGGAGATTTCCCTAATTCTCTTGGTCCAAAATCATTTCTCCTTCTGAATGTCTATGGCATACAGCATTTCTACCATCAAGTGGCAATGCCTTGGAGCACATTCATATGTTTTTATATCCCTAATCTGGTGGTAATTGCCTTGGTAAAGAGAATCTAGTACATCTTTAAACCCATGGTTTCTAACCCACTAGCTTATGCTGCTCAGGGAATATATAAACATATATTCTTTTGATGAATACAGCTTTTTGTGCAAACCCTATCTGAACTAAAAAAAAAAAAAAAAGTGGCATTATATTTGTTCTACAGCACTAGCTCTCCACAATTCTGATTTAATTAAATTTGGGTGAGGCCTGGGCATTGGTATCTCTTAAAAGTGTCCTAGGAGATTATAAAGTATATCCAGGATTAAAGATTGCTGCTTTCAGCTTGCCTCTGAATGGATTAAGTCTTTAGGAGACTTTATTTAAAGGTGTTTATTCTGCCATGTCCACTTACTCCAGGTAGAAATCATCGACTGCCCCTTGCTAATCTGCTCAGATTTTTGGCTTATTGATAGCCTCCTGTCCCAGCTGTGTCCCCTGTCTCGTCCCTGTTCCCAAGCAGAGCTGTATGAACCCGTTGGTTCTTTTATATTTTAAATACAAACAAATGCTTTAAAACCAAATTGATTCAGCAGAGGGGAAAAAAATAGCACCAAGTGGAATGTTGGTATTTTTATAACTTCTAAGTGAACAATCCATTTAAAATGATTAATTCCATTACACTGCAGTTTACATCTAGTGCTGGCTAATGAAATAAATTAGTTTCAACATTGATTCAACTCTATTCCCTTTCTCAAATGCTCTCATTAGCTTCCTCCTGAATGTTTTGCTACAACAATTTTTCTGCCATACTGGCTGCGCCATCACTGGACTGTTCTGATTGATTACTGAGAAGTCAGATGTAAGAAAGAAGAATGGGTAGGAAGTTAGTCACCACGATCAGTTTACAATCAAGGTGGAAAAAAGTCATCAACAAGATATTTATTGTCTTATCTATTTATCTTTTAGATAGATAAGTAGATTCTAAAATGGTTTTCAGGGATGTGAGATAGAGGACTTGATTTATTACATTAAATAATAATGTTACCTATGTTGCAATAATTTCTGTATTTATAGTGTCTCTCATCTTGAACCTTCATGGAAATTCTAGGGAATCAGAAATATAGACATTTTTAGCCACATTTTATTAATGAAGAAACTACAAGAGGGCTTATGCAAGTGACCTTAGACTCCTTAGTAGCAGAGTTAGGACTAGACTTTTCCTTTTCCCCATTATCCGTCAAAGGCAAGAATCAGAAACCAAAAATGGCAGATATGGAGAATTTGATGGTGTGTAAGTTGTGCACTAGAGAGAGATGATCCCATGTAGAAAAGAGCTATGTCATCAGTCCTCTAAAATATTAGAATGGGAAATTTGACTCTAAATGTTCCACTGAATAGGCCAGCGTATCAGATACGCCAATATGTAAGGCACATATTGCCTGACACCTCAGCAATATTATTGAATAAATAGCCATTTTCTCTCATGAAGACACCATTTAAATTCCACTGTCCCCAGACATAGCACATCATATTAAACCAACATGTCTATAAAATTAGGCAACCAGTGCTCTAGTAAAGGTCTGAGAGACTGTGGCATAGCATGGATACATTTTGATGGTCAGGTGAGGAGTAGATTCAAAGACTCTTTGAAAAGAGAGCAAAGCCAGAGGGACATTGAAACAAGGATCCTTAGAGTCGGTATTCAGAGAAGCAGGATGGAAAGAGGGCCATGCACCAGCCAGTGCCTCAGGCACTTCAATGAGAAATGTGGGGTCAGTGTTTCCTAATCCACTATTTTGCAGAGGGTCATATATAATTCGCATGGAATAGTGTAGAAAATATTGACTTTGCAATTAGAAATGCAAAATCCCTTTCATCATTATATTAGCTGAGTGATATTGAAAAGTTGTTTAATATTTCTGAGACTCAGTGTTGTTATTTCAGGAAAACTCATAACCAGTGATTAAATTAACCAAGTTTTAAAAATTTCCCTAGAATATAATGAATGCTCAAAAATGTTTGCCCCATTTCCCCTCTCTTCATCTCTTCCCCTTAGTAACAATTACAATCCCCAAATCCTATAAGTTTTAAAACATTTATCTTTGTGGAGGGGTTAAAAGTGCAGAATATGAAATCATATGTAGGGGGACAAATCTTGTCTTTATCACTTATAACTGTAATCTTGGGCAATTTAATCACACATTATTTCAGGAATTTCTGAATTCCTCATTTATAAAATAGTACGTACTTCACAGGGTTGAAGTAAAGAGTAAATGAGGAAATATAAGAAAAGTCTCAGTGCATGGCTCACAGCAAGTGTTCAGTAAGCTCTCCCCCTCTCTTGCATTATTTTATAGTCTTGAAGCATCTGTCCACCGTCGCTCCACCTCCCTCACAGGCCTCTCCTTGGCCGTGTGCTAGTCACCACCTGGGGGCTACCTAGGTTTAGTTACCTAGGTCTCCTGAGCAGAGTGCTTTTGTCTCCGTCTGCTAGCATTTGCCTCCCTCCAATTCTCCCTGGGTGGACACGCTGGCCTCCGACTGACTGAAGCACAGCTGTGTCCTCCCACTGAGCATCTTCTCTACAGGCAAGGCGAGCCAGGTGCTTTTAGGCTTCTTGGGTAATTCCAGGAGAAGGCCACCCTCATAGCAGTTTGCAAGATGCAGTTGCAGACTTCACCTTTCTCTGGTTTGCATATGTCAAAAGAACTGGGTCATTTGAGCTCCAGAAGTATTGCAACAATCATATTTTAAAGTGAAATTAATTTGATTTGAAATATAATATTGATTATTTTCTCTTTTGTGCATATTCTCAAATGGAATATCTGTTACTTAAATATTGATGATCTATATAGAATTAGCATATGAAACCTGTTCAAAGTCAGATAATGTATTAGATCCATCTTATTTTAAAGTAGAGATTATTAAAAGAAAAAGACATGTTTAACTATTCAATTTTTTTAAGCTAAACCAATTTTGGTGAGGCTGGCAAAACTGCAGATAGCAGGTGTTATTGCTAACATTATAATAGTCAATCAACCCTTTGGTTACAATGTTTTTCTTAATTGTCTCATACATGGATTTTGTTCTGGTTTCAAGCACACTTCAGCATATTAAATGTTTATTAATTTTCAATACTCATTCACAGTAGAAAATTCCTATCTTGCATCTGTTTAAAAAGTACTTGATCTTTCAGCTCTGTCCTGGATTCCTGGTAGAGCTGGTGTTTAGGGACTGAAGTAGAGGAGAGAACAGAGGACCTGTGGCCTGATTCACATCTCTGCTCTTTCCTTGTCAGCTCTTTGAACTTGGGTACATTGCCGAACCTCCCTGAGCCACAGATCCCTCAAAGAGCTGGCTCTGAAGTTTGGCTACCACAGCATGTGGGACGTAGCCCTCACACAGGGCCCTCAGAAAATGCAAGAGAGGAGACAACGATATATGTTTGTTTGGAGGTGGGGGAGGGATTCCTGATCCTCAGTCTCTTTTCTCAGCATTCAGCAATAGTCCAAAAGAAATGATAATTTGTCACTAAATAATACTACCTAATTTAATTAGTTTCCTTTGCATTCAGCCAGAATTAGAGGTACTAAAACTGTTCACACTGGTTTTTCACTAAAACCAAAAGTTCAAGACTGGTAGTCATATGTGCTTTTGACAAATAAAGTTAATTTTTATGTTTGAAAGCTGTCATGATGCTTAAATCTTAAAAATCCTAGAGTGGAAATAATAAGAGGGAACCTTGGTGCTAAAATGTAAACTAGTGACCCAAACCTAAGGCTTGAACATTTAGAATTTGTGGCCACATAATGCTACCTAATAATTTAAATTTTTATCTCAATTACTTCTCATTCTTCTTTTCAATAGAGGAAAAGTAGGTAGTTTATAGGAGAGTTACCTCTATCCACTTCACAATGACAATGCTACCAAATGCTATTTTCTCCTTTCTATTTCAAAGCTCTTAGACATACATTATCTCACTGAATTCTCATAACACTGTTGAGGGTTCATAGACAGGAATTGAGACAGATGCAGAAATGGAGACCCAGGAGGGCTAAGAGAATTTCATGGGATCAGAGAATTTGTAAGTGTCTGGCCTTGGGCTAGAACTAAGGTCTTGATTAGCCAAAGGCAGTTCCAGTTAACACAGTTCCAGTTGACCAAGCATAATTATCAAATAATCCCCTTCATCTCCAAAGAAAATTGTACTGATTCCATGATCACCCTAGCTGGATAACACATCCCCAAATCCCAGTCTAATCCCCGTTCCCCCGCATTCAACTGAGTTTAGATATATCTGCTCCTTCGGGAAATGAACATCTCGCCTCAGCCAGGACCACTTTTGCTGCTGCAGAGCAGAGAGGAGATAACGCCCGGGTGTAGTCACTGCCACCTCTGCACTTATAAAGCTTCTGCTTCCTGTAGCTTCCTCCCAGGCAATGGCTCCTTTTCAAATTACTATCAAGAGTATTAATTTCTCAGACATCATGCTGAAAGATGTCCTGAAGTTTAATTTTTTCTATTAATATTTCTCCCCAAAGCTGCAGATTTAGGAAAGTCTAAATCATTAATTATATATAAAGATCAAAGAACTCACGTTAATTTCTACTCACTGGACAGTTTACTAGTTCAACTGAATTCCATTAAGTTTCATTTTATTATTAATAAATATCAAAGGTTTTTATCAAGTATTCAAAGAATTTCATTTTATCCTTATGTTTCCTTTAAAATTTGAATTTAAATTTAAATCATCTGTTCCTTGTGAGCACAACACACCATGCTTATCGGTCCAGGCTGAAGGTTGCAAGTTGCATGTGGGATCAGGCTGGGTCTTATTAGCATCAGGCTTGTGAATGGATATAGCAGATAGCTGACAATGCGAAATGGAGCCCAGCAAACCAGTCTTCAGCTCGGTTAGCAAAACGAAGTACAACTAAATACAAACCTCTTACATGCAGATCGCTCTTCCTGGTTTTTGCATTTGTTTGAGTCTCCTAACATCTTTAAAATATAAACAGGCCAGGTGTTATCAAATGTCTTAGGACATAGAAATCAGGCTTTAGCTCTCTGGTCAACCTGATCAGCAAGTTCAGCCAAAGATCACATAAAAAGAGAGCCCAGGAATGCTCCTTGTGCACAAGTATGGATGTGCAACTGCCCTGTGCAACATAGGTTCTTCCACTCTTTTTCTTTTTCTTTTTCTTTTTCCTGTCCATCCCCCTTCTTCCTGAAGCTCTTATGTTTGTCCATTGAGGCTTTCCAGCATTTCTTCTAGCTGGACTATCTTCCTACTTCATGTCACCTCTAAGCCCTACTCAGCTTCTCCTTCTGTGCAGGCCATACAGGTGACCTCCAACCACGGCCGGGGATCCCTGAGAGGACCTGGCCACATAGCGGTGAGGGATCCACCTGTGGCACATGGTCTTGTGGAGCACACGGACAGAGGCCTGCCCTGAGGCACCGGGAATGTCAGGGAACAGACAAGATGTAGGCTCTGGTCTCCCAAAGCTTCCGGCCTACTTAGGTAAGCAAGCATTAGGAAACAAGTCGAAGTGTGCGGCAATTCACGCGTCCTTATGAAACGACGAAGCATGGCGGCCAACAGTCCGGCGAGTTGGGGAGTTCTGCCTCTGAGGAAATGACAGTTAAGCTGAGGAATAAATAGGAATGGGAGTTGGTCAAGAAAAACTCGTCAGGGTTGTGACGACTCCTAGAGAAGTAATTTTAACAGTAAGATGCACTGGCTCTTTCTCAGTCAAGTCTTTCACATATCAGCATTGTCTTATTTCAACACCTTGATTTGTTGTCATCCAGCCTCATTTCAGGGATTCTGATTCCAAACTTGGTCCTATGTCATAGGTCGTAGTAAGTATCAGCTCATCCCTCAGCGATGAGCCACAGTTCCAGTGTTTCTCAGGATTCTACTTTTGTCCAGAGAAATAAGGTATAAGTGACTTAAAAGGCAAATAGCACTTAAGTGTGAGCTGTGAAAATACCCCATAGGGCCAGAGATCAAAAAAGGATCAAGCAGCATGAGCATCAAGAAGGCGCAGCTCCAGGCTCTCCAAGCCAGCCTCTGCTTGCAGCAAGACCCTGTGGCCTGAGGAAGCCTGGCCGCAGGCTCCAAACTGACCTGCACAGTCGGCATCGATGGCTGTCGGGAGCTGTCAGCCAGGACAAAGTGCAAGTGACACACCAAAAAGCTCAGGAATACAAGATTCAGAGAAGGTCCCAAATAGGAGGCTTGCATATGAGCAGAAAGGCTTGTGTGAGAGGCACAGAGTGACGTGCAAAGGGCCCAGGATTTGGGGGTCAGCAACCTGGGATTAATCTCGGGTGTCACTCCCTCACTGAGACACTTAGAGGCAATGTGGGTAATGCAATCAATACCCAGCTTGGCACTTGGTAGTATGCAGTAAGCAATAGATCTTTTCATTATCAAGAGTTGTTAAAAGGCCAGACTGAGTTTAAGAGCCATTCAGGCAGGGATGGGTAAACAGTCAGAAGCACAAACAACACACAACAGATCCAGTCTTGAGCAGGCAGGGCAGCAGGCTGGGAAGGCAGAAAAGCACTATTTATCAGGGCTCTCCTCTCCCAGAAAAGTCATTAGAGGCACAGTGGAAAAGGATGCATGCACAGACACCCAGACCCAAGCCACAGCAGCAGCCCAGACAGGTGAGATCCTCCTGACACCATGTCCGTGAATCCTGCAGGTCCAGCACCCAGGATTCTGCAGCCACCACGCTGCTCATGGCCAGTGACTCACCCTCCGCTTCCAGGCACCAGCTGGTCTGAGGGAGACATGGCAGTAATTAGAATAATTAGGACAAATCATCACAGTGAATTCATGAATCACCAGCTTTGCCTTGAGCTCTACGGTGGGTCTAACAAAGAATGCACCCCCAGAAACGCCACAGACAATAAACATTCTTGAACTCCTGTGGCACTGTTCATGTCCAGGGGACAGTTCATTAAGAGGGAGGCATCTCTCCCTGTTCCAGATTTGGCTGATGCGGTCAATTTGGACACTTAATGGATTTTTTGAAGACAAGATCCTGGAGGTTAGACAGTGTGACGGCGTGAAGGCAGTACAAATACAATTACTGCAGTTGAACCACACACAAATGTTCTCCCCCTCGAAAGAAGGAAAGACAAAGAAAAAAGACCACAGTGTTCGTTTCCCTTCACTCTGGTTTCTGAACTACAGGACAGGTTCCAACATTTTCGCAGACATTACATTCTGATGTGTGGCCATATTCCATTCCCCAGAAGGCAGTGGTGCAAAGCACTGAGAATACAGAACTCAGACCTACAGTAGAGACACTGTGCTGGGTATGTTCTGTATTTGTTTCTATTTAATATTCACAGTAATCATATAAAGTAGATATGATCCCCAGATTACCGAGGAGAAAAGTGAAAGTGGGATTGATCGTGTACCTTGCCCAAGGTTACACAGACAGGAAATGATGGACAGGACTCTGGTCGAGGGTGTCTGACGTCAGCCTACACTCCTTCCAACACGAGTCCACGTGTCCCTGTTTCTAGCTCCACCTTATTAGGAATCAAGAGCCCATTGCACCTCTGCTGTGGGGCATTTGCCTGAAAATTAAAGCCTGAATAGCTATGAATTAAGGCATGAAATAAAACATTCGAGACTCTGCATTTGGAAGATTGTGTAAAATCTCCACGTGTGTCAGAGTGTACCTCAAATTCTGCTCCTCCTGCCCTCTGAATTCCAGAAAGTCAAGACACTCTGAGTTGCTGATGTTCAATCCAGAAAATTAATTCTGAAGAAGCAAACAAGAAATCCCTATTTTTTCTAGTTGTCAATTATATTCCAGACCAACATCTATAAATATCAACAGTCTTGGAAGCCCAGTGTGGAAGAAAGAGCCTCCAGAAAGCCTCAGGTCAGCGGGGCCATTGCTGTCGACCTTCCAGGGCTGGCAAGTAATAGGCACTTGCAAGGTGGTGATAAAGCCATCTAGGAGGAATTGAAGATGGTTGACACAGATGACATTCCTCATGAGGACAAGCTCACATTCTGTGATCTAGCCAACGCAGGTGCGTGAAAAAGAAGTTTAAAAAAAATACCTTCAAGTTCTTAACGACTTTGGAGAAATGGCGTAATTACCCATCACACTGCTTTCTCTCAAATTCCAATGGTTTTGAGATAGATGATGACACCCATGTGTTCTTCTTATCTTTCAGGAAGAAGAACTAGTATTATACAAGTTTCCTCATTTAAATCCCATAACAAAGTTATAAGGTAAGACACTATTTATTCCCATTATGAAGAAAAACAGAAAGAAAAAGAGAGGCTTGCAGAGATTAAGCAACGCTAAGAAGGCCACAGTCAAACACTGTTAGAAATGGGATTCACAATTGGCTTGAATGATAGAATTTCAGGCACCTGAAAATGACTGCGTGTGTGTTTGTGTATATGTACGTGTGTGTACATGTATATATAAAAGTACTTACTTTGAAGAGTGGAATGATTTCAGTGCTTTTCACATCATACCACATTACTTCGTCTAGATTTATGATGTCACCTCCCAGCTACCATCTTGAAATGTGACTTTTTAAAATACAGTAATGACCGTGTAATTTTAAAACTATAAGGGAGCCTATAGATCATAATAGCTGAATTATTCTTTATTTTAGAAAGAAGGACTCAAAGCCCCCAAGGCAGTGCTCAGTTCCACACGACCCACAGTGAGCTAGTGGTGAAGCCAAGACTTTCATCAAATGAGCTGCGTTCCAAGCTCAGCGTTTATCCTGCCCTTAACACCCTGCCCCAAAGAAGGCACAGCATTCACACACACACACACACACACACACACACACACCAGTGAAAGAAAAGCTATTTTTTACCCCAGATTACCTTTCTTTTTACTGAAATCTCCACTGATTGTTCTCCTGGAACGCCCAGGTATTCACTCTATTAGCATCCTCACCAGGGGAAAAAGAAAAGATGATTAGAAACACAAAGTGGAAGAAAAGCCAGGAAATCTCCCACTCCTGCCTGCTGCTTTGAATGCCTACTACGATTTCCTCCGCTTGCTTTACTTATTCCCCCGCGCTCCTTGCTAAGAAACCCATTCATCCCTCGCCTATCGTAGGCACTAAGAATCCTTGCCCGCACGGAGCTCCCTGCAGGCGGACCTGCCGCTCGAGGTGCGGGCAATTTCCCTGAGAGGGAGGGGGAAGGGAGGGAAGGAGGCAGCCACCAGGAAAGGGGGTGGAGGCTCCCCCGCGGAACCTTCTATTACCCGCTTTTCCTCTGTCCTCAGAAAGATAAAAGAAGTCAAGGAGGAATTCAGTGACAATTCAGCCAAACACCAAGGCAGTCACAAAATAATAGCCGCCACAAGAAGAAGGGACGAAGAACGGTTCATCACCGGAGGCCCCCAGGGCGGCCAGCGCCCGCGCGCGCTCTGCACAGCCGCTTTGCGAGGCCGCGCTTCGTGTGCAGCCTGGAGCCAGCCCAAGCACTGGAGAATTAGAGAAATTAAAAGGATCGTCCACGGGCCCCGTGCTTAGTCTCCTCCGACCCTTGCCTTGTTCTGCTTTAGGCATTTGTCGAGTTTGTGCTTATGTTCCCTCTGGGGGCGCAACTGCAGCCGGAGAAGAACGGCCGGGCGGATGAAGTTCTGCTCAAGGTGCTGGTTGACTTGGGCTGAGGCTGTAGGCTTGGCCTTCCCCCGTCAGGAAAAGGTCGATCGCCTCACAGGCGCGCCGTGTCCCTCTCAGGGCTGGATGGAGGGTCTCTTACTCGAGGACTAGGGGGCCGACCGTCACACGCACAGAGAGGACCTCAGCCTGGGTCTTTCTTGGCCACTAGGAGCACAGGCATCCTTGACTAAGTTACTTCTCCCCTTTGGAGCTCAGTTTCCTCCTGTGTTAAATGAAGTTTTGGTCTAAGGAAGCATTTTTAGATATAAAACCCATCTCCAAAGAAAAATTTATAACAAAACCTTACATGTGGAACAAATGCAAGTGAATCTGGTTGGAGCAGCAGGAAGACAGGCTGGGTGCACCACGGAGGCACTAGTGCCACAGCTCTGAAAAGCCCTTGGGATCGTGTCAGCAATGACAGAGTTGTTCAGAGAACGTGAGATACTCTCATTTTATATTATACTTAACATAATATTTGGAAAACAATCGTTTCAAATCTAACTCTTGATTACTGAAGCCGTCAATCAAAAAATAAGGCATTCTGTGTCCCCATCATGTAAAACACCCAGCCATCACCCTCTATACACTTAACTTGGACGTATTTTCCTTCATAGTACTTACGATTATTGACATTATATTGTGAATTTATTTGCTTATGTGTATATCATATGTTTCTCTCATTGGATATACCCTCCATGGGGACCAGCATTCTGTCTGTTTTGTTTAGTCATCTAGCACTTAGAATAATGCCTGGTGCATAATAAATATTTACTGAATATGTATCTGGATTTCCCAGAATTTCACTGGACTTCTTTGCCCCTAACTTGTATATATATGTAGTCAACTTAAAGTCTGAGCAGTGAGATGCGCATTCATTTGCCTCTTGAAAGGGTCATCTGCTTTGAGGGAAAAGAAAGTGAAACTTTTAATTTCCAAAGAATGCCAATTCTATACAATTTGTTATACTAAAATATCATCATCCTCTTCATAAAAATTTTAGAAACACAAGGGGATCTCAGCGTGTAATCCAGTAGAAGGCTGACACAGGCAGAGCAGCAGCAACTGGTTGGTGGGCTGCCCCCTGGCCCCGGGGTGGACATGACCGGGAAGCATGAAGCACCCCTGGGTGAACTGAGCCCCGGGAGGATTGAGCTCTACAATCAGCAGCAAAAAGCAGGCAGTCGCAGGCTTCAGCCTCCTAAGAGCTTTGATTGCATCCAAGTAGAGTCTGACAATTTGGAAAAGTGTGAATTGCTGGATTATTAACACAGTTGTTCAAAAAGATCTGGGTGCTCTTGGAAGATTTCTAGCCACTCCCAGCAGTGATGCTGGCCTTTCCCTGTGGAGGGGCATTGTGCAGTAGGAGGCTAGGCCGGCTTTACAGCTGTGTTAAATTCCAGAGCAGTTCTACTCCTCAGTTGTTCTGGGTATTCTGCAAATTACTAAACCTGATCTATAAAATAGGGCTAGGCATAGCTCCCTGGTAGGAGTTTGGATAATTGGAAATGTTAACAAGGCATCCAGAGCATTATTATTTTCTACCAACTATTTCTATTACTACAGTTGATGTCAAATTAGGAGATATGACTTATATATTAATTTCAACCAACATAAATAGGCATTCCACACGACTACAAGACAACATAAACCAAGGATGAAATGTCAAACTTCTAAAACTTGAATATAGACATCACTACCGACAACATACAAGGTAAGCGAAAAATATTTTCTCTATCTATCCTTTCCCTTTTTTCCCACTTCGTTTTGCTTCACTTTTCAAATTGACAGAAAAAGTCCTTTCTCATTTTTCTCATATTCAATTCACAAATATTTATGATAGTCTTACTATATGACCAATGACGTTAACACATTCTAAATTTGTTTCAAATGTATTTTAAATATGGAAAATATGCCCATGTAAAAAGTTTTCACGTATAATTTAATTTCAAGATGGTACCTGAATCACAAAGTATAACACAGTCCTTTGATAGTATTTTCACTTTCTCTATAGAAGGCAATATGCTTAATGGCTAAGCATGGAGAAAACCGGAACTGTCACTTACAAGCTGTGTGAATTTGGGAAAGTTAATAATCTTTCAAAATTTAGTATAGGGGGCCAGCCCCGTGGCATAGCGGTTAAGTGCGCGCGCTCCGCTGATGGCGGCCTGGGTTCAGATCCAGACGCACACTGATGCACCGCTTGTCAGGCCATGCTGTGGCAGTGTCCCATATAAAGTAGAGGAAGATGGGCATGTATGTTAGCTCAGGGCCAGTCTTCCAATGCAAAAAGAGGAGGATTGGCAGGAATGTTAGCTCAGGGCTGATCTTCCTCACAAAAAAATAAATAAACAAATAAAATAAAATTTAGTATAACTGTAAAATGGTTCCCATAGCCCCCTCTTGGATATGCTATAAAAATGAAATTAAATAATGCATATAAACCAGTTAATATAGAGCTTGACATGTTATAAGCTCTCAAAGAATGTTTATTGCTGTTATTATCCTTATTATTTTATTATTGTTTCATTTTTATCATAAATACTACAAAGTAGATGTTGAATAAATTGTCCTATCTTTTAAAAATCTGGCAGATAGCAAGAATTTTATTTTTGCACTGAAAGTAAATAATGTGGACTTTTGATTCATGCCATTTGAGCAAAATACTGTTTGTTCCAAACACTATTAAATTTTTCAAAGTCGACCTTTAAAGAATTAAAACAGAATGATGTTTACATAATAATAAATATCTGGGTGTAAAGGAAAACATTAATGATGTATATGGATTTTCCCTAGCATATGAGTTCAGTTTCCTGAAGATAATTATGTACTTTTTTAGTGTACAAAGACTTAGATGTTTTAATTTCTTAGATCTAGTCGTATAACAAGTATCATCATCAAGATGTATTCACCCAAAATACAAATTTCTCAAGGAAAATCAAAACTATGAATGATTTTTATCAATCAAAAGATTTATAATTGCTTAAAGAAAGATTTAAGGATGTGAAACAAAGGTTGGGTTGAGAGCTGACAATCCTTCATGGCCTAGACATTCTCATGATTGTCTTAGAATCACAGAGGTTGGAGTGAGAAGAGCTCTTACCCAGGAGGAATATAGCATAAGGGTTAAGAACGTGCACTATGGAAGCCAGTAGACTTGGCTTCAAGCCCAGCTCAGTCATTTATGAACTCTCTTTGCACAAGTTACTTAACATCATTAAGCTTCAGTTGCCTCAACTATAAAATGAAGCTAACAACACCAACCTCACAGGGTTGTTAGGGACATTAAATGAAAAAATGGATAGAAAATGCTTGGCACAATAGCCGAGCTAAGACTAGAACCCCAATTGCTTTCCTGTAAGATCATACTTGTTCAAAACGTGATAGGATGAGCATCAGAGGAAGTGCGGTACAGTATTCTTCCAGAAAAATAATACATTTGTTGAAATACTGAAGTTGAAAGACATTTAACAAAAGCTGAATAGAAGATAAATGTTAATACTAAATATCACATTCTAGCATGAACATGAAAAATAGTCCATATCTCTTACAAGATCATGATCCTTTTGGTGGGTTTGGTTGTTTTGTAGGTGGGAGGTTGTTTTTATTTTGGATTTTTGTTGTTGTTCTATTTTGTTCTATAAAAGATATATATATATATATATATATATATATATATATATATATATATATATATATATATATATATATGAAACAATATGATTTAAGATTTCACTTATTTTGCCTTGCGTTTTAGGCTCTGCTGAGAAACCTTTAACACCAATAGTCACGGTGCCGGAACATATGATCATAGCTGCAAAAGCAAATATCTGGATACACCGGCAGCACTGGCTCCATCTAGGAGCTCACAGCCACACATTTCCTGGAAGTCTACTTTCTGGCTTTTCTTCTCTGTCCTACTGGCATCATCCTCCCAGGACTCCAGTGAAGAGAAGGTCAGCCACAATCCCTAACGCTGAGTTGAAACTCAGTCTATTCTGCTGCTTTCCTGAGTTGCCAAAGGCCATTTCTCATTTGGAAGGGGAATTACCCATCCCTGGTGTGGGGGAAGAGGGAGAATCCCCCTCTGCCTGTTCCCTTAAGGTTCTTATGGCTGGCCAAATAATTAACGAGACAGGTTAGCAGAGAAAATAATACCAAGTTTAATAACATGTATACATGGGAGAAACCAGGGACACTGCGTTTCTCAACACGATAGCAGAAATTCTCGTCTTAAATACCATGTTCAATCAATGACAAAGGAGGATGTTGGGGGTGGGGGGAGTCAGTTACAGGAGATTACCACTAAAGCACAGTAAACAAGAATAAGGTTATTATGCAGATTTAAGGCTTCACTTTCCACATTGATAGGTTTCTAGAAATGAGGTCATCCCCCCTCTTCCCAATACAGAGAGGGAGATACCTTTACAAATGGAGATTTCCTTTATAAATGTAAATGTTTGTCTGGCAACTCCTCGCAGGACCATCCAGAGAATGTGGCCAGAGAGACAGAACTTCCAATAAGATGGGTTTGTTGGTGCCTTTCCTATTGTAACATCTATTTTACATTATATTATAGCCATCAGATAGAAGATCTGTTCCAGGAAGGAGTTACTATGTCAAATTGTTTAGGCAGTTAGTGGGGGAGGTCAAATGTCCATCAGAGAAAACAATCAAGGTAAAGAGATATATTTCAGGGTGGCCAAATCTTGATCTCCCACACTGGAAAATTCCTAAATCCTTTGGACCTTTTCTATCCCCACACTCCGCAAAGGATTTGGCATTCCATTTTGCTTACTCTCAGGAAAAGCCTTAAGTTTATTTTCTTAATATCACTTTCCTCAACACAAATGCCTCCCATCTCAGGGAAAGTGCTTCCCTTCAACTCACAACTAGTAATAACCAATCTCTCATCCCAGGAAGCAAGTGCCTCACCAAACTTGGCATGCCCTCTGGCCCAAATAAGACAAACAGAATATTCAATAGCTTTTTTATCAACATCAGGGGTTTTTCACTGAAAAGTATCCCTTGGGGTTTTTTCACTGAAAAGTATCCCTTGTGTGTTGTGGGCAAAACAACCCAGGGTGGGGATGGGACTGCCAACTGGTTGGGCTGCTCCAAAGTCCAAAGTAAAAATGAGCCTACACCTTCTGCTGTCATCTTCTAAAAACTCCACTCCATAACTTCCCCAGCTAATTTTTGGACAGTGGAGGAACATTTCCCAAAAAGAAGCAACTTGTTTTAGAGACTGCACTCTAAATCCACATATAGGGGAGATCACAAAACACACACAATACATGTACCTGACTGCGCAGGGGCACTTCTTGCTAATAAACCCGATTTACATGACTAATGAAAATACTTAACCTCTCAGTTCCAAGCAGTTTTCCCACATATTTGCATAACCACAGTGACTCCCTAATGACCCTTTTCAAGACTAAGGGAGGGTGTATTCCAAAGACAAATATCCCTGTATCCCCTAGGAAACCATCAAAAGACAGAGCTTCAACAAACATGGGATGCACTCCTATTGAATAGGTATTTTATTTTATCCATTTTATTTTATCTCAAAACCAGTAGTCAGAAAAAACCTTGTTGTCCCCTAATCCCTTACTGATACTAGATGAAGTTGAAATGCATTCAGCAATGCCTATCAAGCATTTATTGAGAAACATACTGTACTGTTTTTTATCCAGAGACAGAAAAATATGTATACATGGCATAGGTTCTGGCCTTAAGAGGTTCACAGTCTACAAAAACAAATAGGAGAAGAACACAAATATGGCAATTCAAAGTTGAAAACAGTTGCCACAGCAGACACTAACAAGCTATGAATGTTCAAAAAAAGAAATTGCCTTGTTTGGAAAATCAGAAAATCTTCAAGAACAGGGGCATTTGAATTGGGCTTTGAAGCACTAAATAGGTTTACAGACATCTTGATAGAAAAGGTGGATGAATATTCCAAGTGGAAAATCTAACATGGTTAAAGTTATGAAAACTGGAAAGCATATAAAATGAACAGGGTATACTAAATTAGCTTGTCAGTTATTGCTAATGATAAAAAAAAATACAGAAGTAAAAAAAAATAATGTCTTACTTGAACACTCAAATACCATTCAATTGCCTTGTATAGAAATAATTTCATTTTATCCTCACCAGTAGCTACTAAAGAAAGGCAGATATTAACATCCATACTTTTCTGAGGAGGCAACTGAGAGCACAAAAGTCAGGTTACTTGTTTAAAATCACAAGCTATAGGCTTATCTTTGAGACAGGGAAAAGGCAGAACAAAAAAAAAAACTGTCTCTTGAGCGCCAGACAGCGCAGCAGCAGAATGCAGCGGTCCCCCAGCATCCAGGATTAACATTAGCCCACGACTCACAAGTTCCAGGAGCTCTGCACTCCAGGAACATCCGCCTCTCCTTGCCTAAACATCCCCCTCCCCTTGCCTAGCTAATCAGCAGTCTGATCATGAGCTTTGGCACCTGGCCTGCAGGAGATGGTCGCCTGGCCGGGAGACTGACCAGTCTCCAGCTGCCAAGATTCCCCCATTCAAACTGACCAATCCCCAGCTGCCCACTTCAACCACTGTAAATCAGCACCCCGGACCCCCACTCAGGGCTGGTCAGTCCGTTTCCACCAGGTCAGCCCAGCCTGCTTTCCTTCCTCAGTCTCTTTCTAATCAGCCTGGCTTTTGTCTTCGATAAACTTGCATGATCTCTCCTGACCTGCTCTTGAATTCTTTTCTGTGTGAGGTCAAGAACCCACACTAAGGAGCAGGTCTCACCCGGGACCCCAGTCCCACCCAGTCCAGTATCACCCCGACAATTCACTGATCTAATTCATTTGAAGTATTTAGCAGAGTGCCTGATATTTAGTCAGTGCTCAAAAGATGGTAGCAACGGTTGCTGTCATTAGTAGTAGCCAACCCCGGAAATCAGAAATTCAAAATCCTTTTAGAGGCCGGGCTCCTCCCATCAATGTATGCTATTTCTAATTAAATAAATACATATTTGAATCAAGTGTTCAATTGACCTAATTGAAAAACTTCATCAATTTAGAGCTTCTAAATAAAATTAGTCTTAAGGGATGCATTACAAACTGAACAAGTAGTTAACATTAGTATTGAGAGTGAATTTCTCTTTAATAAAGACTCCAGCTCCGCCTAGGTGAAGACACAGGCAGGTAAATAACACAAGAATGAAGTCAAGAGCTCCCTAGAAGAAGGATGCCTTCCTGGAAGGTCTGGGGACGGGCGGAGTGGACATGGGCTCTGGTGCCACAGGTTCTGGTTCGGCCCCCACATGCCGTGTGTGATGGGTGATTCCCTGCAACCCACTGTGTCAGTGTCATCTGTGGTGTCCAGAGGGATAGCTGGTTGATTTCCCTTTTAGCTTTGGCATTCTCAAATCCTAGGTGTCACACATTATTGGCTTCTGGATTTATGTCCAGAATTTGTGATTTGGGGATACGTTTTATATTAGCTGTAGGGTAAACAGTACTTGCAATCAATCACAATTTTGTGAATGACATTTACTCATTTTTGTTTTGTGGTCGGGGCATATATATACATACATGTATATATATAACACTATATATAGAGATGGCACTGATCAAATAAAGAGCAGGCTTCTAGTCTTAAGTGAGTGCTTCCAGGCTTGAATTCTCAATGATCGGCAAAAGTATGCAAATTGCTCCTCGGTTTTCCCTAAATAAGGATTAAATTAGTAGGTATTGTAAATAACACCTCACAGAGCAAAACCAGGCTGAACAAATAGCTACATTTGGAAGTAGAGACAAGAGATGATGAAATGAAATGCAGCATGAAAAAAATGCTCAGAACAGCTGAGAAGGACATAAAACAGCAAATCAGCAATGTTTATAATACATTAAGGGAAATGAAAGGAAATCATGAGACCATTTGTGTATATTGGCCTACAGAAAAGAGATGGTTGAGTTCATCTAGGCCTGTTCCTATAGTATTTAGAATCACGCAGTATGAAGAGTGCAGGACCAGGATTAAAGAGACATGGATGCTGGCTTATGCCTTGTCCCTGACTACTCATAAGTGATGGCAGTTCTCTCCTGGCATCAGTTTCTTCATCTGTAGAATGGAAGCACTATACCCACATTTTGGATTTCTATGGGAATGTTATCTATGTAAAGATACTTTGTAATTTGTAAATTGTGTTATGAATTTCAGTCATTAAAATCATCACCTAATTTTATATAGAAAAACACATGATGCAATGTTATTATTGTACAATATAATGTTCATTTTTCTTACAAAGAAATGAAACTCAATGAGGCTATAGTCATAAAGTAAATATAACAAGTACAATTTAATGATTGCTTAATGAATGCCAGGCATTACGTCCCTTTGTTCTTTATTTAATCTTTACAATGATTCTACAAGGTGAATTACGTTATTTCCATTCTACAAATTAAAAAAATGAGGCTTGAAGGAGCAAAGTAATTTTCCCCAAATCAAACAGCTTGTAAAAGAAGATGAGATTTAAATCCAAGTAGACCTATTGTAAGGCTTATCAACTACTATCTTTCAATGCAGTAACATCGTAATTAAGTGTTTTACTACATGCAAGAAACTTCACCAGCCTAAAAGGACCGAGTGTGTTGGGGGCGAGGGGAGACACAATTCAGAGAGGATTTCGCCATGCACATGTATAATGTTACACAAAGAGAATCTCATTGACTAAGCAAGGGTCCCAAGCCCAAAGCTGGGGAACACCTGGCAGCCATAGAGAGCAAGTTGAAGCCAAGAGCCTGACAGCAAGTTAAAACCAAAGTCCTTAGAACACCAGAGAGCAAAATCAGAGAAACCAAATTCAGTCATCACAGACACAGAACACATGTAAGCCATAAATTTAGAGGGAAAATATCCTGTCAGAAATCTGACTATATTTCACTATAATGAAATAATTATAATGAAAATGCTAAAGGATCTAGTGGAAAGTGGGACAACATAGGTGAAGAAATAGGGAAGCAGAGATGGAAACAATATAAAAGGATGGATGAAAATATTAGAAGTGAAAAATATAATCAGTGAGGAATTCATTTGATGGACTTAACAGCAGACTGTACAGAGCAGAGGAAAAGATCAATGAACTTGAAAACACATCTATAGGAACTATCAAAATTGAAACACAAAGATATAAAAGAGTGAAATAAAATAGACACAACATCAGAGATCTGAGGTATAACATCAAACATCTAACATATGTGTAATTAGAGTTTCAGATGGAGAGTGGGGAGAGAATGAGGCAGAAGAAATATTTGAAGAGATAATACCCAAGAACTTTCTGAATCAGACATGAACAAAATGATGGACTCAGCATCTCCACCTCTTGCCTCTCCACAGAAATATTGAAGAACAAGCAGAATTTGTCAGAACTCTGAAAACAATCAAAAGTTGAAAGTAACCAAACAAACACTGAATCAAGAAAAAGGCACTTCAAAATGGTAGGCAAGTTTTGTGGCAATTTTATTTGCCCTTACGCCACCATCATCCCCTGCTCTTGGTGCAGGAGTGGTCTTGCTCTTGAAGCAGTGGGCTGAATTCCCAGTCTGGCACCCTGCTATGGTTCTGGAGGGAAAAAAGAAGATAGTATCTGCGAATACCATTTAGGTCATTTCTAACCTTTCTGGGGCTACCTGAGAGACTGATGCAAGGTGTTCATCTCTGTTTCACTTAACTCAGAACTCAGGCTGGAAAAGCAGCAAGCATTGGCCAAAAATACTGGAAACCAAACTAACAATCCTCAGACCCCTGTGGCAAGAGATTACAGTCCACGTATACAACAGGCTGCATGAAGTCCAGAGCAAAAGCTGAGGGGAGTTTCTTTAGGAAATTAAGACATTCAGAAGTAGCCCTGTGTGCTGGGAAATTTAGAAAGCCACAGGTATGCCCAGGGCAAGACACATGCTCAGTAAAGGATTAAGAAGACTAAGCTTTCACCTTGGGCTGAAGCCTAGAGTCAGTACAAACCTGGCTAAGTGTTTAAGGAGGGCATTAGCAAAGAGCCAGTCTTCAAAGACTTAGAGAGATGGGATTCTCTCTCTCTCTCTTTTTTGTTTTGTTTTTTTTTTTCTGCTTTTCTTTTTCTGTTTTTTGTTCTTTTAAAATCAGTGAAATAAAAAATAGTTTTTTTGAAAAGATAAAAACGTTGGTAAATCTTACAAAGGAAAAAAAAGAGAGAAGACAAAAATAACTAAAATCAGAAATAAAAGTAGGGACATTACTGTCAACTTTATAGAAATAAAAAGAATTATAAAATAATACTATGAACAATAGTAGACCAATAAATTTGATAACAGAGACAAAATGGACACATTTCTATAAACATACAAATTAGCTAAACTAACTTAAGATGAAGTAGAAAATCTCAACAGACCTATAACAAATAGAGAGATTGAATCAGTAATAAAAAACCCTCCCAACTAAGAAAGTCTAGGAGTAGATGGCTTCACTATTAAATTCTACTGAGCATTTAAAGAACAATTAATAACAATCCTGCTCTAATTCATAAAAAAATAGAAGATAAGAAAACTTTCTCTCTAATATGAGGAATTAGACAAAGATTTGCACTTTCATCACTGCTATTCAATATGGTACTGGGAGTTCTAGACAGAGCAATTAGGCAAGGAGAAAAAGTAAAAGGCATTCAAATTAGAAATAAAGAAGTGAAATTATCTTTATTCACAGATAATATAATCCCATATACAGTATATAGAAAATTCCAAAAAATCCACAAGAAAGCTATTAGAGCTAATAAATGAATTCAACAAAGTTGCATGGTACAAGATCAACACACAAAAGTGAGTGGTTTCTATACATCTACAATGAGTACTCCGAAATAAAGAAATTAGAAAGCAATTCCATTCATAATAGCATCAAAAAAAAAAAAAAGAAATATCTAGGAATAAATTTAATGAAGGAGATGAAAGATTTCTACATTGACAACTAAAAAATGTTGCTGAAAGAAATTAAAAATGACCTAAATAAATGGAAAGACATCCCATGCTCATGAGTGGGAAGATTTAATATTGTTAAGATATCAATACTACCCAAAATATCTACAAATTCAATGTAATCTCTATCAAAATTCCAAAAGTCATTTTGCAGAAATGGAAAAGTCAATCCTCACATTTATTTGCAAGGGCAATTGCAAGGGACCCTGAAGAGCTTGAAAAAGAACAAAGTTTGAGGATTCACACTTCCCGATCTCAAAACTTACTACAAGGCTGCAGTGTGGTACTGGTATAAAAATAGACATACAGACCTATAAAATAGAATTGATAGTCCAGAAATAAATCCATACATCTATGACCAATTAATTTTTTGACAAAGATACCAAGTCTATTCAACAAGAAGAGTCTCTTCAATAAATGGTGCTAGGACTACTGGGTTTCCACATTAAAAAACAAAATTGGATCCCTACCTCACACAATATACAAAATTAACTCAAACTGGATTAATGAGCTAAATGTAAGAGCTAAAACTATAAAACTCTTAGAAGGAAACATAGGACTAAATCTTCATGACCTTAGATGGCAATGGATTCTTAGATATGACATCAAAGTATGAGCAACAAAAAAAAACACTGATAAATTGGACTTCATCGAGATTAATTTTTGTGTGTCTGTGCATCAAAGACATTATAAAGAAAATGAAAAGACAACCTGTGGGAGTTTAATAGAATAGGAGAAGATACTTGCAAATTATAAATCTGATAAAGGTTTAATATCCAGAATATATAAAGAACTCCTACAAGTCAACAACAAAAAGACAATCAAACCAATTAAAAAATGGGAACAGAACTTGAAGATATTTCTTCAAAGAAGATATACAAATGGGGGTTATAAGCATATGAAAAAATGCTAACATCATTAATCATTAAGAAAATGCAAATCAGGGCCGGCCCCGTGGCTTAGCGGTTAAGTGCACGCGCTCCACTGCTGGCGGCCCAGGTTCAGATCCCGGGCGCGCACCGATGCACTGCCTCTCTGGCCATGCTGAGGCCACGTCCCACATACAGCAACTAGAAGGATGTGCAGCTATGACATACAACTATCTACTGGGGCTTAGGGGGAAAAAATAAATAAATAAAACTATTAAAAAAAAAAAAAGAAAATGCAAGATGTAGAGAACTTGGAATCCTTGTCCATTGCTGATGAGAATGTAAAATGGTGCAGCCACTGTGGGAAATAGTTCAATGGTTCCTCAAAAAGGTAAATGTAGAATTATCATATGATCCAGCAATTCTACTCCTAGGTATATACCCTAATGAATTAAAAACAGGGACTCAGATACTATATGCTAGTATTCATTTCAGCACCATTCATAATAGCAAAAAGGGGGAAGCAACCGCAGTGTGAATAAACAAATGAACGGATAAACAAAATGTGATATATATAATGAAATAGTATTCAGCAATAGAAAAGTAATAAAGTTCTGATACATGCTAGAACACAGATGAACCTTGAAAACAAGTGAAAAAGCCAGACACAAAAGGACAAATACTGTCTGATTCCACTTATGGGAAACATCAAGAATAGGCAAATTCATAATGGCAGCAAGTAGGTTAAAGGTAACCAGGGGCTGTGGAATAGGGGAGTTATCACTTAAAGGTTACAGAGTTCCTGTTTAGGGGGATGAATAGTTTTGGCAACAGATTGAGGGTATCATTGCACAATATTGTGAATGTAATTAAAGGCAGTGAATTGTACACTTTAAATGGTTAAAATGGCCAATTTCAGGTTATATATATTTACCACAATAAAAAAAAAGTACCATCTATGTTAGGAAAAAAATGAAATATAAACTAGGGTTCCTCAGCCACCCACCTCCTTTTTCCTTTGGGAGCCAGATGCCTGCAGGAAGTGGTTTTCCTCTGCTTTTCCATGATGAGATTCACCAGGTGGTGCCCACGCCTGAGATCAGTGCCAGCAATCTCTACATCCATCTTCCCAGTTGGCACTGCCTGGTATGGGGGGACAGGGTGAACTGCTGAATCCTTAATTCAGCTAGAAGACCTATTTCCTCTCACTGACTGTGTCCTTATAAGAAGGCCATGAAGACATGGAGACACAGACACATAGAGGAGGGATGACCATATACAGATGGAGGCAGAAATTGGAATGATGCAGCTATGGGCTAAAGAAATGACAAAAATTGCTGACAAACACCAGAAGCCAGGAAGAGGCAAGGAAGGAATCTTCACTAGAACCTTCAGAGAGAGCATAGCTTTCCTAAATAGTGATTTTAGATTTCTAACCTCCAGAACTGTGAGAGAATGTATGTCAGTTGTTTTAAGCTATCCACCTTTTAGTAATTTGTTATGGCCACCCTAGTGAACTAACACAAATTTTGGCACCAGGAAGTGGGGTGCTGCTGTAATAAATACTACAAATGTGGAAGTGGCCTTGGAATTAGGTAATGGGTAAAGGCTGGAAGAATTTTGAGGTGCGTGATAGAAAAAGCTAGATTACTTTGAAGATATTATTAATAGAAATATATATATGTATATATATACAGGAGACCCACAAGCGTTTTGAAAATGTTATAGCACCAAACACCCTATCAGCTTGGACTAAAGGGGACAGAGAGGGGACAAAATGAAGGAAGGCTGTAAGACTTCTGGGATTCTATAGACAGGAAACAGGTTGATAGTGCTAATTGATTATGAACTTGTGTTATCCTTCAAGAAAAGGTATTGATAACTCTCAGTGTGGCTCAGAGGCTGGCAAGGCTGATGGGGCTTCCATGGGGCAAGATGCCAGGGCTGACAGGTCCTCTGTGGGCATAGAGGGCAGAGTATCAAGACACAGAGGATTATTCTCAGCCATTTTCACCTAATGAAATTTCTTTTCCTGGGTTTTACAGTTGCTTAGGGCCTGTAACCCCTTTATTCATTTCCCCTTTTGAAATGGAAATATCTATCTCATAGCTGTTCTACCATTGTATTTTGGAAGGAGATAACAGGCTCTCTCATTTCACAGGTCCAGAGATGGCAAGGAATTTTGCCCCAGGATATACCATACCCAGAGTCTCACCATTACTTTATTTAGATGATTTAGAAAGTGAGATTTGGGACTTTTAAAATTGATGATATTTAGATGGATTTTGGACTTTGAATTGATGCTAGAATGGTTTAAAACTTTGGGGGATGATAGGATGAGGTTAGCTAATTTTGCACATGGGAAGGACATGAATTTTGGGGGGCCAAGAAGTACACTGTTTTGAGTTGAATAGTATCCTCTTAAAAGATATGTTGATGTCTTAACATTACCCCAGTACCTGTGAATGTGACTTTATTTAGAAATAGGGTCTGTACAGATGTAATTAGTTAAGATAAGATTGTACTGGATTAGGGTAGGTCCTAAATCCAATGACTGGTGTCCTTATAAAAAGGCCATTTGAAGACCCAAAGACACAGACATAGAGAGGGAAGACATGCATGTGAAGATGGAGGCAGAAATTGGAGTGATACAAGCCAAGGGATGACAAGGATTTCCAGCAATGACGAGAAGCTAGGAGGAGGAAAGGAAAGATTCTTCTCTAGAGCCTTCAGAGTGAGCATGGCCTTGCTATACTTTGATCTCAGACTTCTAACCTCCAGAATTGAGAGAGAATAAATTTCTATTGTTTTAAGCAATCCAGCTTTTGGTAATAATTCTAGGAGCCCTAGGACACTAACGCAGCTGCCTACAAGACACCCACTTTAATTACAAATACATAAATAGGTATAAAAGGAAAATAATGGTAAAAAATGTATGTCATGATAGCATTAGCCAAAAGATACTAGACTGGCAATACTAATATCAAAAAAAAAAAAAAAAAAAAAATGGGTTTCAGAGCAAAGGAATAAAACTCATTTCATTAAGATGAAGGGATGATTACATCAAGAGAACATAATAGTTTATAGTGTTTATGCACCAAGTAACAAAATACAGGAAGCAAAAACTGATAGAAGTACATAGGGAAATAGAAAAACTGACAATTATTGTAAGAGATTTCATTGCACTTCTTTCAGTAACTGATAGAAGTAGGCAGATAATTAGTAAGGATATAGAAGTTGTGAAAAACACTATCAAACAACTTGACATAACTAACATATAGAACACTCCACTCAACAACTGTGGACTACACATTATTTTCAAATATACATGGAAAATTTTCCAAGTGAGACCATATTCTGATCCATAAAACAGTTCTCAATAAACTTAAAAGAATTCAATTTGTTGTCTGACAAAAATATGAATAAATCGACATCAAAAACAGAAAAAAAATCTCAGGAAAATCTCCAAATAATTGGAAATTAAGTAACAAATTTCTAAATAAATATCAATATGATAAATAGAAAGCATTTTGAACTGAATGAAAATGAAACACAACATAGAAGTTGTGGGATGCTGCTAATGCAGTAGTGAAGGAGAAACTTAACACTAAATCTCTATATTAGAGAAGAAGAATGGTCTCAAAATTATGTAGTCAGTATCAACCATAAGAAATGATAAAAAAAAATTGCAAATTAAACTCACAGTAAGTAGAAGAAAGAAAATAACAAAAATCAGGACAGACAGAAATAAAATTTAAAACAGAAAAATAATGGAGAAAGTCAAAGAAACCGAAAAGTTGGTTATTTAAAAAGATCAATGAAATTGATAAAATTTTAGCCAGACTGATCAGGAAAGAGAGAGAGAAGACACAAATTACCAAAAACAGGAGGAAAAGAAGTGACATTACAACAAATGCTAGAGATATTAAAAGAATAATAAGAAAATAGAATGATCATCTTTATACTAATATATCCTAGAACTTTGATGAAACAGACAAATTTCTTGGAGGACACAAATTACCAAAGCATACTCAAGAAGAAACAGATAATTTTAATAGTAATAAATTTATTAAAGAAATTGTACTTGTGTAAAGAACACTCTAGACCCAAAATGGTTTCACTGATAAATTCTACCAAACATCTGAGGAAGAAATAATACCAAATCCGAACAATCTCTTCAGAAAATTGAAGAGTAAGGGAGTATTTCCCAATTCATAATGCCAATAAGCCAGAATTACCCTGATACCAAAACCAGTAATAGAGATTACAAGAAAAGGGAACTGTAGACCAATATCCCTCACGAATATAGATACCAAAATTTTAAACAAAATTTTAGCAAATGATATCCCACAATGTATAAAAAGGATAATACGTGATGACCCATTGGGTTTGTCCTAGGAACACAAAGTTAGTTTAACATTTGAAAATCATTCCATTTATTTCACCATCTTAACGAACTAAAAAACTAAAAACATTTCAACATATGAAGAAAAAGAAAAAAAAAAAACATTTGACAATTCTATTAGCCATTCCTGATAAAAGCTCTCAGCAAACTAGGACTAGAAGCGAGCGTACTCAACCTGATAAAGGGCACCTGAGATAAACCTATAGTTAATATCAACCCTTATGGTAAAGACCTGAATGCTTTCTCCCTAAGATCAGGAAGAAGTCAGAGATTTCTGCTCTCATCATTTCTATTTAACATTGTGCTGAAGGTTCTAGTAACTGCAATAAAGCATGAATAAAAGACATCATGATTGGAAAGGAAGAAATAAAATTCTTAATCACTGATGACATCATCTTTACAGAAAGTCTAATATAATCTACAAAATAGCTATGGGAATTAATAAGTAAGTTTATTGAAGTTTCAGTTTTATAAATAAAAAGCATACGAAATAAAATTTTACGTACATATACTAGCAGCAAATAATAGGAAATTGAAATTTTTTAAAATACCATTTACCACTCAAAATACATCCCATACTTAGGGATAGATCCAACAAAATAAGTGAAATAACTACATACTGGAAACTACAAAGCATTGCTGGCAGAAAATTAAGGAGACCTAAATAAATGCAGAGATATACTATTTTTATAAATTGAAAGTACACAATATTTTTAAGATGTCAGTTCTCCTCAAATTAATCTACAAATTCAACACTGTCCCAATAAAAATCACAGAAGCTTTTATTGTAGAAAATGCCAACCTAATTATTAAATTTATATGGAAAGCAAAGGAACTAGAATAGCTAAAACAACTGTGGAAAAAAAAAGAAGAACCAAGTTTGAGAATGAATACTACCTGATCTTAAGACTTATAGTAACCAAGACAGTATGTATTGGTGTATGTGTAGACAAATAAATCAATGAAACAGAGTAGAGATTGCAGAAATTGACACACATATAGCATAACTGATTTTCAACAAAAATACAAAGGCGATTCAGTGGAGACAGAATGGTCTTTTCAAAGATGATGTGGAATAATTGGATATCCATATGCAAAACAAAACAAAAACACAAATAAAACTCTAATCTATTCCTTGTACCATACACAAAAATGAAAAACTGAGTCATAGCTCTAAATGTAAAAATAAAAACTGAAAAAAACACTAGAAGAAAACATGAGGAAAAATATTTGTGACCTTGAGTTAGGCAAAAATTTTTTAGATATGATACCAAAAGCCCAATCCATAAATAAACAAATTGGTAGATTGGAATTCATCAAAATTAAAAACTGCTTTTTGAAAGTTACTGTTGAGATAATGAAAAGACAACCTAAATACTGGTAGACAATATTAACCATATATATGATAAAGGATTTATATCCAGAATTACCAGGAAACAACGAACCTAATTTAAAAAAACACAAGAATTTAATAGACTCTTCTGTTCATCAAAAGCCACTATTAAGATAATTAATAGGCACTCACACACGCAGAAAATAGTTCACAATATTATACTATCTGACAAAGCACTAATGTCTAGAATATACAAAGTCCTGTTTATGCACAATAAAATGATGAACATTCCAATAACAATAGCCAAAAATACACCTTACAAAAGAAGATGTATGCATAGACAATAAGCACATGAAAAGGTGCCAAATATCATTAATCATTGGAGAAATGCAAATTGTAACCCCAGTGAGACACCATTTCACACTCACTGGAACGCAGCTTTCCTCTGCAATAAAAAAGACTACCTAGCAAGCCAAATATTGATGAGAATGAGGAGGAAGCAGAACTCTATTACCCTGATGGTGAAAATGTAAAATGGTACGACCACTTCCAGTTTGGCAGTTGTTCATAGAGTCAAACATATACCTATCCTATGAGTCAGCATTTCCACTCCTAGGTATTTTCTCAAGAGAAATAAAAACGTATGTCCACAAAGACTTCTACAAGATTTATAGCAGCTTTATTCATAATAGCTCAATCTGGAAATGACTAAATATTCATCGATAAGAGAATGAGTAAACACATTGTGCAGTTATATATTCATTTGATGGAAAACTACTTAGCAATAAAAAGTTGTTAAATGGTACATACAAAAACACGAATGTACAAGATGCAGACTTTATGCTGAATGGAAAGAGTCAGACTCATAAGAGCTCATATTTCATAATCCTATTTAAATAAACTACTGGATTACACAAAACTAAACTATAGTAGAAGTTGTTGCCTGGGCAGGGATTGACTGGAAAGAGACAAAAGGGCATGTTTGGGGCTGATGTAAAATATTCCTGATATTCTTTTAGGTGATGGTAACACAGGTGTATGCTATTGCAAAAACTCATTAATGTGAACACTAAATAACTATTCATTTTACGATAGGTAAATTACACCTCGACAAAATAATAAGAAAAAAAGGAGAGATGCAAATAAGAATTAGCTAGTTTAATAGCAATGTTGATTAGTGCAATTATTTCTTATCTCCAACTGGTATAAAATAAAATTGAGAACTGCTTTGAGCTGCAGTATGATATGAGCAAGAATTAACCCTTATTGCTGTAAACCACTGAGATTTTGGAATTGTTTGTTGCTAAAGCATAACCAAGCAAAAGATTAATAAATAGATCTCCTTACTTATTCTAAGACAAATTGCCTTCCTATTTCTGCCATTTTTTAAATCGCGCCATCTTCAAATGCTTAAAATATGAAATTCATCAATTACCTATAACTTTTTTTAACTTGTTTGTTGTGTATTATTTTATTCTTTCTAGTGAGACTGTAAAATTATACATGGAGGACGTCAAGTGAGAGAGAGTGTGGAAATTGATATTGGAAGCTGGAAATACGGCAATCCATGGCTTATGCATTTTTTAAAATAATAACTTATGAGGGTGACCATGGCTGCAAATGGCAATTATTTTGCTATTTGGGGGGTTTGGGGAGAACCAATCTCTTTCTTTTCTGAATTACTGAAGAGAAGGAAAGAAGTCTTCCTACAATCCCAACGCTTCTCCCAACATTCTTCACTGCCAGGAAAATGTTTAGCATTAAGATTGGAAGAAGGGAGGGGATATGAGACTAACTTGTATTGATTACACATTATGTACTTGGCATTTTGCAAGATGCTTTGCATACATTATGTCATTTAATCTTCATTAATCTTCATTTAAACCCACAAATTATGTATTATCATTCCTGTTTTAAAGATGAAGAAACTGGGGCTCATGAATTAAATAACTTGCCTATTTTTCAAATAACACACTCTAAGAGCTTAAACCCAGGTGAGTCTGATGCTGAAGAGTGTTTACCATGTTTTCTGTCTTTATTTCTCCCAGGACCATTGCCGAGGGCTCTCCTCCCTGAGTTAGAACAGCCTTCTGACCTCCAAACCATAGTCTAAGGAACAGGAAGAAAAAGTGTTATTTGATTTGTGGTAAAGACAACATATCAGATTGCTTTAATTGCTTCTTCATTATTTAGCTCTCAGAAACACCATCTATTCATCACCTGAGAGTTAATCATACTAAATATCATCCATTAAAAACAGAAGCCATTAGTCAGAGAGCCGAAAGCAAAGACAGTGCATATGAAAAGCAATCATCATCTTGGATGTGGGCCAACATTTACCCAGACGCCTGTTGGCTAACGACACAGAACAAGAACACATTGGAGGGAGGTGGCTAAGAAAAGTCAGAAACTTTGTTTGTTTTCCAAAGAAAACAAAGAGTAAAAAGGAAAAATGGTACTTTAGTGAAGTTTAAAAAAATATTCCTTTGGAATTTCTAATCACCTCTGAGTTTGTCATGGCCCACTAAAGATTAAAAATGCATTGGATGTGGTCTGCAAGCTGCAAACAGATGCATTATCTCAAAGAAGAAACTGTGGGGGATGAATGTGAAAAAAGTGAAAACAAGTGGAATTCTTCAAATAGAAGACAACACAATTTTCTTTTTATTTGGTGACATTATAGGGACAATTGTTATATTTCTATAAATATAATTATTTACAAATAAAATTATAAATAATCATAGAAGACTTACATTGATCTTTTTAAAAATTTTATCCAACATTGTATGATGTAGTACATCACTGAAACCTATCCTTCCCCCTTCCTTCAACAATCTAATGGATTTTGAAAGAGTTAATCGTTCTTCTTCAGAATAGCATTAATAAGTATGTTGAGACAACCCTGAAGTGCAATCCTATGCACACATTACCAGATGCCATTCTTGGGTTTTACGTTACCTAACAGCAGTCTGTGTGGTGTGGTGTGAGGGGCTCCAGAACACCCTTCATCTACAGAAAACCTTTTCCACAGTATGTTCCCAAACCACGAGCTTCTATCTCTCAGTGACAGGTTTAAAGTACATGTCATTTTCCTACCTGGTAATCTGGAGAGCATACTATAGAGCTGAGTTTCTCAAAGTCTGATACTGGGACCCACTGATGCTGAGTTTTGGATAGTCGAATCCAGGGCTGAGTTGAATGTATAAAGTCATAGCAAGCTTCACAGATGATTCATGGATACACTAATGTCTGAGAATAACTACTTACACCTTCAATGCCTTATCATCAATCATATTCAGCTTAGCTTGTGTGATTTTTTCAGGGTCTTTTCTCAAAAATTTTCTGAGTGATGTGATCCAGCAATATTAGATGGTGCCCACTAAAGTGAGAAAAGATAACTGTGAGTCATTTTTACCAATATTCCAACTTTTCCTGGTTACTCCTATGCTATGTATAGAAAGGTGTTCTGACTTGGCCTTATACACAGTTATATAGTAAAATAAAATGGAAATTTAGGAAGAGAAATATTTATTGAGCTTTTATACAACGTGCCAAAAATTTACACATTATCTTAATTAACCTTATCAACAATTGTGTATATGTTCTCTCCCTGTTGTCTAAACAGAGAATCTGAAGAACAGCCATGTTATATGTTTTGTCTAAATTTCCAAAGGTCTTTAATTCAGCCATTTTTGTTTTTAAAACTATTTTTTGTTACTAAATCCTCATGTCTTTTCTTTCATATCTTCTCATTATTTTATAGAAGCATAAGATTTGCCCCTGAGAAGGTATTGAGAGTATTCAGAATATCTAAAATTGGTAATGTCTTCAAACATATCCATCAATGGACAGATACACAATAAGCAAAATTCCATATCTGCTTTGCCAGGTTGCCATTTGAAGTTGTGAGCTGAGTCCTTGAGTGTGGTGATGCCATGCCAAACTAGAACTCACTGAGAGAGGAGAAGTTGGTAAACGTGGTGAGGACCGGCCTTGCCACTCGGCACAAGTCCCAGGGCTACCTGCTCCTGGGAGGTGGGCAGCACAGCAGGTCAGTGTCAGCTCCGCTATTCAGAGCTCACCATTTTTATCCAAAAAAAAATAAATTAGAACGTAAGATCCCTCTTCTCCCACACTGGTGCCATGTTTTCTAATAGTTTCTATGCTGTTTTTCTCTAGAGGACACTGGTCTGCACTCTTAAGGCTTTCTATTAGAGAATAGACTATACAGCTATTTCAGGGAGAAGGTCCTAAACAACCAATAGTCCTCATAGCTACCACTAATATCCTTGTACCAGCCGACCGACAGCCCTTATTGTACAAAGACTCTTTTGAAGATTATTGAATCCCCAAAGCACAGCTCAGAGGCTGGACCCTAAAAAGCACTTGCTGTATATATGCTGTTTTTCATTCATGCGGTAGATATTTACTAAGAACCTTGATGTCAGGAGCTATGGTGGCACTGGGGGCATAAGGACGAATAGGCAAGACTGGGGTTAGGAGGAGAATGTGGACACCTATGTAGCCAGGTCAAAATTAAAAGAATCAACTGGAACACTAGTGAAATAGGAAATGCACATTCCCAGACCCACTGCATCTGACCCTTCCTTGGATACACCTCAATGTGGCAATCAAGTTAATTCTTCTATCAGGCAGGGCTGGACAATAGGGCAGAATCTTGAAGGTTAACTAGGACTCTTCCAGGTATAAAAAAGAGCTGGAGACCACTGCCCCTTAACCAGGCAATTGCTCAGAAATATTCTCCACCTGTTTTCCTTCTTGGCATTCCAGTTCATGAAATGTTCATCCCTAAGATAATAAGTGGAAAGTGGTTCTAGCCTGGCAATTATGACAACATTGACAATCACCAGATGCCCCTCACTAGCCCAGTCAGCTCAGTTCCTGGCTTCATTCAGAACTCTGCATGCTGCCTTGTCACTGGAGCATCCTGAGACTTCAAGTGAGATATGTCTTCTATGAGATCTACTAGATGTGCTAATGCTGATTCCCTACGAGACAGATGAGAGAGATCAACTCAGAAAGGAATAGCAAAGAAAGCAGACGATGCAGGATTTATCCCAGGGCTTCCTCCCTGCTGGCTGGACCAGCTGGGAGTCACATATCAGGAAAAAGAGATTTTAGCTACATTTATGTCATTCAATAAAGACAAAAAAACAAAATTAATTATGTATTTACATTGAGACATTTTAAGGAAAGCTTCAGGTAAAGTTCTGAAGAAAGGCAAATTGTGTTGAGAGAGAAAGGGACAAGGATGGGGTGAGGGAGAGAGAAAGGGAAGCATCCTGTTCAGTGAAGGGAGCCAAAACAAAGCCTTGTTTCTTCCATAGAAAGTGAAATAACCTGTAAATAAGTGCAAGTGTTTGAAATATTAGCTCAAGGAGAATAATTATGTTGTAAACCAATTCTTTCCTGCACCTGCAAAGTAAAGCCAGTTTCCTTGACAGACACATCCCCATCTTTGAGAGGCACTTGTGTTCAGAAGTCAGGCAAAGGCAATCTCTTAGAGGTGGAGTTCCATTTTTGACTGTGGGCATGTGATTGATAATTTCAGGAAACAAAGCATTCAGGAAACAAATTCACAACAATGTCTTTCTCTCCTTTTTGTCCCCTAGACCTAGCTCTTCCTTCTCTCAGGTGATAAATTCCTGCTTTCAGCTGTATAAAGACAACATTACAAGTTTTACAAGTATTTACAAGTATTCTAGCTCCAATTCTCTTAATTTGTCCTGCTTTAGTCTCCTGGTCAACTAACAGACTCAATCCATCACCGTTCAAATTGTTTTGTGTTTCAAATCTCCAAATCTTTGGCCCTTACTCCAAGGGAGAATAGAATAAGTATTAGAAATGAGAGAGAAGTGGGGGCCGGCCCCATGGCTTGGTGGTTAAGTGCGCGCGCTCTGCTGCTGGTGGCCCCGGGTTCGGATCCCGGGCGCGCACCAACTCACCGCTTCTCCGGCCATGCTGAGGCCGCGTCCCACATACGGCAACTAGAAGGCTGTGCAACTATGACATACAACTATATACTGGGGGCTTTGGGGGAAAAAAAAAAAAAAAGAAATGAGAGAGAAGCAATAAAAATGAGCATTCCACTGTGATCTGTCCATTTTGCATATTTTGTGGTGGAAACAGAACAGCAGAGGAAGAAGTGGGTCTTCTTCAAAGCAGCATTCTAACTAGTGTATGACAGCCAATTACTGAATCTAGCTGGGACTTTCACACTTTTTACTTCAAATGAGAATGAAGAGGAAGCAGCATTCCTATCCACAGATAACTTCTTTGATGAGAATATTTAAGCATTAAAACTGGAAGAATAGAATTATAATGGAATTACACAAATCTCTGTACCTGCCTTTACTGAAACCATTTGATCTAGGTGTTACTAAGTATTCAGACAGTGCCAATATATTTTAAACCACATAACTTTAAAAAATAAAATCTAAAAGTCACTGGTTGGATATATTAAATATTTGAAAAGTACCTGGGTGAATATCAGTAAGACACCATTTACACTGAAGCAGAGATAAAATAATGAAATAATAGCTTCACCAAAAATCTACTTAGGAAGATCTTTTTTAAAGAAAATAATTGATCATCACCTTACAGTAGAAGTTAAAACCCTCAGAACAATAGCCAAGAGAATACAAATGGTGGATAAGTAGTAGGACATGAGAAAATGAGAGGAAGAGAAAGAGAACAGAAGGAGGTGTAGTGAAGGAAAAGGGAGAGAAGAGAGCCCAGGACGTGTTCTGAAGCTGTGGATAAAAGGCATGGTAAAAAGTCCTCACAGTGGGATGGCCAAAGGACTTTAAAGAACAGGATCTATCAATAACTCATGAGGGTTGTAGTAATCTTCTGTGTGAACACCACCACTTCCCCCCTCTCCTCTTACCATATCTCTAGTAAAAGTGGCAAACGGCAAATGCCTGTGAGTGAGGACTTTTCGCCAGTATTAAAGAAAAGACTGAATTTTACATCTAGATTTTCCATCACAAAAGTCAGGCATCACAAGAAGGAGAAAAAAAATCAATTAATGAATAAAAATTTGCAGAAGCCAGATTCTGATATAAAGTTTACCATAAAAACACAATTCCCTCTTCACTCCACTGCCCCACACATACTTCGGTTGCTATTAAAAACAATCATACAAGAAAACAAAATACGGGAAGATACTATTGAATATCAAATGGTAAAATATTTTAATATTGCTCTGAAGGGCTGAGAGGCTCCAGAAGTCAGCTGGGTTACCCTGTCTGAGACCTGACCCAGGCAGATATAATTTTAACTCTTTCTATGCTGTTGACTTAGTTAAAGGCTCTGGCTCCAAGCATCTAGGGCCGTGCCTAGATGCCTACCAAAGCCTTATTAAGTAAGGAGGAGTCTAGAATGGGCAAAATCTTGTCTGACAATATGTTTAGATCTTTTTGTGTGTGTGTGAGGAAGATTAGCCCCAAGCTAACATCCGTTGCCAATCCTCCCCTCCTTGCTGAGGAAGATTGGCCCTGGGCCAACATCCGTGCCCATCTTCCTCTACTTTACACGTAGAACACCTGCCACAGCATGGCCTGATGAGCGGTGCACAGGTCCGCACCCGGGAGCCCAACCCGGTAAGCCTGGGCTACCAAAGCCGAGCGCGCAAACCCAACCACTACGCCACTGGGCTGGCCCCAAAAGGTTTAACTCTTGATTGAAGACTGAAATGATTTCTTGAATGAGATGACATATGTGGACCATAATACACCACACACAACCCTGACCCTGAATTCGAGAGAAGTATTGATAAAGACTGGTAAGGATACAGATACGTGTGTCTGTAGACATAGACATCAACAGAAAATTAACTTCCTCAGGTGGTCATTCATTCCATATTTATCGAGTTATATGCACCAAACACTGAATCAAGTTTACGAAGTTACACATTTCAAAAAACTTTATTTTAAATGGATGACAATCTAAAGAAAACTTAGTATTAGTGTCACCTTCATTTTATAAATGAATCTTTAAGTTACCTGCTCAAAATTGGAGTGGTAAAACTTAAACTCAAATCTATCTCTCTCTGACCACAAAATCTTTCACCTTTTTCATTATTCCATGTTTTCCATTCTCCATGCATACGATAGGCTATACGTGTTCAATCTTTTCGATAATCAGATTTGTTTCTCGAGTCAATTTGTGATGCATATCTGTAACCTATAATCTACATTAATCTATAAAATGGTCCCCAGCAGAAAAAGGCAACTGATGTTTTGATGTTTTAAGAGGCAGCATAATAAGTGAAAAAAATGTGGCCTTTAGAGCTAGCCAGTCCTGGATTTGTGTTCACATTCTGCTGCTTCATAGTTGAGTGTTCCCATTGGCTGTGTCGCTGGACTTCTCTGGGCCCCAGTTTACCTCTTAAGCAAATGGGGCTTAAAATGCTCACTCTTCATTGTGAACAGACACATGTGGTTATGCCACAATTTGTTACCAACATTTTGATGGAGGTGTTTTGATGGAAGACATTTTAATTCAGCTTAAATGAACAAAGCCAATAAAAAAATCTAACAGAGCATGTAGAGGTTTTTTGCCCTTGAAGAGTATTCAATTCTGTCCACTAGCATGACTTGGTGGGACCTTTAACTTCCACTGGCTCCCTAGACAGTAAACTTTGCTTTTTTGCCTGCACGACCTTCCTTCCTGCAGAGAAGGAAGGTGTACAGTTCTTCCTTCTCTGCACCCCCTCTCCTGCCTGGATTTAGTACCTGTCTGGCTAAACCTGCTGTGTCAGCCAAATGCCTTCTGCTACCCTCGACTCTCAGGGTCTCATTCTTCCCATTCTCCCATAGGATATAATTGGTGAGCCAACCCTGGCTATGTCGTCTGGTACTTGAAGCTGAATTACAGCTGCTTGCACTTTATTCTTCACAAACAAACATTGCAAAAGGATTGAAATTCAAAAGTTCATCCCATTTTCTAATTCATTTCCAAAATTAAACTCCTATGTTCTTTAATAAATGGCCAAAAACTCGAATTCATTGATACTTCTATGTATAAAAACTAAAAACAAAAAAATCAGTTTGGAAATGAAAAACACTTATTTGTCAGTCAGTTGGCGAATTTCCCCCCAGGAATATTCATTCTATATTCCCTTGTTTTAATAGTTACTACTTATCGGATGGAAAAAGCTTTAACTAACAAGCAAATTTCTTGTGTTGTCTCTAATCGTTGGTTAATACTTTTTCTCCAATGAACCATATTAGAAATGTTATTTTATTTATAGTGGCATTTAGATATTCCCGATTACTTCAATGTCTGACATAAATTTTTTTTAGTCTAATATAGCATCAAACATCTGGATGAAAGCTTAACATTTAAGTAATTTAGCTTCATATTTTCAATTATCCTCATGTTTGACATCTTATGAGCAAACATCCAGATGTGTCACTAAAGATTTCACTTTTTAACCAGATGTTTTAGTGTCTACTAGATATTTTTCAAATGAAAAAAGAGATTTTTTTTTACTTTTCTTAATAAACAACATTTTTCCAGCCTTTTAGGTTCCAATTGCTCTATTCTATACTCAACAGAAAATCCAATGTTCTTGAAGATGGTTTTAAAATAGAATTTATTCAGACTTTTTTTTTTTGAGGGAGATTGGCCCTGTGCTAACATCTGTTGCCAATCTTCCTCTTTTTATCTTTTTTTTTCCTCCCCAAAGCTCCAGTACATAGTTGTGTATCATGTAGTAGCTCTTCTATACGGGACGCCACCTCAGCATGGCTTGATGAGCAGTGAGTAGGTCCATGCCCCGGACCCATGACCCCCAGGCCGCTGACGTGGAATGCCACTGGGCTGGCTCCTTGAAGATGGTTTTAACAAAAGAAAAAAGAAAAAAACTTTGTCCTCTTCTCACTGTATCTTTTCTTTTCCAACTATGACAATGATTCTTACCAACTGACGTAGTAGTAAATCCCCTCTGTTGTGTGCCCCAATGAAATTGACTTGAAAAGATGGCTGCTACATAAAAGTTTAGGCTATTTCATTTCAGAACACATTTCTTCACAATGTTCAAGATTCAAATCAAATATTTGTTGGACTTCTACTCAGTTCAAGGTTCTGTGACAAAATGGAGGAACTTCTAGAATTATGTGGCACCTTTTCTCTCCATCACTGAATTTAAAACACAGCCATATGTTTAACTGACAATCAAAGATTGTCTTAGGAACATGATCCTTTGGTTGCAAAAACCAAAACAAATTCAGATTGACCAAAAAATAAGAATTTATTGGAAAGATTTACTGAAATGTCAAGAAAACTCATAGCAGAAATTTCAGCTGTGTCTAGTGAGAACTGGAAACTTTCTGTCTCACTCTCCTTTCAGATCTTTCTTCTCTCTCTGGAGGTACAGGATTCCTCTTGACTTGTGTGTCTCTTGTCACATCTGCTCCAATCTCAATTTTTCAGAATGACTCTTCCTGAGTCTCTAAACTACCCTCCCATAATCTACTTATATTGGAAGCCTTCATTCATCTTTCTGTCTGCTGTATCCATTTATTTCTGTATGATATTGCAATCTAATGAATAGATCCAATTCACTTTCTCATGAAAGATTATCTGAAAGGCTCAGTGCATGCTATGGGTTAATTGCCCTCTCTGTCAGGTTACAATCCTGGGGCAATTGGTCTTATGTGGTACAAATGTGGTAGGCTTCCAAAAATATGTGAAGTGGAAGAAATTTCTAAGAAAGAGGCATGATTGGACAGTGAATAATAGATAGGGTTTCTCCCCCCACCCAGATGCAAATGCCCAAACTATTTTGATCCAGAATAACAAACTTAAAGGCAACCAAATAGCCCCAACTCCCCCTTTTACAAATAGGAAAAAGGAACTGCAAGAGGAAATAACTACAAATCAACTTTATTACTACTTTTGCTTAATATGTCTTACTTAAAGATTAAATAAAATGTCAAATATATTAAATATAATATATTAAAGATTGTGAATTTAATTATATCACTCTATTCCTAGTTTTCTGACTGTTTTTCAATATTTGATTTTGGAAAGATAGTCGTTAATTTTATCCAATGCAAAGAGCTAGTCCACACAATTAATCACAATTAATCCAGTTCTCACTAACACCTAATATTCCCTAAATTCTGTACTATTTTCAGACATAATCGGTGCCTTAGGTCAAGATAAAGAAAATATTAGCCCATGAGGCCAAGAGTGTGGCCTCACCTCTGTCCTGCTTGTGTGTAGCCTTGAGCCAGTCAATTACTTCTCTAAGTTTTAGTTGGCTCATCTGTCCAAGTTAATGTTTAATGGCTTATTTCAGCTGCATTGAAATAACTCCCATCAAATCAGCTCCTCTGAAATGGTGAAGACAAAATATGATATATGCGTTGTATGTATTCAATAATATATTTGCAAGTGTGTCTCAAATGATTCCCTAACACATAATCACCCTAGGCTAGTCACTTAGTAGATGATATCTATTGAAGAGTAGTCATCGTTAGCCCCATTGGAAAACCAGGAAACTGAGACTCAGAGAGGTCTAGTAATATGTCCCAGAAAAACATTCATCTATGAAGTGATAAAATATGAACTTAAATGCAGATTTGGCTGACTCCAAAGATTGCAATTTTTCACCTGCCATGCTGCCTCTTAAAAAGTCTTAAGCATGTCTTATCTGCCTTATTCCATACTGAAACAAGAACTATTCTAGTATCAAGTATGAGACAAAAAATTATCTACTTGCTAGATTGTGAGTGAAAATAACCCTAGAGAATCAACCAAAACAATGTTGTTCGTAAATGTTGATTAGATTTCTTTCTATGGGTTTATATGCGAAATCTCCCTTGTGCCAAAGGAACCACATTTTATCTCCATTAAATATCTTTTTTTATTTATAAGATTTTAAGTAAAAGAGTAGAGCAAAATAATTTCAAGCATAAAATAAAGTTCTCTTCAGTTGGTCAAATTGAAAAAGTAATAATCAAGGTACATACTCAGAGTCACTCTATCTAATCATTTTGATTTGGAGTTTCAGCCATAAATGAATGATTAGATGATGAATTGCTCTGTGCATCCTGATGTTCATTCCTAAAAAATAACTGCTTAAAAAGAGAGAAAGAGAGATAGAAAAGCCACTTATATTAAAATAATCAGAGGGTGGCTATTTCTGATCTGAGAAATTATAAATAGTGTTAGCGTTGCCAAACAAGAGTCGAAGAGAAAGAACTTTGAAGGCTTAGGACAATATGCGTTTCTTTTAATTTACTTATGACAAGACTAAAAGTTCTTGTTCTTCATTCAGCTAATGTTAGAAAACTGGTGTTGACTCCTTATGTTTACATGTTTACAATCTATATGGAAAGCTTCTCAACATAATCCAAAGTGGGTAAGAAGTAGCAAGCAATCTTTCCATTATGAGTGTTGAGACTATAATCTTTTCTCAACAGTGTCTATGAGAGGATTTGGTACATATAAATGTATAGAAAAATCACTCATGCCCAGTTAACTTCCAACAAGCCTGAACAGGCGTGGTAGATATGCCTTGCTGAATAGAACTAAATGATGCTTAACTCAAGGCAGGCTGAGACTCAGAAAACCTGTATGGTGATTGAAGAAAAGTCATGGTTCTATGCTGGAAATCAGTGCCAAGGGTGAAGGAAGACCAAGACCTGAAATTTTAGAACGAATAATGATTTAGGAAGTTGGGATCACTGCAGTATAAGCAGGAGGTATGAGGCACTGAAACAAACAGTTCAGAACAAAGAGTGTAAATGGAAAGGTGAGAGTACAGTTTTCCTTTAACATCAGACCAAGTGTGTAATACTTGTGGGATGGGAATAGCTTACAGAAATACTACAGGAAAAGACAAATTGTGAGAAGTCAACATTTATTTACCAAACATATGCACATTACAAATGTTGAGAAAGAGATAAAATCCCACTTCATTGCTCACGTGTCCTTTAAGCTGCCAGGTATGAGGAGTCAGTATTTTCTGATCACTATTAGTAGCCCCTGGCTCTTAGTACTTTCCAGCAGCTCTGCAAAGTTAGTGTTGTTATTCCCTTTTCTGAAATAGGAAGCTAGGCTCAGAAAATAGTCAATTTAATGAAGAAACTCAAATTAAGGGCTATATGCATGAAATGTTTTAATTTGTCCCAATGTATACCACTAATTGTTTTATTTCACTCTTCTGCCATCACTGAATAAATAAAACTTCACCCTGAGTTCACAAAGTTAAAACTTTTTCAATTATTACAAGAATTGTTGCTTCTTAAGGCTCACTGTCGTTCACTTACAAACTCCAATCTCTTTTCCCATTCGAAATTCTCAGAGATGACTAGCCTTGTAGCTCTAGCAGCTTGGTGTGCAGGGGAGGAGGATCTGCTTTTTTGCATCTCCCCTCTTCCTCCTCATACTCTGTCGCCCTGGTGAAGAGAGGACAGCTAGATCCTTACTTCATGGATTGTGGCACTGGCAAACTACTCTCCCTTTCTGTAATAACATTGATTGTCTCTTGGGTGCATGAGCTTGTGTTTATCATCCTCTTTGTGCACAGTCCATTAGCAAGGAAGATTCAGTTTGCACTCAACCTCTCCTTGTGCACACCTCAGCCTCTTATTGCTAGTTTCATGCAGTAAGAGATGCCATGGACATCAGCAAAACAGCTCAAGCCTCAAACCCAATTCCTTTCTATAATATACGAGGACTACACCACACAATGGGAGCACAAGTTGCCCACCCCAACTCTCACACCTTGCCTCCCAGCCCCACCTTTTCTCCACACTCCAGAATCAGGCACTCTGATGGTCTAGTGGTTCAGAACATTTCAGTAAGACACTAAATGGAGTCAGGAACTTGTCATATTTCCATTCTAGGACACTAATTCCAAGAACCACTGGAAAGAAGGGACACAGTAGGAGAAACAACATGCAAAAATTAAATACTTGTTTTCTTAGAATGATCGCTTTCAATTGACTTTTTTCAAAGCATATTTTAATATGTGAAAAACAATAATTTACATATAAAAATCACATTGACGTATATGAGATCAGTGTGGGCTGGAGGCAGGGTCCTTGATTGTAGGAAGTGGGATTTATGTAGACCCTTGAAAGATAGGGTGGTATATAGATAGCGAGAAAAAAGGAAAAAGGAATTGGTGACTAGGGTTTAGATATAGCAGGGAAGATACTAGAGGGGTAAGTGCCTACTATGAATCTATTAGGGAAAAAATAGACAACTGTAACCAGAGAGTCTCTTGGAAATTATTTTTAAGTCCTAGTCCTTATTAAAAACAGACTGGAAAGATTAAAATAAATAGTACTTTTCAGAAAGTTGTTCCCATTGATTTCCATTAAAGACTTACAAACTGTCAGGCATTTAAATATAGCATTTGACCTGATCAAGGACAATTGTCTGCTATTACATCTGAAGAGTTAATTAAAAAATAAAATTGAACTATTTGCATGTTCGTATTTTAATGACACGCTATTGGTTAGAATTAACTTTATAATGTAGTTTCCATGAATTATTTATTTCTAGGATCTTTTTTTCCATGACTTTTAAAATCAAAGTACGACAAAAGTCAACGTGAACATAATTTCAGCTGATATGATACGGTGGTTTGGTTTAAGTAGAACATATAAAAAACTAAATGAAAATTTTATTCTGGTAGTTGCACTGTTTTGATAAAGGTTTCCTAGCATTGAAGATCAGGGGAAGAGAAGTCACTATCACCACCAATGAGAACCAGATTTCCTAAATGTCATGGCTGACAATATTCCTCACCTCAATTATTGACCACAAACCTTTCTAGTCTCAAGCCAAAAACCTTGGAATCACCTTTGACTTCTTTCTTTCTCTCATACCCCACATCTGATCCATCTGCAAATCCTCTCAGATCTACCTTCAAAATATATCCAGTATCTTATCACCATGGACCAAGCTATCATCACTCCATGTAGGGATTATTGCAGTAAACTTTTAATTAAGCCCCTTGCTTCCATCTTTGTCTTCTAGCATTCTTCCTCAATACAGCCATCAGAGTTATATTTTTACCTCTTAAATCAAATCACATCTTTCTTCTGCTCAAAATCCTCCAATGGCTTCCCATCTCACACAGAGTGAAGACTGAGACCTTCACATGTTTCTGTGTTATCTGCTCCAGCTCCCACCACGCTCTTCCCTGCCCCAATGTATCTTGGACTTTATCTCCTCCAGCTCTCCAGCCCAGACACTGCTCCAGCTGCATTAGCCTCTCCAGCAAACTGCCACCTCAGGTATTGTGCACCATCTGTTCCCTCTGTCTGGAATATTCTCCTCCCAAGTATTTATTCAGCTCACGTCCTCAAAGTTACTGCTCAGATGTCATCTATTAAGTAAGGCTTTCCCTGATCACTGTACCAAAACGGGTTTCTCCCTCCCCTGACACTCCTCATCATCCTTACCCTGTGTGGTAGATTGCATTGTTGTCCCTAGTTCTTTACTCCCTCCCTTAGTAGAATAATACGTCTAGGCCTTGGCCATATGATGTTGCAATGCAACCCACTGTGGACTGAGTATATCCCTCACATCCCCAATGATCGTGGGCTTGCCCATGTGGCTTGATTGGGCCAATAGACTGTGGGCCAAGGCCAGAGTGTAGCAGTTCCTTGCTGAGGCCTTAAGAAGCAGCAAGAATTTCCAATCCCCCTCTTGTGTTCCTATCATTCTCCATGAGGAGAACATACTCCGGGAGGCCACTAATACAAGGAGGATGAAACAGAGTTGGGGCAGATTTGAACCTGGAAATCAACTGGAAGTGACTCATTACAGCCAACTACAGCCTGTGAGCAGAGAAATCAATGTTTGTTATTGTAAGCCACTGAAATTTGAGGATACTATGAAGCCTTATCATAGCACCAATAGCTGACTATTTACTCTGGTTCATTTTTTCCAAAACATGTCACAATCTGTGACATGCCACATATAGTTACCTCTTTTTAATTTTCTTTCTCCATTATTGGTTTATTGCTTTATTGGCAACATTTATAACAGCACCTAGGACATAATTGGCACTAAATGAATATTTGCCTAATGAATGAATGATTGAATGGATGGATGTAGAACAAGAATGTACCCTTTTCAAGGACACCAGGGGAATTTCAACAAGCCTACCACTTTGAGACTCTGAAAACAACCATTGCACATGCAAGATTTTTTAAGTACCAAATAATATGAACTGTGGGCATTCTAACAGTGTCTCTGAGCTTTCTCCCACCCTGATGGCCAGCCATCCAGAGGAAGTCCAATAACCCTGCTTCAAAGACACTGCAGTCTAGAGAATGAACCCTTGGCACCATTTTTTTTTTTCTATTACTAACCAATGTAACCAAATGACAGTCCCATGCAATCTTTGAAAGTCACCTAGATGGAGGGGTGAGAGTGCAGTGAGGCTCTGGGGTGGAGTGGGGGTAAGGTTAGTGTAGGGTCAGATAAGACAAGGGCTGGGGATATGATGCAGGGAAACAAACAAAAAAGAGGTGGTATTATTTTAGTATCATAGTTTAAACACGGGGACAATTATCACTTAAATTAATATTATTCTCTTATATTTGTCACAATACAGGAACATTAGGTATCATTACTCTATTTTGCAGATGAGGACTCTGATGGTCGGAGAGGTTAAGTAAACTGGCCAAGGGGATACAGCTAATAGATTGCAGAGTCTGAATTTAAGCCCAGCTCTGCCTGATACCTTATTTTATGATGATTTTACTAATCCATGCTGCCACTCTGCTGACATCCTTCAGAATGCACTCCCTTCTGTGTCTGTCTGGCTTTCCCCAATGAATATGCTTGTGATGTCTATGTCCTATGCTTTCTTATTCAGGACTCTCTGCACCTCAACTCTAATTACTCAGCCAATATCCAGCTGGATTATCCCCAGAGCATCTGTGGAGAGGGAGGAATTTAAGTTATCCCTGCTATTTTTTGATGTTTGTATACCACGTTCCTGCAGATTGGACATCCCAGCTTCTTGTGGAACACATGGGCCCCACCAGATGCTCTTAGCCTTGTATTCACTCACAGATTATTTTACTGGCACTCTGTTATTTCCCTGATTTACCAAGGAAACCTAGATCCATTTTGGCTTAACCTTGCCATGTGCCATGCACACTTACTATCTTTGCTTGGTTTCTTTGAAGGTGTTTTATGTAGTGAAATGTCTTTTTACCAAGATCTGTAGGATTGGGGTGACAGAACATTTACAAAAAAATGCTACGGGCAAAGGTAGACCAGGGAGTGGGAGTAATTCGCCCCAAATGCTGGCAATAGGGTATGCATTGTCTGTAGAGAATTTAAAAAATAATAATAATGCTGACAAAGCCTGCTTTTTTTTTTATCACTTTGCTTAATCAATTGTAAACCATGCCAAAGATAAAATATTCCTTCTGGAAAAAAATCATTTATTGGTCTAAATTCTAAACATTTCTTGCAGTCACTGTTGAGTTTTGATATTACATATGTATGTGTCAAAGAGAAAATTTTTACTACCTATTTTTTGTATTCTACATAAGAGTTAATTTAAGAACTCCCAGTGATACAGTCAGCCCCTGACAAGGGGCTCAGCTATAGGAGTTGATTTTTAGAGTAAGCTCCTAAAGATTTGGACACATTTGAGCTTACTCTGAGCACAGCTCACTCAGGGTGTAGTTCGTGTCTCCAAGAACTGTAGTGCTGCGTACTCTTGTGTTTAAACAGTAGAGTCAAAATAAACTTCATAGCCCAGGAACTGTAAAGAGGAAGAAATAGAACTTAAGTGACTTTCATTCTGTCATTCTCATGACCATTTTAAATTTCTATTTCTGTTTAAAATGTAAAACAGTAAAGCAGAATGCAAAATGTAATATTTTTGTTTGGTAAGTGGAAACTTTAATTCTGCATGCAATATTTTCCTTGAATATTATCTTTAAATATACTCTTTTTTTTAGTTTTTAGTTGTTTTAAAATCATATAATGAATCAAAAAATTATCTTTACTGGAAACTGAATGATTATTACTAAAAATAATATTGTTGTGTAGAAGATAAAGGTTGTTAAAAAATAACCCTCTGAAGCTGTCAAATATGTCAGATATATCCCCGGCTAAGAGTGCAATCCTTACCAAGACAGCTTTTCTCATATAATTGTCTGGCCTGGTCTGTGCTTCTCCTTTTCTGTGCCACCAGTTTTCTCTGGCTCATTCATTCTACATCCCTTCTACCACAAAGAGCCGAACCTTGTTCTGTGTGAAGACAATTTCTCATCTAGGTGTTCTGAACAAGCAGAGGGAAAAACCCCCAAGATGTGTTCATAAATCCAACAAGTACCATTGCTATGGCAAGTTGGAAGATAAAAAGCAAAAAGCCCAAAGAGATTGTTGGACTAAATGCCTGTTAGTGATTACCGTTATTTCATCCATAACATCTTTACAAATGTTAATTGAGCCATAACATCCCAGTGAAGGGAGTAGAAATAATTATTATCTGTTTCACGCAGCAAAGTGATTCTTTAAGGTCACAGACACGGTCCTGTCCCTTCCATGTTCATCATCAAACCCCTTTGGTAGCATGAGCGTTGGAAAGAACGTGATGTGAGGGCCACATGCTAAGGCCAAAACTAAGATGCAAACCCAGACTCTGCTCTTACTTGCTCAATGAATCTAAGTCTTTATTTGTTTGCTGATTTCAATATTTTTAATTTTTAAAATAGAAATAGCTGTTTAATTCACAGACCGATTGAAGGGATTAATTGTAAAAGATAAAAAATGCCCACCATGTGATATATGAACCCGGCAAATATTACTTTACTTTAAAAGTGCCTTAAAAATTTCCTCTTTGGAGGGTTTTTTCTCATATGGATACATCTGAAGATAAGAATGGAAGGAAATAAGATTTTTAATCCATACTTGGAAATTTATGAGGTTACCAAATATGTCGCGTTTTCGCTTCATTAATTTAGCCTGGCATAGTTCTTCTGTGTTTGTTCAGTGAGAACAGACACATACCTAGGAAGTTGTTCACCAAGGACTGAATTTATTTGTGAGAACTACATTCATGCACACAAAAAAAGAAAAAAACAAGCCTCAACTGCCATGTTCACATCAATCCATCTCCATAGGGTGGCAGAATTTTATGATGGTACACAAAGATTTAGACAGATATGCTCATGATTCATTTGTTGGAAATTAATTAACCGTGACTCCAAACACAAGTCTCAGTGTGTTGTTCCCGGCTGGAGAGGATGCTGCCATTAGCATTTAAAGAGGCCCTGTTCTCCATACAACATCCTAAACCAGCAATGCTCAACCTAGACTCATTTATTGGAAATACCTGCTAGGCTTATAAAACTTTTGAGAGCTGGGTCAAACCTCAGGCCTACAGAAATTAGAATCTCTATGCCTTGAATCCAAAAGCTACATCTATAGTTTTCTAAAATGACACAGGTTTTAATCATCTTTTCCTAATCAGATATATATGGATGATAATGGGTTACACCACACAGTCTTGTTCCAGTTTTAACTGCATATACGTATTGCTTTACTTTAAATATAGTTTGAGGCAACTTTAAAGAAAAAATGGAAAAAAGAAAACATGCAAAAGTGGAATACAGGGTCAAGGAGAGGGAGAAAGTTCAAATAAACATGCAGGTCAATGTTAAATCAAACATTTTCAGAGTTTCCTGGAAGCTAAAGCAAAAAGGTTAATAAAAATTTCCCGAAACTGAATTAAATAAATATTATCTACATTAGAATCACAGCAAGTTTCATATGTGTGTATGTGTAACTGAAAAGCTAATTCTAAATTTTAAAATGGAAAGGAAAAGACTCAAGGATATCCAAGATACTCCTAAAGACCAGTAAGTCAGAAGGACTTGCTCCCTTGGATATCAAGAATTAAGACAGTGTAGTTTTGGAAAAAAATACAGTGCCCTAAAAATGGGCCCATGAATTTATGTTCATTTGGTTTTTTACAAATGTGGCATTATGGGACAGTGGGGGGAAGTTTTGATGTGAAGCAATACAGTTACTAGAAATAAAGCATAATATAGGAGACTATTTTCATAACCTTGAGATAGAGAAATATTTTTTCAACAGAAAATAAATAGAATACAATCATCTTAAATCTTGATCAATGGACCATATTAAAATTATGATTTTCTTGTCATCAAAAGAAACTATTTAAAGATGAAAAGCCAAGGGAAAAGTAGAACACAATATTTGTCATATACAACTAACAAATAACTTGTACACTCAAAACCTAAAAAGAAAAGTGCAATCCAGATGAAAAGTAGGGAAGAAATTTGAATATGGACTTCAGAAAAGAGAATGTCCAAATGGCCAATAAACATGTGTAAAGATGATCAATCTCATTAACCATCAGGGAAATGCAAATTAAAACTACATGCCCACCAAAAAGACTAAAATTAAAAGGTCTGATAGTATTAAATTTGCCAAGGATGTAGAACAAAAGGAAATCTAACACATTGATAGTGGAAATGCATATTGATAAATAACTTTGAAAAACTATTTGCATTGTCTCATAACATCGAGGGTATGTGTACCAAAATCCAATCATTCTTCTCCTAAATATACTCCTACAGAGACATACACATGTGTGATCCACGAGAAGTGTAGATAAATGTTCATGGCAGCATTACTTGAAGTAACAGAAATTAGTAAAAATCTATATCTCTATCAACATTAAAATGGATAAAATATTGCAGTATAACTAAATAATGAAGGGATTGACAAACTTTTTCTGTAAAGGGTTAAATACTATGTATCTTCAGCTTTATGAATCATCTAATCTCTGTTGCAAGAGTCAATTCTGCCATTTTAGCACAAAAGCAGCCATAAATAATATGTAAATGAAAAACATGACTATGTTCCAGTAAAACTTGATTTACAAAAACAAGTAGTGGGCTGGAATTGAACCACAGGCCATAGTTTGCCTATATATGTATGTGTGTGTGTGTGTGTGTGTGTGTATATATATACATATATATGTATATATATATATGTATATATATGTATATATATATATATACACACACATATATATAGATATATATCTATATATATAAATACAAATATGTTTTTTTTTTTTTTGCTGAGGAAGATTCGCCCTGAGCTAACATCTGTTGCCAATCGGCCTCTTTTTGCTTGAGGAAGATTCACCTTGAGCTAACATCTGTGCCAATCTTCCCCTATTTTGTATGTGGGCCGCTGCCACAATGTGGCCACCAACAAGTGGTGTAGGTCCCCGCCCGGGAACCAAACCCAGGCCACCAAAGCAGAGCATGCTGAAATTAACCACTAGGCCATGGGGCCAGCCCCTGCCCTGATATATTTTTACAGCAGTGAAAGCAAATTGTAGCTACACATAAAACCAGAAGGGGCATGAAAGTAACTACACATAAAAACAGAAGGGGCATGAAAGCAATGTTTGTCATCTGATTTGGTTGATATTTAACCTGCTGTTTATATGATAACTTGCTAATTTGTATACTTATTGTATGTACTCCTATATTTGTATTATACTTAACATTTTTAAACTTCGCATAAATTCTTGCTTTAAATTCCCTTCCTCCCCTTCTGGTCTGAGCACATAACTTTGATAGGTAGTCTTTTACTTTTGTAACTAAAAGACTTAGCTACTCTTAAAATGTGCATGAGTAAATGAGCTGAAGCCACAAATTGGCACTCTGAGTTTCTGCTCTCAAACAAGGTAGAGGAAACTAGAAGCTTGTCTTTTTATCATAACAGAGAGAAAAAATCTTTCCATGAATGAAAAAGAGTAGATCTAGACTCAGTGCCTAAAGAGGGGCTAGAACAGAGCCCTCACCCGTGAAAAAGTGGGGAGAAAGGTCATTGTAGCATATCTGGGCTGCTTCTTGTCAACCTACACAACTAAGGTAGGGAGTGATAACGGAGAAAATCTGATAACCAGGACCACACCCAAGCACCCCAAGGAGCAGTGAGCGAGCTATGATACCACTGAGGATGGAAGCCCGAAGTGCTGCTCTAAAACCTGATTTTGGAATATGTCTGGAATCATTAAACCACCAGACAGAGAGAGAGGAGAGCACAAAGGGAGTAAGAAAGGAAAGAATTGCTTCTCATAGGGAACAGGCAAACTGAGATTCCAGTCACCGGGATAAAGTTAGGCTAAGTAAGACAGCCAACTAATTCAAAAAGTCAGGAAATTAATTTAACTGACAAAAAAATTTCAGGAAAAGTAATTATATATTTAAAAATCCTCAAAAGTTAGAAAAATCAATAATATTACTTTAAAAAACAATAAACTTAAAAACAAAAATCACAGATTTGATTCAACACAAGAGAAATCAAAGAGTCCCATCCATTCATCAAGTATTTATTAAGCATCTACTATCAGACATTGTTCTAGGTGCTAGAAATATAACCATGAATAAAACAGAGACGTCTACTACTACTGACTTGTAGTGAAAGAGAAAGTCAAGAGTGAAGAGAGGAAAAGAAGGAGGGAAGGAAATTAAGAACAAACATTTCACATAGTAGGAAGAGCTATGAAGAGAAATAAAGACAAAAAAAGAGATAAGAGAGATGAAGGAGGGGATCATTACATAAAGGGATAAGAAAAGGTCTCTCTGAGATGGTGACATGAGAAATGACCCGAATAAAGGAAAAAAGCCATCTAAATAGAAATATGGAAAAGAAAAACATAACCAAAACCAAAATCCTCAAAGGATGATGTAAAACCTAGAATATATATATAGTGATTTGGAGTACAGTGCAAAACAGTATACAGAAAGCTAAAAAGATGAAAAATATGAAATGGAAGTTAAAAAACAGAAAGACAGATTAAGAGACTCTGACATATGACTAATAAGAATTCCAGAAGTAGATGATGAAGGGAATGACAGAAAATCAATATTCAAAATGGGGTTTTGACTGAGAGTTTTCCGAAATTTACAAGAATCATGGGGCTCAGATTGAAAGAACATGCTGAGTATTAAAGAAAATAAATTAAATAAATCTAAAATAAACACATAGTAATACAACTGCAGAACATCAACGAGACCAAAAAAAAAACCTACAAAAACAAAAATTCTTTAATGTTCCATAGAGAAAAGACAGATAACTTACCAGTGAATGATGATTGTAATGTATTCTCCTCAAGACAAGCAGATGTTATGTCGTCAACAACAAATACCAGAAGAAAATGGAACAATTGAATCAAAGTGCTTAGAGAGAATAACTGTGAACATAGAATTCTCTATCAAGGTGAACAATCATTCAAATATAAGGCCAAAATGAAAGCACTTTCAGATATAACATATTAAGTAAGTTTACACCTACAGATTTTTTACCAGAAGAATGAGTATCAAATGAAAATTAGAAATAAGCAAATTTAATCTAGAGGATTGGATTGGTAACAGAGAGGGAGACAGAAACTCTACTAAAAATAACACTTCTGAACAAAAGAGGGAATTAAAAGCATCAGCAAGGAAAATAGCTTTATAAATCACCGAATAGATTTTTTAAATAATCAAATAGAGTTTATAGAAATTTAAAATATCACCTGTGATATCAAAAGCCTAGTAGATATATTAAATAGCAACCTATATGTAATTGAACAAATAACTTGTTAACTGTGAAAAGATCTGTATAAATTTCCAAAACATAGAATTCAGAAAAAAAGTGAAAGTAAAATTGAGATAAATGGAAGAAAAAGTGAAAAAGTCTAATGTATATTTACTTAGATTTCCAAAAGAGAACATAGAGAGAAAGAAAGCATAGGAATTTAGAGAGAGTAGGACCAACATAATTATCTAACAACTAGGAATTTTTGAGAAATTATGAAGGAAATGATTCTTAAGATTCAGGAAATCTAACTTATTCTAAATATTATAAAGAAAGAAAATTTTACATCCAAAGACATTTCAATGAAACTGTAGAATGTCAAAGACAAATTATGTTTTTAAAAAGCTAGAAATATAAGAAACAATAATTAAAGAAACAGTGGACTTACAAAGAGCAACAAAGAATATCAGGAAACAATGGAAGAAATATCTTCAAAGTGATAGGAAAAAATAACTGTTACCTTAGAATGGTATGACTAGTGTAACAACCTTTTATGAATGAGGGAAAAATAATGACTTATTCAGAAAAAAAGTAAAACCAAGCCCGCCCTCATCCCCCCCCAAAAAAACCCTCCAAATAAATAAAGTACAAACTAGGGTTTACCACTAATAGGCAATTGCTGTAAGTGTCTGCTATGGACTGAATTGTGTTCCCACAAAATTCATATACTGAATCCTGAATCCCTAATGTAACTGTAATGCTAGCCCCATTACACATATGAGGACTTCAAAGATGTAACTTGCCCAAAGCAACGTGACTGGTCCACGAGAAGCCAGGAGTGTCAGCAGAGAAATCTCTGAATCCCAAGTCCACAGTATTAACCCCTACATTACACTGAGAGTAAAAATGAAAGCAAACACAGAAAATAATGAAGAACATGTCAAAACACAAGAAAAGGTGGCAAAGAGAATTTCAAATTGATCAATAATCACAATAAATAAAAATAGAATAAGATAATCAGTTAAACATGACTGTCGGAGACTGACTTAAGCAAGATTGTGACAGGAAGTATCCCCACAAACACGTTAAAAAAAAATACTAGAGACTGTCTAAAATAACTTTATAGGAGCTCTAGAACATGATCAAAGGTCTACAGCAACCAAACAAATGTCCAATCAAGAAAAAGCCATACACAATGGTAGGAAATTCCATGGTCTTTTTACTCAACCTTGCCCCATGTGCAACACAGTATGTCATAGCATGGTCTGAAGGAAGCAGCAGCCCAATTCCCAAGTTACTCTCTTAGCCAGAAGGAATACAGCAGATCTTATTTGTAATGTTCTAACCTGTCTAGGGACTGCCCGACGGACTGGCCTGTTACACGTGGCTCAAAGCTCAGGTGGAGAAAAGTGGCATAGCTCAGATCTCAGGCTAGGAAAAGCTATAAAAAGCAGCAGTGAGCATTAGTTGTGAAAGCTGCCAGGGATTACAGACCTACAGACCCTGGGATAAAAGATTACAGGTGGAGAAATACAATAGATCATCTGAGGCCCCTCTGAGAAGTTGGAATAAAACTCTTTGGGAAATTAAAATATTTAAAAGCAGCTGTGTATATGAAGGTATTGAAAAAAGTACAGGCAAAACACATGGTCAGAATACGCCCTGATAATTAGTGAAGGTCTTCCCCAGTACGGAGCCAGTCTGTAGACAGGAATAGGTGATTTTTTCCCAAATGCTCAATTTTCAACAACAACAACATCAATTTTAAGGCATACAAAGAAATAGGAAAACATGGCCCACTAACGTGAAGACAATAAAGTGGCAAAACCATCTCTGAAGAAACACATGCATCAGACATACTAGACAGAGTTAAAATAAATTTCTTAAATATATTCTAAAGTTAAAGGAAAAAATAGACAAGGAAATCAAGAAAATTATACGTGAAAAATATGAGACTATCAACATAGATAGAATTAATTTTGGAGCTAAAAAATACAATAACTGAATTGAAGTATTCACTAGAGGGGTTCAACAGAAGACTCAAGTGGATAGAAAAAAGTGGATAGAAAAAAGAATCTGCAAACTTGAAGAAGGACATTTGAAATTATCAAATCTGAGGGGTAAAATGAAAGAAAATTGAATGAAGAAAATTTAACAGAGACTAAGGAACTTTGGAACACTAGAGTATCCTAAGGAACTCTATGGGGAACCATCTAGTAGATGAAACGTATACATTATGGGAGTATTGGAAGAAAAAGAGAGAAAAAGGGATAGAGAGATTAATTGAAGAACTAATGAGTGAAAACTTCCCAAATTTGATTAAATATTTGAATCTACAAATCCAAGAAGTACAACCAACCCAAGTAGGATAAATCTAAGGAGACCAACACAGAAACATATTATAATCAAATTGTTAAAACAGAGAGTCTTGAAAGCAGCAAAAGAAAAGTCACTCATCACATACAAGGGATCCTTAATAAAATTATGGGTAGATGTCAGGGCAGAAATTTTGCTGGCCAGAAATCAGGGAAGTAGTATATTAAACTGATAGTTCTATACACGGCAAAACTGTCCTTCAAAAATGAGAAAGAAATTAAAACATTCCCAGATAAAAGATCAAGAGCTGAAGGAGATTATTGTGAATAGACCATCCCTAAGAAATGTTAAAGGGAATCCATCAAGTTGAAATGAAAATATGCTAGACAGTAACTCAAAGCCATGTGAGGATATAAAGATCTTTTGTAAAAGTCAATATATGGGCAAATACAAAACTAGTATTATTGTAATTTTGGTTGATAGCTCCACTTTTTATTTTCCACAGTATTTAGAAGACAAATGCATAAAAATTATTATAAACTTATGTTATTGAGTATACAATATCTAAAGATGTAATTCGTGACATCAATAATTTAAAATGAAGGAGTAGGGTTGGAACTGTATAGGAGTGGAGATTTTGTATGAGATTGAATTTAAGTTGGTATCAATATAAAATAAATTGTTATAACTTTAAGATGTTATATGCAATCCCCATGGTAACCAAAAAGAAAATATTGCTAGAATATTTGTAAAAGGAGATAAAAAAGAATCAAAACAAGACACTACAAAAAATCAACTAAACATAATGCAAGGCAGTAATGGAGGAAATGCTAGATACACAAACATTTAAGACATACAGAAAACAAATAACAAAATGTCAAAAGTAATTCCTGCTCTGTAAATATTATTTCAAGTTTATATGGGTTAAACTCACTGATCAAAGGACATCGATTAGGAGAATGGGTAATAAAACATTATGCAACCGTATTCTGTGTACTATAGAATCACTTTAGATCTAAGTACATGCATATTTTGAAAGTGAAAGAATAGAAAAAGACGTTCCATGGAAATAGTAACCAAAAGAGAGCAGAGGTAGATATACTAATAGACTTTAAGTAAAAAACTGTTACTGGAGATAAAATAGGACATTATATATTAATGAAATGGTCAATTTACCAAGAAACTATAATAGCTATAAACATATATGCACCAAATATCAGTGCTCCAAAATATATAAAGCAAACATTGACATAATTGAAGGGAAAAATAGACAGCACTACAATAATAGCAGGAGACTTCAACACTCCAGTTTCAATAATGGATAGAACAACCAGGCAGAAGATCAATAAAGAAATAGAGAACGTCAATAACATTATAGATCAATTGTAACTAACAGACATATATAGAACTCTCAACCCAACAACAAAATGCATATTTTTCTCAAGTGCACATGAAACATTCCCCAGGATAGACACTATGATAGGCCACAAAAAGTCTCAACAAATTTGAAAAGATTGAAATCATACAAGTATCTTTTATAATTGTATTAGATTGAAACAGAAAATCAATAGCTAAAGGAAAATTCAAAAATTCACAAATATGTGGAAATTAAACAACATCATCTTTACCAATGTGTCAAAGAAGAAATTATAATAAAAATTAGAAAATATCTCCAGAAAAATTAAAAACACTATATACCAAAATTAGTGGAATGCAGTGAAAGTAGTGCTAAGAGGGAAATTTATAGCTGTAAACACGGTCATTAAAAGAAAAAAAAAGGTCTCAAATCAGCAACATAACTTTACACTTTAAGAGCTAGAAAAATAAGAATGAAGTAAACCCAAATCCAGCAGAAGGAAGGAAATAATAATAATCTTTATTATAATAAAGATTAGAGCAGAGATAAATAACATAGGGAAGAGAAAAACAATAGAAAAGTCAACAAAACCAGTAGTTGGTTCTTCACAAAGTTCAACAAAATTGAAAAATATTTATCTAGATAGACTAAGAAAAAAGAGATAAAAATCAAATAACTAAAATCAAGCTAAATCATTTCTACCAATTTCACAGAAACAAAAAGGATTATAAGAGTACTGTGGACATTTGTACACCAAAAAGTTGGATAACCTAGATGAAATGGACAAACTCCTAGAAATACATGGCCTACTAAGACTCAATCATGAAGAAATAAAAAATCTGAATAGACCTATAACTAGAAAGCAGATTGAAGTGAGAATCAAAAACCTCTCAACAAAGAAAAGCCCTGGACTAGATAGCTTCAGTGATAAATTCTACCAAATATTTAATGAAGAATTAATACCAATCCTTCTCAAACTTCCAAAAATACTGAAGAGAGAATATTTCCTAACAGATGCAATGAGGACAGCATGACTCTGACACCAAAACCAGACCAAAACACTACAAGAAAAAAAAGCTAAAGACTAATATTCCTTATGAATACAGTAACGTGCCACATAATGATGTTTCCATCAATGATGGACTGCATATGTGATGGTGGTCCCCTAAGATTAGTACTATATAGCCTAGGTGTGTAGTAGTCTATACCATCTAGGTTCATGTAAGTATACTCTATGATGTTTGCACAACAACAAAATCACCTAATGAGGCATTTCTCAGAAGACATCCCCATCATTAAGTGATGCATGGCTATTGATACAAAAATCCCCAACAAAATACTACTAAACCAAATGCATCAGCATATTAAAAGGAAACTACACCATGACCCAGTGGAATTTATTCCTGAAATGTAAGGATGGTTCAAAATATTAAAATCAATCAATGTAATACACCACATTAACAGCTGAAACAATAAAAACCATGATCATCACAACTGATTCAGAAAAAAATTTTGAAAAATTCAACACCTTGCATCATAACAACACTCAACAATCTCAGAATAGAAGAAAATGCTTCAACATAATAAAGGCCATATATGAAAAACCCACAACATCATACTGAATGACTGAAACATTTCCTCTATGATCAGAAATGAGACAAGGATGCTTGCTTTGCTACTTTTATTCAACATAGTACTAGATGTGCTGGCCAGAGAAAGTAGGCAAAAAAAGAGGTAAAAGTCATCCAGTTCGGAAAGGAAGAAAAAAAGAATTATCTCTGTTCAAAGATGGCATGATCTTATTGTGTATAAAACCCTAAAATTCAACACACACACACACACAAATTATTAGAACTAATGAATGATTAGCTGCATTTCCATACACTAAAATGAACAATCCAAACAGGAAATTAAGAAAACAAATCCGTATACAATATCATCAGAAAGAATAAAATACTTGGAAATAAACCTAACTACAGAGAAAAAAGATTGTAAAATGAAAACTACAAAACATTGCTGAAAGAAATTAAAAAGGCTTAAATAAATAGACATATTGCATTCATGGATTGCAGACTTAATATAGTTAAGTTGTTAAACCTCAAAGAGGTTTATAGATTTAATGTAATCCCTATCAAAATCCCAATGATGTCTTTTGCAGAAAAAGAAAAATCCATTAAAAATTCATATGGAATCTCTCTCTGAATAGGCAAAATGATCTCAAAAAAGAAGAACAGTTAGAGTTCTCACATCTTCTGATTTCAAAATTTACTACAAAGCTACAGTAATCAACAATGTGTTACTGGCATAAAGACTGACATATAGATCAATGGAATAAAATAGGGAGCCCAGAAATTAACCCTTACATATGGTTAAATGTTTTTTGACAAGGATGCCAAGACAACTAAGTAGAGAAAAGACTTCCTGACAAATAGTGTCAGTAAAATTGGATATTCACAAACAAAAACAATGAACTTGGACCCTAACCTTATACCATATAAAAAAAATAGATAAAAATAGACAAAACTTCTAAATGAAAGAGCTAAAACTATAAAACTCAGAATAAAACTAGGGAAAATCTATGACCTTGTATGTGGAATAATTTCTTGGATATGACACCAAAAGCACAAGCAACAGAAGAAAAAATAGAAAAAAACTAAACTACATCAAAATCAAAAACATTTCTGAGAGACTACAGACCAAGATGGTGACACAGGAGGTGTTGAACTTCCCTCCTCCCACAGATGCACTGAATGCACAGCTACACATGGAGCTATTTCCTCTGAGAGAAATTAAGAAAGCAGCTGAGTGTCTCCTACACATCAGGTGACTGAAAAAATACCCACATTAAAATGGGTAGGAAAGGCTGGAACATACACCACACACATGCCACAGCACCATTAAATCAAGAGAGAATCCCCAACTACTAGCTTCTCTCTGATGAGCAAAGTGTTTGGACTGAACATCTAGTGCCCCAACTTCTAATATGCCCACCCAAGGGGTGAGCCCCCAAAACTCCTAGCTCTGAAACTCAACGGGTTCATATTCATGAGACTCAAAGGACTACAGCAAACAAAGAAGCAGTTTCCAATGGGTGCAATAGGACTTGCCACAGTTATCCCCCACGGCTCAGAGCAGAGGGAGCAGCAAAAATGCCTATCTTCCAATTGTTCCCTGGAAGCTGTTTGCATAATTCCCAAGCTGCTCCTCAAGGTCCAGCTTCTAATTAACATGCATCTAGGTGCTTACTGTGATCATCCCTGGAGCCCAAAAGAGCTGGTAGGCACTTTTCCCTCCTTCTTCTTCCAGCTCACTCCCATAAAACTAAGTCACCAGTATCTACCTGGAAGGAGTTTGTCTACACATCCAGTATCTCAACTTTTAAGGCTGCTTTCTGAGCGATGGGCCCCCAAATCACCTACCTCTGATAGCCAGCAGCAATTGCATTCACAAAATCCACAGGATAATAGCAAAGAAAGAAGGAGTTTCAAAAGGGTGAAGGAGTACTCCTTATGACTATACACCTGGGCTCAGCACAGAGAGAGCAAACAAAAATGCCCATCTCCCAGTTTCTCCTTGCAAGAGGTTTGAATGCATATTTTCACCACTGCTGCCTGCTGGTCCAGCTTCTGATCAGTCTGCATCTAGGTGCTGACTGCAATCCTTCTTGCTGGGAGATGTAAACTGTGACATCAAAAACATAAAATGTGAATGGGGTGTGAAAATGCAGAGCTTTTGCATGCATTCTAAGGTAAGTTATTATCAGCTTAAAGTAAACTGTTATAACTATAAGATGTTTTACGTAAGCATCATGGTAACCACAAAGCAAAAACCTATAGTAGATACACAAAAGATAAAGAGAAAAGAATCAAAGCATACAACTATAAAAAAGCATCAAATCACAGGAAGAGAGTAAGAGAGGAGGAAAGGAAGAAAGGAACTACAAAACAGCCAGAAGGCAATTAACAAAATGACAATAGTGAGTCTGTAACTACCAATACTTTAAATGTAAATGGACTAAATTTTCCAATAAAAATACATAGAGTGTCTGGATGGGGGGGAAAAAAAAAAAGACCCATCTATATGCTGTCCATAAGAGATTCACTTCAGCTTTAAGGATATACATAGGCTCAAACGGAAGGGATGGAAAAAAATATTCCATGAAAGAGGAAATTGAAAGAAAGCAGGGGTAGCTATACTTGTATCAGACAAAATAGGCTTTAACAAGCCAAAAATGGTAACAAGAGACAAAGAAGTTCATTGTATAGCAATAAAGGGGTAAAGAGGATATAACAATTGTAAGTGTTTATGCACCCAACATCAGAGCATCTAAATATGTAAAGCAAATGTTAACAGATCTGAAGGGAGAAATATACAACAATATGATAATAATAGGGGATACTCTACTTTGAACAATGGATAAATCATACAGAGAGAAAAATCAGTATGGAAATATTAGACTTAAACTACATGTTAGACTAGATGGACCTAACAGCACATACAGACATTCCATCTAACAGCAGCAGAATACACAACTTCTCAAGCATACATCTTTTCCTACCACCATGGTATGAAACTAAAAATCAATTACAAGTAGAAAACTGGAAAATTTGCAAATATATGGAGATTAAACATCATCCTGAACAGCTATTGGGTCAAAGAAAAATATCAAAAGAAAAAATAAAAAAATATCTTGAGAGAAATCAAAATGGAAACACAACATACCAAAACTTATGGGACACAGCAAAAGTAGTTTGAAGAGGGAAGTTCATAGTGATAAATGCCTACATTGAGAAAGAAAGATCTCAAATAAAGTTATAACCTGACTTTATACCTCAAGAAACTAGACAAAGAAGAACAAACTAAGCCCAATGTTAGTAGAAGGAAGGAAATAACAAATGTCAGACTGGAAATAAATAAAATAGAAACTAAAAAGACAACAGAAAAAATAAATGAAAAGAAGAACTGGATTTTTTGAAAAGATAAAATTGACAAATCTGTGGCTAGATGAATTAAGAAAAAAATGAGAAGACTCAAATAAACCAGAAATGAAAGAGGAGACATTACAATTGATAACACAGAAACATTAAGGATCATAAGAGATTACCATGAACAATTATACATGAACAAATTAGATAATCTAGAAGAAGAGGATAAATTCTAAGAAACATAACAACCTATCAAGACTGAACCATGGAGAAATAGAAAATCTGAACAGGACAATTACCAACAAGAAGATTGAATCAGTAATCAAAAATCTCCCAACAAAGGAAAGTCTAGGACCATATGGCTTCACTGGTGAATTCTGCCAAATATTTTAAGAAAAATTAATACCAATCCTTCTAAAACTCTGCCACAGAATGGAAGAGGAGGAAATACTTCCAAATTCATTTTATAAGGCCAGCATCATCCTGATAACAAAGCCAGGCAAGGACACTACAAGTAAAGAAAATTACAGGCTAATATCCCTGATGAACATAGATGCAAAAATCCTCAACAAAATATTAGCAAACTGAATTCAACAATACATTAAAAGGATCATACACCATGATCAGTGGAATTTATTCCTGGGATGCAAGAATGCTTCAACATATGCAAATCAATAAATGTGATACACTATACTAGCAGCATGAAGAATAAGAATCATATGATCATCTGAATAGAAGCAGAAAAAGTATTTGACAAAATTCAACATCCTTTCATAATAAAAACTCTCAACAGATTGGACATAGAAGGAACATACCTCAACATAATAAAGGCCATATATGACAGGTCCACAGCTAACATCACACTCAAAGGGGAAATCCTCAAAATTTTTTCTCTAAGATCAGGAAGAAGACAAGGATGCTCACTTGCGCCACTTTTATTAACATACTACTGAAAGTCCTAGCTAGAGTAATTAGTCAAGAAAAAGAAATAAAGTACATTCAAATTGGAAAGGAAGAAGTAAAATTGTCTCTGTTCACAGATGACATAATCTTATATATAGAAAACTCTAAAGACTCCATCAAAAAACTGTTAGAACTACTCAACAAATTCAGTAAAGTTTCAGGATACAAAATCAATACACAAAATTAGTTGCTTTTCTGTACACGAACAACAGATTAATTGAAAGAGAAATTAAGAAAATCCTATTTACAATAGCATCAAAAAGAATACAAGACTTCGAAATAAATTTAACCAAGAAAATGAAAGACTTGTACACTGAAAACTGGAAAACATTGATTCAAGAAACTGAAGAATACACAAATAAATAGAAAGATTCCATATTCATAAGTTGGAAGAATTAATATTACAAAAATGACCTTACTATCCAAAAAGGCAACCCTTGTTGGTAGAAAAGTAAACTGGTACAGCCACTATGGAAAACTGTATGGAGGTTCCTCAAAAAATTAAAAATAGAACTACCATATGATCCAGCAATCCCACATCTGGGAATATATCCAAAAGAACAAAAATCACTGTCTCAAAAAGGTGTCTATACTTCCGTGTTCACTGTAGCATTATTCACAATAGCCAAGGAATGGAAACTAAGTGTTTGTCAGCAGATGAGTTGATAAAAAAAACATGATACATATATATACAGTTGAATATTATTCAGCCTTAAAAAAAAGAAGAAAATCCTGCCGTTCGTAACAATATGGATACACCTAGAGGGCATTATGCTTTGTGAAATAAGCCAGACAGAGAATCATGAATACTGCATTGTATCACTTATATGTGGAATCTAAAAAAAAAAGGGTCAAACTCATAGAAAAAGACAGTAGAAAGGCAGTTTCTAGGAGCTGGAGTCTGGGGGAAATAGAGAAAAGCCTGTAAAAGGATACAAACTTTCATTTACAAGATGAATGAGGTCTGAGGATCTGATGTGTAATATGGTGACTCCAGTTGGTAATACTGTATGGTATAATTTAAATTTGCTAAGAGAGTAGAACTTAAGTGTTCTCACCAAAAGAAAGAAATTAATTTTTGAGATGAGAGATGCGTTAACTAACTTGATGTGGAAATTCTTTCACGATATATATGTATATCAAATCACCATATTGACACTTTAAATATACCACAATTTTGTCAATTATACTTCAATAAAGCTGAAAAAAAAATAAAAACATTTGTGCATCAAAGGATACTATCAAGAGAGTGAAAAAAAAACCCATAGAATGGTACATAATATTTGCAAATCATATATCTCATAAAGGATTAATATGCAGAATATGTAAAGACCTCCTACAATTCAACAACAACAAAAAAACAAACAACCTGATTAAAAACTGAGCAATAGACTTGAATAGACATTTCTCTAAAGATAATATACAGCTGATCAATAAGTACATGGAAAGAAGCAACATCACTAATCATTGGTGATATGGAAATTAAAACCACAATAAGATAGCACTGACACACTTTAGGATGGCTATTACCAAAAAATGCTATCAAGGAGGTGAAGAAATGGGAAATTTCATGCATTTATGATTGGAAACCTTATGAAGCTGCTGTGCAAAACAGCAGGGTTGTTCCTCAAAATATGCAACACAGCTTTATCATATGACCCAGCAATACATCCAAAATAATTGAAAGGACTTGAACTGATGTTTGTTCATCACTTTTCATTGCAGCAATACTCACAATAGCCAAAAGGCAGGAGGAACCCAAATGTCCACTGATGAATGAATGGTTAAACAAAATGTGGTATAGACATAAAATGGAAAATTAGCCTTAAAAAGGAATGAAATTCTGACACATGCTATAGAATGGATGAATCTTCAAGACATTATGCTAAATAAAATAAGCTGGCACAAAAGGAAAATATTGTATGATTTCGCTTGTATGAGATATCTGGTATATTCAAATTCATAGAGACAGAAAATAGAATGGTGGTAGCCAGGGGTGGTGGGAATGAGGAATTGGGAACTATTGGATAATGAGTACAGAGTTTCAGTTTGGGAAGACAAAAAAGTTTTGGCGATGGATAGTGGTGATAGTTGCACAGCAATGTGCATGTACTTAATGCTTCTCAACTATACACTTAAAAATGGTTAAAATGATAAATTTTGTGATGTATATTTTACCACAATAAAAAAGTGACTGTCATAATTAAAAAAAAATCACCTACATTTATTCAAAAGAGTTAGTTATAACATGAGAACACGTGAATGTTGAAAGGAAAATGATAAAATATCATACACTTGGTTATAAACTACAACTGGTGAGCCGATCACTAAGATAATTTTCTTCCCCTGCTAGACAAACAGCTGCACTTCATTTTACAGACTGCTTTGCAATTAGGTTAGATCATGATTGAGCTCTGACAAATGCAAGGTGGGTAGATGTGCCATATGGCTACAACCCACACTGGCCTATAAAGTATAGTCAATTACAATCCCCTTGCTCTTACCTATTTCTAGCTAGACACTCATGCCCAGGATGATGCTTTTGAAGACATATGATGTCGAAGACATAAGAATCCTTTTCAGTTTGAGTACCTGCAATGCTACGGAAGGCAGACCAAGAATCGCCTGAGTCTATGGCTCTAGGGAGAAAGGTCAGGTAACCAAATATTGGTAGTGTGTGGGTTGTTATTTCCAGGGCTAACAATAAATTAGAAGAAAGCGAGAAGAAATTGGTTTGGAAGCAAAAATGAAAGTGAATGAAAAGTGAGGGTCAGAAAAGCTTTTTCTGGACCTAAGTGCAAGGAAATAATATTGAAAAAGCATTTGAGCTATAGTCACAAAGATTCAGCCCTACAGAAAAGATCCGATTACAAGTGTGTCCTTCCCATCCAAGCCCGATGGCCTCAAGGTAGTTGCCATTAAATTGAGAGATAAGTAAGAACGTGTATAAATGAGAATTTTGTCTAGAAAAAAATTGTAGTTACTGAAACATGGAAGCAAATAGATTAAACATCTACTAAGTTTTTTGTTGTTTTTGTCTCTTTTAGTTTTTTTTTTAGAGCTATGTTGCATACATTTTATTGTTTATTAAAACAAACTTGGAAAGTTGTCAAAAATAATTTTCTTTGGCCTCATTCCAACAGAATCTAATTTGCTAAGTCTAAAGTGGGCCTCAAGCATCCAATCTTTTATACTTTCTCATTTTAAATAATTTTACTTACAGAAAAGTTGTAAAAAAGTACAGAGAATTCCATATACACTTCACTCAGATGTTAATATTTTACAATAACATTCACTTTATTATTCTCTAAGTCTTACATTCTTTCTCTCTCTCTATTCTTTTACCAAATTATTCAAAAATAAACTGAAGACATGACACTCCTATACTCCTGAGGATTTGAATGTATGTTTCCTAACAACAAGGATATTATGTTATATAACCAGTTATTACCAAATTCAGGAAATTAATATTTACAAAATATTAGAATCTAATTTGTTATTCTTATTAAAATTCTGTCACTTGTCCTACTAAAATTTTTCATAGAAAAGAAAAATCTGGTCCAGGATCCAGTTGCATTTAGTCGTGTGTCTTTATTCTCCTTTAATCTGGATCCGTTTCTCAGTCTATTGTCCATAGCCTTCATATTTTAAGAGTTCAGGCCATTTATTTTGTAGGAAATGTCCCAATTTCTGTTTGTATAATATTTCCTCATGTTTATATATATCTTATGTATTTTTGGTAAAAATAACATAAAAGTGATGCTTTGTCCTTCATGGTACCTCACATCAGGAGGCACATCTTATCTTCTGCACCGTTACTTGTAATGTTCCTTCGATTACTTTGGTTAAGGTTGTGTCTGCCAGATTTCTTCACTGTAAATTGAATGTTTTTCGCCTTTAATTAATAAATATATTATGGAATAACAATTGGAGATAGGTAAATATTCTGCTTCTCATTAAACTTTCATCCACTAGTTTTAGCATTCCTTGATGATTCTTGCCATAAATAGTTATTACTGTAGTGGTTCTCAAATGATGATTTCCTAATTTCATCATCACTTCTACACTTATTAGTTTGCATTATATGCTAAGGAAAAACCTTTCCCTTCTCCCTCATTTATTTATGTATGTGTTTCCCCCATTTATTTATGTATGTGTTTATTTATATCCATATGCACTCAAGCATCCCTATTTGATTCTGATTTATAATCCATTAGTAATGTATTTATTTCAATGTTTGAATTGGGCCAGATTTGGTAAGCATTCCTTCAGGTTTGCTTCTATGTCCTTTTACATGTCCCACTATTCTTTTTTTTTTTTTTGAGGAAGATTGGCCCTGAGCTAACATCTGTTGCCAGTCTTCTTCCTTTTTTCCTTTTTTCTCCCCAAAGCCCCAATAGATAGTTGTATGCCACCGTTGTACACCCTTCTAGTTGCTCTATGTGTGACGCAGCCTTAGCATGGCTTCACTAGTGGTGCGTAGGTCTGCACCCAGGATCAGAACTGGCGAACCCCGGGCTGCTGAAGCAGAGCACACAACCTTAACCGCTATGCCACTGGTCTGGCCCCGATGTCCCACTACTCTTTGAGTACAAGCCTATTTTCTGGCACAAGATGTTCCAGGCTCATGCTATACTTTTCTTGCCCCAGTTGTGTCTAAAATTCATTTTTTAGTGACCCCCAGAGGCCCAAGAGTTAGGAATTGTGACAATCTACATTTTGGAGGAGGCCAGCTATAGAGGGACATCAAGGATAACCCAGGGATTGCTGGGCTCAAGGTGATGGGCATTACCTGGGGAGAGGAAGAAACTAGTTAGGTATCAAGCTTTTATGGGCAGATTTCGTTCTTTTTAATGAAGAATGGTATTTAGAAAGCAAGATCTAGCCTCTAGGTATGCTAATTGTTACTAGAGTAGCATTGCTTCTGGAGAAGGCACTGAGGCCTCTAATAACCTAGAGTCCTGGGCTCTTGCTAAATTGATAGATGAAAATTTTATATATTGTGTGTTTTTTTGTTTTTTTGTTTTTATGCATTTTCTCATTGTTAGCGAGGGTGAATACCTTTTTATATGTTTAAGAGAAATTTTCCAATTTTTGTGAATTGTACTCATTATTTTGCTTATTTCTCAATCAGATTTTATTCATCTATTTTCCTTCTTTAATGAAAAAGATTCTTTTCTTTTACTTATATATAGCCATACTTATCAGTCTTTCTTTTACTATGAACAGATTTTTAACCATAGTTGGAAAACTTTGCACCCAATTTACAAGTGAAATCACTCATTTTTTTCCAAGTGCTTGCATGGTTTATGAAAATTTAATTTCTCTTTTTGTTTTTTTTAGTTCCCTGTTCTATTTATTCAAAATATAACCAGCTGTCCCAGCACCATTTCTTAGTACGTTCTTCTTGGCAACAGTGTTTTGAGACATCAATTTTTATTATAGACTAAAATTTCATATATATGAGCTTTCTATTCTATTCCACTGGTCAGTTTATCTAGTCATAAGACAGTGCCATACTGATTTAATTAGTAAAGCTTTATAGTATATTTTGTAGTATGTCTGATAGGCTAGTTCCTCCTTGTAGCTTTCTTTTTTAGTATTTTCCTGCTCTTTTGCATGTTTGCTTTCCATATGAATTTTATTATCAACATTTATAACTCCATAAACAAACATGTTAGAATTCTTACTTGGATTACATTACATGTCTCATTTACCTTAGGAAGAATTAACATCTTTACGATATTGAGTCATCCTATACAAGAACTTTTCATTAGTTCATATTTACTTATCTTTCAGGAATGTTTTGAATTTTTTTTTTGCATATCAGTGTTGCCCATTTCTTATTAAGTTTATTCCTAACATTTTTTATTCTTTCTTGCTATGGAAAATGCAGTTTTGTCCAACGTATCTTCCAACTAGTTATTCTTTGTGTATAGGAAAGTTATTGATTTTTGTGTATCAATTTTATATCTTTTTATCTTTTCTATTTTATATCTTTTATCTTTTTTAGTTATTTTTATCATTGATTCTAAAGAGTTTGCCAGATAAAGTTTCAGAATATATACAGGGTTCAAGATGTTGAGATGAGATGATGAGATTTTGCTATTTTTTAATTGATTTTCAGGAGTTATTTATACTATATTTTCTTATATATGTATAGTTTAGATATATTTTCCCATCTCTTTTTACTTTTTTTAATGTAGTGTTTTGATAAGCAGGGATTTTTAATTATAATGTAATCAAATTTATCAATCTTTTTATTCATGATTAATATTTTTGCATTTAAGAAATATTTCACTACCATGAATTTGCCAAAATATTTTCCATATTTACTTCAAAAGTTTAAACCTTTGCCTTTCACATGTCTTTATTTTGTGTATGATGTAGTGTAGATATTCATTTACTTTTTTTTCTCCTGTATTGGAAACAATTGTCCTTGCTCCAATTATCAACTAGTCCATCCATTTCCCAATGATCTGCAATGCCACCTCTCTGGTGTATTGAATTTTTATACATGCATCTGTATCTAGATTCACCATAACTTCTCAGTTGACTATCCTTTCACCAATTCTTTACCATGACTTCATCATAACCTTTGTCATTTGGTTGTATATGTTCTCCTTACTTTATTCTTTTCCATCATAGGTTCTTGGCTCTCCTGCAAGTTTCATCAATACTATCTATGACCAAATGTTTAAGGCAGTGGTTTTTAAAGTGTGTTCCCAGAACCAGCAGCTTCAATATCATCTGGAAAACTTGCTAGTAATACAAATTTTCAGGCCTCATCACAGATCTAACAAATTAGAAACTCTGCAGTAGACTCAGAAATCTGTGATTTAACAAATCCTACAGGTGATTCTGATGAAAGCTCAATTTTGAAAGTCACCTATTTAAGCTAATCCATCCTGATCAGCAACTAAGTCTTAAACCCCTGACCCCTGATCACTTAAGGTGATTCACTGCCTGTGATGCTGAGCTGGCAGAATAGAGCTGGAGCCAAGTCACACTTCAGTTGTATCCTGGCCACTGATCAAGCCAGGAGAGGAACTGCTACTTTCCTAACCATGAGGTACATTTCCTAAGGTCACAAATTAGGATTTCTCTATTGGAGTCTGAAGTCTGAGGTACACTGCCCCAGAATGTGGGGGGCACAAGGGGAACTGTACACCTGATACCATTTAATCTTTGTGTTTTCCCAAACATCACTGCTTCAGCACATCTAATGTGTGTCTGGCTTATCACTTGCTTTGGTTTATAAGACATTCCCTTTTACCTTGTTTACTTTATTTTTGCATATTTGTTTTACATAAATTATCTGTTTCTGTTGTATACTCTACGGAAATTAATTTATTTTTATTGGCTTCCCTGCTAGACTCATTTATCAGTTCTAATTTTCTGCCTATAGTTTTTGAGGTTTTTTTCATATAGCTAATCATATCATCAGTGAGTAATAAAAATTTTATTTTTTCCTCCATATTCCTTATACATTTCTGTCACGTTTTCTTCTTTTACTGCACAGGCTAAGGCACTGAAGATAAATACTTCTAATGTGCTTCACTAAAAACAATAACATTTGCTGTAGGCTTTAGATATACACACTTTATGAGGTTAAGGAAGTACTTCTATATTTCTAAGTTATTAAGTCCATGAATAATCTTAAATCTCATCAGATCATTTTCCTGTATCTTAAATATTTCTGTTTGAATTTATAATGTTAGAAAATAATTTCCAGAGATTTTCTAATACTGATCCATCCTTGCATTCCTGTGATAAAAGCAAATTTCTCATATGTTATTGTTTACAAACACAGCAGGATTTGTTTAGTTAACATTTTGATTATGATATTTTTCCTAAGTTTATAAGTGAGATCGTCTCATCTTTTCTTTTCTCATATTCTCCTTGTCTGTTTCTCTTTTCAAAGTTATATTATCTGCATAGAATGAGTTGGAGAGTGTTACCTATTTTCTTGATATCTGAAAGACTGTTTATGTGATTGAAATCAGGTGTTCTCCAAAGTTTGGTATGGCTCACTTGTCAAATCATGAGAGCCTACTGTTTAATTTGTGTAAAGATTTTAAACCAGTGATTTATTTTCTTTATTAATTTAATCATTTTTGATAGTCTTTTACTCATCAGCTAATTTAGTGACCCTATTTCTAATGTCTTAAAATGTTTGCTGCATAGATATTTCATACTGCACTTTTTGTGTGTGTGTCTGTGAGGAAGATCAGCCCTGAGCTAACATCCATGTCAATTCTCCTCTTTATTTTCTGAGGAACACCGGCCATGGGCTAACATCTGTGCCCATCTTCCTCCACTTTATATGGGACGCCGCCAGAGCATGGCCTGACAAGTAGTGCATCAGTGCGTGCCCAGGATCCAAACCCCAGGCCGCCAGGAGCGGAGCACGCACGCTTAACTGCTACACCACAGGGAGACCCCCATACTGCACTTTTGATGATTCCAGTACCTGGTGTCTTAGGGACCTAAATCTGCAGTTTGTTGCTTCTTCACACTCTCACTCCTGGCTTATTTTCCTTTATGTTTGGTAAAAATTGATTGTGAGCCTATACGTGGATGATCACATTTATTTTTCTGTTGCAGATCCACCCAGCATAGGTGTGGAGTAGTTAAGTTCTTCCTTTCTTTTTTTCCAGTTTTATTGAGAAATAATTGACATATATCACTGTATAAGTTTAAGGTGTACAGCGTGATAGTTTCATTACATATATTGTGAAATGATTACCAGAATAGTTTCAGCTCACATCCATCTTTTACTCATATAGATACAATAAAAAGAAAAAAGAAAAACGATGTTCTCCTTGTGATGAGAACTCTTAGGATTTACTCTCTTAACAACTTTCCTATATATCACACAGCAGTGTTAGCTGCAGTCATCATGTTGTACATTACAGCCCTAGTACTTATTTATCCTATAACTGGAAGTTTGTACCTTTTGACCACCTTCCTCCAATTCCCCTTTCTCCCTCCCCTTGCTTCTGCTAACCACAAATCTGCTCTCTTTTTCTATGGGTTCATTTTATTTTTCCTCCCACATATAAGTGAGATCATACAGTATTTGTCTTTCTCTGCCTGACTTATTTCACTTAGTATAAATGCCTTCAAGGTTCATCCATGTTGTTGCAAATGGTAGGATTTCCTTGTTATTTTTATGGCTAAATAATATTCCATTGTGTGTGTATATATATATATCTATATATATATAGATATATATATATACTATATATATCTATATATATATAGCCACAACTTCTTTATCCATTCATCCATCAGTGGACACTTAGGTTGTTTCCATGTCTTGGCTATTGTTGATAATGCTGTAATGAACATGGGAGTGCACATACATTTTCCAGTTAGTGTTTTCATTTCCTTTGGACATATTCCCAGAAGTGGAATTGCTGAATCATATGGTTGTTCTTTTTTTTTTTTTTTTGGTGAGGAAGATTAGCCCTGAGCTAACATTCAATGCCAATCCTCCTCTTTTTTGTTGAGAAAGATTGGCCCTGGGCTAACATCTGTGCCCATCTTCCTCTACTTTATATGGGGTGCTGCCACAGCATGGCTTGACAAGCGGTGCGTCAGTGTGTACCCAGGATCAGAAACTGCAAACCCTGGGCCGCGGAGGCAGAGCGCACACGCTTAACCACTATGCCATCCGGCTAGCCCCTGGTTGTTCTATTTTTAATTTTTTGCAGAACCTCTATACTGTTTTCCACAGTAACTGTACCACAGTTTCCACATTTCCACAGTAAATGTACAATCCTACGTATGCTTAATCTTAATCTGTAAATTCCTTAGGGCGTAAACTAGAGATGCCATTACCTAGAAAGGAAGTTGATTTATTTCTGCTAGGATCTGGGTTTGGTAGACAGGAGAGGAGAACCAGTTAATTCCCTTTAAGGGTCCTGGCTAAAATGCTCAGTGGACATTTTGTTTTTCCACATTATTTGAGAGCCCAACTCTTACGTCTTGGTTCCTGTAATGGTGTCACTATTGGCCCTCAGGACAGCCTCAGCTTTAGAATTAATTTAGTGCTCACTGCTCCCCACTTAGTTTCAGTTCAAGCATTTTTTAAAATAATAATTGGCAATATCTGTACCTGAGGCCCAGCAATGTACTTTAAAAGGATGTTTTATCAAGGATTCTGTTGTTTTCTTAACAGGAGAGCTCTTCAAAGTATCTAGGTAGGCACACTAATGGAAGTGAAAGTTCTTTTTAATTTTTTAATTGAAAAAATTGCTGTGAATATAGACTTTAATCTCCAAAGGGCATTTATGCTAATCAGACATAATGGGTAGCAGTATTGAAATATGTATGTAAATATATTTGTTATTTCTTATAGTAAGACACATATGTGCATAAAATATTTATTATTAGAGTCACCAATTATTGTCTAATTTGTGTTTCCAGCTTGACCTCTCCAGTGAGCATAACATTAACCCATCAATGACCTAATCAATATTTTCCCTTGGGTGTCTAGTAAACATCTCAATTTGAATGCAGTCAAAGAGAACACTAGTTACCCCCACTTTACATAAACTTTCTGTTCTTGGTCATCTCACTTGGTGGCAAAAACATTCACCTAGATCTCCTCCATGGAGAAGCCTTCAGCTCCTTCTCTTTCTGTAACTCCTCATTCCTGTCCATAGATCTAATCATTCATGCTGTAGTCAACTCACTTTAACTCGACTTACAAAGTAAATTTTCAATTTTTCAATGACTCTCCATTTCTGAGACTAAAAACTTAATCTTAGTCACCAATATCTCTCATCTGGAATGTAGCAGTAGCCTATAAATGAACTTTATTATTTCTTGGCTAGGTATTGAGGAAACCCACGTGATTGTTTCTACAGAGTGGGCTTGGAGGCTGGGAGTCTTGTTTGCTTGTTATTCATCCAAATATCTTGGAAACCGACAGTGGCGGATGAGTTTTTGTACTTTGACAGAAAGATGTGGCACATTGCTTCAAAATAATAAAAGGGTGGGGGAAATTTCCCAGGAGGAGACTAAAGGTATCTGGAATTGATGGAGGCTTTGAAATTGAAGTAGGATGAAAAATGGGAGCAAAAAGTTTTAGCCATTCCTTAAGGAATTTGTCTGTGATTGCACAGCTTGCCTTGTCTAGGTCCCAAACTTATGCATAGTCTATACTGTTTAAGTTTGGCAAAGTTTTTTAAGCACAGAATGGAAGAATGTACCCAGCAGAGGCCCAATAAATGCTGACAGGTGATTAGTGACATTAAAATGGCCTATATCAAGGACATTGTTTAGAGTACATTGAAAATAAATTCTGGAGAAAAATACACTACCTCTCTCACTTGGATGTGCCTAATCATGATAGGAGGATAATATTATTGAAGGCCGTGAATGCCAAATGACAGACAACATGCAAGAAGCACAAGTGGATTAAGGGAAAGCGTAGTGGCTTTGGATCCAAGAGACTCTGGGTCAAATCTTGACTCTGCCATTGATTAGCTCTATTGGCTTGAGAACGTATGCAACTTCTCTGAGTTTCAGCTATATCATCTGTCACATAAAAAACAGTAGTAATTTTAATACAGAACTGCCAACTTTGTTGTGAGTAATAAATGAGAAAGCAAGTAGAAGCACCTTCAACTTTGTCTGACATTGTTAGCACCTCATAAATGTGGGCTCTTTTCTCCTGTTTCTCTGAATGTGGTTTGTCTTTATGTGCACGTGTGTGTCCGTATAGGAATCTGAGGGCTGGTGTTTTTTCATTTAGAAGGCGGCAAGAAGGACTGTGTACCACAGGAAGATACTATTCTGTCGTTGTTGTTTAGAAAGGCACACTGCACGAGTTTTTATCTTTCAAACTTGATGCTTCCTGGTCTTTGTATTTTAATTTCTTCCAGGCTGTATGAATGGGAATTAGAATCCTAAATGTTCTGAATAGTTTTCTAATAGCAAACAAGGAAAAATGTCTTAGCAGTTACAAAAATATGTTTCTAAGTGTAATATCTAGCAAGTCACACCTTCTTTTTAAATTTCTAAGATTTATGGCACACATGCAATTAGCTTGAAAAGTAGAAGGGTCTCCTCACATGGGATCTTCTCAAGGAGTTTGACCTTGACACTCCATCCTCCTGATTAAATATCTGCTCTGAATAATGAGTCTTCTAAGAACCAAGCCTCCTGAAATGTGGGACACTAATATCGAACCATTCTTTTCTTCCTGTGTGGACCACCCTGAATCTCAAGGTGACTTTTCAGAATAACATAATTCATTTTTACTAAACATTTACTAGAAAGATGTGGATCCAAAGCTGTTGCCAGGTCTCAGCTTAGTCAGGAAGAGCTAGTCATTCTCGGTGCTCTGGCAGCCAAGCAGCTGTGCCTCATCCCCCTGTGGCTTCTTGCTCTGGGAGAGAAATGCTTTTCTGGGTGCACTCAACTCTTATTCCTCAAAGGAGCTCAGTGGCCGCTGAGTCCCAGGATGATCTGAAAGAGACCAAAGACTCATCCTATTCTAGTGGACTTTCAAAACCTAAATAAAACATCTAATGTTTTCATCAGGGGCTGGCTCAAATCTGAGAGAGAATAAAAAGAAAATGTAAACATGTAGAGTAAGAAGCTGTCTTAACCGCCAGACCTCATATATTCATTCATCTAATGAGCCTTTGCTATGTGACCTGTGCTATGCTGGAAACTGAAATAACAGAGGTAAAATCAAACGTATTCTGTCCTCATGATACTCAAATCAAATTGGGGGGTGGGGGTGGGAGGACTAGCTACCTACTTTATAGGTATTAACATTTGACTAAGTGTGGTGTGTATTTCACCAGGACTCAATTTCTAGTTCACAGTGACCACGCTCAGCCAATCAAACACACCTCCCTGGGACTCACATCATTGGCTGTGACCCTAAGAAACAGGAATGGAGGCAACAGCTTTGGGAGCCCAGAAGCAGAGGGTCATTGTTTTCAGTGGCAACACCAAGTCTCCAGGGCTGGGAGCTACAACATCGTTTGCTCAGCTGCAGCAGTGGCAATGTCCTCCCATGCTGGTTCTATAGTGTTTTTAAATTGGCCATGGTTCCTTTTTCCTGCCTTGCATCTAAGCCTGGATCTCTAGCATTTTCTACAGTTTTATGAACTACCTAATATCCTTTCAACAACTCATTTGCAGCTTAAACTATAGTCAATTTCTGTTATTGCTTTCTTTTATTTCTTTCTATTGAGAACTCTGTCTGATGAAAATACTGTGTGTGTGTGTGTGTGTGTGTGTACAGGTATACAACTCCACATAAAATATTAAAATTATAAAAATGCTAAAATGATGAGGATGTACTAGAATATAAACTTCATGAAAGTAAGACTTCATGGATTGATATTCAATAAATATTTGTAGAATGAATAAATGAATGAATGAACGAATCTTTGTTGTTTGAATATCTGGATGCATATAGTTTGCGTTAACCTTTTCAGCAACTGGTAGGTTTGGGCCCAAAGAAAAATTTGACATAAACTGTGTATTCCTATATTTTAAATAAATAAAATTCTTATATTTTAAATATTCTTATATTTTGTGGCTGTCTGCTCTAAAATCTCCCAGAAATATACAGGTACCTGACATTACTAAGTCTGACTTGCAGAATCATGCTGATACTTCATAAGACCTGAGTGAAATGCTAATCTCCACGACCAAGCCCACCCCAATCTTCTAAAGAATATTTTTCTTCTCTGTGTGGGGCAAATGCAAACCTCAAGGAAAAATCTTATAGAAGTTCCCTGCATTTCTGAGATGGAATGGTGTAGATTTAAATGTCAATTTTCAAGGGAGAAAGGAAGAGATTTCTGCTAAATAATTTGTCATGTCTTTAACGTTGCCTTTCCTTCCATGTTCCCTTACTCATATAACGGGGAGGTGCAAGAACATACAGCCTTGTGCGTCAATTCCTTTGCTTTGGTTTTGCACATATTATGCTCGGAAAGGGAGCTGAAGAGAAGCTAAGTTATGGCTGTGCAGCCTGCTTGCTCACAGCTCCACGCACCCACTGCAGCGTCACCTGCTACGCTCCTGCCCGCACATCCAAGCAGCAGGCGTTATGTGAGCCTTACTTACATCCCACCAGTGGAAAGGTGTCTACCAACCGGCTTGCCAGTCGCCAGCATCAGTAATCAGGACTGTATGCCGTTTCCGAATAGTAACAGTAGAACAAGCTGGCAAGTCTGCACTTTCAAGAAAAAGCCATAGTTTTCTTTAAAAAAAAAAAAAGCTAGCCTATTATTTCAGTTAAAGTAACAATTAATAGTAGTACAACCGGACATGTCTCATTTCTCTGACAATCAAACCCATTGTACAGACAGAAAGGCTGAGATTGACCTTTCCCTCTGATTGCCAATTACGTTGACACCAAGAAATGTACTTTTATTTATTTATTTTCACCTAAATTTGAATACATTTGAGAGAAGGCTCTTCAGTAGTGGAGAAATTCAGTCTGCAGAAATATTTATTCTGAAAAGGGTAATTTAAAACACACATACACACACACACTGCCTCATTCATTTCTCCCTGTAATTATATTTTTAGATGATTGCTTGTATGTTTTCTCACTTGAAAATGGAAATGAAAAGATTGATGACTTGAGTTGATTTAATTTGCCCAGGGAGAGGAAATCCCACCCCAGGCCTGTGATGGGGAGCTTGTTAACTCTTTCATTGCTCAGTCTATAAAACTGCAGGATGTTGGAATCACCTCTTTTAGACCATGGTTTATTTGGGTTTTAAAACACTGGCTATAAGGTAATTTAAATCATTGGAAAGTATTGCCCTGGCTAGGTCATACACTCTCTCTTTCATTGTGTTTTAATTGAATGCGAACAGAAGACAGAAACAAACTTAAAGCTTCTTGGGGCCAGAAAGGATTTGAGATATGATTGAGCTCAATATTGTTTTTAACATAATTAAAACTGTGAGAAATGGAGCCTCAAAAGGGAAGCAAATTGCCCCAAAGTCAGACTGTTCATCAGCCATCAAGCCTGGCTCGCTCCTGGTTCTCTACCTAGTCCTGGACTCTTTCCAAGTTTATTGACCGTTGGCTTTTTATCACGATCTTTGTGAAGAAAATAGATGCCCACTATGAAAAGATGATGAGCTATGGGGACAGGAGAGAATTCTCAAGGGATATTTTCAGAAAAACCTTATGTGTGGTCTCATCAACAGGAACTGAGACTACATATTTACACACATTCGTACAATTTTGAATTATATCTACCTTTCACTTGGTATGCAGTGGGAGTGTCTCACCAGCAGAATCTTCATTTTAACGGTGGCTATGTCACTAATTACCCCCAGGAACTCAAGGGAAGTTTCAGAAGCATTTAACTGCTTCTTCAAATTGTGTTTTTTGTTGTTATGTTAAGAGATACAGTCACCAACCACCCTGAACCAGACTGAGCCCCACTGCAAGAGCAGCACCTGCGCACATGAACCGAGAGATGCTAACTGACCCTGCACAAGTGTACACGTCTCTCTTTTTTGTGTGTGTGAGGAAGATCAGCCCTGAGCTAACATCCATGCTAATCCTCTTCGTTTTGCTGAGGAAGACCGGCTCTGAGCTAACATCTATTGCCAATCCTCCTCCTTTTTTTTTTCCCCAAAACCCCAGTAGATAGTTGTATGTCATAGTTGCACATCCTTCTAGTTGCTGTATGTGGGACGCGGCCTCAGCATGGCCGGAGAAGCGGTGCGTCCGTGAGCACCCGGAATCCGAACACGGGCCGCCAGTAGCGGAGCGCACGCACTTAACCGCTAAGCCATGGGGCCGGCCCAACCCACGTCTCCCTTTTGAATATTCATTCCCCACCCAAAATAAAAAACCCCAGCTTCCCTTTTTTAGGGGACAGCCATGACTTTGGAAATGCTTCCACATGGCCTCGTATTTGCTGCAAATATACCCTACTTTGCATGACAACTACTTCTGGTGGAGAGTCTGATTTTAACTCGCCAGGAGACAAACTCACTTTGGTTCGGTAACAGCTACACACATGTCTACCAAACAGGGCTCCTAACATTTTCTTAGATCTGTCTATTGATTTCTGCTGTAAATGTCTATCCCTGCTTTTCCCAATGTCTAGATTCCTTTCCCACAATTTCTCTTCCCTGTCTATTCATCTTTCCAGGCTAAAATCAATTGATGCCTTTTCAACGGGGTTCTACCTAGTCCTCTCTGTTCCTCTAAATGCCCTGATTCTACTTAGTATTAGAGTTACAAAACACTCGTCTTAGTTTAGCAACCCTCAAAGCTCTAGCATTTATTTAGCAAACGTAGAGTACTAACTCAGCTTCTCACCCTGTGATAGTCACTTATTGAACATTCAGCAATGTTGCATTAAGGAATAAATAAATGAAGGGCCTATGTAAATCCATCCAGGACCATCCACTGGAGAGCCAATGCTACATCGTTAGCTTCTTTCTGTACTGCTATATTTGATGTCCCATGTGCTGTTCCTGCAGCATCTTAAACATCAGGTTTGTCCTATGCCATAGAGTCAACACTGCATAACAACTGGCCTCAAAAACCCTCAGATTGTTTTCAGTCTCCAAATGGAACTGTACAGCCTAATTTATCTTATATTCAACTTCCTACATATTTTTAATCTCTAAGTTTGAATGCTGTTTCTTCCTTCCCTTATTTATGGCCTTCCTTCTCTATTCAGACCTAATACTTAATCTTCCTTTTCCAAAGCTGAGCAGAGCTTTTCCTCCTTAACTGCACTGTGCTGCACTGTGCCTTTGCCTTCTTTATATCTCTTCCAGACACTTAATATCTCCTCACATGCAACACATGATTAAATGAACCCAAACTTTCCCATAGTTTTTCTGGGAAGTCTTCTGACTTTCCAATATTTGTCCGTCTCTTATACAAGTGATGACAATTTTTTTTAACCAAAGTCGATACAACACTGTGTACCTACATCAGACTTTCCTCCATAAGTGAGGCCATCATTCCTTTGGCTGTTGCTGATGCCTCCTCTGTTGCTGGCACTGTGCTACTTCCTGGGGGCTACCAAGATGAATGACACATAGTTACTGCCTTGAAGGGCTTCATGGTACAATGTGGATGATGTGCATATAGAGAGATAATTACAACAACGTGAAGAGCATGTAACCATGGAAACCACCAGGACTGTCAAAGCATGGACCTGGCCACCAATCTCACAGTGTGACGATGTCAGAGAAGGCTTTCTCCAGCAGGTCACACTTGAAGTGAATCTTAAAAACAATAGAAGTAATTAGTTGTAGAAAGTGTGAGAGATTAAAAGGTGCCTGATACATCTTTGGGTCTTTACAGAGCATCAGCACAAATGTCCAAAACAAAATTTGAACATTGAATGAATGAAGGATGAATCTGTATATGCTCCTAATCTTCCATTTCTACAATATTAGCTCAAACATGAATTTACTCTTCACAGTTATATTTCTGTAATAGTCTTTCTGCCTTCAATATCTCTTCCTATCACTCTCCACCATTCATTCTCTGCGTTTGCATCTGATCAATCTCACCAAGGCCTCCTGTTTTTCATGCGGAGCCCCAGGGCCCATTCAATAAGCTCCAAACTCCACAGCCAAACCTGCCAGGTCCCCATACTGAGACCTCAATCTACTCCTCCAAACATTGTTCTCATACACAAAGCATCTGCAATAGTTAATTTAGTCTACATCTTTCCCCCAAGATGCATTGTGCTGTTCTTCAGAGGGTACCAAGCTCCTTTAAGAAGTGTATAAAACAGAGGAACAGATAAGTAAGAAAAAGGAACAGTGGGTTCCAGGAAAGATTTTCAGGAATGCAAGGGCCAGGATGTGACGGGAAGAAGTAAGAGAGGAACCAGCAATGCCAGCAAAAAGTGTTCTCTTTGTTTACTCAAATTACATGGAGCCCTTGGGTGTGCAAAACTGATCAAGAAGTTTTTGCAAAATTTTCAGCACTTTTCCCTTCTTAGCTTTTGCAAAATGCTGCAAAAAGGCATTTTTCCTTTTTATATTTGTTATCTGTACTCCCTTTGTCTGAAAGAGCAAAGGCAGCATGAAAACACAAATATAATAGAGGAACAATATGTCAACTATTTTCATCCACGCCGAGAATCATTGGAATTGAACGCAAGGGCTTCAAGTGTTATCGGCTTTGATGATTCATTCTGTCTTAGCATCTGCATTCTTGCTTCGTTCCTAACAACTTCTCCATACCGTGTCCTGCACCTTCACCTCTGTGAGCACTGGCATCTGAGAATCTTAATTTTTTCTGCTAGTTGCAACAACTCATTTGCAAATGTGGAACTTCACTCTTTATTAATTCCCTCCTTTTCTGTTGTTCCATAATTGAATTACAGCATGGTCTGTAATCTGTCTTTTCATTCTCTGACTTTCAGTGCGGTGCAATCATATTAAAATTGTTGAGTAGGAGTCAGCCATATATTCTGTAGATCAGTGAATTCAATAAAGGTTTAGTACATGCACACACACACACATACACACACACGTACACAAAGCAAATTTCTTTCCAGAGAGGATTCTATAACTGCTATGGAGACAATAAAGGAAGTAGCAGACCCCAAACAATCCATACCCCGCGTCTTTATTGCACTCAATATTTACCAGTTCTAAAATATTCAGTTCACTGTATTATACTGATATCTTTACTTTTCACCTCCTCCTCCTCTTGACTGTGAGCTCCCGGAAGGTAGAGAATTAAACTTTCATTTCTCTATCCTAATACCAGCCAGGTTGTGGTATGTCACAAATGCTTCCTAACTCTGGGCTGAATGCTGACTGAGTCAGGGGCTATTTTTTGGAACTGAAAACGAGATATGATTTCATACTAAAAAATTTATCTAAAGCAGAGACTCTAAGCCCTTATTTTATAATAATCCTTTTCCACATTCTTTGTCTCTAAATTATTTTAAGATATTTTGATAAATTCTCAAATAAAAGGTTCTCAAATTAGTAAAAGGAAAATAAAAGACTTAGGATTCATTTCATTTCATTTAGGCAAATGTGTGCTTTTGCAGAAATGAATGCCCAGAGCAAACACCAGAATGTGTCCACATGGCCTTGCCGGTTTGTAGTAAATGTCACACACACACACACACACAATGTGCCTGGTCTTGCACAAGTACCCCTGGTTCCCTCTGACCAGGAACACTAGCTTTTCACGTGTCTAGCTGAGTTCAGGCGTGTGGGCGTGCATGAGAAGAAAGCTCATTCGGTAGTAGATTCATTTCCTGACCAGAAAGACATTAAAAATATACTCAAGCCCATTAGTAATTAGAAGAATGTAAATCTTAATAAAATGAGATACCACTTTTACTTCTCAGACTGACAATTAAAAAAACACCCAGAGCTGATAAGGATGAGAGGACGTGGGCGCTTTCATGTTCTGTTGGTGGGAATGCATTTTTGGAAGGCAATTTATGCTCATCCTCTAACCAGTAACTACTCCAAGGAATGCTTCCTACAGAACTTCTCATGCAAATGCATAGAAATATATCTACAAAAATATCTATTGCAGGATAGTTGGACACAGCCAAAAAACAAACATAGATAATTCTGGATGTATGTCAATAAAAGAATGTTTAAGCAATTTATGATATATCCATAACATGTGAAAAATACTATGCAATCAATAAAAAGAATGAAAAGGCCTTTATGTATTAATTTGTCCACATGTATTATTAAGCAAAACTCAAGTGACAGGACAATATGCCTAGAATCATATGTCTCTGTGTTTGCGTGAGCATTTATATTTCTCCATGTATATTTCTGGAAGGGTACACACTCAAGTTTTTACAATTGTTAATTGTAGGTATCATTGCAATATAGGTTTGAAGTAGAGGGAGATAAGGTAGGTACTTTAATGTATTTCTTTATATGCTTAAAACCAATAAAAACAAGGAGGAAAAGCTTCTAGAGACTTATTATATATGTATGTCTATATTGCTTTCTGAACGATAAATCAATCCATTAATTGATTGAAAATTAGAGGTGTTTTAATTTTTAAAAAAGCATTCAAATAATAATATGCTTAGGACATTGGAAAATTATATCTACTCTTCTCAGTCCAAGTGTGGTTTAAAGCAATGTTCCAGCACCTCCCACCTTCCAGAGGAGAGAGCCTTGGGAACAGCATGCTGGGTTGCTGGCCTCTGTTCCCAGTTTTTCTATTTCTGAAGCTCTGATTTAGGCTCATCTATAGCTCTAGGGGCAGAAGTAAATCAATCCCATTCAGAATTCCCCCCATGGGCTTATTAGCTGGCTCCAGAGACCACAATATAGAGATATATACATCTCTTCATCTCTCACAGTCTTGGCAACTACCCACTGATGATGCAAACTACAAATCTTTAGATCATGCATGATTCCTCCAAACAAATTATATTTAGTTTAATGTACAGTTCTAATCCTTATAATCTCAAATCATAATTCTGTAATTTCAACCAAGAATTCAGACAGAGAGTATGTACAAAAAGCCAGAGATTAGAGACAAAAAAACCTATGTCTGGGTACCTACTTCATACATATTATTTTCATTCCTTATCCCAAATGGAGAAATTAGGTACGTGTTCCCATTTTATAGAGAGAAAGTTGAGGCTGAAAAGGATCAAGTGACTGTCCCAAAGTCACACAAGTCATAAAGACCAGGATTGCAATCTAGGTTTGTCTGACTCCAAAACCTGTGTAGTTTCCCCTGTAACATGTTGCTTTCCAAAGCATTATGATTTAGGGAAGAAGATTAGTAACTTGTCTTTTCACTCTCCAGGCATTTCTTTTAGAACCACTAATTTTAATTTCAGTCATCTGTTGGGTTACGAATTGGGTGTATCTCTATCTGTCCCAATTGTGTTAGGCTGGGCTGATTCTCACATTGATGTTACCTGATAAGCTCTAGAGTTTCCAACTTTGGTCTACAGAATCCCAAATATCAGGCATTATTGTTGTATGGAAAACACCAATTAATGAGAACACAACTAACCCAACCTCAGCTAAACAAAAGTATTTGCTCAATAACAATTTGGAGCAGACAAAAGATTATCCTAATGAGGAAACATATGTGCACCTCTCTCAGAGGTGCACCCAAGCCCATGAAATCCCCTGTACATTCTTGAGTTTCCTAAAATCCAGGCCAGTGAGCCTGTTCTGGTAGATGGAGCTGCACCATGGTTTGAGCACTGGAAATAACTCAGGTTGGATTTTGAAAACCTGACTTGGAACCCAATCCTCTTATTTCTCAGCGTTATAATGGCCAAATGACTTAGACTCCCTGAGTCTCAGGTGCTCACCTGTAAAATGGGGTGATAATTAATGCTACCACAAAGAGTTTACAGAGGATTGGAGATGTTTACTGTAAAATCCTTACACAATATATTCATTCACAAATGAATTCATGAAATCATTCAGAAACAGTTCTGAGTGCCTCCTAGGTACCTGACATATGCCTGGGGGATTCTTTCCTGGATTACTATCTGGGGACATGTGGTAAGGAGGGGTTAGGGGCAAGCAACAGCAGAACGAGCAGCTGCAAATATGTTTGGCCTATAATACCTGATCATTAGATAATGCTATTATGGCCCCCTTCAAATTACACAAAATCCTTAGTGAGACAAATAAAGATCTAATCACAATTGCTACGTTGCGTTTATCCATGAGGCAGGGGCAGGCAGCTTGGAAGCTTGATTTAAACTTTTTAACAAGATTGTCAAAGAGAAATTATTTTTAAAGTGGTTTAGTTTAAAGCTTTAACTAAGAAATTCAGCTAACCAAAGGCCTCCTTCATATTCACTAAGATGTTATCAGAATTTTTCTGATGTTGGTTAAAAGACAATTGAAAAAAATCAGCCCCAGTGACATAAAGCCACTTTCTTAAGTGAAAATTAGATCCAATCTCCATCCTACACAAAATACATGCTATGTTTGCAATATTCTTATATCTATGGTGGGTTTATATAAAAAGTAAACAAGATATTTTACAATCATATTTAGTGATGTGCTTATACAATTAGAGACTTCTATGAATCATCTTCATTATGCATTTAAACAGTTTATAAAAGTTATGAGTCCAATGTATTTACTCCTTTTTGTTGTTGTAAACCTTTAACTACAAATGCAGTGAGAACAAAGGAACTAAAATGTGCGTATTCTGGAGGCTTCACACCAGCCCCTGCTGCAATTACGCATGAATTAACAGAAATGAATTTGCAGCGTTTTATTTCTTGGTGTAATGGAGCTCAAGTATTTCATAAAGTGTAACCATACAGCAAATTCTGAGCTCATTTTAGAATAATTAGCACATTGATGTTACTTATATAGTTAAAAGGAAATGTTAAAATTTTCCCACTGTAAGCACTTTTTGAAGACTTACTCTGTTCTCTAAAGTGAGCAATCTTTCACTCAGAAGAAAGCTGGAAGATCTATCTTCCCCACATTTCATCTTCTTCCTCTTATACCTCGATTAAAATACTGGTGCTTATCCAGACAAGTCTTAATTACAGGCCTGCAGCAAGGGAAAGAGCCTCTCTAGATTAAGCAGGTAATTTTTTAAAATGAGGCATTTACTTCACGTTACTCCAACTCAGTCTTTTGAATAATTAAGTCTGAACTAAGGGAGACCTAAAATCCGTACATTAAAATGTCTTCATTTAACATTCTCACCAAAATTTGACATTCTCATATCTCTTTCCCCCACCCCTTCCATAAAAGGAAAGTCACCCTCTTGGGAGAAGGAAGGAACTAACATTTACAGAGTTTCTATTGTATGTCAGACATACTACTGGGTGAGGCACGTTACATTCCTAGTTCTTTGAATGTTTACACAATTCTCTGAAGTCAGCAGTGAGCATAGTCATTCCCGGTTTGCAAATGAGGATAGTCAGGCTCAAGAAGGTCAAGTAACCTTCTCAAAGTTACACAACCTGACCAGGACAAAGGGAAGATTTAACTCAAATTGGTCAAAGTCTGGACTCTTGTCTTGCTACATTCTGTCCCAGTCCAAGGTGACTGACAACTTAAGGCGACAGAGGCTATTCAAACATGTTCAACAAAAATCTCAACATGAAATTCATTTACTTTTATTTAATTTACTGAAACTGTACATTGTGCAGAAGGTTGTCAGAAAAGCTAACAAAGCTGCAACCTCCTAACTCGGGGAAATACTAGCACGCGGTGGTGGAGGATTTTACTGCCAGAAAACAGGGGAGGCCAAGGGGAACCTGGCAAAGCCCCAAGAGTTGCTCTCTACTATTGTTGAGATCTGACAAAGAGATTTGTACTATAAATTATTTTGACCTCCTAGAGATAGCTTCCCAGATAGGCTTTTGATATATGAAACTGTAGCAAACAAACGAAAAAATGAATAAGAAGTTATGTGACAGTTTTTAATATCCATTGACAAGCATTTACTGAATGACTACAACATGACAAAAATTCTACTGGGCCTAAGGGATGAAATGTGGAAACACTGGGTGGATCCTGTTCTTACAGAGCTAGAGTAAGCATGAGAGAGAGACAAGGAGAGTAGAGAGTTTACAATCTAATGAGACATATGTGAGGCAGGCATCTAGTGAGATAGATGCTAAGGCCAGAAACTTTGTTTTGTTCACTGATGTAATCCAAGCACCTAGTACCTGCACAAAATAGTGCTTAATGAATACCTATTGAACAAAAGAAAGCTAGGGAGCATCTAGGAGGGACATCGCATGCAGATTTGGTGGTGAGTGGGTGTGGAGGGGTGTGAGGGTTTCTGAGAGGGAGTGACTGATATCTGAAGAAAAACCAGAAAGAGAATTAGGAGTTAGTCTGGTGGTGAGGGGCAGCTGAGAGAACGGTGTGTGCAAAGGTCAGTAAGAGATAAGTGAGTCTGGGCATCTCCTTTTCTGGGAAAGAAAATACTTCCAGATTCCTGGTGCATAGGCTACAGGAGCCAAGTGCAGAGGCTGAACAAGGAAGCAAAGAGTGCAGTGAATGCTTTTAGCAAGGAGTGTGGGGGGTTGGAATCCCTCTGGGTTAGATTTCTGGAGCTCTGGTGTGAGAGAAGTCTGGTGAATTAAAGCAAGACTTTTCAAAGTACAGTCCAAGGATTCTTAAGCAAATTTAGAAAACACTGGGATAAACAAAGTTATTTTTTTTTAATTTACTATATGATAATACATTTTATAAATCCATCAGATGGAAATATTGTATTGTTTTTAAGCTTATTTGACCACAAGAAGTAATTTAGGATATCAGTTTGAGAAACATTGGACTAAAGGCATTGCACAAGATCAGCTACAAAGCTCAAATCTTGCCCCCCTCCTTGATCAGTTCTGGAATTTACTAGGGGGCTATGGAGCCGACTAAGTGCTGTGGTTGGGGTGAGCTCTGGACACACACACCCATGAATCATAGGTCTTTTTGTTACACTCTGCCATGTGGCCAAATCTCCACACCTGGGTTTGAGCTATAGATTTTTACTAATTCACTCCCACAGGTTTCAGATTCTTCCTGGAAATAGATATTTGGTGAATCCGACTCCATATTGCTGGAATCCCACTTCTGTACCTAATTTAACAAAGCATCTTTTCAAATGACTGCAACTTGCTTCCATATGCTCTTGGAATGTACTTATCATCCGAGCTTCCCACTCCTGGCTTACAAAGAATATTGCTCCATAGTGCATACTCTTCTTGTGCTGAATCTCCTATAGAATTGAAGCTCCTTATATATCAAATGGAGGTGATTCACAATCAAACTTACCGCCCACCTTTAAATAATACTGTTTACAAAACTGCTTACCATGCACCATGGAGTCTGGCCCTTCAATGAAGTCAGAAACCTCAGCTCTGGTCTTCCTGGTCTGAGCATAATCTCTTTGACCTCCAACCCCCACCATGTTGTCAAAAGCTATCGTGCGTTGAAGCTAAAAAACCCTGAACAACAGGAGAGAGAAAATAAGCACAAGTAGTCACTAACGTTACAACCTTTGTTTTTACAAAAATTGTAATTTTTTTAAAAAATGCAACATGTTTTACAAATTACTATAACATTTGTTTTAATACATTTGTTGGCTCGTATTTATTTCTGCTCCTTCCAGATTATTGCAACTAGGTGGTTAATTTCCACAAGAAGTGATGACAACCCCATTGTCTTCAAATTCAAATCACCTTTTCTTTAGAGAAGTGTCACTTTGCTTGGTTCTTCTATAGTAGCTGACTTTGCTCTCTTCAGTCACAGATGATGATCTTCATCTCTTATCTTCCCAATTGAAAGCTCTTTATACTCCTTATTCATCAGATTTCTTTAAGCAGGTTTTAGATAAGCTTCAAGGCCACATTTTGGGCATCTGATAAAAATGTCCTCAAGGGCTGTTGCTTTTTGTTAAATTCCTATTAAGTCTCTTATAAATATTGAGATTACTGCTAGAGTATTGTTTTCTTTAGCCAAATTTAATTTAAAATTCACAGGCACACATCCATACATGCACACATTTGCATAGTTCCTCATTATAATTCTCCTGCTTGGTCAAGTCTATTTGTTTTTGTTTTTGTTTTTCAAGATTGTCTAGGCTAAAATTGCCAACAATGGCTTGCAGAATATTTTAACTACAAATTAAAAACCCCTCAGCTTGAGGAATATTGCAATGGTGTTATAGCCAGAAAACCAATAATTTCCCCACATCTAACCTAAAATCACCCATACATCCCTCCAAAATTTTGAAAAAAAGTTATCAAAAGAAATACCAGCAAAATTTTCACTAAAATATTAACATCCTCACAAATCTATGCAGAACTCTGACAAAATGCTAAATTGATGTAGCTCATAGTCAAGGCCTAAGAAGGGCATGCAATTCTGCCTGTGTGTCTAGAGATAGCCAGTCAATGCTGAGAAGGATATTGAACACATAACCAAGCCAAAGGGACCAGGAAGAGAAAAAGAAAGGGAGGTAACAATTCTCAGAAAGGCTTCATTCAACTTATTAATTCTTCCATGTGAAGTTAAAAAGAGCCAGGAAGCCCATGCACTAGGTACCGTGACTATTTGGGTAGATATTGCATTGATGGTTTAGGTTATCAAATGTGGCTATAACTAGTGTTAATAACAAAGAGAATTGATCTGTGGGTAAGAGATAGTCTGTTCATGATCTTAATCAAAGGTGATCAATTTTTTCAAATGTATTTTACTCATCAATTAAGGTGATCATGTGGGGTTTTACCCTCCATTCCATTTGTTTGGTGTATTACACTGATTCATTTTCCTGTATTGAACCATCTTTGTATTCCTGGGAGAAATCCTACTTGGTCATGGTATAATCCCTTTTATACGCTGCTAGACTCAGTTTGCTAGTATTTTGGTAAGAAATTTTGCATCTATTTGCATAAGGTAAATCAGACTGTAATTTTGTTTTGTTGTGATGTATTGGTCTGGCTTTGTTATCAGGATTATGCTGACCTCATAGAATGAGTTATGAAATGATTGCCCCTACTCTATTTATAGAAGAGTTTTAGAGGATTGGTCTTAATTCTTCCTTAAATGTTTGATAGAATGGTCCTGGACTTTTCTTCGTTGAGAGGTTTTTGATTACTGATTCAATCTCTTCACTTTGAATTGAATTTTGTATATGGTGTGAGAAAGGGATCCAACTTCATTCTTTTGCTTGGGGCTAGCCAGTTGTCTCTGAACCAATTACTGAAGACTTTTATTTTCCCACTGAATTTTCTTGGCAGTCTTGTTGAAAAACTGTTGACCATGAATATAAGAATTTATTCCTGGACCCAGAATTCTATAATATTTATCTATAAACCCTTTTGTATACTATTCTTTCTTGAGTTATTTTCTCAGTGTTTTCTCTGGAGGTTACACTTAACGTGTTAATTTATAACAATTTAGTTCAGATTAATTAAGACAATTTCAATATTATACAAAAAGTGTGCTCTTACATAGCTCCATTCTCTTCTCCTTCTTTGTTCTACGATTGTCATAATAAGTTTTATCTTTGCCCATCAATACAAATGTAGAACTATTGCTTTATACAGTAGTTTTTAAAATCAGACAGGAGGGGAAAATGAGTTACAAACATAAAAATACATTAATACCATCTTTCTCATTTACCTGTGTTCTCAACTAAACAGGTGTTATTTCTTTCTTTATGTGGATTCAAGTTACTGATTAGTGTTCTTTCATTTCAGCCTGAAGGATTCTTTTTAATGTTTCTTTTAGAATACATTTTTTAATAGTATTTTATCTCAATTTTTGTTTATCTGAGAATGTTTTAATTTATCTTTAATTTTTTGAAGGATAGTATTGCTGGAAATAGAACTCTTAGTTGAGACGGGGAAGTGAGTGGGGAGTTGGAGGCTTCAACTAAGCTTCTAGGCCAAGCCGTATGCTTCAGCCCAGTCTTTTAACAGAAAGCTGCACAAAAATTACTATTCTCATTATGCTATTGTTCCTTCTATTTGCAACTATTGCTGGAATCCAGATGGGAGGGACGCTGATGGCCCAGGTACCATTTGAGAATTCTTGGGTTCCTGGTCATAATACCCTTAGGATATTACCACATCCTGTCCTGAACTGCTCACACTTTCCAGTTTGGCAGCCACAGGAAAACATTACTACAGCAAGCTGCCATAATACCATACAGGACGGAATTTGATTTCTCAGTAAATCAACCACAGTGAGTATAGGCATGTCATTACATAAATTTTCAGCTTTAGAGGCAATCTATGTGACCACCAAACCTTGAGCATATCCAGATGCACAAGTCAGCAGCACTCAGTGCACGCTCGAACAGATACAACTACTAAACTCAACAGCTAAAACATATCTCCAAAGTCTATCAAGTAAGAACTAAATCTGTTAATCTTATCTATAAATAAAATAAGCAAGCTCCTTTAGTGTAAGACTGTAGAGCGTATGTGGACAATTACATGTAGTTGATTTGAATAAATTGGGACTGGAAGAACTAGAAGATTCAATAAACATTGGCTTAATAATGAGAATGCTATACAGTATTTCTAATTTCACCATTTTGACCTCTATAGCTATAACATTCAATGAGGTAATGTATTAAACAACTGTTTTGACTTTCTCTCTGTCAATAAATTGACAACTCCATAGGGAGGAAAAATTACTCAGTGATATTATCTTCTTTAATTTATGAAATAATACTACGAAATGGGTATTATAATCCTGTTTGAGGTTTAAATCATTTAAGGGATTTATCTAACATTGCACAGCTGATAAGCGTCCAGGAATCACAGCCCTATTGCCTTCTCTTTCTGGGAAGACATACTGCTCCCTATAACTCTCAGTGAGCATTCTCAAAAGAACCACACTTAAATCCTTGCCCTCACATGCCTTCAGAAGACAGGTCCACTTACTCTTTCCCTGAGGGAGGGGAGCTGGAAAAGGTATAGGTAACCTACTTGGGAGAAAAAAAAAAACAAGGTACAGATCACATGAACGGGAGGCCTGGCCTCCTTCCAGCGAGCACACACCCGGTGCCTCCCTCCGGACCCGAGGGCCCGCTTGAGGGCCAATGGGAGATGAGCTCTCGAGGACTTTCCAGAGCTGGAAAATGTGGGCAGGCTTGCCAAACAAGTGAGGGCCGCAGTGGGGTCTGTGCAGGAGAGTGTGCAGTATTGGGTGGAGGAAGGGGGGAGATCAAGAGATGACAGATTTGGGGAATGCTCATTTTAAACAAAAGTTGGCAAAAATGGAAAAAGAAAACACAGAAGTGAGCCAGAGGAGGCCCTGAAAAATGACTTGGGAGAGCCTGACATGCCCTGGATCCTGGTGAGGATGCACAAGATTTCTGTGCATGAGACAAGCTGCACTTTGTCTTCTTGCATTTGTTTCATGCATGGGGGGAACGGCCATGGTCCTTCTGAGCTTCCGGCCTGTACTTAGGCTGGCCAGGGATCTGTGCTTTCTGGCCCAGCTTCTTCCACTGCCTCCTCTTGGGCCTATTCTTTCAATGGGGTGGACTAGAAACAGGCAGTATGCACCTCAGGACCTTTATTTTATCTCAGTGAAGCTGATATTGCTACCATTTTTAGACCATCAGTTTTTTTGAAGGTATCTTCTAATATTTTGAACTCTGGCAGAAAGGAAAGGTAAGTATTATGATCCCAAACTCCAACACATCAGAGGCCAATCCTAAGGCCTCAAAACATTTAGTAATGGAAGACCATCTGTAACTTTAAAACTATGGATGCAAATTTGCCAATATTTATAAAGAACATTGAAATGTTTACATTTCTGGAATCCCAGATTTTCCTTCAGTTACTTATAACCAGTATACTAAATGCACTAAGAACGATCTCTGGCACATGCTAGACACAAAATATGTATGTGTAAAATAAATGAATGAGGAAGCAATCTGAAAAGAAGACCAAGATTTATGCACAAAAATATTTATTAGAGCATTACGTACTGAGATAAAAACCATTGAAAATAAATGTCTTAAAAACAGAGCATTAGTAAGTCTTATGATTAATATCTATCTATATGACAAATTATGCAGCCAAAGATTTACTTTTATTAAAATTCAATGACATTAGAACATGAATTTGATAGAATACAACCAAATAAAATCAGATATAAATTTACTTTATCTGCATTTTAGTCCCCTGTAAATTAAAAGTAGCTATGGAAAAAATGTAAACATATTGGAGAAGATTCTGAGAAGGTGGAAATTTGAATTCACATCTCTTAATTAGTGCCCCTTCTCAAATCCCTCTCTGGACTAGCACAGTTCTCAAAGGGAACCAACTGTTAGTAGACAGAGCTGCCACAGATGGCCAGACAGGGTGTCCACTGCAACGGGCTGCCTGATAAGGGGATTAAAAGGCCAAAAACCAGCCTAGGGTCTTCCCACTCAGTCAGTCATTCACCCTGATCAGGGCTGCATTCACATAGGGGGAGCACCTTTTTCTTATTGACACCAAGTGGCTGTGTGTGGCAGAGTCTGGTCCTAGCTCTCCTGAGATTGAATGGGGAGACTACAGTTGTAGGTCTTCATTTTGCAAACCACCTAGTGAGAGCTGATGGACTAGTGATGGGAGAGAAGGTGTGCTTGGACTATGTGGCTCAAACACAATTCAACTTCCTTCTTTGATAGGCAAGGGCTTAATTGGTTGGAAGAGTAATGATAGGATATATCAAGCAGGAATGTGATCAGAATTAACTAGTTGTGATATGGTTTGCTTCAGATAACCATTAGCAGGATCTATTTTTAACCTCTGTCTGGGGTAAAATTGGGGAAATAAAGAACTGCTGCTTGATGCCTGAAAGGATTCCGGCTTCTGGTCAGTGAACCTCCAACGCCTAAATGGCTCCCGGCATATTTCTGCAATTCACGTGTTTTAGTCTCTTTAACATGTTTAATGATACCAATTAGTCTACTCAAAAGACCTCTACATCTTACCCATTGGTCAGTTCAAGAAGTCAGTGGGACTGTGACGCAAGAATCTTTATCAACCCTTCCAGGAGATTTGAGAGGAAAGATGTCCTCTAATATTGGTTGCATTCTTGCAGAATATCGCAGGTGTGTGTGGGTCCCATATCTAGCAAATATTCCTGGGGCAAGGCCATGTAGCAAATTCCTACCCTTTATTTTGGCATCAGGAAAAGCAAATAGCAGCAAATAGGAACAATGAATAGACTTTATAGGGTGCTGTGACCTGAGTAGTTGCACCAATCAAACAGGAAAAAACCAAGGATGGGAGAGAACGTGGTATCATTTTCAGCTGGAAAATGTGATGTCACCTGCCAGGCTCTGAATAATGAATCTGGAACCCTCTGAAATAACTCTGAAATCAGAGTTAGACAGACTTCATGGTACTAATTCTTTGGATTGTTTTTAATTATGAGAAAACAAATGTTGCACAAGACATAAGGTTTGTTTCCTAATGGGTATTAGTTAATTCCTTACCTTTCCCAACACACACTTTCTAGATAGGCCAAGCAGATCGTGATCGAGTATAAGCTACCCATACCTTTTTTTCCGGCTGTGGTGCACCTATTTGGAATGCTTTCCTGTGTTTTTCTGTGCTGTGAGAGTTCAAGTGCTATATAACGTTAACTAACTTTTAAATAATTCAAATCCTTTCCATTTCTGCCTTTTTTGCAATTGTTACCTACAGCACTCATTTCAGCATTTAATCCTTCACTTTCCCATTATAGCTGTGTAAGTATCCCATGCCCTGCCTCAATTATGTGACCTTAGAAAAGTCAATATACCTCACTAACTCTCAGTTTCTTGGTCTTTAAATTGAGGTGTTATAAAAGATTATTCAGTTCCTAAGGGATTTTTGGCACTAATATTTTACAATTTTAGGATTCTATGAATGTATAATTTGTCTTCTGAAATAGAAAGGGATATTACAATGTCACTATCACATTCTGCGGAGCTATGGCTTGCCTAGGGTGGCAGGTGGGGAAGAGGAGACAGAGGACCCATACAATCTCCTAGAAATTCATCAAAATTTCTTTGATACAGAAGAGTGTTTTCAGTTTAAACAAGCCTATTTTATATTGCAATGTAAATATATTTGGGGATAACTGAAAAAGATATTAAAATGCACTTATTGTTTGAAGAACAAACATAAACACATGCAAGATAGTGAAGAAATAGAAAATATGAGTGAGGAATTATTCCAACCAAGACCTACTGCTAACGAGGGGCATGGCATGTCTGTTAACTCTGGGTGATGGCTTTTGTACATTACAGGTCAATTTTGGAATGCCGCTGTATGTCATAAGTGTAAATAAGATTTCTGTTTTTAAGTGCAACTAAGTTAAAAGACAACTGTTTTATTGGTCTTAGTAGCTATATTGGGTTTGACAAATTGTTTATTGGTCTTAGTAGCTATATTGGGTTTGAGCTCAAAGAGGTTATTTTTGTTACCTCTTCCATTTTTTAAACTTTATTCTTGAAATCTCTGTGCTAGAAAGGAAGATGTTATCAAATTAAAAACATTTTAGGGCCCAGCCCCATGGCTTAGCGCGTGGCTTAGCGGTTAAGTGCACACACTCCTCTGCTGGCGGCCCAGGTTCGGATCCCGGGCATGCACCAGTGCACCGCTAGTCCTGCCATGCTGAGGCAGCGTCCCACATACAGCAACTAGAAGGAGGTGCAACTATGACATACAACTATCTACTGGGGCTTTGGGGAGAAAAAGGGAAAAAAAGGAGGAGGATTGGCAATAGATGTTAGCTTAGGGCTGGTCTTCCTCAGCAAAAAGAGAATGATTGGCATGGATGTTAGCTCGGGGCTGATCTTCCTCACAAAAAAAAAAAAAAAATTTAATCTGCCTTTGGACATTATTAAATTGAGTCAGGTGTTAAATGGCAGATCCTGGTTATTAAACTTTTTAAAAAGTTTGCTTCTCAAGGTTCAGACATGAGCAAATATTTCAGATAGCCAAGCCAAGAACAATACTATTCATTTCTCCAAAAGGTTAATTAGACATCCTCATTAATACTCCTCATATTTATGTTTTGGAAGAAGTAGGAGTAAATAAAGTTTGTGGCAAAATGAACATTTTACAAAGTTCATAATAAGGTACAGTGAATTCTTATTTTTGCCAAATGTCAAAAGGCCAAGCTTTTTTAAACTAACTGAACCTTGAGGCCAAAACTGATAATCACCATCACAGAATTAACTTCTGAGATCAGGAATAAATCTAGAAGAGTGAGGTCAGCAAATGATGGAGTAGGCAGCTTCAAACTCCTGTTCCTCCACAAAAACATGAAAAAGTAAGTGGTAATTGTCAGGATTTACTTGACAAGAACTCTGGAAAATAATCAAAAGTTTACAGCAACCAAGTGAATGCTGAATCAAGAAAAAGGTAATTTAAAATGGTAGGAAAGCTTTGTGGTGTTTTCACTTGCCCTTGGCCACCATCCTCAGCTTACTAGTGGTCTTGAAGATGGCACCCTACGTTCCCAGTGTAGGATCTTGGTCGTTGATTCCAGACGGAGCTGAGCAAACCTTATTTACAAAGTATTGTGTTTGTCTATTTTAACTAGTCTAGTGGCTACCTAAAACCTGGGAGGAAAATCTGGAAAGAGTTTATTTGGGAAATTAGGGCATGCAAAAGTATCTGTGATTATTTCTAAATTTAGAAAGTCGTCTTCAAAATAAAGAATACAAAAACAATAGAAAGAACCAATGAAATAAAAAGTTTCATTGAAAAGCAAATATTTCTTTGAAAAGATCAATGGAATTAACTAAACATTACCTAGAATGACTAAGAAAAAAATAGAGAAGACACAAATATCTAAAGTCAGATGAAAGTGGGGACATTAATACCGACCTTACAGAAATTGAAAGGAATATGAAAGAATATTATGAATAGTTCTATGCCAACAAATTAGATACCATAGTTCAAATGGATAAATTCCTAGAAACACATAAAATAGCTAAACTGACTCAAGAATAAATAGAAAATCTGAATAGACCTATAATAAGCAAAGAGATTAAATCATTAATCAAAAACCTCCCAACAAAGAAAAACCCTGAACCAGATGGCTCCACTGGTAAATTATAAATATTTAAAGAATTAAAACCAATACTTCTCAAACTTTCAAAAAATAGAAGAGGCAGGAACCTTCCTAAATAGTTTTATGAGCCCAGAATTACCCTAATGCCAAAGCCAGATAAAGATAGCATAAGAAAAGAAATTATAGTACAATATCTCTTATGAATGTAGATGCAGAAAACCTCAACAAAATACTAGCAAGCTGAATTCAGCAGCATCTTGCAAAGATTCTACACTATGACAAAATGAGATTTATTCTTGGAATGCAAGGATGGTTCAATATATAAAATCAATCAATACAATGCATATTGATGACACAATTAAAGGAATTAATTAACAAAATGAAGGGAAAATTTCACAGGATGATCTCAATTGATGCAGGAAAGGTGTTTGGCAAATCCAACATCTATTCATAAAAATTACACTCTACAAACCTGAAATAGAAGGAAATTTTCTCAACTTAATAAAGGCCATATGTCAAAAAACCTAAGCTGACATCATACTTCATGGTGAAAAATTGAAAGATTTTCCCTTAAGATCAGGAATGAGACAAGGATGCCTGTTTTTGCCATTGCTATTCAACATAATACTGGAAGTTCAACCCAGAGTAACTAGGCAACAAAAGATAATAAAAGTCATCCAAATTGTAAAGGAAGAAGTAAAACTATCTCTGCAGAAGACGTAATCATATATGTAGAAACCTCTAAGCATCCCACAAAAAAAACCCCATTATAATTGATAAACAAATTCAGCAAAGTTCCAGGATACAAAATCAACATGCAAAAATCAGTTGCTTGAAAAGCAACTAACAATGAACAATCTGAAAATGAAATTAAAAAAACAATTTAATTTATAATAACATCAAAAAGCATAAAATACCTAGGAATAAACTTAACCATAAAGCTGAAAGACTTGTACACATGAAAACTAAAAGCATTGTAGAAAAAAATTAAAGACATAAATAAATAGAAATACATCTATATTTATGGATTGGAAGACAATATTTTCAAGATGGTAGTATTACTCAAAGTGATCCACAGATTTAACACAATCTCTATCAAAATCCTAAAAATGTTTTTTTTTTTAAGTAGAGAAATCTACTCTAAAGGTCATATGGAATATCAAGAACCTCAAATAGCCAAAATCTTGAAAAACAAAGTTGTATAACTTACATTTCCTGATTTCAAAACTTACTACACAACTACAGTAATCAAAACAGTGTGGTACTGACATGAGGATAGACACGTAAACCAATGGTACAGAATAGAGAGCCCAGAAATAAACCTTTGCATATACTGTCAAATGACTTTTGACAAGAGTGCCGTTACAGGTCAAATTGTGTCCCCCCTGAAATGTAAAAGCTGAAGTCCCAACCCCCAGTACCTTAGATTGTGACTGTATTAGGAGATAGAGTCTTTAAAAGGTAATTAAGTTGAAATGAAGTCATTAGGGTGGGCCCTAATCTGCTATGACTGGTTTCCTTATAAGAAGTGGTAATTTGGACAGAGACAGGTACAGAGAAAGACCATGTGAAGACACAGGGAAAAGATGGCTATTTAAATGCCAAGGAGAGAGGCCTCAGAAGAAACCAACCCTGCCAATACCTTAATCTCAGATTTCTGGCCTATGGAACGATGAAAAAATAAATTTTTGTTGTGTAAGCCATCCAATATGTGGTACTTTGTTATAGCAGCCCTAGCAATAAAAACTTGATACAAGTGCCAAGACCATTCAATAGGGTAAAGGAGGGGTTAATAGGGAATTATTGTTTAAGATTGAGATTTTGAAAAAGTTCAGGAGATGGATAGCAGTGACTGTTACATAACAATGTGAATTCCACAGAATTGTGCACTACACATGGTTAAAATAATAAATTTTGTTTTACGTATATTTTTCCATAAGAAAGAATAAAATACCTGGGAATTAATTTAACCAAGGGGTCACAAGACTTGCACACTAAAAATTGTGAAACATTGCTGAAACAAATTAAAGAGGACCTAAATGAATGATATGACATCCTCTGTTCATAAATTGGAAGACTTATATTGTTCAGATGTCAAAGTGATCTACAGATTTACTCAATCCCTGTCAAAATTCCAATGGCCTTTTTCGCACAAATGGAAAATCCAACCCTCAAATTCATATGGAATTGAACTGAGCCCTGAATAGCCAACAACCTTGAAAAAGAAGACCAAAATCAGAAAACTCATACTTCCCAATTTCAAAACTTTCTACAAAGCTATAGTGTAGCACTGGCACACATAGTCATATATAGACTGATGCAATAGAATTGAAAGTCCAGAAATGAACTAATACATCTATGATCAATTGATTTTCGACAGGGTTCTAAGATCATTCTATGGGAAAAGATAGTCTCTTCAACAAATGATATCAGGAAAAATGGAAATCCATATGGAAAAGAAGGAAGTTAGACCCAACATTATACCATATACAAAAATAATCTCAGAATGGATCAATAACCTAAATATGATAGCTAAAACAGTAAAACTCTTAGAAAAAAATATGAGTAAATCTTCATGACATTTGATTTAGCAATGGATTCTTAGAAATGACACCAAAAGCACAGGCAACAAAAGAATACATCTATAAATTACACTTCCTCCAAATTAAAAACTTTTATGCCTGAAAAAACATTATCAAGAAGGTGAAAAGAAAACCTACAGAATAGGAGAAAATTATTTACAAATAATAATTCTGATAAGGTTATAGTATCCAGAATATATAAATAATTCTTACTAGTCAATACAAAAAGGCAAATAATCCAATTTAAAAGCGGGGAAAAGACTTGAGTAAACATTTGCCCAATGAAGATATGAAAATGACCAAAAAGCACATGAAAAAATGTTCAATATCGTTAATCATTAGGGAAATACAAATCAAAACAACAATGAAATACCACTTCACACACACTAGGATGACTAAAATCAAGACACTAGAAAATAACAAGTATTGGAAAGGATGTGGAGAAATAGAACCTTCACATATTTCTGGTGGTACTTTAAAATGGTTCTGCCACTGTGAAAAACAGTTGGCAATTCATCAAAAAGTTAAACATCCAATTACCATACGACCCCACAATTCCACTCTTACATACCCAAAAGAATTGAAAACAGCTATTCAAATAAGTACACATACACACATGCTTATAGCAGCACTATTCCTAATCGCCAAAAGATGGAAACAGCCTAAATGTCCATCAACAGGTGAATGTATAAACAAATTGTGTTACATACATACATTGGGATATTATTTAGTCATAAAAATAAATGAAGTACTGATGCATGCTACAACGTGGATGAACCTCAAAAACATTATGCTAGGTGAAAGAAGCCAGATACAAAAGGTCATATATTGTATGATTCCATTTTTATGAAATGTTAAGAATATTTAAATCCATAGAAACAGAAAACAAAGAGATTGATAGTTACTAGAGGCAGAGGGGAGCAGGGAATGGGAAAAATCTATAATGGGTAGTCAGTTCTACTTTGCCTTGATGGAAATGTTTCAGAACTACATACAGGCGGTGACTGTAGAACATTTTGTGAATGTACTCAATACCATTGAATTGCTTATTTTAAAATGGTTAACTTTATGTTATGTGAATTTTGCCTCAATGAATTATATTTTAAAAAATAATAATCCAGAACTTTTAAAAAGTATTATTAAAGTATTTTATAACAAATTTTAATAATATTTTAATCTTTTCTAAATATCTGCTAATTCAAAAAGAACATAATCTTTTCTCTAAATTATTTAGCTAACGTACTCTTTCTTAATATTTATGGTACAACCAATTTATGTTTCTATTCATTTAATTATTCTGACAGTTCTTCATTGATTTTTAATTTTTACTTATTTTGTATTATTATTTTTAATTACAATAAGAATACATGAAATCTACCTTCTTAACAAAATTTTAAGTGTACAATACAGTATCGTTAAGGTACAACCCTTCACAAGTTGTGTTGTTCTAGATCTAGATAAGTTCTAGATCTCTAGAACTTATTCATCTTGTATAACTAAAACTTTATACCTGAATTAAAACTTTCTATTTCCCCCTCCCACCAGCCCCTGGTAATCACCATTCTACTCTCTGTGGCTACAAATTTGACTATTTTAGATACATCAAATAAGTGGAATAATGCAGTATTTCTCCTTCTGTGACTGGCTCATTTAACTCAGCATAATGCCCTCAAGGTAAGTCCATGTTGTCACTAATGGCAAGATTTTCTTCCTTCTCACGGCTAAACATTCCATTGTATATATATCCCACATCTTCATCTATTCATCTGTTGATGAATACTTACGCTGTTTCCATATCTTGACTATTGTAAATAATGCTGCAATAAACATGGGAGTGCACATATCTCTTTGAGACCCTGATTTCAATTCTTTTGGATATATATCCAGAAGTGGAATTGCTGGATCATATGGTAGTTGTATTGTTAATTTTTGGAGGAATCTTCATCCTGTTTCCCATAGTGGTTGCACCATTTTATATTCCTACCAACAGTATGCAAGAGTTCCAATTTCTCCATATCCTCACCAACACTTCTTATCATTTTTTACTATTAGCCACCCGAACAGATGTGAGGTGATTTCTCATTTTGGTTTTCATTTGCATTTCCCTGATGGTTAATGATGTTGCGCACCTTTTCATGTACCTGTTGGCCATTGGTATGTCTTCTTTGGAGAAATGTTTATTCAATTCCTTTGTCCATTTTTTAATCCGATTATTTGGTTTTTTGTTACTGAGTTGTAGAAGGTCCTTACGTATTTTGGATATTAACTCCTTATCAGATATATGGTTTGCAAATATTTTCTCCTCTTCCATAGGTTGCCTTTTCACTATGTTGATTGTTTCCTTTGCTGTGCAAGAGCTTTTTAGTTTGACATAATCTCACTTATCTAATGTTGCTTTTGTTGCTTATGCAACACAATATGGTGTCATATCCAATAAATCAGCACCTGGACCAGTGCTGTGAAGCTTTCCTCTATGTTTTCTTCTAGGAGTTTTAAAGTTTTAAGTCTTACATTAAAGTCTTTATTGTGATTTTCTTTTTTTTTTATTATTGTTTAAGGTAAGAGTCTAATTTCATTCTATTGCATGTAGATATCATTTTTCTGAACACCATTTGTTGAAGAGACTGCCCCGTTGTGTATTCTTAGCACCCTTGTCAAAAATCAGTTGACCATAAATGTGTGGGTTTATTTCTGGGCTCTCTATTCTATTGATCTATGTGTTTGGTTTTTTTCCCAGTTCCATACTCTTAATTACTGTAGGCTTGTATATATTTTGAAATCAGGAAGCAGGATGCTCCTGCTTTGTTCTTCTTTTTCAAGATTGTTTTGTCTATTCAGGGACTTTTGTGATTCTATATGAATTTTAGGATGGGTTTTTCTATTTCTATAAAAAATGTTATTGAGATTTTGATAGGGATTACTTTCAATCATAGATCACTATAGCTAGTATAGACATTTTAACACTATTAAGTCTTCCAATCCGTGAACACAGGGTGTCTTGCTTATTATTTGTGTATTCTTTCATTTCCTTCATCAATGGTTTGCAGTTTTCAGTGTACAAGTCTTTCATCTCCTTGGTTGAATTTATTCTTCAGTATGTTATTATTTTTGATGCCATTATAAATGAGATTATTTTCTTGATTTCCTTTTGGCGTAGTTTGTCATTGGTGTATAGAAACACAACTGATTTCTGTATGTTGATTTTGTATTCTGCAACTTTACTAAATTCATTTATTAGTCCTAACAGTTTCTTGTGGAGTCATTAAGGTTTTCTACATATAAGATCATGTCATCTGCAAACAAAGAAATTTTACTTTTTCATTTCTGATTTGGGTGTCTTTTATCTCTTTTTCTTGCCTAATTGCTCTAAGAATTCTAGTACTATATTTAATAGAAGTGGTGAGAGTAGTCATCCCTGTCTTGTTCCTGATGCTAGAGGAAAAGTTTTCAGTTTTTCACAATTGAGTATCATGTTAGCTGTGGGCTTTTCACATATGACCTTTATCATGTTGAGATAAATTCCCTCTATACATAGTTTGTTGAGAGTCCTTATGAAATAGTGTTGAATTTTGTCAAATGCTTTTTCTGCATCAATTGAGATGACCATGAGACTTTATCATCCTTCATTCTGTTAAAGTGATACAGTACATTAATTGACTTGCATATGTTGAATTATCCTTCCATCCCAGGGATAAATCCCACATGGTAATAGTGTATGATCCTTTTAATGCACTGTTGAATTTAGCTTGCTAGTATTTTATTGAGGATTTTTGCATTTATGTTCATCAGTAGTTTTCTTTGTTTGTATAGTCTTGTCTGGCTTCGGCATCTGAGTAATGTTGGCCTCATAAAGTGAGTTTGGAAATGTTTCCTCTTTTTTTGGAAGAGTCTAAGAAGGATTAGTGTTAATTCTTCTTGAACAACACTATAGAATAATGGGCCTGCAGACATACAGAGAATTCCACCCAATAGCAACAGAATACACATTCTTCTCAAGAGCCCATGGTACATTTTTCAAGATAGATGACATTTTAGTTCACAAAACAAGTCTTAATAAATTTAAGAATACTTTTATACTTCAACCAAGTGGAAAATTTTCTGTGTATAAAGTAAGCAGAAAAATGTTCAATTCAAGTTACAAGTAGAAGTCTTCCTATATCTGAAAAAGAATATTTAGGCATTAGCAAAGCCAAGTGGTGTGTGTTATTCATAGTACTAATGACTTTATTGTGTTTAGATTGATGGTAATCTATCTGCTCACAGAATCATCAAAATTCATGGAAGTAGTTGTCATTCAGCCTTTTGAAGACTGAAGTAAAAACCAAATACCTGATTTTGGTTAAATATAAAGGCCAATGCCAAGCTTCAGTGCATTCCTACTTTGTGTTTCTTTATATACATTGCAAAGGATAGTGAAGAAATTCTGCTGTGTTTTGTATATCTTAAACATAAGCCAAGCTCTCTTGACTTAAACATGATTTGAGTAAAAAATGTTTATATATTGTATTTTTTAAACAGATGTCTTTTTGTTTATTTAGTTGGTTGATTAGTTTGTTTTTTTTACAAAGCATTTTCCCTACACATGAAGCTAGGCAATATTGGACTAAATAGTATCAGTAATGCACAGACTAAGAAATATTTTTACGAAACAGGAGAGAATTTTTTTAAATTTTAAATCACAATATTGGAGAACTTATAAAATTTACAGACTAACTGCTTTGGAAAAGATTGCTCGGATTATAAACTTTTAAAGAAATTTCAGTTAAGTGCCAAATTGGTAATAGAGCCAAAGAGATCAACAATGTTTTTCAAATATGTGCTTTTCAAATATACACTCTCTTTTGCTTTTAGTTTTAATGCCTCCACTCATAATGGAAATTGTGCTCAACTCTGTGCAGAGGAAGAATTGATGCTTTCTATAGCCTAATATACCACTTTTTTTAAAGCTGATTTTTTTTTTCTTTAAAGTTATGTTAAATGTCCTGAAGTAAATGAGTTGAGTTGGAAATTAATGATGAGTGCATGTTCTGACTGTGCAGCAGCCACACTTTAGCAAGGTGGTCAGGATTTCCAAAAGAAAAAAAAAAAAGAAAAGAAAAACACAATAAAACAATTTAAACACACTCTCACAGGTTCGCTTCAATTTTAAAAAGTCTCCCCCATCATTCTCTACCTTGCTGTGACGACAAAAGCTCTGCCCACTAGTCCACAAGAGTCCTTCAGCTTTGCTGTGACAGCTGTCAGTCAATGACACTGAAGACAATTATATTAAAGATAGAACTTTTTCTGTGCAGATTTGATGACCAATCACTAAGTTCCTCTACTATAGGGTCATTAGTGGTCAACGTGAAATAAGCTATTTTGGGCAACCATTAAACTATCATTTGCTAAAAACTTCCCAAAGTTATATTTTACAGCTGTGTTCAGTATACAAAAACAGAGTTTTTAAAGCTTTGAATACATTGAACATAAAAACCTTGGGGACAAATACCAATACCTTTGCTCATTATGATATACTTCAACCATTTATAGCCAAAATATATCTATGGACATTGAGAATTGGTACTAAAACATCTCTTCATCTTCTCAGATTGATGAGACTCTCAAGGACAAAACTCTTTAAAATGATTTGAAGGAAAGTATCAAATTTCATCTACTCTCTCTGCAGAAGTTATTTTCCTGACATTGGAGCTAAAAATTTCTGCTAAAAGCATGAATAAAACTCTCTTCTCAGCTATAATAATAGGTGATATCTACTGAGAACTTAGCATGTGTCAGACAGAGGCACCTGCCAGCAACCATGGATTCTCAAAACTTCTAAGTGTCTTACACATATTATCTCACTTAATTCTCACAGCATCACCATGACGGGAAAACTAGTGTTACATTTTTTATGTAAGGAAATGAGACACAGGTTAGGGAACTTGCTGGAAAGCACTCAGCCTAGAAGTGGTGGATCCAGGACTTGAACCGAGACAGCCTGACTTCAGAGCTCTCTGAGCTTAGTTAACCAATGCTCGGTCTCTGGCAGAAGAACTCCAAGGGGAGCTTTTTGAAGGATTGGATTCCATTGCCCCACATTCTTCCACATGCATTTTTGAGGCCATTCTTTGCACTGATGATGACTCTAAACAGCACCCCAGACTTGAACGGGAAATTAACCTTTGTTTAGCTAACTCATTAAAACTTCTCCCCTCTCTCTCTCCCTCTCTGTCTCTCTGTCTCTCTCCCTCTCTGTCACAGAATCTCCCCCCACACTCAACAACTTCTCTGACCATCACTCCTTTTACTCTGGCTGACACTCATCCTCATCCCACCCACCTCAGGCTTACTGGACATTTTGCTATTCCTCAACTTACCAGGCCCACTCTTACCCTAGAGCTTTCATACTGGCTGTTTGCTGTGCTTGGAATGTTCCTCCCTTGATATCCCCATAGATATCTCCTTGACCTCCTTCAAGTCTTTGCTCAAATGTTACTTTCTCAATAAAGCCAGTGCTGACTTCCTTCCTTAAAATTGCAACCCCACCCCCACCCAACTCTTCTCTCTCTCTTAACCTCTTCTATTTTTTCCAAAGTACTTCTCACCTCAGAATACATTATACATTTAGTTATTTATTATGTCTGTGTATATTATCTGTCTGAACCTACTAGAACATATAGTCCATTTCAGGTTTTTTTAATATGTGGCATTCATTGACACATCCCAAATATGGTCAGTACTCAGCACATACTTGATGTTCAATGATTATTTGTTAAATGAATATGTAATTTTAAGGTAGAATGTTTTTATCAAGTTAGCAGATTCATTCTTGTCTTTCTCTAGTCATTACATGAGCCAAGAAAGGCCTTGTGTCTCTCTAGATCAAAATTAATTTATTCTATAAATATATTTATTCCTTCTATAAATGTATTTATTCTATAAATGTCATTGTTCTTGATTTAAGAAAATTTTGAAATTTCAATTGATATTAAAGGAAAGGATGATATTAAAATGTTTAGTAAAAGGAAATACAAATATAACAGGTTGAGAAACACTACTGTAAGGCACCTAGCACAATTCTCGCCATGTAGCAAGTGCTCAATAAATTCTGGTTGAATGAGTGCTCATTAAATACTGTGGGGACTGCTGCTGGCGGCCCGGGTTCAGATCCCGGGCGTGCACCGACGCACCACTTCTCCGGCCATGCTGAGGCCGCGTCCCACATACAGCAACTAGAAGGATGTGCAGCTATGACATACAACTATCTACTGGGGCTTTGGGGGAAAAAAATAAATAAATAAAATTATAAAAAAAAAATATTGTGGGGAGCAGAGGAGATTAGAGGCCACATGTTGAATAGTAATCACTGACAAAAGTTCACATTAAATTCCATGTAGGAATATTGTGTTTATTGGAGCAAGTCATAAATAAACTAAGCTAAGGCTTCAAAATGAGTAATGATGACCATTTGGGATGCAGACGTACTAAAGCAGAACTCCAACATACTAGTAGGTTTGTAGAAGCTGTTAATAAAGGTGATGTTATTTGAAGGTTTGCTAAGAAATATGAAATTATTCATATAATCTGATTATTTCATTCAGGTTATTTCATATAATCTGAATCCACCTTTTTCTAGCTAAAATTCACTCTCTCTAGCCTTTTTTCTCATCATTCTCACCCTTCTAGCTTACCTTTCAGGTATTTATTCTAAGTACTCAAATGTAACTTGTTCCCTCAGATCAGTGCATTAATCCTTGTGGGACATTCTTCTTTACTTAGATAACTTCCTATGCAGCATTTCTTGTAAGACTGAGACTGAAGTTTACTTGTTCTTCTCTGCTTTCAATGACCTCTCACCTGATCTAGGTTTGGTGTCTCTCCACTTCATTCCCACAGCACCCTGGCCTATCATTTATCACAAGAAACCATAATTGTTTGTTTATCTGTATGTCTAAGTACCACTAGACTAAGAATTCCCTAGACATGCCTTGTGGGTTTTATCTCTGGGCCCTTAAAGCAGAGCATAGGACCAAACACATGGTCTGTGCTCTATAAAGGGACTTTGATTTTTTTCTATCTGCAAATACGTCATAAGCACTTTGAGAACTGGACTGGGTCTCTGGCACATTTGTATCTACCATAGTACTTTACACAGGGTATAGCACACATTTAAGTGCTCAAAAAATTGTCTACTCATTATTAGTGGTTGACCGATGTAAGATAGTATTTATGAGGATCACATTCCATAGAGCTGTCAAGAATTAATATTTAACATTAAAATATTAATTAGTATTTTGAGTCTTCTCCTACTTTTCCAGGGAAATTCTTGCTGGTTGTTTAAAATTCAAGCCTAGTATCACTTCTTCCAGGAAGCCTTCAGAGGCTCATCTCCTTTTTGTTCCCTAGATTTATTGCTCGTCTGTGTTCTCCAGCATTCTACTGCATGCAATTAAAACTGTTCTCAGTTTTGGATATTGATTCATTGTTAACTAGATTCCTCTCCCTCATTTGATAGTGTAAACAATTTCTAAATTCTTAAAATTCTTTCTATTCTGTTGGCTTTCTTGACATCGTTCTAATTTGGTTCTGCCCCCATATTTCTGATTATTCCTTTCCAGGTTTCTGCTCAGGTTTGTTTCTCTTCCTCTCAACTATATCTTCATTCACTCCATTCTTTCATTAACTGGAAAAATATTTATTTATACCTATTACATGATGGACATTAAGCCCTACTGCAACAACATCTCTCTGTGTTCTACTCTTTTAAGAATTAAATACGAAGGTGTTTACTCTATAGAAGGACCCAACTTTGTGCCCTGTCCTCTATTCTCTGGGCATGATTCTCTCTTAGTAAATATGTCCACTCTCACAAATTTTAAAAATCACTTATATATGGAAGACACTTGAATTCATATCTCCATCCTTGATCACATTCTTAAGCTTTGACTCTACATCTCGAATTTTTAAAAAAATTTTCCCATTAAGATGATTCTCTGTCATACCAAACTCAAACTGTTGTTAGATGCTGACCTGATGCCAGGACACAACAGCCTCAAGATCTCTTGAAATGAATTGTGGCCTCAATGTTTCTTAGCATAGAGTCTCAGGAAGAAGGCTTTATAATGAAAAACAAGATTATCCATTTTTTATATATTTCTGAATCACAATCTATCATTCATATCCAAAGGGTTCACATACTCACATAAACATAAATACACACACACACACACACACACACACACACACAGTAAGTCACTAAAGATTAGTAAGTTGACCCAATGCCCCAATGTGTTTGGAAGAGAAGCAAAAAACAGTTTCAATTTAATATTGATGAAGTTTGTATTGGCCTTCAACACTATCTGTGCTGTGTCGATCCCTCTTACATAAGAAGATGCTTTGGGTGGCAGCAATACTTTTTTTGTTTTGCAGATTTGAAGACTTTTCAGGTCTCTTTGTTATCTTTGCATGCCAGCATGTAAATTTTATCTTCCACAAACTCCTTAACTGAGCTCATTCTTATTTATGGCTTTAAACATTGTATTTGTAACTCAAGCTTCAATCTCTCTTCTGAGCATTAGATTCATATTTCTATCTACCTGTGCAATGTCTTATCTAAGCATCTAAAATACCTCACAGATTTAAATATCTAAAAACGGAGCTGTTTGTTTCCCACCTCCTCTTTCAACATGATTCTTCTCTAGCCTTCCTCATCTCAATACATATCATCGATATTCACCCAATTGTTGTCAAAAGCCCAGGACACTCTTGATTTCTGTCTTTTTTCACCTCTCATTTTTTAATCCATCAACACATTCTGTTGACTCTGTCCTCAAACACACCTTGAATCAACTCACTTTCCAGTACTTCCTCCATTATCACCCTAGTGCCAACCACTATCATCTCTCATCTCAATAGGTTTTTTTTTTTTTAATTGTGGTAACATTGGTTTATAACATTATATAGATTTCAGGCGTCCATCATTATATTTTGATTTCTGTATAGATTACTTCATGTTCACCACCCAAAGACTAATTACAATCTATCACCACACACATGTGCCAAATTGTCCCGTTCGCCCTCCTCCTTCCCCCCTTTCACTCTGGTAACCACAAATCAATCTCTGTCTCTATGTGATTGTTTGTTGTTGGTTTTATCTTCAACTTATAAGTGAGATCATACAGTATTTGACTTTCTCCCTTTGACTTATTTCACTTAGCATAATACCACATGTTGTCACAAATGGCTGGATTGCATCATTTCTTACGGCTGAATAGTATTCCATCGTATATATACATATACCACATCTTCTTTATCCATTCATCCCTTAATGGGCACTTAGGTTGCTTCCAAGTCTTGGCTATTGTGAATAATGCTGCAGTTAATATAGGGGTGCATATATCTTTATCATGCATGTTTTCATGTTCTTTGGATAAATACCCAGCAGTGGAAGAGCTGGATCATGTGGTAGCTCTATTCTTAATTTTTTGAGGAATCTCCATACTGTTTTCCATAGTGGCTGCACCAGGTTGCACTCCCACCAGCAGTGTATGAGAGTTCCCTTCTCTCCACATCCTCTCCAACACTTGTTTCCTGTCGTGTTAATTATAGCCATTCTGATGGGAGTGAGGTGATATCTCATTGCAGTTTTGATTTGCATTTCCCTGATAGTTAATGATGTTGAAAATCTTTTCATATGCCTGTTGGCCATCTGTATATCTTCTTTGGAGAAATGTCTGTTCAGATCTTTTGCCCATTTTTTAATTGGTTTGTTAGTTTTTTTGTTGTTGAGCTGTATGAGTTCTTTATATATTTTGGAGATTAAGCCCTTATCAGATGTATGGTTTGCAAATATCTTCTCCCAATTGTTAGGTTGTCTTTTCATTTTGTTGATGGTTTCCTTTGCTCTGCAGAAGCTTTTTAGTTTGATGTAGTCCCATTTGTTTATTTTTTCTATTGTTTCCCTTGCTCAGTCAGACATGGTACTAGAAATTACGCTGCTGAGACCAATGTCAAAGAGTGTACTGCCTATGTTTTCTTCTAGAAGTTTCATGGTTTCAGGTCTTCCAATCAAGTCTTTAATCCATTTTGAGTTAATTTTTGTGTATGGTGTAAGATAATGGTCTACTTTCATTCTTTTGCATATGGCTGTCCAGTTTTCTCAACACTATTTATTGAAGAGACTTTCCTTTCTCCATTGTATGTTCTTGGCTCCCTCATTAAAAATTAGCTGTCCATAGATGTGTGGGCTTATTTCTGGGCTCTTGATTCTGTTCCATTGATCTGTGTGTATGTTTTTGTGCCAGTACCATGCTGTTTTGGTTACTATAGCTTTGTATTATGCTTTGAAATCAGGGAGTGGGATACCTCCAGCTTTGTTCTTTTTGCTCGGGATTCTTTTGGCTATTCAGGGTCTTTCATTGTTCCGTATAAATTTTAGGGTTCTTTGCTCTATTTCTGTGAAAAATGTTGTAGGAACTTTGATAGGGATTGCATTGAATCTATAGATTGCTTTAGGAAGTATGGACATTCTAAATATGTTAATTCTTCCAATCCAGGTACATGGAATATCTTTCCATTTCTTAGTGTTGCCTTTAATTTCTTTCAACAATGTTTTATAGTTTTCAGTGTACAGGTCGTTCACCTCTTTGGTTAAGTTTATTCCTAGGTATTTTATTCTTTTTGTTGCAATTGTAAATGGGATTGTATTCTTAATTTCTCTTTCTGCAACTTCATTGTTAGTGTATAGAAATACAACTGATTTTTGTATGTTGATTTTGTATCCTACAACTTTACTCTATTTTTTTATAATTTCTAGAAGTTTTTTGGTGGATTTTTTAGGGTTTTCTATATATAAAATCATGTCATATGGAATTAGTGAAGTTTCACTTCTTCCTTTCCAATTTGGATCCCATTTATTTATTTTTCTTGCCTGATTGCTCTGGCTAGAACTTCCAATATTATGTTAAACAGGAGTGGTGAAAGTGGGCATCTTTGTCTGGTTCCTATTCTTAGAGGGATATCTTTCCATTTTTATCCATTAAGGATGATATTAGCTGTGGGTTTTCATAGATGGCCTTTATTATGTTGAGGTACTTTCTTTCTATACCCATTTTATTCAGAGTTTTTATCACAAATGGATGCTTTCTCTGCATCTATTGAGAAGATCATGTGATTTTTATTCTTTATTTTGTTAATGTGGTGTATCATGTTGATTGATTTGCAGATGTTGGACCATCCCTGCATTCCTGAAATAAATCCCACTTGATTGTGGTGTATGATCTTTTTAATGTATTGTTGTATTCGATTTGCTAGTATTTTGTTGAGGATTCTTGCATCAATGTTCACCAGTGATATTGGCCTGTAATTTTCTTTTTTTGTGTTGTCCTTGTCTGATTTTGGTATCTGGGTAATGTTGGCTTTCTAGAATGTGTTAGGAAGCTTCCTCTCCTCTTCAGTTTTTTGGAAGAGTTTCAGAAGGATAGGCGTTAAATCTCTGAATGTTTGGTAGAATTCTCCAGGGAAGCCATCTGGTCCTCGACTTTTATTTTTTGCGAGGTTTTTGATTACTATTTTGATCTCCTTATTGGTGATTGGACTATTCAAATTCTCTATTTCTTCTTGATTCAGTTTTGGATGGTTGTCTGATTCTAAGAATTTATCCATTTCTTCTATATTATGCAATTTGTTGGCATATAACTTTTCACACTATTCTCTTATAATCTTTCCATTGCAATTTCTCTTCTTTCATTTCTGAGTTTGAGCCTTCTCTCTTTTTTTCTTGGTGAGTCTAGATAAAGAAAGTTTTTTTCTCAATTTTGTTTATCTTTTCAAAGAACCAGCTCTTAGTTTCATAGATGTTGTTTCTACTTTGTTTTAGTCTCTATTTCATTTATTTCTCCTCTGATTTTTATTATTTCCTTCTTTCTACTGATTTTGGGTTTTCTTTGTTCTTTTTCCAATTCCTTTAGGTGCATTGTTAGATTGTTTATTTGAATTTTTTGTTTGTTTGTTGAGAGAGGCCTGTAATGCTGTAAACTTCCCTCTTAAAACTGCTTTTGCTGTATCTCATAAATTCTGGCATGTCATATTTTCATTTGTCTCCAGGTATTTTTTTATTTATCCTTTGATTTCTTCATTGACCCCATCATTGTTCAGTAGCATTTTGTTTAATCTCTACATATTTGTGGCTTTTCTGATTTTCTTCCTGTAGTTCATTTCTAGTTTCATACTGTTGTGGTCAGAAAAGATGCTTGGTATTATTTCAATCTTCTTAAATTTATTGAGACTTGTTTTGTGGCCTAATATGTGATCAATCCTGGAGAACGTTCTATGCATATTTGAAAAAAATGTGTATTCTTTGCTTTTGGGATAGAATGTTCTGTATATATCAATTAAGTTCCTCATTGTCGTTTAAGGCAATGTTTCCTTATTGATCATCTGTTTGGATGATCTATCCATTGGTGTTAGTGAAGTGTTGAAGTCCCCTACTATTATTGTGTTACTGTCTATTTCTCCTTTTATGATTCTCTCTTTATCTTTAATTCTGTACATTTTAATTATGTTGTGTCTTGGCGTGGGCCTCTTTGGGTTTATCTTGTTTGGTGCTTTCTGTTCTTCCTGTACCTGGGTGTCTGTTTCCCTCCTTAGGTTAGGAAAGTTTTCAGCTATTATTTCTTCAAATAGATTCTCTGCCCCTTTGTCTCTCTCTTCTTCTTCAGGGACACCTATAATATGAATATTAGTCAACTTGATGTTGTCCCACAGGTCCCTTAGACTGTCCTCACTCTTTTTAATTCTTTTTTTCTTTTCTGTTCAGCTTGGGTGATTTCCTCTAGTCTTTCATCCAGTTCACTCATCCCTTCTTCTGTATCATCTACTCTGATTTTGAGTCCCTCTAGTGAACTTTTCATTTCCAGTATTGTATTCCTCATTTCTGATTGGTTCTTTTTTATGTTTTTTCATTTCTTTGTTGATGTTCTCACTGAGTTCATCCATTCTTCTCCCAACATCAGTGAGCATCCTTATGACTCTTTGTTTGAACTCTTTGTCAGGTAGATTGCTCATTTCTGTTTCATTTGATTCTCTCTCTGGGGTTTTGTCCTGTTCCCTGTATTCCTTTGCCTCCTCATTTTGCTTCTTTCTCTGTGCTTGTATCTATGTATTAGGTAGGTCAGCTACATCTCCTGATCTTGGAGAGGCATCCTTATGTAAGTGATTCCTTATGAGGCCCAGAAGTGTGCTTCCCTCTCATCACCAGTTCCAAATGTTCCAGGAGTGACCCTCATGTGGGCTACATGTATCATTTTGTTGTGGCAGAGTTGCTTTTGCTGTAGGTGCCCAGGGAGGCTGAGTTGTCCCCCTGGCTGGCTGGTTCTAATACTCAGCTGCATGTGGTTGTTGTGGGCCCTTCAGTCTCTTTATTGGGTGTGGGTAGCCATGGCACAGTTGGTGCAGGATCTAATCGCACATTCCTTTTGCAATTTTTCTAAGGAAGTAGGTCCCCAGCGTGGCTGGTTGGTATGCTCAAGGGCTTACAATTTCTATAGGCCTCTGGCCTATAAGGCTCTTGTCAGCTCTCTGAGGATTGCAGCTGGGTGGGGCTGGCCCCAGGCATGGGAGCACTCAATTGTTTCAGGGTTTGGAAAGTGGGGCCGATCCCCTATGTGGCTGTTTGAGAAACACAAGTATTCTGTGGCTGGCAAGCCCTACTGCCCACAGGGCCACACACACAGTTGACACAGTCCTGCCCCATGCGCACACCCCGACCCACTGAAGTGGACCCAGTCGCCCCATGGCAGAGGCCCCACCATTGCCCCACACACTCCACCTGTTCTTTGTGCACGCCCTCCCCAAGAGAGGTAGACCCACTTGCCCAGCTGCAGAGAATCCAGGCACCTAGCCTGTGCAGGCCCACAAGTTGCCCGATGGCTTATTGGTGGGTGGGGTCAGTCTCTAGGGCTGGCTGCTTGCCTTAGCTGAGCTGGATTAAATCAGTGCTCTGTGGGTGGGGCAGACCCTGGGCTAACATCTGTGTCAGCACACCTGTACCAGGTCATGACAATGGCTGCCACCAATGTCTCAGTCCCTGGAGAGTTCTCACCTCTCACTGAGATGAACCCAGAGCCTATCAGGTGAGTCTCTTTTCACCAAAGGACTGTGCACCTTTCTTTCTGGTGATTTTAGGTTGCTTTCCGAAATGGGTGAATTTGTGCGTGGGTCTTTTAATTTCTTTGTGTCCCAGCTTCTCTGGGGGTATTCCCCACTGTTGTTAGTAGCCAGCTAAGCCAGATATTATGACATTCATCTTGGTTGTGCTGGGTCCAAAAAATACTTATAGCAGCAACGCTCCCTGGCTCAGGTCCCCCACTTCTCCAGGGAAGGCTGTGTACCTTTGGATTGTTTCCGGTTGGCCATGAATTCCTGCAGCTTATGAAGGTGGCTTTTTATCTCCCCAGAAGGGAATTTCTGCCTCTTCCACCTCAGTCAGCACTGTTGTTTGTTGCAGAGGTTCCTCTTATCCAGTTTTCAATCCTTTCTCAGTGATAATTGTTCCAAGAATAGTTGTAGGTCTGTTGTGTCCGTGGGACAAGGTGAGTTCAGAGTTCGCCTACGCCACCATCTTGACTTTCTCTCCTCTCTCATCTCAACTGCTGGGAATGCTTCCTAAATTGTTCCTCAGAGTGTACTCTTGACTTCCTATTATCTCTTCTCTACCCTGAAGCCAGAATGAAACTTTGAAAATATAAATCAGTTTATGTGGCCCTCCTCACTGTTCTACCCCCATTTCCAACCCTAGCACTTGGAATGAAACCCGATACCTCTAGCCTCATCACTTCCCCTGGCTCAGTAAACAGCATCTGCACTGATCTTATTGTTACTCAGATATGACTCATTCATCCTAAGAGCTTTTCACTTGCTCTTCTCTCTATCTAGAATATTCTTCCCCACATTCATGGTAATGTATGTCTATTCTCTAATGTCACCCCTTCAGAATTTGTCCCTGACCACCTATCAAAAACAGCATGATCTTTGTCTCTTCTCCTACTTAGCTTTATTTTCTAAAATTACATTTATGCATTTACTTGTTGTCTTTCTCATTCACTAGAATACACGCTTTATGAAGTATTTTCCTTATCACCAGTATTTAAAGCAATGCTTGTTAGAGAGTCAAAGGTCAAATATTTTTTGAATGAATGTAAAAGTGAATAACACAACTTTCCATCACTCAGCATAGAGAAGCCAGAGGAAGTATTTGCCAAGTGGGCAATACCAGGCTGACACTGTGAAACTAGAGCTACACTAGGTGGGGTAGAAACATACAGAGCCAGAAATCAATGACATCTGTCCCACAGAATCAAAATTGAGAGAACTTCTTCACGTCCTTGGGGCAAACACTGGGAACAACCAGAGTATATATGAAGACAAAAGAACAAAAAGATAGGATCTAAGAGGATTTCTGCAGACACTCATTATTTTGTCCTCTGTGGTATATTTTGGAATCAGTCTTAGATCAAGGCACAAAGTCAGATCAGACCAAAATGCCTTGTCACTTGATATGCTAAGACATGTTGATCAGTCAGTTCTTGCTGGTAGGAGTAGTCCTACCAGCCCCAGAGAATTGTCCATGAGTTAAATTTTCTACTGAAATATTTGGCATATTCTCTTTCATGCACAATTTTTTTTTCCTCATTCAACTCATTCATTCCAATCTCTTTCCTCATTCATTTGTTAACATAACATCATGTTTAATACAGTATTATAATAGCACTCAGTATTGCAATTATGGTTTGTTTCTATCAGCTCAGTAACACCTCTAGGCTGAGGAGATCCAAGGCAATGCTGGTCACAGGTATCTTTAAGGATTGGCTGCTTTAATAGTCTGAACAGTCATGTATGTTCATGTATGTGACTATTTCATTCCTTTCTTAGGCACCTGTATTAGTTTCCTAGGAGTTCCATAACAAATTAGCACAAATCTGGTGGCTTGAAAACAACAGAAGTTTATTCTCTCACAATTCTGGAGAGTTGATTGTGAAATCAAGGTGTTTGATTGGTTTCTTCTGGAAACTCTAAGAATCTGTTCCATGACTCTCCTAGCTTCTGGTGGCTGCTAGCCATCGTTGGGTTTCCTTAAATTGTAGCTACATAACTCCAATCTCTGTCTCTGTCTTCACATGGCCTTATTCTCTGGGTGTCTGTGTCTGTTTTTCCTTCTCTTCTCTTCTAAGGACCTGTCATTGGTTTTAGGGCCCACACTAATACAAGACAATCTAAATTCAAGATCTTTAATGTAATTACATCTGCGAAGTCATTTTTTCTCCCAAAAAAGGTCACATTTACAGGTTCTGTGGTTAGGACATAGACATATGTTTTGGGGAGGGGTGATCACCATTCAACCCACTACAGCTCGCTGATGCCCAAAGACAAAATCCAAACTTCTTCCCACGACTTCAACTAGCTGTCCCAGGTTCATTCCCCGGTGTCAACAATATCCATGTCTGGATTTATGGGATGCTCCACCATCCGTCCATCCAACATTGCCTGCTACACCACTGCAAATTGACCAAGTGTCCTTTCCCAAGAAGATTAACATTTGAACTGATGGTCCCCCTCTCCCTAACAGAACATTAGCACAATGCCTTTTTGTCTCTATTACTGAATAAATTCAAGACTTGTTCTTCCATCTAATATCCTGTTAAGTCCCCTAATCAGATTCCAGATTCAATTCCTACCAAATTCCCCATAATATTTCCTCAGGAATTTAAACTCTAGGAAGAGTTAAATCCCTAGGTTACATATTCAACCACTCCATGGAATATTCTCTTTGCCTTCTTTCTACAAACCTGCTTTTCCCTGAGGGCATACTTCCCTGCAGCCCCCTCAAGAGGTGATAATTTTCTTATTTTGTTGGGCCTGGGGTAAATGTCCTCCTTGATCTCTGTTGCAAGTTCCAGAAAATTGCTTCTTCCTCCTCCCTAAACTTCCTAGTTCTTTGATGCATATACTCACAAATTTTACTACGCACTATTTTTCTTTGTTGCAATTTTCTATCTTTCTGACTAATCTTTCCAATTTCTCAAAGATATTAGCACTAAAATTAACTCTTGGTTTCTTCACTACTACTCCTGTCTTCATTCTTGATCACTCAAAATCCATCTAATACTCAATACCTCGTCCTCTTCTTCTCTAATCATACTGTCTTACACCCCACCTTCCTTCCTCTAACTGTTCTCATCTCCCATACCATTTTGCAGACTTTGTCTTTACCAGTAACTAAAACACCACTAAAAGCTCCAATCAAGCATCTCATCTCCTGGGTCTTATTCCTCCACCCTAGTTCTTCTCACTCTCCCACTGCAACTCTTCAAGGAGGACCTTGAATCCACTAACACTTCCACCTTTTACCCTTCATCTTCCTACATTCTCATTTCCTTTCTTAGCCAGTTCAGAGACTTTGGTCTATTGTTATTATCTTCACTCCCTACGTATGCCATTCTCTTCCTTGCCCATTATTCCTTCTGTCATAATCACCTGCAAAACTCCAACCCTACCTTAAATCCAACTTTTGCTCTTCTTTCCTACACCTGTGCAGATGATTGAGGCTGGAGAAAATCAGAGTACATGCCAGCTGGACTTACTTTAAATTTATGATCTAAACTCTACCTAGGAAACCTATTATATTTTTTATGCCAACTCACTCCCCCACTCTCCAAAACAACTATTTCTCACCTTTTCTTCAAACCCTAACTCCTTATTTTCAGCCAGTGGCCTTGTTTCTCATATTTCTGGGAAAATAGATGCAATCAGAGAACATCTTCACTCTCATGCCAACAAATCTACTAACCCTATCTGTACTCACATCCCACAGTTCTTCTAATACCTCAAAGGAACTTCTCAAACCCCAGTCTAAGCAGATCCCTCTACTTGTGACCTGGATCCACTTACTCTTATCTCCAAAGTGCTTTGCTCCTACAATTTTCCCTGTTTCCTTTTGTGCCATCAACTATTCTTTCTCTACTGGATCATTCTCATCAACTTGAAATTATGCTTGATAAATGCCAACCAAAGGAAAAAAAAAAGGAATTTCCCTCAATCCCATATCCCTTTCACCAGCTACCATACTATTTCCTTCCTCTTTTTGGCAGAATTCACAGCAACTGTTGTTTACACTGTTTCCTCTTTCTCACCCTCAATCTTTCTTGAACTCAGTCTGATCATGCCTTTATTCCCATCATCCCCCTAAACTACCTTTGTCAAGGGTGTTAATCAGTGCTCAACCCCCAGCCCTGATCTTACCTAGTTAACTCTTCATAGCATTTGACACAGTTGATCTCTCCTTTTATTTGGAAATAATTCCTGCACTTGGCTTCTGAAATACAATCACTCCTCCTTTTACTTTTACCTCCCTGGAAGGTTCATTTGTTAAATTCTCTTCTTTCTGAACACTAAAAGTTGGAGTTCCACAGGGCTCAGTCTTCAGACACCTCTAACTTAAAATCACTCTCTATGCTAATTCTTCTTCGTGCTTGAAAAATCATCCACATAAACTGATGACTCCTATGGGTTATTTCAGTTCTTATCTCACCCCTGCACTCCAAAGTCATCTACTCAATTACCTATTTGAATCTCTGATCCTAATATGCATCTCAAATTTCATACATCCAAAATTTAATTCTTGGTCTACCTCTCAAATTTGTTTCTCCCCGATTCTCCCTCAACTTAGTAAATGTCACTAACATCCATCCAATTGCTTAGAGAATTTTAGAAGCATTCTTAATTTTCTCTCTCCCCTCACTCTGCCTAATGCATCAACATAGCATGTTTCTTCAAAGTACATCCAAATGCTGACTACTTCTCACCAATGCCACCACTACCATCCTGACTCAGATGACTATCATCACTTATCTGCTCCACTGTAATAAGTTCCTAAATGCTTCCATTTCTGCTCTGCTCTTTACAGTCTATCATGCATGCTACAGCCAGGGAAACCTTAATAATATATAAGGCAAATCATGTAGCACTGTTCAAGCTCACTCCAAGTAAAGTCCAAATCCCCCTACTATGGCACCAAAGTTTTACATAATCTAGCCTTAGCTTCCTCTCCAACCTCATCTTGTGATGTTCCCACTAGCTCACTGTACTCCATCCAAATGTGCCCGTTCTCTGTTCTTCAAACACACCAAGCATGGTTCAGGGTGTCTCAGGGCCTTTGGACCTGCTATCCCGTCTGCTGTATGCTCTTCCTGCAGAAACTCACATGCTCATTTCTCATCACTCCAGCCTGTTTTCAAATGTCACTTACCCAAAGAAGCCTCTCTTACAACCCCTTCCAAACAACTCCTCCCTCCCCAATCTCTTTGTAACCCCGTTCCTTGCTTTACTTTGTTTCATAGCATTTATCATCCATTGACCTTGTGTTATATATCTTTAAGATCAAGTTTAGGTTTACAGAAAAATTGCAAAGATGGTATAGAGAGTCTGTATATTCTCTACATGTAGGTTCCCCTTTTATCAGCATCTTACATTACTATGGTACATTTGTCAGAATTAATAAAACAATATTGGTACATTATTGTTAACTAAAAGTTCATACTTTCTTCAGATTTTCTTAGTTTTTACTTAATTGTCCAGGATCCCATCTAGGAGATCACATTACATTTATTTGTCATGTCTCCTTAGGCTCCTCTTGGCTGTGATAGTTTCTCATACATTACTTGCTTTTGATGACTTTTAAAGTTTTCAGGAGTATAAATGTATTTTGTAAAATGTCTCTTTATTGGAATTTGTCTGATGTTTTTCTCATGATTAGACTGGAGTTACATGTTTTGGGGAAAGGACAACAGAAGTAAAGTGCCATTTTCATCCCAGCACATCAAGGGTATATACCATCAACATGGCTTATCACTGTTGGTGTTGACCGTGACTACCTGGCTGAGGGACTGGTTGTCAGGTTGCTCCACTGTACAGTGGCTCTCTCCCCACTCCTTTCTATATTTTACTCTTTGAAAGGAAGTCTCTATGTACAGTCCACACTAAAGAGGGAGAAGTTATGCTCCACCTCCTTGAGGACAGAGTAGGTATTATAGTTATATTTGTTAATAGGTTTATCTTCTCCCTCCCTTATCCAGTATATGCTCAAGTTGGGAAGCTGATCCCCATTGCTTAAAATAGTTTGCAGTAGAGATCCTAACATGCATAGATTCTCACTAAGCAGTAACCAATTGAATGAATTAATCCCCCACCACATATATCTATTCATATGTCTGAGGCTCTACACAGGCATTTTCATCTACCTAAAATTCTCTTCTTCTCTTTCTCCATATTAGTGGGGTAAATTCTCACTCACTCTTAAAACTCAGTTATTTATATTTGCCTAAATTCAAAGACAAATTCACATATACACTGCATTCTACTTAACATATTATTGTGCATATTACTCAACATTGCAATTAATTATTCACATCTCCACCTGCTGATATTCTTGGCAAACTCCTTGAGGCTTATTTACCTTTGTGTAATCCTAATGCCTAGCACTGAACCAATATTGTCAGATATTTCTCAATGTTTGCTGATTGAAGGAGATTAAAGTGGATGAATAGCTTGAGACTCACTGTCGTAGTTGATTTTTTTCTAGCCTATTCCAGGCACCTGACCTGAGTCATCTGCTCACAATGAATCCAAATCTCTCCTTTGGATTATAGCACCCTGATATGGAATGGCTCTTTCTCTTCCTGGAGTCTACATCAAAGCTTTGTTGTGTCATAACCAAGAGAATCCTTGCCCCTTTCATGCCAGGAGCCCTAGGAGGATGGACTCATAAGTCCAGCTGAGGCCAGGACAGAATGGAGACTGAAAGAAAGGACAGAGAAGTAGCTGGAAGTCCAAATCAGCAAGTCGAACAACCTATCCAGCATTTTAGCCATAGGCTGGGCAGGTAACATGAAGGAATCTGGAAGAATATAGGGAAGGTTTTTCCTATCTCAGCTTCCTTACTTAGGCAGGCTGCACTTCTCCGAGCTCAGCGTATGTGATTTTATTGTACATGGGTCTCAGCCTTCCTGTGGGTGGTCTGTTAACACTAGCTACTGGATGAGAATGAAGGGCAAAATAAGTTCTCACAAAAGGACTGTTAATCAGAATTCATGCATGGCCCTGGTTCACTCCTTCCTACAGCACAGATGCCACTGATTTGGTAACATTCCAGATATCCAGAGTAACATGAATACCAACTATTTTCATGAATTACAAAATATAATTTTTTTTGTATTTTCTTTTTCATTTTAACAATTTTTTTGATTGTAAAAGTAAACATACTCACTCTAGAAAAGATGGAAACATAGAACAGTGTACACAAAAAATAAACATTTACCCACTTTGAAAGAAGGAGTTAATGTTTTAATGTATTTACTTCTCTTCAAGTATTTACAAGCCCTTTTAAAACAGTTTAACTACATTTATATGTACAACTTCACACCTTGTTTTTTCAGGTAACATGAATATCCCATAATTTTTCAACTATTCCCCTGTTTGGGGAGGTTCCAATTTCTTGTCATGACAAATCATGTTGTAATTATATCTTTGCCCCAAGACTGTCCCAACAGTAGAGAACTAAGCACAAAACCCTGAGTGAATACAAAAAGGGGGTGACTTCACCAGATGGACACCCTAGGATGTTTCTCCAAAGAGGTGATAAGTTAGCTGAATCTGAATATGAATTGGCTGAGTCAAAAGTGGGAGAAAGAGTATTCTAAATAGAAGGAATAACATCTGAGGAAATACAGAGGCTTCACAATTCCGATGATTCGGAGTTTACTATTTTACAAGGCCATTGTTTATTTTTAAATAATTCTAATTGTTAGAGGGTCCCCCTTTTTTATGTTGAGCAAATATTTTTTCTCTATGTAACTTTCACGACTTGTTCCGCCTTCCATAGCAGCACAGAATAAGTATGTTCCTCTTGCAGTATATCAATACTTTAAAAAAATCCACAAGTAGATGCTCAGTTTATTCTTAGAATCAGATCATTGTTAGACTGAAAAGAAACTTCACAGGTCTTCTGCTCCAATCTTCTCATTCTGTAAATCAAGAAAATTAGGTCCACAACAGGACAGTCACCAGCCGCACATGGCATACATATTTAGTGGCAGAAGTGAGTGGATAAATTGTATTTCTAATTCTCAAGTCACTTCTCTTTCCAACATGCTGCTTTCTCTTCTCCTTGACGAATCTGCCCATTTTCTCCAAGCATTCATTGTTCAAGACTCTTTTCCTGCCCCTTCTGGACCTCGGTCACTTCTCTCAATTAGCCCCAGTAGTATCTCAGCTCACCTGAGTTCATTTATACAAAAAATTGAATCCCCAGTATTTTTTATAGTACATATCAGTGAATTCTCACAACCTCCTGATCCAGAGTTTGTCATTCTCTCTTCACAGATGAGAAAACTGAGGCTCTGAGTGCGGTAGGACCTTGCACAATATTACAAAGACGGTAAGCGGTGAAAATACAATTTAGTTTCAAATTTGTCTACGATTCCTCTAATTCAAATTACATTTATCCTATTTTGTTTTTGTTTTGTTTAAGAATCCTCTAATTGCTGTACAATTTATGATAGAACAGTATCTAGAATCCAGGTCTCCTGATTTCAGTATTTTTTTTCCTCCTTTCTTAACCACATTATGACACCACATATAAGTAATCAATCAAAAGTGAGATTTAGATAATTGTACATGGTCAGGTTACAGCAATTATTTAAATCTTTCATCAGCCACTAGCATAAGCGTGACACTCTAGATACTTATAGCTTAATGTTAAAAAGTCTGTGGGTTTAGCCTGTATTGAATTCCTAGGAGATTCCTTTGTTTTGCTAACGCCTTGCTGAACCGGGTAAAAGATAGCATGGGCGTTCTCCTAATGCCAGGTTTCCCAATACTCTCAATGGGGAGAGCACAAAGGGTTAAGCAGAAGTGTCGTTTAATCACTGGATAAATACTACGTTTGTTTGACTTTTAAATTAAAGAGTGTTGTCAGCCTTAAAAATAAGAGTGTTGTGAGACGTTTGGTAAAATGGTAATGTATTACTGATTATTCTAATTTAAGAGAAAGCTACAGCCTATAATTAAATGTTCTCTGCTTAACATGTTCTCCTATTGGCTTGCTCCTTTAAAATAAATAAGAAAAAATACGTGGATAGGAGGTTGCAGACATTCCCAAAGACCATTGGCACAGGACTCATGGAATCGTTGTGAACATTGCCCATTTGGGAAGCTTCAAAATATGTGTGCCCTTCTTCCTCTCACTCACAGAGACAATTGCAGATTGAATTCATATTTGAAAAACTTCCTAAAGTCACACTTTCTAGAGTCAATAAAAGACACTGATGCTTTGCAAATATAATGCAGGTGAAATATGTCTTATGTACGTAACTATTTAGCAGAAAGTAAAAATATTATCGCAATTCATTTCTAATCAAAATAAAGTTTCAAAATGGAATCTACTTAACATTGAATCTCACTCTTTTTGGCTCTTCAGTTTAAAGAAGCAGTTTGATGCAGTGAGAAAAACAGGAGCCACAATGAAGATACTGGAGTTGTGATAATGAAATAAATGCTGATACAGGTACACTGTGAGATCACGGCGCAGGTCACACTACTTACAGGTTAGTAAGAGATTAGTTCATTCATTACTTCACTCAAGAACTTTTTATTCAATCCCTCCTCAATGTCAGGCCCTTTTCTAGTCCTGAAGATAGTGAACAAGGCAGTCCCAATCCTGCCTTCAAGTGTCTAACATTCTAGCAGATGGAAAGACGGAGAAGAAATGAGAATTCAAACAATTAAACAAGCTATCTTCAAATAGCATTGACTACCGTGAAGTCCACACAAGAGGCTGATAAGACAGAAGGTGATTTATGGGGTAATTTACACAAATAACTGCGATAAACAGGAAGAAAGGATTGATGCTAGTTTATTACTAGATGAGGAGCTCTGAGGAAATTTGATGTAAAAAGTAGCATTTTAGGTGTCCTTTGAATAATAAGTTTCTTACATAGAAACAGGGGCAGCATCATCAGACGGAGGAAATGGCCAAAGCAGCACTGGATACATGGAAGGAGCTGTTCTGTTTTGTAGGACATAGGCATCTGTGTCTCTTACTGCAAATGTGTGAAATGGAGAGTCTGGTGGCTTTGCCTACATCAGAGATGTTGTAGGAATGAAACGGCATTCCTTTCCGTGGTCTTACAGCTTCTGAAGAGCTCGCCTCTTTTCTCTTGTTTTATATGGCTATAACAATAAGCTCTTAATTAACTGGTCTCCCTGCCTTCAGCTGCCTGAATCTTTCTAAAGATTTATTTATTTATTTATTTATTCCCCCCAAAGCCCCAGTAGATAGTTGTATGTCATAGCTGCACATCCTTCTAGTTGCTGCATGTGGGACGCGGCCTCAGCATGGCCGGAGAAGCGGTGCGTCGGTGCGCGCCCGGGATCCGAACCCAGGCGGCCAGCAGTGGAGCGCGCGCACTTAACCACCAAGCCAAACATTGCTTCTCAAATTATTTTTCCCATACCATCTGTAAGAAAAACTTACTTTGTGACCTAGTACACACATTTCATAAAACAATACTTACTCATGTTACTTGCGATGCATTATCAGGTTTTCTTTTCCATTCTATTCGATCCTATTTTATTAAGTAAACATACTGGTCTGGAACATCAAATTTAATTTCATGATCCTAATGGATTTGAAACCACTGTGTGTAACTTCCTGCTCTAGAGCAGAAATGTCCATAGGACTTCCCTGTTTAGTCTTCAGTGGCTTCCTATTGTTTTCAGGATAAAGTCCAAACTTCTAAGCAGGGCTCAAAATCTTCATGATCTAGCCCTTGCCTTCCTCCTCCAGATCACCTCTCACTAGTTCCAGCCTCATTACTTCTACTTCCACCATCTTGAATTACTTGCATTTTCCCAATCCAGCCACCTGGTGGCCCCAAATATGTTGCTCCTCCTCTCCTTTTTCAACCTCAATCCACCTCCACTACCACCCCACAGATGACTGTTTCTGAGCCCCCTGGGTTATTCATACTCACACTTCAAGCCTGAGGTCATATAAAATTCTTGCAAAAAAAAATCTTCTTCCATATCTACTAGTCTTGGCTTGGTTTCCAGCCCATATACTCTTCCATATTTCTCTGAGTGTACTTCTAGGTAAACCTTAATATTATTGTATTATAAATTTGTTTATTTTTCTGTAAATCTCTTTACCTGAGGCAGGGTCTGAGTTTTTAATTTCTGTATCCTTAATTCCTTGAACCCAATAGGCATTCAATAAATGTTTGATTATTGAATAAAAAAATAAACAGTTACATTAGTGGTTGAATATAATAAACTCTTCCCAAGGTACCAATTACCTCTAGATATCCAGAAAATTCTTCCTAGTTAGTTGTGAATCATCTAGAGATTTTATTTCCTTTTGTGTTTTCTCTGCTTCCTGAGAGCTGACATTATTAGGCACAAGAGTGAAGAATTTGCTAATCAATGTGTTTTAACTGAGTATATTCCTTGATTCTATGGTTAGGTAATAAGCTTCTGGAAGCCCTTATCTCCTAACAATCTCAGAGATTGGAAAATCCACATTGCCATCTATGGTGTTAAGTAGTGGAGAATGTTAACTTAAATGTCCTTATTTTAAAATATCATAAAGGGTTAATGTGTCGATGACAATTACCAGGAGAGTATAGTTTTCAAGTCCTTTATGTGGCTAAGAGTCAAGCTTATTCTTGCACATTAAGTAATTGATAGGAAGCATCCTGTAGGATAATCAAATGGGCAGTTCTGAGACAAGGAAGGTTGTGTAACAGTAGGGCATGTGAGTTTATCGGATTTCAGTATCCAGGAAATACATATGCTGAATTTTCCTAAACATGGATAAAAATCACAAAGAGTTGATATAAAAAAATACAAGTCACTGCTTTCTTAGGAAATAAGACTATGCAAAATAGCACCTTTATTTTCAGCACCTTTATTAGTATGCATGGTCATTCATACTAATATGCTAATTTATAGCCAATATGCTTATTGTTGCTTTCTTTTATTATAAACTGAGTGGGAATTCTGTTAGTGACTTTCCTAGGTGAAGCGATGGATCAAATGGTGGTGAGACATGTTCTAAATTCTTTCCTTACAAACTGTGGAGAGCAGAGGAATTTCACTCTTTGTGCTCTGAGTGGGAGCATTAAAAAATAAACCCGTACAATGCAAACGATACCACTCTTTGTCTCTTCAAGAGAAAAAGAAATAAAATTCTTGGGATGAGAATGACTGCAAGCTGGGATCCATTTTTTGCTCGTCAAAACTGACAAGAACAGCAGTAACATCTTATCAGCACTCCTCTGTCAGCAGTAGCTCAGCGTCAGTGAGATAATGCCCTTTGACACTGGAACACTTGCCTTCCTGGCTGCAAATGCCTAAGTAGAGGCTCAGCAACCATGAAAGGGAAAGGAGGAGTGAGTATGAATAAGGAAGAAAAATTGGAGAAAAGTGTTATATTTTCTTATGCCACCTCTCTTAGTCTCTATTCCTTTTTTTAAAAAAAACAAAAACCACCCCAATATGTGTGACTTCACAATTCTAGACTATTCCTCCCACAAAAGAATCATTTTTGAGCCCTTTTAGATTATTAAAAAGTTATAGCAGCAGTAGGAGAGTAAAAATCTCATTAGCTTTAAAATTACAGATCCATACCAAATATGTTTCTGCACACCAAATGTAGGGTAAGTGTCAGTGGATTTGTATATTGCCACTGCCTCTTTTTCCATGAAGATGAAACTACTACTTCACCATCAGCAAGACCACCAGTAGAGATCTGCATATATTTCTCTTTAGCAACTAGGACAACTCAGGTAATCAGGAATGGTGTTTGAGCATAGTAGATTGTGGTGGACACTGTAAGGTGCTGTGCTCTAGCTTCCCCTTCAGAGACTCACAATCAGTGATGGATGGATGCAGGAGAATAAAGCCCTGGCCATCTCAACCCAACTCTAACGAGCCATTTGAGCTCCCGAGCTCCCTGTGAAATCAGCCAAGGCTGTCACTGGGCCCACATCATGGCTAACTTCTCCTCTGCCCGTTCTCCTTCCTTTCCCTTCCCTTTCACAGGGGTTGATCTCAAAGCCCTTTCCAGAGAACCCAACTTGCAACATGGAAGTCAACAAATGTTTGTTGGATGGTGATAATATGTCAAAATGATGACTGAACAGATTTTCTCAGTTGACTATAAATGTACTTTCTAGTAGCTGAGAGAGTGTTAAGACTTCTTACCAATTAACCCTTCAACAGCAGTGGGAGTTTGCATTGTGTGTCTAGATCTTTTCACATAGTTTGATGCTACAGAATCAAATAGAAGCCATTCAATTAGCACTCAGGATAATGCTATGATTAAATACATGGAAGTTAGACAACCTAGATGCAATTCTCATGTCTTACCCTCTATGTGACCTTGAGTGAGTTAATCAACTTCTTTAAGACCAGATGTACTCATTAATGAAATAAGGATATTAACAATACTCTCTTATACATAGGGTTCTTGTGAAGACTTAAAAGCACTTAAACACAGATAAAGTGCTTACCACAGTGCACAGCATAGCATGAGCATTCAATGTGTGTTCTCTTTTAAACCCACTCAGTTATGCAGAGTAAAACCTAAAGTCCTCAATGCCTATCAAGGCCTTAAATGGCCTGGCTTTCCATTGCTTCTCCAACCTCATCCCTCTTACCATCCTCCTCTCACTTTCTGTTTCTACTATGCTGCACTCTTTTATGCTTTTAAATACTCTAGTACAATCCTCCCTTATGGCTTGAGCATTGGTTGTTCCTTCATCGGGAATGACTGTTCCCCACACCTTTTCCAGGTCTGTGCTCAGACACCACCTTCTCAATTAGATTCACACTTCACTATCTTAGACAAAATTGCAACCTGGTCCCCATGGCCCATCTCAGCAATCCCGATACTCTTCACCCAGTTCTACAGTTTCTTTCCCTCATCACACATACTGCCTTCTAAAAAATTTTATATATTACATATATAAATTATGATTTTTGCTTTCATTCATCTATGAAGGCAGGAGTCTTTGCCTATCTTATATATTGTCTCATTCCAACTACCTAAGAGAGAGCCAGATACATAATAAGTGGTTAATAATTGTTTGTTAAATAAAAGCCTAGTAACTAGGACCATAAAACAAATAACTCCATTGTATATTGTACCTATTATTAACAAATTAGGGGTGTTTCAAGCAGGTGTGTTTACCAAAACATATATTACATGTATATGCAATACAAAACATGTATCACATACTGCCTTTGTAATAGGCACTATGCTAGCTGGAGAGAATACAGAAATGAAGAAGGAATGGTCGCTGCACTTAAGAAGCTCAGTGTGGAGCATGCTAGGCTATATCACCAAGGAAATTTTCCCTGTTGCCCTCAGCTGTCTGTCCAGTCCAGGAATGGCATTTAGTTGAGGAAAGTTGCTTTGTCCAAGGCCATGTCCGCATCCTGGGGCAGCCTGCATCCAATGACCGGCCAAGGAGGGACTATAAAGCCCAGGCCTCTTTGATCCGACTCAGGTCACCTCTGAAGGATTATCCCAGTTTCAGAGCTCCTAATGAAATCGATTGAGGGCATCATTGCGGCTGCAGCATAGCACAGCTTCTTCCTCTACTCAGTCTTGCTTCCTTTACTCCTCCCATGGTGTTAATGCTAAGAGCTTCCCCAATAAACTTTCTGCATTCTAATCTCCATTTCAGAATCCGCCCAATCTTAGATCCCAAGAAACCCAAACTACAACACTCATATTATATTCATTTTTCTATTGCCGTGTAGCAAATCACCACAAATGTAACAGCTTGAAACAAGACAAATTGATAATCTCACAGTTTCTACAGGTCAGGAGTCTGGCATGTTTCAGTTTAGTCCTCCACTCAGGATCTTCCAAGACTGATATCAAGGTGTTGGCTTGCCAGATCCTCATCTGGAAGCTTACTAGGGAGGTGATCTGTTACAAACTTTCTCAAGTTGTTGCCAGAATTTATTTCACTACGGCTGTAGGACTAAGGTCCCATTGTCTTGCTAGCTGTCAGTCAGGGACTACTCTCAGCTCCTAGGGGTTACTCTGAGGTCCTTGCCCCATGGCCTTCTCCGTAGGCCTTCTCACATTCTCAACTTTGGAATCTCTGACTTTAGGAAGATCTCAGTTCCTTTTAAGGACTCCTCTGATGAACTCAGGCCCACTCAGGTAATTTCCTTCCTAATTAACTCAAAGTTAACTTATTAGTAACCTAATCATCAGAGTAGTATCTTAGATTCTCAGATCTCACCCACATTCAAGGGGAGAAGATTATGTACCAGGGGGTGGGAATTAGGGTAGCAATCTGAGAACTCTATCTACCACACATATTCTAGTGGAAGAGAGAGAGAGATGCAAATATAGTGTGTTCTTTGCTCTATTTGAGGAAAATTCATAGTACAGAAGTAGCACAGAGATTAACTGACAGTTGAGCAGATTGCTCTATAAGAAAAGATGATTGATTAAGAAAGTTAAGGTAAGAGAGGTATCCTAGGCAAAGGAGATGGCATGAACCAAAGCCTAGAGAGAGATCAGAGCATGATGTGCCCAGAACACTACAAAAAATTTAGAATTCATTGAGCATCTTCTGTGTCCATGGTGTTGAGCTACATATCACAAAATATACAAGAAAATGTAAGGCCTCAAGAGGCTTCAAATTTAAATGCCAGATAATTCCTGAAAAAAATGATCAAACCTATAATCAACAAATGTGTCCCAATCAGTATGAATTCACAGAAAGGAATTAATTATCTGGGGATCTCAGAGGTCATAGACGACTTTATTCTTTGAACCTTAAATATAGAGAAGATTTGTACAATGGTGGGTGGTAGGAGGGGGGCGATCTGCATTTCAGGCTGAGGAAATAAGAGCAAATTCAGGAGATAAAAGGACAACAGGCAGTAGTCAGGCGGGGTGGGGAAGTAAATCAGCTACAGCTTAATTGTAAGGGAGGATTCACACTGAGAAGAAAAGGATAACAGAATTTTTATGAAGGTTGGACCCTATCCCAGAAGACTTTAACTGTCAGGCAAAGGAGCTAACATTTGATAGAAGACTATATGGGGAGCTACTGTAAATTCCTGAAAAGGGAAACTATAGAATAAAAACTACATTTGCACGATGAGTCTGGTGGCGATAGGATAGGTCATTTGGCAACTCTATTGGTTTTAATGGTCACCTAGTTTCATGTGTTTTTAAAATTTTTAAAATTTTTACACTACTTTGGTATGCTGGAGGCTCCCTTCGTAGCTATACATCACTGCCACATTGTTTGTGATTTATTGCTATTATTATATTCCTTCTGTCATTTCAGTGGGATTTTTAGATGAAAGAGAGGTAAACACATATGTTTCGTCTGGCTTCTTGAGCCATAAACTCTTTAATTTTTACATAGTTAAGATTATTCTCTGTATGTATTTTTTAACATTTCACATTTTAATTTAAGCATTTCCTGTGCTACTTTTTAAAAAAATCTCCACAAATATGTTTTTGATGCTTGTATGCTGGTTTGTAATGTAGCTACAATTTACCAAGCTTATCAAGGAATATTTAAGTTTTTTCATCTATCTATCCATCTATCTATCTGTTAATTTACGTATTTGCTTTTATATAGGAAACCGCAATTCATGGGTAAACATTGAAGAATGAAACTATCACAGAAACTCTTCCCATTACAAAATAAATTTTGGACAAAGGTTACCAGTAAAAATTAACTAAGAAAAGGTCTACAATATTATTTTTTCAACTTTGATATTTTATGAACAAAGAAAGAGACAGAAGTGAGAGTGGGGCTTAGTACAGATTTTGGTGCCACCCCCACTTCTGGAAGATATCTGTGGAAAGAAGAAACGTTTGACAAAGCCTCAGAAATCTGACCAATATCTCCAATTTGGAGAGAACTACATGGAAGGCAGAAGAAAATATCTCAGACAACATTTGAAAATGTTTTTCTTAACATTGTAAAACCTTCCTAATTGTCCCAGAATCTCATCAAAAGTGGGGAAAATGGCAGTTAGATTTTGTTTTTAGTTTTCCAGAGGCCCATGCTGAACGGAGGGAACCAAGCAAAGCACAGGTTGTACCCTCACTGCACGTACACACACATACAAACACACATTCCCACCTGTACACAGATGCATATACAGACATGCATACACAGCCCTAGGTAAAGCGAGTCACGGTGCAGACACTTAGCAAAATTGACATGAACAGAGCCCAGATTCTCCAGCAAAGAAGGCTGTAACTGCAGCTCTATTCTCCCTACCCTAACTATACTCCAACCACCCAATGCATTTACAATAAAAAGAGTATAGGAAAAAATATGCATTATAGCTCAGAATGAAATATAAATGGGTTGCATTATAAGAGCTCCTTGAAGGAAACAGCTCAGTTGAAGCATTAATGAAATTTCTAAAAAAGCTATGCAAACTACAGAAAAAAATAATTCAAAAAAGAGAAGAAAAGGAACATAGGATGGAAAAATAAATGACAAACAATCTAGATGAAAACATAATGCAATGAATTAAAAAAAATGTCCAATTAGGACTTTAAGCTATAAATGAATTTTATGAAAATAATTAAATGGAATAAGATCTAAAATATGAAACAAAGAATAATAATATCTACTATGGACTTGTATTATTGAATAATGCCTACTATTCTATTTTCCTCATTACCCACAATAAATTGTTGATAAGCCAACAACAAAAAAACCCAACATGTGTATAAACAGTACATAACATAAGCAAAAGAGAAAAGAAATGCTTTTCTCAAAATATTTCATAAAGTCAAAATTCTGGACATATATACTACTGATTAAACTGTGTCCTACAATTATTACCAAACAGAACATTTTCTTAGCTTAAAATGTCTGCATTGGTTAATAGTGACTTTTGCACTTTCCTTGAGTAAAATAGTATTTTCTTTCTTTTCTTTCTAAACGGTCCTTTCTGTGGTTTCTCTACAGCAAAAAAAAAAAGGGAAGTTGAAGCCTCTACTTCCATAAAAATGAAACTGCTTGTGGTTACAAATGACTTTCCAGACTCTGTTTACTAAAGTTTCACAACACCTAGAGCCAAATTTCATCAGCGGCTCCTCATTACAGCTCTATCATATATTTTAAGACCAACATTATGAAATAGATGTTAATACTCCGTATTACCCTTGATGAAATTAGCATGCAAAAAGGCTAAGCAACTTGCTCAAGGTTAAATAGCAAATAAGGACAAACCTAAGACCTGAAACCAGGTCTGTCTGACCCTCAAGTCCCTGTTCTTTCTAATCAATGAAGTCCACTTGATTTATCTGTCTGTCCTAGTCTTCTGCTGCTACACAGACAGTTTCAGGGTAACGTTTCTATCAGTGATGACTGCTCAGAGGCAGCTCACAGCTGTCCTAATGGGGTTATGTGTGATGGTCAGCCCAACAAACAAGGAAATCGAATGTGTGCCAAAATCACTTAAAGCGTGAATACAAGGACAATGAAAAGATTCACGTATTTATTCCTGGAATTCTCCCTCTAATTCTGCTGGGTTTGCCATCTCTTGTTCTCCTTTAATAAGAGGTGAGGTCCTGATAAATAAATTAATAGATCTACTATTTGCCAAGGTCCTCTCTGCTCTAGCTTCACATTTAATGGCACAGATTCTGTAGCCAGACTGCCTGGACACAGCCTTAAAGGAGGTCTTGGATTAGATAGCAGTGTAGAGTTTAAAGCACACCTCCCCATTTTCCCTTATATGTAATTTTTTTTTTTTTTTTTTTTTGTGGCTTAATATCTAAAATTTGTTTTGATGGCCTTAAATTCCTAGGGTTTCAGTTCAGGGATTTTAAGACTTAAGTGTGTATTATAGTGGAAAAAAAATAACGGGGATTTGGAATAAGATAGGCCTGGATTTGCACTTTGAATATCTTATCATTTCCTGTGAACTTGAGTTTCCTCACATATAAAACAGGAATAATACTACATTACAGGTATACCATCATAATTAAACTACTTAATACAGATCTAAATGTTACTTTTCCTCTTCTTTGTTCCCAAATTTCATGGCAGAATTCCCATAAGAGCTCTAGAGCTCCTAGCAAAGGGCCCAACAAGAGCCGGGTGCTTCTCATTACTCAATCTACCTTTCAGAATTATTGACTGATTTTTCTTTTCTATTTCTAACCTACGGATTAGGTAAATCAACAGTATCTTTCCCTTTGCCTGCCACCAAAGAGTACATATTTTGGGGCAAGTTACAAGGAGCAAGGTCATCCTAATATATTGAGTCCAAAAGCTTGTTCTAAGCTGTGCATTTGCCCCAGATTCTGGAATTTCTAGCATGCCTAACAAGCAGAGGGGAAAGCCATTAGAGACCTTTTTGCAGGAGAAAATAAGACTCCTGGAAAAGAATGCAGCCAGTGGGAAGTGAGAGTTTGGATACACCGACTTGACTATGGGTCTGGGTCAGTGGGGAGACTTAATGTACAATGTGTAGTCTTAACCAAGTTGATCTCTGTCCCAGCTTCTACAGAGCTCTACCAGAGGACTATAGTGAGAGGAATGTGATGAATTTCTGTGGAAACTGAGAAGGCCTTTTGTTGTAAAACTTTATAAAGCTCTGAGAATGCATAGTCATGTTGCATATAAAAAAGATGATGCCCTAAGTGGAGATGATAACTTTGTCCCACAGATGGGGGATTTGCAGCATGTGGCCATACAGAATGGACCAGAAACCTGAGTCACAGATTGATGACAGAGGACACCAGGCATTCAGATATCAATGCATGGGCTGGAGGAAGGATGCAGAAATACATCACGGTAGCAGACAAAACAAAAGAGGGAAAATATGAGGGACACGTAGTTGAGAGAACAATGCTAACAAACACACATGTGATATCTCTTGGAGATGTCTGCAACCAAAGGAGCTTGAGGTGCTGCAGCGTGAATGAAGGTAGAGACCAAGTTCCGCCTTGTTACCATTTTTTTGACCCTATTTATCCCAGGTGGAGGCAGCCTAGGAAATATGCATTTCAATAAGTTTATTGCTCTCCATTTTCTTTGTGTGTGGCCTTGCCCTTTGAAACTAAACAGACTCCTTAATAAAAAATTATAGGAAATTATTTCACCTGCGGCAGGGCTTCAGGTGGCTTGCACCATGGGAGATGTTTGGTCTTCTGAGAAGAACCTCTATTTAGTCTCTTTCTTTATGAAAGACATTTCAGAAAACCTTTAATCTGGCTCCACATTGGGAGATATGAAATGTGATCTCAACACAAACATTGTGCCAGATTTCCCGTGCTTGAAACTAGCTGGCAACTGTGAGGTTCCATACCTACTCAACCCAGCCACACCCTCTGGGGAAAAGTTCCGCATAGACATCTCCTTCGTTGGAGCAGGATGTAGAAAACAACCATTTGTGTTTTCATTCCTAAGCTAGAGAGACCTAGAGGGAAAATGGGCCAATCTATTATTGCAAAACATAAGTAAATGTTCATCCATCTATTTTGATTTAATTCCTACTCTGTCTCTCTCACACATAATCCTGAGGAGGCCTGGAACGGCATCTCGGCATGACACCTTCTCTGAACCGTTTCAGCCAAATTGGCCTGGCTCTCATATAGACACTAATAGCCTTTCATTTTTCCAGCTGTGACCCTGATTACATTCATCATCTATTAATTGTGTCCAAAATTCTCCTTATTTTACTGTAAACTCCTCAGTATTGAGGACTGTACCATACTTATCCCCCGAAGTCCCTTGCTCAGGAATAAGTGGTGATTCATCATTAATCAAATTAATGAATGGGCTTCAGCCTTAGCATAAATGTAGAAATGAGAAAACTCCTAATTAGAGACTCTGTAGAAAGGCCTTAGAGGACCCAAGTATGAGCCAGCCGCTCTTCCACAGCTCTAACCACTTATTTAGAACAACTGACCTCGTCAAATTCTAACTTGTATCAAACTGTGTTCAAAACTTTTTAATTATTGCTCTGAATCCTTTTGTGTTCCACTTAGCATTCAACAATGGGACTTGGAATATGAAATGCCCCTGCCAGCTTCTCTCAAATTTTCTTCAGCTTTCGGTATTCACTACTGCAGAGAACCCACAGCTATACCCATTAACATGTCAACGACGTCAAACAAAGAGCATCCTAAGTAGACACTTAGGGGAGATTTCTAGTGAAGGGAAAATTGCCTGTAATGTTGGTAAGTGAGTGAGCTGCCACTGTGCAAGGGAGGGAATTATGGGTGAGAGGATATGCCTGACTAAAGGCAATATCCGCTAAGGTGCATTACAATTAAACAGTACTCCTTAAAGAGCTCCATTTGAAAATGAGCCTGTGGGGGGACTGAGCCAAGCACCCATCTTGTCCTGGACGGGTATCAAGGACCACTCCTGGATGAGGATGAAAAAAGAAGAGAAGCCACCTCACTTTGAAAGTGAGTGAGGCTTATCCTCTCTCTCCTTTTCTTTAGGGCCCCTTTCTCTCATTCTACCTACTTCAGCCAAGTACAAGCATTTCCTGTACTCAACTCAATCCCCTCATATGGGGAGAAGGCATATATTCTCACTTTTGTTCACTTCCCCTGAATAGAGTTTAAACTCCAAACCAATCTACTTATGTGTTAGTTTCTATTCCCATCTAGCTTCTAGGCCCAAACCAGTGTTTTTGAAGGAAAATTAGTGTGGAGGAGGAGGGTAGTGCTTATTGATCACCTACTATGTGACTGATATTAAGCTCAAGGCTTTACGTACAATCACAGGTAATTCCAGCAAAAAAATTTATCTCCCTCCTCCAGAAGTAAAGCTATTGAGTTTAGGCTTCATATTTTTCTACCATTTGTTCCCAAATATATCTCTAGTAGTCTTTTCTTATAAGCTAGTTATTTTTTCTGCAGGACCTTCATCATCCTCTCACCTATTATTCAGCACCTCGCAGTTTCTCCTGTACTCCCTCAGCTTCTGACACCACTTCAGGTCTTGGTGTTGTCTTACTGTTCCTATCTGAAGCACAACATCACCATTCTTCACTTTCTTTCCAATAACCATCAATTAGATTTTCAATCAACAAAAATATATTGAACAACTGCTAGGTCTTATTACATTAGGTGCTGGGAATATTAGGAATAATTAGATTTGGTTCTTGCCACACAGGAGGCCACAGAAACACGTAATCAGGTAAAAGATGATATAGTATAGTAAGTACATGGAAAGAAGCAAAGGCAGATGTAGTTTTGTGGGGCTGGAAGTTAAACAATTTGGGGTGTACTCTCTAAGAAAAATGCAAAATTCCAAATACAAAATTAGCTTTGAATATTTAATGATAAAAAATACTAATGCAAATTATTTAACAAATGAATAAAAATCATGAAATCTAGAAAAAGAACATACTGTTTTTATTAACTAACTGGCATATCTCTGTAATACTTTTTCTCTACATTTTCAGCTACAAATTCTTTGATTGCCTTTTTGTATGACATCAATTTTGTAACATCATTATCTATAAAGAGAATAGAAAGATAATTCAATGTTTCTTCTAGCAAAGTGATCCACGTTATTTTTTTCTTGTTTTTGGATAATTTAGAAAAGTTTCTTTTTGCTGTACAAATTGTTATTGGTAATACTATGTAAATATTTAGGAATGCTTTTGAGTTTAGGGAAAAATATATCAAGCTTATTTGTTATATGAACTATGAGATTTGCAAGAATTTCCCCAGACCAGCTTCCAGCTGCTCCCCTAACAAAGCTTATTTCCACTTAGCTACATATATACTTCTTCTCAGGCACTAAATGACATTCATTTTGTGACATACCTTAGTTCTTGCGCCTTTTCATCATGATGTCAATTGATTTGCCATGGCAAACAGCTGGACTACTCCTAGAAGCTGTTTCTATGCTATACACCGAAGTGAGATTTGAACAGTTGTATATATACTAAACTAAATGTGTCCCTGAATCAACTTCCCCTTAGATGAATCCTAAAAATGCCCATGCCACTGCAATACCCCTTATCAAGTGCGGAAGAATGACTGGAGAAGACAAATGCAAAGAGGCATAAGACTCTGGTTAAAACGACTGATATATGTGCATTTAAAAAAGTATTCATTGTCTGCAGTGCTGGGCTCCTGGCTTGGTGGGGCCACTATTTCTCTGTTCCCAGCAGAGCCCTCCAAGGGCACCAGGGCAGCTTATATTGTGATAAGGTCGGGCACCCTCCCCAGACACAGGCAGGCAACTGTGGTTGCCCTGGTTATTGCAGGAGAAGGAGGATGCTCTTAGATTCAGGCAATGGTGAGGTTAAAGCTGAGACCCAGCTCGAAGTGCCTCTGCTGTTCATCTCAGCCTTCTTCTTAACCAGTTGTTCTGCAGGCTGTAATTTCTTGTTTGATCTCTTGGGAAGTTTTCAAAGCACACATTCCCGGCTTGTGTGTCCAACAAAAAGGAAAACACAGGGTCCCCCAGCTCCCTTCCACGGTCTTGCTATGTTTCTTTCTCATTATTGTAGCATTTTCTCATATTGGTCCTTTATTTGTGGCTCCAGTCTGGCTTCCTCTGAGGATTACTGCTGCTTTTGCTTGTTTTCTCAGTTTGAGTTTTAATTCTTGCTGCTTTGGGAGGAATTTCTCTAAGGAGCAGTTTCTGGAGCCAGTTTGGAGATACAACCTTTTTTTCAGATTCCAATCTTTCATAACATGAACAGGAAGTTGAGGAATTTCTGCATCTCATTCTCTGTAGCCAGGTAGCCTTGTGGACTGTATTCTAGCTTTACCCTTGCCTGCCCCAAACACCGTGCTCCATTGTGTACAAGTAACTATTTCCCATTGGAAATTCAAATTCAGTATAATAATGAAGAGAATACTTTAGGAAAATGGAACAAAACAAAAGTGAATAAGAAGATCATTCTGAAATCAGTAAAAGCATAACAGGGGCTGGCCAAGTGGCTACCTTCAGCAGCCCGGGGTTTGCCAGTTTGGGTCCTGGCCACAGACCTACTCACCACTCATCAAGCCATGCTGAAGCAGTGTCCCACATAGAAGAACTAGAAGGACCTACAACTAGGATATACAACTATGTACTGGGGCTTTGGGGAGAAAAAAAGAAAAAAGGAGAAAGACTGGCAACTGATGTTAGCTCAGGGCCAATCTTCCTCATAAAAATAAAAATAAATAAAAGTAATAACAAAAAGTTGGAAACTTGAAGATTCAGCTCATGGGCCATCTCTTCGTTGTTGCTTTGCTGACCCTTCATCCTTAAACTTTCCTCTCTCTCTCTCCCCACCTTAGGCCTCTTTCCTGGGTATCATTCTCAGATTCAAGCAGTGATGCTAATAAGGCATGTTAGAATACTGTCAATGTTTCAGCCAATACAGCCACTGAAATAAAGGAGGGAATTCTCGCTCTTAGTTCTACCATGTGTTGACAGAGGAAGTTGCTGCATCTGTTCAGATCAAGAAGACAGGACTAAGACCAACCAACTGTCTAATGAAAAATGCTCTGGGCTGTATCTGCGGGTGATATGCTTGCAGTCACTAGAAGTAACCAAGCAGTGCCAGGGAGCTACATGTCAGGAATACTGTGAAGCGAAGTTCTGTGGGTGGAAGTCTGAACTAGGTGATAGGCAAGGTCTATTTTAATGCAAAAATACACTTATTTTAAGGTGTCTTGAAATCAACAGAAATATGAAACAAAATCTTAAATAAAATGCTCTAATTTTCTTAATTACAACTAAACCTTAATATGTATGTTTTATTCAGCTATGAAAAAATTTGATGTCAAACACAGACACATAAACTAGATAGTAAGTTGAGATGGGAACCAAACTTCATCTTTTCTTAAATGATGCAATTAAATAACATAACTAAATTACATAAAAATCTTAATATTCACTAAACTAAACCTTAATTAAATCAATATCCTCAGTTGGACCCTCAGTTCACCATAAAAAATGATACTAAGACCTATGTGACATTGTTGTGTTGCTTATCAAGTGGGATCAAGTATGTGAAGATTCTAACAAAAGGCCAGGTACAAGGAAAGAGCACAATTACATTTACTTCCCCTTCCTTGATTGATTTCTTGGGATATAAGGTCTTTGGGTATGACCTCAGTCAATGAGTAGGGTATTTACGTAATTTAGTTTGTGCATCTGGTCTACTTTGGAATGGTATTTCTCCTATTCACAGATAAAGTTTCCTCAGAGATTTGAACTCTTTAGGTATAAAATACATCCTGAAAATGCTGGGTATTATTTGATAGCAATACCTTCTTCACTCATCCTATATATATTCAGAACTTGTGAGCACATTTGGCTGGCTTTCACGTAGCTCACCTAGTTGGAAGCCTGCTGAGACCATGTTGAGAGAAAGAGACTTGTTTGGGCAGAAATGAGTAGGTTATAAAACATAAACAGTTGGACAAAGGGGAAAAATAAATCTCTGTACAGCACAAGCCTAAAACAACCACAGAAAGGAAGTCTCGATAATGTGTCTGTCCAGTCCTATCTGCCCTTTATCTTATCCATAGTACCCGTCCTCCTACCTCCGCTCCATGCAGCGCCTGCGGTGGCTGCCAGGGGTCTCCTACACTGTGAGTGAAGTGCATTCCTTCAGCACAGGCATTGACGGAGCTCCAGGTGACTGATGTTTCAGAGGATAGAGGATGTCTTAGTTGTCACCTGATCAACTCAGCATAGTTGCCAAGGCTACTACAGCAGCACGGGGTTGTAGTGAGAGTAATAGTTACCATGTGCCAGGCACAGTGCACAGCTCCTTGCATGCATTATATCATTTCAGTCCTACTTGGCCCCACTGTTGTCCATTTACAGATGAGCTCCCTGAGGCTCAGACACCTCAGGGGATCTGCCTGAATATAGCCGTAAATGGCCGCACCAAGTCTCAAATTCAGGTCACTATGGCTCAAAACTTCTGCTCTCTACTATTAAATCATGTTCTCTGTGGGAAAATTAATGTAAGACAGTCATTCAGCCTCAGCATTGAGAGTCCCTCGTATAATTCTACCATATTGATTTATTTCCAGTTAACTTTTCTCCAACTGGAACTCACATTATTTGTGCATGTCACAAACCATCCTAAAATGGCATTTGGAAGGCTATTGTCTCAGCTAACTGAGTCTCCCCTAAGAGAAGACAACCTCAGGGTCTCTCTTCTACAAAGCAACAGGACTTGTCCAATTTGCTTGGATGCAGCTAACACTAGAAGCCTTTTCTTTCTGTCCCTTCACATTCTTTCTCAAATACTCTATGCAAAATTATTGTATAAGACAATGATTGGAATAGCAGCAGAGGTAATCTTGAAAGGTGTCTTGGAATTAAGTTTTGGTGAATAATTATAACGATAATACTATTAACTAAGCAAACACTCATTGAATGCTTACTAAATGGAAACTAATCATGCGTAAACATTATTTTCATTGAAATATGATGTCATTTTGCTAAACATATTGTTTTTAGAAAATGTTTCATTAAACGGAAAATAATGTAAAGTTCAGGGTTTTCATGACTTCATTTCCAGCTTCCCCTCGTACCTCTGTTTTGCCAACCACAAATATTCACAGGTACATAAGTAATCATATAATCCCAGGGTGGGGAGCCAGGAAATCTGGGCTGTATCTTGACTCTAATATTCACTTAGACTTTCGAACTATTGAAATCATTTACCTTCTCTGTGCCATAGTTACTCTTTTGCACAATGAAGATATATTTCCTGTCCTAACTCATCCAGGGTTATTATGAGGATCAGCTGAAATGAAAGTGACTTTATGATTTAAAGGAATTATACAGATATTAGATGTTGTTCTTAAGCAAAATAAATGAGCAAAGACAAAGGACATAGCCATATATTCTAACCTCTGCTCTCTAGCTATATGTAATGATTATCAATAATTCTACCAGCCCAGAATTGTTATACTCTTTACTCCAGTATAACAGAGTGTAGAACAACAATAAGGTCATCTTTTATTTGTTCTTGTAAATAAATGGAATTCATGGTTCCAGTTGATTATTTCAGGTGAGTGCTCCATTAAATGTCTACGAGCCCACAAATCCATTCAGACATTCAAGCAATATGACAGATTTACAGCTTTAAAAACAATCTCATTTGGGTAATTAGAAACTATATGGAGGTTAAATGAAACATCAAGGCTTGACTATTTCTTTCCCACCAGTGGGACTATTATTTATTTAAAAGCGTTTAATCATCAGATACAGATGGAAATCTACTACGTGTCACTCCTGCACCTTGGAGCAGGTGCTACGGAAACAGTGGTGAGCATAAATTGCTCCTGACCTCATGGGGCTTATGATCTAGTGGACAACATAGACGTTAATCATGTACTCTTACATTTTAAGGTAAAAATTACAATAGAAAATTTGCTACAGAAGGAGGTGCATAGTATTATAAGAAAGACTATTAAATTGGAAGATTTGGCTTAGGTGGGAAGATCAAGGAGTCCATCTCCAAAGAAGTGATAACTGATTCAAGCCCTAAAGAAAGAGTTAGGTGTAGAAGGGGGAAGAAAACAGCATATAGAAACCTCAGGTAACAGGCGAGGGAGGTGGGGTCTGAAAATTGCCAGGAACTGAAAATCAGCATGGCTGGAATAAGGAGATTAAGAGAGAAAGACTAACACGAGATGAGGCTGGAGACAGAGCAGGAGACCAGATTATGTGGTGATATTAGGAATGCAGACTTTATCCTAAACATGATGGAAAGTCATTGAGGTCAGTAAAGGGTTATAATCTGAGGGATGGCATTATCAAATTCACATTTTTAAAAGTACACGTCTGACAGTCTGACTGCCAGATTGGGGGAGAACAACTATGTGTATGGAAGACCAATTTGGAGACTGTCGTAGTTGTCTAACCCTAAGATCATGGTGCTTTGGAGTACGGGGTTGTACCAGTTAAGATAGGTTTATGCTGAAATAACAAATAACCCCCAAATTTCAAGGACATGAAAAAAGCAAACAAAGGTTTACCTGTCGTTTGTTCAGTGTCTGCCATGGGCCCAGGTGACTGCCCAGGGCACTGTCCTCCAGGCTCAGTATTTCAGGCTGCTTTGACCTCACGGCAACTACAAGTGTTTCCACAAATCCTAGGCAGAAGAGAGACTGGACAATTTACACTGACTTTTAAGTACTTCCTCAAGGAAGTGACCATGTAACTCCTGTAACTAATGAATACATTTCATTAGAAAAATATAAGTCACTTGCGCCATGCTTTCTTCAAGGGGATAGGGAACGCACCGTGCTGGAAGGAACAAGCTAGCAGCTGGCCTGTAGGCTTTCCTCTAGCCCAGTGGTTCTCGATTGGGTACAGTTTTGACCCCAAGGGGATATTTTGCAATGTCCGGAAACAGTTTTATTTCTTACAACTGGGTGGTCGCTACTGGCATCTAGTGCGTAGAGACCAGAGATGTTGCTAAACATCTGACAATGCACAGAACAGCACCACCCCCCCGCCCCCGCCACCCCAGAAAGAATTATCTAGCCAAAATGTCAGTAGTGCTGAGGTTGAAAATTCCTGCTCTAGCCTCATGGATAACTGAAAATGTGACGCCTGGTTACATCTTCCTTGCACTTCTAAATCAAGGAACATATAGACGTATATGGTACCCTGCTGAGCCTGCTAAATACTAAACCAAGCATCTGTATGGAAGATTGTTCAGTGAGAAACCTATACGTGACAAGATGCAGCTGCACTGGGTTATGGGGGCTGGTCACTTCTTCCCGACAGAGCTATGTGCTTTGCAAGGTATAAAATGTTAAAGATGCCACAGCTGATGGTTTCCCTGAGATGAAAGTGTCCACACCCTCTCAGCATCTTCACTCAGGAAATACTTATGCCAAGTGTAGAACAATGTTGAGAAATTGGAAACTGCCTGAAAGTTATTATCCCTATACTGTTGCCATACATGCTGTATATTTCTTGTCTTATATTTTTTTAATGCTATGTAAATTTGGCACAGGGTGAATCTTGTGAGTGTGGTTATCAATCCAGGCCCAAGACCACTGCTCCCCATTGGATATGGCACATTGCAAGAGAACTCCAACTCTAAGCAAGTAGCAATAATGTCTACCTCAAGTGTTTGGATTTGAGATGGAAAGAATGAGCAGTTTATTTAGGAAATGGTGCAAATACTGTTGTTCTTCCCCAACATCTGTTTTGCACTATCTTCTTTGCCACCAAAGACTGGATTTTGTTCAGGTACCTTCCCTCCTCTGTGCTTCAGGGTAAGCTGGTCCCAGTTCCCTTGCCAGTAATTGATTTAGGCATGGGCATGTAATATAATTCAGGCAAATGATATGTAAGGAAGAAGCCACTGGGAGACTTCTGGGGAAATGTTTCTGTATTCTTAAAAAGAGATGCTTAAGAAAAGATGGTCTTTTTTCCCACTGGGCATTGTTGAATTTATATATGAAACTGAGATGTGCTGCAGCAATCTTGCAACTATAATAGCAATAGTCTGAGGACAAGGAAGACGTGGTAATGATAGCAGAGAGAAAAGTGAAGAAAAATATTGGTTCTTGATGAATCACCTCTGACTTAACCAACCCTGGAGCTCTCTTAAACGTTTCTCACGTTTAAAAAAATTCTTTAATTTTAAGTAAATTTAAATTGAAATTTTTTCTGTTAGGTGTAGCTAAAGCATCTTAAGTGATATAGAGTTTAAAATGTACAGGAATATAATGGAATGGATATCAGGAACGAAGAACAAAATACTGAGATTTCTGGGTTGGTGATGGGAAGATCTGGTAGCCTTAGTAGACACATGAACACTGGAAGAACACAAGGTTTAAGTAGGAACATCATAAATTTACTTTTGGATATTTTAAGTTTTAGGTAACTTGAATAATATAAGAGGCAATTTCAAGTGGGCAGTTGGATATATATGTCTGTAGTTCAGAGGAGATCTAGAGTAGAGATAATCCATTCGTAAATTACCCAGGCAAAGGTGATGATTTGTGGGTATGGATGGGCTAGCCTAGAGAAATTGCACAGGGAAGATAGCCTACCACCAAGCTTTCAAAACTTCAACTTTTAATATTAATGTCCACATAGAGAAGGATGAGCCTGTGAATACGGCTAAGAGGAGTAATCAAAGAAGCAGAAGGAGCATATTGTGTCACAGAGCTCCAGATGAGAGAGTTTCAAGAAAGGGAGAGAAGTTGAGAATGTCAAATGCTATAAAAAAAAACTTTAAAAATTAAGAATCAAACATTTCTTTTTAATTTACAAATGTTGAAAACGAGAATTTGATTTATAAAAATCATCATGTTTGTATAACATAAACTTTTTCACACATATTGTCTCTTTTGAGTCTCCTGACAACTGTTAGAAATGGAAGAATAGTTATTGGTAAATCAGTTTTGCACAGGGACAATGAGGCTTAGATATGCTAACTGCTTCTACCCATGTAGCGACGGAATAGCCAAACTAGAATTCAGACTCACAGCTCACTAACTCCTGGTCCAGATCTTCTTCCAAAGTGCCCCAAAATTCTACCACAATTTATTCTCTTGCAAGCAATGGTGAATTAATTCGGAGTCCCCCAGTTGGAAAAAAGAGAGAGACAGACATACAGACAAAGTAGATATATATTAAGCACATAGTAGTGCAGGTACTCTGGGACCTGCATTACACAAAGGACCTGCATTACCTGAAGAACAGGTGTCCCTGAGACTTCTTCCAACCATATATCTGCCACATATTCAGCCAGAGAGGGAGAGAGCCAGCAGCCTGACAGTGTAAGACTTACAGAAACTGAGAGTTGAGGATAGGGACAGATGGAGTGAGATGTGTCCACCAGATATTGTGGGAAGAGGGACTTTTATTGTTTAGTGAACCACATTATCCCCTTTGGAGACATGGGTTACATATGCTCAAAACAACTATATAAAATAGGTATTGAGGAATGTATCCATTAGCTAGGGCTGCCATAACAAAGTACCGCAAACTGCGGGGCTTAAACAACAGAAATATACTGTCTCACAGTTCTGGAGGCTGGAAGTCTGGGATCAAGGTGTTAGTACAGTTGGTTCCTTCTAAAGTCTGTGAAAGAGAATCTGTTCCATGCTTCTCTCCCAGCTTCTGGTAGTTTTCTGGCAATCTCTGGCATTCCTTGGTGTGTAGAAGCATCACTCTGATTTCTGTTTCCATCTTCACATGACTGTTCTCCCTGTGTGTCTCGGTGTCCAAATTTCCCCTTTTTATAAAGACACCATTCATATTGGATTAATGTCCAACCTAATGACCTCATCTTAACTAATCATACCTGCAATAACTGTCTTCCCAAATAAAGTCACATTCTGAAGTACTGGAGGTTCGGACTTCAGCATATGATTTTTTGAAGTACATAATTCAATCCATACCAATAAATTTCTTTTAATAATCAGTAAAACTGAAGTGTGTGGTTTGGCTGATGATATAAATATCAACATATATACATGGATTTATATACATAGAATGACACACACATGCGTGCACACACCTGTGTGTGTGTAGGTGTGTGAGACCTCAAGACTCCTAGGTCAGAGTAACACAGAAACACATGGTTTATTATTCACATGGAGAACAGTAGCCAGAGCAGCATCTTGCATAGGTTCCCTGTGCTCTGACCCCCGCACAGTGACATAATGAGGGCAGGATGTTAGCTTCATATACATATACCAGGAAAAGAACAGTAAAATTCAGAGACTGTGAGCTGTGATGGTTTGGCTTGCACCTCTGCCCATCCTACCCTCTGGAGAAAGATTACTGATTATCCAGAAATGTAACTGTTCTTCTCTAGGGGAAAAGGGAAAGGCACCTCTAGGCTTCTTACCCAGGAATATAAACAAATGTCTCTAGAGAGGGGAAGAAGAGGCTTTGTCTTTACTACCCTGGGACTTTTCAGGCAGAGAGAGTCTCTACATCTCTCTGGAGGGATACATTATCTCTAGCTTCCAAGGCTATTGACTATTCAAACACGTCTTTGGCTCAGAAGGGCTGGACCATACAGGAATATGAGACATTCAATGAGAATTGTCTCCCAACAGGTCACCACAGGGGCTCCATTTGTGAAGCTGATGAAACTGATAACCAGGACAATGTTTCTGAATTTACATACATCTTTTTAACTCTTTAACATGTTGCATTTGAGTAGCTTATTTACATATCTGTCTCCTTATTTGATTATCAACTTATTGAGATCCTACACCAGGAACCCTATTTTAATATTGTCAATGATAAGTAGAGCACTTGGTAGCTTATAAGCATTCATTAAATTATTATTTAACTAATATACAAAATAGAACTTTTCACCTATTTCGCTCTGTAATTTATGTGTATTTGTTGTCACCCTTTGATCTTTCTAACTGGGAAGGTTAAAATGTAATAGGTTACCCACGATTTGTCTTTCTTCAATGACCTTATCATTGCACTAATTCAAATATCCTTAAGACTTTTTAATCTACAAGTTCCTTTCTTTATTTACTTTTTTTCCTACATCGGCTCTGTCTTTTTATCTTCTTTTTATTCCTCTTTAATCTTCTAGGCCAAACATTCACGTTATTATTACAAATGTTCCAGGTGCTTAAAATTAAGTTAAATGAATTATTTTTGATTGAAGAAAATGGTATTTTGCAAAATCCAATTAACCTGCTTATTTAAATGGCTCTAGCATATAAAGAGATATGTTTCTTTTCTAAATTAAAAAGAATTAAAATTTTATTTTATCTCTACCACAAGTTTTAAATAACACCTTGAGTAAATCTCATTTTTATCCATATTTTGGCCCATTTCTAAAGTATTTGTGAGTAAAAATGCTGAATAATGTTTCATGTATATGGGGGGTCTATGTAGAAGTGACTGTCCCTTGGCAAAGTAAGTAGTTGTTGGACATAGCAGCACAGGCTGTATCACCAACCCATGTCCTAGATGACAGCCTCCCTCTGCTGACTTTCCGTCATGGTGTGCTGCATGGAGATACAACGAATGGAGAGAGCAGTTCCAAACTGTTACAGTGCTTATTTATTTTAAAAATATCTTCTCTTTACATATTTCAGGTTTTGGACTTGGAGCCTTTAAAAGATCTAAATATTGCTTGTTTTAAAGGACTACAATGGCACTCTGTAACAAATCTAAGAACAAACATAGAGCCAACGAGAGCTACTGTAGAATGACTTACAATCTAATTAAAAGTGAAAAATAAAAGTGAAAGTGAAGATGATTGATAAGAGATAATATGTTTGTGGACCTTTTGCCAATGCCTCAGACTCAAGGAGCATATCTGAAGGAAGAAATAAATAAAAAGAATATATTATTTGGAGGTTCAATTTAATAAGCTTTTTTTTTCTTTTTTTTTTTTTTGGTAAGGAGGATCAGCCCTGAGCTAACATCTCACCAATCCTCTTCTTTTTGCTGAGGAAGATTGGCCCTGGGCTAACACCCATGCCCATCTTCCTCTACTTTATATGTGGGACGCCTGCCACAGCATGGCTTGATGAGCGGTGCATATCTCTGTGCCCAGGATCTGAACCTGCAAACCCCAGGGCCACCAAAGCAGAGAATATGAACTTAACCAGGCCATTGGGCTGGCCCCTTAATAAGCTTTTTGATTGACAGTTATTTACTTAGTTTGATAAAAAAACATTGTATTAGTTCACACATAAGACAGATTTTTATTCCCTAACTGTAGGTGGAGAAACAAAGTAGATCCTGTCCAGTATAAAGTCAACAATTTTAGCTCCAGTTCTAAGGCAGGGCTATAGAGTAGATCCGGATTCAACTGTCATGTCTTACTTGGAGAGCGATCATGGAATATTGTAGTTAGCACCGCTAAGAGTCAGATATACTTTAATCAAATGGGAATAATAGTTCCTACCTTTCAGACTTATGTATTTACAGATAATTCATGTAAATGCTTGGCATAGTGCCCAGCCCATTGTAGCTGTATGTTTGGTAGCTGCTGCTGGTTGATCTGGATGGGAAGTACACTGGAACATAGTACCAATCCTAGCACTTTTGTCTTCTGCATAAAATCAGCATAATGAACCTGGTCTTTCTCACACACAGATTGAGTAGCAGCATAAGTAGTGGTATTTTGCACACTGTAGGATTGTCCTCTTCTGTTCCAAATTCCTCCTTGCTTAGTGAAGTCTTAGTTAAAGAAAAAGACTAAGACTGTCATTCTAAAGAGACAAGGCCCTCCTTGGGAAAACAATAAGGCACTGAGACACAGGAGGGAGGAGAATTTGATATCAGGGGATAAGAGACAGAGGTTATCAGGCAGAGAAACTGTCAAGTAACTTTATATTGCCCATTCCATCAGTTTACTGGTCTTGATAATTAGTAGAACATGTTTCTGCACCTGGAGATTATGTAAAATGCTTTCGCAAGAAGCAATCAACAGAAGGAAAAAATTAATCTTTTTTTTAAAGACCATTAAAGCTCTCCTAGAATTTTATGTATTCTAAACCAGGAATTTTTAAGAACTAGATTTTTTTTGAGGTCACATTGGTTTATAACATAAAGTTCAGGTGTACATCACTATATTTCAACTTCTGTATAGACTGCGTTGTGTTCACCACCAAAAGTCTATTTGCCATCTGTCACCATACACTTGTAAAGAACTAAAATTTTTCAACAAACTAGAATGAAATAAAATAGATTAGAGGTTATTAGAGTTCAGTGCATGCAGTAAACATGTACTATTTTATGTATTAGATATACACATACACCCTTATATGTATATGTATATATATACATATGTATATAACTGAAGCATGATCTAAAATATATTCATTCTCTGGATGTGTTATCAAAAAGTTCGAAAGTCACCCTTCTAAAAGGCTTACATTTACACAGAGCAGATGTTTTTGAATAATTTGAAATTAGTTTTGTTGTTTTTCTTAGTTGTGCTTTAAAGGACATGGAAATTTGGGCACTGGAGCTACTTTGGAACATGATCCTGAAATGCTGAATAAATTTGCAATAGATAATTAACTTTTCCAAAACAATTCACATTTTTCCATTGGGAATATTGGTTCCTTCAGCAAGAATTATTGGCTCCTTCTGAAGGCAAGCACCATCCTTCTGCTTCTTCAATGACACGTAGTACTTAGCCAGGGTTTACCCACAAAAAAGCCACGTGGATTAGAGTGACTGACTGCTTGACTAAGAATGCACAGTTGGAACCACCTGCAATTGCATTATTTTACTTCAAGGAGCAGTGGAATTACACGGAACACACTTGGAGATATTTTCATCTCTTTTCTCGACCCTGTTCAGAGGTGGATTTACTGTGTATCTAATAAGCTTAACCTTCAGGACCCCTCACTTGATTAGGTTCTTTTAAGGCCTTGAACCTAATTTTGAGTTTATGATTTTTGCATTATTTTTGTTAAAAGGAGGTCTCAAATTTGAACAAGCTTCAGGTCTTACAAAAGCTACATCCATCTCTGCACTAACCATAGACTAGTCGTAGTATTAAATTTAAAAGATCTTGCCTTATACTTATTTGAAAGCCCGAAAATTTATAGAGTTAGGAGTTGTATGGATATATAGTGAAGAGAAGACTTTTTGGAAACAGACCGACCTTGTTGATCTTGAGCAAGTCATTGACTTCTCTGAAAACCTATTTCCTTAACAGTAAAATTGAAATAATAACTCATGGAGTACTTTTAAGGGCTAAATGTAATCTCCCACAAACATGATACTGACTAAATGTTAACATACCTCTCCCCACAACCTCAGGGTAAAAATAGGTCCACTGTAGAAATGAGTTGACTCACTGTTCCTCAATCTTCTTCTGTTAAAGGTCCCAGCACAGTAAAAGGGAGAACTGAGTGAGAAGAAAGAGAGAGAAGGAAAACAAGAACGAGAAAACACAAGAACATGAACCACATTTCCCCTCTAAAATTAAAATTAGCCGAGCACGTGGACGCTCCTCAGTTGGCCTCCAGCTTCAAGGCCACCATCAATAAGTTTGATAAGAATTTCTCAGCCTACCTGCTCGACCTGGCCCGATTGAGCGTCTACAGCACCAGCGACTGCGAGCAGGGCATGGCCAGCGTCGTCTCCAGGCTCGACCTCAACGGCTTCTACACAGAGCGCCTGGAGCGCCTCTCTGCAGAGCGGAGCCAGACGGCGGCCCCCCAAGTGCCCGTCCCGCGGGGGCCCCCGGCACCAGCGCCCAGGGTGGTGGTGGCCGCCCAGTGAGGCCCTCGGCGCCCTGCACCCGCCTCGACTGAGGGAAGGACGTGGGGTGCCGCCAGGTGCTATGGATAAATGAGTTCAGGGCTGGTTAATCAAATATTCCTGAAACACGTGTGTTGTTAGCGTTTAAACATCAAGTTTGGGTGTCGTCTGTGCTCTGCTCATCCCGTCTCTCGGGGTGCTGGATTCGCTTTGTGCCAGCCTCCCAGACCAGAGCGGTGTCTGCGGGTTTGCTGCTCTGCTCTCTTAAATGGAGCAGGGTCACTCTCTTTGGGTTTTGTTTTTTTTTTTTTTTTTGGTCTCAAATAAAGACAAAGTAAAAAAAAAACATGGCATTTGAGCAACACCAAGATAGTTACCAAGATGCTGTGGTGGAGACGAGGTCCAGGCCTGGCGTCCACGTGTCCACACCTGGCCCGGGTGAATGGGACTGGGCTCCCTGAAGTCAGCGGGAGCCCCTCCAACCGCGGCTGGGATCTAAATTCCTGGCCATGAAGCTCCTAATCCAGTTCTCTGTTTCTCTGCTAATATGAAGGCATCATAAGAGATTTTTGATAATTCTCTGATATACAGATATGTAAACGCATATGGTGCCCGAAATTAAAATTCCAGTGGCTATGTCTAGTTGCACCAACGGATCTGACCATTTTAACCACTCTAGAAGGGAAAGCAGACAATCCAGATACCATTATACAACATGGATGCTTGGCACCATGAGGCTAAAATAACCACATGAGTGACTGAAGTTCACTCTCATCACATATTTGTTTTGCCATCATATCAACTTCAAAGTCCATTTTTCTATTACCGACAGAAAAAAGACCTCCTCAAAAACATTGGAGCATCTTTCCCTGCAAAATTGGTTTCAGAACGCTAAGAAAATGGAAAGTGACAAGAAAATGAATATTATTATGATAGATTCTGTAGGGCAGGCTTTGTTCTCTCTCATATCTCCAAATTCATTCCAAAAAGCATGAAATGCTATCAGTTAAGGAAGGCAAGTTAAAGATGGCCACATTATAACTGATGTGGGGCTGCTAAATGTTTAGATAGTGATCATCAATTTCCCATCATTGGCAAACATCTTCCCTGAGAGCCATTTGGTAAATTCTCCAGCACACTGCAGGCTGAAGAAATCTGCTCCTGGACAGCATTACAGATTGCCAGCTGTGAAGAGCCTGCCCCACCCTTTGTCACAGCCCAGAGAGTTTGCACGTCAAAAGAATAATTGAATTGGTAATGCAACTATACATGACATAGATCACCATTTTGCAACGAGAATGTTTAAGTTATAAATAATGAAATGATTTCCTCCAGAGTAATTTATGGAACAGGTACATTAGCAAAGCAAGCTCCAGTAGATGTGTAAATGCACTGCACCTCTGACCCAGGAGAGCTCAGTCAGGTCTCTTAGCTCATTTAAATCCCATTCTTTGTGACTTCCATTTAGGGTGGGTAGCAGGGTGACAGGTGTGAGAAAGGGGGAATCTTTTTTTATTTATTATGTTTTATTTTTTTTGTGCTCTATGGCATCTGGCCCCAAGAATAAGGGAGAGGTTTGCTAAAGCAGCTTAATAGTGAACACCAAGCAGCTGCCAAGGAATCATAACTTCTGATCATTTCTGACCTCTATTGAATTTGAGTCATTACTTCTGGTCACATTGCTGAACGTGAACCACTCAACAGTGAATGCTGCCAACAGGTTAGCTATCGGAAAGCTGTGGAAAAATAGACTCCACTCTACCTTCAGATAATGAGAAGACTGTGTTTTCTCACTTACAAAATTGACATCTCTAAACTCTTTATAACAAAGATTTCATTTAAAGAATACAAATTCTTATTTATTATGATTAAAAGGTTCTGACTAATTGGCCATTACTTCTACATCAATGGCAAAGCCACCTTGGAAGGGTGTTACAACAATATAGAAGAAAAAGGGAGAGAATGAGGGAACTGGCATTGTATTTCAAAGAAGAGATGATGATTAGGGACAGACAAGAAGGTCTAGGAGAAAGTTCATTGGATTCTCTTGCCAACAAGGCTGTTTTTGTATCAATGGTCAGGGAAAACACAAGTGGATTAAATAAAAGAATCATGATCATTACTGTAATAGCTGTTGTTTACTCAGTTCTCACTATGTATCAGGTACTGTGCTAAGCATTTTGTATCCATTTTCTTATTTAATCTTACCAGTAATTCCATTGAGTTGGTCATATTTTTGTCTCTATTTTATAGATAAAGAAGTAGAAAACCAAGTTAATTAACTTGATGAAAGTCAACCAGTGGCTGAGGTGAAAAGCAAACCCAGCTTGATTTTATTCCAAAGGATCAAAACATTATTTTTATCAAGCCATATGAAAATCAAATGAAATAAACTAAGAAGAAAATAATTTATTCTTTTAGGAAGCCTAAACAGAGACCCTTTCTGTAACAAACACTATGCCAGTCACCAGCAGTACAAAAAGAACAAAAAACAGTCCCTGTATGCAAACAGCTCGCAGCCTGATGAGGGAAGCAAAGTCAGAAACAAATAATCATAGGTATGCTTTAATTTTGGTGCACCATGGATGGTGTATCCACCTAGGTTCTTTAGGTACAAGCAAAAGAATTTGACTCTGGGTAACTAAAACAGAAAATGATTTAACTAGAAAAATTGAGTGTTGTATCAGTTGGAGTAATTAGCATTAGATACTACAAGAACAACCTCCCTAAATCACAGTAGCAGAACCCAACAAAGGTTTGATTATGGCTTATGTCATAGTCTGATACAGGTGGGCTATCTGCCAAGGATTTATGCTTCCATCTTGAAGTTTTGCCACAAAGTTGCTTCAAAGAAAGAGAAGGATACACGAGCCGTGATGGTTCTTAACTGCTTGGCCCAGAAGCTAAACGTGTCACTTCTTCTCAGAGTCCATTGGACAAAATAAGTCATATGGGCCCAAAATAACTGCATAGAAGGATGGGAAATGTAGGGGAGCTTGCGGAATATTTGGTGAGCCTAAATCTCTGTGGTTTACAGAATTTATGGGAAGCCTAGAGCAGCAGACATGGAACACTCCAGGGAACTTGCCTATCTCATCAGGAAACCACTGCTGAAGTGAATGAGCTCAGTATGCGACCCCACTCAAAAGATTCCACTTCTTGCCTAGAGGAAGAGAGAAGAGCTGGATTTACACACACCATGACTGCTTGTGGAGTGAGAGTTAATCCCAAAAGGAAAATATGAAGGAATGGGAACTATAAAATGAAAAAGGATTATTAAGTGAACAGAAAAAGAGAGGAAAACACTCAAGGCAAAGAGAGCAAGAAAGAAATGTAGGGGCCGGCCCAGTGGCACAAGCGGTTAAGTGTGCGTGCTCCACTGCGGCGGCCTGGGGTTCGCCGGTTTGGATCCTGGGTGTGCACCAACGCACCGCTTGTCAAGCCATGCTGTGGTGGTGTCCCATATAAAGTAGAGGAAGATGGGCATGGATGTTAGCCCAGGGCCAGTCTTCCTCAGCAAAAAAAAGAGGAGGATTGGCAGATGTTAGCTCAGGGCCGATCTTCCTCACAAAAAAAAAAAAAAGAAGAAAGAAATGTGTGTCTGGTACAGGAAGTTTCCAGAAATCATTGGCAACACCACAGTATTGAGTCTAAGGGACGCAAGGGAGGACTCCGGAGATACTGGGCAATGGTAGGTCATAGAGAGTGTCATTTAATCACTTAATTCAGCTAGTAAGAAAATGGGTGCAAACTGGTGTACAGACCCCAGGTTAGTGGACTGCCCTCTGCACAATGAGAGCCATTGTTCCCACAATCTGAGAATTGGAGACAAATCATAAAGAGAGTGACACCTCTGCCCACTCTGCTAAAACACACTTACACATTCACACACACCTGCACACTCACACACTCATGTGACACACACATTCACACACTCACTCATATATGCCCACATGCACACATTCACACACACTTCCAAATGTTCACAAACACACACATTCACACACTGACACACTCACATATGCCTGCATACACACATTCACACACTCACACATGCCCCATACACAAATGTTTGCATGGAGAGGTGAAAACAACATAGACATAAGAGCCTCCAAGTTTGTCGCTACATTCAAGATTTGATATAGACAGTTGTGGAGACTTTGGAAAGATTTAAATGGAGATGCAGATGATAAACCAAGTAAACTCAAAGTGAAATAACTCTCGAGTCAGCATTTAATGACACAAAGGGGGTGGGGGAAAGCCCTAGACTAGAAATTAGCTACATGCATTATGCTTCCTCTGTTACTACCCAGTGGTCTGACCTCTAATGAGCTGATGAAATTTTTCTAGACTCAGTTTTCTCATTGTTATCAATATGGGAACAATATTATCTTTTTCTTGGTGTGGGTTCCAAATGTGACTGTGTGAAAGTGATTTAAAAATAATGTACATTCCACAGAAGTCCCCATCTCAAGTATAACCCTCATCCATTTGTGCTGAAACCTAAAATAAATTTGAACACAGACTCTGAGAGACAGGATGTGGGAGACAAGGGGTAGCCAAGAGGTTGAGAAGACAGAGAGTCCCTGTGTCCACCTCCAAGCTGCGTTGGATTGCTACCTACCAATGCCAAATCACATAAGGTGCCAGTAATTGTCATTATGTTCTCAGATTGATCAGTAATAATTCCTTGAAACTAGAGCAAATCAATTTGTAAGCATTTAGTCTTTGAAATTTCAAAGTGAAATAATGGCCCTCACTAATGCCAAAGGCATAGTTAATTCAAATAAGTTTCCACCAGATATTGTACATAGGAAAAGATAAAAATAAATAGGACTGTTTAGCCCAAGGAAAATAATACAAAGTGTCAATAACATAATTATCATTAGGTAAAGGACCTATCTCTATGCTAACGGAAGAACCAGAAAAAATAAAAACATACATTTGCTTTACTTTAAGTTAGGCACAAGGAGGAAGTTTGAAACAATTGCTAATCAGAACAAACACTAATGAGAAAGAAGGTGTCAAGCGAAAGATACTGTGGACTAGGGAAAGGAGATTATATTCTTGTCTCACTAGGGGAAAGTGTCTTTGGATAAGTCATTTAATTGTTTTTGGTCTCTAAACTCTGAATAATTACATTTAAGTGCTATATAAATAGCATATTTCTTCTCAAAATCTATGCTTCATCCTGAATTACTAATTTTCATTAATTGTACGTCATCCTCTTAGTCAGCTGGAATCAGACCTCGGAGCCATCTTTACCTCTCATGTCTTCCTTGATGACCAGCTCAATGATCCTTGATGGCCGGCTCTCTTTTGATTCCTCTTCTACATTCCTGCATTCTCACCTTTACTTGGGGTCATTACAACCTCTTGTCTGGGCTGTGGCCAATGTCTTGGGACTGGTCTCCCTGCCTTGTGTGGCTCTGCAGTTCATTCTCCCTGGATCACTGCTTACTGGAGGTTATTCTTCTAGTACAGAGCTGTGGTTATGTTCACTTACATGAGAGGAGCTTTCCCTGGCTTTACCAAACAAAACACTGCTTTTTTTATTGCTAACTTTAGGGCTACTTGAAAACTTATTCCAAGACATCTTTCTAATAGTGTATTTCAATTCAACTGCTTTTCTTCACTTTCTTTATGATACAATCAAATTGATCTATTGATACTCTAAATACTCCTTTTATATATCCACTTCTGGAAAAGATGGAGTAACAGGGATCATATTTAGCCTTCTCTAGAAACACCTAAAGCACTGGATACAATATGTGAAATAATGGTTTTGGAGATGCTGGGTGTCAGGCAACAGAGGATAGTGATCTCTGAGAGATGGGAAACAAATGAAGTGTGCCAACACATGTCCCAGTTTACTGCCTGGAGAGAATTTGAAGATCACAGTACAGGGATCAGGAACGCAGCTGCAGCCTGGAAGTGTCCCTGAATTGAGATGGAGCTGGGAAGCTGAGGAAGCCACAGCAGCTAGGGTACAAGGCAGAGTACCAGAGAGCTGCACTCAAAGAATGTTCCAGAAATCTGCAGAGGGTCCCACTTACATCTTCAGCTGTGTACTGACCAGGGCATATGAGTAGAGAAACTACTGAGGCCAAGGAATTAACCACTCCCAAGAATTAGAGGAAACAATACCTGGGGCTCACCCAGGGCTAGGAGTAATTCCTGTTCCCACCAGGTGGAGTAGACAACCTCATAATTCAAGGGCAGTGTGTAAAGTACTCAGAAAGATTTTGCCTCAGTAGTGGAAAAATTATTTCCTGACTCAACACTGTACTTATCCTGCCAAATAAAGCTTAAAAGTAAGACGAAAGGATAAAACTGTTTCCAAGTGATATAATTGCATCCCAGAAGAGAGCTTAGGAATATTTATGGAAATACAAAATACTCATCACCAAACAAGCTAAAATTTACAATGTCTGACATTTAATGAAAAAATCACCAGGCATGCACAGAATTAGAAAAAAATGACCCACAATTATGAGAAAAACCAATCATTCAAAACTAACCCAGAAGTAACACAGGTGATAGAATTAGTAGACAAGGACAAGAGAAGTTATTATAACTATTTTGCATATTCTCGAGAAACTAGAGGAAAGATTAAATATGTTAAGGAAAGACAGGAAGAAAAGTTCAAAACTAAATTTGTAGAGGTGAAAACTACAATGTCTGAGATTAAAAATACACTGGATGGGATCAACAGCAGATTAGACATGACAAAATAGAAGATTAGTAAACTAGGGGCCAGCCAGGTGGCGCAAGCGGTTAAGTGCACGCGCTCTGCTGCGGCGGCCCAGGGTTTGCCGGTTCAGATCCCAGGCACGCACCGACGCACCGCTTGGCAGGCCAAGCTGTGGCAGCATCCCATAAAAGGTAGAGGAAGATGGGCATGGATGTTAGCCTAGGGCCAGTCTTCCTCAGCAAAAAAGAGGAGGATTGGCAGATGTTAGCTCAGGGCCGATCTTCCTCACACACACAAAAAAAGATTAGTAAACTAGAAGACATGGCAATAGAAACTATCCAGATGAAACAGACAAAAACAAACAAAAAAGACTGGAAGAAAGAGATAGAGCATCAGTGAACTGTGGAACAACTTCAAGCAGCCTAACCTCATTGGAGTCTCCAAAGGAGAGGAGAGAGAGGAGGACAGAAAAAAAATATTGGGAGAAATCGTGGCTGAAAAGTTCCCAAATTTAATGAAAACTGTAAGCCCTTAGATCCAAGAAGCTCAATGAACCCCAAGCAAAAGAAACATTAAGAAAACTACACTAAGCAATTTGCTGAATACCAGTGATAAAGAGAAAAATCTTAAAATCAGCCAAAGGAAATTATACATAATGTGCAAGGAACAAACATAAGAATGAATCCTCGCCCCTTTTCTTCTGAGAACTCTGATGTCTTGCTTTAACTTCCGGTTCTGTCCCTGCCAAGTGGCCCTTCCCTGTTCCCCCTCAGGCCCTAAAAGATGAAGAGTAGAAATTACTTTCTCTTTGAGGGGTTGAAATGAAGTCCAAACTGGTTTTCAAAGCATGGTTCATGATTTAAAGGGGTATGATGACGATTGCAAGAGGGGGCCCTATTTTAGCACATCTTTTCTGTCAACATAGGTGCTTCCTTTCACTAGTAGTCTGCTCTCTCGTGGCACTATTTTAATCAGTAGATGTTTCATGAACGCCTGTCTGTGCAAGGGCTATCTAGGGCTCATTATAGTTTGCAGCCTTACCTGAGGCAAGACCAAAATAAGAGGACAACAGACTGGGCACCAAATCTCAGCTTTACACTTGGTTCCACCACTCTCGTACAACTCACTCCTGCCCATGCATTTTTAATGAGCGTGGTGGAGCCCAGTGGAATCTGAAGTCCTCCTGGCTATAAACACTTAAATGTACCGACATTCCTATTGCCTTGCTTTTCGTTTATCAGAGACCTATAAAAATTAACTAAATGTACGTAAAAGAATAGTGCCAATAATTTTTAAATCTTTGTCCAAAAATTGCGTAGCATCTACATAGATAAAATACAATTCTGAATACTGGAATGCACAGATGAATAGAGCCAAGTCCCTCTGCTCAAGGACTCAAGAGTTTGGAGAAAGTGGTTTGCCAATGTATGAAAGGAAACCAGTAAGTGCTGGAACCTTGGGAAAATTTGGAAATAACTGAAATCAAAGGTAATTTTGGACTTTAATCAAAGGAGACATATGTTTGGGGGGCCGGCCCAGTGGCGTAGCAGTTAAGTGTGCGTGCTCCACTGTTGGCGGCTCACGGTTCAGATCCCCGGCGCGCACCGACACCATGCCGTGGCAGTGTCCCATACAAAGTAGAGGAAGATGGGCAGGGATGTTAGCCCAGGGCCAATCTTCCTCAGCAAAATGAGGAGGATTGGCATCGGATGTTAGCTTAGGGCTAATCTTCCTCACACACAAAAAAAAGGAGACATATGTTTATGTTTGCAAAAAACAGGTTTACATTTAGAAAGACTATCCAAGCTGCAGTAACTCTGAGCAAGAAAATAAAAGATCATCCAAACATGAGTCCCTGACTTAAAGTTATTGATTCAAGACACAATAAGAAAACAAAAGTCCAACACACAATGTTTGTCAAACCAGAAGATATGATCATCTAGATAGATGGTAGGTTATGAAAATCTAAGAGTTTCACATCCTTCTGCACTGTTACTATGTAACATTAAAAATCGAAAACTTACCTGGGGTTTAACCTCCAAAAGAACCAAAATGTGTATAAGATAATGATGGACACACCCTTAAATGCCGTCATAGGATGGCCCCTGAGAATCTAAAGGCTCAAATATGGAGTGCTATGATTCATCCTTTTATGCCTGCTACTCATGCTCCAGTGCCTAATTACTTTGCCAGGTACAGCAGGCCACAGCCATCATTAACTGAGCATCTATTATGCACAAGGTGCTGGGGATACAAAGGTGAAATAAGTCTACTTTCCAGAAGTTCAGAGTCTATCAAGAATGACAGGCAAGTATTGTAATCCACTGAGATAAAAGCCATGATAGAAATAAGTGCAGGCCCACAATCTGTCTGAAACCTTTAGACCAGACTTGTTTTCGAATCTAGAACTTTTCAACTTTAAGAAAAGTTAACACAGTGCTCATTTGACATATAATGTATCATGCCCTTTGTCTAAGGCAGCACTCAATAAGCAAACATGTTGCTATTTCTTCAGGGAGTCTATGAATATTCACGCTAACTGCTGGAGACTATAAATAGCCTCACACCTGCTCAGATCGTATTTGCTCCCAAATGAGTTCAGGTCAGCTCAGGTTTCACCACCAAATCTGTTAAGAGCTCTGGGGGGTTTTAGAACTGAGGATAGAAGAATGAGGACCTGAATTAGAAAGTGCATTGGGAGGGACTGATTAATCCTGTTTGGGAATATTGAAGATTTTGCCTTCTAGAAATTCCTCTTGGATTTTTACCCTCATCTGCTCTTCTGCATTGTAAATTCAAGACTCTGAGTTTCTTAACTTCCATTCTTCATGTACCTTTCTCAGCATATAGAATGGTTTAGGACATATTGGTTGCTTAATAATTTCTCGGTTAACAAATCTGACCACATACATGGCACAGGACCAGAAATAAATGCTTGTGAAAAACAGTTATTATATTAAGTGAAAAAGCTAGAAATAATTTACATTTTATAGTATGTTTAAGACAACATACAAATGCAGAGAAATTTTCTAGAATAAAGTACACAAAAATCTGTGTATGGAACTATAAAAATTTTTCTACTTTTTTGGAGGTTCTCCCTCAATTTCTTTAACAAACATGCATTTTTAAATAAACTTGAAAAAATACTAGGGTCCTACTGACCTTTGAAATGATTTTACTTTTGTATATCTCTGTCATGACTTTCTTAAGATTTATTTGGTGCTACTAATTTGTTTTCAGGAATTTTATATTTCAATAAAATGATTAACAGTTTCTGAAGTCCTATGCAGAATTCCTAGCTTCAACATTAATAAGTTTTTCATGTTGTATTTCTGGCAAAGGGGAGCACATTTCCCATGTGTGTTGTACAAGACAGCAATTGATGCTGTTTCTGGTAAGACTGAAATGTGTGGCAACATCCAAGTCTTCTCCTCCCACCTATTCCATAAAGTGCAAGGGGAGAGAAGACCTACTGTTTCCTTATTGTGATTGCTGCTAGCCTTGGATTTGGTGTAAAGCAAATGCACATCTTCCCACAGTTGTAGGATTTATCCGAGCTACATGTTTTAAACCCTGGTCTTATCACATAAAGGTTTTATATGATGATTTTTTTTTTGCACTTTTTTATTGTGGTAAAATATACATGACATAAAATTTACCATCCTAACCATTTTTAAATGTACAATTCAGTAGTAGTATGTTCACTTTGTTATGAAACCGTCACCATCGTCCATCACCAGAACTATTTTTATCTTGCACAACCGAAACACTGTATCAATTAAACAATAATTCCCCATATTTGTATCAATTTTTTTTAATTTTGTATTGTGGTACAGTACACATAACATAAAATTTACGATCTTAACCATTTTTAAGTGTACAATTCAGTGGTATTAAGTACATTCATATTATAGTGCAAACATCACCATCATCCATCTCCAGAATTTTTTTTCATCTTGCACAACAGAAATTTATACCCAATAAAAAATCGCTCATTCTTTCTTCTTCTCAGCCCCTGGAAACCACCATTCTACTTTCTGTCTGTATGAATTTGACTACTCAAATTACTTCATATAAATAGAAGCATACGGTATTTATCTTTTTGTGGTTGGCTTATTTCATTTACCGTAATAGCCTCAAGGTTCATCCAGTTGTAGCAGGTGTCAGAATCAGTGTTCTTTTTAAAGCTAAATAATACTCCATTGTATGTATATACCACATTTTGCTCATTCATTTACTAATTGATGAATACTTTGGTTGTTTCCAGCATTGGGTTATTGTGAATAATGCTGCCACGAACATGGGTGTACAAGTATCATTTTGACCCTGCTTTCAATTCTTTTGTGCATATATCCAAAAGTAGAATTTCTGGATTATATACAGTCATAATTCCATTTTTAATTTTTGCTTTTTAATTTTTAATTCCATTTTTAATCTTTCCATTTTAAATTTTTTAATCATCATACTGTTTTCTACAGTGGCTGCACTATTTTATATTCCCACCAAGAGTGTACAAGCGTTCCAATTTCTCCACATCCTCACTAGCACGTTATTTTCTGTTTTTTATTTTTTTATAGTAGCCGTCCAAATGGGTATAAGATGGTATCTCACTGTGGTTTTGATTTGCATTTCAATAATGGTTAGTGATGTTGAACATCTTTTCATGTCTTTATTGGTCATCTGTATATCTTCTTTGGGGAAATGTCTATCTCTTTGCCCATTTTTGAATTGGGTTTTTGTTTTTGATTGTTAAGTTTTAGGAGTTTTCTATATATTATGGATACTAATTCCTTATCAGATATATGATTTGCAAATATTTTCTCCTGTTATGTGCATTGTCATCTTACTGTTGATAATTTCTTTGGATGCAGAGAAGTTTTTATCTGTTCGTTTGTTTACTTTTTAATTTTTCTGAAGTCCAATTTGTCTATTTTTTTTTTGTCGCCTTTGCTTTTGGTGTCATATCCAAGAAATCATTGCCAAATCCAGTCTCTTGATATTTTGATTTGTGTTTTCTTCTAAGAGTTTTATACTTTTAGGCCTTATGTTTAGGTATTTGAGCCACTTTGAGCTAATTTTAGTATATAGTATTAGGTAAGGATTCAACTTCATTCTTTTACATTTAATATCCAACCACTTGTGGAAAAGATTGTCTTTTCACCCATTGAATGGTCTGCTTTCTTGTAAAAGGAAAAAAAAAAAAATTTGACTGCCTATGTGAGGATTTATTTCTGGGCTCTCTATTCTATTCCATTGTTCTGTATGTCTGTCTTTATGCCAGTACCACATTGTTGCAATTACCAAAGCTTTGTAGGTAGTTTTGAAATCAGGAAGTGTAAACTTTCCAACTTTGTTATTCTTTTTCAATATTATTTTGAGTATTCATGATCCTTTAAGATTCCATATAAATTTGAGAATGGATTACTCTATTTCCAAAAAAATCTTTTTTGGGATTTTGAAAAAGATTGCATTGAGTCTTTAGATCACTTTGGATAGTATTAACATCTTAATGACATTATTTTCCAACTCATGAACACAGGCTATCTTTTCATTTATTTATGTCTTTAATTTCAGCAATGTTTTGTAGTTTTCATTGTACGGTCTTTCACCCACTTGGTTAAGTTAATTACTAGGTATTTTATTCTTTGTGACGTTATTATAAATGAAATTGTTTTCTTAATTTCCTTTTCAGATGGTTCATTGTTAGTGTATAGGAATTCAGCTAATTTTTGTGTGTAGATTTTGTATCCTGCTACTTTGCTGGACTATTTTATTTGTTCTATCTATTATTTTGTGGAATCTTTTGAGTTTTCCACATATAAGATTATATTATCTGTGAACAGAGATCATTTTACATCTTCCTTTCCAATTTGTATGCCTTTAATTTCCTTTTCTTGCCTAATTGTTCTGTCTGGCTGAGATTTCCAGTACTGTAAAATAAAAGTGGGAAAAGTGTATAGCCTTGCCTTGCTCCTGATCTTAGAGGAAAAGCTTTCAGTCTTTCACCATTAAGTATAATTTTCACAGTGGGTTTTTCATATATGGCATTTATTATATTGAAGTATGTTCATTCTATTCCTAGTTTGTTGAGTGTTTTTATCGTGAAAGCGTATTGAATGTCGTCAGATGTGTTTTCTGCATCAGTTGAGGTCATCACGTTTTTTTTTCTCTTCCTTGTGTTAATGTGGTATATTGCATTGATTGATTTTCATATATTGAATAATCCTTGCATTCCAGGAATAAATTCCACTTGGTCATAGTGTATAATTCTTTTAATAAATGCCTGAATTTGGTTTTGTAGTATTTTGTTGAGAATTTTTGCATCAATGTTCATAATAGGTATTAGTCTATAGTTTTCTTTTCTTGTAGTATCTTTGTCTGGTTTTGGTATCAGGCCAATGCTCTTCTCATAGAATGAGTTAGGAAGTATTCTCTTCTCTTCAAATTTATTTTCAAAAAGTTCGAGAAAAATTGGTATTAGTTCATTCTTAAACATTTGGTAGAATCCACCAATGAAGCCATGAGGTCCAGGGCATTTCTTTGTCAGAAGAATTTTTATTACTGATTCAATCTCCTTAGTAGTTATAGATCTATTCAGATTTTCTATTACTTTATAATTCAGCTTTGGTAGGTGTTGTGTTTCTGTGAATTTTTCCATTTTATCTAGGTTATCCAATTTGTTGGTGTACAATTGTTCGTGGTATTCTCTTTTGGTTCTTTATATTTCTGCAGAATCAGTAGTAATGTGTCCACTTTCATTTCTGATTTTAGCCATTTGATTCTTCTCTCTTTTTTCTTTGTCAATCTAGCTACAGATTTGTCAATTTCATTAATTTTTTGAAGAAGCAACTTTTGGTTTTATTGAATTTCTTTCTTGTTTTACTATTCTTCATTTTATTTATCTCTGCTTTAGTCTTTATTATTTCTTTCCTTCTGATAGTTTTGGATTTAGTTTGTTCTTCTTTTTCTAGTTCCTTAAATTTTCAAGTTAGGTTATTGATTTAAGATCTTTTTTAATGTAATTATTTATAACCATAAATTTTCCTTTTAGCACTGCTTTCACTGCATCCCATAAGTTTTGGTATATTGTGTTTTTGTTTTCATTCACTTATAATTTCCTTTGTGATTTTTTCTTTGATCCATTGGTTATTTGAGAATGTTTTCTTTAATTTCCACATATATGTGAATTTTCTAGTTTTCCTCCTGTTATTCATGTCTAACTTCACCGTATTGTGGTCATCGAAGGTGACTTTGCATGATATCTATCTTTTTAACTCTGTTGAAACTTAATTTTGTAGCCTAATATATGGTCTATTCTGAAGGATCTTCCATGTAAATTTGAGAATGTGTGTTCTCTTATTGGGTAAAGTGTTCTGTGTATATCTGTTACAACTAGTTGGTTTATTGTGTTGTCCAAGATCTTATTCCTTTATTTATCTCCTGTCTTGTTGTTCTGTTCATTATTGAGAGCAGGGTATTGAAGCCTCCAACTATTATTGAAGAACTTTTTCTCCCTTAGTTTCTGTCAATTTTTGCTTCATACATATTGATGGTCAGTTATTAGGTGAGTAAATGTTTGTAATTGTTATATCTTTTTGCTGTATTGACTCCTTTATTAATATATAAGTCCTTCTTTGTCTCTCGTAATCTTTCTTTTATCTAAAGTCTATTTATCTGATATCAGTATAGCTACCACTGCTGTCTTTTGGTTACAATTTGCATGAAATTATCTTTATCCATCCTCTCACTTTCACCCTATTTGCATTCTTGAATCTAAAGGGGACTCTCTTGTACATAGTATATAATGGGATCATGTTTTTTTTTTAATCAATTCTGACAATCTCTGTGTTTTTATTGGAGAGTTTAATCCACTTGCATTTAAAGTATTTACTGGTAAAGAGATATTTCTGTCATTTTGCTAGGTTTTTTTCTATATGTCTTATAGCTTTTGGTCCCTCATTTCTTACATTACTGTCTCCTTTTGTGTTTAGTTGATTTATTGTAGTGAAACATATTAATTCTCTTATTTCCTCTTTTGTATATTCTATAGCTATTTTCTTTGTGGTTATTATGGGGATTACATTTAACATCATAAAATTATAAGATTCTAATTTAAATTTAACCAGCTTAACTTTAATAACATATAAAAACCTTTGCTCCTATACAGCTCCATTCCGAGTTTTGTTGATATCACAAAATTACATCTTTATACGTTGTGTCAAAAAACATAGATTAATAGTTATATTCTTTATGCTTTAGTCTCTTAAATCATGTAGAAGACAAATTATGGTTTACAAACCAAAGTTACAATGATACCAGCTTTTATTATTGCCCATATATTTACCTTTACTGAGATCTTTATTTTTTCATATCACTTCAAGTTACTGTCTGGTATCCTTTCATTTGAACCTATGGGACTAAACAATTTTTTGCAAGGCAAGTCTATTGTAACAAACTCCTTGAGCTTTGTTTATCAGAGAATGTCTTAATTTCTCCCTCACTTTTGAGGAACAGTTTTGCTAGATATAGGATTGTTGGTTGACAGTTTTTTTGTTTTAGTACTTTGAATATATCACCCCTCTGCCTTCTGGCCTCCAATGTTTCTGATAAGAAATCTGATAACCTTATTAGTGATTTCTTGTATGTGACAAATCACTTTTCTTTTGCTACTTTCCAGATTCTCTCTTTGTCTTTGGCTTTTGATAATTTGATTATAATGTTCCTCAGCATGGATCTATTTGAATTCATCCTACTTGCAGTTTGTTGAGCTTTTCTGATCTTTTTACTTGTCTTTTATCAAGTTTGGGAAGTTTCCTGCCATTATTTGTTAAAATAATTCCTCTGCCCCTTTCTTCCTCTTCTCTTTGTGGGATTCCCACAATGTGTATGTTGATCAATTTGATTATAGCCCACTGGTTCTTTAGAGTCTGTTCACTTTTTTTCAGTCGTTTTTATCTATTCCTCCAGACTTGATCATTTCAATTGTCCTATCTTCAAGTTCACTATTTCTTTATTCTGTCTGCTCAAGTCTGCTTTTGCAGATTTCTAGTGAAATTTTCACTCTAGTGAAGTTTTCATTACAGTTATTGTAATTTTCAGTTCCAGAATTTCTTCTTTGTTGTTTTTGTTATGCTTTCTATCTCTTTATTGGTATATTCTTTTGTTCATACATCATTTTCTTGACTTTCTCCATGTCTTCCTTTAGTACTTTGAATATCTTCAAGCCAGTTGTTTTAAAGTCTTTAGTACGTCTAGCCTGTGGTCTTTCTCAGGGACTGTTTCAGTTGATTTATTTCTTCTTTTGAAGGGACCATACAGTCCTGTATGTCTTGTGATTTTTGTTTTTGTTTTTATTGAAAACTGGGCATTTGAATCTAATAATGTGGTAACTTTGGAATTGAGATTTTCCCCTTTCCTAAGGGTTTGCATTTTTTTTTTTTTTTTTTTTTTGCTTTTTATTCATGAAATCTCTCTTTATGCTGGGGATCAGCCTAAGGTATAAACTAAATGTCTTATAAGGTCTTTTCTGAGACAGCATCTTTCCCTGGACATGCATGGTACTTTCTACATTTCTCCATATATGCAGTTGTTTTTGAATGTCGTAGTCTTTAAATGTCTATCTCCTAAAAGGGACCCATTCCCAGGATGCTGCTCAAAAAATTACAGTTCACAGAGAACAAGCAAAACTTATCATCAGGCACATTTGAGAAACTCAAATCATTCACTTAACAGTGATAGTGAACCATGCACCATGGTTCTCCAGGAAAAAGACAGCCCAGATGTAAAAAAAAAAAAAAAATGTGAAAAGTAGGAAAGGAGACTGATGTTCAGTGTATATCAAAGGCAATTTCCACTTTTCACTTTAATGAAATCACAAATAACACAATCTTAACCTTGAAGAAAAAAAGAATACAAACATCTAAAAACAAAAAGTTTCTGCCCATGTCAATTATTTAAAATGCTGATTATGAAAATTTCCAAATCATTCTTCACTGATAGGTAAAAAGTAACAATATGATAGGATCCAATGTTTCAAGATTTCTGGAAATAGGCACTCTCCTTTACTTTTCCTGGTACTATAATTGATAAAATCTTTGTAGGACTATCAATCAAAATACAAAATGTTTATAATGTTGACTTAAAATTTCCACCCCTAAGTGTCTCTGAATTCTCTCCAGCATTTTGTGTCACATTTTTGTTTTTTTATTTGTTTGTTTGATTTTTTAAGACTTTCAGCTGAGTGTGTAATGGTATCTCATTCTCGTTTTAATTTGCATTTCTCTAATGGCTAATAATGTTGAGTATCTTTTTGTGTGCTTATTTACCATCTGTATATCCTCTTTGGTGAAATGTCAGTTTATGTCTTTTGCCCATTTTCTAACTGGATTGTTTGTTCTTTATTCAAACTTTCAAATGTCAATGGTAAATCTGTATCAATAATTACATTATTGATATAGTTGTTTTTGGAGTATGTAGTTTGAAAATACTTTCATCCACTATGTAGCTTATCTTTTCATCCTCTTAGCAAGGTTCTTCACAGAGCAAAAATTTTTAATTTGATCAAGTCTAATTTATCAATTTTTCCTTTTATGGATTATGTTTCTGGTGTCAAGTCTAAGGACTGTTTACCTAGCCCTAGATCCAAAAAACTTTCTCCTATTTTTCAAAAAATTTTAAGGGGCTGGTCTCGTGGCCTAGTGGTTAAGTTTGGCATGCTCCACTTCAGCAGCCCAGGTTCACAGGTTCAGAACCCAGGCACATACCTACACCACTCCTTGGTAGCCATGCTGTGGCAGAGACCCACATACAAAATAGAGGAAAATTAGCACAGATGTTAGCTCAGGGACAATCTTCCTCAAGCAAAAAAAGAGGAAGATTGGCAAGTGATGTTAGCTCAGGGCAAATCTTCCTCAGTAAAAAAAATAAAAATAAAAAATAAATAACAGTTTTATGTTTTACATTTAAGTTTGTGATACATTTTGAGTTAACTTTTGAAAACACGTGAGTCTTAGGTTGTGGTTTACTTTTTTTGTTGATTGATATCCAGTTGCCCCAGCATCTTTTATGGAAGTGGCTATCTTTCCTCTACTGAATAGCTTTTACACTTTGTCAAAAATTAGTGGGTAATATTTGTGTGGGTCTCTTTCTGTATTGTCAATTATATTCCCTTGTCTTATTGCACGGCCTAGAACTTCTAGAACTATACTGACTAAGGGTAGTGAGAGTGAGTATCCATGCCTTCTTTCTGATCTTAGGGGGAAAGCATTCAGCTTTCACCATTAAATGTAATGTTAGTGGTAGGTTTGTTTGTTTTTTTAAATATTCTTTACCAAGTTGAAGAGTTTCCCTGGCTTCTATTGTTTTTGTCATCAGTGGCAATTGACTTTTGTCAAATGCTTTTTCTGTATTCCTATGTTTGTGGAATTTTTCTTCTTTAATGTATTAATATGATGGATTACATTGATCAATTTTCAAATACTAAACTAGCCTTGCATGCCTGGACTAGATCTCATTTGGACATGGTATATAATTCTTTTTATATATTGTGGAATTCTATTTGTTAATATTTTGTTAAGGAGTTTCACATCTATATTAATGAGGGGTATTGGTTTGTAGGGTTTTTTTATGGTTGGTATTTTTCTATCTTTGTCTGGTTTTGGTATTGGGGTAATTCTAGTTTAATAAAATAAATATTTTATTTTCTGTAAGAGAATTTATGTAGAAATGACATTAATTCTTCTTCAAGCATTTGGTAAAATTCTCCAGTGAAACTGTCTGGGCCTGGAGATTTATTTTTCAGAAAGTAATGTTTAATTTTATCACATATAATTTCTGTGTGAATTGATCATGATTTATCTACATTGATTGATTAATATATCTACATTTTAGTAAAAAATGTAAAAATTCAAGTGAGACCCATATCTATCTATATCTACATCTATATCTTTATATCTAAATCTATATCTACAGAGAGATAGAGAATGAAAGAGAGAGACTGTGTTAAATGTGAAAGTGATTATATTGATGGCTTCAGGTAAGAGGAATTAGAAGATTAAAGAACAGGGCTAAAAAAGAGACTTTTCATTGTATACTCCTTGTAAATTTTAAACCACGTGGATTTACCACCTATTTAAAAAATAAACACATTAAAAGTAAAATTTAAGTGGTACCAGGGCTGGCCTTGTGGCTCAGTGGTTAAAATTCTGCACACTCTGCTCCAGCAGTCCAGGTGTGCAGGTTCAGATCCCAAGCGCAGACCTACTCCACTCATCGGCCATGCTGTGGAGGCATCCCACATAAAAAAAATAGAGGAATATTGGCACAGATGTTAGCTCAGGGCTAATCTTCCTTAGCAAAAAAAAATTTAAGTGGTACCAACTAAATGTGATGGCTGAAATTTCGTAGGATATTAATTTTTTTTTTTTTTAATAATGGAACATGCCCCTCCCCCAAATGATGGCATTATTAGAGATGCTGGTCATTTTCCATCATAATAGCTCTCATTTTATTTGTTTATTTATTATTTATTTATTTATTTATTTAATTTCCCCCCCCAAAGCCCCACTAGATAGTTGTATGTCATAGCTGCACATCCCTCTAGTTGCTGTATGTGGGACACGGTCTCAGCATGGCCGGAGAAGCGGTGCGTCGGTGCACGCCCGGGATCCGAACCTGGGCCGCCGGTAGCGGAGCGCACGCACTTAACCACTAAGCCACGGGGCCTGCCCTTAATTTTTTTTTTAAAGTATAAAAAGCGTTTTAGGGAAAGAGGAATTTGAATAAGGAATGTATATTACATTATATTATAAAATTATCAGTAATTTTGCCAAATGCAATAATGTTATTTTAGTCTTTACACAAACTTTCTTATTTCAGATATATGAATTAGGACAGGAGGGTGATAAAGTCTGCAACTTCCTTTCAAAGTCTATTAAATAAAGAAGTTTATTAACTTATAGTTTCATTATAATAACAAAATTTTCCATAATGTTTTTACATTTTGCAATTTTTGTTTACAATATGATTGTTTTGTGTGAATTAACCTTATCACTTAAAAAGAAAACATACTATCTCCTTTTAGATAATAGATTTTTATCTATATCTGTAAGAGCTACCTTAATTAGATCTTCAATATTCTTACTTATTTTTTTATCCAGCTGCTCTGTTATAGTTTGTGAGAAATAAATCAAAATCTTCTACTTTACAATGTTTTTCTCTTGATTTATCTTTGTATCACTATAATGTTTGCTTAAAAAATAATAAGATTATGCTGTTGATGCATAAATAATTAATGCTATTGTGAGAGATCAGAATTGACCACCCCAAAATGTGTCTCTGTGGCATGAGGATTATTTTGGTCTGGTTACTTTTAAGAAACTGCAGAAGGAAAAGAAGCTCTGAAAAGTAGAATTTACCCTTTGTAAGAGACATTTGCATTTATAGGGGTAACCTCCATTTGTAAAGGTATCTCCCTCTCTGTACCAAGAAGAAGGGGGGATGACCTTATCTCTAGAAACTCTTATCAGTGTGGAAGGTGAGGACTTAAATCTACATACTCTTGTTTGCTGTGCTTTCTGGTAATCTCCCATAGCTGATTTCCCCCACCCTCAACATCCTGCTTTGTCTCTAGCTGAAGGTAGTAGTTAAGGTGAGAACCTCTGCCATCTTGTTGAGATGCTTGGTTATCCAGTGGGTCTCTCCCCATGTATACATGTTATAAAGCTTTGTTTGATTTTCTTCTGCTATTTGGTCTCATGTCAATTTAATTTGTAGCCCAGCCAGAAAGGACCCAGTGTGGGTAGAGGATAGTCTTCCTCCCCTTCACTGTGATATCTTTATTGCGAACTGAGTCCCATAATATAGTAAAATGTTTTTTGTTGCCTTGTTTAATTCTACCTTGCTTAAAATTTTATGATTACAATTTACTTTGAAAAAAAATTTAACTGACTTTTTAAAAAATTTTACTAGTGTATTTCTGCTCATCTTCATATTTTCAATGTTTCTGAAACTTTTTTTTTATTTCTTCTATAGAAGAAATTCTATAGAATTGGGTTTTACAATGTGATGCAGTTTGAAAATTTTTATCTTTTAGTATGAAAATTTAGTCCATTTAAATTTATTGCATGACAGACTTGATAGACCTTTGCTCTACCATCATGTTTTATATTTTACTGTCTGGTATTGTAAGTTTAACATATATTTCAAAATCTGGCCTCTTTTCTTTTTTTGGTGAGGGGAAACATATTTCTTCTGGTAATTAGGAAGGTTTGTATTTTTGCTATAGTGATTATTTTCATAACTGTAACTTCATATGATATTCTTGTGGTAGAATATTAATTATTCCTCCTTGATCCACATTCTTATTTGGCTCTCTCCCACGTTGACTCTGGGTCTGGCCATGTGACTTATTAGGCTCCAGGACATCAGCAAACATGAAGCAATAGAGGCTTGAAAAGCACTTGTTCATTGGTGCACGCCCTCTTCTGTTATGTAAAACTGATGTGTTAGGAAGCCTGAAGTAGCTTAATGGAGGATGTGACCATTGTAGACACATTCAAGTCCCCAGTTAAGACCAATAGATGAACTGCCCAGCTAATCCCAGCTCAAATGGTTGATACACAGATTTGTTCATAAATTAAAAAGACTTTTTTTTTAACACACTAAATTTTGGGGTGGATTGCTATATAGCAATGGATAAATGACACAATTTATAAGCCTGTATTTCTTTAGACAGCATTTATTAATTCTCTAACAGGAGATAAAATAAAATTAGTACAGATATTTTTTCTTCCTTGCTCCTTTCTCTTCATCACCAAAAGCTGACTATTTTAGTTTTCTTAGTGTTTACTTTTAATATCAAATATACTTAAACTTCTGTTGCTATTATTATGTGCCTGAATCTTCGTTTAGGTCTTCCCTTCCGCTTTTTGAATCAAATAAGATCTAGGAGAGCTCCTGCCACCTGACCCTGCAAGCTTTTTTGAGATCAAGGGCACTAGTATATACAATATACAACGTCCCCTCTGCTTCTACCCATGTGTACCTCTACTTGATCATCAATGATTTTATTTCATTATTTTTCAATCATTTTTGTGGTTTCAGATTTTAGCTCTCATAATTTATGAAAATAGAGTTTGAATTTCTGTTTGTCATCTTCTATGTAGCTTTTGGATGTGTTATTAATCACATTTTTTTGAAAGTTTTAAATTTTCAATTAACATTTGAAAAAGTAGGACTGAGTAAATACTGAAGCAATTGGGTAAGAAAATAAATTTTTTATAATTTCAAGTCTAAATAAAATAAAATTTTTAAAATTTCAAATATAAAGAAAAAGCTATGCTTACTTTGCGTAGTATTTTTCTTTAGGTCTTTGCTCTGTGTTTTGAGGTATATAGTTCCTTATAGTTAGTAAAGTTAATTTAATTCTTTATGTTTACTTTGCTGCATGTTTTTATATTTTTCCCACATTATACATGTATTTTTTCTACCACAATTATCCGAAGTTTCCCTTGTCTGTGAGTAGTCCCACCAGTCTTGCTGGCATAACTCTTACTTCTTCTAATGGCAATCCAAAAGATCATGTGCTGTTACTATTTATCTACATTTCAGAGTTTCCACTAACTTGACCTTGCTTTTCATCTTCACATACCAAACAAAACCAGGATTTTTCTTCCTCACATCCCAAACAAAGAGTCATGAGAGTAAAGAAGGACTCTTCAATGTGCTGGGGGTTGAAATGTCAGCATCCTTACAACTAAAAGCACTGGCTCCTGTAAACAAAAAAGAGCAATTTTCCAGTCATTAGTTAGTCTTGTTTGTGGTTCTGTTGAATGGTAAGTATTTGTACCCAGATACAATCTCGAAGTCTTCTGTGAAACTAACACAAGTAGAAAGTGTAAACACTTTTACTGTAAAGATAAAACTGATAGTGTGTGGTCAAGTAAACAGAAGACTAATCTTGACAACACAAGTGTAGACAGCATTTAGTCAACAATGGTTATGCTGATTCATACTTACTAAGCAGCCTCAGATTTAGTCTGAATTTGGTCTTTTCATTTGGTTTCTATGCATAAAGCAATCATTTGGCCTCTATGGTGGGCTGAATTCCTCCCCACCACAATGAATCATTGTCTATTAAATGCTTACTAGTTTTTACTCAGAACAAGACCATAATCTTGAAAATGAGACTTTTGTTTCATTTTAACTAAACAGTATTTTTCTGGTCCTGATGCTTTTTCAGTGGACACAGCCAAGCACTATTCTAGGCTCTGATACACAGTCCTGAGAAAATAGACATAATCCCTGCCCTCAAGGAATTTTCAGTCTCCAGGAAAGCTAACCATTGAACATGTACCATTGTACACATGTGTAACAACTACATGTGTAAATAACAATGTTATAAAATAAAACATATGTGACAGATCACAACTTCTAAAATAATCTAAATTACGTGTATTTCCCAACTCAACCCAATATTCTTCTATCTTTTCTTCCTTGTTTTTCCCACCTCTACTTTTATCTGATGACTTTGCCCCTCAGTCTTCTCCATTTGATTGATTATTGGTTTGGCTTTATGTTCTTGACTCAATCGAGGTGTGTTCCTTATGAGAAAAAAAGGAAGAAAAAACTCACAAAAACTTTGACAGAATTGTTGTAATGAAAAAAAGTGTTCTGCTAATCTTTGTACTATTAGCTTAACTAATGCTGCTTGCATCTTCAACTTAATGTAAAACTTGAAAATCAAATAGACTTTGATTTGCTGAAACAAAAAGTCATTGAATTCATTTCCATGTTACATTTATTTTAATAGTTCACTTAAAGAACTGACTTTAGATATCAGCAACAAGGGGAATAAATTTTTCAAAGTAAACCAACAGTGAGAATAAGAAATAGCAACACTTTTATGGTTGGTGTAACATTCTCTACTAGTATATGACTAGCATATTAACTTTTTCTGTCTGCAAATTTCAGTTCACTCTTATGTTGAAACTCTTTGATGATCTCTGCCCTTGTCAGATGTTCTTCAGGTTCATAAAATGCTCTCCTACTTTTATTTATTTATTTTTAAAATGTCCGCTATGGAGAACAACAATAATTCTTACCATTAGATGTTATTATATGTTGTAGAAGAATGGTCTTACAAGTAAGTGCTGTGGATATTCTCTTATATTGTGAGATTTAGGAGCCACATGTATCCCATAATAAAAAATACATATTTCTAGCTTGGTTTTGTGCCTGAAATTTCACACCATTCTATTTTTCCCTCTAGCTGAGTAAATAAATCTCTTTAAAAGTATCATGTTCCATGGAGTGATAAGGAATCAAATTCTTATCATCCATTTTGTCAATTAGAGGAAAGACTATAAATGATACAAGAGATTGAAGTTTGTCAGAGGACTAAAGAAAGACTTCCAGTTTAGATCTAGATGGCAAATTTTGTATGTGAGGCCATACCACAGTACTTAGTTAAAACATCTGCTTGCTCTCCAGCCCCCATTTTAGGAAGAGGACAACATGTCTAGACAGCTGATGGCCTAGAGAGAACAAACATGAACTTGGGACAAAACAGCCATAAGATATTGATGTAGGTCAAACATTGTGAGAGAAAGGCAAAAAGAAACCTCTCTAAAACAGGAGAGGCAAGTACAATGTGGCAGTTTGAGGAGAGATTTAAAACAAGCATTTTTAGTATTTTAGAAATAAAAAAGAGGCATTTGCCAACATGAAGTAAGAACAAGCTATGTATATAAGACACAATTGGAGATATTGGACACGAAAAATAATGTTTTCAAAAGAACTCATGAGCACCAATGGATTGCCTCTCTAGCATCACTATGCCCATTTCCCAATGACCTATGATTTCCACTGAGACCTCTGTGGTTCTCAAACAGTATATGCCCTTGATTAACTAATCAATACGTGTTGTGTCTCTGGTCACAGTGATTGATTTATGTGCTGGCATGTAACCTGAGGTGGTCAAATCAAAGTGACTGTCAGGATTCCTTTGGGGACTTGTGGGACACAGATACTTCTAGATTTCTTTGGATGATGTGGTGTAAAGCCTAAAACCATTTTTTCTACCATGATAGAAGTTAGTCTGAGCATAAAGTCTACACATAAAGAACAGAGCTGAGCCCTTTTCATACTGCAGCTGAAGACTGTCATATTTTGGTTACATAAGCCATTAAATTCCTTTCCATCCATAAGATGAAATTGAGTTTTCTTTTACTTACAAATAAAGTCCTCAAACTGATAATAATGAGTTGAACTATAGAATAGATGGATTCAGAGAGCAAGTTAGTGAGCTGAAAAATTGGATTAAAGAGGTCTCTCTAAAAGCAGCATAAAGAGATAGAGAATGAAAAGTATAAAAGATAAGCTAAGAAAAATGTAAAAGCAAAAGTGCCAATCTGTCTAAAGGAGAGAGGAAGTCGAAACAAAGGAATAATCACAAATTTTAAAAATCAACACATGTGTTTTTTAAATGATACTAGATTTGTTCATAGAGGGCCAAGCTTTTCCCCTACCAAGTCATACAAGGATCCAGAAAGTGCATGAGACAGAGACTTTGACTGATAAAACTTTAAAGGGAAGTGTTACATAATGTATTAAATGATCCATGAGAAAACAAGAAGAATGAGAATCAAAGATAGGCAAAGAAACTACCATATTTAAGCGAACCAGAGATGACATTAAGAGATACACTATTATTTTATGTGCCACCATGAAAGAAAAATATTAAACTATGACAACATGCTTTTATACCACGTTGATATTCAGATGGATACTAATTTAATTAAAACAAATATTGCTTTTTAAAATATGTCTTGTAACTGATGAAATACAATTGTAGATTTATTTTTGATAGTGAAAAATACTCACCAGGAATATCTGCAACAGTCTGAGATTAAAACTTCAGACAAAGTCAATATGATGTTTTGGAGAGGTTAAAGATAGGTGAGTGACAGAGCATGATAAAACTGTTGCTTTTCCCACTAGGAGGGAATATAGGGACTGATCATCTTTAATAATTGGGAGAAATGTGTACATGCATAGGCTTTAAAAATCAGGGTTTACAATAAAAGAAATAGAATGCATAATTTACAAATCAGTAGTAGAAAAAGAAAAAATCATCTATGCAACAATAATTAGAAACAGAAATAAGACAAAACAAAAAGAAAGCATGAAAATGAAAAAATATGAAGAAAAATGGCAAAATAAGTTCACTTTCCTCTATCATTATGATATATACAAATGGATTTACTCCCTTATAGAAGACATATACTCATAATTTTTAATAAAATAGAATTAATAATATATACTTTAAAATATGAAGGAAAAAGATCACAAGAAAATTGAAAATAAAGGGATGGGAAAACAAAAGTAGAGCTAATGAATGTTAAAATAATGCAAGCTGATCATTTTAACATGACAAAATAGCATTGAAATAAAAAGGAAAGTGTAACAAAAAGGAACAGTGTATATTGATTAAAGGAAAAATCTATACCCAGGGGATAAAATAACCATGATCTTATATCACATAATTATATAGCCTTGAACTATGTAATATATCATATTACAAAGTAATAGAAAAAATATATATTCTATAAATGTAATTGGAATTCACACACAAACACACATACACACACACCTCAAAATACATCATTCTCAAAATTATCCTAGATTGTAGAGTAATTGAGTAGCATGTTTAACAAGTGTAATTTAATTGATACGTTTGCAATTTTTGTACCATTCCTTAGGACTCTGTATTCCTCTCAAAATTATGTTGAATAGTGAAATAAGCCAAACAGGAAGTTTCAATACATTTCAACATACGAACTATTTTCTCTGACCACAATCCAAAAGTTTTCAAAATCAGTATCAAATAGATAACCAAAAACATTCTCAAGTTTAGAAAATTTAAAGGCATACTTCCATTTAACCAACGGGTTAAAGGTGAAATTATGAGGAAATTCTGAAATACTTAGTGCTAAATAGCAGTTAAATTTCAAAATATCAAAATACTTAGAGGAAATATGATGACTTTAAATGTGTTTATCAGAAAAAAATATCAAAAATGAATGATCTTATGTATTTGCCTCAAGAATTTAAATAAATCATAAACATAAACTTAAAGAAACAAAAAAGGAATAAAAAAAGATATCACAAATCCACAAAGTAGAGAACAAAACAATAATGACTACAAACCTATAAGCTTCCAAAAACAGAGATCAAAAAACATAACAAGTAAATATTAACAACAGAGAGGGAGAAGGTACCAAAACAAGAAAGGGGGGGTGGGGAACTAACCAAAAACATAGAAGAGATTACAAAATAACAGAGAATATTTTGGAAAAGAATAAGGCACAAACCAAAAATCTATTTAACATAGATAAATATATAGTATCAAAAACACACTGACAATATTGGCACAAATGATAGAAAAGTTATATAGAAAAATAACTATTAAAAGCATGAAATTGTCAACAATCTCCCACCTCCCAAAGTCCCCAGGCCTAAATGTCTTACAGGTGGATTTTCCCATGCTTTAAAGGACAAAGTCCTCTAAAACAAGTAAATATTAACAACAGAGAGAGAGAAGTTACCAAAACAAGAAAAGGGGGGAGGGGAACTAACCAAAAATATAGAAGAGATTCCAAAATAATAGAGAATATTTTGGAAAAGAATAAGCCACAAACCGAAAATCTATTTAACGTAAATAAATATATAGGATCAAAAACACACTGACAATATTGGCACAAGTGACAGAAAAGTTATATGGAAAAATAACTATTAAAAACATGAAATAGTCAACAATCTCCCACCTCCCAAAGTCCTCAGGCCTAAATGTCTTACAGGTGGATTTTCTCACGTTTTGAAGGACAAAGTCACACTCACAAATGAGTTGTTCCCAAAACTAAAAAAAGGGGGGAAATTCCTAAGTTTTTAAATGAAATTAATATAACACTGACACTTAAGTCATAAAATGAAATTCAAAGAGTTAGAAAAATGTGGACTCATTTTCCTTTTAAGCAGAGAGGCAAAAATCTTAAATAATATAGTAGTTGATGCAACTGAAGAGCATATTAAGCAAAATATAATTTTATACCTGTATAGATTTATCTCAGGAATGCAAAACCAAAGAAATAATTATGTGACTATCATTTTTTTCTCACCAAATTAACAGATTTAAGGAGAAAAACACAAAATCACAACATAGAGGGCAAAAGGCTTCTGATAATGCTAATACATATTCACAAACTTAAAATATTTATAGATAACTATGAATGGAATAAAATATTTCCTTAATCTGGCAAATGGTATTTACAGCAACCTCACAGCAAACATCATGCTTAATACAGAAACGGAGGGCCGGCCCCCTGGCTTAGCGGTTAAGTGCTTGCACTCCGCCACTGGTGGCCCGGGTTCAGATCCCAGGCGCGCACCAATGCACTGCTTCTCTAGCCATGCTGAGGCCATGCCCCACGTACGGCAACTAGAAGGATGTGCAACTATGAGATATAACTATATCTACTGGGGCTTTGGGGGAAAAAAAGGAGGGGGATTGGCTATAGATGTTAGCTCAGAGCCAGTCTTCCTCAGCAAATGAGGAGGATTAGCATGGATGTTAGCTCAGGGCTGATCTTCCTCACAAAAAAAAAAAAAAAATGAAATGGAAGAAACATTTCATTTAAAGTAATTAATAAGACAAGAATGGCTGCAATAGGAGAACGTAATTATTGAGAATGGAAGCAAAGAAATAAAGTTACTGTATATATAGCTGATATGATCACTTAAAAGAAAGCAAAACTCACAAGATATTAAAGCTAACAAATAAAAAAGTTCAGCCAAAATGCTAGCTAACAAAACAACATATAAAATTCAGAAGTGTTTTGCAGCACTCATAATTTTTTAAAAACGGAAAAGTGTAATAGAATACCATATATAATGCCAAGAAAAAAATAAACAATACAGTATTTAGGAATTAGCCTAACAACAAGAAAAAAGAGGATAAGACCTCTATGAAGAAAAATTTTTTAATCTATTAACATAAATGACAGTCTGAATAACTAGAAAGATTATATCATGTTTGTACATGAGAATGATTAATGTTATAAAGATATCAACTGTATCCTAACTTAATCTATAAATTTAATGCTCTTCCAATGCAAATCCTAGTGGGATATATTGTGGATGTGAAAACTTAATTTTGGTGTGTGTGTATATATATATATGTAATAATTGAACACACAAAAATAATTTCTTTAGACTGACTCTATCAAATAATCAGAAGTATTTTTAGGCTATGATAATTTAAACAGTAGATTTTTGGTACAGAAATGAAAAAATGACAAAAGTAACCAACCTGAAACAGATATAGGTGTGTATGAAAACTTTTAGTATGATAAGTGTTGCATCAAAAATTGATAAAGACGACAGCTGCTTCTGTGTACTATGTTGTAGGTTGTGGAAAGCTATTTTTTTAGTGCAACTAAAACAAAAACAAAATATAAAATGGAAGGCATAAATCCATCTATATCAATAATAAGTTAAAAGTAAATGGATTAAAAAAAATCCAATCAAAAGGAAGATATTGGTAGAATGGATAAAAACAAAAAATAGAAAACCATGATCCAACTATATACTGTCTACAGTATACATGAGACACATTTTAGAATCAAAGATACAACTAGATTTAAAGCAAAATGATGAAAAATTATATCATGGAAACAACAAATACAAGAAAGTGGGAGGGGCTATAATAGTTTCAGACAAAATAAACTTTAAAACGAAAACATGTTAACAGAGAAAAAGAGGGACATTTTATAGTGATAAAAGGGTCAACCCATCAAGAAAATGTAACAATTATAAACATATATGCACCTAACAATAGAGCCCCAACATATATGAAGCGAAAACTGACAGAAACAAGAAACAGACAATTCAAAAATAATAGTTGGGGCTTTAATACCACATCTTCAAAAATGAATAGAACAACTGAGCAGAAGATCAAAAATAAAATAGAGGAATTGAATAACGCTATAAACCAACTACACTTGACAGATGTCTATAAAACCCTCCAACCAACAATAGCAGAATATACATTCTGCTTAAGTGTACATGGAGTATTCTCCAGGAAAAACTACATGTTAGCCCATAAAACAAACCTCAACAAATTGAAAAGTATAAAATTATACAAATATATATCTTCTTACTACAATGGAATAAAATAAGAAATCAATAACAGAAGGAAATTCAATAAATTAACAATTATATGGAAATTAAACTACATTCCCCAAATAACCAATGAGTCAAAGAAGAAAGTTAATGGAAAATTAGAAAAATATGTTGAGATGAATGATTAAAAAAAAAAAATCACAACATCCCCAATTTTATGTGATGCAGCCAAAGCAGTACTGACAGGGAAATTGATAATTCTAAATGTCTATGCTAAAAAAATAAGAAAGGCCACAGTCAATAATCTAAACTTCCACCTTAAGAAAGAGAAAAAGAGGAAAAAAAAAGAAACCTAACGCAAACAAAAAAAAAAGAAAAGAATAAAAATTAGCAGAAATTAATAAAATAGAGAATAGAAAAGAAGGAGAAAAGTAGTAAAGCCAAAAGCTGGTTCTTTGAAAAGATCAATGAAATTGACAAAACCGTAGCTCAATTGATCAAGAAAAATAGTACAAGGACTCATACTATTAGAATCAGAATAAAGGACAGACCTTACTAATAACCTTACAGAGATAAAGGGATTATAAATAAATGCTATGTTCACTCTTATGTCTATGAATTAGATAACCTAGATGAAATTGATAGATTCCTAGAAAGAGACAAACTGCCGAATGTAATTCAAGAAAAAAACAGCCAATCTGAATAGATAAGTAAAAAGATTGAATTAGTAATCAAAAGGATACCTACAAAGAAAATTCTAGGTATAGGTAGATTCACTGGTGATTTCCACCAAAAACTTAAAGAATAGTTAATACCAATTCATCACAAACCTTTCCAAAAAATAGAAGAGAAGGTAGCACTTCTCAACTCATTCTATGAAGCCAGTATTGTCCTGATACCAAAACCAAACAAAAAAATCAGGGGAAAAGAGAACTACAAACCACTGTCTCTTATGAAATACAGACCACGGAAATCTTCAACAAGATCCAGCACACCAAATGTGGCAATATATAAAAAATAATTGTATGCTATCACCAAGTACCATTCATCTCAGGAATGCAAACATGGTTTAACATCCAGAAATCATGTAAACAGAATAAAAATCAGAAAGCATATGATTATTTCCATAAATGCAGAAAACACAGTGGCAAAACACAACACACTTTTATGACAAAAACACTAAACAAACTAGGAATAGAAGGGAACTTTCTCAATCTGATAAAAAAGCCTTCTATAAAACACCCACAGTTAATATCCTATTTTATGGTGAAAGTCTTGATGCTCTCCCCATAAGATCAAGAACAAGACAAGGAGGTGTGTTCTTGCCACTTCTATTCAACATTGTACTAGAGGTTCTAGCCAGGGCAGTTAGGCAAGAAAAAGAATTAAAAGACACATGGATTGAAAAAGAAGTTGTAAAGCTGACTTTATTCACAGATCACATGACAATGTATGCAGAAAATCATAAATAATCCACTAAAAAAACTATTAGAACTAATAAATTCACCGATGTTGCAGGATACAAGATCAATATACACAAATCAACACTATTTCTATAACTTGCAATGAACAATCCAAAAATAATAATAAGTTATTCCATTTCCAATGGCACCAAAAACAATAAAAATTTAGGAATAAATTTAAGAAAAGAAGTGCAAGATATGTACACTGAAAACTATAAATATAGTTAGAAGAATTTTTAAAAGATCTAAATAAATGGGAAAACAACTCACGCTCATGGATTGGAAGACTTATATTGTTGAGATGGCAATACTTCCCAAATTTGTCTACAGATTAAATACAATCCCTATCAGAACGCTCATTGTCTTCTTTGTAGAAGTTAACAAACAGATTCTAAAATACATATGGAATTGCAAGATATCGACAATTGCCAAAACAACCTTGAAAAAGAAGTAAAACATGTCATAAAAGCAAAATAGTCAAGGAAGGGAAAATAAAGGTAGTTATCAGAAGATTCTTTGATTGTTTAGGAAGTGGAAAGGTACTAAATGGAAACAGACTTAAGTCAAAGATATGTATTGTAATCTTTACAGTGAATACAAAAAATTATAAGATTAGCTGGAATTATACAATTAGCTAGAATTATAAAGCTAATTGAGGTGATAATACGAAATAATAATAAAAAAAAACATTTGATTCATCCAAAAAAAGGTAGAAACAAAAAAGAACAAAAAAATAAAGGCGCAAAATACAGATAGGACAAGTAAAAGACAGTTAGTAAGATGAAAGACTTACCCAAATATATAAGTAATTAATACCAAATATAAATGGATTAAACATTGCAAATGAAAGAATAAGATTGCCAGGCTGGAATAACTAAAAAATACCCAACTCTATATTGTTTACAAGAGACCCACTTAAAATATAAAGACAGAATTATGTTAAAAATAAAAGGAGAGAAAAACATATACTGTGAAAACAGTAACTTTACACTGCTGGTAAGAATGTAAAATGGTACTATCTCTTTAGAAAACAGTTTAGCACTTTCTTAAAATGCTAAACATTCACCTACTGTATTAACAAGCCATTTCACTCCTAGTTGTTTACCCAAGGGAAATGAAAGCTTATGTCAATATAAATTTCACACAAATGTTTATAGGAGATTTTTTTAGTAATAATAAAAAATTGGAAACAACACAAATGTACATAATCAGATGAATGGATAAACAAATTGTGGTATATAAATAGAATGGAATACTACTCCTCAATGAAAAGAAATGAACTATTGATACACACATTGACGTGAATAAATAGAAAAGTAATTAAGCCACATGAAAAAAAAGACATAAAAATCATACATACTATACCTACTTGTTGCATGATCCATACATACTATACGATTCTGCTTATATAAATTCATATAATAATCTAAAAAATATTTAAAAAAAAAAACCTATGGAGACAAAAAGCAGATAAGTGGTTGCATAGGGATGGGGTGTGAGAGTGGGGACAGGGAGATCCTAGAGGGAGGGATTACAAAGAGGCTTGGGAAAACTTCTGAGAGTGATGGATATATTAATTATCTTGATTGTGGTGACAGTTTCATGTGTGTATACATATCACCCACTTTAGTAGGTCAACATTTAGCAAAATGCATAATTTAATTATGTGCAGTTTATTGATGTTAATTGCACTTCAGTACTGCTGTTAAAAATGTCTGATTAAGGGGTCGACCCGGTGGTGTAGTGGTTAAGTTCATGCACTTGCATCAGTGGCCTGGGGTTCACAGGTTTGGATCCTGGGCATAGACCTACGTACCACCTGTCAAGCCATGCTGTGGCAGACGTCCCACATATAAACTAGAGGAAGATGGGCACGAACGTTAGCCCAGAGCCAATCTTCCTCAGCAAAAAGAGGAGGATTGGCAACAGGTGTCAGCTCAGGGTTAATCTTCTTCAGAAAAAAAAAAAATGTCTGATTAAGAAACACAAACACAGTTAAAGGATAGATAATTCACTCAAAAAAGATATTTGTCATGCTTCCTACTGACAAATCGTAAAGAATATTTGTCAGGTGGGGACACGTGTATATATGTATACCTTATAAATTGTTTAGGGAGAATAAAGAAAGCAACTATATTTTTAAAATTTGAGCAAAGGAGATAAACAGTCAATTCAATGATGGTGAAACCCAAATGGCTACTAAGAATATGAAAAAAAAGTTTCATCTCATTAGTTAAGAGAAAAAACCATTTGAAAGGAATAATAAGCAAGTGCTGTACAAGGAAACAAATTGGTAAAATAATTTACAAGTAAAATAATTTTAAATACTGATGATGTGAGAGACCCTCGCCTACAGCCAATGGGAGTGAAACTTGACACAGCCATTTTGTAAATAAATTTAGAAGTATCTATTTAAATTAATAAAAATATTATCTTGCAGCAGTTCCACTCCTAGTTCTATACCCTCCTAAAACATCTAATTTGATAGATAGAGAAATATTTGTGTGGATATTTATCACAGCCTGATTTGTAATGACAATGAGTGGAACACAACTTAAATGAGAATGAAGGAATGATATTTTTAAACTATCATATGCAAGTGGAGGAATATAATACAATAATCCAAGGAAAGAACTAGCTCTAAATATATTAACATGAATAGATCTCAAAAACATTATAAGTAAAAAAAATCAGAATTACAATATGTACCCCTTAAGTAGACTATTAAAAACACCACACCTCTGCAAATAAAAGCAATATTATAAATAGTTCATAGATGCATAAATACAAATAGTTGTATAGAAATGGAATGATGAAACGAAGGACACATATTAAATACCAGTAGTAGATGCCAAAGAAGAGGAATAAATATAGACGTTAGTAGAAGTGGGAATAAGGGGTGCAGAGAACCAAATTTTAAAAAGGAAATAAATAGGAGAAAGGATGGACTTAGATCAACGATGGTGAAGAATTGGTACATAATGATGAATATGGTACATAAAATCAATCTACTGTGAACTTGAGGTCCAAAATTAATAAGTTAATTTTCAGAAAACATTATGACATATATTTGCTTCCTTCCTTCCTTCCTTCTTTCCTTCCTTCCTTCCTTCCTTCCCTCCCTCCCTCTCTTGCTCTCTTTCACCCAGAGTGAAGTGTTAGCTCTGTTACACTGTTACTATGTCAACCATACAGTGGGCATGAAGATGATAGGTAAATCGACATGAGACATAACAAGGCAATCAGAAGACTCCAATTTACTTAAAAGAGAACATTTTTAAAAAGTAATTCTCAAACTTGTTTAGGTGGCAGAGCACTGGAAAGTCATACTGCTTCCTACAGAACATTATGAAATAGTAATATATTGAATTCCATCACGAAATTTGGAAATGTTTTTAGAAGAAAATATGAAAACTAACCTAGAAACAGCTACTTGAATATTTGACTGATATTTTCTAAATTTTTTTCATTACTATGTTGTACCAGATGCTCATTTGTTTATAAACTTGAGTGGGTACTAATGTATTAGAAGGAACTTAAAATCTAGAAAATATCCTCTTCTTTGATTATGTTCTCTAACTGGGGAAAGGATATTTTTATTCCTTTGCCAGCAGAGGCATTTCTCTACCCAGCTTCTAGACACCTGTGATTGACGGATGCACAAGTGTGAACCAGTTCTTTAAATATTTGCTGAGTTTCCAGTCCAAATCCAAACTCATGAAGCACAGTACCTTCCTCAAAGGAGAAAATCTATTTGAATCAAATTAAATAACCTTTGGAAAGGAGTTGGTTCTTGTTTAAGTTCACACAAATTTTCCACAGATATAAATCCTAAGAAGAACTTAAATTTTATTTTGGAGGGAAAAAAAAATGAATGTCCAGACCTAAGGGCCAGGGGAATGGGGGAGGGGAGGCTGATGCATTTGTGCCTTGAAGAAAATGCTGTCCTCTTCTCCAGCACCCTAGACGTTCCTTCCCTCTACCATTCCTTAACTTGGTTAAACATTCCGGATTTGTCAAATATTTTTCTCATACTTCACATTATTTTTTCCCAACCTTTGACCAGGGAATGGGACAACACTATTACAAATTTTGTAGCATATCTGACAGGTTACATAAGGTCAAAGGGATAGAATCATTGACTGAGTCTAAGTACCCAGAAGCCTATCTGACAACATCTTTTTCACTCTAAAACATCATAACGGTTCTGCTCCCTTTGTTCTCTGATGGAAATGACATGGTCCCGTAATTTAGTAGCTTCATGCTAGTAAGTTGTTTCAATCCGTGCTTCTTAGGTGATGTTGAGTTTAAGGTGCTTCTAAGATATCCAAGAGATGTCAAAGAGGTGGTCAATGGAAGAGAGGTTTGGTATACCAGGCATGTATTATATGCATTATGACTAAATTCATAGAGGCTATTGACGTGGCAGAGAAAGAGAGAGAAAGACAGACACAGAGAGAGGTGTGTGGGGAGAAAAAGAAGGAAGGAGAGGAGTTGTTTTTAGGATGTGCAATATGTAATGGCCAGGAAGAGAGGCATAAGAGAAGATAGTGAAACGGGAGGAGGCAGGGCGGAGTCGGAGGGAAAAGAGTACCAAGATGAATGAAGTGGTCTGGTTGATAGCAACAACTGCTGATAACATGTCAAGATTGATGAAAACTAAAAATTGTCCACAGACATGGGAGTCAATGTTGACCTACTGATTAGGATTTCACAAGAGACATCAGAGTAAGGAGAGAATAGAGGACAAAGAAAGAGATAACAAATATAGAAAGTTGGTGGTAAAGGGGAAGAAAAAATTAATTAGCCCTGTTTTTAGAGAGAGAAGAGAGTTTGAAAGGGAAGTCATTTCGGGGTTTTTTAAAATTTGCTTTTTGTATTTTCTTTTTTAAAATGTTTTTAAAAGTCAATGTGATATGCCACCTTCAGGAGATGTTTATTGTGTAAGAGAGATGTGAACTATTCAGTAATTTAGAATTCATGAAAAAAAGGGAGAAGAGAGAGAATCCAAAATAAAGGGGAAGAGAGTAGCCTTAGATAGGAGGATTACAGGTTTTTTATGTCTAGTAGTGACTTTTAACAGTTTCTGCCAGGTTAATGTGTACATTTTTAGACTATTTCCAATAATCACCACAGGTCCACCAGGATATATTACTTATCAGTTTTACGGACAATGAAATCAAAGCCAAGAGAGTCTAACTAGCCAACCTAGGTGATACACAGGGGGAAAGAAAAAGAACCAAAATGTGTTTCTGGCTGAAAGCCCAACATAACTTCTCTAGACAAGAAGATGGAAATATTTTTCTGTAGAGGAACAGATAGTAAATATTTTAGGCTTATGGGTCATTTCATCCTGTCACAGCTACTCAACTCTGCTATTGTAAACATACGCACACAAAGAAACATGGCTGTGTTCTAGTTAAACTTCAGTTATGGACACTGATATGTGAAATTCACATAATTTTTATATGTCATGAAATAGTATTCTTCTTTTGATTTTTTTTCAATCATCTAAAAATAGTAAAACGGTTCATAGCTCCTGGGCCATACAAACCCAGACAGTGAGTCAGAGCGACCAACGGGCCATGGTTTGCTGGCCCCTGCACTGGACCATGCTGTCATCCTATGGCTATTCTGTCTCTCGTGGTGGTGACTACGTATTCTGCCTCTCTTCAAATTGTTTGCTTCCTGCTTTAGCAAAATCCCTTTGATCTGTGTAGATTCTAATCCCCTACACATTTTTGCAGTCATATTTATATTCATCCTCTACATATATTTGTACTAATATTTTTGGCATTCTAAATCAATCATTCTCTTTCTCTCTTGCTCCCCCTCTCTGTTTCCTTGAATCTCTGCCCCTCCTTTCTCAGGTCCTTCTTACATCCTTGCTTCTCTGATCACATTCCTCAAATCCTCAGCAGGTCCATTTTACCTCTTACCAAAATGGCTTCCAGCTGGGCAAAAGTGTTGCCTGCTCATATGCTATTCACATGTCTTGGTCCTGCTCAGTAAGCTACTTTTCTCACTTACTAAGGTAACTTTCCTTTGTGCATACCTAGTTCCAAAGTTCAAAGAAGAAGGAAATATGTAATTATACCATGTCTGCCCTATCTCAGCAAGTCTTCTGATCTCAAGAGTTCATTTGTCATGTTGCAAGCTGGAGGGGAAGGTGTGCCCCTGGTACCAAGGCTTTGATAGATCTCAGCAGATGAGTATATTCCTGGGGGCTATGTTTCATCTCATATGACTGAATTAATCCCTAGGTTATACCACAACTCTCCCTTTGACACTTAGGCATAAATATTACAAGACATACATTAAAAATAACTTTCCCTTTAGGCTAGGATATTTCTGACAACTGACTTGATTCTAGATTTACTTTCATCCAGAAGGAACTGAATTTTAGGGAAGCCTTTCATTCAAGACTTAAATGCTAAATGTATGTCCCTATCTCCTGGGCTCCTGCCCTGAATTGTATCTCTCTTTCAATAAACTCCTAATTATCTTCCTACTGAGCTGCATGTTCATTAATAATCCACTAGTTTATGCAGCCACTTAATACCCTAAGGCTTTGATTCCTCGAAAACACAGCCTGAATACCTTAAGTATAATGTATGTAAAAGTAGATCAGGCCAGGTTATGAAAAAGAGCCATAGAATCAACTTTAATCCATCTGCATAAATAACTTGTAAATGTACTGTATTTCAGATGAAGTGCACTGTGGTATTATAAAAATTCAAAAATAATTTTATTTCTATCTCATATACAAATTTTGAGGAACTGTGGTTTTTCATACATTAAGACTGATACAGGAAATGCAAAAAGAGAAAGATGGATGCCTGAGTGGAGACAGGAGGCTGAATAATGACTGTTGTTTTGTTGATAAATCCTATGTGACAATTGTGAAAGCTGTGGAGTCTTTATGTATTTTTAAATTGACATCTGAAAATTTTTATCATAATTCCAATAATTACTAAAGATGTGTTTTTCAGTGTATTACACATTTTGTATCGCTTTAAATATATTTTGATCAATGTCTGAAGATTTAGTTCATTCATTTTGTGGAAAATTCTAGTCCTCACTGTCAAACCAATCAGCCAAAGAGGCTTAATTTCTGAGAGGAAAAGTCTAACTTCATTTTTTAAATTTAAATAAACTTGTTAATACACTTCCCCTCCATGAATTTCTCACTGCTGAGTTATAATTCTAACATCTTAACTAGCTAGCTGTGGGATGCTGCCTTGCCTGGGTGCTTCCTATCTGAGACAAAGTCCTCCTCCTCCTCAGGAGGGAAACAGTCTGGAGCTGTCCTTTTGTTGAGTGCCTAGGAGATGTTTACATCCTGGGTCACAGCACTGTAGTAAATCCCAGATAGCTGAGCAATGCTTGTCTTTTTTTGGCCCCCTGGAAAGTAGAAAAAGCAATTAAGAAAGGGGAATGGAGAAAGAACGGAAGATGGATTCTCCAGCAGAATAATCTTAGAAGAGAGTACACATGGAAGTTGAAAATTCAGAAATTGATTTTCTTATAACTATCCATGCTCCTTGGAAAATATTCCTATGCCCATAGGGATATGTGTACCCAGTTTAAAGACCACTGATCATAAATTTCTAAAGAAGACAGGAAGAAATAACAACAGGCAAGATGAGAGACAAGATGCCAACTGCCAGAGAAAATTGCCAAGTTCCTCAGCCTTCCAAGTGCATCAGACAGGACCTCGCTAATGTGCAGGTGGCCCTATGTAGTATGTATGGCAGGCAGAATTTACAGTGGGGTGCGAAGCTTCTCCTAAGAAGGAACAAAGATGCTTCACCAAGCAACCAGGGGAAGGAGGCTGGAACCAACAGAGGACAGGTCCTTTAGAGGGAGAAGTGAGGAAATGCTCCTGGGTGATTCCCAGACACAGCACTTCCAGAGGGCCCCAGAAACCCTGGGAGTCTAAACCTAAAAGAAAGGGTACCTCAACATGGTGGGGATGATCTGTTTTCCCCAGAGATTCTCAGTCTCTTTATGTGGTCCAAGTTATATTTGAAACGTTTTACGGCAGTTTGTCCAAGTCCTTATTGTAGGATTGCTTGTGTTCCAGATAAGCTCAGGGGTCTGGAGGAAGTTGGATAGGCTACCTGGCAAGGCTTCGTAGAACTAATCCGTGAGGGGAACTATTAAAAAGTCACTAGGATGGCAATGTTGCAACTGCAAACCATCTGGTTGTCTCTTGGTGGTGAGGACTCCTTTTCTCTTCTGCATTCCCACACAGTTTGTGGATATCTAAGGGCAGTTCTCAAACAGAGTATATTGTAGGAGACAGCCTGGTGGCATAGTGGTCAAGTTTGCACGCTCCACTTTGGCGGCCCGGGGTTCTTGGGTTCCGATCCCGGGTGCAGACATGTGCACCGCTCATTGAGCCATGCTGTGGCGGCATCCCATATACAAAATGGAGGAAGATTGGCACTGACGTTAGCTCAGGGCTAATCTTCCTCACCAAATGACAACAGAGTATATTGTAGTTCCTTGTGCACCAGTCTACTAATCCAACTAGACTCAGAGCTCCTTGGGAAAAGGGAATGAATGTATTTTGCTTTTCTCTGTATCTTCCATAGAATCCACCCGAATAGGGAACAAGAACTTCTGCTTATGTGGTCAAGCAGAGAAAGCAGATCAGCCCTGCTGACAGCTCCAACTTCTGTCTGCGCCATCTCCCTTGTGGTCATTAAGTCTCAGCCACTATGACTTTTGTTCTGACCCTTGAGCCCCATTCAGACTCATTCCTGTCTCAGGGCCTTTGCTATTGTTTTTCTCTCTGCCTGCAATCTTGGCCCCTTGTTCCTCAGAAGCCCAAATCTTTGCTCCTTCACAGCTAAGCTCAAATATTACTTCCCAAATAATCATACCCAACAACACCAGTTGGTGGAGGCTTGCCCATCCAATCACTCCCTTCATCTCCCCCAGTTTGTGTCTCTTGTTTACTTACTGCTCCCCACTCCCTCCACACGCACACACACACACACACACACGAGAATGTGAGCTCAGCCAGGAAGGTCCTCGTTGGTCCACTGTCACTACTTCAACCTCAGTGCAGTGCCTGTAACAAAGTAGGTGTTCAATAAATATTATTGAGTGATTAAACTGATTATCAAAAACTGGACAATTTAAGAATGATGGTGAGAATAAAAATATGAACAAACAAAAGAATAAAGTCTTTGTACCCCAATTTCATTCCTTGTTTCAAAAATACAGAAAACAATTTGTTGGAGAAGAAATTTTTTCTCTGATATGTGCATTGATCACTTTGCAAAACCTAAAATCACCAGCTGGTCAGGACCTTTGGAGAAATGGAAGCTTCTCAGAAAACAAGATCCAGACAAAATTCAATCTAAAAACAAAAATCACGTTAAATTACTTTGGAAATCAATACAGCACATTATTCAATAAAACCCCAGAACCTACTAAACAAAACATCAATGAATTGGAAATATAACCAGGCCTCATTTTGTAAGACGCATACATGCAGCTTATCCACTGGACATGGACCTGTTTTGCCTTAAGGTCAAATCTGTGAACAGACATTTGTGAAGCTCCAATCGTGTGTGAAGCCCTGGGCAAAGCACAAATGGAAGAAATACAACGAAGAGATGATGTTCAGTCAGGAAAGGAAGGAATGGTTAAGTATGGGGAAGGGGGTTGTTGGGGATACTTCACAGAGGAAAGGTGATCCACATCGGCATGATTATCTTCACTGGGAAAGATAAACAGGAGACAAAGGGAAACCCTATACTAGGCAGAGGGAACAAGACTGCAAAGGAAAACTTGATGAGGTCAGATTATACTCTTGTCACACAATACTTGCAGCAACAAACAAAGAGAACTGAAAAAAATAAAAGATTTAAGACACTTGACACTCACTTATAAAATAGTTAAGTATATAGTTATCAGGTAAGAATGAAATCCCAGATGTTTTTGACTTAAGATTTTCAAAAACAAACATTGAGGAAAAGAAGTTCAAGTTCAGCCTAATTGATTGGACATTTAGCCTAAGCCCTTAGTCTGCAAAATAGAATTATTTAATAAACTTTTTATTTTGGAATAATCTTAGGTTTAGAGAAAAGTTTCAAAGATGGTGCAGAGAATTCCCATACATCCTTCACCCAGTTTCCACTAGTGTTAATGTCTTATGTCACAGTATATTTGTCAAAACTAAGAAACTAACATTGGCACATTACTATTAACAAAACTATAGACTTTACTCAGATTTCACCAGTTTTTCCACTATGGCCCTTTTTGTGTCCAGAATCAAATCCAGCATACTACTTTGCATTTGGCCAACATAATATTTTAATCAGAACCTTGTTATTAATAAGGATAAGATTAGTTATAGTTATAAATTCTGAAAGATAGATGTCATAGCACAATGAATAATAAACACCTACTGAATTTTGTTTTTAATAAAAGGGTATTATACTATACAAAACCTGTTTCCTAGTAAAACATGAATGGAAAATTATATTTTGGTTATTAAATTAAATTTTCTTATTGATTTTCATTGTAATTCCAGAATATTTTACCCTCCTTGCTGAATGATCTTCAATAGACAGTGGTTCCTAACATCTCTCCTTAATTTCCCTCTTCTCATATCCTTGAGCAGTTAATGATCCGTAAACATACACTTACTTACATTAAGATGTTGATGTGGCTTCCATCTTTTGTAATATTTTCTTAATCTATCACCTTCAGCAATCAAACAGCTGGTTATAAGGTTTTCTAAGGGATGTGTTCACAGAGGAGATATGCCAATCTTAATTTCACATAGAGCTAATTATGCTTAATAAAATCATCTCACCCCTGGAAGGTAAACTCATTCTCCATGACTTGGGCAAGTTACTGAGCCTCTCACAGCTCATCCGATAGAAAGGGAGAAGAGCGAACTCCATGAAAACAGCAATCCAACCCAGTTATGATGGGCAATGAGGAAAGGAGATGCAGAAGAAATGAAACAAGCATCTAACGTGAATACGATATTTCATTTAAAAATATTTCATCAAGAGTAATGACTTTCATTCCTTCACTCTCTTTCCTTCTTTTCCCCTCTTTTTTTAGTGGAAGAAATAGAATACAATAAATTAAATTTAAGGGCCCTTCATTGTCCTCCCACCTCCTCTTTCCCACCATCTGCCCCCCAGAAACAACTATTTGAGGGTATTTTTGTGGTATTCTTATAGTCCCTAATTTTGATACTTTTATGTAATGCATGCTTAAGTCTTAAAAATTAAGGCACATTATACACACACACACACATTTGTCAGCCGTCTCAAGCGGCAAAGGTAACCCGTTTGAAAGAGCCTGTGTTTGTAGGCTGCAGACGAGGTTTGCGTCTTTACTCAACGGCCTTGTTTGAAGCCCACTCACGTGACCCTCCAGACTTCGTTTCCCTGGAGATGATGAGGATAATGATGCATACCTAGCAAAGAGTTGGTGCTAAGTCAGTCGTGGCTTCAATTACCCAAGTGTCCTCCTCAACTTGCCTACAGAAACATCCCATGCACAGTCAGGACGGTCGTTTTACTTTGTTCTACTTTCCAGAGAAAAACTTGGTTTGCTCTCCGTCTGGGTCTGTAGCCCTGTCTTGGGTGCTAGTAGAAGCTGATGAGTGGGAAGGGACTTTCTAAACTTAGGAAAAAGAATAAATAAACCTGTCAGGAGAAAAGACTACAATCTATTAAAGGTTTTGATCATCCTATTTGTCATAGAGAAATAACAGATACATTAGTGCACACAGCACTTATAATTCAGAGATCATCGTTACACCAAATGACAAATGATGTTACTATAATTTACCATTTGTCTTTTTTCACATAGTTAAAAAACCATAATTACGAGAAATCGTGACAACTTGCCAATTAAACAGACTCATTCACCCACAGATGAAGCATACATCTTTACATTTTGCAAATTAAGTTGGGGTGTGTGGGGAGGAAGAGAACCAGAGCGTGTAGTACAGTGATTTATTAGCCCGAACAGGTATACGTTAAAAGAAAGACAACCTCCACCTTCTTTCCAGAGCATCTAAGTCATTATTTCCAGTTATAAAAAACAATAATCTTTCAGTTTTCTTAAAGGTTTTCAGACTTCACTACAATCTCACTTGTAAGGTTAATCCAAGCTCATCTTTCTTTCACTTTTATTGTGCCACTAGACAAGCAATCTAATATAAGTAAAAGGAATGGATTAATCTTATACTACACAAAGAAAAAATCAAATTGTAAATGTGTATAAAACCACTAGGCACAGCACTTTGGAAATAGGAAAAGAGATAGAATATCTCCTAATGGAAAAATGGTGTAGAGAGGGAGGAAAGATTCCAGGATATGAAAACAGACAGCCGATTTGGGGCGTGAGGGGAACTGGGAGAAGGGCTTGTCAGGGCCAGCTGACATCAGGCCTCATGAGGAGAACAAAAGTAACAGCAAGCTCGAGGGTGATTCTGAGCTGGGTGACTTTGGGACCCAAGAGGATGAAGGGAGCCCTTGTAACAGGTGGGGTTCAATGTTGCTCACGTGTTCATAAAGATTTATGGAGCCTGTAATATATGCCAGTCACTGAAAGTAGAAGCTTCCATTTGCCTGTAGAGAGATGACCCCTTTATTTGGAAGAAACCACCTCCTTGGTTACACTATGCAAAATGAAGGGCCATTCCTTTTCCTTCCTCCGAAGGAAAAATGGTGAAGTAATCATAATGCAGATATTCTAGATTTGTTTAGTAAGATGAATTCTGATGTGCGTTAATTCTGGGCCATAGTGGAGATTGCGGTTAAATGCACATGTTGTGGAAATAGCAGGTAGAGACCCCGTCCCAGTTCCCCCACATGCTAGCTGCTGTCATTGGGCAATTCACTTAAATTGGCCATTGTCTCATCTTAAAATGAAGCTAATAAGGGTACTTAACTCATAGGGCTAGTGTGAGGATTCATGAGTTAAGATACTTAAATATTTAGCACAGTCCCTACTCGTGATAGACGCTCGGTAAATTTTAGGCGTTTGCTGCTGGGTTGGAAGGGACAGTTCTTTCCCCTCTTTGTGTTTAGACAGCAGAATGCTCAAACCGGTGCTGGGTTCCTTGGAGACAGACCTGATTTGCAGAAATCGTTGCAAGTGGGGAGTTAGCAAAAATGTGTCCTTGCTGTCTGTTGGAGTATGAGATACCCCAGCCAGGAGTCTGAAAAGGGCTAATTAATTTTAAAAAGGATAAAACCCAAAAAGCATAGTCTTCATTTGCAAACAAAATTGTTTTACAACCAAAGCATTGACAAAGAAAAGTCCAAATGCTCCAAACTCATCTTCGTATTTTGTGAGGTAGAATCATCATTGACAGCAAAATATCTACTTCTTTGACACTGATGAAACTAGAAATGATTTTTTAAGGAGGGAGCACCAGCACATAGGCTGCAGAATTCCCATTTGTACTAGCTATACTTCTCTTTACAGAGCTGTTTGAACTTCCCTTGAGAAAAGATGCAATGCAGACTCACTTTGAAATTTGGGCTCCTTGGCCAAAACACGCACATTTGTTTCTTTTTAATTTGTTCAAAGGTATTATCAACACAACCAGAATCCCCGTGCAGTTGGTAGTGGGCTAGTTAATTAGCAAGCATAAATAAATATGTGAGAGAAAATAAATTTGCTGTTTAGAATGTATTTTGCCATTTTTTGGCAAATATTCAAAGAGGCGGCTTTTCCATTTCTAAACTAGGAGGAAGTGATATATGACTTGGATGGACATATAATCCAAATCTACCATATTTCACCGAGTCTTACGTAACGCAGTGAGGGGAAATACTATCTTGACAGAATGTTAGTAGTGTCCCATAAAGACGAGGTTGGAGGATAGAGTTTTGGGGTCTGGGCTCAAGCGGTACAAGGCAGATCTTTCAAAGCAAGGAGTCAATTGTTATTAAATCTGGTTCATGAGATAATAGCTTAGGACTGGTAGCACAGAGAGGTGGCCTCTTGAAGTGAGCCTGAGGAATATGTTATTTTGGACAGGCGAGCTAATGAGCAAACCATTTGCCTGGACAAACTGGTTTGCAGAAATCCTGAAGCAACAGTGAAGTTATTCACTGGTTTACACCCTTACGTTTTTGAGCAAGAATTTCCTGGAACAAATAGTCAAATCATGTGGACACAGGAGGCCTCAGCTTCCTTCCTGAGAGTGAAGCTCTGTGGACACAGGTTGTCGCCCTTCTCCCTGACACTAAGTCAAATACTCCTTCCCTCACACCACCCTCTGCCTTCTTCAATCCTGTAGTTCCCTGGGGAGCTGTTGTTTCGTCCTGGAACCCTCCATTTTTAACATACTTTTCCAGAGGACACGCACAACCAGGGTTGTGAATCCCTGAACCAAGGAACAGAAAAGAGTAATAATTCAATGTTTCTCAAGCTGATTAAGTTCTCAGAAGACCTAAACACTCTGCTGTTCCTTCCAAGACAGCAGGAGGAAGGTCAGAATGCAAACACTTGAATTCAAAATAATTACACATGGAATCTAGGACTACGTTTTACTAGCAGTAAGCAGTAGCAAGTAAAAGAGATTTAAATACAACACATGGAAGAAATTTTTTTTAATTAAGAAAATTATTCCCATTAACTTTTTTACATTGAAAATTGAGAGGAAAGAAAAAACCCCCGTCTGTATCTGACTGTAGCATTGGACCACTAGGCTTGTTCAAAAGCGGAGGATGAGAACCACTGGGGTAGAAATAAACACAGCTGGCAAACTCAGCCTATGTGGCTGCCTAATTAGCAGCTGTAGGAGATAACATTTGCATTCTAACAGGAAGTATTTTGTCAGAACCTGAAGGAGTTACAGGAAGAGGAAATTACTGGGTCTTTGTGACCACATGGTAGGGGAAATGATTTTTTTTATTAGGGGGATTCTGAGACCCCCTCCTTATTCTTGTGGGTGGATAAAATTCCTTTTTGCCCTTTGTTAGGCCGGCCCCTATTATAATTGGTGTTTGTATTACACTTCCAATTCTAGCAGGATGGGCCAGGTTATGCCTCAATAACAAGTAGCTCCAAAATCTCTGTGGCTTAACACATCAAAAATGCGTTTCTCCCTCACACAATTGACCAGTAGAGATCGGTCAGCGGCTCAAGTCACTGAGGGGCAGACGCTATGGAAGTTCTATTTTAGTACACGCTTCTAGGATACGGGTAGAAGGGTTGTGGAGAATCATGACACTGGCTCTCAAGCTTCCATCTAGAAGTAACACAGTCCGCTTGCATTCAAATGCCATTTGCCAAAATTAGTCACGTGGGCACACGTAGCGCCAAAAGGAGAAGAAAGCTTCATTCTGTCGTTTGCCTAGAAAGAAGAAAACAAAAACACAGTATTTAACAACTATCTTAATTCTTACCCCAACCTCCAATCATTAACGTAGGTTTGGGAAATAGACATTCAGACACGCAAATCTCGGCTGCAACAACAACTGGTAGGCAACCTGAAAAGTACTGAGACAGAAAATGAACCCCCAGAGAAGCAGTTTGCATTATCCCTCTGGTGGTTTGGGTTGAGTTAACTTAAAGGGGCCAAAGCAGGGAAGACATTAGCATACTAATCTGTCCCCTCCTTTAATCGATACTCATTTCCTCCCTCTGCTGTGAAATGTCCTATGACTATTTTAGGCTGCATTGTTCTTTCTGCTTTCTTCACCTACACCCTAGTCCACTGCCATATCACCAATGCTTAGCACATGTGTTAAGTGAATGAATGCTTGTTACATCAATATGCCAGAGTTGAGCATTTTAATTCCCTGTTCAGTTAATAAATATAATTCTCATTTTCCCAATTAGACAATAAGCCTCTCAGAGGCTTAAAACAGTTCTCTGTGTAGCTCCACAAAGTGCCTGGGCCAAGGATTGGCATATAATAGAAGAACCATAAGTCTTTGACAGTTTGTTGATTGACTGAAAAAACAACAACAACAACAAAACAAACAAACAAACTGATGGATGTGAGCTGAGCTCCTCTTGGTCCTTCAAAGAATAAATGCTGTTTCCATCAAGAGCACATTGCTTATTTCTCCCACTCAGCCTTGCCACACAGAGTGAGTTGGAAGACTGTTGAATAGAAATGACATTTGGCTGGGACCATTCGAGGACAGTCATTAATATTGCTAACAGGTCCATGTGTTAGATTTGGCCCAACAATGGCACCAGATGCATCCTCCCAGGCAATCTGGGGGCCCTTCTGATGGCTCCTTCAGGCCAGGCACACTGCATCTGCTTCCAGTCAGATGGCCTGGCTACTTGGCTCAAGACAGAGCATCCATAGCAAAAACCAACACTCTCTCAGTGCGGCTCCACTTCATGAAAAATGAACCTAGCTGGGGACTGAGTCCTGCCACCAGATCTGGCCGACAGATGGTGCACTTCTGACGACAGGGGACGGACTATTGAAAGATAATCTAGACTTGCTTCTGAGGTCCCAGTTGAGTTAAATAAATTCAACAAGGATTTATACATAGTTGTGTGCTATCTTGTGTTTAGCCCTGTGGTCAGGAAAATGAGAGACCAGAGATCCAGAGGAACAAGTATGGTGTCCTTTGGTAAAGACATGATAATAGAGTTGGACAACGTGTAATCAGAGCAGGAAATAAATTCTCCTCTGGGGTCAAGAGTTAAGCATTTTGTAACCTTTCTGCCAAAGGATTCACAGATGTCATTTCTTTTAACACTTGCAGCCATCTTACGAGTAGATACTAATACCTCAATCTTCTGGATGATGAAACCAAAGCTGAGAGGTTGCATGGCTACCCCAAGGTCAGACACTTGATAGAGTCAAGATTTAAACCTCTGATTCTGAAGACCGTGTTGTTAGAGTCTTCATTAGATGTTGAGGACTATTGAGTTTAGAAAAGGCAGGCTTACAATGTGACTAATAATAGGAAATATTTACATAGTTCTCACAGGTAATCTAATACCTCTCTAAGCATTTTCCTGTTAATAATTCATCTAACTTTCTTAGCAACTCCATAAATTAAGTTCTAAAATATTTTCACTTTACAAATAAGGAAACAAGTACACAGAGAGTTTAAGTAATTAGCCCAAAGTCCCACAACAAAGCGGAGGAGTGGGGATTTGAACCCAGATGAGGATAGTCCTTTTTTTTTTTGCCCACTACACTGTATTAAATAGTACTGGTAATGTTCACTTCTTGTTTCCCCCAAAATGTGGCCAGGCCTTTGTTTGAGTGGATTATTAATTACTTTTATCTGTCTTGGCTCTTGGGAAACAGTCTCCCAAACTCCTGGACAACACAAAACAGAAGTTCCCGAACTCCTGACAATTCTCTCTGGCCTTTGTTTTCAAAACCTAGAAAGCTATGTTTATAGCTAATTCCCTCAGAATGAGGACACAGATGTGCATACTGTTGTGCCAGGAAACACCAGGGTCCCCAAGGAATGGTGGAGACACCAACCTTCCCCTGCTGGAAGCCTAGGGTTTTATGGCTTAGGTGTGGTCCAAGTTGATAGACAGTTAGGTAGATGATAGACAGAGAGATGATAGTTAGATAGAGAGATAGAAAGATGGAGAGATAGATAGAGGGATAGATAGAGAGATAGACAGATAGATGATAGATAGATAGAGATAGATAGATAGATAGATAGATAGATAGATAGATAGATAGATAGATAGGTAGATAATTTTTGAACTTGTGCCCAAACTAGGAAGCCAGTGTGGGGGAAAATCTCACAGGTGAAAGGATCAATTACTCTGTTCCTAATTCAGCACCCTAGAAAGATGGCAGCTATCTTTCTGATAGCAAGACTGCATGGAGAAGGACTGGGCATGAGGAGGAAAGGCTCCTAGCCTCGTTAATAATCTCTTTGTACAAGTTTGACACAAAAGTAACAGTGCTGTCAACTTCAAGGAATCATATAGATTTGGACAGTTAATATATTCCTGCTGACATTGTGGATAGAAGACCATAGGATCTGAACCGAAAGTTCTGGAATGTGGCAGACCCTAAGAGTTCTGAAATGGTTCTCAAGAGGGTAATAGTCCTCCAAAACAAAAAGACGTTACATTTCTTATTTACTTTGACAAATAGGGGCTTGTAGTTAGATTTAATTTGATTTGGAACAAGTATAGTAATGAAAGATTCTTGGACCTAAGTAAATTAAAACCCTTTTAGTGTGTATATATTATCTTGAAATTCTGCAGTTTAAATATTTGGTACAGTATTAGTTTGAGTATCTGGAAAATGTTGCACTTCTCTTTTCTCCAATTCTCTCTCTCTCACACACACACGCACACACAAACACTCACATACGGTAAAAGAAAAGAATAGAGAGGAGAAAAAATAACAAAGTTAAAAAGATTTTTGGTGGCAGATGTAAAAATGAATACCAACTGATTTTCCAAATAATGGAATCAGATGTTTAGTTCAGCAGGAGTCTGTTGTGTATCTAATTTTTCCATTAAGATTTTCAGAGACAGAGACCTGGCGATCACTTTTGCAAAGAATACTGACAAGGTTCACTTGCTTGGTTGAAGGGGAGGAAAATGAATATGTGCATTTAAAATTTTTATGATTACATTTTTAGTGAAGGGAGGAGGATGACTGTAGTTTCATGACTGTTTTAATGCAATTGGTTCCACTTAGAGGAGATGACATGTTGAAATGTGATGAGTAAAGATGTGCAGAATGCTTCTGCAGTAATTGGATTCAAGCAACAATAACATTGGGCATTGTCAAATACTTTACAGCTTTTTTCAAAAGTTCTCCTTCCTTATTTCTGGGGGAAAAAATGCACATAACATAGAACATCATGACCTTACCCAACAGTAAAAAGGGAAATTAAAAATTATTTCACCTAAGTGCATCTGTATTTGAATCAAGCATACGCTCAAGTTTATGCAACTTCTAACTGCACAATTTTTTCTCCTCACTTCCTCCTGTTATAAAAGCACAAGATTTTAGGGCTAAATGGTGTATTTTAGGAGTAATTTTAGTGTAACATTCTCATTTTAGGGATGAGGTAATAAAGGCCTAGAGAAGTAAAGTAACTTACCTATGGACGTACAATAAATTGATGGCAGAAACAGCTCCAAGCTTAGAACTCCTGATTCTGCTTCTTGTATAGTCAGAGAGGAAAGGGTCTTATAAGTAGGGGGGGATAACAGAGGTCAAGTGAAGAAGTGGTGCTTTGGTCTAAATGTTTGTGTAGCCCCAAAATTTATATGTTGAAATCCTAACCCCCAAAGGTGATGGTATTTGGAGGTTGAGCCTTTGGGAAGTGGTTATGTTGTGAGGGTGGAGCCCTCATGAATGGGATTAGTGCCCTTGTAAAAAGAGAACCCACAGAGCTCCCTAGCCCCTTCTGCCCTGTGAGGAGAGATGAGAAGTCTGCTACCTGGAAGAAAGCCCTCAGCTGACCATGCTAGCACCCTGATCTCAGAATTCCAGTCTCCAGAACCATAAGCAATACATTTCCATTATTTATAAGCCACACAGTCTGTGGTATTTTGTTATATCAGCCAAAACAGACTAAGACAGAGGGCTTCAGAGAACAGGGACGGATCATTTTGGGAAAATACCAAAAAGAGCTGAAGGAGAACAATAGCTAATAAAAGTCCACTGGTTGTAAAAAGCAGATCATAGATGATCTTTTTAGTCAAGACTGTTATGGTCATGAGGGACAGAAAACCATTTAAAACTATCTTGAGCTAAAGGAAAAATTTATATCCTCATGTAGCCAAGATACTTGAATTTAGAGGCAATTTCAAGTACACCTAGACTCATGTGTTCAGATGATCATCAGTGTTTCCACTGAAGTTCTGTTTCTTAGCTCTCTGTGTTGGTTCATTCTCTCCTATATGGAGACATGATTCATGAATGTGGATCACAGCCTGGTAGATTGCTTCCCATAGCAATAGGCCTTGATGTTAGGCTGTAGTGGATGCCATGGGGCACCTCCCAGAAGCCCTGTCTGGGACTGAAACCCTCATTCCCCTACTGCCAGGAGTTTTAGCAGCCAGTGAATTTCTGCTGAGTCCCTTTCTGAAACTTTCCTTCAACTGCAGAGAGCTGCCTTGCACACCAGTTTTGCCCCTTCCTTGGGTCTAGCCCACATCCAGTGACTAGTCAACGTAGAAGTATAAATGCCCAGCCTTCTTGTCCAATCTCAGACAACTCTGAAAGGCCAACCCAGCTTCATACCTCATATAGGATTTACTGATGACCTGTTGTTACTGCATCACTCTGCCCAATGTTCACTCTGCCCAGTCCTGCTTCCTATATTCCCCTACAGGTGTTGATTCTGAAAGCTCTCCTCCCAATAAACCTCCTGCTTACAAATCCGCATCTCAGAGTCTGCTTCCCGGGGAACCCAACCTATAATAGGTGGCACCAGGTGTGGCACACGAGAGAAGACTCTGAATTAAGATTTTGGAGCTAAGCTAGATCACCTGGAGGCTGGCCGGCAAGGAGGACCCCATAAATGGTGGCAGGTGGAGCACGGATGGTCCGTAGCATGTAAGAGCCCCATAATTGTTACAACATTCCCCAGTGATAAACTGGGATGGTATGCCAGGGAAAAGGAAAGCACTGATATGTGCAATGTATCAGATGATTGAGATATATTTGAAAATTAGTAATTATAAGGACTATGGAACTGGATGGACATTGCTGTAGGCCATGAATGCTTTGAAGATAAAAATGAAATGAAAGGCTGAGGGGATTAATCTCCAACCATAGATTAAGGCCAGGATCTCCTTAGCAGCATGTAAAGAGACTCTCATTCCTACAATGGGAGAGAAGAAAAAGCTGAGGGTAGGGACCAAGATTTAATTATTATAGTAGCAGAGTGCAAGAGGATGTCGAATTTTTAACCTTAATAGGTCTGTTATGACAAAGTCAGGGCTTTTATTAGAAAGAAATGGCCTCTGGGACAACCAAAAGCTGCCAAACTTTGGTAGGGCCTTCTGTCAGTCAAAGTTCCACCAGAAAAGCAGACCAGTAAGGTATACATACATACAACATTGTATGCGTGTATACATATAGAGACACATACATACATACATATGTATACATATGTATATACATATATGTGTGTGTTTATATATAAGATTTATTGCAAAGAATTGGTTTATGCAGTTGTAGAAGCTGGCTAAGCAAGTCTGAAATCCATCTGTTGGGCAAGCCATTAGGAGGGGCAGGCTGGAAACTCTCAGGCAGGAACCAAAGCTGCAGTCTACAAGTGGAATGTCTTCTTCCTCAGGGAAAGATCAGCTTTGCTCTGAAGGCTTTTTAACTGATTTCAGTCAGGCCCACTCGGATTATATAGGATAATCTCAAAGTCAACTGCTTGTAGATGTTAATCACATCTACAAAATACTTTCATAGCAACACCTAGATTCAGGATTGATTGAATAACTGGGACTAGAGCCTGGCAGGGTTGACACATAAAACTGATCCTCACAGCCCCAGCTCAGGAAAGGACTCTACAGCACCTTCAGGCTGCGTTCATCACATTTATTATCTCACAGTTTTTATGAAGGAATCAGGGCACAATTTATATGGAACCTCTGCTTAGGGTTGCACAAGGCTGCAATCAAGGAGTTATCTAGGGTGGGAGAAGATGTCATATGCAGTTTATGGTGTGGCCCAATAGAAGAATCACATTATAGATTGTGTCCTTAGCACCTTATACACTTTTCAAAAACAGCTCCTGACATGATATTGGACTCTGTTAGAGATGGAGTCCCTAACCGTGGAAAGTGACTATGTGGCCAGAACACATCATAAGATGGAAGCTGTCAGATTCACCAAGAAATAAAGTTAGGAGGACCCAGCAGATTCATTCTTAAGATAGAAGTGGTACATCCAGGATCAGGCATAAGCAGGACCAGAGGGCACAAGGAAGCTTCATGAATATGTGTCCTAGAACCCCATGTTACCCATCACTATTCCACTAGCACCTCTCTCCCTCTACTCATATTTAGAGCCATATTGGGTGGGGTTGGGAGAGATTTTTAATACCAGCTATGGAGAAGAAAAATGACTGAGCTCAATTCACTAATGTAATGGGGCAGCTTGATATACGGCTAGAAGTCAAAAATGAACTGTCTAAACTATAGCCCCACTCAGCAGTGGACCTAAAGGCAGAAGTGAAGAAAAACTCTCTAAACTCTATAATAGTCATCTATTGTTGCATAACAATATTACCACAATCTAGTTGCTTTAAGCAATGCAGATTTATTATCTTACAGTTTCTATGGAAGAATCAGTGCACAGCTTACCAAAGGCCTATACTTATGGTCTCACAAGGCTGTGAGCAAGGTGTTGGCTATGGCTTCAGTCTCATCTGAGGCTCACTTGGGGAAGGATCCATTTCCAAGCTTACATGGTATTGGTAGCATTCATTTCCTTGCAGAATCCTGGACTGAGGGCCTTGTTTCTTGGTGGTTGTCAACCATAGGCTGCCTTCAGTTCCTTGCTACCTGGTCTTTTCTATGGGCAGCCCATATCATGGGAGCTTGTTTCTTCAAAGTCAGCAAAAGGGAGAGAGAGTTCTAGTAAAATATCATTATAATCTTATGTAACATAACCATACACATTTAATCACATACATCTCATCACCTTTGTAGTATTCTGTTGGTTAGAAGCAAGTCATGTGGTCAAGTCCTCTACAGGTTTGAATAATATTCCCCCAAAAATCATGTCATTCTCAGAATCTCAGAATGCAATCTCATTTGATAATAGGGTCATTGAAGACGTAATTAATCAAGTTAAGGTCATATTGGAGTAGGATAGGTCCTTATTTTAATATTACTAGTGTTTCTGTAAGAGGAGGAGAAGAAATACATAGACTCATAGGGAGAATGTTAGGTGACAATGGAGACAGAGATTAGAGTGGTGTGTTTATAAATCAAGGAATGTGAATGATTGCCAGAAACATCAGAAACTAAAAGAAAGGCCTGGAATAGATTCTTTCCTAGAGTCTTTAGAGAGAACATGGCCTAGCTGACACCTTAATTTCAGACTTCTAGCCTCCAGAACTGTGAGAGAATAAATTTCTGTTGTTTTAAGCCACATAGTTTGTGGTCATATGCTACAGAAGCCCTTGGAAAATAATACAATCCCTCACATAAGGGGAAGGCATTATGCAATGACATGAATTCTAGGAGTTGCAAACCTAGGAGTTGAAGACCATGAGAGACTGTCTACTACAATCCATCTTCTAACCCCCAACGATGCACATCCCTCCCACACGCAAAGTACATTCACTTCCTGCTTATGTCTCTACGAGTCTTATTCTATTGCAGCATCTGTTCAACTCCTAGAATCTCACCATCTATATTAGATACAGATGTGGGTGAGGTTCCTTCAGTGTAGTTACTCTTAATATGTCTATCTGTAAAACTAAAGAGACAGGTTATCTGCTCCCTCTCCACACGCAGACCCCCAAAGTGTGTGGGAAATTAAAGGTACAACAGAATCACTGGTTCATAGCGATTCTGAAATTCATCCGGGAAAATATTGAGAGTTCCTATATTAAGTTTCAAGATCTGGGAATAATTTTCTTTGGCCATTGGCTCTGCCTTCTGGGCCATTTTTCCTCTTCAGTCATCCTTCCTTTTTTTAAGGAAAGGTAGCACCTGTGTGCTGCTGAGTAGTTTTTTTTCTCAATCTGCTTCCTGCCAGTAGAATTTTGAGAGATTGACAGCCTTCTTTCATTTTGTACTCTCTTTGTCTCTATCAGTCCTAACTGGCATTGTTTTTTTAACTGAAATAATTTTCTCAAGTACTGTGTGGATCTTCTGTGAATTTCCTTGGATTTTAGTCCATTAGACAAAAACTACACACACAGATCTTTTGCAGATAAGCCCTTCTTTTCCTTGGGCTTCTGCTAAGATTTATTAACTTTATTAATTTATTAACTCTTAAACTTATTAGACACTCTTAATTACTTTTAAACTTACTAGGATGCCTGTGACTTAAAGGAGAGGTATATAAGTGTAAGGAATACCCTTAACCTCTTGAAAATATCCTTTCTGTGAATGAATACTACACTGGCCCTTCAATATTTCTAACAAAAGATTTTAACGAAAGGTTGTATAGTAACACCCTTAGCTTCTTTATGTAGACCAGGGCTTATCTCTTATGTCATGTGCTCAGAAGTCATTTTCAATTTTAGCATCTTTTACCATTTAGAGAGGTGGGGAGGGGCCCAATGTTAGTAAATATTCAGACTACTCATGTGCATTGGCAAACTATTTGGATGATTATTCAGGGATTTGAAGGTGAAAGATTGGAAGGTCAAGGGCAAGGAGGTCTGGGGTACAGTCATTAGATGGACACATGAAATTGAAAAATTGAAGATGTTTGTGCTATGTGTTAACACTCACTAGAAAGCCTCTACCATGGAGGAAGCACTAAACCACACAATAGGCTGAATCACTAGTTGACATCAGCTAGCCAGTGTCATTTACTACTCCACTATTAACTCAATGAGCTCATGAATGATATAGACTTAGTGGGAGAGATGGAGGCAGTGCATGAGTCCAACAGCATGGGCCTCCACTCAACAAGTGATTTAGCTACAGTTTTTGCCAAATGTCCAAAATGACAACAACAAAGACTGACATTGAGCCCGAGATATAAAATCATCTCTCCAGGAAACCAGTCAGCAACTCGGTGACAAGTTGACTACATTGGACCCCTTTCACCTTAAAAGGTACAACAATTAATCTTGGCTAGACTTGATATATTCTGAGTATAGGTTTGCCTTACCTGACCACAGGATCTCAGTTGGCACCCCCATCTAAGGGCTTATTCATTGTTTTATCCACAACACAGGACTTCACTTAATATTGCATCAGACAAGGAGACATATTTTACTACACAAAAGGTATTGCTGTGGGCGTATGACAATGGGATCCACTTATTCTTCCACAAACCACCCTACCCAGAAACTGCCAGCCTGATAGAGCAATTGAAAGTCCTGTTAAAGGTGTAGCTGATGTGTCAGCTAAGAGAAGCTATCAAATGAGAAGGGGCACCATCCACCGTACACAATCCTATATATATATACAAGATATACATCCTAAAGCAGTAACCATTATATGCTGCTGTATTACCATGGGCTATCAAGCCAAGGAGTGGAATTTAGAGGAGCTAGTTTATCATCATCTCCAGTTGCTCCCTTGGTGAACCTGTGCCTCCCCTTCCCACAACTCTGGGCTCTGTGGTTTATAGGTTCTTGTTCCTAGCTGGGGAACAATTCTACCAGAAGACATAGCTAGAGTCCTATTAAACTTCAAGTGACAGCTTCTTCTTGGTCACTTCCAACTTTTCTTGCCAAGAGACCAGCAGAGAAGGAGAGGGGTCAAAATCCTGGTAGGATAAATAACACTGATCATAGGAAGGTTGTTATATAACGAAGGCAGGGAATTCCTCAGGTGATCCAGTTGGTATCTCTTGGTACCCTCTTCCTTGATTGTGATAGTATATAGAAAAGCACAGCAGCAGAGGCCCAAGAAAAGTATGGTGGCCGGGGGCTCAGGAATGTAGGTCTAGTCCCTTCACCAAGTAAAGTGCTTAGACCAACATAGGTAACAACCAAGGGTGAGGAGAAACTTTAATGAGTGATGTAAGAGAGACAAATATTATTTACATTCCTTAGACTAGCTACAGTGGCAGAGGTTCATCCCAATAACCTCACTCTTGCAATGGGGAATCTGAGTAATGCAACATGATAGCAACTGCAGTTTGAACCTGCATGCTCATAATAAATTTTAATGGTAACTCCTTCAGGATTCATGGGGACTCTTTTCCAGAAAAAAATTAATGATTTTTTTGTTTTAGAGAATTGAAGAGAGTGTGGCTATGGCTCTGCAACAGTTGACTACAAAGACCATCTGACTTAGCCTCTTATAATCTCACAACCACAAATTCACATATTCATTGTGGTTGCTAATGTTTTCTCCTACTTTTGGTAATACAATACTGTACTTCAATTGAAAACCTCCTCTTGAACTTCACTTGGTCTGTGGTGGCTATCAATTATTTTTTCCTGAACCTAACTTTGTCACCTAATTCTAGCTGCAGGGACACAATCCCCCAGGCCTGATCAATCATTCTATCACTTTCCCTTGGAACGTATAGTTCATTTTGGTGGTGTGTGATCTAAGTAGGGCCAATCAATGATCTCCTCAGGGATTCATATATGAACACTGAAAAAGAATCCTTATTTTTTCTGGCATTGCTCAACTTGGAGTATGCGCCAGTGGCCATTACTATATGTATAGCCTACATATACTATATGTAGTCTATTCTCTCTCTCTCTCTCTCTCACTCTTGCTCCACTCTCACTCTCTCTCTCTTCTCATCCCTGTCTCTGTATTATCCTTGGATCCAGCTTTTAGCACCACCCTTTGACTTCCTGTTTATTTAGACAAGTATATTCTCTTTTAGCTTAAGTTAGCTTAATTGATTGCTTACAAATTGTGGAGGCAAAGAGAGAATGCATTAATAGTTTGGAAATAAAACTGATGCATAGAGAACTCAGAGAAATTACAGTTGGGGGACCAGGACCATCCCATACCTACCCTCCTCCATTCTTTCTCTGATGTGTAATAATTCCCACCATTAAAGAGCCATGAGAACCAGGCAGGGGGTACAAAGCAAATTAGTTTTGCCTTACCTATCTATTTCTTTCAAAGTACTCCTTGTCAGAAACCACAATGAAAATCTTTAAATCTAATGCTAGGCCTCTAGAGCTATTTCACAGGTTGAGTTTCCCAGGAAATAGCCTTTGAAGGGGAGATTTGTGTGTGAGAAATTTATTGAGGACAGCTTTCAGGTTCAAAAACTGTTGGAGAAGTAAAGTAAGCAGATTAAGCAGAGGGAGAAGCTGAAATGCAGTGTAGTCATAGCTAATATTTCAACCAGTCCTCTGGAGAATTCTTGGGCTTAGATCCTGCTTCAGAATTGTGCCAAATTGAGCAAGAAAGCCAAGCGTTTATGCTTCACATCAATGATTCGATGTGAGCTTCCCCTGAGAAGGAGGCATGACCTTGGCCAAGGTGGGTTTTTCAGCTACAGGTAAGTCCCAGAGAAAGAGTCCACTGGGACCAGTGAACCATAAACACTCCCAGGAGCTGGAGGAATGAGTGTTGTATCTGAACTTACTGTTAATTTAAGTTTTTTTTTTAATTTACTGGCATAAAATTTTTTAGATAATGTAATATTTTAGTCTCTATTTTGTCATAAACCCTGTCTCCCTTTCCATTCATTATGTTCTTTTTACTTTTAAACATTTTTCTTGATGAAAAATTTCAGAGGTATGTCTAGTCTTTAGTATTTCAAAGTAACAGTGTTTGATAATTTTCTCTGTATTTCTTTAATTTCTACTCCATGAATAGACATTCTCATCTTTATTATACCATTCCCTTTGCTTTCATTGAGTTTATTTACTTTTCCTTTTTCTAACTTCTAAAAATGAACAAATAGTTCATTTATTAATATATTTTATATAGTTTTATATAAGACAATATTTTCTAATGTAAATATTTAAGATGATAAATTTATTTGTTAACACTGCTCTTACAATATATTTTGGTACATGAAGTTTTAATGATGACTAAAAATTCTTTCTAAATTAGATTTGTGGATAATTTCTTTACCCTGGTGTGGTAATTTAAAACATGGCCTCAAATTCTTTGACAGGCATTCTTTCAACAAGTGGGGGCTATGTCCCCTCTCCTAGAATCTGGGAGGCTTATGACTGCTTCAAAATGTAGAGTAAGGTGGAAATGATACTATGTGTCTTCCATGGCTAGGTCATAAAATGTCATATAGCTTTCTGTTGATTCTCTTGGGTAGTCACTCTGGGGAAAGCCAGCCACTATGTAAGAAATCCAAGTACTTTGAGACCACCTTACTCTATAGAGAGGTCACTTTTGACATTCTATTTCACAGAAACAGCTGAGTTCCTAGCTGATAGACAGAAAAACTACCAGCAATGTGAGTACCACATCTTGAACATACAGCCTAGACAAGCCTTCTGATAAATATCTTCCTAGCTGACATCCAACTGCAACTGCCTAGAGTAATCAAGTGAGAATTGCTCTGCTAGGCCTTGGCAAATTTCCGACCTGCAAAATTATAAACAAAATAAAATGGTTGGGAGTAGCTTCCAGTGGAAAGCCTCAGCTGGGATCATCTCATTGGCAGAACCTGGATCATTGTCTGAGCTGCAAGAGAGTCTAGGAAGACACAGGCTTGTAGGAACACAGACACTGAGTTAAGCATGTATGATGATAAGATTTAAAGTTCCTGAAGTTCCAATCCATGATGATGACATAGAAAGCTCCTGAACTTATCTCTTCCCATTAACATATCAAATCTGTAGCTATACACACAGCAATTCCCTCTGAAAGAAATCCAGAAACTATCTGAGCAACTCTTACACATTGGGCAAATGAGAAAATACCTACATCAAAATGGGTTTTGGCACCCCCTCAACCACTAGGAGCCACTAAGAACAAAGGAGGCAGCTTGAACAATCACAAAGGATTGAGAGACAACCAAGAGCTTGGGCCTGGCTAAACAACAAGGCTCATCTCATACACAAGACCACTCCATCAAGACTGGGAGAAGCAGCTGTTCTACCTATGCACAGAAACTAACACAGAGAGACAAAGGAAATGAAGAAATATAGGAATATATTTCAAAGAAAAGAACAAGATAAAATTCCAGAAACAGAATAAATGAAATGAAGACAAGTGTTTTACCTGATAGAGTTTAAAATAATGGTCATAAAGATGCTCACCAATGTCAGTAGAATGGAATTTCAACAAAAAGAGAAAAAATATAATAAAATACTAAAAAGAAATCACAGAATGGAAGGATACTCTAATGGAACTGAAAAACTTAATAGAGGGATCCAAGAACAAACTTGATCAAGTAGAAGAAAGGATAAGCAAACTCAAGACAAGGCAGTGGAAATCATCCAATCAGAGAAGAAAAAAAGAAAGAGAGTGAAGATAGCTTAAGGGACTAATGGGACACCATTAAGCAAGCCAACATATGCATTATAGGGGTCCCAAAAGACAAAGAAAAAGAGAAAGAGTCAAAAACTTATTAAAAGAAATTATCACTGCTAATGTCCCTATCCTGGGAAAGAAACAAACATCCAGACCCAGGAAGACCAGAGAATTCCAAATAAGTTGAATCCAAAGAAACTCACACCAAGACACATTACAATCACACATCACTTAAGAACAGGGATATGTTCTGAGAAATGCATGGTTAGGCAATCTCATCATTGTGTAAACATCATAGAGTATACTTACACAAACCTAGATGGTATAGCCTACTACACACCTAGGCTACATGGTACTAATTTTATGAGACCATCATCATATTCATGGTCTGTCATTGTCCAAAACACCATTATGTGGTGCATGACGGTATAAGTAAATTGTCAAAAATTAAAGACAAGGAAAAAATCTTAAAAGCAGCAAGAAGAAAACAACTTATTACATACAAGAGAACCTCCATAAGACTATCAGCAGGTTTTTCAGCAGAAGCTTTGCAGGCCAGAAAGAAGAGGCATAATATATTCAAAGTACTGGGAAAAAAACTATAAATCAAGAAAACTCTGCCTGACAATGCTGTCCTTCAGAACTGAAGGAGAGCTAAAGAGTTTTCCAGATAAACTAAAGCTGAAGTAGTTCATCACCATTAGTCTGGCCTTACAAAAAACATTAAAAGGGCTTCTTCAAGCTGAAATAAAAGGATGCTAATTAGAAAAGGAAAACATATGATAGTGTAAATTTCATTGGTAAAGATAAATACATACTTAAATTCAGAATACTCTAATGTTGTAAGGGTGGTGGATAAGATAATAACATAAATTATTTAATCACATAAATCTGGCATGAGGTTAAGAAACAAAAGTATTAAAAATAACTATAACTACATGGGAAGGCCTGGTGGCATAGTGGTTAAGTTTACAAGCTCTGCTTCAGCGGCCCAGGGCTTGCAGGTTCAGATCCCAGGCACAGACTTATGCACCACTTATCAAGCCACACTGTGGCAGGCGTCCCACATACAAAGTAGAGGAAGATAGGCACGGATGTTAGCCCAGGGCCAATCTTCCAAGACAAAAAGAGGAGGATTGGCAACAGATGTTAGCTCAGGGCTAACCTTCTTCACCAAAAAATAATAATAATAATAACTATAACTACAATAACTCGTTAATGGTTACACAAGGTAAAAAGACGTACTTTGTGACATCAAAAACATAAAATGAGGGGGAAGTGTATAAATGTAGAGCTTTAGTATGCGCTTGAAGTTAAGTTGTTATCAGCTTAGATTAAACTGTTATAAATATAAAATATTTTATGTAAGCCTCATGGTAACCACAAAGCACAAACTTATAGTAGACACACAAAAGATAAAGAAAAAGGACTCTAAGCATACCACTACAGAAGATCACCAAATCACAAAGGAAGAGAGCAAGAGAAGAAAGGAAAAAAGAAATTACAAAACATCCAGAAAACAATTAACAAAATGGCAGTAGTAAGTCCATACCTAAAAATAACTATTTCAAATGTAAATGCACTAAATTCTCTAATCAAAAGACACAGAGTGGCTAAACTATTGAAAAAAAAAGACTCAGCTATGTGTTGCTTACAAGAGATTCACTTCAGCTCTAAGGATACACACACAGAAAGCAAAGAGACAGAAAAAGATATTCCATGCAAATGGAAAACAAAAGAAAACAGGGATAGCTATATTTATATCAGAAAAAATAAATTTTAAGCCAAAGGCTGTAATAAGAGAAAAAGAAGGACATTACATAATGATAAAGCAGTCAATCAAACAAAAGGATATAACATTTGTAAATATTCGTGCACCCAACAAAGGAGCACCTAAATATCTAAAGCAAATATTAACAGAACTGAAGGGAGAAATATACAACAATACCATAATAGTAGGGGACTTCAATACTCCACTTTCAACAAAGGATAGATCATCCAAGCAGAAAATCGAAAAAGAAACATTGGACTTAAATGACACATTAGACCAGACATTTACAGAATATTCCATCCAACAGCAGCAGGATACACATTCTTCTCAAGTGCACATGAAACATTCTCCAGGATAGTTCATATCATATACCACAAAACAAGTCAAAAAATTTAAGATTGAAATAATATCAAGCATCTCTCCCAACCACAATGGAAATCAGTTACAAGAAGAAAATTGGAAAATTCACAAATATTTGAAGATTAAACAATATGCTTCTGAAAAACCAATGGATCAATGAAGAAATCGAAAGAGAAATAAACATATCTTGAAACAAATAAAAATGGAAATACAGTGTACCTAAACTTATGGGATGCACCAAAAGCAGTTCTAGGAGGGAAGTTCATAGTGATAATCATCTACATTAAGAAAACAGAAAAATCTTAAAAAAACAACCCAACTTTACACCTCAAGGAACTAGAAAAAGAAGAACAAACTAAGCCTAAAGTTAGTAGAAGGAAGGAAATAATGATGATCAGAGTGGAAATAAATGAAATAGAGACTAAAAAGACAATAGAAAAGATGCATGAAATTAACAGCTTGTTTTTTGTAAAGATAAACAAAAAGGACAAATTTTTAGCTAAACTTACCAAAAAAAGAGAGAAAACAAAAAAATAAAATTAAAAATGAATAAAGATACATTACAACTGATATTACAGAAATACAAAGGATCATGAGACTACTATGGATATTATTCACCAACAAATTGGGCAACCTACAGGAAACGGATAAATTCCTAGAATTCTACCAGCTACCAAGACTGAATCATAAAGAAATAGAAAATCAAAACAGACCAAGTACCAGTAAGGTGATTGACTCAGTAATCAAAAACTTCTTAGAAAAGTCAATGACCAGATGGTTCACAGGTGAATTCTACTAACCATTTAAAGAAGAATTAATACCACTCCTTCTCAAACTCTTCCAAAAAATGAAAGAGGAGTGAACACTTCCAAACTCATTTTACTAGGTCGGGAGTAACAAAGTCAGACAAGGATGCTGCAAGAAAATAAATTACAAGCCAGTATCCAAGATGATGCAAAACTCTTCAACAAAATATTAGAAAACTCAATTTAACAATACATTAAAAAAATCATACACCATGATCAAGTGGGATTTATTCCAAGGATGGCAGAATGGTTCAACATATGCAAATCAATCAATGTGATACACCACATTAACAAAATGAAGGATAAAAATCATATAACAACCTCAATGGACACAGAAAAAGCATTTGACAAAATTCAACATCCATTTGTGATAAAAACTTGCAAGAAACTGGGTATAGAGGAAACATACCTCAACATATATGAAAAGTCCACAGCTAACATCATACTCAATGGTGAAAAGAAGAAAGCTTTCCTCTAAGAACAAAAATACGACAAAGATGCCCACTCTCACCACTTTTATTCAACATAGCACTGGAACCCTAGCCAGAGCAATTAGGCAAGCAAGAGAAATAAAAAGCATCCAAAATGGAAAGGAAGAAGTAAAACTTTCTCTATTTTTAGATGACATGATATTATACATAGAAAATCCAAAAGACACTACCAAAAAACTGTTAGAACTAATAAATGAATTCAATTAAGTTTCAGGATACAAAATGAATACACAAAAATCAATTGAGTTTCTATATACTAACAATGAACTATCAGAAAGAGAAATTAAGAAAATAATCTCATTTACAATTTTATCCAAAAAGAAAATACCTATAAATGAATTTAACCAAGAAGGTGAAGATTTGTACACTGAAAACTATAAGACATTGACGAAAGAAATTGAAGAAGACACGAATAAATGGAAAGATATTCCAAGTTCATGGGTTGGAAGAATTAATGTTTATTAAAATGTCCATATTATCCAAAGAAATCTATAGATTCAATGCAATCTCTATCAAAATTCCAATGGCATTTTTCACAGAAATAGAACAAACAATCCTAAAAATCATAGGGAGCCAAAAAAGACCCTGAATAGCCAAAGCAATCTTGAGAAAGAAGAGCAAAGCTGGAGTCATCACACTTCCTGATTTCAAACCATATTACAAGCTATAATATTGAAAACAGTATGGTATTGGCATTAAAACAGACAAGAGATCAATGAAACAGAATAGAGAGCTCAGAAATAAACTCATACATATATAGTCAATTAATTTGGAACAAAGCAGTCAAGAATATACAATGGAGAAAGGACAGTCTCTTCGATAAATGGTGTTGGTAAATCCGGACAGCACATGTAAGAGAATGAAATGGACTCCTATCTTACACCACACACAAATGTCAATTGAAAATGGATTAAAGACTTGAACATAAGACTTGAAACCATGAAACTCCTAGAAGAAAACATAGGAGGTAAGCTCCTTCACATCAGTCTTGGTGATGATTTTTTGGATCTGACGACAAAAGCAAAGGTAACATAAACAAAAATAAATCAGTGTGATCACATCAAATTTAAAAGCTTCTGCACAGCAAAGGAAACCATCAACAAAAGGAAAAGGCAACCTACTGAATGGGAGAAAATATTTGTAAATCGTATATCTGATAAGAGGTTAATATCCAAAATATATAAAGAACTCACACAACTCACTAGCAAAAAAATCAATCTGTTTAAAAAACAGGCAGAGGAACTGAATAGACATTGTTTCAAAGAAGATACTCAAATAGCCAACAGGTACATGAAAAGGTACTCAACATCACTAACCATCAGGGGAATGCAAATCAAACCACAATGAGGTATTACCTCATACCTGTTAGAATGGCCGACATCAAAAAGACAAGGGATAAATGCTGGCAAGGATATGGAGAAAGGGAACCCTTGTAGACTGTTGGTGGGAGTGTAAATTAGTACAGCCACTATGGGAAACAGTATGGAGTTTCCTTAAAAAACTAAAAAAGAATTACCATATGGTCCAGCAATCCTACTTCTGGGTATATATCCAAAGGAAATGAAAACAAGATCTCCAAGAGATATCTGCACCCCCATGTTCATTGCAGCATTATTCATAATAGCCAAGATATGGAAACAACCTAAGTGTCCATCAACGGTTGAACATATAAAGAAGATGTGGTACATATATACAATGGAATATTTTTCGGCCATGAGAAAGAAGAAAATCCTGCCATTTGTGACAATACGGATGGAACTTGAGGGCATTATGCTATGTGAAATAAGCCAGACAGAAAAAAGAAAAATACTGCATGATATAACTTATATGTGGAATCTAAAAAAAAAAAAAGTCCAACTCATAGAAACATAGAGTAGAAAAGTGGTTACCAGGGCCTAGGGGGTGAGGGAGAATAGGGAAATGCTGGTAAAAGGGTACAAACTTTCAGCAATAAGATGAATAAAGTGAAGATCTAATGTAAAACATGGTGACTATAGTTGATAACACTGTATTGTATAATTGAAATTAGCTAGGAGAGTAGAACTTAAACATTCTCAAAAAAAAAGAATAACGTGGTGATGAGTGTATTAATTGACTAGATTGAGGGAATCATTTCACAATGCATATACAGATCAAATCACCACAATGTATAGTTTAAATATCCTACAATTTTATTTGTCAATTGTACCTCAATAAAGCTGAAATTAAAAGGTAATTGATTAATTAAATAAAATGGTTGTTGTAAGCAACTAAGTTTTGTGGTAATTTGTTACCCAAGTATAGGAGAGGAACAGAATTTGGTACCAGAAATAAGGTTATGGTATTATTAAAGCCTAAAACATTTCGTGTTGGCTTTAGGATTGAGTGTTGAGCAAAAGCTGGAAGGGCCTTGAGGAGATTTTTGGTGGAAACATAATGAGACTCAAGGAGGTTGTTGGTGAAAGCTTAAGGGAAAATGGCATTGAAAGCTAAGTAGTCGCTTGATGCTGCATTACCACGCTGGGGAGGCTCTGGGACTCTGGTTGACAGCATCTGCTGAACTCCCCGACGACAGCCAGCATCAACTTCTAAATATATGTGTGAGCCATCATGGAATACTCAAGAATGCTGTCTGATGCAACTTATATATAGGAAAGTTTTTGAATTTGAAGTTTTCTTTTGGTAACCAGCCATTTTTCTATTTAGATTTCGTATCTTGGATTTTCACGCTAGAGAGCCAACATCTGAAAATAGGATAATTTTTCTATTGTGTATATATTTCATTTTTCTTGCGTTGACTAGAATAACTAAAATAGCGTTAAGTAAAAGTATGTATAGTGGATGTTCTTGTCTTATTCTTAGATTAATAATAATGTAAAAGAGCTTTATTAACAATAATAATAGTTATCATTTATTATTATTATTTGCTATGTGCATAGTAATTGTAGTGTTTAAGAGCAAAGATTCAGAGGCCAGCTGTCTGGATTTTAATCCCATCTCTGCTTTTACTGGCTGCTTGACCTTGGGCAAGTCATTTTACCAGTCTTCAGTTTCCTCATCTACAAAGTGGAGACAACAATGGTCTACTCAGCTCATTGAGAAGTTATGGGGATTAAATGAATGAGTAAAGTTAGAATCACTGAGTCAATGCGTGATCCTTAGTAAATGATATACAATGGTCTGTTACTATTAACCTTTATCAAGGGCACGCTACAGCCAGACTCTGTGCTGAGAGCTTTAATACATTGCCACATGTAATGCTTACAACCTCTCTATGAAGTGTACACTATTTTACCAATATTTTGCTTGGGGGCGGTGGTGGGGCGGGAAATCTGCAGCTCAAAAGGATTAGGCAACTTCCCTAGTTGCTCAAATGTAAATGGCAGAGCAAAGTTTTGAACTCGAGGCTATCTGACTTTCTAGTTCAAGTTTTCCCCCAATGATATGAGTATGCCTCCTATTCCACACCTAATACTTTTCAAAAGCAAAGAGAAATATCATACACAGCACCTATCCTCATGGATCTTAAAACTCCAGGAGTCAGTCAGGGCTGCCAGCAAAGTACTCGGTTTGCTGCATCACTGGAGCGGAGGTGAGAGGAGCAGGCACAAGACACTTGGCTCAGTCCAAAGTGCTAAATTTTGCATGTTCAGGAAAGCAGATGCGTTACATTTCCCTGAAGAGCAGTGAGCTGTCAGGTGCTGAGATTGCATTAGACAAAGGGCCCAGGTTATCTCCCTGCAGGGATCTGATATTTGACCTCAGTTTGCTTTATTCTGAAGTCATAATGAAAGGCTGTGATGAGGACAGCCAAAGAAATGTCTGGCATGGAGGGTTGGTTCCCCTGAAGAAATTGCAGTGATTCAAGAGTGAACATATTTGGAGACCTCTAGAATAACTTTTACATTTTAATGGTACTTTATTTCAAACAAGCTCTGTCTTTGACCTTGACCTTCTTTATGACATTCAATTCCACATTTTCAACTGTTTCCTTGATGGCCAGATGGGTAAGAAGAAGAATATTTTCTGAAACTGAAATCCAAGTAAAATGAAGTCATCAAGTTTACCTTCCCACCTAGACCTTACTATCATTGATATTGTCATTCATCTTATTATGCGTGCTTAACACTGAAATCATTCTTGACCCTCTCCTTAAGATGATAACTAGATTCTATTGAATTTTCCTTATTTCTTCTTCCTCTTTTTTTTTTTAACTACAGCTATCTCTTTAGTTCACACCCACATAAGCACACATTCAGATTATGACAACTTTCTAATGAAAATCCTTCCTTTCACTTCAAATCCCTCCTACTCAGTATGCAAAAATAAATCATTCAAAAATACTCTTTAGTAGGAAAGGGAAAAATAGTAACAGCACCAGACATGTCATGTGGATACCATGACCCCATCATATAATGTGACCAGAAGGGCCTGCACTCCAGTCTCATCATGAGAAAAAATACCAGACACACCCAGACTGGAAAAAATTCTGCAGGATACTTGGTCAGCACTCCTTAATACTGACAAGGTTGTGAAAAGCAAGTAAAGATTGAGAAACTGTCACAGACCAGAGGAAACTCAGGATGTATGACAATTAAATACATGGTGATACCCTGGACTTGATCCTAGAATAGCAAGAGGACATTAACAGAAAAACTAGTAAAATCCAAATAAAGTCTTCAGGTTAGTTTGGAGTAATGCACCAATGTTGATTTCTTAGTTTTGACGAATGTACCATGTAATCAAGAATGATGATGGGGAAAACCAGGTAGGGGTATGCAGAAACTCTCTGTACTATTTTTATAACTTTTTTGTAAATCTAAAATTATTCCAAAATAAAAAGTTTATTTAAAAATGTTCTTTGCACAAAATGTTTCAACAAAGCCCCATTGTTTATTAAGCCCATGTGTATGATCTGCTGTTCACCATCAACTATTGCCTTCTTCAGTCCCCTCTGGTAGCTAGAATAATGTCCCCCTCCCCAGAGATGTCCATGGCCTAATCTCTGAAACCTGTGAATATGTCACCTTACATGGCAAAAGGGACTTTTGTGTGATTAAGGTTGTGGACCTTGAGATAAGGAGATTATTCTGAATTATTTAGATGGGCCCAATCTAATCATATGAGCCCTTAAAAGCTGAAAACCTTCTCAGGCCAAAAGCAGAAGAGATGTGGTGGAAGGAGAAGTCAGAGCAATTCCAAGCAGGAGAAGGATCTGACGCACTGTTGCTGTCTCTAAAATGAGGGGCCTCACATGCAAGAGGGTTAGCCCCCAGCTGACAGCCAGCAAGGAGAAAAGGAGCCCAGTCCTGTGGCTGCAAGAGATTGAATTCTGCCAATAATCTGAGTGAGCTTGGAAAGCAATTTCTCCCCAGAGCCTCTCTGTAAGAACCCAAACCAACGGACACCTTGATTTCACCTTTGTGAAACCCAGAGCGGAGAAACCAGCCACGCCAACCTGGACTTCTGACCTATAGAATTGTGAGATAGTAAATGGGTGTTGTTTTAAGCTGCTGAATTTGTGGTAATTTGTTACAGTAGCAATTCAGAAAAGCTAATTCATCCTTCTACTCTTGTATACCAACTTTCTGCTTCCTTCAAATATGCCAAGCATGTCAAATACATTCCACAAAAATACATGGTAGTCTTCTTTTGTCTATTCTAATTCCATTTCTCTTGCCTGATGTGTCTTTTCATAAACTCAAATGATGAAGTACATTCTTTCTTTTCGATCTAATGCAAGATTTCCATTTTGTTTTTACTTTCTACCTCTCATTTGGTACACGGAATAGGTTGCCTTGTACTGTTTTTTTTCCCATATTAATACATAATTTCTCCAACTAGGTTATAATTCCTTTCAGGGCTATGGTCTTGCCCTATCCATTACATTGTAAATGTATAATAATGTGTATATATATCTCCAGTCCCTTACTGAGGCATTTCACACTCTCCGTTATCCTACCTGCCCATCTGCTTTCCAGACTTCTCATGCATCATTCTCTGACACATACCCTAAGTTTCAATCCATGCTTGGTAAATATTTGTTGTATATAAAAGATCAGTGTCCTAAGCACAGTTGTTAAATATCATGATGATGATGCTGGTGGTGGTGGTGGTGGTGGAGGTAGAAAGGGAGGAGGAACAAGAAGAGGAGGAAGAAGAAGCAAAGAATAGTGTCAGATTCTGAGATAAGAGAATAAAGGAAAATACGTTGGAGCATGGTAGACATTCCTCTAAAATAGTGGTTTTCAACTTGGTCAATTTGCCTCCCAGGAGGTATTGGCAATGTCGTGAAACATTTTAATTGCCATGGGAAAGTAGGGGAAATTGCAAATGACATCTAGTGAATAGAGGCCAGGGACACTGCTGAACATCCTACGATGCACAGGATAGCCTCCATAACAAAGAAACATTTGGCCCAAAGTGTCAACATTGTCAGGGTTGAGAAACTCCATTCTGAAACCATGCTGCCCAGCTATGCGTAAGGCATAAGGTTCCTGCTGTACTCTGGAATATGAGCAAAAACTTGCACAACTAAATAATCCACAGCTCAGTCCTCAGGAATGCTGTAATCACCATGAACAATAGCATTTATTCTATACTTATGTGGATGTCTCTGCCATGTATATGTATGCTGTCTGTCAATGTTTGAAATTAAAATACTTTCTTAAGCAATAAATTAGCATAAGATATCTATTTTAAACCAGCTAACCCTAAAGATGAGATTATGTCCACAGATGCTAAGAAAACACAAGTTCTCAGCACAGACATTATCTAATTAACAGCTAACTCTGACATCTACTTAGCGCTCCGATAAACTATTTCCATCTTTAAAGGCCAGCCCTCATTTACACAAATGTTCACCTTCAGTCCCCATAATTTTATCTTGTCAAGCTATGAAAAATTACTGAAAAGTTATTTTGCATATCTTTGGGCATTTGAGCCTAAGAGAAAACATTTAAGCCAATGAAGGATCCATTCGCCAGATACCACTTCACCAGAGGGAAGGTAAAGTTTGCCAAATACTGTATTTCTTTCAAAATTTTCTAAATAAATGATTTCTCCTGAACATTCCCAGACTTCAGTGTACCACTTTTCGAGCTGCTCGAAAGCTAAGACATCTAAACAAGAGAAATTTAGTTAGGGGAAAAAAAATGTAGCTTTCAAGATTGGAAGCTGGTAAACTACTTTCACATCTGAAGTTCAATTTAATCTAAAAGGAAAACAAATCCATCAATGTCCATTCAACTTGCTCACAAATCTGAGAGGCATTCAGTTTCCTCCAGTTGAATCTGTGTATTCCATGTTATTTGGGTCTTTCTGGTCCTGAAATGCTCACTTTTAAGTTGTACCACGTAATTGAATTTTGCATTCTTTTTCTTAGTCTGCGTGTATATACATTTGTCAAATACTCCTTAGATCTTTAACTGCGGGTAAAATTTCTTTGAAATGGGAGAGTGATTTTTTCTTCACACAATGACATTCAGTAATATCAGGGAGTCATGCCAGCGTTCTCCAGTGGACTGTAATGAATTTATCTCCTTCTGATTCAGTGGCCTTTCCCTTCCATTATTGGCTGCCAGAACCTCTGCTGTGGTGGAGTCCCTCATCAACGCTCAGCCACGTTCAGGGGACAATAGTCTGACAGAAATACATTTCAGGGAGAAGTAATTTTAGTGATGCTTCACGCAAAGACCAACATTAATAGCCAAGCTAATTTCCATTAAAATTATAAGGCTACTTAAGAACACAGCTTGGAAACTTCCATTTGATGAAGGAATCTAGGCAAACCCTCAGGTGAGCACCAAATATTTGACTGTCCCATATTCCAGTGGGAGGAAGCAACTTCTATTTGTCAAATACTTGCACTTCCTAGGTACTGTACACTGATGGGCACTTTTAACTCCATTTTATAGATGAAGAAACTGAGATTCAGAGAGTTTTAGTAACTTCACCAAGATCACACAGATAGTAGAAGCAGGAGTTAGGATTTGGACTTGGATGTGCCATGCTCAAAGCCCTTGATTATTTCCCTCAACATGCTGGATGATAACCACTGGCAGTGCCAGCCCCAATACTTACACTAGCAACAGCACTCATACCAGCGTCAAGAAAGGTGGAGAGACAAAGGCATGATTTCTAAGTATAAGCAATCCAAGGATATGAAGTATGTTGTGCTAGTTTGTTGCTTTTGTAATTATGTTCCTCAGTGGTGCATATAGATGTGCCATGGGGCAGGGGCTCTGCCATCACTCAAGCCTGCACTGTGGCCAGAGTAGCCTTGAGTGGGTGACCTAACCTCCCAAACCTCACTTTCTTTATTCATGAACTGATGATAATAACTCTAGCGATGCATAGGGTTTGAAAGTGTTAAATGACATAATGTTCTGAGTTCTCCTGGGACATTGCCAAGAGTATAGAAGGTGCTCTTAAATGTGACCTCAGTTTGCACTCAGAATCATACCTCTTCCCTCTCTATACAATAGACTAAGACTGAAAGCTTAGTCAGACCCTTATGAATCTAGAAACCCAGAAGAATCAATTTCCATGGCTGACAAAGCCTTCTTAAGAAGCTAACCCTCCCAATTCTCAATAGATAATCTTATTTTAACTCTATGCCTCCTTTATCATTTCAGGAATTAGTAGGAATTTAAAAACACAAATGCAAAATTAAAACAAACAAATGCACTGTAATTTGAGATTATGCAGAATCTTAGCAAGGGAGCCAAAGCGGGAGAAGGCATCACTCCACATTGTGAGGCAGCTGTGGCTCATTTTTCCCTCTATTAAAAGCCAGACCCTGTGGCTTTCCTGCAAGATTGATAGAACCTCAGTGAATCCCTGATGGATCTGACTTTTAGAATACGTCAGCAGGCTCAGTGCCTCAGACGCGCTGTGCTCATCTCCCGTCCCTGCTGACATGTTTATTTCAGATGGCAGCCAAGTGCATGGAGGGCCTGGCTAAAAATATTTGGGACTCCACCTCCTCAACTCTCCTCCCATGAGTTTGCTCAGAGATCCAGAACATTTGCCAAAACAGCTCCTTATTTTCTCACCAGTAAATCATACCGTCTTCTGAAATAAGTAAGAATCCACACTATAAGTAGCCTTTATGTGACCCTAATGATCCTCACCTCCTGGAATTGATGTCTTAATCTACTCCCCTTCCTTTGATTGTGAGCTAGACTGACTGACTTGCTTCTAATTAATAATATATGGCAGAAGTTATAGAATGTCATAGCAGAGATTAGGTTACAAAAAGACTGACTTTGTCTGGGGACACCTCTCTCACTCTCTCTTGCTGCTCTGATAAAAGCCGGTGACCATGTGTGAGCTGACCAATGGAGAGGCCCGCATGGCAAGGAACTGAGGGAGGCTTTTGGCCAACAGTCATTGAGGAACTGAGGCCTTCAGTCCAACAGCACGTGAGGAACAGAATCCTTCCAACACCCACATGAGTGAGCTTGGAAGCCGATTCTCCCCAAGTCAATCACTCCGATGAGACCATAGCACCCACTGGCTTGTAAACTTGACTGCAACCTTGTGAGGGACCTTGGGTCAGAGGCACCTAGATTAGCCACGCCCAGATTCCTAACCCACAGAAACTTTGAGATAATAATTATTTGCTATTTCAAGCCATTAGGTTTGGGGGCAGTTTGTTACAAAGCAATAGAGAACTAATAAATAACTCGCTGCAAATATTCCTAAGAGTCTGATTAGACAAAAGAAGAGAATTCCAAATGGAATAGGCCTCCCAAATGGCCGTGAAGGCCTTCCTGCCCCTCTGGCTCTGGAATGGCACCCACCTCATCTAATAGTTATTTTTCACCTGTCCACTTTAATTTGACAGATGTTGATTTGATCTATTTCTTTTCTTCAAACTCTAGATTATAGGTCACCCTCCTCTACCACCTGACACACATGGGCATAATGTGGCCACTCTTCATGTTCAACAAAACTGCATATGATGGAAGGTTTCAGTAAATACAGTTTGCTGTAGTCTATATAGAGCATGACTCAGGGTTAAGTCAAATTCTTTTACACAGCATTCAAGACTGTTGGTCATCTAAGCCTTGCCTGCTTCTCCAGCCTCAGGCTCCAGTCATACTGAACTACTCATAGGTCCTGAATGTTCCATGCCATGTCATACTTCTTTGCAGGAGCAAACAATTTCTTCTGCCTTGAATGTCTCCCTTTCCAGCAAACACATCCACCTGGTAAACTTCATTTAAGACCCAATTGAAGCATTATTTCTTCCTCGACGTCTTTGCTAATCTACATCACTGTTATCATTCCATCCTTGAGCAATCACTACACCTAAACCTATCTTTATTATTTCACAAATCATTGCCCCCTTCACTGAAATATGAAATCTTTTAGGCTAGGGACCATATGTCGTTCATCTTAGCATTCCCAGCATATAACAGTCTCCGTTATATAGTAGAAGCAAAATAAATGTTCACATGAATAAATAGGTATGACCTGATTCCCTTATCTAACTACGTACTGCAATCTACTTGAGGCCATGGGCCACCTCTCATGTTGACATTCTTTTCATCATATCACACCACATGACATACTGAGAGGTAGTTCAAGAAATATTTTTGACTACTTTGAAACTCACAGAACAATATTGATTCATTAAAGATTAATTGGTTGAAAATTTGAATTCTTTATTTGAAATATTTTTGCTATAGAGACAGATGAGTCATCCTTACCAATTCTACTATCCACTTGAATTCTTGGTAATCTGTAGATTTTAGAAAGTGTATTATTTTCTACTTTAATTGTCTTCAGTCATCACAAATTAAATGTTTCTTGTTTTTTCTTTCATTGAAATGAATCAAAATTCAAATGTACTTAGTTTATAGCTAAGACTCTGAGTATTGATGGTGAACATGAAAACTCTTTGGATGAGGGAATTTGTGGGTCCACAGTTTTAATATTTCTCTGCATGATACATCATAGGGAAGCCTGTAGTTTGTCAGCAGAGAATTCCCAGAATTCCCATGGAAGTAGAGCAAAGAAGGCTTTCTGTACTATGACTTTCACTTCCAAATCCCAAATGGAGCCGTCCCAAATCTACTTCACGTACTCATCGCACTGATTGGTAATCACTGATCTTCTTAGCTATCCCTTTCTCCTAGAGATCAGTGGTTTTCAAAGTGGTCTTCAGACTAGCAGCATCTCATCATCTGAGAATTTGCTAAAAATGCAAATTATCGAGCCCTACCTCAGACAGTGAATCGACAATTCAGGGACTGGGGCCAGCAAGCTGTGGAGGCTCTCCAAGGGATTCTGATGTGCCCTAAAGTTTGAGAATCACTGCTATAGAGCATAAATTCTTTGATGTGCTCACGGATTATTTTAACCTGATATTTCTTGTCTCCAGCATTTGACCTAAAGTAAGCACTCAATCAATGTTTGTGAAGGAATGACTGGACATTCCTTTACTTTTGAGCCTTCTGAGTTGTTCTATGGTGCTCTTCTGGGACATTTTGGGAAGACAGAATTATGAGCTGTCAGGATTCACTTAACAAAAAAAAAATCCAGAAAAGGCTGATGATTGACAAACTTATGCAACTCACTTTTCAAGTCTCACTTCAAGTCATACCTGCTTTGCAGACATTTCTAACTCTACCAGACAAGCTTAGGTCCCTTGCTCTATGATCTCCCTGTGTGTATCCATTTATTATTATTTAAGTGAGCATATCCCAACTCAATTTCGAACATAGTTATTGATTTTTGTACCCTCAATACCTTGCACGCTGACTAGAACAGAGCTAATGCACAACAAATATTTATTTATTAACAAGTATTTATGGCATGCCTAAGTTTACATTGAATTAAATCAGTGTTGAAATCATTAGCAAAGCTATTCCTGTCAGAGCTGGTACCTAGGATGAGCCAGGTCTTGGAAATGTTGTCCCTTACACTATTTCCAGACAGATCAGCTCAGAGTCCAGGAGCCAGGTTTTCTCTGGTACCTTCCTTCTCCCTTAACATTATTTTTTCTTTCCCTACTCAATCCTGACCAAGGTTTGTCTTTGGTTCCATTTCTTTCAAAATCTTGTTCAAATCTGTCATCAAAGATGTTGACTGTCAACTAATGTGACAGCTGATGAGTTTTAGCTTTTCCTGACATGTTAACCTTTAAAAGTCAGAATTTTTAAGACCAAAAGATCCTCAAGAGAGAAATGAATAAAATTATCATTTCTTTCTTTCATTAACAAATATTTATTCAGTAGCTAGCATCAAGCACTATTTTAGGTGCTTGGAATATATTACCCAGCAAGCACATAAAGACCCCTGCCCCTAAGGAGTTTAGGTCTGGTGGGGGTGGATGGGGGGAAGGGAGGGAATGAGAAGGGAGAGACAACGAACAACAAACATATAAACCAAAATAATAAAATAGTATATTAGAAGGTGATAGGTGCTTGGAAAAAGCAGAGCAGAACGAATGGGATAACAATGCTGAAATGATGGGCTAGCAGATTTTCAGGTCAGGGCTGAGGATTGTGCCCAGAGGGTTCTCATAACCCATTATTTTACCTTTCCTATGTTCATCTCCTTTATTATTTCACCAAGTCTCAAGGCTTCAAATATAATTTATATGCAAATGACTCCAAAATTTATACTCCAGTCTAGAGCTCCTCCACGTACTCCATGTATACATCCAACTGCCTCTCGGCATCTCCATTTGGATAACTAATAGGCATTTCCAACTCAATTTGTCCACAGCACCTTCTGTTCCACTCCCTACTCCTGTCTCCATGAATAAACTATGTCCTCCCACAGTGTTTCCTGTCTCAGTTAATGGCAACGCCATTCTTCCAGTTGCTCAGGCTAAAACACCTGTGATCTTGCCTAACTCCTTTCATCCTCTAATATTCCCTCATCTGATCTGACAGCAAATCCTGTCATCTATACTTTTAAAAATTCATCCAGAATCCAGTCCTTATCACCATCCTGTGAACAAGCCCATGTCTATTCTTGCTTGGATTATCACAACTATCTCCTGAGAATAATATACATTTAGTCTCAACACAGTCTGTTCATGACACAGCACTCAAAGTGATGCAGGTGCTCCTAAGTCAGGCCTTGCCCCCCTCTGATCAAATCCCTCTATTGTTGGCTGCCCATCTCACTCCTCATAAAATCCAAGCACTTTATCCTGGTTGGTGACACCCTTCAGGATCTGACCCCTACCATCTCTCTGACTTCATCACTTTCCACTCTCCACCTCACTCATCTTTCTCCAAATACCAGATCCTCCTTTGTAATCCTGAAACAGTCCAGGCCCAATCTCACCTCAATGACTTGGCACTTTCTGTTCCCTCTATCATGAATATTTTCCCCCCAAACATCCAAACATCCCACTCCCTCAGCTATTCTTGGTCTTAACTTGACTTAACTCTCCTAAACACCCTGCATAAATTGTCACTCTCACCTCCCAACACTCTTTGCCTTAATTTCTCCATAGCATTTGTTGTCATCTGACATACTACACATTTTACTTATTAATTTATTGCCTATCATACCATTTCCAGAATGTAAGCTACATGGGGGCAGAGGCTTTATCTGAATTCTTCACCTCTGTACCTTCATTACCTAGAAGAGTTTCTGGAACATAATGGGCACTCCATTCACATCATTTCAACCATTTGTCCTGAAATCAATACTGCATTAGGAAATTTCCATACTTCATATCATTTAATCCTTGGGACAGCCCTGTGAACTAGATCTATTTTACCCATGAGAAAACTGAGGTTCAGAGGAATCGAGTGACAGTCCAAAGTCATGTATCTCCTACCAATTAGATCTAGGATTTGGATTCATATTCTAAATCCCTAGGATATAGCCTTGTAATAACCATGTTTTCTAGTTTCCATATTTGAAGTCTTGATATCTGGGGTCTTGCTGACTCTAGGGGGCCTGCCCCTCCTAGGGCTAGCTAATATCTAGAGACAGCAAACAACTCGCCTGTGAGCATGCCTTTCATATGCAAGACAACCAATCCAGAGCCCACACCCTAACCATCTCCTTTATTGAGTTCTCACACCCTAGACCACTATCCATCTGCCTCTAATCACCAGGGACAGGTACTGGACAACTAGGGATAGCTTCTACACCCTAAAATTCACTGAAATTACCCACACTAGCCAGTCCTAAGCCTGTTTATCCTGCCTCACCTGTTCCTTCCCATGGAAACCAAAATAAAAGTTCTTGCCCAAATTTTCCTCCTACTCCCTCTGCCTCCTAACCAACCTTGGTGCTTCCCCATGTGGCCCTACATGGTGTGGCATGGCGTGCCCCTTCTCTCAGGAACTGTGAGTAACAAACTATCTTCTCAATGGCAAAGATAGTTGGCCTCACCAAAGCTGAACAATAATAAAATTATTATCATTAATACATCCTAAAACATGCCTGGATAGCAAAGGGTCTGGGAATCCTATCCTAGAAGGAAGGTCAAAATAACTGAAAAGAAAGAGACTATATCTCAAGTACACACCTAACCCTATCCAGGAAATAGAGTTTGTATGGGGATGCCTATGAGGCTCATTGTTAGGGATATTGGGGAGCCAAAACATGAAAAAGGGGGGAAACTCTTCACCATATAGGCATGAAAAACAAATGTATACCTACACAGTCATGGACATATGGGAAAATGGGATAGGGAATACCACTTACCAAGCCCCTAGTGCACGTTGCCATATATTGTACTAGAAGTTTTCTGTTAATTAATCTCTATAAAAACCTTGAGGAGCGGATATTATTATTGCCATCTTACAGAATCTGAAACTAGGAAACAAAGAATTTAGGTAACTTGCTCAAGTTCATAAAGATAGGCAGAGTCCACTAAGGACCTACGAGGTTTTAACATCCATGCTTTCGCTTTCACTCCACAGAGGACTCAGGGCTATAGCTGAGCAAGAGGCTAGCTGATATTAACAGAGTTAATCCAAGTCTTGCTCTCTTCTGGTTTTATTTGTTTCTGAAAGTGATCTCTTATCCATTCTTTCACCTCTGAGTTTACTGGGGTTCTCATATTATCAAAAAATAAAAAATTTCTCTGTCTGCATCTCAGTCATTTCTGACTAAACACCTTCTCATTACCTTTCTCTACATTAGCAGACCTAAGCTCATACACCACACTGTTTAATTGACAGACCCGCTTAGGCTGGAAACTATCTTAAAGGGAAGTTTCTTTTGACAAATTACATTTGAGTGAGTGGTTGACTCCTCGAATGGAGATGCTGCCACCACACTCCTTCCTGACTTAGATGAAGCTCAGTGCTCTAATGTAGAACTGCTTCCTGTGGTCAGCCTCCTTATCGGCAGCCTACAAAGCTACTTTCATCTGAAGTCATCTCCCTCTCCTGTTTGACAAAGTAAATTTATTTAGCAGGTGAGTGGGCCTTCTAGAGTCAGGCAAATTGACAGGGACATAAAGATAATAAGGCTCAAAGTATAAGAAAACAGGAAGGATTTAGACTTTCAGGGTATGAAAACAATCTAACAATCTCCATATATTAGCCATTTGATCAATCTGGTTTTGTTGTCTAGGTATACCTGCATCTTAGTGGGTGTATAACCATAGGCAAAATTACCACTATTTAGCTTCACTTTCCTCATCTCATAAGCAAGTATAATAATAATTATCTCATGGGGTTCTTGTTAGGAGTGAATAGGATACTATAAAGTACCTAGAACTGTGGCTTCCTAGAGTGGTCTTCCACAATGTTAATAGAATGGATCATGAAATTAGACCACTGGTCTTCAAGACCTGACTCCACCATTCATTAACTGTGTGACTTTGGGCAAGTTTCTTAACTTCTCTGTGCTTTTTCTACTTCAATTTTCCCATAAGTAAAATGGGGGTGGGGGGATAATAATAATCTTACAGAATTGGTGTTATGATAAAAAGAGTTAATGCATATAAAGCACTTGGACCTGCACTGGTGATTAGATAGATAGATAGATAGATAGATAGATAGATAGATAGATAGATAATATAGATAATATAACAAATATAATAATATATATTGCATTTTTAAAATCAAAGTTTAATTTACATAGCATAAAATTCTTCATTTTAAAGTGTACAATGCAGAGATTTTTAGTATGTTCACAGTGTTGTACAGTCATCAACATAATCTAATTCCAGAATATTTTCATCACTCCAAAAAGAAACCCTGTACTGTGACCAGTCTCTCCCAGTTCCCCTCACTCTTCATCCTCTGGCAATCAATGATCTACTTTCCGTTTCTATGGATTTGCCTATCGGGACATTTCATATAAATGGCTTTATACAATATGTGCCCTTTTGTGTCTAGCTTCTTTCATTTAGAATATAGTTTTTAACATCCATCCACATTGTAGCATGAATCTGTATTTCATGCCCTTTTATGACTGAATAATATTCTATTGCAGGTATATACCACATTGTTTACCCATTCATCAGTTGCTGGACATTTGAGCTATTTCCACTTCTTGGCTATCCTTTCTCTATTAAATGGTCTTGATACCATTGTTGAAAAATCACTGGCCACGGTATTTGGGTATATTTCTGGACTCTCAATTCTATTACATTGATCTATATATCTTTTCTTCTGCCACTACCACACTCTCTTAATTACTGTAGCTTTGTAGTAAGTTTTGAAATCAGAAAATATAAGTCCCCCAACTTTGTTCTTCTTTCTCAAAATTATGTCTATTTAGAGTCCCTTGCATGTCTATATAAATTTTAGGACCAGCTCGTCCATTTCTGCAAACAAGGTAGAAAGAATTCTGATAAGAATTATATCTATAGATCAATTGGAGAATATTGTTATCTTAATATTAAGTCTTTCATAAATATAGCATGCCTTTCCATTTATTTAGGTCTTTATTTTCTTTCACAAGTTTTTGTAGTTTTCAGTGTACAAGTTTTGTACTTCTTTAGTTAAATTTATTCCTAATATTATATGCCTTTTGATGCTAGTGTAAATGGAATTATTGTCTTATTTCAATTGCAGGTTATTCATTGTTAGCATAGAGGACTACAATTCATTTTTGTATATTTATCTTGTATCCTACAACTTTGTTGAACTCATTTATTACCTCTAGTAGTTGTATGTGTATGTGTGTTCTTTAGAGTTTCTATGTATAAAATCATGTCACCTGAAATAGAGATAGTTTTAATTCTTCCTTTCCAATATGAGTGCACGTTATTTCTTTTTCTTGCTCAATTGCAATGGCTAGAACCTCCAGCTCAGTGTCAAATAGAAGTGGTGAGAGTGGAAATCCTTTTCTTATTCCTGATCTTGTGGACAATACTTTCATTCTTTGACTATTATGTATGATGTCAGCTGTGGGTTTTTCATAGATGCCCTTTATCAGGTTGAAGAGGTTTCCATTTCTAGTTCATTGAGTGTTTAAATCATTACATGGTATTGGATTTTGCCAAATGTATTTTTCTGCTTCAGTTGAAGTGATCATGTAGTTTTTGTCCTTGTATGTTTTATTGTGTTGATTGATTGAACAGTATGTTGAACAAACTTTGCATTCCTGGGAAAAATTCCACTTGTACATAGTGTATAATCCTTTTTATATGCTGCTAGACATAGTTTCTACTATTTGTTGAGGATTTTTGCATCTCTATATATAAGAGATATTAGTCTATAGTTTACATTTCTTGTGCTGTCTTTGTTTGACTTTAGTATCAGGATAATACTGGCCTCATAGAATGAATTAGGAAATATTTCCTCTTGTACAGTTTGGAAGAGTTTGAAGAGGATTAGTGTTAACTCTTCTCTAAATATTTGGTAGAATTTACCAGTAAAGCCATTTGTGTCCTGACTTTCTTTGTTGAAAGTTTTCTAATTCATGACTCAATCTCTTTATTTATTATAGGTCTATTCAGTCACTTTGGTAATTTGTTCTTAGGAATTTATTTCATCTACATTATCTGATTTGTTGGCATATGCTTGTTTATAGAATTTCCTTATAATCCCTTTCATTTCTGTAAGGTTGTTATTAATATCCTCTATTTCATCCTGGATTTTATTAACTTGAGTCTTCTCTCTTTTTTCTTAGTCCGACTAACTAAAAGTTTGTCAACTTTGTTGATTTTTTTGTTTTGTTTTGTTTTTTTGTGAGGAAGAATGTCAACCAGGGTTGAATGTCAACCCTGAGCTGACATTCATGCCAATCCTCCTCTTTTGCCTGAGGAAGACTGGCCCTGGGCTAACATCTGTGCCCATCTTCCTCCACTTTATATGGGACGCCGCCACAGCATGGCCTGACAAGCGGTGCATCAGTGCACGCCCGGGATCCTAACCTGGGCCACCAGCAGTGGAGCATGTGCACTTAACCGCTATGCCACGGGGCTGGCCCCCAAATTTGTTGATTTTTTTAAAGAATTAACTTTTGATTTTGCTGATTTTCTCTATCATTTTCTAGTCATTTATTTCCACTCTAATCTTTAATAGCTGCTTTCTTCCGTTTGTTTTGGGTTAAAATGGGTATTCTTTTTCTATTTCCTTGAGATAAAGGGTTAGAATATTGATCTGAGAACTTTCTTCTTTCTTATTATAGGCATTTACAGCTGTGAATTTCCCTCTGAGCATAGCTTTCATTGCATTTCATAAGTTTTGATATATTGTTTTGCTTTATTCATTAAAAACTATTTTCTAATTTCCTTTGTAATTTCTCTTTTAACTCATGGGTTATTTAAGAGCATATTGTTTAATTTACATATTTTGTGAATTTTTAAAATTTCCGTCTGTATTCATTTCTAATTTCATTTCATTGTAGTCAGAGAACATACTTTGTATGATTTCAATCATTTAAATTTATTGAGACATAAGCCTAACATATGGTCTATCTTGTAGATTGTTCTATGTTCACTTGAGAAGAACATGTATTCAGCTGTTGTTAGGTAGAGTGTTCCATAGATATTTGTTAGGTCTACTTGGTTGATAGTGTTGTTCAAATCTTCTTTTTTTGTTGTTGACTTTCTATCAAAAAAGTCATGAAAGAAATGGACAAAGTCATGGATGGTTGTACTATCCATTATCAAAAATAGGGTATTGAAGTCTCTATTATTATTGAATTGTCTATTTCTCCTTTCAATTCTGTCAGTTTTTCTTCACGTACTTTGGAGCTCTATTGTTAGATGTATATGTGTTTATAATTGTTATATCTTGATAGACTGACCCTTTTATCAATATATAATGTTCTTCTTTGTCCCTAGTAACAATTTTTGCGTTAAAGTCTAGTTTGTTTAATGACATTATAACCACCTCAGTTCTCTTTTGGTTATTACTTGCATAGTATATCTTCTTCCATTCTTTATTTTCAACCTAATTGTGCCTTTGAAACCAAAGTGAATCTCTTCAAGAGAGCATATAGTTGTATCATGTTTTTTATTCATTCTTTCAGTCTCTACCTTTAAATTGGAGAGTTTACTTCATTTACATTAATGTAATTGCTGGTAAGGAAGGACTTACTTCTGCCCTTGTGCTATTTGTTTTCTATGTCTTACGCCTTTTTTGTTCCTCAATTCCTCCATTACTGCCTTTTTTTGTGTAAATTTATTTTTATTGACATACATTTAACACATAAGATTGTGTAAATTTAGGGTGTACAACATGTTTATTTGATATATTTATATATAGTAATATGATTGCTATTGTAGCAATAATTAGCACCTCATCATGTTAAATAGTTATCTTTTTTTTTAGTGGTTAGAATAATTAAGTACTAGTCTCTTAGCAAGCTTAATGATTATACTACAATATTGTTGTCTATTTCACTATACTGTGCATTAGATCTCTACAGTTTATTTACTATTTGTTATAAATTTATACCTTTGTACAAATCTGTCCTAACCCCCTACTCCCCATGCTCTGATAAATAACCATTTTTCTCTCTGTTTTTGTGAGTTTGGCTTTTTTAGATCCCATATATAAGTAATAACATACAGTATTTGTCTTCTTCTGTCTGGCTTATCTCTCTTAGCATAATGCACTCAAGTTCCATCCATGTTGTTACAAATGGTAGGATGCCCTCCTTCCTCACAGCTAAATACTGTTCTGTTGTATATATATACCACATCTTCTTCATCCATTTATCTGTTTATGGGCACTTAGAGTGTTTATCTCTCTTAGTTATTATGAATAATGCTGCAATAAATATGGGAGTGTCTATATCTCTTCAATAATCTGTTTTCATTTTCTTTGGGTACATATCCAGAAGTGGAATTGCTGGATCATATGATACATCTATTTCCAATTTTTTGAGAAACATCTATATTGTTTTTCATAGTGTTTGAATCAATTTACATTTCCGCCAACAGGGCACAAGTGTTCCCTTTTCTCTGTATCCTTGCCAACATTTGTTATCACTTGTCTTCTTGATGATAGCCATTCTACCAGGTGTGAGATGATATCTCATTGTGGTTTAGATTTGTATTTCCCTGGTGATTAGTGATATTGAGCATGTTTTCATGTGTTTGTTGGCCATTGGGATGTCTTCTTTGGAAAAATGTCTACTTAGTTCCTCTGCACATTTTTTAATCAGATTGCTTGGGATTTTTTGCTATTGAATTGTATGAGTGCTTTCTATTTTTTGTGTATGAACCTCCTTATCCAATATATATGGTTTGCATTTAATTTTAAATTTAAATTTGATAGTGTACCATTTTAATTATCTTGTCCTTTCATTTACTATACACTGTTTTGTTATTTTCTTGGTGGTTGCCTGGAGATTACGACTGACATCTAATTTATAATAATCTATTTCAGATTAATACCAATTTAATTTCTGTAGTATACAAAACTTTTCTTCTATATGGCTCCATTTCCCTCACCCCTTTATGGTGTTATTGTTTTAAGTTACATCATTTTACGTTGTGTGCCCATCACCATAGATTTATAATTATTGCTTTATACAACTATCTTTTAAGTCAGATACAAAAAAAACTTACAAAGAATACATGTACACTGTCTTTTATATTTACCCATGAAGTAACTTTACTAGTGTTCTTTATTTATTCATGTGCACAAGAGTTACCATCTATTGTTCTTTTATTTCGGCCTGAAAGACTCTCTGTACAATTTCTTGTATAGGCTATCTATCTGCTAGCTACATATTCTCTCAGTTTTTTTTATCTGGGAATGTCTGAATTTCTCCTTCCTTTTTGCAGGATAGTTTAGCCAGAGAATTCTTTGTTGATTGATTTTTTTTTTCTTTCAGCTCTCTGAATATGTCATCATATGCCTTCTAGCCCTTACACTTTCTGATGAGAAATGAGCTGTTACTCCTATTGAGGATATCTAGTATGTGATGAGTCACTTCTCTCTTGCTTATTTCAACATTCTATCTTTCTTTTTGGCTTTTGGCAGTTTCATTATGATGTGTCTAGATTATAGATGGATGTATAGATTAATGTTTAGGAAGTTTTAGTCATTATTTCTTCAAACATTCTTTCTTTTTCTCCCTCCTTTCCTTCTGGGACTCTATGCATAGTTGGTACATTTGATGATGTCCCATAGGTCCCATAGGTCTCTGAGGTTCTATTTATTTTTCTTTGTTTTTGACTTTTTGTTCCTCAGACTGGATTATCTCAATTGATGTATCTTAAAGTTCACCAATTCTTTCTTCTGCCTGCTTGCAAGCACTGTTGAACTGCTATAATTTTTTCATTTTAGTTATTGCACTTTTCAACTCTGTAATTTCTATTTTTAAAATAATTTATATCTCCTTATTGATATTCTTGATTTGGCAGAACATTGTTTTTATATATTTCTTCAGTTCTTTAAAGATGGTTCCCTTTAATTCTTTGAACATATTTTAAAAAGCTGATTTAAAGTCTTTATCTATAAAGTCCCATGTCAGGGCTTCCTCAGGAACAGTTTTTATTGATTTTTTTTTCTTCCTGTGTATGGTCCATACTTTCTTGTTTCTTTGCATGTCTCATAATTTTTTGTTGAAAACTGTGGGCATTTTGAACACTATAATGTGGCAGCTCTGGAAATCAGATCACACTCCTCCCCCTGGGTTTGTTGTTACTGCTTATTGTATTTGTGGTTGTTTATTTAGTGTCTTTTTTGAATTAATCTATAAAGTCTATATTCCTTTTCAGTGTGCCATTGAAGTCTCTGTTCCATTACCTTAGTGGTCAGCTAACGAATGCCCAGAGATTTCCTCAAATACCTGAAACCAAAAGACTCCCAGTCTTTCTAGGGAGGGTTCTGTGTGCACGTTGGGACACTCCTTTAACACTCAGCCAGGGAGTTACAACCGTGCCTTAGCCTGCTCTTCCTATTCTCACAGAGACTCGAGATTAGTGACAGGTGAGACTGTAGGGCCTTCTTGGGACTTCCCTGAGCATGTGCACAGCTGTCCACATGCACAGGGCCTTCTAGAGTCCCAGGAATATGTCAGAGCTTTTCAGAGTCCTTATGGCCTTCTCGTTCTCTAGTTTTTCCCCACAAGCTTGTTGGTTAGTCTATTGTTTATATTGTTTGTCCCAACTTTTATCTATTGCCTCAGGCGGCATCAACTAAAACATTTGCCTGTAAATGTTTACAGCAACACTCCCTAGTTAGCAGCTTTAGCACTGGGCAAGTTCTGAGTCAGATGAAATAACAACAAGCCTTTCAAGCCAGTGTTTCAGGGAGCCACTAGACAATTCAGATTGCTGCAAGCTTTTGGTTGATTTCCAGAGACAAAAAAAAAAGTAAGTTGATTCTGAGAGGTTTTGCCAGCTTTTTTTTTTGCTTTTGTGGAGGGATAGAATTTCAAAGTTCCTTCCTCTGCCATTTTCACTGACATCACCCCACTATATGAATTTTGTGTTATTGTTGTTATTATCGTTATGATTACTTTCCCTTTCCCCTATACTATTGGGTCTCTCAGGTGAGAAGATTTGAGGTGAGATGCATTCGCTTATTCATAACTATTTCGCAGCATAAAACATAAGGCTAATGTGAACATGTGGTAGTCTTCAAACTGGCCCACACTCAGCTCTTCATTTCTCAGGTCCTGTGACATAAATCTTGTGTCACACAATTTTCCAACTAAATAAACAAACAGTCTCAATTGGGATTCTGATTTTTTTATGAGTTGGCTGATAGAATTTCTTCTCAATTGAGGAAATTATAGTGGTCCTAATTCTTCACATTCCTCACTCAGAGCAGTTGGGCTGTACAGTTTATCCAGATAAACCACATAATCACAACTTGCAATAAGGAGTGATCCCTAACTAGAGACACCCATTTGGAACACTAGAACTGTTTTTAATAAATATTTTTATTGAAGTACATTATGCATATAGAAAAGTATACAGATGAGTTTACAGGCTGAACAACTTATGCAAAGTGAACACATCTGTGTAACTAGCACCCAGACCAAGAAAAAACACTAATAAGCATCTCAGAAGAGTACTTGGCGCCCCGGTAACCAAGTACTCTTGGTTACCCACCAAGAGTGGGTAGGTAACAAGTGGGAGGTAACAAGAGTGGGAGGGTGCCACCCTCCATGCAAAGGTAGCCACTTACCTGACTTCTAACAGTACACATTGGTTTCGTCTATTTTTGGACTTATATAAGTGAACTAATATAACACTTTCTCTTTGGTTTATTTTGTGCAAAACAATGTTTGCAAGATTCATCCATGCTTTCCAAGGAGTTGTGGTTTGTTGGTTGAATGGCTGTATACTATTGCTTTGTTTAAAAATGCCACAATTTATTTTTCCCACTCTATTGCTGCTGAGTATGTGGTTTTTTCCCAGTTTGATCCTATCATGAATTAGGCATTCTTATACATGTCTTTAGAAAAATGTATGCCCTACTTTCTGTTGGCTGTATATTTAGTGGTGAAACTGCTTGGTCCTAGTGAATATATATGTTTAGCCAGTTTTTCAAAGTATTTTGTTTTACTTTTACTCTCCCACCAGCAATATTTGAAAATTCCAGTTGTCTAACACACAGTATCATCAGTCTTTTTCTTGTAGCCATTCTGGTGGATATATAGTTGCATTCATGGTTATTTTAATTTGCATTTCCCTGATTGCCAATGAGGTTGAGCTTCTTTTCATCTATGTACAGATAATTTGGATATCCTCTTTTCTAAAGAGTTTTTTCAAGACTTTTGTTTAGTTTTATATTCAATTTTCTATCATTTTCTTGTTTATTTGTAAGAGATTTTTATATATTCTGAATGGAGTCCATTGTTATATGGTTCTACATATTGCTAATACTTTTCCCACTGCAAAGGTTGCTTTTTTCACTCAATGATATCTATGAGGCAAAGAAGTTCTTAACATTAATATAGTGAATTTCTATATATATTCCTTTATTATTAGCATATTAGCATCCTATTTAAGAAAGCTTTGCTGACCTTATTGTCATAAAGATAACATATTTTAGAAATTTTATTTTACCTTTTAAATAGAGATCTATAATCAGTCTATTGCTTTTGTGTAAAACATAAGGTAGGAGTGAATGTTCATTTTTTTAAACATATGGATATCCAACTAATCCAGCACCACTTATTAACAATTTTGTCATTTCTCCACTATGTTGCTACTTTATCATAAAAAACAGTGTGTACATACATGTGGGTTTGTTTCTGGATGCTCTATTCTGTTCAGTTGATGTACTGTCTACCTTTTCACTAATACCACACTTTTAATTACTATAGGTTTACAATAAGATGATATTTGATGGTAACTTTGTTCTTCTTCAATATTGTCTTAGATATGTTTGGTTAGGTGTATTCCTGTATAAATTTTAGAATTAGCTTGTCAATTTCCACCAAAACAACTGCTGGAATTTTTATTTGGATTGTTTTGAATTTATAGATCAAATGAAGGAAAATTGACATCTTTAACTATTTAATCTTGCACTCCATGGACATTTATTAGATATTTTTAATTTACCTCAATATCTTGTAGCTTGCTAGCATATAAATTTTGCACATTTTTAGTTAGATTTATTCCTAGGAAGTGAATGTTATTTGAAGAAATTGTGAATGTCATTCTTTATTTTTAAATTTCAGTCTCTGCTTATTGGTGATATATAAAATATAAAAGGACTTGGGAAGTGTTTTCATCTTTCAGTTCTCTGGAGGAGTTTGTCCAACATTGTTTTTATTAAAAAATTTAGAAAAATTTTACTGGTGAAGTTATCTGGGCTGAAAATTATGGATTAAATTACTTATGGATTTTGGACCTTTCAGGTTTTCTACTTGTTCTTGTTTCAATTTTTGTACGCTGTGATTTCAAGGAATTTGTCAGTTTCAACTAAAATTTTTAAATCTATTGGTATCCATTAATTTATTTTTAATAGTCTTTAATTATGTGTGCAAGATGTTGGTAATTTGTGCCTTCTCAATTTTCTTCTTGAATAGTTTTTGCCAGCATTGTACCAATTGTATTAATCTTTTCACAATACCCCTGTCAGTTTTTGTGTATTCTCTCTATTGTAGGTTCTCTTTTTAAATTAATTTCTTATCTTTAATATTTCCTTCTTTCTACTTTCTTTGATTGAAATTTTCTAGGTTTTTTTTTTTTTTACTATCTTGACATCAATACTTAAATCATGAATTTTCAGACTTTTAGTTTCTCTAATATGTGATTTAAGGCCATAAATTTCTCTTTAAGCACAACTTTTGCTACATTCCACGTCTTAAAACTTATTTTGATTTCCATTGTGATTTCCTCTTTGATCTGTGACTTATTTGGAAGTTTTTTTAGTTAATTTGCATAACTTCAGGAATATTTTTGGAAAATTTTTCCTTTTGTTATTAATTTCTACTTTAGTGCCAGTATTGTCAGAGAGCATATTCTGCAAGATTTCAATTCTTTGAAATTGCTTTATGGTCCAACATAAGTCCAATTTTGGACTATGTCCTATGGACATATGAAAACAATCTGTATTCTACAGTTAGTCAAATTGTCTATATATTCAAGTTGTCTACTTATTCTACTAGCTAATGACAGAAGTTGTGTTAAAATGTTCTGGTATGGTTGTAGATTTGTCCATTTCTCTTTTTAAGTCTAGTACTGATTTATATATTCTGAAACCTTGTTAACCAGGTGTATTCAGTTCAGAATTTTTATATGTTCCTGGTAAACCCAAAGTTCATCATTATGGAATATCTTTCTTTATCTCTAGTAGGACTTTATTTCATAAAGTGTACTTTTTCAGACATTGATTTGGTTGCACTAACTTTCTTTTGGTTACTGCTTGCTGGATATATCTCTTCATCCTTTTACATTCAACCTTTCATGTTTAAGTTGGATCTCTTCAAAGTAGAATAAATTTTGTTTTTTAAATTTACTCTAACAATCTTTGTATTTTAATTACAATATTTAGGGGCCAGCCCAGTGGCGCAAGTGGTTAGGTGTGCATGCTCTGCTGCAGCGACCCGGGGTTCGCAGGTTCGGATCCCAGGAGCGCACAGACACACTGCTGTTGAGCCATGCTTTGGCAGCGTCCCATATAAAGTAGAGGAAGATGGGCATGGATGTTAGCCCAGGGCCAGTCTTCCTCAGCAAAAAAAAAAAAAAAGAAGAGGATTGGCAGATGTTAGCTCAGGGCCGATCTTCCTCACAAAAAAAAAAAATTACAATATTTAGTCTGTTTATATTTAATGCAATTTCTGTAATGTTTGTGTTTTTTCACAATTTTACTATTTCTTTCTATTTATCCCATTTGTTCTGTGCTTGATTTTCTTTCATTACTTATCCTCTTTTGGACTACTTAATTATTTGTATTATTTTATTTTCCCTTTTTTACTTATCTGATATTAATTCCTTAACCTATTTTTTGAGTTGTTAAGCTATAGAGTTTACATGTATCCTTGACTAAATAAAACCTAATTAATTAGTATTCTTACTTCTTCCAGGAAAATTCAAGAACTTAAAACACTTAAACCAAAGTATTTTAACTCCATATACATCCCTCACTTCCCTCCTTTGGTGCTATTATTGCATATATTTTAATTATTTGTAGATGTATAACCTCATAGTAAATTTTAATTTTTGTTTTATGCGGTCAATATTCATTTAGATTACCTCACATATTTACCCTTGCCATTTCTCTTCTTTTCTTCTTATATCTCTTGTTTCTGTCTGGTATCATTTTTCTTTTGCGTGAAGAATTCCTTTTAGCGTTCTAGTAGATTTACTGATGCTAAATTATCTCAGATATTTTTTTCTTTAAAAGAATTGTGATTTTACTTTTTGATGTGTATTGAATTCTAATTTGTCAATTATTATCTTTAATTATTTTGAAGTTATCATTACATTCTTTTTCTGTTTTTTTTTTCCTGAGAAACACTTTTGATTCTTACTATTGCTTCTTCAAGGATAATGTGTCATTTTCTCTGACCACTTCAAAGATTTTCTTTGTTCTTGAATTTCAGTATTAATGTTTTTCTTATTTGAGGTTTATAAAAATTCTTTAATCTGTGGATTGGCATTCTTCTGTAGCTTTAGAAAATTCTCAGCTGTTCATCTCTTCAATTATTATTTCATTTCCCCTCTCCATTTTCTCCTTCTGAAATGCCAGTTACACATATATTTCTTATGTATCTTATACTCTTTTCTGTTTTTTTCTCCTTCCAAATCTCTGTGCTTTATATTTTATATTGTATATTTTCTATTTACCAATCTTCTTTCTCTTTAGCTGTACCTAATCTTTTGTTAATTCACTCTTTCATTTCTTTACTTCAGTTAGCATATTTCTTAGTTGAAGATTTTCCCTTTTGTTTAGTAGATTCCAATTCTCTGCAGAAATTTTTGGCCCTGTCTTATCTTTTCTCAAACATATTAAGTTATTCTCTCTCTAGCATCTCTTGATTTTTAGTCAGTTTATCTTTTCTCGTGGTATGCCTGATAATTCTTTTCAGTATATTTTTCCGAAGGGTGAGGATTCATTTTTAACAGCTCCACAATACCATTCTCTTATATAAAACATAACAATACTTCCTTAAGATAGACAAATATTGTTTAGTAATTGTTGATAGACTGGCTGACATTTTCTATGAAAGGCTATAAATATAATTTGAATCTCTAGATGAAGTTATAATTCCTGAAAGATGATATATTTAGGTCTCTAGGAGGCTGTTAGTTAGGGAATGATCTCCTTAATCCAATTAAAGATTGAGATGATTTAAGTCTAGGTTTCAACATTTGTGGAAGTTGGTCTCTTTTGTTGTTGTTTACTTTAACTCTTGGTTATATCTTTTCCAAGATCCCAGCCTAAAGCCTGGAGTGTTTATCTGAGCCTCCCCACCTCAGAAGGTCTTAAATTCCAGTTTTTGGTCTCTCAGACCCACGATTTGCTGAAGGTTCTGCTCATATTCTGACTTTATTAACCTTTGACGGCTGGGTCAGGGCATTCAAGTCAAAGGGAACAGTATGAGCAAAATGACACTGGCAATAAAACACAAAGTACTGTGTATCAGGAATACAAGGGAAGAAGCAGAAGATAAAGAAATTTAGGCAGATTGAGTTTCAAAGGGACTTGAATGCCACAATAAGCAGTTGGGGTTTTATACCATAGGATGAAAGCCAAGGCTGTTACTGAAGTGGATCCCTCTGGCCACTATTTATAGCTCTTCCTATGGGCTAGTTCTCTAATACTTTTGATCAACTTCTCTTCCCCTTCCTTATAAAGGACTCAATTGGTTCCATGTGGGAAGAATATAGAGTTTTTAGGACAAGCTCCTTTGGGGTTTTGTCAAGGTGGGATGCAAGTCCCCATGTCAGAAGACTGTTTCCACACACACTCCCAGAGAGAATGAGACTGACACCCAAGGAGAAAGACAAAGAAGAATCAGAGCTTGCTTTCTAAAGGTTGAGATATGAAATCCACATATCCTTTCATAATTCCACTATTTCTTGTGATAGATTGGGTTTTCAAACACATCTACATGTAAAAGGTAATCATTATTCAGTAGTACTGAAATGAAGAGAAGCTACACACCATGTTCTGAACATCAGAATTTTTTTTTTTATCTCCACAACTTAATTATTTTGCACTCACTATTTCTCCAGGGTTGGAGATTTTCATTTTATCCTGCAGACATTTACAAGTTTGTTTTTTATATTGATTGGGTTAAAATCCCAAAAAAGTCATTTCAGCCTTCTGCCAATTTTTTAAATTTAGACAGATATAAGTAAATTTTAATGGTTTCTGAAAACATTCGAGTAAAAGAAATATCTTTAAATTCTTCAAATACTGTACATAGGTGAACTGAGATGTTTCTTTCATTGACAATAAATTACTTTGTTCCCTACAAAATTACAAACATACTTCCTATTCAGGTTCTCCTTTAAAATGGTGTTTTGAAAACTCTTTCCTGGGTGATGTAAAAGGAATTGGGACTCAAAAGGGGCAAACTATTTTCCCTGGGGCAAAGTTAGTAGAATTGTGTCATTTATGCTTCAATTCCATAGCTTCTAGTGACAAGGATTTAATATCTAGCAAGATTTCTCCACCCCCAGACCTCTTCAAGATTGAGACATTGAATTTCTGTAGATGCTAAGCATTTCTATGCCTGTCATTTTTATTATGATAAATAAATGACAAGCAATAGGATATATTGGAGCATATGAAGAAGCCATTTAGTGTAAAACTAATTCAGCCTTACCTTGTTTTTCCAAAAGGGACTTGTGGCCTCTGAACATTCATTGTATATCTGCTTTAAGCAATTAACATGTCCCAAAGACAAGAACTAATGCCCTTAAGATAAGGATGCAACTTCCTCCACATTGACATTTCCTTAAGGATAAGCATTTCTCCCTAGGCTTGGATTTGATTGCTGCACTCATCCTGTGACCACCCAGCTCGAGACAACAGACCTGCTACCTGCCACGCCCATCGAGACAGCAGACCTGCTACCCGCTGTGTCCATCAACCGCTATGCTGACAGGGCAATCTTGTGACTATTGTAAAAGGGACATTGCAATCATATGTGATACATGCTCTTTGATGGTATATAACTGCTCTGTACACCCTTCTTTGATGCCCTTCCTTCCTTGGGGAAGGAAGGCCCCAGGATATATGGTCCTCAAATTTGGCTCCTAATAAACTCACCCCAATTTTTATTTATAGATTTATTATAGATTATTCACATCGACATTTCTAACAGTCAGCAAATCTTCTTTAGGTATGATTAATCCAAGAGCTATAAACTGAGTGAAATCGGCAGGGATACTCAGGTCAAAAGACCAGTGACGTCTATTGTGACCATTTTGAAATAGGCTTGGCCCAGATTGGAGGATATGGATTAGGGCACATAGGGTGAATCAAAGACATTCTGAGGAAGAAGAGACAGAACTCAGTACATTTTCTCTCTAAAAAATTGATGCAGTGTACTTAGGTGTAAACTGTATAGGCTTCAGTATTAGACAGACATAGTATGAGTTCTGATTGCTCATCTCTGCATCCTTAGTGACTTGCGCTAGCCTAGCACGGAGTAGGATGCTCAATAAATATTTGCATAATTAACTTATAAGTCAATTAAAGGGATAAGTGAGTGATCATATCATCACAATTCTTTAATTAGCTATTTCTAGTTTTATATTTAAATAAAAATATTTACACAAAATCTTAAAACTCTGTCCTTTAGAAAAACTATTCAAAAGAATTTGCAAATTCTTTCAAAAATTAACATAAACAGTCTTGAATGAAAGGCTCTGCATTGATCATTGCAGAAACGTCTCAGGATTCTCCCAGCTCCTAATATACTTTCTTAGGATCCAGAAATTGCTCAATCAATAAACCCTTTTCCTCTTCTTTTAATAATGCCAATTGCCTCTTTTTAAGTCCCTGTTCCATGAAGAATGAATTAGCAATGCAATAGCCCCCTTGATTCTAAAAATTCTTTCAGCGACTTTTAGAACAAATTTCTTGTCAGTAGTCAGTATTTCCTGACAAGCATTGATTCTTCAATGATGATGCAACGAGGCAAAAAATGTGCTCTGGGACAGACAATTTTGGGAATCCTGAGTTAAACAATCATAGAGTCTTTTTCTTTCCTCACCCATCTCCAACGACCAGTTAACATTCTAATGCGCAGTGGGAACTACAGCACTGCCCTCTGCCTATTTACTTGAATACGAACATTCCACTGGACAACGCTCCATAGAACACCCTTGGGGAAACCCTACTCTAAAGATTTCATACATAATTATCTCTTAGAGCTTAACAAATGTTTGCTAAATAAACACTTTATATTCCACAATAACTTGGGAGCTATGCAAAGACAAGCTAGAGCCATTCACTTATTTAATAGGGTTAATCGCCGACTAAACAACTTATTTACTGAGTCACCGGCTGACCACACGATGAAAAGCCAGCAGCTGTACTTTGGGAGGGCCAGCAGTGAGGTGTGTGAGAAGCTGAAATTTTTAAGGCTCCTAGGGCAATTTTCTCTGTCTATGTGAGATGGTCACTGCTATAAGTCTACCTTGCTTCCTTCTGTAAGCATTGAACTGTGGTGTCAAAATCACTTTTTATACAATGAATTATTTCCTGAAGCAAGTGGAAAATTCCACTTAAAGGAAACTTGCAAGGGGAAAATTTATTTGTATCCTGCTTCCCTCAGCTTGCCACCTGACTGCTGAAGAACCACACACACACCTGACAGGGGGTTTACCTTACCTGCTCAGGGAAACTGCCCACCTCGAAGTGGAGAACTCATTGCAGCAAGGGAAATCCAAAGGTGAGACTGAGGGATGGACTATCAACTCAGCAACACTCAGGATGCAGAACCTTCTCTGTGTCTCCTGGCCCCTGGCCCCTTCCATTATCATTCACAAGAATTCCAAAGCGAGAAGCCCTGTAGAGCCACTGAACTACAAAGACAGACTGTGGAAGGGGAGGATGAAGAGGGAGACTCACACAGAATTAAATTTCTACCCATTTTGTTCTTTCCACTGAGATCCCCACTGTGTGTCCTTGCAGACTCCAGTTTTTCTTTGCTTTACATGGAAAGTACTGCTTTCTGAAGGCAGAATGTTTGGGAAAGAAAAGAAGAGTAACCCCTACAAATACTGTATGATTTCCCTCCTTAAGTAGCAGATAATAACAACAACAAACAAACACATAGACACAGAGATTGAATTGGTGGTTACCAGAGGGGCAGGGGGGAGGAGGAGGGCGAAAGGGATAATTCGGCACAAGTGTGTGGTGATGGGTTGTAGTTAGTATTTGGGTGGTAAGTATGAAGTAATCTATGCAGAAATAGAAGTATAATGATGTACACCTGAAATTTATACAATGTTATAAATCAATGTTACTGCAATAAACAAAAAATTAAAAAAAAAATGTTCCCACCACAAAAAAGAAATGGGAATTATGTGACAGGAAAGAGGTGTTAGCTAATTCTATGTACTCTATGGTGGTAATCATTTGTAATATATATGTGTATCAGATCAACATGTTGCACACCTTAAACTTACACAATGTTCTATATCAATTTTATCTCAATAAAGGTGAAGAAAAAGAAAAAAAAAACAAAGAAGAGTGACCCCTAGATGAGAAAAGGATGAAGAACTGAGAGCTAGAGGCACTGAAGATAAGCTTCTCCACCTATTTTGCCAAGATCGTAGAGGGCTAATATTGTTCTTCCTTGTTGAAGTGCTGGAAATTCTTACTGCTTCTCCTTCTAGTTGTTCCCTTATATTTTGCTTTAGGTGGAAAAGCAATGGCATATTTTTTAATGGAATAATTCTTGAGATGTTTATACTTTTCCAATACAACATAATGCATCCAATAATAAAAACAGGGACAAAGTTCTAATGATAGAACCATAGAATTTTAGTGTTGACACTAACATTCCAGTGTCATTCTGAGACAGAGAAACTTGAATGTTTAAGATAGGAAAAGTTTGGGCAACCTCTAATAACTTTCTTTGCTTGTATTAGCTAAGAGGAAATGTTCTTTGGACACTCAACAGTATTTCTCCCCGCAGCTCTCCCATCAACCCATAGGACTAGATGGCTTAACTTCACCCAGGATACCTTCTGTCAGAACACTCTAGAATGTGGTAGCATATGCATCCTCCTTTACTCACATAATAGTAGTAGTTAACAATTATGTTTTGGAGTGTTGTGCTAAATGCTTTACATGTACAGTCTCATTTAGTCTCTATAATCACAAACACTCTAAGAAATAGATGTTATCTCTAATCTGTAGATGAGAAGATTAAGAATTTACAGATCTGCGTTAATGTTAACATTGAAGGATGTAACTGCAACAATCTACTTTCTGTTTCTCAAGGCTAAGTTATGAAGTGTCTATATCTGCTCTTGTTCTTACTTAGCTCAAATATTTCTCTTCCTAACCTCACATTGACTCTTTTTCTAATTCTAAAAACACTTAGAATCTTAGAATTATACATATATAATGATTTTAAAAAGCTGGCATCTACCTTAGCAGCCATCATTCAAACAGAAATTCCTCATTTTTACATGAAGATTTGAGGTCCAGAAATAGTAAGATCCTCATCCAGAATCACAACCAGTCCTCACATCTTCAGGCTCGCATATTGAGTTCTTTATTTTACAGTACTTGGCCATAACTTCTTTTCACTATGTAACCTCTAAAATATTTCTTTTAAATGTCATCCCCATGCTATTGGCATCCTCCAGCAGTAGTAAGGGGAGCTAATGCCTTAGAGTCACAAGAGTTAATCAGTATCGAGAGCCTTCGCTCTTTGCCCAAGCCTTGGGAACATGCTGCCCTGAATTAAATCAGTATTTCTTTCCATTACCTTCAATGGGATTCTCATTGACCTTCCTAGAATAATTTAATCTCCCCCTTCTCAAGTTAAATGATACCTGAAAGGTTTAGCTGATAGCTTCTATTCAGCTGCAGGAGGTCTTCCTTCAGGAACACGGGGTGTGTATCTTCTACTATTAGTGGAGACCATTAGCTTCAACAGAATGCCCTCTCTCTGACATCTACTGTAATAGTAATACCCTCAGCCCCATAATGCAACTCATTTCCATGGTTTGGATAAAGAGGAGCAGGACATCTGCAATATGTTTGGCTAGGCATTTGAAGAAAGTACATTGATGAAAGAGAGAAAAGCATTAGAGACATAGAATTGGCTCATTTATAGAAATGCTTTTTATTATTGTTGCCAACATTTGTAGTGCAATATTATACTAAGGGTGACAATGAGACCATCCAAATATTATATATTAAAAACAATTGGAAGACTATACCTCATTAGAAATTCAAATAAAAATGACATCAACATTCATGATAATATTAGCTAACATTGTTGAGTGCTAGGCATTATTCTAAGTACTTTGTCAACCTTACCTAATTTAATCTTAATGAAGTGAGTAACTTGCCTGACATCATGTGGCTAGTTAGTAGTGGAGCTGGATTCAAGCCAAGAGAGTTCAGAGCCTGTGCTCTGAACCTATAACATATTACCCTGTAGAGCCCAATTCAACGCTGAACACTGTGCCACACGTTCCATCATGTTTCCCCAGCTAGAGGAGACTAGCCAGGTTCAGCTGTGCGTGGAAAATTAATATAGACATTTTAAAATGTATATCATGCATTCATGGTTTCTCTCAGACTATAGATACACACACACACACACACACACACACACAAATACACTGAGGCCTCAGGAAATTGTAACCACAATCAGTGATTTCTTCTTGTTTCAGATAATCAATCAGCGAACCAGTCAAAAAATATTTGCAGAGTACCTACTTTGTCCTGTGATAAGTTGCTAGGTCTCTCAAGGGGTCATGGTTCTTGTCCTTAAATTTGAATTGATAAGTGTATCATATCACTTATGGGATATAAGATAAAGACATAAATGTGCAAAATGTTACAGCTGCTACAGTGATGTGCACGTAATAGGTTATTGATGTTGAAGGCTGCAGGTGCTAACCACTTACCTATACTCTCCTGAAGCACCTGATGAACTGAAAACAAAAGAGCCAATTGAGATCTAAGTTCAGCATAAGCTGTCTTAAAGGGTTGGCTGATGGCCCGTAACTCCCAACCGATAGGGTTCTCTGGTAATGTTGGGTTGGGAAACGGGGTTTGGATCTGAAGCCAAAGTGAAGTTTTCAGCTACCTTGCCCCCGTGTCCACTCTTTGGGCATGATCTTCAGAAAAAGTTCTATCCACAAAATGAATTAGTGAATGCACTGATTCATGGGGTCTCAGTCATCCACCACACACCAGGGACCAGCAGAATGGGGAGCAAAAGGGCAGAGCTAAGCCTCCCACAGTCCACTCTAGGACACAGGGCGTGGCCCTGCCTCCTGTGTGCTTTTTTGCCCAGTGAGATGGATTTTCACCAAACTGAGATGCGGGTAGCAAAAGAGAGGGGATGGCCATGTTTCTTGCTTTTGAGACAATTTCCTTTTTTTTTTTATGAGGTATAATTAACATATAACATTATATTAGTTTCAGGTATACAACATAGTGATTCCATATTTGTATACACCACAAAATGATCACCACAATAAGTCTAGTTAACACCTGTCACCACAGATAGTTACAAAATTTTTTTTTCTGGCGATGAGGACTTTTAAGATTTAGTCTTTTAGCAACTTTCAAATACTCAATACAGTGTTGTTAACTTAGGTCACCATGCTGTACATTATATCCCCATGACTTATTTATTTTATAACTGGAAGTTTTTATTTTGTCACCTCCTTCACCCATTTCACCCACTCCCCACCTTGCTCGCCTCTGGCAACCATCAATCTCTTCTCTGTATCTATGAGCTTAGTTTTTTATTTTGTTTTGTTTACTTATTTGTTTTGTTTTTTAGATTCCACATATAGTGAGACCATATGGTATTTTTCTGTCTTACTTATTTCACTTAGCATAATGCCCTCAGGATCCATCCATGTTGTCACAAACGGCAAGAGTCCATCCTTTTTTATGGTGGAATAGTATTCCATTGTGTATATATACCACCTCTTCTTCATCCATTCATCCGTTAATTTCTTATGTGGAATGTGGACCATCAAATCAGTCTCTCACCACCCTCTTCAATCAGAAGAGGAAATCCCTACACTCCCCAAGTGGGGAAAGAGATTGGAGAAAGCCCTCTAATCTAGAAAAACAGAATGCTTGGAAGAGAAGGTGGCCCCACAAGCCTGTAACTGTGAGGCTGAGTCATACAGCTGCACTGGGGAAAGGCAGAGCAGAGCAGACACAGCTAGCTTTCATAGGGTGGAGGCCCAAGGCAAGTCCAACAGAGTCTGTTGAGTGGAATCTTAGAAGATATTGTAAGATAAGAAGACATTCATTGACCAGGCAGATGAGGCAGGAAAGATTATTCTAGAAAAAGTGCAGGATGAGAAGAGGTTCATTAGTCAAGTGGTGTCTAGGCTATAGCCAATATTCACAATGGTTCTTACCCAGGAGAGTGGTAGGAAGAGGAGGGGCAGAATGACAGCTGGCAGAGGCCATCTAGAGCCAGAAGCATCAGCAAAGGAGCCTGTACCCCATCCTGTGACGCAGCTGTGTTCACTCTGAGCCATAGAAGCCCAGGGTTTCCTGGGAAGTCCTTTAAGGCCACAGTGCTATGGAGTCCAGAACCCAGCAAGTAGACAGCCATCAGAGCCCTGCCTGCATTCAGCCAGAGTGGCTCCTTTTCATTGGAATTAAAAATAAATCAAGTTTCATAGGAGTGCTCTGAAGATTAAAAAAAGAAAGCAACCAGAAACCACTACTGCATGGGCCAAGGATCCAGAGCTCTGTGTATAGCTACTGATTTTATAGGCACATTTTGTGGTCATAAATAGAGCATCTGCTCCTTGCAGGTAGGAATTGCCTTTACACATTTTGATATGAAGGGCTTGGCGCTGCTCACCATGTATAACTCTTCTCAAAACAGTTTCTTTCCAACATCACGGTGCCCTTCCTGGGATTGCTCAGTGACAATTCTCAGTCTCAACAACTTCTTTTGTCTTTCCTCCTTTTCTTCACTCACACAGACTCCAGTTTCCCCTCTTTTTCCTCACTTAAATATTCCCTTGTCTCAGTCATTTCCCTCTTAGAGAAATATGCCAACATTACTATGTCTCTGCACCAGTAGCTGCTCATGCCCCATCCCGGGGTCTCTAAACAAATGTTTGTGCTGCTCTGACAAGATGAATATCAAAGAGCAACAGCGAAACTAGAGGCAGGCGTTCTGAGAAATCAAGAAAAAGAAAAAACAGCTGGGAATGGAGTGAGAAAGCACATAAAATAAAACCATAATACTGTTGCAAGTGAGATAAAGGTCAATGGATTTCAAAATGTCAAATGACAAAAGGATAATTTCCCTTCCAGGTTTCAGCTAGTACAGTTTAGTTGCTGCCAAGTTTTAAATGTTTCTGACTTCAGGAAAATTTTTAGTCTCATATTAGCAGTTTATTATCAATTTATTCAAGTTTATATTAATATCCTCATAAATGTCAATCAGCACCTTAAGTGATGTGAAAAATTTTGGTAGATAGATTATATCTTGGGTATAATGATTGTGCATTGACTCAAATATATAGATATTCAAAGTTCTAGCGAGAGGCAGTGTGGAGGTGGGGTTGCTGGGAGGTGATGGTGGCACGTGGATACTGAAGTCTTCCATAGTCCCTGCTCACTGATTCTTTCTAGATAATGAAAATGTCCAAACCACAAATGATGATAGTACTCTGGATATTTAACAAACTTTTGTTGAGTTTCTGTATGTGGTAGGCATTGTACCAGATACATATACATATATATAGTGAGAGTATATAATGTTTTTTGTTGTTTTTTTTTTTAAATGAGACAAACAGCTTTATTTAATAATCTGTAAAAAGTCATACTCTGGCAGAGTGACACATTCCCTATCTCAGAAGATATATTTATACAGTGCATTCATATGTGTGTACTTACATTTTACAATATTATTGATATTAGAATTTACAATATTATGAATTATATACACTAATGTTTTATATTATATATAATTCCACATGAGATCATGAAGCCTCACATACAAAGGTTTGTGAACATTGATGAAAATATGTGATATATTAAAACAATTTCAGAGCAAGTCCTTCAAATAGCAAAATTTAAATAATCAAGATTTGTGTAATTCAGTCCTTTCTTTCCCTGGAAAGGTAGTTATAGCAATTCAGCTACTCATATAATGCTTCTCACAATTTGAATGTGAAAAACTTTATGGCAAATTGTTAGAATTATAATGGACTTCAACCTAAGCTTCAGAGGAGAAAAAAACTTTTCTTGCTTAGATTGAACTTCCCTCAGGAAAAGAAAAACAGAATCCATAATAATGTTTCAACTCAAGATTAATGGGATTAATAATAACAAAAACAACAACAACAATTATAATATAACCAATTAGCCAATTTGGAACAAAGGAGTATAAAACATGCAGTTTTTAAGTATCCTGGGCGCTGTAGGACGCAGGAAAGGGATGAAGTATAAACAATAACAGAGATACCAACGATTTTACTGTGGATCAGAATTGAATTAAGTATTTTCATATATTAGCCCATTTGATATCTCATAGGGCTCACAGAAGCCCTATGAGATAGTGTGGAAAATTTAAAAATAAATAAAAAAAACAAAACCAAAGACAAAAAGACATGGTGTGGAGTCTATCTGAAAATTCCCCGAGAGCTCTCTCTAAATCGCCCAGAAATGAGTCAGATGGAACCAGAAACACGGCCCTCACACAGGAAGGAGAGGCTGCATCTTCCTACAGGCGCTGCCCAGGTCTCCAAGTACTGAGCACGGGGCCTTTCCCATCACTCTCCTAAACAGCTGGCATCTAAGCTATTATTACATTGTAATTACATACAACACCGAGTGAACTCACAGAACATCGTGTCACCCACTGTTAAGGTTATTCTCATGCTCATCTCATTAAACGGAGAGCAACGGACCGCAGGGTGCCTTCCAAGGAGCACAGCCATGGTGGGTCTAGTAAGCCCCAGCCCCAGCATGCCTCTCTGCAGAAAGCCAGAAGACCTGGGTAACTATGTGCCTCTTCTTGTTGACCCTTCACTTGTAAGTTTCCCTAGAATGACCTGTTCCTTGCCTCTACACTATGCAGCATTATGAGCTTGGCAAAATTATGTAATGCGAAAAATCAACAAGTGTGAGAGCTACGTTACAAATCTTGGTTTTATCTAATTCCAAAGTGATTCTGTTTAGTAAGATTAACATATCCAAAGTTCTTACTAAGTTGTGGGGCTAGAGATTCAACCAGGTTTGTCAATTCACAAGCCAGTGTTTGTTGTCACAGTGCAATCTTTCTCAAAGAGTGAACTCAAGCCCATTTGCACCATAATGACCATGGATGTTTGTTACTACATCAGTTTTAGGGGACCTGACTCACATTTATAGACTCATGACTTCTGGGGATAATGACTCCAAATCTGCAATTCTTAATAGGTACCCCAGGTGATCCCAATGCACTCAAAAGTTTAAGATGCATTGCTTTATAGAAATCATCCTGAACTTGCCACAAGATCCTATGTGTATATGGGGCTCCTAGGGTTGTGCAAGGCAAAGGCCCGACCACCCATCTTCTCTCTGAGCTGAGCAGGTCATGGAGAAGAGAGCTGATCTGTCAGAGAGACCTTTGTGAATGCTGACATCCTGGCATCAGTAGTGGAAAAAAGAAAAGAGGAAGGGTTTATGATATCACAGGAGCTTTTTAGATCGTATGGGAAGATCCACCTGCAACTCTTAAAATAAGTGATTTCTGATACATGAATTAAAGGAACATCTTTGACTTTGATCAAGAAAGGTCCAGGGAAGTGTGTATGACCTCCTAGAAGGTCGACAAAAATACTGTGGACTATTCTGAGCCACATTGAGGCAGGTAGGGAGAAGTTCCAGTAAAAGCTTTAAGGGCAAGAGCCATAGTTTTCTTCTTCCTTCCCTGGGAAAGTAAATAAAGTTGTTAATCTGCTCCTGCAATCCAGGGAGAACCAGTAATGAACTGACAAAAACGTAGCACAGACATGCATTGAGGTGAGACAGGGTAGATGTGCCACAGTCACGATGTGGGCGGAAGCTTTACTAGTCTGAGGGCGGCACTACTGTTCATCTCATATTTTATTCACCTGCTCCTTCCTCTCTAGTCTCACCAGAGAGAACTCGGGCTTCACTTCAAAAGAAGCTCGAGCAGAAGCTTGTGGTTGAGAAATATTTCACCTACTTCATCAATGTTAAGCATGTCAAAACTCAAATCTTCCCACACACTGTTATAAATCACTCTGCCTGAAACAATAGGAAATATGCTATTTGAATGCAACACCAATTGCTATGAATTCCAAACGACCAAGCAAAAGTCAAACGCAAGCCTTGGAGGGAGATAAAATTTCATAGTACTTTTTGAGGACCTATAAATTTTGAAAAAGTAACTGGGGCATACCTAACGTGGTGGAAAACCAAATAAAAGATGATTAGATACTAGAAAAGAGTCAAATAAAAAATATATTCTATTCATTCTGTACAGTGCCTGGCACATAGAAAATGTTTGGTAGTTTTTCTAATGAATCCATGCATAAATTCCAAGATTCCTACAGTTAGGTCCTCAATATAGTTAGCTCCCACCTTTGACATCATAAGAAAATACAAAATCAATGAAGGTCCATTGAGTTATGTCTTTATCATTTGGCTGGCCAGAAGCTCCCACATATACTAGCTAAACATATTCAAGCTTTGGTGATCAGCCAATTTACTTCCATATTATTTTTTTTTTTTAATCCATTGTTTTAAAGAAAGAATATGACATTTTCTCCCTGATGAGTCACTAATTCAGAGTGAGAATGAAAGTGGGAGTGGCTGTGTCTAGGACTGTATTTGGGGTAATGAAATTTCAGTAAATAGATTAGTGAGATTTCTCCTAGGATAGGTATCAAAAGCCATGCAATATTCAGGTCAAGAACAAGATGCACTCTAAATAGGGAGCTTGTAGAAGCTTCAATGGGGTCTCAGCATCAGTAAGGAATTTTGTGTTCCACTATAATTACATTATCAAAGTGAAAGAGGGCTTAGTGAGAAATGGTCATAAAAATGAATTGCTAGAATTATGTATTTAAGAAAGAAGCTATATATAGATTTCTTTGTTTACTGACAGTAGGAAAAATATTGAATTTCTATTTTGCAACTTTTAAAGTCTGAATTGCAAACGATCTTTCTCTTAATACCATCTTTGCCAGTGTTTATCAGATCTCCTAAGTGTTTCCTTGACCTGGTCCTTTTATGCCTTTGCTTTTATTTCAACTTCCAATTTATTAACTCGTCCAAAACCAGATTTTATGACTATGTTCTTTGTGGTTCCTTTTCCCTCATTTAATCTTTTTTCAGAGATGGCAAGTGATATTCATATGCCAGAAACCAATGGATCGTTGGTTAACATGTACATACATATACGCACACAGCTATTTTCTAAACCATGCTAATATTGTCATCTTTGGTGATAAACAAACAAATAAATAAATAGGCTTATTTTTCTTTTTTTTTTGTGAGGAAGATCAGCCCTGAGCTAACATCTATGCTAATCCTCCTCTTTTTGCTGAGGAAGGCCGGCTCTGAGCTAACATCTATTGCCAATCCTCCTCCTTTTTTTTCCCCAAAGCCCCAGTAGATAGTTGTATGTCATAGCTGCACATCCTTCTAGTTGCTGTATGTGGGACAAGGCCTCAGCATGGCCGGAGAAGCGGTGCGTCGGTGCGCACCCGGGATCCGAACCCGAGCTGCCAGTAGTGGAGCGCGCGCACTTAACCACTAAGCCACGGGGCCGGCCCTAGACTCACATTTTTAAAGATAATTTAGTAATATCTATGGAGGAAAATTCTATCTTGGTTTTGTATATAACCTGGCTCCAGAAATTCTGGCCTTTCCCTTCTTTTCCTATTTACATTAAGAATGTGTTTCCTTATATTTTTTCTGAAACAATAAGTAGTAAAGTTCTCCCAATTCTCCCCCCAAAACCATAAACTGTTACTTGGTTAATATTTGTCTACATAAAATACGTATACGTAATGTATGTAAAATAGCACAGCCCTAAAGTGGTTGTCGAGTGCATCCAAACCTTATCATGGCCCTCAACATTACCATCCTTCCTCCTGGCCAGTATCATCTGGCCATTGTGGGCCCCTTTCTGGTCCTTAAACATAAGAAGCTTTTCTCTGCTCTGGGTCCCTGACTTGAATGTTCTTCCCTCGGATCACCGCTTGGCTAGCTTATTCCCAAACTTGAGGTTTCAACTCAATAGCTCCCTCCTCAGAACCCCTCTCTGAATCTCCAGATTCTTTCTTCCACCCCATCTAAAGCAGCCACTCTGACTTTCTATCACTTGAATTTGAATATTTCCTTCACATCAATGTAGTTATCTTATTTATTGTTTTTACTGTTTACTCTCTGATTTCCCCACAAGATGAATGTAGGGACATTGTCAGTGTTGTCCTATAATATATCACCACCTATCCTGACACATAGTAGATGCTCAATGAATGTTAGATGAGTGAATAAATGAATAAAAAAATTGGTTCATTACTCACATTATCATGGGGTAACTTGCTTTTTCCCATGAAAAATGAATCCTGGAAACAGTCCTATGTCAGCACATAAAGAGTTCCCTGATTTCTAGTTGCTGAATTGTAGTCAGAATATGAATGCTTATCATTAAATTAAGCATGTTTCTATTGATGAATATTCAGGTTTTTTTGTTTTATTTCTTACTATCAGACACTGCCCTGAAATATACAGCTTTACGTTTGTATTTGAACATACTTACACAGCTTTTTCTGCAGGATAGCTTTGTAAGTGTGAAATTGCAATATCAAAGGATTTTAAATATTCATAGATACATTCAGATTGCTTTCAATAAATGCTGTCAAGAACTGTGATGTGTCTGAGATTTTACCCTACTAACAAGTCAGCCTACCACAGTTTCATAGATGCTGGCAGAAAACATGAGAGTCCTGAGTCAGAGACAAAGGACTTTGCTGCTCATGTCATAACAGGCAGAATGAGTTTCATGTTTATGTTGGTTCCCCTTGCTCCACCCCTCAAAGCCCACAAGGCAATGCAAGTGAATTCTACACATGCAATGGAACTCTGAGCTTAGAAAACTCCAGTCTTTTAAAGGGCCCACAGCAAACCCACTCAACGTTTGAGCCAGAAGAAGACATTATCTTCATTACCCTGGACAGTAAACAAATTTGTCCTCCTCTCCAGAGGGAGACACTATATTTTCCAAGGCAGTTTGCTCTACAAACATCCTTGAAAAAGTTGTCTGAAACAGAAGCTATCAATGCCTCTGTTCACAAAACTTACAGTAATGCCAGAGGCCCAAAGAGAATTGTCTCTCACAAGGTTGGATCAATTTACACTTTTACTAACAGCAGAATCCAGTATTGGAAGTAAGGATGATTAAAATTAGGTGTAAGAGGGGTTGATCAGCACTTTTGACTGTTTATACAGGCAACTCAAGAGGAAATTTGGGATTTTGAGTGGTGGATTTGGTCAAGGTACTCAATCAATTTGAATACTTCACCAGCAAATGGAGTCCGGAAAATGCATGCAAGAGTTTTATAGCATAGGGGCCAGCCCCGTGGCTTAGTGGTTAAGTGCGCGCGCTCCACTACTGGCGGCCCGCATTCAGATCCCGGGCACGCACCGATGCACCGCTTCTCCGGCCATGCTGAGGCGGCGTCCCACATACAGCAACTAGAAGGATGTGCAACTATGACATACAACTATCTACTGGGGCTTTGGGGGAAAAAAAAAAAGGAGGAGGATTGGCAATAGATGTTAGCTCAGGGCTGATCTTCCTCACAAAAAAATAAACAAATAAATAAAATAGAAAAGAGTTTTATAGCATAGAAATGGCATACCTGATATCTTTCCATATCCCATTGATCAGAATTCAGTCACAGGGCTTCTGCCAACTGCAAGGAAGGCTAGGAAATGTAGGTTAACCAGGTTCCCAGGAGTAACAAGAAACAGAATTTGCTGAACATAAGGCTCCTCAGTGAGTCTATGTGATCAAATCCCTGTATGATTCCCCTCCAAACTCCTTCCTTACTGGGTTTTGCATATCAGGGCAAATCTCTCTTCTCATTTCCACCACCAGCAGATCTCCTCTACAAGGACATTTTTAGTAAGGGGTAAGGATATGTGTACTACTAACAGGGGAACAATAAGATAGAATAAAGAGATTCCTCAGGTAATAAAAGACATATAATGCCTTCATTCAAAAGTGTGAATTTTTTCAGTCAGTCTTAAGGGTTTCCTGTATTGATTGGATATTACTTTTAATACCAAAGAGAAACAGAAGATATTACAAAACAGGGTCATTGTCAACCAGGCATTTCACCTTTAGCCCTTCCTGCTGAAGACTTCTAAAGAAAATAGAAATGGGGCTCCATAGCCCAGTTTTGAACTCCTTTATATTAACAAGTACGTATCTACAGAGATTTTTTTTTAACTGCCTGGTCACCTTTGTGTCTTCTTTGTAAAGAAAGAGTTTTCTCCACCTGATTATTTACCTATTAAGGATCTTTTCTTCCATCATCAGGTTCTAAACTTTTGCCATCTTCCCCAGGAGGTCACAGCAATTTCTTAATTATGTTTAACACTTTAACCATTTTCGAAGTGCTTCTGTAAACATACTGTCTTAGTCAGCTCAAGCTGCTATAACAAAACACCATAAACTGGGTGGTTTAAACAACACACATTTATTTCTCACAGTATGGAGGCTGGAAGTCCAAGATCAGGATGCCAGCATAATCATGTTCCAGTGAGGGCCCTGCCTGGCTGCCTTCCTGCTGTATCCTCACATGGTGAAGAGAAAGAGCTCTGCTGTCTCTTCCTCTTCTTATAAGGACACTAATTCCATAATGGGGGGCTCCACCTTCATGACCTCATCTAAATCTTAATACCTCCAAAGTCCCCATCTCCTAATACCATCACATTGGGGGTTAAGGTTTCAACATATGAATTTAGGGGGGATACAAACATTCAGTTCATAACATGTTAATGCTTTTGTGTAACAGGCTGGTTTCATGAATATGGCATATAAGTTGGTTTCAAAATAACTAATCATGTCTCAAATTGTTTCCAGTATGTTGCTTTAGATGATTCCCTCACTTCTCTCTATATGTCATAGACTTGGGGTTTAGCGAGTAGCAGAGGAGATGCAGGATACTGACCTAAGTGGGGAGCAATTTTCTGTGATAACCAAGTCTGGTCCTCTGGGGGAGTTGGGTTCTCTTGCATAGCACCCATGACCTCCCCCATGTGGTCAAGGGAATGTTACATGGAGTTCTAATACGAGCAAGACCTCAGGTCAAATAATCCAGGATAACTGATCTGAACCCAATTCCGTAGGACCTCTGGGTAGCAGCTGTGTGACTCTGGATAACTTTTATAACTTCTCTTGGTGTCTTTTTTCTTCTTCTATTAAAAAAAAAATGATAAGTTTAAAAAATCCTATGGTCCCTTCAAACTAAGATCCAGTGACACAATAAATATGATCCATATTTTTACTGTTAATAAATATCTTTTATAGAAGCAAAATCACCCATCACCTAGAAAGAGGGAAAATAAATCTTAAAACATATCAGGTAATCCAAGATAATCCTTCTTCAATTTGTAGTTGCTCCAGATACCCTTTTCAAAAGGATTTGCTTTTCACTGGTGCTCTATCCCCAGCCATCACTCTCATCTACCAGCCAAGTATGATCCTGTGAGGAAGAAAAGAGTAGAGAGACTCACCCCAAGCATCCCACAGAGCTCTTCCCTCCATGGCTGCTGGAGTTGGGAAGAACTGGGGTTCAGATACCCTCTCAGTTATCACAAACCAAATTTTAATCTCTCTAAATCATTTTTTCCTGATTTATATTTTGGGACTGATAGAATCTAATGAGGAAGTCAACATCAGTGAAATAGTCATACTAATTGTTGCAGAATTATAGCTGTGATAAATGCTCAGAACCCTTATAACATTGAGCCCTGACTTAGATTGGTAAGGTCAGGAAAGCTTTGGAAGTAATTTCAGAGCTGAGATAAGAAGGCAAAGCAGACAATGTGCCAGGCTAAAGGAACATATATTTAAAGGCCGCAGAAGGCGTGAAATGCTCCAAGGGAACAAAAGAAAGTGTAGCAAAGCAAAAAGAAGAAAAATGAAAGATGAAGTGGAGAGATGGGTATGGTTCAAATCAGGCGGGGTGACCATACAATTATCATCCAAACCAAGACACATTTGAGCAGAAATAGGGACAATTTTAATAATTATTCCAGGACACCAGGCATAAATCAGGACTGTCCCTAGCAAACAAGAGAACTGGAGAGAGGGAAGCCTATTCGGAAATTATTGATACAAAATTTTAGAAGAGACGGATATATTACAATCAAATGTCAGAAGGTTTTGGAGGGGAGGGAGGAGTAGGTAAAAGTAAACATCTCCTTCCTCTTTGGCAGGAAACCTGTCTTTCCTTCTAGCAGGGAATAGATGAATCATTTCTATGGTCCAGCTTAATTTACATGTGAGTTTTTTCATTAAATAAACAAAATAGACATTAAGAATTATCATTGGTGTGCCAGTGAAGACTTCCAATCAATATTTCTGCATGTGTCGATTTTACTCTAAGAAATATTTGTCCAGGAAATGTAATTAACAGGCCCCCCTACAGATTTCAGATGCTTATAATAACACTCTAATTTTCAAGAAATTGCAGCTTCCTTTAACATAGGAATCAACAGTCATTCACACCCAGAGTTGATGCTAATTTCAGAGGCAAAGACAGCTTCAAGGTTAATGCATCCAATCTGTTTTGCTCATCTGCTTCTACCTAAATCTTAGCTATAACTTGAGAGTAGAAATGGAAAAGAAAAGAAAATAAGACAAAGAGAGAAGGAAGAGGGGAGGGAGGGAGGGAAGAAGGAAGGAAGGATTCATCCATATACATCAATTTGTTTGCCCTCGTATTTCTGTAAGAAAAGGTAAGCTAGGAACCAAACCAAGTGAACTCAAAGTAAGCTCTTTGTGCTTGGCTTCTAGAAGGAAATCAGATGACTCTCATGGGATTGAGTTGCATAAATTTGGGTTGGCATATTTTCTGGAGTCAGACTCCAAACTGTGAAAAGGAAATTCTAAATAGGCTTGAGAAAAATAACTGAGCATGTTAGTAAGACTGGTGTGTGGAAATAACAACAAGGAATGCACTTATTTCAGAACAATTTTTATGATGACATATTGTGCTTCTGCTACAATCAATCTCTCTTTCCTCTCTCTCTTTCTGTCTCCCCCTACTCCCCACCACCATGCACACTTCTCCTTCTCTTCCACAGTCATCCACAGACAGGGAGGTAAGAATAGAGATATCTGCTTTGAGCCCTTCCATCTGCCCTTTCTGGTCACACCTCTCAGGGCTGTTTGGCTGCCCTTGGCAGGGCCTAGGCATGTCTGAGGCCATTGGGGCAAACTTGAAGTTCAATATGCTCTCTCCCCTGCATCATCAAAGTGGTCATTTCTTTAATAGCCTAATACCATTCACCAAGAAATAAACTAATTGAGAAAATATTTTCTACTAAGGCATGAGTAACTACATTATGTGCTACCCTACCCGATCCACTGTTTACCAGAAGAATGTACATTTTTTAAAAAGCTGTAGGGAAAATAAAGCAAAGGAATACATCTCAAATTTCAAATATGGAATATAGGACACTGTGCAATTGAGTGGAAAATTATATATACATATGTATATTTGTACATATATATCATACAGAGAGGGAGTAGAGATGCCATCAGCTCATATGATATAGAAAATATTAATTCATTGAATGTCTACTGCTCCAAGACCAACCTGCACCAGCTGCCAAGTGAGTGGCCATGAGTAAAACAGAAGTGCTCTTCACCCTACGAAGTTACAGTTTCTCAAAAGTAAGCCCTATTATATAACCAAATAAACAGGTACTTTTTCTTTTTATAAATGAAAAAAGCAGAGTTCTGAAGAATAAAATAAGGGTAATGTAGGGAACTTCCTTTAGACAGAGTGGTAAGGAATGGCTTCTCTGAGACAATAGTAACGTGAGAACTATGAGTAAGACAGAGTCACCAGGCCAAACTTGAAGAAAGTCATCCCACTGTTCATATGTTGGCATGGTTCCTTCTAATCATATATCCATGTGTGAGTGTCTGTGCGTGTGTGTTACAGTTTAGGGCACCTCTTCATATTGTGCTTTTTTTCCCCTCCAATACGCATATCGAGAGCAATTTCTCCTATGGTATTTTTTCATAAATATTTTTAGTGGTTGTTTGGTATTTTCTCTTAGAGCTCTCCTTAATTTGCCAAACCATTTAGGACATCTGTTTCTATTGTTCCACTACTATGAATAACACTTTGCAGAATATCTTAGTAGGTAAATATTTGTATTTCAGATTATTCCCTAGGACAGATTCCTAGAGTTGGAATTACTGGATAAAGAGTATGAACATTCAGTATCTGGTACATAATGCTATTAGTGTAGGTGAGTGATTATTTTATGATACTCTTACCAAAATTGTTATGATTTTTAAATTTTTTTATTTAAAAAAGCTAACATGAAAGTTTGCATTTTGATTTGCATTGGTTTGATGTCTTTAAGTATTGACTAACCCTTGATTCCAACTGAAATACCTTGGTAGCAGATATTTCTTGAGGCACTAGCCTAAGGTAACAGAGAGCAGTTATACACAGTGGCCGTAGCTCACCGCCATGGGCCAGATCCTTCGAACTCCAGCTCTCCCAAGCCTGTTCCACTGGCTTCAAGAGCCAAACAAAGGCTCTCCTCCAGGGAGAGATTCTGGACTTCCCAGATCTCTCTGCCACATCCGGGGAACTCCAGAAAGGTTGATTCTCCACTTGCCTTTGAGAGATATTTCTTGGACTCTGAGATCTTTCAGAGGGAGAAGGGACAGGAGGCAACATGGATGGTCATGAGTGGCGATGTCGCGTGAACCTTCAGCTCTCACAAGTTCATCAGCCCTCACTCTCTCCTCCCACAGGGAAAGCACCTTCCACATTTAGTCCTTGCCTGAAAAGTGCAGTTAGAGTCATTACCAACCAGAAATCCATGGAAGACTTGCCTGTGGCATCCTCTTAGAAGAACATCAGTTCCCTGACCTCCAGACCTACTGAATCAGAATGTTTTAGGATGTGGAATCTTGAAATCTATACTTCAAAATACTCCTCAATTGAGGCTGATGTGTATACCTGCCTGAAAACCACTGATTTAAGAGTGCCCAGTTTACTTCTTAAGGCTTGGGGATTTTCACCCAAGAGTCAGCTCTCTGTCTAGTCTCTAAGCATCAAGTCAGCTCTTGAAACACTATGTAAACAGATCCCCAGAAGACCCAATCCACCATCATTCTATATACCCTTAAACTGACAAAGGTTTGTCAGTTTAGGATCTCAGGAAATCCCCCTTTCTATATACTAACAAAGGAAGGTGAAGAGGTGGCAATCACCCAGGGAAAGCTAGACAGTAGTGTCCAAAAATCTTCTTATCCCAATTATCTGAATAATTAACACAAAGTCAAACTAAGATATTATTTTATTGTCCTGAATTGAAAATGTATATTATCAAAAGTTAATCCAATTCTGGTGTTATAAGAACACAGTCAAACCAACAGAACCCCAAAAGACATGATGGATACCACAAATGTAACTTTATGTGCTTCTGTCAATAACTTTTTCTTTAGCTCAATATCTCCTTCAAAGAAGAAAGTTTACTAGATAGCACATAACATGTTCCCTTTTATAAAATGGTAAAGGTATTTGTGATTGTGCACCCAATTGTATAAAGTTCACAAAATCATTTAGGCGTTATCTTTGATCAGTGCTGGGTATCAGCAGGGAATTTCATATCGATCCTAGGGGTGTCTTTGTTTGTGTCCAGTATTTTAGCCCTAAGCATCTTTGCTGTAGACATCTTTGCTGCAAACATTTTTGCCACATAACTAAGGCTATTTTGTCATAGAGATAAAATAATGAAAATTAAAAGAGGAACATTAAAAAGAATATAATGAAACATGAAAAATGAATAACAAAATTAAAAAGGTTTTATTGCAAACTACGAAATGTTTGAATATATTTAAAATGTGTGTAGATTCATGGCATACTGCACAAATAACTGATTTTATTTTGTAGGTTGTACCTAAGCACTTGTCTTCAAAGTCTTTCATTCACGTCATTATTATACCTTTTTTTTCCTTGCTGATTCGTCTCCTCATTCAGCATCCATCACACTTTTGCTTTTTCACTAAAATTTCTCCCACGGTTAAGAGAGAGATCAGTTTCCAAATACCAGGAAGTGTATTTGTAGCTGAGCTTTGCGTTGCGTTGTGCAAGCCTTCCACGTTGTTGTTTGTTCTTGGCATGTCGTCACATGTCCATTGACAGACACTCTAAAGTTCAATGAGAAATGTGGGTTCACCTCTGTGCCACTGCATAGACCATTATGTGGATCTAAGGTTTAGATAGTATAAAAACGAGAGTACTGTATCAATGGAGAAACCAAAACAAACTGTAAACCTGTTGAAATCAAACTTTCAATTGGTTATTTTATCGTTTATGATAATAATGCTTTACGGCCAATCAGTTGTATGGCGAAAACGTTTGAGGCAAAAATGCTTGTGACAAAGATGCTTACAGTGAAACTACCTAGAATCGTCTTTGTTGCCTTGTTGACACGCCAAGGAACCATTTTTAATCTTGCTGAAAAGTCATCAAATGTTGAAGGGCATTCTTGAGACACCATGTAAGTAGAAAATCAACACTTGAGCCCTAAACAAAAATGAGGCTGGTATTAACAATTGATATATAAGATATTACAAAACATTATTTTGTTTCCAGCTTTCCAGTTAATACCTGTTACCAAATCAGACATATCCCTTTGCTTTATTTTGAGCAGCGTTACTTGTTCAAAAAGAGAACCTCACTGTGGGTATGTGACCTGTGTGGTTGGGCCTTCAGGAGAAAGTCCAGAGGCCTTACTCAGCGCTTAGCCAGCCTTGTCTCTCTGGCCCCACCTTCCACCACTAGCCTTATTTTCCACCTTCCTTCCACACACACTTGGTATCTACCATATGAAACACTCTGAACTTTATTTGGGAACTTGTGTGCTTTTCCTTTCCTTCCTTTGCATCTTTTTCTACCTAGGATTTGAAGCAAGCCAGGGTATATACTAAATCTGCAGGTCTTCCCTAATCTCTCAGCTGTAAGCTGTCCTCTCCTCCATTGAAACTATTACTTATTATACGTGCCCCGATTTACCTGTATCATACACTGTGTCCCATTGTTAAAAAGACTTTCAAAAGATCTAAGGCTTAAATCCATCTTGATTATAAATTCTTCATTTTCACACTGCATCTTTACAGTGCTTCTTAATCTCCTCCAGAATCTGAGCAAATTGAATTCTATGTACATAGTAGGTGTCAATATATGAAAAGATAATAAGAACAATATCAATGATAATGAAATAATAACAATTACCATTTTATTGTGTGTCTATTAAGTGTGACTCTTCTAGGTATGTATGATGCAGATGTCATTTCATTTAGTAACCACAAAATGCTCTTTAAATATTATCTCCACATTCTGCAGGTGAGGAGCATCTGTATAAATAACAGATAGCTTTTACACAGAAGACACTCTCGGCTTAGTGAGGTGCTATGCTATCGAAGCTTTCTGGAGCCAAAGCAGACTGAGAAAGTACAGATGCCCATATCCCCATTTCCCTTCCCTTACTTACCATTCCTCGATGACCCATCCTTTCTTCTCTCTCTCCATGTTTGTAAATTTGTATATTTATGGCCAATTGAAATTGACTATGTGCAAGAGTCTGAGATTAAATAGATGAGGAAGACAACAAAGGTGTGATTAGCTCCCTCAAGGATCCCACACTTAGTTGTATGAGTGTCTTTTTAGACATATAATTATAATAAAATACAGTACAGAAATGCAAATATTTGATATTTGCTCTTCTCTGTTTCATAAGTTTTTTTGTAAGAAGCACATGAGAAAACAAGTGTGAAGCATGAAGAAAGCACTGTATGAATACAAGCTGTTGCTGAAATCCCCTAACGTACATATTTTGGTGACACCTTGGAAATCAACCAGACCTAGGCAAGGAAAAAAGGCTGACACTCCTGTGAAGGGTCTTCCCTAACAGTCTCTTCTCCCAGCATCTGCCCCAGGGAAGACATTCACCCGATCCTTAAGGGAACCTTAAGACATGCTTGCTTTTGCATGGCCTCTGACTCTACTGACTTCCACCCCACACTGCTCAACAAAATCTTACTCATAATATTCAGCTCAGTTCCTTCAAGGACCTTCATTGTTCTTAGCCCCTACTCCACTTTAAGTGTGGCTATTCTGTTCTCTGTCATAACTCAATCACTCTGTATAGTGACTATTTACCCATCTATTTCCCTCACTTGACTGTGATTTCCTCAAGGGAACGGCCTGTGACTTATTCAACATTGAGTGCCCATCACAATGGCCTGGTGATATCAGTCATTTAGGAAATGTTTGTTGAATAGATGGATGAATATTTTAAGCATATCTTTTTATTCTAATGTTTTGGCATCTGGAGCCTATGGACCCTGAGGAGACTGCCCCTCCCAGGGCTAGACAATTCCTAGAGACAGTAAACAACTAATCCGTAAGCACACTTTTCATATGCAAACCAACCTATCCAGAGCCCACATCCCAATCACCTCCTTTACTGAGTTCTCACACTCTGGGCCACTATCCACTTGTTTGCCCTTATCACCCCAAGACCAGGTACCAGACAACCAGAGAAAGCCCCTACACTGCAGAGGCTGCTGAAGTTATTCAAACTAGCCCACTCTAAGCCTGCTTACCCTACCTCACCTATTCCTTCCTGCAGGAACCACAATAAAGCCTCCTGCCCATGTTTTTCGCTCACTCTTTCTGCCTCCTGACTGACCCTGGTGCTTTCCTCTGTGGCCGTGTGGTGTGAGGTGACCCCTCCTCTTGGGGACTATGAGTAACAAACTATCTTTTCAATGACAATCATCTCTTTATCTGTTGGCCTCACCACACCTAAGTCATAAGAAAAAAACCCTACATTTTAATAAAACCTACATAATAAAAGCATGAATCCGTGAATGAATGAATGCTGAGGACTTACTGGGCCTATCAAATATACCTGAACTCAAGTAGTTATCTCTTCGTGGCTCAAATCAGTTCCGCAACATTTTCTTGAACAACACACTGTGCTTGACACAAGAAGTCAAGAGATGAATTAAACCCGATTCTTGCCCTTAAGTGGCTGATAGTCCAGGGGAGGAGGTCACACACCAGAGTGAGGATGCTGATACAGGCCAGTGTTGGTTTGTAAATTGTCCCCCATATAGAGAGGGCAAAGTAAGACTGAAGAAAGAAGCAGACCACTCCAGATTGGTAAGCGGCAGGTTTAATAAGCAAGGGAACTTATGAGGCTTGTCTTGGGTAGCCACAAGATGAGTAGATCTCCACACCCTCCTACCAAAATCTTAAAGGTTATATAAAGGCCTTAACTGGGTTCAGTCATGTATACAGTCCAGATGGTCTCAATTAACACCTTACTCTATTCAAGGCTATGTCCTTGTAACAGCTCCACTGTGGAAACAGTAGGCAGAGCATACATTTCAAGGACAGGATAGTGGGGGAGGAGCCTCTGATTGCCCAGGTCCAGCTAGCAGGTCAGCCAGTGGTCACATCCTCTTGATTACCTCCTCCAACAGCCAACCCCCTGGACTCAAAATTGTCCACTGAAGCAAAATGTCTTTGAGCAGCCATAGAGGTAAAATGTGACAGTAGCCAAGCCTGCATGTGAGATAAGGGCTGAAAGGCAAGAGGAGAGGAACAGAAACAAGAAAAAAGGCAGACTCTTCAGTCAAGAGCTAATATCTGGGCTCATTCTATAAATCTTTCTACCTTTGTTATACTCCTGGTTTGTGTGCTGGGAAAAAATTAAAATCTTCACCAAATATTGAATTCAGTGAAGTTTTCTCTCTTTCTTCCAGTAGAATTGCATTTCATTCATTCCTTCATTAATTTATTCGTTTAGTTAATTTCAACAGAGCATGTACTATGCGCAAGGTTTGATGTTAAGCTATAAAGCATGATTTCACTCTTCCTGGGGAGATAACATGGAAGAAAGTGAAATTTGATAAAGAGACATGTTCAAGAACTAGAGGGGGAGAGACGAAAGAACAAATCAACACTGACAAAGACAAGGAAGTTTTCTAAGAGGAGATCATGCCTAAGAAGTTCCTTGAAGGATAGTAAAAGTTTGCTGGGTAAAGTTTGCACGAAAAGGCTTTGTGGAGAGAAATTTGCATACTCAGGTGCTGCAGATATGCTGCCCACTAGTAGGATTCAGTGAAACACTCGTATCCTGGCATTTTCATCATTTCTACTCGTAAGACAGGGTGCTTTCTCTATCTTTGTTTGGATAAGTACTATTAAAAGTGTTGTAGGGCAAACATTCATATTTATGCTGTATTTAACTTTTCATTAATAATAAATTCAGGTGAAATAGCATTGCTATTAATATTAATCAATGCTCCAATTGAAAGCACAGATGTCAGGGATTTTTTTAAATAGGTTCAGTTATATTTAATAGTGCTGTTGATGAGAGAAAACCTAATGAAAACCAACAGATGGTCTATTTAATATCGTTCTCGGCTTTGAAACATGTGCCAAATGTGATACACACAAGGACTTGACAGGGCTGTTACTGGAAGCCTTTAATTACAACTATTTGCACTCCTGGGCCTGGTGAAATTGCTAAAATAATACTGCAATTCTAACACTGGCCAAAACAGAATTTAAATAATACCTATTTTGTGATGTTGTTTGTGGTGGTGTATTTCTAAATGACCTCTATAGACAATTTTCCTGACAAGTTTTGGGAGAATTTTTTGTCTTGTTTTGTTTTTGTCAAGGAACTGAAACCAGCTGCCAAGATGAGCTCAGATGGTCCCCCTTCCACATATCGACATATTTAGTCTGGAATTTGAACACCATCTTCAAGGTCAAGAAGAGGTATGGATCCCTTTATTATTAGGGTTAACTCAATTACAGAGACAGCTCAACTGAGGCAAACTGCCAAGGCAATGACTAAGTAATTAATAATAATAGTGACACTAGCAACTACCTCTGTCATGAGCTTTGCTAGGCACTCAGCAAATATTACCACCACCTCTCACAACAACCAGAAAAGTGGAGATGAGGACACTGAAGCCTAGAAGGGTTTATTATCAGGCTCAATGTCACACAGCTTATAAGTGGTAACCCAAGCAGGTTAATTACCCAGTGTAAGAACAAGATAGACTAGTCAATTAAGGCAGAATAGCACGTCACATGAAGAAGAAGAAGGAGGAGAAGGAGAAAGGAGGAAAAGAAGAAGAAACAGAAGAGGAGAAGAGATGGAGGGGAAAAGAGAGGAGGAGGAAGAGGAAGATGATGAAGAAGAAAAAGAAGAAGTTCAACCAGAATGTACACAAAAGGAGAAAAACCACTATTTAAATTGCTTTAGAAAGAAGACAGCAGGAAATACTCAGGTATCTGATCCCTTCATCTGCCCTCCTCATTGAGCTTTCTCCACTCCACGGCTGCCTGCTAGAGTCTGGAGAATGGAGTGCTGGTCTATGGCGTCTCATTCGGGAAGGATGGCAATGAGAGAGCCTAGAACACTACAGATATGTGAATGGCTTAAAAAATGGTTTGCCTTTCAGGTGAAGATGCTTCAGCTGCCCAGAATGTCAGATGGCTACCCACTGGTTCACGAGGAGCCCCTTAGAATAGAGACACTAAAGCAGATGACACCAACAGTACTGAGATGATGATATTATTGGGCTCAGAGCACATGGGATCAAAGAGGCCTCTCTCTATGAGACTCATGAGAAATAATGCAGGCTGCAAATCGGACAGTCTCTAAAGCTCTCTAGAAAATAGTCCTCCCTCCTCTGGCCTGCTCTGATGGGCTCCTCGTCTGATATGAGCAACAAATCAATATTAACTGGGAGGATAGAGAATAGTCCTTTTTTTGTTAAGTATATAGAGTATTTATAAAGAAAAATATGTGTTATTTTCTGCGCAGAATAAAAGAGTGGTAAATGCCAGAAAGAAATGATAAAGGCTGCATTCCTTACACATAATAAACCAAGAAATCCTCAACAAAAATATAATCAAAAGAAATGTACCACTTGGAAATTTAAAAATATCCTTCTAAAAAACCCAGGCTCAAAGAAGAAATTTAAGGTGGAATTATAGATTTGTTCATTCATGTATCCATGCTCAAAAAAAGTGCACCAGAACCTGGGCAAGGCAGGAATGAAAATTTGTAAAGAAGAGATTGTTTTATATCCCAACATATGGGATAAATAGTACTCAGAGGACAATTTGTAACCCTAAAAATATTTAATATTAGTAGGATTGCTATTAATAAAGAGGAGGAGAGGAGGAAAACCTGGAAAAAAATAAAGAATAAAATACAGAAAGTTTTATAGCTGAGTTCTATCTAACTTTCTAAACATCATCATCATCATCACCACCATTACCATCAACATTTTCTTTTAATTAGTTTAACTCTCCCAGGATATAGACAAAGATATCAAAACTTGACAAAGTTTCGTGATAGCACAGAAAACTATAGCAAATGTCTCTTATAAAGATAGATGTAAAAATTCCTAATAAATTATAATCACAGAAAATATAGCACCATATTTTAAAATGTCACATTTGACTAAGAAAAGTATATTCCATGACTACTCATTCAGCATTAAGCAAATCTGTCAATATAACTTATTATATCAACAAATTAATGTGCTAAAATATTTCATAAAATTCAGAAGCCATTCATAATGAAAACTTTTAACAAAATAGAAATAGAAATTCTTCAAACATGGTGAAGTCTAATTAACAATATCCAACAAGAAACATAGTAATAATGGTGAAAAATGAAAGACACCATGATTAAAAAGAGAAACAGTAGCTATTGCAACAGTCACTAAATAAAAATATCTTTATGTAGTGGTTTGCCTAGAAAACACAAAAGACTTCTAAAAATGTATTTGAAATAATAAAACAATTTGTCAGGTAGCTGAATACAAATTCAATAGATAGATTTTAATGTTAACAACTCCATGTTAGAAATAAGTATGCAAGGAGGAAAATCACATTAACAAAAGTTGTAAAAACCACAAAATATAGATTAAATTTAACTGAAAATTATGGGGCCTATATGAAGAGAGCTATAAACTTTTATAAAAGGACATAAACTAAAACATAAGTAAATAGAAAGACGTAGTATGTTCCTGGGTTAGAAGAATTTTAAAATCATAAAAATGCCAATTCTATCCAAACCAATATGTCATCTTATTATAACACCAATCAGGACCCCAGTTTTTTTAACTGGAAAATTTTCTTGAAGTTTATATGGAAAAATAAATATACGAGAACATCCTAGAAAAATTTGAAAGCTAATAGTGACAGATAATTTGCCTGTTAAGGTCTTAAATCTACACAAAGGCATTATAATCGTGGTTTTGACGCAGGATTAGATGTGTCAGAAACAAAACAAATGGTATTGATACAAAAGAAAATATGTAATTGGAAATTAATATATGGTAAATGTGATATTTTAATTAATAAGGAAATTGGGATTTTTTAAAATAATGACATTGAAATAATTGCCTATCCATCAGCTAGAACAAACTTTTTTTTTTGATAAATACTCAGATAGTAAATATTTTCAGCTTTGCAGTCCATACAGTCTGTTTCACAAGTACCCTGCCATTGTAGGGAGAAAAGAGCCGTGGACAATATATAAATAAATGGACCTGGCTGTGCTCCAATAAAACTTTATTTAGAAAAGTGGGCAGTGGGCCAGATTTGGGTTTTGGGCCCCAGTGTGCCAACCCCTCAACTAGAAGAAATTTAAGTTAATTTCCTATCTCACAAAAATAAAGATAGCTTGAAAATCTAATGTAAAATATGAAAACAAAAACATTAATCCTAACATTATTAAAAAGAGAAAAGTTCTATCATCTCAGAGTGAAGAGGTCTTCTTGAATAGGATAGGAAACCCAGACAATAGAAAGGAAATGACTTACGTATTTGTTGCATTTTAGATAAAAGCCGCCTATAAGGAAACATAAACAAAGTCAAAAGACAAACTACAGCCTAAGAGAAGATATTTGCAAGAGTATATGGCAGGAAAAGGATAAATATATCTAATATATAAAAGTTCTTGGAAATTGATAAGTAAAATAAAAATGACCCAAGTGATATATCTGTAAAGGATATAAGCAGATAATTCTCAAAAGAAGAAATTCAAAATATCCATAAACTGAAGAAAGTGTGCTCTTCGTAAGTGAGGTCAGGTCACTCCTCTGCTCAAAACCTGGCAATGGCCCCCAATTCATTCAGAGTGGAAAGGGCTTCACGATGCCTGCTGGGCCCTCTTACCTCTTGAACTTTTCCCCTATTAATCTCTGTCTTGCTCCGTCCCCTCTAGCCACAGTGCCTTCTTTACTGTTCCATAGAAACACAGGCACCCTCCTAAATAGGGTTTTTGCGTCATCCTCTACCTTGAATGATTCTCTTCAAGGTTTCTGTATTCTCTCACTTCCTTCACACGGCTCCAACATCTTCTTCTCGAGAGGGCCCCTCTGACCACTTTTTGTAAAATTGCATACCTCCCCCAACACACACACACACACACACACACACACACTTACACACTCCTATTCCCCCTTACCTCATTCTACTTTTTCTTATTTTTCCACAATTTTAACTTACTATATAATTTATGTTTGTTCATTTATTTTCTAAATCATCTGTCTTCTCTCCAAGAATATAAGCTCTATAAAAGTGGGAATGCTTGTCCATTTGACCACTGATGTATTCAAATTACCTAGATCGGAGTCTGGCACATACAACCTTATATTAGCAAATGTTTAACAAGCGGCAGAGGACTGAATAGTATTTGTTGATTATAAGCTTTAAAGTCTCCCAGCTTGGCAGATTTCAAGCAATCGAATTAACAGTGCCCCTTAACACGGAGCTGGAGAGAGTTCCGCCCCAACAGCTGTCATGAGCCCATACGCCCCTGCTCCAGCACACTATGGGCACACAGTAGGTCCTCAGTAAAGATCTGTTCAATGAACAAACACTAAACCTCACTAGTAAGTGTGGAAATGTAAATTAAAACAACAAAAATTTTCACAAATCAAACTGGTAAAAAGTGTTAGAGACTTATAACTTCAGAACCAATGACTGGGCAATCTCACTTTTAGGAATTCTAGAGAGATATGAATATCAGCACCCAAAGCAGCTATGTATCGAAATATGTTTATTGCAGCACTGTTTGTAATGGCAAAAAACTGAAAATACTCTAAATAGCCCATGAATAGAGAAATTGTGAATAGATTATGGTGCATCACATTATTAAATTGTCTGTAGCCATTAAAATGAGTTGTATCTTTAAATATTAACCCAGAAAGCTGTCCCTGATATGTTTTAAGTGAAAAAGTTGCAGAGCAATAAGACCTAATTTTGCTGAAAAATATTAAGAAAATAATTTTAAATGTTTGTTTTATTTGCAACATCACAAAAATTATCTAAAACATTTAATTTAGAATTCGATTTGAAACATATATGTATAAATTTTCATATTCTTTTCCTTCTATGCACTAACAAAATTAGAAAGCCTTTTATAATAGTCTTCTACAATACTCCTAATTGAACAGTTTCATACCTATTGAGAATTTTAACTGTAAAATCTCTTCTTTAGCAAAAGATCTTGTTAAATTACCTTCAAATTATGCTTTAAGCATCCTGTTTCTTACCACGTTTTTCTTAGCTTCCTTTTCACTATTTCACTTTTAGGATTAGGCTTACAATACCAAAAAGCTACCAACGAAATGGACCTTGGCTTGAGACAAACTTAGTGCCAATTTCCCATTATTGCCCAAATGTATAATTCAAAACAATATTTTCAAATGGAACTGGAAAGAGGAGATAGATGTAAATATAGATATATAGATATAGTAATTAATAATAATACAGCCATCATTTTTGAGACTCCAAACCTGTGAGAAAACAAGTTGATGCAAAGGCCAAAACTTGTTTGGTGAGTTTGAGAATCAGAAGATTAATGTGCCTGTAATATAGTGGGTGAGGATTAAGTGATACAAGAAAAAGGGAGGGGGCCTGCCTCGTGGTGTAGTGGTTAAGTCCAGAGGGCTGCACTTTGGCAGCCCAGGCTCAAGGGTTTGGATCCAGGCCGCAGACCTAAACCACTCGTCAGCCATGCTGTGGTGGCGACCCACATACAAAATAGAGGAAGACTGGCACAGATGTTAGCTCAGGGCAAATCTTCCTCACCAAAAAAAAAAAAAAAAGAAAACGGAGAACTGAAATATATAGGCCACATTAGGGAGAATGGATTCTATTCCAAGGGCAATGGAAAGCCACAGATAGGATTTATGTAAAGGAGTAAAATGCCATGACTCATGCCTTTAAAAGATCATTTTGGTTGCTGTGTGGAGAATCAGTTTCAGGGGAGCAAAATGGAGACAGAGCGCCCCATTAGGAATCAGCAGCAGTAGTGCACCAGGAGTCGATGATGGTTTGCATCAGGGTGGAGGTGGACATAGACAGTAAATAGATGTCAGATACACCATAGGGTACTTAACAGTTATTTAGTGATGGATTCAATGTGGTGGTAAGAAAAATAGAGGAATCAAGGATGACTCCTGCATTTTATCATGCCATTCCCAATGCCTTTGGGTACACTGATGTTTAGAAGGCTGGCAGAGAAAAAGAATCCAGCAGCAGAGACTGAGAAGGTAATCCTACCTTCAATAAGCTATGAATAGAGAAAATCCAAAGCATATAAAGAAAACTAGAAGAGGTTAGGAACACAAAAGACAAGAGAACAGTGTTTCGAGAAGGGAACGATAGATTACATAAAATGCTGCTCAGAGGTCTTGGAAGATAAGGGCAAAAAATGGCCGTTGGATTTGGCCAGAAGGAAATTAAGAGTACCCTTGACCCAGCAGTTATAGTAGAGTAGTGAGGATATAGCCAAGTGAAATAGAGAAGAGAGGATGTAAGTGAGGAAAGGAAGCAGTGAGTGTATTAACTCCTTTGGAAAGATTTGTTGAAAAAGAAAAGAGAAATGAAGCAATAGATAAAGGGATATGTTGGATCACTGAGGAGTTCATTCACAATTAGATCCTACTGGTACTTATTTTTACATTAACGGTAATGACCAGTAGAGAAGAAATGAATAATGCAGGAAAGAGAAGGAAATCTGTGGGAGCAGAGGCCTTGAGCGTGGAAGAAGAACTGAGCTCGGCTACAGGTGGAGGTGTTGGCCCTCCTGGTCCAAGTCACAATAGATGAGAACCCAAAGTGTGAGAACAGAAGCCAGTACTGTGGGAGATGGAGTGGAGGAGAGACCAGCTCAATCCCAATTGTACTGGGAATTCCAATACAACTCCCACTTGGAATTTTTTTTTCCCATTGAAGTCTCAAGTTGAGATTAGAAATGGGACAGCAAAGGGAAGTGTTGAGAAATCATTTTGGAAAGAGGAAGATCAAATTCTTGTACCCACCTGAGAAAATGTACCTATCTGAGATGGAAGCAATTTGACAGTTGTGATCATTAACGGAAGCCTGATTACCCAGCTCCTGTGCCTGGTTTTCTGCAGGCGTGTTTGGTGCTCCAGGCACTGCGTAGAGGAGGTCTTATTATCTCTGTTTTACAGGTGAGGGATCCAAGTCTCACAGACGTGAGTAACTTATCAAGTCCATCCAGTTCCTATGTGACGAAACCAGGATTAAATGCAAGTATGCTAACTTCAAAACTCTTTTGATAAAAATAATAATAGTAGTATCTACTACCTGTCTTCTACCAAAGTACTTAGGAAAGTATAGGGATGGTAAAGGAGAGTGTTTTTAAGGGTAATTCCAAGGTCATAAGAAACATGCTTCTGCAGAAATGAGGGGGAAAGATATGAAAGCAACCACGGATACCTTCAGAAAGCAATTATCCCATTATATATTGATGACTCTGAAATCCTGGTTCAAAGTTTAATATTTAATAGACTTTCTTATCTTAATTGCTTAGTAGAAACTACATGATAATCTACAAAATGTCCTGAAAGAAAGACATATGATATAATAAGATGGCAATATTCAAAATAAATTCCTATGCACCAATCAATTAATAAAACCAGCAATGATCATGGCCTAGGGTAACAAAAGTAGTCAGAGCCTAGCAGCAAAACAGCATTAAAGAAAACAAATGTCCAGTGGGAATTGTCTTTATAAGTTTATTACCTTATAAATCAACTCAAGCAAATCAAATATGGCAATTAACACGTATAAAGTCTAGATGTAGTTCTTGGAAAAGGAATGCAAGAAAATAGCAGACTTTTTTCTACTTGAACCACATGAAGGAAAACAGAAATAGTGGATTGTGTTCGGCCAATTAATGCCAAAGAAATCTAATTGCTTTCTGGATAAGATTGCAGGACAAGGGCAAAGAATGTGCATGCTTGCCTGTGATTGTGCATGTGTGTACATATATATTACACATAGCTGCGTATAATCATATATGCATATATGTTTGAAATGTGTGATTTAGAATTAATGAAAGCTCACAAAAGATTTTATTAAAATCAGTTTGGTGGGCACACAGACTAATTTAAACATGTTTAAAAGACCACTAACATGGGGGACTGTAACTCAGGGAAAACCACAGAGACAGTTTGATCAATATGATATGGGGTTTTCACTAATAACCTAGAGAAGTGTGGACAAACTCTATTTTTAACTTGTAATATGAAATACGGGTTTTTTTAGGAGTAGAAATTTAACACTCAAGAATTCAAATAAGTTAAAAAAAAGCAGACAAGCAATATCCAAAAAAGACAAACTTAGAAAAATAATAGATGGATAAATGCACAAACTTATAAATGTTCTAAGTCAATCATCTTGATGATTCGGTCTACATGTTATATAAATAATCTTAGATTAATGTGTCTACACCATTTAAACTTACAGCAATAATAATAATAACAGCACTGTTTATCGTTTCTATATTGTTACAGATGCTATCTGGCTCTTTATAACATCCTAACTCATGTAATAAAAACATCTGTATTATCCCCCTTTTATAGGTAAGGAAACAGAGGCTAAGAGAACTTGAGGTGAGATGAGATTAAAGTCTCCTCCAAGTCTTTTTTTTTTTTTTTTTTGGCAGGGGAGGATTCACCCTTCGCTAGCATCTGTTGCCAATCTTCCTCCTTTTTTCTCCCCACCAAAGCCCCAGGACACAGTTGTGTGTAGTTGTAAGTTCTTCTTGTTCTATATGAGCTGCTGCCACAGCATGGCTACTGACAGATAAGTGGAGTGGTTCCATGCTCAGGAACCGGGCCCGGGCTGCCAAAACAGATTGAGCCCAACTTAAACAGCTAGGCCATCAGGGCTGGCTCTCCCCAAACTCTTGATTATCTCCACCATCCCTCTCTGGCACCCTTGAGTCTGTCATGCCAAAGGCAGATGGCAAGGAAGCTGATTCACTCATCCCTGGGCATCCCTGACATTGCCCCAGAGTCCTGGGCCTGGGCTACTGCCTTCTCCTTGCCAGTCCTATCATCACCAACATGAAGCTGCCGTGCTTTCCATCCTTCTTTGTAGAGTTTAGGACTGGTCAAGAGAAGAGTCAAAGTCTCTAAAACAGAGCCCCAGCCAGCTTTGCACCTCCACCTTCCCTGCCCTGCACTCCAGGCACAGCTCACTTACCGAAGATCTGACCCCCACACTCGCTCCTACCCAGCTTCCTTGTGTCCTAGAGGTTCCATTTTAATCTACATTATATCTGTGTGTGTATAGTGTGTATGTGCACATGTGTATACTTTTGTGCTTGTGTGTGCATGTGCGTACTTGTGTGTGCATATGCATGTGTGTACTTGTATGTATGTATGTTTACTCGTGTTCATACATGTGTGTTATGTGTTTGTGTAGACATGTGTGTGTGTGTGCACATGTGCACCGGAAGATGGGGGTGGGGGCATGAGAGACAGTGTCGATCAGTTGGAAAGGCCCTGGGTTTTTACATTTAGAAGGGCCCAGGTTTGAATCTCAGCTCTATGACTTACTACTAACCTCCTGGACTGCCTCTGGATCTTTACTCAAGTGGTTCTCAACCAGGGACAATTTTTGCTTAAGGGGACATTGGGCAACGAATGTCTGGAGACCACTCTGGTTGTCACAACTGGGAGGAGTACTACTGACATTCAGTGGGTAGAGGCCAGCAATGCTGTTGTACTTTCTACAATACTCAGAAGAACAACAACAGAGGAATATCTCCCAAGATGTCAAGAGTGCCAAGGTTGGGAAACCCTACTTTACTCTCTTTGACCCTGAAAACTTGAAGGCATTCTGTAAGGGTCTTTGCTGTCACCCCACTCTCTGGTGGCCACTCCTTGTAGTTGCAGGGCTTCAGCTGCCTCCTACCAGATTAAGTTTCATAAAGCATAGCTTTGGCCAAATCATTTCCATTCTGAGAAACTTGTGTGAAATCTGAACACTTCAGCCTGATATTAAAGGTCTTCACAGTTTTTCTGCAGTGGACTTTTCCCATCTTATTTCCTATTACTTCTCTTCCTACATGCTATGCCCAGAACATTGAAAAACCTCACTGTTCCCCTTATACAATCCCTGCTTTCCAACCTCTATGATTTTGCTCCTACTGGCCTCCCACAGAAAATCTTCTTCTTCCTTTTCATTAAATGTCAAAATCATCACCTTCTTCAAAGTCCAATACAAGTGTTACCCCTCTGCACATCCTACCTGATCCCTCACTTAGAAGCAATGCTTCCGTCACCAGCACCCCTGCCACACTTCACATGAGCCTTTGTTTTCTCCCTTGTCTTAGAGTTGTCCTGTGCATGCCCCACTAGACTTATGGCTCTTGATTGAAAGATCCAAGAATGCTCTCATTTTCTACATGGTAGGTAGTGACAAATTATTGTTGAACAAGGGATTGAAGAAGTTAATTAATGTAAAATAATTTTTAGAATCAAACAAAAGGAGTATCAATATATTTTTAATTTCCAAGCACAAAGAAAGTGCTTAATATTCACTGAATGTATGTGCAAATTAATTAATCAATTGAATGAATCTACTATTTGCTAAGAACATCCACTACACTCCACTTGGTAATTTGGTTAAGTCACAATGTATATCAACTTCACTTCAGTTAATTCCATATTAATTCCTTGAGTTTATGTGTGTAAAAAGAGCTGGTTGACTATGTGTTGGGAAAGGCCACATGCTGACACCTGCTCGTGTCATGCATACAGACTACCCTTAGAAAGCATCCGGGACACGTTCTCTACACTGTTAAATTTCTTTGAATTTACAGATAAACCTGGCCTATGTAATTCATATAGGATTCAGTAGGAAAGCCTCTATCACCTCTGAAAGGGGTGGACGTCCATTTGCACTCCAGTCCATTTCACTTGAGTGATGGCTTTAATTCAGGGACAGAGCAAGTATGGCCTTGCTTTATAGCTGCTGTGGGTGAATGTTTAGGACCCTGAGAAGAGAACACTGTCTGTTCACCTCCCCAGCCTGTAATTCCCTATCCTAAGCTTTCAGTGGAATGCCTTCTGAGAATAGTACTGAAATTCCTAGTGGTAATAAAATTCATCCTAACAGGTCATTTCAACCAAGGAGGCTCAAATCTGGAGAGATATGCTGAATGAGTTAGAGTTGGCTGGCCCCTTGACCCCTTCCTACCTTTTAGGGTGCACTGCACATGCTTTAGTCAGGCACACCTTCATCCTGTGCTCTACTGTTCAAACTTCAACGCTCTTTTCTCTCAATGACTCAAAATGATCCATATCATCACACTGCTAAAACTCAAAATCTCACCAACCCACAATTTCATCTAAGCTTGGGAGAATAACAGAAGGATGGGAAGCCATCCCACTAAGGTATGAATGACTGATAGTCTTGAAATCCACCTCAGATGTTGCTTTGTTTAAAGACAACTCTATAAAAATTTGCTTTTATTTTAATTTCAATAAGAAATTCAGCTGGCCCTACAAAGATATTTTGGAAAGAACACCATCAAACTCTGGTGCTAGAAACTACTACACTAATTTTGTGTACCTTAAAATGATTTGTTTAATCAATATATTAATAGACCTCCCCTCCCATGTTTTCTTCCCATTCCTGCCGAAGTGAACATCTTAAATGCAGATCTCTATATGTTATCTCACTATTTTAAATCCATGAATAACTCATTATTGCCTGTGTGATAAAAGTTCAAGCTTTTCAGCATAGAGTGGCAGCTTCTTCCCGATGTTGCCCCCATTTCTGCGCCCCCTAAATCTGTTCTGCTGTCTAGCTTCTATATACTAACCAAATTCTCACCTCTATGACTTTGCAGAAGTTGTGAACTCTGCCCACCGTGTGTCCCACCCAGCCCCTTCTGAAACAACCACTCTCACTTGTCGGTAAGTCTCAGCCTACGCATCACTCCTCCTGTGCCAGAACTGATAGTCACCGCTGATGTCCCTCCTCTGGGCTCTGCCCTTCTTCTTTCAAATCTCCCATCCCACCTGGGTTCTTCGAGTTCCAGTTGAGTATTACAATATCTCTCCATGTCTGCCTTGCACAAGTGTTTGTTGCATGAATAAATATTTGTTTAGTAAGTGAATGAATGTATCAACCAATCAGTTAATAAACAAGAGTTTTTAAAAATGAATGAACCAGCTCAAACTGGTATTAGACTCAATTTTTAAAATCAGAAACTTAGGAAGAAAAAAATGCAAATAGCATATCATATATCTAAAAAGAACCTAAAGTAAGCCAGAACTATATATGGTTCATGTTCCTGGTTTGTATATAAACAAAACATGTTTCCTATAGGATGTAGCCTAGTAGTTAATGCCCAAGGATTTGGAAATACCTGGTTCAAGTCCCAAATCTGAATTTACATAAGTTGCTTAAGACAATGAAGTATGTACTTTACATATTTTAAAGAAGCTTAGACCTGTTATTGAGGGTGAGTTTGGGGTATAGGTTATGTGGGAGGTGAGAGAGAGGAAAGGGTTTGGGGAAGTAGAGACAGAAAAGCTAATTCCAGAGAAAAACACTGCTACAGAATGAGTATGCCATGATTACAGGCAGCTGAAACTCCCAGATGCTCTTGTAAAATCATTAAATTCTAATTAATATTGGAATAGCTTTGCCATGGTGTGATACACCCCAAGGTGTTTCTTCTCAGACCAGAAGTGCCCAGTCGTCCCCTCCTGCTGGCCTCACAGATGCTTGTCAACTATGTCTTGGTTTGTGTTTGAGATGTGAAATCACAGAGCTTCCTAGCCATATACAACAAGTGTTAAAAACTCATTACCTGAACCCTGCCTGAGAAATAAACAAAGTGGCTCAATTCTTCGATGCTCTGGCATTCAGGGGTGGGCTAATGATTCTCCACTCTCCTTGGGAAGAGAAATGTTGTGATGAAGGGTTGTGTTGACAGCTGGACACAGGCTACCTGTTTTTCTGCTTATGAATGCTTTAGGAAGCATTTTTAAGCCAAATAATAACTGTTTTGCAAGTTAAAGTTTACCAAAAACTTTTTTCATAAATTAACCTATTTGGTCCTTACAGCAACTTTGAAAGCTAAATACTATAATAATAATAATAATAATAATCTTAAAGATGAGGACTTTGAAGTTCAGGAAAGTTGATGCAGAGCCATGGTTCAAGCCTAGGTGCAATTCCAAGATCTGGGTTCTCTTTGTTTCAACACAACCAACCTCCTGGGGGGACAGGTAGGGGATGCAGAACTGACTCTTCCTTTGCCCCCTCCTTGCCAAAAGCAACCAGAAGACCAATTACAGTTCTTTAACTTTCTCCAATATCCAATATCTGCCCACACAGCAATCTCCTTTTATTACTGCTGGCATGCCTTTCCAGCTTATCCCAGTCCTTCCCTCTTGTAGGGACAAACCATTCTCAGTAGCCCATCTTCCTCATTCTACCCCACTTCCAGCCACCATCTAAGTCCAGTCAGTATTCTCCCCTTCTAGATCCTTTCACAGGGCTTTGTGGGGCCCTGGCTCTGTTGTGAATGATCTGTTCATTATTCTCATATTTGCCTTACACCATGCATTCCTTTCACAGTTCCTACACTTTGAGGTGGGATTCGGGTGCCTTGTGTTCCCATGGCACACAGGAATGACCCCTTTCACACCTCATTGTCATTTCAAGTTTCCTAATTTTCCTCCAGCTCTAGGCTATAAAGTTCTTAAGACTCAAGACTATTTTCTGTGCTCTGTTGAACACCCAGTACTTGGAAAAAAGTCTTGCACAAAGTAAATATTCAATAACATTTGTTGAACAAATGAATGAATGAATGAATTGTTGAGTCTGACTAGCAAATTCTACATTGATTGAGTAATCCTCATTGCCCGTTTTACATGCCTATTTCCAGTATTACAGAAAAATAATCACAAATCACGTTTATCTGAGTCTTTCATAAAATTGCACTATCTGGTATTTTGGGGTTTTGTTTTGATTTCCTGTCACTTATCTCACTGTTACTTTTCAAACCTTTTCCACTTTCCCTGTCCCATCCACACTTCTACCGTCCTATTCAATGTCAGGAAATGAATGAATCTTCTGTCACTAATGCTGAGGACACCCATTTGAGCTTTCTCCTCTCTATCTTAATCTCTCTTGGAATCTTGACCCTTGTTCACTCCCTTAAAGAGTCCAAACCATATTGATAAAGTTGTCCCCTCTCCACTTCTCACTCCATCCCTGTGCCCCTCACTGAGGCCACTGTTCTGTCAGTCTCTCCTCTTGACCTCACATGGTGCCTGTATCTTCCTATCTAATCCTCCCTGCCCCCACCCATGTTTTAGTCAAAGAGGCACCTCTGTTCTGCCCTGTGACTAATCCTCCTGCTCCCAAGCATCTCCATCTCCTCTGCCAACTTCCTCATCATTGCTCCACTTTTCCCTTTGGGTCCCCATGGGTTCATTCCCATCAATCACAAATATGCTTCTTTAGCTCTGCTTTCCCCTGAATTTCACTTTCCCTAGCTCTTTCTCATTACTGTTTTCTCTCTTTGAAAGTCTAATCTCCATTGAGAAAGGCGTCCTCTTTCCTTCTAGCCTCTAAATCCCATTCCTTTCCACCTCATTAGGATATTGCTCAGTCAGGTTCTGTTCTCTCTACCTTCCTTCGATTCCGAACTTTTCCAGCTACCTCCAAGAGTATCTGATAACATTTTACACCTTCAAAATCCCACTCATTCCCCAAGGATTTTTTTCATTTTATATTCTCCCCATCCATAACTCCATTGAAACTTCTTCCCAAAATAGGGCATAATGAGAGATGTGCAAGTCTAGGATATTGGGCCTTCTCACAGGCCCTGTCAGGGCTTCCTGTCCTAGGTTGGTCCAACCTGCACCTCATCCCACACTCCACTGCCATTCCGCCTTTCTCATGTACATCTCTTGTTGCGTTATTGTCTGTTTAAAAATTATGATCACTCCCTGAAGCCCACCAAATTAAGTTAATGTTTCCTAACTTGAATCTCGGGATCCTCCAACTACCCTTCCTGATAAGGAAAAAAAACGTATTAGTTTTATGTGATGAACCAACCTCATTTATAAATAAACATTTATTTTCGTGAAATATAGTCAATATGGATTTTCAACTTCATGTCAAGGGTCTCTCATAATATGCTCAATACCAATTTCTACAAAGACTGAAGCTAAGACATGCTGTGAGAGCGTCCCTGGTGCCTGTGCAGATGTGGGATATATTTAGACACGCATGAACCTACTCACAGCGGAAATGCCCACCTTTGTTAGTGCATCTTTCTCATCTCTAAGCGGTACAAATGTCTCTCAGTGGGAGATGCCATCTTGCTGCCACTACTTATAGCAGGCTGCCCCTCCTGTGGAGAAAGAAACCCAGAGTTTGTTGAACTCAAAGTTCAACACCTGGATACAGGAAGAAAAAAAAAAAGAAGCTAATTATTTTAAGCATCTCTTCTCTACCTTGTCTTTCCTTTATTAATGCTGGAGGTTTATCATTGTTGGTTTGCTAATCTCTGACTTAACTGTAAACGCAATATCAAGGTCTACTTCCACATCAACTAGTCTACTCAAAATTCCAAGTATGCTGACATTTTACTCTACTTATTCAATTACAAAAAGTTAAAAAAGTATTTTTGTGCAATACAGTGACATAGGTTGAAAAAGTGATGCTTTTAAATAAGAAGATACAAAAGTTCTGAAGAAAATGAATGTCTATTATTCTCCAAAGAATACTGCGTATACTATACAACAACGTTCAACATCAATGAAGGACAACTTGAATATCAAAAATTATGGTGTATTTTTCAACCATCACTGTAAAAGTGTTGTGCACAATTTCCAGTAATTTTTCTTAAAGGGAAACTTGGCGTTCTTTGCCTCATCCTTTTTCCTGCTGACAAGAATGCAGATGGAACGACTGCAGTTCAAGTACTCAAAACTTTCTAAGAGGTTTTAGTATTTTGAAGGCTATTTCAAATGATCCTCAAAGTATTAAATACCTAAAAACATCAGGTATAATAAATTTATTCACTTAACATCAACTAAATGCTCAGTGCTATATTGAACAAGCCAAAGACAAATGGGGATGAGATCTAAAAGGGAGCCGTTGCAGAAACTAGAGGTGACTCTTAACTTGTTGACAGGACCAAGTACAAGACCAAAATTCTAATTTCCTGAACAAAGCCAATTGACCACAATCTCTTTTATGTTGTGCCCTTTTTACATGAGTGTATATTTTGTCCACTCAGATTTTAGTTATTAAACATGACACGTACTTGTTTCATGTTCTTTAGAGAATATTTTAAATGATTTCCAGGTCTCCAAGTGCCAAAACAATTTTATACAAGAAAATAAACTTCCATGGGAAAAAACAGTTTGTCATTTGCAATTGTAGGAAATAAATGATACAGTAAACGGTGGCTTTGTTCCCGGGCTAGCCCACTAAAGCAAAGAAACTAAAATATTCTGCATTCATATGGAAAAGGACAAAAAGTGTCTGTTGCTGAGCCTTTAACTGTTTCATGTGTTATAGGACTTCTGAATTTGTTAGGTTAGGTTTGTCTGTCTGCGTCAGAAAACTTAATGTAATGGTAATAAGAAAGAAGTTTTTTTTTCTCTCTCTCTCTCTGTCTTTCCAAGGGTAGAGCAGATGGATGGAGCAGATTTATAAAATTACGAAGGGTATGCACTCCTTCCATTTTGTTGTTCTGTCTTGCTCCGAATGTGCCTTTTATCTCATAGTCCAAGATGATTGCTTGAGTTCCAGCCATTCGTTCTGCATTCTTGCCATCTGAAAAGATAGGGAAAAGAAGTGTTTATATCTCTTTGCCAGGAAGTAGTCACATTTCCACACTTAGCAGCAAAGCGAAGATGGGAAACTTAGGCTTTACTCTAGACAGCCATATGCCCAGGTTTTTAAAAAATGGGGCCTCTATTGCTATGAAGGGGACAATAGATATAGGGGCAACTAACAGTCCCTCACAGTTTCTATTAAAAGTTAAGCTTCACTTTTCACGGCATTTCCATGCCTATTCTATAGTTTCGTCTTCTATCTGAAGAGAGGAATGAGGACATCAAGGTCCTAGATCACCCTCCCTGTAGCAGGGGTGGAGGGGGCAGACAGAACAGCTTGGCTGAGGAAGAGCATGATCTTTCAGTGAATGAGGATAAGGACAGGCGAGGGGCAACCAGCAATTCACACTTGTGTTCACCCCACTGCAAATCGAATGTTCATGCCTATGCTGGGACAAAGATTAACTAGTCTTGTCAACTAGGAACTGTGTGTGTGGAGAACATTTGTATATCCACTTTTAGATTACCCATTTTTAATTTCACGAACATACTCCAATGCTCTTTCTGTCTTTCTTTTGTCTTTGTGTCCTCCTTTTTCATGCTTTCTACATGTTGGGAAAAAGGCTAACGAAGAAGCAGTCATGTATAAGTCTGATATTTTATAATATAAACACACACACAGGCTATACTTTGGAAGTCAGGAAAAACTTTAGAAGAATATTATTAACATCACTTGTATTACCAACAGAGTTTTATATTTGCTAGTATATTCCAGATGATGTTTGAGTTATTTCTCTACAAACATATTCCCGAGGGTCTGAGGATGGAAATAGGTGCATTGCAGTGTCCTGTTTTGAATAGAGGCTGGAGAAAGGAACACTCGAGACAGAGAGGCAGGAAGGAGACCTGATTGGAACCAGGGCCATAGTTGTCTGTGCCGGTTCTGTAACTGATGTGCTGGGCACTTTCCTTTTCCAGACCTCAGTTTCTTCATTTATAAAATATGGGGACTGGATTAAACCATAAAGTCACTGGTATGGACTGAATTGTGTCCCCCCAAAATTCATATGTTAACTCCCAGTGTGATTATATTTGGACCTAAGCCCTTTAAAGAAGTAATTAAGGATAAATGAGGTCATAAGTGTGGGGCCCTGATACAATAGGATATCTATATAAGAAAAGGAAGAGACATCAAGGATGAGCACACAGAGAAAAGACCCTGTGAAGACACAGCAGGAAGGCAGCTGTCTGCAAGCCAAGGAGAGAGGCCTCAGAGGAATCCAACCCTGCTGGCAACTTGATCCAGGACTGTGAGAAAATATATTATATTCTGTTGTTTAAGCCACCCAGTCTGTGGTATTTGTTATGGGAGACCTAACAAACTATTACAGTCACTTTTAACTCTAACACTGTTTTATTACGAACATAGAATGTCTTTATGTATAAAGATAAAAATATATTAATGTGAATTTAAAAACAATATTGTACCAACGATAAGGGTATTGAAAAATTTCTACAAAGCAATCATCAGCTCCCCAAATTTTAATCAAACAAAAATGCCTACTTCCAAAGGGTTTTAATAGCTTATAAACTGTTTTCTTACAAATTATTTTATCTCATCAACTAAAGAAATAGAAAATTTTGTAAATCATAGGGTTAACACCAGGTACCATGCCTTTTACCAAAGCACATAGATCTTCTCTCTTTTCTTCATAAAAGAAGAAAAGAAAAAACGATCTTCCAAGTAAGTTATATTGAAAATGGGAGTGTAGTGATGAGAACTCACCAAAAAAGTCATTTAAAGGTCGTTGTTGATTCTCACCCAATTGGCCACCATCTCTATAGTAATTACTGTCTGCAAGGCACTAGATCAGCATTGTTGGAGAAATGCAAAAGTCCACATCTTGATTTGTGACCTCTGGAGATTATAATCAGTTAGGGAAATAAGATATAAATAAGAAGTCTAAAATAAGAATGAGAGATGTATATGATGATAGAAAATATGTCACAAAAGTGTATCACCTTAAAAGCTGAATGAAAAATAACTACTGTGGAGGAAGTGAGAGTTTCAAAGACTTTTTGCTACGATATATAGAAGATCAGATGAAATCTGAGTTTAAACAAACATATAGCTTGGGCCTGCTCGATGGTGTAGTAGTTAAGTTCATGCGCTTTGCTTTGGTGGCCCGGGATTCTCAGGTTTGGATCCCAGACGCGGACCTATGCACCGCTTATCAAGCCATGCTGTGGCGACGTCCCACGTATAAAGTAGAGGAAGATGGGCACAGATGTTAGCGCAGGGCCAATCTTCTGCAGCAAAACGAGAAGGATTGGCAACAGATATTAACTCAGGGCTAATCTTCCTCACACACACACACACACACACACACACACACAAACATAGCCTATGGTTGTGTGGAGAAGGCTGACAGGAAGGTTGTTACTCCAAGTGGATGGGAAATTACTAACCTAACCAAAGACCTCCTTAAAGTTGTTTGAAATAACTTCCTGGGCCCCAATGATTGTGGCTTTATTTTTGCCATGTCCTTTCACATGTATTAATTAAAATATTTGTCATTCACCTGTCTTTAGGTAGCTTATCAACTTGGGCCTTATCCAATTACCTAAATTTATCTCATCAGCTGTAGATGGTTCCAATATGCCAACATTGAGACTCCCTTAAGATGGCCTCAGAGGGCTGAAAGTGACCCACTTGGAGAAAAAAAAGATATCTAAGATAATAAGAAGACATTTGTCAAAGTTGTGGCCATCTCTTGCTAGTTCTTGTATGTGATATATGACTCATATTTAGTTCTTGGGCCAACTTCACTCTCAATATAGGAATCTGAATGTTTTCTCCAACATTTGGCCAACAATTTGGCCCCCAACTTGGCTTCATCCATCGACTATGATTTTTGTGTAGTCAGCTGAGCATGCATTACTGACCCCACTGCCACCAGAGAAAGCTGCAATTCTAGCTTTGGACTAAGCAATTCATCTGACTGTATACTCTCATTATCAATCCTACATAGGTCAAACCACACTTCTGCTAATTCTTGTCAGGCACAATATAGATAGAATCTTTGCATTGACTTCTGTTTCTAAACTATTGCAATACTCTATATCCAGTTAAAACAAAAAACGTGCACCAGTAAAACATCATCTCAAAAGACAATTAGATGACAGAAAAGACATTAGAACTCCTCAAGTTTCTGCAAATCCTAATGCCTCCCTGGGCTGGATTCCAGAGTGCATGTTAATTTGCATGGCTGAAACAAGGCAATCCATTTATTGAGACAATGAAGCTAAGGATTAGATTATAATAATTAACTCTTTGAAAATAATTATTTAACTTTAGTTCAAATTTATCTGTCATCAGGGAATAGTTGGCTCCTGATTGCCATCTCAAAATATTGATTGGAAGGAGTTTCTAAATCTCATGGAATAGAATTAATTCATTTTCCTAGTTTTATCATAGTTCCATTATCGGATGAGTTTAACAAGATCCCCTAATTAATTACATTCTCACAAATAATGTCCATACAATTTCACTCTTCAGCGACCACTTCTGTGTCTAGAGAAAGGCATCCAACTGTCACAGTAACCTAGTTATTGTAATATTTGACTGATATGGGAAGAAGGCAAATTATTCTAATAGGAATTTCCTGGGACTCTGGAAGTTTGGCTGCATAATGGTACAGTGTCTTCCAAGTGTGAGTGTTGGCAGTGACAGGGTGCTATTTCTTTTAGACTGCAAAATGTTTCAAAATAAATTGTAATGACTGACATGTTCTTGGGTTTGCAAAGTTTCATAATTCTTAATATCTCTTTCCACTTCTTCAAGCTTATGTTCCCTCCTATTTTCATCCTCTTTTATATCACTTAAATTTTTTTTTCTCTCTCCCAAAAAAAGATTTAAAATCTTTCCAAGTGATATAAAATTATCTATGCAGTGTATTCATAGCCATGTAAAAATAGAAGAAACTGGTTAGGGGAAAAAAAGTTAAAGAAAATAAAACAAAATGTTTATGATGAGTTATCGGCGAGTTTTTATTCTTCCTATCTTTTCAAATCATCTATGATTAGTAAGTATCACTTTTGTGATAATAATAATACTATAATGATGATAACAAACTCAATAACATAGTAGAAAGAATATGAGCTCAAGAGTCAAATAAATCTGATTTGAATTCTTGCCATGAGACCTTGGACAAGTCTCATCATCTCTGTTAGGCATGGTTGTTACCTTTTTATCAAATTTTTTATAGAATACCTTCCTCCCAGAGCCACTGTGAGAGTTAAATAAAATAACCTCTGTAAAGTACCTCACATGATACATACTACTACTATATGCATACTACATACATACATACTGCTTTCCTATGTAGTAAAATCTTTACCCTAATAGAAGAAGCCTCACTGAAAACTAGGGTAAGGCACCCTTCTAAATCAAAAATGCCATATCTTTGTCTCTGCATAAGCATGCAGTCAGAAAGTCGGATACCAAACCAGAAATGTCTTCCACATTGATTGCATCAGCCCCAGATAACCAATAATGACTATCACAAAGCTTGTGACTGCGAGGCCAGTGGCAGACAGGTGTGTACGTTACTGGCTTTGAGTCATGAACAATGTCCCAGCTTTTTCTATCTGGATCCAGGATAGTCACTAGATTCTTCAATGGCATGTCTTGTTTCTCAAACACTTGGTGAAACTAAAATGCCTCAAGACCAGCGAAGGATATGTTTATAGTAGATAGCTGCCATAAAACTAATTAACTGAAGAGTCCAAAATTCTCTTGCTGTCAGAACTGTTGTGATCTGGCTTGGGAAATCATCTCCCTGATTCTGTAAAGGGAGGATGGGGAGATTTCTTTGATGCTATCCATGTGCAATAATGATTCCTCTCAGGAAACCTGGGATAATTAGGCCAAAATTGTTTTTATTCTCTTGAGAGAGGCCAGTAAAAATGATAGTAAGAGATTTAGCCATTTAAAGAAACATGCAAGCTCCATTATGAACCTTGGGGATATGATTTCTGGTGAATAAAGTAGTTTGTATAAGAACTTGGGAAAAAACCCAGAAATTATTTTATTTAACAAACATGTTCTGAGTCCCTACTACATGCCATGATCTGGAAATACAATACAAAATGAATGCTACCCAAGAGTCAACCCCCAACAAACGCCATCTATTTTGCCTCCACAGGACACCCTTGTTGTTCAGCCCCATTGCCATATTGTTGGTCTAAACCTCACCTTCTCTCATTTGGATGGATGACAACAGCCTCTGTGTGGGCTTTTTGCAACTGTTTCCTCATGCCTAACCGATCATCCTCTCTCCAGAACCCATGCCCTCTGGGAGAACATCCAGGCTCCTCCTGGTTTAGCCTCTGGTTTTTCACTGCAATCTCATCTCTTGCCATACCTTGTCCTGCAATTCTAGTGAAACTGAACTACAGGCATTCAGGGGACACATTGTGCTGTGCTGTTCACACTCTATATCTGCTCAAGCTTTGGGTCTCCTTGGTATGTCCTTGGCCAACTCTTTGCTTGGATAATTCTTTCTCATACCCCAAAACTCACTATATTAATCATGTCTTTTAATTTTCTCTATTTCTGACCTTCTGACATCTGGGGCCTTGCTGACCCTGAAGAGACTACTCCTTCAAGGATTAGCCAATTTCTGGATACAGTCAACAACTCACCTGATAGCACACCTTTCAGATGCAAACCAACCAATCCAGAACCCACACCCAGACCACCTTTTTTATCAGGATCTCACAGGGCTCTCACACTCCAGCCCAATATCCCGCTGCCCTAATCACCCCTGGGTAGGGTAACAGACAACTAGGGATGCCCCTATGCCCCAGAGCCTGCTGAAATTATTCAAACTAGCCAATCCTAAACCCACTTATTCTGCATTGCTAGTTTCTTCCGATGGAAACCACAAAAAAGCCTCTTTGTCATGTTTTCCCCTCACTCCATCTGCCTGTCAGAATTGAACTGAACTAGAAAATGATCCCTGCCCTGGAAAATACCAATCTGAAGAAAGATACAGAGCAGCAACCAGAGCATTCCAATGCAGCATGGTAAATACAAAGATAGTAATAAACACAGGGCACTGTGGAAACTCAAAGGATGCACATGAGACGCTTGCCTTGACATATGACAGCTTAAAAGGTTTCCTTTTGGTTTTCTTTTTGGCTTTAAAAGCCAAAGGTACTCCTGCTTTCAACAGAGTTTGTGCATTATTCCATAGTAAACTTAAAAGCACTAATAGAATGAAAAATAATAGTCTCAAAATCAGTTAATTTGGAGCTCTGGAATATTGGGATAGATGACCTGGCATATTTACAAAAGAGGAAAAAATTATTATATCAGTTAAGTTAACTGTCTTGGATTCCACCTTCTTAACGAGCTTTCACCATGCCCTATCTCCATTCCCTCTGCTCCTTTTGTCATGGCGCATGTTAGCCACATACCCTTCTGGGGAAGGGAGGACCAAGCAGTGATCAAGTATCCTGAGTTAAAGTCCCAACTTGGCCATCACTCTCTCACCCTGAACAAATTATTTAACCTCCCCAAACATTAGTCTCTCTTCAATAAACTAGCATTAACACTAATGGCAACTAACATTCAGTGCTATAATAAAGATTAAATTGATCAATCCATATAATACATCTTGCACAAATTAAGAGCTGAGTAAACATTAGTCATTACTACTCTTGCGAGATCTTTCTCACTAGTCTCATCTCCAATGGCAAACACACTATAAAATCTTTCCTTTCCGTGAACAATTTTCTAACTTGTAATTCTGACCATGTTTCAATCCTACCTTTAAATCATTTCCCAGAGCTTATAAAATGAAACCTAAACTCTTTAATATGACTGTAGAGACGCCTATGATCCGCCCTTCTCTGGCTAAACTGAGCTTCTACTAGTAGCTACTGAATGCACCAGGCCTTTCCAAAGCTCCACCTTTGTGCCCTGGCTCAGCTGTTACCTTCACCTGGAATGCCCTCACTGCCACCCTACCCCTACTCCCAGTGAGAGCTGAGAACTTCTCTACCGATCTCTGTGATAGCACCCTTGACCTTTACCTGTGTTCATTTATGTACACTTGTCATCTTCCAGCAAGCTGTAAACTTCCTGAGAACAGGGACCACGTCTTACTCATCTTCACATTGCCAGTGCCTGAAATGGGGCCTGAAATACAGTAGTAGCTCACTAAATTCTTGTGGAAATAATGAAAGAATCAGACGAGTAAAATCAGTTAAAATACCAAAATTCATTTCCTCTTTCATCTATGAGCTCCTTTTGGAAATGTAGCAAAAATAGTCAGTTTGTATCATCATCAGGCTTAGGCTTACATAAGGAAGAGATGTGTCCACCTGGAACACTGAGAGGGCCTGAGTCACTGTGTTCCAGGTACAAGAGTCAGGGCTTTACCTTCCAAAGTCTCCCCTCCCCAACCCTCATTGCTACACACAGGTGGAAGGCATAGACAACTGGACCCACCAAATCTTGTGACTAGACTGATCTTTCCACGTTGTATAAATGCAAAAAAAACAAAAACAGAACAAAACACCCCAAGCTGACTGGTCTGCTTTTTCAGGCCCTATTTGCCTATTTGATTAAATATTTGGTGGACATTACAGGGAGATAGCCAGTCTACTGCCCCTTTCATCTTACTTCAACACTTTCTGTCACAACTTCTTATCAAAGTTTGACAAACTAACTCACTGACATATCAATTTTAGGGATATATTCAAAGCCTGTGATTTAATAATTCACTCTACTCTCCAAATACATGGTCATTATGTCTTGAAAGCATGTTATATTGCATTGTAATTTTCCATAAAATTGCAAATGATGGTAAGCCATGACACCAATTCTGGTCAGAGCCAACACAAAATCTGGATGGAGCCATGGAGTGCTTCAAGCAAGTAACCCTAAACCAGGGAGGAAATACTTGGCTTAATTGGATTGTCATCAGTTATATTTTAATGCTGAGCTGCTTCCAATAGCATGTGTGCAATGGAATTTTCCATTCTCATTACAATATTATTATTATTATTTATTTTAGATAAGGCTGTAACAGATATCATTGAGACACAAATTTACTTTTTCATTGCCCTTTAGGCCTCTTAGATAAAGTACTTTCTGAGATAACCTTTCCAGTAAAACCCTTCACTAAAAGTAACACGTAATCTCATCAGCATTGATTTTCTGGGGGAAAAAACGAACTTGAAAGAAATGCAAACAGTCATAGGTCCAATTTCTGAATAAATTATTAAGTTGATTACGTGGATTGTCATCCAAATTTCTTATGCAACAACAAGCTAACTCTGAATACTTAAAACCATACAGGAACTTTGATTGGGGCTCATGGAGTATAATGATTCTGATGGCTTAATTGGGTTTAGAGAGATGCTAAGAAACATATTTCCCTCAAAATTGTTGATGCCCTTTGGGGTTGCTAAATACTTCTAGCAAGGAGGCTTTTTATCACAGAACTTGTAGGTTGGTTTGTTTGTTTTGGTTCCGTAATATAATCCACATAATAATATATAGTAATCCCCCTTATCCACAGTTTCACTTTCCATGGTTTCAGTTACCATGGTCAACTGCTGTCCAAAAATATTAAATGGAAAATTTCAGAAATAAACCATTCATAAGTTTTAAGTTGGCACTGTTCTGAGTAGTATGATGAAATCTCATGCCATCCCGCTGTATCCCACCTGGGACGTGAATCATCCCTTTATCCAGCGGATCCAGGCTGTATATACTACCTGCCCATTAGTCACTTAGTAGCCATCTGTGTTTTCAGAACAACTGTTGACTGTCGTGGTATCACAGTGCTTGTGTTCAAGTAACCTTACTTTACTTAATAATGCCCCCAGAGTGCAAGAGTAGAGTGTTGCTGGCAATTTAGATATGCCAAAGAGAAGCCATAAAGTGCTTCCTTTAAGTGAAAACGTGCAAGTTCTTGACAATAAAAAAAGAAAAAAATCATATGCTGAGTTTGCTAAGATCTACAGTAACTTTTATTACAGTATATTGTTATAATTGTTCTACTTTATTACTATTATTGTTGTTAATCTCTTACTGTGCCTAATTTATAAGTTAATCTTTATCATAGGCATGTATGTATAGGAAAAAACATAGTATATATAGGGTTCAGTTTTACCTTCAGTCTTAGGCACTTGACTCAGCTCCAGACTCTGAGAAGGATTCTGCCCTTTCTTCAGGAAGAAATTAATATATCTGGGTTCCTTAATTCGGGTCATTCAGAACCAAGGCAACCTGGTTAGTTTTGTTCTGAGATTGTGTACTATTTTTTTTTCCTAGCTTTATTGAGGTATAACTGACATATAACATTGTATATAAGGTGTACGACGTGTTGATTTGATATACGTATACATAGAAAAATGATTCCCACCATAGTATTAGCTATCATCTCCATCACATCACATAATTACCATTTTTTTTGTAGTGAAAACATTTAAGATCTACTCTCTTAGCAACTTTTAAGTAAATAATACAGTATTATTAATCATAATCACTACACTGTACGTTACATCTCCAGAACTTATTCATAGTATAACTAGAAAGTTTGTACCCTCTGACCAACAGCTCTCCATTCCCCTCACCCCAACCCAGCCCCTAATAACCACCACTCTACTCTCTGTTCTTATGAGTTTGGCTTTTTCAAATTCTGTGTAAAAGTGAGATCATACAGCATTTGTCTTTTCTGTCTGACCTATTTCACTTAGCATAATGCACTCAACGTCCATCCATGTTGTTCCGAATGGCAGGATATCCTTCTTTCTTGTGGTTGAATAATATTCCATTATATATATATAGGGTTTGGTACTATGCACTGTTTAAGGCATCCACTGAATACCACCCACTGTGATATATGTATATATATATATCACATTTTCTTTATCCATTTATTTGTTGATAGACACTTAGATATTTTCCATGTCTTGACTGCGGTGAATAAGCTGGATGAGCATAGGTGTACAAATCTCTCTTCAAGATCCTATTTTCATTTCCTTAGGATATATACCCAAAAGCGAGACTGCTGGATTATATGATAGTTCTATTTGTAATTTCTTGAGGAACCCCAATACTGTTTTCCATAGTGGCACCAATTTACATTCCCACCAGCAGTGCACATGGGCTCCCTTTTCTCCACATCGTCACCAACAGTAACAAGTGTTACGTTTTTGATGATAGCCATTCCAACAGATGTGAGGTGATATCTCATTGTGGCTTTTATTTGCATTTCCCTGATGATTAGTGATGTAGAAACAAGCACCTTTTCACATACCTGTTGCCCATTTGTATATCTTATTTGGAAAAATTTATATTTAGTTCTTCTGCCCATTTTTTAAATCAGATCTTTTGTTTTCTGCTATTGAGTTGTATGTGTTCTTTATTATTTTGCATATTAACCCCTGATCAGATATATAATTTGCAAATATTTTCTCCCATACCATAGTTTGCCTTTTCATTTTGTTGATTGTTTCTTCTGCTGTGCAGAAGTTTTTTAGTTTTATGTGGCCCCACTCATTAATTTTTGCTTTTGTTGCTTGTGCTTTTGGTATCATATTCAAAAGAATTTTTGTCAAGACTAATGTCAAGAAAATTTTTTCTTACGTTTTCTTCTAGGAGTTTTATAGTTTCAGTTCTTATGTTTAAGTCTTTAATCAATTTTCAGTTATTTTTTGTGGGTTGTGTAAGATAGGAGTCTAATTTCATTTTTCTGCATGTGTTTATCCAGTTTTCCCACTATGTATTGAAGAGACGTTTCTTTCCCCACTGAGTATTCTTGGCTCCCTTGTCAAATATTAGTTGACCATAAATTCAAGGATTTATTTCTGGGCTTTCATTTCTGTTCTATTGGTCTCCATGTCTACTTCTATGCCAGTACCATACTGTTTTGACTGCTGTAGCTTTGTAGAATAGTTTGATATCAGGAAGTATGATGCCTCCAGCTTTGTTCTTCTTTCTTAGGATTGCTTTGGCTATTCAGGGTCTTTTGTGATTCCATACAAATTTTAGAGTTGTTTTTTCTATTTCTGTGAAAAATGCCATTGGAATTTTGATAGGAATTGCATTGAATCTATTCAGAGCTTTGAGCAGTATGGTTGTTTTTAACAATATTAATTCTTCCAATCTGTGAACATGGGATATCTTTCCATATGTTTGTGTCTTCTTCAATTTCTGTGATCAAAGTCTTATAATTTTCAGTGTACAGATCTTTGCTCTTGGTTAAATTCTTAAGTATTCTGGTTTTCATGCTAAACAAGAAAAAACTTATTGAACTTTTTATTATTTTATTTGTTTCTTTTTCAGATGTTTTGTTGTTAGTGTATAGAAATCCAACTGATTTCCATATGTTGATTTTGTATCCTGCAACTTAACTGAATTTGTTGATTAGAGATAACTATTTTTTTGGTGGAAGCTTTAGGGTTTTTTACACATAAGATCATATCATCTGCAAACAAAATCGATTTTACTTCTTACTGTCTCATATGGATGCCTTTTATTTCTTTTTCTTGCCTAATTGCTCTGGCTAGGACTTCCAGTACTATTTTGAATAGGAGTGGTGAGAGTGGGAACTCTTGTCTTGCTCCTGATATTAGAGGAAAAGCCTTGAGCTTCACCACTGAGTGTGATGTTAGCTGTGGGCTTGTCATATATGGTCTTTATTACTTTGAGATACATTTCTTCTATACCCAATTTGTTGAGCATTTTTATCATGAAAGGATGTTGTATTTTGTCAAATGCATTTGTATCTATTGAGATATCATGTATCTATTGAGAAGATCATGACTTTAACCTTTCATCCTATGAATGTGTTATATTACATTTACTGGTTTGTCTATGTTTAACCATCCTTGCATCCCAGGGATAAATCCCACTTGATCATGATGTATGATTCTTTTAATGTGCTGTTGAATTTGGTTTGCTAATATTTTGTTGAGAATTTTTGCATTTATATTTATTGGGAATATTGATTGGTCTGTGGTTTTCTTTTCTTGTAGTGTCCTTATCTGGCTTTGCTATCAAGGTAACGCTGGCCTTGTAAAATGAGTTCGGGTATGTTCCCTCCTCTTCAATTTTTGCAAGAGTTTAAGAAGGATTGGAATTAATTCTTCTTTAAATTTTTGGTAGAATTCATGAGTGAAGCCATCTGGTACTTTTCTTTGTTGGGAGGTTTTGAATACTGGTCCAATTTCCTTACTCATAATTGATCTGTTCAGATTTTCTATTTCTCCATGATTCAATCTTGGTAGGTTGTATGTTTCTAGGAATTTATCCATTTATTCCATATCATATCTAACTGATATGCATATAATTGTTCATAGTAGTTTCTTATGATACTTTGTATTTCTATGGTATCAGTTGTAATGTCTCCTCTTTCATTTCTGAATTTATTTACATGAATCATCTCTTTTTTTCTTAGTCAAGGTAAAAGTATGTCAATTTTGTTTATTTTTTAAAAAAACAGCTCTTAATTTTATTGATCTTTTCTATTGTTTTATTTCAGCTCTGGAGTTTGTTATTTCCTTCCTTATGCTAACTTTGGACTTAGTTTGTTGTTTTTTTTTCCTAGTTCCTTGAGCTGTAAATTTAGGTTGTTTAGTTAAGATCTCTCTTTTTTTTTTTAATGTGCGCATTTATCACTACAAACTTTCCTCTTAGAACTGCTTTTGCAGCGTCTTATAGGTTTTGATATGTTGTGTTTCCATTTTCATTTGTTTCAAGATTTTTTTTAATTTTCCTGTGATTTCTTCTTTGACTCATTGCTTGCTTGTATACCATTTCTTAAAATCAGACTTCTACTGCAAGAGAATGCAGACAACAGAATGCACCTCCCAAACCTCTAACTACAGGGCACATAATGAACCAAAGACCCCAGTTACTGCACTGAGAAATCTATCACCACACTTGTACCAAGACTATGCCCTCCATGGGTTGCTATAAGATTAGCCCACACACAGGGGCAGATATTATTTTCCTCTATAATGAGGAAACTGAGGCTTAGAGAGTTTAAATAACATACCAAAGAAGATGAAGAAATTGAAAGAGCTGTTAATATGCTCTCAATAGAATTTTTAAAAGCAGCATTGTTCCTATCAACTGCGGTGTTTGTAACTCCAAGAACTCTGTCTAATGAACAATCCTACAAGGACTACTTCCCCAACACCTCAATACTTCTAGGAAGGATAATTCACTTTATCTCGTCTAGCTGTATGCTGAGACTAGAATTGCATCCTGACCTCCAATGAAAATATTTTTATTACTTAGAATGCAATGTGAATAGTGATCACTGGAATTGTCCAACGTAGTGGCCCTCCCATTATTTGCCATGAGCTCTTCCCTGACTTGCTTGGGTATGTGTGTTGCCTGCTGCTGGGCTACCTTTCAATATGTTTCACAAGCCTGGGGTACTCCACCCAACCCAGTGGTTACCCATCATCTGTTTCTGTAGTCTCCAAAGGTTGGGCTCTGTGTCCTCAGTTGTATCTTAATCTAACATCAGCAGCTAGGTCCCATCCTGCATTAGGGGACTCAACAAGAGACAGACCCCACTCAAGAAGAGTAATGGTTCACATATTTAAATGATGTGAATGAGGCTAAAGAAAGCCAACAAGGAATGGTGAAGCACCTCATGTCCAGCAACATCAGAGACCCCCCTCTACGCTTTAGGCTAACAGGGCAAGGAGAGGGAAAAGATTCTAGACCCCAGTAAAGGTGACGGTTATACTGTAGCTGTAAGGGAGGATCACAGAACAGAGCTCTGGGCTTCTGGAAAAGAACACAGACACTGCCACCTCAGCCCAGCAGGGAAGAAGGAAAGAGAATAAACACCCCAATCTCTCTCTATTTCCACCTTCTCATCTTCTGGTTGTGGAAGTCATGGGACAAAGGAGCTTGGCTAGGGTAGCCCATGGAAGTCATTTTCTTGGGACACAAAACAGAGTAGAGAGAATGGTGCAGATTGGATCTGGTGGGGGTAAAGGCAGTATCTTTACACCTCCGTGTACCTGCTCTTTCCCTCAGGATGTGTCTAGTTTACATTCTAGGTTTCTCCCCTCTGAACTAGTCTGTTTCATGGCTCCCTAGAATTCTTTTTGGAAAGGCTTACCACAGGTGGTAGATATTTGCTGTTTTGGGCCTTTTTATATTCTTTTCCTCTTCTTTTGGTAATAATACTCCCAAAACTCTTTTAGGGAGTTGTTGCACCACAATTCCTATTTCATGTGGTATGTGGTTGATTTAAACACCTCTAATGGAAGATATTGAGTCCATTTTTAGGCACCAGAAGAAAATATTTCATTTATAGCCAAGTCAAGCAAGTCAAAAACAGAGATCAGTTGACTCAGGAAATTCCAGCCAGTTTTGAACTTCAGCTCTCAAGAGTTCATCTACTGTTTCTTAATCATAACTCTAATACAATTGTCCCACTGTATTGCGGGATATTATAAGTCTATTTCCCTTCTAAGACTGTGAGTACTTTGAAGGCAGAGAACACTGTTCTTCTTTATATCCGTAATATCTAGCACAACCTCTGACACTCAGTCAACACTTGTGGAATAAACAGAGGAACTGAATGAAGACATGAGAGGGTAAACACTCTGACAGAGTTCTATCCAGACTACGAGTGATCCTCATAGAGATTTTGTTGCCACACCTCAGCCTGTCTGTCTATCTGGTATTAAGTGTCTGAGGAAGAGTAATGGAGAAAAGAATAAAGCATAGGTGATAATAAAGAGAGATGGTCTAGGAAATGAGTTTGAGGCTTTGATGGATATAGAAATGACTAAAAACTAGATATCTTGGTAAAAATGGAAATGTTCCCACATTTTAATCACTGCACAGAAATTACAAAATTGGCAATAGGGAATGCACAAGATTAAGTGCCTAAAAAGGTTAAATAATGAAGAGTCATATTTCTGATAAGAGAATAAGAAGACCCACCAAAACCTGGACCATTTCTACTGTTTTCTAAGATATATCCCTGGGTCCTCCCAAGTGGTCATTTCCATACCACTTACATTCTCACCTTTCTTCTCAAAGCCTTGAATGCTCTCCTCACACCCTTCTTTGTACCATAACCTTCAAAGCCAGGTTCAAATTATAGTCCCTCTGAGAAATTCCATTTTACCTCCTATGACTCATATTAATTTAGAGCTCAGCAGAGAAAAAGAAGGAGTTTCTAAGAGCAATTGTCTAAGGGATCACCATGGTCAAAGAGATAAGATGGCAGAGTTCAGTGACTGCATAGCAGATTTACTTTCATCTATATGTTTGGGCTTCAGTGAAAGATTACTCAATATTTTCCTGCTTTATTACATTAATGTTTCAACTGCGTAATATTTTCCATCTTTAAAACTATAAAGCTTTTTTTTTTAGAAAACAGAAACTATGATTTATAGTTCACTTTTATTTTCCCACCCCCCAGCTCTCATTACAGCATCTAGTAAGCCCAGGGTTAGTATGTAATAATTTTGCTCAATCAAAATAATGTTATATGAACAGCTGTCATTTTGTGTCGTGAAGTATCCTTCAAATGATAGGAATGTATTTTAAGCAGTTTCATTTCTCTTATGAACCTACCATCCATAAACGTATCTACAATATGTATATTCTGAGATCAGAAAAAGTACTGCCTGAGCAAAAATATCTGCTGCCTTGCTCACTTCAAATTCCTAAAAATGACAGATAATATTTTAAAAACAATAAATCTATAACATTATAGAATATAAGATATGGGAAAGACGAGATCAGATAGACAGAGAAAAGTATAGCCGAAAGTGTATGCAAAAGGGAATTGCTGAAAAAGTATAAGTGGTGGATGATAGTCAGGATAGCCTAGATCACGATGCCATAGCAAACAACTCCAATAGTGCTGTTACTTAACACACAAGTCAGTTCTCCCTGAACTGCATGTCCTTAGCGGGTTGGTGGGAGCTGCGTAACACATAGTCACCCAAGAACCTAGACTGGGGGAGGCTCCACTATCTTTTAGAATATCATCTGTAATATGCATCCTCCTCAGTTGCTATGACAGGGAGAGAGAAAGACTGGCAAACTGCACGTGGACTTTTCACTGCCTCAGCCTGGAAGGGAGATATATCACCTCCCAATAGCTCATTGGCCGGAAGTAGCCACATGGCCCTCTCTCACAAGGGTGACTGAGAAATGTAGAAGAGTAAATGAAATAGTTGCTCATTAATACTGTCTCTGCTGCTTAGTGTAAAAATCTTTTTTCAGAGTCTTCTAGATGATACTGTGTGGCTTGATTTCAGCAACATGGTAGATCCTAACCTATAAGAGGCCATTAGAGAAAGAAAACCAAAGATATGAGAAGTGTTAACAAGGGACCCTACCTTAATTTTACATATATTACTTAAAGTATTTATTTTCAGTCACCTTCCTTTCCTGTTTTATCTAACACATCTTCTCTCTCTTAAGGACAAAGATATTGAAGTTTAACTTTTTCCTTACAGTCAAAGAGGAGTCAGTCCCATCTGAGAAGGGGAATAAATCCTTGGATAGAAATTCTTTAAAGGTCCAGTGAATAGAATACGAAAAAAATATTTCCAAAACCTTTCTGGATGTATTCATTCAGCCATTCAGTCAAAAAGCATTATGGAGTGCCTCCTCTGTACCAGATAATGTGCTAGATGCTCTGGCTCTGGATGCACAAAGTGAAATAAAACCTGATCCCTGCCCAAAGCAGAGGCAACAGATAAACACATGAAGCTGAGTATCCAGGACATTACCACAGAATATTACAGAGTTTAGTAATGAAAGAAAAGGAAAGAATCAGTTCTGCAGGTGGACATGACAGTAAGGGCTAGAAGGACTTCATAGTGCAAGTGACATTGAGAGTAACTTGAAGGTCCAGTTTGGGTGTAATTCCAAGCATTAGGAAAGTATTCTATTATTTTTTCAAGATCTTTCCTCATCACAATTGACTTTGTTTTGAATTCATCCTCCCATTTACTTGCTAGACAGAAGTGACAGGAACCAGTAGGGATGCCACCTTTTCCTGCTTCCAAATCATTGAGTTTTGCCTTTTCCAGCTGTTGTGCTGAATTTAAGTCTTCAGAACCAACCTGGATGCACCGGAAGCCGAGGCAGTGAAAGCGTAGTCATTTGACTGTGTTCCCACTTGATGGTTGAGTCAGCTTTTAAAATAACGCTTTCCTTATTTGTTATTCTCCTCCTCTAGCACCACTGCCAGCTGTACTTTCCACTTCACATGAATTTTGGTCTATTCCAATTTTCCACTTCTCTGATTCTAATCCCTCAGTTACAAATGGAATCCCAGTCTACACTAATATCTCTTACTTGCTGACACTAAAGAGATCAATATTTCAAAATGCCATATGTTTTATAGATCAGTTACTGCATGCATACAAATAAGCGATATGTGAACCATTACAGTACTTGTAAATTACATAATCCAGTGGCCAAAAAAGGTAAGCTATCCCTTGTGGCTAAATTTCCAAAGGTCATCTTGATAGCTGACCATTGAGCCAATTGTTCACATGTCTTTTGCCAGATCTGCAAGTTTGAGACACGGCAGAGATTTTGATCACCAAAAATGCCAACAGCATGTTGGGTAATTTAATGCTGAACATACCCGTTGGTAATTTAATGGATAGGAACTAGCACTTGTGGAAGACCTATTGTGTACATATATGCATTTGGTACTTTTACATATTTTATTTAATTTTATCCTTAGAATAGTCCTCAAGGTACATTTAATTAAAGTCCCTCCCTGTCTTGCAGATGAGAAAACTAGAACAGAGAGAGGTTAAATATTTTGCCTTGGATCTTCATGTAGTAAATTATAAAATTAGGCTACAAGCCATGGACTCCAAAGTTTACAAAAGAGATCAAAATTCCAATTGTATGATGAATGAAACCAGACCAAGGGGCATAAATTCTGAGATATAGAAATGTGAAGGAAGAAAAACTCAGTGTTCATAGAGTGAATATGGAAGCCTCATGTGGTAGAGAAAATGTGACCCTGAAATACAGGATAGAAGTTCGCCAGAGATAGAAGAAGGAACACATCTTTACAGGCAGAAAATAAACAGTTGCTTAAGAAGTTAAAGTTATTAGTTTACGATATGAGTTAGTTGTCTTTATGTGCATTGCCCTCGTGGGAAGGATGGACAAATACTTATTGAGTGCCTATGAGGTACTAAACCCTATTCCTTGTACTTTACAAGCCTTCTCTCATTTAACTCCCATAACAAACCAATAAGCCTCCCTATTTTTTCATCCATGAAATGGGAGTGAATCCAGATTAAAACATAAAGACATGTCAGGTACATACATAACATAGTGCTTGGCACAGAGTAGACTGTTGGCTCACATCACCTTCATTTTACAGATAAAGACAGTGAGCTTGAAGGAAATTGTATACCTGCCTTCAAGCACACAGCTAGAGGAGATGGAGAGGAGATTTTAACCCCAGGTGTGTCTGTTCTGTACCTTCATAGTCTTTCAATTAAGCCATATAAACTCCTTTGGTGAGGGTTAAGCTGAGACAGAACTGGTTAATAGACAACGTGGTACTTAATGAGGCAAGAATATCTGTTCATAACTAAAACTCTATGGTTTGATTATCCCCCTGCCCCAGCCTATACTATATCTTCATTTCAGGAATGTGCGACCTTCTGGAGTCCCCCTCAATTCCGATTGCTTAACATGATTGATAGATAGATAGATAGATGATAGATAGATATAGATAGATATTAGACATTTCTACTTTAGTGTAATTTTACTGCCATGTATGACCTCTTCCAGGTTCTCTGTATTTTTTTTGTGTGTGTGAGGAAGATCAGACCTGAGCTAACATCCATGCTAATCCTCCTCTTTTTGCTGAGGAAGACCGGCTCTGAGCTAACATCTATTGCCAATCCTCCTCCTTTTTTCCTTTTTTTCCCCAAAGCCCCAGTAGATACTTGTATGTCATAGTTGCACATCCTTTTAGTTGCTGTATGTGGGACACGGCCTCAGCATGGCCGGACAAGCGGTGCATTGGTGCGCGCCAGGGATCCGAACCTGGGCCACCAGTAGCGGAGTGTGCGCACTTAACTGCTAAGCCACTGGGCCGGCCCCAGGTTCTCTGTATTTTAAACCTTTTCTTTAATTTGTATAATTAACAAGTATACACTTTTAGGTAATTTTATCAACCACTGAGCAGGTGAGGTGTCAGAAGGCCCCTGAAGTCATCACAAGCAAACTGTATCCTTTGATTTAGCACAAACCAAACCATATGCAAGTATCAAAAGAATATAAAATCTCCAGGCTCCACAGAGGCTCCAAAGTAATAAAATGAGCCAGTTTCAAGGCAACAAGAATGACCCCCATTAAAAAGAGTTTTAAAAATTAGGTATGATAATGTGGCTCCAGTCTGTAGCAATAGTCAAATGAAAATATATTTAAAGAGTGGTTCTTGCCCCTGTGGTATGCGTACCCTGGGAGAGCCATCATTTCTTTAATAACTTTGCTGTATTTCTTCATCACATTATTGAAAATTGTTTAATGAGCAGTTTCCCTCAGAGAAGATATCAGATTCTCAGAAGCAGCTGCCGTGAGAGATACTCTTCAAAGCCTGATGAAATTATGTTTATTCTTTTACATTGCTTCCTGGAGCTGTCGAAATGGTGGTGCTTTCATCTTTTTTTCCTTCTAGAAATATGTTTTCTCCTTATAAAAATAGTACATGTTCATAGTAGAAAATTTGAAAATTAAGCAGTATAAGGAACAATAGAGATCAATGTGATTCCACTGTCCAAACACAGAGGGTAACTAAATATTTAGATTTTATTATTTTCTAATCTCGAATTCTTGCATTATTTTTATATGAATAAGATCAAATAAATGTATGTTAATTATACTTGTACACTACTTCAATTCTGTATCTCATTTTGTTTTTCATATTATTATTGTCCCATGTTAATCCTAATCTTCTTGTAACCTAGACAACAGCTGACTATTTCAACATCCTCCAGTTTGCCAGGATCTTTTCCATTAACATCTAACACTTGCTTCCATTCTTACCTCTTGAGTCTTTAGGCAGCTACTCTCTCCTTTTAGCCCACTTTGTGCCACTTTGGTACCATCTCTCTTCCTTCAACATAACCCATGATTACACACATTGACACCAATGTCAGAGTGCCAAGGAGAAACTTGCCTGCCCACCACTTACTAGGTGTGTGATTCTGGGCGAATCACTTAGGCTCCCTAGGCCTCCACGTTTTTTCATCCATGAAATGGGAGTGAATCCAGATTAAATGATAAAACACGTAAAGTACATGATGCAGTGCTTGGCACAGAGTAAACCATTGGTTCACATTGGCTTACAACAGTAGTAGATATTGAAGAGAAGTAGTAAGGAGATATTATAGTGACAGTGGTAGTTATGATAACATTTCTCCAAACACTACTAGTGCAAGATTCTTGAGTATATTGGACTTCATTGAAAGTTTGAAGATAAGAGAGGGTCATTACCACATAAGCCAAGAAAAAATTAAAATTCAATGTCAGACATTACTCTTCCTAGAAATTTTTTTTAAATGTCTCCCAAAAAGATTTCTTACTGGCTATCTTTTCAAATAACAATACAGCTTTGCTTTTAACAATTTCAGAAAGTTCTGAATTTTTCCTTTGTCAATTGCCTCTATCTCATTTTTATTGACCATTTTCTTTTCTTTTTTTTGTGGATTATTTCGTTATGCCTTCTTGATCCATTCAAGTATTGGCATTTTAGTGTATTTCTTATTGATTTACAGGTGTTATTTTTATGTCTTATTTTATATTATACATTATGTTATATTATTTCAGGTTAATCAAATATTTTTAGTAATCCATTTTGATTCCTCTACTGATATTTTAGCTATAATCTCTATGCATTATTTTTTACTGGTACACTAAAAATTAAAATGTGCATCTTAAACATAAGACAATCTACATGGACATAATATTTTACTACTTCATGTGAAAAATGGAGAAATCATTTAATATTATAGCTCAGTTCACTACCACCATCCCTTATGCTATAATTATCATATATATTATACCTATAAACATTATAAACCTCATACTACAATGTTATAATTATTGCTTTAAATAGTCATAGGGTTTTTCTTGAAAAATTAAGAAAAGAAAAACTCCTAGTCTTTTATATTTACATAGATATTTATTATTTCCACATATTTTGTTTTCTCACCTAGATTCAAGTTACTATCTGGTATAATTTTTCTTCACCCTGAAGAATAGAACTTCCTTTGGCATTTCTTACAGACTAGATCTGCTGACAACAAATTTCTTTCTTCAGTTTCTGTTTCTCTGAAAACATTTCAGAGAAATGTTTCTCCATTTCATCTTTGTTTTTGAAGGATGGTTTTGCTAAATCTAGAACTCTGTGTTGACAGTGTTTGTCTTTTAGCACTTTTAAATGCTCCATTTACTTCTGTCCTCCATTGTTTCTGATGACAAGTTGACTGCCATTTGTATCATCGTTCCCTGTGTGTCATGTAACGGTTTTCTCAAACTGCTTTCAAGGTTGTCTTCTTCTTAGGATTTCAGCAGTTTAACTATGATGTTCCTGGAGTGTTTTTCTTTGTACTTATTTTGCTTAGGGTTAGTTAAACATAAATTGACCTGTAAGTGGATGAGTCGACATCTTTCACCTAATTTGAAAAGTTTTCAACCTTGATTTTTTTTTAATTTTCTCTCTCCTCTCCTTCTGGGACTCAGTTACACATATGTTATGTTGCTTGGTAATCTCACAGATCTCTAAGGCTCTGTTCATGTTTCTTCACTTTTTTTTCCTTTTCATATTTCACATTTGACAATTTCTTTTGATTTGCCTTCAAGTTCCCTAGTTTCTTCTGTTGTCAAATCCTTCTAGTAAAATTTTCATTCCAGTTCCTGCATTTTTCAGCTTTAGAATTTCCATTTGGTAGTTTTTCTTTGTAGTTTCTATTTCTCTGCTAAGATTGTGCATCTGTTCTTTTATTATGTGTATAAGTCCCTTCAGTTCTTGCACACACTCATAATGGTGACTTTAACAATCTTTTTTTGATGGTTGCAGCATCTGGGTCATCTCAGGGCCAGTTTCTATTGACTATTTTTTTCTTGAGTATAAATAACATTTTCCTGGTTCTTAGCATGTAAAGTGATTTTTTATTGAATCTGAATATTATCAGTGATACATTTGTAAAGACTCTAGATTATTTTCTATTCTTCTGAATAATGATATTTGGTTAGAAGATAGTTGATTTGGCTGGATTCAAAATCCAAACTCTGTTTCCCCTACAGTGTATTTCCCCTATGGACTAAAAAGTCCACTTAGTTCTTTCAATCTCCAACTGCTCTATTTTTTTTATAGGACTTCTCCCTTTCCCCACCCCCACCCTGAGTCTCCCCCTTGCAGACATAGTTTAGCAGTCAGCCAAGGATTTGGGTGCATTTTATATGCAGATCAGGGTGTTCATTCTCTGTGGCTTTCTCCCTTTCGAGAACTTGCCTATAACTTTGTCATTGTTCTGCATGAACTCTACCCTCTGAAACCTCATGCCAATAAGGCAACAGCTTTCTGCAGCTGGAGCTGCACGCAAATTGAGTATGGGGCATCAGAGGGGACCTTCAGGCCTAATGCTGCCAAGTTATAAATCACACTCTTATTTTCCCGTGTTTGCTCTTTAGAGCCTACAATTAGTTGTGTTTTTCAATTCTTTTTTTTTTATTTTTTATTTTATATGTATTATCTATAGGAGGGTTAGTCTAATCAAGGTAGTCTGTCATTACAGAAATCAGATTTTTTACATGACTTTGAGTTTTTCTTCTTCCATCTCCTCTATGCTTGAGTTCCACTGAAGAGTCACTTTCTCATATATGGAAGAACTGTTCTTTGCTCAGGAGTGTATGAGGCTTTCTTTCTCTGCTAGAGTCTCCAAACAAAATTCTGGAATATGGCTCTAATAATAATAGCTACAATTTACTGAGTCTAACCCACTCTTACCCCCCAAAATGGCAGAAAGTAACAACAACTTTTCTTCATATCCACCATCAGCAGGGAGTATGGGAAACTTGCAAAAAAGAATTTTTCTCTTTTTTCTGTCTATGCTGCCCTTTTCATAGCCAACTGTTGGAACAGTTCAACCATCCCTTCCATTTAACTTGCCCACATGAGCACTACTTCCCTTACTGAGAAGTTCCTATTGTGCAGCACCTGTTCTTTCTATTGAAGTCAGAGACTATTCCCGAATATCTAGAGTTTCCATGGTCTTCATCAATGCCCTGCCACCATTTTCTATTTGAAAAAGAAAAATTACCATTTCTGGGCTGGAAAATTTTTGAGAACATAAACAATTCACCAGTGGACCTGCTCCTAAAGTCATCTCTTTTTATATTCTGGTCAGTTTAACTCCAATCCAAAGTTGAAAGTTATCATGCAGGAAATATTTTGGGAGGGAAGGAGCCAAGAGTTTAAAATTAGACTTTATTAATGTGGGAGAATTAAAACATAAGACACTAGAATGTATAAACAGGTATTCAATACATTGAAAGCAGGTAATAATATTTGAGTTGTTAAGAAGTATATGGCCTATAGCAGGTGTTCAATAATTATTTATTGAATTAATGATTATTTATTTAAGCTAATACATGACAGAGTGTCTTCGTTCAAGCTATCTGCTTGTGATTCATTTTAAAGATGGTTTTACTTAACTTCTCTAAGAAGAGAAACTAAAAGCTTGCCTCATGACCTCTGAGATTGCCTCCAACTCCGGGAAAAAATTCTATGATGTTGTGTTTCTAGGTTGAAATGGGCTTGACAAGGCCCTTTCAGGCACACCATAATAAGTCTTTGCACATATTTATTGCAACACTTCATACCGTTTTGTAATAATTTACAAAGAAGTTGTCACCTCCTTCAGACTGTGAGTTCCTGGAGGATGAGGGCAGTGCTATTCTCATTTCAGAAGACCCTAGCAGTAATTATTGCTTGCCATACACAGTAGAAACTCAGAAAATCATAAATGGGTACACGTGAGACTTTTTGTTCCTAAATGAATGGTTTGCTTAAGATGTTAATATCCGTAAAATCTTTCTTCAATGACATATTAATATGTCAAATTAGACTGTTCCTGGGTTTATACAGTTTCAGCATTAATTTATTGGCTGCCTCCTAAGGGGCAGGCATGGAATAGGGCCAGAAGATGCAAAAATGAGAGCACTGCAGAGGAATAATGGGCCTCTGTTGCCTATTTGCACATTAAGCAAAACAGCTTAGGAAACAAGGATTCCATAAACTGGAATCTAGTTGCGTGCTTTTTAAGATTAACATAATAGTTACAAAAATCTGCTTCAAAAAATTTCCTATTTCACTTAAAACAAACAATTATGGGTAAGACACATCACCAGGCAATGCCCTCAGGCTTAAACTTTCTAAGAAGGACTATTTTCAATATCTACTTTAAATTCACAAGCCAGTAGTATATCAGGAATTGTTGTATACCACGTTTTGCCATATTCAGTCATGCCAGAGCAGTTTCCAAATTAAAAGTCATAACATAACACTCAATTTTACCATAAGATGAGTTAGATGGACCAAGGCACACATAGTTACCATTTAGAAAAGAATTTGATGTCTCCTCTCTTTTCTGGGATTTGGTAAAAGAAAAATGGATTTATACAATGAACAAAGATTGCCCAAGAGAACTTTCAGATAGCCGAATTGCATAAAGAAATGGCTAGTTGGTATGGTTGATAATCCCCTCATCTTTAGAAAGGGAAAGAAATAACACCAATTCAGTGGACTCAAGGAAATAGACAATGCATTCAATATTGGAGCACCTCACCAAAACGAAGTAAGGAAGCAAATGTTAGAATTGGAAACTCTAGAGAAGGGAAAATTGGGCTATACTTACATTTTCTAGAATCAAAGACACAGCAAAATCCAAAATAACACAATAATATCAACTACATCATTGCCATTGCCCTTGTTTCTTTTATCCCAGGTGTAGGTCCATTGTTTTCATCTGGACAATTTTAATAATCTCTTAATCAGTTCCTCATCAGCAATCTCATCTTTCTCCTATATGTATTCCAAAGGTCCACCAGAGTGAAGGGATCATGCTGTTTTCAGCTCAAATTCTTTCAACAACTCCCTCAGAGAACAAATTCCAAAGTCAGCCTAGTATTTAACTCTCCTTACCCATGCTTCCTTTCTAAGCTCTTTAAAAATAACAACATTAATAATAACAACTATATCTGTGCATACTGTTGGGACACTTAATGGCCACATTTAAAAGTCTGTATCTCCTGTTTCACTATATTTGCAGCACAGATGTGTTTTTTCTGTCAACTACATAAACAATATCACACAAAATGTCTAGCAGTGACTGGATTAATTAGGGGCCACCAAGTTCCAAGACAATTTAAGTGAAAATCTTAGCACTGCCTTGAAATCCTAAGCATTTGCTCACATTTGACAAGCTGTGCAGTGAAGAAAATGTGAGGAAATTTGGCACCACAAGGGATGGAACAGACACTTTCTTTCACCCAAATGATCACTGGATGCAGTAAATCCAGAAAACTCTTTTATTTATTTATTTATTTTTTGAGACAAAGTAATGGGAGATTTGTTGTGTTTCAGCCTAAGGCTAATTTTCTGACCCAAAATGATCAAATCACTTTTCAGGGATAGTGAAATTGTTCAGTGACATTTCATTATGCTGGGAAATGAAATTAATGTACAGTCCAAAAATAAAATTAACTTTCTGTAAACATAGGGGATTGGTCAAATCTAAAGGATAGTCAAAAAAGATAAAATAACAGCAACCCAAGACCTTTTCTAAATGCAACAATATAATTAATCTGCTCATTCTTTCTTTTTAAAAACATTTTTCCACACAAATTTGGATCAAATAAACACAATTATATTTTATTATTTTTTTTACATTTACTTTACATCCCAAATGGAAAGAGTCTATGTTCGTTCTTTCACTAACTCCACGAGCCAGCCCCAGACATTCAAATACCACACACCCATCTCCTATAAAGATGAGCTAAAAACACCAGTTTGCACTCAAAGTAATTTCTCAGGAAATTCTTATTTGTGAGCCTGTTTGAACTAAGTTTCTGTTTCACCTACTCCAAAATCTGGAATTTGTGGCTTCAATGTTGACCTGGCCCCTCCACATATGGTGTTGAGCCCTTCTCTCCTGATAGCCGATCCCTTTCATCTAAGCAGAATGCCTCCACCTTCTTTGGCTTTTAACTGCTGCTTCAAGAAGAAAGTATTCCCATCAAGGTCACCATTGAACCCAGTGTTGCTATAATAAATGTAACTGTCGATTCTCCATCTTCAATTCACATTTGATGCAGTTTATCACTCACTCCTTGTCAATAGTGTTCGCTTATTTCACTCCCGGGATATCGCCCTCTCTGAATTTTCCTCCAATCACACTGCCCATTACTTTTGCATCTTCTTTGCTGGATCCACCTCATCTTCTTGACTCAGTCTTAGACATCTTCTCTCTTTTAAATATACTCACTTCCTTCATTATCTCACCAGTCTTACAGCATTAAAGTCCATCTATAGGCTGATCTTTCTCAAATAATGACTCTTCTCCCTGGGTCTTTTGCCTGAACTCCTGTCTCCAACTGTCTGCTTAACATCCCCACTTGGGTATCTAATAAGCATCTTAAATTTAATGTGTTCCAAACAGAGCTCCTTCCAGTCTTCTCCATCTCAGAGTTGGTAACTCCATCATTCCTGTTGCTCAGGCCCTGCTGTCTATGACTTCTCTCTTACTCTCACCCTCCACATCAAATTTCAGCATGCCCACACTGCCATCAAAATACATCCACAATCAAAAACTTCTCATTACCTCCACTGCTACCAACCTGCAACAAGCCAGCATCATCCCTGACATGGGTATTGAAATGCCTTCTAATTTGTCTTCTTCCTTCTGTCCTTGTCATCTATATTGTGCCTACTACCCAATCTTTTGGTCTATTCTTGGGGTTGCAATTAGACTAGCCCTGTTAAAATATTAGTTACATCATCTCTCTCTTTCCTACGCCCTTCTATAGCTTTCTTGTCATTTCAAGTGAAAGCCAAAATCACTACAATGGCCTGCGTACTACATAATCTCCATCCCCACCCCACTTATCTCATAAAACTCCCCACTCAAACCCTCACTGGTCCACACTGGCTGGCTTGCTGCTCTTTAAGCCTGTGTGTCCCACTCCTTCCTCAGCGCCCTCGCATTTGCTGTCTTCTCTCCTGGACACTCCTCCCTCTGATTGCCATCTCACATTGCTCCCTCTCTCACCCCCTTCATGTCTTACCCAAACGTCACCTTCTCCACAAGTCTTTCCTTTACCCCTCTTTTAAAATGGGAATCTCTCCAGCACTCCTTCTTTTCATGCTTCACTTAGTTCTCTCCATAGCACATCTCACATGTTATATATTTTCACTTTTTATGTTCTTGATTCTCTGCCTCCTTGCATCATAATGCAAACTCCATGAAACAGAGCTTTCTGTCTGTGTCTTCACTGTTGGATCCCCCACAAACTAGAATAGTACCTGGTACATAGTAGGTGCTCAATAAATATTTTTTGAGCATGAAGGAACAGAACCACTCTATCTGTGGCCTCAGATGTATAAGCTTGCTATCCCCCAATCTGTCAGGAACTATTTAATACAAGTTAACATTTATAAGCACCAACTGTGTTTGAGTGAGTAAAACAAAAACTCTCACACTAAAGAAGTTAATTAGGTAGTTAATTAAGAAGATAACTGGTAATAAGAATAATAACAAGGATAGCAGTTTCCATAATATGTGTTAGGAACCGTATTAGGTCATTTAGATATTTTACTTGCATCTGATAATTCTGTTACAGTATCAAAGGAAAGTCAAGGAAGGGCCTCAGAGCCGGGCAGTGTGAACGCCTACATATACACAGCATGATGTGGGGGAATGAAAATGCCTATTGACTAAAACATTCAATCCAAAACATGGGCTTAGGCTTGTGGAACAGCAACCAAAATCGGTGCTTCTGCACAGCAATAGAAATCATCAACAAAATGAAAAGGCAGTCTACGGAATACAAGAAAACATAAATCACACATCTGACAAGGTTTCAATATCTAAAATATATAAAGAACTCATACAACTCAATAGCAAAAAAACAAACAATTTGACTAAAATATGGGCAAAGGCTCTGAATAGACATTTTCCCAAAGAAGACATACAGGTGGCCAATAGGTAGATGAAAAAGTGCTCTAAATCTCTAATCATCAGCAATGCAAATCAAAACGACAATGAGATATCACCTCACACCTGTTAGAATGGTTATTAGCAAAAAAAACAAATAACAAGTGTTGACAAGGATGTGGAGAAAAGGGAACCCTCGTGCACTGTTGCTGAGAATGTAAATTGGTGCAGGCGCTACGGAAGATGGTATGGAGGTTCCTCAAGAAATTAAAAATAGAACTATCATAGGATCCAGCAATTCCACTTCTGAGTATTTATCTGAAGGAAATAAAAACACTAACTCAAACAAATATCTATATCCCTATGTTCATTGCAGCATTATTTACAACAGCCAAGATATGGAAGGAATCTAAGTGTCCATTGATGGGTGAATGGCTAGAGAAAAGGTAATATATACACAACGGAATACTATTCAGCCATCATAAATAAGGAAATCTTGTCATTTGCAGCAACATGGATGGACCTCAAGAGCATTATGCTAAGTGAAATAAGTCAGACAGAGAAGGACAAATACCACATGATCTCATTTATATGTGGACTCTGAAACAAACGAACAAGGAAACAAACTCAGAGTTACAGAGAACAGATTAGTGATTGCCAGAGCTACGGGGTGGAGAGGTGGGGAAAATGGTGAAGGTAGTCAAAAGGTACAAACTTCTAGTTATAAAATAAATAAGTCCTGGGGATGTAATATACAGCATGGTGACAACAGTTAATAACACTGCGCTGTATGTTTGAAAGCTGCTAAGAGAAAAAATCTTAAAAGTTCTCATCACAAGGAAAAAAAATCATGACTATGTGTGGTGATGGATGTTAACTAGACTTACTGTGGTAATTATTTTGTAATATATACATATATTGAGTATATGTTGTATGCCTGAAACTAACATAATGTTATATGTCAATTATATCTCAATTTTAAAAAATAAAACAAAAATATATACACACATACATACAGAAAAATAAAAGTGGTGCCCCAAGCTGTCCCTGACGACAGAGAGAGGCAGCAGAGCAGAGCAGATTAGTGTGCAGGCTCCAGCGGCAGGCCACCTGCATTCTGTGTCCTCCTGTGCCACTAGCTGTGTAAACTTGGGCAAATCTCTTACCCTCTCTGGGCCTCCATTTCCTCATTTGTAACAGGGAGATGGTAATAGTACTCACTATCTCTTTTGGGGAGGCATAATTAAATAAGTTAATATGTAAAAAATACACAAATACCTCCTGACACATAGTGAGTGCTTGATCACTATCGACTATTATTCTTTGTAGGAAACTGCTCTTCAATTGGAATGTATTTAAGGTCTGCATGTTTTCTACTGTATTCCATAAAGTGCTTCATCTGCTCATTCACTGAACACGTATGGAGCACTGGCTGCTTGCTGTGCAAAGCTGTTCCTGTCCTCAAGGAGCTGACAGCTCAGAGGGAGAGACAGACATTTAACAGATGGTTGCAGGGCAGCGTGACGAGTGCAGGCCAGAGAAAGGGACAGGATGTGTGGTCTGAAGTCATCAGCAGGGCTTCCAGGAGGTGGCGCCTGGAATAAGTCTTCAAGGAAGTGCAGGTGGCGGGGGTAGAGGGAGGGGAGCAGATGCTAAAGGCTTTCCAGCCAGAGAAGCAGAGTGAACAAAGACAAGTGAGGGAAGAGCCTGAGTTTGACAATTTAAAGAAATGTATGCAATGAAATATTAAAATATGAATTACAACATAAATGTTAAGCCTAGTGAGCACAGAGTTAAACCCAGGAATCTAAGGCCTGGAGAAAAAAAGAGAGTGCAGATACACGGGCCAGAAGGTCCACCAGGACTTTACTTCTGAGTTTCCTGACAACCAAAATAAAAATGGTAACAGAATCATTTCAGTGGTTTTTCAGTGCCCATTAAGATAAACCATGACTGTTCCAAAGAGGAAGCAAATTTTACCTAGCACTTAGCTCTGAAAGAAATTTCTTATGTGGAATTTCCTAAGGGGAACCCAAGCAATGTTGTCAGTGGTGATAATATCCATATCTCAATAGGAAATGTAAGTGTGAGCCTCAGAAAGCAGTTTTTCTGATACCTCAGTGAAAATTTAGGGTATAATACCAACTCACAACTAAGTGAAAGTCATTTTCCGGAGAAAAACAAAGTGTTCTTTACGGTGTTTCTTTCCCCTCTCCCCAGACTCCCAGCCCAAAGCTTCTCAGGAGAAAAACTAGCGACGGGCGTTAGAACTCCCCTAAGCCTCCTCTTCCCATAAAGACCTTTCTATTCCTGCCCCTTTCCTCAGGCCCGTCAGGTGACCTGCTCATTAGTTTGGTTAGTTAAGCTCGTTAACCAAAGGGCACTTACTAAATATTACGTCAATGTTTCTGAAATCTATTTGCAATTGGAAAAACGTTTGATATTTGGTTTTGTTTAGCTTATTAGGTTGTGAACAACAGAGATTTGGTTTAAATTACCAGAGAGAGAGAGCACGCAATTATCGGAAGGATTTATGGGCTGAACCAGCACCGGAAAGCCAGAGAGTGAGGCACCGCCCCTCTCCTCTAGGTCTCTCTTCTTTTCCACGTCTCCACTTCTCTGCATGTCTGCTCCTCCTCCAACTTGACCAATTTCCTCTCCCTATATTCAATACCTTGTCTGTTTCTTCAACCTGCATGTGCAATCTGCTGGCCAGGGCCCCAGCAGAGCTTCCTGACATCCGCTAATGGGCGCAGTCTCAGTATTTCTTGATTCAAAGCAACCAAGAAAATCTGACAGACCCAGTTTACCTACTTGAGCTGGGCCCTGTGGGTTGTTTATTTCTGGTGTCCTGCTTTTGCCCACCGTTGGTCCAACCTTGACCAGTAGGGGTAAGAAATAGAGAAATGTGCTGCAAAGCCTGTCTCTCTATCCACAAGGTGATATTCTTTTAAATAAATGTTGGAAGAGAGACATTGATCCACATCATAAAACCTTCTCCCACAAGAGGGGCCAGTGCGAGGACTGTGACCTGGGAGCTGGGGGATGGTGAATCTGAGGACAGAAGGACCTTTCAGAGCCGTTCAAATCTTACTATAACTTCGATTGCTGCCAATTTTATCCATGCACAGGGCATATTCTTTAAGCGAAATGATTGAGCTTACCCTATCGATGCCTATTTATTAATATTTTTTGTTGTAAAATATTTCATAATCCATCTTGTCATATCATAGAATTATTGTACCGATGTGGGGAAATAGACCATATTTATTTATTTATTTATTTTGTTTGTTTTTATTTTTTGTTTAATGCAGTAACATTGGTTTATAACATTGTAAAAATTTCAGGTGTACATCATTGTACTTCTATTTCAGCATAGATTACATCATGTTCACCACCAGAATACTAAATACAACCCATCACCACACACATGTACCGAATTATCCCTTTCACCCTCCTCCCTCCCCCCTTCCCCTCTGGTAACCACCAATCCAATCTCTGTCCCTATGTGTTTGTTTATTGTTGTTATTACCTACTACTTAATGAAGGAAATCATACGGTATTTGTCCTTCTCCCTCTGACTTATTTCACTTTGCATTATACCCTCAATGTCCCTCCATGTCGTCACAAATGCCTGGATTTCATGGTTTCTTATGGCTGAGTAGTATTCCATTATGTATATATACCATATCTTCTTTATCCATTCGTCCCTTGATGGGCACTTAGGTTCCTTCCAAGTCTTGGCTATTGTGAATAACGCTGCAATGAACACAGGGGTGCATGTACCTTTACAAATTGGTGTTTTCAAGTTCTTTGGATAAATACCCAGCAGTGGAATAGCTGGATCATATGGTAGTTCTATCCTTGATTTTTTGAGGAATCTCCATACTGTTTTCCATAGTGGCTGCACCAGTTTGCACTCCCACCAGCAGTGTATGCGAGTTCCCTTCTCTCCACATCCTCTCCAACACATGTTGTTTCCTGTCTTGTTAATTATAGCCATTCTGACGGGCGTGAGGTGATATCTCATTGTAGTTTTGATTTGCATTTCCCTGATAGTTAATGATTTTGAACATCTTTTCATGTGTCTGTTGGCCATCTGTATATCTTCTTTGGAGAAATGTCTGTTCAGGTCTTTTGCCCATTTTTTAATTGGGTTGGTAGTTTTTTTGGTGTTGAGATGCATGAGTTCTTTATATATTTTGGAGATTAAGCCCTTATCAGATGTATGCTTTGCAAATATCTTCTCCCAATTGTTAGGTTGTCTTTTCGTTTTGTTGATGGTTTCCTTTGCTGTGCAGAATCTTTTTAGTTTGATGTAGTCCCATTGGTTTATTTTTTCTATTGTTTCTCTTGCCCGGTCAGACGTGATGTTTGAAAAGATGTTGCTAAGACCGATGTCGAAAAGCGTACTGCCTATGTTTTCTTCTAGAACTTTCACAGTTTGAGGTCTTACATTCAAGTCTTTAATCCATTTGGAGTTAATTTTTGTGTATGGTGTAAGGTAAGGGTCTACTTTCATTTTTTTGCATGTGGCTATCCAGTTTTCCCAACACCATTTGTTGAAGAGACTTTCTTTTCTCCATTGTATGTTCTTGGCTCCTTTGTCAAAGATTAGCTGTCCATAGATGTGTGGGTTTATTTCTGGGCTTTCGATTCTATTCCATTGATCTGTGTGTCTGTTTTTGTGCCAGTACCATGCTGTTTTGGTTACTATAGCTTTGTAGTGTATTTTGAAATCAGGGAGTGTGATATCTCCAGCTTTGTTCTTTTTTCTCAGGATTCCTTTAGCTATTCGGGGTCTTTTGTTGTTCCATATAAATTTTAGGATTCTTTGTACTATTTCTGTGAAAAATGTTGTTGGATCTTTGATAGGGATTGCATTGAATCTATAGATGGCTTTAGGAAGTATGGACATCTTAACTACGTTAATTCTTCCAATCCAGGAGCACGGAATATCTTTCCATTTCTTTGTGTCTTCTTCAATTTCTTTCAGAAATGTTTTATAGTTTTCGGTGTACAGATCTTTCACCTCTTTGGTTAAGTTTATTCATAGGTATTTTATTCTTTTTGTTGCAATTGTAAATGGGATGGTATTCTTAATTTCTCTTTCTGCTACTTTGTTGTTAGTGTACAGAAATGCAACTGATTTTTGTATGTTGATTTTGTATCCTGCAACTTTACCATATTCGTTTATTACTTCTAAAAGTTTTCTGGTGGATTCTTTAGGGTTTTCTATATATAAAATCATGTCATGTGCAAATAGTGACAGTTTCACTTCTTCCTTTCCAATTTGGATCCCTTTTATTTCTTTTTCTTGCCTGATTGCTCTGGTTAGGACTTCCAGTACTATGTTAAATAGGAGTGGTGAGAGTGGGCATCCTTGTCTGGTTCCTGTTCTTAGAGGGATAGCTTTCAGTTTTTCACCATTGAGGAGGTTATTAGCTGTGGGTTTGTCATATATGGTCTTTATTATGTTGAGGTACTTTCCTTCTATCCCCATTTTATTCAGAGTTTTTATCATAAATGGATGCTGTATCTTGTCAAATGCTTTCTCTGCATCTATTGAGATGATCATGTGATTTTTATTCTTCATTTTATTAACGTGGTGTATCACGTTGATTGATTTGCGAATGTTAAACCATCCCTGCATCCCTGGAATAAATCCCACTTGATCATGGTGTATAATCTTTTTAATGTATTGTTGTATGCGATTTGCTAGTATTTTGTTGAGGATTTTTGCATCCATGTTCATCAGTGATATTGGCCTGTAATTTTCTTTTTTTGTGTTGTCCTTGTCTGGTTTTGGTATCAGGGTAATGTCGGCTTCGTAGAATGAGTTAGGGAGCTTCCCCCACTCCTCAATTTTTTGGAAGAGTTTGAGAAGGATAGGTATTAAGTCTTCTTTGAATGTTTGGTAGAATTCAGCTGGGAAGCCGTCTGGGGAAATAGACCATATTTAAATAACAGGATTGCTTTTTCATTTGACTCTTTGTTCAAACTAATCTTCTTTTTGTTTTCAAATAGTTGTAAATCATAGAAGAAATATTTCGTAAAAAATATAACATGAGAAGAAACCAGTTTTAATTTGTAAAAAGGTAATATATTAAATATATTTGTCTCAATTATATCTACTATCAGTGGGTAGTTGGCACTACAAATCTTTCTGTGCTCAACTTACTTTGGAAAAATGGAAAAATAAATTGATAGCTTAGGAAACAGCTTCCCAGCCCAAAACTATAGAGAAAAATCAATTTTTGTTTTGATTACAAAAGAAGTCAAAGAACTCACACCTCATCCGTTCAGTCCAACTTATACAACTGCTTCACTCTGTCTCTCAAACTCATTCTTCCAGAGTTTTAACCAAAAGGTATCCTATTAAATCCATGGCTGAATGTAGCAGTAGCAGTGTTCCCATTCAAGTATAGACATATGAGGCTGTCCAACAAACCCATTATTCTGGAGGATGACAATGATCACATTGCTCCACCACTGAATAAGTATGATTGCTTGCAAGGGTATTACTGGCCCAAACAGCCACTTCAAACTACCCTCAAGACTGAAGATCCTGCTTTGAAACTACCAGCAGGAAAGAAAAAAAAAAAATGGAGCCAGAGGATCATTCAGTAATAACACAACCCTTTCTTAAATTGCGTTCAGAGAATTTCATTTCTGTTCAAAGTGCTCTTTCGTGGGGGAATAAAATCTGAAAACTCAGAAGAGTTGACGAGGAGAGAGAACTAGAACTTTTAGCTTGAGCCAAACTACAGATGGATCTAATTAGCAAGGCCAGCCTTTTTGTAAAGTGTTTGCCTTTTATTCTTTCAACACATCTACCACCAACCAGCCTCTTGTTTCTGTAACTTGTTCATTCTCCCATTTCTCTCATCAGAGACTTACTCTCCTTGGTTTCTGGTTAAGATGTCATGTCAGTCATCCATATCTTGACCAGGGTTAATTTTAATCAATGAGCTCCCTTCATGAGAGATTTTCATTCTACGTTTTATACTTAATTACACAAAGAAAGATGCCATTAGCTTTGCAAGAAATTTCCAACATTAGCATTGCATATGAATGGAGAAAAAAATGTAATGGGCACCCAAAAGTTACATGATATTATGATGCCATTTATTTATTATGGCAGGTGCTATGTGGCATTCCACACAAATGATCTCTTATATCCCACAACAACTCTGCAAGTTAGATCCTCCTACCTTCTCCATATAGTGGAGGAATCCGACACTTAGAAAAGCTCGAAGTAACTTTCCAAGAGCCAAATCCAGGAGTACTAGATCCAGGATTTGAACCTTGGTCTATCTGACTCCATAGCCCATGCTCTTCCACCATCTAATGATTACAATAGACTTCCAGCTGCTCTCCTCCCACCTTTGATCCCTTAATCCATCTTCCACACTGTTATGTGAAAATATTGTTTCATATATGACCATTTGAGGCTCCATTCCTTAAACTCCACCAATGATTCCCAACTATTTGTGTGCTCCTTAACATGGCATACAAGGCCATGAATACGTTAGCTCGCTTTTGCTCCATTGCATCATTTCCTGCCGGATATAAGAAACTAGACCCTTACTTTCTTATAGTTGTGGCCCCTAGATTTTGATACTAAGTGGTAGTAAGTGGTACTAAGATCATTAAATTAAAGTAGATGCCTACTGCTTAGCAGGATTTTAAGAGACGTTATTGACCACATGGCCTTTCATATGTCAAAAGAGTAGAGTAATAATCCCAACCAAGCCTGATTATATGCTTCAATATTAACATATCTTTACAAGAAACATCTTAATAATTCCAAAACACTTCCCAACCCAGCAGTGTAAACACTTCCGTTGGTATGCCATGGGAGGAAGTGGTGCTATACCAGGAAGGACTCCACCCCTTTGTGCTAAGAAGTTACTGAGCCCATCTTTCCCAGTGGCATTGTCTCATCCTTTAATATTCCAAACAGGAAACAATTGTACTCCAAGAAGTTCCATGCCTAACCTTAAAAATCCTAAATATAAACACTCCAGATATAAGGAAGTGTATATTCTTCACCTTGCTCATATATAGGCATGTTTAGTTATGGGTTAGGTTTGTTAAAAGCTCGGTTTAATTAGCAAGCAGAAAACAAGCAAAGAAAAGCGATGATGTAGATGTCTGGGCTTTTAAAGCCATCCTCCAGCTTGCAGATATTCCCCTGCAGGAAATAGCGGAGGGAGAAAATTTCCTACCCCCTCAAGTTCCATTACAATAGTGAACTTCCACATCAATATCAATGTTATTTTTTAAAAACCTCCTTCAAGTTGTTTATATTTGTTCATCTTGAACTATATGGAGCTCTCCACAAACTGCATGGTTTCTACATGCCTTTCATATATCCATGCCTTCGCTGGTGCTGTTTTCTCTTTCAAGAATGCCTTTCTTATCTTCTTCACCCTTTCAGACTATACTCAAGCATCATCTCCTTACAGAAGCTTTTTCTGAAACTCGGAATGGGCCAATGATTAATTTTCCATATTCCTAAGTAACTTGTGCTTGTCTGGTCTTAATAATATGTTATTTTGTTGAAACAATGTGTTTATGTGTCCATCTCCCTCACAGATGACAAGCTCTGCAGATGAAGAAATGACTAGCTGAGCTGGATTACGGAGTAAGACAACCGGGGAGAGAATCCTAGCTTCGCTATTTATTAGATTGTGACATTTAACCTCTGTATGCCTTGAACACCTTGTCTTTAAAGGAGAATAATTTTACCTACTATTCTATAAAGACAAGGCAGTGGAGCTCTGATGAAATAATGTAAATAAAACTCTAAAACAACATCTAGAACATAATAATATATGCTGAAAAATTGTTAGGTATGTTCGAGGAGAAACTAAAATTCTTTATATGATCTTCTGTTCTATCCCAGCTCAGCAATAGCTCACAGCAATCTGGTGTAGCCAGATCATGTGCATGATATTTGTTCACAAAAAATATGAGGATGAGGGGCCGGCCCCGTGGTATAGTGGTTAAGTCCCACCTTCTCTGATTCGGCAGCCCAGGTTCACAGGTTCAGATAGCGGGCAGGATGTACACCACTCATCATGCCATATTGTGGCGGCAACCCACATACAAACTAGAGGAAGATTGGCACAGATGTTAGCTCAGGGCTAATCTTCCTCACCAAAAAAAAATGAGGATGAAGAAAGCAGTACAGAAATTGTAGCACTATCTTGCATATAAATGGAGGGCCGGCTCTGTGGCTTAGCGGTTAAGTGCGTGCGCTCTGATGCTGGCGGCCCGGGTTCAGATCCTGGGCACGCCCCAAGGCACCACTTCTCCGTCCAACCTGAGGCCGAGTCCCACGTACAGCAACTAGAAGGATGTGAACCTATGACATACAACTATCTACTGGGGCTTTGGGGGGAAAAAAATGAATAAATAAAATCTTTAAATGGAGGAGCAAGTTTGGAATGTATACCAGCAACATCTAGTTGGCTGACAACAGATCTGTCAAAATGATCTAGATCAATCTTTGCTAAATTTTGGTGGTCCACATACTAGCATCAAAAAAGATAACGTTTTCACTGATCTGCATCAAATACTAAAACCAAGGTAAATTAAGTTAATTTTCCAGAAAGCTAAATTTATTTAAAGAACCATTATTTATTCCAAGGCTATTGTCTTATTAGAGTTTGATGTTGAAATATCCTTTCTTTTATGAAACGATGGTGACAGTTGGGTCTGTTGGTTCTATTTGTGGCTTTGCATGATTGAACTTTAACAGTCTTCCTTGACAACATAAGTTAGCATTCCTAGTTTTGTCTCCCCCTCCTGCCTGTATTTCCTGAGATTATTCTGTTTTATGAAAACCCATGGAATTCAGACAGAATAGATTACCCCTGAAAGAGTTTTCCTGGAGTCCCAGGTCTTCTCCATCATATGGGTTCAGGAAGCTGATTTGTCATCTCAGACAGTCATCTTAACCAAGTCCCAGGGATGAGGGTATAATCCTAATAACAATAGCTAAATATATACTGAGTGCTTAATATGTATAAGTTACTGTGGTAAACATGTCATGTGAAATAGTACATTTTGTCTTCACTATTATCTTATGAGAGAGTTTGCCCATAGTTACAAAGCTAGTTAGTGATGGAACCATAATTCAAACTTAGTCTGTCCTCCTCTGAAATCTATGCTTTAACCACCACAGTATGTCACCTAACTGTACATTTCCAAGATTGTCATTTTTAGTGACTCCAATGAGAAATATAATTACCCTGTAGACCAGTTTCCTTAGGCATATGTGCTCTCCACATTTTCTATTTGGAGCCAATCTGTGTGGAAGATGGTAAAATCATAGGTTCTGTAGTGAGCGTGGAATTTGATATTTTGTACCTAATATTGGATATTATGGATTGCAGAGTATCCAAGAGCTAAAGTACCTTGAAGTACTCCTATCTTATTATGAGGTTAGCAGGGCCAGAGGATTTAAATATTCAGAAATCTTCTGTACTGGAGTACTTACAGGAGGAACTGCTGATATCTGCCTTCTAGTTGATAATTTTTTTCCTTCTCATATATTAGTACCATAAACTGAAAAATATGCCTTTGGTCTGAGAGTTGGTACTTCTAAGGTGACTTTTACTATGTTACCCTAATGCATTACAGGAGGAGGAGGAAATGCAGCATAGCGGTACCCACTCTGGGCTTTGAAAGCAGCCTTCTCCACTCCTGCTCTGTAACCATGGGCATGTTTCTTAGTCTCTCCAAACCATAATTTACACATGTTCTAGAATGGGCATGAGAGTACCTACTTCATGGGATTGGTAGAATAATCAAATGAAACACATATAGAATGGTTGTCTGGAACTGGGAGAGCAGTCAATAAATGACACTTCTTGATGCCATTGCTTTTACTATCATTGTTTTTATACAGATTACATTGTAACTCTCAAAAGAAAATCTGATACCCTTTACTGCCAGTGTTTGAGAGCCACTATTGTCTCTCTGGGCTCATGAATCCACCCTCTGAGGCATCTTTCCTTTTTCATGGAGAGTAGCACATGTCTACAACTGAGTTATCAGCCTGTTTTCTGCCTATAGAATTTTGGGGAGTCTGACAGTCTTCTTCTATTTTATCTTCTCTCTGTCCTTCTGTGGCTAAACTGATAGTTTCTGCTGGTATAACATTCCTAAAGACTCTGTGGGTCTCTTGTGTATGTCTGTGGATTTACTCCCATAAGCTAGAGGTTCCTACACAAAGGATAATCTCATCTCTATCCCTGGCTTCTGCTGAGATGGCTGAGTTATACACCTAATCTCTTCAAAGAGCCCTCTATATGATTCAAAGAATACTCTGGCTTCTTGATCCTTCCCAGGTACTAGCAAAAGGTTGTCCTGTCATACCCGTGGCTAACTCTCCAAAGTTTAGTGTCCTTTGCAATCTAGATAGGCTGAGAATTTCCCAAACGACCAAGTCCTTGTTACCTTTTTGTTTAATAGTTCTTTTCTCAACTGATCTCTCTCCTCTCATATTTTATTATAAGCAACAAGAAGAAATCAGACCACACCTTCAGCACTTGCTTGGAAATCTCTTCAGCTGCATTTCCAGTTCATCACTTACAAGTTCTGCCTTTCACACAGCTGTAAAATAAAATTCTACTAAGTTTTCTGCTGCTATATAACAAGGATCCCCTTTCATCCATTTTTCAATAACATATTCCTCATTTCCTTCTGAGACCTCACCAACAGCACTCAGTATCCATATTTCTACCAACAGTCTGTCTATGATGGTTTAGGTGTTCTATAGGATTATATAGGTTTTCTCTATAGGATTATATAGGTTTTTTCCATCATGCTCCTCACTTCCTTCTGAGCTCGCACCTGCAGAGCCTTTAACATCTGAATTCCTGCTAACAATCTGTTCAAGGCAATCTAGGCTTTTTCTGTTATGCTTCTCAAATTTTCCAGCCTCTGCCCACTACCCAATTCTAAAAACATTTCCACAGTTTTAGGTATTTGGTACAGCAGCACTCCATTTCCAGGTACCAAAATCCATATTATTTTCACGTTGTTGCTATAACAAATTACCAAAAACATATTGGCCTAAAACAACATCAGCTTATTATCCTAAAGTTCTGGAGATCAAAAGTTCAAAATGGGTCTTAATAGGCTAAATTCAAGACGTTGACAGAGCAGTATTCCTTCTGGAGGCTTGAAGGAAGAATCTATTCCTAGCCTTTTTCTATTTCTTGAATTGCTCATATTCCTCAGCCCATGACTACATACTCTGATCTCTGCTTTTATTTTCACATCTTCTCTGGCTCTGTCCTTCCTGCCTCCCTCTTAGGACCCTAGTAATTACATTGGGCCCACCTAGATAATCCAGGACAATCTTCCCACTTCAAGGTCCTTAGCTTAATCACATTGCAAAGCACCATTTGCCATGTAAGATAACATATTCACAGGTTCTAGGGGTTAAAACGTCGACACCTTAAAGTGACCATTATTCTGCTGACCACAAGTTGTAGGAGTTCTTTGTATATTCTGGTTGCTAGAACCTGATCAGATGTATGATTTGCAAATATTTTCTCCCATTCTGTTGGTTGTCTTTTGACTTTATAGTGTCCTTTCATGCACAAACCTTTTAAATTTTGATGGAGTCTAATTTATCTATTTTTCTCCTTTGCCTTCTGTGCCTTTGGTGTCATATGTATGAGAGTTTTATAAGAGATAATACTACAAAAAATATATGACATATATATGATATATAAAAAAGATATAGCACATTTTGGGTTTTTATCCATTCTGTTAATTTTTGTGTTTGGTGTGAGGCAGCAGTCCAGTATTACTCCAGTGTCCCAGCCTCATTCGCTAAAAGGACTATTTTTTCCCATTGAAGTCTTTTAGCACCTTTGTCAAAATCAATTGACCATAACAGAAAGGATTTATTTCTGGACTCTCAATTTTGTTTCATTGATCTATATGACTATCTTTATGCCAGTACAACACAGTCTTGATTATTGTAGCTTTGCAGCAAGTTTTGAAATCAAGAAATGTGATCCCTCCAACATCTTCTTTTACAAAATCGTTTTTGCTATTCTGAATTCCTTACATTTCCACATAAATCTTAGAATCAGCTTATCAATTTCTGCAAAAAAAGCCAGCTAGCATCTTGACAAGGATTGCATTGAATGTATAGATTAATTTGGGGAATATTTCATCCTAACTATAGCAAGTATTTCAATCAGTGAACACGGGATGTTTTTCCATTTGTTTAAGAACTCTTTAATTTTTTCCAACAATATTTTCTTTTATCAGTGTTTAAGTCTTGCACTCTCTTTAATAGATTTTATTTTATTCCTATGTATTTTATTCTTTTTAGTAATACTACAAGTGTAAATGGTTCATTTTCATATTGTTCATTTCTACTACATAGAAATACAATTGATTTTTGTATATTGATTCTGTATCCTGCAACCTTGCTGAACTTATTTATTACATCTAATGGGATTTGTTATTTTTGTTGTTGTTTCCTTAGGATTTTCTACATGCAGGATCATATCATTTGCAAATGGTGATAATTTTACTTCTTGATTTCCAATCTGGAGGACTTTATTTCTTTTTCTTGCCTAAGTTCCTGGGCTGAAACCTTTACTATAATATTGAATTGAAGCAGCAAGAGTGGATATCCTTGACTTGCCTCTGATCTTATGAGGAAAACTTGCAGCCTCTCACTAATGAGAATGATGTTAGTTAGAGGTGTTTCCTAGATGCTCTTTATCATGTTAACAAAGTTTCCTTTTATTCCTAGTTTGTCTAGCATTTTTATCATGAAAGGGTATTAAATTTTGTCAAATGCTTTTCTGCATCAATTAAGATTATCATGTGGTTTTGTCCTTTATTCTTTTAACATGGTATATTTCGTTGTTGATTTTTAAACCAAATTTGCATTCCTGCAAAAAATTTGCATGTGGTTATGATTTATAATCCTTTATATATGCTGCTGGATATAACTCAATATTATTTCGTTGAGAATTTTGTGTCTATATTCATAAGGGATATTGGTCTGCATTACTCTTTTCCTGTGATGTCTTTGTCTGTTTTGCTACCAGGGTAATAATGGTCTTATAAAATGAGTCGGAAAGTGTGCCCTCCACTTCTATTTTTTGAAAGAGTTTGTGAAGCATAGATGCTCTTTCTTCTTTAAATATTTTGTAGAATTCACCAGGGAAGCCATCTGGTTCTGGACTTTTCTTTGTGGGAAGTTTATTGATACTAATTCAACCACTTTACTTATTATATGTTTATTTAGATTTCCTATATCTTCGAGTCACTTTTGATAATTTGTGTCTTTCTAGGAATGTATCCATTTCATCTAGTTTTTCTAATTTACTGACATACAATTTTTCATAGTGTTTCCTTATCCTTTTTCTGTTTCTATAAATTCTGTAATAATATCCACTTTTTCATTCCAATTTTAGTAATTTGAGCCTTTTTTTTTTTCCTTAGGCCAGTCTAGCTAAAAGTTTGTCAATTTTGTTTATTTTTTCAAAGAATCAGCTTTCGGTTTGTTGATTTTTCTCTGTTGTTTTGCTTGTTATTTAAAAGCATGTTTAATTTCCACATATATGTGAATTTACCGAATTTCCTTATGTTATTAATTTCTAATATCATTCTATGATGTTTGGAGAACATACTTTGTATGACGTCAATCCTTCTAAATGTATTGAGATTTGCTTTATGGCCTCACATATGGTCTATCCTACAGAATGCTCCATGTACGCTTAAGAAGAATTGGCATTCTGCTATCGTTGGATGGAGTGTTCTATAAATGTGTGTCATGTCCAGTTGGTTTATAGTGTTGTTCAAGTCTTCTATTTCTTTGATAATCTACCTCTGTCTCATCATTTAGTCTCAGTTTTAATGTTGTCCTTAAGGAATGCCTTTCCTGATCACCTCGTCTAAATTAACCACTCCCTCCACACACCATATACTGCCTACCACAGCTTTGTGTTCTATTTTCTTCATAGCACAGCATATTTTTATTACATTCATGGTACTTAATCACCATGTGAAATAATCTGCCCACTTATTGGCTTAATTTTTTTTTTTTTTTTTTTTTTTGTCTTTCACCTTCCCACACCCCAACCATTGCAAGTTCCATACGAGTATAGATTTTCTGTTTTGTTCCACTTGCATCCCCAAGGCTAAAACCAGCACATGTAGGTGCTCAAATGATATTTGTTACATAAATGGATGATTAAATCAGGATAGCAAGAATAAATGGATTATTTATTTGAGAGTCAATATCAGGATAAGTATATCACAATCATATTCAGTCTGTGTTTCTTTGCTCAAAATTCCAGAAAGTGTGGGTCATATGCCCACTCCTGCAGCTAGAGTCATCACAGCAGAGCCACAAGGACTGAGAATGGGAGAGAAGTGGATTGACAAAACGGATTCAGGATGTTCTACCAAATAAGGTGCAGGCAACAGCAACAGATGTCCAATATAAACACAAAACAAGACTGTAGTCACACTGTGAGTAAAGTTTATAAAGGCTAAGTATCTATGTGCAGCAACCAGACTTTACAAAAATAAAATCATTTAAGCATAATGGAATAAAGAACAGTGAATGTTACTTTAAAAAAAATTAGTGCAATTTTAATAATGATTTCACAATTTAAAATAATGAAAGAAGAACCAAGCATTAATGGAGAAAAGTTAACAAAGGAAGCTGGAAAAAATGATAGGTATTAACATAATGGAAAAATCAGAGGGATATTGTAACCATTTCTGATATGTTTTCAACTTCTCTGAAGACACTGCAGCTATTCAAAGGCCCCGGGATATGATCTATTATTACATTAAGCATATAAATCCTGTAAGCCCATAGGCCCTGAGAAAATAAAGGCAAAGGCTAGAGGAATTTAAACTAAAAATCATAAGAACATTGCTGAATGCAATTGAGCAAAATTCCTTGACTTTCAGCCTTCCTTCATGCATAGCATTCAATAAGCACACACTTGAAGGTCTGTGACATTAGGAACAGAAGAAAGACACAATCCCTACACTCAAGTAACTCACAGATAAATGAACAATGAAAACAGCATGATGCATACAATGATAAAGGCAAAAATGTGAGAGTCATGAGGGTGTAACCAAAAGCCCTTTGCTTATTAAGGTGTTGACAGTATTCAGGGAAGGCTTTCTTGGAAAGGTAATGCCTATGCTGAATCTTGAAGGATAAGTAGGAATGGTCAAGACAATAAGCCCTCTTAGGGTTTAGAGAAACACAATATCTCCATGCATTGAGTAGGAAGGTTTCCCAAAAGAGAAAAAGATTGAATTTGACTTGAAGAATGAGTAGGATGTGCAGAGGCAAATGTATTAGTTTCCTAGGGTTCCCATAAGAAATTACCACAACTGGGTGGCTTAAAACAGAAATGTGTTCTCTTACAGTTCTAGAGGCTAAGTCCACAATCAAAGCATCAGCAGGGCCATGCTCCCTCCAAAGGCTCTAATGAAGATTCCTTCCTTGCCCCTTCTACCTGTTGGTGGTTGCCATCAATCTTTGGCATTCCTCGGTTTGTGACAGCATAATTCCAATTTCTGCCCCCATATTCATATGGCCTTCTTCTCTACGTGTATCTCAGCGTCTGAATCTCTCTAATAAAGATACCAGTCATTGGATTTAAGGCCCACTTTAATCCAGTATGACATCAGCTTAACTAACTACATCTGCAAAGACCCTACTTCCTCACATTCTGAGGTACCAAGTGACATAAATTTGGGGAGAACGATATTGCATCTATATGTCAGATAATATGGAGCTATAACTCTCAATGTGTGGACTATCCAGAACTACTTTTGTTGTGAGATTTGGCAATCATAAGTATATATTCAAAATATTTAATAAGTGGTACAATAATAAGATTAACATGGAAATCTACATATTTATTATGAAAATAAATGAAGGAAACCTCGTTTAAGATGGAGTCAAGAAGTTCTGAAGGGAGAGCTCTCACGCATGTACCACTCACTGCAGCCTACATAACCAGCAGGAAGAAGGAAGATAAGAATTATTTTGGCAAGGAAGGACATTTTTCACATAGGAATTTCATCTCCTGCTTTTAATAAAAGGAAGGAAGACACCTCCCTGCCCCAGCAACAACCACTGCTTGCAGCCAATAAGAAACTGTCACAACCTCAAATTCATGTTCTTCTCCAATGAGCTTTTGTTCAAAACAACCCTCCCCAATTTCCTCCTAAAATCTAGTAAAAGCTGACTTTCCCTTTGTCTCTTCGGACTTGCCTATGGTTCGCCATAGTTTGCTTGTCCTGAATTGTAATTCCTCTGCCATTCCCAAATAAACTCAACTTTGCTTTTATAATTTGTTAATTATTTTATTTAAAGTTGACATTATATATAAAAATATTATATTTATTTTATTTCCTAATGTTGGAGGATGTAATCCAGAGCATGTGACCGTCGGTTGATCCACGAGCTGGACCCAGGCAATCAGAGGCTCCTTGCCCTCTCCTCTGTTGTTGGAATCTACACTCTGCCTACTGTTTACACAGTGGGAGCTGTTCCAAGGACATAGCCTTTACAGAGCAAGGTGTTGATGAAACCTTCTGAACGACAGATGGACTGAACCCAGTTAAGGCCTCTATATAAACTTTTAAGATTCTGATGGGCGAGTGTGGAGATCTACTCATCTCGCAGCCACGCAGGACAAGACTGTATGTAAGTTCTCTTGCTTATTAAACCTGCTGCCTACCAATCTGGAGTGGTCTGCCTCTTTCTTTGATCTCTCCCTGCCCTCCATGCAAAGCAGCCAGTTTCAGATTTCATCCGGGAAGCTCTTGAGGTTGCGAACTAATAGTTGGTAAGCCAGCCAGGAGACCAAAGAAATGGGCCTTGGGAAAGAGGCATCCATGGGGTAAATGCTGAGTTGGCCATCTACCTTTATGTGAGGAGGAGTGACCCATACGTTAGATCCTTGTGGGCCACCCCGTTAGTGTGGGAATGCCCTAAAAACACCAGCTGGTCTAATGCATAGTGCTCTGTGGCAAAGAGGGGAAACGAATGGCTGCTGCAGTGGGCTGGCCTCTACTGTGGGCAGCTGAACTGGCCACTGATGCCCAACTAGAGGCTGAAGCTTGAGAGAGAAAGTTGGAAGAAGAGCTGTGGTTGGAGAAGGACATGTGGTGTTCACTACTCTGCTAGCTTCAGAGCTAACAGATAAGGTGGGAGAGCAAGATAAGCAGTGAGAAAACTTAGCGTGCCATTTGCAAAGCTAGGAAGGTGCAAGCTGCTGCAGATTAAGGCCCAAGTGCTTGTGACAAAGCCTGATTGGGACACTAAGAGGTGGAATCTCTGGGAAAGTGATGAGAGTGAAGAAGAGGATGTTATGATGATTGACAGTGAGACAAACGAAATGCCCCGTGCTGTCCAATCCCTGATACAAAGGAAAACAAAAACACAGCAACCCCAGCCAGCAGGGCAGCCCCCAATTCAGGAAACATTCATGATAAGAGAATATTTGCTCACTGAGCTTTTTGATATTGCTGCCAAGTTCCAGCACAAGGCCAGGGACAGTATCCAGGCATGGTTAGTGTGGCTATGAGATACAGCGGCCATGGCATTTCTCTGACAGGGAGGAGGAAGAGAAAATGAGCAACATCACCACCCCCCTGCCCTCTGGCAGCACCTGCATGGCCCTCGGGGGGTTCAGGGTACTCACTCCTTTATAGAATGGATTATTCTATTCTGTAGGGAGGTTTGGCCCAACGAAGGAGTCCTCCCTGGGCATGTGGGACCCTGGAAATCTATAGAGGAGGTTCAACAAATCCTTAGGGAGTTGGGAATGCAACAGGCACTCTATGCCCCTGTCTTTGAAGGCCCTAATGGGCGACATTCACTGTAGGAATAAAAACTAAGATACTCCAGCCTGCCCCCAGCACCTGGTAAGGGACACTGATAACCATGCTGAGCCATGTTGTAGGACAAGATATTTATGATGTGGGGCAATCCATTGCTGATCTGGGGGAAACTGACAAATCTGGACATGGGTACAGGCTGTGGGAAAGACCCGAGAAAGAGCGGGAGGTTGGAAGCCAAAACACTTTCCCGATCAGCTGTAAAGGGTCCAATAAAAATAACCTGGGAGTAAATGTGGTTTGACCTCGTTGCTGCAGGGACCCCACCTGAACAGATAGACTGACAACCCAGCCCTGTGTTGGTCGGCCTGTGGAGAGCCTTAAAACCTGAACAACAGTTCAGACCTGCCCCACCTGCCCCTGCCATCCCTGATGCCCCACCTGCTCCAGCAGAGGCCTCAGGCATACAGTCCTACTCGGGGGTGAGTGCCTCCCACGCCCCAGGTACAGGATGCAGGCCAAGACTGCCTCCAGGTGAGGGCCATTGGAGGTGATCAGAGGCCTCATGTTGAGCTCACTATTCATGGTCCTCCAGAAATAAATAAAAGGTAAGGGCTCTGGTTGATACTGGGGCTGAATATACTCTAATACATGATAAGCCTCAGAAGTTTCCTGGTCCCCTCAGCACCACTGATGGTTACGGAGGGAAAACAGTTATGGTCAGGAAGGTCCTTTTGACATGCAAATTGAGCACCCCTCCCCCGAGAATATGAGGTCTTCATCTCTCCAATACCAGAAAACATATTGGGCATTGACATCCTACAAAGTCAAACTCTGCAAACCTCTATCTGTGAATTCTACATCTGGGTTAGAACAATCAAACCAGTGCTGAGGGGAAACACCAACAGGGAACCAGTAAATCTACCACCCCTGTGAAGAGTGGTAACTGTCAAACAATATAATATGCCTGGGGGTAGGGGGTGGGATATGGAAATAGGAGAAAATACCCAAGAACTGCACTGAGTGAACATTGTACGCTTTTGTATAGTGCTTTCAACAGTCCAGTATGGCCGACAAAAATGCCAGGCAGCTCGAGGTGGACCACCATGGACGAATGAGAATTGAACAAGGTAGGGCCTCCCATCCATGTGGCTGTGCCCAACAATGCCACCGTCTTAGATACCATGGCCACGGTCCTAGGAGTGTACCATGCTGCAATGGACTTAGCAAATGCCTTTTTCAATATACTCCTGGCCACTGAGTCACAAAATCAATTTGTCCTCATGTGGGAGGGACAACAATGGACCTTTCAAGTGCTTCCCCAAGGCTACCTGCACAGCCCCAACACGTGTCGTGCGATAGTAGCCAAAGACCTGTCCCTGTTCTCCTTCCCCACGTCAATGAAATTGGCCCATTACATTGATGATATAACATTAACATGTGAAGACTTGTCTCTGCTACAGGACACTCTGCAGACTTTGATGGAACATCTTTGATGGAGAGGATGGGCAGTAAACCCACAGAAAGTTCAAGGCTCAGGCACCACCATAAAGTTTTTGAGATTCGTTTGGTCAGGTCAGATGTGCATTGTCCCTGAAGCTATTATTGATAAAGTGCAAGCCTATTCAACCCCTATGAACAAGAAAGCGGTGTATCCTTTGTAGGATTTTGGGGGTTTTGGAGGACTTTTGTTCCATACCTGGCACAGTGCCTCCATCCCGTATGCCACCTGGTAAAGTAAGGGCATGTGTGGGACTGGGAATCAGAGCAGCAAGCTTCCTTTGAGAAGACAAAAATGCTAGTGAAGCAGATTAAAGCTCTGGGCATCTCCCAAGCTGGGCTACCGTTTGAGTTAGATGTGTCTGTGACTTCGGAAGGTATATGTTGGGCACTGTGGTAGAGACAACAGATGGAGAGAGTGCCTGTTTGGTCCCAGCTCTGGAAGGAGAAGAGACCTGATATACTCCCATAGAGCAATAGCCCCTACCAGTGTAAACAGTGCTCCTCCAGGTTGAGAGTTTTACAAAGAAACAGCAACATCATGGTAAGAACTTCTCTTCCTATCAAGGTGTGGATTGAGAATGTTCCATCGACCCACCTTTGCCATGGCTTATATTCTCATATATTTTGACTAAGAGGCAAGATTATTTAGAGCAGGGGAACACCCTATCTGTCAGCCCACTCTCTCTAAAAATGCGGGTGCTACGAGGCCCTGTAGAGAGTATAGATCCTCCAAATGCCCCTACGCCTATTCTTGTGGTGGCCCCTGTGTCCTGTAGAGAGAGTAGGGAAAATTCCCGCTGATGCCTGGTATACAGATGGATCTAGTCAGGGTAACCAACCCACATGGACTGCAGTCACCATTCAGCCCAACAACGACACCATCTGTATGGAAACAGGGACAAACCTCAGCAGCCAGTGGGCTGAACTCAGAGCCGTTGGCTAGTGATCACTCATGAGCCCTCACCATTAACCCTTTGCACTGACAACTGGGCCGTTCTAAAGGGATTAACCCTATAGCTTGATCAATGGGAAGCCAAGCCGAGGGGTGGATGATCATGAATAAGCCCCTGTGAGGTCAGGATATGTGGAAAGACATTTGGGTCCACCTGCAAGAGCCTAAGGCAACTCTCATTGTCTTCCACATCCTGGCTCATAAGGCAGTGACACCTCCTCATAATCAGGAAGCTGATGCCCTAGCTCAGGTACGAGCCCTAGCAACTCACTCCTCAGTAGATACAGCAGATTGGTTGCATAGAAAGAATGGCCGCCAGAGCACCCCGGTGTAATGGCGTATTGCCAATGATGCTGAATTGCCCTTGAAATACAGTGACTTGGTTAACGCAGTAACAGTATGTCCTGTGTGTTCTAAACAACACCCGAGGCAACTGTCAACGGAGTCTGGGACCATCTACTGCAGTTCCCAACCAGTGAGGGATTGGCAAATTGATTATATTGGCCCCCTTTCTCCATGTACGGTTTTAAATATGCCTTGGTTTGTGTGGATATTGCATATGGCTAAACCCAAGCTTTCCCTTGTCGCCATACCAACCAGGCTGCCACAATTAGGAGATTAAAGAAGCTGAGTACCATGTACAGATTCTCTCATCATGTAGACAGTGGTCAAGGGTCACATTTCAAAGGTTATGGTGTACAAGACTGGGCAAAAGAACATGACATTGAATGGAGGTTCCATCTCCCTTATAACCCACAAGCAGCAGAGTTGGTAAAAAGGAAAAATGGAATATTAAAGCAGCAGATTAAATTACTAAAATCATCTTGGTAAAACTATCTTGGCTGGGTGGACTAAAGTACTGTCCCAGGCTGTAATACATTTGAATGATCAACTAGTAGGGCCTATTGCCCCATATGCCAGACTGGGGACCCCTGCTGAGACACTCAATGCTGTAAAGGTATGGAAGTAATGGGAAACAGCCATTGTCTTGACACTCACTGTGGATCAACGTGCTATGCTGCTGAGGACACCAAGCCTCATCATGCCTGGGACAGGCATCATCTACTACAATTTGCAATGAGACGTCCTACTGGGATGGGTGAGTTACTTCGCACCCCTGGGTGATGGGTAGCTACTCAGTCTCCACTGGGGTCCCATTGTCCTGCTACAAGCCAGACCTGTTGAAACACACTATGCCTGGAATGGAACATGCACCACTGAAAAAGAAGTGAAAATGGGCATCCTGGTCTGGCATATCCTGCCCCCAGTCCATCTCCTCGTGCCTGATGTTGCTGCCTCCCCCAGCCAACGTGTATGTTATGTACAACCAGGTTAGGTTCCTAAAGCTGCCAACCTCCCTCTCCTCAAGGCCAGGTGGGCATGTTTTTTCTTTGCTGGTATGATCATTTTGCCACCATCTTTGTTCCCTCCATTGGCCTGGAGGACATTACAGCACACATAAAAGCCCTTACTAAACTCACCCAACAAGCCTTAAGTGATAGCTGGCAAAGCCTGTCTTTACTGAGCTGACTCTGTTGAAATGTCTCAATGAGAAAAGCTGTCCTCCAAAAGAGGATTGCCTTGGACATTATTACTCCCTCACAAGGGGGCACCTGTGCCATTATTCAAACAGGAGGTTGCGTGTTCATACCCAATGAGTCCACTAATACATCATCTTTATTAAATCACATGAGAACACAAGTGAATGCCCTGATCCAACCCCCAGCCTAGGGGACTTAATAAATCAGTGGTTCGGATTATGGGGCTCTTGGTGGAAAAAATTATTACTTATTTTGGAAATTGTTCTTAAGCTGTGTTTTCTCTTGCATATGCCTATAGTGCTGTTGTGGCATCTGCCTCCAATGCAGCCAGATAGCTGCCAGATGAGCCACCTCCATGCTGGTGAAACCCCTTGCTGACTGCTCAGGGCACATTGTGGACGACGGAGACATGTAAGATTTAAGAGCTGGTCACAAGAGAAGGAACGTTGAAGGAGGTAATCCAGAGAATGTGACCGCCAGTTGACCTGAGAGCTGGACCTGGGCAATCGGAAGCTCCTTATCCCCTCCCATCTCCTTGGAATGTATGCTCTGCCTACTGTTCCCACAGTGGGAGCTGCTCCAAGGACATAGCTTTGAGAGAGTAAGGCATGGTTGAGACTATCTGGAAGATATGCGGACTGAACCCAGTTAAGGTCTCTCTATAAACTTTTAAGATTCTGGCAAGCGGGTGCAGAGTTCTACTCGTCTTGCAGCTGCCCAAGACAAGCCACGCATGTAAGTTCTTTTGCTTATTAAACCTGCCATCTACCAATGTGGAATGGTCTGCCACTGCTCTCTCTTGCCTTCCATGTATGGGGGCTGGTATCAGATTACACCCAGGAAGCTCCTGAGGTTGCAAACTAACACCTAAATAAGCTAAACTATAGAACTAATTATGAATTTTTACAAGTTGTAGCATAAATCATTTCTAAAATCATTCTAAAAATGCCAAAATGATTGTTGGTGTAACCTTTCGTGACATGCCTGATGCTAGTTATCTGAGCCATAGGAAACCACATCAAACTATTCCAGGGACTTTTCCATAGAATCAATAGTTATTAGGTCACTTGTAGTCATAAAAAGTCAAAATTTCCTCCTAAAATTGACAATATTTATTCCACTGTTGAATCCTCTCAGTTTCTGCCAATAATACCAATAGTAACCGGGCAATAGCAATGGTTCAATTTACCAAAAGGGCTAAATTTTAAAATAAAAAGTATCTTAGATTTTTTATATTTTCAATATCTTTACTATTGACTAAGTCATAAAAATCATTTATTGTGGTATCACAGATAATTAAGTCAAACCCTATCTTCCTGATGAGAAAGTGGTGGAGTTGTTTGGTAATTAAGAGCACAGTCTATGGTCAGCTACCTGGGCTCAAATTCTCGCTCTCTGATTAAATAACTTTTCTCTACTTCAGTTTCTTCACCTGTAAAGGGGATAATGGTAATAATGACAATACTCTACTGGGTTGATTATACATTTAGGAAGTATATGCCTGGCATAGAGCAAGTGCTGCATATGTGTTAATTCTCATTTTATTAATAAACCTAATGTCTTTAACGTCTATGATAAATCAGCATTTATGAGTTTTAATGAATTCCCCCTATTAAATGGAGATGAACTTCAACAGGATTCCTTAAAAGAGGGACCCAAAGTCTTGGCATCCCCTCATCCCAAACTACCCCACAGGCACAGCCCTTCTTTATGTCCTATCCCAGGAGTGTCCTCCTCCCCATGCTGGTAGATTACGTGATACATAGCTGATGTCTGCTCTGGCCTCCATGACTGGCTACTCGCTTGCTCTTCTGTCCATCCTTGGCTCTCCCAGAGCCAAAGTCTTTGTCTTGGTACTAAAGTCTTTGTACCAAAAATGGTCATGTGGAAGGAACTTTGGGGAAGTGAGGAGTAGGCAGTGAGGAGTACTCACAGATGCAAGTAGCCAGATGGACAGCAAGCACTTAGCACTGGGATGCCAGTGATGTCAACAAATGTGCCTGAGCCCGCTCTAGTCAGGGGCCCCATTGGATTGGCTGGCAAATAGCAGGCCAGCAGATGCCAGGACTATTCCCTGGTGATGCCAACCTGTGGCTCCATTAATCTGGACAAGAAAGTGGGCAGGGTTTGGAGCAGCACATCAGGATCCCTGGCCAGCCAATGATGATGCCCTAGAAGTGGGGGTTTCTGGAAGTTATATGCCATCGTCAGTGAACACTCAGAACAGACACTAGTCTTAGCGCTGGAGCAGGGTCTTGGCGGCCCATTGCTGTGCTGTCAGCAACTTTTAGTTACTACATTACAGGGATGACTAAGGAGTCCAAGGGAGGAGCTGGGGTGGCTCCGGGCAGAGATTGAGACTTCTCACATCCTTTGATATATCAAAGTCCATTCTGAATATCCAAGAGAGGGCTATGATATGTGGTGCTTTAAATGTATTTGACCACAGAACTTTTCCTTTTTTGAAGCATCTCTTGGAAATTCACTTTGTTAAACACTAGAATAGTGAAAAGATCACAGGTTTTGGAGACATTTGGGCCTTGATTTCGCTCCCAGTTTCATCACATACCAGCTATATGACCTCAGACACATCACTTACCCTCTCTAGCCCTCATTTTCATTCCATTTGTTTTTTTTTTTCTTTTTTTTTTTTTTTTTAGCTTATTTGTTTATTGCAGTAACATTGGTTTATAACATTGCAAAAATTTCAGGTGTACATCATTGTACTTCTATTTCTGCATGGACTACATCATGTTCACCACCAAAATACTAATTACAACCCATCACCACACACATGTACCGAATTATCCCTTTCACCCTCCTCCCTCCCCCCTTCCCCTCTGGTAACCACCAATCCAATCTCTGTCCCTATGTGTTTGTTTATTGTTGTTATTATCTACTACTTAATGAAGGAAATCATACGGTATTTGGCCTTCTCCCTCTGACTTATTTCACTTTGCATTATACCCTCAATGTCCGTCCATGTTGTCACAAATGGCTGGATTTCGTCGTTTCTTATGGCTGAGTAGTATTCCATTGTGTATATATACCACAGCTTCTTTATCCATTCGTCCCTTGATGGGCACTTAGGTTGCTTCCAAGCCTTGGCTATTGTGAATAAGGCTGCAATGAACACAGGGGTGCATGTACCTTTGCAAATTGGTGTTTTCAAGTTCTTTGGATAAATACCCAACAGTGGAATAGCTGGATCATATGGTAGTTCTATCCTTGATTATTTGAGGAATCTCCATACTGTTTTCCATAGTGGCTGCACCAGTTTGCACTCCCACCAGCAGTGTATGCGAGTTCCCTTCTCTCCACATCCTCTCCAACACATGTTGTTTCCTGTCTTGTTAATTATAGCCATTCTGACGGGCGTGAGGTGATATCTCATTGTAGTTTTGATTTGCATTTCCCTGATAGTTAGTGATTTTGAACATCTTTTCATGTGTCTGTTGGCCATCTGTATATCTTCTTTGGAGAAATGTCTGTTCAGGTCTTTTGCCCATTTTTTAATTGGGTTGGTAGTTTTTTTGTTGTTGAGATGCATGAGTTCTTTATATGTTTTGGAGATTAAGCCCTTATCAGAAGTATGGTTTGCAAATATCTTCTCCCAATTGTTAGGTTGTCTTTTCGTTTTGTTGATGGTTTCCTTTGCTGTGCAGAAGATTTTTAATTTGATGTAGTCCCATTTGTTTATTTTTTCTATTGTTTCTCTTGCCCGGTCAGATGTGGTGTTTGAAAATATGTTGCTAAGACCGATGTCGAAGAGCGTACTGCCTATGTTTTCTTCTAGAACTTTCACAGTTTCAGGTCTTACATTCAAGTCTTTAATCCATTTGGAGTTAATTTTTGTGTATGGTGTAAGGTAAGGATCTACTTTCATTTTTTTTTGCATATGGCTATCCAGTTTTCCCAACACCATTTGTTGAAGAGACTTTCTTTTCCCCATTGTATGTTTTTGGCTCCTTTGTCAAAGATTAGCTGTCCATAGATGTGTGGGTTTATTTCTGGGCTTTCGATTCTATTCCATTGATCTGTGTGTCTGTTTTTGTGCCAGTACCATGCTGTTTTGGTTACTATAGCTTTGTAGTATATTTTGATATCAGGGAGTGTGATACCTCCAGCTTTGTTCTTTTTTCTCAGGATTCCTTTAGCTATTCGGGGTCTTTTGTTGTTCCATATGAATTTTAGGATTCTTTGTTCTATTTCTGTGAAAAATGTTGTTGGATCTTTGATAGGGATTGCATTGAATCTATAGATGGCTTTAGGAAGTATGGACATCTTAACTATGTTAATTCTTCCAATCCAAGAGCACGGAATATCTTTCCATTTCTTTGTGTCTTCTTCAATTTCTTTCAGAAATGTTTTATAGTTTTCGGTGTACAGATCTTTCACCTCTTTGGTTAAATTTATTCCTAGGTATTTTATTCTTTTTGTTGCAATTGTTTTCGGTGTACAGATCTTTCACCTCTTTGGTTAAATTTATTCCTAGGTATTTTATTCTTTTTGTTGCAATTGTAAATGGGATGGTATTCTTAATTTCTCTTTCTGCTACTTCGTTGTTAGTGTACAGAAATGCAACTGATTTTTGTATGTTGATTTTGTATCCTGCAACTTTACCATATTCGTTTATTACTTCTAAAAGTTTTCTGGTGGATTCTTTAGGGTTTTCTATATATAAAATCATGTCATCTGCAAATAGTGACAGTTTCACTTCTTCCTTTCCAATTTGGATCCCTTTTATTTCTTTCTCTTGCCTGATTGCTCTGGCTAGGACTTCCAATACTATGTTAAATAGGAGTGGTGAGAGTGGGCATCCTTGTCTGGTTCCTGTTCTTAGAGGGATAGCTTTCAGTTTTTCACCATTGAGGATGATATTAGCTGTGGGTTTCTCATATATGGTCTTTATTATGTTGAGGTACTTTCCTTCTATACCCATTTTATTCAGAGTTTTTATCATAAATGGATGCTGGATCTTGTCAAATGCTTTCTCTGCATCTATTGAGATGATCATGTGATTTTTGTTCTTCATTTTATTAATGTGGTGTATTACGTTGATTGATTTGCGAATGTTAAACCATCCTTGCATCCCTGGAATAAATCCCACTTGATCATGGTGTATAATCTTTTTAACGTATTGTTGTATGCGATTTGCTAGTATTTTGTTGAGGATTTTCGCATCGATGTTCATCAGTGATATTGGCCTGTAATTTTCTTTTTTTGTGTTGTCCTTGTCTGGTTTTGGTATCAGGGTAATGTCAGCTTCGTAGAATGAGTTAGGGAGCTTCCCCCCCTCCTCAATTTTTTGGAAGAGTTTGAGAAGGATAGGTATTAAGTCTTCTTTGAATGTTTGGTAGAATTCACCAGGGAAGCCGTCTGGTCCTGGATTTTTATTTTTGGGGAGGTTTTTGATTACTGTTTCGATCTCCTTACTGGTGATTGGTCTATTCAAATTCTCCACTTCTTCTTCATTCCATTTGTAAAGGAGCTTAAGATCCACCTTTTACAAGTTGTTATTATATCATAATTCCCGGAGAGAAAGGAAACTTTCAGAGACTGTGGCAGAGGAAGTCTTGCTGTTCTCCCATTTGCTCAACTTCCCTCCTGGGTCTACACTTCTCGGGCTCCCTTGCACTTATGTGAGGCCACAACGCTAGTTCTGGGTAGTGGAAAGTGGTGGCCAGTACAACTCCACTTCCAAGTGTAGCCCATAAAATCCTCCTATGAACAACATAATCTCTTTCTGTCTCCACTCACTGATTGAATGAAGTAGATTCTGAGAGGGCAGGGGCAGAACCTTAAGGAAGAAGGAGCTTGTTGGGTTCCTGATTCTCTTGTTGAATGGGAACCTCTAAGGAGAGCCAGGAGTGCTCATTCCAGGCAATGCATGAGCAAGAAACAAACATGTGTTGTGTTTGTTTGATATTTTGAAAGGCTTTGTGATGGTCCCATGGTATAGATGATATTCCTACAGTACGGACGGAAAGTCCAGAGCACAGTTCCCAGTAAAGGTGTAATAGCTGGTAGATGCTGGAGTTGCTATTATGAAATGATGATGGTGAAGATTAATGTTGCAGAAATATTTTCAGAAAGGAAGAATTCTTGTGATTCAGCTAAAATATCAAGGAAGTAAAATTCCCAGGTGCACTGATGTCTCCCAGTGATTTTTTTTCAGCCCTGTGTTGCATGACTGTAAAGTATTGATTCACTATATTAGTTTGCTAGAAGTTCCTTAACAAAGTACCACAGATGGATGGTTTAAACAACAGAAGTTTATTTTCTCACAGTTCTGGAGACTGGAAGTCCAAGATCAAGGTGTTTGCAGAGTGGGTTCCTTCTAAGGCCCCTCTCCTTGGCTTTTAGATGACTGTCTTCACCCTGTGTCTTCATATGGTCTTTCCTCTGTGTGTGTCTGTGTCCAAATCTCCTTTTCTTATAAGGACACCAGTCATATTTGATAATGGCCCACCTAATTACTTTATTTTAACTTAATTACATCTTTAAAGGCCCTATCTCCAAACACATTTACATGCCGAGGTACTGGGGGTTAGGTCTTTAGCATATGAAATTTGAGGGGACACAACTCAGTCCATAACAATCACCAACCTTCAACTCTGTCTTCCAAAGAGTTTAAGTAAACAAAACTTGTCCAGATAATAGCCTCATGCTCTTGCTGGAGTGTTGATCACAAAAAATTTAACATCTCTACTTAAACTTACTCTACAAATGTCAATTTTACTCTCTCTACATGGAGATAATGCTTTATTGTAGGACAAAGGGAAAAAATAGCTGTAGCAATATAATTAGTTCTCCTCTCAGTTATTCAACTAAAATGTATGTGATGTATTCATTTAAATATGAAAGGAAGTGAATTTCAGACAGAATTCCTACTGAGCAGAAAATAAAGCTAACTCCCACTTACTACTAAGGTATCCTTTAATTACTGTGTTATATCCCATGTGGATATACGGTAGGCACTTGTTCAAAGGAGGAACAGTATCTCTGGGGTTCACACAGCCTTTTAGAAGCATATCTGGGAAGAGATTTTTTAAATTTATTCTTCAGGTCCAAAAATGTTGGAAAGCCAGAAATAAGAATTGAAAGAACAATAAAATTTTGCACTGCTTTCAGAAATGGCTGCATTCTAGAAAAATCAAGTAGATTTTTCTATTAATAGAATTTTATTTTGATGCCATCAGAAGGACTCATCATTGAATGTAAAGCTACTGTATATATTGTTATAGCATGCACACTCAACCTGTGGTTTAGTCTCCCAACGCTGTTCAAGCAGAGATAGCGTCACTTATCTAACCATAGAGTAGAGAGGACTCACCAGAAAGTTAAACCTTGAATTCATTGCTACCTGAACATTCAAAAATCTCTTTTGGAAAAAAGACACACTTAGGGAGGATTGCCTCAGGGACTTGTGGTCTTTTTGTTCCTCTCCTCTAGATACACCTAAAGTAATCCTTAGATTAACCCAAACAAGCAAAATTCCTGCTCACTTGGACTATATCCATTCTCTCGCACGCTGTAGAGCTAAGAGAAGTTATGGCCTCACACTGAAGCATCAAAAAGAAACTAGGCAGTCCTGGAACATGCCCTGAAGAGAAGCTCTACAGTTCAGACCAATAACAATGCTCTGTTACCTTTATTGAGAGCGTATTATTTGCTCAGCACATTTCTGACTTCACAATATATAGGATTATTAAATTTTAGAAGGGCAGGTTCTATGTGTCTTGTTCACTGCTGTTTCTCCAGTGCATATCACAGGGCCTCAATAAATACCTCATTCACTCTTCAAAACAACCCTGTAGGTTATAATCTTCATCTTAGAGAAGAGGCAAATAAGGTCCAGAGAGGTTGAGACTTGCCTGGGTTTCACATCTAGTAAGAGGCAGAGTAGGGACCAAGCCCAGGTCTAGTATCGCCCTTAGTCACAAGCAAGAAAGCGCAGATTCTGCCCCAGACCTACCTCCACAGGGGCCCCATGCTTTGTAGTGTCACCTTTCTCAAGAGTTTCTATGCCCCCTGTGGCTCCTGCGGCTGGCTGGGGCAGGCTGTGTTGTCTGGGAGTACCCTTAGCCTGGACTTGGACCTGCAAGAGCCCTGGTCCCATCTCTCCTTTTTGGGGTGTTCTTGACACTCTGCTGCCCACATGGGGTCAACCAGATGTCATAGGGATCTCCAAAACGCATACCTATGGGGACGTTCCAGGGTGCCATGGCTGAGCTCCCATTCAAGTGAATCGCAAATTCCCAATGCAGTAAAATCATGCTCTCCCACATCAGTCATAAGCTGTGCAGGATGATGGACCGATGTTCCTTGCATATATGGGACTGGTTTTCTCACTCTTCCCCCAGATCCTTCACCATGTTCCCTGCTACAGGCAGGTTTGTAGGAGGCACCTGGAAAGACATCACATTCTGGCAATGTGGTCATTACAGCGTGAAGAGTTCAAAAGAAGATGTAGCTGGAAGACGTGCTGCTCTATATTTATGAACAGTAGATTTTACACGACCAGAAACAAATTGCCACTTACATTTTCCTGGATATTCTGAGTAAGATTTATATTTGACGTCATTATCATCAAAGCACTGTTAACAAACTTAGAGTTGTGGAGAGCTGGTATTCCCAAGTGGTCCAGTGGATGATCCAGTGTCAGGAGTGTTGATGTCACTGCAGTAAATAAGTGGTCTGAGGTACTGCAAAGGCGAGATCTACATTAACACATTATAAAACAGTTTCCCCAAAACCACAGTACTGTGAGTAATGGTGGAAGATATGGAATCAAGCAGAAATAATGTATTTGATAATAAAGAACACAAAGTGACAGTTACTGGACACAGACAGGATGGAGTGGTGCCCAGACACCTAAAGAATCTTCACATGCACTGATTGAGCAATAGACAAATATGTGAGTACTTATTTTCTACTTATTATTCAAAATCATCAATAAATCACTATACCTCATATAGACCAATGAATTTTATAATACATTTTTGATAGTGACAGTCTTATTGAATTTTTTTTGATTTTGAAAACTTAAGAGTTTGTACAGAAGTGGGGAGGGGTGAAGAATCTCAGGATGAAGAGTGCACTATGTATAACAGAGTTTTCATACAAATCTATGATCTTATACATGACATAGTACAATGTGTTTTTTTGTTTTTTGGTTTTTGGAGAGGAAGATTGGCCCTGAGCTAACATCTGTAGCCAGTCTTCCTCTTTTTGCTGAGGACGATTGGCTCTGAGCTAACATCTGTGCCCATCCTCCTCTATTTTGTATGTGGGATGCTGCCACAGCATGGTTTGATGAGCAGTGTATCAGTCTGTGCCTGGGATTCGAATCTGAGAGCAGAGCATGCGAACTTAACCACTATGCCACTGGGCTGGCCCCCACAATGTGTTTTTTTAGATGGATATACTTTATTTTTTAGAACAGTTTTAGGTTCAGAGCAAAACTGAACAGAAAATACAGAGTTCCCACATACCCTCTCCCCACACAGTCTCTCCCACCATCACCATTCCACACCAGTGTGACAGGTTTATTGCAATCAATGAACCAGCATTGATAGATCACTATCACCCAAAGTCAGCAGTTTACATTAGGGTGCACTCTTTGCGTTGTGCATTCTATGGGTTTTGATAAATAGATATAATGACATGTATCCACCATTATAGTATCATACAGAATAGTCTCACTGCCCTGACAATGTGCTTTTTAAAAATAAACTTTTACCTTGGAAGAGAAAAGTTACACAGATACTCTTCACCCCATGTTCCCTAATGTTAACATCTTACATGGCCATGGTACACTTGTCAAAACTTGGAAATTAACATTGGTACAATACTATTAACTAACCTATAGACTTTATTTAGATTTTACAAGTTTTTCTACTATCATTCTTTTTTTATTCCAGGGTCCTATCCAGGGTCCCACACGGCATTTTGTCATCATGTCTCCTCAGTTCCCTCCTATCTGTGACAATTTCTCAGTCTTTCCTTGTTTTTCATGACCTTAACGCTTTTGAAGAGGACTGGTCAGGTATTTTGTAGAATAGTCCTCAATTTTGGTTTGCCTGATTTTTTCTAATGATTATACTGGGGTGTAATACATTTTTAAATCAAATTGTTTACATACCAGAGTCCACAAAAAACATCTGTCTAGGGCCCTGTACAAACTAGACACAGCCCTACTCAGAACTATCGCATTCGAATCCCATGATCTTAACAAACACTATCCCATATAGCTTTCCAATCTTGTTTTCCTCCCCAGTTCCATGTAGACCAGCTGTCCATTGCCCTTAATCATGATGAGATGTCCTCTTCTACGACTGACTTCACATACACCGCTTTTCCCACCTATAATGCCCATTTTCCTCCTCTCTGCTCAGTCCATGAACCACCCATGCTTAAACACAAGTTAATGCCTCACCCTTCATGAAGCTTCCCTGAAGCTTCTTCCAGCCCACCTTTGGTTCGCATCTGGCTTGTAGCAGAGCCGTTCTTGTGATTAATCTTTTAGTTTTAGGAATCTCTGGTGCTTTCACATATTGTTACCTATACCTGCTTTGTTTTCCCAGTCAGACTACAAACAACCTGTGGACTGGAATGTTGTAGTATGTTTGTTGGTTCTCCACATTGCTTAGCTCAGTGTTGTCTATCTAACAAGTCTTCAGTGCATAGTTGGAAAATGACCATAGGAAAAAGTAAGAGGCCTTATTTTATCATTAAGAAAACTATAGTAAGTCATGTAAGATTTTTTTTCAAAGAGACTAATTCTGAATAAATTTTAATTATACTACGTTGACTTCCTCTCAAGGATTTCTTTTATTTTGCAGAAGTAAAGGGGTAAAACGTTTTTTAAATTTTCACAAAGAAGAGTGATTTTCATTCATTCAATAAGCTTGGATTGAGTACTTACCAAGAATTAGATGCTATGATGAGCACAAACGGGATAAAGGAAAAACTAGTCTTACTCTCAAAGTGCTCATAGTCTACTTGGAGGAGCAGGAATCAGAGAACTAAACAGCACAGGGAAACCAAAATGAGGGAAAGGGAAGGATGAAAGGAGGGAGGGAGGGAGGAAAAGAACGACTGGTATTCATTAGATTTTTATTGTTTGGGGTTAAAATAAGATTACCACTGTGTTTTGGTTTTTACCCTCTATAGTGGCCACATACTTTGAAACCTATGAATGTATAGGACACATTGCTTACCTTTTTTCTTTTTAAAATAATGATCAGTTCACACATAGACTAAGAGAATTGGATGGGACTCAAACATAAGGTAATTGTACCTGGAAAATTTATACACATCTATTTCTCTTTTGTCTGGAACACTTTATAAGGTCATCTCTTTCATAATGGAATATGCACAAAATTAAACATAAACAGCTCATCAAAATTAGATAATTAGTTACAATACACTTTGATTATAATTACTCTTTGAGCTAAGCCTGCGGGCATGACACTTGGTATTATCAGCTACACAGCAGTGACAAGAGGCAGAGGTCAGTCCCTGCTGGTCTACTTGTCACAAGTACGAGCTCATTAGGCTTCTTCTTTTAACCAGAGCTTGTGTGCTGTGGCTATGGGTCAGGTCGTCATACCCAGCCTAGAGTTGGAAATGAAGTCGCAAGTGAAGAATCAAAGCATTTTCTTCTATTAAAATACAAAAACTCATGGATGATGAGGCATATGAAATTTAGTCCGTCATTAGCATCATGGGGGACACTTATTTACATATATTCTCGAATGTGAAAAAAAAATTGAATTGAATAGTGATGAAAAGAGAAAACAACTGTATAAAGGGAAGACAACCACTGACAGATCACCCTCTTCTGCTCTGTCATTTGCCTTCAGAACCTGACTCTAAATCAGAAGATGAGAATTTGGCTCCAAAAAAATATAACTTTCAAACACTTGGACTTCTCACCCTCAAATTGAAATTTAAAGAGATGTGATGGATATATTTTATTTATGTCTTTGGGTAAGACCATCGAGACAGCATAATTGCTGTTTCTTTTCTGTAAGGATCTGAAGAATGCATTTGAGTGAAGTGATGAACTTTTTGCTAAATCTTGATCAAGTGTCATCCAACGTAAAAAGAAGATCGAATAAAAAGCTATCCTTAATTAAAATGAATGAATAGAATTGATTTAATAAAATTATAATATCGTTTAATGACTGTGGGAGATTGTGTTCAGGGCAGAAATCTGACATTTTGCCTTAATCAATGCACATTTTATTAAAATCAATGTGGTCTATTATGTAAGGCCTATTGAAAGGAACTTTAATAGAGTTCAATCTATAAAAAGTAATCAACTCTAATTCAATTGAAATTTATCCTCATGGTAGTAACAATGTTCATTCAACACATATTTATTGAGTACTTGCTATGTACTAGGCACTTAGAAAGGATTAATAAAAGTCACTTTTCCTTCCCTTAAGGTATGGAGTATGGAGCAACTAGCTTAAGAGTTTGCATTAGTTCAAGTGCACCTAAATGTATAGGATTTCACTAGCATTTTGAAGAACTATTTCTGTTATATTTTAGATAAAACTTGACCTTGAAAAAAATTTTTGAATGCTAATGGCCTTCCCAATTCTAATAAATGACTTGAGTTGTTAATGGAAATTGGAATGGTCTCAATTTCAAGTTCAAAGGGAATTTCTGGTACTGAAAAATATGGCTACTTATACTTCACAGTGTGAACAGCTTGGTTTATCCTGGTTTTCCTCTCTTACTATAAAAATTAGGTTTCTAACCGTGTCTATTTTTCATTTTAACTTTCAAGAAGCTAATACACTCAACTCCAGGAACCACGTGGGGTGTTACAGCCTGCTATTAGTCTCAAGTCTTCATCTGGATCTTGACTGCCCATTAAAACTTCTATTTCCCTCATCCTGATTCTTGATTCTTATTGATATTGAATTTCATTCTATTTCATCTCCTTTTAATGTAAGATGCTTCAAAACCATTAAGGAACAAAGTGATTGAATAAAGTAAAATATAAATTTTTTTGAAAAAAGATTTTTAACCATTTGAGGGCTAAAACAATATCTTAGTCATTATTGCCCTGCAGTACTTTGCTCAATTTGTTACATAGCCGACACTCAATTCTTTTTATCTTAAATTCAGTAAATAATTTTATTCATTGATTCAACAAGTATATACTGAGAACATGCTATGTCCCGGGAACCCTGCTAAATGCTGAGGTTACAGAAGGAAGTTAGACTGGAGGTGTCGGAGTAGAATAATTGCTACAACAAAAAAAACCCAGATCTCAGAAACCTAAGACAACCGAAGCTCATTGCTCACTCATGGCATAGTCCTGAGCCGGGGAGGGGGCTCTCTGTTTCACTATAGAGGTTTCACTGTTTTCCATGCATAGTCCCCAAAGTGGCCTTGAGTATCAAAATCCAGTTGGAAGATAAAGACGAGAGAAATTGTGGAGGCTCCTGTGAGAGTGGGATGTAGGGCCAGCCCTGAATAACCAGCAATTTCCATCCACATTCCAGGGGCCAGAATTCAATCCCCAAGTTCCATGTAGCTTCAGCAAGTACACATTTGTTGAAAAGGGCTGGGAAATGCCTTCTTGGATGACCAGGAGAAAAAGGAAATGGACTTGGTGAGCATCAAGCATTATATCCCTCATGGTCCACTCTTCTTGCTGCTGTGGAGCACACGCATCCCCTCCCCCAAGACAAAACAGAGAGACCCACATGGCTGCTCATGGCCTGGTGAGAGTCACCTGCTCACCACAGACACATGCACCCTCAATAATAAATAACAATAAGAATTCTCAGTCTGAACATGAAAGAATGGAGGATGCATAGGAGTCACTGGCCCAGGTATGAGATCCAGCTGATTCAGGAGGTGAGGGAAGCTCCTAGATTAGGCTTTGATTCTGTTTTCCAGGAAGAATACCTCTGTCCACTTTCCACCATTCTCCTTGCCGTATCTGAAGAGGGTTTGGAGAGGTATGTCTTCTTTGGGAACCTCACAGCTTTCCCAGCCTGCTTCTTGCAGCAGCAAATTCAGCACCCTGAAGATCTCACAGGCACAGGGTTTTTTAATTGAGGGAAGGAGATTTGTTTTGTTTTGTTTTGTTTTTGTATTTTCCAGGATTTCAGTTTTGTTGGCAATAAATCTTCTTCAAAAATGTATTTAGATTCCGATATACTTGATTCCAGTAGACCCATGTAGCTGTAACTACACCCAAAGTTCTTTCTGAGATAGTCTCAACCCTGTCTTTTTTTGCATTTTTTAATTATTTTGTTTTTATTTATTTTTTTATTGAGGTATAATTGACGTACAACATGATGTTAGTTTCTGTTGTACAATATAATGATTTAATACTTGTATATATTGCAAAATGATCACCACAATAAGTCTAGTTGACATTCGTCACCATACATAGTTATAATCTTGTGATGAAGACTTTTAAGATCTACTCTGTTAGCAACTTTCAAATATACAATACAGTATTATTAACTATAGTCACCATGCTGTACTTTACATCCCCATGACTTATTTATTTTACAAATGGAAGTTTATATCTTTTGACTCCTTTCACCCATTTCACCCACCCCTCAGCCCCCACCTCTGGCAACCATCGATCTCTTCTCTATATCTATGAAATTGTTTGTTTTGTTTGTTTAGATTCCACATATAAGTGGGATCTCAACTCTGTCTGTCTTAGTCTGCTTGGCAAGCTATAACAAATATCATAGACTGGGTGGCTTAAACAACAAACATTTATTTCTCACAGTTCTAGTGGCTGGGAAATCTAAGATCAAGTTGCCGGCCAATTTGCTTTCCAGTGAGAGCCCTCTTCCCAGGTGGCAAGTGGATGCTTCCTTGCTGTGGCCTCATATGACAGAGAGAGAAAGATCATCTCTCTCGTGTCTCTTCTTGTGAGTGCACAAATCCCATCATGAGGGCTCCACCTTTATGACCTAATTACCTCCCTGTTGAGAATTTAGCTAAGCTACTCCATGGTATTGCTGCCTCAGCATCCATTTTGTTTGGCCAAGCAGCCTGCAGGGACCTTACACTGACACTAGCCTCTCATGAAAACACATGTCCTAGAGAGCAGCCTGCAGAGTCACAACAAATGTAAGTTCCTGATATGACGTCCTCCACAGCCCTTGTGATCCACAGTCTCCCCCCCTCCCCAGGGCCTTCTCCTTGTGCACCCCTTAAAGAATACCCCCATGGGGCTTACTAGAACTCCATTCTTTTGGTTTGAATTGACCAATCAAGACTTGGCTCGGGAACCCCAAAGAATTCCACCCACAGACCCTCATAAAGGCATGTGCCCCAGGTCTTGTCTCTGTCTCTGTCTGCCTTGACCTCACTCTGTGGTCCTTTGAGGCATTCCAGTTACTTCTTACAGAACCTGTGAGTAACAAATTTCTTTATTTCAATTTCTCTTGTGGTCTGTCATTGAACCACAGCTCAATGATCCAGCACCCTGTGCTCCATTTAACAAGTGTTAGTTTGACAAATTTACAACACTCCCAAAGGCCCCAACTCCACATACCATCACACTGGTGATCAGGGCTTCAACATACGAATTTTGGAGGACACAGACATTCAGTCCATAGCACAGTCTTACTTTTAAACTTCATGACCCCAAAGCCCGTGTGCTTGAGTGATGTAGGGGGAGCTGAGAGCAGGCCGTGGTCAGTTTCCCTGATGGGATCAGGGAAGACTTCTCAGAAGAGGTAAGGTTTGAGATTAATCTTGAAAGCTTCCTAATATTCACCAAGTACATGAAATAGGAAGCAGGAAAAACAATAGATGGCTGTGTGTCACAACCAGCAGGTTAGGGGAATCGCAGGCGTTTTGGCAAATCCAGAGCAGAGTATCCCAGTTTCAAAGATTAAGTCTAGAAAAAACATTATGTTCCAGATCATAAAGGGTCCTATTGGCTTTGCTTGGAAGTCTGGCCTGTAAGCAATGGGGAGTCTCTAAAAGACCTTAAGCAAGGGAATGATAGAATCAAAGTTGTGATTTGGAGAAATCTCTAACTTCAGTGAGGAGGATGAAAGAGTGAAAGGCAGGGCTGGAAGAACAACCACTCAGTGGTAGTTACCATAGTCTAGGAAGAACGTAGTGAGGACCTGGACAGAGGCAGAGGCTGTGGAGCGGAGAGGATAGTCTGGACACTAGAGCTGTTAAGATGGAGATACAGGGATTTCAGATCAGGAGGAGTGGCGGTCCTCATTGGGCTCAGCGATGTGTTGGATTCCATGCTCTCTCCAACCCTGCAAACAAATGGTCATCACCACTATGCCTGTTGGAATGGAGAAATGGGAGCAACCTTTAGTTGGCTAGATCTTCCACAGGGATTTGTCCATGAATCTTGAGTGAAAGCCCAAGATTCTGGACTAGTTAGGCAAGCATACTCTCGACCCCATAGAGAGAGAATCCAGGGAAAAGAGCAAACCAAAACAAAATTGCACACCCCACCAGTGCAAATGGTGTAGAAAGCTGAACCCTACATCACCTCTAGTTAGGACACCATTCACCTGCCACTGAGAGCTAGAATGAGAGAAAGCAAGATAGTAGGAGAAAATACATATGATTTTACATGCAAACAAATGGCAATCATTTTCTAGCTTACTAGAGAGTCTACTTATTAACTTATTGAAAGTTAAAAATTTTACAGAAGATGTTATTTAATCATAATCAGCTTCCTAGTTTGCTTGACCCAAATGCAAAATCAAACACAAGTGTTTATTCCCTTGTGACTGTTTCCATACCTTATAGTATTTGGAGTGTGCATAAAGGGTTGAAATAGATGTAGTTTGTGAATCTAGTCTTTGCCAGCTTTGTTTCACTAGTTTGCTTGTGCTCTACAGGTGAAAATATGTTCTTTGAAAAAGTAGACTATCTTCAACTTGGTCCATGTAGTCATTACTAAGTACAAAGGAGATATTGAGTTATTGTAGCTTTACTCGGGACAGCATCATCAGGGTAAGTAGAGGCAAAACTAGAGAGTGAGCATTGTATGACAGAAAGAGCACAAGTTTCCCAGCCTGGACACAAATTGTGGGTCTATCAGTTCCCAGCAGTGTGGCCTTGGACACGATGATTAACCTCTCTAAGCCTTTGTATATAAAACATGGCAGTGAAGATTAGCAAGGTGCTCAATGAGGGGTGGTGGTCCGAGGTAAAATGTAGATGCCTGTTTGCTGCATCTGGTAAAGTATGAAGCCAGAGATGCTGATAAGACCCTGTTAGCTGAGTGGCTCAGTAAACTCTCAAACAGCCCCACTGACCAAGCTTCCAGGGTAGTACCCTACTTAGAGTAGATGGTATGGGGGGCTCAAAATACTGTGCTTCCTCAATTCTAAGACATATACTTCTGTCCACATTTTAATGTATCTGAAATCTGTATACATCTTACAGCTGACTTACAATCGATTAAACATTATAGCTCCCCACCTTAGACGCACCCTGGAATGCTATCATAAAATTGATGGGGCAGGTTCCAATCAACGGCATTTTGGAAAGAGGTAAATAAGATATTTATTATGCAAGGCAAAGCAAGCCACTCCATACCTGTTTTCAGTGCATTTTAAAATCCAGGGCATCTCAAACTCACAGTTTCTACATCTTTTTTAGCTGGTGGGCATGATCTGAGTGCCCAAATGAAGCCAAAAGTGGATCCTAACATTTAGCTCATGGGTGTCACACCCTTGTGCCTTTGCTCAAATGGTGACTTTTCCTGAGACGCCTTTCCCATCTTTTCTCTGACAAGCTCCTGCCAATGTTTCAAGTTTTACCTGAGCCTCATCTCTTCTCTGAAACCTTCTGATATAGACACACTTACCCATAAGTGGAAATGACAACTCTCTCCTCTTTGCCCCAAAAACTATTACTTCTGGAATGTTCCTGGTGTTTCATGGCATTTGTTTGTTTGTAGGTGAGTTTACTTTATCTTCAGTCCCTCACCCCTTAGAGTAAACACTGCATCTCATTTTTCTCCCAGCCACTAGCCTTTACTTAGACTATACTAGGTTTTTAAGACATCCTGGTTGAACAAATTAATAAATATGCTTTGTACTAGTCTTTGCCTGTAAGGAACTCTAGGAAGAAACTGAGCTTTCACAGTAACATAAAAGTAATTTTAACCTAAAAATCCAAGCTGAGTGAGGGGTCCCTTGATGGTATGAATTTAAAAGCTGGAGACCTTCTAAAATGCATGTTGCTATCCTGTGGCTGAAGGCTAAGTTGCTATTCCACTTTCTCTTGTAAGCTTGCTGGCCGTGTGGTTTATTTGGATTTCCCTATTAACCTGCATGTCCCTCATATACCAGGCCTACGTCCAATCTCTACAGAGTCCCCCTGTTCCTCCGTATGAATCAAACTGGGGATGCTCATCTTGGTGTCGAATTCACCTGACAGATAGATTTGCTACAACAAATGAAAACACTAAATAAGCAGTTCCCATCTATTTTTTACGGCTGATATTCATTCCCAGCAAACAGCAAATGTTACCCCAGGATGAAAACACCTATAATTCCTGAAGTTTTCATTTTGTTGTAAATCATAGTGAATATTTCCACTGTGCGACATTTTTTTAATGTAAAGCAAAAGGTAAAATTCATGAATTTTTAAAATTCCTTAGAAAGTGTTGCAGCAAAGTTTTGCTCCAGAAACAATTGCAGTGAATATGGCCAATGGCAACATCATAGAAGGGTTAAAAAATATCGCCAGAAACATTTAACTTATTTATACTTACAAATAAATACATACACATATACACATATATAGACAGATGCAATCAAGAGTTCAAAGACAAGGTGCTTAATTACAGATGGCTCAGCTCCTGTCAATATCAAACCTTCATTTTTCACCAATCTCCAAGGTCATCACTACAACTGGCAGCGATCCTGAACCTAAAATGTTATAGCAGCAGCTATTAGAGTTTCCCAAACTCACCTGCAGTTCAAACCCTCCTCCCCTCCCTGGGGAAACTTGACCAGAAGAGCCAGGGTGAATGGAAAAGAATTCTGGGGGACTGATAATAACAGTAAAAGCTAATGGTTGTTAAGTACTTCATATGCATTATCTCCCTTAACCTTCATGACTGCATTTAGGGGCAGGTACTCTGATTAGTACCATTTTATAAATGAAGGAATTGAGACTTAGAAAGATTAAGTAACTTTTCAAAATCATAAGCTAGTAAGTGACAGAGGACTTGAAAAGAGTTGACTTTCAATTGGATTTGAAGAGAAATATAAAGAAGCTGAAACGCCATGTATGATTTTTCTTTTTCATCATTGAACTTGAATTAAGAAGAGAGAAGAGTCATGGTCATGCACGTAAGCAAATTAGCTCCCTACTAGAGTCATTCTTTCAGCATTTGGGGAAGTCCAACACAGTTCTTTCTACCTGCTCATAATATGCCTAAAATTCTGGCTACTACCTCCTTAATGTTTCTGGACAGTCTCAATCCCTACAATACAGTATCTATGTTCCCCTGAGCTGGATGTGACTAGAAATTTGCCATATCCAATTTCTTTCAACCTCTCCCAACTCCAAAGACTCCTCAAAAGGAAATAATGAGAGGATTAAAAATTCAAAATGTCTGGGACTGGCCTGGTGGCGCAAGCGGTTAAGTGCGCATGCTCCACTGCGGCGGCCCAGCGTCCACAGGTTCGGATCCAGGGCGCACACCGGTGCACCGCTTGTCAGGCCATGCTGTGGCAGGTGTCCCATATAAAGTGGAGGAGGATGGGCATAGATGTTGGCCCAGGGCCGGTCTTCCTCAGCAAAAAAAAAAGAGGAGGATTGGCAGATGTTAGATCAGGGCCCATCTTCCTCAAAAAAAAAAAAATTAAAAATGTCATGCTTGTGAATATCACATAAATTACACATTACCCGCACCAGAGGAGGTACAATTTCTTAAGCACCGCCTACTGTGTTCCAGTAACCTGTGCAAGGATGTCTGTATGTACTACCTCATTTCATGTTTACAAAATCCCTCTATGTGAAAAAAGTTTTAAAACCAAAGGTTAAATAAAGTGTCCAAGGTCATAGAGGGATTGAGAGGCGAAACCAAAATTTCACCATAGGCCTGACTGCCTAGACAAGACTCCTTCACTTCATGCTCCTCAAATGAGACTAGTGCAAGATATTTAACAAAAGATTCAGAATTGGACTTTTTAGTGCTTCCTCTCAATTTGTTTTCTGCTTTTTCTTTTTTACTTGCACAAAAGCATCCTTTGATTTTTTTCTGAGAAGTGCTGAATAAACAGTTATGGTGATGTGTGGCCACAATTGCAAACTTGTCAGAATCCAATTATTAAAATGATATTTAGGTATTTATTGCTGTCATAAGAACTCAGCACAAAGGCTTTGAGAAATTGTCCTGACTCGTGGTTCATATCTGAGGCTTTATCAAAGGCACATTTTTTAATATAATGTGGGTGCCAAGAGGTTACAGGCACATTGCATTCATATTCAGTAACACTCTATAATCCTGAAAATAAAATCCTGGGCTACTTGTAGGGAAAATTCCTTCCTGCTTATTTTTCTCCTTCTAAAGCCATAAGTTATCTATGGGAGGAATGTGGTGGTTTCTATGTAGTAGAGACAGTTAAAGAGCTTTGAGAAAATGGAAAAATGGTCAGTCAAACATCAAATAAGGATTAATATTCTATTACATTTCACGCAAATGCATGACATCATTTGAGTTCAGCAATTAATAACAGCATATTCCAATAGTTGATTCCAATGAAGCTTCATCTGAACATGCCTCTAATTACTAGAACATCTACTGAGAAGACTTTGAATAACACCATAATGCTTGAGATCATTTCTCTTTTCGTTTGTCAATATAAAATGGGTAGAACTCAGAACCTTCATGTTTTAGGAATGTTTATAGCAACCAAAACTGTTGTCATAATAATTCAGATAAATTATGTATCTCCAAACACAAAATTTACTTGTAACTATGGAAGCTTTCCAAGGTAGGTCTCAAAGATAGTACCTAAAATGTTCCTCTGCATGTCCATTATTTCTTTCTTCCTATCCATGACATCAACTACTAACAATTCCTAGGATCTTCATCAAGGAAAAAAGAGAAGTAAATCAACACCCCTCCCTCCCATTGACCAAGAGCTCTGTTCTTTTCAGAGATTCCACTTTTCAGAGATTCCCCCCAGGACCCTTGTACTGGTAGAGAACATGCCCTGGTCAACTCAGAATTTTAGAAATGGAAACAACGACTCTTAAATGACTATAGATTCCGGGACTCTGAACCCCACACCAGAGCTGGCTCTCTATCATCTATCTTCTTCTGGAAACTCTAAAGAGAGCTCTAAAGTGGGACCACTAAAAAATAAAGTCACTTAATGAGATAGCTCATTATTTCAACATCCTCACAAAAGCCCAAAAGCTGGTGTATTCCTGAACGAAGGAATAGAGAAAAATGGGGCATCAAGTAGAGGTTGTCAATAATAAACGTACAGCGGTGAAGAAAGGTTACAGTCAATTGCACAGATTGAGGAGGATGGGAAAAAGAAAAGCACCGACACACTGCACACCTGTAACATATCTAGGGCTGAGCTACAAGCATTCCATAAGGCAGGGTTACAACCTCAGCCCTATTGCCATTTGGAGGGATAACTTTTTGCCTTGGGATCTGCTCCGGACATTGTAGGATGTTTAGTAGCATCTCCGGCCTTTGCCTACTAGATGCCAGTGGCACTACCCCACCACCTAGTTTTAACAATCAATGTTTTCAGATACTGCTAAATATCCCCTGGGGCAAAACTGGTGCCTGTGGAAAACCACAGCCATAGGATATACCAATTCACCTCAACCGTGCCCATGAGGAAGGCATTACCATGCCTGTTTTACCAGGAAAGAACTAATTGAGACAGTGAACACTTAGAGCTTGTTATGGGCCAGGCATCCTTGAAAGTAGTTTATATATAAACTCATCTATCCCTTATATAAACTTCACGGGTTTATATATAACATAATAGCTATTATTCTTCTCATCTTACAGGTGAGGAAGCTGAGGCAAGAACAGGTAAGGAATCTGCTTGAGGTCACATTTCTAGTAAGTAACAGAGCCAAGCCTCACGCCTGAACAGTGTGCACTCCTCTGCAGGGTAGCTGGCTCCCTTGGCCTGCCCAGGTTGGTCCCACTGCAAGAGGAGATCGGAAATTCCATTCCAAGGCCATTCTCCTTCCACCACATAAAGCTGTCTCATAAAACACAGGGAGGGATGGTAGACTGTAGGATGATGCTATACTCACAAACATAACTCTGAAATACCTGGATTTCCAATGAGAAACAACAGCATCTCCCAATTTGTAAACCAAATCTGGCACACGCTCTCCATGTTCACATCGAGGGTCCACCAGGCTTAAGGAAGCAGTCAGGTCTTCCAGTGAATGATAGGCAGTGTCTCCCGCAAGAAACACTTTCTAACCATCCTTCTCATGTACACTAACTCATCCCTGTTTGCTCACTCACCTCAAAGAACATATTCTACCATAGACTATTCATCTACAAACATAATAAACTTTTGCAACTGTGTCTATGATGGCTAATTTTATGTATCAACTTCACTGGGCTAAGGGGTGCTCAGATAGCTGGCAAAATATTATTTCTGGGTACGTCTCTGGCTATGTTTCAGGAAGACATTAGCATTTGAGTCAGCAGACTGAGTAAAGCAGATCGCCCTCGCCAATGCCAGTGGGCATCATCTAATCATTCAGGGCTTGAACAGCACAAAAAGGCAGAGGAAGGGAGAATTGGCCCTCTTTGCTTGAGCTAGTACACCCATCTTCTTCTGCCCTCACACATCAGCGTTCCTGGTTCTTGGGCCTTTGGACGCAGATCAAGACCACATCATCAGTCCCCAGAGTCTAAGGCTGTCACACTCGCACTGAATTACACTATCAACTTTCCTGATTCTCCGGCTTGCAGATGGTACATGGTGGGACTTCTCAGCCTCCATAAGCACATGAGATATATACTTATGTATACGAACACACATGGATATTTATTACAGGAATAATATATTATATATGTTAATATGACATTAATATTAATAATATAATATAGTTATTATATTTTATATCACATGTATATCTCCTCTTGCTTCTGTTTCTCTGGAGAACCCTGACTAATACAGTGTTCTAACTGTTTGTACAATATAGAAGCGGAAATATTGGCTAAATTACTCAATTATGAATTAATAATCAACAAATAGGCAAGAAAGCATATTTGCTAAATATACAGGCTCTTGCATAAGAAAAACCCAAGTTCAAGTCCTGGCTTCACTATTCACCAGCTCTGTAATTCAAGAGTTCCCAAGTCATCAAGTTAGTTGGAGATAACAAGCACCGCCTCTTAAGGGTTCATGTTAGACAATACATGAAAGCCCTCGTTGAGAGCGTGTGTAGTCAAGCACTTTGTGGTTTAAATGAGGGTGTGGATGGATGAGGGTTTAGGTAGTGAGTGAAGACGTTGGGCTTCCTTCTCACAACTGCCTTTCCTCAACAGGACAGGATGAGAGATAAAGGTGAATCCACTGTGCTGTTGATTAGCAGGTTCCAGACTAATTGCAGCATCTTTTTTCTTTCCTGAAATGAGGCAGCCTATTGATTCTTCTTTGAAAAATCAAGATCTCATTTCAGGGAACATAACTTGCTTTCTTTTGCTAACAAAGAAGCAATGCTAAGAAATAAAAATACCTATGCATCCCTCTAGAGCATCGATGCAAATGGGTTGAGGCAGTAAAAGTGATCGTACCATGATTCCATTTTTACAATAACCCTTCTCCCAGGGACATTGATGTTAATACAGCCACACTTTCCAGGAGGGTAAATCGCTAAATCTGCAAAGCCCCCAGGGACAGCTTAACTGCAAAGCCATCATCTCCAGGATCACACAGTGATGATGAATAGCCCTCCTGGGTAGGAATCCTAATGGATGCAACTCCACACCCCTGCGCAGGCAGAGACAGCTGAGGGGGATAGTTGGGAAGGAAAGACACCTGGGAATGCATATATAGGACTTCCTAGTTTCACCAGCAATTTAGGCAACCTGAGCCACTCACTCGAACTGCCTAACTCATAATTTCCATTCTCATCATGTCTTCCCTACCTTCCACAAACACCTACCCCTGCTGGCTTTCTGACAGAGAGAAAAGCCAGAGGAGGACTGGTGAAGATTCTGCAATTCATATGGCAGGTACATGCAAGCAGGTGCTTAGCTGATACCTGTCCTGTCTTCTTCAGGAGCTCCAAAGCACTGCTTTCTGTCCAATCTCCCCATTGGTGCCTTCGTCCCCTCTCCAGCCACACATGCTAAGTGACTGCTTCTCCTAAATCTCTTCCTCCTTCTTTTCTTCCAGAAAATTGCCACTGTGGAGCAAAGATATCTTAATTATTTAGTTTGAAATGAGAAGCTTATTTTTTTCTAAGAATCAGAACACTAAACTGATTTTTCCCAAAATGTAAGCGTAAAGAGTACCTCTGTAACACTAAATAGAGTAATACTAACAAACAGCACAAAGATAAAACGTAGATGGTAAATGTCTCTAGATTTTGTTATGCTTTTATCTTTCTTTAACTGCTTGCAATCACAGCTAACTTTATTCTCTTTAGATTCACTCGTCTTGAAATAGAATTATCTTTTGTAATTCCTTAACCATCTTTTCTTAGAGTCAAAACATCCCAGGACATCGAGATGTTATTCCACTTTGCCATCAAAAATCCCTACAGAGATGCCCGCCATGGGTCTTTCAGGAATTATTCCAATGACATAGCCTGTTTTTGAAGTCATTTACTAAAGGTTTTTGTGCCCTCTGTTAAACCTTCCAGCTTATATAAAGAAATAGGAGACAAAATCTACCCTATGATGAAGCACCTAACAACCCAGGAAGAGGAGAAATGACTTCCAATCAGAAAGACATTTTCTACTTAACTCCCTAAATTGGATAAAACAATCTACAGCTCAGTGCGTATTTTCAGTGGCTGCTGATGGCTGGATGGATGAGAAGCTACACGCAACAGCACTTCTTACAGCAAGTGTTTGAGGGCGAGAGCACCCAGCTTCTCTTGGCCTCCAGGTACCATTTAAGACTCTAACACACCAGAATCTTTGAAAAGCAACTTTAAACAGGGGTTTAATTTGTTTCTCTTTGGTTAGGCCAAGATTTAAAACGTCTCCATCACATTTCCCCAGGGATGTTTGCCTTTTAAATGAGGATGCCAGATTTGGCAATCCAAAGCAGTAAATTTTCTCATATAATACATATAATTACATGTTTTATAAATAAAATTATATATTATATATTATATAATATTATTATTAATAATATAATTAATTTATGTGTATCTCCTATTGGTTCTGCTAGAGCTGAATCTTGGAGTATGAGTAACTGATCTCCAGGGAAATGGAGAAAGGTGTAGGGGTAAATGAAGAGATGGAAATTACAGGCAGAGAAAATAGTGTGAACTGTGGTAGAGAGTGAAAAAACAGCCTGGTGTGTGTGGAATGGCCAGAAGATAATGAATGGTCCCTTATCCCAAACCAGAAATGGGAGCTTGTTGAATAAATTCTCAAGGCTTTCTCAGCCTCTTCTGGGGGCAGATGGGTACCAATCCAAAGCCAATACCACTTCTAAGAAAGAAGTTCCAATTCTTCATAAAACACAGGGAAAATCAAGTCCATGTGCTTCTGTGAGTAGAATATTAACTGGAGTCAGGGAAGAAGCATTTTGGGGCTTGAGGTACAGAAATGATGCAGGGCTCCGTCCAGCCTACACTACCAAAGCCCAAAGACAGAGGACAGGTCATTGCGTCTTCTGGAAGGCACACTTCTTAGGGCTTCCAGGCAGGTCACTTTGACGGCCAGCCCTTAATACACCTTCAGACATCCTTCAGTGATGGACCTGTTTGTCTTTTCAGCCTTGCTCACTATGGTGAACTAAATATGCCTTTAATATTTATCTGTACTGTGAAAACTGCTTCTACATGCATCCCTTTGAGGGAAATAGCCAAGATCAATGCAGGACTGACATATACTAAATGAAGAAACAAACAGAAATATTTATTTCTCTGTCCACAGACCGCAGTGCCTCCTGAGGGTGAGAACAAATTGGCAGCCACAGAATAGTACTGCAAGCGAGCAGGGACTGTCTCTATGAAGGCCAGGGCTATAAGGATTTTTTTCTTTCTTCATATGAGACAGATCTATGCAAAAATATAATAAAAGAAAAATTGTTTATATTTTAAATGCAGTTTCTTCATGACTGTTCTGGGAGTAGATGTCTCAAACCTTATTTTATTTGGGGTTATAATAAGTAGTACCATTGAGTACTAGGTGCCTTAAGTACTTTTTCCCATTAAATTCAGACTCCTCCAATTTCAGTGTCATTATTGACATTTCATACACTATGAAACAAACAAGGTGGAGAGCTATCTTGCCTGAGGGCCTCAGGAGCAGTGGTGCAGTTTGCATGTAAGCAAGACTCGTCTGGCTCCAAACACTATGCTGTTTCTTCCATGAACATTAGTCTCCATGAGTTTTGGGCATGACTGAATACGTAAACATGTAACATGTAAACATGAACACTGTATGTCTGAGGTGACTTTTCCCACCAGCAAATCCTGAGAAAGGGATCATGAATAAATTATTTATTAAGGAGAAACTAGTGGAGAGAGACAGACAGACAGAAAAGAAGCAGCCAAATAAATGTGTGATTTCAGACTGCTGACCTACACCAAATGAACAGCCAGTTATTTCACCAGCAAAATGAGTTTATTTGAGAACAGCAAAGAATTGCAATTTGGGACGTGTGGTCTATGGAAAACCACAGGCAAGTCTGGAGAAACAAAGGAGAGGAAAATTCTTTTACGAACTTGGGAGGAGCTGTTATAAAGGAGGAGTCCCTTAGAAGAGACTGGGAGTTGGATGTAGAGTGGCTTTTCATTGGCTGAGTTATGGCAGTCGCTCATTGGCTGAGCTGTTGCTGGACAAGGAGGAATTTCTTCCTTCCTTCTGCTGAGATACCAAAGCATTATAACTTCCCGTTGGAAATGCAAGGTACTGTCTCTTCCTGTTGGGGTCTGTAGTGTGTGTTGTGTGGCACATTCGTGAGAGTTCTCTCTTCTGGGCTCCCTACTCCATTTTTTTTTTTTTTCTTCTTTTTTTTTTTGTGAGGAAGATCAGCCCTGAGCTAACATTCGTGCTAATCCTCCTCTTTTTGCTGAGGAAGGCCGGCTCTGAGCTAACATCTATTGCCAATCCTCCTCCTTTTTTTCCCCCCAAAGCCCCAGTAGATAGTTGTATGTCATACTTGCACATCCCTTCTAGTTGCTGTATGTGGCACACGGCCTCAGCATGGCCGGAGAAGCCGTGCGTCGGTGCGCGCCCAGGATCTGAACCCCGGGCCGCCAGTAGCAGAGCGCACGCACTTAACTGCTAAGCCACGGGGCCAGCCCCCTACTCCATTTTAAATGAAGTTTCTGTTTATTAATTTTCACAAGACAAACACCATCCTGCAGAAGGAGCTTCAGCTGATCCTGCAGGGGAAATTAGGAGTGTAAGTTATGCTCGGAGCCATCTCACCCAGGTAAGGGAGCTGGGCCTCCACGCTCTTGCACCTGTCAGTCACCAGGAAAGGCTGCCCTGAGATAATACAGACTCTCAGGCACTCCAGCTCTCTGCAGGAATCACTCTATTGGCCCAAAGACAGTATTTGAAATAAGGCAAGAACTCACCAAATTTGGGGGAGAATTGCGTAGAAACATTAAAATGGATCTCAGAGGATGCATGCAGAGCACCAACAAGGCCCACTATAATATTTCAAAGCAAATGCTCGCAACCAAAATTATCAGCACGGGTTCATTTTCTCCAACAGCACCAGTACCAGCTTCTCCCCAACTACCCTGCAAACAGGGGTTTGGCTCTGCAGCCTCTCCCCTCCCCTCCCCTCTCCCCTAGCCACTGCATCAATTCTGACCAAGGCAGCATTGGGCCTTAGACTTGGTGCCAGCAGCTGCTGGAGTGTGGAATTGGGGGTCTTTCCTTAATCTTGGTGCTCAGAGGGCCTGGAGTATATCCCTGGATACCACTGTACCCTCCAAGCCTCAGCCTATTCATTGCTGTAGCATCCAGTCTTCATAGTACTTTGACAGGTCTGGAATCTTTGTTTGGTTGTTGTTATTTCCCCTCTCTGAGACACATAACCTAACTCCTATATGCCATGATGGAGAGCTGCATGGTAGAAGGTTATCAAGGTTGTAAACATACTGGTTTGCAACCTGCCTCTGCCATATACGAGCTCTGGATCTTGGGCAAGTGACCTAACTCTTCTGAGTTTCCTCATCTGTTAAATGGAAAACAAGAAGACTGGCTCAGGAGTTCTTGTGAGGGTTTATTGAGGGAATGTATAAAACAACTACTTAATAAGGGGGAGCTGCCACTTTCATTGTTATTGTTATTTTAGCATTCTCTCTTGGAACCATGACTGCCTGGGGTATCAATGGCAGCTCAGATTGAGTTCAAATTCATAATTCTCTTTGGTAAACTAAGTGAAACTATTGGCCACTCTATCAGAAGGCCAGCCCTAAAATCATATGAGCTCACCAGAGTTCTCCTTCTGTACTTTTCTTGGACTACTGAGATTTTAGTTTTCAAGGAAGGAGAACCTATGCAAGTTATGACAATGTCAATCTTGGCCTCAGCAGCAATAATCCACTTAGGCCAAACCCTATATAACTCTAGCTGAGGCTTGTATCACAGAGAGAGGTGAGATATATAATGACACCTGGTGAGCTAGATTCTTCCTGCATAAAGTGGACTTCTAGCTTGCAGGGTGGTAACGGGTAGAACAGCAATGAACCAATTAAAAGCAACAGCAGAACCCAGCAAGGTTCTTGAGAGAATTAAGCCGGAGTGCCTTAAAACATCCATTGTGTAGAGTGAATTCACTTCTGCTCTATGCATTTAGAATGGCACTACCTATATACAATCCTTAGAAGAATCCAGAAAATCGTCACACATCATTTTCTGTGTTCTCAGTTCATATGAGGAGCCCTGGTTGAGAAAGGCTAATCTAACCTAATGCTTCATTAATAGACACACAAACTGAAGTTAGAGTAGACATGCAAACTGCTGTAGACTTGCTCAATCTATGACATATTGCAAAGCTAAAGACAAAAAATTTCTTTGCTAAATAGCCCTTAGTGTTATTATATAAACCCATCTCTAAGAACCATCTTAAAACAAATTCTTTTAACCTCTCCCCTTCTTCTGCCTACCTCTTTCCCTCCTCCTCTTTCTCCCTTTTTCTCTCTCCTCCCCCTTCTCCCTGTCCCTCCCTCCCTATCACTTTAGCAATGAATTGAGAAAGAGAATATCCTTGAATGAGATCTGATGCAGAACCATCACATACCAAAACAAAAGAGTAACAGTGTTAAGTCAGGTACATGATATTCATTCAACAGTTAAGAACAAAGAAGCTTGGGGTTAGCCACACTCGAGCACCTCATTTAATGAGGTCAGTAGTTCCTTTACTCTGTGATCCCATAGCACCTCGTGCTGACACTCTCCTAGAATTTATCCCACCGGATCTTGATTGTCTGCTTTTCTATTTGTCTTCCCACTGAATCATGACGGCAGGGAAGTAAGTTTACTCCTTTCTAATCTCCATCTCCCAGCAGTATCTGGCACATAAAAGGCATTGATACAGAATAAGTGAATGAATGAGTGAGTGAATGAATGAACTAACTAATGAAAGTCATTTCAGAGATTGGAGCATGGTGTGTTCAGATAGTTGATCCAACGTAGGGGATATGTACTGCCAAATGAGTCAACTTATCAATTCTTTACAATACTTGGACATTGGAAAATATGGCAACATATGTTTATTATAACTCAGTCAGAACCGCAGGCATTTTATTTTGACATATCAAAAATAATTTTTAAGTGAAATTTTACACCATCCAAATTAGCATCCAAAACAATGTAACACATAGATGAAGGCTTAATTTTCTCATCTAGAAAAATGTTTCAACACATGGAGTTGTACTGAAAGAAGGCTCCAGTTGTAATAACTTATATGATAAATAAATCCTGTGAGTCAATGATTGCAAACCCAATTGCTTATAAGTCTAACTCAGGTAATTTAAATCAATCAGTTAGTTTGAGTGTGGATTTTGACAAGCTGAACACTGACTTCATGCCCTGTCTAGATGGGGTAGTCGTGACTCAGCCCCAGACTATTTTGGGGCCAGTGTTTCAAAAGAAACCAGAAATGTGGATGTACATGTGAAATCTCCCATTTTTAAAGGTAAGCCAACATTGTGCACACTAAATAAAATTTGCCTGTCGCCTAGATTTAGCCAAGGGCTTAGACTCTAAATGACCATATGGGTGAAAAACTAAAAATTTGAGGTGTACAGCATCTACACATTGACCAAAGTGAGTCAACTAGAAGATTCCTGCCTCTATTTTTTTTTTTTTTTCATTCTTTGTTACACCTCCAGGCACTTAGTCTAAGTTTCTGTGAATGATGGGTATTTTAGACACAGATTTTACCTGCTGGAAGATTACAGTTTGGAACAAAGTAGGTTATAAATAAATAAGCCACATAGAAAGCAAAATTGACTATTCCTATTTTTTGTGCCCAAATTGTACATGTTCTTCTATCACAACCCCTGCAACTCTTTGTTGTTGGCTCTTTTATGAGCTTAACTTTTGCAATTTCAATTATATGTTATCAGACCCAAAAGTCAATGATATACAGAAAATTGTCTTATATCTCATCAAAAAAATGAGATATAAATGTGAAATACAAATGTTGTGCAATCAACATAACTAGTGAGACAGCCTAGCCCACAGCCCAGGAGTTCATCTCAACACACACTCATCTTTTTTTGTTCTCTAATTATTACACATAATATATTTTATGAAGAGTTGAAAATATTCTTTAAAAATAAAGCTACCATCCATGTCTCAGTACATGCAGACATAAAAGCCAACTTTTAGGGCTGGTAAAAAATGGGAAAAGAAAGTGAGGTCTTCACCTTAAGTCAGACTCTCAGCAGCACGTCAAAGCTGAACATTAGCTCCTTGAAACACTGTCTTCACTGGGCCTTCAGGAGCCCTTTGTCTTGGCACTCCTTGTGTCCTACTATTCACTCCTTCTCAGTCCCCTTTCCAAGTTCCCTGTTATCTTCCCAACATCTAAATTTTGGAGTGGCCTAGAGCTCAGTCCTCACTCCTCTCTTCTCTGTACACTTACTCCCCAGGGGATCTCAGCCCAACCTAGGGCTGCAAATAACACCCATACACTGGGAACTCTCAAATCCTGATCTCCAGCCCAGACTTCTCCCCCACTCCCACCCAAACTCCAGACTCACACACCCAGTGCCCACTCATCATATTCACTTGTTTCCTATTCTAAAATACAACAAGCCCAAACCCACTCTTCATATCTCCCCAGCCCCTACCCCAAACACGCTCTTCCCTTAGTCTTCCCCATCTCAGTAAACACCCACTCCTGGCTGCCAGTCACTCAGAACGAAAGCCTAGAGTTGTTCTTGTTACTTTTATTTCTCATACCACATCACAATCCAACATCAAATCCTGTTGGCTCTACCTTTGACATATATCTAAAATCTGCCCTTCTCACCATCTCCTTTATAGTCCAATGTACCTACATCTTCCACCAAAACCATTTCCACAGCCCATTACCTGCTGTCCGTGCCTCACCCTTGCCACCTCCCACGTTATTCCCAACATAGCAGGTGGAATTATATGGTCATATGAGTGGTAAAATGAAAGTGTAGGGGAGGAAAAACTTAACTTTTTTTCTACCCTCCTAGGTTCTCCAGGTAGGGCCCTGCAAACTAGACTGACAAAAGACAGACTAACAAGAGAAAAACAGAAATTTATTAATGTGTGCATTGCACATACACACGGGAGTCCTAAGTGTTGAGTAACTCAAAGGAATGGTTAGAACCTGGGCTTATATAGAATCTGAAAGAAGAACAACAAATTTTGTAGAGAAATGACGAGACAAAGGAAAGGGACTTGAACCTTCTAGGGCAGCAAATTGTGAGAAGGTAAATTTATGGGGTAAACTAATGGAAGATAAGGGTTGTTTTAGCAAGATCTGCTATGTGGATTCCTTTGGTCCCCTGGGCTGATAAGTGTCTGGCATTGTCTCCAGTGATTAAGAACTGTCCTGCCCTCCCTGGTAGAGAAGGGAGGGCAGAGAGTTTTTCTTGTGTCTGCTTTCTCCCAATTGCCTTCAGCTCAAGAGTCCTTATGCCAGAGTGACATATATTGGGGTGACATACTCTGAACCCCTTCAAAAGCCAGATCATACCTCTCTTCTGTGCAAAACCCACCACAAGCTACCCACCTCTCCTTATACAGGGTGGCCATAAAGTTTGGAAACTATTGTACTGTAACATTATATTAAACAACATTTATTGTATATTCATCTGTTTCCAGGCTTCTGAGCCACTCTGTAAAATCCAAAATCCTGACCAGGTCCTGTGCAACCCGGCATCTACATGTGAGACTCCTCACTTTCTCTCTTCCTCGTCACTCACTTCCCCTTCCTCTTCTACAGCCAAGCTGGCTTCCTGGCTATCCCTTGAACATGCCCAGCTCATTCCTGCCTCAGGCCCTCTGCACTTGCAGATATGTGATATCTGTAAGGCTCACTCCTTCTCTGCTCAAATGTCACAGTACCAAAGTGGCCTTTCCTGACCACGCTATCTCTCTCCTCTATCCCCTTAACCGACTTTATTCTTCACTGCCTTTATCACTACTTACATAAATGTAATTTTCATGAGCATTCCTGACACTTAGTACATGCTCAATAAATATTTGTTGAATTAATTAATAGCTTAATTAATGACTCTTTAAGCATTACAAAGAACCTGAATGAGATTAATTTTTCAGTTTTATTACATATTATGGGTATGATAATGGAATAAATCTCAAAAGCCTCAATATGTCTTCTCGTGAACATCAGAGATCCTTCCATGGGGATCCTTGGAGCTCCTTGAGGACAGCAGCTATGCCTTAATCATCTTTATACCCCATGGCTAGCAAAATGACTTGCACATAATAAATGCCTAATAAAATATTATTGAATGATTAAGTAAAAGACAATCAACTAATATTTTGATCACTTGAAATCAAGCAAAAGGAACTTAAGAAATAATTACACATCCCACTTGACACTGTTTGCAAAAGGAGAAAGAAAAAATTTCTAAATTAAAAAAGTCTTCCTGGGGCCGGCCTGGTGGCACAAGCGGTTAAGTGCGCACGCTCCGCTGTGGCGGCCCGGGGTTCACTGGTTCGGATCCCGTGCGTGCACCAACGCACTGCTTGGCAAGCCATGCTGTGGCAGCATCCCATATAAAGTGGAGGAAGATGGGCACGGATGTTAGCCCAGGGCCAGTCTTCCTCAGCAAAAGAGAGGAGGATTGGCATTGGATGTTACCTCAGGGCTGGTCCTCCTTACAAAAAATAAAAATAAAAATAAACAAATAAAAATTTAAAAATAAATAAATAAATAAAAAGTCTTCCTAAGATACACAGTTGTGTTAGTAGATGTTGAACTTAGAATTCAAAAGTGGCCTTTTTACGTTTCCCTAAATAGGCAATTTGAATGCCTGCCCATCTATCCACTCTTCACAGGGAGAGGCAAAAGAAGAAAGTCGTGAGAGAAGCCAACGGAGTTTCATGTCTTGGGTCTGGTGGGATGATTGCAGGAGCCGGCGTTTCCTACTGACATATGATAATGAGATATTAAATGATAAGACGAGGAATGGCTCTGGGCTCTGCCCAGGTATGTTCATCTTCTTCCAGGCACACATGTTTCCCTTTCAAGAGGCAGATAAACTTTTCATAATTTGAAAACCGAAGCTCATAACCGTGCTTTCTCCAACTTCAGCCTCCCAAATTGTGTGGCCAACACAGACTGTGGAAAGGAGACAGCCAAGAGTGCTTAAAATGTATATGATCACGGAGGTCCATCCGCTTGTTTTCCTGCTGTTTCCATTCAGCAGAATGGAGACCTGTGGGTAAATGGAAATTACTGCCAGTGGCGCAAGCCCCTCAAGCAGCTATAAGTGTGTGTTTCCTTGCAGACTCTGTTGCCACAATTCTACCGACTCGGTTTGCTCCTTTCCCACCCACACACCCTGCCCTCCTTCTATCAGGTGATAATTGTGGATCTTAAAAAGGACACCCAGCTTGGAGTTCAGAACAGCTGAGTGAAATGGAGAATGTTTGTTTGGTATTAATGGGGAGGAGAATGCAATCAGCAGGCATTTTATTTCTTGAACATAGCATTCACTTCTCTCTAAACTTAGTTCTTCATATTGTGATGAATGTCCCCACTGTGTAAGCACCTCTACAGGGTACAGGAAAGGTACCTTTGCCTCTCCTTCATGTCCTGCAATGTTCTACAGCAAAGGGGATGTGAAGGAATATTCATATGGAATTGGAGCGGGCTATACGAGGCACCAGGTAATGGGCAGAGACCACACTCAGCCCGCCCGGATTTGTAATCTCCTCCCTTGTGTCTAGCGGAAAGACTCTGTGCTTTTTCTGTCTTCCTGCTTTTCCCTGTCCAGGGTCATGGCGGAATCTGAATCTCTTGCCCATATTTTGGGGGTATATGTAACTCTATGTGCTATGATTAGGGATGAGATCTCTCACCTTCCCTAGATTTTCTCAGTGCTGTTTATGGAACTTCAGCACACATCTTATTTTGATATAAGCATGTTGGATATTGGGACAGACACATGTAGATTTAAGTGGCACCAAGATATCCAAAGTGCAAAGATCCAGCTGGGAACTATGACCAGGTTCTTTAGCAGATTCCACATACCTTAACTTGACAAGAGGCTTCAAGAAAGAATGAATGGGCACCAGATGGGAGTCTTGAAGGAATCATTGAAAAATCTCTCAGGTAGTTTTGACAATGGCCTTTTTATAGTGGAATGTGGCTTATTATAAGATCAAAAGTGGCTGAATGTGTCTGACAAATGTTACTGAATGGGAGGTAATGGCTTTAAAACTCTGAATGTTTGTTCCTTCAGCTGGACTTGAAACAACACATTTCTTGGTCCCATGATGCTGGTGATGGTTCTGAAAGCCACTCTAGTCCTTGTCTTCCTGTGCTACCCTGCTGATTCCGGGACGCCAGGACTCTGATGGCTAATGGGGAGGGCGAAAATGATCTCAATAAAAGTACCGGGAAAATTACCAAAATATATAGCAAAGTAAAAGAGCATTTTCATGTTTAACAGCCATCTGAAGTTTCAAAATGCTATCCAAAAAATAGGTAGATCATGGGCCCTCATTTTGATTGTTATTCTGTTATCAACCATAAGCCATGCTCTTTTGAAGAGCAGTTTCCTCTACTCTGTCCTATAGTTTCTTCCTGCCCCGACTATCCCTGATCATGTTCATGCTGTAGCTTTTGCTCACAATATTTTAATCAGTTGAATACCACCCCATCCTATCTATCTAATATGTTCTTTATCTTTAAGGTTCAAATAAAGTACCATCTACTTACAACACCCTTGATTTAGCTGTTTTATTTTATCTTGCACATACTGTACAGGTTTTATGAAATGCCAGGACTGTTCTAAGTGGCTACAAGTACCAACTCTGTGAAGTTATCTTTGATGACTTTGCCCTCTGTTCTGAAGCTCCATAGTACCCAGTAGTGTAGCCTAGTGCTCTCAAACACCTGGGGAATCTCTTAAAGGCCTTTAAAAGAATGAAAAGATAAGCCACAAACTTGGAGAAAATATTTGAGAAAGACATATCTGATAAAGAACTTGTATCAAAAATATATAAAGAACTCTAAAAATTCAACAGTAAGAAAACAAAAACCCAGTTAAAAAGTGGGCAAACGATCTGAGCTGGCACCTCACCACAGGAAGATGCACAAGTGATTTTTAGGGCAGTGAAACTCTATCGTACGATGCTGTAATGGTGGATGCATGACACATGCATTTGGCAAAACCCGGAGTAACTGCACAACACAAAGAACGAGCTCATTCTTTGTAAACTGTAGACTTTAGTAAATAATAATGTGACAAAATTAGTTCATCAATTGTAACAAAAGTGCCACACCAATACAAGATATTAATAATAGGGGAAATTGAGGGCAGGTCAGAGTGGAGGGGATAAACAGGAACTCTATACTTTCTGCCCAATTTTTCTTTAAACTTAAAACTACCCTAAAAGTCTATCAATTAAAAAAGTAATAATAACGTTAAAAATGCAGATGCCCAGGTTCTATCTTCCAGAGATTCATCTTCAGTAGGGCTGGGATGGGGTCTGTGATTTACATGTTAGCGGGCTTCCAGGTGATGCTGATGCAGATCCCAAGACCACACTCCGACAGCACTGGTTGAGCGTTCATGTGTACGCTACCTTGTATTGCTCACTGTTGTTTCCCACGTGCTCGCCTATTTCTCCCAATGTCTTTATCGACTCTTTGGAACAGAACCCACATCTCCATCTTCTGCCCCATAGTGGCTCAGACAGGGATGGTAGCAGAGTATCCACTGATAAATTGTTTCTGACAAATTTTTCCAGAAGTACTTGCTGAATAGAATAAAAACCTTTAGGCCGGCCGTGTCTTTTGTTGATAGAGCATCTGTGCTGCAGCTTAACATGTTCTGTAAAGAGCTATAGACAAAACTACTCCTCATGCACAGAGACAGTGGGGAGGGAGGGACTCGGAGAACAGAGCTGGATGCAGAACTGGGCTACGGTCAAGGAACCGAGAACCAGGAGCCAAACAAGCTCACAGCCAGGCCAAAGCTCACTCCCTAAAGAGAGACCCAGGGTTCAAGATATAAATGAGGAGTTTACAGTGGAAAAAGGGGTCAGGCCCAGTAAAGTAGCATAAAATTAGCAGAGTCGCAACAGCACACAGAACATGACGAAAAAGTGATCCTCATTCCATCCTAAACCCCCATCAAAACCATGCAACCCTAAATTCTGGGTGGAGGGAGGTTGCAAGGGGTGAGGATGGCCTTCATCACATAAGGTCACAAGGAAAGGCCACCTTGACCTGACATTGGAATTATGAGGAACAGTGAAGAAAGAGAACTCCAGGCAGAGGGAACAGCCACTGCACAGGCCCTGAGGCCACTGGGACCAGGAGGAGGGGAGCCAGGGGAAAGGGTACCAGGAGGTGAGAGGAGTCACAAGGGCTGGGTAGGTGGTGCATGGAGGCCCTGGGCAGGCATTTGGATTTGGTCCAGTGTGAAGGGTCACTGGAGGGAGTGAAGCAAAGGAGTGGCATGATTTGACCTGTCAAGGGAGTTTCCGTCTATCCTTTGGGTGGAGACACTAAGTATTCATGACATGCTGGGTTCTGAAATAAGCGTTGAGGGAGGCAGGGCTTCCCACATACACACCTCTCATGAGTTAGAGAAATGTCCCCTCTCCGAGTGGATCTAAAGGGGACCCTGAGTCTTTGTGAATGAGTCGGCACTCCTTCTGAGGGACCACAGCGGGCGCCCACGAATGAAGACAAGCGCCACACCGGCTGGCGGGGGAGCGTCCTCCCGCGCTCCTGCGGGTGAAAGGGTCAGCCTGCGCCTCCTGTCACGCAGCCCGGCGCCTCATCCCACACAGCTGCTCAGAGACACAGCCCTGCCGCGCACGCAGCGCAGAGTCGCCCCGAAGGAAGCGGTGTAGCCCGGAGAACACACACAGGTCAGGGCCGCAGCCCTGAGCGCGGCCCCTCTCAGTTCGCTGTGCTTGGTCCCTGAGCCTCAGCGTTCTCTTGTGTAAGATGGTGGTGGGAGTACCCGGCTTCAACACTGGGGCGAGGATTGGAGCCAATGTACCTACAGGAAAGGGCTCCTATGGGGATCCGTAGATGCGGAATTATTGCTAAAAGAGCAGCTCTAAAAATAGTTTAGCCCTGGGAAAGAAGCATTGAAATTGAATCCATTTATTCTTGAAGAGCTTTTGTGGGATTGTTTTCTGTTGTTATTGTTGTCACTGCTTTTTCAATTATTCATTCAACAAACACTCATTTAAATAAGTTCTCGCTATATTCTAAATAGATATTTTTTAAACTATGGTATTTTATGTAGCACTTACTAACAAAATAAATGTTCCTAGAACAGAGAAATCCATTACTGTAGAATAAAATCTCTGGAGAAAGAGCCACATTTCAAAGGGCATGGGTAGCTGGAGTTAGCTAATGCAAGGGCATTCATGTTCCCGTTGTGTGTTTGCGAGTGAGGAGTGGTCTGAGCACTTGGCCTGGATACTGCTGATCCCAAACGTCGCCTCTCACTGCATCCTCCACCGGTGGGAAGATAGATTACCCTTGCCAGGAAATATGAGGCCACTGGCTCAGACCATGGGACCAGGCTGAGAGCACACATTAGCCAGCCTCTAAGTGTGTTATCATAGTACCATTGCTCAAAAGACAGGTCTTTCTGCAGCTGTTGTCAATGCCCTGTGCCCATATGAATATGAGCAGGAGGACAAGCTGAGGACGCACCCTGTGCCCGCCCACTGTAGCCACTCTGCAACCCCGGGCTCTCCCAAAGACTTAGTACTGGACCATGTGCAGAGCTATTCCAATCAGGGCACTGGGGATAAAGAAGAGGAGGAACAGGGAACTAGGAGCAAGGAAGGAACCCAGGGCTCTCCTCGGGGTGGGGGGTGCACCTGATTCCTAGGCCCACTGCACTTCTCCACGCTCCTTGGGCCCCTGGTCCTCCTGCACTCCCAACCCTCTCTCCTCTTCCCTGTATTCTGGGATGCTCTCACTCTGACCCTCCCTTCTCTCACTCTCCAAGACACTTGTGTGCAGGAATCTTCTCTTCGCTTTAAGGCTCCCAGCAGAGATGGAGAGGAAGGGAGGAATTCGTATATTACAATTCCAAATATCCGTTATCCAATGCCATCCCTTTGAGAAAATTAAGGATCAGGCTCAATCCTCCCATGTAGGATTAGTAAGAACATTGTGAATACGGGGGGGTGGGGAGGTCTGGAAAAGGGCTCAACCTTTCCTAGGACAGTGGCAGCTGGAGATGACCCCCTCCCACATACCCAGCATAGGAGAGCAGCAGGTGTGACAAGAGCAGTTAGCTGCTTGATTAATCGTCTTGGTGCCTCCTGGAGGGTTTTTTAAAGATCATTTTCATTTTAAAAGCACAGGGATAAACACATGATTTTCAGGTATTCACATGGGCACACAGAAACATGTTTGGTTTCAGCTGCTGTGCAGGCCGAGCTCAGGGAAACATCGAGTCACTTCCAATCTACGATTTTCTGCTGATGCTGACAAAGGCAACCCCCTGGGGGCTGGAGAGGAAATACTGTATTTACCCACATAATTCTTCTCTTCTTTCAAAGGTGACTGACTGCCTTAGGAAGTGAGATAGACAGAAATGCCAGAGTGAGCCCCCTCTCTGCTGTTCTTCCAGCCCAGAGCACAGGACAAGGGGAAGGAGGGAATGAATGGATATTGCTCAGACACAAACTATTAATTAAACTGTTGACCACGTAAGTGTTGAGAGTCCCTGGTGATTACAATAGTTAATCAGCTGCAGAGGGCAGTAACTGCTACGAAATGTGACTGGGTGACACCTGATGACCCCCAATATTTCTCCTGAAACAGTGGAATGAGAGAGTCTCAGGGATCCTGGCTCCTTTACCTCTTGCCTGCCAAAAAGCACTAGGACTTTAAGACTTTGTTTTTATTCTTAAAGCATTTTAATCTCTTCAGTTAAGTGGAAATTTAAAGGACGCAGAGTCACATGATCCTGGGTTCCAGCTTTATTTTGTAATGCACCAACTCATTATTCTGAAACTTAGTAAAAACAGGATCAGAATCAAGCATTTATCCTGCCTTTTGGATATGAACCGTATTTCAGGGTAACTAAATAATTGATGAGGGAAAAATTCTTATTCTAGAAGAATGCTAACTAATGAATGTAGCAGGAAAGATGGAATTATAGAAATCACCATTTTACAACACCTAAGGAAGTAACCAGCCTGGACAGTGATCACCAATGGCTTCAGAACCACGAGTGAAAGGTTCATGGGGATTTTTACAAAGTGTGGCTGAGATTGACAACACCTGAACCCCGTTATCAACTGTAACATCTGTAGAAAGGAAACACCAACCATTACATGTTTCCTGAATTGATGCAATAGGGAGCTCACTGTACCACCTATGCAGAAAACACTTTGCAAGAACAAAGCACATTAATCTGAATCTAATGATGCCACTAGATTGACCTGCCAGTTTATTGAAAATGTGGGAGATAGAGGAACATGTTAAACAAAATCAAGTGAAAGCAAACAGCCCAATCCAGAATGTGGGAAATTCTACAGAAGAAACAATCAAATGTCTTCAACAAGTAGTTGGTATTAAAAAAAGGAGAGGAAGGGGAAATTGTCAAAGGTAAAAAGAGCCTTAATAGGTATATTAACCAAATACAACGTATGGACCTATTCAAGATCTTAGTTGTTGAAAAAAAAAGCAACTCCAAAAAGATATTTTGAGACAATCAGGAGAAAGTGAGCATGAGTTGTGTATTAGATGACATTAAGCAATTATTAAGGAGAATTGTTAATTTTGTTTGTAGTGATAATAATATTGTGTTTGTGTATTTTTAAGTTCATATCTATTACAGACACAAACTGAAATGTATACAAGTGAAGTCATCTTTTATTTGCTCAAAATACTCCTCAGCCGAAAAAAAGGAAACGGGGCTGAGGGATGAAAGAAGAAAGGCAAGATATTGATAATTGATGAAGATGGGTGATAAGTACTAAATAAGTGCATGTTTGAAAATGTTCGTAATAAGAGGTGTCAAAAACCCAGGAATCGCAAAAATAAAACCATCAGATCAGTAACGTAGTATTTAGTAAGAGTTTATTGTGTATATAAGAACAGTTCATGAACTGGGAGCTTTCAAATTCAGAACTGATATGAAGCTCAGGGGCGTGACATTACAGGATGGCTTATAAAGTGAAACGTTGTTTAACCTTGACAATGATTGGTTATGACAATGGGTGTTTCCAGATAGCAGAGGCTTCATTAAAAGTGATTATCTCATACCACTTTAGGAAGACGACTTGAGTTTCTTTTATGATTATCAGAGGTATTTACAAGAAATTACCTAAGTTAAGTTTCAATTCTGTTCATGAAATAAGCTAGATTTAGTTTTGTTTACGTGGCTTGAATACTTTTTTCTGCTCAGGGCACTTTCAAGTTTGGTCTCCATTTGGTATTTTACTGTAACAGAGGTGAAAAAAATACCTTTGCAAATTAATTATTAGCTATGTGATATTGGACAAGTTCTAAATTTTCTGAGTTCTGATTTGCTCATCAATGAAACAAGGATAATAATATTTTTCCTCTCATGATTGCTTTAGATTAATAATTGTACTAGGCCTGCATAATGCCAGGCTCCTGGTAAGTACTTAATAATGCAAAAATCTCTTGCTGATACCATAGAAGACCCAAAGAAAATCCTCAACATCTTGTTGACACTAGTCATTTTAAGTGGGCAGATTCCATCTCAGCAAGTCTTCTGACAGTCTTCCTTTTGAATCCAGGCTTAAACATGTCCTTCCTTTATGGATGATCCTTGAGGACATGGATTCTGTCTCATTCGTGTCTACATTCCCAGTGTATAACACGGTGCCGGCCTGTAGTGAGGACACGAAGAGTGTTTGTTGGCTAACTGATTGAATGAAGGACTGAATGAATGAGTGAATGATGCCTGAAAATCTAGTACCTTTAAAGCATGGTCAATGTGCAAGTGAATAAAAAGAAAAAATATAGACTATTAGAGCTGCGGTGAAAAGAAAGAGAGAGTTGATGAGAAGGATGAATATAATCTCATATTAAAATGGATGATGGAGAAAGAGAATACAACTGTAAGCCTTTTATCTGGAACCAGGGGAAGAGTGGCAAGATGCATGTGAGACAAGGGTAGAGAAAGGCAAGTCAAGGGACTTTAGAAAACTACAAATAGAGAAAGAGAGAGAGCACAAATGCAATCCTGCTCAAAGAAAGTGAAACATCTCTGCAACATTCTTGAGACCACCCGAGTATTCGTTCAGGTTGAGACTTTACAAATTGCAGACAGAAATGTAGTTAGATCTTTGTTCAAGACTGAAAAGTTCCCTTTAAAAGTTTAGTCTATCTAACAGTTTTGCAAAAGTTAGTTTTAGATATTCACATCTCCTGCAACAAGAACCACGTCTTTAAGCACAGACAGTGATAAACTATATCTAAGAGAGGCATGAAAATGTAAGGAAAGAACTTAGTAGAAAGGCATAAAGGTTAGATTTTGGGAAAGAATATTTAGGATCAGTCAGAAATGTGGAAAGATGGGTGAGATGAGAGAAGACCCATTAAATACATCACTTAGTGTTTTGAAGAGCTAGAACCAACACAACAGGAATTGTTAATGCAACAGCTCAGCAAAAGAATTTCATTTTGCTCCAAGCCAAAAATGAATACTTCAAGTTGAGTTCCATTAAAGAAAATGGCAGTGTAATAGGAAATGTGTTATAGACACCGTATCTCATTATAGAGATGAGAAAACCTTTTTTGAAAGCAATATCAAGATCAGAAATGAAGTGATAAGAAATTAAAGGAATTGGAATGTGATCTATGGTATGTTGCAATTTTTAAAACACTGTATTTTAAGGCTCCTGTTGATAATAGAGTCAAGTTTAAGGCAATCAGTTCGTCTTGAATAACAGGGAAATAATTTGTAACCCAGTAAATGACCCCATGCCTCAAGAAGTATGCTGGTGTATAGATAGGAATGAATGAGGCTATTTTTCTTTGCATATCATGTCAAAAACAGTGTTGATAAATGTGGATGCAATTTTGAACTGCCTGATGCTTTCAGATTTTGGAAGCCTTTTAAGAGGTCTGATTAATTTAACATGTCAAATCTAATGGTGAATGAGTTCAATTTCTCCAAAGAACAATTAGTCAAGAGAATAAATTAACATGAGACATTGTCAAATGCAAGATCGTACTCATTTCCAAAGATAAAACACTTTAACTGCTGTTGTTGAATTTCCTTCTTTGTTCTATGAAGGGTTTCTGTGACATAATTCCTTCACTGACCCGAGTGCTTAGAATAAGCTGCCATCATTTCTCGCCTGAAACACTGCAAAAGCCTCCTAATTTGTCGCTCTTTAGCCACATTCACCCATCTCCCATCTGCTCTTCATATACTATCCATATGATATTTCAAAACCACAAAGCTCCACTTTTGAAAACCTTTCAATAGCATCCCATCGCACTTGGGATAGACAAATACGATTAGTATGTCTCACAAAGCTGGGGTCTCTGAGTACCCCTCCGTCTCCCCTTCATACCACTTCCCCATATTCTCTGGCCTTCTTTCATTTCTCGGCATGTCCATGTTATGCCCATCTCTGAGCCTTCTCACATGCTGTTCCCTCTTCCTGAAATACTCTTTTCCCTCCCTAACTTCTCACATAGTTAACTCCTCACTCTTCAGATCTCAAGTCAAATTTCAGAGCCTCGCTTCCTTAGAAACACCTTCAAGACTTCCCTGATTATAGGTCCCTCTATAGTGTGTGCTCACTGCCTCCTGGGCTCTGGTATAGCACCCATCACAGTTCCCACATCCTCATGATCATCCTTCAAGCCATTCCATTCCTGCTTCCAAAGCTATCATTCTACGAAAATTACTCTTTCCAACACCACCAGGATTCTCCATGTCGTCAAATGCAATGACTCCTTCTCTGCCACTTGACATCTCGGTAGCATTTGACACAATTGAAATCTTCCTTTTTCTTAAAACACCCCTTCCTGCTGGTATTTTAAGAACATCACAACCATCCAGTCTTCTTTCTTTCACATTAGCCACCAGCTCCAGCATTAGTTTTTGTCATCACTTCCTCAGCTAGATCCCTTGATTTTGGAGTACATTGAGCTAAGAACTAGGCTCTCTGTTCATCTCTATCTGCATTCTGCCCCTGTGATCTCAGCCAGTCCCGTAGCTTTAAATACCGACAGCATGCCAATGGCACTCACATTTACGCATCTAGACTCAAACATTCATCAGAAGCTTCACTGAGCTCCTTCCTAATCTATTCAACTATCTATTTGACATCTATAGGACATCAATAGGCAACCCAAATATATCTCAGTCAAAACAAAATTCTTCATTACCGCCCCTTCACCTGCACATAACACACATAAGCCTACTCCCAATCTCAACAAATAATTTCACCATCCATCCAGTTGCTCAAACCAGTAACTAAGAGTCATCCTTGATTCATCCCTCGTTTCTTCCCATATTCCTAACATACAATCCATCATGATGCTCGATTTGTTCTCTCAAAAACATGTCCCATGTCTAATCATCTCTCTAACTCCACGGCAACCACGTGTGTTAAAGTCACCATGAGGTCTCCCAGAACAACTTTAAGTTTCCTCACTGGTGTCTCTGATTTGTCTTGTCTTTTACAATCCACTTTCCACATATGTCAAGTGGTTTTACAGTAATCAGAGTAAGAATCTGTGATTCTCCTGGTTCAATTTCTCATTTAGAATAAAACCCAAACTCCTAAACAGAACCCACAAGGCCCTACATGCCTACCCCTTTGGCTTCATCCAGAAGTTTACAGGCATAGCAGTTGTAAGAAAACCTGAGCTAAACGCTACTGGGAAGATCAGGGAGAAAAACAGAGAGCTTTAAGAGAGAAGTAAAACTAAATCCAAATCTTCCTCGATAGAAAGTTAATAGATCATAAATAAAACTGAAAAATCAAGAAGTCTGTTAGAATATGAAGCGAAAACTAAACAAAATAATAATCAGCTAAAACTAATCAGCTAAAAACTCTTGAACTAAATAATCAGCTAAAAACTGTTGAAAATTATTGTCTATGGGAGCCAGAATAGGGATGGTAACGGTGAGGATTAATACAGGGATTAATGTAGGGAAACTTCTGTTTTTTGTCATAAATCTCCTAGTACTATTTGACTTTCAAAGAATACATACCTATTAGTTTGAAAAAAATGTATTGGGGAAAAGGCAGTGAGATCTTTTGGAGAGACAGACAAAACAGGGAGAAGAAGCCAGAAGACTTGTGGACAGTTTACAACTTCCAAACACAGAAGACAGTAGAGCCAGGAACATTATTGATGTTTGACTGAGGAAAGTTAAATTTTGAGTAAAGGATAAGCTGTGTATGCACCACTCTTAGTTGCCTTGGCAACTGGGCTCCCTACTAATGATAAAGATTTTATAATGTGAAAATGCACATGCAAATTAAGTACCTAGTAATCAGGGGCAAAGCAACATATGTCATAGATAGGCTGTACTTTAGTAGAAGATCCAGGGAGGGGTCTAGGACAGGATTGTTCCAAGTCAAAGGATGAGATAAAGAGAAGAATTGAGGAACTGAACTGAGTCTGCTCTCCCAGAACTTCCTCGGTACTGCAGACATATTGCATCTCCCTCTAATTTTGGTATGGCCAGCAAACATAATAAAGTAAGTATTTAGTGGTTCTATACTGCCTCATCTATGTGACTGTAGCTATCACTCCCTTCAACAAACCCCTTGGGGAAGTAGAGTAAATAAATCTAAACTCATTCCCCACCGTCACACTTGCTCTTGCCAAATCCTGTCATTTATTAGTTGATCAGCAAATATTTGTTGAATGAATGAATGAATGGATGAATGAGTGAGTGAGCAAAGGAAGGAAGGTTTCTTTCGAAAAAAACATGGCACAGCCAGGAGCCACCTCCTCGCTGGGGTTTAAAGTCTATCAAAAGGGATTGCTCCTCCCCAGGCTGGGCACACTCACTAAGACCTTGAGTCCACCTCGAGGATGGGGTTCATCTGGGCTTTTTGCTGCTGATACTCAATAGAGCCTGTCAAAATTGGAGGGAGCTGGAATTCTTCCTGTGGAAAATCAAAACTTACACTGCCTAGGCCACTTCTGTAAATACATAAACAGATGAGTCTATATACAGATCTATCGGGGCATTTATGACTCTCACACACACACAGCCATAGTGCTGTCCGTGGGTGTAGCAGGCATTCACCTGTGGCATAATTAGAGGCGCACAAAATGGCTTCTCCAGCTTAACAATGCCTCCCTGTCCAACCAGCCCTGAATCTGAAATGTCTCTATATTTGTCATCCACAGTTAATATTATTTCCAGAAAACCCCTACTAAAATTCAAACACATTATGTAAGACAGTAACAGCGTCAATCCAACAAGGGGTGAGTGTGGTATGGGAGAAAAGGACATCTCATTAGCATGAAATCCATAGATCCACCACTAAATTGTTGAGTGATTTATAAAAGTTAGTTAATTTCATGGAGTCTTTGTTCTTAAAGTATAAAATATACAGTAAAATCCCAACTTCATAGTATTGTTACAAGAATATTAGAATACTTGGTGAACTGTAAACCAACATATAAATGGTAGTCTTGTTAAATGTAGTTCCCATTAACGTCTTAGGCTAGTTGGGCTATAAGATAAGCTAGCGGACATCAGAGTCTTGAGATAATGGAACACAAACTAAGCAAATTTTATTGACAGGGAGGATTGAAATGCTGGGGAAAAGAGCAGAGAAAATTAAATTGTGGAGATACCCATTTTCCTCACTCAGTGACCCTTATACTCAAACAAGACCCACCCCCTACAATGACCTGATTCTTGCTGGCTCTCCAGCTTCCTTACTCCTCTTGAGTCACAGGCCTCACCATTGTTTTTCAAATTGTGGATAATGACCCATTAGTGAATTATCATGAATTTAATGTCATGACCAGAATTTAAAAAATGAAATAAGAGTAGAATTGAAGAGACAAGGAAAGAAAATATCAAAGTGCATTGTATGTGGCAAGGGTAAATATTATTTTGTAATATGTAATCTCTGGGCCTGGGCAGACGCTCTTCCCTCCAATGGAATGTCCTTTGCCCATCCTGGTCCATATGGGAGTCCCTTCTCAATCACACAGAGCCAAAATTTAGTTACCTGTTCTAGGACTCCAAGTCCCCACCCAAACATTCCTTTTTGTTCTCTCTAGGACAAAAAAATGGTACTCTGTATGTATCTTGGTCTTATCTCACTGAATTTAGAGTCAATGAATTGTATCATATTTTGTTTACAATTAATTGAACACTGCTCCTCTGCCTACTAAATTCTCAGCCTCTGGAAGGCAGAAACTGTATATGCCTCTCATCTCTTTACTCCAAATCATGTTATATTGTAGGTGTGTTTGAAATGTTCACTGAACCACATAAAAGATAAGCTGGAAAATAGCAAAGCCATCTTTCCTATTGAAAAGTGCTTCCTGTGCTGCCATCCAAGTCTCAGAAGTGGGATTTGTTCAGTCATCACATAAGATAAGACAAAAAGCAACCACATAGATGAATCCACAAGTCTACATTCATCTGCCACTGATGAAACTCTAGAGTTGCTCATGAATGACACCTCCAGAGTATAGACATCAAATTGATATGAGAACACCTTCAAATCTCAAATAAATGTACAGATGCTTAAGAGAAAGAGAAAGACGGTCAACCAGACCAATATCCTTGACCCAAAATGTCAGTGAAGGTTGTCCCTCCAAATGTAATAATAGGTTTTCTCTGAGACATGGAACCCTCCAAATCGATGTATATTATATTAAACCCTTGCTTTTGGAGTTGTTGTTTCTTTTTTGTTAATAAAATATCAAAAGAGGAAAGGAAAATATTATTTCAGCCCCCTGAATCCCTGGGGAGACACAAGCTCTTACATTCTGCTGACATGGCCACAGGAAAGAACCATAAACAGAGAAGTGAAATCAGGTTGCTGTTTTGACATCCCAGTGGGCACTCAGGCCAGTTTCTCTGGGGAGAGTAGCTGTCACGTATGCCCCAGCCGCTTCAGGCTGACACACCCATGAAATAAGATGCAACAGGGAGAGGGCATCAATTGCAGCCATTAAAGCCCATCCCTCATTTCATCACAGGGAAGGTTTATTCAACTGGCCCATATTTAACCGATAAGTACCCCCTCATTAGCACAAAAGCTAGAAAAAACTTCCTAGAATTATTCAATTCAAGGGTCAGCACCTGCTCGGGCTCAGCTCTCCGCAAACCTGAATGGGCTTCGAATCTCCTGGGGATTTTCCTAAAGTGCACGTCTTATTCAATATATTTGGGATTCTGCATTTCTCACAAGCTCCCAAGTTGGTCTGGTGCTTCTGGTCCCTGGAGTCTGATGCCAGATCTTCTTTGACTCATTCTTTCCTACACAGGGAAATAGATTTGACCCTTCCCTTATACAAGGGACTCTCATCAATAGGCCTCCTTTAAAATGAAAATAACCTGAGAACAGCCCCTTTTTGAAAAGAGGGAAGGAAAGTAGACCCAAATATAGGTCCTACTGTGTAACAGTCACTGTGCAAAGTGCTGTCTCTTCTAACAAAACACTAGTCATGATTCTGGTTTTATCAAACAACAAACTAAGACCCAGATATTAACTTTTCCAAAGTCATCTGGGCAATAACTGGCCAGAGTAGGATTTGAACCCGGTTTTCTCTGACCCCAAAGCTTTAGGCTTTCCATTATTTCTGCTTCTCTGGTTCTTAGTTAACATTTTCATTTCAGTTCAATTCAGTTCAACAGATCTATATAGAGAGAGCGGGAGCAATTGTGTGTGTGTGTGTGTATGTGTGTGTGTGTACAAAGAGTAAAGAAGAGGGATACACAGATGAAGAGGACAAACTCAAGTGCTCCAAGAGCTCACAGTCCAGCAGAAAGAAAGATGCATAAAGAGGGCACCCTGATAATTCGGCACATGTGTGTGGTGGTGGGTTGTAATTAGTATTTGGGTGGTGAACATGATGTAATCTATGCAGAAATAGAAGTATAATGATGTACATCTGAAATTTATACAGTGTGATAAACCAATGTTACTGCAATAAACAAAAAATTTAAAAAAAAAAAGAGGACACCCTGGTGTATGTGCTAAGCACTGTGACAGAGGCGCTGGCTGAGAGGCACTCTTAGCTCAGAACGCCATTCTTGCAAGAGTTGACACCTCAGCTGGTTTTGAAGGGTGGAGAGGAGTTTATTTGCTGAAAGAAGTGGATACATTGCCAGATGGAGGAGAAAAGTCATAGAACTATGGCATAGCACATCATTTAAGGATAATTTTTGGTTAATCATCAGGGCAGATTCCTTCTCCTACCAGGTCCAAAGATAATTAATAAATTATTATTTTTTAAAGGTTCTGAGCTTTAAGAGATAGACACATCAGTTAGATGGGCTTATTGACAAAATCCCTTCGTTTGTCTATTCAGAATATAACATAAGATAAAAATCATGTTTTACCCATAATAATTTCTCAGGCTCCAGCTGATAAACTAGACAAAAAAAATTAATCCCCGCTTAAACTGCATGGGTTTAACCTAGTCACTGCCTCCCCTCCTATGCCTGAGATGACTGACAGTGATGACAGCCAATGATATCTTTAGTTTTCTTACGTCGGGCCCTGAGAGGTGGGCTTCCTCTACTCTCTATCAGAGACCTGTTACAAAGCAGCAGGCACACAGCATTCTAATGACATCACACAAGATAAAAGTCTTGGAGAATATCAAGCTCATGGCTGAAGCTTAAATAACATAAATAAATAAGCAGTTCCCAGGCACAGGTTACTGAATCATGTGATGAAAGTTCACCAAATGGCAAATGGTCAGAAAGCGTCACTGCCCACTACCCTCTGGCAAATTTGAGTAAAGGACTAATGCCCTGTGTGGCTGCCCGGCAGTGATGTCCTGAGCATGAGGCTCCAGAGCCTTGTTCTAGCTGTCACGTTTTGTCCTGTTCTGGGCCAAGACAAGAGGAGCCCCTCCCACTCCTCACTAGTTCGGGCCTTCCCTCTAAGTTAAAATCTATGAGGCCCGACTTTCCCCAAGTCTTGAAGATGTCAGTCAAGAGTCAGTTACTCATGGTCATAATGCAAACAGTAAGCCCCACTAGCCATGCACAGTTTGAAGGAATTAACCAGAACTATATTTATAAACTTGAGTGAATATCATAAATAAAATGCTGAGTTTTTTAAAAATCACTGTTGCAAAGGATGTATACATTATAATACTGTCTGTATAGTATTAAAAAGGGGAAGCAATGCCATCCATGTAGCAAATGTAAAGACATTCCTGGGAATGATAAAACAGCAAATGCAAAATCATGACTCCCTCTGGTTAAAAAGAAGGTTCTGTTTGAGGAAGGGAACACCAGAAACTTCAAATATTTTGGTGCTATTTTGTTCCTTAAACAAGATTTTATGCACACAAATACTTATTTTATTATTCTGTGTACCCTTTAATATGTTGGAAAAATTGCATGATAAATAGATTTTTAAAAAAAGAATTAAAAAGTGAGCTGGAAGGTTGATCTGACAAATAACTCAAGAAAAACACCAGAAAAAGATAAAAAGATAGAAAGTTGAGAGAGAGAGTTGAGATCCCCATATTCTAATAATCCTTTTATAGCAATTCCCAAAGTAGAAACTCGAGGGGAGACATATACATAAATCAATAATAGAAGAAACTTACATAAAAAATTAATTAAATTGATATAAGACCCCCTGTTGACAGCAATAAATGCAGAAAGACAATAAAATAATCTCTTCAAGACTGAGGGAAAATATTTATGATCAAGAATTCTCTCTTCAATCTATTATTCAAGAATTAGGGCAAAATAAAATAAAAATATATTTAGAATTGGAGGAGATAATAAGTTAACTCTTCACAGATCAACCTAGAAGAGCTACTAAAGGATGTCCTCTGACAAAACAGGAACAAAAGTGCATCCAGGAGTGAATTGTAGAAGTAAATTTAAAAAATTAAGGACTAAAACTTAATACTAAGTCTAACAAGGGACAAAAATGAAAAGAAATACTAATAATATAGTTAAAACCCTACATTACATCATGAAGGGCAGTTGGATGGGGGAAAAGGAAAGGAAGTAAAAACAAGATCTGATTCTTGCTTATTCAAAGCAAGGATATATTTTGTGAATAATTCAAGAAATTAATTTACAATAAATATACATGTATTAATATTTAGTGTATCTCTTAATTTAAGAGAAACCCCCAAAAGAACAGACATTTTTTAAATCTATTTCAGATTTATGCTTCAAAGGCATTAGAAGTAATTCACTAAAGGCAAGAATGGGGAAAAAAGAAGTAAAACACTTTAAATAGAAACCACCAAAAGACAGAATAAGTCCAAATATATTTTAAATTCACCATGAACATGAATTTAAACAAAAAGAAACTCAGATTGAAAAATCAGTTGTGTTTCTAAACACCTGAAATGAACAATCTGAAAAGGAAATTAAGAAAGTAATTCCATTTACAATAGCATCTAAAAGAATAAAATACCTAGGAATAACTTTAACCAAGGAATTTAAAGACTTGTACACTGAAAACTATAAAACATTGCTGGAAGAAATTAAAGAAAACCTAAATTAATGTAAACACATCCCATGTCCGTGGGTAAGAAGACAATATTGTTAAGAAGTCAATTCTACCCAAAGCAATCTACAGATTCAACACAATTCTTATTAAGATTTCAACATTCTTTTTTCAGAAATGGAAAAAGCAACCCTCAAATTCATATGGAATTGCAAGGGGGCCCAAATAGATAAAACAATCTGGAAAAAGAACAAAGTTGGAGGACTCACACTTCCTGAATTCAAACTGACTACAAAGCTACAGTAATCAAAACAGACAGACATACAAACCAATGGAACAATTGAAAGTCCAGAAATAAACCCATACATCTGTGGGCAATTGAGTTTTGACAAGCATATCAAGTCCATAGCATTGGGGAAAGAATCGTCTCGTTGACAAATGGTGCGGGGACAACTGGATTACCACATGCCAAAGAATAAAATTGGACCCGTACATCACACCATATATAAAAATTAACTCAAAATGGATAAACAATATAAGAGCTAAAACCATAAAACAGTTGGAAGAAAACAGAGGAGTCAATCTTCATGAGCTTGGATTTGGCAGCAGAGTCTTAGTTATGACACCAAAAGCACAAGCAAAAAAATGAAAAAAAAATAGATTAAATTGGACTTCATCAAAATCAAAAACTTTTGTGCATTAAAGGACGTTATCAAGCAAGTGAAAAGACAACCTACAGAATGGGAGAAAATATTTGCAAATCATATATCTGATAAATATTTGATATGCAGAATATATAAAGAACTCCTACAATGCAACAAGAAAAAGACAAACAACCCAATTTTTAAATGGACAAAGGACTTAAATAGACATTTCTCCAAAGATAAACAAATGGCCAGTAACACATGAAAAGATGCTCAACATCGCTAATCATTAGGGAAATGCAAATCATAACCACAAGAAGATACCACTTCACAACTACTAGGATGCTATAATAAAACAAAAAATAATAAATAAACAGAAAATAAGTGTTGGCAAGGATGTGGAAAAGTTGAGACACTTGTACATTACTGGGAGGAATGTAAAATGGTGCAGCCACTATGGAAAACAGTTTGGCATTTCCTCAAAAAGCTAAACATAGAATTACCATATGACCCAGCAATTCTACTCCTAAGTGGAATTGGAAAGAGAATTCCAAAACCAATTCTACTCCTAGGTAGAATTAAAAAGAGAATTCTAAAAGAATTGAAAACAGGGACACAAACAGATATTTATATGCTAGTATTCATTACAGGACTATTCACAATAGCCAAAAGGTGGAAATCCCCCAAATGTCCATTGACTGATGAATGGATACACAATGTGTTATATCCACACAATGGACTATATTATTCAGCCACAAAAAAGGAGTGAAGTTCTGACACATGCTACAACATGGATGAACCTCAAAAACATTATGCTAAGTAAAGTAAGTCAGACACCAAAGGACATGTATTGTTTGATTCCACTTATATGAAATATCTAGAATAGGCAAATTCATACAGGCAGAAAGTAGATTAGATATTACCAGGGGCACGGGGAGGGAAGAATGGGGAGTTATTGCTTAATGCTTACAGTTTCTGTTCAGAGTGATGAAAAAGTTTGGAAATAGATAATGGTGATGGTTATACAACATTATGAATATAATTAATATCACAGAACTGTACAGTAAAAAAGTTAAAATTGAAAATTTTATGTTATATATATTTTACCACAATAAAGAGAATAATTAATTTAAAAAATATTTTTAAAGTAAACTCAACTTGAATAACAAAAGCCAATTATATGTTGCTTAAAAGAGATATACCTATAACAAAAATATCACAAGAAAAATGCAAAAAAGATGGAAAAATATATGCAATGCAAATGCTAATAAGAGAAATAAGAAAGTAGTGTTATAATACTGACAATAAATGTTAACAGAATTCAATTTGGAAAACATTGAAAGACAAAAGAAGGTATTTCGTGTTGATAAAAAAAACAGTCCAGTCTACAAAGAAAATAGGGAATAACATTTATTTATGTACCTGGTCACATAGATTAGAAATATGTAAAGCAAAATCTGTTGGAAACACAAGAGAAATTGACATGGAAATAGATTTAAACATACCTTTCTCAGAGATCAGTTAGTAAAAAGAGGAAAAAGAAGCCAATGTTTGAATAATATAAATTTTTAAGCTTGATCTAATATCTATCTATACTTAGAAATTTGTCTCTTAACAGATGAAGACTTTCTCTTCAAACATACATGCAACATTGACAACATCGATCATGTGTTAGACCACAAGAGAAATCTCACCAAATTCTAAAAAGGAAAAATCAGAGAGGCCACCTTCCCTGAAGACAAATGCAATCCAAGCAGACGATAGCACCAAAAGGCTATCCAAAAGAAAATCCATATGCCCTGCTATTAAAACATTCTCCTAATTAATTACTGGGTTAAAGAAGAAATCAAAGTTAAAATTTCAACAGAAGCATTAATGACAGTTTACATATAAACTGAAGGATCTAGCCAAAGCAGTAATAAAAGAAAATATATAAAAGGGTTTTATTAGAAAACAAGAAAAATGAAGAGTAACCAGTTTTCTTTTCTAAAGGCTAGAAAAATATACTCAATAAACAAAATAAGAAAGGATTGATAAAGATAAAAACAGAAATTAATGAAAAATGAAGTCTTCAACTACAGTTGACTAGTATAATAAAAAAGATCATTTTGAAAAATTATTGAAATAGACAAAAATTAAAGGACCAATCAGGAAAAAAATAGATATTTGAATGAACACTATTAGGAAGCAGCTTTTACATAGAGATGAAGATAAAAAGGTTCCAGTGATAGGAGGAGAGTATGTATAGACTTTCAATAAGATCTGAAAACCAAAAAGAAAATGTCTCAAGGAAAATTTAAATTATCAAAAGTGACTCAATAAAAAGTAGAAAACATAATAGTCCAATAACCAAAATTGTAATTGATAAGACAGGAATAGGAGCAGATCGTTTTTCGGAGGAGTTCTAACCTTTAGAAGACAATTCGTGGTCTCTTCTAGAGCATAGGAAAAGAGGGAAAGCCCAACTCATTTTATCCATCAAACATAATTATGATACTGAACTAGACAAAAAACAAATAGACACAGAAAACTACTAGCAAACAGAATATGGCAGAGTAAAAGAAAGAGAAAACTAACTACAAAAACAACCTCATGATCAGACGATTTATCTCAGGAATGTGATTGTGCTTCTACGTCAAAGTATTTCTCAGGTTGATACACTATGCTACATGAAATTAAATTATATTTGAGATGAAGTAGGGATAAAAATCATGTCATCATTTCAATAGACTGAAAAAACATTTGATAAAATTCAGCCCTCATTCTTGTTTTTTTTTTAAAAAAGACAGTTGTCTAGGTTTAAACAAAAACCTCAACTTGAAAATTTTCTCTCTCAAATACCTATAGTCAACTTTATACTTGATATAAAAACTGAAAGCAACCACTATCACACATACGAGAGTGAAATCTGTAAAAGAGAGAGTAAAATTGAACATATACGAGAGTAAAATCTGACCTCAATTTTAGGAGAAAACAAATACAAAACACACAAAAGTTGTCTGTAACACACAATTATCCTATCCATTTATCCGTTTGCTATTGACTTTCATGTGTTCATTTATGTGAATATTTTATTTCCTCTGTTCACAGTATATATTTGCTTCTAGAGGATCGAGTGGCACTTGTTTCTATCTGCGTGAGCAGGAAAGAATAAACCCAAGGAACTGCAAGCACACCCAGCAACCCCAGAAAAAGTAGGAACTCAGAAAAAGAGCAGCTAGGACTGACCGGCAGAGTCATTCTCACAGAATAAGGCAGAATGTGGCTCCAACAGTTCATCATTACAGTGGTCGCATATAATAACCAAATGGAGAGATGATTCAACAGTGCTTTCTGAAATGTTAAATAAGCCAATTTTCCTAATGAAGAGAACAAACCAAGCAGACACCATCCATCTTAAGCTAGGAGATGAAAATTCTAGCTGGCTGTACCAATTGCAACAAAAGAATAATAGGGACTACACAAGTTTTAATAATGTTAATAGACTAGGTTAATCCATTATCACAGTGGAATGACAGGTTACTTAAAAAGGGCCAAGCGAGATTTAAAAGCACATAATTTGGGAGAGAAACGCAGGTTGCAGAAAAGAAAGGAGGAGGAAGAGAGGGAGGGAGAGAAAAAAATCAATGTGCAAAGGGTGCACCTAAAACATCTTTGTTGCTGTAAGAACAGTTTATCTTTAAAAAGAAAGCTGCAGTAGTTTACGAGTGACTCCGGTTAGATTCTCCTTCAGGACAACAGCCAAGTCCAACGCTCTAACTGAAAATCAGTTTGTTGATAACTCAGGTCCTATAACCCAAGCCAGTTGCAAGTCACTCTTTTTCTTTTAGACCTGGAAAGAGCACTGTAACTGCGGAAGGATTGATTTTGTCCCAAATGTTGTTAGGAGCAATATTAAATAACAACATAAAAATAAATATAACTAGGTCATATAGCTCTTGGTCAAGCCAACAAATCACTTACAAAACGTGTTCTCGGTGGCTTTCTGAGGTGCACTAACTTTTTTTGAGTATTGCCATCACTCCGATATTTTCTGGAACAAGGACATGCACTAGATCTCACCCCACCGTAGATGTCATAAACCCATAGCAGTGGACAACTCATGCTTGTTTTGACTCCCCATTCTCCACGAGACAACTTCCAAAAGAGGATAATGAATACAATTAATCTAACTAGGCCTAGAGTCAGGGAGCACTCACCCAGGATCTCTGGCCAAATATCACACACACAGGATGGTCCCAGACATGACAATTTTTAGGTCTCATCTGCCCAATTACTTTCTTTATTTTTTTTTTAATTTTTTATTTATTGCAGTAACATTGGTTTATAACATTGTATAAATTTCAGGTGTACATCATTATACTTCTATTTCTGCATAGATTACATCATGTTCACCACCGAAATACTAATTGCAACCCATCACCACACACATGTGCCGAATTAGCCTTTCGCCCTCCCTGCTCCCCCCTTCCCCTCGGGTAACCACCAATCCAATCTCTGTCTCTATGTGTTTGTTTATTGTTGTTATTATCTACTACTTAATGAGGGAAATCATACGGTATTTGACCTTCTCCCTCTGTCTTATTTCACGTTGCATAATACCCTCAATGTCCATCCATGTTGTCACAAATGGCTGGATTTCATCGTTTCTTATGGCTGAGTTGTATTCTATTGTGTATATATACCACATCTTCTTTATCCATTCGTCCCTTGATGGGCACTTAGGTTGCTTCCAAGTCTTGGCTATTGTGAATAACGCTGCAATGAACACAGGGGTGCATGTATCTTTATGCATTGGTGTTTTCAAGTTTTTGGATAAATACCCAGCAGTGGAATAGCTGGATCATATGGTAGTTCTATCCTTGATTTTTTGAGGAATCTCCATACTGTTTTCCATAGTGGCTGCACCAGTTTGCACTCCCACCAGCAGTGTATGAGAGTTCCCTTCTCTCCACATCCTCTCCAACACATGTTGTTTCCTGTCTTGTTAATTATAGCCATTCTGACGGGCGTGAGGTGGTATCTAATTGTAGTTTTGATTTGCATTTCCCTGATAGTTAATGATTTTGAACATCTTTTCATGTGTCTGTTGGCCGTCTGTATATCTTCTTTGGAGAAATGTCTGTTCAGGTCCTTTGCCCATTTTTTAATTGGGTTGGTAGTTGTTTTGGTGTTGAGATGCATGAGTTCTTTATATATTTTGGAGATTAAGCCCTTATCAGATGTATGGTTTGCAAATATCTTCTCCCAATTGTTAGGTTGTCTTTTCATTTTGTTGATGGTTTCCTTTGCTGTGCAGAAGCTTTTTAGTTTGATGTAGTCCCATTGGTTTATTTTTTCTATTGTTTCTCTTGCCCGGTCAGACACGGTGCTTGAAAATATGTTGCTAAGACCGATGTCGAAGAGTGGACTGCCTATGTTTTCTTCTAGAAGTTTCATAGTTTCAGGTCTTACATTCAAGTCTTTAATTCATTTGGAGTTAATTTTTGTGTATGGTGTAAGGTAAGGGTCTACTTTCATTTTTTTGCATGTGGCTGTCCAGTTTTCCCAACACCATTTGTTGAAGAGACATTCTTTTCTCCATTGTATGTTCTTGGCTCCTTTGTCAAAGATTAGCTGTCCATAGATGTGTGGGTTTATTTCTGGGCTTTCGATTCTATTCCATTGATCTGTGTGTCTGTTTTTGTGCCAGTACCATGCTGTTTTGGTTATTATAGCTTTGTGGTATATTTTGAGATCAGGGAGTGTGATACCTCCAGCTTTGTTCTTTTTGCTCAGGATTCCTTTAGCTATTTGTGGTCTTTTGTTGTTCCATATAAATTTTAGGATTCTTTGTACTATTTCTGTGAAAAATGTTGTAGGAACTTTGATAGGGATTGCATTGAATCTATAGATTGCTTTAGTAAGTATGGACATCTTAACTATGTTAATTCTTCCAATCCAAGAGCACGGAATATCTTTCCATTTCTTTGTGTCTTCTTCAATTTCTTTCAGAAATGTTTTATAGTTTTCGGTGTACAGATCTTTCACCTCTTTGGGTAAGTTTATTCCTAGGTATTTTATTCTTTTTGTTGCAATTGTAAATGGGATGGTATTCTTAATTTCTCTTTCTGCTACTTAATTTTTAGTGTATAGAAATGCAACTGATTTTTGTATGTTGATTTTGTATCCTGCAACTTTACCATATTCGTTTATTACTTCTAAAAGTTTTCTGGTGGATTCTTTAGGGTTTTCTATATATAAAATCATGTCATGTGCAAATAGTGACAGTTTCACGTCTTCCTTTCCAATTTGGATCCCTTTTATTTCTTTCTCTTGCCTGATTGCTCTGGCTAGGACTTCCAGTACTACGTTAAATAGGAGTGGTGACAGTGGGCATCCTTGTCTGGTTCCTGTTCTTAGAGGGATAGCTTTCAGTTTTTCACCATTGAGGATGATATTAGCTGTGGGTTTCTCATATAGGTCTTTATGTTGAGGTACTTTCCTTCTATCCCCATTTTATTCAGAGTTTTTATCATAAATGGATGCTGTATCTTGTCAAATGCTTTCTCTGCATCTATTGAGATGATCATGTGATTTTTATTCTTCATTTTATTAATGTGGTGTATCACGTTGATTGATTTGTGAATGTTAAACCATCCCTGCATACCTGGAATAAATCCCACTTGGTCATGGTGTATAATCTTTTTAACGTATTGTTGTATACGATTTGCTAGTATTTTGTTGAGGATTTTTGCATGGATGTTCACCAGTGATATTGGCCTGTAGTTTTCTTTCTTTGTGCTGTCCTTGTCTGGTTTTGGTATCAGGGTAATGTCGGCTTCATAGAATGAGTTGGGGAGCTTCCCCACCTCCTCAGTTTTTTGGAAGAGTTTGAGAAGGATAGGTATTAAGTCTTCTTTGAATGTTTGGTAGAATTCACCAGGGAAGCCGTCTGGTCCTGGACTTTTATTTTGGGGGAGGTTTGTGATTACTGTTTTGATCTCCTTACTGGTGATTGGTCTATTCAAATTCTCTACTTCTTCTTGATCCAGTTTTGGAAGGTTGTATGATTCTAAGAATTTACCCATTTCTCCCAGATTGTCGAATTGGTTGGCATATAGCTTTTCGTAGTATTCTCTTATAATCTTTTGTATTTCAGAGGTGTCTGTTGTAATTTCTCCTCTTTCATTTCTGATTTTACTTATTGTGCCTTCTCTCTTTTTTTCTTGGTGAGTCTAGCTAAAGGTTTGTCAATTTTGTTGATCTTTTCAAAGAACCAGCTCTTGGTTTTATTAATTTTTTCTACTGTTTTTTGGTCTCTATTTCATTTATTTCTGCTCTGATTTTTATGATTTCCCTTCTTCTACTGATTTGGGGCTTTGTTTTCTCTTCTTTTTCTAGTTCCTTTAGGTGCATTGTTAGATTGTTTATTTGAGATTTTTCTTGTTTGTTGAGATAGGCCTGTATTGCTATAAACTTCCCTCTTAGAACCACTTTTGCTGTATCCCATAAATTCTGGCATGTCGTATTTTCATTTTCGTTTGTCTCCAGGTATTTTTTTATTTCTTCTTTGATTTCTTCGTTGACCCAGTCATTGTTCAGTAGCATTTTGTTTTATCTCCACGAACTTGTGGCTTTTCTGATTTTCTTCCTATAGTTGATTTCCAGTTTCATACTGTTGTGGTCAGAAAAGATGCTTGGTATTATTTCAATCTTCTTAAATTTATGGAGACTTGTTTTGTGGCCTAATATGTGATCAATCCTGGAGAATGTTGCATGTGCATTTGAAAAGAACCTGTATTCTTCAGTTTTTGGGTGGAATGCTCTGTATATATCTACTAGGTCCATCTGTTCTAGTGTGTCATCTAAGGCCAATGTTTCCTTATTAATCTTCTGTTTGGATGATCTATCCGTTGCTGTAAGTGGAGTGTTAAAGTCCCCTACTATTATTGTGTTACTGTCTATTTCTGTTTTTATGTCTGTTAATAATTGCTTTATATATTTAGGTGCACCTACATTGGGTGCGTAGATATTTACGAGTGTTATATCCTCTTGTTGGATTGTTCCCTTCATCATTATGTAATGCCCTTCTTTGTCTCTTTTTACAGTTTTTGTTTTAAAGTCTATTTTGTCTGATATGAGTACTGCTACCCCAGCTTTTTCATTGCCATTTGCGTGGAGTATCTTTTTCCATCCCTTCACTTTCAGTTTGTGTCTTTATGTCTAAACTGTGTCTCTTGTATGCAGCATATATATGGGTCTTGTTTTTTTATCCAATCAGCCACCTATGCCTTTTAATTGGAGCATTTAGTCCATTGATGTTTAAAGTAGCTATTGATAAGTATGTACTTACTGCCATTTATTAATTTTTGTTTTTCTCAGTGTTTTAGTAGTCCTTCTCTGTTCCTTTCTTCTTCTATACAGAATTGATGGTCTCTTTAGTTTGACCTCTGTCTGAAAGCTCTACTCTTTGACTCCCCTCCTCCCTCCTTTTATGTTTTTGATATCATATCTAACCTCATTTTTCTGCATTTGTATCCATTACGTTCTTATCATGGAAATAGATAATTTTTCCTATTTGTAGTCTTCTCTTTTTCCCTTAAATCAGTGCCTTTAACATTTCTTGTAGCACTGGTTTCTTGGTGACAAACTCCTTTAATTTTTGCTTGTCTGGGAAATTTTTGATCTCTCCTTCCATTTTGAATGATAACCTTGCTGGGTAGAGTATTCTTGGCTGTACGTTTTTCCCTTTTAGCACTTTAAATATATCGTGCCATTCTCTTCTAGCCTGTAAGGTTTCTGCTGAGAAGTCAGCTGATAGCCTTATGGGGTTTCCTTTGTATGTAACTTCACTTTCTCTTGTGGGTTTTAGGATTCTCTCTTTAATTCTGGACATTTTGATTATGATGTGTCTTGGTGTGGGCCTCTTTGGGTTTATCTTGTTTGGGGCTCTCTGTGCTTCCTGTACCTGGATGTCTGTTTCTTTCCTTAGGTTAGGGAAGTTTTCATCTATTATTTCTTGAAATAGATTCTCTGCCCCTTTGTCTCACTCTTCTCCTTCCGGGACACCTATAATATGGATGTTAGTGCACTTGATGTTGTCCCAGAGGTCCCTTAGACTGTCCTCACTCTTTTTAATTCTTTTCTCTTTGACCTCTTCACCTTGGGTAATTTCTTCTAGTCTTTCATCCAGCTCACAGATCTGTTCTTCTGTATCCTCTACTCTGCTTTTGAGTCCATCTAGTGAATTTTTCATTTCCAGTATTGTATTCTTCATTTCTGATTGGTTCTTTTTTATATCTTCCATTTCTTTGTTGACATTCTCACTGAGTTCATCTATTCATCTCCCAGATCAGTGAGCATCCTTAACACTTTTTGTTTGAACTCTCTCTCAGGTAGGTTGCTCATTTCTGTTTCTCTTTGTTCCTTTTCTGGGTTTTGTCCTGTTCTCTTACTTGGAATGTATTCCTTTGCCTCCTCATTTTGCCTCTTTCCCTGTGCTTGTGTCTATGTATTAGGTAGGTCAGCTACGTCTCCTGCTCTTGGATAGGTGACCTTATGTAAGTGATGGCTTAGGAGGCTTCCAGTGTGCTTCCCTCAGTTCTCAATGTTCCAGGGGTGACCCCTATGTGGGCTACGTGTATCCTTCTGCTGTGGCCTGTTTGCTTTCCCTGTAGGCGCCCAGGGAGGCTGAGTTATGCTCCTGGCCAGCTGTTGTAATGCTCAGCTGCTTGTAGGTGTTGTGGGCCCTTCAGTCTCTTTATCAGGTGTGGGGAGCCCCAGCACAGTTGGCTGTAAGTTCTAATACCACATTTGTGTTGCAGTATTTCTTTTAAGTGAGTAGGCCCCCAGTGTGGCAGGTTGTTAGGCTCAGGGCCTTACAATTGCTATAAGCCTCCAGCCTATTAGGTCTCTTGTCAGCTCTCTGAGGATTGCAGCTGGGTGGGACTGGCCTCAGGCACAGGAGCACCCAATTGTTTCAGGCTTTGGAGGGTGGGGCAAACTCCCTATGTGGGTCTTTGAGAAGCACAAGTCTTCTGCAGTTGATAAGCCCTGCCGCCCACAGGTCCACACACAGTCAACACAGTCCTGCCCCATCTGCGTGCCCCGACTTCCCGAAGCAGACCTGGTTTCTCCACGGCGGGATCCCCACACACTTCGCCACCGCCGCACACTCTCCACCGGCTCCTTGTGTACGTCCTACCCCGCTGAAGTCAGCTCAGTTGCCAGGCAGCAGAGAATCCAGTCACCAATCTATGCAGGCCCACAAGTTGCCCGAGGGCTTGTTGTTGGGTGGGGCCAGTCTCTAGGGTGGGCTGCCTGACCCGGCTGAGCTGGATTAAATCGGTGCTCTAGCAGGTGGTGCAGACCTGGGCTAGTAGGCCTCAGGGAGAACTCCAATAGCGTCTGTGTCAGCCCGCCCTCACCGGGCCACAACAATGGCTGCCGCCAATGTCCCAGTCCCTGGAGAGGTCTCACCCCTCACCGAGATGCACTCAGGGCCTATCAGGTGAGTCTCTTTTCACCACAGCACTGTGCACCTTTCTTTCTGGTGACTTTACGATGCTTTCTGAAACGGGTGAGTTTGCGCATGGGCCCTTTAAGAGCTAGTTTTAATTTCTTTGTGAACCAGCTTTTCTGGGGGTGCTCCCCAATGTTTTAGTAGCAGGCAAAGTCAGATATTATGCCACTCCTCCCGATGGTGCTGGGTCCACAAAATGCCCACAGCGGGGGCGCTCCCCGGCTCAGAACCCCGCGCCTCCAGGGAGGCTGCGTACCTGTGAGCTGCTCCCGGGCAGCCGTGAAGCTGGTGGCTTGTGAAGGCGGCGTTTTTCCTCTCCAGAAGGGAGTTTCTGCCTCTTCTACCTCAGTTAGGGTTGTCCGTTGTTGCAGGAGTTCCTCTTATCCAGTTTTCAGTTCTGTCTCACGGGTAATTTTTCCACGAGTAGTTGTAAATTTGCTGTGTCCGCGGGAGGAGGTGAGTTCAGAGTCTGCCTACGCCGCCATATTGACTTTAATCTCCTGCCCAATTACTTTCTCAATAAAGGATGATTTACTATTATTATTATCATGCCTGATTTTTAACAACTAGAAACAATGCACAGATAGTTGAGTTATGGATGAAATGAACTGTGTGCACCTTCCCCTGACCACAGAAGTTGACAAAGGGACTCCCAAAGACAGCCCACCCCACCACGCCCTCCTCCTCCCGCTTAGGAGCCAGTGTCCGCAGTTTCACCCACACGTGTCCTGTTGTTTCATTCTTCTGGGCCATGTGTGCAGACCAGAGGATGCTCTTTCTGCCTGAAACTCCGTTGCCCTTCTTCTGGTTGCCTCTCGTTCTTTTATCCAGACTTAGCTCAGGCAGGCACCTCCATAGAAATCTCTGGGGGCTCCTCAAGTCTCCCAGAACACCTGCCACCACTCTAGCCTCATACTGCCCACACATGATTGGCACTACATCACCCACCTGAGGACATGGTAACCAAGTGACCCTTGAAGGCCGAGGCTGGTAGACTCTGTATTTAATCCACATCATCCCTGATTTACGAGAAGCACTCAGTGATTAGTTATTGTGCTGAATTTAGCTGAAAAATGAATAGGAGTCTAAAAAGGAATAGACTGCTCTGCCCATGTTACTACAGCCTACTCTAAAGTTCACCAAAACTTAGTTAGCTGCCGCAGGTATCCCCCAACTAATTCAAGCATGGATGAAGCAAAAAGACTAGCAGACTTGAAACACCAACCCCGATACCAGACAGATAGCAGACGCTTGATAGTCTTGATCACTCACTGTCTCCCTGCTCTTGTGAATGTGAACTGTCCTCCACATACCACAGCATGTTGCAGATTATTGCTGCGTTCACTCCCTACTTCTCCTAACCCGTGGTTCTTCCCTGTCTGCCTGAATTCCCTGGCTCAAGTCATCTCAGATTAGCTGCTTCCAAATCGTCATTCCTGACCATGCATTCTGCATTCTCCTGTCTGTCTTATTCACTTCTTCTCCACATTCAGTTCTGATCTCTGTTCCATCTTCTGATTTCAGCATGAGGTCCCAGCCCTAAGGGGGAGTTTTCTGCAGAGTAAACCCCTACCTCCTCAAAAGAGGGAAATTTTACTCCACAATCAGGAGCATAATTGAGGTGAAGAAGACTCTTGATGCAGTCAGCATACTTTCCCTCAAAGTGAGAGGTGAAAAGTCGTAGATTTGATTACTGAGGTGAGAGATGGGGCTAGGTAGGGGACAGAACGAATGGTAAACACTCAACAACAAACCCCAGATTCAGAGGCACCAGCTGATGTTGCACAGCACTATGAACCATTATCCAGCTCAAGAAATCCCTGTGAAAGTAAGAATATCAAACTGTACAACCCCTGCAGAATTTGACAGTACCTAACAAATATTTGCATGCATGTGTTCATCCTGAGCTTCAACATCCCACTTACCCTGAGTATACATTTCAAACAACATAAACAACCATATGCACTGTTATTTGTTGCAGCATTTTTACTTTTCAAAATGTTAATTTGGAAACTACCTAAGAGTCCAATATAGGCAGACTAGTGGAATAAACTATGTTATCTACACATGGTGGAGTACTATGCAACTGTGAAAAAGACCAAGGAAGATTTCTGTGAACTAACGTGGAGTGATTTCCAGAAGATATGGCAAAGTTTTTTTTTAAAAAAAGCAAGGTGAAAAAGACCATATGTATATGCTACCCTTTGGTAAAAAAAAAAAAAATACTTTGGTAAAAAAAAATAAAGAGAAATAGGAAAACATGATTATATCTTCTTATCTTCACCAATAGAAACACAAGAAGGATAAACTAGAAATCAATAATGTGAGTTAACTACAAGGGGTTCGTAGGAACGAGGTAGCAGGGGTATAGGAGTGATCTCTGAGTACACTTTCTTGTATTATTTTTACTTTTATGAGCTCTTAATGGTCTACATATTCAAAAAGTAAAATTAAATCAATAAGGATGTGACGAGGAAACCTAAAACTGAAACCCTGTTGTATTTCAAATGAATACCATAACTGCCCTGAAGAGGGAAAAAAGGAGAAAGAACTTATCCAAGTAATTTATAAACATGATATGCGACCATAAACTCACAGTCTTGAGTGAGATGGAAAAGGAGAACTACAAACATATGCGAAATTCTTTTTAGTAGATTTGGTTTTTGTAAGGTATGGGCAAAGCACTTCTGAAATAATTTTAGATATTCTATAGAATTGAGCAATTTAGAAAATGTGTTGATGTAGTTGGGAAGAAGAGACATGCAAATATGGGACGGTTAGGGGGAATAAGAAAGAAATCTTAGGGGATAGTTTGGATTTAAAGATTTTGGTATGAATTCATGTTTTCTAAAATACGTATATCTATGAGCACGTGTGTATATGTTTGTGTGCGTAGGTGCGCATGCATGTATGTATATGTGTGTGTTTGCATGTATCTGAGCGTGTGTGTATGTAGATGCATGTATAACTAGGTTGGCCCTCTGAAAGCAAAGATCCCCCCAGTAGCAATGAGTACACCTAGCCCCCAGGTATTGGTCTTGAGTCTAGAGATCATCAAGGAGGAACAGGTGCACATCATGTGCCTCTAGCTATGATACCCTGAGAAGGACACCCCATCAGTTTTGCAGTATTCTGCCTGAGAATGCACAACCGAAATCTAATTTTAAGGAAACAGGCAAATCCAAAAGGAGGAGCATCTTGTTTAAAAGAAAAGAGGTGGCTACATTCTTTAGTAATATCCATGTCCGCCAAAATAAGAAAGGCTGAGAAAATGTCCCAGACATGAAGGCCAAATGCACTGCATGATCCTGGCTGGGTCCTGTAGTTCATGGGTGAAAAATGTCATAAAAATGATTGAGCCAACTGACAAAATCAGAATATGGAGGGTAGATTATATAAAAGCATTGCATCAGTGTTAAATTTGTTAATGTTGATAACTTTGCTGTGTTTATGTACAAGAATGTCCATATTCTTAGGAAACAGTTAATAAAGTGTTTAGGATTAAAGGGTCACGACGTATGCCATTTATTCTCTACTGGTTCAGGAAAAAAAGTACCTACATATATACTATATATTTAGAGGAGAGAGAAAAGTTGCACAAACAACAAGAGATGAATCTGGATAAAGGGTAGATGGGCAGTCTTTGTACTATTCTTATTCTTGCCACTTTTCTAAAGTTTGACATTATTTCCAAATAAATTGAAAAAAACAGAAAGATGAATCTATGAGAAGATCTGTTTTTTTGGTCACAGACTCTATTCTCTAATAAATACTCTAAGAATAATAATGGCTCTTGCTACTACTAGCTGTGTACCTACTATGTGCCAGGCCCTGAACTAGGAATTTTACACATATTTGCTTTCATATTCATAGCAACCACGCAATGCAGGCTCCCATTTTCTGCACTATTTTTTTTTATTACTTTCGTGTGATCTTCCAACATCTAGAACAACTACAGTTATTTGTAGCTTCACATTAAAAATGTGATTCTAATCACAGATATGTAGATGTGCCCCAACCCATTAAAAAAAGAGAGGTATTGCAACCCATTAATGATTCTCCATGATAAGCCCCAATAGATAACAGTATAGCAAGGCTATTATTTTTCCCTTCTGCTGTCCCCAACTTTGAAGCCTATATCAAGCCTTGTTTTTTTTAAAATCTTTCATTTTAACTGTACATATAGAAAATTGAGAGATAACCATGTTTTCTATTCATGGCTTTCTCTCTCTAATCTCCAGAAAGTTATTAAAAACTGTATCAGTGGTACCTGGCATTCAATCATTCTATTACAAGAAAATATTTCCTTTCAAAAATCAAAAGTTGCCTTCTACCTCTTTCTAACAAATTGCAAATGAAGCTGGTCATTTAAAAATCTCAGAGTGAAAGTCACATGGATAAATGTACTGTCGGGAAAAAAAAGAAAGACGGATCTAGGAAAAAAACAAATATATTGTATCATCTGCTTTCCTGCTTCTATACAGAACTGCAAGTTAATACAAATGTTTAAACACCTCTAAGCTAGACCATTTCTTACGACCATAGTTATCTTTTAGCCAGGCTTTAAGTGTTATCAGTGAAAAAAAAATTAATTTAGCTCTAAGGAATACCTCCTTGGTTTAGGAGATTAAACCAATTTCCTCCACTTTAATATAGCTTTTAAATAACTGATTATGTGATCCATTATTTATGTAGCTGATAATATAATTCATTATTTGACCACATAATTATCAGTCAATGATCAGTGATAACTATAGAAATGAAATCTCTGGCTTCAAAGACATTTTATTATATTAGCAATGAGGATAATGAGTTTAATTCTCTGATCCCATGCGACAGAAAACTTCAGATAAAATATATTGTGAAATAACAAACATTAGTATTCTGTCTACTGTGAGCTTTGCAGCCATCTTCCTAGAGGAGAATAAGAGAATCAGAGAATTTTAGAGCTGAGAGAAAAAAGATCACCTCCAGCCTTTTGCTTTGCAGATGAAGATGATACCCTAAGTGTCTCAAAGTGTGGTGTCAGAGTTATCCATCTATGGGGACTATAGTTAACCACCATCCCCTCTGCTTCTTATACTAAGAGTTATGGTCCTCCATGGAGAACACTTACTAGCTGTCCAACATACAAAAACTTCAGGAAATTATGTTTTCCCTTACTGCATTATATTTTTTATTCTAGTATGTTCTATACCCCTAAAAAAATGCTAGTGCAGACTCACTACTTTAACTTTAATTAAATGTACTAATAGTTTGCAACCCACAATTTATTCTAAGCCAGTGACAATATCCAGCTCAGGTCTTACCTCCTCCAAGGATATTTTCCTAAACACATACTTTTCTTTCATATTAGTTGTTACTCACTGCATTTTGTTGAAAAAATGAATGACAAGTATGAATGCCCTGGGAAAAACTACCAGAGAGAGGCCAATCATCTTGCACAATCTTGTGCCTAATCTGAGAATTCAGGAATTCCAGGTTTATGGTTTTCCCTCTCTGAGTCTGTCACTGTGCAGGGACACTCACTAGGACCTGCTCCATGGGAGGTCCCCCCATGGTCCCCATGGCCATCCCATGGGAGGCTGCAGACCTTTCCGGGTGAAGCCCCTGAGTATAAGCTATGTCTATCCTCCTGAGCAAGTGTCCCGCAGGTTAATAGAAGATGATTGGACCATCCCCAAGAGAAATGAACCAAAGCCTTTAGCAGGGCATGCTGGTGTCAGCCGCATCTCCTTTACAAGCCTGGATGCCCCTCTGTTCCCTCCACTGGCTCACCTATTTCATACCTCTGTGCTTTCTCACAGGCTCTTCTCACTGCCTGGTCTAGTTTGCTCTCTATTTGTAACCAATTCCTCATTATTTCAAGACTCAATTTATCTTTCAACCTCTCTGTGAAGCCTTCCCCAATTCCTCTGAGAAATTAATTCTTCTCTTTTCTCCCATGGTGATTGACACCTGCAGGCTGCATTATTATACTTGCTGTGGTGTATCGTTTGACCAAACTTCTAAGTCTTTACGTGGAGGATGGAGATGGTATCTTATCTCCCCCTCCTCTTCCTGAAAACATCAGACATAATCCTCATCAGACATAACCCTGACACAATATACACACTGTTCAAGAGACTTGTCTCATAAAGGATGATCAGTGTTCTGCCCAGAGAGCACCGTGTTGAAGCCCATGATGCAATACACTCCTTTTCCCTTAGTCACCACAGAAAGCTTAACACTTGTCCCTGAGACTCATCCCCTCAACGCTTGACACATCCCTTAAACTGACCCAAACTCCCATCTTTCTTCAATCCTCCAAACCTGAGGACAGACCATGAGTTCCAGAGGGCAAGGTCCTCTCTATCTTCACTCTCTCTCTAAACATTTCGTACACCTCCTTCTAACTGGAAGCTGTCTCTTCCTGATGACTGTTTCTCCCACAACTCTTTCAATTGACAGCCGTGTTTCTCTCACACCCACAGGACAAGTACGCTCTTGCTCCTCATTGCTGCTTCCACACCATGTTCTTCCCTTCTCTCTAAGACTTCTGGCCCCTCCAAAAGACGTTCTGTCAGACTACAAGTCACCATTCCTCCTACTTGTTGCAGTCATCTACTCTCCTCCTGGTCACGTCCCCTCATTCACTGGAGATTCTATCCCCTGGACCACTGTCTTTTTCTCCACCGTTACTCCTATCATGATGCTTGGTGATTTCAATACCCTTGGACAATCCATCCAATACTCTGGCCTCTCTGGTCATCTATATTATCACTGCCAATGAATGTGTCTTCTACGCCTCGTCAGCCACCCATCCCCAGTGATCGTCAAGCCAGAGTGACAATGTATTAGCGAGTCATGAAATCTATTTTTTAATTACATAAAACAGAATAAAACAATACAGAAAATATCAGAGTGAATTTTCTGTAGTAAAGTAAGAATTATATCACAATACTTTGTTTCAATTGTGTACATGTGTACTGTGTCGAGATATAAAATATGTCTTTCTTATGTTGAGTCATGGTCAGAAAAGTTTGAAAAACACTGCTCTAAACATTACCAATAATTGCACCCCATCCTATGTTTCTTTTTCAGGTATGTCAGCCTCTAACCACCACCTTCTGTCTTCTTGCTCACTCTCTCTGGTATCCCAGCTCTGACAATTCTTCAACCACACCAACTTTCCAGTCCATTAACTCTACCCCTTTTCCTATCCCTTTCCAATCTCAGTACTCACTTCCCTCCTTGCCTGGCTGGCAGTCTGTGCTCAGCCATCACAGCTCCTCCCTAGATGCTGAGATCCTCAAGGTCAGAAATCATATCCTAATTATTAACTTTGTATCCCTGGCACAAACACTGTGCCTGGCACAAAATAGTGTGTTCAGAACATCTTTGTTAAATTAACAAGGCTGTTAAATTAACGAGATAGAGTCCTGCTGAGCAGGCTGATGAAAGCGTCTATCATTTGTGTTTAATTTTGTTTATCACTGGACCCACATGCCAGTTAATCTCCTCCATCATTACTCGTCTAATTTCTGCTTTGCAGAGTTTTATTCCCACAATTTAATTCAATAAAGTCAAGATGGCAGAGAGAAATACCCTCAATATTCCACTATGCCACGAGGAAAATTTCGGTGAGCAATTTCAGCCATAACTCTTCCGTCAAACACCTAGACTAAGAGAGACAAAACCCTCAATGTCTGTCAAAAGATTAATAAGTTTTTATATACAGTTCAAAGCTGTCGGGTACAGTTCATTAGAATAATAAATCTATTAAATCTTGGAAGAATTAACATCTTATTATCTCATCTTGTTATAAGAATGAAGGTTTTATTATCTCAATGACTTAAATAATTCATATCATGTAATGCATTCTCTCCACCCCATCCCCCACCACCCCATAGTTTAGGCTTTGATAATAATTTTTTTTTAAGTTAGACATTATTCTTTAAGGAGAGCATTAGAGTGTCAATCCCAGCTATGCGAGAATGACAGAAGCCTGCATTTTAGATGGTTCTTCACATTTGATTCATATGTGGTTTTACACATTCTTTCCTAAATACCTTTCTATAGCATTTAGTATTTAAGCATTTAAAGCTCAAACCAAGATGTAGAATACAGCAGTGAAGAAGAGCAGTAGACTAGAAGTCCAGAAGCCCTGGGCTGAGGGCTGGGTCTCTGTCCATCGCTGACTCACTAGGGGAGCCAGGTCCCCCTTTGGAATGCTCCTCTGCCTCATTCAAAGCTGAGTGCCAGCGGCTCCCCCCTGTGAGCCTTCCCTGATCCCACCAGGACTACAGACCCTTCTATATACTCTCACTGTAACTTAAAATCCTCTCTCTCCTTGTATTTATCACATTTTCCTGCAATCCTTTTTTTTTTTTTGCATTTGTTTTAGTGCCTGGCACATAACAGATTCTCAATAAATGTTTGTTGAATGAATAAAAATAAATATATCTCAGACCAGCCCGGTGGTGTAGTGGTTAAGTTCACACCCTCTTGCTTCGGCGGCCTGGGATTTGCAGGTTCAGATCCTGGGGGCAGACCTATGCACCACTTATCAAGCCATGCTGTGGCAGGTGTCCCACATATAAAGTAGAGGAAGATGGACACGTATGTGAGCCCAGGACCAATCTTCCTCAGCAAAAAGAGGAGGATTGGCAATGGATGTTAGCTCAGGGCTAACTTTCCTCACAAAAAATAAATAAATAAATAAATAAATAAATGTGTCTCTCCAAATTGACTCTGGTACATAGTATGTATTTAATACATGTATTGATTTCATTGAAGGTTTTGGGATAGAATTTTTATTTTTATTCCACCCAAGAAATCTAGAGCTCAGAGTGGTTCCAATACTCATTCTAGGCCGTAGAGGTAATAAGTCCTGGAGAACTCGGTTTGAACACAGGCCTCCAAGCTTTCAAACATTCCACTACATCAGCCACCTCCTGTGTGAGTCCTCGGTATGTCCTCAGTGTCAGCAGAGACTGCACAGTGGTTATGGACCCACTGGAATACCTCCAGGAGCACCAACTGTGCAGGTCAAAATAGCCGCTGAACTTGCTGCCACACACCTTTGGTAGAACAACTGGCTACTGAGTGCAAATCCTTCCCTAGGGCACCTCAGATTGCCCTCAGCAAGAAGAGAGGACACTCTCTTCCCTTAGGAAATGCTCACAGCTAGATAAGAAGTCATAGAAAAAAAGAAGACATAGTAATGCATGCTCCCAGTGACATCATCACACCACGGTCCCCTCCCAAAGGCATCAAGAAGAGAACTGTTAATGGCATTTCTAATGATTTCTCTGGATCACAGAGATAGGCTGCTCAATCAATGTTACTGAAACCAGCAAGGCCATTACACGTTTATTAAAAAGATAACATCATTTCATTTTACCTTGTCAGGTAATTTTATATCTAACACAAAGAGGGTGTCTACACAATAACAAACAGCTGGAGAGGAGAAAAATGGCCATGTCACTCCACTGTGTAACATCCTCATGATGAAGCCAATCTCCAAAACAGATTGCAGACTCAGCTCAAAAAGCTGCTAGTTTGCCCAATTGAATGATTTTCTTAGTTTGTTTCATTTTATTCAGACCCGATGATAAGGGTCTCATCAATTGACCCCTACCCCAAACTCCATCCTTCCAGATGATGCAGGTTTGCCCAGCGTGGGCCATGGATGCGTATCTTGTATTCAAAAATAACGCAGCTTCCTTGGGGTTGCTTCTTCTTGCCAGTGTTTATTCTCCTTTGGGTTTATCTAGGTAAGCCTTTGTAATCCCTGCATTGTATGTTGAGCTTTAAGTAAGACATCTTGGAGAGTTTTACCCTCTTCTTCCAACCAGAATATACCCTACCCTGCTATAGTCCTCCAACCATGGCCTCAAAACAACTAGGACAATTAGATATCGGCAAGGGGGCAGGACATCTTTCCTGGAGTCGGCTTCAGGCTTTTTCATTTGCAAACAACACATGATGAGTCCTTATCTATGTAGCTAATTGTCTACTCCCAAATAAACTTTGTCTGCTGGCAAAGTTTAGAAAAATCAAATAAGACACTTTAGACAACCCAAGAACTTGACCTTAGTAATATTACTTGTTCTTTATTTTTATCAAAAATCTTTTACATCAGTTTTATTTTTAATCTGAGTGTGTTTAAAATAGTTAATGTGGAGCTTCCAATTAAAGATGCTGAAATAAAGTGTCTCTACTCCAATTTCCTCTCTGAAAGCAACAGAAAACAAAAAGAATAACCATGAAAATTGAAGAAAGAACTCTATCCCTGTCGACACATGTATAAAGAGGTTAGGTATAAGTATACAACAAACCCAGCTTTTAAAAAGAAATTATAATTCTCTTTATTTTTCTTAAACAATTAAAACCCTACCCAATGAAGTGGTGGAAAATTAATCCCTGGGATTCTAGTTTCCTTCAGACTTTCCCCAAGGCCATGCCCAAGTTCCAGAGGATTGTGTAGTACTAAGGAGATAAGTGTTTACATCTTGTTTTTCGTAGGGGAGGCAGAGATAGTAGCGGGGAGCCATCCAGAATTGGGTTATCTATCCACAGAGGAAATTACTATGTCCATGCCTCAGAGACCCTCAGTCATCCGTACACACAGGTTGCTGCTCGAGGGTGGTCCCTGCGCCCATTCACACACTCCCTTCTGGCTCTTTCCGATACTCTCAGGTGAGATCTACAGGCGTGGCAGTCATGTTGCTGCTTCTGGGCCACACTGGGTCCCAGGAGCTGCGGATGGGCTGGCCATCGCTGAGATGCACCGCACAGCATGCCCTCCCAGTACTCGGCCACTTTTCTCCACGCTCGGTGGGAAATGGGTATATGTTCTCTCTGCTCCTGCTTCCTCCAAAGCTCTCTGGGCCTTGCTGTCTTCCCAGGACAAGGAGCAAGGCAAAGGAGTAGGACACAGAACCGCTTACTCTTGGTTGCACACACTCTTTTCTCTCATCAACTCCTCTCAGCCTCATCAATTCCTGACTCAGGGGAAAACGGTTTCTACTCAAGAGAGAGGGTAGGAAAGTGAGGGGCACATTGTCTGCCTTTCTTAATAATTTCCTCTAATGCTTTAGGCTTAAAGCACAAAAACAGAACACAAAAGCAAAAGTCTCCCAGATAGAGATATATAATTTCTATTAATATGTAAATAATTTATAATAACATAATAAATAGCATATAATGTTTTCCAAGGTTCATGCATGTTGTAACATGTACCTGTACTTCATTTCCTTTTATGGCTTAATAGTATTCCATTGTATAGATAGATCACATTTTGTTTGTCCATTTATCGGTTGATGGAAATTTGGGTTGTTTTCACTTTTGGCTATTGTGAATTATGCTGCTATGAACGTTGTGCACACATTTTGTTTGAACACCTATTTTCAATTATTTTGTGTATAAACCTAGAACTGGAATTGCTGGGTCATATGCTAAGTGAAAGAAGCCAAACACAAAAGGCCACATATTATATGATTCCATTTATATGAACTGTCCAGAACACGCAAATCAATAGACACAAAAAGCACATTAGTGGTTACCAGGGGCTGGGAGCAGGGGAGAAAAAGAAGTGGCTCCCTAATGGATGGGAGATTTCCTTTTGAGGTGATGAACTGTTCTGGATTTAGATAGTGGTGAGGGTTGCATAATATTGTGAATGCAATAAATGCCACGTAACTGTACACTTTAAAATGAGTAAAATGGTAAATTTTATGTTATGTGTACTTTAACAAATATAAAAAATAGAAAGATAATATATAATATATACTTTCATACAATATAAAATATATATATTTATATAAAACAATGTAAAGTTTTACACTTATATAAATATATGACTTTTATATGATATAATACACATATATAATGTATGCACACACAAAAATAGCCCCCTCAAAATAGCTATAACTGCAACCCACAGTATATAAACTAGGTATAACAATTTGGATGAAATGACAAAAGGACACTGAAAATACACATACTCTACAGCCTTTGGAAGAAAGTAAGAGGATGGTTAGTTGTTAATTAGCTCATTTCTCATACCAGGGACTCAATGGGAACTGTTTAATACTGAAGACTAAGAAATAGAAGTTTGAGTACATTATTTAAACAATAAAGATAATCATATATGGTTTTATGGTCAGGTGAGGGTACCTGGGGTACTTATGAAGAGGCAGAGGTTGGAAGGTGGGGGGGTTTCCCCTCAAAAGTAGAAAAGAAGCAAGTCAAAAGTCAGAGGTCAAAGAAGCAAATGGCAGTAAAAGGAATTATACCTACACTAATTATTTCATCTCTTATAGTGGGATATCAACAGATGCTGCCAGAGTTCCAAGAATCAAGGAATACAGGGTTAAGTATGTTATTAAAAGTTTTCAGAACAAACAGTAACAGCAATAAAACAAAAACAAAACAACAATATTAACAACAAAAGCTGAACATGGAGCATAAACTTTCCAGGCCCTCAGAAAGAACACACGCACAAAGCAAAGCAAAGAAAACACAAAATATGTACCAAAATGTAGAAAACAAAAACAGGTTCAACAAAAATGGACTTATCAAATATAACTGTCATATCAATAAATGTTAATAAGATGAACTCATCTTTTAAAAGAAAATATTTCTCAGATATCATAAAACATAAAATCCATCCACATGCTGTAAACAAGAGACACAAATAAAAGACTCAGAAATTTTGAAAGAAAAGCAATGGGTAACAACATACAAGCAAATGGAAACAAAAAGAAATCAGAGTCAACTGTTAAAATTAGTCCTAGTTGAATGGAAAGCGTAAAGCAGTAAGTGAAACTAAGGAGTGGACTTAATAATGGAGAAGGCACAATCCATAGGAGGGTCAGTTATAAATCTTCACGCAAGAAAACATAAAATTCTATGAAGAAGAACAATGAGAGAGACCAATGGAAATGCAGAACCAGCAAGGTGTTTTTTTCGTTGTTCTCTGGCCATCAAAAATAAAGTAGAACAAAACAAATTAGACTATTACAAATCTAAATTACCAGATGAATACGTTAGATCTAACAGACATACCAAACTGTCCATTGTGAAAATAGTGCATATACCTTCTTTTCAGATGCCCAAGAAACATTGTTTTTATTCGTCCATATTTTGCCACAAAGACTTCAATATATCCTACAAATTAGCCGATATTCTCTGAGCTCTCTGATAACAATATAAAAATTTAGAAATTAATAGTGCAAATAGATAACAAAAATATCAAACCACCAATATTTTCTGAAAACTCTCCTTTAAATAATCCTTGACTCAAAGGGAAAATAAAAAGTCAAATTGCACAATATCTGAAAAATATCAATGTTGATAGCACTAAGTATTAGAATTTTAATGCTATAGCTAACAGTATTTGGAAGAAAGTTTATAGCTTTAAATATTACATTTCTAAATAAAAATTAAAATAATTTTGTGTTAGTCATTAAAATTAAAAAGGTAAAGAAATGAACAGCAAAATAATACAAAAAAGCAAAATATAGGAAGTAATTTGGAAAAATTAAAGCAAACAAATTAGTCGAACAAAAGAAAACTACTGAAGAAGTTAATAGGTCCAAGAGCTTTTTCTCTTAAGAAAAAAAATGTACATAAAGAAACAGAAAAAGGCATAAACTTGCCCCACCCAACAACAAGCCCTCAGGCAACTTGTGGGCCTGCATAGATTGGTGACTGGATTCTCCGCAGCCTGGCAACTAAGCTGACTTCAGTGGGGCAGGGCGTGCACAAGGAGCTGGTAGAGAGTGTGGGGCAGTGGTGGAGTGTGTGGGGCTCCCGCCGTGGAGAGACTGGGTCCACGTCCGGAGGTCAGGGTGGTACACAGGGCAGGACTGTGTTGACTGTGTGTGTGGACCTGTGGGCTGCAGGGCTTATCAGCTGCAGAAGACTTGTGCTTCTCAAAGACCCACATAGGGGGTTTGCCCCACCTTCCAAAGCCTGAAACAATTGGGTGCTCCCAGGCCTGAGGCCAGCCCCACCCAGCTGCAATCCTCAGAGAGCTGACAAGAGACCTAAAGGCTGGAGGCTTATAGCAATTGTCAGGCCCTGAGCCTAACAACCTGCCACCCTGGGGGCCTACTCACTTAAAAGAAATACTGCAACACAAATGTGGTATTAGAACTTGCAGCCAACTGTGCTGGGGTTCCCCACACCTGATAAAGAGACTGAAGGGCCCACAACAACTACAAACAGCTGAGCATTACGACAGCTGGCCAGGAGCATAACTTGGCCTCCCTGGGCGCCTACAGGGAGAGCAAACAGGCCACAAAAGAAGGACACACGTAGCCCACATAAGGGTCACCCCTGGAACATTGAGAACTGAGGGAAGCACACTACAGGCCTCCTAAGCCATCACTTACATAAGGTCACCTATCCAAGAGCAGGAGACGTAGCTGACCTACCTAATACATAGACACAAGCACAGGGAAAGAGGCAAAATGAGGAGGCAAAGGAATACATTCCAAGTAAGGGAAGAGGACAAAACCCCAGAAAAGGAACCAAGTGAAACAGAAATGAGCAACCTACCCGACAGAGAGTTCAAACAAAGAGTGTTAACGATGCTTACTGATCTGGGGAGAAGAATAGATGATCTCAGTGAGAATGTCAACAAAGAAATGGAAGATATAAAAAAGAACCAATCAGAAATGAAGAATACAATACTGGAAATGAAAAATTCACTAGATGGACTCAAAAGCAGAGTAGAGGATACGGAAGAACGGATCCGCGAGCTGGACGAAAGACTAGAAGAAATTACCCAAGCTGAACAGGTAAAAGAGAAAAGAATTAAAAAGAGTGAGGGCAGTCTAAGGGACATCAGGGACAACATCAAGCACACTAACCACCGTGTTATAGGTGTCCTGGATGGAGAAGAGTGAGACAAAGGGGCAGAGAATCTATTTCAAGAAATAATAGATGAAAACTTCCCTAACCTAAGGAAGGAAACAGACATCCAGGTACAGGAAGCACAGAGAGCCCCAAACAAGATAAACCCAAAGAGGCCCACACCAAGACACATCATAAATAAAATGTCCAGAATTAACAATAAAGAGAGAATCCTAAAAGCCACAGGACAAAGTCATGTTACATACAAAGGAAACCCCATAAGTCTATCAGCTGTCTTCTCAGCAGAAACCTTACAGGCTAGAAGAGAATGGCATGCTATATTTAAAGTGCTAAAAGGGAAAAACGTACAGCCAAGAATACTCTACCCAGCAAGGTTATCATTCAAAATGGAAGGAGAGATCAAAAATTTCCCAGACAAGCAAAAATTAAAGGAGTTCGTCAACAAGAAACCACTGCTACAAGAAATGTTAAAGGCACTTATTTAAGTGAAAAAGAGAAGAGCACAAATAGGAAAAATTATCTATTTCCATGATAAGAACGTAATGGATACAAATGCAGAAAAATGAGGTTAGATATGATATCAAAAACATAAAAGAAGGGAGGAGGGGAGTCAAAGAGTAGAGCTTTCAGACAGAGGTCAAACTAAAGAGACCATCAATTCTGTATAGAAGAAGAAAGGAACAGAGAAGGACTACTAAAACACTGAGAAAAACAAAAGTTAATAAATGGCAGTAAGTACATACTTATCAATAGCTACTTTAAACATCAATGGATGAAATGCTCCAATTAAAAGTCATAGGGTGGCTGACTGGATAAAAAAACAAGACCCATATATATGCTGCATACAAGAGACACACTTCAGACCTAAAGACACTCACAAACTGAAAGTACAGGGATCGAAAAAGATACTCCATGCAAATGGCAATGAAAAGAAAGCTGGGGTAGCAGTACTCATATCAGACAAAATAGACTTTAAAACAAAAACTGTAAAAAGAGACAAAGAAGGGCATTACATAATAATCAAGGGAACAATCCAACAAGAGGATATAACACTCGTAAATATCTACGCACCCAATGTAGGTGCACCTAAATATATAAAGCAATTATTAAAAGACATAAAAACAGAAATAGACAGTAACACAATAATAGTAGGGGACTTTAACACTCCACTTACACCAACAGATAGATCATCCAAACAGAAGATTAATAAGGAAACATTGGCCTTAGATGACACACTAGAACAGATGGACCTAGTAGATATATACGGAGCATTCCACCCAAAAACTGAAGAATACAGGTTCTTTTAAAATGCACATGCAACCCTGATACCAAAACCAGACAAGGACAACACAAAAAAAGAAAATTACAGGCCAATATCACTGATGAACATTGATGCGAAAATCCTCAACAAAATACTAGCAAATCGCATACAACAATACGTTAAAAAGATTATACACCATGATCAAGTGGGATTTATTCCAGGGATGCAGGGATGGTTTAACATTCGCAAATCAATCAACGTAATACACCACATTAATAAAATGAAGAGCAAAAATCACATGATCATCTCAATAGATGCAGAGAAAGCATTTGACAAGATACAGCATCCATTTATGATAAAAACTCTGAATAAAATGGGTATAGAAGGAAAGTACCTCAACATAATAAAGACCATATATGACAAACCCACAGCTAATATCATCCTCAATGGTGAAAAACTGAAAGCTATCCCTCTAAGAACAGGAACCAGACAAGGATGCCCACTGTCACCACTCCTATTTAACATAGTATTGGAAGTCCTAGCCAGAGCAATCAGGCAAGAGAAAGAAATAAAAGGGATCCAAATTGGAAAGGAAGAAGTGAAACTGTCACTATTTGCAGATGACATGATTTTATATATAGAAAACCCTAAAGAATCCACCAGAAAACTTTTAGAAGTAATAAACGAATATGGTAAAGTTGCAGGATACAAAATCAACATACAAAAATCAGTTGCATTTCTGTACAGTAACAACGAAGTAGCAGAAAGAGAAATTAAGAATACCATCCCATTTACAATTGCAACAAAAAGAATAAAATACCTAGGAATAAACTTACCCAAAGAGGTGAAAGATCTGTACACTGAAAACTATAAAACATTGCTGAAAGAAATTGAAGAAGATAGAAAGAAATGGAAAGATATTCCGTGCTCTTGGATTGGAAGAATTAACATAGTTAAGATGTCCATACTTCCTAAAGCCATCTATAGATTCAATGCAATCCTTATCAATGATCCAACAACATTTTTCACAGAAATAGAACAAAGAATCCTAAAATTTATTTGGAACAACAAAAGACCCCGAATAGGTAAAGCAATCCTGAGAAAAAGGAACAAAGCTGGAGATATCACACTCCGTGATTTCAAAATATACTACAAAGCTATAGTAACCAAAACAGCATGGTACTGGCACAAAAACAGACACACAGATCAATGGAATAGAATCGAAAGCCCAGAAATAAACCCACACATCTATGGACAGCTAATCTTTGACAAAGGAGCCAAGAACATACAATGGGGAAAAGAAAGTCTCTTCAACAAATGGTGTTGGGAAAACTGGACAGCCACATGCAAAAAAATGAAAGTAGACCCTTACCTTACACCATACACAAAAATTAACTCCAAATGGATTAAAGACTTGAATGTAAGACCTGAAACTATGAAACTTCCAGAAGAAAACATAGGCAGTCCACTCTTCGACATCGGTCTTAGCAACATATTTTCAAGCACCATGTCTGACTGGGCAAGAGAAACAATAGAAAAAATAAACCAATGGGACTACATCAAACTAAAAAACTTCTGCACAGCAAAGGAAACCATCAACAAAACGAAAAGACAACCTAACAATTGGGAGAAGATATTTGCAAACCATACATCTGATAAGGGCTTAATCTCCAAAATATATAAAGAACACATGCATCTCAACACCAAAAAAACTACCAACCCAATTAAAAAATGGGCAAAGGACCTGAACAGACATTTCTCCAAAGAAGATATACAGATGGCCAACAGACACATGAAAAGATGTTCAAAATCATTAACTATCAGGGAAATGCAAATCAAAACTACAATTAGATACCACCTCACGCCCTTCAGAATGGCTATAATTAACAAGACAGGAAACATGTGTTGGAGAGGTGTGGAGAGAAGGGAACTGTCATACTCTGCTGGTGGGAGTGCAAACTGGTGCAGCCACTATGGAAAACAGTATGGAGATTCCTCAAAAAATCAAGGATAGAACTACCATATGATCCAGCTATTCCACTGCTGGGTATTTATCCAAAGAACTTGAAAACACCAATGCATAAAGATACATGCACCCCTGTGTTCATTGCAGCGTTATTCACAATAGCCAAGACTTGGAAGCAACCTAAGTGCCCATCAAGGGACGAATGGATAAAGAAGATGTGGTATATATACACAATGGAATACTACTCAGCCATAAGAAACGGTGAAATCCAGCCATTTGTGACAACATGGATGGACATTTCGGGTATTACGCAAAGTGAAATAAGTCAGAGGGAGAAGGCCAAATACCATATGATTTCCTTCATTAAGTAGTAGATAATAACAACAATAAACAAACACATAGTGACAGAGATTGGATCGGTGGTTACCAGAGGGGCAGGGGAGAGGGAGGAGGGCGAAAGGGATAATTCAGCACATGTGTGTGGTGATGGGTTGTAATTAGTATTTGGTTGATGAACATGATGTAATCTATGCAGAAATAGAAGTATAATGATGTACACCTGAAATTTATACAATGTTATAAGCCAATGTTACTGCAATAAACAAAAAATTTAAAAAAAACAAAACAATAAAGGCCAAGAATTGTCTCAATGAAAAAAAATAAAAATAAAAAATAAAAAAATAAAATAAAATGAAATACAATTTCCAAATATCAGAAGGCAAAGATTAACCTATTTGCTAATTTAGAGTGTGGAAGGCATTCTGACACCCTAGTGTGGAGTCTGAAAGTGGTACAACCTCTTCAGAGGGTAACATGGTAATAATTATAATTTAAAATGCTCATTTCCCTGGACTCCAAAATTCTGCTTATGGTAAATGATCCTACATATGTAACTTCCAGGGTGCAGGAAATGCATACAAAGATGTTAAGTGAACCATTTTGTGTAACAAGAAAAAGAAATATTATGTACATTCTCATGAATATGAAAACGGTTTAACAAATTAAAGTCTATGCAAACCATGGAATATTACAAGGCAGTTAAAAAGAACGCTGTCAGTGTTGACAGGAAGCAGGCATGGGGGGTGCTGGCAATACTCTGCTTCTTGATCTGGATGCTGGTGACATGAGTGTGTTCAATTTGTTAGAGTCCATCAAGCTGTACATTTATGTGCACATTTCTATATGTCATGTCATGATATATCATATATGTCTTGTCATATCATATCATATTGCAGGGGTCAAAAAAGTTTCTTAAAAGAGCCAGATGGTAAATATTTAAGGCTTGTGGGCCATACGGTGTCTGTCACAACTACTCAACGCTGCCATTGTAGTGAGAAAGCAGCCAGACACAACAGGTGGATATACGAATGTGGCTGTGTTCCAATAAAACTTTATTTATAAAAACTGGCAGTGGGTCTGTAGCCATAATTTGCCAACTTCTGTTATATTGTATACAGAAAAAATATGTATATACTATATTATCCTATAATAATTTTTTTCAAAATCATGAAGTGTATCTATATTTGCTAATAAGTTGAAGAAATGTAGGTCAGAACGATTAATCTATCCAGAACAATGTATGTATCCTCAAAAAGAGGATATATAAAACATATATGCATGTGTTTGTGGGTGCTCATGCAAGGAACATTTCTGGAAGTGTTCACAAGACCCCACTCAAGGGGTCACTTGTGAATGGGACTAGAACCTAGGCTTGGAAAAAGGCTACATTCTCATTGTGCATATGCAGGAATTATTTTCATATACAATTATTCTAAGCGTTAGAGTGAAGTCCGACCCAGTTTGATCATATATATAGATTTACCTACCCAGTATTAAATTTCCTAAAAATGATCATTTTTTTCCTATGAAAATGGTAACAGAACAACAATCTCTAAGATAATAGCATTTTTGTATATGTGTGTGAAAACTTGTCCATCATGTAACCGGGAACAAAAACACTTTGAAAATGAGTTGCTAACAGCTCTTTGTTTCGTGAACTTATTTTCTCCTTTATTTATAACAGCAAATTCAAATTTCATTATCTCTAAGAAAACCAATACCATTTTTTTCGATTACTGTTTGGTATTCCCATGGGGAGGTGTGAAAATAAAGTAAAAAAGGGAGGAAAATAAAACAGAATAGAGTATACAGTGTCTATTTTTAGTAAGTTGCAAATAAGCATTACATATTTTGTGGGTTGTGATCTTCAGGTTCAAAGTCATCAAGATAAATCCCATTACAGAAAAAAATAAAGATACTTCTTTCATCACTGACATACAATAAACTTCAAGTATGTGTATCAGCAATCACCACATAATGGAAAATCCTTGGAATCTAAACAGGATCCTTCAGCATCAGCTGTACCTGTAGGTCAACTGAGGAAGGGCTCTGGGCGGAGGGCAGGAGCAGAAAACAGACTTACATTTCTAAAGTGTATGAGTCTAACGTGAAAAACGAGAAGATTAAAACCTAAAAGTAGTTTGGGGGCCAGTATTTTCCTAGTGAATGGTTAGTAGAAGGGTTAATGAAAGATACAGGGATACAGAACACACCTACAGTAGGGATAAAAGTAATGCAGACAGAGGCCAATGTCGGGACACGCAGAGCACGTCTGGGTGACAGTAGCAGGTAGAACCGAGGAGTCACAGTAACAAACAAGGCCACGTGTGCATCTTTACCATAATGTAAAATGTCTCTTTTCTTAAATATTTTTGCTCTCATAGCATTGTCAAGTTTCTCAGGGATTTACTGTAAATTCTAGATGATTAAAGCACAGGAACAGAGCCAATTATTTTTAAAAATTAAAGCTGTTAGTGGAGTCACCATTTATTCTATAGGCTTTCCCATTTTTTATTTGTCTCATGGGCTCTTTTTGTCATAAAATGCTGGTGGTACTCCAAGGTATTGTAGCTCTTTAGTAAGTTCTGAGAGAGGAAATTAAATATATAGTTACAAACTACTGAGATTTAATTGAAGATATCCACAAAACGTCTCCTCCAGTGAGTACTAATCTTTTAATCTTTAATGAGAACACATCCTGTCTGAACTCTCAAGGGGGCATAGACACACATGCATGAGTAACTGAGGATTCTGGCAGAATTATAGAAGTCAAGATACCAGCAAGATGCTGGTCGTCTTTGGCCTTACTGTTCCCCACCTGTTCTCTGCATTAAGAGCCCATCTTGGACCTCAGCCTTGGCTCATTGAAGTGTCCCCTTTGGTATGAAGCCAATTTAATTTTTTAGGTAACAAAGGTTTTATGGTTATAATCAATCAGTTCCCAGATCCTTGATCATTGCCAAACTAATCTTTACATTTATGACCTGATAAAGCATCCAAAATACCTGTTCTAATGTTAAAGACGTTGGATGTGGGGAAAAAAATCTCAGTTACCCTTGACATTTAAAGTTGTCCATCTCTTTCATTGACCACTTATCTCCTAAAATACCCCCAAGACACAAAGATGGTCCTATATTATCAGGGTAGACTCTTTCAACTTTATTATTGCCCAAATCTCTCTAACTCAAACTATGAACACTTAAAATAATAAGCATATGGTGAGCACTTCCTAGCTCTATATGCCCTGCGTGGATAGTATTTAATCCTAATTGCAGTTTTAGAAATATTTACTGTGATTCTCTTCATTGTTCAAGTGAAGAACTGCGGTGCAGAGAGGTGAGCTACCTTCTCACAGCCAGCTAGCAGCAGACGTGGGACCTGAAGCCAGGCAGCTGGGCTCCAGTGCTCCACCACCTCTGTCCTAACCAGATGTAAGAGCGCTCAGAATGACAAAATATTTTCGAACACATGTGGATGGAATCTAGTTAAGCTTTGCCTTATAAAGTTGTTTGTTGTGGGAAAAGCCTCCGTTTATCAGTAAGTATTAAACGATCGAATCAATGGCACATAAATGGTGCCACCTAGGTATCTTATGCAGTTTTAACTTTCCACTGCATATTTAGTTGATACTCTGCATTTACCAGACAAACACTTTCTTGACTATAGTAACTGAAATGTATTGATTATCTATGTCCCATGCTTTCCTACATTATCTCTAACTGCAGGGATTACCATGCTCCTTCAACAGAGAAGGACACTGCCGCTCAGAGGGTTAACGACCTGCCTCCCCTCCAGAGGCAGCGAGGCTTTCGGCTTGCCCTGTCTAGCTTCAAAGCCTGTGTTCATTTGCCTGCCCACACAGCCCTCTCTTTGAAAACAAAATATCTCCCTTTCCCCTGACCAATTTGTCACTCTCCATTACAGAAGTCTCATATCATGGGTATAACACGTTCCTTTTAAGTTATAAAAATAGACCTGTAGCAACTATCATCTAAAAAAAAGGGGGGCAGGGGGTAATTACATGGACATTTCCATTCAGCTACACGTGTTTAAAAGAAGAGGTCAGTGTTGATTTCCAGGCTGACTTTGCTTCTCTCTCGTCTCTGGTGCCTGTGAGTCCTACCAAGGCAGCTGGGACTGGCAAGGACTCAGGCCAAAGAGGATTAGGTCACTGGAAATTCCCCTGTAGCAACTTGAACGGAAACCACCTCCTGCTATTTTCCTAGGTTGGAATAACCCTGACCCATCTTCAGACAATGTCCTTCTATCCTGATGGAGTTGATCAATGCGTTTACAGAAATAACAGATTGTTCTGCTGTTGCATGGCAAAAGGAATTCCTGTTTTCGATGCCTAAAAACCCAGTAGGTATTTGCAACTATTGTACAATTTTCCTGAATTAAATGATCCATTGTTACTCAGCCAGAGTCCACTTGGACTCATTTTGATCAAAAACTACAAGAGTTCACAGGCCACCAGGACACTTCAGCTCCTTATTTTGAGTCTTTGTCCATAGTGTCAGCTGAGTTCTCCATCAATTCTTGTTCATTACTCACAACAGAATTTCTCATTTGACATATGCATAGTTTAATGTATCAGGCATAGGATAGTATGACATGTTTCATTTGTATGTGAAAACTACTCAATTTGAATCATATTCTACATTGCATTGCTCTGCCTGAGTACGCCAAAATGGGGTAAAATATTCAACTTTTCCCACCAATCAGTATTCATGCAGTTGGGAAGAACTATAGACAGAGGATAAATTATGATTTATAATGAGAAAAATCACTCCACGTGTTACACCCAAGGCTATGGAATCATGAGATTTTGTATGTGGTGATAGCTTTATATTTGCCCGGAGGGTTGGCGTTGAATCTTCCTCTGTAATTCCAGGGATACACCCTACCATATTACCTAAAGCAACGTAATTTTTGTAAGTGTTCTCCCCTATAAAAATTTACCTTTCCTCATTACCACTTATGCTGAGAATGAGGCAATAAGGTTTAAGAACCAGATCAACCACCGTCTATGGGCCTTTCCTGTGCAATTAAATCTGAAACTATGGGCTTGGATCTGGTGACATCCTGAAATTCCTTTCTGCCTAAGGACTGCTGTGCTTTATGATACAGTTACTCATTTGACAAGGAGAAAGTATATCCCAAACTTGGAGAAAGGAAAAGATGAAGACAAAGGGGAAGAGAAAAGAAGGAAGGATGAAACCAGGGGAGGGAGGTGGGAGAGGGGAGGGGGGAAACCAGGGACAGTCACTTAAATGTAATAAAACAGTGGCCATTTCAGGTCATTATTGAAAATAATGAAAATATATTTTAATTTAATGAAATTTAATTTTTATTAATGAAAATATTTTAACATTTCTTATCTATCCATTTTCAATGCATTAATACTTGTTTTCTAGGAGTTAACTAAAAAATAAATTTGATTAGAGATCTAGTTAAAGCAAAACAAAATAAAGCCTCATAAGTAAGTTTAGTTCTGATTTGGGCAGTTTGCATACCTTGGTCCCACTTGGTCCCAACTTTAATTTTCGTTTGACTTTTTCTTAATTTGAAATACCTGGTGTAATCATGCTTACTCACAAACACATATGCATACTATTACACGTGACCAGGTAGAAGCCTTTGTACACAACAAGTATTTTTTGATTGATTGTCATCTGTTCTGAAAAAGAAATTCCCAGAGGCCTTTAGTTGCACTTCTGATATTCTATTAGAGAAGATTTAAGAACCAGACTACTTATGCAACCACCAGAAGATTCCACTATTTCAGATACAGTTAAACATTATTGAGTAAAGGTTTTATGGCCATATACCATTAGCAAGCCTGTGGAGATGCCATCTAACATAAAAGTTGACGACACCACGTAATAAATAGCATACCATTATTACTTTGCTTGGTGTTTATTGTAATGGAATAAACCATGATGAATCCTTTAAGTTCTCATGCACAAATCCACAGCATTTCCATCATGATTTACCAGGAAATAATGTACAACATTTTTACAATTCTGCCACCTTGCAGAGATGAACCAGAGGAGAAGCATTTTAATGGGATAATCGTTTTTCGGTCTATCCTGAGAGCACAGTCACTATTGTATTTCACCCTGCAAGTGAGGTTCCCATCTTCCTTGTGTTCCCCAGGACATTTACATCTTATCGGTTTGATGCCCCTTCTAACTCCCCTTACCTAAAGAAAACATTCTTCAGTTCTATGTTCCTTCCAGGTATTGAGGAGTCTTTCATTCCAACCATCAGCTCATATTAATCTCCTATTCTGAAAATTGCTGATTACAGGGGTGTAGCATTTACACAGAAGAAAGAGTTGCTTGATTCAAGTAGAAGGTGAAGGTTTGGGTTGATTGAGGACCTACGATGCACTGTGGTGCCAGGAACATAATGGGAACTCAATCATATCCACTCTCTTCTCTCTGCATTATGGCATTTAATCCTTACAAAGACTATAATATGATGTAGATATCACCATCATCATCCTTTATTAGAGGAAGAAATGGGGATTAGAGCCAATAAATAAATTGTCATGATGAAACAGCCAGTGAGAGCCAGAGCTGGAATTTGAACCCAGTTGTGTGTGACACACAAGCCCATACACTACACCCCAGTGTCTCCCGAATGGGTTAGAGAAAAGAATTTATAGTACACACATAAAATGCATCATACATAAATAATTAGAGGATTAAGGCAGAACATAATTAATTGACAAATATGTTTGTGAGGAGTAAGAAATCATTGTTAATGAGTTAGCCTGGGAAGAACAACTGAGTATGAAAATATAGAGAGAATTTTATCGCATTTAAGTTCTGTCGGCCATTTTTAAGTCAGCATTATTCTGTCTTTTGAATACTCTTTCAGAATTGTTCAACTTTTTCAGAATATGAAACAAAACTTGGAAGAATGTGTGCCTGAAATAAATAAAATAAATGAAAATTCAAATGTAACAATACGTCTCTACATCTTGTAAAATAACAATGTGTTATTTTACAAGACGTAGAGAATTTTAGGGTTAGAAATTTGAGATTTTTTTGTTGAAAAATTTTCATTTAAGCTGAGAAAATTGAAGCCCAGAAAGTAAAACATTTTGGCCCATCTTTGGCTCAAGACAAAATAGAAACAAGCCAGATCTGATTCCCAGATCAACTTTTCCACTTACGTTATAATGATTATTTTCCTAGTTCCTTAACTAACTAATTTACTAATCCAATTAGCAGACAGCCTCAGAAACCGAAATGACAATAAATCCAGGGCCACTGCAAGTGAATTAACCCTTGACTGAATCACTCATCTTCGGCACGAGGTAGAGCAGGCTGCTCTGAGGCAGCCATGTCTTACCTTTGTAATTTCTCATCCCTTCTTGGTCGGGCACGTTTGGACTTTGGGTCATGCTTCCCCCAGGGATGCTATAAGGACCCTGGACAGATACAGCCAGTTCATTTCAACGACAGATGCTTATTAAAAGTCCAATGTGTGTCAGGCTCAATCCTGGGTTCTAAGAAATCAGCATTGCCTAATGAGGAAAGAGATGTAAAAACAACTAATGAGATTATTTCAGTACTTTTATTCCATTAATTCAGTAAGTATTTACTGACCCAAGCGCTATGCTTAACCATGAACCAAAACATAGTTCCCCTAGCCTGCTGATCAAATCATTACCAAATAAGTATAAAATTGCAACTGCGACAAGTGATAGGAAAGAGTGGTGCACAGCGTCACAAAAGTAAGCCACGGAGGGAGTCAACCCAAAGTCAGGGAGGTCCAGGAAGGTGTCCCCTATTTAGAAAAAAATGTGTGTGTGTGCGCATGCCCGTGCGTGCAGACGTGCACAAGCTAGCGTACTATAACGTAAACTAAAAATTTAAAGTCACAAGGAAAAATCGAGGAGAGGAAGATTAGAGGAAAAAGTGAAGGGGGAGGAAAAGATTAGAGAAAGCCAGAGTGTGTGCACATCACACCTGCCCGGAGCCGTAACTGGGGGTAACGGTAAGTCCACCCAGATGCACTGTCTCCGTGGAGATACAAAGTCATAAGTCTCACCAATGTTTACCTTTGCTTAATTTACTAAAAACCTACTTATGTCCTTGTACTGTAATTTGCTATAGGAATAAATCATGTATCCTGTAAAACCACAATACTGAGACTTCAACAATTTGGAAATAATACTTGCATAATTTCCTTGGAATAAAATGCTCTAAGTCATTTCCACTCTTGAAAATATACAGGGTCTTTCTCTTGAATAAGAAGAATATAATATTAAATATTGACCTTTTTTTTTTTTTTTTGGTGAGGAAGATCAGCCCTGAGCTAACATCCATGCTAGTCCTCCTCTTTTTGCTGAGGAAGACCGGCTCTGAGCTAACATCTATTGCCAATCCTCCTCCTTTTTTTTCCCCAAAGCCCCAGTAGATAGTTGTATGTCATAGTTGCACATCTTTCTGTATGTGGGGCGCAGCCTCAGCACGGTCAGGGGAGCGGTGCATCCGTGCGCGCCCGGGATCTGAATCCAGGGCCGCCAGTAGCAGAGCACACGCACTTAACAGCTAAGCCACAGGCCGGCCCTAAATATTAACTTTTTTGACGTTAGGAGTCCTAGAACAATAGAACCTAACCTTAGACCAGCAAGAAAGGTTGGAAGGACAAGCATTACGCCAACTTCCACTAATCACAGTTCTGCCTCAGGACCAGCTGTCCAGCTCAATCATATCCTGCAGACAATAGGAGCTCTGAGGATGTTACTGTGGGGGATGGATGGGGGAAAAACAAGCTTCTATCCACTCATTCATTCAACAAATATTTACTAGTTGTCTATCATGTATGAGACAATGACCAGAAAAAGGTTATTACTTGAAAGTAAAAAAAAAAACAAATTTGCAACTCTGAAAATATTCTGTCTTTCACCCTTGTACTAAATCAGACTAACCATTTCTTCCCTCTCCTACCCAGAGTCTCCTCCTCTCCCATACCCATATGCACATTATTCTTAATTAGTGAGATTGCCCTTTATTCTTTATTGCTAAGAAGCGTTAAAATAAATAAGGGTCACGCAACTGAGAACAAACAGCCTGTTTAGTCAGTACTTAGTACAGCAAGGGAGTCAGTCACCACCACTTGAGTATGGCAGAGACTCAAAGGCAGGCAGGACAGTAGGAAAGCTTTACAGTGAGAAAAGAGAAGGCATCGGGTATGCTCTAATTGGAGGTTGTTGGTGTGGGGAAGTAGAGGCGGCCCAACTAGAAGTGAGGCACCTTACGTAACTGGTTTGGGGAGCATATTTAGCTTTCTCTGTTTTGTCCTGAATTGGAAACAGGTCAGAGGTGAGGGCAAAAATTAGGGAAGCTGTCAGTCACTGACCAAGTGCTGACCATTCTGGAACAATTGCTGCAGAGGTTGTGTTTTGGCTTCCTGGACTGTTTGCTGCTGATGTAGGTCAGAGTTCTACTGTCACATATGGTCTGGCCATTGTCTGTTTATATATTCAGCCTCTCAGTCCCTCCTTTTGGTCAATCTCTTGCTTGTGAGAGGTTGACCAATTCAGAGAAGACTAGAGATCCAGATCATCACCATTCATGGATTGTACAGTTGTTTCCATAGTCAACTGTATTGTGAGATCTTGAGCTTTTTGTTATTGTATCATCATGGTGATCATCTGATGAGAAGATCTTCTTAGAAGCATTTTAGACTCTGGATAGAATACAACAGACCAGCATCATGACAAAAACAAGGACAATTAATAGTCCCTGCAAAACGCTTCAGAACTGGGAATCCCAACTTCTCAAGCCAGGCCAAGAACAAATCCCATATAGGCCATGAAGATCAACCTTAGATAGCCAAGTAGATTCTTCCTTGAGTCATGTATACCCTGGTCCTTCTTGCCTGTTTCACTGACCCAAGTACAGCAAGCAGTATTAGCAATGGCACAGACTCCACCACAACTAGCCAACAAAAAAATCTAGAGCAATGTAATTGTCCATTACTGCTCATGCCAGTGAATTGAGACTAATCTGTATTCCATCTAGGGCAGAGGTGGTATCATTAATGACTCTGCAAGAGTTAGTGCCCATTAGGAACACTATTCTGATGATTTACACAAACAATGAGTCAGTAATTCTTCCAGGTAGAGTGACTAAATAATCAAAGGTGCCTTTGTATTGGAGCTTACATTTGAATCAGAATTTCCAACCTTGGAAATCTATAGAAATAGGGTCTCTGTGTACAGACAAGTCTCAGAATACTATTTCTAAAGGGCATGAGGTATTAATCAGAGGCAAACAGGACCAGGCATGCTGGCCATGAAGGAAATAGTATCAAGTATGGGCACATGGAGATCAGGAAAAAAGGAGTTGTTCATGACATGAGATTGGAACCTAGGCCTTACATTAGCTGGGTTACATTTAGATCTCTATTAGTCTCTTTCAGGGGATATTTGGCTCACCACCCTACAAAGATTGTTGAATTCAAATTTAGAGTTACCTAGGGTCTGATCAATAGATTATAATAAATAGGTCTTTTTCTGGGAGAAAGGGACACTAGCAAAGTCACAGGTTGACTTGTTTAGGGTCAATTGTCCATGTAAGTACAAGTGGAAGTGAATATTGGCTATGATTGTCTATGATGTCATTTGATGAAGCCCAGAGGTTTTTATCATAGGGGACTAATGATGGATGCCATATGAAACAATAAGTAAGATTGAGGGCAATGGCTACTGTTTGGGATAATCTAAGAATGGTGTTAGAATGAGTAGGTTTGAAACTAACAGTTATAATCAAGAGGAAAGAAAAAAGGGCTAATATGGGTCAACAACAACCAGAGATCGTTAGAGAAAATAAGAGGAAGAATGATTATAAGCAAGCAGATGAAACACAAAACGGGAATTAGATAAAGGTCTTGGTTCAACTTCTTGGGTGGAGCTTTCCACTATCTGAAGTCATATACTCGTTCTGAAGGTCTTTGGTCAGCTGTCTGCTTCCAAATATCAGTTCCTTCTATAGGATCTCTAAGAATCTGTAGTTGGAGGTCCTTTATTGGAGAAGCCTTCCAATTGTGTAGAATTCTGAATTGCTTCTTTAGTTGTGAAATGTGAACCCACAAATTAACTCCCTGGAGTTGCACTGCTGTATTTGTCATTAACAGAATATGATATGGTCTCTTCCAACGTGATTCAAGAATAGTTTTTCCCTGACGTCTCTTCAAATATATGAAATCTCATGTTTGAAGATAATGAAGAGCCTGTTCAAGAAGATGTTAAAGGAAGGCAGGTTAAACTGTTGATGATAGTCTGATGATAGCGCATGAGTCCCTGTAGCAGTTTATTATCTCTACATGCAGCATGGCAGAGTCTAGTATTGGAAGTAAAATCTTAAGTGCTTGGGCCATCCGGTTACCAACTAATAGGAGGATAGCCAATATGTCCTAGAGGGAGTAAACTTTCTGGCCATAAAGGATACTTCAGAGTAGCTTTGGCCAAGAAAGCTCAAGGGTTTCTGAAAGTTTTGCTAATTTTAATGTAAGGATATCATTGGTTCTTTGGATCACTCCAGAAGATCACTCAGGTAAGAGCGATGTAGTTTTTGAGTAACAGGTAATGCCTTACAGAATTTTTCTATAATGGTTTTATAAGTATATGCTTCGGTCGCCTGATATAAAAGTTGGTATGCCCAAGTTGGAAACACAAAATCAAGCAGCTATTTCACTAATGTAAGGGCTATAGTTTTTGACAAGGAAATGCTTCAACCAATCCTGAAAATAGATATACAAAAACTAAAATATATTCAAATCCCACGGAAGCTGGAAGTTGAATAAAATCCATCTGAAAGTATTCAAAGGGCCCTTGAGGCTTTGGTTTCTGGCCATGTCCCGCCTTTACAATTTTTCCAGGATTATGTTCTTCACAGATGACATGTGACCTCAAAATAACCTAAGCTGTCTTTTTAAAGTTTCCCCACAAATGTTGATTTAAGATAGTAACCAATTTCTCTATACCACAAGGAATAGCTTCGTGGAGAAATTTAGCCAATATCTGTTTGAAATAATCTGGTACCACCAAATGGCCACCTTGGTAGCACCAGAGATTATCAGAGTGAAGGGTGCAAAATCAGGAGCTAATCGCTGATATTTTATAATGACTTCTCTAAATCCTTCGAGGGTTTAGTTAAGATCATAACTTTGGTTAAGGCTGCTTGTTTGACATAATGATCTGCTAGAGCATTTCCTTTAGCTTCCATATTATCTCTCTTTCCATGGGCTTTGACCTTTATCATAGCCACTTCTGTGGAAAACAGGAGTGCATCTAAAACTTCCCTAACTTGCTGTCCATTTTGATGGGGGTTCCAGCAGAGGCGAGAGACCCCCTTTGTTTCCAAACCACCCCAAAGTCATGTACTACTGCAAAAGCAGACCTGACATCTGTATATATGTTTCCTCTCTGTTCTTTGGCTAACTGACAAGTTCTAGTAAGTGCAATAAGTTTTGCCAGCTGGGTTGATTTTACCTCAGGTAGAGGACTATATTCTAGAGGACAGATTAAATTGGTGAGAGCATATTCTGCTTGATAACTGCCAGTTTCAGCTTTGAGGACTGATCCACCAACAAATTACACTAGGTCGGAGTTCTCAATGGAGTCTCTAATAACTCTGAGCGAGGTACAAAAAGTTCCCTACCTAAAGTGAGACAATCATGAGATTCTCCTTCTTCTTGTAGGGGCAGGAGATGGGCAGGATTTAGGGTGTTGCAGCAGTGAATAGTAATATGAATCATAAGGGAAAGTTACATCCTTTAAGTCTTAAAGACCTGGGAAAAATAGGAGGAGGCTTCAACAATATGACTGTCCAGGTATATTGTTGTCCTCCCCAAGTGAAGGCAAAACGGTATTGACTGTCCTGGTCTAGAGGCACACTGAAAAAGAAAGAGCAAAGATACACCACAGCGAAGCAAGTGGCTTCAGATGGAATTGATGACATTATCGGTACTTGGGTTAGGAACTACTGCAGAAAGAGTGATAACAATTTTGTTGGTGGCCTTGATGTCTTTGCGAAATTGATATCCTTGTCCATGTGGTTTCTTTACTGGAAGGACCAGAGTATTATAAGGGCTAGAATAGACTATGAGAAGGGCTTTGGATAGAAGGCTTTTAACTATAGGCTTGAGTCCTTCCTTTGCTTCTGGCTTCAAGGAATATTGGGGAAACTTGTGTAACAGTTTGGTGGATCTATCTGAACGTTAATAGCTCCAGTTATTTTCCCTATTTCAGTGGAATTTTGAAGCCCATAGAATGTCAGATATGGTGTCAAGATCTTTACTTGGGGTAACATCAAACATGATGGGGAAGGCAAAGGTAGATCCAGAGCAGAAACCACCCAATTATAAGTAGAGGAGTCTTATGGAACCTCAAGAAACAGGCCCTCTGGTGTGCATATCATATGACAATTCCATGTGCAAAATAAGTCTCTCCCTATTAAATTTGCAGGGGTGGTATCACAGAGCAGGAAAAAATGTTTTTCAGTCAAAGGCCCAAGCATTACCAATAAAATCTGGGAGGCAGGGCAAAGCTGTGAGTTATTTGAAATATCTACCATCCGTGTGGTATGTTTAATCCATGGGAGAGTTGCAGCAAAGGTGGCAGGGTTTAATGTAGAAAGAGTAGCAAGTATATCCACCAGGAATCAGGGGTTTACCACCTGTATTAATAGTTAATTCACCTTGCATATTTAAGGGTAAGGCAGGGGGTTGGGGGTTGTGTGCTTTTTCCTTCCTTGGAGCACCCTTGCTGATCTGAATTGAAGGATTTTTCTTTGTCTTGTTTTTACTTTGCAAGATGAGACAATCTTTTTTCCAATGCACCTTCTATTTACAATATCTGTGAGTGTCCTTGTCAGAAGGTGATCAGTTGAGAAGTGGGCCATCTAGCTGTTTGATCTGCAGGGCATACATTTATTTTAGGTCCTATTTCATTTTTATTTCTAAAGCCCTTTCCAATTGTTCTCCCAGGTGTTGTAGTTTAAATAAAGGAGCTATTTTCCATTCTAACTTCTGATTTTGAATTAGGTCTCCAATTTCAGATTTAATTTAATTGACAAAATGAAATTAAATGGCCACCGTTACATTGGTGCCTTCTTTAACTCCTCCGTGTTGTTGGAAATGTTTTCTTGTCTATCCTGAAAATTTCATATAGTTGCATGTTTTCTCTGTTTTTCATGATTAAATTATACTAGAAATGTTTTAGATATGACTTTTAGGAGACTTAACTTTTCTAGACTTTTTTTTTAACCTTCAATTTATTGTAGAAAGAAGTATCCTGTAGATCCTTTTCCAAGTCAGTCTGATTGACTTTTTCTAGCCAGGATTTAGCATCTGAGGTCTGTCCAACATGTGTACAATTTGATATAGATCAGGTAACCCTGGGTCATATGCACCCCAAATAATTCTGAGTTCTTCTATGAATAGTTGCAGGTCTTGAGTGTGTTTAGGGAATTCCTTAATTCAGGTCAGGTTCAAGGTTTAAATTCTACAGTTGACTGAATATCTGGCTTATGGGAGGGGTGGATCTTTGAGGCAACTGGCATTTTGGAGTCCTTGGAGAGTCATTAGCCAAAAAGTAGGGGTCTGGACAAGGGGAAGGGCAGGGAAGCGTTGACAAGGGTGAAGAAGCAGAGAGATCAAGAGGATAAGGGGAAAGAAAGAAGGTTGAGTATAAGGAAGCAAATGAGGACAAGATGGAGGAGGATTACCAGGGAAATGAGTCTAGTTGCTTGTTGCCTTAGTCAAATTGCTCATTAGCTTTGGCCAAATACTCTTTTAGTGAAGCAATTTTTGAATCGGAATTTCATTTGGGGGCTCTGCACACCAATCAAAAAATTCTGCCCATTGAGCCTGAGAAATTGTATTCCCTTTCTTTTCTAAGGTACCTCCCAAATGAAAAATTTTGGTCCAGTCAAACATTCCTCAGAGTAACCACTGAAAGCCCAAATCACACTGGGTGAGTTATGCCACTTAGAGATGGGCACTAGAATTGGGACTGTAACGAGAGTACATACAAGAAGCAGATTTTCTTGGAGGAGACGATTTAGACTTAGACAACCCCACTGAGCTGGCAATGCTTGGTAGAAATGTGATGCTTGTGCACTTGAGGTCTCGGGGCCCCAAACTGATGGTTGTCCTCCTCCAAATGCAGACCCGACAATCTGTGCCCACAGCAGGCAAAAAACAAAACAGAAAGAACACTCTCTCTGGATCAAAGCCCAAGCACTTAGGACAAAAAATTGAGATGGAACGAGAACTTCATCCAGTTTCATTAGTCCGAGCAAATCTTGTGCAAGTGGCTGTTGATCCCATGAGAACCGCAAACTCCCCCGTCTGTGAGGAGGGCTCAGACCTGCGGGGCTCACAGAGTCTACGCCAGTGTCCTCCCCTGTGATTCTCCTTCTTATGACAAACATCATCTGTAGATAGCTCAACACAACAGAAACACAGAAGAGAGCAAAGAGGGATAAAAAGGAATGGCCTGATTACCCCGAGGATGCCAATCAAATGCGAACCAATAATAAAACCCAGGTATCCGACTGAGAAGAAGGCTGAGGAGTTCACTGCGGAGATCGGAGTTCAGACCCGGTGCTGACACACCACCTCAGCGTCAACTCAACAGGACACAAGCAGAAGGCACAAGCAACCTCATGCGTGCCACACCTGGTTGAAGGCCTGAGCCCCTGCTGGTGTCTGAACTGCCTTTGGGGTCCTTCTTTCCATTTCTTGAAAGATAACGGTGTTTGCAGCTGAATAGCACTATCAGCCCATTTCCTGCCTGTAGAATCCGAGAAGTCCACCAGCCTCCCTTCATTTTGTCCCGTCTCTGTCCCCTTCAGTCCAAGCTGGCAGCATTTCTGCTGACGTGGTTCTTTGAATCCACAAGCCACACACCTAACTTCTTCAGCAAATACTTGTCCAGCCACATCCTTGGCCCTGTTTACAGAGTACTATCTGGACAGGCTGGGAATCTTCTAAATCATCAAGCAGCAAAAAGAAATCAGGCCGCACCTTCAACATTTTCCTAAGAAATCTCCGTAGCTAAATATACAAGTCCGTTGCTTACAATTTCCACTTTCCTAAAACCAGAAGAACACAATTCAGACAAGTCTCCTGCTACTTTGTAACAAGGATTTCCTTTCCTCCAGTTTCCAATAACATATGCCTCATTTCCATCTGAGATCTCACCAGAAGCACCTTTAACAATCGTATTTCTACCAACCATCTCCTAAAGGCAATCTAGGCTTTTTCTATCAAGCGTGTCAAAACTCCATTACCAAATTCCAAAGCCACTTTCACGTTTTTAGATATTTATTACAGCTATTAATATTCAATATTTAATATAGCTATTAATTACAGGTATGATTTTAGGTATTTATTACATTTCCTGGTACTAAAATCTGTATTAGTTTACTAGAGTTGCTATAACAAACTCTCACAGACTAGGTGGCTAAAACAACAGAAATCTGTTGTCTCACAGTTCTGGAGGGTAGAAGTCCAAGATCAAAGTGTCGGCAGGATTGGTTCCTTCCGAGGGCTGTAAGGGAGAATCTGTTCCACGCCTCTCTCCTAGTTTCTGGTGATTTGCTGACAATCTCTGATGTCCCTTGGCTTATAGAAGCAGCACCCAGATCCCCGTATTCATCTTCACAGGGCATTCTCCCCATGTGTGTCTTTGTCCTAATTTCCCCTTTTTATAAAGACACCAGTCATATTGGATTAGGAACCCATCCTACTCCAGGACAACTTCATTTTAACTAATTATATTTGCAATGACCCTATTTCCAAGTAAGGTCACATTTTGAGGTACTAGGGGTTAGAATTTCCACATATGAATTTGGGGGACACAATTCAAACTATAACAAACTGTTTTTTCACATATGTTTTATGATTTTTAAATATATCTCTCTTTCCTTAGAAATGAATAATTTCTTAAGTCCTTAATAAAATCTAAGTACGTAAAAGAAAATTTCTACTTTAATAAGTATAATTATTTTCTAATTAAAGCTTAGTGCTAAATTAATATGCAAAGAAAAACCCAAAGATCTCATAATCTTTGAAATCTGAACCAAAATTTATCTCTGTGATTCCAAGGAAATGCTAGAAATCAATATAGCTAGCTAGAATGGTTATCTTTATAACTACCAAATGGTTATATTTGAGTCCAATGATATTCAGAATAGAAGTGGGTAGGTGTCTGGACAATTCATACATGCAATGCATTTCAGAGGAAATCAGCAAGAGGAGAGAAGAGCAAGGTGGTAGGGAGAGCTTCATTGACTTGCCCGAGATTACTCAGGAGAACTAGGCAGTTCTCATTTTCAACCCACTGTGCTTCTACCGTATAACACTCTTTGTCTTTACTGATTTGAAATGGAATTCACCCAAAGTACTCATCAGCATACAGTGAAGGAAAGTCTATGTCCTTGGTCTTCTCACCTGCTCACATGTGTGATCTTTGAAAAGTAAAAGCATCTCTGAAAAAAAAGACATTGGACTATACAGAGATCTGAACAGGGGTCCCTCTATACTGTGAATGAAACTTACATCCAAATAGACTTTTCCTCATTCACAAAGACTGCCATTCCTAATTTTAATTGAAAGATAGGCTTCTTGAAAGTGTGAATTAAAATAATCTCTTGTCCTTTATCTTCTTTCAAAGGAAACTCATAGTTTTAATTAAATATTTGCATAATATTTTATAGTTTATTTTACATATGCATCTATAGTTATATTTACATTTCAAAGTACTTTACATCCCTATGAAGTTCAGCAGGATTTCTTTCTCTCCATTTGATGAGTGAAAAATTGAGACAGTGAAATGAAATTCAATTTACCAAACTTCATAATGGTCTAATTGGGACTAGTGAGCAATACAGCTAGCTATAGGGGTACTAGTTAATAGTAAATTAGTTGAAGACCAATTTCAGAAAGTCAGCCAGGTTGGTTTTGGGACCATGCAGTCATTATGATTCCACACAGCTCCTTACACGACTTCCTGAGTTCTTAGTTGTCTGTTGGTTTTCACGTCCCTGGGAATAAATAAAATTGCTTGTTGTTAAACAAAGCATATTCCACAAAGCACTCATCACCTAAATTTTCAAAAAGCAACAGCTGCCTTCTTAGGCAACGCTATTGTTACTTCTGTAATTAATGCAAGGTGGCCAGCTGGCCTCCACACGGACCACTTTATTTTACTCTACCTGGAAAGCCGCTTAAATCAAGGAGCAGAGAATTTCCAAGGGATTCTCCATAAACTGTGAAGAATGAAAAGAATTAAGGGTACACACTGCACAACCTGTGCAGACATACAGGCAGCTTGGGGAGCTAGATGGCAATTCTAATGTAGATGTTTGCAAAAATAAGAATAACAATGAGAAAAGAATAATAGGTGACATTTATTGAGGACTTACTCTGTGCCAGGTACCGATCCAAAGGCTTTTCACATAACACGCATTTGATCCTCACAACCATCTTATCACGTGGGTACTATTATTATCAGCCTTCTGGAGGTGAGAACAGTGGGGCAAAGAGTAACTCACCCAAAAGTCATGGAGCCGCTGTGCAGCCAAGTCCACACTCAGACCCAGGCAGTCTTACTCAACCCCATAGGAGAAAAGCAGCGTTTTGTGCAAGTACATTTATAGATATCAAAGGGAAAATAAAAGTTTCGATTGTTGAAGATGCAGACAGAGTGATAGATTACTGTATGGGCATTAAGAGTTACATTTAGGAAAACTCTGGAGAAACATTGAAATGTGTCTAGTGAGTAAAAAAAGATAAAATGATACAGACATCTCATGTTTAAAAAATACGTCTATAGATAAATGGAAATAAAGGCAGCAACACACCATTAAAGAAGAGTAGATTATGATGTAAAATTGTGGTGGTGACAGCACGTCCTTTAACGATAGAACAACAGAGAGGATGCTTTTTGGCCAGGAAAAGAACAGACAGCTATTGCAGATGTTTGATGCTAGGTCTCAGGAAGAGCTGAGGATGCAAATTTGATGCTATTATTACTACTACTACTACTATGCAGGTTAAGCATTTAATTAAAAGGTTTTTCAGGAGATATCCCTATGAAGAACCACGTCCAGACTTGCAAAAATCTGAATGTTTGGAAAGAACATTGTCTAGAAAGCAGTATGGCCTCTAGAACAAGAGATGTGCGTGAAACATATTTATTCCTCAGTGTTAATGCCAGGATTGTGTTCACTAGTGGGTAAAAATAGCTGGGAAGTTGAACGAAGGTACTAATTGCAACTTAGTATGTATTACTTATTTAAGGCATATTATAAATCTTGTTTTCAATATGAATACAGTGAATACTTAATAATAGGAATGCAATTATTTTCTTAAAAAAAAGAAGTTTGAAGGGCTGTCCCGGTGGCGTAGTGGTTAAGTTCACGCGCTCCACTTCGGCAGCCCAGGGTTCGCAGGTTCGGATCCCAGGCGGAGACCTATGCACCACTCATCAAGCCATGCTGTGGCGGCACCCCGTATACAAAATAGAGGCAGACAGGCAGAGATGTTAGCTCAGAAAAAAGAGGAAGATTGGCAACAGATCTGAACTCAGGGCCAATCTTCCTCACCAAAATAAAAAAAAAAAAAAAGACGTTTGAAGAATAGAAAAAAAAAGCCAATGTGCTTTTTGTGGAAACGTGAATGTGGAAATAAGTGGTTTAATTCTCATTTTTCTCTCTTATCCATGTTCAGATTATGTCTCTTTAGCCAAATATTGTAAATAATCATCACCCACCTCCTTGCTTATAAACTCAAACCTATTCCACGCTAGAACTATTGCCTACAATTGAGTCTAGAATAATCTGCTGACTCCTGCAAAGTCCAACTTAAAAACACTTATTATCTAAGGAAAGAGAAAACTATCTTCATCAGAATTGGGAGATGGAGACTGAGGAAAGCTGTCTGGCCTATAGCAGCTATTCCCTACCAAAAACAAAGAAGCAAACAAACAAAAAACCCACAAGTGGCAGAATATCAGCTTGGTTTGAGTAAAATTTTGGAAGAAAGCTGTGAATGGGCAGAGATTTGCATCCAGGTAGACAAAGAGGCCCATGTGGGGGCCCTGAAGACTCAGGTTTAGAGTTCACGGAAATTGTATGGAGAGCTCTGAGCTCACATAGTCCATGAAATTAAAGATTAGAGTTATATTTACCTAAATATTCAGGAGGCAAAGGAGCCCAAGTGACATCTCAGCAACTGTGGGGAACTGGCCTAGGATCTTAAAGCTGAGAAACTGGACCCCAATGCAACGCAATGTAGATGAAATTAGCACCCTGGAGCTGAGCCAAAGGGCACTCTCATCATCACTGCCAAACCTCGGACCTACAGCACAGGGAATAAAGATGACCGTTCCCGCGTGGGCGGTGTTGATGCTTGGGTCAAAGGACAGCGGTGACATAACCCTGAGATCAACATGAACATGTGAGGGAGTGATGTCCAGGTCAAGGCAAGTAGAGAGAGCAATAATTCCCCCCTTATCCACAGTTTCAGTCACCCAAGGTGAACCGCGGTCTGAAATAATAAATGGAAAATTCTCTATGTCACAATGCCCAGTCATTCTCCTCACTTCATGTCATCACATAGGCGTTGTGTCATCTCACATCATCTCAAGAAGAAGGGTGAGGACAATAAGGTATTTTGAGAGAGACCACATTCATATAACTTTTATTATGGCATATTGTTATAATTGTTCTATTTTATTTTTAGTTATTGTTGTTAATCTCTTACTGTGCCTAATTTGTAAATTAAACTTTATCACGGGTATGTATGTACAGGAAAAAACATAGTATATGTAGGGTTCAGTACTGCCCGTGGTTTCAGGCATCCACCGGGAATCTCGGCCTGCAGATAGGAGGGGAACACTGTAAGCACAGAGCATCCACTGATATCCTGGCCAGGGCAATGGAGAACAAGAAATGAACTTATCAACTAGCCAACAAGAGGAAACTCTGTAAATTGGTGATTAATGTAGCTTCTAGTGACATTCAATCCTGCAAGAGGAAAGGAGAACCTTGACCACCCAGCTGGAGATAATTGAGAAGGGCCTTTCTCTTGCTTCACCTGCTCGGACAGACTTCTCCAGAGCCTGGTCTCCTGCTAAGGGGTAACTATCAGGCAAGCCTGAACTCCACTGTTCATGGATACACGGATGCTAGCCTAGATGAGACATCTGTGGGAGGTAGTGCCAGACTGAAGAGGAGCATTTTGAGCTGCAGTTAGAACGTGCCACTGAAATGTTCCAAGGGAGGCAGGCCTCAGATGTGAGAAGCAATGGTGATTAATAGAAAAATTACATGGTCCAGAATTAGAAATTATACAAAGTCAAAAGTCATAAATCTCTGTCTCCAGGACAGAATATCTGACGGCACTCAAACAGGCATGCAGGAACGTGGATGGTGGTGTGATTCACACAGCAGGGTTCTGAACTTGCATCAACAGGAAAAAGACAAGACCTCAAGGTGTAATGCCTCCCCAGATTTCTGCAGTAGGCTAGACACCAATCCCTCATGATTGCAATTTGGAAGATCAGCTCCAACTGGAGCAAGGTGGTGGGGAAATGATTGACAGTAAGACACAGTGAGAGAAACCTGGGCTGCACAAAAAAGCCTGAGACTTTCTGCCCCCAATTGTTGTGAGTTTAGGAAAATAGAAGACTGCTACCTTCAGGAAACCTGCTACCTTTAGGAAGCAAAATTCACAGAGATCTGGAAGCTTAAAGTCAGATTCGCAGAGCCAAATCTTATTCAGGAGGCTGAACTACCAACCAGGCTGGGTCTGCAGTGAGGTCACTGTTAGGTTCCTCAATTCTGGTCGGAGGGATCTTCAGAACAACCCAGAGGCTTTGGAGAGATACTACACCCATTCCCTTCCAGTTGCATGTGTGATCTCCCACACAACCACCCCGTGGCACCCATCAGAGCCCAAGCACTTGTAAAACAGACTCAAGAAAATAAAAAATGGTGCCTAGGACTTTGTGAAGTGGAACTGCACTTCATTTGTTTCACCATCAGCACTTGATGGACACCTTGGTCAAATTGCACTAAAAAGAAGAATTCTATGTGGGGCCTCCAGAAACTGAGGCCAGAGAATGAAGAAGAGCCGGTTAGACCCTCACAACCGTAGCTCCCAAAGGAAAAGGACATGCGGGTAAAACCCTGGCTCTGATGGCGGAAGTAGTTGTAGAAGATCCAGCCTGGGAATTCCAGCTGCCACCTTCAAACCCTCAAGCAGTTCTGTCTGCACCCACAACAGCCACACACCCTCAGGCTGCCTGACAGCTTCCGCTGACCACGAGCATCCCATTCTGGCTAAGAAGCCCCATGTAGAAGGAACAAGATACGTCCCATAACCAGGCCGTGCCGTGAGACAGATCCCCAAGCAGAGTCTCAGAGGAGAGCCCTGTCTGTCACCTAAGGTGGATGCGGTGTTGGGTGGGCGTGACTGGCAGCCACAATTTGACACTGTTCATAGCATTTTCCTCATCCAACCCCTGGAAAGATAATCTGCATTGGAGCCGTTGCCTGAGATTGAAATACTTTTCTAGAAGATGTAATAAGATGGAAAAAAGTTATTTACTAGAATTTCAGGAAATCATATGAAAGGCAAAATAACCTAGTTATTGGTCCCTGAAAAAAAATTCAGAAATGGGGAAAGGGATACTGTGGTGGGAGAATAGTGAAGGAATGGATTCCAATTACCAAGTGGCTGCTCGGGGTAGGTAAGGTCACCTACTGAGACCCAAATTAAGGAAGTCAGTGGACCATGAGCAGTCAGGCAGGGAGCACACAGGAGGCTGGCCATATTCAGTGGTGACTCCCCACCATGACACCCCAACATCCTTCATAAAGTCACTCAGCACACAATACTTGGCTGGAGTAGATTTTCTCTTTTTATAGAAATCACCTAAACAGCACATCTCTGAGCCCAGGTTATCATGGAGGTGTTATTAAGGTGACAGAAACAGCAATGGGAGTAGAGATGGGGACCTCTGCTGAGAAACAAAATCACTGAGTGTGGGAGGGTACAGCCCTTTCACAAGCCCATGAACTCGGGGCATTGAGCCAGGCTTATCCAAATCTGCAGGAGGCCAAGGAGACTCCTGAGTTTATGAGGTTCAATTCAAAAAATGAAAATAAGTTCTCCCAGTAGCTAACCCACTACTTAGCTCAGAATAAGAATCCACTTAATGTTTATTAAGCGAGGGCTAACTTTTGGTTTTAAACTTTAGGCACCTACTCTGTGAATGGGATTGTGCCCGCGACTATATCCCTGTTTCGAAGCATCTTGCATTCCCTTTGAAAAGACATGGCCTGTACTTGGTGACACCTGACCATACAATGGTTAACACAGTATGTAGTAGTGCCCTATGGAGAACAGTGGAAACAGTGCTGGGTTGGAAGAAAGGGTGCTGCACCCATAGGTGCTGCCCAGGTTAGAGGTCCATCAAGACAGTGGATGTACAGGATTTTGATAGGTGTGCTGATGTGTGTGTTGATGAACAAGGAAGAGGTTTTTTATTCCATACTATAAACTTTTTGTTAAATATATTTTAACATAGTCTGTTAAATATATTTCAATATAATACTGTCCTTTGTAGTCCCATATATTTACTTTTTATTGCGGTATAATTTACATTCAATAAAATGTATGTATGAGTTCAGTGAGTTTTGACAATTGTATATATTCATGTAACCATCACCCCAATCATGATACAGAACATTTCCAAAACCTCAGGAAGTTCGCTCCTACCAAGCCCCAATCCCAAACCAAATGACCACAGCTCTGACTTCCATCACCGCAGATTAGTTTTGTCTGTTCTTGAACTGCACATGCATTGTTTCTCATGGGGCTTCTTTTGCTCAACACAATGTCTCTGAGATTTGATCCACAAGGCATTCATGGAGAATCTTAGTCAGTGTCTTGGAAGGAAGACTCCATTTGGGAAATGTTAGGAGAGTTTAATAAAGTAGCTACAGGGGCCGGCCCGGTGGCACAAGTGGTTAAGCGTGCACGCTCCGCTGTGGCAGCCCGGGGTTCGCCAGTTCGGGTCCCGGGCGCACACCGATGCACTGCTTGTAGAGCCATGCTGTGGCAGTGTCCCATATAAAGTAGAGGAAGATGGGCACGGATGTTAGCTCAGGGCCCATCTTCCTCAGAAAAAAGAGGAGGATTGGCATCAGATGTTAGCTCAGGGCTGATCTTCCTTACAAAAAAATAAAAAAATATAGTAGCTGCAAAGCTGTGGGCAGGGACTAGGGAATACACCAACACCCTGGGGTGAGTGACAACCAGGAGCCAGCACCTGAAGGAGAGGGGCAAGGAGTGGTCACCTGACCCAGAAGAGAGAAGACGGCCACATCAGGTGGGGTGACCTTCAGTCAGGGACGCAGCTAGTCTGGGCAAGCACCCAGGAAAGAAGTCAGGAATAAATACCGCATCTCTCCCTCTCCTCCTGATGTGCCCCATTGACTCAGCACAACTGTAAGTTAGAGGGTGGGAGAGCCTACAGATTTCCTCCTAGGAGGCCAGTCCAATGGGATGGAGACATACTGGAGGGATCTGGGTGGGAAAACAGAAGGTATTTAGCACACCGAAGTACTCTGAGGAAAAATCCAGAGGTGGATAAAGGCCTCGAGACATGATAGAGCATAGCATGTAGGAGGAGCAGGAAGAATATGGTCTGACTGCAAGGGGAACACAGTTAAGGAAGTTCTGGTAAATTAGCTTCTTTACCCTTCCTTCCTCCCTTCTCTTCCCTTCCTTCCTTCCTTCCTTTGTTTCTTTCTTCTTCTCTCCCTCCCTCTGTTCTTCTCGCCCTCCTTTCCTTTCTTCCTTTCTTTGAAAATGACTGCACCTACTATGGATGATGCTTGTGTGTTTACTACAATAAGCCAGACACTCTTTAGGAGCTTTATATACTTATGTCATTAATATTCCCCAAAACCTATTTTAGAAGAATAATTATCCCCATCCCACAAATAAAAAATAGAAAGGTTCAAAAAGTTTACCTGTGAGGCTACAAGGTAAATAAGTCTCAGTCCAACAGTATTAACAACCCTTAGACACAAACAGCCATAATACCCAGTGGCCTGCAGGAAATGACAGCCAAGGATCGCACACTAGAGCGACGAGGGCGGGCCGTGGGATGACGGAGTGTTCCGGCTGAACTTGAAGGAGGGGAGACTTCCCCGTACAGGTGGCAGAGGGCATTCTAGGCGTGTGAGCAGCAGCAAAGGCAGGAGAGAGGTGAGCCGCGAGTTTGGAGAATAGGGACCATCTACTTCAAGGTGATCAAGTTATGTAAGATAATAAGTTCTCGAGATCTGCTGTACAACATAGTGCCTAGAGTTAACAATGCTATACCGTACACTTAAAAACTTGTGGAGAAAGTAATCTCTTAAATGCTCTTACAATTTAAACAAAAGGGGGGGGTAATAAGAGACTAAGACAAAAGTAGTGAATAGTGAAATTCTGAGTTTCAGTCCATAGACAACAAAAAAAACAGTGAAAATTTTGATCAGGGGATTTACAGAATCAATACAGATTTTCAGGAAAATTTGTCTTGTGTCAGTGAGCAAAACGGATGACTCACAACACGACAGTTGGGAAGTTATTGTGATAATCTAGGAGAGAGGTTCTGACTGGAGCGGTGGCCACAGCAATGAAAAGAGACAGTCCTGAGATGGATTGCGAGGAAAAAATCAATAGTACTTGGCAACTGGGTGGACAGGGTCCTAGAAGAACAATGAGCAGTGAAAAAATAAGTGGAGAATTTCAGCTGGGTGTGGGGTGAGCGCTGGCAGACGGAAGAGTTTAGCATAGGGGAGAAGTCTAGAGAGCTAGCACCAAAGGAAAGAGAGACACCAATCTGGTTTGGACAAACGGCACTGAGTCACCTGCAAGGTGTCCAGGGAGAGCTCTTCAGCAAACCATGTGGAGGGAGCGGGAGGGGGACAGACGGAGAACGCATCCTCAGAGAGGCGACTGGTCAAGCACTGGGAGTGTGGGAGATTGCTAGGGGAGAGGAATACTGGCAAGAGAAGAGGGCCGAGGGTGAGATCTCAGGATCCCCTGTGCTCAGCTCTTCAGCCACCACAGTGCAAAGATCCAAGGATTTAGCAGTGGTCAAATTACTGGCTGGCTGGTGTTTTTCAGCCAGAGGACATTTCAGAAGTACAATAATATTCCTTAAACCACAGACGGCATGGGCACTTTCCTTAAGTTGGAAGTTGCCATCAGCACTTTATTTCTAGAACATTCTTTTTTTTGTTTAAATCAAATCATCAAGAATTGTGCTTCTGGGAAATGCTATACCAAACAGTTATTAAATATGCAGCCGTGCCGTTTGTTTTTGCATTTTTCTTAAGGGTAACAATTAACCTTTAAAAAGTCTGACCTTTCCAAAAAGGTAGACCTGTTGGTGGGAGCTCTCTGAGGTGTTGGGTAAACGTTCAGAGAAGTATTTGCTTCACAGGAAACATGGACTTTAAGCTGCAATGGTTTTATTACGCGGTAACTCTTTGAAATGGTCACTTAGTTGATATTTTTAATTTGTAAAATGAAGCCAAGTGGAATCACGGGAGTCAGCCTCTGGCATAGCGAGAATACCGCCTCCCAGAGGAAGGACGCTAAGCCATCAACCAGGCATTCGCTCCTTACCAACTGGCGAGGGGCACGTGTGCCGTGGCAGACGCTGATGTGAGCTTATCCTGAAGCTCACTCGCAATCTCTACCTCAAAGTCCAGCTGTGTCCCAAGCCAGATCAGTGGGAAACCAGCCCAGCAGCCTGTTAGGGACCCTTCTTTTCCTGCCACCAGCCTCTCCCCTGTTCTATTCATGCCTCACATCACTGAAGGGATCTTTCCACTTGGAAATCTCACCACGTCATTGCCTGATTAAAACCCCCAATGTTCCCATGTTTATCCAGGAGGCAATGAAGGCCCTGTGATCTGGCCACTACTCACTTTTCTAGCTGCATCCGCCTCTCTCAAACCCTGCCCCTCCCTCATGCACACAAACACACACTGTTCTTAGGCCAAACCAAGGTCCCATGGCTCTGTAGACACTGCCACACATGGGCAATTTGCATGCCCCACTCCTCAAGACCCTCCAATTGCTCATGGCTAATGCTGGCTTTTCCTTTGAACTCATCTCAGATGTTGCCTCCTCTGGAGAGCCTGTCCTGACCCACTCCCATGGATTTAGGTGACTTTATCCACCCATAGCGTTGTACCGATGCCTGTTTCATAACAGGGACTCTGCTCTGTCCCGTCCCTCATGTAAACTGGTCCCAGCTCTCGCAGAACCACACACAGAGGAGACCTTTAAGGAACGTTTATGCAATCAATACTAGAATACTGAATGATGAAACATTCTCCTCCAACAATTACACCCAAAAAGGACACAGACACACTTTTCCTGGACATTTCTGGAAAATGAAAATACTTACAGTATCTGTAATATTCCAACAAAAATGGTACACGCAAAGGGTTTAACTGAAGCAAGCCAGAGGGAAGGACGATTTACAGAGATTTGGCCAGTATGAAGGGAACCAACAAAGGATGCAGAAGCACCCAGGCCTACAGGGGCAAAAGGAGAGAAGAGAGTCCTTGAGCCCAAGGGAACACTTGGCAGGTGCTGTCTCTCCACTGATGGTTCTCGGACTGTGGCACCCAGACCAACAGCATGGCAGCACCTGGAAACTAGTTAGACGGGCAATTCCTCAGTGCTCATTGCAGATCTACAGAATCAGAATGTCTAGGGTGGGGTCTGCGATCTGTGTTTGAACAGCCCTCCAGATGATTCTGATACACATCGAAGCTTGACAAGCACTGTCTCGGACTCTAGAACAGCAGTTGGCAAACTGTGGCCAGTGAGCCAAACCTGCCCTGGTTCCTGTTTTGTTATAGCTCACGAGCTAAGAATGATTTTACACTTTCAAATGGTTACATTTTAAATGGTTATATAAGAACCTAAGTAGTATCCTTAATTTTGTCTCTTGGGTCACAAAGCTAAAAATATTTACCATCTGGCCCTTTACAGAAAGAGTTTGCCACCCGCTGCTCTAGAGGAACACAATTAGGAGCAGGACTAAGAGCCAGCCTGCCCTCCATCCCCTGGCCAGTGCCTCCATGGGCCAAACACATGGAAGGCCAGAGAGTGAGGGGAGAGTCCACAAGCTGAGCCCCTGGGACACAGAGCAGGGCAGACAGAGATGGAGACTCTACGTGGGGGAGGCGTGGGAGGGGTGGCAATCAGAGAACAGCCAGCACACAGCACACCTCCTATTTTTAGACTTCGCAAAGACTCCATCTTCTCTTACAACAATATGAATCCTCTGAGAGAGGCAAGAAAGCCATGGGGGCCTGTTAGGGGTCCCTCTTTTCCTGCCACCAGCCTCGCCCCTGTTCTATTCATGCAACTCACTATTGAAGGGATCTTTCTACTTGGAAATCTCACCACATCATTCTCTGATTAAAACCCCCAATGTCCCATGTTTATCTAGGACGTGATGAAGTCCTATTGTCACAATGAAGGGGCAAGAGAAGCAGAGAGGAGAGAAAGGGCCATGTATCAAAGTGGTTAAGACTATAGGCTTTGAAGCACAAGAGGCCAGAGTTTTATTCCATCTCCTCCACTTACAAGATGAGCAACCTTAGACAAGTTACTTAACCTTTCTGTGCCGCAAATGACTCATCTGTGAAACAGAGGAAAAGAAAAGTATCTACCTGACAGGGGTGTGTTGCACATGGAGCGAAACATGGCATATGAAGTATTTACCATGGGGGCCGTGTGACCATAGTATGCATGAAAAGATGTCACTTGGCTGGCCTTGACCAAGCTCATCTCTACACAAGGCCACGTGCTGGGTGGTAGCAAGAGAAAGATGGGTAAGACAGAGACCCCACCCTCAGGGAACTCAGAGTCCAGTGGGGAAGAGAGAAGAACAGACGACAAGGACTTCGAAGGGAGAAAATGACCAACTTCCCTGGAGCGGATGGGGCTTCTCAGAAGAAGGCTGTTCAAACTCATCCTCGAGGACAGCTAGTGAGGAAGGACATTCCAGGGAGATGCAACAGTGTGCAAAGGCAACTTGGCAAGGTGTTTTTGAGAAATTGCAAGCAGCTGTGCAAGACTACAGCTCGGGTTCCCATCTTAGGGGGCTGGGAGATGAGGCCAAGGAGATAAGCAGGCACAGATTACAGGGGGCTAAGGAGTTTACATGTAACAAATTGGGAGCCATTCTAGAGGGAGTAATAAAATCACGGAGCAACACTCGATACGCAGCGTGAGGAAAGTAACGAGTCAGTGTCGGCAGCAGCATCAATTATACACCCAGATTACAGCACACTGGTGCCCCGGACACTGTGGGGAAGACGTGTGGTGAGACATCCTGGGGACACAGATGAGCACATACCTTGGTTAACTGATGAGCACCTGGCACCTGGAGAGAGGGGTGGAGGCACAGGTCTGTGGTCAGAAGTGGGGCTCTGTAGGCAGCAGAGGGAGCTGCCAACAGTCAGCAGATCTCTCCCAAGATGTATGTTGGACAAAACTCCCATCCTCTCACCAGCCCAGCTACGCAGGAAAACAGATGAAGAGAATTCATTACCTCAGAAGGCCAGCGAAGATAATCATCTCTTATCAGATAATGAGAGTGCTCTTCAGGAGCTGGGCATAAAAGCGAATCTATTACAAACACTGATCCCAGACGTGAGGGGAAATACAGCATCATCACAAACTCCCTGTGGTTTTACAAAAAAAAAAAAAATGATACTCCATAAATTCCAGACACAATTAGAAATGCAAAGGTAACAAAGTCATACAGGGAGAAGGAAGGGAAAAAAATATTGGTTCTAGAAAGATGGTTAGCATGAGGAAATACTTATATTGATTTCTCCTTCAACAACAGCAACAATAACCAGGCTGGACCGGTGACTCAATTAACACACCGAATTTCAACCTGAGTGCCAAAAGCAAAGTTAGCTGTACTGAACGTGTTAAAATTCTGCTCAAATCAATTTAAAATAATTTCACATCTTGTTTTGTGATGAATTTATTAACAGACTCAATGAAAGAATTATTCAATCCCTACAACCCAGCTCTGGGTGAGTGGGCTACACTCACTAGTGCACCCCAGGTGCACTAATGGGAAAACTGGAGCATGGAGGGGGTCCCGGCAAGGGAGGCAGAGATGAGAAAACGTGCACCCAGATGCTCACGCCCACTACATGTTCCATGATGTGCCTGGGTAACTGCAGAGCCAGGACATGAGTGGTTTCATCGATGGCAGAGTAGTGTCTGCTCGGGCACCATTGTGGATCAGCACAGTCTGTGATGAGCAAGAATGCACCCAGAAAACAAGAATTACATTTCACACTCTGTGACAGCCAGTGTGTCACCACATTCACACTCTAAAGAAATAATGAAAGAAAGGGGGTGGATACAAGGATAGGAAAGGAAGAGCAAGCGTTGGGGATCTTCTTTCCCCAACCCCAACCCAACTCAAAACAACTGCAAAGTCATATAAATTCTACCTCTTAAGTAGCTACTTTGTCATCTCTGCCACCTGCCTCTCCTGCCACTTTCCTAGTTCAGTCCTCCATGCCGTCTCCCCTGGATCATCTGGAAAGCCTCCTTACCCATCAGCCTGGGACAAGTCCTGTGCCACCCTCAAGCATCCTCCTTGGAGGAATGTCACCGGAATGGCATGTCTAAAGCAAAATTATCGTCAGAGCTCTGGCTTAACATTCTCCAATGGTCCCCACAGCCAACTGTGTCATCCCAAATGGCAAACACATCCTCTAGCTTCTTCTGCTACCATCCTAATCCGCCCCCAGCCTGCCTGCTGGGTCCTCTTGTAATCCTGGTGGACTTTAGTTCCCAGAGCACATACGTGGAGGCTTCACACCTCTCCATGCCTGGGCTCATGTTGTTCACTCAGACTGCGGTGCCCTCCTCCTGCTCATGCACCTGGCAAAGTCCTGTCCGTCTGCATTACAAAGGGAAGCCTAGCTGCTGTAACAAACAACCCTAACCCTCAGGACCTCAACACCATGAAGGTTTGTGTGCTCCCTTCACCATTCAGTGCAGATTGGCTGGGGGACCATTCAGGGACTAGGCTCCTCCTAACCAGAGGCTTGACTCCCAGGGCCCCAGAGCACTCTACTGCATCTTCTGCAGCTGGCTGGCAGGTAAGGAAGAGACACCTGGAGGATTGGAGGGAGGGTTCATGGACCAAGCCTGAGGGGAGGAAGGAGGCTGGTGCACATCATTTCTGCCCACATTCCATTAGCTGGGAATGGAGTGTATCTGTGGGCCTCGTGGGAAAAGGTACCTGTTGAGAACAACTAACCTGTGTCTGTGGCAACATCTTCTCAGGGCCAGGCACCACGCCATCTCCTCCTGAAGCCTTTACTGCCCGCCCCCTTCCAGCTGCACTCAGGGATCTTTCTCCTCTGGTACAGCCGCCAGACATGAGGAGCACTCAAGAACGGACTAAGTCCTCACCTATGTTCCCCCACACCCCTACCACCAAAATGAGCCGTAGTGTGTGTTTGGAAAATGCTTATTAGTTTTTAAAATACTGGAACACAGTGGGAGGAAACAGGATAGGGTTATGCATTGAGGATGGAGGAAGGAGAGAAAGAAGTGGACTTTTGCAAGTAGCCCCTCCAGCACGGGCAGGTGCTCGATAAATAGGTGTCCAAATGAGCGAATGGATAGAAGGAATGAATGAGAAAAGTGAAGGAAAAAGAGAGGATTTGCATCATTTAAGGAACAATAACATTTTATCCAGTTCATTGGTGAGCCAGGCCCTCTGCTCAGAGCCTTTTATCTATTGTTTCTTTTTTTTTTTTTTTAAGATTTTATTTATTTATTTATTTTCCCCCCAAAGCCCCAGTGGTTAGTTGTATGTCATAGTTGCACATCCTTCTAGTTGCTGTATGTGGGACGTGGCCTCGGCATGGCCGGAGAAGCAGTGTGTTGGTGCATGCCCAGGATCCGAACCGAGGCCGCCAGCACCAGAGTGCAAGCACTTAACCACTAAGCCACAGTGCCGGCCCCTATCTATTGTTTCTTTTAATGCTCAACCATAATCCCATGAGGGAGGTGCTGTTAATACTGCTGAGAGAGAGCTGAAATTCAGAGACGATGCTCCAGATCACTCCCCCAGACAGGGATGCAGTTAGGATTGAACACAAGCCTCCCACACCTGAGGGTATACAGGATGACAGAGAACACAAGTTAGAAGAATATTTCTCTAAAACAGGATGCATGTCAGGGCAGGCAGCCAGGGGTAAAGCAGAATGCCCCAAAGCCTGGCAGCGGAACAGATGGGTTTCACTGAGCTCTCTGTGATTCCGGGAGAAGGCCTCTCCTCCAGGTGCCTGTGACCCCGGCCCCGTTCTCTCACGGAACCAAGCAGGATGGTGGTTAACAGATCTATGGTAGCACATGTCTGCTTCCCATAAAGAGCAAACCTCCTCACCCATGCTTCCAAATCCTGCAGGCTGGGATCCATCCATGAGCAATGACCCAGGCATCCTAGGAAAGCGCAGGAGAAATGTTGGTATTCAGAGCTGTGTGTTTCATGTTTAAATTAGAAACACTTACATATTAATTCATATTCTCACCATTTTTGTTATTACTTTTGAGCACTCAAATTATTTGTGCCCTGCTTTTATGAGGGCCCTAATCTTAAGCTCTGAGGGCCTAAAATTGTCATTTAGCCTAAATTAATAACAGTTTTATTGGCTCATTATTTTTGACATCTGGTTGGAAGTGCAAAGCAATAACTATTAGGTAATAATCGCAGTAGGCTCTGATTAGACAGTAATAACATTAGCAGTAAACTTTAAACGTGGTCGCCATGAAGCTTGATCCAAAGAAGAGGACCCTGGGCTGCTCCACATGGAGAGAAGCTGGGCAGAGGTGGAAACCCCTCCCAATGCCCACGCTGGACCACCCCACACCTGTAACTGATGTCGGCAAAAACAGGATCTGATTCCGTAACAGGAAAGAAAAATGGTGGTAGACAAAAATTGCATTGCTTGAATGGAAATACAGCAAAAGAAATACTCTGTATCTATCTCCCATATTTCCAAATAATTCACAGAAATTTCTAATATTTTTCTCTCAACATTTCCCCTCCTTCTTCAACAAATGCACATAAAGCCTGCTCCCGCGTGGTAATTACTGTTATTTATTGAGCGCTGACTGTGGGCTAGGCCCTCTTCTGAGCACTCCACACACATTATTGTGTGCAGTCCTCACAAAAAGCTTACAGGGCTGACGCTCTCATTATCCCATTTACTCCCTCTGTGCTCTGAGGCATAGAGGGAAAGAAATGGGTCCCAGGTGACACTCAGTAGGGCGCCTCCCGGCAGGGAAGCCTCGGCTCGGATCCCCGCAGTCCTGCCCACACTCCTTAACCTCACTGCCATGTTGGCTCTCAGTTTTCAACAGGTGTTTACTGAGCACCCACGACTTGCCAGGCACTCTTCCATGAGCCCTGGGGGAGGGAGAGAGCAAGACAAAGAAAGGCAGGCAGACGCCAACCCACTGCCTGGATGATTACAACAGCTTCCTAACTTCCTGCTTCTGGCTCTTCCCTACAAAGCAGCCAGGGATCCCGTTAAAATGTAACTCAAGTCGTGTCACTCCTGAGCTGGGCACCCTCCTCTAACTTCCAACCTCATTCAAAATGAAAGGAAAATGGGCAGAATGACTCATGTCCTCCTGAAGCTCTCCCTCGCCTGCACCACCCTGTCACTTCTTTTACCACTGCCCCATCAGTCCAACCCCACCCCATAGGCAGACCTGCACCTCCTACCTCAGGGCCTTTGCACTTACCATTCCCTCCACCTGGAACACTCTGCCTAGAGTGCTCCTCCCATTATCTCTGTTTCCTGTCCCTTATCTCCTTCAGATCTTGCTCAAGTGTCACCTTACAGTGAGGTTGTCTCTGAACATCCTTTTAAAATTATAAACTCCTTCCCTAATGTACTTCCATCCCCTTTCTTGTTTATTTTTTCTCCACAGCACTTTCCACCATCTAGCAAATGATACTAGTTAGCTGGCTGCTTGGTAAGTTTTTGGTTAGTCAAATTGTCTATCTTCTTCCCACTAAAATATGTTTCACGAAAACAGCAGAATGTGTCTATTTTGTCCATAGCTGTATTCCCAGTGCCTGGAATGTTGTCTTGAACATAGTAGGCTCACAGTTCATATCTGTTGAATGAATAATCATACCCTCAAGGATCTTACCTGTTTAGAAAAGCAAGCGGTACTCTCCCTAGCCTCTGCCCACAAAACAATCGACCCTACAGATACCACACATAAGCCAACCCTACCGGGCACGTCCCAAGCAGTCTAGGGGTGGTGCCTGGAAAGGGGGCAAACTGGAAGTTGTGTGAGTTAACAGCAGTGTAAGGTCTTTCAAGGGGCAGGATGGAGAAAGTCTCCTGGGAGGAATACAGAGCTGAGCATAGAAGCAATAGCTTATATCTAGTTTAAACCCCAGCATTGCTACTTACTACCTCCGTGCTTGTTCCTTCACGCCCTTGAACAGGTACTTCAGCCTCTCTGAGGCTCAGTTTCCTCGTCTGCAAAACGACAATAATGTCCACCAGGTAACGTTGTTGTGGAGGTGAAATGGAATAATGTCCACAAACAGCCTAACCCCACCCTCACACAGAGTGCTCAACAGTGTGATTTCTACTTTTCCTGCCTCTTAAAATGTTGAGAGGATTTGGAAAAGGTGAGAAGGGGTGGGCAGGCTCTTCACAATGATCTCCACATGCACAGAAATATCCTCAAATGACAGCCAAAACTTCAGGCAGACCCAGCTGGCCCTGAAAGACAACAGAAATCCAAATATGGGAATTGAATTTGTTTCCTGAAAGCAAAAATCTCCTCAAGAGTTTGGCTGATCTCCTCCATCTGCAGTGAGAACCCAACAAGTCTAGATACACGGAATGGCAGCAGGAGGTGTTAAGCCATAATCTCAAGTGTCATCTGTAGTGTCATTTTGGCCTCATGTGATACCAATGTTTTTCCCAAGAGTTTCATAGCTGAGTGCATTATGTCACCAGCCACACCAAAAGTTCCTCTGGGGTGGAGAGGGGGCCCTGCCCCTCTTTTGTATAACTCTAACAACTTCCATGCGTACAACTTTTACACAGACATCAGCTCACTGATCCTTAAAACAACCCTATGAGGTGGGCTTGAGGAACAGGGGTCAGGGTTAAGCTCGCACTTTACAAATAAAGAAACTGAGACTTAGAATAATTCGCTACCTCATCCATTCCCGTAGGTCTAGCGGGTGGCTGATTCAGGATGAGTACCCAATTGCTCTAACTTAGAGCTAATGCCTGTTTCATTGCATAACGTAACATCTGTGTATCTCAGCCCTCAGGTGTCCTAGATGTGAATCAAACCGAACTGCTGCACAGAAAAATTGCCTGAGAGCTCTGTTGCCGTTCATCACTAGATGCTGGGAACAGTCCTAGTTATGCCACGTACGCTATTTGCTCTAAACCTCAACACAACCCTGTGGGGTTACTGCCCCCACCCCTCCAATCCCCTTTAAAGATAGGAAAATTGAGACCAAGAGAGGTTAAGTAATTATGTCAGGGTCACGCAGCTAGAAAGTGATGGAAGTGGGACACAAAGTGACCCCAAAACCAGACTGTTTCCACTGTGCAGGGACACCTCTTATTGCTCTGCAGTGAAGGACTGGCTGGGGAAATGAGGGACCCCTCTGCAGTCTCTGAAGGAGGAAAGGTTGCTCAATGCCACGACCACCAGATCTCTTTCCCTGACCCAAGGAGGTCATGTCAATAAATTTAACTGGATTCAAATGCTGGTTCCACAAGGTAAAAGATCTTGGTCAACTTACCCAAACTTTCTAGACTTTGGTTTCCCAATCTGTTAAATGGAGCTACTGGTACATACCACATAGGATTATTGAGAGAATTCAGTGAAATAGTGCAAACCATTAAGCAGTGGGGTATGGAAGGCCCTCAATCCCTTTTCTCTCCTCCAACATAAAAGAAAGGATAACACCGGACATTGTGCAAAGAAAGTGGGATGAGAGGAGGTTATATTGAGCGGGGGTCGCCTGAGAAGTGGGCTGGGAACTCGGAGAGAAAACCCGAGGAGGACGGCAGGACCAGGGAGGCAGTGGGCAGAGGAGGCCCGGAAGCCTGACTTGTCTCCCTCATCCCCCAGCAGCAGGGCCCTAGATCCTGAACTTTCCAAATAACCCTATTGGCGGCTTTTGTTACTGTCTGTCCGTACTCAGGCAAGAGACGCACACAGGGCCCAGCCTGTCCTGACCTGTCTCCCCCCAACAGAAACCCAGTCAGGCCTCCCCGCCCCGTCATAGTCTGGAAGCTGTGGCCTTGGACCTGCTGTCTCCACCAGAGCTGGTTGAGATCCGCTACTGCAAACCGACCTGTCTCCTCATGGCTCTGCCTCCAGCCTCTTACCAAGGCTGGGTTACTCCTCTTCCTCATCAGAACTGCATCTCTCTTCCTGTTTGAGGCAGCTTTGTTCAAAACTGGGGAGTGGGGGGTAAACTGAGGCAGGTGGCATGGTGAGGTGGCCATTGCTATCTTCTGCAAGGCAGCAGCATCACCCATGGCTCTGAAGGACAGGAGCCTGCAGGGGCTCGAGGTGTCCCGCTGGCTTCCAAGGCTGCTTTGCTCTCTCATCACCGTATCCCACCCCCCACCCCCACCCTCAGTTAGTAGACAGCTGCCTGCCCGTCCATGTGTGGGAGGGCACATCCCTCTCCCGAAACCTGGCAACAGCCCAACTCATTAGTCCCCGGGCTAACATACATGGCTGATAGACACAGCTAATTATGAGCGTTTCTGGTCCTGTTTCCCTCCCTCAAAGCTGCCACACTTAGCATGGCTTATTAAGTCCCAGCTATGTTGGCAGTCCCCAGGTCCCTTTAGGGCCAAAGTGGAGCCTCCAACGGGCCATTAGGTGCAGACATGAGATGAACATCAGCGGCCCTGCCAGGATCGTGGATCCACTCTTCAGCAGGACTCGGATGCCTTTTGAATTGTAGTTGTGAAAGTGCCAGCTCTTTGCAAAACCTTGACAAATGAAGACAGATGGACTGAAAACAAACCCTCTAGGAGGGTTTACAGTCTATAGCTGGTCCCACCAAGTGGTGTTGCTCTCTCCCCTCCTCCACACCACCCTGGCACCCAACCCTTCTCCAGCACCGCAGTGCAGGGAGCCTGGGCCACAGGACAGAAGAGGATTGGAAGCGGAAAGAGAACAAGGCCATCACAATCAGAAAGCCCCGGGCTGGAGTTCTGACTTCATTTATAACAAACACTTCATCCATTTCTCTCTGAGTCTTAGTGTCCCAGCTGTAAAATGGGGGATGATATTGTCCCAAACTGTGGTTGTGAGGATTAAAGCCCAGAATTCAGGGGAAAAGGCCAAGCGCAGAGCCTAGCACAAAATAACCGCATAATAGGTTACCTTTCTCCAATAGTTACAAAAAGGGCTATTGAGACAAATGTCGAAGGAGAGGAGGCAGTAGAGGTCCACTCAGCTGTAGACTAATGGACGCCATGAATCCTGTTAGCAAAGGCCCCAGGCTCTGAGGCAGTGGTGGGCAGTTGGCTTCCTGGAAGTGACATCTTAGCTCTAAGCAGTCTGTTAATTCATGTTGATGGGAATCCTGGGAAGCCCACTACTCCTCCCATTAATACATATGTCCCTGCCTAAACTATCAAGATGCTAAAATTCCTCCATAGGAGTTTCATTGTAGAGTCACAGCAGTGCTCCCTGTGGGAGGAGATCAAAGAACTATGACTCTAAGGCACTGATGCGGTAGCTTCACCCCCATTTCCCAACCTATCATGACTCCCCATTGCCTATGGGATAGAGTGAAATTCCTTGATAGAGCTTGATGCTCTTTAAAACCTGGCCCCAATATATGTTTCCAGACTCAGCTCTCCCAACCTTTCATGACGCTGTTACAGCCATTACAACATCACTTGTCTGGCAGTCGTTCCCCAAACCCGCCAGGCCCCTCGGCAGCTCCTGGCTAACACCCTTGCAGTTCCTCTTCCTGAAACGCCCTTCTTCTACTTGTTGAACATGAACTCAAGTATAGGTCCCAGGGCAAACTCTCAGAACCCCTGCAGCAGGGCACGCCTCTGGCCGGGGCCAAGGAAAGGAGAGAATGGAGAAGGAGACGGTCATTTCCTGAACACCATGTTCCAGGCACTCTGCTGGATGAATCACAGAGACACGCTTATCTCATTTTAATCTTCAGAACAATGCTCTGAACTATGTATTATCTCAATTATGTAGGAGAGAACTGAGATGTAAGAAGTTAAAGTAACTTCTTGCCCAAAGTCACAGTGTTAGAAAGCCTAACAGGGAGATCTGACGCCAAAACCAGGGCACTTTCCTGCCCATGACATCACATGGCCTCCCCTCACTGGGTTAAACGTTTCAAATGCCTGGGGTGGATAATCACAGTTTATGATCTCATGGCCACCTCTGGCTCTGGGCTCTGGCTTCTGAACTCACTTCCTCGTGTCTGCCCAGTGGACACCCAGGTGAGTAACTCAGTTCATCCTGGCTTCTCCCTCTCTTGACCACTAGTGCCAACCAGTCCCAAGGGCATTAGACCTTACTCAAGTGGTTGAGTTCACGGGAGGGGTTAGCTAGGACCCCCCGTTGTCAAGAGTGTCCACCTGTGGTTCTTAGGTTAGAGCAGAAAGGAGGGAAAGTAGCTGCTTGTGAGAACAGAAGTCACCAAAGCTCAATTACATGGCAATGCATGACAAGGAAGTGGGGAAACAGAACAGGTGCATTTCAGATTCACTGAACGCCTCTCTCGGGCCGGTCATCCTAAGCCACCTTCACGAGTCCTCCTTCTCTACTTGCCGACTGGTTCTGCCCTGCCCCTTCTGGCCTCTTCGCTCCAAGTCTGCCCCATGCTTCTTACTGTCTCTTCACAGGGCTCCAGGCTCCTACTGATGGCTCCCACACTTACCTCTCCTTCACTCCAGGCCTGTGATTCCCCTGCTACTAGATATCTTCTCCCAAATGTGCCAGAGGCACCTACAACTCAACAACTCCAAAACGAGATTGATAAACCTGCCTTCTCCTCAACAAACACTTCTTCTTCCTGATCCCTTTCTCTTATATGGCAACACCCAGTGAGTTGTCCAACTCATAAATCTAGGAGTCACCCTTGACCCCTCCACCTCCTTCCTCACCCATATCCAGTCAGTCACTGAGTTTTGCAGATTAATATGCCTGTTTTCAGTCATCTCCCCTCTATTCTAGGACCACGGCTGTAACTCAGGACTTAACTCTGAATTGGTCTCTCTGCCTTCTGTTTCGTCACCTCCCTTTATGAGTCACAGTGATGTTAGGGTCATCTTTCCGAAATGCGAATCTGATTTTGGACTCTCCTATCCAAATCCATCAGCATGTCTCCATAGCTTTCAGAGCACAGCTCAAACTCCTTAGATCCACACATGATACCCTCAAGGATCTGACCACTCCTACCTGTCTAGCCTTGTTTCCTACGACTCCCCCAGTTATACAATATGATTCACAGTTCCCCAGTCCCCAAGCTGCTTCATACTGTGTCTTTGCACGCATCATGCTCTCTGCCTCAGATGCCTTTCTCACCCTGTCTTTGCCCTGCATTTGGCCAACTCCTACTCATTCTTCAACACCCAGTTTAAGAGTGGCCTCTGGAAAGCCTTGAATGGTGACAGTCTGATTTAGAAGGCTCACCTCTATTTCTGTAACTGTAGGTTCACTTTTGTCATAGGACAGATTTCACCTTCCTGTCATCTGCATTCACACTGAAAAAAAACAAGGGCTCCACTTGGTTTATCTTTGTATTCCTTCTGAGTATCACAGTTCCTGGCCCAGGGCCAATTATACGTGTTTGCTGAATGCATGAAAGAATGAGTGAATGAATGAATCCTGGGAGCATCTAAACACTTCACTAAGGTCAACATTTCTGAAAGAAATATACAGACAGCAAAATCGCTATTTTTTTCTTCATACTCACGGCTGCCAAAACTCCCACACACTTCCCGGCTTATCCATTAAGCAAGTTAAATTGGGCCTCTGGCCACACTGGCCCCGGCAGGATGGAGGAGAGGAGTCTTTCTAAATGCATTTCCTCTCTTGGTTTTCTTAGCTGCAAAAACTTAATTCAAACGTTCAGACGCACCTGGGGAGAACCAACTGAAAGCACTTCATGCGGGAAGATGGGTTCCCTCATCCAGAGTCCAGAGAAAAGATACTTCTCAGATTTGGTGGCATAGAATCCCCTCATGACTTTCCTAAAAGCCTTCTTGGAGTCGCCCCCAGACTTTCTGATTCAGCAGGGAGGGGCCCAGAAAGCCCATTTGTATCAAGCAAATGGCGCCGCCAGTGGTTCTGACACAGGTGCTCTGTGAATCTCACTTCTCAAACAATGCTTTAGGTATTTAGAAAACAGCCCTACCCATTCCTAAGCCAAACGTAATCTGCTGTGATTTCAAGGCCCATTCTGGGATGCAGTGCTTGGAAGACCAAATGTATTTGATATTCTATTCAGGACTAATGGGAGCAATCACTTATCCTCTGATTGGAGAGCCCATTAGGAGAGCCAGTGAGATCAGCGTTTAGAAGATCAAGATGCGTTTGGAATCTCATTTATGACTCCTCCCTGCAGGGATACGCAAACAATTCCACTGCAGAGAGAGCAGGTGTGGGTCTGCCACGTGGACTCGCTAAGTCCTTCTCACCTCCCACAAACACAGACATCCTTGGGTAACCTAGTTCACCATTTAGGGTAAAAGTTAACCCAATCTTATCTAGAGTAAAATAAAAGCTAGAAATATGCAGAGCTTAGCTTTCCTCCAACTTCCACAGGTTTCTCTGCTTGCTTCTTTGTCTATCTGGTTTCTCTGTTTGTTTTTAGCAATGACTAATGATCGTTGTGTCCATTCGGACTTGAGCCCCCAGCCCCTGCCCCAGGTCAGAATCCTGGAGGCTCTTCCTCAGGCAGTCCAACACCGCTGAGGCCAGTTCTTTTACTTGCAAGCATTCAAATTCCTTCAGAATCCCCAGTCCAAAAAAATATGTGCATCAAAAAAATCAAATTAATAGTGTAAATTTTTTTTAAGCAATAGTAATACACAGTACATACTCACCACTGTGTTTCACTAAAGAATTCTGAAAGAAATGACAGGTGGGGGAACTTTGAGCCGGGAGGAAAGAGCTAACATAAAGCACATGTATTTTCTGTTTTATTCTTCAGTGAGAGGAATCTTCATTCATCTATCTTTTTAAATCATGGCAAAATTATTCCTTTCTGGATTTTAGGCCTCTTTGTCTACTTTCAACAAGAAAATGTGTTTTGTTTTGGTTTGCATTATATTTTATGGTTTATAGTTCTACTAGCACAAACAAATTAGCATAAATGAGATTATTGAACCATCATATAGTCAGAGCTTTCTGAGAAAATCAATTGTATTCCCAATAATAGTAATACTCAAAATCTTTATATTTCCACTTAAGGCCCCAACACAAGTCTTTCTCCAGATCTGTGAATGACTGTTTCTATGGCAAAGCAACTACACTGGCGATTGCGATAAGTAACAGTACTAATACTGTGTGTGAGATCTTCCTACATGCCAGGATCTATTTGAAGGTGTCACTTATACGACGTCTCAGTCCTTACTACAACCCTACAAATTTTACAGAATCTGAGGCCAGATCAGCCACTGAATTTGTCCCAGTTCACCAAGGTAGTAAGGAGCAGGGTCAGGAGGCCCACCCCGAAGGTGGCACCTCAGCTCTGTTTGCAGCCCCAACTCCCCACCACCTCTGGGCAACTGAAGGTCATGCCTATACTGGAGGGTTCATAATATCATCGGTCCTAGACGTTTACAGACTTTCACAGAGTGGAGCAAATTTAAGATACGGGTCCCAGGCCCAGCTTTTTACCAAGTCACACAGTGGATTGGAGCCTAAGAGAGGCATTCAAATAGTTTCCCTATAAACAAAGATAATAGTAGGAGTCCCACCTCCTCCAGAAAGTTGAAAAGGAATCAAAAGAGCAGAAAAGTGTGATCTACAAATTGAAATCTAGCTCGTAATACGTCATTATCTTCACCACCTCCAATCCTTCTTGAAAGTATACCTCTTCTTCCCCCAATTAACCGATTAATTGGTTAATTTAATGGAAAGAGGGAGAGAGGGAGAGGAAGTGGAAGGGAGGGGGGAAAGAAGAAGAAAGTAAGATAAAAACAAAACCCTACAATGAAGAAATTGCAGAACTGAGATTAGAACCCAATCCCTCCTACTCCAAAACCCAATTCGAGAAGAAATTATTTTATATGTCTCTTAATTTAGTTTTTTTGGTAGTTTTTGAAAACTCTTTTCTTTGAACATTTCAGAAGAAATCTCACCCATGGAATGTATTGCTCACGTCATGGGCATATTGGAGAAATATGGGGGATCGTAAAAATCACCTCACAAAAGATACACTCAATATAGCAGAAAGATTGTGCTTAGTTAAATAATGTCGCTCCAGGAAGACTTCCCTGATAGAAACGCATACAAAGTGAAAAGAAGTGGCGTTCTCCAGTTAAGAGCAGAGCTGCGTGCCTTTCTCATTCCCACCCTACCTCAGGACTGCCGTTTCTGCAGGGAGAACAACGCCACCCCTCCAGAGAAAAAGGCTAGTGGGAGGCCAACCATGGCTCCCATGAGCCCACACATTATTATTACTGGTGTCCCTCTTGTCCTCATCACTTTCATTATAGATTAGAGGCCCTGATCTTAGGGTGAGTAAAGTGCTCCCTGCAAGTAATCTGTTCCCCCAGACGTCCGCGTGAATAAAAACTTCCTCCTCTCAGAGTAATTGTGGGCATTTTTGGTCAATATGCATAGCACTCTGTTACGGTTGCTGTTTCATGAAATGCTTTAAGCTAACTGTTTCACCTGCAGAAGGAGGAGGGTCGCCAAGATGGCGGCCGCCTCTTCTCTTACCCCTGGACAAAGCTTCCAACACGTGAAAGAGACAATCGAAGTGAACTAGGAGAAATGCCTAGCAAGTCGGCGAAAGCCCTGCCTGGGAGAAAACAATCATTCATTCCCTCAGGAACAGCCCACCCCACCACAATAAAGTGCAGAAATTACAGATTCGAATGTCCACTGGGGCCAGGCAGATGACAAAAACTAGTGAGACTCAGACAGTGAAGACCCAGGGACACTGCAGGTAGCAGTGATGTTGGTATGCCCTCTCTAAATGCAGTCTGAGTGTTGCCAAAATCTCGGATTTTTTTTAAAAGCAGGAAATTGAGATTTTGATATGAAATATCCCAATTTGCAAATTTGGTAACTATTTTAAATTAATAAACTGTGTGAGCGAGGAAAACCCATTTTCTGGTCAGATATGTGGTAGGACCTCCCATGAGCATCTGCCAAACTGAAAGGGCATTCAGTCTAGCAGCGACTCGTAGTGACTTGTGGGCATGGACCGGAATCAAGTGCGTAACAGCCTTGAGTGCTCTTGATACTGAAAACCCTCGACTTAATGAAATTATCTTAGAAATCTTAAACGCATGCAGCTACTGGAAAAAGAATAATACTCTTCCTCCCTGTCTGCAGGGTGGTGGCGGCAATGGGGGTGGGGGCTTGACAGTTAACTTCTCTGAGCCTCAGTTTCTTCAACTGTAGAACAATGGGAGGACAACAATATTTACAGGAGTGTTGCAGGGATTAAAATGTGATGACACAAAAAACTCGGGCAGAGTAGAAGCCTCGTGGTAGACACTCCATAAATCTTAGTTCCCGGCTGCAGCCAAACAGGTTTGTGACCTTGGGCACGTCCCTTCACTTTTCCGGACTTCAAAGGCACAAATGCTGGGTTTGGACCACATCATCTCCATGGGTCCTCAGGATCTTGCCATTCTGGGAGCCCCTGCTGGCAGCCTCTCGCCCCCTGGCGGCACTGCCCTGCTGGCATCTCACTCTCTGTAATTACCGGGATGGCGGTACTGACATGGTTACCTCAGAACCGAGATCCGGCGAAGGAGTCATTAGCGATTTAACTGTGTTTAAAAAGAAAATATGAAAGATCTCCAGATCTCCTACAATGCTATCTAAAGGACAAAAGGTTGTCATTTAAGTTTTGACATAATTATAACATTTAAGGTTAACACGTGCACCGCTCTACAATCCTTCCTGAGTAATTGCAATGTTCCTAGCCGAACTGGGAGCTGATAATTGACTTGCCTGCAGGTTGCTAGGGAAGCACTCACTGCACAGGATGAGTGTGGGGAATTACACAACAGGACATGGAAGAGACAGGCATGTCTCTCAGCCAATGCCCAGTTTACTACGGAGGGGAAGCCAGGGAGCAGAACTCAGCTCCCCACCGGGGTGGAGCATGCAGTGCAGGGACCAACGGAGGGGCAGCTGTGCCTGGGTGAGGACTCCGCTGCTCACGCCTGCTCTGGCCTCCTCCTATGCATTATGCTATTGTTATACTCGATCATCATCGTGTCTCCCCAGATACTAGTCAGTTTTTGTTGCAAAACAACAAATTCTCAGTGGTGTAACAGTAAGTATTATTTCTCACTCATGTGCATGTGGGTCTGCTAGTGTGCTCAGGCCACAGGTTCAGGCCAGGTCCACTTCACGTGTCTCTCAACCTCCTGGGACCAGCAGGCTTCCTGGGTCACAGTCCTTTTATGGTGATGGCAGAGAGTGAGGACAGGCAGAAACACACACTCCCTCTTAAGGCCTTGTCTCAGAATTGGTGAACATGGACACTTCTATCCACTTCTGCGTGCCTGAGCGGGTCACATGGCTAAACCCAATGTTCGTGGGAGGGGAGGGATAGACTCCTCCCACAGTGGGCAGGGGAGTGAATATGTGCTGAGCAACAGTCTAATCTACCATACCCCTTAAGACTGTGAGCGTTTCCGATCAGGGACCATTCTCACTCCCTCCCCAGCACATTGCCCAGCATAGCTCTAAAAATCTTGACTCTCATTCATCCACTAAAATCCAGTCCAATGGTATCCAGTGGTGAAGCAGGCAGGATAAAAGCAGTGATGGAATGGAAGTCCAAGTAGGCAAACTGGCATCAGGGAAGTTTGTTCGAAATGAATAAAGCTCCAGCTCCGTCACTCTTTCCTGGGAGGTGGGGTGTAAAAGGAGGGCAGGGCCAAGTCTAAAAGTCCTGGGGCAACAGGTCAGTGATTAAACTGGGTGAAGAAAAACAATGACAATTGCCAAGGCCAAAGTGGTGACAGGCCTTGAGAACAGGCAGAAGCTCAGCCATCATGGCCATGACGGCAGGCAGGAACGGAACCCCAAGAGGGGCCAGGACGCCAGAGCAGTGATGCGCTCCCTCTTCAGCTCAGATCTGCTCCTAGTGCCTGGGGCTTGAGAGCACGGCGGGGTGGAAAGGGCGTGGGCTTCGGCACTGGAGACATCTGGATCCTCTCATCACATCTAATGACGGTGTAAACTTTCTAATCTCTGAACCTTGATTTCTTCATCTGTAAAATGGGAATAATAGTTTTACAGCTTGAAAATAATCTGAAAGACGTGCCCATTGTCCATAATCTTGAGGAAGGATATTAATGGACCCAAATTTAAACCAAACACTGGGCAAAAGCACGAGGCAGGGTATCTCCCAGGAAACTAGGAACGGAGGAAGGCGAAAACCACAGTGGATGTGATGTTTCAGGAAAGAAGGGGTGAGGACAGGAGTATTTATTTAGTGCACATCATGTTCTTATCACTGTGATAAAATACTATATCGTCTGATTTAAATTTGGAAGGAAAGGGTCAACAGCTGGTTATGGTCTTTCCTCTAGCCTCAGGGGTGTCCAAGATATGATCTTTGGTTAAATCTTTCTTGTAGCACTAACTTAAGGAATTTGTAGAGGTATAACAGATCCAAGACATATGCTGTGAACACATCGAGTGCCCACACCTCATTATTGAGGTTATTTGTTGAGTAACCTGCAGTTGATGAGTGATTGGTAACTGATGAGTTACAGGTGTACGAGAATGAGCACTGGTCAGTTACCCCTGAGCAAGGCATGGGAAGATAATAAGAGCCACTGTCCCCAGAACTGATCACTGCCTGTGCCCACTCAATCTTGTCTTTTGACCATGAAGGTGTCACGTATACAGCGATTTGGAGAGAGTTGGAATCTTGAAGACCCCCAAGACCTCTTTTGTGCTGTTGATGTACATGCCATGCTATTGCCAGTCTCATAGCCTTTCTTAAAGTTAAACTTGACACGGGATGAAGGCTATTGTGTCTCATGAGTTCCATACTCAGTGTGAACCTCAGACTATTGCTGCTAGTCAGGCAGATGGGGCAGTGAGATCCTAAACAAGTCCTCAAAAAGGGAAAATCAGGGCCCAGCACAGTGGCTGAGTGGTTAAAGTTCCACATGCTCTGCTTCAGTGGCCAAGATTCGAGGGTTCAGATCCCTGGTGCAGACTTACTCCACTCACCATCCATGCTGTGGCAGCGACCCACATATAAAGTAGAGGAAGATGAGCATGGATGTTATCTCAGGGTGAATCTTCCTCACCAAAAAAAAAAAAAAAAAAGGGAAAATTCCTCCAGGCTGGGTGCCGCAGGGGAAGGTAGACCCAGCCCGGCTCAATTATGTGCCAATCATGGCAGTCTCCTTCCCTCCCTGGTGATGGCTGATAGGTAGGCAGTGGATCAGTTGGCCAGTGAGACATGAGGGGAGGCCATTAGGTGCTCCCGGGAAATATGCAGTCCTTTCTCTTTTAAGAAGGAGACCTTGGAAGAGATGGTGTCTTTCTGCCCCTGAGAATCACTATGTCTAACTGTGATACCTGGAAAACAGTGACCATCTCATGAGCAAGAGGGAGCCATCCTGAGGCAAACGTGGCACAGTGAGGATGGCAGAATGGTGAGACCCCTTGATTTCAGCATTGAGCTTCTGATTGTAGGAGGCCTGGAGCTGCCCTACTACTAAGCTTCTCTTTATAGGCAATAATAGTTTTCGTTATCATTCCAACAAAGTTGGGTCACTGTCTTCTCCTACTTACAGCCAAGGGCACCCTAACGCATGGGGACAGTAAGTGCTGGAGCTGAGGAGATGATGGCTTCCCCAAGGCCCAAGAGGGTACCTGGCAGAGACACTAACCATACAGGATCCGTAATGTTGGTTTACCATCCTGGGATAATCCGGTCTGGGAGATGGAATCAAGCCAGGCACCAGGGACAGAAAGTTCCCGAAGGTCAGCACTGAGGCCTCCCAGTGGGGAAGCAGAGACCAGAGGAGAGGCAGCCATCAACCCAGCTAAGAATTCTCAGTTCCACCAAGTCAGGCACCTCTGGTGCCACTAGTTCGTGCTGATCCCCTAGCGTAGCTCCATTGACAGCACCAGTTTTGAAAACTCTTAGGTGAATACATGCAGTTTATTTAGGGGAAAATATTGGTATAATATTAGGGCCTATGTGTGTGGGGATGTTGCACAGGGAAATTCAAAATGTACACGCTGTAAAAATTCTAACCACTGGGGACTTGGGAGCCCCTCAAATCACACCGAGGAGATAACTGCCAAATCATGCTACACTGCAGGCCAGCTCTGCACAGGGAAAAATATTTTTCCATATCTTAGATGAGGGCCTAGCCATATAATTGACTTACACTCTGAATGTAATAATGCAGCATTTGATAGAACTGAAAAGTATCTACTGGAAGTGGAGGTGCCTTTCCACAGGAACATTAGCTGGTATTATCAGGAATAACAGCCAAGTCACAGGTAGATGAGTTGAGTCAGTTGTTTCTGACACTCAAGTATTTGGTTTCTATGCCTCCTTTATTCTTAGATGCATAATCCATGTTACCAAACACAGAGCAGGACCTCTGACTCTTCTCCTTTTGGAGCCTATACGAATTGGAGACATTCTTCCCAGGCACTCAGCACGGGCATGGGTCAGGGGCAACGCTGATCATCTATTTCTCAAGAAAGCTCTGCAGAGAAGGACAGTCGCCCAGCTGTCTGAGAGTTTTGCATGGCAACAGGCCTGTCAGCAACCTCTGGGATGGATGGGCTGACCTGTAAAGGTCCCCTCTGTCAGCAGTCACTGATTGATGAGAAGGGGGTGAGCTTGGAGAGAGTAGTTTGAAAAGCTTCATTTCAAATGTGATTTTGAGGCAGGGAACTGCTCTATAACCACAAGTTGCTGGAGGGATTTTTTTTTTTTTTGGTCTTTCTTTTATATCTTGGTTTTTTATGCACATCAATAGGCATGCAGACAAGGTCAAGGAACTTCCTCAGACACTCTTCTACCTGTCTCTATTACACTTCAGTCAGCAGAGGTATCTTTCCAGGGCAGCAATCAAATTAAATAACCTAAAGTATCCATGAATCTCTTCTGTAACTTTCACCACTTATAACTGTCTGCAGGTCTCCTTGTAATGGCTACAGAATAAATCCTTCTCTTTAAGATGGAGAAGCTGGCATCTCCACTTTACCAAAGTAGCACTTTACTCCTGATGTTTACATTTTTTGAAAGACTTCCTCCCTCCTTGGGTCCAGGCAGAGTGCTGAGCATTTGCCTGGGGATCACTGTGTCACCTTGCAGAGGCAATGAAAGGAGTTCTGGGTGCAAAGTTGCAAATCTCAGGTGATGCCCTCTCCATAGGCTTAAACCACAGGATCTTGGCTTGGCCCTAAAAGTCAGACCTGTAGTCTGGTATATTCAGGAGAAAGAAGAAGGGAACTAGAATTTACTGTATACCTGCAATGAACCAGGCACATTTGGTATATGCTTTTGCAGGTAATTGTCAAGAGAGAGTTAACTTCCAAGAAAAGTTAAATAACTTGCACAAGATAACTAATACATAGAATTCTCAGGTACCAACCACATCAAGAACTTTCCATAAATTATCTCATTGAATTCATATATAAACCCTAATCAATAATTAGTCTACTCATTCCCATTTTCGTCTCCCAAATGAGGATTTTGAGGCTTAGAGAGATTAAGTAACTTGCCCAGATAGGTGGAAGGACTGGACTCAAATGTGGAAGTCTGATGATAAGGCCACAGGCTCTTGTTGGGTCCCTACACAACCAATTAAGGGAAGAGCCCAGTTCCCAGCTGTGTGCGTCTGACCCTGCAGTCACATTCTTTCCACTGCATCACATTCATCTCAGAATGAAGATAATACAATTGTCTGGAAGTTGAGATATATCAAACTTTTCCATGCAAATTCCAGATACCAAATCTCAAAGGATTGAATGGATATGCAAAGCACATGGATCTTTCTACACCCAACATTCCATGCCTCTGTTCTAGTGCTTCTCTTCCCACATCGCTGGCAGCCCCATTGCCCACTCAGAAAGGTAGCGTGCTGGAGTTAGAAGGGACCAGAAGGAGGGCATGACTCATCTGGACTCACATAGCAAGCCAGTAGCCAAACCATTATTGCAAACCTTAGTCTTAGTCTAGAGGAGGCCGTGGAACTTTAGCTCTGGAAGGAAATCAGAATCACCTGTACAGATTGCTTAATATATAGCCCCCAGGCCCCATCTCAGACCCCCCAGTCAGACTCTCCAATGTGGGCCATAGGTACCTGTACTTTTTAAAAATCTCCCTAGGGCTTTGGGTGATTTTTTTTTTTCTGTATACTTTTGCATAATTTGAATCTTGCACAATGAAAATGAAATCAATTACTCCTTCTGTAATAAAATAAACAAATAAGAGTATCATCTGTGTGTGCATGTGTGTGTGTGCGTGCACGCGTGTGTGTGGTCCCCAAGCTTCCCAGGGTCTTTGAACGCGTGACCAGATTCAAGACCCCCTGGTGCTGTTTCATCTATTCCAGGATGTTACTGCTCAAAACTCTCACCCATTGCTGCTATTAAACCTTCTAATGAAAATCAAAGAAATAGTATCTCCCCTGACAAATGAGACCAAAGAAAGAGAAAATGCCGACAATAAACGTGAATTAAGGTGGGGTTTAAAGTGCAGGAAAGGGTACATAATAGGCTTTGAAGTCAGAAAGCCCTGGTTTGAATCCTCAGTCTGGCATTTATTGCCAGCCCAGTTTTCTTGGACAAGTGGTTTAATTGCTCTGAGCTCCACTTTCCCCATGGACACCACGAAGATCATAATTTCCGTCTTGCAGGACCATGGTGAGTATTAAACACAATAGTGCAGGTAGCACATCTAACACCTACTCGATGCCAACAAATGGTAGCTATTATTATCATTAATTTCATTGTTATCAAAACTAGTATTTTATTAGCATTGATAAACTTTCACTTCCAAGAAATGAATGGGCAGAAAGAAAAGAAATTTCAGGAGCATTTAAATTACTAAAAAGGGGCAATTCACCAAGTATTCAGATACAGAAAGCACTGCAGGTCACTGCAGACACTTTCTCCAAGCTCTTCTCAGGCTATTTGATCCATCTTCTTTTATGCTGCGAGTTCACAAGTCAAGGTTCCCTGTTCCTTCGGTAGCTGGGATAAGGCCAAGTACACAGGCAGCACTTAATAACACAATTTTATCCCCTCTCTCTTTTTAGAGCTGCCTCAAGAGAATAAAATCAACCACTGTCCAGGTAAGTTTTGTGGAAGAAAAGCAGCATCAAACCTTGGAAGGTTGTTGTTTAACTTTCCAAAGAAAGAGGCATTGTGATCTTTTCACATTTTGTGGCACGTGTAGAATCAGATCGTTTCAAATGGAGAGTGTAACGGCATCAGAGAAAGGAAAAAAGAATCACTCGGAAGGTTCCATCTCCTCCACGTGGATTAACAGCAGGAATTTGGCTGTTAAAGTCATCTCGTCATATCATGACAAAGGCGGGACATCCAGGGAGCTCCTATTGGAGACAGATTCAGAGGAAATCATTCTGATGATGACAGTGGCCTCCAGGAGCACCTGTGGAAAGCCAGCGCTAAATAGCAGCAGGAGGAAATAATTAGGAAGGAATCACAAGACAAATTGCAGCATGAAAAAGCACTCTTTAAAAAAAAAAAAGTAGAGCTTCGGTAAAAATGACATCAAACAAATTGTTACAAATGGAAAGCCACAGTCTTGTAACAGACTTGCCATAGAGCAGTCCCGCCGGCCCCACAGATCCTGCCCTTCATCTGCAGCTCATCCTCCAAGACAGAGTGGTACTCCCGGCAGCCTCATCACTCCTCCAGGTTTTTCTGGGGGGCACGGAGACTCACTAAAGTTAGGTGCCTTGCTCAGTGTCCCCCAGCAGAAAGGAGAGAAGCCAAGTATCGCTCCAATCCTCTTTTCAGTTTGTTCAGACTAGCTCATGCCCCAGGAAGGGGTTCATCTGAACACAGCAATTCTCAACTTTCAGTGCAGGTCACCAGCACAGGTAGCCTCTTTGAATAAGGGGCTGAGGAAAGAATGTTCAGCTAGGTGAATGCTAACAGCCCCCAGGAAGAAAGCTGGGCTATCAGGGACAAGGTCAGAGAGTGGGGAGAAGGATCCCAACTAGAAGAGAGAGAAAGCCCAGGGCCCGGCTCTACTGATTTCATAGAGAGAGGGAATTAGGATGGGGCGTGCTGCCATATCATTTTTAATGACCTCATGCCACCTTTTATTGCCCAGGTCAAGGTGGCCCAGGTCCAGAAAAAGCTGTGAGAGACTCACAGAAACCCAGGACCTAGCCAGGAGGAAGGAGAGAGATATGCGAAGCCGAAGGCCCAGTACTTTCACAGCTTTCAGAGGAAAGTATTTTTATGCTTGATTGTATTTCCAGGGTGCTGAGACCTCAGCACCTTGAAGCAAGTATTGACACACAGGGGAGTCATCAGCTGCCATGGGTAATCACATTCCTTCCACTGACGTCCCTATTTTGTTTCCCAGAGGAGAGGAGAGGAGGGGACTGCCTGCTCTCTTTTCATCTTGAACTTGCTTTAACAACACAGATAATTTCTGAGATATCTCTGGTATTTCAGATTATCCTGGTCTTTTATTTTTTGTGGGTTTTATTTTCTGTTGTCTTGACCCCAAGGGGAGGAGAAGGTAAATGCTACCTCAGGAAGAAGGTTATGACAGGGGAAGTCCCTGTCAGACAAGAAGGAAAAGTAAGACATGGTCCTTTAGGACCTGAGAGAAGGGGACAGAAAGAGAAAGAGACAAACTCTCTCCTCTACTCCCTTCCTCTCTCTCCTCTACTTATGCTACCAAATCTGAAGCAGAATCCCAGAGAAACTTTGACATAATCCCAGAAAAATGAAGCATGTTTTGTGCTTCCCCAGACACAGATGGAAAACTTTCAAGAGCCTGTGGAGAATGACCACGTCCAACATGGCACCACTCTGGCCATAGGTAGGAGATGTCACAGTGACAAAGCAAGTCAGAAGAGGGCAAAAGTCACCCTCGGTTCTGCCCAGAGACAAAATTGGGGTAGCAGAGATTCCTCAGTGTCCTGCGGGCCTAGAGAAGGTCACCAATGGTATTTGGGACAGATATAGACAGTGACTGCCAAGGTTAGGAGAGACCCAACTGAGATACACAAACCCATCCTAGAAGCTATGGTGTGGACCACCCATGGGGTAGGGGAGGAGGGCAGGTCCCCAACTCGAGGAGGCTACAAAGTGGTGGCCAGCCCCATGCCTGAAGGCCATGACAGTGCTGCCTGACAGTCAGAGCTAGACTGCCAGCCCCAGAGGCCAGTTGTGGGAGGACACCAGCAACAGGAGCCAGCGCAGAACCAGCAGAGCTTCGCCAGCTGTGGGTCCTCAGGGGACGAAAGCACAGCCCCCAAACCAGACAGGGCCATCCCCACCCAGTGGGCAGCAGCACCAGAACCCAGTTATAGACAAGACCAGCCACACTGGAGACCTGTGAAGGACATAGTGACAACAAGCAGATCTGAGCACTTGTGCGTAGTTGACACTTAATAAATACTACCTGATTTCAAGTGGCTCTGTATCAGTTACAGAGCTTAACAGAGGCCTTGGCTGTGTTAAAAGAGTAGACACTTAAATGCATGCAAAGGCCATGCTCAGCACTAATTATGTGCATGTTAAAAACATTAGGAAGACACATTCTTGAAAATCTAAATAATTATTGGTTAGGGAGAGGCTAGTCCCAAAGCTCGAATGACCTTTTGAAGAGCTAAGTTGAACCCTGGTCTTTCCTTTCTGAGGACAGATATTAGCTGCTTTATTTGTGTTTCTCTCATAAGGGAAGACATAGCGGGGCAGGGGGCTGGGGCAGCTCTTATTGAGCAAGCCCAGTCCTCCTTGTGCAGCAACCTTGCGAGGAAAGCAGCATTATCCCCAGGATAACAAGTAGCCTTTTAAAAACTACCCGAGGACACACAACTAGTCAGTGTGAAAGCCGAAATTTGAACCCAGGTTCTTTCCTCTACACACTGCCCACAATTGTGTATTAGAGGCTGCTGGTTTTCAAAGGTCCCACTCACAGACCGATGGGTTCTCATTCATTCACCCTGACATGTGGCCCTTCACTGCAGAGGATTCTGGAAATTCTTAGGAAGAGGAGAGAGCATGATAACACAGTGACTATTTGACTACAAGCATGGAGTCCAGAAGAGAGCAATTTTATGTCTAAAATTGGATTATACTATATATTATTTGAAAACTATAGAATAAAATTAACTGACCTCTCCCCCTCTTTTTTCAAGGCAGCATTGGGTCAAGTGGAGGGGTTTAAGAATTTTTTTAAAATAACCTAAATGGACTTGGCATAACTGACCCTAAGTATTCCAAAAAGTGTGCTCTGGAGGAAAAGGGAAGGGTCACCTAGATTTGTGGGAAGGGTTCTTTGCCTTCCCTGAGTCCCAAGGTAAATTTATCAGGCACAGAATGACACAGCAGAAGAGTGGGCTCCCCAACCCCATTTCAACTCTACCCAGCCTTATGCTTTATTGTTCTGCCCCTCAAAGTCCCTCCAAGCCCCCAAGGGGAGAGAGAGGGGCATGAAAAGGGCAAAGCAAAGTTCTGGAGTGTGGAGGGTCCCCCGCTTCAGCCATGTCCAGGACAGCATTGTCCCACCCTCCTCAGATTGGTCATTTGTTGTTTACAGGATCACGGGCTGTCCAGAGAGCCTCCTGTGGGTCCTGCCAGATGGTCTTCCCAGCGCTGTGAGATGCGAGTCTTTGTTCTCTTCTGTAGCCCTGGCAGAATTCATCCAAAAGGGTGCTCATAAGTCACCTCACTCTCTCCCGTCTCTAGCTGGGACAGCCTAACCTTGGGGGAACAAAACAAGAATATTCTCTATATTAGCTTAAAAATAACCTTATAAACAACTTTTCAGGAAAGTGGTAAAAACGAGTCTGAACAAATCATTGGCATAACCACTGCATTAGGTGATTTCAGAAAAATAAGTTTAATATCAATTCCAATGGCCTTGCGCAAGCTGGGAGAAATGCCTAGAATCACATCCACTGTGTTCATTCTAGGGCAGGGAGGCAGCAGGGCCCAGGGCTTTCCTGGTTACCTGTGGCCAGTTCAGGGCTGTCCTGCAGAGCATCCGTTGACAGCATCACTGGGGTTCCTGCAGCGTCTGCAGAGCCCAAAGATTTCTGCCTCAAGATCTCCTTGTAAACATAATAGATGGCTTTCTAAACATAACTCGAAAGTGCGGTGTTCACAGAACTTTCCTTAAAAATTCTTCAAGGATATGCAACAACCATTTGAATAGAGAACATTTTAGAGAGTAACTTTTTTTGTTCACAACCTATCGTCCCACCTCTAGATTCGATCTGCGTTTGTGTAGCAGAGGCCCCTTCTCCATCCAGGGTAAAGCCTCAGAGAACCCTTAGAGAAAAATCTTATACCTAAACATCCTCTGCTGTTTTCAGGGCTAGATCATTTTAGGAATGACAAATCTTTGAGGTTGCACTGCAGTAAAATACTCAATCCAGAGTCTTTGGGGGAGAGAGCTTGATAAGGAGGGGTGAATGCTCTGCCTCCCAGATCCGTTTACTGAGTAGTGTCTCCTGAGGGGTAAATGTGAGCATCTGGATCAGGAACGGCAGGGACAGCTTACTCATCTCTATATCCCCAGCACTTAGCAAGGGCCTGACCCACAGTAGGTGCTAGAAAAAGGTAAATGAATGAATGAATGGATATGCAACCTAAACTTTGGTTTCCCGGTCTATAAAATAGTGGGTAATAATTATAAAAATACAGGTCCCACCAACCTCATAGGATGACCATGAGCATCAGATAATAGGGTAAGCCTACGTTCATGATTGTGTCTTCCGGGCAGCCTCTTCAGATCTACTCCTTCCTTATCCCCATGCTTCTTTTGAATTCAGTGTCCTGTATTATGACTTACTCATTGAGGCGTCTATCTTTGCTTACCAACTCGACGTTCTTGGAAGGCAGGACTGGCAGTGTTTATCTCCGCGTCCTCAAGTCTGGTACAGATGCTCAGGGGTGTTGCTGAATCAGTCCTGGAGAATGCATCCCTGAGGACATCTCTCTGAGCCCCAGTCCTGGTGGTCATATGCTACTGGGCCCCTTGGACACTTGGGCATCAGTGGAAACTGACTTGCACCTGAGCGACAGTGGTAAGAAATGAAGTTAAGTGTCTTCATTAGGACATGTCAGATGCGTGAAGGAGGACATGTGGAGCAGGGACTAATGAGCCCAAGGAGCATGGTTAATGAGTCCTGGGAGTTGCAGGGGGCAGTTGCTGTGCTCCGAAGATTAAGCTGTCTGTGCTGGGCACAAGGCGGAGGGGCTCTGGCTGTTAGCATCCCAACTTCTCATCGTTAACGCCTGTTTCCTCCACAGCTAAAGAGATCTGTGCTCCCTGGCAGTTAGCAGAGGAGTTTGTCAAGATGAGAAATCCACTCGGAAACATTTTACATCTTCTACACAATTGGCTCATTCACAATGTAATTGTGCCGGAAGCAGAGGCTTTCAAGCACTCCCCAGGCATTGTGCCGTGGTTTGTACCCAGATCTTGACAATACTTACCAAGCTCTTTGTGTTTCCTTGATTTTCACAAAAGGAAGATGGGAGCAGGGTACCCTGGGACCTTCATCAAAGCAAGAGATACTTGAATATATTGCTCATCTTCAGCAAGAAAAGATATTTCTAGTCTCATGTTATCTTTCTCAAAGGAAAAAAGCTTTCTCATTTTAAAGACATTAGAGATCTGCATGAACAAATAAAGCCATCTTCTACATCACGGTTGGCTAATATACGGCACTTATAGCACTAGCCCTCCCTTCTGCAGCAATGATAGACATTGCTTACCAATTACTGCATACCGAGACTCAGCCTCAGAATCCTTCTCAACACCATGCTTCAGGCAGTCATTCCAATCAAATGATATTCATAATTGAGACTTGCTGCTGCTATTCTACAAGCTTCATGAGCTAGCTTCATTGGCCTAATCTCCTGCTGACCCCCATATATATTTGATATTTTCTCCTGCCCCTTCTTCTGGTAACAGAACCCTAAATTACTTCAAGGAGCCATCCACCTTCCACACTTCCAGTTTAAGTGGTTGGGTGCAATAATTCCACCCCTGTCTCTGGAGGTGGACACATGAGCTGGGCCTGGCCAATCAGAACATTGAATGCCTCCAGCCACAGAGATTAGACCAGGGATGCTGATGGGTTCTACCCTGGTCCAAAAAGACTCAATCTCAGGACTTAAACCAGAACTGGCAGGAAGGGGGAATTTATTTTACTTTGAGACCTGAGCTCATGCAATTATAATCCCGTAGCCACAGGGAGAAAATCTGCCTAAGGGGAATACCACATCAGAGATAGTCAGATGTGTGAGAGAGGGCATTTGAGTCCCCATGAGTCATGGCATCTTTTGATTCTCTGCCTTCTGATGTTTTTAAACCTAGATCTACCTCTGTACTTTTCAGTTACATGAGGCAACAAAATCCATTTTTAAAAAGTTAAGTTTCCGTCACTTGAAACTGAAGCAATCCCAATTGATAGAATCATGTACTTCCAAGATGCTTTCCTTATTTGGTGACAGACTCCAGCAGGAGTAAGATAATACAAAACTGGCAGGACCTACCCTAGATGAGGTGAGTCAAGGCACGTTTGTGAGCAGCCGGGACCATGTACTCCCCACATCCAGAAAGCTGGAGCCCAGCTCACACACACTGCCCTCAGAGGAAGTAGTCACAGAAGGACAGTTACAAAGAAGAGACTTGGCAGATGGAGGCCATTCACCAGTGGGGACTCAGAGCAACCCAGTGGGACAGTTCCTGGGTTCAACCAAGTCTTCAGGGACTAGCAGGCCTGGCGCTGTGGCTTTGATTTGCCAACTCGACTGCCACAGACACAAGTTTGAAAAGCAGGTCCAGGACCTGATGACTGTGTGCAGCATAGATCTGAACCACTCGCCCCAGCCCACTGCTTGAACCACATTTCACTCTCCTCCCGAAGTCCCCAGTTCAGCTTCCCTGGTTCAGCCCTTCCTTGCATCTTTCGTTTTCTGCCCTACCTCAGCCTTCAGTGTCATCTTCCTGCCCACCATTGTGGCTCCCCAATATCCGTAGTTCAGACTCTCCCTCCACCTCTAGGGTTTGGCCCAGCTGTGAGATCCCTTTCTTTGATAAAAAGCTCCTACTGAGCTCACCTAGTTCCTTAAAAAGGATTTTGACACCAGTCCACTACTTTCTAATTCATTCTGGAGGCTTTGGTTTCTACATGAAGAAAGATTGGACTTTCCTTGGGCATCAGGGCACCTGTAGGTATAGTTGAGTTTGCCTCTGACAGCTGAATCAGAATCTCTGTTTCCTATTACTACAGAAGCCATAAAAATGCCAACATTCTCCCTGCTGGTACAATATTGAGGGTTAAAATATTAATCAGAAATAATCCTGAATGTATTATTCATAATTCAGACATTCTGGGTATGGATGCCAAGAAAGTGCACATATTTCAAATGTTAATTCCCTATTCTTTTCCAGAGACCTCACATTTCAGCCATCATACCAAAGGGGACATTTGGGTTCATTTCTCGGCGTGTGCCAAGAGAAACAAAAGAGTGCAATTTAGCTCCCACTGTTAATAGCAGATGCCCCCTTCCGGATGCTTTATCAAAATCTCTTAACAAACACATGTGTTCCACTCGCTCCCTGGCTCTGTCACTCTTCTGTCTTTGACTGGAACACACGTCATGCCCACGAAAAGACACAGCAAGAGAAAGACTTCAGTGTTTCTATAAACAGAAACAACCCTAGTAAATCCCATAGAGAATTCTTTTCCTTAACAGTTTTCAAGGAATCTTTGGAAATTTATTAATTTTTAGGAACTGGTTTCCACCAGGGTATAAGCCATTTATAAGGGACCAATTATTCATTTTTCTGTCCTTGGAAACTGCCTTTTGAAGCAAGAAAAATTATGACACTATTTCTAGCGATGATAAGACTTTTGCCCAATTCAAGGTATTTTCTTTATCTCCCTTCTAAACTCCCAAATAGCTAGTTCACAGAAATCCCCCTTTTTTCCTCTCACTACTTCACCTTCTTCTCACAAGCCTACAAGTTTACTGCTTGCCGGGTCCTTTGAGCTGGATATTGTCTGTTGGTGCTTGACACTATCTCTGCTGTCCTAAGTTCTCCCATAGGGCACAGGCGCAGAAGGCCAGAAACCATACTTCCCAGACTCTTCTGCCAGCTTTGTTCCTTTTTCAAACCTTCCAATGAGAGGCACTCCTGAACAACTTGGAAGGCAGAAAGAGGCAGAAGCTGTCATTGCTTCAGCAGCGGGGAGGCACGAGGGCTTGGCATACAGCAAGCATGAGGCTCGGTAACTGCTTCTAGAACATTTCCTACAATAATGACCTTTGGTGATGAGCAGCTGAGATTATTAACAGCTATTCCTGTGCCCATCTGCTGAGTTCTCCCTATGGTTAGTCTGGAGGCAATGCAGGGTTGTGGGGATGGAACTTGAGGATATCCACATTCCCTTATAAGTGAAATGCCTAGGTGAGGACATTACAGAAGGTCCACACAAGGGAAGACTGACTTCTGCAGATGGGAGAGGAGAGGCCTCTTCAGCTGATAGGGAAGGCTCAGTACAGAGTAGAGGTCTGAAATATTAGCTTCATCAGAATTCATACAAACGTCCCCATTCCAGTTCTCGGGTCCTGCTTCTTCTCAATCCGTGCTCTAACTTTCACACAAGAAGAGCAGTTAGGCTCTAATGTCAACTTGAGTTATAATCCTACAACCTGCAGGACCAAACCATGCCTAGAAGGAGAGATGGTCAGAGATATAGAACTATATTGATTCATGAGCAGTAACCAATGGTTTGGCTACCCAGGTGAAGGCTTGAAAAGAGTTGGATCAGAGAAATGGTGGCAAGGAGTTCTGAGTAAGAAGTAGGAAGATGAACCTGTCAGAATGAGCACAGAGTGTGGAGATATCTATATTCCATACAACTCTTTGCCAAAGGGCACCTTCTCAAAGGTTGGTCTTAATAATCAAGCAGAGATGATAATCCGTACTAGAGAAGTCAGCCTCTTTCCCCAGCTATCTCAGTGCTTGCTCAATGGGCTCCCGAGCAGTGCGGCCAGGACACAGATTGAACTTATGCATCAGTTCAACAATACAGATCTCTGCTGGCTACTACAATTGCCAAATGCCCCACCTGCCAAAATCAGAGATGAAAACCATGTTCACAATATGGCATCATTCCCTAGAGAAGCAGCCAGACACCTGGTGGCAGTTAGATTATATTGGGCCCCTGCTAAGGAAGGGTCAGCAATTTGTCTTCATTACAACAGACTTACCCTGGATTTGGATTTGCCTTCTTTGCCCCTGATGGGGGACTGCCGGACTATCATCCCTGAACATCCAGTATGCCTTTGTCATTACCATAATATTGCTTCCATGTAATATTGCTTTTTGCAAAGAAATTTATTTCAGCAGAATGAGTAAGGCAATGGACTTGTGCCCTTGGCATTCACTGTTCTTACCATTTTCCCCATTATGCAGAAACAGCTGACCTTCTAGAAAATTGCAGTGGCCTGTTAAAAACTCAGTTATGGCACTCGCTCAGAGACACCACCGTGCAACGTTGGAAAGCAGTCCTATAAAATGCAGCATATGCTGTGAACCAGCAACAATAAAGGACTCTCTCTGACAGCTAAAACGTAAGGATGGGAGATTCAAGCAACGAAAACAGGAGTGAACACCCTCACTGATACTCCTATAACCAACTTGCAAAATTTTTCTTCATGTCTCCATAACTTCGGAGTCTGCTGGCTTAGAGGTCTTTGTTCCCAAGGCAGAAATGCTTTCACCAGAGGGACACAGCAATCATTCACTGAACTTGAACTTGAGATGGCTACCTGGCCATTCTGAGCTCCTCCTTCCACTAAACCAACAGGCAAAGAAGAGAGTTACTATGCCAACTTAATGATATCTCCTGATGATCAAGGAGAAATAGAGCTGCTATTAAACACTGGGGACAGAGAAGAATATCTCAAGAATCCAGAGTATTCCCTGGGGAACCATCTGGTGATTCTATGCCTAATGGCAAAAGTTATTGTAAAACCACAACCTAATGTAGTCAGCACCATGAAGGGTACAAACTCTTCAAGAGTAAAGATTCAAGTCATCCCACCAGATGAAGAACTATGATCAGCTAAAATGTGGGATAAGGTAAGGGCAAAGGACATTTGGAATGGGTAGTGGAAAAAATAAATTACAAGTGAATGCCAAGGATGGCCTTATAACTGATTCCATAAATAGAGGCTGCAATACATATGTGTAGGCCATGATTACTATGTATATAGTAGTATATATTAACCAATTTCCTTTCCTACCTACTATTCCCTTATTACTTTATATAATATGTGTTGTGATGTTGATTTAACCTTATAATTCAGTCTTTAAGTGATAGGGTATTAAATGAGAATTGTGACTGATAGAGAATGGCCATGAGCATCCCTCAGAGCCAGGTACTGTGACTGCTATGACTTTGTTTCTCCTATCTCATGGAGAGAATGACAGCACCACTGTTATAGGAGAGATAGTTGCATTGCTACTAGGTAAAAGCACAATATGCCTGTTGTAATTGCTCTTTGGGAGTTTAAACGTGAGTTGAGGTGTGTTTATAGAGGAGGAGACAAAGAGTTGTTCCGTGCTAGATGGCAGCAGTGGCACTCAACACCATCCCTGTCCTCTTAATCTCTACCCTGTAGTGCAAGGGCTGGATGTCTGAGAACCGCATTTCCCAAACTCTCTTCAAATATGGTTCCCATTAAGACTGCCAAGGAGAGGCACACCCACAAGACTGGGAAGGCAAAACAGTAATGGAGGGCAGGCAAGTGGGCTTTGATTATTGGCAGACATGAGGTTTTTTTCATTAGCTCCCCAGTGACCCTGAGCACAGAACGTGACTTCTTTATCACTGGCATTTAGTGAAAACTTAGAAAATACTTTTGTGACTAGATGAATGAATAGATAAATAACTAGATGGATATGTAAAAGGATGGAGGGATGATGGATGGGTGAGTGGGTGGTTGGAGGGATGAATGGATGGAAGGATGGATGGATGAAAGGAATTTGAGGCAGAAAACATCATATATTCAAGGAATTTGATGTCTGGTGGAAAATTTGAATAAAAATAGCACAGAAGGATCCATTGATGATGTTGGTTTTGTTTTAAAGATAAACAAGAGAGCATCTAAAGTTAAAAGAACACTTCAAGTCAAAAGAGAAATCTCCAGAGAGGAAAAATTCAGATTTGCTAAAGAGGATGGTAATCACTATTAATGTAAATTCTCAGACCAGATGGGAAAATGTGGCTTCCACAGTGAAAGGCATCATTAGAAAGAAAAGCTCTGAGCTTTCCTCCAAGGAGAATGGAGAAGGATGGGATTTGGGGAGATCTGCCAATACATATATATATAGGAACCTTGGGAGATTTATATCAACACTATATATCATCACTATTTTAGATACATTTTCTGTGTTGACATGAAACCTAGAGACACAGATTTGGGCTTTATAGAAGAAAGAACATTTTAGCCAGTAGAGACAGTTAACTATGATACTGGGAATCTCTGTCCACTGGAAGCATTTGCATGGCAGGTACATGGCCAGATCTGGAAAATCCTATAACAAGGATTCCTGGCCTGGCTGGGAACTGGATAAGAAGAATTCTAAGATCTGTTCTGAGTCCAACTTTCAGGCTTGCTTTCTACCCTGCTGGGGTCAGTTTGATATTTACAACTGGCCGGGACACAAAGGCTTACCTGCAGAAAGACTCTAGGTATGATGACAGCTAGTAAGGGAGCTATTTTTGGATGAGGGGCCTATCCCAGCACTCCTCAATTCACAACACATGAGTAGTTGCCTACTCTGCATATGCAGGAGGGAGGAAGATATGAAGAGTGTCTGCCAAATAAAGCAGTCTAATTAATAAAGCAACTGTCAAGTGCCTGCAATGCTGATTTCATCTAGCTGCGTTCTCACACACCACCCAAACAGGCAACCATCTCGCCAAAGTAAAGCGGTTTTTAAATTCTCTTTTAAGAGAAAGACAAGTGCACAAACTGCAGTGAAATGAAGGGAATGCTGGGGGTTGAAACAATATCTGAAATTCAGAGCTTCTGCCTCTGATCTTTCTTTTTGAAAGATACTCTCAGCCCTGCAACACCCCCAAAGGCTGGAGAGCAGCGGTGGAAGCGACTAGTCCCTGCCCCATGCTGGAATCCCTTCTACAAAGTGCATTCAGATCTGAATTCAAAGGCATCCTGCTGAATGAACTCTCCAGCAGAGCCAGAGTTTAAACGCCTAACAGTGTTCTTTCTCTGAGCTAACTGGGTCTCTGGATTTCCAGCCACTAATTCTAAGACCCAAAAGGTAATCTTGGCATAGGTTCTGGTTTCAGACCAGCTCAGGGTTTCAGTCCCAATTGTACTGCTTTCCAGCTGTGTGGACTTCTGTGAGCTTCAATTCTTCATCCATAAAGCACAATGATGTGTTTTTGCAGAATTTATCCAAAGATTAAATGAGATTATATGTGTAATGCTCTGAATACAGAGTCCATCACATACCAGATTCTCACAAAAATATTATTTTACCCACCCACTAATCTTAAAATCATTGATAATTTGAAAATACAAAAGTCTATTATTTTTTCCCAGCTGCTAGCATTTCTTTATTCTTAAGTGGGGTTTTGCATCTATAAAGTGTATGGTTAATAACTACAGGCTCATTTATTCATTCAACAAACATTAATCAAGCACCAAAGATGTGCCAAACTATATGACTCATGCTGTCACTCTAGAGATAAATAAGACACATATCCTGTGCTCAAAGAGTCCATGTCATTTCCTCATCTAGGCCGAGCAGAAAAGTTAAATCTCTATTATTGTCATAAGAGCCACTGGGGCCCTACTATCTCTGGACTTGTGACTGTTGGTGTTGTCAGGGGGTTGGCAACTGTCCTCTGAGACAGGGTCACATTCAAGGAGTAAGTCGCAGTCATGAACATAGCCTAGCAGCCTGACAAATGCTTTTCAACCAAACTGACAACCAAATAGAAGGGGCTTCTGGAAAACTCATGTTACATAGGCTTTTAACATGTCATGTCCACTGTCACTGAGCAGTGTCACTGTGGAGGTTGGCAAAGACTTAAAAATGCTTCCTTTTAATATATTACTGGGTGACTCATTTTTTATTCCCCATTCAACAAGCATTTCTTGAGCACCTACTATGTGCCAGACACTATGGCAGATGCTATGAAGACAGAAAATAAATCAATGGTCCCTGCTCATGGGGCGCTCACAGTCTAACGAAACAGACGGGTAAGATGCAGAGATGGATAGAGCAATGCCATTGCTGCTGTGATGCGGGTTGGAGAGCACAGAGGAGGGCTCTCCACATATGGTGGAGGCCATCAAGAGAGGCATCGTGGAGACAGTGAGACGAGCTGAGTTTGGGATGCAGACCAGAGCGAAAGGATCTTCAAATGTATAAGCCAAGAGGCACAAAACAGGGCAAGACTTTGGGATGATTCTTTGTGGCTGCTCCAGAGTCTGAATGAAGGGTGAGGCAAAAGCTACTGCAGAGAGGTAGATAGAAGTCAGACCACTCACTTCCTCCAGACAGCCCAAATGTGTGCTACTGTGTAAACAATAATTAAAACAAGAAATACCTGTGTCACTCTCTCCCTCAGATGGCCCAAGAATGAAAGGCCTGGATGACTATTGGTAGATGAGCCAAATATTCTTGGTTGAACCCTCACCTACACACTTGGAACTCACCCTATGGTGGGGGATGGAGAGCTATTGCCTACCCTTAGGCACTCAGCTGAAATCCAAGAAATGGTTAATGCCTACGGCTCTGTGGCCGGACCAGGAACAATCCACTTGAACACATGTTCCCAGGACCACAACAGTCACCACCACTCCCTCCAACCCACAGCTGCATCTGGTCATTGGGTCACTCTCCTGGTGGCGCCATCCTGGGCTCAGAGGCACCAGCCACCTTGTTTGCTGGTCTAGTTATCACCTGGATTGTCATCACCAGCTTTTTGACTCACAGCTTGGGGGAGGGGGCACAATGTAGGGGAAAGTGAGGGGCTTTGGGGCCAGAGTCTGGTTCTCCCACGTGCTGTCCAGGTGATGTCTGTGTGAGGCCAAAGAGGACCCTTTTCAAATCCAAACCTCATTTTCCTGTTGGGTAAAATGGAGATTTTAATACCTTCCTGGAGGGCTTGCTGGGAGTTGCCACCACCCTACAAGCTCCTCAGATGGGACCTTGTCCTCCTTGCTGCCGTGGCTCTAATCCCCAATGGTTATCTGGCACATGGAGAAAAATCGTGAAATATTTATGAATGAATGAATAATATACGCCAAGTGCCTGACTCGTAGTTAGCATTAAGTGTCCACGTCTGTTCCCTGAAGGACTGACAGGTCCTCCCAGCAATAACTCCACCCTGAGGAGCACAAGTGGAGGAAGAGCAGAGAGGACACTCTGAGTCAGACCTTCCTCCCAGGGCCACCTCATTCTCACCCACGCCAGGAGACTGTGAGACCCACCTTCCCAAAAGGCCCACCCAGCCTTTCTAATAGAAAACCTCCACTAGTCCTAGGTGTGGCATGGAAAATACGCACACACATCAGAAACAACAAACCGGAAACGACCAGCAGGGGGTTATCCTGTGCCAGCATCCGGCTGCATCGTTTAGACACAGCTTTAAGTCTTAGTTTAGCAATTAGACTAAAGCGTATTGAAGGAGTGAGCGAGTGATTAAATTTAATCAAGGAAACATTAGTCAGTTGATTTCACTTTCATGAAAAAAAATCATGCATCACACTATACCAAACCCTTGCACACATTATCTCCTGAGGCAGACTGCTGAGGAAACTGAGGCTCAGGGAGGGCACGTAGCTTGTAAGCAGCAGAACCTGGCACAAGACCTACACCTCCTGACTCCCAAAGGTGCTTCTTTCCTCTGCGTGCACTGAGCTGTCTCCACCAGCAGCACTGAGATTATCTGGGTATTGCTTAATTTGAGCTCATCAAGAAAGGAAATCGCATTATTCTAGGGTCAGTGGTTCTGCACATTATGTGGGTATCACTTTTCCCTTTCCACTTCAAAAGCAACACCAATGTGGTTTTCTGCCAGCTAAAAGTACTAGTTCCCTGTTTAATAGGGAATCTTTTGTAGAGGAGAACAAATATTTAAGATGCAATATTATTTTCCCTTAGAGCAGAGCTAAGCAGACGATAAAACGTGCTATTATCTTCCTCAAGCGTATGCAAGAAGGAGAGTCTGGATCTACATTCTTGAAAACCTGGAGGAGTCAGATAAACGATATTTCATAATCCAGGGGCTCAAATTTCAACCGAATGTAACTTTTCTATCTTACAAGACAGACATGGCAATCCAGAAATATTATTATGAGGATGTAGAGAACAGGAAACGTACAGTTTGCTCTTACATGAAAATCGGAGATATCAAACGGTGCACGGGAATACCATGAATTATGAATCCAGTGGAACAAGAATTTTCTTTTCCTGGAGGGAAGGATGAGTGACATTGAATACCACTGTGACTCAGGAGAGACAGTGTGCGCCCTGATGTTACAGAAGCAAATAGACATGTAAAAAGCTAGGATAAACATTTGGGGCCGAGAATGAAGTGAAGGCAGAAAGGTTACCATTGACAATGTGGATATAAAAATATCAATCTGCAATATAATTATAAATAAAACGGTAGTTAACTTTTACAGTGCCTATATATATTTATGTAATGTCAAAGCTTACACATCGCCAATCTTTATATCAACTTTTATATTGGCTTTCTGAGAAAAACAACCGTACTTCCTGGAGCTTTCTATAAAATAATAGAGAGGCTGTGGTCGTAACCATCCTTCAAATGCATAGATCGCGTCTCGGCGTGTGTAAATGGTGTGCGTGCTGTGTACATAGGCATAAATAACTCACCAGAGATGCCAGAAATGGCCAAAGCAGCATTGCCAGTTTGACCTTTAGCAGAAACAGCGTGAAAATATTAACACCACATCCAAATGCTTCACCCTGTCTGCGATTTGGGAACGTGGGAAAGGAGAAATAGATGCCCTGACCACTTCCCGTAGCACGGTCACGCACAAAGAGTGCCTGGCACTGGGCCGGAGAGGCTGAGTCTGGGTCCAGGCCCACCGCTAGCTAGCTCAGTGATTTTTAAGCAAATCAAACATTCACTTTATGCCTTCATCCATAACAGAGATTTGAGTGTGTGCATAAGATGAGATCCCAAATCACCTCAAAGAATTTTTGAGACAGCCAACCAGAAATTATGCATCAAAATAAGGGCTATCCCACCCAAAGAGGTAACCTGAGAAGGTGGCATACTTATTCCAAGGATGAAAGGGTCATAACCATTTGTAGAACTCATCAGTTGCAGCTGTTCTAAAGGGTGACACCCTGCAGGGGAACAACGCCCAGCTCGATGGCACGTGGGGCTGGGTTTAAATTCTGATCCATCACTTACCAGCTGTGTGACTATAAGCAAGTCACTTAACTTCTCTGAGACTCCATTTCCTCGTCTATAAAATGAGAACAGCAGTATCCATCTAACGGTAGTGTAGTGAGGATTAAAAATCCACAACTAGGGGCCGGCCCAGTGGCACAGGAGGTTGAGTGTGTGCGCTCCGAAATGGTTCGCCATTTCGGATCCCAGGCACGCACCGACGCACCGCTTGTCAAGCCACGCTGTGGCGGCGTCCCATATAAAGTGGAGGAAGATGGGCATGGATGTTGGCCCAGGACCAGTCTTCCTCAGAAAAAAAAGAGGAGGATTGGGAGGTGTTAGCTCAGGGCCAATATTCCTCACACACAAAAAAGTCCACAACTAGCACAGTGACTGCTGTGGAGTAGTAGTAGGTAGATAGAGAGTAGGAGTACATGGCTAGTTCTCCTTCTTCCTTCCCGTCTGACTTTATTTACGAGTTGCACAGGGAAACAGCCTCATAATATCTGCCCAACGCATCAGACATGGTGTGTTGTTATGAGGATCTGATGAGACAGTAGAGGTGAAGACACTTTGAATATCTCATTTATCCTACATGCATTCTCTGAGTGTTTTTATATGAGAGCTACTCTTCTAGGTGCAGGTGAATGTATTATGTAGACATAATAATCAATATTATGCTATCATGGGTGGAGGGGAGAGTTTTATAAGCCCTCCTCATCTTTCAACCTTGGTCCATAACGAAGGCAATTTATACCCCCTCTTCCTATGTGGAGAAATTCTGAAAAAGAGCCTCCATCCGCTCTCTCCTTGCTCTGATTTGCTCTTCTCCAGTAAAAGAGCAACAGTAAAAACACGGCATTTTGAGAACTGACTTTGTGTTGAACACTCATTTAAAGGCTTTACACACATTAACTGATTTAATTCTCACAATAATTATGGCACTGTTATATCCCTATTCTACAGATGAGGAACCCAAGGTGGAGATCTGCACCTCACTTGCCAGCTGGAATTCACCCAGCCAGTAGGCATCTGAGCCAAGAGAGCCGTGGTGGGAGAGATGTGGCCACATTTGTTTTGCAGACCTGCAGAACACCTCTCCAACCAGCCTGTGGCAAGGAAATGGAGCCAAGAGAAGGGGCAGGCCCACCTCCTCCCCCAGCTGCAGGCCCAGCAGGCAAGCTGAGTGACCATCAGGTGTGCATCTACAAGACAAGCCCAGATGTGCACGCACATAGCAGCAAGATGCACAAGAAGGGCCAATCAGACGTGAATGAGGATGCTGAGACCACAACGTGCCTTTCTGATTCTGCAATTCTGTCTCGGTACATGGGCCTGGCTCACGCAGAGCTGGCCTCTGGGCAACTCGTTGTTAGACAACATCGCCTAGCAGTTCAACTCACAGTTTCCACCTGCCTTCAGACCCCAGCTCTGCCACTCTCTAGTCACTGAAGGGCTGGATTCAGGTCGCAATGTGGAAACTACACTTCTGCCTCAAGCCTAGACTCTGTTCTCCAATCTAGGGTTGACCTGAGCTTTGCTTTGGGGTTCCTGAAACTCACCCAGGTTAGTAAAGCTGCATGTCATTTTCCTTTTGACCATGTAATGCTCTAAACCTCTAAGAGTAAACAATGAGTTTGTTTTGTTATAATTGTTCACTGGCCCAGTGGTCCTCAAACTGTGGTCCCAGGCCAGCAGCATAAGCATCGCCTGGGAAATTATCTGGTCCCATCCCGGGCCTACTGAATCAGCCACTCTAGGGTGGGGCCCAGCAATCTGCGTTTGCACGTGCCCGCCAGGGACTCTGATGCGTACTCCAGTTTGAGACCAGTCACAGAGCCATCAATTAATCAATCAATTTTACCAGGCCCACTAGGTACTACAAATAAAGCCTTGACACACTGTTCAGGGTACAAGCTGCCATAAGAGGACCCCCAACCACACCCCTGCACACGAAGAAATAAATTTCCTCGTATAGGAACCAGAGTGGATTTTGCTAATACAAACATGGTAGCCATCTCAGCAAGTTTCCAGGCGGAAAATGCCCCACTGGTGTTTTCCCAGTACGTCTTTAGGATCACTCTATCACTTATTTTGAACAAAAACACTGTTTTAGAGGAGAACTTACAAGCAGGAAGCCTTGAAGCTAAAATATGTAATTGTCACATTTTATGCTACTTCACCTCTTCCCACCTGCCTGTTGTCTCATCCTAAGTGCACACATGGGGGCACACACATGCACACACACACCTACACACACTCTGCTGGAACAAGACCCCAATCCTGTCAGTTATGGTAAACCAAGCAGCAACGAGACTCCGGGGATGGAATGAAGAAGGCGCTTCATGTTCTGCAGAATCATCACTCAAGCGGGGATGAACAAGAATGATAGCATGATTAAACACACAATATATTCTATTTTTTATAAAGACTTTATTTTTAAAAGCAGTTTTAATTTCACAGCAAAATTGAGAGAAAGGCACAGAGATTTCTCTTACACCGCCTGCCCCCACAGATGCATAGCCTCCCCCACCATTAACACCCACCACCAGAGTGGGACATTTGCACAGTTGATGAACCTGCATTGACACATCATAATCATCCAAAGTCCACAGTTTACATCAGGGTTCACTCACGGTGTTGTACAAATGTATAATGACATGTATCCATCATTATGGTCTCATACAGAATATTTTCATGGCCGTAAAAATCCTCTGTGCTCTGCCTATTCATCCTCCCCCCACAAAAAAAACCCTGAAAATCACTGATCTTTTTATTGTCTCCGTAGTTTTGCTGTCTTTTATTTTAAAGTAGATGTGGCAGACACGTAGCATTATAAGGCCTGAAGACAACACAAGACAGCACCTACAGAAGGATTTCCTGTGTTCGCATCCAGACCTCCACCTCACCTTGTGCATCTCATTAAATTGAGATTCAACTCAAGCAAAGCAAATGGGTGGGGCGCGTGCCCTAGTGTGCCCGGACTGGCACTTGCATCTTTGCTGTGAGCTCCTCGGGGCCAGAAGCTCATCTTCTGTGCGCCGCAGTTCCCCAGAGGACTGTGGGCAGTGCCACCTTATACGTGGGCCTTCTGACAGCTCGGCATTCAGGGCTTCCCTCTTCTCAAGGCCAGCACCCTGGGCACTCCTGTCTTCTCCTCATTAGGACCTAGAAACGCGGCCTACTTTCTCTCCTCGGTCATTGTCACTGCCTCCACTCTCTGCCCACTGGAGTGACCATCCCCCAGCCACACTGAGACCAGTCCGAAAGTCTCCCCAGCTCCTGGGTCCCTTGCTGCGTCCAAAAACAAACTAGAATGCTAAATACTAGGGAGAAATAGATTGTAAAAGTCACTGAGAGACATGAGAACCTAGGACTTCTGCTTCCAGTTCTAGAGGAGGGTCTTCTAATCCTCTTGTTCTCCTGACCCCATCTTCCTTCATGGAGGGCCACGTAGACCTCTTCTTAACAACCACAATCTTAGCTTAGGACAGTGTCTTCTATTTACCGTCCACCCTTTGGCAGTGTGCTGGAATTTAATAGGTGTCATCTCATCCAGTCCCTGTGACAACACTGTGAGGGAGATATTACTCCTATTTAACAGATAAGGAAACTGAGGCCCAGAGAGGTGAAGCGACTTGCCCCAGATCACAGGAGCCTAACAGTTCATTTTCATTCTCTACTTGGCCTCTCTGCCTGTTTCTGGCTGAAGACGCAGGTCAGAGCCCTGGGTGAGCTCTCATCACAAGTGATTTCTCAGGTGTCCCTAGCCTGGGTGACACCCATGCCATTGAGGCTCTGTCCCATCCAGGAAGGCCCACCTTAGACACTGCTTTATGGGGTCATTGCTATGGCCCTGCCCAGAGGTAGCCAAGGCTGCCCAGCCTGGCCCTCCTGACTCAGTGAGTTCCACAGGCCTGTGGCTGATTAATTCAGACTCCCCATGTTCAATCACTTAATCTCCTTGTTTCTCCAGCTCCTCATCTGAAATATAGAGACAAGAATGCCTTCCCTATGCACTTCACAGTACAGCTACAGGGCTCAAATAGAGAAGATGTGCAGAAAAGATTGAAAGTACAATGCCACAGGATATTAAATTGGAGGTTTCAAAGGAGATATCAGCATATAATAAAATCAGATTCCAAAATCAAGGTGTAATACAGACCTCAATGTGACATCTCAAACCGGGTGATGAGAACCAGCTAAACCACCAATTGTCAACGAAAATATAAAAGAACCAAAATAAACATTAAGAAATTTATTTTTTGAAGAAAGATCCCTTCAGAGATGGTCACTGGGAGCTGGGAGCATCATCCCGCACACAGGAGGGATGGAGAGGGGCCGCCCATTAATCCCAGCTGCTGAGAGGCCGGGATATACAGTCCCTGCGGGGAGCAAGCACAGCAAATCGGGCCTGCCTCGTCCTGAGAAAGCCAAAGCTGACTGTGCAGCAGGACTCAGTCCTGTGTCTGGGAAGTAAGTGCAGATCAAAGGGCAGATCAAAGCAAGGGAAGCCTGTGGGCTGGAGATGAACCTGGGATAGAATGTGGACCCAGGGCTGTCCTAAAATTGATGCTTCCAGGGTGGGGCCTCAGCGTGGAGACGCAGGAGGACGCACAGGCAGAAGCAGAAGCGGAGGAGGGACTGGGCGCGTCCACTTGGAAGAGAGGCATTTCCCCTGAGAGAGGGGCCCAGTAGGCAGTCACCAAAGAATTCCTGAAAGTGCCCACGAGAATGTGCTGAGAACGCCCGCCAGGCCGAGAGGGAGCCCCCACTTCTACACTCGGGGCTCAGACACAGCGGCTGGAAAGTGGGTGAGGAAGAGCTGGGAACAGAGAGGCCGACCACACCCCCTTCCCAGAAGGGGAATGTCTCGCCTGCAGGGGCCCTCACTAGGTAGAGGTGGGGCCCTCCACTTAAATGAGGATCGGGGTGCTCATTAATATATTGCACTGGACCTTCTATTTGTTTACTGAGGCTGTGCTGTGACTTAGAGTGGCTAAGTACCTGATCTCACCTAAGAGACCACAAAAGCCACAAGACCTGCCCAAGTTTTCACCCCACTCAGCAGATTCGAAGGAATAGTAAGAGATAAAAAATAAAGTGGCTTTCATGATTACGCCACATGATTTCTGCTCACTTAAAACACCAGTTACAATGTGCTATTTCCTACCCTAACAGATGCCACCACCATCTATCCAGTAACGCAAGCCAGAGACCTGGGCATGATCCTCTAGTCCTCCCCGCGTCGCCTCCCACAGTCAGTCCACCACCAGAGCCTGAATGCTGTATCTCCTTAATACCTCCCCGAGGCCGTTTCTCTCCATCTCCACTACTGCCCTAGCCCAGACCTCCATCACCTTCACCTGCCCAGTAACTGAACCGCCTCCCAGTTTGGTCTCCCTGACTCAGCTTTCCCTGTTCAATCCACTTTCCTTACTGCAGCCAAAGTAATGTTTCTAAAATGTAAAGCCAGTCTACGTCTACTATGTTGAAAACCCTTCCGTGGACCCCTATGGCCTTCAGAATAAGTCCAAACACTTGAACTGGGCTTACAAGAATTGGGGGGACCTGGCCCTGCCCCCTCTCCAGCCTCATCTTTCTTCACTCCACTCCCGCCCCCCACCCTCATCCTGAACCATGTGCCCTATCCACGAGGCAGACAACTGTGCTGCTTTCTCCTCATGGTCTTTGCTCCTGCTGTACTTAGAAGCTAAATTCTAGAGCTGTTCATCTGCACACTGGGACTGGGTCCATGGGACAGTCCAGGTGTTCTTTGTTTTCTAACCTGAAAAGCCTTAACCTCCAATTTGCCATTATTGCACAAACTATGCCTGGTGTACTGAGCCAAGCCTGAAGAGCCTGGTTAAAGCCACACCCTATAAGGGCGGTGGGCTGCTCCACCCCATCCTTTGCCTAGCTAACTACTCAGGTCTCAGTCCAAACATCACCTCCTCCAGGAAGCCCACCTTAGCATCCCAACACTGGCCCAAGTTGGCTTCCATATAGTTCCATAACAGTCTCACATGTTTATCACACTGCGTTTCCTTGGCCTGTGTGTCCTCACTGGACTGTAAGCTCCTTGAAGGCGGGGCCATGTCCTATTCACAACTCTAGCTTTGGTGCCAGCTACTCAACCTTCCAAAACCACATCTATATAACAGGATAGCAATAGTCTATCCCTCGTGGAGATATTATTATAAAATGAGAAAATTAGTGCAAAGCACTTAGCATGGGATCTGGCATATAGGTAAATACTTAATAAATGTCAGCAGTTTATTTTTATCTTATTCAATACGTTGTTGAATAGATGAATCAATGGAAAGACTGGCATCATTATTGCAATATGGCACATACGTGCCACAGGGGACAGCCTGTGAGCAGAGGCCAGGTGCTGACTAAATGAGTTGTCAAGGTCCTTTCTATTCCAGTCACTTTCTACTTTTGAGCCCCATAAATTACCCAAACACCATCAAAACTGGAAAATTTACCTCCATCAAGCAGTTGTCTGAAAAGAGATTGATAGGAGATGAGAAATGCTGGCAATAAAACGACATTTCTAATTAGCTAGAAAAAGTGGTCATATGTGCATGTGTAAAAAGGTCTTCAGATGAACACCTGTGTTATCACACTCTCGCAGAATCTGGTGACCACAAGGCACTGCTTTTCCTTCTGCATTTCAATGGGTATCTGGTTTTTAAATTAGCTAACATTGTTCCAGAATAAAACTATTTACTGATGGAGACATTTGCTGCCCCCTTTCCTGTCTCTTCTCTGGGTTTTCTCCTCCGGCGTGACTCGCTCCGTGGGCAGTGACTATCATCTTCCAACATGTTCTTTCTCGGCCTGGAAACAGGGCTCCCGAATCCCCTCGCTGATGGTGTGGGTTAAGACAGATGGCTTGAGTGGTCCTGAAAACAGTGGTAGGAAAATCATCAAGCTTATTTTGGGGACAAGAAGGGAGGTACTAGATGAGAACCAGCACAGGATGTTGGGCCTCACGGGCGCAGAAAGAAGCCTGAGTGAGGGGGATATGAGTGGGAAGAGAATTATTTTGTGATCCAAATCCCAGCGTCCCAGGACAGGCTGCTGAGAGTGTACAGGATCATAAATTGAAGCCCCAACTAACCAGGAGTGAGTTTAAATGCAGGAAATGCAAAATAATACCTGGCATTTAATGAGCCGTGACTGGGTGTAGCACCAGGCGCTTCACGGTCTTATTTCACGTGATGGTCATGAGAACTCTGCAAGATCACAATTATCATTGTCCCCATCTGACTGATGAGGAAACTGAGGCTAAAAGAAGGTAAGCCCAAAGCCAAACAGCTAATAAGTGAGAGCTCAGAGATGCCACGTCTGTCTTCTTCCATCAGAACACCATGCATCTGGGCCCCAGAGGAGGAATAGCTCGAAACAAAATTGCATCCTCCAAGAGCTTCAAAACTGCTATGACTAATGTAGTTGTGATGAGTTTCAGGCATTCTTTACATTTGAGGTTGATCTTAATGACGATGTTCTTGTCTCCAAACCCTGTCAGAGGCCAAATTCGTCCAAGCACTGGGACTGGACCATGAGACAACGCACGGGTTCTTAGTCCTCTAACCTATAAGCCCTAACCTCCAATTTGCCATTATTGTACAAACCGTCATTCTTGTACCAGAACAAGCCGAAAAAGCCTGGTTAAAGCCATGCTCTATGAGGGGTGGGCGGGGCTTCTCCCTTAGCTCAACCCTTTCTCTACATCTGACTCCAGAGCCGCCCCCAACCAATGGACTTCTTTTTCTGGTTTGAGTCAAGGGCTCTACATCCTACACTTATTTTGGGCTCCCTGCTGGTCTACAATGAAAAAGGAAGGAAGTTTTAAATGTGTTTTAGCAGAAAGGCATCCCTTTCTGATTGGGATCTGAGCTACAAAGAAGTAGCCAATTGAACAGAAACAAGATCCTACCTGAGGAGGGTCTCAGAATGATTATCCACATCCATTTCTCGTCTCCTTCCAGGCTTGAGGGGGGATTTCCCCGCCCTGTGGAGTTAGAGGGGTCAGGGGAGACCTGCAGGCTGTGAGCTGAAGTGACGTGTGCTGCTTCCAACCTGAAGCGCTTAACTCCTGGTGCAGACCCTCCGGCATTCTCTTCTCCTACCGCAGCCACCAGGAAGCCCCTGTGTCTCAGATGGTGCAGCTCCGTGATGGAGGAGCCTCCGTCAGCCCGTCAGCCCGGACGCCTGAGAGACGGTGGGGAGCAGGGCCTTATACCTGACACATTACATGTGTAGAGTGAGAGATAACTAGAAGTTTTTCATGTTAAGCTTAAGCATTGAGGTTTGGGGGTTGTTTGTCACTGCATCACACCTAGCCAAACATTTTCCTGGCGTGAGACACATTCTCCCAGATGTAGCCGGGCTCAAGGATGTTCTCGTGTTGCTACTCCATGTTCACCATCATAGGAGCTACACAGGCTTCTGAGACCTCAGTCAGCAGACAGTAGATGAGCCGTGTTTATTATGCTTTGGTAGGTGTAGCAGATAGCAAGTTATACTCAATGTAAGTGGTGAGAGAAGAAAGTAAACTGTATACTCTTTTTTCTCAAGGCAGAGTTAACATTTATCAGGCATTTACTCTGTGCTAGATATGTTGAGAGTATTATTTCTAATTCCACAACATTCCTGCAATAAAAATAGGTATTATAACCCCCATTTCACGTGTTAGGAAACTATGGTTCATGGAGACTGTTTTATTCTAGGTGATACATGGAAACTGGGCTGTAAATTCAGGCGTTTCTGATTCCAAAGTAGAAAAGGTTTTCCACTACATGACCTGAGCCTGCCCACTCAGCATTCTCTGAATAAACAGTAGCTAGGTAAATGATAGATGGAATGTTGGATTAACCACGGTCCCTCCCATCAGGAGTGGAGCCCAACTCAAAAAAAAAAAAAAAAAATACTGGTAAATGTGCAGGAAAAAGACACATTTCTCAAAGAAAAAGAGATTAAAATAAAAGCACAGTGCTATGGTTTTGGGGGCAGGCTCCGCATTTAAAACCCAGATTTACTCCCACTCATGGTCTATGTGACTTTGGATGAGACACTTTACCTGTGTCTCTGTTTCCTTGAGTGTAAAATGGAGATGAAATAGTGTCTGCTTCATTGGGGTTTTGTGAGGGTTAAGTGAGCTAGTACAAGTCCCGGGTGTAGAACAAAGGTCTGGCACCCAGCAAGCCCTCCAAGGCTTTCCCTTCTATACCTTTAAGTGGGCTGTGAGGAGCAGAGTGGATGAGGGCCACCCAAGCAAAAAGTGCTGTCCTCTGCCCATTGTTCCTGAGGGGCGGGCAGTCCATGTCCTCCCCTCAGGGCTCACCAAAGCCCTTGTTCCTTGGAGGAAGGGTGGATGGCGAGGACACCATCTCATGTGTGAAGGATGGCCCTACACGCCTCGGGAACTGAAGTTTGTTTTGAACGTGAGATGATTCTGTGCCCAAACCGCCAGGCAACATGGAAATCAAGCCCAACTCTTGGGCCATTCTGCTGCTTTGGGTGAGGGCAGGAGATAAGGCGGTGCCCAGAAGCCACATCAGCGGGAGGTACTCAGGCCCGCTTGGCTTTGCGGCCCCCAAGCCCGCCGTGTGGAGAAGTGTGCCATGCTCGTGCTCCCCGGGGTTCAGCTTTACACCAGTGTTGCTTCAGGCTCCTCTCTCAGAAGCACCTCTTAACCTTGATTTTATGAGCTTCAGAGCTGAGAAAAACCTCATTATAATGGTATAATTATTGTAATAATAACACTTTGAAGTTATTATTTTATTATTTATATGATCAGCTTAACCCAGTAGAACACGTCGCAGAAGATGAAGACTTGCATATGTATTAGCAAATCCCACAGCTACGCTGAGAAGTAGGCCGGCCAAGCAGAGAGAGAGAGAGGCGATGTCCATATTTTACAGATGAGGAAATAGGTGTACACACATTCAGACCCTTAAAAGTCACGCAACTTGCCCAAGGCCAATCAGTGATACCAGTTGAGCAGGACAAGAATCCAAATTCAATGGCACAGAATCCAAGGTACACTTTCCAGTAACCACAGGAATGCTTCAGTTCTAGGCTTTACCTCTACGGGATACAGAGGCTCTAAGCTTCAGGAGAGCAGGAAATTGTTCTCCTCTATAATATAGGGATTTCCACATGGTGGGGACTCAGTAAGTCATTGTGGAATGAATGCATGAATGCATGAATGAATGAATGCATGACGTCCTCAGACTGGGGAGTGATCTGCCTGAGATGAAGCTGTGATGACGGAACAAATGTGTCGTTCCTCCACCTGTGTAGCCTACGAAGATCACTTTAAAATGACGTCCCTTTAAAATGATAAAAAGACCATTCCCTGGTTCTAATGTGGTTCTTTCAGAATTTTATATGCACATTAATTGCTTTTAAAAATTTATTGTGAGTTACTCTCAGCCTTTCCTTTCCACAGCCCCTTCAAAAGAAGTATTGGGAAATTGGTCCCCAATTCATTGTCCCAGACAGTTTTTCATTCTCTGCTCCATAAATTCAGTTTCTCGTGAAAAAAAAAATGTCAAATTGGCCAAGAGTGAATCCCTGCGGGTTTGAAGATGTGCCATGGAGCAGCCTCCTGCAGGCACAAAATTTCTTTGTATTCTACTGACTTTTCTTTTAATAATTCATGCAGATTTCACATTTCAGTGCCTAATGCATCTGTTTGTTTAATCTAAAAATGATATAAAATACTTAGCAGTTAAATTACTTGACTTTCTCTGCACCCCCAAAAATCAAATCAAATGGAATCTCCAAAAAGATATGTTGTGTTTATGCTATGCCTCACATCATGTCACATCAGAAGGATGTGGTCCTCAAATTTAAGTAGCACAGACCTAGGGAGCCACGCCCGGCCTCGCACGCGCGGCCCCAACAGCCCTCTGTGCTCTGAATGCTGCCCCCGCAGCCTCGCCTCTCATCCCTCCGAGCTTTGTGTACCACAGTCGACCTAAATCAAGCTTCTTGCACTTCCCTGAACACACACTTACAGAGGCTGGCAACCAGGGATACTCAACAGTATTGGGGAGCAGGCGCTGGGCCCCAGGCCTGACCTTAGAGGATATTTATACTTCACACAGCCTGCAGTCCGCTCCCCATTTAAATAGTGCCATAGTGGTGCTTAATCTGCTGTTTATACATAAAGAGCAGACAGCAGCAGCTTTGAGCCTTCTCTGAGGAAGAACTGGGGGCCTCTAGAGGCTTCTGATCTCTTGCCATCAGGGGTCCAGCCTATGGACACCACTATCTCTGCCTCTGATATGAAACTTTGCTGCCATCAATTCAGTCCGCAAGTCTTCCTGATCCTTAGATTTAAGCCCTATCAATGCGAAAATGAACACTGTGTATTATTATTCATTTTTTCTAGCATAATAGTAATACATGCTCATCATAGGGTGTTTGGAAATACAAAAAAGTAGGACGATCACCCACCATCCCAGCTCCTAGAGGCAACAAGTATTATCATTTTGGTGCTTTCCTTCCAGTCTTTTTTCTCCATATCACTTTTACTTAGTGTCATATTATGATTTATAATAAGGAATACATATTTGGTCCTCAATCTCATTCCTGGCTCAGAGCTCCTAAACCCTTGGGATTTCTTTTGATAAGAATGATAAAAGTGCCTTTTGTTGGATTAATAAGGTGATTTTTAGAAAGCACCTAAGGATGGGGGCTGGTTGCCAAGGGAACCAACTAAGAACAGAGGTTGGAACTTTCAGTCCCAATCCCTGACTTCCGGGGAGGGGAGAGGGCGGAGGGGCCAGAGGTTGAATCAATCACCAATGGCCAAGGATTTAATCAATCATGCCTATATAACGAAGCCTCCATAAAAACCCAAAAAGAGACAGTGCAGAGAGCTTCTGGATTGGTAAACACGTGGAGATGCTGAGAGAGTCGAGCGCCGGGAAAGAACACGGAAGCTCCACAGTCTTCTCCCTATACCTTACCCTATGCATCTCTGCCGTCCAGCTGTTCCTGAATTGTCTCCTTGCTTAATAAACCAGTGATCTAGCACACAAAATGTTTCTCCGAGTTCTTTGAGCTGCTCTAGCAAACTAAACCCAAGGAGGGAGTTGTAGGAACCTCTGATTTATAGCACAGGTGACAACCTGGACTTGCAACTGGCATCTGAAGTGAGGAGTGAGGAGCAGTCTCCTGGGACTGAGCCCTTAACCTGTGGGATCTGACACTATCTCCAGGTAGAAAGTATCAGAATTGAGTTGAATTGTAGGAAACCCAGCTGTTGTCAGAGAATTGCTTGATGGTGTGGGGGTGTTTCCCCCACACACGCATGGGAATTGGATGCAGAATCGTTTCTTAGCTTTACTCATAAGCCAGGGATATTTTATATCCCAGCTTTTAATGCCACTTTAGAGTATTAGTGTTTTTCCATGATAAAAACTCCTAATTATTCCTGAACATGAACAATAATTGCTTTCTCATTTCTAAGCCCAAAATGGGAGTGAGCAAAAGTACCTAAGTACTAAAATGCTCAACCTATTTTTCATGGCAGCCAAGCAAATCTAGAAAAGAATTTCCTCACAGTGCATCCCTTCCTCTGCCTCCAGGATGAATTTCCTGGTGTGGGTCATCTCGCACTGAGGTGACCGTCACCACCTGAAGATCACCCCTGGCTATTCCTGAAGGGAGACTGAAGATTGGGCAGAACTTGAGCCCAGAAACTAATCTTTTAAGCAGCTGTGTTGATGGCTTCTGATTCTTTGAGCTTGCTTGGGTTCCTTCTGCTGCAGAGACCCATAAAGGACCATGATATTCCCAGAATATACTTCCAATCTGCCCAGGATGTTTTTAGCAACACCTGACATTAATAATGACTGCTCAACTTGGGTTCCTTGGGAAATAAGAATCCTTTCTTCCTATTTGTGCAAAAGTATTATTTGCCATGATGCACTTGAGAGAGCTCAGGGATAAGATTCAAGAAGTCATGGGTCGAATCCTATCTTTCCTATTGTTTGATCCCAGTTAAATCCAAAAAAGAGAGGCAGAAGAAAGACAGAGTTGATAATTATGATGATGATGATGATGAAAACCTGTCAATGCCTTGTAGCCAAAACTACCAGAGCGCACCAGGAGTTGAACAGAGTTGGGCTTATTGACTCATCGCAATAAGGAGGATGCACACCATGGGGAGCAGTGGGGCGTCTCCGTAGAAGGGTGGCAGAAAGGGTTGATAACAGCATTTGGGCTCATGCTGGGAAATTTGGGGGAGGGGCCAAGAACAGGGGACTTGGCCCTGCATTGGATGATTTCAGGAAGGAGGGGTAATTCTATCATTGGTTAACTTGATAATTCTTATCTAGAAAGTGGAAAGAACAGATTGAAGCTAAAGACGTAATTGGTAAACAAGCTACAGTCACTTCCATTAGCCAGTGTGGGGGATGTTTTATCACTTCTGTGGTTTGGGCCATGCTCTTCTTTTGTCTGTCTTTACCCATGATTATGAAGTGATCTTGTTCACGTCTTGCTCGGTCGTGGTCACAGGGTGGCCTTGTCTGACATTGGTGTTCTGTGCCATTATGTTCACAGGAGCACCAAGGCCTCGCTGTGAGTGCCAGGCCAGCTCCCAGTGGCTGCTTTTTCTCTTTCTAACCTTATTAACGAGCTGCTGTTATTATATTTATACTAAAATAGAGAAAAGCGGGCTTAAATGGGCTAAAAAGTTTGCTCACATTCACACAACTAGATAGTGACAGGAACGAACAGAGGTCTGACTGCAAAGCCCAGTGTTCTTAGCACTCACACTAAACTTCATCCTCATCTAGTGATTGCTCTTGTGCTTAATTTTATTTTTTGAATAGGTAATGCATGTAATGTGGTACAAAATTCAAAACGTAAAAAGGGCACCCAGTGAACAGCAAGTCTCGCTCCCTCTCTGCACCCTGCCCCAGACACCCAATCCCACCCCCCCCCCAGAGGCCTCATTGTTCCCATTTTTCACAGGGTCTTATTCATGAGCAGTGTGTGGATGGAGTGACTCCATTTAAAAGGATCACATTGGGAGAAACAGCCTGTGACTTAGGACTTAACAAATTGCTCACTCTGGTCCGGCTCTTCCAAAAACTCTTTCACAAGGTTTCAGTAACTCAACAAACACTGATTAAACACACACTATGTTCCAGACACGGTGCTCAGCACTAGACAAGCAGACAATGAACCGAACCGGCTGCTTGCCCTTGAGGGGCTCACAGTCTAGTGGAGAGGACGGCACGAATGAATCAGCCAGTGAGCTGTGAGGGATGGTGCGGAAGGTCTGAGGACAGCAGGGATAGATTGATGGAGAAGGAAACGCTCTACCTGGATCTTGAAGGATGGCAGGGATTTACAAGATGGACAGAAGTGAAAAGAGAACTCAAGAGAGAGGTCAGTAGGAGCAATAATAGGGAGATATGAAAGGCCCCCTATGGCTCCGAATGGCTGGAGCGCAGGTGCTTGTGTTACCAGATACAAACACAGCTTCCTTACCCGCCACACAAGAGAGGCCAGATAAAACTGGAACGCCAGCCTCATGGCAAGGAAAGAGTTTTTATTTCGGGTGACGTCAGCCGGGAGATGAGAGGTCTCAAATTTGTCCCGTCTCCCCAAAAGATGGGAGGCAAGAGGTTTTAAAGGTTGTGAGGAATGTAGCTGCTTGTAAGGGAGGATCCTGTGGCCTTGCTGGTCGGCACTTTCCCATAAGCCTGTGTTTGGCCTTGTGAGGCTGCTGGCAGGGAGGAGGACTGTGAAATAAGGGAATCAAAGGTGAGTGTCCTTAGTCGTCTGCCTCCATGGTGGATTCTGGCGCCAGGAAGCCAAGGAGTTGAGGTCTGAGAAGCTTTAGCTTCTTGGTATTCTCTGGATATCGGTTTCTCTGTAACAAACCTCAAGAACCTTAACTAGACAAAACTTCAATGTGAGCCCAGCATGAGGCCACCTGGGCTTTTAACAATTTGTAACTTTTATCTGCCTTGTGAAGTTCAGAGATACAAAGGTTTAAAAAAGATATTTACATATGAATTAACACAGAGAAGCAGGGAAAGGGGGTGAGCGCTTTTGGTTTTAACTCCATATATGCTGGGTTTAATGTAGGGGAACTGATATCAGGGCTGGCATCACTTGGGGCAAGAGGCAGGAGAGGTGGCTGGAAAAGGAGACAAGGGTCCTATCATGAGAAGACTTCTGCAGGAAGCTAAAGGGAATGTTGTCAGAGTTAAAGAAGATAGATGATGTGGAAAGGATTTGAAAAGTGTAAAACACTCAGCAAATGTGATAAATTAATGGGTCACTGGCATTTGTTCCTCAATTGTCTCTGGCATTGTCCTTCTCTGAAGATGCTATTTCTAATCGTGGTTACCACTTGTGTGTACAGCTATTGAGGACAAAGATCACAGAGGTCACTGAAAAGAAAGATAGTAACCAACTGTGCCTGACCTTCAATTAGACACTCGGGCCACCCACACCCAAGGCTCCATTTGCAGGCAGCACTTGGAATTCTCTGGTGTCCAGGTTCTACCAAAAGTGCATGTAGGATAAATCATGTTTGAGAAAGAAGGTCTAAGGGTCACGTCATCCTCTCCCACCTCAAAGCACCCTGAGTGTAGCCTTTATGCCAGAAATTATATTCCTGAACTTCGTTAGTGGAGGCTCATGCAACAACTCACCACCCAGCTATGCTTGCTGCAGGGGTTCCTAACTGCCTTTTTAAAATACATCAATATTCAGACCCCAGAGATTCTCATTTGCTTGGCCTAGGATCTGCCCAGGCATTATTTATTTTTTTTCCAAAAGGTGGTTCTAAATGTGCAACCAGAGTTGAGTTAAAAACAAAATTTAAGGACATTAATCAAGAGTCTGTACAGAAACTACCATATCTAAATTGATTCTTCTCTAGACTGTAAAAGTGTTATTGAGGGTGGTGTCCACTATCCACATAGCTTTTTAGCCTAAAGACAGATCCTGCTAGGACAGATTCTCGTAACAAAGACTTGTAACCCATCAAGTGTTTAGTCCTGATTTCCAGGAAGCTCCAAGTCAAATTTGACACATAGCACAGGTTCAGGAGTCAGACCGTGCCACTTACTGGCCAGGGGACCTCAACTTACTCATCTGTGAAAAGGAGCTAATAATATAAATTGCCCAGTGTTATAGCAAGCATTAAAGGTAAATGTAAACGTACAGAATAGCATAACACCTGGCACATACAATCAATATACTTTATCAATAAAAAGTAGTTGGCTTCGCATATTGATTTGATATATTCATTTGTAAGATAGAAATTATATATATCATTTTAAGAAGTAAATGAGTACCAAGCCCCAGCACAGAGCCAGTGCTTATAAATGTTCATAGTTCCCCAATAAATGACTCCCCCTGTCAAAAGCAGGCTTGCTTTCTTTGGGGTCTCCTCTAAGTCCTCCAAATATCAAAAATTGCCGTAAAGCTTTCAATTCAACAAGCCTTTACTGATGGCCTACTATGCTGTGTGAACTGCTGGAGACGGATACACCTGATCTCATTCCTGCCCGAGGAGCTCAGACCCCAAGGAAGAGACAGACATGCAGATGTATCACTGCGGGCCAGCAGGACAGTGTCCCACAGACTCCTCTCAGAGCCACCATCCAAGAAAGAATCCCAAACCAGATGAACTGGGGGCCTGATAAGGAGCGTTCTCCCTATCTGTGTAGAGAGTGGATAGTTGACAACAAACTGGGGTCTGAGGCCCCATAAGACCCTCCTATAAAAATATAACTGTGGTTGAAGCTCTGAGTCTTCAATAATCTTTTCCTACTAGGAAAAATGGTAACAATGCAGCAAGGTTTTATTTCCATAATTAGCTGCACGTCACAGTCATAGCAGGATAACCCTAAGGCCAACTTCTTCAGATGAGAGACCCAGAAAGGAGAAGTGATTTGTTGAAGGTCCCACGACCAATTAATGCCCAAGTTGGCGTCTGAAGTTAGGCTTCCTGACTCCTACAGCTCCTTTCCCACATCATCATCAGGAGACAACAAACCCAAGAATGTAGGCAAGGGACAGTCAAGTCCAAACCTCATTTATCATTGAATCTCTATTACAGTGTTTGGCATGAAGTAAGGACTCAGTCGAAGGAGGTGTTTAGGGACATGGGAGAGAGGGGTCTTCTACAGGGAGATGGCAGGAGAAACAGCATGCAGATATGGGCGTAGGGAAGGCAGCTGGGCTGCAGGAGGAGGAATGAAGGGGGAGGCTCCAAGGAAAGTCAGGAAGTCTTGCTAATTGCATAGTCATGCAGTGATCAGGGGCTGGTGGGAACAGAGTGCTCACTGCCCCCAAGACACCTTTCTCTCTGTCAAAGTCTTAAGCTGGTGCCACCAGTTATCCTCTGAAGGCCACCCACACCATTTAAAGATCCACGCAATATGCATTTTTAAAAAGAGGTATCATAAAACAGCACCAACGATAGAGCTATTGAATTTTAAAAATTACATCTCAGCTCTATCTGTTGGTGTTCTACAAGAGTTAGCAAATTGCAGCCCGTGGGCCAAATAGGGCCCACCGCCTGTTTTGTAAATAATGGTTTATTGGAGCACAACCATGTCCAGGCGTGTCTATATTGTCCCTGACTCCTTTAGCCCCGCAACAGCAGAGCTGAGAAGTTCCAACAGAGACTGTAGGAACACAGCCTCAAATATTTACTATCTACCTGCCCTTTAAGAAAACCTCTGGTATAGCAACCAGTGTGATCAGAGAGGAATAAATTTTCTAATAAGAAAACGGTACTTAAGACCTTCTTTTCCTGTGAATTCCAGTCAAATCTTCAGGTTCCCCAAAGTCACAAAGCTCCAGCTTGAGGGGGTACTTAGGCATTTGGTGGGAGGTAATTAGCTACCTGCCACGGGCCCACCTCCCTGTCCTGGTGCTTCTCAAGCTCTTCCCCAGCCCCACCTCTCCAGAAACACTCACCCACACGTCCAGGCCCAGCCTAATCGCCATCACTTCCCTGTGGCCTTCCTCATGTTCCCTCACCCATCCCCCTGCGCCATCACACACACGATCCTACCAGACAGAATTAATCATTCCTTCCTCAGAGCACGTATCACCCTGTGACAGCACCTACCTCTGACATTGTTTACATATTTACTTTAACAAAATTTATTTGTATCCTCAGCCTACAATCTTTGAGAAAGGGGCTATGTTTTATTCATCATCTTCATGCCTTAGCAGAGTCCCCAGCATGTAGAAAATTATGTTGGAGCCAATTTGAAAGGGAAGAAATCTTTGATGTTATCCCGTCAAATTCTCCCTTCTTACAAATGACAAAACTGAGGCCCAATGTCAAAAGGCTGGCCAGTGGCAGAGCAGAGACACGGCTAAATCCTGCCTCTCTTGAGGGTCTCTCTCCGTGAAGTCCAACACTCATTCTAGCAGACCACGCAGGAACACACTGAGATTCATGTGCACGTGAGACAGCAGTCATTTGTGAGCGGTGGTCGTTATTTTAGAGGTGGCAGCGACGGGGATCTTCTCCCCGTAAGTGACACATTCATGCCACTCCCAGAAACCAAATGGCAGCCCTGGTCACCTGATAGCACTGACGAGAGACAGCATGATGCAGCCACCACGTGCCTGGTGCACATGATGGACCAGTGGGCTGCAAAATTAAACTCCTCTTTTTAGGAGCCATTTGTGTGTTAAGGAAGAGAATAAATAAGCTAACACTGTGGCCAGTTAAAAAATGCACCAGACAGAGACTTTATTTGCCTCTTGCAGGCCAACAGAGAAAACTGAGCTTTGTAATTGAAATTGTAATGGATTGAGTTGGGCATGGCGGGGGAGGGCAGGATGTTCTCAGAGGTGGTGTCAGGAGAGGTGATGTGCAGTCACCATCAATGGTGTTTCTCTGATGTTTCTCTGAAAGAACAAGAGGATGCATTCTGGATTCAGTCATGGGGTCCCAGGGCACAAAAGTGGTTTGGACTCTGGAATGCAGTGTGGGGACTGTGCCACAATGGAACTGTTTCATAATTAAGTACCAGGCATAACACCTTCCTTTGCCACGTCTTCATCTTTCTGGGTTCCCCATACCAGGAGCCAGGCCCTCATCTCTCCTGTCCCTCGTAATCCACCCACATTAAGGGGGTACACATGCCTTGCTGTATCTCTTCCTGGGTAAAAGGATATGAAATGGGGTGATGTTTACTCTCTGCTTAAACATTATTGAAAGCTTTCTCTGTGCCTGGACTGGGCTGGGAATTAAATGGTAAAGAAGACAGATGGTTTCTGCCCTCAGAGCACTCACAGTGTGTAACCCCAACATGCCCCTGTCAGTTCTAACGGAAGAACTTCAGGATCAGCTGAAGACAGAGGGTATTTTGGAAGAGGCCCTCAAATTACTCCATACAGGGGCCAGTCATGTAGAGTGGAAAGCGAACTTGTCTTAAAAGCTTAAAGGCATGGAAATAAGCTCCAGCCTTCTAGCTAAGAGACCTCAGACAATTTTCTTATGTTGCAATATCTTCATTGATCAACAGGGATAATCACAGCAATTTTGGAGTGGGTGGAGAAGATGAGAGAAGCCAGCAAGTGTTCATGTTGAACCTGGTGCCTGGCATATTGCAGCTGCCCAGCCAGCAGGACACAGCAGAGCTGTTGTTATATGAAGGACAGGGTGATAAAAGAGAAGATGCTGACACACCAAATGCCCTGGAATGTCAGTCTGGGAGACTTGGAGGACCAGGACTGTGGCACGGTCAGCCCTCTACCACTAGCACCTAGCAAGGGCCTGGCACACAGCGAGTTCTCATTATTTGTTGTTTGTTTGAAATAAACTTGAGTTTTAGGGAGCATATAAATTCCCTCCATTCTCCCTTTTAAAAGACAACAGCCCCATCACTCATCACGCCTTCTCTCCACCTTCCCACCCTCCCCACCACAGCCCAGCCCACCTCTCAGCACAGGCAGAATTCATTGGAACTCTTTGCTAGTGGCTAAAATAAAATTAATGTGGGAGAGCACAGGCTTTAGAATTAGACCATCCTATGTTGAGAGTCCCAGCTACAGAACTTACTTGACCCATCTAGATAACCCCTCTGTGCCTCCATTTTCTCATCTACAACATAGAAAAGTTGACAAGGCCACTCACATAGGTTCACTGCCAGGATTAAGTAACTTAATTCACATAAAATGATTAGCACAGAGTTTGGCACATTGTGACACTCAATAAATGCTGTTCCTCGCTGCCACCACTGTTGCTGTTAGCTTTCTCTTCTTCACCTTCACCAGGTTGTTGTGAGAAACCAGCTGTACATGAGGCTGCTCACACAGTGCGCAGTACCTAGTATGGGCTGAGTAAATGCTAGGTGTCCTCCTTCAAACAAGTACTACATAATCCTCATGATTCGTGTTTATTTAAACTTGGTAGAGAAACATCGGGATCAGTACAGGTGTACAGATGAGCACTCAGCCCGGTGGCAGTTTTGTGTCTGAGAGAAGGAATCGAGATGAGCATGAAATGTAATTTAATCCAACAGGAACTCTGGAGCCACAGGACTTTCCCACCTGTCCCTCCCTGTTCAGAGGCCTGCAGTGACTTCTCAGGCCCTACAGGGGATAAATCCCCCTCTCGTCATCCGCCCTCTGCCCCCAGCCACTCCTAACCCTCTGCCCCACTTGCCCTGCACCATGCAAATGGACTGGATCAGCATAGTCACTTTAATAAAGAGGATGGGCTTTTCGCTCTTCATTGGTTGGTTGGTTGGTTTAGAGAGTAAAGCATGATTGGTCAGGCCTTATGTGCATATGCCTTTCTTGTCACATCTGCTTTAGCCATCACTTGCCAAACTGCTCCTAAATAATTAATATAATGATAATGTCTCTTATCTTTGAGTGCTGTCTCTTATCTTTGAGTGCTCATTATGTACCAAGCACTCTGTATCCATTATATCACTTAACTCGCATAGGACGCCAATAAGTAGATATTATAATATCTCTTTAGAGAGATAGAAACTGAGGCACAGAGAGGTTAAGTAACTTGCTCAAGTTCACACAGCTACCAAGTAAGTAGAGGAGCCAAAGCTGAGTCCAGACAGTCTGATTCCAGCAATCTCTTACCTGTCAGGCTCTCTACCTTTTCAATGAAGAAACTGAATACCTGGTACCATGTCCCAAGTCACACAGTTAAGTGGCAGAGCTGGGATTCAAATAGAGGACTGCCCACTCCAACCCCCCACAGTATTCATACTCAGCTCTAATTTTTCCTTGAGAATCTGTGCCTGACAGATCCAGTCCAGTTGAAAGGCATCCAATGGACAGCCTCACATGGACACGTTGCCCTTCTACTCTTGGTACTTGGTCCATGAGACTGGCGGCTCCCCCAGGGTAGAGTACTGCTTTGGGTTTATAGCCAGGTAAGGAGGGGGTGTTCCAGGGGATTCCACTCAGCCCTTTCTGCCATAAGAGCCCTCAGTCCATGGGCCTGAGGCAAACATGGAGATTCTGATAATTTCCAACAGTGTCTTTTCAGATCGTACATTCCGGAACTGGAGACCTAACCACAGGGTGAGTCCATGAGCCTGACTAGTGCACCGCGGCTTTTTGGGCTCCCCAGGAATTAGCATTCATAAAGAGCCAGTGCTGAGTAAACCCCAGAGGTCTGAGTATTTCCCTTTTCCATTTACCTGAGCACAGTCACCCTAGTCAATTCCTCTGGGAATGGTTTGGAGGAAGATTTACAGGATGTATTTGTGGCAGTGCTGTGAGGTTCTTCTTCAAGAGCACTCAGCCTCCCCTTCAATAAGGGGCTCTGGGTCTGTGAATTGACTTAGGTCTGAAAATTGGATGAAAGTCTGTGACTCTGTGTTCTAGTGACTCAAGTCAGATTTCTAGCCAACAGACCCAGAGATTTTCCTGTTACATAGATCAAGTAATATTTCAGTAGGCTGCCCATCTACTGCTTTCCTAGGGGCAACATCACTGCTAAAGATAACTGCAGGTCAGAATATTCTAGTTAACAGCTTGTCCCTGCTGCCCATTATGATAAATGCACTCACCTGGACTCAGGCAGCTAAGCCTTGGCTCCTGCCATTCCAGGATCCTATCGTCCCCACTGAAATCAGGGCACCTGTCCAAACGGCAGCACTTCCCACTGTCATCCTACACGTCCAGTGGCTAGCCACCACAGGGCTTTTCAAGGCTACTAATGCATTTCCCAATGCCTTAGTGAAGGGATTGTCCACAGGCCCCCTCAGGGGATGGAAGGGAGGGGGGATTGCAGGCAGCATGTGATAAATCCCCTTCAACATGCCAGTCTCCCTAAGTCTTTGGATTCCTTCCCCACATCATACCAGGAAGTTCTGGCATCTTGACCTCATTTAAACAGGCTACATTGTGTGTAATTTTATTCAACCAATCAAGCAAACTATTAAATCCATTTCAGCTGCACAAGTAACATATTAAATCTAAAATCTCTAAGTGTACCCATATCAATAAATTCCTCTCAATTTATGGTTAAATTCCATCCTCCTCCAGCTAAAATTTTTAGAATCCATTTCCACATAGTCTCAGGCTTCGACTGATACAAATTAGACAAATTTTGTAATTACTTTGGAGTAGAAGCTATCTCCTCCTTGCACAGATTTTTATGCCCACTCCCTGCAGCATGCTGAGATCTGACCCTGGTAACAGTTATATGCGTTAATTTTCTATCGTTGCCATGATAAATTACCACAAACTTAGTGGCTTAAAGCAACACAGATTTATTACCTTGCTGTTCAGTAGGTGAGAAATCTGACACAGGTCTCACGGAGCTAAAATCCAGGTGTCAGCAGGGCTGCATTCCTTTCTGAAGGCTCTAGGGGAGAATCTGTTTCCTTGCCGGTTCCAGCTGCCAGAAGCTGCCTGCATTCCTTGGCTCCAGGCCCCTTCTTTCATCCTGAGAAGCAGCAGCATTGCATCTCTCTGACCCTTCCTCCATAATCACCTCTTTCTGACTCTCCTCTGCCTTTTCTTTCACTTTCAAGGACCCTTTCAATTACATTGGGCAGACCCAGATAATCCAGGGTAATCTCCCCATCTCAAGTCTGCAAAGTTCCTTTTCCCATGTGAAGGAACATATTCAAAAATTATGGAGATTAGGATGTGGACATTTTGGGGGGTCATCATTCTGCCCGCCACAGTATAGGCCACCCCAGAGGCAAAGTGGATGTCAACGTGGGACTTGAGGGGGATGGGGCTTCCACTTGGAGAGATCCTTCCAGGTCTTCATGCAAGGGGAAGCCAGTCTCCTCAGACCAGCAAGGGAGGTTCAGGGACTTACAGATTCAAAGTTCTCAGCTTTGTCTGAGCCCTCAAGCAAGGCTGACCTTGCAAATACAAAGCACAAGAAGTTACTCTGAGGTTGTCATAACCGCTCTCCAGTTTTCCAGCTCTGACTTGAGCAGAGTTTAGAGCCCTGAGCTTGTCATTTTCTTTCCATAAGTGCATCAGTGCCCTCAGAAGCAGCCACCTTACCCGCAGTCCTTGCTTGCGGTCATCATTACCCCAAGGTGGTCACATGCAGCAGCCATGTGATCCCAGGACACTTGCTTCGTTGGGCACTTCATCAGGATCAACAGAGGTGATAATTCAGGGATTTTCCTTGCCACTGCATGCCAGGAATTCCTGGCATCCCATCACTATTAGCCCAGAGCTCAGCACTGCATTTACGTGAAAGTGAAGGACACCACCAATCCAATTCCAGTGCTTGAGGATCTGTTTCCAGGAACTCTTGATACCACATCCTACATCATCTATATGAGGCAGGGTCTACTCTGAAAGTCAGGACTCACACTATGTATTTCAACAGAGGGAATTTAATATAAGTAATTGTCTAAAAGGATGTTGGAGAACTGAAACTGAAAAGGGACGTCAGGGTCCCCAGGACCACCACCAGGGTTGCTGACTCACTAGGAAGAATCCCAAGTCTCAGTGCCCAGTCGTCCTCACAGCCATGATTTATTACAGGGAAAGGATGCAAAGCACACTAAGCAAAGGGGAAAGACACGTGGGGCGAAGGCCAGGAAACCAAACACAAGCTTCCAGAGTCCTCTCCCAGGGAGTCACATGGGACGCACTTAATGACCCAGCAATGAGTTGTGACAACATGTGAGAAATGTCGTCTGCCAGGGAAGCTCATTAGGGACTCAGTGCCCAGGGTTTCTATGGAGGGCCAGTTACCCTCCACCTAGCACGTACCAAAATCCCAGACTCCAGGTGGAAACCAGGTGTTCAGCAAAACCCATAGTGTCTGTAGAAACAGCTTAGGCACAGCGAGCCACTCTTATCATTTAGGGAGTGGTGGGGACCCTGGCAAAATCCAAGTTCCCAGACGCCAGCCCAGGGCCAACCTTGTAAGCAGGCCTGTCTAAGGACAGCAGCCAGGTCTGCTATGTCAACTGTCTTCTGCACGCAAGGGAATGTGAGGTAGCACAGAACTAGTGGCTGCAGGAAGCAGCTATCACCCCTAGAACTGAAAGAACAAAAAGAAAAGGTTGGAGCCATCAGAACCCAGAGGTGTGAAGGAAAGGTCTACACCAGGCTGACACCCATTCCTGAAGGGGAGGGAGCTGTCCAGCTGCCGCTGGTACCCTGGGGGGAGCCCCAGGAGGCCAGTCCTAGGAGTGCTGGGGGAAAGTTAGAGAATGAACCTCTGCACTGCCAGGTGAGGAGCTTTGCTGGGGTGATGCTCACAGCAACAGGAAACAAATAGGGAGGAGCAAGGCCCTTCTCCCTCCTCCTGCCTGTCTCTCTTTAGTACCTGCTACTGATAGAGCCTAATAGGGAGCAGCTGGCAGTGCAGAAGTATCGTTTGCAGAGACCCAGCCACAGCACCACAGAGCCAAGAAGGGTGGATTTGGAGCTGGGAGACAACAGCTTCATCACTGGCAAGCTCACTACATGCCAGGCCCCCCGCCAAGAGCTTCCATATTTTATCTCAGCTAATTGAATCTTTACAACAAACCAAAGAGATAGCCATTTTCTTCTTACAGCTTCTTAATTCCATTTTAACATGAGGACATGGAGGCTCAGAGAGGTTAAGTAAATTTCCAAATGTCACCCAGCTGATAAGTAGCAGGACTGAGTTCCAAAGCCCTTACCTCCTCTACCATATCACATGGATCCCCAGCCCCACTGAGTGTCAGATCACCTGGCAGAAAGACACAGCAGAGCTGGAAGGAGAGAAGAGCCACCCTAGTGAATCAGATGGCGGCTAGGCCTCAACGCACTGATCAAACACGTGGATCCCACGGGACCGCAGACGAGACCCATCGGCCTGCTCACCCACATCCACCACAGGTCCCCTCCTCACTGACCCCTGCTGCTGACCCAGCCTCCACCAGGCAAGGCCACTCTGCCACCAAGAATCCCAAGTCCCTCCAGCAGACAGCAAGGCACCGCCGGGGCCACGTTCCGGGATGTGCTTTTCAATTGTGATGGCGGCAGAAGCAAACCCATCAGAAGATCCCAAACCACTGTCTCCTGGACAAATTCCTTTGATTCTTTGTAAAAGGTTTAGGAAGAAATTTCTATGTTCTTCCATCTCAGAAGATAGGCTGAGTATTCCTGTGAGAAGTGTAATGGGTGCTCAAAGCCCCCTGGGGGGTGCTAGAGGAGGACACTTCCTGCCCTTAAGGAAGACACCCACCCGCTCCTACTGAGTCAGTCGTCAAACTATGACCACTACGCACAACATACAAAGGAGAGCGTCGCCGCGGAGACAGAGCGTCTGCAAAACAGCCGCCTGGTTACCAGACGCCTGAAGCATCAGCGGCAATGTTATTCTTACAAACGGCAACAGGGCTCCCAACAGGCCTAGAACAACAAAATTAATGGACTGGAAAGCAAGAACCTAATGTACGAGCTCTCAAGATTCCCCAGACTAGCTGACTCACCGTGCACACCCAGCAGTCGCAGCTCTGGTCTGAAGTGGCTGGGACACCAGAGGGAGGGGACAGAAGAGCAGCGGGGAAAGACAGCAGGGGGTCAGCCAGCACCAGCTCCTTCAGTGATGCAAAATACCATGTTTATGCAAAGCTTCTTTGAACTTCAGTAAAACAAATAGTATTTACACAGACAGCCTCCAAAAAATAAACTCCATAATGAGAGAGCAAGGAAGCAGAAGTCTACCCAGTTCACCAGCTTGATGGTTAAATCATTTTTTATTGAATTCAAGTTTCATAGCCCATTAGAGGCCTGGAGGCAGAATTCTCAGGGACGCTTTTGGACTAATGAGTGTTTGCAAATTGTTTTTCTAACAGATTTGTTGTTCTTTTTTCTGAGAATCCTAAGAACCTTTGGTTTATGTAATTTGCCCCTGCACTTGAAAAACAACAGCAAGTATTCTAATTGAAGCTAATTTACTCCCATTATTAAGAGATGTCGGTGTTTTGTATCTTCCTAATACATTTTTGACACCGATATGAATATGCTGTCATCAATCAAAATACCACAACCTCCCACGCTTGTCCTTTCACATATCATATACCCTCTGACACGTGTTCTCGCACCTCCTGCATAAAGGTGTGGGCCTCCCTCAGCAAGCCAAAGAAAACAGAACTTCCGGATAGTACCTCTGCCATGTATTAACTCCCTTCTCCAGATTTCCCCTTCTGCTTTCCTTACAAGTGCCAAAACAGAGGGGGACAGGGAGGAACAACCCAGCACCCCTCTTCCTTGCCAGCTGGGGCCAACACACCAGACCACCCCCAGCGCCAGTGGTGGGCAAGTCTGCCTAGCTAGCATCCTCCCTGGAACTTTTCCCCTAGAGCTACCAGGAAAGTCTTTGCTTTTCTGTTGGGATCACTAGGCTGACAAGATGTGGCTGGAAGAAGCATCTTGCTTACTCACGAAAAGAACCTGCTGTAGCTATAGAGACACAATTAAATTTTACTTCTACACTTTTCAGTCATAGAAGCCAATAAATTATCTGATTTGCTTGTAAGTGGGAGGTGGGTTTGTCGCTTTCAACGAAGGAGCCCATGGTGTCTGCAGCTGGAAATCAACCCAGTAGCAGCTATTTATTGGGTGCCTTCCATGGGCTGACACTGTGCTGAGCTCTGGGAATACAGCCAGGGTCAAAACGAACACGCTGGACTCTAATCAAGCTATGTTCTCATGTGCAGAAACAAATTAACAAATAAATACATACTATGGCAAGTGACAGCAAGTGCCCTCGGGAAAAATAAAATAGCATAAAGAAATAAAGAGTGTGGGACAAGGAGAAGCCACAAGGCTTCCCTGCTTCAAAATCTCTCAAAGATGTTGAAGGATAAGTTTGTGGACTTCCAGAGAAAGTGTGGTATGGGGTTGGTTACAAGGAGAATGGTGATCGATAAGTACATGTCAGCAAATAAGTCACACTAAATAATTTGGATTTTGTCTTCCAGGCAAGGGGCAGCCATTGGAAGGTTGAAGCTAAAGATTGACTCAATCAGATGCGTGGGCTAGAAGGTACTAGTTAGTGGCAGCTAGCTGGACCAAACGTTTGTTGTACAGCGAGGACAGAGGGGAGAAAACCAGTGGGCAGCTGCTGTGGTCATCCAGGTTAGAGACGGGTCTGGAACACAGCAATGTGGGTGACAGAGGCAACAGGTGGGCAGATTCAGATACTGGGTGAGGGATCATCAAAAGGACTTCATGGGCGACTTACTGTGCAGGAGGGAGAGAGAGGAGGCAAGGGGGGAATTTGGGTTTCTTATTGGGAACAGGTTGATGGTGGGGGCTTTTTCCCTGAAAAATCACAGTACAAAAATAAATTTATAGGGGTGATAATAGATTTGGATTGGATAATATTGAATTTAAAATTAAAAGAATGTCCCAAGGGAAATGCCCAGTATCTAGTTGGATAATCTTTGATTAATGAGTGAAGAAGGACCCTCAGAACTCTGTGTTCCCAGTAATTCCACCACAGTTCCCACACCACCAATGAAAGAAGTGATGAGGACTCTACCCTAGCCCTATGTGGCAGGAAGAGAACCCCATCCGCCCTTCTTCCCACCCAACACTCAAGTGTCACTACCACCATCTGACTTGAACCCACCAGCACCCACCATCACACCCTCCTGGGTAACCTGAGTCCCCCAACAACCCTACAAAGCCAGACCTGTCTCCCAGACTCTGATGCCCTTCAGCTCTTTATGTCCTCCCTGCTGAGCCCATCTCCTACTCTCCACAAGGCCCACCGCACTCCTTTCAGTATCCAAGCAAAATCTCCCCGATTTTCAAACTTTTTCTGAATGTTTCCTTCTCTCTTTTGTCCCGACAGCTCTTCAACACCAGTGGGACTTACAATACATTGATCTGATCAATCACCTAGTCACTGTCCCTCAACCACCTTATGCCTTCTTATAACCACTCCCATACATATATCCTCAAATTACTCTCCCATGTTTCCCCTTGTTGTTTTTTGCCTGGCAACACCTGACCCTCATTAAATCCTTCTGTCTCCATCTCTGTACCTACATCCTGATGGCCAGCTGAAAACGGCTGGCCAAAAACACACCTGCTGGTCTCACTTCAAGTTCATGATTGCTACTGCCTTACCAGGCTGCTATGCCCCCCAGTCCACTCACTCTCCACTGACCCAGAGAACTATTGTACAACTCCTCCTCATTCTTCCTCCTTCTCTGCTGCTTCCCATTTCACTAGAAGTTGGAAGCCAGCACGAGACCATCACGAGGTCCCCCCATCATCCACCTCCGCACCCATGCCCTCTGCCTTCCTCCAGTTCCTGGACATCTGGGCTCCTGCTACAGCCAGTCTTGTGATGTTGCACCAGATCACCGCCCCTTGCCTGCCCAAGGATATTGTTCTCACAATTCTCTCCTTTCTCTCCGACGTCATCAGTTGTTTTACTTTCCACTGCATCATTTCTATCAGTATACAAACATGATGTTATTTCCCTCACCTTAAAAAGCAAAAAAACTTCTTTTGATACCATATCTACCTCTGGCTACCTTCAACTATTCTATTCCCCTTTAAAGCAAGACTCTTTGAGTTTTTAGAACTTATCCCATTTCCTCTTTTGCTACTCTCTCCTGAACACACCCCAGTTGGGCTTTGCCCCAGCACTCCATTGAAACGGCTCTTGTCAAGTACACCATGACCTCCATATTGCGGAACCCAATGATCAAGTCAAGGTCCTCATCTGACTGACCTTTCAGCAGTATTTGAAACAATTTCTCCCTCCTTCTTAACACACTTTCTTCCCTGCTTCCAGGAAAGTGCTCTCTCTTGGTTCTCCTCCACCCTCCCTGGCTGCATTGCCTCTCTGTCTGCAGATTTCCTTTCTATATGTCTATACCTGCTCCCTAAGTGATCACCTCCAGTCCACCACTTTAAAACCACTTATAGTGCTATTATCTCCTGAATTCATATCACCAGCTTGACCTCTCCATTGAGCTCCAAAGTTGTATATCTAACTGGCCATTGGACTTCTCCATTTGAATATGTAATAGGCATCCAATCCAAAACTCCATGTTTGCTTTCTCCAACCTGTTCCTCCTGCAGTCCTCTCCATCTTAGTAAATAGCATTTCCATCCTACCAGTTGCTGCAGCGCAAAACGCTGGAGTCATACTATACCATTCACTTTCTCCAACACCCCATATATAATCTGCCAGTGATTTCTGTTGACCCTACCTTTGAAATCATGTAGAATCCACCCACCACCTCCCCCACTGCTGTCCTGGTCCAAGCATCTGGCCTGGACTGGTGCAGGAACCTGATAACTCACCTTGCTTCTCCTTTGTCTCCTGAGGCCAAGTCACCACAATCACCAGAGTGATCACATCGCTCCTGTCCTTCCACTCTTAGTCTTTCCCATGACAGTGGTTACATAAGCCCACTCTTCACAGTGGCCCATGGGACCCCTGACGAACTCTGACCATCGATGTTCCTGCAACACCCGCCCTCGCTTCCTCTATTTCAGCTACGTTGACCTTCATGTTATTTCTCAAACAAGCCAAGTGTACTCCTTCCTTTGGGCTGTGTCATGCTATTCCTCCTGCTTAGGATGCTCCCTCCCGATATCAACATAGCTCACTCTCTCACTTCCCTCTAGTCATTCCTCAAATGTCACCTTTTCAAAAAGGCCTTCCCTGATCATGCCATACAAAGTAACACCCACCCCCGGTCTCCCGGTCCTCTTGCTTCGTTTTTCTCTGTAACACTTACACGCTTATATAACATATGTGTACCCTATATCTCCTTCTCTGTTTCCTTGTTGTCTCTGCCTCTTGAAACTTATCCTGAGTCCCATTCTCCTGTGCTCTGATCATGCTGGCTGTATGCACAGGGATCCTGGTTAAAGGTACTGGCTTCACCCAGGAGCATTTGCATTCTGTCTGGAACTCCAAATGGTGAAGTTACAGCATTGTATCTGTGACCTTGGTGCGGAGATATACTTGGGTCCAAAAATCACCTACTTTTAAGGTGACTGCTGATTTCAACCACAGGGACTTAGAAGGGAAACAAAGAGGTTGCACCCACGTCCTCTGGTTGGATCTGTGATCTCTTAGCTCAGTTACCAGAAATGAGGGTCCTTCTTCCTTTAAACCCTTTCTCTTGGTGCCCTCAATGGACACCAATACAACGCAAAATGAGGAGACAGGTGGGGAATCTCACCTCTGTCCCTCTGACTCCTCCTCTCCATCCCTACATCCAGCTGGTTCTGGCCTTCACATCTCCTCCCTGGAGAGATGCAGCACCGACCTCTCCTCTCAGATTCACCCGCCGCCCAGTTTCTCCCTTAAAGAAAGTAGATCTGTAAGTAAAAGAGTCAGCTAGGCAATGCCTCAGGCCTGTTCTTGCTCTCAGAGTCTCTCACTAGAAGAGCAGAGCAATCTAGAGTCCTTGCTTCCTGCTAATTTCAGCACATAGCTTGTTCTCTTTTAAGGCTAAGTTGCTCCCACTATAGAAATGATTAGTTACTTGGGTGTAGGCAGTGCAAAACGGAAGGGGCCGAGAGCATGGACAGCTGAAAGTGGTTTTCTCCAATTATCTCCATTAACCTTGAGACTAAGTTCCCAGAATGCTATGTCTCCAGTGGCTCCAAGTAGTCTTAGAATTGAGAAGCAATGTTAACTGCTTCTGCACATTCTCATTCTCCTTCAGAGCCACACCGCCCACGAGATGTCCCTTCTTCCCGAGGCTCACTCGGGAAGCTCAGGGCACAGGCAGCAGGATCTTAATTAGCCACCTTCCAAACTTGGGCTGCCACGCCTCTCAAGTCTCCTTCAAAGCAATGAGGGCAGAGCAGGGGCACGTGGGCTAATGAGACACCTGCATCTGGTTTTCCAGAATCCCCCCAAGGTGGGCATTGTGCTTTTTGTGAGAAGATTGGCGCAGGGCTGGCCCCTCTCGGATCAACTCCATTTCCACTCACAGCCACTCATAAATCATGCGAGATTAGCAAATGACGGTGATTGTCTACTAATTGGCCTTTGTGGTAAGTCAACGGTGAACCCCTGGTGAGCCTGCTGGAAGAAAATTAGACTTATTTTTACTTAAGGGCAAAATAGCCCTTTTCATCCTTTTGCAAGAGAAAAAGAAATGAGAAATATTTTAGATAGTGAGTGGGAATAAAAAAAGTAAGGAGGGGAGGTAAGGGTGTGAATGTTTTGCATCTGGTTTAAATGCAATCCTTTAGTCAACCTCTTCTAATTATCAATTATTATTTCGGTTATTACTGGAAAAATGGTCATCAATTGCTAAATTACCATGCTTCAGTCACTCCACTGAGAAGAATTTATTTGCACCAGCAATGCTTAGGCTAATTTTGCCTTTGAATTTCCCTTGGTATTGCTGCTAAGCATAGCAGAAAGGCCCACCACTAGCCTGAAGTGATTTTTGGTTAGTGTATTCCTCCCAGCACCCAGCAGTGGTGGGACGCTGGTGAGGACAGTCTTGCTGATGGCGAGCGGAAGTCTTCACTATAAATGTGGAGCAGAGCCCTGCCCCCCGTTGTTTTTGAGAGTAAATCATGCCTTTGCATTCTAAGGCAAGGCTGTTTAGACATTATTCCATGTATTTTTAGAGAAAAACAAATGGGCATATGCTCTCCCCCCACATACATACTTTCTCCCAGCTCTCCATTGGTTTCTGTCTGTAAGACTGGAGAGGAGAGGAAAGTGTTGCAGCTCTGACCGGCATCCTAGAGTGAGGACGAAACACGGTGTTTACTGTGTGGGAGGTTTCTGGTCCGAAAAGGAGAGGGTGTGAAAGGGCAACCAAGTGGAAAGAACGCTCTACAGGGTCAGGCAAACCTGGGCTCGATATTGATTCTACTCTCACAAGCTACGAGACCCAGGCAAGGTATTCAACTTCTTTGAGCCTCAGTATCCTCACAGGTGAAATGGGTTAGTAATACCTACTGCAAATACTTGTTTTGAACCTTCAGGTTACAGTATGCACAGGGCCTTTTTATAGATGAAGCAAGAGAGGCCCAGAGAAGGAAATAACCTGCCAGTGCACACACAGCAAGTTACTGATCTAGCCAGGATCAGAGGCTGCCCTTAAGGTTGAGTCTTTCCATTGCACCCGCTTCCCTGGGCAACTCAAATTTCATGGTTCAGCCACATTCACCCATGAAAATAAGAATGTAAATTACTTCATTAGTAGTTTCTTATATGATTACACATTGAAATGATAACATTTTGGATGTATTTAAGTAAAATAATGTTATTAAATTTAATTTCACTTCTTTTTCCTTTTTTTAATGTGACTACTAGAAAACTTAAAATTACTTATGTGGTTTGCATTATATTTCTATTGGATGTTGCAGAACTAACCCATAATCAGATTTCCTCAGTTGTCTCAAAAACGTCTTCTTTGCAGTTAAGCAATTCAAACAGGCACGTGTAGTTTAGAAAAACTCCCAGGTGATTTTCATATACACCTCTGGTTAAGAACCACTGTTCTGGGCCTTTGGTTCAAGAAAAACGACCCTGCAATGACACTGGCTGGGATTTGTAGATGACATTGTTTTGCGACCAGCCCCTGCACCCACACATCTTGGGTCCCTTACAGAGAAATTGTGATTTTGGAGACGCCCCCAGAACCATGCACTTGTTTTCTTATCTAACCACTTCCATCACTCTTCACTAATAGTATTATTAGAACCACCTTGTTAAAGATATTTCATTCAACAAATATTTATCCATATATGCCGGCCACTATTCTAGGCCCTAGGTATTCAAAAACGAACCAGATGATGAGATTCCTGCCTTCCTGTAGTTTACATTCTGGTAGATAGTGGAACCAGTTGAGATGTGTTTTCCTGCAGGAAACAGAAAACCCTGATTGAAATGGGCTTAAATAGTCACAAATGTGTTTCTTCACCTACCAAGAAGTCCAGAAGTATAGCAATTCCAGCTGTGAGTTCCAGGACTCTGCTTCTCTGAGGTTCTCTTGGCCCTATCCTCCTCCATCCAAACATCTAATAATTCTCAGCCTGCTTAGCAAGAAGCCATTTTGCTACACTCTGTCTCCACTTCCTCATCCCCACCTCTCAATTTAACCTCTTGAGATCTGACTCTGAGCCCTTCTCCTTGATCACAACTCTCCAAGTTCTAATGGCTTTTGTCAGCCTTGATTTTCACATCCATGGAACCCCTAGTTCCATAGCAGTCTAGAGCAGGGTTACGGTTACAGTTAGAGTTGGGGTTGGGGTTAGGGTTAGGGTTGCGGTTCCTAATGGACCCTGCCTCTCCTCTTCCCTCCCTTCTCAGTTCTGCTGCCTTCTCTTCCTCCTCTACGCTTTACATGCTCCCCTTGAAGAGCTCGTCCTCTTCCCCAACTTCAGCTAGAATGATAATTCCCAGAGCTGGACCACCAGCCATCAGCTCAATCCTACACTCTAGGTCCACGTTCTCTGCCACCTGCTGGACATTTTCCCTGTCACGGCACCACTACCTCTACCCACTTTGCCGTACAGACACTCAAGTCCATTTGTGATCACCTTGCTTTGTGAAATGAAGACCAGAGAAGATAGTGTGGGCAACAGGGATGTTGACAGGAGGGTAAAAGTTACACTCACTGCTCAGCAGTTGCTGACCACACTGGTGTGTGGTGCCAGGTATGGATCATTAAAATGCGTCTCACAAAGCAAGATAAAGTAGCTGAGCCAATAAGAGGTTGGCCCCTGCTTGTAAGAACAGAGCTTTTGAGTAAATAAGTCAATGAGAAATGAGTCCCAGTCCCAATGTGGCAACTGAGGGAGATGAGGGGACGAGTAGCTAGCTCCTGGCCAAAGCAGCTTGGCAAAGGCTTGAGAAGACAGAGCCCAGCTAGGAGGTGAGAGCACAACTTGTTCAAAATCTCCACATCTAGGCTTCCTTCTTCTCACAGTCAAGCAGAGCCAGGACCCAGACAACAGACGAGCCAAGGTCTACCATGCACCATGACCATGCCACCTATGCAGTGATATCCATCCTGAGGGAGAGCTCAGGCCAGAAGAAGATTCTGCCTCACGCCCAAGAGGACTGATCAGGGCACTAGGCAATTCATGCCTTACACCCTTCTTCAGCCACTTCACCCAAATCAATACACATCTGAATTGTAAGTGTCTGGTGCTGAGTGCTCAATCTGATTAGGTCATGAGCTAGGGAGGATTAAAATAACCTGCCCTGCCACTCTGTACCTTCATGGCTCCAAATAACTAAGAGAGCACTCTAGAATTTTTGGATAACATTGAACTCCATCTCTTCCCCCTAAAACCAGCTCCCCGCTCTTAACTTCCCCATTTCCAGTACCACTTCTTACCCAGGTTCAAAATCTCTCCCTCTCTGTCCATGACATGGACCACATCTAGATTACTCACATCTATGTCCCTCCATCATTTCCATCACTTCTCGTGTGATTATTGCAGTGGCTACTTAACTGGAACCCCAGCTCCAGTCATACCAGCCCTCTTACTTTCTCTCAAGTCTTATGCTTCCCCAGCCAAATAAAGCCAGAGCTCCTCATTTGCCAGAGAAGACAATGTGGGAATGCATTCTCACAGGGACAAGGTTAGGTTTAGTGGTTCTGTTTCCAAGCCTGATGAAGAAGGACATCCTGGGCAGAGAGGATTTTAATAGTAATAGTAGCTAACAGTAAACTGGGACCAACTGTATGTCAAGCTCATTACATAAATTTTCTCATTAATCCCTGCATCGAACCTAAAAGTTGGTGTTCTTACCCCAGTTTAAAGAAGGGAAAACTGAGGCTTGGAGAGGTGGAGAGATTTCCCCAGAATCACACAGTTGGCACATGACCAAGTCTAGATTCTAACCCCACTGTCTGAGCCTGATGCCGTGATTTTGCTGCTGCGCTATGCCCCTCCCATCATGGTGTATGGGTAATGGGATAGGAGACAGAGGTGTGACTTTACTCACCACTAGAGCCCCTGTGCCTAAAACAGGGCCTGGCACATAGTAGGTTCCCATTAACATTTGGGGAATGAATAAATGTTGCAAAGGGCCGGCATTGAGGGCCAGTAATGTCCAAAGGGCAATGGATTTTTGTAGCAAAGAGAACATGAAATGCAAGTTGGGTTCAGATTGTAACAGGCTTTAAATGTCTCAGTGAAAAATAAGCATTAATTTCTATAGACAAAGGGAAGTCACTGCAGCTTGTTAATTAATGAACCCTCTTTTCAACAGCTGCACCCTGAATCTAGAGTCTTGGAAGAAAACTAACATGAAAGGGAGTTCCTCCTAGCAACTTCATTCCTCGTTAAAATTCTCTATGAATGCTCCTTCTCAAGCAAGACATGAAATTACCAATTTTTGCTCTATCTTCTCTGATTTGCACAGATCTGCCCTCTTGAGAGCCACAAATGTGCAATTGTCATGCTGCCATTAAGTCTTCTGAAATATTGATTTCAAATGCGAATTCCCCTCCTTACTCATTACCTTCAAAAGGAGAAGTGTGTCAGAAAAAAAATCTTATTTCCTCACCCTTTGTTCTGAGTCCAAAGTCACTTGTAAATTTAACATTAAGTTTAGGAGCAAGTATTTCAATCCAAACTTTAGAAATGGGGAAACATCTGACCCAAAAGACCCCATAGGATGATATACCATGTTCAAGGAACAAGGATACTTAGGGCCTGAAGGGCTGGGCATACTTTATTTTATGGAAAGAACTCTGGTGATCCATGTTCAGGAGGATCTGTTGCTGTTCTAGGTCTCTCCTCCTACTATCTCTCAGTTCCCTGGAATCTGCCTCCCGTGCTCCTGTCACTTCCCATACTGCTTTCTTGAAGACCACCATGACCTTTTAAATGCTACAAGCAAAGGTCTTTTCTTGAGCTAGTCCCCTTTGACCATTTGAATCAATTCCGTATTTGCCCTCCTCTTCTGGGAGGCTTTCCTCCCCTGGGTTCTGTACCTCTCTGCCTCTGCCTGTTCCCTTTGATCTGGCCCTGCCATGGTCACTGGCTTTCTTCCTTCTCTAGCTCACCTCCCACATGAGGGCCTTTCCCAAGATCGCAGCCTAGACCCTTCTCTCCTTGCACTCTCTTTCTTAGAGGGCACACTCACTCTCATGTTTCTCCTTGAAAATGCTCCAATTTTTAGGTGCAGTGATGACCTCTCTCCTGAGCTACAGACCCCTGTTAATGAACACAGCTGAGCCCCGCCACTAGGACGCCCCAGGTGATATGCGAGGATGAATCACTGTTTCCCAGGCGGTAGTCCGTCTTCCTTCCACTTACTCAGAACTGAAACCCTAGGCACACCTTTGGCTCCCTCACAGCTTCCATGAATAATCTGTCACCAAGTCCTGTTAACTGTTCCTAATAATTCCTGTTTTAGCCATTTCCACCCATTGGTCAACATCCATTTTACATCCTACGCACTTCATCCACAAAGCTGTGCGTGGCTTCCCCAATTCTGACATCTTCTCTTGCTCCTCTGAACACATTTGTTTCTTAAACATTTACTGAATGTTATGTTCCGGCCACAGAATGGCCACTGAGGATACAAGAAGGAGTAAGACATGGCTTTGGTCCTCAAAGATTTTACTATCTCAGTAAGGAGTTTGTAGGTGACACCAAAGTGGACTTTTATAGTATTTGCTTGTCCAGAATCCCTTCTTCCAACAATAGCACCTGTGTCTTCATCTGAAGAACTGCACTTCTGAGTCCATATAATTCCAGTTGGAGCTGGCCATCCCTGACGTCCAGGGCACATGGCCATGCCTGGCCGGACTGTCCATACCACCCACTATACAGTTGGCTCAGGGATGGTCATGAGACTGAGTCAGGCCAGAACTTTTGCTGAAACTACTGGAAAAGAAGTGTCCTCTCCTTGTTAGCATAGCCTGGAGCTGCCAGCAGCCATGTTCACCACCCCAGGGGCATCTGCCCAAGAATAAAGCTTAATGCAGAAGATGGAGCCAACAGATAGGAAAAAGAGACACCTTCCTGATGACGCACACTTAGATCTAGCTGCACCTGAAGCTAGGTTCATTTCCTTGAATTTCCTAGTTTCATGAGCCACCAAAAAGAACAGCCACATCAATCACAACCACTTTTTTTTTTTTATTTAAGCTTGTTTGATTAGATTTCAGTCACTTGAAACTGAAGAGTCCTTTTTACAGACAGAAATACTCAGAGTAGCACCAGCTGCCTACAGAAAGGGGGCTACACGTGAGCAATGGATTTAGCACAAAGAAGAGTCAACAACAACTCAGGGGGTGAGAGGGGTGGATAATGGGGGATAAGCAAAGCTCCACAGGAAAAAAGATTTGAATGTTAAGGGTAAGTCAGTAAAGATGCAGGAGCCTGTGCAAAGATAGGAGTATGAAGGCACAGCCCCGCTCAGAGGGCAGAGCCACAGGACACGACAATCCATAGGTCATGTTAGCGAGGCCAAGAGCACCGGCCTCTTCACAGGCCAAGGGAGCACTGATGGCTTAGATAAGGAGTTACAGTCTGATTGGTGCTCCCAGAGCATCATTGGCCATCAGCACCTGTGGACAACACTTGGCAAAACGCTTAACGTACACGCTGTTGCTCAAGCTCTCCCATTAGATGACGTGAATAAGGGCTACGTCTGACAAACCATTGAATCACCCCAGCACCTGGCATGAAGCTGGCAAAAAATTTTCGTAAATGATAACGTCTTATATTTATGCCGCGTTACATGATTTTCAAAGCACGGTCACAGGCTAGGCCTTGTCTGATCTCCCAGAGGTAATTCCAACAGGATTTTTCTCACCCACTCAAGGGTTCACTGAGCTCTTCTGAATTCCAGCACAGTGACCCTCTGACCACCATGCTGGCTCAGCCTTTCCTGCCTGGCCCTCCTATGACCTTCACCTAAAGAAGCAGGGCCAGGTGTGAGATCTGGGGCCAAGGAGTAGTAAGTGGCCTTAACCAGCCTCAATGTCACTTCCTCCAAATGGCCGTAGATGACCTTGCAGGTCTTTCTAATAGAATCCAGCACTTTCCTTTTGTGGCAATTACTATTTAAACTAATCTACTTATTGGTGTGTTTGTATAACATCTTCCTCCTCCATTAGAGTATGTATACACTCTATAAGAGCAGGGACTCTGCCTTTCTTTTTAACTGCTGTATAAACAATGCCTGACATAGAGTGAGCCCTCAATATATGTATATCTCAGGTGAATAAAGGAATGAAGGTATGGAGATGGAGCCCAGGACCTTGGCCTCAACATCTCAGGTTTCATCTGAGTAGCCTACAGCCTATGGACATTGTGGCAGCCATGAGAGTCAGACTTCGGCAGAGAAGCCCAAGTCTGAGGACCACAACCACCTTCAGCTTTATCCGGGCACCTCCCCAGCGCCTCTCCCAGGCTCTAACTACCCGAGTGTCCAGGTCTCACCTGGGCGCGGGTGCGCATGGCTGCCTGTGGAGTGCCTCTTCTTTGGGGCTGATTAGGAAGCCACGCACAAGTGGAGCTTGGAGCTGCTGAGCACGTGCCTGCTTTGTTTGGTTCATGCCCTTCCCCGACTCTCCATGTGATCTCTGATGCGTGTGTTTGGCATATTCAAGTGTCATTTAACAATCTGCCTGCGAAGAAGTCTGCACAGAAATCCTGAGCCATCTAGCAAGGTACAGCTTTTGATCTGCTCATTATGGAACGTGAAACTAGAAGATGAGAGCATGCAGAGAGACTGAGGAGACAGAAGAGTTGGCTGGGACAAGGGGTCCGCAACGAATAGACAGTGCTGCCAGGCTGTCTCTCTCAAATGTAAATATGGTGCTGCCTCTTTCCTGCCTAAAGCCCTCCAGGGGCTCCCCATGGCCCACAGCAGAAGGTCTCAGCTGCTGCCTTGGGACGCACCAATATGTTGCAATCACGTATGAGGTATTGTGCAAGTGATTCATTATTAATAAAAATTAAAATTTAGAAATGAGGTTTTTGTTTATAAATTAGAGCAACTAATCCTAAGAGACCATGACTCTCTCACTGTGTTCCTGAGCAGGAGAGAAAGCAGGGACTAGCCCTAGCCAGCAGCGCACTGACCCCAGAGTGACCAGGGGATGCGTGGTGCGTGTGAACGCAGTGGTGGTGTGTTTGCAAATGTGGCGCAGACCACTGACCCAGAGAATGAAGCTCCGAGTCTTCATGGGCACAAGACCCTCTGGGCTCCAGCACCCATCGCTCTCCATCCTCTCCCGCCACTCTAGAAAAATGAACACTCTTTCATTCATGAACACTCCCCTCCAGATGCCCTTTCTCTCACTGCTGTGTTCCTGTGTCACTGACCCTCGCTTTCCCCTTCTTCACTAGCTCACACTTCAGGACTCAGCCATGGAGGCTTCCAGTGTGACTTCTCACACTCCAAATTCTTCTCTAATGTGTCTGCTCACTCTTTCCCAGTCTCCTCTACTGGCTCTTCCTTCTCTATCCAAGCTGTCAATTTCAGAGTGCCCTGGGGCTTCCGCTTGAGCTCTCGTCTCCATCTACACTCCCTAGGTGTTCCTAGGTAATCCCATGCCTCAGCTGCCCCCTCTATGACAATAACTCCCACATGGAAATATACAACCATTGACTTTCTCTAGAGCCCCATTTTCCAATATGGTAGCCGCTAACCACATGTGGCCATTGAGCACTTCAAATGTGGCTGGCTTGAATTGAGATGTGCTGAGAGTGGAAAATATGCAGCAGGTTTTGAAGAATTAATAACAAAAAAAATGTAAAATATCTCACTAATTATTTTATATTGATTGCATGTTTAAATTATAATATCTTGGATATATCGGATTAAAATTAATTTCACGTTTCTCTTCCACCTTTTTAACTTGGCTTCTAGTGAATTTAAAAACCACGTATGTGGTTCCCATTTGTGGCTCACATCGTATTTCCATTGGACACAGCTGCTCAGAGCACCAGACTCTTCCCTCCCTCTGTCTGCCCCACATCTCCGCTTGGACTTCCAAGAGAAAACTCACATTTAACAGGCTGAGCAGAATGCTTGATTTCCGCCCTCACCACACCTCCCACAAATGTTTTTTTCTCCCTTAGTTTTCCACGTCTTGGTAAATGGCACCACAGGTTCCCCAGTTGCTTGATTAAAAGCTTAACAATTAACCATTGATCCACTCTTCTCTTCACTCCCTACATCCACTCCACTTGAAAGTCCTAGTGAGTCTACCTCCAAAATATGTCCCCAATCTGGGTACTTCTCTCTCCTTCCACCAGCACCATGACCTCTGCACTGGGCATGGCAGGAGCCTCCTTGCTGCCTCCCCACGTCCTCTCTTGCCCCTCACCACCCATGCTCACCTAGCAGCCAGTGGTCTTTTCCCAACACTAATAGGGCTAACCCTGACAAAAACCATTCACATCTTCCAGCTGTACTTAAAACAAACTTCAAGTCCTCCTCCTTCAAGTCCTTGTAGGCTATACAAGCCCCTACAGGATCCTTTGTGATCTGTCCCTGCCTCCCTCTTTGACCTTCACGTCCTCCTCCTCCCTCCCCCTTGCTATTTCTCATGTACACATCAAGCTATTTTGCCTCATGGCCTTTGCACACGCTTTTCTCTCTGCCTAAAATGACCTTCTGGCATCTCTTCATCATGGGAGGATGCCTCACCCTACGGGGTCTCCAGACCCTCCATCTAAAATAGCCCCTGCCTGAGGCTCTAGTCCTCCATCTTGTTTTCCCTTCAAACTCTCTGAAGTTACCTTGTTTATTTATCATCATCCATCTTGATTCTTTATCGTTCATTGGAGGCTGGTGCATGCTATTTTTTCAACCCCGGGCTTTGCCATCACCCTGGGTGGTGTCAGCACTCACAAGGATGACCACACGATGGCCTTTTAGTCTATTTCTTGACCTGCTCATTTCCAGCAGTCGTTTCTTCCTCTCCACCTCACACTTTGTTACTCTCTGAAGTTGTTTTGTTTACGTGTTTGTTCACACGTCTGGTGCCTCCCCTGTCTGCCATATATGCTGCTGAACTCTCAGGCCCTGGAGCAGTTCCTGGCCATGGAAAACACTCATGAATGTTTATTGAGTGAACAAATGGACACAGAAATGCCACAACCCCTCCTTTGAACCCCCTAAAATATTTGATTGTCTCCATCCTGGCAACTTCCATTATATATCTCTTTACTTATTTATCTCCCCAGCTAGCCAATGAGCCACTGAGGCTAGGGCTGGTTCTTACATATTTTATCTCCTAGCACCCATCACAGAGTGAATTCATGTTGAGCTGAAGTTATCTACCGGTGGCTCTTTGACTCAACTACATCTCTCAGAGCTAACTAGTCGCTACAGGACACACCCTCTCAGGCTGGCTGTGAAGGTTGGAGTCGACACTGTTCGGGTGTCTGTGGGCTGTTGATGACCTCCCTTTCCACAGTGTGCCCCCATATGCATGCAGAGGCAGATAAAGCCAGATTGTGAGAGAAAAGGATGGAACAAGTGTGCAGACAGGAGCTGCCTGCATTCCTCACACCGTTTCATCTCCTAGGTCAACCCTGTCTGAAGCCCAGCTGCATTCCTGCCCTTGGAGTCCAAGAAGTAGCTCTGTTTCCTTAAATAAATTCCCCTTTCTTGTCCAAACCAGCTCCAGTGGACAAGGGCTCTTTGCTCTGCTCTTTGTAACCAAGAATCATTACAAATGTACGTCCCCAACAGGAAGGAGAGTCCGGGCAACTCCTGTTCCCCGTGCTATTCAAGGTCCCAGGTTTGCAAAATGCAACTCCCTTTCAGGGTGACTTGAACCTTAGAAAATGAAAAATAAGTCCTCTCTGCAAAAACACTGGGTTCCCGCCCTAAGGTGCCTACCTCCTCCTTTGATTGCCCAAGGTTGTGACCCAGGGCGAAGGGCTGATCCCTTGGGTCTTTAGACACACGGATGTGAAAAATTCATGTATATCCTGGTTTATGCAGCAAATAGCTTCCTAAAAACTGTATGTGAATCACCCTTTTAAAAATTGAGTTCCATTTCCCCACTGACTATGGCTACCTGCTCAGGATGCTTTCTCTTCCTTTCTGATTTATCTCCAATTGACAGCAGCAAACTATAACCCAAGCTTCACATTTCTCTCCTTCCCAAGTGGCTCATCAATCAATCAACAAAATTTTCATTCAGACCCTATTATGTACAAGACATTGTTCATGATCTGGAAAGAGAATAGAGAATGCACCGAATGCACAAGGAGAGCCTGCTCTCTGTGAATCCTCTATAAAAGCAGGTGAATAGCCAACCTCTTATTTATCTCTTCTGTAAATTCAGATTTTCTTCTATCAGGTTTTCCCAAAGAAGTGCCCATGTGTATTGAGCAGCCTATCTAGGTTACCATAGAAATGGAGAGTCATAAAAAGATGTTTAGAAACGTAAGTGCTTCTATAAATCCTCAATAACAGCCATCTCAATTGTTGGGAGCCATAATTGAGACTATTCATGGTGTATTCCGAGAAATAAGCACAAATAACTCGCCAATCTGCAACTCCCGGCAAAGCAAGAGCAAACAAGGAAAAAGTTAATAATATGCTTTCAAAACAAGTCATGTCAGCCAAAATAATATTCCTTTGTGACAGAAGAGAGACTCCTACAACTGAAGGGACCCCAGGTCAACCACCAACATCTCTATGGTCTAGACTTTTCCCAGGCCCTGTCTTGTTATCTGTGGCATCCAAGAGACTTCATGACCTACCCTGAAGGTGCAGGACCTACCAGCTCCTACCCCACTTCAGAAGAAAATATCTGAATTCTTTTCAGTTATTCATAATCCACCTGTTCCTGCAAATGATTCTGAGGCAGCTTACAAAATATTGTGTGGCATCAAAGCATAAATATTGAAAAGGTGAAGCATCAGAGCAAAGGGCTTGCTTGAGAATTTTCGTTTGTTTATAAGTAACAGAAATGAACTCAAGCTAGCTTTATAAGAAAAAAAGAAAGGACTATTGCAACCAAAAACACTTAAGATTTAATCTGTGGAACCCAAGAGCAGGAAAGTCATCGGGTCCCAGGAAGGACAGTACCAGCAACAAGGCTTCTTTCTGGATCCCAGGAAGTGCCAGCTGCCTGTCCCTCAGCTCTGTTTGTCTCAGCGCACCTGCTCCTGTCTTCTTTCTCAGAAGACTGACTTTCCTACTGCCCTCCATGTAGTTACCTGCAGCATCAAATTCTACTTCTTAGGGCTCAAGCCACCTAGAGAGATGCTTACTCTCTCTTGATCCAACCCCAAATTCCCAGGAAGAACTAATTTTTGGCCCACCTTGTCACAGATGGCTGCCGCTTATCCAGTAATTAGTTACGGCTAGAGGTGGGTGTCTTAGTCAGCTCAGGATGCCATAACAAAATACCACAGACTGGTGGCTCAAGAAACAGAACTTGTTTTCTCACGGCTCTGGAGACTGGAAGTCCAAAATCAATGTGACAGCATGGTCAGTGTCTGGTGAGAGCTCTCTCCTTGGGTTACAGATAGCCACCTCCTGGCTGTGTCCTGCATGGCCTTTCCTTGGTGTGTGCAGGTGGAGAGACCAAGAGGAACCAAGCTCTCTGGTATCTCTTCCTATAAAGGCACTAATCCCATCAAGAGGACTCCACTTTCATGACATCATCTAGGGAACCTAATTAGCTCCCGACCTCCCCATCTCCAAACACCATCACGTTGGGGGTTAAGGGTTCAACATATGAATTTGCAGAGGGGTGGGGTACGTAATTCAGTATTCAAAGTAGCAGCTTGGGGTCCACCACCACGGGGGAGGAGGAAGAGCTAATGTGAGCTGGGCTGCAATTCCAAATATAACCATTACAAAAGTTAAAGTAATATAGCCAAAGAAAGAGGTAATGCATGAAAATATACAATGTTGTTCCATCTACTTGCTGGACAGAGAACACAAATTTCGCTCTGAGCTTTCTAGCAGCCAAGGTACAGTGAAAACAGTTTCCTGATGTGACTAAAACAAAAACAAACCACTTTCACCAGTGAGTCCCAGCTTTATCCAATGATCCGACCTGAGAGAAATTTCTTCTCTGAGTCCACACTAAGCAGACCTGTGTGGTGTATAGGTCAGTGCCCTTGGGGGCATCCCTACAAAATGTACAATTATGATCTTCCCTATAGTCATCTCTTACAATGACCCTCAGTAAGGGCTGAAGGCATCATGCCAAACATCAAACCAACAGAGACCTAGAAAAAAGGTCTATTATTATCTGCATTTTACAGATGAGGAAACTGAGGCAGAGAAACCAATTAACTCTCCCAAGGCCATACATCTGGTAAGTAGCAGCGATGAAATTAAAATCCCCATACACTGACACGAGAGAGTACATACATTCCTAATCAACTCTGCAGGAACAAGAGTCACCTCACTGGATCTTCGGAAAGTGAGATCTGGGTTGTGCTCATGCTCCTGAGGCCTTTTCTCATGACGTGATCAGAGAGAGTTAACCAGAGTTGGGGCAGGTGGTCTAGAAGGGCCCAGGACTCAGAACAGAAACAGGATCAGTCAAACACAGAAGATACAGCAGGTATGGGTAAGTTCTGTCTCACAAGCAAATGACTACATACACGTGTGCATCCAAGACAACAGCCAGGTCAAAAAGATTCTAGGATCCAGGGCTGGGCATGGGGTTGGACAGAGCTGACTGCAAGACTGCAAATGTCACAGCCAGATTCAAAAACCAAGCCATCTGAAAGAAGCACGAGTGAGAAGCGATTGGTCAGAGAGGCAGAGGCCGAGTACCTAGACCCAGGATGGGAAATATCAGCCCAGGACTCAGCAAGCAGGTTCTGGATGGTGGGAGGAAACAAGAGTCTGGAGCGAGTCTCTGACGTATGGGAATAAGCTACTGGAACCACCCACAGAGTGCCTTTAAGCCTGCATGCACTTGGAGAGAGGCAGTCACAGGCCACTGGAAGTCTCACAGCAGAAAATCTTCAACAGCCAGGAGTCAGCACCAAGGCGGGATAGCAGCATGACGCAGGATGTCCAGCACACGGCTCATGAGTGGGCCTTCACCTATGGTGGGAGACTAAGGAGACATAAGGCAGACCCCAGGACTAGAGACACTGGACACTGGGCAAGTTGTGCAGAAGGACTTGGGCACTCAGGAACAGGAAAGACATCCAGGTGCCAGAGCCTGGGTATGAGCTGATGCTGATTACAGGGATGGTATAGTGGGTTGAACAGTGGCCCCAGAAAAGATATGCCCAAGCCCTCACCCCCAGTACCTGTGAATGTGACCTTATTTGGAAATAGAGTTTTTGCAAATAGAATTAAGGATCTCTAGATGATATCACTGTGGATTTAGGGTGGGCCCTAAATCCAATGACTGTGTTCTTATAAGGGAAAGGAGAGGGAGATTTGACACACACAGCCACACAGAGGGAAATAGGCCATGTGAAGAGGGAGGCAGAGATTGGAGGGATGCAGCTACAAACCGATGAAAGCCAAGGATTGCCAGCAGTCATTAGAAGCTAAGAGAGACATGAAGTGGATTCTCCCTCAGAGCCTCCAGAGGGAACTAGCCCCCTCAGTATCTTTACATTGGACATCTGGCCTCCACAAATGTAAGAGAATAACTTTCTGTTGTATTAAGCCATCCAGTTTGTGTTACTATGTTATGGCAGTCCCGGGAAGCTAATACAGATGGTAATTGATTTCATCTCATGGGTCAACTCTATCAACTGGTAGTGCCTGTCCAGAGCACTCTGCTGAGACTTCTGAGACCATTCAGGCTCCACAGGGAAATGTGCAGTGATCAATTGGTGATGCCTGCTGTGGGCACAGGATGGGGATGGCTGCACGAGTCATGTGATTGCCCTCCCTAGCCCAATATTTGCACAGTGCTCAGTATTAAAAATAAAGAGGTCAATAACTCGTGATTTGTACCCTCAAAAACCTTACGGTCTAGCACTGGAACTCAGTCAGATCAAGACTAACAGTGAGGTTTACCTGAGCTTCCTTCTGAATAAGGTCAAGGCTAATCACAATGGCTTCGACAGAATAGAATTGTCAGAAGGAAATGGTCACAAAAATGACATGCGTGGGGAGAAGAGCAAGCCAGACGTTCTGCCTGACGTCAAATTCATCGGTGCTCAAGGACACTTAAGACTTAATGTGTGGCCTTTACTGTTTATTTTAATAAAAAAGAAAAACCTCAAAGGTGAAGGTTGTCATCAAACGTTTGAGTATCCTTTCATAAGTATGAGCTAAGCCTATAACGGTTTCCAGGGTAACAAGACCTATACAGGTACTCCCCACTGGTGAAAGCCAGATCTCACTGATGAATCTACCAACACTCCTGGATATAGAACTGTGTACTGCGTCCTCTTCTGTAGCCACATCACTCTCACTCTGTATGAGTTGTGGGACTATGGTTTATTCTTCCATCTTTCACCCTTCAAGGCAGCACTGCCCCTTCTTTGCCATCTTTCTGGCCCCAGCACCTGCAGTCTCCTTTTTTTGACTTTATCTTCTGAGAAACTCATTTTCAGAGCAGCAAACCATCACCAGCCATGTCCCAGGAGGCAAAACGGACGAGATAAAGAAGAGAGATGTTATATTCCCAATATATTCTCACATCTGTGGGCCATTCCTCCTGCTGACTCTTCTGCCTAAAATCCAATTTCCTCTGCCACCCTTCACCATATGGTAAAATTACTCAGTCTCCAACTTCCAGCCCAAATAAGCATCTCTTCTGGGACACTTTGTTTGCCTTCTCCAATAAGAATTAATTACTCACTTCTCTGTGCCGTCATGAAAATTTCTCCCCTACTTCAGAAGTAGCACATACATTGCATTGTAGGTCCATGTCTTTGTATCTGTGTCTTCTGAATAGTTAGATCCCTGGGAAATATGTCTCATTCACCATCACCCCAGTTTCTAGCAATGTGCCTGGCAAATAGAGAATGCTCAGTAATGCTAAATATTCAACAGTCAATAGATGTTGAACAAATGTGTGAATAAATGCTTTAAGGATAGCTATGATGATTTACTGACGCCCCCTGAAGGGATGTTGAGAGCCCCATTTGTTACAAGTTTTTCTGGGTTAAATTCCACAGCATCCGTCCTCCTCCCCCTTTTAGCTGCTCTTATCTGCCAATCTGCCACTCACTTCCATTCATTCATTGAAGGCTGGTACGTGATATTTTTTTAGACCCCAGCCTTTGCCATCATCCTGGCTGATGTCAGCACCCACATGGCTTGCCCCCACAGGTGGCCTCTTATTCAGTCTCTTGAACCTACTCATTTCCAATGGTCTTCTTTCCCCTCCAGCTCACACTTCAGAACTTCCGTTAACCGTAAGTGTCCTGTTCCTGGAATCCCTAACGCAAGCACTTCCAGCCACAATCTCCTCCCCTTCCACCTTGTTTATTCAACTACTCTCACTCTGACAGTTCTTGAACTCTAGTTTCTCCCAGGTCACCCGTTCTCTCCCTTCTTCATTTACTGATTTAACTTAGACTCCCGTGGTCCATGGTTTTAACAACATTTTTGCCTATACCGTAAGCTCCTTGGCCCATCTGCTGCCTTTTGTTTGCGCTATCCAGATAAAACCCAAGTCTGGGAAAATCCAGCTGGGTGCCATCTCCATGCCTCTGGAGATGAAGCAGAAGCCAACCAGGGCATCTCAGATCCACTACACATTCTTGATCCTCAACCTCGAGTGAGCCCACAACTCTGCCAAGCAAACCTACCACATCACCTCTTGCCACTTTCCCTAGTAATTTTTATAGACTTCCTCTACTCTTCTGAAGTTTCTGCCACTGCTCCCCACCCACATTCTTCTCTCTCATCAGATGATCTTGCCTCCTACTTCACAGAAAAAACAGATGCTATCAGACAGGAAACTCCCACAACCATACACACAGTGCTGCCTGCAAGGGCACCCGTGCCATCCTCCTTCACTCCTACAATAAGAGAGGAGATGACACAATTACCCCTCCATCTGATCTTTGGATCCCATTGCCACCTACCACTTTCAGAATCTTTTACTATCATTTACCTTTTCTCTTCCAATATTCACATCATAACCTCTCTCTGATTGATCCTTCTCTGCTTTTAAGCATTTGCCCACCATCAGCACCAAAGTCCAGTTTGGGGCGCTCCCCATCTTCCTCCTGTCCTTTACAGTCAAACTTTAAGGAAGAGCTGTCTTCACTCACCACTGCCATTTCTTCATCTCCTATGCACTCCACAACCCACTCTGATCTGATCTGATGCCATCATTCCACTGAAATAGCTCTTGCTAATATCGCCACTGAAGTCCATGCAGCCGTGTTCAGTGGACACTTTCTAGACCTCATCTTAACTGGTCTTCAGTAGCATTTGGCACTGTTGAACCCTCCTCTTTTCTGAAATACTTTTCCTTGGGCTTTCATGACCTAAGAACCTGCTGGCTCTATTTCTTCCTCTCTAGCCTTACTGTCCCTGTCTCCCTTGTAGGTTTACCCTCCTTCTCCAGCCCCTAAGTAGTGGAATTCCTCAAACATAGTCTCAGGCATTCCTTCCCTTCTTAATTAACACTGTCTTCTATGCACACAGCTTCAGTTACCACCAAAACAAAGACAACTCACACATTTATAAAATCAGTCCAGACATCTCTTCTCAGTTCAGGTCTTTAAGTAAAACTTCTTAATTAGCCCCTCACCTTGAATGTTCCCAAAGCATCTCACACTCAAGGATCTAAAACCAAACTTTTGCTCTTCTCCTCCAACTCCCCATTCTGATCTCTTCCAAGAATTGTATCTCAGTCAATAGAGCACTAAACCACCCCGTTGCTCAAGCCAGAAACTTCGGTGTCATCCTGACATCTGCCTCTCCCTTACTCATCATATTAAATGTATCACCAAGTCTATCGGTTTTAATCTCCTAATAGTTCTGTTTTTTTGTGTGTGTGTGTGAGGAAGATCAGCCCTGAGCTATCATCCTTGCTAATCCTCCTCTTTCTGCTGAGGAAGACCGGCTCTGAGACTGGCTCTGAGCTAACATTTATTGCCAATCCTCCTCCCTTGTTTTTTTCCCCCAAAGCCCCAGTAGATAGTTGTATGTCATAGTTGCACATCCTTCTAGTTGCTGTATGTGGGACGCGGCCTCAGCATGGCCGGAGAAGCGGTGCGTCGGTGCGTGCCCGGATCCGAACCGGGCCGCCAGTAGCGGAGCACGCGCACTTAACCGTTAAGCCACGGGGCCGGCCCTCTCCTAATAGTTCTTGAACCATCTACTTTTCTCTATCTTCACCAACATCCTAATCCACTTCTTCCCTGGACTACTACAGTAGCCTTCTACTCTGGAACTGCTCTAACTAGTCCTCCACACTGAAATTAGAGTGATTTTCTTCCTAAATGCAAATCCCATGCCCATCCACCCCTCCCCACCCTCTGGCCCTAAGCCTATAGCAAAGCATCTATGTCCCTCATCTGGGCTACTGTAGCACCCTACACTTCTTCTCAACATAGGATACATCCCAAGAACCTTGTAATTTTTCATTCTATCACACAAACATGTGCAACACAACCACTTGTGAGCTCCTTGAGGTAGGAACCATGTCTTATTCATCTCTGTAGCCCTTGGTGGTACCCAAGAAAAGTTTAGGGAAATGAACTAAATTCAAGTGAATTAAATTGAAGCCATTCATTTTTCACAGCAGAAAATTCAGAGTCAGGTGTCTCCTTAAACATCAAACTTCCTCCACTTACTACCTAGTCAATACATGAGATAAAAGTTGACAACGTGTTGTCAAGCTGCTCAATAGTCCCTAAATAGTGGCTAAATCTGCTCAGCAATTACTTTGAGTGATGAAAGAGACAGATTTCATGCCCAGTAGGGGTGGCATTAAGAAGAGGATGGAGAATATGGGTGGGTGGCCCCAGGGGGCTGGCAGTGGGGAGTGGTGACCCGGCTGGCTGTCAGGGAAGGAGGCAGGAAAGAAGTGTTGGTATTGTACTAACAGTAAATGTTTCCACTCGGATTCTCAGCTTAGCCTCCTCTCTCCTAATGACTGTTATGAGCTCCTACTCAAAGCATGCTCACATCTTCTTGGCAGCAGATGGCAGCAGTAATAAGCCAGAGTGGCAAGTTAAATACTTACAGGTGGCAGGGAAACGGGCTCCTCTCCCCATTAAAAGGAAAACTCGTCTTGGAGACCAAGAAAATGATGGAAACCATGCAGAGACGTGTCTTTTTCAATGAGGCACAAATCTTCCAAAGTGACTTCCAATGCCTTTACCTGCAGACCAGGAGGACACAGAGGGTAAGTCTTTGTAGATGTGGCCAATGTTTCTGCCACTGAAGCCTTTCCATGGAATTGACCCTAGGGTTCCATCTAATAATTAGCGTCTATTCTCTAGACCACAGATGATGGACCTCAAGGAAACCAAAGGCCCCCATAGAGTCCCCCTATCCCTTGCTGGCACCTCCTCACTTGGCTGCCATAGCATCCTGAGCACACCTCTCTCTGCACTAATATACTGTTTTCTAAGGGCCCTACAAATATCTGTCCCCCTCCTCCCATTAATCCATGAGCTTCTCAGTGAGAGATATTATACGTCTTATTCAACTCTCCAATTCCCCAGTGCCCAGCAAAATGCCTGGTACTTTAGTAGGCAGTTTGGCATAATGAAAATGACAAGCTTTGATAAGATCCTGGATTTGAACTTTTCCATCCACATGATCATATGTAAGCCATCCAACCTCTGCGGACCCAGTTTCCTCATTTGTAAAATTGTGCATTCAGAGTAAATACAAGAATCAGACTTAGTTGAGAGTGCATTCAGCTCCTGGCACAATGCCTGACATATACCAGGAGCTAGCATTAGTTGAACTTCACTGCTCCCAGGGGCTAACTCCCTGCCCACCCCACTTGAAATACTGAAAGGGAATAAGACTGCTTTAGTTCAGAGATCAGTGAAGTATTTGATATTTATGGATGGAGAGAAATAACACTCCCTGATCATCTACCGTGTGCCAGGCGCTCTGCCAGGAGTATTCCTCATCACAGCACTGTGGGTTGGACATTATTATTCTACCTCACAGAGGAGTAAATTGAGGCTCAGAGAGGTTGCTGTGCCTTGCCCACCATCAAAGTTCGTGAATGTCAGAGCTGGAATATGATCCTTGATCTCTGTGACTCCAGAGGGTCAGTTCTTTTTCTTACATCACAAAAACAGATGCAATCAAGAGTAAAGAAGCCGTGAATTCACAAGGCCAATGCCAGAGGAAGAGTGGCTGGGACAGCTCAGCCACACTCAGCCCATGGAGAACATGCACAAGGAGTCCTCTGGAGAGGACAAGCAGCTGACAATCCACTTCTCGACCTTTTGCAAAATATTTGTCTGAGGGATCAATAGGAAACAGGAATAAATTACCTATTTTCACCCACTGGGTTTTCTATCTAAATGCACATATGAACATTTAAGTCCCCAGCTTAAAACACTTCAAAGTCTCCCCACAACCAAAGTCCAAGTCCTCCTAACACTCCTTACCTCTCAGTCTATACATTAGCCACAGCAAGCTTGCAGTCCTCCAAATACACCACGCTATTGCTGTTCATCCCTTCTACTCCCACTCCCTTTACCTAGTTAATCCTGCCTATTCTGGATTGAGATTCAAGTCAAGCATCTCTTCCTCCTGACTAGGTTTACCTCCCATTTTAACCTCCGAATTTCTCTCTCTATCCCTACAATTGCCATATTGTTTTATAAATATCTACTTAGACGTTTATCCCCTGCATCTGAGTAGGAGCTCTTTGAGGACAGAATTTATCTTAATTCACCTTCTTATCCTCATCAATTGCCATCATGGCTCACACATAAAATGAGCTCAGTAATATTTTTGAGGAAAGACTCACCATTGTGTTCCCATCAAGAGCTGAGCACTCCAGGAAATGCACAAGAAGCAAAGAACAATATGGCAGGCTAGAGGAGTAGTGCAGACCTCAAACAAATGGAGAATAATTCTACAGTAATTGGATGGATAGCACAAACATCATGCAGAAATGCCAGATGAACTCAAAGTGCTTGATGAGTAGAGTGTATCAGGAAAGGTTGCAAGGAAGTACTGAGCATGTCTCTGCAAAGGTGTGTCCACATCTTTTACTGACCTGAACACCTTTTGTGAAATGGATCACTAGTCTGGGTTGTCTTCCATGAGCTACCTTCCAAGGAAATTCTAGGCTGAGAAAAAATGAAGTTGTAATTAATTGATAAGTTGTTATGGAGACACAATTGACACAGAGTGATGATCATTGCAGGATGAGGAGTGATATCAGCCATCTAAGAAAGGAAGAAAACCAACCATTGACATTGGTGTTTCTTAGCTAAGTCTTTCCAAGAAGCAGACACAGAGGTCTTAGAAATCAAGCTCTCCATCTGTACAATGGGTACATCATAGCCCGTAAGTGGTGCTGTTACAAGTATTAAATGTGATCACGAATATAACATGCCTAGCCCAGTGTTTGACACATTCAATAAACAGTAGCTACTACTAACTGGTCAGTTACTTTTCCATCAGTTTCCTTTATTTCTGGAAGGTGAAATCCCCTAGAAAATATCTGTTGAATTTGGGTGTGAGGAGACAAGTAAAATTCATTTCTCCAGTGGAGTCTCTACTGGTGTATTTGTTTTCTCTGTAGTGCCTCTTTTATTTAATCCCTAATATTATTCCAGTATATCCATTATAGTAAATACTTTTAAGAAGAAAGGCTTGCATTCAGAAATAAATTGCACTCACAGATCATGCCTTAGAATGTGCATCATTAGTGTTTAACTGGCAAAACCAGATAGAGAAGATAGATGATCCCATCGGAGAAAGCCAAATCGGATTTTGAAGAGACTTTGACTTGCCCCCTTTGTCTTTTTCTTCCTGGAAAAGGGAAAGCAAAACTTAAATGGTTCTGTGTATTATTTTTGTGCTTTGCAACAACTCAAGAGACCCTCATCACTCTCGAGCTGGTCAGTTCTGTGGTCCCTTTTATCCATTACCGACAGTGGCTCGAGGAGAAAGCCTGGGATGAAAACAAATCCCCCTATTTGCATCATGTAAGGTTAATATTTGTCTGCAGCTCTCTTCTCTACTTAGAGCTGAAAAACGGCTACCTATTTCCTTCAGACTAGAATCTTATTATTTATAAATTGTTTGTCTGTTCCTCGCTTTGCTCTAAAATGCAGCACTGCCAAATTATTCTAGATGATCAAGGGGTTCAGATAAAAGGGCTGCCAAGACAAAGCAACATCCAAAAATGGAAATTAAATCCATTTCTTCTTGCTCCACCTGACAAAGGAATTATGCTAGATGGTATGATTTTTACCTACACATGGGGCAAAATGGAGAAGAAAACAAAACATGGGTTCAAATGCTGCCAGCCTCCCTTTTCATTGGCCCCCATAGTGCCCCTCTTTCCCTCTCTTCTGGCTCCCATAGCCTCGTGAGCTCTTTTCCGCTCTCCAGGAAGGGCACGTGCTACATTCAGCTAAGGCGCCTGAATTCCATCACCCAGTCCATGGGCAAGATCAGGACAGAAACCACAAGAAAGGCAGGAGGATGAAGGCGGACTGGCACAAAATGGGACATGGAGGAAAAGACCAGGACAACAATGAAGCAGGGATCCTGAAATTTCCCACAGGAAGAACCAGAGTGCCATGACTTGCTTTTATTGATCACCCACAGCAAGCTTCGGGCTGGGGAAGCAGGTGTGGTCACAGGGCTTAAGTTTATCCTAAAGATAAGGAGCCCCATCCCTGGGTATCCCTCCACCATTGTGGGACTGGGGCTGATCGGCAAACACCCCTTCCCAACCCATTACTATGGTTTTACTGGACAGTTTAGTCCGATGGTTTGAGCACAAGTTACAGAATCTATTCCTTTCCAAACTTCATACCAACAACCAGGGCATATAGTAATGGTTTATTTCTTGGAATCACTAGTTACTGAAGAATAAGACCAAAAAAATTATATACATACACATAAGCCCACATGCGCACATACCTTTGAAGCTTCAAATATAGTTATATCGTTCAACCAAATATGTATATATTTACACTCCATAAACTAGCCACAATTATACACAGTAATGCCTCAAACTTCAGACAACTTTAAGTCTCCAGAATCTGGCTAGAGTTAAGAGGCAAAAAAACCTGGTCCCTGAGTGGCCAAGACAATAAACTCTAGTGTACAGTTCGTGATTGCCCCCACACTCCCCAGGACGCCGAAGAATCCAGTCCACTCAGTAGGATACCTGTGGGCCTTAAGGGGGAGGGAGCGGGGAGAGGAGAGCAAAACTCTCACTTCTTCAAAGCTCTGGATGCAGATGAAATTAGAGAACCTACACACTGAGAAGCAAACAGTAAGCCAAAGAAGAGGGTGCACACACCACTAAATCACAAGTTCATTTCTCCAAAGAAGACATAGAGATGGCTAATAAGCACATGAATACGTGCTCCACATCACTAGTCATCTGGGAAGTTTGCATTTGCAAATCGAAACCACAATGAGATATCGCCTCACACTTGTTAGAATGGCTATTATCAAAAAAACTAAGATAACAAGTGTTGCTGAGGATGTAGAGAACTCAAGAGCCCTGTGCGCTGTTGGTGGGATTGTAAAATGGTGCAGTTGCTATGGAAAAGAGTAAACGGTATGGAGGTTCCTCAAAATGTTAAAAATATAATTACCATATGATCCAGCAATCCTACTTCTGAGGATTTATCCAAAATAATTGGAATCAGGATCTTGAAGATCCTGATTTGCACCCCCATGTCCATTGCAGCATGACTCACAATAGCCAAGATATAGAAACAACCTAAATGTCCACTGATGATGAATGTATAAAAATGTGATACACACGTACACACAATGGAATATTATTCAGCCTTAAAAAAGAAAGAAATCCTGCAATATGTGACAACATAGATAAATCTAGAGGACATTATGCTAAATAAAATAAGCCAGTCAAACACCGCATGATTCCACTTACATGAGGCATCTAGCATAGTCAAATTCGTAGAAGAAGAGGTGGAAGAGGGTGGTTGCCAGGGGCTGAGAGAGGGAAATGAAGAGTTGCTATTCAAAAGGTATAAAGTTTCAGTTGTGCAACATGAGTAAGTTCTGGAGATCTGCTATACTACGTTGTGCCTATAGTTAACAATACTGTATTGTACATTTAGAAATTTAAGAGGATAGATCTCACGCTAAGTGTTCTTACCACAATAATAATAACGATGACAATAATAATAATATAAGTTCAGCCTGTAGGGGGTATTGGGAGACAGGGGATGAAGACAGGGGATCAAAACACGAGGTAAACATGAAGAGAGACTAGTGACTGAAATGGCCAAGTGGAAGGGGGTCCTGGGTGAATGTGAAACCCAGACAAGAGGCTGCAGTGGGCCAAGTGTATTTGTTGGCCACTGTCTATGAGGGAGTAGGCAGGGTTTCTTTAAAGGCCCAGAGACAGAGCAAGAGCCTCAGGCCTCACTGGGAGTCTGCAGTTGAAGAAGCTGGGGTTTCTCATCTTCCTGCTTAAAGCAAATAAAAAGCTACAAATTACCAGTGAAAAGCAAGAAGCTGGCTCCAGCAGCAGGAGGTGACAATATGGCAAAAGGAAAGGAGACCCCTTAAATTAGAAAAGGACACACACAAGAACTCTAAGCACACCTGTGTTTTAAGCCCCATCCAACCCAGGGCCCTCAATTTCGTGATTTAACGTCAGGGGGCTTCAGTTTCCTCGTCTGTGAGAGGTGAGCAATGACACCTGCCCATGGGCCGCTGTGAGGACTTAAAGAATCGTGACTCTAAAGAACCAGTGTGCACCTGGTATATAGAAGGAGCCCCAAAACCCTGCTTCCTTCACCTGCTCCCACGGCTATGAACCTCAGCCCACTGCCTGGCAAAGGGTTTGGCCCCTTTCCACTCTTCCAGAGAACCAAGGAGGAATGTTCCTATTTCCTTATATTCAGGAGAGAAGGAAGACCCAAGGGTTAAGCCATATGGACAATTTTAAGAAACCAGGGATGGCCTTTAAAATGGAGATTCAAGTGTAAAATGTCTTGGCTTGGCGCTTTGGATACCAAGAACAAATCAACAACAGAATGTGGTCACTGTTGTCATTATTGTGGTGGTTGTCATGGTTGCTGTTATTGCCACTGTTTTGATATCCTGAAAGAGAAAGTGTTTCACTCTTTTAATGAAAAGTTCCCTGTTTGGAGTGTGTATGTGTTGGCAGGAGTGGGGGAGCAGTGAGTGGACAGCGCAGTCCAGGGAAAGAAGCAGGAAGAGGCTGCAAAAGCATCGACTGTGAACATAGTTGGTGGTTAGGGGCTTCTCAGGAAGTTCAACAGGGCTGGAGTTTGAGGAAGGCAGTGCAGGAGAGAAGGATGGTGTCTTAGTCCATGCTATAAAAAATTACTGTTGCCTGGGTGGTTTATCAACAGTAGAAATTTATTTCTCACAACTCAGGGGCCTGGGAAGTCCAAGATCAAGGTGCTGGCAGATTCAGCGTCTAGTGAGAGCTGCCTGGTTCATAGTGACCGTCTTCTCACTGTGTCCTCACACGGCGGAATGGGCAGTGTAGCTCTATGGGGTCTCTTTTATAAGGCCACTAAGCCCATTCACGAGGGCCCCACTCTCATGACCTCATTTAAACCCAATTTCCTCCCAAAGGTCCCACAGTTCAAATACCATCACGCTGGGGGTTAGGCGTCTACCTATAAATTGTGGGAGGACACAAACATTCAGCCCATAGCAGCTGGAAGGCAGGAAATGCCAGCTCACAAGGGGCCTTGGAAGTCACGCTATGGAGACCGAGCTTCACCGTGAGACCACAGAAACAGGTCAGATTTTCACTTTAGAAAACTCACTCCCTACGGCAAGGCGTCTGTGGGCTCCTAGCGGATGCTGTCTTTTGCTGTTTAGAGCAGCACTGTCTAATAAGAAATATAACGCAAGCCATAGACGTAATTTTAAATTTTCTAGTAGCCACATTAAAAAAAAGTAAAAAGAAACAGGAGAGATTAATTTTAATAATTTATTTAACCTAATATCCCAAATATTATCATTTCAACATGTAGTCAAAATATTGATAAATAAATATTAAAAATTATTGCTAAGATGTTTTACTTTTTTTTTTTTATCATACTAGGCCTTTGAAATCTGGTATGTGTTTTACACTTACAAAACATCTCAATTCTGACTAGCCACATTTCAAGTGGGTAGCTAATGGCTACCATGTTGGAGAGTGCAGCTGTAAAGCAAGAAAGATTATCCTCTGGTGATCTGGGTTTAAGCGAGCGTTTTTGGAAAAAGCCTCCATTGGATGGAAAAAGCACTGAAAAATCATTGTGGAGAAGCTGAGTGAGAGATAGATTGACCAGCCCACTTCACCAATAAACCCCAGCTTACCCCCCGGAACTTTAAGAATCTTTATTTGATTTGCTGTACATCTTACCTTCAGTCAAAACAAACCATATTTTCTGGTGCCTTGGAGAACGCAGGAGTCAGGAAAAGGAAATATGGTGGAAATAATGCAGAAGGAACCTCAAGAGAACTCTTCGGGTCTCTGTCCCACCTGGGACAGCACTGAGGTGCAGGCTACTTGTGACCACTAGAGGCCCTGGGGACCCTGCCTGGTACTTGGGTTTCCCAGGATAGGACTAATCTTCTTGCCAGAGAAGCAAGGTCCGTGGGTCCCTGGAGCCACTTCTTCAAGGGAACAATAGCCCGTTCATAACCAACACCCTGGGGGAACACTTGAGTCTGCCCGACCTCTCTGGGAATCTGGTGAGAGTTTTTGGCACATAGAAGGCTCACTGTGCATTTAGGGCTCTTGTTCCTTTCCCTTGAATTACAAGAAGCACTCAGCGAACACCTGGTTTCATAACCAAACTCTCAATGAGGAGGTCCTCAGATTTTTTCCAATCTGCTGTCAGAAAAACAGACAGACCAGAAACTCTCCCGGAGCCCAGAGCTTTCTGATGGACCGTGCCACCTCTCCTCTTGAGCAGCGGAGACAAGACGCATCCTGTTTTTTGGTACAGACCTGGGAGTGTACTGCCATTTTCTTCTTTAGCCTCCTCCAAAAGCAGATCTATAGGACAAGCATTCTTATTGAGAGAGTAAAAATATTGTGTGCTTTGATTTTGGCCTTACCGTATATTTTGCCAACACGGGTTTAAAAGGCAAAAGGGGAAAAGAGGATAAAAAGACAGGCATGAGGGGTTTGATGCAAGAAAAGCTGCCAATAAACACATGAGTCACACACAGCTCTTTGAATGCCCGTCTGGTCTGCGGAGATAACAGAGGCACCTTACTCTCTTTGATGGGGAAAGACGTTTTGCCATGTGACAACTTAGCCCCAATTAAGAATGAATTCCATGCCAGTTATTTCTCTCTTTTAAGGGAAAAAGAAAGGAAGAAAAACAATGTCATGTCCAATGCCTCCTACATGTGCAGCCTCCTTCTCTTCCCTATCACTAACTCAATTCCTCCATGAACTCATGCAGACCTGCGGCTTTAAGTACCATCTACACACAGGTGGTTCCCAAGTGCATACCTCCAGCCCCGCCCACTCCCACTCCACCCCATCTGTTCCTGGCTGTGCTTCCTTCTCATCCCAGTCAACCAGTTACTCAGGCTGAAACTCCTCGAGGCACCCTCGACTCATCTCTTTCTCTCTCATCCCACGTCCAATCCATCAGCAAGTCCTGCAGGCTCAGAATACGTCCAAGATCTAACCATTCTCATCTTCTCGCTGCTACCATCCTAACCCAGCTCCATCTCTCACCCGGCTGCACAGGCTTTCTGACTGGTCTCCACACTTCCACTCCTGTCCTCTGTGATCCACTATCCACATAGCAGGATGACTGATCCTTTGAAAACTGATCCTTTGAAGCAGATCATGTCACTCTCTGCTCAAAAGCTGTCAGCTCCCAGCTCCCGTAAAATAACATCTAAACTCTGCCAAGGCCTGTAGGCCCTCCGGCAACTCCCACTCAGCTCCAGCCACAGTGACCTTCCCAGTGGTTGCATAAGAATGCCAGCTCCTTCCCACCACAGGGCCATTGCACTGCTGTTCCTTCTGACTAGTCCTACTGCAGACCTTCACACGGCTATCTCCCTCATTTCATTCAGTTCTCAGCCCAAAAGTCATCTCTTCAGAGGGCCTTTCTAGACCACACCCTCCAAATTGCACCTTCACCAGACCCTGTTCCCTTACTCTGCTTTATTTTTCTTCATAGCATTACAACTACCTCACTTCATATTGTGTTTTGTTGGCTTACCTGTTTATCATATGTCTGCTCTCACCAGAATGTAAACTCTGAGAAGGCCAAGATCTGTCTTGTCCATTGTTATATCCCCAGTGCCTAGAAGAACACTTGGCTTGTAGGCAATAAATATACATTTGTTAAACAATTGAATAAATTCATCAAGTTGAATCACAAGCAACTCCTTTGAAGTTCTTGGTCCTAGGAAATGGTAAGTTGAAGGCTGTAATTTTCATTCAAATATTTGTCATTTATTTGGAAAAGCAAAGACTATGCAGCCTTGACTCTCCTGTAAAATTATTGAGTGTTCTCCTTGAGTAGCTATTGTGTCCCGAGTATTAACATGCTCATCTTGGAAGGCCCTTTATTGAAGATGGAGGGCAAGTAGTACAGAGAAATGAGGCCCAAAGAGGCCCCAACAGACAGATGGAGGTCCAGTGACTCCTCCCAACGTCAAAGGACAGCTAGAAGTAATGTCATCTTCATTGCCTATTGACGTGGATAAAGTCCGAAGGTCAAGCCATGCACCGGGGTGAAGGAGGTAACTTAGAGTCTGCAAACTGTGAAATGGTTTTCTCTTATGTGTAGCTACTCTTGCAAGCCCAGCTGGAGTCATAGCATAACCTGAAGCCACTGAATGGGTTAAAAGTCCCCATGGAATCCATGACCCTAGGGCCTAAATCCTGCCACCAGCATGGTGTGTGTCTATGAAATCCAAGTGTAGTGGTCACAAGAAGGAGATCAATCTCCTGAGATGGTATATTATGTCTCATAGAGCTCACTCTGAATTTATTCTTAAGGGGAGCTGCCAGTCAAGGCATCAGTGTGTTGGAGGTCTGGAGTGCCATTACTCACCTCTCCACCTTTAGTTCTAATCAAAAAGTAATAGCGTTTAACAAAGACGTTAAATGAGGATGAAAGTATTAGCCTTATTAATGTTGCCATTTTCCCAATAATTTCCAGAGTTCAGAGCTCTCTGGAAAGGTTGGAATGGAAAGCCAGCAAAGACTTTACGCCAAAGCAGGACCATCTCACAACTTCTCCAAACCTGGAGCCAACCCAAGTCTGGCATGGATATGACATTCCCCAACTCAGCTCGCTGCAAGGCTGCCTCACACTTTCTCTAGTCCTGTGGCCTTAGTAACACCCACATACATGCTGAAGACCCCCAAATACTCCCCTAGTCCAGAACACAACCCTGAGCTCCAAATTCATGTATCTGACTCCATATCCAACGTCTTCCCTTGGACACCTCAAAGGCAGGTCCCAAATAGACACATGATTTGCCATTCTTCTCCAGCCCCTCCACCCCAGGCTTTCCCACCTCAGTAAATGGCGTGTCCATTCATTCATTTTGGCTAAAGCCAAAAATCTCTGTTACTCTTGTCTCTTCTCTTTCCCTCACCCCTCACACCCAATCTGACAGTCAATCCCCTTGGTTCTTCTTTCAAAATATGTCTAGAATCCAGCCACCTCTCACCTTCTTCCTGCTACCTTCTCAGTTCCAGCTGCCACCATTTCTTCCAGACTCTGCAGGAACCTCTTAGCTACTCTCTCTGCTCCAACACTTGTCCCTATAATCAACACTTCACACAGCAGCTAGATTTAAACATAAATCAGAAAATGCTTCATCTCCTCTCAAACCCTCCAATGGCTTCTTGATAGAATCAGGATAAAATTCTAACTTCCTACTGTGACTGACAAGGCCTATGGGACGTGGCCCTCCCTCACCCACTAATCTCTTCCCTGACACTTGGGCCTTCTTGCTGTTTCTTGAACATACCAAGCTCATTTCTCCTTCAAGGTCTTTGTTCTTGTTCTTTCCCCAACTAGAAAAATTCTCTCCCTTCACTCAAATGTCACCTCATCCAAGAGACTTCCCCAATCATCCTATCTAAAATAGCTACCATGACCACCTCAACCCCAGTTTGGTCACTCTAGGCCTTTAGCCTGCCTCATCTTCCCCAAGTGCTTTATAACATCACTACCTGATATAACAACATATATTTTGTGAGTTTATTTGTTTGTCTCCCCGGTGGAATGTGAGCTCCAGGAGGAAAGGTTGTTTTCCTGTCTGTTCACTGCTGTATCTCCAGCACATAGGAAAAAATCTAATGCACAGCAGATGCTCAGTAAATATGAGTGGAACAAATGAGGTAGGTAGCCAGAAAGAGACTGCGTAACCCACATACGAATAAAAATGTGGCAAAAGTGTTCTTGCTCTCTGCAACCTTATCCCCCAAATCTACAGTCTCCTGTGGAATGATTAAAAACCATAGTTCATCCCTCCAGCAACTTAGGCTATTGTCATGGAGTGAAGATCTTAGCTATGACAGCTCAGAAATAAGGCCAGGTGATTAATCTGCAAGAATGAGACCCCAGCATCGGAGATCAGGGGCATGATGCATAACTGCTTCTGGTATAAATGAGCTCACTTTGATCTCAGACCTCTCCACATTTGCTCACTTTTTTGCTGTTAGCCATCCTACAATCTTGAAAAGAAATGAGGAAGAATGGCCAATTTGGGGTGGGGGAGAGGGGTTGAGTTTTAAATAGGAAAAGTTCCCAGTGCTATGTAGCCAGAGCTGAAAAGACTTCATCCCTGAATATCAGTATCTAATAAGATTTTTCTTTCTACCCAACAAAACTCTAGGTTCAAAAAAACTGTAATGGAATTGTTGAGTTGGAAAGTACATTCAAATTCATTAAGTCCAGCTTCTCCCATTTTACAGACAAAGAACCTGAGGCACAAAGGATTGATTGGCTCAATGTTTCATTCTGAGTCAGCGGCAGAGTCAACGCCGTAACATTCCTCATGCCTTCTACCCATGGCACACTCAACTACCAACTGGTCAACCCGTCTCTGAGCTTGTCTTGGGAAAGCTCCCCACTCTAAATTTGAAATCGCTTGCAGGTTCATTATTCTGAATAAAATATTTCCTGAACACCTAGAACTGAAGGTCATTTTTCAAAAATGGGGTACCTCCAGCTCACTCTTTCACAAGGCAGGCAATCACTTGCACAAACCCCACTACTGGCGCTGTCTCTTAAGTTGAATCTGGCTCTGCTTCCTGGGAACTTTTATCTATTGGTCCCGAGTGTGCCATCTGAGAGGTAGATATCACAGTGGCTAAAAATATGTGCTTCCATAACAGATGAACGTGTTTCAAATCCCGGCTCCTCCCATTACTAGTTGTGTTGTCTGATATAATTTTTTTAACTTCCCTGCAAGACACAGAAAAGTCTGAATAATATGAGCCTTTTACATAGATAAAAAAATATAGAAATAGATGCACCCTGTTTCATTGACTCTAAGATGCACACCTGACCTTTCTATAAAAAAGGATGCCTCTCACAATCAGGAGCCGCTCACATCCACGGCCAGCCAGGCGGCAGCTGCAAGGTCTGTGAAGAATGTCCATTGACACTTTCTGGTAAGACCAAGAAAAGGCCAGCACTAAAGCATCTTAGATTCTATGAAATATAATAAATTTGCTGGTAAGTGTATATAAATTCATTCTGGAAAGACTCAAAGACGCATTTAGAAGTAGTTACCTCCAGGGAGAGGAACAGAAAATGGGAAATGAGGCTTTCACATGCCATTCTCTTCCATTCTACATGGTTTGACTTTTTTAACCTGTGAAATGTATTCAATAATAAATGAGGCAGTTGGGACTTATTTTCTCCTTTGTATTTCTGTGACTTTAAAAAGATCTAATCAACCTTAAATTTTTTTTAATAGAAGAATAAGTGAAGTAAATAATTAAGTGTATCATCTTAATCTTGATCTGTGTCACTCTAAGCTTCTTTGCATTTGAGAAACTGGGAAAAATTTCTAAAGATCTAAAGAGACAGAAAATCATGACCATGTAATGCAAAAAGCATTGAGCCAGAGATGGAAGACAGGGACAGACAGCACCCCAATTAGCAAAACTACAGGGAGACAATTACATTGTTGTATTTCTGGTGGCTGCCAAATATTGTACTACCCTTTTGGAAAACCATTTGTCAAAATAAAACAATTAAATATTCATGCTTTTGACCCATAGACTTCACTATAGTGTTTTTATTGTGAAGAAAGTTTCTATACTACTTTAAAAACTCCATGCATAAAAATATTCACATACTTTCTTTAAATAGCAAAAATAATTGTCAATATCTCAAATTTACATCAATAGGTTAATAATAAGTAAAATATGATACATTCAGTGAATGGAAATGAACTCATAATAACATTATTAAAAACTTTATAAAAAATATGATAACCAGATTAAATTTTACAAAACAAGATTTAAAATTGCATATATAGTACAATTAGTCAAAGAAGCAAAACATTTTTTCTGCAGAAAATTTAATGTTCAAGAAATAGCCAAATAAATTTAACCAGAGAAAATATATGGAATAAGGAAGATAGACACCCTAAATCTAGCATTCATGCATTCATTCATTCATTTATTCAACGACTGTGGATTATGCACTTTCTTTGCACTTCTCACTGTGCTCTGAACTGAAGTACGATGGTGAAGAAAACAGGCATGATTCTTGACCTAAAGAAGCTTATGACCTAGCAACATACAGGTAATCCCTCTCCCTAAGAAAGTTAGCAGAACAAAGGAATCAAAGTAAAATTACGAGATAATAAAGTAAAAATAAACTAACTCAAAAAGCTAGAAGAATAATGGCAAAATAAAACCTAAAGAAAGAAAGAGAAAGAAATTATTAAATATAAAAGCTGGAAATAATTCATTCAAATCCTAAAAAGCAGAATCAACCAAAAGAACTTGTTTTGTGAAAGGACCAATAATGCAGAAAAATAAGTCACAATGTTACTCAATAAAAAAGAACAGGATTGCTGGGAAGATGGTGGCAGTGTAGGAGGACTCTGAACTCATCTCTTCCCATGGACACAACAAATCTACAACTACATGTGTAACAATTACGTCTGAGAGAGAACTGGAAACTGATAAAAAGACCCCTCACAACAAGGGACAATACTGACAGAGGTGGAAGAAGCAGCAATACCCCTCTGCTGAGGAAAAAAACACATTCTAGCCACAGCACTTCACAGCCAGGAGCAATCTTAAGGTACGAAGCTTTTCCTGGAGGAGGAGGGGATCTGAGCAGGAGAGCCATGCCACAATAAGCAGTCTTTGAATTCAGCACAACCAAGACAAAAACCATAATGCCTGGCCTTGCTGGCTATTAAAATCAACAAGGAATACCCCCAGAAAAGCTATAGAACATAAGAGAAAGAAAAGCCTTCTCTTAAAGGAACCACACACAGATTCACGCCTTCTGAAAACTAACACAAAATCATCAGAAAGAAAGGTGCATGGTCCTTTGGTAAAAGAGAGTCATTGATAAGCTCTGAGCACATCTCAGAGAGGAAGGAGGCAGCTGGGCCCACCTCCCCAGGGACTGAGACACTGGCGGCAGTCATTATTGTGACCTAGTCCCAGTGTGCTGACACAGATGCTGGCAGATGCCATTGGTTCTTCCTCTGGCCTGTTAGTGCAGGGGTTTGCCCTGTCCACTATAGCACTGATTTAATCCAGCTCAGCCAAGGTAGGCAGCCTGCCCTAGAGACTGGCCCTGCCACCAGCAAGCCCATAGAGAACTTGTGAGCCCATGTAGGCAGGGTGTGTTGGACCTCTGCCATGGGACAAGTGGGTCTGTCTCAGTGGGGCAGGGCGTGCTTGACAGGTGGGCCTGTGTTGGTGGGGTGTGTGGGCCCACAAGTGGTGGGGCTTGTTGGCTGCACCAGACTTGTGCCTCTGGCTGTCTCAAAGAGCCACACAGGGGATCTGACCCACCCTCCAATGCCAGAAATGATTGTGTGTGCTGCCACACCTGGGGCTGGCCCCACCCAGCTGCACTCTTGAAAGAACTGACAACAGCATTGCAGGCAAGAGGCCTACAGCAATTTTGAGTCCCTGAGCCTAGCAAATAGCTATGCTGGGGGCCTGACTCACTTAACAACAAAACAGCAGCCAGTGTGTGCTATGTGTACTGGGGCTAACCCTGCCCAATATAGTGACTAGAGGGATGTTAGCAGCCACAAGCAGCTAAGCCTTACAACCAGCTAGCCTAGACTTCCTGTGCATCTGCAGCAAGAGCAACTCTACCACAACAGAAGGGTACCTGCAGCCCACACAGGGGACACTCCTGGAACATTTGGAACTGGTGATGAGAGAGAAGCACATTGCTGGGCCCCATAAGACATCTCTTACATAAGGCCACCTCTCCAAGATCAGGAGACGTAGCTGATCTACCTAATACATAGATATAAGCACAGAGAAGTAGGCAAAATAAGGAGACAAAGGAATATGTTCCAAATAAGAGAAAAAGACAAATCCTCAGAAAAAGAACTAAACAAAACAGAAATAAACAACCTAACTGATAAAGCGTACAAACTAATAGTCATCAGGATGTTCACTGATCTTGGGAGAATAGATGAACACAGTGAGAATTTCAACAAAGAATTGGAAAATATAAAAAAGAACCAATCAGAACTGAAGAATACAGTAATGGAAATGAAAAAAGTCACTAGAGGGAATCAACAGCAGAGTAGATGACACAGAAGAATGGATCAGTGATCTGGATGAAAGACTAGAGGAAATCACCCAGGCAGAATGGAAACAAGAAAAAAGAATTTAAAAAAATGAGGACAGTCTAAGGGACCTCTGGAACAATGTCAAGCACACTAACATTCATTTTATAGGTGTCCCAGAAGGAAAAGAGAGAGACAAAGGGACAGAGAACCTGCTGGAGGAAATAATAGCTGAAAATTTCCCTAACGTGGGGAAGGAAACAGACATACAGGTACAGGAAGCACAAAGAGCACCAGAAAAGATAAACCCAAAGAGGCCCACACCAAGATACACTATAATTAAAATGTCAAGAATAAAAGATAAAGAGAGAATCCTAAAAGCTGCAAGAGAAAGTCAGCAAGTTATATACAAAGGAAACTCCATAAGGCTAATAGCTGGCTTCTTAGCAGAAACTTTACAGGCCGGAAAGGAAGTGGCACAATATACTCAAAGATCTGACAGGAAAAACCTACAACTAAGAATGCTTTACCCGGCAAGGGTATCATTCAGAATGGAAGGAGAGATACAGAGTTTTCCAGACAAACAAAAACTAATGGAGTTTACCACCAATAAACTGGTCTTACAAGAAATGTTAAAGAGGCTTATTTAAGTGGAAAAGAAAAGACCACAAATAGGAATAAGAAGATTATCAAAGGAAAAAAATCACTGGTAAAGGCAAACATACAGTAAAGGTAGCAGATCAACCACCTATAAAGCTAATATGAAGGTCAAAAGACAAAAGTACTAAAATTATCTATTTCCATGATAAAAGATTAAGGAAAAGACAGATCAAAAAAAGAAGTTAAATATGATATCAAAAACATAAAATGTGGGGGGAGGGGGATAATGGTGTAGGACTTTTAGTAAGGGGTAGAACTTAAGAGACCATCAACTTAATATAGATGGCTATTTTACATAGGTTATTAAATATGAACCTCATGGTAATCACAAATGAGAAACCTATAATAAATAAACACAAAATTAAGAGAACAGTACCTAAACATAATACTAAATAAAGCTACCAAATCACAAGAGAAGAAGAAAGGAACAGAGAAGAACTACTAAAACACCTGGAAAAAAAGTAACAAAATAGCAATAAGTACATACTTATCAATAGCTACTTTATATGTCAATGGACTAAATGCTCCAATTGAAAGACATAGGGTGGCTGATTGAATAAAAAAACAAGACCCAGGGGCAGACCCCATGGCATAGTGGTTAAACTTGGCACATTCCACTTTAGCAGCCCCAGTTCACAGATTTGGATACTGAGTGTGGACCTACACCATTCGTCAGCCACACTGTGGCAGCAACCTACATATAAAGTAGAGGAAGATAGGCACAGATGTTAGCTCAGGGCTAATCTACCTCAGGCAAAAAACAAGGAAGATTGGCAACAGATGTTAACTCAGGGCTAATCTTCCTCAGCAAAAAAAAAAAGACCCATATATATGCTGTATACAAAAGACACACTTCAGATCTAAAGACATTCACAAACTGAAAGTGAAGGGATAGAAAAAGATACTCCATGCTAATGGCAATGAAAAAAAGCTGGGGTAGCAATACTCATATCAGACAAAATAGACTTTAAAACAAAAACTATAACAAAAGAAGGGCCCTACACAATGATGAAGAGAACAATCCAACAAGAGGATATAACACTTGTAAATATCTATGTACCCAACATAGGAGCACCTAAATATATAAAGCAATTATTAAAAGACGTAAAAGGAGAAATAGACAATAACACAATAATAGTAAGGGACTTTAACACTCCACTTACATCAATGGATAGAACATCCAAACAGAAGATCAATAAGGAAACATTGGCCATAAATGACACATTAGATCAGATGGACTTAGTGGATATATATAGAACAGTCCATCCAAAAACCACAGAATACCCATTCTTTTCAAATGCACATGGAACATTCTCCAGGATAGATCACATATTAGGCCATGAAACAAGTCTCAATAAATTTAAGCAAATTGAAATAATACCAAGTATCTTTCTGACCACAATGGTATGAAACTAGAAATCAACTACAAGAAGAGAACTGGAAAAGCCACAAATATGTAGAGATTAAACAAAATGCTACTGAACAATGACTGGGTCAAAAAAGAAATCAAAAAATACCTGGAGAAAAATGAGAATATGACATGCCAAGATTGAGGGAATACAGCAAAAGCAGAACTAAGAGGGAAGTTTATAGCAATACAAGCCTACCTCAACAAACAAGAAAAATCTCAAATAAACAATCTAACAGAGAACCTAAAGGAACTGGAAAAAGAAGAACAAACAAAGCCCCAAATCAGTAGAAGGAAGGAAATAAAAATCAGAGCAGAAATAAATGAAATAGAGACTAAAAAAAAAAAAATAGAAAAAAATCAATGAAACTAAGAACCGGTTCTTTGAAACGATAAACAAAACTGACAAACCTTTGGGTACACTCACCAAGAAAAAAAGAGAAAAGGCCCAAATAAATAAAATCAAAAACAAAAGAGGAAAAATTACAAGGGACGTCTCAGAAATACAATGAGAATACTACAAAAATCTATACACCAACAAATTTGATAACCTAGAAGAAATGGATAAATTCTTAGAGTCACATAACCTTCCAAAAAGGAATCAAGAAGAAATAGAGAGTTTGAATAGACCAATCACCACTAAGGAGATCAAAACAGTAATCAAAAACCTCCCAAAAAACAAAAGTCCAGGACCATACGGCTTCCCCAGTGAATTCTACAAAACATTCAAAGAAAACTTAATACCTATCCTTTCCAAACTCTTCCAAAAAATTGAAGAGGAGTGGAAGCTTCCTAACTCATTCTATGAGGCCAACATTACCCTGATACCAAAACCAGACAAGGATAACACAAAAAAGAAAATTGATGAACTGATGAACATCGATTAAAAAAACCTCAACAAAATACCAGCAAATGAAATTCAACAAAACATTAAAAAGATCATACTCCATGATCATGTGGGATTTATTCCAGGGATACAAAGATCGTTCAACACCCAGAAATCAATAAACATGATTAACAAAATGAAGAATAAAAATCACATGACCATCTCAATAGATGCAAAGAAAGCATTTGACAAGATACAGCATCCATTTATGATAAAAACTGAATTAAATGGGTATAGATGGAAAGTACCTCAACATAATAAAGGCCGTATATGGCAAACTCAAAGCTAATATCATACTCAAACAGTGAAAAACTGAAAGTTATCCCTTTATGAATAAGAACCAGACAAGGATGAACACTATCGCCACTCTTATTTAACATGGTATTGGAAATCCTAGCCAGAGCCATCAGCCGAGAAAAAGAAATAAGAGGGATCCAAATTGGAAAGGAAGCAGTAAAACTGTCACTATTTGCAAATGACATGACTTTATATAGAGAAAACCCCAAAGAATCCATAAAAACTATTAGAAATAATAAATGAATACAGTAAAGTTGCAGGATACAAAATTAACATACAAAAATCAGTTGCATTTCTATACACTAACAATGAAGTAGCAGAAAGAGAAATTAAGAATACAATCTCATTTACAATGGCAACAAAAGGAATAAAATACATAGAAATAAATTTAACCAAAGAGGTGAAAGACCTGTACACTGAAAACTATAAAACATTGTTGAAGGAAATGGAAGACAAGACAAAGAATTGGAAAGATATTCCATGCTCTTGGATTGGAAGAATTAACATAGTTAAAATGTCCATACTTCCTAAAGCAATCTATAGATTCAATGCAATTCCTATCAAGTCCCAATGACATTTTTCACAGAAATAGAACAAAGAATCCTAAAATTTATATGGAACAACAAAAGACCCCAAGTAGCCAAAACAATCCTAAGAAAAAAGAACAAAGCTGGAGATATCACACTCCCTAACTTCAAAATATACTACAAAGCTACAGTAATAAAAACAGCATGGTACTGGCACAAAAACAGACACACAGATCAATGGAAGAGAACCAAGAGCCCAGAAATAAACCCACACATCTAGGGACAGCTAATTTTCGACAAGGGAGCCAAGAACATAAAATGGAGAAAGGAAAGTCTCTTCAACAAATGGTGTTGGGAAAACTGGACAGCCACATCCAAAAAAATGAAAGTAGACCATTATCTGACACCGTACACAAAAATTAACTCAAAATGGATTAAAGACTTGAATGTAAGACCTGAAACCATGAAACTTCTAGAAGAAAACATAGGTAAAACACTCTTCGACATTGGTCTTAGCAACATATTTTCAAGTACCATGTCTGACCCGGCAAGGGAAACAAAAGAAAAATAAACAAGTGGGACTAGATCAAACTAAAAATCTCCTCCAGAGCAAAAGAAACCATCAACAAAATGAGAAGACAACCTAACCATTAGGAGAAGATATTTGCAAACCACACATCTGATAAGTGGTTAATTTCCAAAATACATAAAGATCTCATACATCTCAACAACAAAGAAATAAACCACCCAATTAAAAACTGGGCAAAAGATCTAAACAGACATTTTTCCAAAGAATATATACAGATGGTCAACAGGCACATGAAAAGATGTTCAACATCACTAATTATTAGGGAAACGCAAATCAAAACTACAGTGAGATATCACCTCACGCCCATCAGAATGGCTATAATTAACAAGACAAAAAATAACAAGTGTTGGAGAGAATGTGGAGAAAAGGGAACCTTCATATACTGCTATTGGGAATGTAAACTAGTGCAGCCACTATGGAAAACAGTATGGAGATTCCTCAAAAAATTAAGAGTAGAACTACGTATGACCCAGCTATTCCACTGCTGAGTGTGTATGCAAAAAACATGAAAACACGAATGTGTAAAGATATATGCACACCCATGTTCATTGCAGCATTAGTCACAATAGCCAAGGCTTGGAAACAACATAAATGTCCACCAGTGGACGAATGGATAAAGAAGATGTGGTATACATATACAATGAAATACTACTCAGCTATAAAAAAAGATGAAATCTTGCCATTTGTGACAACATGGATGGAACTTGAGGGTGCTATGTTAAGCGAAATAAGTCAGAGGAAGAAAGTCAAATACCTTATGATCTCACTCATAAGTAGAAGATAAAAAACAAAAACAAACAAACACATGGAGACAAAGATTGGATTGGTGGTTACCAGAGGGGAAGGGGGGAGGGGGGAGGGAAGAGGGCGAAAGGGGTGACTGGGCACATGTGTATGGTGATGGATGGTAATTAGTCTTTGGGTAGTGAACATGATGCAGTCTAACGGAAATCGAAATATAATGATGTATACCTGAAATTTATAAAATGTTATAAACCAATGTTACCTCAATTAAAAAAAAAAAGAAAGAAAAACAAAAATTCAAAATGTTAAGAATGGAAGACTTCTGGTACCCGGTTCTGTGTGTAAGGAGCTTGTAAGTTGCCATTCCCATCCTTATAACATGAAAAGAGCTGAAGAAACTGAAAATCAACAACTCTTCTTAGATCCATCAGAGAACTGAGATCACTGGGCACACTGCTGCCCCAAGACAGGTGGATACAGGAATCACAGCTTCCTGGAATAGACTCCCAGGAGCAGAAACCAACATGAGAACCAGTACTGAGGTAGGAAAACAAACTGTAATTGACGAAGTACTAGAGGCTTGGTGTGGACACCTTGTGAGTTAAGAACTGCAGGGGGGCATTGTCTTAGGGGGGGTCTCCACACTTTGTGAGCTTTACCTCTGGGAGCTCTGCCAGGTTCTCCCGGTGAAGATTGGAGAAAAATCCCCTGGCAACAGAGGGATGGGGGAAAGGAATCACTTTGAAATATTCCCAGACCATTCTGTTCTTCTTAACAAAATACTAGGAATGGAAAGAACTTACAACCACAGGCATGAAATGGTTGTTTGTTTATTATAAGAGAAAACTATGTACAATTGTATATTAATAAAAGTCAAAATCTCAGAGAAATAGTTGATTTTCAAAGACATGAATTGACCAAAACTGATGAAATAAGAGGAAGATTTGAATGGAGCAAGGAAAGTTGTGGAGAAATGAGCTTTCTCCTATGCTTCTGTAAGAACTGACCTGATGTTGTCTTCTGGAATGCAATTTGAAGGACACATCAAGTGTCTCTAAAACACGCAAGCACAGTGACCTATAAATTACCTTTATGCAATTTACCCTAACAAAATCATAAATAAGAGTACAAAAGTGTATTCTTTCACAGCCAAAGATATTTATCAAAGTCCTATGTATAATAGCAAAAACTGGGAACAACTTACACGTCTAATAAGAACAATTTTGATAAATAAATTGTGGTACATCTATATAATGGGCTGCCATCCAATCATTAAAGCCGAGGCTGTAGATACTTCTTGGTTCCAGAAGATGTTTATGATATATTAGTAAGTGACAAAAAGCAAGTTGCCAAACAAGATGAATAGTATGATCCTATTTTTTTAATTTATTAGAGAGAGAGAGAAAAAAGCATTTCCAAAGATTACATACCAAACTGCTAACAGTTCTTAACTCTGGGGACTTGAGTTATGGGTGATTTTTTATTTTCTTCTTCATACTGTATATTTTTTCTTTTTGGATTTACATATTTATTAAAGTAAGTGTAAAATATGTACATATGGAAAAACCTACCAATAAAAATACTAAAATATTGTCATTGTCTCAGGTGCTGAAAATATGGGCTATTATTTTTTATTCTTACCCCTACACTCTAGCAGTTTAGAAAAGTCTTTAGTGGCAATTTCATTGATAATTGAAAGATAAATAAACTTATGATGAGAGTTTGTAAGTGAATTTAGCAGTGACTTCCCTCCTCTGGTCTCATTTCCTAATCTCTGAAAGCAAACAGCTGGAGGAGACCTTGAGGGCTGGCTCCAATGCCCACTTTGATGCTGTATCTTTCAAGCCACCGGCTCAGTCACGCAGGGAATATCTACTGCTGTTGTAAGCTTGGAACACAGTCCATTTAGAAACAGATTTTGAGGAAGAGAAAAAAAAGTAATATTCATTTGTCTCATTACAACAATTTAATAGAAACAACCATCCAAAAAATGGAAAATGTCAAGTGGACTATTAAAATCTGCCAGCAGGAACGGGTGCGTCTAGGCGCAAATATTAAACGAAAGCAATTGCCAGAAAGGAATACAGAGGGGCACGCTTGCTTCACCAGCTCAAGCTCAATTTTTGCTTTAAGAGATGAGCCTGCAGCAGGCTCGAGATCCATAGCTGCCGTGCATGGCTTCTGGGGGTTCAACTGTGCCGAGAGGAGCCTTGACTGGTCATCCTCCAACAGCCAAGTGATATACTCTTGCTGTTCGTTCAGTGTAGTTCAATGTGGGATTATTGAGTGTCGCTCTGGGCCACGTACTGTGCTGGGGCTGGGGATTCAGAAGGGAATGAGGCACGGACTCTGTTCTCACAGATCTCGCCAATCCATAAAGAGAAGGAAAAGCACAGAGCTAATTTCAATATTATAGAGGAATGCATTATAGAGGTGTGACAGGAGCCTATTCTGAGAGCTCAGCATGGCTTCCTGGGCCCTGACAGGTGAGTGAGTATTAGTCAGATGTGTTAGGAAAGGTGAGACGTATTAGGAAAGCAAGGAGACTGTGGCAAAGGGCCGAGAAGCAGCCTGTCATGTACAGAGAATCCACAGTACCTGTCCCTGCAAGAGTCCCATGGTGGGAGAGAGGCAGGGGCAGGCTCTGAAGATGTGCAGGGACAAGAGGAGCTTTATAGTAGGCAGTTACATGCTCAGATTTCATTCCAAACTCAGGAAACAGCCCCTCCCTCAGCTGGAAATCTGGGGACAGAGAAAATACATCCAGGGACCTGCTCTTGATCCCTCCCCACACCACCCCACACCCACCCCAGGTGGCCTGCTTATGAGAATAATGGTCTTTCCACAGCCACATTTGAAATCCAAGATTACTGGAACAAAACCATCAGCGGTGGTGGGATGAGGCTATCGCCCTGGGCTGACACCTCTGACATGCCCTTGGCCTCACAGTAGAAAAATGCAAAAGAGCAGAAAGTTTCGTCTCCATGTTTCCGATTCTCTACACTTCGTTCTAATTTGCAACTTGTTTCAAGGTCTCTGCTTCCATTTAAATTAAATCTGTAAAAAATAATTATCTGGTAATTTTCCAGTGGAGGAAAAATAATCAAAACAAACCATGTTCACCAGGTGCCTTGATGCCATTTGCTGACCCTTACAGTTCAGGACTCGGATCCGTGCCTGTCCGGGTGCTGGGCAGGGTCAAGGACAGAGAGGCAGAGCCGGCTCAGCAAGTGGTACACTTCAGCCTGAATGGGGACACTCCCCCTGGGCATCAGGGAGCCAGTGAAGGAGACTTAGGAAGGAGGAAAGGGCTGGGGGTAGAACAGGTGATGGGAGGAGTAGGACGTCATCAAGACTCTGGCAGCACATCAGGATGGAAGGTTGCCCATTCCTTGATCACAATTAAATGCTGAGTTCTTTTCCTGAATATCGTTAGTGTCATTTATGCCCATCCAGAAGGCAGGAGGCCTAGTCTCAGCACACAAAAGAAACCAAGAGGCCATCCCCCATGTGGGCTCCCTCCAGCCATTAACTTGCCTTGGTATTTGATTCCACTAGAATGCAGATGCCTCCTGATGGGGTAGGGCACATGGAAGCAGCAAGTAGGCTTTGTGGGTCCAGGACAGGAAAGGAAAGGAAACTCTTGGGAAGAGTCATGCTGACTCTCAGTGTTTGGAGGGTGGCTCAAACTCTCTAGGCCTGAGTGTCCTCTTCTATAACTGAGGGAGACTAGCAACACTTTCCTTTACTGATAAAAAGGACAGATACATGTGGTGATGCCTCCCATCTCAGCATTCTACCTCACAAAGGTGATTGCTGGAGCTGCAGCAACCCTCCTATGGTCATGAGGGAAAGACCAAGACAAGTACATTTATGTCTGTCCTGACATCTGAGCCACTGGATCAAGACCAGCAGGCAACTGTCTCCAGATTTCTTGTTATATGAAAAAAATACACCCTATTGCTTTAAACCATAGTGAGTCACTGAGTTAGCTCTCAGCCTCAGAATCTCTCTCCTTCCCAGTTCTCCTCTCCTTTCCCTGCCATTGCCCAGTCCAGGCCTTCAGGTCTTCCCTCCCATGATCACAAGGCCTTCCACCTGCCTGCAGATTCTCCATCCTCTAGCCCAAATCTGGACCACATGTACGTTTCATCCATCACCACAGCCATCACTTTAGCCTCTGCTTGCTACAAACCCTGAATGACTCCAATGGGAAGAAGGCTCGATTCCTCAGCCAGCTCCGGGATCAGATTCCAGCCTGGTCACTCTACGTCTGCAGCAGGCTCTGTTCACATCAATCAGGTGTTCCCCTCGCTGCCCAGGGAATCTGGGCCACTTTCACCGCCCCCCACCTGCCCCGGCGACACTTCCACTTTTCTCCCCCTATTGAAAAGTGCCCCATTTCTCAAGAGCCAGTTCCTCCCCCTCTGAACTCCAGGAGAACTTATTTGCAGCACTAGCCATGTTGGCACTTAGCATTTATGGCTTCAGGCTTCTGCTTAACTCTTTGGTCACTAAATGTCCAATCCCCTCATCTAGACTGCAAGCTCCTTAGGAGCAAAAACTGCTCTGTCTGTGTCTGTCTTGGGAATAAGCACAGGGGAGCATCTCAGAAGCAGTGATAATAGCTGGCTGTCAGCACCAGCAACAGCCCAGAGTCGTCGCCACTAACACGTTTTAAGATCTTGCTACTTGCCAGGGTACAGCTAGGATCCCAGCAGGGAACACGGCCAGCTCACTGGAATCCTGAAGAGAACTTAACAAAGACTATTTACAGGTGTGAATTGCTTGTGTGCAGGAGAGAGAAACGAAGGACAGGGAGGCGCCCAAGGATAGCAGCAGCCTAGCCTGAGGAGACGGGGAGGACAGACTGAGACTTAAACCATGGAGAAGGACCCAGCCCCAGAGCTGTGGCTGCAGCTGTGGCTGAGGAAGACCCATTCAGTGCAAAGACTCACCAAAGCAGGAAGGAAGCAGGGAAAGAAATACCCTACCTCTCTCTCCTCCCACCTCTCATCTCCTTCCCCTCGGGACACAGCAAGGTAAAGAAGGGTCGAGAATGTGTAGGGGAGGGGAGGCAGAGAGGTTCAAAGGAAGAATAACCAGCACACAAGGGCACTGGCTAAGCAATTTACCTGCACTATCTCATTTAAACCTTCACAATAATCCCATGAGAAAAGAATTTTAATCCTCACTTACAAATGAAGAAACTGAGGCACAAGGAGCTTCGTTAACTTGCCCAAGGTCTCAGAGTTAAAAAGTGGCTGAGCAAGGATCTGAATGCAGACAGTCTGAAACAGAGCTTGTATGTTTAAACAATACACTAAAATGCCTTGTAGAATTATAGAAGGAATGAGTAAATGTAATTAATTAATGCAATGATTAATTATGTACCCGTCTCTGCACCAGTCCTTGTACTGATAAAATCTAGAGAATCTTCATAATCCCACAATCCCCATCCCGGCAAATTTCTCTCCCAATCTGTCCACCCCTCAGTTGAATGCACAACCACAATTTAGAACAGTGGTTCTCAGCCATTTTGGTCTCAGGATCTCTTTACTCTTAAAATTTATCGGGACTCTCCAAAGAGCTTTTGTTTATCTAAATTACATTGGCCAACATTTACCAAATTAGAAATTCAAACTGAGAAATTTTTAAAACACAAAAGTACCCAGCATACAGAAAGATGATGTCATCATATGTCATGGAGATTCTGGAAAACTCCACTGTACACTCATGTGAGAATGGGAGTAAAAAAAGGCAACTGACATCTTAGTATTATGAAAATAGTTTTGACCTCAAGGATCCCCGTGAAGGGGCCTGGGGACCTGCCAGTTGTCCTCAGACCAGAGTTTGAGAACCATCAATCTAGCAGATGTCTTTATTTCATTAAAATAATTCACATAAACCATAGCTTTACATATTGTCTGCCTGAACTTGATGACCCAAGCCTCTTTTCTCCTCCCTTCTCTCTTTTCAGTCTCAATGTTACTGAGATCCTCCTCTGTCAGGAGTGCAAGATACTCTTGGAGGCCACCTCCCAGGACCAGAGCCTTGAGAGGCAAGGCAGTTCCAGTAGGGCTGCCCCTGGAGTGGTCACACATCAGGACACAGCCTATGCAGGCACAAGCCATGGAGTAGGTGGTAGCTTACAAAGCAGGGAGCAGAGCTGAGTCCTGCTTGGAGAATCTGATAGACTCGCAACAGCCTGGGAGGGCCAGCAGGGACAGATTCAGCAAGTAGTCACCCCAAAGCAAGCTGAGAGGGAGAAAGGAGGTGTAGGGGATGGGGGCCAGCTGTGAAGGAGGCTGAAAAATGCAGGCCCAGGCATTCTTTCATTTTTGAAAGGCTTGGCTTGTGACCTAGCCATTGCAGCAAGACAAGAGGAGGAGGCAGCCCCCTTCCTCTCATCCTTGAAGCTGGTCATCTCATTCACTGACGTTCTAGGCTCCAATAAACTCTGAAATGCAATCAGAAAAATGGTGGATGAGATGCTGCATGGGTTCACTTGATATGAAATAGTGTCCTTTTTTATCTGGTTTTGTACTTTATCTCTCTTTTATGCTACCTTTAAGCTATTTGATTTCGTCCATCTACTTTCTATCCTTCAGCAAGTGTATTTATAGTCTGCAATGAAAAGAAAGATTTCATATCCTAGCCTCTAACATGAAGCTATTCCATGGGAAATGTATGTGACCTCATCTCAATCTTCCTTCTCCCCAGGAAGAAATGAATTCGCTTCTGAAGTCATCTCTGCCAACTCACATTTGGAACTATTCATTCCCAGGCAAGAATCAAGACAGTTACAGATACACCACTTCATCTTCACAATCGTTTCCATTTTTCAATCATCCACCATGTGTTGGGCACTGAGACACACTATATACACATTATTTCTAAATTTCATAACAACTCCACTAAGAGAGCACAATTGCCCCTATGTTATAGATGAAGAAACTGAGGCTCCAAGAATTAATGTGCCTCATCCAGCTGGTAAGTGGCTGAGCCACAGTTTGAACCCAAGGGGTCTGGGTTCAGACTCTAGAACCCCTGTTTATCCAGGTTCCATGATGTCTTTCAACTATCTTTTTTGCCCTAATCAGCAGTAGCTTTGTAGTAAGTTCTCATGCATCCCAAACGTGTTCACTGTTAGCCACACTTCTCCCGAGAGCGGTACATAGCACTGGTTTGATGACTCCTGATATGAGTGGTGCATAACCCTGATTTGATAAAAAGCAGGCCCACTGGATTTTCTGATGACTGCATACAAGGCACACTTGCTACATCTTGACTTGCTGCTGACCTTCTCTTCCATGGACTGTAAGTGATATCATCATTCTCTCCCTTTCTCAGAGATGATTCCTTCAGTGCTCTGCTAATTACCTCCAGCCTGTCCTTGGCGCCTGCAATTCCAATCACTTGCTTAAAAGCAAAATTCTTGCTCACTCTGTGCATTTTCTCTCATTGTCCTTGGAGAAATGAACTCTCCCTGAGCATCTGAAAAAAAAAAAAAAAAAAGAGCATGGAAGTTGAAAATATCTGGCTTAATGTAGCAGAGGAAAGGGGCAGAAGGGCTAAAAAAAATGTTTTATTATCCCTAAATATTAGCATTTCAAAAGTTCTTGCCACCGTCTGTTTTCCTGAGTCCTCATAGGTTAACACAGCAGATGGGCAAATCTTGCAATTTTCTAACTCAGGAGATTTCCCTGACACTGGCCCTGGGTTTGAGTACATCTGTGCATCTGCCTACACGTGTGCGTGGTAAGATGTGTTCTGCAGACATGTGGAAGGAATGAATGAGTAAATGGTGTTACTCAAAACCTTACTCTCAGTAGACTTGGCCTCCCTGAAGTCTCAAAAAATGTGAAGAACCAAAGACATTTAAACTAAAGACTAGATTCCACTCAAAGGGAGGGAGGCACATCTCCTATTCACAATTACAGAGATTACAGAGATGTGGATTACAGAGATGTGGCTCCCATAGATAAATTTTCTTTATTTAGAAGTCTCAAGAGTGATGTCATCAAGATGGCAACATAGGCTATTTGCAACTTTAATCCCCCTCACAAGAAGACCAACCAGCAGCTATCCATAGACAAGACACCATTGTGAAAATCCCAGCACCTGGAGATGAGGCTGAAGGACCATGCCTGGACCACCGAGACTGAGAAGGACCACATTAGAAGGGTAAGAGGCTTGATTCCACTTTGACCACATCACCCCTCCCCCAGGCTGGCACAGTGCCACACTGAGAGGGTCTCCCTGGGCCCATGGTTTCTCCAGCGAGAAAAAGAGAGCCCAAGGTGGACATCCAGCTTCCCCAGCATTGCAGGACAGTTCCTGGGAGGCCCACTTGCATCTCGCCTCACAAGGATCACTGGAGGAATCTGCAGGGCTCAACCACTGGTGACCAGACAAAGATGGAGAAGAGAGGCAAGGCTTATAGCAACTAGTGCTCAGATTTTGGCAGACTATGTTCTTGCTTGTGGTGGCACGCAAGCAGGAATCTCAGCCAGCAGCTCTGTGCAGCTGCAGAGCCTAGCTGGTGGCTATGTCTGGCCAGGAAGCTCAGTAGGCAATTCTGCCTGATTTCGGTCCCCAGCCAATGGACTATACCACCTGTGGAGGCTGTATGGCCTACCTGGGCAGGAAAACAAATTCACAGCCCTGCCCAACTGCTGAACATAGCTTCTAGTCCCACTTGACCAAGAAGCCTGGCCAAAGAACCCAGGGAGTCACAGAGTCCCATCCCACAGCTCCACTCAGGCAAGGAGCCAAGCCAGCACTACTGCCCAAATGTTGACATAGCCTCTGGCCCTGCATAACCAGAGAGCCTCATAGTGACCCTGGGCAGCCATGCAGCCCAGCCTACAGCCCCACCCAGCAGTGAAGTGCAGCTACAGCCCTGCCCAATTGCTGAACATAGCCAGAAGCTTCTCCCAAGCAGAGAGCTGAGCCAGTGACCCTGCCCAATCTCAGAGCATAGCCTGTGACCCCCCTCTACCAGGCAGCCCATACTGTGACCCCACTCAACTGCAGAGCATAGAGTCCATCCCCACCCAACTGGGGGTATAGCTGGAGGCCCTGCCTGACCAGAGAGCCTGGTCAGTGACCTCATCCAACAGCAGAGCACAGTCAGTAACTTAACCAATAACAAAGCCCACCCTGCAACCCTGCCCAACTTTAGGGCACAGCCTGCAGCCCTGGTTCATTCCAGAGCACAGCCTAAGGTTCTGTGCAGTCATGAAGCCCTGCCTGAGGCCCTGCCTGAACACAGAGTCTGGCCAGCAGCACCATCCAGTTGCAGAGCACAGCCTGAGGCCCCATCCAACCAGGCGAGATTGCAGAGCCCAGCAATGCCCTGCCCAATCACAGAGAACAATCGGTAGCAACACCCTGCAAGGGAACACAGCTTGCAATATCATCTGACCAGAGATATTTGCAGAACCCAGCTACTGGCTTCACCTGGCCACAGAGCACAACCAGCAGCCCTGCCCAACCAGGGAGCCCACCCAGTGGCCCCACTTGAACTCAGAGCTCATCCAGAAAGACTACTCAAGTATGGACCCCAGCCACTAGCATCCTCCCTGACCTCAGAGCACAGACAGTGGTTGCACCTAACAAGAGACTCTGATAGCAAACCCCTCTTGCCCACAGATGCTACCAGCTGACCTGTCTAGTACTCCAAGCTGAGCTGATTGGTGAAAGTCTCTGACGAAGCAAACCTATAAAGCCTGGAAGAGGAGAACACTTCTTCAGACACCAATGCAAGGATACAAGGATCATGAAGAATCAGGTAAATATGATACCACAAAAGGAAACTAATAAGACTCCAATAACTGACCCTAAAGAAATGGAGATCTATGAACTGTCTGACAAAGAATTTAGAATAATCCTCTTAAAGAAATTCAAGGAACCACAAGAACACACAGACAAACTAAACAAAATTAGAAAAACAATGTATGAACAAAATGAGAAGTTGAACAAATAAATAGAAACCATCAAAAACAAACAGAAATCCTAGAGCTGAAGAATACAATGACTGAACTGAAGAATTCAATAGAGAGCTTCAACATCAGAGTAGACGAAGCAGAAGAAATAATCAGTGAACTCAAAGATAAGTCATTTGAAATTAGCCAGTCAGAGGAGCAAAAACAAAAAAGAATGAAAAAGAGTGAAGAAAGCCTATGGGACTTAAGGGACACAATCAAAAGAAAGTATATCTGTGTTGTGAGAATCCTAAAATGAAAAGAGAAAGAGAAAGGATCAGAAAGTCTATATAAAGCAATAATGCCTGAAAACTTCTCAAACTTAGGGAAAGAAATTGACATCCAGATACATGAGGTCCAAAAGATTCCAAATAGGTTGAATTTGGCTGTACCAAAACACGTTATAATTTAATCATCAAAAGTCAAAGACAAAGAGAGAATTGTGAAAGCAACAAAAGACTCATCACACACAAGGGAGCACCCACAAGACTGTAAGCAGATTTCTCAGCAGAAACTTTGCAGGCCTGGAGAGAGTGGGATGATATATTCAAAATATTGAAAGAAAAAAACTGTCAACCAAGAATATTCTACCCAGGAAAGCTGACCTTCAGAAATGAAGGAGAGATCAAGAGTTTCCCAAAGAAACAAAAGCTGAGAGAATTCATCACCTCTAGACCTGCTTTACAAGAAATGCTAAGGAGCATTTTTCAAGCTGAAATTAAAGGATGTTAATTAACATCATAAAAACATATGTATATGTAAAACTCACTGGTAAAGATAAATATACATTCAAAGTCAGATTCTTTAATATTATAGTTGTGGTGTGTAAATCACTTTCAACTCTAGTTTAAAAGGTAAAAAACAGACATATTAAAAGTAACTATAACTACAATAATTTGTTATTGGATACACAATATAAAAAAGATGAAAATTATAACATCAATAGTCTAAAATGTGAGGTGGGAGAAGTAAAAGTATAAAGTTTCTGTATGCTATTGAAATTAAGTTGTTATCAGCTTAAAGTAGGATGTTATAATTATAAAAGATTCTATGTAAGCCTCATGGTAACCACAAAGGAAAAACATGTAGTAGACTCAGAAAAGATTATGCTAAAGGAATTAAAGCCTGCTGCCACAAAACATCACCAAATCACACACACAAAATCAACAACAACAACAAGAGAGGAAGTAAGGAACAAAGGATCTATAAAAAATTCATAAAATAATAAACCAAATGTCAACAGTAGGTCCTTACCTATCAATAAATACTTTCAACATCAATGGATTAAATTCTCCAATCAAAAAACATAGAATGACTGAATAGATTTAAAAAAAAAAAAAAAAACAAGATCCAGCAATATGCTGCCTAAAAGAACTCACTTTAGCTTTAAGGACACATATAGGCTGAGAGTGAGAGATGGAAAAAGATATTCCAAGTAAATGGTAACCAAAAGAGAGCAAGAGTAGCTATACTTTTATCAGGCAAAATAGACTTTAAGCTAAAAACAAAATTTTAAGCTAGGTTACATAAGCTAAGACTTAAAGATAAGACTTTAAGCTAAGTTACAAAACACAAAAAAGATAAATAATACATATTATATATAATAATGATAAAGAGGTCAATTCATCCAGAAGATATAATAATTATAAATATTTATGCACCTGACATTAGAGCACCTAAATATATAAAGCAAATGCCAATAGAACTAAAAGGAGAAATAAACACCAATACAATAATGGTTGGGGACTTTCCTACCCCACTCTCTACAATGGATAGATCATCCAGATAGAGAATCAATAAGGAAACAGCAGATTTAAACAACACTATAAACCAAATGGACTAACAGACATAAACAGAACGTTCCATTAAACAGCAGCAGAATAGACATTCTTCTCAAGTGCACACAGAACATTTTCTAGGATAAATCATATGTTAGGGCACAAAAATTCTCAACAAATGCAAGAAGATAGAAATTATAGCAAGTATCTTTTCCAACCACAGGGGCATGAAATTAGAAATCAATAAGAGGATGGAAACTGGAAAATTCACAAATATGTGGAAATTAAACGACACACTCCTAAACAACCAATGGACAAAAGACAAAATCAAGAGAGAAATAAAAAAAAATCTTGAAACAAAAGAAAATGGAAATACATCACACCAAAACTTATGGAATGCAACAAAAGCAATTCTAAGAGGAAAGTTTATAGCTATAAATGCATATATTAAGAAAAAAGAAAAATCTCAAATAAAAAAACAAACATTACACCTCAAGAAGTTAGAAAAAGAAGAACAAACTAAGCCTAAAGTTAGCTGAAGGAAGGAAATAATAAAGATTAGAGCAGAAATAAATGAAATAGAGAATAGGAAAATAGTAGAAAAGATTAACAAAACTAAAAGTTGATTCTTTGGAAAGGTAAACAAAATTCACAAACTTTTAACTAGACTAACCAAGTAAAAAAAGAGGAAAGACTGAAATAAGTAAAATTGTAAATGAAAGAAGAGACATTACAACTAATACCACGGGAATACAAAGGATCATAAGAAACCGTGATGAACAATTATATACCAACAAATTGGACAACCTAGAATAAATGGATAAATTCCTAGAAACACACAACCTACCAAGACTGAATCATGAAGAAATAGATAATTTGAATGGACCAATAACAAGTAAGGATATTGAATTAGTAATCAAAAGCCTCCCAACAGAGAAAAACCCAAGGACCAGATAGTTTCACTGATAAATTCCACCAAATATTTAAAGAATTACTTCTTCCCAAATTCCAATTATTCTCAAATTCCCAAACTCATTTTATGAGGCCTTACCCTGATATCAAAGCCAGATAAGACACTACAAGAAAATAAAACTGCAGGTTAATATCCCTGATGAATATAGTTGCAAAAATTCTCAGCCAAACACTAGCAAACCAAATTCAACAGCACATTAAAGGGATCATACACCATGATCAAGAAGAATTCATCCCTGGAATGCAAGGATGGTTCAACATACACAAATCAATAAATGTGATACATCACAGTAATTGAATAAAAGATAAAAATCATATGATCATCTCAATAGATGCAGAAAAAGCACTTGACAAAGTTCAATATGCTTTCATGATGAAAACTCTCAACAAACTGGGTATAGAAGGAACATACCTCAACATAATAAGGACCGTATATGACAAGCCCACAGCTGACATCATACTCAGTGGTTAATGGTTTAAAGCTTTTCGTCTAAGATCAGGAACAAGACAAGTGTGCCCACTCTCACCACTCCTATTCAACATACTACTGGAAGTTCTAGCCAGAGAAATCAGGCAAGAAAAAGAAATAAAAGGTATCCAAATCAAAAAGGAAAAAGTAGGGTGCCAGCCCCATGGCCTAGTGGTTAAGTTTGGCACACTCTGCTTTGGCAGCCCACGTTCAGTTCCCAGGTGTGGACCTGCACCACTCATCAGCAGTTGACATACAAAATAGAGGAAGATTGGCACAGATCTTAGCTCAGGGTGAACCTTCCTCAAGCAAAAAGAGGAAGATTGACAACGGATGTTAACTCAGGGCAAATCTTTCTCAGAAAAAAAAAAAAAGGGAAGAAGTAAATTGTCTTTGTTTACAGGTGATGTGATCTTACATATAAAAAACCCCAAAGACTCCACCAAAAAAACTGTTAGAACTAATAAATGAATTCAGTAAATTTGCATTATATAAGATCAACATGCAGAAATTAGTTACATTTATGTACACTGACAACAAACTATCTGAAAAGACATGAAGAAAATTCCAATTACAATAGCATCAGAAAGAATAAAATACTCAAGAATAAGTTTAATCAGGAGGTGAAAGATCCTTACTCTGAAAACTGTAAGACACTGATGAAAGAAATTAAAGAAGACATAAATAAATGAAAAGATTTTCCATTTTTATGGATTGGAACAATTAATGTTGTTAAAAAGTCCATAGTATCCAAAGCCATCTACAGATTCAATGCAATCGTTATCAAAATCCCAATAGTATTTTTCACAGAAACAGAAAAACAACCCTAAAATTTGTATGGAACCACAGAAGACCCTGAATAACCAAAGTAATTCTGAGAAGGAACAACAAAGGTGGAAGCATCACGCTTCTTGATTTCAAACTATGCTACAAAGCTATACTAATCAAAACAGTATGGTATGGCATAAAAACAGAGAAATAGATCATTGGAACAGAATTAAGAGCCCAAAAATAAACCCAGTATGATCAATTAATATTTGACAAAGGATCCAAGAATACTCAATGGAAAAAAGAAGGTCTCTTCAATAAATAGTGTTGGGAAAACTGTATATACATGTGTAAAAGAATGAAACTGGATCCCTATCTTACACCACTCACAAAAATTAAACAAAAATGGATTAAAGACTTAAATGTAAGATCTGAGACTGTAAAACTCCCAGAAGAAGACATAGGGAAAAAGCTCCCTGACATTGGTCTTGGCAAGGATATTTTTGGATTTAACACCAAAAGTACAAGAAACAAAAGCAAAAACAAGTGAGACTACATCAAACTAAAAGTTTCTGCACAGCAGAAGAAATGATCAACAAAATGAAAAGGCAACCTATGGAATGGGGGGAAATATTTGCAAACCATATATCTGATAAGAGGTTAATATCCAAAATATATAAGAAGCTCATGCACTTTAATAGCAATAATAATAATAATCCAATTTAAAAATGGGCAAAGGACCTGAATAGACATTTTTCCAAAGAAGGTATGTAAATGGCCAACACCTACAGGGAAAGTTGCTCAACATCTTAATCAGTGGGAAAATACAAATCAAAACCACAATGAGATAGCACCTCACTTCTGTTAGAATGGTTATTTTCAAGAAGACAAAAGGTAACAAGTGCTGGCAAGGATGTGGAGAAATAGGAACCCTTGTGCACTGTTGGTGGGAGTGTAAATTGGCACAGCCACTATGGAAAACAGTATGGAAGTTCCTTCAAAAATTAAAATTAGAAATATCATATGATCCAGCAATTCCACTTCTGGGAATATATCCAAAGGAAATGAAATCACTCTCTCAATGAGATATCTGCACCCTATGTTCATTACAGCATTATTTACAATAGCCTAGACATAGAAATAACCTAAGTGTCCATCGATGGATGAATTATTAAAGAGCATATGGCATATATTTACAATGGAATATTATTCAGCCATAAAAAAGAAGGAAATCCTGCCATTTGTGAGAAATGGGTAAACCTTGAGGGCATCATGCTAAGTAAAATGTCAGACAGAGAAAGACAAATACTGTATGATCTCACTTATATATGGAATCTAAAAAAACCAAAGTCATAGAAACAAAGAGAAGAATGGCTTTTGCAGGGGGCGAGTGTGGGGGGACGTGAGGGAAATGGGTGTAGGTGGTCAAAGGGTACAAACTTCTGGTTATAAGATAAATAAGATCTGGAGATGTAATGTGCAGTATGGTGACTATAGTTAACAATACCATATTGTGTACTTGAAAGTTGCTAAGAGAGTAGATCTTAAAAGTTCTCCCTCACTCCAAAAAAGTATGGTAACTCTGTGAGGTGAGGGGTGTGTTAACTAACCTTATTGTGGTAATCATTTCACAATATATACACAGATCAAATCATCACATTGTACATATTAAAGTTATACAATGTTATACATCAATTATATCTCAATAAAGTTGGAAAAAATTAAATAAATAACAAATAAACTACAGATTAACTGCCCCCCAAGTCCTCCCAGCAGAATGAAATAAGGGTTGCAATGGCTCAACCCAGCTCAAAGACATGAGTTTTTACAAAAGTGTATTTGGGAGTTGAGTTCCTCTCTCCACTGCCTGTCTCCCTCACCTCACCCCCTGTCCCACAGTCAAAGCAACCTACATTCCTTAAGAAGCAAGGCCTCTTATCAGAACCAAAGATGTGAGGTGAGCTCCCAGTGGGAAGGTGTCTCTTCTTGGGGATATCCATGTGCACCGACAAACTGGCACCTGGAATTGGGATCCATCCTTCTGATTTCCTGTGACCAGAGTCAAGGTTCAGGCAAAGAGCAAGGTCACGAACCCTGAATACTCTCACTCTAACTAGCCATATGCCATTCACAAAAGAAGTTGGAACGCTGAGACAACAATCTCAAATCGGGGTCCTGGAACACTGGGGCTGAAAGATGCTACATGGGAAAAAATATAGAGGAGGTTGGGGGTCAAATAAACCTGGGAATGAAATTCTGCAGACAGTGGTCCCCTCTGGTGGTTCCCAGAATGCCTTAAAATAAAAGGATCTGAGAAGTCCTGCAACAGAAAGAAACCTGTTCAACTGGGTGCAACCCAAATTTGTTAGACCACAGAACTGCCTTTTCTGCATAACTTTACTTGGACTCCTGTGGAACCAATGTTCCCCTGAGCAGTTTGGGGGAAATGCTATTCTGAGTTAAAAGGAAACGCAGGCTGTTTCTGTCAAGGAATTATGTCTCACAAAAGAGCCATAAAGAAAACCGAAAAAGAGGGAGAAAGAAAATGCAGCCCAGGCGGTTTAAATACTCACTGCAGCTCTGGCCAGGGAATCTCATTTCTCTTTGTGGAGCTCTTTTTTAAACCTTCTGCAAACTTCTGTGCTCGTTTTGTGTGTGCTAACATCTGTGTGGTGTGTGCCTGTGTATACATAGATGTGTGGGGGTGGTTCCTGGGAGTGAAGGGTTCCCTCAAGGAAGGAAAACAAGGCTGCATTTAAAGCCCCTCGAAAAGAACCACTGCTCCTCTGGCACATCACCAGGACTGCAAATGCTGCCAGCTGGGCTTTCAAACCGTGCATTAAAAATTAGAATTAAAATGCAATACCTTGGGGGTATTTTTTTTCCCTTTCACAGCTAATTAGGTTAGAAGCAGATAAAAGCCGAGTTATCTGCGAAGAGGAATCATGCGTGTTTTCCACTCTAACGAGATTCTGAGGCCTGACTTTATTCTGTTGGAGGATTCACGTCACTTGACTGTGATGGGAGGATTTGATGTCACCCGACAGAACTGCCCTACCTTTGGTTCCTCTACAGCTCCCCTGTGTCACTGCTGAGAGAAGAGCCTATGCCTGACAAAGAACCCAGAAACCAGCTTAACAAGTCTGCAATTGGTCAGCAAGGACAGCCATCCATGGCTGTGACCCTAAGGCCATCTTGACCTCAGATGGAATTTGAATTTGAATTGTATAGCATTGCAAGGGTGAAAATAAGTCAATGAAAATTGTCCGGGCACCCTGCCAAGCACTTCACACACATCTCTAACCCTCACATCCTCCTTTTAGGGGAGAATTAGGACCACAGTCTACAAATGAAGAAATGAGGGCTTAGAGGCACTGAATGCCGTGTGCAGCTTCACACTGTGGGTGAGCAGTGGGTGGGATGTGAGCCCACATCAATGTGATTCCTAAATCCGTATGCCTCTCGCTGCGCCAAAAAACTCCTTCATATGCTGACCTTCTCGTTGAGATTCCGGTATCCATTGGCTTTGACCTTGAGCAGCAGAGACTTTGCCCTTAGCAACAAGTCAAGGTGCTCAGCTACAGAGCTGACCTGGTCCAGGCCTCTGCCAGTCACTAAGGAATGGTCTCTCACCTCCAGATCTACTTCTATCCTCCGCCTTGTGACACTAGGACTGGGCCTCAGCAAACTGCATTTTTCCTTTGTCAGCAGGCTTCTGCATCTACCGCTAGAGTAGGGCGGCTAGAGTGAGACAGGAAGACAGGAGTTGGGGAGCAGAGATGTGCTCTGTCCTTTTGCTTGCTGGTCCTGCCCATACGCCCCAGGAATGGCCCTAGCTCCAGCAGCAGAAGTTGGTTCCAAGTTCCCAACTCATTTGTGCACGTACAGAACGAACTTCCTTGTGACCCCTCCAGGTGCCAGCTAGGCAGTGCCCTCTCCCCAGAGGTCTGAGCTTCCTAGAGACTCTCCTCTGAGCTTCTAAGGTACCAAGGCATCAGCTCCACCTGGGGCACACCCAGCTGAGCTGCCAGATTGTGACAACCCCAATCTCTCCCTCTGTTCCGACATCCTTAATGGCGACAGCGCTTTCTACACACTCACCTCTATCCTACCTCAGTGGTCCCTTTTACCTCCTTTACAGCTGTCAAGACCTGTAGATACAACTCCCCATATTAAACTCCCTTTGTGAAATACCTAGTGCTGTTTCCATTCACCTGACCTCGTAAAGGACTTCACTCCTGCCATCATCTAAGCAAAGCTGACCCCAGACGTGAAATCAGAGCTACAGACTTCCCAAGAGGAAATCCTGCTGCATTTGCTTGTGCCCAACGTGCCTTTCAGAGCCATGCTGTAGCTTTCATTCTGTCCATTAGTGAATCTTTCGTAGGCTCTGGAAGCTAAAGCCACACAACTGCTGCTGCCCAATTCTTATCTCAGTTCCATTATGCTGCTAGCCTCAGGCCTCACCTAGAGCTCCCGGGAGCAGTTTCACCAACTTCTAAACTCTCTTGGCGGCTCAAGAGCCTGCGTCTGCTGACCTCGGCTCACTGGTGAAAAGGGCTGAGCCACCTCGTTTGGCAGGAAGGTACGTGGCAGGCCAGCAACCAGCAACACTTAGAGGAATGCTGTGTGTAGGACATCACACAGACCTGGCGGAGAGAGGAAAGAAAGAGGGCTTTTGTCCTTCCACATGCTCCAGCATGGCTCTCATCACACGGCATCACAGTGTCTCCCTCTCCCATTATATCACAACCCTTAGGCAACCACGTTTCCTCTTCCATTCAGGGGTCCTGACACATAGGAGGTGTAATCAAAATCTATTACATTAAAAAAACTAAGGAATCAATGAAGAAATGCTGTCAAGTTGCTTCCAACACAATGAGGCTTGTAGAAAATGTGCTGTCAAGCTACCAGTCAGAATGAAATTTCCAGGTCCCTGATCTATTGACATAGCAACTGTTTATGGGCTGAACTGAGGTCCTTCCAAACTCCTATGTTGAAGTCGGAAGCCCAGTACCTCAGAATGTGACTGTATTTGGAGACTGGGCCTTTAAAATGGTGATTACAGTTAAATGAGGTCATATGAGTGAGCTCTAAACCAATATGACTGATGTCCTTATAAGAACAGGAAATTAGGACACAAGACAAAAGGCCATGTGAGGACACAGAGAGAAGATGCCATCTAGAAGCCAAGGAGAGAGGCCTCAGGAGAAACTTTACTTGCTCCAGAACTGTGAGAAAATTAATTTCTGTCATTTAAATCACCCAGTCTGTGATATTTTGTTATGGAAACCCTAACAAACTAATAAAGAGACCATATTCCAAATTAAAATCCAGGACCCAAGTGTCAGAAGGTTTGTGTAAAATTTGTGTAAAATGCTGGGTAGGCTTGGGGCTGGGCTGGTGGCGCAAGTGGTTAAGTGCTCGTGCTCCGCTGCGGCAGCCCGGGGTTCGCCAGTTCGGATCCCAGGCGCATACAGACACGCCACTTGTCAAGCCATGCATTGGCGGTGTCCCATATAAAGTAGAGGAAGACGGGCACGGATGTTAGCTCAGGGCCAGTCTTCCTCAGCAAAAAGAGGAGGATTGGCAGATGTTAGCTCAGGGCTGATCTTCCTCACAAAAAAAAAAAAAAAATGCTGAGTAGGCTTGAAGTGAGGCCACGTAGAGAACAGTCCTTCAGATCCTCATGAACTGAGTTATGCTGAATGGGGTACAGTGCGGGCGTACTTTATGCTGAACCAACACTCACCGAAACCTAGTTCCTGAGGCTGAATGGAGAAGAGAGCCGAACCCTCTCCAGTGGGGAAGGGACAGTTGGAGACATGACCTGTGACTAAGTCAGTCCCCAATGCTTGAAATTCCTCTTCTGTTTCCCATCCCCACATCCCTCTGCCCAGCCCCAAAGCCACACAGGCTGCAAACTCTTTCTCTGCCTTTTAGCTTTGGTGAAGTCACTTAACTTCTCTGAACTTCCAAAGGTTCTGTAAAATTGGGAAAATAAAATCTAACTCACAAGGTAGTTATGTTGATTATATTTGAATGGACTTTACAAATTATGGCACAATACCAATATTAGTCAATATTTACATGATTATCATCCCTTTTCAATGCAAGAATGTGCAAAAGCCCTTTTCCTTATTTCCCTTTATCTCAGCTGACATGACAGTCATTCTCAAAAAGAATTGTCTTGGTTTGGGTTACCCCGGAAGCACAGCCTGAGATAAGCGTTTGAGTGCAAGGAGTTTATTTGGGAAGTGACCCCAGGATACCCCAGCAGTGGGGTGGAGATGTGAGACAAGTCAAGGAAGACAGCTGATAAAGGGTGCCTTGTCAAGCCACCACTGTGGGTGACTGGAGCTAGCCCCAGGGGGACTCTGAGAAGCACACACCACAGGAAGCTGTAGGTACTTATGCCCCCACTCCGCTCCCTCATTGGCTGAGGTCTGCTCTCAGGAGGTGTTAATTCTGGTATTAACAGTGGGCAGAGCTGGCTCTGGTCACCCAAGAAAGCCCTCGGACAAAGGCACTGACCGTTTGAAGTCAAACTAAAAAGCATTATAACAATAAGGCCCAAGAGGATGTGAACTTGTGTCTCAAGAACTATCCTTGGCAAGTGGTTGCTCCAATTGGATTTAATGTGACTTTGAAACATAAAGAATTGTGCCATTTCTTACAAGCCAAATGTCATATATCAGTCCATATATCTATATATGCTACACATCTTTCTGGTTTGAACTTCCCTATACAGCTCTCCTGCTCCTTTGGATTTCTGCTCGAAGGCACTCATTTCTCAGCAATGGGCTCCCTTGAGTCCTAGTGAAAACTCAAGCCCTTCCTACCGTGGGTCATCGTCTTCATCCAGCCATAGAATGTTCTTTAGGACTCACTCTCCTGGGTCCCTCACTCTCCTGGCACACACCCACGTGCTCACACCCACACACACGCACACACCATACTAATGCACTTTTTAAAGACAGTTGTCAGGAAAGGACAAGCATACATCCTAGCAACCAATAACCCCCAAATCTCAATGGTTTCACATAACAGAATTTTATTTCTTGCTCAGTCTCATGTGGGGCTGGGTGGCACTCAAGACTCTGACGATCCAGAGTGCTCTGATTGTAAGGCCCATAGGTCCACAGGAGTCTTCTGAGCCCACTGCAGCAGGGAAAAGAGACACTCAGAGGATCACACGTGCACTTGTCACTGCCTCAGCCCAAGTTGGCACTCACAGCGACCACCCTCATTTCTTTGTCCAGAAGTAGTCACAAGCTAACTGCAAGGGGCAGGGAAGCGTAACATCCATGTGCCCAAAAAGGAAGGGAAAGTAGACACTGGTGCACACGAGTAACATGTACCAGCCACTCCCAGGGAGTGGTCTTGTCAGAACCCACAGACTGTACAGCTGCAATACAGCGACACTGCTGAGTGGGGCTCCAGCGGGCCTGGGAGACCTAGTCCAGAACCAAGAATGTGGAGTCAAAGTTCCTCAAGGACTAAGCAAGTTCACCATACTATAACGAGCCCCTTTGTCTCGGAATATTTTGCTTTTCACTTAATTGATGTGTAATCTATGTAATTCAGATTATTTGTCTGGTAGAGCGCAGGGGTACTCAAGTGCTAAAATGTCAGAGTGAATGCTCCAAGATGCCAAGAACTCACAAGGAGAAAACGGGAGGGGAGTTCCCAGGATAAATATGTGACAAGTAACATTCACAGACAGGTTGACTTCAACTGGTAGACTCCCTGTGTGTGATGATATTAGAAGGGGCCGAACCTGGATAGGACTCTGCCTCGGCAATGTCCAGGATTTCACTTTAGAGCCAGACAAAAGCTATCCATGCCGGATGCCTATGACGCCCAGATGGATATCAAGATGTCAGTGAAATCTCCTAAGACTTGTGAGCCAGTGGGACTTTGTCTTAAATTACCATAAGATCCCAAGGAGGGGCTGACAGTGGGTCGTGGCCTGGGGAAAAGCGCTGTAGCCACACATTAAGAGCCAGTGCAGATTCAGTGTGAAGAAGTTCAATCTCAAGGGCTTTATAACAAATAAATGCTAAGAAATTGAACGGAGCTCTTGAGCTGCTGGTTTGGTTCCTGATGAACTAGTTGCAATTCTTCCCCTACCTCAAAAACATTTACTTTCATAAATATAGAGCCTGGGGTACCTATTTTTTCACTCTGAAGATTAAAATATACTCTTTGCCAGCATAAGCATTGCCTTCACGTCCGAGCTGCTTCAAAAGCAGCTGACTATGGAAACCTCAGCCAAGCAGGCCCTGCAGCCCGTTCTCAAGCCAGGAAACCACATGCATCAAATGGAGGAATTGGTCCAAGAGTCCCTGAGGATGGAGACAGCAGTCTCGCCCCAAAAGGGAGAGTGGAGACAGCTGCAGAGCCCCTGGTGCTGGCCAGGCCCTTGCAACATTTCTTACCATTCATTCCTTTGGAAATATGCAGCTATTTCAGCTCAGCTGGGGAAATGCAGGCTCCAAACCCAGCCCCATAATCCGTCCTTACACTGGCTGTGGCAACTTTTCCTCTGGAGAGAACCTGTCAGTCAGGTATCAGGATGTGACTCACCCAAACCCCTCAAAAGGAAATTTCAACCTATTGGTGGTCAAGATGCCTCTGGATGCCAGGCAGGGCAGCTTCTAGGCTGGTATGGAGACTTTCCTTTTAAAGGCTGCCTTACATTTATAGAAGGCACTTAGAAACATCAATTTATATCAAGTAATAAAAATTTAATTAACACTCTAACTTATAAACACTGCCCGTTGTGTGAAATAGAACATAAACCCAAAGAGATCCTTCTTTTGGGACTAGAGAATTATCCACTTGGCTAAAACAATGAACCGACCCCTCTAATGGCTTCATTCAGCTAGAATGGATGTTCTCTGGTTTTGGAGGGAGCAGGTTTCCTCAGTGTGTAATTCAAGGATTCATTCTCTCCTCGATCTCTGAAGTGGCCACGTGGAGTCTTCCTGAGTCCACACCAGAAGAACCACGTGTCTCATGTCACGCCTGGTGTTGCAGCGAGAGCCCACCAGCAGGCTGGGAACCAGGGAGGCACTATGTGAACGCAGGTGTGTGACTCCCTTTGCTCAGGTGTGTTGATGAAGCACAGGAGTGAATGATGGGAAACTTACAAGTAAGTTGGGGTGGAGCAGATTTGAACCCAGGCCTGCCCGTTTCCCAAGTCTGTGCTTCCTCCACCACTTCGTGCTGAGCTGAGAGCTCAGGGGCAATTCCTGCCCCCAGATCCCTTTTTCTATCACTCTCTGTTGTATTTTCTTTTTTTCTTTTTTTTTGAAAAAGGAATTCGATTTACAATTTTTTTTAATTGCGCTAACATTGGTTTGTAACATTGTATAAATTTCAGGTGTACATCATTATACTTCTATTTCTGCATAGATTACATCATGTTCACCACCCAAAGACTAATTATAATTCATCACCACACACATGTGCCTAATCATCCCTTTCACTCTCCTCACTCCCCCCACTTCCCCTCTGGTAACCACCAATCCAATCTCTGTCTCTATGTGACTGTTTGTTGTTGTTTTTATCTTCTACTTAAGAGTGAGATTATACAGTATTTGACCTACTCCCTCTGACTTATTTCACTTAGCGTACTACCCTCAAGGTCAGTCCATGTTGTCACAAATGGCAAGATTTCATCCTTTTTTATGGCTGAGTAGTATTCCATTGTGTATATATACCACATATTCTTTATCAATTCATCCCTTGATGGGCACGTAGGTTGCTTCCAAGTCTTGGCTGTTGTGAATAATGCTGCAATGAACATAGGGGTGCATGTATCCTTATGCATTCATGTTTTCATGTTCTTTGGATAAATATCCAGCAGTGGAATAGCTGGATCATATGGTAGTTCTATTCTTAATTTTTTGAGATATCTCCATACTGTTTTCCATAGTGGCTGTACCAGTTTGCACGCCCACCAGCAGTGTATGAGAGTTCCCTTCTCTCCACATCCTCTCCAACAATTGTTGTTTCCTGTCTTGTTAATTATAGCCATTCTGACGGGAGTAAGGTGATATCTCATTGTACTTTTGATTTGCATTTCCCTGATAGTTAATGATGTTGAACACCTTTTCATGTGCCTGTTGGCCATCTGTATATCTTCTTTGGAGAAATGTCTGTTCAGATCTTTTGCCCATTTTTTAATTGGGTTGTTAGATTTTTGGTGGTGAGATGTATGAGTTCTTTATATGTTTTAGAGATTAACCCCTTGTCAGATACATGGTTTGCAAATATCTTCTCCCAGTTGTTAGGTTGTCTTTTCATTTTGTTGATGGTTTCCTTTGCTGTGCAGAAGCTTTTTAGTTTGATGTAGTCCCGTTTGTTTATTTTTTTCTATAGTTTCCCTTGCCTGGTCTGACGTAGTACCTAAAAATATGTTGCTAAGACCAATGTTGAAGAGCATACTGCCTATGTTTTCTTCTAGAAGTTTCATGGTTTCAGGTCTTACATTCAAGTCATTAATCCATTTTGAGTTAGTTTTTGCATCTGGTATAAGATAATGGTCTACTTTCATTTTTTTGCATGTGGCTGTCTAGTTTTCCCAACCCCATTTATTGATGAGACTTTACTTTCTACATTGTATGTTCTTGGCTTCCTTGTCAAAACTTAGCTGTCCATAGATGTGTGAGTTTATTTCTGGGCTCTCAATTCTGTTCCATTGATCTATGTGTCTGTTTTTGTGCCAGTACCATGCTGTTTTGGTTACTATAGCTTTGTAGTATATTTTGAAGTCAGAGAGTGTGATACCTCCAGCTTTGTTCTCTTTTCTCAGGATTCCTTTGGCTATTTGGGGTCTTTTGTTGTTCCATAAAAATTTTAGGATTCTTTGTTCTATTTCTGTGAAAAATGTTGTTGGAACTTTGATAGGGATTGCATTGAATCTATACATTGCTTTAGGAAGTATGGACATTTTAACTATGTTAATTCTTCTGATCCAAGAGCATGGAATATCTTTCCATCTCTTTGTGTCTTCTTCAATTTCTTTCAACAATGTTTTATAGTTTTCAGTGTACAGGTCTTTCACCTCTTTGGTTAAGTTTATTCCTAGGTATTTTATTCTTTTTGTTGCAATTGTAAATGGCATTATATTCTTAATTTCTCTTTCTGCTACTTTGTTTTTCGTGTATAGAAACACAACTGATTTTTATATATCGATTTTGTATCCTTCAACTTTGCTGTATTCATTTATTATTTCTAAAAGATTTTGGTGGATTCTTTAGGGTTTTCTATATATAAAATCATGTCATCTGCAAATAGTGACAATTTCACTTCTTCCTTTCCAATTTGGATCCCTTTTATTTCTTTTTCTTGTTTAATTGCTCTGGCTATGACTTCTAATACTATGTTAAATAGGAGTGGCGAAAGTGGGCATCCTTGTCTGGTTCCTGTTCTTAGAGGGATAGCTTTCAGTTTTTCACCATTGAGAATGATATTAGTTGTGGGTTTGTCATATATGGCCTTTATTATGTTGAGGTACTTTCCTCCTATACCCATTTTATTCAGAGTTTTTTATCACAAATGGATGCTGTATCTTGTCAAATGCTTTCCCTGCACCTATTGAGATGATCATGTGATTTTTATTCTTCATTTTGTTAATGTGGTGTGTCACATTGATTGATTTGCAGATGTTGAACCATCCCTGAATACCTAGAATAGATCCCACTTGATCATGGTGTATGATCTTTCCAATATATTGTTGTATGTGATTTGCTAGTATTTTGTTGACGATTTTGCATCGATTTTCCTCGGTGATATGGGCCTGTGATATTGGCCTGTAATTTTCTTTTTTTGTGTTGTCCTGTCTGGTTTTGGTATCAGGGAACTGTTGGCTTCATAGAATGAGTTAGGAAGCTTCCCCTCCTCTTCAATTTTTTGGAAGCATTTGAGAAAGATAGGTATTAAGTCTTCTTTGAATGTTTGGTAGAATTCACCAGGGAAGCCATCTGGTCCTTGACTTATATTTTTGGGGAGGTTTTTGATTACTGTTTCAATCTCCTTACTGGTGATTGGCCTACTCAAATTCTCTATTTCTTCTTGACTCAGTTTTTGAAGGTTGTATGATTCTAAGAATTTATCCATTTCTTCTAGATCCCAATTTGTTGATGTATAGCTTTTCGTAGTATTCTCTTATAATCTTTTGTATTTCTGAGGTGTCCGTTGTAATTTCTCCTCTTTCATTTCTGATTTTATTTATTTGAGGCTTCTCTCTTTTTTTCTTGGTGAGTCTAGCTAAAGATTTGTCAATTTTATCTTTTCAAAGAACCAGCTCTTAGTTTCAATGATTTTTTTCTGTTGTTTTTTGTCTCTATTTCATTTATTTCTGCTCTGATTGTTACTATTTCCCTCCTTCTTCTGATATGGGACTTTGTTTGTTCTTCTTTTTCCAGTTCCTTTAGGTACACTGTTAGATTGTTTATTTGGCATTTTTCTTGTTTGTTGAGGTAGTCCTGTGTTCCAATAAACTTCCCTCTTAGAACTGCTTTTGCTGTATCTCATAACTTCTGCCATGTCATGTTTTCATTTTCATTTGTCTCCAGGTACTTTTGATTTCTTCTTTGATTTCTTCATTGACCCAATCATTGTTCAGTAGCATTTTGTTTAATCTCCACCTATTTGCGGCTTTTCTGATTTTCTTCCTATAGTTGATTTCTAGTTTCATACCATTGTGGTCAGAAAAGATGCTTGGTACTATTTCAGTCTTCTTAAATTTATGTAGACTTGTTTTGTGGCCTAATATGTGATCATTCCTAGAGAATGTTCCACGTGCATCTGAAAAGAATGTGTATTCTTTGGTTTTTAGATGGAATGTTCTGTATACATCAACTAAGTCCATCTGGTCTACTGTGTCGTTTAAGGCCAATGTCTCCTTATTGATCTTCTGTTTGGATGATCTATCTATTGGTATAAGTGGAGTGTCAAAGTCTCCTACTATTATTGTGCTACTGTCTATTTCTCCTTTTATGTCTGTTAATAATTGCTTTATATATTTAGGTGCTCCTATATTGGGTGCATAGATATTTACAAGTGTTATATCCTCTTTTGGGATTGTTCCCTTCATCATTATGTAGTGCCCTTCTTTGTCTCTTGTTACAGTTTTTGTTTTAAAGTCTATTTTGTCTGATATAAGAATTACTACCTCATCTTTTTTTTCATTGCCATTTGCATGGAGTATCTTTTTCCATCCCTTCACTTTCAGTTTGTGAGTGTCTTTAGGTTTGATTGGAGCATTTAGTCCATTGACACTTAAAGTAGCTATTGATAACTATGTACTTATTGCCATTTTCTTACTTTTTTTCTGGGTGTTTTAGTAGTTCTTCTCTGTTCCTTTCTTCTTCTCTTGCTCTCTTCCCTTGTGGTTTGATGGCTTTCTTTAGTATTATGTTTGGGTTCCTTTCTCTTAGTTTTTTGTGTATTTATTATAGGTTTCTGGTTTGTGATTACCATGAGGTTCATATATAATAACCTACGTATATAGCAATCTATATTAAGTTGATGGTCTCTTTTTTTGACCTCTTTCTAAAAGCTCTATTCTTTTACTGCCCTCCTCCCACATTTTATGTTTTTGATATCACACCTAACCTCTTTGGGTACATTTGTATCCATTTCCCCCTTATCATGGAAATAGATAATTTTTCCTATTTGTGGTCTTCCCTTTCCCCCTTAAATAAGTCCCTTTAACATTTCTTTTAGGACTGGTTTCTTGGTGATAAACTCCTTTAATTTTTGCTTGTCTGGGAAACTCTTTATCTCTCCTTCCATTCTGAATGATAATCTTGCCAGGTAGAGTATTCCTGGCTGTCGGTTTTTTCCTTTTAGCACTTTAAATACATTGTGCCACTCTCTTCTAGCCTGTAAGGTTTCCGCTGAGAAGTCAGCTGATAGCCTTTTGGGGTTTCCTTTGTATGTAACTTGTTGTCTTTCTCTCGCAGCTTTTAGGATTCTCTCTTTATCTTTAATTCTGGAGATTTTAATTATAATGTGTCTTGGTGTGGGCCACTTTGAGTTTATCTTGTTTGGTGCTCTCTGTGCTTCTTGTACCTGGATGTCTGTTTCCTTCCTTAGGTTAGGGAAGTTTTCAGCCTATTATTTCATCAAATAGATTCTCTGCCCCTTTGTCTCTCTCTTCTCCTTCTGGAATACCTATGACATGGATATTAGTGCGCTTGATGTTGTCCCAGAAGTCCCTTAGACTGCCCTTGTTCTTTTTAATTCATTTTTCTTTTAGTTGTTCAGCTTGAGTGATTTCTTCTAGTCTTTCATCCAGTTGGCTGATCCATTCTTCTGTATCATCCTCTGGTTTTGAGTCCCTCTACTGAATTTTTCATTTCCAGTATTGTATTCTTCACTTCTGATTGGTTTCTTTCTCTATTTCCCAGTTCTTTGTTGACATTCTCACTGATTTCATCTGTTCTTCTCCCAAGATCAGTGAGCATTCTGTGACTCTTTGTTTGAACTCTTTGTCAGGTAGATTGCTCATTTCTGTTTCATTTAATTCTTTTTCTGAGGTTTTGTTCTGTTCTCTTACTTGGAACATATTCCTTTGCCTCCTCACTTTGCCTCTTTCTCTGTGCTTATATCTATGCTTTAGGTAGGTCAGCTACTTCTCCTGATCTTGGAGAGGTGACCTTATATGTATGAGATGCCTTATGAGGCCCAGCAGTGTGTTTCCCTCTCGTCACCAGTTCCAAATGTTCCAGGAGTGTCCCCTGTGTGGGCTATGTGTGTCCTTCTGTTGTGGCAGGGTTGCTATTGCTGTAGGTGCCCAGGGGGACTGGGCTGGTTGTAATGTTCAGCTGCATGTGGCTGCTATGGACCCTTCAGTCTCTTTATTTGGTGTAGGGTGCCCTAGCACAGTTGGCTGCAAGGTCTAATAGCACATTCCCTTTGCAGTTTTTCTGTTAAGTGAGTAGGACCCCAGCATGGCTGGTTATTAGGCTCAGGGGCTTATAATTGCTGTAGGCCTCTGGTCTACAAGGCTCTTGTCAGCTCTCTCAGGATTGCAGCTGGGTGGGGCTGGCCCCGGGCAAGGGAGCACTCAATTGTTTCAGGCTTTGGAAGGTGGGGCCAATCCCTTATGTGGCTGTTTGAGAAGCACAAGTCTTCTACAGCTGACAAGCCCCACTGCCCACAGGGCCACACACATTGTGAACACAGTCCTGCCCTGTTAGCATGCCCCAACCTCCTGAAGCAGACCCAGTCACCCCACTGCGGAGGCCCCACACACTCCACCAATGCCCCACACACTCCACCTGCTCCTTACGCACGCCCTACCCCTCAGAGGTGGACTCACTCACCTGGTTGTAGAGAATCCAGGCACCCAGCCTATGCTGGCCCAAAAGTTGCCCAAGGGCTTGCTGTTGGGTGGGGCAGGTCCCTAGGACAGGCTGCCTGCCCTGGCTGAGCTGAATTAAGTTGGTGCTCTCATAGGTGGGGCAGACCCTGGGCTGAGAGGCCAGGGGAAGAATTCCAATGGTGTCTGCCAGTGTCTGCGTCAGCATGCCTGCACCAGGTCACAACAATGGCTGCTGCCAACCTCTCAGTCCCTGGAGAGGCCTCACCTCTCATTGGGATGCACCCAGAGCTTATCAGGTGAGTCTCTTTTCACCAAAGGACTATGTATCTTTCTTTCTGGTGATTTTAGGTTGCTTTCTGAAATGGGTGAATTTGTGCATGGGCCCTTTAAGAGCTGGGACGGTTTTTTTGTTTTTTTCTTTCTTTTTCCCTTACGTCAGACAGCTTTTCTGGGGATATTCCCCATTGTTGTTAGTAGCCAGCAAGGCCAGATATTATGACACTTGTCCCAGTTATGCTGGGTCCAAAAAATGCTTATAGCAGCAACACTTCCCTGCTCAGGTCCCCCACTCCTCCAGGGAAGGCTGCATACTTTTGGATTGCTCCCAGGTGGCCGTGAAGTGCTGGGGCTTGCAAACATGGCTTTTGTTCTCTCCAGAAGGGAGTTTATGTCTCTTCCACCTCAGTCACGGCTGTGACTTGTTGCAGGGGTTCCTCTTATTCAGTTTTCAGTTCTCTCTCAGGGGTAATTGTTCCAAGAGTAGTTGTAGATCTGTTGTGTCATGGGAGGAGGTGAGTTCAGAGGCTGCCTATGCTGCCATCTTGACACCAACCTTCTTGTTGCATTTTCTTTGGACACTCATATAACCAAAACCACCATCTAAATTGGGGGAAAGAAAAAAACAAAAACAATCACAGCATCAATAACCCTGTTAGGAGCTGGCCTACTTCAAACTTACGGAAGTGGTGTAAAAGAGAACTAATCAATGTGAGCTTCCGTCCTTCCCGACTAGAGCAACAATCACATGCCCCTCGTGAATTACTCGGAACCCGTCACTTTCTCGCAGTCAGAGAGCTCTACATGTTGCTTTTACCAACAGACACTTCAGCCCAAAATGGACAATCGTTTTATAAAACAGAAGAGCAGTCCCTTCTTTAAATAGGAGATTAGTATATGATTCATGGTTGGCACATGATCGTGAAAATCCTTCAATTCATCTGGTGACGTCACCTTTGCAATTTCACAATGATTTGAAGTCTGTCCCTGTGCTTCCTTGAAGAATTCCCCCAGACCTTCAATTTACTGAGAAGTTGTCCCTAAAACACTACCATTGTCAAACTTCCTAAGTGAGTTTACTTCCAAGAACTTGTGAAAGAATTAGAAAACGAATTCCTCTTTAGTTCTTTCCCCATGCAAAAAGTGTATTTTGCTTAAAAATCCCATTAGGATGGATACAAGCTTGTAGGAATATTTTTCCTAGAAAAAATATGACTGAGTATCCTTTTAATTTTCAATGATCAAATAAATAAAGAGTTCTTTCTATATCCTCCTATGCTATATGCTTAGATAAGTCCCAGGAATTCCCCACACCTCTCACATATACCTCCCCTGCAGGATACCTGAAGGCCTGTCCTTAGCAAGGCATTCTTTTGGGTTAAGTATTGTCTTTTCCTCCCCTTCCTAAAATGATATAATCTTAGGAGGTATAAAATTAGTTCCGTAACACCTGCTAATGCCTGCCCTGTGCTGGGTCTGAAGGGATAAAATGAATACGAAATGTGCCTCTCCTTGAGAAGCTCACAGTCTAGCAGTGAAACAGGAATACACAGCAGCTGTTACAAAACAGTGTAATATGCACAGTGATTCATGGTGTGAAATAGTACAGAGTGGGCAGCCGCTAGTTCTTTTGGAGGAGGAAGGAGGAACTTCAAGGTGGAATGAAGACCAACTAGGACATATTTAGAATGCCGGGAGTTCAATAGGGGCGGACAAGGTCTGAAATGCCCTCCAGAGAGAGAGCAGCGGGTGTTCCAGCTCAGACGTGAAAATCCCCAGTGTACCGAGAAACCATGGTGTGTTTGACTTTGAGGCTTAAATAGGGGTGGGTTTGCCAGTTGTTTTTTCTCTGCCTGGAAGGGATGTAGCAACACTAGGATGTGAGCTGGGTGTTCGAGAAACTGCTGAAAGATGCAGAAGAATCCAGAACAAGGGGTGGGACGCTCACAGATAAATGTCACACTGACCGTCCAGCTTCACTGACAACTGACCCTCGTGTGCAAAAGAGGGAGGGTGGGAGGGAGGGAGGGACCACAGAAGCCTAATAAAGTCAGGGCCAGAGGGAGTGCAATCCAACCCTTCTCACAGCAGCACCACATGCTCATTTCTTAGCTGGGGCCCTGGGCACACCAGGGCCATGCAGGAATGGCAGCCAAGCCAGGAGCTGAACCACACCTCTGAGTTACCCTCCCCATGGCCGCAGCTCTCTATGGGCTCAGCCCAGCTGGTGCTCCCTCAACGCACACCCGGGAGTCAGCTGAAGCGGAGGCTATCACATGAGGCCTGTCCTCCAGGCTGGGATGGCAGAGGATGTCCGAGAACCTGGGGGCTGGTGAGATGAAGGGACAGAGACTGCTCCTGGGAAGGCCTTCCAGAAGCAGGACCTGCGGCAAGATCATGAAATGGGTAGTTTGCTTTTGCCCCTCCTGAGCGTCTGCCACAGCCCTGAGACTTAGGGTTGACCTGGACTTGCTGTCCCCCAGAGAAGGTGAGTGCAGGGCCATCAAGCCAGTGCTGAGCACAGCCTGGATGCCCGGGGTCTCCAGCAGCTTTGGCTTCGCTGGTACTGATGTCTGATGCCCACTCAAATGTGTCCCATCGTCATCCCTGGCTCTTCCTGCCTTGGGCACTGAAGGTCAATCCCCTACTGGGGCGATCTCTGATCCCAGGGACCCCTGCCAGGCTTGCCCCAGGCCCCCAGAGGGGACAGAATATCACTCTACACTAGCCTTAACCCTGAGTTTTCTCTAGAACTGTGCTATTCAATACACTGTCCAATATGGTAGCCATTGGCCACGTGTGGCTACTGAGCACCTGAAATTTGGCTGGTCCAAACAAGTGTAAGGTACACACCAGATTCAACATTTAGTACAAAAAAAATTGCAAAATATCTCATTAATAATTTTATATTGATTACATGTTGAAAAAATCATATTTGATATATTGGATTAAATGAAATATATATATTATAGTCAATTCTGCCTGCTGTTTTTTACTTTTTTTTAATGTGGCTACTAGAAACTTTAAGACTACACTCCCAGCTCACAGTATATTTCTACTGGATGATGCTGCTCTGGGGTATCCAGTTCTCACTTCACCATCCCCTATGCTTCTTTTCCAAAAATCTATGAGCCCTGCCCAGTATATGCTTGATGTTTAGCCGAGGTGAAAACAGGTGCTGATGTGCACAAACTGCTCACACTACGTGGGCAGCAGAATGCCAGTGTTGCTCCTCCTAGTGTTCTAACATCATAACTGAGTAGCGTGGCTGATAGGGACCTCTCGGACCCCGGCCAGCCCCATGGATTCTTTTCCACCTGGCTCTCTGCAAAATCACTCAGCCTGCCTTTCTTTCCCCCTTAAGGCTGCCTCCATCCACTCTATTCCTTGGAGTCATCTACCCCTAAGACCAGCTGAAGAATAGAACTCGACGTCCCCAGCTCCCCCTTTTCTTCTTTCCCTTCAAACATCTAAGTCTGAAGGAGGCAAAAGCATATGGTGCAAAGAACAAAGTGTTGGCCTCAGAGGCCAAGCTCTGGTCCTGGCTCCCACCCTCGTTAGCTGTTGGGCCATGGGCAGATTGGACCATCTCTGAGCTTTGGTCTCCTCCACTATCAAGGGAACTCTCAGATCACTGTGTGGCTCTCGTGGAGGGTTCTATAAGACCTGGTGTGGAGTCTGCTTCTCGAGAGGCCCCCTCCCTGCCTCTCCTAAGGAGATGCTTCAGATCTTTGCAGCCAAGAAATCAAAGGAATATGGAAGGGCTGACTCCATGGGAATATGTGAAGGTATGGAGGGTGGTGAGCTCTGCTAGGAAAGGAAGAGCCAAAGAACTGCACTTGCTTGTGAGCCCGAGGCGCGCTGACCCTTGCTCAGAGTCATCCCTCGCTGTAACTAGTGCTCAAACCAACCCCTGTGTACCCCTGCGAGTGGAAACGGGATCTCAAAGAGCCATAGGGGAAGTAGGGACATGTGAAGAAGGAAGGAGAGAGGAGAGCAGAAATTAGAAAGGTCAGGAGGGGCAAGATAGGAAGGAATCAAAGAGCACTGTTTGCCTAAGGCTAGCCTTTATGTCACAACTCCAAAAGCAAACTCACTGACATTAGGCCAGGAGGACTGGCATGGCTCAATTCCTGATCCAAGTTTTATACAGCAAATGTGGGGTGAGGGGTCATACATAAAACCAACACACTGATTACGCAGGACTCGAGGGCTACCTTCAGAAACCAAATGTTATTTTTGTATTCCTATTGCCTGTTGTCAAATTCATAAACTAGGAGGAGTCCTTTCCCTGCCTTGGACAAAAGGATAGGCTATCTAAAGAATTTTCTGATCTCTCTTAGATTGTAAAACATTCTGGGACAGTGAAGTTGCAAACACAGTCACAGTGCATAAATTAGAAGGCCCATCCCATAAAATAAGCAAAATTTGGAGGGTGGGTGAACGTTAACTCTTCCCCTGCCCAGAGAGGACATGCTAGGGATGGGGAGCCAGGGAGGGAGGGGACAGCCTTTCTTTTCTGTCCCTCCTTAAAAGTCCATCTGCTCTCCCATTGGCGCCCAGGTTCTGAGCCCTCTCCCTCCCCTCAGAGTGGAGGGGAAAGAGAGGTAAGGTGAATAGGAAGGATTTTCTGCAGCTGACTGTCACAGGATGGCTTTACGCTCTCTTGCCCACCAAGGTTTAGAGCTGCCTCACCTTTCACGAGTGCTTTCATGACATCTTCGCTGGCAGGTCCCGTGGCCTTGCCAATGCCTTGTCCCCCACCTGGCCAAGCCCACCCCAGCTTCTAGATGTCCATGGACACCCTCACACTGACTCTCTCTGGTAAGACCCATCACTCTCCCAAGTGGTCCTTTTGGGCAGGATGTAAAACAGCTCTGGGCCAGCCCTGTCTTCCAGAAAGAATCTCACAGCATATGTGCTGCATATTCTGGAAGGCAAGGTTGCCTGACTGCAGCCACCCTCTTTGGATCCTATGTAGCAGCTGAGCTGACCAATTGACCAGCAGCCCATGTCTACAGGGATGAGGAGGGAGTTACATTTTTAGAATGTGTCATCTATTGTCTTTCTGTCTCAAAAAGAGACTGAGATCGAGAGATTCATCTTCATATCCTGCTATTTATACTTATACACTTCCCTCATCACTTCCATAGAGGATTTGTGGCAACTTCCTACACAGACCTTCCCCAACTTACGATGTGGTTACATCCCAATAAGCCCAACCTAAGTTGAAAATATCATTACTCCAAAAATGCATTTAATACACCTCACCTGCCTAACATCATAGCTTAGCCTAGCCTACCTTAAATGTGCTCAGAACTCTTTTTTTTTTCATTCTTTTTTTTTTTATTTTTTGTTTATTGCAGTAACATTGGTTTATAACATTGTAAAAATTTCAGGTGTACATCATTATACTTCTATTTCTGCATAGATTACATCATTTTCACCACCAAAATACTAATTACAACCCATCACCACACACATGTACCGAATTATCCCTTTCACCCTCCTCCCTCCCCCCTGCCCCTCTGGTAACCACCAATCCAATCTCTGTCCCTATGTGTTTGTTTATTGTTGTTATTATCTACTACTTAATGAAGGGAATCATACGGTATTTGACCTTCTCCCTCTGACTTATTTCACTTTGCATTATACCCTCAATGTCCATCCATGTTGTCACAAATGGCTGGATTTCATCGTTTCTTATGGCTGAGTAGTATTCCATTGTGTATATATACCACAGCTTCTTTATCCATTCGTCCCTTGATGGGCACTTAGGTTGCTTCCAAGTCTTGGCTATTGTGAATAACGCTGCAATGAACACAGGGGTGCATGTACCTTCACAAATTGGTGTTTTCAAGTTCTTTGGATAAATACCCAACAGTGGAATAGCTTATATTAGCCTAAGCTTGGGCAAAATCATCTAACACAAGACCTATTTTATAATAAAGTGTTGAACATCTCATTTAATTTATTGACTACTACACTGAAAGTAAGAAACGGAATGGCTGTCTGGGTACAGAATGGTTGTAAGCATATCGGTTGTTTACCCTCATGATCACGTGGCTGACTGGGAGCTGCGGCTCACTGCCACTGCCCAGCATCACATGAGAATATCATACAGCATTTTGCTAGCCTGGGAAAAGATCAAAATTCAAAATTTGAAGTACAGTTTCTACTGAATCCATATCGCTTTCTCACCAAAGTCAAAAAATCGCAAGTTGAACCGTCACAAATCAGGAACCATCTGTATATACAAATTCAGTAAACTAGCATAGAAATACAATTCAAAAAAAAAAAATCAGAATCAGGGGCTGGCCTGGTGGCATAGTGATTAAGTTCGCGCGCTCTGCTTCAGTGGCTGGGGTTCACAGGTTCGAATCCTGAGTGCGGACATACGCACCGCTTATCAAGCCATGTTGTGGTGGCATCCCACATATAAAGTAGAAGAAGATGGGCATGGATGTTAGCCCAGGGCCAATCTTCCTCAGTAAAAAGAGGAGGATTGGCAACAGATGTTAGCTCAGGACCAATCTTCCTCACCAAAAAAAAAAAAAAAAATCAGATTCAGAAAAATTGTTGACAGAACCACATAACAATACCAGGGAAAGATAGTTTATTGCCATACTGTTATTAAATTAGTCTGCAAATTTGATGTTGACCTTGTCAGTCAAAGCAAGAAGGGACAGTATATGAATTATTCAATTTACATTGTCGTGAGAGAAACTTAGCAGTTGCTTAAGGATAAAATAAAGCAAAGATTTTCTTTCTGATTCTTAGGTCAAAAGGAATGCCTCCCCCAGATCTTCTTATACTGGACACTGAGTGAGGAATGGAAAATATCTATGACAACATCTCTACAAGTAACACAAACTTCATCTCAGTGAAAGCAATTCTTAGGAGGCCACAAAAAAGGAGTCTGTTACTATGGCTCAGTACTGAGAAGATTATATTAATGATTTCAAAAGTGCATGCCAAAAAGACAGAGTTCCTATTATTGAGGAAAATAACTGCTTTGGCCCAAACTGAGCCTACCTCGTTCATCAATCGTGATAGACCTCATTTCAGAATGTGCACCCGAGAACGGGACTGGCAAGCATTTGGAGTAGAGATTTCTCACTGGCGAGTGACTGAAAATGGATTACAGGATAACGCAACAGCAGGCTCATGATCCCTCAGCCAGGAAGAGAGCAGCAGGTGACTTGCCAGTTTTTGGTCCTGGCAGCCCCCTCAAGAGATGCTCATGTCTAACCTTTGCTCAATGAGCAAGAAGGCCAAAGACAAGTCCAACCACAAAATGTCACCAGGAGCCAGAAGCAGCAGCTGCCTGGGGAGGAGATGCGATGGGAGGGTGGGGCAGTGGACTTTACTGCCCGGCCTCCACTGTCACATGGGAGGAGCTCAGCCCAGGGGGCTGTGCTGATGCTTGATGACAGATGTCCAGACCCTCATCCTCAGGCCTCATGCTTCCCTGGCATATGCCCCATGGTTCCCACCTGCCGAGGTGGCATGCTGCCTGGATGATGGGCAGAAAGGCTCCAGCCACTTGGTCCTACCAGTTAAATCTGGACTTAATAGAAAGAGGCAGATAGTACGGCCCGTGCCATGCAGAATGATTGGCCCAGAACCCAGCTGAGCCTCATGGCAAAGAAGAAGCTGGGCATCCCGAGGAGACCCAGACATCCTCCTCAAGCTCTACGAAAGAAGCCACAAAATAAGGACATTCCCATTCCAGAGACTTCCAGAGAAGGTCATTCGTTCCATTTGCGGAGTGGTGGCATCCAACAGTACAACATGTTGAAAGGTTGGAGCAAACTTGGCCTTACAGTTTGGTGGAGGCCCAGTGCCTCGCTTAGACCAGGTGCCAGTAAGTAGTGGTTGCTTGACCAGTCTACCTGTACCTGCCTCACAGGTCTTCTGTGAGGAGGACTAAGTGAAAGGAGACATGTGCAGCCCTCGGCATAACTCCTGACACATGGTGGGGGCTGAAGATCTGTTCACGTGACCAGTTTGCTGAATAAGTAGGATCTGAGATGTAATCATAAGCCTGCTTCCTCCACCCCCCACTTGTGCACACCCCTCTCAGAAAGTCAGTGTCCCCAAACCCCATTGGACATCCTCAGGTACACAGTCACATTAAGTCACATACACACTCTCAGTTCAATAATAAATATGTCCAGCTTCGTGTAATACTCAAAACTTCATTCTTAATTAAAATGGAACCTCCCCCTCTCCCAGCCCAGGCCTGTTGCTGGCCGGCAGCTGGAGGCAGCAAAGGACGAGGGGGGGAGTTGGATGGGCTTCCCTAGGTCTGATGACTCCATCTGCCTTGGTAATTAAGGTATCTAACTGCTCCAGGGTTGGAGTTCAGGAAAGAAAGAAACGTAAGAGGGCAGAAAAGTTCTTGTTCAACTCATCCTCTCCGTGGCATACCATCAGAGCTCCCTGGGTTTAGCAGAGGTTTAGCGACAACTCTTACATGGGGATTGTGTGTGAATTCTTCAGAGATCCCTGTCCCTGGGAGGGATCTCATACATGAAGTTCCCTTGATGGGAAAATGCATCTCTTTTCAGCACCTCCTCAGTCCCTAAGTGCCTGGAGGTGCCTCGAAGGGCGCTTTCCCCTCTGGCGCCATCTTGGACAACTTCTAAGACAACTCTTCCCAGCTCCCTTGCGGGCATGACCAACACTTTAGTCCAATGGAAAACGAAGTATTCCCAATCATCCCAATGCACTCAAGGTGCAGGATGCCGCCAGGGCAGCCACTCTACTTTGCTCCACCTTCGGAATGTTTTTTAATTTTATTTCTTTCTGATGATGTAAACATCTTTCCATAATATTAAGTTGAGAGAGTTTGTGAAGGGACTGCATAATCTGCAGTCGATTAAATTCTTCCACATACAATCAGTTAATGTTTGTGCCGTGTGGATTCCATTCGAGCACTACACTCATTTCTCCACACAACCGTGGGGATGTGAAAAACCCAGTGAAGCCCCTGGGACAACTGCCATAACAGGTGAAAGAAAACAGCTTGGTTTTTGTTTGCTTGTTTGTTTTTGTGAGGCAGATCAGCCCTGAGCTAACATCTGTTGCCAATTCTCCTCTTTTTACTGAGGAAGACTGGCCCTGGGCCAACATCCACACCCATCTTCCTCTACTTTATATGTGGGATGCTGCCACAGCATGGCTTGATGAGCAGTGCATAGGTCCGGGCTAGGGATCCGAACCTGTGAACCCCGGCCACCGAAGTGGAGCTCACACACTTAACCACTACACTACGGGGCTGGCCCTTGTTCATTTGTTTTTAATGTAATCGTAGTCATTTTTTGTAAGTTATAGTTTATAAAGTCCATAGTCACTAAAGTGAGTTTCTATAAAGACTGTAGTCACAAAAATATATATCAGCAGTTTGGGTTTTTTTTTTTATCATTAAGGTATAATTGACATATAACATTACATTAGTTTCAGGCGTACAACATAATGATTGGAAATTTGTATATATTGCAAACTGATCACCACAATAAGTCTAGTTGACATGTGTCACTGTACATAGTTACAAAAATTTGTTTTCTCATGCAAAACAGCTTGTTTTACAGAGTTAAATTGATTCAAGTTTTATGGCTAACTGCTTATGTTGCCTAATTCATTCATACCAATTTGCATGTAGACATAACTATTTTGAAGGACAACAGGCAAAGGAGGTCAGCCAGGTGCTCCCGCAGAAGGAAAGAATTCTTGATGGACAGATTCCCGGTGAGAACAGACAAGACTCTGACAGACCACGAGGAGGGAGAGGATGTCTGCAGGCAGAGTCGCTGCATAATTTGCAGGGCTCAGGGCGAAATGAAAATGCACGGCCCCTTGTTCAAATGCTCCGGACAGCGACAGCAGAGCCTCGCGCCAGCACGAGTCTCTCCGACTGTGCAGACGCCGGCCAGGAAGCCGCTGTCTGCGGGCGAGGACACCGGCCTTGAACGAACAACTGGACGCCAAGTGCTCCTCTGGCGCTGGTGGGTGTTGTCCACGTGACGCTCCCAGGAGCCCAGGGAGGGAGGAATTACCGTCCCGATTTTGTGACGAGGAAGTAGAAGCTGTGAGAGGCTGGTGCTCGTCCAGAGCACCCGCTAGTGGCAGATCCAAGATTCAACTCCTATTTTTCCGCTGCAACTCACTGCCTCCCTTTCCGTGCACTTCTCCGAGGCCTCCCCACCCTGACCCCCGCCAGGAGAAAAGCAGGAAATCACGTGCTAGAAGTCATTGATCCGGCCACTCCCGCTCTCTGAAGAATTTGCCTTTTAGGCTGTGTTGCATGGTGGAATGAAATGTTTCGTTCCCTGTGAAAGAAATGTCCCTCGTCAGTAAGATGCAGGAGCAAGATTGGAGAGGCTGGTCCACCGAGTGACTGCTCCCTTGGCCTGTGGTGATTCGAACTCAGAATCTGAAGCTTTGCTCCCCTTGACTCCTGACTCCCCTGGCTGCTCCAACACAAAATGGCCGTGTTTTCCTGCCCCTACTGACAGCTCCAGAAACTCACAGAAATGCCAAAAAAAAAAAAGTCCTGAACTCAAAAAAATAATTCCAGCTGTAAGTTGAGTAGAAACACCAACTTGTCTTTTTATAATTCTCCCTTGAATATAAACCTTCTAACTGGAAAACAACATACTGCTCAGCACTGGATTGAGTGCTTCACTTTAGTATCTTCCTAGCCTAATCTTAGATTTTATTAATTACTAATTAATATTTTTTGCTTTTTATTCATGCAGAAAGAATCAATACTTTAATTACAGACTGCTTAATAATATTCCTTTTTCTGTCCTTTAATGGCACTGCCAGTTTATTTAGGTGCAAACATCTAAGGATTTTTATGTCTCCTGGAGCAATTTCTCTTTTAAGTGCTTTCAATGATACAGTTGCTTTAAAGCAATAAGCGAGGCAAGGAGACCTAGCATGAAATTACATTTCATCTCCAGAGCTTTGTAATTAAATAAAAATGTGTCACTTACAAGGTTATAATTCTTGATCAGTGGATTTTCTGAAGGAGATTGGTGACTTTATTAATTAATTGGTATTGATAGCATGTTCTTTAAGAATCACCAGGTTGGAGAGACACTGGGAATTCTTTGCTAAAAGCAGTAGTCATTCCACCTGACAATGGCAGACAGCATAACGGCAAAAACCCATGGCCTTGGGCCAGGTGACCCGGGTTTGCCTGTCAGCTGACATTTCCCATCTGGGTGAACTTGAGCACTTTACCCAGTCTCTCTGAGCGCCAATGATCTCTTTTGGAAAATAAGGATAGTAACAGCTCATAAGCTGTTGTAAGGATTTAATGAGTTTACGCAATGCCTACCATGTTAGTATTTTTATATTATATCATCAGTGACACCAGAGAAAGACAGAATGCTTAGATCTCTCTTAAACAGGGTTCCTAACATGTTTCTCCCAAGGGAAATTATAGCGATTACTGTGGCCCTGGATCACATGAGTTCCAGTGAATCACTAAACATGGGTTTTTGCAACACCAAATCATGCAATTTTCCAGGATATGGTATATATATTTTTTCTTGTTGTTTTTCAGCTTAAGCCATCTTTAGCAATAGAGAGAAAAGCATCCAACAGCAAAAACATTTAAAAGCATGTCTTTATTGCCAAAAGGAGAGGAGGGCTAAGAAATGGAGGCGATGGAGCCCGCCCCTGGCAGTCTCCGCTCTCACACTCGATGATCTGTGGGACACACAGCCCTCACTGAGAGCGAGGGAATGCCTCTCACTTTTCTCTCTTTCTTTCTGTGAGTTTTCTGGGAGGTTCTCTGACCCAATGGAGCAATGCTGAATTTCTTTAAATCTCAGCAACTGAATGTGATCGTCTCCCTCTTGGCAGTGATAGAGAGTTCAGTAGCAGGAGGATGGAGAAGGACCCACTGCAGACCACGGTTTTCTGGGTGTGTCTGGTTTTGTCCTGGGATCAGAGCCATGCTTCAAAGGTGAGAGCTTCTCCCTATCTAAGAAATAGGATCTAGACAGGAGCAGAGAGATGGAACTGAGCCTCACTGTTGGGTCTGTGACGTGGACTCTCATCCACAGACACTCATCCTGTGTTGGATACGTGGTTCTCACTCCTGACCCCACTCACCAGGCAGTTTGAGGCTAGATGAATTGGGATGCCGAGAAGCACACAAAGATCAGCTGGAGGCAAGGGACCAAGCCACCTAGGAAACTTAACAAGGACCCCAAATGTGAACTTACGACTATACCTTCTCTGAGTTGTACCTCTGCCCATTGACTAGCACTTAAGCTAGTTAAGCTACACTCTCCCTGGCTCTACCACTGCCAGCTGTGCAACCGTGGGGCGATACCTTTGGCTACTAAGTTTTAATTTCCTAGTCTACCTTTTTAAACAGCCCTGCTCACACCTTGCATACCCGCTGCTCTCCCCACTCCCTCTCTCATCATCGCCACACCATGCTCACACCTGCCTCCCCCTGGGCACATGGTTTCCACAGCTGGGACACTCTCACCCTCCTGTCAGGACAGTGAAGTCCTACTGCTGCTTTGAAATCCATTAGTCTGCCTCCTCCAGGAAGCCTACAACTTACAGAGCTCCACCTCTGGGTGCCAGCTTCTGTTCAGTGGGTTCATCTGTTTCTGTGGCTTCCCTGCCTGTGTGATCAGGTGGAATCAGGAACCACATCCCCGGATTTTCTGGGATCTGCTGGATTGTGCATGGTTTCTGTTAGAGGCAATGTGCAGATAAATGGAAGCTACTGTGGAAGGGACCTCCTTGATTCTGGAATGTTCCCCTCTCGGCACAGAGAGCAGGAATGGCATAGCACCCCAAAGGGAGAATTAGACATCAGTTCATGTTGACCCTCAACTACATTGAAACAATGCCCTGTTCTTATCATATTGGTTGGGACAAAGGTCATTCCCACAAAATGGATTTCTGCTTGAAAGGCAATTGATGGCCTAACCTAGAATCCTATTGAGGAAGCAAGATATATCTTATCTGAAAATTGAGGGGGGATAATACCTGCCAGTTCCCCCTTTAGAATTTGCCCCATAAATTAAAAAAAAAAAAAATTACTCATAGGCCTCAAAAGCATCCCTCCATTTTTATCTTTGACTTCCATTTCACAAACCTGGCATTCCCATTAAAATGCTCTTTCATAAAAATCGGTTTTCAAAGCAGATCGACGAGAGAGACACTGGTGATAGATGGTGTCATCCTTTGTAGCTGAAGCCATTTCTGTTGATACTGCTACTATCATCAACCACAAGTGGGCCCATAAAATCAGCCATGTCCCTTGTGCCCCATTCAGGCCAAACACCTGAGGACCTTCATAATCCCATCCCTGACCATCTGTTGATAAGGGCTGGCCCTGTGAATAATTCAGTCAACCAGCTAACAGACCAGAAAGCATGTGCTGAGCCAGTGGTATGCTCAGATCTGTGCTGGGAGTGGGGCAATACTGAAGAGGTGTATCCATCCATTCCCAAATATCTACAGAGGACCTGTGACTTCTCCAGTACCCACCATTCTAAATACAAGCAGGTAGGGCAGTAAATGTAACCAAAAAATTATGAGAGAGACAGGTGATAAATGAGTAAACAAGAAATAAAGAGATCATTTCAGATAGTGGTAAGTGCTATAGAAAGAATGCAACCAGGTAATGTCACGGTGACGAGGGGGTGTGATAGAGAATGTGGTATAAAAGTTGGTCCTTGCCTTCAGGGAGTTTACATTCTAGTTGAGGAATGCACTTGACTCAACAACAGTGACAGTCCAAAGCAATATAGCTTAGTGTGGTTGAGACCATCAGGGCTCAGAGGAAGGGATGGGAGACAGAGAAGGTGGCATCGTTAGAGATGTGTCACAGAGAAGAAGCACCTGGAACCAGCCTTGAAAGATGAGTAACACGGAGAGTTACTAAAACCAAGCACCCTCCATGAGCCAGGCCTTACTATACCCACTTTATAGATGAGGAAACTGAGGCTCAGAAAAATTAAGTGACTTGCCCAAGGTCTTGCTGCTAGTAAATGATAGTGCCAAATCTTTGCTACCCAATGCTCATGTTTTGCCACGTGAAAATCTGGTGTCATTGCACCTCAGATGAGCACTCAGCATCCAAATGTTTGAGAATAAGATCCTAAACGTTATCCTTTCATGTTCCAGATGGCATGTAAGACAAGAATAGTTCGCCTGGAAAAGTGGAGTCTCTCTGTAAAATCTGCAGCTCTGGCCCTGGAAGCCCCATTGTCTTCTGTCGGGCTCAGATGGTTGCCTCCCTCCCTCGAGGTCTAATCTGCCTGAGTGACAGCTCTGTGGCTCTTCAGTTGGCAGCTGCAGTTGCAGAGGGAGCTTTAGGTAATAAAATAGGCTGGGGCAGTCTTGTCAAAGAACTCCAGGCTCCACTGTCATCACTAAACACACATAACTCTCCCTCAGCTGTCACACATGTACTCTCCATTATCAGGGAAGATCGTGGGCCAGAGAGCAGCAGTGGCCAATGGAGGCAAAGAGGGCTCTGTGGTGGGGGGACGACCAACCTGAGCAACTCAGGGTGTGGGACTCTAGATGTTTAGGATTTGGGGTATGTTTTTACTTCTTCTTCTTTTAAAATCAACTTTACTGAGTTATACTTTACGCACAATAAAATGCATCTATTTTTTATATAGTTCAATGAGTTTTGACAAACATACACCCCATACACTGAAAGATGTGAGTGCTTCTATTACGTCCACCTCTAGAATATCCAACCCAGCCAAAAGGGATCTCACCACTTGCGTGGTGGCCCGGGGGTCTGCCCTAGATGGTCTTTGTGAACAGACCGTTTCAATGGTCTACACATCATGGATAGTATAAGAACTGGGCCATCTGGGTCCCCCAGAAACCATGCAACCAAAGGTCTCCATTCGTCAACCAGCTCACAGCGAAGGCCTTCTCGAGCCCTGGCTATTTGAGAGGCAGCACAGTCTAGTGGGGAGAAGCACTGACTCTGGAGCCAGGCTACAAATTCCAACCTACCTCTTACCTCAGTTTCCCCTCCCTGTAATGAGATAACGATAGCACCTATCTCAGAAGGACATCATGAGGTCCCCTGAGGTATGTGAGGTGCTTTAAGTGTGGCATATAGCAAGCAGTGAATGATACATAAGCACTACCATCATCTGTGGTCCAGGGATGGACAGAGCGGGACCCAGTCATTGCACAGGCCTAAAGAGAGCAAAAAAAGGCATTTGGGCAGGACAGAGTAATTGCCTTAGTGTGTTGGGTCCTTAGCTTTCAATTTAATCTTCTTCAGAGAAGAAAACTTGGGGTGTTCATTTGGCTGTTGGTGTCCAAGGTGTGCAAAGTGTGTGGCTGGCTGGGGTGGGGGATGAAGCAGACACCAGAGGTAGGACCTCACTAGAAACTAAGTGTGCCAGTACCTGGGACTTGGAATTCCAGCCTCCAGAACTGTGAGAAAATTAATTTCTGTGTTCAAGCCCCCCGGTCTGTGGTATGTTGTTATAGCAGCCCAAGCTGACTAATACTGGCTCCCTCATCTCTCCCTTTTATTCCTCCCCTAGCATCTCCTCTTTTCATCTTCCTTATTTTTTCTTGTCAGTTCAGCCACTACATTTTGTTAGTTGAGCATGAGGTCTCACTGTCTATCCCAAGAGACTTTTTTGAAGTGATTCTTCCAAATGAATACAGTGCTCCCCCTGAAGGGAGCTCTGGTGATACACTTGTCTCTGCTTCCTGACATCTCATTAGATAAATCTTGTTCCTTCTTGTTGGACAAGAGTCCCAAATGGGGAAGCCCAGAGAGCTCTCTGTCCAGTCCACACCTGGGCCGTGGGGTCTGAGTAAATCCCCAGCAGTGGATGTGTGTGAAGGGCCAGAGGCAAGAGCCTCTCTCCCAGCATCAAGGGATGTCACAGGCTCATCATCTTGCAAAGATTGCTTAAAAAGCTGCTGTTTTGACCCCAACATCTAGTTGTTGATCTAAGAGCAGTGTGGGCACTTTAGTTCATAGGATGCAAAGTGACCGGAATATGTGGATTAGCCAATAAGAGACCACCCTGGGCAAAAAGGCACACTTGGAATTGTGTGCAGGGAATGGCTCTTATTTTCTCATGGATTAGTGAAGAAATAAATGTAATCAGTCTTTTATCCAACTCATAGCAAGTAATAGTTGTGGACATAATCAACTCAAAATAACACAGGCAAGGGCTAACATTGCACAGAGTAAAATTTGACCCAGAAAATTGGACTTTGTGGAATTAGTGACCACAAAAGAAAACTCACAATGGCAAAAGCCATAATCAGTAAAATTCCTTATTAATAATAAAGCTGGCCAACAAATTAAATCTCCAGAGCAAAAAAGTATATGAAAAGAATTGATTTAGATAAAAAATAATTTCAGAGAAATAAAAGTAGAAACAATTGGAGGCAGTTTAACTGCACTTCATAGAAAATTGACCAAGAAATTAAATTGGATAATAGAGTTTACTCTGAAAAATACATTCTCAATGAATATTCCTTGGTACAGGTATAATTCTTATTCAAATATTTGTATTCAAAACACTGAGTGCAAGGAAAGAAGGATCTGGAATGGCGTTCCCGGGTCCGGGTGCAGGCAAAGCAGACGTTTTTGCTTTCATGATCAAGTCTGAAGCAGCGCCGTACACTCAGTTCATAGTGGTAGGATGGTCTATTGAATCATCTAAAAAGCAGATGGCTCTGTCTCCCCGGCCTGCCTAGTCAGGAGACTTCCCCTCATAACACCCTTTCAGGTACACATTTATCTCTTAGACCATTTTTTTCCTCCTGGCCCCACCAGAGCAGAGCAGACACCACCACCGCCGCCAAGACCCCTCACCCACCAAACCCAGTGTCTCCCCCAGACTGAGATGTCCCCTTCAGAACACGAAGTGGTTCACATTTATCAGCTAGGATTCTCTTGAATATAATATAAATGTCTTGATTTTGGAACTGTGGGGAGAAAGCAACAACTGATTTTGAGGTACCCGGGAATCACTTCATTTTTGTTTCAAAATGCTTTGCAGGTGTGCTGTTTTAAAAATTTGTTCAAAAAGAGGAAAGGATAAGTGCTTCTTTTGTGTTCTTTGCATAGGCCTCACCGAAACCTCGCCCAAATCAGCATTATTGCTTGTTTAGACGTCTGTCTCCTCTCTAGCTGTGAGCCCTTGAAGACTCGGGTGGGTCTCCAGCTGAGAGCCATGTCTGACACATAATGAACATTCCTCTGTGTTTCTTAAGCGAACGGGGGCGATCAAGGACCCCAAACTCACTGACAGAAAAGTGAATAGATTCAAATTTCCCTTCAAAGTAGTTCTGGATGGCTCTTGTCTTGACAGGACAAGAGACCACACCATTTAGAACCCACATAGAGAACAAGGAGAAAATGTTCAAGTGAAACAAATCCTTTGTTTAAACTGGTCAGGTCTGGTTGGCCACTTAGAGGCTGAAAATAGCAAGAAGAGGACAGTTTGCTGAACACCCACATTCATGAACGTGTGCCAAGTATGTAACAAGCATGATCCCACCGAATGGCTGCAGCCCCGCTCTGGGGCAGCCCATTTCACAGAAAATGGACTGAATCTCAAAAAGGTAACTTGCCCGAGTAAGGTACAAAAAGTAAATCTAACTCGTGGTTGTCAATCATAGCTGTGCGTAAGAACAAGAGTGGGGCCTTTTTATAAACACGGGTGGTCAAGTCCCATCCCACTGAAGGCAGTGACTTGGTGGGTCTGGAGTGAGTCTGGGGCAGCTGAGATATTTAGAAAGCTGGGGAGTGATGCTGAGGCTCATAAAGGTGGACACGTCAGAATGTCCGGAACTTTAGAAATGCCAGTGCTGGGGCCTGAGCTGACCAGTCCAATCAGAAAGCCCAGGAGGAGCCTGGGGGCGGGGATTTCTAACAGCCAGGATTAGAACTCCTAAGAACCAAAGCCCACACTCCTTCCTCTGCACCATCCCTGTCCCTGAGATAAAGGAGCAATGCTGTCCGCTCACAGGAGGAGAGTCACTGGCGATGATTGGACCACAGCTATATCGTAAATCCAGTGTTTAGCAGCAGATGCTGTTGTCTGTGTCTCTGAAGAGAAGTCTGCACACTCTAACCTGTGAGGCCCTGGAGGGCAGGAACCGTGTTGTATGCATCTCTGTGCCCCAATGCCTCGCCCTCAGCTGATGCCGCTAATTGTTCTGAAACACTGCCGTCCACCGCAGATATTCCATCACAGGCCTAAGAGGAGTGTTGCCATAAAGGAAAGTCAGCTCCCTCGGAGGACTGCGGGAACATCTCCCCTGCTGCTACTCCAGACAGCCCCATCTGGCTCTCGGAGTCCTGGGCAAACTCTACTTCTGAAAACATCTCGATGCCGTAAGCCAGCGTGGAACCATGCTTGAAGGTCACGCCGACCCATCCTCACAGCCAGCATCTGCCCAGCACGCCACACGGGAACAGCTCAGTGCCAAATGCCTGGCCCACCACCTGCCAGGAGGCAACAAGAAAATCCTGGATCCGCCCAGCCTCACAGTGGATGCTAACGCGGTGCAGATGGCTAATGGCCCGGCTGGGCCCCGGAGCCTCGTGCTGACAGTGTGCTCAGGTTTCTCCAACTCTTTGGAAATTCAGGTTGTCTCTCTTCCAGGCCTCTTTTGGAGAGGCATGGAAAGCTTGTGAATGAAGATGGAGAACTGATGAGCCAGGCGTGCATTCCTCAGGGTCATCCCGTCGTCGTGAATGAGGAGTCACTGAGTGTTGGCAGCATCAGGAGCACTCGGGGCCTCATCACTGCCAGCTGCAGATGGGGGCCGGTCAGGAGGAGCAGGCCCCCCGGGCAAGGCTCTGTGGGTGGTACGCGGCGAGATGAGATGTGCGTGGTGCCAGCGAGAGGTTACGTGAGGGAAAGGAAAAGAGCACCAGATTACAAGGCGGGGTCAGACTCCAGCACTGCTGTCTGCTGGCCGTGACCTTGGGCAAATGACCTTCTCTGCACCTCTGTTTCTTCCTTTACACAAGGAGATTCGAATACCTACCTCACTCATTACTGTGATAATTAGGGGCAGGTGGCACAGGGCCCAGCACACAGCAGAAGCTAGATAAGCAATAGCTGTTATTGTCACCCTGAGAAGCTCTGTGCTCAGTGCTTACTCACTAAATATTTGTGAAATAAATTAATGAAGAGATGGATGAATTCATAAAAAGGAACTTTATAGGGAAACAACTCTCCTACAGAAAAGAAAATACCCTCAACCCAGTGAGTGAGCAGAGGTCAAAATCCAGAATTTCAAAACCACTAGAGCTGTCATTTACTTAGCAATGACTGTCTGTTAGACACGGAGCTCCACCGCACCCCCTTCAACTGCTCAATAGTCCAGGGGGAGATATTATTCGCCGATTCATCAGATGGAGGAACCAAAGCTCAAAGATGTCCTTACGCTTTAGTCTTCATGTGCTTCATCCAGCAAGGGTCCACAGGGCTTGGCAGGAAGGACAGTGCCCCCAGCACCCCATCAGCACCCTAAGAGACCTGCCTTACCTGCTCTATACATATGCATCATGTGACACGAGCTTGGCTGCTTGATGAGGGCCTACTTGATGAGATGCCTAGTGCATGATCAATACTCAAACGCCAGCCAACGGCCAGTTGGTTGGGTTACAGATAATTGTTCATTTATTCACAATCACAAATAATTTTTGGATTTATACTATATGCCAAGCACCATTCTCTATGCTGAAACTGTAGCAGTTAACTAAACAGATCAATTGCCTGTCTTCATGGAGTTGACATTGTAATGGGAGGAGGCAGATAATAAGCAAATAAACAAAATTGTCTACAACGTGTTGGGCACTGATAAGCCATTTGAAAAGAACACAGGTTAGGAGACGGAGCCTGATAAACTGCAGAGCCAGTTTCCACAGAGTGATTAACCAAGGCCTCTTGGGCGAAGTAGTGATAGAGCAGAGATTTCAGCACAGTGATGGAGCGAGCCAGGTGCATATATCCGGGAAGAACGTTTTAGGAGAGGATCTGGGCTTGAACTGTCCTGTGGAGAGTAAGGAGGCGAGTGGAATTGGAAGGAAGGGAGCAAGGGGCTGGAGAGTAGGAATGAAGATGTCAGAGAGAAGAAACTGGGGAGGACGACAGGCAGGACCTCCAGGCCCCAGGGAGGACTTAGATCTCTTCCTCAGCTGAGGGGGCCTGTAGGGCTCAGCCAGAGGAATGGATCGATCTGACTGGAAGTTTTGGTCGGACTCTTCTGTCTGCTGTCTTGAGGACAGACTATGAGGGCAAAGGAACAAGGCAAATTAATAAGCTATTGCCGAGAACTGTTATCAGAATTTGAATGTATTGATTTATTTAACCCTTGCAACAAGTCTATGAGGGGGCTATTGTTATCCTTGTTTTATAAGTGAGGAAACTTAGGCACGGAGAGGTTAAGTAACTTGCTCAGAATCACACAGCCAGTAAGTAAATGAGCCAGGACTTAAGGCAGGCACCCTGGCTCCTGAGTCCATACTGCTAAACATCGTGCTGTATGGACCCATCACATAACCCACCGGGGAGCAGGAGGCAGAGAGCTGTCTTCCTAAAATAGGAAAGTGATAACCCACTCATTTAGAAATCCTTGAGTAACTATATAAATCAAAGAAGTCTATTATTTATTTATTTATCTCTTTAAAAATACTTTGCTAAGACTCAACTAAGAGTATATTAACATTAATTAAGCTTATATCTTATTCCTATAACATCCCTATGAAGCAGATATTATGGACCCCATTTCACAGATGAAGAAACTGAGGCTCAGCAAGTATAACATGCCCAGGGTCCCACAGTAGGAGCTCAGATCTCATTCTCACTCTAAAGACTCTCCCCTGCACCATCCGTCTTCCCAATAGTCCTTGAAAGAAAACACATATGGTGTTGTCATAGGATAGCGGGGAGATATTTTGTCCATGCTGGACAAGCAGACTGGAAGCTTGAGCCAGAGGAATAAATGGGAAAATTTTTGGAACCTATTCTGGGAGCAAGAGGATGTACCATTGCCAAAACCCTCCAGAACTGGGAAAAGGATAGTGCCCCCATGAAACCAGGTTGACAGCTGTCACCAAGCTCTTCCCAGTAGTGAAATCCAATGGGAAGACAAAGAGTGGACACCCTCAATGCTAAGTGACAGGGCGAGAGTTCCAGGAGAGTTTCACTGTGCAAGGGAAGCTGTGCAGGGAAAAATAACTTATATCGTGTTTCTGAAGTGAAGGGCTCTGAGCTCTCCATCACCACTCAGACTGGAAATGAGCAAGCCTTTGTAGGCTGTTCCCAGACAACATTAGACCAATGTTCTGCAGTGCCAATTACACCACAAACTGCTGTCCAGGTCAGGAAGGGCAGCCCGGAAACCACCGAGGAGTTATTATCCCTCCCTCTATAGAACTGTAGCTCACTTGCACCTGGAGGAGCATATGTAATTCTGGACCCTGACCTTAACTGTAATAGAACAAAGCTACAGAAGGGCAACTGCCCTGAGCAGAGAAATCCAAACCTGGATCTATTACATGGTCAGCGTGTCCTGAGCCCCGAAAATGGGCCAGGAACAACCTAAGAGCTTTTCGTGTCATTCAATCTTACAACAACGAGATTAAGTATGTTTTACCTCGATGTGATGTATACTGAACCTGAGGCTGAGAACTGACAATGTCTCCAGGGTCACATAGTTGGCAAGTGGCCTATTCGAGATCTGAAGTCCAGCTTCTTAGATTCCAAACCACACTCAATTCACTTTGCCAGAGGTCAGGCCAACTCCACAGATCAGCCCGTCCCCTGCATCCTGCTGCTCATGGGCACCTTTACCTGCCTAGCGGAACTTCTCACCACTCCCCAGCAGACCCTCTAGTCCAGCCAGGTGGCTGAGTGACCGCCTCTTTCCCAAACCCTCTAGGCTCCCTCCCACATTGCAGGCCTTGCTACTCCTGTGGTTTACCATCCCACCAGTAACCATGCTCCCCTTGGCCCCCATAAGCCACCATTCCCAGAGCATTTAGGACTACTCTCCACAATGGTCTGCCAGCCAAACCTTGAGCACCAATTGACTGCAACAATCAATAGCACAGTTAATAATTTGCTTTCTTGGAGAGTGACGTCACCGTGATGGTGGAGTGAGTTGTTCCCTTTATCTATCTCCTCTAAGGTACAACCAGTCGGACATCCGTTGATCAACAAATGACTCCCTGCACAGCACGCCAGAATGCCAGAGAGATCCATGCATCTGTACATCTGAAGATGGGTGAACTGGACCTCTGTGAGGCAGTGGAACTAGAGGAGCAGCCTCTTCCCCCTCCCTGGCAACAACAATCAAAAATGCAGATCCTCAAGGGCAGCACGCATCCGTGAACAGAGACTAGAGGGGCAGACAGGCCACTATCAGCTTAGCCCCTGCCCTCCCACAAGTGGTGGTAGGTGACACATACGTCCTAAAGATTCAGGACACAGAGTGGAACTGGTGACCCAGCCCCCTGCCCGTCCCCCTGGAAGTGGCACTGGTCTTTCCAGCAGTGGGAACAGTTTCCAAAACAAGGATTTTCCTGGCTGGGGAGGGGCACCCTGGCCTGAGGTTTCAAAATGCACACCAGCACATGCCAGCGACCAGAGGCTGCACAGCAGCAACAACACTCACTAGCAGTTTGGCCCCTGCCCCCTCCCCAGTAATGGCTGGTGGCAGGTACACACTTCCTGAGGCTTCAGGACACAGGGTGGAGCTGGTGACCCAACCTCCTCCCCCTCCCCCAGCTTGGTGCTGGTCTTTTCAGCCACGGGAACAGTTTCCAAAATGCAGATTTTCGCGGCTGGGGCGGGGCACACTGGCCTGAGGTTTCAAAGCAAACTGGCACTCACTAGGGACCAGATGCTGCATGAGCAGCAATGACACGCACTCATGGCTTAGCTCCTGCTTCCCCCCACCAGTGGTGGATGGCAGCTGCAACCTGAGGCTTTAGGAACCACAACAGAACCCGTGATCCAGCCCCCCAGTGAGGCACCCCAACACTGGCTGTACCAGCAGGGGGGGCTGCATACCAGAACCGAGGCCCCCGAGAGCTACAGTGACACCCATGAACCCAGCAGCACTGGCAACAGTGCTGCCAGCACCCCCAGACAACCCAGGAATGGCAGCACAGGTGGGGCATGCAGCAGCAGCACCTGAGCCCGTGGAGAGCTCACAGAGAACCAGTGGAGGAACACGAGTCCCAGGCAACCCCGGAAGCAGCAGAAGTGCTTGCAGCCTGGTGACCCCAGTGGTGACACCTGAGACTGCAGTGATATCATAAGCAGCAAGCCACCAGCAACCTCAGAGGCACACACAGCACAAGGAGGGCACTGACAATTACTCTAGCAGGGAAAGTGGAGGGTGGAAAGTGCAGGCTGTCAAATACAATCAGAAGCAGTTCAGAACCAGAGTAACCAAAGACTTACCCAAGTAAGAAAGGTGATTACTACCACAAATGCACCAGCAGAGGATCAACTCATCAAGTACCATGAAGAACTACAGTAACACAGCAGAACATTAAAAAATGACAACTCTCCAGAAACCAAATTTGCAGTCACAGAAGATTGCTATCCAACTGACAGAGAATTCTAAATAGCTGTTATGAAGAAATTCAACAAGTTACAAGAAAATTCAGAAAGACAGTTCAATGAGCTCAGGAATAAAATTAACCAACAGAAGGAGTACTTTACCAAAGAGATTGAAACCTTAAAAAAAAAAAGCAAATAGAAATTCTGGAGCTGACGAATACAATTAAGGAGATGAAAAATAAAGTAGAAACCATTGAAAACAGAGCATTAGTGAGCTCGAAGATAGAAATCTAGAATGATTCAGGTGGAGGATGAGAGAGAACTAAGATTTTTTAAAAATGAAGAAATTCTGCAAGAAATATCAGACTAAATTAGAAAAAGCAACATAAAGATAATAGGTATCCAAGAAGGACAAGAGAGGGCGAAAGGAGCAGAAAGCTTACCCAAAGAAATAATAGCTGAGAACTTTCCAAACCTAGGGAAAGAACTGGATATACAAGTACATGAAGCTAATAGAACTCCTAGTTATCTCAATGAAAAAAGACCTTCTCCAAGGCATATTATATTAAAACTGTCAAAAGTCAATGACAAAGAAAGAATATTAAGGGTGGCCAGAGAGAAGAAAATAACTTACAAAAAAGGAACCCCTATCAGGCTTTCAGTGGATTTCTCAGTAGAAACCCTACAGGCTAGGAGAGAGTGGAACAATATATTCAAAATATTGAAAGACAAAAACTATCATCCAAGAATACTCTATCCAGCAAAGATATCCTCCTGATATTAAGGAGAAATAAAAGATTTCCCAGACAAACAAAAGCTAAGGGAGGTCATCACCACTAGACCTGCCTTACAAGAAATGTTGAAAGGAACTCTCCTACCTGAAACAAAAAGGCAAAGATTTACAAATATTTTAGCAAGTTGATAAATACACCTTCAGAATCGGAAAATTGCACCTCTATATCAAAATAGATTAGTAAACCCTTAATTATGACATAAAGGCTAAAGGAAAAGAAAGCATCAAAAATTGCTATAACCACTTCAATTTAGTCACAAAATCACAACACAGAAAAAGATAAAATGTGACAATAAAAACATAGAAGAGGAAGAGGAAAAGGACAGAACCTGAATAGGCTAATGGAGATAAGATGCTATCAGCAGAAAAAGGACTATCTCATCTATGGGATCTTTTATAAAAACCTCATAGTAACTACACAACAAAAAATCAGAGCAGAGTCACAAACCATCAACAAAGAGAAAACCATCACAGAAAACTACCAAACTGAAATGGTAGTCAGAAATGCAAGGAAAAAGAAACAATGGAAACAACCAGAAAACGAAAGATAAAATGTCAGTATTAAGCACTCATATATCGATAATCACTCTAAAAGTAAATGGATTGAATTCTGTAATCAAAAGACACAGAGTGGCTGGATGGATTAAAAGACAAGACTCAACAATATCCTGTCTCCAGGAGACCCATCTCAACTATAAAGACAAACACGGGCTCAGAATGAAAGGATGGAAGATGATACTCAAAGCAAATGGCAAGCAAAAGAAAACAGGTGTTGCCATACTTATATCAGACAAAACAGATTTCCATATAAAAAATACAATGAGATACAGAGAAGGGCAGTATATAATAAGAGGAACATTCCACCAAGAGGACATAACACTTACTAATATATGTGCATCTAACAAAGGAGCACCAAGTATATAAAGCAATGATTAGCAAACTTAAAGAGAGAAATTCACAGCAACACAATAATAGTAGGGGACTTTAACACCCCATTTACATCAATGGACAGATCACCCAGACAAAAAGTCAACAAGGAAACAGTAGACTTAAATGAAACACTAGACAAGATGGCCTTAATAGATATATAGAGAACATCCCAACCAAAAACAGCAGAATACACATTCGCCTCAAGTGCACATGGAACATTCTCAAAGATAGACTGTATGTTAGGAAACAAGATAAGCCTCAGTAAATTTAAGAAGGTTGAAATCATTTCAAGCACCTTTTCTGACCAAAATGGTAAGAAACTAGAAATCAACTACAAGAAAAAAGCTGGGAAAGTCACAAATATGTGAAGACTAAATAACATGCTACTCAACGAGCATTGGATCAATGAAGAACTCAAAGGAGAAATCAAAAAATACCTGGAGACAAATGAAAATAAAAACATAACATACCAACTCTTATGGGATGCAGCAACAGCAGTACTAAGAGGGAAATTTATAGCAATACAGGCCTACCTCAACAAAGAGGAAAAATCTCAAACAAGTAATCTTAAACTACACCTGAAAGGACTAGAAAAAGAAGAACAAAGCCCAAAGTCAATAGAAGGAGGAAAATAACAAAAATTAGAGCAGAAATAAATGAAATAGAGACCTAAAAATATATATATAAAGGATCAATGAAACTAACAGCTGGTTCTTTGAGAAGGTAAACAAAATTGACAAAGCCTTAGCCAGACTCACTAAGAAAAAAAGAGAGAAGGCTCAAATAAATAAAATTAGAAATGAAAGAGGAGAAATTACAACAGACACCACAGAAATACAAAAGATTATAAGAGAATACTATGAAAAACTATATGCCAACAAAATTGATAACCTAGAAGAAATGGATAAATTCTTAGAATCATGCAACCTCCCAAAACTGAATCAAGAAGAAATAGAGAATCTGAATAGACCAATCATGAGTAAAGAGATTGAAACAGTAACCAAAAACCTCCCTAAAAAAAAAAGTCCAGGAGCAGATGGCTTCTCTGGTGAATTCTACCAAACATTCAAGGAAGATTTAATATCTATCCTTCTCAAACTATTCTAAAAAATTGAAAAAGGCAAGATGCTTCCTAACTTATTCTATGATGCCAACATTACCCTGATACCAAAACCAAACAAGGACAACACAAAAAAGGAAAATTACAAACCAGTATCACTGATGAACACAGATGCAAAAATCCTGAACAAAATAGCAAATCGAATACAACAATACATTAAAAGAATCATATACCATGATCAAGTGGGATTTATTCCAGAGACTCATGGATGGTTCAACATCCACAAATCAATGTGATACACCACATTAACAAAATGAGGAATAAAAAATCACATGATCATCTCAATATATGCAGAGAAAGCATTTAATAAGATCAAACATCCATTTATGATTAAAACTCTGAATAAAATGGGTATAGAAGGAAAGTACCTCAATATAATAAAGGACCTATATGAGAAATCAACAGCCAACATCATACTTCATGGTGAAAACCTGAAAGCTAACCCTCTGAGAACAGGAACAAGGCAAGTGTGTTCACTCTGACCACTCTTATTCAACATAGTACTGGAAGTTTTTGCCAGACCAGTAAGGCAAGAAAAAGAAATAAAAGGTATCCAAATTGGAAAGAAAGAAGTGAAACTCTCAGTGTTTGCAGATGGCATGATTCTTTTTTTTTTTTTTGTGAGGAAGATCAGCCCTGAGGTAACATCCGTGCTAATCCTCCTCTTTTTTTTGCTGAGGAAGAGCAGCTCTCAGCTAACATCTGTTGCCAATCCTCCTCTTTCTTTTTGTTTTCCCCCGAAGCCTCAGTAGATAGTTGTATGTCATAGCTGCACATCCTTCTAGTTGCTGTATGTGGGATGTGGCCTCAGCATGGCTGGAGAAGCAGTGCGTCGGTGCACGCCCGGATCCAAACCTGGACCACCAGTAGCAGAGCACGCGCACTTAACCGCTAAGCCATGGGGCCGGCCTGCCATGATTCTACATATAGAAAATCCTAAAGAATCCATCAGAAAAATATCAGAAATAATCAACAACAGCAAAGTTGTAGGGTACAAAATCAACATACAAAAATCAGTTGCACATCTATAGACTAATAACAAACTAGCAGAAAAATAAGGCAAGAATACAATCTCATTTACAATTGCAACAAAAAGAATAAATACCTAGGAATAAAGTTAACCAAGGAGGTGAAAGACCTATACACTGAAAACTATCAGACATTATTGAAAGAAATCAAAGAAGACATAAAGAAATGGAAAGATAGTCCATATTGATGGATTGGAAGAATAAATATAGTTAAAATGTCCATACTTCCTAAAGTGATCTACAGATTCAATGCAATCCCAATCAGAATCCCAATGACATTTCTTCACGGAAATAGAACAAAAAATCCTAAAATTTATGTGGAACAACAAAAGACCCCAAATAGCCAAAATAATCCTGAGAAAAAAGAACAAAGCTGGAGGTATCACACTACCTGACTTCAAAATATACTACAAAGCTATAGTAATAAAAACAGCATGGTACTGGCACAAAAACAGATACATAGATCAATGGAACAGAATTGAGATCCCAGAAATAAAACCACAATCTATGGACAGCTAATCTTTGACAAAGGAGCTGAGAACATACAATGGAGAAAGGAAAGTCTCTTCAATAAATGATGTTGGGAAAACAGGACAGCCACAAGCAAAAGAATGAAAGTAGACTATTATCTTACACCATATACAAAAATTAACTCAAAATGGATTAAAGACTTGAATGTAAGACCTAAAACCATAAAACTCCTAGAAGAAAACATAGACAGTACACTCCTTGACATTGGTCTTAGCAGTATTTTTTTGAACACTATGTCTCCTCAGGCCAAGGGAAACAAAAGAAAAAATAAATGAATGGGACTACATCAGACTAAAAAGCTTCTTCAAGGCAAAGGAAATCATGAACAAAATGAAAAGACAATACACCAACTGGGAGAAAATATTTGCAAATCATATATCTGACAAGGGGGTAATTTCAAAAATATATAAAGAACTCATACAACTCAACAAGAAAAAGACAAACAATCTGATCAAAAAAATGGGCAGAGGGTATGAACAGACATTTTTCCAAAGAAGATATACAGATGGCCAATAGGCACATGAAAAGATGTTTGACATCACTAATTATTAGGGAAATGCAAATCAAAACTACAATGAGACATCACTTCATACCATCAGAATGGCTATAATTAACAGGAGAAGAAATAACAAGTGTTGGAGAAGATGTGGAGAAAGGAAACCCTCATACACTGCTGGTGGGAATGCAAACCAGTGCAGCCACTATGGAAAACAGTATGGAGATTCCTCAAAACATTAAAAACAAAAAATTCCATATGATCCAGCCATTCCATTTCTGGGTATTTATCCAAGGAACATGAAAACACTAATTTGAAAATATATATGCACCCCTATGTTCATTAAAGCATTATTCACACAGCCAAGACTTGGAAGAAACCCAAGTGCCCATAAACAGATGAATGGCTAAAGAAGATGTGGTATATGTATACAATGGAATACTACTTGGTCATAAAAAAGGTGAAATTGTGCCATTTGCAACAACTTGGATGGACCTTGAGGGTATTATGCTAAGCAAAATAAATCAGACAGAGAAAGACAAATACCATATGATTTCACTCAGATGTGGGAGATAAACAAACAAACACATAGATATAGAGAACAGATTGGTGGTTACCAGAGAGGAAGGGGGTGGGGGGAGGGCAAATGGGGTGAAGGGGCACATATGTATGGTGACCGATGGAAACTAGACTTTTGGTGGTGAACAGGATACAGTCTACACAGAAGACAAAACATAATGATGTACGCATGAAATTTACACAACGTTATAAACTAATATGACCTCAATAAAATAATTTAAAAAATAATAATTTGCTTTCCTGTACTGGTCTCCCATTGTTTCACTTCCCCTAATAGGTTACGACATCTCTGAACTCTGATGTCATCTCTGAACTCCAACAGTGAGGGGTGGGGGAAGGGGAGGAAGAGGTGACAAGTGGCAGCTGGAAGCTGTCACACATGCCCAGACCTCCAGACCCCCATACTTGTAGGAGTTGAGCACACCTAGAGGAAATACAATACATAAATATAAAGTGTTGGTGGTTTATTGTCAAAAGCTGGGACTGGACCAGCCCATAATGCAGCAAGGGAGGGAGTTGTGGGGCATATATGGCTCTCTGTGGCCTCGGAAAAGTAGGAGGGCCCATGGGTGTAGACCACAGCCTTGCACTCTCAGACTCATCCACGTCCCAGGCCAAGCTATAAATAAAACTGACCTGATATGCCTTTAAATATATCACATTTATGTTACTCCAATGACCCTATAGAAGGTGCAACAACCTGGAGAGGTAATCCTTGGACTCACAGAATTATACTGTGAGCTGCCTGCCTTTGAATCTTGGCTCTGATTTGCACTAACTGTACAAACAAGGGCAACTTCTCTGTGCTTCACTCTCCTCATCTAGAAAGTGTGTTAATAGGTGTTTTATAAGTTAACACTCATTAAGCTTTTTTTAAAAGTTCCTCTCACATAGTTAGTGCTCAATAAATACTGTGTATTGCCATTTTTTGTTTTATATTTTCTATGCAAGGAAAAGAAAAAGATGATTGTGATTTTTTATTACCAAATTGAAGAAAATTATTCACAACAAGCCTGACCAGATTTCCTATATTTCAAAGCTGTTTACTCGCATTTAAACTTTTAACTTGTGCAAATGTATTATGAATCAATCCTAAAATGCATTGTACAAACAGGCATCTACTCATATTGTTGTTCCCATATCATCTGTGGGGAGCCAGATGTAATTTACTAACAATTCCCACCTCCATGGCTGAGCAATGGCTGTCATCTCCCACAAATGTTCATTCTACAAATTCCTATGTGCAAGTCTTTGGCAGTATACCGGAAAATAAGAAAAATAAAAGCACGTTCATTCACATTACTTGATTCCATTAAAACACAAGAATATTCTGTAAAATTTTCAGTGGAGCATTACATTAGCATTGGCCCCAGGACTTGTTGCTAATGCCAAAGTTGCCATTCAAGGAGGAAACATTAATTTATTTCTGAGACCATGTTGTTACAGTGGAGATCTAAGAACGAGGTGCCAAAGAGGTGTATCAGTGAGAATTGTCACCCAAAGCCCTAGTTTTTTTTGTTTGTTTGTTTGTTTGTTTTTTGTGAGGAGGATCAGCCCTGAGCTAACCTCCATGCTAATCCTCCTCTTTTTTTTGCTGAGGAAGACCAGCTCTGAGCTAACATCTATTGCCAATCCTCCTCCTTTTTTTTCCCCAAAGCCCCAGTAGATAGTTGTATGTCATAGTTGCACATCTTTCTAGTAGCTGTACGTGGGATGCGGCCTCAGCATGGCCAGAGAAGGGGTGCGGCGGTGCGCGCCCGGGATCCAAACCCAGGCCGCCAGTAGCAGAGCGCGCGCACTTAACCGCTAAGCCACAGGGCCGGCCCCCAAAGCCCTAGTTTTAAAAATAATAATAATAATAATAATAATAGAAATCCAAGGCTTAGAGAAAACTAGGCCCAGAAAGTTTAAGTAATCTGCTTAAAGGCACTCCATGAATTTCTGACTCCAACAAGAGTGAGCTAGATAGCTCAGACCAATCTTTCCATTAAAGACCATTTAAAAAGTGGACAGGGGCCGGCCCGGTGGCGCAAGTGGTTAAGTGCGTGCGCTCTGCTGCGGCAGCCCAGGTTCGCTGGTTCGGATCCTGGAAGTGCACTGACGCACCGCTTGGCAAGCCATGCTGTGGCGGCGTCCCACATAAAGTGGAGGAAGATGGGCACGGATGTTAGCCCAGGGCCAGTCTTCCTCAGCAAAAAAAGAAGAAGACTGGCAGATGTAGGCACAGGGCTGATCTCCTCACAAAAAAAATTAAAAAATAAATAAATAAAAAGTGGACAAAAGACAAAGAAAGAAATAAGTCTTCTTGAAAGCATCAATCCACTAATAAGAGAGTGAGGATTATTTGGTTAAGATCCAGTAAAGGGCTGGAACCCTGAGAATTGAGCCCAGCGCTCAAGGTTGCTCTTGCCATGGGATATTTGCTGGTCTAGCTGAAATGGCTCAAAGGCTGAGCTGTACTTTTGAAGCCTTGTGGAGCTAGGGGGGCAAAATTATAATCTGGTGCCTTCCATGGGAGGCAATCAAGGTAAACCATCCTTTGCTTTGGGCCCGGAGGGGCCAGAAAGAGATGTACCCCAGGATTGAGAGTAAACAGATGTTAACCAGATCTTTCATGGACAGCAGTCTGGCTTCACCTCTCTTGATGGCCCGGAAAACCTCAATTTGGATTAAAATGAACTAGATTAAGATGGCCCAGGACAGGTAGTACCTCTAGGTGCATTGTGAAAAAAACAACAAAAATCCTCTCCAGATGTAGTTGTCTACATGTTCTCATCATGCTAGGCCTCAAGTTATTTCAAAAATAAATTTTCACTGTAACATCCAGAATATAATCAAAGATAACCATGCACACGTGAAGACAAACACCATGAGCAAGTAAAAAAATTGGACAATAGAAGCTGTTCCACAGAGACTCTAGGTATTATAATTATTAGATACAAATTATAAAACAACTATGGCTATGTTAAATGACATAAGAGTCAAGTTTTCAAGTTTCACAAAAACTCAAAAAATCTAGAAAGTGACATCACAGATTTTTTAAAGAAACAGTTCTAAACCTGAAATATAAAATAACAAATTAATAAATAGATTAATTTACAGCAAAGTAGATATAGGAAAGAAAAGGCCATCTAGAAGGAAACACTGTATTTCAAAAGAGAGAGAGAGGAAAATAGAATGATTTTTTTTTTAATTTGAAAGAATTTGAGAAAGAACAAAGAAAAATAGAACAAAATAGGTAAATAAATAGCACATCATGAGAGGGTAGATTTAAAGATAAATATATCAATAATTTCAATTGTCAATTAAATGTAAATGTCAATTAAAAAAGTGCTCCAGGGGCCGGCCTGGTGGTGCAGCAGTTAAGTGCATGCACTCCGCTTCGGCAGCCCAGGGTTCGCAGGTTCGGATCCTGGGCGCGCACTGACGCACTGCTTGTCAAGCCATGCTGTGACGGCGTCCCATATAAAGTAGAAGAAGATGGGCACGGATGTTAACCTAGGGCCAATCTTCCTCAAGAAAAAAGGGGAGAATTGGCATTGGACATTAGCTCAGGGCTAGTCCTCCTCACAAAAAAAAAAAAATGCTCCAGTTAAAAGACAAAGATTATCATACTACATTAGAAAGTATACAATATATACTATTTAGAAGAGCTGCATCTAAAATGAAGGATATAAAAAGGTTGAAAGTAAAAGAATGGTAAAGGATATCCATGCAGATACTAACTAAAAGTAACTAGCACAGCTATGTTAATAATAGATAAAATAGAATCAATGGCAAAAAGCATTATTTGAAATGAAGAAGATTATTTCTCAATTGAAAAAGGATCAATTCACCAGGAATTATAACAATTTAAATTCAGATGCACCTAATAACGTGGCCTCAAAATATAGAAAGCAAATATTTATAGAACTATAAGGAAAAATAGACACATTTATAATATAATGACAGATGTTAACACACTCTCTCAGAAATTGATAAAATAAGCAGATAAATTTTTTTTAAGTAGGACTATAGAAGAATAGAACAACTTGACCTAATGGAAACAAACATACAAAACACAGCATCTAACAACAGAAGAATATTTAACTTAAAAAAAAAAAAATGGCCATATTAGGAGCCGTAAAGCAAGTCTTAAATTTCGAAAGATTGAAATCATATAGAACTCCACTGTGCAGTATGTTACTTACTAGACACATATGGCTGTTTAAAATTAAGTTAATTAAAATTAAATAAAATTTAAAATTTAGTCCCTCAGTCACATTAATCACATTTCAAGTAATTAGTAACCACCTGTAGCTAGTGGCTACTTTATTTGTAATTCTCAGTCCTTTTTTAGTTTTCTCTATAACATTTATACCATATGAAAATTTTTTTTAGCTATCTCTTTAGTAACAAACTTATTCTTTACTAACAAGCATTTTGTCTGTCTTCCCACCTAGAAGTATGTTCTGTGAGGTCAAGAACTGTATTTGCCATATTCGCCCTGGGACTTAGTTAGTAAAAGTTTGTTTAATTGATTAATTTATTAATTGATGGTTCCCCCTTTATTATGTTTTCTTATAATATAACCTGAAGTTGGCATATTGAATGGCAGAACCAACCACATCAAATGGAAAATTCAAGCAAGAATTCTTAGAGAGACATAAGTGGAAAGATATTTCACTTTCTCTATTGGTGATACATCCTAGAAATGGTTAATGTGAAGGAGTGCTTCAATTTAGAATTTAGGAAGCTACACAAATGTCTGCATTAAGGGGGTTGAGGATCTGAAGTCACATCTGCCTCGATGATCTAAAATTTATATCTTTTGGTATGAAGCTGTTCATAATAACCTCATAATATTCTTTTGCCCCAGAACAAGGTGTGGATTCTGTTCACCAAGACCTTTAACAATGAAACAGAGTCACCAATGAGAGCATGCACTCCTGTCGGTCTGAGAATATCATGTTGTTCACGGAGTGATTAGAAACAAGGCAGAAACAAAATCAGAAATGCGTTGTGTACCATGCTTTATCTTGAAGCAACAGAGGACCACCAGAAAGTTCTAAAAAAGAAGGGATAAAGAGAAAAGGGAACCTAGGATGCTCCAAACGTGAATAGATGCTTTGACTAATGGTTGAATTTTGGAGATCCTTCTAGCTTTTCTGAATTAAGTGCAAAGCCCACACTTTTTGTTTCACTTTCCCCAGCCTTCCTGGAATGTTGGTTCCTATGGAGAGGGGTTTAACTATAGATAAACCTATGTCAAAAGTACACCTCTTTGAGCCAGGCTTGGAGAATGGTGTCACCTGCTTCTATGACACAAATAGACATCACTGCATCAATAAAATCTCCTAAAATTTGCAAGCTAGAGCTGTCTCTCTGTTCTCAATAACAGTCATTCATTCAACAAAGAATCATTAACCTCCTGTCATGTGGCAGGCACTGCTCTGGGTACAGCTACAGACTACACAGACAGAATCCCTGCTTTCATGGAGCTTGCATTCTAGGAGGAAAGATAGCCTATAAAGAAGCACACAAATAAATATACAGAATAATTTCAGATAGATATAAATGCTATGAAGACAATAAATCAGGTGACTTCGGACAGGGAGGTTCAGGAAGATAAGTTGGGAGAAGGTTAACTATTTTAAAAAGGTGATATTTGAAAAACAAGACAATGCTAGCCCTGAGAAGACTTGGAGCAGCGTTGTGGAATAGAACTTCCTGTGAGGATAAAAATGTTAGATATCTGTGCTGTCCAGTAAACTGGCTACATGTGAAATGTGGTTAGTGCAACTGAGGAACTGAATTTTTAATTTATTTCATTGTAATCAATTTAGATTTCAAAACTACATGTGGCAAGTGGCTTTCAGATCTTGAAGCAAAGCATTCTAGGAAGGGGAGAGCAAGTGCAAAAATGGCTGTGGTGGGGGCTAGCCTGGTATGTTTGAGAGAGGCAGCTAGCATAGCTGGAGCACAAGAATAAGTTGGAGAGAGGTAGGCGGCAGCCACGTTATGGAGTGCCTTATACACTGTGAGGAGTTGGTTACATCATGAGTAGGACCGGAAGACATTGGAAGGACTTAAATGGAAGAAACACATGAACTGATTACCTAAGACAGGAGTTGGCAAACTTTTTTGTAAAGGGCCTGACAGTAAATATTTTAGTCTTTGCAGGTCACACGGTCTCTGTCACATCTACTAAACTCTGACATTGTAGCACAAAAACAGTCGTAGACTATATATAAACAAATGAGCATGGCTGCGTTCCAATAGGCTTTATTTACAACAGGAAGCTGGTGGGCTATAGTTTGCCAAGCCTTGACCTAAGATTCTACAGCAAACACTGCTAGCTGCGTACCCCATACTCTTTCTTGCCTTTATCATTAGTAACAGAATCCAAAATTTGTTCAGGGTGACAATGTGCTCAACTAAAACTGCTCACTATCCCAGATCCCCTTGAAACTAGAGTTGACCATAAGACTCAGTTATGGCTAATGAGATGTAAGTGGATATCTCCAGAGAGGGCTTGTAGAAAAGCTTTTTAAGATGGGCAGCCTCAGTGGGCATGCTTTCGTTCAGCCTTTTTCCCTTCTCTTTTTTTCTTCCTGTCTGGAACTCAGTTGGATTTGGAGCAGCCATCTTGTATACATGAGTCAACATAAATAAGGATGGAGGCCACATGCTAAGGACAGCAGAGAACAATCTAGAAAGTGTCCAGGTCTCTGGTGCATCATTTAGCAGCCATACCAGCCCTGGACTGACTTCCTCCATACTCAGGCTTTTCTAACTGAATGCATCTTCCCAACTAAATGCCTTTCTAGCTGATACATACAAATCTTCAAGATAATATGGCTACCAACTTGATGCGCTGAGATGGAGGTAGAGAATCGTCATGATATTGATAAAAGATCATCTATCATAAGCTACTGCTGCATAACAAACAACCACAAAATCTCTTGGCATCCAACAATAAGCATCTATTTCTCATGCATCTGTGGTCAGCTGGACTGATTCTTATATCTTGGCTATGCTCTATTTGGGTCCAGGCCTACTACACATGGCTTCCATACACTTTGGATCAGCTGGCTAGCCAGAGAATATTCTCCTCATGCCGATGGCAGAGGAAGAGTAGGGCAAAGAGAACATGCAAGGTTTCTTAGGCCTGAGCTTGGAACCAGCGTGCTGTCACTTCCATCCACATTCCATTGGCCAAAGTCAGTCATATGACTGAGTCTGAAGTCAAAGACGAGGAAAGTATATGCCGCATTGAATTGGAGGGAACACAAACTAGAGAGTAAAGGGTGTGGATAAAGGGAAGTGAAGAACCGAGGCCAATGATGTAATACACCACAGATAGAGATGACGAAGAAGGCAGAGAGGATTGGAGCAAATGCTTTGGTCACTCGGTGAAATCTTGCTGAGCCCTATGGAATCTTATTAAGAAGAGTCAGCTCTCAAGTTCTTCTTGCTAGAAGATGGAATGGGCATTGTCTTTCCCCTCAATTAACATGTTCCACCCAAAATCATCCATGACACCCAAAGATCTTAACAAGGATTCTATATATTCAAACAATGATTTCCAGACCCTAAAATAACACATGTGGAACAGGAGTTCTCAGAAACCAGAGTTGTACTTTCCATAGGATTATTTCCATTGAAAAATAATAACTTTTCAATACCCTTAACAATAACTTTTAGCAATAAAGACACTTGCTTGTGTTTGGTCTTTGACAAGCCCTGATATAGGCAGCCTGGAATTGGGCTTCCAAGGATGACAAGAATGATGATGATGACAATGGCAATAACTAATATATATATATATATATATATATATATATATATATATATATATATATAAATTTACTATGACATGCCAGGAACTGTGCTAAGCACTGTGAAGCTTTAACTAATATAGTCCTCTCAACAACCTCCTGAAACAGGTATTATTATTACCACCATTTTACAGATGAGAAACCTGAGGCACAGACAGGTTAACCACCTTGTCCATATCACACAACAAGTAAGTGGTAGAAGTAAGATTTGGACCCAGGCAGTCTGGATCCAGATCCTATGCATGTAACCACCACTTTAAACTGCTCCCAAAATGAGAAAACAAACCTAAGACTCCTACAGAATATGATCCACATTAATCGACATCCATTACTTATTCAAAGCAATTGAGCTCATTTAAGTTAACAGGTTTGTGTAAAGCAGGAACACCACCTGGTGAAAACTGTTGTCTTTTTCCTCTTTTTCAGAGAGATTAGGATCATTAAATCCTAGAGACAATGATAGTTTAATTAAAAGGCAATTGTGGTGTGGGAATGTTTCATATGGGAGAGCAAAGGACTGCTTATTAGAACGTCCCAAGAGGGACCGACCTGGAGACGGCTGATCAGATGTTGGAAGGATGTCACTGTCAGAGGCTGTAATTCTTGGACTTGGAAACATGTGCTATCCCTCAGTGCACCATTAGCTGAACCACCTGGGGACAGTTAAAGTGGCAACGGACGGTAAGCTTTTTGCTTCTGCAGAATCACTGAGTTATAAGGAAGTTGATAACATATTTCTGCAGTCGATAGAATATAACGCTGGGAGACAGAACTTTGCCTGGAGCTCTGAGGCCAGGCCCTCTCTCCCACAAGAACACGCCCACTGCTGGGTGGGCAATGGGGAGGCAGGGCTGGATTGGCACCTGCCTCTGAAGAGCCCCACCTAATGGAGAAGTCAGGGGCGAAACTGTTATTTCCACACCACTTGAGAGACATCACGGAGGGATCTAACAGCACAGAGAAGGGACGATATAGCATGCCTGGAAGGGGAAAGCTGTGAGGTACCACTCTGAAGATCAGCATGGCCCTGCCTTCCTCAGACAGAAGCTATGAAGATCAACATGGCACGGAGATGGAAACACCTTGAGGGCAAAACTGGTTCTATAAATGGACATTGTTATCATTGTTCGTTTTGCTAGTCTGGACTTCACAAACTCAAATGGCTTGGAGTGTAAGAGAACTGAAATCCTGGAACCAGTCCCTTCTATTTGCAAGTGAAAAGATCAAGGTGTGGAGAGGTCGACTTCTGTGAGTTAAAAATAAGAGACTAGACTTAAACCAGCTCCCTAAACTCTGAGCCCTTTAGCTACTTACTAACATTCCAGTGGAATGACTGTGAGTCAGCCTGAAGCCTACCTGCTCTAGCCTGCCTTTCCATGTGTGCAACTTGCAAGTATGGTGTTTACAAAGAGTTTTCAATAACTTGTGCTAAGTGAAAAGGTTACAAAACTATATATACAGTATGAGCTCAGCTACTCTGTGTGTATTCATGTGTGTGTTGAACCAACATATGATTTTGAAGGAAGGCAAGAAATTGGACAAACAGAAGGGAGAGGAATATTGTGGATTGGTAGAGCCATGTGAAACAAAGTGCTGATGCAGAAATGAGCCTGGCACATAAAAAGCAATGGCAAAAATGATGCAATAGTGTAGAGACCCTGATGGAGCGAAACAGATGCCCTGGGGGAATGGCAGGTTAGGGCTCAGCCAGATGTGGGTTTAAACCCCAGCCGGCAGTCACCTAAGATAAATTCTTAACTTCTGAGTCTCATTTATTCACTGATTTCTTTAGAAAATATTTATCAAGCACCTACTATGTGTAAAAATACGTACTAGAGTACTAGAGTCTATGGAATTGCCTCAGTTTCCCCACTACTCAAAATGAAGACAATAATACCTACCTTGCAGGGTTATTGTGAGAATTTAGGTGAAGTGCCTGGCATATGGCTCATCACACATGCTTGATAAATGGTACCGGTTCCTGTGGGCTGGAACCATAGGTCGGGGTCCAATACAAGAATTCACAGTCAGGAGTCAGGGTGGATTCCCACAACTGAGAAAATGTTCAGTAAAAAACAGAAATGAGGTGAGTCTCCCCACCACCTCGCCATCCCCCCAGGCCCCCTCCTCATTTACACAGGTCACAATCTTACAGCAAATGATCTTCAGGGACATGATGGGAGCCGGTGAGCAGCAGGCAGAAACATAAACCTGCCTCTCACTCTAAGCCGTTTCCCATCCTGAACGATCCTGTCACTGAGAGCCAAGTCTCCGTGTCCTGCAGCCATTAGCCCTTTCAAGATGGGCAGCCTTTAACCAGTAAAAGCAAATGAAGGAGAGCCAGAATTGTTTTAAAAGAAGAAAAATTGTCAGTAAGAAATAACTGACTATAAGCCTCACCATGAGTATCAGTGACCTGGTGCTAAAGCTGAGATTGAAAAGAATGCCTGCCTTTTGTTTCAAAAAGCGGATGCAATGAGTGTCCTACACAGAGAAAAGAAGGTCTCCCAGGAAGGACGAGGCTTTCATCACTCCAGGGCACCCAGCAGTATAAAGTGGCTCATCTGAAATTTGAGAACCAGGCAATTGTGATGTCAAAAGTTTGGCTTATGAGTGAATGGGAAGAGAAAGAGATCCCTAGGAGGGAAGAAACATTCCACTAGAACTATAGACTTTCAGAGCTGGAAGGGACTACAGCAATCAATAGTCCTCAAAGAATTGAGGCAACTGAGAGAGACTGGAAAAGTGAAGCAATTTTCCCAAAGAAATCCAGCCGGGGAGGTGGGGGGGGGTGGGGGTGGGGTTGGGGCAGGTGATCCCAGGCAACAGTGGTTAGGGAGACTGAGCAGGGAAACAGGAGAAGCCAACCAAAGAGGGCATTACCAAGGTCACTGCTATGGGCAACGGGAGCTCATATTCCAATAGGACCCCAGGGTCAGTGCACAGAATGCCCCTCAGGATTATCTGCCAGAAGGACAAGAGGCAGGAGCATTTGCCTGTCAAGTGTGCCCCGCAGTGGTAAAGGATTGCCCTGGAAATTTTAACTCCCCTGCACTTCTGCACACACTGGCCAAGCAAGCTCCTGCTGGCTCCACTACTGAAAGAGTCCCAGGGCAGAAAGCCAAGACAAGGGACACACACTTAAGGGCAGACACTATCAGCCAAAAGAGAATCAAAGGCTGCATAGAACTGTCCACCCAGCCATGGCTGAACTCAGAGGTGAGGTCAAGAGAATTCAGGTTGGGGCACCAGAGGCATCTACTACAAACAGCAGATTTTGAGCTGATCCCCTAGTGCTAAAGCATATCCTGTGGGTCACAGGTATACAACAGTGACCTAAACAGTTTCTGAAAGACTTAGGGGGCCCATGCTCCTATCCACATCTAACCAGATACTCAAGGTTCTGACCAGCGCCTCATTTACATATTGCGTTGAAGGCCAAAAATGTAAAATTCCATGTAATATTCCAACTCTACCTTGGGGTCACAAGGGGATCTTGAACGCTCATGTTAACAGGAATCTCCGAGCCTCTTGAACGCACAGACAATACCGTGTCTTAACAGCATGCTGAGATAGAAATCTTTCACCTCTGAAGCATCCTTAAAGCCAGCTTTGATGTCAGTATGTAATAGAGGTTTGAAAGAAAATGGGTCAATTCTAAAGGAACATTTAAGCAGCAGACCTCAAAAGCCCAGAATCAACGCTGTTCTCCCCTTGCTGGGCTGTTCCTTAAGTTCTTAAAGGAAACTCAGGGGACAAATTAACTGTAAGATCAGTTAAGTGTCTAGGAATGTCAAAAAAGTGACATGAGATGCCAAAAATCTGTCACATTCATTTGCAACGGCGCATACTAACAACCAAACAAACCCTGCCGTTCAACTTCATTGTCCCGGGAAGGCTGCCCAGTGCGACACCATGCCTCGCAAACTGAGTTGGGCAAGCTCCCGGGGATGCAGCTGCACGCCAGAGGCACTGCAGAATGCTCAACAAACACACATAGATTCCAGGAGCATCTATTCTACTTAAAGATATCAGCAGTTTTTGTATTTAAAAGGATGTATTATAGAGTGCCAAACTGATATTCATTTTTAAGATAAAATGTATAACTTTGAAGAATTTTTGCACTGTTAAGGGCAATTTGGGCAGTAGGCTGCAGGCCCCCTAGGGGTATGAATTCACTCTCCTTTGCCCACAGTGTAATTCTGATAGAAAGGCTTAAAAAACGCTGGTGAGGGAAAAGCTCTCTGGAGTCAGGCAGATCTGGATTCAAAAATTCTAACTAACAGAGTCATTTTGGATGAGTTATTTAACTTTCTGAGCCTCAGTGTCCTCATCTGTTAAAGGTGGATAGTAATGCCTAAGTCTGAGGGCTGCTGAGAGATTTAAATGGGATAGGATAATGAAATGTCTAGAACATAGTACATGATAAACACGTGCTTACTTCCTCAACTTTATAAGATGGAAGCAAACAGGAATTCAAAGAGATTCAAGAAGTGCTTAAACAGAAGAACAATGACAGCTCTGTGAGCTAAGGGTCTGTGGTAGCCTAACTGCGTTAATGGCCCGAGTTTTTCGCCTCCCACCCTTACCTCCCCCCAGTTTGCTGTGTGCCATTGCAGTGCCCTCCTCCTCTGATTCTGTGCTTGGCCACACGATTGGTGTCTTAGTCCGTTCAGGCTGCTATAACAGAACGGTTTATAAACAACAGAACTTTATTTCTCAGTTCCAGAGGAAGGGAAGTCAAGGCACTGGCAGATTCGATGCGTGGTGAGGGCCCGCTTCCTTATCCATAGACAGCCATCTTCTTTCTGTGTCCTCACCTGGCAGAAGGGTGAGAGGGCTCTCTGGGTCTCTTTTACAAGGACACTAATCCCATTCATGAAGGCTCCACCTTCCTGAACTAAGCACCTCCCAAAGGCCCCCCCCTCCCAATACTTCACATTGGCCATTAGGTTTCAACAGAGGAATTTGGGGAGGGGCACAAACATTTAGTGCATAGTAACTGGCTTTAGATAGTGGGATGTAGGGGAACATGATGCAAGCAGAGGCTTTAAAGGTGTTTTCACTCTTGGTTTGCTCTGCTTTTGCCTTCTGCCATCACCTGGAGAAGGACATGGCTAGGCTAGCCTTCTGGAAGAGTAGACATAGGGAGTAGAGCCCAGTCATCCCAATTGTCCCAGCCAAGGCCATTCTAGATAAGCCAATAGCTAGCCAGCCCCTAGAAATGTGCGCGAGCTGAGTCAGGATCACCTGGCCGGCCTGCAGCCGACCCCTGACATGATAGCAGGCCCAGTCTGTGAGCTAAATAACTAACCGTTCATTGTTGAGTGCCACTGAGCTGTTCTGGGTGCTTGTGTCACACAAGTATTGTGGTAATAGAGAGCTGACCTGGTGTCGTGGGCTGAATTGTGTCCCCTCAACATTCATATGTTGAAACCTTAATCCCTGGTACCTCAGAATGTGACTGTGTTTAGAGATGGGGCCCTCAGAGAGGTAATTAAGTTAAAATGTGGTCATTAGGGTGAGCCCTAATCCAATCTGACTGGTGTCCTTATAAGAAGAGGAAATTTGAACACACAAAGAGCCACCAGGGGCAAGTGTGCACAGAGGAAAGACCATGTGAGGACACAGTGAGAAAGTGGCCATCTGCAAGCCAAGGAGAAAGGCCTGGAACAGGGCTCCCACTACGGCCCTCAGAGAAAACCAACACTGCCGGACCTTGATTTTGGACTTCCAGCCTCCAGAACTGTGAGAAAATAAATTTTTTTGTGTAAGTCACCCACTCTGTGGTATTTTGTTACGACAGCCCAGGCAGACTAGTACACAGGGTCTCTGAGGCTTAGAGAAGATGCAGCACTCTGCTGGCACTTTCCCTGTGTCACTCAATGAGTCCTCGTAACAACCATGTGTGATTGGCTCCAGAATCCCAGGTTCCAGTAAAACAGCTCAGTCTGGAGGTTAGACAACACTACAGTGCCACCCCACCAGAGGGGCAGACCCTGGGCTCACAGAGGGTCCCCAAGGCTGATGTTCTTTCCAATGAGCATAACAAGGAAGTGAGGAGGGGCAGACAGTTCTACTCACATTTTACCCTTGTCCCTTGTCAAAATGAAATTCTCATAATGTTTTTTAAAAAACATAATTTTCATACCAATAGTGAGCACATGTAAAGTTTTAGCTGATCAATGAGGAATCCAGCACCGCAAAGAGATTTGTTGACATGAGTTATATCTGTCAATACTTGCCGTGATAAAAATTAAAACGAAGAATTTTTTAAATAGTTAGCAATTTATTTTAAAATAACAACAAACCCATTAGATGTTAATGTAAATAACATACTTTCATGAAAAATAACTATATTTTCCAATAAAAAAATTTTTAGTGAGAAAAGTGGGAATGTTTTACATCTTTGTAAATTTCTTTACGGTCTGGCTTGATAGAAGACAGCTGGATTCTCCTCTCTGCTTCTGCATTCCGTCTGTTACAGTTTGTTGCTCTGATTGGGAGTATGAAGGAAATCTAGCCTCATCCAGATATGTTGCTGGAAGAGGGAGGAGGAGGATTTTAACAGTCCTTTTAGATCACTGTGGATTGTCGTCTTTGACACTTCATTAACACTAGACGAGTAGTAGCTTCCTGGTGAGTTGCAATGTACAACCTGAAACCATGTCAATAACTTTTTGTATTCTGTTACAATAAAATCCACTGGTCTATCTTATACATTAAGTGGACATTTTACCCATGCATGATTTTCTCATAATTGGTCATTTAGAAACTATTGGTTCACTGAATTCTTCAGATCTTCCAAATGTTGACACATTTCATTATGCTATATCAAAAAAAAAATAATCATTAATATCACCACTGAATGGCATTTTTGACTCAATAAATCTGAATACTGGCTGATAGCCAATCCTTTTTTATATTACATGCGAATTAAATCCAGATTATTTCGTTACCATTAGTCACTGACTTCTAAAAGCTGATATATAGTTATTAATGACTTTTCAATACTAGGCAAGTTCTAAAATATTTAGGTTCTTTGTTATCTTATGAGAACATGTATGCCAAACCTTAAAGGAAACAACAAAATGAAATGCATTGTTCGTACCTTGCTGCAAAAAAAAAAAAAAAAAAATATCACCACTGATTTTGTCAGGGAAACAAGTTTGTGTGTTTCCACTGTGAGCATCTGGCAGGGAAGTACGCAATGACTGACTAGTGCAGACAGGTCACTGCCTACATTGGTGCTAAGGCACAGGCAGTCTTACACACCTTTGGTTTTCCATCAGCTGCAAATGCCAACTCAACGAAAAATGAAAATAACGTGTCCGTGTTATCATGAAAATAGTTTTGACCTCACAGACACCCTGAAAGTGTTTTGGGGTTCCCGGCCCACACTTTGAGAAGCACTTCTGTAGCATGACGTTGAAAAGATAAACTGTTGTGTCTTTTCTGCATTTTTTGCAAGTTTTAGATAATTTTTCTTAACACCTCTGACTTTGACAAAAATAAACAGAGATCATTCAACCCAAGTTGGGAGCAGGGGAAGGGGTGGGAAGGTAGATAGGGCTGAGAGAGGGAGGGTTTCATGTCACTCTCTGATGTGTCTGAAGGCAGGACCACTCTGAAGAAGGGATGTCTTCTCTAAATCTGTCTCTGCACGATAGAGTATGTAATCGAAAGCAGGCATTAAGTCAAAGAAATCTCCCAGAAAGCAGATCTGACTACCCAAAAGCAAGCGTGGGTGGGCTTGCAAGTTTCAAAACGCAACCAAATGCCCTTTTACCATTAATCAACAAAGTTAATTAGCAGATAATCACTTTTCCTTAGGGTCTATGCTACTCGAAACTCTTAGCAGACAAATTAATTTCCAAAAAAAAACACACAGCCCAACTCTTTAGAAATTAGTGTGAATACAGCCTTTTGTCTCCAGCTTGTAAATAGCTCACTGATGCTTTCTCTTTCAGGACGTCTAGGTTCCCGTTAGCGCTGTGTGCCACGTTTCCTAGATGGAGTAGGAGTGGGGCGGGGTGGGGTGAAGCAGGGTGGCACGCATCCGTCAGTCAGTCATTCGACCAAGATTTCCTGTGCCAGGAGCTAGGGACAAAATGCTGAGCAAAAACAGACCTGGTCCTGCTCACAGTCCAGTAGGAGGGAGGCTTTAAAGAAAGAGCCACATGATTGAATGCAGCATTACAAACAGATTGAGTGCCCTGAGGGAAAGAAATATGGTACCATGAGAACATATTTTAAAAAAATAAAACCGTCCTGGGCTGGGGTCTGAAACACTTCTGGGAAGCAAAATCTTCTGCTCTGTGACCTGGAGACTGGGTAGGAGCTCACAATCACAGGCTGCTGAGGGACCAAGGGACATGTGTGAAGAGGCCCTATGCCAGGGCGGAATATGGTGCACCACGGTGCTAAGAACAGAGGGCCAGGGAAGGTGGAAGCCAGACCAGGCCTTGCAGACCAATGAAGGATGTGGATCGTTACACTGAGAGCAATGGGTAGCCAATGAGGAGTCTTAAGCAGGGTCTGGTGTCATGATTCAATTTGCATTGAAAATGGTGTTGAATGTGCAGTGTGGAGGATGGTGGGAGAGCCACCAGAGTGAGGTAGGGAGACTGCCTAGGAGGCCATTGCAGATGACAGTGAGAGGGACCAGGGTGGTGATGGGGGAGAGGAAGGGAATGATGCACTCCAGAAATACCGAGCTGACAAAATCAACCAGGACACGGTGATGGAAAGAATTTGAGGTGGAAAGAGAGGGAGGTATAAATAATAACTCCTAGCTTGTGGGCTTGCATAATTCGTTGGGTGTTACAGATCTTGGAGGAGGCCAGGCTGGGGCTGGACACGTCGAGTTTGAGGTAAGGCATACAACTGGAGGTGAGACACCAAGTGGTCCTATTTGTGGGTTTGGAGCTCAGGGGCAAGGTCTGGATTGGATATAAACTTGGGTAATTCAATCCACAGACATGTGGCTTTTGCCAGGAAAGAGTGAGAGAAGAAGGAGAAGGAGGGGGAGAGGAGGAAGGAAGAGGACAGGAGAGAGAAGAGACTAGAAGAGGAGAAAGGAGGAAGAAGGGAAGAGAAGGGAACGAGAGGAGAGGAAAGGAGAGGAGAGGAGACGAGGAGAAAGAGACACGACAAGAAAAGGACCCCTACATGTAATAGCCGAGTACAGAAGGCGATGCTGCAAAGGAAACAAGTGTGTGGAGCCACCAGGAAAGAGATCCGAAGTCGTGGTACCACAGCTGGAAGGGAGGAGCAGGAAGAGAAGGGGCAGGGGTGAGGTGTGTCAAATGCTGCAAGAAAATGACCATGACTTTATGGAAGCCATGTGGGGCAGCCCCCGTTGGCTTAACCAGATGCCCTCTCCACCCACCTCCTCCTCCCTGCCCTCTGCCCCAGGGGGCTGATCTGCAGGGGCTGCCTCAGCCAAGCCCTGGCTTCTGTTTGAGTCTGCCAGTGGGGAGCCCTGGCAGGAACTCAAGCGAGGGAGGGAGGAGGGGAGGTCAAGATATTTCTTTATCAGCTCCATCCCTGCAAGATTACTTGTGCTGGCTGTGTCCCTTAACTGAAGGTCACTGCTCCTCCAAGGAGGGCAATTTTCTTGACCCTCTTCCCCTGAGTTCCCTTCAGGAGGAGGATGGCAATGGCCTGGCTGCTATGAAGCTCTGGAGGAGAAACCTCCAAACTGAAAGTCATCAGATGTGGGTTACCCTAAGAAGAGCTCAGCTATCTGCCAGTCACACACACAGCAGCTGGGGTATAAGTCCTGAACTCCTGAAAGTGGTCTGGATGGCACCTCCCAGTGTCCACCACGTCCACCTCTTATGCCACTCAGATCCACTTCTTTGTATAAGTCTGAGGGCAGTTCCCCCTCCCTGGAGAGGGGATCCTGGTGGGCTGCTCTGCCAGGGGAAAACTCAGAAGAGTAAGGTTAGTGGGGCCAGCCCTGGTGGTCTAGTGGATTAAGATTCAGTGTTCTCACCACCGTAACCTGGGTTCGTTTCCCAGTCAGGGAACCACACCCCCTGTCTGTTGGTGGTCACACTGTGGCAGCTGCATGTTGCTGCGATGCTGAAAGCTATGTCACCAGTATTTCAAATACCAGCAGGGTCACCCATGGTGGACAGTTTTCAGTGGAGCTTGACTCTCCACTCTCTCTTGACTTCAGCAAAGACTCAGACAGACTAGGAGGAAGGACCTGGCCACCCACTTCCAAAAAAAATGGCCATGAAAACATATGAACAGCAATGAAGCATTGTGTGATACAGTGCCAGAAGGTGATAAGATGGTACAAAAAGACCTAGCAGGGTTCCACTCTGCTGTACACAGGGTCGCTAGAAGTTCCAACTCAACAGCACTGAAAAAAAGGGGCGGGAGGGGTTAATGGGAAGGCCACAACCCTGCCACAGCAGCTGGTCTCAGGCCCCAACATGAACCTCATCATCCCCTCCCTACTAACCATTCTTGATTTCCCTTACCTCAGTCAGCACCCCTGCTGGTCTTGGTACCTTACCTGGTGGCATGACCCTGGTGTCGTTCCTGAGAGTCCCAAACCCCTGACCACCATACCCTACTCAAGCAGGGTTGCTGCATTTGTCTTGTCCATTCACTGTCAAAATTGGGCAAAAGAACACCAAGAGGCACCAAATGGATAACCCAGATGCCAAAATTCCTCCCAACCCCCACTACATAACGGCAACCCTTTCTTCTCATGACCAAGGTTAATTGCTCCACCAAGATGGTGACCCCTCTTCTTGCCCCCTCACACAAGTAGCCGAAAGTGCCCAGGTGGCAGCCATACCTTATCATTCAATGGGAACTTCACTGTGTCCTGAGGTGGAAGTGTTCCTCCTTTGGGCACCAGGACCTCGAAACCCATAGAGCCCAGATTTGCAGACACAAGACAAAAAATTCCCTGACTCGGTCACTTGGGTGATGGTAAGAGGGGCCACATCTGCTTCTATCCCTTGGCATGGACCATTCCTGGACCATCAGCCAGGGTCTCTCATCAGCTGAGGCAACCCATGAATGGGGCTGACAGTGGAGGCTGTTCTGCAGGCTGCTCTCCCAGGAGCTGGCTAATAAGTGTTTCATTGCTAGAGGGGAGTTGGACAGTGCAGCACAGTGTCCATAACAAGCAGCAGTTTTAACAGAAGACAAGGAGGAAAGAGTGGGTACAGGTGTGAGTAAGTGTGGATGTTAGGTGGGGGAAAGTCTGAAGAATACACGTTTCCATGTGAAGAGCCAGATCCTCTGCTAAAGGAGGGGAGCCGTTTGGGGGAGAATGAGCTATCCTGAGAAACTTGGTAATATCTATCAGATCAGTAATCAAGAAGTTTTCTCTGTTGGAGATATATACTGCTCTCTCAATAGCAGTTTTGCTCTATTGGAGACACATGGCTAGACCCACAATTGCAGGTGGGATGAAAACAGATGGCAACTTTCATGCGGGGCTGAGTTTCGCCAGGTAAGGGTTGAGTATCAGAAAGATGTGCCGTGGAATCCAAGCTCTGTAAGAAGAGAGCTGATGGACTGGCAGAGGGGGAAACGGTCAGTGGCCAAGAGGGCCTGATAAGACTGAAGAACCAGCGTGGAGGGAATCACTGAATGAGCAACAGAAGGACAGAAAGTTGTGGTCAGACAGCGGGATGCTGGAATTAGCAACTCTGGATGTGGAACAATTTCTGGTGAGTTCTACTGTGTGACCAGCCAGTGGGTGGTTGAGACGGAATGGGGGAAATAATTATAGGAGGTGAGGGAGTGACAGAACTAGGAGACTGGTTTATTGGAAGGGCCATGTGCATAGATGGGGGACTCACCCAGGATCTTGGCAGGCTTGGAGTTGAGAGGGCAGACAGGAGCCACAGGCCAAAGCTTCTGCAAAAAGGGCACAGTGACCAGAGGTGTATCCGACCACCTCCATGAAACCTTAATATCAAATTAATTACAACACAGTGTTTCACATACTTTATTTGATTTGATTTTCACAAAAGCTCTGTGTATCCCCCATATTAAGTAAAAAAAAAAAAAAACAGATTACAAAACAGGACGTATATTATGGTCTGATTTAAAAGTGTTTGTGTGTTTGTGTGCATTACAGAAGTTATCTTTAGTTAGATATGAGTATTTTTAAGTTCTTTATACTTGTCTGTACTTTCTGCCTTTTCTATAACAAGCCTTTAAAATGAATTTTTAAAAATAATTTTTCCAATGGACTAGGCAGAGTATTCCAAGTGGGAAAACAGATGAGCAAAGTCACAGAAGGTGACTCAGAAGATGAGAAGGTTGCGCAGTGAGGGCAAAGCAGAAACCAGTCAGGTGGGAGAACAGGGCTCCTCTCGTCTGGTCATGTTTGGAACAGGTGGAAGGCCAAGTAAATGCGAAAAAAGGTAAAGGTTCAGCCTTTGAATAGAGCTGCTCATTCAGACTTCTTTAGAATTCTTAATCCATCTTGTTCCAGAAGAGACTTGAAGTTCCTTACAAATACACATGCAGTTAAGGCAATCACTTAGGGAGCACCTTGCGTGTACCAGGCCCCATGCTAGGCTCCGGGAATGTAGAGCTGAATCAGATTATCCAGCCACACAGTACAGAGGACTGATGGCTCTATAGCGGGTAGATTACAGTCCCGAGTGGAGAGAGCCCAGCCACTGTAGAGCAGAAATCACACAATGGCTGCCTGCTGGCTCAGCCTGGACACGAGTATATTGTTTGGCCAGTACAGTTCTTTTTCTTTCTCACTTGTGAATTTGAGTGCCTTCAGGCAAGACCTGTTCCCTCCCATTAGGACCACATTTCCTGCCTTTCTCCCTTTCTTTTCACCATCGTGACTTCTCACCATCTCCTGACCCTCAGTGCGTAAGGTTTGCCACACCCAGAGTAAAGACAGAATTTGGGATTTGGAGCTGCAGACTAGAGTTCCAACCCTGCTGTAAACTGTGCAACCCAAAGTCAGTCCCTTAGCTTCCTTAGTCCCTTCCTCCTGAAAATGGGACTTTGGATACTGTGAGTCTTACTGCCTAGCCCCACATGTCTGTCAAGTGAGGCCAGAGAAGAGTTTTCATGGCCAGGGCTGATTGTTAAGGGCCAAAACCGGGCTAAGCATGGTGGGGGAAAGGGCCTCTCACTGGCTTCAGTTGAAGAGTGGACTAGACATCCTGGGAATTAAAAGGAAGGTCAGTGGCAGTGTAACCAAACCTTAAATGGGGTGCCCAATCCCGTGAGAACTAGGCCACAGAGCACAGTGGAGTGGAGAAGCCAGGAGAAGATGTGACCAGGGAGCGCCGCCAGATGATGACAAGCCCAAACAAATTCCCCAAACAGAGGGAATCGCAGCTCTTTATAAAGTCTTGGTTGGCTTGTGTGTAGCCAGGGGTCAAATGGAATGATGGCCAGACTGACTCCTTCCCATGCCCTCCACCATTTTGACTGAAGGAGAATTCTTTATTGCCCTTTACTTGTAGTTCCCATCTTTTGCTCCCCAGCTTCCCTGTTATTTCCAGGCTGCTTCCACAGTGTAAAGTAGTCACTTCTAGCCCCCAGCGGAAGCCTGCCCTGCCCAGGCAATCTGTGGGCTGATTTCCTTGCAGAAATATCACAAGATCTTCACAGGGCTCCCTTTCTAATGCCTTAAATACACCCTGGAGCTCCTAATTACCCAGTACGGACACTACCTTACTCCTGAGGGCTGTATTGTCCCCCAGCTGTGCTGTGAGTCCCATAAAGGAAGGAACATGTGCCGCATGGGGTTAAACAACCCTGTAGTTGGAAAACACTTCGGCAGGACCTGGCAAAGGCGGGCATGCACATATCCCACGACCCAGCCACTCCTGGCCCAGCTTCAGCCTAGAGAAGCATTTGCTAATGTGCACCAGGAGACTCTGCGAGAGCATTTGTAGCGATGCTTTTCCCAATAGGAAAAACACCAGAAACAACCAAATTGGCCCTCTTCAATAGAATTGATAAATAAATGTTGGCATAGTCATTCACTAGAATACAGTATAGCAATAAAAATCAGTACAGGCACGCACACACACACAGACGGATCAAAGCATAAGTTGAATGAGAGGAACCCATGTGAAACTGTAGGATTCAATCAATAATAAAGACAAAAGTAGGTAAAACCAAATACTACGTTGTTGAGGAGTGTATACAAATGTGATAAAACAATAAAGAGAAAAAGGAAATATTTAACACAAAATTCAGGATGCATATTTATTCTATTGAGTCCTTAAACTGCAAATACCATTACATATGTTATTTTGTGTGACTGATGTACTGCACAATTTAAAAAGGAAAAAAAGGGGCCAGGCCGGTGGCATAGTGGTTAAGTTCGCGCTCTGCTTTGGCGGCCCGGGGTTCGCGGCTTCAGATCCCAGCCACGAACCTATGCACTGCTTATCAAGGCATTCTATGGCAGGCATCCCACGTATAAAGTAGAGGAAGATGAGCACAGATGTTAGCCCAGGGCCAGTCTCCTTCAGCAAAAAGAGGAAGATTGGCAATGGATATTAGCTCAGGGCTAATCTTTCTCCCCCAAAAAAAACGTAAAAAGGAAAAAAAACACAAAAAAATAAGCTAACTTGATAGCACTCAGCACAGTGATGACATAGAATTAAGTTTTGTTTTGTTTCTAATAAGAAGAAAGTTTTTGAAAATAAAGGATGAAAATGGTGGGGGAAAACCCAAAAATGTAGACAGAATAAATCTGTTTGTGACAGGCTAGAAAACTGTACAATATGAGCCAAATGTAAAAAAAAGAAATCTCACCACCATTATTTTCTATATCTCAGCTTATCTCGCTCTTGAACTCTTATTGATTGCTGGATGCCTATAAACGCTCAATCCTGTCAATCAAAAATATTTGGGTAATTAGTCTTCCTGAACGTCTCCTCTCTTCAAGAACGTCTTCTTCTCCTTCCTGCTTCCCCAAATGGCACCTGGGTGCCAGGAAAGATTAGGGTCCTGGTGCTCTGGGAGAGTGGCTGGTTCCCTGCTGGACCCACCACAAAAGTGGGTGTCTCTGGCTGTGGTTCTTCCCACTAACTTAGCCCTCCTAATGGAGCAGCCATTCCTCGGAGAACCTGAGGCCAGAGTCACTCCCATTGAATCCCCACCTTCAAAGGACTGCCTGGCCAAGACTCTGAGAACCTGGGAATCACATCTCACGCCCACTTTCCAAGTGTTTTTTTCTTTGCTTTCTGGTGCCATGTGAGAAGTGGCAACACTCCAGTTTTTTTTGAGAGGTGCATAGTCTTTCCAGAACATGCCTGAAAAAGCAAGGAGAAACCTTCTGCTCTGGGACTCATCTAAACCTTTTTGGAAGCGTCTATTCATCTACCTCCTCCCCACCAAAGGATGGGGCATGTAAAGAATACTTGACTCTACATTCTTACCCTGCACTCTCTTTTTCTCAGCTCAATCCCTCTTACGGGAACATACAATGCTGTTCCACCATTGTCTCTAGGGTCAACATCTTACCTTTGGGTTCTTTATACGTGCAGTAGCTGTGATTAGGTTTGGCTGCAATAGATAAAAGATCCAAAAAACAAGATTTTTCCACTCACATAAAGGCTAGCATATCAGTTTTCTATCACTGTGTAACAAATTACCACAAATGTCACAGCTTTAAACAACATGAAGCTATTATCTTACAGTAAGCATGGATCAGAAGTCCAGGCACAGTGTGGTCCAGCAGCATTCTCTGCTTAGGGCTTCCCAAAGCTGAAATCCAGGTGTTGGCTGGGCTGCACTCTTACCTGGAGGCTCTAGGGAAAAATTCACATTTATGTTCATCCAGGTTTTTGGCAAAATCAGTCCATTACAGCTGTAGGACTGAAATCCCCATTCCTTGACACATGGACCACTTCATCTTCAAGCCAACAATCACACACTGAATGCCTCTCATGCTTTGAATCTCTGACTTCCCCTTCTCCTACCACCTGAAGAAAAATATTTCCTGTCAAAGGCTCATAAAATTTAGATTCAGCCCACCTAGTTAATCCAGGATATTCTTCCTATTTTAAGACCAACTGATTACTAACCTTAATTGCATATGCAAAGTCCATTTTGTCATGTAATCTAACACGCTCATGGGATAACACCAGGGGCAAAGATCGTGGGCCAAAGTTCTGCCTTTCACAGCTGGTAAGGCAGCTGTGCCCTATGAAGTCCTTAGGGCCAGGCTCCTTTCTGTACCACTCCACCACCCCGGGGAAGGGGCCCTTGTACCCCACAGTGTAGGAGGTGGCATCCACGGGACAAGGCAGATGGGCATGGGGTTCACTCTGACCAGGTTTTAAGGAATGTTCCCAGCAGGTCCCACACAACACTTCTGCCTTTGTCCCACTGGTCTGACTCTGACTTTGTGACATCCTCACCTGGCTGCAAGGGAGGCTGGGTAAGGTAGCTTTATTCTGGGTGGCAATGTGCCAGATAAGAAATTGATCACTATGAAAGAAAGGGAAAATGGGGGCCGGCCCAGTGGCACAAGCAGTGAAGTGTGCGCACCCCGCAGCCGCGTCCCTGGGTTCGCCGGTTTGGATCCCAGGCACGCACCGACACACTGCTTGGCAAGCCATGCTGTGGCGGCGTCCCATATAAAGTGGAGGAAGATGGGTGCAGATGTTAGCCCAGGGCCTGTCTTCCTCGGCAAAAAAAGAGGAGGATTGGCAGATGTTAGCACAGGGCTGATCTCCTCACAAAAAAAAAAAAAAAGAAAGAAAGAAAGGGAAAATGGTTAGTCAGGGACAATATGTAAAAACACAATTAGGGAACCTCAATCAAACCCCTTTTTCTCTCTTGTAAGCTTGGTTTTTCAAGACTTTGACGTCTTTCATTTGAAACTCAAGCTAAAAACTGGCATTTTTATTCCAGGCAATGGTCACTTCCCTCTTCCCCGGGGTAATCAGTCTCAACCTCTAGGCCTAGACTTACTGGCAGAAAAGCTAAGAGAGAGGAGACGAATTTAGGGAGGAGATAATTCTCTCGCCACATTTATGTGCAGAAGGTGTGGGAGGCACTGTTGTCTCCCACTGTGCACCTCCCACCATTGTCTAGAAGTGTATGACTCACAGCTTCCCTTATGCTCGTACAAGAGAAGAAGAAGGATTGCAGGCCATCTTTCATGCCAGTATTTGCTCTCAAGTTCTGCAAATATAAGTCAGTTGCAAATCCTAAAACGAGCAAGTGTTTTTATTTTTACAGGAAAGGAAAATTGACATCCAGTAATGGCGTGCAGTTATAACCCCTCCAGCATGCAGAAAAATCACAGAAATGGAACCTACAATGAGTAATTTCCCAGCTTCAGCCATGCTTAAGAAATAGAGCAGATTGGAGCTCGTCTCAAGTGGCCAGTTGCCCCCAGTCTTGGCTCCACAGAACTTTGAGAGTCATAGGAGTGGCTCATTACCAGTCAGGAAGCTCAGGCTGGAAGTCTTGTGGCTAATGGAACCCTGATTGGAACACTCTTGAGGGAAGTGGAGATTTCATAATGCAGACTCGTACCTCAAGTGGTTTATTTTTTCCTGATGCCTGCTTCTTAGAATATGTAATAAACTAGTAGTTTCTAAACCTAGAGTGGCCTAGAAGAAAAAAACAGAAACTTTTAATTCTGATGAATCCAAACGTTCATATTGACTCAGTCACTTTCCAACTGTGAGAGCTTAGCAAAACAATCTAAACTATGAGCGTTGGAGTCTTCATTTCTAGGATCAGAATATTAACATGATATATCTTCTATTCCCAGAGTCCTGTGTTAAGGCTCTGAATTAACATATGTGAAGTTCCAGGAACATTAGCAGATCTCAACACAATAGGTAGTCATTGTTGTTGTCATTGTAACATGTCGAATCAGGATTGCTTCATAATTAAATCCGTATAGCCAGGCTCAGCTGTGAAGAGGTTTGTTTAGACAAACCAAGACACTGATCCTAAGATTCACTGGGTATTGACAGAGGGGAAGATGTGGATGTTGAGTTACAGGGTGGGATGGCTCTCATATGACATTCTCTCCAGGGTGCGGGAATCACTCCAGATAACTCCGCATAAAAGGCATGTCAACCTTATTTGTTATGCTCAGGAAATGCTGAGACGTAAGGACTTCACCTGCTCTGCCTCTAGTGAAAATGGGCAAAGAGCAGACACCTTTTGATAACCTAAGTGTTATTCCTTACCACAACAAGAGATGTCTCACCATGGCAAGAGATCTCCACGTCCCTACCCACCACCCACCTTGGTGTGGCCAGGATGACCCAGGCAGAGGATGAATTTCTCATAAGTATTAGAGGAACACAAGTAGATAGCCAGAGAAATTCTTACTCCAACCAGAGGCCACGGCGTTACACTCCCTCCTCCTTCAATCAAGACTAGTCTTCAGCCCGTCTTGCAAACTCCCGGGAGATGCCGACCCTGCCCACCCAGGGACCACAGTTGAGGACCACTTCTCTAGGGCAGGGCTTAGCAAACTACAGCCTGCCAGTGGCCACCTACCATCTGTGTTTATACAGCTTGTGAACTACAAACAATTCTTACATTTTTAAATGGTTGAAGCAGGGGAGTATTTCATGATACTTGAAAATTATATGAAATTCCTCTTTCAGGGTCCATGGATAGAGGTTTATTAAAACAGAGCCATGCTCATTCATTTCCATGTTGCCTATGGCTGCTTCTGCACTCCAATGCCAGAGCTGAGGAGTTGCAACAGAGATGATATAGTCCACAAATATTTACTATGTGGTCCTTTACAGAAAAAAGCCTGCTCTAGGGAAAGCAAATGACCTTACAGAACGTCTCAGGGGAAGAGCAATGCCCCAAGCCTGGTTCTTTGTTCCTGGTCCAGTGGTCTGGGTCCATCTGAAGATGGGCACTTGATAAAGAATAACTTCTTTAATGCTTAAGTATTAATAAAAGGAAAAGATTTTTTTTTAATTACCTTTAATCTTTCCCTTTCTGCTAGGATTCAAATGAGAGCAATTACAGGGCAGAGGCCTGCTAAGAAGTATGACAATTTATGCAAAATTAATGTAACAAGATCTCGAAGCAAATGTATTTATTAAAGTAACCCACATAATCAGCAGCAAATAGAAAGGGGAAAAAAATCCAAGAACCTGTGATTCCTAGTCGGTATTTCATTTTAGTTTGCATTTAAACGATAATACATCTTGTGGCGAATTATTTCAGACTTCTATCAGGAAAAAGGAGAAGAAAAATGTACTCATTGAAGGAAGCTCGCAAGAGGCAAAAAGTGATAAACTTCCCCCAAGCCTATTTACAAATGCAGTCAATGAAACAGAATTTTAATGAATTGTGCCACATAATCTGGTGGTTAATGAGCTGCAAAAGTCTTTGTCAATTTCAGTGACTGGGAACTAACTCTTTCAGTTTCAAGATCAATGAGAGAATTCTAAGCTCTGCACTACCCAAAAGTGGAACTCTGTGGAGAAAGGAGGTTGTCAAAGGCATGCCACCTCCACAGATCGCAGCAGCAAGGCCGCCATCTGTTTTGTGCATCACACCCCCTCCCCCACCTGCCCCCAGCTTCAGACCGAGAGGGAGCCAAAGACGGTTTGGAGATCAAACAGCGCAACTCCTATGAAACGCCGATACAAAATGACAACGAAAAGGCTTGAATGATCTAACAATAGCTCCCGATATTTTAGAAGCTGTATTGAGTTCAACTGCTGGTGTGGACCTTTGGGAGGGGGTAAAGCCCTTGACACTCAGTGCTCTTGATTTACAAAGATAATGGGCAGTGGGCTGTTTGGGGATTAAGCCCTGACCTAAGGCTTCCTGCTAGTTCTGCCTTCCATAATACCTCTTTTATCTGCTGTTTTCATTGTTCTGGCTCCAAATAGTCACTTCTTTTTCAGAGGGCTGGGATTTGCAATTACTGTATTATCCATCTCCACTATCTAGAGTTGTTGCTATGGAGATGCAGTTGTTGCTATGGTCCTAATGCCACCGAACATAAGAAATCCCAGGTGGAAAAGACCCAACACAATAGCAGGTCAACAACATTTATTGAGCACCTACTATGCAGAGACAATAAGAAATCTTGGGAAGATGGAGATGAATGAGACATCAACCCTGCCCTTAATTTGCTCTTAGACTGCTAGAGGAGGCAGACACTTATGTTCATTGAATAAATTAATAGACAATTGGGTTATAAATTTTTCATTTGTCAGAGGCCATAAAAAGATTTTATTTCATGTTCAGGGCCCAATGAATGTGTTTCAAGCAAATGGCAAGAAACTTGTGTGATGTTTGACCCCCATACCAAACTGAGGGAAGGTACGCTGTCCCTCCGCACACGATCTTAGAGTTTACTTAGAGGCAACTTTCACTGCACTTCTATTTCCATCCATTAAGGTTCTCCCCCTGGCATCAAGGTATGGGGCCATTAGCAAAAGCCACAGGAAAGCAATTTCAGAGGTGGGGACGGGAGATCTCATACGATGTGAAAACTTAAAAGCGATCCTACTTTGCGTTGAGGAAATTGCCACAGGCAATCCCCTTCTGTCTACAGAATGTTCCACTTGGCTGCAGTCAAGACACAGGTGAAGTGTTTTAACATGTGGCGATGCAGAGAAAGGGGGTGGTGAGGTGCTCTGAGGGAACTGGGCTGCCCCAGGTCACCCAGCACTCCTTCTTAGACTTAGTAAACTTTTATTGGACTATGAAAAGATAAAAAGATGTACTCCCTGTCCTCAAGGAGTGTACAATCCAACCAAAGAGGCGGGCTTGTACCTAGATAATCATAATAGAAGAGAGAATGAAGCAATTCCTGTAGGCAGTGGATGGCTGAAGACCAGAGAAAGAGCAGCTGAGACCTGCTTCTACTTCAAGGAGATCCGAAACCCAACAGCAGCCCTCCTGGGTAAGGGAAAACCAGTGTTCCAGAGACTGCCTCGGGGGAGCCTCATCCCACAAGGAGGCTTTGGACCCCTCAGCTCAGCTTTGTCCTTCTATGGTTACCTTCTCCTGAACTCGGGGACAGGGGACAGGCGCTTTTACCAATCAGATCCAAACGCGATGTGCAACCTTCCCTTCAGGTGCTGAAGCATTCAGATAAGACTTGATTCAAGTGTCAAGGGTAAGGGGGGAAAACAAACTATCTTTGAAAATAGATGGTCCAGATTACCAAACATGATGACCTCATTTTTGTTTGTAGCCCTCTTTCCCCCAGGAGCTCCTCCTTCCTGGTCCTACCTTGTAGCTTTGTGGTGGGCGCCATGTTGGCATCACCATGGAGGAGCCCATGCCAGGTCTCTCCTCTTCTCCAAACCTGAATCAGAGTGAGAGATGCTTTTAGACAGGGAGGTTTCCTGCCTATAATTCGGTTCTGGCTTCTTCTCCAAGGAGCCACCTTGGAGGACCCCAAAATGACCACCCCCTGGCAAGAAGTCCTACCTGCCCACAAGGTCACAAGTTGCAACCCCAGCAAATAGCCATGCCTGCACACAACACAATAGCTGCTGTTGATAAGGGGAGATATGGACATACAGAGCTGGAGGTGAGCAGATGCAGGCAAGACATTTTTATTCAACACCTGTGTTGGAACCAGGAGATTGTCTTTCAAAGCCACTAATTCAAACTGCAGAGAAGGATGTGCTGCCATTTTTGCCATCTTTCAAGGTGGAAAAATAATATCTCTTGGCCCCTTTCCTTCAAATCCAATTTAGACTCCTCTCTCTGGCTCTCTAAACCTCCAATGGCTTCCTCTCCACCCCTCCTCCACATCTGCTCTGGACCCAGCTAATCCCAACAGCCTCTTCCAATCTTCAGCCAGGCTGATCTCATAAACAGTTATCTATCCGCACCTGTAACGGGTCAGGTTACAAGTATAACCTGCAGTCCTCAAAATAAGAAGCAAAGTCAAGTGAGAGATGACCCCCGCCTTCAGAGAACTTACCATCAGTGAGGGAGAGGCACAGGAGAACAAGGATTTGCACACACAGGAAGTACAGGAAGCGCAGGGTCAGTAATCCCATGTGCAGGGAAGCGGGGACGGATTGTCATACAGGAGGAGAGTGGCATCCGTGCAAAGGGAGTGAATTCTTAGAAGGAAGAAACAGCCTGGTCCATTCGAAGAGCCATAGCCCTTCCAGAGGAGCAGAAGCAGCAGTTCTAAGGGTAGGGTGGGAAAAGATGAAGTTGCAGTGCCCACAAGAGCCAGCCCACGAAGGATCTGGCGAGCCAAGCTGCATCTTCTTTCTGAGACCAATGAAACCCCAGAAATGGTTTAAACATTTGCATCTTCAGCTCTGGGGAGGCTAGATGAGGAGATGGACACAGACTGGAAGACAGTTCTGCGACAATCACAGTGGTCCTGCTGAAGATGCCAAGGCCAGCATGAGGGCAGGGAGCCCAGCATCAGGAAGGAGAGGGTGTACATGAGCGGTGCTCAAGAAATAAATATATAGCATTTGGCGACTGATGGAACTCAGGTTTGAAGGAAAGGTAAGTACATTTGTTTATTCCTTCCTCTGACCCTTTGCCCAGTAGTTCCTCAGCCTGAAATTCCCTCCTCTCTCTCTTCAACCTCCAGGGCTGAGAACTACTCTCACCTCCTCTAGGAAGCCACCCAAACCACCTCCACTCACCTTGCCCTCTCCTTTCTTGACCACACGTTGTCATGACCACCCCCTTGGAACCTGAACAAGCCTGAGTTGCCCTTTTCCTCATGGCTCCTCATGCCTGTCCAGTGTGGCTCCCCAGAGGCGGACTGTCAGGCTGGTCTCGCATCCCACGGTGCTTCTCAAGCATCTGTCACCTCTTTCAGTGTCATCTCATCCCCATTTGCATATACAAATGCCACACAGGAGTTTCAATGGATGCAATAATAATTTGCTATCAAATTGACATCATTTCTTGAGAGCCAGGTATGTATCAGGCATCGTGCTAGGATGAGGATCTATCTGTCTATCTCTCTGTCTATCCATGTGTCCATCCATACCCATCCATCTAGATAAATACTATATCTATACATATATGTAACCCTTCTGGGTAGGGAGAATTATCTGTTTTTCAAAGACCCAGCTGTTAAATCAGAAACTGTGAAGCGCTTAAGATTTCACCCTCCTTGCAAGCTGACAAGTTAGCTGCCCCCATTTTATGTACATACACTAACAGAAGACTCAAGACCTCTGGGGCAGAGACAAAGACCAATTATTTCTCACAGTAAAAGCAGCAACCAGAGCAATATCTTGAGGCAGTTTCCTAAACCCCAACCCTCACAGGCAACATGGCGTGGGCCAGATGGTGCCTGCACCTGCAGTGGGGTGTATCACAGGAGAGGAACCCCAAAATGAGGGAACTCTGATCTTAGGTAGGGCTGCTGGTAACTTCCTATCCTCCCCTACAGAGAGAGAGAGAGAGACCCCTTTTTTTTATTTGGAATGTGAGCAAATCTCTCCACGGAGAGCAGTGGGAATTTACTACCCTGGAATGCCTCCAGAGAGGGAGGCATCTCTAAGCTTCACCATCTCCTGCTTCCAAGGCTGGTTGCTATTCAAACCTGCTTGAACAGATAGTCTGAGAACATAGGAACACCATGGAGAATTGCCTTTCAATACCAAGTCATTGTGTGCTGCTCCCAACCTCCCCCCTAGATGTGTCCATGATGGCTCTCTGCGTGCAGCTGCTTATCCTTGGACCCATGTCATCCTCCCAAGGGCTGGCCCTGTGGAACCGGGACCAATTAGTAATGGCCACCCCCGACCTAACCCTTGCTGTGTGCTATGCACCATGCCAGGTGCTTTGCAAACCTAATCTCCCATCCCTGCAACTCTCAGTAAAGTGGGTGTTAGTTATTGTTCCCACTTTAAAGAAGAGGAAATTATGACTTGGAGGTGAGTATCTTGCTCATTACTACGCTATAAGTGGTGGAGGCAGGTTCCTCGCCATGTCAGTCTGACCACAAAACCTGTGCTTTTCTTCTGCTCTTAAAGCCTTGAGAGTCAGCCTGCTTGGGTCCCCAAAGAGGTCAGGCCTCTCCCTGCCTCAGCGGAGGGAGTCAAGTAGCTGCCCTGCTTACTATTAATTAAGAAGAAAGCCGTTACTTAACCAGACCTTCCTAGCAAGATGGCCTTTTAAGAATGGCAATCAGGAGTCTACATTTTATAAGCAGATCCAATTTAACTTAGAGCAGGACAAGATAAAGGGAATAAGTTCATTAGCTTAAAATGCCATGCTACCTTTGCTACAAAAAGGAATTTTTAAAAATCCAAGTGGCTTAGGAAAATACTATGCCATCCAGGCAGCTACCTATATGCGTACGAAACACAACCACAACATTATGGCCACATATGCCAAAGCTCTATGCAATCAAGTCACTGCCTTTCCGGGCGCTGAGCAGACGGGGAAGGGGAGAAAGCAGCAGTCGGTGGAGCAGCGGCCCCTAAGAACTGCTACTGCGACGTGTTCCGCATGCACCACTCCTGTCCCAGCCAACCCACGTCACAGCTAACAAGAACCTTGGGCCACAGTCAAACTGGCGTGCGAAGAAATATTTGTTTTATGATTATTGTTTTTAAATCCCTACCATCCAAATAACACTTTTCTTTCTTGGGGTCAAAACCATTAGCGGCACCTGCTGGGCATTTCATTAAGGCTTATTTGAAGACATTAGACATCTGCCAGGTTGGAAGACAGAGCTGCCTGTGCAGAAAGGACAATAGTCATGCACCAGCCATGGAGGTAGGTCCAACCCACTCCAGGCGACGGCTGTCACAGGAGCCATCAATATTTGGCTGCTGATCGAAGTTGAAGGAGCATGTCACCTGTATTGTTCCACCATGAACCAAATCCCTTTGAGGACCTATTTGCAATGAGCCTTAATTGAATGAAGATTGATGGGAGGAGTCGATTTCCCAAGGCCACTTGCAGATGAGGTCTCCAGTTTGCCTTAGCCATGGCTGGCAGGAAGGACACAGCGCTAATACTCATCTTGCAAGTCCCTGCTTATTCGCCAAGAAGGAGCTTCTTCATCTCTCCTCCGGTGTCCTTCAGCCACACTTTAGATTGCCTCCTAAATGAAGACAGTTAAAGAATATAAACTTACTTTTCCTGTTTCTTTTATCCTCCTATTTTATCCTTTACTCTGGTTGAAAAGCAACATATTTAGCTGGAACAATTCATGGCAAATCGTGTATTTGGCAGAGTGTTTGTTCATATGCCTCCCCGACCTTCTCTGTGGCCATTACTCCTCTGCCCTTCTTATCCACTTCATTCATTCCTGAAAGCCCTGGTGCTAAGTGGAAAGTCATCAATAGGAAAATGATTTTAATGGGAAATTTTTTCAACTTTTACACATAGAAAAACATATCAATTAAACCCTAGAAATAAGTTTAGGTAATAAACAACAATTTGAAAGTCTGTGTATGAAGCACACTGCAGTGAATGAGGAAGTGAAGCTTGTTAGCCATGGTGGGCAGTGGAGGAGGCCCAGAGGGGTCACTCTTTGGAAAGGGGAAGACAGTCAGGTGGTCAATGTTCAGGCAGACTTTTCATATCAAAATCAGGCGAGCTTGATGATAACTTTTTTCCTTAAGACTTTCACTAGAAGAAACTTCTGATGTGGATGGCATATCTGTAGAAGATGTGGGATCTGTAGGTGAAAAAAAAGAAGGACGGGGCTTCAAAATATGAGGAAATAATACATGGATTTTGCAGACTAAAGAGATACAGAAAATCTCACCTCTTTTTCCCTCTAGCTTGGCACATGCAGTCACAGAACAGTTTGGGTCGGTCCACAATGGCACAAATGTCAGTTGTTCCATATGATGTTCCATGACTAGCAGCTATTATGTCAAGTCAATCGCTGAGTGTATGTCTGCCTGAGCTGCAATGCCAGAACACCACTTCTAATTTATGTAGCGTGTTTTGGGGCGAGACATCATTATACTGGGGGAAGAAAGAGTCATTGTATGAAAAGCAGCATAATTTTCCAAGATCCATATGGCAAAGTCATTAAGGGCCCAGCCAGGACATGAGGCGAGCTGCACTGTGCAGGACAGCTGGCTGCCCTGGCCTGGGGAGCACCTGCCCCTCATGCAGCCCTTGAAGGAGCACCAAGGGGCCAGTCACGGGCAGCCGCACAGATCTCACTTATGAACCGGACTCGCCATTTCTGCCTTCATCCCTCTCCTTCCTTTCCCTTGTAACATGCCCAGAGCAGGCTGGCACCTGATAGGTGCCCAATAATTGGAAGTTTTTGTTTACTGAATAGCATTTTCATTCATATCAACAAAGAACCCACCCACATACTACAACCTCCAAGACAATGGTTCTCAAAGTGTGGTCCCTGGACCAGCAGAAGCAACCCCTGTGAACCTGTTAGAAACGTTGATTCTTGGGCCTCATCCCAGATCTACTGAATCAGTAAGTCTGCGGCAGGGGCCAGCAATGCATATTATACACAAGACCCCCCAGGTAATGCTGTGCACACTAAGGCTTGAGAACCTCTGCTCTCCTCAGAAGGCATTTAATCCCAAATCCCCTTGGGGACCTCAGATAGTCAATCAGATAGGAGCTTAAACTGAATGCCCCTAGAACAGGAGCCCTATTCCTCTGACCTGCTGGCTGACCTGTGTAGTAATCTCTCAGAGGTGTTGATTGTCCTACAAGCTTAAAGTTTAACACAAGGGGCTAATTAATACTTCCTCACAGTAGTTTTTTTTTTTTCCCTGAGGAAGATTGGCCCTGCACTAACATCTGTTGCCAATCTTTCTCTTTTTCTTTTTTTCTCCCCAAAGCCCCAGTATATAGTTGTGTATCATAGTTATAGAGTTGTGGCTCTTCTATGTGGGATGCCGCCTCAGCATGCCCTGATGAGCAGTGAGTAGGTCCACGCCCAGGATCCACACCGGCAAATTCCGGGCCACTGAAGCGGAATGTGAGAACTCAACCACTACACCACAGGGCCAGCTCCCCCAGTGTTTTATATGGGCAGAGAAATATATGAGACTTGGAAGTGTCATGATATTAAGCTGAATCCAGCCAAATTACCATATGAAGTCAACAATGAGCTCATGGCGGCAGAAAATCACATTGTTTTCATCTCTGTATCTCAATGGCACAGCACAAAACTGGCTTAGAATTAATGCTTGTTGAAGGGAGGAACATGTGAATAAATAAAAAAAATTAATGTGGGAAAAAGTGGAATTATTGGTTTGAAGTCGTCTGTATTAGTAAAACATCTGTGAACTTGCTCCAATACCTACCACTGACTGTTGACACAGGCCCATTCTAGAATGAAATTTCAATGGCACTGAGAGAAAACATATGGTTCCCTTGTAATAATGTGGCATTGTGTAGACATAACCTAAATTTGAAAACCTCTTAAAACAGAAACCTTGATTCCATCTGTCTCTTAAAAAAGAAAAACTCATAATTGCTTATAATCATGTTCATTTACCATTTTCTCAAATGCTTAACAGCTGGTGGGGGGCGGAGGACAGAAGGGCGGGAGGAGACGTGCGTAATTAATAAAAGTTGTTATTCTGCCTCAATTTTGAATGTTATCACTGCTTGAAATGTCAAAACGATGTCCCCACATTCCTCTGATGAGTCGCCCGTGACATAACTGAATGCACGGCTCCAGCCCACGTATTTATTCACCCTGGGAGAATTCTAAAGAACACGTGAGCTAATCCTGACTACCTCTTTTAAAGGACTTTCCGGAGGCTCTGACTAAGAGAGAACCATTTGCAGGGACAATTCAACTGATGAAGAACAATATATGGCAAATATTTATGTCTTAACGTTCAAACTGAACTCCTTTTCGAGACTAGGAATTAAACCAACAGGAAGGGGGACCTGGAAGTACATCTGTTTCTGCCAGGGAAGGTAACTGACATGCATCTAATGACGTGCATGTTCACAGGTACACTTCCTGCCTTGTCACACACACAGGAGGATCTGCCTTCTTCAGGGGATATCCTGTCCACCAGCTTCTCAGAGTCAGGTGTGAGGACCACAGGCCTGGATTGCCTGCGAGGTCATAGGTCATGCACACTCACTCCTGTCCCCCAGACCCGCGGAACCAGAGCCCTGGGTGGGGCCAGGACTGCACGTTACCAACGGCCCAGGTGATTCTGGTGCAGGTCAGGGCTGCTGCTTCCCCAGTCACTCACACTGGGCACCCGCGCCTTGTCTACGACAGGTCCCTCCCGCCCAGTCAGCTCCCTGCAGCAGTACTGGAGGTGGTGTTTAGTCCACGACTTTATAAGGACAATAAATGGGCTGTTGAAAACGGCTGAACATACCGTCTGGAATAAGGAGTGCCTGGAGAGTGAACGTCACCATAATGACAGAACATCCCGTAAATGGTCATCCCCGGGGTTCCTGGAGGCCTCCTGGCTCTTCCTCTTCAGAAAACAGTGAAGCCCTTTAGCCCAGGCTGCTAAGAGCATGGTCTCTGTCCTCAGCCAGACTGACATCTTCTAGCGACCGTCAAGATCTGCTAGAGATCTTTTCCCCACCTGTTCTCCTCCCATAGTCAGAGCCCCTATTACTAAACATGACAAATCCTCAGTCTCTTCCCTGTAATTCTCAGACCTAAGGAGATGGAGTAGGAGGAATAACAATAATAGTTGAGATTCAGGCCCCATGTAAGGGCTTTACATATACCTCTCATTTAATCTGCTCAACATTCCTGTGAGACACTAGTGCTGCATCTGTTTTGTAATGAACAAATGGAGGCACAGAGAGGTTAAGAAATTTGCCGAAGGACACACAGCTAGTCATTGCTAATATAACAAAGTGGTGCCCTTTGGAGCATGGGTTGGGAGTTAGTGTGCCTAGAGTCCAAATCCTGACTCTGCCTCTTACTATTGAATGTTGAATATTTTACTTAACTGCTCTAAGTCTTATTTTCCTCATCTAAGAAAGGGGAACAATTGTTGTGGGGCTAGATGAGCTAACTTGCAAAATGCTTAGAGCATTGCCGGTGCATAACAGGCAATCAATAAATGCTGCTGTTATTCTTGTTGCTATTGTTGTACAGTATTCCAGAGGAAGTTTGTCCCCTCTGGGGCTCTCTGTAACACAGCTGTGCAAATAACCCACATCCCGAGGAGCAGTGTCCCTTCCCATGTGTGCTCGCGGCCCTGCACCATGCTCCAGCCTGAGTGCCGAGCCCTCTGGTCAGCGCCCATCTCCCATCTTGTCCCCTTTTGTGCTGCATTTGCCTACCCAGGGACAAGGAGAAAGGGACATCCTGCTCGCTTGGTGGGAAGAGTGCCTTCCTGGTGGCAGCCTTCACCAAGAATGGATTTTCCTCCATTGCACAGAAATATAGTTGCCATGGCACCTCCTCTCTACCTCCATTGAACAGCCCGCCAACCCCCAGCCCACCCCACTGCCGCACTTGCACCTTCACATCCATAGCACATCCTCGTGCCCACCCCCGGCACACGCATTGCTGAAAGAAAGCGTGTGAGATCAGAACTAATGAAAACTGAACTTGCCTTCCTCGCGTCACTGGGCACGCGGGCAGCAGCAGGGCTGCAGGGAAGACGGAAGCCAGCTCCTGCTTCACCCACATGAGTATCCTCTTCTTTTAATGCTCCTCATTCTTCCAGCCCAGACAAGCCCTTCCTCTCCATGAAGCCTTCCTGTCCACTCCAGCCTACAGTCTCCCTTCTCTGAATTCTGGGAAGCTTCTACATTGTTAGCACCCAACTCTTCTGAATTACTTTAACTTCCCGACCGGTCTTTGCCTTCCCTTCTCCTCTGAGCATGTGGGGCTGAGGGCCATATTCACAGAAGAGGATGAGCTGGACTAGATGTGGTTGGAAAGGACTTCCAAATCCAGACATTGAGGGTAATATTTCTTTAATTCAGGCAAATAGATACTTTCATCCACTGTTGGCAAATGTGTAAATAGATACAGCGTTTTTGGAGGGTAATTTATCTCTATCTAAATGTAAAATAGGTATATCCTTCCACCCAGCAACTCCCTTTCCAGATATCTATCTCAGGAAATCCTTGCATGTGTACACAAAAAGTCATGTTTAGAACCATTCTTTGCACTCATTATTTATAACAGTGAAAAGTTGGAAGCCACCCAAAAACCATCCACAGGAGAATGACCAAATTTTTCCATCACACTATGCTGAAGTTAAAGAAAATGGTGTTGATCTGGATGTACTGACAGAAAAATCTTAAAGCAAATTAAGTGAAAGCAGGGATCAGCATACTTTTTCTATAAAAGGCCAGATAGCAAATATTGTAGATTTCGCGGGCCATGTGGTCTCCGTTACAACTCAATTCTGCCACTGTAATGCAGAAGCAGCCACAGACAATAAGTAAGTGAAAAAGCTGTGTTCCAATAAAGCTTTATTTACAAAAACAGGCTTGGGGCTGGTTTTGGCCCACAGGCCATTGTTTGTTAATATCCAAGTTTAAAAAAAAAAAGCAAATTCCAGTCAATATACACAAGTTGAAAAACAAAGTTACCGCATTTATGTAAAAACAAAATCATATAGATCTCTGTGTGTTCATTATTATGTATATACATGCATTTTAAAAAGTCTTGAAGGATTATAAAAAATAATAATAAAATCATTAGGCCCCCTTCAAATAACAGCTTGAGGAATTTTGACAACTGTTTCTTTTATGCATGACCTCTATTCTCCTACACCCTTCCTTTAGATAGCAACTCGAACACATTATTCTCCTAAGAAAGGGTCAGGTAAGAATTTTCAGCCCTCTCACACAGCAACAATTGTCAGGCACGCAAGTCTCAGGGCTCTCTCCCAGCACGAGGCTGGCCCGGGGCAGCCGAAACAGGGGCCAGAGGCAACCATAGGCCTGCTGGAGCAGGAGCTGTCTTACGGGGTTTTTGCCCTTAAAGATTCCAAAAGCCAAAAACAGGAATTCTTTTTTTTAAAAAAAGGCCAATTTATTTGAAGTATTAATTAAAATGCAAATTACTCCAAGATGGTTTGGCTTTTAAACGTTTGCTCTGAAGTTTCCATGAATATAAAGCATACGACAGGCGTCTGTAGAATGATCTGCGTACGTGCTCACAGTCGAAAAATTGCTTGACTTGAAAATAATTAAGGGGGCAGTGAATACCAAGTGAGGCAGCAAAATCCTTTAGCAGGAGCTGTTCTCCTTCAGGGGGACGAGGGAGGGAAGGGGTTGAGGACCCACAGCCTGCTAAGACTGGGCCTCCAGCAGGGTCCTCTGAGGGGGTGGAGCTCGCCACCTGCAAGGAAGGGGAGCCAAGTTACCAGGGCAGACTTCGTGGCCTCAATGCGATTAGAACCTTCTACAGCACATGGACTAGCTTCTGACCCTTTCCTTCTTGAGTCAGGGAAGAGAGGGAAGCTGTGAACAAACAGGAAGCTCATGAGTGGGAGGGAATGAACGCATCATAATCTCCAAGGAAAGAGGGAAAGTAACCCACTGCTTTTAAGCACCTTCATTGCACCGGAAGCTGAGTGAAGCATCCTGACATCACTGTCCCAATTTTACTTAATACTGCCCACAACCCCACAAGATAGGAATTAATGTTCCTATCTAACGGGGGGAAAATGAAGCAAAAAATCGAAGCAATTTGGTCCAGGGTCATGAAATTAGAGGGAAAAGGAAGAGAAGCAATAATGACAACAACAGTAATAACGGCTTTGACAATTACATGTCTGAAGCACCACAGTGTCAGATCCATCACTTCTCTCATTCCACTTAAGCGTCTCCTAAGTGACAAGGCCCAGAAGAGGAACCTCATCTGATAGTTCCACAGGTGGGGGCTTCTGTGCTAATCTCCAGGTCAAGGGTGCAGAAGTGGACCAGGACCAGGACTCTTGCACTGTGCAACGGGCCTCAGCTCTCACGAGAAGTGTGGCTGAAACCGCTCTGCCCACCAGAGTCTCAGCACCTAAGTCCCTCCACCAGGACTCTGGCATTCTGGTCTATGACAAAGAGCCCCCTAGTGGTCCCAGCATCTGCTGATCAGTTACTAGCAGCCTAACATAGTGATGAAGGTAGGCCTTCTGTTTGACTCATCAGCCCTGGTCACCACCACCTCAGACCAGTTAGTCAAAACTGTTGCTTTCTGTACAGCTGCAACTTGTCAGGTTGAGGGCCCTCTTTCTCTCTACACACCATCGTCATCTGCTGTTCCTCCACCCACGTTTGCCTTCGCTGGGTTCGTCCTATGACAACCCAGATATGCCCCACCAAGAACCTCCTCATTCGAAAGCAACAGTGAGCTAGTTTACATGGACTTTACTGAAGCCACTGAGGGGAGACGGAGGAGGGAGTTTACATCACACCTTCCACAGCAAACAGCTCCAAGTTCTTCAAAATTTGCTATTTTGCCTCTCAGAGTCCCTCTGGGGTCACTGCTTGTCTGCTCCCGTGTGAATCCCAGCTTCCCTGGCTCCTCCCTCCTGGATCTCTTCAACACCAATTTCAAACTCCTCTCCCTCATACTGCTCAGAGAAATCCTCCCTTCCCTGCTCTTCCCCTGCCCTTGTGCACCGTGTGCATCCAAACAAGACCTGCCCTTAGGGACAACCGTTTATCACCCATCTTTTGTTTCCAATCGCATCTCACTCCCAATCCCTACCCCAGACAGCCCATCAAGGCCTCTCTTTCAAACACAAGCGGTACTCTGCCAGGAAGAACTCAGGTGAAAGATGTCCTGCCCACCTTATTCCGTGTTCCCTTCAGCATGTCTGTGGGGATGGGGAGAGAAGGAGCAACAGGAACGGCACAGCCCTTCTCTCCTTTCGACCTTGCTCCCTGAGGACCGATTCAGCTTTGGCTACTCATGGAAGGCTCAGACGGCCTCTCAGGGGCTGTCTGTGCCCGAGGGAATAGACTTGCCATGTGTGGCATACAGGGGCAAAGGGTGCCAGGATGGGCATTGAACTCAGGAGAGGACAGATCTTTCTCATTGTGGGAGCTGTCCCACCATGGACCAGGCACCTGCAGGATGGTGCACCCCATACCACTCCAGAAGGTGCTGGTAGGGACCCCCATGACGACAGGGCATGGCCCTGCCTTGGGCAAAGGTGGGATTGGGTGATCTTCCAACTTCTCCCACAGGAGGTCTAGGATTCTACATCCTCACTGCTCAGTCTTCAGAGGGGAGAGACGGGCCTGAATGCTGATGATGTGAAAGTGGACTTAACTGCCGCCATGTGCCCCCAACGCCTCCTGACCTTGCTGCCCACACGGTCCTACAGAGGAGACATTTGCTGGTCCAGCTGTAATGAGTAAAACACATTTGCATTAGCAGCATTGGTTTGATTAAAAGCGAAAACAATTTGTTCTTTTAAATAGGTTAAGTGCACCACTAAAATCTTATTTGTACTCTTCATTTGTTTAACAAATGTTTTCTTCAAAAGAATACAAAGATAAGCTCTGGCCTTGCCTTTTGGGGGGAATCATGGTCAGTTCTGAATTTAAAAATTTTTAAAAAGTACACTTTCCCTAACTCTAAAAAAGTACCACAGTGTGGTTGTCCCTGTTCTATCCATTTTACAGAACAGTGGACATAAGCAGGGGAGAGAATGCCAGCTAAACCCGAGCTCCCCGGGCCGCACATGCCAGGGGCAGGCCAAGACCAGGGAACTAGTCTCCCCACTAAGGCTAACTGCCTCCAGTTGTTTAGTTTGGTTTGGTTTGGTTTAGTTAGGTTTCATTCTCATTTCGTTTCGTTTTGTTTTGCTTTGCTTGGCTTCACTTTACCTGGTTTCATTTTGGGGTAGGGGGCAAAGTAGAATTATCTAAAACCTTTTAGAAAGATCACCATTTTAAGAACGTATGTGGGACGTGTAGCGTGTTCCTGAAAATACAAGTAAATTGAGCATCTTCTAAGCTCCATTCCATGCCCACCCCAACCAACCAAACCTTAGGATACAGATGTACACTCAAGAAGCCCCCAGGCCAGCTGGGGCTACAATCCTAACATCCATGAAACGATTAGGAGACTGGTTTATGCCTTTGCAATATTTTTGAGTGTGTCCTGTGTGCAAGGCCTTGTGTGGGGTCCCCTGCAGAACCTGGTCCCCAGGCCCTGAGCGCTGACAACCTAACAAGGGAGAGAAGACAAACAAGACAACCGAGGACACAACAAGAGTCCTTCAGACAATTCAATTCTCTAAGTCAGAGGAAAAAGAGCCTGTGGTCGTGTTTCCAGATTTGGCAAATAAAATACAGGATACAGCAAATATTCCAGACACGCTTATACTAAAAAAGTATTCATTGTTTATCTGAAATTCAAATACAACTGGGCATCCTGTATCTTATCTGGCTGGAGAAACGAGACCAGGCTTCTCAGAGGACATGGGAGGACCAGTATGTTAGAGAGTGGAAGGATGCTGCAAGGATTCATGGGGAAGGTCAACGTGAGCAAAGTTTAGGATGGGCCTGTGGGTGGGCTCAGCTAAGGCCCCTATCTTAGTCCATTCGGGCTGCTATCACAGAATACCATAGACTGGGTGACTTATACACAATAGACATTTATTTCTCACAGTTCTGGAGGCTGGGAAGTCCATGATTAAGGTGCATCAGACATGGTGTCTGGTGAGAGCCCACTTATTCATGCATGGACAACCATCTTTTCTTTCCAACCTCTCATGGTGGAAGAGGACAAGGGAGCTTTCTCAGGGCACTTTTATAAAGGCACTAATCCCATGCGTGAGAACTCTGCCCTCATGACCTAAGCACCTCATGAGCTAAGGGCCCACCTCCTACTGTCATCACTTTAGGATTTCAACATAAGAATTTGGGGGAACGCAAACATTCAGTCCATAGCAGCACCTTAAAGCTGGAAAGCAGAAGGGAGCAGATGGTAGAGGATGTGGAATGTTGGCTACATTGTGTGAGTCTGTCTCAGACAAGGAACTTGATTCCTCAAATCTATGTCAATGTATGAGAGGAGCATCCTATTACATGGAAAACACTATGGAAGCTTTCCAAGGCCAGTCTACCATCTCCCAATTTATAAATATCAGTCACACTTTATAAATCAGTGCCATTTCTTAAAGAAGGATCCATCTGTGCTGTAGTTTGGACCAGCTCATTTCATGCTTGGAAATTTCTTGAAAGGGACATTTCAGTCCCATTTGAACTAAGTTTAATCAAAATGAGAGAGATGTGTAATCAGGAAGTTTTGGACACTGTCAGCATCTATGCAAACATGAGTCCTGATGATGACCTTCCATCCCTCCAGTTCCTCACTGTGGGGTCTCAGCAAAGTCCCCTAACCTCTCTGAGCTTAGTGTCCTCATACGTGAAGCCGACCTTGCCAACCAGGGTAAGGAGCAGAGGCGGTGTCTGCAGAGCACCTAGCGTGATGCAGGATGCAGTGGACTCTCCATAAATGGTGACACTGGCAGGAACCTAACTTCCAGCACCGTTCTGACAGCTACATGCAGATTTCTGGGCTACAGAACAGTTGTCTGAGCAGTCTTCAATCTCCCTTAAATAAAAGTTTATGAGCTGAGTCCTCCTCTTTCTCACCAGTTACTCTTTAACTAAAACCTCACGTGCGGCAGCTGCACAGCCTGGTTAGCAGGGAAAGAGCCAAGGGCCGGGGCCAAGCCACGCGGAGCCTGTGTGCACCAGCCAAGGCTCCGAGGCCTGGGAAGAAGCACATGGTGGACGCTGGCAGCCGGCCGAGCTCTGCCGTTTATCCTCTGCAGGACAAACTTAGCATGGCCTTGGTCCTCGGTGCTGCCACGGTGCTTTTAGTTAAAAGATCCTTTGATGGAAAAACCACGGTCTTATTTTCCTCAGTTGGCTTGAGCCCAAGTTTCCCCCACTGAGGGCAAGTCCTGCCTTTCGCTCCAACCCAATGCTGTTCCCTGCCAGATTCCCTCCCCACCAGCAGCAGGTGGCACATGGCCACACCTGATGACCAGAACAGGCCATCACTAGGGTTGGCACCTGCTCCAGTAACAGGCATCAAAGACACTTTCCGAGCCTCGGATTAGGCCCTGAAAGAATAATCCTTATGAATTCCAAATGATACTAACCATGTTTCCCGCACCCCAGTCCAGCAGGTGTCCTGGGTAAAACTGGATAACACTGCTGCTTACCAGCAGCCTGACCACAAGACATTACGTAATCTCTACTCAGTCCCCTCATCTGTAGAACGGGGAGAAGCTCAGTCACATGGGTGCTACCCAGAGAACCTGAGGGGATCTCTCAGGCTGTCATGAGGCTGCAATGCTTGTACACATGTGTATTGCCGAGCACTGCCCCTGGCACACAGTCAGCACTCAATCAACGGTAATGATGAGAAGAGAGAACATTTATTGAATGTTTACTATGCTCCAGCCATTGTTCTAAGTGCTTTGCAAATATCAACTCACTTAATCCCTACACAACCCTACAAGGAAAGTACAATTATTATCTGCCATTTCTCTACTGAGGAGATAGAGGCTCCGCAAGGCTGCGTGTCTTGCCCAAGTTCATGCAGCTCTTGCAGGTCAGTGGGGCTCGGAACTCCGCAGCCTGGCCCCAGACTCCAGGCCCTGACCACTACCCAACACTTGCCTCCTTATAGTTACCGCTTAAAGAAGGCCGTTGTTCCACTGCAGGACTGGTCAGTCACAGGCTGGGTCAGCCTCAGGCCCCTAAGAGCAAAGGCTGCCCCAAACCTCATGCCTCCACTGGTGGGCTCGGCATTGGCTCCTGGCCACAGGAAGCACGGTGACTCAGCCACCATCGACTGCCATCATCCCGTTTCTGAAGCTCAGTCACATGGGTGCTACCCAGAGAACCTAAGGGGATCTCTCAGGCCTAAAAGTCCACCTCCATGACGCAGAGCACCTCCTAAACCTCCCTCAGCTTGGGCGGGCCATCTGGTCTTGCTTCTTTATTTTCTGAAAGGCATAGAGCCTTCTTTGTTGCCCTGCCTGCATTCTCCTCGTAGTCCCATCTCCACTCCTCCCAGGGTCATGTGAAAGGCCAACATCCCCACACTCTGCAGGCACATACCTGGCTCCAATGTGCCCCAGTCTTCCTGGGACTCCGTCCATCTGGTCCTCCACCATCCTAGCGCCCAAGCCTGTTGGTTGTGCTCCCCTTGTCACCCACGAATCCCTCCTTGGATGCGATTTCTCAGCATCCTTGCTGTATTTCTGACCTTGGATCCTCCACATGATAGTTCTGGCCCCCAGGCCCAGCCTCAGGATGCTCCAGAGAGCAGCCTCGTGAAGCACCCACGGCCCTGAGATCCCCTCACTTTTTGCATCACCTGCCCTGTCGGGCAGCTCATTGTGCAGGATGGGGTGGGAAGATGGGGGTAGAGAGCAGACACATCCACCGGTCCCCCGACAGTGATGTCCACCACCTCCAGACGACCAGACATCCTGCACTGCCCGCAGGCCAGTTTCTCAGCTAACCCCTTTCTGAGATCGGCCCTGAGACTGGAAAGCTCAAAAACAGCATCTACCCACAACCTGTCACTGGAGAGGCTGTGAAGTGCTAAAAATGCTATCCCTGAATTATTTATCCTTCCTTTTTACAGCTCACCCATTAAGAAAGTTCCATGAAATTGACTTTAGATTCCCATTTCTTTGGCATTTATCTGCTTTGCTTTTATTTCCACACATGACAGGGGATAAAATGCAGGGAAAACACAGACTTTCATGTACAAAAAAGCACCAGAAAACCACCCCTCTCCACAAGTTCCACCACAGTATTTTGTGGATAAATCACTTGTCAGTCATCTGAAACATTAGCGTGACTTGATTTATCTATCTGCTCAGCAATATGCTCAAACTGCAGGGAAATGGGGTATAAAACAGGAAATGTACGATGGGGAAAAGGAGGAAGGGACGGAGCCACATCATTCCAGGAAATGGCACCACTGGGCATTCAGTGGCTCAAACCCACCCGCGGGAGCTCCCTGTCCTCCCTCTCGTCCTTCGCAGGATGCGTTCAGTCCGTCGGCAAACCAATCGATGCCCCTCCCCACGGTCCCCTCTGTCCACTGTCCTCGCTCCCTGCCTCCACCCCGGTCACCTCTTGCTAATGTTGCTGTTGCCTCCTCACTAATCTCCTCGCTTCCAGTCTTGTCCCCTACAGCCCGTATTCTGATAGCAGAAGAGTCATCTATTCAAAATACAAATCAGGTAAGTCCACCCTCCCTGCTTCAAACATGCTAAACATTCCTCATTGTACCTGCAATAAAATCCAATCAAAGACCTGGCCTCTCCCTTTCCCTCTGATCCTATCTGCTACTCTTCCTCCCCCTGTCACAGTTCTCCAGACGAACAAGTCTGTCCTCACACGGGCCCAGCTTTCTCCTGTCTCCAGGCCTTCACTCTTTCGTCTGCCTCTGGCGGAAATGCTCCTGGCTGACTCCTCCTCACCCTTAGGTTGCAGGACAAATATCACTTGCTCATGGACAACTTTCCAAACACCGTGTCTGAAACAGCCACCTCCCTCCTCCTGCTCCCTGACACTCTCATCACACCATCTTTATTTTCCGCAGATCCCCAGCGAGGCCGGCAAATTGCGTTACTTACACGCTAACATGTTAATTGTCTGTCTCTCCCATTAGAACACGGGCTCCGGGACAACAGAGATAGTGTCTGTCTGGTTCCCCACTTTGTCCCAGTGCCTGACCCTCAGGTTGTTGGCCCTCAGGTATTTGCTAAATGAAAGTGGATATGCATGGAGGGTGTCGAGGAGGACAGGTCTGAGAATCCCAAAGTGGGCCAGGACTGCTGGCCTTGTCTGTGCATTAATTCAACTTAATATTCTGGTTCTGTGTGGGCAGGGGTCAGGGCACTCAGATTTCATTTCAGTGGGGACTTGTGGCTCCATCTGCTGCGGTGCTGTCAGCAGGCTGAACAGCTCTCAGCACCTCCTGGGTTCACCTCAGCTGCTGAGAGCCCGCCCCTGGGGTTACGCCCTTCTCAGAGCGGCGCACGTCCACTGACCGGCTGAGGTGAGTGTATAAAGGCCCTGCCGTTTGGACCAAGGAGGTACATCTCTGATGGGTTGTTCTAGCTCCAGTGCTCCCCACGGGGCTGTGCTCTGCTGTCAGGCCTGTCCCCAGCTCCCTCCTCCTCTGCCCACTCCTGCTTCCTTCCCCTCCCGTCCACAGGTGCAGTTCCCAAGGGTTCCCCCTAACAAACCTCCCGCCTGCTAATCTCCGCCTCAGAGTCTCCTTCCCGGGGATCCCAACCTGCACCATGCCAGGTGCAGCAAAATGGACACGCAGAGACCAGGCACTCACACCTAGAGAGATAAGTGGACAAATCAGCCAACAGTTACAGTGTGGTGTTAGGATAGTGCCACGATGGAGGAAGGCATGCGGCCATCTGGGGCACAGAGGAGACCTCTAACCCAGCTTTGGGACACCTCTAACCCAACCCAGGGAGAAGCACCAGAGAAACTTCCTGAAGAAAAAGCTGCTCAATTTCAGTTGTGAGGAACGAGTGAGAGTCAGCCAGGACAACTAGGGGCAGGATGTGAATGTGCAGATGCCGGGAGATGAAGCTGGAGAGGGACCAGGTGAGGGAGACTCAGGCGGCGTGGACGCAAGGGAACAGGATGCAGGCCCCACAGAGGAGGAGGAGATACAGCCAAACGGCTGAATGTTAGAGGTGTCCCGATCCCTGGACCCCCACATCCACTGTTAGGTCAGGGAAGGCATGGGGCTGCACATCCCAGCCCCCTTTCCACCCCTTCCTGGCGGTAGGCCCTGAATCTCTGGGCGCCTCTGTGTCTGCCGTTCTTTATGGCCAAGCTGAGCTGTGGGGAGGCTGAGGGGAGCCTGGCTGGCTGATGGCTGCCTGAAGGCTCTTCTGACGGGACCCCCCTGTGTGTCTGCTCTCCGCTTCCCGTGTCATGCCACCTGCTGCTCCTCCGGCCCCTGCGCTGTCCAAGTTCATCCATCACGAATCCTCGTCACTTGGTATTCGTCTCTTAATGGAGGTCTGCAGCCTTTCCAACCCAAGGCGACCATCTGACTACAGCCAGCTCGCTGTATTTCCACATTCCTGTCAGAGCTACCTTATCTGCCCTTGACCAGCGCGCCTGGCGACCCTCCCTGTTAGTGAAATACCATGGTGATTAAAACCTCTGTCAGCCTTGATATTTGAAATTATCAGTGGCTTTTTACAGAACACACTTCACAAACCGCCTGGAAAACTCCGTCACTTGGGGGAATTTCCTTTTGACCCAGGCCTGATTTTTTTCCTTTTTTTTTTTAAGAAGGACAGGGGGCCAAGAGAGGCGGCTTCAGGCTTCGGGTTTTGCTTTGTTAGTTCACCCTTTTCTGTTGTTCTTAGTTCACTTCATCTCCTGACTTTTCATAAAAGCTTTCAGGGTAACTGATATTTTTATTCTGAAAGCATTTCCACCTACACCAGACCACTGGTTCGGTTTTAGCTAATTAAACTTATGAAACGAGAAAGTGGATAAAAGTTCATTCCAGAGGTACAGGCTGATGCGATTCTGCATGCTAATTGAGCCTGTGCCCCTACAAAGAGATGCACTGCGGGCTGCCGTGGTGCCATCCCGGGTCGCCTCCTTTCACAGCCCAGGAGGGCGGGCTGGGGGCCTGGATGTGAAGTCTGCTGGGGAAAAATCTGATGTTTGGAACATGACCCTTCACTGCTTGCTTCCATATTTTAGAATGCACCCCGCCCCCGCCCATCTTTTTATTTAATACTGCTGACAAATGACCCAGCAATGACTGCAGGAGCCTTGAAAACTCTGCTCTGGTGTCTGCATTTAAATTGACATTCAGAAGGTACAGAAGGGATTGGATATTATTAGAACAATAGTTTTTTATGAAACAAATGTGTAATATGCTTAATAACAACGGTTACTGTTTAGCAGCTCCATTGTGCCAGGTGCTGTGTAGATCTTATTCCTTTTTCTCAGAACAACTCTTCAAAGCAGGCGTCCTTACCTCCATTGTTTAGAGAACGAACTGCAGTTCTGAGAGCTTAAGAGGCACAAGGTCACAGAGCAAGCAGGTAACAATTTGAACCTGGGTCTACCTGACTCTCAAGTTCATGCTCTGTCTGTTGAGGGACTTAAAAACAGGTACTCTGGACCTGAGCGAAACCAGGCACCTGCGTAAAAGGAGGGGAGAGAGGTCTGCAGTCCAGCCTACCCAGGTGATATTTTTCTCCCCTTTGTTCTAAAGTTGAAGCTCTGTTGCTACTGACGGCATTTGCTTTTCCTGTCTTTAGGTAAGAGTGAGCTGAGGATTGCCTGCATTCCCCGTTCCCCAGGGAATACACAGGGCTGAGACACTTCTGAAATCTGCCTGTTCTATTGATGCTGAACACAGGGGAGGATACATGTGAATCCCAGGGACACCTTGATGCCAAGAAGTGGAGAGCACCAGATCAAACTGCAGACAAGTGAATGCTCTAGAATGGGTGCTGAATGTCACACACAGGATAAGACCATGAATGACAACGAGCACCTTCACACTGGTGACAGAGGTAACGCTGGCTGCCTCATTTCTACCAGTGAGCCTTGCAAAGAAACACGTCAGCATTGCCAAGAAAATCGTGGGGGGAAAAAAGAAAAATGAAGTTCAACCCTACCAGATATTAAAATACATTCCAAAGCTACTGTAATTTTTAAAAATTAGTACTTGTGCAGGAACAGACAAGAATAAATAAAATGAAACAGAACAAAGACTAAAGTTACATCTAAATGTATATTTTACAGATGAAAATTTAGTAGATGATAAAGGTAGCATTTCAAATTGGCAAGAAAAATTAATAGATTTATAAAATGATGATGTACAACTGGCCAGCAATCAGCGAAAATAAATAAGTAAACCTACCTCAATTCCTATCAAAAATAAATTTCAGATAAATCAATTAAAATGTAAGAAATAGAAACATGTGATCACTAGGAAAATGAGAAAATTTATTTATAATTTTAGAGGAGAGAAGGCCTTTATAACACAAAATTATGACACAAAATTGAGAAGCCATAAAGGAAATATTGATAAATCTGACCTCACAAATATTTTAAAAAACATCTAAATATAGCCAAAAGACAAAATTGGAAAAATATTTATAACTCTTGGCAGATGAAAGGCTAATTTCCTTAATATATAAAGAGCTCTTATAAATCAATAAGAAGAAAATGAACAGAAAAATAGAATAGAAAAAAATCGTCAAGGCTATTATCAGGCAATTCAAAGAAAATGAAACGCAATTGACCACCACATAATAACAAATGACCAACCTCACTGAAAATTAAATAAATGCAAATTACAGGACATGAGTTGTCTTCCACCGTCGTCTCCCTCTAAGAGAAAACACCACAATCTTTTCAAAACACAAATCTGATTATGTCTCTCCCCTGCTTAAAACTCTTCAAAGTTTTCCCCTTCCTCTTAAGGAAAGATCTAAAGTGGGTCCTGTGTGGTCTAGCCCTGAAACCACCTCTCCTTTCTAACTTCTCCCTACCTGGGTTTTCTTCCAGGACCCTTGTCCATGATGTAGTCTCTCTCTCTGCAATGTTCTTTCCCTCTTCTCCTTTCTTCCTTCTCCTATTGAGTTTCTACTCATTTTGCAGGTTGCAGTTCAGTTGTGCCTTCCTGGGGGGGAGCTTGTCCTGGCCACCCAGCCTGTCCCCTAATTAGATCAGCTCCCTGTTTTATATGCTCTCCCAATGATCCTGTATTTCTCTTTTATAGCACTTATAAAAGTGGTCATTTACATTTATTTATGTGATTATTTAATTAATGATTGTTTCCCCATCTGAATGGTAAGCTCCATTGGGAAAGGGCTCCGCCGTTGACTTTTTTCTCTCCATCGTATTTCCAGAACCTAAGACACATGCTTAGCATATAGCACGTGCTCAATAAACATTTTTGAGTGACTGCATCAGTGAAATAATTCTTTCCTCCTGTGATCTTGGCAAATATTAGAAAGGTGCAAAGAGAATCAGGCATTTTCAGACACTACTGGCAAGAAAAATCATTGAAAGCCCATTTAAATTGTGCCAAATACAATGAATTTATCCATTAGCTGTACTTGAAGATGTGCACAAAGATGTGTGAAGAAGATGCTGCTTGCAGCATGGTTAGTAACAGCAAAAGCCAGGAAACAGCACACGCATTCTTCATCAGAGGACAAGTCAGAAAAATTATGATACGCCTACAGAATGAATAATTTCAGAGACCGATGCTGATCCTTACACAGGTGTGGGAAGGTTCCAAGGTAGAATATGAAGTAAAAAGCAAGATGCAGAACGATCCATACAATGTGAGCCCATGCGTGAGTTTTTAAATAATATGATATATATCCTTTCATTTGCATAGGAAATTTCTGGACAGACACACAACAAGCGATTAATCATGGTAACTTCAGGGGGAGGGGGTTAGAGAGACATACTTTTCATGTTATACTCTTCTGGACAATTTGAATTTAGCCATGAATATGTATTACATTTTTAATATTACAAGCTAGTTATTTTCAAAAAATAATTGTTTAATAAGGGATCCCAAAACAAGTTCATTACTCCCATGTTACAAGGCCCCATTTTTTTCCAATTATCTTCCTTCTTCAGTTATCTTAAAGTTCTAAGGTCCTGAACTCTGGACCTTCATTTTCCCTGCTGCCTTTGCCCATTTTCAGCATCATTAGTGACTTTTCAGCACTAATGGAGCTTCAGTTTAAAGGGATGTTTTCATAAAATCAAAAATCCCTTTAAAATTCAAGCAAGCACTCCAACAGTACCCATGTAACAAGTGCTCTTCTGTCTGTGTTTTCGTACACCAAGGCTCGCCTGGATCAAGGTGCTCCAGGGAAGTCTCTCCTGTGATTTCACGTCCCTTTGAATGGCCCACAGAAGGAGAGGTCTACGGAAAGAGAAGATATCTATTCTAGGTCTGAATGGAACTGGTTTTTCCCGATACCTCTCTTTAGTGCTTTGAATTAATTTTCAGGTTGAGCTGCCAAAAGCTATTTACTCCAGAAATAAATATATACCTGAAGTAAAACAAATCTACCTGTAATAACCATTTGGAGTAAACCAACACTGTGTTCAGGAGGAGAAAGGAATCGTGTAACAGCACACTGCGGCCTAGTAGAGCTTGTTTCCATGACTCCATAAATAACACCACCACCCAGACACTGCTGTAAGTGAGCTGTGAAGGACACTTGATTTCCTCCAGCTCTGTTGGCCGTCTACCATCTGTGGGTCTGGTAACACCACTAACAGGAACATTAACACAACTAAGAGCCTCCTTCAGATTATATCTTTCCCTGTGAGCTCCTCAGCTAGTGTACACTGTTAGGGTAGTGATTTGGCCTTTTGCATTTAGAATAACTCAAGGAACGTGTTTCCAGTCATCTCGTCCCCTCTCCGCCCTGCCTCGTCGCCTTTGCCCTCCCTCCACACATCCTTGCAGCAGATGGTCATGAGCCCACTTCCCTGGTCAAACAGGACTGACCTAATGGCTGGTCCAATCACACTCTGATGCAAAAGAGCGGGACACGGAGAAAGCACAGGACAGATCCATGGGGTGAGTCTTGTTGAAAAACAAGACAATGGGACCAAAACAGAGTTGCTCATGCTGAGCCCCATGTCACCAGATCAAGGCTTACATACAGTTTCGTCTCTCCCAGAAACAGATTCTTAAGCCAGTTCATTAGGAATTGCCAGATCAGCACTGGTGAAGTCAACTGCCTGATAAATCCCTGCTAGCTCCTAAAGGAAAGCAACCTTGCAATAACCAACCCACTTTTTTGCCTCGTATAACTTCGTTGTCCCTACTCCTCCCTTCTGCCTATAAAAGTCTTTCATTTTGTATACCTCCTCGGAGCTCCTTTCCATCTGCTAGATGGAATGCTGCCTGATTCAAATTGATTTTTGCTCAAATAAACTCTTAAAACATTTAATTCGCCTCAGTTTATCTTTTAACACTTCCCACAGAAGCAGGAGACCAAAGAACAGCTAAACCAGTGGCTGCTCCCTCCAGGGGTCTATGTTTTGTGGCCACCTCTGGCAGAGAGAGGAGGAGGGTCTAGAGGTTCTGTGGCCTGAATGGAGGGGCTCCTTCCTGTCCAGCCACAGCAGAGTATGTGCCTGCTGCCCCTGAGGCCATTCTCTCCTCTGGACACACTTCTGCCCCCATAGTCTCTTTCTCTCCAAAGCCATGGGCACTCTCTTTGGGAGACATTGTCCCAGAACCTCATCCTTACTTGGCAAAGCCCTTCTCCTGCTCAAAGAAAGGGTAAGTTCATTGTGCTGCACCCAAAAGAATGGTAGGAGATTGGTCTAGTCTTTGCTTCAGGTTCACTTTTACCAGTTTACTTGCTAAGCAAGTGGGTTTTCATCCAGGTCTATATGTCCCTTGCCCCGTAAGCAGCCCATAGTGACACCATCCACCCCTCCCAAAAGAAAAACAAAAATCAAAATCCTCTCTGGAGAATTGGGAGTCTGAAAAGCAAAGGCGTTTGCCCCAGAAGAGGCCAGTGAAACGTAGAATGAGAATCTGGGAACCCAGGAGGAGGCGAGGGGAAGGAGGATCTCTACCAGCCTTTCTCTGTTGACGCGTTAGGACCACTGACTTGTCTGTGGCTCGGATCACGGAGGGCTGCAGTGTGCCAGCACTGTGAGGCGCGGGTTTATTCTGGTGGCACCCTCTGGGAATCCAGGCGTGAGAAACAGCCGTCCAGGCCAGACGGTCAGAATGGGTCCTTTAAGAGCATAAAATAACACCAACTGTTTGCCCCGTTTACCTCATATATGTGGAGCCTAGTGGTCAAGAGCATAGAGTACAGAACCAGACAGATGTGGGTTCAAATCCCCTCTCTGCTGCTTAACAGCTGTGTAATCCTGAGGTCCCTTAAATTCTCAAAGACTGTTTCTTCATCTATAAACTAGATGTGAGGAAATCTACCTTGTTTAACTGAAGAATAAATGAGATCATGTGTTTAAAGTACATAGCACAACACCTAGCTGTCCTTTCCTTTCTGAAGAGAAAAGTACAACCCATCCCACCTCCTTCTTCACTTTGGCTTCCAGGGAGCTCGGAGTCAAATTGAAAGCAACAAGGCAGGCCCTGCTATGGGTGCTTCTCCTCCTTTCTCTCCAGGTTGAACATACGTTGCTTATTCTTATTTTCCTTGGACCTATATCTTTGTTGTTATATTTATACTGTTTTATTTTGTGTGTTCCTGTTTCAAATCACCTCTGGGCCTTTGTAGAAGAAGAATATAAATAAAGAGTCTGATGAAACCAGATAGGGCATTGCCTGCCTGCCTGCCTGATGGGCTGCAACTTTGCTCTGTGGGCTCAGCTGGGAGATGACCAATTTGAACTCAAAGATGACTATATTCTTTTAGCTCTGTCAGAATTCCAGGTTTAAAGCAACCTTTATTATCCTAATCCACAGAAGGTATGTCACCTGCAAAATCATTTGGCATCCTTTAAGGGTAGAAAAAAGAAACAACCAGGGCTGTGTCCCTAACATGTCCCAGTCTGGGGCAGAATAGTTCTCCCAAGGGTGCTGCGTTCCCAGGGGGCATCAGCCACTCAGCCAGTAAGTCACACCTGGCTTATTCTGTCCCCGTGGCTCTCAGCAGAATTAAGCTTGACAGAGTCTGCCCAGTGACAACATGGTATATCAGAAAGATAGAATTAGGCAGGAGACCTTGCCTGCCGGAGTTGCCAATGTGTCCCGAGAGGGCATCCCGCCAGGGGGCTGGAACACACGGCGCAGCGGGACTGGGGGCCCGGGGAGACTGCTCACTCTACCGGAGGCGCAGACGGGCCTAATGAGCAGAGAACACCAGCGAGGTTTCTGCTCTCGCCCCCTGTCATGAGAAGAACAAACACCAGCTGGAACCCTGACAGCAGCCGTGCAGAGGGAATGCCCTCCAGCGAGGGTTTGGGGGCCCAGGGGCCTGCATGCCATTAGCTGCAGCAGGGAAGCCAGCCACACCCTGAGAAAACAAGAAGGTGGCAGTGGCCCCAGCATGGCCAGGGCACAAAATACACCGAGGAAGTTCGCATTTCTAGAACACCTACCAATCTCCAGACTCTGTGCTGGGGGCGTTTAAGGCCCACGGGAAGCCCGTGTTGTCCACTTGGCTGCTGCCACAGCTCCTCCTCCGCTGAGCGTCCCCATCTGTCTCAGGGCAAACAAGTCAATGCCGACAGACGTGCTCCGCTCAAAGCTCGGGACCTGAAGTCCCCCCAGGGTTCCCTATTCAGCTCCAAGCACATTAAGCCCTGCGGGACTGAAACATGAGTTATGTTGCCCTGCTGTGAATTTCTTCTGTCTATGATCCCGAAGGTCCAAGACCGTCACTTCTTTCTTCACAGCTTTTGGGACTGGGGGCATGGCATGGGGATGACAGGGGAGGCGGTGCAGTGCTGGGCCTCACGCAGGCTCCTTGTCACCCCACAGGCGGGGGCTCGCCATCACCGCCTCCTCCCTGGCCTTCCTGTCACCAGTCTCACCAGCTCAGCTCATAGTCCGCTCTCCTTCCCTCGCTAGGTCACCTCCATTTTCTCCTGCAGAATGTCTCACTCTGTACCCATCAAGCCCACATTCTCAGCTGCTTTACAGGGTTTCAAAATCTGTTCAGATTTACTTCCTAGGTCTCATTTTAATCCATCACTTGAGTTAAACCGGTTCCGTTACCCTCCCTCACACGTCCCTCTCTGCCTCAACAAACACTTAGTAAGCACCCTCTCAGGGCATTGCATTGTCCTAGGTCTGGGAGAAACAGAAAAACATCTGTGGCCCTGGGCCAGCCTCCTGGTGTAGCGGTTAAGTGCGCATGCTCTGCTGCTGGCCGCCCGGGGTTCGGATCCCCGGTCCGCACCGAGGCACCACTTGTCAGGCCATGCTGTGGCTGCGACCCATATAAAGTGGAGGAAGATGGGCACAGATGTTAGCCCAGGGCCAGTCTTCCTCAGCAAAAAGAGGAGGATTGGCATGGATGTTAGCTCAGGGCTGATATTCCTCAAAAAAAAAAAAAAAAAAATCTGTGGCCCTGGGCTCTCAATAAACCCACAGTCAATGGTGGAAAGGAAAAACAGCCCCATGTGTGCCATCACCTTGTTATACAACCCTGAAAACCCCCAAGTGCTCACCTGTGAACTGAGGGTAAGCCTTGTTCTTACCCACCTGCATACAAATCCCCCCATTTCACGAACAAAACCCTTTGTTCCCCTCCCCATTCTTAGCCATGTGATTTGATGAGGTTGAAACCCATCCCCAGCTCCAGGCAGGGTCCGGGAGTCAGTCAGGGGATCCCGTGCCTCTGGCCATCAAGAATTGGTTCAAGGATGGACACATAGACTAGTAGAGCCAAGGAGACGCAAAGAAACCTTCCTGTGGGAAAGGCGACAATCTCTCCTTGTTCTAAATCTGCAGGAAAAGACCCTCTTTCTTCCACTGGATGATACAATAGGAGGACGTAAGGATTAGAACTCCGGCTGCTGTTTTGAAACTACAAGGTTTTCTGAGCTGTCGGGAGCCTTCAGTATAAACTTGAGGATGAAGCCTATGCCAGGAAGACAGAGCAGGGACAAGAAGAGTACCTGGCCCTCAGGGCTGCCTTTTGAGCCCTAGATCGAGCTCCACCTGAATGCCGACTACCTCTGATCCTATCAGTTACATGAATGAGCCCATAAATCCCCTTTACAGATCAAGCCCCTGGGAGTATTTTATGTCACTTACAATCAGACTCTCTAACTGACATACTCTCTTGCAGAGGTGTGGTGAGATTAAGTGAGAAAAAGCTCTCTGGAATGCACAGAAAGCTCTCCACATGCTAGGTAGGGTTATGCAGTAGGAAGTACTTAGCAGCCACCCAATAAACACTTTTCATATCTTAAGGCCTGATCACCCCTGCAGAGAAATTATCTCTGAGTCTGAGGTGTCTCTTTGAACTAGAAGTTTCTGTAACAGCTGCTGTTGAAAGCTACCAGAGACCACAATAATCAGGCAAGTCACAGCTGCAGGCGTCCCACAAGTCACAGGACCATGAAGGTTCCCAAGCCGTTATCTAACAGAAGGAGGTGCTTGTCTGCAGGGCCGGGAACCCAGCCGCAGTCTCAGAACACCACTCCTGGAAACCAAACATAATCCCAGGTAAATGATCAGAGCAAAGGAGAAGCTGCTGGGGGAGGGATGTCAGTGAGAGAGAAAACAAGGGGATTTGGCCTTTGGGGGACAGAATTTCATGCACACACACACTCAGAGAACCAAAGGTCTTTAAGTCTCTTCGCTTCATGCGTGATTTTCAAAACATGGATTAGTCTCTCTGGCTGAAAAGATGACCCATCAGCATTGTTATTTTGTGTTTGGGATGTGTCTCCGAACAAACCCTATCAATGCGTTGACACATTTGATTCTGAGAAAATGGCATCCTGTGCGTTAGGAGATCACAGCCCCCCTGAGGTGCCTGGTACCTGCTTCCCTCCTCACCATGGAGGGTCAGAGGCAGCACAGCAGTGAGGACCACCTGACTGCCCACCCCCCTCATTCTAGGACCCCTTGGCTTTGTTCTCCCAGTGCGGGGGATCCCTGGAACTGCTTCCAGCCATGCAAGACCAGGGGACCTATGGTAGCCAGGAAAGGGCCCACCCCAGCCCTGGCGAGTGTACCTTCTAAGAGGGCCCTGCAGACACAGAGCCGTCTTCTGAGTCTGCTCAGATGTCCAAGCTGGGCCGGACAGGGAGGTGGTCTCCAGGGTCCTCTTTCAGTTTGGACTACACAGGGGAACCAGCTACAGCATGTAACCTGCTCCCCTTCTTTTGGAGCCTCAGCTTCCTAGAGACCACCCGAGCCTGCCCCCACCCCAACACACAAACACGCTGCGGCTACACACCCAGGCATGGCTCCTGAGCACAAACTGTCCAAGCACAAATTGTAGCTCTGTCAAGGATGATGGGATACTTTGCCCTTCTGTGCAAATCCATAGGCCTTACTAATGGGAAACTCTGAGTTTTGGCTAAATAATTGGATTTTATTTTTCTAATGACACTGTGAGTTTTGTGGATAGTGTTTCTTTGCTTTGGCTGCTAGGAAGTTCAGAGCCAAATTTGTAATGACCTCTAATACCTGCCCAAACCTCTAGGAGCAGCATTTGAGGACCAGCCTGGCCCTGGATTTATCTGGTTTGTATAGCCTCATTTTGCCATGACTTCAACTTCTTCATCTTTTTTTAATCTAGTTGGGTATATATATAAACACACACACACATACATACTTACTTACATAGACTACCTCACACTCCTCTTGGAAGGAGGCTGGAGAGAGTGGGGAGAGGGAGAGAACAGATCAAAAGGAGCAAACCTCTTAAATCATGTGTCTTAAGATACAATCTTAGCACAAAACAGGAACTATAGTAAGGAAGGACTAAAGCCTCAAACTTGGGGACAGTTTCACCAGGCTCCCTGTTCGGAAGTCCCAAGCATCTCAAAGATAACTTTATATAGGTTGAACAGCCAAAGAGTCACTTTGGAGGTTATTTATAAACACGGATGATTCTCATGGAAATTAAGCCATATATTTTAGAGAAGTCAGAAAAGATTCAGAGACTAATTCAGAAAGTACCTGGAAATGAGCAGACAACCAAGAAGTGGAAACCCCATGAATATGGAATGGACATGCCCACTGGCTGTGTAATAATTAGCCACCTTCAGACTGGGGGCTGGAGCATGAAGCAAAATGCTGTGCAGCATAATTTACTGACACCTGAGCCAAGGTCATCCCCGGCTGCACCGTTCACGGGATTTAAACCAGTTCATAAACAGGAGTTAATGGCCCATACCAAGGAGAGCCTCTGCGTAGCTAATGGCTGTGTGAGACATTTTAGAATATGTGTCCGTTCCAAGTTACATGTACGTAGGAGTCTGTGATCAAGCACCTGCCATACAGCCTAAACTACAGAGAAGGTTTCAGTCCCTGGCTGTGCCAAGCATTTCTGAGCCCCTCGTGCATACACAGCTCTGTGTCCCTGTTTCCTTCTCTGTCATCGGCTCTACCTGTTTCCAGAGCTATAATGAACATCAAGGGATGTAATAGTGTAGGAGAATTAGCCACATGCGTGGGAATATTGCTGTGTCTTCTGGAAAAACAAACATTCTACGTATTCCAAGTCTCCTGAAGGTCTTCAGTAAAGTGGCTGACAGAAGAGGCAGCAAGATGAGACATGCAACTGAACCAGACCCACACCTCGAGGGAAGGGCCTCCAAAGCATAAAGAAGTTTACATTCTACTTGGAGAAACGAAATTATTAATCCCCCATTTTGCTTTTGAGGAAACTGAGGCACAGGGGTCACATGACGTAACCAAAATCAAACAGCTTGTTAGTGACAGAATCAGGACTAGAATCCAGGGCCCGTGGCTATTTGGGGTGCAGCAGGTGCTGTCAAGGCCTCATTTATTTCCTTCAAACCCCACAATTTTAGGTGCTCCAAATAGCTACCACTGCCAGCGTCTGCTCCTTTTTATCTGAATGCTTTTCTGGAACCATGGAGGGCTGCTTGACTCTCATGATCCATGAAAGTCCCGGGACTGATGATACAAACTGAGGGCACTATGCTAAGTGAAATAAATCAGACAAAGATAAACACCATATGATCTCCCTTATATACAGAATCTAAAAAAACCTCAAGAAACAAAAAAACAAACTGATAGATACAGAGAACAGATTGGTGGTTGCCAGAGGTCGGGTTTGTGGGATGGGTGAAATGGGTGAAGGGGCTCAAAAGATACAAACTTCCAGTTACAAAATAAACTAGTCACAGGGATGTAATATAAGCATGGTGACTAAGTTAATAATACTATATATTGTATAATGATAATATTGTATATTTGAAAGTCCCTAAGAGAGTAGATCTTAAAAATTTCCATCACAAGAAAAAAAATTTTAACTCTGTGTGGTGATGGATGTTAAGTAGACTTATCGTGGTGATCGTTTCACAATATATACAAATAGCAAATCACGTTGTACACCCGAAACTAATATAATGTTATATGTCAATTATATCTCAATAAAAAAAAGAAACTACTAGAATATATAAATAATAGGCAGGCAATATAACTTAGTGGAATGAACGTGGGCTTAGCGGTCAGCAGATCTAGATCTCAATCTGATCCACTGCCTATTAGCTGTTGACCTGGCGCCTCTTTTTATGGTGTCCCTCAATGTTCAGTACACTTGATGCTTTCTAGTGGGTGACTTGCTTGTATGGAGTAAGTCAGGGACAGAGTCCCTCCTCACCGAGAGGAGGTGACGCTAATTCAGTCTTAGCTGTCTTTCCACAGCGATGGAATTACAGGAGAGGACAGTTTTGTTCCTGAGGCAAAAACCACAGACCTCTGCTTGGTTTAGTGCACAGGAACCCAACCCAGGACATCACTGAGCAGGCTTTTCCAGCCTCTTTCCTCTGAAGAGTGGCTCACAGGACACCTGCTGACCAGGCCCTGGGCCACCTGGCGTATCGCCCCTTTCCTTCACTATCCTCACGCGTACACTGTCCACAGCCTAGGCTCACACCCACACACCAGCCCCGGCTTCTCTCTGCAGCCTGGGCTAGAGGCGCTGAGTTTGGGACTCTGTCCCACCCCGACCTTGGACAGCTCTACTGCTTCAGAGGATTCAGCATACAGACCCTCCACTCAGAAAGAGCCCCTGACCCTGGCCTAGCCGCTTCCAGCCCACCCCAGGCAACACCACTGTATCATATCCTTCCTCCTCTCATTCTCACTTCATCACATTGGTGCCGTGAATAGGGCAGGCCTTGTCATTTCCAGGGGAAGAAAGGTCTATAAGGAAAAATTAAAATATAAAATCACAGTTGTGACTGAGTGAAAATACAACCTATGGGAGGTGCCATTAAGGAAAACAGAATCAGATCTACCTGGGTGGTCTGGGAAGAACCCAGAGCCGTGCCACGAAGACAATTAGGAGCGCACCAGCTATACATGGGAGAGAGTTATTGCTGATGGAGGGAATGGCAGGGCAAAGTCTTAGAGGCGGGGAAAAGACAGCATGTTTCGGGAACTGCAGATAGGGTGATACAGCTAGAAAGCAGGTCCCAAGTGAGATGCAAGATCCATGAGATCTGGGCAATCGATTGGCCCTCCAATTTGGTGTGAAGGATTTACCAATTTAGCTGTACACCACCATGGTTCCCAGGGGAAAATCAAAACTCTCTAAGCTCCAGCACCCTAAACCCAAGCAAGATGGTAAATTAAATAATCAGATATTAAGCAGGAATCTTCTTTTGAATTAAGCCCACTCCATTTGGTATAACATAACTGGCCGTTCCCCTCTGGGCGTTCACATCCCAGGTTTGTGTCCTCTCCCCCAGAGAACATAGCTGAACCGAGATCACAAGGAATTGCCCAGGCTGCCGTGAGTATCTGTGATGGGGTGATGGGTTGCCACAGTCACAGCATGGCGAACGCTGGAGGTCACACCCTGGACGGAGTGGGAGGTCAAAGCTATTGGATCCAGGCCAGTTTGTATCATCTGTCCAGGGAACTTCGTGAATAATGAGAGGCAAGGATTGAACTCAAAGGAGGGGAATTCAGGACCCTGAGATGGATGGACAGTGGGAGGGCCAGAGAAAAGTGGTCAGCATGAATTCTGGAGGCCAGGTGGGAAGGAACCCCAAGGCAAGGTGAAGTGGACGAGCACACCTGGGGGTGTAGCAGTGCTGGGTGAGTCCAGGTCCAAGGGGCACCTCACAAACAAAGAAGGCGCTTACACTCTGGCCCTGGAAGGACTGGCCTTCAGGGTGGCTGACCCTGGGTATGTTTCTACTCCCTTCCTCTCCATGCGCTGGCTCCCAGCTCCTCGGGGTCAGGGATTGCCTTCTCCATCCCACACATGTGGCCCTCGGTGCCAAGCACTCAACAGGCATTCAGCTGGGGTGTGTGGAATGGATTCCTTCAGCTTTAGGCTCTGAGACTCAAAGACGTATTGGCATCAGGACAGCCACTGTCTCCAGGTGGCTGGGGTCTGACTCAGCCCCCTGCCCACTTCGCCATAAATCCTTCTATTGGACTCACAGCCTTGAAAGGGGCTTGGACACATGAAGGTGGAAACATATCAATACAAGGTCTACACTAATTGGATCTAATAAACACAGCCTTGGGCTCCCCTTCCTGCCTGCTCTCCACTGACCTAATAATTATAATTTATGTGACAGGAGAAGTGCACAGAGTCTGAAGGTTTTGTTTTGCTGGATTTAAAGAAAATACCCACAGGTCATACCAATATGAAAAGGTTGTTTCCCCTAATGGGCTACACCGAAGAAAGCTGGGCATAAAAATCCTATTCAAAGAGATTGTCCCACCCAGTCCTTCATGTTTTCTTGGGTGCCAGCAGGAGTGGGAGACAGGGACAGATGGGCAGGACATCCATGCTGGTGTGGGGGATCAGAATTGGCCACTCCAAAATGTGTCTCTTTGCCTCGATTTTTTTTTTTTTTTTTTTTTTGCTGAGGAAGATTAGCCCTGAGCTCACATCTACTGCCAGTCTTCCTCGTTTTTGGCTTGAGGAAGATTAGCCCTGAGCTAACATCTGTTCCAATCTTCCTCTATTATATATGTGGGTTGCCGCCGCAGTGTGGCTGATAAGTGGTGTAGGTCTGTGCCCAGGATCCAAACCTGTGAACCAGGGCCTCGAAGTGGAATGCACTGAACTTAACAACTTCTCCAGGGGCCAGCCCTGGCTTGATTATTTTTAAGAACAAAAGACTGAAAGAAACTTTGACCTTCCCCCAACTGCCTAAAAGAATTTAAGACAGAAGGCCTGTCCCAGGACAAGCCATCACCATAGATAACTCTAAGTATTGGTAGACTGGGAGGGTCCTTGCTAAGCCCATTTTTATCAAAATTCTGTCTCTTGGGTCACATTATCTATAGATGGCCCAGCAAACACTTCTTTATCAAACATTTGCTTTTTCATCTCCATGTGAGTTGCCTTCCTCCCCTTTGAAGTCCCAAACCACTACCCCCAACATCCTCCTTTGTCTTTAGCTGAAGATGGTATTTAAGGTGGTGGCTTCAGCCATTTTAGCGAGTTACTCAATTTTCCTGGGTTTCTCCTATGTATACATGTTATTAAACTTTGTTTGATTTTCTCCTGTTATTCTGTCTCACATCAATTTAATTCTCAGACCAGCCAGAAGGACCTAGAAGGTAGAGGAATTGTCTTCCTCCCCTACACTGTCTTCCCTCTCAGGTTTGCCTTCCTGAGAAAGGAATGGACGCAGATCAGGTGTCCAACTGTAGAGAGGAGATAAAAAGTGTATTTAAAACCCAAACTGACGGTGGCTGCTTTTGCCTTTTGCAGGCAGCATGACTCATTTTTATCACAGGATGATAGGATGGAACTCTTCCTGCTTCATTTCCAGCCGAGCACCAAGACAATAGATGTCCTACACCAACTACCTGTGAGATATCACCAAATGCAGAATTTATAAGGTTGGACGAGAACATCATCCACAACTTGAGAACTCCCTCGCCCTCTCCATGAATATGAAAAGGCATCATATCTTTAGGGCAAAATGTGCTGTGAATCCTACCTTCACCCCAAAGAGTGAGGGGCAGGGGTGGGGAGGCAAAACTTCATGAAGCAGGGACAGGGCTTCATGGAGAGCTCAGCACGTGGCCCCAGCAGCTGAAGGGTGGGAGGGCTGGGCTCTGACTCCCATCTGGGAAATCTAGGGGTCCCAGGTGGGTGAAGAGAGCACTGCTAAGATAGGATCAGCCTGCCCTCCCAGAGAGCAGAGGATGTATGAGTGCCTCCCAAGAACCAATGTGGGTCCATGGGAGAAAAAGCCAGCCGGGATGTCTTGGGACCATTAGGACCACGTAGAGGACTGGAGAGATCTCTGCAGCAAGAAGTCAGAGGTAAGACAACATTCCTTGGGGCTGCAGGCGGTGTCTCAAGCCACCACCCAGAATAGAGAAGCATAGGCCTGCTCAAAGGAACCAGAGTCAAGGGACCCACTGGGGAAGCTCTGTAGAGCCTTGCAAATCCCAGCAGGAGTCAGGTCCGTGCATCTGCCAGGCCTGGAGGGCAGGGAGCTGTCAGCAGAGCCAGCTGGAGTGAGATGGATCCCTCCCTCCACCTGCACCTCCACCTTCCTGCTTGGGGTTGGGGGGGATCTGAAATGGACTGGAATCTAGAGAGGTGGAGAAAGTAACAGAAAGCCACTCATGTCCCCTGAAGCTTGTCAAGCTCGGAGAGAGGAGAACAAGTGCCACCAAATTGAGTCACTATCTTGGACTGGACATTCTAACGATGGAACTGAGTTGCAAACATCCGTACTACGGTCTGTTACCCGAGAGTAAGCAGAGAAGCCATGGGTCTGACAGAGTTTCAGCCAGGGGCGGGGCAAAATCACCACCATCTTTAAAGGGAGCAAGAGACAAAGACAAGGCTGCATTTGGTCACAGCCCAGCAGCCGTGCATTCCACATGCTGGTTATAATATTAATGAGGACTAAACCTCTGCTCCCCTTGCAGAGACTGAGAGTAGGGAGATGTCCTCCAAAATCCATTCTCCCCTCTGCCACGGAGGCAGAACTGTCGCGGGGCACAAAGTCACAGAGAGTCTCCATCCCCAGGCTCTGTGTGCCTGGTGAAGCCTTGTGACTGGGCTCCTATAGATGGGATGTGAGCAGGAGTGATGTGTGCAGCTTCCAGGTCTGCTCCTGTGGACACTGGGCGTGGACTCCTCCATGCTCCCTCCCTTCTCACTGACAATTCCCTGGGCCAAGGCTGGGGCTCCAGATGGAGGGTCTTTGAATTAGTTCATGGAGTGGAGCTGGATTACCCATCCCCAGACCCACTATGAGAGAGAGATATGTTTCTCTCTTTTGGAGGCATTGCATTGTCTCTTACTGTGTTATAGCAGCTTCCTCTTTACCCTATCGAATACGAGGGGGAAGCTGTGAGATCTGCAGTAATGTCTGTTCTCTAGCACATGAAGGAAATGTTGGATTTGCAAAGGAAGGTCTAGAGTTGGGTTCCTGGTTATGGACAGCTAAATTGCTCTGTATAATAAAACAGGAGTATTTTCTGGCATTGCTAGAGACGGGAACATAGTAAACAGTTGGATTTTGACTTGTTGGAAAGGCTGAGGAGAATTTTTTATGAAAAAAGTGTCTAACATTCAGTATTAAATTAACCATTATATGAAGCTTGGTGTAACCTCTCTCCCTATGACCTCTGAGTTTTCGATAAAGGTCTACCACACAGAGCTGCTTCTTGTGAGCAGCTGTTTTGTTTTGCTTATGCTACATGAGGACAACTTGGGAATACAATAAATTATGGAAGTTTTCAAATATATATGAGGAAAAATAAGACAGCCCCATGTAGCCATCACGCAGCTTCAACATGATCATCTCACAGGTAGTCTCGTTTCATCTCTACCCTCACCCAGTTTTCCCCTCTCTAGGCTATTTTGAAGCAAGTCCCTCTCAGTGGAAGTGCTCAACACCACTTGTGAAGTAGTGGTGTTTCTTGTATTTCTCACCAAAAGAAATAAAACCATAATCCAATCAACCCTTTCAATAGCTTGACTTCTTATGGCAAGACTACTTCATAAACGATGTTGAAAACTTCCATTGGGAGACATATAATATCCAACTGTTCCTCATTTTATGGGACCAATACCATTGATGATCATTGCCTGCATCAATAATTTCATTAGCGGTTGCAAAATAGTGTATTCTAATTTTATTGGTCCTTCTGTATAAAGAGAAACTCCTCCTTGTCAACCAGTTGGTTACTTTGAGGTTCAGTTAGAATAGCAAAGGCAGAATAAAGAAAGAATTGTTGTTTTCCCTTTATTTGCCATCTTTCAAAATAATGAATAGTTTCTCTAGAATCCAAAGGTTACAAATGAAGTCTTTTTTATTATTATTACATAATCATTATGGACTCCTGTATCTAAACATATTTAATGTGTTCAACATAGTGCAGTTATTATTTTTATTGATGGTCCAATTTTCCTACATTTAACCAGTAGGAGCCCTTTTGACATCACCCAATAGTCTTGGAGAGTTTGCTTGCAGGGAAGGGAATAAATAAGACAGATCTGCTTCACATGTTTGGGTCAAGGCCAGGGTAGAAATAACGGAGCAGTTTCAAAAAACACAACAGAAAATGATAATTTGGCAAAGCCAGAATCCTAGCCAGAAATAGCTAGAGACAAGTGTAAACAGGAATTCACAAAAACCTTGGTGAAAGTATTAGACCTCCCACAGGACTTGACATGGAAGATAATTCTTCTCTAGATAATACAGGGAAAGTTGCCCACCTCCAACATCTGGTTTACGGAGCAAGACTGTGGCAGTGGGTGATGTTTTTCTTCCAGGTTTTGCCCATCCTTCTTACCAGTGCCTGTGTCCTCTTTGTGTGTCCTCTGGTATCTCAAACTCAAGTGCCCACCACCTCAAACTCTTTGTCTAATATCTCTTCCAGAAAGCATCTAGTACACTCATTCTCAGTGAAATATATACACATTGATCCTAACTTGTTTTACAACCTTGCTTAACTAATTAGTTTGCCTTGACAACTTTATTTAATAGCCAAGACAAATAGTAACATTTTGTGAAAAGTTGACGTAAGTGGAGCCATTTCAGAGGAACTGCCTGCACATCTTACTCCTTCAAGCTTTGGACTGGACCAAATCAGCATTGTCTTCCAAGCAATTGTTTGTAAAGCAAACAGGAAAGCAGACATCCTGACCACAAAGACTGATGACTGTTGACTTTCTGAAGATAGAATCAATAATCAATCAATGTTTAGCTAAGACTAGCTCTCTGTCTCCAACTCCAATTAAAATTCTCTGTAATACAACCTTCCTTCTTTGCCTTTAAATGCCCTTGACTTTTACTCCCTAGAGGGACACTATTTGGGTTTCTACCTGAATCTGTGCTCCCAAAATTGCAATTCTTTGATCCTAAATAAACGGTTTGCCTCTTAAACTGATTTCTGTTTTTGAAGGTTGACACCATCAAGGAAACAAGACTTTCGAAGCAGCCTGGCAAAGTGGTAAAGGTAAGAATCATTCCTCCTGGATTCTACTCCAGGGCTGCCAATAATTAACTGCATATCCTGGAAAAGCACTTCCTCTCTGTGGGCCTGTTTCCCTACCTATCTAAAGGAATTAGAGTCATGGTATCAAAGGTACTTTTCACCTAGGACATTCTATGATGTAGGTGAAAAGACTTTGAGAGCTAACAGCATTATGTAAGTAGATATACCTAACCACCGATAAATAAATGAAAAGCAATAGAATATATTGGAGTATATAAGGAAGCCATTTGGTGTAAAACTAATTTGGTCTGACCTTGTTTTTCCAAAAGAGACTGACATGGCCTCTTGAGCATGCATTGTATATCTACTTTAAACGTTTACTATGTCCCAAAAACAAGAATGATGCCCTTAAAGATAAGGATGTAACTTCCCACAATATCGGCATTTCTTTCACAAGCATTTCTTCCTGGGAACTAAGGATTAATTACCAACCTTCTGTGCTCACCTTGTGACCACTGGCCTGCTGACCACTGACTTGCTTGCAAGCTAAGCATCTCGTGATGGTAGTAAAAGAGATATTCCTGTCATATGTGATGTATGCTGTTAGTTCCAAGATGGTATATAACCACTCTGTATACCACACTACTTTGGTGCCGTTACTTCCCCAAGGCTAGCCCCAGGCTAGTCCTTGGGATCTGGCTCATAATAAACTCACCCTAATTTTGATTTATAGATTGATTATGGATTATTTGCATCAACACTATACATCATTTGATTCATTTTTTTTTAAGATATGTTATTGGAAAATTTAGAGAGGATCCTTTGCATAACTAAGGGGTTATGAACTGAATATACATTCTGTAGACCACCAGGAAGGAATTTTTGAATCTAAATTGAAGCATTTGATGCCAAAATACTGGCCCATTAACATGCAAAAGTCCTTTAAAATGCAGTCTTGCTCAATGGAAACACTATAGAATGGCTTAAAAAGGACTTGTTTTGATTAAGTAATCATTTGCTTCCCACTTAGATCTTCCTAGCAAAATTTCAGTTCTTTGAGTTGTCTCTTGTCTTCAGGGATCCAAACACAAAAGTGATCGTATTTTTCATAAATGGATTGGCAGTAAATGACCACACATTAGCCCCTTTTCCCAAGGCTTGCCCAGAAACAGACTACTCTACAAATCATTTAATAAGCATTTTTTGTGCTCTGCCCAAGTTCGCAGCCCTGGCTGCCCTGGAGATCCAGAAGATGAAATATATCTGACCTCAAAGAGCTTACAACCAGTTGAAGGTAGAAGATAAATAAATGCAGAGGTCGTAGCAGCAAACAAAACAAGATGGGTTAGACTGAAATCTTGAACTCTATGAGACTGACCTTGAGTGCTTCCAGTCATTCAAGAAGGGAGCAGGCAGAGGGGGCCTGACCACCAGGGCAGGCTCCATGGAGAAGTGAATAAAAGCCAGGAAACTTTCTATCTTTCCTCAAAATGGAAACACCTATTTTTAAGTAATCATATATGATCAGGTGGAAAACACCAATACCAAGAAAGTGTAAGCTTCCTCAAAATCCCACACCCAAGAGATAAGCACTATTAGTGGGTCAGCATTGGTACTCACATCCATGTAAGACTCTGTTGGCTGTCTTCCCAACCCATGTCCCCCACATCTCTATCGTATGTGGGTGTGTGTGTGTGTTTGTGTGTTAAAAAAATACATAACATGAGATTTATCCTCTTAACAAATTTTTAAGTGTACATTACAGTATTGTTAACTCTAAGCAAAATATTTTACCGCAGATCTCTAGAACTCAATCATCTTGCATGACTGAAACTTTATACCCATTGACCAACAGCTCCCCTAGTCCCCCTCCCTCACTCCAGCCCCTAGTAACCACCATTCTACTTTCTGCTTCTATGATTAACTACCTTGTAGAAGTGGGATCATGCAGTATTTACCCTTCTGTGACTGTCTTCTTTCACTTAGCCTAATATCCTCAAGTTTCATCCATGTTGTAGCAAATGACAGGATTTCTTCCTTTTTATGGTTAAATAATATTTTGTTCTATGGATATACCACCTCTTCTTCATCCATTCATCCACCATTCGACACTTAGGTTGTTGCCCCCTCTTTTCCATTGTGAACAATGCTGCAATGAATATGGGAGTGCAGATAACTCTTCGAGATACTGATTTCAAATCTTTTGGATAAATACCCAGAAGTGGGATTGCTGGATCATATGGTAATACTACCTTTAATTTAAGGAACCTCTTTACTGTTCTCCATAGCAGCTGCACCAATTTACATTCCCACAAACAGTGAACAAGGCTTGCAGTTTCTCCATATCATCACCAACACTTGTTAATTTCTTTTTTTTTTTTTTTTTTTTTTTGGTAATGGCTATCCTAACAGGTGTAAGGTGATATATCATTGTGGTTTTGATTTGCATTTCCCTAAAGGTTAGTGATGATGAGTAACTTTTCACATACCTATTGGCCATTTGTATGTCTTCTTTGGAGTAAAGTCTCTTCAAATCCTTTGCCCATTTTTTAATTGGATTATTTGGCTCTTTGTTGTTGAATTGCAGGATTCCTTATATATTTGGGAGGTTGACCCCTCATCAGACATATGATTTGCAAATATTTTCTCCCATTCCACAGGTTGCTGTTTCACTCTGTTGGTTGTTTCCTTTGCTGTACAGCAGTTTTTCATTTTATGTAGTCTCGTTTGTCCATTTTTGCTTTTGCTGCTTGGACTCTTGGTATCATACCCAAGAAATCATTGCCAAAGCCAATCTCATGAAGTTTTTTCTCTATGTTTTCCTCTGGAAGTTTTATAGTTTCAGGTGGTACATTTAAGTCTTTAATCCATTTTGAGTTGATTTCTGTATATGATATAAGATAAGGCTCCAATTTCATTCTTTGGTATGTGGATATTCAGTTTTTCCAATGCTGTTTGTTGAAGAGACTATTCTTTCCCCATTGTGTATTCTTGGCACCTTTGTCAAAGATTAGTTGACTGTATGCATATGAGTTTATTTCTGGGCTCTCTACTCTGTTCCATTGGTCTGTGTGTCTGTCTTTATACCATAACCATACATGTTTTGATTATCTAGCTTTGTAATATTTTTAATTATTTATTTATTTATTTTTATTGAGATATACTTGACATATAACATTATATTAGTTTCAGGTGTACAACATAATGATTTGATATTTGTATATGTTACAAAGTAATCACCAAAATAAGTCTAGCTAACATTCAACACCACACAGTTATAATTTTTTTCCTTGTAATAAGAACTCTTAAGAACTACTCTCTTAGCAACTTTCAAATATGCAATAGAGTATTATTAACTATAGTCACCATACAGTGTATTACATCCCCATGACTTATTTATTTTATAACTGGAAGTTTGTACCTTTTGACTTCCTTCACCCATTTCACCCACCTCCAAAACCCTGCCTCTGGCAACCACCAATCTGTTCTCTGTATCTATCATCTCAGTTTTTTGTTTTTGTTTTTGTTTTAGATTCCACATATAAGTGAGATCATATGGTATTTGTCTTTCTCTGTCTAACATTCCACTTAGCATAATGCCCTCAAGGTCCATCCATGTTGTAGCAAATGACAAGATTTCATTCTTTTTTATGGCTGAATAATATTCCATTTCCTTTATCCATTCATCCACCCATCAACGGACACTTAGGTCACTTCCATGTCTCGGCTATTGTAAATAATGCTGCAATGAACCTGAAGGTGCAGATACCTTTTCGAGTTAGTGTTTTCATTTTCTTTGGATAAATACCCAGAAATGAAATCGCTGGATCATATGGTAGTTCTATTTTTAATTTTTTGAGGAACCTCCATACTGTTTTCCATGGTGGCTGCACCATTTATATTCCCACCAAAGTGCAAAGTGTTCCCTTTTCTCCACATCCTCACCAACACTTGTTAGTTCTTGTCTTTTTGATAATAGCCATTCTAACAGGTGTGAAGTGATATTTCATTGTGGTTTTAATTTGCATTTTCCTGATGATCAGTGATATTGAAATTTTCATATGCCTGTTGGCCATCTGGTATGTCTTCTTTGGAAAAATTTCTATTTAGATTTTCTGTCCATTTTTTAATTGGATTGTTTGAGGTTTTTGCTATTGAATTGTGTGAGTTCTTTATATATTTTGGATATTAACCCCTTATCAGATATATGACTGGCAAATATTTTCTCATTTGGTAGGTTGCCTTTTCATTTTGTTGATGGTTTCTTTTACTGTGCAAAAGCTTTTTAGTTTGATGTAGTCCCAGTTATTTATTTTTTGCTTTTGTTGCCTTTACTTTGGATGTCAAATCCAAAGATATGTTGCCAAGACTGATGTCAAGGAGCTTACTACCTATGTTTTCTTCTAGGAGTTTTATGGTTTCAGGTCTTACATTCAAGTCATTCATCCACTTTGAGTTAGTTTTTGTGAATGGTTTAAGATAGTGATCTAGTTTCATTCTATTGCCTGTAGCTGTCCAGTTTTCCCAACACCATTTGTTGAAGAAACTGTCCTTTCCCCATTGTATATTCTTGGGTCCTTTGTCATAAATTAATAGACCATATATGCATGGGTTTCTTTCTGGGCTTTTTATCTTGTTCCATTGATCTATGTGTCTATTTTTATGCCAGTACCATACTGTTTTGATTACTGTAGCTTTGTAATAGAGTTTGAAATCAGAGAGCATGATGCCTCAGCTTTGTTCTTTTTTCTCAAGATTACTTTCATTATTCAGCATCCTTTGTGATTCCACATGAATTTTAGGATTGTTTTTTCCATTTCTATAAAAAATGCCACTGGGATTTTAATAGCAATTGCATTGAATCTGTAGATCATTTTGGGTAGTATGGACACTTTAACAATATTAAGTTTTCCAATTCATGAACATGGGTTATCTTTCCGTTTATTTATGTCTTCTTTAATTTCCCTCATTTCTATCTTGTGAAGATACATTTGATTTTGTTTGAACATTGGGAGCCCAACTGACTTCAGAGTTCCCTTTACAGCTCCAGGGGATTAATATGGACTAGTATAGTTCAACCTGGTAATTCCATTATTGGTGCTAGAGACTGGTTAGGCTTGGGTATGATTCACTCTTGTCAATTAGCATCAGGGAAGTCTGCTAGGCTGCTTTAAGAAAAAGTTTTTCTTCTTGATAAAAGAGAAACACAAGAAGAGATGGTTATTCCTGACTTTAGACATTGCTATATGAGGAAAGGAAGCCTGGACTGGCTGCAGCCATCTTATAGCCTTTAGAGAAAGTCAAAAAAAGTGCTGAACAGGAAACTAAAGCCCTGACATTCTTGAGCTGGCAAATTAACCAACCTTGGACTCAACCATGCTGAGACTTCCTATTAGACAACATAGTAAACTTCTTAATGTTCACAGCACTTTTTATTGGGTATCTTGTTACTTGTAGCAGCAAGCATCTTAAAACACCAAGTTTTCTATACATAAATACACACAATTATACATAAATGGAAACATGTCATATAAACTGCTCTGTGACCTGCTTTGTTTCTTTTTTCAATATTTCATGGAGATCTCTCCATGTCATTATAGAAAGCCTTACCTCGTCCTTTTAAGTCATATACATCTGAAATGTAGCAATGAAGGTGCGAAAAACCAAAGGCCCCCATTCCAGTTCAGCACGAGGTAGAGTAAATACACTACACTGTGTCTCTCCCATTGAATGAAGCTATTAAGCCTGGACAGAATGCATGGAGCATTTTTTTGAGAAGTGTAAAAAGTAAATAGTAGCAGAGGAATTAGGGAAGACCAGAATTCAAAGTACAACCAAATTGGAGGTAAGTTTCTCATTTTCCTTCCGGTTTTCCCCCAGCCTGCACTCAAAAAAATCCAGAGGTGGGCATCAGGACATGGACAGAGAGTGTGCCAGGCAAAGCCCTCTAATTCTGGATTAAAGAGCAGGAAAGAGGTCCCCTAATGCTCAGGGAGAGTGGGGTAAATCTCCCAATTTCTTTTTTCTTTTTTAGTTTTCATTATCCATTCTCCCACGTCCCGGCCACAAGGGAATCTCAGGGCAGCAGAGGCAACAACAGATATGACACTGGAGTCACACGGGAACCTAAAACTCTCAAATAGGAGAATGTTCCTCTCTGAACAGAGGAGCTATGGACCTAAGAAGGTGGGACAAATTCCCTTTGCTTTTTTACTCTCTGTTTTCCCACTGCTTGGCCGGGGGAACGGGGATAGTTGCAGGAAGTTCATAGCAGAGCAGGTAACTCAAGCCATAGCTTTCTGACCAGAGGATCATAGAGAAGAGGCCTGGGGAACTAGAATGTGCCAGAGAGATCACAGAGAGGGAAATGTTCAGGAAAGCTCAAGATGGGCCCACGCTTAAGCTGCACATGCCTGGATCTGATCTTAAACAGCAAACCAAAGACTTTAAGAGCTGCACTAAGAGACAGACCACCGCTCACATCTCAGACCAGCAAGCAGATGCACACAAGTCGGACAGATATGAATAGCACTACAAAGCCTTTGAAAATGGACCTGAAATTGAAACCACATCCCACAGAGACCTCGTCAGCATTTGAAGCCTAAACCCAACCAAGTTTTTGCCTACTAAAACAAAATTATCAACATTCTCTATAGGATTTAAATAAGGCCCAGAGTTTCATAACATAATATTCAAAGCATTCAGGACATAATCCAAAATTACTCCACATATAAAGAACAGGAAATTTTCAACTTGCATGGGAAAGACAAACAACAGATGCCAGCATCAAGATGACACAGATGTTGGAATTATCTGACACAGATTTTAAAACAGCTATTAGAAAAAATGCTCCAAGAAGTAATAGTTAATACTCTTGAAACAGAAAGATAGAATATCTCAGCAAAGAAATCAAAGATATAAAGAAGAATCAAATGATTACATCTGAAAAATATAATAACAAAAATAAAAAGTTTACGAGACAGGCTTAAAAGAAAAATAGAAGTGGCAGAGGAAAAAAATCAACGAACTTGAAGGAAGACAAATAGAAATTATGCAATCTGAACAACAGAGAGAGAGAAAAGAGACTGAGGGAAAAAATGAACAGAGTCTAAGAGAACTGTTGGACAACACCAAAAAAATCAAACATTCATGTCATCAAAGTCATGGAAGGAAAAAGAGTGTGGTTCTGAAAAAATTTTGAAGAAATAATGGCTGAAACTTTCCAAATTTGGCAAAAGACCCAAAAGAATCCATGCCCAGACATAATATCATCAAACTTTTGAAAACTAAAGAAAAAATATGAAAGCAAATAGAGATAAATGACTTGTTAACTAGGGGGGAATAACAATTCAAATTATTGCAAATTTCTCATCAGAACTCATGTAGGCTGGAGGCATGGAAAACCATTTTAAAAGTGCTATAATAAAAGAACTGTCAAGCCAGAATTCTATATATATAAAACTATCCTCTAGGAAGGAAGATGAAATAAAGACATCTTCAGACAAAGGGAAACAAAGAGCCAGCAGAGCTTCTCTAAAAGAATTACTCAAGGAAGTTCTTCAAACAGAAGGGAAATGATACCAGAAGTAAACTTAGACACCAAGAATGAAGGAAAAGCGAAATGGTAAATATCTGGGTAAATAGAGTAGACAATTCTTTCCTCTTGAGTTCTTTACATATGTTTGAGGGTTGAAAGAAAAAATGTCAATATTATCTGATGGGTTTTCAATGTAAGTAGATATATTACATAGCACAGTTATAACACAAAGAGGAGAGGGAAAGGGAGTTATATGGTGGTAAGATTAATACATTCTACTTGAAGTGGTAAAACACTAATTCTAAATAAACTCTGAAAAGTTAAGTATGTATATTGTCACCCATAGAGCAAACACTAAATATACACATATATATATTTCTGTGTATGGATATGTAGATAGATGGATAGTCAAAAGCCCAATAGATAAACTGGAATACTAAAAAGTATTCAAATAACCCAAAAGAAGAAAGATAAGGACAAATAGAGGAATTAAGAAAAGAAGAAACAAACAGAAAACAAATAATAAAATGATAAATTCAAACATATCAATAATTACATTACATATAAATAGTTTTAGCCAGGAGTTAGCAAACTCTATCTGCAAAGGGCTACACAGTAAACATTTTTGGATTTCGGACCATATCCTTTCTGTTGCAACCACTCTACTCTGCCATTGTAGCATTAGCGCAGCCATAACAACACATAAACACATAGGCATGCCAGATTTTTTCCCACAGGCTATAGTTGGCCAACCCCTGGCCTAAACACATCAAATAAAAGATAGAAATTATCAGAATGGATAGTAAAAATGCCATGACCAAACTATATTCTGTCTATAAGAAACTGACGTCAAATATAATGATATAGGTAAGTTAAAAGTTAAAGTTTGGGAAAATATATTTCATGCCAACCCTACTAAAAAGAAAGCTGGAGTGGCTATAATAGTATCAAAACATACTTCAGGGCAAAGAAAATTACCAGAGATAAAGAGACACATTTGATAATGACAAAAGGGTCAATTCACCAAGAAGACATAAGAATTCTAAATGAATAAGCACCTAACAACAGATCTTCAAAATACAGGAAGCAAAAACTGACAAACTAAAAAAAGAAATAGATAAATGCACAGTTAAAGTTGAAGTCTATATTGGTTATCTATTGCTGTGTAACAAATTATCACAAACTTAAAGACTTGAAACAATGCACATTCATCATCTCACAGCTTCTGTGGGTCAGGTCTGAGCACAGCTTAGGTGAGTCCTCTGCTTAGGGTCTCACAGGCTACAGTCAAGGTGTTGCCAAGGCTGGGGTCTCATCTGTTAGCTCAACTAGGGAAACACCTGCTTCTAGGCTCCCTCAAGTTGTTAGCAGATTTCATTTCCTTATCGGTGTAGGAACGGAAGCCCTGGATTCTTGTTGGTTGTCAGATGGGGGCTGCCCTCCACTCCCAAAAACTACCCTCAGTTTCTCCCAACATAGCGGCTTACTCATTCAAGGCCAGCAAAAGAGAGTCTCTAGAGTACATCTGCTAGCAAAATGGAGTCTTATATAATGTAACATAATCACAGAAGTAACATCTACCATCTTTGCCATATTCTGTGGATTAGAAGCAAATCATACATCCTACTCATATGCAAGGGGAGGGGATGATACAAGAGTGTGAACACCAGGAGGCAGGGATAATTGGGCACCACCCTAGAATCTGTCCTTCATCGAGTCTTTAATAGTCCTTTCTCAATAATCAATAGAACTGGTACAGAGACAATCATCAAATATACAGAAGAATTGAACAAAAGTACCCACCAATTAGATCCAGTTAATATAAATAGAACACTTTATTCAATAACAGCTTCACAAGGAGAGAAGTCAAGATGGTGGTATAGGCAGACTCTGAACTCACCTCCTCCCACGGACACAGCCAATTTGCAACTACTCATGGAAAAATTACCCCCGAGAGAGAACTGAAAACTGGATAAGAGGAACTCCTACAACAAACGACAATTCTACTTGAGATGGAAGAGGCAGAAATTCCCTTCTGGAGAAAAAAAATGCCACCTTCACAAGCCACAGCACCTCACAGCCACCCAGGAGCAGCCCAAAGGTCCGCAGCCCTCCCTGGAAGAGCGGGGCCCCGAGCCGGGAGCACTCCCGCTGTGGGCACTTTGTGGACCCAGCACAATCAAGATGAGTGGCATAGTATCTGACTTCACTGCTACTAAAACAGTGCGGAGTACCACCAGAAAAGCTGGCTCACAAAGAAATTAAAACCGGCTCTTAAAGGGCCCACGCACAAATTCACCCGTTTCAGAAAGCAACCTAAAATCACCAGAAAGAAAGGTGCACAGTGCTTTGGTGAAAAGAGACTCACTTTATAGGCTCTGAGTGCATTGCAGTGAGAAGTGAGACATCTCCAGGGACTGAGACATTGGCGGCGGCCATTGTTGTGGCCTGGTGTGGGTGTGCTGACACAGATGCTATTGGAGTTCTCCCTGGGGCCTGCAAGCCCGGGGTCTGCCCCACCCACTAGAGCACCAATTTAATCCAGCTCAGCCTGGGTAGGCAGCCCACTCTAGGGACTTGCCCCACCCAACAACAAGCCCTCAGGCAACTTGTGGGCCTGGATACATTGGTGACTGGATTCTCTGCAGCCTGGCAGCTGAGCCCACTTCAGTTGGGCAGGGCATGCACAAGGAGCAGGTGGAGAGTGTGGGGTGGTGGTGGAGTGCGTGGGGCTCCCACCATGGAAAGACTGGGTCCACTTCAGGAGGTCGCAGCTCACACACAGGGCAGGACTGTGTTGACTGTGTGTGTGGACCTGTGGGCAGCAGGGCTTATCAACTGCAGAAGACTAGTGTTTCTCAAAGACCCACATAGGGGGTTTGCCCCACCTTCCAAAGCCTGAAACAATTGGGTGCTCCCAGGCCTGAGGCCAGCCCCACCCAGCTGCAATCCTCAGAGAGCTGACAAGAGACCTAAAGGCTGGAGGCTTATAGCAATTGTAAGCCCCTGAGCCTAACATCCTTCCACGCTGGGGGCCTACTCACTTAAAAGAAATACTGCAACACAAATGTGGTATTAGAACTTGCAGCCAACTGTGCTAGGGCTGCCCACACCCGATAAAGAGACTGAAGGGCCCACAACAACTACAAGCAGCTGAGCATTACAACAGCAGGCCAGGAGCATAACTCAGCCTCCCTGGACACCTACAGGGAGAGCAAACGGGCCACAACAGAAGGACACATGTAGCCCACATAGGGGTCACTCCTGGAACATTGAGAACTGAGGGAAGCACACTGCAGACCTCCTAAGGCATCACTTACACAAGTCACCTATCCAAGAGCAGGAGACATAGCTGACCTACCTAATACACAGACACAAGCACAGGGAAAGAGGCAAAATGAGGAGGCAAAGGAATACATTCCAAGTAAGGGAACAGAACAAAAGCCCAGAAAAGGAACTAAGTGAAACAGAAATGAACAACCTACCCGACAGAGAGTTCAAACAAAGAGTGTTAAGGATGCTCACTGATCTTGGGAGAAGAATGGATGAACTCAGTGAGAATGTCAACAAAGAACTGGAAGATATAAAAAAGAACCAATCAGAAATGAAGAATACAACACTGGAAATGAAATATTCACTAGAAGGACTCAAAAGCAGAGTAGAGGATACAGAAGAACGGATCTGTGAGCTGGACAAAAGACTAGAAGAAATCACCCAAGATGAACAGGTAAAAGAAAAAAGAATTAAAAAGAGTGAGGACAGTCTAAGGGACTTCTGGGACAATATCAAGCACACTAACATCCATGTTATAGGTGTCCCAGAAGGAGAAGAGCGAGACAAAGGGGCAGAGAATCTATTTGAAGAAATAGTAGGTGAAAACTTCCCTAACCTAAGGAAGGAAACAGACATCCAGATACAAGAAGCACAGAGAGCACCAATCAAGATAAACCCAAAGAGGCCCACATCAAGACACATCATAATCAAAATGTCCAGAATTAAAAATAAAGAGAGAATCTTAAAAGCTGCAAGAGAAAGACAAGTTACATACAAAGGAAACCCCATAAGGCTATCAGCTGACTTCTCAGCAGAAACCTTACAGGCTAGAAGAGAGTGGCACAATATATTTAAAGAGCTAAAAGGAAAAAACTTACAGCCAAGAATACTCTACCCGGCAAGGTTATCATTCAAAATGGAAGGAGAGGGCCGGCGCCATGGCTTAGCAGTTAAGTGCGTGCGCTCCGATGCTGGCGGCCCGGGTTCGATGCCAGGCATGCACCAACGCATGGCTTCTCCGGCCACGCTGAGGCCGCATCCCACATACAGCAACTAGAAAGATGTGCTGCTATGATGTACAACTATCTACTGGGGCTTTGGGGGAAAAAATAAATAAATAAAATTAAAAAGAAAAAATTCAAAATGGAAGGAGAGATAAAAAGTTTCCCAGACAAGAAAAACTAAAGGAGTTTGTCACCAAGAATCCAGTACTACAAGAAATGCTAAAAGGACATCTTTAAGAGGAAAAGAGAAGACCACAAATAGGAAAAATTATCTATTTCCATGATAAGAATGTAACGGATACAAATGCACAAAAAAGAGGTTAGATATGATATCAAAAACATAAAATGTGGGATGAGGGGAGTTAAAGAGTAGAGCTTTCAGACAGAGGTCAAACTAAAGAGACCATCAATTCTGTATATGGACCCCATGGTAATCACAAACCAGAAACCTATAACAAATACACGAAAAACTAAGAAAAAGGAACCCAAACATAATACTAAAGAAAGCCATCAAACCACAGGGGAAGAGAGCAAGAGAAGAAGAAAGGAACAGAGAAGGACTACAAAACACTGAGAAAAAAAAAGTTAAAAAACAGCAGTAAGTATATACTTATCAATAGCTACTTTAAATGTCAATGGACTAAATGCTCCAATTAAAAGGCAGAGGGTGGCTAATTGGATAAAAAAACAAGACCCATATATATGCCGCATACAAGAGACACATTTCAGACCTAAAGACACTCACAAACTGCAAGTGAAGAGATGGAAAAAGATACTCCACACAAATGGCAATGAAAAAAAAGCTGGGGTAGCAATACTCATAGCAAACAAAATAGACTTTAAAACAAAAACTGTAAAAAGAGACAAAGAAGGGCATTACATAATGATCAAGAGAACAATCCAACAAGAGGATATAACACTTATAAATATCTATGCACCCAAGGTATGAGCACCTAAATATATAAAGCAATTATTATAAGACATAAAAAGAGAAATAGATGGTAACACAATAATAGTAGGGGACTTAACACTCCACTTACACCAATGGATAGATCATCCAAACAGAAGATCAATCAGGAATCATTGGCCTTAAATGACACACTAGAACAGATGGACCTAGTAGATATATACAGAACATTCCATCCAAAAACTGAAGAATACACAATCTTTTCAAATGCACATGGAACATTCTCCAGGATTGATCACATATTAGGCCACAAAACAAGTCTACATAAATTTAAGAAGACTGAAATAATATCAAGCATCTTTTCTGACCACAATGATATGAAACTAGAAATCAACTATAGGAAGAAAATCAGAAAAGCCACAAATAGGTGGAGATTAAACAAAATGTTACTGAACAACGATTGGGTCAATGAAGAAATCAAAGGAGAAATCAAAAAATACCTGGAGACAAATGAAAATGGAAATACGACATGCCAGAATTTATGGGATACAGGAAAAGCAGTTTTAAGAGGGAAGTTTATAGCAATACAGGCCTATCTCAACAAACAAGAAAAATCTCAAATAAACAATCTAACAAAGCACCTAAAGGAACTGGAAAAAGAAGAACAAAGACCAAAATCAGTAGAAGAAGGGAAATAATAAAAATCAGAGCAGAAATAAATGAAATAGAGACTAAAAAAAAGAAGAAAAAATTAATAAAACCAAGAGTTGGTTCTTTGAAAAGATAAACAAAATTGACAAACCTTTATCTAGACTCACCAAGAAAAAAAGAGAGAAGGCACAAATAAGTAAAATCAGAAATAAAAGAGGAGAAATTACAACAGACACCTCAGAAATACAAAAGATTATAAGAGAATACTATGAAAAGCTATATGCCAACAAATTCAACAATCTGGAAGAAATGGATAAATTCTTAGAATCACACAACCTTCCAAAACCAGATCAAGAAGAAATAGAGAATTTGAACAGACGAATCACCAGTAAGGAGATCGAAACAGTAATCAAAAACCTCCCCAAAAATACAAGTGCAGGACCAGACAGCTTCCCTGGTGAATTCTACCAAACATTCAAAGAAGACTTAACACCTATCCTTCTCAAACTCTTCCAAAAAATTGAGGAAGGGGAGAAGCTCCCTAACTCATTCTACGAAGCCGACATTACCCTGATACCAAAACCAGACAAGGACAACACAAAAAAAGAAAATTACAGGCCAATACCACTGATGAACATCGATGCAAAAATCCTCAACAAAATACTAGCAAATCACATACAACAATACATTAAAAAGATTATACACCATGATCAAGTGGGATTTATTCCACGTATGCAAGGATGGTTCAACATTCGCAAATCAATCAATGTACTAACCACATTAATAAAATGAAGAATAAAAATCACATGATCATCTCAATACATGCAGAGAAAGCATTTGACAAGATACAGCATTCATTTATGATAAAAACTGAATAAATTGGGTATAGGAGGAAAGTACCTCAACATAATAAAGGCCATATACGACAAACCCACAGCTAATATCATCCTCAATGGTGAAAAACTGAAAGCCATCCCTCTAAGAACAGGAACCAGACAAGGATGCCCACGCTCACCACTCCTATTTAACATAGTATTGGAAGTCCTAGCCAGAGCAATCAGGCAAGAAAAAGAAATAAAAGAGATCCAAATTGGAAAGGAAGAAGTGAAACTGTCACTATTTGCAGATGACATGATTTTATATACAGAAAACCCTAAAGAATCCACCAAAAAAACTTTTAGAAGTAATAAATGAATACGGTAAAGTTGCAGGATACAAACTCAACATACAAAAATCAGTTGCATTTCTATACACTAACAACGAAGTAGCAGAGAGAGAAAGTAAGAATACAATCCCATTTACATTTGCAACAAAAAGAATAAAATATCTAGGAATAAACTTAACCAAAGAGGTGAAAGATCTGTACACTGAAAACTATAAAACATTGCTGAAAGAAATTGAAGAAGACACAAAGAAATGGAAAGATATTCCATGCTCTTGGATCAGAAGAATTAACACAGTTAAAATGACCATACTTCCTAAAGCAATGTACGGATTCAATGCAATCCCTATCAAAGATCCAACAACATTTTTCACAGAAATAGAACAAAGAATCCTAAAATTTATATGGAACAACAAAAGACCCCGAATAGCTAAAGGAATCCTGAGAAAAAAGAACAAAGCTGGAGGTATCACACTCCCTGATTTCAAAATATACTGCAAAGCTATAGTAACCAAAACAGCATGGTACTGGCACAAAAACAGACACACAGATCAATGGAATAGAATTGCAAGTCCAGAAATAAACCCACACATCTACGGACAGCTAATCTTTGACAAAGGAGCCAAGAACATAAAATGGAGAAAAGAAAGTCTCTTCAACAAATGGTGTTGGGAAAACTGGACAGCCACATGCAAAAAAATGAAAGTAGACCCTTACCTTACACCATACACAAAAATTAACTCCAAATGGATTAAAGACTTGAATGTAAGACCTGAAACTATGAAACTTCTAGAAGAAAACATAGGCAGTACGCTCTTTGACATCGGTCTTAGCAACATATTTTCAAGCACCATGTCTGACCGGGCAAGAGAAACAATAGAAAAAATAAACCAATGGGACTACATCAAACTAAAAAGCTTCTGCACAGCAAAGGAAACCATCAACAAAATGAAAAGACAGCCTAACAATTGGGAGAAGATATTTGCAAACCACACATCTGATAAGGGGTTAATCTCCAAAATATATGAAGAATACATGCATCTCAACAACAAAAAAACTAACAACCCAATTAAAAAATGGGCAAAAGGTCTGAACAGACATTTCTCCAAAGAAGATATACAGATGGCCAACAGGCACATGAAAAGATGTTCAACATCATTAACTATCAGGGAAATGCAAATCAAAACTACAATGAGATATCACCTCACGCCCGTCAGAATGGCTATAATTAACAAGACAAGAAACAACACGTGTTGGAGAGGATGTGGAGAGAAGGGAACTCTCATACACTGCTGGTGGGAATGCAAACTGGTGCAGCCACTATGGAAAACAGTATGGAGATTCCTCAAAAAATTAAAGATAGAACTACCACATGATCCAGCTATTCCCCTGCTGGGTATTTATCCAAAGAACTTGAAAACACCAATGCGTAAAGACACATGCACCCCTGTGTTCATTGCAGCGTTATTCACGATAGCCAAGACTTGGAAGCAATCTAAGTGCCCATCAAGGGATGAATGGATAAAGAAGATGTGGTATATATACACAATGGAATACTACTCAGCCATAAGAAACGATCAAATCCAGCCATTTGTGACAACATGGATGGACATTGAGGGTATTATGCAAAGAGAAATAAGTCAGAGGGAGAAGGTCAAATACTGTATGATCTCACTCATTAAGTAGTAGATAATAACAACAACAAACAAACACATAGGGACAGAGATTGGACTGGTGGTTACCAGAGGGGAAGTGGGGAGGGAGGAGGTTGAAAGGGATGATTAGGCACATGTGTGTGGTGATGGGTTGTAATTAGTATTTGGGCAGTGAACATGAGAACATGATGTAATCCATGCTGAAATAGAAATATAATGATGTACACCTGAAATTTATATAATGTTATAAACCAACGTTACTGCAATAAACACAAAATTTAAAAATTAAAAATAAATAAATAAAATGAAAAAAAACAATAACAGCTTCATTCTTCTCAAGTGCACATAAAATATTCACCAAAATAAACCATATTCTTGGTACTAAAACAAATTTTAAAGAATTTAAATTATACATGAAATACTATCTGACAGTGATGGAATGAAACTAAAAATCAATAACAGAAAGATAACTGGAAAATATTCAAACATTTGGAAATTGAACAACATACTTCTGAATAATCCATAGGTTAAAGAAGAAGTCCTAAGGCTACTTAGAAAATATTTTGAACTAAATGAAAATGCAGATCTGCATTATCAAATGTAGTTGAATGCAGCTAAAGCAGTACTTAAGGGAAATTTAGAGTATTAAATGCTTATATAAAAAAGGAAGAAATGTCTCAAATCACTAATGTAAGCTTTCACCTTAAGGAACTAGAAAAAGAAGAGCAAAATAAATCCAAAGCAAGTAGAAGGAAAGAAATAATAAAGATAAGAGAAGAAATCAATAAAATTGAAAAAATGATAGAGAAAAATCCATAAAACCAAGAGCTGACTCTTTGAAAAGGTTTTTAAAAAATGGATAAACCTCTAGTAAGACAGAAAAGAGAAAATACAAATTACCATTATAAGGCTTGAAAAATGGCATACCACGACAGACCCCATGTAAATTAAAAATATAATAAGGGAATACCATATACAGTTCTATGCACATAAACTTGACAATGGAAATGGACCCATGTCTTGAAAACCAAAACTGCTAAATTCATCCAAAATTAAATAGATAACCTGAATAGTCCTATAACTATTAAAGAATTTGAATTCATACTTTAAAACCTCCTGAAAAAGAAATCTCCAGGCCAGATGCTTTCACTGAAAATTCTACCAAATCTTTAAAGAAGAAATAACACCAATCTCTTCAAGAATAAAATTTGACTCATTTGAAGAGCCCAGAATCAGCCTGATCACAAAACCAGGCAAAGACAGTACAAGAAAATAAAATAACAGACCAGTATTCCTCATAAACACACATGCAAAAATCCATGACAAAATTTGAGCAAATTGAATTCAGTAATATATAAAAATCATAATATACCACGACCAAGTGGGTTTTATTCTAGGAACACAAGGCTGGTTCAGTATTCAGAAATCAATCAATCAATGTAATACACCATATTAACAGTCTAAAAAAGAAAACCCTCATGATCAAATCAATTGATGAAGAAAAAGGATTTGACAAAATTTAGTATTCGTTCATGACAAAAAGTCTCAATGCACTAGGAATAGAAGAGAACTCCTCAGTCCAATAAAGGACATCTACAAAAACCTCCAGCTAACATCATATCTAATTGTGAAAGACTGAATGTTTTCATCCTAAAATTGGGAACAAGTTGAGAATGCCTACTATCTCCACTGTTCTTCAAAATTATACTGGAAGTCCTAGCCAGAACATTAAGACAAGGTAAAAGAAGGTATACAAATTAAAAAGGAAGAAAGAAAACTATTCATATTCGCTGACTACATAATTATTTGGAGAAAACTCCAAAGAACAACAACAAAAAAGGCTAAGGTCTAGGGATTACAAATGAGGTTAATAAGTGAGTTTCAGGCTAGAGCTATTCAGTGAGTTTAGCAAAGTCAAAGGATACAAGATGGACATTTTAAAAAATCAACTATATGTCTGTGGAAACAAATCATAAAAATACCATTTACAATAACTCCAAGAAAATTAAATACTTAGGTATGTATCTAACAAAACTTTACAGGATCTGTACAGTGAAAACTACAAACCATTGATGAAGGAAATTAAAGAGAATTTAAATAAATGGAGAGACATATCACATTCATGGATTGGAAGGCACAATATAGTAAAGATGGCAATTGTTCCCAAATTACCTATAGATTTAATGCAATTTCTATCAAACTCTAAGCCTGATTTTTTTATAGATACAAACAAGATGACTCTAAAATTTATATGAAAAGGCAAAGAAACTAGAACAGCCAAAACAATTTTGGAAAAGAATAAAGTTGTGAGATTCAAACTCCTCAATTTTAAGACCTATTGTAAAGCTACAGTAATCAAGACAGTGTGGTATCGGTGAAGGAATAGACAGATGGGTCAATGGAACATAATAGAGAGTCCAGAAACAGACCCACAGAAATATGGCAAATTGATTTTTGAGAAACGATAAAAGACAATTCATTGGAGAAAAGATAGTTTTTTCAACAAATAATGTTGGAAATATTGGATGTTCATATGCAAAAAAGAAAAGAGAAACTTGACCTGAGCTCCACACCCTACATCAAAATGGATCATAAATATAAACCTAAACTATAAAACTTTTAAAAGAAAATATAGGAGAAAATCTTCATGACCTGGAGTTAGGCAAAGAATTTGTAGACATGACACCAAAAGCACAGTTCATTAAAAAAAAGATTAATAAATTGGACTTCATCAAAATTAAGAACTTCTATTCTTTGAAAGACACTGTTAAGAGAATGAAAAGATAAGCCAAAGACTGGGAGAAAATATTTGCAAAGTGTATATCTGATAAAAGACTTGTATCCAGAATATATAAAGAAACTCTCAAAACTGAATAATGAGAACACAAACTACCCAAAAATGGGCAAAAGATTTAAACAGACACTTTACCAAAGATGTACCTATGGTAGATAAGCACATGAGAAAATGCTCAACATCATTCATCATTTTTTTGTTAGCACCATGGAGTCGATATAGCAGAGCAGAACCCTGGTTGGTCTTTTTGTGCCATCCTCTCACCTTCTGGCACTATATTAGACAATGCTCCACTGCTATTCATAGAGTTTTCACGGCCATTTTTTTCGGAAGTGGGGGGACAGTTCCTTCTTTTTGTCTGGAAGCTCTACTGAAACTTATCCACCATGGGTGACCCTCCTGGCATTTGAAATCCTGGTGGCATAGCTTTCAGCAACACAGCAATGTGCAGACACCACAGTGCGACAACCAAAAGACAGGTATTGTGGTTCCCTGATGGGGAAACGAACCCAGCAGTGAGAGCACTGAATCTTAATCACTAGACCACCAGGGCTGGCCTCATGCATCATTAGGGAAATGTACATGAAAACCACAATGAGACACCACTACACATCTATTAGAATGGCTAATTGTTGTTGTCATTGTTGTTGCTCAACTGACAATACCAAGCGCCAGCAAGGATGCAGAGCAGTTGGAACTCTCATACACAGCTGATGGGAATGCAAAATGGTATACTCTGGGAAACAGTTTGGCAGTTCCTTATAAAGTTAAACATTCACCTATCATCCAAACCAGAAATCCCGCTCTTTGGTATTTACCCAAGTGAAATGAAAACTTATGTTCACACAAAAACCTGTACAGAAGGTTTATTGTGACTTTCCATAACTGCCAAAAACTGAAAACAACCCAAAGGTCCCTCAACTGGTGAATGGATAGATAAACTGTGCCACAACCATGTGATGGAAGACTACACAGCAACAAAAAAGGAACAAACTACTAATACACACAACAGCGTGGATGAATGGCGACTGCATCACTCTGAGTGAGAGAAGGCAGACTCAAAAGGTTACATGCTGTAGGATTCCGTTTATGCGACATTTTTGCAAGAGAAAACTAGAGGGACATCAAATAGATCAGTGTCTGTCAGGAGCTGGGATGTGGGGGAACTTTGGGGGCTACAGAATTATTCCATATCCTGATTGTGTACTTTTTTTGAAAATCCTCAGGACTATACACAAAATGGGTGAATTTTACTTAAGTTCTAAAAATGGGAAAACACATATATATGTCTCTGGGGAAAAAAACACACTGCAGGGGAGCAGGGGCGGGGGAGGGTCTGGCACTTTGTATCAATCCCTTTTCTGTCCCCTTACGAAGCATGAGCTGAGCCCCTCCTGTGCGCCAGGCATGTGATTCCCCAGCTCTGTCATCAGCACCCAGGATGGCACCTCCCAGCAGACCATGCACAGCTGTGCTCCCGAAGAAGCACAAGCTCGCAGCTGTCGTCCTCCTGGCCGGAAACAACCGGGTTTCATTGCTCAGCTTCCAAGAATGTGTTTGCTTACAACCCACCAAGAGACCAAAATGAGTACTCTCCAAAGCAATTTTGTCTTGGGTTTTCAGAACAATTTTGCAATCCCTTTATAGCGCCAGCATGAGACTGAGAATGCATACAATGTCAGTAATGGAAAAGCAGGATAGGTGAGGACGAACCCCCGAGATTCCTCTCCAAGGATTACTGTGACCCATCACCCACCTTCCTGCTCTCAACAAGAACTCCACAAGCACATCAGACCAGTGCTTGAAAGTAGGCCTGTGTTTTCTCTGGCATAGAGTAATTTCTACCCAGGGATCTGCCTGCCACAGTTTGTCAAGCAAATTTGTGTGTCAAGCAAATTAAAAGTAGCTGCTAAAAACTGTGACCCTGAGCTGCTATGTTCTTGTTACTCTGACCGGTCCCACTGGCATCATGAAATCTGCTAAGGGCAGCCACCTCTCCATGGCTCCCCAATGCCGAGGACAGTCCCCAGCACATATTAGGCTGCTAATAAATAGATGTTAAATCAATAAATGAATGAAAAAATATAAAGCCATTCAAAATTCATTTCTTAAAAATATGTCTATTAAAGAACAAGATGTATTTGTTGAGTGCTTCTCCCCAGGGTCGTTGTGTCTGAGGACACAATGAGAAAGATCAATTCTTCCCATAGGACGAGTTGAGGGGAAACCTTTAATAGTTTTCTTGGCTCAGGAACACTCTGTATGGACATATCCCTCTGTGGATGGGGAAGGCTTCCAAAAGCCCTTCTCCTACATGCAGGGCTGTCTATGTGACTCAGATGTCTGCTGGGGCTTCCCAAACTCTTGACATCTAGTAAAAGTGAATAAAACCCTTCAGTCCACAGTTTGTGAAATGGAAAGCCGTCACCAATATTTTGCAGGATCCTGAGGGGCTTACGTGGAAATGATCATTGCTCTTCTGGGCTTTCCTCCTCTCAAGCCTCTCCCTTCTGCACCACGTCAGCCCGTCCAGGCCTGAACCTGAGCCCTTTTCCCAGTTCTCTCCCTCATACACACACCTGCACAGCACACAACACAAAAACTTTCATACAAAATATGAGTGCAGCAAAATTCACGGAAGACCGGGGCAGGGTGTCCATGGGCCAGCTCCCACAGCACGTTGCGCTGTAAACTCAGAATTGTGCATCTGACCTCCTGCTCCCTCTCGGTGATGCTGTCCCCAGGAGCGCCTCCCCTGACAGCTCCCCAGTCACTGGGAACTCGGGGTTTCACCATCTTGCCTGCTACCCTCTCCTCCTCTTCTGCTTCCCTCTTCTCTCCTCCTCTTTCAAAGGACATAAAACAAACGCTCCTCATTGTCTCCTTCAGAGCAGCTCAAAATCCCCTAAGTGACTCAGGATCCCTCCACCACCCATGCCCTTAGGGTCTCACCTTCTTCCTCTGTGGTTTTTCAGACTTTTCCCAAACAAAGACGGTTTCTCCTGAGGAGGGACAGAGGTTCGGATATTAAAATAACTGCTGGTCCTGCACGGAGCACAGCAAGAGCCTGAAGGACCCTGGCCTGGGTCTGTCACCACCTCCTCCATTCCAGTGATTCCCCAACCGAAAAGAACACAGGTCCAAGGCCACACCTTCCTTGCCTCACCTGGCATAATGTGTCCAAGTAGTGGGACCTAATCCTTTAGTATCGGGGTCAGTCCCTAGGACAGGACTCATTAAACACTTGTCCCACACCTTCTATGCCTATGTCCTCCCATGTCCTGTCTTTCTCTCTGAACCTAAATGCCCTCCACTCCCCACCCCAGGGTCCCAGAGCCCTTTTACTCTCCCAGGTTGTCACAACCCCAGACATCAAGTACCACCCCTGTGACTTCTCTGCCCTCTCCTTAGGGCTCTGGTAGCAGAGTCAAAAGTTAGGCTGCTTTAGAACTACAAGGAACTACAAGGGGGCTAAGCTGAGAAGCCGCTCTATTCCTGGGTGATGGGGCATAACTGCAAGCCCGCAGAGTGAGGTCATCGCAGGGAGGCCTGTGAGAACAACTGTTGGCAGTGGACCCTTTCAGGACCTCTCTGCAACTTAGAGGCACTTTATTTCTATTTGTCAGAAAAATTGTCCTAGTAGACTTTGTTAGATTAAGACCCTTTACTGCCATCTGCTGGAAATTTATAACAAACATTTAAACCTACCAAGTGGACAGCACCTCCTTAGGAGCTATTGTGCAGTGCTCGTCCTGCATAACAGTATAACAACCTGCCTTTATCCCAAAGCCCAGGCTCTAGTCACAGTCCTGGAGACACCAGGAGGGCCCGTGGCAGCATCTGCCATAGGTACAACAAAGCCAGGCACTCCTTCACCATGTGTCCCCCCCTTGCTGAGCCCAAGAATAATTACACTGGGGGATGTCTCATAATATGCTCACTCTTTCCGAAAAAAATGTCCTGGAAAAATTAACTTTAAATAGGTTATCATAAAACTGCAATGATACTAAATCCTGGCGAGCAGTCAGACCAAGGTCCATGTATTAACCATGACTTTTACTTTCTGTATTCTGATGCTTTAACATCTGGGGCCCGGGCAACTCCAGGGGCACTGCCCTCCTAGGGATGGCCAATTCTGAGAGATAATAAACAACTTACCTGCGAGTGCACTTTTCAAACACAAGCCATCCAATCGAGAGTCCACAACACCTCCTCTACGGGGCTCTCACACTCAGGCCCACTGTCCCCCTGTCCTCATCACCCGGCCGGGTACCAGACAACCAGGCACAGCCCCTGTGCCCAGAGCCCGCTGAGATTATTCCAACTAGCCAGTTCTAAACCTGCTGACCCCACCTCACTTGTTCCTTCCCATGGAAATCCCAATAAAGGCTCTGGCCTATGTCTTTCCTGCCCTTTCTGCCTCCTGACCCACCCCCCCCCCAACCCCGTGCTTCCCCATGTAGCCCTGTGTGGTGCAGCACGCCCCCTCCTCTTGGGATCTGTGAGTCACAAACTATCTTTTCAACACAGTCATCTCCTGATGTGTTGGCCTCACTACACTTCACATTTTCTATTGATACACTATATTTTAAAAGTCTGTAATCAACATACTAAATGAATGCCTGTTTTAAAAATGTACATATGTAGAATCCAATTGTCCTGGCTCGGGCTCCTCTCCAAACCCTAGTAGGCTCCTGTTCCTGCCCTGCTGTACCCACCCCATCTCCCGGCTCCACCCGGGGCTGCACATCCCTCCCTTCACATCTTACCCTCCATGGCCTGGTCTTATTTCTTCCTGGGCATTAGCTACACTATCTGCCTGGTTTGCATTGGACAAACATTTGAAACCAAATCTCTTATTTAAAAAAGACACTTTCTCACACTCTAGCTGACTCCTTCCTCTTGGTGGGGGAGGGGGTGAAATGGACCTAGAGCTCCCAGTTCGGGATCTGGAATGTATCCCAGCTCCACCATTCAGTACCCACGTGATCTCAGGAGAGCCAGGGAGGGAACATGGGACTTAAGAACAAAAACCTGGGAGCCAGTCTGTCTTAAATCCTAGATCTTCCCCTTAGGGTAATAATCAGCAAGTTTCTTAACCTCCTTGTGTCTCAGTTTCCTCATCTGTAAGATGGGGATAACAATAATAAAACCTACTTCATAGGGTTACAGAGGTAATTATACATACAGTGCTAAAAGCAGAACCTAGCACTAAGTGCTAGCTATAATTATCTAACCTTTTAAAGAGTTAAATACCCCAATAGTAAAGTGGAAAAAGAAATGAACCATTCATTTTGGTGCTGTGAGGATGAAGTGTCACAAGTCGGATCAAGTATGTAGCCCAGTAAATACTAGCCATTGTCATTATTACTGTTGCCCATCAAATCTCGCCTCCCTTCAGGGACCAGCACAAGCCCATCTCTGAAGACCTCTCGCTGCTCCAGCACCCTCTGACCTCTCCTTTTGAAAAACCTGAGCACTTCTTATCATCACTATAGTGCATGTCTTGTCTCCCACAGGTCTCCGGTCCCACGTGTGCATCTGTCTCTTTAGCTCCACTTTAAGCTCCTCACGGGCCATCACAGAGTCTTTCACCTTTCTGGAATCTATGACAGCGACTAGCCCCATTCTCACTCCCGTGAATGTTAATAACTACCCACTGAACTAAAATGGAGGACCTGATGTGTAATCTCTGATCCTTTCCCAAGGAGTAAATATTGAGTCTTGGATTTCAGCTAACACCTCAAGGGATGTGGGGCACAAGGGAAAGCAAACCAAGATGCCCTACACTTAGGTCTCAGGAGATGCACACCGGTGCTACAGGCATCACAAACTTGACCACAAGAAAACTCCACAGCACATTTCTTTGGTTTGGCCAACACAGTATTTTCTTAGACTACGAATGCAGATGCTCTCACACTCTCTAGTTTGCCACAATCCCCACTCCTCCCCAATATCTGAAATCCTCCTGTGACTGACTAGTGCCCTGAGGAACTCAAGAGTGGGTTTGGAAGCATTGAACTGTTTTTCCAAGTTGTTTTTTTTACATTAAGGAGACAGGACCAGCAACCACCCTGAAGCTAACCAAGCCTCCTTAAGAGAGCCATGCCCATGACCTTGCCTTATTTTTAATGCAAACATTTCTCCAGGAGGAGGTTAAGCCTCATTACCATAATCTGTAGTGTACCCACCTCTCCCTTTTGAATATTCACTCCCCAACCGAAATAAAAGTTCCTGCTTCCCTTTGTTCAGGGACACCATGACTTTGGAAATGATTCCTCCTGGCCTCCTATTTGCTGCAAATACACTTTACTTTGTGAGACAACTTCCACTGGTGTAGAGTTTTATTTAACTCACCAGGAGGCAAGCACACCTGGTTCAGTATCACTGTCGTGTATATTACCTGTTTGGCCACTGCAGCCTTAGAGTTTATGACCCCTGCCAGTTTCTTAGAGTTCAGGAAAACAATGACATTATATTCTAATGCTCTGGCTGTTGATCATACGTTCTTACATTTAAAATACATTTCTTTTATCACTAAAGTTATTCATTTCCCGTGGAGGTTCTAGTGATGGCTCTGAGGAAGGTCGCAGGAAAACCTGAGGGGTTTATCCTCTTTATATCCCCTTTTGTAGGAAGACTCAGTGGCCATTCAGGATTCTGTCACTTTGAAGTGCAGTAAAAAGATGAGCCCCAACTACAGGTCCTGGCAGGTCCACCAGAGGCCCCGGGTGAGACTCAGCTCCCTGCCAGCCCAGAGCTCCCAGCTTTCTCAGAGCCCAAAGCCTCAGGGGCTGAGAGCTGGGGCAGCCTAGTGCTAGCTCAAATCTGCAGAGGATGCGGAGCCGGGATCACAAAGGCATTAGCAATTCATCAAATGTAATCACCACAGATTGTATCCACAGGAGCTGCACGGAGTTAAGAAGCTGCAGGATAAGTGGATACATTTCTGATTAGAATTTCTCAGCCCTGAGCTACCAAGTGTAATGAAAGTCATTACTAGGGGAAGAAAAGGAAGGGAGGGAGAGGGACAGAGGGAGGCTGGCAGGCGATAGTTTAGTCCCCACCCTGAGCTGTAAAGGGAAGGAGCACAGGGTCTCTCCATAATTCCTTTTCCCTTGGGCTCCTACAACCTCCCCTCTCTCTCCTTAGGACTGGCTGCAGCTCGAGCCCACAGGGATCTCTGTTTTTAAGACTTCCCCAGCCCCTCACCTCACACCTACTCAGCAGAATTTCTGGGGGCAGGACCCCAAAAACTGTATTTCTCACACTCTCCCTGGGTGATTCAAATGAATGGCCACGTTTCAGAGGCCTCTCCCCATGGAAAGGCAAACAGTGATAACAAAGACCGCCTTTTTGAAGTTTTTGACGTTTTAAAAAGAGTTTTATACATTTTTGTCACAAATACCCTTAAGGGCCCCCCAACATTGCAGTATTGATCTATCCACAATTCATTAATTGATATCTTATTTGGGGCCTTGCCCTATGCCCTGCACAAGGGATACAAAGACGAAGAAGATACAGTTGCGGCCCCGGGGGAGCTCACGGTGTACCAGGGGCAGAAGGCAGGAGACAGAATTACAGTGTGATGGGTTTGTGTCCAGATGAGGGTGTCATCAGAGTGCCAGGGGGAGGGTGGCTTAGACAACTGGGGGGAGCCAGGGAAGGCTTCAAGAAGGAAGTGATATCGAGATGGTCTCGAGAGAGCTGGATGGGAAAGGGAGGAGGGCTCCCCACATGGGGGACATCACCAAAGCATCAAAGAGCCCAGGGCTGCAGCAGATACAGCTGGCTGAGCGCCAGATCCTGTCTGTCCTTCCTCAGTGGCAGCGTTGTTGCTGGCATGTGTTTCGCAGGTAAACACCCACTTCCCAGCCTCCCTCTGACCTAAGTTCATGTCGAAGGATGGGAACGGGAGTGATGTGTGCACCTTCTAAGTCATCTGCAACTGAAAAGGCCAGCCCTTTCACAAAGGGTTTTAACCAACGAAGTAATACAATTCATTTGGTGTTTTGTTTTTTTTTTAAAGATTTTATTTATTTATTTTTCCCCCCAAAGCCCCAGTAGATAGTTGTATGTCATAGCTGCACATCCCTCTAGTTGCTGTATGTGGGACGCGGCCTCAGCATGGCCGGAGAAGCGGTGCGTCGGTGCGCGCCGGGGATGCGAACCCAGGCCGCCAGCAGCGGAGCGCGCGCACTTAACCGCCAAGCCACGGGGCCGGCCCTCATTTGGTGTTTTTGAAAGTGCCCTTTGGCAGCCAACTTGGAGGGTGAATTGTCAGAAAAAGAGATGGGTGCGAGAGAAATTTGCAAGAAGTTTTCTTTCATCCTGCAGACAAAAGGCAATGCTGCTCCTGAACCCCACTAGTGGAGGAAGAGAAGGGAGCGCAGGACGCCCGACCTGCAAGGAGGCAAGAGCCTGAACGCCAGGGCGAGAGGAGGAGAATGGGTCTGACCTGGGTGATTGAGGTCACTCAACCTCATATCTCGGAACACAACTTCCATCTCATGTTCCTCCACCGTCCCATACTCTCTCGCACAGGCTCAGCCCCACGTGAGACAGCACCACCCACGGCCAGCGCTGCTCTCCTGCCAGAGACCACGAGACCCCGGGCCCCATCCTGCACACCCCTTGGAGACCCCCCTGAATTCGTCAAGGGACCCTCACCAGGCACTCCAATCCTTTGGGGTCACAGGGGGAAACCTAAATGGCATACCTCCAGCTTCCCCAAGGGCATGGCAGGGGGTGGGGGGGACAGAATATCTCCAAGCAACTGAAAACAATCTATAAACAAGGGGATCATAAAAGAAAATGCTGAATTTCTCCCCAAAATGGTGAGTTAGAGAAGGCATGTTTGACCAGCAAGGAGAGTAAAGGTTTAGAAGAGAGCACAAGAGGAGCCTGCACACACTTCACGTGTTAATCTTCATCCATCTCCACACACACACACACACACACACGCACACACCCGCGCTGGGAGGATTTCACTCGACTGGAAATAAATAACTCAAGGATCAGGGATATAATCGGAGCTCTTGATCCGGAATGTGACCTTCCACTTTTCTCTATTTATTTTTGAGATTAATCAGAGTCTTTATGGGACTCATGTCAATAAACAACGGGCTTTTCCAATATATGCCACCTGCACATCCAATATATCCAAGAAAATAAAAATATATCTACAGGGATTAGTAGCCATGAATCACCAGGAGCCAAGGCAAAGTGCCGCAGATTTTAATAGCTCCAACTGTCCGTCTCTTTTAAATGGGAAAGAGGTCAGCCCAGCCCCCACTCATGGAACGGAAATGTGATCTACCCAGGCACGTTGTTGACAAAACATTCGCTTGAAGAATAGGTGTGTTTTGATGACGATGTCATGCACAAAAATAGGTCTTGAAGCTGGAACAGAAGCCTAACTGGAATAAAGAAGAAAAAGAAAGGAAGGAAGAAAGACAAGGTGAGAGAAGGGGGGAAGGGGGGAAAGAAGAGAAAGATGGGAAGGAAATACCAGCCAAGCACATTTGCTTTTCTCCACGATGTGGCTGGGAAATCCCTGGACCTCATGTGATGGGACTGGGCTTCTCGTTCTGCCACCACTTCCTCCGGGCCTGGAGCAACCTGTCTCAAACGGCCCAAAAGTAAACCCAGAAGAATTAACCACCAAAATGTGAAAAGCCAAATTTTAAACTTTTAGGAAAAAAATATAGGCTATCTTTTAACTGCTAGGTACAGAAGACTTTATAAAGAAGTCACTAACAGCACAAACCATATAGGAGATCACTGGTCACCTTGCCTACCTTAAACTTTGTAAACTTCTGTACAACAAAAAACATCATAAAATCAAAAACCAACACACAGTCTGGAGGAAAAGTCACTTTAAAAAAAAGACAAAATAAATCGGGGTCGGCCAGGTGCACGCACTCTGCTATGGCGGTCGGGGGTTGCCGGTTTGGATCCTGAGCGTGCACCGACGCACTGCTTGTCAAGCCATGCTGTGGTGGCGTCCCATATAAAGTGGAGGAAGATGGGCACAGATGTTAGCCCAGGGCAAGTCTTTCTCAGCAAAAAAAAGAGGAGGATTGGCAGATGTTAGCTCAGGGCTGATCTGCTCACAAAAAGAAAAAAGACATAATAAAAAAGAAACAGGCAAAAAAGAGAAACACTGGCAAGTCATAGAAGAAGAAACCAGAGGGCCAGGAAACGTGTGAAAAGATGTTCAGCCTCAGGAGGAATAAGGAGAACACAAACCAAACAATGCTCCATTTCACAGTAAGGAGCATGGGAAGAATCCGATAAACTCAAGTGTTGGTGAGAATGTGGAGGAACAGGAGCTCCGTGGGACAAGCAGCTGTCTCCTCCTGAGAATGTGACCCCAGTAATTCCTTTTCTGGGCACATTCGCCACAGAAGCTCTCACTATGCGCACAGAGACATGGCCAAGAATGTGGCCGGCAGCCTTGTTTATAACAAGAAAAAATGCAAAACACACCGAAGGTCTGTCTACAGGAGCATGGACAAATGACTTGTGGTATATTCATGCTGTTCACACGAGGGAAATCCCAACTACACAGCTGCAGGGACAAGCAAGGTGCAGGGTAGGTTCTGTGATGCCACTTATGCAACATCTGAAACATTGAACATTCACACAACAGTGGTATATGTTGTCTGTGACACACAGGTGTGTAGGAATTGTGCGAGGCATGCCTGGCGTGGTACACTCAGGTCAGCACGTGCTTTCCATCTGGGGTGAGACAGAAAGGGATGGGACCAGGGAGGGTTACGTGGGGGAGAGTAACTGCATCTGGCATATGATATTTCCTAAGACAGTTGAAAAATAGGGCATAATGTTATACTTTATCAAAACTGGGAGATCGGTACATAATTATTCATTATCTCATCTCTATATTTTCCTGAATTCTTTGAAACTTTTTATGATAGTATTTTTAATGAGGGGGTTAGTCTTAAGCAGCTTTCCCCAGAGTATTTCCAGAACTATTATGAGTATTCTCCCAAAAGGACTCCATCATCAGATATGTTTGGGAAGGCTGCCTTCTAAGTCTCCCTTCTTGAGGAGTCACGTGCATGCGAACATATTCAAGGCTCTGAGAAGTCCCGCAGTAAAGAAACTTTGTGGATCTCAGCATTTCCCAGACTCACCTAAACATGGAATTCTTTCCAGCCTCTCACCTTACAGACCTAGGATTCCTCAGAACATTCTTTGGGAAATGCTGGACTAAAAGAGCTCCAATATTTGTGCTGGGAAGCTCCATTTAACAAGTGACTATTGCACCCTGAGAATCTGATCCATGAAGCCAGACAGGTGGGGAAGAAGAAGGATGAAACACAGGGCCAACCCCCACCAGTCTTGTGGGCTGTCACAGCTAGAGTGTGTTTTGAGGGACAGTGAGAAGAACTCACCACAAGTCATGCTCATGACAATTTCAACATTAGAGATTTTTTCCTTTGGTTTTCATCGTCCTTCTTCACCCACCCCCAAAACTGCTACTGCTCCTGTATGCCCAATTTCAGTTGGTGGCACCACCAACCTCCAAGTCAACAAAGCCAGGCTAGGCTCCTCCGTGTGTGACCCCTTCACCTCCACAGTCCTCGAGCTTGCTATCTCTGTGCCCTCTATATCCCTTTAACCTCCTCTCCATTCCCCCAGCACGCCCAGGTCCCAGTCTCCACCATCTGCAATCTGAATGAGAGCTCCAGGCTCCTAATGGCTCTCCTGCCTCCTCTGTCATCCCCTCCAGTGCCTCCTCCATGTTGCAGTCACTTCTAGAAAACAGAAGTGACCAGAGCACTTTCCTGAGTCCCCAGCATCCTCAAAAGTAAACCCCTTTGCACTTTCTGAACCCGTCCTCCACCTCCCTCCTCATCTCCCCTTCCCTACTCCTCACAATTTAAACCCCAGCAATTCTAAACCACTAACTGGTGTTCCCAGGACACACCATGGGCTTCACACCCCCATATTTAGCTCAAGCTGTCCGCTCTCCCTGGAACACTCCCTCACCCCTCAGCCTGGCCAATCACCAGCTCAGGCATCACCTCCTGCCAACACCCTAACTGCCTGTCCGATGTGCTCTCCGAGCTCCTTGAAGGTAACTTTCTAGCATGGACACACCTTGAAATGAACTGAACAGGAAAAATCTAACAGCTGTTTCTCAAGCTGCGAGCGTGACCGATAAGAAAAGAGAAGAAGTGGGCCGGCCCAGTGGCTTAGCCGTTTAAGTGCGCACGCTCCGCTACTGGCGGCCCGGGTTCGGATCCCGGGTGCGCACCGACGCACCGCTTCTCCGGCCATGCTGAGGCCGCATCCCACATACAGCAACTAGAAGGATGTGCAACTATGACATACAACTATCTACTGGGGCTTTGGGGAGAAAACAAAAGGAGGAGGATTGGCAATAGATGTTAGCTCAGGGTGGTCTTCCTCAGCGAAAAAAGAGAGGAGGATTAGCATGGATGTTAGCTCAGGGCTGATCTTCCTCACAAAAAAAAAGAAAAGAGAAGAAGTAAGGGAGGTACACAAACTTCAAAATTTTGCTCATGGCACCCATGGGGTCTTGGTGGGTTTATGTGTTCTAAACATTTCTGACACATAAAACAAGACAAGACTAGATTTCAAGATGGGATATTAGATTTCCTTTAGGCCTCATAGGAACAATAAAGCATTGTGAAACTTTAAAGCTCATAAAACTTAAGATTTTTTTATTATTTCCCCAATTGTCTCCCCTTTTCTCCTTCTTCTCACAACTGACCCACCACATAAAATGAATATGAGTCTTGGCCCCCAAGCTGAGGGTCTCCAGGGATCAGCGTGGGCTAGTAAGAACCAGGCGAGGAGCTTAATCAAAACAATAAAAATGTATTATATTCATGTGAAATTTTACACTTTTGCCAAGTAGTTTCCCATATCGTAATTTGTTTGGCATTCATATTAATCATGAGATAAATGGAGAAGGTATTATTTCCATTTTGCAGAAGAGAAAAGTGAAGTCGGAGAGGTTAAATGGTTTGCTTGAATATTTGGTGATTAAATTTAGAACTGAAACCCAAGAGACATTACTGACATATTTAAATGCATTATTTACTATATGACAATTGCATTCCAATCTTTCCATATATGATCTCATTTAATCTTCCAGTCTTGTTATGAAGTGGGTTCTTACCATCCCCATTTAATGATGAGAGAACTGAGATTCTTTCCATTCAACCGTAACTTCTACACAGGGAAGGAGACTCTATCAGCCATGGTTCTTGCTTATAAGCGACAGAACTGACCCCCGATGCTTGAAGCAAGAGCTATTTATTAAAAGAAAATGGGTTTGGATGCAAATGGCTTTTTGGTGTCAGAAAAAATTCTATTACTTTCATAGCTCATCTTTATCATATTTTTGTATTCACTATTGTTTTATCTGAATTTTCTCTCTTTTCTTTAATAAATCAATTTAAAGTTGATGAAAGGCGATACACTTCTCATATCTCCCAGTTAGGATTTTGTCATTGCTCACTTGTTTTATTAGAATGTTCTAAAACACCTTTCCAATTGCAGCACTTTTATCAGCTTTTTGAATGAATTTTGCATCCATTTGGGGAAAAAAAAAGTATATGAGATGACTGACCAACGCTCAGGAGGGGACAGGGAACCACTCCGAGACTGTGCAGCAGGAAGCAAAGGCCAGGTTCACTGCAGACCTGGGCTGGCCCCGCCCACACCGCCACAGCCACACCCCTCGCACCCACTGTCCAGGGCCTGTGCCGTCCCTGTGCCACTCAGAACCTGGGCAGCCTCGTGACCGGCAATGCCCAAATCCCACACCCTGCCCAGTAGCGAGGGAGGGGGGAAGCAGGAGAATCTGCATTTCCCATTTCAACTATGGGGAGTGGGCTTGGACCCGTAAGGTGGGAGAGAATCTCCCAAACAAGGGTAGGGAGCTAATTCAGTTCAGTGGACACTGAGGTTCCCTATCCACAGCACACCCAAAGGCTCGCCCAGGATTGCCAAGGCCCCACCTGCACTTCAACCAGGGCTGACATGGAGGGGCCCTGGGCTCCCGCCAGATGGCCTTTCCTCAATCATATCTCACCTTCTTCTTGGCACCAAGGGGGGCAACTAGAAACAAATGATGGAGTGGTGAGTGTTGATTTTACCATGACCCAGCTGCCTTCCCCGTTCCTCCTGGATGAAGCCTTCCCTGATCCCTGACCCTCTGATCCTCTGACTCTCTGATCTCCTGACTTCTGACCTCCAGCCACAGTAGTTCAATGCTACTCTCACTTCTCGTCTGTGCATCCCTGGTACATACTTATGCATATATCACACTCCACTTTATGCATTCATTGCATATATGTCTTGAAGCTCCCGGAAAGCAGAGATTATATTTTATCTCAACGTATAACTCCAGGGCACAACACTATGCCAGGATCGTATGTAAAATTCATTTCAAGGACATATCAATCAGAAGGCTGCATGTGCCCACTGATTTCTTAGTACTTATCAAAGAGCAAGAACTTGAATTCTTTCTGCCTGATATTTATCAATAGCTCAGCTGTAGAAAACAATATTTGGGGACACTTGTCTGACTAATTTCAGTCCATTTATTTTTCTAGACCAGAATTCACAAACTGGCAGCCCAAGGCTGAGGTTGGTCTTTGGGAGTGTTTAGTGTGGTCTTGATGGGATGGTATTTTTAAGTATGACTGGAGTGTCCTTACCAGATCTGGTACTCTCCATTACTCCCTGTTGTCACACACAAGGCACAGACACAGTGACTACCTGCCACATCCTGAAGCTTTTGGGTTTAGATCCCTTCTGCTTCAGATGTGCTTGTACGTCACCTTCAGAGTAAGTTCAAGACAAGCCTGCTTCACATCTGGGCATCATTATTTTGGTACCCTGTCAATTTGCCTTTACTGAACCAAGCTTAGATGGTGTACCCTCAACCAACATCAGGGACGCAAGATAACTGTCGTGTAAAAGACACTCCTCCCTCAAGTCTTGTGAGGATGCTTCTGATGATGTGGTTCTTGGAGTGAGGACCCTCTGAACTTTTAGCAGAACCCACTGGAGATGTTTGTGCCAGGATTATCTGTGCCTCTCCTGAGATCCTGGTTTATGATGTTCTCTTGGAATTCCCTGTTCTGTAAAGTTGACAGTGTCAATGACTATGTTTTCCTCCTGGGTTGGCACTCAGGAAAACACAGAGCTACAGTTTTGGTCCATCTCTAGAAAACTACCTGAGCCCCGTGGATGTATTTTGGGTAAGAACGGTTCCTCTGGTTTCATCCTTTTCCTTTTTTTTTTAACTTCTATTTTTTTTTATTTGTTTGAATTTCAATGTATATTTCTAATCAGCTTTTTAAAAGAATATAAATTAAAAAGGGTGTTAAAGACTAGTCAACTAATTGATGTCCCAGGAGCTAGGACACAGTGGGTGAGGAGGTGGGAAGAGACGAGCAAAACCTAAGCTACAGCTAGTGGAAAGCCCAGAGCCCTCCACGGGCCCAGAACCACTGGGTGCTCCATGTACCTTGACTGAATTTTATAAATTATTTATTAAATGAACGAATGACCCTCAGAACTAGACACAGCAAGAAATGTTGTAGATGCCCCTGTGTGCTCAGACTGATCTGGTACACAGCAGGAAATCAATAAATGTTTGTTGAGTAAATCAATGAATGAGAAAACAAATTGAACAAATGAATAAGCAGAGTGGTGAAGGTCTGGAATTACTGAACTGGGCAGACTTACAGAGCAAAAAGTAGCGTCATCATCACTGACAAAGGTAAGCCCCTTGGAGAAACGGCCAGTAGACAGAAGAGAGCTTCATGCCCCCAGTGAGGACCAGCCCAGGAGAGGTGACACCCAGTACAAAACCCTGCCAGACACGACAAGGATGGTGGCAGGACCAGAACAGCAGAAGCCTTGACTAAGGCTGTGACAGCTAGATCTCAGGTTAGCATGAGGGAAGCCATCTTAGGGAAAGGAGGCAACATTGTAACTGTGATCCTGACTCACTAGTCTCTGAGAATATTCTAGCCTGCACGTAGCCTAGATGATTAGGCACCTGTCACTTTTGTAAAATACATATTCTGGTCGTTCTATGACTTGCTTACGTGTATCACCCAGCTGTGATAAGGATAACTTTGTTCTCTGAGTTCCCCAGGAACATGAAGTCCTCCAGAGAGAAAAACTGTCTGTTGGTGCCCACCACAAATGACAGAAGAAAGAGATAATGAGGCACCTTGAAGTTCATCACACCAGATGATCGACATCCCTAAACCCCCTCCTTCCCTGCCCATTTCCCCTATCTAGCTGCCTCAAGATTCTGTATGACTTTAAGATAGTTATTTAGGACACTAGTCCACCATCTTCCGATTGTGCTGGCTAATCGTATAAATTTTCCTTTCTCAACCACCGACTTATTTGCAATTGATTGACACTGGATTGCGGAGGGCAGAATGGGCCCCTTTTTGCTGGGTTACAAGGCCTTGACTGCACAACTACAACCTCAACCTGATCATTTCCTTACACCCTGCCCAGTTCAGTTTGCACTCTGTGGAACTGCTTTCCCTGGTTTGGCCAACAGTTTCTCTGGAATCTTCTAGAAAAGCAATACAGTTGTTGTGGCAACACTCTCAGTCCAGAGCTTCTCAAAAGCTTCCAATTCCAACTGATATTCATGTTCACAAGGGTGACCAGAGACATTTGATAACCGTCAAATTTTGGAACACCCATCGCATGCAATGTCCTCATTAAATGCACAAAGTATGGCTGAAACACTGATGCAGCTTTTTAAATCCATTGGCGAAGATTATTATGGACTCCAAAATGAGCAAGAAACACCAAGACCAAGGAGAGCTGTGCTGTTACGGGCTTGTCTGGGTGCACACACTGCTCTACGCCAGCTTCACACACCCGGCATTCACAGTCTGCCTCTTAAAATGACCAGTCGTCATGTATTAAGGGTCCTTTTGGAGTGCTTTGCAAATAAATAGTTGAAATCACAAATATTAAATCAGCCGATGCTAAGGGTCTAAAGTCATCTTTGTTCCAAAAGTAATTTACCACACTCTTCCTCTCTCTTCTCTCTTGCTCTGTCTCTCTCTCTCCGCGCCCCCCCCCCAGCCTCAGAAGAAAAACAGTTCAAGTGCAGACATTAAAATCCTGAGCAATAGCTTTAATAACGCTGGAGAGGCAAGCACCTCAGAAAAGTACTAAAAACAGCACCAAAAAAATCGAAATACCAGTCACAATTCTTTTTTTGCCAAATTATCAAAATAACTCAACTCTCATTCACTATCATTTGCGATTTCTTCATGAACTTTGAAGTTTACCTCATCTCATTTCCCCCTCTCCCCTCAAATACATCTATATTACTCTGTCAGTAAAGTTGGGTGTGAAGGGAAAATTCAGACTTCAAATATTGAATCTCAGCTTCACAAATAGAGCGGTAATGGAAAAGTCAGACAGAAAACCTTTGTAATAATAGACTCAGACAAAAATAAAGCTCTGAAATCAGCTGGAATACCGAGTCTAAATTGTTTATGGAATCAGTTCTGCTGTTCGATCTGCAGGGCCTCACGGCTTTTGATTTGGGCTCTTGTATGCGTGTGAGCATGAAGTGTCTGGTTTTTGAAAGCTGCAGCCTAAAACTGTCTCCAGGACCTCAACCAGAGTCATCATTGACTTCCCTTTCTCCCTGCCCACCTCCCGCTCATTACTAGTCTGATCATCCCTCAATTTGTTCTGCATTTGGTGCCATAGATCTCTGGCCTCATGCTGGCCCATCTGAAAAGGATCACGTGAACTTTGTTGGCCTCCTGTCTACAGTAAAGTCTTCCCCAGTTCTGATGACTTGAAGGCCAGCGAGTCAGCTAAGACATAGAAAAATAAATATGTTTTTGGAATGTTTTATTACTATCTTGTTCTGCATACAGTAGCCTTGACAAATTAACAAAGTTCGTTCGTTTATTTAAAACTCTGGCTTAGAACAGCATTGTCCAAAAGAAATAGAATTCAAGCCTCATATTTAGTTTTAAACTTTTTAATAGCCACAGTAAAAAAAAATGAAAAGAAGCAGGTGAAAGTAATCTTTAAAATATTTTTTATTTAATCCAATATATCCAAAATATTATCACTTCAACATGTAATCAATATGTCTCCGAATTCTAGAGTGTATTTCACACTTAACAGCACGTCTCAATAGGGACACTAAGTTTGCATCAGAAATACCTGATCTGCATTTAGAGTTTGTCAAATTTACAGTTGAGTGAGTAGATTCACATACCCAAGTTGTTGCAAACATACATAAAAGTTTTCTGATAACTGAAAAGAGTACCAGTTTCTAATTTTAAATTTAAATTAAAATTCCAAAAAAGTAAAAATTTAGTTCAGTCACACTAGCCACATTTCAAGAGCTCAATGGCCACATGGGGCTGGCGGCTCCGGTCTTAGGCAGTGCAGGTTTAGAGCGGGGTCCACCTTTACAGTGTGCCTTAGCAGTCGGGCCGTCAAGTCAGTCCAACCTAGATTAAAATCCTGGCTGGCACACTAACTAGCTGTGTGACCTTGGGTAAGTCACTTAACCTCTCTGAATCTCCTGTTCTTCTTCTAGAAATTGGGGCTAACAACATCGATCTCACAGAGCTGTTAATAAAATCCTAGCTGTAAGAGGCCCCTGCTGTAGGTACTTAATAAAAGCTACCTCCCGCTCACCCATTGAAACCTCCTACCTCCTTTTTCCAAAAACTGATTTTGCGGGTAGATAACGCAATTAGCATATAAATTGAATTTAATCAAGTAGAAAGACTTTTCCACCAAGGAGTGTGAAGCTTCTGCTCAGGCTTTTGAGCACCATGAAGCAAGCTCATGCTAGGCCCTCTGGGCCCCTCTGTTCCAGCAGGTGTCACTGGGTGGTAATCATCTGCTTACACATCCACCCTCCCGCTGGACTGACAAGAATGTTTATGGGTTTCTGCTCTGCAGAACCAACATGCACACGGGCCCCGGCACAGCCCAGGAGCTATCAAAAAATGGTTTTAGAATAAAAGAATGAATCACCCTATGATACTATCTGTGAAGAAAGGAATAGAGGAAAGTCTTGCAAAATATGTAAACCTTACCTAGCATCATCCACTGGAAGGGGGTAGGGGGGTGTGGAAGTGATGACTTCTAAATTAGCAGAGACCCACATTACCCAAGAAGCTTTCCCCCAAACACTCTGGCCCACAGTGTTCTCAAATTGTCCTGAAGTGTAGTAAATTGTGGAGAAGAACCCAACAATTCTGCATATAATGCTATGAAATTGTGCCCCAGTCCTTTCAACAAGCAGCACCACTCTCCACCTCCTTCACAGTCTGGTTCTTAGGCTGAAAAAGCCTTTCCCACCTTCTTCCCAGCAGGCACACAGCGACGCATCCTTCACAATTCAGCTTATCCCTTACTTCCTCTGAGAACCTCACCTGGCCACTTGCCCTTCGCCCGCCCCGTTCCCACTCTGCCGCATGGAGCCCTGTCCACAACTCGGGGCTGTACTTAAGTATACTAGCTTTCAAATTGTTCACTGAAATATCTGTCCCTTCTCCCAGAACCTGAGTGTGAGCATCTTGAGACAGGAGTTTTGCGTCCCCAGGTCCAGTTCAGTGCCAGGTGCAGGGGTGTGGGGTCAGTGTTCACCGAACTGAACTGAACTGGACTGAATTAAAATCTCCAAGCCTTGTGCATAAAAATTTAAATGACTAAAGGTCAGAGATCTGAGTTTTATACTTTTGTGCACGGTTTTCTAGAATTTCATTTCTGTGGCATTTCATCTTCCCAGGAACCAGGACCCCAGCATCTGTTACTAGAGCCCAAGAGGGAGGCAGAGACAAAAACAGGGGTGTCTGAGGGAAAGAAGGTGAGAACATCCACTTTCTGGCTCCTGCTCTGAGCGCAGCACTCACATACCACTTATAGATGGTGAATCCCCCAAATCCTCACCAGGGTTCTCTGCGGGGGTGGCTGTTATTCTTATTAAACAGATGGGAAAACAAAGCTCAAAGAGGTGAAATAACTCGACAGAGCTTCTTGTGGAGCCAGGATTCCAGTCCCTCTCTGTGGGGATCCAAACTGACTACTCTTTCCATTCTACTGTGCTGCTTCTAAGTCTGAAATAACAGCTCGAAAGAGGGATGAGACATGGGGAAAGGAGAGGATGGGGTTTCAAATTCTGCCAACAGCCAACCCTCCTGCCAATGTGAGACAGAAGGAAGAAACTCACTGTTTAGCCACAGAAGTGCTATAGAGAAGAGAAGGAAAATGGCCTGCCAATGTATTCATTCATTCCACATGTATTTATTTTGTACTCAGTGTAACATCAGAGTCAGGAATGTGGGAGGCACTTGGAAAAAGGGAAAGTGCCTGAGTTTGAACCCCAACTCTGCTGCATACAGCTGTCTGACTTGGGACAATGAAATTAACCTCTGGAGCCTCAGTTTCCCTGTCTTCAAAGAGTAGTAATCCACCATGCAGATTAGAGTTAATATACGTAAAGACCTCAGCACGGAACACGGCTGATAGTGGGTGATCAATAGATAAAAACTGTTACGCCGTTCTTGTTATCATTCCTGTAATTGCAAAGTCGGAATGAGAGTTTTGCCCTCTGTGGATTTACAGTCTCGTAGGGAAGACAAGCAAGTGAACTACAGCAGCTCCCACCCCAAGCACAGACGTGCTCTTGAGCCCCACCATTCCTGTTTTATTCTCCTTCTCTTTCTCACTCTCGGCCTAGAGATGTCCCAGAAGTGATGTTGTGGCCCTTTCTGCATCACCGTTGGGGGCTATACTCTGCTGCCCTCAAAGCTAACAGGTTGGTGGTTCCTCCAGGCAGGTGCCAGCCCCTGGCAAGGAGCCCCTGCCCCGCCCACAGAGGAAATGAGAGCCAGCCTCCCCATGGCCAGACACAGGCCGTCACTGACCCTCGGGTGTGCTTGTCATGTGTCTGACTTAATATCACGCAGGGCAAACAGTAATTAAACCAGCCAGCCTGGCCCAGGCACTCAGGCGTGCAGAATGGGCACTTGTGTGGAATCACTTCCAAAATGATACGCCTGGCTTTTTCTTTCTTTCTTTTTCACTCTGACAACACTGTGACTAATGGCTTTACTTTTGGAGTTTCTGGATCACTGAGTAAACTTTAGGGTCATTAGTGAGGGGGAAAATGGCCTTCTCATTCTCAATCTGTTTGTCCTCAGAATATTTTTCTCTCGGTCCTCTCCACTACTGTCACCATCAGCATGAGCAGCCTTGACGTGGGTCTAATGCCATTTGGTTTGCACAGTGTCCACAGACCAAACAAACAGACAGCGGCAACAATAAGGTGCAGATCATTCCAGCATGAAAGGCTAGAACTTTAATGGATGCATCAGTCAATCTGTCTGCCCAGCCTGGGCAGCCCCCATCTCCTGCCCTCCTCCCTCCTTCAGGGCCTTTCTCAGGGAATATACTCCCACAACACCTTCTGAGCAGACAGCAAGCCAAAGGATTCCACTCCCAGCTGTAGCTGATTAAACCTGGAGTCAGTACCTGACACAGCTCCAACCAACCTGCTGGATGGCCTGCAACCAAGCATGCTCTCTCCCTAGAATATGAAGTAAGGGACACAGTCATTCTAATCGGTGATGGGCAAAGGAATTGTCGTGTCATACCCGCTCCGGGCTGGTGGCCCCTTTTGCTTTGTGCATGGCAGCATGCAAAGAGGAACATAAGAGTGGGGCAGACACTGACAGAAGGAAGGATGGGACTGATGAGCCCAAGGGAGGGGTCTGGAGAAGAGCTGCCAGAATACTTCCCTGTAACTGGGGCCATAAGGCCCCCTGAGTGAGGCAAGACTATTTTATCTGGAAGGCCCTGGAAATTTCCCTAGTATAACCACCTCTCTTACAAATGGGAAAACTGAGACCAGAGAGGGAAATGGTTGACCAGGGCTACCCAAGGTGTCGATGATGGACATAAGACTGGACTGTGATGGTTAATTTTATGTGTCAACTTGACTAGGCTATGGCACCCAGTTGCTTGGAGAAACACTAGTCTAGATGTGCTGTGAAGGTATTTTTATGATTTGATTAACATTTAAATGAGTAGACTCTGAATAAAGCAGATTACTCTCTATTACGTGGGTGGACCTCATCCAACCAGTTGAAGGCCTTAAGAGTAAAGACTGGGGTTTCCCAAAGAAGAAAGAATTCAGGCTCAAGACTGTAACACAGAAACCCTGCCTAAATTTCCAGCTTGCTGGCCTGCCTGTGGATTTCAGACTTACCAGCCCTCCACAATCACATGAGCTAGTTCCTTAAAACAAATTAATCTCTCCCCTCCACCCTCTCTCTCTCTCTCCCTCTCTCTCTCTCACTTTCTCTCTGTCACCTGACAAATACATGGACTCTCAGCCTCTTGCTAGTTTTCTGAAAGGGAGTTCTCCAGGGGAAAGACATAGATTTCTTCACATCAATAAATAAAAACATTATTTTGTACAGTTTCTGAACAATATCCTATAATACACAATATTATACATAGTAGTCATGGATCCAGACTGTTCACATGCTGGCTCCACCACCTGAGAGAATTTGGTCAAGTCACATCTCTCTGGTCTTCGACTTTCTCACCTGCTAAGTGCAGACAGTCGTGGCACCTGCCTCTAGGGAGATGGGAGGATTAAATACAGGAGGCATGTGAAGCACTTTGGAGAAGGCCTGACACACTGTAACTACTCGATAAATGGTAAATATTGTTGCTAATAATAATAATTGAAAGCACTCAACACATTCACCCCTTCAGTAGTACGTATTGAGCACTATCTGGATCACGACACTTTCTGTTGCAGATGGCTGACCTAGTAAACAAGAGTCTGTTGGCCTGTCATGTCCCTGGGAAACGCAGAAACGCATCTTATTGCAGCACAGCTGGGTCCTGGGCCTGAGGATGCCATCAGGCTCCGATTTTTTCTCTTTGAGTGGATATAAATCTTCTCTTTCCTGTTAAGTGTTAGCTTTGTTGTCAGGCAAGCTCTACCCATGTGGGTCCATGACAGCCACCATCAGCTCCAAGCCCAGTCGTCTCTGTCCAAGTCGTTCCAGCAAAAGTCTCAGGACTGAGTTCTGTTTGTCCTGGATTGAGTCGCATGCCCAGTCCTGAAGCAGATTCTGTGGCTCTGATTGGCCAGGCCAGGGCCACGTGCCCACCTCTGGAGCAGGGGGTCGGGGAGTGAAATTCCAAAGGCAGATTAGGATGGTGAATGATAAGAAGGAGGATGGACGCTGGGCAGACAGGTATAACAGATATCCACTGTGGCTACCTTCCATGCACCCACAACTGTACTCTGAGCTTTACATCCTCAAATCAACCAGTCTTCAAAGTATCCCTCCGTGTATTAATCGCCATGTCACAGATAGGAAAACTAAAGCTCAGAGTGCTCGAGTCGCCTGTCCCCATTCCCACAGCAAGCAGGGGGCAAGCAGGGTTCACACTCAAGTCTTACTTCCCCAAATGGACAAAAGTTCCTCCGTGGTGCTCGTGCCTCTGAGCTACTCCACAGCCCTTGGCAGAGTCTGGCTCTCCTGGCACAAAGCAGCTCATACTGTCTGCTAATGGAAAGCATTAGAGCACGTGCACACACACACACCCCCACACACACTCACGTGCACACACACACACACCCCCACACACACTCACGTGCACACACACACACACCCCCACACACACTCACGTGCACACACACACACACCCCACACACACTCACGTGCACACACACACACCCCACACACACTCACGTGCACACACACACACCCCCACACACACTCACGTGCACACACACACACACCCCCACACACACTTTCAACTAAGGTTGATTCCAATTCAAGCCATAAAATTACACCTCCTTCATGATTCCTATATGTGACTCCAAGGGTTTCCTACAGGGAACTAAGGAATCACTGTGGCCCTGGCTCTCACCTTCCCTTCAGAGCCAAGGGACATTTAGACGACCTCTGCTTCCCTTTGTCATCCCCACTGCGGCCACTTGGTCTAAAGGCAGAACCCCGGTGCCCTACAGTGAGGCGGAGCACGAAGTGGGGATGAGAAATGGTCAGAGAAGCTGAGCACCAGGTGCTGGTGGGCCTTGCTGCTTCTCTAGCCTGTCTGTCCCAAGGGCATGGCCTGGGATGACCGTATAACCTTGGCCAGGGTACTTGACCTCTCTGTCCCAGGCTTCTCTGGAGTGGAAAGATGGTGGCAACAGGAGCTGCATCACGAGTGGCTCTGAGGATTAAAAGTGCCCATACACGTGTGTGCCCGGAACAGTGGCTGGCACATGGTGAGGTCACAATAAACCAGCTGTGCAGTGTCATCACAGACAGGACCAGGAACAGAAGGGTGGCCAGGAAACACAATCGGAGAGTCCCAGAGAAGGCTGGGCCCTATAGCTGGGCAGAGACATTCCAGACCGAGGAATCCCGCTCTGTGTCCGGGAGAAGAGAGAGACTTAGGGAGCCTGCACACGAGGGCCCACGTGCATTTGCACAGGCATCCTCTGAGGGGAGGTGTGGGCTCTCACAGCACTGAGAGTCACCCTGGAGTGTCAGGGGAGCAGCAGAGACAGCACTGGCTCTTAGAATACAAACTCCTCCATCTTTAGGAAGTAACAGACCCCCAGTCCCATAGACCCCGACAGGTTGCGATTGGCCAGGTTCTATCTCCCATATGGTAACTATGGCCTCTGACCAGACTCTCCCCTGAGCCCAGACCAGAGGCCTTCTGATGGGGAAAATGCTCTCTTGTGAGAACTACAGACGGCCTGGCTGGAAACACCACCAGAGCCAGGTAGCCATTGCCCAACATCCAGTAAATGCTCACGAAGGGCGAGCGATCCCTTGCTGCTATTTGTTTATTTAATATTCACTGAGTACCTACTAAGTGCCACTCACTAGCCCAGAGGCAGGAGACAGTGGTGAACCAGACGTATAAAATCAGTTTAGAGAGGAAGACACAAAATAAACATATGTGTGTGTGTGTGTATATATACATATATAACGTGTATGTGTATATATATATGTAATATGTATATATATGCATACACTTATATATAACGTATATATGTACATATACATATGTTTTATATGTATTTTATTATATTATATATAGATACATATACAGTCATGCACCACATAACTTTTCGGTCAACGACAGACCACATATACAGTGGTGGTCCCATAAGATTAGTACCGTAGAGCCTAGGTGTGCAGTAGGCTCTACCACTCAGGTTTGTGTAGGTACACTCGATGATGTTCACACAATGACGAAATCGCCTAACAATGCATTTTTCAGAATGTATTCCTGTCATTAAGTGACACACAGCTGTATACTCATATTCAGATATTATGTATCACCAAATAATAAATGGTATCAGAGCAAAGTAAGGGGACAGAGAGAATCAGAAAGGGGGCAGAGGGTGCCATTTAACACAAGGTGGTCAGGACAGACCTCTCTGAGGAAGAGATATCTGAGCAAAAGCCTGAATGAAGGGAAGGCTCCAGCATGCACAGATCCGGGCTTATTTTTCTTATGCCCTTTCTATGTGTGTCACTAATTTATAGACAAAGATTTTGGCTGTCAGGCCTTCCTCACCCCCAATCTCTGTACTTGACTCCTTCTCTGGGTCCACTTCACCGCTTTCCCCACCCCTCAGGCTCAGCCCCACCCAACAGGTGAACCCTACAGCTCAAATGTGAAGAGCTGTGACCAGCCTTGGTGAGTGACCCAGGTTCCCCTGCTCTGTGCCATCTAGATTCTGTGTCTCAGTGTTGATAACTGGGTTCTCTAGGGGAGAGCTTTGTTTTTGCCTCTAGTGGTCCCAAATCTCTTTAGTACTCGGACCCCACCTTGCTTTTCTAAATCCTCTTCCAAGGGATACTACTCTTGGTCAAAGCTCCATGATAGATGTCCCTCATGCTGCCTTCCTGTCATCTGGCCAGGATTTCTAGGCACGCCCCCAGCACCCCTGCTCTGAGCATCCCTGGGCCAGCCCTCCTGATGCTGTGGGTTGTGCTGAACCAGTACCCCCTGGCCCTGGAGCCTCTGCCCTGCCGCCTCCAGCCCACTCCTCCCCAGTGAGCGAGAGATCCCTGGACCCAAGAAGATGCACCTGCCCAAAGCTTATTCTGGAACCCAGGAGCCTGGAACTCAGCACAAAGAGCCCCAAGACTGCCTCCAGGGCCTGTGAGAGGCTCTTCACAGGGCTGTCCCCAGTGTGCACACCCCTGGGCCATTTGGGGGGACGGATGGAGCATGAACACATGGGTTGGATGTCTACACCCTTGCAGGCAAGGCCCCTGATGATGCAGCATGGAGCCAGGATGGGGGAAAAGGAAAACAGGCCACAGGCTTCTGTCTACACTCATGCCCCAGACCCTGCACATACTAGGGTCAGTCCTATGGTGGAGCACTTCCCCATATTTGGCCTGCTGTTCTCCAGTTCCTGCCTCCCCACCACAGTGCAACAGGCTAATTTCAGGATCCCTCCTCCCACCCAAGACTGAGCAGACCCACTGCTGGGATCTGACCACTACCAGCTGTGCACAAGATAGGGCAACATCTCACATCATTCCAGACTTCCAGCCCTCCTCAGCAGACTGGCCCAAGATTGGCTGCCTTGTTTAATATTTTGGGGATGGGTTGGCCAACATCTGAAAAGCTGCAGCTTGGTAGAGTTTAGATTACCACGGATAAGCTCACAATCTAAATATATAAAGCCTGACACTGGTTAGGAGGTAGGTTAGGTCCAGGTCTCAGTGTTAATAACTTATTGTCTTTACCTTCTGAACTTCGCTATAAAGCAGTGTCATCTAATAGACGAATAATGTGAGTTACATATATAATTTTAAATTTTCTAGTAGCCACTTTTAAAAAAAGAAACAGGTGAAAATAATTTTAATAATATATTTTACTTAGCTCACTACATCTCAAACATAATCATTTCAACATGTAATCAATTTAAAAATTGATTTATTTTGCATTCTTTTTTCATATAAAAGCTTCAAAATCCAGTGTATATTTTACATTTAGCACATCTCAAGTGCTCAAGAGCCACATATGACCAGTGGCTGCCACACTGAACAGCTTGGGTCTAAAGGATCCTACCTTCTCAGGTCACCTTATAGGACAACGTCACCTTTTCAGCAAAAGCTCCTTCAATAGCTAAGAGAGAGAAAACCAACATTTTTTAAGCAGTTATCACATGTCTGAAAGTTTCTTGCCATTCCAGACTTTCTCATTGTCTCAAATCCTCATGGCACCCCAAAAAGGTACACGCCATCCCCCATTTCACACGTGTGTAAACAGACGCTCAGAGAACTTAAGTAGACTTCTCAAGGCCACACAGGTGGTGACAGCAAAGCCAGGATCTGAACCCCATACTGCCTGACTCTCCAAGTACACCTTCTTTCCCTTCTCCACACTCTCCCAAAATCAAACCTTAACATCTGTCTTAGTCCGGGGCTAGGGCTAGGGCTGCCTTAACAAGATACCATGGACCGGATGGCTTACATACAGCAGGCATTTATTACTCAAAGTTCTGGAGGCTAGAAGGGTGCCAGCATGGTCAAGTTCTGGTGAGAGCCCTCTTCTTAACTTGCAGATGGTCACCTTCTGGCTGTGTACTCACATGGAGGAGAGAAAGAGACAGATCTCTCTCTCTTCCTCTTCTTCTAAGGACACTAGTCCTACTGTATCAGAGTCCTACCCCGTGACCTCATTTAACCTTAATTACTTCCATTAAGGCCCTATTTCCAAATACAGTCACATTGCAGGTTAGGGCTTCAACATATAAATTTGGGGGGGGCACAAACATTCAGTCCATAACTACATCTAATACCAATTCTTCCACCAAAATGTCACACTCTGACCTCACCCAGATCCCACACCACTCAATCTGATCCCTCCACCCACCTCCATGCCCTGATCTGCCACAGGCTGCAATCACAACTTGCAGAGCAGGAAGCATACAGCAGGCCACCTGCCTGAGGACACAGTGGATGAATTGTTGCTGTCTAGTTACACTCTGGACTTCTGACCACTGGTTCCCCTCAACCTCTAGTTCCTAGGGCTCCGCCACACCTGGCTGCCCACCTGACTTCTGATCCTGGTTGCAGCTTGAATGTTGGCCTTTGACTACCATCCCTGTGCTTGGCTCAGATCTTTTGTTCCCCATTGGACACCAGCCCTGCTCCCTTTTCTGTCTGCTAGCCTCCCAATCACTGTGGCCTCACTGAGACAACTTGTCTGGATGACCCTTCCCATTGTGTCTCCTCATAGAGCAGCCACTCCACTGTCCTGCTGTAACACCTGCCACAGGTGTCCCTGTGGAGTAGCACCTACACAGCCTTACCAAGAGGCTGGCGGCCAGGCTGGTTCCCAGGATGATGGGGTGAGTGAGTTCTGCACCAAATTTATAAATAGAATATTCCTGCCTTTAATTATCATCATCTAGCATATCATCAGTGACTGTTTATGGAAAACCCACACTGAGCCAAGTGGATCGACTGAAGGTTTCCAGCTCTCACCTCAGGACTAGTGCATAGCCATCATCCACAAGAAAGGAAATAAACATGCAAAGGGGCAGCGTAAGAGCGTTGTCTCCAGTGCCTCGTCCCCGGAGATGAAGCCATGCCATTGAGGGTATCAGCGTCCCTAAGTCATAAGCTAAAAAGAACCCAGAAAAGTGAGAGGACAATAGTGAAGAGAAGAAAAAGAGAGAAAGAGAAAGAGAATGAAGAGTAAAATAAATACATGGCAAGGAGCAGTGGACCCCGTGCTGGTTCACTGCATGTGAACTCCAGCCTCCATACAGATGAGAAAGAATGGAATTTTTAGCTCGTCAAGGTTTTTACTTAGGAATCAACCAATTCCATAAACAAAGCAGTAGACTTAGCCATCAGCCTACAGTTGTTCAACCAATTAGATGCCAATGCTCAAGAGATTTTAATAGCAGCCAACATTTATTTAACTTGATATGGGCAGTCCCTGTACTAAGTGCATTGGGTGTATTAATTCCTTTAATCCTCACCAAAACCTAGGAGATAGGAACTATGATTATTTCCCACTTTATGTATGAGAAAACATCATTTTATCTGTTTCCTTGCCATGAGGAAAAAAATATCTTGCCATAATCATCCAGCTATTAAGTGACTGAGTCAGTACAAAAAAACTCATTCTGCCTGACTCCAAAGGCCAGCTGTTCACCACTACAATTATTTCTAAATCAGGATCCAGGGAATATTATCATTCAACAGAAAATGTGTAAGGGTGGGGAGGGAAGATTTAAATGTGTGAAAAGGAAGTGGCCACAAGCAAACACCAAGAGACACAGGTGGATTTTGGCACCTTCGTAGATGAAATTCTGATTTCTTCTCCTAAGCAGTCAAGTTCAGAATTCAAATTCCTAGCACCTTGTTTGACTGTGAAAATGTTCACTCTCTCCAGAACCAGAAGAAATTCATTCTGGAATGTCACTTCAAAAGCATTGTCTTTCAACTCAAGAGGATGTTAATGATCCTCATTCAGAACATTATCTTTTTTGAGATAGCCAACCTAATTGTGAAAATTAAGGTGTTTTCAAATTTTTGCCAATGTATAGCCATCATTGGAATATAGATAAATGTCTGTTGCTAAAAATCTGTGGGCAAAGTCTTTCTTGATATGCTTTTACGTCCTCCTTGGTTGGGGCTCCAGCATCTCTGGTCCGTCACCTTGAAGGAGCTGCAAATCCTCTGAGAAATAAGTTCAGGGTGGCCAGGTACATCTTGTGAACTTGACTTTGTGCCAGCAGTAAAATAGAGCTGACCATGCAGCTATGGAATCCTGGTCCCGGGAGGGTCATAAATGTCTCAGGCTACTCAGACACAGAATTCCAAATGAGGATCCAGAGCTGCGCTGCCCAACATGATCGCTATCGCCACATGTGTCTACTGAGCACTCACAATGTGGCTAGCCCGCGTGGAGAGGTACTTTCAGTGTAAAATACTCACCAGATTTCTAAGACTAAGGATGAAAAATGAAATACTCCATTAATAATTTTTTTAGTCACTACTTGATAGTTAAATAAAATATTATTAGAATTAATTTCACTTGTCTCTTTACTTTTTTAACGTAGCTACCAGAAAATTTAAAACTACATGTGTGGCTCGCCTTCTCTTTCTATCGGACAGCGCTGCTCTGGACTCAAACCATTGAAAGGACCCTGGGACTCGTTAAGACCTCAACAAATCAGTGTGCGATTCCCATCTCTTCTCCAAATCGTGCTGTTTGGTTGAACATGCAAAGCCCTACCTCCAGCCCCATTCTGCCTCTTTCTGCTTCTCTAACTCTCATCTTTCCTAACACAGGGGATGCTGAGGTTGGGGTCTTCTCTATCATGCCCTTTGGCTCTAACCAGTTGATAACCTAACAAAGAGCTGGCAGCAGATTCGTGGCAGAAGCACAGGTTTGGGAGGTAAACAGACTCCTGTTTGAATCCTGGATTTCCAACTAATAATATGTGCGAATCTGGAAAAGTTATCTCTGTGTTTCTAAAATTCTTCCATGGTAGAGTGAAAGTATTTGCTTTATTGAGGCAGACAGGAGTTTGGCATTCAGCAGGTCTTCTCTTAACATTTGTGGGGCCCCGGGTGGGAATACAAATGGAGACCCACATATTATACGTGGGCTTCAACTCACAAATTTGGAGGGAACACAATTCAGTCCATAACACCTATGTCCAAATATTTAAAAGATATAAATAAAGCTAACAAACTGCTTGATAAAATATGTTCTATCCTCCTATCTTGACAAATGTAACTTTTCTGTAACAAAATTAAAAATTACATGTAATCTCATGGCCTTTATGTTACTATAAGTTCACAAAATATCAAAGACAACTGAATGGAATTGTTGTGCCTTCCTGGGTATCCTACTGATGAGTGGGTAATGTTGGGATGAGTAATAATAACAATATGTTTAATTTATAAATTATTATATGCTTATTCCTTAAAATTTATTGGTCTTTACTTCATTTCATTAAAATAATTATAAGTTTATACATAATTTGTGTTCTGTTGTCAGCAATGATATGAAAAATTACAAAACAAAATGGAATTGCATTCAATGTGCACAAAATTTGAATCTATTTTCTTCAAAAGTATCAATAAAAATTAAAATTATTGTTCCTAAATTTTGCAAAAAGTTATTTTTCCTTAAATAAGGCAAAATTATTTATTAAAATTAAGACTGTAAATTTATAGTTAATGAATATCAACCTTTAAAACCAAATGTAGTTAAATAAAGCTCTTTTTTAATTTTTTGAAAATTTAATTAAATCCTTTACATTCTTTATCTAAAAATAAAATTATTTATGATTCTGGCATTTGCCGTCTATCTAAATACTAATGTAAAGAATAGATATCATGTTGTACAGTGTTTTCCTAGACCTACATACATACGATATTGTAAAATGTTTCAGCCCTCATGTGCAGTGTTTGTGAAGACTGGCCTAATTGGTGAGTACTTCCAATTGGAACAGGAAAAGACGAAAGTAGATGGATGTTGGCACTAGTGGAAAATGACACTTTGTTTTGCAAGACTCAACTGTATTCACATGTTCTGAGAGAGGGAATTTGACAATTTAATTAGTCTGTCTTCCAGGGAAATTTTGGCAACTTAATTAGCTTATCTTTTTCTTTATCTAAGTTCTTCTGCAGCTCAAATCCTCCTTGTCTCCCAAAGCAATGTTCATCTCCAAAGTCTACAGGGGCCCAGCCTACAGACCTGTGTTTCCTTCCAACACAGTTGTCTGTTACATTGAGGACATGAGGTGAGAGTTGTGCAGAAGTGTTTCTCTCGGCCCTGAACAGTGTTTGTCACGAGAGTGGATGTTTAAGGATACAGGTCACCGTATGCCAGCACTGAGCTCCGAGAGATAGTGTCATGTGTTCTCAGGTAAACTTATTTTGTGTGACCGTGATACGCAAGACTCTCTAATGCATAGGGCCGAGGGTAGGGTTACTCTCTCCAGTGTCCTAGGGCAGCATCAGGATACAGTCAGTCATCCAGGATCTGAGTTCATTCACGGAACTCCACCACTTTTTATTGTGTACACTTGGAAGAAACAGGATGCTTATCACACACCACTAGACTGTAGGTTCCTCTACTAGACTCTAAATTCCAGATAGCCAACAACATGTCTGACTTTTCCACCACTGTATCCTCAGCATCTTGCACAGAAATTTGGCACAAATTTTGAGCTCAGTAATTACTTGACTAATTAAGTTACTAAGCTCTCTGAGATTCTTATTTTTCTCATCTGTGAAATAGGGACAATATATCTTACCTCATTAAGATTGCTTTGAGAATTCCATGTGGTAATATTTGTAGACCCTCAGAATACCCTTTGACACATAATAAGTGCTCTATTAATATTTGGTGAATTAATTATAATAAGTAAAATTAGTGAGCTCTCTAGAGGCCTATTTTCTCATTTAAAAAATGGAAGAAGTGATACCTGTGTCATCAAGACTATTTTGAGAATTAAATAAGATAACATATCTGGCACATAGAAAGGGTTGAATAATTGAGTGGTAGCAGTGTTGATTATGAGGTGACAATGATGACAGTGACAACAACTCCAAGCTTAATGCCAAACACATCTCATTTCATTCACTTCATGACACCATGAAGCACCTACAAAAGGCATAACAGAAAAACAGGAACCAAAAATTGAAGCTCTGCCCTCAACACTACTCAGACCACAATATTTAAAATAACTATCATTGTTGTTCTCATAATTATTAGAGTCATGAAATATTTATTTAACACTCACTAGTGAAGGAGAATAGGCACAGAGAAGCAAAACTCCAGATTCTTTTCCATGGAAACATATATTGTCCCATTGAGAAGATGACTTTAAAATACAAGAAATAATTTTCTAAATTACATAAGACAGTGCACAGCACTAAGTCAAATGCTAAATTGTACAGTGCCGACTACCTGTAACGGAACGCAGAAGGAAAGGTGATCAGTGGGGCTGGAGCAGTCAGAGGGTTTGTAATCAATGACAGAAGAAAGGAAAAGAAAAAAGAAGGGAAGGAGAAAGGAAAAAGGATGGAAGGGAGGGAGGGAGGGTGGGATAGGAAAGAAAGAAGAAGTTATCAGATTTGGGTGGACAAACATGAATTGGGAAGTTAGAGTTCACGGGTCAATTTCAATAGGGAGAGAGGAAACATATATTAAGATCTACATTCCCCTTCGCATTAGTTCTAGCTACTCCCTTTTTCAAAATTTAAGGCTGACACTCTGTCCTTTTGATGTGAAATGATGCTGGTATGAGAGAGCAGATGGTCCTCATGTATCAGAAATAATCACTGCCGCAGTCTTGGGTCCATATGGGAACTTCAGTTAACACAGACTTTGACATACCCTCTTGTTGTTCTTTCTTTTCCGATTACTGAGTTTGTTCACCGCAGCTCCTGGTGTTAGAAGTACCATCAGTTAGCATTCTAATCATTATTCACCATTAATTCCTCCAGCACTCTATCGCCACAGCAGTTATTCACCATCTGGCACATCCTTCCACTTTTGCATGTTACTTACATATGGCAGTTCCCCAAGTTAATGTGGCCATTTAGACGGCCAGGTTTTCACTCATTTCCAAAACACAGTTACAGGGATAATATTTCATCAATATTAATTCAAGGCATTTTGACCCCACCTCCTCAGTTTCCATTTGCAACCTCCCATTTCCTGGACTGTGGCTCAGTGCTCCAGGGCAGAGGTGGCCAGGCCATGACCTCTTTAACGAGAAAATACACGTAAAAGTCAGGCATTACAAAAAAGAGAAAGGATTTGCAAAGTTTCTTTAGAATCTATTTTATAAGTCAGGGGCTAGGCCTGGGAGACTTCAGACTCGAGCACTTTCCTGCAAGGAAAGGCGATTCAATCAGAAAAGGGAGGCAAAGCCACCCCTTCTGGCCCAGGGAATTAAGGAAAGAGGAGGCCACCAGGTGGGAGTGAAAGGAGAGTGGGTGTTAGAGAGGGGCAGAGACTCCCAAGGTCGGAGGACCCTGCCCGCTCATCACGAAGGACTCTCAGAAGAAGCCACCGCAAATGCCCTTGCAAGAGTCCCGCTTCCTCTTTCACCCCAGGATGCCAGATGCCACCTTGGAGAGGAGGTGGGAGCGGAAGAGATGTGGGGATTAACAGACTAAGCATTTTTTCCTAAAAGATTTGAATATATTAATCAGAGTAGGCTGCTTAAACCTTTAAGGACCTACAAGGTAATTTAGAGAAAAACTAGATTTATGGACAACGTGAAGAAACTATACTTTATCTACACATCTGAGTAAATTTGCAATCTGCAGCATACAGTAGCTTCTGTCAATTCAGATTTTCGTCACTAATGTTGAATCCATATGAATTTAGGTATACAAAATTGACGCCTCCATTTAGGGACAAAATAACTTACTGTGCTCATCTTATAGAGTAAATCAAATTATGCAGAAATATGTACCTGCTTAAGAGAATAAAACTATTAGGCATCTCAGAAGCACAATTTGCCTACGAAGAGTGTAATTGCAGCTAAAGAAACTGGGTGTGATGCTCAGGCTAGTGTTTGATATGCTAATTACTTCAGTCATCCAATATGAATCTATTATTAACGTCAGCTAACACTTACTGAGCCTTCATTATGGGCCAGACAGTGTGCTAAGCACTTACATTAGCTCCAGCCCAGGGAGGGATGCTGTTATCTCCCTTCATAATGAAGGATCAAGACTAGAGGAAGTATCTGTGATGTTTATTGAACTTACTGTACAAACTTTTTATACTTTATAGAGATGCTACTGGCTGGCAAAACAGACAAATCCATGTAACAAGAAAGGACATATTATAACAGAAGGAGGGTCTTTTATTTGGGCAATAAAATGACCATAGGATCAATTTTGAAAAAGTTTAAGACCGTGTCTCCATTGCTGAAATGCAGCTACCTCTGCCACAGAGATAGATGGGCTCTTGAACCACCCACAGAAACATGAGGGTCTGGCTTTGCCAAAAATCTATGATAGGCCAGTGTTACAGATGTTACTGCTCACTTTTCTTGGCTAGTTTTTGAGTTCAGAATGTAGGAAAATCACTCCTTCAGTAAAAAAATCCATTTTTGTTAATTCCAAAATCTTGATTGAAACCATCCAAAAGGCTGCCCCCATGGGGTCCCCGCCCCACCCCCCATTGCCTCTCTGCCTACCCACAAGAAGGAGTCTGCAGGGCCTACAGCAGGAAAGGGAGTTTTTACCTGGTTTTGTACACTCTTGGGAGTGGATTGGGACTCGGGCTGTGATCAGGCAAGTCTGGCTGGAGTCCCTGATTCATCACTTACTAGCTAGATGGTCTCTGGGCTTTAGTTGCCTTAGCCATTAGAATGGATGGGCGCAGTAAGAATATCTAACATAGGTTTATTGTGCTGATCATATGAACAAGAGTATGTGAAGTCCTTAACATTGTGTCTGGCACCTGCTGAACACTCAGTGAATATTAACTTATCACTATTTTTACTGTTAATCACAATTACTTATCAAGTAAAAACAGTTGCTGCACCAAAGACTTTCCTCAATATAGGTCATGTGAGAATAATCCTGACACAGTGAACTTCTCCTTGGCTTTCATGCTAAAAGACTAAACAGTTAGAAGATCCTTTTACAAGCCCTGCGTTGATGGGTGGTGGATCAATTTGTTCAGATCTGTTCTAGAGACAGGCCAGTTTAAAATGGATCCTAGTAATTCAAGGAGAAATTGAATATTGTGTCTCACCCCAGGTAAAGAGACAAAACCACTCCATTTTCAAGGAAAATTTGAAAACATTCCTAGGGAATCTTCTAAATTCCTTCTCTGTGTAAGAACTGAGCTGGTTGGAGGGTTTGGCTATCAAGAAATTGTACCAACTCCACTCTTGATTTTAGAACTTTTTTTGTTCAAAATTAACATGTTTTTTATAAGAAATTTTTTTTAAGTCACAACAAAATTTTTAAAAAGAACATTCATAATCCCAGGGGTACAATTTTTGACATTTGGGTATATGGCCTAATCTTAATGCTATCTTCGCATTTTTCTGCTCCTCTTTATAGGAAAACTCCTTGAAAAATTGCAGTACTCGCTGCTCCCAAATTCCTCAGTGGTCGTTCTGGCGTCAGCCAGTCCACTCAGGCTTCTACCACTGCCTCCAGTGAAAGAGCTCTTGGCAAGATCCCCCATGACCCCCATGTAGCTCAACCTGAGAGCCAGCTCTCTGCCTTCTTCTTAGCCACCCTCTCCATGGCATTTGACTCAGTTTCTCTCTCCTGCCTCCTGAAAGCACTTTCTTGACTCCACCCCCAGGACGTCAGCCACTCCAGTTTTCTCCTACCTCCCTAGTCACTTCCTTTGTGGTTTCTCCTCTTCTCCCAAACTCTCAACGCTGAAGCGCCCAGCGCTCAGGCCTTGGTCTTCTTCTCTTCCCTCAGGCTCCTCCTCCAGACTCACGGCTTTAAATAGCACCTCCATGCTTACTTCCAGGTTATATCCCTGGCCCTGACTTCTCCCCCCAACTCCACACTCGCCTCTGTAACTCTCCACGAAATGTCTCTGCTTGGCTATGTTGTGGACATCTCAAACTCAGTGTCTGAGGCTGAGTCCCGGTCTTTCCCAACTCCACTCTGCCAGCTGCTCAGTCAAACCCTTGCCTTCATCCTTGACTCATCATTACCTCTCTCTCCCATTCCATCTTTCAAAAATAAATCTTACCACTTATTGATTCAAACTACATCCAAAATCCTACCATTTCTCACCTCTATCACTATCACCCAGGTCTGATCCACTCTCCTCTCTTATCCGCACAACTGCAGTCGCCTCCCACATTGTTCTCTGTAGCAGGGCTGTCCAATGGAAACAGGGTGTGAGCCATGCACGTGATTTTAAATTTTCTAGGAGCCACATTCAAAATTGGAAAAGAAACAGCTAAGTTAATTTTAACAATATATTTATTCAATTCATTATATCTAAAATATTACCATGTCAACATGAAATCAATACAAAAATTATTAATAAGATTTTTTACATTATTTTTTTCAGACTAAGTTGGCAACACCCAGAGTGTATTTTATACTTACAGCACTCTCAGTTTGGACTGGCCACCATTCCAGTGCTCACCGGCCACAAGTGGCTAGTGGCTACCATATTGGACAGTGTGGCTATAGAAATTCTAAACACAGCTTTCAGAAAATAAAAGTAATTATATCCTTCCCCTACCTAAAACCCTGCAGTGGCTCCCATTTCCCTAAGAGTAGTAATCCAAATTCCTGACGGTGGCTTCAGGAACCTCTGTGATCCGTACTGCCCTCCCCTCCTTGGCCTCACCCCTCCCTTTGCCCCGCTCCAGCCACACCAGGCTCCTCACTAGTCCTTGCCTGTGCCGGGTCCACACCACCTCAGGGCCCCTGCATCGTGTTCCCTCTGCCTGTGGACACTTCCAGACATCCCCATGGCTCACTCCTTCACCCCCTTCATCTTCATTCAAATGTCACCTTCTCTGTAAGATCACCCTTTTTAAAACTGAAACCCCCCACTCACCAGACACACACCCTTGGCATTTTCTGTCTTCCTTAAACAGATGTATTTTCTTTTCGTCACACTTTTGACCTTCCAATATACCATAAAATTACCTCTCTCCCACACTGGAATGTAAGCTCTGTGATGAGTCAGGGGTTTTGTCTTTTTTTGTTCACCAGTATACTCCCTGGGCCTAGAGCAGTGCCTGGGCCTCACAGTAAACACTCAACAAAGATTTGTTGGATTCAATTATATTTTTATTCACTTAATACAGCATAAAGATTGTTCCTCCACCATTAAATATTCATCTTTGTCATCATTTTAATGACAGTGGTATATCATCTGTGGGTGTGGTACATTTTTATTTAACCAGCCTAATTGTGAAAATAAGGTGTTTCCAGTTTTTTGCCATTATGTAGCCATCATTGGGATATAGGTAAATGTTTGTTGGCAAATCTGTGATGTCTAGATCAAAAGAAAGGTAAATTTGGGGGTCTTTTGGCACACATTGATTTTCAGTCTTGGATTTCCCTTTATAAGCGAAATTTAATAAACTCAACACTGTAGGTACAAGGTGTATGTTTTGTTGTTATCACTTCGGTACATATAGACTGTACTTTTCTTCATTGTTGGCTGCCTTTAGCTACATTAGTGGGCTGAACTTCTTAATCCCTTGCATAGTCTTTAATACATATGTACACATTCCCAATCCCACCCACGTCTACTAAATTAGGATCTCTGTGAGTAGGGTCCAGGCATCTGTATGTTTTAAGTTGCTCGAGTGGTTTGACATGCATCTGGGGTTGAGAACCACCAGCCGAGGGGCTGAGCAGCTCTGGCTTTGGGGAGGCAGCACTGCCAGGAGGGCTCCAGCCTCTGATCAGGGATTTCAGCCTCACTGCATTCCCGGGCATGTCTGAACGTGAAGCTGCCAATGCTGCCCAGAGAAGAGCCTTTAGGTCAGAGGGGCCAAGCTAACAGAGTCAGCCAGCACAGGGATGCTGTCAACTCCCAAAGGAGCCGCCGAAGAACCTGCCCATGAAGCAGAACTGTGGTTATTAGACCCAGTGCAACGGCAAGGAACACCACCTCCACAGTCTTAGTGGTGTCTCAAAATGGGAAATTGGGGAAGAGGATCTCTAAGGTTTTAAGGCCTAGGCTGGGTGATTTTAAGGCAAGTGTTACAAAGTGGAGGACTGACTGGGATTGGGCAGAGTTTTGGTATAACAGCTGTAGATTGACGGGCAGAGTGAGGGAGGGTCTTGAAGCAAGCACTGATGAGAAAGCTGTCCATCTGATTGGGTCACAGTCTTATCTTCCAGGAACAGCTATTTCCTGGAGTAAGAAGCTAAGTTATTTTACCTGTTCCCAGGATTGTTAAATATAAAATCAGGTAGGTATGCCTTTTCCCAGAATTATTTAGCACAAGGAAACAATTTAGCAACAGGAAAGTATGTTTGTTCCCTATATTGTTTAACATGATGAAACTGGTTTCAGTTCTCAGGGAGAAGGCACCCACCCCATCTCCTTGCTTGGGGCTTATAAAATACAAATTACTAAATCTTTGTTAGAGTAAAATGGATTTCCCTATCTTTAAGCAGAGTCTAAATTAAGGCTCACAATTATAGGGGTTAGTGTGGCTGGGTGGGGCCTGGAATGGGTCCCTTGGGACGTGGGGGGGGGGGGTGTGTGTGTGCAATCACACATCTATGGATGTGCATACCCGTTCACCCCTCCAGGCCAAGGAAGCTGTCCCTACCCTGAGCTCCACAGAGTGTATGTTTCTAACATGGCATTTAACAAACGTCACTGAAATCACCTGTCCACTTGTCCTGAGCGTCCACAGCACTGAGAGCGCCTGGCGGCCAGGGCTGGGTTCCTCTCCTCTCTGTCTCTGCTGTTCTTGGCACAGGGTCCAGCACATGAGAGGAATTCAATATGTGGTTTGGGTTTTTTTTGGTTTTTTTTTTTGCTAAGGAAGATTCGCCCTGAGCTAACATATGTTGCCAATCTTCCTCTTTTTGTACATGAGCTGCAAGCACAGCCTGGCCACTGACAGATGAGTGGTGTAGGTCCATGCCCAAAAACCGAACCCAGGCCACCGGAAGCAAAGAGTGCCGAACTTAACCACTAGGCCACGGGGCTGGCCTTCAATATGTGGTTTTTATGACGGGACCTCTTGGATCTCAGGGGCAGCTCTCCAACGCCAAGGAGGAGATGGCTCCTTCAGAAACGGCCCTTCTTGAGGGAGTGAGGTTTCAGGACGACAGTCAGAGGCAGAGAACCCACTTTCCAGCCAGGTCGTGCTTTACTCCCACGGAGGAGAAATGCTGTCCTTGGGGCTGGCTTTGGCCCCCCACCCAGACTCTGCAGCTTGTGGCAAAACACATGGCCAACAACTTTGAGGGAAAGGGACTGAGAGACGGCTAACGGACTCTTACATTACACCGTATATAGCTCTTCACACATACAGAGGGCTCTGTTGTGCTCTACACACAACAGAAGGCTTCTACCGGACTTCTGCTAGCTTTGATTTTTGAGGTGGTCCTTCCAGAGTGCATAACTGAAGACATTTACGTAGAGGCTAGAGCTTAACTCAATCAGCTAGTGAAGAGCCAAGAACAGTGCCCAGCAGAGTGAGCACTAAGGGATAGCTGTGGGTATTTCCTAACACCCTCTGTGAATCTTTATCCTCACCTCTATCATTTTTCCATTACATGTCTGCATTTCAATGGGCATGATGGGGAGTGAGGTGAAAAAACCTACTTCTTTTGTGTATAAAGCACAAATATACACACAGTACATAAACAGATATACAGTATATCTGTGGTATTAAAATGTTATGGAGGAGGGGCAATTCAAAAATAAGTCTCCTTTAAGGGTTGGGAAGCACTGCCCTGGGAGACCTGAGAACAGACCTGCTTACTCTTGGAAGGCCCGGCCCCTGGCAGAGGGCCTGCAGGATGTATGGAGTCCATAAATAAACCCACTGCAGTCTCAGGTGATTCCTTGAAAACCCCCCTTTTCCCCCCAGGACGACGAGACGTTTCTGTCTCTGTAGTCTCAGGATTCCATAGAATACACTGCCAGGAGCAGGAAGGAAGAAATGAAGGGGAGTCCTTGAGAAGCAATTTATCAGCAACTGGTATCTGTGAGCTTCAGGGGACTCCTGCCCGCAGTTACCTGCCTGGCCTCCCACTGGATCTTCTGACACACAGCACTGGGAGGCCCATCTGTGCCAGTTCTTGGGAAAGTGCTAGCCAGGCAAAGGGGGTCTGCAGGGCTGCCGCCTCCCTTTCAGCCCCCAGCAGTTCCCTAGGAGCTCAGGCCCCTTCTCAACAAACCCAGAACCCAATCTATCCAGGTCCACCGTCCTGAGGGTTACTGACCAGATAAGTCAATTAAAACACACATGCAGATGACTGATACTGTTGAATGATTCTGCATCCCAAATGTGAACAGAAGATAAGAAGATAGGAGGTTAGATGTTGCACCCTTAGGTGGGATTCAGAATGGTAGTATTTCGGGCATCTACTACAAGGCATAAGTGGGATTTTGTTTGGAGTTTTGGTTGGTGTTGTTTATATAATGTTTTGTTATTTTGAAAGGTTTTTTCTTTTTCAATAAAAGAGATGCCTTCCTTAGAGCCTTAAATCACACCATGCAGCTAAGTTACTGAGCTGCCTACGTATAGACCTGAGCTCAGTAATACCACTTGGTTAGAAAAGCGTTAAAATCAAAAAAGAATGTCCCAGAACGGAGCCTGGTATGCAATAATCACTCAACAGATTTTTATTGACTATACATTAAAAAACACATTTTTCTTTAAATCTTGGCTATCACTTACCTTTAATTTTGCAACAGGAAAACAAATGGAGAAAACTCCGTGTAACCTACGCAACTCACTCAGCAGAGCAAGCTCTATGCTTCCACGAGGCGTCAGGAATGGGGGTTCACTGTGACTCCTCTGCCTGGGCATGTCCTAAATGCCAATGAGGGCGCTGGTTGGGGCCCACATACGTGGAAGCAGTATCGTCCATCACAGCCTCTCTGTGAGCTGGGTCCCAAGCTGTCTGCAGCTCAGCAGAGATGAAACACCTGAGAAACGGCATCAATAAGGGTGCAGAGACTGGTGGGGGGGGCAGGGGGTGGAGGCCAGGAGGCCCAGGCACAGGAGGTCTTTCCAGCTGAACCCTGGGAGGAGGCGGTTAGACATACAGTTGTAATTACAGACAGCAGGATTCTTTATTTACACCTTCTCTTCGTGTCTTTAATGAGCTCTTGCTACTGGCACATGTGAATTGAAAGGCCTTAACTGCGCTTTCTACACCTTGTCATTCTCATAAGCCAGTTACAAGGAACTGCTCATTGCTGATTACAGCGAACTGCACGCTCATTACACAGAGCAGGTGTCTCACCAATAATAATGATCATTACAATCTCCTACAGACAAGACAAAAGGACAAAGTTTAAAGACAATGGAAGGACGGCTCCATGCCTGCTAGTAACCACTGAGGGTGGCATCGTGCCCTGTCCTCTGAAATGCTGCACCCTCAGCCCATGCAAATGGCTTCCTCACTCCTTTAGCCTTCCATTGACTATGTTCCAGGTGCTGCACTAGCTAAAAAATCCTACACTTCCACATCCTCAAGAGGCACAGCAGGAAGAAAACAACCTCTGTCCCCCCTTCCTCCAATGAGCCGGGTGCTGAGCTGGCTGCTCTCTGCATGTTCTCTCATGCGGCCCTTCCCACAACATTAGGAGGTGGGGTTAGTCCCCCCATTTTACAGATAAGAAACTGGGCTGTTCGTCCAGTACACTGATTCTTAAACTCTAGGTACATCAGAATCATCTGCAGGGCTTGTTAAAACATAGATTGCTGGGCCCACCCCCAGAGTTTCTAATTCAATAGGTCCGAGGTCTGGGTGGGACCGAGAATTTGCATTTCCCACAAGTTCCCAGATGACGCTGATGTTGCTGTCCCAGTTCACATTTTGAGAACCACTGGAATAATGGAAAAGGCGTGAGCTGAGGTTTGACATAGACTTAGGTTCAAACATGAACCCCACTTATGACCCTCAGTATGATAATTGACAGGTCACTGAATCTGTCTGAGCCTCGACTATAAAGTGGAGACTACGGCATCTACTTTGCAGTGTTGCCCAGAGGATTAGCAACAATGTGTGTAAAGGGCCAACTAGGACCCACATAGCAGGCACGCAGTAGGGTATTGCTGCTGTTGGGGAGGCCAGGCATCTTGCTGCGTTGCACTGAGTCAAGCATAACGGCCAGAATTGTAACCCAATTCTTTCTCTCAAGCTTCATTCTTTTCCTCTTGAGGCCTTCCTGAACTCTCTTATCTCCTCACTTCTAACTAACTCCCAAACTCCTGATGCACTTAAAAATATACATAGGTCCCCCTTATCCACACTTTTGCTTTCCATGGCTCCTGGAAAGCAAAAGTCAACTGCAGTCCAAAAATATTAAATGGAAAATTCCAGAAATAAACAATTCATAAGTTTTCATTTTTGCACCATTCTGAGTAGTGTGATGAAATCTTGTGCCTTCCTGCCCCATCCTACCCGGGACATGAATCATCTCTTTGTCCAGCAGATCCACACTGTATACACTACCCACCCATTAGTCACTTAGTAGCCACCTCAATTATCAGGTTATCAGATCCACTGCCTCTGTGTCACAGTGCTTGTGTTCAAGTAATCCTTATTTTACTTAATAATGGCCCCAAAGCACAAGAGTAGTGATGCTGGCAATTCAGATATACCAAGGAGAAGTTTTTAATCTCTTACTGTGCCTAATTTATAAATTAAACTTTATCATATGTATGTATATATAGGAAAAAACACAGTGTATATAGGGTTTGGTACTATCTGCAATTTCAGGCATCCACTGGGGATCTTGGAATGTATCCCCTGTGGATAAGGGGGGACTACTGTATCATGACATGGCACTAGTAATTCTAAACAGTGCAAGTCAACCAGTATTGTTTCCTACATGTATCCTACTCCTCAACTGTAAGCCTCTTGAGAAGGGAACCCTGGTTTATACTGCTTCTACATCTCCCTCTACACAAGGGCTAACATAGAAATCCCTTAACAGTCCTGGAGCAGGGAGGCCTTCCTTCGCTTCCCCACCCCACTCAGTCCCCAGGGAACTGCTCCTCTTTTGTCTCCAGCTGCACCTGTGTTGGTCATCGCTTATCCATCAGACACCACACACACACAGTAGACTGTAAGCACCAAGACCAAGGACCACGACTGTCTTGCTTACCACGGTGTCCCCAGAATAGGTCCTCAATAAGTATCTGTCAGAAGAACAAAGTTCCTAGATGAGCCCATAGGAAAGATTTTCTTGTTTTCTGTATTTGCTAATGGAAAATTCTAGAAGCAGGGAGATGGCCTGAAGCTTTCAATGCTATTAATGAATGTTAGAGGTCACCGGCTAAGGTATCCATACATCTCAGTTTGTGCAGGACAGTCCCACGTAATTAACATCCTGTTTCACCCTCAAAAGTGTCCACGTTTGGAAAATAAGTTATATGGCCACTTTATCACTGGTCTAAATGAGAGCTGATGACAAAGGTTTGGAATCCAAAAGCAAGTCATTCAGATCTTCAAGGTCCCAGCAGGGCACCTTACTCAGAAAGAGAGTATACTCTGAGACCCTTGGCAATGAGAGAGAAGTTTAGAGGTGCAAACAGTCTTTCATCCCACCTCCCAACCCCCTGCCCTTCACAGTTTTAAAAGCAAGTGCAAAACATACACTGACCTCACTTGTCATCTGTGAGCCAGAACGGTCACTGCATGAAATTATGGGCTGCTTCTAACACATTGGCGTGGCCCATGGGCTGAAGATGAAGCCTTTCCTATTATATTCTCTGACACCTCAAAGAGGTAAGGCATATTTATCAGTGGTTTTCCTTCCCCTGCCCTCTCTCCCCATTGCACAGGCTATAAATTAAAGAATGGGAGGGGAGTGGAGAAAGGGAAGCAGAACTGCTATTTGCTTGGAGCAAGGTCACCCCATCCCCACGCCAAACGAGCCTTCTTCCAGCAAAGCTGTCGAGGCAGCTAGGAACGTGAGAGCTGCACGTGTAGCCTGACTCTGCCAGCCTGCCTAGATTAGTGCCCAGGGCCCACACATCCCTCAGGCAAGGCACTCACAAGTTCTCCAAGTGCTCAAGGGGTGTACTTAAAATGGGGGTGTAGCTGGGAGAATAGTGGAGAAGTCTAGAGCCTGCACTTGAGTTGTCTGCTGTCAAGATTAATACACACGTGAAACAGCAGAAGCAAAGTCCAGTCCCCGTGGACTTTCATGAGTGAGTGGAAACATCCTGATATTCAAAATGTGTCTTTGACTGCTATAACAAAATACCATAGACTGGGATTTACAGCAAACAACAAACATTTATTTCTCATAGTTCCAGAGGCTGGAAGATGAAGATCAAGGTGCTGGCAGATTCCGTGTCTGGTGAGAGCTCGTTTCCTTGGTTGCAAAGGGCTACCTTCTGGCTATATCTTCACATGGCCTTTCCTTGGTGTGTGAACATGGAGGAGAGAGAGAGCGCTCATGTCTCTCCCTCTTCTTATAAGAGCACTAATCCCATCCTGAGAGTCCCATCCTCACAACCTCATCTAAACCTAATTACCTCTCAAAGGCCCCACCTGCTAATACCATCATATTGGGGATTGAGGGCTTAGACATATGAGTTTGGGAGGGACTCAAATATTCAGCCCATAACAAAATGCCTATATGGGGAGATGAGTCATTTGACAAAGATTTATTGTGCCCCAGCCCCATGAGAGGCTGTATTCTCAGCACTGGAGAATGGCAGCGACTATAAGAAACTCCCAGCCCCCCATGGTATGTACATTCCAATGGAAGGGATTGGACCCATCCAGGAGTAGATGATGTGGCTGCCAAAGTATTCATGGACTTCCATGCAAAGCAAATCCCCAAGAACCATTCCCTGGCAGGCACTTTCAGAAAGTTTCACTTTTAATCTTCATTCCAGTATTAGCCAACCATGGGAAAGGAGGTTGCTGAGGTCAAAGGTGCTAGGAAGGAGAACTTCTGGTGAATTGTCTCACCTCTCATTACAACTGCTCTAGCTTTACTACCTCACAGCTCTGATCTCAACTTCTGAGGGAAATTCCCACGTAGATAAGTCCATGGTCCCCCTGGGCTTGGCAGGATAATACTGCTTAGCACAGGACCATCACTTTGAACTTTCAATCACAGATTTGAAACCATTACCAGTCACATGCCCCTCCTGGAGGAAAGGTAAGCTGAACAACGAAGGGCACAGGTGTCTTACTTCAAGCCACTATAACGTTAACACTACTGACAACCTCAGTTTCCACTCACCCTCGTCCTTTGTGTCAACACTGGAGGCAGTTCAGTGCTGTAGCAGATCCAAAGGCTTTGGGTACAACAGACTTGAGGGCACATACTGATGCCACCTTGGGCAAGTTACATAACCTCTCTGAAGCTTAGTTTGCTCATCTGTAAAATGAGAACAGAGATCTTACAAGTTTATTGCACTAGAGCAAATAAATGCAAAGTGCTCAGCACAGAACAATCACAAGGCAATTGGGACTTACTGCTAATGCTTACACTATTGTCATTGTTGTTAATCACCATCACTAGTGATCATAAGAGATGTAATCCCGCTTATTAATGTTATTTTGTCTGTAAAATGTGTTAAAATATCTCAGTATGAACAGCATGATGTATATATGTATACGAGTTAACTGTAATCTACACCAGGGGTGGCTGAAGAACATTTGAATCATCTAATCATAACTCCACACCCCAGAAGTAAGGACTTGTCTTTCAGATGTTTTTATCTATATCTATACCAAAGGGTGCATTCATTAGCATAGGGGACGAGAGAGAGCACAAAGTGTCAAATTGCCAAATAAGACCCACAAGAATCAGAGATCTTATCCAGTATCAAGACTTACTGATAATTTCAAGGATACAAGTAATTCTGAGGCACAGGTAAAGCAAAGAGAGGTGTGGGGCCCAGACATATGCCCCCAGGTCCTTTCTTGCTACATTAGCATGCACTTTGAGGTCTCTAAGATTTGCATGTGGCTGCATCACTTACACAAAAGGGAGGTGTTTAGGTCACGAAACATCCCTATTTTTATACTTGAATAGTCACATAGCCTGCATGACACTCTCCGGGGAGTCATGCACCATAAATCCACAGATTCGAAGTTTCCTTACCATAAGCAATCCTACACAGACCAGCGATATCCTGCTAAAAAACATTCCACAGGTAAAGACTCCTGTGAGTTACCATTAGCAGCTTGCCAGGAGGTCTGTAATTAGCTTGTTTACAAGAACTTTTACCTACCTTCTTCCTTTCCCAGAGGCACCCCAGCACCTCTGCCCAAAGGAAACGACTAGATTGCAGGCCTCCTGTTAACTATCCTTTCCTCAATGTTAGAAATACATTTTCACTGGTTAAATAAATGGTGCTCAAGGGATGTGGTTGTCTAGAAAGACTGACAGGTATCACTGCCCTTGCAAAAACGAGGCATGAGAAAGAATCTGTCAAACCCCACAGGCTTCGCCTCTGGACAGTGTTCCTAGAGCATGTCCTCTTACTGCCCTTGACTTAACACAGGATTCTGTCACCCGCCTAGAAAGTTATCTGGTTCTAGCATCAGAATACTGTTGCCTCTGCCTCTAAGTGGACCTTTCATGCAAGATGCTTGTCAAAGAGCCTGAGAACTGGGTGTGGACTTGACCTGACCTTAGAACTCTTCTTTGCCTGCTTCTAATAGCCATGGCCTGGTGATGAATGTGATATGTGGAGCAGAACTGGATGTGAGACGGGTGTTCATTCTAACACATCGCCTGATGGCAAGAGTGAGGGGAAGGGAGGTGGTGTCCTACCTTCCTTGAAACATTAAATTTACCAAAGGCCCTGGCAATTATTTAAAGGAATAATCAGCCGAGATCAGTTGGCAGAGAAATTCAGAGACCCTGGTCCTTGTCCTGCTCTGTCACCACCTGGCTGTGTTGCCTTGGCCCAGACAATGCCCCTTCCAGCCTCAGTTTCCTCATCTGGACTAAATCCTATTCGGATCTTGGTTACACAGTGATTTTCTCCCTGTTCTGACAGCTTGTCCCATATTGAAGGTCACTATAAAAAAGAATAGGGCATGGGGTGGGAAGCAGACAGCTGTAATTTGCTTAAGTGAAAAATGAGCAAGGCAAGAGGAAAATTAACTATGGCTGTGTGATTGTATGGAAGAGGGGAGGTCTGGAAGGAGAGGGAAGAAGTTTGTTCTTCAATGTCTCTCTCTTGTCTTTGAGGAGGTTGAAATAAGAGACATGAGGAAATCTGAATAAACAGAAGGAAACAATATCCAGGGTGATTATATAATTGATTGTCCAAAGCAAGACTCTGTTGAGAGGGATAGGGGATATCATGAAGAATTACTTCAGAATGGGCAGAAACTGGAATGACTCCAGGCACATCGGGGTGTATGGTCCCCTGATTCAGAGCTGGCCCCCATCTGCATATTGATGTACAAATTGCCTCATGCACTTGATGGTTCCTACCACAGGGAGGATGAGCAAAAGGAACAACTGTTTCTTTCAAAGCTAGGACATTTATTTTAAAAAATGAAAACATTCAAGCAAATTTGGCAATAACAAAAGGTAATTTGTTACTATCATTTTTTACTCTTAATTACTATTTTAGCTTAATTGACAGTCTTATTTTATCTTTTGTCCGTGATAAAGAACTTCAACCCTCAAGAAAAAAAAAAGATATTTTCTCTCACCAATGGTATGAATATTTTAGATAGGCAGACTAGAAAATATCTCTCAAGCTTCAATAAAAAGGCTACTCAACTAACCAGACTCCCTTTCATATCATGGTCATCATTAAAAATTAATCTACTAATTCCACCTTTTCAAATGAATTAAGGAAAGTACTACCTTGTTTCAGGAAAAAATGTATATTTGTGAGAGCAAGACTGAACAGCGGAAATACTGAATCAAAGGGGTATAATGTAAATGTCCAACAATAAGAAATGGCTGAATAAATTCTAATGCATTCATATAAGGGGAAATTGTGCAACTATTAAAAGTAATAATTTAGAATTATATTGACATAGAAAGATGTTTATGATATATTATGTTCAAAAAAGTTATATTGAAACACATCAAATATTTTTAAATCTATGAATTCATAATGCTACTAAAAGAAAAAAATTCATGGTTCACTTTTGGGGGATGATGAGGAACCAAGCATTATTTTGGACACTGGTACATAAAAGAAAAGAATCAAGCATTTTTCTTGCCCTTCCTATGCTAATTATGCCTATGAGTAACCAAATAGTTGGTGAGGGAAAATTTATCTTTACAGAAGTAGCTGATAAACAAAAAAGATGTGATAGGATTAGAGTGTCACCATTTTATACCTGCTGATGAATTTATCTGGGGGTCTAGTGGTTAAGATTTGGTGCTCTCACTACTGCGGCCAGGGTTTGTTTCTGGTCAGAGAACCACACCACTCATCTGCCAGTTGTCATACTGTGGCAGCTGCATGTTGCTCTGATGCTGAAAGCTGTGCGACCAGTATTTCAAATACCAGCAGGGTCACCCATGGTGACAGGTTTCAGGGGAGCTTCCAGACTAGACACACTAGGAAGAAGGACCTGGCCACCCACTTCCAAAAAAATTGGCCATGAAAACCCTATGAATAGCAGCGGAGCATAGTCTGATAGAGCTCTGGAAGGTGAGAGGATGGCGCAAAAAGATCGGCAGGATTCTGCTCTGCCATACACAGGGTAGCTAGGAGTCAGAATCCACTCAACAGCACTAACAAAAACAACAATGAATTATGGATGTATTAATTTGCTAAAGCTATCCCAACAAAGCACCACAGACTGAGTGGCTTAAACAACAGAAATTTATTTCCTCATAGTTTTGGAGGCAAGAAGTCCAAGATTAAGGTGTCAGCAGAGTTGGTTTCTTCTGAGGCTTCTCTCCTTGGCTTATAGATGGCCATCTTCTGTGTCCTCACATGGTCATCCCTCCGTGTGTGTCTGTATCCATATCTCCTCATCTGTAAGGACACCTAATGGCCTCAATTCATCTTAACCATCTCTTTAAAGGCCCTATCTCCAAATACAGTCACATTCTGAGGTACTGTGGGTTAGGACTTCAACATATAAGTATTGGGAGGGACACAATTCAACCCATAACAATAGATCTAGGTAACATTACAAAAAGAGAGATATCAGACATTATGTGCCTCCTGAGGGACGTACACAATACCATTTATGAAGCATACTTGACTAATAAGAATAAAATCTGAATCTGATCAAGCTTTTAGATCTAACTAGCAATTTAGAGGAACATTATAAACAATACCATGGGGAAGCGTTAGCAAATCCACACTAAGAAACTCGGTAAAATGGATGACCACATTTCTTCAACAAATAAACTGTGAAGGAAAAAGATAGAGGAGGAACCTATGGATTAAAAAGATTTAAGAAACATATCAACCAAAGGAACCAATTGCAAGTATATCATGATCCTGATTCAAACAAATCATTATAAGACAAGTAGAGAAATTTTAACAGTGACTGGATATTTGAGGATTTTAAGATATTGCTGTTGATTATTTAGGTGTGATAAGTATATTGTCATTTCTTAAGGGTCTCTATCTTGTAGAGAAATATACTGAAATATTTCCTGATTGAATGATCTGATGGCTGGGATTGCTTCAAAATAATCTGGGATGGGTGTAAGTTAAGGTACAGATAAAACAAGATTAGCCACGAATGGAGATTCAAAATATTATTCAGTTCATTTTAGGGTATGTTTGAAATTTTTCATAATAAAAAGATTTCTTAAAGTGAGGGGAGGGAAACAGTGTAGAGCATATATAGTACAATTAAAGGGTGGGGCGGACACGCTCACACGTGCACCAGCTCCAGAGGACAATCAATGGTAACACATTGAAACTTCTAGCGGCTAGCCCTGGGTGGCAGAATTGAGTAATTTCACTATGTCTACACCATTCTTCATTGTTTACAATCTTTAATAAGTATTTATTATTTTTACCATCAGGAAAAACAAGGTACTTTCATTTTTTTTTTAAGTCTGAATAAATAAAAGGTCTGCTGCCTTCAGTACCTCCTGTAGGCAGCAATTCTAGAGTTATGCTGATGGATGAAAGCTCATTGCTCCACTAATCCTTCTTGTTACTGGAGTTTGGGGCTATCAAGGCACATTACCCTGTGGAGTAATACAGCATCTGAGATCACGTCAGACCGGAGTTTGAGTGGTGAAAATGGTACGTTTCATAGGCATGCCATAAAGAGCATAATCGGACCCATTAAATATGAAGCATGTGAATTCCAAAGGTTACTGAATAAATAATGTTATTTAACAAAGTGAAATTGGAGTGTGAATTGACTGAAATTAGAGTTCATTTCCTTTCTGAAAATTCCATCCCTTTCTTCAGAGAGTGAACTAATGGGAACATTCTCTCCAGCCCAGCACTTTCCTGTCTCAACTTGAGAAAGTCGTGGACGAGGGGTCAAGAGTTGGCCTTGGCAACACCCCTCTCCTGCACATGTGCACCAGGGAGCTTCACTGGGGTTGGCTCATACACACTTAGTTGGTGCCTGACCTGCAGAGAGTCCTAGGTTTGGCACTATGGTAGAAGGTTGGGAGGACTAGGAGGATGGGGGTAAATTAAAAAAAAATGACTTTTTAAACACAGGCCTTGCTTCAGAAGATTGCAGTCTAGTTGGGATCACACACACACACACAACTGATAGTAGAAAAACAATTGCAGAATTGCAGGCATTCGCTGCTGTTATGGACTGAATTGTGTCCCCCCCCAAAATCTATATGTTGAAGTCCTAACTCCTAAAGTGATTATAATTTGGACACAGGGCCTTTAAAGAGGTAATTAAGGTTAAATGAGGTCGTAAGTGTGGAGCCCAACTCCAATAGGACTGGTGTCCTTACAAGAAGAGGAAGAGACACCAGCAGTGTACATGCATAGAGGAAAGGTCACGTAAGGACACAGTGAGAGACAGCCATCTGCAAGCCAAGGAGAGAGATCTCACCAGAAACCAATCCTGCCAGCACCTTGGTCTTGGACTTCCAATCTCCAGAACTGTAAGAAAATAAATTTCTGTTGTTTAAGCCACCCAGTCTATGGTATTCTGTTAAGGGCAGCCCTAGCAGACTAAGACACCTAACAATTCACATTTCTTCACTTCACAGAAAGTACTTCACATTCTTTACTTCCATACACATCTTCCTTACTCTCCAGGAATGTCCACTCCATCTAGGGGCCAACAGTAACCATGGAAACTCCCCTTGCTTGCCCCCACCACCTCTTGGGACGCCCTTCCAAACGTCTGGTGTCTGGGATGCCCAATCCCAGGAGCATAGCTAGCCCAGGTAGAGCCTTTGAGTGAATTAGAAAAAGGCCCCTTCTATGAGTCAGTACAGTCCTGGGTGAGCACAGCAGGGTGAGGAGACAGGACCTGTAGGATAATCAGAGAATGGCACCCCTTTTTCTGTGCAGACTCAGCCCCAGGCCAGGGTGCACAGCCAGACAAGCAGAGCCCCGCTGTGCTGCTTGGCCTGATGTCCTTGTGCACAACCGCATGCAGGGCTCCAGCCCAAACCCTCGACCCACCGCTTCCATGGCCGGCTTCTCACCTCAGTCCAGGGCTGCTTCGATGGGGGAAGATGGCAGTAGAAGGGACACAGGGACAGTCAACCCCCGAAGGTCCTCCCCCTCATTCCCCCACCAGCTCCAGTCCTGGTCCTGTCGACAACCAGAGGCCGCGTTGCACACTCACCACTACTCCAGGACCTCAGCTAGCCTGAGTCTGCGTATTCCTCTGCCCTGCAGACAGGGCCTCCTGCAGCTCTTTCACCCCATGCGGCTTTGTCGCCCCAATAAGGCTAAAGGGGCAAATGATTTAACGTCCCGTGAGGCACTTAGGAGGGAGCTTCTTACATTATGTGTTTCCTAACTGTCGCTGGTAGAGAATCCCCCCGGGGGGGCTGCCAGGGTGGTCAGGAAGGGGAGAGGACCCGTCGCCCCTCAGCTCCCCAGTGCCCCCACCCCCAAGGCTCTCTGCCCAAGATGGGCTGTGAAAGCTCTTCCAGAAAGGGCCATCTGCTCAAAACTAACATCCCACTGTTACCCTGTGGTAACTTCCATCCAAGAGGATGTCCCATGTAAGCACAGACTGAAGAATCCAGCTCAATACTGATTTTTAAAAAGAATGAAAATGCACCAACACTGTCATGAGGAAAATGTGAATTCAGAGAGTGAAGGGTGATAAATGGACTCCTCTTAGTCTCTCCCAGTTCCTTTCATCCTGTTCATGACCAGCCCGTAGCTGATCCCTGCTCCTCTGATACCACATCTGAGGATCAAGAATGAGGTGACACACTTTGTCTTGGACGTGATCCTGGTCTGGGCTTATCAACAGACAACAAACTGCACCAAAGGCTTGGAGTGATTTGAAAGACAGCTTTCTAAAGACCTTCCAGCTAAAACGTCTTCCTCGTCCCCCTGTCTCAGGGACACCATTATTGCTTTATTCCTTTGGCCTAATTATTGGCCCTCTTAAAATGCACTCATTTCTGGGAGCAGTGACATAAGGAGCTCCTGCTACTCCACGGCGTAGGGCAGCAGGTGACAGAATGGGCTCTGGAGCCCGGTTTAGGGACTCAGATCCTCGCTCTGCCACATACTGGCGTGTGACCTTGCAAAGGTTTCTTACTCTCTTCTTGAGTCCATTGCCTTACCTGTAAAATGAGGATAATCGTAGTACTTTCCTCACAGGCTTGCTGCAAATATTAGATGAGTTAATATGTAAGTCGGTTACCATAGTCACTGACACGTAGTAAGCAATTAATAAATGTTAACTATCACTAGTCTTTAATACTCAAGTATAAATTAGTCTATCAGCTCTGTTTCTTAGAAGATGACAGAAATTTAAGCATGGTTGGTTTTAAATTAACTGACCAAAGAATCAGTGATTTCAGCCACTCTCAATTGTCACCAGCCTTTTCTCTAATGTCACCCACTCTCGGGCTGATGTCACCCTCACTTCCTCCAAGAGGAGCCATCCTCACTGCACTGCCACCACCTCCCTCCTGTTCCTTGGGGGCCCAGGTCCCATACATAAGGTGAAGAAGCTTCACCTGGTCCAAAATTCAGCCAAGGGCCTGTCCTTAGCTTTAACTCAAAACTGATATGTAAGGCAGAAAATACTGAAAGTTGTTTAAAAAGAAAAACCAAGTCCAGGGCCAGCCCCATGGCTTAGCGGTTAAGTGCGCGCGCTCCGCTGCTGGCAGCCCGGGTTCGGATCCCGGGCGCGTACCGACTCACTGCTTCTCCAGCCATGCTGAGGCCAAGTCCCACATACAGCAACTAGAAGGATGTGCAACTATGACATACAAGTGTCTACTGGGGCTTTGGGGAAAAATAAATAAATAAATAAAATTAAAAAAAAAAACAAGTCCAGGGCACTTCACTGAAGGCAAGGTGACTATGGCTGAAATCCCGTCCCTCTCCAGTGGCTGTAAATTTGATTTAATCAAAAAAGCATGGGTTAAGGGTTTAATGGGAGCCCGTCTCCAGCTTGGAGAGAAGGAGAGTAAAAAGAGAGCAGTTATTGACGTTTTTACTGCCTAGCAGGAAATGCATGTCTGGCCCAAGTGAGTGAATCAGGGAACCCATCAGCACTGGAAAATGGGTGAGGCGCCGCTCAATCTCTCTCCCACTAAAACGGAGCTGAGCAGCAGCACCCGTCAAGCTGTTTGCCAGGTGAGCGCCAGCTCTGCTCCTAGACTTACAGAGACAGTAAGGGCACAGCTGGGCTGGAATTTGGTTGAAAATGTACGAAAGGGATTTATTCTATGCCCTCTCTGATATGGTCAGCCTTCAAGATTTGAAGCTGAATCTCTCAGCACGTAGGTGAATGGGTGTTCCTGTGCAAATGATCTGAAGAAAGCAGGAACACCCCAGCCCCCCCCATTTCAAAATACCTCCTCTATCAATAGAGTCATTGCTTTGCATTATTTCAGACAGGCTACCATCCTATTCCTCCTTTTAAAATTATAACTATTTTGAGAGTGATAATAAAATAAAATGTTATCATGTATTCATGGCAAAGGGTAAATTGGTTTATCCAGTTGTTCCTCCCATGGTGGTGAGTCAAAAGCTAGCTGTTGGGGCAGCGATTTGGGATTAGATAGGACAGCAGAGTAGCCACAGACCAACAAAGGCCCATGCTCCCCCTCCACTGTGTCCAGGTGTTGCTGGGAGCCAGCCAGGGACTACATTTCCCAGCCCCGCCCCTGCATTGGGGTGGAACTATATGTCTTGCCAATGGAATGTGGGTGGAAGTGATATTTGTCACCTCCAGAATGACATGGTTAAGCATTAGGTACATGATTCTCCACACCCTTCCCCCCATCTGCCAGCTGGGTGACACCGGGCCTGCCTCGTTGTAGCACAACATGGCAAAACCACTAAATGGAAGCAACTTGGATCCCACACTCACCCCTTGGAAGAGAACTGCCTGACTCAGGATGGACTGTGATGGCGAGATTTGGGGGTGGTTTTACAGCCCTTAGTATCCTTTACCTTGAGGGAGGGCTATTGCAGAGAAAGGCCAGCGTGGGTGCTTTATCAGGCATGGCTGTGGGGAGTGAGGGCAACGGCACTGGTGGGGAAGGAGGGAGGGCAAGAGTGCACAGCAAGTTACTCGGCTAGGGTCGAGAGTTCCCAGACTGTAGACATGCATATCAAAACTACAATGAGATATCATCTCATGCCCGTCACAATGGCTATAATTAACAAGACAAGAAATAACAAGTAATGGCGAGGATGTAGAGAAAAGGGAACCCTCATTCACTGCTGGTGGGAATGCAAACTGGTACAGCCACCATGGAAAACAGTATGGAAATTTCTCAAAAAATTAAAAATAGAAATACCATCTGATCCAGCTATTACACTATTTATCCAAAGAACATGAAATCAATAATTCAAAAAGATATACGTACCGCTATGTTCATCACAACATTATTCACAATAGCCAAGATGTGGAAGCAACACAAGTGCCTATCAACAGATGAATGGATAAAGAAGATGTGGTATATATACACGATGGAATACTAGTCAGCTGTAAAAAAAGACAAAATCATGCCATTTGCGATAACGTGGATGGACCTTGAGGGTATTATGCTAAGTGAAATAAGCCAGACAGAGAAAGACAAATACCCTATGATTTCACTTACATGTGGAAGATAAACAAACATATGGATAAAGAGAACAGATTGGTGGTTACCAGAGGGAAAGGGGGTAGAGGGAGGACAAAAGGGGTAAAGGGGCACATGTGTATGATGACAGATAAAAACTAGACTATTGGTGGTGAACACAAGACAGTCTATACAGAAACTGAAATATAGTAACGTACACCTGAAACTTACAGAATGTTATAAGCCAATATGACTTCAATAAAATAATTTAAAAAAAGAATTCCCAAACTGTGGCCACGCCAGTCAAGCCACACGATGTCATTTGGCAAGCAGAAGCAACAGGAATCCAGGGCTCCAAATAGGAGTTGCCTTGTCAGAAGAAACTCTTTTCTGTATTTGGTTAAGAGTGATGATTTTAGGGGCTGGCCCAGTGGTGTAGCAATTAAGTGCGCGCGCTCCGCTGTGGCGGCCCGGGGTTCACAGGTTCAGATCCTGGATGCAGACCTACGCACCGCTTGACAAGCCATGCTGTGGCGGTGTCCCATATAAAGTAGAGGAATATGGGGGAATGTTAGCCCGGATGTTAGCCCAGGGCCAATCTTCCTCAGCAAAAAGAGGAGGATTGGCAGCAGATGTTAGCTCAGGGCTGATCTTCCTCACAAAAAAAAAAAAAAAAAAGTGATGATTTTAAATTTTTATTTTGGTTTTGATTTGGCTTCCACAAGGCCTGAAAAAACATTGCAAATAAGATACAGTTTATCCCTAAGCTTCACTGCATATTTGGAAACAAAACTCCAAGAAAAAGCTCTCCTAAATCCAAGTACCTGCTAACATACCCATTTCAGCAGTTTTTGAACCTCCTGAGATTTGGACCAGGTGGTAAAGCAAGGTCACTGATGGTAAATATTTTACCCTTTAGTCCCCTGCTCCTCGTGTCTGTCATTTGGCACACTTCATGTGTGCTGGGCACTGTTCTAGGAACTTGGTATATATCAGCAAATGTCTGTTAAATAAATAAATTAAACACTATCCAAAACCGTTCATCTTCTCGTTCAATCAGATAAAATATCTTCTGAGTGGCTTCTATGCAAGCAAGATTCCCCCAGCCTTTTTTCTCTATAAATACCAAGTGGCAGGGTAAGGTGTGAAAAGTGGAAACCATCTCAAACAAAATTCCCCGACATCATAGTTTTGGTTAAGGGTTGGCCCAGATCTGAACCAGCCTATTCGTCCCACTGGCAATTTCTGCCCCGAACATTCCTAGGATATTGTCCCCAGGTGAATTAACTTGTTTCTTCCTCTAACTAAGATTTTTGAAAGTCCTCATTGTTAATTATCTAATACCCTGAATGAAGTCCTAAAATACACATGTACCAAAAAAAGTGGGTTAGATAATATTGAACACTCTAACAATCACTGTTCTGGGAGGTGAACAGCAGAAAACAAGTCCAGCTAAGGTAAACAGGAAAGGAACTTAATTGCAGTGCATTGGCTAGCTCACAGAATCAATGGAAGTTTGCAGAATCAGGTTCAGAAGAGAGAGAAGAACTAAAGGAAATAAAGCACTGAGAAGACCACATCAGGAGAACAGTCTTCCCAGCACACCCTCACTGACACCGCCGTCACTGCACTCTTGTCTATCTCAGCCACAGAGAAGAATCTCTGCGTGTCCTGTGTAACTGTCACTCAAGTTTCAAAGTCCTAAGCAATTGACTCAGGCTAGGTCACATGCCTGCACCCTGCCTTCCGGGAAGCTAGGAGAGGTGGTAACTGTCCCTCCTCATTTTCTGAAGTGGGTTATTTGGAGACTAGTATGTCAAAAATAATATGTCCATTGCAGCCCATCCCTTTGGCTCCCCAACATTTCCTTCCTTTCCCATATTTAAATTTCCTAGAAGTGTCCCTAATATAATACAGCTATCCTTTAAAATACTGAAAGTACTTCCAACTTTCCCCAAGGTGAGGCACCCATATTACACCAGTTACTCTATCCACCTCAAGGGTTTTTAGACCATATCCATTCCACTTCTGGTTCTGTTGCTGTCTTGTCTTGATATTCTGTATCCTAGGAAATAGATTATAAAATAACTATCATCGAGACTGTAGTCAATAATGAGAGAAAGGGAAAAGAAATGAAATTAATTAAAATTATAAATGTATATATTAAAGACCAGAAAAAGAATTAGTAAAGCATACAGTCCATGCTTCTGAAACATGGTGTTTATGCCTCCAAAACTTCATTGTTCATTTCATTTTCTCTTGCACAGTCCCTGCACCTGCTATGCAGCTATTGACCTAGAAAATGTCTTTTCCTCTATTTCAACAAGCAGGGAAGCAAAATTTTAAAACCCAAGGCAGCTTGCTTTCATCTGATAGGGACAACAACACGCCTTCCCTGTCTTTCTTTGGGGATGTGCCATATCATCAGCTCTGCGCCATGCTCTAGTCCACAGGAGTATTTCCCATGTCACCATCATAGAGGATATTATACTCACCCACAGTACTGACCTCCTTAAACTCCCCATAAAAGCAGTAGACGACAGTGATGTTCTGGTCCCACAGAAATTAGCCTTATCTCAGAACTAGTGTTCAATTATCCCCAAAAGGACTGAATTTTCCCTGCCCCAGTGCACAGTTACTTTAGTAAATAGATACAGGCCCTTTGCAAAAGATTTGAAGAAAGATTCACAGTATGTTCTTGTGATGATACTGCAGTGTCTTCTCCCAAGGAAACCTGTCTTCCCTTTGCTCCAAAGAGCTCTGGTCTGGCAGCTGACTTAGATTTAGGTATTAGGTAAAGGCCATGACTTGATCACCACATCATTAGGGGATTTTTGTTGTTTCTTTTATAGATCAAGTAGAATCTTAGTGGGATGCCTGTCTATTTCAATTCTAGAGTCCTTTAAATTAACTAGCCTCCACAGATCTATATGAGTCAAAACATTCTGACTATTGCTCTAACTACATACCAGCTGTAATTTGGGAACCACTGTGATTCTCTTAAAAGTAGCTCTTCAGCCTCTGCCATTCCAGAATTCTCTGACCCTGACTGAAAGGAGGGAACCCATTTCAGCTACAATATCTCCTACCAGCAGATAGAGGAGTCCTACTATAGCGCTTTTCAAAGATGCTGATATCGCCTCTCACCAATCTATTTCATGATACAGAGTAATGTCCAGGACCTCTTTAGGGGCATATTCAGTGCCATCCTTAGGCCCAAGAAACCAGGTTCCTTGCGCTAGACTCTATACCTTAGAGGGCTCCATTCTGATTCTCCTCTGACTGTGCCCCTCCCCATGAGGCGAGGTCTCTCATAAGGTTACAGTAGTCAATGGCTGTGGTTTCATCTGAAGATTCAACTGGTGGGGGGTTGGAGTGTGGATCTGCTTTCAAGCTCACCTACATGGTTGTTGGCAGGCATTGGCCCCTCACCATACGGGCCTATAGAGTGGCTCACACTAGCAGCTTGATTCTCCCAGAGGTCTTAGAAGTGAGAGAGAGAGCCCCAAGACGGAAGCCACAGTGTGGTTATAGCCTACTCTTAGAAGTGACATTGTGTCTGCTATACTCTATTCATTACAAGGACTTCACTAAACCCAGCCCAACACGAGGGGAGGGGATCACACAAGGATGTGAATAGCAGGAGGCTGGTATTGGGGCAGTCTTAGAGGCTCCCTAGCACAGCTCCCTCAGCGGGGGTCAGGAATATTCCCAAATAGGGAGGGACTTTGTATAGGCAACAAAACAACAAATGTCCACAACAAGTAAATTAAGTACCCAAAGATTAAGGAAACCAATATAGACCCTGAAAAAATAAGAGGGCATAGAACAATTTTAGAAGTTCCCCATCCCATTTTTGTTCCATTTTTGTTTAGTTCCTGTGGGCACTTGTGCAGGCCTGGCCGTTGTGTGTGCATATAGACAGTGCCCATGTGGTGTGATTCCACAGACACAAAGAAAGTCTGTTTCTTGGGACCAAGGGGGCCTTGACCCCCAGCCCCCATGCGCCCACTCTCTTTCCCTCACACCTTGTTCATTCCAATATTGGAAAGATGTTCTTTAAGCATAAGGTTCTTGACTTAAGGCAAACACCTCTGATTCTGTTAATGTGGGAAAGTTTTATCAGTCATTAGTACCTTGGTATGAATATGGTGGCTCAGATCATTTCGAGAACATACTTTGATTGGGAAAGAAAAGGATAGGAAAGAAGAAATGCCAGGAGGGAGGCGGAGTCAAGATGGCAGCGTAAGCAGACTCGGAACTCACCTCCTCCCGTGGACACAGCCAATTTACAACTACTCGTGGAAAAATTACCCCTGAGACAGAACTGAAAACTGGATAAGAGGAACTCCTGCAACAACGGACAATCCTAACTGAGGTGGAAGAGGCAGAGACTCCCTTCTGGAGAGGAAAAACGCCGCCTGCACAAGCCGCCAGCTTCACGGCCGAGCAGCTCACAGGTCCGCACCCTCCCTGGAGGCGCGGGGTCCTGAGCCGGGGAGCGCCCCCGCTGTGGGCATATTGTGGACCCAGCACAATCAACACCAGCGGCATAATATCTGACTGTGCCTGCTACTAAAACACTGGGGCGCACCCCCAGAAAACCCGGTTCACAAAGAAACTAAAACTGGCTCTTAAAGGGCCCGCGCACAAACTCACCGGTTTCAGGAAGCATCCTAAAATCACCAGAAAGAAAGGTGTACAGTGCTTTGGTGACAAGAGACTCACCTAATAGGCCCTGAGTGCATCTCGGTGAGGGGTGAGACCTCTCCAGGGACTGGGACATTGGCGGCGGCCAGTGTTGTGGCCTGGTGTGGGCGTGCTGACACAGACGCCATTGGAGTTCTCCCTGAGGCCTGCTAGCCCAGGGTCTGCCCCACCCGCTAGAGCACCGATTTAATCCAGCTCAGCCAGGGCAGGCAGCCCACCCTAGAGACTGGCCCCACCCAACAACAAGCCCTCAGGCAACGTGTGGGCCTGCATAGATTGGTGACTGGATTCTCTGCAGCCTGGCAACTGAGCCGACTTGAGTGGGGCAGGGTGTGCACAAGGAGCGGGTGGAGAGTGTGGGGCCGTGGCAGAGTGTGTGGGGCTCCCGCCGTGGAGAGACTGGGCCCGCTTGGGGAGGTCGGGGTGCTCACACGGGGCAGGACTGTGTTGACTGTGTTTGTGGACCTGTGGGCGGCAGGGCTTGTCAGCTGCAGAAGACTTCTGCTTCTCAAAGACCCACATAGGAGGTTTGCTCCACCTTCCAAAACCTGAAACAATTGAGTGCTCCTGTGCCTGAGGCCAGCCCCACCCAGCTGCAATCCTCAGAGAGCTGACAAGAGACCTAATAGGCTAGAGGCTTACAGCAATTGTAAGGCCCTGAGCCTAACAACCTGCCACGCTGGGGGCCTACTCACTTAAAAGAAATACTGCAACACAAATGTGGTATTAGAACTTGCAGCCAACTGTGCTGGGGCTCCCCACACCTGATAAAGAGACTGAAGGGCCCACAACAACTACAAGCAGCTGAGCATTACAACAGCTGGCCAGGAGCATAACTCAGCCTCCCTGGGCGCCTACAGGGAGAGCAAACAGGCCACAGCAGAAGGATACACGTAGCCCACATAGGGGTCACCCCTGGAACATTGAGAACTGAGGGAAGCACACTGGAAGCCTCCTAAGCCATCACTTACATAAAGTCACCTATCCAAGAGCAGGAGACATAGCTGACCTACCTAATACGTAGACACAAGCACAGGGAAAGAGGCAAAATGAAGAGGCAAAAGAATACATTCCAAGTAAGGGAACATGACAAAACCCCAGAAAAGGAACTAAGTGAAACAGAAATGAGCAACCTACCTGACAGAGAGTTCAAACTAAGAGTGTTAAGGATGCTCACTGATCTGGGGAGAAGAATAGATGAACTCAGTGAGAATGTCAACAAAGAAATGGAAGATATAAAAAAGAACCAATCAGAAATGAAGAATACAATACTGGAAATGAAAAATTCATTAGAGGGACTCAAAAGCAGAGTAGAGAGGATACAGAAGAACGGATCTGTGAGCTGGACGAAAGACTAGAAGAAATTACCCGAGGTGAACAGGTAAAAGAGAAAAGAATTAAAAAGAGTGAGGACAGTCTAAGGGACCTCTGGGACAACATCAAGCGCACTAACATCCGTGTTATAGGTGTCCCAGAAGGAGAAGAGCGAGACAAGGGGTCAGAGAATTTATTTCAAGAAATAATAGATGAAAACTTCCGTAACCTAAGGAAGGAAACAGACATCCAGGTACAGGAAGCACAGAGAGCCCCAAACAAGATAAACCCAAAGAGGCCCACACCAAGACACATCATAATCAAAATGTCCAGAATTAAAGACAAAGAGAGAATCCTAGAAGCTGCAAGAGAATGTCAAGTTACGTACAAAGGAAACCCCATAAGGCTATCAGCTGACTTCTCAGCAGAAACCGTACAGGCTAGAAGAGAATGGCACGATATATTTAAAGTGCTAAAAGGAAAAAACTTACAGCCAAGAATACTCTACCCAGCAAGGTTATCATTCAAAATGGAAGGAGAGATCAAAATTTTCCCAGATAAGCAAAAATTAAAGGAGTTTGTCACCAAGAAACCAGTGCTACAAGAAATGTTAAAGGGACTGATTTAAGGGGAAAAGAAAAGACCACAAATAGGAAAAATCATCTATTTCCATGATTAGAACGTAATGGATACAAATGCACAACAAAGAGGTTAGATATGATATCAAAAACATGAGGGAGGAGGGGAGTTAAAGAGTACAGCTTTCAGACAGAGGTCAAACTAAAGTGACCATCAATTCTGTATAGAAGAAGAAAGGAACAGAGAAGGACTACTAAAACACTGAGAGAAAAAAAAAAAAGTTAAAAATGGCAGTAAGTACATACTTATCAATAGCTACTTTAAACGTCAATGGACTAAATGCTCCAATTAAAAGGCATAGGGTGGCTGACTGGATAAAAACAAGACCCATATATATGCTGCATACAAGAGACACACTTCAGACCTAAAGACACTCACAAACTGAAAGTGAAGGGATGGAAAAAGATACTCCACGCAAATGGCAATGAAAAGAAAGCTGGGGTAGCAGTACTCATATCAGACAAAATAGACTTTAAAACAAAAACTGTAAAAAGAGACAAAGAAGGGCATTACATAATGATCAAGGGAACAATCCAACAAGAGGATATAACACTTGTAAATATCTACGCACCCAATGTAGGTGCACCTAAATATATAAAGCAATTATTAACAGACATAAAAACAGAAATAGACAGTAACACAATAATAGTAGGGGACTTTAACACTCCACTTACACCAACGGATAGATCATCCAAACAGAAGATCAATAAGGAAACATTGGCCTTAAACGACACACTACAACAGATGGACCTAGTAGATATATACAGAGCATTCCATCCAAACACCGAAGAATACACGTTCTTTTCAAAGGCACATGGAACATTCTCCAGGATTGATCACATATTAGGCCACAAAATAAGTCTCCATAAATTTAAGAAGATTGAAATAATACCAAGCATCTTTTCTGACCACAACGGTATGAAACTAGAAGTCAGCTATAGGAAGATAATGAGAAAAGCCACAAATACGTGGAGATTAAACAAAATGCTACTGAACAATGACTGGGTTAAAGAAGAAATCAAAGAAGAAATCAAAAAATACCTGGAGACAAATGAAAATGAAAATACGACATGCCAGAATTTATGGGATACAGCAAAAGCAGTTCTAAGAGGGAAGTTTATAGCGATACAGGCCTATCTCAACAAACAAGAAAAATCTCAAATAAACAATCTAACAATGCACCTGAAGGAACTGGAAAAACAAGAACAAACAAAGCCCAAAATCAGTAGAAGAAGGGAAATAATAAAAATCAGAGCAGAAATAAATGAAATAGAGACCAAAAAACAATAGAAAAATTAATAAAACCAAGAGCTGGTTCTTTGAAAAGATCAACAAAATTGACAAACCTTTAGCTAGACTCACCAAGAAAAAAAGAGAGAAGGCACAAATAAGTAAAATCAGAAATGAAAGAGGAGAGGTTACAACAGACACCTCAGAAATACAAAAGATTATAAGAGAATACTATGAAAAGCTATATGCCAACCAATTCGACAATCTGGAAGAAATGGATAAATTCTTAGAATCATACAACCTTCCAAAACTGGATCAAGACGAAGTAGAGACTTTGAATAGACCAATCACCAGTAAGGAGATCGAAACAGTAATCACAAACCTCCCCAAAAATAAAAGTCCAGGACCAGACGGCTTCCCTGGTGAATTCTACCAAACATTCAAAGAAGACTTAACACCTATCCTTCTCAAACTCTTCCAAAAATTGAGGAGGGGGAAGCTCCTAACTCATTCTCTGAAGCTGACATTACCCTGATACCAAAACCAGACAAGGACAACACAAAAAAAAGAAAATTACAGGCCAATATCACTGATGAACATCGATGCAAAAATCCTCAATAAAATACTAGCAAATCGCATACAACAATACGTTAAAAAGATTATACACCATGATCAAGTGGGATTTATTCCAGGGATGCAGGGATGGTTTAACATTCGCAAATCAATCAACGTAATACACCACATTAATAAAATGAAGAATAAAAATCACATGATCATCTCAATAGATGCAGAGAAAGCATTTGACAAGATACAGCATCCATTTATGATAAAAACTCTGAATAAAATGGGTATAGAAGGAAAGTACCTCAACATAATAAAGACCATATATGAGAAACCCACAGCTAATATCATCCTCAATGGTGAAAAACTGAAAGCCATCCCTCTAAGAACAGGAACCAGACAAGGATGCCCACTCTCACCACTCCTATTTAACATAGTACTGGAAGTCCTAGCCAGAGCAATCAGGCAAGAGAAAGAAATAAAAGGGATCCAAATTGGAAAGGAAGAAGTGAAACTGTCACTATTTGCAGATGACATGATTTTATATATAGAAAACCCTAAAGAATCCACCAGAAAACTTTTAGAAGTAATAAACGAAAACAGTAAAGATGCAGGAGAGAAAATCAACATACAAAAATCAGTTGCATTTCTGTACACTAACAACGAAGTAGCAGAAAGAGAAATTAAGAATACCATACCATTTACAATTGCAACAAAAAGAATAAAATACCTAGGAATAAACTTAACCAAAGAGGTGAAAGATCTGTACACCGAAAACTATAAAACATTTCTGAAAGAAATTGAAGAAGACACAAAGAAATGGAAAGATATTCCGTGCTCTTGGATTGGAAGAATTAACATAGTTAAGATGTCCATACTTCCTAAAGCCATCTATAGATTCAATGCAATCCCTATCAAACTTCCAACAACATTTTTCACAGAAATAGAACAAAGAATCCTAAAATTTATATGGAACAACAAAAGACCCTGAATAGCTAAAGGAATCCTGAGAAAAAAGAACAAAGCTGGAGATATCACACTCCCTGATTTCAAAATATACTACAAAGCTGTAGTAACCAAAACAGCATGGTACTGGCACAAAAACAGACACACAGATCAATGGAATAGAATCGAAAGCCCAGAAATAAACCCACACATCTATGGACAGCTAATCTTTGACAAAGGAGCCAAGCACATACAATGGGGAAAAGAAAGTCTCTTCAACAAATGGTGTTGGGAAAACTGGATAGCCATATGCAAAAAAATGAAAGTAGACCCTTACCTTACACCATACACAAAAATTAACTCCAAATGGATTAAAGACTTGAATGTAAGACCTGAAACTGTGAAACTTCTAGAAGAAAACATAGGCAGTACGCTCTTCGACATCAGTCTTAGCAACATCTTCTCAAACACCACGTCTGACCGGGCAAGAGAAACAATAGAAAAAATAAACAAATGGGACTACATCAAACTAAAAAGCTTCTGCACAGCAAAGGAAACCATCAACAAAACGAAAAGACAACCTAACAATTGGGAGAAGATATTTGCAAACCATACTTCTGATAAGGGCTTAATCTCCAAAATATATAAAGAACTCATGCATCTTACCAACAAAAAAACTACCAACCCAATTAAAAAATGGGCAAAAGACCTGAACAGACATTTCTCCAAAGAAGATATACAGATGGCCAACAGACACATGAAAAGATGTTCAAAATCACTAACTATCAGGGAAATGCAAATCAAAACTACAATGAGATATCACCTCACGCCCGTCAGAATGGCTATAATTAACAAGACAGGAAACAACATGTGTTGGAGAGGATGTGGAGAGAAGGGAACTCTCATACACTGCTGGTGGGAGTGCAAACTGGTGCAGCCACTATGGAAAACAGTATGGAGATTCCTCAAAAAATCAAGGATAGAACTACCATATGATCCAGCTATCCCACTGCTGGGCATTTATCCAAAGAACTTGAAAACACCAATTTGTAAAGTTACATGCACCCATGTGTTCATTGCAGCGTTATTCACAATAGCCAAGACTTAGAAGCAACCTAAGTGCCCATCAAGGGACGAATGGATAAAGAAGATGTGGTGTATATACACAATGGAATACTACTCAGCCATAAGAAACGATGAAATCCAGGCATTTGTGACAACATGGATGGACATTGAGGGTATAATGCAAAGTGAAATAAGTCAGAGGGAGAAGGTCAAATACCGTATGATTTCCTTCATTAAGTAGTAGATAATAACAACAATAAACAAACACATAGGGACAGAGATTGGATTGGTGGTTACCAGAGGGGAAGTGGGGAGGGAGGAGGGTGAAAGGGATAATTCAGTACATGTGTGTGGTGATGGGTTGTAATTAGTATTTTGGTGGTGAACATGATGTAATCTATGCAGAAATAGAAGTACAATGATGTACACCTGAAATTTTTACAATGTTATAAACCAATGTTACTGCAATAAACAAAAAATTAAAAAAAAAAAAAAAAAAGAAATGCCAGGAGGATTCCCAGAGATGGTCATGATATGGTGATGGTGATTCCACTCAAGGAAAGAGAAGGAGCATTGAGAGGAGGCAAATCAAAGCCATCCTTCACCACCTCCATCATTTTGCCCACAATTCTGAGTCAGCAACAAACAATAATATTGAACTCATGTATAGTTCTTGCTTTATCTGACACTTTATCCTTATGACAACCTAGTGAGGTAGGTATCATTTCCCACATTTAATAGAGGAGGTTAAATGACTTGACCAAGGTCACACAGCTATTTTGCAGAAGAGTCAGAATTACAACTAAAGGATGAGGATTCTAACATCAGTGCTCTTTCTACTACAATATCCTCCAGTCTAAAGAAGGGGGAGTAACAAAGTGGGGGTGGGAGATAACAAAAGGGATTTTCCAGGGTGATCACTAGGGGAAAACTCATTCGTGACAAGGAGAGTTGTCACTCCTTGTGACACTGACAGCACGAGTAAAGCAAATCCCTGCTTGAATGGATGGAAAACAGTTTCATAGGCATTAAGGATTTTTTAATCCAATCTTGAACATTCAGACTTTGCTTAGGTGGAACATTTGGGAAAGGGCCCAAATTAAATTAAATTGAACCGGAAGCCATATACTTTTGGTGCTAAAGCACACCGGCTCTGGGAGGGAGCTCTGGAATATTATGGCTTCTGTAAGAAAAGCTTCCGTCCCAGCAGCACTATTTTGGAGGCTTTTCAGTGGCCCCTCCAGACACAACCACGGATCAGGCCGATACTAGGCTAAGCATTAGTCTTAGACGACTCATTAAGGTCTTGTTTTTGTCTTCTCACCCAAACTTGAGAGTAAGGAGGCCGAAAATCTGTTGCGCAAGAACAAGGGCGGGCGAACTTTTTCTGTGAAAGGCTGGATAGTAAATATTTAGACTTTGTGGGTCAGATAGCCCAGGTAGCAACTATTCAACTCTGCCATACTAGGGCAAAAGCTGCCATAGGCCACAGGTAAATGAATGGGCTTGGCCAGGCTGACCTTGCACTTGCAGGACCCAAAGAGTGAACACCTTCTTAATTTTTGCACCCCAGGCACCTTGCCGGTCTCACCTAGTCCCAGCCTTGGGTGTGGCTGTGTTGCAATACAATTTTATTTGCAAAAACAGTCAGCATCATAATAGCCAAAAGGTGGAAACAACCTAAATGTCCATCAGCCAAGGAATGGATGAACAAAATGTGGTATATCCCTGCAATGGAATATTATTCAGCCACCAAAAGGAAGGAGGTACTGATACACATTACAGCGTGGATAAACCTGGAAAACATTATGCTAAGTGAAAGAAATCAGACACAAAAGACCATGTATTATATGATTCCACTCATATGAATGAAATGTCCAGAACAGAGAAATCTATCAAGACAGGAAGTAGATTAGTGGTTGCTTAAGGGGAGAGGGGGAAATGGGGAGATGTTTGGGGGCACTGACAGCTAAAGGGTACTGGTTTCTTTTTGAGATGATGAAAATGCTCTAAAACTGACTGTGGTGATGGTTGCTCATATCTGTGAATATACTAAAAACCATTGAATTATGCACTTAAAATAGGTGAATTGTATGCTGTGGGACTCATATCTCAATAAAGCTGTTAAAAAAAACAGTTGGCAGCCCAGATGCCGCCCACCAACCTGCTCTAGTATGCACTTTTTAAAAATTTATCTCCTTTCATCTTCACAGCAAACCTGTGAGGCAGGTAACATTTTTGAGGCTCAGAATGATGGGGTAACTCATCTGAGGGTCACTCAGCTGACAAGTGGACACCAGAGTGCCTGCTGGCTTCAGAGGGTGGGCCATCCAGTGACGTTTAGACTCGGACAGAAGTCTCGCTTCTTTATCTCCTCTCGAGTGTGTGGCCCAGGGCCCTGTGTGTGGTAAGGATGCAATAAACTGTTTATCGATTTGTTTGTGTTTAGAGAAAGCACAGAGTGTCATGGTTAAGAATGCAGACTGGAGGGACACTGCCTGGACCCAAATTCCAGCTCCTTACTCCCGCGCAACCCTGAGCGAATCAACCCCCTCGCTGTATCTCAATTTTCTCATCCGTAAAATGAGGATAATAAGAGCTCCTGTCTCATAGGGTTGTTGTGAGAAATTAATGAATTGTTTGTATGAAACACTTAGAGCAGTGAATCAGATTTGCTGTTGTTAGTTATCCCCTCAGCTTCCCGTGGGTGTTGATTCTCTCACAAGGAATGCAGTCTGTCCCAATGGCATCAAAAACAGACCAGTGAGGAAAATCTGTGGGACAGGGGAGACATTTGGCCCTAGTCAAATCACACCATAAACGGGTCTTGCTGTTCAACCAAACTGACGACACCCCCGAGCATCTGGCTCTCCCGAGGGCACGGGACCTCTGGGGTAACGGGACATCTGGAATAATGGGACCTCTGGGGTCACGGGACCTCTGGGTAATGGGACCTCTGGGGTAACAGGCAGAGAGTGCTACTTTGGCTGCCTGGGTGTATGGGGTGTACAGGGCAGACCCCAGGCTTCAGGTTCTCAGTACCGCCCAGCTGCGGCTCACATTCCATTTAGCTTGTAATAGCAGATATGAAAATTTCATCAGGTTTTCTGCTTCACTCTTGTGAAATATTAAACATTAATAAATTATTAAGCCCAATGTAAAATACTACAAGTGTTCATAGATTTCATCAAGAGGTACTTCAGGAGCACGTTTGTTACAGGGCTATTTCGGGCGAAGCAATCTGCTCCGATAAAGGGTGGCTTTTTTCTTCTTCCATCATTTCTGTTCCATAATAGGGAAAGGTCTATTCTGGGATTCAGGTGCTGCAAATAAGCATATAAGGAAGCAGGAGTTCTGGATGTGTAGCTGCTTTATGCATTCAGGGATGACTGTGGGCGGGGGAGGGAATGGAGCTGAAGGGGTGGGGCCCCACTTTGGAGAAAAAGGAAACTGTGAGTGTCCCCAAAGTGACCTTTTCTCTTACGCTCTGAAGCTGAAAGCTCATTGTGGGCCTGCCTGTGGCCACAGGGGTCTCTGATGGCCTAGGAAGTTTGGTGAATTGATGGGAAGTAGCTGAATCAAGCCCGTATTCCTAGGAGGCAGAGGCTATTCCTGAGAGAGTTGTCAAGCCAGATGTGAAACCAGCTGGTCCGACAAGCTGATGGGGTGGCCCAAGGGAGATGACTATCTTCTGGGAAGCTGAGGGGCCTCCCTGAAAAGAGCTCATGCTAAGAAGGACAGGCGAGGCCCTGGCCTTGGTTGGAAGAAGGAATTCTGAGCCCAGCACCGGAGCCGCTTCTCTACGCCCCCCACGGCCCAGCCTCCTGAACACTACCTGGGTCAGAAACAGACAAATGGCTCCAAGAGACACCAGAAATAGAAGCCCCCACCGCACTGTGCAGCACGTTAGTGCACAAGCACCTCTGCTTGGGGGCCCTCTGTTCCAGAGCGCCTTGGGAGGGGGAGGCCCTTTGCCCTGCTCTGGCACAGATCACCACACAGCTCGGCACACAGCGGGCAGTCAGCCACAGGTGGTAAAGCTGGACACAGGACAGCATGGCCGTTCGGCAGCCACAGACACAGATGGAGTTGAGCATCGGAAGGAAGCTGTGGGGCAAAGAGACAACAGTGTCTCGCAGAGCATCCTGGACAGCACTGCTCTCCTATCTACTTCCCGAGACCCTAGGCTGCATCTTCCCCTTCTCCCTCCTACCCCATCCCAGGAAGCCCCCTGCTTCCCAGCCCGTGTCCTTCTTCATCCTCCGTCCTACCTCCGTCTCTGTCTCTGTCTCTCTAACTCTGTGTCCCTATGTTTGTGCGTGCACGTGTGTGTATGTGTATCTGTTTATATAATTTATTTTGTAAATCAGTGTAGCCTCCTACCCAGCAAGAAAGGATATAACAGTTAGGAATGATTTTACCTATAATTAATAGAAACCTAACCTGCTGTGAGGTTTCTCACAGCATATAAGGGAGGATTCTTGCTCACTTCACGTACACCCAGTGGTAGGTGGGCAGAAGGAACAGCTCCTTCCTTCTTCCGGCACTTTCTATATCTCTCAGTGCATTGGCTTTTTTTCCTCATGTGGTCACCTCATGCCACAGCTCTTGGCATCATGTCCGCCCATGCACCATCAAGTAAAGGAAACCTCACTATAGTGGCTTAAGCAAATAGGGCCTGTTTTTCTCACATAATGAGAAGTCCAGGTAAACACATCACCAGCCCCACCTCCCCCATACCACCCATACATACTACCCCCAACCATCCCCTTCCCCTGTTGGGTCCTATCTGGACGAAAGCTGCGATGGAGGAGCGTCCTGTGGGGGGAGAGCAACATGAAATTCTCTCAGCTGCCAAGAGTGGAGATGGGCTAGAGGGAGAGAGGCCTGGAGAGGGCTCAGGGAAGCCTTCGAGGGGAGCTTAGGGCCCCTCCATGGGGCTCTGCAGGGCCTCTAGGCGGGGGAGAGACCCCTGGGCGGGGCCCCCAGGCTGTTTTCAGACAATACAGAAATACTAGCTCCTGGGGAATTAAGAGGTATTCGTTCTTTAGAAATGTTTAGACAATATGTTTAGGAAATTCTGGCTGCAGTGACATGAATCTGGTTTCTTTGGATAGAACCTCTGAGCACCAACGTGGGCCTGACACAGCAAGCAGTGCAGTGTCCCCACCCTGCTCCACCTCTGAACACTTTGAGGGTTGGTTTGGTTTCATTACAAAATGTACCTCAGGACCAATATTCCAGTGAAAACCACTTAGAAATTGCAGCATCCCTCAAAGTAAGGAAGGGCGGCATTCTCAAGCCAGTCCCCGATTTATAACCTGCTCAGTTCAACAGTCGCACAGCCAGGCTCCTGCCTTCGAGGGGGCCCCAGTTTCCCTTCACTGCGGTCCCCAGCTCTGTTCAGGCTCTCCCGGCCACACTCTGAACTGCACCCCGCCCTCTAGCCTCATCCCCACTCTGCGCCCTGCTGCCCACCCCTCCTTCACCCAAACAATTTGCAGGACCTCTGACAAGATATTCCTGCCACTAGTCTCCCCGCTTTTTCCTCCCCAGTCACCTGCAGGTCCTCATGAGGGAGGCACCCCACAACCTGATGAGAAATTCGGGAGTATCCTTCCTAAGCGAGGCAGGAGGCAGAGTTCTATGGGGCTGGGCTGTGGACCAGGAATAGGGTGTGCAGCGGGGAGCCCAGGGCCCCCCTCTTGCCCCTCCCCACTATGGGTTGGCCTCATCCATATGTCTAGCCTCAGGGATGTTGGGAGCCTACGTGGCACCTTTGCACAAATCAGAAAATGTTCCTCTTCTCAAGACACTTCATTTCCATTCATTGTAAAACGATCACCACTTTCTGATGTTTATTAAAATGAGACGCTTTACTTCCATTTTCCAGAATTATCATACTAGATGTATAAATATACTGTTTCTATGATGTGAACGGTACTCTCTTAAACATGGCATCCTTGAGCAGTGCACAGCCTGCATGACTGTACACAGAGGCCCTGCCCAGCCTTCTATCTGCTAGTGCTAGAGTTACACCCTGAAGCCTGGCCCCTTCCCTCTCCTTCTAGTCATTCACAGAACCACCCCTGCACACACACACACACACACACACACACACACAAAGATATGTGAGCTGGCTGCCCACCTGAGTTCCAGAACCACTTGCTACTGGGATGTCCTCCTCGCCAAGCCCATCCAGCTCCAGAGGCATCCTGACCCACTTTGCACTTCAGACAGTCCGCACCCTGCCCACAGGAAATCCCTGGAATCCAATGTCCCCACCTGTCACCTGTCCTACCCTCCCCCACCAGGAAGAACACAAGCCCCCAGGCATTCCTCAGCGTGCTGCTCACAGCCACCTCCTTCAGAATGTGCACCCTGATGCCCCGGGCGAGTGAGCAGCTCCCCTTCCTGGTCCCCACCGCCCGTCCACATCTCTACTGCTTCATTTACCAGCTTTGCCTTAATCTCTTGTTTCTGTTTGTTACCCCCAACAGAAGGCGAGCTCCTTAAAGATGGGCCTGTTCCTTACCCATCCTTGTGGTTTCAGGGTTACACCAAGCCCTGCAGAGCTGGCCATGGGAAGGATGCCTTGTCCGACAACGATACAGCTCGTCTCACTCTGCACCTTCTTGGTGTAGCACACGGCGAGCCCCGGGCTGGGAGCAGGGCGCAAAGAGCGAGCTCTGGTCCTCACGTCCAGAGGAGGGCTGAGTGGAAAGACGTGGCTCTGGAGACTGCTTTCAAAGTCGTGATGTTTAGGAAGGAAGATACTGTGCTTTCAGGGCAAAAGGACACGGCTTGTGTCATATTATCCTCCTTCCTGAGGAAAATGTCCTCCAAGGGCCGCCAGCACCCAGCTGATAACCAGGCCTCCCCAGGGGCCTGATTCGCATCTTCCTCCTGGCTTCACCTGCACGGAGGATGTGGGTCGGCATCCTTGCTTCCCCAGGGAACAGGAGCTAATGGATGCCTAATTCAATCGCTCTCACGCTGTAAAGCATTGACTAATAAAAAACATTTATAGGAAATTCAGTGGAGAACTTGACTCCGCACTCCCCGGTAAAAGCCTGATCATCTCCAAATGCTACATGCTCATGTGGATTGCAGTGGCTGGCCGAGCCGGCTCCGCACTCACACCAGACATCTGGTCGCTGTCAGATGTTGTACCACAGGCACCGGCCTGAATCATTACCCCTCTCCGCTGCCCTGGGCTTTGACTGCGGTGCACTTTGCCCTGGCCTGTCCTCGGCCCAGTGTGATCCTCCGTGTTTTCCTTCCAGCCTCTGTACAGGAGGTAACAGCTCCGCACTATTGCACAGAGCACTCCTACTGCGCAAGGTCAGAGCTGGCCATGCCGCCGTTGCTCCGTGCCCACCCTGCACTAAGCACTGGCATGCCTTAGCTCATTAATCTGCTCAGTACTGAGAAGTGAGTCCTATTAACATCCCCATCTTCTGGAAGGGAAAACTGAGCCTTAGGGAGCTGAAACAATCTGCCCAAAGCCACACAGAGTCTGGCTCTCAACTTCGTGCTCTTCAGCACTATGATCTAACGTCAGCCACTGTAGTAGACTGAACTAATTTGGGTCTAAAATTTTGGGTGATTTGCCCCAGCTCTGCCCCCTCCAAGGTGGCCCCAGCCCCACCCCGCTCTGTGTCCTGTAAAGAGAAGTGAGGATCCCAGAGCCCAAGTGACCATTTCCTCAAGGCCCTAGAATTGAAGCATCCCAGCCAGAGAGCTGAATGTACCCACGCTGGGGCCAGCTCAAGGCAGGGCTGACCTTGCGCTATGTGCCCTCCAGAAAGCCCTGGCAGCCTTGGGCCACTCCAGAAATTGGGCAGAGTGCCACACATCAGCATGCCAGGCTGCCTGCCAGACACACCCAGCAGCAGGCCCCCTCCTCCATACCCTCGATGCTCTAATGCACACCTGCTCTACCCCTCACCACACTGCATAACGTATGCTCCAGCCCTGTCTCCCTCACAGGACTGGGGCTCCTGGAGGTCAGGGTCTGTGGTTTCAGCACCTTGTGCTCTTGGTGAAAGGCTGGCAGCCAGATACCAAATAAATGCAGCATCGCCCTTTGGACTTGAGTGTGGAAAGCTTTGGCATACCTAGCCAGACAGGCAGCTGAAAGGGACAGAAGGAAGGGTGGTGGGCACCAACAGCTGCTCCCTTCCTGTCTCCCTCTCTCCCCTAGCCCCGTGTACCACCCTCTCTCAAGCTTCCCCAACCCTACAGTGGTGTTTCTCAACGAAACCTTTCTGGTGAGTTCAAACTCTGGTTGAGGAGGATCCATTTCCAAAGGCTGTGTGTAGACCTACGGGACTTGTGGCATCCACAGGGGCTTGCTTTTGCCCAGCGAGGACCCCTTTGAAGAGCTGTGCACATTCTCCCTGGGGGGAGCTCTGGGCCAAGAGGAAGGGACTGGCTGCGACTGTGCAATGCAGCAACAATGAATGGGGGCAGGGTGCCTGGGTCCCAGAGTCAGGCCACAGGATCCCGGACAAGAGAGGAAACGGTGACGCTGTTCAACCACCAGGAGAGGGAAGGTGGCCATGGGCCACTCCAGGAACCAAACCAGGACTGTGGGGGAAGCTCCAGGGAAGCTGATTTGCTTGTCATAAGAAAGAACATTCCAGAAATCAGAACTTCCTAACTAGGGAAAGACTACCTCTAGACATGTCAGCTCCATCAGAGAAGGAACTGTGGGTCTTAGTTGCCACTCTACCCCCAGTGCTTAAAACAGTGACTGGCACACAGTAGAGACTCAGTGATACCTCCTGAATGAATGAGTGACAGATAATCAAATGGACATGGTGAGCTTGCCCTCAAAGGAGACGTGTGGAACACTCTCTGCCAAACAGAGGGCCTTGGCCATGGTGAGTGCTAAGTCAATGTTGGTTGAATGAATACCCTCTAAGAAGCATTCCCAGTCCAGGACACCATGACCCAACGGCACTGGCCCCGTGAGACTGCTCATGAACAATGTCTTGTCCTCTCCCTCAGTGAGCTCTGCAATGCCCAGCCCAGTGCACGTCCATAGCAAGTATCCCTTGATGTTTCATGCCTGCTTCACTCCAGGTCATTCATTGAGTTGAGCCAATCAGGTCTAGTGGGGCTTGATTTTGAGATGATTCTACATCTGTTTTGGAGGCAGTCAATTACAGCTCCAACAGGTTTCTTAGCCAAACCTGATGCTAAAATAGTGTAAGAATGGGGGCTTGGTTTATAATATTGTCTAATTATTGGAATCAATGCTTATAAGCAATTCCCACCATACAAACCCTATTCCCTATGTCTGGGATCCTAATGTTTCAGCTGATCCTAAATGTCCAATCTGTAAGTCTCTGAGGTTGTACTGAAAAGTTCACTGACAACTGAAGTCAACAACCTGACACCCTTCCTGGGTGACGAACAACAGGGAGTCAAAAGCACATATTCCTTTTGACATGGTGTTATCATGGGTGGCTGGGTGCCCAGAATTCCCCAAAGCCCATTTAGGGCCATGACATACAAAACCAAGAGACAGTCGATCTGTCAGGGGCCCCAAGATGTCATCCAGCTCAAACCACAAAGAGCAGGGAGCCTACGGCTGGGAAGACAGACGGTCCCGGAGTGCACACCTAGCTGCATAACTCGGTCAAGTTATCTCACTTTTCCAAACCTCCAGTTACTCATCAGTTAATGGGGATAATTCCTAACTACTTCACTGGATGGCAGTGAGAATGTGATAACACAGGTTAAACGTGTCTCAAAGGGTAGATGCTCAAGAAATGCTAGTTACTATTTTCCAGGTGAGGAAACAGGCCCAGAGGCGAGGCGCTGGGCCCAGCATCAGACCCATTTGAGCGTGCTACAGGGCCGGGTCCTGTTCAGTACAGGCCATGGTCCCAGAGCCTTGGGGCCGTCTCCTAAGGCCCGGCAATCAGGATTGGGACGGGGCTTAGCACTGGTCCCCCACTTTCCCTCAAGGATTGGCAATTCCCCCAATCCAGCCCCTCCTCTCCTCTCTGCTTCTAGAAGGTCAGGGAGGGTTTCTGGCCACAGGGAGCTCCCGGGAGCTTGCTGGAGAGTCCCTCCTCACAGCCTCGGCTACAGAGGGTTAAGGCCTCGATGAGGTTTGATTGTTTATTAGATGAGCCCAATGGGGTGGAGAGAAATTCTAGCTCGTCCAACAGCCCCCTCAGAAGCATTTGCTTCATCAAGCCAACCAAGATTAAGCCATTTACTTTTTTTTGTTTTAATCCATGCCAGAGAGGCATTGTCTAAATCAGTGCCTTGTCCAATTAACGAAAACGCTTCTCGGCAGGTTGCCAGCAGGGCGCTTATGAGGCGTGGAGGATCCTGGCTTTGTGTGAGGACAGAGGTGACTGTGCTGGCACTTCAATTAGCTTCATTTCCCCGGGGGAATTTCTACCTTCCTCTGGCATAATTACATGCTGAGCTTGTCCTCAAGTCCTCCTAGCCTTGCAAGTCACTCTCTGGCCTCACCCCCTCCTACAGGAAGTCTTCCCTGGCCCCTCTTTCTAGCCTCCATGACCGCTCTCTGCTCTCACCTCCCCCAACACTCCCTGTTACACCACTCTTAAGGCCCCAGGTTACAGTTTCTCCTGTGGCCTCCAAAACAAGCCAGCTCTCAACACGCATTCATACCGGCTATCAACAGCGGTCGAAGCTCCTGTCCTCACAGAGTCTGCTGAGAAAGGTCACGAACAGCAGCCAAGGCCTGAACACACCCCAGTTCCTAAGGGATCTACACGAGCAGACAGCAGACGGGCCGAGTCTCCCCCAGCCCCAGTTCAGAACATTCGGTTCCAGCCAGGCACCCGTGGAGAGGCACGAGGGGGGCCACAGGGAATGGAGATGTGCCTCTGCCCTGCCAGTTACCAGGCACGAGCTTAGGGCCTGGAGCCGGGCTGCTTGGCTCAAACCTCTGCCTCTTGCTCTCTGTGAGACCTTGGACAAGTCACTACACCTTTCCAAGAACACAGTTTCTCATCCTACATAATAAAGATTAACAGAGCTCCTGTACGGATGAACCTTGAAGACATTACGTTAAGTGAAATCAGCCAGTCACTTAAGGAAAAATACCATACAATGCCATTTAGACACAAAGTAGTCAAATTCATAGAGACAGAAAGTAGCGTAGTGGCTGCCAGGCGCTGAGGGACCAGGGAAAGGGGAGTTAGTGTTTAACTGGTGCAGCGTTTCCATCGGAGAAGATGAAAAAGTTCTGGAGGTGGATGGTGGACGGTTGCACAACAGTGTGAATGTACTTAATGCCATAGGACTGTACACTTAAAAATGGTTAAAACGGTAAGTTTTATGTTATATGTATTTTACCACAATAAAAAGATAGCTTTTCTCTCACAGGACAGATGTGACGTAGACGAGGTCATCTCTGCAGAGTTTAGAATATTGCCTAGCCCCACTGCTGACCATACAGTGGCTGTCGGTACTGTAACCCTTCCCCTGTCTGACTCCAGGCTGCTGACCCTGGTTGTCTCCCCACCCGTGGCCTCGCCTCGGGGGAAATCCCGTAAGTCTCCGCTCTGGAGCTCATCCCCCTCCGCCGACCGACAGCTCAGTTCACAGAGCTGCCTGTGCGGTCATCCTGCATCCCTGTCCTTGCCTGGTGCACTCACACGCGCCGTCACACCAGGGTGACCTCTGTTTCTGAAATAACTCCTCAGGCTCTGGCACCAACGTCACTGTCAACAATAATACCAGGACGAGAAAACTGAGAAGAAAAGTAGCATGCCCAGGGCTTCACGGCGGGGAAAGGGAGAGCCAGTGTTCAGTGCCAGGTCTCCCTAACCCAAGAGTCTAAATTCTTTCTATTAAATGGCCATGCTCTAACCCCAGAGGAAAGAGTAAACGGCACCCAGGCAGTCTCACTCAAGGCTTTACCTCCCAACACCGTGGAGTAGGACTAAGCTGTCTTCCTAGCTTCTCACTCCTGTCGGCCTCATCCATTCCCTGGGCACAGGGAGAAATGCAACGCAATTTGTTCTCTATACCTTTCTTCACTACCACTCCCGCCACCACCATCCCCTGCCTATTTCTTCTAGCAAACTCCTATTCATCCTTTGAAACCCAAATGAAATGTGACCTTCCCTAAGAAAACTTGAAGGATACCCCCATACTTTAGGCTAGATTGTATATCCCTCCTCTATGTTCCTAACCCTTTTCCCTAGCCTCCCACTTTTAATTTTGTGTGTAATTGATGTGTGTCCCTCTGCACAGGAGTCCCAGCTTCTTAAGGGCTGTCTCCCAATGAAATCACCAAGACAGAGCTCTTTTCCTTTGGCTTTTTTTCCCAGTCTAGGGAGAAAAATGGATCCCAAATATAAAGGAGGGGAGGTAGGGTGAAATACAAACTGAAGGCCCCTATAACTTGAAGGTGTGCTCAGTCCTAGACTTTGAGAATGAATACGCCTTGGATTGGTCAACATCAGGGACTTTAAAAGTATATAAAACCCTGCAAAATATATTCAACTCTTGTTTCAAGGATTGTTTTCATCAGCCTTGTGTTGCCTAAATTAACTGCCCCCCAGCTGGCGCACCCATCAGCACCCACGCTCCTCCCAGATAAAGGCCCTGGGGTCAGATTTATTCCCCCCCAGAGCCTCTATGTCTGAAGCCCCAGTTGTGAGAATCACAGGCCTTTTTGACAACTCAAGCATTTTGCTATATTTTTCCTTGAAGTAAAAGGGAAGATAATGACACGCACAGCAGCGTTAATGCAACATTAAGATAAAAAATAAATTATTCATAAGCATGAAAATGATGTTAAGGTGCTGCTAGTGTTTTAATCACAGACAGTAATACTCGTTTTTGCAATGACAGACTTGCTGTGCCATCGGAGAAAACACTGTATTACTTAGCAAGAGCATGGACGCACGGGCAGCCACTGTAGGGTGTTCGCTCATACGGGTGAAAGGAAGTCCCCAGTCTCTGGACCCAAAAGCCACAGAGATAGCATTTCCTCCATCTGCAGCTGATGCAGGAGAGCCCAACATTTAGTGTTTTCTGCTTTGATTGCATATTAGAATCTCCTGGGAAGTTTTTTTTTTTTTTTAAACCAATTCCTAATCCTCAGAGGTTCTGCTGTAATTGGTATCATTTGCTGCCCATCCTTCCCACTGCCCATCTCCCCTGCTGCCCATCCACCTCTGCTAACCACCACCACCCCTGCCCATCCCTCTGGCTGGCCATCCCCTCCACCACTCTATCCCTTCTGCTGCCACTGTGGTCCAGGCTCTTGTCACTTTGCACAGGAATTACTGCCTGAGCCCTGGTCTCCCTGGCCCCACCCCTGCAATCTTTCCTGCACCCCAGAAGGGACCAGAGTGAGCAGCGATGGGGGAGACACAAGGACTAGACCAAGGGAAAGAGGAAGCACTCTGTACCCAACACAGCACGAGGGCAGGTGGGCGGCTGAGAGAATGGAAAGGCCCAGAGACGAGATTGGCCCCTGGATCCAGTCATTTCACAGTCATTCGGTGGTCAAAGCACCACCCGTTGTGGCCAGATCCTGTGCTAGACACAGAGACAGAGAGAAAAGCCAGTCTCTGTCGTCAGGAACTCTAGGTCTGGGGAAGAAACCCAGCACATAAACATAGAATAGCCGTGCATGTGACCACTGCCCTCATGGAGGGTCCCCAGGGGCCGTAGGAGCCCAGAGGTGGCACCAGCCTGGCCTGTGGGGTCAGCGAGGGCTTTCGGGAGAGCTGATGCTCCTGGATTATCACCTGGATTTATGGAGCTCGCTCCCACATACTGTCTCTGGGAATCTTCACAAACCTGAAGGGCAGGCACTGTCATGGACCCCATTTATGGATGGGGACACTGAGGCTTGGGAACAGTAAGTAACCTGCCAAGGTCAGAGGTGCTCATGGCCAAGCTCTCAGCAGCACCAATAGGAGTTAGATGGGCAGATGAGGTGAGGGAGTTTTGGGATCACTGGTCCCCAAGCAGGGGTCCCCACCTGCCCATGGTGCCCACACCCTGACCATCTCAGGGACGGGCCACTTCCTTTCCTGGCCCCAGAACCTCTAAGAGGTGTCACATGCCCTCACAGGCCCGGCCCCTGGGGACATGTATACTGCACATGGGCAACACCTGTCCCACAGACATTGCCGGGGTGGAGGGCGGGGGAGTCCGTCGCCCCGGGTGGTCCTGGGCCCAGCAGCTTGCACAAGAAGGTGCAGGCAAGTCTCCATTCGGACAGGCTGGACCACCTTCACCCCACCCTAGTCCCTGTCAGAACAGCAGCCCCAGGCCCCGAATAGCGCCTCACGCTCCCAGCGAGGGTCAGGCCGAGACCCCAAGCCCTGTCCTTGGCCCACCTTTGCCTGGTCCTCAAGCTTGTTTGTGGCTGGATAACATTTTGAGATATTCACGTACGTTGGTATTTTCCCCGTGCCCTCCCCACACCCAGAACAAGTAGCTGGTTAAGTCCTTCAATGCCCCAGGGAAGGCACACACACGGCAGAAAAAGGAAAAAACAGCAAGTCTTCCTGGATCTCGGGTCCCAAACATCTAAGATCTTAGGACAGAGGTCCTCAAACCCAATAGGGTATCAGAACCACCAGAGGGCTGTTAAAACACAGCATGCTGGGCCCCATCCCCAGGGTCTCTGATTCCCAGGTCTGAGGTGGGGCCTGAGAACTTCCATTTCTAACAAGTTCCCAGGTGATGCTGACACTGCTGGTCCAGAGGCCACATCTTGAGACCCCTGCCCTACACCAGTGCTTCTCTCCTTGGCCATACATTAGAGGCACCTGGGGAGCTTCCCAGACCTCAGCGTACCCCCAGAGAGTCTGATCTCAGTGGTCAGGCAGGGCATGGGCATTGGAAAGCTTTCAGAGCCCCCTGGTGGTCCAAGTGCGCAGCCAGCTCTAGGGTAGTGGTCTCCACAGCCTGGTCTAGCCTGGTCTAGCCTGATCTAGCCTCTGCTACACTCACACAGGCCAGCTCCCCCAGTCTCATCCCCTTCCTTCAACCACATCCTGTGCGCCGTTATGGCGCCGAGTTTCTGCCCCATGTTCACTGCCTGGAGGACTCTGCCCCCACAAACTCCCCCTCCCTGGAGATCCCACTCAAGCATTCATTCCTCTAGGAAGCCGGCTCCCAAGCCCTCTGCATGGCCCTCAGTTCCCACAGTTCCCTGTTCACACTCTACCCCTGCCCGCACGGGGAGCACCACCCACCCAGGTCTTCCTGCGGCCCCAGCCTGCAGACCGAGGACCATTTCCCGTGTTCATTCTTGTGTTCCTGGGACCAGTGCTCTGCGCACAGTGCGTGCTCACTGTTATCTGGAGGAGTCCTGAAACCATCCTTCCACTTTGACCACATCTCGAGGGCTATAAACAGCCTCAGACACCACATTTTAAGAGAGAAAGGCAGCTATTGGGCCTGCAGAAGAAACACTAGTGGCAGGTGGAAAGAGCTAGTTTCAAACACCTGAAGGGCCGCAGGAAGGAAGAGCAGCACGACTTGCTCAGTGTTGCTAGGTGCACACCACCGAAGCTCTGGGGGAGCTTATGAACAGGCAGATTCCAGGGCAAGTCCCGTGGTGATCGGAGCTCCCAGGAGCAGGCCTCTAGACAGAGCGCTGCTTCCACCAGGGATGCTGGAAGGAAGTCCTGAGGGGCTGCGAGCGGCCCTGGACCTTCCACCCAGAGAATCTGCTGGTCCATGGTGACAAGGGCCCCCCACAGCACCCAGAGCAGGAGGTGAGGCCATGGACCTGGGGTCAAGATGAGGCCGTGGGCTTGATGCACTTAGTCTATCTGGAGCCAGCTTCCTGGGCAAGTGACCCGTGCAGTCACACAGGCCCCACACTTAGAAGGACCCCACCCTTGGTTGAATGCTCTGTTGTCACCATCTTGAAGATCTTACTAATTATTTTTGAACGGGGCCACATTTTCATTCTGCACTCACCCCTGCAATTTCTCTGGCAGGTCCTGGGTCCATCCCCTCTGAGGCTGTGAGAAGGATGACCTCTCGCAGCCAGTTAAGCAATTAGGGTCTCAACTTCTTCCACTGCAAACTGGAGGCCACAAGAACTCACGGAGCCATTGCGGGAATTAAATGAGGGAACGGATGTGAAGGCTCTTCGGAAAGGTCAGTCATCACTACAAGAGATGCCCAAATATTTGCTGTTGACAATGTGCTTATGTCGAGGCACTGATAAGCTTCCCAATAACAATCCTAGTGACAACGGCCATGTATTCAGCATCTCCCCCATGCTAGGTCCTCCGCACTTTCATTTAATCCTCACAACAGCCACAGGAGAGACATATGATTATTCCGTTTTACGATGAGGAAAGTGAGGCTCAGAGAAGCTAAGAGATTTGCCCAAAGTGCCACAGCTGGCAAGTGGCAGAGCCAGGAGCAGAACACAACTCTGCCTGAACCCAATGCCAGGCACTTGCTCCACATGGCTCTGCTCGAGTCTGATTTTAGTGGGGAGGTATCACCTCCAAGAAGTTTCCTTGGACCAAAGAAATCCAGGGAAAATGAAGCACTGATCTTGGGTTAAAGGCGAGCTCTGCCCCAGGCCAGGACCCTCCAGCAGTTCCTCTGTGACAGTGTAGCTAATGGTACTGAGAGCCAACCCTCCCAGCGGGCACTGTCTCCGGCTGACCCCATCCGCGGCACCTCCCTTCCTCACTCTCGTCCTTAAAGACTCTAATAGATTTTCTATAGCTGCAGGCAGAGCAAACCTCTGCTGGTTTGAACTAATGTAGAAGTATTAGAAAAGACTTACTGGGAATTCTTTATTTCTTTTCCTTATTTTCCCTTTCAGCACAAAAAAAAGAAAACATATGACCTAAATCTGCCAGACACCTTTGAAAAGAAGGAACCCCAGGGAAGGAACGCATTAGCAGTCCACATGGCCTATTTAATTATTTCGAAAATGCCAAAATTGTTAAATAGCTAGAAAAATACTTTGAATAAGAAGCTGGTGATTACAGTTCCTATTGCATTTACCCCTAAACTCGTACGGTAGTTTCATAACACAGGAAAACATTTGAGATGTAAACAATTACATAGGGCCCCCATCATTCTTGTAGCTGAGTCTCCTGCAGAGACATACTTTTAAATCGCAATTTGTAGCACCCCCAAAAGCATCCTTTGGGAATTGCAAGTTGTCCACATGAGAGCTGCAAACCCACAGCATCCTTCTGCTGTGGAGACCAGGGCAAAGGAAGCATAAGGAGGAGTGTGGCTCTCTTTCGGTCCACTTGTAAATGCGCACGTGGGTTCTAGAGTTTGACTGGACCTACCAGGTACTGACCCTGTGCTTGGCTGAACTGACTGGTTCAGTCAGTATGAAAATAGCTATGAAAACCAAAACAAAACACTATTTGTTTACAAAAGGGTTTTCTGTTCACTTAAGTGACTCTTAGTTAAGGGAAAGAAGTCAGTAGCCGGCCTGAGTTTTCTATCTGGCATTTGTTCCGGACAGTTGTTAAATCTTTGTTCTTTCCACAAATACATGCCAAACACATGGTTCCAGGAGTTTTCTAAAAGTAACTCCATTCAATTTATTTAGCATTTCACAGAGCCCAAGAATGCAGTTCTGTGCTCTGTAGGAATCCAGCTGCTTCAACCTGAACAGCTCCCTTCATTCCCTTCTGTAAAGTCTTCTTCTTGCTCTATTTGCCCCCAGCCCCACTTCCAGCCACCTGGCTATTGATGCTATGTGACCCCACCCTTGCTGTTCACAGCTGATCGGGCCAAGGTTGAACAACTGACCCAAGCTAAGCCAATCAGAATCTCTCTCCCAGGAAAAGTTGGTCTACAGAAGAAAGGAGAGATGGACAGACAGCCTTAACAGTGTGCGAGTGAGTCCCCATCCTGGAGGCCAGACTGGGGCTGGTTGCACTCCCACCAGCTTCTGAAGCTTCCCCTGTATCCTAGAATAAATTATCCTTTTATGCTTAAGGAAGATCAAGTGGATTTCAGTTACTATCCACCAAATTAGAATTTGTCTCTGCCCGATGGTACAAAAATTTTAGTATAAATTAATCAGAAAATTCCATATTTGTTTATTCCTAAGGGTGTAATTATCGGCTACAATAAGCAGACAGAGGAAAAGAGTGTGTGTGAAACCATCCTTCTCTCCTTTTCAAGCATTTAAACCGAATCTGGTTAATAGCACAAATAGCGTTAAAGAAATGCTAATTTCCCTCCCCCAAGCCACCAACCTTCACAGCAGTGCTTCTCAGAGTGTGGTCTCCAGGCCAGCAGAATCAGCATCAGCGTCACCTGAGAACTTGTTAGAGATGCAAATTCCACCCTAGACCTACTGACTCAGAAGCTGGGGTGGGGCCCAGCCAGGTGTGTTTTACAGCCCGCCAGGTGATTCTGATGCACAGTCAAGTCTGGGAAGCACAGGTTTACTAGTTACTAGTGCTCCACATACAGCATCCCAGCAGCTCCTCAGCACAACCTGGTGAATAACTACTCTCCGTGTTTCACATCACAGGAAGCTGAAGCTTGGGATTTGACTTGCCGGAAGTCACGTGACAGGAAGAGCCCCCAGCAGGCCCGGCCCACAGGATGTGTGGCCCTGCACCGTGCTCTCCACTCCCGTTTACCTCTCCCTGGTGCCTCTCTCCTGCTACCCACCCAGGAGGCTCAGTCTCCTTCTGGGCCAGCTCAGGCCCACAGGAGTCGTCTTTTGCTGCCACCAAACATAGGCTTTCCCTTCAGCCTCAGGGGTGCTCCCTGATCCCACTCGTCACTCCCCTGTCATTCAAGCCCTTTTTTTGGAGGTTGTCCTATAAGGAGGGAGACTGCCTTCCTCACTTTGATTCTTCCCTGCCTCCACCTGGGTCCTAGCACATTACGGTCTCCCAACGGTCTCTTTCTAACTCTAGCTTGCCCACAATTTCACAGTTCCAAGTCCCACTGACACACAGACAATCAGGAGGGTTGGAAGTTTTTGCCCAGTAAGCAAGTTTTACCTACTTAGCATTAAATTTTGGCAGCAACGCAGCTTCCTCGGTAGGAGTTCACGCTTAAGCAATAACTGGTCATTTATTTCTAAGTGTGAATGAAGGACTTGAGAATTAGTAGAAAAATTCCCTGTGCGTTTATAAAGACGGGACCATTGGTACACTCACCATGCTGACCAGAAAAGGGATGAGAGAGGAACAAGGGAGCATCTGCTGCCTCCACGGAGCATGGCCTTGCTGACAGCGGCCCTTACCAAGACCAGGGAGGACAGAAGCAGGGAGAGAAGAGGATGCTGTGGGTCTGAGCAGGGGGGAAGTCTGAACTTCAAGGCCCAGGGTGTAGACAATCTCCAGCCCCTTTTCAAGATGGCCAGCACCACTGGGCAGGGTACCCCTGACAATCTGTGTTTCCGTTGCTCACAGACTGTCTGATTTTGGCCATCACCCTTACCCCAGCCGGTACACCCACGTGGAAAAACATGGGCCTGGGTGCTTGAACAGACAGGGCCACGGTCTTGGGGGCAAAGCAAGAATGACAACTACCAGGTCTGCAGGGCTTCTCCTTGAGAGGTTTCCCAGGACCTCCTCCTCCCAGCGTGTGACTCAAGAGCAGACTCACACCTGAACCAGAGTGGGGTCAGTGAGATGGCCCGTACCATGTGCTGCTTCAGCTCTGGGAGGGTTTCTGTATAGAAATGTCGATGTCAACTGTAACAAAGCAAACAGGCCATTCCAAGTGGTGGAGGCTCAGGGCTCTGATGAACGTGCCCCAAGAAGCCACAGAAGCTCTGAATCAGCTGCCAGCTAAGATGGCAGGGCAGGATGCTGCTTGTCCCCAAATAGTGCTGGACAGCCTCAGCGGCGAGAGACAGGGGCTATCTCAGGAGGAAAGGAAGTATGAGGTTTCGTTCTCATACCAGAAATGAGAACAGAGAATTGGGAGATATGGACAGAAGCCACCATGTGCTCAAAAACTAATAGACCAAAAGTAATAATCATAACAATACACCCACCTGTGTGTAAGAATTGAGAGAATAATAATGACTGTTTATAAACACTTGCTCTGTGCTACGCCTTGTGCTAGATGATTTCTACACAAAGTCTGGTTTAATACCCACAGTGCCCTATAGAATAGCAATTATTACACCCACTTGGCAGATGAGAAATCTGAGGCCCAGCGAGATAGCTCAGTAAGTTGTATGCTGGCTACTGCTGGTGGGGCTGTTCTCTGGACATCTTTACTCCTTCCAGTTCAGTCTCCACCTTCTTGAGGTCAGTAGTGTCCTGTGCTGGTTGGCTGCCCTCTCAGAGAAACCCCTCATCACTCAGTCCCAAATGCCTGCCCTTGCTCCTTTCTGAAGCTGCTGGAGTATCACCTCAGACTCAGGGCCACCTCCTCCGTGACAGTTACCGCCCTTCACCACGTCACAATAGCCAAAAGCCAGGCGTCATCCTGGGCCCCCGGCCTCTCTCTCTCCTACTACATCCAGTTCATTGCCAAGTCCCATCAGCTCAAATACACCCACTTCTGCAATAACTTCTCCATTCCTCAGCCAGAGTGAGCCTCCCAAAATGCGAAACTGACCCTGTCACTTCCCTTTCTTGGCTTTAACAGCTTCTCACAGCTCTCAGGGTAGTGCAAAGGCCTTAATGCAGACAGGCTTCCCAGGCCCTGCCCCACCTGGCCCACTCCCCGCTCCAGCCTCAGTTCTCAGCATTCACCCACAGACCCTGAACTGTAACACTCTCCTGTGCCTTCGGGCACATGCACATGCTGATCCCGCTCCCTGAGCCGGCCTCTTCCTCCCCTCCTGCCCTGAGCTCATGACTACTCAAACCTTCTCTGACTCGCCCAGACTGAGTCAAAGGCTACTCCTCTACGATCCCGTATCTCCCTCGCTCCCCCCATCAAAGCACTTGTCCTACTGCACAGGAATTGCCCGTGTGCTTGTCTGTTTCGGCTGGTAAGACCCAGGTCCCTGAGACAAGGGGCCGCATCTCACTGACCATAGTATCCAGCTCCCTAAGAGTGCCCGCTGAATACCAGGCACAACGAGCTGAATGAACAAATGAACGATCGGGCCCCAGGGCTGAGCGCTCAGTGGTGGAAGTGAGGTCTGGTACATCTTGTCAGTTCTCTCCAGCCTCAGACCACCAGGAACTCACCTGGAGTTGAACTAAATGGGGTCAATGAGGGAGAATGCATGGCTTGGGGAACTGTGGGGCATCTCCCCGAGAGGGTGTTAGAAAGGACTTCCGGGGCGTAGGCCTGTATTAGGTGATTTGGAGGAGGGCTCGGTGAAGCAGGCTCACTCTGGATTGGAAGCTGGCAAGAAGCAGGGGTACTTCTATGATTGGACACTTCACTAAACCTTATCTGCAAGGTGGGAGGAACGAAGTGAGGCTAAAGGTGCGATGGGCAGAGAAGCACCAGTCACTCGGATTAGCCGGGAGATGGGGATGTTTGCTCATCCTCGTGGCTTAGACGATGTCCTCGGTTTTGAGTTCAGACATAATTACAGAGGGGTCTTGTTCTTTTGTTGTGTTTTTTTCCAGTGAGGAAGATCAGCCCTGAGCTAACATGTGTTGCCAATCCTCCTCTTTTTGCTGAGGAAGATTAGCCCTGAGCTAACATCTGTGCCCATCTTCCTCTATTTTGTATATGGGATGCTGCCACAGCATGGCTGATGAGTGGTGTGTATGTCCACGCCCAGGATCCGAACCTGTGAAACCCGGGCTGCCAAAGCTGAGCACGTGAACTTAACGACTACAACACCGGGCTGGCCCCCAGAGGGGTCTTGTTTTTGCCTTGACCCACCATGTTCACAGAGTGGCCTTGTCTGATGGCAGTGTCCTGTGACACTGCTTATGTTTGACAGGAGAACAGCAAGGCCTAGCTGTGGTGCAGGCCAGGTCCCAGCGTCAGGGGCTGTCTTTCTCTTTTTCAGTCCTTTGCCACCAATCCTGCAGTTAACTGGCCTGGCACAGCCACAGGTGCCAGAGGTTTAGCACAGTTCTTTGCTTCAAGTTCCAGCCACATAATCCTACTCAGAATTCACAGGGATGGGAAGAGCAGGTGGCCTCCAGCCTCCTCCCTTCATCTCTTCCTCCAGTGGTGGGAGCCTTCATTCTTGGCTCTCACAGCCAGGGTGGCTGCCCTGCCCACAGCTGTAAAGCAAAAGTTCCTCCCCTTTGGAACCTCTCACTGCCCCCTCTCCCCACAGCCCTGAGGCTCCTTTAATCCTTTTGCTTCCCTGACCTCCACCCCAGCTTCTGTTCAGGTATCAGTTCTTTGGTTCTATTGAGTTCCACTCAAGATGGGTCTGTTGGAGGGAAAGGGGAAGATGCTGCAGATTCTGCAGTTGGAGGAGAGGGGAGAGAAAGGAGCCCTGGTGAGCCCTAACCCTTTGTGGTATATATCCAAAACAGACCCTCGTGCTGCTGAGTTCAACTTCCTCTTAGCATATATTTTAGCATCATTTTGATAAACACTCTGTCTCTCTCTACACCTTGGCTTGTATTACCAGTTGCACCCTGTGTCAGGAAGACATACGGCAGGAATTAAAACCAGAACTTCCAAAAAGAAATAAACTATGATTAATAAACACTAAATCTTCCTCATTAATTCCTCATGTGTTTCTAAATTACAAAAACCTTGAGGTCTGTGCTTTCCACAGAGCACATCGTCACATTTGTATTGTCTCATATAGGTCTCCCCTAGGTTATTTTGGTCCCCCCAACTAAACTGTAAGCCTCTGAGGAGAGGAAGTGTGCCCCGACCTTCTGATCACTGCCTCCCAACCCAGCCCAGCCTGACTTCCCGTCCTCCAGGGTAGGCTCCCCCCGGGCCTGGCCACACCCATCTTAGGAGTCCTGCTCACTATCCTCACTGAACCCCTCTTTCATGGGCCCCAGCGATGGGTCCAAAAGGAGTGTAGAGTCTGAGTGTCTCCAGTAATCTCTAGCTGGGAAAGGGGCCACAGGGGATGACCTCCACCTAACGGAGTGGAGCTTTCTCCTTCCTCCCACAGAGGGGCCTGGGGCCTGGAAATGTCAGCTGAGGCCCTCCTTCCACCTGTGGCTAAAAGGGTGTTTGGTGCCTCAGAGCATCTGAGGATGCATGCACAGAGTAAGATTCTCCTTCAGGTGCTCCCTTCAGGACAGCTGGTTCAAATGAGAAAAACCGCGGCCTCTGCCTGCAAATGCAAGCTGGTTTGGTGGGTGTGTTAGGACAGAGGGATGGCAAAGGGGAGCTTTTCTGGAAGCTGTTTCCCTGATATGTGTGGGTGGAGACTTCAGCCACCACAGTCTCCCCCGTTCCTACAGCATTTGCTGTCTGCACTCTCAATTATGTTCAAGGCAGCACCGTCATGAACCGGATTTCCCCCAAAGTTTTCCTGCTTCTCAGCCAGTGTGCAGATTGGGGTGGGGACAAGAGAGAGCATCACAGTAACATCCCCAGGCAGGACCTCCCGGTGTTGGCCTTACTTGGTTCACCCTGAGGTAGCTGCGCCTGGCTGGGTGAGCAGACAACACCCTGTATTTTCTGTGGCCCATTTATCACTGCCAAGGTGCTGTCACTCTCACGATCTGAACTCGCTGAGGTCAGGGGAAGAGCACCAGGACCCCATCTGAGCCTACAAGGCTGAGGCAGAGCCAGTTCTCTCTTCATCCACACCTATGCTAAGTGTGAGAACGCAGCAAGAAATACCTGAACTTGGAAATCACACAAATTAGGAGAGACTATTTGCATTAACAGAAATATTTATTTTTTGAAGGATTTTCTCAAATAAGAAACACTTTGTATGCTTTTTTGTTGCATGTTTCCAAGCTATTACTTACTTGTCAAAATAAAAGCCATGAAGGTAGAGAAACTGAAAACTAAATTAATAGGTTAAAACAGTAAATATTAAAAAATTAAAACAGCGATAAACTAAAAGAAAACAGAATTGAATATGCGTCAAACATACAAAAAAGAAGAAATTTCTAAGCTTAAAGAAATAGAACACACAAAGGAAAAAGATGAGCATATCCCAGTAAAAATATGTATAGTTGAAATAAAATACACATGGTTAGTCTTTAATACCTAAAACTGATACAAACTTATAATAAGCACAAAGAATACAAACAGTTTAAAAAGAACTATAATTAATAAATCAACATGTGAAAATATTCAACTCCACTGGGAATCAAATAAATATGAATTAAAACAACAGAAGAAAACTTCTTTTGGGCATAAACATTTAGCATAAAATGCCTATTATTGATGAAGATGTGGTGAGAGAGGCAATATAATGCACTCCTGGCAAAAGCGTAAACTAATCCAACTGTCTTGGGAAGCAATCAGAGAGCTATATATGCACATGTGTGTGTGTTTGTCTTTGGCCTTTTCTTTAACTTTGCAAGAACGTGAATCTTTTATGAGTATATATACATATTATATATATATGTTGTACTATAATATATATTAATATGTACTGTGTATTTTATACATTGTACTATATTATTTATATAATGTACTATACTATATATTTAAAATGTATAGTTATATATAATGTATCATAAAAGATTCACATCTTGAGGCCGGCCCAGTGGTGTAATGGTTAAGTTTGTGGGCTCTGCTTTGGCGGCCCAGGGTTCTCAGGTTCGGATCCCAGGCACGGACCAATGCATCACTCATCAATCCATGCTGTGGCAGCGTCCTGTATACAAAATAGAGGAAGAGGGGCACAGATGTTAGCTCAGGGCTAATCTTCCTCAGCAAAAAGAGGAGGATCGGCAATGGATGTTAGCTCAGGGCCAATCTTCCTCACAAAAAAAAAAAAAAAAGATTCACATCTTGCCAAAGCTAAAGAAAGAAATTAAAATGGAGAAAAGACCAAAGACAAAAGGCTTCTCCTCGACAACAATAAAATGAACAAGTGTGCCTTCTACCAAGAGCAGCCTCTGGATGTTCCTCCTTCTGTGTCCCTTGCCAAGACTGAAGATGACTTCAGGCTAGTTCTTTCCTATGGCAATCATCTTCACCAGTGGTTCTCAAATGTGAGCCTGCACCAGAATCACCTGGAGGGCCAGGCCCCACCCCTGGAGTTTCTGCTTGGATGGGTCTGCAGTGGGACCCTAACATGTGCATTTCTCACCACTCCTAGACATGCTGCTGGGCCCTGGACCACACTTTGGGAAGCACTGACCTGCCCCCCAGGTACCTATCTTGTGCCCCACCTGAGCAGCCTCCTCACTCCTCCCCATAAAGCAGAGCATTGTTGTTCAGCTCTGAATCACTAGATGAGCCACGTCACCCCAGCAGGGACACAGGAGTGAGGGTTTGCATCAGATCCCAGGGTATAGGGTCACACAGCTCGTGCTCACATGGCAACGCTTGAAGCCTTCAGCATGCATGCCTTTTCTTTAAGTGCAGTAAATTCTCAGCCCTTGTGGTAAAGGAACCAGGTGCCCTAGCTAACTGGATGCCTTGCTTTTCCTTCACTCCCTTCAGTTTTCTCCCCTCTCCCTGGCTTGTTGCTCAGCAGCTGTCCTCAGAGGGGACTCTGGAGAGCTCTGAACTGTGTTCACAACCCAGCTCAGACACCTTCTAGCTGTAAGACTCAGAACAAGTTCCATCTCCAGCATGAGCTTCAGGATCATCATTGGCTAACGGGCACAGGAACACTAGTGCAATGATTAAATCAAAATGAACACAAAACCCCTTGTTGAGGGCTTGGCTCATAATGAGCAGTCAGTAAAAGCTGCTCATTATCATTATTCACTGCCCGATCTCACCTGCAACCTTCATTGTTTCTAGTCCACAACCCAATCTACCCTGTTTGTTTTCCTTTGAACTGTGTACTTTTGCTTTTTCCATGCTGCCAAATGCTTTTAAACAATTTTATTGAAGTGATACCTGTTTACTGTTTTAAGTCATCCATTGTGAAGTATAAAAAGGGAAATTCCCACACCCCTCCTCTATCCCTGTCCTCAGAGGTAACCACTGCTAACAGTTGCGTGTGCATCCTTTGCAACCTTTATCCACAAATATACAGACATACAAATACACATACCTGTTCCATATATTTATTTGTCTGCAAGAATGAGGTAGTGCCATATATTTTTCTGCAACTTTTTTGTTTTCCCTTTTTATGCTGAAAATTGTATTTAAGGGCTTTCAGCTTCCATCCAACATGTAAAGAGCTTGGAAGTCGTCACTCCCATCCTTACAACATGCAAAAAGTGAACCTGAAAATCAGTGACCTTTCTTGGACCCATCAGAAAACTGAGGTCACAGGACAAACCATCACCCCAACACCTGGAGAGACAGGCAAATCCAGAGTCACAGCTGAGATCAGCTTACCTTGAGCAGACGCCGCCACAGCCATAACCTGGTGGGAGTACTTCAGTGGCAACTCTGAGGAATTGCTGAAGGTTGAGTGTGGACAAGGTTGAGAGTGAGAGACGCCTGGGGCAGTAGTCTTAGGGCCCACAGTCTTGTGTGTTTCACTTCTAGGAACCCCACCACATTATCATACGAAGAGCTGAGAAAGATCCTCTTGTGTCCTTGGCAGGGGAAGGGAAAAGTCACCATTTTTAAATCCAGAGCAGTCTCCATCACAAAGTCCTGCTCTCCAGGAGAGAAGACCAGAGTCTTACCCAGCTTCTGCCCTTCTGGCCCCATGGCCTCAGTTAAGGAGGCTGAAAAAAAAGACACAAGGAAATACCTGCAAAGGTCACAGCCAGGGACATAGGCCAACCAAAGGACTGAAATTTATTCATAAAATTATAGCACACTTCCCCTGCCCCACTCCTCACCACCACAGCAGCAGGGCCCAGGGTATAATGGTGGATTACAACAGAAAGAGCTGCAAGACCCAGATTCGACCAGAAGGAGTCTCCAGGGAAATCCAAGACAACAGGGAGGACAAAAACAAGGAAATTAGAGGCATGTAAAGCCTCTCACTCCCACAGCTATAGCGAACATTAAACACAGCCCAACTCCCAGCAAGATTAACATAAAGCCTCACACTGAAGGCCTATTACCCAACACGTCACGTCCAGCTTTCAATAAAACACTACAAGGCAAGAAAAAACCACAGTCTGAAGAGACAAAACAAATGTCAGAAACAAATATGAAACAGACTTTAGAATTACCAGGGAATTCAAAATAACTGTGATTAATATGTTAAGGGCTCTAATGGAAAAAGTAGACACCATGTAAGAACACGAGCAATGCAAGCAGAGAGATGGAAACTCTAAGAAAGAACCAAAAGGAAATGCTAGAGATCAAAAACACTAACAGAAATGCCTTTGAGTGGTTCATCAGGAGACTAGACATGGCTGAGGAGAAAATCAGTGAGCTTAAAGAAGTATCAATAGAAATTTCCCAAACTGAAACGCAAAGAGAAAAAAAGAATTTAAAAAACATGAAAGAATATCCAAGATCTCTGGGACAATTTTAAAAGGTACAACAGACATATAATTGGAAGATCAGATGAAGAAAAAAGAGAGAATGGGCCAGAAAAGAATTTTGAAGTAATAATGGCCAAGAATTTTCCAAAATTAATCATAGATACTAAACCACCGATTCAGGGCACACAGAGAATACCAAGCAGGATAAACACCAAAAAAAAAAAAAAAAGTCTACACTAGACACGTCATAGTCAAAGTGCAGAAAACCAAAGACAAAGAGGAAATCTTGAAAGAAGCTGGGGGTAGGGGGACACTTTTCCTGTACAGGAACAATTATAAGAATTACCACAGACTTCTCATCAGAAACCATGTAAGCAAGAGAAGAGAAAAGTGAAATATTTAAAATATAGAAAGAAAAACACCACCAACCTAGAATTCTGTACCCAGCAAAGCTATCCTTCAAAAGTTAAGGAGAAATACTTTCTAAAACAAACAAAATTCATCACCAGCAGATCTTCCCTCCAAAAAATGTTAAAAGAAATTCTTCAGGGAGAAAGAAAATGATATAGAAACTTGGATCTACATAAAGAAAGGAAGAGCATTGGAAAAGGAATAAACGAAGGTAAAATAAAATCTTTCCTTCTTTTTATTCTAAATTGACCTAATAAATAATTCATTGTTCAAAGTAATAATAGTAACAATGTATTAGTGATTATAGTTTACGAAATGATATTACAAGGGATGGGAGGGAGGAATTGGAAATACTCTGCTATAGAGTACCTACACAACTCATAAAGTGATACAGTATTATTTGAAAATATATTTAGATTAGTTGTATTGTATATTGTAAACTCCAAGGCAACCATTAAAAAAATTTGTTAAAGAAGTATAGCTGCTATGCTAAGGGGGTAGAGAAATGGAATCATATAAAATGCTCAATTAAAATTGTACTTAAACATATACTGACTGCCCAGTGTGCCACATTCTTTCACTGAAGGGTTTAAAACTTTCCATTTTGTAGAGGTTCAAGATCACTAAGGTATTATTGTAAATTTTAAATTTCCCAAGAACCGCAATGATTCTTCACCTACTAAGACCCCCAGCAAAATGGTGACACATAGTGAATGCCCAGTGAATACCTATGAACTTGACTACATAAGTTGGGTTGCCCTCTCTGACCCCAGACCAGATGCCTTCTGACTAGGATGAATCTGGTCACTGGTCCCTGTGGGCATAATATACAGGGGTGGAGTGGTTGTGTGACTCTTTTTTCTAGAATCTGATTACTTTCCCAATGGAGGCAGGTAGCAGGTAGATGAGCATAGAAAGGACCAAAAACTTCCAGGAGAAACAAAAAACTGGAGGAAAAGTAGAATCTATTTGTGACTTTTCTGGTAGGCAGAGAACAGAAGCCACATCCAGTACAGAAGCCCTGGCTGCCCTCCCCAGCACATGCCTCTTCCTCGGCCTCCTTCTCTTTCAGGGATACCTGCCCAGAGCCTCCATGTGCTTTCTGATGAAGTGATCTACATGAAGGGGACTGACATTTTACAAAAGGTGGTCAGAGAGGGGACAATGTTCAACACACCCCAATAAGTCCCTTATGAAGAAATTACATAAATAAATAAGACAAGAAATGATGGGAAATGACCCACAAATGAAGAACAAGGCCTGGCCCTGTGTTGGACTTGAATCTGTTAGAGGCCCTCTCTAGTTACTCACAGTCTACAAGACAGAGTGAGACCCTAGTATCGTAGACAAACTACTGCTCACCAACGTCTAGTTCCTCCACTCCCAAGCATCGTGGGGATTATGACCCACCCCTTGGAGGCTGGCAGGGCAGCGTGTCTTGCTATGGCCAATAAAGCATCAGTGTGTAAGAGCTGGTGTGTTTCTCCATCTTTCCCTCCCCCAGCTTTGGCAATTGAAGATGTGGCAAATGGTGAGCACTGGGCCCTGAGTGAAGAGGAACAGGCACGGATCCCCTGCCAACTCACAGTGGACATGCAGCATGAGCAAGAAACGAAACTTTGTTCTTTGCAGATGCAGAGACTTTTTACAGTTACCTTGCCTCTGTGAACAAATCACCATGCCTCTGAGAATATTTAGCCTATAGAACCCACTCGGTACATATAACAGTGATTTAAATTAACACACAGCTAGTGAGATCATTAAGCTAACACACCTTAAGTTAGCAAATTCCATTTCCCTAACCAACATGGTTTATAACTTAAATGAACAAATACAATTTCCTATAACAAACCTGGTTTCCAAGTCTGTGTAACTAAACCGTTAAATTTACCAGCCTCCCTTCTTCTCATTACGTGCCAGTTACATGCAAAGGATCTTGTCACTGAAGAGCCTGTGCCCCACCCAGCTCTCCACTTCTCACACTTTGATGGGACCTGAAGTGAAATCCCCTCTCTTATCGAGGAAGACAATTACAACACACAGGCTCCCTACTAAATATCACTATAGCTTACCTTCTAGAACTAACGTCAGTCTCTGAAAGTAAAAGCTGCAACGTCCAATTTCCACAGCAGTGTGGTCATGATGTTTTTAAAAAGAAGCTCTACACATAATAAAAAAAAAGACAAAAATAAAGGCATTAAATCATAGACAATTGTTGTCTTTGAGTGGTGGGAATAAGAGTGATTTTATTGTTCCAATTTCTCTTTTCCATAGTTTCAAATTTTTATAATAAGTATATATTACTTTTATAATGGGAAAATATATACTTTTACAATAGGCTCAATTATAAAATGGATGTATTCACCTAAAAAATATATCTTTCTACCCAATTTACACAGTTTTGTATTATGTTAAAATGTGTCTCTAGAAGAAAAGTGGTTACCAGACGTAAAGCTGGGCTTTAGAAATGCCAATCCCATGAAGGACTGACAAAATCACGGTATTGTGGAGAAACAGGGTGAAAGAAGGAAAAGCCAGTTAGAGACACAAGACTGCAGTCATTCTCAAACTTTCAAATACAGAACAAAAGAATTACCGAGGAGCTTATTACAACCTGGATTCTTGGATCCAATACCCAGAGATTTTGATTCAGTGAGTCTGGAGTGGGGCCCAGCAATCTGCATGTTGAGCAGGCTTTCCAGATGATTCTGTGTAGAGGTCTGTACACCACACTTTGAGAATCATGCCCTAGAGAAAGCAGAATGGTTTGACCCAGTGGAGAGGCTGAAGAGTGCGCCAGAAAGGAATATTTTAGCTCAGTGAGTCTCATCCCTGGCTGCATATTGGAATCCTCTGGATGGCTTTTTAAAAATACTAATGCCCCAAAAGACTAATGAATCAGAACCTCTGGGCAATAGTAGATTTTGAAAGCTCCCCTGGTGATTTCAGCAAGGTTGAATGCCACTAAGACAGAAGAAAAAAGGCCCGCTACCTTTCAAGTGTCATCACAGAGGTGACCGCCTGCTCTGTCCATGCCTGGCTGCCCGCTCAGGCTGTCCATCACAAACCCAGGTGACTGGGCAGAAAACAATTTGTCTGAAAGTGAGCTGGCCAGGATGCAAGTTTTAAATCCTTCAAACAGGGGACAAAACTGACAGCATGGCCAAAGCATCAGAGCAGACATAATTGGCTTTAAATGAATTCAAAACTTAAGACAAGGAACCCTAAATCCTGCAAAATTCCAGAGAGTTTTCTTTTGCAGTTTCTTTTGCTGATTGAGTTTCATTGTTGTTGATTTCCTTTTACAAAAGCAATCCAGTCCTATGAAAGAAATGTGAAAATACACACAAGCAAAAGAAAAGACAAAGAATACCATAATTCCACCCTCTCAGAGACAATCGATAAAGCACCTTAGAGTGTAACCTTCTAGATCTTTTCTTATGCAGATATGCGCATCCATTTTTGTCTAATAGATTTTTCCAACTAATCCCGTTAAGCATTTACAGTGATCCAAATTGTCCCTGTTATAAAGAGCATAGAAGAGAAAATAAATAGCTAAAAATTAACTTTAAATACAAAAGAAAAACTCAAATTCTGGAAAACTATCAAAAATTCTCAAGGACACACAACTTGTTGCAAAACCACTCTAATTATGTTCAAATCTACCAAAACCTGCAAAAACAAATGACGTATTTTTTTTTTTTGAGGAAGATCAGCCCTGAGCTAACATCTATTGCCAATCCTCCTCCTTTTTTTTCTCCCCAAAGCCCCAGTAGATAGTTGTGTGTCATAGCTGCACATCCTTCTAGTTGCTATATGTGGGTGGGACACGGCCTCAGCATGGCCAGAGAAGCAGTGCGTTGGTGCGTGCCCGGGATCCGAACCCGGGCCGCCAGCAGTGGAGCACGTGCACTTAACCGCTAAGCCACGGGGCCGGCCCCACAAATGACGTATTTTCAATGACATCATCGCTACTGCCAAATGATTGTGAAGAGCAACTTGACCAATTTGGCCGAATTGCTTTCTGTCCAGTGGTACACTCCGCCCACCACTGTCCTTCCTGTGGGACTGACATGCTCATTCCTGCCTCAGCAAGATTATTCATGCCCTCCTCCCTCTCCTATTCAATGCCTTCCTCCTCTTCCGCTTATCCCAGGCCTTTCCATCATTCAAGGCCAGGTTTAAATCCAATCTCCCAACCCCAACCAGGCTTCCATGATCCCTCCAGCTCATCCTGCTATATTTCTCTGAACCCCTCAACATTTCTTATATGTACCTTTGCCTGTGGCTCTTAATCTATTCCTATTCTATGCACCTCAGAGTCCCCTGTGCATTCATCTCAGGTCCCCACCGAGATCATCATCTCTCCTGGAGCTGAATCCAGCTTACCCTCTTCTGTGTCTCTCACAGCATGGAGCACAGTGCTGGGCACACAATAAACAGTCAATAAATATTGAATGAAGTGGGAGAATTTATAGGTTTTTGAAAAAAAGACATTCTATTCATCAGTAAAACACAGTGGGATGGTGCTTACAATGGGAGGGCCACAGTGGAAGCCTCGATGTTGTAAAGAAGCAGGTCTTATAGAGGAACAAGAGGGTAACTCTGTTCCAAAGGCAGGCAGCTCTACGGAAATGTGGGGCCAAGGCTGCGGAGAGGACAGAAGGAGAGGAACAAAGCAGCCTCCTTGTTGGAGGGTCCCCCAGGCCGAACTATCCGACAGAGGCTTTCCCAACACAGTGCTCTCCACTGCTCGGGGTCAGACAGGGCAGGGAAGAGACTCAGACAAGCTGACAGTCTCCTGCTGCCAAGAAGCCTGGCACCAGATCGATCCCTGGCAGGTCACAAAAGCTATAACGATGAAGATGGAGGAACCCACGAGGGTGAGGCCACCTAATTCCCACTGACAAGGAAGAGCAGGCTGTGACGTCCAAGTGACACGGCCTTGAGAGGAAGTGACAACATAGTCCCCTAGAGTCCCTGATAGGGGAGGACAGGAAAGGCAGCGTTTACTCCAGACTTTGGGGAAAGAGATGTTTTTATTTCATAAAGAGGTAAGTATAGTCCCGGGGCCCAGGACAAGTGGAAAGCTAAAAGAAACTAAATTCTCATCATAAAATTCCGAGCCTCCCATTGAGGAAGAGAAGGGGATGCTGTCTTAGAAACACAAAGGGTTCACCAGGGGGAGCACCCTAGAGGTGAGGAAGTGAATGTCTCCAGGGGGCAACACCAAAGAAATTTCATTAGGAAGGCTAAAGCCCAGGATGATCTGGGACCGGCCAAAGAAAAGAAGGGCAGTAAAGCTAGCTTTTTAAAGAAACAGATAAAAATTGTATTCACAGAATTCTTTACAGAGATTGTACTGTACTTGTTCAGAAGAAATTCGTTAATAAGCCACTTGGGATAGAAGCTGTGGGCTGTAGCAAATTTGCCAAAAGCCAATTCAGAGAAAGTTAATTCTTCAAAACACAAATTGTTGAATGTTTAATTCACTAACAACCAACTTGCCAAAAACTATCAGACAAATACAGTAAAACCGGGTCCTCATCGGTTTGCCACAGCTGCTTCACCACATCCTACCAAAATTAAGTGTGTTGTGGCTTTTTGCATGATTTGGTTTCAGGACCTTTCAGGGTGAGGCTAACTTGTGTGCTCTAATTCCAGGGTGTGCAACGCCTCCTGTGTCTGTGGGACAAGACCTCTGTCTTCCAGCGTATCTTCACTCATTCCACTGCCTTCTCCATAGCACTTACATCAAAGAGGTGTTAAGTAGCTACATCAAATGAATATTTTAAGTACAGTTCACTCTGTAGGTAGTTGCTTGTCAGAGCTGTTTATTAATCCAGACATGAAAGGATGGCTTTGCTCTTTCACCATTTTACACAGGCTCAGATATTCTCTATTTTGTGGACTGTGTTTTCAGCCTGCCACACAGAAGTGGGGGTGCTATGTAACCATAGACATGGAGCCCACATAGGCTGATTTTAGCCATAAGTATGCAAAAATGAAGAGGACAGTGACCTGCTCTGAAGGGTAAGCTGCCCACTCATATCTGACCTGCTGGTCACTGGACTCAAGATCAGCCTCTGGAATGTGAAACACATACAACACTGACATCCATCTTCCCTACACGGACATCACAGCAGAACCCCTGCGGTACCCTTTGTAATTCTGAACTTTGATCACCCAGGAACTGAGTTTTCGTGAATTAGCATATATCCAAAAAGGGACCTCTCATATTGGCCAAACTGTCTTGCATAAGATCAATAGGGAGATTTCTTGGTTGCAAAGGGACAACGGAGGGGAGCAAGGAAGAGAGAAGAGCAGAAAGCAGGTGGAGCAAGGGAGATGGGGAAGGCTGCACCACTGTGACTCCTCCTTGTGACCCCCCCCCAAATTGTCAGTAAAAGTCTACAAAAAATCGTGAAGGGCTTGATGTGAGTGGCTGTCTTGCACTCTAGGTGGAACTTCCAGCTCCCCGTCCAGGGAGGTGGGGACAGGGTAGAGCAGTGTCCTGCAGATGCAGGAGTGCCAAGACAGAGAGAAATGAAGGGAACCATAGACGCCGTAGAGAGTGCTCTGGATCGTCACAGGTCAAAGAGGTTGGATTCAGTCAGATTCAAGTACATCTCTAAGAGGCAAGAGGCACAGGTGACATCTGGGCTGGATGACCCAAGAGGAGATGAGGTTGGCCCATTTACATCCATTTGGAACAAAAAGATAGACAATGAAAGGAGAATCCCAGTGCTTATGGATCCTATAAGATTTATAAGACATAAGGAAGCAGAACTATACACATTTAGCCTTGCTTTCATTTTCCTTCTCTGGGAAAATGGTCATCAATCTTTAAACTTGATTATGCCAAAAACGAAGTGCAAGGCAGGAGAGGTAGGCAGACTAATGACCCCAAAGATGCCCTCACCCTAATCTCCAGCATCTGTAAATACAGTACTTCCCCCTTATCTGCAATTTCACTTTCCACGGTTTCAGTTACTTACAATCAACCAAGATCTGAATATTAAAGGGAAATTCCAGAAATAAATAACACATAAGTTTTAAATTACACACAGTTTTGAGTAGCATAATGAAATCTCATGCCATCCCACTCTGTCCTGCCCTGGGTGTGAATCATCCCTTTGTCCAGCATATCCACATTGTATACACTACCTGCCCATTAGTCACTTAGTAACCCTCTTGGTTACCAGATCAACTGTCATGGTATCACAGTGCTTGTATTCAAGTAACCCTTATTGTACTTAATAGTGGCTCCAAAGCACAAGAGTACTGATGCTAGCAATTCGGATATACCAAAGAGAAGCCATAAAGTGCTTCCTTTAAGTGAAAAGGAGAAAGTTCTTGACTTAATAAGAAAATACAAAAAAAATTGTATGCTGAGATTGCTAAAATCTATGGTAACTTTTAATACAGTACATTGTTATAATTGTTCTATTTTATTATTATTGTCATTAATCTCTTACTGTGCCTAAATTTATAAATTAAACTTTATCATAGGTATGTATGTATAGGAAAAAACATAATATATATTGGGTTCAGAACTATCCGCAGTTTCAGGCATCCACTGGGAGGTCTAGAAACGTATTCCCCCAAGGACAAAGGGGGACTATTGTATGTTACCTTACAGCAAAAGGGACTTTGCAGATATAATCAAAGATACAACCTCGAGATGGAGAGATTATCCTGGATTATATGGTGGGCCCGATATAATCACGTCAGTCCTTAAAAATGGAGAACTTTCCTGACTGTGGTCAGAGAGATGAGAGGAAGAAGGAGAAGATATTCAAAGTGTGAGAGGGACTCAATCTGCCATTGCTGGCTTCAAAGATGGGGGAAGGAGACCATGAGCCCAGGAATGCAGGAGACTCTAGAAGCCAGAACCACCCTCAGCTGATGGCCAGCAAAGGAATGAGGTTGTCAGTCCTCCAACTACATGGAGCTAAATTCTGCCAACAACCCAAATGAGCAAGGAAATGGATCCTCCCCTACAGCCTCTGGAAAGGAATGCAGCCCTGCAGACACCTTGATTTTAGTCCAGTGAGACCCCTGACTTACAGAACTGGAGATAATACATCTGTGTTGGTTTACACCACTAAATTTGTGGTAATTTGTTACAGCAGCAATAGAAAACTAATACAATGAGTAAGCAAATAAGAAGAAAGCAAATATTACTGAGGAAGCACTCGCTGCCCGATGTGCATAGAAGCCAATGCTACAGCACTAGCTTTTGAGAGAAGAAAGAGCTTTATTGCATGGCTGACCAGCAAGGAGGCAAGGGGCAGGGTTCAAATCTGTCTCCCAGAGCTGAAGCAGGGACAGACTTTTAAGGAGTCAGGAGTGGGAGTGGTTATACAAAACACCAGCTTGGTGGAGCCTGATTGGAGGGTGAGAGTGTAACAGTTTTATAAGTGTGGTGTGCTACAAATCAAGGGACCCCTTGCTTCTTATTACGTTCCCCTCACTGCTTTCCTTTCACACTGAGTTCCATAGTTAGGGAAGCTTTGGTTCTTAGGCAGCCCAGGGTCATCTGAGGACAAGGTTTCCGTCTTCTGAAAATGCTCCCACTACATAACTTGCAGTTTTTGCTCATGGCCTCTGCAAGATGACTTTGATATTTTGTTATTGATGCAATAGGATACAATACAAGTTGGTTTATGATGGTTACACAAGCAGCACCTTTAAATAAGTTCATATCTCTAGGCCCAGATTAATTATGTCCCAGAGAGTATAGGAAAAAAATGTAACATGGCAAAGTTGAGAAATTCTACACATTATATCACCTTCTTAGAGCTTCTCAAGACTCATTAGCATATTAAGGACTCTGAAAAGTCCTGGAAAAAATTTCACTTTCTTTAACTTATCTTTTCGAAACTTGTTTAACCTTGAAACCCTGAAACATATGCAGAAGAAGTTTCTGTGGGTTGCTACATCATTCCTCTGTTCATAGGAGGAGCTCCCCAGGTCCTTCAGGATGAGCTGCATGCTCCTTAGCATGGCACTCAGAGCCCTCCGTGATCACCCCTGTTGAACACTCTAGCTTCATCTACCAGCACACTCCCCAAATATTCTCTGATAACTGTAATAAGTGATTTAAACTGTTTTGGAAACATTGTGTTTTCTAATCATTTAAGAGCAAAATCTTGCCCCTCTCAGCTTCCATCTTTCCTTTAATTGCAAGCATATTGAAGAATTTCTCCAGGGTTCTGTTTTCTCTCATTTCCATTCCTTTCCATGTGCTATTTTCTTTGCCTGGAACAAATATCCCCTACTTTCTTTGCCTTGAAATGTCTCTTTTCCCTCAAAACTCTGCTCCCATGCCACTTTCTCCAGACAGCCCTCCTGACTCTCTCGCACATGACTCAGATTGGGGCCCCTCCCCTCTACTCCCTCAGCACCCCAAGGTTAGGTCTATCATTACAATTGGCCCCTAGAAGTAATCTTCTGTTTACTTCTCTACCCTCCCTGCTGGAAAATGAGTTCCAGAGAGCAGAAGTCTAAACTCCCCTCCCAGACAAGCAGGAGGCCACCAGCTGTGACCAGGCTGAGCAGGAGAGTGGACAGAGCAGCACTGGGACCGAAAGGGAACTGCAGGCAATTTCCTAAGCAAAGCAGGCCCAGAAATGGTATGAGCTGACGAGCAGAGGCCAGAACAAATGCAAATGAATGGAGGCAAGATGGAGCCAGTGGCCAAGAGCAGGAAGAGGGGGCAGAGTCAGAAAAGGAATCCACAGATACACAAAAGGAGGAGGGCTTAGGAGTGCCTGAGGCCCTGTGGGAGGGTGAGGAGGGACGTGCACAGAGCCCAGATCCTCCAGCTCTAGGTCCCATTTCCTACTTGACTTGGAACCACATCATCTAGCCTTGTACATAGAACGTGTTCATTCAACAGATATTTGTTGAGCTTCAACTATGTGCCAGGCACTATTCTAGAAGCTGAGTGTACAAGTTGAACAAACCAGTCACAACTCCTGCTCTCAAGGAGCTTATGTCCTAGAGGGATGAGAGTGTGTAGCTTACATAAAGTGGTCAAGACCAAGAAGCCTCTCTCCTCGAAAAGACAAAAGTTTGTGTTGATGAGGATGTGGAGAAAAGGGAACCCTTGTGCACTGTTGGTGGAAATGTAAATTAGTACAGCCATTATGGAAAACAGTATGGAGATTGCTCAAAAAATTAAATATATAAATACTACATGATCCAGCAATCCCACTTCTGGGTATTTATCCAAAGGAAAAGAAATCAGGATCTCAAAGAGATATCTGCATGCTCATGTTCATTGCAGCATTACTCACAATAGCCAAGATGTGGAAACAACCTAAGTGTCCACTGGCAGATGAATGGATAAAGCAAATGTGGTGTATATACAATGGAATATTATTCATCCTTAAAAAAGAAGGAAATCTTGCCATTTGCAACAACGTGGATGAACCAGGAGGACATTGTGCTAAGTGAAATAAACCAGGCACAGAAAGACAAATACTGCATGACCTCATTTATATATGGAATCCAAAATAGTCACACTCATAGAAGCAGAGAGCAGAATGGTGATTGGCAGGGCTGGGGCAGGGGCACGGAACGGGTAGATATTGATCAAAGGGCACAAAATTTCAATTATGTGAGATGAATCAGTTCTGGGGATCTAGTTTTCAGCAATGTGACTATAGTTAACAATACTGTCCTATATACTTGAAATTTGCTAAGAGAGTAGATCTTAAATGTTCTCACCACAGAAAACAAGAAGGAAAAAAATGGTAACTATGTGAGGTGATGGATATGTTAATTAGTTTGATCATGGTGATTATTTTGCAATGTATATCAAAACATCAAGTTGTATACTTTAAATATATACAATTTTTATTTGTCAATTATACCTCAATAAAGCTGAAGGAAAAAAAAAAAAAAAAAGACTAGGAGGCATCTCTGTGAAGGTGACTTGAGCTGCATCCTGAAGGACAAGCAGCCAGGCACATGAGACCTGGGGACAGAGGGACTCAGGCAGAAGAAACAGCAGGGGCAAAGGCCCTAAGGCTGGAACCAGCTTGATGTGAGAGACAAAGTCACTATGGCAGAGCTCAGTAAAGGAGGGCAGGCAGGGCACAGGATCAAGGCAGAGAGATAAAGGCATCAGAGCATACAGAAGCTAAGTGTGTGTTCTTTACCCGAACGTGTGCAGAACAATGGAAGGAAGCAGAAAAAACGGTTGACAGAAAGCAGGGTCCCCTCCCTGGCCTTCCAGTTTCCATGCACACTGCGACCACCACGCTGGGGGTGCTTAGCTGTCGTCTGCAAGGTTGCTCTCTGCCCCCTTCCAGGGCCCACTGGCCACCTCGTATTTCCACTTCAGAGTTACCCTGCCTCTGCTGTAATTTAGCAACGCCAAAGGAGATTAATTGCGGAGTGGAAAAGCAGAATCTGTGCTTCCACAGGCGCGCCAGGTTTTTCCGGATTGGGCCCTTTCTCTGCAGTGAGCTTTGCTCACCAGCCCAGTCCAGCACGAACGTTCTGGGGAGATGTGATAAATGAGTCCATTCTCTGTGGAGACATTGTGCTTTCTAATCGGTTAAGAGCAAAATTTCAAGATACTGTTGGTGTAGCTGGTGGCCAGTTCTGCCCCATTTAATCACATTATCTTGAGGGCAGAGAGGGCAAGAGAGTTTGGGTTTTTGGATTTTTTTCGACTGGAACTCATACAGACACAGGGTAATGGAATGGAATTAACCAGACGTCTAAGGAAGAGAAGGAAACGGCAAGACGCCCTCCGAGCTGCTTCTCCCTCCGACTCACCGCCACCTGGCGTCTAAGGCTCATAGTGAGATGGATCTTTTTGGCAAGTTCCAGCAGGAAAAGCCCACAGCAAACCTCAGACCAAATCATCAGATGGAGGCCCAGAGAGCAACGTGGCTGTCCCAGCTTTCACTACACAAATTGGGTAATAGGAAATTCATTGATTAGGAAGCATGGTTTGGATCGTGAAGACTATTGCTGTCATTTCTCCATGGTTGAGGCCTTATTGTGTGGGCAGCTTAGGAGCTCGTAGACAGTTTACCAAGTAGCCACCCGCCCATCTGTTACTGTCAGAGGCTGTGAACTATGTGGCAATTTCAGGTTCCAGGAACCCTTTCACTTAGGTTTGGGTTTAATGCGCCATTCAGGATTTTCTTGGTAATGTTTCTATTACTTTCCACTCATAGCTTTTACACTGATCACAATTAAAAATCACCTTCATTACTGAAATATACATTTAAAAAATAACCTTGTCATTGCAAGTCTAAAGCTCTCTGACTTCTAACCCTTTTTCCCATCAAAGCCATTAGGTTTATAATGAAGTAAATCAGTAATCTATTTCACAGCGTTGTCATAAGAGAAAATGAAGAATGTGTGAAACATACACAGAGACTCATAAAGGTCAGTTCTCTTCGTCCCACATACCCCCGGCCTGTGTGGAGAGTTTAAAATTCTCCTAAAGGCACAGCGCACCACAGGGCTTTGGGGAAGCTTGGAAGTCTAACACGTAAAAGTCAGACTCCAGAGCCAAAAAGACCTGTGAAACCTTGGCTTCTGCTCTGATTAGCTGCATAACTTCAAGTGAAGTACTACATTTCTCCAGACCTCCGTTTTCTCATATGTAAATGAGGGGAATAACATATATCTTGTGGGAGTTTGGTCAAGATGAGGTAAAATGTACGTGTATCAGACCCAGCCCAGAGGAAGCCATCTATCAAATGAAGCCCCGCTTGTCTCTCAGAGCCTGGCGGGATGGAGCCAAGGGCCAACTCTACCCCGTGTCCTGCCCTCCTGAAAGGGACGTTCTGGTGAGCTCTGAATCATCATTATTCTCCAGTTCTCTTGAGGGAATTCCCCAATTTCTGATCTTTGGGACCCCATCCTGGACGCAAAAGCCAGCTTTTTTTCCAGAAGCAAATGCCGGCACTAGGGATTTATAATGGAAAATTTGATGTTGTCATTTATTCATAGGATCACTGGGCATGAGGCCATAAATGTGATTTAGAGGCAAGGTCTGGCTGAGATCCTCGCAGGTAATATAATTCATCATCATGGTCAGGTGGCAATGGCTCCACAGAAGTGTTCCCTTTTCTCTCAGAACCCGGAAGTCAACATCAGCTCTTCAGCGAATTCTAAGCTTCCACAGTTAGGCAGGAGGACAGCTGAAGGTTCACGCATTCTACTCTGATCTGTGTGAGCTCCAGAAGGTTACTTACCCCTCAGAGCTCCAAATCCTCTGTCTGTAGACTCCCTGCCTCCCGGTGACAATGCTCATGGAGCGGTGACCAGGTGTGTAGCATGTAGTAGGCATTAGAGGAGCAGAAGCAGTGAAAGCTGGGAGGAGCAGGTGCTGGAAGAGGAGCCATTGATGTGACTTCAGGACTAATTCCTATGAAACCAGAGAAGAGGAGACATTCGGTCCTCGGGTCTCAGCACTTCACTACACTGCCTCCCACCCTCACCCCAGCTCAGCCTCTCAGGGCCGGCGGGCTCTCCTCCCTCCTCTCCTCACACACTCTTGTCAGAACACAGAGGCATTTCAGGGGTGGGCTTCCCATGAGTAGCACGACCCCTGTGAGAAGAATTTCAAGATGAGATTAGGGATGAGGGAGGTTCCTTCACTGTCAGCCGTGTGGTGGAGCTTCCTCATGGTGGGAAGCTCTTCATTCAGTCAGTCAGTCAGTCACTCACCAAACACACGCTGAGTGTTCCCTGTGTGCTCACAGGAACCTCACACACAGCCCAGTAGGACAGACAGGTGAATGGACGTCTGCAGTATCCTTCTCTCCCTGGGGCTGAGCAAGAGTCTCCAAGTCGTACAGATCTGAATGCAAATCATGCCTCTGCCCACTAGAACTCTTGAACGCTCTCTGAGCATGTTTTCTCACCTGCTAAATGGGACAATGTTAAGATCCATCTCTCAGAGTTGCTGTGAGATTTCTGTACATGCTAGTTTATTCCACAACCCTGCCCCACCTCCACCATCCACCCACATGCACAACTCTGGAGCCCTCTAAGCCAGCCAGCCCACTGTGAACCACATGGCCAGCACCCCACAAGGACATATGCTGCCCAGTACTGCCACCTTAGTCATGGCCCGCTTCCTCCTCTGCCAGTCTCATGCTCTGCTTTCCCGCCTCTTCTCCAGAAGGCCTCAGCCGGTGCCCCTTAGCCAGTCTCCTGGCTGCAGCCTGATGATGCCCCTCCCACCTGGTGTGTGACTAGCCCCACCCTTCTTCCTCTGCTGGGACTCTCAGGTGCTCCTGGGATGTATCTGCTCCCAGCAGCTCTGAGCTCCCCCCCACAGGTCTTGGGGCCTGTGTTCTGCCAGGTCCACTATAGCCCTCTGGAAAGAGAAACCAGACACCAAGAGTTAAGGTCTTGTCTCTGAGGTCTTCCCATTCTGGACTGAGCCTTGAGCATGGACCCAGCTCCCCCAAGCATATAGAGGACCAGAGAAGGGAGCAGGGTATTCTGTGTGCCTCATAGAGTAGTCAGCAACCAGGATTGAGTAATTTCAGGGGCACAGAAAAGCTTGCATACCCCGAATTTCCTCCCTTACTTGCTCACTGATGCCTGAAATTACTTCACCAGAAAACAACGTGCTTTATTCCACAATTAGAAGCAAGCCTTTAAACGTAGATTTCTCTGGTCGAGAAAACACAATGATTGTACTTATAGTGAAGTATAAATCAATGATTCTCAAGGGAATGGAGGAGTATATCACGGTCTCCCAGGGCAGAGGATTTAGGACACGTGCAATTCTTAAAAGGTACATTCAATAGCATAATCTAGTTCAGACCTTCAGGAGGGTGGTTTGGTAGCATGTATTACAATATTAAATATGAATACCCTTTGACCCAGCAATTCCTCTTCTGAGTCTCTCCCTAGAGAAACCATTGTGTATGTGCATAAAGATGTATGTACCAGAATGTTCTCTGAATCATAGTTTGTAACAATAAAAAAATAAGAATCAATTTACATGCCCATCAGTAGAGACCTGGCTTAATACCCTGTGGTGTTTTTGTACTATGGAAAACAATGTAGCAGTTAAAGGAAAATGAGGTAAAGCTACCCGTACTGACATGGAAAGACCATCAAGACATTTTATAAGTGAAAACAAGCAAGCTTCAAGACAATGCACAAAGAATAACGGCATTCATGTAGAAAGAAAGCAAACCTACTCATTTCTATAGATAATTGTGCCAGTACGTAAATGCATAAGGAAAAATCTGAAAAGATACACATCAGAGATAGGCATGGTCACCACCTCAAGGGTCTTGGAATTGGAGGTGGTATTTAAGAGGGACTTTAGCTTTGTCCTAATTTTATTTACAATGATAATGCATTCATGAAATACTTGCATAATTAAAGATATTTTTAGTAGTATTACATAACCTTATGTTTGGAATAAAATGTTTATAATCACAATACAAACTACAATATTAAAGTTACACAAAAATCTCTTTAGGCATGGGTAATGGGCTAAAAGAAATTTTACAAACACTGAAATGATAGCAATGTAACAGGAATATTGTGAAAATTATTAATTGTTTTTCTTTTGCTTTCCTGACTATGTAATCTTTGTTCTAGTCAGTCAGAGTCCTTCATTCATTCAGGACTCATATTCATTACAGAGAGAATGCAAAGGAAAAGAATGAGGAGATTAATAGTCCATTCCTGGCAGGCAAAATCTGATTGTGCAGCAAGGGAATACACTTGAAAGACAGCATTTGTCAGAGAGTGGAGAGTTTCCAATCCTTTCTCTCCGACTTAGTAGATCAAGAGCAAAGCCTAGAAGGTCCATCACATGGAGTCCCCCACAGACAAGAGAAAACAGTCCTCGGCCACGACAGCCAGGTCACGGAGGTCGCTGCTGTGTAGGAGAAGGAGCAGAATCAAATTGCACCCCCCCCCCCCCCGGCCTGGAAGATTGAAAGAAGCAGAGAGGGAGGGAGGACCAGAGCAAAGCTGAGGAGAGTTCTTCCCCAACTTCTCCTTCCAGGCGGGCTGCTCGGCCAGCATAGGCAGCCCTGAGCATGTAAGGGGCTCTATGTGACTCCGCACGTGGAGCTCTGAAAGGAAAGCCTGGCATGAGCTGCCCTGTAAGAGCCGGAGGCCTCGGGAGCCAAAGAACACCTTGCCCAGGACACCAACCTTTCCTAGTCTTCACGATGTAAGTCCCTCCAGCTCACCCCACTCATGGCCATCCGAGAGAGGAGCCAGGAAGGAAGAAGAAAACCAGAGAAACCTGAGATGTGGGCAATTGTATTCAAGGAGAATGAGCAAAGAGACAAATAATAGCAAGTGTTGCGAGGACGTGGAGAAATGGGAGCCCTCACGCACTGCGGTGGGATTGGAAAATGGTGCAGATGCTGTGCAAAATAGTTTGGCAGTTTCTCAAATACCAAACACAGAGTTACCATATGACATAATTCTAATCCCAGCTATATAACCAAGAGAAGTGAAAACATAGGTCTACAGAAAAACTTGTACAAGAATATTTATAGCAGCATTATTCATAATAGACAAAAAACAGAAATGTCCATCAAGTAGATGAATAAATAAAATGTGATTTATCCGCACAATGGACTATTATTTGGCCATAAAAGGAAATGTAGTACTGATACATACTATAACATGGACGAACCTTGACAACATTATGCTGAGTGAAAGAAGCCAGTCACAAAAAGCTACATAATATATGATTCCGTTTTCATGGAAAGTCAGAATAGGCAAATCCATAGAGATGGAAAGTAGATTTGTGGTTACCTAGGACTGAGGGGACTGGGCAGAAACGAGGAGTGACTGCTAATGGGCACACTGTGTCTTTTGGAGGTAATGAAAATGTTCTAGAATTGATTGTGGTGATGGTTGCACAACTCTTAAATGTACTAAAAGCCATTGAATTGTACACTTAATGGGTGCATTATGTCTCAGTAAAGTAGTTGAAAATAGAAAAAGAAGTATAGGAAAAGGAGAATGAAGAAGCAGATTGTGTAGAGTCTGTTTTTGGAGCAAATTAGCTAAGGCAAACCATAAAAGACATATGAGAGACTGTGGGCATTCGTGGCTTCTACCCTTACAGTTTCACTATTCACAGGTCCATGACATAGTAGCATTTGTCATTTTCCTGAGTCACAGATTGGAACATCGCATCCTCAAGGCTGCCTTGAGGGAGGAAGTTGCTAAGCTTGTGAACACAGCAGACCACCAACGTCTGCTCCTCTAAAATGCTCTTCTGCCTTCACTGTAACATACACAATAATTTTTATGAGTGATGAACACTTGGTTTCTTTGTGGAAAATGATACCCAAAAGAAAGCCAACTCCAAGTGCTGGCAAAGGAAATGAAGAGAAGGTGAAAAGGTCTAATCAAAAGCATATGCTTTAGGGGCCAGCCTGGTAGCATAGTGGTTAAGTTCGGTGCACTCCACTTCAGTGGCCTGGGGTTCGCAGGTTTGGATCCTAGGCGTGGACCTACACCACTCATCAGCCATGGTGTGGCAGCATTCCACATACAAAATAGAGGAAGATCGGCACAGATGTTAGCTCAGGACTAATATTCCTCACCCCAAAAAACAAAAAAGTGTATGCTTTAACAGTGGTTCTTCCTTTAAGGAACAGTTTCCAAAATGACAAGGATTCGCTTTGATAGAAATAGATAAATCGAGAGAAGCAGAAAGTGAGAGGTCAGGACACAGAGACATAACAAAATGAAAACGAAACAAGAAAATCATGTTCCCTGGGTCCTCCTCAAGGCCAGGTACTGTTCCTGGCACCATTCTAGGCGTGGCAGGACCCGAGGAAATGCAGGTCACCCTGCCGTCCAGGCATGTGCAACCTAAGCTGTAACATAGACCCAAATATTTGAAAATGGAAATAGGAATTCGAGAGAGAATTTGGACTTCAGGAGAGCCATAGAAGAGATGCCACAGGGCAGGATATGATTAATTGCCAAATGAATCCTGCGGCTGGCTCGAGCCAGAGGAGTTCAGAGGCAGGAGAGGTTACTGCAGGGCAAGCGGAAGTCTGCACAGATAGGAGAGGCCATTTGAGCAAGACAAATTCAAGAGGCTTTAGGAAGACTGGCCTGGAAACATTTTGCCCTTTGATACTTTTTAACTGAACTTCTCTTTCCGGTTGCAGGTTCAGTTCCTTCTTGTAAACCACAGGATCTATTTTGCAGCCTGGACTCCCTAGTCCTCTGTGAGCTGGTCACCTCTTGAAGGGAGGGTGCCTGGTGGGAGGAGAGGCACTTGTATTAATTCCAGCACATGTCCCCATCAGAGTTTACTGCTGCCTCCCCACGATCATCCATCACCCTCCTGCTGAGATGCCCGGGCTAACATCCCTTTGACTTCCCGCTGTTCTCCCCGAAGTTCCCAGTGACTTGAGTCAGAACAACTGACGATACCATCAGTCTCTATGAGATCAGTAAAACCTAGCATCATTGCATGATTCCTGCTGGAAAATGCAATGAGAATTGCACAGCAGCCTTGAGAAGGCAGCACTGCTATTTGAGTCGTTAGCTGAATGGCCAGCATCACTGATCCTGGAGGAAGGCCACTTCTGTGACAAGGAGCCTCTGGCTTGCTTTGAGGCAGCCTGTTGGGGAAACCTGCAGAGAAGCAAAAGGAAAGGAATTTTACCTGTGTGCCACGTATTTGCTAGGCTCTTTATCTTCACAATAAGCCTGCAAGGTAGATAAAATTATCTTCATTCTGCTGTTAGAAAGAGAGTTAGAGTAATACAATGGTTTGCACTAATTCACAAGGTGAATTTGTGTTGAGTTGGGTTATGACTCCGGGCCTGTCTGATCCCCAGAACTCTGCTCTTTCCTTTTTATTATTCTGCCCTGCATCAAGCCACAGCACATTGGACCTCATCTTCTGACTGTGCAGAAGAAATCAATAAAAATGGTCAATGTTGCAACACTAGTGATTTTGTTCTGGGCCAAATGCTGTGCCAGGAACTCCACTTGCATTATTGTTAAACTTCAAAAAAGAAATCTGTCGGGGAGTGATTATTATTCCCATTTTATTGCCATGGAAACTGAGGTTGTGTTAGTGAGGCTGGGCGAGGCTTTGTTGCAGTAACATAACTCCAAAACCTCACTAGCTTCACAAAGTCAATGTTTACTCCTCAGCCATGCTAATGTCCAACATGGGTCACTGGGGGCTTTGCTCCACCCACTCACTCAAGGACCCAGGTTGATGGGGGCTTCAACTTCTTGTTGATTCACCATCTTGAATACTGGCTTCCTCATCATCAGGGCAGCAAGAGTCAGGCATAGTGAATTCACACCTATTCTTCTATGCTTTAGCACAGAAGAACTAACTCCCACCAAAATGCAAGGAAGTAGGCTGGGACACGTGCTCTTGGATATTTGGTGAGCAATAAATGCCACTGCTACAAATCCCAATTAGGTTACGAATGTTGTACTAAACCACAGAGCTGAAACTTGAAACTGGTCTACGTCTCTCCAAGTTTCATGACTTGCTGTGGGATCCAGAAAAGTAACTCTTCTAAATCCATCAGAGCTGCTATGTGGAATCAGTCCTGTGATCCATCCAATTTAGGATTTAGCATCTGGAAGGAACACTTTGGGTTACAGAAAACTGTAACTGTCCTTACTGACCTTAATCACAGACTTTTGGGATGTCCCAGAGACCTCCTGATTTCTCCCAACTCTCCAGCATGACACTCTCTCCTTTGCAGATCTATCCCAACCCCTGTGGAACTGCATTTATTTCTGGCCTGTGTTGCCTCTGCAGGCAAAAAGTTTTATGCTGCTTGTCTCTTCCTTTGTATGTTTATATATCACCACCTTCTACAAAGATTTGCTGCAGCATAACAAAAACTTCATAGAAAATAAGTTTAAAAAAATATGTGAGGGGCCGGCCCCGTGGCTTAGCGGTTAAGTGCGCACGCTCCGCTACTGGCGGCCCGGGTTTGGATCCCGGGCGCGCACTGACGCACCGCTTCTCTGGCCATGCTGAGGCCGTGTCCCACATACAGCAACTAGAAGGATGTGCAACTATGACGTAAAACTGTCTACTGGGGCTTTGGGGAGAAAAAGGGAAAAAAAAAGGAGGAGGATTGGCAATAGATGTTAGCTCAGGGCCGGTCTTCCTCAGCAAAAAGAGGAGGATTAGCACGGATGTTAGCTCAGGGCTGATCTCCCTCACAAAAAAAAAAAAAAAAAAGTGAGAAAATCAGGGTTGAGAAAAAATAAAGAGGAATAAGATAACGACAACGATCTTATACAAAGTGCATGCTGTTGGGTTCTAGCACTTGCTTGGGACAAGTCAAACATGTTTTCTGATCTTCCAGGCAGCCAACGAAAGGGTGAAACAAATACTACATAATCCATAAATACCAATAGGATAAAAATTCAGCCAAATATTTGAGGGAGGCTCAGCTACTCCTGGCACTCACACCTGATAGAAATCTTCCCATTGATCCACCAAAGAGGACACAGCATGGGGGGGGGGGGGACACTCTAAAGGTAATTCCAGAAAATAAGTGGCATAGCAGGAGCTCTGAATGAAAAGGGCTTGGTAACAAAAGAACATGGATTGACTGTAGAAATCTTCCCATGGGTCCACCAAAGAGGACACAGCAGGGTGGGGGGGGGGGGAGTCTAAAGGTCATTCTAGAAAATAAGTGGCATAGCAGGAGCTCTGAATGAAAAGGGCTTGGGAACAAAAGAACATAGATTGACTGGAGTTAGAAAACCTCCTCTGAGGGCAGGAAGGATTCCCTTCCACCAGAAGAGGGAGGCATTAGGCAAAAAGAGATCAGAGAAGAAAGAAGAAAACAATGGAAACCTCAAGCAAATGTAAGTAATTTCACCTCCTTTTGATGGAATGGGGTTGACTCTAGCTGCGTAAGAGACTCAATTTGGAATTGAGAGGCAAAACAAGATGGCAGCCAGGGACTTCCTTGCAGAGTCCAAAAGGGCAGAAATAAAGTTGTCCCATGGAGGACTGAGCAGAAGTATCAAGAAAGTTTGGAGCCAAAATCTAAAATCCTCCCACATCAGATACTTTAGCTAGCTGACAGACACCCATCAGATGAAGAACATATCTGCTTTAGGGAAAGGAGGCTTGCAAGTTTCCTTTACCAGCCACCAAATACATGTTGCCTGTTCTTAATGAAACATATTAATAAAATTCTGTGGGGAGTGCTGGTCCTAAATCTGATATCCTCAGGAATATTAGGAAAGAATATGTCAAAGAAAACATAATTGGAGGGTCAAGCAAGTTACATACATTATTTTTAATCCTCTTCACAACCCCACATGGTAGGTATTATTACTTTCCAGTGACTACTTCTCAAATGACTGCACTGAAGTGAGGAACATAGAATAGCTTGCCTAGTATCATACAGCTTATAAGTAGGGAATGGAGAAGTCCACCTTATCACTAGCTACTGCCATTGCCTCGGCCTTTTCATAATATAATACTGCCTCTTGACACCCAGGTAAATGGAAGAAATGAAATTGAAATAAAAAATGCATTGAAATCCCAAGTAAAGATAGAAAAGTGAACATACGCTTTCATTTTGCTCCCTCTGAAACCCCTAAAACAATAATAAATGAGTTTTTGAAGAATAAACCTGCGAAGTCAGAGAGAACAGAAGATGAAATTACTAGATCAAAATTTTGGAAACTGCGGGGCTGGCCCAGTGGTGTAGCGGTTAAGTTCGTGCACTCTGCTTCAGAGGCCCAGAGTTCACAGGTTCAGATCCCAAGGCAGACCTACACCACTCATCAAGCCATGCTGTGGCAGCAACCCACATACAAAACAGAGGAAGATTGGCACAGATGTTAGCTCAAGGCCAATCTTCCTCACCAAAAAAAAAAAAAAAAATTGGAAACTGGAAAACAGATGGATGAGTGGAAACTGATTTAGAAGTTCAAGAACACTGAATCCTTAGCTGGCAGTAGGGAGAGCCAAGAAGCACCCAATTACTCTGGATAACCCCTAAAAGATTCAGGAATTGGAGATGTCTCAGACCTCTGGAAGTGGGGGTAAATGTGGGACTAAAAACAGAATTAATAAAAAGTCTATATAAAAGCAAACACCCAGATCCCCTCCCAGACTCCACCACACAGCAGGGACTGCTCCCCGTCACTGAGCAGAAACCGGGACGCTTATTCTCTGGAAAGGACAAAACAGAGTCTCTGGACCAGAGACACCAAGCATAGTCCAGGCTGGGGAAACTATTTTTAAAAGTGGTTCAAGCGCACATTTGCAAATAGAAGGTTGAGGCTCACAGAGAGCTGTCAGCTCTGTGCAAACACTCTAAGCCAGAGACTGGAAAGGTCTTCTCTGGGAGAATTCCCAAAGATGCTGACATTGGAGTTTCCCCAGTGGAATAGTCCAGCCAGATTAGCCTATGTTGAGTACCCCTCACATCATCCAAACTGCCTCTCAGTCTTAGAGCCCCACTACTGATGTATGAACAATGAAGGATTACCAGACATCCAAGGAAAGCATCCAACATGAACGCCAGACACCAAAACAGAGAAAAGTAAATTGGAATAAACAAAGACCATGCAAGAGAAGATAATATCAAAACAAACTGTCATTAATATCCTCAGACAAATAAGATATTGTATCTATGAAATAAGAAAAGAGTTGCTTTTTTTTAAGTTATCATTCAGAAAACAAAAAGAGCTCTTGGAAACTAAAAATATGAAAACAGATATGAGATACTCAATAGAAGGTCTGGAATACAAAGTTAAAGAAATGTCTCAAATTAGAGTAAAAAGATAGAGAGTGAGAGATGCAAAAGTTAGGATGTTAAAATGACCACATGTCAAAGATTTATTTAACTCAGCAGTTAATGAGGAAAATGACTAAGATGTTACAAATGGTTCGATGGAGAAATCAAAGAGCAGACACATAAACAGACAACCAGGAATATTGAAATGAGTGTGTTAGTAGATGCAGAGCTGGCTTCTTGGGGAAAGGGGGGACTCAGCTTACATCTGCACCAGATAAAATTTGTTTGCATCTCTATGGAAAAGATCATTTGCATCATTATCAGTTTTCCGATAATAACTTGCAGAGTTGTAAAATAGCTCAAAGACAATGAAGGTGGAGGCCCTTTCTAGAATCAGATAACCCAGAAGAGTGCACTAAGTAGAACACTCAATAATCTTTTTTCCTGACAGAGAGAAAAGATAAGAAAATTAGAAGACCATTCCAGGACGTCCAACATTCAAATTATAGAAATTCCAGAAAGAGAGAACTAAGAAAACAGCAGGGAGAAAATCATCAAAGAAATAATTCAAGAAAATGTCCCAGAACTAAAGGATTAAAAGGGTCCATTTTTCATACACTTATCAAAACTCATGAAACTGTTCCCTTAAAACATTTGCATTTGTCCTATGCAAATTAAACTTCAATAAAGTTGATGTTTTTTAAAAAGAAGCCTCAACTCTTACTTGTCATAGTGGATGAAATAAGACCCACACAAAGACATTCACCATGAAATTTTAAATCTCTGGATACAAAGAAAAGATTCTACAACCTTTCATAGAATAAAAATCTCATATAAAAAAAGGATTTTAAAAAGTCAAATGGTTTCAAACTTTTCAAAAGGTAGAAGATAATAAAGGAATGCCCTCAAAATTATGAAAGTAAACTATTCCAACTTAAAATTCCATACTAAACTAAATTTTTATAAATATGTTCAAAATACCCCCCAAAAAAACTGTACCTCCCTGTATCATTTCTCGGGAGGCTGATGGAGGCTGTGTTCCACCAAATTAAGATGGTACACAGAGAGAAAAGGTTTGGGACATAGCACACGAAAGAGGTGGGTGGAATCCCTTAGATGATGGTGCAGAGAGACTTCACAATGATGCTGTGCACCAGGTGCCAAGGGCAACCAGCGCACACCACACGGGCATGGGTGAGCAGTCCCCAAGAGACAGTCCTTCCCGAAAATAAAACTAAGATGGCTGATGCATCGGAACATATCGGGAAGAAATCGGCAAAGAGTTTTGAGGTTGAATGAAGGATAAACAGAAAACTAGGCAAACAAACCAAAAACCAGACCATTCCTAACACCAAGAGAAAACAAAAGCAACACGGGAAGATAAATGTAGTCTTAGTGTACTGCTTGATCTTTACATTTTCATAATCCTGGAAATACCGAATAAGGATGTAACCAAAGTTCTAATATAATATATTGGAAAGATGGAGGACACAAGTGTGTATGTGTTTATGTGGTGGGGTGAAAGAATCGAACTGCTATCTTCCACGAAGGAGAGTCAATAGATACTTTGAAAATTTTTAAATCAAGAAGCAGCAATAGAAGCATGTTATTTGATGATATGGAGGTAATATAAAAAGAATTGGCTAAAAAGATCAAAAGTGCTCACATACGCAGAGGATAAAATGGAGGGCTCAGGGTCACAGGAGAGTGCTGTTTCTCTTGTGGATCTATTTGTCTCTTCAAGTTTACGTGCACGTACAACTTGATCAACATAATTTTTTTAAGAAGAAGAAAGCATTGACAAAGCTGTTATTGTACGTTTCCACACCCAGGGAAAGTAGGATTTCCTTTTGCTGATTCCAAACATCCATCTACCGAGTTTCCAGGGGCACTCAATCTTAATATTCCAAAGTACCTTCAAGTCATAACTGGCCAAAAGCTGTCATCTCCTGAGCAGAGGCAAAGTAACCCATTCTTTGAATTTTTGCCTTTTATAACACAAGACGCAAGCCCCTTTGGGTAGGAAGAGGCCTGATGTGCAACTCAAAACATCAATATTTTATTTTTCATTCATCAATCATTCACCATCTGCCAGCAAACAACACCTTCCTGGGGGTGTCTCCTGGTCTCCAACCAGCACCAAGACCATCAATATTTTATGGTTGGGAGATGAAGTTGCTACACAGGCACGTTATCCCTGCCCAGGCAGCACACAGAGAAAGCTCTTGCCACCTCCAGGCAACCCTGGGAGCACATGGCAGGCAATACCCTCACCCGGCTCCAGCTCTCTCTGTGAGCTCCAGGATCTGAACATCGAGAGGCAACAGCGAGGATGCACTTGCAGAAAGAAATGGGACAGCCTTTCAAGTCTGCCTCTTTCCCTCCAGCACTTTCCCTCCCCCGCTTATGGTACCCTTCAACCAGAACATCATCCCCTCCCTGAGCTCAGGGCCCAGCCAAGGTGTAAAGTGAAGTATTGCTTGATGTGACCTAAAATCTCATTCATCAAAAACCATTTACTGAAGAAAACAACATGCCAGGCACCCGGAGAGGAGCTGGGAACACAAGTATACACCAGATGCTGGTGCACATGCCTGTCTGCATGGCAATAACAGCAACATCTCTCATTTTCTGACCACTTGTTGTGTATCAGCCACTGCCCTGGGCATTTTATATATGCCAGCTTTAATTCTGACATCAAGTTAAAAAGTAATTAAATTGTATTTCAAGATAGTCACTCTAAGATACGTCAGTAAAGACTTTACTTATTTTTTCCTTATCAAGTGTATTGAGAAACAATTTACATGCAATAAACTGCATCCATTTAAAAAGTACAATTTTATGAGGTTTTTTTTAATTAAAAAATACTTAATTGCTGGGGCCGGCCCCGTGGCTTGGCGGTTAAGTGCGCGCGCTCCGCTACTGGTGGCCCAGGTTTGGATCCTGGGCTCGCACCGACGCACCGCTTCTCTGGCCATGCTGAGGTCACATCCCACATACAGCAACTAGAAGAATGTGCAACTATGACATACAACTACCTACTGGGGCTTTGGGGAAAAAAGAAAAAAAAAAAAAAAAGGAGGAGGATTGGCAATAGATGTTAGCTCAGAGCCAGTCTTCCCCAGCAAAAAGAGGAGGATTAGCACGGTTGTTAGCTCAGGGCTGATCTTCCTTACAAAAATAAAAAATAAAAAAAACTTAATTGCTAAAAAATGCTAACCATCATCTGAGCCTTCAGTGAGCTGTAATCTTTTTGCTGGTGGAGGGTCTTGCCTAAATATTGATGGCTGCTGACTGATTAGGGTGCTGGTTGCTGAAGATTGGGAAGGCTGTGGAAATTTCTTAAAATGAGACAACAATGTAGTTCTATGAGTTTTGACAGTTGTATACACCCCTGAAACCACCACCACAATCAAGATATAGGACATTTCCATCACCTCCAAAAGATTCCTCATGCTCTTTTGTAGTCCACCCCCCCACACCTCCGTCCCCAGACAACCACTGATCTACTTTTTGTTATTAAAAATTAGGTTGTATTTTATATAAAAGGAAACATACAGAATGAACTCTTTTGTGTCTGGCTTCTTTCACTCAGTGTAATGACTTTGAGATCCATCCATGTTGTTGCATGTATTGGTAGTTCATTCATATTTACTGTTGAGTGGTTTTCCACTGTATGGAGGGACCATGTATTGTACACCCACTCAACTGTTGATGGGCATTTGGACTGTTGCCAGTTCTTAGCTATGAGGCATAAAGCTGTTGTGAATATTCATGTCCAAGTCTTTGTGTGGACATGTTTTCACTTCTCTCTGGTAAATATCTAGAAGTAGAATGGATGGGTCGTATGGTAGATATATACATGCTTTCCTTTTTAGTATTTTTTGATTATCGGACATATGATTCTTTTGAGTGACACACCAGTAACAGGCAGGTCCCAAAATGCCCAGTTTTATGTGTATTACATGACTAACAAGAAACTATGAATCATCAAAAATATAACTATGTGTCTCTGAATGTCATTAGTTGTTATAATAATGTTTATTTGCATCATCAGGGAATAAGTGACTCTATTTAACTAAATTTTCTAAAAGCTAAAACTTACCATTTCAATCCTCTACCTTTAAATTCTTTTAAATGTTACCTCTTTCTGATAATATCAGAAATTTATTAGCATTCCTAATCCTCTAGAAATTATTTTGGAAGTTTTACAGCCTTATTGAAGTGTGTCCTGTCTCACCATCCTGTGTCAACTGACGGCTCAAAGCTGCTGGGCTGGCCGTGCAGATCCATGTGCTTCTTAGAGATGTCCTACTCTGTCCTGCTCCAGACTCTCAGTTCTCTCATCTATCAATACACCTATCTAGTCTGTGCGCACGCGCGCACACACACACTCACAGAGGGGCATGTCTGCTAAGCTCTTCCTAAATCTCCAAGTGGGCTAAGAAAGCAAAGGTCTGAGGTGTGGAGCTCGGTCAAAAGAAATATCTGCACTTAGGCACCAAGGTATTTTTCAAAGGAGATTCGCAGCAGTGGTGTTTATATAACAAAGGAGGAAAAAAAGAAACAACCAAAATGGTTATGAATAGGGAAGTGGACTCGTGTGATCAATACTAAATCAGGAGTTTTGATTGAGCTATCAAGGGACAATTGATATTACATAACCAGGAAAGATTTCTGGAGGAATCGTCAAAGTAGTTATCTGAACACAACCACAGGACCCTTAGACCCCTTCCCAAACACTGAGGGTGTATAACAGGGCTGGAAGAAGGATTTTGTGAGGAGGACTTTTGGAGCGGGCCATTGAGGTCCCCGAGACTGACCCCACCCCGAGAAGGGAGTACCACCTCGTTACCCAGAGGGAAGGGGAAAGAGATGGCTCCAGAGAGAACACTCAGAGAGCTTGATGTGTGTCCCAAGAGTTTGCGAAGCACATTCTGAATCCTGCCCAAGAAATTGAGAGGGCAAAAGAAGGGGGCGAGCAGCTCAGGAGCTGGCTTAGGGAAGGTGGCCGGTGCTCCCAGAATGGGCCAGGCAAGGAAGGTACAAGGGTTTCATGTGGACCAGATACAGGCCATTCAAGAGACAAAGCCAGCCTGGAGGATCACATGAAAGGGCAGTGGGTCTCCCGCAATCCAGGTAGAAGGGACCACTGGCAACTGGGAACTGAGGGGGGCACAGCAGCCAGAGGAACCCAACACCCTGCTCCTGTCAGAGGAGCTGCGGCTGGAGGAACCCAGGTGAGCGAGTTCAGAGCCATCTCGAGACGGCACCAGTCAGTGTGGAACATCATGCCCCTTCCCCTCCTCCCTCCCGTGTTTACCCCTGGATGAGAGGAGCAAGAAAGGAAGAAAGTGGCCACTCCCCCCAAACGCCCTTTTCCAAAGGCTGGTGGCCCCACTACACCCCTGCCATAGCCCAGAAGAGGCGGGAGACAGAGAGGATTAAAGAGTTAATATGTCAGACCACACATTCTCATTTCTGAATCAAGACTGTGTTTTGTGGCTTAAAGTGACCTACGAATTATGAGACTAGTCATGGGACCACCTGAGTATTTATCTTAGCCGTGGAGAGAAACTCACCACTGAGAACGTTTTAAGAGACAATGGAAAATAAAACGAAATTGCATTCCAATTACATTCCTCTAGTTGTGCTTGTTCAACACACTGGTTACATAAATTATCAACACCCATACTAGGGACTACTAAGCAGTGCTTAAAAAGATTGAGTACTAACATGGAAGATCTCCAAGACATATTATTATGTGGGGGGGAAAGCTAGTTGCAAAACGATACTTACAGCATAATTATGTTTATGTTAAAAAAAACTATACAAGTACGTGTGTGCACGTGTCCGTGTGTGTATATATGTGTGAGATCGAACAGGATTCTCTGTTCCTTCCATCCACTTTGCTCAATCCCATCTTCCCTCCAAATGGAAAAGTGGTCTTTTAGTTCAACAACACACCAAAGTCATGTATGAAAGGCGATCAGTAGGGCAGGGGAGATTTGCCTGACACGTAGGTGCTTTTCTCTGAAGGATGAGGATGTAACCCCCCATGCCATCCAAGGACGGAGGCAGTAATGGGTCTCCCAGTCTTGGTCGTAGAGTTGGTAGCAGATGGAGCATCCTGATCGAGGAGGAGGAAATGAAGGAGAGCAGATGAAGGGACTTAGGGCATTCCTCCTAGCTGGCTGGGCTGAAAGACATCCCAACAGGAACAGCAAAGAATTTTTGCATCATTCTCTGGATTTGGATGTTAGGGATCAGCTAACAGCAATAATGGGGTTCTTCAGGTAATAGCCTACCCGGCACCCTCCAGGCACTGGGGATAAAAATGTGACCTTCAGATGGAAGTATTTTGGCAGGATGCACTGTCCCCTGCTAACAGTGTTGGCAGTAGATTGGGGGCTGGAGGGGGCAGACAGGCCTAGGGAAGAATATGGAGGGACAATTTCCCTCTTCATTCTATGTTTGTGTTGTTTTAAGACTACAGCAAATATGTGAGCATATGTTGCTTGTGTAGTTTTTATTGTACGGTAAATTTGAATCAATAAATTGGAGCCTGCAGAGTCCTTCCACGCCTCTCCTCTGGCTTTTAGGGGCTGAGTTTTACTGGCCATTCTAGTCGAGCAAGGCTTAAATTTGCAGGTATCTCTGAGTTCACAGTTGGGTCCGTTTAGGCAGACAGAGTCTGAGAGAAATCTGACTTGGCAGTAACTGGGGCGTTGCTGTGCGGTGCATTCACACCAGGGAGCATCTGTGCTGGAGGTGCCTGCAGAGAAGAAGCGGGAAGCAGAGGAGATGCCACCATCCCCACTTTGAATTGGGCCCTCTCAGCACCCCTGGGCCCCACTTTCAGAATCAGACAGCATTAAAGACTCCAGGGAGGTCAAATCTCTTCCTCCCTCTGGAAAGAGACTTGCCCCTGGGAAAGCTGCCCTGTCTTCCCCCAGCACTTTCACAATCAATAAGCAAATGCTGCTAAAATAGAAAGACCTTCCCTGGTGAGGGCACCATTCAGCCGTCCTGATTAATGAGGGCTCGATACATCTGGCTGCTGAATTAATTCCACAGCACTGAGAGCCAGCACTGAGTGGCAGGCCATTCAATATCTTTGATTAAATTCCATTCAAAAAATCCTATATCTCAGAGGAACAATTGAGACTGCTCTAAATTATATTAATCTTAGAAAATCATGTATTTAGTAAAGAGTAGAATTTAAAAACCATTCAAGTCATGAGAGATCATTAGAATGAGACAGCCACTTTGGAAAACAGTCTGACAGTTCCACTGCAGTTTAAACATACAGTTACCATATGACCTGGCAATTCCACTCCTAGGTTACACACACAAAGGAAATTAAAACATATATGTGTGAATATACAAAAACTTGTAACCAAATGTTGATAGCAGCATTATTCATATTAGCCAAAAAGTGGAAACAACCCAAATGCCTAATAAATAATGAATGGATAAACAAAATGTGGTACATCCACACAATGGAATATTATTCAGCCGTAAAAACAGATAATGTATGATGCATGCTACAACATGGATGAACCTCGAAAACATTATGCCAAGTGAAAGAAGCCAGATGCAAAAGGCCACATATCATATGATTTCATTTATATGAAATGTCCAGAATAGGCAAATTCATAGACACAGACACAGAGTGGTTGCCAGGAGATGGAGAGAGGGGAGGATTGGGGGGTGATGGCTGAACGGTGAGGAGTTTCTTTTTAGGTGGGGAGATGCAAAAGAAGGTGTGGCATTGCTAGTTCTCAGGGTGGTTGGGGAATTTTCCAGACAAGGTGGCATTTGAGCAGAAGACTGAAGGGAGGAGCCCACACAGGCGTCTAAGGAAAGAGAAACTGCAGCCGAGGGAACAGCAAGTGCTGCTCCTCAAGGGGGAGTGTTTCTCTGTTGCCTTCTTATTCCTCATTTTGGAGGGAAGATACTGAGGCTAAGAGAGACTATGTAATATGCCTGATCAATATGCAAATCTGACACACGCACTCAGTTACCAACTGGGGCTGGTTTGGTTCCCCAAACCAAACTGAATGTCCATCTTTGCTTCTCTCTCTCCTTTCCTTCAGTCGGTTTCCATTCCTCCGAGAAGTGTTTGCTCATCAACCCTGATAAGAAAGGAAGCAGCCTTCCCAGAGGACATCTGTGTGGAGGGCAACGAGGGAGGGGGTCTGCTGCCAGCTCTATTTCAGGGCGTCTGACCCCAAAGGCACAAAAGAAAGGCCCTGATGTAAAACGAGGCGTGTGTGAGCTCCTGCTCGCTGACCCCAGGGCCCCACTGCCCACCTTGACTGGGGGCTCAGTACACGAGTGTACAGACTATGTTAGGAATCCCAGCACAAGGAAAACCAACAGATGACTAAACTGTTTAAAGAGTCTTTGTTTCACAAATCGATTCACAGCAATATGCTATTTAGCAAAATTTTCCGTTAGAATTCATTTTACTACAAATAAATCAATTTATATGCAACTTTTCCAGGAACATATCCTGAAACATATGAAGACCCTGAGTGTCCCAGGCCACGGGAACTTTCATTTCCAACCACATGTGTCAAAAAGAGGCGGCCTGTCTGCTTTTGAGTCTAGAGCTGAGCTCCAATCCTGCCCCAACATCTTCCAGCTCTGAGACTCCTGGGCTCCACCTTCCTCCTCTGTGAAATGAGGACTAATTCCCACTCTACAGCGCCCTCCTGAAGGCGCACATAAACAGCTAACGCTTGGAGAGGGCTCCCCTTCATCGAGGGGCGACCATGCACAAGGCCCTGCTCAAAGCACTTGGCCTCCATTAATTCACATGGTCCCTCTCACAGCCCTGCAAGCAAGTCTGGGGATAGCCCCACTTTACAGACGAGGGGCCCTCTGACTCCTCCCCAGCCCTGTCAGCAGAGTCTGGATTAAGGGGCCTGGAGGAAAGGAGAGGAGGCGGATGGGAGCGACGGAGTTACGAGACAAGGAGTGACAGCAGAGCAAGGTCTTTTCAAAGCCCAAGCACTCCTTTTACCTTAAAAGTTTATGTGGGAAGAAAAGGAAAATCTATACAGACAGAAAGTAGATGAGTGGTTGCCTGGGGCTGAGAACAAGGATTAAATGTAAACAGGCACAAGGGATCTTATTGCAAGGAATGGAAAAATTCTAAAACTGGATCATGGTAATGGTTGCACAACTCAGTAAATTTACTAAAACTTATTGAATTGTATACTTAAAAATGAGTGAATTTTATGGCATGTAAATTATAAAGCAAAAGTTTGTATGGGATGAAAAACAAAACGAGGGGAAGGGGGATGGCAGTTTTGAAACATGGCTGAAAATTCTTTAGACGCTTCTCCATTGAGAGATGAGGTCTATGGCCCTCCCCCTTGAATCTGGGCAGGTTTGTGACTGCGACGACCAGTAGAGAATAGTGGAAGTGACACCAGGTGACTTCCACCTTGTTCTCTGCGACATCCCCCGGGGCCGCCGTGCTGTGAGGAGGTCCACAAGAAGGTGCTTCAGGCAACAATTCCAGCTGAGCCGGCAGCATTCAAGTCATCTCCACCCAGGCTCGAAGTGAAGAAGCCTCCAGATGATTCCAGACCCCAGTCATTCAAGTCTTCCCAGCTGAGGTTTAAGAGATCATGGAGCAGAGACAAGCTGTCCGTGCAGGGCCCCCTTTGACTGCCTGACCTGCACTATGTAGGCTCTTGTTTGTGGCTTACGGCTGCTAACAGGGTAGTTAACAGCAGGGCTGCAGAGGAGGCTGACCGGAGCCCGTGCAGCCAGGTCAGGATGTCGAATCCATCATGGACAGCCTAATGCAGAACTCTGCTCAGCAGCTGGCACAGCAGGCAGCCCACACCTCTTATCAGAAGTGGTTCCTTGTATACCTGCCACCCAACAACTTGTGAGCCCTCGCCGACATTAGCCATTCCCTGTGAGTCAGTGAGCATCCCCACTTCTTTCCCTACCTCAGTCTCCTTTGGCTGCAACCAGAATGAAACAGTCAACCACACAATAAAGGACCTCTTGGTCGTCACTTCCTAGCAACTGCTCTTATATACCAGGGGCTGGACAGACAGACGAATAAGTGATGATCCTTGCCTTTGAAGAGCTCACAGTCTAGTGGGAAGGACATACAGATCATCTTCGTAATTATTTACCTAATTTGTATCATTATTTTAATCTCCATCTTTCCCACTGGACTGTAAACTCCTTAAGGAACTGAGTCTCTTCTGCTTACTTAGTCCCAGGAGGCACTTGACAAATATTTACTGAGTGGTTGAGTTGAATTGCCATGTGACAATCTCTTCAACAGAGGTGCAAACGAGATCCAGAGCAAACTACGGACTAGAAGCAACCTAGGCCAATGGGAAGGTGCTCAGAGGAGAAACTAAATACCTGGAATGGGTGGAAGCTGTAGGGCTCCCTCCTGGGACCATGTGTCACTCACCTGCTCTAAGCTCCCTCTCACTGACTGGCTGCAAGCTCCCTGGGCTCCACTTTATCCTCCTCCGGGCTTTGTGACCTAGAGAAATAGACCAGACCCACCTGGACAGGGGTAGTACTAAAACGACTTGGTGCTTGCTTACACCAAGTTCAGGGAACAGAGCTACAAAACCATGAATTTATCTCCTATTTATGTTTTTAATTATAGCAAAACCACGCATTTCTTACAACTGTGTAAAGAGATTTTTTTTTCTCATTCTAAAATTCCAACTGGTTCAACCTTCATGGGGACCCTCTCTGTCTAGCCCCCCAGATCTGGTGGACAGACTCAAATTTCTGAGTCTATAACCCCCAATCCTTTCCCCCTAACCAGCCACAATCTCCTGAAAGCAAAGCAGCTTCATGCTCGCAGTCTGAACTCAGGTCACAGCCTTTTGGTTCTCCTCCTCCTCTTGATCATTTTCGTTTTTGTGCTGAATTTTATAGACCTTGTTGATATCAGAAATGAGGACTGCAGCTTCAGGCGAGTGCAGGAGAGAGACACACATTCCTAGTCCTGTAAGCACACACTCAGCTGAGGATGCTCCTGGGTAGCGGAGGGGAGAGGGGCCCCACATTTGAGACAGGGTGTGGAGTCAATGCTAACCAGGTCCTGTGGACCCAGTGGCAAAGATAACAACACGCCACTCCGCCGGGCTGCACACCTCGCCTTTGGTCTTCCGGTTGGTATATCTTCCCCCTCTAATTAGACCACTGGAGACTTGGCCAATGGAAACGCGATTTGTTCCGGCCTCCTCTCCCTCCCCAGCCGCACCTCCAGGACTCTCGTTTGCCTTCTTAATCCCTGATCAGTCTCCCCTCTGGGCTCAGGCTGAGAAAGTATGAGCCAGGAGATACTTCCTTCCGAGGAGCAGCCCCCCTACTCCTGGCTCCAGAGGGAAAAGTCTTTCTTTCCTATTTTGCTGAAGTTTTTCTTTTTCCTAAATTTTTTAAAAATTTCTCTCCTAAGAGAATTTTTCAATGGAAAATTTGGTAAGTTCCGGAAAAGTTCAAGGAGCTTATGAATTCTATAATCATATATTAGACTTTCTTTTTCTTTTCTTTCATCTCTTTGGTTTACAAATTGAGTCATTTGATGGCTTTGTTCTTCCCAGTAAACGTGTCCCTCTTCACCGCGACTGGCCTGCCCCACTCAGACCGGAAGCAGGAGATACCCCCTGGGGCTTCGGGACACACCTGGATCCACCAGACCAGCTGGCTTACCCGAACTCTCTGGGCCTCAGTTTCTTCACTGGAAGTGATGTCGATTTCAGAGGGTTTTGAGTGGATTAAACAAGATGACAAGTGCCATCCCGCTACCTAATAAATGCTCAGTGGAAGTTATCTCCTCGCCATCTAGTGGCCCCACCTCCATCCCTCACCATTTTTACAGGGCTCTAAAGCTAGAATCCATGGAAGACTGCTATTATGAAGCCAAAGCCACAAAACAGAGGTAAAAGCATTAAAGGTGCAGAATATCTGTTTGAGCTGGTGGTTATCATCTCAGGTCCCCCCCAAAGCTGTTTCTGCTCCTCCTATAACCTCTGTGTCAATGTACGTGATAGACCCCATTCCCCACCCTCCACCCACCCACCCCCCACACCCCACCTGGCTGCTGAGGTCGTGATCCCCAGCACAGGTCACTCTGAAGACCCCAGGCTGCCATCCTGTCAGAGGTGCTGGAGGGGAGGAAGGATGGAGGGTAAGAGGTGTGCGTGCTTCAGGTTCCAGGGAGAGGGCACCTGGCAGCGGTGAGCCTTGAAGAGAGCATCAGGGCGATTGTGGAGTTTGGGTGAGCTGGGAACATCCTCACGTATTCCCAGTTTGAGTTTTAACACGACAGTGGAAACTTGAGAGTACTAGCCAAGAAGGGGGACCAGGTGCACACGGATGCCTCAAGAAGGGGAGGATCCTTCCGGACAAGTGTTCATCTCAGAGGCACTCTCCCTGGAAATAATTTCAAAGTTCAGCTTTTTAAAAAAGTGAACATAGGGGGCGGAGTCAAGATGGCGGCGTAGGCAGACTCTGAACTCACCTCCTCCCGTGGACACAGCCAATTTACAACTACTCGTGGAAAAATTACCCCTGAGACAGAACTGAAAACTGGATAAGAGGAACTCCTGCAACAACGGACAATCCTAGCTGGGGTAGAAGAGGCAGAGACTCCCTTCTGGAGAGGAAAAACGCCACCTTCACAAGCCGCCAGCTTCACGGCCGCCGGGAGCAGCTCACAGGTACGCAGCCTCCCTGGAGGCGCGGGGCCCTGAGCCGGGGAGCGCCCCCGCTGTGGGCATTTTGTGGACCCAGCACAATTGAGACCAGCAGCATAATATCTGACTTTGCCTGCTACTAAAGCATTGGGTAGCACCCCCAGAAAACCCGGTTCACAAAGAAACTAAAACTGGCTCTTAAAGGGCCCGCGCACAAACTCACCCGTTCCAGAAAGCATCCTAAAATCACCAGAAAGAAAGGTGCACAGTGCTTCGGTGACAAGAGACTCACCTAATAGGCCCTGAGTGCATCTTGGTGAGGGGTGAGACCTCTCCAGGGACTGGGACATTGGCGGCGGCCATTGTTGTGGCCTGGTGTGAGCGTGCTGACACAGACGCCATTGGAGTTCTCCCTGGGGCCTGCTAGCCCAGGGTCTGCCCCACCCGCTAGAGCACCGATTTAATCCGGCTCGGCCAGGGCAGGCAGCCCACCCTAGAGACTGGCCCCACCCAACAACAAGCCCTCAGGCAACGTGTGGGCCTGCATAGATTGGTGACTGGATTCTCTGCAGCCTGGCAGCTGGGCTGACTTGAGCGGGGCAGGGTGTGCACGAGGAGCGGGTGGAGAGTGTGGGGCGGTGGCGGAGTGTGTGGGGCTCCCGCCGTGGAGAGACTGGGTCCACTTGGGGAGGTCGGGGCGCTCACATGGGGCAGGACTGTGTTGACTGTGTGTGTGGACCTGTGGGCGGCAGGGCTTCTCAGCCACAGAAGACTTGTACTTCTCAAAGACCCACATAGGAGGTTTGCTCCACCTTCCAAAACCTGAAACAATTGGGTGCTCCTGTGCCTGAGGCCAGCCCCACCCAGCTGCAATCCTCAGAGAGCTGACAAGAGACCTAATAGGCTAGAGGCTTACAGCAATTGTAAGGCCCTGAGCCTAACAACCTGCCACGGTGGGGGCCTACTCACTTAAAAGAAATACTGCAACACAAATGTGGTATTAGAACTTGCAGCCAACTGTGCTGGGGATCCCCACACCTGATAAAGAGACTGAAGGGCCCACAACAACTACAAGCAGCTGAGCATTACAACAGCTGGCCAGGAGCATAACTCAGCCTCCCTGGGCGCCTACAGGGAGAGCAAACAGGCCACAGCAGAAGGATACACGTAGCCCACATAGGGGTCACCCTGGAACATTGAGAACTGAGGGAAGCACACTGGAAGCCTCCTAAGCCATCACTTACATAAGGTCACCTATCCAAGAGCAGGAGACGAGCTGACCTACCTAATACGTGAGACACAAGCACAGGGAAAGAGGCAAAATGAAGAGGCAAAAGAATACATTCCAAGTAAGGGAACAGGACAAAACCCCAGAAAAGGAACTTAGTGAAACAGAAATGAGCAACCTACCCGACAGAGAGTTCAAACTAAGAGTGTTAAGGATGCTCACTGATCTGGGGAGAAGAATAGATGGACTCAGTGAGAATGTCAACAAAGAAATGGAAGATATAAAAAGAACCAATCAGAAATGAAGAATACAATACTGGAAATGAAAAACTCATTAGAGGGACTCAAAAGCAGAGTAGAGGATACAGAAGAACGGATCTGTGAGCTGGAAGAAAGACTAGAAGAAATTACCCAAGGTGAACAGGTAAAAGAGAAAAGAATTAAAAAGAGTGAGGACAGTCTAAGGGACCTCTGGGACAACATCAAGCGCACTAACATCCGTGTTATAGGTGTCCCGGAAGGAGAAGAGCGAGACAAGGGGGCAGAGAATCTATTTCAAGAAATAATAGATGAAAACTTCCCTAACCTAAGGAAGGAAACAGACATCCAGGTACAGGAGGCACAGAGAGCCCCAAACAAGATAAACCCAAAGAGGCCCACACCAAGACACATCATAATCAGAATGTCCAGAATTAAAGATAAAGAGAGAATCCTAAAAGCCGCAAGAGAATGTCAAGTTACATACAAAGGAAACCCCATAAGGCTATCAGCTGACTTCTCAGCAGAAACCTTACAGGCTAGAAGAGAATGGCATGATATATTTGAAGTGCTAAAAGGAAAAAACTTACAGCCAAGAATACTCTACCCAGCAAGGTTATCGTTCAAAATGGAAGGAGAGATCAAAATTTTCCCAGATAAGCAAAAATTAAAGGAGTTTGTCACCAAGAAACCAGTGTTACAAGAAATGTTAAAGGGACTGATTTAAGGGGAAAAGAGAAGACCACAAATAGGAAAAATTATCTATTTCCACGATTAGAACGTAATGGATACAAATGCACAAAAAAGAGGTTGGATATGATATCAAAAACATAAAAGAAGGGAGGAGGGTAGTTAAAGAGTACAGCTTTCAGACAGAGGTCAAACTAAAGTGACCATCAATTCTGTATAGAAGAAGAAAGGAACAGAGAAGGACTACTAAAACACTGAGGAAAAAAAAAAAAAGTTAAAAAATGGCAGTAAGTACATACTTATCAATAGCTACTTTAAACGTCAATGGACTAAATGCTCCAATTAAAAGGCATAGGGTGGCTGACTGGATAAAAAAACAAGACCCATATATATGCTGCATACAAGAGACACACTTCAGACCTAAAGACACTCACAAACTGAAAGTGAAAGGATGGAAAAAGATACTCCACGCAAATGGCAATGAAAAGAAAGCTGGGGTAGCAGTACTCATATCAGACAAAATAGACTTTAAAACAAAACTGTAAAACGAGACAAAGAAGGGCATTACATAATGATCAAGGGAACAATCCAACAAGAGGATATAACACTTGTAAATATCTACGCACCCAATGTAGGTGCACCTAAATATATAAAGCAATTATTAACAGACATAAAAACAGAAATAGACAGTAACACAATAATAGTAGGGGACTTTAACACTCCACTTACACCAACGGATAGATCATCCAAACAGAAGATCAATAAGGAAACATTGGCCTTAAACCACACACTAGAACAGATGGACCTAGTAGATATATACAGAGCATTCCATCCAAAAACCGAAGAATACACGTTCTTTTCAAATGCACATGGAACGTTCTCCAGGATTGATCACATATTAGGCCACAAAACAAGTCTCCATAAATTTAAGAAGATTGAAATAATACCAAGCATCTTTTCTGACCACAAAGGCATGAAACTAGAAATCAACTATAGGAAGAAAATCAGAAAAGCCACAAATACATGGAGATTAAACAAAATGCTACTGAACAACGACTGGGTTAATGAAGAAATCAAAGAAGAAATCAAAAAATACCTGGAGACAAATGAAAATGAAAATACGACATACCAGAATTTATGGGATACAGCAAAAGCGGTTCTAAGAGGGAAGTTTATAGCAATACAGGCCTATCTCAACAAACAAGAAAAATCTCAAATAAACAATCTAACAATGCACCTAAAGGAACTGGAAAAAGAAGAACAAACAAAGCCCAAAATCAGTAGAAGAAGGGAAATAATAAAAATCAGAGCAGAAATAAATGAAATAGAGACCAAAAAAACAATAGAAAAAATTAATAAAACCAAGAGCTGGTTCTTTGAAAAGATCAACAAAATAGACAAACCTTTAGCTAGACTCACCAAGAAAAAAAGAGACAAGGCACAAATAAGTAAAATCAGAAATGAAAAAGGAGTGGTTACAACAGACACCTCAGAAATACAAAAGATTATAAGAGAATACTATGAAAAACTATATGCCAACCAATTCGACAATCTGGAAGAAATGGATAAATTCTTAGAATCATACAACCTTCCAAAACTGGATCAAGAAGAAGTAGAGAATTTGAATAGACCAATCACCAGTAAGGAGATCGAAACAGTAATCAAAAACCTCCCCAAAAATAAAAGTCCAGGACCAGACGGCTTCCCTGGTGAATTCTACCAAACATTCAAAGAAGACTTAATACCTATCCTTCTCAAACTCTTCCAAAAATTGAGGAGGGGGAAGCTCCTAACTCATTCTCTGAAGCTGACATTACCCTGATACCAAAACCAGACAAGGACAACACAAAAAAAGAAAATTACAGGCCAATATCACTGATGAACATCGATACAAAAATCCTCAACAAAATACTAGCAAATCGCATACAACAATACGTTAAAAAGATTATACACCATGATCAAGTGGGATTTATTCCAGGTATGCAGGGATGGTTTAACATTCGCAAATCAATCAACGTAATACACCACATTAATAAAATGAAGAATAAAAATCACATGATCATCTCAATAGATGCAGAGAAAGCATTTGACAAGATCCAGCATCCATTTATGATAAAAACTCTGAATAAAATGGGTATAGAAGGAAAGTACCTCAACATAATAAAGACCATATATGAGAAACCCACAGCTAATATCATCCTCAATGGTGAAAAACTGAAAGCTATCCCTCTAAGAACAGGAACCAGACAAGGATGCCCACTCTCACCACTCCTATTTAACATAGTATTGGAAGTCCTAGCCAGAGCAATCAGGCAAGAGAAAGAAATAAAAGGGATCCAAATTGGAAAGGAAGAAGTGAAACTGTCACTATTTGCAGATGACATGATTTTATATATAGAAAACCCTAAAGAATCCACCAGAAAACTTTTAGAAGTAATAAACAAATATGGGAAAGTTGCAGGATACAAAATCAACATACAAAAATCAGTTGCATTTCTGTACACTAACAACGAAGTAGCAGAAAGAGAAATTAAGAATACCATCCCATTTACAATTGCAACAAAAAGAATAAAATACCTAGGAATAAACTTAACCAAAGAGGTGAAAGATCTGTACACCGAAAACTATAAAACATTTCTGAAAGAAATTGAAGAAGACACAAAGAAATGGAAAGATATTCCGTGCTCTTGGATTGGAAGAATTAACATAGTTAAGATGTCCATACTTCCTAAAGCCATCTATAGATTCAATGCAATCCCTATCAAAGTTCCAACAACATTTTTCACAGAAATAGAACAAAGAATCCTAAAATTTATATGGAACAACAAAAGACCCCGAATAGCTAAAGGAATCCTGAGAAAAAAGAACAAAGCTGGAGGTATCACACTCCCTGATTTCAAAATATACTACAAAGCTATAGTAACCAAAACAGCATGGTACTGGCACAAAAACAGACACACAGATCAATGGAATAGAATTGAAAGCCCAGAAATAAACCCACACATCTATGGACAGCTAATCTTTGACAAAGGAGCCAAGAACATACAATGGGTAAAAGAAAGTCTCTTCAACAAATGGTGTTGGGAAAACTGGATAGCCATATGCAAAAAAATGAAAGTAGACTCTTACCTTACACCATACACAAAAATTAACTCCAAATGGATTAAAGACTTGAGTGTAAGACCTGAAAATGTGAAACTTCTAGAAGAAAACATAGGCAGTACGCTCTTCGACATCAGTCTTAGCAACATCTTCTCAAACACCACATCTGACCGGGCAAGAGAAACAATAGAAAAAATAAACAAATGGGACTACATCAAACTAAAAAGCTTCTGCACAGCAAAGGAAACCATCAACAAAACGAAAAGACAACCTAACAATTGGGAGAAGATATTTGCAAACCATACATCTGATAAGGGCTTAATCTCCAAAATATATAAAGAACTCATGCATCTCAACAACAAAATCTACCAACCCAATTAAAAAATGGGCAAAAGACCTGAACAGACATTTCTCCAAAGAAGATATACAGATGGCCAACAGACACATGAAAAGATGTTCAAAATCACTAACTATCAGGGAAATGCAAATCAAAACTACAATGAGATATCACCTCACGCCCGTCAGAATGGCTATAATTAACAAGACAGGAAACAACATGTGTTGGAGAGGTTGTGGAGAGAAGGGAACTCTCATACACTGCTGGTGGGAGTGCAAACTGGTGCAGCCACTATGGAAAACAGTATGGAGATTCCTCAAAAAATCAACGATAGAACTACCATATGATCCAGCTATTCCACTGTTGGGTATTTATCCAAAGAACTTGAAAACACCAATTTGCAAAGGTACATGCACCCCTGTGTTCATTGCAGCCTTATTCACAATAGCCAAGACTTAGAAGCAACCTAAGTGCCCATCAAGGGACGAATGGATAAAAAAGCTGTGGTATATATACACAATGGAATACTACTCAGCCATAAGAAACGATGAAATCCAGCCATTTGTGACAACATGGATGGACATTGAGGGCATGATGCAAAGTGAAATAAGTCAGAGGGAGAAGGTCAAATACCGTATGATTTCCTTCATTAAGTAGTAGATAATAACAACAATAAACAAACACATAGGGACAGAGATTGGATTGGTGGTTACCAGAGGGGAAGGGGGGAGGGAGGAGGGTGAAAGGGATAATTGGGTACATGTGTGTGGTGATGGGTTGTAATTAGTATTTTGGTGGTGAACATGATGTAATCTATGCAGAAATAGAAGTACAATGATGTACACCTGAAATTTTTACAATGTTATAAACCAATGTTACTGCAATAAACAAAAAATTTAAAAAAAAAAAAAGTGAACATAGGAGCTTAATAATACATAATTTATGAAGGACAATTTTGCAGTATGCAGCAAAATCCTTTAAAATATGTATACACTTTGACCTGGCAATTTCACTTCCAAGAATTTATCCTAAAGATATAGGGATACCAGATGCAATGTGAGGACCTTGTTTGACTTCCGCTTCAAAGAGACTAACTAAAACGACATTTGTGAGAAAATAAAGAAAGTTTGAATTCTGGCTGGATATTTGATAATATTCAGAAATCATTATTAATTCTTTATTAACTAAAGTCCATACTTTATTCAGATTGCCTTAAGTTTTTTTTAATTTTTTATTATTTTTATTTTATTGTGGTAAGATACCCATAACATAAAATTTGCCATCTTAACCATTTCTAAGTATACAGTTCAGGGGCATTACGTACATTTACATTGTTGTGCATCCATCACTACCATCTATCCCAGAGTTCTTTTCATTCTGAAAAACAAACTCTGTACCCATTAAACACTAACTTCCCATTCCCCGTCCCCCCGACCCCTGGCAACCATCATTCTACTTTCTGTCTTTATGAACCTGACTAGTCTAGGTATCTCATATGAGTGGAATCACACAGTACTTGTGTTTTGTAACTGGCTTATTTCACTTAGCATAATGTCCTCAAGGTTCATCCATCCTGTGGCATGTATCAGAATTTCCTTTCTCTTTAATGCTGCACAATATTCTATTTAGGGTTCCTGGACCCAATTCCAATGTGTGGGAGCGGGGTTTCCCCCACACCAACAACAACAAATGCTCTGGATACCAGCTGTGTATCGAATTGATATCGGCTCAAGACAAGGTTGACATGAGGGAAGCCATTGTAGAAGAGAAACCATATTGTAACTTTGAATGACCTCTGACAAACTCACCCAGCTGGCTATGCACCCTCCAGGAGGTCTAACTGCTCGGTAGATTTTATGACCCCTGCTTGTGCATGTACCTCCCAGCTGCAATAAGATGATAACTTTGTTCTTTTGAGTTCCTTAGGAATGTGATGACCCCTGAACAGAGAGTCTATGCTGATAGCCATCATCAATGAAAACTGAAAGATCTGCTGTGGCACTCCCAGTCTGTAACACCAGAAGATCAACATTCCTAACCCCCTCCCCTATAACCCACTGGCCTATATAACTGCTGTAAGATTTTGTGCCCCTTAAGATGGTTTTTTTCAGACATTAATCTGCCATCTTCCCTATTGCTAGCAAACTTTAATAAAAAGTCCTTTCTTTCCTACCACTTTGCCTCTTGACTATTGGCATGTCTTGCGGCGGGCAGATGAACCCCTTTTTGGGTGGTAACACTACAATTCAACTCAATTCTGACACTATCTACCTGGAGATAGCATCAGATTCCACGGGTTAAGGGCTCAGTCCTCCAATACTGTCCTCTGCCCCAACTTCAAACGCCAATTGCAAGCCCCGGTTATCACTTGTGCTTCCAACCAATGGGCTATAGATTGATCCAACAACCCCCTCCTTGGATTTCAGATGCCAGTCACAAGTCTAGGTTGTTACCTGTACTTCTGACCAACTAGCTATAAATCAGGGGTTCCCACAACCCCCTCCCCCTTTGGATTTGATTAATTAGCTGGCAACTCACAGAACTCAGAGAAACATTTTACTTACTGAATTACCAGTTTATTATAAAAGAGTATAATTCAGAAACAGCCAGATGGGAGAGATGCATAGGGCAAGGTATGGGGAAAGGGTGCGGAGATTCCATGCACTCTCCAGGCGCCCCACTCTCCCAGCACTTCCACGTGTTCACCAATCTGAACCCAGTCTTTTTGGGTTTTTACAGAGACTTCATTACACAGGCATGACTGATAAATCATTAGCCATTGGTGATTGGTTCAACCTCCAGCTCCTCTCCCCTCCCTGGAGGTCAGGGCTGGAACTGAGAGTTCCAACCCTCTAATCACATGGTTGGTTCCCTTGGCAACCAGCACCCATCCTCAGGCCAGGGTCCAAAGTCACTTCATTAACATAACAGAAGACACCTTTATCACTGTCATTACTTAAGAAATTTCAAGGGTTTTAGGAGCTCTGTGTCAGAAACGGGGATGATGACCAAATATATATTTCTTATTATAAATCACAATATCACATATTCCATTATAAGTATAAATCACATTATTTTTATCCATTCAACAGACTCTTGAGTTGTTTCCACCTCTTGGCAATTGTGAATAATGCTACTATGAACACGGGTGTGCAAATCTCTCTTTAAGATCCTGCTTTCAATTCTTTTGAGTAAAATTATTAATTTTTATAGATTGATAATGGAATGGTGGTCATGTTACTAAAACAAGAGACAGCCCTAATCTTTTAGAGATATGTTCTGAAGTATTTATGGAAGAAATGATATGAGAGTTTAGATTTGCATTAAATCCACGAGGGGTGGGAGGGGATACAGATGAAACTCTGATAATTATTGAGGCTGGTGGTGGATAAGTGGGAGTTCCCCACCCTACTCTCTACTTTTGTGTTTGCTTTAAATTTTTCATCAAAAAACATATTTAAAAACAGATACGGTAATGGGTACAAAGATGCATATTCATAGCAAAATAAAACACAAACTAAATGTACAATAAAAGAGGTTTTTTAAATAAGTTATGATAACATTTATATGACAGAATACACAAAGCTGCCTTTTAAAAAACATTTTATTGAAGTATATGTTACAGGGATAGATACTTATAAATATTATAAAATATTAAAAAGCAAGCCTCTAAAAGTTATGTGCAGTTTCTACTTTTGTTTTAAAACAAACGTATCTATAGAGGAGGCTGTAGCCAAAGTGTTCTCACAGATGACCTTGGGAGAGTGGGATAAGGGTAGTCTTTCCCTTTGTCTACTGGAATTTCCTAATTTTCCTTTAATGAGCATGAATCACTTGTTTAGTGAAAAACAGTTGAAAAGAAGGCATTACACCTGCATTCATGGCCACCTTGACCATTTCATCAGCTTCTCTTCCTCTCTGTGTGTGTGTCTGTATGTGTGTGTGTGTGTGTGTGTGCGTGTGGTGTCTATGTTAAGGCTCCCTAATGACTACCATCTACTAAATATCAGGAAATCAATAGATGGTGTTTGGGGTGACGACTACATTCCTAACCTAAAGGATTATTCATTTATTCATAAATAATTTCATTAGGCCCTGTTAACAAATCAAAGCCACTCTCCTGAGGCTGACAGGTCAATCACCGTCTCAGTTAAGACTCCTTGGTTAGTCACATAGCCAACCTCAGAAGGACTCAAGTCCGCAGTTCTGACAGTGTGGTCCACTTTCAGAAACGTTCTTTGCCTTCTCACTCTCATTCTCTCATGAGCGTACCGTGGAGTTTTCCGAGGCTACATGAATGTGAGATTGAAACGGATTGAATATAGAAGCAGAGAGAAAAATCCAGCTATCATCCAGAAAGCCTGACATTCAAGAGATTTGTTGTTGTTGTTATTTTTCGATGAATTCATAAATTTTTTAAACATATCACGTTTAAATTCTAAATTCTAAATCCATAAGTATAATCCACAGAAACAAAATCTCTTTGGGGTCCTCAACAATTTTTTAAAGTATAAAGGAGTCTTGAGACCAAAACTTTTTGAGAGCCACTGTCTTAAACATAAACACAATACAACAGAAATTCTTTTTTATTACTATTATTATTTTATTGAGGCCATATTGGCTTATAACATTGTGTAAATTTCAGGTGTACATTATTTTTGTGTGTGTGTGAGGAAGGTAAGCCCTGAGCTAACATCCATGCCAATCCTCCTCTTTTTGCTGAGGAAGACTGACCCTGGGCTAACATCTGTGCCCGTCTTCCTCCACTTTATATGGGATGCCGCCACAGCGTGGCCTGACAAGTTGTGCGTTGGTGCGTGCCTGGGATCCGAACCTGAGCCGCCAGCAGCGGAGCACACACACTTAACGGCTATGCCACGGGGCCGGCTCCCCTAGGTATTTTATTCTTTTTGTTGCAATTGTAAATGGGATTATATTCTTGATTTCTCTTTCTGCTTATAGAAATGCAACTGATTTTTATATGTTGATTTTGTACCCGGCAACTTTACTGTATTTGTTAATTATATCTAATGGTTTTCTGGTGGATTCTTTAGGGTTTTCTGTATATAGAATCATGCCATCTGCAAACAATGACAGTTTTACTTCTTCCTTTACAATTTGGATGCCTTTTATTTCCTTTTCTTGCCTAATTGCTCTGGCTAAAAAGTCCAGTACTATGTTGAATAAGAGAGGCGAGAGTGGGCATCCTTGTCTTGTTCCTGTTCTCAGAGGGATAGCTTTCAGTTTTTCACCATTGAGTATAATGTTGGCTGTGGGTTTGCCATATATGGCCTTTATTATGTTGAGGTACTTTCCTTCTATATTCATTTTATTGAGAGTTTTTATCATAAATGGATGTTGGATCTTGTCACATGCTTTCTCTGTGTCTACTGAGATGATCTTGTGATTTTTATTCTTCATTTGGTTAATGTGGTGTATCACATTGATTGATTTCCAGATGTTGAACCATTCCTAGAATAAATCGCATTTGATTGTGGTGTACGATCCTTTTAACGTATTGTTATACTTGATTTGATACCATTTTGTTGAGGATTTTTGCATCTATGTTCATCAGTTGATATTGGCCTATGATTTTCCTGTTTTGTGTTGTCCTTGTCTGGTTTTGGAATCAGGGTAAAATGTTGGCCTCGTAAAATGAGTTAGGAAGCACCCCATCTTCTTCAACTTTTCAGAAGAGTTTGAGAAGGATAGGTATTAAATCTTCTTTCAGTGTTTGCTAGAATTCACCAGAGAGGCCGTCTGGTCCTGGAATTTTTGATTACTACAGCAGAAATTCTTAATAAGGACACAAAGTTATGCCCCAGGACACAAAGGCAGCCGGCCCCTATGGGCTGAGAACCTGGACCGCAGAACTGAGAGGAGCTCAGGACCCAGACAGCCTGGTCTTGGTGTCTCCCTTTCTGGGGTCAGGGTCCTCTGGTCTCTATTTCTCTTTGAAGTCAGCCTCTCCTCCCTCCCTGCAGCCTCTCAATCCCTATTCCTCTTTTCTGTACATGATAGAAATGGCTGCCCAGGGGCCCTCCATGTCCTCTCACTCAGTCACCACAGAAACTGCCCTATTGGCCCACCTTGTCTTTGGCCCTGTGGGTGGAAGAAAGCACTTCTCAGGGAAAAAGTTCCTGTAAGCCACAGACACCCTGAGAGCTGCATATTTCAATCGTTCCACTCACTAGGTCCCATGGGGACTTTTGCTCCAGCCTCCCCTCTACCCCTCCAGTCTCTGCCAGCCTTAGACACCCCACACAGTGCTGACAGATAAGCCATCCAAGAGCTCAGGTCAGTCACATCAGTCCCCTCATCAAACACTTGAATGGTCCCCTCTCGATACCAAAATCCTAATAGTCAAGGCTCACCACAATCTGACCCCAAGAGACCACCCTAATATCAAGCCCCTTGTCCCTCTTCCCAGACCCGACATTCCAGCCACAGAGAATGGGTCTCTGCCATTTCCAGCACACCTGCTTTTTCTTCCTTCCTCCCTTGCTGCATTGCCCACCCATCACAAATGCCTTCCCTCCCTTTCTGTGTGACTAAGTCCTTCTCTCTCCCAAACCACTGCTTGAGTGCCACATCCTCCAGGAAGTATTTTCCTCCTTCTTCCCCACTCACCATCAATAGCCTCGCCCCTTCTTATCCCTTCCTGGGACACTTAGCTCTGCCTTATTGCCCTTATTAGGGCACAGCTTCCTTGAGGTCCTGTGGTATAACAAAAAATGATAAATAAATGACAAGCAATAGGATATATTGGAGTATATGAGGAAGCCATTTGGTATAGAATTAATTTGGCCTGAACTTGTTTTTCCAAAACGGCCTGACAAGGCTGTTGAGCATGCATTGTATATCTGCTTTAAGTATTTACTGTTACCGCACCGGTCCGTTTTTGCCCGCTGCCTAGAAAGCCAACCACCGAGACAATGAGATTGCAGAGAGAGCGGGTTTAATCACAAGGCAGCCAAGTGAGGAAAACGGGAGAACACATCTCAAATCCGCCTCCCTGAAAATAGAGACTCAGGGGTATTTATGGGGAAGGGTGCAAGGTGGTCTGAAATGATCGGAGGTGAGCAGAGATGAGGTAATTGATGATCTGTGCAAGCGTAGTCAGGCTTCATGTTTCTTTGTAGTACACATCTTCACAGAATGGCAGCATTAGCATGCCCTGAAGGTGGAGTTCCAACCTCTTGCCATCAAAATGGCCCAGTTGATAGGTTGGTGGTCTCAATCTGCCCTGAAGTGGACAAGAGGTTCAGTTCCTGAAAAAAATAGCTCAAACACCCATTACCATGGTAACCCAGGCTCCAGGGAGATGTCATCTATAGGAATCTAGTGGGAGTCAGATAGCGTATTGCCCAAACAGCACAGTTAACAATGAGTAAGTTTACCATGCAGATTTAAGTCCTCGCCTTCCATTCTGATAAGTTTCTAGGTAAGGCCATCCCCCCCTTCTTCTTGGTGCAGGGAAGAAGATACCTTTACAAATGGAGATTGTCTTTACAAATGTAAATGTCTCTCATAAAGGGTAACTAGAACTAAGAATGGGCTTAGCACAACCCTATAGCAATGGCCTTTTCTGGGGGCAGGCCTCCCATCCCAAACTCCTTTGGTCAGTTGGGGGGCGGGCGTCAAAATGTCATTCAGGCAGAGACTTTTTTTTGTGTGTGTGAGGAGATCAGCCCTGTGCTAACATCTGCCAATCCTCCTCTTTTTTTTTTTTTTTTTTTGCTGAGGAAGACTGGCCCTGGGCTAACATCTGTGCCCATCTTCCTCCACTTCATATGGGACGCTGCCACAGCATGGCTTGCCAAGCAGCACGTTGGTGCGCACCTGGGATCCGAACCAGCGAACCCCAGGTTGCCGCAGCAGAGCGTGCGCACTTAAACGCTTGTGCCACCAGACCGGCCCCAGAGACATATTTTGAATTCGTGAATTCTAATCTGCCATAGTTACTAGCTGTTTAATCATCAATGGCTGTTTGCCAGTTTCATTACTAAGTCCCAAAGACAAGAACAATGCCCTTAAAGATAAGGATGTAACTTCCCCCACATTGGCATTTCCTTAAGGATAAGCATCTCTCCCTAAACTAAGGATTGATTGCTAACCTGCTGCGCTCACCTTGTGACCATCCAGCTTGAGACCACTGACCTGCTGTGTTCACTGAATTACTGTGCTGGCAAAGCAATCTCGTGACTATTGTAAAAAGGACATTCCAATCATATGTGTTGCATGCTCTTTGACAGTATATAACCACTCTGTACACCCCCACTTCTTTGGAGTGCTCCATTCCTTTGTGAAAGGACTCTCCCAGGCTGTGTGGTCCTTGGATCTGGCTCATAATAAACTCACCCCCATTTATAGATTGGTTATGGATTATTTGCGTTGACAAAAATAAATATGTGGTTTTGGTCCCCAGTGTCTGGCACAGAGCTCCTAAAACCTTTAGAACTTACTGTCTTTTGTATGCTAATGAGATGGATCAAGGCAGGAGGGGGCCTAGATAGCTTCAGGCTGGAGGTTGGTGGCTAGAAAAACCAGCCAGTGACTAGGTTAGAACTTCCAGCCCCACCCCCACCTCTGGGGAGGAGAGAAGAGCCAGAGGTTGAATCAATCACCAATGGCCAATGATTTAATCAGCCATGCCTGCATAATGAGACTTCCCTAAAGACCCCTGAACAATGTGGTTCAGGAGCTTCCAGATTGGTGAACACATCGAGGCGCTGGGAAGGCGGCACATCCGAGAGGGACGGAAGCTCCACACATGCCCTGCATACCTTGCCATAAGCATCTCTTCCATTTGGTTGTTCCTGAGTTGTTGTTCCTTTACAATAAACCAGTAAATGTAAGTAAAGTGTTCTCCTGAGTTCTGTGCATCATTCTAGCAAATTATTGAACCTGAGGAGGGAGCTGTGGGAACTCCCACAGTTATAGCCAGTCACAAGTATGTGTGGCCCCTGGGTCTTGCAACCGGCATCTGAAATGGGGACAGTCTTTTGGGACTGAGCCTTTCCCTGTGGGGTCTGCACTAACTCTGGAAGTTAGTGTCAGAATGGAATTGAATTAAATGCCCCGTTGGTGTTGGAGAATTGCAGAAGTGGTGTGGGGAAAAAAGCCTACATTTGGTGTCAGAAGTGGTGCCACGCCCCTCTGTATGCCCCAGGAACTACCCCAGGGCCTGGCTCACAGTGATGGAAGTGATGTGGGGTGGAGGAGGGAGCGGCATGCCCCGGTGGTAGGAGCCAGGCACAGACTCAGCAACATCAGGCCAGGCTCATCATCTCCCTGTGCCTCACCTTTACAATGAAGCATCGAGGCACATAATCCCAGAGGCCCCTTCATATCTAAAATGGGTTAGTTCCAGCCTATGATTTATGAAGAGTTGGAGCCCAGGTCATTGTTAATAATACTCCTTTCCAGGATTGTATTTGGTGAGTTGAGTGTCTACGCAAACTGACCTAAGGGAGAGAAAAAGGCTCTCGATTCATTTTTTGCAAAAATCAATTTTTGAAAAAAAAATTAGTAACAGTTTTTAAAACCACACAAACTTTTTAAAGAACTGAATTCAGCTAGGGGAATTTTTTTCTCCTAAATAGGCAGAGACTCAGTCATTAAATCTCTATTGGGTTTTCTTTTTCCAGGGCAAGTTCCTCTCATTTGCTGCCCATATATTTTCAGCCTTCGAATTTGGGTATTAATTTGTCAGTCCTCCCCACTGTGGTTCCCAAGGCTTCTCAGTCCAGAATCACGTGTGGCTTTAACGAAGGCACTGTTGGGCTCTCTCCCGGATCATTAATAAAGCAGTGCAGGGAAGCGAGGGCCCGTGGCTGCCCCAGCACGATGGATGACTGCTGATCTTCACCATTGTGGCTGCTTCTCTAAGTTTCTAAACCACACGATCATACTCCCACCAGAACCAATGGAAACCATCATTTCTCAGGCTGCTTCGAGGAGAGGCTCTCCTTCCCAGCTGCATCTGTTTTCTCCGCATCTCTGCTCACCGGATCTTCCATCATTCATCCCCACTTTCCCCACAACACCCCTCTGTCCTCACTAACTTCTAATGATGTATTGCAGCCGCTAACTGGCTGGTTTGGAGAAATCCGTATGCCATCTTGTACTGACGCCCATTTTATCCTCCTTTCTTCATCTGTCGGTAAAATCCGCACCCAGGAGCCCCGCTGGCGCTCTGGGTCTCCCAGCCTTTCAGAGAGTGACTTGTTTGGCAGCATGGACCAGAGACAGCAGCTCCTAGTCCCTGCAGTGGGAGCGACACGACTGAGTGTGAGGCTGGGCAAGATGACAATGGTGGCAGATGAGCTTACACCAATCATGTTTGAATGCCACAAGCTATGGGAGAGGCTACCAGAGGACAGCAGGCTGGGGGTGTTCAGAGAGGGGGACTTCTCAGGTCTGCGCAGGTTCCCTACGGGAGATGTGCTCAGGTAGTGGCCAAGGCATTCAACTGCCCAAAGGGAGCTCCTGCCCGACTGCCAGAAGCCCAAGGTTGGAGGGAGGCTTAACAAGCCTCTTACCCAACAATGTCATCCTGAAACTCCAGCACACCTACCTTAGGTGGTCGCAAAGCCGCCAACAGCAGGCACGTCCCCTGCACCTAACACCCAGGTTGCAGGGGCCATCCTCTACTCACCACCTGCTCCACCTGTGGCACAGATTATAAGAAAATGACTAGGTGTCATACACACATGCCCAGGCATATCGCGACTTGGGTTTGCACAATCTGTAACCTCCTAAATTTCAGGGCATAGGGAAGTCTGAGCACAATAAGCCTCCTCATGGCCAACGTCCCAGAGGAAAGGAGAGGGGATATCCCCATGTTCAAGGACTGGGCCTCCAACAACCCCAGGTGCACACATGTAAACACATACATACACAGGAATCACTTGCGTGCTCACACACACACACACGCACACTAGAGGCAGGTCAGGTGCCCGCCTCTGCACTCTCATAGCATTAATCATCCTGTTCACTTGTCTGACATCCCTCCTCACTCCCACCATCCTCACCCCAGCTGCTATCAGCCCCTGGAGGGCAACGACATGTAATGTTCCCCCCGGCTCCCAGCCCTCCACACTGCCCAGCTGCAGACAGGAGTCCCAACAATGCTGTGGTGAACTAAGCCTTGGGGGTCACTGTACGTCTTCGCCCTCCCCGCTCTCAGCGCCCTGAACACTTTCTCCCTGCGGAAGCAGGTCTCCTGTATCCCAACTGGGCTTCCTCCCAGCAGCACAAAGCTGGGTGCGCATCCTCCCATGGATCCAGCTGCATGGGGGCAGCATCCTGAAGGGGCAGTGCAGGCTTCAGAACAGACAGAGCTGGTTCAATCCTTAGATGAGTTGCTGATCAGCTTTCTTCTCTGTAAAATGGGGATAGTATTATGACTGCCTGTCTTCCAGGTTCTTAGGAGGAGGTGAGAACACAGCTGAACACCAGCCCAGTGTCAGGCATGTGGTGAATCCTCAATGAGCAGCATTTATAGTTGTCACTTTAATTCCCTCCTGGAATACGCAGCCTGTAGTGTCCTACTCAATTACCCAGCGCACAGTATACAATCCCATCCTCACTCCTCTGACCAGTTACTTGAGGGACAAATTGGACCTTTTCGGATGCTCTGGAGGTACATGAAGCTTACGGGTGCCAGACTCATCAAATAAAAACACAGGATACTCAGTTACATTTGAATTTCAGATAAATGGCAAATGAGTGTTTAATATAAGTATATCCCAAATAGTGCATGAGACATACTTATACTAAAAAAGGACTCATTGCCTATCTGAGATTCACAGGTAGTTGGGCATCCTGTAATTTTATCTGGCAACCCTAGTGAAGCTCTCACTTGATGGGATCTGATCACTGTCAGGCCAATCATACCTTATTTTGATAGCTCTGACCTGTTCTCCATGAAGAGAGCATTTGGAAGCAACAGTAAGAGGTCTCCCAGCTCTGTGTAACTGGCTTGGGGAGGACTCTCAGTGCATGAGGGTAGAAACTAGAAGCTTTCATTTTCTCAGCACCTGCCACCCGCTGGGCTCACTCACAACATCACCCTTGTCCCTGTGGGGGAGCAGCTCCCATGATGACATCACAGTTGGATTCCATAATTTTGTGGTCATTTTCAGTTAATTAAAGCAATCTCATTCTGGCTTTTAAGGCTCAGTCCTACTCATTTTAGAACCTCAGTCTCATTTTCAATTCAAAGCACTCCCCACCCCTCCAGCATGGGCCAAGTTCTTGGGCCTTGGAGCTGGGAGGACAGGGGCAGGGTGAAGGTGCTGACCTCACCCTCCCTTCCCAAAGTTTGTCCCTCCGGGGTTGTGTTACCCCAGCCTCTGGCCCTACAAGACGTTAACCACAACCCTGCTCAGAACAAGCCTAACATGTTATCTTTAGCTTACAGGAAACCACAAAGAGAGGAAGGAGAAGATGGCTCAGACATAGGTCAAATCCAGTTAAAACCAGTTGAAGGCAACACAGCAGTCCGACTTGACCTGACAAAGACCCGACAGCTCATTATATGCTCATTGTAATACACTACCATATTATAGAACACACCCACAGATGCCATGACAGTTTACAACTGCCATGGCAATGGCAGGATATAACCAAATAAGAAAAGAGGTGGCACCCTTGCTCCCCAGAAAAGCCTGCCCATTTCTCCAAATAACTATGAATATTCCTCCCTTTCGTTCCTAGACCCCATATAATAGCTACTTAATCACCCCAGGAGTGGAGAAGTTGATTTGTGAACTTTGTTCCCACTTCTCCATTCTTTGGCCATTCAATAAAGCTTGTGCTGTTGAATGCTCAGCTTCCGTCTTGTTTCAAAGTTGGAACACCGAACAGAGGAAGAACCCCAGGACGAAGGGCAAGAGACCCTTCCTCAGGTCTCTCCCCCGTCTGGGAGAGAGTTCAATTGGTAACAGTTGGGCTGGGAGAAAGAAGAAAGACAGATGCCCCCTGCATGACTATCTTGGGAAGCTGCTGTCCTCTCCTGGGCTTGGCCTAAGGCCACTCCAGTTGGGAGGCATGAAGCCCCTTGTGAGATGTGCCCATCTTCCAACTGAACCCCAACTATGGCCTCCCTCCACATTCCTCTGATGACAAAGCCCCTGGCTGGTGCTGCATAGGTCCTGCCAGCCAAGTCCGTTCCATCTGCTCTCTGTGGGCCTGCAGGATCCAGCTCCTGTATCTCCCTGGTACTCAAAGGGGGTGGTCGTTGCCCCCTGCCCACCAGCTCCCCACCCCAAGCTCCTATCTCAATAGTCCAGCAGCGTCAGACACTATCATGAGACATATTTCCCAGAAGTCAACTCTGAGATGAGGATTTGTGAGCAGGTGAATTAAGAAACGCTCCTGGAGGGAACCTGTTAGGGAGCGGGGGAAGCCAGACAGGTAAAGGGAGCAGCCAAGAAAGGGGCTAATTTCATCCTGTGGAAGCTCTAGGGCCAGCAAATTACAGCTTGGGAAGCCAAGGCCAGCCCACCACCTGTATTATGTGGCCCATGAGCTAAGAATGGTTTTTGGATTTTTAAATGTAAAATGTAAAAATCTTTAGTCTCAGTCAATTTTGTCTCTTAACCTGCAAAGCCTAAAACAGTTGCTATCTGGCCCTTTACAGAAGTTTGCCCATTCCTGGGTGATGTGCAGTCGTTGGTTGGATCCTGGTTTGACAGACAGTATGTAAAATAAATTTGGGGAATAATTGGGAAATTTTTACTATGAACTGGTGTTAGGTGATATTAGAAAATTTGTGAGCAGTGTATGCTTAATCATTTAGGGTTGAAATATTGTAATGATTATTTACTTTAAATACTTAAAAAAAGCAGACGAGGCAAATATGATAGAAATAATAATGATGGCTAAATCTAAGTTGATGGATGGATTTCATTATACCATTCTCATTACTATATGTTTGATATTTTTATAATTAAAAATTACGAAATTAATACACATCTTCCTCTTTTTCACCGTCCATTTCTAATCCATCATCTAAGTCCTGTCTAATTTACTCTCTAAATTGCTCTCAAATTTGTCCCTCTCCTTCATCCCAACTGCCATAGTTTCAGCCCAGGCCATCATCACAGACCACATAGCAGTGCAGAGCCATTTTGCAGGCGAATAAAACAACAAATAGCCCTATATGTGATTCCTTCTTTCAGCAAATAGTCGTTAGGTCCCTGTGACATGCCAGGCCCTGTGCTAGGCACTGGGGATCCCAGTCCTCAGAAATCCCCCAGTGATCACCACTTGCCACAACCACGGGTGCTCATGACCATGTCCCTGCATCATCGAGAAAGGGTTTCGTAATGCCTGGAAGACCCTGTGTAGAAAGAAGGAGCTTCTGTCTCCCACTCCTGAAAGATTTCCATGAAATTATTTTTCATTTCTTCTTTAACTTTGTTTACTGAACGTGATACACTCTCACTGCCCTGAGAGGTTGCTCTCAGAGTTCTGCCAGGGCTGAGCCCTCAAGCTTCCCTCTCCCACCGTGTCATCCCCCACTCCAGCGTAGCTCATAGTTCTACGCAGTGGTGTGCTGGTAAAGTGTTACAAACCAGCTCTCTAGAAAGGTGAGAAAAAGCCCCAGTTTGTATGTTTGCCAATTTCCATGGTGTAAATACTCCCATTTATGCCAATGTACCAATGTGTGGTCTCCGAACACAAAACTGGGGAGAGAGGCACAGTAGCCCATTACAGTCTTTCTACTACGTGGTTACAACAGATGGAAATAGCCTCAAGAGCACAGACAACAGCAAAATGTAGTAAAATAACTAGAAAGTGATGAGTTCTGAGTATTTATTACCTTTTAAAAATACAGTTTGCATAACTGAAATTTATATAATTTAATTTTTAATACTGGCTGAATTTAACAACTGGCTTGCAAAAATTCCTGCAAAAGTAACAATGGGCTCTCACAAGCTGGTACGAGCCTTCTCCAGCACCCCACTGCTCCAACCAAGGGTCATCATGGGCTCAGACTGAACAGTTTGGAATGGAATTGACCTGATCCGAGCTTATTTGAACTAAGTTATTCAAATTCAGCACCTCAGCCTCCCCATCTGAGCCAGCCTGAAGAGTAGCGAGAGCCTGCGCCACTTACCTGAGCCACCTGGGCAAGTTCCCTGACCTCTCCTTGGTCCCTCAGGGCTGTGTAAGGAACAGCTAGAGCAACACCTAGGAGGTACGCAGATACCAGCACTTCTGCTATAATGTGCTCCTAAAATATCTTAGGTCCTGCAAAATTGCACACTAAAATTTTTTTTAAAACAGGGTTTATGAGAAAAACAGGATTCAGGGCAGACAGACCACTCAAAACCTAGGAGTAGTTGTAATCAGAGCGCTAATAAAAACAATAACAGCCTAATAAAAATACCCACAGAGTTAAATTCCCAGCCTGTGTGCATGCCCGGCATCGGCAGTATCGATCCCTCGCACCCGTAAGCCTTGGGGCTTGAGCTGCCTCCTTTGAGAAAGGGGTCCTTGCGAGCATTTGCATCCAGTCAAGACCAGTTGTGTCAGAATTAAAAATCTGATTCAGGGTGTAGCCCACTTTGTCCACCATTTTTTAACACAATGAGAAACATCTTTCCAGTCTCATCGCAGCTGCACTCACAGCTTCCAGAACAGCTTAATGTTGTGGAAAGTGTAGGTTCTTGAAGCCACCAAACCAGCCATTACTTGCACCAAACGAAGTCCTTGTGCAGGATTTTCAGTTTTTTTCCTGAGGTCTTCTCGTATTGCTGAGACTTTCTCTTTCATTGTGAGAAAGCTTGCCCCATCCCACCTCCACACGGCTTCAACCCTTAACATACTGAGAAAGAACGAATGAGAGCCCACACATTTCACCAACATCGTTCCCCTATCTACCAAGCTCATGGGAATTAATTCCTATCAAGAAACAGGTGTTGAAGTGGAGCCGGCTTCAGCTGTGGCTTAGAAATAGTTAATCAGGATGAAAATCGTTCCCCTTCTCCTCAAAAGCCCCACAACTCCTACAGAGCCCTCGAGGGGAGGAGGGCTGGGGCTTCAGGAATTATGGAATTGAAGACATAGCCTTCTTTACTTAGCAAGATTCATCCCTCATTAAGCAAACCTATATTTAGGATTGCACATTCCTTCAGGGTAAACACTCTCTGCACCTGCTTGGCATAAAGAAAGAGAAATGAGTCATTCATTTCCAAGAAGGGGCCACTCAGCACCATTTACCATTTCAGACACACACACAACCTTTCAAAGCTACAGCTCTTCATGTGACCAAGAAGAGTCATAAAACCAAAACAAAAAGACCCAAACTTCAAATCCTGTTAAAAATCTTCGACGCTCTCCATAGATTTTTCCATTTGTTGACCATTTCTATTTTGTAAAACGCTCTCTCTTCATTATCAATTCAATTAAACAAATGTTTGTTGAGTAATTATTGTGTTGGGTCCTGTGCTAGAAGTTGAAAACCCAGGAAAAAGATTCTGTTTAGAAAGACTCAGATTTGTATAATCCAATTTAGGAAGATTTTCATTAGTGTTGGTTTTTTTTTTTAACTTTGGCTACTGAATGTGGTGAGCTTCCTGGGCTGTTCTCCCAAGGACTTGGACCTGAGGTTCCCTCTCCTCAAAGAGAATAGGGGAGACAAACACAGAAATGAATTACACTGCAGCTTAAGAGAAGCAACACTCAAAATACATGCAGGTAGAGAAGCAGGACAGAGAAAGGAGTAATTAACTCTCATGGTCAGGGTTCTGAGAGGTCAGGGATGCCTTCCTAGAGAAGGTGATACTTTAGATGGGTTTTGAAGGATGCATAGGAGTTTGCCAGTTGAACTGAGATTGACAGGCCATTATAAGAAAAGGGGATAGCAAGCACTAGAGAGACGATGCAGAAGACCATTGAAAGTAGAACTTTATATAAGCCTCCACGGACGAGGCATCCCAAGCGCTCTAGAGCAGGGCTTCTCAACCTCAGCACTATTGACATTTTGGACTGGATAATTCTGTGTCATGGGGGGCTGTCCTGTGCACTGCAGGATATCTAGCAGCTTCCCTCACCTCTACCACTAGATGCCAAAAGAACTGGCCCCCAGATTGTAACAAACACAAATGTCTCCAGACATTGCCAAATGTCCCCTGGAGACAAAATCATCCCAATTTGAGAATCACCGCTTCAGACATTATTCCTGCTATGACACTGGGATACAAACTGGGGCAGGTGGATGCTGTGGGAAGGCAGAACTGATACCCTCTTCTCCTGGGCCCGCAACACCCATGACTTTCCCAGCAGCTCACAGCCGGGTGAGGTTCAGTGCCCACTGCTCTGGGTGTATTTAATGGGTCAGGGAAATTGACTAAGTCGTAAGTATCAAGGGCGGGCACAGAGGCCCAGACAGGGCAAGGTACTGGGACTCCAGGGCCTCAGCTTCCTCTCTGCCCCCAGCCGTCGACATCAATCACTCAAGGAACTGCAAATGGCCCCATTTCAGAAAGACAGTTGTTTCGGGGAGCTGCCAGGAAATTCTAGAGTGGGGGCCAGAACTGAGGTGAGAGGTGCAGGTCAAGCATCCCCGGCAGCTTTTTGCTCTCTGAGTAACATGGTACCTGTGCTGGGCAGTGGCACAGCCTTCAGAAAGAGCACAGTAAGGAGAGACAGCTTCGTTATTTCAGCAGCTCATCTCCATCTCTTGTGGGGTAACTAAGGGTCCGTTCGTGTTCCCTATCAGGGCACAGCTCTCTGCTGGGTGTTAGGAAGTAAGTGTGGCTCTAGAAAAGAAGTGAGTGGCCCTGTGCTGGCAGCAGGGAGAGGGGACAGAGGCCTCAAGATGAGCCAACTCCTGCCCTTGGGACTGAATCCTGAACCAAGCTTCCAGAGCCACAGGATTCTGGGTCCACACACCCCGAGTGACCCAGTCAACTCCTTGGCCGAGTCTCCAAGGCCCTGTGCCTCCCTAGCCTTGTCTCTCACCTCAATCCTTCACACCCAAAGGTCCCCCAACTACAAAGGCCTCTTACAGATCCCAGGATGAACCACACCACCACACCTTTGCCCACACTGTTCCCTCCACTCGAATGCCCTTCCCACTTGCATCTCTAGCTGTCTGGCAAACAGTGCAGAGCTCAAAGACTTCGTCCAGTGAACCAGCTCCTCTCAGCCCCTCCCCCAGGTAGAACTGTCCCTTCCCACCACTCCCTGCAAGGTCTCTGTCAGCCTGCCATGCTTCTCCTTGTTTGCCGTCCTTCTCCTGTGTGGGCCATGAACCTTCTGAGGGCCATGGCCAGGTCCTCCTCCTTCTGACTGCAGAAGCAGGCCCAGTGCAGGGAAAAGAACAGGTGCTCACATGTTTGCTGAGTGGATGAACTCACTCCACACCCCTCACTGTGCCTGCCCGACTCCAGGGGAAAACAGGAGGAGCCTGGCCCCACCTCACCTGGAGCTGGGCCTAAGTCTGTGTGTGTGTGCGTGTGTGTGCGTGTGCGTGCGTGTGTGTGTGTGGCCTCTCCCAACTTCTGCTGCATCCAGAATTCCTATTCCCTCTGGTTGTAGCCAGTGTAAGTGACTCTTTCTACCTGAGGTGTGAATGGCTAACAGCCTGCACGTTCTTGCCCCAGATAACAGAGGCATCCTCCTGGGACCTCAAGCACCTTCTCCCGGAGGAGGTGCCAGAGGTATATGTGAAATGTGAGGTTCTCTGGACTGAAATCAAGGGACACTGGCTGCAATTTATTCTTTCCTCCCTGCTACAGGGGCTGAACAGGCTGCTTCCTGCAGCAGGCAGGACCTGGACATATGCTAATAGGCTTGGGAAGAAAAGTGCAGGTGTTTTTTCTGGGAACTTGGAGTGTTTGGGGCCTAAGTCGGCAACTGTCAAATGAATGTCAAACGCTCTTTCTGGGAGCCTGTGGAAGATCAAGCAAAGATGATGCTAAAGGCTTCCAGATCCAAGAAAACATGAGACCTTCCCTTGAGAGACTGGTGAAGGGCAGGACATCTTTGAAGGATTTTCCGCGAGAAGTAGGTTCAGGTGAGGAACAATCTGCAGACACAGTGGTTTGTCTATTTTTTTTAATAATTGACCCTGTCTCTCTACCCCCATTACAAGGAAATATGAATGAGAAGTACAGAGCTCCCGGGCGGGGCTGACATCCCTGGGAGGAGATGATGGAAATAAAGCAAAAGGTCCCATAGCAATAACCCCAGGACCTGGTGTCAGGGCACGTGTAATGAAGGTTCTGGCAGGGATTTCAAGGTGGTGCCAGGACTAGGGGACTTCAATTGTGAATTCCATTGGCTCATATTTCCAGGAGGTCAGGGACCCCACCTGTCTTATTTACCACTAGCATAGCACCTGGCACAGAGTAGGGGCTCCTTACACCTATTAGTTAAATTCATTCATAAATGCTAGCTGAGTATCCACCTATTTAATCTATAAATAAAGCCATTTCCGGCTGTGGGCAATAGGCAGGGAGAAGGATGGACGCTGTGAGCAGCTTGGAGGTGCTGGGACAACTTAAAATGAGAAGTCCCATGGAAGGGAGTCCCATGGCATGGTCCCATTCATATGGGAGGCTATTCCAGGCTTAGTGGCTTCAGACTTGGACGGATGTGAAAGTGTTTGTTAAGGATGCCTGCCTAATGCCCAGCCCCTCAAAGCCAGAACCAAGGACAAAATTCTGATGGGCAAAGAACAGGAAAAAATATTCCAAATTGAGAACAAGGGGCCCATCTCTATGTTTATACTATGACTACTTGAAAGCCAGAACACCTTTTCTGAAATTTTGATCATAGAACTGATCAAAGAACACTACCTTCTAGCATGAAACACTAAAAAATGCTGGATAAATATAATAAGCACTCTTTTCAATAGTGACAGAGCCTCTACAGAAACAATAGAACTCCCCAGAGGCCAAAAAGGAAATGCACTGTGGCTGTGACAACATGGTCAGCAGGAGGGGGCAAGGGAGGGATTGTGAGCTCTCAAAACCTGGAGGGATTGGGGTCTGGTGTCTGTATGGAGTGGAGACACGAAAAAGACAAAACGTACCACCTAGAAAAAAATTTCTCACCAACTCAGGTGACGATAAAGAAATCTTAGCTTAATCATTCCAACCGCTAAAAAGAAAGGATCATTATGTAACGTGATAGAGGTGCTAATTATTGCTACAATGGCAATGATATTATACAATATATACAATATATATTATACAATTATACAATATATAAATGTATCAAATTAACATGTCATACACCCTAAATTTGCACAGTGTTATATGTCAAATATATTTCAATAAAATTTTTTAAAGAAATCTTAGCTTAAACTTAAGATGGACAAAAAAATAAATAAATAGATAAATAGATTAATTAAGTAAAATATCTTCCTGGGAATTAATCATCACAAACTCACCTTTGCATAGATTTGGGGCTCAAATTTATACAACCCAAGTTGTCCTGAGAGCCCGAAGATAAAAAAGTAACACAAAATTTGTTTCTGAGGATGCCCTGGGGGACTTGGCAGACACAAATGCTCTGGAGTTGGATATATTATTGGAAGATGTAAATTAAAAACAAGTCTATTCTCTGCAAGTGGATTCATAGATTCAATGCAGTCATAATCAAAACTGTAGCAGGTGTTTTTGTGAAAATTGATAAGCTGATTCTAAAATGCATGTGGAAATGCAAAGAGTCAAAAATAACCAAAACACTTTTGAAAAAGAAGAGCAAAGCCGGAGGTCTTACACTATAGAGATGAAGACCTTTTATAAAGCCATAGCATTTAAGACAGTGCTGCATCAATACAAGTATAGACAAATAGACCAATGAGGGAGAATAGAAAGTCCCAAAACAGCCTTCTACATATACAGTCACCCAATTTATGGCAAAGGAGGCAGACCAGTGCAGAAATGAATCTGACCCCTACCTCACACCACACCAAAAAAAGCAGTTCCAAATGGATTGCAGATCTCAAGTATGAAAGGTGAAACAACACGTCTAGGAAACAATACAAGAGAATACCTTCATGACTCTGAAGTAGCAAAGATCTTACAAGCAGGACACCAAAAACACTAACAACCATAATGAGGAAAATTAATAAATTGGACTATGTTAAATTAAGAATTTCTGTTCAGAAGAGAACAGATAAGCCACAAAGTAGGAGAAGATATTTGTAATATAATTATCCCTCAAAGTATTCATATCTAGAATATGTAAAGAACGCCTACAAATTAACAAGCAAAGGACAGACAACCCAATAAGATTTGAACAACTACTTCACAAAAGAGGATATTCAAATGCCAGTAAACATATGAAAAACTGCTGAACTCATAGTGAACTCACTACCCAAGTGTTGGTAGGACAAGGAGCAGAAGGAAATCTCACATACTGCTGGTAGGAGTGTGAACTGCTACAGCCACTTTGGAAAGCTGGCAGTGTCTACTAAAGCTGAACATACAGATACCCTACAATGCACAATGCCACTCCTAGTGTACCCCTGCAGAAGCGTCTCATGTGTGCCACACGATACGTACATTAGTACTGCTTGTAACAGCAAAAACCAAGAAGCAATCAAATCATCGTAGAGTGGACAAATACAGGGTGATCTAGTCACACAGTGAACGCTATACAGCATGAAAATGAGAACTGTTTCTACATGCAATGGCATAGACGACCCTCCCAACAAAATGCCAAGTGAAAAGTGCCAGGCACTGAAGAGGACACACTGTATAAGTCTGTGTGCCTCAAGTTCAAAAACAAGCAAAACGAATCTCTGTTGTTAGAAGCCAGAATCTTGTTTACTTCGGGGAGGCAGTGACTAGACAAGGGTATGAGGCAGATTCTGGGGAGATGATAATGTTGTATTTCTTGATTTATGTGGTGATCACACACGGATCAAGAGTTTATTTTTTGAAGATTCATTAAGCTACATACTTATAATATGTGTACTTTTTGGCATGATGTTATGCTTCAATAAAAAGTTTGCTTCAGAAAACTGTTTAAATCTTTTTGGCGAGATATGCCTTTGACCCAGTCCACACAGAATCTCCATAAACAAACATGGCAAATAAACAAAGTCTAGTGAAGATATTTGAGACTCCGACGCTCCAAAACACACAACGAAATTATTCGCCACGTGTAAGCGTTGAAAAATGCCAAAGAAACCCAGAAAAAGCAGGCTTCTACTTCCAAGCACCTGGGATAACAGAACTATCCAATGGAGACCATGAAACGCGAGGTCAGTGGCTCTTCAAGTGTGCTCTCCAGACCGGCAGAGGAGCATCACCTGAGAACGTGGTCAGAGGTGCACATTCTCAGGCTCCGCCAACCTACAGAATCAGAACCTCTGGGTGGTTTTGACAGGACTTCCAGGTGATTCCAACACACTAAAGTTTGACAACCACTACTTTTAAATCAATAAAGTTCAATTTTTGTGGAAGTATTTTTCCTTAGATTAAAAAAAAGAAAAACTTTCTCTGATTATCAAGGAATTAATATGATTGTAGTGATTTTAAAAAGTATAAAAATGTGTGATAAGGAAAATAATTATCATCCATTTTCCTACCACTCAGAAATTACCAGAAATATTTTTGAAGGTGTGTTTTTGAAAAGTGGTTATATCTTCCATCTGCCTCACCCAATCTAGCAGTGGATTATCTAGCATTTTATCCTGTTCTCTTGCTTTATGAGTCTGTCCCCCAAATAAGCCTGGAAGCTTCTAGACAGCAAGGGCTGAGTCAGCACTAAGAGAGCACTAAGTCAGCACCCAGGCTGGGGGGGTCTCCTGGACAGAGCTATAGTCCAACCCTCTCATTTTAAAGATGAGAGAGCAGAAGCCCCCAGAGCTGCGTGATTCACCCAGTAGATGCAGAATGACATCCAGAACCCAGATGGCCAGGGCTCTTTCCAACACATGTTCCATGTGGGGGATGCCCAGCCAATACTGCCCCTTACACAGTGTCCTGGGTGCCTGCTGAGGTCACTGGCTCTGCTCTTCTCCTGCCCCCGGGACGTCCCAACACATCACCAGGGGGTAATGCCACCCACCAACTGGGTGATGTTCCCACCTCCATCAAGACTCAGCCCTCCTGAAAGACACCAAACCAGTGGCGTCGAGCCACACTGTTCTTTATGGTGCTTTCCAGAGTTTAAGGACAGCCGCCTGTTTCTCTCACATGAGTGTTTTCCCACTGATGGTGAAAACCGAGTGGGTAACAGAGAGCAGCCTGCAGTTATTTCATTTCATTTACAATTATGTGAAATTCAATGCTACAAGACACTAGGACAAAAAAAAATAATAATTTTCCTTGTTTGGAAGTTGATGAATCTCTGGTTGTATAAATAAGTATTTTAACTGCTCTGGGCTTCAGTGAAAGAAAGCTATTGTTTTCCGAACGGTGCAAGCATGGAACTTACAGATGCAGCCAATGCCAGCCTGAGAGGCAGAGGCAGCCTGTCTGAGAGTGGGTGTGCATTGGCCATCAGTAAAACCATGGGTACCAGATCCCGGGAGGCTGCTTAGTGGAATTATTCAGGAAGTGTCATTGTGCATCCACTCTCTTCCTAATGGAGAGCTCATTTTTCAGCTTGGATCCCCATCAGGGGTTTACTCTTCAAGCCAACTGGAAAAGAATATAACCCTTCCCAGCAACACACCGTGTTGAACATTGATCACACCCAGGAATAGAGGCGGCAGACAGAGATGCAGGGCCATAGAGCGATGTAAGAAAGTAGAAACCATTCCTAGGTTAACAGGGCAAGCCTGTCAATACCTCTGCAAACCCTCCCCTGAGCACCCACAGCCAACTGCAGCTCTCCCTCTCCTGGGATCCCCCTGGCCTGCAGGTAAATCCATCATGGCCGTTAGCTGGTTATATGGGGACAGTTGGCTTGAATATGTCCCCCACTGACTGTGAGTGTCCCCATCTCTCAATCCCAGGGACCTGGCACTGCGGGAGAGAGCATGGAGTCAAAGGGACCAGGCTGAGTCCCAGCCCCATCACTCACATTCTGCAACAACTGGCAAGTTACTTCACCTTGCTGAGCCTCGGCTCCTCAGCGATAGAATGGGAATCACGCTAGTACTGCCTCGCAGGTGAAGCAAGTTAAACAAAACTGTATTTTATTATTTTTTCCCTCTTTTTTCTTTTTTCTCCCCAAAGCCCCAGTACATAGTTGTGTATCAGAGTTGTAGAGTTGTAGCTCTTCTGTGTGAGACGCCACCTCAGCATGCCTTGATGAGCGGTAAGTAGGTCCGCGCCCAGGATCCAAACCAACAAACCCCAGGCCACCAAAGCCGAACGCGTGAACTTAACTGCTGCGCCACTGGGCTGGCCACTAAACAAAATTGTATTTTAAAAGCATGTAGCACAATGCCTGGTCCATAGCAAGCACATAAATGCTAACAATTATTAACAGGAGTTATTAGGGGTTCAGTAAATGTTTGTTATTGCTGCTGTTGCTGCCACTACTGACTGAATAGGAGCAATTTAGAGAGCATATCTGGAAGAGCAAACTTCGCAGGAATCAATGAAGATCGCACTTAAAGAAATATTCAAGCAGCCCCAGCACCATCCCAAACAGGGACTTGGTGCAAATTAGAAAAAGGTCCCCACAAGACACTTTAAGGCCATCTGCCGAAAGACTGTTACAGTGACTCCCAGATCCTAGATCTGCAGGGCAGCCCCCGGAGGTGGCAGAGGGAAGCACACTCTGCACATGGGAGGTGGCCCTTGGAGGGAGTTCACGGTCACGAAGCAGAGGTCCAGGGCCTCAGGGAGTGGCGCTCTGGCTGGGCTGCCCACGCGGACGAGAAGCACCAGGCCCTCGGGAGCGCGTCGCTGAGCTGGGACCACGGAGAGAGGGAGCAGTCAAGATGGCCTCTTAGCCCTGCCTAAGGATCAGTCCCCCTCTCTGTGGATTTTGTATTGTTCTATTTGGGTTATGGAATTTTGAGGGAGTAAGAAAAAAAGGTAACACAGGGGTCAGCCTGTGTATTGAGAATTTTCTTACCAAATACTTAATACATTTCTCTCCTTAGGAAAATAGAAGCAGGAAATTTCTGGTTCTGGAAAACTGGTGAAATAAGCTAACATAAAATTCTTCCACCATAAAGACACAGAGATTCTAGATAAAATAATGCTAAAAATATTTTTTTAATAAAGTCTTTTTTAATTTTTCCCATAAGTCAGATAAAATAGTAGTTAGAAACTCCACTCCCAAATGGCACTTGGGAGGAATTACAATGACGAGAGATAAGTAAGAACCCCAGGGGAGCAGCATCAGGCAAGCTATGCCCTGATCTACCCAACTCTGTGTGAAAACATCTACCATGTGAGCAGATGTGGGTGGTGGGTGCCCGTTTCCTTTCTGTCCACTACACCCACGTAACAAGGCCTCTTTTTCTTTTTTTAGTGGCAAGATGTAAACAGAACTCCATTTGGGTGAGCGAGAAAAAATGGATCTAAATAGATCATCTGCAAATTTCCCGGGCTGGTCCAGCAGTCATTCTGCAAACTGCCCACCACCCCTCCCCAATGCCATGTGCCTTTACTTTAATGAGCACTATTTCTGCCAAAACCAAAATAGATAGTCACACGAAGTGGAGTTTAAAGGCCTTCTGACCAAAAATATCTCTACCACTAGCCAATGGCAGTCTGAAATTTTACTAATAAAGATTCCCTTGTTTCAGGTTAAGCATTTAAAAGGCAAATGGCGAATGGGGGTGGGCGGTCTTTAGGAGCAGGAGGAGGAGGCAGGTCACAGGAGGGCGCTGAAGGCCAATTCTGCAGGCTTTGCCTCTTAGCCGAGGCCTGCGGTGCAGACACACCTTGGAAACCCTGGAGACTGAGAGCCAGGGAAAGGTGTGTGAAGTCAAGGCCCAGAGTCAATCAGCAAAGAGAAAATTAAGAGGATCAATAAAAGTGTTTAATGAAACATAAACAGGTCCAAGGAGGACTTAAATAAATTCATGGTCAATCCATAGCATGTGGTTAAGCGGCATCCCTGACTCTTGGAGGTTGATGTTGTGGAAAACAACCACACCCTCCTCGCAGGCACCCCGGGAGCTCTGTCAGAGGCGGAATTCCGGCCTAGAAACCCTAGACTGACCTACAGGGACGGGAAGGGGGGCATTCTCTTGTTAATTTGTAATTGTGGGTCCAAAATGGGGGATGAGAGGCTGTCCCAAAAATATTGCAAGGCCAGCAACACTCGTCGTGGCTGGAGGAAACTGAGGACATGGATATGGGAGGAGCAGAGCCAGAAGGCCTGTCCTCACACACCAGTGATCAGACGGGACAGCCGTGCAGCACCTCACCCGTCCCAGGCAGTCCCACTGCTCCCAGCTCAGCTGCGCCCCCCACCCCCGATGAGGATGCAGGAGCATGTGGTCACCACCGAGCCACGACCCACGAGTGCCAACTCAGGCCCTCCCTCTCCCTCACACCATTTGTCCTCTGGTGCAGGCACCCACGCTGGTGCCCAGGTTGGTATGAGGAAGGGGTCCCCACAAGCAGGTCCACGCTGGGGAGGAGGGTATAGCCCCTCTGCTTTCACGCCTCCTCCAACTACCAAACACCTGCGTTACCCCAACCCCAGCATCTCCAGGACTCCCAGACTCTGCTCAGAGGGCAGAAACCAGGCCCCCCTCTGACTGCTTGCCTGCCTGCCTCTGACTCTCCAGCCGGGCCCCACTCTTGCCCCAGGTGGAAGGAAAAGGCTGTCCACGTCCCCCTGCCCGGCTAAAGGTCTTCTTCTAGCAAATAATCCACCCTCCCAATGGCAGCAAGCCTCAGGACCAACCGGCGCTAGATGGAAAAACCCTTCTCTCTTCACCTAGGAGGAAACCCGAGGACCTGAGGCCACAGTGATGGGCTCTAAACATGGAGCCACAGAAAAGAAACGACTGAAGACAAGCCCATCCCATTCTCCCACACTGAACCATGGGAAAGGACACCTGCGCTTCTCCAGAGGCCTCCGGCTTCCAAGAAAGTGAGAGCTGAGTCTGCCCAGACAGAATTCTCGGGGGTTGGCTGCATAAATCTGGGGACTGGGTGAAGTTCCCACCTCCTAACACTGGAGGTTCATTCTGCCCCCTGATCTCAGTCAACACCACCCAACCCCCCCCCCAGGGAGCTTGGCCAGGTGGGCAGGCAGAACATCCCTGGCCTGAGGGAACAGCCCTGGAGGGTCTTTCATCATAAGGCAGGAAGGAGGAAGGAGGGCAGGTGTTCCTTCTTAAAGGTAGTGGGATCCAGGCTTCAATCTCCTGTTCCCCAGAATTGATGTCCCCATCGCCCCAGGCTGACCAGATCAGGAGGCAGCCTGATCCCTCTCCACACCCGCTCCACTGGGCCTTGGCTTCCACGCTAACATCGCTTTCTGGCCAACTCTGGAGACCTGGCCATTCCTCCCAACATGCTCTCTCTGGCCCAGGTCACCATATTTGTGGCCTGATTTGTCTCTCTTCTTTGAGAAGAAATCTAGAACTTAAAATATTCCAAGCCTGAGAAGGGCCTTTCGATAACTTTGTCCCCCACTTCTCTCCCTCCTAATGACTCCCCAGTATCTGCCTCTGCACCCTTTTCCCTCCCAGGCCCCAGCTCTGGCCTCACAACAACTAGGCTCTCCAATTGTAGTCCAGGGTTGTAAGCAGCCTGAGGGACACATAAACAGCTTTTTTGGGGGGGCCGGCCCCGTGGAGTAGAGGTGAAGTGCGCGCACTCCACTGCTGGTGGCTCAGGCCCAGATCCCGGGCGCGCACCGACACACCACTTGTCAGGCCATGCTGTGGCAGCGTCCCACATAAAGTGGAGGAAGATGGGCACAGATGTTAGCTCAGGACCAGTCTTCCTCAGCAAAAAGAGGAGGATTGGCATGGATGTTAGCTCAGGGCTGATCTTCCTCACACACTCACAAACATACTAAATAAATTAATTTAAAAGAAAAAAACAGCTTTTTAGGGATTCCTGACAGGAATCAAATAAAGTGCCCTGTATTGAGCAGGCTCCACCGAGCTGTGCACAAATCTGAAGCTTTCTGCTCATACTAGGTGGTTAGTCATCTCGCTCTCTGAGTCCCCATCCCCTCAATAATAAAGACGGGTTGGCCGTGGGAAGACAGAAAAGGGAAGAGAATTTGGTCTTGCCTAATAAACGTTCTTTGGCCCTTCTGATAACTTCTCAGCCACCTCTGGTTGCAGCAGTGCAGTTTCAGGTAACTGATCACAGACAGATATGCTCATGCTCCGTGAGAATCGGCCCAAAGCCCCGTCTCAGAGCCAGGGCAGAGGGCTGCAGGGGGCCAAAGCACGGCCTGCCCTCTTTCTCCTTCCAAGAGGAGCCAGGCTGAGGGAAGCTGTCCGAGCACCAGGGGACGCGGTGGAAGGCCCTCCTCTTTCTCAGCACTGTTTGCTTCTCCCCCTCCTTTCAGTTACACAGCCTAAAGGGCTGCCGTCCCCTTACAGCGGCTCTGATCCAGGGTGCCCTGGCCAGCCGTGGCCTCCTGTTGTGGAAGATGCACGCTGCAGGGAGGGCTCCCTCTGTCCCAGCTCCCAGGCTGCCACTCTCCCTCCCCTTGGCCCTGCTGGAAGGTGCACTCCTCCACTCCCTCTGGAGCAAGGGCTTCTCTCTCCCAGGGCAGCCCCCTGGCTCCTCTCTCAGCTAACCTCCAGATACTTTATGGTGGAAGCACAGAAACGTTCCAAGTCCCTTCATGGCCCTCCCAGAACCAAGAGACGCCAGTGGAAGGCTGCCCTGCTGCCCTCCTTGGGAGGGCGAGCCACATTGCAGGCCTCCAGGCCCCACTTCCCAGGGCACCTCTGCTTGGCATCAGTCATTAGAAACAGACATCCAGCCCATGACCCCGAGTCACCCTCAGACCTCACCGGCAATTCTCTTGAGGCCTCTCTCCCGACTGGGGCAGAGTGCTCCCCCTCCACACATACACACACACACTGATCTGGCTGGAAATGGGGGCGGGGGAGGCAAACAGCCCTCCTCCACAGGGAAAGGAGGAGAAACGGATGGTCGCGGCCCCTCTAACTCTTCTGCTCAGAAGACAGGCCCTTCTTCCCCGCTGTAGTCCTCAAAGGCAAGGGCGAAGAGTGCAACCGGAAGACACTGTCCAAGAGCCCAGGGGAACACTGCTGCTCTGCAAGCTGGAGGGCGGCCGGCACTGAGCACAGCAGCACTTCCAACACAGACCTGAGGACCCCGGGCCTCCCTCTCTCCCACGGTGACCGTGAGGACCCGGGCCTCCCTCTCTCCCACGGTGACCCTGAGGACCCGGGCCTCTCTCTCTCTCCCACGGTGACCGTGAGGACCCGGGCCTCCCTCTCTCCCACGGTGACCGTGAGGACCCGGGCCTCCCTCTCTCCCACGGTGACCCTGAGGACCCGGGCCTCTCTCTCTCTCCCACGGTGACCGTGAGGACCCGGGCCTCCCTCTCTCCCACGGTGACCGTGAGGACCCGGGCCTGCCTCCCTCTCTCCCACGGTGACCGTGAGGACCCGGGCCTGCCTCTCTCCCACGGTGACCGTGAGGACCCGGGCCTGCCTCTCTCCCACGGTGACCGTGAGGACCCGGGCCTGCCTCTCTCCACGGTGACCGTGAGGACCCCGGGCCTGCCTCCCTCTCTCCCACGGTGACCGTGAGGACCCCGGGCCTCTCTCTCTCTCCCACGGTGACCGTGAGGACCCCGGGCCTCTCTCTCTCTCTCCCACGGTGACCGTGAGGACCCGGGCCTCTCTCTCTCTCTCCCACAGTGACCGTGAGGACCCCGGGCCTCTCTCTCTCTCTCACGGTGACCGTGAGGACCCGGGCCTGCCTCCCTCTCTCCCACGGTGACCGTGAGGACCCAGGGCCTGCCTCCCTCTCTCCCACGGTGACCGTGAGGACCCCGGGCCTGCCTCCCTCTCTCCCACGGTGACCGTGAGGACCCGGGCCTGCCTCCCTCTCTCCCACGGTGACCGTGAGGACCCCGGGCCTCTCTCTCTCTCCCACGGTGACCGTGAGGACCCCGGGCCTCTCTCTCTCTCTCCCACGGTGACCGTGAGGACCCGGGCCTCTCTCTCTCTCCCACGGTGACCGTGAGGACCCCGGGCCTCTCTCTCTCTCTCACGGTGACCGTGAGGACCCGGGCCTGCCTCCCTCTCTCCCACGGTGACTGTGAGGACCCGGGGCCTGCCTCCCTCTCTCCCACGGTGACCGTGAGGACCCCGGGCCTGCCTCCCTCTCTCCCACGGTGACCGTGAGGACCCGGGCCTGCCTCCCTCTCTCCCACGGTGACCATGAGGACCCCGGGCCTCTCTCTCTCTCCCACGGTGACCGTGAGGACCCCGGGCCTCTCTCTCTCTCCCACGGTGACCGTGAGGACCCGGGCCTGCCTCCCTCTCTCCCACGGTGACCGTGAGAACCCGGGCCTGCCTCCCTCTCTCGCACGGTGACCGGGAGGACCCAGGGCCTCTCTCTCACAGTGACCGGGGCTCGGTGCCATGGGGCTGTGTCAAGGAAGGAAAATGGAAACTGAGATTTGGGGTCTTCATTAGATGTTGTTCCCAAGGCAGCACATTCCTGGATAAAGCGACCAAAATTCTTTGCCCCAAGAGGAGCTGCTGGGATGCAGGCGGCCAGGCACAGTGACATCAGGAAGGGCGAGGCCGCCCACCAGGAGGCGGCAGGGAGCCCTGCACACACGGGCTGGGGCAGGAGGGCAGCCGGCGCTGAACCACCACAGAGGCTGAAGGCCAACCGGCCACCTTCTTCCATGGCCCCCTCCTCGTGCCCTGGTCTCCTGGACTCACTGACAGAAACACCACTTACAAAGCCTCCAGGAACTTCACACCTCCTGTGCAACTGCAGGAAAGGAGCGAGTTGACTAGAACCTGCGGTCCTCACCTGCTGGGGGTCTCTGAGCCTCGGTTCCACCGTCCGTAAGATGGAGACAACAGGAGGGGATGGTCGTAGGGACAGAGGCTATCTCTCCTCAGTTAGAGAGAGGCGATCAGAAGGAAGGCCGCGGGGTCATCCACAAAATAGGACTCTCGTGGAAAGGCCGGGGACTGCGCGTGGGGCAGGGCAGCCCTGTGACTGCGCAGGTCTGGGGACCGGCTGCCTCTCCACCCTCCTCCCCAGGCGCCCCTCCCGCTGGGGGTGGGGCCGGGCCCGGGGGCGTGGCCTGGGGGAGCGCGGCTGGATCCCGGTGGGTGCTGGCAGTGCTGTGCTGTAGCACATAACGTGGGGAGTGTCTCTAATCTCCGCCTGCTTCTCGGGCTTCTATTCTCCTCGTTTCTCTCCACCAGCTGGCCTAGTCTGGGTTTGTGTTCCCTCCTTACTTCACCGTCCATCTGATCCTCACGTCCACCACAGCCCTCGTTGAGGTCATGATCTCTCCCACAGACACCAGCAACCTCTCCCCCCATTTCTTTTCAAGTCCAAGCTGAGAGAATGAATCCGATTGGTCTAGCTCAGCCTCTCGTGCTAGGCTGCAATCACCAGTCCATCACCGCCTTAGCGAACAGGGTTGTGGGCGGAGGTGTCCCCAGACAGGGGCGAAGGCCGGAGGGCGGTGACCAACACTTCCAGCCCTCCTGCAGGATTATTCTTAGGTGTAAACGAGGTGGGAAAGTGGGGCTCCTAGCTCCCAGCCTGGTTCATGGCAGCGGCTCCCTTCCGCCTCACTGCCACCTCTTTCGGCAGTGGGACAGCCTTACAGTGGTCCCCGCCCTCGCTGAACAGTGGCCTCAACGCCCCCACCACTTCCCACTTGGGCCTCCTCACAGGCCACCGCTCAGCGGCACTTGCGAGCCTAAGCAAAGGCAGTTAGCGGCAGAGCTGGCAGTGTGCTGGCAGCCGCATCCTCTTTCACTCGGGAAGGATGGGTGGAGGCTTTCAGAGAAGAAAAGAGGTGAACAGAAGGAGGATGCGGCTGCCTGAGGTTGACAGCTTTGCGACTTGCCCAGCTCTGACCGCTGAAAGCCAAGCCTCCTCCAACAGGCAGAGAGCAAAGGGAGTTCTAATTGTTTCCATCTGCTGTTCCCCATCGTTCCCCAAAATCTCTCTCGTGCTGGAGAATGCTTGCGAGCAATCCTGAATGTTTGCCCTTTCTCCCTGACCGTGGCCAGGTGGCCAAGGGAGAAGGTCAAATGACAGAGCAGAGAGGACAGAGGCAGAAGGATATGATGGGGCAGGGAGTGGAGGCAGTACCTTAAGAAAAACTTAAGAGCACGGTTTTCTCTGGACCTTGGACCTATGGGTTTGAGCATAAACAACAGGATACCACCCACTCATAATGAGAGCATATTGCTTGGAGCTTCTACAGCTGAATCCGGGCTTCTGATCAGGCCCACATACCGTGTGGAAGGCTCCAGCAAGTTACATAACCACGGAGCCTCTGTGCTCATCTGTAAAATGGGGATGACAGTAGAACCTAGCTCAGAGTTGATGCAAGCTCTAAATGAAGAGACGTATGCACAAAACTTAGCAGAGAAACTGGCATTTACTAAATGGTCAATAAGTGACGGCCATTATCCACTTCATGGGAGGGAGACAAAGAGCTCCATCATTTCCCTGTCTCTTGACGAATCTGCGCAATGCCTGCACCACCCCGCAGCATTCCAGGAACAGGGCTGGCCAGCTGGAGAAGCTGTGTGTGAGGCTGGCCTGTTTTCTCATCCCTGTGGTTAATATTCCAGGCATCTGCAAAAAGTAAGAAAAGACTTGCTTTATAGGACAGCGCTGCCCTTTTTTGCCCTTCCTTTGCCCCAAGGAAATTTCTGGTCTTTGAAAGCCAGGCTTTGTGCCCTTCTCCTATTCATTTCCTTAGTGCTGCACCCAGTTCTGGACAGCAGGCTCATCAAACATCTAAAGATTTCCATTTTCTTTATTGCTTTGCCTCTTCCTTCTCTGTTTTTCGTATTCCTCTTCTCTTTTCATCTAGCTAAAGTGAAAACTTGAGTCTTATTAACACTGCTGGCCTTCACCTTCTCCACAGAGCACCTGGGTGTCAGAATATCATAACTTGGGTGTCACTCAAACCTCCTCCCTGCATCAGGTGTCACTCACACAGCGCCAAGCAGAATCAGAAGCAGCCCAGACCTGAGCCACAGTCATGAGGGTAGACGTGCAGCAGTGGTGTGAGAGGTGGGGGACCAGCCTGACAGAGGGGGAGGAGGCAACCTGCCAGTGCCACCACCTTTGTCTAGACCCAGATCTCTCCATTGGCATCCCCGTCCTTGGGGGATGGAAGTGTTCTTTCTCTTCTTGGCAAATACACTATTCCCTGGGAGAGAAGGAGAGCAGTCTACTGTGGGCAGCATTTTCAGAACAGTGTCTGTGCCCTCAGTCACTTCTTTTTGGCCAGAAGGCGTCTCCCACCACCCCCACCACTTAGACGTGTGTAAAGGCAGCCCTCTGGCTACTGGTCTGGAGAGGACCCATCTGGATGCAGCCCCAGCCTGACCCATATGCTAAGGAGGAAGCTCTGCTCCATGCCCGGCAGTCACGGTCTTTCCAACCTCTGCAAGGCCACGTAGACCTCACTCAGGAGAGGGAAGGGAGGAAAATAAAGAAGGGAAGCAAAGAGAGGACTAAGAGATGTTCCTGGCAGCTGGCATCAACAATCTATAGGAGGTGGTGTCCGTGCAGTTCTCCACAAGCCCTGGTGGTCAGGCAGACACAGAGGAGGCTCACCCCAGCCTCCACTCACAGGTACAGAGCCCCCTTGCTGTTCCCCCCCACCCCCAGCCTCCACTCACAGGTACAGAGCCCCCTTGCTGTTTGGCTTATTCAACAGACACTTATGAGGTGCCAATACTGTGACAGTCAACACGGTGCTGTCCCACCACTGTCACCTTTGCGGCCGACAGTGGACGTCGTTACACTGGAGGACTCCCCAGCTCCGACTCTCGTCGGCAATTACCCTGGAGTGGCCAGACAGGTCCAGAGCACAGACATGGCTGGGTGGCTGAAGGCCCTTCGAGAAGATGAGAGAGGAGCCCCAGGCCTGAGTGTGAGGGTGGCCAACAGCTGGGCGAATGGGGATGCAGGATCAGAAGACAAAGGCCATGTTCCTGGGGAGACCCACAAAAGGAGTGGGGAGGCCCTGACCAAAGATGCCTGCAGGGCTGGAGACTTTGCCAAGCCTTGGTTAGGAGATCCAAAATGAAAATATATGCCACGACGACCAACCCCTACACCCAAGATGCCGGAATAAGAACGTTATGGGCTGATCTGGGGGCAGCGAAAGCCAGCCGCCCTGATGCCAGCGTCATACGATACAGCCGGCCAGCTCTTTGACACACGAGCGCAATCATTTCATTCCTTCGCTCAGTATTATTTGTTTGTTGGCTTGCTTTCGTTCCATTTCCTTTTGCAATTTTGGCTTCCTCATTAACGTCATGTTCTACTAAGGATTATGTGCTTCAGAAGCTTAGGAAAAGGCCGGGAAGCTCGAGCAGGATCTGGGTTTTGAGGCTGGTCTGAAAGCCCCATAGCCTTTGCACCGGGTAGAATCATTTGTGTCTAGTGCCATCTTTTGGCCGTTTCTGAGAACTGCAACTGACAGAGCTAAAGGAATGGGCAACTTGCTTTTAATGCTGAAAAAGCCTTTTGCTTTACTTCTAGTTTAGGGAAAAGGCCATCTAACTCGGCAAAAACTCTGAGCTGGAGCTCATTTCTGAGTGAAATGATGTTTTAAAATTTTCAAGACCTTACAGTAACAGTTACTATGCCAGGAGTCAGGGCCAGGGCCTGGTGTTCTAAGAAACTCTGGAAACTCGATTCAGCAAGTAGCTCAATCCTCGTTTTAGCCAGTACCTGGATAAAATCAGTCTTATGTGTGAAAATAGCTCTCTGGTTCTCACCCATAAGAAGAGTTCAACGGTCCACCTCTCCAGGCCAACATCCTCCACAGCCCCTCACTCTCCTGGCCTTTTGCACACAGAGCAAAAATTGCATCTCCTCAAGGCGGTGCATTCCTCGTGGGTCTGATCCTGCTGTGGCTGCAGGCATGTGTAGGTGCCGGTGTTGTCTCTGGGCTTTTAGTGCCCAGATGGGGTTTCTCCTGCAAAGGTACCCCTCCCACAGGAACAATGAACTCAGACGGCCAGACCCAACAATGCCACTTCTAGGAATATATCCTCCAGAGAAATAAACAAGTGTGAAATGCTATTTGAATAAAGTTATTCATAGTAGTGTGTTTAACAGCAAAATATTGGCGATAATCTAAATGCCTCTCAATAAGAGAATATAAAACGAATTCTGGTAGAATACAATGGAATACAAGGTAGCCATAAAAAAAAAAAAGGAATGATGTGGAAAGATCACCAAGATATATTGTTATATGTAAAAGGTGCACGTAGTGTGCCAGCACACACACGTAACATGTGTGTATGTGTATATATAAAATGTATCCAATCCAATATTTCTAGAACAGTACAAGAAACCAATAATATTGGAAACTTTGGGGAGGGGAACTGAGTGACTGTGGATAGGAATGAGAGGAAGACTTATGTATCTTTTAATTTAAAACCAATTTATTTGAAATAAGTGTATTTACTTTTTCAAAAGTATATAAAGACAAAATGGCCTCTGTCACATTGGGCTGGCCAGGAGCTGGAAGGGAAGCATTCCATGGTGGACCATAAGCAGAAAATGAATGATACATTTTCTAGATAGATTAGCAAATTTCGTTCGTTTCTCTGTATTTTCTCCTTTTGTTATTCCAGGGCTTTTAGTAAAGTACTGTTTGAACATTCCAGACTTGTGTCAGCCATGCTGCAGGATTTACTAGCAATACCAAAAATGCTAAGATGTGAGTCCTGCCTTCAAGGAGTTCCCAGTTTCCTGAGGTCAAGAAATACTTAGAATACCTTGCAATTAATAAATTTGAGTTATCTATTGCTATGCAATAAACTACCACAAAATTTAGTGGCTTAAAACAATAATGTATCATTATCTTCTTATAGTCCACGCGTTAACTGGGATCAGCTGGTGGCTGCAGTCTGAAGGTGGCTGGAATTGGAGTCATCTGAAGGCTGAACGGGGTTGGACACTGAGGATGACTTCTTCTCTCACACCTCTGGCTCCACAGCTGGGTGCTGGCCCAGCACCTCTCTCCATGTAGCCCCTCCACATGGCTAGTTAGGCTTCCTCACAGTACGGCTGTCCTAGATGGTAAACGGCTTCTCCCAGAAGCTGCAAGGGTTCTTACGACATAACCTCAGAAGTTACGCAGAGTCTCTTCTGCTGCAGCGGTCAAAAGCAAGTCACAGGACCAGCCCAGCGTCAAGGGGAGAGGACTACAGGCGTGAATCCTGGGAAGCATGGTTCATTAGGGGCCGTCTTTGGAGAACGGCCACCACAGGCTGAGATATAGACAAGTGCAGGGTGCAGCAGGAGCCCAGAACTCGACCCTGACTGACTGACTGTCCCAGAGCTTATTCCAAACAGGAGCCTTTTCAGGCTTCTGGAAAAAAGGTGGGGTTTTTTTAGAGAGTTATTATTCAAGATTTCAAATTGCAAACCTAGAAAAATGAAGAAACCAGACAGAAAGATTGTAAACCTTGTTTCTCATTTACTGTATTAGAAAGACACCTGGCCAAAAAAAAAAACGCATCTTGGAAATAATTTTATCCAGCTCAAAACTGAGGAGCTTCTGGAATGTTAAGATGGAATCAAAGAAGCCCCCTGGGTGGCATGTGGGGGGACTTCTGGCTATCAAGGCCACCCCCTCTTCTCTCCAGAAAGCACAGATACACACACACATCTGGAAAAAGAATGGCTTTCTCAACCTGTTCCCTATCCCGATCGCCCTGGAACAAGACCACCATCCCTGCTGGGTTTGTGCTCTGTCCAGAAATGGACCCAAATAATCAACAAAGAAATCATAAGCAATCTTTAAAATACTGGTGAGATTCATCCTTAGTCTTCATTCAGATATATGTGATATAAAGAGGATAGAATATAAATAGAATAACATCTTATAGAAAAATAACATCTTTTGAACAAGATTTAGTGATATGAGGAGGTGATCATAATATGTTATTAACTGAAAAAAGAAAAGACACAAAACTATCCACAGTATTTATAAACACAGGGGAAAAAAGATGAGTAGAAAATACACTGAAAATATTAACAGTGATTCTCTTTAGTGGTACTATTATGGGAGACTTTGATTCTTTATACATTTCTATATTTCGTACAATGAACAGACAGTCCTTTTATAGTCAGAAAAAAATCCATATATGCATATAGTGTGTACTTTGGTCTCTTCTCTCAAAATCCTCTTTCCCGATTCCCTTATTAGAATTTCCCTGTTGACTCCAGTTTGAACTGACAGCTTGACCAGGGGCTGCTGGGACAAATGGGATGTCCTGAAGGCCTCCCTGGGCTGACAAGAGTCTCCTATTTGGATTCTGGCTGGTTCTTGATATTGGTATCAAGGGGCTAGTTAGAAATTTGAGCTACTTGTGAACATGTGTGTGGGGCTGGGGTGAAGGGTTAGCATGGTGAGGGGAGTTGTTAAGGTGGTAGTTTGAACAAAAGACATTCGACTGCTAAGAATAGAGCTAAGGGAAGAGCAGAAGAGAACAGCAGATACATCCTCTAGCAGACTTTCCAGGTCTATCCACTCCACACTCTCTGTCAAAGCTCGTACACTGCCAACCTCCTGCGCTTCACAATGGGCATCCATTATTGTCATCCTCAGTATCATCACCATCATCATCATCACCACACCTAGAATATTATGTACTATCTCATTTAAGCCCCCTAACAGCCTGTTGTGCAGGGATTATTAGCTCCATTTTAGAGATGAGAAAACTGAGGATCATGGAAGTAAAGAGCCTCGCCTTAGGTCAAATAGCATAGTAGTCAAAGGCACAGTCTCTGGAGCCAGAGTGACAGGTGTTTGATTCCCAGCTTTGCCACTTGCGGGCTGTGTGACCTAAGCCTCAGTCTCTTCATATGTAAGACAGAAATGATAGTAGTACCTACCTATATTAGATTCCTACTGTTGCTAACAAATTACTACAAATTTACCCGCTTAAAGCAACACACGTTTTTTTCTTTTGTGGTCCCGAAGGTCAGAAGTCTAACAGGAGTCCTGTGGGCTGAGATCAAGGCACCTGCAGGGCTGGTTCCTTCTGCAGGCTCTATGCCTTGCCTCTTTGACCTACTAGAGATTTCTCCTGGCCCCTGCCTCAGTCCTCAAAGCCAGCAGCAAAGCATCTTGTCTTCTCCCTAACCTCCTGCCACCCTCTTATAAAGGACCCTTGGGGTTATACAGAGCCCACCCAGATAATCCAGGATAATCTCCCCTTAATTTAACTACACCTGCAAAGTCTCTTTTGCCATGTAAGGTAACATATTCACAGGTCCCAGAGTACATGGACATCTTTAGGAGGCCATTATTCAGCCAAAGAAGGTTGGTACAAGCATCATTGAGTTACTCTACAGGGAGTGCTGGAGAACACTGTCTGGCACAAAAAGTACCATATAAATGTTCACTTTTGTTATTAATAAAAGTCACACACACACTAAGTAGTGTAGCTAAGATTTGATCCCATGCGAAAGAGAAGCCCAGAATGTCATAGGAATCATAAAATAACAAAGAGTGCGAGGGGGGAATCCCAGATTGGGTAAAGTCTTGCCTGGTTCTGCAGCAGACACAGCAGCGTCTGTCTGGACTCCGTAGTCAGGAAGTGCTCAGCATTGGCCAAGTCAGTTGGTTTTGACCTCAACCAAGAAGATAACACAGTCACAGACGGACCTGGGCTCCTCAGCTTTGATCAGGGTCCAGGTGTTTCCTCGAGGCAGAAGGGAAGTTGAGCTATAAACAGAAACAGAATCACAAGTCCTGTCCTCAAGCTTTACCATTGAGTTGGGGAGGTTCTCCCATGTTCTGAAAGGGCAAATAGGCTCTCGAGGCAGAAGGGAAGTTGAGCTATAAACAGAAACAGAATCACAAGTCCTGTCCTCAAGCTTTACCATTGAGTTGGGGAGGTTCTCCCATGTTCTGAAAGGGCAAATAGGCTCTCATTAATTTCACTCCACACTTAGCATTTCTGATGGTTTTGACATTCTAAAAAAAAGGAGTTGGTGCTTGAAAATATCTACTATTTGGGAGGCGGCCTAGTGAAATGGAAGGAGAGAAGAACTGGGTCGGAAGCCAGCAGGCTGGACTCCCATCCGTGCTCTGAGCCTACACCTTCCACAACCGAGGGTGGCCCTTCCCGTCTCTGGGCCTCAGTTTCCTTAGCAGTAAAATGAGGGGGCTGAGGTCCCCCCAGGTGCTGACATTAGATCACCCATTGATCCATTTCTTGTGAAATGCCTTCCCCTTTCCCCTGCTCCTCCTCTTTCTGCACCAGAACATTAACTGTTTCCTCTTCTTTTTCCCTTCCCCAAGGGAGGCTCTTTACTTTGAAAACACTCATTATTTCTAATTTGCACAATGAGTTTGGCTGGTTTGAACAGATAGTGGAAGAAGCATGGATTCAAGTTCCAGCTCTGTCATTTACTAGCTCTGTGATCTTGAGCAACTACTTAACCTCTCTGTTTCCCCAACTTTAAAATACAGATCATTCCTGCTCAGAGGAATGTTGTGAGGCTTACATAAGATACAGGCAAAGAACTTAGATTAGTGCCTCTCACAGAGCAAGTGCTTAATAAACACTGACATTAACCATTATTATTATTATTATTATTATATAATGTTATTATTATTCCTTTTCTTTGGTGGATCTCCTAGATCCTATTTTTTAGTGATTTTCTAAAGGCATTTTGAAAAAACCATTTCAGAAGAGAAACTCTCCCATCCTAATGCCTCTCTTCAAAGAAGGAAGGAAGGAAAGAAAAAAAGAAGAGAAGAATAAGAAGGAGGAAGAGAGAGAGGAAGAAAATTCAAATATTGCCACCAAATAGCCCAAGATCAAAGGGATTTAATGACAAGGAAAGAAAAACACCATTAAAAGCTATAAATTCTGGCTTTCAAGAAATTATATCCATTTGAAAAGGAGCATTGAACTAGTGCCTTCTTAGAAGAAAAATAAACAGATTTCTGGAGAGTTAGGAGATAATTTTACAGGAAAATTGAGTTTATTAAATGTCAGAAAAAGTGATTAGAATATTTGACTTCATCCTGCAAATATGTCAGCAACTGGCCTGGAAGATTTTCACTCAATTTGCTGACAGTGAATTTGGCTACAATGGAAATGGGCAGAAAAAGCCCAGCCAATCAAGCAGGAGATGATGTCACCCATCTCACAGTGACCTGTCTCAGGTCCCCACTGCGCACGTGCTCCGTGTCTCCCTCTCTCTCCCCCTCTCTCTCTTCCCCTCTCTCTCTCCCCCTCTCTCTCTCCCCCTCTCTCTCTCCCCCTCTCTCTCCCCTCTCTCTCTCCCCCTCTCTCACTCCTCCTCTCTCACTCCCCCTCTCACTCCCCCTCTCTCTCCCCCTCCCTCCTTCCCACACACACAGGGCCTCTCGTATGGCACCTTTCTTCCTCACAGAGAGAACAATTCTGATGAAATCCACACTGAAAATGTTTTCTCTCCAGAAGTATTTGCATTTTATGGATTTTTGTTTAATTTTAAAGCTAATATAAGTTTATTACAAACAGTTTGATAATATGAGACTAAAAAGAATAATTTTATTTTAATCACTTGCCTTCCCCAACCCAATCTCATGAGCAAAGAGGACTGAAGTAAGTATTTCAGGACTAGGAAGATACTTCTTTAGCACTGCAAAGAATATCTATTTCAACCCAATTGTTCAGTGAAAATCTAAAGCAGCATTTCCTGAAGTGTGCACCTAGACCACCGAAGCATGAGAGGCTCTACCAAAAAAGGGAAGGGGGATAAGGGGTTCCTTGCCTGCTGCACCCACTTCCCGGAGATGCATAGCGAGCACTGTCATGGCTAAGACTCAGAAGCGGTGCCGTGAAAAAAAAAAAAAAAAAGAAGAAAGAAAAAAATCACTTTTTTAATTAACCGAGCATTGCCCAAAACATCCTGGAAATCCAGAATCCCGTGGAACACACTTTAGGAAACACTACATTCTAGATAAAATTAGAAGCAAAACAAGACAATTATTATATAACCTTTTTCTAGACACATGAAATGGTAGCAAGAATTGGAACTTTTAGAATGGCAGAGAGGAATCACATTGTTGGCAGATGTTTTGTTTATCTACAAATTACAAAAGAATAAGCTCTAAAACTATTAGAATTAGTAAGAATTCAGCAAAGTCGCTAGGATAAAAGCTAAATATTCAAAATAAAGGATTTTCCATAGCTCAGCAGTAACTAATTAGAAAAGCTATGATGTTTAATCACAATAATAATTTATAAAAATTATCTAGACATATTTTTAATGAAAAAAAGTTAATATTTCCATTAGGAAGATGATACTGCATTTTATAAGTAATGATCAAGAAGGGAATGCTTAAACAAAGGAATCAATTATGGAGTGAATTTAAGGCAGGAGTAAAAGAAATTTTGGAACAAGTTGGCCTTTCACTTGAAAAATGTTATGCCTCTTCCTCTGGCCTCCATGGTTTCTTATGAGAAATTCTCTGTCATTTGAATCATTTTTTCTTTACAGATAATGACTCATCTCTTCAGATGCTTTCAAGATTTTTTCTTTGTCTTTAGTTTTTGATTATGATGTGTCTTGGCATAGATTTCTTTGGGTTATTCTATTTGGGATACACTCAGCTTCTGAAATGTGTAGGTTTATGTCTTTTGCCAAATTTGGGAAGTTTTCAACCATTATTTCTCCAAATTTTTTTGGCCCACACTTTCTTCTTTCCTTCTAGGACTCCAATGATACAAATGTTAGGTCTTTTGTTACTGTGCCACAGGTTCCTGAGGCTCTTTTTATTTCTTTTCAGTCTGTTTTCTCTCTGTTTTTAGATCAGGCATTTTCTGTTGTTCTATCTTCAAGCTCACTGATTCTTTCCTCTGTTACATTCATTCTGCTATTTAGCACATACAATGAGTTTTTATTTCAGTTATTGTATTTTTCAGTTCTAAAATTTCCATTGATTCTTCTTTACAACTTCTATTTCCTTGTTAAGACTTTTTTTTTCTTTTTTTTTTTTTTTTTGGTGAGGAAGATTAGCCCTGAGTCAACATCTGTTGCCAATCCTCCTCTTTTTGCTGAGGAAGATTGGCCCTGGGCTAACATCCGTGCCCATCTTCCTCTACTTTATACGTGGGACACCTGCCACAACATGGTTTGATAAGCAGTGTGTAGGTCCACGCCCAGGATCCGAACCTGGGAACCCCAGGCCACCAAAGCAGAATGCACAAACTTAACCATCATGCCACTGGGCCGGCCCCAAGACTTTCTATTTTTTTATTTGTTTCAAACATGTTTGTAATTGCTTGTTGAAGCATATTAATGGTGGCTGCTTTAGAATCTAAATTCTGTATCATCTCTGTGTTGGTGTCTGTTGATCATCTTTTCTTGTTCAAATTGAAATTTTCCTGGTTCTTGTAATGAAGAGTGATTCTAATTGTATCCTGGACATTTTGGGTATTATTCAACGAGATTCTGGATCCTGCTTAATCTTCCTTTTTTGTAAACAGTCATCTTGTTTAGGTGTAGAATGCAGGTCCAAGTGGAGTGGAAGTTCCCTGCTGGCCTCACTGACCCCATCCTAGCAAAAGTAGAGCACAGACTCACACCACCTCATTGCCACCAGGCGGGGGTGGAAGCTCGCTGCCGTCAGGTAGGGCCAGCAGTCCAGCTCCTCACTTAGCCCCACCAACACCACGGTGTGGGTGTGGGGGAAATCAGGGGGCAGTTTTTCCCTTTGTGTTTGGCTGGAATGTGTTGGGTACGTTTTCTCAGTCCTTTGGATAGAGTGAGCAGACTTTCCATGGGGCTTTTTCTGTTCACACCTGTTGATGGTTCCAGGTTGCTGGCTTCTCCAGCTCCCCATCTGGGGTACGTGAGAGGCAAAATGAAAGCCCAAGGAACCCACTGCTGAGTCATTCCTCAAGTCCCAAAGTCCCTAATCAGTCTGCCTAGCCAGACTAGGGAGAAAGACACTCATCCAACAGACAGGAAAGCATCTCAGTACCGTGAGAGAGGGAAGCAAGTGCCTTGTAGGAGAGAGTGGGGGCCTCTCCATACACTGACACAGAAACAAATTCAGACACTGACATGTCCCAGGTTCCCTCCAAGACTTCTCTAAGAGGGACTATGGAGTCTCAAAATGGAAGTCAGTCAGGCTTTCCCGGGGCAAGTACAGACTCTTTGCTGACGTTTTTATTTTTTTCTTTTTTTTAACAGCTTATTGAAATGCAGTTCACATGCCACACAATTTGCCCATTTAAAGCATAAAATCCAACAATTGATTTTAGAATATTCTCATTACCCCACAAAGAAACCTCATACCCCTTAGTTGTCCCCCTCAACCATCTCTCCCATGCCCCTCACCCCCAGGAAACCACTAACCTACTTTCTGTCTCTGTAAATTTGCCCATTTTGGACATTTTGTATAAATGGAATCACACAATATGTGGCCTTTTATGACTGGCTTCTTTCCCTTAGCGTAATATTTTCAAGATTCATCCATGTTGTAGCATGAATCAGTACTTCATTCCTTTATATGGCTGAAAAATATTCCACAGTATGTTTATACTACATTTCACTTATTCATTCATCAGTTGTTGGATGGATATCTAACTCTATGTTTAACGATTTAAGAAACTGTTGGACTGTTTTACAAAATGGCTACACTATTTTGAATTCCCATGAGCAATGTATGAGGGTTCCAATTTCTCCACATCCTTGCCACTTGTTGTTACCTGTCTTTTTTATTATATCCATCCTAGTGGGTGTGAAGTGGTATCTCATTGTGGTTTGATTTGTATTTCCCTAATGGCTAATGATGTTGAGCATCTTTTCATATGCTTATTGGCCATTTGCCTATCTCCTTTGAAAGAACATCATTCAGATCTTTTGCCCATTTTTAATTGGGTTATTTGTCTTTTTATTATTGAGTTGTAAGAGTTCTTTATATATTCTAAATACTAAACCCTCATCAGATATATGATTTGCAAATATTTTCTCCCATTCTGTGGGTTGCCTTTTCACTTTCTTGATGTTGTCCTTTGAAGCATAAAAGTTTTTCATTTTGATGGTATCCAGTTTATTTATGTTTTCTTTTGTTGCTTGTGCTTTTGTGTCATATCTAAGAAACCACTCACTGCCTAACCCAAGGTCATGAAGGGTTACTCTTGTGTTTACTCCTATGTTTTATTCTAAGAGTTTTATAGTTTTAGCTCTTACACTTAGATCTTTGATCCATTTTGAGTTAAATTTTGTATATGGTGTGAGGCAGGGCTCTAGCTTCATTCTTTTGCTTGTGGCTGTCCCGATGTCTTAGCATCATTTGCTGAAAACACTATTCTTTCCCCATTTAATTATCTTTGTGCCCTTGTTGAAAATCAATTAACCATTTGCCCACATTTTCAAAGCAATTTTTTTTCCTAGTTTGATCAAAAAGCCCAAACCAGGAAGAGAAAGGCTTCCTAGAGAAGAAGATGCTTGAGTTGTGACTTAAAAGATGAACAACAGATAAGTGAAGCAACATCAAGGAGAACTCACGTGGACCAAAATCCGGGAGGATCAAAGGAGTGAAGATTTGAGCTGAGATCAAGGGCTGTGTTTTAGAATATGAAGCAGCAGAAGGTCTGTAGCACACCACCAGTTTGAAGGCAGCAGAAAAGTAATCCTCACAGAGTGTAGAAAAAAAGAAAAACAAAAAAGGAAAATGACAGAGGCTATAGCCATTTTAGATCTCCTGAGGATACCAGATGGAAGCAAATCATCAGTTTTACCATAATCTTCCCTCCTCTTCCCTTCACCTATCTTTCCAGCAATAAGTCCCTTGATCATTGCTAATCAGAGCTGCCCAGTGAGGAGTAAATAGCTCCACCTTCCAGGCTGGGAACTGCCTTAGTCACCTCAACTACAAAAGAGTTCTACCAAGCCCACCTCCAGTAAAAATTAGCATGTAGACTCCCCACAGGGTCCTTCATATTTCAAGAAGTCGCCCTGGGGCTTCCAGATTAGATCTAATAGCTTGGTCACTTGTCACTCATGCAAATACCTTCTGAGAGGTGCAGAGCATGCTCACAGGATTAGCCTGTATACTGACCAAGCAGCCTTGTGGCCAGATTCAGCATAACACCACTGTCCAAGAAATATGCATTTAACTCCAAAAACCTCTTAAAAAATGAATTAAAAAATAAATTTCCTTGTGAGGTACCTCAGGGATTTTACAGAGTACACACAGCAGACCTTCATTACAGCCCCGTCAGGCATGGCACCCTCTCTCACCGGCCTCTCGCCACCACGCTGCTCCGCCCTCCACAGACCTATAACCCTTCATGCAATTTCACCTTCCTCCTGAAGTCCATGATTCCAACATATGACCCACTCTGCCCCTGGGCAGTGGAGTGCATGTCCCATTCTGACTGCTCTTCTCACTGTGGGCAGCACCCCAGGAATTCTACTGAATAAAATCCTCCATTTCATTACATGGACAAATCTAACCCTTGTCCTTAAAAACTCAAGAGATCAACTGGAACTTGTCATGACTTTTCCAGCCACAGAAAAGCAAGCTATGAGAGCTGAAACTGTCCCTGAAGTCCCTTTTCCAAACGTGGAAATGTTCCCACCAAGAACCTTATCCCTCAATAAAATAAGCATGTACTAAGGGGCCCAAAAGGGCCTTCACCCCAAATATCCCCAGCATCAGGCTGAAATGTATGCCCCTGGAGTCACTAATGGTTAGACACAAAGGCAGGAGATTTGATTAATGAAAGGCAATTAAAATGCACGGGCAATGGAAAATGATCGTGTAACGTAATAGGTGAACGAAAGCCAAACTTGTAACAGTGCCTGGTACATAGCAAGCACACATACAATTTACTTTCTGTAGTTTGACTTCAACTATCTGACCTACTTGTGCAGAAACAACACTACGTGGATTCTGGAGAAGGATAGTGGTGATGGTTGCACAACAATGTGAATATATTTAATGCCACTGAACTGTACATTTAAAAATGGTTAAAATTGTCAATTTTATGTTATATATATTTATCACAATTTTTTAAAACTACATGGAAAGATTATGTATAATTTTTTTTATTTTCTTTCTACTTTTCTATATTTTATATAGAAACTATATATATATAGTCTCTACCTATATCTATATATGTACACACATATATTCTATATACAATATATAAATATATATGGCATATATGTATATATAAATTATATACATGTACTCTAATAAGCATATATTACTTTTATGGACAGCAGCATAGTATATTCAATATACTATTTTGGAATGGCATGCTCTTCAGAATTAGACAGACCTGCATTTGAACACTTGTTTCATCATCTATTATTTTGTAGCTTTGGTTTGTAAATCTCATTTTCCTCATCTATAAAACTGGCACAATACCCACCTTGCAGATTTCTTGTGAAGGTAAACAGTAACAAATGAAAGCACCTAACAGAGCATCTAGCTCACAGCTGAAGTTCAGCAAATGTTATTTTTTATAATGGAGAAAATAAACTTTATTTAAATTGATGAATAAACAAATGTATGGTAAACATAGATATGTTACCTGGCAATGGCTCCCATAGTCATGTCCTATTCCTTAATTTACTTAGTGTCTGTTTATTGAGTGCTAACTATATGCCAGGCACCATGCTTGCCACATGATGGCTGGATGAATGTTTTGACACTCCTGGATGCTGAGAAGAGAACATTCAAGGCCAGGAAGATTCAGATGAGCAGGCACATTGCAACCACAAGCTCTGGGGAGGGAGAGAGAGATGTAAAAGCATCAGACCAGGGAGATGGGACACCTGAGCTGGCACCTGAGATCCTGGAGCCATCCTCAGGTGGATACCGAATTAGAACCTCATCACAGTGGGTCTTCCAGACCTTTCCTTACTGCCTCTGTAGGTGACCCTTTCCCACTGAACTAGCCAGACTCAGTCATGGTGTATTAGTCAGGGCTGCATTTAGCTGAAAGCCACCGTATTTGTCTGCTAGGGCCATAACAAATACCACAGACTGGGAGGCTTAAAGGGCAGAAATTTATTTTCTCACAGTTCTGGAGGCTGGAAGTCCAAGATCAAGGTGTTATCAGGTTTGGTTTCTTCTGAGGCCTCTCTCCTCGGCTTATAAATGGCCGCCTTCTCACTGTGTCCTCACAAGGTCTTTCCTGTGTGCATACGTCCCTCATGTCTCTTTGTGTGTCCAAATTTCCTCTTCTTACAAGGACACCACTCACATTGGATTGGGGCCCACTCAATACGACCTCATTTAACCTTCATTACCTCTTTAAAGGTCTTATCTCCAAATACAGTCATGTGCTGCATAATGACATTTCAGCCAACAATGGATGGACCACATATATGATGGTGGTCCCATAAGATTACTATCATATGGCCTAGGTGTGTAGTAGACTATACCAGCCAGGTTTGTGTAAGTACACTCTATGACGTTCGCACAATGACAAAATTGCCTAACAATGCATTTCTCAGAACATATCCCTGTTGTTAAGCCACATATGGCTGTATAGTCACATTGTGAGAGACTGGGGGTTAGAATTTCAATGTATGAATTTGGAGGGGACACAATTCAGCCATAACAGCACAAAAAACCTACCTTAAAATAGTAAGTTGTTTCATGTAACAAGAAGTCTAGAATAGTTGTTCAGGACTAGAGCTCAAAGATGTGATCAAAGACTCTGTTCCTTCTATTTTCCTGGCCTCCAGCCCTAATTTGGTTTTCAACCTCAAAGTCACAAGATGGCTGCTGCACTTTCAATCCAAGCAGGAAGAAGTGGACAGCAAAGGGCCAAAGGTTATGCTAGTTAGAGCGTGTCCCTTTTCAAAGTTTTCCCAGAAGCCCACCTGGTGACTTCCACTCCCACCTTGTTGGCCAGAATGATGTCACACGGCCACCCCTAGCTGCAAGGGAGTCTTGGAAGTGAACATATTTCACTGGGTTCACGACTTCCCTGATAAGATCAGGTTTCTATTACTAAAGGAGAAAAGGAGAACGGCTGCTGTCAGCACTAGCAGTGCCTCCCACAAATAAGGTGGGGAAGATGCTATTGCTCTAACAGTGGGCACTGGAAGTCCTCGAGGAAGAGTGCCAGGTTGCTGGGAAAACACTGTGATAACTATTTTAGGAAGAAGCCAACCCCACGCTCTGGGTGTTAGCTAACATGCAGCCATTAGAGGAAGGGGGAAGCTACTCTTCACAAACAGGAGGTAGTACTTGGAGCTTCCAGAGGCAGTGAGAGGGAGGCCATGCAACCAGAAACAGACTTTGGGGAGTGAGAGAGAAAGAGAAGAAAGGTTAGTGAGATTGGATGATCAGGGGGCAAAGATGGGCAATTGAAAATTAAAAAAGGAAAAGCCTGGTGGTGGAAGGGCCAAGATGGGACTTTGGGAGAACAAAACACCCAGCGAGTAAGCAGTTGCTGTGAGGGTGCAGGGTAAACCCCTCCTCTCTCTCACAGACCTTCTGCAAGTCCACGTTGCTCTTTAACATTTTATTGCAAGGGGGTGGGAAGGCACTCTGAAGAGGCATTGAGTTTCAAGTCAGAATCAGTGATGGCTTCAGAGAGACTGCTCACAGTCAAACCCAGGAGCTCAAAGTGAGAGAGTGTGAAGCCCTGGGAACCCCAGATATGAGGCGCACATGTTGGGCTTTCATCAACCTGGGGCTGATGAAGGGCTGAGCCAAGTGGTCTGAGGGGCCGGCCATCATCCGGGCTTCATAAGGGAAGGACAGTGGCTGGAAAAGCCATGCTTTCTTTCTGAGACATCCCTTCCACGGGCACCTGATGTGGGTAAGAGGAAGCCACTGTATATGGAGAGGTGGCCCCAAATCTGCCCTCTCCAGGCCACCTCTGTTTCTTTCCCAGGAGACAGTCTTCCAAGGATCTGCTCTCAGCGAACTGCCCTGGTAGGAAACGATTCCACCACTCCTCCCCCGGCTACACACTACCCTTCTCCCTCCCTGGCTCTGTATTTTATGTGGTATTTACCACCGTCTGGCACACTATACATTTTCTGTATTTATCTGTGTATTATTTATCTCCCTCACTAGAACAGAAGCTCTGTGAAGGCAGGGTTTGTGTTTGTTTTCCTCATGACCACATTCCAAGCTCTTGGCACATGGAGATGCTCAGTAAACATGTCACGTGATCAGTGACAGTAATTTCCAATACAGTATTAGCTGAAAACTGATACAGTATGTACACTCTGTCCCTAAGGTATCTGCCTTTTAATACAGGAATCCAGGAGTTTGGAGTAACTTGACGACTCAAATCAATGGGGCTTTCAATGACAGAATCTCAGAAAAATTGACAGACTCATGTAGGAGATATCCCCTCCAGTCACCCCATGGAATCAGTTATCTGTTCCCTAGAGGTAGACCCCATGGGAGACACGTGTGGGAGCTGGCAGAGCTGGGAGAGGGGGAATCGGGACCTGGGCCCAGCCTCTTCTCCTTCCAGGGCTCACTAGCCCCAGCCACAGCCCTGAGTCCACAGCCAGTGAACCTCTGCACTGTGAGTGGCTGAGACGTCATTCTGGGGGAGTTTATGGTGTTATTAATATGGAAATATGCAATGGCGCTGCAGCAAGCATCTCGCCCCTGTATTAATAACAATTACTCACAGCCCAGGAGTCAAAGGCTTTTCTGCTTGGGTGCTTATTAAAGCTGGCCCCATAAAGAATAGGAGAAAGGCAATAAATCAGCCCTGGATCCAATCATCTTGTGTCCCTGGGCGTAGGGGTCTGTACCACCAGGAAGAGGGTGGCAACCAGAGAATCTAACCTCGGATCCTGCTCGCGGAGCAGTGCACTGGACAGACTACCCCCACAATTGTCACCTCTGTGCCACCCTGGTCCCCCACCCTGCTCCTGAAGAAAGAGGTCTAGGGGGCCGGCCCGGTGGCGCAAGCGGTTAAGTGAGCGCGCTCTGCTGCGGCGGCCCGGGGTTCGCCAGTTCGGATCCCGGGCGTGCACTGACGCACCGCTTGTTGAACCATGCTGTGGTGGAGTCCCATATAAAGTGGAGGAAGATGGGCACCGATGTTAGCCCAGGGCCAGTCTTCCTCAGCAAAAAGAGGATTGGCAGATGTTAGCTCAGCGCTGGTCCTCCTCACAAAAAAAAAAAAAAAGAAGGAGCTCTAGGACTAGGCCCCGTCATCTTCAGATACTCTCAGCAATCAAGGGGTGAGGAAAGACAGAGGGAAAGCCACCTCAGAAACCCTGACTCCCCCGAGTTCTGCCCTCCCCACAGTCCCGGAGAGATCTCCGACTGAGACAATCCTGTGTTATTGGAGGGAAGGCTGAATACTGATTCAGTATTCACTTCTTGAGGAAGAATGGGGGACCATTTCCTTGACTTGTCTCAGAGCCGAGGAAACGAATGACATCCATGTGGGATGCATAGTTGACAAAAATGTGTCGTGTTGATGTGTACGATTCTCATCACACCTCAAACTCCACATACGTCATCTCAATTCTTTGTGTTGTGATAATATGTTTATTATTTTTACTACTATTATTAAAGAAGATTCCTCTAATAGTCAGAAACTTCAAGTAAGATTACTTAGAGAATTAATCCAAACATGCCTAAACATTTCCAAATGATAGTTGACCATGACTTTCAGTTGTCTATGGCTACATAACAAACTACCCCAAAACCTAGTGCCTTATTTCTCATGATTCTGTGGGTTGCCTGGGCTTGGCTTCTTGACACAGCAACTGGATCTTAAGATGACCCACACAGAAGCTGAAAGGCCTCTGAAGGTCTAGGCCAAGGGGTCACACTGTGTCACTCCTACCACAGTCCATTGGTCAAAATACAAGGCCAGCCCAGATTCAAGGGCAGACTTCCCCTCTTGATGGGAAGGTGGCATGTGCACACAAGGACAGATCGTTGGCACCATCTTGGCTGTCCATCTGCCACAGCTTCATTCCCTTCAACAAAGTAGACTCACTTTCTCCCTGGGTGACTATGTGCTCACCGTCTAGCCTACATGGGCCTTGACTTTCTTGCTAGTAAAATGGGGATGCCGGTGTCTTGTCTGACCATAGGGAGCTGGATAGGATAGCCTTTTATTCCCTCCCAAAGCTGAGTCTGTGGCTTCCACTATCTCACAAATGCTTTCCATTAAAAATGCTTATAATTTATTCCTTGAACTTCAGAACATAAAAAAGGTGAAAACCTATCTTCCTTCTACCACCAGGCCTTAAATTTTAAACTACTTTTGTGATCTTTTACTTCCACAGTGAGGTCAGAACCAACAGACTTAGCTGAATTTGTTCCTCAGATTTCTCTTGGCCTATATTTTTCTATCATAAAGGAAAGAAGAAAATTTGGATCAAGAGTCAAATATAAAGATCCTTTCTCAGTATTTCTGTGGGAAAGCATGAGATTGACAAGTGAGAGGGAAAATTACATCAGACCTGAGGAAAAGAGATATCAACACAGGATTGTTGAACAAAACAGACACGAGTTTGGGAGATGGTAGGGGAACAAGTGACCCTCCCAAACAACAATAAGAAGGTCATTCCTTGAAAAATGTCCTGTACTGGCCCAAGTGTACAATAAAAAAATCATATTTTTCAAAGAAAGGAAAAATTTTAAGGTATCATAAACACAGGTTCTTTTATACAAAATTCCCAATATTGTTGAATAAATTTATTCATGTAGCCAACCAAAAACTCCCTGAAAATTTCACAATTTACCCACATAAATCACTAGTTTCATGCTCTTCTGCATCATCACTTGAATTTGTTTTTTTTTTTAATTTTGCTTTATCTTCACACAAAATGTCATCAAAGCACCAAATAAATTTGATTTGTAAATACAACGTGTCTCACACCCATGACCGCGGCAGCCTGCATCCCAGTGTCTCGACCTGCGGCTCTGAATACATTTCTAGAACGATACCGGGAAGAGCTCGTTAGCACCGGATTCCGTGCAGACAGCAGAAGAATGAGTTACGAATACTGAACTCTCACCCCAAAACGGGAGCTACATGAATCTGAGCACCAGTGTACACAAACTGAATATATAGTAGGATCCTGATATTAATTTTCAGTTCTTCCACCTAAGGAACCAGTAAAAACCCTAAACTGGACCATCCCATCTTGTTCTTTTTCCACATCTTCTACACGAGGATGCAGCTTCCTTTAAATCAGGGCCCGTAGTGTTATTTACAGGAAATCTCTGCCAAAGTTGTAATCCAAGAAGTCACCTTACATACCAAGTACTTTATGCAATTGTAATAATGTTAAGAGTTGCTTCCTCCAACACAGCCTGCTATCCGTTTTCACATTTCCCTGGAAATGGCTTCCCACTCTCTTCTGTAGCTTCATAATCACTGTATTCTGCTCACACTCAATAGGAGAGAGAGGGAGAGTCTTAAGTTTTGTCTTTCTTGCTGACTAGTCAAAGGTGGCTTCCACATCAGGGTCTGAGGTGAAGATGCCTCTCCCTCTTGCACTGTCTCTCTCACCGTCTCTTAACCACCTTCGCCCCTGCAGCTGCCATGACACTTCTGTGTGACAGCCGCACCTTCTCCTTGAGTGAAGCTGATCAGGCCCTCACAGAACGCATTGACAGCTGTTGTCACCGGCTACACAAGCACTGAAAGTTCTAACCACAGCCTTATCTTAAAGCCAGCAGAGACCCCAAAGATCACCAGTTCCATCCCTCTCTGTGTCAAGATGAGGAAACTGAGATCTGGAAAAGAGAAGTAATTTATTCGTGTTTGCACAGATGGAAAAGACTAGAACTTGAGTCTCCTAACTCCTTAACAACTCACATAGGACCTACTATGGATTCCAGACTCGCCAAAGAGACTTGGCAGCGAGTAGGGACCTCCCAACTCTACTGCTCCCCTCTCAGACCCAACTTTCCATCTTTCCCTGCCTTCTGAGTACCCCTTTGCATCCCTTCCCTGGGCACGGCTCAGGGGCATCTGGTGGAAGTGTCCACAGGCAGCACCAGTTTCACGGGAGTGTGACCTGTGCGGTCACTCAGGGTCCCCAGCTCAGAAGTGTCTAGTTTAAAGTTCTGCTACCACCATCTTTAAATTCTTAGCAGTTTCTGGACAACAGGCCCTACATTTTCATTTTGCACTGGGCCCTGGAAATTACATAGTTGGCCCCGTTCACAGTACATACCAATGAAATAGTCACCTCTGACTAGCTAGCAAGAGACACAAAACTGAAAACTCTCCCTCGCAACTTGAGTGTGGGCAGAACACAGAACGATTACAAAGCTGCAGTGACCTCGCCCGCATTTCTTTCCCAAGGAGGATGAGCAAGGAGATCAATAAAAATCATTGTTAAGCATCTCCCCTCCTTGCGCTGTGGGCTCAGGTAAACAATCTTTGCCTCTGATCCCCAGCTACCCATCAGTGAATATACAGCAAGTGCAACCTTGGGCTAATTAACTAACTTCTCTGAGCCCCTGTTCTTTCTTCTCTCCAATTATAAAAACAATAAATGCTCATTACAGAAAACTGAAAATGCAGAAAAATAGAAGGAAGATCCCCTATAACCTCATTATCTAAGTACACCACTGTTAACACTGTCGAGTTTTCTTGCCAGCCCTCTTTCTATGCCATAGTTTCACTCCTTCACATACGTAAGGAAAGCCCACCTTCTTCCCACTCCCCTCCAGAAAGAATATTGGTCATCTTTGGGAGCTTCTGCTGCCGGCGGCCTAGACAGGCAATTGAAGGAGCAGAGGAGTGGTAGCTGACTGCAGGGATGGTGAAAGAAGGTGGGCACTGCCCGTCTGCCATGGCTCTCAGGGGGCTTGCCATCTCTGCATAGAGATGGGGCCTGGAAGAAGAACCCAGACAAGTAACCCAGCCCCAGCAGGTGACAGAGACCCTCTCTTCACCCCAACAGCACCCTGCTCTACCAGCTCCCACCGCAACAAAGACAACCGGGTAGTGGCAAGAAGACAGGGAAGGAGAAATCTTCAGTTTTAGAAGAGAGATGATCAGGAATTCAGTAGACATGGGCTGGCAGGTCATTTGTTCAAACCAGAGCCCTCCTAGATTAACAGAAAAGATGGCAGTTCCTAAGACTAGCCTCCCTCCGTGACTAGAGGCAGGGACTTACATGGAGCTGCTGGTGGGAGCAGAGTGGGGAGAAGAGAGGAAGGGGCTGCTGGTGTCCACCATCCCAACCGACCCTGCAGGCTGATGACATCTGGACATACCTGATGCATAAAGGGTTATCACAGAGTATATATCATTGCATATCCTGTTTTTCATTCAACATTATATCATAAGTGATTTTCCATCTTATTATTAAATCTCATAGACATCATAATTTTCCATTATATGAATGTACCACAATCTATTTGGCACTGCAATGAACATTTTTTGTAATTAAAGATTTTTCAATATTTAGGATTATTTCCTTAGGCTATAATCCCAGGAAAAGAACAATTAGATGAAAAGTATTGCACATTTTTTTATTTTCTGTAAGGAAGATCAGCTCTGAGCTAACATCCAGGCCAATCCTCCTGTTTTTTTTTTTTTCTTGCTGAGGAAGACTGGCCCTGAGCTAACATTGGCTGATCTTCCTCCACTTTACGTGGGACGTCGCCACAGCATGGCCTGACAAGTGGTGCGCTGGTGCATGCCCAGGATCCAAACCCGGGCCACCAGCAGTGGAGCATGCACACTTAACCACTACGCCACAGGGCCAGCCCCAACTATTGCACATTTTTAAGGCACTCAACACGCTGCTTTCCAAATTACACCAGTCTACAGTCCACAGCATTAGATGAGAGCCCTGGACAAGGGGGAATACGTATAAGATGTTGACCTCTCTTGGCTGTGCAGCACCCAAATTTACTTCACACCCAGCCTGTCAGCTCAGGTGAAGCTGGCTATCATTTTTGTTGCTCACCTCCCTTTGGTTCTTGCCCGTTTTCCAAGCCTCGTTCTCTGGCTTCTCAGTCAGTTCTGTGTGTTATTCAATGGCCTTCCAAGAAATGCCCTTTTTGCTCAGGTTAGCCAGAGTCTGCTCCTGATGCTTCCAGGCAAGAACCCTGACTGAACACGCCGCGAGCAAACCTGTGCTTGTCCTTCCCCACTGCCCCTCAGAGACAAGGCAGACCTGCTCAGGGAGGCGAATGTGCACGGGGAGGTGGGAGGAGGTCATGGAGACCACTGGACATGTCCCACCACCACCCCAACCACCCCCAGCGGGAACCGAGGGTGATCTCTGCTGGGCTGGGGCCACGTGTTGGCTTTGCTGAGCAGGACCTTAAGCACGGGCGAAGGGCTGAAGCGACCCCATCAACGGGAGGATTTGGGCAGCTGGGGAAGCAGGGAGAAGAGAGAGTGAAGAGATGTGGCTGAAGAGAGAGCTCAGCAGAGGCCGGGCAGGAGAAAGAGACGCTGGACTGGGAAACTGACTGTACCTGCTGTCGGAGTGTGATGGAACCCCTGTCCCCTCCAAGTCCCCTGAAACTTCTCTCTGAAGCTTCTATCCCAGTGTCCTGTCTGTGATTCACATCTTAAAAATGAGTCTCACTCTGTATACGCAGAGAAGTGTTGTTCCCACTGTCCTCGTCCCACTCCTCTGCCTCTCAGCCCTGGCCTTGCGGCCGCCATGCTCCCAAAAAGCAAAGTCCTCTCTTCAAGCGGGACGCTGGTCTGCCCCTCAGAGGCCACACTCTCCCTTCACAAAGGCCCAGAGTGGCTGTGGAATTGCTTTGGGGCCAGAGCACACGGGAAGTGGGGGCCAGGGCACCGTGTCCCTGTAACAAAGTGGGTGACAGGAGGCACCCGCTCCTGCTGGCCTGCACTTTCTCTCTGGCGGCCCGCACAAGTGCTGCCTGTCCCCCTGCAGGGTTAGCCAGCGCAGCGTTTTAATTTGAATCAGATGCCAATATTTAAACTTTAGCAGCTGCTCTCAAAAATCAGGAGACCTGGCAGTTCCGGACCCACACGCCCACATGGCGACAGCCTTCTAGAGACACAGCCTGTGTGCTGCAGCTGCTCCAGACCCTCCATCTCCTGGGGGACTGGGGCCACCCCGACCTGCTCCCTCGGCCCCCTGACCTGCCTGCTGTGGGGAGGGTCAGGGTTAAATGGGACGCAGGCCCCGGGGAGATGATATACAAGGTCAGCATCTTTCTGTACTTACACTTGGTGCCATCCATTTTTTTCACCTACCTATCATCACAGAAGCAATTAGTAATGAAGGAACAGCAACCAAAAAGCAATCAGCATTATCCAACGGGAAATTTACCCATGGCCAGAGGCTGAAATACTGTTTCACTGAACCTTGGTCAGTACATCTTCTTACCTAACAGTAACAAAGAGAGGTTCCCATAGCAACTGGAGCTCGGGGCTTGGGGGCTTAACTAGGCTGGTGCTGACCATTCTGTGCTTAGAAAGCAGGAAAAAGAGAAAGGCAATGAGCAAATGTTGGCTACGCAGGTGAAAATGTTGGTTTTTTCGAGAGCTCCCTTCTGTAGCTTTGTGTTCGGCAGAGTGGAAGCTGCTTCTGACTGTGACCCCTGGACACGGCAGGGGGGGGTGCTAGTAAAGGCTCGCTAACCCAAAAACATGATCCCCTTCTTTTCCTCCACTGTGTGTGGGAACAGCCCTCCCTGTGCTGTTCTGAGGAGCTCTCCATGCCCACACACTATTCATTCACTCAATAAGCACTCACTGAGCACCTACTATGTGAACAAAACAGACACGGTCCCTTGTGGAGGCTAACCACAGACAGACAAGCCCGCGACCTAGGACGGCCGCTCTGAGGGAAAATGCAGGTAGCTGTGAAAGAACAGGGGTGAGCCCAATTTACAGTGGAAGGGCTAGTTCTCTGTGGGGGGGGGGGGGGCGGTGACCTTGAGCCGGGAGCGTGACCAGGAGGAAGCTGGGCAATGAGCGTTCCAAGCAGAAGAACAAGTGTGAAGGCTCCGAGGTGTGTAAACATGGCACATGGTAGGAACTGAATAGCCTTTGTGATACACAGGGGACAAGGGGGACCATGGCCCGAGCTGAAGCTAGAGAGGGAGGCGGGGCCAGTTTGCATGTGGCTTTAGAGCCTGGGCAATAATTGATCCTAAGGGCAAGGGAGATGCATTACAGGATTTCACACAGAGCTGCTGTATGGAGAAGAGATTAAAAAAGATCATGACAGGTTGAGTTAAGTAGTGGCAGGCAAGGTGAAGAAAAGGGAATGATTGAGATCATTTTTTACATAGAATTGACAAGCATCTGTGACGGGGGTAGGAGCCCAGAGAAAAGAGTACTCAAGTCTGACTCATAGTAATTAATTTTTTTAAAGTGTAAAAAGATCTTAAATATATAAAAAGATGCTCAACTAAGCTCACAATAAAGGAAATGTAAATTAAAACAACAGGGAGATATCATTTGTCACTTACCAAATAAACAAGTCTATAAACTTACCAAAACACACTGATGATAAAGCTATGGAGAAACAGAAACTCTTACACTGCTGATTGGAATGCACAATGGTACAATCCCTGTAGAGGAGGATTTGGCAATATCTAGCAAAATTACATGTGCATTTACCCTTTGCACCAGATTTCCTACTTCTATCCCAAAGCAACACCAACAAAAATGAAAAAAAGCAGGGGAGAGGGGCTGGCCCACTGGCGTAGTGGTTAAGTCTGTGCACTCTGCTTCAGCGGCCAGGGTTCATGGCTTCAAATCCAGGGCACAGACCTACACACCACTTATCAAGCCATGCTGTGGCAGCAACCCACATACAAAATAGAGGAAGAGGAGCATAGATGTTAGCTCAAGGACAATCTTCCTCAAGCAAAAAGAGGAAGATTGGCAACAGATGTTAGCTCAGGGCCAATCTTCCTCATCAAAAAAAAAAAAGATATTTGCACAAAGTTATTCATCATAGCACTGTTTGTAACAGCAAAAGACTGAAAAACCCAAATATCCATCAACAGGAAATTGGTTGGATCAACTATGAGACATACAGTGGAATACTATGCAGCTGTAAAAAGGAATAAGGCCCATGTCTAATATTGATATGGAGTAATTTTAAGGATGTTGTTAAGAAAAAAACAGCAAAGTACAAAAGAGGTGAATAGTATGCTATATTTTATGTAAGAATAGGAGGGAAATTTATTTATTTATATTTGCTTATACTTTCAAAAATAAACACAGAAGTTGGGGCTGGCCTGGTGGTGTAATGATTAAATTCATGCATTCCACTTCAGCGGCCCGGGGTTCGCAGGTTCAGATCTAGGTAAGGATCTACACACTGCCAATCAAGCCATGCTGTGGCACTTCCCACATACAAAAAAAATAGAGGAAGATGGGCACAGATGCTAGCTCAGGGCAAATCTTCCTCAGCAAAAAAAGGAAGACTGGCAACAAATGTTAGCTCAGGACCAATCTTACTCACCAAAAAAAAAAAAGAAGAAGAAGAAGAAACATGGAAGCACAAGAAACCAAAGAAAATATAGATAAACTGGACATCATCAAAATGAAAATCTTTTGTGCTTCAAAGACAACATCGAGAACATGAAAAGACAGCCCACAAAGTGAGAGAAAATATTTGTAAATCATATATCTAATAAGGGACTTGTATCAGAATATATAAATAACTCTTACAACTCAACAATAAAAAGGCAAATAACCAATTTTAAAATGGGCAAAGAACTTAAATAGACATTTTTCCAAGAAGAGATACAAATAGCCAATAAGCACATGAAAAGATGCTCAGCATCATCAGTCATCAAGGAAATGCAAATAAAAACCACAGTGAGATACCACTTTACACTCCTAGGATGGCTATCATTAAAAAGTTAGATAATAACAAGTGTTGGCAAGGATGTGGAGAAATAAGAACTCTCACACATTGGTGGTGGGATTGTAAAATGGTACAGCCACTTAGAAAACAGTCTGACAGTTCCTCAAAAAGTTAAACACAGAGTTACCATTTGACCCAGGAATTCCACTCCTAGGTATATCCCAAAGAGACATAAAAACATATGCCCACACAAAAGCTTGTATACAAAGGATCATAGCAGCATTATTCATAATAGCCAAAAGGTAGAAACAGCCCAAATGTCCATCAACTGATGAATGGAAAATCATAATGTGGTATATCCATACACTGGAATATTATTCAACCATAAAAAGGAATGAAGTACTGATACAAGTTACAGCATGGATGAAACATGAAAACATTACACTAATTGAAAGTAGCCACAAAGAACCACTATACGATCCCATTTATGTGAAATGTCCAGAATGGGAAAATATATAGAGAGACCAAAAATAATAGATTAAGAGTTGCTTAGGGCTGGGAGAAAATGCGAGTTTGGAGGATGAGGGCTAAGAGGTTTCTTTTTTGTGTGTGTGTGAGGAAGATCAGCCCTGAGCTAACATCCATGCCAATCCTCCTCTTTTTTTTTTTTTTTTTGCTGAGGAAGTCTGGCCCTGGGCTAACATCTGTGCCCATCTTCCTCCACTTTATATGGGATGCCGCTACAGCATGGCCTGATAAGCAGTGCATCGGTGCACGCTCGGGATCCAAACCCGGGCCGCCAGCAGCAGAGCGCACGCATTTAACCACTACGCCATGGGGCCAGCCCCAGAGGTTTGTTTTTGAAGTGATGAAAATGCTCTAAAATTGATTGTGGTGATGGTTGCAAAACTCTGTGAATAAACTAAAATCCACTGAATTATAAACTTTAAATGAGTGATTTGTATGGTAGGGGAATTATATCTCAATAAAGCTGTACAAAAAAATTAAAAGACTCATGGAAAGATAAACCAAAAACCAATGAAAAAATGATGACCTGTAGAACCAAACTCCCTGAGTTCACAGCCATTAGTGTCTCAGTCGTTTTTTCACAGTACCACTGGCCCAAAAGAAACACCTAACGGTTCTATTTATTAAATAGATAGATCCAAACAGCTAGACAGTTGTAGTTCTCAGTGTCTGACAGATTTCCCTCAAAAATTTAAAATATCCCAAGGCACCCCTGTGAGTTCACTGTGAGATGCCCTGGGGTGCCCTGGCACACAGTTTGGGAATGGGGAAAACAGCGCGGAGGAGATAGGGATAAAATTTGGACCTCTCTGAATGTACCTTGTATAAAATTAAATTAAAAGCAAAAACAAAGCCATCCTTAAATATCAAAATCAAGCTGAAACTAATGAGCCTTACAATATATCAAGTTTACAGTATAACAAGAGAAAAATTTTTCTAATGACTGTGAAACACAGCATTTTAATTGTATACCCATAGTCAATATATCCCACAGAGGAAAAAGACCCCTAAAGAAATCTTAAACCACATTCAGTAGACTTAATGACATCATTGGAATCAATATTTTGAAACTATTACAGGGAAAGAGATATGAATATAGTCATAAATAGTAGGATAAGACATCAAAATTATGGTAATATCATCAGGCACAAAAATGTTTAGGGTAAGGAAAGAGGTACAAGCATAAAATTCAAAAAGTTAAAACTCTATAATCTAAAAATTGAATTGGAAATATCAGAATAAAGTCATGAATTATTTTTCCATTTTAAAAAGTATATATGTCCTAGCAGTGTCCACTAAAACACCTTAGCAGCAATGATAACTCAGGAGCAAATAGCAACTCCTCGTGCCCATACTGTGGTGTCTAAATACCATTTCTCCCTAAAGGGAACTTGGAGACATGGCTGCTCCAAGTCTGCAGCAGAAAATGAACAATGAGAATGGAACATCTTATGCCTGAAAGTAAGAAAGCTATCAAACACTCCTCGGTCATGTCAAAATGTTACAGATATTATTCCACTTAGGTTAAGTTCACAAACAGGCAAAACTGACCCACTGTGAAAGAAGTCAGAATAGTAGCTAATTTTGGGGTAGAGAGAGTATTGACTGGGAATGGACAAGCAGTTTCTGGGGTTAAGGGATCAAGCTTCTGATATCTTGATCTGGAGATGACTACACAGGCTTATACATTATCTTTTTAACAATTTTTTTAATTTTATTTTTCCCCAAAGCCCCAGTAGATAGTTGTACGTCATACTTGCACATCCTTCTAGTTGCTGCATGTGGGACGCGGCCTCAGCATGGCCCGACAAGCGGTGCATCAGTGCGCGCCTGGAATCCGAACCCAGGCCGCCAATAGCGGAGCGCACACACTTAACCGCTAAGCCACAGGGCTGGCCCAACAATTTTTTTGTTGTCATAAAAAACATAAAATTTACCATTTTAACCACTTCTAAGTACACAGTTCAGCAGCGTTAAGTATATTCATATTGCTGTGGTTGCCAGGGGCCAGGGTTGGGGAGGAGACTGACAGCAAAGGGACACAGAGGAACTTTCAGGGTTGGTAGAAATGTTCTACATCTTGAAGTGGTGGTGGTCACATGATTATATTCAAAACTCAACAAAATGTACACTTAAAATTGGTGAATTTTATTTTATTTAAATTATATCTCAATAAGGCTGATTTTTTTTAAGAACAAGGAGAAAAAGTGGGGAGTGCTCTAACTGGTGAATTTTGGGGGTTGCTAGAGCACCAATTCGCTATTCTGAAAACTGATAATTAAAGGGAAAGAATCAAGCAGCTCTCTGCCTTTCCTGTACAGACTACATTTCAGGTACGACCCCTACTTGGTCCTTTTAGATTCTACTAAACATCAGACTTGAGCCAACCCTGGGCCACGCCAGGAATCAGTCTCTGGGAGGCCACCGGCAGGAACACAGCTGGCCAGCAGGGGGGCACCGGGCACTCCTCCTCCATGGACGCATCCTCGCAGAAATCCATGCAGCAGCCCTCGGTCCATCCCAGGAGGTCCTCTCCCCAGGGGACAGCTCAGTGAAGGGAAGGAGACCCTCATAGGGCGGGTGCAGGAGCTGTGCTGGTATAGAAGCCTCGTGCCCCACAGGAACCAGTATCTCTGTGACAAGTCCATTGGCAAGCGTTTCCAGGGTCCCTACAAGAGTCCGTGCACTGAGGGCAGCTGTGGGTGACTGCATTTCCCAAAGAGGGATGTAACAGTACTCTTGTCCCACATGTTATTTTAGAAGCTTGCCATGTCAAGGGGTGAAGTCTAATTCTCCTCCCCTTGAATCCAGGCAGGTTGTGACCCATTGGTAACCAATAGAACACGGCAGCAGCGCCGCTGTGGGACCTCCGGAGCTAGGTCAGAAAACACAGTGACATTTCCACCTTGTTTCCTGAACATCACACAGAGGCCGGAGCTTCCGGGTGAGCTGTCCGATGGCACCTGAGCTGGGACAAGCTCCATTTGCCTTTCCCCCCTTCCTCTTTCCTGGGGTCTGGAATGCAGACATCACGGCTGAAGCAGCCATGCTGCACCCTGAGTCAGGGACCATGTGCTGAGGATAGTGAAGCTGACAGACAAGATCTCTAGGCTCCTGATAGCTGTTTGGAAACGACCAGCCCTGGACTGCTTACATCTGGGCTTGACGTATGCGAGAGAAAGGCCCCAGGTGTGTGTGAGCCACCCTTACTTGCAGCTTCTGTTGTATGCAGGTAAGCTAGTCCTTTCTGGTATAGATGGTATTCCACACCAGAGGAGAGAAGCACTCTATGGGAACTGTACGAAGATTTCATTAGACAGGGTCCATGGCCTACTACACTGTTATGGGACTCCAAAGACAATCCCCAAGTAGAGCCCAAGAACCCAGGCAGGCATGAACATAATAAATGTCCTTTCTCATGGGACTAAGAGGTTATGACCACAGCTCTTAAACAAGGCATGCCAAGGTGGCTGGCCCCTTCCTGGAAGAGAGACTGTTCATCTGAACTGAGGGAAAGTGAAATTATCTGTCAGGGTCCGCGTAGAAAACAGATGGCCCACTCAACTGGATAATGCAGAACGAGTTTAATAAAAGAACTATCCACCAAGGTGTGAGCAGCTTGTAGGGAAACCACACGTGGTAGCACAGAACACAGACCACATTAGCCATTCTTAGAAAGAGCAGTTGCTGGGACTTGGAGAAAGGGGCTTGTATGGAAAGGGCTGCCAGCAGAGCTGTGACGTTTGAGGACTGCAGCCAAGCCAGGGCAACACAGCAGCAAGGCTCCAGGGGAACAGGCCCTCTCCTCACCTTCCCTCCCTCTGATCTGCTCATGCTCCCTACTGATTGAGCACAACCAAAAGCCAGAGGGCCGGCCAGAGCACCCATCAAGGAAGGACAGTGGAGCGAGACTAGGGGAAGACCCAAAGGGCAGATAAGACACCAGCACTGTGAGCAACACGTGCAGCTCCCCAGTTGAAGCTCCTTTGTTTAAGACTTGCTCACTTGCCCTGTGTTTATTTCCACAGATGTGTGTCCAGGAAACTCTCGTTATATTCCAAATAATAGAGGAAGAAAAGTATCTTTACATTTCCCCACAGCCCACAATCGATAATTGAAGAGTCCCACTTTCAAGCTAATAATATTTCCATATGATTTGGGCATTGCAATTGACAGAGGAAAAAGACAAGTAAAAGCTTCAACCACATTTAACCCTGAAATTTCCATTGCATTGTGATCAAAACAATTTTAGTATAAACGAGTTCAGAGAGGAAAAGCATCGCCTATTTGGGTAGGTTTAGAACATCCATCCGTGACCCCTCTGAGTGAACCTGCCCCGCTCTCCACACCTCCATGGCTGGAAAGGCCTGGCATGGACACCCGGTCCAACGTCAGCCATTCTGCCAGCTGGCCAGCAACCAACCAGATTCTCTCCCTCACTCACAATATAATTAACTCTGCCTCACACCATATACAAGAAATTAATTCTAGACAGTTTGAAGACCTACACGTGAAAAGCAAAATAAAGCTTCTAGAAGAAAACACAGGTGAATCGCTTCACGACCTGTGTAGGCAAATACATTTTAAACAGGGCACAAAATGCATTAACCATAAAAGGAAAGACTGATAAATTTGACTACATTAAAATTAAGGATTTATTTTCATTAAGTCGCCATTAATAGAGTGTAAAGACAAGTAACAGATTATAAAAAAAGATATTTGTGACACATTTTTCTCTCAAAGGACTTATATTGAAAATATACAAAGAACTTTTACCAATTACTAAGAAAAATACAATCCAATTTTAAAAAGGACAAAAGGCTGGTACAATTTCACAAAAGAAAGGATATCGAAACAGCCAATAAATGAATGTAAAGGTGCTCAACATTACTACACATCAGGTAAATGGAAATAAAAACGCCAATGAGATACCACGACCCGCCCACCAGGATGGCTTAAAATAAAAGGCTGCCCTCGCTGCGAGATGGTGAGGATGTGGAGCTCCTGGGACTCTAATATGCTGCCAGAGACAGAGTAAAACTGTACAACCCCTTCACAGAACGATATGGCAGCACCCACTCAAGCTAAACTGGCCCTTATCCTACCACCCAGAAATTCCACTCCTAGGTCTAGATCCCCCCCAAAAAACATACAAGAATGTCTACAGTAGCTTTGTTCATAGTAACCAAGAGCTGGAAATTCAAATGCCCACCAAAAGGAGAATGGATTAAAAAATTGCAGCATATTCATGCTGTGAATAAGTACACAACAAAAAGAAAAAAAGAGAATTTCTGCCTCACACAACACCATGGCTGAATCCTACAGACATACTGAGTGAACGAAGCCAGACACAAAAGAACACATATTGTTTGATCCCATCCATATACATGAAGTTCAACAAAATAAATCTATGGGATGGAAATCAGAGCAGTGGTTCCGGAGAGGGTATGGACTGGAAAGGGACAAGAGAGAGCTCCCTGGAGAGCTGGAAGTGTTCAATATCTTGATCTGAGCATCATCACATATAAAAATTCACCTGTATACTCTACTAAACATATGTTAAATCTTAAATTTTTCAAAATAATTTAACTAGGAGAGAGTGCGTGAATCTGAAAACACATGGCAGGCCCAGGTCATAGGGGAGAAGAAAAGAGAGGAGGGCTAGGAAGCCAGCCCCAGAACAGAAAAGGGGGCATGAGGGGTCCCGAACCCTCAGAAGAGAGATGAGAGGAGACTCTAGCTTAGCCTCTGAGGGTCAAGGGTCATTACTAAGTCCCCAGCCCCAGCTCCCACAAGTCCTGACTTCATTCCATGAAATCTCAGCATTCTGACAATAACCCCCATCATTATTTGAAGTCACTGGAGTGGAACCAAAGCTTGTTATTTGCTATCCAGTCAGTAAGCTGTTTCTGAATGTAAAACCCACAGTTGGGGAAAGTCTGGGCAAGCAGACGATAGGAGTGCAAATTGGCGTGACCTTTCTGGAAGACAGTTTTGCAATATAAAGCAAAAGCCTTAAAAATGAACACACTCTAAGAATCCTAGGACAATATTTGGATATTCCCGGAGATTTGTTTAAAAAGCAAAATGGAAAAAGAAAATAACCAAAATATTCAACAATAGCATTAAACTATGGAACATTCATCCATTCTATGATTTTTTTTTTTTGTGAGGAAGATCGGCCCTGAGCTAACATGCGCTGCCAATCTTCCTCTTCTTGCTGAGGAGCATTAGCCCTAAGCTAATATCTGGGTCCATCTTCCTCTATTTTGTGTATAGGATGCCACCACAGCATGGCTTGATAAGCAGTGCATAGGTCCTCACCTCGGATCCGAACCTGCCAACCCTGGGCCACCGAAGCAGAGCACGCAAACTCAACCACTACTCCACCAGGCCGGCCCCCATTCTATTATTTTATTTTAAAACTATGTTGTAGGACATCATTAAAGCATTTTTTTTTTTTTTTGGTGAGGAAACTCAGCCCTGAGCTAACATCCGATGCCAATCCTCCTCTTTTTAGCTGAGGAAGATTGGCCCTGAGCTAACATCCGTGCCCATCTGCCTCTACTTTATATGGGACGCCGCCACAGCATGGCTTGACAAGCGGTGCGTCGTTGCTCGCCCAGGATCCGAAGCTGTGAACCCTGGGCCGCTGAAGCGGAGAGCGCGCACTTAACCACTGTGCCACAGGGCTGGCCCCTAGAGCATTATTTATAATATGAAAAACTCGAGACACTTTAATGTCTGTGAAAGGAGTAATGATTAAATTACATAGCCACACTATGAACTATCATGCAATTTGTTTTTAAAAAAAGGAAAAAATGAGGCAAATCCATATGTTCCGACATGTTGACTGACAATGATAAAATGCTGATTGAAAAAAGGACGTTGCAAATAAATGTATAATATGAACAGATTTTGTTAAATTTTATAAATATAATGCTTACATATTTACATTTACATTTTAAATGTTATTAAAGTATACATATTTTCTAATTTTCACAATCATGAATTATTTGGATTTTTATAATGAGCGTTACTACTGATGTAATTTTTTTAACTAATGAAAAATTTGAAATAATAAAGTTGATAGAAAAGAAATGTAATGAAACCAAGATTCACAATATATCTCTAAATTAAAAGAAGCAATTTACAAAAAAGAATGTAAAGTATGATCCTATTTTTTGTAAAATTTAGACCCACACAAATATTAATAGTGGATATTTTTAATGTTGGTATTAAGGAAAAGATAAACAATCAAATGGTGAAAAGATACATTGGTAAAAGTCGGCAAATCTTTTTTTATTTATTTGTGTGTGTGTGTGAGGAAGATTAGCCCTGAGCTAACATCTGTTGCCAATCCTCCTCTTTTTGCTGAGGAAGATTGGCCCTGGGCTAACATCCACGACCACTATGCCACCAGGCCAGCCTCATAAAGTAGGCAAATCTTTTAAACTGAAAATAAGCTATGCTAGTGACAATGTGGAGAGACACCATTTTCACATACAGTGGGCAGTAGCATAAACTGGGACAACTTTTCTGGAAAACAACTTGAAATTATGTATCCAGAGTCTTAAAATTACTCATACTCAGTCCAAAAATATGAGTTTTAGAAATCTCTCCTCAGGAAATAACCTCAGAGATGCAATCAAAGATTGTACATCAAGATGTTCATAACACTATTATTTGTAATAATGAAAAACATTATTCCAATTAATTTGGAATAATGAAAATTGGTACAGAGTACCAATATGACTCTTTATAGAGACATAGAAAAAAATTGGAATATAAACCAAAATTTTAACAGTGGTTTCCTCTAGGTGGTAGAGATAAGATTGTTATTTTATTTTTTACTGGTTCCTATTTTTTTTTAATTTACTAATAACCTTCTACTGCTTTTTAAAGCTGTGCAAAGGATTTTTCTAAAAACAATAGACGGTGGCCGACCAGGTGGTGCAAGTGGTTAAGTGCGCACGCTCCGCTGCGGTGGCCCGGGGTTCACCGGTTCGGAACCCCAGGCGTGCACCAACGCGCCGCTTGGCAAGCCATGCTGTGGTGGCGTCCCATATAAAGTAGAGGAATATGGGCATGGATGTTAGCCCAGGGCCAGTCTTCCTCAGCAAAAAGAGGAGGATTGGCAGATGTTAGCTCAGGGCTGATCTTCCTCACAAAAAAATAAATAAAATAAATTTTAAAAAATAAAAATAAAAACAGTAAACATAAGCCAATAATCATTGTTTGATTGTTGGATGATTCCACTTAGATGAGGCACCGAGAGTAGCCAAATTCATCAAGACAGAAAGCAGAATGGTGGTTTCGAGGGGCTAGGGGGAGGGGAGAATGGGGAGTTGGTGTTTAATTAATACAGAGTTTCAGTTGGGGAGATGGAAAAGTTCTGGAGATGGATGGTGGTGATGGTTGCACAACAACGTGAATGTACTTAACGCCACAGAACTGTACACTTAAAAATGGTTAAAATGATTATGTATATTTAACCACAATAATAAAAATGTACAAGTAATGTACAGCACAGGGAATATAGTCAACAATATTGTAATAACTTTGCATGATGACAGATGGTAACTAGTCTTATCAGGGTGATCATTTTGTAATGTCAATAAATATTGAGTCACTATGTTGTACACTTGAAACTAATACAATACTGTATGTCAACTCTACTTCAATAAAAAAATTAATTTAAAAAAAAAGTGCAGTCCATAAGCTTTTGTACAGCTTATGCAAGCTGTTCCGTACCTTTCCAGTAAATTCCTTTTTTTTTTTATGGTTTATAATTCTTGCAACTAATGGCTCTAACTAATCATAAAGAGTTACTAAATGCCCAATCTGCAGGATATACCCAGGAAGGCCACTCCAATGTATCAAAGATGTCAATAATCTTTGAACTACAGAATTCAGTGAATTTTTCCCATCAGTTCCCCAACTAATGGGAGCAAAGACAGCTCCAAGCTGTCCAATATATATAAGCAGTATATGCATATATACAAAAGCTGTTCAACATATATAAGCTGCTCAATACATACAAGCAGAGAGCTGAACTTCGAGACTCACCCCAATTCTTCTCTTTAAGTCTCTCCCCAACACATACACACATGACCGCCTTCCCAACTCCGCCAGTGCAGCACCATGGTTCTGATCTGAATTGCATGTCCTAACCTGAATCTGCTACTCATCTTTTCTGAGGGTACAGGGTCCTTCAGCTCCTCCCTAGGGTCTCCTCTGCATCCCCTTCTCCTCCATCTTCCTACAGAGGCAACAGCCCACTATAACCGCAGGATAATATAAGAGGCTGAGAGAAAGTGGAGAGGCAAGAAATCAGGGTCCCAATAAGCCAGACTGGTGTTATACTCTGTTCTCTGTGCTTACAGAAAGGCTTTTGAAATTTGAGGGGTTAGCACGTTGTTTTATCTCTTCTCCAAAGACTAGAGAAGTCCACAAAGGGTAATGCTTTTTCCCTTCACTGAGATAAAATTTATGTACTTCATCCATTCTTTCGATCTAAAAATACCTGTTGAGCCTCTTTTACATGCCAGGCACTAGTGCAAGAGGCTGGCATTCAGTGATGAGCAAGACACAAGCCAGCCCATGAAGAACTCAGACCTAGCAGGGAATGCAGACAAGTCCACGTGCAAGTGCAACACGATGGTAATTCAACGTCATTCAAGCTGTGATGCAGTGAAGTTTGGGGTGCCACGGTGCTGGGCGAGGGGCCTGCAGCTGAGCGTGCACTAGTTCCTTCAGCATGAAGCACTTGGCTGGTGACTGAGCTCATCATCTGCTCAGCCCCTCATCTCAAGACGGCCTTCTGCACTGCTTTCATTGCTGATATGCAGGAATTTTCATTATACATCTGAAATCACTATTTTCATTTATTCTTTACCACATTTCAAGAGTAAAATTATTTGCTTTAGCACATAAATTCTCAACCTTAGCACTACAGACATTTAGGACTCTATAATTCTTTGTTGTAGGGACTGTCCTGTGCATTGTGGGATGTTTAGCAGCATCCCTGGCTTCTAGCCCCTGAATGCCAGCAGCACTCCCTACCCCCGCTCGTGATGACTAAAAATGTTTCCAGACATTGCCCAGCATCCCCTGGGGGACAAAATTGCTCCAGTTGAAAATCGCTGCTCTTTTGTTACTCACACATTTGAGGGGTCCTGAAGGCCTCTGAATGTTTCCCCTTTGAGTGTCGATGTATGCTTCTCTGGAGTGGTCAGCAGAGCCTTTGGTGATTTCCAGCCTGCTGCGGCCATGCTCCAAGAAGCACAGTGAGCAGTGTTAGGAATATGCAAGGAGGACTGGGCTAGGAGCACTATTTTCAAAAGCCTCAGACACCAGCCTAAGGAGTGTACACTCAACCCCTTAAGACATAGGCATCCATTGAGTGGTTTAGAGCAGGCAAGTGATCAGAGTCAGACTTCACGACAATATTGTGGCAGCAGAGTACTGGGCAGTTTAGAGGAATGATGGTTCGGAAAACAGGAGACTAATGGGCCCCTGGAACAGGGCTGGCAACAAGTGATGGCATTCTGACCTAGGAAAGTGGTGGGGTAGACTGCAAGTAGAAGAAATGCACAAGAGACATCGAGGAGGTAGGCTGAAGAGTGGAGACACAAGGGAGAAAGAAGAGTCACAGCTGGCTCCCCGGTGTTCAGCCTCTTGGCTGAGAGGCAGTGGGAGGTCTGGGAAGGGCTCAGGGCTAGTCAGGCTGGGCTGGGTCTGAACCACAGACCGGCGGGATGACAGCCATGTAATCCTAGCACAGTGCCTGGCATTTGGTGCTTCTCCCCACTGTGCCACTGACAGAGACAGAAATCACAATGAACAATTTGGGAAGCGAAATGGCAAAATCAGTTTTGTTTTTTATTGATGATAATTCACATACTCTAAAATTCATCCTTTTAAAGTACACAGTCCACTGTTTTTTAGTATATTCACATGGTCATACTATCACACTATCTAACTCCAGAACATTTTCATCACCTCAAAAAGAAACTCCATTGCCTATTAGCAGTCACTCCCCATTCTCCCCTCCCCCACCCCATGGCAACCACTCACCTACTTTCTGTCACTACAGATTTCCCTGTTCTGGTCTTTCTTACAAATGGAATCATATAGTATGTGGTCTTTTGTGACTGGCTTCTTTCACTTAGTATGTTTTCAAAGTTTGTCCATACTGTAGCATGTATCTGTACTTCATTTCTTTTTATTGCCAAATAATATTCCACTGTACGGATATAACACATTTTGTAATCTATTCATTAGTTGATGGATATTTGTTTCCACTCTTTAGCTATTATGAATGATGCTGCTATGAACATTTGTATGCAAGTAATTGTATAGGAATGTTTTCAACTCGCATGTTTATACCTACGAGTGGAATTGCTAGGTTTTATGGTAACTCTTTTTTTTTTTTTAACTCCTTTTTTTGTGTGTGTGTGTGAGGAGGACTAACCCTGAGCTAACATTCGATGCCAATCCTCCCCTTTTTTTTTCTTGAGGAAGATTGGTCCTGAGCTAACATCCGTTCCCATCTTCCTCTACTTTATATGGGACACCGCCACAGCATGGCTTGACAAGTGGTGCGTCAGTGTGCCCGGGATCCAAACCTGCAAAACCCCGGCCGCAGAAGCGGAGCGTGTGCACTTAACCTGCGCCACCGGGCCGACCCCTATGTTTAGCTTTCTGAGGACCTGCTAGACTGTTTTCCAAAGCAGCGCAAGATCAGTTTTGAACCCATGAGGCTGAGGTGTCAGAGTGGTGATCAGAATTCAAGACCAGAGGAGGAGCTGACCAGCTTGGGAGTGGATGATGGCAGAAAGAAGACAGGCAACGGAAGAAAAGTGAAACCCTGGGAAAAACTCCCCTTTCATTTGTCTGTGCCTCAACCTCCAGAGGGGTCACGGAGAATGTGTCACAAGACAGCTTGGAAAGGCAGATGACGGGATGAATGTAAAAATGCTTCGACAAAGCAGAAAGTGACAAAAATTTTCTCTAATTTCATAAGAATATCCAATTGTAGCATGTTCGTTTCAGTAACGCCAGCTTTGTACAAAAAGGGCAACGTAAAACACACTGCTAAAGAACAGAGGAAGCTTGACTGCAGAACCTGGCATCTCCACAGAGCTCGCTGAGAACTGGAGACCCACGTATCCCTCTGCACCTTTGTGGAAGGAGCTCAGGAAAGAGAGTGGATATTCACACAGCAGTCAGCTAATGATAATACTTCTCAGAAAAAGTTAATAGTAGAATCCACAATTATCTCAACATAAAGTTTTTAAAAAGCCAGTAGTATATTTAGGATAAACCACAATGCAAAAATTATACACGCATCTTTAAGATTTTTTGTAATTTCCTAATTTTCTATGATGATTATATTTCTTTTATAATTATGAAAGTAACACAAGCAAAAGAGGAAAATATATAAAATGCATCCTAAAGCAATGGTATGCACATTTACATATTCCTCAAAGTGTCTCCATACCCCTATCATACCTTTGACCGAACACCAGGCAGTATCATCTATTCCCTTCTTCCAATGTGTATAAAATATATGAGGATTAAAGGAAAAGTTCTAGAGTCAGCTCTAAAAATGCTTGTGCAAGCCTATTTCCTTTTCTTTGCTTTTCCTCAGTGAAGGTATTTCGGAAATATTCTCCTCCTCAGACTGTTTTCAGTTTAAGCAAACGTTAGAGGGGCCGGCCCCGTGGCATAGCGGTTGAGTGCGCGCACGCTCAGCTGCTGGCGGCCCGGGGTTCGGATCCCGGGTGTGCACCGACGCACCGCTTGTCAGGCCATGGTGTGACCGCATCCCACATGAAGTGGAGCAAGATGGGCACAGATGTTAGCCCAGGGCCAGTCTTCCACAGCAAAAAGAGGAGGATTTACATGGATGTTAGCTCAAGGTTCATCTTCCTCACCAAAAAAAAAAAAAAAAGCGAGCGTTAGAGCTGCTTGATGATGCAAGGCAGGCCCCAGCCAATAACCCAGGTGTGGCCAGTTCTATTAAACAAGATGAGGCCACATCCTTGTCCTTAAGGGCTGGGGTTGCAGGTAAGGGGTGGCAAGGCCACACCACCTCCTGGGTGGGTCTCCTGTTGTTTCCTAGTAATGCCCACTCCCAGGACTGGTCCCAGGAAGACTGATGACCAAACTCTACTAGGCACAGCTGAAGAAGAGAACCTGGATCCATCCCTGACCCTTTGTTCATCCTCTTGGGGACCTGAAAGTTAACTTCTGGAGGCAAAGAAAAGAAGTCAAAGTTTATCGATTTTAGTCTTTTTTAACACTGATTATGGGTCTTCATCTTAGTTGTGTCAGTTCTGGGTCTAATTAAACAGCTTCTTATTAAAGTAGAAGGGCCCAATACACTGACTCTGTCCCAAAACAAGCCCTTAATGATTAAAACAATCTTACAGTCTTCCCCCAGAAAGCAAAAACAAACACGCTGCCCTTTGTATTTTCCAACTGTCAAAAATACTCTGGCTTCACTTCAACTGTCAGGGTGAGCAAAAGGTTCATCAAGAGAAGTCTGACAACAGGGACATGGCAGAGGAAGCTGAAGGGGAATCTTTTCTGACTTCTGAACCGGCAGGGCCAGCTGGTACATCCAGAGAGCGAGGCCAGCATGCTGTCCCTGAAACACAGCTCAAATGGATGAACGCAGAACTCTAGCCATTGCAGATGGCTGTGGGTAAATGTTAATTAATATTAAATGACACCAGATGATCATAAGTAACTGATTTAAGGGACAGGGTAAATAACAAAAAGAATGACAGAGAAAGCAACTAACAAGCCCAACTCTCTTGTCTGGGGATTCTACATATTTTCATAGGTTTATCTTCCTTCAGCCAAAACCTTAAAAGTCTTTATAGTAAGTAAAGCATTTCTATAGCGACAGGAAGAAGCCGTGCACACACATCCCATTTCCATGGGTCCCACTGCGACAGACCTGAACTGGAGAGGACACAGGCCTTCGGCTCCTCCCTCATCTTCTCCTCACTGTCTTCCTCCGTGGGCTCCCTTGATTGGTTAATTACTAGCACTGACGTCTCCACTTCTCTCCCATACATCTCCCTCCCTCCAAGAGCTCCTCCACAGGCACAGATCCAAATATCTGCTCTACCCAACCTATCTAAAGGACTCTCATCTCATCTTAGGGTCCTAAATTCTAGTCCAAAAAGTACAGCCACCAGTGCCACATCTCACCTTCACAATAAACTCAACGCTTGCAAAACTGACCCTCTCGTCTTCCCCAGAAACTAACTCTAACTTTCCCATGTTACTCCTTCAGAAGCTCAGGCACCTCTGACTCCTCTCACTCTTCTTCCCTTGTCTTAGTCCATTCAGGTTAACAAAAAGACTGGGTGGCTTAAACAACAGAAATTTATTTATCACAGATCCAAGACCAAGGCGTTGACAGATTCAGTGTCTGGTGAGGGCCCACTTCCTGGCTCACAGCCAGCCATCTTCTGACTGCGTCCTCACACAGTGGAGGGGCGAGAGAGCTCTCTGGGGTCTCTTTTATAAGGGCACTAATCCCATTCATGAGGGCTCCACCCACATGATCTAATCACCTCCCACAGGCCCTACCTCCAAATACCGTTCAATTGGGGATTAGGCTTCAACATGTAAATTGTCAGGGGGACATAAACATTCAGTCCACAGCATCCCTTTGCCCTCAACTCCAATCAGTCAGCAAGTTTTCTCAATCCTTTCTTTGCAGTTTACTTCATTGGTACCACGACTGAGCCAGGATTCAAAACTACAGCTGTCTGACTCCAAAGCTGCTCCCTCCCCTCTTCAAAAAACACCTACAGTCCTCCACTGCCTATTATTCAAAGTCCAAACTCCCTAACCTCTCTATTCAGGCTTTTCTAAATCTAACAATATGACCTTACCAGATCGTCCCCCCCCCATTCAAATGGACGACATCTCTATCCCCATCAAATGTCTGACACATTTCTGCTTCGGTTTCAACGATTCTGCCCAGCCAAAATGACCTTCTCCAAGTTCCATGCTTATCTAAATCCCACCTCTTTCACGAACCAGTTCAGATTATACCTCCTAAATTCCTATAGCAATCATTCACAAGTTATCTAGCAATTAAGTACTGTTATTATGACATCTTGTCTATTATTGTCTTGAATTTTAACTCATAGTAGGGAATCCTCACAGACTGCTGATGGGAAAACAGGTTGGCAGTTTCTTAAAAAGGTAAACAAAGTTACCATTTTTTTAAAAATTACCATTTTTAAAATTACCACAGACTCCTAGGTATCTATCCAAAAGAAATGGAAACATCCATTCACACACAGACTTGCATGAGAATGTTCATAGCAGCATTATTCATAGCAGCTGAAAAGTAGAAACTTAAATCTTCATCATTTGATGAATAGTTAAAACATGGAATATCCATACAATGGATTACCACTCAGGAATAAAAAGGAACAAACTAATATGGACGAACCTTAAAAACATTATGCTAAGTTAAAAGACACAAGAAACCATATACTGTATGATTCCATTTATATAAAATATCCAGAAAGGGCAAATTATATTATAGAGATGGAAATAAGATTAGTGGTTGCCCGGAGCTGGGAGTGGAAACTGGGATCTTTTGGGAGATTAAAATGTTCTAAAACTGATGTATGATTGGTACACCACTTGGTAAATAAAGCCACTGAATTTTACACTGGCCATGAGTCAATTTTACATGTAAAATGTACTTCAATAAAGATACTAAAATTTTTAATTGTAGTAGGTGCTCAAATATTAGTTGAATATTTAACTTCTTACCTGTTTATAACTTTTCTCACCACCCTCTCCTCTGCAACTAGACCCTAAACATCTTGAGGGCACAGACCAAGTCTCCCACTTATTTTTAAAGCTTATTTTTAATACAAATTGCACCTAACCCAAAGGTATACATACACTGTGTTCATAACTATTTCTGGATGATACCATCAAGAGCATCAAGGAAGAAATGGTGTATGTGGATGCAGAACAGAATAAATGTATACGAATCGCAGCTCCTCCCTAGTCACGAACCCGGCAAGCTAACTGCCCTCTCTAAGCCTTTTCCCAAGTCTAAAATGGGGAAAACAGTGGTAGCGACCTCATAGGGCTGTGATGAGGATGAAATGAGATGGTCTGGATAAAATGTTTAGCCCAGTGCTTGGGACATGTAAGAGCTCATTGAGTGTTGGCTTAAAACACGCATACACAAACCCAACCACAAACACACATGCACCAGAGAAATCTCTTTCAAACAGGAAACAACCTTCCACAACAGAGGGGACAACTACAGATCAATCCGCTGTCTTCTTGTCATCCACCAGGCAAGAGTGGCCCTGGGATATCTATTCTCCCTCCCAAGCCCAATGAAGTTTGTGTGCAACCAGAAATACTACTAATCATTTAACAAAGGAACTAAACACTGCCCACAACATTCAGTGTTGTCTGTCTGACTCTCCATCTTCTGACTCTAATCCTGCAAGGTGGGATTTCACTTCCTGGTCCCCTTGGTGTTTAGTAAGGCCACATGTCCACTTCTAACCAACAAAAGAAAGTAATGTCACTTCCACACCAGAGCACGTGTTTGTGCAAGACCATCCACAGTTCTTTCCCTCTCCCAGAGCGATGAGCAACGGTCCAGTTGGTGTTGCTCTGTCAAGCTAGATGAGGACAACATGGAACAGATCCCCCAGCTAACCCGCAATGGACAGGGAGTGTGAGTGATAAATAAACCTTGTTCTATGCCTCTGATTTTGGGGGGTTGTTACCACGGCATAACCTAGCCTCACCTGACAGTCACGAGGCTCTCAGACTGTAAAATTATTTATTTTAAATCTCTCATCCAAAAAAACCTTCTGAAGACTCATTATTTCCCTGGCTTCTGTGACAAGCCCTCTCCCTGTGCCATCAACCTAACCATTTTTCCACTTCCTCATCGAGGACTCTACTTCCTCCACCTAACTCACTAAACCCTGCTGTTAACCAGGGTTTCGTCCCCAGCCCATCACTCTTCTCATTCTACATGCCCTCCAGGTAGATCGTACACACTCTCCTGATTTATCTACCACATATAGGCTTAAGCTACCCAAAGCTAGCCCCAGGCTGGCTCCCAGCTTCCCTCATGCCCAAAGTCCTGCTGGACATCTCCACCCAGCTGCTCCACAGGCATCATAAACCCAACACATCCAAAAGCAAATACACCACGTGCCCAGGGCCCCCCAGACATGCATTTCCACCTACAACCCCCACCTCTGTTAACAGCACTAAATCTACTTAGTCATCCACACCAGAAACCTGACAGTTAAGCTAGACTCCTCCCTCTCCCTCACCCCATCCTCATCCAACCAACCAGTCTGGTCAATTTCACCTCCCTTAAATGTCTGTTGTTGTTGTTTGGGGAAAGGGGAGATTGTTTATTTTTATTTGTTTAATGCTTACTCAGTGAATACTAAGAAAAACAGGGTCGGGGAAAGTCTTATTTTGGTGTCAGGCATGATAGTTTAGTCCAGACCAAGAAACAAGCAAACTATAATTTCTGAGCACACAATTATGAAACTGCCAGTAGCAACCTGCATATTCATCACATCTCTTTACTTGTTTAAGTCAAGGTCTCAAAATACTACCAAAGAACCTTCCTTCTTTATTAAATTCTCTTAAGCATTACTCATATTATTGTTCAAGTTTAAGACAGGATAAATCTTATGACGTATTTATGAAGTTTTCTTCTTCTTGCAAATAAATCTACAAAGAGAGCATCCATTAATTCATCACTACTTTCTTTAACCTACTTGATTTTCTAAAATTGAAAAGTAGTTCTGGTGTACTAAAACCAGAGCCAAGGTTTCTCAACATCTCCAGTTAAAATACTTGTAATCTCTCAATCAAGGTAGATCACACAAATGTTACCTGCACTTTACAGTACAGAACTCTGAGTGGTTGATGTCCTTTGATTATTTAAACTATTATACAGGACTACGTGCTTATCACCCTGGCAGCACACACTAAGTTACAAAAAGGCAAAAACAAAAACAAAACAAAACTTTTTTATTGCTTTACAATAAGCCAGCAACAAACACAACTGAATAATGATAAACATGACACTTCTCAATTCTCAAATGGAGTTTAAGACCAGAATGTGTTTCTCCACTTAAAATGCATTTGTTAAAACTGAAATCCACAACTTCCGCCAAGAACTTGAATATTCTCAAGCAGAATCAATACAAAGAAAACTATTATCAAACTTACTGCATATGTCAGATCATGTAATTAAAAGCCTTTTATGCTCAATCCAGGCAGTGTTATTTGTACACATTTTAGACGACCATCCTAGGCACTTGAAAGACCCTAACATCTTTTTTCTTTCTATGAACTCTTCTGCAGAAAGAGCTGTTAAGAAAATTGTTCTAAAAGCCAACAATGCACAGCAATTTATGCCTCATTTCTACTTCTTTCCTCATGATGGAAAATTTGGTCAGTCCTTAACTTGGCCGGCTAACAGCTCTGATGGCAATGCCAAATATCCTACTGTACCAACAGGAAGCCCAAGCTGATATTAGGCTTGAGAGGGTGATACTTCTAAATACTTCATATCATTCTGGAAACACGAGCACCCTCCTTTCAGTGAGCTCAAAAAAACTGTGGATTAAGTCACCATTGTAATAATTTCAATTCAACAGCAAAAGTTACATGGCAAGTATTCTTAATACTACCTGAAAATGTGGAGGGGGAGGAGGGTGCCAACAAGATTTAAGTGACTTGCCCAAAACTGTAAGTCTAAAACCTGACTGTTGGAATAGCCATCAACAATCTGAAACTGCTTACTCTAAAAAACCCGATTTTTTCAAAGAAGCTGATTTTTTCTTTCTGATCCAAAGTTTTCTCTTTCTTCCAGACCAAGTACAACATTTTTCTCTCAGAACACACCAGTCAGGGTCTTGCTAATTAACTTGACTGGGTGGCTTTATACTCCCAGACCAAACAGTCTAGCTGGCTGCTAGGAAAAACGTTTCATAGCTTAGAAATATATCATATGCAGTGTTAGTTGAAAATGTGTGTGAAAACAATTTTTAATTGCTACGATAGCAGAATGTTAAGGCAACATCAGAAAACAGAGGTGTTTAAAACACTAAGCCCTACTCCCCACCTGGTAAATAGAGCCAAACGATAAGATGTTACTCAGTCCCTTATAGAAAAACTCCTCAAAATAATCTGTGGAACTTGACTTTGCAATTTAATCTTTTATATTTTGATGGCAGTGAGAGAGAAATCTGCGGCTATAACTCCCTTGCAAAAAATCTCAACACCTGATTTACTAAAAAGGCTTAAAATAAGGAAGGAAAATATAAAATAAATTGTCCTTTGCTTGGCAACCACCCTTTCCAATTATCTATTTTTATACGTATCCAGGTTATACCCGGGTATGGATGGTTAATTTGGATATAGAAAACATCAAGGTTCACTTCTGGAAGAACCACAAACAAGACAATCAACTTCGCAGTCAACAGCATCAAGGTAAGCATGAAAAGGACTTGACACCAAGAGACTGACATTTACACTTTCTGACAGAACTAAAATACACTGAATTACAGAGCAAATTCACTGAAATAACAAAGAAAAATCTGTCCTTGTAAAGGCTAGTCTTTTATCCCCCCAAAAAAGTGTTTCAATTCTGATACTTACACCACACAACCGATTAAGAAAATAAAGCGCGTGGTGTTGAGCAACGGGGGCACTCTAACTACCGTGAGAGGCAGCGCTCACGCTCACCAGCAACCGCTGAGGCCAGCAGGGCCAGCGCAGGGAGAGCCTCCTATTTCTCTACACAAGCTGCTGCTGTCTCCTTATTGAAGCCCCGGATGGAGAGATCATAGACCACCTCCTCTACTTTCTTCACATCATACTTCAAGCCATCATAGCGCTTCCTCAAGGAGTCATTTTTCAGGTTGAGAAGGCGGAAACCAGAATCCAGCTCGTTGATGAAGGTGGAGATGTGAAGGGGCCGGGAGTAGTCTCCAGCAGTCACACTGTTGACCGACAGCCTTGACTACCCAGGGAAAGAGAAACAGGGGCACGCATTACAACATGGCTCCTCCTTAGAACGTCCCCTAAATCACAACTAGAAGATCCTCAGGCACAAAACTTTCCCGTACTGTCCTTGATAATTACATTTTTGACTACTGCATAATATTACTTACAACTTACCTAATAACTTAAGAAATCATTGCCCTTTTGTTGGAGTCTCTATAGTCTACAATTTTTCATAAATATGAATAAGGCAATAGTGAACACCTTTATAACAGCTTTTCTCTTCCTTAGAATTATTTTTATAGGACAGTATCTCAGGGAAGAGACTAAGGGGATAAAAGCAAGAATAATTCATACAGTTATATAGTTAAATTGCTCTCCAAAATAATAATATGAATTAACAGTTACCAGGAATATACGTCTTGCCACTACTTTGAAAGAGGTATTATCATCCTTTAAAAAGTCACAAATTTACTATGCACAGCTACCTCCTCATCTGAATTGGTATTTCTCTGATGGCTAGCAAAACCCAACACATACAGTGCATAGTCAATGACTGCCTGGTAATCAATAGACGGCTTAGAAAAGAATTAGACTTTCTGAATTTCTGTACCCATTTAAAAAAACTACAGCAAAGTGGGAAGATCAAAAACCAAATGGCAAATTACTAAGCTTCTTACCAGTTCACTAGCAAGAATTAGAACTCCTGAGAGATAATCTTCTACATCCAGATGAAATCCTTTCTCTCGATCTGGCTCAACTAAAAATATATCAAAGTAAAGAGAGGTCATAAGGTGAATACAATTTAAGCCTAAGAATACTAAAAATATATACACACATACATACACACACATATATATAATTTCTTTCCAAGTAAGTGAAAAAAGGATGAATCTTTTAAAACTGTCTTTTTAATGTGTTCATACCCTTGGCAACTAGACCCCACTGTGGATTTTTTGAGCTCTTCAAGTAAAATTCAATTTTCTCTTCCATTCTTCTCTCAAAAAGTAATACCATCAAGAATGGTATCTAGCTATGTCAAAGAATATCTTTGTTTTTAAAAAATGCAGGCCTGAAGCACTTAACGAAGTAATGATATCTGCAACTGATTTTCAAACGGTTTGCACATGCATACACATCCACACACACAAAGTGAGGAGACTATGCAGTTGAGGCAAAATGTTAACAAGTGGTGAATCTAAGTCGGGTGTAAACAGGTGCTCACTGTACTATTCTTTCAACTTCTCTTTAGGCTTGAAATTTTACAAAACCAAATTTTACAACACCCAAGTACAAAGAACAAGCCACTACATATTTTCAGTTTTTGTGTTTCCAACTAACTGGTTTTCCATTTAGTTCTTATTTAATAAACAGAAAGTACAAGCAATAGCCCCTCCCCCAAAAAATTAAGCTACCATGCCTGATTCTGCACAACACTAACAAAGACACTTACTGCCAAGAATTTCTGTAACCGCTTCTCGAGTCACTAGCGTTTCTGATTCCAAGTACACAACAAACGCTGCCAAGAAGACCAAGCGCTGCAACACAAACCTCCAGTGCTCGTGAAACCTGCACGAGTATAAGCACATTCAGGTGGAGGGACTGGGGCCTTAAAAAAGACAGGTTTACTACAATCACGTTCAAACATTTTAGAAATGGACTCCTTTCCAAATAAAATCTTATGTGAAACCCCAACATATAAAACATGTAAGAGCAATGACATTTAGATTTAGTATAAATTTTACAAGTTCAAATTTATAACAATTACCTATTATAAGTCTAACCAATGAGAAGCATGATCCAATTTTGATGAATACAAATATTTACAATTGAAGATTACGGATGACAAGAGCAACTGTACTTCAGAAGTTTAATCAATAAAAACAATGATACTGCTGATTAAAAATAAAAACTGGCAACTGAAGACCGATGGAGAACTGCAACTGTCCATCAACCTCAACACCTACCTTAACGCCTACGTTTTGATCTGACTGTAGAGTATCAGGAAAATCCCAATTCACACATATAAGAAATAACTACCATTTGCAATCACTAAACAGATGGACTTAAAAACCTCAGGAAACTGCAGTAGTTTAACTGAACTAGGAGCCTGAAAAAGGAATAGGAAATTTTAAAACCCCTAAATACCTATGTTATGCCTCTTGATTTTCATATGTAGCAAAATATTCAAAAAATTTTTCAACACAATGTGGATCAAACAAAACCTTCTGAGGACCAAATCAGCCAGGGGGCAGCCTGTGTGTGACCTCCAAACTATACAGTCTCTAAAGACCCTGCCAATTCTATTGTCCTATGTCTCTATGCTTCACTTACTACCTTACAGCAGGGGTCAGCAAACTTTTCCTATAAAGGTCCAGACAGTAAATATTTTAGGCTTTGTGGGTCACTTTCAGTCTGCCACATGTTCTTATTTTAGTGTTTTTTTTTTTTTTAAACAACCCTTTAGAATATAAAAGCAATTCTTAGCTTCCAGAGGCAGCGGGCTACAAGTAGTTTACTGACCCCTGCCTTAAAGAATCTTGTGAGGTTATACTATCCACTCTCCACATACATGTCCTAACTATTTATTTCCCACATACATGTCTTAAAAGAACAACTTTTTCAGTGAGAAAACAAACCTAAGTAGAAACTGTAGGTTCTTATTTACCATATTTCATCAATATTCAGATGTAGTTTTGCCCAGTTTCATATCTGTGAAATCAGGATGCATTTTACAATCTACATGTTTCACAATTATGACTGACAACAATTTTTCTTCCCTAGTGGTACATAAAATAATGGTGTTACCCTAAAATTAATGGTGTTGTAGATTCAATGAGATATGGCACAAAATATTAGCTAAATATGCTACCTGGCAGTGAAATTCAAGCTTTGAGGTAAAACTCAACTCCCCAGATATACTGTTACCTAATCCCATAACCTTAATAGCATAAACATGGTTCGTCCAATTCTGCAAATAATCTGAATATACTAAAAAGATATTCTCGGGCCAGCCCCATGGCTTAGTGGTTAAGTGCGCTCGCTCCGCTACTGGCGGCCCAGGTTCGGATCCCGGGCGCGCACCGACGCACCGCTTCTCCAGCCATGCTGAGGCTGCGTCCCACATACAGCAACAAGAAGGATGTGCAACTATGACATACAACTATCTACTGGGGCTTTGGGGAAACAGAAAAAAGGAGGAGGATTGGCAATAGATGTTAGCTCAGAGCCAGTCTTCCTCAGCAAAAAGAGGAGGATTAGCATGGATGTTAGCTCAGGGCTGATCTTCCTCACACACACAAAAAAAGATATTCTCTATATTGACCTTCATACAACTGATATTTCCTTAACTACTTTTTCATTGCAAAAATTATACACGTTCCTTAAGAAAATTTTGAAAGTAAAAGAAGGAAAAAAATAAAATCACCAGTTTCGTCACCATTAAAATACCACCACTATTAACAGTTTGATTCTTTTTCTTTCTTTTTTTTTTTTTTGTGAGGAAGATCAGCCCTGAGCTAACATCCATGCCAATCCTCCTCTTTTTGCTGAGAAGACTGGCTCTGGGCTAACATCTGTGCCTATCTTCCTCCACTTTTTTTATATGGGACGCCACCACAGCATGGCCTGACAAGCAGTGCATCGATGCACGCCCAGGACCCAAACCCGGGCCGCCAGCAGCGAAGCGCGAGCACTTAACCACTAAGCCACAGGGCCGGCCCCTGATTCTTTTTCTTTCTGCTGTTTCTTCTACAGAGGAATTTTTACCTAGTTCTAAGCAATCATTCAGTACACATAATTTTTCTCCTATTTTTTTTTTTACTTAACATTATAAAATAATGCCACTTTTCTTACAAACCTGTAATACTGTTCAGCAGGGAACTTGGTCTTCAAAGATGTTAGATGTGTTTTTACTGTACCAAAATGTTCTCGAGCTTTCAAACACCTCTTTGGAACTGATCACAAAAAGATAAACATAATAATGAAACACTTACCAAATTTTAAATACAGTTCTTGCTTAATAATCTAGACAGCCTACTTACAAATAAATCAACTTTTTTTTTTAATTTCATGACCAAATGTAGGGTATGCATCTCTACTTTTCAACCTGGCTCTCAAAATTTTATCTCTGGTTTCCCTATTGATGAACCAAATAACAAAAAATAAGCAAAAACTTGCTGCAAGGGATTATGTTAGGAAACATGTCGGTATGCTGTCATAAATAACCTCATCCTTCAGGGGCTGTGCACCAGGTGCTATTTCTAGTCAGTCCTCAGAGGATGCCTAAAATTGGACTGCTTCTAGCTCCCATATTTGGTCAAAAAGAAGCTTTACCAATTATTTTCAATCAGTCTGACCAACTCTATGTCATTGAGAGAAATGTCTTGCCTCTGACACCTGTAAATTACATGATCACAGTATTCTCTATCTCAAAATATACTCAGCTCTTTTAGTTGTGCTGGCTACATCTTACAACAGAGGTTTCATGTCTAAATTGATCATATTTGATCTCCACTTAAGGGGCTGACTGTAAACACACTGAGAACATTTTACACTGGCCATTTCATATCTACAAATGCATATTAAACCATATTCAAAGACTGAAAGGTTAGATTTAAAAAAAAAAAGCCAAATAAAAGCTGTTAAATACACAAAAAAGCTGTGAAACTACTACAATTATCATCAGTAGAACTCCATCACAATAGAAAATATTCCTATTTAAACCACACTATGTGAAAGTGGAAAATCAACCAAAACACAGAATTCTGTAAACCTATAAAATGACCAACTCAATTCTAGAAACTTTTATGCACCATAAAGCATGAGGGACATTTTTTCATAATAAAATGATACAGACATAAAATATCATCTGGATGGAAATTAACTCTTTAAATAACATTGATACACTGGATAAAAACCTTCAAAATCAAAATAAAGAACTTACTGTCCTGAAACCCAACACCCTGATGAACCCCTTGCAGTAGAGTTAAAATCTCTCGAGCTGTTTGTTCCAAACTCTGTACAACTTTTCGGATTTCCTAAAGAATTAAAAATCAAAATATCAGATAAATTCATTACTATCACAGTCTCAAACCAAATATACTAAATACCATATTTGATCCGTATCACTTTCACATACATTCAAAACACTAACAACCTTTTACAAGGACTGAACTGGTACAGAAAACATCCAGGTTTGAATCCTGACTTTTCCACTTACTTCCTCTGTGAGACAGGAAGTCACTAAAAAGCCTCAAGAGGCCCTAAAAGGATAATCGCCACCCACCCACCCCAAATATCCCATTGGAACACTATAAACATTAAAGGAGATGAGGTATCTGAATGTAATTTATAAGGTGAAGAATGAAATGCAATATAAGGGTTGAGTATTTTTCTTTCATTCATTTTACAAATAATCACTGAACACATGTATGTGCTAGGCACTGCGTAAATACTGAGAAACCAAGCAGACAGACAACTCCAAGACCCCTTCCTTCTTGCAGTTGAGTATAATGTGGGAGACAAATGTTTAAAAAGTAAGAAACGCACAGATTTTTTTAAATTGTAATGCACTACTAAAAAACATGACAGGAAAAAAGACTATTTAGACTGTGACGTCAAGGACACGAATGTAAGATAACCTAAAAAAGAGTGGAAAGAAGCAAATTTCAGGAAATGCAAACAGTACGTACTAAACTGTTGAGGCAGGAAAGTATTTGAGGAACTAGAGGAATGAAAGGGAGGTAAACTGAACATTATACACAACGAAAGATGGCGAAAATGACATGGATAGGTGGAAAGGAGGGACATCTGCGGGCCACAGTAAAGCCTAGATTTTTATCGTATGTAGAAGCAGCAGCCATAAGAGAGATTTAAAAAGAAGTCACACGTGCTTTTAAAACACCAACAAGGAACACGTGAAACGCGCGTTCTCTGAGTCCTGAGTGCCAACTGAGCCTTCGACCCAAACAGTGTCTAAAAAGGACGAAAACTGAGACTCAAAGGGGTAGGTGATGCCGAGGAGCCGAGAGCCTAACACAGGAAATCAGGACAGGACAGCAGAATCGGGATTGGCGGAAGGGACGTTCCCTAAACTCCCACAAGAGGTGTTATCAACCGACCCCCAGAGGCTTCCCCACCGCTCGAGACTGAGCGACGGAGGAGGGCCGGGCGATGCGGCCCAGCTACGCAAGGAAAGGGAGAGGAGATGGAAGAGAGGGGGCTCGCCTCTCGGATGTCCTGCTCGGCAGCCAAAAAGCCCTGCAGCTCCACGAAGATCTCGCTCACAGACATGGCGCCGGCTTCACAACAGTGAGCCAGTGCGGCGACGGAGGCCAGCGAAGTGCGTTCCGGAGACAACCAGCGCAATTACTCACAACGCCCGCGAGCACTGCTGCCGCCGCGTCCACCGGGCCCTATGCTACAGTAGTCGCTGGGGTCCTCCAAGGCCCGCGGCGCGCAGGAGGCCGGGCTGTCCGCTGCGCTGCCTGAGGCGCCGCCCGCCGCGTCTGAAGCCGGGGCGCGCGCCCGGGGGGCAGGGCAGGGGAAGTGGGCGGGGCTTCCGTCTGGGGCTCTTCGGACAGGCATCGCAAGAAACAGCCCGCGAAGAGGGTCCTCGGAGCACGTGGGCCTGAGGAAAGCGGGGGTGGTCTTGGTGCGGGTGGGAGCAAGCGCGGTTAAAAGCTTATACGAGGGGTTTGTTTTCTGCGACAGCAGATGGCGGCGAAAAGTGCTTCAGTACAAATGAGTATACACAAAAAGCCGGGTGCAGAAAAATGTGGCGAGATCGCAATTTTCGTGTGAAAACGGAAAAAAAAAAAATGCCTTCGTATTTGCAAAAAATACACGGGAAAATAAAAGTATGTGCGATTGTGTAAATAGGGGATGGATTGGGAGGGAAATTTTTCTCTATGTACTTTTTTTATTTTAACGTCTTCTCTGTATGATTGTGTTACCTATCTTTAAATTATATGAATCTTTTAAGTGTGTGCGGTTGGAAATTTTTCTTCCACTCAACTAACACTTCCTTCTCCCAATTCCCGTTTATTGAGGCAAGCGCTGTAACGATTTATTTGTCCTTGCCTACTTATTCCATACATCTACCCTACAAGTACAAATGTGTATGTGTGTGTAGGATGCAGTTTTCAAATGAATTCAAGTGATTACTTATATCAACTAAATGATAATTTGTTTGCTTTGTGCTTGTGTATTCTAAAATTTTACATGAAGGATCATATTTTACTTTCATTATACTTTTGTGAAGTTCATACTATAAGTGAAGTAACTATGGTAACAGATTAATTGATTTGCCTAAAGTAATATGCAGCTAGTAAGTGGTGAAGCTGGGATCCAAAAGCTTTGTCCTAATCACTATGCTGTTATCATCTATCTAGCACAATAATATTCGCAAGGGACTTGAAATACCCTATGTCACTTGACCCCCTCCAACCCCATGATGTGGCAGGCTAGAAAAGCTCTGTTTTAGCAAGTTGCTCAAACAACAAACACAAGATTTGGTTTGTTTGTGTACCTCTGGCATCAGGTACTATTTTGTAGCCTAAAATTTTAGGCAGTAGAATCTCATAATTCACAAAAAAGGATGAAAATAGCAATAGGAGCTCATTTTTATTGACTTAGTATCTGCCAAACATGTTCTTAGCACCACTTTTTGTGTATTTACTGACTTCATACAAACCCAAATTCATTTTTCAAATCCTGCAACGTGTCTCTCTATGCCAACCGAAAACAAAGATTGTGACTTTTAAAATTCTAGCAGAAACAGGAGTCTGCCAAATCACTTTTTTCTGAAAATCTAAGGTGGTCTTTAAGCATCTCCTAAGAGTATCTTTTCTCATTTGTCAAGTTAGAATTATTAATACCTCTCTCTAAAAGTTAGGAGGATTATCAATAATGTGTGCAAAAGACTACTTTCTGTCCTCCTGAATTTGACTAGTCTAGGCCCCTCATGTAAGTGGAATCAAACAATATCTGTGTTTTTGTCACTGGATTATTTCACTTAGCGTAATGACCTCAGGGTTCGGCCATTTTGTAGCACGTGACAGGATTTCCTTTTTTAAAGCTGAATAATATTCCATTTTATGTATATACCACATTTTGTTTGCCTGTTCATCCATCAGTGGACATTTGGGTTGTTTCCACCTTTTGGCTTTTGTCAATAATGCTTCTATAAACATGGGTGTACAAATATCTGCTCAAGTCACTGCTTTCAAATCTTTTGGGTGTACAACCTAAAGTGGATATATGATAATCTTATGTTCAATTTTTTGAGGAACCTCCATACTGTTTTATTAGCTCTTTTTTAAGAGCTATTTTCATTCTATTTATCCCATAAGAATTTTAACCTAGCATAAAAATATTTATTGTTTAAAATCTTTTGATTATCCATCATAATCCCCTACAAAAATTAATACAAATTAAAATGTTTTTCATATTATTGTAAGGTTCTAGATGTTAAAATTACTTCGAGATTGTCATTCAACAGTAATATGTGGTTGATAAAAACAACAAATATAAATTTTATAAATATTGAACGAGAAAAGTGAAGTTTTAATGGAAGTAATCTCTAAATGACATGGACGGTGAGATGGATGGGGCTATGTTCTTTTTCCAATTAGTTCATGTACTTGTGGATGAGTGTTCTATTTTTTTGATTGATTGATAGATAGATAGATGAGAAATTTCATTCACAGTAATTGCCTCTGGAGGAGCCTTCCCCCCTTACTTTTTTTTTTTTTTTTAAGGCCAGATGAATCTTCTTGTATCTGGCTTTTTGTTGGTGTTTTGTCTTTTTTGTTTTTTGTGTTTTTTTTTTTTTGAGGAAGATTGGCGCTGAGCTAACATCTGTTGCCAGTCTTCCTCTTTTTTTTCTTTTTTCTTCCCAAAGCCCCCAGTACGTAGTTGTAGAGCGTAGTTGTAGGTCCTTATAGTTCTTCTATGTGAGACGCCACCTTAGCATGGCTTGATGAGCCTTGAGTAGGTCAGCACCCAGGAACCGAATCAGCAAACCCCAGGCCACTAAAGCGTAACGTGTGAAGTTAACTGCTGCACCACTGGGCCATACTCCCACCACCACCATCACCAATTACCCTTTAGGCAGTGTGGAGCCTAGCAAACTCACAGTGGAGAGGCCTAGCCAACATCTGCACTGCATCAATTACCAGTGGTGCCTCAGCCTCCTACTGGGCATCAGCCAGACTTCAGCACTGCCTTCATCATGTCCATTAGAGCAGCCACAACCCAGTTCCAACTTCCCCCACCCAACTCAGAGGCTCTGGCTTCCCCAACAGCTGCCCAGAGGGACTGGGTACATAATCTAAGAGTATGTGAAGTTAATGCTCCATGGGCACTTTGACTAGTGAAAGGCAGAATGTGGTTAGGAGCCCATAGATAAATTCCTAGCCCTGCCTCTTCCTAAAAGACTGTTCTAAGAAACAGGAGCTCCTAACAGTCTCTCTAGAAATGCAGAAATGCCCCATGTAACTGAGCAACCAACCAGGTTACTTATGAGACTGTGGCCAGTGTAATAATGCACCATCTTGTATTTGCTTTCTGTCCTTTGCTACCTTATTTTTCTTGGTCCCTCACTCTCAATGACCTGGAATTCACTCGCCCACCCACCTACCCAAATAAAATGTTAGCACCTAATCTTTGTTTTAGACTTTGTCTTCTTGAGAATTCAGACTAAGATATTCATAAAGGTAAGTAGAAGAGAATGGAAGGAGTTCTCTTGTACCAATTTCACTCAGTATCTTAAACTCCTTGTTGGATATTGTCCAAAAATAAAGGTGATTTATCTCCAAAATTGTTTTTAATGATTATTGGTGGACATTTCAAATAAGCTTTCCATCAATGCTTTTGAAAGCGAAGAATTAGATACCAACTTACCAAAACAACTTACAAGAAGTTGTGTTATCAGCCATTATGTTATCCACTTTCTCAACACCTATACCAATATTTCAAATTGTTCCTTTGTCTGGTGACCTAAAAGTTTAAGCACGCAAGGGCAATGCACCAAGCAGTGCATAATAGTAAGATTTGAAGGTGTGAGAAATTTTACTTTTTTTTTGTAAATTGGAAGAAAGAAAGTCTACAGCTCAGGCAAATCTGGGAGAAAATGGGACTTGTTTCATATGTGCCAAAGTCATTGGCCAAGCAGCTGTTCCTTCCCATCCCCCTCAGCCTCTTCTTGGGTGTCAGCTAGCTTCATGATGGTCATACCTTGAATCCCCAAACTAGTCTTATCCTTGTTAGTGCTGGCCTCACTGGGTGGATGACATGGGAAAGTTCCACACTTTCCTTTATGATATAATCCCTTAATTGCATTTAACTACACCAGCATGAGGCTTTATGTAACAGCTTTTGGATACTGAGAATCCATGGACAACCAGAGAAATTGCAAAACAGAAGAAAAAACTTAAAATTGCGCCGTTCCCACAATCCCAAAAAAAAGCAAAAAAAAAACAGGCAAACTATCTGTTAATCTGTGACATCTGTTTGCTTTAAACCTGCCTATGTCATTATATTTGAAGTGAGTTTCTTGCAGAGAGTATATAGTTGGGTCATGTTTTTAAGTCACTCATCAATCTCTTGTCTTTTAATTGCTATATTTAGACCATTTGCATTTAATGTAATTGTTGCTATGTTAGTGTTTAAGTCTCCATTTCCTTTTCTTTTTCTGTTTGTCCTCTACTTTTCATTTCTCTGTCTTATTTTTCCTACCTTCCTATGAATATTTTCTATAAATCCACTTTATTTATAGTGTTTTTAAATGTATCTCATTGCATAGCCTTTTTAGGCTCTAAGTATTTTCTACTTTTGCTCTAAGTATTGCATTATATATACATAACTTATTGTTGTCTACTGGTGTCATCATTTTACCAATTCAGGTGAGGTGTAGAAATCTTACTTCCCTATCTCCCTCTACCCTCCCTCATTTATAATATAATTGTTAAATATTTCTTCTACATACAGTTATAACCACATCAGACAGTATTATAATTTTGCTTCAACAATCAAACAAAATTTAGAAAACTCAAGAGAAGGAAAGTCTATTGAATTTACCCTTATTTTGTATACTATCTTCTTTCTTCCTTCCTGATGTTCTTAGTTTCCTTCCTTTATCCTTTCTTTTCTGTTTAGAGAATTTTATCACATTTCTTTTAGGATTGATCTGCTGGCAACAAATTCTCATAGTTTTCTTTCATCTGAAATGTCTTGATTCCCCATTTATTCCTGAAGTGTGTTTTCACTGGACATAGGATTCTGGGTTGACAGTTCTTTTCTTTCAGGCTTTGAAAAGTATTGTGGCACTGCTTTCATGGTTTCTGATGTGAAGTCTTCCGTCATTCTAATTGTTTTTCCCCTACAGGTAAGGTATCTTTTTTTCTCTGGCTGCTTTCAAGATTTTTTTCTTTGTCTTTAATTTTCAGGAGCTTAATTATAATGTGTCTTGTTGTGGATTTCTTTGAGTTTATTCTGTTTTGAGATTTTTTTCACCTTCTTAAATCTGCAGGTTTATGTCTCTTACCAAATTTTAGGAGTTTTTTGACATTATTCGTTTAAGTACTTCTTCAGCCCTGCCTTCTTGCTCCTCTCCTTCTGGGACTTCGATGACAATAGTGTTAGATCTTTTTGTTATATTCTCACAGGTTCCTGAAGCTCTCTTCTTTTTTCTAGTCTGTTTTCTCTCTATTGTTCAGATTTGTAATTTTTATTTTTATATCTTCCAGTTCAATGATCCTTACCTCTGTTTTCTCCATTCTGCCCAACTACTCAGCTTTTTATTTTGGATATTGTGTTTTCAATTCTAAAATTTCCATTTGGTTCCTTTTATATTTTGCATTTTGTTGCTAAAACTTTCTGTTTCTTTGCTGAGACTTACTATTTCTTTTATTCATTTCAAGTGTATTCATAATGACTCATTGAAGAGTTTTTATCCTAGCTGCTTCCAGTCTTTTTCAGATACTTCTAACATCTCTATCATCTTGGCATTGACTTCTATTGATTATCTTTTTCGTTCAGTTGACATCTTCTTGGTACTTGGTATGACAAGTGATATTCTATTAAAACCTGAACATTTTTATATTATGTCATGAGACTCTGGATCTTATATAAACCTTCTGTTTGAACTGGCTTCCTCTAAATCTGCCCCAGCAGTGGAAGGGGGATACTGCCTTGTTACTGCCAGATGGGGGTGGAAGACTAGGTTCCCCACTTGGCCTCCATTGACACCCAAGAGTAGAGGCTCCTCATTTTTGCTGGATGGGAGTGGAAGTCCAGTCTCCCCACAGGGTCTCCACTGACACCACCATTACCAGTAACTGACACTTATTATCAGCTGACAGGGATGAATGTCCTGGTTCCTTACTTGACCTTCTCTGATGTCATCATGGCAACAGTGTGCCTCGTTAAGCCTCCTGAGGGTAGAAGTCCCAGCTCCCCACTCAGACTTTGCTGGGATAGGTGGGGCCACAGTTTGTTCTGTGGTGTTTGGCTGGAGCAGAGCCATTATTGTTTAAACGTGTCCTGTCTTGCTGAGCTGCCCCTTTCTTGGTCCTTTATCTAGAGAGAACAGGATTTTGTTGGGACTTTTTTTTTGTCCACACCTGTTGGCATTTCTGGGTTGCCAGCTTCTTCAGCTAAAAGTCTGAGATAAAATAATGATAATAAATAAAAGTCAGAGATATATTAGGTACAAAGAAAATAGACAGAAGTCACCACTGTGTCATTTTTCGAGGTGCAAAGTCCCTAGCTGGTCTGCCTCCTTCTCTCCACTTCACAGAGTCTTTTTATGTTTGTTTTATATATAATATCACAGTTTTTAGTTGCACTTAGTGGGAGGTATAGGGGAAAGTACATTCGCTCCATCTTTCCAGAAGCAGAAGTCTCCCTGGAGGCTTTTTGATAGAAAGTAACAAATGTCAAGAATTCTGAAAACCAGGTTCTGCTCCAAGCAGGGCCATAGTAGACATTTAACCAAGACAATGATGAAATTGAAGGGAATTGACAGACACTCAGCCCTCCATTCAGAAGTCACCGAACATGCAAAGTGGCAATGAAGAAAGAGTTCCTGACTTTTCAGGAGTTCAACTTGCCCTCTACTGAGGTCATTGGCTGTGTTTAATTCACAGCCCTGCTGAATGAAAGAAGGCCCTGGCATTCACCCTGCTCAAGGAATCAGTGCCTAGAAGATTTGATAATACAATTCGGGGCACTGCTATTCAGAATGAGAATCTTCAGGGATATTAGATAGTAGATGGAGCTCTGCTTACAGTGGCAAGGGTGTTGGGCCACCTGAGCTCCTGCACAATTGTGGGACTGGTCCCTGGACCATGGGGTGCCTGGCCTTTTCCAACACAACAAATGGCTCAATCTCATTGACAGTGAGTCTGTGGATTGGCTAGGGTTTGGCTGATCTTGATTGAGCTGGGCTGGGCAGCAGTTCTACTCTTGGCATCAGCTGAACTGGACTGAGTTGAGCTGGACAACTTTGCTGTTCTCAGCAGGGCTTGCTTGTGTGACCCGGGGTCGGCTAGGCCTGGCTGTGTCCCACTTCTCTCCCTTCCTTCTCCTGGGAACAGCAGGAAAACCCAACAGTGGATTCTCTTGGCAGTTGCAGAGGCACAGGCAAACCACTAGAGAACAATTACCTAATTTGCTGTATGGAGACTAAGTTGGAGGAGCAAGAGTGGGTGGGGAGAGATCAGTTAGTGAGTTATTGCTGTACTTTCAGAGAGAAATGGTGGTGGCTTCAACTAGGGTGGTGACAGTGGATGAGTCTGGGTGCTCCCTGAGACGTGTGCCTGACCAGCCTTTGAACCAGTGGAGGCCAGGGATGGAGGGGTACAAATTAGGGAAAGGCACACTCTCTGGGCAGCCCAGTCCCTCAAGCACCAGGCCTGGTGGTGGAGCAGAGCACTGGCTGCATTTCAGCCTCCTCATCCCCTGGGCCAGCAGCTTTGTGCAGGGCACAGGTGGTGCAGGCCTCCTTGTATCTGTCCTGGCACTCGGGTCAGAGCCCCCAGAGACCAGCACTCAGGAAGTGTTTGAATGCAGTGGCAAGACCCACAGAGTGTTCAGGGAACAGGATCGTAGTAAAAGTCTCCAAACTGAGAAAGCCCCCCTTCCATAAGAAAAGTCAGTTAGAAAGGGAGAGACAGCAGCTCCAGCAAGGCCTTCCTGAACTTCATCCAGAAAAGGAAATATATTTTCACCAAATATCCAAGTCAGAGCAAATTTCCCATGAAAAGTTAGAGATATCTGCTTTCCAAAACAGATAAGAAGATCAGCTATATGTATAAAGATCTGGACACTTGTGAAAGACAACACAAAATTTCTCCAGAAAAATTGGGGTGAATCACTGGCTATTATCAAAGCCACCTTATTTCCCTGAGGGAAAAGCTCATGATAACATTTTGAGAGCTGTGTTGACTGAGAGAAACCTCAATATTGCATATATCAGACAAAAAAATATTGACAAAGAATATAAATATTTCAAAAAATATCCTTGTGTCCCAGATGTTCCAAATGAGACATTTGGCAGGGACCCAAGGAGAGGCCCCAGAGAATCCCCTGGATGACCAGGTTCCTGAGGAAGGAGCATCCATAGAGTCTGATGGCACCAGGATCTAGGGCCCAGTGCCCCATGTGGACCAGATGCCAGCAATCTGAGGTCAGAACTACAGGAGCAGGGTCCCTCCATCAGGCCACCCCCATCCTGGCACAGCAGGACCTCCACAAGAGCGAGACAGAGCAGATCCTGGTGCTCCTCACACTGGCCAACTCGAGAGACCTCTTGGTTCACCCTTCCCACCTGAATGGCCACTCGCCCAGGCTGGGGTCCTCCACGTCGTCCTCCCGTCAGAGGTCAGATGTTACGGAGAGTCCCGGGGACAGTTCTTGAGAAGAGGACCCTCCGTCGTCTCCACCCCCCGCCATTCTAGAAAGTGAGAAAGAACCTCCCCAGAAGTCCTCTCCATCGAGGGTCTTTGCTGGCCCATCACATCCTGCCCCAGCAACAAGCACTAGATTTGGTCTTCTGTCCACACAATCCGAAAACAGAAGTGAGCCACCTCCGGTTTGATCTTCCCTTGTAGTGAGTCCACTTCTGAAGATCCAGAACCACAGCAAGGCGATTTTTCTTCTCTACTAAAGTAATTCTGATTTTTTTCTCTTTTAGTTTTGTTGCTATTAGTTAAATGACTATACCATGGCTCAAATGGAAATGTGATAAAATTCTAATTCACAGGATAATGTTTTATAACCATAGATTGTTTATATGTGAATCCTACAAGTTCATTGCTTCCATTTTATTTTATTTGTAAGTAGTGTAATTACAGTATTTTTGAAGTTGTTAACAATTTCACAATAATCCAGAAACACTGCAATCATTTTTTGTCTCCTAAAATAATTTTTTTCTCATTTGGTTTTATTGCTTTTGTTTAAGTGATTATACAACAGCTCAAATAGAAATGTCATAGGATTATAACTCTTAGGATTATGTTTTATAAATTTACATTGTAGAAATGTTCATCTCATTAGTAAATTGTTTCCATCTTATTTATACTAGTGAAAGCATAGTATTCTTACTGCTACTTAGCAAGTCTCTTCCATTGATCCAGAGACAGCATTTTTGGGTTTCTCTTCTAGAGTAACTTTGCATTTCTCTCTTAGTTTCACTGCTCTAGTTAAGCAATTATATACTTGCTCAAACGGAAGCTCAGAAAAGTTGTAATTCCCAAGACTATGTTTTATAAATTCAGTTTATTTAGAAGTGCATTTCCAGGGGCCGGCCCCGTGGCTTAGCGGTTAAGTGTGCGCGCTCCGCTGCTGGTGGCCCAGGGTTCGGATCCCGGGCACGCACCAATGCACCGCTTCTCCGGCCATGCTGAGGCCGCGTCCCACATACAGCAACTAGAAGGATGTGCAGCTATGACACACAACTATCTACTGGGGCTTTGGGGGGTGGAAAATAAATAAAAATAAAACTTAAAAAAAAAGAAAAAAAAGAAGTGCATTTACATTGTCATTGTTTCTGTTACCAGACACAAACACAGGTTCTTTACCCACCACAGGAGAGGGAACAAATAAAAACTGCAATGCCAGGCTTATGGCAAGGAAAGAGTTTTTATTTCTGGTGACATCAGCCAGGAGACGAGTGAGCCCTCAAATTCATCTCGTCTCCCTGAAAGATGGGAGGCAAGGGGCTTTAAGGGTTGGGAGGAATGTGGCTGCTCTAGGGAGGCAGAGCATGTGGCTTGCTGGTTGGTACCTTCCCACCAGCCTGTGTTTGGCCGTGTGAGGTTGCTTGCAAGGGAGGAGGAGGGTGAGATAAGGGAATCCACAGGTGGGTGTCCTTGGTTGTCTGCCTCTGTGGGGGATGGTGGATTCTGGCACCAGGAAGCCAAGGAGTTGGGGTCTGAGAAGCTTCAGCTTCTTGATAGTCTCTGGACATCAGTTTCCTCATAATAAAACTTCAAAGGACTCATCACTAGCCAAAATGTTAGCATGAGGCCACCTGGGCTCTAACGATGTGTAACTTCTATTTGCCTTGTGAAGTTCAGGGATACAAAGGTTTAAAAAACCTACACTTACATATGAATGTAACTTAGAGCAGCAGGGAAAGGGGAAGAGTGCTTTTGGTTTTAACCCCATATATGCTGGGTTTAATGCAGGGGAACTGATATCAGTTCCGGCATCATTTCCTTTCCTTCCATTTCCAGACAGTGTGAGGGCTGGATTCAGTCGTTGCCATTTACCAACCCCCATAACACGAACAGTGGTAGGAGTCCTACATGAGCAGTCTTGCCACTGGGGACACGTGAAACTCAAAGTCCATTTCTATAGACCACAGGCTGAATCACTGTAGTGATAAGACCAATATGTTTACAAAATATATATTTTTAAAGCCCTCGATCACTCTCATTGTGCTTAGGTGAAATCCAAACCCCTTCTGGTCCTGCCAGACCAGACCACAAGGTCCTGCCTGGGCCCCTCCGCCTCGCCCACCACCTGTGCTCTCGGTGCTCCTGTCCAGGCACACTGAGCTCCTCGCCGCTCTGCCAGACAGGGCCCTCAGCCCCAAATGCTTTTCCCTACTCTGTGTCTAACTCTTACTCAACCCCAGGTCTTAAATGTCATGTCCTTGGAGAAACGCTCACTGACCTCTCCCTCAAAATCATTCCTCCTGTTCCTCTTTTGCATCCTACCTTTCAACTTGCCATTAATGGCACTTATTTCAACATGCAATCATGTAACTTTTCATGTGATTATATCTTGACTGTGCACGTCCATCTCCAGCTCCATTGTGTTCATTTCCTGTATCCAGTGCTTTTTGGGCAAAGGGTTGGAAGAGCTTAAGGCATTTGCAGGGACAGTCTTCCTTGTGCGGTGTATTAGTCAGGTTACACCCTGACGATGATGCTCAGCAAACAACCTCCCCATCTCAGTGCTTACTGCGAACATTGATCTCCCCCTCGCCGGTCTGGCTCTGCTGGGTTTGGCTGGACTCCAGTCTAAGGTCTGCTCCTTTCTCTCACCTTTGTTTCTCATTCAAGGGCCCAGGTGGAGGGAGCAGTGGCTGCCTGGGAATGTTCTTCTCGTGGTAGATGGCACATGAGAATGAGGAGAACAAAGGCTTCTTCTTAACACCTCCATCCAAAAGTGGCACAGTCTCATATCTTCCCACATTCCTCTGGTCAAAGCAAACCATATGGCTGACAGTCAGCGGGTGGGGAGCTCGGCTCCACCGACAGGAAAGCACAGCAAAGGGAAGAAAGAAGAATAAATGGTGGACAAATAATGTGACGAAAACAGTGGACTGTCCCACTCAGCGCAGGATGTTCGGTATACAGCCCGGTGCTGAATGTCAGTGGCACCTCCCAGTCAGTGTGGAAACCCCTAATGCCCCCAGCCTTTCCAAATGCTGCTAAGGGGGCTGAATCACCCCTCCCCCACCCCACTGAGAACCTTTCTCAATACTTGGCAGCCACTCAATAGATATGTGGTAAATGAATCAACTTTGCCAAGTTGCCCTCCAGTACAGTTGTAACAGTTTACACGCTGTTTTAATGTGTAAACGTCTTTTAAGCACTAACAATCTGATCAGGGAGTAAGGGAACCTCATTTAACTTTTCAATCTATATTTGAAAGATTTTTCTTATGTATATTGAAATTCCTTTTGGGAATTCTCTATGTTTTTTATACATCTTTCTATTAAAGTTTTCATCTTTCTCTTATCCATTTCTAATAAACTTTGTCACTTAAAAATTAACATTTTCTCACTTTTTTACAATTTTTAAAATAATTTTTGAAATGCAGACATTGTTAATGTGATTTTATTTGTCAAAAGGACATGCCATGTTTATTAACCCAGTTAGTCCCTTATCATAGGCTATTTTGGTTGGTTCCAATTCTTTCTATTATAAATAACATTGTGATGAAATTCTTTGTAAGCCCTTATCAGGATTTAAGATCATTTCTTTTGATAGGTCCTATTTTTAAAGTTCTTGACATATTTTGCCAAATCACTATGCAGACAGGTTGAACTAATTTCTACTCCCCTGCCCACCAGGGCCTGAAGGAGCCAACTTGACTGCACTCTCCCCAATGTGAATGTTAACACTGCAGACATTCTGGGCTAATTTAAGGGTGAAATTATACCTCATTTAATAGCATGGAAGACTATGTAATGAGTGGTGCACTTCTGCAAGGTTCCTTGGAGGGCAAGAGCGGGTGGAAACAGAATACTGCTTGGGAGTTGTATCCTGCAGTCTGAGAACAGGAGAAGGGGGTTAGGGAGTCAGAGGGGAGAGGGAGATAGGCCTCGGGCTGTGCCTCATTTGTACCCATGGGGTTTTAATTTATAGAGGTGACTGAGTGACAACCAGAGAGGCCAGTGCCATTGAAAGAAGAACTTATTACTTACATTTCTCAAGAGGACAGGGCATGCCATGCCATGCAGGGCCACAGGGGGAAGCACCAGGTCCGGTCGGGAGGCAGAAGCAGGAGTGAAGGACAGCCTAAGTCAGAGCCTTTATTGGGTTCTGAGGGAAAGGCAAGTCAGGGTAGGGTCATAGCTTAGGATTGGCCAGTTTGAGTAATTCTGGTGGGCTCTAGGCTGGGAATATTGGCTGGTGTGTGAGTCAGATAAGGAGGGGGCATATGAAAGGGGTGCTCCAGGGTGATCCCTTTGATGTCTCTCAGAATTGGCTAGCCCTGGGAGGGACAGTCTCTCCCCAGCCAGCAAGCTTTTTAAGGTGTCAAAACATCATAAAATACAGAGAATAAAAAACATGATTAATACAGGCTAGGAAGAGGGCACCACGATGCTACTGCAGGCCCCACGGGACCCAGGACGCCAGGACCCAACCCTGTACTGAAGGGCAGGAAAGGATCCAGGGGTGGAGGAAGCGGTTTGTGAGTCACCCCAGGGGTCTTCAGAGGGAATCGGGACCTCTGGGCACCCCTCATTCTCCACTCTCCCCACCCCCCTCCCCAGGGCTCCACCCAGCTTCACTCAGGTCACACTTGGGGTCTGGACTTGGGGCTGTGCATGATGTTAACCTGGCACAGAGCAGGATGTAGGCAAAGGTGACAGTCATTCACAAGGACAAAGGAAGAAAATCTTCTTCGTGGCTTCAGGACATGTGGCCCTGAATGGTCTGCAGACTGAATTTTAGTTTGTCAGGTGACATTTTATTGAGGCTGCACTGAGTTTCTCCCCACTTCTTCCCCTGGAATTGCCCGTTTCAGGCCCATCTCCAAAATCTGAGCAAGGGGCAGCTGGGCAGGGCCGAGCAGGCTGACTCTGATGGCTGGGCCCACTATCCAGGGTGGCACGTTGGATGACCACACAGGGACCAGGCAGAGAGGAAAACACGGGAGGGGGAAGGTGGGCCGGGCCCACGTGTGTCCCTTCTCCTGCCAGCCCTCAGCCCCACCCCACAGAGCCCTCCCTCCTAAGGCCCAGCCGCCTGGACACAGCACAGCCTGTCTCACCCTGCTGCTTGCCCAGCTCTGCTGCCCACCCCACCTCATATCCCAGCCACCAGCCCTCACCATGCTGGGCCCCCAGAAGGTGTTCCAGCCCATAGGTGGTGATGGTGGCATCACAGGAAAGACACGTGACCATTCCATCCCAGCAGAGGGGTGGCATAGGAGGTCAGTGGGGGAAAAGGAAGGGAAAGTCCTGCAGTGAGCACATTTAATAGTCCACTCAGGGGTGTGTGGCAGTGCCTGGAGCCATTCTGGTTGTTACAGTGACTGGGGTGCCACTGGCATTGAGTGCCAGGGGACAGGGTACCAGGGTGGTATGTATGGGACAGTCCAGCTCAGTGAAGAACAGTCCCTCCCAAGGTGTCAGTAGCCTCCCCACCTCCAGGCAAAAAGAGAAAGAGGGGAGAGAGGGGGGGAGGGAGGGAAGAAGAGAAGGAAGGGAGGGAAGAAGGAAGAAGGAGGAAGAGGAAAGATAAGGAAGGACAAACACACGCAGCCCCAGCCTGTCACCTGGGCATGAAGAAGGCAAGCTGCCAGTCTGAGCATTAGTAGTGTTGCTGCTGCCACTAAGGAGTGAAGACTCCCCCAGGGAGACCTTAACAACCGTCCCAGCCAAACCCTTCTTCACGGATGAGGAGACTGAGGCCCTCCTGGAGAGAGGGCGATCTCCCCCAGGCACATCCCGGGGCGGTAACGGGTTTCTGGGCTCTCTGACCAGGATGCCACATCAACTCCTGTGATCACCTACCTAGGTCCCAGAGTGACCCTTAGGCCCTGGGTGGCAGAATGAGATGTTACCCAGCAGGGCCACAGCAAACATCAGTGGAAATCACTGTTAACTGAGAGTGACTGGCCAAGGCTCAAAGGGGAAATGAAAGCAGGTCCGGTCTGGGCTGCGGTGAGGATTCGGGGCCTGAGACTCCGTCCCCAGTTAAGGGCTGACTTCTATGGTCTGGTGAAGGGCCAAGGAGAGGGTGGCCCAGCATCCTTCTGGGAACATCCAGGAGCTCCTCTGGCACCTGGCCTTCACAGGTAGCTCCCAACAGCCAAGACAGGCCCAGGACCAGTGTCTGCCTCAAAAAACCCCTTCAGGCGGCACCCACCATGGTGCTGTATTCATTTCCTAGGGCTGCCATTACAAATCACCAAAACTGGGGGGCTTAAAACAACAGAAACTTATTCTCACAGTTCTGGAGACTAGAAATCCAAACCCAAGATGTTGGCAGGACGATTTTCTCTCCAAAGGCTCTAGGGAAGAATCCTTCTCTACCTCTTCCCAGCTTCCAATGGTTGTCAGCAATCCTTGGCGTTTCTTAGCTTGCAATTGCTTCTCTCCCATCTCTGCCTTCATCATCACTGTGGTGTTCTCCGTGTGTGTGTGTGTGTGTGTGTGTGTGTGTGTGTATCCAAATTTCCTTGTTTTTATAAGGACACTAGTTATTGGATTAGGGCCCACCCTACTCCAGCATGACCTCGCCTTAACTTGATTACATCTGCAAAGAACCTATTTCCATCACATATACCGGGGTTAAGACTTGAACATCTCTTTTGGGGGAACACAATTCAACCCAGCACAGTGATCAATTCCCCGAATCCCTCCTACTACTACTCCAAGTTTGGTCCACGGAGCATCAGCCTCACCTGGGAGCTTGTTAGAAACACAGAACCTGGGGCCCCACCCCAGAGCTAGGAATCAGAACTGGCCATGTAACAAGACCCCCAGGAAATCTACATGCTCATTGTTTTGTTTTCTTTTGTTTTGCTGAGGAAGATTCACCCTGAGCTAACATCTGTTGCCAATCTTCCTCTTTTTGTATGTGAGCCAACACCACAGCAAGGCCCTTGACAGATGAGTGGTGTAGGTCTGCGCCTGGGAACCAAACCTGGGCTGCCGAAGCACAGCACACAAAACTTAACCTCTAGGCCACTGCGGCTGGCCTCTCATTCAGTTTTGAGAAACCTTGGGTCACCACCCACCTGGGGGATGTAACGGGAGGCCAGGAATTCATGGAGGTGGTTGCAAAAACTGGAAAGAGGATCTCCCAGAAGAGAACTGTCACTTTGCTGTCTTCCCTTCTCTGCTCCTCCCTACCTCTCTCTTCCCCTTAGAAGCTATGAGATATGTCAAGTTTCATCCTTGGGAAAGAGGGGAGTGTTCACACACACACGCTCAAGGGAGGGGCCTTTAGGGAACCAATAGCTTGTTCTGTGTCCTCTGGAATTTGGGGGATACAGGCACCTGTAAGTGACTCATAAATCAAACATCTAACTTTGACCAGCCAGGAGGCCCACCCTACAGCAATGCAAAGAGGAAAAAGCATCTCCTACAACAGAGAGGACAAAAGATGTGGCCCTTACTAAAGGATCAGGATGGGGTCAGCTTAGAAAGGCCCTTCCAAGAGGAGCACCTGGACACACAGCTGACCTCAGCAGGCAGGTGGTACCACAGGCAGGCAGGCTAAGCCATGAGCAGCCAGGTGAGGGAACACCTCAAAAGTGTGCCTGGCAAGAGTGAGTCAGCAACCAAGGATGCGCCCCATCTGAAGCTCCCCAACCACATGGCACCTGCCAGTCAAGGAGCCCCTTCCTGCCGCTTCCTTGCGCTCTCCCCATCTCAATCATGGAGAAGCCAAAAAAGAAACTGGGGTGCAGGGGAGAAGGTGAAACCAGAGAGACAATGTCGACTGTGACTCCTTGAGAGATTTCTCACCTGAGACAGGGCCGAGTGTGGGGAGAGGAGACATTTGCTGTCAGATTTTGAACACCCTGAAAACATTTCTATACACTGATATCTGAGGAGCTCTCCCCAAGATTTCATCCAGGGGGGAGAAGGAACAAGTCCATGAAAAGCAGCAGTCCTGAGAAAGAATAAAATTGCTCTCTGCTTGCACTCTCCTGAAAATCCAGCTTGTTCATGAAAACGCCATTGTAAGAGAGTATTTAATAGGAGGAGGTGACCTCGGCAACAGGGTCGCAGAGGGCTTCCCTGACAGGTGACAGTTGAGCTGAGCTGGGGTGTGACTGGGGTGAGGGACGCAAAGGCAGGCAAGTGGCTCCCAGAGGAAGCAGGCTGGCCCTCACTGTACAATCCCTCCCACGCCACTCTACCCTACAGTTACCATCCACTCTTCCCACAGGTACCCCTGGGCACCAGCCAAACTCAGCCCTCATTGGTTCCAGAACACCTGCCACCACCATCCCCCAGAGCAGCTCTGCTTTGACTATTGCTCTAGGCTCGTCCCCCGCTTCCTCTCCTATCCACCTTCCACCCTTACTAGAGTAGTAGTTGAAAGGTACAGCCACAGCCTTGCTTAAAACCCTCACACCCCCTGCATTTACAATAAAACCCAAGCTTTAAACCTTGACACAGAGCCCTGGAGCTCCAGCCTGCCCCCTTGCCCCTCTCCCTCACACGCTGAGCTCCAACCACAGTGGCCGACTCCTTCTTTCCAGCCGTAAGGACACTGTACACGCTGTCCCTCTTGCCTGCACGGTGGGCTTCCAGGTCTGCACAGGCTGCTCCTTCCAGCCTTCAGGTCTCAGTTCAAATGCCACCTCCTCCAGGAGGCCCTCATTGGTCACCAGTGTGCTTCCCCCCTCCACGGGGCTCTTATGTCTCCCATTACACCAATCCCACCCTCAAACGTTCTTTATCCACCTACTCCCCATCCCCCCCCACCCACCCAATCTGTATGTTACCTAAGGGCAGCAGCAGAAGGACACACAGTAGGCTCAGAAACGAGCGAGTGAAAAAAGGAAATAAAAAAGAATTAAAGAATGGTTAGCAAGACCTCAAAAGCACGGATATTGTTTGGGATTTATTTTTAAACCCCCTTTGAAATTGGCTGGCCGCAAAGCAAGCCTGAACAAGCTACCTTCTGCCATTTTAGGCAGGCGGTCAGCGCGAGAGCGAGGCCAAGGGGCACCCGGCCCGCAGGGGGCGCCCGAACTCGTCCGGCCCCGCCCCCGCGCCCCGCGCGTCGCCGCGCACGTCCCGCCTCACTTCCGCTTTGGAGGAACTGAGGGCTCGGCGTTTCCGGACGCGCCGCGTGGAGCTCGTCGTCTTGGGGACTTGCAGCATGGCGGTCTTTGCGGGCCCCGCCAAGACTCTCCTGTCCCTGAACCCGCAGGAGGACGCCAAGTTTCAGAAGGAGGTGGCGCAGGTTCGCCGGCGCGCTACCCAGGTGAGCGGCCGCCACGGCCGGGCTGCGAGGGGAGGCGGCGGGCCGGGTCTGGGCCGCGGGGACGCGCGGGCCCGGTGCCGCGCCCTGCTGCCCCCGGGATGGCCTCGGGTGGGCGCCGACCTCGCGAGTTTGTAGGCCGAGCCCCCGAGACGGAGTGTGCGCTGACTGGGAAATGGGGGTGGGCTGTGGCCGCGGAGGCCTTAGAGTCCTCCCGTGGACTAAGGGTGAGGTGTGGGGGGACGAGAGGAGCAGGAGCCAGCTGTTGGGAAGGGCCCTCTCGGTCCACGGATTAGAGCTCCCACGCGTCCGCCTGGCCCCCGAATTCTGAGAGTTCATATGTCTGGTTGGTAGTTTGGAGACAGTATTTGCCAAGTTCCATTTGCTGATTAGGGCCCCTGACGTCAAGTTATAGTTGTCTTGATTTTTAGCAGGAAATACACGTTTGAAAACTTAAAAGTTGTAATAGAAGGCAAGGACATGATGACAGACGCTGAAAGGTTCGTTGGCGTTGTGAAGGGTAACGGAAGTTTCGAAATTGTTTGGTTAGGTGGGTGCGAGTCAACAGCGATCCGCATACAGAGGTGAAGGGTACCTTTATGTGGAGTTCTCCGGCCTGAAGATTTAAAATAGTGTGTTCAAAGACTTGTTGAGTCAACGTATAGTTATCGAGCATGAACATTGTGCGGCGTGCTGGGACACAGGCTGAGAAGACAATGTGCTGTGACGATTGCCCTCGTGGGGAGATGGACATTAAACAGCTAACTCTTTAGTTACTGTTCTGCTAAGTGGAAATAGTGGCTAGGCTCTTGGTCTCGTCTTGAGAGTTAGGGAGGTTTGCAAGTTTTGTTGCAATGTGATTTTTTTTTATTGAAAAAGTAATTATCTGTGTTTTATGTTTTCAGCGACAGGAGAAAAAAAAACTCACTCCTGGAGTAATCTATGTGGGCCACCTACCTCCAGCGCTTTACGAAACCCAGATCCGAGCATATTTCTCACAGTTTGGCACTGTTACAAGACTTAGACTGTCCAGAAGTAAAAGGGTAAGATTTTTGTGTTGAATTTAGATTGTCTGTTTTTTTCTTTAAAAGGTTATCATCCTTGATAGTTGAGAGCATGTCCACATATTATTGTTTATCAGACTTTGCTCCAGAAAAGGGAGGTGGATGAGGTTTAGAACCTGAAACAACCACAAAAGCAAAATCAGTATTATTGTAAATGTTTACTTTATTTTAAAAAAAACGTGGGAGCTGGCCCCATGGCGTAGTGGTTAAGTTCAGCATGCTCTGCTTCAGTGGCTTGGGTTTTCGGGTTTGGATCGCAGGCACGGACCTACACCATTTGTCAGCCATGCAGTGGCTGCGACCCACATACAACATAGAGGAAGATTGACACAGATGTTAGCTCAGGGCCAATCTTCCTCAAGAAAAAAAAGTGATTGCCCCAAATTCTCAAATTAAATTGACAATCCTAGTAAATAAATCATATTTATTGTATGGCTACTGAGCCAGGTGTACATGAACTTCAGTTTGAGGAGCGGTTCATACATCATCTTGTATTACCCTTTGGTGTAGGCACCCCTGTAATAGCAAAAGTTTGTATAGTGAATAGTTAAGGATGAGGACACTGGAGCCAGACTACCTAGGTTTGAGGCCTGACTCTACAGGTTACTAGTTGTACGACCTTGGACAAATTATGTAACCTCTGCATGCATCAGTTTTCTGATTTGTAAAATATGAGTAAAAGAGCACCAACCTCCTAGGAGTATCTAGTGAAAGATTAAACACAGGATAATGAATGTAAGGTTCTTAGAGTAATGCCTGATAACACACAGTAAACACTATATAAATGTTATTGTTATATTATCTCTATCTCCTGATAAAAAATGGTTTATGTGGTTTGTATCAGTAAAGGAGGAGTGGCCCACTTTATTTTCTTCCTGCACACATAAACTTTAATTGGTTGTAACCATAGACCTCTCATTGTTGGAATCTCTGGGGGTTTTTTGTTTTTTTGTTTTTGTGAGGAAGATCGGCCCTAAGCTAACATCCGTGCCTATTTTCCTCCACTTTATGTGGGACGCCACCACAGCATGGCCTGACAAGCGGTGCGGAGGTGCACACCCGGCATCCAAACCTGGGCCGCCAGCAGCAGAGCGCGCATTTAACCTCTACGCCACGGGGCCGGCCCCTCTCTGGGGTTTTTTGATATAGTTTTTCCACATTTTCCTGCCTGAGTTATAACAAATCAAAGTTAAATTTTACATTTGATTTGGCATGTGAGGGGATAGGGTATGTGTCCATCATCTGCTAGTTGTTGTAAAACCACAGGTATTAAATTTTGTCAAAGCAACACGTCAGCATTAAAGGGAATTTTAAATTTAAAGTGCCCTAGTATTTCTTCCATCCTAACGAAAATAACATATTTTCTTTGTATTCCTTCCCTTTTATTCCATTTGCTTATTTGTAATGGTTTCTTATTAGGTGGGTGAGATATTTCAAACCTCCTGAAGTCTGCTAGAGAGTGATTTAGTGACTGTTCGGGTATCTGCCGTTCACCTTTATCAGATGTCAGCTTCATCTCAAACTTGCTCCAGATCTTTGTTCTTTAAGAAATGGATTATAGGTGAACTTGAGGTCCCTTTGTACCCTTCCCCAGTCCTCTGCACCTTCTCCCCATGCCCAGGGAATTAGTATTCATGAATTCAGTGTTTTTCATTGCTGTGTGTGTTTTTCAATTTTTACTACATATTCATGTATCAATATACATTGTACATTATTGTTTTAAATCTATATTAGTTGTATATTTTATTCTGAAACTTAATTTTTTCATTCAACAATCTGCTCTGAGCTTTATTGATACAGCTCTAGCACATTCATTGTCATTGCTGTGTCCTTTACTTGAACATACTAAAGTTTATTTGTCTTCTATTGAACATGAGGGTTTTGTTTTGTTTTTTGTTTTTGTTTTTTTTTTTTTTTTTACAGTTTTTCACTGTTATACGTGAAGCCACTAAGAACATTCTTTGTGCAGGTGTATGCAAGTTTCTCTAGAATAATATTTTTCAGACTTTTGACCCACAAGAAGAAGTAAGGTACACCACAAGCCAGCACACATGTACGTGTATGTAAACATAACTGAAATAAAAGTCATATGAGATAATACTTAACCTTTCTATTCGGTTTTTTAGAAATACCTTTCTGACCTACTAAATTGATTTTGTTTTCCTCTAAAAGGTCAGACTCTGAGTTTGAAAGATACTGCTCTACAGCTTATCCTCAGAATCACTGAGTATAAAATGGTCATGGTTTTTTTATCTGCCTTATTAGTGAGGTTAGTATCATTAGGTGTTTATTGGCCGTTGGAGTTCTCTCTTCTGTGAATTGCCTATTCATGTCTTTTGCCGTTTCTTATTATTGTCTTTTTCAAAAACTCTTTTCCTGCCTTTTGTGGGACGTTATTTTATAAATGTTTTCCCATATTGCAGTGTAGTCATTGTTCCCCCGCCTCAGCTTTGTATTTTGAAAATGTTCAATGTTGAAGTCTACAGAGAGATAGAAAGAATAGTATAATGAACATCCCTACCCCTCGCCTGGATTCACGCATTATCGACATCCTGACAAGTAGCTTCATCTTTCTCCATATCTATAAAAACATACACACTTTTTGAACCTTTTGAAGAAAGTTGCAGTCATAATACTTTCTAAATGCTTCATCATAAATCTACCCAGAATAAGGACATTCTCTTCATAACCACAATGTAATAATCTATACAGTGTACTGTCCACCTTTACATATCCGTAATAGTTCCAGAAAAGTCTTTAGCTATTTTTTTCCCTCCCTATTCTGGAATCTGGTCGAAGTTTGTGCATTTATTTGGTTGTTAGAGCTCTTCAGCTTATCTGGGAACAGTTTCCTTGTCTGCTTGTTTTGTTTTCCTTGACATTGGCTTTTTTGGAGAGTTTGGTCCAGTTGTCTTGTAGAAAGCCTGTTCCTTGAGGAGATGCACTAAAATTTTACCATTTGCACCAGTATTACATAGGAAAGCTGCTACCTTTCTGTTCACCCCAATTTTGACTATTTGGTGTTTCCAGCATCTTTCTGGAATTACTAGATGAAGGGTTTTTTTGGGTTTTTGTTATAGTTTTTCTGCTCATGGTATGTGGTTTTAAATTACTTTTCAAAAGGTTTTTATCCGTTTACAGTGTGGTGAGTTAAGTTGGATTTCACAGTGTCTCTCTCTTCCTCTCCACCATCTTTCCCCTCGCTGTCAAGAGTTGGGATTGTAAAAGGATTTTCAAACATTTAAATTTTTATCGAAATCCTCCTGTTGCAGATAACTAATCTGAGACTCAGAGATGTGGACGTGTCCAAGTTGCTGGTTAGCGGCACACTGGTGCTAGAAATGAGCCTCCTGACTCCCACTCTCTTAAGCTGTGCACCTTTTGAGTGGTTTCTTTTTTCCAGAATCACGTCACTAGTTTTGATCCATATCCAAAAATATGTTGTTTAGTACAAGATTGTAAAAATATTTCTAGTTATTGTCACTAATAATTGGACCTCCAGGGGAGGAAAAATTCTTTTTTCCATTACCCTCCTAGGTTCTCTGGCTGGGACCCTGTAAATTGGACTGACGAAGGACAGATTAACAAGAGTAAAACAAACAGAAGTATGCTTACACGTGGGAGCACTCGGGATGCATAGCTCCAAGGGTTGGAAATAACTCAAAGGGTTGGTGAGATGGGGCCGGCCCCGTGGCGTAGCGGTTAAGTGCGCGTGCTCTGCTGCTGGCGGCCCGGGTTTGGATCCCGGGCGCGCACCGATGCACCACTTGTCAGGCTATGCTGTGGCGGTGTCCCACATAAAGTGGAGGAGGATCAGCACAGATCTTAGCTCCGGGCTGAGCTTCCTCAAAAAAAAAATAAAGGGTGAGAACCTGGGCCCGTGTAGCATCTTAGCAAAGGAACGGTACGTTTTTAGAGAAGTGACGACACAGGAAAAGGGCTTTGAGTTTCTAGGGCTGCAAATTGTGGGAAGGCAAATATATGGGAAACCAATGATAGATAAAGTCTAGTGAGTTAAAGTTTGTCTTTCTGGTAGAGAGAAGAGGGAAGACACGTCAGTAAATTTATGTGCTGCTTTTAGGCAGGTAGGGGGAGGGCACAGAGCTTTTCTTATATCTGCTTCTCAAGTGCCTTCAGCTCAAAATAATCCTTATGTCAAAGTGGCAGATAAGCATGGCATGTTCTACCACCCTACAGTAACATTTATTTTTTGTTTTGTTTTTTTGTGTGTGTGTGTGTGACGAAGATCAGCCCTGAGCTAACATCCATGCCAATCCTCCTCTTTTTGCTGAGGAAGACCAGCCCTGAGCTAACATCTATTGCCAGTCCTCCTCCTTTTTATCCCTTTTTCTCCCCAAAGCCCCAGTAGATAGTTGTATGTCATAGCTGCACATCCTTCTAGTTGCTGTATGTGGAACGCGGCCTCAGCATGGCCAGACAAGCGGTTTGTTGGTGCGTGCCCGGGATCCGAACCTGGGCCGCCGGTAGCGGAGCGTGCGCACTTAACTGCTAAGCCACTGGGCCAGCCCCGACAGTAACATTTATTGAGTACCCGACAGATGTCGTGTGACCACCTATGGATTATTTCATATCTTCATAGCAACCCTATAAGAGTGGTTATTTTATCCCCGTTTTATAGAATGAAAAACTGAAGCCTTAACGTTACTTACCCAAGTAAGTGTCAGAGCCGGGAGCCAAACCTGGGCAATTGGACTCCAGAACCCATACTCTTGTTACTAAGATAGGTGCAGGACCCTGGGATGCGCATTTCAGAGAACATTGGCCTCTTCCTTTGGCCCCCAGCTGTGAGGATGACCAGTCACTAGTAAACATGAAAATGAATCCAGTATTTTTTTTTTTAATGATTTTATTTATTTATTTGTTTTTCCCCCCAAAGCCCTAGTAGATAGTTGTATGTCATAGCTGCACATCCTTCTAGTTGCTGTATGTGGGGTGCGGCCTCAGCATGGCCGGGGAAGCGTTGCGTCAGTGCACGCCCGGGATCCAAACCCAGGCTGCCAGCAGCAGAGCGTGCGCACTTAACCACTAAGCCACGGGGCCGGCCCTGAATGCAGTATTTTAATGATTAGCTTGGAAACCCTGAGGAGTTAGTTTCTTTTCAGTTGTTAAATGTAAAATGGGAATTATGTTACCTGCATTCTTTGTGAAGCGTAATACTATCTTTTGGATGTTATTAATACATAAATATTATGCCTACCAGTGGGATCAATAACGTGAGGAAAGGACTGTGGGAACCTACCAAATTTCCTCTATATGATGGGGTGTTGGCTATTGAATAAATTCCAAATGTAGTAATGTATTTAGCACATGTAATCAAAATCCCAGGAATACCTCAAAATCAGTGGCATGTTCACATTATTTTGGATCTTTTCTTTTCCCGTAACAGGCCCCACACTTTGTGAGTTGCAGTTGGAATTAAGGGTGTCATGATGTTTCGACAGTGAGGCTAATGTACATTATTTAAATTAATGGCATTTTAGAAGTTTAATGATGTGTTAGAATATAATTGTTCTACTTTTGTGGTGGATTTTACATTGCAGACTGGAAACAGCAAAGGCTATGCCTTCCTGGAGTTTGAGTCTGAAGAGGTTGCCAAAATAGTTGCTGAAACAATGAACAACTACCTTTTTGGTGAAAGACTCTTGAAGTGTAAGTGCTCGTCTTACCTGTAGGATTGCCTAGGTGTCTGCTGCTGGTGGGTGGCTGTGGTGTGAAGGGCAGGTTACTTAGCTACCTGCATGTCCCATTTCATCTCTGGGATGATTCTCTTAAGGAATGGTGCAGGATTTAAGTGCATTTTCCAGACAGAGTCTCATTGGAATTTTAAAATCTTCTAGAGTGAGAGCTGTTTTTATGCTGAGATGGAATTGAGACAAGTTACTTTAGGAGTACATAGAGAGAGCAGCTAACCCATCCCTAATGGGATGTGGAAGGCTTCCCTGAGGAAGTATCACTTAAGTTGAAACCTGAAGATTAAATAGGAGTGAGCCAAGTAGAGAGGATAGGAGTAAAGATTGAGACCATTCCTGGCTGAGGGGACAGCAAATGCAAAACCAGAGGTGACTAACAGTATTTGCCTGTGAGAGAATGTGAGAATAGCAAGAGATGAGGGAGAAGAAATAGAAGGGATGAGAGGAGGTCAGGTTATTGAAGGTTTTACAAATCTGGGAGTTTAGAGTGTATCCCGAGGGCAGTGAAAAACCGTTAATGCTGCTCGCTAGGATAACATTAAAGGTAAAGGATCACATTTCAAAGTTAAGTGACGTTGGCTGCAGCTCTTCCACAAGCAAAGCCATGAGGAGTGGAGGAGTGACAACACTAAGTGAGAAATTCATCCTGCAGAAAGTAGAGCCGCCAGTGTTGCATTCCCAGAACATCCCTGTCTGGAGCTCAGTGCCCTCCGGAGGCAGAGTTCAGTTTCTGGCCTCCCTGTGCTCGTGGTGGAGTATGGCCATCCCAGGTGCCAGGTCGCATGCATCTGTTCAAGCAGCTGACGAAGCCGTCTGAGTTGCATCTCTCTGCTCTGTTCCTCTTGCTGTGAGAGAGGATCCCAGTAGCCTCGTTGAGGTCATGTGTTCATTCACGCATTAAAAACATGGCTCTTGGGGCCGGCCCCATGGCTTAGCGGTTAAGTGCGTGCGCTCCGCTGCTGGCGGCCCGAGTTCGGATCCCGGGCGCGCACGGACGCACCGCTTCTTCAGCCTTGCTGAGGCCGCGTCCCACATGCAGCAGCTAGAAGAATGTGCAACTATGACATGCAGCTGTCTACTGGGGCTTTGGGGGGGAAAAAAAATGAAAAGCGGAGGATTGGCAATAGATGTTAGCTCAGATCCGGTCTTCCTCAAAAAAACATGGCTCTTGCCAGGAGGAAATGGACTGAGTAGGTGACCTAAAGGTCTCAGGGGACTACATGTGTGAGATCTTTGCTGTGCTGTATCTGACTTTTGAAAGATAACCCAAGAGGTTCTGAACTCTGAGTGAGATTGGCCGCATGATTTTTTTTTTTTTTTGAGTGGAAGTAGTTTATTTTGGAGGTGATCGCAGGAAAAAATAGGGAATGGAGAAGTGAGACAGAGAGGGGAAGGAGGACAATAAAGGGTGTCTCAGCGGGCAGGTTACTGCATAGGCACCTAGGCTCCATCCTGCTGGGTAACACTGGGGGACAGAATTCCACCTGACAGGCAAGGGAACTGGGGTGTTGATCTACTGACTCCCCATCCATCACTGAGGGTTGATTCCAGGGGTTCTGGCTTGCCTTGCTTATGGGCCTAATGTGCTTCCATAGCCATTAGGCCCATAGAGCCCTTAAGCAGAAAGATGCAGATAACAAGTAAGCTGCCTTAGTCCTGGAGAGATGCCCAGAGGATATGAGCTGGAAAGTGATGGCTTCTGCTCCAGCAGGTCACACGGTCTGAGTGGGATCCTGTTAGCTTCAGGAACCTGAGACTTGATGGCGCCAAGACCCTCCTTTGTACAGCTCTCGTTCTCTTAGTATCCCCAATGCCTGGAATAGTTCTTGGCACACAGCAGGTGTTTAATCAACAGTTGCTGGCTGTCTGACTTTTCTTTGGGTACCTGCTTTCTTCTTTTAGGCTTCCCCATGTAAATGGGAGACATGTTATCTTCATTATGATGTGGGGAGTGACACTGGGGAAATCCTAAATTAATATTAAAATCCTCTCCCTGCCACTTGTTTGAAAACTTTTTTTTCAATATAGGTCATATTATACCGCCTGAAAAAGTACATGCAGAACTTTTTAGAGAGTGGCATGCTCCATTTAAAAATCCGTCATATCCAGCAGTGAAACGATATAATCAGAATCGGACACTTCTTCAAAAGCTACGGATGGAGGAGCGATTTAAAAAGAAAGAAAAATTACTCAGGAAGAGATTAGCTAAAAAAGGAATTGATTATAATTTTCCTTCATTGGTAAGTATTCCTTCATGAAATGTTTGTGTTTTTTCTTGGGGGTGGGCTTCATACCTCACTAGTTGTAACATGTTTATGATTTTATATATATATATATATATATATGTATAAAGTATTAGCCCAGTGCTTATCCCATACCAGATTTTTACTAAATTTGTGAAACATTGTATTGTGGGTTCTTCCTAAAAGTTTGTCTGAGCAGATCCTATTATACAGAAGAGGAAACTCCTGAAAGGGATTACCTGATTTGCAAAATTTTTGTGATGTTTTTAAATTACTGAAGTTAAACCACTGTTTAACCAATTACTCTTAAAGATGTCATTACCAGAACTAAATGATGATTGGTTTATTATATGCAATTGGTAAATATCAAGACCATCCTTTTTATGTCATTCTAGTTAAAATTTTGTTTCCTGTTCTTTTAAATTGGAAATATTTGTAAAGCGTATATCAGAATTAACCAGTAAACATCAATTCTGTGAATTAAATGAGCAGGGGTTGAAATGTAGCAAGCCTACTTACATGAAAATGAGTTAGCACAAATCTTCATCCAGTTCTTATTCCCTTGCTTGTTGAAGGAGACCTTGCTGCATCTCTCTCCCTCTTTCAGGGGAAGGAGAGCTGTATGTTTTCACCTAAAAAACAAGAATGCAGCTCATTAGGGTGTGGCTAGTATAGGTGAAGATCTTATTTCTTTTCTTGACTGGGTCTTGAGATTGTTTGGGGTCTTCCATAGACCCTATCAGATTATTTCCAAAAAGCTAATCAGTTAATAAGAGATGGCATCCGTTCCCAGGTTTATTTGGTCTTTTAACCTTATCCAAAAACTGGAAGACTGAGTTACCCTCCTTTGGCCCAGTTCCTGGTTGTTAATTCTTTGCCCAAATCCTGAACACAGTCTTTAACAATATGTGTTAAAAGAGCATTATGTCTCAATCCTTGGGCCCTGGTAGAGTGGGGACAGGGAAGCTTGAAAACAGACATGTGAAAACTGCTTTTCCTGTAGCCTGTGTGTGACTTTGCAGGAGAGCAGGACTGCTTCATTCACAACCCTGAACTCAGCCAGGACAGGCCTCCTGCAAGACCTGCCTTTTCAAAGTCTTCCTAAATTTCACCTTCCTGACTCGAGATACTACATGGCCAGCCCCGGGTTTTGGCCTCCACTTGTCTCCCCAGTTTCTGCCCATTCCTCAGGCCCCTCTTCTAGTTTTGACCTTTACTTAAGATCATTCACTGTATTTGTGGATTTTGCTTATTAAATTAAATTTACTGATAACATATATAAGAATCTAATGGTAAGTTAAATGTAAATATGTGAGACTGCCAGTTTATAACTTTATGTTTCCTTAAGATTTTACATAAAAAAGAAAAAAATGCTCCAAACAGTGATCTTCGGAAATCTGCAAAGAGACAGGTAAAATTTTTTTTATTTGTCATGTTATATGTCAGATATTAGAGAGAGATAAATGGGAAAATATGTTCAAGACTACTATAGCTGATAAGTATGCAAATTAATGAAGTCTTTTAAAATTTATTGAGGAAAATTTTGTTCTTTTTATGTAAGAAGAAGAAAAAAGAGGTTGTGATTACTCCTAACACTCCTGAGAAGACAGTGGATAGCCAGGTAAAACTATCTTCAATATTCTGGGAATTGGGTATTGTAATTTGAAAGAGGAAAAGCAGTTTCTGCTACTGTCACTTTGTTAAACTTCAGATTTAATCTTGTGACCTTTTGGTAAGTCCTTACTGGTGATTAAGCAGATATAGTGAGCTTAGCAAAGGTTACCATTGTGAGTTTATTGCACTTTTCACCTTTTCAGCAAAGAGGCTGACTTCATAGGGAGAAATGAGGCCACTATTTTCGTAAATGTAAGGTTTTTGATTTTCTAACTAATACCCTATAATGGAGCATATTATATTCCAATTGTGAATTTCCATACCAAGTTTGATACAGATATGCACCTTAAGTTCTTTATCAGGTGCAGTTGTATCACCAAAAGATGGAAAACAGGCCTAAAGTCACACGTTGTAGCTTGTAAAAATAGAAGGTAGGTGCTCGGGAGGGGGAGTAAAGTCATTCATTCCAAATATCTTCCTGCATTTGTGTTTTGTGATCTTTTATTTGTTGAATCCAGGGCCCCACTCCAGTTTGTACACCAACATTTTTGGAGAAACGAAAATCTGAAGTGGCTGCAATGAAGGATAATGATAAAGATGATGAAATAGTTTTCAAACAGCCCATATCTGGTGTAAAAGAAGAAACACAAGAGACTAAAACACCTGCACGTTCAAGGAGAAAAAGACGAAGAAAAAGCAATCAGTGATTCTGAATGTATTGTGTACAGTATTTCTTCTGAAAAATGTGACTGTGTTATGAGGGCTGATTCCTCATATTTAACTAGACAAGAATGGAATGCATTGACAAGATTTTCAGAGGAAAAACTGTCAGTTCAAGTCAGTAAGGAAAGCAGTCAGTCATTTTGGCTTGCCTGCCCTTGCTGAAATACAGGGGGTCATACCAGCTTGTGTAGCCAGGGTCCCACTGCCTCCTTGTCCTGGTCTCCTCTAGTTTTCTTTGCAGACTTTATAGCTGTCTGTAGTTACTCTGCCTGGATAGAAGGGTCACCATTAGCTATAGGTTTATGTACTAAACTGTGGCCTTTTTTGTTACCATCAAATAAATAAAATCTTGCTTGACTGTCTAAATGGTTCTTTTTAGACAGAGCACATTTAACCTATAAAGGTACTTTAGGCTTTAACGTTAGATGGTTGAAACTGGGAGTTCAATTATATGGAGAGTGAGAAGGCAGTTGAAGTATTAGTACAGATTCATTTATGTGTATGTGATCATTTTTACTAACATTAAACTAGTTTTTGGTGGGCTAGGATGGATTAGTAACTAGCATTTTGTATCAATATCATCTGATGTGGAGTTACATTTCAAGATTCAAACAGTTACCAGCAGATAAACTTTTTTTATACTTTGTATGTAAGTGGGACTAGGGTGTCTTGAAGTAAAATAGATTTTCACCTTCTCAGCTATTTTTAAGTTTCTGATGCCCTTGAAATGTATTTATATTTGCTAATCCAGATTCATTAGAAACACCCATTGTCACCAGACAATTTTCATCTAATATTTAAATCTTTAGTATGATAAGATACTGAGCTATGTGTTCCGATAGAAAGTGCAAAACAGTTGGTTTTAAGTATATGCAAAGAGGAGATTTTTACCTCTAGTACCTGACACATGGAATATGTTCAATATGTATTTGTTGAATAAACTGCCTCCCTTTTTTTTGTTGTTGCTGACAAAGATTCAGCCTGAGCTAACATCTGTGCCAGTCTTGCTCTGTTTTGTGTGTGGGTCGCCACCCCAGCATGCCAGGAGTGGTGTAGGTCGGTGCCTGGGTAGCAAACCCAGGCTCCCAAAGTGGAGCGCACCAAACTTTACTATACTAGGCCACTGGGGCTGGCCCTTGCCTCCCTTTTTGAACCATCTCTGAACTTTATGGATCTGGGCATCCCTCTGGTTTCCCCTTCTGGGAAAGCATCAGATAAGCTTATTTAGGCAGCCCATCATGTTTTCTTTCTCCAAAAGGCATGTGCACTAAAACACATACATGTATATGTAGCAAGAGCTGATTTCCATTCCCAACCTGCCGCCCACCCACCCACTGCACTTAGGCATGGGACCATTCGTCGTCACTTAATGTGAAAGGAGTATTTTAATGTACCCTGGAACTGGGAGGAGGTGATTCCATCTTTGGCATATCATGGCCATGGATATTTTTTATAAGAAAAAGCCTTGAAGTTACATGGTTACAGATAATATTTTCCTGTGGACTGGATTAGGATCTTCAGAAGAAAATTCATCAAGGTGGTATGGGTTTGATTTTCAGATTTTGTAGGGAGAAAATCAGGCTGGAATCGAGTAGAAGCCCCCTCAGCTGATAAATGTGAAATGTTTGCGGTAATACGGAGCAAATAAGGTATAAAAGGGTACAATGAAAATTGTATGAACAGTATGACCACGACTACATAAAAATGTGTTTTTTTAAATGGGAAGATAAACAGCAAAGTACTAGAGTGGAAGCATAAGTATGTGTTGCTATTATGTATAATTAGAACAAAAAGCTGTAAAGGAAAAAAGGAATCCACAGACTGTTCAGTTGGAGCCAGACATTTCACAGGCTGCATATTTGCTATAAGGCGAGGTGGCAAATGAATAAACAATTGGACACAATGCGAAGTGAGGTTTTCTTCTATTGCCAGCATTATTTGGAATACAGTGGCTGGAAATTGTAACCCTGGCTGATTGATGGTATGAGATTTGGGAAATTAGGATAGGCTGTGCTGACAGGGATTCCCGAGTCTCCCTGTAATACAGCCAAGGCTGTTTCTTGTTCAAAGACTGACGCAAGTTAGGCAACTGAAGGCAGCTATCCTTCAGACAGGGACTATGACACCGATTGGTGCTATCCTTAGCCCAAGAGTATTACATATATAAATCATCTGCACTTCCTGTAGGCAGAAATGATAATGTGGCCCGAACCTAGCTACACCATGGGTCATCCTGTGGACCACAGGGTAGGCAGCTATCTTGCAGTCCAAGTCCAACCTGCTGCCGGTTTTGTTTTACGTACGTAAGTGGTTGAAAAAATCACAAAGTATACTTCATGGCACATGAAAAGTAAATGCAAATTTCAGCGTCCATAAACAAAGGTTTATTGGGACACAGCCACATTTATTTGCATATTGCCTGTGGCTGCTTTTGTGCTACAAGAGGTTGGTTGTGATAGAGACCATATGTGGTCCTCATTGCTGAGTTTTGCTGCTGGGTGAACGACAAATGGCAGTGATGCAGTTCTGGCCTGACATGCTTTGCCACACGTATCGTGGTACCGTGAACTTTATGTATTTTTCTTACCATTACATACTTGTCATGTCAAAAGAAGAGAAAAGTGGACTTGGAATGTCGGGCTGAAGCTCACAGTGGAGTGTGTATTGCATAGTCAAATTAGATGGGAAATCATTGTGTCTGTTTTGCAGCGACCTTCCACCTGTGCTAAAAGAACACAATCTATATGATATTACCAGACTAAGCACTCGTCACAGTATTCCCAACAGCCAGCAGAGTTAGGCTATTTTAAATGGAATATTTTAGCACATGATTTCTTGACCCCAAAAAATGAGAATGAGGCTATAACTAAGGTCTCCAAGTGGCTTATTTGTTAGCAAAGTAAGGAAAGCCCTTTACCAATGACAAGGTAATTGTGTTGGATTGCAGCAGCTGAAGAAATGTGTCCAGATAAAGGAAACTTTTTAAGACTTACTAGCCCTTCAGTGAGAACAGTTGCTTGAAGACTTCAGTATTGATATTGCAACATCAAGTCAATTTAAAAACAAGGCAAATTATTTTGAATTTTTTTCAAGATGTCAAAGCCAAGTTTGAAGTGCTAAAGTGACCAGCTCATTCCAGTTTGCCCAGAACCTTTCTGGTTTTAACACTGGAAGTCCCACATTCCGGGAATCTCCTCAGTCCCAGGCTAATCAGGATGGCTTGTCACCCTAGAAATGACTGAAGAATTAGCCTCTATCAATAGTCTGTATGGAGTAACTATAAGCAAAAATATTTTTAAAGTTGACAAAAAATTAATTCAGTACAACTTGCAGTGGAATCTCCCAAGATGTGCTGCAATTGATGGTGGTAAAAATATGTGTGGAACAGCAAAAGGCCTAGTTGAACAAATTTACACTTTGAAAATGTAAGGTGTTTAAAGTCTATTTATTCATCAGCAGGTACTTATCAGAAAAGGTGAATCTATCGTGTTACTGAACCAAAAGTGTCACTGGGGTACTTCATTTGTTCCCATGGACTGAGTCGTCATCAGTTCCGTGAATTTTTGAGAGAAATAGAAACTAAATATCCTGACCTGCCCTACCACATCACAGTTTGATGCCTTAGCAGTGGTAAAGTTTTGAGACTTTCTGAGTTCAGGGCCAAGATTGCAAATTTCTGAATGAGAAGAACCTCCCTCAACCATTATTGAACACTGAATGGCTTTGGAAATTAGCTTCTGCTGCAGACTTGATGTTTCTTAACGAATTTAAGCCAGTGAATTCAACTTAGAGTAACAAGTTAAAGCACCACTTATATTTGAGACTTTTATGTTGCTAAAGTCATTCTGATGACAACTAACGCTTGAATACAAGAAATGTCACGTACCCTGCCTTATATACTTGCTCTGCTGTCAAAAGTTAAGAAGTGAGATACCCATAACCACACAAATTCACAGCACATATATTTTCCACCGCACATATATTTTCCAACCTCAAACTACAGTTCCAGCAGTGTTTTTCAGACCTCAATACAAGTGCAAAGGAAATTTCCATACTTCAAAATCCATTTAACTCAGATTGCAAAGCTTCCAACTCTCTTTCAACTGAAGGTGATTAACTGCAATGTAATGAATAACGTGCTAAAAGGCAAATACCAAGACAAGAAGCTAATATAACTCTACAAATGCCTTCCCAGTGAGGAATAGACTCAATTAAAATCATATGTTTGGGGATTGATATCAGTACTTGAGAATACCAATCTGTGTGAAAAGGCGTTTCAAAAGATGAAATACATAAAATCTTATTACACATCAACATTAAAAATGAACATTTGCAAGTGACTTTTTTGGTGTGTGTGTGAGGAAGATCAGCCCTGAGCTAACATCCATGCTGATCCTCCTCTTTTTGCTGAGGAAGACCGGCTCTGAGCTAACATCTATTGCCAATCCTCCTCCTCCTTTCCCCCCCCCCCCAAAGCCCCAGTAGATAGTTGTACGTCATAGTTGTACGTTCTTCTAGTTGCTGCATGTGGGACGTGGCCTCAGCATGGCTGGAGAAGCCGTGCCTCGGTGCACGCCCCGGGCCACCAGTAGCGGAGCGCGCGTACTTAACTGCTAAGCCACGGGGCCGGCCCTGCAAGTGACTTTGGTGATAAGAAACACTAAATTCACACCTACAGAATTAACTCAAAATGTATCATAGACCTAAATGTAAAACAAAAAACTTTTAGAAGAAAACATAGGAGAAAAATCCTCACGACCTGGTGTTAGGCCAAGAGTTCTAGACGTGACACCTAAAGCATGACCCATAAAAGAAAAAGTTGATAAATTGTGCTTAATCAAAACGTAGAACCTACTCTTAGGTTAAGACATTCTTAAGAGAATGAAAAGACAAGGAAGGCACAGGCTGGGTGAAAGTACTTGCAAAGAACTTTTGATCCAGAATAGACCTCCCTAAACAATCAGCCCAAATCGTCGCAGGGACCCCAACTTCTGCCTTCTGACCAAAATGGAAAGTAATATCGACTGTTTTCAACACTCGTGTTCCCATTAAGGAGTCAGGTGTGATTTAAGGTATGTGATGATAACGTTTGTTAAATATGTGCATGTGTTAGATATTGTTTTTAACCCTATGAAGTAGATATTAACTATTCCTATCTAAAAGATGAGGAAGAGGCCGGCCCTGTGGTTAGTGTGCGCGCTCTGCTGCTGGCGGCCGGGGTTCCCATCCCGGGCGTGCACCCTTGCACTGCTTGTCAGGCCATGCTGTGATGGAGTCCCATATAAAGTGGAGGAAGATGGGCACGGATGTTAGGCCAGGGCCAGTCTTCCTCAGCAAAAAGAGGAAGATTGGCAGATGTTAGTTCAGGGCCAACCTTCCTCACAAAAAATAAATAAATTAAAAAAATAAAAGATGAGGAACCTGAAGCCCAGAGAGCTTAAATAACCTGGGCAGATAGTATGTGGTGAGCCAATTAAGCTGACTCACGCCCTTCAAGTTTCCTTCCAACAGGAAGAGCGTGAGTGCTGGACTGTCACTGGCAATGGAAAAAAGGGAAGATGCAAATCCTTGCACTGACAAGACCTAGAGACTTTTTGAATTGGAGGCAGAAATGGGGCACTGGGCAGGCATGGGAGAAGGAGGCAAGTAAGAGTTACATTCTTACGTGCTCAGCTTTAAAATGCTGTAGTCCTCCCTTATCCCCAGGGGGTATGTAGTTCTGAGACCCCCAGCGGATGCCTGAAACCACGGATAGTACCAAACCCCAAACCCGACAACTGAAAGCAACATGACACTAGGTGGCAATAGATCCCAGGCACTTAAAAATTACAATCGACTCATTTCACTTAGACGTTGGCAAAAATGCGAAATTATTAAAGATTTATACCCTAATGATAACATTTTTTTTAAAAAAGACCTCCCTGAAAAGCATCATTTTGCACACATAGAGCACCAATTTCTAGACAACTGGAGGGGAGGACCTGCCACCGGGAAATGACTCGAGCAGTGGAGTGCTTAATAACGTCCTCTGGGTAACTGGCTATTGTTGAAAATATCTTTGGCAAAGGATTTCAGATTACCAACAATACAACATGCCGATGACATGAACCAGGAACGTCTTTAGCTTATGGAATTGCATGTAGTTATGAATAAATATAACTTAGGTGAATTGTGCAATAATTACGAGTTAATAGTTTTATAGTGTGGTGTTCCCCGGTGTATATTAGAATTCGGTGGCTCTATTTAAAAAGAAAATGTCATACATGAGAACTTTGCTTTCCTACCATAATCCCTCTAAACCCAATCTTTAGCCCTGGTGTTCAGAGTATTTTCTATTTTCCATTCTCTGTGCTCATTTAGGTTTTATTTTTCGTTCATGAGGCCTCAATTATAAGCGTGAAGTAAATAAACACTGGACTTAAAATTTGGGGCATTTTTCTACTTCAATTAGTAAATCTCAACATCTGAAATTGTTTTTCAAGTTATATCTAGGTGATATATTTCTGCCCTTTTTCCTCTCAAAAACAAACAGAAAAAAACATAACTGCTTGGGAAGTTAGGGCTTAACTAGGGTCGGGAGTTAATGTCCCATTGGTCCAATTAGAGAATGTTTCACATACCCATCTACAAATTTCTCCTGTTCCAGTAACCAATCTGCTTTGTAATTAAATTGCTTACCAAGTATCTCGGTGCCTGCTCTGCTTCTATTTGTGCTAACAGAAAGAAGGAAATGAAATTGCAGTGGTATTCTAGAAGTTACTTTTCTGTGCTGATAAGTGGCCAAATTTAGAATCTCTCCCGTTATAAACAAATGCTGTCAACTCTACGATGCCCAGGAAAAGAAATTCAGACATTTAATACTTGCCAAACATAGTTTCCGTAGCAAATGTGCCGTGAGTAACACTGTTGTCCTCCGGCAGCTTCATTCACAGGTTCTTCTGTGATTTGAGTGTTCCACAGGGAAGTGCTGCAAACTTAGTTTGGGGGAAAGCAGGACTTCTGCAAGAGGAACCAAGGAGAGGATCCTAATTATCCGTCCAAAAGAGAAACTATTCAGATGTGTTTTGGCAGTAAACACTGGCGATTTTTTTCTTCTGAAGGAATGTGTCAATTTTTCTTCTATTTCTGCTTTAACACTTAGCTAGAGGATAAACGTGGCTTTTTTCTAATTAGCTTTTTTAAAAACATCACTGTCAATGCAAGCCTGGTATAATAAAAAATGCAAACAAGTGGTTTAGTAAATGCAAATTGTATGACTGTTTCCTACCTTGCAAATTTGTACTGTTTGTACTGCCAGTTATCTGATTTGATGTTAATGTAGAACCAACCATATAAAGGCATAAGTTACTCATTTTCATAATTTATAATATTCTGGTGTCTTTTTCCTTTTTTTTTTAAATTTAATGTATTACATGAATAAGTAATAGATGCAAAAGTAAAAAATCCAGATGCTTCCAAAAGGTATGGAGTGAAAAACCAGTCTCTGTCCACTCGTTGCTCACTCTGACAGCCATGTCACTCAGCTAGAAGTGCACGCCCACCTCAGGGCCCTGCGGCCACTGTTCTCCCAGCTTCTCAGTCAGGAGAGGGGGCAAGGAGGCTGCCGCCTCAGAAAGCACACTCGCTGCACCATCACTGAAATAAAGACGCCCTGTTAGTTTCCCCTTTGTTATCTGTTTACTCATTTTACTGTCTGTGTCCCCACCCCATGCACACACATTTCTAAGGGCAGGAGCTTTGTCTTGTTCATAGTTATATCCCAGTGATTGAGACGATGCCCAATGATTAATCCATTCACAACATATTTGTAGGTGCCTGCCATGGGTCAGGCACCAGTGATTAGCAGAGAACAAAACCAGCAAAAGTCCCTGTCTTCATGCAGTTCACATTCTAGTATAGTGAGATAAGTAACTATCAAAGAAGAAAAAGAAATATTCAGTATGGCAGAAAGTGGTAAGTGCCGTGAAGAAAAAACAAGGAAAGGGGATAGGGACTTCTAGGGGTGGAAGTGGGGCTGCCATTTTAAGTGGTGGTCAGGAAGGCCTCACTTGGAAGGTGACATTTGAGCAGAGATCCCTTAAGGAGGGGTGAGCCATGCAGAGATCTTGGAGGAAAAGCTTTCCAGGCAGAGAGAACAGCAAGTGCAAAGGCCCAGAGGTAGCAGCAGTCCTGGTTATTCCAGAAAAGGCAAGGAGATCAATGTAGCTGGAGCAGAGGTGGGAAGGAGAGAAGTGGTAGGAGATGAGGTCTTCAGCAAAGAGGGAAAGTCAAGAGATGCCAGGTGGGGCAGGACCACGAGGCCATTGTAAACTGTTGGCTTTGACTGTGAGATGGGGAGCACTGGTGGATTTACATTTTGAAAGGCTCACTGCTGCACTGAGAATAGGCTGTAAAGACACACAGGAAGAAGCTGATGCCATTGCAGTAATCCAGTGGGCGTTCACGGTGGATTGGACCAGCAACAAAGGAGGTGAGAAGTGCTCACACTTGGGGTGTATTTTGAAGGTGGCTGACAAGATTTGCTGAGGATTTTGTTACGGATGTGACAGGAAAAAAGAGCAGTCAAGTTTGACACCAAGAATTTTGACCTGAGCAACTGGAAAAACAGAGCTACGTTAACAGAGATGAGGAAGACAGTGGGAAGATGTCTGAAGGAAAGGTGGAGATCAGGGGTTACATTTTAGAAGTGGTAAGTTTGAGGTTCCCATTAGACATCTAGGTGGAGATTGAGTATGCAGCTGGGGATACAAGACTGAAGTTCAGCAGAGAGTTCTGAGCTGGAGACATACATTCAGGTTACAGCCGTGAGACTAAATGAGATCACAAAGGAGCGAGGGCCCTGGCGCGTTCTATGTGTGGAGTCAGGGCAATGAGCAGGAACCCGCAGCAGAAGGACAAATAGGTGGGAGCAAAGCCAGGGTGGAGGGGTCCTGGAAGTCAAGCAAAGAGAGTGTTATCAAGGGGAGAGAGTGATCAACTGAGTCCCAAGCTGCTGGAAAGTTCACGTAAGATGCAGTGAGATGAAGCCAAGGGTGGGCCATCGAACTTAGCACTATGGCAGTGACCTTGCAAAAGGATATCTAAGCTTGTTTCTAGCCCTGAAATTCTAAATTATCCTTTTAGTTTATACAAGTTATCATATTTTGTATAAAACAATTAAATAAAGAAGGAAGAGTCAAATCAGGCTGACGCAGCCCCTCATCAGAGGTAACTGATGCCTCCCGTATTGTGTAGAGTGAGGGCAGGGAGCACGAGCCCTCCAGCTGTTCTCCAGGCTCATGCTTCCTTCGGACATTAACTCTGCTTAGAGACTCTGGCTTTAAAATTGGAGTCGGGCTTCAAGCCCAGTTTAGCCTAGCTCCAACATCTTTCCCCTCATAACATTTTTATTTCTTTTTAGAGCAAGATGTTTTCAGCACTGAAACTTCTGGAAGTTACCAATCAGTTTCTTCATCTTTTGCTCTGCGTCAGAAAAATTTGACACTGTCCTATGGGATGTTCCTTTTTTCCCTACAAATATTTTGGTGCTGCTGGTTGATCTGAAAAGCATCATTCTACTAATCAATAGTTATATATTTGAGACATTCGAGGACGGGTTAAGACAGAGGATCCCATTGGAGGGGTTAAGACAAGAAGGACACAGGCTCATAGGAGATTGTAGTTTTGTTGCTGATTTCTAGGGAGCCTGTCTCAAACTTCTCCGGTGATGCTTAGCGTCCAAACTTGTGTAACGTAATGATGGCTCCTATGTGAGTCCTTGGTGTGTCCTTAACCATGCATCCTTGGTCTGTCCTTGGCTCTTAGTTTTTTTGGTCTCCCTTGGTGAGTTCTGTCCGTATGCCGTGAATTTTACCACAGACATCCTTTGATGGTGTATCAAAGTTTAATGGGCAGAGAGTTTTCTTGCTGGTACGTGATGGTGGTAAAATGGTACATAAAATAATGGAGTGTCTTACAATCCACAGGTGTCTCAGATTCAATGAACTGTGATACCAGCCACCTGCAAACTGTCCATGCTGGGCACCTGCACTGCTGTAGGTGTCCCTTCCGTGTGCCCACGGCTCTCTGCTTATCTCTATCTGTTCTCTTAGCTCCCAGCACACCATTTTTTCCAATCAATGTTAGCTACTTATTATTTTCTTATTTCCTCTACTTATACAATGGAAATATTTCTCAGTAACTCATCTTCCATTTTTGGAAATGGTACTCTGTAAACCAAAGGCATTGCCTTTTATTTCTTTTCTCGTTTGATGAATTTTTCCTCTCCCAAGAAATGAAATCGACATACATTACACACAGCCTGGGCCCCTGTGGTGGTGGAGGCAAGAGGCCTGGGGAGGCAGGCAGGGATCTGGGCCCTCTTCTAGCCGTGCAGGAACTCGCTGGCTTGCCATGGCCCAGCCGCCTCCCCGCTCTGAGCCTGAGTGTTTGTATCAGGGAAAGAAGGCACTGAATGAGCCAGTCTCTGAGGTCTTTCTTGCCCTAACTTCCGGAGTTCTTCATCTGAGTCCACGACAAATCCTCACTGGAGAAGAGTTCTGTTTCAACCCCAGCCTGCCCTGGTGAGACCACACTGACCCGAGCACTCCGCCTCCTCTCTGGTGCAGACTGAATCCCACCTCCCATGACCACACCCCTCTGGCACCCAGGTCTCCCCAGTCACAGTCAGCATCTAACATGCAGAGAGCTGTTGTGAGCTACAAATACTGGGAACATGGAAAAGTGAGCACGAGCTGTGAGGAGCCAAGGGACACCTGGCGTAGTGACTATTTACCTGTCTGTCTCCCTAGGACTGGGTCCTGTTCACCTCTGTGCCCACCCTCACCCCCTCTTCCACACTCAGCGATCAACAGCACAGAGTATGTACCCTGGAAATGCCAAGCAAGTGAAGAGGTCATATGTGGGTGACTAACGACAGTGTAAGCAAGGGAAATGCCCCATTAGCTAATTGGGAAGGAGTAAAGCAAAGGAGGAAATTCTCTGATGCCGCTGAGAGGTTAGGGAAGACGTAAGGTTCAGAACACTGAGGCCAACATGCTGGGAAATTATTAAACAGAAAAGGACAGTGGCAGATATATGTGGTTTTTGCTTGCCCAGCCTCCTTCCCTTGTGCATCAGCCTCCGCGCCCCACAATCAGGTCACCACCTCTCCCCGCTAAGAGCCCGTGTGATTTGAATGGCGTCACTCCAGCCAGAGGTCTTGCAGATGGCCACAAGACCCATGCCGTGGGCACAAGCATGGTGCAGAATTTGAGCATCCTCCTAGGACTCTTGCTAAAACAACTGGGAATTCGCCCTCTTTCCGCAGGGCTCTGAACTCCCAGCATACAGTCCTGCAGCTGCGGGTGGCCCTTGAGCACCCCAGGGAGCTCCAGCCTGAGAATAAAGCCAACCCAAAGGAAAGCTGAACAGAGAGCCAGGAGGAAAGAGATTCCTGACACACCTGTTTGAAGCCCTTGCGCCAGCCAGGCCCAACGTCCCCTGGACTTGTCAGGAAGGTGTGCCAATAATTTCCTTTTTTCCCCCTTAAACCAGTTTGAATCAGGTTTCTGTCACAGACAACTAAAAATGTGCCAATACAAGTGACAGGTTTTTAAAACTGGCAGACTTGAAACAACTGCAGGCTTAAAAGAGTGAATTCTTATCATAACAAACAGCACAGGGAATTAGACCATCGGAGATGAGCCCGAGGGCAGTGCTGGGGAGAAGCACGCGTCCAAAGCCATCCCGTCCCGTCCTGCCAGGCTCACGTGGCCACAGTGCAGGGGCTGCAGGGCCTGAGGAACATTCCCCTCCTCCCAGTGAACTCGGGAAATAGAAACCTCACTCTGCGTGTCCTCCCATTAGCTGGTGCTGCTGCCTTCAAACAGCACTTCCAAGTCTCGGCAAACTGACAGCAAGGGGTCTCAGAAGCCCATGGGGGGTGGGTGACACCTGTTCTGCTAGTAAAATGCAAGGAAGCCCATACATACTCCGGCCACCCTCAGTGTGGCCAATGGGGGAGGCACCCCCCACCCCCGTTTACATTGTAAACATGTCTTGCATAATTTAGCCTCTCTTTTTCTGGTTAAACATTACCCACAGCTGCCTGCTAGATGGAAAAAATGCCCAACAAATCACCGAGCAGGTATGTGTCAGTGAAGAATTTCCCACTAACCAGCAGGGATGTTGACCCTTCATTTTAACAGCCTGATGGGGGGAGGCCATAAAAGTCACTTGTGCAGAGGGTGTGGGGTTGCCATTAATTGTTCCCCCCAGATGCTACATGTGTCAGGAAGCGAGGGCTTTCTCTGATGTTATAACCACCTCACATTCATTCGGTGGGCAGATCCTTTAAGGAGGCAACATGGGCCCAACGGCAAAGTTTTTATTTGTTTTTCCTTCCAAAAGCCCTGTTTTCAGAGAAGATTAGAAATTTGTTCTGCTTTCCAGTGCACTGAAACCTCCCCAGTGTTCCTCAGAAACAAAACAGACTTTCATGTCACTTTCTCTCTTTTTTTTTTTTGTGAGGAAGATCAGCCCTGAGCTAACATCTGCCAATCCTCCTCTTTTTGCTGAGGAAGACTGGCCCTGGGCTAACATCTGTGCCCATCTTCCTCCAGTTTGTATGGGACGCTGCCACAGCAATGGCCTGACAAGCGGTGCATCAGTGCGCGCCTGGGATCCGAACCCGGGCTGCCAGCAGCGGAGCTGGAGTGCTTAACCACTACGCCGCGGGGCCAGCCCCCACGTCACTTTCTTTAGGCACTTGTTGCTGGGGAGGTTGATTTACTTAAACTACATACCAGGTCCGGAGAGAAGCTTTCATCATACTTATCGCCTATATGGACCCATAAAACATATATGTGTGAATATGAGTCTTATTTTATTATTTTTTTAATGCAAAAGTATCATACAGACAACCAAACTTAGGCTTAGACCAGCTAAGCAACCAGTTTAAGGTCACAGAGCTTGTATGTAGGCAAGAGAGCAGTCCCTGAGTCTGTGGGACCACAACCTGAGGTTCTGTCCACTTTCTGCCACCTCGAACCACATACATGAAGGAATGGCAACATGTAAGTACGGAAGAAAGCTGTAAATTGATTTTCCCCTTCTTGGTATTCTAAAAGCACTTACCGTCTTTGTCCCCATTTAAAAAAATCAGCTTTTTTGAGATGTAATTTACATACAATAAAATTTTATTTATTTTATCTTTAAAATTTTAAGTGGACGGTTGAATGAGTTTTGACAAATGCATACACTTGTGCAACCAGCACCACAATCAAGATACAGAATATTTCCATCACTCTCAAAAGTTCCCTCGTTCCCCTTTGCCGTCAATCTCCTTCCCCCACCCCTGGCTCCAGGCAACCTCTGACCTCCTTTCTGACCCCATAGTCTGCCTGTGCTATAATGTCATATGAATGGACTCACACAGCATGTACTCATTTTTTCTGTTTCTTTTACAGAACATAACGCGTTCAAGATCGTCCATGTATCAGTGGTTTGTCCTTATCATTACCGGGTAGTGACCTGCTGGGGGAAGGAAGCACAGTTTGTCCATTCACTAGCTGAAGGGCATTTGGATTGTTTTCATTTTTGTACTAGCATTAATAAAGCTGCTGTAAACATCCACATACAAAGCTTTGAATGAACACATGCTTTCATTTCTCTTGGGTAAACACTTAGGACTGGGATCTCTGGGTTATATGATAAATATATTTTAATTTTATAAAAATCTGCCAGACTGTTTCCAAAGCGGTTTTACCTTTCCATCAGCAATGTATGAGAGTCCTAGTTGTTCCACATCCTTACCTACTTGGTATAGTCAGTTTTTTTTAATTTTGGCCATTCTAATGGGTGTTTAGAGCTATCTCATTGTAGTTTTCATTTCTGCCCCTCGTTTTCACGGAGAACCACAGGCTGGAGGGACAGAGCTCAGGCCTCTGCACTCCTGGTCTCATCTGAAGGCCATAGCTGGGGGAGGCAAATCCCCTGGACCCAAGTCAAAACACGTGGAGAAAAGCTTACCTTTGGACAAACCCCAGGCCTGGATTTGTTTCCAAGCTTAGTTTACTAGGGAAACCCATTACCCACCTGTATTATCATCAAAAAGACTAATCTAAACATGTGGCTGCCCTGGTTTTGAAAGGAGAGGGGTGACTTAGCTCTACCCACTGGGCCACAGTGTTGACCTCAACCTCCCAGAACTCCCTGGGCATAGAACAGATATACCAGGGGTTGGCCCAGTGGCATAGCAGTTAAGTTCACACGTTCTGCTTCGGTGGCCCGGGGTTCACCAGTTCAGATCCTGGGCGTGGACCTACTTACTGATCATCAAGCCATGCTGAGGCGGCATCCCACATAGAGGAGATACAGCTCTACAACTATGATACACAACTATGTACTGGGGCTTTGGGGAGAAAAAAAATTAAAAAAAAAAAAAGAAAAGAACATATATCAACAGTGCATCAGGCACTATTCCAAGCCGCAGTGACCTGGTCCTGGCCCTCACAGAGCTTACTGCCCAGTGGAGGAGACAGATACTAAACAAGCAGCTATAAAAGTAACATGTGTTATGAAGGCAAGTACAGTAACCCATGGGCACATAACAAGTGGACTTAACCCAATCCCGAGGAGGAGAAAGGTGCTCAAGCATCCGAGGAGAGGAAAGAAAGAAAGTGTGCAGGGCTCTGAGGAGGAATAGCAGGATGAGTCTGATGACACAAGTGAAGTCCAACCTGGCCAGAGCCTAATAGAGAACACACAGGCCAGGCTCGCTGCAGCAGGGTGGGGCCTCAGCTTGTGTATTTTTGCCAAGGTCCCCGCGCTGTCCTGAGGCCCACCAATGTTTGAGAACCATGGCCTTACAAGAATAACACACTGGACCCTCGCCCATACCACCCCCAACACAGCCCCTCACTGGATGGAACTCAACTCCTAACAGATCTCCTTGAATTGTCTTCACATTGTGTAGTCCTCTATCACTTCTTCAATCTTTTTGCAGACTATGGGTTTTTTTTTTTCATTATTATATGCTTTTATTTTTAAAATCAGCTTTATTCAGGTATAATTTACACACAGCACAATTTACCAATTTTAAATAAAAAATTCAATGTTTTGACAAATGTATACAGTTATAAAACCACCATCACCTGAAAAAGTTCTCTCCTGCCCCTTTGCAGTCAATTCCCTTCCCCCACTCCCAGCCCTGAGCAGCCACTAATCAGCTTTTCCTTTTTGGTGAGGAAGAGCGGCCCTGAGCTAACACCTGTGCCAATCTCCCTCTATTTTCTATGTGGGATGCTGCCACAGCATGGCTTGATGAGCGGTGCATAGGTCTGTGCCCGGGATCAGAACCTGCGAACCCCAGGCCACCAAAGCGGAGCACACAAACGCAATCACTACACCAATGGGTGGCCCCACTAATCAGCTTTTTGAAACAATAGTTTTGCCTTTTCTATAATTTCATATAAATGGAATTATACAGTATCTACTCTTCTGTATCTAGCTTCTTTCGTTTGTATAATGCTTTTGAGATTCATCTATTTTGACGTATCAGTAGTTCATTCTTTTTAATTGCTAATTGATTTTCCATTGTATGGATTACTACAGTTTGTTCACCAGTTGATGGACATTTGAGTGGTTTCCGCTGTGTGTCTACTATGGATAAAACTTCTGTGAGAAACGGGTACAGGTCTGTGTGTTTTCATTTGTCTTCACTAAATCCCTGAAAGTGGGCTTCCTGGGCCACAGGGTAAGTGTATGCTTAACTGGATAAGAAACTGCCAAACTCTTTTTCCAAAGTGGCCATTTTGCATTTCCACCCAAAATGTAGGAGCGTTCCAGTCCTTCCACATCCACGTCAACACTTGGTATGTCAGCCTTTCTCATGGTAGCCATTTCAGATTGTGTTTTCGTAAAATCACTTTTCTTGCAGGAAAGAAAATGGTTGAAAGGGGCAAATGACCAGTTAGGTGGTTTTTATAGTAGTCTGGGTGGGAGACAGTGAGTTCGACACCTCTGGTCTACTTTCACATCAGCAGACACGGGGGCTGCCCGAGAGGGATAGTGAAGAAGAGTTTACCTTTGAACGTGCCAAGCGCACTGAGTGCACAGGGAAAACGTGGACTTGAGCGGGGCTGGACGGCGATCGAGTCGCAGAGCTGGAAGAATAGACCTGCTCCTGACCCTGCTTTGGGGACTGGGGACCCCAGCAGTGCAGCGGGACGGGGCAAGGCAAAGAGCGAGTTCTTGTCTCCTTGGCTGGGGTGATGAAGTAAGTCCTCACAGGAAGTGAGTAAGAAGTAGTGGTTAGTTGTCTTTTGAAATAATTCCCTGATACAACTGCACTCAATTAATTCAATATTAATCTACAAAGCGGCTGATCTTGGCAGGCACTGTGTCTCCCCTGGGGGCACAGACCCTCCCCTCAAGTTGTTCACAGATTAGTAGGTAAGTGAAAGGAACTGACTATGATTTCTAACATTATTTCCGCAGGAAACTGTTTCCCTGATGCTCTCTCAGGTCTCTTCCTGAGTGGGCCTGCATGCGAAAGGGCAGCCATACAGCCAACATGGCCGCCACTCTGTTGGACAAGGTGATGTTCAAGGCACTAACTTTGCAAGGATTAATTAACATAGTTTCTATCTTCCAGGATTCCAGCAGGACGTGCTGCTAAGGCCTCAGGCCCTGAGGGTCCCATCCTCAGCTCTGTTTCCCAGAAGTGACACAAGCCCTGTTTTCACCCCCATTTCAGTCGGCTCTGAAAGGACACCGTGAAGACTGAGTGGTTATAAAAGTATGTCAATCAACCTCACAGCTCCCCGCTCGCCAGATTTGTCAAGAGGCCAATCAGCTCTCAGCGTTCTTGTGGAGAAAAATACTCCTTTATCAGGAGAACAGAAAGTGGAGCTTTGGCTGAAACCACTTTGCCTTCAACAGCAACTTTTTAATCCCTTTGTCTGGTGCATGAAATCAGTTCCCAGAATACAGGGGTTATTAATAACTGTGGGACCTTTTCCCGGTCTCCAGATCAATTGGCAGAAGCCTCTGGTTACTTCCTTCTGGATGCTTCTATTATTTAGAGCTGGGAAGAGGCCTCCTCCTTGAAACCCGTATGGTTTTCCCTGGCTTGGGAATTGCACAGCGCCTCCCAGCCCCTAACCCACTGAACTGAATCCGCGAGGAGGTCTTGCCCCTCTGCGCCTTCCCCAGCCGGCTCAGCGCTCCGCTGGCGTCTTTGCTTCCGCCGAGATGCTCCTGCTGTCCCCAGTGGAGTGCAGCGTGTACCTCTCCTCTCGCTGGCTCCTCACTGCCAAGTGCAGTCCCGAGAGTTGACAGGGATCCATGGAGCCGGCCTAATTTAGAATGAGGTCACTTTGAGCTAGCTTCTCTTCTTGTGCCTGGTGGAGGCCCCAGAGTCAGCTGCTGGGCAGGTGCTAAGCAAGGCCGAGATCTTAATTTGGGGTCCTTGGGGTGGACACTTCTCCAGGAGGATGTCTGATGACAGCAGCTCACATGGCAGCAGAGTGTCATAAATGCACTTGCCCTCAGCTCTCCTCTTCCTCTTTCGCTCTTCCTGGGGTCCTAGCCATGCCCAATAGCTTTACCAGGATCTCATCTCAGGAAACTCTGCTGCTCCTCTGCCTCTCAAGCTCCAAGCTCCACACCGCCCACCTGCCTGCTGGCCATATCGCCAGAGGTGGCGCACTGGCATCCTAAACCCAACAGAGCATGGTGAGATGGACAGGCCTGGGTTACCTCCTGCCCCCAAGCCAGTTAGCTCACCTGCGAAGACGCTCAAACAAGAACACCTGCCTTGTGAGGATCAGTGTTGGTGAGAGCAAAGCACCTCCCACATGCAGTGCAGAGTAGGCACACACTAAGTGACCACCCAGAGCTGACCTCATCCTCCCCACAAACCTGCTCAGCCTCCTCTTCTTCCTGTCTCGGTTAATGGCATCATTGCTGTCTTAGTCACTCAGACTGATGACAAAGCAGTATTCTTGTACATCTTTCAATAGTCTATTTTTTTCTATTGTGGTAAAATATATATAACATAAAATTTACCATTTTGCGGGGTGGCCTGGTGGCGCAAGCGGTTAAGTGCGCGTACTCTGCTGCGGCAGCCGGGGGTTCGCCGGTTCAGATCCTGGGCGCGCACCGACGCGCTGCGTGGCAAGCCATGCTGTGGCTGGCCTCCTATATAAAGTGGAGGAAGATGGGCACGGATGTTGGCCCAGGGCCAGTCTTCCTCAGCAAAAAAAAGAGGAGGATTGGCAGATGTTAGCACAGGGCTGATCTCCTCACAAAAAAAAAAAAAATTTACCATTTTTAAGTGTACATTTAAGTACATTCACATTGTTGTGCAACCATCACCACCATCCATCCCCAGAACTTCTCCATCTTCCCTTTAAACATTAACTCCCCATTCCCCCTCCCCCCAGCCCCTGGCAACACCCTTCTACTTTCTGTCTCCGTGAATTTGACTACTCTAAGTACCTCGTCTAAGTTGAATCATATGATATTTGTCTTTTCGGGTCTGGCTTATTTCATTTAGCATACTGTCCTCAAGTTTCACCTATGTTGTAGCATATGTCAGAATTTCCTTCATTTTTAAGGCTGAATAATAGTCCATTGTATGTATTTACTACATTTTAAAAAGCCACTTGTTGGTCTATTTTTTTAAAGAGGATTTTTGGAGAGGAAATTAATGCACAGAGTTTTGAAACCCACACATTACAGAAGAGTGTACAGTGAAACCTTGTCTCCTCCCAGCCTGAGGGCAGGGCGTCCCCTCAGTCCCAGCCCTCTGATTTTCCCTCAGCAAAGACCTTACAATTCACCTTCCTTTCTGCACCCACTGTCCAGCCCTGGTTTCTGCCCCAACATCTTCAAGTTCTCACTGGTTTCTCCGACCCAGACTCTGCCCTCTGGAAGCCTCGCCCTCACGGGCACATGGCCTTCAAGCTTGCCCACAAGGTGGTCCCAGCTGTCCGTTACTGTGCATGTCCCCTGACACGAGGGCTGCTTCCTTTCCAAAATGCCTGAAGAGACCTTCTTTCTCACAAGAGTCAGCACAAATGCCCCCTTCCTTGGAAAGTTCTCTGAACTCCTCCCACCATCCCTACCTGAATCTCTCTCCCTCCTTTGTGCTCCTACAACAGTGACCCTATTCTGACTCCACTCTGTAGCCACTTGGTTACTCTCCAATTTCTCCCAAGATAAGTAAACTCCTGGAAGGAAGAAAAGGAAGCTCATTTATCTTCGAGTGTCCCTAGGGCTAGCCCATGCCCTGCATGGAGGAAGCGCCATCAGTGCTTGTGGAATGGAGAGGAAAGTGCTTGGATGACTTCTTCACACAGGCCTGGGTGCAGAGACAGGTCTGTAGAGCCTCCGTTCCCTCAGAGCACGGGGCATAATAGTTTTTCCTCACAGGCTTGCTGAGAGGACTCCGCTAGTGTAAGTTAAATATAGTTGGTGTTTAATAAATATGGGTCCTTCTAAACGGGAGCAGGACCGGCTGTTAGGTGCCAGGGATCTGTGACACTCACCCACCAGGACAAATGGACCCTGGTGCAGTGCTGTGCCCCCTTTCCACACCACTGGAGGAAGGGAAGCGGGTGGCTTTGGATGAGGGTGGCCATGCCTGCAGCAGGGAAGGGGGAGGAGGAGTGAGTGCCTCAGTGGTGTCTCCAGTCCCCGGTACTGCCAGGGGGACTTCCACAGGTGCAAAAGGCCCTGTGGAACTGGGTTTAGGGACAAGGTCACATGCTGAGGTCTGCACAGAAGCTGCAGTCCACCAAGCTCCACCCCTGCTTCCTCCCTCCTCCCTCTTTCCCCGCCATCACCTCCAGCTCTTCCCAGGGCTGCATTGCCAGAGGATGGGGTGCGAGTGCACTTAGCTCCCGGACCCCAACGCCATAATGCTGGGTTCACTGTGGCCTCGCCTCTACATGGAAAAGTTCTTCTGGTGCTCTCTTACTTCACAGGGCACCAGAGAAGCCTCAGTTCAAAAAGGAAAGCTGCTCCTTTACCCATTTATCCATTTGTTAACAATATTTATAAAACACCTACCGAGTGTCAGGCACTATGGGGTATAACCTGCTTTTATACAGACTTACAACCACTCCCGGCATCAGTCCCAGCCAATCCCCCCCACAGTCTGTCGCCTCCTATTACTGAGTCCGGCTGCTCTCACTCCCCCGACTGCCAGGCCCCCCACCAGGTTCAGGCTTCAGCCCTCTCTATGTAATGCTAGGTATCTCTCCTCTCGTGCTTTTTGGCTTCCTACATTATGTGGACATCTCTCATCTATTGTCATCTTCTTTTCCCCTTTCTTTGTCTTTTGGATTTATGCCTGTTTTAATCCTTTCATTAACTTTTAGTGATGCTTCCAGTAGGAAGTAAAGATAAATTCAGGTGTTCCAGCTGCCACATTTAACTAGAATTTCCTTCCAATTTAATTTTCACTTGAAATATTTTTACAGTGATTTATGGAGTTTGGATATAGTCAATTATAAAATAGTATTTGTTTACTTCTGAAATTTGGAAAAATATAAAAGTACAGAGAATATAAAGATCACTCATAATCCCAGGAATCCAGAAAAAAAACTCAACATTTTGCTGTATGTATATATATTCTTTAAAGGAAAAATAGTAGCCTCTTTTCTGCTTTCTTGAATTTGATGCTAACACTTGGAAGCTGCTGGCTCCATTGCAGGCTTTTATTGATGGGAGGCACTTGCCAAGCCTTGCTTGGACACACCAAATATTCCTTGTTCTGCTGATTTGGTCCTCTCATCTTCCACCGTCCTGCCTCACCCAGCCCCCATTTCCCTCCCTCCACACTACCCTAGAGATGTTCATCATCAAGTCATTTGCAAGTCAAGTCGAAACCACGGTTCTCACCTGCAGTGCTCTAAGGAGGGTGATAAGGGACATGGAGGGCCCCTCCCCCGCCACTCTGTCATCTCCATGGAATGTTCTGACAGATTGTGAGAGAACCTAGAGGAAAGCTCCCGCCATGACCTCACTGCATTCCAGGCTCCTACCAGTGGCCCTGGCCCTGGCCGGTGTCTGACCCTGATGGGGGATTTCCGAGATCCTTTGGGGGGGGTGGGGGTGGTTGTCCTGTCAATCAGCAGCTGTTCAATCCACCAAATGAAAATGACCCACCGCCTGAGTTAACACATTAAAGTTCTGGATTCAGAACTTGGACCAAATGGAGAAAATGTTCACACCAAAGATAAAGGAAATGCAAATTAGAAGAACAATGATGAGATCAGCCCAGTGGCGCAGCGGTTAAGGGCGTGAGCTGCCTGGGGTTCGGATCCCGGGTGGAGACAGAGGCACTGCTTGTCAAGCCATGCTGTGGTGGCATCCCATATAAAGTAGAGGAAGATGGGCACGGATGTTAGTCCAGGGCCAATCTTCCTCAGCAAAAAGGAGGAGGATTGGCATCGGATGTTAGCTCAGGGCCAGTCCTCCACACACACACAAAAAAAGAAAAACAATGAGATGCATCCTCCCACCCTCGCTCAATAAATTGTAGATATTTTCAAAAAGAGAATCACCAGTGAGATAGGGGCTCATATATTGCTGGTGGGCATACACTGGCAAAATGCTTTTGTTTTAAAGGAATTGTTTTTAATGTTTTTATTCATTTATTTTTTTTAATGCTCTTTTTTTTTCTTCTCCCCAAAGCCCCAGTACATAGTTGTATATTCTAGTTGTAAGACCTTTTAGTTCTTCTCTGTGAGCCGCCACCACAGCATGGCTAATGACAGATAAGTGGTGTGGTTCTGCACCTGGGAACTGAACCCAGGATGCCCCCAGCCACAGAAGCAGAGCGCACCAAACTTTAACCACTAAGTCATCCGGGCTGGCTCAGCAAAATGCTTTTGGAAAGCAACTTTTCAATAGCATTCAGAACCTTAAAATGTCATATCTTTTGATCTAGTAATTTTAGTTCTGGGGCTCCAGCCTAAGGAAACAATTCTAAATGTAATAGAAGCTTTCTTCACCAAAATATCAATTGCAGCATTATTAGTAATGTCAAAAACAGTAACAATCTAAATGCCCAACAATAGGAGAATAGTTCCATATATTGTATTTGTGTAAAGTTTATTACTATATGACCAAATGATTGTTACTGAAATAAGTGAAAACAGCTAAACCCAATATTTAATATACAGTTTGATGATGGCTGTCAAGGCAAAAGTAATGTATATACCAAGAAAGGAAGAAAATATACCAACATTTAAATACTAGTCATCTTTGGATGAAGGGACAGAGAAGATTTTATTTTTTTCTCTACTTTTTAGTATTTTACAAATTGTCTATTAACTAGTATTACTTTTTTTTATTTTTTGTGAGGAAGATCAGCCCTGAGCTAACATCCATGCCCATCCTCCTCTTTTTGCTGAGGAAGACTGGCCCTGGGCTAACATCTGTGCCCATCTTCCTCCACTTCATATGGGACGCCACCACAGCATGGCCTGACAAGCAGTGTGTCGGCGCGTGCCAGGGATTGAACCCAGGCTGCCAGCAGCGGAGCGCGTGCATTTAACTGCTACGCCATGGGACCAGCGCCAGTATTACTTTTATAATTAGAAATACAACAATAAATGTACTTTTTAAAGAAAAAAATAAGCCAGTTGTACTTTACATTAGTCAATGCTACTGTATGTTCAGATCACAGATGTCTTTTTTTTTTAATTTTATTTATTTATTTTTCCCCCAAAGCCCCAGTAGATAGTTGTATGTCATAGCTGCACATCCTTCTAGTTGCTGTATGTGGGACACGGCTCAGCATAGCCGGAGAAGCGGTGCGTCGGTGCGCGCCCGGGATCCGAACCTGGGCTGCCAGTAGCGGAGCGCATGCACTTAACCGCTAAGCCACGGGGCCGGCCCAACAGATCTCTTTTAGAAAAAGAATTAACCTGAGCTCATCTTGCGCCATCCTTCATTACTTTACTGATGAGGGAATTGAATTTATTTTTATTATTTATTTATTTATTCATTTCTGAGAAAGATTCACCCTGAGCTACATCTGATGCCAATCTTCCTCTCTCTCTCTTTTTTTTCCCTCCTCAAAGCCCCAGTACATAGTTGTATATTCTAGGTGTAAGTCCTTCTAGTTCTTCCATGTGAGCCGCCACCAAAGCATGGCTACTGACAGATGAGTGGTGTGGTTCTGCACCCGGGGAACTGGGCCCTGGGCCGCCAAAGTGGAGCGTGCCAAACTTTAACCACTAGGCCGTCAGGGCTGACTCGAGGAAACCGAATTTGAAGAGGACAATTCTCCCTAATCCTGCCTCCTGGCCTGTCTGTCCCCCACCCCACACTGCCCCAGAGAATGAGTGAGGCACATGGGGCACCTACCTGTCACTTAATAACATCTCAGTGAGTCAAAAAGACTGAGATGAAGGTGGCTGGTTCTGGGGAGTGATGGGCATTCCACATTCTCAAGGATGGGGGAGCTGGAGTTGGGAAGATGCTGGGCATCATCTGACTAGGAGGCCCTCTGGGCTTGTCCCTGACTCCTCCCCGGGCACAGCTCAGGCCACATGGTCCGTGGTAACTGCCTGTGCTTGGCCCTCTTTCCCCACTCCAGCCTTCCTTCCACTGCTCTGTCCCATCTCAGGGCACTTGCGTTAACTGGACTGCCTACTTGGAAAACTGTCCCTTCAGTCCATAGAACCCTCACCCAGTCGACTCCTGCTCAGCCTTCCAGCGTCCCTTCCTCTGGGAAGTCTTCCCTGACCCCCAGACCAGGGTAGGCTCTCTTGGTTCTTTTCCCCCACAGAGGAATCACCACTGTAATTAAATAACCATCTACCTATTGGGTGTTAATGTCTGTCTCCTCCTCCAGACCACAGGGATTATTTACCCAATATCTCTGGCAACAAACTGATGGCAGATAGTGAGTGCTCAAAGCGTATTAGATGAATAGATGAAGAAAGTTATTGATTCTGTCAGCTCTACCAGGGGCAGGGGCTGTGGGCTCCATTTCCTGTCTGCTCCCTGGGACTGCTAGAAGCCATCTGCCATGGCACTGGAGGAAGCAGGTGTGGCATCGCTCGCTTATTTATGCTTGCATTCGTTCAACAAATATTTATTGAGAGCCTGCGATGTGCCAAGCACTAGCCTAGGCATTTGGGATTCATATAGGCCATGAACATAACATCAAAATCCCTGCCCCCATGAGATTATATCCTATACTGAGGGAGACAGACACTGAGCGAATAAACAAGAGGCTATGCCGGAAGCTGGTCATGGGGCCAGAAGGGATTTGGGTAGGAGTGGAGGGAGGGTGCAATTTTAAATAGACTGGTTGGGAAAGGCCTTCATAAGAAGATGACAGTGAAGCAAAGACCTGCATGAGGTAAGAGAGCAAGCTATGTGGCAATCTGAGGGGAGAGCATGCCAGATAAAATACAGAACACCTGAGCAATTTTGAATTTGAGATGAATGTTGAATACTTTTTTAGTGTAAGTGTGTCCCAAATATTGCATGGGACACATACTAAAAATTATTCATTGACTATCTGAAATTCAAATATTTGTATTGAATTCTTTCACTTTTTACAATAAGAATGTATTACTATTGTAATTTGAAAAGCATCAAATAAAATTCTTTTTTTTTTTTTTTACTTTATTGAGGTAACATTGGTTTATAACATTATATAAATTTCAGGTGTACATCATTGTATTTCGATTTCTGTGTAGATTACATGTTCACCATCACCATATGCATGCGCCTAGTCATCCCTTTCGCCCTCCTGCTTCCCTAAAATTCTAAGATAAATGAATGGGAAGCATTCTTTAAGGGATCTTTAAGCCAAATATAAAGGTAAAGCTAAGAAACTACCCCCAACCAAACGCCCTCTGAAGTAACCACTCCTCTGAGGTAACATTACTAACTTCCTGGATACAGCCCTCTTCCTCCTCCTTTTTTGCATATATACACATCTGTATGAGTTTCCACGGGCTGTTGTCAAAAAGTTCCACAGACTAGGTGGCTGAAACAACAGAAATTTATTCTCTCACAGGTTTAGAGGCTGGAAGTCCAAGATCAAGGTGCCAGCAGGGCCATATGCTCTCTCTGAAGGCTGTAGGGGAGGATCCTTCCTTGCCTCTTCCAGCTTCTGGTAGCCCCAAGCATTTCTTGGCTTGTGGCAGCATAACTTGTATTTATTTCTAACTCCATCTTCATGTTATGTTCTTCCTGTGTATCTGTGTCCAAATTTCCCTCTTCTTAAAAGGACACTAGTCATTGGATTAGGGCCCACCCTAATCATCATCTTAACTTGATTACATCTGAACAAACCCTATTTCCAAATAACATCACATTCACAGGTACTAGGGATTAGGACTTCAACATATCTTTTTGGGGAACACAATTCAGCCCATAACACTTAGCTTCAGGGACTCCAAACCATTCTGGATTGTTGGGGGTCTTTTTGTAACTGAAAAATTGTTTTATGACATATATGTAGTAAAGTACACAACTACTAAGTGTACAGTTCAATGACTTCTTACATATGTATATACGTATGAAACCATTCCCCAGATCAAGTTACAGAACATTCCCAGCACCTCAGAAAGCCATGTTGTGTTCCATCCTAGTCCTTAACTGCAGTGTTTGGGAATCCCCAAGACCACCCTCACTTCTGACACCAATTGCAAGTTTGAGGGACCCTAAGACAACCCTCAGTTTCCATAACTCACTAGAAAGACTCATAGAACTCATTGAAAGTTGTTATACTCATGGTTACAGTTTATTACAGCAAAATGATATGGATTACAACCAGCCAGAGGAAGAGGCACATGGGGTAGAGCCCAGGAGAGTTCCATGAATGGAGCTTCCAGTTGTCCTCTCCTCATGGAACTGTGGACAGTGCTAACTCCTCTCAGCAACAATGTGTGACAATATGCACCAAGTATTGCCAACCAGGGAGGCTCACCTGATCCATGGTGTCCAGAGAGTTTTTAATAGTGGCATATTCATATAGATGTGGTTGATCAACTGCATGGCTGACGTTAGCCTACAGTCCCTCTGAAGGTCAATCTGATATTGCATAGCTCAAAGCCCCCACCATAAATCACATTGTTAGACTATCCTTTGTGGTGTAGTCCAGCCCCCAGGTAAACAAAGATACTTCTACTAGGCAGGAAATTCCAAGAGTTTAGCGATCACCTTCCAGGAACTAAGGGCAAAGGCTGAACCTCTCTTTGGGTAAGGTTAGTTCTTTACTACACATTAACCTTCCCAAAGGAAACAACTATTCTGACCTTTATCTCCATAGACTAGTTTTTGAACTTCTTCTAAATGGAATCATGCAATAATCATTCTTTTGTGTCTGGCTTCTTTTGCTCAACATGATGTCTATGAGATTTGTCCTCTTTAGTCCTGTGAATATTGTATTACATGAATATACCATGAATTTCTCATCCTGATAAACATTCTAATATTGATAAATATTTGGACTGTTTCAGTTTGGAGCTATTTTGAATAAAAGTGCTACGAACATACTCATACATGTCATGTGGTAGATATAAATACCCTAATCTGGGGCTTCCAGCCTCCAGAACCATGAGAAAATAAATATCTGTTGTTTAAGCCACCTGGTCTATAGTATTTTGTTATGGTAGCCTGAGCTAAGATGAATAACATTTGTACATTATCTTCCAAATTTATGTCTCAAGCGCAGACTTCTCACTTGAACTCAGACCCATAAATTCAACTGCCTACTTGATATCTTCACTTGGATAACTGACAGACATCTCAAACTCAATGTTTAAACCTAAGCAGATGATTTCTCACCAAATTGGTCCTCCCCTCATTTCCTTTCTTGGCTAACGTTTAATCCTCTTCTTCCAGTTGCTCTGGCAAAATATCAGAAGTTATCCTTGACTCCTCTCTTTCGCCAATATCCAATTTATCAGCAAAGACTAATGGCTCTACCTTCAAAATATATTTTAAAAATGTACCAGTTCTCACTCTGACCATTGCCACAACAATCACCTCTCATCTGGGTCCTGGCAACTACCCCCAGATCTGCCCCTAACCCTCCTACAGTCTATTCTCAACACAGAAAACAGATTGGTCCTGTAAAAATCTAAGTCAGGTCATAACACCTTTTGGTTCAAAACCCTCCAATGGCTTCCCATCTCATTCATGGTAAAAGGCAAGGACCTTACTATGGTTTGTAAGGCCCCAGGTCTATCTCTCTGACCCCATCATCTGCTATTTTTTTCTCTCATTTACTCCACTCCAGCCACGCTATCCCTGTGGCTATTTCTCCTTCCTCATTCCTGTTCTTATATATTTTTACGTGTGCTCTTCTTTTTCCTGATTGGGCTTATAAGAATTTAATATATTTTACTGGTCTTTTCAGAGTACTATTTGGACTTATTGATTGCTGCTTTTCCCTTCTCCTCCTCCTCCTTCTTCTTTGGTTTGTTTTTCCCTCTCTTAGTCTCAATATTTATTAATTCTTTCCTCCTTACTTCTTTTGATTGATTTTGTTGTCCTTTTTTTAGTTTCTTAATAGGATAATTAAATTATTTTACATAGGATCTTTCTTCTTTGTTGTCTTCTTTAGCAATGAAATAACTTTAACATACATTTTTCTCTGCTCTGCTTTTGATGCATCCTACAGGTTTTGTTATGAAGTATTCTCCTTTTTTATTACTTTCAAGACAATTTGTAATCTCAGAGTTGATACTTTGTAGAGGAGGGAAAAAACTCTTCCTCTACACTCTTAGATTCACTACCTGGGGCCAGTAAATCAAACTGACAAAAGACAGATTAACAGGAGAAAAAAACTAATTATGTACCTATGCACAGGAATTCACAAAGAAATGTGATTCAAGGAGGCAGTTAAAATATGGGGCTTATATTCCACCTTAACAAGGAGTGATAAAGTGTGGAAAAGAGGCTAGACAAAGGAAAAGGGGTTTGGAGCTTCTGGAAATGAGTAAGTTATGGGAAGGAGACTAGGGAATACATGGCAAATAAGGGCTGTTTAGTAAGGTTTGTTATATAGATAAGAATCATCTCAGATGCTGAGTTGCCTCCTGTCTCCAGGGTAGTTCTCTTCCCGCTGCAGGAGAGGGAGATACATTTACAAACGGAAATTTATGTTACCTTTACAAAGAGAAATTTATATCTTGCTTTTAGACAGAAAAGTGGAGAGCAGAGAGCTATTTGCCTTCAACTCAAAGCAATCCTTATGCCACATGGCATCTGATCCCCTTCATCTTCTTTGATATTATAATTATTGGGGAGTGTATTTCTTAATTTCCAAATAGTTAAAATTCTGTTTACTTTTTTTATTTTTACTATGTTAGGTTATGATCAGAAAAATAAGGTTGACACTTTTTTGAATTTGTTCATTATTATTTTATTTTTTTTGACAAAGACGTGATGAATTTTTGTAAATGTTCCATGGACATAAAAAATTTTCTATCTGAGGGACGTTTCTCTACATGTCTGTTGAATTATACATTAATTATTATTTACTTTCCTACATGGTTAATTAATTTTTATCTATTACGAATATTTTTAATAGTGTTTTCTTTATGTATTCAGCTCCTAAGTTGTTATTGCATATTATTTCTATTATATCATCCTCATTAATTGTCTTTTATCATTACATAATATCCCTCTATTCAGGTTGATGCTTTTGCCTTAATTTTTACTACTTTTGCTTTTTTAGTTTGCTTGTAATTGCTTGGTATTTTTGTCCCTTTAATTTTAATCTTTATGTATCACTTCCTTTTACCTGCATTTCTTATTATCAGCATATATGTGGGCTTGGGTTTTAACCCAATTTAACACTCTATCTTTCTTTGGGAGAATTCAGTCTTCCTTTATTTCACCCAGATTTGATTAAATTGCTATTATTTCTTTTTTTTCCCCTTTTTACTTGGTGAGTTCTAGTATACTTTTTAAAGTTCTACTGCTCGTTAGTATCCACATTTCTCTCTGCTACTATATAAAAAACAAATAACTATTTTCACCTTTGAAATTTACCTTCCTCTACAGCTTTATTCTATCCTAAAGGAACTTGTTTAAATCAATATTTTTTCAAACAGTGAGTTCCAACCCTCTAATAGGTTGTAAAATTAATTTAGTGGGTTGTGATCACTTTGTTTTTCTTTCTTTTTTTTTGGTGGGGTGGGGGAAGATCAGCCCTGAGCTAACGATCATGCCAATCCTCCTCTTTTTGCTGAGGAAGACTGGCCCTGGGCTAACATCTGTGCCCACCTTCCTCCACTTTATATGGGGTGCTGCCACAGCATGGCCTGACAAGCGGTGCGTCAGTGTGCACCCGGGATCTGAACCCTGGGCCACCAGCAGTGGAGCACACACACTTAACCACTATGCCACGGGGCCGGCCACCGGTGATCACTTTTAAAAGAAAAAAATAATTATAATAGTAGAATTCAGAGAACATAAAATATAGTAAGAAGTCTTGTTTCAAAAAACTGTGCCTTTGGGGCTGGGCTGGTGGCGTAGCAGTTAAGTGCACATGCTCCTCTTTGGCAGCCCAGGGTTCACAGGTCCGGATCCCAGGTGTGCACCAACGCACTCCTTATTAAGCCATGCTGTGAGGACGTCCCATATAAAGTGGAGGAAGATGGGCGCAGATGTTAGCCCAGGGCCAATCTTCCTCAGCAAATAGAGGAGCACTGGTAACAGATGTTAGCTCAGAGCTAATCTTCCTCAGCAAAAAGAGGAGGATTGGCATTGGATGTTAGCTCAGGGCTGATCTTCTTCACACACACACACACACACACACACACACACAAAACAACTGTGCCTTTGACTACAGGCATACTTCGGAGATATGGCAAGTTTGGTTCTGGACCACTGTAATAAAGCACATATTGCAATAAAGTGAGTCATACAAATTTTTTGGTTTCCCAGTACATATAAAAGTTCTATTTACACTATAGTGCAGACTATTAAGTGTGCAATAACATTATACCTGAAAAAACAATGTATATACCCTACTTAAAAAATACTTCATTGCTAAAAAATGCTTACCATTGTTGGGGAAGAGGGAGAATCCCCTTCCACCCTTTCCCTTAAGGTTCTTAAGGCTGGCCAAATAATTAAAAGATAGGTTATCAGGAGAAAATAACACCAAGTTAATAACATGTATACATGGGAGAAACCAGGGAAACTGAGTTTCTCAACAAAACGGTGGAGGTTCTTATCTTAAATACTATCTTCAGCTAAAGACAAAGGAGGATCTTGCAGGTGGGAGGAGTCAGTTATGGGAGACTGCCAGAAAAGCACAGTAAACAAGAGTAAGGCTGTTATGCAGATTTAAGTCCTCACTTTCCACATCGATAAGTTTCTGGAGATGAGGTCATCTCCCCTCTTCCCAGTACAGAGAGGGAGATACATTTACAAATGGAGATTTCCCTTATAAATGCAAATGTTTGTCTGACAGGGCCACCTAGAGAATCTGGCCTGGGAGAGAAAGAATTTTTGATAAGGTGGGCTTGTTGGTGCCTTTCCTATTGTAGCATCTATTTTACATTATATTACAGCCATCATATGGTAGTGGCTCCTTCCTGAAACAGGCCTTCTATGTTAAATTTTTTAGGCAGTTTAGGGGAGGTCAAATGTCTGTTAGAGAAAATAATCAAGGTAAAGAGACATATTTAAAGGTGGTCAATTTTGATCTCCCACACCATCATCTGAGCCTTCAGCAAATCATAATCTTTTTGCTGGTGGAGGGTCTTGTAAAAATTGCAATACCCACAAAGCACAACAAATTGAAACACAATAAAACAAGATATGCCTGTATATGTGTGGGTGTGTGTGCATGCACTTGTGTACTGGGTCATGAAATAAAATGCATTTCTTAATATGAGTCTGTTGGGGAGGAAAGATTTCTCCTCTACCTTTGTACACTCTTCTGGCCGGTCTAAGAATTAAATGAGATTAACAGGAGAAAATCACATTTAATTACATACATTGGGGGCTCCATAAGACTATGAGGTCCAATTCAGGCACTTGAGGTTTATATGCTATTCTGAGCTCAAGAGAAGGGGTTAGGGGTCTGGGACTTCAAAAGGGAGGAAGACAATTCACAGGAAGATAGGAAAAGCAAACGTTTGGTAAAGAAATGTTTGCCATGTATGCAGAGACAATGAGACATCTAGAGAACTTTGGTCTCCAGGCCCTGCTGAGCTCCCCTCACCACACCTGGCCCATATTCTTTGTATTTATCTCAGGTGATAGTTCTCGTCCCAAAACACACCCTCTACCTAAATTCTTTTAGGCAGTTAATGGGGAGGTAAAAGAAAAACTTCCTCATGCCAAAGGGACACATTTTGCAGTGGCAAATTTTGCTCCCCTACAAGTCCCTACTCATGCTCATCAAGCCATGCTGTGGCGGTGTCCCATATATAAAGGAGAGGAAGATGGGCACAGATGTGAGCTCATCAACAATATTCCTCAAGCAAAAGGAGGAGGATTGGCAACAGATGTTAGCTCAGGGCCAATCTTCCTCACCAAAAAAAAAAAAGTTTGAAATCCACCAGTTTAAATGTATTTCTGTTACTTGTAAGGTGAGGAAGGATCAAGTGCTGCAGCCTAGTCTGTTCAGTGAAAATTATGAGCATGAAATTTTCTCTTCTAAATCTCATTTTCACTTTAAAAATCAGAGAGCTGAACCTTGAGAGAAATTTAGAACAGTGATTCTCAAATTTAAGTGTGCATTAGAATCACCTGGAGCTTGTTAAATCACAGATTCCTCGGCCCCACCCTGGGATTCCAATTAGGAGTTCTGGCTTGAGGCCCATGAATTTGCATTTCTAAGAAGTTCCCAAGTGATGTTGATGCTGCTGGTCCTGAAATCACACTTTGAGAAGTGCTTATTTAGAGGAAGGGAAGGTAAGCTTTGATGGAGGGCATTAACGAAAGGTAAGGAGATAAGATTGGCACTGAGAGAGGACCTGCCTACAAAGTAGAGGGCTCTAGGCAGCCTGGGACCCAAGCCAGGCCACCAGGGGCCTAGTGGATTTTCCACAACAGGGAAAGGAAATAAAATATAAACAACCACTGGGCCAACTGCTCAACAACAGTAGCCGTGGGCCTGTCAACAGCCAGTCCATAGGCCACTTGGGCAGGAGACAAATATGTAAATAGATGAATGCTACCAGCCATTGGTTTGAAGCCAGATGGAGGGGGAATTTGTCAGCAAGATTTTCCTCTCTCTGTGATATCTTGCCCCACCCTCAAAATGCCCTAAGGATATTAAGATAGAAGCATTTCAGTGAGGGGAAAGGGGCCTCGTAAAGGAAATAGGAAGACAGTGGAAGGGATTTCCCACAGATTAAGAAGAGATAACTGTGTATGTATGTGTGTAGGAGTGGGGTGTTGAAGCCGAGGGGCTCCTGAGAAGCAGGGCTGGATCCTGGGGAGTGGCTAAGCTTTGAGGAAAACGGCTGCTTGATTCTAGGCGCCCCCCTCCACAAAGAGTCAGAGGGCACAGAAGCAGCATAGCCTCTGGGCTCGAAAGGAACCTTGCATAAGAAGACCGGGCTGATTCCTAGTAATTTGTGTGAACTGATAGACAGGAGGAGAAGGGGCCTCTCACATGGGTAAAAGGAAAGTTGACACTTGCACCAGCACTTGCCTAGGAGATAACAAAACTGAACGTTGTGTTTCACCGATGTCGGTACTACTCAGTGAAAGCTGATACAGGATGGTGAACTTCGCGGGACCCCTGTATGCCAGACCCAAGAAGGACCTCACCAATGTCAAATTAAAACACAGAAACCTCATTAAATTGGAGTAAGAAGGCCAAGAGGGGGAGCTCTCACGCCCTACATGGATAGTAGAGCCCTACAGGAAGAAGAAAGACTTCCTCTTCTTGACTCAGCCAATGAAAAGCCACTACACCTCTGAACTCCTTGTTTACAACAGCCTTTCTGACTTCCTCTTCCCCTCTATACAAGAATTCTCCCTTGCCGCTGTGGGACTTGCACGTGGCTTGCCATGGTTGCAGACCCCAAATTGCAATTCTTTGCTGATCTTAGCCACCTGTGAGCAAACTTGTGGGCTTACTTGGTCTTGTCCAGACTGCTAGTTTTCAGACCTTACCTAGCATAACCATCTTTCTAGCCCTTAACACCTCCCAACACACACACACACACACACACACATTTTTTTCTCAGGGGACTACTCAGTGAGTTTCTTCACTGGTGGGTATTCTCTCATCTGGTAAGGTAACAGACTCAGCTTTGTAACCCCTCCACCTCTGCTGGTTTTCATTTTCTTTTTTGGTAGTCTGGAGGTCCCACCAAAATTGCCCTGACAAACCGCACTCACTGGGGCCGGTGCTGCTGGACTCTGAATCAAAAAGTGCCCTTTTGTGCTCAGGTTTGGTCTTATGGCATCCCACCCTGTGGATGATTCTCCCAGTGCTCACTGAGCTGTGACCACTCTGCTACCCTAGGTTCATTTTTTTTTAACTGAGGGTGTCCTAGTTACCATATCTTGTGACTTTTTTATAACTGCCGGCAGGCCTCTGTGAGACTATTTTAACTCCCAATTTTGTCAACTGAGCTTGCAGTCTTGGTGGTTTTTCAGGAGAGAAGTAACAATCATTGTCTTTTCCTGAGCTTGCTTTAAGTCTGCCTTTCAGCTGTAGAAGGAATCCCTTCTGTGGGTTCTGCGTTAAAATGGGGACTGCCATGCTTGGAACTCTTGACACCCCTCCCTCAAGGGGAGTACATCAATCCTATGATGGCAGCCTTTTGGGTGGGTCATACAATCTGTCATTATGTGTGTACCTTAGGATCATCAAGGCCAGGTAGACAGCTCTAACACTTAGTAGGAGAAATTTCATGAATCAGATTACAAGGTTTCTTAAATTCTATAGGAACTCTTGTGCTAATTGGTTTATAGAAACTTATGAGCCCTTAATTTTTTTGTGTGTGTGTGTGAGGAAGATCAGCCCTGAGCTAACATCCATGCTAATCCTCTTCTTTTTGCTGAGGGAGACTGGCCCTGGGCTAACATCTGTGCCCATCTTCCTCCACATTATATGGGATGCTGCCACAGCACGGCTTGACAAGCGGTGCCTCGATGCGCGTCTGGGATCCGAACCCAGGCTGCCAGCAGCAGAGCGCGCACACTTAACCGCTACACCACAGGGCAGGCCCTCCTTAAATTAATTAAAAAAAAAAAAACCTCAAGAATTTCCAAAAGAAAAAAATTAATTTCCAATGTTTTAAATGTTTTGGGTCTTTTAAGAAAACCATTCCTATTGAGACTGCAGCTCAAAAGGGAAACAAAGGTTTGGGTTAATAACCTTGGTTCTTATGTTACAAATAGAAGTTTATTACATTAGAATTCAGTGCTTTCAACAGTTGAAAGCATTAATAGTTAACAAGTGTAAAAAGAGGAAAAGTTCAAACAATATTTCTTTTTTTTTTTTTTTTTGGTGAGGAAGATTAGCCCTGAGCTAACATCTGAGCCACTCTTCCTCTATTTTGAATGTGGACATCACCACAGCATGGCTGGGTGAGCGGTGTGTAGGTCTGCACCCGGGATCAGAACCCACGAACCTGGCCGGCCCCGTGGCTTGGCGGTTAAGTATGCGCGCTCCGCCGCTGGTGGCCCGGGTTCGGATCCCAGGCGCGCACCAACGCACCACTTCTCAGGCCATGCTGAGGCCGTGTCCCACATACAGCAACTAGAAGGATGTGCAGCTATGACATACAACTATCTACTGGGGCTTTGGGGGAAAAATAAATAAATAAATAAAATTATAAAAAAAAAAAAAAGAACCCACGAACCCTGGGACGCCGAAGCAGAGCATGTGAATTTAACCACTGTGGCACTGGGCCAGCCCTCAAACAATATTTCTAATCAAAGTTAATCTTTGGGAAATAGACTACTTTTATAAAATGTCCTCCTGATTTTATTGCAGTATAAAAACAATGTTAGCATAACATTCTAGTTTATGCAGGATTTAGTTTATTTTCTCATAGAAAGGATAATCTGAACTCTATATATTTCCTATACTGGTTTTATTTGTTTTAAGCTAACATTGTTTTCATAAATTTTTGAAAATGTAAAAAGATAAACATTTGTAGTCGAGCAAATTGAATTATATAATCGAAATCTTCATGAAAAGAATAGATTCCTGGGACTTCAGACATGCTGCAAATTATGTGAGTCTCCAGAAGTACTCTAATCAAAGTATGTAAATTCTAAAAATGTAATTTTTTCTGAAAATTTTAATTTCAATAGTGATTGCAGATTCTTTAAGGATGCTTAAATTTCTAAAATATTTTATTGACTTTGATATTTGCAAGTAATGACTAATTTTTATTAGAAAAAAATTTATAAGAAAATCAGAATTCCTAAAACAGAGAGAAAATATCACTGAATTATCAAGCTGTAGTTTTTTAATCCAATAGTTTTTACTTATATGCTTGCTTATACACAAACATATTTGTTCTTTAGAAAACTTAAATGAAAATGGCAAAATAGTGTATTAGATACATTGTTTTATAATGTTAATTACTTAAGATTTAAATTTATTGCTTAAAATATAGTTGCTATTGAACATTGTATATTATATATGTATGTTTAAACGCATACAGTGGTATAATAATATCAATAATTTAAAAAACTTAGCTATGATAATGGAGAGAACTGATAGCTGAGGAAAAATGATGACCTTGGACTGTATAGTCTGCTCTCCACAGGAGGAAATAAGAAATTATTCTCGACCTGCTATACACTCTGAGAAGGTAAGAGCTTTATATTGCCTCACCTAGTGTGAACTTTCAACTCTCAAATGTCTACTGCTTTGCTTTTATGTCACAGTTTACCATGCTCCTAGGTTGTTTCAAGAAGCAACACGGAATCTTCACTTCAGGAATAACTAATAAACTTAATGATTATTATTTTAACTTCTATTTATTTTACATATTTTATTGTTGGGTGGGCCCCGTGGCCTAGTGGTTATTAAGTTCAGTGCACTCTGCTTCGGCAGCCCAGGTTCAGTTCCCAGGTGTGGACCTATACCACTTGTCAGCAGCCATGCTGTGGCAGTGACCCACATACAAAATAGAGGAAGATTGGCACAGATGTTAGCTCAGGGTGAATCTTCCTCAGAAAAAAAAAGTAAATATTTTATCGTCACTCTGATTAATGACACAGCCAAGACAACAACTATTCCTTGTTTTTGTGACCAGTGTATTCCGATGACTCTTTTTAATATTGCTCTTTCCCAAATTTGGATGGAGTCATGAAACTGTTAAGATGTCATTTTTGTTTGTTTGTTTGTTTTTGGTGAGGAAGATTGGCCCTGAGCTATGGTCTGTTGCCAACCTTTTCCTCTTTTTGCTGAGGAAGATTGGGCCTGAGCTAACATCCATGTGCATCCTCCTCTATTTTGTATGTGGGATGCCACCACAGCATGGCTTGATGAGCACTGAGTAGCTCCGTGCCTGGGATCCGAACCTGTGAACCCCGGGTCACCAAAGCAGAGTGCACAAACTGAACTACTATGATACTGGGCCAGCCCCCATTATCTTTTATAGCTAAAATATCTTTGATGGGGGGCTGGGCCTGTGGCATAGTGGTTAAGTTTGTGCGTTCTGCTTTGGCAGCCTAGGGTTCACTGGTTCAGATCCCAGGCACAGATCTACTCGCCGCTCATCAAACCATGTTGAGGCAGCATCCCACATAGAAGAACTAGAAGGACCTACAACTAGGATATACAACTATGTACTGGGGCTTTGGTGAGAAAAAAAAAAAGAGGAAGACTGGCAACAGACACCAGGGCCAATCTTCCTAAAAAAAAAAAAAATTAACCAGAACCATTTAGTCATATCAACCACAGGTTGGTTTCTATTTTTCCCACTTACATTTGCCTAAAGATCCTTTCTACAAGCTACAAATCAGAGATGGGGTTTCCTGGAAGAAATATCATAAGGTCTCAAAGGACATACCAGGTAATCTTGATTATGGATAGTACAGGGAATGATATTATAAGTTCAGCCTTGGCCCCTTAAACAACATCAGCACAGACATATGCTTGTCAGCTTGTATCAAATAGCTGATTCAGGACTCCCAGCACATTCCTCCTCTAGAGCAGAGGACTTTATGGAAGTAGACAGCTTAACCCAAGCTCTTTGGATCAAGTTCAGTCCCTATAAATAGGGCTACTGGTTTACATTTTATTTTAACTACTTGAAATCACAAAACATATATCATTTTTAAATGACCTTTCTAATTCTGTGATAAACTTTATATGGATACCTACGTTTGTTGGATTCAGTAAAGCTATAGGAACCTTAGGATATTTAACTAACTCAATTTGTCACCCCTTCCCTGGGATACCAGGAGGTCCCTTCTATTGAGGTTTTCTGCTAAAAATCCTACCAGCTCCAATTATGATAAGGTTCATCCATGAAAATTAAATTTTGCTTCTGATGGGCTCACAACTAATAACCTCATTGGTAAAAATTACACCATCCAGGATAATAGTCTTCTGTGTAGCTGTATAGAATATCACTGATGGTACCACAGCACAGGAAAGAACTATTCACGCTCTTTCTCTCCACTAATCAATCAAGGAAAATATCTGTACACTTTTGTGTTGTAATATAAGACATAATGGCTCTCAGAGTATACTTGAGAAGTATACTTATACAATTTACCAAAATTACAGATTACACCCTTCATGGCTTTATGTATTTATGCGACAGTACTATCACTACAAAAATTAGGCCTTGGAGAGAGGAAGGGGTATGTCATCTGGGAAAGGTTCATACGCCATTAAGGAGTTTTACTACCTCTACACTGAAGGCAACTCAATGACTAGTTCTTATATCTATGTGCCTGAGATACTGATTTCCATTAACTTTGTGTGTGTGTTTCTTCCTTTGGCTTAGGATCTCTCATTTAGAATGCTGCATTTGAAACTGTCCCTAACAATGGCAATGACAGCAAGTGAAGCTGTGTGAAATGTTTCTACTATACAGTTTCAACAAGAAAACCTTATCCTGCTTGCTGCAATGGTGCTGGAAACAGACTTACCTTAGTTAAAGCTGACAAAATAAGGTGGCATTTGAGCAGTGGCTAACACCTCCTTTTGCATTTGAGTGGCTGCTTCACGGTAAGATAGAGGTTCCTTCATAAAAGTCAAGAACGAGTCAAGTGGTTGTCCCAGGTGGGAAAAACCAAACAATAGGAAGTTTACAGCTGACTGCCAAATAGGAGGCTGGTTAAGGGACATTCTGCAACATTGGTCATGTTCTACTTGTAGCTGTTGTCAAGTGTATTTTTATCATGGTCTTAAATGATGGTGCACTGCCACTATTCTGTTCGTTCACACATTAGAAGATTCTACAATAAGAGACCATAGTGACTTAAATAAATACAAAGAAATTGTGTGAGACTGTCATGTGAATCAAAGATAGTGGTATAGACCTGAAATCTGATAAATTACCTATGCTCTCTGTGGTCATCTTGACACTTTGGGATAAGGGAGGACTAAGAGGAGGAACTGTAAAAGAAAAATTTCCATGTACAGCAGCATTTGCCCAGGGATATAAAAACTGAATGTCGTATTTCATCACATGGTACTAATCAGTACCAAGATGATAAAGGACCATGAACTTTGAGTGACCCCAACACACCAGACTCTTGCAAGACCTAACTGACCAACAGAAGGTAGGACTTGCTTCAGCCACCTATATACAGGTCTGTAGGCTCATTCGATTCTCGCCAGAGTGCTGGCATCCAATGCTTAGCATAACCACTTTTTCAGTCCTTAAAAAAACCCATTATTTTTCCTCAGGGAACTACTCAGTGAGTTTCTTCGCTGGTGTGTGTTCCCTTGTCCAGCAAGTTAATACTCTCAGCTTTGTATTCACTCTGCCTTTGGTGGTCTTTATTCTATTCATTGAAAAATACTTTGACTCTGTGTTAGACTACAGGACTTTTTTTTGTGAGGAAGATCAGCCCTGAGCTAACATCCGATGCCAATCATCCTCTTTTTTGATGAGGAAGATTGGCCATGGGCTAACATCTGTGCCCATCTTCCTCCACTTTATATGGGATGCCGCCACAGCATGGCCTGACAAGTGGAGCGTCGGTTCGCACCCGGGATCCAAACTTTCGAACCCTGGGCCACCACAGTGGAGCACGCGCACTTAACTGCTATGCCACCGGGCTGGCCCCTGAGACTACAGGACTTGTGCTCTGTGGATGAAGTGAGGAGTGCCAATAACAACTGAGGTTGAATTTCCCATTTGCCAAAGGGATAGGGGCTTGGAATCTAAAAAAAGTTTCTTGTACCTTATATACCCTATGTATTGAGTTTGTGGATTGAGATTTGATGTTTAAACACTGTGCAATATTGAAGGCTATAAAATGAAAAATAAAACCTTTCTCTTCATCCTCAACTCTTGGCAAACATCCTAGTGAAAAATATAAGTTTCTCACGTATGGCCTTATGTGTGACCTTATGTTTTTCTTAGATGGGTTCATAGTATTCAAATATTCTAAACATTGCTTTTTTATTTAATAGTATAGCTAGAAGATCTTTCCATAGAAGCATATCCCACCAGCTTTTATCTTTATAGCTGTATAGTATTCCATTGTATAGATATAGAATAATTTAATTAACCCATCCTCAAATTTGTGGACATTCAGATTGTTTCCCTTTTTTTTTTTAACTATAAGAAACAAAGCTACTTTTGAAAAACTGAGATGAGCAAAAACTCAATAGAAAAATAGGTAAATAGAGCACAGAATAAGAAAGGCAAATGGTCTTAAACATACAAAAAAATTTTCAACCTCACTCAACCTTCATTACAGAGAAATGTAGGGTCTAGCCCCGTGGCTTAGCGGTTAAGTGCGCCCGCTCCACTACCGCTGGCCAGGGTTGGGATCCTGGACGCCCACCGACACACCACTTGTCCGGCCATGCTGAGGCAGCATCCCACATACAGCAACTAGAAGGATGTGCAGCTATGACATACAGCTATCTACTGGGGCTTTGGGGAGAAAAAGGAGGAGGATTGGCAATAGATGTTAGGTGAGGGCCCGTCTTCCTCAGCAAAAAGAGGAGGATTGGCATGGATGTTAGCTCAGGGCTGATCTTCCTCACACACACAAAAAAAGGAAATGTAAACGAGAACTTCAATAAGATACCGATACCACTTTTCACCCATCAGATTGACAAAAATCCAAATGCTTGACAATGCACTTTGTTAATGAGTCTGTGAAGAAACAGGCACTACACATTGTTAGTGGGGGTATAAAATGGTGTGACCACTCGGAGTGAATTTGGCTAACAAAATTACATATGCTTCTACACTTTGATTTAGCAATACCACTTCTAGGAATTTACCCTGAAGACTTACCTCCACAAATACATAACAACTTATGCACAGGGTTATCCATGGCATGATTTTTAATAGAAAAGATCAGTTCAAATGCCCAGTAATAGGGAACTGATTGAATGAAATATGGTACATCCATCCAGTTGCAATCGTTTGTTCATTCTGTTGGTTTTTCTATGTTGATAATATTGTTTTTCACAAAATGACAGCTTATCTCTTTATTTCCAATCCCTATATTGCTTATTTCATTTTCTTATAGCATTGTCCAGTATCTCTAGTATAATTTTTAAGGGTAGTCATTGGTAGTAGACACTTCTTTATTTTTCATTAATCTTAAAGGGAATGCGTCTAAAGTTTCTCCATTGAATTATTATATTTTTTAATTCACTATTGGACTCAGTTAGCTAATATTTTATATTGGATATTCAGATATATGTTCACATATGACATCAGCCTAATTGATTTTTTCTTTAATAATGTCCTTGGTGGACCGCCCAGTGGCATAGTGGTTAAGTTTGCGTGCTCTGCTTCAGCAGCCTGGGGTTCATGGGTTTGGATCCCAGGCATGGACCTACACACTGCTCATCAAGCCATGCTGTGGCGGCATCCCACATACAAATTATAGGAAGATTGGCACAGATGTTAGCTCAGGGACAATTTTCCTCAAGCAAAAAGAGGAAGATTGACAACAGATGCTAGCCCAGGGCCAATCTTCTTCACCAAAATAATGATAATAATAATAATAATAGTGTCCTTATCCAGTTTTTGGATTTAGAGTTACACTAGACACATAAAATCAACTTGGCAGTCTTTGCTCATTTTCTGTTTTCTGAAACAAACATTATGTAACGAGGTATCTGTCCTTTGAAGATTTGGGGGCCAGCCCCGTGGCTTAGCGGTTAAGTGCATGTGCTCTGCTGCTGGTGGCCCGGGATCAGATCCCGGGCGCATACCGACGCACTGCTTGTCCGGCCACGCTGAGGCCGCGTCTCACATACAGCAACTAGAAGGATGTGCAGCTATGACATACAACTATCTACTGGGGCTTTGCTGGAAAAATAAATAAATAAATAAAATTATTAAAAAAAAAGAAAATTTGGTATAACTCACCTGTAAAACTGTCTGGGCTTGTGCTTTTTTTGGGAGAAGTGTTTAATTGCAATTTCATTTTCTTTAATGCTTATTGGTCTAATTTTCTCTTTCTTCTTTCGTCAACATTAGAATTCTATACTTTTCCAGAAATTTATCCATTTTTTGGTGAGTTTTAAAATATTGGTATATATTTATTATAAAGTTATTTTACAATTTAAATCTCATTTTTATCTTCAGTTATTTCTCCTTTTCCATTATGTTTGTCTATTTGCTTCTTCTTTTTTTTTTGCTTTGTCCTTTCTTTCTTTTTTTTCTTTTTATCTTGTCAGACTCTATCTTATTCTTTTCGAAGAACCAATTTTGGTTTTATTCATTTTCTCTGTCATTTTTGTTCTTAATTTCATTACTTTCTACACATTTCTATGTGATAGAGGGTAGACAAGGGACTTGTCTTTCTGCATTATTTGAGTCTTAAAACTACTTTCATATAATTTTACAAAAATACAATGAATTATAAAAAGAAAAAACTGATAGGGGAAACAATTGTAACAGCTTCAATGGAACACTAAAAAAATTTAAATCAATGAAATAAGAATTAGTGATGTTTTACCGCCTAACACAGTTATATTTTCTTTACTTCTTATTGTATAATTTATACAAGCAGAGTAATAGAATTTTGGATCAATTAGCATAATATATTAACAAGTGTTTAGATCATAGGAAAAGGAAGATAACAGATGATTACTTGTTGGTAAAGGACTGGAGAATTAAAGATGGGGCTCTAGAAGAGTTTTATAGTTGTTGAAGCTTACTATTTTTGTTTCCTTTTTAAAGTTTTCATTATGAAAATTTTTAAGCACACAGAATAGTAAAATGAGCACTCATAAAACTACTACTTAGATTTAACAATTGTTAACATTTGGGCATATTTGCTTCATTTTGTTGTTGTTGTTACTGAAGTATTTTAAAGAAATTACAGGTATATTTCTTACTTTTAAATAGTGTAGCAAGCATCTCCAAAAAAATAAATATATTTCCCCACATAACCATAATACTATTGTTCCACTTAAAAAATTTAACAGGAATTTTTTAAGATATTGCTCAATCCATGTTCAGACTACTGTAATATTCTCCAAATAGCTTCTACAGTTGTTTTTTAAATCAAGATCTGATCAAGGATATGTATTACATTTAATTGTTAGGAGTGTTAAGTCTCTATCAATCTAAAACAGTGTCTCGACCTCTCAATTTTCCCCATGACAATGACTTGTGGAAGAGGTCAGAATAGTTGTCTTATAGAACGCCTGAACTTCTAGATTCACCTGGTTGTTTCCTTTTGATATCATTTATCTTGTTTCTCTCTCCCCTACATATCCCCAAAATTGTAAGTTAGATCTAAGTCTTGATTGGTCTGACTTTAAACATATTTTTCCAAGAATCATTTTATAGGTGATGCTGTTTAGTATATATTGCATCACATGGGGAGGTACACAATGTGTGGTTGTTGCCCCTACTAGCAATGCCAAGAGGGATCCGTGTGTTAGAGTGGCAACAGCGTCTATGGAACAATTATGTTTATGATGGGATAATAGTTAGACATCATGCAAATACAAAGTTCTCCATCAGACTTTCAACTAACGGTTTTGGTTATCTGCTGATAATTGTCTGAATTAACTATTTCATAAGGGTTGATGAAACTCAAATTTCTTAGTCCTATCATTTGTCCTACATTTATTTATTTATTTAAAAAAATTTTCTATTTATTTAATTTTTTTATGAGGAAGATCAGCCCTGAGCTAACATCCATGCCAATCCTCCTCTTTTGCTGAGGAAGACTGGCCCTAGGCTAAAATCTGTGCCCCTCTTCCTCCACTTTATGTGGGACACCGCCACAGCATGGCCTGACAAGAGGTGCATCCGTGCGCGCCGGGGATGTGAACCCTGGGCCGCCAGCAGCAGAGCACGCGCACTTAACCTTTCTACCACGGGGCTGCCCCCATTTTATTATTATTTTTTTATGAGGAGGATCAGCCCTGAGCTAACATCTGTCGCCAATCCTCCTCTTTTTGGGGAGGAAGATTGGCCCTGGGCTAACATCTGTGCCCCATCTTCCTGCACTTTATGTGGGACGCCCCACAGCATGGCTTCACAAGCTGTACGTCTGCGTGCGCCCTCACCTGGGATCCAAACCGGGGCCACCGCAGTGGAGCGCGAGCACTTAATCGCTCCGCCACCAGGCCGGCCCCTGTCCTACATTTATTAGCTGGTATTCTTCTCTAAAGAAGAGCTTTCCCTCATCACTTGGGAATGTTTGGTTACTCTGAAGTACATTTCTTACTGGAAAGGTAGGATAAACGCTTAATTCTTTCCATGTAATTAACAATTTCCTAATAATGGGTTGGTGGAAATCATCCCAACCTTGGCTGGTCGAGCCCCCTTCAGCATGCTCCTTGTCCTTTGACACAACTCTGCCTTTGAAAACTTCTTTGTTTTTTTTTAAAACAAGTTTCCCCAGGCCTGCCTTGTACCTTTCCAGCTCCAAAGTTGGAATCAGCCATTTCTCCAAGAGTCCCTGGTTCCGTTTTGTAAGGACTGATATTGCGAGGTCAGCATCTAGGTGTAGTTCATTGTTTTGACCCTCATTCTTGTGGTGCACTCATTCCATCTTCTCCAAACAAAAACAACAATAATACCTTTTGTTTGTTTAGAGTTGCCTACACAAGGTATTCTACATATATTAATGTAACCTGTTTATTGAGAAGTTTCAATTTAGTAAAACATAAACGTGAAGTGATTTTATTTCTTGTACCATCCCCGCCTTCAACTGTGCTCTGAAAGCCTTCCTTTCCCATGCTTAAATGACATTTGAGGCGCATATCACATTTTCATCACTTTTAGTCAGTAGAACAATCCAGTTTAGTTTAACTCTTTATTTTTCACACCTAATTCAAAGCAATCCCCCTCCCTCTTCATAGAGTGGGCGACACGGACCTTGTGTGCAGCATGTCTGCTAATTGACTCCCTCCCACTTGTCCCACTTCTGGGTTCTAGCTCCTTGGATACTGGAGAATGAAAACAGATGGTGAAAAATGCAAATGTCTTTTGCTTTTTTTGAGGTGATTCATTTCTTTATTGAGATATAATTCACATACCATAAAACTCTCCATTTAAAAGTGTACAATTCAGCATTTTTTAGTATATTCATAAGGCTGTGCAACCATCACCACTATCTAATTCCAGAACATTTTCATCACCCCAAAAAGAAACCCAGTACCCATTAGCAGTCTCTCCTCAATGCCTCCTCACCCCCCAACCTGCCCTTCACCCCAGCCTTAGGCAACCACTAATCTACTTTCTGTCTCTTTGGATTTGCCTATTCTGGACATTACGTACAAATGTACAATACATATGATACATGGCTTTTTATTTCTGCCTACTTTCACTTAGCGTGTTTTCAAGGTTTATTATTCATGGCGGAATAATTCCATTATTCCAATATATAATTATTGGATTCCAATATATAATTATTCCAATATATAATATATTATTCCAATATATAATATTCCATGATAGATCACATTTTGTTTGTCCCTTCATTAGCTGATGGACGTTTGGATTGTTTCCACCTCTTGGCTATCATGAATAATACTGCTGTGAACCTTACTGTACAAGGTTTTGTGTAGATGTATGCCTTAAAGTATCCTGGGCATATACCTTAGAGTGGAATTGCGGGATCACAAACTAATTCTATGTTTACTTTTTTGACAAACTGCCAAACTGTTTTCCAAAACAGCTCCACCATTTTACACACCCAGGAACAATGTATGAGTGTTCCAATTTCTCCATATCCTCACCAACACTCGGTATTGTCTGTTGGCTTTTTTGCTTTTTAAATTATAGCCATTCTGGTGGGTGTGTGTGGTGTCTCAACGTAGTTTTGATTTCCCTAATGACTCATGATGTCGAGCATCTTTTCATGGGCTCATTGGCCATCTGTATATTTTCTTTGGAGAAATGTCTCTTCATATCCTTTGCCCATTTTTAAATTGGGTTACTTGTCTTTTCATTATTGAGTTGTAAGAGTTCTTTACATATTCTGGATACTAGACCCTTATCAGATATATGATTTGCAAAAAAAAATTCTCTCTCATTCCTTAGATTGGCTTTTTTTCTTTCTTAATAGTGTCCTATGAAGCACAATAGTTTTAAATTTTGATGTAATTCAATTTATCTTTTTTTTTCTTTTGTTGCCTGTTTTAAGACAAGGACATGAAGATTTATTCCCATGTTTACTTTGTAGACTTTTATTTAGGTTTTATTTTAGATTTTACTTTATTTAGATTTTTATTTGGGTATTTGATCTATTTTGAGTCCTTTTTTTTTTTACTTTTAAAACGATTTTATGTTTTTAGAGCAGTTTTAGGTTCATATCAATTTTTTATGTATGGTGTGAAGTAGGGATACAACTTCATTCTTTTATATGTAGCTATCCAACTGCCCCACCCCATTTGTTCAAAAGACTAGTTCCTCGTTGAATTGTCTTGTCACCTTGTCAAAAATCAATTGAGCATAGATGTATGCGTTTATTTTTTGAGTCTCAATTCTATTCCATTGGTCTATATGTCTATCTTTAGGCCAGTACTGCGGTGTTTTGATTACTGTAGCTTTGTAGTAAGTTTTGAAATCAGGAAGTGTGAGTCCTCCAACTTTGTTCTTTTTTTCCAAGATGGTTTTGGCTTTTCTTGGTCCTTTGCATTTCCATAAGAATTTTAGGATCGGTTTTTCAATTTCTACAAAGAGGACAGCTGAAATTTTGATAGGCTTGCACTGAATCTGTGGATCAATTTGGAGAGTATCTTAACAATATTACGTCTTCTGGTCCATTTATTTAGGTCTTCCTTAATTTCTTTCAACAATGTTCAGCATACAAGTCTTCTACTTCTTTTGTTAAATCTATTTCTAAGTATTTCAGTCTTTTTGATGCTATTAACAGTGGAATTGTTTCCTTAACTTCGTTTTCAGAGCAAATGTCTTTTTACTTCACTGGGAGCAACTGGAATCCTCTGCTGGTTGCTGTTGTTTTACTTAGTAACAGTGACTGACCACAGAGGCTTTCTGTGGGCAGGCATTCAAGGCCTGGCTCTCTCATGGCACACATGTGTGAGCTCTTTGGAGGGCCCTGCAGGTCTCCAAAGAGCAGTGTTCCCTGCTACAGGATACTGATCTCCAGTTCCAGGATTTGAACTTTGCCACTGAGCTATTGCCCTAATGGCACATCCCATAGCCTCTTTCTGGTTTTTCCTCCCTGTGGTATGCATCCTTTTAGGGGGGGATTCAAGAGAGGTAGCTGAAATACATCTAGGTCCCATTGTGCTCTCTTGATAGGTAAGTGCTTACTTTCCAGATATTATAGTTTACTATAAAGGTATAGTAATTAAGGTGGTGCATTAAGGCATAGGGATGGAAGAAAATAACCTGACAGAACCAATAGAGAATACAGAATATATGTCAAAAGTGAATAACCCACCTTTGGGAAAAGGATGGTATTTTCAACAAAAGGTTTCAAAACAATTGGTTGTCAATTTGGAAAAAAATAAAATTAGTTTCCTACCTCACACTTCACACAAAAGTAAATTCGAGGTGTATAAAAGACCTAAAGGTTGTGAAAGCTAGAGGGAAATATAGAAGAATATCTTTTTGACTTTGGAGTAGGGAAAGATTTTTTTTTCTTGTGAGGAAGATCAGCCCTGAGCTAACATCTGATGCCAATCCTCCTCTTTTTTTGCCAAGGAAGATTGGCCCTGGACTAACATCTGTGCCCATCTCCCTCTATTTTATATGGGATGCCGCCATAGCATAGCTTGATAAACAGTGTGTCAGTGCGTGCCTGGGATCCAAACCTGCGAACGCTCTGGCTGCCGAAGCAGAGTGTGCACACTTAACCGCTGCGCCACCAGGCCAGCCCGAGATATCTTTTAAAAGAAGAAAGAATAAGCATAAATCAAAAAAGAAGATTGATAAATCTGATCATGAAAAGACACCATTATAAAAGTGAAAAATCAAACTCCAGACTGGGAGAAGATAATGGCTGTATATAACTAATGAAGGATTTACATCCTGACTAAAGAAAACTTTCTAAAAATCAATAATAAAAAGACAAGCAGCCCATCTGAAAAGTGGCCCAGGCAGAAAAGGAGATTCAAATTGCCAGTGAACACATGGAAAGATACTCAGCCCCACGAGGTCAGGGATATGCAAATTGATACCATAAGGAAATACCATTTTACACTCTTAAGATCAGTAAAAAATTAAAAACTCTGAAAATACACAATGCTAGTGTTGGACACTCACCTTCTGCTGGTTATTATATATATATGTTTTTGCTGAGGAAGATTCACCCTGAGATAACATCTATTGCCAATCTTCCTCTTTTTGTTTTTGCATGTGACCCACCGCCACAGCACGGCCACTGACAGATGAGTGGGTGTAGGTCCGTGCCCAGGAACTGAACCCGGGCCGCCGGAGTGGAGCAGGCCAAACTTAACCACTAGGCCATCAAGGCTGGCCCTGCTGGTTATTTTTGAGATCTTTTTGTCAAGTTAAAGATGTGCATACATGAAGACTTCGTAAATGTCACTAAAGAAACTCTTGTACACATGCATCAGCAGAGGGTATTATAAAAATAGCAAAGTTAAAAAAAAAACAGCAAATAAAACAAAACAAAAACCCTGGAAACTCACTAGATGTCCACTAATAGGAGATTAGATAATGTTAAAACATTCATAGAGTGGAATACCATAGAGTAGTTAAAATAAATTCATTGGAGACATCCTATTTATCTATAGGATAAATCTCAAAAACGTAGTATTGAGCAAAAAAAAACCCCCAAAAAACCCCAGAGCAAGTTGCAGAAAGATATATACAATTTGATAGCATTTACACAAAACTTAAAATATGAAAACAATACTAAACATCACTAATGGATAGATTTACTGTAGGAAAAACACAACAGGTATGGAAATATAAGCACCAAATTCAGGAGGGAGGGAGGGAAATGGGATCAGGTGGGGCTACACGAGGAGTTCATCATAGTTTCTATTCTTTTTTGTAATGCCTGAAATACTCCACTGAAAGCAAGCGAACAAAAACAAAATAACTCCTAGTGTTATGAGATAGCTCCAAATTCAATTTTCTGTAAATTCCTTTATTCAGTTCTGATTTCAGCCTACCAACCTTCCAAAAAAGGTTGTCTGCTCTCAGCCTGGTGACACAATCAGTTTTTAACTTGAACCTCATGACTAAGACTCTCCTTTGTCTTGGAGAAGCCAAATACTTGCTTCTAGTTAGCAAGTCCACACAGGAATTTCTTCCCACTTTATAACCAGTGTTTTTTTTTCAAAATATTCCAACCTGTTTGCCTAATTTTCAGAGAAAGGGGCATTCATGAGCTGGATACAGCATACCTTTTGGAATATGTGTTCAGAGCGTGGGTTGTCAAATTTACTTGTCAGCCAGCTTTAAGACTACTGAAATGGAGTCAGGATTATCCAGTTCTAGTTCTGAATCTGTCACTAACCAGGAGTGCAAGACCTTGGGTGAATCCCTTAACTGTTCTTTTTTTTTTTTTCTTTTGTGAGGAAGATCAGCCCTGAGCTAAGATCCACGCTAATCCTCTTTTTGCTGAGGAAGACTGGCTCTGAGCTAACATCTATCACCACTCTTCCTCCTTTTTTTCCCCCCCAAAGCCCCAGTAGATAGTTGTATGTCATAGTTGCACATCCTTCTAGTTGCTGTATGTGGGACGCAGCCTCACCATGGCTGGAGAAGCGGTGCGTCGGTGCGCGCCCGGGATCCGAACCTGGGTCACCAGTAGCGGAGCGTGCGCACTTAACCGCTAAGCCACGGGGCCAGCCTCCTTAACTGTTCTGGCCTTCAGTTTTCTCACAGTCAAATAAGGGTGGTGGATTGTGATCTCTAAGGTAACTTCGTGATCTAACTTTCCATGATTCTAAGGCAGAATTTAAGGCTCTGTCAAAAAATTCCTTGGCTCTGAAATTTCTCCCTTCTATCATTTCCATCAAGCTGGTTGGATAAATACTGGTGATCTCAAATCTCTGGACAACTTTTAGGGATGCCATATTTTCCATATGCCCAAGTTGAAAGTACAAAGAGTCAAATTTACCCCACCTGCCATTAGGCAAATGTCCTGGCTGCTCATCTGGGTACGGACTAGCATTGTCTTTGTAACTTACACCAGCAGTTGTCTGGTAAATCTCTTGAAGAGGCTTGGTAGCCTCTTTGTAGCAAAATTTTCCTGCTTTCCCCTGCTTGGCACTAAGAGGAATCTATTTTCTGAGGCATGGTACAATTACTTTTTGTGTATTGAGATATTGTATTATAAATGGACAAACAGGGCCCATTAATAAGAAAGGCATGATCCTGCCTTTTGAATTTATATAAATGTAAAATATTAAGTTCAGTGGGAGAAAGAACTGTCAGCTTCTAGTCAAACCTGTTCGTTTCAAGAGTTGGCAACTACCAGTTGCAGTCAGGAATTGCAGGTTGAAAGCAACTAAGGTCAGTTTAATTCACGTGGTGTCTGAATTCAAAAGAAAGGAGATGGGCAAGTGGAGTTTAAACATTACACAGCTAATAGCAGGGAGTGTGCCTAATCCCAGATGACTCAAAATGCCAGTGCAGTGTGGTAAATGATATAGAGAAACGCAGTGGGGATGAGAGTAGACAGTGCTAGGGAAGTTACATAGCTAAATCATGCACGAGCAAAGGCAAATTTTGGGAACTGATAAAATCAAAATACATTTGAGGACTTTAGTTTAGTGACTGTGAATGGACTAATATTGTGTATGCTATGATTTATTTAGAAATTAGATGAAGCAATAAGAAAAACTAGAAAACATGGCATAAATATAAGTAGATTATCTGAAAAGAAGAAAAAGGACTTGAGTTACTGCAAACAGCAGAAGGCAAGAGAATTTCATCCAGGAATAGGAAACTAAATAAATAGGACTAGGTAGGAAATATGGCAAATACAAATCTTATAAACAGTTTAAAAATTTGCTGATTTCTTAATGCATCATTTGACTTTTTAAACTGTAAGCTGGCAGACTGATAGATTCCACCTCCTTTTCAAGTATTACATGATATAATTAATGCGGCAAAAACAAAAATAGAAGAAACACAATTCTGGAATTTTAGTCAAAGATTCCCACGTATGACAATCAGGCAGTACTCTGCGATTTACAACAGATAGTGGGAATCATTTTATCCTTACTGTAAGTGAACAAATACAGGCAGAAATCTGTTATTTTTACTAAAGTAGACATAGGAAGGCAGTTTCATTTGTACATTTGGATCTAGCTAATGAACTCTTTTCTCACTTTGCTGTATGACCATGAAATGTGTGTGTGTGTATGTCATGGCCTACATGTCAAAATATGCCCATTTTTGGAAATATTATCTGTAAAACTCTAAATGAACTTGTTAAAATGGAAACATTTAGAATTTCTCGAAATTATCAGAATAAATAAGCCCTGTACAAATAGGAACTAGTCTAAATCATTATTCTAGTTCTGAGAATTTGTCATAATGGTGAGTTTCAATGTTTTGTTTATTTGGTTTAGCTCAAGAACATTCCCTTCATTCCTCTTCAGTTTTCTTTGACCTACCCACACCTGCTAAGTGCCCCTTTTAATATTCCATCACTGTAATAACTGTATAGTCTAGTAATTTCTGTTTTCCCTACTAAACTGATTTCCTTGGGAATAAAAATTGTATCTTTTCAGCTATGCATACCCAAGGGCAGGTCAAGTTCTGGCAAAGGAGAGGCTATTAGATAATGTATAAAATGAAAGCAAATTGCCCTCTCACTTGGTTTTGAATGTCTCTAAATGGTTCTTTGTGTTTGGTTGGGTTAATTGTGCCACTGGCACAAGAGTCCATTTGTGACTTGGCATGGACCAATGTTGCTTGAGAGACCTCACTGATGGCAGTTCAAAAGGAAATCCCCAAACTAAAACTCAATGTGAGGTTACCCTGACATTTGCCCTTTGTCCTCAGTAGATATAACAAATGGTCTTCAAAAACCCTGAACAGGGGGGCCAGCCCTGTGGCATAGTGGTTAAGTTCGGTGTGCTCCGCTTCAGTGGCCTGGGTTCGCGAGTTCAGATCCCAGGTGCGGACATATACCACTCGTCAGCCATGCTGTGGCAGCAACCCACATACAAAATAGAGGAAGATTGGCACAGATGTTAGCTCAGGGCGAATCTTCCTCAAAAAAAAAAAAAAAGCCTGAACAGATCCAGATTATGACACATCGGGCAACAGGTAATGTTTAAAGGGCTATTCCATCACTTGATTTGCATCAGAGCTGGCCACAGAACCACCTGGATTTGTCACGCTTCTCATGGTAAGAACACTGACTTTCATACTCCTTTGTTACTGAGAAGTGGGTTTTTGTAATATCAATTTCACTAGTTGTGACAACACCGGAAACTAGAACTATTCTCTCCATTAAAGATGAAGTGACCTTGGTACTTGTGACTAGACTAAGTGACTCATTTGGGTCACACAGTGACCTGACAGCTACGAGAGCACCTCTGACCCTACCAGTTCTCCAGTAACTGCCATTATGGTGTTTAAAGAGGGGCACACCAGCAGCATAACACCTTGCCAGGTGAGGAGACCCAGGAGAGGTAAGACAGACACCTGTATTGTCTCCTTCTGTGGGTGATACTTACCAGGTAAGTCAAGTAATGAGAGTAATTGTACTCCAGGGAGTTGTTACAAACATGACTTAGCAAACTAGTTTCTAATCTCCTGTTTTCATCATGTACAAAAGACACACCCTGCCTTTGCCTACAATTTTCTGTAACACACACCACTCCTCCAGCAAAGAGACTAACTATTGCCCAAGTAGTGTAAATCCAGATTCCATATGGGCTATGGCACAGATGTTGATAGTATGTATTGCTGCTGTTCTTCCTGAATTTTAATTTCTGTAGGCATAACATATTCTCTTTTTCACTGAGATTATTGAAGAAGATTAAGCAAGGCTATCTAATTAGATGTAAGCACCTATTACTAAAGTATTTAGGCTAACCTAGACTGGAAGATAATGCCTAACTGAATCACAGGAAGAGAAAGAAATCTTCGTACACAGAATTTAGTGACTTCTGTTTGTTAGGGCACGCTGTCAAAAATATGCTATCAAATTCTTTAAGAATGACTTTTTATTACAAAAATATGTTTCCAGAATAAAATGAAGAATACAAATGTAAGTTTAAAAAATGACCAATAATTTTACCACCCAGAGATAATCACTGGCTAATATTTTGATGTATTTGCTTCCAGAAAGTCTTCTATGCCCAAACTGCACTTTCTATGTGAACTGATACCTAGGGCAGGCATCTATCAATCAGTTGCTGAGTAAAATATAATCAGAATGTAGATAACAACAGGTATGGCTGAAGATTTTAATAAAAATATCATCCTCAAAACTGTGGGAAAAATCAAGAAAACCCATAAAATCATAGTTTGTAGGCCTTTAGAGACCACCAGTTCTATCTTTTACTCTGTGGATAGGACCCTGAGAGAGAATGTGACCAGCTGAGAGCAGGTACAGCCAGAACTAGAATCTCGGAATGGAGGCTTTTGGCGTAATCTCTCTGCTCTCACAATGCTTTTAACTGACTTTGTTATATACATGATTGGATGTAATGATTGATAAACATTAGCTATGAAATGAACACACTTGGTATGAGACGGGAAGAATAATATGTCAGTAAATCCTTTCTAACCCACCTAAATCATATTTGGTAAAGATTAAGTCCACTACTTAAGTGTTTAGTCAGAGAATGTTAGAATAGCAAGAAACCTTAGAGGTCCTATATAGTTTATGCCCCCCATTCTATAGATAAGAAAACTGAGGCCCAAAGAGGAAATATGATTTGCTAAGGATGCTCAGCTAGTTTGTGGCAGAGTCAGGAGTAGGTCCCATCTCCTGACTGCAAGGTTCTAAAAATAGTGTAGAATGTAGAGCTCATGATTATCCAAGAGAAATTCCCAAAGATCTCACATACTATAGATCAATGGGTATTCACTTGCTCTACTTTACTTATTCTGCCTTTAAATGGACTATTCCAGTTCTAATAATGAACCTAGGAAATGGTCATCAATGACTGTCAAGTTCACAAAAAGAGACAATTGGAAATTATGTGCCTCCTGATGGATGTATGAAATAGTTTTGCCAAAAAATTGAAACCCGAATCAGAATAAAGCATATGGCACTATCAAGTATCTAGTGGCTAGAAGAACATGTTAGAGACTCCCAGGAATACAAACAGAAAAATCTAGAATGTGGGAAACCTACAGGACAAATGACTCAGTTTCTTCAATAAATAAATATCAAGGAAAAATGAGATTGAGGAGGCAAATATACATATTAACAGAGACCTAAGAGACAAATAAATCAAATGCAATGTATTGGCATTGTCTGGATCCTGATTTGAACAAACTATAAAAAAAAATTATGAGAGAGGTACATTAACAGCAACCTTACAGAAATAAAAAGCATCCTAAGGGAACAGTATGAACAGTTGAATGCCAACAAATTAGATAACTTATACAAAATAGAGAAACTCCTAGAAAGGCACAAAACACTGAAACTGACTCAAGAAGAAATATAAAATCTGAATAGTATTATAACAAGGGATCAAATTATTAATAAAAGAACAAAACAAAATAAGACAAAACTACCCACAAAGAAAAGCCAAGGCCCAGATGGCTTCACTGGTGAATTCCATGAAACATTTAAAAATGAATAAATGCCAATACTTCACAAACTCTTCCAAAAAAAAATAGAAGAGGAGGGAATACTTCCCAATTCATTCTGTGTGGCGAGCATTATCCTGTTACCAAAAACAAAGATATCACAAGAAAATTAGAGACTAATATCCCTTATGAATATAGATAAAAAAGTCTTCCATAACATAATAGCAAATCAAAATTCAGCAACACATAAAAAGAATTATAACAACATGACTGAGTGGGATTCATTCCAGGAATGTAAAGTTGGTTTGATATTTGAAAATCAATCAATGTAATACACTACATTGATAGAATAAAGGACAAAAAACCACATGACCATCAAAATAGACACAGAAAATGGATTTGACAAACTCCAAAACTCTTTAATGATAATGATAAAATACTCAACAAACTAGGAATAAAAAGAACACCTTCAATCTGATAAAGGCCATATATAAGAAGCCCACAGCTAACATCATATTTAACGGTGAAAGATTGAATGCTTTCCCCTAAGATCAGGAACAAGACAAGGATGTCCACTCTTACAACTTCTATTCAACATTGTACTGGAGGTTCTAGCTGCAAAAATTAGGCAAGAAAATGAAATAAAAAGGATCCAGATTGGAAAGGAAGAAGCAAAAAGAATCTTTATTTGCAGATGACATGATTTTGTATACAGAAACTGCTAAGGAATCCACCAAAATACTAATAAATGAGTTCAGTAAGGTCGCAAGATACCAGATCAATATGCAAAAATTAATTGTATTTCTATACACTTGCAATGAACAATTTGAAAATGAAATCAAGAAAACAATTCCATTTACAATAGCATCAAAAAGAAAATATATTGGGATAGATTTAACAAATAAAGTACAGAACTTATACTATGAACTACAAAACATCATTGAAAGTAATTAAAAATGATCTAAATGAATGGAAAGACATTCCATGTTCATGAGTCAGAAGACTTAATACTGTTAAGATTTCAATACTTTCCAAATTCATCTATAGATTCAGTGTAATTCATATCAAAATTATAACTGCCTTTTTTGCAGAAATGGACAAACTGATTGGAAAAGACATGTGGAAATTCAAGGAACCCTAAATAGCCAAAATAATTAGAAAAAGAAAACAAAGTTGAAGGACTCACATTTTCTGATTTCAAAAACTTACTACAAAGCTACAGTAACCAAAACTGTGTTACTAGCATAATAATGCATATACCTATCAATGGGATAGAATTTAGAGTCCAGAAATAAACCCAAACATTTATAGTCAATTGGTTTTGGACAAGGGTGTCAAGACAATTCAATGGAGAAAGAATAGGCTTTTCAAAAAATGGTGATGGGACAACTGGAGAGCTACATGCAACAGAATGAAGTTGGACCCTTACCTTGTACCATATATAAAAATCGACTCAAAATGGATCAAAGACCTAAATATAAGAGTCAAAAGTATAAGACTCTAAGCAGGAAACACAGGATTACACAGTAGTTTCATAGAAAAATACCAAAAACACAGTGACAAAAGAATAAAATAGATAAATTGGACATTAAAATTAAAAACTTTTGTGCTTTGAAGCGCATCATCAAGAAAGCGAAACGACAACCCACTGAATAGGAGAAAATATTTGCAAATCATATATCTGATAAGAGACTTAAATCCAGAATATATAAAGAACTTCTACAACTTAATAACAAAAGACTACACAATTAAAAAATGAGCAAAGGATCTGAATAGACATTTCTTTGATGAGATATACAAGATGGCCAATAAGCACATGAAAAGATGCTTGGCATCATTAGTCATTAGGGAAATGCAAATCAAAACCACAGTGAAATACCACTACTCATCCAATAGGATAGGTATAATAAATAAGACAGATAATAAGTGTTGGTGAGGATGTGGAAGAAACTGGAACCCTCATACTCTGCTGGTGGGACTATAAAATGGCACCTTCACTATGGAAAACAGTCTGGCCATTCCCGAAAAGGTTAAGCATACATTTATCATATGATCCAGCAATTCCACTCCTAAGTGTACGTACAAGAAAAATAAAAAAGCATATGTCCACACAAAATGTTGGTAATAGAATGTTGATAGCAGCATTATTCACAATAGTCAAAAAACGCTTTGGAACAACCCAATGTCCATTAACTAATGAATGGATGAACAAAATGTGATATACACACACATAATGGAATTTATTTGACAATAAAAAGGAATGAAGTACTGTAACATGCTACAATATAGGTGAACCTTGAAAACATGATAAGTGAAAGAAGCCAGCATATATTGTATGATTCCATTTTTATGAAGTGTCCTGAATAGGAAAATCCATAGACACACAAAAAATAAATTAGTGATTGCCTAGGGCTGGTGGGTTTGAGGGATATGGGTAGTGACTACTAATGGATATAAAGTTTCTTATTAGGGGATGAAAATGTTCTAAAATGGATTATGGTGATGATTGCACAACTCTTTGAATGTACTGTCGATGCAAAATAACCAATAACTATCCCATAGATAAGAGAGATAAGGTGAGCCAGGATGAGGATTATAACCCTGGAAGGCAGTTTCCACAAAGGGAGAAAGCATTCCGGAGAAGCGTGGTTTTCAGTACAGTCTTAGACCTTTTCAGAAGAAAGAACATACATTATGTTGCCTTCCCTCATATCAGCATTTCTTGAGGGATAAGCATCTCTTCCCAGAAGCTAAGGATTAATCACTAACTTGCTATGTTCACCTTGTGACCACTGACCTGCTGTGCCAGCAAAGCATCTCATGACTGTTGTAAAAGAGATATTCCTGTCATGTGTGATGTATGCTCTTTGTTCCAAGACAGTATATAACCACTCTGTATACCCACCTTCTTCGGAGTGCTTCCTTCTCTAAGGAAGTCCCCCCACCCCCAGGCTATAGTCCTCAAAGCTGGCTCATATAATAAACTCACCCCAATTTTGATTTATAGATTGATTATGGATTATTTGTGTTGACAAGAGGTATAATGTATGTTTGATAGACCATAAATGAGGCTTCCTTAGTTCAAGCTGAATCCATTTTGAAGCAGAATAGCAACTGTAGGGGAGGAAGACTATCCTCTACCCACTCTGGGTCCTTTCTGGCTGGGCTACAAATTAAATCAACATGAGACAGAATAACAGGAGAAAATCAAACCAAGTTTTATAACATGTATACTTGGGAGAGACCCAGGAAAAACAGGGTAACTCGCCAAAATGGTGGAGGTTCTCATCTTAAATACTATCTTCAGGTAAAGACAAAGGAGGATGTTGGGGGTGGGGGTTTGGGATTTCAGAGGGAAGGAATGCAATTCACACAGAAATGGAAAAGCAAATGTTTGAGAACGTGGCCCGAGAGACAGAATTTTGATAAGATGAGCTTGTTGTTGCCTTTCTTATCACACCTATTTTACATTATACTGTAGTTATCTCATGGTATTAGCTCCTTCCTGGAACAGGCCTTCTATCTTAAATTCTTTTAGGCAATTTGGGGGAAGGCCAAATGTTTTTCCTGAGTCTTCTGAGCCTTTATTGTCTTCAGCTTGAAATAATCCCCATACTAGAGTGGCACATTTTGGGGTGGCCTGCCCTGAACCCCATCACTATCAAATATACCCCAATACGTGAAAATCTTGTCAGTACTAAAGACTACTGAATTGTATAGTTTAAATGGGTGAATTGTATGGTATATGAATTATATCTCAATAAATCTTGCAGCAAAAAAATTTATGAGACAGGGAAATTTGAAGATTGACAGGGTAGATGATACTAGGAATTATTAATTTCTTAAGTGTGATAGTGGTATGGCAGGTATATTGAAGCTGGGTACCTGAGAGTTACTGTAAATATTCAATGAGAACATATTTGTTCCCAACACAGACATAGACGAAAAGAAGTTAATTTTGTTAATTTGCTGTTTTCTTGTTTAACCTGAGGGGTAACTCAAGGGTCACAAGGATTTATGAGCTTTTATGCAGAAGAAAACAATGCCTTTAAGGAGGTTCCGATCACCAGATAACCAGCCCCCAGCTACAATTGCCACAAGGAAGTCTGATTGCCCAAGGGCTTATCTGGAGTGAAAGAAACACAGATTACCCCTTTGCTTCTCTGAAACTCCACCTCCCAAGCCCTTTAGATCTATAACATCTCCTGCTTTCTTCTTTTGTTAAGGCAGATTTGAGAAAACCTATTCTCCTGCCTTCTCATTTTGGCCAATTTGAACAAATCATTCTCCATCTCCAAGCACCAATGTCTCAGGAATTGGCTTATTACACATTGGGCACATCAACTTGAGATTAAGGTTTGGTATCAGTATTTAATAAAAAGAATCTTATCTTTTAGAAATACTACAATAGTTATAGATGAAATAATTAAAAAATTATTCTCGACCCTATCTACCCCTTGAAGTATCACCCCACTTTTCTTTCCCCTTACCCTTACAACCAAATTCTTCCTCCAAATTATCTATTCTTCCTCTCTGATTCTGTTCTTACCATTCTCTTTTGAACCCATTCCAATCAGGCTTTCATCTCCACCATTATAGTCCATTAGCAATCGACTTGGTTGCTCTTCCTGGCTTCTTCTTGTTTCAGTGGTTGCTCTTTCTGTCTCCTTTGCTGGTTTCATTACCACCTCAATCTCTAATGCTAGACTGCTCCAGGGCTCAGTCCTTAGATAACTCTTTCAAATTTGTCTGCACTTACTATCTAGATGATCTCATGGCTTTAAATACTAGCCACATGCTGATGGCTACCAAATTTACACATCCAGTCTGGACTCTTCTTCTTACTTATAGATATAACTTACAGAAATACATTAGACTCATATTGCAGAAATATGTTAGACTCTTGATATTTCCATCTGGTAATTTAATAGGCATTTCAAACTTAACATCTCCAAAATTTAATTTATTATCTCTTCCCAGTCCCAATCTGCTCCTCCCAGTCTCATTTCAGTAAAGGGTACCTCCATTCTTCAAAATGCTCAGGCCGAAAATCTTGAAGTCGTCTTAACTCTCCTTTTTCTCACACCCTATATCAATTAATCATCAAATCCTGTGTGCCTTCCTGTCTGAATCTATCCTGATACCTCAGCCCTCCACTACTTGCACTCTTCTCAAGCCACCATTGTTTCACTAGGGAGTACTGCAATGGCTTCCTACGTCGTCTCCCTCTTGCTCCCCTACAATCTATTCTCGAAACTCCCTACTCCTCTACAATCTGTTCTCAAAACTCCTGACTCCCCTGCAATCTCCTCTCAAAACAGAAGCTAAAGTGATTCTTTAAAAATGGAAGTGGGGCCGGTCCGGTGGTGTAGCTGTTAAGTGCGCGCGTTCTGCTTTGGCGCCTGGTGTTCGCAGCTTCTTTTTTTTTTTTTTTTTTTTTTTTTTTAAGATTTTATTTATTCATTTTTTTCCCCCCAAAGCCCCAGTAGATAGTTGCATGTCATAGGTTCACATCCTTCTAGTTGCTGTACGTGGGACTCGGCCTCGCGTTGGACGGAGAGGTGGTGCCTCAGGGCGCGCCCGGGATCCGAACCCGGGCCGCCCGCATCAGAGCGCGTGTTCGCAGCTTCTGATCCCAGGCACGCACCGACGTGCTGCTCATCAAGACATGCTGTGGTGGCATCCCATATAAAGTAGAGGAAGATGGGCACGGATGTTAGGCCAGGGCCAATCTTCCTCAGCAAAAAGAGGAGGATTGGCAACAGATGTTAGCTCAGGGCTAATCTTCCTCACATACACACACAAAAATAACAACAAAAAAATAAATGAAAATGGAAGTAAAATCACGTTACTTCTCTGCTCACAACCTTCCAATGGCTTCCCATTTCACTCAGTAAAAGCCAAAATCCTTACAGTGCCCTTTAAATCTCTCCACAATTTGGCATCGTGTTACCTGTGACCTGATTTCCTACTTTTTCCCTCCCATACTCTGCTTCTGCCACTCTGGCCTCCTTTCTGTTCTTAGAATGTGGTAGGCATCCTTCTGCCTCAGAATCTTTGCACTTGCCATTCTTTCTACCTGGAACATCCTTCTCCTGGATAAAGGACATTTCTTGCTCCCCCACCTCCTTCGGATCTTTGCTCAAAGTTTGCTTCTCAGTGGGTCCCCCCTTGTCCTATTTAAACAGAAATCTCTTTCCCTATCCTTAGCACGATTTCCCCCTCTTCATTTTTCCCCACAATACTTATCCTACCTGACATATATATTTTATCTATTACTTTATTTTCTATCTCCTCTCTCCACGAACAGGGATTTTTTTTCCTGCTTTTCTAAGTGGCATATAGTTGGTACAGAGCATTTTGAGTGTGTGAATGCTGCTTATAATGCACTTATACTCTCTGCCTCATTGTTCAACTGGCTTCCTGGGAGTTTGGGAATGTATCCCTGAGGAAGATGAGACTGACTGAACAGAAACATTGTGCACTCACTCAGACTATAGTATCTATCTTTGTAAGGGAGCCCAAAGCACAGAGCAGGAATTCTGGAGTTCAGGTTTCAGTTACAGCCTTGGTACCAACTAGCCATGTGACATTGGCAAATCTTTTCCTTTCTGGCCCTCAATTTCCTCATCTGCCAAAAGGAGATCATTGCTTTAAACGATGTCACAAGATTTTCAAGAACGTAAAATAAAAGATGGAAGTATTGAGTAGGGAATGATGTATCTTATTAACGTCCCTATTATGTACAAAGATATACTTACCTTGCATTCTACATTTTTTAAAGGCAATGAACAGACCTGGATTCAATCCCCAGGGTTCTCCTAGGGACCTTGGAAAATGCGGTTTTGCTGTGTTAAGCCCTTATACATACCAGCAATTTGACAGTGGAAGCTCTTGACGTCAGCCCATTCTTTCTCCTGTGAACGCTCTTATGTGTAAATTTTTTTTTTCAATATGCTTGTCCAAACCAGTGAATAGTCTGTGCCCATGGGTGCCCAGCTCCCATGGGAGTTGTTTCCTAATCACTTCTGTGTATGTGTGCTTGGTGAGCTTCCCCTCAGCCTATCTGTAACCTAGAACCTTGCTTTTCTCACTGGTAAAATGTGGTGAATAACAATTGGGTCATGTTTATTTTGATGGATTCAATGACATATCAATAATTTATATAAAGCAGTAGTACAATGTCTGGCATATCTTAACGACTCCATAAATGTTTCATATAAAGGGAGGATGTATTGAGCTTCTACTCACAGGGTCACTTTCTAAACAGTTCTTTTACCATATTACTAACCCTAGTTGAGAATCTGAAACAGTATGGATTTCTTTTTTTTTTTTTAAGATTTTATTTATTTATTTTTTCCCCCCAAAGCCCCAGTAGATAGTTGTATGTCATAACTGCACATCCTTCTAGTTGCTGTATGTGGGACGTGGCCTCAGCATGGCCAGAGAAGCGGTGCGTTGGTGTGCGCCCGGGATCCGAACCAGGCCGCCAGCAGCGGAGCGCACGCACTTAACCGCTAAGCCACCGGGCCGGCCCTGGATTTCTCTACTTGGTTTCAAAATCCCGGATCCTATTGAAAGCAGTCTCAAAGAGATATTTGTACACCTACGTTCATAGCAGTATTATTCACAATAGCCAAAAGGTATAAGTTACCCAAGTGTCCATAGTGGTAAATACATACAATGGAGTATTATTAAGCCTTCAAAAGGAAGGAAGTTCTGATCCACGCTACAACACAGAATAACCTTGAAGACATTATGCTAAATGAAATGTCAGTCACAAAGTCAAATACTGTATAACTCCACTTATATAAGGCACTTGAGTAGTCAAATTCATAGACAAGAAGTAGAACGGTGCTTGCCAGGAGCTGGGAAAAGGGAGTAACCAGAAGCTGTTTAATGGGTATAGAATTCTAGTTTTGTAAGATGAAAAGAGCTCTGGAAACGGCTGCACAACAACGTAAATGTACTTAACTCTACTGAATTGTACACTTAAAAGTGGTTAAGATGGTAAATTTTGTTATGTGTATTTTACCACTATTAAAGTTAAAAAAAACTCCCATCCTATTTATCAAACCTTACTTTCCACTATTCCCGTCTTCTTTATCCCCCCGTTTCAGTTAGCTGTCTTCATTGTACTTCCGGTAGTAACACCCACTCCCTTTTGAGCCTTTGCCCCAAGGTGTTTCTTCTCTGGAATCCTCTTTCGTCATTACTACCCATTTTTAAAAAGTTGCTTGTGCTTTCGCCCCAAAGATAGGTTACTTTTTCTAGATCCAACCCGGAGTCACATCCTCCATGTCATCCCTACTCCTTCAGACCACAGTCCTCTCCCTTTTCTGCACTACACAGAGGGGCTACACACGGCTTTATTCTTAATGCTTCAGCTTAGTCTCTCCACTTACACCATCTAAGCCCCCGTATCAGGGGCATTATCTTACAGCTCTCCTCCCGCATCCCTCTCCCAACACATACACCCGCCACCAGCACGGAGCTCGGCCTACAACAGCTCCCGGTGACAACTCAATGCACTGGACGTCGAGATGGAGGGAAGTCAACTCACACTCTAACAGTGACCTCCAGGAAGCAGTGTATAATCTCACACAAAAGCATTCAACATCAAATTACCGGCGAGGGCAGAGGCTTGACGCGGCAAAACTGTGCGTCCTTCAGATCCTTAAAGGCAGCCCTATAACTTGCACAGTTTTCCATCCTCCGAAACACTTTCCCAGATATCATCCGAAAGCGAGAGGGAGGACAGAAGCAGCGTTATTTGTGGAGACGCTCAAGAAAGAAACGGATTCTGGCTGGCCGTCTCAAGAATCTCCGAGGCCCAGGTGAGGGCCGCTCTGCTTCAAAAAGCGCAAAAAACCGTTAGAAGTTGTGCTTCCGGCTGAAGCGCCCGCGCCTACTCGAGAAAGGAAAGGAGAACGGACGCAAGCGGTACGGCAAGTCGCAGGGCACAATCTCCTTCAGTCAAGTCGCTCGATAGGGGCGCGACGCACGTCACCCAGAAGTGAAAGGCCGTTGTTTCCCTAAGGTATTAAACCCCGCCCCCGACCGGAGGAACTTCCGGCCGGACGACTTTTACCCAGGCTTTCCTGGATCCTCCTTAGCTCTCTTCACCACACTCCATGCTTTTTGGTGCCCTATTGTCGTGACGGCTTAGATCCGATCGTCCTTGCCTAGTCTGAGTTTTGCCGCAACTCCCCAGAAGGCACAGCTACACCCTGGCTTCCCTTCCCTGAAAGAACCTTTACTCTACGGGTCCCCATCAGGGTCATCTGACATTCTCAGAAGAGGCAAAGGCTCCTGGGATTTGCAGCTCCTGAAGCCCAGAGCAGCCAGCCTGGCGCCTGCGCAGGGCGTTACCATAGAGAGGCAGTCGCCTCTCTGGTCTCGGTTTACATTCTCTATGGTTCAGCTGGGTCGGTGGCGGTAAGGGGAGAAAGGGAGACTGCACTGCGCAGGCGCTCTCGACATCTATTTTTTTTTTTTTTTCTTTTTAATCTCCGCACCAAGCGCTTAACCTCATTGGGGTGGAGGAGAAGGCGGCGGCTGTCTGGTGGCAGCGGCAAGAGTAGCGAATAATATGGCTGTAAGTACCCGGTTAGGGCGAGGAGATTTAGACCCCAGCCCTCCCAGGCCCCTGCCCCCTCCCTCGCGGTGGCGGGCGCCGAGTTTGGGTGGGGGCGATGTCCAGCGCTGTCATCGGCTCTCGGGTGCACTTTGGGGGGGAGGGGGCGGCCCTTTGGTGGGAGCCGGACGAGGAGCGGGATGGGAGGGTTGTTTATCCAACCGGTAGGTCGCTGATCCCAGGCTGCTTTGCAGGGGGGAGGGCGGCTGTGAGGTCAGCCCGGCTTTGTGTCCCCTTCTCTTTTCCTCTCCCGGACCCCACCCCGGGCCCCCTCCCTGACCCGAATGTCCCGGCCGGGGAGGAGAAGCCAGTGAACCCCGAGTCGCGTTTGAAATGATCCCGGGATTGCAAGGGGAGGGGGGCGAGGGAGAGAAACCCACAACAACTAATCATGGAAGAGTGATGGGTGTGGAGAAAGATCCAGAGGGAAGGGGTGCCGGGGAGGCGGGCGGCCGGGCTCCCAGCCCGGCCAGACAAAAGCTGAGCGAGCGGCGCCGAGCCCAGCAGCCGGCCGGGCGGGATGCGGAGGGTCCCCTTGGTCCTTGGGGCCCGCAGAGAGCTGCTTTCGGAAGCTGGGAAAGCGGACAAGTGCTGAGTTAAGCCTTGTGCAGCCTCCTCAACTTGCCTTTGTTGTTCTTTGGTATTGGCAGAGACGCTCTGACGAAGATGAGTGTGTGATCTTGCACGTTAGCCTGGTTGGGTACAATGGAGCTAATCGAATTTTGCTTTCCATTTTCTGAGCCGCTCGGATAAGTATGGGGTTTTCCAGAGTCTAACTTATTACATAATGTTTTTAAAATAGTTGTGTTTATTTCTAAAATTAAAAAAAAATAGGTGGAGCCTTAAAGCGTGTCTTGTTGCACCTGGGTGAGTTTCTCTGTCGTGGGGTTCGTTCATTAAATACTGACCGTTTGTAGAACCTGTGAGCTCTTTGAACATGATACTTTAATTTGTAGATGTGGCAGTAAGAGCTTCAGATTCTCTAGTCCTTTGGGAGGCAGTGATGCAGAAGAGTCAGAAGCGAGAAATAGTTGCATGCTGCCATGTGCCTTGCACCCTGTTCGGGTGCCACACTCCGGTATAAATTCTGGCTTTAGAAATTGTCGCTTTTATTATTTTTATTGTTATTATTTGTGACATTTACTGAGCTCTTGGTATGAGGGATCCTGGACAGTGGGCTCTTTTTGCTCATCAGGAGAGTGGGAGAAGAGTAACATTGATGCAGAGACCATATAGATAAGAAAAATAACACCACAATGTCCCAGAGTTACTGAATATTATTTGTCTCCTCCATTTGCTAAGAAAGATTTAAATTTTGGTGAGCCATTTGCTTATTCGTTTTTGTCAAATTGTGTAGTTGTACCTTTTTTAGCAATTGTTAGTCGAGTCTCAGTTTCTATAGTTCATAGTTTATCATTAACGTGTAGCACTATTTTAGATTTTTCAAAGTTTTAATTTTTAACAAGGAGTTTTCAGCCATGGCCTTATATTCTCACAACTGAGGTTAACCAAAGTCAGAAATCCTTTGAAGAGACTGTTGATGGCGGAGGTGTCAAATGTTGTTATCTCCACGTTACAATGTAAGTGATAAATACGGAAAAGGCCTTTGCTAACCTTACACCTTAAATTAGTGTTAGAACTGAGAACCCAGATCTCCTGATGTGTCAGGATTTTGGCCACAGACTCAACTTTATGTAAAAGAGGTAAGCATTTTTTATACTAATCGGAACAAAAAATCTGAAGCTTGGTGCAGTATGCTTCAGTAACTGCTGCGATATAATCTCGTAAGTGTAGCTCAGATGATGGGATCTTGCTTTTTATAGAGCAAGATTTCAGATCCTTAAAATAGTTTGACAGGGATGTTCAGAAATGATTGACCGGAAGAACATTAAGTTTATCGTTCACATATGTTATATTTTGTGTATTGGTTTTGGATGTAGATTTTTTGCTTCAATCTTTTGTTAATTCTATTTTCTTGGGTGGCTCAGTCACACAATTTATAATTTGGATGAGAAAGTTTCTTGGGCCTGAAACTTAAATTTCCTTTTGGGACTCCATTTATTCTTAACAATGTTCTACTTATAAAGTTGTAGTTTTTATTTTTTTTTTTTTAAGATTTTATTTATTCAGTTTTTTCCCCCCAAAGCCCCAGTAGATAGTTGTACGTCATAGGTTCACATCCCTCCAGCTGCTGCACGTGGGACTCGGCCTCGCGTTGGACGGAGAAGTGGCGCCTCGGGGTGCTCCCGGGATCCGAACCCAGGCCGCCAGCATCAGAGCGCGCGCACTCAACCGCTAAGCCACGGAGCCGGCCCTAAAGTTGTAGTTTTTAGATTATAACGTAATACTTTTTATTTTGTAGTACTGTTGGTAAATATTATAACCATTTAAAGGATTAGAAATATTAGACTAAGAGCTGAGTTATTAAAACTTGTCAATTTTGATAACTGCAAGTCTGGTTGTCAAATAGTGGAAAGAGTAGACAGTAGCAAAAAATAGCAAATGTTTGAACACAGAATCATCTAAAAGATTTCCTAGAAAATAAAAGGATCTATTAGTTTTAAAAAAAAAAACCTGAACAAAGAAGAAATCATTGATGATAGAGTTTTTGGTTTGTAAAATGTAATTTAAGAAAGTAAACTAACCTTTCTTTACCCACAGCAAGCAGGGCAACATCCATAAAGTTGTGTGTGTTTGACTAAGTGACCTCTAAAGGCCTTTTCTTTTTAGTACCAGAATTTACGAATTGTGTCTAGCTGAGTCTTCGTCACCTCAGGGCTTTCCTGCCTCCTTTGTGCTTAGAGCCTTACTGAATTGTGCACAAATGGTGGTGTTTCTTCCATAACACCTTTGTTGACTTCCCTCTTGTTTCCTGCCCGGAAGTCTCCTCACTCCTTGCTGATTCCTTCCTCCTTGAAAGATTCACTCCTGTGTATTTACTCTTCTCTGGATCCTTGAGGGCACTGGGAGTTTATAGAACACTTTGTGGTATCCTCTGTGCTTACTCCTGGTACTTGTGTAACTAGTCACTGTAGAATGTATCAAAGAATAAACGAATGTATCATAACTTAGAATAATAGAATTTGAGCCTTGGAAGAGCTCTTCTAGGCGCCATAGTCCAACATCCTACCTTTTGTCTACTATATTCTGGTCATCAGTCTCAAACTGCAGACGTGCTTCTCTGTTACTGGATAGGTCTTGGTTGCTAGAAAGGTATTTTAGACTGTCCCAAAATCTACCCCACCCCTTTTACCTGTTGATCTTAGTTATACCCCCTGAAGCCACATGAATCTGTTTTTTCCTCCACATAATAGCCTTTCATTTCCTAGGACAGTCATCAGACCTTCTCTAGATTTATCGATTAATTAACTTATTAAACCCTTTCTTTAGTTGGGAACCGGTTATCCAGAGGGTACAGTTGAAAAGACATACATGGTCCCTGCACTTCAAGGGCTCACAGTCCAATAGGGGAGACAGACAGAATGTTACAAATTGATGAGGATTATGCGGGAAGTATGTAAACAGCCCTACATCTTTTGTCGCCTTATGGTTTGGTGTGATTTCACCATGCATTCTTTAGGCAGCTCAGTTTTCTTAGTGTCCTTTAAATGCAATATCTTAAATAAAACAGAATTTGATATGACCTGACCAGAGTATACAGCTGTTGTCTTAGTTTAGGAAACTTTATCAAGGATTTTCAAACTTCGTTGTATATTCTGGCTCTGCCACTTACTAGTCCTGTGACTTTGGCCCATGGGCCAGTTAAATCATCTCTTTGTATTTTAATGATTTCATCTATAAAACAAGGGTAAAGAGAGGAGAGTGTTTAAATAGTAGTACCTACTTATAACGTTGTTGTAGGGATTAAATGAGATAATATTTGTAAAGTGCTGAGAACAGTTGACTCACATGTAGTAAGTAAGTGGATATACATGGTATTCTGACCGTGTATTCATGGTAGGAGTTAATATTAATAACAATGTAGTAGTAGTAGCAGTGATCAAGTCACCAGAATCACTTGGGGACCTTGTTAAAGTACAAATGGCCTGGCCTTATTTGTTCCCATTTAGCCAGAGATTTTTGTCAGTTAAGTCTACGTGGGGCCTGGGCAGCCACAGTTTTACCAATCCTCAGATAATTCTTAAAAACCTCAAAGTTTGAGAACCTTGCACTCTGTATTAATTTTGTCAGTGATTGTATTTGCTTTTACAAATTAAAAAAATTGCCAAGTAATAGATGAATAGACTTTCCTAAAAGATTTGAGCAATGCAGATGAAGAGGGAGGCATGGATGGCTCTGAGATCCAGGCCCCTTGGGAGGCATACACACTTAACATCAGTTTGGAACGTATCCTTCCAAACACTGTTACCCTTTTTTGTAGTTACATATATATGAATGTCTTCATAATGATAGTAGCCAGATTTAAGGGAAAAAACCCTTGATTTTCAAAGCACTTTTACATTCGTAATCTTATTTGCTCCCTTCAAAGTCCTGTGAGGTAGGTGGGGGCGATATCCTCATTATCCTGTCAATTTACAGGTGAGAAACCAAGACCTGCAGGTTAAAGCCTGGTGTGTGAGAGAACCAGGGTGAGAGCTGGGCTTTCTGTTTCTCAGCCTAGTGTTCTTTTCATGTAAGCTGTCTTAGCTACATAGTTTTGTTGGCTTTTATTAAAGTTGTGGTTCATGAAATCTTCTGATCTTTCTGCCTTGTGAATAGCTGCCAAACCAGATTTCTTCCTGGCTTTTAGTGTGTTTATACTTGCTTTTTAAAAAACGTAAATTCAAAGTTTAATGGTTCCATATATCTGTTAAGATTTATTTTGTTGTGAAAAAAATCTAGAACTGGCCTTGTGGCCACCTGTTAGTATGGCACATTTGGGTGAGTTTATCTTCACTCGGGATAGCTGAGGCCGATGAATCTACTTTCCACCTGTCTCTGTAACTATTGTCCAGTTAACTTTCCAAGCAGAATGAGTTAAATTTATTTATAGTCATATTACAATAATATAGCAATAATACAGAAAGTTGAGAGACCAGAGGAGGAAAACCCACATCAAACCATCCTAACATAAGCTATTATTTATTAATGTATCATCCTTTGAAGCTGTCCATAGATTGATGCTTTTTAGTAATTTTAAGTCTTGCATGTTTTATGCATAGTTTCCATGTAATGACATAGTAGGCATCTTTTTTTTTTTTTTTTTTGGCTGAAGAAGATAGGCTCTGGGCTAACATCTGTGCCCATCTTCCTCCATTTTGTATGTGGGATGTTGCCACAGCATGGCTTGATGAGCGGTGTTTAGGTCCGCGCCCCTGCGAACCTGTGAACCTGGGGCTGCCGAAGCGGAGTGTGCAAACTTAACCACTACACCACTGGGCTGCCCCTGCATCATTTTAATTTTTAATAAATTTGTCATATTTGAGTTGATATGACAAGTTTTGGTGAACCAAAATCCTTGACATTCAAGTATCTGTTTTTTTGATATTACATGTATTACGAGTGACTGTCTTTTGAAATATAGTTTGCTCCTTTTGTGTTCTGAGGATAAATTCAAAGAAGTGAGATTATTGGGTGACTTGATACATATTGCCTGATTGCTGACCAAAAAGTTGTGCCAGTTAATAATTTTCTCAGCCATCTAAGGATGTACCAGTTTCACAAAAATTTTACCAACTTCTAGTAATATAATTTAAGTATTTTTTTGTTACTGTGAGAGGTGTAGAATGGTAGATTATTTTTCATTTCTTATTTTGTATTTATTTTAAAAAAGAATAAGCAATAACGATGGACTTTTATATGAACCAACTATAAGCAGTTTCTGTTGGATATTTACATGCAGGTAATCTCTCTTCCTTAGTTTCCGCTCCTGTCCTGCATTGCCAAAGCTGCTGCATTTCTGGATAGGTATGGAGGAAAACGCAGCCTTTGCTTTCTGGGGCAGATTGGTCTATTTGTCAACATCAGAATGTAACCTTATAATATTTTTGTGGCCTACCTTCAAGTGTTTCTTTAAACGGTTGTGCTCAAGGGCTCTGCCTGAAATATTTAGTAATCACAATGTCTGGTGGTGGGGGCTAGGCATCTGCTTTTTTAACAAGTGATTGTGAGGCCACTAAAGTTTGAGAACTGCCTGGAGACTACCTTCTAGCTAATTTTCTACTAGTTTCTTCATGGAGTGTGTCTTTCCTGTGGGTAGAGGCAGACTCTGTTATGAATGGTTGCTCAGACATGCTAACAGAGGCCTGTTGTATAGAGGGAATGAATTGTGTAGCCGTGCCCTTCCTAATGTAGAGTAGCTGGGTTCATTCTAGGAACAATAAGCCAGTCTTTCTAAGAGTAGTTGAACTGCATAAAAACAGCTCCTTCTGTGTAGTTTTCTCGTGGTGCTGGTGGCTGTGTTTTATTTAAGTTCTGATAAGTCATGGAGTTCTCCAGACCCAAGTCATGTCCTGCTCAGTCTTTGCTTGGCCGAAGGGTGGCAAATAGACCTATCATCAAAATAGCATAGCCATCTTAGATTGAACACTCAACATTTGCCAGGTCCCAGGCTGACTGCTATAGGTATACTTTTGCCAGTTCTTATAGGAACATTTAAAGGCAGGTGCTTTTTTCGTTTTATAAAGAGAGGAAGCTGAGGCTTGAAGAAGTTGAATTAATTTGTCCATGGTCACGCAGCTGCAGAGTAGCAGAGTTTGGCTCTCAGATTCTTCAGCTTCCTTTCCATTTATCTCTGGTTCAGTACAGCTTATTCCTCCTTTTTTCTTTTTTTTTTGTGAGGAAGATCAGCCCTGAGCTAACATCCATGCCAATCCTCCTCTTTCTGCTGAGGAAGACTGGCCCTGAGCTAACATCCGTCCCCATCTTCCTTCACTTTATATGGGACGCTGCCACAGCATGGCTTGACAGGCGGTGCGTCGGTGTGCACCCGGGATCTGAACCCGGGCTGCCGGCAGCGGAGCGTGTGCACTTAACCACTGCGCCGCGGGGCCGGCCCCTTATTCCTCCTTCATGAAAGTCAGTGGGCTCCCTTGGGACAAAGCCTGCTCCCAGCGTCCGGCAGCATCTGGAGATGCCCCTCCACTAGGCAGGAAGGATGTAGAGATGCAAGCTTCCCCCAGGGTTTCCACGAGAGTCAGAGCACGTGACCTACAGTCCTTTTTAGATTTGAGTCCCTCATTTGAAATCTACTCTTGGACAATCCGGGTCACGAAGAACTGATATAAACTTTTTTTTCTTTTTAATTTAATTTTTTATTGCAAAATTTATATAACATAAAATATGCCATTTTAACCATTTTTAAGTATACAATTCAGTGGCATTAATTACATTCACATTGTTGTGCAGCCATCACCACAATATGCTGCCAAATCTTTTCCATCACCCCAAACAGAAACTCTGTAACTGGGGCTGGCCCCGTGGCTTAGCGGTTAAGTGTGCACGCTCCGCTACTGGCGGCCCGGGTTTGGATCCCAGGTGTGCACTGATGCGCCGCTTCTCCGGCCATGCTGAGGCTGCGTCCCACATACAGCAACTAGAAAGATGTGCAGCTATGACATAGAACTATCTACTGGGGCTTTGGGGAAAAATAAAAAAGGAGGAGGATTGGCAATAGATGTTAGCTCAGAGCCGGTCTTCCTCAGCAAAAAGAGGAGGATGGGTATGGATGTTAGCTCAGGGCTGATCTTCCTCACCAAAAAAAAAAAAGAAACTCTGTAACCATTAATCCCCATTCCTCCCTCTCCCTCAGCCCCTGGTAACTTCCACTCTCTGTCTCTATAAATTTGCCTCTTCTAGATATTTCATGTAAGTGGAATCATACTTTGTCCTTTTGTGACTGGTTAATTTCACTTAGCATAGTGTTTTTAAGGTTCATTCATTTTGTAGCATGTATCAGAATGTTATTCCTTTTTAATTGCAGAATAATGTTCTATTGCATAGATATGCTTAATTTGGTTTATCCATTCGTCTATTGATGGAACTTGGATTATTTTCACTTTTTGACTATTGTGACTAATGCTGTGATGCACATTGGTTTACAGATTTCTGTTTCAGTCTCTGTTCAATCCTTTTGAGTATATACCTAGCAGCAGAATTACTGGGTCTTGTGGTAATTCTATGTTTAGCTTTTTGAGCAACCGCCAGACTTTTCCACAGTGGCTGTACCATTTTACACTCCCAACAGCAGCATATGAGGGTTTCAGTTTCTCCATATCCTTGCCAACACTTGTTATTTTCTGTATGTTTTCTTGTTTTTTAATTATAGCCATCCTTGTACGTGTGAAGTAGTATCTCATTGTGGTTTTGATTTGCTTTTCCCTAATAACTAAGGTGTTGAGCATCTTTTCATGTGCTTATTGGCCATTTGTATATCTTCTTTGGAGAAATATCTATTCAAGTCCTTTGCCCGTTTTTAAATTGGGTTGTGTGTCTTTTTGTTGTTGAGTTTTAGGAGTTCTTATATATTCTGGATATTAAACTCTTATCAGATATATGATTTGCAAATATTTTCTCTCTTTCATTCTGTAGGTTGTCTTCACTTTCTTGATAATGTCCTTTGATGCATGAAAGTTTTTAATTTTGGTGAAGTCCAGTTAATCTGTTTTTTCTTTTGCTGCTCATGCTTTTGGTGTCATGTCTGAGAATCCATTGCCAAATCCAAGGTCATGAAGATTTATTCCTATGTTTTTGTCTTAGAGTTTTATAGTTTTAGCTCTTACATTTAGGTTGTTGACCCATTTTGAGTTAATTTTTGTATCTGGTGTGAGGTAGGGATCCAACTTCATTGTTTTGCATATGGATACCCAGTTGTTTCAGCACCATTTGTTAAAGACTGATATAAGCTGTTTAATTACATCACTTAATGACGGGAATACATTCTGAGAAATGTGTTGGTAGGTGATTTTATCATTGTGCAAACATCATAGAGTGTACTTACAATAACCTAGATGGTCTAGCCTACTACACACCTAGGCTATATGGTACTAATCTTATGGGACCACCGTCGGATATGCGATCCGTGGTTGACTGAAATGTCGTTATGTGGTGCATGACTTTACTTGTTTTCTGTATCACTCACTGGCATTTATATTTTGCTTTGGGTTTTTGCTTCATCGCTTTCTCTTCTCAACCTCTACACTCTCCCACTCTGCCCACCTTTCTTCCTTAAAACAGAATACATGGATGTTTTGTGTGTGTTACAGCTTTGCTGCTTGACATGTATAAGATATACTTAATAAATGTGAGTTCCTTTCTTTTAATTTTGTGTAGTTATTTTTAAGTGTCTTATGTTCCAAAATAGGTTACTTATAAGGACCTTCAGGGTAGGGTGTATATTATATTTCTTTGTTTCCCAGTTTCTGACCCTCTTTTGTCCCCCCACTCTAGTGCCCAGTCTGGTACCATGCAAATGATGTGCTTAACTTTTCTTTTTCTTTTTTTTTTGGTGGGGAAGATTGGCCCCTGGCTAACATCAGTGCCCGTCTTCCTCTACTTTATATGTGGGATGCCTGCCACAGCATGGCCTGATAAACAGTGCATAGGTCGGTGCCCAGGATCTGAACCTGTGAACCCTGGACTGCTGGAGCGGAGTGCACGAACTTAACCACTACGCCACTGGGCTGGCCCCGATGTGCTTAGCTTTTATTAACTGTATTGTGAAGCTAAACATAGATCTTTGGGTAATTGCAGAAAATTATCCTTAAAAGATAATGATCAATATATTATAAAGTTTTTCAAGATTTTTTAAAAATTTTATTGAGGTCATATTTGTTTATAACATTGTGTGATTTCAGGTATACGTTATTATATATCAGTTTCTGTATAGACTGCATCGTGCTGACCACCAATAGTCTAGTTTTTACCTGTGACCGTACACATGTGCCCCTTTCGCCCACCCCCCACAACCCCCTTCCCCTCTGGTAACCGCTAATCTGTTCTCTTTATCCATGTGTTTGTTTATCTTCCACATATGAGTGAAATCACACAGTGTTTGTCTTTCTCTGGCTTATTTCGCCTAATATAATACCCTCAGGGTTCATCCATGTTGTTGCATTTTAAGTCATTTTCCCAAATGTGGAGATTGTTAGTAGTATCTAGGTCTTTTAAATGCCTTAGGAATTTTTTTTGTATGTGACATGAGATATGTGGATAAACCTCAGTTAGGTTGCATAATATGGGGTTCATTTCATGGATGACTGAAAAATTTTTAACTTATTTAAGATTATGATGAGTTTTAATTTTGGAATTTTACTCATTTTAGGTGTGATTTTGTATATTTAGACCCTGCTTTTTCACTTTTGACGAATGCTCTTAGTTTTGAAAATTATTTTGAGTTTGTGCCATGAGTTTGTGTTACTTTTCTTTTTTTTTTTTTCCCCCAAAGCCCCAGTAGATAACTGTATGTCATAGCTGCACATCCTTCTAGTTGCTGTATGTGGGCCGTGGCCTCAGCATGGCTGGAGAAGCGGTGCGTCGGTGCGCGCCCGGGATCTGAACCCGGGCCACCAGCAGCGGAGCACGCGCACTTAACCGCTAAGCCATGGGGCCGGCCCTGTATTACTTTTCTAACAAAAAAATTAAATATCATTAGAAAATTCTTTTTTTGCCTTAGAAATCCCACAAGTTAACTAGCGAAGAAGTGTCTGATCTTTCTCTCTGGGTTCATGTTATCAGATTTTCCTCCATCACATTCTTTAGTGTTTAGTAGGGCCTAATGTTACTTGTGCTAAGTGATCAGACCGCCCTTGGGAGTCCATTTTGTAATCTACGGTCCAGATGTCAGTGAAGGGAAGGCTTAGCTTGAAGATTGGCCTTTGGTGTTTTGTTTTCTAGTAAGTTTTGACTCCTAAGTAGGTATTTCTTAGTATCTTGTTATATAAACATTTTTATCCTCTGAGATACTGGCTGTTCATCCGGTGCTTATTTTAGCAGATCCTTACTATTAACAGTGAAAACAAAGAAAGGAATTATTTTATTCTTTTATTTTCTAGTTCTAAGCAACATAACATCAGAGAGGCCAGAGTAAATCCAGTATTTAACATGCTTTCAAGGTAATTGTCAACCAACAAACTGATTCCACAAGAGCTTGCACTCCCTTAGTAGGAATAATGGTTTATGCCAGGGAGAGTAAGAAGGAGAGATGCTATTTTCTTTCCCTGCCCTGGCCTTACTTATGGAGAAGTTGGGCCTGGTATGTATCTGAATCTGTAACTAAATCTTTGTGTGTGTACTTCGTCTAAAAAATTTGATTCAAGAAGCATTTTTATCATTTAATATATCACCCTCCAGGCATGGGATCCCATTCTGAGGAGGGTGGCCCTTTAAAAAGAAATGCTCTCAATGCCACATTGCTCTCTGTGGCGCTGATTTGGGCTGATGGGTGTGGTATTTTAGCCTATTGCTGATTGAGTTTACCTGTTGGTAGTGATTGGCATGCCAAGTAGATTGCTTATGGCCTGTGATTGCATTTTTCAAGTGAACATGATGGAAAAAGCTTTCCATTCTCTCATTCATTTCAGAACTTGGAGTAGATTTCTGAAATTGCCAAAGCAGCATTTGTTTGGACAAAGTAATATTTAGCTGAGTTGTATAGTAATGATTTATGGAATCATGAAAGAATGACTAAGCACTGGAAGATTAGGAACATCTCCTAATCATTTTATTGCTAGACCTCCTTTGAGGTGGGATGGCGTGACTGGAGGGGATGCAGAAAGGGTGTATATAGGTGTTAATGAGAAGTAGACCAAAAACACAGAGAGCCTTTAATGAAAACCACTGCCATTAAAATCAGAGAGTTATTCTGGGGTACATCCTGGGCAATTAGTAGAGATTGCACAAACTATATACCTTGATCAGAATCTTCATTCAACAGACTTTACTATTGTGTCCAAGGACAGAGAGAGAGGCTCTCAGCCCTGTTTCCAAAGAGCTCCATCCCTGAGAAGGAAGGCAGACAAATAAGGAGATGGTTATGATTCCTGTGTTAAGTGTGCTGCTGTGGGAAGACTCAAGAGGAAAGGGCTCCTAATCTGGGGGTGGGGGGAAATGTGTCTCCTTCCTATTTTTTCTTTTTTATTGTGAGGAAGATCAGCCCTGAGCTAACATCTGGTGCCAATCCTCCTCTTTTTGCTGAGGAAGATTGGCTCTGGGCTAACATCCGTGCCCATCTTCCTCTACTTCATATGTGGGGTGCCTGCCACAGCATGGCTTGGTAAGCAGTGTGTAGGTCTGTGCCCGGAATCCAAACCTGCCAACCCTGGGCCGCCGAAGCGGAACACACAAACTTAACCACTACGCCACTGGGCTGGCCCCTCCTTCCTATTTTGATGTGAAGGACGTAAGGCCCTGGACCAGGTACACATGCCCCTGGTTGTGTACTCTGGGGCCTGTTTGTTGCCTTCCATTTATGAGAGCTCTGTTGGCTGGAGACCTGGCTTGTGACCACAGGACAAGGAGCCTGACTTGGCCATATTAACACCATGGTCTAATTTTGTGAAGTGGCTACAGGCGAGAGCCAAGAAAAGCACGCTTGCTGAGAGAAGGCTGTTTGAAACTCTAGGTCTTGATAAATTCAAGGCTTTTTTGTTTTCAAATCTTTACTTGAATCATCAACTGATCAGTGATTCAATTTTGGAATTTTGGGGGCGGGGGTTAGACATTGTGCTTTTGGGAAACTGGTTGCTATTGAGATTGCTTCTGGATAGTGATGGCATTATTAAAATTATATAATTTCTTTTTTTTGTGAGGAAGATCAGCCCTGAGCTAACATCCATGCCAGTGCCCTCTTTTTGCTGAGGAAGACTGGCCCTGGGCTAACATGTGTGCCCATCTTCCTCCACTTTATATGGGACGCCAGCACAGCATGGCCTGACAAGTGGTGCGTTGTTGCGCGCCTGGGATCCAAACCCGGGCCGCCAGTAGCGGAGCGCGCGAACTTAACCACTACGCCATGGGGCCAGCCCCTAAAATTATGTAATTTTTATTGTAGATACAAACTTATTACATGCATTATTGGCTGTAAAAATTTTTTTAAAGGTACGTAGGGGATATTCTTTCTTTTTTTTTGAATGTTCTGTTGTTTTATTATTTGTTATACCTTACACATATTTGATAAATATTATATCTATTCTATTTTAAACAGCTTTTTTGAGGTGGAATTGACATATAATAAACTGTACATATTGGGGCCCGCCCCGTGGCGTAGCGGTTGAGCGGGCGCCCTCCGCTGCTGGTGGCCGGTTAGTATCCCAGAGGCGCACTGACGCACCACTTGTCAGGCCATGCTGTGGCAGCATCCCATATAAAGTGGAGGAAGATGGGCACGAATGTTAGCCCAGGGCTAGTCTTCCTCAGCAAAAAGAGGATTGGGCGTGGATGTTAGCTCAGGGCTGATCTTCCTCACCAAAAAAAACAAAAAACAACAAAAAAAATAAACTACATATTTAAAGTGTACAGTTTGATAAGTTTTGACATATGTACATACCCATGAAACCATCACTTCAGTCAAGATAATGGACATGTCCATCATCCCCACAAGTTTCCTCTTTCTGCTTTGTGATCTGTCCCTCCTGGGCTCCCCATCCCAAGGCGACCACTTCTCTGTGTTCTGTCACTAGAGAGTGGTTTGCATCTCTGAGAACTTTATGGAAATGGAATCATTTGTACTTTTTTGTCTAGCTTCTTCCACTCAGCTAAATGATTTTGAGAGTCATCCACATTGTTGCATGTATTCATTGATTTTATTGCTGAGTATGTAGGGAATATTCTTATGTCCCTTTTTATTATGAGCAAGTTTAAATTTGTTGTAGTCATATATGAAGATTCCTTTCATCTTGTTTAAATTCTCTGGAAAGGAGAAATAGAACTGCTACTTAAATGCATTAAATTTTTTTATTATAAAATATTAATTTTTTGAACAGGTAATACACATGATCTAAAATTTAAGTTTTCCTCTTATCGGATCTGCCATCCACCCAGTCCCTTTCCTGGGGACATCAATGTTATTAATTATATATGTGAAAAAAATGCATATATACACACATACACACTTTTCCCACCCTTTTTTGTACAGATGGTAGCCTATTACAGACTACCCTGCGTTTTGCTTTTTTTTTTTAACTTAATGGAAATCATTCTATGTCAGTACATTAAAGGCTTCCTCATTGTTTTTTTAAATGAAGAGTATGGCTAAATAGTATGCCGTTGTGTGGCATACCATGATTTACCTAGCCCTCTATTGAGGAACAGTTAGTTTTTCTAGTCTTTTGTGTTTATAAACTATGCCACAAAGAATACTCCTACAATAATTTATTTTGCACATGTATGAATAAATAAATTCCTGTAAGTCAACATTTTGGGTTGAAAGTTTTGTGCCTTTAAAATTTTTGCTGAGTTATCCACCTTACAGGTTTTAACAAAACCCAACCTGCAATATGAGAATCCTGTAGTTAATACACTTAAAAATGTAATTTTGTAAAAGCATATGACCCTGTCTTGTCATGTGTCATTTTTGAATTAAAACATGGTTATAATTCAGTGATCAAAAATGAATCGAACACTTATCTTCTCATTACATGTTTGTTTTTCTGTTTTTGACTTTGCAAGAATTCTATGACTGGACAAGTTTCAGAAATAAGCTTTGTTTCCTTGTAGGTGTTACTAATCCTGCCTTCTAGAGATCAATACTTGAAATGGACAATTTGCTGAATAACTGGATCTTTTTATATTTTTCGATTCTTTGTGTAGTAACTGATGATGCTTTTCAAATAACTTTCAGGTATTTATTGGATACAGTATGGTTTGACTAGAAAGAATATTAACATACTTTTAATGTTTTAAAAATTTATATTCTCTTTGAATAGGTAATATGTACAGGGTTGAAGAGTTTAAAAGGTACACAAAGATAGAGAGTGAAATGTAAGACTTTTTCCATCCTTTTCTCCGTTCCTCTGCATCGCATTCCCAGAGACATCCACTGTTTCTTGCTTCTCAAATGATCTTCGAGATGTTCTGTGCATATATGAGCCTGTATGTGTATGTATAGGTTGTGGCGTCGTTCTGTTTTTTTTAACAGGTATTATTTCTTGTTATATAAATAGTACATTTTCATTGTAGAAAATACAGTGTTAACATTATGGTATATTTCCTTCCCATACTTTTTCTGTGCATGAAGAATTTTCTGTGCACGAAGACTACTTTTTATTTTATAAACAAAAATGATGTCATAAACATGAACATGCTGTTTTCTAGTTTGCTTTTTTTACTAAACTGATTGTGGAGATCTTTCCAGGCCAATAAGAACATATTTTTAGTATCATTCTCAGTGATTGCGTGGTATGCTGTTGTTTGGATGTACTGTAATTTCTTTTCCAATTCCCTATTCTTGAACATTTAGGATTATTTTCATTAAAAAAAACTTGCATGAACAGCTGCAATGAACAACTTTATATATACATTTTAGCATACTCGACAAATGATTTCCTTAGATAAATTCTTAGATTTGGACTTGTTGGATCAAAAGATGTAGTTAAAGGTTATTGATAGATGTTTCCAAATTGTCTTAAATAGCTATGAATTTTATTCTCATCAGCAGCGTATTAAAATGTGTATTTGATTATAATCAATTACATTTTTAAGTGATCTTTTTGTTTAAATGTAGGACTAGAGTGAGGGTTAGGTCTTTTGGTATTTTAAAGAAAACCATGTTTTGTTGAATAAGCATAAGTCAATGTTGAAAAAATACTGAGGCAGTCACCACTCAGTTTGGAAACTGTGAGCATCTGTATGTACAGTTCAATATATATGAACATAGTTAAGGCACAGATCTTTTTTGTGCTTTTGGAATTTTTTTCCTGACTCCATAAAGTATGAATATAAAAATGTTGTTTTTAGTAATAGCAATGCTCTGTTATAATTGATCTGAGAAATATAGCAAATTTTCCCTAGCTGTTATGTGTAAGCCTAGCAAAGTACAGATTTAAAGTCTATATGTTTGAAAAGTAGTTGAATGGGGGTGGGTAGGAAGCAGTATATGAAATTGTCTTTTCAACAGTCTTTGTCATTGCTCAGCTGATGTTCCCAATTATTTTGCTCTGCCAGGTCACTTATATTGCATTGAAAGGATTTGGAGCTAAACCTAATAAGATCCAATTTGTCAATGAACAAATGAATCTCCAGAGCCCTTATTTCAGTTCTCTGTCTTCAGCAGGCACAGGACTCCTTATTATTGAAAGCTCTGTGAGCGTGTAGGTTTTCCCAGTCCATCAGACTCTGTGTCTTCAGTGTGAATCTTGCTGGAGCAAGGAGTGGAAGCAGGGGAGATGATTTGGGGAGTGAGAGACAGGAAGGGAAGCATGTGTTGTCGTGCTAGTGCACACCTATGACAGAGCTTTGCCTGGTGGTGCCCTACATTTCACTGTTGTAGTCTCTCCTTTTTCCCTGTTTACTAAGGAGTCATCAGAAAAGTAGATAGTCTTACAGGAAAGCGCCTTGATCTACTGCATTGGAATAGATTGTTCACTTGTCTCTCTCGCTCAAGTGAACCTGGAGCTTGTTGAAGGCAATGCCTGGCAGATTGGCTGCACTTGATGTATTCAGTGAACCCAGGAAGCTAGGACCAAGAGCCTATCCACATCTTGTGTATCTTTTCACTTTTTTTTTCATTTTGGAATAATTATAGATTTACACGAAGTTGCAAAAATAGTACAGAGTTTCTGTCTAACTAGTGTTCCACCAATGGTTTCACATGTTTGGCTTCTATTCCTTTCCTGCTGCACTGCCTCTTCTTTCCTCTGCATTACCCTTTTTTCTCTCTCTCTTTTTTCCTATTCTTGATCATGCCTTTGGCTTGCCATCAGCATCTGTTGGAGATATTGAACCCTCTGAACTAAGATTGCTGATTACTCTTCTAGGGTTACTTGTGGGAATGCATATGGTTCTTCCTCTTCCCTTGTTCTTCATGGAGCTCTTGCTTAGTATGTGGTGCCAGGTCCTAGTTGCTCACTGTTCAGGCTCTTCTGCTCTTATTTTGGGATTATTAAGCATGGTGGATAGGTCCTTCCTTTGTGGGTCATTTTCCTAAATTATGTATATGTCTGAAGTACTCAGAGCCCCGTGTGTATTCTTGGTGATAAGCAGAGGCTGTGACTTGGTGGAAATAGCCCTGCATTTGGAGTTAGAGGCCCAGGATCAAATCCTGATTCTGTTTCATACTTGCTGTGTGACCCTGGAAGTCACTTTGCTTCTGAATCCGTTTCCTCTTCTGTAAAATAGCCATGATAGTAACAATCATAACAGAGGTTTTGTGGGGAGAGGGGGATAAATGAAAACCAAATTTTAAACCACTACTGCATAGCTTCACTTTTTTGTATAGCTTGACTTCTTCCTTCAGTCACAGAGAAAAACTCTCCCTGCTTTTATATCCCAAGCCTTCTTATACCTTCTGTCTTCACATTAAATAACCAGTACTTAATAGGGTTTTCTTTTTTCAACTGGATGTAACCCAGCTCCCTTGGGAAATTTGGGATGGTCATGTCAGCTGTCATGCTATCAAATGACATATCAAATGCTCCTCTCTTCTTACACCCAGGTCTGGGGATTTCATGTTTCAGAAACCTCTTAGAAGATCTCTCCTGTGAGCATAGATGATCTTTTCTGCTTACGTTTTAAGCAGGGTTCACTCTTAGAAACTAAATCTTAATATGGGGCTAGAAACAGATTTTTATTTTTAAAGGGGAGACCTGATTTTTATATATATATATGGAATAAGTAGTCAGTATAAAAAGTGGGAAATAACATTAAAAATTTAAGATTTAGATAATTGACAAATTTTTTTTTTTTTTTTTTTTTTTGTGAGAAGTATCAGCCCTGAGCTAACATCCATGACAGTCCTCCTCTTTTTGCTGAGGAAGACTGGCTCTGGGCTAACATCTGTGCCTATCTTCCTCCACTTTATATGGGACGCCGCCACAGTATGGCCTGACAAGTGGTGCCTTGATGCGTGCCCGGGATCCGAACCTGCAGACCCTGGGCTGCCAGCAGCAGAGTGCGCGCACTTAACTGCTACGCCTTGGGGCCAGCTCTGACAAATTTTTTCTTAAACGTGGTCTAGATGCAGACAAACTCTTTAAATCATTAAGGGACAGACATCTGTAGACACCGTAGCACCCAATAACAGTAGAATACACATTGTTCGCAAGTGCATGTGGAACATTCTTCAGGATAGATTATATGTTATGCCATAAAAGAAGACTCAATAAATTTGAAAGGATGGAAATCATACAAGATATGTTCTCTGACCACAAAGCAATGAAATTAGATATCAATAACAGAGAGAAATTTGGGAAATTCACAAATATGTGGAAATTAAACAGCACACTCCTAGGTCACCAGTGAGTAAAAGAGGAAATCACAAGGAAAGTTAGAAAATATTCTGAGATGATTGAAGACAAAAATACAATATGCCATGGTGGTGGTGGTTGCACAACAGTGTGAATGTACTTAATACCACTGAACTGAACAATTAAAAGTGTTTAAAATAGTAAATCCTATGTGTCTTTTACCACAGTTAAAAAAAAAAAATCTGCCCCTCATTAGTCATTCAACAATAAATGTTTATTGGGCACCTCCTACGCTCCATGCAAAAAACAAACAACATGAAACAACATACTATAACTTAGGGGCGTTAGTGAGAGCAGTGCTCCGTGGGAATTTCATGGCTATTCTGTCTATACCTATACTATCCACACGATGGAATATTATTCGACCATTAAAAGGAATGCAATCCTGATACATGCAACAACATGGGTAAACCTTGAAAATAATATGCTGAGTGAAAGAAGCCAGACACGAAAGGCCACATATTTTATCACTCCATTTATATGAAATGTCCAGAAAAGGCAAATCCTTTCAGTCAGAAAGTAGATTATTGGGTTTCATGGGTTTAGCGGAGGGGACTGGGGAGTGACTGCTAAAGGATATGGGGTTTCATTTGGTGTGTGTGTGGAATAATTTTCAGACATCCTTTTAATAACTCTACCCTCTCACCCCAGGGGTGGGGGTCAGCAGTGTTTACAGGTTGGGAACCAGTGCTGTGGCCTTTCCAAATTGCTTGTTTTCCTCTGAACAGGCCAGACTCTTTGTGCTTGTCCATATGTGTTTGCACATTCCTTTTACCTGGAATGTTTTTTGCATTCTTTCTGCCCCCCCATTACTCCCACTCCCCAAGAAGAAATTGAACTCAATTAATGACTGCCCATGACTGTCTTTTGATTTTCGACTCAAGCAGACTTCGTTCATTCCACAAATATTTCTCCAGTACCTTGTTGTTAACGGTCATGGTTATAGGCATTAGGTGAACAAAATAAACAGGTCCCCACCTTCAAAGCACTGACAGTCCTGTTGGGAAAGTCAGACAGCAAATAGGGAAACAAACATACACTAGAATTACAACTTGTGATAGGTGATTTGAAGGAAGAGAGCAGGATGCAGTGACAAGGGACCTGCTTAGAGTGGTCTTTGAAGGGCTCCCTGAGGGGGTGACATTTAAGCTGAAGTTGACAGCCAGGCCAGTGTAGGTGTAGGGAGAGTGTTTCAGGCAGAAGGGATGCAAGAGCGAAGGCCCTGAGGTGGTAGAGTTGAGAACTGTGAGGAGGCCAGTGCGTGACTGGAGGTCAGAGATGTTTGGACTGGAGACAAATTTGGGAGTCATCAGTTTATAGGCAGTTTGTAAATTCATGGGAGTGGCTGCTAATCATTTGGGGGTGAGCAAAGTGAGAAGACAGGAGGCACTGGACTGAGCCTGTCACCAGAGCTCTGGAAAGGGAGGAGAGATTGTTAAAGAAACTTGGTAGGTGCAGCCAGAGAAGTAGCAGGAAGGCGCGATCATTTGTTTTCCCGGAAATGTGAAGTTTCTCTGAAGGAAGGAGTGGTTAGCTTTGGAAAGCTGCGGAGAGGTGGAGTTAGTGAAGCACAGAAAAGTATTCCTTGGATTTGCCAGCATGGGAGTTATTGGTGATCCTGATGAGAGCAGCTCCGGCTGAGCGGTGGTGGTGGGGTGGGGGAGGCCTGATCAGAGGGGCTGCAGGGACAGCAGGAAGTGCCTCAGTGTAGCTGGCTGGTGTAGACAGCTGTTAAAGAGACTTTGCTGTTAATGGTGTCATTAATGAAAGGCATGTGAGCTCCAGAGAAGGCCTTTTAAAGTTGAGTGATTTAGAGGAAGTTTATAAGCTTCTGGGAATGAGCCAGTAGAGGAGGAGAGCTTGCTGATGCTGGAGAGCAGACAACTGAAAAGTTCGAGGTCGGAGGAGGCAAAAATGAGAGTGTTTTCCTTGTTATTATAGGAGGGAGAAAGATGCAGCTCATTGTCGTGATTTGGTGGTGGAAGATCTAAGTTGTCTGATATTGCCGACTTATCAACCAAGTAGGAAGTGAGAATATCAGGAGAGAGCTGCAGGAGAGGGGAGATGGGTGCCTGAGGAGAAGGTGGGAAAGTCATTTTGGAGAGAAGGGCAAGCAAACTTACAGGAGAACATGAGTTGGAATGCTGGGTGGTGTTGAAGGCCTTTTGAAGTTTGAGATTTATCAATTTATTTATTTATTTTTTTGTGAGGAAGATCGGCCCTGAGCTAACATCTGCCAATCCTCCTCTTTTTTGGCTGAGGAAGACTGGCCCTGAGCTAACATCCATGCCCGTCTTCCTGTACTTTATATGGGATGCCGCCACAGCATGACTTGACAAGCGGTGTGTCGGTGTGCGCCTGGGATCTGAACCGGTGAACCCCAGGCTGCCAAAGCGGAGCGTGCGCACTTAACCGCTTGCGCCACCAGGCTGGCCCCTGAGATTATCAATTTAAAATGAAACTGGCGGGGCTGGCCCCATGGCTTAGCGGTTAAGTGTGCCCGCTCTGCTACTGGCGGCCCGGGTTCAGAACCCCGGGTGCGCACCAACACACCGCTTGTCCGGCCATGCTGAGGCCGCGTCCCACATACAGCAGCTAGAAGGATGTGCAACTATGACATGCAACTATCTCCTGGGGCTTTGGGAAGAAAAAGGGAAAAAAAAAGGAGGAGGATTGGCAATAGATGTTAGCTCAGGGCCGGTCTTCCTCAGCAAAAAAAAAAAAAAAAAAAAAGAGGATTGTTATGGATGTTAGCTCAGGGCTGATCTTCCTCCTCACAAAAAAAAAAAAGAAACTGGTTGGAGATGTGTGTCTGTCTTCTCTCCAGCATGACTGACTGACTGCTGCAGGCACAAGAAGGCAGCTGATTAAGAGTGTCGAGTTCATGCAAGGTTCCAGTTTACTGGGCACTGTTACAGAGAGAGAGGAAGTTGAGGGTAGTTACAAACTATTAACATCTCCATGGAATTTAATCCAGACTAAAAGGAAAGTGAAATTGGGGAGGAGTTTATGGAATTGAGGAGGTTGGGACAATGTCCTTAAACAAAAGAGCTAGAAGGATGGGCAGTTGTGATTGGAAAGGGGGATAGCAGGATACTCAGGGAACTGAGAGAGAGACAGGGAGATATTGTTGACGCCTGAGAGCGGACAACTGAAAGGGTCAAGATCTGAGGAGGCGGAAGGGAGAGGGTGTTGTCAGCCAGGTGGATGTTGAGCACACTCAGGAAATTGAGAAGAGATAGGGAAAGAGACAGGGAGGCTGGAGGCTGCATCTGCAGTGAATGAGGAGTGACCTGCGGGCTGATGGAGGAAAGCAGGGGCTGGGAGAGGGGGTGCTGTATCTGCGTAGTGTGAGTTGCAATAACACATCCTTGAAATTCCCAGTTGAATTCCTTCAGTTAGTGTTTTATCTTCCTTTCTCTGCCACCTATAACACCTTCTACAACCCTCCAGTCTAGGACTTGTGCCCCTGCACTGTTGCAGATGTTCGTATTTCTGTCTCTTCCTTCTTCCAGGCACAGCCTCCTTGAGGGCCTTGACCAAGTCGTACATTCTGTGATTTCTGTTAGTTAGCATAGTACCACACTTGTCACCTCATCGGCACCGAGTAGGTGTTTGTTCATGAAGTGAATGCATGGGTTTCACAGTGAGTGGGGCTGTGGGAGGGAGGAGAAGGAGAAGGAAAGAACAGAAGTGACAGGTAGAGTAAGAACAGAGACATATATGGTATCATAATTATAAAAATTGTTATAATGCAGAAAAGATTGTCTTATTGATAGAAACACACCACTTTTGACTTAGTGTGAATCAATTCTGCTAATTTCTGGCTTCCAAAGTGGGCTTTTAAAGTGTTATGCCTGCCTTCTACATATTTTCAAGGGAGATTTTTGATGTGGTTATTGATTAACTGGTGCTGGTAATTTAAATTGTACTTCTTGATACTATGATATGGAGTGTTATTTTCTTAAAGCTTTCTGAGTACTCCTTCTGATTTGATTTCATGTTCTTAATCCTCTACTTCTTATATCCCACATGCTATAGCTATTAACATTTTCATATTTCAGTTATTCAGTGCCCGTGCTTTGGACCATCACTGTGATGAGGCAGTAGTATAGTGCTGTAGTATACTGGAAAGGATGCAGACCTTGGGGCCAGGTAGATCTAGTTTTCAATTACTCCCTGACAGTTATTAGCTTAAAAGCCCTGGGCAGGTTTTTTTTTTTTCTTTAACCTAACCTTTCTGAGCTGCATTTCCTTGTCTTCAAAATGGGAATAATAATGCGTACCTATCTCACGGGTATCTGACTGTCTCCGTCTTACCACACTTCTTCCCTCAACCATTCACAAGTTCCTGCCTCCCTCACTTGCTTGTTTATTCCCCCTATTAAGTGCCATAACTAATGGGTACACATCCTATCCACATTTTAAGACAAAGCTCAAACTGAATCTTGTTTATGTAGTTTTGACTTGGTCATTCCAGGCCTTCTTGATCCATCCATTCTCTGAATTACCACAGTACATATTCATACCCCTGATTTGGCAGGTGCAGCATTCCACCTGTGAAATCTACTAATTGTGCATCCTCTGTTTGTGTTGAATTCTTATATTGATGAGCTTTTTGTGAGTATGTATATCTTGTTCTCTCCAAGAGAGTTAGCATTTTCAAGTCAAGTTATAGACTATCGTTATTTCTTTTGTATCTTCTGTAGTAAGGTGTGATATGTGGTGAGTTGGTGAGTAAACAGAAGTAATTGAGATTAGATTGATAATGAATAAACAGAATACAAATGTATTCACCCCATCCATTTATTCATTCTACAAATATCTGTTGAATACATATGTGTTAGATTGAAAAATATGGCTACAATATTTTCCAGCTCCTCCTATTAATTGGTAGAATCCATTTCCTCACCCTTTTTTTTTCCCCCTGAGGAAGATTCGCCCTGAGCTAACGTCTGTGCCAATCCTCCTCTATGTTTTGTATGTGGGACACCTCCACAGCGTGGTTGGTGAGTGTGGTAGGTCCACGCCTGGGATTGAACCCGAGAATCCAGGCTGCTGAAGTGGAGCGTGTGGAGCTTTAATTACATGGGCATGGGGCCAGGCCCCATTTCCTCACACTTTTAATCTGGGCTGGCCTTGTGACTTGCTTTGACCAATAGAAAGTGGCAGAAGTGGTTTGCAAGTTCTGGATCCTAGGCTTTGAGAGGCCTGGCAGCTTCCCTCTTTGCCATCTTGGAATGCTCCATTATATAGTGGAATGCTCCACTGTATAATGAACTGCAGGCTATTTTATTGAATGTTTAGAGGTCATGTGTGGCAAGAGGTCCAGCCAACAATTAGCATTAATGCCTCAGACATGTGAGTGATGTCATTCTGGACTCTTCAGCCCACGTCAGGCTGGCAGATGACAACCATTTCATGAATGATCCCAGGTGAGATTAGCAGAAGAACCTCCTGGCTGAGCCCAGCCAGCCCACAGACTTAGGAGAAATATTAACTCGTTGTTTTAAGCAACTAAGTAAAAATGGTGGTACTTGTAACTTCTCTTACGGAGAAGTCTACGGTGGACTAAGAAGCTGCAGAGCTTATGACTGGTTCTGTTTTCCCCCGGCCTCCATTGGTAAAACTTCTGTATAGTGGTGTACCTAAGTGCCACAGAGTACTCATGATACGTAAGGGGATAGAGAGAGATGATATTTTTAAAAAATGCCCTGTCCCAGCCCTTTCCATCCTTAATCTTATTTAAGGTGTTTGAAGCCAATATGCTCCCCAGTGCCACTCAGGAAGTGTTGTCTTGAGAAGGCTTTAGAGGTTGGAATTCTCAACTTTATTGTTCTTTTAATTACATCAGACTGTCGTACTGTGTGTTTCTTTATTCTTGTTGAAGCTTGTAGTTTTTAACTTCTTCCTGTTGGCCTGCGGCAGAGTTGGGCTGTTGTCCTGGGAAAGGTTGTTTTGTTAATTTCTACTTTGCAGGGTGCTGTTTTAAAGGAGAGTGACTATCTTGACCTTTTATTGCTTTGCCCCTATAGACCAAAATGATGTGGCAGGAAGAGGTTGAGATGCTTGGAACCTCACTACTGTAGTGGGGACAGAGAACGGTGATGTTGGGGAGTGGAAAGGCCTGTTGCATTTGGGGTTGGGTTTGAGAGGAGTTGGGGCATTTTCCAGAAATACCTGAAGTGTGTCCTTTTTCCCAGGGACTGATATAATAGCATTTAGTGAGTCCAGAGCTTTCATAGTGAGATTTTGTAAAGCGGAAAACTTAGCTTGATAAATTGAGAAAAGAAAAGGTGCTTGGCTATTCTAACCTCACCTCCGTTTTCTTCTATATCATTTTTACATTTCTCTTATTATTTTGGAAAATGTGTGAAGGTTGAACTTTTTTTTAAGCTTAGCAATAGTGTTACATTCTGAGTAATTTCTGATGTCACCACTGCTATGAGGTAATCCTCTGTTGACGCCTCTCTTGAATGGTGATTATAGAACTGAGGAAGGGGGTTGTGAGTAGGTGCTGCACTAGTCCATAAGCTCGCTGTGGCTGGGTGCTGAGTCCCTTTTATTCTTGTGTCCCAGTGCCTTCCAATAATGCCTTACATATAACAGGCCTGGTTTGTATTTAGCTCAGCCATAGGCCCCCTCTGTGTCCACAGGTTCCAGGGTAACTTCAGACCTCAGTTTCCTTGTCACCTTCTTCCTAGTAGAGAGCCTGGGCAGGATGTGGGGGGAAGGAAGAGATTTTTACTCCTCGTCTTCCAAGTCCTCCAAATCCTCCTCCTCCTGTTTGTTTATTTTGTGAGTTTTCTGCATTTTAAAAAATATAAAGTCTTTATCTAATTCTGTTGCTATATGAACTTTTGACTGTATTTTTATTAGTTTGCTTTTGATTTCTCTTTTTATGATTTAATTGTAAATGCTTAGAAAACTCTTCCTGGGAGTATAAGGAGAAGAACACGTATACTTACTTGCTTGGGTAGTTAAAAATATCTCTGAAAAGATGCACAGGAAACTAGTGACGTTATTTGCTTTTAGGCAGGGACCCTGGGTGGTTGGGGGGCAGAAGTGAGAAGGAGGCCTTGCGCTTTTGTACCTTGTGAATTTGGAACTATGTGGTTGATATTCCCTGAATACCTATGAAAGCAGAGATGGGGAAAGTGCTCAGAAGCATGGGGAACAGGTACAAAAAAAATCCAGTTTAGTAAGAATAAATGTAAGGGGATCATCAGTTACTTTCTTTTTAAATTAAAGAAAAAAAGAGAAGAGAGAGGACCCAGTCCGCTTTATGCCTAGGGGCTTTGAGTGTCTTTCATCCTGTGGGTTTCATACAAAGGAGTTTGTGACCTACTTTGCAGTGTGCTAAGCCTTTGTTGCATAATTACCTTCAAGAAGTACATACTTATTTGTTAGAAATCTTCTACAATTCCAATTGAAGGGGAAGTTTTTATATAATATGGATTTTGAAAATCACAGTAGACAGTCTTGAATGAATGGGATCATTCCTCTCCCAGGAATGAAGACTTTGCTCTCTTGCCTGTTGCTTCCTAGCTAAGCATGAAATCTGACCTCCTTTCCTTGAGTCAGAACAGAACTAGGCCAGACTGGTAATAACAAGGGTTTGAAGGTGGGGAAAGGAAACTCACTGGCCACGTAACCTTGGGAAATTACCCTTACTCTACCTCAGTTTCTTCGTCTGTAAAATAGGGATGTTAATAACTACTTTATAGTATTGGTTGGAGAGTTAGTGATGGTATATATAAATCCTCTAGCATAGAACCTGATACCTTGGGTAGATGCTTAAAAATGGTATTATCATCATCATTATTGGTTAGTGTCTATTGATTTTAGGCCCCTCGAAGGAGTAAAGGATATGAGATTCTTTCCATTGAGAATGAAAGAGATGTTTATAGGAAGGAGTGTATCAGTTATCTGTTGGTGTGTAACAAACTACTATAAGCTTAGTGGCTTAAAACAACAATGAAATATTATTTCTATAATTCTGTGGTTTGGCTGGGTGGTTTTTCTGCTTGTCTTCTTAGACTTATTTGTTTCTGCAGTCAGATGATGACTGGAGTGGCTAAATGATCCCAAATGGCCTCACTCACGTCTGGCAGCTGCTTACTGGTGGTTGTGTGGTTCTCCTCCACATGGCCTCTCGTGTTCCAGGAGGCTGGAGCAGCTTCCTGACAGCATGACGGTCCCAGGGCCCCATTCTAAGAGGGCAGGCTCCAGTGCTTGCTGTCACATCTCACTCGCTTTTGCAGTTGTTGATTTCCCACTGGCCAAAGCAAGTCACGGGGCCAAGCCCAGAGTCGCTCTGGGAGCGAACTTAAACTCCACCTTGGTGGGGGAAGAGTAGCAAAGAATTTATGGTCATATTTTATCCACCACAAGCCCGAACTTGTTTTATCTGCTTCTTGGGCTAATATTGGCCCAGAAAGAAAAGGTTCTGTTGGTTCTCCAGTTTTCCTATATCACTTATACCTTTTTTGTTCCAACATAGGAGCTAATTAAGGAGCTGGAGATACTTTGTTTGGGCTAAAAATTGGAATGAAGGGTAATAGCTGCTTTTATGTATTTGATCTTTCTTGTGTGAAGGAGGGACTGTTTCAGAGTGTGGAAATGACTGGAAGCAGATATCTCCTCCATTTAAGGAAGGATTGCCATATGAGAGAGTTGTCTTGAATGCCATCCTGCCCCCAACCCCCTGCGTTATTAGAAGATGGGTAATGCTGTGCCAGGGGCTTTGAAGGAGGGTTTTCCTCATTGAATGACTCTAGACTCTACTTACATGATTCCTGTTGGTATCAAAAGTCTCTGATTCTAGAACTCAAGAAAGAACATTGTTCTTTTTATGTTGAGAATAGGGATCAGTAGGATGATGTTACAAAGCATTACTGTGCTCAGCCTGGAAAAGTTACCTGGATGGAATTTTAATTTTATTTAATTTAGAAGTACATATTTACCTGCTGAACCCCTGAAAGCTGGGATTTACTGTTGTGTGAAGAACATTTCTATTTAGTACAGTGTCAGGGAGGTGCTGCATCTTGAAGACAGGTTTTCTGTGGGTCTTCTTAGGTTAGAATGAAAGGAAATGAGAGAAGAAGTTGAAGTAAGAAATAAATGTGTACGATTGGTCCAGCAGATTAACTGGTCAGCTTGTTCAGTTTGTCTAGTGAAAACGATTTTGGTATTTTCCCTATGTCATCTGTTTTGCCCCACCCCAAACATGATTTTGAGATCGCCTGATTTTATAACAAACACCAGGCCCAAATGGGGCTATTGTCAGCTGAGAATACTGTGTCAATAACTGATCAGAATGTGAGCCTGTTTCTTTTTCTCCCTCTGTCACTCTTCCTTGTGGGAGGAAGAAGGAGGCAGGGACTACTGCTCACCCGGTTGTAAAGCTGCTGAGCAAGAAGTTCAGTGTAGGTGCTGCCTTTGACTTTGGTTAATGTTACCAGGCTGGCCACTTTGCTCAGTGGTGTTTCTAAGGAGCCTGCCCTGTTTCCAGCACTTGGTTTTTTAGAAAACTGAGGGTGAGGCAATAAGCTACTGTACCTGCGGTGATTCAGACACAGAGTGGTGGTAGAGTTTTAGTGGGAAGCAAAATTTAAGCTACAAATAAATAGGCTAGCTAAAGCAAAAGATTGCTTTCCTGACTGGTTCATTTACAATCTGGAAAATTGTGAAAAATATCAACCCACCAACCATAGAGCTCATTGGCTCTTTGTTTTGGGCTTCGATGTTCTTCCTGATAAAAATAATAATTGTTATTCTGATATGGTTGCCAAGCGTTCATGGTTCTCAGCCACTTGTGATTATAAATGATTCTACAGTGTGAACTGCTTTGTCTTTGATTTAATGTTTCATAATATTTGAGTGTTATGTTATCTGTGCTGATTGTCATTCTCTTCTCTTACTTTTCAGAATGGACTGCTGAATTATGAAGTATTTCAGACCCAATAGTAGAACATCACTCTGCCACTCACTCCTTTATCTCCAACTAGTTATTTAAATTGGACTTTTAATATCCTACCAGCTGCTCTTCAGACACACATGGTGCATTGTTGCCATTCCCCGGATTGCATCTTTGAAACACAGGCTCTTAGTAACCTTCAGCAAACAAAGAGGCAACCTCCCAGATACGTTTACCGGGAGGGTGTCACCCTGACTGCCCCCTAGCTTTTGCTGCATCTGGATTTGAATTCCATCATGGAGCCGCGCATGGAGTCCTGCCTGGCACAGGTGTTGCAGAAGGATGTGGGGAAACGACTGCAGGTTGGCCAAGAACTTATAGACTATTTTTCAGACAAACAGAAGTCTGCTGACCTTGAGCATGACCAGACTATGTTAGATAAACTCGTGGATGGACTCGCTACCTCTTGGGTGAACTCTAGCAATTACAAGGTAAGCCGTGCTATAGAAGGCACTCTTATAGGTGGCCGGACTGCCTTGGTGGATCAAAATTGGTCTTTAGAAAAAAGTCCTTTATGAGCAATCAGCATGATTCCTTGGCTTCCAATAAGACACTCAGTCAGGTTGTGGCTTTTGGACATTTCATTCTAGAGCAAGCAGAGTTTTCTTTGGTTTTTGTTGGCGATCAGAAAATCCTTATCTGTTAGCACTTTGAGAGAAGGCTAAGTGAACAGATCAAGAGAGGCTTTTATGTTGGAAAGTTTACAAGCATTTGCAGCCTTAAAGTTAAAGTGAATATTGTGTCTTGCAGTGAATGGGTCATGAGACCTTGGTGAGTGGCCCTTCATGAATCACATATGTCTTCACTGATTTTCTCTGGGGGACGGAAATGGTAATAGGATGGTGGAGCATTTTACCTTCAGGTCACTGTTTTGAAGTTGGACCAGGGACCTGGCCAGAAATAGTATGGGTTGCCAAGGACTCTTCTATGACCTGTGAGTACGGACCTGGAGGATATCCTTCAGGTTCTAAAGATCAAGGCTCTTCATGTGCTCTTAGTGGGTGGGAGGGGGCAGCAGGCTCCCATGACCCAAATGAATTGTGACGGTTGACCATATTACCATTCAAGGACTGAGTTTTCATGAATAAAAACTGGACAGGACTTGAAGTGCTGCAGAGGTGTAGTTCTGTCTCCTTGCCTGCCACCCGCCATACTGTCTTTTAGGTTGCCAAGAAGTGGCTCCTTTGGATCAAGGTTGACCTGGAAGGAAGAGTGGGAACTTTGTATGACTGCTAATAGGTGCGATAGACATTGTGAAAGGGGCCTACAGAAACAGAATCTTTTGTGTTTTTTTATTGACCCAGTCTTCTGAGATTGATTTGGACTTGGAAACTGGTGTTTATAGGATTCCTTTGTTGGCTCTAGTACAGACTCTGTTTTCCAAATACATTAAACCTTGGTCTTGTCTAAGAATCAGCTGGCTTTATACTTGTTAATGATGTTACCTAAGACCCTAATATTTCACTTACAACTAGGTATAAAACTTATCCTGTCTTTGGAAGCTGAGCTTAAAATTTTATTACATTCATCTATTTATTCACTTAGCTGAAGTTAACAAGTGCTTCTTATGTGCTCAGCCTTGGTGCTGGATGGTGGGAATGTGACAGAAATGAGAGGTGATAGAGTCTGGTCGATACATTTTTGAAGGCTGTGAAGTCACCTTGTCTGTATTTGAATCATGGCTCCGCCACTCTTTCTATGTGCATATTAGGATGCTTCTGGCTGAAATGGACTCCCTTGACTTAAAAGTTACTATAAGGAGACTGAGTAATTTCCTTTAAGAATTTAAGAAGTCTGCAGTAGTTAAGGCAATGTCTAGGGAAGAAGAGTGTCTGCTGTGTCTTTTACTTGAGAGGACACTTTTCTCAGAAGCATGCCGGCAGACTTTTTTACATCACGTTGGCCACAATGGCTTTGTGTGCCCACTCCAGCATCACTGGAAAATTGACGAGTGTCCATGATTGCTTTCGACTGTCGTGCTTAACCTCCTGGCCTTAAGAAGGGGTCCAGCCTCCACTGAATGAAGCATCTGGCCGTGTGAAGGAGGGGGAAATACTTGAACAAGGTCAGACTCCTGTTAGGAAGGAGGAGGTTAGGGATGGGACTGGGGTAACACGGATATTAAATAAGTAACCTACAGAGTCTGCTACACTGCTTGAGCTTTTTTAACCTCTCCAAGCTTTAGTTTCCTCATCTGTGATGTTGGGATAATTGAGTTATTATAAGCACTAAATGAGAGAGTGTGTATAAAGTTATCACACACCTGCCACATAATCAACATTCAGACATTAGCAGTCGCTGTCAAGACTTGTTTCTTATCTTCAAGGAGCTCATGGTCTGGGGCTGGGCAGTGACAAATAAGCAAATGGTTACAATACAATACAGTGTGTGCAATAGTAGACACAGAATTTGGTGGGAAGACAGAAGAAGAAAGTTAACACTGCCTGGAGAAATCCAGGGTTTTGAAGATTGGGAAGTTTTTTCAGAATAGCATTTGCAGGGTCACAAAGGAGTGAAAGATTAAGACTTGACCCTTTGTGAAGTAATTTCTAAGAAAGACCGCTTGGTGCAAAGAAAAGTCAGGAAGACGAGGTTTGCTTCTCACTTGCAAGTAATCACAGACAAGTCACTTTACCTGTCCGTGCAATGCAGGTGTTTGGCTAGCTAATCTCTCAGGAGGCCTCAAGCTCTAATATCTGACATGACCTCATACAGATAGCTTTGCAGTCAGGGCCCTGACTTGTGGTGCTAATCGTACACTGTGCTGAGCACCCCCTCCACACTTGTTTATAAGCTCTCTGAGTGTGGTGACAATGTGCCTTGTGCACACCTGGAGCCCAGAGCCTGGACCATAGTAGGTGCTCAACAAGTACTGGTCACGTGAGTGAACTCAGGAACTTAGAGAGACTGCTCAGCAAGTATTCCCAGTAGCTTTACCAAAATATGGAAACTTTTCTTTTAGGGATCTCTAACCTTTTTTTTTTTCCTTAATCATAGATCAAGATTTCTCATTCAGAGCCTGAGGTACATTTTAGGTTTGATTTGACATGTTTTGTATATTATGGGTTGAAGAGATTTGCTTCATATGAAACAAATTTTGAAGCTTGGCTTCTTGAAATAGTTTTTTTTTAAATTAAGGACTAACAAGAGGAGAAAAGGGAAGTAATTTTGGCCTTGCAAAACAATAGTACTTGGGTGGTGTTGTTCCTTTTCTTAACAGGGAAAGTAGATGAATGCCAGCCCAGTGTCTTATTTAAAAAAAATAGTTGGGTGGAGCTTGAATTATTTTACATTTGAGGTTTAACATGGTGGACAAATTTATTTGGTATTAATTACAGTTTAGTAGCTACCATTTATTGCTTACTTACTATGTGTTAGTGATTTTATCTGTCTTATCTTATTTAGTCTTCATAACACCCCTGCAAGATAGATAGTGGCATCCTAATTTTATACCTGAGGTAACTGAAATTACTCAGAATTATGAGGTAATTTCTACTAGTGATTATGGAAATGGGATTTCAATATAGGTCTCTTTGATTTCCTAGCCAGTGCTCCTTTTTCTTTTCATAAGAACAGGGGTCAGCAAACTTTCTTAAAGGCCTCATAATAAATACATTAGGCTTGCTGGGCTGTATGGTCTTCTTGCCAATATTCAACTAGTTTGGGCTGTTATAGTGCAAAAGCAGCCACAGACAACACGTAAATGAACAGGATGACTGTGTTCCAATAAGACTTAATTTACAGAGACAGGTGGAGGACCAGTTTGGCCCATGGATCGTGGTTGCCAGTCCCTGAACCAGAACACTGAGCACCTGCTGTGTGTACATACTTTTTGTTCAGTGGTGAGAACCATTCGTGATTCATCTGGGAGAAGAGTAAGGCTTGTAATTTGTGTATAATTTGGGAATGGGGGGAGCATTCATTTAGGTTGAAGAGAGCGCAGTTTGTTTGGAGCATTTTGTATGATAGTTCTGGAAAACTTGCCGTTTTTAGCTCTCTCACTGAGACTCATATTAGGGTCAATATGTATTCTGTTAGCACCACTGATATCTGCTGTGACCTAGCTTTGGACCTTCTTGGGTAATAGAAGTCATTTTGGGGATTGAGTATTCGCTTATTTAAATAATGCCCTCACGCATCCGGAACACCACAGGGCTACACCGTGGGGGTGCTGTTCAACCCGGAAGGACTTAGTAGGTTTTCTGTATTGTCACAGTGCCCATGGGAGACACGGAAGGAGATGGGAGACTCTTCTTGTTTATGAGGCTTCTTTTCTAGATTACTCAGACATTTAAAAATAAAGATAAGAAACAATCTGAATATGGCTGCCCTCATTGATCTGGTCTCCCCTTCATGTCACCCTTGATTAAAACTTGAAGAAAGAGAAATATGGTGGAGTAGATTCCTGCATATACCTCCAGCCACTTTTGTTTTTTTCCCTCCTCTCTTCTTCAGGTGAGAAGGGATGAAAGGTAAGCGTGATCTGACCTGGAGAGGCTGCCTGGGCTGCCTGGAGGGAATTGAGGGAGACCTGTGCTGTGCAGCTTTCCCAGTTCGTCTCGACAGCTTTTATTTGGCCAGACGGTGCAGTACCATGCAGCCTCACGTATCCTCGAAGTGCAGGCGCTTGCCCTTCTAGTGGGCTCGGTGGAAAAAAACCATCCTAGGGGGACCAGGTGCTTTTTGTGACTAGAGTCCCATAGTCCTTTCTTCCCATTTCCAAAATCCCCAAAGCTCTGAAAACCTACTGTTTTTCATTTGTTATTTGACCTGAAGTGAACTGACGTGAGACTACTTACAGTCTTTATTTACTTGCTTAGGGCATGGTTTGCTGCAAAAGTATTAATATGTTTGATTGTGGTTGCTGCCCCAGATTCTGTTCTAGGGGGTATAGATATTTTTATATGTATATAAAACTGTGCACTATTTTACCTTTCTAAAACCTTAAAAATTCTGTATTCTAGAACACATCTGGCCTCCAGAGTTTTGGATAAGTGATTGTGGACCTGTGTTTAATATTGTAGAAAAATAATGATAGCCCATGGTTATGGGACATATACTGTGTACCAGAAATTGTGCTAAATATGTGTTCATTTTTAGCTTATAATTACCATATGAGGTAGATACTGTTATCCTCATTTTATAGATGAGGAGACTTATGCTCAAATAAATCAAGTAACTTGTTCAAGGCGACAGAGCTAGTAATTAAGGTTTCTGGGATTTGAACCCAGGTGTTTCTGCAACAACTGAAGTTAATTAAGCACTTATGGTGTGCCAGATACTGCACTGGGGGCTGAGTGTCCAATGGGGAAAAGACAGGCCTGGTCCCTGCCCTAACAGTGCATGGCCAGTGCCTGGCCAGTCTAGCTCTGTCCGCATCTACTGTGTGTGGATTTCATCCCTGTGCACTGCTGTCTCAAGGCCCATGCCATACTGCCTTCTATGTGAGATGTGTAGGTTCCCTGTTAACCTGTTAACACCCAGGGCTTCCTTTGTCCCTGCCCTAACAGTCTTTATGGTCTGTGGTGGGGGCAGGTAAGGCAGATGAGGGTGCAATGCCCAATGTAGGATAGAAAATAACTGACTCTTAAATTGCATCATGGGAGTGTCTGTAAATGCTGTAGTGTGAAGAACAAAAGTGTCAGGTGTGCTTAGTAGGAGAGCTCTTGATGGAGAGGTAGAGTTAAGTAGGGCCATGAAGAATCAGAAGGAATGAGTTGCAAAGGGTTCAGAGAAGCCTCTATTCCTTTCTTGTTCCTTCCTTCCTGGGCAGCACTGTCTCTGTAGAGGCTGTAGAAGATTTAGTCTCTCCTTAAGCTTCTTTTCAAAGCACAGTGTTACCCTGCCCTGGATCAAGTGCTGTTTTGGGCGTGAGGGGAAGGTGTTGACAGATAGGGGAGGTTCCTCTCATTTCCCTTGCTTATCGCCAAAACCTTGGCTTTCATTAAGGTTTTTATTTTCCCTCTTGTGTCCTTGAGAGGAGAGCCAGAAAAGATTATTGGATTCAGATTAAGTGACTTCTGTTTCTTTTTCTGGCCGTCTGCTCGGTGCTGCCATCAAGTGATAAATCCTTTCGGAGGCTGTTCATTCCCAGGTTTTCCCTGCAGTGTTCTGTTGGTTGCAAGAGGTGAATTTCTCTGGGTATAGTTTAAAAAGATAGGCAGCTCTGTTTTAAGTAGAAAAGCTACAGTGAGCAGTACTAAGCAAAAGCAAAAAAACCTCAGGAAAAGTTATTTCAAGAAAATTTATGTGGATTGTCGCATAAAAATGGTGTCCTCTATGTATGTAATTAATGGCATTTCTTCTGAAATACATGTTTATGTATATGCAGGGGCAGCAAAATATATTGGAAATAATTCAGATTTGAATATGAACAATCTGGGTTCCTGTCCTGGCTCTGCTACTTAGATTTTTGAGCAGGTAACTCTCCTCATTTGTAAAGTGGGTCTGATGGTATCTACTACATAGCGTTATTATGAGGATTCAGTGAGCCAATGGACATAAGGTGCCAGTAGTGCTTAGTATACAGCGTGTGGTCAGTAAAAGGAAGATGATGAAGATGTTATGTAGTTATTGGGCCAAATGATAACAAGATCTGTAGAAAGTTAACTTTTATGTGGGACTGAGGTTGCATGCCTTCTTGTGGTTCTTGTCAGCCTATGCCCTGGAGCAGAGGCCTCGGGTCTTTTGTAATAAGATAAGAATCCTTGAGCTGTGCACTGTTGATAATAAAGAGCAGAGCAGCAGCTGGCCGAGAGTTCTAAGGGTGAGTTTAAAACCTGCTGGTAAAAGCCAATCCATTGATTGAGGACCCCTGTTTTAAGAGGATTTCACTTATTCTTTTTATTTTTAACACTTAAACTTCACCTTGTTTCAGAAAGCTAAAATTTAAATAAGGATACATATAATAGAAGAATTCATAAATTGAGTGTCAAAGAAAAAAGAAAAAGAAACAGCAGGGATGAGAACATGGAGCCAACAGTGAGACTGATGAGTACACGAAGGCTAATGTTTACTAATAGCTATCATTTATTAAGCGCTCACGTGTCAGAAACTGTTGAGTGCTTTGCATTCAGTGCTTCGTTTCATCATGACGTAGGTACTCTGTGATAAGCCCTGGGATTATTTCCATTCCCCAATGGGGAAACCGCCTAAGAGAAGTAAGAACTTGCCCAAGGCTACATAACTAGAAAGTGTAAAGAGGCAGGATTTTAACCTGCAGAGTCTGACTTTAGAGCCCACATCTGAATCCATATGTAATACTACTTTCTTTTACCTCACAGTTAATGTTGATTGCTTTAGGAGACTGGGTCCTGAGTGAGAGATAAGCACCTGATTTTGTACTTTAATAAAAAACCAAAAATATTTAAGATCAATGTATTTAAAACAGTTCTTTGACTGATCCTAGTAGAATCATGACCATATATACTTTTTAAACTCTTTATTTTGGAAAATATTTAGATCAACAACAAAGTTTCAAAAAACAGTGCGAAGAATTTTCATGTTTCACCCAGACCCCGGTGTTAATACTTCACCACATTTGCTTTATCCTTCTTGCTATGTGCGTATTATTTTCAGGTGTGAACTGTTTGAGAGTTTGTTGTAGAGACATTGCTCCATTGCTCCTAAATACTTGTGTGTATTTCCTAGTAAAAAGGACATTTACCTGTGTAATCTTTGTACAGTTATCTGAACCAGTATTAGGATTGATAGAGTACTAATACGATCTAATCTACGCATCTTATTCATGTCGTCCTACTAATGTCCTTTATAGCAAAAGAAAAAATTTTCTGGTCCATCATCCAATCCAGGATCACAGGTTGCATTTAGTTCTCATCTGTGTAGTCTCCTTCAGTCTGGAGCATTTCATCACCAGTCTTTACTTGTCTTTCTTGACTTAATACTTTTGGAGCATAGAGGCCATTTATTTTCTATAGTCTTTGAATTTGAGCTTGTTTGATGTCTCATGATTAGATTAAGATTGTGCATTTGGGTGGAAAACACGGAAGTGATGTTGTGTCCTCAGTGCACGGTATCAGGAGGCACATAGGTATCTCTTTGTCCTACCTGGTGAAAGAGGTGTTTGCAGGTTGCTTTAGAAGTTGCTATTTTTTTTAGGGCCGGCCCCGTGGCTTAGCGGTTACGTGTGCGCACTCCGCTACTGGTGGCCCAGGTTCGGATCCCGGGCGCACACCGACGCACCATTTCTCCAGCCATACTGAGGCTGCGTCCCACATACAGCAACTAGAAGGATGTGCAACTATGACACACAACTATCTACTGGGGCTTTGGGGAAAAAAAAAAAACAAGAAGGAGGAGGATTCGCAATAGATGTTAGCTCAGAGCTGGTCTTCCTCAGCAAAAAGAGGAGGATTAGCATGGATGTTAGCTCAGGGCTGATCTTGCTCACAAAAAAAAAAAAAGTTGCTATTTTTTCCTTTAATAATGAATAGTTATCTTGTGGGGAGATTCTTTGAGACTCTGTAAAATCTCTTGTTCTCATGAAACTTTCACCTACTCGTTTTAGCATCCATTGATGATTTTTGCCTAAAATAATTATTACTATGTTGGCTGCCAAAGGGTATGTTCTGATTCCATAATTTCTTGTTATTAGTTGGCTCCATATATTTTTGAAATGTATATTTTATGTCTATTTGTATAGCAAGAGTTAAGTGTATATTTTGATAGTTATCCCAAAAGGAACTACTGTGAAGAAAGAAAAAAATGTTTAAAATTAGTCTTATTTAGGTACATTTATATTTATAAAGAATTTAAGGCAACCTAATACTTTGTGAACGTATTATAAAATAATGTGGTGCAGTTTGGTTCAGGCTCTGGCTTCCTAGCAGCCAAAGTAGAAATGGAGAGATGGTCAGCTATAAGTTTTTATGACTATCGTGAAAGCAATATAGAAAGGCAAATAATAGCAAAATGTCTTCCTAGATTTAGCAGGATATTAAAGGACACTTTGTAGGAGGGGAAGAAAGCAGAGCGTGGAACATGGATGAAACAGAAGACAGCACTGAGTGAGGTGCAGGTTATTCAGCTGCACTGTTCGTGTAGACAGAATTCACCAGCTTGAGCTTTGGACTAAGGGGGAGATTGTCCGACGGCATCTGGGGTGAAAAGAAAACCAAGAGCTGGTAGACCCCACTGAGTTATCTTTTAGCAGATTAAGTAGAGGTCTGTGACAAGGACCACAGCAAAGAATCCAGAGAAATTGGATAAAAATGGCTTGAAATATAGAATGAGAGGTCAGTCAGCCTGCAGGAATTTATCTGGCTACAGCTGCTTTTTACATGGGATTTGGGTAGGGGCAAAGGTGGCTGTGGACTGTGGACCAAATGGATGGCGTTATAGATGGGGAGGAAGTGCTTTGTGCCGGGTTTGGTCACTGGTAGGAATCTGTGTTTAATTATCCTTCAAGACTTTGTGGAAGAGGTGGGCTGTAGGTCCTTTGGATGAGGGAAGAGAGATGGCTCAGCGGGCTCCACAAAAGAGCATGTTGCAGACGTCATTAATAGAGGTGATATTCTGAGATAAGCAGGCTGGTCGTACACCAGTGAGGCTGAGCAAGATTCCCAGGTAGAGGAGCCAGGATGGGTTGTAGGACCCTGGAACTGACTCATGGGGCAGTGGAGCTATTGAAGGACCCCTGGGAGAGCGCAGTACTGCAGCACCAGGTGCTGAAGATTGCCTGAGCAGTTAGGGATCTGATAAAGGTGGTGTGGGCTAGGACCAAGGGGAGGTGGGGGAGAAGCAGATTGGAGTAATGCATTAGGGACAAGGATGGAGTGGGTGTTTTTGGTATTAGTTTGGATGTATGATGAAGGACTGGGATGAATTTGAGAAGTCTTCAAGATTTCAGGCTTCAGGATACAATTTATTGGCTGTGGATAGCCATGTAAAAAAGATGGTCAGGTTCTTTTCCTGCATGATGCATTTTTTTTTTTTTTTTAATTTGGAGGAGACATTTTAAGGAAAAATACCAAATAATTTTGAGGATCATGTAGAAGAATAATCATGGAGAAATGTTTGTCTTTGACTCCTTACCTTGGCTGAGAGTCCTAAGCCTTATGTACTTTGTGATTTCTATACATTCCTTGGGAGCAGTCTTTTTCAAACACATTTCTCGGCTATCTAATTGAGGTATTCTTGCAAATGCTGATTTAAAAAACAATTTTGTTTTTATTACAGTAAAAGTGATACGTGCCTGTTGTACAAACAAGAACAAACTAACAAAACTTCTGACAAAGTTAGAATGAAAAAATTGAAAATCACTCATAGTCTTTTGCCATGACAACTATTTTATTGTTTATATCCGTTGAAAAAAGATGGAAAGAATATTTATGTAAGATCGATCATACTATGCATGCTATTTTGTCAGCTTTTTTGTTTAGGTTCAATGTATGTCATGGTTATTTTTCCAAATCAATAAATTAGATCACTTACGAGTTAGTGTAATTTTAATGTATTATTCTCTTCTGTGGGTGGTTACCCATCATTTCCTTATCCACACCTGGTTGCTAACATCTATGCGGTTTCTTATTTTTTGTCCTGAGCATCACTGCACTGACGTCTACGTATGTTTGTGCCCTTTTGTGTGTCTCAGTGCTGACAGTTCAGAGAGGTTGATTGAATTGCTGGGTCGCAGTCGGCCGATTGCCCACCCGTCAGTGGTGCATGAGTGCCTCTATATATACCACTCCTGCGTGTTATCATTTCTCTTGATATTTTTCCTTTTGAATGGGCAAAAGATATCTCTGTGTTGCTAGAAGCAGTGTTGCAAAGTCTTTCTTCTACTTCTAACCTTTGAGATAAGAGTAAATCCTACGAGGATATAAAGTAAATAATTTTATTTTTGTTACTCTCATTTCCCCCTTGAATGATTGATGAAATCTCTTCTGTCTGGGGTGTATTAAATGTTAGCAGAGAAGGAGATGTCAGTAGGAGGAGGAAGTCTTGATACTTCAACAAAGCCCACTTTGAAATGGATTAAAGAAATTGAGTCTCTATCTGTTGTTACTTAATCCCATTAGCTTACTTTTTTTCTGCACAGAATGAGAATAATATTGATTAATCTGGAGAGTCGTGAAGAAAAAAACCCATCATAGTCTACTTCTTTGGAATGTTCTTTTCCTTTTTCCAAGTGCTTTCACACCTTCTGTAACCTAAATGTCAGCTCGTCTTAACTGGGCTGAGATAGAAGATGCTAAATAACACTAAGTAGATAGTAATTTTGGTTTTGTTGGGCAGTGAGGGATAGGTGTGTGATCTTATTTGATTCTTCATGTGATTCTAGCTAACCTGAACAATGTTTTTAAAGAAACAGCTTTGTAAAGAAAATGATTGTTAGTAACCTTTCTGATCAAGGTCAGAAAGTCAGATGGGCTTTGTACTGAACAATAACTCAGTTCAAACCAGTTTAAGCTGAAAAAGGGCATTAATGGGGCAGATCGCTGGCCAGGGTGGTGGTGGTGATTACTGTAGAGATGACACTGGGGACTTGGATTGGGGTCGGCTCTGCTTCTGTCCGACCAGTGGCTTCGTCCTCCGACATAGGCTTCTCTTCAGTGTTGCACTCTTGTGCTCTGTGGTCCCGGCTTACATCTTGCAGCTCCATCACAAGAGGAAAGGGTCTCTCTTTTCCCAGCTTGGAGTAAAACAACCACAAACCCCCAAACAAATCCTCAAACCCTTGACCCACTCCTTGTGGCCAGGGAGATGTGGCAGTGCCAGAAAATGGTGGCCCCCACTCAGAAAACCTCATGTCAAGGGATGGAATAAGGAGGATGGGTCCTCTAAAAGAGGGTTTGGCTGGGGGCAGGTGGCCCAGGTGTGACCCCCGGGGGATTATGGACTTCACTGGAACTTGGTAGTTTAGATTGCTTGAGAGGCTACAGGGCTCCGGTGGGAAGACTGTGACGTTGGGGTCAGAGGCCCGGGTTTGTGTCACAGCGCGCCGTCTTCTTTGTGTGGGTTTAGGCACACCGTTGAGCCTCCGCTTCCTGTGGTCAGGAGTGAGCAACCTGAGGCATGCCCATATGTTCCACAGTGCTTGGCATAGTGCTGTCTCTGTGTGGACCTCATTTCGCTTCTTTTCTCTTCTGATGACCCTCTATCATTTGGGCTTTTAGCTCTGTTGTCAAGCGAGAGCTTTTCCATCTTTCCCAACCCCGTTAAACTGAGAACTAATCCTTAGTGATTATTATGCTAGTTTTTGGAATCCTAGTACCAAAATGCAAGTATTTTTATGGGTATAATGCCATTCTTTCTGTATTTTAAAAATCTGAAGTCTGAATCACTTACGTATGATGTACATAGAGAGTGATATGCTGCTTTAACATTTCAAATGTGCACTCACCTCTTGGCTGTCCTGTTAAAACCACTTCTGAGGGGCTGGCCCGGTGGCACAAGTGGTTAAGTGGGCGCGCCCCGCTGCAGCGGCCCGGGGTTCGCCAGTTCGGATCCTGGGCGCGCACTGATGCACTGCTTGGCAAGCCATGCTGTGGCAGCGTCCCATATAAAGTGGAGGAAGATGGGCACGGATGTTAGCCCAGGGCCAGTCTTCCTCAGCAAAAAAAGAGGAGGATTGGCAGATGTTAGCAGAGGGCTGACCTCCTCACACAAAAAACAACAACAACAACAAAAAAACCCGCTTCTGGGTATCTTGTAACTAAAGAAATGGGAAAGAAAACTGGTGAAGTTGAGTGTCTTACATTTATTCATCACTTAGATTTTTCTGAGAGCCAGTTTGGACCCTTTACTTCTGTTAGAGCTCCCAAATGGAGTAGTTTTAAAATTAGGAGGGAAGGGGAGATGTTGAGGACAATTAGGAGGAGGGTATGGTGGGGGGTTAGGGAATGGAAAGCTCCAGGCCTGATTTCCAGCCCTCCCTGGATCTGGCTTGCTTCCCTGTTCACAGGGGCTGGATTCCCTGCTCTCCTCTTACCCTTCAGGTCCAGACCTGTTCTCTTAGGGCCAGGCCTTCCCTCCCCTAGGATAGCCTACCTCAGCCAGAAGCAGCCTTCTCACCCAGTCGTGCTGCTTTGAGAGAAGTGTGTTCAGAGCAGGTGGACGAGAGCCGCTCTCTTCACAGTATGTTTTGCTTGGGGGCTAACTATGTGTTACCAAGCCAGCCCCGAGGGGCCACACGTGGTGACTGTGTTTGGGACCCTGTAGCTTCAGCGTGCAGCCCTTCATGTAAAATGAGTGAGGAGGATGTAGACTCAGGGCCCCAAAGCGCAGGTGGATGTGGCGCCCTGGAAACACGCAGACACAGGGAGGACAGCTGACAACAATAGGTGGACTTCTTGTTAATGCTTATTAAGCATGGATTAGTTCAAGAAAACCTTATGTATATGTATCATTTATCATTTAGGGAGTTATATGCTGTTTTAACATTTATGCTTTAACTCTCTATGTACATCAATACATAAATGATTCAGACTTCACATTTTTAAAATACAGAAAGAATGGCTTTACATCCATAAAAACATTAGCATGTCAGTACTAGAATTCCAAGGAAAAATCTGGTATGACATGTGCCAACTATTAGTAGGGTGTTTTTATTTTTTATTTTTATCTTTTTAAAGACTTTTCTGGAAAGTAGATATTTTGTTTTATTTTTGTTTCATTTATTTATTTATTTTATTTTTTTTTTGGTGAGGAAGATTGTCTCTGAGCTAACATCTGTGTCCATCCTCCTCCATTTTATATGTGGGATGCCGCCATAACATGGCTTGATGAGCGATGTGTCGGTCTGTGCCCGGGATTTGAATCTGTGAACCCCAGGCCACCGAAGTGGAATGCGCGAACTTAACTACTACACCACCACGCCGGCCCCAGTAGAGTGTTTTTAAGGGAGAGGGGAACATTACAGGGAATGTTTAATTACTACTTTATTAAGTTTTTTATTGTTGGAAATTTTTTTATAATATAACTGGCATTTAAAAAATTTCTTTCTTTTGTAAAAATACTATAGTGCCCTCAGAAGTGTTAGTTCTCTACACAGGTCAGCTTTATTCGTATTAGATGTGTGTTTGTTTGCTTTCTGCCCAGGACTGTTATTGTTAATAAGGAGCAAGTAGAGGGATCAGGTTGGAGGTGGCAAAAGAGGAAGCCATCTAGAAGAACTTACTCTTTTTTCTATGCTCTGAAGAGACACTGTGACTGAAGGATTTATTTTTATGGACTGAGATCTTGATCCCTTTCTTTAGAGAAATTGATCTCTTTCTTTTGCCATCTCCAAAACTAGGTACATCCTGTTTAGGGCAGGGGATGCACTTCTGGAATTGGGAACACTGACAAAGGAGAGCTAATGTGCGTAGCCTCTGTGGAGCCATGTTCTAGAATCTTTCTTTGGCAATTGCTTTCACATCCACTGAAATCATGGCCTACCTCTGGCTATTCCAGCTGTTATTTTTGGTAACTTGCTGGCAAATGCTCGCGTGCTGCAGTGATCGTTAGAGGCCGTTGGTAATGCTGGGGCTTCCACTCGTCAGTTCCTAGTGGACATTCTTCTTCCTCTCTTTTCTTCAAAGATGGCTCCAGCTCTGTAAAATTGATAGTTGAGGAAAGGGAAAAGTTAAGAGCCTGGAATCTGGGGCCAGACCACTTGGGGTAGAATCCGTGCTCCATCCCTTACTCCTCCTCTCACTAGCTGTGTGATGCTGGGTAAGTTATTTAACCTGTCTAGGCCTCAGTTTTTCATCTATAAAATGGGAACAATATTGATCTCATAGGGTTGTCATGAGGGTAAAAGAGTTCATACGTAGACAGTGCTTGATACATGGTAAGTGCTGCAGACTTGTTAGCTTTATATTTATTTTATAGCATCTAATGTGATATTCATTTTGTTAAAGAACAAAATTCAGCTGCGTAAATTTGAAGATCTAATTGGCTTTATTCAACAATTCGTGAATCAGGAAGCATTCCATCTATCAAGCAGAAAGGAACTCCAAGGAGCTTTACAAAATGGAAGGTTTTTATAGGCAGAAGGGGGAATGGGACAAGGAGGATAAAAGAGTGCATTATTTCAGGCAAGGTCACCTTCCCTTAGGGGAAGGGAGGGGGTCTTAACAGGCAGATTATCTCACTAGTGCTAATTAGGAAATTTCAGACTGATTGGCTTATAATTGCAGTCTTGGGAGAGGCTGAAACTGCCGGTCCGGTTAGATGTTAAGTCTTGGTTTGCCAGTGTGGGACCTAGCTCAAGTGACTCCATTTTGGGCCTGTTGCTTCTTTTGAACAGTTTCCTTGTGATTGGTACAGCACCATTGCTGCCTGTCTTTGGTTACCTATTATGGATTTAAATTATTCCAGAACAGCCAAACAGTGGCAGAAAGAGAGGCCACAGAGAAATAAACGGTCCAGTTGCAGAGTAGCCTCATTTCAGGAGACTGTAGTTGAGGGAGCATTGGCTGTGTGTCTTTGCAGGGTAGTGGGTGAAAGTTTACTGTCCCAGGTCTCTCACTGCATTGTAATGTGTACCAAAATGGATTGTAGGGTATGTACCCTACCTTTTCTTTCTTCAAAAAAACCCACAAAACTATTTTGGAAAGAAATAAGCGGTCGTGTCTGAGTGGGGCATATCAGAATCACCTGGGAAGCAATTAACCTCTTCCCCCTGATAAAAACCAGAAGTTAGGGTGTATCTGAGCCTCAGGTGGTTGGTTCTGAACCAGGCCGTTGTGAGGGAGAGGCTTCAAGTCACTGTGCACACAATTTGACTAGCTGTGTGAGTGAGCCGTGGAACTGTAAAAGGTTTTCAGCATTGGAAGAAACTGCACTCACATGAGTATAAAACTGATCCTAGTGAAGAACAAGAGAATTCATAGGAGCACGAATAGGAAAGGGCTTGGATGGGGAGATACTAGCCAGCACTTGGTGGGCACACTGTGAAAGAGGAAAATGATTTTGCATGAGTGAAGTCAAAAGTGAATTAGAAGTGTTTACTTTGCATATTTTGCCAAAATGAATAAATGGTGATGGAGATTGTGGAAAAGGAACTGTCTGAACGTCGTAAAGGTAGTCACCAGATATTTGATCTCCTGCTATGTGTCAGAAATAGTAGTATGTTTTTCTATGTATTATTCTTAAATCTTACCCCACTTCCCGGTGGTTAGTTAGCCTTGAAACTCCTCAAGGTTAAGTAATATCCTCTAGGGCACAGAGTCAGCAGTTTGACTGGAATTTGAACGGAAGTCTGTAGAATGTCAAGGCCTTTAGGTCCCTCATTCAGCCTCTGGCTGGTAGGTATAACATTGCTTTGTAATCACCTTTTTTTTTGGGGGGGGTGGGGGAAAGAGTGGGCCTGTGCTAACATCTGTTGCCAGTCTTCCTCTTTTCCTTTTTTTACCCAAAGCCCTAGTACATTGTTGTATATCATAGTTGTAGAGTTATAGCTCTTCTATGTGGGACGCTGCCTCAGCATGGCTTGATGAGTGGTGAGTAGGTCTGCGCCCAGGATCCGAACTGGCGAACCCCGGGCTGCCGAAGCAGAACGTGTGAACTTAACCGCTATGCCACCAGGCCGGCCCCTGTAATCACCTTTTTTAGGGAGTGTAGTAAGAAAAATAAAAGAAGTCTTTTCTGCAGGGGTAATAGTAGTGGGTAGTGAATTTAAATTTTCAGTGGAAGGAATAAAAAAAAAGTTCAGCAGATGCTTGGAAGGACAACAGTTTCTTATTACTTTGACTGGGAGCTGGCTTGGTATCCACAGGTGAATAAGAAAAACATGATGTACGGATTTTAAGTGGACTAGCATTCTCTTCTGACAGCCAGAAGAACAGTGTTGATTACCTTAGAGCCATGTTTAGGAAGAAAACATTTATTTATTTCTTACTAAGAATAAAAGGGCCTTTTGGGAGGAAGAGAAACGATTCTAGGTACTATTTAATAGTACCTGAGATCAGAAGGAAATAACTTGATATAGTGGAGCAGCAGATAAGGTAAAATAAATAAGCAATCTTATTTATTTTTTTTGTGAGGAAGATCAGCCCTGAGCTAACATCTGCCAATCCTCCTCTTTTTTTGCTGAGGAGGACTGGCCCTGGGCTAACATCTGTGCCCATCTTCCTCCACTTTATATGGGACGCCACCACAGCATGGCTTGACAAGACAAGTGGTGCGTCGGTGCGCGTCCAGGATCCGAGCCCTGGGCTGCTGCAGCGGAGTGCGTGCACTTAACCACTAAGCCACCAGGCCAGCCCCAGCAATCTTATTTTTTAAAATGAAGGATATGCCAGGATCAAATCCATGTTCTTTTTTGGCTGATTTTGTTTTAATATTTCATTTGGACTCTGAAAGTTTTTGGTAGAGAAATTTGTTTTATGCTAATTTTAAAAATTAATATGCTCTTGGACAAATATAAAGAATTGGAAGTCTCTCCTAGTCTTTTCTTGGCTGGGTAGGTAATTGAAAATGGGCCCTGGAAGTCTTTGGTTCTGCTTTGCATCCCGCTCTGCTCTCTTGGAAGGTTGGCTGCCTGCACCATTGGGCTTGGAGCTGCAGCTGCCTTCCTTCTGAAGTGGATCCTTTGCTCTGTGGTCACCTTTGTGAGATGCTGGTCTGCCTGAGAAGACAGTCTAAAGTAAAAGTTCAAGGTCAGCTATATAAGATAGCTGTTACCAAAGTGACACACAGGCAAACCAAATGAATCTTCCCTCCTCACATTCATGGTCAGGGGAGGGATCTGATTGCAAATTTAGGATAGGAGAGAATGCTCTTTGACTGATGGAGGGCATGACCTTTCATTTCTAAGTGTTTTAAAGAATTTATGGCCCATTGTTTGTTCATTCCAAAAACCGAACGATATGGATGATATTTTTTCTCAGACAGGAATGCGGCTTTTGGCAGTGATTCAGTATCACGATTGCTTGAAAATAACCACGTCCTTTGGAACCTAAATGTGTGACCTTTGTGCATGTGATGTGTGTCCATGAAAGAGATGTGTGCATGATGATTGAAAAATTGCCTGAAATTAAGAAATAGTGGCTTTCACATTGGGAAAGTCTCAAATGCCCAGTATTAGGAGAACATAAGATATATGTGTATAAGTATTTCCATATGTTTATCCAGAACATGGTGTATTCTGTAGCTTGTGTAGTTTTATAAAGTTATCAGTGACATGAGGAAGTGCTCATGGAATAATGTGAAATGAAAAAGGCAGGTGCAAAATTTATATACAGCAAGATTTCAACTAAATATAAATGTTTGAAGAATGATCTGGAAAGAGATATGTGAAAATGTTAATGGTATTACTCTATATGATGAAATTATAGATGATAGATTTTCTTTCTATGTTTCTGTATTTTCTTTCTTCTTCTTCTTCTTCTTTTTTTTTTGTGAGGAAGATTAGCCCAGAGCTAACATCTGCTGCCAATCCTCCTCTTTTTTGCTGAGGAAGACTGGCCCTGGGCTAACATACGTGCCCATCTTCCTCTACTTTATGTGGGACACCACCACAGCATGGCTTGACAAGCGGTGTGTCGGTGTGCGCCCATGATCCGAACCTGGGAATCCCGGGCCACCGAAGCAGAGCACCTGCACTTAAACGCTATGCCACTTGGCTGGCCCCTCCTGTATTTTCTGAAATGTCCACGGTAGGCATATATTGCTTTTATAAACAGAAATTTAAAAATTTCCTTCTGCTTTTGAGGAGATATTGGTCAGGATATGATAGGGATGATGTGTTATTATATTGCCCGATATATGAAGAAATAAACAGAAGTTGGATTTGTTGCAAAAAGCAGTGCCTTTGGTAGGTGCACAGTTGCATATCTGGCATTAAGGAGGATCACTGGTAACTTACAATGATTCCATAATTTTTCTCTTGGAATTATGGTAACCATAAAGTAACTTTTCGTATTTAAAATATGAGTGATACCCAATCAGTATTGCAGTTAGGATCAAGAATCCACTAAGCATATTCAACTGCTTCAGCCCCACTTTTTCCCCATAAATTTTCATCTAGTTGCTCTAAAAAGATAAAAAAAAAATCTGTACAAAATCTGTTACTGCATATAGTACATGAACTGTTTTGATAAGTTTTGCCAGCTAAATGAGCATAAACATTGGTATGAATTTAGCTTTTCTTAATGACTCAAATTACTACTTTTTTTCTCTTTTTTTCCCATTTAGTTTATCTTTTTGCGGTAATTGCTAGATTTTTGTTTTGTTTTGTTTTTGCCTCAGAATTTTGAGATAGAAGATTGTGAAATATGCCATGGCCAAATGTTTAGAGTTGATTAGCAGTGCAGTCAAAGTAAGCCAAATCTGGCTGTTTGATTTGGTTTCTGCTTTATAGTAGAAGGAGGATTGATTCAAGAGGAAAATGCTTATTTATCTTCGCCAATGCACAATGGTACTTTGGAGTTGAAGCATGTTCTTTATATATTTCAAGCCTTGTAGAATGGAGAGCTTTTGACTTATAAAGGAATGTATTGCATCTTCCTATCCCTTTCGCTAATAAAATAGCCTTATTAAGAATTACAATTGCATTAGTGATTGTCAGGGATTGGGGGGGGATGGGGAATGACTGCTAATGGGTAACAGGATTCTTTTTGGGATGACGAAGATATTCTGAAATTAGATAGTGGTGATGGCTGCACAACCTTGTGCATATACTGAAAATTACTGAGTTATACACTTTAAAGGGATGAATTTTATGGTATGCAAATGATATCTCAGTTGTTAAAAAAAGAGCAGGAAGAGGAGAAGGGATTCCATATGTGAAGGAATCCCATCCATGTCCCACCAACCGCTTTAGTCCTCTTAATAGTAAGTTACAGAGAAGCCTTGTCCTGGGAGAATGCTGAATTTTCACAGGCACTTGACATGAGAGTAAAAAAACCCATATGATTAAGTGATCAGTCACATCTAAAATGAAAAGACAACCTAAGGACATGGATAATACTGTACTTACAAAAGATCTTTTTCAGAAGGAATGTTATAGAGATATACTAATGAAGACTGAATTCTGTTTTAAACTTTAGAGTGAAACAAGCATGGATTAGGTGTCAACAAATAACTATATGAAGGAAGAGAAGGGAAGTGTGTGGGTTTTGGACTCACAAGAGTGAGGGTTTTTTGTTTGCTTTTGTTAAGAAGGAATTGCTTTTTTATGGTTTTCAAATGTAAAAAAAAAAAATGAAGAACGCTAACATGTTTTGAACGTCTGATTATGTGCCAGATCTTGTGATAATTGCTTTCTGTATTTTATGCTATTTAATCACCATAAGAACCATATTTTCAAATTCATTTTAAATTTGAGAAACTAAAAATAAAATATTCACCTCCCCCTAAAAATTATAATTGTATGAGGGAATGCCCTTATAAGAAGTTCCCAAAGAACAGTGAGGAAAATAACTTGCCTGATATATTACCACCCAGAGATGCCCCCACCTTGGTGAACATCCTTCCAGGCATTTCCCTGTGCGTATATCATATTAGAATTACACTGTACATGCTGTTCTGTAGCCTGTTTATTTGTTTGTTGTTTTGTTTTATTCAATGTAAAAAGTTAATAGAATATTTGTTAAATACGGTCATTTCTATGGTGTCATGATATTCCTTTTTTTGTGTGTTATGATTTACCTAATTAGTCTCCTGTTGATCGAGATTTAGTTGTTTGCAAATTTTCGCCATTTAAACAACATTGTGATGCTTATCCATGCATAAGGGTTGTATCTTTTTTTCCAACCTTTTGTCATGGATTTTTTCAAATATACATAAAAGTGAAGAGAATAAAACAATGAATCCCTACATACCCATCATTCTGCTTCAACTTATTAGCATTCTATCATTCTTGTTTTGCTGACCTCTCGCCAACTTTTCCCCACGGGACTATGTTTTTTTTTTTTGGTGAGGAAGATTGTCCCTGAGCTAACATCTGTGCCAGTCTTCCTCTGTTTTGTATGTGGGACACCACCACAGCATGGCTTGATGAGCGGTGTGTAGGTCTGTGCCTGGGATCCAAACCTGTGAACCAAGGGCCACTGAAGTGGAGCATGGGAATTTAGCCACTACACCAGCACCCCCCCCCCCCGTATTTTAAAATACGTTCCACATGTCATATCATTTTACCTGTAAGTATTTCAATATGTATCTCCAATAAATAAGGACTTAAAAACATACCCACATACCATTATCACACCCAACAAAATTACCAAAAATTCCTTAATACCATCTAATAACTAAGTTCAGTTATCCTCAGTTTGATACTGGCTGAATACAGGGTTGACATAAGGGAAGCCATATTGTAGAGGGGAAACCATATTGTGACTTGGCATGACCTCTGACTAACTCTAGACATTATGGCCCCTCCCAGCTGCTGTAAGTTGATAACTTTGTTCTTTTGAGTTCCTTAGGAGTGTGATGTGATGACCCCTGGGCAGAGAGTCTATGCTGATAGCCATCATCAATGACAACTGAAAGATCAGGGTGTAGGGAGTTGCTCTAGTCTCTGATGCATATCAATTAAAACAAAAGACTGCCAGGAACTACCCCCCCCCCCCCCCCCGACCAGAGGCCTCCCCAACTCGGAGACCAGCCCTCTCTATAACTGGCCTGTATGTAGTCTTTGTTCTGTAAGATGGTTCTTTGAGATGTTAGTCGGCCATCTTCCCCCTTGCTAGCAAGCTGTAATAAACTGCCCTTTCTTTTCTACCATCTTGCCTCTTGACGATTGGCTTTTGTTTCACGGTGAGCAGATCGTGCCCTTTGTGGGCTAACAAGTTGTTTCAAAAACATCTTTTTACAGTTGATTCGTTTGAATCTGGATCCAAATGATGTCAGTGTTACCTTTAAGTTTTTGTTAAAATTGATGAGTGTCTTCCCCACTCACTTTTTTTCATATTTGTTGAAGAAACTGTATCATTTGTCCTGTAGAATCCCACTCATTCTAAATTTAATTGGTTGCATTTTTTGTGTTGTTATGTCATCTAGCATGTTCTTCTGTTTCCAGAAAGTTGGTAGTTAGATCTGATTCTAGAGGCTTGATTAGCTTCAGTTGTTGTTGTTTTTTTTCTCGTAACTAATGCTTCTAGGTGCTGGTGTGTTCATCATCCACCTGCATCACATTAGCAGGCCCATATTATCTGGTTGTCCCACATTTGATGATACTAAGATTGATCAGTGGGTTCAGTGTCATCACCAATCCCTATATGTTTCCCATCCAACTTTTGACTTAATGGTTTTAGTAGCAATTGATGATTGTTGCCTAGACTGTTTCGTTAGATAGCAATAGGACAGTTTTCTAATTCTATCATTTCCTTTAATTCTGTCGTTTGTTGGCTGTGATTCTTCTATAAAGAAGAATTTTGCTTCATCAACTAGTGGGCTACTCTGAAATGCATTCTATATAGGAAAGGCAATTTGACTGCTTTATTCTTCCCTTTGATTTATCAATTTTCAGAACATGAGTTGGTGCCTACCAGCCTCCTAAGATGACCAAAGAGGGTCTTTTTAATATTAATATAACTAATGAATTTAAACATATTTGTTGTGTTCAACCCATTCATTACATTTGAGCATCTTCTTGATGCCCCATATCTGGCCAGTAGGAGCCCTTTCAAGTCATGTCATAAGGACACAGAGCCAATTTGAAATGGCAGTTTCCCAGTAAAAGGAATTGGGGTGCCTTAGAGAAATGGCCTAGGTAGGAATTGTCCAAGATGGGCTTTGGACATCTTGTAAGACTTGAAAGCAAGGAAGCCCATTTATCTGGTTTCACACCATATTGAAATTACCTGTTTGTGTACGGCCTCCCCACTAGATTTTGAGCTTCTGGAGGGCAGGGACTGTGTTCTGTATTTGTAGTCTCATAACCTAAATCTGTTCCTGCTGGAGGTTCTACATCCCACCCCCAACTCCCTATCATAGAACAAAACAAAAAAACTCAATTGCAAAGTGCTCTCTGGGACTTTAGAAAGCCCCCATTTTGTCTATCTTAACAACTGTAAGAGTCTCCCCAGTGTCTTCCAGTTGTTAGTGACTTTCTGAGAGTTGGCTTTTTGGTGCACTTTGGAGTCTAATCTTACTCTGGCTTTCTTTCCCGTGTCCTTTAGGCAAGTACAAGTAAAAGTAATGGTGGGAATTTGACCGTGCTTAGACTATAGATTTTATAGATAAGGTGAACTATAGGCTCAAATCATACATTGGGTCATGCAGTGTGGTTAAGAAAAGTGGGCATAATGTGTGGTTCAGCACTGTTGCATTGTTCTTTTCTGTCACTTCTCCTTTTCCCTTGCGTGGGGTAGTCAGAGTTTTATTTTTTTTATAACTAATTCTCTGTATTTTACAGCTCTATTTTCTTTTCCTTTCAGAGTTGAATTTCTGTTTACTTACATTAGATTCTACAAGTTTTGATCTATCATCGAATCTTATTTCTTGACCTTCAGACTAGAACAGACTCCCAGTTTATATGCCTTCAGAGCTTTCCCTCATAGCATTTTGTTTGTTGTTAGTGCTGTCCAGTGTACAGCACTTCTAGCTCGCCTGTGTAGAGCAGAGCGGAACCCTGCCCAGTCTCTTTGTGCCATCCTCTCACCTTCCGGCGCTCTATCAGACAATGCTCTGCTGCTATTCATAGGGTTTTCATAGCCAGGTTTTCCAGAAGTGGGTGGCCAGGTCCTTCTTCCTAGTCTGTCTTAGTCTGGAAACTCTGCTGAAACCAGTCCACCATGGGTAACCCTGCTGGTATTTGAAATACCAGTGGCATAGCTTTCAGCATCACAGCAGCACACAGCCACCACATTATGACAGTCTCCAGGTGGGTGGTCTGGTTCCTTGACCAGGAAACAAACCCCGGGCAGGCAGTGAGAGCACCAAATCTTAACCACTGGACCACCAGGGCTGGCCTTGTAGCATTTACCGTGGCTTAATTTATATTGATGATGTGATTAATGTCTGTCTCTCTCAGACTGTGTTTACCTTTTTTTTAAAAGTAATTTTATCTGTAACACCTTGGCACAGAGTTGTTGCTCTGTAAAATTTGTCTAATAAATGAAAAAACCCTTAACCTCTATTGCCCATGCTATTCCATGAGATTTTTTGATAGTCAAATGAGAATAATGTAAGTGAAAGCCAGATTGCATGTATATAATTGCCATTATAGAGATCTGTCAGTCAGGGCTTCAGGGCTTTACCTCATCTGCTGTTCTGCTCTGAGCAGCATCAGTCATGTTTCAGTTGTAGGTGGGAATTTGCACCCTCTGGTGTTGGGCAGTGTCTTAACTGAGTCACCTTCTCCATAGCTCGTAACATGAAGCTTTTCAGTAGGCTGTGAACCTTGGTTTGTTTATCTCGATGCTGCTGAGATGATATTGCCTGGATAATATCAGTTTGGTGCATTTAATCTTCCACCTGTGCATCCCCTTCCTCCTCCTCCTTCCCCTCTCCTGTCCTAGTAGGAAATTAGACTTTTCCTTTTGGCCTTTTTCCACTGAGTTGTGAACACTTGATTTTGCTCAGCTCCACTCTGATGCGTAGACTCGGGCAGATCACTTTACCTCTGAGCTTTTGCTCCTCTCTTGGTAAAAGGGAGAGCAGTAACGATACTCGCCGTGCCTACTTACAGGACTGTATGTAAAGCTGCAGAGAGAGGAATCCTTATTCACCATTGTTCTCTTACTTTCTCCCTTTTGCTTTGTAGTCACTGATTTTAGAATCTGACACATTTCTATGCTTTTACCTATAAGCAGTTAGCTCCAAAGCTTTCCATTTTGTTGTTAGTCTGTTGTGGAGCCAAAGTAAATAGGGTTTCACAGGATAGAGCTGCCCATTGGCTTTTTTTTTTTAAAAAAGAATTCCCTGTTTTAACAATTGAGATAATTATAGATTCATAGAGTTGTAAGAAGTAATACAGAGAGATCCCTTGTACAAATGCCCAGTTCCCCTGAAATGGTTATGTTTTGCCAAACTATGGAACAATATCATGACCAGGATATTGACATTGATACAACCCAACAGTCTTACTCAAATTTATCCGGTTTTACAGATTTCCCTTGCTATCCAAAAGTAGAGTGTTCCTGTGAAACTTTTCGTAAGCCGAAACGGTGTAAAGCAAAGAAGCAATTACATTGGTCCCTCGGTATCTGCAGGGGATTGGTTCTAGGACCCCCTGCGTATATCGAAATGTGCTCAAGTCCCTTATATAAAATGGCATGGTATTTGCATATAACCTAAGCACATCCTCCCGTAGACTTTAAATCATCTCTAGATTGCTTATAATAACCTAATACAATGTAAATGCTATGTAAATAGTTGTTATACTGTGTTGTTTAGAAAATAATGATAAGAAAAAAAGTCTGTACATGTTCAGTACAGGTGCAACCATCGTAGGCTTTCTGATTTGCAGTTGGTTGAATCTGTGGATGTTGGTCCTGCGGATACAGAGGGCTGACGGTACCATTAGTTTATATGGGAAAAATTTTTGAGTGTTCCTGGATCTGAAAAATAACCTACCAAATTATACCAAATAACACATAAAACCTAAAATAACACTAACATATAGTAAAAGCAAGAATGATATGATAAAAACACAGCCTATAGAAAGTAGAAATAATGTAGTATGTACAGTGTAGTTTCACTTACTCAAATCGGGAAGACAGCACACTGGAAGGCTGAGAGGTGGTGGTGGTGATGGGGTGTCACGCTGAGTGATGGGAGGTTGGGGTGGTGGGAGGTACAGGAGACTGGGGAGTAGGAGAGAGCGGGGAGGGCCATCTGTTAACATCTCATCATCGTCTGAATCCATCAGGGAACGCAGGTCACCAACGCCTGCACCTTTTTTTGTGTCTGCCTGCCTCGATGTCAAAGGTCGAGGTTTGTCGTCTGCTGTGGCTGATGTGGAAGGCCTGAAATACGACAGTATGCTTGACTGCTTAGCCTCTGTAATGGCTCGATGCAAAACAAATGCTGAATGCTATTTTCACATTTCACCTTTTTTCGTAAAAGCAGAAATCCTCTTTGGATTTCTTTTCATTAGTGAAAACAGGTACTACTGTAGGTCTTTTGTAAAAGTGAAGTGGCATAAATCAAAATTTTGGATAGCGGGGGAAACCCATGTTTGTACTCGTTTGTGTGTGTCCATTGGCTTTTTTTTTTCTTTTTAGTGAGGAAGATTAGCCCTGACCTAACGTCTGTTGCCAGTCCTCTTTTTGCTGAGGAAGATTGGCCCTCAGTTAATATCCATGCCCATCTTCCTCTACTTTGTATGTGGGATGTCTGCCACAGCATGGCTTAATGAACCATGCATAGGTCCACGCCTGGGGTCCGAGCCTGTGAACCCTGGGCCACCAAAGTGGGGCACGTGAACTTAACCACTATGCCACTGGGCTGGCCCCTGTCCATTGGCTTTTTTTTTGAGGAAGATCAGCCCTGAGCTAATGTCCATGCTAATCCTCCTCTTTTTGCTGGGGAAGACCGGCTCTGAGCTAACATCTGTTGCCAATCCTCCTCCTTTTTTTCCCCCCAAAGCGCCAGTAGATAGCTGTAGGTCATAGTTGCACATCCTTCTAGTTGCTGTATATGGCCGGAGAAGCGGTGCGTTGGTGCGCGCCCGGGATCTGAACCTGGGCCGCCAGTAGTGGAGCGCGTGCACTTAACCGCTAAGCCACGGGGCCGGCCCCTGTCCATTGGCTTTTGAACTGAAAAGTTTCCTAATCCAACATTTCAGATTTGTGGTGATAGCAAAATAGGAATAAATATCACACTTAATATGAGAACTAATTTATAGGTTAAGAAGAAATATGATATTTTTCCTTTTAGTTCTAGTGAATATAGTAATACAGACCATGATAACTTTGGGCCAAATAGTGCAATAACGTTATCTAACAGATGTTTCAAAGACTATAGAACTAATTTATTAGCATATGCGTACTTGGCATTAGAGGACACTTTATAAATGACTTTAAATATACTTTAAAACTGTTTGATAACCATATCGCATTGTCACTTTGTTTACACGTCCCTTTGTTTACCTTGGTCCTTCGCTTAGAAAAGTGTGTTTTCATGAGCACTGCAGAGTAATTTTAGTCCAGCTCTGGGTTAGTGGAATCTGAACTAGATTTAATATCTTTGGTTTTCCCTTTTCCTGTTTAATTGGTTGAAAGAAGGTAGTGGACGAACCTTAGATTTCCTCCTTTCCACCTTTGTTCCTGTTTAGGTTTGAGGGGTGATCAGACACCAACAGTGGAAGTCTGGGGTTAATTTCTAACTCCGCATGTCTCAAATACTCCCCCTCTCCCAACATACACAATTCAATTGTCAATAAGTTTTAATAGTGTTTTTCTGAAATAATTCTTTTTGTATTTCCCTTCCATATTTAATATGTGCCTATTTGGAAATAGCAGAAAAGCATAAAGAAAATGTCACCAATTGTTTTATCTGAAGTATCTTTCAAACTTTTCTCTTTCTTTTCATTCTGGCCTCCATCTAACATAGGAATCAGACACCACTTTTCTCTTCCCTAGACTGTTGAAGTAGCTTTGCAACTGGTCTCCCTTGCACGCCGAGTAAGCTTTCTAAAACACAGATCTGTTGTGTCCATCACTGCGCAGAAGCCTTGAGTTCTCTGCTGCCTGCAAAAGAAAGCTCGAACACCTGAGTGTGATGTTCAAAGCCCTCTAATATTTTTGTCCCAAATATGCTATCCTCTGCTTTTCTTCCACCGTATTTCCTCCATACTGTAGCCACACTGAATTGGTGTCTCCTCCCCCCGCCGCCGTCCTCTTTCCTCTGTATGGATGCTCTCTTCTTGGCCTTGTCAGACTCCTTCCTGGTTGAAGGCGCAGCTTAAATGCAGTGGCTCTGGAAAGCCTGTGCTAGTTTTTCCCAGTTGAGGCTGCTGGTACAGTGCTTGGTGCTTCCACAGCCCTTAGAATACCCTTCACTTTCCCAACCACGTTTTGCCTTATATTGTGGCTATTTGCACACTTGGTTCAACTATATGATCAATATTTTTGCGGGCAACGGCTGCATTTTATTTATCTTTGTGTCTCTGAACCTCTTGCTTGCACAGTAGGACTCAACATATAGTAACTGCTTATTAAATTTAGTTACATTTAACTGTGTAATAAATATCTCCTGCTTGCCTATATTTGAGATGACTTTTTCTTTGTATTTTTTGTTTAATCTGCCTTGTCGTGAAAAAAAAAATCACGGTCACAATTTCCTCTATTATAGTTGTATCCTAATACAGTGCGGTTTTATGCGAGGGACTAGCTGTGGGATGAATTGGTAGAAATGGTCCCTGTAAGGCAGGAGGATTTCTCATGGGCCTCCAGGTCCCATGGGGGACTTTCATCTCTCGTGAGGGTGAAGTGAGGAGGGGTAGCCAGTGGGAGGGACGCCTGGTAATCAGCCAGGAGTATTCCTTGTTTCCTTCCTCTCCAGTAAATCCGGAAAATGAGTTTTGGTTGGATGAACGCCTTGGCATCCTTCCTAACCTTTGTTAGTAGTTTAAGAACTTGATTTTAAATTGTGATTTGTTCCCAGAAAACTGCAAATAGAAAAATCATGAATGTTGTATCATATAAGATCCCAGTGAAGGAAATCTAGAAATATAAAGTGTAGTTTTGAAATTATAAAAGAAATTTGCAATATTTACCCCCCCCCCCCTTTTGAGGGGGGAAGCTGGGCTTCCTGATTGTACTCAAAACTATGTACCCTCTGTGGTAGAGCATGCCTGGCAGGCTGGAAGCCCCTTGGATCATTAAGAGTTCATTAGATTCTGTTTGCAGCTGTTAGAAAATGAACAGTCAGGCATGTGGGACTCTACCATGTTGCTCAGATACTCAGCATGAATAACTGTAGCCGCAGAGCTATTTTTCATTTAGAGAAGGAAAACCTTTCCTAGCCAAGAGAAGATTGCCTTCATCTTTAAGAAACAGTGTCCTACTGAGTGGTACGCTAAATTCTAGTTCACATTTTGGGTGTACTTCTTTCTCCTGCCAGAGTAGTAGCCTCCAACAATAAAAAGGAGCGACACCTTTTCCTTTGTTAACAAGACTGTGTCAACTGTCCATTTCCTCTCTGAGAGAGAGAGACTGTGTAAAGACTGACTGATGTGCTAGAGGCTTCTTGGGGGTAAATTCTTGCATTATTAGTGACTTGTAGATACATGGATACCTTTTTTTTTTTTGCTTTTGCCTTTAAAACTGGAACTAAAACAACTATGAGATATTCATGTTTATCTCCTTTTTACAGATGAGGAAACTGAGGCATACAGAGGCAATAGTTTGCCTGAAGTTACACAGCTAGTAAGTGGCAGAGTCTAGGTCCAGAGTCTGCGCTCTTAACCACTGTGCAATATTGTCATGTCAACACAGTTTAATAACAGGATTGGCTATGGTGAGCCTCCAATGCATACAGCATTCAGAATAATCTTTTAAAATTGTAACTTGGAGTCTATCAGTTCTCAGCCTAACCCTCTCTAGTGTCTTCCCGTTATACTTAGGATAAAACTAAAAACTTTACCTTATAGTGTGAATGACCTTGTGCCCATGGCTTTTCTGTCTCTTCGCCTTCTTCCCACTCCTGCTGCCTTTTACTGTGCTTCAGCCTCCCTGTCCCTTCTGTCTCTAGAACGTGCTTTGAGGCCTTTCTGATGGCTGGTCGGCTTTGCTCCAGATCTTGGTGTTGTGAGTTACATCATTCAGGTCTCAGCTCAAATCTCACCTTTTAAGAAGCCTTCCCTGACCCGCCTGGCTAAGCAGTCTCTACCCTCAGCCAGTCACTTGATCCCTATCTGAAAGTCCCCACACTTGAATATGTTTCCTGATGGCAGAGCCCTTACCTGTCTTGTTTAACTACAGAATCTCCATTGCCTAAAACAGTGCTTGGGACATGGTGGCCGCTCCATAAATATTTATTAAACATAATGAGGAGTTGAACAATTATGTTTCGGGAAGGCCCATGCCTTTCCTGGAACCAGCCTTTTAGAATCATCTGGCTTAAAGGGTATATGACACCAGCTCAGGACATCTAGAGGCTACCTTATCAACTCTGTCCCTCCAGACTTTGCGACCTCCCAACCTGAAACTTGTGGAGAGAGTTTATCTCCTCCGGAGTCTGAGCAGCAAGTGAAGGTAGGAGAAGACAGCCAAGGGCCTGAATGTTACAGAAGGCCTCCTCTGATTTGTTGCTGGCCTTGTGGGATCTTGGGAAGGAACTCTTGGATTTCAGCTCAGTATAATGACTGTGTTTGTAATGATGACCCTGAAACAGGTTTAGAAAGGCTAAATTCTGGAATATTCTCTGTAATAGACAATATTCTCTGCAATTAACTAAATGGAAAGCTCAGAGATTTGGAATCAGTTCTCGGTTATCTAGGAAAACCTCTCCCTAGGTAGACACATCCTTTTCTTCAGCTGTGGGCCTATTACTTGCAGAGTGCTGGGGCATGTTTGCTCAAGTTGTGTTATGGTTGTTAAATGTTTCTGTCATTTGATCTTCCCCCTGTCTAGAATACAGCATGTTCCTTATCTGAAATCAAAGGTACTTGAGTTTTCTAACAGTCATTTGTTATCAAATTGGACTGTCCCCTTGTAAGGGCTGTGAGGCTCTGAAGACTGCTTACAGCCCTGCTCCGGTCAGTGGTCACGATTGCCCCCAGGGTTCCATGAGGGAGGGAAGCTAGGACTTCCTCTGCTGGGCAGAGGCAGTGCTTGAACCCATTCAGGCTGGGCTTCGAGAGCCGCCCTTCTCCCGTCCCAGTTTGGCCTTGAACCTGAGACAAGTCTACAAATCCTTCTGTTCTGTACTGGGCCTTTTTCCTTCTTGGCTTTCAGTGAAAATTTAATACTAAGCAAAGGAAGGCCTACATCTTTTTTTCTATTTTTGTTTCACTGGTGTAAAAGCATGCAAGTCTCAGAAGTTCACCAGTCCACGGAAACTTTACCCGTTTACCAACCCCATCTAAGAAGACAAAAGTAGTCATATAAAGAAAGAGACGTTGTAACTTCTTAGCCAAGATAAATCATTGAAATCTCGGTATTATGTGGGGCCTCTAAACCTGTTTTCTTTTCTTTCCTAATCCCTCTTGATAGTCCAGATTTCTCTTTGGGTTATCATAAGATGATGATAGACTAATTAGGTTAAAGATTTATTTGCCCATTTTACAGATTTTTTTTTGAGAAGCTAAGATGTGCCAGTTGTTGAGGAGAGAAGATGATATTCCTGCTTTCAAGCAAGTGATTATAGCAGAGTAGATGTGGTTTGCATACAAAGACCTGGGGTTTATGTTAGAGAGAGGCAGGCAGAGTGCTCTTTGAGTCCAGGTTTTCCTTTTGTGGGAGGAGCCTAGCAAAAGCTTCCCAGAGGTGGTGGCCCAGGAGCTGGATCTCAAAAGATAGGCAGAATTTTGGCAGGTAGCAGTGAACATTTAAGGTGAAATGGTACCTGAACAAAGCGGTGGTGGCTGGCACAGGCTGGGGTAGATTCCACGTGGACTGGGTCAGTTTGGTGAAGCCATGGGGCACTGCCCTCCCCCATTCACGTGGAAGCTTCAGGATGGCAGGACTTTGGTTCACTCTGTGAGCCAGGTGCTTAGAACAGGGCCTGGCCCACAGCAGTATTTGAATATTTGTTCAACGAGTGAAGGAAGCTGGGGATAATGAAAATAGCTCATGTTTATTGAATGGTTCTATGTACCAGGCCTGTGCTGAGCTCTTTTAGGCAAATTATTTCACTTAATCCTCACAACCATCTTGTTAGTTACTGTTGTAATTCCCCTTTAATAGGGGAAGGTGGGTGGTAGAGCTCGCATCTGAAACTGGGCTATCTGGGTTCAGAACCCAGACTCTTCACCTGAACTGTGCTTCCTAGAAAGAGATTGGTGTAGGTCCTCAGAGGGCGTGAATGCCACACCAAGGCAATTAAACTGTTTTTTAAACAGGCTGTGAGGAAGCAGTGCAAGTTTTTGAGCATGCTCCTAGAGTGTTCCAAGCTGCACTTTGGAAAGTTAAAAAATTATGGTGGTGTCTAAGCTGACTCGGGGACAAATAGGAGGTTCAGTGAGGTGAGAGATAATGAGGTTGGGAGTGGATTGTTGGAATGTTGGGGGAAAGTTGGGCAATAATTTGAACATTAGGCATTGGAATGTAGATATTATTACCAAAATTAATAGTGGCATCTGAGAGTAATTTGACTTGAGCTTGTGCTTTGCACACAGTAAATCCTCAATAAAATAAACTGATTTCATTTTCTCTACCATGCCTGCTACTTTGGAACTTCGAATCACCCTGACCTAAGGAGGTCCCGTCTGCAGACATCGGAGGCATCGTGCTTGTACTTGATGCCCTTTTAGCTCTCCGTTATAGTTCCCCATGAAAACAGAGCCTTTCAGAGAAAGAGAGAGGCCCAGATCATTTCCATTAAATGTTTACATTTAATAAACTAGTACTTTAACACAAAGTATAGTGCAAAATGGAACATGTTACAATGCAATATAATTGTGTTGTCTATAAAAGAATTCCAGGATTTATAAAAATGAGAATTCATTTTTATACCCCTAGTGTGTGATCTGATAACGGGCCCCAAGAAATATAAGGGCCTTTGAGGTCTGGTCAGAGGCTCTGCTGGTTTCTCTCCATTTCCCTTCTTGCACCTCCCACGCCCACCCCTCTTGTGGGAGTACCTTGAAGCAGTTGCTTCAGAGGCACCTGAATAGTTTATGGGCTGGTCTCATTAGAATTATTTGGTAGCTTGGATTAAACTAGTGAAATCTAAGAAGGGTGCTGGAGATCCATTAGGACTCAACAGCTGTCAGTCTCCAAGAAGTGAAGGCCCGAAGCCCAGTGCTGACTCCTCCCACAAACTTGTTTCCGGCCTTCCCTGAAATATCCTTGTAGGAAAATCTTCACTTGTATTTTCTGGGCGTTTTCTCTTCAGAGAAGAAACAGGTCCTGGGGCTCTTGTTTAGTACCTTCCCTGTGGATGACATGAAAAACCGACCCCCAAAAGGAAAGGATTTAGAACAAGTTTTAGAATCTTCCTCCTCTTGTGTGTTGTGACTCTCAGTACTGCTGTGAACATCTAGACTAGAGTGTGCAGATGCGCTGGTCGAGACTGGAGTTACTGAGCCAGAGAGCAGCCAAAGGGGGAGCAGCCCTCATGAAAGAAGGCTCTCGGCTCCCAGCTCTCGGCATGGGGCGTCAGCTGTTGCCGCAGCTCCAGGGCCCTCTGACAGCCTTTCCCAGTGGGGACAGGGTGTGCGTGGAAGGTCACCATGAGTCCAGTGGGGAGCAGCTTTAGGGCAGAGCTTTGGTTGGCTGTGGATGTGGAGGAGGTTCAGTTCAAAGACCATTTAAAGAGGTTTTTGCCTTTTTTTTCTTTTTAATTAAAGAGCATGTACCTCCTTGTACAGGAATGCACCTGCCGCATGCGGCTGTGACAGTGCCTTCTGGAGTTTGCAACAAGGTGCCCCTGGTAGGAATAACACACAGATTACTTTGGGCAAATTTGGAATTACTAAAGAAAGTAGTCATATCAATTGTTCAGCCAACATTTACTGAGAGCCTAGTTGGTCTTGGGAACGGAATAAAGACATAGTTCCTGCCCTGAGGGACCCATGCCTAAGGACACTGTATATCTTTTGTGCCTGAGACAGCCCCAGTTTGTGCCTGTTGTCCTGATAATTATTAATAGTACTCCCTTTTAATCTCAAAGTTCCCCAGTTTGGATGATGAATTATTTGGTTACCTTACTCATAGTCTAGTGGTGATATGCAAGCATGTAAACACATCACAGAGTTATCACAGAATTGAGCCTAATGTGCAGAGGGGGTCCAGCCTGGCTTTTTCACAGGTGCTCCTCCCTGCCCTCCCCACCTGTTTACACAGCTTCTCTGCTCTTCCCTCAGCAGCCCCCTTGTCTACCTGCATTCTCCAACTTATCCCAACGTCTTAACCCTTGCATGCCTCATAGCTGCCCACAGGAGCCTCGAGCTTATTCAGGATCCAGGTACGTGAGCATTCATCTCCACTGTAGCCCCCTTAGAGCACATTCTGGCTTGCGGCTTCCTCTCTCTTTTCTTCTTCTAGAATTGTGTTTGGGGGAAAATTTCATTTACTGATGGCCACTTGAGTTCCCCCTACCTGAATTCTCTAGGCTGTTCTGGAAAGAGTCTTCTGTACTTCTATACTGTCTTTTTGATGGGCTTCAGGAGTAAACCTTGATAAAAATGTGTGCTTGGTTTTCTGTCTTCAGCTGGCATGCCTGTGGACTCTGATTTCTACTTCTCTCTACACCTGGGAAGAAAACATAGTGCCATAGAAAGAGCTGGGCTTTGGAACCCCCAGACTTGGGTGTGAGTGCTGGTGGTAAGAGTGTTGCTAAGACGAGGGTAATCAAACACAAGATGATATCTACGGCCCTTTCTGCCTAAAACCTTCGATAAGTCCTCGTCAGTGGTTTTGAGTTAGGGAGAAGCCCTAATTACGGAAATCAAACCACTTTCAGGTCATGATCTGAGATCGCCCAGTGCTAGACTACAGAGAGAGTAAGTGACAGAGTCTCAGGTAGAATAGAATGTGGATCATAGTGGAGCATTTATGGAGTAGTGGATAAATGTTAGGTTTTCTCTTTCTTTTGTTTTTCATCATTGCCTTTGATCAGGTGGTGAATTCCTGATTTGAAGTAATTCCATTATAAACTTTCATTTTCATCCCTTGCTCTGTTTTATTTTCCCAAATGTGGTCCTGCCTACTTTTAAAATTTGAAATCAGAGTTGGATATAAGTAGCAGGTAGTACAGGAGAAGCTGCCTTCCCCAGAGCTGAGAATTTATTCCCATTTCCCAGGGCCTTTTGTTTTCCAAGAGTCTGGAAATTAGAAGACATTAGAGCAGCAAAATTTATTTTGATTTCTCTATTCTGCCTTTAAGCTTTCTATGCTTGAACAAGTTGGCCTATTTTTCGTAAGTGAATTCATTAAGTGTGTAGGCATGTATAATTTTTTATTTTTTGGCAAGGCTTACCGTGATTGTGTGTTTGAAAGCATGAATGAACTTCTGGAATGCAGGAGGAGGGGCTCAGCCCACAAGAGAGGTTTCTGCTGGTTCTTCCTGCCTCCTCTTTACACTGTTACTTGGTCTCTCTGCTAAAATCACATTGCTTTTACCTACCTCTTTTTTCACTGTGATGTAGGCACTTCCAGCAGATCATCAGACAGTCATTTTACAGATGAAGGAACTGAGACCTGGAAGGGACTTTGACTCCCTTTCCAGATTCTAAAAGAACAAATTAAACAAAGGCCTGAGAGGATTCCCTGTACTCAGCCACATCATTGAAAGACAGAACTTAAAAACCTGAGCAACAACAAACCCCCAGAGGACAAAAGCCCAGCTTAAACGAAACCCGCCTGCCCTGTTTCTATGCTTGTGTTTGATCCCCTAGTGAATAATCAAAGAGTTTGGGATAGCTCCAAAGCTGAAAAGCTTCCAAATTGTATGTATCTGACTGTGTCTGGAAGAGCTGTTGAGTAGTCTACACAGTTGATGTTTTATGGAGGGAGGAAAAGGCCTCCGTCGGTGCTGGAGCGGCTCTGTTGTCTTCTAGCCGATGTGGCTTTGGAGTTGTTTGTTCTTTGCTGGATGACTAGATACGTTAGTGAAAAGCAGAAAGAATGTGAGAAAAGGGATGAGAAATGTATTGGAGAGAGCCAAACTTATGGAATGCTTCCTGAGAGGCCCTATGCTAAGTCCTTTCCCTGAATCAGCTCCCTAGTCCTGGGAGGAACTTTATTCAGTGCAGGATAGCAAGTGGGGATGGCCCGGAAGGTAGCCCGCCTGCCCCATTCCTGTGCTGTGTCCAGTGCTGGGCTCTGCTCTAAGGAAATGGAGAAGGCAGTCGGCTTGTCAGGCTCTTTCACTAGGGTCCCTGGTAAGAAATCCATTTTCTGTTGCAACCTGTAGGAACACATTAGTACCACCGTCAGAGGAAAAACGTTTCATCCTGGGAGAAACTCAGAGAACAGGAACACCCTGTCTAACGTTAAGCCCTAACATAAATGAAACCCTGAGCCGCTTTCCTGGGAGTTGCTGATTCCCTAATGAAAACCACTCTCCCTCGGATTTTAGCATACTGGGCACCTACAGACGTATAACAACACTGTAGCTATGCCAGTCATAGGACAAAACTGATGATTTTCCACAAGCGGGAATAGTGAACATACTAATTATAACTGGTTTTTTTTAACCCTTGAAATACCTGCATTATCTTTTATTTAGGAAGCCCAATATTTCAGAAGGCTGGACTCACTTGCCTTATCTCAACTCCAAATACTTGTCTTATTGTTTATGTTATCTCTGAGTTTTCCTTTGACTGTGATTGTACAAGATCAGTGCACTGCAAGATCCTCTTTTTAGTCATTGCATAACTTAGGATAAGGGAATGGAGGACCTTAGGATGGGGTGTATAGTGAGGGATTCGTCTTCCCAGAACATTAGTCACGAGTCTTCATCCTGATTCCTAAGTAATTAAGGAGAGATGGATCCTAAAGATCAAAGATAAGGCACCTCTTTGTTTTTCTTTACCTTTGTATTATGAAAATTTTCCAACCTGCACAAAAGTAGAGCAGATGTTATAGTGACTCCACATGCATCCACCGTCTAGCTTCCTTGGTTGTCAGCAACTTGCTCCTTTTAGAACACCTGTCACTGAAGTGATACTCCACTGCTCAATGATGTGGAAGTAACCTTGGGGCCGAGGGATGTTCTTGGATGTGGATTTCTTTTCCATTTTGCAGCAAAACATGGACAGAAGGCAATCTTCCATTCCTTCCTGGCAGGCAGCCTCTCTGGGAATTTAAATTTATTTTAAAATTTAAAATATTAAATAATTTTTTATTGTGACTTTCTTAAACTACAAAATTATATGTACCTGTTGTGAAAATTTCATAATACAAACATGGATGAGAATTTCATAATACAGCACAAGGTGAAAGGTCTGTTCCCATTAATATGAACACATCTGCACACAAGCATTGTATGTAAGTTTTAAAAAAAAGATAGACTTATACTTATTGTTCTGCAGCTTGCTGTTTTTTGTTTTTTTTTAACTCTGTAGCAGGGCTTGTCAGTTTCTGCAGAAAAAGACAGCAGGAGTTTTGATAGCAAATGCATTGAATCTGTAGATCAATTTAGACAGTATTGCCATCTTAACAATATAAAGTCTTACATTCCATGGACAAAGGATGTCTTTCCACTTATTTAGGTCTTCTTGAATTTCTTTCAACGGTATTTTGTAGTTTTCAGTGTACAAGTCTTGCACTTTTTTTGGTTAGGTTTATTTTGAAGCATTTGCTTCTTTTTGGTGCTATTGTAAATGAAATTGTTTTCTTAATTTCATTTTTGGATTGTTCACTGCAAATGTATTCATTATTATTTTTAATTATGCAAATAGTACACATCCATATGTAACTAATTCACCTAATTACCTATTGATGGATAATTAGTATTATTTTTAATGTTTTCCTTTTACAAAATAATGCTATAGTGACCACTGTTGTATGTACACTGTATTATTTTGCATAATTGTGTTAATGTTTCTGAACTTGAGTCCTAGAGATGAACTTGCTGGGTCAAACTTTATACATATTAAAAATCTTATAGATAACAAATTGTGTGCCAAAATGCTGTATCAGTTACCGTTACCAAGCTTGCAAGCAGCTTATGCTAATGTCTATTTCCCTGACTCCTCCAAAAACACAGGAGATGATTAATCTTTTAAAATTTATCCCAATCTGATAGGTTATAAATGGTGTATCTTTATTTTAATTTGCAATTCTTTGGACATAAATGAGATTGAGCAACTTTTTATGTTTATTGGGGTTTTATAGAACGATTTGTCTATTGGATGTGCTTTACCCATTTAAAAAGATTTGTGTTTATTTTTTTCTTAATTATTTGTAGAGTTTTTTTATGTCATGGATATAATCCTGCACCATGTATTTTACACAGATTTTTTTGCCTAGTTTGTTGTTTCTTTTTTACTTGTGTTTATTCTTATCTCCCCCCGTTAGGAATATTCTCTTCATTTATTTTTACCTTCTTTTTGCTCAGTAGCAAAATTTTTATAGTTTTCTTCATTTAAGTCTTATGCTTCACTCCTAATTACTACATGTTTTTGTTGGAGTTTTAAATTTGAGTTTTTTCCTTTAAACTTTCTTCCTGGTTCTGATTGATAGAATGAAAGGTATAGATTTTTCTGTATTTGTATAAGATTTGGCCACTTATTCTCTTGTCATTTGTAATTTCCAGTTGATTCTCTTGGATTTTCTTAATAGACAGTTATTATTTGCGAATAATGATAATAATGTCTCATTGTTTAGTTCTGTCATCTCTTGATTCTCTCTTTTCTTACTGTATTGCTAAGTCTGGTCAGATGGCAACTGGAATATCCCTGTATCCCCATCCTATTCCTGACTCTAATGGGAATGCCCCTGGTGTTTTCAGTCTGCTCTGCTGCTGTTAGTTTCTAATATGATGCTTTTGATCTTTGAAAGATATTTCCTCCAATTCTTTAGTTGCAAATAGATAATAATCATAATCATCATAAAAAGCAGAAATGAAAGTTAAAGTTTTTCTTTCTTTTTCTTCCTTACCTGGCTGTTTTTATTCTGGTGCTAGGCTTTGTTATATTTTTCTTCCCTGGGATTCTCCCTCTCCTCAGTACTCCTTCTGACACCTTTATTATTCATAATTTTCCTTCTCCTATTCCCCAGAAAAATCCAAGGCAGCCTAATCTATTTATTTTACAAATATTTTGGGTGCTTGTGATAAGGATGGTGCTTAAATTTTTTTTTTCTTTTTTTAAAAAACGTCTTTATTAAGGTCTTATTTACATATCATAAAAGTCATTCATTTTCAGTGTACAGTTTAATGACTTTTCGTATATTTACAGAGTTGTGCAACTATCACCCCAATCCAATTTTAGAACACTTCCTGCACGCCAAAATCCTTTGCGTCCATTTGTGGTCACTCCTCTTTCCCACCCCAGCCTAGGAAATCACTAATCTACTTTCTTTCTCCATAGATTTGCCTTTTTTGTACATTTTGTGTTAATGGAATCATACAACATGTGGTGTGTGACAGCTGGCTTCTCTCACTTAGCATCATGTTTTTGAGATTCATCCATGTTGTAGTGTGTATATGTACTTTGTTGCTTTTTATTCCCTAATAGTATTTCAGGAAGGCACTTAAATTTTGTGATGGACAATTACAATATTCCAGTTGTGTTAAGATTTCTGGAGATTGATTACAAATGGCAATCAGCATACCCTAGCGCCTGACACCTACCGCAGTTCCAATCAAAATAACGTTCTATCAAAACTGATTTAAAACACTGAATCGAGTTAGTTCTGTGCATTTCTGTCTGCTGCATCACACTTGGGCGGTCTTTGAGTGATCAGGCTTTGGCTCCCACATTGTAGCACATTCTCGCAGTTCCTTCTCTGCCGTCCCTTCCATGGTGTGTCCCACATCTATCAGTTATAAACAAATGTCCTTACAGTCTTAATCTCCTTCCTTCCCAGTGGCTGTTTTCTTTCAGTCTGTAAAATATGCTCATGTGTCTCCCATTATAAAAAGAAACAACCACTGTCTTTCCTTTACCCAGCAAAAGCTTCAGGCTGCCCTACTAAGTTTTGCCTTCACTTTGAGTTTCCTACATTCAGTTTCCACCTAACATCCCAGCTACTCTTCATTCCACATCATTCTGGCTTCTCCTTCTATGAAATTACATATGAACTTACGAATTGCCAAGTCCAGAGTCCTTTCCATCTTGATCTTTTTTGACTTCTTACTTGATCAAGCCCCTATTTGTGAAGTTCTCTTTTTCAGTGGCTTTCGTGACACCACGTCCATTAATTCTTCTTTTCTTCTAGCAACTCTTTTTCGTCTACTTCATGGATTCCTCCTCCTCCAGCCCTTGCAAATATTGGGTTTTTCCAGGATTCCATCCTTAGTCTTCCCTCTTTACATGCTACATGTCCTCACTGGGGAAACTCATTCACATTTATGGTTCCCAGACTTAACATCTGCCTCCTAGACTTCTCTCCTGGACTTCAGATAGCAGACATCTACCTATAGGATATTTCTGTTTTGATATCCCATAAGGCCCCAAAGCTCAACACGTCAGAAATGAGTTCAACTCCTCTTGTCACACAAACCTGCTCCCAATCCTGCATGCCCCATCTGAAACGACCATCAACTTTGTTGCTCAGCTCAGAAACCTGGAGTCTCCTCTGCCTTCGTTATGCCCAGAGTTCGCCGTGCCTCTAATTTATCTTCCTCATCATTGCAAAAACAATTTTTCAAAACTGCAAATACAATTATTTCACACTCCCCTACCCTCATCCATGTCCTTCTTCCATTCCATTCTCGTCTTTCTTCCACACTTTCAGTGGCTCCCCAACACCTCAGGATGAAGCTCTAAATTTTTACCATGCTCTGAACTTTGTTTCTTTCCAGACTCTGTTGTTGTTCAAATGACCTTCTATCTCTTGAGATGGTCAGGTAGACTTCCTAATTCCTAGAATAACCTCAAGTTGTCATGATACGTTATTCTTTGAGTAACATGCTAGATTTGATTTGCTACTATTTTGGATTACTGTCTCCTGTAGTTATAAGTGAAATTGGATTACAGTTTCCTTAATTTTGCGTGTGATCCTTACCCATATTTGTAGCAGAGTTATGCTAACTTTTAAAATTAATTGGGAGTCATCTACCTCTCAGTGCCAGAATGTTTGTGAGCGGAGGTATCACTTCTTTTTTTTTTTTTTAATAATTTTATTTATTTATTTTTCCCCCAAAGCCCCAGTAGATAGTTGTATGTCATCGCTGCACATCCTTCTAGTTGCTGTATGTGGGATGTGGCCTCAGCATGGCCAGAGAAGCGGTGCGTTGGTGCGCGCCCGGGATCCGAACCCGGGCCGCCAGTAGCGGAGCGCACGCACTTGACCGCTAAGGCACGGGGCCGGCCCGGAGGTATCACTTCTAACCGTGGAAAGGAGGAATGGTTTCTTCTGGCTTGACGAAGGTGAGCATAGCCATCTCACCAATAGGGTCAGTGTTATTTTTGACCCAGCGCCGTAGTGAGGAAATAGTTCCAGAGGGGAAATGAATATACTGCAGATGGTGCTGAAACACTTTGCAGGTCACATTCCTACAGGTCTTGTGACATTGGCCTTTGCCATTTTTATTTGTTCCTTGATTTGCCCTGCAGATACTCTTAAAAAAGTATTTTTATTGTGTTAAAATATACATAACATCACATTTACCATTTTAACCATTTATAAGTGTACCATTTAGTGGCATTAAGTATATTCACAGTGTTGTGCAACCATCACCATTATTCATGTGCGGAACTTTTTCATCATCCCAAATTGAAACTGCATCCATTAAACAGTAACTTCCCATTTCCCTCTCCCACCGACCGTGCTCGTCAGCACTGTTCTACTTTCCTACTCGAAGAATTTGTCTACTCTAGGTACCTCGTATAAGTGGAATCACGTAATATGTGTCCTTTTGTGTCTGGCTTATTTCACTTAGCATAATGTTTGTAAATACTATTGAATTTGAAACAGAGTCTGGAAAGAATTTGAAGGGGAGGACAGGGCCATGTTTACTGTGTCATTCACTGTGTCAGGTAGTTTAAATAGATTGCTTTGATAATTCTCCTAGTCATCTGTAGAAAGGGGATATTAGGTATCCCATTTTACAGATAAATAAATGGACGTTGAGATGTTAACTTTCTTGAGGTCCCATAGCTAGTAAGCATAGTGGTGCCATGTTTTGAACCCCAGTTTTGTCTGACTCCAAAGCCTGTTCTCTGTCTGCTTGGACCCCTCCCACCCCAAAATACTGAGTTTTTGAAGATTGAGATTCTGCTGGGTTTCTCTTGAGCTGTGTGGTTTGCACATCTCACCAGGTGTGGTCTGCACTTTGCCTACCTCCATCACAATGACCCTAAGGCTTTCTTCTTGAGTTCAGACAAAGGATGGCTATCACGTACTCTCTGCAGTAGTTTTGCTGATTGGCATAGTTCAGTGGATTGATTTTTTTCATAAAATGTTCTTAAGGTACCCAGGCCATGTTGAAAGCTTTGATTCACAAGATCATCCTTATGAAACATTCTGAGCAGAATGTGACAGAATTTGGCTAGCTCTGAAATTCTTCATAATTTGGAGTCTGAGGGGCTTGGGAATATATCATTTTAATTGTCACTTTTCCCCTGATTGGCAGTGAGATGCTTCCTAGGAAGTGGGGGCCTGGAGGATTTCTTTCTGTACTGTCGTTCCCTCATTTCCTGTTGAGGTGAGGTAAAACTCTTCGTGGTTGGGCCGGCCCCGTGGCTTGGTGGTTAAGTGCGTGCGCTCCGCTGCCGGCGGCCCGGGTTCGGATCCCGGGTGCGCACCGAGGCACCACTCCTCCAGCCATGCTGAGGCCGCGTCCCACATACAGCAACTAGAAGGATGTGCAGCTATGACAGACAGCTATGTACTGGGGCTTTGGGGAAAAATAAATAAATAAAATCTTTAAAAAAAAAAAACAACTCTTCGTGGTTGATGCTGCCTTCATCTTTTAGATTAGTGGGCTTCATGGTGGAGCAGGGCAGGCCATTGGGTGGCAATAAGAGTGTGTTATAGTTCCTCTTAAATTGGCTTTCAATTTTATTCTTTAAAAGTATTCTAGTGCATATATTTTATAATTTTACAGCATATCTGTATAACAGTAGATTGTATGATTATTATTATTATTTTTTTTGTGAGGAAGATCAGCCCTGAACTAACATCTTTTTTGCTGAGGAAGACTGGCCCTGGGCTAAGATCTGTGCCCATCTTCCTCCGCTTTATATGGGATGCTGCCACAGCATGGCTTGACAAGCGGTGCATCGGTGCACGCCCGGGATCTGAACCTGGGCTGCCAGCAGCAGAGCGCGTGCACTTAACTGCTACGCCATGGGCTGGCCCCTGTATGATTATTAATAAATATGCATATTAGGTATTCTAATAGGGATGTGTAATCAAAAAAGTTTAGAGGACTGTGCTTTAAGCTATCAACTGAGCAAGACAGGCACAAACAGAATTCATCATCTGAACTGATAACCAGGGAGGAGTAAGTTCCATCACATGCTCTTGAGAAAGGCAGAGGTAGAAACCTAGGGCAAGGTCCAGCAGCTGGGATTGCCAGCATTCACAGTGAGCACCACTGCAGAACAGGGTGAATGAAGAACAGAGTTCAGGGCTGGCCTGGTGGCGCAAGTGGTTAAGTGCGTGCAGTCAGCTTTGGCAGCCCGGGGTTTGCAGGTTCGGATCCTGGGTGCGCACCGACGCACCGCTTGGCAAGCCATGCTGTGGCGGTGTCCCATATAAAGTAGAGGAAGATGGGCACAGATGTTAGCTCAGGGCCACTCTTCTCAAGGAAAAAAAAAAAAGGGAGAGGATTGGCATCGGATGTTAGTTCAGGGCTACTGCTCCTCACAAAAGAAAAAAAAAAAAAGAACAGAGTTCAAACCACAGAGCCTGCAGGGCCTTAGAGACCACTAGTTTTAGTTTGTAGATGGGGGCCCAGAGAGTAGAAGTGACGCCCCCACGGTCATTTGGTGGCAGAACTAGAGTCCAGGTCTCATGACCTTGTGCAGGACTTCTTACGTGGTCCCACCACTTGCATGATGCTTTAGTTGCTCTAGTTTCTGCTTATTTATATTTTGACCTCACTTTTTTACCATAAAGAAGTGTAGAAGGAGTGAGTTACAGTTGTCAGAAGTTATTCATTTATTTGCAACTTAATTTTGAATTCAGGGGAAAGACACTTTTCCAAGTGAGTGATGAGGCATATCAATGAGATTCATTCATTTATTCAACAAATAAGGTTCTGGACTATAGCAATGAATAATTAAGTTAAAATTCCTTTCTCCATGGAGACTACGTTCTGCTTGGGGGAAAGAACCCATAAGCAAGTTAACTGAGTGAATTTTATAAAATATTGGAAAGTGGTAAGTGCTTTGGAGAAAAATAAAGCAGAGCAGGCGGAGGGAGTATGTGTATGTACATGCCCACAGTATTCAGTAGCGTGGTCGGAGCAGGCCTGGCTGGGCAGATGACATTTAAACAAAGACTTGAACAAGATGCTGGGACAAGCTTGGTGGATATCTTGGAGAAGAGCAGACAGAGAGCATCAGGTGCAAGGAGGGGAGCATGTTTGGAACGTTTGAGGAGCAGCCAAGAGGCCAGTGGAAGGAGAGGGGCAGTAGTGAGTTCAGAGAGGGAGTCGGGGGTCAGGTTGTGAGGGCTTGTACGCCATTGTAAAGACCAGCTCTTCCCCAAGATGGGGAGCCATTGGAGAGTTTTGAACAGAGGAGTGACATGATATGACTTACCTTTCACAAGGACATTCTGGTTGTATGGTGAGAATAAATGGAAGCGGGCTACAAGTGTGTGGGAGCAAGGATACAAATAGGATAAAGTGAAAATGTCTTGATGGCAGTCATTGTATTTGTGATTGTTAATTGGAAGGCTTAATTCACGTTATTTACATTATTATCCATCTGTTTTATCCAGCCACCCTCCATCCACCTCCCCCAAAAATGCTAGTATTATGGTTGATGCTGATGATACAGAGATGAATAAGACACGGAACCTGCCTTTAGGAAATACAGTCTCTACTCTAGGCACTAGAGACGCAGATGGTTTAACAAACCACAGGTCACAACCATGTCTGACTGCTGTAGGAGCGGCGTATAGTGAGTGTGCTGGAAATGTAACTTTCTGTCCCAGGCCGGTGGATGTAGGTGGGAGGGCACTGGAGTTGATGATGCTTGAATTGAGCTTTGAAAGAAGAACAAGAGCAGACAGAAGAGGGAAAGCAAAATGTTTCAGGCAGGGGAACATATAAGGGCACAGCACATTTAGAAAAACTGTGGGTGATTAATGGGCCTCAAAGAGAATTGTTGAGGTTTATGTATACTGTGAGCTCTTCAGAGTTCTCAGGGGTGCTCTTGGGACTCTTGGTCTGCACAGGCTGTATTGCTCCCCACCCCACAACTCAGCTCCCGACCCGATCCCTTGGCCTTGCTTCCTTCTACAAAGGGCAATATTTCTGGGTGGATAAATAACAAATTACCTGCCTTTGGCAGATAGGATGAATTCCTCCATGGTCCCATCACCAGAAAGATCAGAGTTCTTTTAAGCCTAGTAACTGATTTTTGTTTTTACAGCTTTATTGAGGTGTGATTTACATACCATAAAATTTACCTGTTAAAGTGTACAATTAAATTATTTTTAGTAAATTTACAGAATTGTGCAACCATCACCACAATCCAGTTTTAGAACATTTCTCCATCACTCTAAAAAGATCCCTCGTGCCCATTTACAGTCAATCCCTTCATTATTCCCAGCTGTAGGCAACCATTTATCTATTTTTTGTCTTGTAGATTTGCCTTTTCTGGACATATCATATAAGTGGAATGATACAATATGTAGTCTTTTGTGTCTGATTTCTTATACTTACTATCATGTTTTCAAGGTTCATCTATATTATAGCATGTATCAGTAGTTTGTTCCTCTTTATTGAATTGCATTTAATTGTATGGATATACCACATTTTGTTTTATCTGTTCACCAGTTGATGGATATTTGGATTATTACCACTTTTTGGCTATTATGAATAATACCCACTTTTTGCTAGAAGTACAATCAGTGGGCAGGTGTTTTTCTGGGATAGGCACACGCGAGAGTGAGTTTGATTTTGTGGGTGTCATTACAAACTTAGTGTTCTTGGTTTGCCCTTTTCTGAGACTAATGGATTAGTGAATATTATTTGAGCCATTTAATAGCTGAGTGACCTTGCCCAGTTGCCTGTAAAGTAGGGATATTTATAGGTGTGGTATTTGGCTCAAAGTATTGTTGTGAGGATTAAGTAAGATAATAAAGAGAATATATGCAAGGTAACAGTTCATTTCCCCATGCCTACAACCTCCACACACTCACCACTTTGCTGTCTCTGGGGAAGGGGGTGGGAATGAGAAAGGCTGTATAAGGAAGTGCCCTGCTTTGAGTAGTTTGTGGTCTTCTTGGAGAGATGCGTGGTATGCATGTAAAGGAGCTAGAAAGAAGTACAGGCCTTGGCCCAGGTGGAATGTAGAGGCTGGAAGACCTCGTGGACTGGGCTAGCTGGAAAGGTCTCTTGGAAGGATTAGGACCCGGGCGTTGGAGGAGGGGAGTAGAGAGACTCTTAGGAGACTCTGGGGGAGGGGGAAGAGTCATAAGCTTTTGCTGGCTGGCTGGGAGTTGCTGGAAGAGAGAAAGGGGTAGGTCATCTTAGAAACACATTAGGGAGAATTTTAAAAGCCCATATGGGAAACTTGGATCTTTGTTTAATCCCTCGGACAGCTCTGGATGTTTTGGTGCCTGACCTCACGTTTATGAGATGTATCTAGATGAGAGAGGTTGCAGATTTAGGGGTCTTTGGCTGGATTTGACCCACAACGTGTTTTCTTTGGGCTCCTCAGTCCTTTAAAATTCATTCAGCAAGTTGCCAGCATTTCAAATCTGGAGATCTGGCCACAGTGACCTTAGTTCTCACATGATGTCAAGTGACCAGAGCTTTAAGAGGTGTCCAGGTGCCCCTCACACGGCTGACCTCATTTCTGTCTGCTCGAGTTTGCAACCATTGGTCTAGAGCTGTGTCGTCCAACATGGTAGCCATGGGCCTCATGTGGCTATTTAAAGTGAGATTAAGTAATTCAATGTTTTAAGTAAAAATCTTTTTTTGTGTGTGAGGAAGATTGGCCCTGAGCTAACATCTGTTGCCAATCTTCCTCTTTTTGCTTGAGGAAGATTGTCCTTGAGCTAACATCTGTGCACATCTTCCTCTATTTTATATGTGGGACGCCTGCCACAGCATGGCTTGATGAGTGGTAGGTCCGCACTCAGTATCCGAACCCATGAACCCCAGGCCACTGAAGCAGAGTGCGCGAACTTAACCACTACACCACCAGGCCGGCCCATAAGTAAAATTTAAAGTTCTATTTCCTGTTCACACTAGCCACATTTTAATTGCTTGTAGCTACATGTGGCTAGTGGCTACTGTGTTGGATAGTACCAATACAGAACATTTCTGTCATTGCTGAAAGTTGTATTATTGGACTGCTCTAGATCTTTAAACAAAGGTTGCTCACTCTGCCTCTTACTGTATTCAGACCTGCCCTCCTAGCCTCGCTTGGCCTGTTGCTGCTCACGTGTAAAATGAAGTGGTGTCATGGCATGATGATCCTAAATTCCTTTCTAGCAGTAAAATTCTTGTATATGGGCAACAACAGGTAACAAGCGTATAATTTTGTTAATCCTATTAATCTAATATTAATTACTTATATTTTAACAGACTTTTGTGGCTCATAAGCTGTCTCTGGAGGCCATTCCAGAAGAGAGATATAAAAAGTCGGCTGCCCAGTGGCGTTATTATTGAGTGTCCCAGGACTCCCTCAGTGACTATGCTGAAGGACAAGTGTGGGTGAATAGTTCTCTCGACCCACATGCACGTGTGCAGTATACACAAAGTCACTGCCTTGCTCACACTTTTTTTGGTGTTTGTGTTATGCTCTTATTCTTGGAGTGGAAAGTGAGCGCGACATAGAGTGCTAATTAATTTCCTCCTTATTTAATAAGGTTGCAACTTAGAGTCTTTTCAAATAACTAGAAAATGTGTAGAAGTCAGCAGCATGTAGCCCGTGGGGCACGTAGTGCACTATGTTAAAAACAGAGCTAATAATGTGTACAGTGTGTTATTTCTGACTCAGCAATTTTCCTTTTCAGAATTTGTCCTAAGGAGATAGATAACAGAACACGTGTGGAGTTGTGTACCCATCACAGTGTTGTTTAAAATAGTGAAAAATTCTAACCAAACCTGAATGTCAGTAGGGGTTTGGAGGATTAGTTCTGTAATTATGACACCTGGATGCAATAGGATCTCACACAGCCACTGAAAATGGGGATACAGATCTATATTTATTGATTTGCAAAGATTTCCATGGCATATTGAGTGAAAAAAACTATATATATATAACAGTATATATGTAATGAACCTGTTTATATAAAATTCATATGCACATGTGCAGAGATGTCTTGAGGGATAGTCATCAAAATAGTAACAGGGTTATTTGCTGGGTGATGGGTTTTGGGCGACCTTACTTTCTTCTTTGGATTTATGCCCAGTCTGATCGTTCCTCTCTCCCCTCAGTAAGCCATGCCTTTTTTTTTTTTTTTTTTAAGTGGTGCTCTCGTAAAGAAGGGAACAGGCACTTATTGAGAGCCTACTATATTCCAAGCATTTTGTTAAAACTCTTAATCCTTGTGTGATTTCTTTAAGGTAAGTGTATTATTGTTATGATTTTATTGATGGAGCATTTGAAGCTTGGTGACTGAACAGCTCAGAGATGGTAGAAGTGGGATTCACCCCAGATCTGTACTTATGAAGCCCTCGTACCCTTTCCTATACTGGCCCTTGTCAGAACATCAGAGTTTGGAGCTGAGGCCGACTTTAGTGGTCATCTGGTATCAGCAGAGAAGTATTGTGACTTGCTCCAAGTCTTAAGCTACCTAGAGAGAGATGAAAAAGACTAAGAACATGGAGTTTTGGATATTGTGATTTTGCTCTACTGGAAGTAGCCTTGATGAAGTCAGGAGGCTTGAGTTTGTTCTCAGTTTGGTTACTATCCAAACTTCATGACCTTTGTAAGTCTCTTTACTTCTTTGGTCTTTATTTTCCTCATTTGCGAAATAAGGATAATATAGTCTACATCTCAGGTTATTGTGAAATTATTCAGATTCATCCAAAAGTGCCTTAAAAACAATAAAGTAAAATATAACTACAAAATATTATCTTTATTGTAGCCAATCCAGTCTTCCGAAGCTTAAGAAATGACCTGTTCTTCCTACCCAGCTTATCCCTTATGGATATTTTTTGGGGAAAAGGATTTAGTGTTTCTTTAATTGGTGAGCAGATGTCATGCTCTGGAAAGAGAACTGTGGTGGCTTCCATTTCGGTACTTCTACTGGTGGTTTGGAAAGTAAGTAAAAGGCAGAGACAAGGTCTCAGCCACTTGTCACAGACTTACAGGTTGAGTGGGCCAGGATCACTCCCACTTTTCTAGTTTTTAAAACTTAAGAAATTGTGAACTATATATAGAAAGTGCATAAAACACAAAGGCACAGTTTAGTGAGTTGTTAAAAGGTAACAGCTGTTTAATTGCTACTCAGGATAAGAAATAGAACATTGCCAGCACTCCCCAGAGAAACCACTCTCCTGACTTTTATGGTAATCACTTTCTTGCTTTTCTTTTTACTTTTATCATCTAAATATACACCTTAAAATTATGGCTTATGTTTGCTTGTTTTTGAACTTCATATGAACGTGTGTATACTTTGTATCTGGCCTCTCCACTGGTTGTTGTGAGATTTATCTGTAGTGTTGAGTGTAGCTTTGATTCATTTATTTTCATTGTTTAATGTATTCCTTGGTATGAAAACCACAACTTATACATTGTACAGTGGATGGACATATGGATTTCTGGTTTGAGGCTATTAGGAATAGTGCGGCTCTGAGCATTTTTATACATTTCACCTGTTGTACATGTGTGTGAATTTCTATTGGGCGTATTCCTAGCAGTGGCATTGCTGCATTTGTGTACCTTTAAATTTAGTAGGTAATGCCAAGATGTTTTCTGTAGTGTTGGTTGTACCAGTTTACATTCTTACCAGCATGTTTGAGTTTCCTGGTACCACATTCTTGTCAACACTTGGTTTTGTTCATCTTTAATTTTAGCCATCCTGGGGAGTATGTAGTAGTGCCTCATAATTTTAATTTGCGTTTCTCTGATGATTAATGGAGGTTGAACAACTTTTCATATACTTATGACCATTGATATCTTTTGTGAATTGCCTATTCAAATATTTTGCCCATTTTTCTATTGGGTTGCCTCTTGATTGGTTTGTAGAAGATCTGTATAGATTCTAGAATCAAGCCCATTGTTACTTTTCTGTTTCATAAATATTTTCTCCGATATGACTTGCCTCTTACTTTCTTATGTTTTTTTGGTATGCCAAAGTTCTTAATTTTAATTTGGTCCAATTTGTCAATATTTTCCTTTACGGTTTGTGTTTATTGTGCCCTGATATTTTCCCTGGGATCATGAAGGTATTTCCTATGTCATTTTCTAAAAGCTTTATTGTTTTTGCTTTCCACACTTTATGTATTACCAGGAATTCATTTTTGTGTGTGGTGTGATAGGAGTCAGTTTCTTTTTTCATTCCGTATAGATATTCAGTTAACCAGGGGCATTTATTTAAAAGAGCGGCCCTGTCGTCACTGCTCAGTTGCACCTACTTTGTCGCAAGGAAGGTGCCCACCTGTGCATGAGTCTGTTTCTTTGCTCTGTTCTGTTGGTATATTTGTCATTCCTGAACCGACAGCACAGTGCCTTCATCCCTGCTGTTCACCATAGTTCTGGGTGTCCACTGGGGCAAGTTGTATCCCCTTGTGTCTTGCCTTTGCATTTCCACGTAGGTTTTGGAATCAACTTGTGAAGTTCCTAAGAAAAAATTATAGTTGGGATTTAGAGTGGAATTTTATTGAATGTGTAGATCAATTTGGGAAAAATGAAAATTTTGCAATACTGAGTATTCCAATCTGTAGTTTCTCTCTCCATTTATTTTAGTAATTTTTATTTTTTTAAATTATTCCATAGCTTTTTGGGTAGAGATTTATTTTGGCTAGATTTAGTCCTACATGTTTATTTTCATGCAATTAAAAATGGAAACTTTTAAAATTTCCTTCTTGTCTTGTTGGTACAGATATGTAATTGATTTTTTTGTATATTGACTTTCTATTAGTCTTGCTAAACTCACTTATTAATTTTATAATACACCTTTAGATCTTCTAGATTTTTTACTTGTAGTTATATTTTTCATTAATAATGACAGTTTTGCTTCTTTGTGAGTTTTATACCTTTGGGGATTTTTTTCTTGCCAAAAAGCTTTACTTTGGACCTCAGATACAACACTGAAAAGAAATTGTAGAGTAGATATTTTTGTCGTTTCCCATATCAAAGGGAAAGCTTTCAGCATTTCATCAAGTATGATGCTTGATTTGACACTTGGATCAAAATTTGGCTGTGTCTGCCTTTGGGCTGTTGTGAATAATGCTGCTAGGAACATGGGTGTATAAGTATCTGTTGGACTCCCTGCTTTCACTTCTTTTGGGTATGTACCCAGATGTGGAATTGCTGGATCATATGGTAGTTCTGTATTTAATTTTTTGAGGAACCACCATACCATTTTCCACAGCAACTGCACCATCTTACATTTCTATTAGCAGTGCACAAGAGTTCCAATTTCTCCATATCCTCACCAACACTTGTTTATTTATTTATTTTTTATAGTGGTCATCCAAAGAGGTGTCAGCTATTGCTTTTTACCTACTGTTGCTGCCCTCTCCTTTTTGAACTCCATTTATACTTACATTAGTTCTTCTCTCTATATATTTGTCTCTTACCTACTCTTTTGTAATGTTATTTATTTATTTATTTTTCCCCCAAAGCCCCAGTAGATAGTTGTATGTCATAGTTGCACATCCTTCTAGTTGCTGTATGTGGGACGCGGCCTCAGCATGGCTGGAGAAGCGGTGCGTCGGTGCACGCCTGGGATCCGAACCCGGGCCACCAGCAGCGGAGCCCGCGCACTTAACTGCTAAGCCACGGGGCCGGCCCATTACCTACTCTTTTGAATTTTCTATGCTTTTGCCTCTCTGTGCTTCATTCTAGATTTTTTCTGCAAACTTAGTTTCCTGTTTAATTCTCTCTTCATCTGTGTGCTTTTAAGCCCATCCATTGTGTACTTAGTTTTGGATATTGTATTATTTGGTTCTTTTAAAAATCTATGTCACTTTTCAAAAGTTGTCATTTCTCTCCCCCAAGTTTTAATCATGTGTTTTATCTTCTTATATATAGTAAGAATTCTTTTAACATCTGTTTCTGATTACTCTCATATGCATAGTTCTCGTTGGTCTTTGTTTCAGATAGTTTTTCGTTTATAGTTTTCCTGTGTGCCTGGTTATCTTTGGTTGTGTTTCACACATTGTATTTGAAAATTGTTTACAGAAATAAACTGAGAACTAGACTAGTATGATGTTCTCTCCATCCAGAAATGATGTGTGTTTTTATCTGCCAGTGGCTTAGGGCACCAGCAATCTAAGATCACTTCCATCTGATGTCAGGATTGGTATTTTTCTGGGCCACCCAGATTCTTGGAAACTGGTCTGTGGTCCATCTGAAGGCTGTTTTATTTATAGTTCACTCTCCTAAGCTGTAGCCATTTGGATTTCAACCAAGTTGTAGGAGGTTATTGGGCCATCAGGGTTTTGGAATCCAGCCTTTGTTCTTCTAGACTCAAGTGGTTATCAAAAGGTTATCCCAGTGTATAAAATGGCCTTGGAGCAAAAGTAGACCATTTGCTGCAGGCTCATCACTCTGGATTTTAGTTTTCTTGTGTTTTGTTACCTGTTAATTGTTCTGTGCCTTCTTAGTTTCCTGTTGTTTCCAAGCAGATGTTCTTTTTATTATATCCAGCATTTTTTTTTTTTTTTTAAGATTTTATTTATTTTATTTTTCCCCCCAAAGCCCCAGTGGATAGTTGTGTGTCGTAGCTGCACATCCTTCTAGTTGCTGTATGTGGGACTCGGCCTCAGGATGAACGGAGAAGTGGTGCCTCGATGCGCACCCGGGATCCGAACCCGGGCCACCAGCATTGCAGCGCGCGCACTTAACCACCAAGCCACAGGGCCGGCCCATATATCCAGCATTTTTAGTTGTTTTCAGCATGAGGGTTTGTTCAAGTTACTTAGCTATTCTTAACTTCCTTTTAAAAGCATCTTTTTAAAGTTGTAGGATAAAGGAACTGTGTTAGACCTTGAGAACTCATCTATTTCAAATTAATTCATTAGTAGTCAATAAAGTAGAGGTTTATTGATCACCTACCGTGTGCCCAGTATTGTGCTATATATTATGGAAATTTTGAGTAAATACAAGGCATAGTATTCCTTACATTCAAGGAGTTTAGCTGGGGAAACAAGCATAAACCCAGAAAATTAAATCGAATGTTGGAGGAGGTGCGCAAGGGTAATGCAGAGTTAATGGCATAGTGAAAACTCAAGGCAGTAGGTGCTGAGTGGGAGCCTGACCCGCTCCCTGCCTCTGCCCCCTCTCCCAGGCCATCCTCCCCCAGGTGGTCACCATGCTGTCTAAAACCTCCAGCTCCTGTCATCCCCCTCTACCATTACAGCTCTTCAGTGGCTCCTCCACTGTCTTCCAGATGTTCCGGTGCGTCTGAGGCCCTTCAGGAGCTGCCTGGCCTGCGACTTCCCAGCCCCCCGGCTCTCCTCATCCCTGGCGGCGGTTACACTCCTCCACCTTTGCCTGCACTCTTCCCTTTGCTTGGAAGTCTTCTCTTCCTTTGGTGTGAGGCTCGTTTTTCAAAACTGAGCCTCAGGTAGTGTCATCCTTTCTGGGAAGCCTCTGCCAGCCCAGTCCCTTGTCCTCAGGAATCAGAGGCCTCTGCTGGATCGCCCGTCAGTACCTGTTGTCCATGGTAATGGCAGTGACAGGGATCTGGTGGCAGTAGCCAGCATGTGTGTAGTCTGGCCCTTGCCACTCACTGAGCACTGTTGCAGGCACTTCACATACACACAACTCTGAGATGGCCAATACTGTTTTCCCCATGTTACAGGGGAGGACACAGGCACAGAGAGGCTTCACAGCTAATAAGTAGAGTGGTCTTCTGGGCAGTGACTGTATTCATTTCTCCCCTCTTCAGTAGGGCAATGGAAACGTAGGAGAAGGGCCTGAGCTGTGAAGATGAACATTTGTGGGTGACCATTTCCTCCCTCGCCCACTGGGGCTATGTCTAAGGGTTAACTAGACAACTGTGTACGAATCCCCCTGCTTCCTTCCGAAGTCCGGTTGTTTATTCTGCTGTGAAGGTGCCTAGGACTGCGTTCTGTCCTCTCCTGACGGCGTTCTTGGCCTCTCCTGTCCTGTTTCTGTGGGGCTTAGCTGCATCCGCCAACCTAGTCTTCTTGGAGAGTCTCGGGACTCCCCAGTCTGTCTTGGCGAGACTTTGTGAAACTTGACTGCCTAGGATTTAGCTAGGCCTGCTCTGGTCAGACCTACCAAGTGAACCTCCATCCTGAAAGAGTCTCAAGTCTGTGTTCCCCCCAGTTCCACATGTAGGTTAACTGACATGGGCTGTCATATCTGAAAATGCAGTAGTCCTCTTGCACCTTAGTCTTGAATGAATTATGAAGGGATGTGGTGAGAACTGAAGGCAGCACTGTTAATATTACTTTAATAATGCTCTCCACTCCAACCAGTAATGCAACCACGTCAAGTGCTTGGGATTTCATCAGAGAAAAGCCAATTCCAATTAATTGATAGGCTGTTCTTTTTAAAAAATAAACTTTAATTTTTAGAACAGTTTTGGATTTACAGAAAAATTGCGAAGATAGTGCAGAGAGTCCCCATGTATCCCACACCCAGTCTCCCTATTATTAACATCTAACATTAGTATGGTACATTTGTTATAATTAATAAACCAATACTGATACCTTATTATTAACTGAAGTTCATAGTTTATTCAGGTTTGCTTAGTTTTGATGTCCTTCATCTGTTCCAGGATCCCAACCAGGATACCACATTACATTTAATTGTCGTGTGTCACTAGGCTCCTCTTGGCTGTGACAATTTCTTTCTTTTTTTTTTTTTTAAATACACATGTATGTGTACTTTTGTTTCTTTGTTTTTTGGTGAGAAAGATCAGCCCTGAGCTAACATCCATGCTGATCCTCCTCTTTTTGCTGAGCAAGACTGGCTCTGAGCTAACATCTATTGCCAATCCTCCTCCTTTTTTTCCCCAAAGCCCCAGTAGATAGTTGTGTGTCATAGTTGCACATCCTTCTAGTTGCTGTGGCTGTGACAATTTCTGACTTGCCTTGTTTTTGATGACTGACGGTTTTGAGCAGTACTGGTCAGGTATTTTGTAGGATGACCCTCTATTGGAATTTGATGTTTTTCTCATGATTAGAGTGGGTTACAGGTTTTGAGGAGGACGATCCCAGATGTAAAGTGCTATTTTAATCACATCATATCAGGCATACATACTGTCAGCATGGTTTCTGACTGTTGATGTTGACTTCCATCATCTGGCTGCGGTAGTGTTTGTCAGGTCTCTGCACTGTGGCGTTACTCCCCTCTACTGCTGTATTCGTTGGAAGGAAGCCAAAGGGTGATACCTAATCCTCTTTAGCTCATAAATGAAGTCATTATTTTAAAGTGTTTTATACCATTACATACTAAAAAAGAATGTCCACAAACCAATGTTCTCTTTATAAAAAACATAAAATTATTTCCTTTAATATTTTCAAGTCATCATTCCCTAGCAAGAACAGTTTATGTATTGTGCTGATTATTCGGCCAATTTTGATTCCTTCAGTTTTGAAGCAGTGGATTCAAAGCTGAATAGAAAAGCCTGCAGTTTTTGTTTTTACTCGCTGCAAAATGCAGGACAGGCAGATGCAAGGAATCATAATTATCACTGCCTGATGTAACGTTAGGATAATTATCATTGCCTGTCTTGTTCATTTGTTCTGTATGAACACAGGACGGTGTGCCTTAAACCGTATTTAATATAATAATATATGATAAAAATGCAAAACTGCTTTCTACTGAGAAGACTTTGTAGGGCTATCATTTTGATGATGGCTCTTAAATCATTCCACAAATGGCTTAATAGTTCATATCATGCTTGAACGGTAGCTTATAAACCAGGTATAAAAATACACGTGAACCATACTAAAATTTGAGATGCCCGGTTAGTGGTGATGGCAAAAAGTCTAACAGTCTGGAAACATGCAATAAGTCCCGGCAACGGCTTTTGGTGTGGTGCGCTGTTAGACTGAAGCATAGCATACTAAATATACCCATAATACAATAAGCACAGCTTCATCTTTACATAACCATTTTTACTATTATTAAAACTAAAAGGTCGTGGAAAAGAGGTTTTTCTTTTTTCCAAAAATTGCACCAAAGTAAAGCAAAGCTCTAGTTGATGCGGGCGTGTTGTTTAGGCGTTAGCAGTACTGCCCTCGCTAGGCGCTCATTAGACAGTAGCGCAACCCCAAGAAAAGGATGGTTAGCGTGTGTTGCGCGTGTGGTGCAAGCAGGAAGCACCAATACCAGGTTAGGTTGTGGTGACTAATTCGCAAGTGCCGGCCTAGCAGCCTGGTAGCTGGTGTACCTATGTTGACCACAGTTCCGAAGCAAACCACTAACTTCTTGTTTTCTGAGACTTCTGAAGGGCGCGAAGAAGCCGCTCGGTTGTACCCAGAAGGCCACGCGCCAGTCGCGAGTTCATTTGCATACGCGCTCCTAGCGGGGCGGGCGGGGCCGGCAGGAGGCCGGGCCGCGGCGCACGCTCACTGCCGTCGGCAGGCGCCGGGGTTGTGGCCCCGCTGCGACTGGTTTTTATTTTGCTTCTCGTCAGCTGCTTTTTCCTGTTACAACTGTGAACAGCTCTTCCTGTACAGGGACAGCCCTGGTCTCGATGACTGATTTAACTTTGCCAGTCGGCCTGCGCTCTCTGGGCTCTCGGGCCGCGTCTGGGCCAGAAATGTGGGCGCGTCCTGGGAGCTGGCGGGCGGGCGCGCTGGGCCCCGGGCCGGCCGCTGACGGGTTCCCGCTGTTTCCCGTTGCAGGTGGTTCTCCTGGGCATGGACATCCTGTCTGCGCTGGTCACCCGGCTGCAGGATCGGTTCAAGGCGCAGATCGGCACAGGTGAGCCGTGGGCGGGTGTGGGGCGGGCCCTCAGACTCTCCACCCTCCGTCCCCCAGCCTTCGCTCAGTCTCCCCAGATCCTCCACTTGGCTGTACCCAGCCCTCCCAGCCAGCCGCCCTGCTCCCCTCTCCCGCCTTTTAACCTTCCCCTCTGGTCCTCCCATCCTCCCAGCCAACCCTCCAGCCTCCTCCTCCAGTCTCCCCTTGCTGGGGCTGCACCACTGCCTTCCCTCCCAGATCCACTGGCCTCACTGCACCTGCTGGCACCCCGCCCCCCCATACCTTTTTGCTGGCTTCTTCCAAGTTTCGTGTTCTAATATGAAGTACTACTGCGAATTCTTTTATTTCCTATACAAATTAGCTATCACACTTGAGTGCCAAGCGAGTCATGTTTGTCTCTGACCCTTCCACTTTCAGAGGCATTTTCATTGAGAAATCCTGCGAATCTGATGCGGTTGTATTTTCTCCAGACGATTATCGTGGGTATTGCTGTTTTCACTTTGGTTGTAAGTGTCATTACAAGTGTGTAGTAAATGATCACTTATTTTGAAGGGAAAACAGTATGTCAACAAAATGAAATTAAAATAACCACAGGTTTCGTAGATTTAGAGATGACTTAGTCATCTCTAAATTTCCAACCTCTCTGATTTCATAATGACAATATAAATACTAAGCCGCTTTGTGCTTGTGCAAGCATTTGCTTATAGAATTTTTCCATTTTAATTGGTATGTGTGTATTCTTTTCTGTTAACTTTCTGGTCAATGTGCTCCTTTAGATAGGGTCGTGAAGTCTTTTCCCATTCTGTCACTGTCCATCTACAAATGAAAACCCCCCTTTTAGAAATTTGATATTTTAATAGCGTTCCATTTTCCTCTAAAATTAGCTGACTTGTTCACAGAGATCATTTGTAAAAGCAAGCTCTGTGGACTCGTAGAAGAAGCAAAGCAAGCTGACTCCTGGTGTGCAGGTGCCCTTGGAGCACTGGCTGATGGCCCACACCCGGTGTGGAGGAAGAGGGGAGCGCCGGACTCCCATCTGCTGTGCGTGAAACGTGTTATGTGCAATTAAAAACACACAGTGTAGATGCAAGATAGATTGAGCTGTAAGTGCCTCCTCCTTCTTCCCCCAAGCACATGTGCTGGAGCCCCTCTCTTCCGTAATTTTCTTTCTGTGTTTACTCTTTCCTGCCGAGCTCTTTCATTGACATCCATTCTAATAATATTTCACCAGCTTAAAAATATGTTGGGAGCTGGCTGGAGGGAGGTGGGGTAAGGAAGGTGACAAATAGTATGTCCATGCAAAGGATTTTGCCAATTCTTATGGTAACTCCCGTGGATTTTAGCAAGGTGAGTAGAACTGTAGGGATTGGTGGTTTCAGAATGATGTACATCATTTAGGCCAGGATTTTATCTTCCCAGTTAATTGAAATATCCACAGTTGGTGACTGTAGACTCCCAAAATAGGTTTTCATTTGATCCGTTTGCGTTTTGGTTTCCAGTGCTGCCAAGTTTAATAGACAGACTGGGAGATGCTAAAGACTCTGTGAGGGAGCAAGACCAAACTCTGCTGCTAAAGATCATGGATCAAGCTGCTAACCCCCAGGTGAGGCAGGGGAGGCGTTCTGTGGCCAGCTGGCGTGTGTGTACTCGTATAACATAGTGGGTGACTCCATATGAAAAGACTTCCCTTCATTTAAGCTGATGTATTTAGGATGAAAATTTTCATGGCATTTAACGTATCCCCCCACCCCTATATAGGATATTTAAATAATAATAAATAGCGAAGAGTGTGCTTTGAATAAATTAGTGGACTTAACGTGGGTATTGAGTGCTTGGTTTAATCCATTAGACTCTTGAGCTCATTTGCATAACTGGGTCTGTGTATCTCTGAGGAGGTATCTATGGTGTCTGGGGAGTCAGGAGGCCTACGTGGAGCCCTTGTCCATGTCTCCTAGTGACCTGGGCCTGCTGGGATGGACACAGCCCTGCCTTCCAGGGTCTAGCTTCCAGGGTCTGTCCATTGTTCGGGGTTAGGGGTGGAGGTACCAGAAAAAGCCTTCTCAGGGAAGGTAAGACCTAGACTGGCCTTAAAAGATGAGGAAATGTTTGACTTGTAGGTGGGGTGGGGACAGCCATTCCAGGCGGAGAGAGCAATATGAGTGTGATCTTTGGCAAGTCACCCACCCTCTTTCACCCTCAATTTCCTCACCCATAAATTGGGGATAGTTATATTTCCCTTTCAAGGTTGTTGGGAGAATTAAATGCAATTATATAAAGGAATATGTTTTGAAAATTTTAACTTTATATACAAATGTAAGTCACCATTTTTCACTATGCTGTTAGAGGACTAAATGGGATGGTGGAGGCTGGGACCTGTGGAGAGGTCCCACTTCTGTGGGCCCAGTATTCGATAAAAGGCTGCAGAAGTCTCCTCCTGTCCTCTTTGACCTGTCCTTTGCTGTCTGCAGTACGTGTGGGACCGAATGCTGGGAGGCTTCAAGCACAAGAATTTCCGGACTCGGGAAGGCACGTGTCTCTGCCTTGTTGCCACACTCAGTGCGTAAGTCTGGGCAGGGTCTGAGGGTTTTCTTGGCCGAGTTCTGTTATTTTTAACTTTTCATTTTGGAATAACTATAGATATCAGGATGTTGCAGAGAAATGTACTGGGGGGTGCCGTGCACCTTTTCCACCCTCCTCAGTGCTGACTTCTTGCATGTCTGTGGTGCAGTGTCGGTACCAGGAAATTGATGTTGATACAGTCCACAGAGCTTCTTCAGATTCCTCCAGTTACACACATGCATTGTGTGTGTGTATGTGCAGTTCTGTGACGTGCAGCTGCATGTAACTACCCCCACGATCAAGGTGCACGCCTGCACGTCACCCCAGGTGCCTTCACACTGCTCTTTTATAGCCATTCCTAACCCCTGGCACCTGCTCCTCTGTTCTCCATTGCTCTGATTTTATTATTGTATAAATGGAGTCATACAGAATGTAACCCTTTGAGATTGGCTTTTTCCACTCAGCATAATTCTCTCGACGTTGCATGTATGTTCTTGCCTAAATGATAGTTCATTTCTTTTTATTGCTTGGTAGAATTCTATGGTATAGACAGATCACAGTTTGTTTAACCATTCAGCTGTTGAAGGACATTTGAGTAATTTGCAGTTTTTGGCTGTTACAAATAAAGCTGTTATGAATAAGCTTGTGCAAGTTTCTGCAGCAGCATAAACTTTGATTTCTCTGGGGTCAGTGCCCAAGAGTGCAAGTGCTGGGTCATTTGGTGAGTTCATTTTTAGTTTGAAAAGAAACTGCCAAAGTATTTTCCAGAGTTGTCTGTACCATGTTACACATCCCAGCACTTTCATCATATCCTTGCCAGCGTTGAATGTTACCATTGGTTTTTATTGTAGCCATTTTGACGTGTGTGTGTGTGTGTGTGTGTGTGTGTGTGTGTGTGTGAATATCTCATTGTGGTTTAATTTGTATTCCTCTAATGACTGTTGATGTGGAACATTTTTTCATGTGATTTTTTTGTAGTAGAGGCTTTTTTAAAATTACAGATCACTTTTTATGATTATGAAAGCAATATTGTCTATGTCATAGAAAGTTTACATAAAGAAGAAAGTAATGATTACTTGTAATTCTACCACCTTCAGATAATCACTTTTTAGCTTGTGTATTTTATTCTAGCCTGTAAAGTTATATTATATTTAAAAACAAAATTTGGGTTATGATGTTTATGTTAGTTTAAATTGTTTCCCTCTTAACATGTTAGCCTTTTCAGTGTCATTAAATGTGGCCATATGTATCTGAAGCTTTTAAAAAACGTTTCTAGCCTTTGGTCATAGTAGTTCCACTTTCTAAGAGTTTATCATAAGGAAGTAATCAGGTTACCAAAGAGAGTTGTGTTCACAAAGGATGCTTGTGACAGGATTTATGATGATGAGAATTTGTCAACAACGTAAATGTTCTCCAGCAGAGCAATGTTTGGTTGGAATCTTCTGCACCATTTTATCACAGTGTGTTGATTCAGCACTTATGAACTGGATGTTAGTTATAGCAGAGAGTCATGCACAGATGGAAAATTAAGTGAGGACCCTCAAAGGACCAGGAGTTTAGCTGAGTATACTGAGTTGGGCAAAATAGAAACCATTACATGACAAAATGGTAATGCAGAGGTAGCCACATGTGAGGCAGGCAAGGCATCGGGGAGAGGCTGGGGCTTTGGCTTCACATCAAAGGGCTGGGGCCAGATTGGTGAGAGCCCTGATGCCAGGGAGAAGACCATCAGTGAGAAGCACTAATGGTTTTGAACTCTGTGCAAAGGAGCTATCGTGGCAAGTTTATTTGGGAACCAGAGGGGAAGAAGATGGGGAAGATGGGAAGGAGAAAGCCTAGGTGTGAGGTGATGATAGGACCTTGGGATGGAGAGGAAGGGGTGAGCGTGGGCAGAGTGGCTTCTTTCTTTAGTTCTCACTGACAATAAAACACTCTTTTGTTTTCAGCTCTGGAGCGCATACTTTAACACTAAGCAAGATCGTGCCACATATATGTAACTTACTTGGAGATCCAAACAGCCAGGTGAGTGTATTTTAGTGAGAAAGAAAAATCATTGGTGATAGACAGTTAAGATGCATTTTGGTATTCTGTGTATACCTGATAGGTGGGTGGGACTGCATTCATCTTTATAGAACTCTGATTATTGTTGAAGGTAATTAACATTAATGCCCCATAGCATTTATAAGATATCACTGGTAAATGTGGTGGCCACTCTGCCCTCTTCTCTACATAGGGCTGAGACCTCACTGGCCTTTAAAGTGATGTCATCCAGACCAGCCTCCAAGATAATATCACTCTCTGCATCTCTGCAGTCAGAAGGGAGTGGGCATGGAGGAGAATGATCAATGCTGATTGAGGTCATACAGTGATTGCCTCTTGAGGTGGGAGGAGATTGATTGGAAAAGGCCTGAGGGAACTTTCTGGAGGTGATGGAAATGTTTCGTATTCTGCTTGGGGTGGTGGCCACGCTGAAGTATGTAACTGTGGAAACTCCTGGAACTGAACCCTGTGTGCATGTTGTTTTATGTAAATTTTACCTAAATTAAATCAAAGCAAAGCACCACTTCCTTAGTGTAAGGGCGGGAGAGGAGTTGGTGATCTGTGAGTAGTTAGCAGACCCTTCACGAAGCTTTCCCAGTCTGGGCTCCAGATATGCCAGTTCTCGTACCTCGTTCAATTCTCTTTATCATCCGGCCTCATTTTTATAATGTTAGCTCATACAAACTGATAAGAAAAACACATCATTAGATAAAGGAGCTGAAAATAGGAACAATAATTTACAAAAGAAATATATGTGGGGAACAAGCATCTCCTTGTGGTCTTGATTGGTGATTGCTAAGGCCTCCAAGAGGTGGTGCCATGCTCTCCTTCCACTTCACCAGCACCCAGGCCCTCTGGTCTCAGCACCTCCCTTTCTCTCATCCTTTCTTCTTCTCATCTTTGCCCCTAATTCTAGGTGCATTTTCTCACCTTCTCTTTGCTGCTTTGTTATGCTGCTTCCCTTCCCGTCTCTACCTCTCCTCCTGCTGCCCGTCCCCGTCCCCATCGCCCCTCTCCTCCTGCTGCCCGGCCCCGTCCCCGTCCCCCCTCTTCTCCTGCTGCTGTCCACCCCATCCCCCCTCTCCTCCTGCTGCTGCCCATCCCCATCCAACCTCTCTTCCTGCTCGCTGCCCGCCTGGTTTCTTGGACTTTCTCCTGACACCGACTTTTTTCTTCCCACTTGTTCTCTTATCCAGTTTCCACTGAAAATTTGTGACATTGGAAATATTTTTAGATATTTTTATTTACTGAATCATACTCTATGTTCAACATTAAACATAACTTAAACTATTTTTTTAAAAGATTCTAAATTACCAAATGGATTCTTTTGCCTTTTCCCCCCCTTTTGGTCTTGTCTCCATTTTTGTTTTCTGTGGGAAAAAATCCTTTATAGAGGTCACTCTTTAAGGATATCACTGCTACTGCCTGGTATCCTTTAGTAGAGCAGAAAAGCCAGACCGGCCGTTTGAAGTTATTTGTTCCTAATTGAAATGCTTACATTGGCCCAACAGGTGATGTCAGTGTTCATGCTGGGCCTGTGGGAGACAGAGCATCAGGGGAATGAGGTTGGTGCTCTATGGGTGGCTGTCAGGTGGAGCCAGAGTATTCCAAACTGAGCACTCTGAAAAGACTCCATATATTCGCATCTGCCTTAAGGATACTTGCACAGACACACACAGACACCCACAGCCACGTCTCCCAGAAGCCTCCTGCCAGGACACTTTGCCACCTGTGCTTCTGATCTTAATCCAGTTAATCATTCTTCCTCTGGGGGTATGTATGCATGTGCGTGTGCTCCTGCCTTGATTATAATTTTTCGTCAGTCTTTTCTGCTAGTCTCTGAACCTTGAGGGTCAGGACTATAACTTGCTCCTCTTTCTCATCCCAGGACTGCCTTCCAGTTGGGCCTAGGATTGAGTAGAATCCTCATGGCTGTTTGAATGACTTTCCCTTCTTAGCTGTTTACATCTTAGGCCAGAGAGGACACTTGTGCCAATGCTGTCACTGCAGTTGGTACCTGCTGCAGTCAGCCTGCAGCTCTCATGCGCGTGTGTGGAGAGTTCTCTCATGCCTCTGCAGGCAGCTACTGCCATTGCTTGGAGTTGCATGTAGGGTGAACTCTGCCAACACTCCTGCCCTAGAGGATGCGAGTTCGTTTTAATACTGGTCTGAGTGCAGAGTGATCCAGAGCAGGGGAGGCCCCTCAGAAGCTTCTTGGAGTGGCTCACAGGTAGACGGAATGTGTGAGTAGGATGCTTTTGGCTCCAAGTAACTGAAAACCCAACGTGAAATGGCTCGAGCAGTAAGGAAAGTGTGTTACCCCATGTAAAGAGGAGCCTGAAGTAGGGAGGCTCCGGGGCTTCTTAGGGGCTCAGGCATGTCCCCAGAGACAGTCTCAACCATCTCAGTCCTCGAGCTCTGTCATCTGCTGCTCTCCTCACGGGCACGGCACAGGTGCAGCCCAGTTGCATGCCTGCATGGCAGGCCGAGTAGATGGAAGCCGCTGCTTCCTGGGTTGCACTCCTGTTTTCAACTTGTCCATGTTGCAAGCTTCAAACTCCTGTGGAAATAATGAGAATAACATAATGCATCCCTGGACCCATCATCCAGCTTCCACAACTCAGGAGACAGGACCACTTTAGTTTCACCTGTTTTCTCTCCCCCATCACATTATTGTGAAAAATAATCTAGATTATTTTGAGGGAAATCTTAGGCATCATTTCATTTAATTCTTAAATACTCTAAAAGATAAGGCCTTTTTTTCCCCTAAACACATAACCTTAATACCATTATCACCTGTCCCTCAAGAATGACTAATTCTCTCATATCATTAAATACTTAGTCAGTGTTTACTTTTCCCTAAGTGTGTCATGTTTTTTAGAGTTCCCTGCATTTCTCTTTCCAAGAGTGGGGAAACATTTTCCAGACGCTTTCTTGCAGATTCCCCTTGCGTTTCATTGTTGAGAATTGCATCCCGTGCCCCTGTGTTAACCTAGTCACTGGAAAGGACCTAGGATTTTGTGATGGCCTCACACTAAGGAGACTTTACCTCCTGAGCTGAGAACAGGGTTTCCTTCTGTGAGGTGTGGATTGCAGAACAAGGCCTGTGTTTGTTGACAAGGAGGACAGGGCAGTGGCTGTAGCAAAGGCAGCTGGCAGAGACATCGTAGACAATAGGAAGTCCCTTTGGTAGATAAGAAAAGTGCCAGTTCTGCCTGAAAATCTTTGATTCATCTTTATAGCTCCTCAGCCAGCCCAGGGCAGTCAGTCAGAGGACTGCATCTCAAGGGCCTCCCACGCTGGCCGCCTTCTGTCTTGCTAAGGCGTTTGACACACATCGTCTAAGCCTAAACACATCTTGCAATGTCTGAGGACTGTTGTTGATCTGAGAGTGCTCTGAGCTGGGCCTGGACTGGGCTGTGGTGACAGTGCTCAGAAGGCAGGAGAAGGAGAGCCGCTGTTGAGGGCCTGACTGACACCTGGGAAATGGGCAGGTCGAGCTGCGGCCTGAGTCGTCAGTGGTGTGCAGATGAGGCCCCATTGAGTCTGGTCAGGTCTGTGGCACCCGCTCTCCGAGGCAGGCTGGCTGCAGGCTGTGCTCCTGTTCTCAGAGGATGGGGGAGGTTTGGCTTCCCAGCAATTTACAGGTGCCCTCCCTCTCCCCAAGGTGAAGCCGTCCTTTGAGTGTTTGGCTTTGTAGGGAGCCCTCCTTCTGACACCCACATTGGAATGCAGTATGCTAAAGTGAAAAGAATGTGGGCCTGCACTCGGAGGGATGGATGTTCAGCTCCTCACTCTGCCATTTACCTGCTGTGGCCCCGGCGGGGGGCTGGCCTCCCCAGCCTCCATGCCCTCCCCTGTGTCACAGTAGCAGTGGCCCTGTAAGGAAGGTCATAGGTTTAAAGACCTCAGACTCGGTAAAGCATTCAACTCAGGCCTGGCAGGTAGTGCTTCATATCTGGGGCTCTTGTCCTTTGCAGTCCTGACAGCCTGAAATGTTGGGTTCCTTTCTGTGGTGAGCCTGGGAAGGCGGAAGCGGTGTGGGACCATGTGGCTGTGTGTAGAAGCGAACACCACATTGTCCCTTCAGCCTGAACTGAGCTGCTTTTACTGGTTTGCTTCTCAATAGAGTATATTACTTTGTGGTACCCAAGAAAGGAAATCTGTTCTCCTGTATTTCTGGAATCAAAGGTGGTTTAGGCCCTCAAATTCTATCTGACCCTGTAGTTTTTTAAGCCCGAGGACTGATTATTTTAAAGATTAAGGATATTGGTTTAAAAGATATAGATAGTACTAGTTCCACCAGCCGTTGTGTTGAGTGCTGTGTACACACAACCTGTAGGTCACAGACTGCTGACCTGAAATCTAATTTCAGCCTCCAGGTTGGTGTATATGTGTGTCTGCAGAATGTTTTAATTTTACGTTTAGAGTTTGGGTGTTTTTACATTTGGAAGATTTGTATTTCTGACTTCTCTCAAAAGATTAGAAGATGTGGGAAAGCTGTACCTGCATTCCTCTGAGGCTGAGTAATGGTGGCCTCTTTGCCTGACCCTCTATATTCACTCTTCTGTCTCTCCCAGCGGGGTCGCATGCTTGTGCCGTTTGTCATCACATACCCACCCTGCTCCACTCGCTTATCTTGTTCCCTGCCTGGGCTGTGTATGCACTTCAGTTTGGCACCTAGTAGGCACTCAAATATTTGTGGAATGAATCCATTATTTCTTTTAGTCCTCAAAATAATGTTTAGCTTATGGAGGAGGAAATTGAGACTAAAAGGGTTTAAATATTTGTTGAGGGTTACACAGCTCCTAAATGGCCACTCAGGTACTCAGATCTTCTTCTTTGACTCTAAAGCTAGTAATTTTTCCACTAAATCTATCAAACTCTTTATGGCCCAGACCATCTAAGTAGTGGACAGGATATTAATTGTTCTTTAAGGTGATTGTGTGATTGTCTCAACAAATGACATCACTAGACAGTAAGCAAAGGTGATGCACTTATTGCTGATGTTCAAGGCACAGTGGCATCGACTGCTTTTGTAATACATGCATGTTACTATGTAAAAATGTTTCCTAACATCATAAATTATTTCTTTTCCATTGTAAACTGATAATCTGTATTAGTCAACTCAGGCTGCTATAACAAAATACCATAGACCTGGTGGCTTAAACAACAAAAATTTATTTCTCCCGGTTCTGGAGGCTGGCAGTCTGAGATCAGGGGGCCAGCATGGTCAGGTTCTGGTGAGGGCTCTCTTCCTGGCTTGCAGACTGCTGCCGTCTCGCTGTGTGCTTGCAGGACCTCTGTGTGTGTGTAGAGAATGGGTTGAGCTCTCGGGTGTCTTTTCTTAGACAGAGCCCCACTCTTATGACCTCACTTAACCTTAATTACCTTCTTATAGACTATCTCTAAATACAGTCACATTGGGGGTTAGGTCTTTAACATATGAATTTTGGGGGGACACAGTTTAGTCCGTAGCATAAGGTTTTGGGATAGAAGATAATATGCTTTGCTTTTTATTTGCTTTTTCCCACCATAAGGGGAAAAAATTATAAGTAAAGTTACTTGTCATATAACACTGTTAAATCAAAGGGTAGCCTCAGTATTAAGAATTGTAAATTATTTGTATCCCTACTTCTTTCCTCTCACCTTCAAATCTCTGTTACTTTGATTTTATTGCTTGAGACCAAATCTAAAATCATGTTGCTCCCCTAACTTTGCCTACTGAATTAAGTGCACATTCCACTCCTCCCCACCCTCCGCACCCCCTACAGGCTGGCCTTGGTTCCATTGTATATTAAAAAAAATTTTTCTACCCACCTTTTTATTGGCAAAATTTTAAACCTGTAGAAAAACTGAAAGAGTAGCATAGTGAACACCCATATTTACCACTTAACATTTTGTTACATTTTATACCTCCGTGTGCATACACACACACAAACATAGTTTTTTTTTCCTGAACTCTGAAAGTATCTTACAGACATGATTTTACCCCTAGATACTTCAGTATGTATCTCCTAGTAACAAGGATGTTTTCTTTCTTTCTTTCTTTTTCTTTGTTTCTTTCCTTTTCTTTGCTTTTCTTTTCTTTCTTTCTTTCTTTCTGAGGAAGGTTGGCCCTGAGCTAACATCTATTACCAATCTTTCTCTTTTTGCTTAGGAAGATTGGCTGTGAGCTAGTATCTGTGCCCATCTTCCTCCATTTTGTATGTGGGACACCGCCACAGCATGGCTTGATGAGCGGTGGTTGGTCTGTACCCAGGATTCGAATCTGCAAACCCCGGGCCACCACAGTGGAGCATGAAAACTTAACCACTACACCACCGGGCCAGCCCCAAGGATATTTTCTTATATAACCATATGTCATTTTCATATCCAAGAGATTTAACATTGATGCTCATAACATTTGATATTCAATCCATATTCAAATTTCTCCAAATTTTTTCTGCTTTTTTTTAAATCCATTCTGTCTCTCAAGCCTTATTTATTGCTGCTTTCTTAGTTCATTTTTTGTTTGGCCAGACTGCTTCCTTGCTCTTCCTGAAGCCTGTGCTGGCATTTCTGCTTTGCTGCCTGTGCACAGGCTCTGCCTTGTGTGGAACCTGTCTCACTCCTTCTTTCCCTGGGAAACTGCTCTCCTTCTAAACACATTTTAAGGGATTCTCTCCTCTTCTATGAAACATTTCTTTGTATCTTCTGGCGTGCTTGCTCTTTCCCCTAAACTGTGTGAGCTCTGTGTGCTCTTGTATAATGTTTGTTATGTCCTGCTTGTAGTAAATGTAGAATTTATGGGTCTTTTTTCCCATCTCCTTTTAAGGACTATGAGCTTCCTGAGTACAGGGCTCTGTGTAGCCTTTACTACCCATTTTTGTTGCTAAGTGTTTGTTTAATTGACCTAAATCCAGAATGCCTTACGTTGTGTTTTGCTTTTAGTATAATTCATTTATTTGTAGTTTTTTCTATTTTGGAAAGACAGTCTGAAAATTCTAGTTTCCTAACATCATCTTCAAGAATGAAAAAAACTAAGGGATATGGACTTTAACATGTATATAGGGATGGGACCTAAATTTTTTCTACTCTTTGGAATTACACTCACAGAGTCAAGACTGTCAAATATGGCTTTTTCTAGTCAAATGTCTGAGAGATTGTATTCACAGTTGCAATTGGTGAATTGGTGATAAACTGGGGTGGTGTATAGCCTGTTGTGTCCCAGCAGGAGGTGCTGTGGAATGACACAGAGCAGCTGTAAGATCTCTTCTTTTACATCTAGGTTCGAGATGCAGCAATAAACAGCTTAGTGGAAATTTACAGACATGTAGGAGAACGTGTGAGGGCAGATCTCAGTAAAAAAGGATTGCCACAGTCCCGGTGAGTTCAGACTTTTTTCCTTTCTTCTGCTCTTTCCCCCCTACTCTTTTTCAGTTGACATCTTGGTTTGCACTACTTATTCTGTTGTGGTAACTTGATTCGAAGAATATATGGTTAGAGGATCAGTGGTTGCAGATCTTGTCCAGATCATTGGTCAGGGGCCCCTTCCGTTCCCCTTCCTCAAAAATAAGACTCTCCCCCAGACATCTAACCAGGTCCCATGCCACGTTCTGATTTTCTAAGCATAATTATAATCAATTGGTGTTTGAAAATCCAGCATTCTTTTGGTTCATATGGTTCTGTATCTTGTATACACACCAGCACCTAGTACAGTAGGTGCTGAGAATATATTTGTTTGAATGAATGAAGCCTTTCCAAAATGAGTCTGGATAGAAATATGTAAGTAATAATTCTGGAAAAGATCTTTGAAATGGTAGTTTTCTGGTCAGTAATGTCAGTCACAATGCGTAGAAGCCAGTGCGAGGGGATCACTGTCTTATCAGATCCAAGACAACTTTAGTCCACAGGTATCTCTGTTGTAGTCAGAATTAAAAAATAACGAACAATTGAATAATAAAATAATAAAAAATAGTGTATATAATTTGAACTATGATGGAGAAATTTACACCAAATGAGTTCTAAACCTTTTGCATCCCCCCCCCCCCATTCCCTTAAGGGAGAAAGTAATGTGAAAATTCTGGGAAGTTAGACCCGGACTAGACTCACAGAGCAGCTTGTCTGAGCCTGTCACTGTGTCCATGGAAATAGCAGAGGCCCAGAGACGTGAAGTGACGTGAGAGATCACACAGCTGGAAAGAGTGAGAGCTAAGATTTGAAGCCCTGTTCTTCTGACTCACCTTTTAATATTCTCGACCCTGTTTCACAAAAGAGTTTATAGAGTATTGGGCATCTAAATATGGGATGGAATATTGAAATATACAAGAGTCACCCATCTTGATGTCTCTCAACTGGATATGACGGAAGTGGGCCCCTCACCCTAAAGTAGGGGTTCCACGAGCAGTGGAGTGGGGCTATACTTCTTTGTTATCAAGAGTCTCATCCTAGTGTTGCTCTTACCATGGCTCCTGGCCTGTGTACATGATATTTAGGTGGGAATAAAACTTTTTATACTACTTTTCTTGTTTTTTACAAAAGGTAATCTGTGGGAATAGAGTTTTTTCCCCATGTGTTTAAGAGTCTCAGCCTTCTAGTCTTTGTGATGAAGGTCAGCCCTGTGCTAACATCTGCCAATCCTCCTCTTTTTTTTTTTTTTTGCTGAGGAAGACTGGCCCTGGGCTAACATCCGTGCCCATCTTCCTCCACTTTATATGGGACGCTGCCACAGCATGGCTTGCCAAGCGGTGCGTCCGTGCGTGCCCGGGATCCGAACTGGCGAACCCCGGGCCACTGCAGTGGAGTGCGTGCACTTAACTGCTTGCGCCACCGGGCAGGCCCCTAGTCTTTGAATACATGGTGAGAACACTTGGGAGAAAGACAAAGACAAAAGTACTAAACAATCTATCAGGGAAAATTGGAGGGCACAGATGAACAGGGAGGGCAGAGGCTGGAGGGAGAGGGATATTTAATGACGACGTCACCATCATTGATGGGAAAACAGGCCTTGAGCAATGAAACCCTTTACTGCTCCAGGGATGGCCTCACCATGCTGTGTAGCTCATGGTGGCCCTAGCCATGAACAGACCATCTTACACGATGGGATTCCTGTGTGGTATTTGAAGGTTGCTATAGCAAGCTAGATCTGGGGAAATGACATGGTCAAACTGAGATCTACAGAGGTGAGTACAGCAAAGAGTTAACATAGCAGGCCCGAGACTGCCGTCCTTAGGCCTGCTTGCAAGATTGGCCCTGGGATGGTGTCTGGAAACTTAGATTTTGGGAGGGTTCCCACCACTCCCAAAGAGTGAGATAAGGGTGGCTCACTGGGCCCCAAGTGTGCAGGTGTTATGCACCCCACCTGCTTTCCTTCTGGGAGTCTGGCATTTTGGTAAGTGCTACACAGAGGGTGTCTGCGTGACCAGCCCCAATACAAACGCCAGACGCTGAGACTCTAATGAGCTTTCCTGGTGGATAGAGTTCACACATGTTGTCATAACTCGTTGCTGGGGGAATTAAGCACGTCCTCTGTGACTCCATCAGAAGAGGCTCTAGGAAGCTTGTGCCTGGTTTCCTCTGGACTTCATCCCACACACCTTTTCCTTTGCTGATTTTTCTGTGTGTCCTTTTACTGCAATAATCATAGCTTTGAGTTTGACTATATGCTAAGTCCTGTGAGTCCTCCTAGCAAATTGTTAAACCTGGGGAAGGTCTTGGGAGCCCCAGCACAGAGGGTGATTTAGGTAAGGTCCCAGAGGCAGTTAATGCCTGAGCTGGCATTAGAACCTTCTCTTCCAGACTCCCAGTCATGTGTTTCATGTGTTTTTTCTACTTTCACCCTCCTTTTTTTTTTTTTTTTTTTAATATTAAAAAGAAGCTACAGCTATGGAAGAGCTTGGGCCTCCGAATAAGAATGAAGCTTTCTGCTATCTCTTGTTCTCTAAAATTCTTCCTAAAAATTCGAGACCAAATGGAGAGGGTAGTCCTAGGGAAATGGACCCACATCCTTCACAGCCATTGTTATAAAATTCTGGCAGACACAGTGCTTGGAGAACTAGGCTGTTAGTTCTTTAAAAACTTTACTCTAGTGAAAGAGGCCAAAACTTCATGTTTCTTTGTATTTATTACAAGACAGTTACCTAAGATCTAGCACTGTGAGCGTCAGAGGCGCTCTGGCTTTTATTTTGTGGAGGATGTGTCCAAATGGAACAAGACTTTTACATAATCCTATCATTGTTTGGGATATTCATCATCTGCTATATGTGGCCCCAAGTGGCTGATTGGAATGCTTGAAAATTCTAGACTTCTGTTAAATTATTTATAGATGTTTTTGTTATGTGAGCATAGTAGATTTTTCAGCTTAGCAAGATTCCATAGGACTAATAAAATATAGAATTTGCTTAGTGCTTTCTAAAACCTGGATTTAGTCCAGGAATAAAATATTGTCCTCTTAAGAGTTTGTTCATTAGGCCGGCCCCGTGGCTTGGTGGTTAAGTGCGCGCGCTCCGATGCTGGTGGCCCGGGTTTGGATCCCGGGCGTGCACCGAGGCACCACTTCTCCGTCCATCCTGAGGCCGAGTCCCACATACAGCAACTGGAAGGATGTGCAGCTATGACATACAACTATCTACTGGGGCTTTGGGGGGAAAAAATAAATAAAATCTTTAAAAAAAAAAAAAAAAGAGTTTGTTCATTGAGTGAATGCTATATTTGGGAAGAAGATTAATTATATCTCTAAGAAATACTATGATGAAAATGAATGCCTTAGTAATACTGGCTAAATGACTTAGAGTAGTAATCTGATTTGAGCAGCAGCTTTCTTTGTCCATTTCACACTTGGGAAAAGATACTTGTACATTCATCAGCTTCACTTTGGAGGAGCTGGAAACATTCATCAGCTTCACTTTGGAGGAGCTGGAATTATGCTTTTGGGACATGTGTTTAGTTGTTGTTTATTGAAGTCTTGCCGTCTGGTGGCTAAAACCATATTGAGCCAGATAATAAAGTGGAGATATTCACCAGAATCATCTTCATCTTAGGTCTCTCCACCCACATGGGATCTCAGCATAGTTGAGCTATGAACTTCAGTCAATATAATTTGTTGACCTTAAATACGTAAACAGTTATTTCTCTAGCAAAAATGGGTTTATTTGGGATCAGTAAAGATCCCAGTCAATTGCAATCAATGTGGGGTCTGTAACCATGGCCAGCCATTTGCAAGTCTTGAGCAGCAAGAGAGGAGAAACTCTTTCATAGAGGTGAAGAGGGAGTTAGGAGGGCTGTTATAAACAAAGAGTCCATTGGAGGAGACTGGGAGTTCGAAGTGTAGTGGCTTTTCATTGGCTGAGTTGTGACAGTCTCTCATTGGCTGAGCTTCTTGCCAGTCAAGAAGAGGAAGTCTTTCTTCTTCCTGTTGGACTCTGCTATCCATGTAGAGTCTAGAGCTCCCCTTTCTGGCTTCCTGCCTGTATTTTAGTGAGGTTTCTGTATATTAATTTTCACAAGTATTTGGCCGTTTTACATTGTTTTAGACATATTATTTTCACAGTTCTTGCACACGGTGTGTTCAGAAAGTAAACAATTAACGTCTAGCTATCGATGGTAAGATGTCATATCGTTGTATGATATTTGTGAGGCATGCTTGACGACTAAATAAAATGTAAATAAATCACCAGTAACTCCCTGGGGCTTACGTTCGTAGACGTAAGCTTTTAGCTGCCTTTGACATTCACTGTCACTCCACTGTATGTTCCAGAAAATATCTTATGGTATATTTTAGTTTGCGAACAAAGCTTTTGAAAAAAGACGGATTACTGGTGTTAAATTTCTTCTGGAGCTATCATCATTGGGAACCAGGCACCTGAAACAGCAGCTGCTTTAACTCGGAAGATAATTTAATTTATGGATAGAGCTGATACGTGTCATCTGATGTGTTGTAGCTATTTGTAAACTTACTTTGTGAACCTACAGTTTTGAACAGCTCTCATGATATTTGTTTTGCTATCTCAACCCATTTTAAAAATTTATAAGCATCGATTAGAAATTATTACTAAATGATTGTATTGTTGAGGGATAAATTGAAACTTTATTTTTAATTTGCTTGCTGAAGTTTAAGTGTTAGAGGCCCCAAGGGAAGAGCAGATGAGAATGTGCTCTGCCATTCCCGTCTCATTTTTACGTTTAAGTTTCTGTCAGAGTCATTTATGTGAGAGAATTGACTAGATTTATAAGATAACGTTGAAAAAAGGCAATTCCTTACTCCTCTTGCCATTTCCTCTTAGAGGCAAACACTATCAACTGTTTTTATTGATTCTTTTGTATCTGCTGCTCTGTCTCTAAATACTATGCATGTATTACTATTTTGTAGTGTTTTGTCACTGTAAAAATTTTACTTCACATTGTGGAGGGTGAATTTCAGCTCTTTTTCCTCTTAACCTCCCTCATGTGCACTTGTCAACTCCTCATACCCCAAAGATAGTCATGTTTCAATTTTGAATAGGACATTTAGTTTATATTATGATTATGTATGCTATTCACAGCTCACTATTTGTATTCGGTGAACTATGATTAGTTTACCCCCTATCCCCCAACCTTTTGTTTTCCCTGGGTTAATAATTGTCTTACTTTCATTTGCATAGTTGTCTACATACTTATCATGTACTAGTACTGTCTGCAGACTGAGTCTGTTCCAATCTGGACTGGCTGCTTTCACTGCCCCTTACGTACTTTATCATCGTAACATCTCTCTATCATCGTCCTGAGGCTTCACTTCACCTTTCTCTGCAGGTTTGTTGGAGACCACATCTGTTCTCTTGGTTTTCTCTCATTTTGGTGGTGCATATCCTCCAGTAGCTTTCTGAGAGAAGTGGAGGAGGAAACTATTTTGAGTCTGAGACTATCTTTATTCTATCTTGACAGTGAGGTTAGAAGTCATTTTCATCCAGAATGTTAAAGCTAATGCCCCATTGTCTTCCAGCTTTCATTGTTTCTACTGAGAAGTCCGAAGTTATTCTGATTCTTCATCCTGTGTAGGTAACTAACTGTTCTCTTTGTCTCCAGTGTTTGTGTGAAACTTTATGATGATGGGTCTTATATGACTACTTTCATTTCTTGTGCTATGCACTTCGAGGGACTTTCAATCTGGAACCTTATGTGGTTTGGATCTGGGCAAGTTTCTTTAAAAATAAAACTTTATATTTCTAAATACAATAGTTAAATTATTGTCACTTGGACTAGTCCTCTGATTTTCTTATTTTTTCTCACTTATAATATCTTCACAGTTTTACTCTGTCTTCTGGGAAACTTTCTCAAATTTATCTTCCAACCATTCTACTGGGTATTTGATTTTAAAAATTTTCTTTTCTTGTTCTAATTTCTAAGATCTCTTTTTTTTTTTCATTGTATGTTTCCTTTTTAAAGCATTCTATTTTCTTTATTTTTAAGTAAGAGCTTTCTTGAAATATTTTATATACCATAATTTCCATATTTTCATAATTTACCATATACCTTTTAATGTGAACAATTCAGTGGTTTTCAGTATATTCACAAAGTTGTGTAGCCATCACTACTATCTAGTTTTAGAACATTCTCATTATTCCAAAAAGAAACCCTGTGTCCATTAGCAGTAACTCTCCATTCCTTCTTTCCCTCCAGCTCCTGGCAGCTACTTCTCTACTTTTTGTTTCTATGGATTTACCTATTCTGAACATTTTGTGCAAATAAAATCACACAAAAGGTAGCCTTTCGTTGCCTACATTCTTACACTTACCATAATATTTTTAAGGTTCAACCATATAGCATGAGACATTCCTTTTTATTGCAGAATAAAACTCCATTGTGTGTATTTGTTTATCCATTCCTCTGTTGATGGACACTTGAGTTGCTTCCACCTTTTGGCTATTGTGAATAATGCTGCTGTGAGCATGAGTGTACAAATATCTGTTCCATTCCCCGCTTTCAGTTCTTTTGGGTATATAGCCAGAAGTAGAATTGCTGGATCATATGGTAATTCTGTTTAGTTTTTTGAGGAACCACCATACTGTTTCCCAAAGCTGCTGCACCATTTTGCATTCCTACCGGCAGTGCACATCCTTGCCAGCAATTGTTATTTTCTGGTTTTTGTTTTGTTTTGTTTTTTGATAATAGCCATCTTAATGGGTATCTCATTGTAATTTTGATCCTCATAGAACTTTTATGGGACCTTTGTTGAAAATCAGTTGCCCGTTAATGTAAGGGTTTTTTTCTGTGATCTCAATTCTATTCCATTGATCTATAAGCCAGTCCTTCTACATTGTCTTGGTTAAGTAAAGTTTGTAGTAAATTTTGAAATCCAATTTTGTTCTTCTTTTGAAGATTATTTTGGATATTCTGGGTGCCTTGTGTGTCCATATGAATTTTAAGATGGACTTGTCAATTTTTATGAAAAAGGGCAGCTGGGATTTTGGTAGGAACTGAATCTGTAATGAGTTGGGGAATATTGCTGTCTTAACAACATTGTCTTCCAATCTATGAACATGGAATGTCTTTCCATTTTTTAAAGTCTTTAATTACTTTCAACAATTGCTTACTAGTTTTTAGTGAACAAGTCTTACACTTCTTTTGTTAAATTCATTCCTGTGTATTTTATTCTTTTGATGCTGTTGTGATTAGAATTTTTTTTCCTAATTTCAATTTCAGATGGTTCATTGCTAATGTATAGAAGTACAATTGACTTTTTTACATTTTTATATTGATTTTGTAAAAACGTAATTTTTTTTACATTTTTACATTGACTTTTTTACATTGATTTTGAATCCTGCAAATCTTGCTGAACTCCCTAGTTCTAATGGTTTTGCTGTGGACTTCTTGGGATTTTTGTATACTAGATATGTCACCTGCCAATAGAGAGTTTAGTTCTTCCTTTCCAACCTGGATACCTTTTATTCCTCTTTCTTGCCTAAAAGCCCTGGCTAGAACTTCCGGTAGAATGTTGAGTAAAGGTGGTGATAGGGGACAATGTTGTCCTGTCCTGTTCTTAGGAGGAAAACTTTCAGTCATTCACCATTAATAATGATGTTAGCTGTGGCTTTTTTGTATATGACTTTGTAAGTTTGAAGAAGTTCTATTGCTAATTTGTTGAGTGTTTTTATCATGCAAGGATGTTGAATTTTGTCAAGTACTTTTTCTGCATCTATTGATGATTGTGTGACTTTGTTTTTTATTTTATTGATGTGTTGTATTACATTAATTGATTTTTAGATATTAAACCCACCTTGCATTCCTGAAATAAGTCACACTTGGTCATGTTGTGTAACTCTTTTATGTACTGCTGGATTCAGAAGGAATATTGGTCTGTACTTTTCCTTATTGTGATATCTTTTTCTGGTTTTGGTGTTATCGTAATACTAGCCTCATAGGATGAGTTGGAAAGTGTTCCCTCCTCTTCTCTATTTTTTAGGGTTATATATTTTTTTTCTTTAATTAATAGGCTTATATATTTTTTCTTTAACAGATTTACTTTTTAGAGCAGTTTTAGTTTTATAGGAAAACTGACTGCAAAGTACAGAGAGTTCCGTTATTCCTTTTCTCCCCCAACCATAGTTTCCCCTATTCTCATCTATGTTTTAAGAGTTTGTGAAGGATTGGTGCCAATTATTTTTTAAACATTGGTTAGAATTCACCAAATGTGAAGCCATCTGGGCCTCCGGCTTTGCTTTAGGGGTATGTTTTGATTACTGATTCAATCTTTCTACTTGTTATAGGTCTATTCAGATTTTGTTTCTTCTTGATTCAGTTTTGGTAGTTTGTGTCTGTCTAGGAATTTGTCCATTTTATCTAGGTTATCTAATCTTTGACGTATAGTTGTTCATAGTGTTCTCTTATAATCCTTTTTGTAGTGGCAGTAGTAATGTGCTTTCTTTCATCTTTTTTTTTGGTGAGGAAGATTGGCCCTCAGCTAACATCCGTTGCCGATCTTCCTCTTTTTGCTGAGGAAGAGTAGCCCTGCATTAACCTCTGTGCCCATCTTCCACTCTTTTGTATGTGGGATACTGCCACAGCATGGCTTGACAAGAGGTGCGTAGGTCCATGCCTGGGATCCGAACTTACAAACCCCGGGCTGCTGAAGTGGAACGCAAACTTAACCACTATGCCACCGAGCCGGACCCTCTTTCATCTTTTAATGTCAGTAATTTGTGTCTTCACTCTTTTCTTCTGGTCAGTGTAGCTAAAGGCTTGTTAAAGTTGTTGATTTTTTTCAAAGAACTAACTTTTGGCTTGTTGATTTTTCTCTATTGTTTTTCTATTCCCTATTTCGTATATATTTGCTCTAATCTTTATTATTTCCCTCCTTTTGCTTGGTTTGATTTGCTTTTTTTTTGTTTCCCCTAGTTTTTTAAGGTAGAAGGTTAGGTTATTGATCTGTCATCTGTTTTTTTTTTTTTTTTGTAAGGAGATCAGCCCTATGCTAACATCTGCCAATCCTCCTCTTTTTTTGCTGAGGAAGACTGGCCCTGGGCTAACATCCGTACCCGTCTTCCTCCACTTTATATGGGACGCAGCCACAGCATGGCTTGCCAAGCAGTGCATTGGTGCGCGCCCAGGATCCGAACCAGTGAACCCTGGGCTGCCGCAGTGGAGCGTGCACACTTAACTGCCTGCGCCACCGGGCCGGCCCCCTGTCGTCTCCTTTTTAATGTAGGCCTTTACACCTATAAATTTCTCTGTAAGTACTACTTCAAATGCATCCCCTAAGGTTTGGTATGTTGTATTTTCATTTTCATTCATCTCAAAAGTATTTTCTAATTTTCTTTTTGTTTTCATCTTTGACCTGTTTGTTATTAGGAGTGTTGTGTTAATTCCTACATTATTTGTGACTTTCCCATTTCTATTTGTTATTGATTTCTAATTTTATCCTATTGTGGTCATAGATCATAATTTCTATTTTCTATGGTTTTAGTCCTTTGAAATTTATTGAGGCTTGTTTTATGGCCTAGCATGTGATCTGCCCTGGAGAATGTTGTATGTGCACTTGAGAAGAATCTATATTCTATAGTCCATTATTGAAGTCTCCAGTTAATACTGCTGAATTATGTCTTTCTTTCTTCCATTCTGTCACTTTTTGCTTCATACATTTTAGGCTCTGTTCTTTGGTGCATATAATTATTCTGTCTTCCTGCTACATTGCCCCTTTTATCATTGTAAAATATCTTTTTTTCCCTGGTAGCAATTTTTGTCTTAAAGTCTATACTTTCTGATAACAGTATAGCCACTCTAGTTCTCTTTTGAGCACTGTTTACATGAAATATCATTTTTCATCCTTTTACTTTCAACCTCTGTGTCTTTGTGTCTAAAGTGGGTCTGTTGTGGATAGCATATAGTTGGGTCTTGTTTGTTTATTTGGTCTGACAATCTTTGCCTTTTCATTGGAGTGTTTAATCCATTTGTGTTTAATGTAGTACTGATTAGGTAGAATTTATTTCTACTATTTTGCTATTTGTGTTCTATGTGTCATGACTTTTTTGTTTCTCTATTGCTCCATTACTGCCTTATTTTGTATTAAATGGATATTTTCTAGTATACCATTTTCATTTTTTTGCTGTTTCTTTTACTGTTCTTTTTTGGAATTATTTTCTTAGTGTTTGCTCTGGGGATTTCAGTTGACATCTTAACTTAACAGCAGTCTAGTTTGAATTATTACCCTTAATTTCAATATTAAAAACTTTAGGGGCCGGCCTCGTGGTGTAGCGGTTAAGTTCGTGCATTCTGCTTCAGCGGCCCGGGGTTTGCCAGTTCGGATCCTGAGCTTGGACCTACTCACTGCTCATCAAGCCACACTGAGGTGGCGTGCCATATAGAAGAGCCACAACTCTACAACTATGAAACACAACTGTGTATTGGGGCTTTGGGGAGACAAAAAAAAGAGGAACATTGGCAGCAGATGTTAGCGTGGGGCCAATCTTCCTCAAAACAAAACAAAACTTTACAGGCTGGCCTGGTGGCATAGTGGTTAAGTTCACGTGCTCCGCTTTGGCGGCCTGGGGGTCGTAGGTTCAGATCCCAGGCACGGACCTATGCACTGCTTATGAAGCCATGCTGTGGTGGGGTCCCATATACCAAATAGAGGAAGATGGGCACAGATGTTAGCTCAGGGCTGATCTTCCTCAGCAGAAACAGGAAAATTGGCAATGGATGTTAGCTGAGGGCTGATCTTCCTCACCAAAAAATAAATAAATAAATAAAAACTTTACTTCTACATAGCTCTGTTTTCTCCCTTCCTCTCTTTTGCTATTCTTGTCATGCAAATTACATCTTTGTGCATTATAAGCTCACCAACACACACAGTTTTATAATTACTGTTTTATGCAGTTTCCTTTTAAGTCGTGTGGGACAAGAAAAGAGTTAAAAACAAAAATATACATTTATACTATCTTTTGTATTTACCTTTGTAGTTACTTTTACTGGTGGTGGTTTTATCTTAATGTGGGCTTGGGCTATAGCGTGATGTCCTTTCATTTCAGTCTGAAGGACTCTGCTGTTTTTGTTTGTCTAGGAATGTCTTAAATTCTCCCTCGTTATCCCCCCACCCAAATCTGCACTTTATTATATTGGTATTATGGCTTAATGTAAATACTGAAATATCTTTGGTATAAAGAGGACTCTCTGCTTTATTTTTGAATTATAATTTTGTTGGATATAGAATTCTTGGTTGTGATTTTTAGTCTCAGGACTTTGAATATGTCATCCCATTGCCACCTGGTCTTTGTTGTTTTTATTTTTTTTTTTTTGAGGAAGATTGGCTCTAACATCTGTTGTCAGTCTTCCTCTTTTTTACCTTTTTTCTCCCCAAAACCCCAGTACATAGTTGTACATCCTAGTTGTACATCCTTCTAGTTGCTCTATGTGGAATACTGCCTCAGCATGGCTTGATGAGCGGTGCGTAGGTCCGCGCCCAGGATCCAGACCTGTGAACCGTGGGCCCCCGAAGCGGAGTCTGCAAACTTGACCACTACTCCACCAGGCCAGCCCCCTGGCCTTCATTGTTTTTAATGACAGATGATGAGTGGCTTTTCTGTTGTTGCTTTCAAGATTTTCTCTTTGTCCTTTCCTTTGACAGTTTTCTTATCATGTGTCTGGGTTAGGATCTCTTAAGTTTATCCTATTTGGAGTTTGTTAAACTTCTTGACTAGATTAATATTTTATATAAAATTTGGAAAGTTATTGGCCATTATTTCTTCATATATTCTTTGTCCTTTTTTCTTTCTCCTCTCCTGCCGGGATTCCCATCATGTGTATGTTGGTATGTTGGTGTTGTAACAAGATGATCCCTTAGGCTCTGTCCTTTTTTTTTCTGGTCTGTTCTTTTTTCTTCTCTGTCTCAGGGTATTGTCAGTTGACTCATCTTCAAGTTAGCTGCTTCTTTCTTCTCTCAGCTCAAATCTGTTGTTGAGCCCCTGTAGTGAGTTTTTTTATTTCAGTTATTGTACTTTTCATTTCTAGAATTTCTATATGATTCTTTTTTCTGTTTTCTATCTCATTGATATTCTCTATTTGGTGAGACATTGTTCTTATACTTTCCTTTAGTTTTTTTAGAAATAATTTCCTTCAGTTCTTTTCAATATGTTTACAATAGTTGAGTTCAAGTATTTGTCTAGTAAGTAGAATGTCTGGGCTTCCTTTAAGAATAGTCTCTGCAGCCGGCCCCGTGGCTTAGTGGTTAAGTGCGCGCGCTCTGCTACTGGCGGCCCGGGTTCGGATCCCGGGCGCGCACCAACGCACCGCTTCTCCGGCCATGCTGAGGCCGCATCCCACATAAGCAACTAGAAGGATGTGCAACCATGACATACAACTATCTACTGGGGCTTTGGGGGACAAAAAAAAAGGAGGAGGATTGGCAATAGATGTTAGCTCAGAGCCGGTCTTCCTCAGCAGAAAGAGGAGGATTAGCATGGATGTTAGCTCAGGGCTGATCTTCCTTACAAAAAATAAATAAATAAATAAAAGAATAGTTTCTGTTGAGTGATTTTTTTTTTTTTCCTTGGGTGTGGGCCATATTTTCTTGGTTCTTTACGTGTCTCATAATTTTTTGTTGAAACTGATCCTTTTAAATAATATATTGTGGAACTTTGGAAATCACATTCTTCCCCCCTCTTGAGGTTTGTTGTTGTTGGCGTTTGTTGCTCATTGCTTGTTTAGAGACTTTCCTGAATTAATTCTGTAAAGTCTGTATTTTTTTGTTGTGTGTGACTACTGAAGTCTCTGCTTGGTTAGCTTAGTGTTCAGCTAATGACTGGACAGAGATTTCCTTGAATGCCTTACCAGTGAATCTCCAAGCTTTTGCCGAAGGGCTCTCTGTGTGTGTTGGGGCATGCTTTCAGTGTTCTGGTAGGCAGTTTATACATCTCTGCCTTCCCCTTTACTGCCTGCTTGTGCAGAACCTCAAGGTCAGCCAGAGGTGAGACATCAGTGCCTGCTTGGGTCTTTCCTGGGCATGAGCACAGCCCAGGATGCGTGTATGCGTAGCCTTCTAGATTCCCAGGAATATGTCAGAGCTTAATTCCATTAATTAATGGCCATTAATTGGCCATTAATTTCCAGTTTTGAAAAAGTTGATTTTGCCGGATTTTGCCAATGTTTTCTTTGCTTCTTTGGAGGAGCAGGTTTTCAGAGGTTCCTGTGACTGTCTCATTCTTCAGTTTTTTCTCGTAAGCTTTTTGGTCAGTTTCTTTGCCCCAGAGGTTATCACCATCTCGGGCAGCTGCCATGTTAAATTGTTGTTGCTGATTCTTTTTGATCATGGCCTCAGGGAAAAGAGTTGCGCTGAGCATGGTCTGAATTGGGTCAAGTAATGACAGACCCTGTGAGTGGGGGTTCTGGGATATGCCAGGCGTGTCACATAATGACAGTTTTCTGGGAATGGGGATTTTTATGGAGCTCCAGACTTGTTCAGCTCTTTCTAGTGGCTTTGAGGTTGATGGTTTTCTAACTACTGTGATTGTGAGGCTGTTAGTTTTCACCTGGTGAGTTAGAGATGTAAATAGGGCACTGCAAAACAATGGAAAACTTGCTGTTTTTACCAGGATTCAGCCATTTTTCTTGAAGAATGCTGCTTGGTTTGTTGCAAGCCATTAATTTCCAGTTTTGAAAAAGTTGATTTTGCCGGATTTTGCCAATGTTTTCTTTGCTTCTTTGGAGGAGCAGGTTTTCAGAGGTCCTTATTCTGCTGTTTTGAAGGGCTTCCCCTCTGTTTGCTTTTATGATTGCAGTATTTTCTCTTATCTCTTTGGAAATATTTTGTTGTTAGTACTGTCAGGTCGATTCCGACTCCTAGGAACCCTGTGTACAGCATAGTGGAACCCTGCCTGGTCTTTTTGCAGTTCTGCTGCTATTCATAGGATTTTCATGGCCAGTTTTCCACAAGTGAGTGGCCAGGTCCTTTTTCCTAGTGTTTCTAGGCTGGGAGCTCTGCTGAAACTTGTCCACCATGGGTGACCCTGCTGGTATTTGAAATACCGGTGGCATAACTTTCAGCATCATTGCAACACGCAGCCGCCACAGTGTGACAACGAGCACATGGGTGATGTCGTTCCCTGACTGGGAAACAAACCCGGGGCTGTGGCGGTGAGAGGATGGGATCTTAATCACAAGACCACCAGGGCTGGCTTTGGAAGTATTAATGATATATTTTTAAAACTTTTCTCTTCATAGTTTCTTCTTTCCTCTAAATTGGGATTTTTGAGTATATGTGTTTTATTTTGGTCTCTCCTTTTCATGTTAGAGGCTTTCCTCATATATCCTAGAATTCTTGGTTGTCTGCTCTTATTTAAGAGCAGTGGAATAAAAAGCCAATTAGAAGCTCTGAGTGTATAGGTGGAGCTTGTTGACTGTGAGATTACTAGAATCTGCTTCTTGGCAATTATTTTAGATTTATATTTATCCAGTATTTTGGGAACGAATAACTAGATTTAAATCTTATAGTAAAATAAATGCCAATTGGATTAAAGAGTCGAATGTAAAATTTAAATTTAGAAAAATGAGGGGAAAATGCTGTTGGTTGTTTGTCACACTAGTAAAGAAATCTATTTTAAATTTGAGATCTAAAGATATAAAATAAAAAAATGAAAAAAAAATTGGTGGCTTCAGAGAGTAATCATTAGTTATGTATTTAATGTCTTTGAATGTATAATACTCACCCTTTTAGACTTGTGCAAATTGATAGGTCCCAAGAGAGGCATTTTGTATTGCTGTGTTCAGAGCTGGGAGACAAAAGCCATTCCTAAGGAATACTTTGTTAATGTTAGACTCGTAAAGCTAGGTTACTGATCTCCTGAGATGGTAACCTTGATCGGAGCCATTGTATAGGCATTATTGAGCAGACAAGGAGGCAGCTAGTGAAACAGGAGAAAGAGGGAAAGGCGTTGCTTGCCTGAGGGAATTCTAAATTCAGGTGCAGGTGGCAATAATGGTAATCTTTTTAGCATTCTCACACCTAGCTGTTTGGGCCTGCCAGTTGTGGGTAATGTGGCCACACTGAGTAGATATTACTACCAATAGAAAACCTGCAGATTCTTTCCCAGTTGCCGTTAATAATGGTGAATACTGTCCCAAGAATGGAAGAAATACTTGTCCCTTTCCAGTAATTTCAGGAACAGCCAGACTAGAGTATACCTTGTCCCTAACTTAGAAACTTGCAGGCATGCCCACATCAGAGGGTGTGGTTGTGACACAATAAAGTGACAATTTGGTCAGGGCATGCCCCGGCAACCTGTGTAGTGATATTATTTACAGGCTTGTTAAACCATTGGAGATCTTTGTTAATAATAAAAGGGAAGGTGATGGAAACATCGTAAGAAATTGATTCTAAGACATCTTTCCAGGTCTTTAGTATCCACTGAATTTGAATGTGAGTGATAGTTTTACTCATATCTGGTCCTGAGATGACAAATAGATTTTTAATTCACTGCCAACTTTGATTAATTGTTAGTGGCTGCCTGGAGCAGTTTTAAGAAAGATTCTGAGGCAACATCTGGGCTTAGATGGAAAGATAGGTCAAAAAGGTTGTTGATACCTGCCATGGAATGGGAAGGGGGAGAGGCAGTGTATCAGGCTAGTTCATCCCCTTCCTTTTACCTCTATTTGCTGATGTGTATTTTTGGCTCCCTTGTTACTTAGAATGAAGTAGAGGTAAGTAGAAGCTCTACAGTGTAGGAGCTTTGCACATTCAGCATCTTTTTAGCTCATTGCTAGGCTCAGTGAATCAAAGAATGAATGAACTGAGACCAGAGTGTGTAAAATATCTAGATTTCCATAGTGAGAGCAGGGAAGGGATTAGGCACCAGCTCTTCCACACAGTGATGTAACTCTCCTGCATGACATAGTGCTTGGTGTTTGCAGAATACCAAAAGAATATAGTTCCCATCTCTACCCCCAAGGAGCTTGTATTCTGGTTGGGAAGAAAAGACAAACATGTTTGAAATGATTAGAGCTCTGTATGGCAGAATGGTTTGTGAGAAAGTGCTAAAATTTCTAGCCTGGTTGCTGAAATGAGTGGCATAGGTTTGAATGCAAAAGTACATTGCTTTGGAATCTCAACCTTCACACTCATTCCAGTGTATCTGTGTTTTGCTTGGGAAAGCCTCTTTTTCTACAAGGTAAGATTACCACCCCTTTACCCCCCTACTCCCCAACCCCCCTCCAGTTTTCCTCTCATTTTTGGTGTCACTAGGATGGAATATTTTGACTGGTTAAGGAGTTTTGCTTCAATTTAAATGTCAAGGTGAAAATGATCCATTAGTAGAAAATAAATGTCATGCAGATTTTTTTAAGCTGAAGATTATCCAGTCACAACGTTTGTTTCTAGAGAAATTATTTATAGCATTTTGAATTGTGTAAGGCATAGAAAATCCTCTGTATTGTAATATCAGTGCGTTTTGAAAATCTTTATCCTGAGTAATCGACAGTCTGTGCTTAGACAGAAATAGCAGAAATATACGCTTTTCATAATGTATACATTTTGTGTAGAGCAGTTAGGTTAATGCAATGCAATGCAGTCAGTCAGTTTAATATAATGTCTAAGAGCATCCGCTCTGGATTCTCACTTTCATGGCGGGCATCTCTACCCTCACCAACTGTGTTATCTTAAGTAAATTATGGGTTCTTGATTTCCTCATCTATGAAATGGGGATGATAATAATTCCTTTATAACACTGTTATAAGGATTAAATGAGATCTTTCAGATAGAGCCCTTAAGTTAGTGCTTGGTCAATAGTAAATGCTTTATTATTGTTGGTTATTGTTAATGTTATTAATATAGTTACTGTTTTTATTAGATTAATTTGTATCATTGATTTTTTTTTTGGAGTGTGACTCAACTTCATGTTAGTGTTTTAATATAATTGACTGTAAACAGTGATGGTTTCTTGTGTGTGTGTGTATATATATATATATATATTTTTTTTTTTTTTTTTTTATACAGGTTGAATGTAATTTTTACAAAATTTGATGAAGTCCAAAAATCTGGAAACATGATACAATCTGCAAATGGTGAGTAGAAAAAGCAATCATTCTGTTTTTGCTTTTTCGGTTTTATGTCAGTAATGCTTATACTCTCTCTGAACAGCTGAATTTGATATCTTGAAAAGAGTTTCTAGGTGTTAAGATTTAACCTTCATTTATCTACCTTCTCAGGCCAGAAGCTATGGAGTTATCATTGGCTTTCTTTCATAACCTACATTGAATCCATTAATCTTGTTGGCTTTAGTTTTAAAAATACATCTAGAATCTTGATTCCCATTGTAACTGCTGCTTTTCCCCTAGTGCAAGCCATCATGGTAATTTACTTTGCTCTCGTGGTAGCCTCCCACCAATACTGTTGCTTTTACTCTCTCCCAGCACCCAAAGTCTATTTTTCACACAGCAATCAGAGTAATCATTTTAGAATGTAACTCGGTTCAGAATCCTCCAAAGGTTTCTCATCACACAGAGACTGCAATTCAGTGGCTTACCCTGGCCCACCAGGCACTGCATGATCTGATGCTGACCACCATTCTGATGACATCTTGTATTGTTCTTCCCAGAAGTTCTCTTGGCTCCAGTCCCATTGTCGTCCTTGCTAATTTTGGACATTCTAAGCTTCTCCTGCTTCAGGGCATCTGTACTTATGATTCCTTTTGCTTGAAACATTTGTCCCCTGGGTGTCATTATGGCCCTCTTCCTCATTCCATCCAGATCTCTGCTGCAGTATCGCTTCATTACAAAGGCCATCCAGAATAGCACATCCAGTCTTCTAAGGGAACTCTCTGTGCCCTCATCCTGCTTGATTTTCCTTCTTAGTGCATATCACTATAAAATATTTTTTTGTTTATTCATGAGGGCAAGAACTTTATTTTGTTCCATTCCTTATCCTTAGTGCTTCAAAAAGTTCTTGGCATGTGGTAGGTACACAATAAATGTTGTTGAATGAATAAAGAAAATAATAACTGAGACTTGCATTGTGACCTGTTGTTTCCAGTACGTGTATATTCCTTTTCTGATACTTTGTGATGATATTTGAGGACAAGTGGGTAATTCTTGTGATTCCAGAAGGGAAAGAAAAGACAAGAGTGAATTACTGTATGAATGAAGTCATCAAAAAATCAATTGCCAACAAGAACTTTTTCTAACTCTGGATACCTTGTTGCATCATAGCGATTTCAAAATTGCCAGGGATCTTAGATCATAGCATAGCTTTCACATTTTCAATATCTTGAGACTGTAAAAAAGTTTTAGTGATTTCCCCCAAAGTGACATAGTACGTAAAGGCAGAGCAGGAACAGAATCCAGGTCTTTTGACTCACTCTGCTGTGTACCTGCCATTGTTGGTAAGGAATTTGTCTTTAGATAGCATGTTTCGTATAAAATGCTTGAAGCATTCTGAAAATGCTTTCATTAATCCCCCTGATTTCTTTTTCATATGTTTGTAAAAACGTAACAATATTAAAAGAAAAAAAGAATAATATTTACCACAATTCTGTTGTCACCAACAAATCAGTTTTCATTTTTCCATATTGTCTTATAATTCATTTTCCTATAGCTGTATAATTTGCATATAATCTTAACCATGGCATGGTTTTTGTACATTACTCCCTACCGTTGTACATACTTTATTTATATATGCTTTAAAAAATGTATCTGGTAGAGCTGGGACCAGAACTCGGGCCTTGTAGTCATGCTGCAGTGATGAGTGGGGTTGACGGTGTGCATGGGCAGGGCCGCCCAGCCAGTTGCTAGACCATGCTTTTAATTGTGTGTGTGTGTATTTGTGTAGTTTCACAGTTTAAAACTTGTTGGCACCAAGGTAGAAAGTACTGGGCAAGGAGGTAGTAGTGGTGGCAGAAAAGTGAGTTTGTGCTTCATAACCTGTATTATAACCATGAAATGGAATCTGATTATAGTGCTGGCATTGGGGAGAAGGACCACATCCATGTTGGAGGCCTTGCCTAGAAGAGTGTGTATATACTCTGAGTTTTAATGAACATGATACGTATGATTTAATCATCAAGAATACCAAAATCCTGTGGCATTGGGTGCATCAGCAACATTTTATTCTCGATGTCCAGGTGTAAATATTGTTCCCAAATTTCGTTATTTTTGCGGGATATTTGTGTGTGTGTGTCCGTGTATGTATGTATACGTGGTATAGGGGTAGGGTTGAGAATGAGAACAGTTCTTGTAGGCATCTATGTTAAAAATAGCAGATGATAAGGAAGCCTAACTCAAAACTTACTGGAGGGCTATAATTGCAGCTTTTTTAGTGTATATATGTAGTATTACTATTTTAATTGTTAGAGTCAAAATAGAATAATCTAAAGGCATATGTATAAAGATTTTAGAATTCCTAAGCCAAATAAGTTTGGTCTCCTTACAGTAACTTTGAGATACCAGTAAGATGTTTAATAGCTGTCAAAAAACAAAGCACCTAATTTCTTGCTTTGGTAGAGTCATTGAACATTTAGATAGTATAGGGAAACCACAGTAGCAATGGAATAAAACCAATCCCCCTCTTCTAATTTTTTTTTGCCCAATGACTCCCAGTGTAATCATTTTTTGAACTCTTCTGGACTTTAGACCAGACCAGACCATTGACTGCTCTACTTTTTTTCAACCCATCCCCCTCTGCTTTCTCCACTTTGCTCCTTAGCTTAGATTGTGACCTTTCTGCACTTTCTTGTTAGTTCTAGGAGTTTTTGTCGATTCCCTGGAATTTTCTGCACCGATAATCATATCATCTGCAAATAGGAACAGTTTTATCTCTTTCAGATCTGTACACTTTTTATTTTTTTTTCTTGCCTTTTTGCACTGGCTAGAACTTCTGCCAGTGTGTAAGAGTGATGAGAGTGGACATTCTTGCCTGGTTCTCAATCTTAGGTCTTTCACGACTAAGTATGATATTAACTGTAGGGTTTTTGTAGATGTTCTTTAGCAAGATGTGGTAGTTCTCAACTATTCCTATTTATTTGAGTGATCACAAATGGATGTTGGGTTTTGTTTTTTGAAATCATCAGCATATTTTAAATATTGAGATATAATTCATACTAAAAATTAACTTTTTAAAAGTGTATAATCCAGTGGTTTTTCATATATTCACAAATTGTGCAATTATCACCACTATTTAATTCCAGGATATTTTCATTACCCCCAAGAAAACCTGTGCCCATTAGCACTTCCTATTTCCTTTTCTTCCCAATCCCTCACAGCCTACTTTCTACAGATTTGCCTATTGTGGACATTTTATATAAGTGGAATTATACCATGTATGGCTTTTTGTGTATGGCTTCTTTCACTTAGCATAATGTTTTCAAGGTTCATCCCTTTGGTAGCATGTATCAGTACTTCATTCCTTTTTATGGCTGAATAATATTTCATTGTATAGCTATACCACATTTTGTTTATCCACTCATCATTTGATGGACATTTGGGTTGTTTCCGCTTTTTGACTGTTGTGAAGAATGCTGCTGTGAATATTTGTGTAAAGCTTTTATGTGAACTTATGTTTTCATTTTTCATGTATATATTCCTTGCAGTGAAATTGCTGGGTCATATGGTAACTCTATGTTTAACGTTTTGTTTAACTGCCACACTATTTTCCAAAGTGGCTGCACCGTTTTACATTCTCATCAGCAATGTATGAGAGTTACACTTTATTCACATCCAAGTCAATGCTTGTTATTGTCTGTCTCTGATGATAGTCATCCTAGTGGGCGTGAAGTGGTGCCTCGTGGTTTTGATTTGCATTTCCCTAATGACTAATGATATTGAGCATCTTTTCGTGTGCTTACTGGCCATTTGTATACCTTTTTTGGTGAAATATCTGTTCAAGTTATCTGCCGTTTTTCTAATGGAGTTAATTGTCTATTGTTGTCATGAGTTTTTTATATATTATGGATTAAAAATCCCTTATTAGATAGATATGATTTGCAAATATTTTCTCCTTTTCTTTAGGTTTTCATATCACTTTCCTGATGGTATTGTTTGCAGCAGAAAAGTTTTTAATTTTGATGTAGTATAATCTGTCTTTTTTTCTTTTATTGTTTGTGCTTTTAGTCTAAGAAAACCTAAGATATAGGTTGATATCTAAGAAATCATTGCCTAATCCATGGTTACGAAAATTTACACCTATATTTTCTTCTAAGAGTTGTATAGCTTTAGGTCTTATATTTAGGTCTTTGATCCTTTTGAGTTAATTTTTATATATGCAGTGAGGTAGATATCCAACTTCATTGTTCTTTGTGTGAATAGCCAGTTGGCCCAGCACCATTTGTTGGAAAGTCTGTTCTTTCCTCCATTAGACTTTCTGGGCACCCATCTCAAACATCAGTTTACCATAAATGTGTGGATTTATTTCTGGACTCTAAATTCTACCCTATTGCTCTATATGTTTAGTCTTATGCCAATACTACACAGTCTTGATTACTTGAGCTTTGTAGTATGATTTGACATTTGGAAGTTTTTTTTTTAGTTTTGTTCTTCTTTTCAAGATTGTTTTGGCTATTCTTGGTTCCTTGCATTTCCATGTGAATTATAAGATCAGCTAATGTCAATTTCTACGAAAAAGGCACCTGCAATTTTGATAGGGATTGTGTTGAATCCGTTGATAAGTTTGAGGAGTTTTGCCATGTTAATAATAATAAGTCTTCTAATGCATTAACATAGGATACCTTTCAATTTATTTAGGTCTTTAATTTCTTTCAACGATATTTTGTAGTTTTCAGTGTACAAGTCTTGCACCAGTTTTGTTAAATTCATTCCTCAGTATTTTATTCCTTTTCATGGTTTTGTAAATGGAATTGTTTTCTTGCATTTACTTTTGAATTCTTTATTGCTAGTGTATAGAATGACAATTGAATTTTGTATTCAATCTTGTATCTGCAACCTTGCTGAACCTGTTTATTAGCTCTAATATTTTTTTTCGCCAGTGGATTCCTTAGGGTTTTCTATATATGAGAGATCATTTAATCTGTGAACAGATACTGTCTTACTTCTACCTTTCCAATCTGGATGCCTTTTAGGGTGTTGGGTTTTTTTCCAAATGCCTTTTTGGCTCAACTGATGATTGTTTTTCTTTAGCCTGATGATATTGTAAATTGTGTTGATTTATTTTTCAAATAATAAACCAGCCTTGTGTACTGGAATAAATCTTGCTTGGTCGTGGTGTACAATTCTTTTTATACAATCTTGTATTTGGTTTGCTTATATATTGTTGAGGGTTTTGCCATCTAAGTTCATGAGAGATATTGGCCTGCACTTGTTCTCACCCATCCCCCTTGTCTGGTCTGTTGATTTTTAAACATGCTGAGTGTCTGTCACTGAAAACACACATACGTCTATCTCTGTCCAGCCATTTTCATTTCTCTGCCTGTTTCCTCCCTTTTGCAGCAGACTTCTCCTGAGTTGTCTGTATTCCCTGTCTCAATTTCTTCACCTTCTAATCACTCATCAACTGCTTTAGTCTTGCTTTGTTCCATCATTTCACTGATGCAGCTACCATTGCAGTCACTGATGACTTCTATACCCAATTGACATTTTCAGTCTTCACCCTGTTTGGTCTGTCACTACGTTTAACACTGTTGATCTCTTCCTCATCTTGAAACATCCTTTCTCCTTGGCTTCTCTGGCCTGACCACCTTCTGCTTTTTGGGCTGCTCCTTCTCGGTCTCCTTCATTTGCTTAATGTCTGCTTGTCATAAAATTCTTAAAGCTTGATGCTAGGCCTTTTCCCTTCTCAGCCAGTGCTCTCTCCCTGGTTGCACTTATCCATGGCTAGAGTTTTGTTTACTAGCCAGATAATATTTTCTCATAAATGTTTGTCTCTTGCCTCAGGGTTGTAACGTATGCGCAGCAGCTGCCTGTCTGACATTTCTTCTCGTATTTGAGACGTGTATCTAAATCTAGATTCATATTCTACCTCCTGCGAAAGACAAAGCACAAAACAACTGAACATAACTCCATCCTAGATCTTTTCTGTACTTCTTACGTGAACGCCTGCTCTATTATCCATGTAGGCATGTAAATCAAAACTTAGGTGTCCTCTTTGATACCTCCATCTTATCCATTGCCCATATATCTCATCACTGGTTCCTGTGGATTTTAACTCCTACATAGTTCTTGACTCCATCTACTTTTCCCCATATCCAGCACTCTGATCCCGTCTACAATCATTCTTTGCCTGGATTATTAAAATAACCTGCTCACTTTTCTCATTGCCTCCATTTTTGCCCCTCTAGTGTAGAACCTCGCCAAAATGAGGGCTGACCTTTTTCTCTGAATGAAAACTACCGTGAGACGAAAGAGACTGAGGCTAAAAGATTTCTTACTGTTTTCTTTTTGTCTTCACCCAGGACAATGCTAAAAAGTATTTAAATATTACCTGCACTGTCATTTTGATGTTAGCTTATGAGAGTGTCATTTTTCAGAAATCTGAGCAGGTTGGACCTCTGCTTTCTTGGAGGTGGACGCAATCTGTAGCCAAACTTTATAGACACACCTGGGTTGAGACTTCAAAGCAAGAAGGTATTCTGACTCTCTTCCCTTTTAATTTATTTGGAAAATTTCAAATGTATATTAAAGTGGAAAGAGTAGAATAATGAACCCCCATGTAGCCATCACCCAGCTTCAACCATTATCAGTACATGATCAATCTTGTTTCATCTCTATTCATCAGAAATAATGGACTATGGTGAAGAACAGTTGTAACACATTACATCATTTGAGTCAGGGCCAAGAAATGGGCATGTCCCTTTCTATATTTTTTAGTAGAAACATTAAGATGGAAAATGAGCAGCAGTTCCAGAATAGATATTCTTCTTAGGAATTTTGCAGGCATTAACCTCCTGAAAAGATCCACACGTACTACTGTCATCTTTTAAGAACAGAGGAAAACAATTACAATTTATAACTCTTATTCGTTTCAAGAGAAAGGAAAAAACATTAACATTACCTCATTAATTCTGTGGTGACGACGGTGAGAGGAGGGCTTCAGTCCCATAAAGGGGTTTTGATGAAGAGTCTCTCAGAACATCTCCATGTTGTGGGTGGATTCTATCTCCTGCCCTCACCACATACTTTTTTTTTTTTTTTTTTAAATCCTTTTATTATTTCCATTCATTGCTCTCAAGCAATGATAAGCACAAAATCCTTATCAGGCCCTACTGTGGCCATGCTGCATTTGGTGCCTGCAGCCTCCTCAGCCCCAGCTCTGTACAGCCTCATCTCTGTCTGGCCCTCCCCTAGGGCTCATCAAGTTGCCTCTGTCCTTCTTACCTTTCCTTTTTAAGATCTTGGTGCGTGATGTTTCTTTTGTCTTCTCTTTCTTAGCCAACTACTCCACATCCTTCCCTTCTCAGCCCAGCTCGATGTCCCCTCCTTCTGGAAAGCTTTCCATGACCTCCCTGTTCAGCACTTCCAGGCATGCTCTGCTTTGCTGCTTGCAGGTTTATATTCGGTGATGATTTGTCTAATGTCTGTCTCCTGTGTTGGGCTGTTAGCCTCCTGAGTACGGGGTACTGTGTCTGGGTTTGCTCCTTCTAGGACACAGACACCTCAGGCTGTCTTCTCTTCTTAGTCCTAGTGAGTCTTCTGATCTGGTTCAAAGAATCAGCTTTTCTTTTGTAATCTCTTCATAACATGGACGGTATATATGAGCACTTTGTATCTGAGGTACCTCGATTCTTTTGTTTTCTACTTTTTCCTCTGGATTCTTATGTACCACTTCCGCAGTGTTGCATGAAAATTGGAGCTGAGGAAGAACTGAGTAAAACACAAAGAGAGAATGGCAACATGGGGCTCGTTTCCAGGTTCCTCCAATAGCCTTTGGGCAGAAGTTCTTATCAGTTGAAGGCTGCCTCATTTGATTAGCAAACGATGTATTCACAGATGTCTTTCCTAGGCTGACCCTAGAAGATGTCTAAGTGATCTGTGTCTTTCAAATCCCCATTTGTGCAAATTCAGCAGCCTGTCCTCAGCAGAAGGACTTGACAGGTATTGGTTTAATGAATGGTAACTATGTGTGGCAACAGTGTTTATAGTTGTTCATTTTGGAGTGTGGGTGCCCACTTCCCCCCACACGAAGTGTAGACACAGTGTCAGGGAGAAGCTTAGGGCTGCTTTGAAAATATGTGTGACCATCATTTCTTCTTAGGAAAGGCTTCTTTGCTCTACCACTCTTTAGCTGTATGACTGGGCACGTTACTTAACTCCTGTGAGCCACAGTTTGCTCCTTCGTAAAATGGAGTGAACACCCTGTAGAGATGTCCTGCAGAATAAATGAGATTGTGTGTAAAACTCCTAGCACAATGTCTGGGACGTGGTTGGTGCTCAAAATGATAGGTTTCTCCTCCAATTGCTCTGTTTTAGGGGTATATTTATTTTTTAAGTGAAAATATCACTGGAGAATAACTGTCATACTTATTTTTTTTAGAATTTTCAGTTATGTTGGGGTGCACATTTAAAATCTAATGTACATTATCTTTAAGAATTATGCTCTTTTAAAAAAACTGCTTTATTGAGCTAAAATTCATATACCATACAAGTGTATAATTCAGTCATTTTAGTATATTCACAGATATGTACAACTGTCACCACAGTGTGTTTTAGAACATTTTTATCACCGCAAAAGAGAAACCTGGTGTTCTTTAGCTATCACCTCTCTATCTCCCTAACTCCTCCTCACCACACCGCTATCCCAAGCAATCACTAGTCTACTTTCTCTATAAGTTTGCCTACTCTGGACATTTCGTATAAATGGAATTATACAATATGTGTTCTTTTGTGTCTGACTTCTTTCGCTTAACATAATGTTTTCCAGGTTCGTCCATATTGTAGCATACATCAGTACCTCATTCCTTTTTATGGTAGTCCACTGTGTGGATGGACCACATTTTGTTTATGCATTCATCCGTTGGTGAATATTTGGACTGTTTCTACCTTTTGGGTATTGTAAATCAGGCTGCTTTGAACACTCATTTACAAGTTTTTGTTTGGACGCCTGTTTTCAGTTCTTCTGAGTATATACCTAGGAGTAGAATTGCTGCATCATGTGGTAATTCTATGTTTGACTTACTGAGAACTGTCATCCTGTTTTCTACAGTGGCTTCCCCATTTTGTATTCCTACCAGCAATGTGTGAGGGTTCCAGTTTCTTCACATCCTCTCCAATAACAATAACAACAACAAATTTTCTGTTTTTTAAAAAAATGATAGTTGTCCTATCTCATTGTGGTTTTGATTTGCATTTCCCTAATGACTGATATTGAACATATTTTCATGTGCTTGTTGGCCATTTCTAGATCATCTTTAGAAAAATCTTTATTCAGATCCTTTGCCCATTTTTAAATTGGTTTGTCTTGTTGTTGTTCAGCTTTGAGTTCTTTATATATTCTGGATACAAGACTCTTATCAGATATATTATTTGCACATATTTTTTCCCATTCTGTGGGTTGTCTTTTTACTTTCTTGACATTTAAAAGTTTTAATGAAGTCTAATTTACCTATTTTTCTCTTCTGTTTGTTTGCAGTGCTCTTTTGAGTAAGATATAAAGGCTGTGGATTTGAGCTAAGTTGAAAGAAACTATTAATGTAATAGCGGTACTCTTAGGGAAGAAATAGGCTTCATCCTGGGTTGTATTTCTTGACATGTTCAAAATTATGTTGTTCTAAGATGTGTAATTGATTATGTTTATATAAAACTCATGAACTTAATATTTTAAAAGTGTAAAAATTGTGACTAAAACAGCAATGAGAAAGCAGCTGAGTAGCAATTGGACATGAGCGTCCATTTGTAGCAGAATACTTCATCTTTGTATGATTCTTTTTTGTTGCTAGGTTACCCAAAGGCCTTTCAGCTTTGAATGGCAAGAATATGGGAGTTAAAAATATGTTGTTTTATAGATGTTTCTTTTTCTTTTTTTTTCCATCTCCATATAATTAGCAAACCCCTTGAAGCAAAAATTACAGTTTTTCCTTCCATGGATTTCACAAAGCAAATTATTTTCTGTGTCAGTTTTTTAATCATGCAGATGTGCTTAGGCTCATGGGAGAATTGGATTTTCAGCATGAAAGAGTCAGTAATTACAGACTAGTCAGTGTCCTTTATCTGCAGCCACTTAATGATCTTTAATTGGATTTGATTGAAGCAAGGCCCACGGACATTAATTTGGTTAAAAATGTGCATGCTTTTGAGTTTCTTAAGCAAAGCTAACATGTTTATGAGAAAAGAAAGAAAGTATCATGCTGGTTAAATCCATGAAAATTCCATAATAAATCTGTGGCTGAAGAAAAAAACAAAATATTTATTTGCTGACAAAACTATAGATAGCAGATAATCAAAATTATTGGCTCTTATACATCAGTGTATCTAGGGTATCATTTTGCTGCCAAATACATCCTGTCTTATGTTTTTTTACCAAAAAATTTGAAAAATTTTAGGTATCATTTCTAAGTTGTTGGAAATGAGAAATACTTGTGCAAGTCTGAAAACAAATAGACCAATGATGAATTGTTAGGTTAAGATCTGAATTGTTGCCTGGTGTAGCTAGGACCAAGCATTCATTTAAAAGTGAATCGACTGTCTCTTCTTTATTAAGAAGCCAAGCCATTATTATCTTGCATAGTCTTTAAAAACAATGATTATGTGTAAGTGGATCAGGTGCTGATAATGGGTTCCCAGCCCCTCCCCCTGCTTGTTTGTTAGACTCTGCATATTACAAGGTTTGGGATGCTGGTTCAGTATCTTAGGAAAGTGTTTCCATAGTCACGGATACAGGCATAATATGTTCCAAGGCTGGCAAGTGTGCTGTGCTGTGCTAAGGAGAAGAGCACCTAAAATAGCCTCGAAGAGACTGTTTCTGTTTCTGTTTCTAGGTTAAGTAGTTTAAGCTGGAGCTGACAGTTTACTTTATCATCTGTGTGGAAATAAGATTGCTTTTGATTTTATTCTTATAATTAAGATTTATATTAGGAATGCTCTCTTCTGTTTTTTGGGGGAGGAAAAATCAGCGAGTTGGTTAAAAAATTTTTTTAGTACCAGTTTTAAAGAAGCCTGGCCCTCTTACATGAGTAAAGTCAGATGGAGAAGGTTCACCTCTCACCCCACCCCCCCCCTTTTTAAAAATAATCACCATTATATATAGTCTGGGCTTTTATTTTGGAATAGGGTGGCAGTTGCCATTGGTGCTGGCTCACACTGAAGTCGTGTGGGTGGAGAGTTTGCTGATGCTTAAGTTGCTGTGAGTAGGTATAGCTTACAGAGCAGTGTTCGTATTTGTACCAAGATCACTGATGGTCATGACTACTGGGAAAGGTAGGCTAGTCTAATATATTCTGTAGAGTGTTTGTAATTATTGCTGCTTAACTAAGAAATAAATACAATATTTAAGATATTTTATAGTTGCTTTGATAACTAAAAATTGTGGAGGAAAATAATTGCTATGCATATTTGCATTTAGCGGCGGAAAATTGTGAAACCTACAGATGTATTAACAGGATTGTTAACCTTCGAGGACTAGAGAGAGGAAGTAGGCACAGTAACTCGAGGTTAGCTTTTTCATCAGCCTCTTTATTTCGTGTGCTTTTAATTTTTTTCTGCTCTCTTGTGTTCACAGTATGTGGGTTATAAAATAAATTATTTTGCAATTACAAGACATTTGTTAATAAGTATAAGCTGTCTTGAAAGGAATCTACTAGCTAGAAATTTCTAAGCTTTCCCAACAGTGGGTAGAGGAAAAACACATGTAAGTCCTGGCACTGCTGGGTTGCTGCTTTTGTCTTGAGAGTCATTGTATACAATTCTTCCTTCCCTTTTAAAGATTTGCATCTTTAAAATGCAAAAATGGGGAACTGGAAAACCACAAAAGAAGTATTGTTTAGAAAAGTCTTATTGATTAAAAAAATAGTCTTATTGACTACCCTTTGGTCTTTCCATGGAGGTTTTCCTCATGTTTTGGCAGCATTGAAATGATTTTGAGAGAACTCCACGTGAATCAGGTTTGTGTCTGCAGCGAGAGCGCAGTTGATGTGATGTGAACAGCCTGTGTCACTATCTTTCTTTCCTATGGGATGGTCTTCCTGGCAGGCTTTTCATTTGTTGTCTCTGAGGGATACTGAATCAGGTATTACACAGAGTGAATTGTGCACAATAACAAGTGTTTATTTGTCTCCACTGTGAGGATGTTCGCACACATCCAGCTCATTGCTCTGTGTTTATTTTGTAGTGGATTCTTAGTAAAGGTGTGTATATCTGTCTTCTTAAACTACATTTGGTTAAGTTTGCTGAAAATGGTCATATTGGAAGATGCGTTTCTGCTTGTTATATTTTCAAATTGAGAATTTAAAGCATGCAGTGATAGTATTCCTCTTTATTTCATTCCTCAGTATAATATTCTGTATTCAGGTTAAGCTACTGTAGGAAATCAATACCTGGGCAGGAGAGTTAAATAATTCATGTTCTGAAGTGACCTCTTTTAGAGCCCTTCATTTGAGGATTTGAGAGTGTGTTACTTATATGTAGCATTTGTCTTAAGTTGTTGTATTTTGGATTGTTTTTTAACAACGGGGCAAGATAATTATGGGAGTCAAGTGTTTTATGTTAAAGGCCATGGAGAAAGCCTTGTGGGTCTGAATTTAAAATAAAGAGTCTTCTTTTGCTTCATAATTCCTTCCAAATTGCCTACCTCATTAATCACTGTTACCTGAAATGCAAGCTGAGAAGCATTGGTTAACTTTTACCCTAAGGAGCTGCAAATCTGGTAGGAAATGAGGAACGAAAGCTGCTTCTTACAGTGGTCGCATGTTTGAATCTTCCTCTGTCAACCCACGATTAGTAAGGGACCCATTACCAATCTGCAGATTATTGATACCAGCGATTCTACCACGATTGTGTGTAGAGTTAGTATTTTCAAAGCACTTTCCTGAATGTCTTTTGTTTTTGTTTTTTGATCCTCACAGCAGCCCCATGAGGAGTAGGCAGGGTAGCTTTTAAACATGGATACGGGAGGTTTCAGGTTTTCTTTTCTTTTCTTTTTTTTTTTTTTTTTTTGGTGAGGAAGATCAGCCCTGAGCTAACATCTGATGCCAATCCTCCTCATTTTGCTGAGGAAGATCGGCCCTGAGCTAACATCCATGCCCATTTTCCTCTAATTTATATGGGACACTGTCACAGCATGGCTTGACAAGCAGTGCATCGGTGCGCACCCGGGATCCGAACCTGCGAGCCCCAGGCTGCTGAAGCAGAGTGTGCTCACTTAACCACTTGTGCCACCGGGCTGGCCCCATCAGCTTTTCTTTATAGGTTGGAGACAGGACAGAGAGCAGAGCCCTGGACTTGGCCATCTTAGACCACCTTTCAGCAAGCTGTGTCTCCAAGCTCAGTGCTTCCTCCCTACTGTTGTGATAAAACTTTGGCTTTGTTTGTTTCTTTGATTCTGAAACTGTGCCATTTTCAATAGTTGCCTTGGGGAATTATTAAAAAATGAAAGCATTCAAAGAGATATTATTAAAACAGGCATTAGCATTCTATAACCAAGTTGTAGACGCTTTGAAAATGTGATGTTTCTAATCAGTTGTTTGCCCAGTTATGGGGGAGGCGGGGAGGCAATTCTGGGAGAGGAAATTATCGTACAAACATGATGAGTTTGTTTTTAAAAGCAGTTTGGTATTCCTTGTGGGGAAAGTGCAGGGGAAGATGGACAAGGGCCTTGTATGCCACCCTAAGAAGCTGAGATTTTTATTGTAGACCATTTACTTTTCAGAGTTAAATTTAAAAAATTGGGTGGGAGTTAGGGAGACTGATACAGGGTGGGCAACTTTAATTTTACCAAATATAACAACAACACGAAACCCCACGTTATCTCTTGTTAGTTCATAAAATAAGGGACATTAACATCAATAAAAAAAATAAAAAGATTTAATTTAGAATAAAGGATAGTCCTTTAAGTCAAATAAATTTAGCTCTATGAGAAATTTACAAGTTTTTCCTTATAGTTCTCAGTTTGGTACAGACTGGTGTACATCATCCAAAAAATGTCAACAGTCCTTTAAGTGGTTTTGGGGTCTGGGTGACTGGATTGTAAGTGGACAAGTGACTTTGGGGCAGGAATGAGCGTGTGGACTTTGGAATCCCTCAAACTGAGTGTGAGTGCTGTGTCTACATGAGCAATGTGTGACCTGGGCTGGGTGACTTATCTGTCAGCCTTGATTTCCTCGTGTTGGAGTTGGGGATAATAATTCCTGCACCACTGTGAGGAGTAAATGAGATGATGCATGTAGATAGCTTGGCATAGGAGCTGGCCTGTAAATATCATGCTATGTGATATAGGGACACAACCCAATGTGGCAGCATTAGATGATCTAATGGAAACATTAGATGATCTAATGAAACTTGGACTTAGGTTTGAAATGATATGGTTGATGTTTTTGTTTAGATGTGGAAAGCTCTCTTAAGAGAAACAAAATGCAGAATCATATCTATAATAAGATCTCTTAAAAAGAAACTGCACCCAGTGCCCAGATCTTGGTGTTTAACACCACCAGGGCTCCGTGGGGGAAATGGCTGATTCTAGGGCTAGAGCAGAGAATATATATATGATTAGCCTCATGAACCTGTGGTATTAGAAAGTAAGGAAGTGCTCAGAAAAACAAAACAAAGCAAAAAGCAAAACAAAACAGTGATGAGGGTATGTCAAAGGGACACAGGAGTCAACTGAAAGATTCCCAATGGCTAAAGCTGGAACAATTTGAGCAATAAAATTAAGTAGTATTGGCTTATAACCCAAAGTATAAAATAAATATTGATGGGTCCATACTGATATAATGATTGAATAAATATATAAATGAGGGAGAGGAGACAAAATCTCTCATGCAGAGTTATTCCAAATCTTTTATGTAGTTATTCCACCCTGGAGGAGGAGAGCATAACTTCCCACTGTGTGTGTGATATGTGTAGTGACTTCCTTCCAAAGAATACAGTATGGAAAGGGAGAAAAAGAGTAACTTTACAGGAGAGAACTGACAAACACCACCTCAACCAGGTGATCAAGGTCAACATCAGCAGTCTTGATGACAGCATGTACTCTTATTATGATGAGAGAATGACATTTTACCTCTTGGGTCTTCCTCCCCCAAACCCATAAGCTCTGTCTAAACATGACAGAAAGCTCAGGCAAACCCAAATTGAAGGATATTCCGTAAACTACCCATCCAGTACTCCTTGAAACCGTCCAGGTCATCTAGACATCTAGAACAAGGGAAGTCTGTCACAACCTAGAGGAGCCTGGGGCTACTAAATGTAATGTGATATCCTGAATGGGATCCTGGAACAGATAAAGGACAGTAGGAGAAAAGTAAGGAACTCTGAGTATACTATGGACTTTAGTTAATAATATGTATCAATATTGGTTCATTAATTATAACAATTGTACCATACTAATATTAGATACTAATAATAAGGAGACTGAGTGTGGGGTATGTGGGAACTCTCTGTACTATCTTGACAACTTTTCTGTAACTCGGATACAGTCATGCATCGCTTAAGGACGGAGATACGGAGATACGTTCTGAGAAAAGCGTTGTTAGGCGATTTTGTCGTTGTGCAAACATCATAGAGTGTGCTTACACAAACCTAAATGGTATAGCCTACTAGACTCCTAGGCTGTAGGGTAGTAATTTGATAGGACCACTGTTGTATATATGTGGTCCCTCGTTGACTGAAACATCATTATGTGGTGCATGGCTGTACTATTCCAAAATAAAACCTTTATTAAAAACAAAAAACTAGGAAGTGGTAAGGGAGTTGGGAGAGAAGCTTTTTATTCTCATTTTGTTTTCTTCTGAATATTTGAATTACTTAACCATGTTTATGCATGCATTAATTCTGTTCTTTGAAAAAGGTGGCAGAGTTTATCTGGGTGGTGAGACTATGCACTTTTATTTTTTATGTTTTTAATGTTCTATGTATTTAAAACATCTATTGTTATTTATTTAAAAAAACAGATTGGAGGCAAAGAGACCAATTAAGAGACTATTTTGGTACAGAAATCCACCTAAGAGATGAGGAAGACCTGAATTAGGACAGCCTTAGTGGGACTGGAGAGCGAATGGAAGTGAGAGATGATTGGAAGTGGCACTGGCCACACTTAATTATTGTTTGGGTAGGTGGGTGGGGGAAGACGTGGCAGGAGATGGTAAAGGAGAAGGGAGAATTAAGAAGAATTCCATATTTTGGTATGGCTGACTGGATGAATAGTGGTAGGACGAACTGAAGTAGGGAACATGGAGAGTGAGCAGGTTTTGAGGGTAGGGTATGATTATAGTTTTGGACACTTAGACTTAGAATTTTGTTTGTATGTAGGTTTGATTCAAGTGGGTTTGTATCTTGGAGTAGAGATGGGGCTAGTATTAGAGGATTAAGATTTATTACAACATAAGTGTTTATTTTAAATTGTCATCTTATTTCTCTCTGTCTTCTTATGCAGCTGTATGATTATTTGTCTATTTTGGGTCTTGAGAATGAAGTCATTAAAGCAAGAATGGATGATTTGAAGGATTATTGCACAAGAGGCAAATAGCTCTTGGTGCAGTCACTTTTAAGTATGAGAAAACATTCTAGGAGGAAACTTTTTCCAAATTTGGCTCTGAATTTTTCCAGCTGACTTGCTTTTGTGCCTATGTCGTGGTTGTCAAGAAGAATTGGGTCAGGATTGGTGCAGTGATAATTAAAATGACATTTCCAAAAGAATGCAAGGTGTAGATCTGATATCTGTGGGATTGGGTTCTGACATTTATTAAGTATAATGCCCTTTTAGGTCACGTTCAAAGGTAAAATAAGTACCTTGGTCAAAAGGAGAAAAGAATATTTAATCAGTGAAACGATACACTGTGAGTTTTGTTGATATGACATTCAGATATTATCTAAGGTATTGAAATAGTAGTTGTGATTCCTAGAAGTTCACTTTTAGTTTTCAGTCATCAATATACAAATTTTATTTATAGTCCTTAAAGTTGCTTAAAACTACTCCGTTTCCCATGAAATAGTAAAACTGTACATCGAAATATGTTCACTTAAAATAAATGTTTACACTGTACCTTTTGAGTACTTTTGTGAGACATAAGTAACAATTTAAATGCCCTACTATCCTCTACTTTACCACCATGAAGAAATTTGGGGTTACTATAATTATTATTATTATTATTATTATTATTTTTTGTGAGGAAGATGAGCCCTGAGCTAACATCCATGCTAATCCTCCCCTTTTTGCTGAGGAAGACCGGCTCTGAGCTAACATCTATTGCCCATCCTCCTCCTTTTTTTTCCCCCAAAGCCCCAGTAGATAGCTGTAGGTCATAGTTGCACATCCTTCTAGTTGCTCTATGTGGGCCGCGGACTCAGCATGGCGGGAGAAGCGGTGCGTCGGTGCGCGCCCGGGATCCGAACTTGGGCCGCCAGTAGCGGAGCGCGAGCACTTAACCACGAAGCCACGGGGCTGGCCCATTGAGGTTGGTCTTGATGAAAGTGCAGGCCTGTGACTGATAGCTCCACCTTAGGACAGGCTTACTTCCCAGTGCCAGCTGTCCATTTCCTCTTCTTGCTGTCATTATACCTGTGTCTCTCCAGAGCCTGCTCATTGTTACCTGCTCATAAACTGTAGAGCAGCAGCCAGGACGTTTTCCATCTGAGACCCAAAGAAGAAATGAGCCTTGATCTGCCCCTGCAGAAGGCATTTGTCAGTTCTCACCTAGAGTGAACTGTAGCTCCCAGCAGTGCCTCTCAGGAACAGGTGTTGGTGGAGGTTTACTTCATGCCCTCCTTACATTTTGTTTCCCTCTCCAGGTTCTGATGGTGTTTTCCTTTCCTGGCTTCCCCCTAGTTTCTTCCAGTTTTAGCTCCCCTTTTAAAGGATTAGTAAAACTGAAATGAATTTTTGACTTGTCTTCCTGTCTCTGCTCTGGTTCTCTCTTCTTGCTGTATCTGCACTAGGCGTGTCATGGTTGAGATAGTTTAAAATGCCAGCCTAGCTCTCTGGCAGGAAGCTCTTGGCTGAAGGAGTGGAAAGTGAATCCCTCACTGTAAAACTTGCTTGTGTTTCAGGTTCACCCCTTCTGTGGTAGAGTGGATTACTGGTGCCCAAAGGGCAGAGTAGCACTCTGTTAGCACCCTGGTAGCTTCCATTATGCCATTTTCATTTTTGTACTGTGAAACATGCCAGTATTTCCAGCTAGGTTAAAATTTTTTACCCCTTGTACTCTGACAAAAGCATTTTTTAATTTTGTAAACGGGGGGAGGAATTTTTGTTTCAGAATATGAATATTAAAGGATGTTTTTCACAGAACACTATTAAATAGGATTGGTTCTATTTAGTCCTGGTCCATTTTGACTGAACTTGGGGGGATACACATACCCAGCTTCTCATATTTTGACAGAAGGAGGAATGTAGAAACTTGGAAGAAAGACCTTTATACAACTACCCAGTTCAGACGATGTGGTTTGTACTTTTGTGCCTCTCCAGGCACCACTGAACTTTGGCTAAAATGAAAAAGCTAGTGGGAACAAATGGGCAAGAAATATAGTTTAGATTATGAGCAAAGTAAGTTTTTGTCAGTCTTCTGATCCTTGGACATGGGATGTCTCTCCATTTATTAGGTCTTTAATTTCTCTCAACAGTGTCACATTGTCTTACCTTCCTTTCGTTAAACTTATTCCTAAGTATTTTGTTTTTCTTGATGCTGTTGTTAATTGAATTATTTTCTTAATTTCATTTTTGGATTGTTCGTTGCTGATGTATTGAAATGCAATTGATGTTTTCTATATTGATCTTATATCTTCCAACCTTGCTGAACTCGTTTATTAGTTCTAATAGTTTTTTAGTGAATTCTTTAGAGCTTTCTATATACAAGATTCTGTCATCTGTGAATAGAGGTAGTTTTAGTTCTTCCTGTCTAATCTGGATTTTTTTTTTCTTTCTTTTTCTTGGCTAATTGCCTTGGCTAGAACCTTCTAGTACAATGTTGACTAGAAATGGCAAGAGTGGGCTTCTTGTCTCGTTCCTGATCTTAGGGGACGCATCTAGTCTTTCACCATTAAATATGGTGTTAATAGTGTGTTTTTTGTTAGTTCCCTTCTAATCCCTGTTTGTAGTGTTTTTAGCATGAAAGGGTTTTGTTTTGGATATTGTCGAATACTTTTACTGTGTCTATCGAGCATGTTGTTTTTGTCTTTTATTCTATTAATGTGATGCATTGAATTAATTGATTTTTGTAATTAAACCAACATTACATTCCTGGGATAAATCTTACTTGGCCATGATAATACTTTTTATATGTTGCTGGATTTGGTTTGCTAATATTTTGTTGAGGATTTTTATGTCCATGTTCATTAAGAGATATTGATGATTCCATGTCTAAGAAATTACCTTAAGTAAATAATTCTCTAAAGTAAGCAAACATCTGTTATAAGAATTAAATAAAATAATGCACAGAAAGCACTTAGGGCAGTGCTCAGCACATAGTAAGTGGCCAGTTTATGCAAATTGCATTTTTTAAGTGGCAGTCGTTTATTATCATGACTCAGATCATAGGCTCTTGAGTCGAACAGACATGGACTTGAATCCTGGCTTCATCCACCTTCTAGTTAGCCGTGTGACTTTGGGCACATTATGTCTGGATGCGTTAAGTTTTTTCATCTTTGAGTGATAACAGCACTTCTCTCTTAGGGTTGTCAAGAGGATTTAATGAGAATATGTAAAGCACCAAACACAGGGCCTGGCACACAGTTATGCAAACAGTTAATTACAGGATGAGATGGAGTAAAAGGCACACGTATGGCCATGTAGCACAGAGAAGGGCACGATTGACTCTGGACAGAACTGGGCAGGATCTAACAGTAGACTAGTGTTTTCAAGAATACATAGGAGTGTATTGCACATATCGGGCAAGACTTGCAGACAGCAAAACCTTGGATTTGTGAAAGATCAAGAAAGAAGAAATTCTGGGATATTTACAAAAGCAGCCAGCCTTTGGGCTTACTATCATGTCCCTGGTCAGCCTCCTTTTGGGAATGCTAATTATATTCTAGTTACTAGGCTGCCACACTTCTTACTCCCTTGGAGGGGAATTTCAGTAACAGGGAGTGGGTGAATCTGAAAGCCTGTCAGGAATATCAGCTTCTACAAAGTGACCCTGATGCAGGGAAACAGTTAGCTGTCTTTGCTTTAGAAAATGAGGCGTTTCCTCCCCATTGGGCTTCCGCCAGTCAAAGCCTGCCTCTGGAGAAAAGAGAAGGAAAAGCTTTGTGGTTTAGGTTCTGGCCTTCCTGGGAGATGGACAATGGAACAGACATTTCTTAGTTTCTGTGACATTTTGATCATCCTCATAGATGAGTGTATAAATTTTCTAAATGGACAGTATAATCCGAAGCTTGTAATTCTGAATTGCAGACACCAAACTTGGAGTCTGTGTTTAGAATGATAGTTTCTCTGCCAGCCCTGTACCCAAGTCCGTAGTCACAGTGGTACTTAATGGTCTTTCTGATCATTTTTGACCCACAGAATCTGTCTGTGGCTTGTTGCTTTATATCTTCCCCTGTCCAGCCTGATTGAAGTTCACTTATGAGGCAGCTGGGGCTCTACTGGGGCTTCCTTAGAGATTTCAGAATCTGAGTCAGTTGAGGCTGACGAAGGGACTACTTCTGCCCCACTGGTGCCAGCACTGGTCACTCTCCAGCCTCAATCCAGCATCTTGACCACAGTTCAAGATTTGTTCAAGACAAGTTTACAGACTTGTTTAGCTGTTAGAATTCTGCTCGTTTGCTTTTGAGTCCACGGATGCCTGTGTTTGTGCTCTGTCCTTTTTGTTTTTTCAAAGAGTCCTGTCTTTTCTGTATTTTAAAATCTCTTTTGTACCAATAGTCCTTTTTGGCGTGTTATTTTGCTGCTGTTTTTCACTTCACTGTGCCTAACTGGGTTGCCAGGAGTTGGATGAAGATTACAGTGTCGCTCTGTGGAAATTTCATGAATCATTTTTAAATGTCTTGTTCTAGTGCTGTAAAAGGAGGAGTGGAGCTCAAGTGATTTAAAGGACTAAAGGAGGTGATGGTGGCTTGGTAGCGAAGCCTCCAATTAGCTTATTCCAGGTGTCTACCGCAGACTGTCAAATGAGAGGAGTGACCCTCAAATGACAATCTTTGCAGTGGTGGCTGGAGATAGAATTAATTATTTCTTTGAGCTCACAGAGAACTTATCCTTCTCTAAGACCGTTTTCTATGTAACATGTTGTCATATTGTGTGAAAAATTTTAAACTGATGTAATGGTGTGAACTAGCATAGCTAAAAATACTCATTTTCACACATGTTTTTGCATAAAGCGCTAGAAAAAGAGGTTACATCCTAACATTTAGGATACAAAACCCTAAGGAAAATGGCATTTCAATGACTAGTGGAGTTCAGTGTGGATTGATTGAGTGGAGAAATACTGAAATATATTAGATCCTGGGTCAGTGAGGCTCATCATCCTGGACTGGATCCAGAGTGGATCCACTCTGTAATCACAGTCCAGTTGCAAATACAGCTTATTTGTCCAGTTAAGGAATGGCGTGTTCTACATAACAGAATGCCCAGTTAACTGAAACTGAGTACCTTTCTGACGGCCTAACCTTCTTTATAATTTGATTTTAATTTCTGGATGTCCAAAAAGCTGGGAGACATAGGGTCAACTTATTTTTAATTAATTAATTAATTAATTTGAGGAAGAGTGGCCCTGAGCTAGCATCTATTGCCAATCTTCCTCTTTTTGCTTGAGAAGATTGTCCCTGAACTAACATCTGTGCCAATCTTCCTCAATTTTTTTTTTTTTTTTTTGTATGTGGGACGTTGCCACAGCATGGCTTGACGCGAGCAGTGTGTAGGTCCACACCTGGGATCCGAACTCAAGAATTCTGGGCTGCTGAAGCAGAGCATACAAACTTAACCACTGCACCACCAGGCTGGCCCCTCCAAGTCAACCTATTTTCAAACAGTGTGTTAGTTTTCAAATAATAGGCTCAATTGACTTTTATCCTCTAAGCACCTTTTCAGGTGAAGTATCTCTGAATTTAAAGCAGTGTGTCTAACTGTTAATCTGGAAAATGAATATACTTTTTCCTTTTTCCCTGAATTTCCAATTCAGATAGAAAATATGTATTACTTTCTTTGTTAGCACACATATCACATGAAAAATAATTTAGTTTTGATGGTGCAGTCACATAATTATGAGCACCTGTTGTCATGCTATTAAGCTGTATAAATGTGATTTGACCTCTGTACTGGCACTGGCCTTCTAAGCAGTTTGGGTTTGGGGGTGTATCTATACGTGTTTGCTTTTTTAGCTTCTGTTTAGCTGTCAGGCTCTCAACTGTCACTTCTTATTAACATCACTATACTTAACTCCTGCATCCCCCTTCTTACTATTCCTATATTTAGTTGCTTCTAATCTGGTTAGAAAAAAAGATCAGTAAGCCTGCTAGATTTGTTTACAAAGGGTAAGCAAAAAGACTGAGTGGGACTCTTAGAGCTCAGTTTTTAAAACCCTAACATTGGCTGCTCAATGTCCCTTTTCCCCCTTCCCTTCCTTAAGAGGCATTTCCATACAGAAATTGGTGATGAAACACGCATCTTGTGCGTGCATTCCGCCATTATGTGACATCTTCAGTAAGTTTGGACAAGTTATAATTAACTTTTAAAAGTACAGGCTCTCTGAGGACAGAGTCTGTCTGAACTGCTTCCATTTTCTTCTTGCTGTCCCAGTTTTTTGTGTGGCATCCCATACAGCAACATATATCCTAAATGCCAACATATATCCTTTTGCTGGCCACCGGGTTATCTGCCTATGACATGAGAATATAAAAAAAATGGAAAGTAAATGTCAAGTGTTTTGTTTTTGCTTTAAACAGTCAATTATCTTTCACAGAAATTAAAATGTGAGGAAGAGAGTCTTATATATATCCACATATGTACTATCTCCAATACTTTTCATTTTGTTATGTAAATCCAAGTTTCCATTTGGTATCATTTTTCCTTTTGCCTGAAGATCTTCCTTTAACATTTCTTGGAGCGCAGGTCTGCTGGTGACAAATTTTTTTTTGTTTGTCTGAATAAGTTTTTATTTATCCTTTATTCTTAAAAGATATTTTTGCTGAGTATAGAATTCTAGGTTAATACTTTCACCTTTTCAAGATGTCATTCCATTGTCTCTGGCACACATGGTTTCTGATGAAGCCTACTGTCGTTTTATTCCTCTGTATGTAATGTGTCTTTTTTCCCTCTGGCTGCTGCAGGGAGTGCAATTTCGTGTATTAGACTGCTTGATATTATCCTACAGGTCTCAGAGACTCTATTGTTCGTATTTAATTGCCTTTCTTTCTCTGTGGTTAATGTTGGTTAAATTTTATCGCTGTGTATTTAAATGCCCTGATTTTTTCTCTAGGGTGTCTAATCTGCTTTTAATCCCATTCAATGAAATTTTCATTTCAGATACTGTGTTTTCTTAATTTCCAGAAGTTCCATTTGGTCCTTTAAACTTTTTTTCTTTTCTCTCATTATGTCTGTTTGGTCTTTTAATACTTGAGCATAGTTATACTGGTTTTAATGTTCTTATCTGCTAGTTCCGTCATTTCTGTCATTTCTTAGCTGGTTACTGTTTTCTGATGTTTTTTCCCTCCTGATTAAGGGCCACATTTTCCTGCTTCTTGTCATGTTTATAAAATTTTGTTTAGATGTTGTGTATTGTGAATGTTACATTGTCGAGTGTCTGTATTTTGTTACATTTCTTTAAGGAATGTTATGCTTTGTTTGGCAAAGCAGTTTTAAGTTACTTGCAGATCTGATTAACCCCTTGAGCCCTGTCTTTAAACTCTGATGGGGCAGGCATAGTGTAGCCTTCACTCCAGAAATAGTTCAGCCCTACTACTACTGTCTGCCCTCTTGGAGGTCTCTACTGAATGCCTCAGATGAGTCACCAAGAACATTCTACTCTGGTGCTCGAACATCTTCCTACTTTCTGTAAACTTTAGGAATTGTTCAGTTTATAACTTCCTGCTCATTTTTTGCCCTGCCTTGTGGAATTTCACTCACACATGCATGACCTAGAACTGAGTACATTTCTAGAGCTCTCTTTCTGTGTAGCTTCCTCTTTTCTAGCACTCTGCTTTGTAACTTCCGACCACCTCAGCCTCCCTGATCTCTGATCTTCATTAGCAAGGCTGCCAGGTTCAATTCAGGTTCCGCTTTCCCGGTACTTGGTGGCCTGGACATCGTCTCCAGACAGAAAGTTGAGGTGATTGTGTAGCTCACATTGTTTGTTTCCAGTCTCTCAGGGACCACAGTTCTGCACTGCATGTTGTCCTTGCACTGCCTGTGTCATCTGGAAGTGGTTGTTTTACATATTCTCTTTGGTTTCTAACTATTAACTGTAAAAGGTTAAATCTCGTCTTGCTGGTCCATCATTGCTGCAAGCAGAAATCCCAGGAATTCCAGTGAAATCGGTCCATTGAAAATAATTCTCATTAACTGAATGCAATTCTAAATGGCATGGCTGCCTATGTTAGAAAGACTAAACTAAACACAATTTACGTGAATTTTTAAGTGGAGCACAGTGGCCTCCTCATTACCCGCATTCATTGTTTACATTTCCCATAGGCTGGAACTGTTAGTGTTCTGAGCAGAATACAGTTATTTAACATGGTTGAATAATGGCAGCGGTTCAGATGCTCTTGGAGCTCCCCAGAGGACAGACAGGCTGAGATCAGTCCTTGTCACCACCAATGCTGGCAGTGCTCAGTGGGTGACCTCTCCTTTGGGTTGTCCTTATTACCCTTTACATTAGACTAAATTTTACTTTTGGGAAGGGCCTTATTAACATGCTCTGCAGTTTAAGAATCACCTTTTCAATCCACATGGGAAGTCTGTGCTAATAGACCACTGAACAATAGACCACTGAACATTTGAATCAATAAGAAATTGATGTGTGGGCTCCATAGCATAGCAGTTAAGTTCTCGTGTTCTGCTTCAGCGGCCCGTGGTTTGCCCGTTTGGATCCTGGGCGTGGACCTACTCACTGCTCATCAAGCCATGCTGAGGCAGCGTTCCATATAGAAGAGCTACAACTCTACAACTATAATACAGAACTATGTACTGGAGCTTAGGGGAGAAAAAAGAAAAAAGAGGAAGATTGGCAACAGATGTTAGCACAAGGCCAACCTTCCTCAAAAAAAAAAAGAAAAAGAAATTGATATGTGGATTGAAAGGACATCTGTGAAGCAGCGTAGCTTGATAAGGCAATCTGGGAAGTGTAAAGGCATGTTGAAGGAAGCTAATTTGCACAAATATATGCATTTGTAAGGAGGTGTTGTATCCTGTATATCCCCCCACCCCAATGTTAAATAAAAGAAGCTATGTAATTTGAAGTGGATTCTTGGTGAGTTGTAAGGAACATAAGCGTCCTGAGTAGATACAAGACTTGGTTGTTGATAGTTTAGCTAAGAAGTGACTAGATCAAGAAAAACAGGGTGCTGTTTATATCTGTTTTTGGTCAACAATTATTTACTTCAGACTTAGTGGTAAAGATATAATGCCCTTTTTCAGAAATCATGATTATTGCCAGCTACAGATGTTAGTTTTCCTTTTTTGTTTTTAATTACTCTTAAGTTCTTTGTTTAGCTTCCTGAATGACTCACACTTGCTATATAAGCTCTTGGTACTCTGTATAATACACCATCATAGCTTTAATTTTCCATTATCAAAATGTTGTTTATAAATATGTTGATTTTTAAAAAACCCAAAGATGTTTTTTCTTTTTTCTTTTTAATTTTAAATGCAATGTAAAGAATATTGATTGGATCCGCTGCTGCTTAGAAAATTTAGAAGTTAATGAACTTATGAAAAAGTGGTCAACTTCCCTCAAAGACAATGCGACATTGAAGAAGTAGCAATTTTTTGCTTATCAAATTGGTTGAAGTGTAAAAAGGATAGTATTTAGTGTTGGCAAGACTGTGGGAAGATGGACACGTCTTTGAACTTCCAGGAAAAATATGTATTTATATGACCTTTCTGAAGATAAGTTTGGCAGTACCCATCAAACACTTTCATACTCTTTGATCTAGTAATATTACTTCTAGGGATTTTTTTTTCTTAAAATTATTATAAATTCCAACAAGAATGCAAGTGGGAAGGTGTTTGTTGCAATATTATTTCTAATGATGAGGTATTTAGAACCACCCTAAAATGTCAGTTGTGGCGTTTTCCAGTTACAAGGTACCATACAACCATTAAAATGGTTTTTATGAAGAATATTTCATCACATGGAAAAATGGACATATTTGAAATAAGCAGTATTCCAAAAGTATATATAGTCTCATCAGCTATTATTAAAAAAATGCATGAAAGAATGGTCAGAAATATGTCAAAATGTTGAAGTAACTGTTTCTAGGTGGTGGTTTTATGAGAGATTGTTTTCGTCTTTATGTTTTCTCGGTTTTCTAAAATTGGGGTGGGAGAACCTTCTTGATAACATGAAAGCAAACATAATGTTTGTAGCTGCATTCTGGACTTAACTAAGGGCTTTCTAGACCCTGGACTGGTACTTCAGATTCCAAGAGTAGGCAAACCATTTCTCTCTAAGGCTAGTTGTTTCAAATTTAGGTGAAAAGGCACTTTTTTTTTTTAAACAATGATTTCTGTGCTTACTCTTCAGATAAAAATTTTGATGATGAAGATTCTGTGGATGGTAATAGACCTTCCTCTGCCAGTTCTACGTCATCCAAAGCTCCACCAAGCTCCCGGAGAAACGTTGGAATGGGGACCGCCCGCCGGCTTGGATCGTCTGCTCTTGGATCCAAGTCTTCAGGTAAGACCACACTCTGTGGTGTTGTGGAGTCAGCTGTGCCAACATTTGAAACCAGCCGTGCGTGGTACTTGCCTTCGCTGTCCTTCAGAAGTGGAGTAATCCCATTTGCAGCAGGCCTCTGCTTGCTCTTCTTTAAATTAGTGCTGTGCTGTCAGCACTCGTAAGCTGGTAGGATGTAAGTTTGAGCTGCTGCGTTGCCACGTTTTGGTAAGGCAGCACCTGTGGAAGAACACAGTCGACACGGAGGAAAGCACAGCTTGGAGAGAGGGAGAGCACGCGTGTGCCCTGATGGCGTTATTTGATTAGTGGACTCCAGCAGCGCCTGAAGCTGCGTGGGGCCTTTTTAGCCAGTTTCTCTTTATCAAGACTGAGACTATCCAGAAGTCAGGCTGCACTTTCCGTTAGGTATTTAAAACGTATTTTGTTCCTACAAGTAGCATTGTTCCTTGTGAGACCAGTATGGGTGTTAAATTTAAAGAAATGGTAGGCATCAACTGCCTGAATCTTTGAAAATTGATTTACAAAGATTTCTTCCCTAAATCCCTCCTCCTCCAGATCCTAATTTAGACAGTTTGAGTCCTTGTTATATACAACTTTCATTTTGCTGTCACATTTTAAATTTACAGGCAAATTTCCTACTTTTTACCTCTCAAAAATTAGCCACTGCTTTTAGAACCATGCTCACTGTTAGCATTGGGCTTTTGAGCTTGGCTGGATGAGCTAAGTTACAGCTGGATAAGGATTAGCGTTAGAATGCTGTCTCCTTCTGTTGGTCTTCCATGCCTTCTGAACTGGCCCTAGAATGTTGGTGTTGGACTTGATCCACTTGGAGCCGCTGCAGTGACTCAACCACCAGCATCTCTGTCAGTGTTGAAGGAGCTGCACTGACAGACAGAGTGACGTTCACATCAGGGATGGCAGAAGGAAAGCTGTGCTTGTTTCTTACATTTGTTGCTGTTATTCTTAGTTCTTTCTAATCTTTTTTTTTGGTCCATTTTTTAAAAAATTATTTTTTTGTTATTGAGCTTAAATTCATATACATAAACTTAACCACTTTAAAGGTGTAACAATTCAGTGGCATTTAGTATATTTACAATGTTGTGCAACCACCACCTCTGTCTAGTTCCAAAACAGTTTCATCACTTCAAAAGAAACCCCATACACTTTAAACAGTTGCTCCCCATTTCTTCTTTCCCCCAGCCCCTGGCAATCAGCAATCTGCATTTTGTCTCCATGGATTTATATTTCATAGAAATAGAATCATACAATATGTGATCTTTTGTATCTGGCTTCTTTCACTTAGCATAATGTTTTTGAGATTCATCTGTGTTGTAGCCTGTATCAGAATTTTATTCCTTTTTATGGCTGAACAATCTTTCTAATCCTTTTTCTTGATATATTCTTTGGTGGCATCAGTTCCACAAACAAGGCTTAGAAAATTTCTGCATGATCAGACCACTTCTTTTCCTTCTCATTCCTCATCCATACCCCTTCCAAAAATCCCAACTGTGTAGATTATGCAGAGATATCAGCCCTGTCTTCCCCCTCAGCCCCACTCTCATCCTTTTTACATTTTGTTTAACACCATAGTCATGAATTTCCTTGTTGACTCCTTCTTGTCAGATTCCTTGGGTTCAGGGACTGTAGTTGGTCTTTAGGTCCTCTTCAGTATGTGGGTGCGAGGCACAGTGCCTTACACAGAGGAGATGCTCCTGACCTATCCACTGAGGGCGATGGAGTCTTAACACTAAAGCAGATACCGAGCTCCACATCACAATGTGTTGTTGTTCTTGTCACTTTATAGTTAGCTTGTGAACGCAGTGTGGGTGATCATCAAGAGTGAGGACACACATTTACCACTACCAAAATTGTCTTTAAATCCCTATTTTATCTAGCTAGTCCATCATGACCTCAAACACCAGATAGCTTGTCTGGTGAGAATCTCTAGAAAAGCGCTCAGACTAATCAATGTAAATTGTTAATGAGGGGTATAAGGATGACCGTATACACCAATTGTGAAACCTTTATTATGAAAAAAATCTGATAAAATATCACATGATATTCATGTGTGAAGTTTATATAGCAAAAAGGAAAAACTTTCTCCCAAATGATAGCAATTAACTAAGTATACAAAGCATCTTACAACTTGATGGGGGAAACTTACTACTGATCCATAAATGAAAAATTCAAAGTTGTCATGAGTTCAAGGAAATGGAAATATTTTGAGACTAACATAAAGTTTAAATGGAACTGTTAAATTCTTTAGAACTTATTTGACTATTTCGCTAATTTATTATGCTAGAGCCCTAACAATAACAAAATCTAATTTATTCCCTGAAGAATTAAATTTTCTGTTATATCTGTTTATTAGGAATCTTTCAAAAGATTTGTACACTATATATATATATACACACACTATAAATATATATATTTACACTATATAATATATAATACACTATAAATCATCTAAATTCTTTAAAGATTAGACTGTCCCTCCTTAAACAAGTAATCTTTTTAAGTGACTTTAAGCTAATGTATATAATATGGTAGAATTGCTATACTTCATCTTGATATTAAAGTCAGTAATGTTTTCCAATTCCACAACACTGTAAATTTTTATTAATCCTTTAAAAAAACTAGTTATAAATCTTTCAAAATGTAATTTTGATAGTGTATATTCAGACTCTTGCAGTGCACATTGTTTTCATTTTAAAAATTAACCTTTTTTATAGCTGCAAAAGAAGGAGCTGGTGCTGTTGATGAAGAGGATTTTATTAAAGCGTTTGATGATGTACCTGTAGTGCAGGTGAGTAAGGATATTTGAGTTTGATTAAAAACAAGGATGAGCTTACTCTTCAAATTTCATTTTTCAAATATGTGGTATGTGAACTTCCTTACTAGGTAAGGTAATTTTAACTATCAAGACTACAGGAGATCTGAGGTTGCAGACTAGAAAATGTTGGAGCCTTTTATAGCTGAAATGAAGAGCAAAAGCCAAGGCCCAAGATGATCTTTCAATAAGAACTGGAGAGAAGCTGCCTGTTCTAGTAACAAGTTTGTGAGTCAGGCCACCACATAAAAGAGGGAAAAATGAGTGATTAGATTAAATGTGAGAACAAAGAAGCGTGCTTATTTAGAGGTTTTTCTTAGAAAGAAAACTTTGTAAATTTGAAGGATTTTGGTGTCTGAAAAGCTTTAAATAATGGTTTAATAAAAGCTTAGTTTGTACTATCTTAATGCTTCACTAAAGTACCGAACAGATGAAGCAAAGATTATTTGTAAGAGTTGGGGTACAGTCACATATTTTAGCTGCTTTGCACCTCAGTGTCGTCCATTGTTGACTGGGGGCTAATAATGCTTTTCCTCAGCCTACGCTGATGTCATCACGTGCTCGGGACTCCTGTAGCACTTAATGTCTGTATGAATCACTTGTTACCTTCTGCTTGGTTGCCATATGTGTATAAATCAGATAACAAGCATCTTATTAGGCTCAGGTTCATCCTAGAGTCTGACCTTCTCAGCATGCTTCATTCTTGATTGATTATTCCCCTACCTGTGTTATAAGTAAACTGTGAGGATAAATGAGAAAGTAGATTTGAAAAGTGTTTAAAGTTAAGGTATAATGTGGTGGTGTAAATAATACTAAGAGTAATAAATGACTTGTGCATCCCTGACAGCTTCCCAGTAGGCTTCTTTCTCTTTTGTACATGAAATCATCTGTTAAGTTTATAGTGAAGCTACATTTGAGGCAAGGTTATCCATACATGGACATCAAATCTAGTGGGTGTGTGTTCACAATGGGGAAGAAGTTCATTCTCAGACAAATCTGTCTAGATGTTATCTCATAGGTCCTTCTGAAAAATGAGATGATTTCTTTTACTACAATTACTAAATGCTCCTGACTTCATATAAATAAGAAATAATCTTTGTGTATTCTGTAAATTTTCTTGTGTTGATTGTAAATTAATTTTGCTTACAGATTTATTCCAGCCGAGACCTTGAGGAATCCATAAACAAGATTAGGGAAATATTATCTGATGACAAGCATGATTGGGAGCAAAGAGTAAATGCTGTAAGCTGTTGACTTTATGTGATTACGTTTTCATTAGATTTATTTAAATATTCTAAATACTTTATTATGAAATTGGGGTAGAGCGCTAATGAATTTTAAGTAGTAGACATTTTAAATGTAAATTATCATATTTACACTTTAGCTTTTTAGTGGAGGACCTCACTTCTATTTCTGTTTTTAAAACATGCCAACTTACAGGCTTCTGTATACCCTGTACTTTTAACAAAGACCTAACTGGATTGCCTGCTGAGGACCTTCCCTCTCACTGTAGTGAAGATTGAATTTTCTGATTGTCGGCCAGTAAAGCAGCTTTTTAGTGGCATTTTCAGTGTGTGTCCCTCTGTTCCTTTCTTTCTTCATATCACTTGCTAAAAAGTTCTGAGCCTCTATTTTTAAAAGAGGATTAATGAAAATAAGTGGGCCTAATGTTAAAGTGAGGGTGTAGCTGATCTTGTGGAAACTACTTTACAGTGGTTGGGTGGCAAGGAGAGAGGTCGTGAAATTGCTGTTGTATTCCATTTCACATTCAGACTAGCCTTTTAGTAGTGATACAGGGGAGGATACCATAAAGACTGTAGGATTGCTTTTTCCTTTGATTCATTAAGTAAATGGCAGTTGAGTGGAATGTGGGAGAAGGTAAGCTTAGGGGAGGAGCTTTTTACAGGCTAAAATGAAGGTTTTAGTTATTTTATCATTAGCATATAGAATCTGTAAATACACTAAAATATTTCCAATTAAAAAATAGATTTTGTCGAATTATATATTAATCACGCATACTGTATTTTAAAAATTATTCTTATTTGTGATGCATAGATTTGTTCAGTATATTAGCTAATATTTAATTGGCTGAATTCTTTTTGGAAAATTATTTATATATCATTTAACTTTGATGTTATTTTCTCATATTTGATGGCTTCTATTGTTTTGTATATCTCTTAATTTTGTCTATCCCATTAGCTAAAAAAGATTAGATCTTTACTTTTGGCTGGTGCTGCTGAGTATGATAACTTCTTTCAACATTTGCGTCTTTTGGATGGAGCCTTCAAACTATCTGCTAAGGACCTGCGGTCTCAGGTAGTGCGGGAGGCTTGTATCACATTGGGGTAAGGATTGCGACGCTCCACTTTCTCACACATAAAATAGCCTCATCACAGGGCTTCAGAGATGGTTCATTAAATGTGTCGGATGGGTCACTTTAATGCAACTTCTGACTGGTCTCCAAGACCTGTTCCAGTTACACTTCTGTTAGTACTTTTACAATATTTCTTGCCCAATTATGTAAAGTGTGACAGATTTTAAATTTTATTCAGTGACTTATCTCTGAAGCGTCTATTTTAAACTTGTAGCAGTTATGATCACTAGTGCGGAAAATGAAATTTTATAAATTTGTTTCTCAGCTTTTTCGTTGATTTTGCTTACAGGATATAACATGATTATCAGAATTTTTGCTGGTTTGTTTCTAGAAGAGTACTGTAACTATAAAGTTAAAATTAAGGGCATGTACTGGGGTAAAATTTTATTGTAGCTAAACCTGTATCAGTGTTTGAAGCTGGAACTTTTGTGTTAGAAAGTATGTCAGAATAGCCAAGCAGCAGCAGTCACGAGGCATTGCAGCTGTGTAAAGTTTTGGCTACAGTCCAGTATTGAAACATGAATATTATATGTTAAAAATAAAAGGGCCTGGGCCGGCCCCGTGGCTTAGTGGTTAAGTGAGCGCGCTCCGCTGCTGGCGACCCGGGTTCGGATCCCGGGCTCGCACCGACGTGCTGCTTCTCCGGCCATGCTGAGGCCGCGTCCCACATACAGCAACTAGCAGGATGTGCAGCTATGACACACAACTATCTACTGGGGCTTTGGGGGGAAAAAATAAATAAATAAAATCTTAAAAAATAAATAAATAAATAAATAAATAAATAAAAGGGCCAAAGAATAAAAGAGTGAGGGAGCCTTTTCATATTTATGTTTTATTAGTACATGATAATTTGTTTTTTACTATTTTAAGACTAATTAGTTGGAAATGGTTTATTAAAAAAAAAAAAAAAGGAACAAATTCTTTGTGCTAATGGCTATTTCCCAAGTCTTCTACGTGCACATTGGAAATATTTTTAAAGTATCTTACGTAGACCTTTGTCTTTTATCCCTAGATAACTTTGAATTAAGGCTCTAAAATGTTAAGAGGTTTATATGCTTCACTGTTTGCAAGAAATATAACTACAGTCCGGTATTCATTTCTTATTGTAGGCATCTGTCATCAGTTCTGGGGAATAAGTTTGACCATGGAGCTGAAGCCATTATGCCAACTATCTTTAATTTAATTCCAAATAGTGCCAAAATTATGGCCACTTCTGGTGTTGTAGCTGTTAGATTAATCATTCGGGTAAGTATGTTTTGGGGCCATACATAGAGTAAGCAAGTGGTAGATATTGGTCGTTGATAAGTAATCTTAGAGGCATTTTTTGTTAGAGTAATTATACATGGTTAGAATCATGTCGTACATACAATATTGGCCTCCCCCGCACTTAATTATAGCGTAGAGCCTTTTACATTCCATAATGTGAATTATGAATGTGATGTATAGTTACTGAGGTGCTGATCATCGACTGACTCATCGTTAGTTTTAAACATTGGAACATCTACATCTGTTTCTTGTCTATACTCTGTTCTTTATGTCTCCAGACACCACTCCTGTTCTTTCCTCCTTAATCTGTGTTAGGTATTTGTACTTGTGGTTTTGTTATTCACCTAACATTTTAATATAATTAATTGTATATAAGCACAGAAACAAAATATTCTTTTCAGTTAACTTATTTATTTAAATTTAAATAATTATCTGAGTAATTTACATACAAGTTTTCAATAAAATCTAGTAGTTCACAAAGGCTTAAAATGAAAGTTCTCCGCATCACCTCCTCCCCACCTTCAAATCCCCTTTTCCCAAAGCCAACCCTTGAAACTGGGGCTGGATGATGTTAACTAAAATCTATCCAGCATATTCCTGATTATTGTGGGTTAATTACTTTGTATTTCTCATTCTTACTATTTGCACTGCCTACTTCAAATATTAAATCCAAAGCCATTTTTGGACATTTTCATTAAGAAAATATCAAAAGGGGCCGTCCCCGTGGCTTAGTGGTTAAGTGTGCGCACTCTGCTACTGGCGGCCCGGGTTCGGATGCCGGGGCGCACACCGACGCACTGCTTCTCTGGCCATGCTGAGGCTGCGTCCCACATACAGCAACTAGAAGGATGTGCAACTATGACATACAACTATCTACTGGGGCTTTGGGGAAAAAAAAAAAGGAGGAGGATTGGCAATAGATGTTAGCTCAGAGCCAGTCTTCCTCAGCAATAAGAGGATCTTTAGCATGGATGTTAGCTCAGGGCTGATCTTCCTCACACACACACAAAAAAGACAATATCAAAAGGTATTGGTCTGCTGACGCCTTTTGAACTCACTCAGCTGTCTTCTGCTCAGAGAATTTAGACTTCATGCCAATGATCTGTTTTGATTTTGGACTTATCATCCTGTTGTCTGTTTTTGCTTTGTAAATTTGTCGTGGCCTTCAGCAATGCACTTTCCTTTCCAGTGAATTTCCCAGTGAAATTCCTTTTCCTTTTTAAACTTAATTCTGAATATATATGTATATATATATATGTGCTTTAGGTAAGTTAGTAAGAAAGTGGTTGTCTTTGTTTTGTTTTGTTTTTGTATTTTCGAGTGTTCACCTCTGTCTTTTGTTTTTTTTCCATAGCACACACACATCCCTAGGCTGATACCTGTCATAACAAGTAACTGTACCTCCAAGTCTGTTGCAGTTAGAAGGTAAATTTTTAAACAGTTTCCCCATTACTTATGGATTGTTTAAAAAAGCAAAACAAATTCCGAATTTCCCTCCATGGAAAGAAGTTCAAGTTTGAAATGTTTAATAATATTTAAGATTGCTTTAATAAATGCCTTTGGATTGAAGATCTAAATAGTCTAAATGATCTAAAGTCTGGAAAGTAAATTTGGACGACCTCTATTGTTTTTGTGTTTGTGTGGGTGTGAGAGAGAGAGAATGTGTGTGAGTTAATTGGTAGGGGCTTTGGAGGGAGAGAGGGGAAGGACGCCCTATACATTTTTTCCTGAGATAATCCCTCTATCATTTGTCTACCTCATGCTCTGAATGAAAGCAGTAACTACAGGTAAGAAAAAAACATTGTAACAATTAATGGCAATTATTTAATATTAACATAGATAGGAGGAGGTGTATGTTGTTTGCATCTTCTGATAATGATTTCTTGAATTCTGAATCCTGACCAGTCACCTGTTCTGCTGCACCGTTACAGGAGATACACCCAGAAAATACAACCTGGGTAGCTAGCTAGGGCTTTGTTCCCAAGTCCCTATCTTGTCTTGTGTCCTGATGAGCTGCCGTAGGCTGCAAGTGGGGAATAAGGGCTCTTTTAGCTGGCATCTGTGATTCTTGACTGATTTCAGACTCTTTTGACAGTCTGTTAAGTCTTCCCAGGAAAACGTAAATACCCGGAATAGTTTTATGTAGATTTTCAGGGGATTCATGGACACCTGAAGCCTCTCAATGGACTGTATCAGGAGCTTTGTAGGGTAAATTAATGGCAGGCCTGGGCAGCAGCCTCTTAGCCCCATTCTTGTAGTTCTCTGTCTTCATCTTAGTCCAGTGAAAGGGCCCTTCACTCTAGGGCTTAGAGCCCAGTTTACCTCAGCTACCTGCTGTTTCCCTCCTTTCCCAGGGTGTCACGTTGGTCCTGCCATGTTTCCATGGATAGGAGACCCTCCTAAGCATGAGGCAGCCCCATATCCATCTTGTTAACAGCTAGGTGGAAGGCATGAGGGAGAAAAGAAGGGGAATATTTCAACTGTGTAAAGCCAGGAAGAAAACAATTTGCTCCTTCCACAGAAAAAGCTTAATTTCTAACTGCATGACTCAATTGTGTATCACTGAGGAATACAGTCTGCCCTTGACCCACAGTTCAGTTTCTTGAGATTGGAGGGAAGCAGTGTCAACTCCCCCTAGAGGTGAGAGTGTAAAGTCTGCAAGAGGGGTGATAGTGAACTTCAGAACCTGACAGACTTCACTTGCAGCATTACCTTTTCCCACTTTCTAATTATTTGACCTGTTAGGAATGAGAGTACCTCTGTGTAGAGTTGTTCTGTGGATTCACAGTCATTTAGGTAAAAAGGGTTTGACACCCAGTGAAAGCTTAATAAATGGTAACCATTATTAGAATTTGTTGCTGCTGCTGCTGCTATCATCATCACTATTTTTTAGATTCCCAACAGAAATTCAGAATGTGTTTCTCCTTTGTAAAGCAGAGTTCCTCCAGTGAGGTGATGCATATCATTGTTGTGGACCATTACAAGATATTGAGTGTTTTAGTCAGCTTGAGCTGCCATAACAAAATACCATACACTGGGTGCCTTAAACAACAGAAATTTATTTTCTCACAGTTCTAGAGGCTGGAAGTCTGAAGTCAGGGTGCCAGCATGGTTGAGTTCTAATGAGGGTAGCTTGCAGATGGTTGCCTTCTTGCTGTGTCTTCACATGGCAGAGAGAGAGCAAGCTCTCTGGTGTTTCTTCTTAGAAGGGCACTAATCCTATCATGAGAGCCCCACTCTCATGACCTCATGTGAACCTAATTACCTCCCAAAGGCCCCATCTCCAAATACCATCATATTGGAGGTTAGGGCTTCAACATATGAATTTTGAGGGAACACAGTTCAGTCCATAGGATTTAACAGTTTTGGCCTCTGGGACTAAATACGAGTAGCCACCTACAATCACTGTGACAATAGAAATGCCACCCCCTTTACCAATTTCTGAACCACACGCTTAGATTGCTGTTCTTGTATTTAGTTAGTGTGAATGTCAGTCAGAACCATATGTCTTAATGCTGAAAGAAGTAATGTGGACCGTCTGGCCCAGTCCCTCTGCCTTCAGGAAGGTAAAGAGGAGAACCAAAGAGGGCAATGTAACCAAGGCAGTGCAGTTTTGTTATATATTCAACCTGTACCTAGTTTTGCTTTGTAGAATTTGCAAGAGGTGGCTTGCACAATCTCCCTGCCTGTAAGAAGTTTATAATTTAGTTGGGGAGATTAAAAACAATAGTACAAAGCAATATAAGAGTGAGTTACAACATGTGTTGTGGATTTAGGAATTCATAGAGGGCAGTCATTAAAGCTAGCTGATGTATGCCCAAGAAGCATCATAGACAAGTTGAAAATTGAACTGCTTTTTGAATGATGAGTAGGAGTAGGTGAAGAAAAGAGACAAGAAAAATCTAGACCAGGAAATGACGTGAGGGAAAAGTTAAATAAACATGGCCTAGGTTAGGGCAGTGTGGGGAAAGAGACAGTGAAGAAGGATGTGGGCATAGGTCAGTGTCTTTCCTTGGAGAAAGTTTGCTTTACAACCCCCCACACCCCCACTATTTCCAGCCCTAGGACTGGGTTGAATAGCTCTCCTGTGTGCTACTGGCACACAGTAACTGTTTCTTGTCTGTCTGGGTTGCTGGATTGTGTCTTGGTTACCAGTGTATCTCCATCATGTAGCATAGGGTGAGAGTTTAGTAAGGATTTATTGAGTCAGTAATTATGTGGATTATGGGGTTTTGAATTGGGAGGATCATGGGAAAGAAAGTCTGGTCATTAGAAGAAGTTTACCTTCTGATTTGTTTCCTTGAATGGATCCTAAGACTATTAAGATTTACTCCTACAAAGATAGCTATCCTGGACTTCAGAAAAAGGAGATTATAAAGAGGTAGGACCCAAAGTGGTGATGTAATCCAGAGGAAATGAGACTGGAATTGTTTTTATGCACAAATCAGGCCAAGAAAGATCACAAAAGTGAAAAGGCTTGAAATCAAAGGATGTTGAAAGATTGAAGAGAGGAAAATAGCTGAGTAGCTAGAGGAAATCTCTTCGAAGCATTACCTAGGACCTTCTCAGCGGGAAAACTTGGCGAGAACTGTTTTTCAGGGTATTTTTTACTGTTTTGTTACAAGGCATTCTGTGAAATTAATGCAAAGACCACTTCCCTGATTCTGTAATTACATTGATCTTTTGTGCATGTGTACATCCTGTATTAATGTATTGTTTGGGGAAGTATTAAAAAAACAAATGACAATGATGTGCCCTCTCAGTAACGTTGCGATGAAGATCAAGTTTCTAATTTCAAGAGAACTCTTGTATCCTGTCCCTATATCTCTGTGGTTTTTCTTTTTGACCACCATAGGTGCTTAGTTATTTTCATTTGCTTTGGTTTTCGGTCAATTTTGATTCCATCTTTTATGTTCTATTTTTTGGATCATAAAAATTAGAAGAAATGTACCAAGTGTAAAAAGTAGTGTTGGGTCACTAAAGAAGAAAAAAGCTCTTATTTTTACTAAGATACAAATTACTAAGTTACATGTTTTTTTCTTTACAATTTTCAGGCGCTGTTTTGAATTTTTAGATTTACTTTTACAAGAATGGCAGACACATTCACTGGAACGGTGAGCATCTGATTTGCTATTTTTTCCTCTGAATTGAATCTTGAGGTTTAATGCCTCAGTGAGTGGTCCCACCCACTTTCTATAAGAAATCTAAACATTTGTTTGCATGTCTACTTGTGTTATTTCTACTGATGCAAAGCACATAATATTGGCAGAAGCTTTTAGTGAATTTCATCGAGTGAAATGTTAGTGCGCCCAGAGATGTGGACAGATGTGCATGATGAGAACTACAGAGCTAGGATTCACTCTAGTGACTCTGATCCTGCGGCGTGTTCCTATCAGTTCCAGTGAGGTCAGTGTTTAAAGTTGCTCTTAGTAGGCAAGGTGTAACCCTTAGGTCCTTAAAGGAATTTCACTCATTTGAGAGTTTCCTTTTTGATCCCTCTGTATCAGAAAGTCAGCAGTTTTCTCTTTATTCAGGTTGGTGTATGGTAAGTTTCGCATCATCATTATAAAAAGTAGAATTCTTAAAGAAGCATGTCTCTATTAATTTTGAGATTCATTCTTTGCCATTTCTAGTTCCTATCAATTGTAGGTGCCTATTATTCTTTCTGAGTTAAATTTGGAGACAATAGATGATGTAGTGCCACTCAAGTTTTAATGGTATATTGTATAGTTTGTGAAGAACTTTACAGCATATTAAACATTTTGTTAGTGGTGGAATTTTAATAAATCAAGTACTCCTGGGAGTCCCATTCCATAGGCAGTGGTCAGAGATGAAACAAAGCCAAACCTCCCAGAGGTGAAATTTCATCTAAAAATACTTGAATCTAGAAGATAGTTGCACATTTTTTTAAATACTTCCTTGTTCTTTAATCTCTTCATTATTATGTCTTCATTTGGTGATAGTTTTAGAATTAGAGGTGGAAAGTGGAATGAGGGATTTAATGTGGAGACAGGTGAGCAGAACAGAAAAACATGAAGAACCCAGAAGTAGTCTCATGTATTCATTCATCTCCTAGCTCAGTGTCTGCCACTTAGCCAAGTGCTCACTAAATATTTATTGAATGAATGAAGTGATGAGGCAAAGATTTGGAATGGGCTTGTAGAATTGATAACTTAGTCTTTGTTCTATGAAATTATTCATTCCAGTCATCTCCCTTTTCTTAAAACTTTGTTGAATATTCAATGAGACACTTGGATGATTTCTTCCTAGCTGGGGTCGGACATAACTAAAGAGAATACCTATTTTATAAAATGGCTACATAATTTTATATAATTGTTCATGTTACGTAGTGGAACTTGAAAAAACATTCTGTTTATTATACAGATGTGATGTAGGTAGTTTCTTTAGTATTAAGATTATTATCTCATTATAATTTCCATAGAAACTAGTTTTGACCATGGAAAAATAGGGTTTTTTGTTTGGGTTCATGAAAGATTGAGCTAAATAAAGTGGGCCTGAAAAAAATCAACAGTTATTAAAAAACATCACACAAGAGAGGACAGTTCTCGGGTACTTAGGTGGAGGTAGGGTACTGGGACAGAATTAGAAGGTAGAAGGTCTGCAGGGTGTTCTGATTTTCTTAGCTGCATGTTAGTTGACTCACTTGGCACAAAGGCTCTAAGTTCTACATTGCCATTTTGAAGTTATTTCTCATACCTGTTTTCATCCACATAAAACCATATATTAATGATTGTTACTGATTTCTTTTCTAAATATCTAGACACATATCAGTATTAGCCGAAACAATAAAGAAGGGAATACATGATGCCGATTCTGAAGCAAGGATAGAAGCCAGAAAGTAAGTGTTTATCGTACACCACTTTTTTTATTCACTACCTTTATTTTTCAGATGCACTGTCTACATTGCCTTATTAAAAATTCGTTCAGTTACTTGAACGTGTTTTGTTAATCATGACTTTTAAACATAACCCCAAAAGGCCATTTTGAAATACTTCTCTAGTTTTTTGTTAGGAGGTTGTTCAATGCCCAGGCCTGAAAGACTGATATTATTGGAATATAAACAGGACTGAGGTAAACAACAGAATGTTGATTTTTAAATTGATGAGAAATTATTACATGCATCAGAAAAGCACTTGTATGCATACTCAGTGTATTCTCTTATTCATTAAGCTCTGTTACAAGCCAAGTCATAAGCTAAAGTGACCTTTTTGATTTACCGTGAAAGATCACGATCACGGGGATTCTTCCCTGCACTCAGACCTGTGCAGGCTTCGGGTGGCTGCTGGGAAGTGTGAGTCACGGTGAGGGAGGTAGATGGATATGATGCTTGGGAGTGTCACAGTGATAGCTTGATGTTGCCATCCCACATTTGAAGCAGTTGTGCCATTAGGACTGGTCATGCTCCAGTCATGTGGCTGTGGCCCCCTCCATTCAGTACCTCCCTTAGAATAATTTTGCCACTCTGGCCATAAATAACCAGACGTTTGATGCTACGACTTACTCTCTCGGACAGCGCATTGTTTTTGTCTGTGCTTTCATAGTTGACCAACTCTTGTAATTGACACAGGTTAAAATCTGTTTTTGCTAGCCTGGAAGATTGTTTTACTTGGCTGCGTTAATATATACTGATCAAGTCCTTGTTGTTGAACTGCTCTCCATTAAATTATATTTCCCTGGTTTCTGAGTTTTCTGGAGGACTTCACTATAACACTGAAGTGCTTACCACAGTCTCATCTTGGGTACTTCCTATCAAAATAAGCAACATAATTAATAGTTGCTAAAAACTATTGGGAATGGATTTCTTAATGATCTTCTTATGCTGTTTTTATCTTTGTATTGTTTTCTCCCCCTCCCCCAATTTTGTCTAGTTCTTTAGTCATAATGCAACACAGATTTCAAGTAGCTGTGAATATCTTTCCATTCCCTTTTGAACATGTTATCTAAGGCAATTTCAAATACTTCAAATCAATGAGTGTCAAATTGTATTCATAAAAGCTGCCATTAATGAGTCCCTCCTGTGTTCTAGGTATAGTTCTAGATGTTTTAGTTCCTTCTTCCCTAAGCCTTCCCAGTCTTGCAGGTTAGGCCCTTTTGTTTTCATTTTATAAATGAGACTGAGATTCAGAGAAGCTGAATAACTCACCCAGTGTCAGAAAGCCAGTGAATTGTGAGGGCGGGATTCCTCCCAGGCCTCCTTTGCTCACACTCTCTTCCTTATACCATGCTGCTGCTAGTAGCAGGTAAACTGAGGACTCCAGTCCTTGAAGAGGTTATGTGGTGTCCTCCAGAGCTCAGTGAATCTCCGTTATGGCCCACTGAGCATAACAGGAAGCTGTGTGTTCCCTAGGTGTTACTGGGGTTTCCACAGTCACTTCAGCAGAGAAGCCGAGCACTTATACCACACCTTGGAGTCCTCCTACCAGAAAGCCCTGCAGTCCCATTTGAAGAACTCGGACAGCATTGTGTCCCTGCCGCAATCCGATCGCTCGTCTTCTAGCTCTCAAGAGAGTCTGAAGTAAGGAATTCAGCTGTGCTTTTCGTTAGTGTTAAGATTTTATATTTAAAAATTTGCTGCACAATGGGGCCGGCCCCGTGGCTTAGCGGTTAAGTGCATGCGCTCCGCTACTGGCGGTCCAGGTTCAGATCCCGGGCGCGCACCAAAGTACCGCTTCTCTGGCCATGCTGAGGCCGCGTCCCACATACAGCAGCTAGAAGGAAGTGCAGCTATGACATACAACTATCTACTGGGGCTTTGGGGGAAAAAATAAATAAATAAAAAATTATTAAAAAAAAATAGTACGAAAAAAATAAAATAAAAATTTGCTGTACAAGAACACAAATTCTAGCTGTATTTTTTACATATATGTGCCTTTTATAATTTCCCATTACTTAAGATGGATTCTGGTACTAGATAAGATACTATGGGGAATGGTAAGAAATGGGTGCCTTTGGTCTCTGCCATGAGTAGTTTTTGGATAAATTTATATAGCAGTCCTAGAATATAGTTTTGGAGTAACACACGTGAATTTTTCATAGAGAATGTCAGTGTTAACCTGGAGACAAGTTTGGAAATGGAGGGCATTCAAAACCTAGGACTTAACGTATTATCATCTTCATTCTGTATTTCTGACTTCTGTCTTGAGTTATGACTTCTCTGTGTATCTTTAGAAGATAGTCAAGAATATAATGCTAGAGCTTTGTCTGAAATTGAGGGTTCCTAAGATTGTGGTCCAAAATCACCTGAAAAATTCTAAAAACTCTGAAATAATTCTTAGCATAATTTCCTGTTGTGAACTGTACTTGCATTAACGCAGATAAAGTACAAATTTGATAATAAACAGATGTATACCTTTATTTTCAGTCGGCCGCTCTCTGCCAAAAGAAGTCCTACTGGAAGTACCACCTCTAGAGGTAAGACTAACAGCTGTGGAGAAGGCAGTCCAGGGGAGAGCTCTGTTTCTTAACCTCAGGTGGGCTGTTCTTCTCCCAGAAGCTGCTCAGTTGCTGGAAGCCAGCGACCTGCTCTCAGGTCCCTCTCAGGTTTGCAGAGTGTGCTGCCCTGCTCTGTGCTCCCACTGTCCCCAGCAAAGCTCTGCTTTCCCAGGGGCCCATTGCCGTGAGGAAGACATTGTCAGGATGACTTCGGCAGGCAGAAATTGAGCTCTGTGACCTTTCCTCACCCAACTCCCTCCAGCGTGGGGATGCTGCCGCAAATAGTGCTGCTCCTTTGCTCTGATCACTTGATGGGAGAGTGAGGACAACTTGTGATGCTTTGAGCAGCAGCAGCAGCAGCAGCTTGGTGGTTGTTAGGGGTGAGAGGGGGAGGGCGCCTGGGTAAGAGTGCACGTTTATGCCACATCGTGAGGAAACTGGCCGGGGTTTTTGTTATTTCCCTTCTCATATTAACCAGAAATCTGGTCTGTTTCTTGGAGTTTATAATCTAATCTTGATTATAAGAAAATAGATGTGATAGGGGTGTATAGTTGTGGTCACTTTTCATTTTCTTCACCATTGGCTGGACTCTGTCTTCAGTGACCAGGAGAAACTGTTGGTCAGTGCATATGTGCTCCAACGTTTGTTAAAACTTGATATTTGTTTTCAAGAAAAGCAAATCAAGTTTTAACAATATATGTTTAAAATTTCAGTATAGTCCTTACTAACGTTTCCTCCTTCACCATTAAAGCTTCTACAGTTAGTACCAAATCTGTGTCAACGACTGGGTCCCTGCAGCGCTCTCGGAGTGACATTGACGTGAACGCGGCTGCCAGTGCAAAATCCAAAGTCTCCGCGACTTCAGGCGCTGCGCCTTTCAGCTCTGCCGCGGCCTTGCCTCCGGGGTCGTACGCATCCTTAGGTAACCAGACCCCCCACCTTTCCCCCTGGTTCTGCTGTTCAAGAGGCCACTTACCTCTGCTCAAATTTATTTATGTAGCAAATTACCAAAAACCATAATTGAGGAAATTCTCACTGTTGCAGGGCTGATATTTAAGTATAAGTAACTCTGTGCACTTAATGCTGGTTCACAGCCAGTTTGTTGAGTGTTACCTTTCTCTGGAGCATCATCCTTTTTAGTGACAAGTAAGTACACTGGTGCTCACATGGTGTATGGCCCTGAGCATGTCCTTCCTTCAGCTTCACTTCCCCCTTCGTGGCAGCCCAGCGAGCACCTAAGCCACCTCCCATATTGCTAAAGCTGGGTTTTCTCCCCTCTTGACATTGGGGGAAGAAGAGCCAGAAGGGTTTAGTGAGGGATTCACCAAGGTAGTCGTTGTAGTTAGATATTTCCCCATTTGAGAATGTACCCGGAGTGGGGGAGCTGAGTGGGGGAGAGGGAGAGAGGGACGACAGCAAGGAAGACCCCTAGAGGAATGTGGTGGACTTGTTCACCAGCATAACCATATTGTACAACAGTGTTGTCCTTCCATATGTTGCCTTGGGGAGGAGCATGCATTTACTCTAATGATAGCCCAAAAGATTAAAAAAAAGTTATTTTCAAAAGAACTGGTATCTGACAGAATGGTAAGTCAATTTCTCAGTTTTTTAGCAGACAACTTAACACCTACGGTATGTAAGGCTAATAGTTTATTTCATTTTATGTTTCTTAAAAGCAAAGTTGTTCCAAGCCAAAATCTGAGGACTTAGCTGGATCGGTTTTATTTTGGATTTTATAGAAATGAATATAATTTAAACTTCATGAAACATTGGGACCGAATTACTTATGTGGTTTATAAACTAATTCCAAAGTCAGTTCTCAAACTAATGTTCTAAAAATGTTTTGAGCTTGGAAGCACAGTAAGAGGACACTAAGAGAAGATTACTGGGCCTGCCATTTATTAGCTTGGTTGCTTTGAGTAGGCCACGGCCTCTTTGAGTCTGTTTTCTCCAGCCATAAATTAGTTGTAATAATAGCCACCTGACTCAGGTATATGCTAGTGATAAATGGAATTATATAAAAGTCCTTTGTAAACGATTATCCTATACAGTGAAAGAAACTGTGATGGTGATAGGAACATTATTAATTTGAAAGATTTCTGTTCTGGAGCATTTGTTAAATCAGTCTTGTTTTCTCTACGGTGAAATATCTCATACATAGATACATTTTGATTGGGAAGAAACCCAGTAAGAGCTCTCCTTTCCTACCTTTCTAATGTTAACTATTATAACATTACGTAGGAGGGTTTATGATACTATGTTGATATGTAACCATTGAGTAATGAAGAGATCAGGAAGAACTCCTCTCTCCTATGGTGAAGTAGTTCTATTATTTTAGTTCAATTTTTAAGTACTTACCTGTGTTTCAATACATTTGATCCACCTTGAGTATCTGTAATTAGTATTTGTTTCTTTGCTTGAAAATGGGAGTAAAAACCAGCTTTAGAGTACTCAGTAGTCTGTTTTTTCTGTGTGTATTTGGGATATATTAATATGGACCATCAGTGCTAGTCAAGGCACTCAGGTCTTTTGGTCTGAAGATATAGAACTGACCTTTTAGAAGCACTGATGGTAAATTTTCAGCCTAGTGTTACCTCTTCAAATAACAGGACTGGAGTATTCCCATTCTCTTACCATTTCCTGAGAACTCTACCTCTACTTGCCTTACGTCCAAAACAACAAAAAGCAAAAAACCTCCTAAAATAGAACATGATCCTACTGAGAAGTTGTTAAAATTACTACTTAGGTTGACATATTACATCTGTGCAGAAGTATAGCGTTAAAGCTGATGATCCTTTTCCAAACTTCTAGAGTCCAGACACCTGAGGGAAGATATGGAGTCCGTAGGCCTTGACGCAGGTACCGTGCTGTACAGCTTTGCTGCTCCACGTGTAGTTGGGATAGGCATTGCTAGAGCCAGCCTCTCTGAGCTTCTTACTTGCCTCTGCCCTTTGGGTGACTCTTTAGTGTTTTAGTTCTTAGTTTTTCCCTCCCATTCTGCTAGTACTTTGTTCTAAGAAAAAGGAACTCTGAAGAGGATGAGAGTTGGCTAAAACAAAGAACAACAATCACTCTACCAACTGAGGCACTACCCTGGGTTGCCCTTTTTGTTTTGTTTTCCAAAGGCAAAAGCACATTGTACCAAGCTGATTTCAACATAAGGTGCGCTGACTTGCTTCAGACTCTGCTTTGCTGTTGAACTTATTTCCTTCTAATTTTATTTTAAATTGTACTTTTGCTTTTTTAGCAGCTAATAACATTCTGCTTTTTAATTTTCTTAATGTTACTAACTGTTCCCTGTTATCCCTTCCCTTGTTTTTTAATTTGCTTAAAGATGGTACTGCCACTAAAGCAGAGGGTAAGCGGTGTGTTTCTGTGATTGAGTGTCTCGCTTTCACTCGTCCTCTGTTCTCACCGAGTCTTGCCTGGCGCCCCCTTGTCCTCACTGAGGTCCCTGCATGAGACGTTGCACGCTGTTCCCTCCACTCTTCTTCATTCTGTTTCTCTTGGATTTTTGCCCCACCTCTACCTGAATTCTCCTCTCCCTTCTTGTTCAGTCGTCGTTCTTGTGAATTTGGGCCCTTTAGTGTGCTGTCTGTATGTGGTTTTTAATGCTGAGCCCACCCTGGGGAAGAGCGTCGACGTGACCTTGTGTGCTAGTCTTCATGGGCTGCTTGTCTCAGATTGTGTTACTCCTGAAGCACCACCTTAGCTTTTGTTTCCTTTTGTTTCCTTCTCTTTATGTTTGTGCTTTTGTGGGCCTCTCAGGATTTGCCTTTGCTGTTTTGAAAATAAATTTCAGTGTCATTTATTCAGGTTAAAGGCTGGTAAAGGTTTTCTACCAGGTAATTTATAGAAATTTTTAAAACTACTTTTCTCTCCCCTGAAGATGTTACTGAATTATATGATACTATTTTTATTTGTGTCACTGACACACACCCCATTCATTCATTTACTCTCATTCATCCACTCATCAACCATGTATTGAATGCCTTCTATGTGCCATGTTCTATACCACACACAAGGGTATAACATGGTAAAGAAATACACATATCTAAATCCACTTTGTTTCCTTTTTATGCCATTCTCAAGAAGCTCTTCCTGATTTTGCATTGTCTTTTTAATTTTAGACATAGCTAGTCCAGTCTGTACAGGTCTTTAATTAGCACATGCTAGCAAGATCATCCCTTTGCGAAGTCTCTAGATAGAAAGCGTGATGATGCTTCAAATAATTCAAATTGAGAGGAACCTCGTTTGCTTAAGATAGTGGCTTAGACCCACCAACCCTCAGGGTAATTAACAATTAGGAACTGCTAGTTTACTTTCATATATTTTTAGCCACTCTAAAAGGCTATCCTGCAAAGTGGACTGGGTTTTATCTTAATATGTGCAGTTCACAATACTTTTAATCCATGCTGCTTCCTAAGGAACTCATAAAGGGAAAATTAGGAGTGAAATTTTTTTTTTTTTAAGATGAACGTAGTCCCAAGATCGATGTTCTTCAAACTTATCTCATCATAAAAATTACCTGGATGCTGACTAAAAGAACAGAGTTCTAGGTCCTTCCCCCTGAAAATTCTGATTAAGTTTGGAAGGAGCAAGGGAACCTGAATTTTCAGCAAGCCCCACTGGTGATTCTTGGGGTTGGACAAGTTTGTAAAATGAAAAGTTTCCAAAATGAAAAACGGACTAGAAACCTATGTCATGATGAAGACCTCATTTGTGATAGTAGAAGACTGAGCCTGGGTGTGATTTTCTTCATTTTTTATTTGTTATGAGTAATTTTATATTTTTCCTTCCTAAAGAAATGATCCTAAGTATCTCCTCAGCATAGATGGTAGGGAGGTAGGGGGTGGAATACAATAATGTAAATGTAATGGAAAATGAAGACATTATGTGGTAAATTATATTTTTTTCCAGAATGCCCTGATTTCATATGCCTATAAAACAGAATTGAAATCAGCCTGTTATTCTACCCAGCACTAGGAATTTTTAACTTTTTTTTTCTTTTTATCAATTTTCTTCTTACCAGTTCAGAATAAGGTCAGAAGATTGCCTACTTACTTATTGTGTGAGAGACTAAGAATAAGAATAAGAAGACTAAGAATTTTTGGAATCATTATGGGCCTTTAAAAAATGTGTTAATAAGTTGATTAAATATTTTACTGTCTAGCTCCTGAGACAAGAAGAGATAGGTACTTTCATCTTTAGGAGGCAAAGATATAATTTTGAATCAGTAGCTGGATGCTCTAAATTCAAAATTCAGACATTACATTTGAATTCTGGCAACTTCATTATTATAGTAATTGAGAAAAATATGTATTCTTTGGGAGTTATTTATCATACACATCAAATCGCCCTTCTAGCATTTATAACTAATCAGAAAAATATTTTTTTGTGAAGAGGCAAAGGCTCAAGTTTTGGACAAAAGTTTGGTTCCATGTTATCTTTCAGTGTGTTAAGTAATTTTTGAAATTTGGAAGAAGGAAGCATTTATGTTGTCTATTATGCTGCTCATGAGAAAGTTTATGATTAGACCTTGAAGTTGTATAGCAAATGAATATACTCTGATCTAATACTTTTTTTAAGCTACTATGTTTAGGAAATGCGTTATTCATATTTTTTCCTGAAATAAATAATTTTAAATGAAGTATGATGCTTGAATGACCTGTGGGTGCTGACAACTTACTGATAAGTTTCAGAGAATAGATAATCGTACGTTATTAAAAGCCATGTTTAACTATTGGTGATTTTAAGATTACAAAATAAAAACTATGTAGCCTTGTCTGCTCTTCAGGAAAAGGAACTTATATTTTAGTTCAGTTTTACTGGAAATAAAACATTTAGTATTGCTATATATTCATCATCCATGAACTCTGAATTTTGAGTAATTAGCTTTTTTACACAATGAAAAAAATATTTATGTCTGTATGTAGAAGTAAAAGAGTGTTAAACTTCTTTTACTATTTTTTTTTTTTTTTTTTTTTTTTTTTTTTTAAGATTTTTTTATTTATTCATTTTTTTTTCCCCCAAAGCCCCAGTAGATAGCTGTATGTCATAGGTTCACATCCCTCCAGTTGCTGTACGTGGGTCTCGGCCTCACGTTGGACGGAGAAGTGGTGCCTTGGGGCGTGCCTGGGATCCGAACCCGGGCCGCCAGCATCAGAGCGCACGCACTTAACCGCTAAGCCACGGAGCCGGCCCTACTATTTTTTTTAAAGAATGAGAGGAAAGTTATTTTTGGAGGAAGAATGCTTGTAGGTAGGAAGATTTACAAGTAATCAGCTTCCCAAATTTTGATTCTATCAAAAATGCCATGTATGAGTAGAGGTTGGTTTAATTGTGCCCCTAGGCAGTAAGTCGTAAAACAGATAGGTATGCCAAAATGTCCCAATGTGATGAGAGTTGAGATTTACGTAGGAGACCTTTTAATTTTTATAACCTCTAAATTGAGAATTGGCTGAAATTTTGAAACATATGGGGGACAAAAGACCTTAGTGATATGAGGCTGTCTAGTGAGTTTTAAATTGTCTTAGGCTAAACTGAATATTGGAGAAACCATGCCTGCAGGTTAAACCGGGTATACAGGTTTAATTTCCCATTGTGAGGGCTTTTCTAGAAGAATGGTGATGTGATTGAAAAAATTCATCAGCAGCACTATTTTTTTTTTTTTTTTTTTTTTTAAAGATTTTATTTATTTATTTTTTCCCCCCAAAGCCCCAGTAGATAGTTGTGTGTCATAGCTGCACGTCCTTCTAGTTGCTGTATGTGGGACGCGGCCTCAGCATGGCCAGAGAAGCAGCGCGTCGGTGCGAGCCCGGGATCCGAACCCGGGTCGCCAGCAGTGGAGCGCGCTCACTTAACCACCAAGCCACGGGGCCGGCCCAAGCAGCACTATTAAAAAGCCACGAGATATGGATATTCTTTCTTTATTCCATGAAAGTCAAGGGCTGCACTCCTCTTAGAATTCTTTGTTTTCCTCTGGGTCTGCTTTTCTTTGGGTAGACTTGTTTGTTTGTTGATGCATCTCTTGTTTCTCGCCCCAGAATTTGTTTTTTCTGTTGTAAAGTTGTCTGACATTTCTTATTTCTATTACTCATACTTATGTTATTTTCTTCTTCTTTCATATCCGTCTTCTTACTTTCTGTCTCTGTCATAACACAATATGAGTGAAAATGAATATGTCATTAACAGGTCATAATAAAGAACTGAAGCATAATTTTACTATTTGTTGCATTTATCAAGTAGACTTTGTTTTTCCTAAAGATCATGGAGTGTTTTATATCATCTGTTTAAAACATATACAGCACTTACAGTAATATCACCAAATTAGTAGAATGAAGAAAAAACAAAATCTCTCCCTATAAAAGGAATATATATGTATGAGTATAACACAACAGAACTGATTTTAAGGGTGCCCCAAGGACTTAATTACTAATGTGAGTCTTTAGGACAGACAGGAAAGAAGTCCTTGAGCTCATCCCAAGTGACAGGTAAGAGCTGGCATTAAGCCAGCACTGTCAAGGTGCTATATATCCATGAAAAGGTGGACTAGGAGAAACACTATGTTCAAATTGGTATGATACCTCTCTTGACTTTGTCCTGGGTTGAGGAAAAAGCCAATCTTCCCTAATTTGTAACTAAGCTCTCTTCTCACACAAATATCTTTTCAGTTTTGCTTATCTGGGGTATCTGGGAAACCTCAAGCTGATGAATTAAATTAAAGTGATCTGTGTTTGTAGCCTCTGAGGATGCCTGACAGGAACAAACCTTGAACTTATATAGAGGAAGCCACTCTCAAATCTGGTTCCTCCGAGTTCCCACAGATTAAAATATGCTAAATATGAGCTCATAGTCCAAAGTAACGTCTATAGTGAGTGAGAAGCAGCAGAGAAAAAGAAGAAAATCATAATTAATCCTTGAAGACTTAAGGATCTTTTATATAAGATAAAATAACTATATTTAAATATTTGAAAAAAATAAGAAACTTGCGTTTTTAGCAATATGTAGAATTTAGTAGTCTGAGTGATCCTCACAGTTGAAAACACATCACTGATCAAATAAAAGCAGTGAACCCACACATCTCCACACCTAAGCAAAAGTGGGAGCCCTAGTAGGTGAGGGCCACAGTAGGCTTGCACCTGAGGTTTTTGGCTGAATCCCAGAGACCTTGGGCATTCGTTGTGATGAATACATAGGACGTGGAGGACAGGAAGTAAACTGGAACCCACCCAAGACCTGCATCATCACTGGTGGACAAGAAGCTAACTCCTAAACTGAAGAGGACAAGGGGGAATTTTGCACATCTTAACCTTGATAGTGGGTGGAGGGGGAAAGTAATCTGCCCTGAGAATTTGCAAGCATAAGTTGTGCCTGCATGCAGGTGTTTGGTCATAATTTACACTGCCTTTGTGGTTTTTCAGACCACGTAGATAAATCGTTTTAAAGTAGCTGTGGATTGCTTGTGTCCACAGGACACTAGCAGAAGCGAACATAGATCCTCATTGGAAGAATTCAACTTCAATCTAGATCTTAAAGAATTCTCATAAAGTTCCAAGAAAAGTAATCATTTTTCTTAATATGTAAACAAATAAAAAGAAATTCTAGAAGGACAAACCAAGGAAGTAAGAGACTATAAAGAATAACCAAGCAGGTTTTGAAAAAGAACAAATGGATCTTCTAGAAATGAAAATGTAATAAATTATTTTTTTTTTTTAAAGATTTTATTTATTCATTTTTTTCCCCCCAAAGCCCCAGCAGATAGTTGTATGTCATAGGTTCACATCCTTCTAGTTGCTGTACGTGGGACTTGGCCTCGCGCTGGACGGAGAAGTGGTGCCTTGGGGCGCGGCCGGGATCCGAACCCGGGCCGCCAGCATCAGAGCGCGCGCACTTAACCGCTAAGCCACGGAGCCGGCCCAAAAATGTAATAAATTATTAAGATTAAAAACTCACTGGGTCGGGCCGGCCCTGTGGCTTGGTGGTTAAGTGCACGCGCTGCGATGCTGGCGGCCCGGGTTCGGATCCCGGGTGCGCATCGAGGCACCACTTCTCTGTCCAGCCTGAGGCCGAGTCCCACATACAGCAACTAGAAGGATGTGCAGCTGTGACATACAACTATCTACTGGGGCTTTGGGGGCAAAAAAATAAATAAAATCTTTAAAAAAAAAAAAAAAAAAAACTCACTGGGTAAATTGAACAGCAGAATCAACGTAGCTGAAGAGAGAAGTCATGAATTTAAGATACGAAAAAATTGTCCAGAGTATAGGGCAGAAAGTTAGAGTTGGAAAATATGATAGAGATGTTAAATCATATGGAAGATAGTGAAGAAATTTAACATTTCTAATTGGATTTTAAGAAGAGAGGATGCGGCAGAGACAATATTTGAGGAGGTAATGGTTGGGAATTCTCCAGAATTGATGAAAGACAGTAAACCACAGATTCAAAAAAACCCACTAAGTCCCAAGCAATAGAAAAAGAAATCCACATACACATCATAGTGAAATTGCAGAACACCAAAGATTAAAAAAGAAGATACTGGAAGCAGCCAGAGGGAAAAAGAGACTATCCACAAAGGAAAGCCAGAGTTTAAATGCAAATAAACTTGGGAAAATCTGAATAAGATTGATAGAGCATATCAGCGTCCATGTCATGTTTGTGATTTTGTAGTATAGTTTTGTAAGATGTTACCATTGAGAGAAACTGGGTAGAGAGAACACAGTATCTCTCTGTTATATTTTACACTTGCATCTGAATCTACAATTATCTCAAAATAAAAAGTTAAAGTTGTGTTTGGGGTTTTTGTGTGTGTATGTGTGAGGAAGATTGGCCCATAGCTAACATCTCTTGCCAATCTTCCTCATTTTGCTTGAGGAACATTGTCGCTGAGCTAACATCTGTGCCAGTCTTCCTCTATTTTTGTATGTGGGATGCTGCCACAGCATGGCTTGATGAGTGGTGTATAGATCTGTGCCATTCTTCCTCTATTTTTGTATGTGGAATGCTGCCACAGCATGGCTTTATGAGCAGTGTGTAGATCTGTGCCAGGCCGCTGAAGCAGAGTGCGCAAACTCAAACCACTACGCCACCGGGCTGGCCCCTAGAAGTTGTGTTTTTAATAATTTATTATTTTAATCTATAAGACTCTTACCTTAAAGATAGTAAGGATATCTTTTAAAAAATTAGGACAAAAGAAGGAAATGAAGGGAGAGTGAAAGGAAAATGAGAAATCAAGACAGAAAAGGCATATGTATAAGATGGTAAAAATAAGCTCAAATGAGCTAAACTTTCCAGGTAAAATAGATTGTTAGACTTGATTGTTTTTAAAGATCTAGCTATGTGATATTTAAAGGGACAAGTCTAAAATATAAGGCTACAAATACAGTAAAAGACAAAGGGTGAGAAATATATAGTAAAAGCTGTTGAAGAAAATAATAGACAAAAAATAAGGCAAAACTTTACTAGAGATAAAGAAGATTGCTATATGATAATACAAAATTCAATAAATCACGAAGATGTAATTGTCCTTAATTTTTATGGTCCTAATAAAAATAGCCTCAAAATATATTAAAAAGCATTTGCAAATTCACTTTTATAGTGGGTGATACATAAAAATATAAATTTCTGAATAGGTGATACATTCATATAGTTCTAAACTCAGAAAATATAAAGAGGTATACAGTTAAGTTTCCCTCCCATCCTTTTCTTTCATTTGCCTAATTATAACCTCTTTCCCCTCAAGCCCAATATATTACCACTTGTAGTTTCATTTTTATGCAGAGTTTCTATGCATATAGAAGCAATATAAAGATTGTATTTTCTCTCTTTTTTTAAACATAAAAGGTAGCATATTTACACACAGTATTCTGCATCTTGATTATTTTCACTTAATGTCTTAAGATCCTTCTATATTAGATTAAAGAGAACCTCTTCATTCTTTATTACTGCTGTACTAGTTTCCACTGTATGGATTAACTTTGACCAGTCAGGCCCATATTGATAGACATTTGGATTGTTTCCGAAGTTTTGCTCTTACAAACAATGCTGCCACGAATAACCTTTTACATACATCATTTTGCATGGGTGCAACTATACTGATAGGATAAATTAAATTGTTGGATTAAAAAGTATATGCATTTGTAATTGTGATAGATATTGTCAAACAATCCTCTATAGGGCTAATTTTTACTCCCAGCAGCAATGAATGAGAGTGCCTGTTTTCCTATACGCCAGAATGTTAGCAAATTCTTAGAATTTATTTTTGTGTGTGTGAGGAAGATTAGCCCTGAGCTAACATCTGTCGCCAATCCTCCTCTTTTTGCTGAGGAAGCCTTGCCCTGGGCTAACATCCGTGCCTATCTTCCTCTACTTTATATGGGACGCCGCCACAGCATGGCTTGACAAGTGGTGCATCGGGGTGCACCCGGACTCTGAACCAGTGAACCCCAGGCTGCTGCAGTGGAGCGCGCACGCCTAACCGCTGTGCCACCAGGCGGGCCCGCAAATTCTTAGGATTTTGCCAGTCTGATAGGTGATAAATGGCATTCTTAATGTCATTTAAAATTTTTCTTTTCTTATTCTGAGTGTGACTGAACACTATTTATATATATTTAAGAGCCATTTCTGTTTTCCATTAACTGTCTGTTCTTAGGTTTTGCCCATTCTTTATTGGGTTGTGGCCATAGTGTGCTGGAGCTGGCCTGAACTAGTTCATGAGAGCCAATTGTTAAATTTACAGGAATTTTGTAAGCTGGTTAACATCATATCAGTAACCTAAATTGGCCTTGGTGGGAATATTTACATCAGGGAAATTGGAAAACACCACAGATCATCACAACCCCTGCAGCCCCCACCCCCTCCCCTGCCAATTATTATTATTATTTTTTTAATTTAATTTATTTTCTCCCCCAAAGCCCCAGTAGATAATTGTATGTCATAGCTGCACATCCTCCTAGTTGCTGTATGTGGGACGCAGCCTCAGCATGGCCAGAGAAGCGGTGTGTCGGTGCGCGCCTGGGATCCAAACCTGGGCCACCAGCAGCGGAGCGCGTGCACTTAACCACTAAGCCATGGGGCCGGCCCTCCCCCGCCAATTATTAAACATTTACCAGCACACCGCTGGTTGTTGAACTTCTTGTTGATTCCTAGGAACCATCTATGTGTTAAGGAAATTAGGCCTTTGTGATATGAATTGCAAATAATTTTTCTGAATTTGTCATTTTCTTTAATTTGCTCATAGTTTTCTTTTTGCCATGCTAAGGTTTTTAAAAAAATTTAGTAGTCAGATTTGTCAATCTTTTCTTCTAATGGTTTTTAATTTTAAGTCATAGTTAGGATAGACTTTTCCACTACAAGTCACAAAGGAGTTCTCCCATGTTTTCTTTTAGAACTTTTATAGTTTCATAGTTCACATTTTAATCTTAGATCCATTTGTTGCTTTTCTTGGTGTAGTACTGTAAAGTATGGATCCAACTTATTTTTCCAAAGCAAAACATAAGCTAATGAGATCCAGTAATGTGTTAAAAAAAACCAACACATTATGTTGAACTACATATCAGTCCTTGTGGAATGAAGCAAAAGCAGTGCTTAGAGGGAAATTCATAGCCTTAAGTTTATATTAGAAGAGAGATTGAATTAGGAGTTTGTTTCCAACTTGTTAGAAAAAGAATAAACCCAAAGAAGAGTAGGAATGAAATAATAAAGATAAGAGTAAAAGTTACTGAAATATCAATTAAACATTCACTAGAGAGGATTAAGAAATACAAGTTGTATGAAACTTGGATAATTCCAGTCTTACATAAACTTAGAGAATAGAAAGAGGGAATACTTCCCTCACTGGTTCTATGTGGCTTGTGTACCCTTAGTACTAGCATCAGACAAGGTACAATACAGAATTGTGTATGTGAGTGGATACCTCATGACCATGAGGTTTAGCCCAGGTTTAATAGTTTTAAAAACTTACTGATGCAGCTTAGCACATTTAGGCAAAGAATGCTTTTATCTCAGAAGATGCAGACAAAGCGTTAAAAAATTCAACAAACATTTTTGACAGAAATTCTGAGCAATTAGGAATAGAAATGAGTTTTCTTAACCTGTTGAAATGTCATACTTTTTGTGGAATTTCAGAATTATTTTTTCAAAATGGTGGCTCATGGCAGCAAAGCCTACCCTCATGCTTCTCTCTAGTGTTGTACTACATGTCAAAGACAGCAGAATAAAGGCAGAGAAAGGAGAGAGCAGAGATTGAAGGGAAAAAACTGTAGTCTCATTTGTAGATGATGTTCTGTTTGGATAACCCCAAATAATCTACATACAAATTGGTAGAATTAATGACAGCTTAGCAAGGTTCTTAGAGTTAAGATCAAAGTATAAAAATTAATTACATTCTTATTTGCCAATAGGTCAGAAAATACAATTTAATAAAATGTATATAATAAGGTACCTTTGAATAAGTCTATAAAAATTGAGTAAGACTTTTGGAAAAAATTATAAAGCTTTATTGAAAGACATTGAAGAAAGTGAAATAAATAAAATATTAATGAATGGAAAGGTCAATATCATAAAGCTATCTTTTTTCCCCAGAATTAACCCAAAATTCCAGAAAATACTAGTCAGGATTTCAACAGGTCTTTTTATTGTATCTTCACATGCATATGGAAGAGAGAGCAAAAGGCCTTAGGAAAAAGTGGATTGATATGACCTACCAATTAGCAAGATTTTTTAAAAAAGCTAATCACAACATTGTGATGTTGCGCAGGTGTGGACACATGGATTGATGGGACAGACTAGACAGCTGAGAAACAGACCCTTGCATATGTATAAGTACGTAATAAAATGACGAAGATGGCTTTGTAGATCAATATGAAAAGGGTTAAGTAAATTTATGTGGACATTGGTTAGTCATATGGAAAAAATAAAATGGATCTCTCCTTTACTTCCTGCAGAAAAATCAATTCCATAAGTGACCTCGCAAATAAAATGTTGAGCAAAACAGTAATAAGTTTTGGGAGAATACATAATTAAAAACATTAAAAATATATAAAATAATGCCACCTATTTCTTGGTTATGCACCTATGTATATATTATAAATTGTAAAGAAATGCAGGAGAATGATGAACACTGAGTTTAGGATCATCTTAAATGTTGGGGGAATGTAGAGCAAAGAAGATTTTTACTTTTTAAACTGAATGGGTATGGATGTTCATTTAAAAAATCTTTTTGTGACCTAAATATTTTATAATAAATTTAAAATAATCTTCAGTTGCTTTTTCATGTTCACTTTGCTTTAGTCACTGCCTTGGTTTAGCTCAGTGACTTCTTAGGTAAGTGAAGTGCCCTCAGTGTTAGGTTAGCCAGCCAGCCAGCCAGGTAGGTGCAGGTATCTAAACCAGTAGTGTGACCTTGGACAAATTAATCCTCCTCTTTCTCTGTTTGCTCATCTGAAAAATGGAAATAATTGCTTTATATGTTGTGAGAATTCTGAGTTTACACATACATAGCTTAGTATAATATATGGTACAGCTCTTAATTTTAGTATAGATTCTAGAATTTGTGCATGTCTTTCCTTAAACTGCTATTAAAAGTCATTGCTTCTTTCTAGTTTTAATTTTTTGTTTTAAGGAAGTGCTTTCTTTTATTGCGCCTTTCCTCCCTTTCTTGAACCTTTTTTAAGCCTTAGGATTTGCTTTTCTGTATTACTTTTCTGCAGGCTTTCTCAGATGATGAAGTAGAAATGGTTTTGAACAATGTAAGAAGCCAGTGGGAGTTCAAATTGGTCTGTGTTTTCCCTATTAGATTGCTATTCTGATTGAATTATGGCAAGAGAGGCATTTGTGTCCCTTTGAAACCAAAGACGCCCTGAATTTAAAAAAAGTTTAATCCCTGGTCATACTAGTCTGATCATGAGTGATTTTGCATTTCTGAATTCATTTTTATTTTCATGGTTTCATGGTTTAATAATTGGAGTTAAAAGATTGCTTTACTTACAATGGCAAATTCTTTTCATAAATGCCTACAACATTGCGTTTATTTTTAGGTTATCGTTTCTCTAGGAACTCCTAGTATTGATTCTTTTTATCTTCGTCTTTTGCAGTCTAGAAACTTATTGGCATACATGCTTTAAAACAGAAGTTTAATGCTACATATCAGAACACATTTATTCTCCAGCGTGCTGTAGCTTTTGTTGAGTCCTGAGTGAAGAAGTTTTTTTTTTTTCATATACCTTTTTTCTATAGTGTTTTTCTTAAGATGACAGCTAATATTTTCTTCTCTGTTTTTGGAAATTTGACAGATTTGTAGACAAAAAAACCACGAATTTAATCTGAAAAAAATTGTTGAAAAAAAATCCTCAAATGGATATCACCTCCTCATCTGAAAATATAATATACTAAAATAATTGAAACATAAGCACTTGATAGGTTCATGACTCACTCTCGGGTTCCTAAAGTAACTGTAGAATTTGTGTGTACAGACCGTATGCATGTGTGTATGCACAGGGAGACGTGTCAGGAGCAGACATGGAGAAGAGCTTCTCCCCTGTAGGAGGCCCAGTCCTTGCCCCTTGCTCATGTATGGGTTGTTTTCTTAAGTAGATCACACTTACTGGAGAATGTTATAGAAACACTGTTTTTGCTGTGTCCTCCAGGTCGGATCCGCACTAGACGGCAAAGCTCTGGGAGTGCCACCAACGTTGCCTCTACACCTGCCGACAGTCGAGGCCGCAGTCGCGCTAAAGTGGTTTCACAGTCCCAGCGTAAGAAGTATATTTATGCTCTCTGTTACCTCAGTTTTATTCAACAGCCCATTCTGCAGTTGAAAAATTTACGATATTTTCATTGACTTTAGGGGAAAAACACATTTCTGTGGCTCTAAGATACTGTGAGTAGTCTTAATGCCTGTTGGGTTAGCTTAGAAAACAGGAGTGTTGATGTGTACTTTTGTCTCCTATCCAGATGATTTAAATTTTGTATCATTAAGCATTAAACATTAAAATGTAGTTTCTCTCCCTCTCCTCAAGCCTCTCAGTTTGAAACATACCTGGACTATGACCCATTTTTCTATTGATAAGAAATCCGTCTGATGTAATGTCAGAGCAGTGCCTGGGGAGATTACTGCTGAGTTCTCTTTCCAGTGGTCCTGAGTAAATCCATTAAAAGCTCTGCCATGTAACCCTCTGTTTTAACATTTGCAGCCTGCTCCTCTCTTCTTACCGGTGTGGGCTCTTGCTTTGCCCAGCTGCCCTCACTTCCATTGTTGCTTCTCTGTATATGTCAAGTCACTTGGTTTGGTAGCCGCAGCTATAGATGGAATGAATGTATTCTGATTGTTCTTGGGATCCAGCCCTGGTATCTCACTTCCCGGCTACATGTGACTTTGAGTCCCCTACTCCCTCTCTGTGCGTGTAGAGTAGAGCTGGGTATCAGGGTTCTCCTGGGCAAGGTGAGCATGGTGGAGGAAGACTCCCCTTCCCCAGGAGCTACACGTGTGTCCTCAGCATGGCCCTCTTCAGCTGACGTGTTACTGCCTCCTTTGCAGCCCTCCTTTGGAGCTGTCTGGCTTGTGTAGAAAGCACTTCGTCTGCGGCCAAACCTTAAGTTCTCTCTTAGTATTTAGAATGCCTTTCTCAGCTCCTTCTGAATGTAGACACTTTTCCATGTCCCTTTGATAAGTATAGTCCTCATGTTAGACAAGCTTATATCCCTTCTGAAAAGAAAGTGCGAGGTCAGTCATATTGCTGCCTTCGGTGAGGCTACAGAACCCAGGCTTGTCTGACAAAGAAGCCCATACTTTTAGTGTATTACACCACACAACACAACATAGGTTGTGCAAGTGTAGCCCAGAAGCTTCTAGAACCTTAGGAACAATTTTCTGGCTCTGGTTATTCTGTTGAACCCTAGTGATGCCTGGAGTCACAAATGGATATAATACTCTGGTCATGACCTCATAAATGTGATTCAGATCTTATTGCAAAGAAATTTTTCTTGACAAAAAATGTTCAAGACTCAGAATATAGGTCAATATGTTGAAATTGAGTTGAATAAAAAATGTCTAACCCTGTAGCTGTGCAGTGTTATTTCCTTTCTTGCAGAGTGATGGTTGAACAGTATTTTACATTTCTTTATGTCTGCTGTTTATTGGCATTGGCCTCTGCAGGAGTCCCTGCCCCTAGCTGGATCCTCTGCTTAAGAGGTGGTGAAGATTAAAGTTCCTTCTGTAGTGGGGATGAGGGTGATGAGAGAACTTTAATTCTTCAGTCCTATAAGAATACTGCACCCTGCCTTAGGGCTCCACTTTAAAAACTCTTCACTTTTACTTTACTTACCAAATTCCACTCACGGGAAGGGAGACACCACCAGCAAATGATCAAGCCTGAATCTTAAGCATAAAAATTAAATATTTTTTTAAAGTTATTTTAGTAGGAGGTAAATGTGAGCATATTCATGTATTTTACAAATGTAGATGTACTAGCATTTATAGTCCTGGTTACTAGTAAGTAGATTTCATTAATATTAGATTTACAGCCCTTAACAGTTGGCATATTTTAAATATTTCAGGATTAAATATTTGAAGATTAATATTTAAATATTAGAGGATGTGGCATAGGACATTCAGGTGAAACTAGTCAATTGCGGTTTCTTTCACTTCATTGATGTTTATTGAGCACTTCCTGTGTGGTAAGCACCGTTTAAGGTGGAGTAAGACACAGTCACTTTTCTCCGGTTGCTCAGAGCTTAGAGAGTACACGTGTTCGCTGAGGGCAAGGCGCCTGTCTCACCCTTCCTTGCATCTCCTGTGCCTGGTGCTGTGCCCGGCACATTGTAGGTTCGTAAGTGTTACATGAACAGATCCGAAGTAAATGCTAAAATAGTATTATATGTATAAAATAAACTTAAGTACAAAAATAGACCAGGAGGAACAAGATCTAGAGAAAACAGCTTTTTTACTAATGTGTTTGTGAACGAAGACATTTGTGTTGCATGCTGACCTTCTGTAATGTGTTATTGTCTTTTAATCCACTTTTTGCCTGTCCTTTGGTCTGCTCTCATAATCAAGGATCCAGATCTGCTAATCCTGCTGGTGGTAAGCCATTTCTCTTCTTGCTTTTTTTTTTTTTTTTTTTTTGCATTCTCCCTCATCTCATGTTCCTTGTACAATATTAATTTCTCTCTTTATTATGAGCTTACTTAATCTTCCTGCATTGTTTCTGTCTGTTCAAATTCTAGAGTTTGAAATGGATTTCTTTTCTCCTTTTACACAGCTTAATAGTTTATTTGCATGCTCAAATTTTATGGGCAAAATTAATAGGTCCTGAGACAGGTTCTTCATGGTAATGTGTACTGGTGATTTTTACAATGAATTTCACTTTAAATTGTAGTTAAATCATTATAAAGTACTAATTTGTGTGAGTAGTCACCTTAGTGGTTCCTTTGAATAATGGAGGGGTGTGTGTGTGTGTGTTTAATTTCCAGGAAAGTATTATTTCAAAAGTTTTTACCTTTGGGTCGTTCTATTCTGATATTCTGGTTGTTCTATTATGGTACATAATAATGTGCACTTTTAGTTTCAGAATTTTATTGCCTTCTCTGCCTAAGGAGATGATCTAAGTAAATGATTGCCATTCAGGTATATTGGTATGATCCTTAAAATTTTGCTGTTTTCTCTGAGAGAGAATTTTGTCCCACAAGAAATGGTTATATAGGTATCTAGCCATTTAGCTGTTAATAAAAGTTACTAACCATATTATTATCATTATTATTATTATTTTTTGGTGAAGAAGATTAGCCCTGAGCTAACATCTGTTGCCAACCCTCCACTTTTTGCTGAGGAAGATTGGCTCTGGGCTAACATCCGTGCCCATCTTCTTCTACTTTATATGTGGGACATCTGTCACAGCATGGCTTGATATGTGGTGTCTAGGTCTGCACTCAGAATTCAAACCTGCGAACCCTGGGCCGCTGAAGTGGAGTCCATGAACTTAACCCCTATACCACCAGGACAGCCCCTATATTATTTGTTTTTAATTTCTAATTTTATTGCATATATCTCAGGAAATGTGGCCTATATGATTTCAACTTTGGTATATTTTTGAGATTTCCTTTGAGGCTTACTACATAGTTGGTTTTTATAATATCCATGTGTGGAAAGGTGAAAAGAATGTGTATTTTGTTTGTTGAGATACACGCTTGTGTGTATGTGGGAGATGTGTTTATACGTATCTATATAGTTTTGACTGCTTGCCTCTGTCAATTTCTGAGAGACATATTAGTCTTTCTGAGAGGTTATTAATAATTATGACCTTTTCAGTTTCTTCTTATAGTTTTATCATTTTTATGTTTTGTATTTCAAAGCTATTATTTGGAGCATAAAAGTTCACGATTATTATTATCTCTATGGACGTTATGGACAGTTATTCTTTTAGCAATAAGAAATATATTTTGTCTTTTATTTTGTGAGGAAGGTCAGCCCTGAGCTAACATCCATGCCAATCCTCCTCTTTTAGCTGAGGGAGACTGGCCCTGGGCTAAAGTCTGTGCCCATCTTCCTCTACTTTATGTGGGACGCCGCCACAGGGTGGCCTGACAAGCGATGTGTTGGTTCAAGCCCGGGATCTGAACCCAGGCCGCCAGCAGCGGAGCGCGCACACTTAACCGCTACACCATGAGGCTGGCCCCCTTTTGTCATTTTTTAATGCTGTGTTTTATTCTATTTTGTTATTTTGTTTTAAGTATGTTGTTTGTCTCTTATAAGCAACATACAGTTGAATTTCATTTCATTTTTTTAAACCCGATCCAAGAATCTCTGTCTTTAATAGATGAATTTAATCTAGCCATTTATTATGATTACAATAGTTTGAGCTTATTCCTGTCACCTTATTTTGTGATTTTTATTTACCAAGTTTCTAGTTATTTCATCCCCCTACCCCATTTTCTTCCATTTGTTAGATTAGTGGAGTTTTCTTGGATCCATTTCCTTGCACTAATGTTTAAGAAATTTCTCTTCTATTTATATTTCTACTCTTCCAGCAGTTATACTTAAAATTTTTAACATATCAACTCTTATAGAATAAAAAAACAAAACAATACATAAACACCTTTGTGGTTATTTGTAGAAATTTGCTGTGGAACAGGGAGGTTGTTTGTCCTTAGCCTGCTCTTTCGAATCAGAAGTTTTGCAATCATTTTAGTAGAACTCCACCAGTAATTCTTCTATATATAAATATTCTTTTATGATAATTTGATGTTCTTTTATGCTCCTACGTTTTTAAAAAATTAGTGCTACCACTAACTAAAAAGCTATTTTCATATAAAATTCTCTTAGTATCTGATTCAAATTAATGTGTAAACTGGCTTCTGAAATTACTATAATTTATTCCCTGGTTTACATCCATTATTCAGTTTTGTTTTGCTTCATTTTTAGCTGGCAGCCGGTCAAGTTCCCCAGGGAAATTGTTGGGAAGTGGTTATAGTGGCCTTGCTGGTAGTTCCTCAAGAGGCCCACCTGTGACACCTTCTTCAGAAAAACGAAGCAAGATTCCCAGGAGTCAGGGATGTAGCCGAGAAACAAGTCCAAACCGAATAGGATTAGGTAAGGATTCTTAAAGATCTTGGAACACCATTTTCTACTTGGTCATAATTTTGATTATAATCTAATGACTTTGTCTAATGTAGGAAATAGAGATCTATTTTTGAACTGAGGATGTCATTTTGCCTGTGTTAAAAAATTTCAGTTTGCACTTTTTACAGGTCATGGCATGTTCGGGTTTCAGTTATAACTGAAAACTGTGTGGGTCTTACCATTCACATTGGTGGGAATGAATTGCCTCATTGTGGGCTAAACACAAGAGTGTTTTAGAGTCATTTTGCAAAATAGTAGAATTGGAAGAGTGGGCAGGATTTTTTACTTCACAATTAGAAGCAATGTTGCTTTTCATTTTTCTTTCACTGATTAGCTAGCCATTAACCATATAAATTTTCAAAAGTAATTTGTAGGGTCCGCATTTATTTTGATTTTGATCTTCTCTAACCTAATTGATGAAACTTATGGTCAAAGAATATGTATAGTTACTTTTGATATAATATTGTTTGAACACAAAAACTAGGAATAGATGAAAACCAAATATATAGTATTTATTTTTGTGTCATATTTAGTTTCTTTGTAATAGTATGTAGAATTATATTGATTACTCTCAGCAGCTTAAAGACCTCTTTTACTCTATTAAAATCTAATTTGTACGCTACCTTTTTAATATAAAAGTTAGAAGTCTTTTGTAATATATTATGAAAAATATATGTTCATACTCTTTCTTATATTTTTACCTGCTTTCTAAGGGTAAAAATCTATCAACGTGAAATCAAAATACTGTATTCTTTAGTCCCGTTGGCTTATCTTTCTCATATATTCATTTATCTCCACAGCTTTTACATGAATGTTTACTGTGATGTACTAAGCACTTTGTTAGACCTTTGGATTAGAAGATAAATGAAATAGATTTAACTTCTGACTTTAAAGAGCTTGTGGTCTTAGAGGTGAAAATGTGTACATTGTGACAAATTCTGTGACGGGGGCCACTGGGACCATAGAAAAGGAGTGTCTTAGGGTCCTTGTCTGCCCCAATTTTCCCCGATTTTCTGCTAGGAGAGGCTTCCCAGAATAGGTCCTGTTTTGATGTAGTATAAGGTGGGATTAGGCAGGCTGGAGAGATGAGGAAAAAGGTGTTCTAGGGCAGAGAGGAGCATGAGCAGAAGCAGTCAGATGAGAGGGAGCATAATGCATTCTGGGAACCACAAGTAGTTCACTTGGCTATAGCAAAGGAAGTTTGTCAGGGTGGGGTGAGAAATGAGGGAGAGACTGGTTGAGTCCAGCTCGTCAAAGTCCTTGAAGGCTGCCTGAGCTATGAGAAGGCAGGGGCAGATGTGTAAGAAATAGAACAGATAGGATTTGGTTTGACTAACATTTCCAAAGCAAATGAGAAATGTAGTCAAGCAGTGGTTTTGTTAATTCTACATGATGCCAACTCTGTTGGCATTACCTTAGCATGGTCCCTGAGCTGACGACTTATTGGATCCAATAACAAGTAATGTGGCTACACCTGGAGAAAATGTCATGACTGGAGTATCTAAATTTCAGATTTGATGCTGTAACATATCTGTGTTTGGATCTGGTTTTGTTTGGAAAATGCATTTGATTTCAAATCTAGCTGTGAGCTTTAAGCTGTCCTTTTTCCAGAGTTGATTAAATTTATAGGATGTCTCTTGGCAATCCAGCTTAGTTTCATACTTTTACAAAATCTTTTTTTTGGGGGGATTTTACATTTTATATTTATTAAAGATGCCATTTTTACCTTTTCTTGAAATTGAGAAATAAACCAACCTTGATTATCTGACGTAACTGTAAGACCTGGTATTCCTTGGTCTTGACTATGAAGTTTGTGTTGCAGATGGTTGAAAAGACAGCATTTAATAAGCTTTCAAAAGAGGTACTATGAAACATCCATCAATAAGAACTAACTAGGAGCCTGTTCCCTTCCAAGGAGTTCTTATTTGAAACATTATTTTGAAGAAAGTTGTTTCCAGGTGCTTATTACAGGAATTAGTTATGTCTGAAGCTTTGAGATTAAATCTCAAATCTGATTAAAGAAGATATTTAAATTTCTGCACATTGTGAGAATACACACAGATACAAAGATATGTATATATATATGAATAAAATATATCTTTCCACTTCTTTCTGTAGTACTGCTTAGAGATTCTATTTTATAGGATGTCAGATATATTAACATTTTTCATTAATAGATTGTATATTACTGTGGTCATTTAGTATATGGGTATGTGTCTGAACATTTGGTTCATTGTAAAGCAACTCTAAATATAAATATCAAAAAAAAATGAGCAAGAGTTTTTTAAGAATGTTTCCTGTAGGGGCCGGCCCCATGGCGTAGTGGTAAAGTGCACACGCTCCACTGCTGGCGGCCCAGGTTCGGATCCCGGGCACGCACCGATGCGCCACTTGTCAGGCTGTACTGTGGCGGCATCACATATAAAGTGGAGGAAGATAGGCACAGATGTTAGCCCAGGGCCAGTCTTCTTCAGCAAAAAGAGGAGGATTGGCATGGATGTTAGCTCAGAGGTGATCTTCCTTACAAAAAAAAAAAAAAAAGGAATATTTCCTGTAATCGCCAAACCAATTAGTAGTTTTAGTCATAGCTGAACTATGCTTGGAATTTGCACTGAGAATTAATTCCAGTTGTCTACAAATTATGTTTGGTCCAACTGTGCCTTTTCTGTTTGAAGTAATATTTCTCAACTAAATTTTTCTTTCTCACCTATGATAAAAATGATGCCAAAGCTCTTCTTTTTTAGCATTTAAGGTTTCTTAAGCAAAACAGGATATAATTTCTGTTGGGTAACCAAAAAACAAAATAAAATCCTGCTACTCTTCTTTTTTCTTGGAAATTTATTCCTTCATAAACTGTTCAACTAAATGGATATATTTGTAAATTTTTTTATTTTTGTGTTTTATTCTATTTTTTTTTTAAAGAATTATTCCAATCTCAGACCCTTTTGTTTTTTGGGTTTTTTTGTTTGTTTGTTTGTTTGAGGAAGATTGTCCCTGTGCTGACATCTGTTGCTAATCTTCCTCTTTTTTTCCTCCCCAAACCCCAGTACACAGTTGTGTATCATAGTTGTAGAGTTGTAGCTCTTCTATATGGGACACGGCCTCAGCATGGCTTAATGAGCCGTGAGTTCGTCCACGCCCAGGATCCGAACCAGTGAACCCTAGGCCGCTGAAGCGGAGCGCATGAACTTAACCGCTACACTACGAACCGCTACACTACGGGGCCAGCCCCCCTTTTATTCTATTTTTAACACATAATAAAGTCACATAAATAGCTAACATCTATAGCAACTGTTATTTCAGAAGTTTGCCTTTGGTTCTCTTCTTTTTCCGCTCATCTGTTGAAAAGGCTGTAAAAAAATTTGACTTTTTGCAGCTTACAGTTTATGGATATGTGTTTAAAATGTTCTCAGATTTTCTGTTTAAAAATAATTTGAAATAATTCAAAATTAATAGTAATCAATTTCAGCTATTAAATTAGACTACTGTGTGCAAGACCAAAATAAAAAAATATCTAGACTAGAGAGACATTTCATGTCTTTAACTTCTGGTAGTTTTCCTTCTTCCTCTTATACTTTAATGTGAGTTCTGGTAGAATTCTTCCTTAAAAGGCAAAAGTCAGGATTATCCTTAAAACACTGTAAAGGTAGAGCAGAGTGTCTCATAACAAATGAAAACCAATTAAATGGTTTTTCAGGGCTTCCTAGCATTCTACATAAGCACAATACTCCAGAGCTAATTAAGAATACTGCTTTTAGAAAGTTCCAATGGCGAGTATGTTTATATCGTCTCTTCCTTCTCTATTATACCTAGTTCTCCATAACCTATTCTCACAAGAACGTTCAGTTTTGGTATTCAATAAAGAAACAAGTTGATTTGGTATATTGTTTTTTAGTTTTGACCACCTAATTAATTAGTCTTTGTAAAAATCAGTTATTTATGTACTTACTTTAAATCCTCCTTGTAAATTGGTCTTTGGAAGTGTTTTTATAACTAAGTGGGTGTTTTACCTTTTGTGTTTTCAATTACCCAACATTTGAACTGTTGGTATCACCACTAGATATACCTTAATGGGGTTTGGGGCAACTATGGGCAGATTTTGAAAAAGCTGTGAACAGAATTCTTTTTCTGTATTCTACTACTAGCCATATATTAAAGGAACCAGCTAGCATGAATGGGTGAATGAACTTTCTCTCGGTGAAATACTTGGAGGGTAAACCTTGTTAAGAATTATGCATATTCTTATTTCAGATCATATCTACGTATCCTTTTTCATGCTTTTTATTGTCTTCACAAAGCAGGCTAGGCCGAGGAGAGAGCAGAGATTTCCCATTGCTGTAGCATGTATATAAATTTAAGGAAGGGAGTGGGAGCTGGGTAAAAATTCAGAACTAATTAGGCAGGAACTATAAAAAAATGCTCAACAAAGCATGCCCATATGTGAAAAACTATCAGGACTGTTTTTATTACTTTCTGATTATAGAAAGTTTTAGAGGGTTTTAGAGTGAGCATTGGAATAGACAAGATTTTCATGTATGCTATTCAGCTAGGAACTCAGAAGTACTTAGCAATTATCTTTCTCATTTTAATGATGGGGCTCTTTCTTCCTAACTTTCCTAAGGGGAGCCTGAGAGAGGCTAAGTGTCTGGACCAGTGAGTTAGCATGGAATTGGAGAGGTCATTTCATAAATTAGATGTGGAAGTGATTCTCTAAGGATAAGTGGTGTTGCTTTGTAGATTCTGGGCAACTTCTCATATATTGGTGGGGTCAGCAGCTACTTACGAGTTTTTTAAGGGTTTAATTTAGCACCTGCTGCTTTTGGCCTCATTGTAAGAGCTATTTAGAATGTTGTGTAGAATTGCTGATTAGGCACTGCTACTTTGAGTGGAATCTCAGTCTTTCCATGTCACTATGGCAAAATGAAGGAGAATATAGGAATTACTCGAGAGTTCCAAATGAAGCCGTGTTTTGACTGATACTTAGATTGCATTCCTGTGCTTGACCTTTCCTTGCTTGCCAGGGCAGACCTAAGCATTTGAACATCACTTACATAACTTTAGGGTCTAATTCAACTCCAGCACTGAGAGACCACAATAGGAAGCTGGTTTGGTTTTTCACATCCGTATTCTTCTTTGTCAGGGAGTTGCATGATTCTGGTTTGTAAGACATTCTTGTTATAGTTTGGCCATACAGTAAATCTACCTTTGCTCTGAAATAATAGGCTATGCTCAATGCAATATAGTAAACATGGCTGTTTTTACATTAGTGAATCAAGTTTATTTTTTCCAAAATTTCTGACAAAGACATTTTTATCCCATCTAGAATTGGTAGATCCACTCAAGGTAGAAATATTTATTGTCCCCATGAGCTGTTATGTAGGTGGCTACACATATTCAGTATGCAAAGTTGTTTCTAAGTCTTTTGTCAGTACTATAGTTCTGTTTTCTCAAATTAAATTGAAAAACGAGGGCATCATGGTCTTTTTTGAGCTATATTATAGCCAAGTTATATCAGACCTTAGGTTATTCACGTGGCGCTGTCTTCTTAGTGTTTTATAATGTGAGAACAGTAAACTTATCCATAGATAATCGTAAAGTAATTAGTTGTTCTCAGGTTGGTGGAGGGATCTTTTAACACGAATATTGGGGTTATCAGTCCACATACTGTAGACTCATATGTAAGGCTGGATAAGGGAAAGCATTTGAGTAGGAACCTCAGGCAAATCTTTTTGGATTCCCATCAAAAAAGCAGGAATTAAATGTTGGGACCAATAAATAAAGTTATAGCAGCCCCAACTCTTTATATCTGTTGGTTTAGATAATTAAATATATTTGAAGCATCTGAAGCATCTACACACTTACTCAAAGTGGCCAGGTTCTCTAGCTGTGTCCGTGCTTATGAATTCTCTTTGTGAAAAAGGCCAGGCTGGGAAAAGTGAACCCTCTTCTTTTAATTAGGTAAGTTCATGGAGTTCAGTGGCAGGAACCTTTATTCTGTTTTTTTAATCCGAATTAACTTATATTTCTAAAAACTCCGTGCATATGAAAATGGCTTTGGTCTTTTATCATCTTGTTCAAGAAGTTTGCTAACGCCAAAAGAACTGATCATTTCTAAAAGGCTTTTTGATCTTATATTTTCTGATGCCAGTTTGCTTTTTGGAAAGCTTTCTTTTCATTTCTTACATTAAGGTGTTATTTCACCTTCATACTAAAACCCACAGCTTTCTGAGGCGTTGAGCAGAATCGGGTTTTAATCCAAACCCTCCCCTGTTGTTGACACGTCAGTCAGTGGGCCCTCAGCACAGATAGCTGCTCAGTCGTCAGAGCTCCCAGTACGGGCAATGCCATGATTACATTAACGGAATGTGACTGACGTTTTGTGAGTTTTTCTGTCGTCATTAAACTTGTTCACCTTCTCTGAAACCCCTCATGCTGCACACTAGCACGGAGCAGCCGTATCCCTCGACCCAGCATGAGTCAGGGGTGCAGCCGCGATACCAGCCGTGAGAGCAGCCGTGATACAAGCCCTGCTCGGGGCTTTCCTCCTCTTGGTGAGTACACGTAGGCGCTGGCTCTCGGAGCAGAGTTCCTTCCCTGCCCCGGATGCTTGTCCGAGACGCTGCTGGGTGGGATGATCTGCTTTGCCTCCTCTGCTGTCCTTGTGGTCTTTTCTTCTCTTTCCTCTTCCTTCGTTACCCTTGTTGTCCCCCTCTGCATGCTTGAGTTTTGGCAATTTTCAATTTTTATATATTAGAGGAAAAAAGCACCACTTCACTCTGTACTGTTGGCGTTTTTCACTGCTTGCTACCAGGCAAGCCCATCTGTGTGGGAATTTCTAACACAAGGTGAAGCTTGGCTAAAGTTCATTGCTGCTTAAAAGTAGAGTTAATGCAAAATTTATCCTTATTCATTGAATTTCTACAGTTTGTTTTTAATTTTACCAGAGATCAGGCCCAGGCCATACGTGAATCAATTCAAAGAAGGGAAAAAAGTAAAATCTTGATAACATTTAGGAAACTAAATGTGCTCAGTTTAGGGGTGATAACATTAATCTAAAAAGCAGCATGAATGAAGATATTAGCTGTGCTTTTGTTAAATGAGTCATTTCAAAGCTTTCTTTAAAGCAATCTAAAAATAGGTTTTTGATAGACTGCTTAGATGTACAGCACAGTGCAAAACTTTACCATGTTCATTGTTAATTATTCAGATATTTTCGTTCTTCCTGGGCCAAATAGACTATTTAATGTCTGTGACCTGATGCCATCCCAGGACAAAAATTACAGTATCTCGTTGCCGTGAGGTGGTAGAAGTACCATCTCGCAGATCACCAGCTAGGTGCCAGCTGGGGCTGCTCACCCCCCCGCCCTCAGTTTTTTCATAGCCAGAATTTGTATTTTAACAGATTCTAGGATTCAAGAAAAACAAGATGAGAAGAAAAACATATATCCTTTATAGAATATTGTGCTTACCTATTCTTTTTAGTTTTAATAGTTCTGCTTTTCTCTAAAATGGACATATAATATACCTTTTTGCCTAATGCAAATTATTAATCCCCCAAGACATCTGTCAACACATACTTTCACGAAAAAGAACTATTTTGTATTCTTCAGTAATTGAGTTTTGGTTCTCTGGCATATTAAGTGCCGTACAGCTATATATCTCCTCCTGATAAGCACAGCAGGTAGAAATCATTCTGTGATGAGTAGGCCTATGCCTGAAGTTATTATATGAACTGTAGACTGCAGCAATCTGTTATTTTGACTCTAATTATGTAACTGGTCTTTCAGATATAAAAATGTCACTACAGAAGATGTGTGTTAGATCAAAAACATAAGGTCTTAATATTTGCCTCTCTCTCCTTCTAATGTCATCCACTTCTTCCCAGTATCGTTTTTTCCCAGTCAGTATCAATAATCAAAATCTAAATACATTTCTTTATGACTCATTGTGCTTTATGAAGGTCTGAGAAAGAGCAGGTAAAAAGATGTGGAAGCTCTGCTAGATGATCCACTGGACTTAGTGAGAAGATGCCTTTGTGAGACATTCTACCTGATAAGCATGAGATCCTAAGTGGGGCAGCTTATCTAGTACACATCAGCTGTTCCACAGCAACCAGAAGCATTAGGTCAGAATTCTCAACAAATCAGGGATGGCAATGATGATTTTTTTCTGAATGAACTGGTGATTTTTCCTTTTAAGTTAAGGCTTTATATCTATGCCTCCTTGCTCACTATTTGACCTTCCAAACAACCTATTGTATAGTGAATAATTCAATCTGTTGATTGGTTATTTTGTCTCTTAGAGACAATTCAGTGTTTTTATTTTATACGTGTACTAGTATTTTTGTTACTGTCCAGGGAGGCAACCTTTGTAATCCAGCATGTGCTCTATGGACCAGGCAAGGTGTGCTGAATTCTTGAGGTCCTAACTGAACCCTGAGTAGTTGAGTGATCTAGTCTTTTTTTCGCTTTCTTTGGTGAAATGGATCTGCTTAAGTGTCTTGGTGACAACCCAGAATGTTGAAATGTATAATTGCTACTACCAAGGCAGAAGATGTGGGTACAGACACTTCTTCTTAACAAACTCTAGCATCAGCACGTGTCTTCTGTTGTGGCCAAGGCAATAATTAACCTCTTTTCAGCTGAATTTTTATATCATGCCTGTTCTCCCTCCTTGGGTTAAATCTGTTCATGAAACTTTTGTCCAGCAAGAACAACAGTAGTGCTCGCATGTACCCAGCACCATTCTGAGCAGTCAGTAGGCACAATCCCTGTGGTCCCTGTTCACCCTCTGGGACAGGTATTATCATCCCTCTTTTACAGATGACAAAACAGAGACTTAGGGAGAATAACCCACTCTCTCAAGGTCACACAGCTAAGTGGTAGAGCCAGGTTTTGAATCCAGGTCTTACTTCAAAGGTTGGCTGTTTTCCCTGCCTCATTTGAAAGCAGTCCTGATAATGTGTTTTTGAATAATTCATTTGAATAACAAATAAACAGACTTTCATTTGTTCCTCCAAAGTGTATTAAATGCTTTCTGTGAGGCCTCTGTAGGCTTAGGCACAGAGGAAGAGCTTAGTGATGTTTCTGAATCCTGATTTCCAGGCTTGGGGTTGGGACCTGGGAATTCATAGATAAGTCCCAGAGGTAGTTGTCCCCAGGGGAACTTACTATGCCCTTCAGAGAATGTCAAGTTTCCTCCTTTTTCTCATTCACTTTAATAATCATTTCCCACCCCCTTATAAATTAATGAGATTGTGTTATGCCCCTTTGAATCAACTTATATAGCCAAGCTTCACTTTAAAAAAAAAAAAAAGGAACGGAAGTAATTATGTTTCAGTGAATATATATTGGTTTTACGTTTGCATTTATTACAAAATTGTTTTGGACCATTTTAATGATATGAATGTATATATATATGGTTACAGTGACAACTTTTAAGTGAAATTTAGGGCTCTAGGACTCTGTTGTAAATCAGGCTTTGACGTGAGTGAGTCCACCTTGGATTCCATTGTTGGGTGTTCACTTGACAATGTGACAAAGGACAGATTTTCTGTAGAATATTCTGTTGAAACGGAACTCCAAAGGAGAACTTTATAAAGAACTTTCAGTTCAAGTATTGCTTAAAAGCTATTTTCAGTTGAAATTATTAGGATACAATACTAATGTGCTTGTACAATAAATGTATAGTTTGCTTCAGTCCTAGAAAATATTTTTGCCAACGTCTTTATTTAAGGAAAGTGATTATTTTATAATATCTGTTTTAGAGACCGCTGATTTATTTTTATGCATCTTGAGGAATTAGGAATTTTCTTTTCCTTTTGCAAACTGTTAAAAATTTGTCCTTATTAACGAGGCACCTTTGCTATTTAATAACACTTATATCACAGATATGTGCATTTCGTAAAGTGCCGTGAGCTTAAGTAAATACAATTATATTGAAGAGTTTGAGATTTTCATATTTTATGACTAGATGTGTAAGCATTAACGTGTACAGGATACTGTACTCTAGTAGCGTGGGTGAAAGTAGCACTTCTTGGTATGACTTTGTTAAATCTATAACGGTTCTGTGGAACAATCACCATGTTCTTTACAGAGTAATGAATAGAAGTACATTATCTTTTGGGTTTTTTCTGAGGTAAAGAAAAGCCATATATGGCATGACACTTCGGTCAATAAATTCATGTTTTGAACCAAGTCTGCATTTCATAATTATTTCTAAAATTTATGTTCTCCACATGAGAATGGAATTTAGCCTATGTTTCCTCATGCAGTTGAATTAATATACTTGTTATGAATACTTGCTAATAAAATAATATTTAATTTCTAAATATAAATTGGAGCTTGCTCTTAACCATTACTGCCACCACCACACCACCAGCATCACTACTGTTACTGCCACCGTTTATTGTGTGCCTGGCACTGTTTTAAGTGCTTTATGTATGATCTCTTTTCATCTCTTAACTCCCAAGAGGTAGGTACCATCATTGGCAGCATCTTACAGGTGAGGAAACTGAGATAGAGAGGTTTAGTATTTTGCCAAGGTCCTACAGCTAGTTGGGATCAAGCCAGGATTGGCCCCCAGTTGTATTACAGAGCCGGTGCTCAGAACCAAAGGACTGCAAATGCCTCTCCAAGGAAGGTCATTAAACTTAGTGCAACTAAATTTCCAACAGTTAAACAAGTCCATTAATAATTAGGATATTTGTGAAACAGAACAATACAAATTTTGACTGGGGAAAATGGCATCCCAGTTATTGAGCCCCCTTCTTGTGATTCATTCTATTTCTGTTCAAATAACATTATAAACTTCTATGCTTTTGTTTTTGGTGCATGGTCACGTATGCATCACGCATTGATGAGACATCTTGTGAGCTGAGTTAATAATCCATCCTGTGCTGTTCCACTTTGGGATTTAGATGGTGCTCTGTGACTCCTGATGTTCTTCGTGTTACGTATTTCCATAATGGCTGATAGAGGCTTCATGGCGTGAATATAAACCTGGAGTCTGAGCTAGTTGATGCATAAGGAACACCTTAAAGAATGCCTTTGTTGTACCTGTGTGTTGACCAGCTATGTGAGAGCCAGCAGGCTGCCGTGGAGTTTGGGGATCAGCACTTCCTATCCATTCATATCCAGCACCATTTCTTTTCATGAGAAAACATGGCCTTGTTGGGAGCAGTCCCTGCACTTCCTTTGGACTGTGGCATTTTCTGTCTCGGTTACTTCTGTGTTAATCCTGTGGGTGTTGCCGTTCCTTTTACCTGCAGCCTCTCGACGTCATTCCAGGTCCACTAGTGCTCTCTCCACTGCTGAATCTGTTGGGCAGTCAGGTGAACAAGTGCTAACTGCATGACTTGGCTTCTTCATATGTTCTAGTTTCACACTCATTTTAACATTTGTTTTCATCAGTGTCGGCTAGCACCTGGCATGTATGCACCTCATATTTTTTTTCCCCAATGTGCTTTTATTTTTTTAAGTTGTTGAATGTTTATGGTTCTGTTAATAGGCCGTAGATCCTCTATAGCCTTTTTGACAACATCATTTCTCCAGTGTTCATATTCATGTTAAAAAAAAAATAGAAAAATGGGGAAGTGCTTCTTCCTCTTTCACTCCCTCTCCCAGGAAAACAACAACCCAAAATAGATATCTTGAAGGGTCCCTGTGGGGAGATGGGGTATGGATATCATCCAACAGAGTCTTTCATCTCCAAAGTCTTTGCTCCCAATAAAGTGTTGATTATTAGTGTTAGTCGTTAATGTCAGGTTCTGATTATTTGGAGGTGCTTTTTAGTTACCAAATGTTTCAAATTATAGAATACATTATTTCATATGTATAAAAATAAATGGAAGGTCCTAAAACTTTTATGAAGAAACAAGATCACGATTCAGATAGTTGAATCAGGCCACAGATATCCTTTGCAGCCTGCGGACCCCAAACGTTCCATCTCAGCCCCGTTTTAACAACACCCAAAATCCCTTGGTTAGCCATTGGGACAAAAAGAAAGCATACAGTAATGCATTGATTTGCCCGATTTAACTGGCAGCCTTTTGATGTGCTAACAGTCCCTAATGACTACGGTTTTCTCAACTGAGTAAGGCACAACCGATTCAACCACAGACTGTTGATGGTGACAACAGTGACCAATTCACTGAGTTAGAGAGTTTCTCTGTTCTTCATCTAAATGAAGCCAGCTGTGCATTTTATTATGTGTACTCTGATTAGTACATTCCCCTGAAGTATGGGCCAAACTGAGGGCATAGTCATATGTAACAATCTCTTGGAAAATGGAGCTTCATAATAGTATCAGAGCAGTGAGAATGGAAAACACATTTTGGTCTGGTGAAACAAAAGGCTTATAATTTTGCTTAGATCCAGACAAACATTTCCCCTAAAGATTTGAAATTCAAATTATCTATGATATATATCAAATGATCTGTGGTCACAGTGTATGGCAAAGCTGTATGCACCTGGGAAGCACAAAATAATTGCATTGTTCTTACAGTGTTAATTTTTGTGTCTGAGAAATCAGTAATATCCCTGGAGCAAGATTGCTGGCATGAGATCTACTTTTTTTAAAAATTTTTTTGGATTCTGTTTTAAGTTTATGCTGGGTAATTTTTAAATGCCTTATAACTGAATTACTTTCATTCTGTTACTCATAAATCCCCTACTATCTACCCTTTTTTAATGGAAAAAAAAGACTTGAACAAAGATCATTTATAAAACTATGTACACAATATATCTCAAATTTATACTTCTTTCATATTTCAAGTGTTACTTTATATATATACATAGCTATGATTATTTTGTGGTCTCTAGTTTATATGGCACATTAAATTACCTTTTAACATATTAATGACTAAGATGACATTCAGTATGATCAGCACATGCATTAAAAAAGGGGATAGTGTAACATACAGATTTTGTTTCTTTATAAAAATTCATGACTGTATAACTTTTTTGATTAGCAGTGTTTAAATATTTTTCTCTTTTACGGCTGTGGAAGGTGTAATGTTTTGGAACTGACCTTTTTAAAAAGCTAAACAACACTTCACTTTTAAAGTTCACCAATTTTGTAGGTGATGTCTTGTTACATATTTAAAATTTCAAATATATTATTTTATAGGAAAGATCAATTCATGTAAAACAGATATTAGCTTTCCTTTTATTCTAAATGCTTTATTACTAGAATATGGCTAATACAGAGATTTTTCTTGTCCAAGAAGTGTCTTATTTGTTAACCAAGAGAAAGCATTTTTTATCTTAACATATTTTTCGAAAAGTTTCTTATACATTAGCACTTTAAATAAGAAACTTTTACCAGTCTATAGTGATACACTTATGAAGTATAATTTACACTGACTTTCTCCTATGATAGTTTTAATCTCAGCACTTCTTAAGGAAGGCTGGTCAACTGACTTAACGGACTTTAAAAAGTTAGTCTTTATTGTCCACGATCGTTAACAAGCTTAGAATAGTTGTTTGAACTGCTAAAATTTGTTTTAAATTCTTTGGATTCTGTCCATTTTGTTTACATGTATAAAGAGTATCATTTAAAAATGTTTTGAGGGACTCAGGAAAAATTTATACTAATATTATCTGGATGATTAATGTTTTGCAGTGAAGATGCTAGCTTTTTCTCGTGATTATTAAAGAATTTTAATAAATTGATTTTTAAATATCCTTTGACACAGACATCACGATGACAAGTACGTAAAATTAATTGAGCTTAATTAAGAACAATTAAACAGTAGCGACACTAATGAAAATTTGCAGAGATCAATTTAATACATTTATTTCAAATTTTAACTTTTTAGTACACATTGCATTAGAACTCATTTGTCAAACCTAAATTAGTTTAACCGAACATCAGAGCCACTTGCCTCTAGAGGGAATGCTAAATACATTACAAGACTCAACTTATAGCCCAGCTCCCTTCTATAAGAAGTTCTCTTCTCCCTACCACGTCTCAACACTTTTCAAAAATAAAATAGCATTAAAGAACCATTTTAGGGCCGGCCCTGTGGCTTGGTGGTTAAGTGCGCGCGCTGCGATGCTGGCGGCCCGGGTTTGGATCCCGGGTGCGCATCGAGGCACCACTTCTCCGTTCATCCTGAGGCCGAGTCCCACATGCAGCAACTAGAAGGATGTGCAGCTACGACACACAACTATCCACTGCGGCTTTGGGGGGAAAAAATAAAATAAATAAAATCTTTAAAAAAAAAAAAAAAAAAAAAAAAAAAAAAAAAGAACCATTTTAATTGTGAGCATGCTTTGTGACACTAAAGTATGAAATGTGAGCAACTTAACGTTTGCCACTGGTAAACCAGTCAATTGTAGTTAAAACTACAAGTCAAGTATAGTTAAAACTGGCTAGAGATTTTTTCAGTGCCTCTGTCCAGTAGGTGGGAAGAGGCAGGAGCCCTTGCAAAGAATTGAGAAAATTTGAATTAAAGTGACATACCTTTTGCTTTTGTTTTTTAAAATAGACCGATTTGGGCTTGGCCAGGCAGGAAGAATCCCCGGTTCTGTAAACGCCATGCGAGTGTTGAGTACAAGTACAGATCTTGAAGCTGCTGTTGCTGATGCTTTGGTAAGAGTCACGATGTATATAGAGTCTCTTTGAATTACTCATCCACATTTTTCTCTGTCTTAACAGGAAATTGCCTCCAAGTCAGGTTACTAAAGCATCTTTGACACTCTTTAAAATTGTGTAAATATTGGGTAAATTTATATTATTATTACTTTCTTCTTAAATTTTTATATCTGAATATTGGCCTCACAAAAAAATATTAGCGTGAAATGTATTTCTTCTGTACTCCTCAGGATCAAGAAACTTTTGATGACATTGGGCTTCTCTGATGTCATTGGGCTTCTTTTTTTCTTTTTATCTATGTTTTTTTCCAGCATTTCCTTTTTTCCATTCTATTGCTTCTATTGCTTTACAGGCTTTGATGGCATAGCCTAAACATATCATTATAATAGTAGGTAATACAGTTTGTGATTTGAAAATCTTGCATTTATTTCATTACCTCACTAGTTCCATGTGATTTTATGTTTGTTTTTTTTAAAATGAGTCCTTAAGTCATTATTTAAGGAGCTTTCCCACATTTTAAGATGAACTCTTTGAGCATATGAAGCACTGGTGGAATGTGTTTTTGCATCATTATAATGTAGTATCTAAAAAACAATAAATAGTGATTAGAGCTCCTTAAATTTGTGGTTATAGCAAAAAGTTCCTTGGTAGAATCAGCTTGTGGTCAAATTGCTTTTTAAAGATGCGTTTCAGCTAGTAGTAACACAGCCTCTTGCATATTCTGGCTTATGTGCTCAGCATTTAAAATAGATATTCTTTAGAACTGTCTGATCTCTGGCCTTGCTTGTGCTATTTTAAGATTTATTTTTTTCTAAGGAGAAAAGTGTTATAATACCTTTCTTTCAGACCCTGAAGTTTTAAATCCAGCCAGGGTTCGTCTCACCAAAATGTTATAGGCTGTGGCTACAGAGTTTCTAACTTTGATCCCTTCCTGTCTCTCCCTCACTTATTCTTGCTCAGTCAGATTTTTTTGACCAGCTGTGAGCAAGCAGTTTGCTGCTCTCATAATGCTTTCCTGTAAGCAGGGGCTGCCTGGCCAGCTCTATTCATCAGCCTTGTATGTAGAAGGGCTCTTTTTTCTGGCAGGTACTGGAGTTCAGGATAATTGCTCTAACTGTGGCTTTAACTTAAGTGTCACAAGCTGGGACAGAATTCTGTGATGTTGTTTTTCTTCCAAGGTGCAGCATTTAGAATTTGTCTCTTATTCATTCAGAGACCCTAGGAAGTGCAGGTCAGAGGGGTGGGAAATGATGGATGTGCAAAACCCTTAGTTAAATGGGCCGTCCAGTTAAGACGGAGGAGTTTCTTGGTTCTTTAGAGAACTGCATAAGGGACTGTGTACAAAGTTCTAGGAGGCAGAATGGGACTCGAGAGTTGGAGCTTTGTCTTTACTTGACTTGGGCTTTTCTCTGAGCTCTAGCTCCCGTTACACTCGTGCTGTCCTTACTACTTTTTGTCCAAACTGCTTGGTCTCTCCGAGTGACCTGCTTCAGAAGAGAAAGCACAGGAATGGTACACAATCTTTGCTTCACAGAATAGAAACCCCAGGGCAGACAGAATCTATCATAGAAATAGACAACAGAATTAATGGTGACTTTAGAGATGTACCTTAGTGATGTGTGGAGAGTTTTAGCAAAGAATTGTAGCACGTACTAGAAGGTCTTAAAAGAGGTGTTGGAGGGTTAGGAAATGCCATTGTGAAAGCATTCTTTTTTATTATTCGCTTGATATGAATCGCTTGCTAACCTGTATTTTTGGTTTGCTAAGATATGTGTTGCTGTACACTTTTGTTGCAAGAACAATCCCCACATATGCTTCTGACATAATTCTCTATGCTTTTTCCCCATCCTTCAATATTTTCCTGCCTACAGCTGTTAGGAGACTCCAGGAGCAAGGTACCAGTGCTTTAACTTTTGTTTTACAACTTTATTTTTTCTGTCACAAGTATATTTCCTTTAGAAACTAGTGAAAGCAACAAAAAATACAGACAAAACAGAAGTTTTGGTCTGAATTATGATGTTGTTATATCTAGTGAAGCTTTTGTTAGTGATGGAATCAGTCACCACTGACATTTGTTTTAGTGTTTATTTTGAATGTCAAGATCTGCTCCTTCTATTAGCGTTTCATTTTATTTATTAACCCAGATTGTGTCTACTCTTATGTCATCATTATTTCATGAATGGGTATATTTAACATTTTTCTTATTTTAGGACTCTAGTTTATGTATAAGTAAGATGATTATATAATTTATCATCCTAACAAAGATTCTTTTGAGAGTGAAAGGGGGTACTCTTAATAATTATGCTGGACAATAAGCATAAGGGAGAACTGTCCTGAGCAAGTTGTGATGTATGTACAAGCCATATTATCAGAAAATTATATTTGTATGGTTTAAGTCAATAACTATCTGTTTTTCTCTTAGAGAAATTGTATTTGATAAGTTTTATCAATTTTATATAGCTGTTGCTATGTTATTTATGGGTTTAACTTACTTAAAGTTTTATATGCAGGGTAAGAGAAATGAATGAAGCAGATAGTATAGTCTACAGGAAGCCTATTTGTGTTGTAAAACTTTAAGTCCTTAGTAAATTAAAGTGGCTCAGATAATTTAAGAATCCTTTTACGTAGGATACTCTGCCACTGACGTTTCCGTTTCAGACTTTCTTAAAGAAGCATGAATACTGAAACAAATTTACCCATAGACCACGCTCAAGATAGCTTGCTTTTGATTGGGAAGGGGCTGGTAGACCACGCTCAAGATAGCTTGCTTTTGATTGGGAAGGGGCTGGTAGACCATGCTCAAGGTAGCTTGCTTTTCATTGGGAAGGGGCTGGTGGGTGCACATACTTGCAATGTGTCAGGTGCTGAGCCAGGTTATTTAACATATCATTCCATTTAATCCTCCCAACAGGCTTGTGAGAGGTATAATTATTATCATCTCAAAGGTGAGGAAACTGAAGCAGAAAGATTAGGAGGCTTTCTGAAGTCACAGAGCCAGTCAGTGGTGGCAGCAGGGTTACAGCCCAAGTTTGTCTGCTGAAAAGTCCACACACTAGACTAGAGACCATACTCTTTCCTCTCTGCTATGGATTGCTCTGCTTATTACTTATTATACCTAACAGAAGTCTGATTTTCTGTTTTTATTTCCCTAATCTGTAAGCATAGGGAAAATGTAGTGCGTGCGCACATGTATGTCTGTTGTGTTTCTTTTTACCTTTAACTCTTCGTTGTTGATTTTGTTTGCTATGACTCATGGTCATTTCACCTTTCCATTTCTTCCTCTCTCACCTGCATCCCTCATTGGATCTGGCAGAAGAAGCCTGTGAGGAGGAGATATGAGCCATATGGGATGTATTCTGACGATGATGCCAACAGTGATGCCTCGAGTGTTTGCTCTGAGCGCTCATATGGTTCCAGGAACGGTGGCATTCCCCATTATCTGCGGCAGACTGAGGATGTAGCAGAAGTTCTCAACCACTGTGCTAGTTCAAACTGGTCAGAAAGGAAAGAAGGGCTTCTAGGCCTGCAGAACTTACTGAAGAGCCAAAGAACACTGAGGTAAGGACAAGAGGCTAAGTTTGTGTCCCATATTATACTCATCAGGGGCTTAACTGGATTCCCTATCATTTATAGAGTCCTTACGAAGTTCCAGGTGCTGGGGCAGGCACTAAAGGTGCTAAGACAACTCAGACCCATACTTTGCCTTCCAGAGACTTTGAAATAGCTGGCAAATACTCTGTAATTTATTAGATTTATAAAACATTTGGTTCACTTATGGTTTACATTTGTCCAGTTGATGTTATTTGAGAAGTCTTGGTACAGTTTGCAATTTAGGTAAAAAATAAAACAACGCTGCAGGTTGGTACGGGTTGTTACTCTTAGGATTATGAGTAAAATGATAATAGTCTCAGTCTAAAATTTTTAATACACATATGCGTTATATAGCTTATAAATATGCATAGTAAAGAGATGCTAAAATGGATTCCTCCAGATAGTAACAATATTATCTCTAAAATTGATTATTTTTGCTTTTTCTTTACATTTCTGTATTTCGTAAATTTTCTAAACTGAGCACGTATTACACTTACCAAAAAAGTGTGTATTTATATCTTATTTCATCAAATCTAAGGCACTGTTGACACATGGTTATTTTATATCCCTCTAAGAAGAAATGCTGCTTATTAAACCATGACAGTGCTAATTGTCGTTAATCATAAGATGAATCTCAGAATTACAGGGAAGTTAAAATGTGAAAAAGTGGGTAACTTAGAACCCGTGAAATATGGTATATTATATTATTTGGGTAATTTTTTTAAAGATAAATTGTGAGACTGGATAAGTTTATGGTCGTAGATGGGTTCTGCAAAGCTAAGTGGGCATTGACTAATGAATCACTATGCTGTAAGTGTGGCTGTCTAGTCTCACTCCACCCTACTGTGTTAGTACCTGCCCCCTTCCCCCATTACTCCTTTGTGTTATGAAGCTGTCATGAGAAGTTTTGTCATATGCCTTCTGAAATGCAGGTAGCCTCTAACGTTCTGGTGATCTATCAAAAAACAAAATGAGGATGATTTGTTGTGATTATTTTTAAAGAATCTGTTTAATTCTGGACGTCCCAGTTTCTTGTTCTTGTTCACCAAGTTTCCCTTGAATAATCTCTAGAAATCTGTTGATTAGCATTGGTCTAATCTAGATTGCGTTGTTGATAATGTTAAAGGATCATTGAGCCAACTCTGTCATCTGTATGAGGGGGATTACTCAGGCATGATTTGGGGAAGAGGTGACATTTCTAATCAAGCCTTGAAGTACAATGGGACTCAGTAGTGCAGGCAAGGGTCAGAAAAGCAAAGGGGCGCTCATGGGAAGTGAGCGTTTGCTCTGTCTCAGGTGCGGCTGAGGTAAGATGTGGAACCTGCTTTCATCCTCTCAGCAGCCATGCGAGGTGGTTCTCCCCCGGTTTTCCTGGTATGGACATAAAAGTATCAGGGTCCTCTGTCTATAGCAGAACTGAAGGTAAATCTAGGTCTGTCTGAGTCCAAAACACATGCTTTTCCTAGTTTATCCCATTGCCTTTCATCTGTGGCAGGTGGAAAACAGACCTGGAATGAAATGAACAGGATTTAGCTCGTGGCTTTGCCACTTGTGCATGTATGAACTTAGGGGATCACTCTCTGAGATTGTTTGCTCATTTTAACGAGAACAAAACTATCATGGTTTTACATTCCTGTTTAATTTCATCATGAATTAAATAAGGTAATTCATTTGTGAAAAAAAATTTCGTTATATAAAAATTATATAAAGCTTATGTAGTTGACTGAAATAAAAGGATTTTTAAAAGCCAAGCTGTAAATAATTTGTGTTGACTTACTAAATTTTTTAAGTTCCTTTGTTTCCATTTAATTTTCTTTAGTCGAGTAGAATTGAAAAGATTGTGTGAGATCTTCACCCGAATGTTTGCTGACCCTCACAGCAAGGTGAGTCTGGGAGACATGCCTCATTTACATTCCTCTCTGCATGTCTATGTGAGCTGTATAATATACTACTTAAGAATGGGAGATAGTTCCCCAAAGTGTAGATTAGACCTTGCAGATTTAACATCAATTTCAGCAGTAGTTTCTTACATCTTTTAAAAATGGAATTCTTGGAAACTTCAAATGTCCATAAAACTTTAAGTTAAATAAAGTGCATTTTAGGTAAGAGTTATTATGGAGAGAATCAGATATAGTCTTTCATTCATTCAGCAAATATTTTTGGGTACCTCCTATTAGCCAAACAGTGGGCTAGGTGCTAGAATGTAACATTGTGTTACAATGTAGTGCTGTTTTTTTTTAAGTTACAGTAGTGAAGAAAATAATCAAGTATATAATTATTTTTTTGTATCTCATGTAGAAGTTGTCTATATATAGGACAAGATAGAAAAATGGAAGCATTATGTAATGGATTTATTGGAAAACCAGGTTATTTCTCCAAATAGAATTTTGCTGTCCCCAAGAACTTGATGGATGGTGGCCACTTAGCTGGTGCCCACACCTCCTGAGGCCCAAGGAGAGCCCTGAGCCTGAGGACTGCCTTTTTGACAAGGGAATCCTGCTGAGGGGAAGACACCCAGGAGTGAGGGACAAGGCCCTTTCTAGGAGTGGTACGAGAGACGGACCCTTGACGAAAGTTTACTTGGAGCCTAGATTTTAAATAAATACCATTGTTTTGGAGGAAGCCTTTAGAGGCTGTTAGATGCCTTTAAAGAAAGAAAAGGAGGGGATGACGATATCGGGAAAGTTAAAGCATAGATTAAGGATGGAAACTAAAGTGTAGAAATTGACAGAACCTTAATCAGCATGAGCAAATCTTAAAAGCTTGACATGTAGGATTTAACTATTTTATGCTACAGTTTTCTTAGTAAAAGTAGTCTTTTCTAAATCTTATTGGGAGAAAGAAACCTGTGATGGCCAGAAAGTCCAGCTAGTTATTGTGAGCTCCCTTCTTTTCCTACCCTTTCTTCCTCGTAGGAATTGTCCTTGAAGTGTCAAACATCTATCCATCCATCCATTCATTCAACATTTAGTGAATACCCTCTCTGGGCTAGGGATACAGAAAACAACAAATGACCCTTGCCTTTTGAGATGCTCACCGAAGGCGTAGGAGAATGAATCTCCCTTTTTTTGGGCAGCAGTTCTTCTCAATATCTGTCTTGAAGTATGTCTTAAGATTCCTGTTGAGACCCTCACAGCAACCAAGAAAGGTTGAGTTTAAGGGCCACATAGATATCCAAAGATATAATTAGCAAGATTTTTCTCTAAGATAGTGTTAAAAGCAGCAAGATTTAAAGAATAAGTATAAGATTCATAAGATTTATAGCATAAGGGATATTAGAAGGTTTTGGACATTGATGAAATTTCTGTTACCTGTCACCTCTAGATTGCTGATTCAGAACCAGAATGTGAGGATAAAGAAGGAAATTTGTTTCCATCAGAAGGCTCTTGTACAGTGAGTTTGGAGGTCTCAGTTTAGTTCATATTTGCTAGCTGCCTCTGAGCTAATCCAGGAATCCCACAGCTGGGGCTCAGTGACTTTTTCCTGAGCTGTCTCATGGGAGACCGCTGGTGGTTAATAGTTACTGTGCTAGAACTGAGTAGGTATATGATGGCTGGGTTGTCCAGTAGAGCAAGACTCCTTAACCAGGTAGAAGACACAACGCTACTTCTCTCTCTGACATCCATTCAGGGATACTCCACTGTCTGTGGGCTCTGTCGCACCTTAGCTAGTGGTAATGATTACACAGCGGCATGACAATCATGTCAACTGTCAGTATCTTTTATTCTAAGCCATAATCTTTTATAAAGATTATTATGGCTTTTATAATACCTTTTTATAAAGATATTACTTTATAATATCTGAATTGGCTTACATCAAAATAGATGACTAAAATGAAAAGCAGTATATACATGAGTTTTTTTTCCCTCATCCTATAATAGTGTTTGTTGAATGCTAGATAATGAACAATAATAGTATAGAATTATGATGGTTAAAAGGCTTTTTTAAAGCAAAAGAAAGAAAGAAAAGCCTCTAGGGTTAAACTAGTATTTTTTAGCAAAGTTGATTTTTGTCTATACCAAATTTTAAAGGCATATCAAGGGAAGGGAAAGTATTTTATCAGTTTGTAGCCTTTTCAGGTCTTTTAAGAAACTGCATGAAAATGGTATTAATTCACTGTGGACTAACATGGAATTTGTTTTGTTGCATGACCTGATTTGCTGTGGAATTCACAACAGAGAGTAAGTTCCAATCTTTTTTTCTTTATCTATTTTCTGTAATATATTTGCCTTCTATAATATATGACCAGTTGTTAGCACTGTTAACCTAGGTTATGAGAGTCTGGGCAAAGCCAGTATGAGAAAATTTAATGTTTTGGAGACTTTGGAGGAAATTATAAATTAAATATGTGAAGTATTTGATTTTCATTTGTGTCTAGGTTTTCAGCATGTTTTTGGAGACTCTTGTGGATTTTATAATAATTCATAAGGATGACTTGCAAGACTGGCTTTTTGTTCTTCTCACACAATTACTTAAGAAAATGGGAGCAGATTTACTTGGATCTGTGCAAGCAAAAGTTCAGAAGGCTCTAGATGTCACAAGGTAAGTGTTTAGGGGTTAGACCATTTTTTTCCAGCTTTTGAGATATAATTGACATATAACATTGTGTAAGTTTGAAGTTACACAATGTGATGATTTGATATATGTATATATTGTAAATCATCACTGCAAGGTTATTTAACACATCCTTCACCTCACATAATTACCATTTTTTTGTTGTGGTGGTGGTGAGAACATTAAGATCTATTCTCTTAGCAACTTTCAGGTGTGTAATACAGTATTGTTGTTAACTGTGGTCACCACACTGTACATTAGATCCCCAGAACTTAATCATGTTATAACTGGAATTTTGTACCCTTGGACCAACATCTTCCCATTTTCCCCCACCCCTCAGCCCCTAGCAACCACCATTCTGCTCTGTTTCTATGAGTTTGGCTTTTTTTTTTTTCAGATTCCATTTATAAGCCTGATCATATAGTATTTGTCTTTTTCTATCTGGCTTATTTCAGTTAGCAAACTGCCTTCAAGGTTCATCTATGTTGTCACAAAGGGCAGGATTTCCTTCTTTTTTATGACTGAATAATATTCCATTGCATATACACACCATGTTTTATTTATACATTGATCCAACAGACACTGAAGTTGTATCCATCTTGGCTATTGCAAATAATGCTGCACTGAACATGGGGTTAGATATCTCTTTCAGGTGATGATTTCATTTACTTTGGATATATGCCTAGAAGTGAAATTGCTGGATCATATGGGAGTTTAGTTTTAATTTTTTGAGGAACCTCCATGCTGTTTTCTGTGGTGCCTGTACCAATTTACATTCCCACCAAAAGTGCACGAGGTTTCTCTTTTCTTCACATCCTCACCAACACTTCTCTCTTGTCTTTTTCAGAATAGCTGTTCTTGCAGGGGAGAGGTGGTGTCTCATTGTGGTTTTGATTTGCATTTCCCTGACGATTAGTGATGCTGACCACCTTTTTGTGTGCTCGTTGGCCATTTGTATGTCTGCTTTGGGAAAATGTCTGTGTATTCAGAGGCAAGACCATTTTGACGTTATAAGACTCTTGTAGGTGGTTTCTTGCCATTCTTTTCTGTTACCCATGGTTTTTGTCACCCACTCAAATATCTGCTCTCTTACTCAATTCCCACGTTCTCTTGTTAACATATTTGTTGAAATGTCCCCCAATCCATGAGATGAAATACCCATATCTTCCTTGAATTGGCCTTGTTTTTGTGAATGCCTAAAATAAATGTAAAAACAAATATAAAACTTTGAAAATTGATTCTCTTCTCTTTAAAAATCATTTTAGAATATTTATTTATATTCTTCTGAAGACCTCAGTATTTTTAATACTTCAGCTTCTTATAAGTCACACAGGTTTTTCTACCCATGTGTGATGTAGGGTTCCCATTCGTTCAGAAAGTCTCTATTGGCAGTTCATTGGCTCAGAGATTGATAACATACTTACTGTAGTTGTAACCCTTCTGGCTGTGATGAGAAAAGAAAAATTGCTGAGACTCAGAAAAGTGTAAAAAACTGACTGTGCTGTTATTATTCAGAGACCTCTTATCTATTGCTTGTACAATTGTAAGTCCTTGACATATGAGTATTAGAAATTAAGTGATCTCAGGAGACACTTTGCAGTAATGTCTTCATTGTGATTTGGTGGGAGATAGAGGGGGATGTGTCATATCAGTGAATTTTTAAAAGGATAAACAAATGACTCCTGGTCACTCAGAAAATTATCATCAGAACAGTAACTTTTATATGACCCAGTTACTACAAACTGGAATATTACTAGGTATCATAGTATTTTCAGATGGAAGGGGTTTCTTCATTTTATTAGGAAACAGAGACTTCAACTTGACTTGCCCAGGGCCACGTTCGTGTTAGGGGAAGTCTGGGAGCTTGAATCCAGGATTGCTGATCATTGCTCTGGTGTCTCTTCCTATTATTACAGGCTGGCCTGTAAGCATGCGTCTTCCTCTCCTGTAGGAGAATGTGGATAGTATTAGTGCTTTTTCTTTCCTCTCTGGCTGCCTCCAGTGACAATAGCACACCCTGCCCTGCCATCACCCCCCCATGCATGCGTCTATTAGATGTCTCTGACTTCGAAACATGCATTTGTTCCTCTACACTATAGTGCCAACTATTTTCTGTTGGTCCCTGATCCTGTAGATCTGCATAATTTGTGCTGCTATAGAATTTTATTATCCAAATAGATTTCCCTTTTGATTTTCAGTGAACTCAGTGTAATATACTATATTTGCAATAAGGCTTTCAAACACCATTCCTCCTTTGGATGATTAAGTTCACTGGAATTAGGGAACGTTTCCTATACACCAGTATACCAGTGGATTTATAAAGGTTTAGCCAGGGGTTGCCTAGAGGGGCTGGGCTGATCCAGCTGATAATAAATGAATGAAGTAGACAGGAGGGAGGGTTATCTCATGGGCTGGACAGCTGCAGTCAGTTGTGGCCATGTTGGGATGTGGGCCCAGGGGTACTAGACTTTTCAAGAAGGTCAGAAATGTGGATTAAAGCAACATATTTGAGATTTTTTTTTTTAATGACACTTTGAAAGCCAAGTCAAACATTTGTGAGCCAGACTTGGCTTATAGGTAGCTTCCTTAATTTAGGTGAATTTATGAAAGGCAAGATCCATTTCAGATTTTTAGGGATGGTGGGAATATCTTAACTTTGGTGATTAAGGAAAGCAGTTCTCCCTTCCTGTTAATTTTCCTGGATGCCTCTTTGCTTCAGGAATCCCCTTCTCAGTTGATTTGGTCTAAGTCTCTAAAGCATATCCTTATTCCCCTTTTCTCAGCAGCTGAGTTGTAGAGCTTCTTAAACTAATGGATTAATCAGTGAGTATTGAGGGGGTCTCAGTGATGTTTGAGAGCTCTTCCTAAGGTAGTAGACCTGATTGCGAATCTGCTTCAGTTTCCTTTGGCTATGCTTAACAACAGGACACATTTCTGGGTTAAACACACCAGTCGCTTAAATGTATATTCTCCATTCTCACCTTGCTGTAGAAGAAAGGAGAGGCATTTTGTGTGTGGTTTGTCAACTTTGTTTCTTTAGTTTTTAGCCAGAATGAGTCACTTAAATCATGTATATTGAGTGTTCTTTGCTTCCAGAAGTGGTCCTCATAGCTTCCTGGATACAGATAGATGTGGGAGAAAAGGATGTGTTGTTGGGTCAAGTTTACTTTTTATTAGTAATTATAATGATGGTAATACCAGTACCTAGTATGCACCATGCACTTTATATTTTTCTTGTGTTATTTCATTTAAATTTTATATCGGTCCTATGATTTTATAGATTTGATCCCTCATGCCTGTTCTTTTTACTATACTTTTATAGATAGAGAAAAGTCTCTGAGAGTGTCCAAAGAAAGCAATGCAATCACTCAGCTTCAATTGTAATAGATGTTTGCATTGCATTCTCTTTCCTGTTAGTAATGAAAGGTGCATCTGCATTATCCACGTGGGCTTCATTGTGCGATTTTAAACTAATACTAGTAATTGCAGCATTTTAAGGGAGAGAGATTTTCCTAGCCAAGAGACCTCAGGGTTACTCAGTTGGATTAAAAGTATGAGATGACTATAAGAAATGGGATCAGAACAGGCAAGAAATGGAACAGGAGAGGGGCTCCTGGGGCGCCAGGCTTCTGTGTCTGTTTTGTAGCTGGATATGGGATAGGGGGTTTTTCTGACAGAGAAACCCACAGGCACACTTCTGTGGTGACTGTACAAAACAGAGATCATAAGCAGTGACCCAGCTAGGACCAAGGAGGACAACCCAGTCAGCTGTAAGCAGCCAAGTGAGGATGTAAAAATAAGATTTGGGAATTGGAAGTGTTTTTCGTGTAAGCAGTATTCAGAAAGGTAGCTGGAGAGAAGATGAGCAGATCCCTAGTAGGCAAGTAGGAATCTCTTCCTTAGTTTATTGCTTGGTCTTAATTTTTAAAATAGCATACTCAAAGTAAGTGTAGTATGTGTTTCGAGACTTTTAACAAGATTTCACTTTTTTCTAAATTTTCTCTATAATGTGTATTATTTTAGTATTTATTTAAAATGAAAAGCACTATTTTAAAAATATGAACAGGCTTGCTTTTACATACATTAGAGTAATCTACAGCAGTGTATTTTTGGTTCTTATATGGTTTTACATTATTTTTTGTAGTAAAGCTTTCTTTAAAACAGGTACTTTTTTGTTTTTTTAAATCTAGGGACTCCTTTCCATTTGATCAACAATTTAATATTTTGATGAGATTTATTGTGGATCAAACTCAGACTCCTAACCTCAAGGTTGGTAACTATTTGTCATTACAGTGCAACCTCTAGAAGTCAAATGTGCTTAAAATGTACTTTTTTATACATGATACTTGGCTATTATGAATAAATCTGCTGTGAGCATTCTTGTACAACTCTTTGTAGACAGGTTTCCATTTCTCTTAGGTCAGTACCTCATAGAGAAGTTGCTGGTTTATTGGGTAGGGGTATGTTTAACTTTATTTAAACTGTTCAAATGGTTGTACCATATTATATTCCTACCAGCAATGTATGAGAGCTCCAGGTGTTCCATATCCTTACCAATATTTGTGTATTATTACTACTTTTACAATTAATATTTAAACTAGAAAACTGATGTGTTGAGATAGGTATCTTATTGAGTGTTTTTTTGTTTGTTGTGTGAGGAAGATTGGCTCTGAAGTAACATCTGTTGCCAATCCTCCTCTTTTTGCTTGAGGAAGTTTAGCCCTGAGCTAACATCTGTGCCCACCTTCCTCTATTTTGTACGTGGGACACCGCCACACAGGGCTTGATGAGCGGTGCATAGGTCCGCGCCCAGGATTCGAACCTGTGAACCCTGGGCTGCCAAAATGGAGTACGTGAACTTAACCACTACGCTGCTGGGCTGGCCCGTTATTGGAATGTTTTCAATATTAACATTCTAACACGTGAAAATTAGTTGTTATATGTTCTGGAAAATCATACCTATAATAACAAGACTAAATTTGAGGGAGGATATATGTCAGTTTGAATTAGGTCATGTACATCATCTATTCTTTGAGCATTTTCTTGGGGTTTTAGGATAGGCCCAATAACTAATAACTCTTTCCTCCTGAGGTCAAAACCAATTGAGACATCAATGGAGAAGTTAGGGAAGAGTACCAGGTTGATTACTGAAAATGCTGCCTTGCAAGACATGGCCTAGAATGTCTAAAAAACAAAACTAACAACAGAGTTGTACTTGCCATGTGCAGCACCCCCCCCCCCCCCCCCCCCAGTCACTGGCAGAGCTGGAAATCCCACAGCCTCCCCCATGTGAGCTCCTACCGGTAAGTATCTTGCAGCACACATGAGTTGCAGAGCACACCTTCTCTGCAGGCACGATAATCTAAAAATGAAGAGGATTAAGCTGCATGGCACTCTTCCTGTTCCCAAGCTTACCTGTTGGTCATTTCATGCTTTTTTGTTCCTGATGGATGTCACTCCATGTGGAAACATAAATCCAGGAGAAAGAAGGTGTTCCCTGAGTAGTGTTTACTTTTCTCTGATCACCAGTTAAGAATTCTATTCAAAGATTCATAAAGTATACTTAATGTTTATAATTATTGGATCTTTCAGGTCAAAGTTGCAATCCTGAAGTACATTGAGTCTCTCGCTAGGCAGATGGATCCAACAGATTTTGTAAACTCTAGTGAGACAAGGCTTGCTGTTTCTAGAATTATAACCTGGACAACAGAACCAAAGAGTTCAGACGTGAGAAAGGTATGTCCAAGAGAGCTCAAGTACAGCTTTAATTACAAACTCTTCTTAGGTGTGTGTTAGAAAAAGAGATTTATTTAGAAACCTGCAAACACCCCACACAGCTACATGCAAACCTTTAGCACTCCTTTTCTGTGGAAACCAAGACTTGCTCTTGTCCCGCATCTTCTCTCTTCAGATCCACCGAGTTCCAGCCTTTGAATATCAGAGCGAAAATCTGGAATCTTGTATGATGGGTTCATGGTTTTCTTAGGTGTCTGTTTTATATGTTTTTTAATGTGAAAACACTAGTAGTTTAATGTCTCTCACAAGGACATTGGTTTTCCTTATATCAGTTCTGTGACATGTACTTGGAAGAATGAATTGCAGATTGCAGGCCACCTGGCCATAAGGTGACTCATGGTCAAGTGTGGTTGAGAGTTTGTGAAAATGTAATGAATTCTTGAATTTAAAAAGAGCAAAAAAACTTCTGATTATATACCACACTTCGAACATAGTCTCTTTGATTTGGGGAGTGAGGTGCAGAGGTGGAATTCAGATTTTTGAGACACCCTGAAACCAAGGTGTTTGTTGTTTTCTTGTTTTTTTTAATCAGCTGAAGAAAAGTATTTGCTACGTTCTTGTGAAATGGCACCTTGAGGCGCATATAACATAGTAAAGAGCACAGGATACTATTATTCCTATTACTAGAAAGTATTCTGCTAGAAAGTATTCTGCCTTAGGACTATCGTGAAGATTAATTAATATATGTAAAGCATTTAATCAATTCCTGACACATTAGAAGTACACAAGTACAAGTTATTATAGTGTTTGTTGTTTCTGTTATTCTCTTACTGTCAGTGTCATATTCTTCTACACTTGTGTTTTACATGTGGCCATTATTCCTTTATATATAAACTAGCTAGCCTTTATAAAATACTTTTAAAAGCCAGATTTCTCAGTTCTGCTTTCAGACTACAAGTACTTGATTTTGGTTATTTATGTATAATCACGAACCTCACGTTTTTCTTCTGTACTATACTCCTTCCACAGCCACCCCTACCAATGTAGTCCTTTGGCCTTGGGCCAGAGCTGATAATGTGGACCACTTGGGTCCAGGCAGGGAAAAACGAAAGGATGATTCCAAGCAATAGTTAGCAAGGTTGGTGTATTTCCAAGTGCAAATGAACACTTAGCTCCTTCTCTAATGGAGTTCAAGGAAGAGAACCAAAGAATTATCTGCAAGATTTCTTTGGAAGGGTCACAGTTTATGTAGTTCTCGCATCTACTGTATAGTAATAAACTAAGTTGTCCAAGGTCAAAGGAACAAGGGCAAATCTTATTAAAGCACTCATTCAAAATTATTGTTCTCATATTAACTAATATTTTTGATTCATGATCCTTCTGCAGAATTTCTCAACATTTATCAAAAGAACATTTCACTGGCAACCTTTAATTTAACCATTAAGCCAGTTTTGGATTAGGGAGGTACACTGGGAGGTGATTGAGTGATTTGGTTGATTTGGAAGTCAGAAACAGATATTTCTGTTGTAATTTTCAAAATCACATGATCAACCAAGAAATATAGAAGCTTTAAGTGCAACTTTCTGTCTTTAGTCATAACACGTAAGTAAGCGTGTGTGTCTATGTGAGTATGTGCTTTTGTAATTGAATTTTACTTAAGTATTCCCTCTTGTGGGGCTGAAACATATTTTAGACATGCACATTACCATAATTAGGGCCTGTGGGGGAGCAACTAGCTTTGATCGTAGTGTCCACTTTCTTGGGACATGCACATTAATGCACTAAAGATACCCTTGTCTATTTAAAATAATCTTTCATTTGCAGAGTTATTAAAAGGTTATATCAGGTGCTAGGGAAATCTTGGTGATTTAAAAGCACTTTGTGATCATGAACCAAGTTCTCGGGTTGGGATCTGCTTTAATTTCTTAGAAAGAGCCCTGTAGTCAGAAATCTATGCAGTAAATTCTCATATTGGCCCCATCCTTGGAGAATATTAATTTTATGCAAACAGTACTTGGGGAGTTTGCAGACAGTGTAATTCATTCTCCATATCTATGTGATCATATTTGTAAAATCACTTTAGAAACCTTTTAAGCTGATACAACTCTGATCTGTTAACTTTGACATTTTTTTTTTAAAGATTTTATTTATTTATTTATTTTCCCCCCAAAGCCCCACTAGATAGTTGTATGTCATAGCTGCACATCCTTCTAGTTGCTGTATGTGGGACGTGGCCTCAGCATGGCCGGAGAAGCAGTGCGTCGGTGCGCGCCCGGGATGGAACCCGGGCCTCCAGCAGCGGAGCGCGCGCACTTAACCGCTAAGCCACGGGGCCGACCATGACTTTGACATTTTTAATGTTTTGTTTCCCTTTCTATCTCAGTGTTTTGGGGTGTTTCATTTTGGAGAGAGAGGGGTGTTTAAATATTTAAGATGTTTTGAAAGGAGGGAAGAAGCACAACCGAAACCAGAACACAAGCTAGTCACCTGTGAAGTGTGTTCACCAGGCTGAGACTGATGGGGACTGGATGGAAAAGCCCTACCAGACTGTAACTGGCCTGCTTTATTCCAGAAGGAACTTTTCTCATTTTCTACGTCTGGGAGTCCTGACTAGTGTATTGATCAAACTATACAGAAGTACACTAGGCCTTTCTTAATGCATTGTGTTTCTGTTAAGATAATGTAATGGGTTAACAGTAGAAAGTGTGATCTCTATTTGACTTCTGCCTCTACCACTTGTCAGCAGTGTGAGCAAGTAATTTAACCCGTGAATTCTTATTTATTATTCGTAGAATGGGAGTAACAACACTTGCCTGAGGCATTGCTAGGAGGACTGGTTGCAGTAAAGTATGTAAAGACACAGATAAACATTGCTGCCTTTGCTGTTGTAGCTCCTGCTGTTAGCGTTTGAAGGTGGCTTTGGTTTTGCTACTACTGTTTGTGGAACAAACTGAGAACCAAATTTTTTATGGTATTAGGAAATTTTTTCCCATCAATCAAGGGATTGTGGTAATGACAATAGAATTTTTTGTGTGTGTGTGAGGAAGATCAGCTGTGAGCTAACATCTGCCAATCCTCCTCTTTTTTTTTTTTTTTTTTTTGCCGAGGAAGACTGGCCCTGGGCTAACATCCGTGCCCATCTTCCTCCACTTTATATGGGACGCTGCCACAGCATGGCCTGACAAGCAGTACATTGGTGCGCGCCCGGGATCCGAACCGGCGAACCCTGGGCTGCCGCAGTGGAGCGTGCGCACTTAACCGCTTACGCCACCGGGCCGGCCCCAACGATAGAATTTTTAATGGTATATTTATGTTTTAGGATTGAGAATCCCTGTATGGTTGCTTATTATACGTGATTCCGTAACATTTAGCACCTACTTTGTCAGGTGAAATAACAGATTTAGCCTCCAAATGTCGTTTTGAGAAATGTGGGAAATGAAGGCCTGGCGAAGAAACCTAGAAAATACAAAGATTCTGTTGCCTGGAGTAGGAAAGTATATAAATAGCCTTTAGAAGTTGAAATTTCTAATTGAAAAATTTAAAAATCTCTGATTATAGATACGCAGCGTGGCCTAATCTAAAAGCTAAGGGTTTTCTTATCAAATAAGATTTGAATCTCAGCTTGACTATGCCTGCCTCTTGCAAGGCTCGTTTTGACCTCTTTGATCTTCCATTTTATCACATAAAGCAAGAATACTACTACTTGTAGAACGATTATGATTATTAAGGACCTAGCAAATGATTGAAGTTTAAAACTGGTAGTTACTGTTATTTATTATTATTATTCTTAGCTTTAGATTATATTTACCTAGATGACTTCATAAAAGAAGCGAAATACAGCTTACAAATAACCATGGTTTAAGCACTTGCTGCTTCTGTCTGATCCAATCCTACACCTTTCCTGTTTGTCAGTCCCCGCTTCAGTGTAGTCGAGTAGGTGAGGATTTCCCCACTAGGTCAGCTTCAGCCTGCTCTGGGCCTGGAGAAGGAAACTTGGAAGAAAATTGTAAACAGGTAGATTTAAAACTGTGTACTGATTTGAAAAAAGACACTTCACTGTTTGCATTTTAGATTATTAATACTGATTACCCTTGTGAAGACACTGAGATTTTGAAGAAACCTAAATTTAATATAATACTACCTGAGCGTGTGTGTATGTGCCTGTGGAAATGTGTGTTTTGGTATGTTTTATGATTAACTACCTTCTCAAAGAAATAGCCATGTTGAGTGCAGACCTCTACCATATTTTAATGAAATAGTGAAGGAGAAATACTAAATAAGAAATGTTTGAAGGTTTTGAAATACCTTCTCTTTGGTGATTTTCTAAGGCAGTGTTAATGACAATCTGAAGGGAGCAGTAATAGTTGTTTAATAAATTAGAAACACCTTTTCCTCCCAAATTTTAAGTTTTCCCTAATTAATACCAACACTGAAGCATTTGTCAAAGCTTTACTGTTCTCCTGCCCAGAAGAATCCTTTTCTGCTGTAAGGTACACAGCATTCAAGGCAGTCAATCCCCCTGGGAGTTCTTTTCAAGCAGGAGCAGTGAGGTTTGAAGAACCCTTTACTCTCATACCCCAAATCCTACTGTAGGGCGTGAATGGGAATCGTTTCCTTTTAAGTTGCCATTTGATCTTTAAAATAAACTGCCCTAGAGTTGTCCATTAGAAAAAGTTAGCAGCAGTCTTGAGGTTTTTGTCTGGCTGCTTAATGGCCCTGTCTCTTGTGGAAGGCAAGAGTTCATAGATGGGACTAGAGCAATGACACTCTCCACTTTTTGATTCATTATTGAACGTGAGCTATGCCCAGGCTTTTTAAAATGAATCTCTCCAACCCATCCCCATATTTGGAATTATTCCTTTCATGAGAGCATATTGTTGATAATGATAAATATAACCCAGTTTTCTTGCTTGCTTAGATTCTAGTATTCTGACTTCTCACTAACACAGAGGGTTGTAGATAAAATATTTTAGGACCATAACTGTCTCATTCTTTTTAAAACTTGAATATAAAATCTTTTTAAGATAACATATTCAAATGATATTTCTATCCATTTCTGGAGCTTGGATCTTGTTAGAAAAAGATTTTGCTCTGAAAATAGCTTTAATCCAAAGGATGACTTTTGAAAACTGTATAAAATCATTTACATTTTGTATTTCGGAAAATGTAAAAATAATTTATTGACGTGTATAAATTACATACTTGTACCGTGTGTCCAACTAGTTATATCTTCAAAATTTCCTGTTTGGTTTTTTAATCAAAATTCAACTTCAGGATTATTGAGAGAAGGTTCTTTAATGGGTCTGAAGTTAAAGTCTATGACACTTTCTTTTCCCATTTCTAAAAGTCACTAAAGTTAAGTAGCCATGAATTAGCACAGTGTCTAGGCCTATCATCTTGCAGCCCTCCTGTTCCTAAAAGAGCCCACTAATTTTATAATTTGCTTCATGAAAAACCTCAAATAAGTTCGTGGTATTAGATATCATGTCATTCTGAGAAACAAGATGATCTTTTAAGTAAAGACAGTGGCATATTTCGTGTAAAAATATACTATTCAAAAATATAATGTTACATTTTATAATTTTCAAATGCTATTTTCAGTCAACAAAAAATAAGTGCCTAAGCTTTCTTATTCAGTTGGCAACATTGATTTTCCCCTACTAAAACTCAAGTCTGCTGCTTTCTTTCTCTTGGAAGTGCAGTTCTTTTTGCATGCATTTTTTTCTAACATCTAATAAAATGTTTTTTTAAAATGCACAGGTTACTTTGCATGATTTTTGGAATTTGCGTATATACAAATATACAAATCATGTTAATAGTATATTAAATTGGTGATAAAATAGATTCCTTCAGATAATGATTTATTAAGAATGTTCAATAATGAAAAGTAGAAATGTATATTTTAATACAATCAGTAAGAATGTGTTTTGTCTGTGTCATGAAAGCACACTGGCCCCTTGTGATTTAATTTGGATGGAAAGGCTACTAGTGACTATATTTGGAGATCAAAGGAAAAAAGTAAGATACTTTTGCCCAATGCTGTGCTTAATGAATGCTTTTGACATGTTGAAGACATAATTTTTGATTCTGTAAAAAGCATTCTACTGATATTTTAAAATTCATAATTCATTTTTATTTTTGGTTAAATACATTTGGGTTTTTGGATTTTTTTTCCTTTTCCAGGCACAAATAGTAGTTTTGTGTTAACTGGACATAGGATTAATTTTAACATTGTAAAAGCATTGAAATATTTTACGGTGTTTATTTGTAAAGAATTTCTCAGCGAGTATGTTTTTTATAATATTCTATATCAGAAAAAAAAATTCAGAATAATTACTGCAATCCTAAAAATTAGACTCTTTGGAAAGATAAATGTATGCTTTTAGTCAAAAGATTTTCATAATGTGTTTTCCTTTCTTTTGACCCTTAGAAATTTGTAAGAAATGCCGGTTAGTAGTTACTAAAATTTTCTTTTGTCGTAGTTTTTCTAAATGAAAACCCTTATAACTAATTCCTCAGGCATTGTTTCTTTAAGCTCACTTGCCTGCTACTCCATTAGTGCCGCAGAAAGCACATAACTTGCTGGAGGAGTCTGAGTCTCATTTGGCTCCTCTTGCTTCAGCTAACTGCTTTTCCCTCCTTACTCCCACAGTAATGACAAGCACTCCTGCAGTGTGTTGTCTCAGTTCATAAAGGAAAGTAGAACGTTTTCCAAAAGACAGAATAGTAAGTTTTTAATTTGTACCATGTAAGTCTGGTTTGCTTCCCAAAGACAGTTGCTCTCCTCCATTCACAGGTATAAAAGGAGGAGTTTTTCAGATGTCTTTAAACTCTGTCTTTTTCTTGTATTTCTCAGGTACTAGGAGTGGGGTAGAGGAAAAGAGATTTCTCAAGAAAACCCAGCCCATTTAGAAACTTGTTCTTTCCAGGGTGCGCTGGGAGCCCTGTCCAGCTCTGACGACTTAGAGTGTACAATCTTAAGCCTTTTAAAATTTTTTGATTGTTTCATTTACATATTTATCAGCTTTGTTCCTAATACTAGACAACACAGGAGAAGTTATAAGAATTTACTATTACCATGCTGTGGAAATCCGCGGCAGGGGCTTCACCGTGAAACCAGGGCTTACTTCCAGATTGAGCTCATTCGTATTTATAATTAGTGATATCATTTTCTCCAGATGCTTTTTGTTCTGGTTTTTTATGGCAAAGGTGTCCTCTTTTTATTTATTTTACTCATACAAAAATTTTTTTTTAAATAATTTTAATGAACATTTTGACCAAGGTGTGCTATTGTACATTACATGAATGAATCATCTTTTTCTAGGCAGCACAAATTGTGCTAATCTCTCTGTTTGAATTGAACACTCCTGAATTTACCATGTTACTTGGTGCCTTGCCAAAAACATTCCAGGATGGTGCCACCAAACTCCTGCATAACCACCTCAAGAATTCCAGTAACACCAGTGTGGTGAGTACTTTGGTCATAATTGGTGCCTCTGTGCTGATCATGACCCTGGCGTATCCCTTGTCTAGAGCTTGCTCTAATAGAAGAGCAGCTTTCTTGTTCTCTTTTAGTAGATTGTGGGCATCTCGAGGGTGGGGGCCATGTCTGATCCTGCCATATTTCCAACGAATGAACCTGATATTGAAATATGGCCTTTTTCTTTAGTTAGGTTGTTTAATCAGTTAAATTTTTACTAGGTCATTTAGTCAGTCAGTCAGTCATTGAGTTAGTTATTTTTTTCATACTGTAAAGATGCAAATGCTCAATTATGTCTGTTACTGTAGCACAAATGACATCAGTCATTCAGCTTCAGGAATGCGTATATGATACTTACCCATTTTTGGTTTATAGGCACTTAAAATTGGCCTTATAATTCTGAAAAAAGTTACCCTGACTGTGCAAATTCTGCCCATTTATTTATGTGTGGGTTAAAAGGCCAAGGGAAAAGTGAAACTCTATTCTGTAGTTAGCCCTTGCATAATTATGCTTCTTCTGCCTTCACCCCAGGGCTCTCCGAGCAATACAATTGGCCGGACTCCCTCCCGACACACCAGCAGCAGGACTAGCCCCCTGACCTCACCCACCAACTGTTCCCATGGGGGTCTGTCTCCAAGGTAATGCCATTTCAACAGAAGTGAAGAAATGAAAGCACCCGAATGTCTAGCCGATTTCTAGACCAAGCTTAATACCAAAAAGTATATTGGTGTCAGGAGACCATGGGTTCTAGGCCCCACCCAAATCTTAACTGTATTATATTGGGCAAAGTGGTTAACTTCTTTGGTGAAATGAGTGATTTGTGCTGAATGTTCTCTGAGATTCTTATAGCTCTAAACACTCTCTTATAGTACCTTATAGTTTTTAAAACTGAAAGTTAAATTAAGTACTTTTTCGCGTAGAAACTCATCACCTATTCTGTAAGTGATAGCACCTGGAAGTGTTTAGTCGTCTCAATAAATTCTTTATAGTCAGTCACACATCGTCTGGGGCAGTTTTCCAGCCAAGTGGCCATTCCAAGCATAGTTGCTACCATTATGGGCTCACGTTTGAAGCAGAATGCTGCTCTGGAAGGAGGGATTAAGAATCTGAGAACTAAAATTGGATCAGCATTTTCAGACTTTTCTTGGGACCATGTGAACATTGGCATTATAGAGTCTGAGGCAGTGACTTAAAAAGAGAAAATGCTTTGTCTCAAGATCTTTAGATAACACTTCTCCATCTGGCCAGAGCCCTTGGATGTCTCTACATGGTGACTTTAGTGACATGTGTTGGAGTCCCCCATGGCCTCACTCAGAGTAGTGGCCCTATAGGCCAAACTTTTTAGAAAAGAGCCAGTCCTGGACCTGTAAGGGTCATCTATGCTGTGTTTGTCTACAAGAAGTCCAGCTCTTTGGGATCACTACCCACAGGAATAAGGGGACGGTGTCTTAAAGTTTGCTGACACCAAGATCTTAAAATTACAAGAAAATACTGCAAGTATGCCATTTTCCTGTTAAGAGTTACTTTCTTTAGTGGGAAGATGTCAGAACGTAAGTGCCTTTAAATTTAGATTTTTAAAAGATCAGGAGTCTCCCAAACTCCTTCCTCCTTACCACTGAAGTCTCTACAGTTCCTCAAGTTATCGTATAAATATTTTGGAACATAACAAATTTGTATTTTTCTCTTGGTGAAACGAAGTATTTTGTATACTTACAGTATCCTACTGTTTATTTTGCCTTATGTTTAATCCCCTAAGGGCCCCTTCTACTATATTTAGGTAGAATGAAGTATGATGTTTTGTTTCCAGATTTGGTCTGTGTTGTCATCGTTTCAGCAGGCTATTATAATTAGACAGTTGAGACGAGAAACCAATGAAAATCTATCTGATTTTCCCCAGGTGTGACCGAGGCTCAGCCAACTATTATTTTTAATGTTAACATCTGTATCTAAAGTATATGGGTTGTGTCTTAAATGCCCAGGGTCCAGTGTTGACAATAAAATCAGAGTTCTCTTGGTGGGGGAGAATTTTATGGGAAACTTGTATTCTCTGTAAATTGTTGCTTTTGTCTAGAAGTGATACTTCTACAACATTAATTGGGACATCTGTTCTTCCATAATACATGGTTCATACTTCTTACCTTTTAGTTATTTCGTTATTAGGGTGGCACATTCTTTAGTAATAAGCAAAAGATAAAACTCAAATTAAGTATTTTGTTATTGTATGTGCTTAATAGTGTGAGTAAAAGAATTGGTGGGGGCTGCCAGCATAATCTATCAGAGCTACGAATTGGCTAGGTATTAATCTTCGTGGATCTCCAAATTATTAAAAATTTTAATTTATTTTTCCAAGTTACCATTCATTCCTAATTGACCTGATGTTAATTTTTACTGTTAGGGTTACAGGTCAGTGGAAGAAATGAGGAGATTTAGTTTTAATATTAAAAAGTTGAAGTATGGCCCAAATATTTTCTTGTCAACAAATTCTTCTTTAGGAAATTATTTAGTTATGTAGTTTTTAAAAAAATGTGCCCTCAGTCAGTGCATAACTAGCTAGGTGGCCTTAGCCAACCTGAGCTCAATAGGGGAAATGATTTTTCTCACAAGTAAAATTATCCAGAAGTAGGAAAAACTGCCTTATGTCATCATATCACTTGAAATATTCAAATAGGCTACATACTTTCTACCAGGAAAATTATTAAAAAATGAACTCTTACACTAATTAGGAGAATGGACTAGGTTACCACATTCTAAGGAGGTGATAGACAAGTTGCACTGTATCTAATCTCAGCTATTTTTCTGAGCAGTGCTCTTGAAACATTTATTTTCTGTGACCTGCCATTCTTTTGAATTATCTTGACCATATGGTGTTAGCTTTTGCTATTACAATTATTTGTTTTTAATCTAATTTTGAATATCAAAATGAACTAGTATTTTTTTTAGTCCAAAAATTCTAAACTTGGATCATGGTGGTGTTAAGGAAATATTTTGAAATGATGAACAAATCTAATTTGATTTTTTAAAAAAAGTCACTAGTGAGGAAGTCATTTTTATCAACTCAGTAGTGTTAGAGAAGCCATAGCTAACAGGTTAAACCTTCCGTTAATCGTCGTTCCTGTGTAAGGGAAGAATTACTGCTTATTCCTAGCTAGTAAACAAATACTACTGGGTATTTGTGGAGGAGATTTATGACCTTGAGTTTTTCATCATTAAACACATATTTTAGCTTATTTTACCCAGTGTGATTTATGTTAAATGAAAAACAGAGTTGTAAGGGGCTTCAGAAATCACGCGTGAAGTCCATTCCTTTTCAGTTAAATAAGTATATGGCAGTCCCCACTCCGGTCTGCTGTACATTCTTGGCAAACGTGTTGTAGAGCAGAATAGCACTAGATAGATAACCTCTGTTTCCCCTACCAATAAAAGGTAATTTTAGGTAGAGTTTACGTTCATCCCATCAGAGGATCCGGAGTGTCCAGAGAATCAAAGTGGGGATTAACTGGGAGACCCAGCCTCCTACAGGGAGGTGGTGGTGTACCTGCTTTATCCTCTGCCTGTTAGCAGAGCTCCAGCCTGAGGTGGTCGCCCATATTCTTCTTGTACCCCTGTCCCCAACTCAGTGTGTGACTTAGAGAAGGTCTTTGGGCCCTTCTATGCCACAGTGACCTCTCATCTCCACACTTTATTTCCTTTCAAAATGGAGCCATAACTGTCCTCAGGTGGAGACTCACTCTGTACCTCCTGCTCTTAGAACTACACTGCATGGCAGCGACAGGCAGTGCTGCTCCGCAAGAGCGCTGTCTGTGATACTGCAGACTCCACCCTGTGGCCTCCGGTCATCTCCAGGCAGCTCAGCTCACCCCTGTCCCGATGTCTCTGGTTCTTTTGAATTGCAACAATTGTTAGGACTCTCTGTCAGAGTCTTTCCAAGCCCAGGTTACTTAGTGACATTTTCAAAGTGAAGAGGAATACCTATGTTCTCAGATGAATTTTAATTCTCGTATTAGGTGATAGGAGTAGAGGAATTAGATTTTTGGTTCCCTCCTCTCTGAGCTGGCCAGCTGAGACTTGATGCCCTAGCCCTCTCGTGGTGTTGTTATTCTTTCAGAAGAAACTTGTGTGTAGTGGCCTCTGAACTCCATCTGATGGGATCCTGGTCTCGGAGCGCATTGCCCCTTGTTCGAGTGCTTTGGTCAGAATGGCATGTTCTCTGAGTCTTTCTGCTGTAGTCCCTTTGGTCCCATTTGAATCAAGGCCCAGAATTCCTTCTTTGGTTCTTTATAAAATAATTGATTGCATTATCTGAAACTGAACATTCATGTTTTTTTGTGTGTAAGTGCTTATAATGTCCTTCCCAGTGCAGACACACACATACTCTTACACTTGGAATCTCATGTGATTTAAAAATGTAAAGGCATGTTTGAGAGGGAAAGGAATAAAGTAGTCTCATTGAGGACCAAATTGTAAAACAAAATCTGTTCTTTTTCTCTGTATGGTGAAGTATTAATTTTGCTCCAATTAGTTTTGCTAGAACTTTATCAAGGAAAGAGGAGACCGTAAGACACTTGGAATGTAGTGTCTTCTCCTCCCCATCCTCCTCCCCTACCCTTTGCTTTTTTTTGTTTCTCTTTCTGATTTTCCTCTTCTGATCACTACAGTCGGTTATGGGGTTGGAGTGCCGATGGGTTATCGAAGCACCCACCTCCCTTTTCTCAGCCTAACTCCATTCCCACCGCTCCCTCCCACAAGACTCTCAGGCGCTCTTACTCTCCCAGGTAACACGCTACCTGTTAAACTTGTCTGAGGTGTCACAATATTATTGCATTTCCAAGGTCGTCTCAGGTCTTTTGGAAAGCCTCTCAGCTGCCTCCAGTGTGGTCCCTGCTTTGGCTTAGACTAGCAGGAGTAGAGCCTTGGTGAGAAGTGTGAGCAGGTGCGTGATCCTTGTCGAACCTCACGAGTACAGATCCTTTTGTGTCACAAGGACAGATGACTATTTCATCAGCTGACCAAATTCATCACCACTTACTACTGCGAGCCTTTCGGCACACTGCAGTGCTCAGCCCCCAGAAGGTACTCAGGCAGTGCCGTGAAGTCAAGGCAGGCAGTAATGAGCACAGTTTCCTTAGCATTCTTTTTAGATGTAAAAGGTATTTCCACTAAGGAGCAAATGAGACCTGTTCTTTCCCAGACTCCACCTGTAGCTCTCAGTCCTGCTGTTGATTCTATGGACTGATTTCCTTCATAATGTACTGTCATGTGGTGATAGTCTGAGGACACAGATCCAGAAAGGAAGCCCTGAGAGTGCGTTCACTGGTGCATCTCAGTAAAGGTGCCCTGCCTCTAGGCAGGAGAGCCGTTGGTGTCCTCACAAGCCCCTGGATGATTGTGACAGTGTTAATGAGTCTGGAAGAAGGGGGTAGGGCTTCCTTCAGATGTTAAGACAGATGGCAACTCTGTGGTACAAAGTAGGATCCACATATTCCTATAGATTGAGGATCTCTTAGGTGCTTTTTATGAAGGTCCAAAGATCAGAGAACCCTTTCCCCGATAGCCTGTAGTTACATGAGCAGAGCATGGTGCAGTCCAGCTGTCTTTGTGCTGTGTAAAATGGGTTTGTACCCTCTGTGGGAGGACAAGGGTAAACACAAAACAAAAAAAAGTCTGTTACTTTTGAAGGCTTCATAGATAGCTTTTGCACAGAAGATGCACATTCCTACTTTTGTATCCTCAACATAGCAAAGCTGTACATAGTGAACAAGTCAGCTAGATGTTTTAATAACATCTTCTGAAACTCTTACAGCTCTAAAAGTAACTTCTAAAGTATACGGATAATCCTATAATGACTGTTTCTAGATACACAAGGTTAGGGCAAGGGCACACCGACAATGAGACGGCTGCTGTCGTCAATGTTAATAAAACATGTCACTACACTTGCTTATTTTTTTCTTTCTTTGTTTTTGTTTTTTGTTTTTTTAAAGGTTAGCTATGCCTCAATGTATAAGACCAGGTTATTGCCTGTCTTCCAGTATACTGACCTGTGTGCCCTAATGGGCACTAAGCTTTACCCCAAGCCAGTCTTCTCATCCAGCCCTCAAGACTGCCCTCCAGAGGACATCCCATTCCCAGAATCATCTTTCACATATGTGCACAATAATACAGCTAATGCTTAATAAACACCCGTAACTTCTGTTAACCATCAGGGAGAGTATTGACTAGAGACTTGTGCATTTAGAAAACCTATTAGTTACATAAAACTAAGAAGAAATCTATGTCTGTCTCTTTGCCAAAACCCTATTGATTTCATAACAAGGCACCTTTATCCCTATTCCATACCTAGTGTCTTTTCCCTGCAAAATGATGAAGAAGAAAATCTCAGAAGACAAACCTCCTGTCTCCAGTTTTTCTTTTCTTGGAGACCTGACCTCATGCACCTCTCCACCCCACGAGCGGATCCTTCACAACAGGGCAAGTCCAGAGCTTTATTCTGCTTCTGGATTAAGTGACATGGCCTGACCTTAAGTCAGTGAATATTGACCGATTGAGCAACTCTTCCTAATCTAAAGAATCCTAAGGAAACTTCTCTGGGGTCTAATCGCAGTGTTTACAGATGACCAGGACCTGGCCTTTAACCTAGAGGATGATGTCTCTGAGCTAAAACAAGACAGAGTGTGGGGACAGCTGACAGACTGGGGTCGACGTAACCAAGTCTCTTCTAAGTAAAGCTGCTGTGTCCCTCTTGCTTCTCGCCTATGTACTGCTTGTTGGGACTGGGACCGTGGTATCTATGATTCCCCAATGACAGCATTCATGGGAATTTCCTTTTTCCGTACGAAATAGGACTCATGGGTATTATTTGAAAAAAGACAAATGCCAAAACATGAAATAGCAAAGAAAGTATCATTACCTGTTTCCTGTTAGAGGAAAACAATGATGTCTCTCACCTGAAGCTCACAATTTTAGCTTCATACCAAGGAAATACTTCAGATCTCAAGCTAGGGAGTCTAAAAGAAGTGTCACCACAAATCGTACTTGGTTATGCACGTGTGCTCCTAAATTGGAAGTCTGAGTTGGTTTATTAATTGAAAGTAAGAAGGAGGAGCATGAACTGGCAGAGTCCTTGATTATTTTATTTAAAAAAGAGGCTACTATAATGCTAAAGTTATGTGAACTTAAATGAAATATTTTAAGAAAGTTTAGATTAAGAATAATGAGATGAATTAACTGAAAACTAACATTATCTGAAGCGACATATGGAAAATAATATTGTGACATCCCTTAAAAAGCTGAACGTTCCGCCAGACTTCCTCTCGTCCATCCCATCATTCTTTCATTTTTTTTTTCCTTTTGCATGGGCTATGCTATTATTTTTGGTTGTTGTGATTAAAAGTATTTTAAGGCATCTTTTTACGTCTTGTATACATATTTTTTTGTTTGAGTCATACTCAGTTTTTGTATATAAAAAAATAATGTACTGGCCAGATGTATAAATGCCTTTGTTCATACATGAGCTGGTGGTGTATTCTAGAAAGGAGGGGACAGGGAGGCCCTGTGCCTCAGTCATGGGTCCTTCACATTAAAGGGATATTGCCTCATAGACGATAACCTTATGAACCTAGAAGGGGTTGAAATCTTGGGTTCTGTTCAAGCTTTTTGTTCCACCTCCTGTCAGTATATACATGGAATTTTAGCTGTAAACATGGTCTAGTTCACATTTCTTTTTGTTTGGTGCCAGAGCCAATCTTTGAGTTCGTACGTATTTTTGTGAACTTTCCAAGTACAGTTGGGGTATGTATTTTCTTTCATTCATCAGAAGAGAAGCATGGGTTCTATCTGGACCAGTTTTGCAATTTTAGGCAAATAGCTTTCATCTCTGAGAGTGAGTTCAGATCCTGTGCTCTAGCAGAACCTCCAGCCTTGGATCATTGCAGCCTCAAGCCAGTGGAGGTCTGGCTGCTCCAAGTGGGCACTGTCCTAATCTCATCTTGCTCATCAGCCCAAACCTTAAAAAAAAAAAAGTTGAGGGAGGAGGCTTTGTAAGCATTTTTTTTTTTTTTTAAGTTACAGGAAACTTACCTCTTGTGAGAATGTACAGGGATTGTGTTGCCCTTAGTGAGGGTTTCCTACATTGGGTGCCTAGTTTCAGTTAATTCTCTCTCTCTTTTTTTTTTTTTTTTTTGTGAGGAAGACTAGCCTTGAGCTAACATCCATGCCAATCCTCCTCTTTTTTGCTGAGGAAGATGGGCCCTGGGCTAACATCCGTGCCTATCTTCCTCTACTTTATATGGGATGCCGCCACAGCGTGGCTTGGCAAGTGGTGCGTTGCTGCGCGCCTGGGATCCGAACCGGTGTACGCTGGGCCGCCAAAGTGGAGCTCGAGCACTTAACCGCTGTGCCACCCAGCCACCCCACAGTTAATTCTCTTTTGAAGAACAGAAAGATTGCTTTGCTTTAGTCTTTAATAATATTGAGTGCCTACGTAGATACGGCCAAGGATTCTTTGAGTGTCTCTAGCAGTCCTCAGTATAGCTCAAGACTTTCTGCAGGTTAAATTAGACCAACTCATCTGATCTTTTCTTGAAACAAGTGACATATAAGTTACAGTTTTTGACTTGCCTTTGGTTGACGATTGCTCTATGTTTTGCTTTTTTATACTGGTGTATCCACTCCCTGCTTTTCTCTGATGTTCTTAGTGAGGGACAGTGATGGTTTTTGTTCTTAGGATCTTCTGTCTGTTTCAGTGCACTTTGCAGACATCTAAAGGCCGCTTGTTGACACACTGCATTACACCTTACAAAAAAAGCTGTTTAGGATTTTTGCCTCATTTCATATTTTGCTATGCTAAATGTCTAAAAGGACAACAGTTGACATCACTTTTCTGTAAGGGACAAATATTTCTTGCTTTTGAAGTGCTTTTAGACATCCAGGTAGGAATGTAACTCATCTTTATAAGATCTGCTTTTATTATAAAACTCCAAATATGAGCATCTAGAAGAGTTTTTGATATTCACAGCGAGCTCCTGGGTTAGATGACAATAAGAGACTCTCAGGAGCCCATTGGCAGAGTGGATCTGACTTTGAGTCATTTTTAGTATAGGTTTTTATTTTATAAGTTTCCGATACTGGTAAATAGAATCCAGTCTCGTGAGGTCGTTTGCTTTGCTCCACTGAAATTTGTTTGTAATACTAGCTTTATTTTGAAGTGCCTGTTCTTCTTAATTTGTTTGTACATTTGAGACCAGTAACAACCAAACTCCTTCTTTCCATCTTCAGGATATGAAAGTTATTTTTCCACTTTCATTACTTCATGCATTGTCACCGGTTCTCTCTCTTTGAGTTTTTCCATTCTCGTGGTCATTGTTGTTTCCCACTGGTTCTTACTGAGTGCTGATGTGATGTGCTTGGGACCAGATTTGACAAGGAAGGTGTGTAATTGTCCGTTGGTGGTGCTCTAACAAAAGATGTCTCCTTTTCATTCCAAATCACCTAAAAAAGCAAAATTATAATTATATCTTACTCTGTAAATTATTAGATGTAATTTATGCCCACACCTCAATTTTATATTTATGCCTCAATTTAAGAAATAAAATATGTTTGATCTTTAGCATGCTGGACTATGATACAGAGAACCTGAACTCTGAAGAAATCTATAGTTCTTTGCGTGGAGTTACAGAAGCCATTGAAAAATTTAGTTTTCGAAGCCAGGAGGATCTGAATGAGCCAATTAAACGAGATGGCAAAAAGGACTGTGATATTGTAAGTATCCCCAGGCTAACAGAGAACTATATATCAATTCAGTGATAATTCTGACCACTGTGATTACTTGGCTTCATCATTATTTTTATCTTGTAGTTCGAATAGTATTATTTGAAGAGGCCCAAGGCAATTTTACAACATTTTGAGGACCCTCAGCTGTCTTTGTGAAGAATGTTAAATACCTTTTTTCTCAGTTTGATTTCGTTTATCCTGGACATATTTTTGTTCCTATGATGTGATAAAAGTAGTGAGCCTGAACCAAACACCTGTGTGGCTCTCTGTCTCTCAAGTCTCATGCAGAGGCAGGCAGATTAGCAGGAAATCGTGGTGCGGTGGGAGTGATCAGGGCTCAGCCCCGAGGGGACCTGCCGGGCTGGTCTTGGTGCTCAGGAAGGATCTGCAGAAGAGATGATTGAGCTGAAGCTTGAAGGTCCAGAGGGGTTTGTCAGGTCCAGTAGGAGGTTGTAGTCGTAGAGGGGAACCTGTGAGAAGGCAGAGAGATGGGAGTGGGCATGGTATGATTTCTTGTTCTGCAGTGGCTGAAGGGGAGAGAGCGGGTGTGTCATGTTGTTGGGGACCCGGTTCAGAGAAGAGGCTGCAGAGGTTGGCTCAGGAAGGGCGCTCACACCAGGGGAATTTCCAGCCCATGTCTTGACTTTACAGTGGAGTCATTGGAGACTCTGAAGGATTTTTAACCAGGGAAGTGGCATGGTCGCAGTTACATTTTAGAAAGATTGCTGTCACTCTGAGATGGAGAATGATTCCAGAGGAAGTTCAGTTGCGTAGGGCATGACGAGAAATAGAAGAGTCAGAGTCAGAAGTCTCTAACTAGGACTGTTGAGTAGGTGCTGATGCAGTTCAATGAGATAATATCATAGAAGGAGAAAAAAGTGCACGTTAACCCCTTTGGAACCTGATGAATTCAGTTTTGAATATATGTGACTTGCAGGACCTGTGGAAATGTCCAAGCAAACATACCCATTAGGCCCTTGGATATACCAGTCTGGAGTTTAGGCCAGCGATTTGGGCTGGAGATCGAAATTTGAGAGGCGTTGACTAGCTGCTTGGTGGTAACTAAAGAAAAGTGGGTGAAATCAACCAAGTAAAGAGCAAGGACAAAATCCTAAGGAGCATCAACACTAAGGGAAAGACAGAAGAAAAGGAGTTGGAAGAAAAGCTAAAGATGATAGGAGGAAGACCAGGATGGTGTGGTGTCAGAATTTAAGGGACACTTTCAGGAAGGACATTCTAGCCAAATGGGTCATGCTGCAAAGAGATATCAAGTCAGATACGGAGTGAAAAGACTCCGTTGGATTTTTTTTCCTATCTGCATTAAATACTCTTATTTTAACCTGAAATACATAAAGCACACATTTATTCACCAATGTTTTGATGTGGAGCCAACACCTTTTCTTTGAGAATGGGCCCACCATTTGGATTTTCGTGTTCTTCCTCTTAAATAAATTTTATATGTAGTTACAGTTTACAATTTCCAAATTTAGTTTCTTCCAAGAGTCCATTGGATTTTGTGAGCATAGTTCAGAGCAGAGTTGAGAGTGGAAATCAGATATAGTGGGTTGAGGAGTGACTCGAGTAACAAGCTGGGGAGAGATGAGGGGTCACTCAGGGGCTTTTCACATGGAGCTGATCTGTTCGAATGCCAATGGGGCCAGTTGAGAGAGAAATGTGGACTATGGTGGAGGGGAGTGGGTGATTGGTGGACACGGGTCCTTAAGGATGTGGGAGGGGGATGGGATTTGGGCATTGGTGGAGGGGTGGCCTTAGCCAGGAAGGAAGATGAGCAGGTTTTGTTTGGGGGCAGGAAGTGGAGGATATTCCCACTGACAACTCCTGCTTTCTACGCTAAGCTGTGAAGCCTGGGCACAGTTGTGAAGAGAGTAAAAAAGGTTTCCACAGCGCCTGTGGGGCATGGGGGGCTCTGCTTAGGGAAACAGAAGTCCTGCCAGGAACAGTGGAGGTCCTAGGAGAGGGTGGATGCCTGAGGTATTACTTTTCCCAGTTATAAATATAATATATAGCCAACGTATGACATTTAGAAAATGCCAAAAAAGAAGGAAAAGAAATCACCATCTCTAGAGATAACCACCATTATCATTTTGGTGTATTTTTCTATTTCTTTATCTGTAGTTGTTCATATGTATGTTTAGAGGTGTAGGTAGAGTGTTTGTTTAAATAAAAGTGATATCATAATGTGCATCCTATTTAGCATAGGATGTGAACACTTTCCCCTGTCAGTATTCTTCTATGTGAATTTTTATGACTGGATGATAATTTATCATATGGATATATAATAGTCATGTCCCCACTGCCCTGTTTTGGAACATTGAACTGCTTTCCAATTTTTCTAAGTATAAAAATACAGTGGTGAAAGCTGAAAGGAGTGAAGCCTCGTAGGGAGAAAGAGAGCAAGGGACCGGAAGACTGGGAGGCGTGGAGTGGAAGAGCTGCCAGGCCAGGAAGTGGTGGTGAGAACGTCATGTTTCAGAGGTGCGCTGGTCCAGCTGGAGGACTGGCCAGGAGAGGTGGGAGCATCAGAAGAGGGGAAGTGAAAATTGAAGAGTTGAGGAGGTTCAGAATTCAACATCTTGTCCACTAATTACCAAATTTTAGCTAAGAAGCTGAGGCAGATATAAAACTGCATTAAATGTGAAAGACTCAGGAGCCAGTATATCTCTTGTTATTAAGCTTGACAAGTAGACCTGGTTTAATGAGACAAAAGTCCTTAAGGGTGAATGTCTGCTATAGTAGGAAGATGATTCACAAAAGCCGAGATGAAAACATTAAACGTGTGGGAGAAAGTCCATCCTTAGGAGTAATTACAGAAACAGAACAAACATATTTGAGGGTCCATGTTACTTCTAGATTTTTCTGCTTTGTTTCAAGTAGAAATTGTAACATTTAATGCTAGAAAGGCTATTAGAAACTAGTGTAATATTGGTGGCATGGGAAATTGATACAGTTGTTTTGGAGCTTAGTAAAACTATTTAGCAAAAGTGATTTTAAGTTTCATGTCCTTTATCCAGTAATCTAACTTTTGGCAATATACGCTAAATAACAAACTCAGCAAAAGGAAAGAAGGATATTATTTACATAAACTAGTTTATTTCAGTGTTATCTATGATAGCAAAAAAACAAAAACAGATTAAAAAAAAACCAGAAGGGGAATAGTTGAGTAAATCTTATTAAAACACATGTAGAAATAGAGGTGTGATTAAACATTATGGTTACAAAACTTTATTTATGTGGGACATGCTTATGCTGTGAGGAAAGCAAAATATCTGATAATCTGTACACAGCGATGCCCGCTCTATAAAATCTGCATGTAGAGAAAGACTGGGATAATAGGCAAAGTTAAAAAAGCAAGATTTTTTTTGTTTTTATTAAAAGTGATTAGAATTGGGATAGTTTAGCTTTATTTTTAAAATATCTGAAGGTTTTTAAACCCTTTCTCCTATTATAAATAATTTTTTTCGTTGTAATAATAAATGTTTTACTTTTAGAAGAGAGTTATAAAGAGAAAAAAATTAAAATCGTCCATGAATCATCTTCCACCCGGAGAAAAACCCCCAGTCTTATTTCGTCCATATCTATGCATGTGTTATATATTCTTTTTACATCTCAACAATTATATTAGTAGAAAATCTTTTTGGGGGGATGTTAAAAACAAAATGCATCGCAGCAATTCCACGAGGTGTATATCCAGAAGAATTGAAAGAAGGTGTTGAACAGATATTTGTGTACCAGTGTTCATAGCAGCGTTATTCACAGTAACCAAAAGGTGGAAGCAACCCAGGGGTCCGCCAGATGAGTGAATAAACACAATGTGGTACAGTCATGCAGGGGAATGTTATTCAGCCATAAAAAGGAATGTAAAAACTGATGACACATATTACAGCATGAAGGGACCTGGAAAACATTATGCTAAGTGAAGTAAGCCAGACACAGAAAGACAAATATTGTATGATTCCACTTAGAGTAGTCAGATTCATAGAGACAGAAAGGAGAATATAGGTTACCAGTCCTGTGAGGGTTGGGGAGTTATTATTTAATGGGTACAAAGTTTTAGTTGGGGAAGATGAAAAAGTTTTGCCCAAAATATAACGTAGTGGTAATTGTTATGCAACACTGTGAATGTATTTAATGTCACTGAATTGTACACTTAGGAATTAAATGATTAAAATGATATATGGGAGCGGCCCCCTGGCTTAGTGGTTAAGTGCGAGCGCTCCACTACTGGCAGCCCAGGTTGCGATCCCAGGCGCGCACTGACGCACTGCTTGTCCGGCCATGCTGAGGCGGCGTCCCACATACAGCAACCAGAAGGATGTGCAACTATGACATACAACTATCTACTGGGGCTTTGGGGAGAAAAAGGGAAAAAAAAAAGAAGGAGGATTGGCAATAGATGTTAGCTCAGGGCTGGTCTTCCTCAGCTAAAAGAGGAGGATTGGCATGGATGTTAGCTCAGGGCTGATCTTCCTCACAAAAAAATAAATAAATAAAAATAAAATAAAATAAAATGATATATGTATTTTACCACAATTAAAAAAAAAAACAGGGGCTGGCCTGGTGGCATAGTGGTTAAGTTCATGCGCTCCACTTTGGCAGCCCGGGGTTCACAGGTTCAGATCCCAGGCATGGACCTACCTACGCACCACTCATCAAGCCATGCTGTGGCAGCGTCCCATATACAAACTAGAGGAAGAGCGGCACAGATGTTAGTTCAGGGCCAATCTTCCTCAGTAAAAAGAGGAGGATTGGCAACGGATGTTAGCTCAGGGCTAATCTTCCTCACAAAACAAAAAAACAAAAAAACGCGTAAGCACAAAATGAGAGAGATGTGTCTTGTAAGCAGCACAAGTAAAAAATTTGCCATAGGAATCACCAGTGTGGTCTGGCTGCCTGGAAATGTTTCTACCATTATTATGTAGTCAGATGTCTGGCTTGAGGAAAATGATGCTTTTGCTCTGTTCCTAGCAACCAGCCCACACTTGCTTTGTTACAGTGCCACCCTGCAGAGAGAGCCAGACAGGCCATTGTGCCTCGGAAGAATGGACCCCAAGAGCAGAGAGAGTCAGAAACCAAGAGCCAGAGGACCAGAAGTGTAATTTGTTGGAGACAAGACTCAGAATATGTTAGGGAAAAAAAATTCAGAAAATATTAAAGACCTGTTCTTTGACCCAGCATAAAGACAAACTCTGAGAGTCAGAAATATCCAAAGAAGAATGATCTGCCTGGGGGTACTGAGTTCTCTGTTGTTAGAGATTAGTGAGCATGGTTTGGCTCACCACTTGGTGGGAATATGCACAAGGAATCCATGGGCAGTTGGACCACTTTAGATCTTGTGATGGTATTTGGGGGAGCGTCTGTCCGTTGGTGGTGTGTTGGGGCATCAGTGAGAAAACCCTTACTGTGTAATGAAAGCGACAGGCTGCATTCCTGTTGGCACATGAGATTCCTGAAGAACTGGGGGTATGAGGTGCGCAGCCTTTGTTTTCAGGGACTCTTCAGAATTTCATGTGATCAGTCTCTCAAAAAATGTTTGACTAAAATTAATCACCAAATACAAAGTAAAGTAGATTTTACATATAAATGAATGAATGAATAGATGAAAAAGTAAGCAAATATATTCATTTCCCTTTAAGGTAGTCTATGAATTAGATATTTACAAATTGAAATACTAATAACTGTCCTTTTGTTAAGTGGCCGGATTTCAAGTGAGAAATCTCTGGCTTTCCTAAAAAGAAACTGACAATGTGTTGTGCTCCAGGTGTCCCGCGATGGTGGAGTTGCCTCTCTGGCCACTGAGGGTCGGGGAGGCAGTGATGTGATGGAAGGAGGCAGAACGGCTCTGGATAACAAGACCTCCCTCCTCAACACCCAGCCTCCACGGGCCTTCCCGGGGCCGCGGATGCGAGACTACAATCCATATCCCTATTCAGACACCATCAACACCTATGACAAGACAGCCCTGAAGGAGGCCGTGTTTGACGATGACATGGAACAGCTTCGAGATGGTTTGTCTTTCTTTGCTTGATTGTCCCCCATCCCAGAAGTGCATTCCATGGGCTTCCCCTCTTGTCAGACCAGCTCTGGGTGTACTGTTCAAGCGTAAATGGCAGTGTTAGATCTATTCTGGTTAGTTTGTTCAACAACTACTTATTGAGCTCCTACTGTGTGCTTAGGAATGGGAGGCACCACAGTGAACAGAAGCATGCACAGTCCTGCCCTCTAGAAGCTCACAGTCTAGTTGCAGAGGCAATCATGAGATAAGCAGTCACACACACAACCTAAAATTGCAGCTATGACAACTGTGAAATGAAGGAAAGCTAACTGTACCCGTCAGGGAAGGTCACTGAGGAACCGGAGCCTGAGTGGGGATGAGGAGGACGGGGGGGAGGAGTTAGCAAGGTGGGAGTGAAGGCCCAAGCACCCGCAGCCGGGTCTCAGCATCTGTAAGGGCTCTGATGTATACTTGCCCATCCTGAGCTGTGGACGTAGGATCTGGAAGCACTGCAGAAAGGCTGCCCTCTCCTCTCACACCAGCCTTTTAACCAGGTCTTCCTGGAGCTGCTTTCTGTTGGGAGAGAGAGGATCTAGCATACACTGAGCACGTGCATTATGTGTGCCTGCTGCTGAACCAAGCGTTTTACATATATTATCTAATTGATATAGAAGAGATTATTCCCATTTCACACATTAGGAAACTGAGGTTCAGAAAGGTTAGGTTACTTTCCCCAAATGTAGCATACTTGGTATAGAACAGAACTAGTCTATTTTTTTCCTGACTCTTGTGTTAAGCCTAATGTCTCTTTTTGAGTAACAAATATGTATTGGTGTGATGGTATTTTTATCTGGAACTTAATTATTCCTTTTTTAACTTTACTGTTATGTTCACATGTTTTGGTTTGTTTCAACTTAATAGTCACTTTTTAAAAATTATATATATCTGTTTGGTTTCCAAGCCTGTTGTTTTACTTTGTTTTTCCATTTTGAATGAAGAATTAAATGAGAACTCTAAATAGTTAACATTCACTGACGCCAACTGTGTGTCATGAAGTGTATGACTTGCGAGGGACAGGGAGGTAAATGAGACACAGTCCCTGGCCTCAACGAGCTCAGGGCCTGACGGGAAACAGTCTCATCGTGGTCGCACTAGTAAGAGTGGAGGGCCACGCTCCAGCAGACGCTGGCTTCAGTGGGGGCACAAAAGAAAGAAAACTGCACCCTCTCAGTGAATCAGACAGATGGAATCCTAAGATGGAGAGAAGTCCTTCAGTTGTTTGAAAGCAGCAATAGCTTCAGGGGTTTGAAAACATAATCCTTTGGCTATTAATTGCTAATTGCTGGTGGGTAGCAGCTCAGTATATACACAAGCATCTGTTTACTGGGCAGTAGGCTAGTGTTATGGTGTTTATATTATGACTTGCACTCTCTAGGAATAGTGGACTATTTCATTTTATTGCTCGTAGAATTGGTATATCATTTAACTTATCCATTTGTTGGTCTTGTTTAACACAGAATAGAGATTAGGATGTTGGTTGTTGTTTATTCACCAACTGTATGTGTTCTAAAAAGCTTAAAGAAAAAGGTGGGATAGCAGGGGAAAAATTATAATTCTTTAATATTTCAAACTTCCTTATGTGTTTGTTCTCCAATCTTAGAAGCTAAAGAAATATGCAAATACAAATTTAAGTAGTTCCTAGTGATTTGTCTTTGTTTATCTTTTCTATTTAAAGTGAATATACAGAGTTGAGATCTCTCAAAAGAACATGAAAAGAGAAAGGATATACCGTTTTGCCATATAAATCATGGTTCAAGTCCCTGCAAGTAATTATGCTAAGTGATCTTGAGAAGTTTTACAGTCTGTGAATAGACAGTCCATGAATAGTCTAAATACCCTGATTGGTATTTGTTTACTGTGTTGGCTACTAAGCTCTGGACATTCGAAAAGGCCAAGGGTATTAGTCAGATGTGATAGTGAGGAGGGCCTGGAGGAAAATGTGTGTGCTTTAATGGATTTGATACTAATAGGAGACTGTCCCACAGGTAGGCTCGACTTAGGACTATTGCAATGGCAATAGAGTTTAGAAAAAGAAGACAGTCAAGGAGGGGCTTTTGGAGGGTGTCTCCTCTTTGTCTGAAATAGATGAATGAAATAGCAGTTTCTCCTCTTTGTCTGAAACAGAAGGGAAAAAAAGATGGTAAGGCAGAGTAAAGACATTGTGTATTGGTACTCGACACCTGTTCTCACACCTCTCTCTTCACAATTAATTTGGTGAGATGACCTGCTGAGCGGGTAAAGAGTGAGGTTGGGACAGCAAAGCAGGGTGAAAGACGTGATGGGAATGATCAGGAGAGTTGCCTCTGGGAGCCTGGAGAGCAGTGGAAGGATTGTGGAGCATCACTGAGGGAACTCCTATAGCCAGACATTTCCTTATGAAGTAACCTCGGTCTTATGTGTCTCACAAGTGCCCATTGACCATTCTGACTTGGTGGCTGACCTTCTGAAAGAGTTGTCCAACCACAATGAGCGGGTGGAGGAGCGGAAAGGTGCCCTGCTGGAGCTGCTCAAGATCACCCGCGAAGACAGCCTGGGCGTCTGGGAGGAGCACTTCAAGACCATTCTGCTCTTGCTGTTGGAGACACTTGGAGACAAAGATGTGAGGAGCTTGCTTTGTGCTTCCATTTCCCCCTTCCGTGTAATGGGGGTTATTAAGTTCTTTTCTGCTTGGGTTTGGCTTCAGCCTTACTTTCTGTATTATGCTTACTGTTTACATCAAAACATTTTTCAAATATTTTCTGAGCACCAATTAGTAGCGTAATGTTTTTATCAGAGACAGGCCCATCCTAGCTTATATGCGGGTTTTTTCTGTAGTTTGTAGTAGTTGAAGGAAACTTGTTCCTGCATCAGGTTACTTTGTTTAACACAAAATTTCTTAAAACTTCATTAGCATAGAGTGTGGTTTTTTATAATGAGCTTTTTCCCTTGTGAGTTTTATTTATGTTTCATGTGTAACTAAGAAATAGAGAAGTTCATTTTTTAAAAGACTCTACTAAATACTACATTCCATGAAATTCTGTCTTGGTTCACCTCTATATATGTTCAGAGTTCCAGTAATCTTAATTGGTCAAGTGACAGGTTCCGGAAGTGTAGATTATTATTATTTTCTATTATCTTCTGTTATTGTTGTTAAAATAAAAAGCTCTCTTCACACTGTAGCATTTGAATGTGACAAACTAGGCATTTGTGCCATGCCTGGTCTATAATCGACACGTGGCCCCTGGTGGATAACTCTTAAAGGAGTGAGTAGTCTTCTCCCACCTGTGCAGCTGGTCCCTTATGTGGAGACAGGAATAAATGTTGGGAATTGCCTGAATTAAACTCTAGAAGTAAAAATCCATCTCTCTGCACTGGGCTTTGTGTAGCCCAGCAGAAACAAAAGTACAGTAAGTGTGGTGAAGAGCTGGAGGGGCAGGACCCGACAGATTTCAAGGAAGTTCAGCAGAGCACATGGTACAGGTCATGCCCAGGGTCACGTTGATGGTGCCTTTAATGGAAGATGGGTGAGCAGAAGGCTGGTGGATGTCATAGTGACTTTTCATTGCTTTCTGATGCTTAGGAATAGTCGTTTGGCATAAGGTGAGTAAAGGCAAGAATGGTGATAAAAGATCTGTATTTTTCTTAAAACAAAGTATTGGCTACTGAAGCCCTTCCACTTCTTTGGGCTTTGTTGGATGATAAAATGATGTCACATAGAGGGCAAGATGGTGTGTTAGTGTGTGAATTGTACAGATGAGTGACAGAGAGTCAGGATGTACTTTTTGGCTCTGTTTGGTGTAAACTCCATTCTCTTTTATTGAGATTAGGAGTCTGTTTGGAATGGCTTTCCTCCAGACATATGACTCGGGCCTCAGACAACTCAAGGCCTGCACAAATCCCGCCCCCACCGTGAACTCATCACACAGCAGGTCAGGAATACTACAGGTCTCCAGCTGCCCTTAGAGTCCACAGTTTTACAGGTTGTGTTGAAATGTTTAGATGCTTTTTACCTCTGTTTTTGTCCATTTTACAAAAGAGTAATTTGCATACCTAAGCCTCAGGAAATCTGGACATGCCCAGGAGATTGATAATGAACTTAGATATATCGTCCCCATTTGATTTCATTTGGTCCTCATTTTGGTCATTCAGGAAGCCTCATCGGGTGCCCCTTAGGTGCCGGGTCCTGGGAATATTACCATAGGCACAGCTCCTGCTTTTATGGAGCTGGCCATCTAGAGAACCTCAGTGAGATCTGCTTCAAGGTGTCTGCAAGGTGCCAGGGAAACCCAGGATTGGGTGCTTGCTGGACCTGGCTGACTGGTATGTTTAGTGAAGCGCTCTGTATTGTTTGCTGATGTTTTTCTTTCCTCTTGTACTCCAGCATTCCATCCGAGCACTAGCATTGAGAGTTTTACGAGAAATTCTGAGAAACCAGCCAGCAAGATTTAAAAACTACGCCGAGCTGACGATCATGAAGACTCTGGAAGCCCACAAAGACTCCCACAAGGAGGTGAGCCAGGCGTGCTGAACAGACAGGTCTGGAGGTGCAGTTAGGGTGTGGGAAGAGAGGAATGTGAATCAGTGTACAGCTTAAAAAAGAGTCCCTTCCTTTGAACTCAGCCCATGCAATGATACAGGGTGACAATCCCATTGCTGTCATGGTGGCTGAGCAGCAGTGCACTTCAGGGGCCAGTGCCATTTATAGGTTCCCAACTCCCTTTCCATGTGTGCAGTGGACTTGACCTGTCCCTGAGGAATTTCCCATGTCCATGGTTGCCATTCCTTTGGTCAAAAGGAGAGGTCTGCCATTTCCTTCTGACCTTCAGCATCTAGCAGTCTGGTGTGGGAAATCGAGATTGGCTCGGAGACACAGATGTACAAGTCCTAGAACCAGCGCTTTCTTGCTCCAGAACCTTGGACAAGTTATTTCACCCTCAGAACCTCAGTTTCCTTGTGTGTAAAATAGAGATGGATGTTATCATCAAGATTCTTGTGAGAACTAAGTGAGACAACCAGTAATGGTTCCTGGCCCAGTGCTTGATGCCTGGAGAGACTACGCTGTGTTGGTCTTCCTCCCTCCCCTTCCCATTTCAGCGTGCTCCTCTCTGCAAGAGCAAGAGCACCAGAGGCGGATATGCCACGCTCTTCGCCAGCTCTTGAACACTTCAAGTGCTAGCAAACTGTGCCTGTGGTTCTTGGCACCTCAGATGTCTGTCGGAGAGCAGGAAGGATGTGTTTCTGTGCCCTGCACAGATACTGCAGACATTGGACACTCAGTAAATCCCCTTCCATTGCTTATTGAATTGTTCTAGCCCCTTAGATGACCGGTCTTTTGAGTATCTAGAGGCCTACAAAGAGTGGGAAGGTAAATGGAGCTGTTATAAACAGAAACGATTTCGCTAATACCCTTGCAGTAAAAGGCACTGTGGAAAACAGAACTGTATATTTAGAACTTTAGAAAACTTACCATGACAAACAATGAGTTTGATCCCAAAGTGAGACATACCCACTTGCTATTTCAATCTCTTGGCTCACATGTGACTCTGTCGTGAGCACTCGCACGGATTAAGGGAATTGTGATTAGAGCAATTCTTATATCTGCAACAAGAGTCAGCCTAAATCGTGGTTTTTCTGTGTTCTGTGGTTATGTGGCTGCCAGTGACACAGTGACAGGTTTGACCTCCTCAAATCCCCACCATGATTGCAGACTCAGCAAAGGTGGGGGTCTCATGCTCTGTGTAGGCGTCTCTCCATCTAATAGTCCTAGCACAACACAGGTACGTAAGCGGTAGATGTGTTTTCAAACCAGTAACTTATGCTTCTGCGCTCTGGCTTGATTGTGTGATGGTGATAATCAGTTACGTTTGAACAAAATAGTTTCCATTTGCAATAGCTCATTTGAAAAATGTGAGGACCAGATGAGCTAGTATAGTCAACATAATTATTCCTGGGTGAGGAAAGAGGGTCCAAGAGGCACCGTAATTTCTCAGGTGATTTATGGCAGTTACTGGCAGCACCAAGATGTTAGTCAGGTCATGTGTCTCTTTCAAGGGGCAGCTGGCCTGTGCTGATTTTTTTTTACCATCATAGGTTCTCCTTATTAATGAGAATACATAATCAAAAAAACAAAATAAAATTGATGTTCTTTTACATATATATGATATCAGTTGTTTTCACGGGGTAGGACATACTTAGAATGTGGCATTAAGGTGAAGCTAAGCCATCTACAGCATATAGCACTTACTAACTGATGCCTTGGAAGATGTCTGTCTTTAAAGTGGGCATCCTGATCTTTTTTTTTTTTTTAATAATTTTATTTATTTATTTTTCCCCCAAAGCCCCAGTAGATAGTTGTATGTCACAGTTGCACATCCTTCTAGTTGCTGTATGTGGGACGCGGCCTCAGCATGGCCGGAGAAGCGGTGCGTCAGTGCGTGCCCGGGATCCAAACCCGGGCCGCCAGCACCGGAGCGCGCGCACTTAACCGCTGAGCCATGGGGCCGGCCCGTGGGCATCCTGATCTTAAACTTTGAAATTTTGACAGTGGATCCTAAGCAGTATAAGTTAACAGAATTAAATAATTTATTTACTGTTTTATTGAGGGATCTCGTGTTTTTTTCCTGCAAAATGAGAAATTTAGAAGAGAGAGTTCTTAGGTGTGAAGTCCTTTAAATTGCCTAAGGGACAAAAGCAGAAAATATCTGCTGCTTAAAGTAAATTTAGCAGCACTCAGTTGCCATAGAGTTCCTGTGGCCCCCAAGGGTTCCAAGGGTCCCCAGCTGCTGTCACTGATGACCTGATAAAGCAGGTGGAAGAGACATTGTGTTCTGAAAGGAGTGCCTTTATTGGCAGGCCTCCGCTGCTTTGCATACTTTCAAACTCACCTTGACTTGGTGCCCTTGTAGTTTTCCTTGTGAAATTTCACTGTCACTTTGCCAGAAGCTCCTAACTTGGGCACCTGTATATTTAGGTTTTAGGTATGGTTTTCGTTTTTCTTTTCCTTTTCCTTTAAAATTCTTCTAGTCTTTCTCTTATTTTAACCAATCTGTCTTCATTCCTTGTTTTTGTTTTTTAGGGCAAATAGTTGGATGCACATAAAGTTTGTATTGGATCCGTGTTGGCATATAATATTGCACACAGTATTTCTCTAGTCATTACATTTTCTCATCATTACATTCAAACATTTATTCACACATTTCTCAGATATTTATTGGAAAGAATCCAGAACGTTTCTAGATCCGTTTACTATATTATTCATACAGAAGCAGAGTCTATTTTCTTGTGTAATTGGTACTTCCAAAATGTGTTCCCTCTGGGTGAATGCTCCTGGAACAACTTCTCATAAGAAGCTAGTTGGTTTTGTATTCACAGACAAACCCAGGCTTCAGCAGGAGATGAAGAGCGTGAGACCTGGCGGGTTGACACAAGGCTGCCCTGAGAGACCTTGGCACCAGGTGTCCTCCCGTGCCTGCTGTGGTGGTGGCCACACGATTGTGCACACTGTAGTTCTGGCTGTGGGACTACAGCGATGAAGGACAACTTCCTGAAATGCAATTTCTATAAATTAAAATTTGTCATGAAAGCTCTTAGGGAAGATGAATAAGGCAGGGCTAATGATAAGATGGCTTGTTTTATCATCCTGTAAGCCAGGGTCTGTTTTCTCATGGTCTTTTAGAAGGAGCTGTGCATGCAAAACATTTTTCTTGTACATTGGAAAAGTACCAGGCACTCAGGCATCATCCATCCTAAGCTAACATAGATGTTTTACAGTGAGCTAGATGAAGGATTTGGATACCAGTTTAGAGTTTTTATTTTAAAATTTGGTGTTTGTCAGCTTAGACATGTTTTCATATTCCCTATTTGAATAAGTAAATCTTTTTCATTATCTAACTCCTTATTTTTGTCTTTTTAGTAAATAAAATTTGCTATTGAGTTTCAGTTCCTCATTAATGAAGTTACTGTGGTTTACAGTAGTGTTGGCTTTTAGCAGACATCTTAAAGGGCTAAGGCCTTGATAGTGACCTTTTAAAATCTTAAGCCCATTTTCTGTTTTTCAAGAAAACTCCATTAATTTTAACTCTCCTCACCTTAGAATTTGTAGTCTGTTTGTTAGGGCTGGTACAGAGTCTCTCCTTCATTGATTAAGAGAGGATTTACTAAGAGAATTGACACTATGAATGAGATTCTGGGGTCAGTGCGAGGTGTGAATCTTAAGACAGAAAACCTGGTTCTCAGTCAGGCGTCTGCTCTTCCCCAGCTGTGTTGTCAGTTGTCCTCACTACTGTATAACTCTATACAAGCATGACTGTTGTGAGAATCAGAGACATACTGATGTGGAAATACGCTTTTAAAACTGTCGTATGCTTTACAAATATTGCCACACAAAACTGTTTTCAGACATCCTTATCTGTTTCAGAAACACCGTTTCTTGGTAAAAAAACATTGGTATACTAATTATTAATCATTTTATACACGTTTAATGTAAGAATAGTTATTGCTCCCAGTCATTGTGTCTTGCATATAGTACCCAAAATGTTGAAGTACTTGGTAAATGTTCTATTTAAACTTGAAAGAAGCACCAACTATTTCTTGAAGATATTCTATGATTGAGACTTTTTGAACATTAGGCTTAGCCTTTTCTGAACGGGGCCACATTAGTGAATATTCAGTTACATTTGCCTATTAAAGGAGGAAAATGTCTGCATCATTTTATGTCACTATACTGGGTCACCAAACATTTCTTGCCACACTCAGAAGTCTTGGTGTTTAAGGCATCAGAATCCATCCTCAGGTGGTTTGGCTTGTTTGGGAAAGTCTGATTCTTAGATAGGTATAAAACAATCATTGTTATGTCTCTGGAGGTTTTACTTTTAAATCATTTCTAGTTAATTTTATATTTTATGACTTTAAGGAATTAAAAAAAGCAAAGCCAGACCAAAATTACTTTAAAAGAGGACTTTTCGGGGACTAGTTTTCTGGCTTCTGCTTTCCCCCAGCCAGCACCGTGTGTCTTACACAGGCCTTTTGGCAAATATCATGGCCAGAGAGATGCAGTAGTGTGTCAGGGAGAAGGCATTTTAGTAAGCTGATGTTCTACTTGAAATACCAATTAAAATCATGATGGACCGCGTCTTAAACAGACCCCCTGCACTCTGGAGTGGCCCTTAGAAACTTCTCTGGGCACCAACCGTGTGTCAGTTGGTTCTAGAGAACAATGCATTGCAGGAACCTGGAGAAATTACTTCATCTCTCTGGACCTTGGTTTTTCTTATCTGTTAGCCCAGGGGAGTGGACTCGATGATTATCTTTTCTCATCCAGCCTCAAGATAATAGAAGTGGCTGTTGAGTAACAGACCTAAACCTTCATAGATTTTAAATCTCCAGGTTTCCATGGGCCTGATCTTGGGATGTGGCCAGAAGGCCTATTTCCTTTGTAAGGTTTTGCTTTTTAACCAAAAGAAAAACCAGAAACCTATGTAGTCATTTAAAGGTTCAGAGTTCCCGAGCCAACAGTCTGACGCTAGTAGCACAAACTCTGGTAAATGTTTTATTATTTATAGGCAGGGGACAGGGGGAAGTGCTCCAGTCTTCAAGGAGCTTTCCGTTGTGGTTAAAGCAAAGCAAGCAACGTGTGGTTCAGAGTGAAGTGCACTAGGAGTTTGGAGCAGGTTAGAAGAGTCAAGGAGGAGTCCCTGAGGTAGGGAGAACCTGGGACAGGCTGAGAAGCAGTTAGGGAGAGAATTCTAACAGTGAGCCAAGCCCGCATGGCCAAGGGGAGGGAGCCTGGACGTGGAAGACATGCTGGGTTCAGTCCGCTGACCCGAGACTGCCATCGTGTTCTACTTGTCGAGTGGAGGTACGTTTCCCACCTCACAGGGCGGCTGTAAAGTGCCAGGCACTGTGTCCAGTTCTGAATGGCAGCGGCGCTGCCTGCTCCCACTGTTATTCAGGGCAAGGGGAAATGGTTCCTCCTCTCTAGTGAACGGACCATCTTAGGAACCAGATGTGACTCCTGCCCGTTAGCTCTTGTAGCTTCAGAAAAGGCATCTTATTAAGAAACAACTGATATGCAGCAAGCAGTTGAGAGGGCCATTGCTTAATGTCAGAACCTTTGAGTTTGGAGTTGGAAGACCTGGGTTCTCCTCTTGCTTTTGCCAGTTTGCTGGTTGTGATGATGGACAAGCCGCAGAAGCTCTCTGGATCTCTAAGATGCTAGTAACTAGGTGAATTGGGGAGCAGGGCTGCATTGTGCCTGCAAGGGCTGCCTTGCAGGGCTGACATCAAAGTCAAGAGAGTAAGGTGGCTGACTGTTGAAAACTGAAGATAACTGTCTTTTTTGTCCTCTTCCATTGAAGAAAGTAGACCAATTCTGAATAGAATTGTTGTCAAGTCTTTTTAATATTACACAAAGCAGATATAACTGCATTTCTCTAAATACATCTAAGAAGGCTATTTAGATTCAGTTGAATTAACTTTAAAACTCCAATGAAAAACAGAACTTGTGTCTTTGGGCTACTGCGATGGCTGAATCTGTCGATACCTACAGTGGAGTGGCTGACACATTGTTATCTTTAGGCTGGAAAACACCCTGAGTTTTTAGAGTTGGATGTTGGAGATGCAGAAGAGGAGCCTTCTGTGTACTGCCCAACTTCCATCTGAGGTTTCAGTAGCCTCCTAAGCCCCTCCTGAGAGGCCAGCCAGCCTAGTATCTGCAGTGTCCTCCAGGACAGGGGACACAGCCCCCTCCTGGGCTCCCAGCCCCTCTGACTCCTCAGCATTTTTCTTTGTTGGCCCTAATTCTACCCCTTGGGACAGAATAAGTCTCCCGCCTAAGAGCCATACCCCATTTGAGATAGATGGTGTTGCCCTGAATCTGCTTTCCTAGGCAGGGATATGATGGCTGTGTTGTTAGAGATCATTTCGCTGAGACTCTGCCACCTGAAATTTTTTGTGTGTGCATTTTTCAGGGGAAAACACTTGTCAAGTAGGGTTGGAAGGTAAGGTTTTGTAATCTGAAATAATGTAAAAATTATTGATTCAGATTCTCCCCTTCATTTTACTGATGAGGGAAACTGAGGCCTAGAAAGTAGAAGAAATTTTCCCTGAGACCAGCTCACTAGTTGATGACAGAACTAGGTCCAAAACTCAGGTCGCCAGACTTTGAACCTGGAGCTTTTCTTCTTTCCTCCCTGTGAGATCAAGCCTCGCTAATTGAGGACTCGCATGCCAGGTTCAGGTCCATGTTGGCACTCCACCTTAAATCCCTGAATTCACAGCGGTGCCAGTCTTTAAAGAATCATTTTATTTTTATTGTTTTATTTATTTATTTATTTATTTTTATTTATCTTTTTGTGTGTGTGAGGAAGATCAGCCCTGAGCTAACATCCATGCCAATCCTCTTCTTTTTGCTGAGGAAGACCGGCCCTGAGCTAACATCCATTGCCAATCCTCCTCCTTTTTTTTCCCTTTTTCTCCCCAAAGCCCCAATAGATAGTTACATGTCATAGTTGCACATCCTTCTAGTTGCTGTATGTGGAACGCCGCCTCAGCATGGCCAGACAAGCGGTGCGTCGGTACGCGCCCGGGATCTGAACCCGGGCCACCAGTAGTGGAGCGCGCGCGCACTTAACCACAGCAGTGCCAGTCTTTAACCAAAGACGTCGTTTCCCCAGTGTGCTGGTGGTACTAAAACTCAGGGTCCGTCCTAACTGTATAAGGTCTTTCCAGCTTTTCCCAGAAGGTGGCACCAACCTTTTCCTTAGCTTCCGCACATGATTGAGGAGCTAAACTCGCTATACCCTACTGGGAAGAGTTCTTTGATTCTGGTCGTTTCTGAATATTTGCTTGCTTGCTTGCTTGCTTGCTTATTTTGTTTCTTAATTTAACCAGTTATTCTGATGTGTCTGCGGCAGAGCCAAATCAAACTTTATGAAGTTAAAACATGCAGTCCAAATTTTGACAAGTTCTGTGCTCTAAAAGAAACCTTATCTTTAAGCAAACATTCATCAGTATTCTGAGTAATGATCTCACTTTTTAAAAAAGTTACATAAGGAAATTATGCTTTTCCTAGCCAGACACTATGATTTCACTAACTTTGAAAAGGAAGAATTGCTATGTTTCTAACCAGACTGTAGTAAAATCAGCAGAATTGGAACAATTTTGATCACTTCTGGATGATAGCCTAGAAGTCTACCTGGTCCTGCTCTTGCTCGTGAACATGCTGCCCCTCTTAAATCCTTGCCCCTTCTGGCCGCCTTGTCTGCTAAACATTATTGTCCTCCTTCCTCTCTGTTGCCCGTGTTTACTTGTGCTCTCTGTTTGCTTTCGTTTATAATCTTTGCTTCTTAGGTTACATAGAACACAGGGGCAAAACCTAAAGTTCACCTTGATTCAGGCAGCTCGCCAGAAGCTGGGCACTTGGCATAGAGAGAGAAATTAAGGATGCCTACCTGCCTCGCCAAAAATGGTGTCTGTCTTGGGGAACTTTCTCTAACCTGAGAAAGGAGAGGCCCTCAAACTTACCATCTTAAAGTGCAGCTTCTGGCATTTTATTTTCAGACATTTTCAGAAAACCTCCTCATGTTAGACACATTTGATTAAATGCTTCCTGCAGGTGATATCCAGAGTCCCTGGAGTTTTGTAAGAGGAAGTTGTCTTCGGGTTTGGGTTTCAGCTCAGTAGGTCTGAGACAGTCTGTTTCCCCAGCAGCTCTCTGTAGGGTAGCTCACCTTAACCTGGATGACAGTAGAGCATGGAGAGATTGGAGGAGAGGAAGGAAACCTGGTGGTAGAGTTCTCACTGTGAACCTGGCAATTAATTTCCTTGTCTCGTTAGTGCTCATTGCATCCCTGCGGGGCACTGGGGGGTTTTTAGTTTGCTCCTGTCAACACTGTTAAGTGGCACAGCTGGGACTTGAATCCCAGGCTGTCTCCAAAGCCTGGGTCTTTCCACCTACTGAGCTGCCTCCCGCCTCCTGGTGGGATCTTTTTTTTTTTTTTTTCTTTTGGTGAGGAAGATTAGCCCTGAGCTAACATCTGTTGCCAATCCTCCTCTTTTGTGCTGAGGAAGATTGGCCCTGAGCTACCATCTGTGCCCATCAACCTCTATTTTAAATGTGGGACGCCTGCCATAGCATGGCTTGATAAGTGGTGCACAGGTCCGTGCCCAGGATCCGAACCTGCGAACCCTGGGCTGCTGAAGTGGAGCACACGAACTTAACTGCTATGCCACCAGCCTGGCAGCTCGTAGTGCGATCTTAAACATCGATTCCTGTATATCAGTGTTTTCTAACTTGTATCTATGAAATGTATCTATGAAATCATCTAGTTTTTTCTGACCCTGTCATTTTTTTTCCATGTTTAAAAGTGAAGACCCAGAGGTTCCTCAGTTGGTTGGTATTACTCAACTTTCTGGCCAGTATGTTATGATACTAATGAATAGTGGTTTCTTACAGTAGAAAGGCATTGGTTTCTGAGCACGGTCTCATGGCAGGACCAGATTAGAAAAGAGATGGACCCCCTCTTCCACTTGCCACCATATGCTTAGCTGTATGTAACTCAGCCACATGCCAGATGATTGGCCTTCCCAAGGACACTGTGGACTTACAGCAGCCTTAGGGGTGTGCAGGAACTGAGGATGAAGAAGAGCACTTCGTCTTGGGTAGTTGTTTGCATGATGCAGTTCTTCTCAGAAATATGCTACTCCTCTTTAAACAACTCACTACTGGAAAAAACTAACCTGAACTAAAGTCTCTTTTCCAAAGAATAGAATAGATCTCTTGCCTTTCCAGTGTCTCACCTAGACTGGGACACTCTGGGCCTCGTACAGTTGATTTTTCCCAAGACCCAAGTTGGTCGCTTGTAGATATCTTGCCTCTTCCTCATTTCCTGGGGTAGCACCTTTGTTGGAACATGTAAACGCACATCAGTGAGGCATGCCCCAGGGGTGGCTTTCCCAGTCGTGAACATTTAAAAATGTATACACTGTAGGAAAATTAGTTTGACAAACATTTATCCAGCACCTAATTTATATACGTTGGACATTGTGCTTGGCATAGGGGATAGAAAGATGGCTGAGATGGGAGCTTGCCTTCAAGGAACTTTTAGTCTAGTGGGAGAGACAATTCCAGCAAAATGTTTAAGTGCAGTGTCAAGGTGTGCACGTGAGGCTTCCTGGAGGTTCTCTTGAGGTGAGTGGGTGCTGAAGGATGACTTGGCCCAGCCAGTGAAGAACACGAGTGAACTACGTTCTGGAAGAGTGAAGGGAGACAAGGGCTCTGAGATTTGGCTGGCAGGGTATGTGCAGGGCGTGCCCTCAGCTGTCTTAGCAGGGCACGATGGGAAGAGGGAGGGCAAAAAATGTGACTAGACAGGCTGGCAGGAGCCAGACCTTGTTGCTCTTTCTTGCCGTATTGAAAAACCTGGGCTTGGTCATCAGGTTAGCATTCTAAAGAGATTATTGGAGAGGGCAGACCCACTTGATGTTGGCACTACACTGGTAAGAGCGGTCCTCTGCACAGTCCTCTGCTCTCTGGCAGCCCTGGAGCTCCCAAGTTCAATGCCATGCCTCTTGGTAGCACCTTTCCTGCCAAACCTCACCTCTGGTATTGTTCCTCCACCAAGGCCTAGTTTATAGCCTTCATGTGTTTTGTAGCCACAATTGTTTGTTTGGTTTTTTTTGTATAATTTTATTTATTTATTTTTCTCCCAAAGCCCCAGCAGATAGTTGTATGTCATAGTTGCACATCCTTCTAGTTGCTGTATGTGGGACACGGCCTCAGCATGGCCGGAGAAGCGGTGCGTCGGTGCGCGCCCGGGATCCAAACCCAGGCCGCCAGCAGCGGAGCACGCACACTTAACCGCTAAGCCACGGGGCCGGCCCTAGCCACAATTGTTTGTATGTTCTCTCTCTGAATCCAAATAACTGTACAAGTAGATGTTTTTAAATTCTCATTTTAGAATTAAAAAAAATTGAGGCTCATAACAAGTATCTTACCAGAGGATTGAACTGAGGTTTGTCTTCTGTGCTGCTCTTGAGAGACTGAACACGTGCCCATCCATTTCTGGAGGCTGCTTTTCTTGGGGTAAAAGGTTAAAGGTCATGCACGCACATCAGGGCCAAACAGCACTCTTCTTTCGGGGGACCTGTATGGAAAAAGCTGCACTCTGCAGGAGACTGAATTGGCAAGAAAAAGTCACAGTGGGCTTCTTGTAATAGTCTCATTCCCATGTCTATGTGATGTGGAGTGAGATACCATAAATATGACCAAGTTCATGCTTGCTGACAGGGCAGTCTGCTCACTTATTTTGAGGTGCCTGGCTAACCCAAATCACTTGCTTACTGTGGAGGAGGCAGAGGCAAGGTGGGCTGGCTCTGCATGGCCGAGGGCCCTTGAGCTGGAGGAATCCCCACAGAACATCAGAGAAGCCTTCTGCAGACATTCATTCTCCTTTTACCCCTCACCAACCTCCTTCCATCTAATCCTGGCCAACTACAGGAAGCTCCTCAGGTAGCAGATTCCCACCATCTGGCCCCCGCCTGCTTCCGTGGCCTCATCCCGCCACTTCTGCGTCTTTGCATCCTTATGCTGCCCCCCTGCATGGACCACCCCCACCTGGCCTGGCACCATGAGGGTGATGATAGGGGGAGTGATCTTGTTTCATAAGACACCTAGCCTTTGGGCAATGCCTTAAGGAGACAGCAGGTCCCCCTAGGGAAGGTTTAAAAGGCCCCCAACAAGAAAGAAATGTGACTTTCAGAATTCAAGAAGGTAGGGCTTCTTTAAGCAGGAACTTATCTTTGGACAGATAGGAGAATGAAGTTGAGTCTATCAGTAAGAGTTCAACACCTGGTAAATGCCCAGCTCTGCTGAGTACTTCAGAGTACAAAAGAAATGCTCCTGCCCTTTGCATCCTATTTAGTAAGAAGAAATACACATGGGCATGTCAGCAAGGATACAAAGCAGTCTACATTGGTGCCAGAAATAGAGAAAAACTCTAGAAGTTGGGGGAAAAGAGATCATTCCGATGGTCAAGGAGGCCTGGGGAAGGGCAAAGCACGTGTGTCAGCCACGTTTGAGGGAAGTGAGTTTACAGGTTTAGCAGAGGAGAGTTTATGGAAACAGTGGGAGATAAGCAGAGATAGTAATGATTTTTATAACAATATAATAATATTAGCTAACACCCAAGGAGTACCTTGGAGCTCCCTCCCAGGGGTTAGATCCAGTTCAGGAAGACCTAAGAGAGGCTGCCTGATCGTGGAGTGCCGCATGCTAGCACCTCCCACCTTGAACCAAGGGCTGGACTGCTAACTCTCCCTGACCTGAAAAAGGCATTTTAAGTAGATTTTTATGAATACATTTTCCTTGCTGTACATGTTAATATAATGTTCTTTGCAGTCTTCCAATCTAACAAATATGAAGAAAACAAAATTACCCATAATCTTACCACCCTGAGATAATGAATGTTAACATATTGTGCATTTCCTTCCAGGTTTTTTATAGTGTTAAATGCCAGCTATTGGCGCATGAATAGCCAAAGTGGAACTTCTTAGTGAAAACCCCACTATTAGCATCAGGGCCAGTCTTAAATGTGTCAGTTTTCAAATGAGATGAATTCAGCTCTCTAGTGTTAGAAGGAGCAGACACGTGGGCCAGTGAGGCACACTCCGGAAGTGAGCCCTGTTCACAGGGTAGTGTAGCCTGGACTGAACACAAGGCTGAGCTGCGTGGCATCTTGTCCCGAAGCCGTGACTGGAGAGCCCTGAGATCTGACCTTGCCCCTCCTAAAGAGAGGACCTGGGGCTCTGGGAGACTGCCTCAGTCAGGGCCCTAAGGTGACCTAAAGCAGCCCATGTGTCCACCGATGGCTCAAGTTGCCTTTCTGTGTCTCGTACCCTCTTTGGCTTGTATGGAATGACTTCTTAGCACACTAGTGCCCAGGACTAGAAGGTGCTTTCCAGATGGTCCTTATGCTGTTTTCATTGGTCAGTTTTTGCTTAAGTCACAAGAGCACTGGGATGATTGAGGCTTGATGTGGTAGCCTTGTCTCATTGCTGAGTTAAAGACAGAGCTGAGTTGTTTTAAATAGCATTACACAAAGCAGAGAAGAATCTGGGTGGAATGACCCATCCAGGGCTGGCAGGAGGAGAAAAGTATTAGATTTTCATTGTATTTTGTAAGAAAATGCATACCTGTTTATACCTGGTGTCTTCGTGTGTCATTTATATAGTATATGTGCTCCTGTGCCATAAAGAGTAGTAACTGTCATTTACTGAATATCAGTTATAACTTGATACCACTCATCAGATGATCTCCCTGGGATACCCCCATTTTACAGATGGGGAAATGGGGGGTTAGCATTTGTGAGTGGCGTGACTGGGATTGCTTCTAGCTCTTTAAGCCCCAGACCCGTGTTCTTTCTTCCTTGCTGGGTTTTGCATTTAGCTTCTACCTTTATTACGGAGGGTTTTTGCGGCCCTTCTAGTGACTTGTAGAACATGTCCTTAGTGTACCCTGGAGCGTCGAGGTCTCTTCAAAGATCAGAGGCCACTCCTTTGGTCATAAGGTGGCCATTTCACACACTTCCTTAAAAGTGCAAGGTGAGGTGATAGCATGAGTACAGATTCCTGGAAAAGCAACTTTCCATGAGAGTCCTCTCAAGAAAACACTTCAGAGAGTTCTTTCTGAGCCTTCCCAACTGCTGTGCAATTAGATATTGCACATAATATCTATGGAAACATAAATATTGAAGTGATTCTGATTTTCCTTCCAGGCTTCTCTCTGGTTATTCCAGTTGTGTGTGTCCCATAGGCCATTGGAAAGCATTTATATTTCCAGGTCCTGTCTTCTAGGGCAGAGACTCTCAAATTTTCGTGTATATGAGAATCTCCCAAGTGCTTATTAAAACAGCTTGCTGGGTTCCACCCCCACAGTCTCTGATTCAGCAGATCTCAGAAGTGGGATCCGAGAAGTTGCATTTCTAACAAGTTCCCAGTGCTGCTGCTGCTGCAGTGGGAGACCACACGTAGAGAGCTACTTGTCTAAGGTTTTTGCCAGAGTCCCCTATACCTGCCTTCCCGTGTCCCCATCCCCCTTTAACCAAAGCACTCTGCTTTTACTTTCCTTATCAAAATTAGTGGGAGGAAGTGATGGCTGCCATCTGGCAGTAAGTGAAGTCTCTGTCATTTGGGCTCTGAAATATTATTTGGTCTGTCTCCCCTTGTGGCATGTGGAGCTCACTCATTTGGGGGAACCCGTGTTTTCAGGTGGTGAGAGCTGCCGAGGAGGCTGCATCCACGCTGGCCAGTTCCATCCACCCAGAGCAGTGCATCAAAGTGCTCTGCCCCATCATCCAAACCGCTGACTACCCCATCAACCTTGCCGCCATCAAGATGCAGACCAAAGTCGTTGAGAGGATTGCTAAGGAGTCCTTGCTGCAGCTCCTCGCCGACATCATCCCAGGCTTGCTGCAGGTAGGCCCTTTGTGGCGGTGTGGCCCAGCGCCTGTCTGCATGTGGCTGTGAGGCCGGGAACAGTGGCTACTCAACTCAGAGTGATGTGCGGACTTTTGAGGGGGCAGGTGGGCAAAGCCAGATGGTGACTTGTGTTTTAGAACCTGTGAAGTTCTGTGGCTTGGACGCCTCGCAGCTTCTCTCTTGTCTCTCATCCACCCTCCCCTGAATGTAGCAGGAAGAGTTCCTGGCAGCCTAGAACTGCAGATCCCAGAATGAGCTTTCTGTTTACTATAAACATATTTTGATCATTTTTGTTGTTGTTCATTCCTTCAACAAAGCCTTCTTGGAAATGTCTGGGCCCCAGCCCTGGGCAAGGTGGGCCATGGAGTACAAAATCAAATAATGGTCCTTGTTTTTACATAGCCAGCAAATATTTATTGAAACCCTTCTAAGCATCAGGCATTGAGTTAGATAGACTTTGGAACATACAGGATGTTTCCCACTGTTGTTGCACTACCTCAGGGATTTTTCAACCTGCTGTTGGACACAGGATAGCCATGCAGACCAGTATAGATGGTGGTGTCATGTGCTGAGTTACTGTGGAGAGATGCGGGTAAAGATTTCTGACGTTGGAGGTGGAGAGTGATTTCCGGGTTTGGGTGGCAGAGAGAAAGGGATCATAGAAGAGGTGATTTAGAGTTGGGCCCTGGAGAGAGAGAGCAGTTTCAATGGGGAAGGGTAGAGAGAAGTCAGCTTCACCTTTAAGAAGTGCTGCTGCTTGCTGAGCACTTGGCTTGGGAATGTAAATACATACTGCTGAGGCCTGGATTACACCAAGGCTGAAACATCCTGAGGGTTGTTTGTAGAACAGCAGGTAGTCCCATAGGGTGTGAGGCGAGGGTGACGCTGGCAGGTAGATTGAGGTCCAGTTGTAGAGGGGTGTGAATGTCAGGCTATAGGACTGGGCAGTCCCCAGGAGTCTTGGGACAGTAGAGAGGTTTGCCCCCAAGAGTGAGTGAGGTAGTTCTCGTTTCCTTAAAGGCATTTTCACATGTGAAATTTGTCTTACCATTGGGAGAAATATAAAAGAAGCAAGTTGTTTTCCCCCCTTCATTTTGTTTTCTCATCTGTCTCTCTGACAGCATTTTTGGATGACACTGCTGTGGCAGCTCATTACACAGCAGCGCCCTCTGGAACTCACCAGCGTCCTGCTTCCCCACCCCGGGGACCGGCTCTCTCTTGACGCCACTAAGTTTTGACCTCTCTGGGGTGAAACCTCTCGGTTCAGTTGCAGAGCTAAGGTGTATCCTGGTTGTTATTGACAAATCCAAGGTTGAACTGGGAGGGCATTTGTAGAAACGTTGATGAAGTACTATGAAGCAAATCTTTGATCTCGTTTCCTTTTTGTGTTCCCCTTCTGGCTCTAGGGTTACGACAACACCGAAAGTAGTGTGCGTAAGGCCAGCGTGTTTTGCTTAGTGGCAATTTATTCCGTAATCGGAGAAGAGCTGAAACCTCACCTCGCACAGCTCACGGGGAGCAAGGTATGTATAGTGTTACATGGGCTCGACCAGCTTGTCATGAATGTGCTTGTCTGCAGTCTCAACTCCAGACAGGTTTTTCTCATCATATGTGTGTTAGCTGGGCCTTATTTCTCCAAAAGCATTTTCTAAAGAGAAAAATGACCAACTACATAGTGAAGTCATTTTAAGGTGATGCTAAGATGATACAACATACTCTCTTGTAACCCCTGTTTTTGAAATGATAGAGCTTTGAGCTTCTAGTTTATTCCCCAAAGAAAGATGACTTGACTTAGAAACCAGCTTGTTTTCTCTCACAGAAACACTAAGGAAATTTACCTCCTAGCTTAACAAATTGCCAAGTCAGGACCAGGTCCCTCATGGCCATCGACAGTAGTGATAGCTGGCTCTCACCTGTGTCCCAGACACCGTTCTCTGCACTTGGCATGTGGTGACGCGTTTATTGAAGACAACAGGCCTGTGGGGTAAGGACGGTTACTCTCCATTTAACCTGCCCAAGGGCACAGTACTCTTACTCCAGAAGCCAGGCTTTTACTCACCGTGCTGCCTCTCATGTTCCTCTAAGAGTATTCTAGAATCAGAGGGAGAAAACAGAGCAAAAGGGCTATTGGCTTATTGAAGATGAGAGTGGCTAGAGTGCTTATTGGTTTACAAATAAACTCAAATCTGATTAATCTGCCAGATCAGAGCAGGGAGAAACCCCCAAGCCGTGAGAGGCAAGGTTGGGAGGCTGGCTGGGCCTTGGAGACCTCCAGCCATTTGTCCAAGAGCTACTCCAGGGACTGCGTGTGGGGCAAGTGCGTCAACGTGGAGTTAAAAAACACCCTGGCAGTGGTGTGGATAAAAAAGCACGAAGCTAGAAGCACCTGACCTCACTCCTTGTGAAAGAAGCAAGTGAGGTCCCAGTTCTTTTCAAATAGGGCTGTTCCTTTGACACAGCTGGTGAGCATCACAGCGTGCGCCTTGCTCCGCCAGAGTTCTGGGCTCATACCCTCAGCACTAGTGACACTTTGGGCCACTTTGTTGTGGGGGCTGTCCTGTGCATTGTAGGAAATTTCGCAGCATCCCTGACTGCCACCTGTAGGTTCCCATAGCACACCCCGCCCCTCAGTGTGACAGTCACAAAAGTCTCCACATGTGGCCAGATGACAAGCAATTGAGAACTGCTGGTCCGGAAGGAGAGCAACACTGTGCTCTTCTTGTGGACAGACGTAAGCAGCGAGGTTGGACGTTGTGAGTGAGGCGGATATGGATGGATGATTTGGGGCTACTTCACCTGACTCCAGTTTCCAGTTCCTCCTTTCCTTCCCTGCTCCTACAAAGGCTTCTTTTTGATCCCTTCCCTACCCACAAACTGAAAAGTGCTGAGCCTCGAGCCACAAGCAGTGTGCTAGGCCGGGAACCCTCCTCCGTCTCTCATCAGGGACTTGTAGGTGGTTCCTGGCAGCAGTGAGGACCTAGAAGACAGTATTCACAAAGGGAATTAGATTTATAAAAGGAAAATTCATCCAAAAATAATATTAGTCAGACCTCGGTTTTGTCTGGCACTTTTTACTTTCCTGAGTAAGGAGCTGTCCCGTCATCTCATTTGACCCCTCTAATAAGGGACTGAGGAAATACAGGTGTGTTTTCATCTCTGTTCTGCAGCCCACCTGCTGCTGCCCCTCTCAGTGGTGGCCTCGCACCTAGAACCCACGTCCTGATCAGGAGCCAGGACTTCCCCCTCCCCCGGTTACGACTTAGTCAGCTCAGAGGGCTTAGGCTAGGCTTAGGGTTTTGGTAGCCCAATTCATCCAGCCATTACAATTTTTAGATGTGATAACTGGTGTGTTAATATGAACTTTGCGGACCCGTGTATACACCTCCTAAAACAAACACCACCACCACCCCCAAAAAAGATGGGTAGCTGACAGAACATGGTGCTGTCTGTCTCAATTTCTTAGACTAGAAACAGAGAATGAAGCTGTGGCTTCTGTTACTCTGTGTAACCAGGCCTATCAGAACACTCTTCCACTGCTTAAAGGAGGTTGATAAATGATATCAGGTTCTATAGAGAAAGGCCTGATGCAAGGTTAGAGAAGGAACATGTGTGGTGCTTTTGACAAGTGTCCCACTGCTGTGGCTTCAGCACTAGCTTTGGGGTCAGACAACCTGCCTTCTAATCTCTGTGCCCCACTTATAGCTGTATGACCTTGAGCAAGCTTTCTTTTCTTTTCTTCAAAAATATTTTTTTGTGGCAAAAGACACACAACACAGAGTTTACCATCTTAACCATTTTTAAGTGTACAATTCACTAGCATTAAGTGCATTCATATTGTCATGCAACCATCACCACCACCCATCTCCAGAACTCTTTTCATCTTGGAAAACTGAAATTCTGTACTCAGTAAATAATAACTTCCCTTCCACCTCGTGCCTCTAGCCCCTGGAAACCACCATTCTCCTTTTTTCCTGTATGAATTTGACTACTCAGGTGCTTCATAAAAGTGGAATCATAGAATATTTGTCATTTTGTGACTGGCTTATTTCATTTAGCATAATGTCCCTGAGGTTTATCCATGTTGTAGCATGTGTCAGAATTTCCTTTCTTTTTAAGGCTGAATATTATTCCATTATATACACATACAACATTTTGCTTATCCATTTCTTGGTAATGGACACTTGAGTTGTTTTCACCTTTTGGTATTGTGAATAACGCTGCTATGAACACGCATGTACAAATATCTCTTTGAGCCTCTACTTTGAATTCTTTTGGGTATATCCAGGAGTGGAATTGCTGGATCACTTGATAACTGCCGAACTGTTTCCTAAAGCAGCTGTGCCGTTTTACATTCCCACCAACAGTGCACAAGGGTTCCACTTTCTCCACATCCTCACCAACACTTGTTATCTTCTCTTGATAGTAGCCATCCTAACAGTTGGTGTGAGGTGGTATCTCATGGTAGTTTTGATTTACATTTCCATAATGATTGGTGATGTTGAGCATCTTTTCATATGCTTGTTGGCCAATTGTATATCTTTTTTGGAGAAATGTCTATTCAAGTCTTTTGTCCACTTTTGAATTGGGTTGTTTGTTTTTTTATTGTAATGGAGTTTTAGAAGTTCTCTATATATTCTGGATATTAATCCCTTATCTTTTTTTTTTGAGGAAGATTAGCCCTGAGTTAACATCTGTTGCCAATCCTCCTCTTTTTTACTGAGGAAGATTGGCCCTAGGCTAACATAGGTGCCCATCTTCCTCTACTTTACGTGGGACGCCGCCACAGCATGGCTTGATAAACGGTGCATCGGTCCATGCCTGGGATCCAAACCTGCGAACCCCAGGGCACCAAAGTGGAGTGTGCAAATTTAACTGCTACGTCACTGGGCTCGTCCCGATCCCTTGTCTTTTGATGTACAGATTTTAAAACTTTTCATGAAGTCAGTTTGTCTGTTATTGTTGCTGTTGCCTGTGCTTTTCGTGTCATATGCAAGAAATCATTGCCAAATCCAGTGTTGTGAAGTTTTTGTCCTATGTTTTCATCTAAAAGTTTTATAATTTTAGCTCTTATGTGCCAGTCTCTGATCTATTTTGAGTTAATTTTTGTGTATGGTGTTAGGTAAGGGTCCAACCTCATTATTTTGCATGTGAATATTCAGTTTTCCCAGCACCATTTGTTGAAAAGACTCCTTTCTTCATTGAATGGTCTTGGCACCATTGTCAGAAATCATTTGACCACGTATATGAGGGTGTGTTTCTGGGCTCCCTGTTCTATTCCATTGGGGTGTATGTCTGTCTTTATGCTAGTATCACACTGTTTTGATTACTATAGCTTTGTAGTAAATTTTGAAGTCAGAAGCATGAGTCCTCCAGCTTTCTACTTTTTCAAGATCATTTGGCTATTTGGGATCTGTTGAGATGCCATATGAATTTAGGATTGATTTTTCTTTTTCTGCAAAGAACCTCACTGGGATTGATAGGGATTTCGTTGAATCTATAGATTGCTTTGAATGGTACAGGCATACTTCATTTTATTCAACTTCACTTTATTGGGCTTTGCAGATATTGTGTTTTTTTACAAGACCCTTCACCAGCAAAAAGATTGTGACTCACTGAAAGTTCAGATTAAGGTTAGCATTTTTTGGCAATGAAGTATTTTTTAATCAAGGTACGTATATTGTTTTATTAGACATAATGCTATTGCACACTAATAGACTACCATATAGTATAAACATAAATTTTTTTGTTTTTTGGTGAGGAAGATTTGCTCTGAGCTAACATCTGTTACCCATTTTCCTCTTTTTTTTTTTTGTTTGAAGAAGATTAGCCCTGAGCTAACATTTGTGCCAGTCTTCCTCTATTTTGTACGTGGGTCGCCACCACAGCATGGCTTGACGAGCAGTGTAGATCTGCATCTGGGATCCAACCTGGTGAACCCGGGCCACCTAAGCAGAACACGCCAGACTTAACCACTAAGCCACTGGGCCAGCCCCTAAAAAGAACTTTTATATGCACTGGGAAACCAAAAAATTTGTGTGACTTGCTTTATTGTAGTATTTGCGTTATTGCAGTGGTCTAGAACCAAATCTGCAATATCTCTGCGGTATGCCTTTATTGACATCTTAACAATATCGAGTCTTCCAATCCATGAACATGAGATGTCTTTTCATTGATCTGTGTCTTTAATTTCTTTCAGCAACATTTTGTAGTTATCACTGTACAAGTCTTTCACTTCCTTGGTTAAGTTAATTTCTAAGTATTTTATTCTTTTTGATGCTATTATAAATGGAATTGTTTTCTTACCTTTTCAGATTGTTTATTGTTAGTGTATAGAAATGCAAGTGATTTTTGCTCATTGATTTTTGTATTGTGCTACTTTGCTGAATTCATTTATTAGTTTTAACAGTGTTTTGTGGCATCTTTAGGATTTTCTATATATAAGATCGTATTATCTACAGACAAAGATAATTTTACTTCTTTCCAGTGTGGATGCCTTTTATTTCTTTTTCTTGCCTAATTGCTCTGGCTGGAACTTCTAGTAGTATATTTAATAGAAATGGTGAAAGCAGACATTCTTGCCTTGTTCCTAATCTTAGAAGAAAAGCTTTCAGTCTTTCACCATTGAGCTTAATGTTTGCTATTGGCTTTTCATATATAGCTTTTGATATGTTAAGGTAGTTTCCTTCTATTCCTAGTTTATTGAGTATTTTTATTATGAAAGGGTATTGAATTTTGTCAGATACTTTTTCTGCATCAATTGAGATGATTGTGTGTTTTTTTCCCTTCATTCTGTTAATGTGGTGTATTGTATTGATTTTTCATATGTTGAACCATCCTTGCATTTCAGGAATAAATTCCACTAGGTCATGGTGTGTAATCCTTTTAATATGCTGTTGAATGTGGTTTGCTAGTCTTTTCTTGAGGATGTTTTCATCGGTGTTCATAAGGGATATTTATCTGTAGTTCTCTTTTCTTGTAATGTATTTGGCTTTGGCATCAGGACAATGCTGACCTTGTAGCATGAGTTTGGAAGTGTTCCTTTTTCTTCAGTTTTCTGGAAAAGTTTGAGCAGAATTGGTGTTAGTTCTCTAAACATTTGGTAGAATTCACCAGTGAAGCTGTCTAGTCCAGGGCTTTTGTTTGTCAGGAGATTTTTGATTACTGAGTCAGTCTCTTTACCAGTTATGGATCTGTTTAGATTTTCTTTTTCTTCATGATTCAGTCTTGGTAGGTTTTGTTTTTCTAGGAATTTGTCTGTTTAATCTAGGTTATCTAATATGTTGGTGTACAATTATTCATAGTATTCTTTTATAATCTTTTTGATTTCTGTAAAATTGGTAGTAATGTTCCCACATTTGTTTCTGATTTTAGTAAATTGATTTTGTTTTCTTTTTCTTAGTCAGTTTAGCTAAAGGTTTGTCAATTTTGTTGATCTTTTCAAAGAACCAACTTTTGGCTTCATTGATTTTTCTCTCTTGTTTTTCTGTTTCATTTATCTTTGCTCTAATCTTTATTATTCCTTCCTTATACTAGCTTTGGGTTTAGTTTATTCTTATTTTTCTATTTCCTTAAGATGTAAAGTTAGGTTATTGACATGGGATCTTTCTTCTTTTTTATTATAAGCATTTACAGCTATAAGTTTTCCTTTATGCAGTGCCTGCTTTTGCTGCATTTCATAAGTTTTGGTATGTTGTGTTTTCGTTTTCACTTGTCTCAAGATTTTCTGATTTCCCTTATGATTTCTTCTTTGATACATTGGTTAAGAATGTGTTGTTCAATTTCCACAAATCTAAATTTTTCAGTTTTCTTTCTGTTACTGATTGCTAATTTCATCCAGTTGTGGTCAGAGAAGATAACTGTATGATATCTATCTTTTTAAATCTGTTGAGACTTAATTTGTGGCCTAACATATAATCTATCCTAGAGAATGTTCCATGTGCACTTGGGTAGAGTATTCTGTATGTGTCTGTTAGATCTAGTTGGTTTATAATGTTGTTCATGTCCTCTATTTCCTTACTTATTTTTTTGGTTCTTCTATCCATTTTATTTAGAGTGGGGTAGTGAAGTCTCCAGCTATTATAGTAAAACTGTTTCTCCCTTCAGTCTGTCAATTTTTGCTTCTTATATTTTGATGGCATGTTATTAGATATGTAAATGTTTATAATTGTTATATCTTCTTGCTGTATTGACTTTTTATTGATATGTGATGTCCTTCTTTGTCTCTTGTAATCTTTGTCGATTTAAAGTCTATTTTGTCTGATATTAGTATTGCTACCCCAGTACTCTTGGTTACTATTTGCATGGAATGTCTTTTTCCATCCTTTCACTTTCAACCTATTTGTGCCTTGGATCTAAAGTGAGTCTCTTGTAGACAGCATATACAATAGTCTTCCCTTATCTGCAGTTTCGTTTTCTACGGTTTCAGTTACCCACGGCCAACTGTGGTCTGGAAGCAGATGATCCTCTTTCTGACGTGTTGTCAGAAGGTCGATAGTAGCCTTATGCTGCATCACAATGCCTATGTCATTCATCTCATCACATAGGCATTTTATCATCTCACGTCTTCACAAGAAGAAGGGTGAGGATAATAAGGTATTTTGAGAGAGAGACAACATTCACATAACTTTTATTACAGTATATTGTCATAATTGTTCTATTGTATTATTAGTTACTGTTGTTAATCTCTTAACTGTGCCTAATTTATAAATTAAACTTTATCAAAGGTATGTATGTATAGGAAAAAACATAGTATATATGGGGTTTGGTACTATCCACAGTTTCAGGCATGTACTGGGGGTCTTGGAATATATCCCCCACAGATAAGAGGGGGCTACTATAGTTGAATCGTGTTTTTTTTTTTAATCCATTCTGCTAATCTCTGTCTTTTGATTGGAGAGTTTAACTCATTTACATTTACAGTAACGACTGATAAGGAGAGACTTTGTCGTTTTGGTATTTGTTTTCTGTATGCCTTACAAGCTTTTTTTCTCTTTCGTTTTCTGAATTACTGTCTTCTTTTATGTTTGTTTGCTTTTTGTACTGAAATGTTTTCATTGCCTTCTCATAGCCTGTTGTGTATATTCTGTAGCTATTTTCTTTGTGGTTTCTGTGAGGATTACATTTGACATCCTACAGATATAACACTCTGATTTGAATTTATACCAGCTTATTGAGCAAGCTTTCTGAATCCCAGCTGTTTCATTTGTAAAAGAGGAGAACCTGTTCTGCCTACCTCAGAGGACTTTTGTGAGGCTCAAATATGGTAATCAGGATAAAAAGCTCCTTGTAAACTGTTGAACATGCACACATCGTTAACTCTACTGTCATTATCTTTTCCTTGTAGTTATATTCTAGACTTGACTAGGTGGATACTTCTGTGGTTTTGAGTTGCAAATAAATATAACAATGTTTAGCAACTCATTTTTAACCAACCTTTCATAGAAATATAACTATCTTGTCTTCTAGATCATTTTTTTCTTTTGTCTTTAAAAATTCTTCGATTCAACAAGTATGTGTTAGGAAGCTGCTGTCTTCATTACACTATGGTAAGACATGTAGGAAAAGCAAAACCTTGTTCTGCCCTGAGTAGCATAAAATACAGCTGGGGGGCAGGACTGACACATGAGGAAACCTTTCCAGCAGCCCAGGAGTGACCAGCGTGCAGCTGACACAGTGGGACGGGCGCCGATTGCCGGGCCCTAGGCCCACTGGAGCAGGAGGAAAGGGAGAGACTTCTTGGAGGAAGGGGGACTAAGCTAGGCTGGCGGGCTTGGCAGAATGGGGGGAGCTGCATAGGGAGAGAAGATGGAGCAAACTGCAGGAAGGAACAGCGTGAACAACTTGGGTCGAAATAGGAGAGGGGTGTTCAGAGGACACATTTTCTGAACAAGGATCTACAGAAGGAACATGGAAGTGTTCTCACTGCTCTTCATTTTGCAGGTGGGGAAGTTGAGGCTCAGAAAACGTTTTACCTGAGGTCACACAACCAGTTAGTGGTAGAGTTGGTTCCAGAACTGCCTGATTTGTTGAGCCTCAGGCCAGTGCTTTGTGTAATGTGCCAGGGTTTCCCTTGAACCTAGTTGGCCCTGGATGGGTGTATCACAAGAGCCTCAAAGCGTTAACATCCTCGTGTACAACGATGGCACTTGCAGCATTGCACGGATTATTATAGTAAAAGGTTTGAGATTTTAAAAGGTGGGGAATGACAAACTGATGCACGTCGTAGGTTAACATGACATACTCCTCTGCAGTTGAGGAGAGTAAGACAGCGTCACAGGTGCTGGCGTAGGGAGAGCCCAGAGGTGGGCTGTGGAGTACAAGCAGCAAGCTCCAGAGTGCTCACTGCAGACCTCACTGTGGGTAAACCCACTGCACGCTGCGTGCTTCAGGCTCCACACGTCTGAGACAGAGCCTGTGGGGGCTGGGATGGTGGGGGCCTTCACCTCTCTTCGCAGCTCTCTGGGTGCTCTTCCTGCTCCCACGGGTTGTCAGAGGGCCCTGCTTTCTCATGCACCACACACACCACCCTGAGCTTCTCCTCCTGGGTCCCCCTGGAGACCAGCCTCTCCTCCCCTGGGCTGGCTTATAATCGTCTCAGCCTCACAGTCTGTTTAGAGCAAGGCAGGTCAAGAGCTGTGTATAGTAAGTATTTCATAATTCCCTTAATTTTACAAGTTGTATGTTACATAGATTTCTTGGGACATTTTGCTTCTACAAATGTCTATTTTCTTTTTAATATGATCAGGCAAATTATCAGCATATTACCGTAGTGGCATTCAGCAAGTATTTAAGAACCTACAATGTTACATGCTGTTCTACATATTTTGAGGGTCCAAGCGGACTTAAGTTAAAAACAAATGAGATCTCAGCTATGAAAGCCTTTTCATTGTAAAGCACTATGCCCATCTGGGGTGACGTTATTTAGTGATGCAGTATCTGGCCCCCGGAAGGTCTAATCTTGCTGGAAGGAGCGAGCAAGTCCACTGCCAACTGTAGCTTGAGGCAGCATATGCTGAGTTGCACTAGGGGGAGGGAGTGCCTCAGGAGTTCCAAGGAGGGGATGATGGCATCCAGATGAGCAGATGGGGGAGGGCTTCCTGGAGGTGGCCTTTAAGCTGGGTCTCAGGTGCCACAGTGCTTCGGTGGGTTTCGGTAGGGAGAAATGGGGGTGGGGAGAGAAGGTGTGCTAGGTGAAAGGAACAGCTTCAGCTTTAGCAAAGGAGTGGAGGTTAGGGAACTTGACCTCTAACCTTGGCTTAGCTGCTTTATCCCAGTGGAGTGTGGGCCCTCACCCTGCTATTCCCGCAAGCTTGGACGGCGCCGTTGGCTGCAGTCGTCCCAGAAGGGTGTGGATCTGCCCCTCAGATACCTTTTTCCAGGGATCTCTTGTGGCCCACCTGGTTAGAACAGGTTTCATCCTTTTTGTCACAACCCATTGTGCTTCCTCCCCTCCGGACTCTGACCTCCTCCCTCCTGCCGTGGCCCTGGCACTGGGCAGATGCGTTGGATGAGTAGTGGCACTCAGTAAATGTTTGTGTGATGAATTTCTGAGCTAAGGAACAAGCTCTTTTCTTATTGTCACCTGGGTTTTTTCCCTGTTTTCTACTTTTTGATTGCTTTTCCTCCTGCTAATTTATTTGTATCTTCTCTTTGCAGATGAAGCTACTAAATTTATATATAAAGAGGGCCCAAACCACGAACAGCAACAGCAGCTCCTCCTCCGATGTGTCCACACACAGCTAATGGTGACGCCAGAGTCTCTTGGTAGCCCTAGAAGCAATTGGTGGTGCCTCTCCGAGACCTTTCCCACCCTCCCCCTTCATTGGCTGCCCAGTCAGTACAAGGAGGCCCGCAGATATTTATTACAATCAGTATTCTGGTCCCTTCCAGCTTTTGTGTAGAATCTTACTGGTATTGAATGTAAAGAAAGCAAGGCCTGTATCGCATCTTCTTACAAAACAAAAGGAATAAGAAAAGAAAAGAGCCATACTTAAACATGTCTTGTACAGCCTGCTGAGATCATAAAACCATGTGTGTGGATGCAGTTTTTAAAATCAGAGCTCTCTAGCCAATACTTGGTAGAAAGTAGCATTTTCTTTTCAGCTAATAACAGATTTGAGGAGGGTATGTTAATCTGTGTTTCTCTTTCATCTTACTTTCCTCTCCATGTGGCCTGTGTGGGGCAGAGCCCCACCCCTTTCACAACTGACACCGTGAAAGGGTTGTTCGTCTTTAAGTTGTGTTTTGAGACCTACTAAGAATATGAATCAAGTCTTGGCAAGAAATGGAGAAAAGCCTGAAGATGGCCTTTTAACAAATACCTGGAATTTTGCTTATGTCTAGACTGGAGGCCGACTGCCTTCACTTTTAGTTTAGAAGGGCGTCCTCCGTAATATTCTTCCAGGATAGGCTCTCAGCCCCTTCTGAACAGCTTCACTGATGCTGTCCCTACCCCAGAGCTTCCACTGGAAAGAATTCTTAAAGTTTAAATGCAAACTGAAAAATCAAGGTAAATTTATAGCATCGGTTAGTGGATGCCAAAAATGGCATATCATGAAGCATAGAGGACGTAAGAGGTGAAGTTGTTTTACTGCTGAGATCTTGGGGACACACGGGGCTTCTCCCGGGACCCTGGGACTTGGCGATTCCGCTTAGCACCATCTTTTTTCTCTCCCCTAACCTTTGCCTGAGCTGCTCAGTTCTGAAATGTTCTCAGTTAATCTGGTAAATGGCAACTCTGCCCTCTCAGTTTTGACTTCTCTGTTTAATTTGGGATTAAGATCAAAGAAAAGTCGAGAGAGACCACGTATCTGAACCATTTTTTTTTTAATTTTATGGACTGAAGTACTTCCTTGATCATCTATTGAAGGAGTCATTATTTAAGGAAAAAGTAATTATGGTGAGTGGCAAATTGCAGAAAAACAGGATTTGAAACACAATTTTAGTCTGTTTCCTTTTCTTCAATGAGAAATTACCAGAGAAACTACCCCTTTTAAAAAATTTCTTGGAGGTTTGATTGCTCCAATAAAAGTAACTAGATTTGGAATCTGGTTAAATAAGTTTTGAGTAAAAGTCTTAAAGCCAAATGGAAACTTTTAATGCAATCATGAAGACTTCTATCGTCGCTGATTATTCTATTTTAGATCCTCTACATTGAACTGATTTTTCCATAAGGAAAATGCGTATTCTGATGTTCATTTTTAATGAAGTGTTTGCTGTTCCGATGCAGTCCCTCACAGCCGCCAGCACTGAGGAGCAGGGACTGTGGTTCTCACCGCTCGTCTTCACAGACCCCCTTCTCTGACCCTCCAGCTTTGATGGTGGAAGTTGTGAAAGACACTGTAGCAAACATAGCTCGTTTTCATTCAGAATTTATTATAGATACCTTATTTGGAAATAGGCACTGAAAATGAAGGTCCAGGAACAGTGAAGCCAGGGTGCCTTCACTGCGAGGGTGTATGTGTGTGTGTGTGTGTGTGTGTGTGTGGAGGGGGTATCTTGCACATGTAGGACGTACCCCACTGCTGCTGTTGAGGGAACTTTAAGAGTGTGTTTTAAGTGGTTGAATATTATTGACTTATTTTTGGCTCAGAACATAGCAGAACCAGGCCTTACTTTCATTGATAAATACCATTTGTTAATATTTCACTAAGGAGGTTTCTTTTTTACACTCTACAAGTGAGCTGGAGCGTCTTGACGACTCTTCTGTGTTAGAAACGTGCGTTCTGGCTAGGTTATTTATGAGTTCTTTTATGCCTACTGCACTTAGAAAGACCTTTCTCCTCCAGCTCTGACTCCTAGTCCCCCTGGCCCCCCGCCTGTAGTTGGGAAGAACATTGCCGAATGTCCTCATAGTACTTGCAAAGGGCTAGCCTTGAATGTCACCTGCCCAACCTTCAATCTCCTGACTTAGATACAATCGCTCACAGGTCTCTTGGCCTCAATCAAAACTGCTCCCACCGCCGAGGGGACTCGCATGCCGCCACCACCTCACAGGGAGGGGGCTGCACCACCACCGCCCTCTCCAAGTCCTGACAGCTGCAGCTGCCTTGCCTTGCCGCCGCCTCCCTGCCAGGCCTCCTGTTCGGATGAAACAGCAGAACACAGAAGAGCAAAGCCCCCAAAACTGGGTTTGCCTCCCCTGTTTACCTGACTTTCCAGGGCCCCAAAACCCCCCATCCCCGCTGGGGCCGGATCGCCTGGCTCTCACTTTCCTTCAAGCCGCTGCCATCCCTCTTGGGCCCCGGTGTGCCCACAGGCTGAGGCCAAGGGGGCGGCGGGCAACCTTCTTCAAGGGCGCCATGTGTGCCTCTCTGGCCCAGGGCTGCCGCCGGCCGCGGGGCTGCCTCTCTCGGGCTCGTCACTAGCTTACCGATACCCCGAGCAGGTAATGCCACTGAGTTTGTCTCATGAATCTTTTTCTTTCCCTGCCACCCTTTATTTATCAAGCATAATATTACACATTAAAAAACAGCAAATAAGAACTTTGTAGAATCCCACCAGGACTTTGCTAACAGTGATGTTTGGAAATGAAAAAAGAAATGCTCTGAAAAACATCAGCCACCAAAATAGTTTTGTTGGCACTGTTCACACGCATGGTCCCTCACACCCCCAGGTTGGGTTTTTGTTTTTTGTTTTTGGGCTTTTTCATGTTACATCCATATCTGTATTTATATCTTATTTGTTTCACCTTCAAGTGTATCATGGTAAATGTACAGTTTTTTTTTTGTTAATAATGTGCTAGGATTTGCTAAAAAAGAAAACAATGACAACAAAAAAACCCTTTTGAGTTTGCCCTAGAATAAATGAAACAATTCAGATTCCTGCAGTGGAGCAGTCTTTTTCGTCACCATACCATCTAGATACCTTATCACATCTCCCTGACATCAGAACGTGGTGGCCGCATTTAGAAAGAGTCCAAAGGGACTACATCAAGGGAGCTCTTTCTCCTCGTGGTGTAAACAGCTCACACTCGAGGGGACATGTCGCAGCTGACCTGGTGCCCAGGCAGTGCTGCTAGGTGGTGTGGAGTGGAGAGGTTGGGCATGGAGATGCACAGCGGGCTGCTTGAAAAAGGGGCCCCGTTCCCTCATCTGAGCAGCGAGAGTGTTGGCTTCCAGGGATTCCGAGACCAGCCTGAGCTGCTAGGAGTAGGCGCTTCTCTGCTTGGACCTCAGGGAAGGGCTTGGAGGGGGCTGCCTGACAGCCGACGGGAGCATGGTCTTAGGAGGAACGGTGCACGACACTGAGGGCACCAATCCATTTCTTTGAAGTCTTTATTGAAAAAAAATTTCTTTTTTGAGTTTTCCATCGTGTTCCATGATGTATCTCAAGTATCACTACCCCCATGGCTATGAGCCCCCTTTCCCCTTTGGCCCACCGCCTCCTACCCGTTGACATGTGACCTTGGAGCGCTACGGATCACAAATACATGGTTTCAAATCCCAGATTCCCCCCTTTCCCTCTTGGGCAAGTCACGACGCTTCGGGCCTCGTTCTCTCCACTTACAGATTGGCGTGAAAACTGCCTAGTGGAGGTGCTCTGAGGATCACTGAGGCAGTGTGGGTGAAGCAGCCGGCCCCTGCCCTGCCTCCTGCTGTGAAGTGGGGAGTACACGGGAGGGGCATGTGGCCCCCACACGGCTGCCCGTCCTGTCAGTCCAGTATTCATTAGCAAATGTGGAAACCCCCGGGGCACGGGCCAGCTCAGGCAGGGCAGGCAGTGAGCTTTGTGCATTTGGGTCTGCAAGCCCTGGTGTCATTGCCCTTTCTCACCCTTCCGCACCCCAGGGCTGCCTTGCCACCTTTAAGAGGGTCACAGACTGTGGGTGTCGGGTGGGGAGTACAGAGGCCCACTGCGATCAGCATGGCTTTGGGGGATCTGAATGGTCTTCTCTCTAGAAAAATGCACGTTTGTACTCACAGTTTCGCACTCAATCATAGAAGGATCCAGGACGTCCTGAAGCTCTCCAAGGTTTCCTAGATGAAAACTTAAAGACCACTTGGCTCATTCCTGGGGAGGGGAGGGGGCGGCTGTTGACAGGCAGCGTTAACATCACTGTGGAGGCTTTAGACTTTGGAAGAATTCTCATGTGTCTCCTCTTGCTGATTTTTACATCAGTCCTGAGATGCAGCTGAGGGGCGTGCTGTCATGTTTAATTTCCATGTGAGGAACCTGAGGCACGAGGAAAAGCCCCAGCTAGAGAGTAATGAATGGAGCTGGGGCCAGACCCTAGGCCCTGCCTCTGTCTAGCCACTCCTCCCTGCCTGTGCACCTCCCCACTCTTCGCACATGTTTCCTGAAATTACAGAGCGCATCTCAGAAGCCCCTGGGAGGCTTGTGAAGCGGAAGGCTGGGCCCGGCCCCAGCACTGTTGATTCTGTAGGGCTGAGGTGGGGCCTGGAAATGGGCATTTCTAACAAGCTCCCAGGTGATGCTGATGCTGCTGGTCTGCGATCACAGTTTGAGAACCATTGTAGAACATTTTGCTTAAAACATGACAGATGGTTTGATCCCAAGCTTTCGGACAATCCTTCAGACAAGCTGTTGGAGAAACAGCACTGGGCTTCGGGAATGTTAGCCAGACCATCGCGGACATGATGGGGTAATGGATGGTGACTAACTTAGCATCTGGACTAGGACTTTTGAAAGGGAAATGGGGTGCCATTAGCAGAGGGAAACCGGGAGTGTCTCGGGCAAATGGGACGTGCGGCCCCCCTGGGTGTAAAGCTCCCCACTCAGGAAATCTCTTCCCTGGCCTTTCCATTTCCTCCAGTGTTTATTAACTCCTACTGCGGTGGCTCCAGGCAAGAACAGACAAAGGTCATGCGAATGGGCATCTAACCCAGATTGTGTATTTAGAAAACATTAAAATGCTTCCACGCCAGGGCTCTCCTCAGACCCTGGGCCTGCTGGCAGCACTGAGGCCCAGGAGCTCGGCTCCTTCAGGCTCTGGGCCCCTCTGGAGGCGCAGAGCTCCTAGGGAAATTCCCAGCAGCTCTGGGATGCCCCTGCCTCCCTTGGTGCCCGACCAGGGACGAGAGGTGGGGCAGGAAGGGCCGCAGCCCCGGACCTGGGCCCAGGCAGCGCTGCCAACCCCACCAATGGTTTGGGCTCTGCCTCCGCGGCCCCCTCTTCCTGGAAGGGCTGGGAAGGCTCCCCAGTTGTATCCAACACCAGCACCTGTCCGTGCCTCTCCTCCGGTCCCCTGCTTCCCCCATCTGCAGGCCTGTAGTTCCCCACTGGACATTTCCTGGTCCTTCAGCAGTGCCAGTGGCTGCCACTGAACACTGACTATATGCCCAGCTCTGTCCCAGTGCTTCATGAGTTATCTGATTTAATACTCAGAACAACTCTGTGAGGTAGGTCCTTCCTGTGATAATTCCCATTTCACAGATGGGAAACAGACACAGAGAGGTTGAGTAACTTGCCTGGGGTCACAGAGCTAACAGGAGGCAGAGCTGGCATTCAAACCCAGGAAGTCAGCTCTAGACTGAACCAGAGTCTCGTCTTGTGCCTCTGTCTCTTCTCGGAGTCTCTGTTCCATTTCCCACTACCCGACTCTTGTTAGCAAGCCCAGGTGGTCCCTTGTCACAGGCCTGCTGAGCTGTTTGACACCAAGGTCACGGTGAACGTTTATGGAACACCCCTGAGAGACTGCTCCCTGGGCGGGGCAAGAGGGGAAAAGGCCCGCTTGGGTGCAGGAAGTCTGGATCTTGAATCCAGCTCTGAGTGTTTCAGGTCTATGACTTTAGCCAAATGAATCCAGCTTAGGGTGACCTCAGTTTCTTCCTCTGTAAAATCCTCGGGGTGAGAAATTGGGAGGAATGAGGCTTAGCACACTGTGTGTAAAATTCCTAACAGTTCTTGGAACCCTCAACAAGTATCAGCTATTATAATTCTTATTCTTACGATTACTATTATTGAGACACCTACCCCAATTTCTGACACCCATGGCACTCAATAAATGTTTGGACAGACAAATGAAAGAACGTCTCTGCCCCTTAAGACCTCCGGTCCAGTGGGAGAGATCAGCACGTACACCGTGAGCTTATAGGTGCTTCTCCATCCATGAGAGAGATGCTCAGACTGGAGGAAGCGGAGAGAGAAGAGTGACTGTCTGAATGTCCTTTTCTGTCCATTAACCTCCCTCCTGCACCTCCAGCTGTTCCTCGGCCCTACAGCATCTCCTCCTCGTCCTGTCCCAGCCTCAGGCCCTAGCGCCCAGCACTTCTCCGGGCACCCTCTCTACAGGGCGCTCGTCCACCCCACATCTTTCCATGCTGCTGTGTCCTGACCAGCCAAGTTTCATCTCCTGTGAGCTCCAGGTTCACACACCCACCTGCCGTCCAGACTTCTCCACGCGGATGTCTCAGGGGCTGCTCAGATGGAGCATTTCCGCAATCAGACTTTCAAGCTGGTGTCCCAAACCTGCTACTCCCCATTTTGGAAAATAGTGGCTCCACCTACCCAGATGCTATGCCAGGCCCCTTCCCTCATCCTCCACTCCCGCCTTCAGCCCACCCCGGAGGCCTGTGACTCCCACCTCCAAAGTGCATCTTGAAGCCTCCGCCTCTTGCCCCTCTCGGCCCCACCTGGCCCAGGCCCCCTCTTTCCTCACCTGCCTGATGCCCTCCTGCCCCTCCCCTTCCTGCCTTCAACTCTCCCTCCTGAAGGTGAACGGACGGTGGCTTTTTTTTTAAAAAAAGCTCGTCCTCTGTCGTCCCTTTGCTTCACACCTGGCAATGGTTTCACGCGCACACGGGTAAGACTCCAAAATCTTGACCATGGCCTGCAACTCCCGCCACCCTAACTCTGCCGTCCTCTTCCACCCCTTTTTGTGTCCCTGTGGCCCAGTCACTGTTTCCCTGCCTCTGGGCCTTTGCATTTCTGTTCCCTCTGCCTGGCCCACTCCCCTCACCCCTCACACACGCACACACACGCGCATGCACACACCTATACACGCGCTTCCCTTGGCTGACTTCTACAGGTATTTTAGGTCTCAGCTTTGTTTTTTTTTGTGTGTGAGGAAGATCAGCCCTGAACTAACATCCATGCTAATCCTCCTCTTTTTGCTGAGGAAGACCGGCTCTGAGCTAACATCCGTTGCCAATCCTCCTCCATTTTTTTTTTCCCAAAGCCCCAGTAGATAGTTGTATGTCACAGTTGCACATCCTTCTAGTTGCTGTATGTGGGACGCGGCCTCAGCATGGCTGGAGAAGCGGTGCGTCGGTGCGCTCCCGGGATCTGAACCCGGGCCGCCAGTAGCGGAGCGCGTGCATTAACCGCTAAGCCACGGGCCGGCCCGTAGGTCTCAGCTTAAATGCCAGGTCATTGCTTCTTTGGAGAAGAATCTAAGTTAGGCCTTTTACTTTTCGTTCCTAACACACATCACACATTTTACATCTGTTTGTGTGAATATTTATCTGATTTCCCTATATCTGTGGGTGAGAACTGGGCCTGTGCCGTCTACCTCTGTGTTCCTAAGACTCAGCCCTTGTGCCTGGCCCATGATGGGTGCTGAGTGACCGAATGAGTGACTAGTTTGCAGTTCCCCAAGTAGGACGTGACCTCAAGGGCATGCCTCATGATCGCGACTATTTTCCATTTATTCAGGAGCCCTGCCATGGCACATAAGAACACAGCTGCTACCGCTACCCCGCCCGGGTTCAAATCCCAGCTCTTGTGTGACCTTGGGCAAGGTTTCTAACCTCTTCTCTTCTGAATGGGCAGAGTACCAATGACAATAGTACCTACCTCACAGGATATGTGTAAATCACTTAAAAATTAATAGTGCCCTGGGCATTCTTGGCGTATTAGCCGCTACTTTTATTCAGGGGTCAATTAAACCAATCCAGTGGGGGACAGAGCTTGGCCTTTGCAGTCGGGCCTGGGTTCCAATGCTGTCTTCTCCATTTCCATATAGTCTCAAGTGAGTCTTTTGGCTTCTATTAGCCCTAAAATTCCGAGGCAGCATGACCAATGTGGAAAACAGTTTGACATTCTCTTGTAAAGTTGAAGATTCCTATGCCTTACAACCCACCAATCCCACTTGTGGGGCGTGCCCTAGACAAACCCAGGCGTGAGTGTTCCAGAAGACACGCACAAGGGTGTTCGAGGCAGTGTGATTCCTAAAGCCAAAACAAGACAGCCCAAAGGGGCCCTGCGAGGAGGATTGGTAATGACTTGATGCTATATTCACATAATGGGATTCGATACAGAAGTGAGAATGAATGAACTATGGCTGCACTTAGCAACACCGGTGAATCTCAGAAATACCATTTTGAGGGAAAAGAGAAAGTCACAGAATGATGCATCGAGTTTCTTTTCACATTTTTTTTTTTTTTCGTTGAGGAAGATTCATCCTGAGCTAACATCCACCACCAATCTTCCTCTTTTTGTTTGTGGGTCACCGCCACAGGATGGCCACTGACAGACGAGTGGTGTAGGTCTGCGCCCCGGAACCAAACCCAGGCTGCCAAGGCAGAGCGCACCCAACTTAACCACTAGGCCACCAGGGCTGGCCCTCTTATCTTTTTCTAAAGGTGAAAATAACCCAAACTAAATAACCACGTATCTTTTAGAGACAGATATGTTGTGGTAAAACTCTACAAAACAGTAACAATTGAAACAAGATCAGTAAAATAGTTCTTAGCAAGATTCTATTGTGCACAAAAGAACAGTTTGTGAACTGGAGTTTTCAAACCCAAAACTGAGATGAAGCTCAGAGGCATGACGTTACGGGATGGCTTGTGAAGTGAAAATGAGGAAGTTGTTGAACCTTGACAATGACCATACACTGGGGTTTGGTTGGCAGGAGATTGGTTAAAAGTGATTTATACCATTTTAGGAAGATGACTTATGTTTCTTTTATGATTATCAGAGGCATTTACAAGAAGCAACCTAAGTCAGTTCATTCATAGTCATGAAATAAGCTAAATTTAGTTTTGCTTACATGGCTTAAATGGTTTTGTCTGCTCAGGGCATTTTAGAGTTTGGTCTCCGTTTTGTGTTTTTCTTTAACACAGAGGAACAGGACAAGGAGGAGCAGGCTCACGATGATGATCTTCTGGCTCGTAATTTGGGTGGTGAGTTCACGGGTGTTTGTTTTAGTTTTTATAGCTCGTAACTAACATATGTTGTATATGTTTTATTTTGTATTATCAAATATGTTCATAATTTAAAAACAAAAAAATGTGTGAGAATCCTAAGTTATAAGATGATTTAGATGAATCTCCTATTCTTTGGATTATCATAGACATAGAAACCCCCAAATTTTAAATTCTTGAGGGAAATTTGCAGATCCCTGAGAATACACCTGTAAACCACCTTTCAAGGAAGGCCATACTGCATGAAACCGTCCAATGTCCTAACAGACCTGTATCTGAGGAAAGGCCCTGAATATAGGACCCTCTATGGGACATGCTTTCTCTCTGCACATGGCAGTGGGGGAGGGGTGACCATAGAAGGTCTCCTCTTCCCAGCACCAATTTCTCACAGCCCATGGCCCCTAAGCATCAGGGAGACTTCATCTCCTTCGGCTCCTGTTCCTGTCTGTGCACTCGCTCTCTCCCACCCGGCTATACCTCCTAATCAAGGCCAAAAGGAGAAATGGTTCTGAAGTTTTCCAAATGGTTATTGATCACAGAGGGTCCTGCTTTTTCAAGCCAAGTCTGAGGGTCCCTTATACTCTGTGTGAGACATTCTCCAAGAGGATGGGAAAGAGAACCTGAGAGAGACACACCCAGGGAGAGAAGTGCACAGGGAGATGGCCGCTCTCAGAAACATCAGCTTGCAGAGGAGAGATGTTGAATCTGAGAAGGACTGGTGTGCTTAACACCTTTTCCAAACCCTCTAGCATTCCTTCCTCTACTGCTGAGCCGAACTCCCTTGGTGCTGGGTTCCATGCATGGCTATGTTCTGCCAAGAAGACGCACCTCGCAAGATGGGAAGCAGCTTTTGTTGAGGATGGACACAATGGTAGTGACGTTTTGTTCTTGGCGGGCAGCTGAGGTGCAGGTTCTAGCTGGTCCCCAGTGTCATAGCTACCAAACAGCAGGTGGACCACCAAGGTTTGTTCCCTTATCTTGGAAGGAATTTTCCCTGTCTGCTGTTGATCCTGGCTGAGTGGCACCCAACCTGGTCCCCTGGATCTCCTAAAGATAATGTCCACTACCTAACTATCTGTAAGAAATCCCCTTCTGCTTAAACTAACTGGAGGGGACTCCATCATTTGTAATGGAGGACCCTGAGTGACAGAGAGTCAGACAACTCAAACATTCAACTGAAGATAAAACAGCTAAATAAATCATGGCTCAGCCTTTTGATGAAATACTGTCCAGCTATGCAAAAGTGTATGTCCCAAAATTTTTTAACGACATGGGAGAATGCTCACAAATAATGTCAAGTGGAAAATAAAAAGATAGGGAGGAGTTCCTCTTCTGATAATGGTACACTAGATAATTTGGGGTAAACCCTTCCGCAGAAGGTAACCAAAAGAGCTGGACAAAATATTTTGGAAATTTGATTGAAGGCATCAGAGAGTTAACAAGGTAGTGAAAAATTACTAGGAATTACCAGGAATTCACAGGAAAAGATGGAAATCTGAAGAGATGAGCCTAGCATTTAGGGCGACTTGTGTCCTGGGGGTGTTTGCTGATCAGAAGAGAAAACTAAGACAATTAGGATGTGGAGCAAGGCTTTTGACAGCCTCATCCCCTTAGGTAGATAACATGATCCAAATTGCTAATGCCCCAAGTCCCTGGCAGAAACAAACCTAAGTCTTCTCTGGAGGAAGATAAGATTATCCAGGCCACAAAAATATTTATACAGTTTTTCAGCACAGTGTTCAGCACACAATAAATAGTAACCTGCCACATGAAGGGGCAAGATAACATGAAAAAAGACCAACAGAAAAAACAGACAATAAATAAATATCTACACGGGCTCCAACTATTGGAGTTATCAAACACAGACTTTAAAATAACTTTATTAACATGTTCAAAGAGATAAAAGACAAGATTGAGAATTTCTACGGAGGATTGGAAACTTTTTAAAATATGCCATATCATATTTAAAAAAAGGATATGGTATAATAAAAACATAATTTGAAAACATAATTGAAAAATACAGTAACTGCAATTAAGAACTCTAGGGACAAGTTTAATGACAAATTAGACATAGCTGAAAAGATGATTAGTGAACTGGAAGGCAGGTCAGAAGACAATATCAAAATGAAGCACAGAGAAACAAAAGGACAAAAAATACAGAACCAACTGTGAGAAGCATAGAAGTTCCAAGAAGATGTAAAATCCATGTAATGGGAATCCCAGAGTGGAGGAGAATGTGAAAAGATAATGGCTAAGAATTTTTCAAAATGATGCAAGACATCACACTGCAGATTACAAAGTGTAATGAACGCCAGTAAGCAAGGCTGGGATGAAGGTGCACTTGCATGACCTGAGACTGAGTATATCCTTAAATTTTGTGCCCTAAGCAACTGATTGCCTCACTTGAGTCCTGATCCTGCCAGTAAGGGTAAGTAAAATATTCAAATGTAGGTGCATCATAATAAAATTTCATAAAAACAAGACAAAAAGAAAATTTTGAAAGAAGCTAGAGAAAAACAAAGATTATTTTCAAAGAGGCAACGATGAGACTGTCAGCTGACTTCACAGCAGAAACAACAGAAAACAGAAGATAATGGAATTTTATACCAACAAACACATCCTGTCAGACAGAAGATGAAATAAATAAAATTTCAGACAAACAAAAACAATAAAATTCTTCATGATCAGACCTGCATAAAAAAATATTAAAGGGATTTCTCCAGGTAGAAAGAAATGATCCCAAATATTAGGTTGCTGTTGCAGGAAGGCATGAAGGTCAATTGAAATGGTAACTACAAAGGCAAATCTACATGATTCTGACTGTGTAAAAAAACAATAATAATAACGTCCCATGGAGTTTAAAATGCATGTGAAGTTAAAATTCATGACAACAATGGTGTAGAAATAAAAAGGGAGCTAGCCAAAGGAGGTTAAGGTGTTCTGAGGAAGAAAATAGAAGTACTGATGAACATTAGGTTTTGAAAAGTCAAGAATGTATTTTGAAACTCTTGGGAAAACTTAAAAATAAAGTTAAAGCTTCCCCCATCTGCAGGCCTCTAGTTCCCCACTGGACATTTCCTGGTCCTTCAGCAGTTATCTGATTTAATAAAAGGGGGAAAAGAGTATAATAAAAAACAATCAATCCAAAAGAAGGCAAAAAGAATAGAAAAAGAAAAAAAGCAGATGGGGCAAATAGAAAGCACATAGTAAGATGTTAGATTGAAGCCAACACCTGGCCGATTACATTAAACACAAACGGGCAGAATGCACCAACGGGATGAGAAAAATGTTTAGACTGGATTTTTGAAAAAGCCACAACTCTATGCTGTTTCCAAGAGGCACATCTGAACATAAGTATATAGGTAAGTTGAAAGCAAGTTGAAAAAGGGTATACCAGGCAAGCACAATATTTAAAAATATGTTTCTAAATAACCCAACGGACAAGGAAGAAATTACAGTGGAAATTAGAAAATATTTTGAACTGAATGGTAATGAAAATATCACATATCAAAATTTGTGGAATGCAACTAAAATGCCAAGCTGAGAGGAAAATTTTAACCTTGGATGCATATGTTGGATAAAAGAAAAAGCTGAAAATTTATAACTTAACCTTTTATCTCAAGAAGTTAGAAAAAGAATAGCAACATAAACACAACATAGAAGGGAAATAATAAAATGCAGAAATCAATTAAATAAGAAACATGTAATAGGGAGGATTAATAAAGAGAAAAGCTGATTACTCGGAAAGACATACAATTAACAACACCTCAAAATCAATAAACCTTTGGCAAGATTAATTGAGGAAAAAAGGAAAAGACACAAATTATCAATATCAGGAATGAAAAGAGGAACATCATCAGAGATCCTATAGATGTTAAAAAGGTAATGAGGAGCAATGGAAAAACACATGCAAAAGAATACATTTGAATCTCCACCTGACTCCACATACAAAAATTAACTCAAATGGATCAAAGAACTAAATCTAAGAGCTAAAACTATAAAACTCTTAAAAGAATACATGTTAAACCTTCATTACCTTTTATTAGGCAATATGACAACAAAAGCCCAAGCAACAAAAGAAAAAAAAAGACAAATTGGACTTCACCAAAATCGAAAACTTTTACTTTTTTGAGCTTCAAAAAACATCATCAAGAAAGTGAAAATACCACCCATAGACTGGGAGAAAAATATTTGCAAATCATGTATCTGATAAGGGACTTACATCCAGAATATGGAAAGAACTCTTACAACTCAACAATAAAAGACAAATAACTCAATTGAAAAATGGGCAAAGGATCTGAATAGATATTTTAAAATTAAAAAAACTATATGTATATATAAATATATAAATATAAATGACCAACAAGTACATAAAAAATGATTGACATTAGGGCCAGCCCTGTGGCCTAGGGGTCGGGTTCGGCGTGCTCTGCTTTGGCGGCCCGGGTTCAGTTCCTGGGTCCAGACATACACCACTTATCAGCAGCTATTTCGTGGCGGCGGCCCACATATAAAATAGAGGAAAATTGGCATAGGTGTTATCTCAGGGTGTATCTTCCTGAGAAAAAAAAGACTGACATTAAAAAAATGCAAATCAAAACTACAGTAACATATCTCTTAGCACCCACTAGAATGGCTGGAGTCAAAAAGGCAGACAGTAACAATTTTGGCAAAGATGTGGAGAAATTTGAACCCTCATACATTGTTGAAAGGAATGTAAAGTGGTGCAGCCACTTTGGGAAAGTCTGGCAGTGCATAGTTACCATATGTCCCAGCAATTTCAAACTTAGATATTTACCCAAGAGAACTGAAAATATATGTCCACACAAAAACTTAGAAAAGAATGTTTAGGGGCCGGCCCCCTGGCGTAGTGGTTAAGTGCACGTGCTCCACTGCTAGCGGCCGAGTTCAGATCCGAGCGCCCACCGAGGCACTGCTTGTCAGGCCATGCTGTGGCGGCGTCCCATATAAAGTGGAGCAAGATAGGCACAGATGTTAGCCCAGGGCCAGTCTTCCTCAGCAAAAAGAGGAGAACTGGCATGGATGTTAGCTCAGGGCTGATCTTCCTCACAAAAAGAAAAGAAAAGAAAAGAAAAGAATGTTTATAGCAACATTATTCATAATAGTCCAAAAGTGGAAACACGAATGTCCATCAGCTGATGAATAGGTAAACTAAATGTAGTATATCCATACAATGAAATAGTATTTGGCCGTTAAAAGGAACGATGGACTGATACATACTACAACATGGAGGAACCTTGAAAACATTACGCTAAGTGAAAGAAGCCAGTCACAAAAGGCTTCATATTGTATGATTCCATTTGTATGAAATGCCCAAAATAGGCAAGTCTGTAGAAAATAGATTAGTAGTTGCCAAGGGCTGAGGGGAGGAGGGAATGGGAGTGACTGCTGATGGATATGGAGTTTCTTTTCAGGATAATTAAAATATTCTAGAACTGGATAGTGGTGATGATTGTGCAACTTTGTGGATACACTAAAAACCACTGTATTGTACACTTAAAAAATAAAAAGGATGAGTATATACAATGTAACAATAACAGGCTAAAATGAAGACAAAAATACAACAGTCCAAAACTGATCCAAAAAACAAAAAAGAAACCGTTAGTAGTTTTGTAACTATTAGAGAAATTGAATACATAATTTTAAAGCTTCACACAAAGAAAGCGCCATGCCCAGATGGCTGCACTTGTGCCTTTTACCAAACACTTAAGGAAGAAAAGAATGTCAATCCCACACAAGCTCCTCCAGAGAATAGAATCAGAGGAACAGGGCCGGCCCGTGGCTTAGCGGTTAAGCGCGAGCGCTCAGCTACTGGCAGCCTGGGTTCCAATTGCGGCGCACACCCACAAACCGCTTCTCCGGCCATGCTGAGGCGGCGGCCCACGTACAGCAGCTAGAAGAATGTGCACCTATGACCTACAACTATCTACTGGGGCTTTGGGGAAAAAAAAAAGAAGGATTGGCAATAGATGTTAGCTCAGAGCCGGTCTTCCTTAGCAAAAAACGAGGAGGATTAGCATGGATGTTAGCTCAGGGCTGATTTTCCTCACAAAAAAAAAAATAAAAAAAGAATAAGAGGAACACTAGCTGATCAGGTCAGCGTCACCTTGATACCAAACCTGATAAGGCATTATGAGAAAGGAAAATTACAGGCCAATCTCACTCATTGACATAGATGCAAAAATCCTAGACAAAATATTAGCAAACTGAATCTTTTTTTTTTTTTTTGTGAGGAAGGTCAGCCCTGAGCTAACATCCTTGCTAATCTTCCTCTTTTTGCTGAGGAAGACCAGCTCTGAGCTAACATCTATTGCCAATCCTCCTCCTTTTTTTCCCCAAAGCCCCACTAGATTGTTGTATGTCATAGCTGCACATCCTTCTAGTTGCTGTATGTGGGACGTGGCCTCAGCATGGCTGGAGACGCGGTGCGTCAGTGCGCGCCCGGGATGCGAACCTGGGCCGCCAGTAGTGGAGCGCGCGCACTTAACCGCTAAGCCACGGGCAGGCCCTAGCAAACTGAATCTTGTAATATATAGTGATCAAATAGTGTTTACTCCAAGGTTGGTTTAACATTAGAAAATTAAGATGAAGGGCCGGCCCGTGGTGTAGCAGTTAAGTGCGCGAGCTCCGCTGCTGGCGGCCCGGATTTGGATCTGGGCGTGCACCAGATGCACTGCTGGTCAGGCCATGCTGTGGCGGTGTCCCATATAAAGTGGAGGAAGATGGGCACAGATGTTAGCCCAGGGCCAGTCTTCCTCCCCAAAAAAAGAGGAGGATGGGCATGGATGTTAGCTCAGCGCTGATCTTCCTCACACACACACACACAAAAATTAGAAAGAAAATTAAATAATGAATTTCATGACATGAACAGAGTATAGAGGAAAAATCATGATCATCTAAGTAGTTATAGAAACAGTATTTCATAAAATTCAACACTCATTCATGATTTTAAACATACTTTTAGAAAACTCAGAATAGCAGGAAACTTTCTTAATCTGATAAAATTTGCTTATAAAAAACCTAGAGCAAATATCATACTTAATGATGAGATGTTGAAAACTTTCTCTTTGAGAGCTGGAACAAGGCAAAGATGCACGTTATTGCTACCTCTGTTGAATGTCATACTGCAGGTCCCAGCCAGGGTAGAAGGGCAAGAAAAAAAGACATTAAAGTTATAAGGATTGGAAAAGAAGAAATCAAACTGTCATAATTTGTGGATGAAATGCCTATATATATAAGTATGAAATCCAAAGAATTTACAGATAGATTATCACACTTAATGATGAGTTCAGCAAATTTGCTGGATAAAATTCAGTAATATAATAAACTTTATTTCTATATGTTGGCAACAAACAAAAAATGAAAATTTTAAATAGATACTGTTTACAATAGAATGAAAATTTTGAATATCTAAAAAAAACTCTGACCCCCAAAAAATGAGTAAAACTTCTCTGAAGAAAACTATAAGAACATTCTTAAGAGAAAATGAGTATTTAACTGAATGGAGAGATATGTTCATCAGAAGATATAGTATTGTAAAGTTGTCAGTTCTCCCCCAAATGATCTATATATTTAATGCAATTCTAATAAAAATTCCAACAGGTGTTTTTATGCATCTTGAAAAACTGATTTTAAACTGTATATGGAAATACAAAGGAACAAAAATAGCCAAGACACTCTTAAAGAAGAAGAAAAACAGGTGGAAGGATTTGTTCTACCAGAAACAAGAATTTTTCCAAAGCTCACGATAATTAACATAGTGTGGGGGCCAGCCCCGTGGCTTAGCGGTTAAGGGCATGCGCTCCGCTGCTGGCGGCCTGGGTTCGGATCCCGGGCGTGCACCGACGCACCGCTTCTCCGACCATGCTGAAGCCATGTCCCACATACAGCAACTAGAAGGATGTGCAGCTGTGACATATAACTATCTACCGGGGCTTTGGGGTAAAAAGTAAATAAATAAAATTATAAAAGAAATGAAAAAAAAGATAGTGTGGTATTCTGCAGTAATAGACAAACAGATGAAGAATAGGCCCATGCATATTCAGACATTTGATTTACAACAAAGGTAGCACTGCAGAGCAGTGGGAAAAGGAAAATATTTTCAATAAGTAGACTGGGTCAATTAGATATAAATGTGGGAAAAAAAGAAGAGAAACTTGACCCCCACCTCACCCCATGAACAAAAATTAATTCCGGGGGGGGGGGGGTGCGGGTTGTAGGCCTAAAGGTGAAAGGAAAAAAATAAATCTTTGAGAAGATAACTGAAAATATCTTTATGACCTCAAGGTAGGGAAGATTTCTTAAATAGGACACAAAGAGCAGTTATCATAAAGGAACGGATTGATAAATTGATTCATTAAAAGTAATAACTTCTAGTCATCAAAAGAATCATTAACAGAGTCTACTACTCAGCCATAAAAAAAGACAAAATCATCCCATTTGCAACAACGTGGATGGACCTGGAGGGTATTATGTTAAGTGAAATAAGCCAGAAAGAGATCATTAGAGATCACAGGACATTTTCCTCACCGTTAACATACCACAGCTTTATCAAGGGAACTCAACTCTGAACTAATTTCCAAGAAGGAAAAAAAGGAACAAAAGGCATAAATTCTGTCCTCAAAGAGTTTAAGTCTTACTGAGGTGAGAGAAGAACATTTAGTGAAATAATTGTCATCTTCCCACCAGAAGAAAATGAAAATCCAGTTCCTAAAGGAAAACCCTCCTGTTTTGAAGGAGTTGACTTCACTGTAGAACCCACACAGACACAAACACACACAGACACAAACACATAACAGTAGTTTCATTTTTTTAAAACTAAACTATCAGAATGGAAACCAATGGTAAGGGATGTGAGTGAGTGTGTAAGGGGACACTCTTATGCCCTGCTTGTGAGAGTGTAAACTGGTACAGCATCTCTAAAGGACAATTCAGCTTTATGAATGAAAAGTCTTGAAGTGCGAAGCCCTTTGACTCAGGAATTCTACTTCTAGATCTATCCCCTAACAAAATCATAGGACAAGTGTACAACTATGCATATACAAGAATGTAATTTAAAATGTAACTGGGGTCTAAATTATGATATGCCCATACTATATGTGGCTATTGTAATTTAGGTTCCAGATAAATAGTTAGTGATATGGGAAAATACTTATGATATATTAAATGACAAAAGCCATTTGAAAAAAAGATTATATATATAATATCAACCCACATTTATTTTGTATATGTTCATATATGAAATAAACATATTAAAACATTACCGTGCTTACTGTAAGAGTTTTCTGTTGCCACATTTCAAATTACCATATATGAGCAGCTCAGAACAGCACAAATGTATTATTTCAGTTTCTGTGGTCAGGAGTCCAGTCTCAGGTTACCTAAGTCCTCTGTTCAGGGTCTTATAAAGCTAAATTCAAGATGTCAACTGGGTGCATTCCTTTCTGGAGCTCAGGTCCTCTTCCAAGCTCATATGGTTGTTGGCAGAGTTTAATTCCTTGTGGTTGTAGGACTAACATCCCTGCTTTCTTCTGGCCATCGGTCGGGAGCTGCTCTCAGCCCTAGGGGTTGCTCTTTCCTGCAACTGTTTCCTTGCCCCATGATCCTCCTGACAACACGGCAGTTTCCTTCTTCAAGGTCAACAGGAAAGCATCTGCTGCAGCTTCAAATCTCTCTGATTCCCTCTGTTTCCAACTTCTAGTCCCAGATTTAAAGGCGTCATGTGATTGGGTCATGTCTACCCACACTCGTGGGTAGAAACCGTGGGGGCCTTGTTAAATTCTGCTTACCCCACTTACCCTGAGAGGTAAGATTAGGGGGTGACATTTATTAACTTATTTTACGTTTCATTAACTAATTTACATTTTATAAAATATTAACTTATTTTACATTGCCATTTAAAAATAACATTACCTTATTTTATATTTATAATTTTACATTTTGATATATACTAACTTATTAACATATTACTAAATGTTTTGCAGTAAACATACCTTTTTTCATCAGAAAAATTATTTTAAAAATTTGCTTACTTGCTCCTCAGTACATTGAGGAAAAAGGGAAGCTCTAGCTTGGGAAGGGTGATCCAGACATCTGTCACCGACACTTCCAGTCTGGCTCCCAAAGTCCCTCAGTTGTCACCATCCTACCAATGACTGTGGCCCAGTTTCCCAGTGACATTATGAATGACATGGGCCCTGGGGGATGTCCTGGAATAACCTCCCCAGCATTGGGTCTAGGGTAAGTCACATTCCTTGAACTTCATTAATGAATGTTTGGGTCTCAAACCCTTTGAATGTTTGGGACTCCAGATTTTGCAATCTTTTATTGAGATCCAGCATCTGATACAGGTTTTACACATGGCAGGCATGCAGTATTTGTTTTAAGTAGTCATTTGCATGTTCATTCAACCATTTGTCATTCATTCAGTCAACCATGTTGATTATCAAGCCTGTGACAAGCCCTCAGTGGTTGAATGAATGACCGCATCTGGGTCCCACCTCATTTCCCTGTAGTCCAGCTAGTACTAGAATTGGTACTTTCCTCAAGGCAGTCTGGAGAGAAATGAGCCAAAGGAAAAAGAAGTGAAAGAATTCCTCAGGGAGACAAGTATAGATACCAAGTCCAAAGAATGGGGGACAAGCTATACACAGAGTAGAGGCCACACACAGAGGCCAGCAGGATTGCAGAGTGGGTCAGGAGAGAAGTGGAAAGGGTTCTTGGTCACTACTTAGCAGATCTGGGGGTCTGCAACTCCTTATGAGAGGGCTTTTTACAAGGTAAAAGGCTGGCATGAAGCAAGATGGGGATAGACAGCATGGTGAGCCTCCTAGGGGAGTGCATAGGCCCCAGGAAACAACTTTAGCAAGAAAGGTTATAAGGGATAAAGAAAAGCAAAGAAAGGTTATAAGGGATAAAGAAAAGCATTACATAATGATGAAGGGGTCAGTTCTTCAAGAAGGCATAACTATCCTTAACACACATGAGTGTGTTAAGCCTTACAACAGAGTGTCAAACTATGTAAGGCAAAAACTAATAGAATTGCAAAGAGAAATAGATGAATCCACTATCATAGTTGGAGACTTCAACACTCCTCTATCAGAAATGGACAGATCCAGCAGGCAGAAAATCTGTAAGGACGTCATTGAACTCAACAACACCATCAATCAACTGGATATGATTGACATCTATGGACTACTTCATCTAATAACAGCAGAGTACACATTCTTCTCAAGCTTACATGGGACATTCAGCAAGATAGACCACATTCTGGGCCATAAAACACACCTCAAAAATTTTATAAGAGTAGAAATCTTACAATGTCTATGCTTAGACCACAATAGAATTAACCTATAAATCAATAATAGAAAAATAAATGGAAAATATCAAAATACGTGGAGATTAAACTTTTAAATAATACATGGGTCAAAGAAGAAACCTCAAAAGAAATTTTAAAATATTTTGAACTAAATGAAAATGAAAACACAACTTATCAAAATTTGTGGGGTGCAGTGAAAGCAGTGCTTAGAGGGAAATTTATAGCACTGAACACATATATTAGAGAAGAAGAAAGATCTAAAATCAATAATCCAAGTTTCTACCTCAGGAAACTAGAAAAAGAAGAGTAAATTAAATCCAAAGAAAGAAGAAGAAAAGAAATGATGAGAATTAGAGGAGAAATCAATAAAATTGAAAACAGGAAATCAGTAGAGAGAATCAGTGAAACCAAAAGCTGTTTCTTTGAAAAGATCAATAAAACTGATAAACCTCTAGCCAGGCTAAAACTAAGAAAAAAAGGGAGAGGACACAAATTGCTAATTTCAGAAATGAAAGAGGGGCATCACTAGAATCCTATGGACATTATAATAAAGGAATACTATTAACAAATCTATGCCCACAATTTTGATAATTAGAGGAAATGGACCAATTCCTTGAAAGACACAATTTGCCAAAACTCACACAAGAAGAAATAGACAATCTGAATATGCCTATATCTATTAAAGAAATTGAATGAGTACTTAATAACTTTCTAAAACAGAAAGCATCAGGCCCAGATGGATTTACTGGTGAATTCTACTAAACACTTAAGGGAGAATTTATACCAATTATCTACAATCTTTTTTTTTATCTTTTTGTAAGGAAGATCAGCCCTGAGCTAACATCCACACTAATCCTCCTCTTTTTGCTGAGGAAGACTGGCCCTGGGCTAACATCTGTGCCCATCTTCCTCCACTTTATATGGGACGCCGCCACAGCATGGCCTGACAAGTGGTGCATCGGTGTGCACCCGGGATCCGAACCTGGGCCGCTAGCAGTGGAGTGCACGCACTTAACCCCTATGCCATGGGGCCGGCCCCTACAATCTTTTTCAGAGGATAGAAGTAGAGGGAATGCTTCCTAACCCTTTCTATGAGGCCAGCATTACCCTAACAGCAAAACCACACAAAGACATTACAAGAAAAGAAAACTACAGACCAATATCTCTCATGAATATAGATGCAAAAATCCTCAACAAGATATTAACAAATTGAATCAAATAATGTGTAAAAAGAATTATACACCATGACCAAGTGGGATTTATCCCAAATATGGCAGACTGGCTCAACATTCTAAAATCAATTGATGTAATCTATCACATCAACAGGCTAAAAAAGAAAAATCACATGATCATATCAATAGATACAGAAAAGCATTTGACAAAATCCAACACCTATTCATGATAAAAGCTCAGTAAACTAGGAGTAGAGGGGAACTTCCTCGACTTGATAACAAATATCTGCAAAAAACCTACAGCTAACATCATACTTAATGGTGAGAAACTTACAGCTTTCCCACTAAGATCAGGAACAAAGCAAGGATGTCCCCGCTCACCACTCCTTTTCAATATTGTACTGGAAGTTCTGGATAATTCAATTAGTCAAGAAAAGGGAATAAAAGTTATACAGATTGGGAAGGAAGAAATGAAACTATCTGTTCACAGATGACACAATCATCTATGTAAAATATCTGAAAGATTTGACAAAAAGCTCCTGGAACTAATAAGTGATTATAGCAAGGTTGCAGGATACAAGGTTAATATACAAAAGTCAATCACTTTCCTGTATGCCAGCAAGGCATACAGTGGAATTTTAAATTAAAAACAATACCATTTACATTAGCACCCCCAAAAATGAAATACTGAGGTATAAATCTAACAAAATATTTACAAGATTTATGTGAGAAAAACTACAAAACTCTGATGAAAGAAATCAAAGAAGAACTAAATAAATGGAGAGAGAGTCCATGTTCCTGGATAGGAAGACTCAATATTGTCAAGGTGTCAATTCTTCCTAACCTGGTGTATAGATTCAATGCAATCCCAATCCAAATTCCAGCAAATTATTTTGTGGATATCGACAAACTGATTCTAAAGTTTGTATGGAGAGGCAAAAGACCCAGAATAGCCAACACAATGTTGAAGGAGAAGAACAACGTTGGAGGACTGACACCACCTGACTTCAAGACTTAACTATAAAGCCACAATAATCAGGACAGTGTGGTATTGGTGAAAGAATAGACTAATAGATGAATGGAACAGAATAGAGATCCCAGAAATAGATCCACATACAATCAACTGATCTTTGATAAAGGAGCCAGGACAGTACAATGGAACAAAGATAGTCTTTTCAACAAATGGTGCTGGAATATCCACATTGGACATCCACATGCAAAAAACTGAATCTAGACACAGACCTTACACTCTTCCCCAAAATTAACTCAGAATGGATCACAGACCTAAATGTAAAATGCAAAAGTGTAAAACTCTTAGAAGATAAGATAGGAGAAAACCTAGATGAATTTGGATAAGGTGATGACTTTTTAGATACAATACCAAAGGCATGATCCATGAAAGAAATAATCAATAAGCTGGACTTCATGAAAATTAAAAACTTCTGCCTTGTGAAAGACAATGTCAAGAGAAGGAGAAGACAGGCCCCTGACTGGGAGAAAATATTTGCAAAAGACACATCTGATAAAGGACCTTTATCCAAAACATATAAAGAACCCATAAAACTCAACAGTAAGACAACAAACAACTGATTAAAAAGTAGGCCAAAAGCTTTAACAGATAGCTCATCAAAGAAGATCTATGAATGGCAAATAATCATAGGAAAAGATGCTACACATCACATGTCATCAGGGAAATGCAAGTTAAAACAACGAGATGCCACTACACACCTATTAGAATGTCCAAAATCCAGAACACTGACAACACCAAATGCTAACAATGATGTGGAGCAACAGGAACTCTCATTCATTCATTTGGGAATGCAAAATGGTTCAGCCACTTTGGAAGACAGTTTGGTCGTTTCTTAGAAAACTAAACATACTCTTGCCATATGATTCAGCAATCACACTCCTTGGTTTTACTCAAATGAGTTTAAAACTTATGTCCACACAAAAACCCACACATGGATGTTTATAGCAGTTTTGTTCATAATTGTCAAAACTTGGAAGCAACCTAGACAAATAAATGGATAGATAACCTGTGATACCGCCAGACAATGGAATTTTATTCAACACTAAAAAGAAATGAGCTATCAAGCCATGAAAAGACATGGAGGAAATTTAAATGCATATTACTAAGTGAAAGAAAGCAATCTGAAAAGTCTACATACTGTATGATTCCAATGATATGACATTCTGGAAAAGGCAAAACTATGGAGACAGTAAAAAAATCAGTGGTTGCCAGGGGCTAGGCGGAAGGGAGGGATGAAGAGGTGGAGCACAGAAGATTTTTAGGGCCGTGAAAATACTCTGTATGATAATATAATGGTGATATATGTCGTTATACATTTGTCAAAACCCATAGAATGTACAACACCACGAGTGACCAGAAGGTAAACTATGGAATTTGAGTGATAATGATGTGTCAGTGTAGGTTCATGGATTGTAACAAGTGTAGCACTTGGGTACCGGGATTGGGGAAGCTGTGCGTGTCGGGGGGGGCGGGGGATATATACAAGGTATTTATACCTTCTGCTTAATTTTGCTGTGAACCTAAAACTGCTCTAAAAAAATAGTCTTGATAGAAATTAAAAAAAAACCAACAGCTTTACGTTCGCACATGCTGCATGTGACAGAAGCAAAAAATAACAGCTTATATAAGGTAGAGTTGATGCCCGTCTCGTGTAAAAGTCCTGCCCCTTGTGGCTCAGTGCTGGAGTGGGGGCTGCACAGTCATCTGAAACGAGATCGCTTCCAGTGTTCTGCTGCACAACCCCTAGGGTCTGGACATCCTCCCTCATCCAAGATGGAGTGCTAGCCAACAATCCATGTTCCAAGCAGAGCATGGAGGAAAGAGAGAAGGAGAGGTGTCCCGGCATATAAGGGCATGTCCCAGTAATGACACATGTCACTTCTCCTCACATCCCATTAGCCAGAACTCAGTCACGTGGATTCACCTAGTCACAGGGGGAATGTATTCTCTCTTCTGGACAACATGTGTCCAGCTAAATATTGGAGTTCATGGTAGAAGAAGGGGACAAGAGACATCGGAGGCAGTTAGCAATCTTAGTTACCACACATGGGTCAGCTTTCCTTTCTCTGGGCTACCTTCCAGTTAAAGGGAAAAAAGAGTTTCCCAAATTCCTGCATCTCAAGTATGATTTGCTCCTGGCCCTGTGTCTCTAATTTGCTCTAGAAAAATGAAACATAAAGATTTTTCTATAAAAGGCATTGACATCTCCCACCCAAATAATGCAGAATGCTTTTAAAAATTGAAAACTCAGGGGCCGGCCGGGTGGCATAGTGGTTAAGTTCCCATGCTCTGCTTCGGCACCCTGGGATTTGCAGGTTCAGATCCTGGGCACGGACCTATGCACTGCACATCAAGCCATGCTGTGGCGGTATCCACATACGAAATAATGATGGGCACTGGTGTTAGCTCAGGGCTAATCTTCCTCAAGAAAAAGAGGAAGATTGGCAATGGATGTTAGCTCAGGGCCAAACTTCCTCAACAACAACAACAAAAAATTGAAAACACAAAAATAAGATGATTAAATTTTGCTAAATTCTTGGGCAATCCTTAAAAAAGTCTCAAAAACCCTTGGTATTTCCTGAGTGATAAGAGCGCCTTTTGTTACTAATATCAAGTCTCTTTCCTCCACACCTGAGTTTATGCTAATGAGGTGACTCAAGTTGGGCCCTAGATGGTTTCAAAGGAGGGGCTGGCTACATCAGAGAGATCAAAGGTCAAGCATGTTATTAGAGGGTTGAGACTTGCAGCCTCAACCCCCAGCCTCTGAGGGGCTCAACACTGAGCTTAATTACAGAGCCAACAACATAAAAAGACCCAGTAAAACCCTGGACACCAAAAGCTCAAGGAGCTTCCTAGTTGGTGAACACATTGATGTGCTGGGAGGGTGACACGCCCTGATCCACAGGGAGAGGGCATGCAAGCTCTGCACTGGGGACCCTCCCAGACCTTGCCCCATGTGTCTCTTCCATTTGGCTGTTCCTGAGCTGCATCCTTTATAATAAGACTGTAATCAAAAGTATAGTGCTCTCAGTGAGTTTCAGTGAGTGGTTCTAGTGAATTTTTGAAGCTGAGGGGGTCATAGGAACCCCCAAATTTATAAATAGTCAGTCAGAAATGCAAGTGGCCCCTGAGACTCACAGTTGACACCTGAAGTGGGAGCTTCTGAAGTGCAGAACTTGGCCCTTAACCTGTGGGGTCTGTGGTAACTCGGGTAGTTAGAGTCAGAATTAAATTAAGCTGTAGGCTGCCTGGTTGGTGTCAGCAAATTGGTGTCAGAGCAGGATTAAAGTTTCGTGATGAAATGCAAACATACTTGTTCTCATCCCTAAGTTGTGTTTTTTAAATATCTTCACAAAATCTTTGATATGCCTCCCTTTAAGAGATGGAGCCTAATCTCTCCCCCCTTGGGTGTGACTGACTTAGTGACTCACTTCTAATGAACAGAATAAAGTGGAAGTGACTGTTTGTGACTTCTGAGACTAGGTCATAAAAAGCACTGAGACTTCCTCCTCATTTTCTCCTGAATCACTGACTCTAGGGGGAGCTGGCTGCCAGGTTGAGAGGACACTCAGATGGCCCTGTGGAGAGGCCCACGTGGTGAGGCCTCCAGCCAACAGCCACATGAATGCGCCATCTTGGAAGCAGCTCCTCCAGCTCCAGTCAGCTCTTCAGATGACCACAGCTGCATTGACAACTCAACTACAACATCATAAGAGAACCTGAGCCAGAACCACTCAGCTCTGTGTGTGAGATAAAACACGTTTGTCATTTTAATCTGGTAAATTTTGGAGCAATTTCTCATGCAGCAACAGGTAACTTACATACCCTATAACATCAATGCAATGTGGATTTCTTCTAAAAATTTTCTGGTTCTTCTGTAGTGGTGGTATGGCATGGTGGCTAAGAGCACAGGCTTCAAAGATACACAGAGCTCACCAAACACTGGTGAGACCACTGAGTAGCTGTGCCTCTTTGGGCAAGAGCCCAAATTTTCAGAGCTTCTGTTTTCTCATTTGCAAAATGGAAATGTGGTTTCTCAGCAGAGTGTGGGGCTCTGAGCAGGACCCTCAATAATGGAGTTGTATTATTATTATTTCACTGTCATCTCTGTTTACACAACTCTTAAATACAAAGAGATTTGTTTCCCTCCCGACCTGTCCCCATTTGGATCTATTTCCGCCAGGCTCTGGCCTCTGCTTCCAGGTTACAGCCCTTCTGCTCTTTGGACCTGGTGTCTGTGTTTGTTCTAGAAAGGGGTTGGGGGTTTGGTAGCATCTATGTGACTGGAGCCTGCTTCCCTGTGGCCAGATGGAGTCTGCAGGTTGCAGCTCTGGCAGGGCCATCAGCAGCCTCACCTGGGACCACCACGCTCCTTGGCCATGCCATCTCTCCTGCCAGTGTCCACTCTCACCTCTGCTTCCTGGGCGCCATCTTCAGTTGGCCCCTGAGCACCGTGCTATGCTGGCCACTGGGCAGACACCGGGTACCAGAGATAGGTCAAACTCTCCCGACCTCTGGGAGGAGAGGAGCATGGGTATGTCTGTGACATGATAATGAAGCATTAGGAATGTAAGGCCAGAGGTGCCCAGGGACTGTGGGAGCCCAGAGGAGGGAGCTCCATCGAGCCTGAGGGTGAGGAGGGGAAGGGAGGCAAGGATGGAAGGTTCCTCAGAAGTATTACTTGGACTGAATTTTGAAACACATGCAGAGCACTCTAGACAGAGGGAACAGCACCTGGTAAGGCCAGCAGTGCGAGAGAGAAGGAAAGTTCTGGGTGAGGGAAACGCGTTGGTGGAAGGTGGGTGTGGGGAGTGGGGAGAGGAGTGATGATCTCTCTCCTTCCCTCACATCTGACCCCAAAGCAGACACTCTGCCATATATCCAAAGTCTTATTCTTATTCTCACCCCAAAAGATTCTTTACATAATGAGGTGACTTCAAACCTCATTTCTGAGGGATCTGAGCTCTTAGTGATCCTGTGTGTGTTGGATTACTTTTATCTTCCATTAATTTTAGCGTTGAACATAGCCATATAAGGAACAGTTCCTGAAGATTTCTTTTTGCCCTTGTGTAGCAGTAACAATATCTCCTCTTGAAAATTAGGGTCAATCACACTAGTCAACATTATAACTCCTTTTTTCTTGTTTGTTCAGTGGCGTGAGGAGCCCCAAATGGCCAGGTGAAGGTCTCAATTTATAGTTTACTTTAATTTAACTTACTTCTTTTTTAAACAATTATTTTATTGAGGTCACATTGGTTTATAACATTGTGTAAATTTCAGGTGTACATTATTATATATCAGTTTCTGTATAGACTGCATCCTATTCACCACCAATAGCCTAGTTTCCATCTGTCACCGTACAAACATGCCCCTTTACCCCTTTCACCCTCCCTCTACCCCTTCCCCTCTGGTAACCACCAATCTGTTCTCCTTATCTATGTGTTTGTTTGTTTATCTTCCACATGTAAGTGAAATCATATGGTTTCTGTCTTTCTCTGTCTGACTTATTTCGCTCAGCATAATACCCTCAAGGTCCATCCATGTTGTCACAAGTGGCACAATTTTGTCTTTTTTATGGCTAAGTAGTTTTCCATCGTGTGTATGTGTATATATATATATATACTGCATCTTCTTTATCCATTCATCCATTGATGGGCACTTGGGTTGCTTCCAAGTCTTGGCTGTTGTAAATAATGCTGTGTTGAACATAGGGGTGCATATACCTTTTTGGATTAATGTTTTCGTGTTCTTTGGATAAATACCAAAAGTGGAACAACTGGATCATATGGCATTTCTATATTTAATTTTTTGAGAAATCTCCATACTGTTTTCCATAGCGGCTGCACCAGTTTGCATTCCCACCAGCAATGTATGAGGGTTCCCTTTTCTCCACATCCTCTCCAACACTTGTTATTTCTTGTCTTTTTAATAATAGCCATTCTGATGGGTGTGAGGTGATGTCTTATTGTAGTTTTAATTTGCATTATCCTAATAATTTGTCATGTTGAATGTCTTTTCACGTGCCTGCTGGTCATCTGTATATCTTCTTTGGAAAAATGTTTGTTCATATCCTCTTCCCATTTTTTGATCAGCTTGTTCATTTTTTGTTGTTGAGTTGTATGCATTCTCTCTATATTTTGGAAATTAACCTGTATCGGATATATGATCTACAAATATTTTCCCCCAACATCATACTCAATGGTGAAAAACTGAAAGCTGTTCCTCTAAGAACAGGAACAAGACAGAATGCCCACTCTCAACACTCTTATTCAACAAAGTATTGGAAGTTCTAGCCAGAGCAATTAGGCAAGAAAAAGAAATAAAACACATCCAAATTGAAAGGGAAGAAGTAATTACTGTCACTATTTGTGGATGACATGATTCTGTATGTACAAAACTCTAAAGAATCCACCAAAAAACTATTAGAAATAATTAACAAACAGAGTAAAGTTGCAGGGTACAAAATCAACATACAAAAATCAGTTGCATTTCTATACACTAATAACAAACTAGCAGAAAGAGAAATCAAGAATACAATCCCATTTACAATTGCAACAAAAAGAATAACATACCTAGGAATAAATTTAACCAAGAGGTGAAAGATGCTGAAAACTATAAATTGAAGAAAACATAAGGAAATGGAAAGATATTCCATGCTCATGGATTGGAAGAATAAACATAGTTAAAATGTCCATATTACCTAAAGCAATCTGCAGATTCAATGCAATCCAATCAGAATCCCAATGACATTTTTCATAGAAATAGAACAAAAAAGACCTCGAATAGCCAAAGCAATCCTGAGAAAAAAGAACAGAGCTGGAGATACCACACTCTCTGAATTCAAAATACAAATTAATTCTTTTAGTAGATGCATTCATTCCTTGAGTTGCCAAGACTACTTAAATAATAGAGACCAATGATGGATGGTAATTAGTCTTTGGGTGGTGAACATGATGTAGTCTACACAGAAATCAAAATAAAATAATGTACACCTGAAATTTATATAATGTTGTAAACCAATGTTACCTCAATAAAAAAAAAAATGATAGAGCCCCAAATTGTGGGGATATAAAAACAAATGTCTTGTGAGTTGGTCATTAGTGTATCGTGAGGCAGGTGGTTAGTCCTCCAACCCCTGGACCCCTGTATTCTGATAAGAGGAAGAAACAGGACCACATACTGATAACTGATACAGGACATATACTGTATTGTGTAGAATAGGAACTCAAATCTGTGAGGTGATGTCTCTTATCTGGTGCTGTAACTGAGTCTTTATAGGCCACTCCACTGTTCTATAGGACCAGCTGCTTTGGAGTGATCAGGTACATGGTAAAGCCCGTGAATCCTATGCGTATTATTAGCCCATTATCTTACTCTTCTTTATGCTGTGAAATAAATTTCTTGGTCAGTAGCAGCATTGAGTGACAGAGGCATCCAGTAAGTCCGTAGATGGTGCTGCCAGCAGAAACATGGCAGATAAGGAAGGAAAATCTATTTGCAGAATTAGTGTCTACCCCAATATAGAAAAATCATTGCCACCTCCAAGATGGAGGGGGCCCAATGCAATCAACCTCCATCATGTGGCAGATTGGTCCCTCATGATATGGTGCCATACTGGGGGCACTTGGTAGTGATAGTAGCCAAACCGGTCTCGGAGTGATCAATTCCATGCTATTGAGCCAATATATAACCTCCATCCCTGCCACTGTTCCACTTTGTCAATGAGTAAGTACCAGTTGGGGAAGGAGATTGATTATTAAAAACGCCTTCTGCAATAGGTGGCCTTCTGGGGCCTTCACATGAGACACACATATCTGCACATTCTGGGCCCATTCTACCTCTTTCTTTAACCTCCTCATTATCTGTCTTTCAGTCTTGTTACTTGAAACTTCCTGACCACTGACATTAGCTGCCACCCACAAATCAAGAGAGATCCACACCTCACATCATCTCTCCTTCCAGGCCACGAGCATCATGTGATGATGTACTGCTGGGAGTTCTATGTTTTGGGAGGATTTCCCATTTCCACTGACCGTCAGCACACTACTGAGCAAGGCTGTAGCTCCACAGAGGTCTGTCTTCAGCTGGCTGCAGCACAGTGTTCAGAGCCATCTGAACACTCAGCTTCAGTGCTTTCCTCTTCAGTCAACTGGTCTTAGCGGGAGTTGAGGGAGCAAGGGTGGTGGAGTAAGCACACTGGGTCAGGGAGCCACCTGCTCGTGCAGCATACTCGTGCCTCCAGGACTTGCATGAGCCTGATCCCATCCATTGCTGGTAGTGTGATCAGACACCCTCCGGATCATCTTGGGCAGCTCAGTTTCATGGTCATAGTCATCTGGCGTCCCATAGATATTCACTCTCAACCAGAGCAGAAGCTGTTTCTCAAGAGAATAGTTACTCCGAGTGCAGAAGAAGCTTTGGCCTTGCTCCAGATTTGCCACAGACGCATTGAGCACTACTGAATCCACTGACTCCTAAGGGCCAGGGACCAGTTGGATGTCCAGGCGGATGGTGAGATGATCCAGGCCCCTGGGTTCTAAATTATGGCCCAGAACTGGAGGGTTGATGTATTTCTGAGGCACGATGCTAAAGGTATGTTCAGGTCCTTGTCAGGTACAAATGAACACCTTCTGGATGTTTTTGGGGTCATGAAAATGTTCTGTAATTAGATAATGCACAACTTTGAAAATAGACTAAAAACCACTGAATTTTGTACTCTAAAAGAGTGAATTTTATGGTGTGTGAATTATATATCAATTTAAAAGAAAACTACTTCTGGAGTTCCCTGTTTCTTTGCCAGATCAGTAGCTGAACACCAATACCAGGATCTGTGATGATTTGTTCCAGTAAAGAGAGGACACACAGAAGAGCTGCATCTGAAGTCACCACCTTATTAAGTTTTCCAGTCCCCAGGAAGCAGCTATCTTGTCTACAGGCTAAACATGGGAACTACTTGAGGCTATGATAGCGGTTACCACTGTGCACCTTTGGTGGTGGTATCAATCTTTGAAGATGTACAATGCGATGTAGCTTTTAATGAATTATTTTCACAGGTTGGAAGACCTCCGAGGTTTCCAGTTAGCTCTTCCTACTATGAGAGCACTCACTCTCTGGGTCAAAGAGCCCCTGCGGGGAGTCTGAGAGTTATGAAGGGGCAGTCACTACAGGATTCATTTACAGACCCACTGGTCACATGAGATGCCCTTGGGCCCAAACTCCACTTATCACCTGATGCTCATAAACCCCCATTTGACCAATGGACAACAGTAACATTTTTTGTTTCTAGAAATTTGCACGAGCTCAGAAGTTGTGTCCAATGCACAATTTCTCTGGTGAATGGCCAGAAGTACCTTAAGGAAGGAAGGCCAGGAGGACTGAGAGCTCATCCTCAAGAGTTCCAGCCTTCCCTGCACTCAAGGCGACTCTCTCGGGTCTGGGAATTGGGTGGGGGACAAGGATTCTGTGTTGTGGTGTCTCCGGTTGCTTCCCTATTCTCAATGCTTAGAGCTTTTCAGTTGCATAGATCAAGTAGGAGTGTAGTGGGCTGCCCTGTCTAGTTCAGTCCAAGACCCCATGCTCAGGGAGCCGGCCCTCTGACGGCTATCAGGCCTTGCCTCTGGAGGAGGTGCTATGTGAGCTCTGCCAGCCAGGATCCCTTCATCCTGCTGAAAACGGATCCCTTTTCAGTCACCCACTTCACTACAGGCTTTTCAATGACTCTGGCACTTGCTCACAGCTGTGTTTCCCAACACCCAGGTGAAGAGGATACATTCTGGCCCTCTTAGGGGATCAAGTTAGGGGAAGGGAAAGGGAAAGGGGTCATAAATGATAACTTCACTCCCAGAGTTCTCTGTCCCTAAGTATTTGGAGTCCTTTTTCTACATTTTGCCAAAGAATCTCCATATCCTGACTTCATTAGCCTAGGCCACTGCTACGTCCATTTTCGATAAAAACCAAGTAAACAGAATCACTCTCATCTATTCCAGCTGCCACACTGAATCTAGACCCCATTCATTTATTTCACAAATATTTACTGAGCACCTACTGTGTGCCTGAGTTCTCAGAAGGATGGATGAGGCAATTACTGAGATGGGGAGGACTACAGGAGGGGCAGGTTTAGGGAATATGATCAAGAGTTTAGTTTGGAAATTCCAAAATCTATAGTAAGTACACCGATTTTCAAAATTCACTCAGGTCTAAAATTTTGTTCCTCTCACCCTCATCGAGAACCCTCAGAATTCACTCCTATGCATACTCCTTGACGTGGGTTTTTTTCTTTCTTTCTTTTTTTTTTGGTGAGGAAGATTGGCCCTGAGCTAACATCTGTGCCCATCTTCCTTTATTTTGTATGTGGGTTGCTGCCACAGCATGGTTTGACGATTGGTGTATGTCCGCGCCCGGGATCCCAACTCGTGAACCCGGGCTGCCGAAGCGGAACACACTGGACCTAACCAATAGGCCCTGGGCTGGCTTTGAGGTGTTTTTTTTTTTTTCCTGATATAAAATATCAAAATTTTACCATTATTGCAATATGTAAGCTTCTCCTCCCAGGTTTTACTTTGTAAGGATCATCCTAAGATCGGCTGAGATTTGATTCTACTTACAGATCTGAGGGAAATCCAGCCAGGTAAGGGAGGAGCATGAAGAGAATTGTCACACCCTTGCAAGGGTCTTCAAACAACGCAGGGCCAGCCTCATCCTAGGGGAAGGAAGGGAGGAAGACCCTTAGGGTTTCAAGAGTACAGGATACTTTGAGTCCTTGAATCCTCCTAACTGTCCCTTTCCAATACCTGAGGCCCCACTTTCCCCCATCAGTGCCCTGTCAAAAAAGAAACCTAGGGACCAGCCCAGTGGCGGAGCGGTTAAGTGCGTGCGCTTCGCTTACGCGGCCCAAGGGTTCGCAGGTTTGGATCCTGGGCGCGCACCAATGCACCGCTTGTCAAGCCGTGCTGTGGCGGCATCCCATATAAAGTGGAGAAAGATGGGCACAGATGTTAGCCCAGGGCCAATCTTCCTTGGCAAAAAGAGGAAGATTGACATCAAATGTTAGCTCAGGGCTAATCTTCCTCACACACAAAAAAAATAATAGAAACCTAGGAAGGCTGAAAATTCAACCTATGTGTGATTTAGCAACCTATAGAATCAGGTCTGCTCTTGTGTTCTAGTTAAGAGACATAGATTCTCAGTGGTTCTCTACTGGAGGTGGCTTGGAAATATGTGTAGTATTTTTTATTGTCAAAAATCATTGTAGAATTTTGGAAAACAGTTTGGCAGTTTTTTATAAAGTTGAACATGCGATTACCATATGACCCAGCAATTGCAGTTTTGGACATTTATCTCTGAGAAACAAAAGCTTATGTCGACACAAAAATCTGTATAGTAAACTGTGGTATATCCACACCATGGAATACTACTCAACAATCAAAAGGAATACATTATTAATATAGGCAATAACTTGGATGAATTTCCAGGAAATTATGCTGAGTGAAAAAAGCCAATCCCAAAAGATTACATACTGTATGATTCTATTTATATAACATTTGGAAATGACAAAATTTGAGAAATAGAGAACTGATTAGTGGTTGGCAGGAGTTAGAGATGTGGAGATGGGAGAGGGAGGAAGGTGGATATAGTCGTAAAAGAGCAACACGAGGGAACCTTGTGATGATAGAAACGTTCAGTATCTTGACTGAACTGGTGAGTACATGAACCTACACAGGTGATACAATTGCATAGAGCTGAATACACACAAACAAATGAGTACAAGTAAGACTGGGGAAATCTGGATATGATTGGTAGATTGTATCAATGTCAATATCCTGGATGTGATCTTGTACCATAGTTTTGTAACATGTTACCACTGGGGGGAAATGGTTAAAAAGTACATGATATTTCTCTCTATTACTTGCATGTCAATCTACAATTATCTCGATAAATTTTTTAATTAAAAAGTGATTAGTACCTTATACCGTATACTAAGATTAACTCAAAATAGATTAAAGATCTAAATGGAAGACACAAAACTATCAAACTCCTAGAAGAAAATATAAGGGAAAACTTCATGACATTGCATTTGGCGATGATTTCTTGGCTATGACACCGAAGTCATGAGCAATGAAAGAAAAAATAGACAAGTAGAACTATATCAAACTTGAAGACTTCTGTGCATCAAAGGACACAGTCACCAGACTGAAAAGGCAACCTATAGAATGGGAGAAAATACTTTCAAATCACATATCTGATAAGGGGTTAATATCCAAAATATATAAGGAACTCCAACCCAATAGCAGAAAAACAAACAATTTGATTGAAAAATGAGCAAAGGACTTGAAGAGACATTTCTCCAAAGATGATATACAAATGGCCAATAAGCATATGAAAAGATGCTCAACATCATTCCTCATTAGGGAAATGTAAATAAAAATCACAAGGAAATATCACCTCACACCTATTAGGATGGCTACTATTGAAAAAAAAAAAGCAAGAAACTAACAAGTGTTGGCAAGGATGTGGAGAATTTGTAACCCTTGTACATTGTGGTAGGAATTCTGGTAAAATGGTGCAGCCACTGTGGGAAACAGTATGGCAGTTCTTCAAAAATTAAAAATAGAATTACCATATGGTCCAGCAATTCTACTTCTGGGTTTATGTCCAAAGGACAGGATCTTGAAAAGATATTTGCTCACCTATGTTTATAGCAGCATTATTCACGATAGCCAAGAAGTGGAAGCAGCCCAAATGTCCACTGATGGTAAGTGAATAAACAAAATGTGGTACATACATGCAATGGAATATTATTCAGCCTTAAAAAGGAGAGAAATTCTGACAAGTGCTAGAATATTGATGATTCCTGAAGACGCTATGCTAAGTGAAATAAGCCGGATACAAAAAGACAAATAATGTATGATTCCACTTATATGAGGTACCTAGAGTAGCCAAATTCATCGAGACAGAAAGTAGAATGGTGGTTGCCGGTGACTAAGGGAAGGGGGCAATAGGGAATTGTTTAATGGGTATAGAGTTTCAGTTTTTCAAGATGAAAAAGTTCTGCTGATCTGTTGCACAACACTGTGAATACAGTTAACATTACTGAAATGTACCCTTAAAAATGGTTAAGATGGTAAATATTATGTTATGTATTTCTTATTAAAAATAAAATAAATTGTTTTTTAAAAAGTGATGGGGGGCTGGCCCCGTGGCTTAGCGGTTAAGTGCGCATGCTCCGCTGCTGGCGGCCCGGGTGTGGATCCCGGGTGTGCACCGACCCACTGCTTCTCCGGCCATGCTGAGGCCGCGTCCCACATACAGCAACTGGAGGGATGTGCAGCTATGACATACAGCTATCTACTGGGGCTGAAAATATGAAACCCTGGGCTTGACATTATCTTTCTTACATTTTCTAATATGATTTTAATACCATCCTTGTGTTTTCAGCCACTATCATAATGGTATATCAGAGGAGACACTCAATTTTCCAAAGCCAAGCTTACAATAGACATTTTAGTCCAGATAATCATAGGTAATAGTTTCTCCTCCAACATTTTATTTGAAAATTTTTTTAACGGTAATGAGAAAGGTGACCGAATTATACAATGAGCATCCTTATACTCCCCATCTGGATTCTTCAGTGAACGTTGTATTCCAGTTGTATCTATCCATGTACCCATCCATCAGTCCACTTTATTTTTAAATGAATTTCAAAGTCAGTCACCAATAAACACCTCATCATGAGCACTAATAATTATAATTCAATATTTGCTTATGTTTTCATGGCAAAATTTAAGTACAGTAAAATGTACAACTCTTAAGTGTACCATTCAATGAGTTTTGACAAAGGCATGTGCCTGTGTAACTCAAATTCTTTCAAAATAAATTAAATTACCATCACCCTGGAAGGTTCCCTCATGCCCTTTCCCAAGAATCTCTATCCTTACTTCCCAAAGGCAACCCCTGTTCCGATTTTTTTTCCCACCATGGATAGTTTAGCCTGTTCTAGAACTTCATATAAATGGAATCATACAATGTCTACTCTTTTGTGGCTGACTGATTTCACTCAGCATGTTTTTGAGATTCATTTATGTTGTTGCATGTGTTAGCAGTCCATTCCTTTTTTATTGCCAAACAGTATTCCATTGTATGAGAGTTCCAGTTGTTCCACATTCTCACCAGCATTTGGTATAGTCAGTATTTTTAGTTCAGCCATTTGAGTGGGTATGTAGAGGTAGCTCACTGTGGGTTTCATATGCATTTCTCGAATTACTAATGATACTAAGCACATTTTCGTGTGATTATTGACCCAGCCGTTAGTATAACTCCTTTGCGAAATATATGTTCAAATTTTTTGCCTGTTTCTTATTGTTGTTCATCTTTTTATTATTGGGTTTTTGAAGAAGTTCTTTATGTATCCTGGTCAACAGTCCTTTGTTAGATATACGTCTTGTGAACACTTTTCCCAATATGTGGCCCATTCATTTTATTAACAGTGTCTTTTCATCATCAGAAGTTTCTAATAATTTCTTTTATGGTTATTGCTTTCTAGGTCCTGTCTAAGAAATCTTTGCCTACCTCCAAGTTGCAAAAATTGTCTCCTATGTTTTCTTCTAAAAGCTCTATAGTTTTAGTTTGAATGTTTAGGTCTATAATCCATTTTAAATTAATTTTTACATATTTTATGCATGATGTGAGGCAGGGGTTAAGGTTCACTTTTTTCCGTGTGGAATACAGTTGTTCCAGTAACATTTACTGAAAAGAATTTTCTTTCCCCATTGGGTTACTTTGGCATTTGTTGAAAATCAAGTGACTGAGTGAGTGTGGGTCTGTGTAGGACTCTCTATTATGTTTGACTGGTCTATTTGTTGATCGTCATGCCTGTACCTCACTGACCTGATTACTAAAGCATTATGGTGAATCTTGCAGTCAGGTGGTGTGAGGTCCGTAAACTTTGTTTGTGTTTTTCAAGACTGCTTTAGATATGTGGGGTCCTTCCCATTTTCATACAGATTTTAGAATCAGTTTTTCAATTTCTAGTAAATAAAAAGCCTAGTGAGATTATGACTGAGACTACATTGGATCTATAGATAAATTTAGAGAGAACTGCCATTTTAACAATATTGAGTCTTCCCATAATGAAACTGGTATGTCTCTCCATTGACCCAGGTCTTGCACATCTTTGGTTAAATTTTCTCCTAAGTATTTATAATTTTTGATGATATAAATGGAATTTATTTTAATTTAAATTTCCGGTTGTTTGCACACTGACTTGTGTTATCTTGCTAAATTAACTTTGAAATTCTTGTAATTGTTTTGCAGAGTTCGGTGTAAGGATTTTCTATGTAAACAATCATGTTGTTTGAGAATAAAGATAATTTTGATTCTTCCTTTCTGATCTATGTGCCTTTTTTTTTCTTTTTTTTTGTGAGGAAGATTAGCGCTGAACTAACATCTATTGCCAATCCTATTTTTGCTGAGGAAGATTGGCCCTGGGCTAACATCTGTGCCCATCTTCCTCTACTTTATATTTGGGATGCCTGCCGTAGCATGGCTTGATAAGCGGTGTGTTTGTCTGCGCTCAGGACCCGAACCTGTGAGCCCTGGGCTGCCGAAGTGGAGCGCACGCACTTAACCACTACGCCACTGGGCTGGCCCCAATGTGCCTTTTATTTCTTTTCCTGCCTTGTTACCTTGGCTAGTGCCTCTAATACAATGTTTAATACAAGTAGTGAGAATGGACATTCTTGCCTTATTCCTGATATTAGGGGTTTATACCAAGATAAACTAGATGCTGAGCCGTAAAACAAATCTCAATAAAATTTTAAAAAAGGACTGAAATCATGCAGGATATGTCTTCTTACCACAATAGAACTACATAAAAATAAATAATAATAATATAATACCACTTCACCTAAAATGCAGGAACTTTGAAACCACATAGATACATTTACTCTGCCCATCCTTTATGCTGTAGTTGATGTATGTATTATATCTAAAATGTTATAAACCCAATGCACAATGTTATGATTTTTGCTTTAAACAATCAAATTAAATAAGAAGAAAACTATTCCATTATATTTACCCATATATTTTTTATTTTTGGTGCTCTTCTTTCCTTCCTGAATATTCTATCTGGTATTATTTCCCTTTAGCCTGAAGAACATCTTTTGCATTTTTTGTAGTGCAGGTCTGCTACCAATGAATTGTCTTAGCTTCTATTTATATAAAAATATCTTTGTTTTGCCATCATTGTTGAAGAATATTTTCTCTGAATAAAGAATTCTGTATTTTTTCAGCACTTTAAGGATGTCAGTTCCACTGTCTTTGGCTTCCATTGTTGTTGATGAGAGTGTAGCCACACATTTTATCATTGACTTTCTGTATATAATATATGATTTTTCTTTGGCTGCTTTCAAAGTCTTTGCTTTATCTTGGGTTTTCACCCATTTGACAATAACATGCCTTGTTGCAGTTTTTTGGTATTTATTCTGTGTGGGTTTGCTGACCTTCTTGAATCTGTAAATGTGTGTCCTTCACCAACTTTGAAAGACTGTTGGCCCTTGTTTCTTCAAATATTTTTAGTATACCGTTTTATTTCTCTTCTCTTTCTGGGCCCCCATATACAAAGATGTTAGGATTTTTAATATGTTTATAGGTCCCTGAGATTGTGTTCCTTTTATTTTCAATTTTTTTCTCCCTTACTTCATGTTGGATCCATTCTGTTGATCTCTCTTCAAGTTCACTGATGCTTCTGACATTTATAATCAAGTGTTAAGTAAATCAAGTTAGGTTTTATTTCAGATGTTATATTTTTCAGTTTATAATTTTCAATAGGTTCTTTTTTACAGTTTTTGTTTCTCTGCTTAAGTTTTAAAGTTTAACGTAGTCCCATTTGTCTATTTTTGGTGTCATATTCAAGAAATCACTGCCAAATCCAAGGTCATGACACTTTTCTCCTATGTTTTCTTAGAAGGGTTTCATAGTTTTACATTTAAGTCTTTGATTCATTTTGAGTTAATTTTTATATAGGCATAAGGTAAGGATCCAACTCTATTCTTTTGCATGTGGATATCCAGTTTTCCCAACACCACTTCTTGATAAGACAGTCCTTTTCTCATTGGATGATCTTGGCACCCTTGCCAGAAATCATTTAATTTTGTAACATACAAGGGTCTATCTGTGGTCTCTCTATTCAGTTCCATTGTTCTATATGTCTATCTTTATGCCAGTACTAGTTTTGCAGTAAGTTTCACAATTGGGAAGTGTGACTCCTCCCACTTTCTTCTTTTTAAAGATTGTTTTGGCTTTTCAGAGTCCCTTGAGATTCTATGTGAATTTTAGAAGGAATTTTTCTATTTCTGCAAAAAACATTGGGTAGGATTGACATCTTAATAAAGTCTTACAATCTATTGTAAGATCATCTTGGGTAGGATTGACATCTTAATAAAGTCTTACAATCTATTAACATGGGATATCTTTCTATTTATTTGTGTCTTCTTTGATTTCTTTCAGCAATATTTTGTAGTTTTCGGTATAAAATCTTTCATCTCCTTGGTTAAGTTAATTTCTAAGTATTTTATTCTTTTTGATTCTATTGTAAATTGAATTGTTTCCTTAATTTCCTGTCTGGATTGTTCATTGCTAGTGTATAGAAATGAACTGATTTTTTAAAACATTTAAATGGTTTTATTCAAATTACCTTTAAAAATTATTCATCCAAGATAATCCATGTCAAAAAATGGAAATAGGGGCCGGCCCAGTGGCACAGCAGTTAAGTGCACACGCTCCGCTTTGGCGGCCCGGGGTTCGCAGGTTCGGATCTCGGGCGTGCACCAATGCACTGCTTGTCAAGCCATGCTGTGGCAGCGTCCCACATAAAGTAGAGGAAGATGGGCACAGATGTTAGCCTAGGGCCAGTCTTCCTCAGCAAAAAAAGAGGAGGATTGGCAACGGATGTTAGCTCAGGGCTAATCTTGCTCTCACACACACACAAAAAAAAATGGAAATAAAGATGTAGTTAGAAGGTAAAATAAAGCAGAGGTATTCTTCCTGGCATTAAAAAGTACCAGATTGCAAGGAGGCACATAATATTGAGGGATAGTTGGGAAAAGTCATGAAGGGAAGTCGTTAGAAGCAGATGAAACATTTCGACAAATTCTTGGAAGAAAGAAATAAGACAGGATGGTATTAATGAAAGAAAGGAAGTATAGGAAATCTTGCTTGGAATATACCCTTCACAAAAACTGCAAGAATCTTTGGAACTGATCTACTTAAACCACGCATAGGAGAGTTTCTGGCAATAATGTTAAGAATTTCTAGTAATGGTGATAATGAGAAATTGGATGAAAACAAGAATAACAATTGAAAACTGGTCCATACAGAAAGTGTTCCCATCTTCAAACTTCTCCATCTCTATATGCAGAAAAACAGTAGCTCTCTTAAGTTCAGGAAACACACATACACCAACATAATAAAAACGACACGCACACACACACCTGTTTTTTACATCACATATAACATGATATTTCCCCAAACTAATCAAACAAAAACCAAAATGCATAACTTGGATTTTTCTCCAAATAAATTGATTGAATTACATAGCGATACCCATAGATTTACAGTAGATTGTAGTTGTCATAGACTCTAACTTTCCTTTCTTTTGATATTTTGGGGGAACTACAGTGTAATAGTTAGCTCTTTACTTATGTTACCTACAGCAGCATTTTCTAATTGAATCTTACTCACGTACATGGTTGCCAGTCAGCCTTCCAAGTTCACATTGAAACAATACAAACAACAACAGTAACAAAAGAAGTTAAGAGTTAAAAGTCATTCCATTTTGAGTCATTTGAGGAAAAGTCTAGAGAATGTTGGTATGTGGGACAGGAAATTGTTGGTTTTGTTTTGTTTTCATTTTAAACTGTTGTATAATACTTCTTGGCTATGTGTTAAATGTTTATATAATTTTCTGCAGAGTAAATTAGTATACTTTATATTCGCTTTCTTGCATAGATTTTTTTCTAACTCATCTTTAATTTTTTAAAATAGTTTTTCCTTGTATTGTTTTAATGCATCCTTATGTTATTTTAAAACCTCCAAAAAAACAATTCTAACATATAGAACCCTCAGAACAAAATTACTTGAGAAGCAAACTGATTTTTGCATGTTGATTCTATTTCTTGCAACTATATTGAATTTGTTTATTAGTTCCAGCAGGTCTTTGTGTAGAATCCTTAGGATTTTCTACATATAAGGTCATGTCATCTGTGAATGGAGATACTTTTACTTATTCCATTCCAATTTGAAGACCTTTTAGTTCTTTTTTGTTGCCTAATTGCTCTGGCTAAGATTTCCAGCACCATGTGGAAGAGGAGTGGTGACAGCAGGCATCCTTGTCTTATTCCTGGTCTTAGAGGAATGCGCTATCAGTCTTTTACCCTTGAGGATGAAGTTGGCTGTGGGTTTTTTCATATGTTGAGATAGTTTCATTGTATTCCTAGTTTGTAGAGTGTTTTTGTTATGAAAGGGTGTTGAATTTTGGCAAATGCCTTTTCTGTGTCATTTGAGATGATCATATATGATTTTTGTCCTTCATCAGATTAATGTGGTGTATAATATTGATTGATATTCATATGCTGAACCATCCTTGCATTCCAGGAATAAATCCCACTTTGGTCATGTTGGATAATATGCTGTTGAATTTGGTTTGCCAGTATTTTGTTGAGGATTTTTGCATTGATATTCATAAGGTATATTGGTCTTTTTTTTTCTTGTAATGTCCTTGTCTGGCTTTGGTATTATGGTGATATTGGCCTCATAGAACGAGTTAGGAACTGTTTCCTCCCCTTTAGTTTTTTGGAGGAGTTTGAGAAGGATTAGTATTAGTTCTCCTCTAAATGTTTGGTAGTATTTACCAGTGAAGCAATCTGGTTCTGGGCTTTTCTTTGTTGGCAAGTGTTCTATTACTGATTCAATCTCCTTACAAATTATGTCTGTTCAGATTTTCTACTTCTTCATGATTCAGTCTAGGGAGGTTGTATGTTTCTAGAAATTTGTCCATTTCATTTAGGTTTCTGTAAAATATCTCCTCTTTCATTTCTGGTTTTAGTTATTTGACTCTTCTCTCTTTTTCTCTTGTCAATCTAGCTAAAAGTTTGTCAATTTTGCTGGTCTTTTTGAAGACCGACTCCTGGTTCCATTGATTTTCTCTTTTGTTCCTCTATTCTCTATTTTATCTCCACTGTAGTCTTTAGTATTTCCTTCCTTCTTCCTGCTTTAGGTTTATTTTGTTCTTTTTTTATTTCCTTAAGATGTAAAATTAGGTTGTCGATTTGAGATCTTCTTTCTTTTTTAAATGTAAGCATTTACAGATTTCCCTCTCAGCACTGCTTTTGCTGCATCCAACAAGTTTTGGTATGTTGTGTTTTCATTTTCCTTTGTCTCAAGACATTTTTTTTTTTTGTGAGGAAGATCGGCCCTGAGATCACATCTACCAATCCTCCTCTTTTTGCTGAGGAAGACTGGCTCTGGGCTAACATCCATGCCCATCTTCCTCCACTTTATATGGGATGCCACCACAGCATGGCTTGACAAGTGGTGCATGGGTGAGCGCCTAGGATCCGAACCGGCGAACCCCGGGCCGCAGCAGCAGAGCATGCGTACTTAACCGCTTGCGCCACCGGGCCGGCCCTCAAGACATTTTTTAGTCTCCCTTTTAATTTCTTCTTTACTCATTGGTTGTCGAAGAGTGTATTGTTTAATTTCAAATATTTGTGAATTTTCTGGTTTTCCTTCTGCTATTGATTTCTAGTTTCATTTCGCTGTGATCAAAAAAGATGCTTTGTAAGATTTCAATCTTTTAAATTTATCAAGATTTGTTTTGTGGCCTGACATATTGTCTATCTTGGAGAATATTCTACGTGCACTCAAGAAAATTGTGTATTGTGCTGTTGTTGGGTGGATGTTCTGTATATTTCTATTACGTCCAATTAGTCTAAAGTGATGTTCAAGTCCTCTATTTCCTTATTTATCTTCTGTCTGGCTGTTCTATTCATTATTGAAAGTGGAAATTTGAACTCTCCTACTGTTATTTTAGAGCTATTTTTCCCTTCAATTCTGTCAGTGTTGGCTTCATACATTTAGGAGTTCTAATGTTGGGTACATGTATGTTATATCTTCTTGCTGTATTGTCCCTTTTAAATATATAATGCCCTTCTTTGTCTCTTGTAAACTTTTTTGATTTAAAGTATATCTTGTCTAACAGTAGTATAGCAACCCTTCTCTCTTTTGGTTACTATTTGCGAGGAATATCTTTGTCTATCTTTTCACTTTCAACGTATGCATGTCTTAAATTTAAAGTGAGTCTGTTATAGACAGCATATAGATTCTGTTTGTTTTTCAGCTTTATTGAGGTATAATTGACAAGTATAATTGTAAGATATTTAAAGTGTGCATCATGGTGATTTGATATATGTATACATTGTGAAAGGATTCCTCCCATCTAGTTAATTAACACATCCATCACTTCACATATTATACTCTCTTAGCAAATTTAAATTATACAATACAGTGTTATCAACTATAGTCACCATGTTTTTCAGTAGATCTTCAGAACTTACTCATCTTATAGCTGACACTATTTTTTTCAAATCATTTTGCCAATCTGTATTTTCTGATTGGTGAGTTGAATCCATTTACATTTATACTAATTACTCATAGGAAAGAACTTACCATTGCTTTTTTGTTATTTGTTTTCTGTATGCTTTATAGCTTTTTTGTCCATCATTTCCTCTATTACTGCCTTCCTTTGTATTTAGTAGATTTTTTTGATATTTGATTCCCTTCTCATTTGTTTTTGTGTATAGTCTATAGATATTTTCTTTGTGGTTACCATGGGGATTGCATATAACATTCTAAAGTTATAACAATTTATTTTAAACTGATACAATGTCACTTCAATCACAAACAAAAATTTTACTCCTTTACAGGTCTGTTTCTTCCACTTTATGTCACAAATTACATCTTTATATATTGTGTACCCATTAACATAGATTTATAGTTATTTTTATGCTTTTGTCTTTTAAATCTGTAGAAGAATAAAAAGTAGAGTTCCAAACTAAAATTATAAGAGTGATATCGGAATCATGACAGCGTGAGCTTCCCTCTTAGACTCTCCCGACCCCAAGATACAACAAAAAGGACATTCAATACCAACAGAGGACATTCACACAACACAAAAGACATCTGAGAGACCCACGCAGCCTTACATCTGAAGGTGGATGTGCTGGAACCCCCAGAGGAAGTGGGAGGAGGTAAGGAGAGCTCCCCTCCTTCCTCAGTGACAGTGACTCTGGGGCCAGGTCTGTGAGGTTCTCTGGGGGGGGGAGGGGCAGTCGTCCATGGGAAAACCATCCCTCTCCAAGTTCTCTCACAGCCTGTGGGAAATTCCCATATGGAGGGGACTGAACCGTTGTAGGGGTGCCTTCATCAAGCTAGCACCCCAGGAGAGCAGATAGTGAGGGAAGAGTGAGAAGCTCCCAGGATTGGGTAGGCAAAAGAAAGGGTCCTATCCCCGCCTGGAGCACCAGCACAGCCAGTTGGTCAGAGAGGCTGCAGATTGTGGTGGGCTCAGAATACACAACTCTTGACCCCCACCCAGTGGCAGCAGGTGGAAGTTGCAACCAGATATTTTCAGAATGAGGAAAAATAAGCCCACGCCCTCAAGCAGTATGCAAAAATATATTAAATCTCCAGACTAGAAGGAAAATGACAAACACCCAGAAATCAATCCTGAAGGCACAGAAATTTATAACCTAAGTGACAGGGAATTCAAAATAGCTATGATAAAAAAACACAATGAACTAAAAGAAAATACAGATAGACAATTCATTGAAATCAGGAACTTCTTCACAAACGAGATTGAAACTATAAAGAAAAACCAATCAGAAATGTTGGAGAGGAAAAACACAATGGAGGAGATAAAGAAAAATCTGGAATCTTTAAAGAACAGAGCTGCCAATATGGAGGAAAGAATTAGCCATATTGAGGAAAGGAATGCAGAAATGTTCCAGATGGAGGAGGAGAGAGAACTAAGACTGAAAAGAAATGAAGAAATTCTCTGAGAAGTAGCTGACTCAATTAAGAAGTGCAACATGAGGATTATAGGTATTCCTGAGGGAGAAGCAAGGGAAAAAGGAGCAGAAAGCTTGTTCAAAGAAATAATAACTGAGAACTTCCCAAACCTGGGGAAGGAGCTGGAAATACAAGTGAATGAAATCAATAGATCTCCTAAATATATCAACATGAAAAGACCCTTTCCAAGGCATATAGTAGTAAAGCTGGTAGAAGTCAATGATAAAGGAAAAATATTAAGGGCAGCAAGACACACAAAAAATAATGTATGAAGGAATTCCTATCAGGATCTCAGCCGATTTCTCAGCAAAAATTTTACAGGCTAGGAGAGAGTGGAATGATATATTCAAAATTCTGAAAGACAAATTAAAATTATAGTACTACTGGTTTTCATATTTGTCCATTTATTTACCTTTACTGGAGAACTTTATATTTTCATATGACTTCAAGTTACTGTCTGGCATCCTTTCAATTCAACTTGATTCAAATGTTTCCCCTTCAGCACTTTTTGTAGGGCAGGTCTAGCATCAGTGAACTCCTTCAGCTTTTGTTTATCTGGAAATGTCTTAACTTCTCTCTCATTTTTGAAGGACAGCTTTGCTGGATGTAGAATTCTCCATTGACACTTTTTCTTCCAGCAGTTTAAATATATCATCCCATTGCCTTTTGACTGCAAGGTATCTGCTGGGAAATCTGTTCATAATCTTATTGAGGACCCCCTATACATGAGGTGTTGTTTTTCTCTTGCTGGTTTGAAGATTCCCTTTCCGTCTTTGACTTTGACAGTTTGATTATAATGTGTCTCAGTGTCAGTCTCTTTAGGTTTATCTTAGTTGGAGTTTGTTGAGCTTCTTGAATTTGTATACACATGTCTTTATCCAAATATGGGAAGTTTTTGGCCATTATTTCTTCAAATAATCTCTCTGCCCCCTTTTCTCTCTCTTCTCATTCTAGAACTTCTATAATGTGTATATTGCTCTGGTTGATGATGTCACCATAAGTCTTTTAGGGTCTGTTCACTTTTTTTTTTTAATTTTATTTATTTATTTATTTATTTATTTTTTCCCCCAAAGCCCCAGTAGATAGTTGTATGTCATAGTTGCACATCCTTCTAGTTACTGTATGTGGGACATGGCCTCAGCATGGCCAGAGAAGCGGTGCCTCGGTGCGTGCCCGGGATCCGAACCCGGGCCACCAGCAGCAGAGCGTGCGCACTTAACTGCTAAGCCATGGGGCCAGCCCTCTGTTCACTTTTCTTTATGTTTTTTTCTTTCTGCTCCTAAGACTTGACAATTTCAAATGACTTGTTTTATAGTTTGCTCATTCTTTTCTTCTGCCTGTTAAAGTCTGCTATTGAACCCCTCTAGTGAATTTTTCAATTCAGTTATTGTATTTTTCAGCCCCAGAATTTCTGTTTGGTTCTTTTTTATAAGATATCTCTCCTTATTGATATTCTCATTTTATTCGTATATCATTTTCCTGCTTTCCTTCAGTTTTCTGTGTTTTTTTTTCACTCTTTGAGCACATTTAAAACAGTTGTCTTAAAGTCTTTGAGTAGCAAGTCTGATGCTTGTGTTGCTTCAGGGACAGTATCTGGTGATTTATTTTATTCCTTTGAATGGGTCATATTTTCCTGTTTCTTTGTATGCCTTGTGATCTTTTGTTGAAAATTGGGCGTTTGAAAAAACAGCCTCTTCTCCCAGTCTTTGCAGACAGGCTTTGAGCAAGGGAAGACCCTCACCAATCAGCCTGGCATGAAGGCTTATGGTCTTCAGGCCTTTTCTGGGCATGTGTCTTCCCCAGGCATGTGTGTGTGTTTTTTCCAATCCTCCCATCTACACAGCTGCTTTTAAATGTCTTGATTTCCCTACGAGTCTCACTCTGCTTTCTCTCAAGGCCTTAGCTGTTTTATTGTATTCCTCAATCAGTAATCTCTTGTCTCAGGGATCTGCACGTCTGTAGTCACCTTGTGGTTTTCATAAGCTGCTCCCGCTGCTCCCTATGGCTTCCTCTAGCCTGAGATCCAAGCTGTGCTGCTTTCGGCCATCTGAGCTCCAAGTCAGACAACACAGAGACCAATCCCTCAGGCAGCCCCAGAACAAGTTAGACCGTTACAAATTTGGTTGGTTTTGTTCTCTCTGGTTTGTGGAAGGGAACTGGCAACCGGGCCACCGCTTCCCCCAAAGCGTGCCACACCAGGTAGGGGTTGGGGAAGGGTGAATAAAAACACCGTGAAATTTTCTACTGTTTTAAATGTTGTTTTTTCCTCAGTTGGGCATTCCCTTGTTTGCTGTAGATCTTGACTGATTTCCAGAGTCCCTGTAAGTTATTTTATCCAGTCTCTAGTTATTTATTTAATATTTCCATGGAGAACAAGGGCCTGGAGTTTCCGAGCCCACCATCTTGCTGCTGTCTGTGCTGCATCCACAAGTTTTGTTATGCTGTATTTTTGTTTTCATTCATCTCAGAGTATTTTCTACTTTCTTTTGTGACTTTTGCTTTGACCCACTCTTCATTTGACCCATTTCGGCATGTGTTGTTTAATTTCCACATTCTGGTGGATTTTTAAAATTTCCTTCTTTTATCGATTTGTAACAATTGCATTGTGGTGAGAGAACATACTTTCTATGATTTCCATCTTTTTAAATTTATTGAGGTTTGTTTTATGGCCTAGCATGTGCTCTATCCTGGAGAATGTTCCACGTATGCTTGAAAGAATGTATATTCTGCTCTTGTTGGGTGGAGTGTTCGATAGATGTCTTCTAGGTCTGGTTGGTTTATAGTGTCGTTAAAGTCTTCCATCTGCCTAGTTCTATCCATTATTGAAAGAGGGGTTGAAGTCTCCGACTATTATTACTGGATTATCTATTTCTTGGCTCCTTGATTCACCATAAAATTCTTCAGTATTTTCTTGCTTCTGTCATTAACGCATTACTTCTGTATTAGTTGGCTCAGGCTGTCATAACAAAATACCACAGACTGGGTGGCTTAAACAACAGAAATTTATTTTCTCACAGGTCTGAGACTGGCGGGGTTCAGTTTCTAGAGAGAGCTCTCTTCCTGGCTTGTGGATGGCTGCTTATCTTCACATGGTCTTTCCTCTAAGTGTGTGTAAAGAGTGGGGGGCCTCTCTGGTGTCTCTTCCTATAAGACACTAATCTTATCAGGTCAAGGCCCCACTCTGGTGACCTCATTTAACCCTAATTACTTCCCTACTCCAGACAGAGCCACACTGGAGGTTAGGGCTTCAACCTATTGATTTTGAGGGAACACAAACATTTAGTGCATAATGACTTCTATCCTCAAGGGTGCCTCATGATCACAAGATATCTTCTGCTGTTCCAACATTCACTTCCATGACCTAGGCAACAGAAAGCAGACAGGGGCAAGGGCAGAAGGGCATTTGCTAGCTGAGTAAGATTTCTTTTTAAGATTTCCTTGGACTGGCCCTGGTGGCCTACTGGTTAAGTTCGGTGTGCTCCACTTCAGTGGCCCAGGTTCAGTTCCTGGGTGTGAACCTACACTGCTCGTCTGTCAGTGGCCATGTGTGGTGGCAGCTCACATATGAAAAGAGGAAGATGGGCAGCAGATGTTAGCTCAGAGCGAATCTTGCTCAGCAAAAACAAAAAGATTTCCGTTAAGTGCCACTTAAATTTCACGGGCCAGAATCTTCTCACATGGTTACCCCATTTGTTAGGAAGGCTGCTAAATGTAATTTTTGTTGTTGTTGCTGAACACACTGTTCCCCTAACAAAATTAGGGTTTGATTAATAAGGAAGAAAGAGGATGTTTATATTGGTGGGCAACTAGCAGTTTCCATCTCAACCTCCTCCTTGGGCCGCCTGCCACCCATCTCATGCTCTTCCCATCCGTAGAACACATCTACCGTGCCCCACATCTCCTCCGGTGATTGTATCCAGCTCAAAAAGTCCAGGCCCCCTGTATGGTGTATCGTCCTCTCCATCAGGGGCAGGTGAGGCTTATCAGGGACGTATAAACTGAAACACAAGTAATCTTCCCCAAATATACAACGGTGGAGGAAGAATGGGGTGTCCACTGCAAAAACCCGTTCAGAAAAGAAACAGTGGGGAATGCATGGCGATCGCTGACCCAGAACATGACCAGATCCTGAAGACTTGCTGCCCGGGCAGTGGAGTGAGTGCCTGCCTGGTCAGCCCACCAGGCAGTCCCGGTTCTGTCCTCTGTGGGGAGCTTCTGGATCCACTCTCCTCTGTGGCCACAGCTGGTGTGGACACTGAGGAGATGCCCCTCCCAGAAACCATAATTAGGACTTCAGCAGCCTACTTCTTGTTGACACGAGATCAGGGTCAGGGCCTTGTGGCCAGCCTTTTATTTTCTAATTTTTGGTAATATAGTAACTCAGTCTACTTGAGGTGTATAGTCCTCCCGTCAAATCTGTGTGTGAGTACCATAGCCCAATAACTTGCCTCCCCATGGCTTTTTGTTTTGTTTTTATTGTGAAATGTATCACACATAAAAGAGTGCATATAATATACGTGGACATTTAAAAACTAAAACAAACCGCCATTTCCCCCCAGTGGCACTGACAATCCTGATTTTTGTACATATTGATGTATCCTTTTACAATATGTTGTTCCGTTTTGCCTGTTTTTGCAGTCTTTATAAACAGAAAAAAATCTTTTGCAACTCGAGTTGTTCAACATTATGTCTCTGAGATGTAACCATGTTGATGCATGTGGCTGTTTTAATTTCATTTTCACTGCTCCACGTAGTTCTGTGTTAAGAAATTTGTTAATCCCAAATTTGTTAGTCCACTCTACAGTCGAAGATGGCTACTGCTCCTACTTTTTATGAACACCGTTGCCTCGGAGATTTTTTTGCAACTGACCCCCGGTGCACAAGTTCAAGAGCTTCTGCGGGGAGTGAACTCAGGAGCGGAATTGCTGGGTCTGGGATGTGCGCATGTTTAACCGTTCCCTGCTGGACTGCTGTCTACGGTGGCTTCCCGATTTACACCACCACTGCTGCTCCACATCCTGCCCCACTCCTGACCTTCTCTGACTTCAAAATTTTTGCCAGGCTGTGAAATTTTATCTCATGGCCTAAATTTGTATTTTCCTGGTTACTAACTAGGTTAAACAATATTTTATATCTTTACGGGCCATTTGTGTTTTTTCTTCTGGGCAATGCCTCTTCAGTTCTTTTGCCCGTTATTTGATTGAATGGTTTGTCTTTTTCTCATTGGCTTATGGGAATTCTTAACATATTCTGAACACTAACCCCATGACAATTATACTTAATGCAATGACTTTTTTTCTTTATTTTAGTCTGAAAATTTGGGGGTCTGTAACTGTTGACCTCTATGCTGACTCAGCCCTGCCCCCTTGGCCCCCCGCCCTTGGCCATCCTCCTCTGCCCATGCCTTGAGGTCATTTGAAACAATAGGTTCAGATGGGAAGGCAATACTCTTAATCTGATTTTCATGGTGGGCTTGCTGTTGTCTTTTGGAAGGAAACTCTCACTGGAGGGAGACTGAAAAGGCGTGGAGGCCATTTCTCTTATTCTCTGCTAAGGCTGCTTTATCACATTCATTTCACAGCATGGGGACCATAAGGGACGGGAGCAGCTTTTTTTGTGTGTGAGGAAGATCAGCCTTGAGCTAACATCCATGCCAATCCTCCTCTTTTTGCTGAGGAAGACTGGCCCTGGGCTAACATCTGTGCCCATCTCCCTCCACTTTATATGGGATGCCGCCACAGCATGGCCTGACAAGCGGTGCCTCGGTGCGCGCCCGGGATCCGAACCCGGGCTGCCAGCAGTGGAGCGTGCGCACTTAACCGCTACGCCGCAGGGCCGGCCCCAGGACGGGAGCAGCTTAATTCTTCAACTCTGCAAGGCTCCAAATGACAGGACCCTCAATCAATTCAGAATTCAGGCTATGGCAGAGTGGTATTTCCTTCCTTCTCTAACTTGCTCTCACCTCGGTTTTCTCTTTCATATAGGACTTGGCTCAGAGCAGCAGAGTGAGCTGAGCCAACATGTGCCAACATTCTGCCCCTTTTTCCACCATGTGCCCTAACCTACTGCCTTGCTTGGCACAGAGTCCAATTTCCAAAGCACCACAGGCAACAATTTGACCAAGTGTTTCACTACCACATAACTAAAGATTAAACTTCCCAGCTTGCCACATCATTGCCTTTCCAGCCCCAAACCCAACACTCTCTGTTCAGCCTATTCTAAAACTTTAGATTCTGTAACTTGCAACCTTTATTCTGACGTACCAAATTAGGACCAATTAATATTAATTAAGATCTGATGCACAATCCAGAGCTGAAATGGCGTCTTCATGATGTCTTCAGGGGTTAAGGCTCCTTTTGTATATCTGCTCAGACAGTGTTGAAGCCGGGTACCTGAGGGTTACTGTAAATATTCAATAAGATTACCTTTCCACCTTGTTATGAAAAGAAGTTAATCTTGTCAATTTGCTATTTTCCACTTTAACCTGAGGGGTAACAAGGGTCACAAAGATTTATGAGCTTGTTTTACAGAAGAAGGAGAACGCCTTCACAGATCACCAGATAACCAGCCCCCAGCTGCCATTGACACCCAGAAGTCAGATTGCCAGGGGCTTATTGGGAGTGAAAGAAACACCGTTTACCCCTTTGTTTCTCCAGAACTCCTCCTGCCACACCCCTTAGCCTCCTGCCACACCCCTTGGCTCTATAAAATACCCTACTTTCTTCTCTTATTAAGGCGGATTTGAGAGAACCCATGCTCCTGCCGCCTCCTCTTGGCCAGCTCGAATAAACCATTCTCCATCTCCAATGTCTCAGTGTTTGGTTTACTGTGCATCAGGCACATGAACTTGAGATTAAGAGGTTTGGTATCAATGTTAGAATAGGCATTTAGCCTTCACAAGATGGCTGCCTGAGCTCCAGCCTTTACATCTGCCTTCAAGGCAGAAGGGAGGAGGAAAAGGCAAGAGCAAAATGAGACTGATCAACTGATTCAACTCTCCCTCCCATCTTTCTTTGTTATAAAATATATTTATATAAGCATTTGGGCACATTTAGGTGAGAAAGATGATACTCAGATTTCACTACTAGGTTCAACAGGATATAACGTTGAAGAATGCTGTATCCAGTGTGGGCTAGGCAGTGGCACATTGAGACAAGTGTTGGACAAGGAACACTTCCGCTGCAAAGAAATGTATAATGATAATTTAAAACTTCTCCAGGCAGGAGTATTCTAATTTAAAACACTAAGAAATAGGACAACAAGGAAAACAAAATTAACCTCTGAGGGTACCGAAAGGGATGTAGGGCAAACAAGAGGAAAATTAGCATCCATTGAGTTATAAATATGTTTTCTGTAAGACAAACATTAATTTTTTTCCCAACTTTATTGAGGAATGATTGAAAAATATAATTGTATATATTTAAAGTGTACAACATGATGATTTGATATACATACACATTGTGGAATGATTACCAAGGTCAAAATAATTAACACATCCATCACCTCACCTACTTAAGGACATTAACTATTATTCAATGACAAATCTTACAAAACAAAATAAAACCCAAATCAGTGGTCAGGTAATTCAAAATTTACCTGCAGACAAGGTAAGGCAATAAATGCAGCGTCTAGTCTGTCAAATGTTTCCTGCACTAACATTATCTATAGAAGCACTATGCCAATTGGTACCCAGTGATGCCTTCTACAGCTGAGAGGGTTCAGGCACAATGACTCCAATTACAAACGTGTACAGAGCCGAAAGGGCACTCTCCGTTGCCTGTGGGATTGCCCATACATAGCAAGAGACCTAAGCTTCCATATCTTTGTTCCTTGTCATAATTCCGATATGCATTTCAGGGTGTGATTTTGTTTTTGAAGATACTTCCCTTGAATATGGGCCCTATGGTTACAACTAATAATATAAAATGAAACACTAGCTTTGAGAAGCTGACCCACACCACCCCATCTGAGGGACATCACCTTCTGGGATGCACTAGGTCAGCTCACTTTGTGAGGAATTTCCCCCAAAGCTCCACCCACCAACTTCTACTTACATCTCTTTGCCAGAATTTAGTCATGTGGTTAGCCCCTCTCTTTGAGGAGCCTGGGAAATGTAGTTTTTTAGATGGGCACAAATTGCTAAGCCCCAACAAAATCGGGGTTTTGTTAACAAAAAAGAAGGAGAGAAAAGATATCTTAGGTGGGCAATTCTAGCTAGTTGGGGCAGAAAGGAATTCGTCTCCTGCAGAATAGTTAGAAAGCTGAGGGGCTGGCCCCGTGGCATAGCGGTTAAGTGCGCACGCTCTGCTGCTGGCGGCCCGGGTTCAGATCCCAGGCACGCACCAATGCATTGCTGGTCAGGCCACGCTGTGGCGGCGTCCCATACAAAATGGAGGAAGATGGGCACAGATGTTAGTGCAGGGCCAGTCTTCCTCAGCAAAAAGAGGAAGATTGGCCTGGATGTTAGCTCAGGGCTGATCTTCCTCACACACACACACACACAAATAGAACGCTGAAGAAGCAAGTCTAGGCAATGCTCCCAGAAACAATGCAAGTTAACTGGTCTGATTAACCTCAGAAACACTTTTTCTGCTGCCACGCATGACAGTGAAGTGGGTGACCTCTGCCTGGCCTGTTTCTTCATGTCACTTCCACATCAGAGCCTTCGATGGGTAGGTGCAGCTTATGGGTGGAAACTAGGTCACAGATCTGCAAAGCGTGCTGGGAAATGTAGTAAAAACATTCAGCATCAAGAAGGTGGGATTCACGGTTGTAGTGGCATATTTCATTGATTCTAAGACATGCAATTTTTTCACATTTTCATGTCCCTAAAATCAGGATGCTTTTGACAGCTCTTGGCCATTTGGCAGTTTTGTGATGGGTTGACATTGCCTGCATGTATATGAAACTTCCTTATAAAGGAGAGAAAGCATCTCCATCAAAAGGGTGCAGGGGGAGTATCAGCAGCTTAGAAGAAAATTCTGGAGCCAGCAGTGTGACCTCTACTCATAGATGCTGCACCGCCAATGCTCCTGATGCCCCAAAGAATAGCACAGAGTGCAGAATCCTCAGCACAAGACAACTGAGTTAAAAGGGACCCAGAATTGTACATAAAATATGATCTAGAAATAAGTCAATAAGCTGATCTATTTTGCTTATGTTTTCCTTTTTCCCTTGTATGCACAAGACAGACAGATGCTTCAATAAATATAAATGAGATCTTCCAGTGAGAACAAAATGCAAACTCTAAGTGATAAGAAAATATTGTGTAATAGTTTAATTACCAGCGTTTTCTCTCATTGGTTCATAAGGGTGCACCTTACAATTGATGGCATCTTAGATTTGAGGAAATATGCTCTCAAAGCATGGGGAAGGGTACATAAGATTCTAGGCAACCACAACAAGTGTGTGCTGCACTCGTGGATAGGGCAATGAGGAACTGCTTCCCTGCTCCCGGCCTCTTGAGGCCACACAGGAGAAGCAGAGGAACTGCTGGTGAGTGTGGGGCCCTGGACGTGTGGGGGGTGTGTCTGGTTCCGCTGGGTTAGCATCTGGACTCCCAGGCCACACTGGGCAGGGCAGGGAGCTGCCGAATGGACCAAGACTGACTCCAGAGTGTGCCCAAGGAACAGCGGAAGTATGGCTCCCCGGGAGCACCCGGGTCCTGCAGAATCAGGTCCTGCAGGTGGTGAGACAAGAGGGCAGTCACTGCTGGTGCGGAATCTGCTCTTTCCTGGGGCTGGGCAGGCTGTGGGCCCTCCTATGCCCAGTGACTCCTTGGTTCCTCACAATTCCACACCCCACCGTGGGGCTGTGAGTCTGCTTGCACATTCGTCTCCCCATATCAAACCCACAGCCCTGTGAGGAGGGGGACTGTGACTGTGCAGTTGTGTGACAGTAGAACTCAACAAACACTTGCTAAATGAATGAATTAATAAGCTAACAGATAGCAGGGAAGGGATGAGGACAGTGGGACTTAGAGAGGCCATTTGCCCCAGGTCTCATGAATGGCTGAGGGCCTTTCCAGTATCCCTTGTGCGTCTCCCACCTCCTATCCTAGGACAGGACCCCTGAAAGCAGATTCTGAGATGGAGATTGTGTGCAGGCAGTTTCTTGGGGAACACTCTTGGGATCAGTGTCGGGGTGTGTGTAAATGAAGTAGGACCTCATTGAGGAAGAGTTGAACCACAGTGCAGACACAGGGAAGGCCTCAGCCAATCCCACGGGCAGCTCTGGTGCTGGGATGGCCCTGCAGAGCTGTCTCGAATTGGGGCGAGGGAGCCAGGCCTTTATATTCCATATCGACCATATTGGATGTGGGCTGCCCCAGGGAAGGGACGTGACAGCTGAGGGAAAGTCCCAGGAAGGGGTTCAGCTGTAGAGTGTCAGCAGCCAGCATTCTCAGGTGTGGGGAAGGGGTGGGGACCAGTGCCTGGTCCTAAAGGGGACATCTGGACGGCACACCACTGCATCCACTACACCCACAGAAGTCGTCATCTCGAGGTGAGAAAGAAATCGTTCTTGGAGGGGGTGTGTGAGTCCACGAAGAGCTGAGCTAGCTCTGCTCTCTTAGGGGCATGGGCTGTGTTTCTCCAATACCCAACTGTGCTTGGCAGGCAGCAGACACTCAACTCATGCTTGCTGCGTTGGGCAGAACCCAGGGGAGGAGCAAGTGTGAGCTGAGCATGCCCGTGTGTTTGATGCTGTGCCCTGCACATCATACACAGTATCTCACTTAATCCTCAGAACCGTCCTGGGAAGTAGGTCCCCTTTCACACAGAAGGAAGCCAAGGATGGTGAGGTTCAGACGCTAATCAAGGCCCCCCAGCTGAATGGTAACAAAGGTAGGATTAGAAGCTGGCTTGTCTTACTCCGAAGCCCAAACTCTTCTTGGTGGACCTGGTCTTCACTGGACCCTGGGCTTGAGGGGCTGTGAGGCTGTCCTGAGCTGATGTCTGTGGAGCTTAGAGTGGAGGAGAGGGGTGCCTCGCCTGCTCTGTTGAGTCTAGAGAAGGCTTCCTGGAGGAGGTGACACCGAGCTGAGCCTCATGAAAGTTTGCTAGGCAAACGGGGGCTGGGGAGTAGGGCACTGAGGGGCAGCTGTTCTAGGAAGCAGGAACAGTAGGGAGGCAAAGAGCTGAGGCATAGAACACAGGCCGCTGATAGCCCGTATGGCTCCAGGTGGACACATCCCATGGGCACATGGGTTGATGAACAGATGTTGTCTCTTCCCCTGGGTGGCGGCAGCCCGGGGCCATGAACATGGTTTGGCAAGAGGAGCATGGGCTGGATTTCAGCTCCTCTAGTCCCCCTTGGCCTGTGCTTCAGGCAGTGCACAAACTATGCAACCACTCTCTGCAGCCCTGGTGAAATGCACGATGTGTGCGTTATTCACGAGGTTTGGCCAAAGGACAGGGAACCGTCCATTCCATCCTAAGCTCTAGCTCAGGGATGGCCAATGCCACGCTGATCAAGTTCTTAACGTTTCCTCTCTGAGTAGTCTCCACTCCCTTCCAGTTGATTCCCACTCTAACCCCCTACACCCATATTTGTGTGTTTTGGTCTGTATCTTTTATGTCAGAGCCCTTTGTCACATGCTGGGTGAGCCATGATTTTCTGCTCATATTAAGAGGGACCAAACAGCTGATTGGTAGCTCAGAATGTATGGGAGGGGCTTGTTGACTGACTGTGACTGTAAGGTGATCTGACTTGGCTCTTTCATTGGGAGCCCCCAATGTCAAATTCTTCAAGAAAATTCTTCCAATATCCTGCTTAGAGATTGCAGGCTGGACAGCTGGCATTCTGGGAATGCAACTGGATGGGGGTGGGCTCAGGGGAGGGAGAGGGCTGGGCTGTCAGCATTCATTGTATAAACATTCATTTCATTTCCATTTTCAGCACGGTACCCCTGCCCCTATGTCTTCCTGTTGGCCCTAGTGGTGGCCATGAGAATATGCCTGCAGACCTCAAAGTGAGAGACAGTTCTCCAATCCCACCTGGTTCTCGCTGAGGACACTCTTCCGTGGTCTCCTCCCAGCCCCCCACGGAGTGTGGCAGGGATGCCACAGCAGGCTGTTCCCAGGAGATGCACTACCAACCCCCCTCAGAGCACAGGGCCGTCCTGGATGCTTCCCCTCAATCTCCTTCCCTCTCTCCTCCACGTGGTCAGACCCGCATCACAGTCTGCCGACTCTCCTGGCCTCCTGGGCTCCTCATGTTCCCGCACACAGGCAGTTCCCTAATAAAATCCTTACACTCTTGGCATCTGCTTCCTGGAGGACCTGGACTAAAACCCCCAGTTCAGGAGTCCCCGGTGTACCCTGGGCATGGAGAGGGATGGGGGAGATAAAGCTTTAGCTTTCTTGGTAGATTTCAACTGATCCTCCTTTCCATCCTTTCCCCAGGGGAACAACAGTGCTGGGTTCCCAGCCTTTGGAGGTTCTGACATGATAATCAGGTTGCTCCGTGGTTTTGTCCATTGCCAGCTCTGCTTCTCTCTCTCTCTGCAAAACCTCTTTTCCCTTACCCATCTGCTTTCCAGACTCCAAACCTTTGTGGCTGTGGTCTCTTCCCATTCTATTTGCCTTTATTCATTTACATCCTAAAAAAAGAAGTCTTCACTTCATCGTGGAGGGTTTGGGGAAGATGCATCCTGGTCCATCCTCTTTCTGGGCAGGGTTGGGATGAATGAGTAGGAGGAAGAGAACTCGTCAGGCAGGGCAGGAGACTTCTGTGTATAAAGGCAGGGAGCCAGCCTTTCTAGAGAGGGAGGATAAGAAAGTTCTCTGAGTCTGAATCCTGCTTCCTTCTCTTAGGCATCAAGGCTCTGCAGCCTTGTCCAACTTCTTCTGCCTTCCTGGGGTGACGTCCCCGAGTCTGGCCCCAGCCGGCTGCTGTCCCTTCAGCCCGGCACAGTGGACAGGGCATGGGCTCTCGAGCCAGATGGGGCTGGGCCCCATCCTGACTCCACTACCCTCCAGCTGTGCAAGTGTAGACAAGTGGCTGAATCTCAGAGCCCCAGTTTTCCCATCAGTGTAATGACATCTACCTCCCAGGACGTTGACAGAGTTAAATGGGGCAATGAGCAGGAAGCTTCGATGCCTCGGCTGTGCCCCTGGGGAGGGGCTCTGCAGTCTCACTCACGGCTTACCCCAATTTCTCTGGAGCAGCAGCCTTTTGGGGAAGAGCTGCTGCCTGTGGCCTCCCTGTAGAGGCTGGCTTGTAGCTGGGGAGGTTTGCAGAAGGAGGCGTAAAGCAGATAACAGGGCTCTTGTTTGGCCCCTGGAGGGAAGGCACTGTGCCAAAGCGCATGTGGCCCCACCGCCCAGGGCCGTTCGCTGTCACTGCTGGGCGGGGAGTAGGGTAGTCCTCATCAGAATGAGGATACTTGACGGTCCAAAAGACTAATGGGAGAATCTAGGTGGAGAGGGGAGAGTTGGCAGAGGGCAGTAGCGGGGTCTTTGGAGTGGGAGGGACTGGGGTTCAAATCCCAGCTCCTCCACTTGTTGGTTATGTGCCCCTGGGCAGGTTGCCTGACCTCTTGGGCCTCCAGAGCCTCATCTGTAAAATGGGCAAGTCAGCTGTCTCATCGGGCCATTGTGAGAACTAGCGGAGCTAGTAACCATACGTCTCACGCAGCTAGGAGCACGCTCAGGGCTGGATGTACAGTAGTTATCTGTTGGAATATGTGATAAATGCCAATGACGCAGGTGATTTTGCTTTAAGGAAACCAAACCCCCCAAGCCCAAAGGTATCAATTTGACTATTTGAACTCTGAAGGAAATTTTTTTTTAAAGAATCTTTTTATTTTGGAATAATTTTATACTCATAGAAAAGTTGCCAATATAACACAGAGAATTCCCAGGTACCCTTCACCCAGTTTCCTCCACTGCTAACATCTTAGGTTACTATGTACATTTGTCAAAGCTAAGAAACTGAGACTGGTATGGTGCTATTAAGTAAACTCCAGACTTTACCTGAATTGGAAGGAGCATCTTTGAGAAGTCACTCTCTTCTCTTGAGACAGCGAGTAAAGTTCTTGACAGAAACTGGCATCATGGTGACAATATGGGCAATTGACCGATGGGATTCAAGGGATAAAAACACGATTTAGTCAAGTTTGTAGGGTGGCAGGGTGTGATGAAGAGACAACCGGAAGTCAGGAGACCTCAGTTCGTGCTTGAGTCTGCCATTTACTCTGTGTCCGGGCAAGTTCCCTTATCCTGGTGCCTCTGTTTCTTCATCTGTAAAATGGGAATAATAGTCCTTGCCTGGTGCCCCTGGTGAGGAATGGCAGATACTAGTCTCCCCCTCACATCCATTCTCCCATCTTCCCCAGTAAGAAACACTGATTTTTAGCTGAGCACATGCCACACCAATACATTTCCCAGTTTCCCATACAGCAAGGTGAGGCCAGGTGACTAGGTTCTAATCAATGGGAAGTAAGCAGAAGTGGTGTGTAACATCTTCCTTGAAGAGAGAAGGTGTGCCCTTATTCTGCCCTTCCTCTTTGTGGCTGGCAAGGATACTGTCATAATGGCTGGAGCTCCAGTAGCCATTTTGTGCCATGACTTTGTAAATAGAAGGTACACATGGCAAAGAAACAAGGTATAAGAAGGCTGGTTCCTGACACTGTAGAATGCCATGCACTAATTACCTCTAGATCAGAGTTTCTCAACTTGAGCCCTATTGACATTTCGTGCCAGATAATTCTTTGTTGTAGGGGGCTGTCCTGTGCATTTTAGGATGTTTAGTAGCATCCCTGGCCTCTACCCACTAGACGCACCCCACTCCCCAAATTGTGACAACCAAAAAGGTCTCTAGAGATTGCCATATGTCCTCTGGGGGGCAAAGTCACCTCTGGTTGAGAACCACTGCTCTAGGCCAGTTCTGTCCAACAGGAATACAATGCAAGCCACATATTTAAATTTAAAATTTCTAGTAGTCACATTAAAAAAACTAAAAATAAATAGGTGAAATTAATTTTGATAATATAGTGTATTTAACTCAAAATATTCAAAATATTATCATTTGTCACGTAATCAGTATAAAATTACTGACGGACTACATTACATTCTTTTTTCACATAGAGTCTTTGGAATTGGTGTGTACTTTACATTTACAACACATTTCAATTAAGACCAGACATATTTCAAGTGCTCAATGGCCACATGTGATTCACGGGTACTGTACTGGCTGGTGCTAACTCTAGACTTTTAGAGCTTGAGGGAGAAATAAGCCTCTACCTGATTTAAGCCATTTTAATTTTGGGTTTTTGGTTACTTGCAGCAGAATGTAGTCCTAACTAGCCCATGGGGTTTTTGAACATTCGAGAAGTAATTAAAAATTAGACTGGTATACATCTCAACAACAAAAAAACTAACAACCCAACTAAAAAATGGGCAAAAGACCGGAACAGATGTTTCTCCAAAGAAGATATAGAGACGGCCAACAGGCACATGAAAAGATGTTCAACATCATTAACTATCAGGGAAATGCAAATCAAAACTACAATGAGATATCACCTCACTCCCATCAGAATGGCTATAATTAACATGACAGGAAACAAGTGTTGGAGAGGATGTGGAGAGAAGGGAACTCTCATACTGGTGGGAGTGCAAACTGGTGCAGCCACTATAGAAAACAGTAGGAGATTCCTCAAGAAATCAAGGATAGAACTACCATATGATCCAGCTATTCCACTGCTGGGTATTTATCCAAAGAACTTGAAAACACCAATGCGTAAAGATACATGCACCCCTGTGTTCATTGCAGCGTTATTCACAACAGCCAAGACTTGGAAGCAACCTAAGTGCCCATCAAGGGACGAATGGATAAAGATGTGGTATATATACAATGGAATACTACTCAGCCATAAGAAATGATGAAATCCAGCCATTTGTGACAACATGGATGGACATTGAGGGTATTATGCTAAGCAAAATAAGTCAGAGGGAGAAACTCAAATACCGTATGATCTCACTCATAAGTAGAAGATCAAAACAACAACAAACAAACACATAGAGACAGAGATTGGATTGGTGGTTACCAAAGGGGAAGGGGGAGGGAGGAGGGTGAAAGGGATGATTAGGCACATGTGTGTGGTGATGGGTTGTAATTAGTATTCGGGTGGTGAACATGATGTAATCTACGCAGAAATAGAAGTATAATGATGTACACCTGAAATTTATACAATGTTATAAACCAGTGTTACTGCAATAAAAAAAAATTAGACTGGTGATGTGCAGCTGAAAAGCTCAAAGTCTTTAGGGAGGGTGGCAGAGAGTGCCCTGCAGGCTCACGCATTGTCCCCCTTAGTCCTCCCAACAGCTCCAAGAGCAGGCATCGCCTTCATCCCACAGATGAAGACTCAGCTCGGGGAGTGTGGTGGGTGCTGCCATGCCCAGCCAAGGTGTCCCCTCCTGCGCCGAGGCCCTCAGGGGGGCACTGGCAGTTGATAGCACCGACTTGGGCCCTCTCCAGGACTCGCCCCCGCTCTGAGTCGCTTTGCCCAAAGTCACGTCCCCTCCCCAGGGGAAACCTGCCTCTGACCGTGACTGGTCAGTGTGAGGATACAAAGGCCTGACTCCCCTGCCCAAATTCTAGACAACTCTGTGGCCCATCCTGGCCCCAGAGCTTTTACAGGATCCACTGAGGTCTTACAGCTTAACTCGCCTCTCTCCCCAATCCTTCTCTCCCTCACTCCTCGACAGCTGCTGACCCCAAGAGCACGCCTCAATAAATGTCCATTGCACTATCGGCAACAGACAGGTTAAGTGACTTGCCAAAGGCGACATGGCCAGTCCACTCCCCGGAAGTCAGAGGTCACTTGGCCCCTTCTTACTCTAGCGGGCTGTCCCATGGCTCAGCCTTAACTGTATTCCTGGAGAACCACACTCTTTCTCCCTCTGCACCTTGGCACACACTGTTCCTCATCTGGCATTGTGTTTCAGGTCAGTCAAATTGAATGAGCAGCTCATAAGTAGCCTCTCTGTGATGACCCTGTGCCAGGTGCAGGGGACGCATTTCGGAGGAGGACATGGCCCCTGCCTAGAAGATTCCAGAGCCTGGTGGGGACAAAGACTCCAGGAAGATCAGTGCCTTCCCAGTAGGGCTGTCAGCTCCTGAGAGTCTCAGAGACCCCAGCCGCCCCCAGCTGTCTGGTGCAGGTTGGGTGTGGTCAAGGTTGGGCCAGAATCTTTTGCACAGCTGCCTCACCCATGCCCTGGCCTAGCCTGGGTGTCGAGGGGCTGTACCAAAACAGAGGACTGAGTATGGAGGTCCAGAGTCAGATGGCCTGGATTCAAATCTTGAATCTCAGCCACCTCACCTTGGGCAAGTCACCCCAGAATTCAGAGCCTCTGTTTTCTCTCCTGGGGAATCACACTGAACCCTGCAGGGGTGCAGTGGGGACAGAATGCGTTAATTATATCAACGCTTGTGCGGAGCTGGGGCTCAGCAGATGGGCGCTTCCTGCCTATCTCCTGCCCTTCGGCACCAGTCAGGGTCTGAGGTACTGTAGAGGGCCTGGCAGGCCAGTGACCAAGTCTGGGAGGGCTCCCTCCTGCCAGCCCTGGGCCCACCCCATTTCTCCACCTGGGCAGTGTGCACAGCAGCGAGGGCCGCCCGGCCTCCAGCCTGAGAACACTGCACACTCTGTGTTTTGGCAACTCACTGTCTGCCAAGCCTGTTAGGGCAACGGGGTCTCTGGGAGAGGCTCTCCCCAGGAGCAAATCCCTGCACACCAGGGGCCTCGTGGGGGCCTGGGCTACTCCTTGGGTGCAGACACACATCTGATCACAGCACACTTGCCCAGTCTTGTGCCAAGACAGGAATGCGGTGCCTTAGGAAGGAATGGTAGCCAAAGAGCACAGGCCCTGAACTCTCACTTCTGGCCTCAAAACCCAGCTGTGGCATTCAGCCTCCTGAGCCTCAGTTTCTTCATCTGTAAGATGGGTGATGTGCCTACTTCGTAGCACTGGGAGATCCCAGTGTATGGCACCAGGGCTGGCACAGAGAAAAAGTCAATTTCCACCGAAAGTGGATTGTGGATATTTACAAAATAAAAAAAGGGACTGGTATGCCGTCTCCTGCACATCTGTCTTCTCCTCACTGGACTGGAAGCCACTGGGGTCCAGATGGGGCCTGACTGCGCCCTGCAACACGATGAGTCACAGCAGGGATGTGCATTCTAGTTCACACGGCATGACGCCGATGCAGTCTCTGTGGGCATTCCCAGATCCTACCCTTAAGAGAGTCAGAATCCAGGAGAGGAGAGAAGGCGTGCAGTCACCTCGAATGTACAGAGTCGGTCACTCCTGAGAGGGTACACTCACTGGCCCTAAGTTTCATCACAACCCTGACACTCAGCCTTATTAATCCCATTTTACCAACAGCAAAACCGAGGTTCCAAGGGCCTAGTATATCATCTCTCTGTTGGTATCCAGGGCATTCCACAACTTAGTGGCTTAAAACCACAACCATTTATTTGCTCCCACATCTGCATTTTGCACATGGCTCCGTGGGACAGCTCATTTCTGTTCCACATGGTCTGTTAAAGCAGAGCCATTGGCACGTCCAAGACAGCCTCCGCTGGTGGCCAGAACGACTGGGGCCGGTGGGCCTTGCTCTCCAACAGGGCAGCTATACTCTCTGCACAGGGGAGGCAGAAGCTGCCTGGCCTCCCACGGCCAGCCTGAACCAGGACAGCATCATTTCCACTGCATTCTATGGTCAAGGCAAGTCCCAGGGCCATGTTAACGGGAGAAGCAGCACGCGGTCAATTCACCCCACCCAGGGTCACACACCCCGACAGAGCCAGGTGGGAAACCCAGGTCTGAGCCATTGTAATCTCTTTCACACGTTTGGTGCTCTTCCTCCAGGCTTTTGCACATGCTGTGTGCTCAGCTGGAGACCCTCCTCCATGCCCCGCTTCACAGATTGGCCTAGCGTCCACCCACCCATCTGTGAGGAGACGTCACTGTCCCCGGGAGACTTTCCAGAGCTCCAAAGTCCTCCTTCGTATTCCCAGAGCAGCCTCTACTTCCTCGACCACACTGCCCCGTGATCGGGGCTCACCCGCTGGCCTCTCCAGTTAGAACGCCAGCTTGCACCCCGGCACCCAGGGCCACAGCTGGCACGTGGCAGGTGCTCTGGGGGTGTCTGTCCAGTGGAGGAATCCGGTAAAGGACACGCTCTTTCCACACCACCCCAGAGCGCCTCTCATTTAAATGCTGTGCTTGTCACGGACCCTCAGATGGAGCTCAGCGTTCAGTACATTTATTAGGAAGCTCCCTTGAGATGAACTCCTGTGCAAGGGACGGGAAGGAAGCAGGAGTGGACTGAGCCATGTCCCGTGACAGCTTCGACTGGCCCCATGGGGACTCCTGGGGCTAGAACAGCCCATGAGCGGAGATGGCCAGACTTATACTCCTGTCGCGATAGTCATCAGGACCACCCCCACAGGGGTGCGACCTTGGGCCAGGTGGATCCCTGGGGGCTGCGGGCCGCCGGCTGTCGGCACTCCCTGTGGCTGGTGAAACAAGCCCTTCCCTGAAGAGGGATCTGGGTGGCACAGGGCAGAAGAGCAGTGGGGAGGTAGCCGCCGGAGAGCTGCTGAGGAAGCGGCTTGCCAGCTGAGACCTGTGGCTGGAGGAAGGGGAACTGAGAGAGCAGAGTGAGGGGATTTTATCCACCTCTATGCTTCCCTGCTTGCGGGAGCGGAGAGTTCTGGGTCCGGGTCTTCGGAGATTTCATTCAGTTCCGTGAAGCCTCAGGGACAGAACATCCAGCTCGCCTGAGCCGTCGCTGTGCCATGCAGTGTGGGTCTGTTTCTTTGACCTCCACTCTCTCCTAACTGCCTCGTCCCCACGACCCACTGTCCACACTCCTTCCAGACCGAGCTTTCCAAAAGGCAAACCAGATATGCAAGTCCTCTGCTTAAAACACACAGGATAAAATCTCAGCTCCTTGCCAGGGCCTGCCAGGCCCTCTGTGATCTGCCCCACCCACGTCTCCTACCTCATCTCCTAAGCTCTCCCCTAGGTCACCCAGTCGCAGCCATGCAGAAGAAGGTCAGCCTCAGGGCCTTGGCAATTACTATTGCCCCTGCCTGGAACCGCCTTCTCTCTAGATGTTCAGAGATATTTCTGCCACAAGCATAAGGCCTCAGCTCAATGTCACCTCTTCCAGGAAGCCTTCTCTGATTACTCATTTGATGCATTCCTTTTTTTCAGATTTAGTCAACAAATATTTATTAAGCACTTACCATGTCCCAAGCGCTTTTCTAGGCAGTGGGGACAACACGGTGAGTTAGAGAGTCCAGACCTTGCCCCCTTGGAGCTTACATTCTATTGGGAAAGACAATCAATACATAAGCATAAATTAAAAGAAAAAAACACCACAATTTCAGGGAGTGTAAAGTGCGATGGAAAAAAACGAGCAAGGTAGGCGGGCAGAGAGCGTCTGGGCCAGGGTCCCTGACATCCGAGCTCAGAGCGGCCTCTCCCCCACCACGGCGGCGCTCTGGGGACTCGCCCTGGGCAAAGGGTCGGGAGCAGCACACGGAGGAGGCGCGTGAGGCCGACGTGGCTGCGGTGAGGGTCACCTGAGGCCCACCCGTGGGGGCCGGGCCCCGGCCGCGGCCGCGCCGCCCCCTCCAGGCCGGCCGCCGAAGGAGCGCTCGCTCCCGGGAAGGGCGCGGCCGGACCGCTCAGCCAGGTGCGGCGGCCGCCGGGCGCCACCTCCCGGCGCGGCCTGGGGCGGGTCTGGCCGCGGCCCCGCCCCCGGGCCGTCCATAAAGGCGCTGGGCGGCCGGCTCCGCGGCGGGAGCGGTGTCTTCAGGCGACGGTGGGAGGTCGGCGCGGCCCGCGTCCCGTTCGCTGCGCACCCGGCTCGGGGCGGGCTCGGCTCCAGCCATGCTGTTCTGGCACACGCAGCCCGAGCACTACAACCAGCACAACTCCGGCAGCTACCTGCGGTAAGGGCCGCGCCGCCCCGCCCGACGGGCGCAGCGCTGTCGGACGTCCGGGGACGGGAGCTCCGGGGCCCGGGGCCCCGAGCGCCCTCGCCGCGCCCCCGCCTCCCGCTGTCCGCCCTTTGGGGACTGACAGGGAGAGCCGCCCGGACCCCGCCCAGGGACGGACGGACGGACCCCGGCGGGACCCGACGTGCCGGGAGGCGGGCGCGCGGAGCCCGGTGCCCGCGAGGGCTCCTCCTCTGCCGACCCGGCTGGCGCGGAGCGCACACCTGCCGGCGGCAGCCTCCCCGGTCCGTCCCGTCTCTCCTCTCCCTGCGCGTCGGAGAAGAGGAGACTTCCTGCCCGCAGCCTGGTGCCTGTCCCGGGAAGTCTGGTTCCCTGCTCTTCGCCCCTCGCCGCCCGGGTCCCTCTCCGAGACTCGCGCCCTCTCCCGCGTCCTTGGTCGCGCCGAGGGGCGAGCGAGTGGCGAGCGCCGACCTGCGCCTCAGCCTCGCGGGACGGCGGCGGGCGGGGGCTGAGGGGCAGGTGCCCCCTCCCTCCAGGTGGTCTTGCGTCTGCTGGCCTGAGGCCCCAGGTTTATTGCCCTTGATGGGACTCTTTCTTCTGCAGGGAAGAGTCAGTCCTGTCTGTTCTGCAAAGTTCTCTCCTGGCCCCTTTAAGGGAGTAGGACCCCCGTTAGCTTCACTTGCTGGAGGATTGTTTCTCCCTGTTCTGCAACTGGCGGGGGACTAATGGGCAGTCATTTCACTTTCTGAACTCGCCAGAACCAGCTTTAGCCTGTCTTTATTTCCATCCTAGTCACAGTTTATGAAATGTGTCTAATTTAACCCAAAGGGCATTTGGTATGGGCTCAGAGAAAGTGACTTGTGAGGCCCCGGGAGTCGCTGGCGTTGGCAGATGTAAAGTGAGAGGCACCCTGGGTGCTTGTTTTTGGCCCCAAAGATGTTCTCACTCAGATTTAACCGGACAAGTTAGCTGTGAATCCTGGCTTCTGACCGGTGTTTGTCCAGTGGTCCTCCCTGAAGACATCCCTCTTCGAGGAGGCAGAGGAGGGACTCTGTTTGACTGCTGTGTCTGCTGGTTTTTATTCCTGGGCCCTAGTAGTAGGAGACGGCTAAGTCTAGGGTCTTCACTAAGGACTCTCGGGCTCCCTGCAGACCGCGGTGAGGTCACCAAAGGGAAGCCCACTGGGCAGATGTTAATGCCCCGGCAGAAGATTGTGTCCATTACCTTGCATGAAATGCTACAATGGAATACGTTTTTATTGTACTGCATAGTGCAATTTTAGTTGTAGTTTTGCCTAAATTTTAGTTTGTGGCCATTAAGCATGTTGCCATATTTTATTTATTTATTTATTTTTTGTGAGGAAGATCAGCCCTGTGCTAACATCTGCCAATCCTCTTCTTTTTTTTTTTTTTGCTGAGGAAGACTGGCCCTGGGCTAACTTCCGTGCCCATCTTCCTCCACTTTATTTATTTTTTAATTTTATTTATTTTTCCCCCAAAGCCCCAGTAGATAGTTGTATGTCATAGTTGCGCATTTTTCTAGCTGCTGTATGTGGGACGCGGCCTCAGCATGGCTGGAGAAGCAGTGCGTCTGTGTGCGCCCGGGATCCGAACCCGGGCCGCCTGCATCGGAGCGCACGCACTTAACCACTAAGCCACGGGGCCGGCCCATCTTCCTCCACTTTATATGGGACGCCACCACAGTGTGTCTTGACAAGCGGTGCGTTGGTGCGTGCCCGGGATACGAACTGGCGAACCCCGGGCCACCACAGCGGAGCGCGCGCACTTAACCGCTTGCGCCACCGGGCCGGCCCTACCATATTTTAAAAATGAGTTTGAAGGTGACCCTCAGTGGAGGGCGAGTATATTTAAAACTTCCTGGATACCTAAAATGTCATCCCATTAGGGAATGGTTCTCTGGCATGGGAGGTGCCTCTGGAACTGAGATGGAAATTTGTCTGTGGAATACCTCAGGCCCCTTTTAGGATTTGGGTATTGCATTAAGGGAGGGGAGAGAAAGCCATATTGGTTTCTGGGGTCATTTTGGGACCATGGAGAAAGAAGCATTTGGTCCATGCTTTTTTTTATTTCACTTCTTAGAAGCTGGAGTTTTTGCCCTTGTAGAGGTTGACCTCAGTGAAGCCTAAGGTGGGGGTCAGTGAATATGCCACTGGTCCCCCTGACTGGAGAGTGAGGGTCTTGTCCTTTTCCTTGGTTTTTGTATTTTGATTTTGATCTCACCTCACTCTGCAGGACGTCTGCAGGCTGTCTGACCTCACCAGAGTAGTGGCCTTTACTCCCTTCTTCCCTTTCTCTGTTTGATGTTCTCGTGACTTTTATTCCTTGGCAAATAAGGATGCCAGGCTTGAAACAAGTTACTGTTGAGTGATGGTTCTCCGCACCCCCCCCCAACTTTTATTTTAAGGCAGCAGCCCATGGATTATTAACTTAACATGCTCTGGGCAAACATGAAGTGATGCGAGCCCAGGTGAGCAGGCCTGCCCGCTTCTCCCCCGTTCCTAGATAACCACTGGGCTGGGCGGGTGCCCGGTTGCGTGAACGGAAGGCGCGGCGTGGGGAGCCGGGCAGTACTGCAGCGGATGGTGGCAGGGGAGGCCCCCACACAGCAGATTTTCCAGGTGTGCTGCAAACCAGACTTTTTTTCCAGGGAATTGCTCAGACATTGCTGGGACGTGTGCTTGGTTTGTGTTTTAGAGACACTCGTTTATTGTGTTTATTACAAGGAACAGATTGTACCAGTCCAGTGACTCTGCTGTTTGTATGGTGAAGAGGGGTCAGTGAATCGGATTCATAACGCAGGACACACGGAGGAGGGAGGGTTACCAAGATAAGGGCACAGCACTTTTTGGGCACCTGGTCATAATTTAGAGGTCTTAGACAAGTCTCTCCTGCTAGCAGGTCATTCAAGTTCTCAAGGATTTCTTTTTGCCTTGCAAGGGCATTTAAAAAATTCGTCTAGAAGCAAGTGCTCCGGTCATAGACTGATGCGAGGCTGATGATTTTGGATATGGCTGGGAATTTTGTTTAAAGGTGGAAGAAAAGAATCTTTGAGCATCTCAATATTTTCCATTTGGATAAGAAAACTGAATTGAAACCCAGGTCCTTCCTTCTTGCTTTGCATTTAGGAGACATTAGTATCATCCTTAAAATAGGGGTTATGGGCCAGCCGTCCTTTTTTTTAGAAGGGTGGGGGGGGGTGTCTCAACTTGGGTGAGTGAGGCAAACGGTTTCTGCATTTGTGTGGTTTGCAGAGCCCAGAGGACAGGGTTGTATTGGTCTGAAAAGTGGCCAATAAATAGAATAGTTTGCTTAAAAGATTAAAATTTTGTTCAGATTCTTATTCTAAAAGCGAGACTTTATAACAAGCAATCTCTTGTGGATGGAAACCCTGTGGCATCTCAAGTTCGCTCCATTACTGCTAGTCCCTTTGTCTTAGAGATTTCTGTAATTTGTAGGTATTGGATAACTTTGCATTTTTATCTCCTTGATGATTTGACTGAATATATCTCTTGAGGGTCGTTGAGTGAAAATAAAATCATCAAGGATTGGTTTACTGTTTGAAAGCATCTTAGAGTATTTGTGAACCAGTGCCTGCGATGCGCTTTGCTGTGTTTCCCTGGAAGCCCGTGGTCTGCATCCACCTCTCCAACTTGGCTCTGTCTTTGCCAACGGGCTCCTCCGGGCTCTGCTCCTGACCACTGCCTCCTGTGTGTTGCAGGGATGTGCTCGCTTTGCCCATCTTCAAGCAGGAGGAGCCCCAGCTGTCCCCCGAGAATGAGGCCCGCCTGCCACCCCTGCAGTACGTGCTGTGTGCCGCCACGTCCCCCGCTGTGAAGCTGCATGAAGAGACTCTGACCTACCTCAACCAAGGTAGGGGCTGGAACACTGGGCCAGGGCGGAGCCCAGGGGCTGGGGACACCGTCCAGAAGGAATGGGGAGTTGACCCGAATGACTCCTTTGGGCCTCATTACCTCGTCACAGTGGGAGAGGTGGGGTTTGGGAAGGAGGCTGTGGTGTCAGGTAGATTCTGTTTTCTAGCTGTGAGACCTCCCTGAGCCTCAGTGTCTTCATCTGAAAAATGGACACATTAACTGTGTTGTCCCTCAGGCCAAATGTGGGTAATGTATGTAACATTCCTCGTACAGGACCTTCCCAGAGCAGATGCTCTGTGATTGGCAGCCATTGTTATGATTACTACTTACTGTACCACGACTGATGTCCTTTCCTGGACATAGATTGAGCAACTTTGGTGTACTAGGTCTGCTGTCCTGTCTGGAGCTGCACCTGGCAGTGGTGGGAAGAGTGGCCCTGCCCTAGTGCAGCACGGGGGCTGGATTCCACACGTGCTGGACAGAAGCCCATGTGGCGATGGGGACGAGATTGCTCGCTGCGTCCTGAGAGAAATGGTATGGGCTTTGGAGTTAGAATTCCAACTCTAGCACTTCCTAGCTCTGTGACTGTGAGCTGCCTTTTCTGTTTCTCTGAGCTTCGGTGTTTTCATGTGTAAAATGACAAGTGTAATTTTTGTTTAAAAGAGTGAAGGTATGTGAATTGCCTGGTATGATAGTGGCTGTTCGATTGCTGATTCCCTTTATCCAGATCCGTGGATCAGCGTCCTGATGGATGGCGCTTTCGTGGTTTCTGTGTGATTATGTGTATGTGTTTATTGCACTTCCCTCCTGGGTCACCTCATAGACGCCTCGGCCTCAAGTGGATTAAATGCCCCTCAATTTTAAATGGGAGGAGCAGAGGGGCAGGGGACACAGCGGCTTCTGGAGGGTAGCACTGAATTGCAGGGGAGCCGCAGTGTGGTTGCAGGTTGCCTTACATGGGCTGCTTCCTCTCTGTGGAACTTTGACTCCTCCATTTGGGGAGCCAGCCAGGAGTGGAAGTCCAGCCTGATCATCAAGCTCTCCCCTGACTGTTGAACTTGCCAGCTTCTGGGCCGCGGAACCAGCTCAGAATTAGCAGGTGGCTCTGTGTCCGCCTCTGGGTGGAAACAGCCCCCTCCCGTTGTTGACACGGCCGGATGGAAGGGCATGCTTCTCCCTGTGGGTAGCCCTGTGGCCTCAGTGGGTCACCAAGCCAAACTCAGTCAGCAGTAGGGCGCCTGGCTCGGGCCCTGAGATCTGTGCTTCTTTTGTGGAGGCCGGTGGCCATTGATGACGGTGACATGGCCCTGTGGAGGAATACCTCTGTACTTGTTTGTGGAATGGCTTCAGCCATTTTCGTTTCTTTCATGGAAGGTCAGACGCTACTCACTTGTGATATATCTTTGATCAGTCTTGCTTTCCTCTCTGGGCCTCTGCTTTCTTGCCTAAATGTAGCATCTAGAAGTTGGGTGATGTTTACGGAGCCCATTGGGCTCCAAGGCAGTTCTTGTTTCTGGCCCCGTCCCGTGGTGCTGGGGAGTGAGTGCTCCGAGGCCCTGGGCACTGTGGCTGGCCTGCCCCGCCCCGCCTGTAAGGCCTTTGACTGCCTTCCCCAACCCCCACCTCTAATCAGTCAACTTGGGACAGTGTTTGGCAGTCAACATACTAGGTCTTTTTAAAAGTTATCCTTTGCTCAATAAAGATAAATTAAAAGAGAGGGAAAAAGAGTTGCCCCGTGGTATTACTATCCTTGTGTTCATTTGGTGTATTTACTGTAGATATTTTTTAAGTTACATTTTCCTGATTATTAAACGTGTTCATTATAGAAAATTTTTGGATGATTTATAAAAGTATAAGGAAGAAAATTAAAAGAAAAATAAAATTGAAATCTCCTCTAATTTCACCTGAGAACCATTGCTAACTTTATTTCTACATATTTTTGTATACATCTTTTAAAATTATGATCATGCTACAGAGATATATCCCGTTTTCTTCATTTGCTATATTTGTGAACTTTTCACATGTCATTAAAAATGCTTTGAGAACTTAAATTTTTGTAATGGTTGCATAGTATTACATTTTACAGTTCTGTTACTTTAATGAGTTTCATAGTATGGACACTTAGTTTTCAGTTGTTGTCTTTGGGTGAAATGTTGATTGTTTATTTATTTTTTAGATAAATACATTAGGAGTAGAATTACTGGGTCAAAGGATTTGAATAAGGCTTTTCATACATTTTACCAAATTGCCTTCTCTGCAGAATGTACTAATTTATGCACTAGCCAGCGGGGTCCCTTTTACTGTCTCTTTCCCAATATTGGATAGTGTCATTTTTTCATCTGATTAATGAAACATAGAATTTAATCTTAAACTAGCATTTCTATCATTGCTAATGTGGTTGAGTATTTTAAAATATATTTATCGATCTTTTTTATTTCTCCATCCGTTATGTTCGTGTCCTTTGCACATTTTTCTACTGGAATGTGTATATCTTGTTGGTTGTAAGAGCGTATCATATATGAAGAACATCAACCTTTTAGCTACTATACGTTGCAAACATTTTTCCCTGTCAGTTGTTGGCCATTTAACTATATTTATTGTGTGATAACTGTGTTTATGGTGTGGGATATATGCTATGATTTTTTTCTGTGTAGAAATTGATTTTAAGTGTCTATTGTAAAATATTTCAGCCTTTAAAATGGTTATTTTATGCTTAGAATACCTGCCCACCCGAAAATCAGCTTAGTAGTTTCCTAAATTTCATTTAATGTTTTCTAAATTTTAACATTGAAATGCATTTGGAATTTTTGTTGGAAACTTAATAGTCATTTAATGATATTTTGGATTATTACTACATAAATGATATATATTTTTTTCAGCTTTACTAGTGAGATTTATACTATCATATGTTGCACTAGAATTTATGATGTGATATAAAGATCTAAGTTTGTTTATTTTTCGAAATAGTTAACCTACTAGTTATTGCCTAGTTTATCCTTTTCTCACTGGCTTGAAATGCCACTTTTGAAACATTTACAAAACCATATTCTAAAGTATTAGTCCAGAGACAGACCCTTGTAGAGATATTTGTCCTGAACCCCTGGTCTTCATGGATTCTTGCTCCATTTCTCATTAACTAATTATATACATTCTTTTATATATATTATTTCCCTATTTGGGAGCAGAAGTTTCTTTCATCATTTTTCTTAGCCATTCTCTATAATTTATTCTTATAGGTGGATTTTACAGCCATTGAATCTTCCTTTTATGTCTTTTTCTAAACATTGATGAGATCATATGCTTATAAAATTGTTTCTTTCTTTTATTCTATACTATTAATATTCTATACTATTAATACTATTCTTGTAATAACATTTTCTACTATTATTAAAGCCTCTTAAACATCATTTAAAATGTCTGTATATTATTTCACTATTTCCTCTATACACTATTTATTTAAGACAGAATATTGTCATAACTGCTGGAAGAAAATATGCAGTGTAATTATTTTAGTTTCTGTCTCCCATAAAGAATGGAAGCTCTGTGAGGGCAGAGCCCTGTCTGTCTTTTTACCATTGTGTCCGCAGCATTAAGCCTGGTGCCTTGATAGTAGGTGCTCTATAAATATGCAGAAAAATAAAAAATAGGCATGGTTTATTTTATTTCCATTTTACTCTTCTCTCTTCTCTCTCTGTTGCTATTATCAGTATTGTTGTACTGGATATCTTTTTTAGCATACTTTATTTAAAGTAGCCTTTAAGTGCTTCCATGTCAGATGACAAATAGACATTGATTCAGTTTAAAAAAAAAAGTAGTTTTGACACATCAGTCAAAACCTTTTTGATTAATTGAAAAGTTTTCTGTTAAATATTTAATGTTTGTTACATTTGCCCTATGATATGTATTGCATTATATCTATGAGGCCATCCCATGTCCTCTTCCTTGTGATGATGTGTTTAAAATTCTCTGAAAACATGGAAAGGATGCTGTGTCTGTAAATCAAAAAGTCATTTAAACCATTGGATGCTCATTTCTCAGTGCAGTGTCAAACCAATAGCTTGACATCAGGTGCCTTGGGCAAGGCGTGTTACGTATGGGTGTCCTGTCACCAAGCCCAATGGCTAATTTTGGATGTGGTGAAAATTGAAGATGATTTGAAAAACAAAGTGTGTCCTTTTCCTCTGAAATGGAGGCCCAAGGCAAAGGGGTGGACAGCTATTAAATGGAAAGCTGCAAACTCCCAGATCAACCTCTTGGTCAGTGGCCAAAGGTCACTGTGGATCTTTCCTGAAGATCTTTCCTGAAGGCTGGAGCCGGAGGGAAGGGATAAAGTGGGTGGTAGGGGAGGAGTCAGGAGAACAGAGGAAAGACAACCTTAGGCAATCTGTGTAGGGAAATCTGGCTTTGAGATAAGAAACTACTTTGCAAAAATGGTTTGTTATGGAGAAAGCTTTGGTATTTCCTACCAGAGCACCTCTTGAATCTTAAATATAGTAATGAATTTTTACAGGAGTCTTACTTTCATTCACGCATGGAATAAAACTTCCTGTCCAATGGAAGGAGAGCGTGGTTCAGTGAGAAGAGAGAAAAGCCATGTGCAAAGGCAAGAATGGGGTGGGGATAGGGTGTAGTTAAGCACACTGTCATTCCGAAGAATCCTAAGTGGTTTAGGATGGCTAGGCTTTGGAACGCAAGGAGTGTGAATGATGGCTGGAGAGGTAGACCAGATGGCTAAAATCTCCAACTGCCTTGCTGAGGCTGAGCCATTGGGCAGCCACCTGGGCAGGTCGACCTCTCAGGGCCTGCAATTCTTCATCCGTAGATGGAGGAAATAAAACCCGTACCAAGTAGGTGCTACTGTGGGATAAAATGAGGTAATGCATGTAGAGCACTGAATATGGTGTCTGGCACATAGTAAGCACTCACGTATTAGCCATTGTTAGTAATAAAGTGGACACATGTTCCTGCTAGTCCTATTCTGGAAGTTGACAAGGTCATCAAGTTGAGATTTTGAAAATTTTTACTATTTTTATCCTTACTTTTCCCAGTTCAAAGATTACACAGGGTTGGGTCTAGGGTTGGGTCTAGAACTAAGAATGGCACCTTTTAGAATGGAAGGGTGGTAGCTTTGGGACAGATTAAAGGCAGGAAGGCTTGCTGAACTTTTCTATTGATTCTTCATTCACTGTACAGCCAGATAACAGACATAACCCTGAAGAGACATTGCCTATAGAGGATGTTAAAATACCATCTTTAAAATTGTGATTACAAAAAGCACTGGACTCATAAATGATGGGAGCTGTTCTGTTAAGGGTTACTTTACTTGGGGGGTGGGAACCTCAACCTTTAGGGTGCTACCTTGTTTATTTAGCACATTAGAATTTACTCCTAGTGGCCCTGCGTATAGCAGAACAGAATCCTGCCTGTCTTTTTGCGCCATCCTTTCACCTTCTAGTGCTATATCAGACAATACTCCGCTGCTATTTCAACAGGGTTTTCATGGCCAATTTTTTCAGAAGTGGGTGGCCAGCTCCTTCTTCCTAGTCCGAGTCTGGAAGCGCCACTGAAACCTGGCCACCATGGGTGGTCATGCAGCCGCCACAGTATAACAGCCGACAGATGGGTTGTGGTGTGGTTCTCTGACGGGGAAAGGAACCCGGGCCATGGCGGTGAGAGCCGGAATCTTACCCACTAGACCCCAGGGTTGGCTCTCTTTTGAGTTATTCACCCAAAATGTATTATTCTTATTTTACAGATGGTAGGCAGAGAGGTGAAATCAGATTCCTCCTCCCATATCACATAATTAGGCAAGCCTGGGTGTGGTTGAGCTGTGATGTGATGTGATAAAGAAGAGAGTTCTGGACGGGAAGACACCCGTTTTTTTGGCCATTTTTCCTAGGACTTCCTAGAGGCGGGATTCTAGGCCAGGCACTTCCCTGAGCAGTGCCTGCCACCTGGTACTCCTGATGCAGCTCTGAGGACAGGTGGATGAAATTTGCAGGGGAGAGGACCATGAAGGAATGGAGTGGAGAGAAAATGCCTCCTTGGACAAAAATAACGCTAATCAATTGCTCCTTCCCCACCCCCACCTTCATGCTCTCCACCCACAGTGACCTGAGGGAATGGCCAGGGAGATAAGGGCTCAAGGCGGGGAAGTCTTGTTTTCCCTGCTCCCAGAACTGAAACAGAATGGCAGCTGTCTTTTTCCCAGCTTCTGCTCTATGGAAATCACTTAATCTCGAGGAGCCTCTGTTTCCTCATCTGTGGAACTGGAATGGTTTCATTTTGTGAGTTGCCTTGAGAATTAAGTGAATAACAAACGTCTGACAAATAGTAAGTACCCAGTTATATTTTCCCCTCTCCCGGATTACATCAGTGACTTTGAATTTAAGGAATGAGGCAAAGGATTAGTTACTTTGTTATCCTTTCTCCATAGCTGAAGTTTTCTTTCCAGATTAATTTTTAGCCTGAAGTTTAGGAATATAAACTGAGTAAACCAAATGACCCTTAGATACATCACTTTTTTAAAAAATTTTCTCCCTATTTTTTCCTGAGTATAAAAGTAGCACATACTTATTATACAATAGAACAGCCAAACAGTACAGAAATTTATACTCTAGAAAACTTCCTATACCCCACTTTCCAGATTTTTCTTAGTCATACATTAACCCATATATGTCTAATTGTATAGTCATACATTAACCCATGTATATCTAATTATATAGACACTCATACGTTTTTACTTACAGGAATTGTGTGCGCCTCTTTTTAAGAGAAATGGGATCATATTATACATACTGTTCAGCAACTTGCCTTTTTTCAAACAAAATAGCCTCAAAGTCTTTCCACGTGGGTACATTAAAAAAAAAAAACAAAAGCTGATCTTTACTGGTTACATGATGATCCATTGTATGGCTGTTGCATAATTTGTTCTCTTGAGGAACATTAAGCTTGTTTCCATTTTCTTCATAATTATACCCAGCACTCCAGTGAATGTACACATATCTTTGTGCTTAAGCAGGAGCGAGAATATCTGTAGGATAAATGTCTAGAAATAGAATTGCCAGCACAACATTTTGATAGGTACTGCCATATTGTCCTGCAATGAAGTTGTACTGATTTGTACTTTTACAAACAATAATTCTCTGAATAATTGTTTATTTCCTCCTCCTTTCACATCTACTCCCCATCTCTACCACACTTGGAACATAAACTTCTTGAAAGCAGAGACCTTGGACATTTTGTTTACTGCTAGTCCTAGTCTAGTGCCTGGCATGCATAACTTCTTTGAATGAACGAAGAATGTTGATTTCTCTATACCTTTGCTGGCACTTTTTGACCCTTGGTAATTAGTGGGAAAAATATAAGGTATTTGTGTTTTAATTTTCATTTCCTCGGTGATGAATAGGTTTTTCAGATTGTATTTGGTTATTTCTGTTCTTTTTGCTTTCATGTGATTTACTCATTTTTCAAGTGGGATTTTCATCCTTTTCTTATTTATTTGTAAGGGCTTTTTGCATATTTGAGATAATGTGTTAGAAATATTTTCCCCTCTTGTCGTTGATTTCATTCATTTGTTCTTTCTTGTTCTTGTTCTTTCTTTTATGCAATAAAAGTTTTTATCAATTTTTATGTGACCAGGTTTACTGGATTTTACCTTAATTCTTTTTGTGTTTCATGTCCCATTTAGGAAAGGCCTTCTTCAGTTTAAGATTTTAGTAATATTCACTTGTTTAAAAAATTTTTTTTCCTAGTCTTTGACACTTTGGCATTTATTTGGTATGTAAGGAATGAGGTAGGAATCCAACTTGATTACTTTCCAAATGGCCATCACACTGTCCTACAATAACTGACTGAATATGGAGCCTTCATATAGTGGAACACTACGCAGCCATAAAAAGCGTGAGGTAGATTCTTATGTATATCCATGAAAGAGATCCAGTGTGTGTTGTTAAATTAAAAAAACATCTTTTCCCTTGTTGGTGACACTAGTTTGGATGATACTATTAATTATCTTTTCTTAGAAACTGGGTGGCAGATCAAAAGCCAGGAATTTTGGAGTTGGATACACCCAGGTTCCAATTCTGGCTCTCTGTTTTTTCTCAAGTTACTGAACCTGCCAACCTGTGCTTCTGTAAAAGACGTAGCACCCACTTCAGGTGTGGTCCTGAGAATTAAATGAGATATTTGTTGTTTTTGTTTGTTTGTTTGTTTTGGTGAGGAAGACTGGCCCTGAGCTAACATCTGTTGCCAATCCTCCTCTTTTTGCTGAGGAAGATTGGCCCTGGGCTAAACATCCGTGCCCATCTTCCTCTATTTTATATGTGGGACACCTGCCACAGCATGGCTTGATAAGCAGTACATAGGTCCGCACGTGGGATCTGAACCTGTGAACCCCGGGCCGTGGAAGCGGAGTGTGTGAACTTAACCACTATGCCACTGGGCTGGCCCCTGTTTTTATTTGTTTGTTTTTGCCATGCAAGGACACTTTATTTTGGCTACATAAAATTTAGAAATGTTTAACCAGCACAGAATTCTATAAACCACATAACAAATGTTAAAAAGAAAAACAAAATAAGAAACGAATGCTTTCCCAAATGTCAACTCCTCACAATTAATCTATGAATTAATAAACTAATAAAAATACTAATAAATTAGCTGGGGATGTGGTTGTCATCGATTGGGTTTTTTGGTTTCTTTGTTTTGAAAGGGATCAACATTTATTGAAATAAATAGGAAGTTATTTGCACAGATTACTTAGCTTATACCATATGGAAATGATTTTTAATATTTCAAAGGTCTCCTCCTGGTCATGTCAGACTTTAATTATGTTTTAATAGTGGACCAACTAATTTAAAGCAAATCAATCAATCAATCAATTAAGTTAAAATATAATACATGATCTAATTCCAGAGGGTCCAATGAACTGGAATGATATATTCTTAAGAATTATGTTAACACCATCTATATTCTGCAGACACTATATTAGAAATTATAGTTATTAAAACTTCAACAAGAACAAATGCAGTATCAATTAAGTAACGTGTTAAGTGAAATAGGCCTCAATCAGGATTAATTTAAAGAGAGAAGACGCCTCGGGTGTCCTGCTGTGGTTGTACATGTTTAGAGGTTGGCTGCTATAATCTGAATAAAGCCTGCCCATCACTCTGTGTCCCTGCCCTCACAGCTAACCCCTCCTGTGCCCATGGGGACCTGATGATGCAGGGGATATCCTGATCTGTTTTAAATATAGTTTTTATTATTTTTCAGGTATGGTGAGGCCAACAGATAAGGAGACGATTACCATTGAAAAGATACTTTGTTACTCGCAGTTCTCAAGAGGAGGGGGCGCACTGCACCATGCAGGGCTACATGGAGATGCACCAGGGTCAGGAGGCAGAGGGATTGAGGGGAAAACATGGTCAAGAGCCTTTATTATGGTTTCCAGGGGAAGAATGGTGAGGCAGAGTAGGCAGGTTTAAGATTGGCTCTGCGGCATAGGGGCTGTCCCTAGTCTGGTACCTGGCTCTGGAGAGATTTGGACAAGGGAATAGTGGCCTGGAGGGTAAGAGCTGCTGAAAGCCTGATAGGGGAGGTGGTTGGGGTGTGGACCCTGGATTGGTTGGTTTGCATATGAAAGACACACACAAAGGCTGGTCATTTACTGTCTCTAAGAATTGGCTAGTCCTGGGCAGGGCAGCCTACCCAGATAGGCCCTAGATGTCTAAGCATCAGAAACACATGGTTAATTTAATCCATGACCTTCCTGGGCACTGCCCTGGGCTGCAAGTGGAACAGCAGGAACAAAGTGACCACTTAGAAAAAGCTGAATTTCAAACTCGAATACAGCCAGTTTTTCCCTGAGATTACTGAGCTTTCTCCCTGTCTACACAACCACCAACAAACTTTCTTGAGCTGTTGCTCGTGGGAGCTGAGCCACTTTGATGGATGCACCTTTGATTTCTCCAGGTCTTCACCATCTTCCTGGAGGAGTCAAGATTTTGACATATAAGCCTGGTGTTTTCATATACTCTGAGAGGCTTCTCTCTATCTCTAAGCAGTACCTTCCCTCCTCCATTGGTTTTCTGCAGAGTTGCGTTTCATGATCTTGATGTAATTCAAGCAGCATCGAGTTTCAGCTGGAGTTTTGATCCTCCCTCTCCACCTGTGCATTTTCACATTGTCAAGGTGCCTGCTCTGGTGGGAGACTGTTGATTTGAACTGCAAGTGCTTCTTTTTTTTTTTTTTTTTTTTTAAAGATTTTATTTATTCATTTTTTTCCCCCCAAAGCCCCAGTAGATAGTTGTATGTCGTAGGTTCACATCCTTCTAGTTGCTGTACGTGGGACTCGGCCTCGCGTTGGACGGAGAAGTGGTGCCTTGGGGCGTGCCCGGGATCCGAACCCGGGCCGCCAGCATCAGAGCGCACGCACTTAACCGCTAAGCCACGGAGCCGGCCCGAACTGCAAGTGCTTCTTGCGTTTATTTTCTTCACATAACTTCTTAAATACTCTGTTTCTCTCTCTCAAGAATTTTTTTTTTTAAATAATTTTATTTATTTTTCCCCCAAAGCCCCAGTGGATAGTTGTATGTCATAGCTGCACATCCTTCTAGTTGCTGTATGTGGGATGCGGCCTCAGCATGGCCGGAGTAGCGGTGCGTTGGTGCGCTCCCGGGATCCAAACCCGGGCCGCCAGCAGTGGAGTGCGCGCACTTAACCGCTAAGCCACGGGGCCGGCCCTCTCTCAAGAATTTTTAAGGAAGCATTTAAGTTAGCAACATCGTTGAGTTTCTTCACAATGACCTCTGACTGATCGTCTTGGTCTCCGTTTTCTGACTCAGTCTTTTTCTCTGAGGCCAAGTTGCCATCATTCATGTAATCTCTAAAGAGAGCAGGTGAGTTTATCATCTTCAAAGATTTTAACTGGTTCCCTTTATCACTGCCCTCCTCTTCCCTCTGTGTGTTGAAGTTTTCAAGTGCTTTTTCCTGTTCTTTTCGCTCCTCCGCTCTTTCCTTCTGTTCAGCATCTTCTTGGCCCAGCAGCTGTGGGCTTTCCCGAAGCTGACCATTTTCATCAAGACCACCTGCTGTTTCCATCCAGTGTTGTTCTGCAGTCTTCGAGATGTCTTTAAGATGTTTTTGGCTTAGTCTCTTGGGACTGGAAGGATTTTGATGCCTCTGTGAGTGACCATATCTGTCCTTCCAGATGAGCCGTTATTACCCCATGAAATGAAATTTTAGGGGGCTCACTTTTCTGTTCTCGGTCAAGGAGGTCTGCCGTCTCCCCCGGTGGAAAGGTGGACTTGTTAGCACCTTAACCAAGAGCTGCCAAACACAGAGTTGTCACGTCAGAGGACTGGCGCCCACTGCAGGGGACTCGAGGGCTTCTGGAATGCATTTAATCTGCTCACCAGCTTTACATATTCTTCAACTTGGGCAGAAAATCTTTCAGCTAGCTCATTTTCCCCAAAATACCTTGGCTTTTTACAGTAAAAACAAAGCAGCACATACCAGTATTCCCAGGGGAAACTCAAACACACTTGATCCTTGTGCCCGTAATTCAGACAGCCTCATCAGAGCACTGCACAGCTGCCGCAGGACCAGCAGCAAGGACGTTTGTGTGGCCATCAGCAGGCCCTGCCTGCCTCCAAAGGGCACTGCGGCTCAGCCCCTGGCCAGTAGCTTGTGGGCTAGAGCTGCCTGCTGGAACCTGTGGGTGTCCTGCCCTTAAGCCAACCAAGTGCCTGGCAACCAGGACAGACCAGCAGTGGGGCTGACACACAGGATACCAGGTTTAATAAACTTTGCTGTGGTCACTGGACAAGTAGAAAGGGTTATAGCTTATATGGTACATTGTGGGAAGATAATCATATTTAAGTGCCAGGCACGTCAGTGGGTCTCAATAAATGTTATTTCCCTTTTGCTGATAAGTTTGGCTGTGTTTCCTGGGTGTTTGGTGGGCAGGGGAACAGGAAGGAAGATCAGGATAGGAAGGCCTGCTTTACTCTTTGTAAATGGGCTCCTGAGTCAGGTTTCAGGCGCTACTGTACTGTGGTTAGAACTACTACTTAGAAGAATGTGTACAGATTCTCTGCTCTGAAAGAGGAAGGTACTTACGTTTGTTTTGCTTTAAAGGAGCCACTCTACACAAGTAGCTACCATGATTACAAGACTACATGATTACAAGAAGCAACCCCTTCACTTCACAAGAGAAGGAAAGAAGCCCAAGTAAAGGTGCAAAGTTTCTAGGCCATACAACCTGCTAGGGGCAGGGCCAGGTGTTAGCCCAGGGCTCTCGGCTCCGAGGCCCTGGGATGGACAGCTTTGGAGTCTGTAGAGACCACAAGGAGAAGGACAAATGCTTCTTTGTGTTAATTAGGAGCTGGTGTTCCTACCTCGTCTTTCTCAGGACTCGGTGTCCCTCTGACAGGTCCCAGGGGATACTCCTCCTTGAGGAGCTATCCAGCAAAGAAACCTGTTGCTTGGGTAGGTTGGAGTTGTCATGGTTGGAGGCCAGAGATGGACAGCTGGCCTCCCTTCCTACCTTCTACTTTGCCCCTCAACTTGTCTGACACAGGAATGTCCTTTGGGTACCTTGAGGGGCATCCTATCCAGCCCCCTTTTATTGATGGGGAAACGAGGTCTGGAGGGTGGAATTGACTTGTCGGCATGTGAAGTGGGTTCCTGACAATCTCTTGGAGTGCACTCCTGTCTTCTTTCCAGAGTGGCTCTAGGACAGTATTTGGTCCTTGGACCACCAGCATCAGAGTCTCCTGGAGTGTGTGGTTCCTGTTGTGTTAGAACAAGGAGGGGCAGGAATGTGTTTCCACTCAGCACCCCAGTGATTGATCCCTAGATGTACTAGGGTTTATTCACCACCACATTGAGGGTACTGCTGTTTTCCATCTCTCGTTTTCCAGAAAGAGAGGACCGGACCTTGCAAAGCCCTATGCTTAGCAGGTTGAGGACCTCTCCTGTGCTCAGCCAGGTACTCTGTGCTCAAGCAGACTTGGGAGGTTTTTGATCTTCTTGTGCACTCTCCAACCAGTGTTCAGGCCCTGGAAGCTTCCGTCTGGGTGGTTGGAGGACCCTGTGAGCCTTGAATGGGAAGGAGAGACCACACGTGCTCTGGAATTCACAGAGGTGGACAAGAGTGGATTCCTAAAGGATTAGGCCTGGAGGGGCCTAAGATATCATCTCTGATGCCTTGCTGCTAAACATGTGGTCTAGGGACCAGCATCACCTGACAGCTTACGAGCAATGCAGAATCTTGGGTCTGCTGCAGGACAACTGAATGAGAACCTGCATTCTAACAAGGTCCCGGTGATTTATGAATGTATTAAAGTTTATGAAGCACTAAGCTAGCCTCTCCACCTCCCACGCCACTCTCCTGTATCATAGCTGGGTAAACTGAGGCCCAGAGAGGCTGTGTGACTTGCTCCGTGTCACAGAGTGGTACCTCAGTCTCTCTTTTTAAACTGTTTCATTGGGATACAATTCACATACGGTACAATCCACCCGTTTAAAGTGTACGATTCATATTTTTAATATGCTCAACTAAACATATTAAACCATCCCCACAACTAACTGTAGACCATTTTTGTCCCTCCTAAAAGAAACTGCAGCCATTAGCAGCCAATCCCCATTCTCTCCTTCTCTCCCCACACCCCTGCCCCCAGCCCTAGACAACCACTAATCTACTTTGTCTGTACAAATTTGCCTATTCTGGACATTTCATATAAATGCTGTCATACAAACGGAAGTCTTTTGTGACTGACTTCTTTTCCAAGGGCCATCCACGTTGTAGCATGTGTCAGAACTTCATTCCTTTCCATTGCCGAATAATACTCCATTATATGGATGTACCTCATTTTATTTATTCATTCTTTAGTTGATGGACATTTGGGTTGTTTCTACTTTTTGGCTGTTATGAATATGCTGCTATGAACATTCGTGTACAAGTTTTTGCGTGGACTTATATTTTCATTTCTCTTGTGTGTATTCCTAGGAGTGAAATTTCTAGATCATATGGTAATTCCATGTTAACCTTTTGAGGAATTGCCAGACTGGTTTCCAAAGTAGCTGCACTGTTTTGCGTTGCTGCCAGCAATACAGGAGGGTTCTAATGTGTCCACATCAAGCACTCTTTATTGTCTGTCTTTTTGGTGGAGTAAGGATGGGGTGATAGAGGCCTCCTCTGGTGGCCACTATTGGCCATTTGCTGGCATCACGCAAAGCAGGTGACCTCAAGGTAGGGTTGCAGCTGGGCCTCAGGAGCAAACTGAAGCCAGAGGCTCAAACACCATGAGGATTCTCTGACTTTGTTCTCTGTTCCTCTCTGGGGTCAGCCTGATACTCTCTCTGCCCACCAGCTTCTCTGCCTCTGTGGCCAGAGGGCAGACAGGAAGGCCACCCAAAGCTCCCGAGAACACAGGTCCTCAGCCCAGCCGCCAAGAAGGCCCGGTGCTCTCATCCCCTGCCTCTTGATTTCGCGCTTCCAGGGAGGGAAGCGTTGGCCTGGCTGTCCACATGCTCACCTGGACCCCACGTGGCGTGAGAGCCGGGCCCTGTCCAAGCGTGGCTGCTCCCACCTTCTCTCTTTCTCCGCTCTGCAAGCAGAGGCTGAGGCTGGAGCAGTTCCCTGAGATGGTCCGTAGGTGCCTGCTCTTCTGGAAGGCCTGGGGGTGAGGGGAAAGAAGAGATTTCGGTTGCCTTGGGGCTGCATGGACAACCCCTGTTTGCCCCAACAGTGACTGCTCCAGAAAGTCCTTCATCTTGTCAGAGGCCGACACAGAAAATGGGGCTGCCCAGGCCAGACGGTGGTGGTTGGAATATGAGTGGCCAGGATGCCTGGTTCCCACCTCCAAGATCTTAGGGCTCAGGGCACGTGAACACTCTCAGCCCGGATGCGCTTCCTGCCGGGCAGGGCTTGGAGGGAGGTGCCCGAGTGAGTCACATTCTGACCTTATCTTAGAGGTATGGTTTTCTACTCTTTACTGTCCTTTGTCCTACTAACTTACCTGTTTATACCCCTACCACCTGGGCAGAGGGTACCTGTTTCTCCACATCCTTTCCTGGGCACTACGTTGTCAATATTTTGAATCTTTTCTAATGTGCACACAGAAAGTAAGCACCTCATTTTAATTTGTGTTTACTTAATTTCTGATAACTGTTATGAGTGGAATTGAGCATCTTCTCATGTTTGTTTATAAGCTCTTGTATTTCTTTTACTAAAAACTGAGTTTATATCCATAGCCCATTTTTTTGTTGCTCTTTTGCTTATTGATCTGCAAGACCCATTGTATTAGGTTGAACCATATGCAGTTGCCATTTTGTCAATCAAAATGGGGTGATGATCTGCAGTTTCATATTGCTCATTTTAATAGTTTAAGGATTCAGTTCAACAGTGAGGCTGATACAAGTTCAACATGCAAAAATTAGTGAATTTCCAGTGAACCAACAATAACCAAGGATAAAATAAAATAGGAAAAAGAGATAGCATTTCCAGTACCAAGAGCAAATCAAACCATTTTGTAAAATGCTTATCAAGGGTCGAGGGGCCCAGAGGCGCCTGTCTTGGAATCAGCCAGCAGTGCTTATGAGTGTGCGGGTTCCTGGATCCCACCTGGGTCTACTGTCCATAGTTCTGGGTGGGGCTTGGGAATCCAGGGCACTGGGGGGAAAGAGAAGAGAATAGACTTGAAGAAAAGTGTCAAAAATAGTGCAGAGAGTTCCTGTCTACCCTTGACCCAGCTTCCCATAATGTTAATATCTTATATAACCGTGGCACAGTGATTGAAGCCGGGCAATGACATTGGTATGATTCTATTAACTCCACTACAGTCTTCATTTGAATTTTCCCAGTTCCTCCACAACTGTCCTTCTTCTGTTTCGGGTTCCAATCCAGGATCCCACATGGCATTTCATTCTCATGTCTCTTTAGTCTCCTCCAATCTGTGGCAGTCCCTCAGTCTCTCCTTTTCTTCCATGATCTTCAGACTTAAAGAGTGCTTACTGGTTAGTTTGTAGAATGGGCCTCCATTTAGGTTTGTCTGAGGTTTTTTATGATGATATTGAGGTTCTTGCATTTTGGCAAGAATGCCACAGAATTGACATTGTGCCCTGGCCAGTGCATCGTGTGGGGGGATGGCAGTGCTGATTTGTCTTATTGCTGGTGGCGTAAACCCTGATGATCTAGTAGTGTCTGCAGGTCTCTCTGTTGTCCAGTTACTACCTTCCCCTCTGAAGGTAATAAATATCTTGGGGTGGGGGCAATATTTGGAGACTATGCCGATATCTTAATTATCCTCAAACTTTCGCCCACGAATTATAGCGCCATCTGTGGATTTTTTTTTTTTGTGAGAAAGACCAGCCCTGAGCTAACATCCGATACCAATCCTCCTCTTTTTTGCTGAAGAAGACTGGCCCTGCGCTAACATCATGCCCATCTTCCTCTACTTTATATGGGATGCCGCCACAGCATGGCTTAACAAGCGGTGCGTTGGTGCGCACCCGGGATCCGAACCGGCAAACCCTGGGCTGGCACAGTGGAGTGCGGGCGCTTAACCACTTGCGCCACCAGGCCGGCCCCTTGTGACTTTTATAAAACGGACATTCCTGCAGTTTGGCTCCTGTGTTACTTTGACATGTTTCTATCCTATTTTTGAGTATTTTCTCACTTTTGGCACTACAAGATGCTTAGTACAAGATGCACATCTCATGTTTTCCCTGCCCCAGCACTGGAAACAATCTCTTCTCTAAGGTGACTCCAAGGCATTGTTTACTCTTCTGTTTTTGCACACACACACATACCTACCATCTTCCAAGTATTTATTGGGGATCCATTGCGTGCCAGGCATGGTGCCTCGTCTATGATATTCAAAAGTGGTTGCCAGGAGGTTAAGTGCCCTGCCCAAGGTCACGCTGTGATAGGCCATCAGGATGGGGACTCAGGTCGTTGATGGAAAAGCATGCCCTGTATCTGAGCGCTCTGTGTCGACACACTTGCATGATGCCACACATATGCAAGAGACAAGACAAACTACACACGCTGGGCACAAAGTGTGCGGGATTGTGCTTTCTCCCATTGTTATGCTTGTCTGCCGTTATTACAGGACTCTTGGTGTCCAGCCCTCCTTCTCTGGGGTAATGATGGCCTCCATTATGTTTTATGTGGCATTAATTACCTAAACCAGTAACTGTTGGAAAGTAAACACCTGTAAATCTTGGCTGGCCCGGGCAATTGCCTCCTGTTCTTGGGAACACCATGATCTGGGCAGGAGGCCCTGCGCTGGGTTCCGCTTGCTGGCGGAGCCACTCTGCAGAGGCGCCTGGTGAGCACTGCCCAGGGTGAGGCAAGCAGGGGTGGGACTGCTCTGGGTAGTGCCCTGGTCGCAACAGCGGGTATCCCCTAGTGCCCTCCCCCAGACGGTTGGGAAGAATCAGGTAGCCCTGGTGGAGCCGTCCCAGGGCGCGTCCCAGCTTGGCTGTCTCCTGGCTGTGTGACCTTGGGTGGCCTTGGGCAGCTGGGTCATTCAGCGTATGAAGCTGTTGTGAGTGCTGGAGGAGAGTTCCTGTGTGCACACTGAGTACAGTGGCCAGTGCCTGGGTGGGGCTCGGTACATGAGAGTGCATTTAACACCTGTTGTTTAGAAGTGGTACCCGTGACTCGCACTTTTTGAGTACTTATTGCATGCCAGAGTGGAAGTACATTGTCTCACTTAATCCTCCCAGCCGATCTGTAGAGAACATTTTGCAGTTGAAGAGAGTAAGATGCAGAGAGGTTCAAGAACTTGCCAGGACGTGGGAGGGTCTGACTCAACCCAAGTGTATCTGACCTGACCCCAGCTCCCCTCCCCTGGGCCAGGCCACAGGCTGCTGAGTCTTTGCCACTAACTTGCTGTGTCACCGTGGGCACATCAGTAGCTTTCTGGGACTTAGCATCATCACCTCTAAAATGGGCACAGTCATACTCTGGGTTTTCAGGTGGTCTCCCAGAGAGACGCTGGGTTGGAAGGACCTCCGTGTGTCTGACCTCGTCTGCATGTGTTTGGTGTTTTGTTTATTGGACAAAGACTGTTCTCCCCAAATGCCTCCCTGGCTGGTTGGCTTTTGGGTACCAGCCTGACACTGGAAGAAAAAAATACCAATCATTGTCACCGTGGACATCTGTTACATGCTTAGAGCAGTATGAGGCACTCCCCCCTCTTTTCTTTGTTTTGTATTTTTTTCAAATTCACATATATTTCTCGTTTAAAAAAAGTTAATGCTGAAGATGCATATAATTTAAGAGGGAAGAGCCCTTCTTTATTCACTGTTAGATGCATATAGACTCACAAATATAGGCATATGTGTATAACGTTTTAAAATAAAAGTACAATCACCTTGTGTACATATTATTCAGCAACTTGTTTTTCCCATTCATATGTATATGTGTGTATATATATACATTGTGTGTGTGTATATATATATGTGTGTGTGTGTGTGTGTGTATATATATATATATATATATATATATATATATATATATAGTGGATGGTTCTTCCTGTCTATTGTAGCTCTAGGTCTGCCTAATTCTTTTTCAATCTCAATTTTAAAGCTATTTTTAAACTTTTAATTCAAAGTAATTTTAAATTTCAAGCCATGGAAGAATTGAAAGGTTATTACAATACACTTCTGTGCACCCTTCACCAGACTCACCAGTTGTTAATGTTCTGTCATGTTTGCTTTATCTCTGTATTTTGTATATATTTTCCTCCTTGAATCATTTGAGGGTTAGTTGTAGATATCATGCTCCTTTATTCCTAAATACTTTAGCATGTATTTCCTAAGAACAAGGACGTTCTTTGACATAATCACAATTCCATGATCAATTTCAGGAAATTTAATATCAATACAATACAGTTACCTACCGCATAGCCAGTTGTTCCAATACTGTCCTTTTTAGCAATTTTTCACCCTGGTTTGAGATTCAGTCCAGAACGAGGTGTTATTTTTAGTTGTCCCTCTCTTTACTCTCCTTTAATCTAGACAGATCCTCAGCCTTTCCTTGTCTTTCATGATGCTGACATTTTTGAGGAGTCTGGGCCCGTTGTCTGTAGGCTGTTTCCCAATTTGGGTTTGCCTGTTTCCTTATGATTAGATTCAGGTTGTGGGGCAGGAATGGTGACACCGTGTCCTTCCCGGTGCACCGCATCAGGAGGCATATGCTGCTAACCTAATCACGCGGTTAAGGTGAAGGCTGCATTCTCTGAAGTGGCTGCATATTATGCCACAATGTGGTATAACACAGTTGTTGACCATTTAGTTTATTTTCAGCTTTTAGCTATAATAGTACTACTGCATTAAATAGCCTCGTGTAAATATATATATATATTTTTTTGTGAGGAAGACTGGTTCTGGGCTAACATCCATTGCCAATCCTCCTCTTTTTGCTGAGGAAGATTAGCTCTGAGCTAACATCTGCCCATCTTCCTCTATTTTGTATGTGGGATGCTGCCACAGCATGGCCTGAGGAGCGATGTGTAGGTCCATGCCCGGGATTTGGAACCGTGAACCCCGGGCCACTGAAGCGGAGTGTGTGAACCGTGAACCCCGGGCCACTATGCTACCAGGCCAGCCCCCACCTTATATAAATATTTTTAATCACATGTGCTGGCAGTTCTGTATACTAGAGTCTTGCTGATGGGGTAGTTGAGTCATAGACTGTGCCCATTTTCAATATTGATGGGTATTGGCAAAATGCCCAATAGGCTGTGACATTATATCTCTCACCTCCAACATGTGTGAGGCCCCGTTTACCCACATTTTATCCTTATGGGATGTTAGCAGTCTGTTAAATTTTTGCCAATGTGATACATGAAACTGGCATTGCATTATTTTCATTTGGCATTTCTTTGACCATTAGTGAGGTTAAACATCTTTTCATGCTCTTCTTGGTTTGGCTGACTAGTTCCAGCTCTGTTTTTGCTTTAGGGAATTTAATATCAAATTCTGCCACCATTAATTAAAAACCTATCATATACCAGTACAGTACAAGGGACTGGTTTGTGTGTGTGTGTGTGTGTGTGTGTGTGTATGCATGTGTGCAAGTCTGGTTCAGGTAAAGTGGCAGCTGGCCTGTCCTCAGAGAGATTCCAGTCTAGTTGGGGAGCTACGACTTAGCCATCATGCAAGAAAGCCAAGGGGCAAAGTTGCAAAATGCCAAAAGAAGTTGGGAGGAAGGAAGAGGTCAGTAGGAAGAGTGAAGATTATATAAAAATTCAAATTTCTGTGTCCATAAATAAAGTTTTATTGGAGCACAGTCACACCCATTTCTTCACATATTGTCTGTGGCTGCTTCCTTGTTACAATGGCAGAGTCTCGTAGTTGTGACAGATCTTATGGCCCACAAAGCCAAAAATAGTTCTGTCTGGCCCTTTACGGAGAAAGTTGGCTGATGCCTGGGCTAGAAGACGTTAGATGTTGTGGGTTACATGAACGAAGACAGAGGAAACAAAGGCTTGTTGAGCACCTGCCTGGGCCAGGCACAGTGCAGAGACCCACACGTGTGTATTTTATTTCGTCTTCCTCTGAAAAGAAGTTTTCTCTTCTATCACCTGTGCTCCTTGCCCTCCTTCCCCAATTATTCCCTGTGTAGGGTGGAGGCAAGGAAGTGCCAAGGAATAGAGGCTGGGGACAGTCCTAGCTAGGTTGGGGTAGAGGGAAGCTTCCACACCCTTTGGAGTGGCTTCAGGGCCCTTTGGGCAGCATCCAAGCTATTCTTCCGGTTGTGTTCTGGGTGGCGGCCAGGGCTCCCTGCTGAGCCTCAGTCCAGCTGAGGAGCCCCCACCCCTCCCTGCATCTAAAGCCAGAGCACTAAAGCGGGAGGGGGTCCCCAGGGCTCAGCTGGCCACTGCGGTGGGGGTGGAGCCTGTGACCACCTGCCCTCCAGCTCCCGCCGCTCCTAGTCACCTGGTCCCTCTGGGCTGGGCTGGTGGTCACCTGCCGAGGGCTAGTTTACATCATCAAGTGCTGACCCTGGGGCTCCTTCCCTGCTTGCCCTTAAAAGGCCTTTAACAGAACCAGAGTAGAGGGTGGGGCCAGGGTGGGTGGAAGGAATTGCCTTGAAGGCTTCAGTAAGGCTGCGGAAAGGCCACCAGGAAAGGCCACCACCAGCTCGTAGGGCCCCAGTGCCCTGTCCAGTTCTCGGCTGCCACTCTCCAGTGCTCTCACTGCTTGGGAGGTTTTGAGGTCCAGCCAAAGATCCCTCCTGTGTGAACTCTCTGCTGGGTGTGCCTTCAGCCCTCCAACAACCCTCTGAGTACCAATTAAGTACCAATATGGTCCACATTTTGGAGATGTGGAAACTGAGGCTGGCACATGGAGCCATTTGCCCATTAGTAAGTAGTGGGCCCAGATGTGAGCCCGGGCTCCAAACCTGGGTGCTGACCAGGTTCCCTGCGTAGTTTTAGGGGTACGTAGAAGAACACTGGTAGCTGCATATCGTATGATTTTTACATACTACGTATTATTTATGATATATGATATGATTTTCTATATGCAGTCATGGTGTACACTTAAAAAATTAAGTTTAAAAAGTGAGTTGATTAAATAAAATGGGCTCATCACGTTGCAGGCAGTTTTTAGTTTCAGTGGCAAAATTGTGGGGTGGTGTGTGATACGTGGGGTGAATGCTGTCCGTGCCGGCGTCTTTGAGGCCTTGCACCCGACGTGTCAGTGGCACAGAGGGGGTGGCGTGGGGGGTGTACGGTGACTGCTGAGCAGTGGAACCCGAGGGACCCTCCCTTGAAGGTGGGGCTGGAGAGTCGGAAACACATGGCATGAAGCATGCAGAATGACACCTGGCTCCCAGTGCTCTGCCTCCACTCAGTTATTGTGTGCCTGTGTGAGAGAGCTGTTTTACTGCAGATCGATTGAATACTACAGAGAATAAGACAACAAATACTCATGTGCCCAACAGGGTTTTTTCAATCTTGCCAAATTTGCTTCTGATTTTACCTCTATTCTAATCCTCCTGCCTTTCTTCCCTCCCAGGAAGCAAAACCACTATTGTGAAATTGGGATTGGTTTGAAGTGTTGGTGTTGGTTTGAATCCCCATGCACATTTTTACATTTTACCTTTTAAATCTTTACTTCTTGCAAATTTAGCCATAAAAAGCAACAGTACAGTTTTGTCTTTAAACTTTGTCTAAGTATTTTCATATATGTCACCATGTACCTTTTTTGTTTATTATGTTTCTGAGATTTCTCCATGTTGATATGTGTCTCTAGAGTGCTCATTTTAAGTGCTGGATGTGTAGGCTGTTGACAGTTTCTCCTGGTAATGAGTAGTGCCACCTCGAGCAATTTCTGTCCATCTCCCAGTGCACATCAAGTGCTTCTTTAGGATATGCCTCTAGAATTGGATTTGCTTGACAGAAGGGCTTGTGTATCCTTAGCCTAACTCTTTTTTGCCAAACTCTTCTTCAAAATGGTTGTATCAGTGTGATACTTTCATCAGCAACACCTGAGAGTGCCCATTCTCTACATTCACAGCAACGCTTGATATTGTCACACTGTAATTTTTGCCCCTCCGATGGATGTAAGATGGTATCTTATTTTATTTTGCATTATCCTGCATACTTGTAGAGACCAGCATCTTTTCATACGTTTGTTGATCATTTTCTGTTTCCACAGGGTGACCAGTTTGCCAGGTCAGTCGCCACTTATAGATACTGTGTAATTTTTAATAGCACCCCTGACATTTTCACAAGTGTCTCAATATATAAATTTTAACATAGTCTTCCTATGTGATATAAAGGACATAAGTTTTTCTTTGTGTATTTGTTTCTGATTTAAGAAATCCTTACCTACTCCACAGTCATAAAGTCTCATATTTTCTTTAGAAATGTTAAGGTTTTGCTTTTATTTTATGACTTTCATTTACCTAGAATTAATTTATTATAAATGGTGGGAGGTAGGGATTTATTTTTTCATATTAGATAACTGGTCACCCCTCACTCTTGAAAAGTCTGTCTTTTTTCTCACTGTCATAAATCCAGTTTCCAAGTATCTACTTCTGGGCTTTTTGTTTTTTTCCATTGGTCTATTTGTCCCCATGCCAAAAATGACATGGTTTTAGTTACTGCAATCTTATAACATGTTCAGAGTATTGTAAAAGGGGTAGGAACATGTGTTTCAAGGAGACTAATTTATCATGAGGAAACAAATATCAAACCTTATGCCACAGTGTGGTTACATATCCGTCAGATTTCTAAGGTCCATCTTAGTTCAGAGAACTGAGGTCATGGGGCATTAGGGATTTGAGCCTGAAAGGAAGGGAAGGGGGTCATGAAATGAAATGAATATCAAGAAGTTTAGGAGAAATGTAATAGGTGTACTTCTTGAACATTAGAACCAGAAAGGACGTTTGAAGCAACTCGACACTGCAGAGTAGTTTGGCTGAGTGTCAGTCTTTGGAGTCGGAGAGACCTGTGTTCGATCTTCAATAAGATGCTTAACCTCCCTGGATCTTAATTTCCTCATCTATAAAATGGGGGCAATAATGGATTCTCCTCATGGATTGTTGAAAGGACTAAATGAAATAATGCATGTAAGGGCCTTAACAATGTCCCAACACATAGCTGAATGACAGCCAAATGATAGTTATTTATTACCCTATTTCCTTGATTCTAAGACCAGCTTTTTTTTTTTTTCTTTTTACACATTTCACAATTCTGAAATTGGAACAGGCTTTACTATCATTTTCTATAGTGATTTGTTTTTCCTCCCAAATCATTGTTTAGAATGTAGAAAACAGAATTTTACAGACAAGGAAATGGAGTCAACATGCTTTATCCAAGGTTGCCTGGCGATTGAATTGGTCATTCTAGGAATCACCTTTATTGCTAGTCTTAACGGGAAGAAGGAAGGAAAAAAACCATTTAACTTGGGATGGGGATGGTTGGGGTGCTGTATATGCCATAAGATGCTGTAGGCAAACTTTAATCAGTATATAAAATGGAATTGGATGCCTTCCAGCAAGGAGAAGTAGAGAGAGAATTATGTAGAACTACAGATGTCCTCTCTCCAGCAAATGACACCCACCCGTAGGATGCAGCAAAGAATGTGGTAGGTGCTGGAAACAGATTTAGTTTCTGCTCCTGGCTCTGCCACTTACTAGCTGTTTGAGCTTGCCCAAGTCAGGTAACCTCTTGGAGCCTCTGCTTCGTTCTGTCAGTGGGGCTCATAATCCTCAACTGCCCCATTGACTTATTCTGAGATTCAAGTGACTGAACAGCTGAGCAGACGTTGCCATGGGGTAAGCGCCATGGGGTAAGCCCCGGTGAGGGAAAGCTGCTCCTTATTGTTCCCTCGAGGCACACCTCTCCCTTCCCACCTCCTTGCTGCAGTTTGGCTTGGGGTTACTTTCTTACTCATTCTTCCCCTCAGCTATAGAAATCCTGCCCACTCTTCAAAGTCCATCGCACATGTCATCTCCTTGTTCAAACGGTTTCTCACCCTCCTCCTCCCCATGCTGGCTGAGTAGTGGCTGTCTTTGGATCTCTATTGTCTCTTAGAGGGATTTTTCAACTTCTGCCTTACATTAGTGCTTTTCCTGTGCTGTTTGATATACCCCAGAAGATTGCTAACCCTTTGAGAGCAGAAGTGTGTCTTATAAACCCTGTAGTTCTAGCACAGAATAGCATTGCAAAGAATATGAAATCATGTTTAAGCATTTGCTGAGTACCTACTGTGTGTCAAACAGTACAGCGGTGAGCAAAGCAGATACAGCCTGTGCCTTCACAGAGCCCGCTGTCCATGGCTCCCACCCATGCCCTGAAATGATGCTGTCCAAGCAGAGGAATGCCCGTGTGTCCCAGGTCAGTTCAGCTTTCATGACCTCACTTATTAGCCAGTGTGTGACCACGGAGGATGGCCTTCTGGATGGTGGTGTGCTGTGTGAGAGCCGAGCTTGGGGAGGTCAGTTTGGCCCCAGTGCGTTGGCATTGAGGCAGGCAAGGGGAGGGAGACTGAACGTCCAGCTGAGTCCTGAGTAAGGGAGGTGCAGTGTGTCTGGGAGGGGCTCTAGAGTGTGTGTGTGTGTGTGTGTGTGTCTGTGTGTGTGTGTAGGAGGAAGGGACGTGGAAGGGAGATTCCAGATTCAGTGGGGAAGCACATGGGTCAGGTGTCTGCTGCAGGCGGAGGAGGCCATGGTCCTGGCCCACTTAATAGCTCTGATCTCTAAGTTGCTGCCGCTTGTGTTCAGGCTCGGAAAGTGCTCTGTATGGGGCAGGATGTGCCTCAGTTGGGCATGAGCCGAAGTTGCCCTGCAGAGCCTGGGGTCAGTGTTAATTGGGCCTGGGGGCACTGGTAAACCGACGGTAATGACCATTAGGGTGTTGGACCTCATGCCAGAGCTGGCTACATTCTTCCTCGGAAGAGGCGAGGACACTGGAAAAACCAGTTAGGGCGTGTGAGGCTCCATTTTATGTTGCTGTCAAGGGAGTGTTGGCTCAGGAGCCCGGAAATGTATGTCAAAAATCTGGCTGTTTCAGAAAGTTAGAAGCGTTGATGAGGTCAGCAAGACCGTTCTGTGAGTTGCGTCTTCTGAACTGGCAAGTTGGCAGGACAAGAGTTTGGGGTCTGCGCCTCTTCCCTCTGATGGGAAGGGCGCCCAGCACACTGTCCTGAGCAGCGCTGGGGCTTGCTGTGCTCATTAAGTGTTCGCTGGTCCTGTGCGATCGGCTGGTAAAAGCTTCTGAGAAGGGAGGCTTGCTGAGGGAGTATTTCTGTGCTCGGCCAGCATCATTTCCAGGCCTGTGGGAGCCGTGGTGATGAGCTCTGTGACACGCGCACTGTGTCTGTTTTGTTTTCCATGTCCCTAGGATTCGCACAGTATTTGGCAATAATTGTTGCTCAGCAAATATTTGGAATGAATGATTTAATTTCATATTCTTTGCTCATTCTATTACTCACTGGAGGAGGAGTACATTAGTTTCCTGTGGCTGCTTTAACAAATTACTCCAAACGTGTTGGCTTAAAACAAAAACAACAGAAGTTGATTCTCTCACAGTTCCAGAGGCTAGAAGTCAGAAACCCAGTGGGGCCATGTTCCCCTGGGGGCTTAGGGGAGACTCCATCCTTTGCCTCTTCCAGCTTGTAGTGGCTGCAGGCGTTCCTTGGCGTGTGGCTGTGTCACTCCAATCTCTGCTCCCATGCTTCCTCTTCTGTCTCCTCTGTGTCTCTCTCTTTTTTTTTTTTTTTGTGAGGAAGATCAGCCCTGAGCTAACATCCATGCTAATCCTCCTCTTTTTGCTGAGGAAGACTAGCTCTGAGCTAACATGTATTGCCAATCCTCCTCCTTTTTTTTTTTTTTCCCCAAAGCCCCAGTGGATAGTTGTATGTCATAGTTGCACATCCTTCTAGTTGCTGTATGTGGGACGCGGCCTCAGCATGGCCTGAGAAGCAATGTGTCGGTGCGCGCCCGGGATCCGAACCCGGGCCACCAGTAGCCGAGCGCACGCACTTAACTGCTAAGCCATGGGGCCGGCCCCCCTGTGTGTCTCTTATATGGACACTTGTCATTGGATTTAGGGACCTCCCAGATAGTGCAGGATGATCTCCTCATCTCAGTATCCTTAACTTGATTGCATTTGCAAAGACTCTTTTTCCAAATATAAGGTCACATTCACAGGTTCTGGAGATTCAGATATGGATATATCTTTTGAGGGGCCACCATTCAACCCACTGCTGTGTATCTTAGTATTTTTCTAATCATTCACCTTTTAGCTATTTTAAGACGTTAGCCACTGGGTTTTGCTGTTCCTAGTTTGTTGTTTTGCATTTAAGTTTCAGAGAGAGAGAGATTTTAATAAAGTCAGATTCCTCCCCCGCCACTGATTTTAGTTTCAGAAAGTCTTTTTTTCTATTACGTGTCTGATAAGCAGTGATTCTTGTTAACATAAAACCTTAAGAAATTGACTTTTTCATCCATTGGTAACTTGTTTTGATATTTGCTGTGAGGTGAGGGTCTGCACTTTGAAAGAAATGGCTAATCTCTTCTTGTGATAAAATTTCATAGATCTGTACACACAAACACATACGAAAAAGAGAGAGAGAGAGAGAGAGAGAGAGAGCCTGCAAACCCCAGGAAACCCAATAAGCATGCAGCTGAGTTAATGGTGCTGTGCCACGGTCAGCGTCCTGATTGTGATCATGTCCCACAGTTACCTAAGGTGCTACCCCTGGGGGAAGCTGGGGGACGGGTCCTCAGGACCTTTCTGTACAATTTTGTAACTTCTTGTGAGTCTATCATTATTTAAAAATAAAGAATTTTTTAGATACCTAATCAGATTAACCAATTATTAAATTATTTATTCTCTCTTATTTGTAAAACATCCTTTTTGTGTGTGTGAGATAGATCAGCCCTGAGCTAACATCTGTTGCCAATCCTTCTCTTGTTGCTGAGGAAGACTGGCCCTGGGCTAACATCCATGCCCATCTTCCTCCACTTTATATGGGACGCCGCCACAGCATGGCCTGACAAGTGGTGCGTCTGTCCGCGCCTGGGATCCGAACCTGCAAACTCCAGGCCGCCGAAGCAAAGTGCGTGAACTTAACTGCTGAGCCACTGGGCCAGCTCTAAAACATCGTTTTTTAAGTTGTGATATATGCTAGGGTGTTTTAGAGTTGTGTTAATTTGGGAAAAATTGACATCATTTGATACATGGTCTTCCCATCTAGGAACATGGTGTATCCTATTTATTCAAACCATATTTTATCTTCCAATAAAATGCGTGTAGTTTTCTTCAGGTTATTCAAACACTTTTAAGTTTTTTCTGGTTATTACGGATGGATCTTTTCTCCATTTATATTCTTTAACCGGCTCGTGCTGGTTATATGTCACCACACAGAATCCCCACACCCTTTCAAATACGTGAAATTCTTTTAACTTGGGAAAATGCTTTTCATTCTGCAATTAGAGACAATGTTTAACAGGCTTTTATTCGTTCCTTTAAACCTACTCTCTGCAAAGGTATGGTCAGTTATTTACTCGAATGTGGATTTAAGTAGCTATGTTCTCCATCCGAGTGATGGGGGCACTCTTTATAAAGAAAGAGGAAGTTATGTTGCATAAATTTAATGTTAACTATATTGAATTCTGTTTCTTGAAAACTATAGAGGTGCTTCTCTTGAGGGGTCATATGGTGCCTTACCTGGGGTGCCCCAGGCCCAACCAGGCTGGGTGGACAAACCCCGGTGTCCAGTCCAGAGAACAATGAGCTGGCTGTGGACTTTTTCTCCACTTTGCTCCTCAGGGCGGTGAGGCCTAGTTGGGCACTGGGGGGGTTGAGAAGACCTCTAGCTGGGTAAGCCCTAAATTTGAAAACACTCAGAAATGGAAATTTACGATTAACCCCCCTCCAGGTCAATCTTATGAAATCCGACTGCTGGAGAATCGGAAGCTGGGAGACTTTCAAGATCTGAACACAAAATACGTCAAGGTAGGGCTGCAAGCAGCTCTCCCTCCAGGGGGGTTGGTTGGGGTCTGAGCACCTGGGCTTGCCATGGGGTGTCGGGAGTGGCAGGGAGGTTTGGGGAAAGCTCCAGAGGGAGAGGGGTTTCCTGTTCCCTGGAGCGTGTTGTCTAAGGGAACCAGGACAGGCCGGCAGCGTTGGGAGCCCGAGTGGCTGCTGGACGGGCTCTGGGTTGGACAGACTCAGGATTGAGCCTGGCTTTACTGCTTACTGAACTTTCCTGAGCTTCAGTTTGCTCATCTGCATGAAAAGGTTTATAGATTAGCCGTGTATGCAAAGCACTTAGTAATTCTGGAAAACAGGGTACTTGTCATTATTCTTACTGTTGTTAGTGTTATTGGGGTTCTGAGGAGGGATAAGCACGTGGCGCTCAAGAGCTGGGAATGAAGGCTTAAGAGGAGGAGCCTTGAGGGGCAGGAGGTTTGCTCTGGCTCTGGGAAGGTCCACGGTGGGTTCTTCTTGGGTCCCTCTTGGTCCCCACACTCGGCTGTCCCCTGCTGGCCTCCCCTCCCCAGAGCATCATCCGCGTGGTTTTCCACGACCGCCGGCTGCAGTACACGGAGCACCAGCAGCTGGAGGGCTGGCGGTGGAGCCGGCCTGGAGATCGCATCCTGGACATCGGTGAGTCTCCTGGGACAGGAGAGGCCTAAGGTGCTCCAGCCAGTTGGGGTTCTTCCTGGACGCCGTCTGGACCCATGCCTATCCAGGGCATTTTAGCACACTCCTGTCTGTGTAAAACCCTGTGGGAGCTGGCAGAGGTGAACGTGCCATCGGGCCTGCCCTCAGGGAAGTCCCCTTTCGGTGAAAAGATAGGCCGGTGGAGTTCAGAGACCAGCTGTCAGGGAGTTGCAGGGAAGGCTTTGCAGAGGATCCTGTCTTAAAGTGTTTTGATAAGTGATGAAAGGAAGGATGGGCATCACAGAGATGGGCAACAGAAATGGAATTTGGGGGGCTCAGGCAGTGGTCCACAGTCTTTTATCTACAACCCTTGGGCCAGATGGGTTTTAGAATTCAGAAGTTAGAATGACAGCAGGGTGCATAGACCTATGGCTTTGGGTAATCACAGGCAATCAAGCACAATAATATTTCTGCAGCAAAATGAAATGACTGTTCACACAAAATGAGGTAAAGACTCTAAATAGCTTCATGGCAATTCAAGTCAGGCTTTCTGCCAAGTGAGTTATTCAAAACTTAGTTTTCAGAACTTCTGGCATTTCAAATTGTGGTTAAGGAATTTGAACCTATAATAAGAGTCCTTCCCTAAATATCTGGGAGTGGCTGACAATTGCACTTTTGTGTGTGTGTGTGTGTGTGCAGATATTCCACTGTCTGTTGGTATCTTGGACCCCAGGGCCAGCCCGACCCAGCTGAACGCCGTCGAGTTTTTGTGGGACCCTTCGAAGAGAGCCTCTGCGTTCATTCAGGTGAGCAAGTGAGGTTGCCCTCTGGGGGGAAGCCAGAGCTCTGGGGTCCATTTTGTAGTTCCTCCACACCAGTCCATCTGCAGGGCCCTGATGGGCTCCTGTTCTCTGTTGCAGGGAAGGAAACTGAAGGGGAGATGGTGTACGAGTGTTGCTCAGAGTCACAGAGCCAGTTGGTCACTAGGGTGGGGAAAAGAAAAGGGCTTGGAATGTTTTAGAGTCATGTGTGGATTTTGCTTATCATTATGTAAGATTTTTACAAAATAAGTATGTCCTAGCATAAAGAATTGGAAGTAAAAATTTTTTCCATAATAGTTTCCATTATTAATTATTTAATTATCAAGCACCTGGTGTGGATCCAGCCTTGTGTTAAACACCATGGAAGATCGAGTTGGCTGGAGGCATGGCGGGGGCGCTGTGTCTGGGCTCAGCACCAGCTCTCCCACTTACTACATGTCCCTTTTTGAGCCTCTTCATTTTCCCACCTGTCTTGCAAATCAGATAATGAATATAAAGCTGTTAACGCAGTGCCTGGTCCATAGAAATTGCCCAGTAAAAGTTAGCGATCTTTGTTTTTTTCCCATAATTACAATATTATTATTGTATTTTAAAATTATTATTACAGTATTAATGTTGTATTATTACACTAATATACTTCGTATTATTACAGTATTATAACAATAAATACATATTGAGTGCCTTCTATGTGGCAGGTACTTACCAGAAACGCAGAAATGGTTCCAGCTTCTAGCCTGGCCTGAGTAATCTGGACACCAGGCTATTAGTGACAGACCTGTGGTCCCCACTCTGCAGTCTGTGGGGTTTGCCAAGGGAGAGGTCTGGGTGAGGAGCGAGGATGGGGCTCTGGGGTCAGTGGGCCTGCAGCAGTGGTGAGACTTAGCTGGCCAGGCAGGGTCTCCGAGATCAAGGGACAAAGGTGGGAGGGCGTGTTCTGTGTGGACGGGGCACAGGGAGGCCTGAGTGGACAGCGTCGGGGAGCAGGGAGGTTGAGGCAGGTCTGCACCTGACCATGCAGGATGGAAGCTTCCACTTGGAGAGGAGCCCTTGGGGAGTCCGGAGCCCGCTCACCTCCTTTTGCTACCTGCCTCACGTTTCCCTTCCAGGTGCACTGTATCAGCACTGAGTTCACCCCGAGGAAGCACGGGGGCGAGAAGGGCGTGCCTTTTCGAGTACAGATTGATACATTTAAGCAGAACGAGAATGGGGAGTACACGGAACACTTGCACTCGGCCAGCTGCCAGATCAAGGTGTTCAAGGTAGGACGGCCCGCCACACTCCTCCTGCTGTCACATGTGCCATGGGTCCCGCCTGTGCTCACCCTGCACTCAACAGAGACGCCCAACCGTTGACTCTTGCCGTTCCGCCCGGAGGCCCAGCAAGGAGCACGGGGTGCCTTTAGCTGGGCTTCTGCCTGGACTCCTGATGCACATGAGCTGCACACCCGAGGATGTGCATCCTTTCGCACAGGGCACCTCCTCAGCCTTCCTCATCATCGATGTCAGTGCTCAGCTTTGCTTTATGAGAAATATTGGATTTGCACATTTTTAGATTTTTGTTTTTGTGGTTGGCTACAGATTGTAGAGTTGCCCATTAGATTCTCCTTAAAAATAAAGTCAGGAGACCCACTAGCCACAGATGTTCGTATTTAGGGTCTGAGGCCATTCTTCCTTCTGCAGTGACCTCCTGTTGGGAGAAAAACATTTTTGGAGGTACCTCCTCTCTTTTCCTTTCTTGCCTCACCCCTTGCAATCACCTATCATTGTTTTTTATCTCATCTATCTGGACTGATTTCCTAAAGATGGTAGCCAGCGATGGAGCTCAGGGTGCCATGTGGCCCTGGGGAGATGGAGGTTGCAGCAGAGCCTGCGTCATTCACGGTGGGCGGGCCTGTGCCCTAGCAGGACTACAGGCCCTGTCCTCGGCAGGCTGGACCTGCCCGTTGGCCTGGGAGACTCCAGCAGGGGCCTGTGGAGAGGGAGTGCGCCCACCTCCCCAGCAGGAATTGCCCTGAGTAGCCAGCCCCAGTGCCTTCCCCGTCCTCCCCTTCTTTCGCAGTCAGGTGACCTTGGAACTTACTGAAAAAATTCCATATGCTGGGCCTGGAGATCCAAGAGTGAGTCACTTGAGAAAGGGGCTCGTTTGAGAGAAAGCTGGGTCAGTGTTGATCTTCCTGAGCTTGGGAGGGATGCGGAAATAAATACCCACAGGTAGAACTATAAACCTGGCAGCCGAGTGGTGATCTGTCCTGTTTCCCAACTAGACTGGAAGCCTCTGAAGACAGGGACTGTGCCATTTACCTCTCTAGTGTCTTCTGCAGAGCATGGTGTACAGTGAGCACTCGGCAGTGATTTGGGGAACACGCCAATCATAGCAGCTGTGGGAGAAGTAATGCGAGAGCCGATGGTGTCCTCACTTAGGAGACCGCACAGCCGGCTGCCGGGGTCACCCGCAGTGCTAGCATCTGGCTGCCTGAGGGCTGTGGGCAGAGGGTCCCGAGGCCCTGCCCGGGGCCTTGGCCGGGCTCTGTGGTGTGGGACGCCTGGTCAGTTAGTGCTGCCGCCCCGGCGGTGAGGGAGAGGTGGTGGTGGGAGCATGAGTTTGTCTTTCCTGCCAGAGCAGTAGCACTTTCAGAAGCTCCTGCTTTGGGATGATGAAGCCTTGAAATCGGCCTCCAAAGGAAGTTGCGTTTCTCCACTATATTTGTTTCCTATTCCTGCTGTAACAAATTACTGCAAGTTTAGTGGCTTAAAACTACACACATGTATTATCTTTCAATGCTGGAGGTCAGAAGTCTGAAATAGGTCTCACTAATCTAAAGCCAAAAGTGTCAGGAGGGCTGAGTTCTTTTCTGGAGGCCCCAGGGAGAATCTTTCCTGGCCTTTGCCAGCTTCTAGAGGCCTCCGCATTCCTTGGCTCATGGTCCCTCCCTCCCTCTTCAGAGCCAGGGAGAGCAGGCTGAGTCTTCACGTTGCGTCACTCTGGCCTCTTCTCCCCACGCTTCCACTTTTAAGGGCCCTGATTGCATTGGGCCCACGGGGATGATCCAAGATAATCTTCCTATTTAATCTCACACTATTAGCAATCTTAATTCCATCTGCAGCCTTACCCCTTTTGCCATGTAAGGTGACGTCCTCACGGGTTCTGTGAATTAGGACACGGCTGTCTTTGGGGAGCATCAGTCTGCTGACCACGTCCGCGGGTGCAGTGGGTGCTGGAGCCTCTGCTCTCACTGCCCACTCTGGGATCTCGTGCTTCTGGTTCACCGTGGACATCTCCACAACTGCGCTGCTGGTCTTTGCCTGTCCGTCAGTCACGCCTCTCTCGCTGCCATGTACAGACCACATCCATGGTCCCACTAGCTGTCTTCCACCCTTACTAGTGGTTCACTGCCTCGTCTAGTGGTATCCAGTGTAATTTTGCTGCTCTTGAAGTCTGTGCCCTGGGGGTCAGATGCCTTGCTGGGCAGTAGGAGGAGAGAGGAATGTCTCTGTGCCCTTGGAGTGCCCAGTTCTTCCCATGGCCCCCGCTAACTCCCCTTTCCATACCTTGAGGCGGAAGCTGAGGGCTCTGCCCACCAGATTCCTTGACCATATACCAGCTGTTATTGGGGGAATTGGGCCGGAAGCTGCCTTGTCTGAGTGACCAAGGAAGGCCTCTGCATCTCTTGCAGGGGAGAGGAGTCCCTATCACCCGAAACTGGCTCCTCAAGAGTACTGAGCAGGTGTGGCCACCCCACCCACCCACCCCATTCACAGAAGCAGTTCAAACAGGTGTGCACAAGTGCCAGGCGGAGTCCAGCCAAACTGTCCATCCTTCCCCCGTCCCTGGTCACCCCAGTCACTGGGAAGCTCCCGGCTTCTTGGAGCCGTGCCTGGGGCTCTGTGGTGATGTCATGGCCTCTGAAAGGAAAGGCGGGGCTCCTCTCTGACCAGCTGGCTCCCCGCAGGCCTCATCGGGGCTGAGTGCTGTTCTCCATCAGCAGGCTCAGCCATGGTCTGGCAGTAATGCCACCTTGCCCCGTGGCTTCTGGTAGGGAAGAAGGGTCTCCTTTCTGGGACAGGAGAACGGAGGTGGAGCAGGGAGGCCAGATGACCGGGGTATGGCTGCTGCATGCCTGGCTCTCCCCCTGGACACTGGATCTGTCATTCATGTCCCCGTATGACCTCCAGCAAACCTGCCTCCATCCAGTGTGGGCATCACCCCAAGGGCTGTGTCCTAAAATCCCTTGAGCTGGGAGTCAAAAGCTGTAGCCTGAGGAAGGCACTTCAGGGTGCAAATCCCCAAAGGTGCCATTGACCTTGAGAAGGAGTTTCTTTCACTGACTGCCCACCATGTGTGGTCTGCTGTGTACACAGTAAAACTGCTCAGTTCTGGGGCTGCTCAGAGTCTTGATGTCTGAACTCGCCACCCAAGCTGTGAACTCCTTGGAGGTGATGGTCCCAGTGATGTCAGGAAGGTCCCCATCAGCCGGGCCTGCTGGGGCTGGCCTGGGGGTTGGCGCACACCTGGACACTCTGACTTGGATTCTTGACCTGGTTGGCACTTGGTTCCTCTCCAGTCTTGCTGAATCACTTGAGCCTTAGTTTCCTAATCTATACATGGGGGAAACAATAGTACCTGTGAGGCCCGACACTTTCTACCAGTTCCTCAGGGTGGCTGGGTGCACGGGACACGCTGCGTCAGGGCGGAAGTGTTACCGTGTGTGTGGAGGGTAAGCTGGGAGCGTGGTAGGAGCCCCAGGAGGCTTTCACACCGTGCCCAGGATTTCACAGACTACAAGCATGGACCAAACCCCGACCAGCAGCCCCTGGTTCTTCCTCTTCCTTTCACTCTCCACGGGTAACCCAAGGAACGCACTGGGATTTGTTGTGGCTCCTGAGGGTTCCTTTCCCTCAGTAAGTGGCCACCAGTACAGATCTTTTGAAGCCTTTTCCCATGAGCAGCTGCGTGGCAGGACCCTGTAGCAGTCTCTTAGTTCCCTCAGGATGGGGAGGGGTTCCAGGCAGGAGGACCATGTGTTTGATACCTGGGAGGTGAGAGGGATGCTTTCCTGTCCGTGAGGTCCTGATTGGGATGAGGTGGGGATGGTGCAGGCCTTGGGGGCCACTGCTCAGCCCTGGATCTTCCTCTGATTGCCACCTCTGCCCACTTTGAACTAATTGGACCCCTGTGCTCTGCACTTGCAGCCAAAGGGAGCTGACCGGAAACAGAAGACCGACCGGGAGAAGATGGAGAAAAGAACCGCGCAAGAGAAGGAGAAGTACCAGCCATCCTATGAAACCACCATCCTCGCAGAGGTGCGCCAGCCGGGTGCCGGGACACGGCCTCCCAGGGCCTTCTGCCAGGGGCGGGCGATGGCGCTGTCGGTTTAGATTCTTGGAAAATTGCCCATCTTGGGTGAATGCTTCTTTTGAGAGTGCCCATTACATTGTGGTGTGTTCCCGGGTCTGGAGCTGTGTTCACCTGATAAGGCCCAGTGTCCGGAAAGGTGTTTCAGAAATAGCTTCTAACTCTGCTGCCATTTACACTTTTCAAAATTAGGTTATTTTAATTTTTTTTGAATAGGTAATATATTCGTGTGGCCCCAAATTCTAAAGATATAAGAGCGTGTACGTCAGAAAATATCCCTCCCAACACTGTTCTAGCCTCGCGGTTTCTCTCCTCAGGGTACCTGGTGTCTCTGGTTCCTTATGTATCTGGCCCAGCTTTCTCTGCAGATGAAGCCAATTCATAGTCATTTGCCCCATGGCCACGTTTTTACACCAACAGTGTACACAGACGTACTATTCTACAACTTGCTTTATTTCATGGCGTATCTTGGAGTTTGTTCCCTATCTGTTCATGAAGAGTTTCCTATTCCTGTTTTTCCTACCTGGCTGCGTAGCCTTTGTTGTGTGGATGGGCTGTTGGTGGACATTTGGTTGTTTCCGGGCTCTTGCCATGGCAGACAGGGTGCAGTGAATAACCTGGCTTGTGGAAAGTTCTGCGTGTGTAAGAATATCTGCAGGCCTTCCTTCTCGGCGTGGATTGCTGGGTCAGAGGGGGTAAGTGCCTGCTGTTTGGATAGGTATTGGATGCATTTCCTGACGCTGACACCCACACAGCCTGCTCCACCCATCCTCCTGTCCAGGGTGCTTCTGCGATACCCGCTTTCAGACTCCCTTCCTCTTGTCACGGGTCGCTGCTGGCGTTGCCTCTTTTACTGAGCCTTGTTGTTTTATTTTTAACACCTGTTCTCCACTGTGTTCTGCTATCTGGCCAGCTGATCGGTGTTGTATTATTCATTGAATAATCTGACTTACTCAGAAAGCCGTGCACAGATGCTTAAGGCCCGGGGACAGAGCGTTTAAGGCAACAGTGGCTCCCTCCTGGCTGATGAGCTGTGTGTGTGATAAGCCATATGTTTGAGAGTATTGGCAGCAAGACTGTGGAAGCTCATTTTGCAGTGCAGACAGATGTGTCCAGGTGCTTTATCTGATTGAGGGTAACAGTGGGCAGAGAGCCCGGTGCACGAAGAGCCCTGCCGGCCCCTCAGCAGCAGAGCAGGGCCAGGACTGTGCTGTATGGATGAGAGCTCAGACCAGGTAGTTCTTCCCACGCCTCGTCCGTGCCTGCACTGGTGATGCTGCCCAGGGCGCCCTCTGCTCCCCCGTCCTCCGCCCACTGATGCCTTTCCTTTCCCACTGAGCCTCAGCCTCTCCGTGCTGACTCTCCCCTGACTTCCCCGGTAGAGGAGAAGTCTTGGTGTACTTCAGGCCACATCCACCCTTGTCACAGTGTGGTGTGCTTGGTCGAATCCCCACCTGGCCCGTGACCTTGTGCGGTGCCGGCTCCCCTTGTATCAGCTCATCCGCTTCCTCCTCGGGCTCTCGGATTTAGCACCAACCAATTCCAGCCCACGCTCACAACAGAGTTAAAGATTTACCAGCCTGTGGTTCAGGGAGCAATAGTAAATCTTCAGGAATGCTTCAAATTGGCCCTCTCCAAAGAGATGTCATCGCAGAGAAGGGAAGAAATGAAGTCTTTGTCCACTGGCTTCCCCAAACAGGCCGAACTTGTCTGTCTTTGCTTTCCTTGGGAGACTCGCACAGGTGTTCATTTCTGGCTTCTGCACAAGAAGTTCCTTGAGTTCAGGGTTCACATCTTTCGTGTTTCTGTGTCTTGCCTAGCTCCTAGCAGGATGCCTCAAGTGTAGTGAATACACACAGAAGTGTGTTGATGAGAGGCTGCGCTGGGAGATTGGGAAAGTGCCTCCTGTCGTCTGAGGCCCGGCGGCAGATTCTATTTTCAAATAGTGCAGGTTTTAATATTGAACTTTACTGATGATGTCTTGTTTGGGAGTTGTCTGTGATCCACTGCTCCGTGTTTCATGCATTTACACACATCTGTCTGCACCTGGAAAACCTGGGCACCTGGCCTGTTTTGTTATCTCTCTTTTCTTGTGGACCCAGGAATCATGTGACCGATGATGTTCCCCTCTTTGATTTGACTGCTAGGAAGTTCAGAGGCACATGTCCTGTGCTTTTCTTGCTCCAGGGATGACTTACTGAATTTTAGGTCTCTTCTCTGCCATATTTGATTTCTTTGGTTATGGCCCTAGTAACCCACCCTCCTTGGCTCATGTGGGCACCGGGTGAATGCGGGTTGGGTGTTGAAGAATTGGTGGTTTCATGCGCCGGCTTTGATGGATGCTTGCTTGGGAGGAAGAGGAGCCGGGGTCAGCACCTCTGCAGACCCAGTTCCTCCTGAGGACTACTGCCCTCAAGTCACTGCTGCCCTGTGCTCTCTTCCCACAGTGCTCTCCGTGGCCTGACATGGCCTACCAGGTGAACAACGCCCCATCCCCAAGCTACAATGGCTCTCCAAGCAGCTTTGGTCTTGGCGAAGGGTACGTCTGACCTTTCTCCCTTTGGTGTCCCTGGAGTAGTGATGGGTATAGGTTTCTTTCTTGACCTTCCTCTCTGTGGCTCCCTTCCTTTTGTAGGCTGGCATTGATTTGGGTTTCAGGATAGCTAACTGGTGTTGCATTCACAACTGTTTGTAGTATTTGCACAGCTTTTGTGCTTGGACACACTTTTATAAACCCTGTCTGGTGGTGCAGCAGCCCAGAACCCACCCTTCCTCCTCCCCCCAGTAAAATTAGGGCTGGCCTGCGTGTGCGTTAAGTCAGTCTCCTGAGATGGCCTTCCAGGCGCTCTCCGGGGCAGAATGGCCTCCTAGACAGGTGAGGCCTCAGGAGGTGGCTGTCTGGATGGCTGCAGTGGCTGCGAGGGGCCTTCTTGGTTCTTTCTGTGGCCCTTGTGCACGTTCACTGGGTGGCGTGGGTCAGCTCAGGATCCTCCCTGCCCTGGTTTCAGGGCCTGTAACACAGAAGTGGCCTCACTGCTGGCCGCCGACTCTGCAGAGGCACAGGCCATGTGGACTTCAAGGTGACAGGAGTGCAGGGGTGGCGGGCAGCTGGCCAACCTGTCCCAGGCTGCGTGGCACAGGGCATCACGGTGACGGCTCTGTGTGTGCTGTTCGTGGGGGCGGGGGGTAACGCAGGGAGAACACCAGGCGGGTTTAACAGGTGGGCACAGAACCTGTGGGTTCCTCAAAGCCTGTGCCTGGCAGACAGAGAACTTTACCAATGGGAAAGCAAGAATGTCCAGGAACTTGATTCTATAAGCTGAGGAGAGTCCTCCCTGAGGGGGGAAGACGTAGAAAAGGTGTCATATTTAGATTCAGGCAGTGCTAGCTTAAATCTACGCCTTTCTGGGGGTACGTTCCTTAACCTCCCTCAGCCTCAGTTTCCCTGCTACCAAGGGAATGGGAATTCCATGCCGGGTCGGGGGAACGTGTGCAGCATGCCGGGCGCCCTGAAGACACTCGATGAAGTACAGCCACTGTTACTGCTGATGACCGGCTAGGGATCATCCCTGCGGAGGTGTTTTTTTTTAATTGTTATCGTGGTAAAATATACATAATGTAAAGTCTACCATTTTACCATTTTCAAGTGTATCGTTAGACACTTAAGTACATTCATGTACATCGCCGGCCGTCTGGGAGGGTCATTTTTAAAAGTATCTTTGTCTTAAAGGCCCAGGTGTCGGGTCTGTGCCCTCCTGATGACTGAGCCCGAGGGAGGGCTGGTGTGCCTCCCTTTAGGGAAAAACCAGCAGAATGTTTTTCTCGTGGGTGGATGCCCAACTGTGGGTGCTTATTCCCTGCAGAATAATCCCCCAGGGGATTCCTCTGCCCTCTCCTGTCACCCCAGAGAAGAGTGTTGGTTTGACCTTTCTTTGGCTGCCGCCGTCCAGGCCCCGAGTCACTGTGAGGAGCTGCCCAGTCTACTTGGTCAGCCTGCCCTTCCCTCAGGCTGATGCTCGGGGTGGAGGGGTGGTCACGAGCCAGGAGGATGTAGCCCATCTGAATTTCTCGTCCACCCAAAGGGCTGATTAGGGATTTCGAGGGCTTGAGCATGGCTCCTGCCGACATTTCTCTGACTCGGGAAATTCTCGAGGACCCGCTTTGTTTAAAACAAGTCCGGTAGCTGAGGGGAAGTGAAAGCAGCAGGCGGGTGAGGAGGCCTTTACTGCGTCCCGGAAAGCATCCTCGCCCCTCATCGCCTCTTCTCTTCCTTTGCAGCAACACCTCTCCGACCCACCCGGTGGAGGCCCTGCCCGTGGGCAGTGACGTAAGTGTCTGTGGCCGGGCTGCCTGGCTGCCTGTCCCTGGGCAGAGCCCGAGCGCGCATTCCAAGGCCTCTCCTCTCTGCCCGCAGCACCTGCTGCCGTCAGCCTCCATCCAGGACGCCCAGCAGTGGCTCCACCGCAACAGGTTCTCGCAGTTCTGCCGGGTCTTTGCCAGCTTCTCGGGTGAGCTTCTCTAAATCGTGTTTGAAACCCACAGGGATCTCAGAAACACTTAGCAGGGCCGGTTACCTTCCAGGACTTGCCCTCGGTGCCTGTGGGGCTGTGGTTTTGTCCCGGGGACCCAGAGTAGTGTGGGCCACTCACGCATACTTGCTGACCCTGGGCCAGGTGCTAACGTACGAGGTCCTGCCCCTGGAAGGACCAGTCGAGTGTGACTTAGAGAAGAACGCCTGGGTGCCTATGTCAAGATCTCCCTCAGCTGTGGGTCTGCCTGGGAAGGGCCGCTTAGCCAAGCAGGCCAATGCACACTCAGCAAACCTCCCTGGCACTTTTCCTACCAAAATGCTGCTCATCACATTGCCTCCAGAGCCACGACCTAGGAGAGGGAGGTTAATCTACAGACGAGAAGGGAAAGCTGGTTCTTCCTTCTTTAGAAGGTTTTTGAAGCCCTCACTGATGGGCTATCAAACAGAAGTCCTGGGCCAGGGGCTGAAGGGCACAAGGGTAAACTGAGCAATGAACCTTGCCACCAAGTAGAGTCAATCCAGAGTGACAGGGAGTAAAGATTTGACCGAAACTAGAGGGGCAGCTCTCAGGGACATCTTTGGCAGTGGGAAGAAAGCAGCATCCAGTGTGAGGAGGGTGAGACGGAGACCCTGTCCACAGGGAGCTTGCAGCTTTGAGTCAGTGCAGATGTGGAAACTACCCATTTCAATACAGTGTGACCTGTCTGATGGGTGGGCTCAGAGGAGGGACCTGACCTGGTCTGGCTGGAGGAGGAAGGAGGAGGGCTGGTTGTGGTCTTGAGTAGGGTGGTCAGCGTAGGCCTTACTGAGAAGGTGTCCTTGAGCAGAGCTGGAACAGGGCAGTGGAGCGAGCCATGTGGGGACTGGGGGGGGGTGAGCTTTCCAAGCAGAGTGTAAGTGTAGAGGCTGCAAGGTGGGCACCTCCCTGGTGTGGCCACAGAGCAGAGGATGCAGGCGACTGGGGCCAAGTGGACCAGGGGAGGAGGTGAGGTCCAAGAGGCACCGAGGCCCCTGGTAGGACCGTGGGAGGACTTCGGCTTTTACTCCCAGTGGAAAGAGAGCCATTGTGCCTACAGAATTGTACCTAAACTATTCACTGTGGCAGGAAAAAGGGATGTACCTTGTGGCTCTAGGCCACGTGACTGTCCACAGGTTTTCAGCAGAAGGCTGATACTGTACTCTATCTTGGAGAGTCCACATGGGCACAAGGCTTTAGGGGACTCCTTGGGCTTTGAGGAAGGGACTGCATCCACATATGAGAATGTTCGTAGAGCTTAATTCTTAGTAGCCCCAAACTGGAAGCACCTTCAATGCCCTTCAGCAGAGAGTGGATACGTGATTGTGGTGTATTCATGAAACGAATACTATCTAATAATGGGCATGAATGATTTGTAACTACGTACAACATGAATGAGCCCTTAACCAGAACTTGGACAGAGGGAGCCAGACATAGAAGAGTGCATACTGTTCAAGTCCATTTACATAAATTTCAAAAAACAAGCAGAGCTCGTCTGTATGGTAAGAAGTCAGGACAATGGTTCCCCAGAGGTGGGGGAGTGGCTGGTACAAGGGTGCTGTGGGATGGTGGCAATGTTCTGCCTCTTGGTCTGTGTGCTGGGTGCACGGGTGCAGTCAGAATGGCAGCGTCCAGTGAGCCGTGTACTTCTATACAGACAGGTGCACATGTAATCAATGCTCCATGCCGATAAGCTGTATGCGTATCTGCCAGTAAAAGCACAGAGGGAGCGCAGGCAGGCACAGGCAGGGAGGACCTATTGGCTTCCGTCAATGCCTGTCTGTTCTACTGAGTCTTGTGAACACCGGTCGTTTAACTTCTGACATCTCTTGGGCTGTGATCTGATGTTGTCTGGTGCCCACTGTGGGTGAGGCTGGCTCTTCCCTGTCCCCTGTCCCATGACCCCAGTGCAGGGTCTGCAGGTGCTTGGGGGTGGAGCCTTTTCTTTGTGTCCCACATAATGGGTGCCCCCATTTACCTGCCTAGGTGCTGACTTGTTGAAGATGTCTCGAGATGATTTGGTTCAGATCTGTGGCCCTGCAGATGGGATCCGGCTCTTTAATGCCATCAAAGGCAGGTGGGTGTCAGTTTCCAGCTGGAGGCAGGGTGTGGCAGGTGGGGATGGGGCTACTCTGGGGGTAAGTGTGGGAGGAGGCACCATGAGAGATGCACGAGGCCAGAGCAGGTGAGTGAGACGCTGTGATGAGATGCAGCTGGCTGCAGCAGACCCTGCCTGGAGCCCCTCCCTCTTCTCAGTTGACGGGAGCCTTAGCCTTTGGATCTCAGCCCCTTGGCCACGTCCCCAGGTTCTCAGATGCTTGCATTGTCCTGGGCTTCAAGCTACCTTCTCCCGGAGGGAAGGCAAGGACTGGTGTAGGTTGCTCAGCCTCATGCAGCGGTGTTCAGGGCAGACTGTAGAGCAGTGCTGTGTCTGATGGACTTCCTGCCATGGTGGAAGTTCTGTAGTGCGCTGTTCAGTACAGCAACCCTGGACACATGTGGCCTGGAGCACTTGATTGGACGCTAATGCTACTGACAGACTGAGTTTTAAATTTTGTTTAACTTTAATAATTTAAATTTTAGTAGCTGCACGTATACAGCACAGTTTTAGAGTGAGAGAGAGAGCCTAGGTTTGAATCCCAGGTCTGCCTCTCATGAGCTTTGCAGCTGGGGTCAAGCCCATAACCCCTCTGAGCCTCAGTTTCCTCATCTGTAAAATGAGGAGGATGGTCCTGGCTCTCTCGTAGGTTGTGTAAGGATGAAATGAGTTATGCACGTAAAGTTCTGAGATAGTGCCTGGTGCAGAGTAAGCCAGAAAAAGTTGTTATTATCCCTCTCAAACACCTCCTATCTTGAGATTTGTGTTCTGGGCAGAGCCCCCTCTTGGCAGGTTGCAGGACCCGGAGAGATCGTCCATCCCTCTGCCTCAAGGCAAGCCTGCGTGAAGCCGTTACAAGTGTGCCTGGATGGGATTCTGTCCCCCACACCCCTGAGTGAAAGGCATTCCGAATCCTGGCAGCCTTCTTTCTCTCTCCCCAGTCCTTCCCACTGTTATTTCCACCCTGTGTTCTGGAACATTCTGGAACAACAGAGCTTTGTGCCCCATACCTGCTATTTATTTCCTTTCCTCCTGCCAGGAATGTGAGGCCCAAGATGACCATTTATGTCTGTCAGGAGCTGGAGCAGAACCGAGCACCCCTACAGCAGAAGCGGGATGGCAGCGGGGACCCCAGTCTGTGTGGTGAGTTGTGAGGAGACCCTCCCCACCATGGCCGGTTACAGGGTGGCAAAAGGAGGGAGGAGACAACCCAAGTCCTCTCGCTGAAAACGTTTCCCCTGATCCCCCTCACTTTGGTTTCACGCATGGTAAGTTTTTGTTAAACCTCATCCTGAGATTGGCGTGTTCAAGGTGGAAGGCATCTGCCAGAATATCTGGTCCAGCGTCCTTATTTTCTACTTGGGGAAACAGGCCTGGAGAGATGATGTGTCCCTCCAGTGCCACTTAGTTACCCCTGGTAGAATCGGGAGTTGGGCCTTCTCGCTCCCAGGCTGGTGACAAGTGATGCTCGATGCCTGTATTCCCGGGAACACTTCCTCTTGTGATTTCCCAAGGCCAGATGAGTCCCATTTGGGTTGTTTGCTGCACGAGCACTAAGGAGTTAAAGGGTCTTCCTCAGGAGTGTGTGACTTTGTTGGGTTGGCAGTTTTGAGGCAGTTTGGTGGGTGAGAGGACACAAGCTTTGAGGTCAGCTGAATACCAGTCCCTGCAGACCATGTCACCTGTTGGCCGTGTGGCTTTGGGCAGGGTACCAGGGCCTGTGCGTCAGCTTCCATGTGTAAAATAAAGAGAGCAACACCCACCTCCCCGAGGGGTGAGGTGTCAATGAGATGGTGCATATAAAGCTCCTTGTTTCTGAGCATCGTGAGGGCTGAGAGTCTGACAAGCTGTCCATCTGGACACCTGCGTAGTCAGTGCTCTGTATCGTCTACAGAGAGCGTGGGAGAGTGCCCTGTCCGCCTCTCTGCAGGTCCCTCCTGAACAATAAGTGCTCAACAAGTCCTGTCCTTAGGGCTTTCCATGTGTTCGCTTGTTTGTTTCTCATAGTAGAAACTGTTGCTAACATTTTGCTGTGGCGGAAACTAAGGCATGGAGCAGTTGACTAGCCCAAGATGACAGCATAGTAAGTGGCAGAGCCAGGATCCAAACAGTGGGACCCTGGCAGCTGGCTTCAGAGCCCTCAGTCTGGCCTCTGTACATTTCTGGTGAATGCCCAGGTCCTCTGCCTGCTTCTCAGCTGTTAGCCTGTGGAGGACAGAGCCCGGGTTTCCCGCACCCGGGAAAGGGCAACCACTGTGCACAGAGCACATGATGTAACCTCCTGGTGGCCCTGTGGTGCAGTGCTGTCCCACGCATGCCTGAGGCCCCGGGAAGTGTAGAGACTGGCCAAGGTCTTGCTTCCAGGGAGTGGCAGAGTGGGGATTTGAACCCAAGATTGCCCCATTGAGAACCTCTTGTTTCCCCAGACTGCCCCCAGCGGCTGATGAGCTGGGGCTGGAGAGGAGCTCAGAGGAGTGGCCGATCACCCTTCTGCTCGCTCCGCGCACTCCTAGTGGCACGTGCAGCTGGGTGCAGGAAAGGCCCGTGATGAAAGCTCACAGCAAAACGTGCTGCCTGCAATCGTTCTAGTTCTATTTTGCCTTCAGTCTGATTTACTTGAGGAGTAAAATCAGAAAAGTGGAACAGGCTCTGAAAAGTTGTAAAAATTAAGCACAATTAGAATTCTCTTCTAAAAAAGGAATCTTCGAAGAGAGGCCTGGGGTTCTTACCTGCTGTCAGTGATGAAGGAACATTATGCAGTGAGCATGTTCTCTGAACAAAATCGAATGTGGGTCGGCCTGTTAGAAATGCTGGGAAGGCGCCTCTGTTGTGTGGCTGGAACCCTGTGGCCTCTGCCACCCCTTTTGAAGGGAGCCACCGTGTGTGTGTGTGTGTGTGTGTGTGTGTTGTGCACGCCTGCATACTTTTAAAGTACTGGGCCTCTGCTCAGAGTTTTTTTGAACCAGGGTCCCCTTAGTTGAGGGAGGAGTTTGGGAACCTCTAGTTTAATCTTGTGTGTTTTACTTTTGAGGAACCTGAGGACCCCGAACACTGAGTCATCCCCCCCGGGACGCCCATGGACTTTTGGGTTTTGTATAAGGAAGCATTTTCAGCCTCGGGGTCACATTATCTTCTGACGGGCTGATGACATTCCTAGCGCACTCCCTTCTCCCTTTGGAGTCATGGTGCTAGAGCTGAGGGTCATTTGTGTTGTGGGAAGGGCAGGGATGGGACCCTCTCTCTTCTGCTGTCAAGTAGCAATTATCTTTAAATTTCACTCTGCCCCTGAAGCCCTCCAGTAAGCCCTTTAAGCCATGGAGAGAAAGGAAAGGGGACACGGGATTTCCTCCTCCCTCCCAGTGGGATGCACGTCTGGCCACACATCAGAATCACTGTTAGCTTCTGTCAGCCATTGTCCCTCCAGCCTCCAGGCTGCACCCCTAAATGGGTGTCATTGGGTCTAGGGTGGTTCCAGGAATTCTACATTTTGTGTAAGTGACCCGAGAGAGACTGAAACGGGCATAAAGAGCCACAGGCTGGCATCTTTTCACTTGTCGATGGGCTGCACAGAGGCCTGGCACCTGCGTTCTCAGCCGTGTGGCTTCTAGGCCTGTGCCCATTGCAGCCAGATCCTGCGGAATCAACCTGGGCATGGGTGTCTCTACAAATGAGTTGTTGATTTCTTGGAGTGGAGGTGGGGGCAGGCAGGTGCTTGTTCCATGGAAGGACCTGTTCCTCCGTCCTCCAGTGTACCACGCCATCTTCTTGGAAGAGCTGACCACCTTGGAGTTGATTGAGAAGATCGCCAACCTGTACAGCATCTCCCCCCAGCACATCCACCGAGTCTACCGGCAGGGCCCCACGGGCATCCACGTGGTGGTGAGCAACGAGGTGAGTGCGACTCGAGCCTGATGAGCTGGGGCCTTGGGCTACAGGGAGGAGCAGGAGAGCCTGCTTTGGGAATGCCCCCTGCGGGGTTTGGGGATGACTTTACTCAAAGGTGGCAAACAGGTTTCATCTGGAGTGCCATGAGGGAGAGAGTTCTGAGGCCAGGACGGGGCTCTGAAGAGCTGTTGAGTATCCACTCTGTACCCCACCCTCGGCCAGGTGCCATGTAGGAACCAGGAGGACAGACTGCACCCCTGCCTGCAGGGTGCTTACAGTGAGCGCCGGGAGAAGTCAGGAGAGGGGTGCTCACCCAGGGCAGGCAGCAGGCCCCAGAGAGAGGAGGTGGACTGGGGGTTGGGCGATGGAGAGGATGTGGCTCTTGGGAGAGAACAGAGGCCTCCTCTGCTAAGTGGTGAAGGTGCCACAACCCTCCTGGGTTTGTCTTTGGTCACACAGACTTGTGCAGGGCGCACGCAGCTGCTGGCAGAGGGCACAGGTATTGCCCAGGGCCCTATTAGAACTGAGCCGTCGAGTGACCTAATCCCACACATGGCTAAGGAGGGGGTGATTAAACAGGTTTGCCGACACATGTGGATATTCCTGCACGTTGTAGAGCAGGCTTTTAAGCTTGTTCTATCCTGGACCCCTCCTCTTAATAATAATAGTAGGGAGGGCCAGCATTTATCTGGTGCTTACTGTGTCCTGGCTACTGTTCTAAATGCACACCTAGTGACTCCTGACAGCCTCCCCATGAGGTGGGTGCTATTATCCCACTTCACAGGTAGGAAACTGAGGCACAGAGAGGCTCAGTAAGTGCCCCAGGTCACACAGCTGGTAAGGGGTGGGGCTGTGGTGGGAACCCAGGGAGTCCAGCTGCAGAGACCAGTCTCTGAGCCAGCAGGCCATACAACCCCTCCTGAAATGAAGCCTTTAAAAAAAGAGCGGGGTAGGGCCGGCCCTGTGGCTTGGTGGTTAAGTGCGCGCGCTGCAATGCTGGCGGCCTGGGTTCGGATCCCGGGTGCGCATCGAGGCACCGCTTCTCCGTCCATCCTGAGGCCGAGTCCCACATACAGCAACTAGAAGGATGTGCAGCTATGACATGCAACTATCTGCTGGGGCTTTGGGGGGGAAAAAAAAAAAAAAAAAAAAAAGAGCGGGGCCAATGAGAGCAGGGGTGGGACCCTGAGCCCTGGGCTCAGCCACCAGCAGACCCTAAGCCGGCTGTGGGAACTCTGAAACCTTCTGTGTAGAGGATTATAGAGGAGACAGTGTGGGAATGGTGGCTGGGAAAGTAGAGAAGATGTGGGCTTTGGAATTGCATTGCTCTCCCCACCTGGAACTGGCTTCTAGGAGCTGAGCGGCCTTGGGCAAATTTACTAAACCTCTTTGAGCCTCAGTTTCCACATCTGCAAAATGGGGATAATTATACCCACTGGAAATGAGAAAACAGTGTCAGGTACCAGGAGACACTAAAGAAGCGGCGTTGTTGTAATTGACAGTGCTGGGCACTTGTTATTTTGGGAGCAAGAAGTGGAGAGATCTGTAAATTTGACAATGTATGAAATGTAAGGCTTTTAATGGTCTGTATATTTCATAAATTGTCACTATTAGTAATAATCTTGTTGCCACTTGTCATTACAATTGCCAGAACCCCTTAAATGAGAGTCTCCGTTTCATGGATGTTTCATCCTGGAGGTTGGCAAGGTGGTGTTTTCCTTTCTTTTTAATTAAAAAGTAGTTCACAGTTAGTCTGAGAAGTCCAGCAGTGTAGAACAGCAGAAGGCCATGTGAAAGGCCCTCATCTTCCCCGCTCTCTTTTCCTAGAGAAGTTTGTATTAGGTTTGATGTAATTCTGACCAGATAATTTTTTGTGCGCGTGGCTGTTGTGTGCCTGAGTGTGTGTAGGTGTGGGTTTTTAAAACACACAACAAAGATCCAGTGGGACGTTTATCTGCAACTTGCTATTTTTGTCACCAGTTAAGAACTTCCATATCATTCCATTCCATCAAATCTAATGCAGCTATTTTTTACCCCCATTTCACAGATAAAGAAAACCAAGCACAGAGTTCCTGACCTGGGAACTTACTTTAGAACAGCCAGGAAGGTTAAAATGCTCTGAGCAGTGGGCAGTTGTTGTGGCTTGGAAAACTGGTCACTTTGCATTTCAGAGTGAATTTCTTTTGTGAAGAGAAAAGCCAAGAATGTGCGGAACACTTGCAATTTTGTGTGTTCCTGGAGGAAGTTCCTTCCCCAGCTTGCCCTGTGCCTCAAGAGTAGGCAGTTAAGCAAGTGAAGCAGAGAACAGAACTCAAATGCCACCTGAGCTAAGTAGGCGATTCTTATTCCCGAAGTCTCCTTGCCTCTTAACCCTGAATCAATTGGAAACCTTTGGTTCTTAATTGCCTGGAGCGCTGGAGGCAACCTGGCCAGCCACAGAGCCGGCCCCTGGGGTGCAAGGGCACTTAATTAAACAAGGGAGTTACTGATTAAGCCCGGGTGGGCTGTGTTTAGGGCTTTGCATGCCCAAGTGGCCTGGCTGCCAAGAGTCCTAGAGGGAGCAGGCCGGCAGTATAGAACAAATGTACTTCATGCATCATTAGGCCCTGCGGGGAGGGGCAGGGGTCGGCAGGTGGACGGATTTGCAGGATTTGGGGCAATAATCCAGAGCAGGCAATGAAATGTGGGTTGCATTTTTTACATTGGTAGGGCTTTTGCTGTTGTGTTGGCTAGTGTGTGTGTGCGGTGTGTATGTTTATGTATATGTGTATGTTTTTAATATTCTTTAAATTTATATTGTGAAATACAGCATACATATGCAAGGGATATATAAAACTTATCTGTACAGTTTAAAGAATAGTTAAAATACCCAGGACCTGCACTCAGACTAACACAGTGTCATGTTCAAAGCCCCTTTTTGGCTAATTTCATATTCCACTCCACCCCTCTGCCTGCTGGTCTGAATTTCATATTAATCGTTCCCTTGTTCCTCCTCAATCTATTGTTTATTTTTGCCTATTTTAAAACTTCACGTAAGTGGAATAATAGTGCGTTCTTCTGTGACTTTCTTTGTTCGTTCCGCATTATATTTGGAGATCCGCGCCTGTTGAGGTGTGCCGCTGAGGAGCACAGTGTGACTGGGTCGCGGTGTGTTCCTGCTTCTTCCGCTGTTGATTGACATGGGGGCTGCTTCTCATTTTCACTCTTACAGACAGTGCGCTGTAAACATTCTTAGGTGTGTTTTGCACGTGCACATGCAGGAGTTTATCTAGGGCGTCTGCCTGTAGCAGAAATGGGCAGCGTCATCTTTTCTGGTCCCGCGGACAGTTCTGTAGAGCAGTTAGACAGATGAACACCCCACCAGTGGTGAATGCCACTTCTCATAGCTCTGCATCCTCGTTATATATTTTTTTATCCTTGAAACAGCCCCATTTTATAGATAGGGCATGGAGACAGGAAGAAAACAGCTCGACTTGTCCAAGGTCACTGTAGTTAATCAAAACAAGAGCTCCACAGAGGTGGCTGGTGAGTAATGGTTCAACTCCTGCCACATTTGTAGACACAGAGAGTGGGGTCTGTTTATATTTGGTCCTCCTACGGCTCTGATATGCAGGGCCTGCTAATCACCGAGAGTGTTTTTAAAGCACTTTAGGTTTTTATCAGTTGCTGTTATACACATACACCCTCCTATAATGTGTCCATTATGGGGATTGGAGGACCCGGTAACTAGGAAAAAGCGTAAAAAAAGTAAACAAACAAAAAATTTAGTCCTGTATTAAATGCCTCTTGGTTCCCTTCCAGGCTTCTTTCCATCCTTTGTGTTCAGTTTTTTGTTACTTAAAATTGTAATCATTTCGTACATTTATTTGGATCACATTTTGTCAAAGTTAAGCATAACTGTTTTCCTGTGTTTGTGTAAACATGGTGACTGTCATTTCTGACTGGGCTCAGGGTCACTGGAGCTTTTTGTATTTTGAGCTTGTTGTTGAAGGGACATGGTCTCCTTTGCCTTTCAGATGGTGCAGAATTTCCAAGATGAATCCTGTTTTGTCCTCAGTACCTTAAAAGGTAAAGCCCCCCCTTTTCTTATCTGATTGAAGTCTGTGCCCCCTGGGGTAATGGGGTGAGGGAAGAGCTGGCCCGATGAGTGGGGCCTGCAGAGTGGCCCCCTTGAGAACGTTACCTGGCAATATCCTCCGGGAAAAAGAAACACAGACTTCCTGTGAAAGCTAGCCCTGGAAATGGGAGAACCGGTGCGATTGGCCCCAAAGTCACTTCCAAAAGGGAAGTTCCAGCAGGCAGTGTGTTCTCCATGAACCCAGGGCCAAGAAGTGAGATGCCTTTGAGCTTTTCTAGAATGAGGGTCTCCAGGAAGAGGAAGCGTGGAGGGATACAGCTGCTGCATCTGCAGGCTGGGGGGATTGGGGACTGGGGTGGGGGTGGGACATGGAGGGCCCGCCTGAGGAAGGTGTCTGAGGAAGAACTAGTGTTCCAGAAGGGAGAGACCAGTTGTGACCCTCCTTAGGGCTGGGAAGGTGAGTGTGTGCAGTATGTCAGAATGAAAGCCCTCCGAAGACCCGAGACCGTGATGAGGCCTCTCCCCTCCCCCTGTTCTCTGGGTCCAGCCGAGTGCCTTCAGAGGCCTGGGAGCCATAATACCCCGAGAACCACAGTTTGTCCAAAGCCTCCTTGGGCCAAATCTTTAGTCCTTGGGCCAAGGGCTGTGGTGGAAAGATCCCTTGTCATAAAGAAACTCAACAAGGCAGATGCGAAGGCGTGTGTTGAAATCTCTGCTTTTGTCAGCACACTTTGCTCTGCGCAGCGTTATTTTGGTGGTCCCTGCCAATGTTCGTGGTAGGTCTTCTGCTGGTACCCTAATACCACGCCTTCTGTGACTGCCAAATGCCACGGCATGGTGCCTTCTTTCTGTAAAATGCCCAGTGTTTCTCTTTTGCAGCCGAGAGCAATGACGGCTACCACATCATCCTGAAATGTGGCCTCTGAGCAGGAGTAGAGTGTGCGGCTGCCTCCAACTCCCAGCCCCATGGACCCCTTGGATGTAGAAATTGCACCACTGTAAGCTGCGGCCTTACCTGGGAAGCTGTGGCTAGGAAGGAGCTTGCCTGGTCTATGAAAGCCACAGACCAACAACCAGCAGAAACCCGTGGATGCAAAGTCTCGGGCATGCAGAAAGCCAATGGCTCCTCTCTCCCTTCCTCTTGGCCTCCAGCTTTTGACTGGTCCCTTGTTCTTTCTTCCAGCCCTGCCCTTTTCAAGAGGCAAACAGTGGGGACATCTCTGAAATCCCTTGCTCTCTTAGTTGGAGGCTAGTTTGCTGGATATCTTGGTGCCAACTGTATTGGTTCCTTCTGAGCACTCTCTTGCTCCAGAGAAAGCTCTGCCTCACCCCCAAACCTTCACCTTCTTCTCTGGTAACTGGCTCTGTGACCAGGACTGCTGACTAGGTGGGGGCAGTTTGCCACCACTCTCCTATCTTCATGTTAGTTTCCCTTCTCAGTGACCCTGGTGAACATCCGTCTTTCCTGTTCTTGGATGGATTGATGGGAGTGGGGTTTATGCTCTGCCTCCTGCTTCTTTCACCTTTACCTTGTTTCTAAGAGTCTGCTACTGCAGAGCCCAGAGATGGGCTCATGTCTCTGCATTGGTGTGGTAGACACCACAATACACGTCTGGGACCTGCCACACAGACCTAGTTCTAAAGCCCTTGGGAGAGAGAGGGGGAGGATGGAAAGACTGCTCAGGCACATACTCATGAGTATAAAAGGGATGAGAACAGAATGATTCCTCTTGAGCTGCTTTGATATAATTTTGTTTCCTAAGCAATCATGGGTAAGGAGGACTGGGAAATGAGCATTCCATTTGATAATCAGATGACCAGGCCCTCTTGGATGGACTTATCAAATCCCATTTAGAGAAGACCTTGGTTAACCACTGCCAAACTTACCAAGTTTCCTAGGGACCTCGTATTTTCTGTGAGGGCCCCCATTTAAATGTCTATCTTTCTTCATTTGTAGGGGTGTGTTTAGGGCATTTTGCTTGCATTGGAGTGGTTGGATCACCTTCCTTAGTGGCCTAACTGTGGGGAAATTTGAGTATCAGTAACTGGCAGGCTCAGGAATTAGTCTTGGGGTCACTTGTTTCCCAGGACCTGGTGATCTGTACTGGCCCAGGGCTTCCACTCTTTGCTAATTTAGGTTCGTCTTCCTAAGCGTGGTGAACCCTGTGACCAACTGAGCAGGATTTTACAGCTTCTAAAGTGGAGCTTTTGGGGAATATAGTTCTAGGATCAGGGATTATCAGAACTGGGTAGACCTTGTTTTACAGATGGAGAAACTGAAACCCAGCAGGGCAAAGCCACCTGCCTGATAACACATAGTGATGGGGTGATGACGTGAATTTATCATACAAACCAGGACACTTCGGAGAGTGAATGAGTCTCTATTAATAATTAGTTTGGGACCACAGGTGTTGTGTTCCTACAGAGTAAGGATGGGCTCCTGATTCCTTTTCCTTTTTGTGGGGGGAGGGAGGATCATGGAACAGCTACATTGAGATATAATTCACATATCATACCCAGTTTACCCATTTATAGTGTACAAGTCTATGGTTTTTAGTAAAATTCACAGAATGACATAATTAGTGTTAGGATACTTTCATCGCCTCCTGAAAGAAACCGTGTTTGAGCAATCACTCTCCCACTTTCCCCCCAGCTCCCCTAGTCCCAGGCAACCATGAAGCTACTTTCTATATGGATTTACCTGTTCTGGACATTTTGTGTATATGGAGTCATAATATGTGGTCTTGCGTGACTAGCTTCTTCCACTTAACATAATGTTTTCTCGGGTCTCCATGTTGAACATATATCAGTACTTCAGTCCTTTTTATAGCTGAATAGTATTTCATTCTGTGGATAGACCACAATTTGTTTATCCATTCATCACCTGATGGACAATTGAGTTGTTCCTACTTTTTGGCTATTATGAGTAATGCTGCTATGAACGTATTTGTACAAGTTTTTGTATAAACATATGTTTTCATTTCTTTTGGGAATATACGTAGGAGTGGAATTCCTGGGTCACATGGTAACTCTGTGTTTAACTCTTTGAGGAACTGCCAGACTGTTTTCTAAAGCAGCTGTACCGTTTTACATTCCCATCAGCACTGTATGAGGATTCCACTTTCTCTGCATCCTCACTAACACTTACTATTATGTTTTTTTGGTTATAGCATCCTCGTGGGTGTGAAGTGGTAGCGCGTTGTGGTTTTGATTTGCATTTCTCTGATGGCTAATGCTGTTGAGCATCTTTTCATGTGCTTGTTGCCCATTTGTATACCTTCTTTGGAGAATGTCTATTCATATCCTTTGCCCATATTTAACTGGGTTGTCTTTTTATTATTGAGTTGTATGGGTTTTTTGTATGTTCTAGATGCAAGTCCTTTATCAGATATATGATTTGTAAAGATTTTTTCCCATCCTGTGGGTTGTCTTTACTTTCTGATGATGTCCTTTGAAACACAAACATTTTTAATTTTGTTGATATCCAAGATACTCATTTTTTTCCCTTGTTGCTTGTGTTTTTGGTGTCATATCTTAGAAACCATTGCCTAATCCAGGGTCAGGAAGATTTGTGCCTATGTTTTCTTCTAAGAGTTTTTATAGTTTTAGCCCTCACAATGGCCTTTGATTCATTTTGAGTTAACTTTTGTATATGGTGTGAGGTAGGGGTCTAATTTCATTCTTTTGCATGTGGATATCCAGTTGTTCCAACTCCAGTTGTTGAAGAGACTATGGAATCCCCTTGGAATTGCCTTGGCTCCCTTGCTAAGGCCCCTGATTCTTACTGGATCTTCTTTTCCGGGACACAGGCTGTCATTGGGAAGCTCACTTTTTTTTTTTTGTAACTTAGCCCATGTTTGGCTCTACCGTTTTCACAACTGGCTTTCTCTTCTCTTCCAGCTCTCTCACCCTTTACCTGTCTCAACAATACCAGGTCATATCACTTTCTGATGTTCTGTACTCTTTCATGTTCTAGTTCTACCCACTAGTCCTAGGGGAAGGTCAATACCAGTCATTTCCTTTTTTGAGGAAACTGAGTCACATAGAAGTGTAATAACTTGACCAAGGTCACATAGAACCAGAACTAGCCCTTTGGTCTTCTGACTTCCAGCCTTTCAAGGTGTCTGTAGTTTAGACCTAAGAGAGGCCACTTCCCAGGCCAAGTGATGGCAGGCTAAATTTTAATTCTAAAAATGTGGTAGGCTAATATTTTTATTTCTTAATTCCAAATGAGGGTCTAATAAAGATCTGTTACATTAAGTTTGCTGTTAATAGAGTCTTCCATTCTCTGAAACACCCACTGCCATCTGTTGTTCTTATCTTCTCCTAATGGTTATAGTTAAATCTTGTGGTTTACAAAGAAGTAGAAAATAATAAATACCAAAAAGGAACACACATTGTAATTTGGTATCAAAATGTTTTAGCCACCTAATTCAGCAGCTTGTCCCTTCCATAGGACTCAGATGAACTAAAGCTGTAAGTTTTATTTTTCTCATTTTGTTAAAATACAGAAAAGCTGTAGCACTTCCCACTTCTGTCCATTGTCTTTCCTGTGAGCTCAGAGTCCAGAGATCTGGGCCTGCTGGGCAGGGCAGCCCCTCCCAAGGCTGTACCCTCCACACCACCTAGTCTAGGCTGTGGCTTCTCCTTGGCAGCAGCAGTTTTTAAAAGTGATCCCCAGGGGGAAAGAAGATATACACATGTGCTCAGACCACCGTCTTGACCCAGAAGCCCAAAGCTGAGTTCTTTATTCTCAGGCCATCACAAGTGTGTGTTTGCAAGATTGTGATAAACCTTTTCCTGTTTACCAAGTTGCACCTTTACAATAAAGACCCAGAGACTTTTGAATGGGGGAACAATAGGATTTGCTGGGGAAGGGGTGGTGTGCCTTTGGAAAGGGCAGGATGGGGTGGGGAGTTTGAAGTCTTGGCTTGGAGTCCTACGTAAAGGTCACACATTGCCCTGGTGACCTCCTGTCCAGCCCTTCGGAACAGCTGTTAACCTAGAGGGGCTTCACCAGGAACAATTGGAGCTGGCTGAGCAGTGTGTCCCAAGTTTCCAAGTCCACTGTGGCTTCAGGGGCTGGCCTGAATAACTTAAGGTCTGAAAATCATTAATGAGTTGATGAAAAAAATGCAAAAGCCTCTTTTGTTGTTGTCAGGGGAACAGAGGGAGGAAGCCTCAAGGCTCTCAGAGAAGGTGGAAAAGCAGAGGATGAGGGGGTGGGGAGAGTTGGAAAGGACAGGGGGCCAAGAATCAGGGGTCCTAGGACCCAAGACCCTCGCTTCCATGAGTCTCTTTGCCTCTCTGGGTCTCTTGTCTCCCTTAAAAATAAGGTCTGGGAGACCTCCGGAGTCGTGGCTGGCTCAGTCACGTGGTGACTCTGAAGGGCAGTGGGGCTTTTCCATGCTTCTTCCATCAAAGTCATACCGTGGGCGGGGGACATGTGTGCACGCGAATCCTGGGTGTCCTCAGTGCTGCTAATGTTTCCGCTCAGGCTGCTGCGTGCACTGCAAGGTTGCATGCCCCTCAGCATGAGGCACAGTGTCTCGGGCACGTGTTTAAGAATCAAGGCCAGCTCACAACTGGGCTGACTGCCCTATCGGCACACTTAGAGTAGCCACCAGGTGTTTCTCAGCAGCCTGAGACCAGACACAGTGTTGGCGGGCTCTGCAGCTATGTTATAGATGTGCGTGTGCACACGTGTGTGTTTATGTATGCACATGGATCCCTCTCCCCACTCCTGTCTCTGGCTTGAGCGTGGCCCTGAATATTCTCAGCTTAGCTAGACATGGTGATTATTACTATTCCCTTTATTGTCTTATGTGACACTCCTGGTTCGGGCTCTGTTCTGAAGCTGGTTAGGGTAAGGTTGCCCGAGTTGAGGGGAGTGCACACCCTAAGTCCAGCTCTTCCAGGAAGGTGAGGAATGCTGGCAGCTGACCTCAGACAAGGACCCCAAGAGTCGGTCCTCCACGCAGTGCTTCAAGTACACTTTCTCTCCTCAGGTTATCATCCCCTGTGTGTGGTGTTATCAGTCAGGGCAGCTGATGGGGTGGGGTGGGGAGGGGCAGTCACGACCAGCCCTACCATCTGGGCAGCCAAACCAGTCCCCCTCCAAAGGGGTAATGTGAGCCTGTCGTATGCCCATCATCCTGAGGAGCCCCAGGGGACAGGGAGGCCTTTTATCATGGAAATTTTTCAAACCTTCATCAAAGAGAGAACATAATTAACCCCTGCCTTGATCATCCATGGTGATCAACACACGCCCACTCTTATCAGGGGCTGGCAGACTGCAGCCAGATCCATCTCACCACCGGACTGTGGTCTGTTGGATGATGGGGAGCGCTGACCCAATTAAGTGAAATGTTACCCCATACTTCCCCAAATTCCATTCTTCTTGTTAGTAGACCTGTATTACAAAAGAATGTATTCAATTATTATTGTATCTTGAATTTCATCTGCAAAAGAGTTGTGGAAATTCGTTTTCTCTTATGCTGATATAGTATCGACTTGCCTCTTGGCCCTTAAAGCCGAAATATTTACTATCTAGCCCTTCACGGAAAAAGATTGCCAGCCAGCGAACTAGACCACCCTCACTCTCTATCCCTGGTGGATTATTTTTTTTTAAATCCTAGAAAATAAGGACTTTTTAATAAAAAGTATTTTGGTTTGAGCTTTGAAGCAGGAGAGGCATTCCGCTGAGCAGTGTTGAATCCCCCACCTGTTGGTCTCTCACTTGCTGTGATGGGTCCGCCCCAGCTCTCGGTGGGGATGTCAGCATCCTTTGCTTTCCCCCTTCTTCCCGCCTGCTGTCCCATTCCTGAAGACCTGGTGGGCCTTTGGATCCCTTGGTGTAAGAGGGCCGCCTGCAGGGAAGGGTTTTGTGCTGGCATTAACGGGTCACTGAGCTGTGGTAGGTGGCGGCCTCCTGACTTAGGTCACTGGGACTTTCCTGTCCTGGGGGACAGCCTGACCTTCACTTCCAAGTGGCGCCTTGAGGACCGTGGGCCTCTTGGCTTCTCTGGGGCCCCGCGAATCCCTCCCTCCGTGTCCTGCTGCTCTTCTTCTACAATGGGAACTGCTTGTAGTGGCCTCAGCTTGGCGGTTGAGTGGGGCTGCTCCCTGGCCCTCTGTAAAAGAGAGAGGGTAAGGGTATCGTGGGCCCGGGTTTCTGGTTCTGCCCTTGGGAGAAACTGCAGTGAGCCCAGTTGCCAGCCTCGTGGGGGTGAATCCCACGTGCTGCCGGCCAACCTCCAGCTGGGGCGGTCCTGCCCTCCCTGTGGCTTGGCCAGCCTGTTGGGGCCCCTCACCTCTTCCCTCCATGTGCAGATGGCCTGATGTTGCATCCAGCCCTCCGTTAGTACCAACACCAACATTCACAGCCGCTGATGCCGACTGGCCTCTCTTGGGTCAGGCTTGTGCTCAGGGCTTTTTGCCATGGTCTCATTTGATCCTCCCTGCGACTCTGCGAGGCCCCCATAGCCCAGTTTTCCAAGTGAGGAAATGAAGACTAAGAAATTAGATACGGGCCAGGGTCCTATCACAGCTAATGGATTGAGCCAGGATGAGAATCCAGGCATCCAGGTCGGACTCCCACATCCAGACCGCTTGCTCTCATCCCAGATACGCAGGCGAGCTCTTTCATACGCAGCACGAGCTTTGGTGCTGACGTCATCACTGGGCTTGGTGCACGTGGATGGGGAACCGTCTGCGGGGCTGGTTGTTAAAGGCAGAAGAGAAGGGGATTGTTTTTGTGTGCTTCCCCAGCCCTCCTTTTGCCGGGGAAAAACTTGGTTACTGTATTCTCTAATGTTCATGTATTTCAAGTGATTTCTTTCTTAAAAGTAACCTCCCCACCTTTCTCCAGATTGGGTGACTCTTTTCTAAAGGTGGTGGGATCTCTGTTGGGGTGGTGTGGCCCTCAGATGGGTCAGGCTGGCGTGACAGGTCATGGGGGAGGTGGGCATCAAGACGGAAGTCATACTGCCACGTTGTTTTTGTACCTGAAATAAAGCCTATTTTGCACTTGTTACTGTACTGTTGTGCAGATGAGAACTCTGTATGTGGGATCTGTGCTTGGGTCAGAAAGCAAATAAAACTCATTTGTAAGAAACCCCTGTGGCTCAGGCCTCTAGTCCTTTTTTTTTTTTTTTAAATTGTGGTAAAATACATATAACATGAAATTTACCATCATAACCATTTTTAAGTGCACTGTTCAGTGGCATCAAGTACTTCACATTGTTGTGCAACCAGCGCCACCATCCATCTCCAGGACTTTTTCATCTTCCCCAACTGAAACTCTGTCCCCGTTAAACGCTAATTTCCCATTCCCCCTCCTCCCAGCTCCTGGCAACCACCCTTCTCCCTTGTCTCTATGAATGTGCCTACTCTGGATACCTCACATAAGTGGACTCATACAGTACTTATCCTTTTGTGACTGGCTTCTTTCACTTAGCACAATGTCCCCAAGGTTCATCCGTATTGTAGCATGTGGCAGGATTTCCTTTCTAAGGCTGAATAATATTCCATTGTATGTATAGATACGCCACATTTTGTTTATTCATCTGTCCATGGACTCTTGAGTTGCTTCCACCTTTTGGCTCTTGTGAATAGTGCTGCTGTGAACATGGCGGTGCAAATATCTGTTGGGGTTTCTGCCTCCACTGTTTTTGGATAGATACCCAGAAGTGGAATTGCTGGATCTTATGGTAATACAGTTTTCCACAGCAGCTGCACCATTTTACATGCCCACCAGTGGTGCACCAGCTTTCAATTTCTCCACATCCTCGCCAGCACTTACTTGCTCTTTTTTTTTTGTGGGGAAGACCAGCCCTGAGCTAACATCCGATGCCAATCCTCCTCTTTTTGCTGAGGAAGACTGGCCCTGGGCTAACATCCGTGCCCATCTTCCTCTATTTATATGGGATGCCGCCACAGCATGGCTTAACAAGCGGTCTGTCAGTGCGCGCCCAGAATCCGAACTGGCGGACCCCGGGCCGCCGCAGTGGAGTGTGCACACTTAACCACTTGCGCCACCGTGCCAGCCCCCTTGCTCTCTTTTTGATAGTAGCCATCCTAATGGGAGGTCCTGGATCTTTGAAGCTTGATCAGTGGGTGTGCTGTGCCGAGCCTTGTGGGGGGCACATTTGCAGGGCCACCACCCCAGACCCTTGTCACCTTTTAGGGCCAAGGCTGCAGTCTTGTAAGCCACCCACCAGCCTTCCTAAACCAGCTCATGTTCTCCAGCCCCTACCCTGCTCAGAAACCTTCCTACCCGGACACACCTCTTCCAAGCTCGTCTGCCCCCGGTGTACCATTCCAATCACACGTGTGTGCTCTGTTCCCGGGGCTGCCACTCCTCTGTGTCTCCTGTCCAAGTTCTCCCTGTCCTCTGGAGCCCAGTGGATCACAGCACCCATCCCCCCACACTCTAGTAAAGTCCCCCTCCTCTCAACTTGCCTGTGCTCCCCATGAGAAGAGCAGAGGGTATGCACAGGGGTGAGGGCCGGGTCTTGGGTTGGAATCCTGGCACCACATGATGAGAACAAGCCGCTAAACCTGGCTGAACCTCAGGCTTCTGCTCTGTGAACTGGGAATGCCACCTGCCTCGCAGGCTGGTGAGGCTGACAGGAGACCACGCATGTAAAGCAGTGAGCACAGGCTGCTCTCTTGAAGAAGCATCCAAGAGGGGAAATGAGTCACTCAAGATACAGACCTGGGTGTGAGCTGAGGGTGGGTGGGAGGGGGACTGGAGAATATTAGGGTCAGCCAACTCAAAAGTCACCCAGAATCTGAGGTGCCAGGTCAGTTGTGGGATCTTCCCATCCTCACTTTAGGGGACAATGCTTTTGGTTGTGAAACCTGTTGATGGGGCGCCCTGGGGAGGCAGAGGGGCGTGGAGGCCACCAGCTCTCCACCCCACTGTCTGCTCTGGGCCAGGCGCAGCAGCCACACTTGGCACCTCTCCTGAATCCTGGGAAGTCCTGGGCTGCAGAGGCTCCCACATCACTGACGGTGGTAGCCCACATGGAAGACCGGAAAAAGTCACCAGTGAGGGAGGGGGAGGGAGGAGCTCACTGTCTGGGCCTCTGTCCTGTAGGCTTGAGATTCCACCTAGAGTGTGTCAGACAGGATGGGCCCTCAGGGGCTGATTTATGAGGACCAAACCTCTAGCAGCCTGAGGGCATCCGCTGAGGGCCAGCAAAGCAGAGGGCTCCAAGGAGAGGTGTGTGGACACGTTCTGCAGCAGCACTGGCCTTCCCTCTGTGACCTTCCCTGGCCAGAGCCGGTTATACTGCCAAAGCGCCCCTGTCCTCTGTCCTCACCTGGTCCTTCCACTGGGAAGGGCAGGTGCTGAGGCTTCCACACTGCACACACAGGCACCCTCGGCTGGGAGAGGGTTCTCGGACCCTCCAGGGGGACGCGGCCTGTCAGCGACAGAGCCAGGACTAGACAACCCACAGTCCAAGCCCTCAGATGAACACGCTTTCCAGGGAAGGCTGTGCCCCCCCCCGTGGCTGCCCCTCCCTCAGCTTCACTCCAGGGAAGGGAACCTGGTGGCTGAGAGGCTTCCAGAGCTCCGCTGGGTTGAAGATTAACCTGCTTTGATTGGGCGGATCAATATTTAAACTCAATTACAAGGGGAAGGGGTTATCTGGAGAGAACTTATCTGGCAGGAGCGGCTATTGGAATATCTGATCATCTGAGAGGCTTACATGGAGTGGGGGAAGGGGCCGGGCCCAAACACGTCCAGAATGGAGAAAGGTGGATGGAGGGAAACCAGCCAGCTTCCCTCCCCCATTCCTTTTCCCTTCCTCCCCCTCCCCCTCCCTCCCCCTCCCTCCCTCCCCTCCCTTCCCCTCCCCCCTCCTTCCCCCCTCCCTCCTTCCTCCCTTCCTCACTCCCTCCATTCCCTTTGCGGACCCAGCTCCTTCCTGGTGCCAACAAGTTACAGAGCTTGCCAGCCCTGCTCTTGCTCTGAGCTCCCATGGCTCCTGTGCACAGGCTGAACTGTCAGTTTGTCTGTCTGCCTCTCTAACTGGGTCGAGCTCCTAAAGGTTGGAGGTTGGTCTGCCTGATCCCTGCCACTCTGGAGTCCAGCCCAAGGCCTGGCAGGGAGAAACCTGTCCAGGAGTGTTTGTTGAATGAGTAAATGATAGCAATATGGTGATTGGCAAGTGAGGGAATGGGACCTGAAGGCCCTAGTGAGAGAGAGCCTGTCCTGGGAGGGAACCAGCCGATGTGACTTAACAGGGCTGCAGACTAGTTTATTGGCTTTGAGTGCCAAGAACAGGGATATGGTACTTGGGGATAGGGCTATGATGGCAGGGGACGGGACAGACAAATTCGGATGGGAGAGTAGGGGATTGAGAAGGTACCAAGCATGGAGCAAAGGGACATTGGATGGGTCAGCATGGAGAGGGTCTGGAAAGGGCTCCCCCAAGTCAGGTACCTTCCATGTTCTAAGGGTCTTACAGACTCTGAGCACTGTGAAGACCACTGTGAAGAGCTTTTTGTCTTTTGTTTTTAACTCTCATTATCTGCCTAAAAGCAGAGCCTCCCAAAAGAATTCAACTGTCATAAGTCCTCTCCCTGGGAGTTTCGCAACCAGGGAAGATTGACTTCTATCATGGGAGAGAAGTCGAGAAGCCTTCACTGGGGTAAGCAGTCACTGAACAGACATTGTCACAAGACCATTAGCTCTCCTGTCTGTTCCCCCAGGGCCTATTTACCTTCCCTAAAAGTCATTTGTTTTCCCGTAAGTGCCCTTCTCCCCGCCTGCCCCATCCCCTATTAAGATGGTACATAAACCCGAAATTCTATCCGCCTCCTTGAGTCACATTTTTCTGTGAACTCCTGAATACATATGAGAATAAAAATCTGTCTTTTCTCTTGCTAATCTGTCTTTGTCAGTTTAATTCTCAGGCCCCCAATCACAGAACATAAGAGGGTGGAGGAAGAGTTTTTTCTCCCTGATATTTTGTGATCTCACCCAGTGCTCGCAGGACCTTTGGAGGCAGGTGTTGAAGTCTCCACATCACCCATGAAGAGAATGAGGCTCAGAGAGGCTGGGTAGTCTACTCAAGGACACACAGCTGGTCACGGGGCAGAGCCGGGCTTCTGACGTGGCTCTGTCAGCTCCAAGGATTGCCACGGACTCCAAGGACTGTGCCATGCGGCTCTGGGGAGGGCGTGGTGGGGCCAGCGGTAGCGAGCTAATGCATCCTGGGTGAGGTGCTGCTCTGAGCTGGGAGGGAGGATCCAGGATGGTCTAGGCAGGTTGTGGGATGCCCCTCTTCCCTTGTACTTGACACCCTCGGTGGGGTGCGCCTTTGGGATGAGCTATGGACCGTGGTCATTCCTTCTCCATCTCAGCCATGTCCCAACTGTGCCCTTGGGGCGGTGCAGAGGGCTGAGCTCCCACCACCCACTTGCCTCCCTGGGCTGGAGAAGGTGGTGGTTGCCGTGGGGGCACATGGAAGGGGTGCTGCCAGGCAGCTAGTTTGGTAAGTCTTCAGCTTAGAGCCCAGCCTCAGCCAGGGGACCCCAGGTCCCCAGACCCATTCATGGTCACCCACAGCTGCAAATGTCCCTCTGCTGTCCCTGCTGCCCTCTGGAATGTGAGCCCCAGGACTCAGGGGAAGCCTGTCCCCAGGTCCCCACGTGTGCAGCAACTCTGGGCCCCCACGCATTTCTGATCTCCAGAGGTCACCTCAGTACCCCCACCTACCCTGCACCTTCTGCTCAGCCCCGGGCTGTAGAAATTGTGCCTTTTGCTGCCCTCTCAGAGCCTGTGTCGCTATTGCGCTTGTGAAGTCAGTTCAGTATTCACCTAAGCCGGTGGGTATGGAAGGCTATTTGAGTCAGGATATCTGGAAATCTCCTGTCTTAGGAGACATTGGGCCTGGCACTCCCTGTTATGTAACTGTCACTCTGGCAAACCACCACTGCTGGCCTGTGGCAGATGAGCTTCAGGGAGAAGCTGTTTTTCCTTTGGGCTATAAGAGCATCCATCCCAGCCATGTGGAAACCGCAGGAGAGGAGGCCCCAGATCCCCACTGGTGGCCCGGAGCTCTGCAAGGGGTCTGAGGCTGCATCCTGACTCCCGGCCTCCACCTTTGACTGAATTGTCCGTTTGGAAGCTTGCTGCTCCCGGTGCCCCCAGGGTCCCCGATGCCCCCGATGGGAGTGGCCTCTATCTCCTGACGTTAATCTGCCTCCAGGAAAGGGGTCATGAGGGTCCCGGGTGGAACCACAGGCTCTAAGTAGCCTTTTGGGAGCCATATGTTTTTGGTTGCTAGTGACTTAAGAGTCTGAAGAATGGGTCTGTAGACCAAATAAACTCTGTAAAGTCTCCAAAAGATAACATTAAGGAGAAGAATATAAAGTAATATCCCTATGATAATAATTACTAGAAAAAAAGTTAAGTTGGAAATATCCTGGAAATTAATTAAACTAGTCTCACATTATGGCCACATTAGGAAAGTAAACCCAGACACTATTAAAACAACCTCTAAACTTTAGAGACTTGACACAGTAAAGGTTTATTTCTCTTTCATGTCTCAGGTCCACCTGGGTTGTCAGGGCTGTGTTCCACATGGCTGTTCAGAGACCCGGGTTCCTTGCATTTGGTGGTCCTGCCATTTTAGAAAACCAAGCCAAGGCCTCAGAGCCCTTTGCTCCAGACAGAGGAAGGGATGAGAACTTGGAGGACGGAAGGAGAGGTCTTAGAGACCAGGCCTGAAAGAGGCGCCCAACAGCTTCCTCTCACATGACAGTGGGCAGATCACTGTCACATGGCCCCAGCCAGTGGCTTGGGGGGGTGGTTGGGAAATGCAGTCTACTGTAGGTCCAGAATTCTCCGCCAATATGGCATTTAATAAACAAATAATACAACCCACCAGAATAAATGACAGCAGAAATTGCCAACACGCACGGTAGCCCCTCTGTGGCCAAGCTCTGTTTGGAGCTGTAGATACCAGCGCTCCCAACAGCCCTGTTAGGTGCCATCATCAGCCCTATTTTAGGAAGGAGGAAACTGAAGCCAGGAGAGGTTCATTAACTTGCCCAAAAAAGAATCTGAACCCAGGTGATTTGGCTCAAGCCAGTGCACTCAACCACCACTGGATTGTCTCTTAATAGAGACACACAAGCTCAAAAAGAGAAAAAAAAAGATCCAAAATGGGCTGATCTTTAGGGGCCCCATATCAATATTCATTCACTCATCTTTTTTCTCAGCCCACAGTTGTTCTGAGCCTGTGGTGCCCTGTGCTGGGCACTCTCCTGGACGGGGTGGTGCAGGGTGGCCCTTCTGTCCAGAGTAGGTATCAGGGGCCATGTAGGAGTCGAGAGAGCGACTGTGGTCTCTGGGCTCCTCCGGGCTCCTCCTGTGGCCTCTACTTGCCTCCCAAACCCGAGAGCATGCTCGGGTGCCTTTAAGAAAAAAAGGGCATTGTTGTTGGAAAGACAAAGCCTGCAGGTTTCCAGTGCCCCATCCTGGGTGTTTGTGTTCAAAATAGAGGCTGAGCCTGCGGGTGGCACACAGGACCCACTGTGAGGCAGGCTGGGGCCCCCGGGCTTGTTTCAGTCCTGAATGTCTCTGGCACAGAAGACCTTGGAGGAGACAGGGGAGGAAGGACAATGCTCCCGCAAGACATGGCTGCGGCACTGGGTGGCGGGGTTCCAGCCAGACCCCGAGGAACACAGTCTGTGAGGGTCAGCGCTGCAAGGATCCCAAGACATCGCCCAGTCCCGTGGGCTTCAGACTTGTCCCCAAATCCTTCCTTAAAGGGAACAGTATGTGGCAGTGCATTCCAAACTAAGAGCTGCTCTGAGGGACCAGACTGGGGTGGGTGGGGGGCCACGGGCCTATGAGAGGGGGCTCTGAGAACACCCAGGGCTGCGGGGTGCAGGGTGTGACAAACTCAGCTCTTCTAACCTCTTTGGTAGTTGCTGCTGCTGTTTCTGCTGGGGAAATTGAGGCCCACAGAAAGGAGCAACATGCTGAGGTCCCCTGGTGAGTTGGTGGCCCATCCGGGCTGAGAAGGAACCCAGCTGCCCGTGTCCTCGGGCCAGGGCTCTGCCCTCAAACTCAGGCGCTTCACACGGCAGAGATGTCAGGAACGTGCCACGAGGTGGGTGGCTCCCAGGAAGGAGTGGCCATCGAGGGTGCTGCACTGGCACAGGGTAGTGGCACTGGACCAAGAGAGCAGGGAGAAGGTTGCCTTCCAGAAACAGAGGTGCAGGAAGAAGCTGGAGAGAGTGAAGACAGTGAATCTGACAGTGGAACATCATGGGAGCCACTAGGTGACCGGCACACCTGCCCAGAGGGTGGCGCTGAGGCAAGTGGATACTGGCTGCCCGGCTTAGAAGAGCCGGGATCCCTACTTCCCTCGGGGGGGAGGGGGCGGCTGAGCCCCTACCCCCTAGAGAGGGGCGATAGGACTCTTGGGGTTGCAAGAGTCTCTGCTCCAGACATCTGTCACCACCTCTTCCTGAGCGCACACACCACGGTTCAGGCACCTGGCTGAGCGCGTGGCCGGCATTGGCCACTGTGCCTTTGCAACACCATGTGAGTTAGGCCTATTATCCTTGTTCTCCAGGGAAAAACTGCAGGCTTAAAATGTTCAATGGCTTGTGGTAAGATGCTTGGCCAGAAAGTGTAGGCTGATGCCCTGAATGTGGGGTTTCTGGCTACACAGCCAGGGCTCCCACCTTTTCACGCCATCTCTCTGTTGGGGGCACCACCTGCGCTCAAGACCAGTGGCCTGATTAGCTGCGTGGTGACCAATGAGTGATTTAGGTGGTTTTCACTGTCTGGGGCCCGTGTCGCTTGTCTCCAGATAAAGGAAAGCGACCCACGCCTGGCTCCAGCTCGTCCCCTTTGGGGTCCAGCAGTGACACAGGACCAAGAAGGGCATTTGGAGACTTGAGTGCAAATTCCATTTTTTCTAAGTCGGTGGGACGTCTTCATTCATGAATGAAATTGCAATCAGACTCGTCAGTACAGTTAAGGAGTGGTCATGTGCAAATAAGTATGTTAAATTTCATTTTTATTTATTTATACCACTGTCCTCTATTTTTTTTTGCTGAGGAAGATTAGCCCTGAGCTAACATCGGTGCCAATCTTCCTCTATTTTGTATGTGTGTCCCCGCCACAGCATGGCTTACGAGTGGTGTAGGTATGTGCCTGGGATCTGAACCTGCGAACCTGGGTCGCCAAAGCGGAGTGCGCTGAACTTAACCACTACGCCACAGGGCCGGCCCCTGTCCTCTGTATTTTAAAATAGATTTCCACCTGGTCAGGATTCTCAACACTTTGACTTCAAAGGGGCGTTGTGGCCAGAATGGACTCAAGAGCAGGGGTTAGGCCAGGGAGCAGGGACACAGCCGTCCCCAGGGTGGCCTAGCCTCCAAACAAGGAGGTGCCTTGGTCTTGGCAGGGCGGCCTGGTGGGAAAGGGATGCCACCTGGGGGAAGCCTGAGAGAGGCTCAAGGGTCCTGCCCCACATGCCACCAGCCGCCTGCTGCCACAATTCCTGGTGCGCCGGCCTTGTTCAGGAGATATCACCTTCCGCCTGCCTTTCTTTCTAACACTGGCACATTCGCTCACAGAGAGAGGCCCTCTCTGATTCTACTGGGGTCGGTCTGAAAAGGCAAAGCTCGTGGAGCACAAGGGGTTTTGTAACGTTTTCAGTGGATGCCCTCGTGCTCTGAGGCAGTGGAGTCCAGAGGGCAAAGTGAGATCCAGAGGCCCTGGGGGCTCCTGCTGGCACACGACTTGGGACAGCTGCTGGGGCCCAGGGATCCCCCAGGGCAGCAGGCCTTTTCCTCCCATTTCCTTCAAGACATGGGAGCGGACTGGGGGCAGAGAGCACTTTTGCAGAGGGTGTCCTCTGAGCTGGGTGCTGTGCTGGCATTTTGTACATACCATCACACTTTCAAACCTACAGGAGAAGAAGGGTCCTTCTTACAAGTGGTTGCTTTATAAGTAGCAAGTCATATATAACATCCAGCTGGGGATGTTATAGCTTATAGGAAATGATGTCTACCATGTGCTTGCATTTCCCAAAACATCCATAAAACCATCCTGCAAGGTGACTATTATCACCACCATGTTACGTAGCTGAAAACAAAGTCTCAGAGAAAATGAGCACCTTGTTCAAAACTACACAGTTAGATAGTAGTGGAGCCTGGATTCAAACTCAGTTCTGGAAATCCTCAGTTGGGAGGAAGTTGCCTGCGCCAGGCCTGCACAGGGGAGACCCTCGGTATGTTCATGATGTTCAGACAGGACGCCCAGGCGTGGGGAGGCTAGGAACCTGCATGGTGCAGTGACTGAAGCCAGCCAGGCACCGAGACAACACTTAACCTGTGCTCTGGAGGTAAAAGTCAGTGAAGTAGCCTCAGTAACCGGCATGTGACCGCGCAGATGTGGCTCAGATGTGACAGTGAGTGAAGGAGCCATCAAGAAGGCGTGCTGCCCGCCTTCCTCGCTTGATAAACCTCGGTAGGGTTTAGGGACGTTAGGTGGTAAAGTTTGTAGAAAGGCGGGGAGTGATTGCCGTGGATGTCAGGCTAGTGGTTAACTTTGAGGGGAGGGCAGGGCAGTGGGAGAGGATTCAAGGTCGGGGGTGGTTCTGGGGGACCACAGTGCTCCACTTCCTGCCCCAGGGGGTGACATAATGAGTCTTCTCTTTGTGATAAGTCATTGAGCTGTGGATCTGTTTTGTGCCCTTTTCTGTATGTGTATTATATTTCACAATAAAATAGGTTTAAAAAGGAGAGTAAATGAAACATGTCGGTCTGCAAAAGGACCGGCCCCTGGAGTGCTGTCAGCTGGAGCGGGCAGTTCCTGCGCATCCGGAGACTCTTCCACCATCTCCTGCTCTTTATCCACCTGCCTTTCTTCCAGTCTCTTCCACAAACTGGTGTTGGCTGCGCTTGGTTTCAGGTCCGTGTTCCTAGTGCTTGCTTGCACAGGAGATGCAGCGCCCGCCCCTTTGGGCCCCCCGTGGGGCAAGCGTGTCTCCACCCCACACCCCAGCAGTCATGCCAGGCAAAGGCTGGCGTGGTTCTGCACTGTCCTTCCCCACTGAGGCCGCTCTGGCTGAGAGCTCTGAGAGAAGAGGCCTCACAATGCCCAGGAGCACAAGTGGCCCTTTGCCTTCCCCAGCCACCTGCTGGCACCAGGGCTCTGCCTTGCTCCCTCAGGAGCAAGCGCTCAGCTGCCCACCACAAGGCAATTCAGCCCACACCTGGGCCAGCAGGTGCGTGGAAGGACTCGGGCAGATCTGCCCCTGTCCACTTCTCTGGGTCTCGGCTCCTGCGTCCATAGAATAAGGATAATCACACTTACCTCCCAAGGGCAGTTGCCTGGTTTTGATGCGATGACATGGGAAAAGCACGTGGCACAGTGGCTGCACAGAGAGGGCCCAGCCACGCGGCTTCCTTGTCCAGGACTGCCTTCCCTTCCTGCGGGCCTAGAAAGTGTCCAGCCCCCAACCTGACCATGCTGCTCTCTGGCTAACCATTCTTCAGTCCCCTCGCCCATTTCAGGGAGCCGTCCTGACGCCTCCAAACCCAGGTGGGGTCAGACACCCCTCCTCCAGCTCTGATGGCCCTGGGGCTTGCCCCAGCAATTGTGCTCAACGCTGCCCTGTTCCTCCACTGGGCTGAGACTGGAGCACAGGGACCCGTCTCATTCAGCCCTCAATCCAGGTGCCCTGGCACCAGCCATGGGTCTCAGTAAGGAAGCCCCGGAGACCCAGAGGCTCCAGTGAGGCGAAGGCAGCTGACCAGCTGTCCAGAGCAATCCCCAACCCTCAGTTCAGTGTCTTTGTTTCTGCAGATTAATCTAGATACAGCTCACTTCAAACAGTAGCCATGTTATAAGGTTATATGTCAATTATTTCTCAATTAAAACAAAACAAAACAGCAGCCATGTTGCTGGGGGCCGGTGGGATGCCAGCCAGTCAATTAAGCGCTGGTTTAATGCACCAGCGGGACTCGCCGTTCCAGGAAAGCCTATGATGAGTTAGTTCTTCAGGAGAGTAAAGGATTCTTTTGTAATGCAACAAAGCCCACCTAATTTTTTTTCCTATATAAATTCAGATTTTGCACTTTGGGGTGCCTGGGTTCCCCAGGCAGCAGACTCCAGGACAGTGAATCTCGATTCTCATTCGTAGGACATTTAACAGGAATGCCCTTGAGGTCAACACTGGAAGGAGAGGGAAGAGCCAGAAGCAGGAAAGGGCAGATGGAGAAGTTGGGCTGTGATGCGGTCTCAGTAGGGACCTCTGTGGGCCCCACAAGGAGCTGGAAGCTGGACCACGTTCCAGAGTTGCCCTGACACCGGGTGAGGCCACCAGACCTCTACATCCCCTGCCAGTCAGTACTGGAGGCTGCCACCCCGGGAGGGGCGTGACCTTGAACGAGGCAATCCTTGTAGGGACAACCCCCCCCAGCAGCCTGGGGAGAAAGTCCTTCATCTCCAAAGGGGAATCTGGGGCTCCATCATATCCACCACACCCCATCAAGTGAAACTTTAAAGGGAAAGATAAGGGAACTGCGTTTCTTGAGGGGCAACTATGTACTAGGCCCTGTGCTCCATTCCCTCAAAAAACCCTCATGATGGCTTTACCAGGTGGTGTTATTACACCCATTTTCCAGGTGAGAAAGAAGGTAGGTTCTCAGGAGAGTCTCAGAGCTTCTCTCCCCACCCTCCTGTGCCGGGGCTCCCTGCCCAGTGCACTCCTCCCCTCCCCACCCTGCTGTGACCGGCTGTGGGTCTGTAGCTTGTCCAGAGGCCGCGTCCTAAAGGGGCCGTGCGCATGCCTCCCCACGGCCAGCACTCAAGTGTGCTCCTGGTGGGTGAGAGGTCGAGCCTGGGGTGAGGCCCTGCGAAGCCAACCACCGGGGTCCAGATCCCAGCAGGGGGTCCTGGGCAGGGCAGGGCAAGGCCAGGACCCCCGGCAAAGGACAGGCTGTGTTATAGCCTGGTTCCTGAGCAGGATGGGGGTCAGAGGGCAGAGTTAGGCTCCCCTGGAAACTGCCCCATTCCAGGGCCAACTTGCAGACCTGAAGGTGGTGGACACAGCGGCCTGTAAGGACACCCGTTCAACAGACACTGGGCACTTGCACTGTGCCAGGAGCAGCACGTGGCCCTGGAGCCCAGGGAAAGTGAGGCGTCACCCCTGGTTCAAGGGCTCCTGGAATCCTTGGGGCTCATGCTCACTAATGACCCCGCACAGCAGATGTCTTACAGACGAGGTGCTTAAGTTCTAAGGCTCTCTCGAGGCCACCCATCACAGAGGGTAAGACCTGGAACACACATCTCTCTGACTCACTTTCCTTCCCCCTAGCTTTGAACCCTAATTCTACATGATGATCTTCTGAAGTGACTTATGCCAACGCTGAGAGAGGTGGGAGGCCCCAACTCCAATGAGGAAAGCACCTTGCCTATAGCTGACCTTGGCTACGACCTTGGGGAAGACTAGCTATGTAGTGTCGGGGATGGCAGTGATCAGGGGAAGAAGACAGTCCTGGCAGGGTGGGGGATGGTGAGGTCCACTCTTGTGTGGCTGAGGTCACCTTTGGCCTTCAACCAAGGCCACTTCTCCTTCATGGGTGCTGGAGTGACAAATCAGCCTGGGGGCAGAGGGTCCCTGGGACTTCCCTCCCGACAATGGTGTGGGTGCCTTTGAAAGGAGGTGTGGGAGTTGCCCTGGTGGCAACTTGAGAATAGGGCCTGGTCCAGTGTCCCTGCCGGAGGCCGTTGTTATTCCATCACATGCTCAGCCTCTCGCGGCTGGCCCGGCATCTTCCGCTCTCCCCAGAGCCCACTACTCAAGAGTCATTTTCTCTCTGCCGCCATGGCACGCTGAGTGTTTCCCCGGCGCCATCCTTCGTTGGGTAGTTTCTTCTGCCCGGAATACCCTCCTCCTCCATGCCATCTGTCCATATCTTCCTCCTCCTTCAAGGCCCAGTCCGAGGCCCCCTCCTTCACGAAGCAGTCTTTGACAGCTCCGGTCCAGCTGCCCCTTCTTTCAACTTTGCACCCTGTCTTAGGTGATTTGCGAAGTGCTTGGACGGCAAGGACAGAGAAGCACTGAGAGCAGCTCTAGAGACCCAGGTCACCGTAACCCTGCAGAGCAGTGTCCCATGTTGGGCGGGGAGGGACAGGGCCTGTGGGTGCCAGGTGCTGTCCTGGCGAGAAACACAGTGCAGGAGACACACCTGCTCCTGTCTTCAAGCAGCTGACACTCCAGGGGAACCTGGAGCTGGAGACAAGCAAGGGGTCACAGTGGGGGCTGCCTGGCCTCCTTCCACGGCTTCTTCTACATCCCAAATCTGACCATTTCCCTCTCAGGCCAACTTCTCCACTGGGCACGAGGGGCACAGTGCCGAGGGCCCATGAAAATGTTTTAATTTTAATTTCTTCTGAAATCAGCAGACAACATGAATATAATAATAATGAATATATAATACGTATTCATCTTTACACCAAAGTAGTTATAAAATATAATTTCAAAATTTTTCAATGGAGGAAGGGGCCCACAAAGACAAAAGTACCTTGGGCCCACAGGAGTCATGATGTGGCCCTGATCGACAGCATCGGGTCTCCCTGGGTTGTGCAGTCACCTGCTCATGGGCCTCCCTGCTCCCTGCCCCCTCCCCCCACTACAGCCTATCTTCCACGACGCAGCCAGAATGATCCTTCTGAAAATATGTCTGATCGTGTTACTGAAAACCTTCCTAGGGCTTCCAGTCTCACTCACAAGGCTCATGGTTTCTCTGATCTCAGCCTCCTCCCCTTCCTCCCCATTCACCTGCTCCAGCCACACTGGCCCCCTTGCTGGCTCTGGAATGCTCTGTTTGTGCCCCACCTCAGGACCTTTGCACTTGCTGTTCTCCTCCTGGGAAGACCTTACTTCCAGTCTCTGCACAGCTCCTTCCTATTCGTAGGAGTGGTGCCCCCCGTAGTTCATTGAGCAGAGAGAGCTTCTTCATCACTTCATGTAGGACTCCCCTCCCATCCCTTGTGCTCTCTGTCTCCTGCTTTATTCTGCTTCATAATACCAAAGAGGACCAGATCCGTCGTAAACCCCCGCTGTTGTGTGGGGCTGACGTCCAGCAGTAGGACGTCAGCTCCACGGGAGGTGGGTTATGCTTCACTCATGGCTGCATCCCCTGGACCTGGAGCATTGCCCGAGCAAGCAGATGCTCAATGAAGAGCAAGGACCGAGTGGAAGGGTGACAACACTGGGCCTCTCCAACTGTCCTCCCACTCCGTCTCTCCACTCGCCCGCCTCCTGCGCCACATACGCCTGCTGTGACTTCATCTTACAGAGACCCTGGTAGCCCCGCCCTGCCCCTCCCACCTTCAGTCCCTGGCCCTCAGCTGCCTGGCCTTTCCTTTCTGCTCGTTTCCTTTCAGATTCCCCAGAGGGACATGGGGCTCCCAGAGATCTTGGCCCCAGGCTCGTGGGAGTCAGCTGCCAGTGGGTCAGGTGGCAGGAGAGGGTGGCCGGGTGGCTCAGGACAGTGGCCCCAGCCAGGGCAAGCACTGGCAGCCACGTGCTAGGTTCACAGTGCTCATGGGCTTGTGACTCAATGTGCTCTCGTCTCCTTTCCCGCTCAACTGTGAGCTCCTGAAGACGGGGGCTGTCTCTTCTCGCTGGAGTGTCCTCAGAGCACCGAGCCCAGAGCTGGAGACACACACACGTCATTTGGATCGCAGATCTGAATTAGACACCGTCCCGTTCTCTGGGCACTCACCGTCTACTGTGGGAAATAGACCATTACAGTGAAGTGTGACGGGGGATGTGGAGAGGCAGGGGACCGCTGGGACTGGGTGGTGCCTGGAAGGGGCCCCACACCCAGCTCAAGAGGCAGGGGGCTTTCTGGAGGTGAGGCTGGAAGTTACTGGGCTTTTAAACTTATCTCCCACCCAATTTTCTGCATTTTTTAAGAAATAATTTCAAACAGAGAAAAGTTGCAAAAATAGTACAAATAATTTCCAACATCCTTCACTCAGATTCCTTAAAATGTTAGTATTTTGCCACATTTCTTTCTGTCTCCATCTCCCTTCCCCCATATCTATGTATCATCTCTGTATCTATGTATCTGTCTATCTAATCTATCTTCTATCTATTTATCTATTATCTATCTGTCTATGTATCTATGTATCTATCATCTATCTATCTCTATCTATCATCTATCAATCTATCTTTCTATCTATCTATCTATCTATCTATCTATCTATCTATCTATTTTCATCATCATCTATTTACCTCTATCTACCTGTCTATCAATACATTTTTTCTAAAATGTTTCAGAGTACGCTGCAGATATAATGTCCTTTTACCTCTAAATACTTGGGTATCTCCTAACAGCGAGGGCATTCTTTGGCGCACCACAGCACATTGATCAATATTAGGAAATTGCAGGGAGCAGCATGGGCAGGCAGCCCTGATGGATGGAACAGGCCTGGGACTGAGTTGCGGCTTGAACTTGACCCAGGAAGCACTGGGGGGCCCTGCAGATCCACAGGCTGGGCAGCGGCGGGCTCCAGCTTGCCCTTTAGCCATCTCTCTCGGGTCCTGCAGGAGGCCCGGGCCTGGAGCTGATGATCCCGGTCCGCCGAGGGCTCTCAGTTCACGAGTGAAGAAGCAAGTCGCCCTGCTCAGCAGGAAGTTCGGCAGGAACAGAATGTACTCAAGGAGTCCGAGGAACAGGCAGTGGAAGGGCAGGGAAGGAGTGGAAAAAAATGAGCGTGGGTGAGAGTCTGGCACCCGCCAGGTCTGTTTTGTAACCTGCGACAAGGTCTCCTGATGAGTCACCCCTCTTCTCAGAGGGCCTGCTCCTTCCCATCCACCTCCCGCCACCGCCAATGCCACCTTTGTGGCTCCAGCAGCGCGGTAGTCCCCTATCAGCCTGCTGCGTATGGACTTGGAGTTATTCAGAACCGGGTTCAAATCCCACCATGGCTGCTGTGAGAGCTTGGGCAAGTTGCTTGACCTCTCTGAGCCTTAGTTTCACTTCTCTAAGGCAGGGATGGTAGTCCACACCTTGTAGGCTGTGGTGGGAGATCACTAAGATGGTAGGTGTTCTGTACAAAGCAGGCTCCTGTGCAAGCCTGGCTCCATCACTTTCAACCATGGAAACTCTCTGTGGGGAAGGCCCCACAGCTCCTGGTGAATTTCTTCCCCAGCTGTAAGGGGGGAGCTTGCTGGCCAGTGAGTGCCCTGAGAGCAGGCCTGGGTCTGACTCACCTGGACACAAGGTGAATGGTACGCAGTAGGGGTTCAGTAGAGGTTTGTGGAAGCCGTGAGGGAGATAAACCCAGAAGATGGCACCTGGCATGTGGCAGATCCTTGGGAAGTATCTGTCGTCTTATGTGAGGCCTTTAAGCCGTCCGCAGCTGTGACCCACAGCGTGTGCTCAGAGCAGGCAACCTGGTCAATGAACCACCATGCTGAGGTAGACAGGCGCTCACCGCAGGCCAGGCCACGGCCAGCCTCCCCTCCCCAGCGTGTGCTCCGGTCAGGCGGAGAAGACCACCGTGTGTGGAATTACTGAGGCTGAGGAGTGCAGAGGCGGGCTGCAGCCAGGGCACGGCCTTGGGTACTGAAGGAGCTTGTCTACCGGACTGCCGAGGCTGGCCATGCTGGGCACCGCAGCCCAGATGTGGGGTCTCCCCGGAACGCGTTGCACAGGGGAGAATGTGGTGTGCTTGCGGGAGGGGTCTGGCTATTTAGTGCCCTCGATCTTGCCAGTGCCTTTCTTCTGCCCCCTGGGTGACTTGACACCTGGCCATCTTCCTGCAGGCCTGCACACCACCTGCCTCTCTTGGCTGCTCCTGGAGGTTTGAAGGCGTTGCAAATTGCTCTACGATGTTCTGGAGCCAAACCATGTCCCTGGCCTGCAGCCCGTCCCCCGGGGCCTGGCAGCAGCCGTGCCGTCCCTGGAAGACAAACTGCCTCTGAGGGTTTGGAGTTTTGAGGGCTTTGGTTTGGAGGGCATCTCCACTGGGCGTGCAGCAGGGGAGATGCCTGCCTGAGGGTCAAGCAGAATCAAGGTGGTCAAAGACACAGCCCTGGGCAGCTCACATCCCAGGCCCCAGCCACCCTAAGGTGCCTCTGCAATGAGCGGGAGCCGGGCAGCCTGGGTGCCACTTACTAGCTATGTGACCTCGAAGAAGTAACTTGGCCTCTGTGCATCTCGGTTTCCTCATCTGTAAAGTGGGGGTGGTCATAGTCCTTGCCTCCAACCCGTGTCGTGAAGGTTAAATGTGCTGGTAGAGAGAACTGCTCGGAGCAGCCCAAACTTGTGAGCACTGTACAAACTGAGCCATTACGACAAGGCTGCAGAAACCCTGCAGGTCCCTTCCCAAGGGTGGAACCAGGCCAGCTTCCCCTTGCCTGACTCTGCAGCCCTCTGTGATCTGGCGCGCGGCCACCATCCAGCCCCACCTCTAACCCCGTTCCTCCGTCCACTGCAGCCCCGCAGAGCTGCTTGTGCTTCCCTGGGGGCACTCAGGCCTCGGGCCTCCGCAGAGAGCCTCCTCCACCTGGAGCAGATTTTCCCACCCCGTGGAGCCAACCCCTACCTCCCACTTCCCTTAGCACTCAGCTTAGGCGTCCCGTCCTCCAGGAAGCCTTCCCCTTAACACCAGGACGTGCTAACCTCGGCGCACCTGTAAGGGGTGAAGAGTGGGGACTCCGAGACCGCTCGCCTGGGGTGAGGCTGCAGTGCAGAGTCAGGGCTTGGCTCCAGGCCGGCCAGCTCCGAAGCTGCTGCTCCCCCCTCCAGCCACCCTGCTTCTCGCCATCGGGGTTTGTAGGGAACACTAGCACAAGCCCCCCTGGTGCTGCCTCAAGACTGAGGGGCTTAGTCCAGGCTGCTGCGAGGTGGCCTGCCAGCCTCTCCTGGCATCCCCTGGGCTGCGGAGACCCCCGAGCTTCGGCGAGCCTGTATCACAGCACAACATCTCCTCCACCCAATCCTGCTTTCCTCCCTCCGCTGCCCCATAGTGATCCCAGAGGGCTCCATAATAAAGCCCTGCATGCTCATCTGCCCCCCAGACCTGTGCCTGGGACCCCAGCCTGCAGCAGGCTCTTGGTTGCAAGCGTCTAAATCCTGGTTAGAGGGGTAGGGAACTTGAGAGGTCCAGGTTTGGGGGCTACACAGCAGGAAACATTGCCAAGCACACAGGATGGTGTGGCTGGGCACCAAATCCCTGCCATGCTGTCCCCAGACTAGAGGGATGCCTTCAGCACCTGGAGGAGTGGCTCCAGGAGCCGGTGGAGGATGCACTAACTCAGGAATAGAAAGGGGAAGACGTGGGGCTGTCTCGGATTAGGGAAAAAGACTTGAAGCTTCCTTTGCAAAAAAACCGTGCCTCCTGTACTTTATACCAGGAGAGTCTCTTACATCAGCTAATTACAAAACCCCTGAGGGGAGCAATCACAGCTGATTCATTTCTGTCTCCAGGGTCTGGCACTGGGCTGGGAACTCACATGAATGAAGTGAGGAGATGAATGAATGAGTTCATTGACTGAGTTAGCTCTGTCCCCAGCAGAATGTAAGCTCTGTATGGACAGGGCCATGTCTCTGTTGTTCATTTCCCCATCCCAGTGCCCAGCCCTGGGCCTGACACATTGGTTGGATGAATGAATGAGTTTTCCAAACTGTAGTCACAGATGTCCTTAGTATTCAGAGTCAGTGTCCGGGTAAGTTTGGGAAACATTGCACGTGGTATCCTCCTGTCAGAGTCACTCCATACCACAGCCTGTTAAAGGCTCTGAGAAGATCTGCAGTGAAGAGACTCTTTCATCTTGTCTTATCCAACATTTCCCAAATTTATTTTCCCTCCTTGGCAACTCACAGACACCATGTACCATGGAAAACATTTTGGGAGTTGCTTCTCTAATCCAAGAATCTGAGTTAGAGGCCACCCCAATCAGAGAAGTCAGACCTCTGCTTGGGGAGGGGGCGGTATGAGCTCCAGCAGAGGCAGGACGGCGGCTGCCCTGCAGGGCCCGCACTGTCCCTTGGACCGGGGATGTCGCTGTGGGCAGAGGGTGCCACGAGGAGCTTCTGTGAGGAGCGCTGAGGTGGAGTGACAAACAGCTACGCGGGGGACTTGGGGCAGGTTTGACAAAGTGCCCTTGATCACGGGGAGATGGCCCTCCCGGCTTTTCTGGGACCAACTCCCCACGCTGACACCGGCCCCCTTCCCTCCTGGTGGCTTCTCCGTGTCCCTTTGCTCCCTCGAGCGCTTTCCCGCGCCCGCTGTGCTCTGGGTTCACATGCATGTAAGCGGGGTTTTCTCACTGAAGAGAGGAGGAGGGAGGAAGGAAGGAAGGAGAGGAGCCCACGGGCCTTGGGGCTGTCAGCAGGGGCTGGCTGTGGGCATCCAGCCTGAGGGATGGCTGGCCCTGCACAGGGGAGTCTGAGGTGCGGCCTCCCGGGGGCTGGAGGGAGAAGAGAAAGTGCTGAAGACTCAGGCTGACTTTCTGACATCACCCCAAGGTGGGGACACAGGCTGTACGGGGACAGGCGCCAGGCAGCTGGTCAGGGGAGGGTTTGCCCAGCTTGGTCTGTGCCTTGCGCGAAGCCAAAGGAAACACCAGCTGATCTGTGCAGGTGACCCGTGGGGAAGCAACGGAGTCTCCTGTGGGGTCTTGAGCTGTGCCCATAACGCACAGTCGGCTCAGGGAGGCCCGTGGAATGAGACTCAGGGCAGCGGGGGCCCCACCTGGCTGTCTGTGTCTTGAGAAGGGGTGGAGCAGTGGGGGTCATGAGAAGGAGTGGAGCCAACCCGGAAGGCTTCATGGAGGAGGTGGGCCCGGGGGAGTGGAGAAGGGTGTGTGGATGTGCCCAGGCAGAGTGGCAGCAGGGCCATTGCAGACTAAGAGACCAACGCGGGCATGAGCACCAGAAGCACCGTTTTCTGAGAGCCCGGAGCCAGCTCTGGGAGAGTGGAGACTGTGACCTGTTGAGCACATGTCCCCCGAGCTGGGCAAGGCATCTGCACAGAGGAGGTCGACAGCACTGATCGGAGAGCAGAGCGCCATCCCTTGACGAGGGCACCGGCTCTAGGACCAGCCAGGCTTTGCTGCCTCCTGACCCAAAGCCATAACTCGTCCACCACAGACACCGCTGGTTGCTTGCCCAGCCTCCGTCCACCATCTCTCCTTGCCTTCCTCTACTACAGAGGCCAGAAAATGAAACTACTCAGTTGTCCAATCTCCCTTGCTGCTAGGAGTGTGCACATGACACGGTTCTGGACACCAGCATATAGGCAAAAGTCCCTGGGGAAGGACAAAGTTTTTCCAGGAAGAAATCTTTTGGCCCCTTTGCCCTTCCGTTTTCTTTCTGACTGGAATGTCAGCGTGAGGCTTGGAGGGGCAAGAGCCATCTTGTCACCATGAGTCAATAAGCATAAAGGAAAAGGCTCTCAAAGTATTTGAAACCAGATGTATTCCTATCTGCTACAACATCTGGAGAAGAAACGTTTTTGTCACAGCCACTCAGAAAGGCAGGGTCACAGAGGCAAACACTGGCAGTGCCCATGCCAGCAATGCCCAAGGAAGAGGGGCCTTTCAGTCCATGCACTTTCAGAATTCTGGACCCGTTGGCAGCACTGCCCAGTGTATCCAGCTCTCTTGCTGCTTGTCTGAATGGTTGTTGGTTTTCTGGTGAAGGTCTGCCTTGGGGGAGAAGGTGTCAGTCACAGGCCGAGAGTGGTTTTCATCATGTCCCAGGATTGCTCATTACAAATAAATGCATCATCCTGAAGGTTTACACACGTGAGGCCATCCCGAGAGACGGAGCTGCAAGTGGTGTGTCCCCTAAGTCAGATTTCCAGATCTTTGGACTGTGGACTTACCCCATGAGCTTGGGAACTACAGAAGATGTGCAATAAATGCTGAGTGAATGAGGAAATAAGCCTCGCCTCCCCCTGGAGCTGGGTTCCTGAGGGCAAGAGCTGCACGTGATTGGTCCCCGAGCGCCCAGTGCGGGCCTGGCACACGCAGGAGGTTCTCGAGAGCATGATGAGGATCAACGGCTGGTGGAGGGCAAACCGTGAGGCTCACAGGGGAGGAGGTGCTCAGAGGACAGAAGTCCAGCTGGTCCTCTCCGCTGCTCCTAGATGCCCTAACTGACCCCAGGTGCCCAGGGAACCTTCAGCCCGTTTCCGGAGGGACAGAAAGAACACGTCTCTGCCCTGAGTCTCTGGCGCAGGGCCATGGGCTGTGGTCGGGGGCGGCAGGTGGGTTCTCCCCAGCTCCCCCGGCTCCAGGGGAGCCGCTCTTTGCTTTGCCTATGCCAGTCTTTCAGAGGGCTCCTGAGTGCAGTTTGGTTACTTGTTGCGTGGTGGTTTCTTGAGCCTTCCATGCAGGAAAAGACTGAGGTCTGGGTTCAGATGTGACACCACTGGGGTTCGAGTCCAGGTTAAGGTCAGAACCACATTTAGCTTCCCCGATAAAGTTAAGGTTTAGATTCAGGTTCATATTAGAGCTAGGGCCAGAGGGTCAGCTACTAAATTTTGGGTCATGTTTTTGTCCATCTCGTAGGATGTGGGAGTTGGCGTCAGAGTTTTACAGAACAAAGCAGCTCTGGGGTGACCCTCTCTGACCCCCCCACCTGCCCCTCCCCTTCCCTTGGCACCTGCTGCACCTCCCCAGTAGAGGCTGATGGGCTCTTGTGAGTTACTCCCAGATGTGTCCAGTCTGTCTGGTGGTGGGACCAACTCCCTGCGGGCAGGGCCCTGGCCTCCCACTTACTGGGCTTTCTTTCTCCTTTGGGCACCCAGGAGGCTCGCAGTAAATCCTGACTAATGAATAAAGGGCATAAAGTCAGCATCTCAAGGACAAAACTCTCCCTCTGGTGGGAACTTTTCAATTCAGTTCAATCTAATTATTTTCAACTTTTTTTATTGATTGTGGAAGATGTAAGGAGATTTTGGATCTTTCTACTGCTTATTGGTATTCAGCCTTCATCCGTCCACCCATCCATCTATCCATCAATCCACCCATCCCATAAACATTTTTTTCTTTATGCAAGAATTTATTAATATTATTTACAAAAATCGAGTTCTTAATCATTCAAATTATTCCATACTTAAGATCTCTCATTTTAGAAATATCTCAATGGCCACGTACTTCTCTCCATCTACATTTTTTTATATACTCACTCCAATTAAACCTACCCTTCTTCTTCATCAGTAGCTGAGAGAGATTTTTTTCACCTAAAAATATCCCTATAGTAAACTTCCTCTTTTTTCTTTATAGCCCCAATTCCTTCCCTCACTTGAACCTCATTCTTAAGAAATCAGTTCAACTTGTCCTCTGTAGAATTCCCATGAGCTTCAACGAATTATTTCCTATGCTTCTGCCAATTGTTATCCTCATCTCTGCTTCTCTTTTCTCAAAGGGAAACGATTCGTTCTCTGCCTTCTAACAGCTTAACCATCTATATCATTGATCATAACTTCTTGTACCCATTTGTGACATAATTTCACATAGATCTTAAAAAAATTCTCGCGCTATATATAGGTTACCTAATGATATATCTGATAAGATCATACCGCTGTGACTTAAAGAAAACTCTACACACATGACTAAACTGCATGACGCTTATTCAGCAAAGATGGAAGGAGTAATCAAGCAGGGCTGTTACTGATGTTCAATGTCATCATCAGGCGTGAACATTTTTTGAGGTCTACGACATTCTGGGACTTTGCTGAGCCTATAGCAGATGATGGAGACATTGAGACTGTCTTCAAAGAACTCAGCCAACGGATGGAATCAGAACAGTAAGCAGATGACGGGTTTAATAGGAAAGAAAGGAGCCCGGTCCTGTGGGGCCCAGAGGCAGACACCCAGCCCAGCCTGGAGGCATCTAGGAAGGTTTCCTAAGGATGAAGCTCGAGTTCTGAAAGATGAGTAGGTGATCATCTGTCAAGAAGACAGCAGCATCCCGACAAGAAGAAACAGAATGTGCCAAGGCCCACGGTGAGAGAGCGTGGTCCAGCCTTTGGGGAAGTCTACAGAGCTGGCACAGAGGGAGCAAGGTGCAGGGGAGGCTGGGCTGCAGGGAAGGCAAGAGGCCTTGGAGGATTTTATCCTGAAAGCCTGGGGGGCCACAAAAGGATTTTGAGCAAAGGATCCGCCTGATATGCCTTATATTCTGGAGACTTGTAGAGGGTGGGCCAGCTTGGGCCTTGGCATTTCTGCGGAAAGACCAGGGCTGGCAAAAGGACGGGGCCACTGAGGCTGCGAATCAGCAGCACCGACACCAAAGCCCCTGAGGATGCGTGGTCCTCAAAAGTTCCGGGCAGCCAGGAGGGCTGGGAAGATTTCTGGGGGGCCGCCTGTGCAGGCTGAGCAGAACTGTACTGACTCAGGACCCGCCTGGGTCAATGGCTCAGAGCGTTCTGTTGGGTAACCTGCAGCTTCAGCCAGACAGCCAGGGAGCCTGACAACCTGGCCATACCTATTTGCCTTCTACAGAGCAGGCTGGCAGTCCCTGTGCTCCTTCGATGCCAGCGTCTCCCCCTCCCAGCCCTGCCTTGACCTCCAGAGCAGCTAGAGATGAACGGGGATGCTGTCAGAACTTGCATCTGAGCCAAGTCCTCAAGGTCCCTGTGACCTCCAGGATTAGAAGCCAACTTGGGGTGCGGAGTGGAGGCGCTGGGCGCGCAGCTCTCTCTGGAGCCCGTCACCCCAAGGTGAGAAGAGCTTCCACCACACTCCATCTGTTCAGGTGGATCGGCCAAGGCAGCTGAGGGGAAGCCAAGGGCAGAGGGGTGGGTGGGGATTAGGGTGACGGGGAAGCATAAGCCTGGGTTCTCGGGCTGCTCCCCCCTTTGGAAGGAGGGAACATGCTGTACGTGCATAACCTCAACCAGGAAACCTGAAGCTTGTTGATCTTGAGCGCCTGCTGGAATCTTGGCTCCGATTCTGGGCTCACTATCCAGGGCGCGCATTTACAGCCTGTGAATGCTGGATCTGGGGGCTCAGTGAGGAGGGAGACGAGGTTGGAGTGGGATCTGGGTGGATGTGGGTCCCTCTGCCGTCATGGCCAGCCAGGGAGGCAGCGCCTCCTGAGGGACAGCTGGAAACTTCCCAGGGCTCTGCTTCCAGCCACTACCTCTCTCTGTGCTCTGTGCAAGCCTAGAGTGGTTTTTGTTTGTTTTTTAATTATTGAGCACCTACTGGACACTAGGCCTTGTGCAGAGTGCATTATATGCATTGTTTCATTTCATTCTTGGAGCAGTTCTACAAGGGTTCAGCCCATTTTATAGAGGGAGAAATGAAGGGTCAGTGAGAATGAGTTACCCAGTGAGGAAAAGCAGCAGAGATGCAAACCAGGTGTGAGATGAGTAAGACCCAGGCCTTGGCATTTTTTCTTAAAAGAACATCCTTCCTCGATCACAGAACAGAGGCCTGAGAAGTTCTTAAATCCATTGACTTGACCTCGGGTCACCCAAGCAGAGCCTGGGGCTTCCGGCCTCTCTTGGAGACCTGGGAGTGTGACCCGCAGGGAGACGGAGCGATGGACAGGGGAGGGAAGGAGGGAGGGACATTGGGGCTGGGATACAATTGACAGCAGACTCCTGGGCCCTAGTTGTGAGAAGCTGCACAAACTCATCCTGGGGGAGAAACGTGGAGAATTTATACACGCTCCTGACTCCCACCCTTTTAGATTGTGACCACATGGCACAGGCAAGGTGTGCTCGATGGGTAAGAACACAGAGCTGGTCCCGGCAGACGTACAGAGGCGGCTGGAGCAGGATGCAGGTGAGGTCCAGAGGGTCTGGTGTGGCGCGAAGTGGCTGTTGTGGGGATACTGAGTCCTGGAGAGTGGATGTGAAAGGTCATGCATTGGTGACTGAACCAACTGGTGACTGAGATGATGGTGGTGGTGAGAGGCAGGAAGTGGCCTGGCCCTGTGTGTACATGTAAGAGCCCGTGTGTGTGTGTGTGTGTGTGTTTGTGTGTTAGAGAGAGAGTATTTGGAGCCACATGTAGGTGGCCAGGAAATGGAACATAGACACAACCCTCTCTAGAATGTTCTCAGGCGTGTATACCCCAGTATAAAGGAGTATGCCACCTACCCCGCACCTGCCCAGGGCTGAGAGGTCCCAGCCCAGAGTGTCCAGACCCCTGTCCAGTCTTCAGAGGAGTGTCAGGCCAGCCCAAGCCCAGCCAGTGCAGTAACACTGGTCATTCCCAGGAGGGGAGGGGGCAATGGGACAGCACATGTTTTGGGCTGTGGGGCTGTTCCCACTGGGTCCTCAGGAAGCCCCGGGGAGCTTGGCCAGGTAGAGCAAGAATGATGAGTAACTGGGCTTCGGCTTCCAAGTAAAACCCACCCCAAACCCCAGACTAAACCACCTCCCAAGTCTGCCAGCTGCAGCTGCCAGAGTAATCAATACCCATTGTTCTCCTAGACAAACGTCCCCTCTGCACTTTCGACCACTGTGTTCCGGGGAATGGCTAGGTGTGGGCTTACATCATGTGGACGGACACAGCTTAATGGGATCTGTTCCCCAAGTTGCTCCACCCCACAGCCTCCACATCAGGGTCACGGGGATGAAGGCAGCTGCCGGCTGGGTCGGGGGGGAGAGCCGGCACCCGGCCTTGGCAGACTCCAGTGCATGAAAGCTGGCTGAGCTTGGCCTCGGGTTCCTCGACTACTCAAGGGGGTAATCATGCATGGCCCTCACTGTCACATAGGGTTGGCATGGGGGTTACAAAAATTCCTAGGAAAAGCATGCAGCAGGAGTGAAATGCACAGTGTTTCAGCTACTTCTCCAGCCGTGCAGGGAGGCATCAGGCTTAGGACAAGGAGTGTAGGCATCGCAGTCAACAGGCCTGGGTACCCATGCTGGCCTCTCCCGTACAAGGCATGTCATCTCTCTAAGCTTCAGTTTCCTCGTCTGTAAAATGGAGCCAGGGAAGCTGGCCTGCCAGACAGGTGGGAGAGTTGGAGGTTGTGCACCCCTAACTCTCAGCACAGTGCCAGGTGGCCATGGGAATTGTGACATCACTGCAGGAACACAGGCACTAGTCTCTCGGAGGACCACTTGCAAGGTGGCTGAGCAGGTCACGCCAAACATCCCAGACAGAGCAGGGGCCACATCCTCTTTGTGTTTAAAGGCCGACATCAGGACACACGTCTTCCACAAAGCCCTCTTGAGTTCTTCCAGCCCTTGTTGTGGGCCCTCCTCTAGGCTTCTAGACCCCATGTCATCTATACCACCCTTGTTAGCCCCTAAGCACTGCAGGGGGTATTCATTGTTGGGATGAGGGGGGGACTGCTCAGCATATTGACCCCCTCCCTATTTGAGAGGAAGGCTCCTTTATGTGAGTATTGGCAGGAGATAAGCCTCCCACTGGGGAAGATGACGGGGGCAGATGTTCCCTCACCCAGTTTCTGGGCAAATGGACCCAACCTTGGCCAAAAGGACCCTCCCACCCAAAGCTCAGAATCTTAAGTGGTGACATCATGCAGAGGAATAGTTGGACTCCATTCCCCATGGCAGTGTCACAAGTGGCAGCAGCAGTCCTGGGGTCCAGCCATGGTGGGGGTAGACTCTGCCCAGAGGATCTGGGGGAGACTTGCCTATGCTTTTTCCTCCTGGCTCTTCTTGGCTCCTGCCCACTTCCTGAGCCTGGTTCTCCCATCTTCCTGTCAATTCTGAGCTCCCGGGTAGCCAGAGTTGGGTTTCTGTTGTTTGCCCTCAACACACACATTTGCTTTTCATGATACCAACTGTTTCAGGTGAGCAAATAATCTTCCCCAACTGGACTACACCCCCAGGAGGCAGAAATGCTGCCTTACACGCTGATGTGTTTCCCACTGGATGCCTCCTGGTGCGGACCACGTGGGGGATGCTCAGACAGTCAAAAAGGCCTGGGGCAAGATCCAGGTCCTGCCACTTGTGGAATTTGGGGCTCTGAGGAATTATTTAACCACCATGAACCTTGGTCTTCTCATCTGTGAAATGGGCACAAAGTTACCTACTTCCTAGGGTCGTGGGGTAGGCTTGAGTGTCACGATAGAGAGAGAGAATGGGACTTGGGCTGCTCACAAGCTGGGACTGGTCTGGGAATGGGGACAGGTGACAGGGGACAGGGGGGAGGCTCCAGGATGGGGGGTGGGAGCCTAACTCTGAGAGCTGTGGTGGGCAGAGGCAGGGCACCTGCTAATTAATTCTGTTTTTCTCTATTAGATTTTTACTTTACTATCCTTGTTATTTAAATATTATTTCTTGGTTGAAGTTTCCAAAGGTTTCTATTTTTTTCCCCAAATAAAAAATGAGCTCCTTGAGGAATAAGACTGTATTTTTCATCTTTTTATCCCTCGTAGCATCTAGGGCATAGTAGTTACTTAACAAATATTTGCTAATTAGGTTCTAATTCTGCAGGTTTAATAGGCTTCATGCTTCTTGGACTTTTCAAAAGGGCATTTGCAGGTGGTATGGGCTGTTGGAAGACATAGACTCTGGAAAAATCCCATTCCCTTGTGTGTTCTGAGCCTGCGGTCCAGTGGGGGGACAGATGGGTGTTTAGTCTCATTAGAGAGTCATCTGTGTTAAGATAATAATTTACAAGTGCTTATTGTTATTTGCTCAGCATGTTCTTTAAGCCAGGTGTTGTACTAATTGTCCTAAGTGCCTTACCTCATCTAATTATCACAAAACCCTTAGGATGTAAGTGTTAGTATCAACCTGATTTTATAAAAGCGGAATTTGGGGCTTGGGAACCTGCCCAAGATCATACAGCAATAAATAGTGGAGTCAGGATTTGAACCCAGGGCGTCTGATCCCCAAATCCATGGCCTTGACCGCTGCTTTGTGCTATGTTGATAGAGACCAACTCTGGGTGCTATGGAAACCCAGAGGAGGGACATGACACCTAGATTGGCCAGAGAAGTCAAGGAAGGCTTCCTGGAAGAGGGGTACTTGAATTGAAATTTTTTTTAAAAACCAATTTTTTAATGGACATTTTCAAACATCCACAAAAGTAAAGAAAATATGAAATAAACCTTTAAGGAATGAGGCAAAGTTGGGGGAGAAACTCCTGGTGGAGCCTGGACTGTCAAGCCCTGTGGCGCCTTGGGGCACCCCCAGGCAGAGGGTCTTGTGGAGTGTAAAGTGTGGGCAGGGGCAGTGTGGGGAGAGGGGGGGCTGGAGTGTTGGGCACCTCCTGGGAGCTGAGATACTTAAGACAGAAGATGGGGGTCGGTCGGTAGCACAAGTGGTTAAGTGCGCGCACTCTGCTGTGGTGGGCCGGGGTTCTCCGGTTCGGATCCCCGGTGCGCACCAATGCACCGCTTGTCAAGCCATGCAGTGGCGGCGTCCCATATAAAGTGGAGGAAGATGGGAACAGATGTTAGCCCAGGGCCAGTCTTCCTCAGCAAAAAGAGGAGGATTGGCAGATGTTAGCTCAGGGCTGATCTTCCTCACACACACAAAAAAAAAAAGAAGAAGAAGAAGAAAAAAAGACGGGAGATGATTGTTCCCTATCTTTGGATTTCCACCCCCGATTTGGGGCATAAAGAAGACATGTGCATGTGGCAGTTGAAGGAACTGGCTGGTTTTGGATCTCCCAGCAGCAGGTAGGTAAATGATTATATTGAGTTCGGCACGGTTGGGTTCAAGGTTGAGGATCTGAATCTATCAGCACTGATGGTTCTAGGCAAGGCATGGGAATCTGAGTCATTCCCGTAAAATCTTAGTGCGTGACAGAGCCAGGGGACTTCACAGGAGCTGAGGCAGGCAACGGAACGGGGTAGAGCTGGGTGTGGGCCTGGATTTTACAGCCAGGGTCCCATGGCAGTCATTTTCCCTCCTGGCATGTTTATACAACAGAGATGGTTGTTGCTTGCATTTAAAACATGTTTTATGGTTGGTTATAATTTCTGACATTGGAAGTGTCCTCATGTGCTGAGGAGCAGTCAAACTTCCTGAAGAGCAGAGGGAAAAAATTCTCTGGGGTATCAATGGCAGTGGAAGTTGTCACTATGCCAAGCCATAGGCAGCATCACCAGGCACCCGGACCATGGACAGTTTTGCAGTGTTGGGACTAACTGTTCATTCATTCACTTATTTGTTCTATTCATTTGCTCCTTATCTATGACCCTATCTTGGTTCTGGTCATTCTCCTGCTCTGATATCCAGGTCTCACAACCTAGATGAAGAGAAAAGATGGAAAGTTCTCTGGCACTCCTTAATTTCCTGTGCCAGCTGGTCTTTCTCAGGCCAGGCTTTAAATATTGGAAAGCAAGGAAATGCAAAAGACAAAGCGTATCTGAACCTCACTAGGACGGGGGTCAAATGCCTGAGAGTCGCCTGTGGACAGATGCAGGGAGAGCATATCAGGAACAGGGGTGTTCTCATTTTCTAGCTGCATGTCCTTGGTAAGTTATTGAATGTCTATGGCCCCCCTTTTCTCAGAGTAAGAATACAGCTAATAACTACTCTGTTCTAGGTTCCACGCACCTGCCAGAGCCTGTGGTAAACACATTACGCGTGTGATCTGATTTTGTCTCAAAACAACCGTATGGGATTAGTACAGCCAACCCTTTCCTTTCATAGAAGAGGAACCTGGGAACCTAGAGAGGTTAGTACTTGTCCCTGGTCACAGGGCTGGTTAATGGTCTAACTGGGATTTGAACCTAGGTCTTCTGATTTCAGAGACTGTTCCTAAACACTTAACTCTACTTCCAGGGATAGGATTATTGTGAGGATGGAATCATCTAATTGAGGCAAAGCACTCGGTTTACCGAGTGAGCCCAGCACCCAGTAGGTGCTCAGCGCACGTTCGCCGTGATATTTGCTACCCGGTAATTGGGTGGAGACATAACTGAGTTATGGCCTTACTCAGGCGGGGGTGACTAATGGCTTGGGGACAAATCTGAGGCGTATCTCTGCAGGTAGGCCATACACATGCTTTGTCCTTGTCCCCTTCCTGCCCATTATATTTCATGAGGGGGTGAGATTAGTATCTGCATGTCGGTGAGCTTTGTGTGTGTCATGAAACTGGTTGGCACTAGGAACATAAAATGGATGATAGAATGTAAATTCAATAATATCTTAACAGGCAGTAATAAAGAACCAAACCTAGCGAGATTAAATTTAATAGGGATACATATACGGTTCTGCCCTTCCAGTTGACTTCAATTTGATAAGCATTTATATAACATGTACTATATCACATTCCTTATAAAATTCTGGGGGTAAAAAGTTGGATAAAAAGCAGTCCCTGCTATTGAAGACAATTCTTCCCTCTGAAAAGTGACTGCCCAAGTAAAAGATATGTCCTTGACATTCTCTTCCTCACACAGACCCTTCCTGCCCACTGTGGGACCAGTTGAACAGGCCTATGCCCTGCCCAGCCTCCACACCAGACTGGGTTGGAGATTCATGGCTCAGCAGCAGCTCACAGAAAACACACCTAAGAATTCTAGTGATGTTTGTCTTTCTTCTGGGCTGCTCAGCACGTGGACTCCCTTTAGTTTGTGGAGAATTCACCACCTTATGATTTTTGGTAGGAGGCAACTTCATGCTCAAATTGTCCCATCTTTGGCCAGTGGAATATAATTTAGATTGACTCCTGAATTCTTCTGAACATGACCCTAGTAGTCTTTAAAATTAAAAAAAGGATTTGAGACACAGTGATGGATACAGAAGACAGACAAAGAAGTCCAATATATTTATGAGAGTAATGTCTGAGGAAGAAAAGCAAAGCAATAGGACAGATCAATATTAAAATCTAAATTCAAGAAAAGTTTACTGAAATAAAAAGACTTGAAACAAAATATTGAAAGCTGTCACCACATATCTAGGAAAATTGACCCAGAAGGCCAACAGTGAGACTTACAGTAAAATTGTTAGATTTTAAAGAAAAAGTCTTTTGGGTTTCCAGGAAAAAAGATCAAGTCAATCTAAGGCTGTACTGTCCAATATGGTAGTCACTAGACACGCGTAGCTATTTAAATTAAAGTTACATAAAATTAAAAATTTAATTCCTCTCATGTTTTAAGTGCTCAGCAACTTATGGTAGCTGTTTTAGCTACCATATTCCACAGCACAGATTATAGAACATTTACATCATCACAGAAAGCTCTGTTGGACAACACTTATCTAAGGAAAAGAGATCAAGTTGGCATCAGACATTTTGTCAGAAGTATTTCATGCCCGAAGATGATAGATGAACATATTTAAGATATTGAAGGAAAGAATATGTGAGCTAAGGATTTTATTTCTTGCCAAACTGACCTTTACGTATAAAGACAATGAACTGTTATGAATTTGTGAGAACTCCGGGAACGTAATTCACATTAGCCCTGCCTGAGAAATCCACTAGGAAATGAGTTTCAACAACCAAAATGACTGGAAATAAATCAACACAAGGACTAAAGGTGACCATTAGATGTACATTTACCTATAGATTTAAGACTGAACCATAGTTATAAGGGATACAGTATAGTATGTAATGACTACATGCTCTAACAATGTAGATACAATACAACCACCAAAACAAGCCCTCATTCATGGTAGGTATGCCCTGAGTCTGGCCGTGCCAGCCACACTCACCAGCCCTTGTAGTTGAACAGCCCCTGTAATGATGTAGAGAGGCAGAACTGTGAAGCCTTCTCCCTGCAGACGGGGCAGCTGCAACTGAGTCACGTTGCCAAAGGAAAGGGGGCAGTGCCTAGTACCAAGTGTCCGATGGCGACACCAGCAAAGTCAAGGCGGAGACTGCAGTGTTGTGCCTAGTGATAACAGGTGTCCTCACGGACCAGTTCAATGGTGAATTGTAGGTCTCCAATCCACCTGATGTGTCCATAAATTACGTGATATGCCCTTCTCTCTTTTTACTATTTTTTAAACTTTTTTCTCATGAACATTTTCAAGTACATACAAAAGTAGTGAGAATACTGTAATGACCTATCACCCAGTTTCAACAATTATCAGTATATAGACAGTCTTGATTTATCTTTTCCCACTCTCCGCAATCCCCTGGCCTAGTATTATTATTTTTTTTTTTGTGAGGAAGATCAGCCATGAGCTAACATCCACGCCAATCCTCCTCTTTTTGCTGAGGAATACTGGCTCTGAGCTAACATCCGTGCCCATCTTCCTCCTCTTTATATGGGACGCCGCCACAGCATGACCTGACAAGCGGTGCCTCGGTGCGCGCCAGGGATCCAAACCCGGGCCGCCAGCAGTGGAGTGCGCGCACTTAACCGCTACGCCGTGGAGCCGGCCCCTCCCCTGGATTATTTAGAAGCAAATCTCAGACTCTGTATCATTTCAACTGTATTTCAGTATATATTTCTAAAAGATAAGGATTCCTTTAAAACAAAAACCACAATATTATTATCTCACCTAAAAAAATTAACATTGATTTTTCAATATCATCTGATTTCCAGTAAGTGTTCATATTTCCCCTCTTATCTTACAAATAATTTCTTGAATTGGAATTTAAATAAGGTCTATACTTTGCACACAATAAGTTGATATATTTCTTGGGTCTCCTTTAATGTATAGTTCACCCTGCTATTTAAAATTTTACTTCAATTTATATGTTGAAGAAACAGAGTTGTTTGTCCAGTAGAGTTTTCCTTAGTCCAAATGTCACACATTTTATCTTCATGTTTAAGTCTATTTTTGTATCTTTCACAAAATTGGGGATTTGCCTAATTATTGTTTCAGTTCTATCAGTTTTTGCTTCATGCATTTTCAAGCTCTATCATTAGATGCATAAACAGTTAGGGTTATAACGTCATCTTGATGTATTAGACCCTTTATCGCTAAGACATGACTTTTTTTTATCCCTGGTAATATGATTTGCTTTGAAATCTATTTCCTTTGTCTGATATTAATACAGCATTCTAGCTTTCTTTTGATTAGTGTTAGCCTGGTGTATCTTCTTCTGTGCTTTCACTTCTAGTCTATTTTTTTCTTCATATTTAGAGAGTAATTATTGTAGACGGATATAGTTGGGTCTTGCTTTTTTTGGATGGTGAAGTGCACGTAACATAGAATTCACCATTTTTACCCTTTAAAGTGTACAATTCAGTGACATTTAGTACATTCACACTGTTGTGCAACCATCACTACTATCTAGTTCAAGAACAGTTTCATTACATCGAAAGGAAACACTGTACCTGTTAAGCAATCACTCCCGTTCCCCTCTCCACCCAAGCCCTGGAGCCACTAATCTACTTTCTGTTTCTATGGATTTTCTGACTCTGAATTTTTCATATAAGTGGAATAATACAACATGTGGCCTTTTATGTCTGGCTTCTGTCATTTAGCATAGTGTTTTCAAGTTTCACCCATGTTGCAGCATGATTCAGTACTTCATTCCTTTTTATGGCTGAGTAATATTCCATTGTACATGTATGCCATATTTTGTTTATCCATTCATCAATGGATGGACATTTGAGTTGATTCCACCTTTTGGCCATTGGGAATAGAGCTGCTCTGAATATTTGTTTACAAATTTTTGTTTGAATACGTGTCTTCATTTCTCCTGAGTATATACCTAAGAGTGGAATTACTGGATCGTATGATAATTTTATGTTTAACTTATTGAAAAACAGCCTACCTGTTTTCCAGCGTGGTTGCATCATTTTATATTCCCACCAACAATGTATAAGAGTCCCATTTTCTCCACCAACATTTGTCCTCGCAACACTTATTTTCTGCTTTAAAAAAATTATTATAGCCACTTAGTAGGTGTGAAGTGGTTCTTATTATGGTTTTGATTTGCAAAATCAAATGACTAATTACATTGTGCATGTTTTCATGTGCCTGTTGGCTGTTTTCTGGAGAAAGGTCTATTTAAGTCCTTTGCACATTTTAAAATTGTGTTGTCTGTCTTTTTGTTGTTGAGTTAGAAGAGTTCTTTATATATTCTGGAATAAATTTAACAAAGGAAGTGCAAGAGATGCACCAAAACTACAAAACATTACTAAAAATTTTAAAGAAGACCCAAATAAATGGAAAGACATTGTTCATGAATTAGAAGACTTAATATTTTTAAGATGGCAATACTATCCAAAGAAATCTATAGATTCAAAGCAATCCATATCAAAATCCCAATGGCTGTTTGGGCAGAAATGGAAAAGCTGATCCTAAGAGTCATATGGAATTACAAGAGATCCCAAATAGCCAAAACAATCTTGAAAAAGAATAAAGTTGTTGAACATGTACATCTCAATTTCAAAACTTACTACAAAGCTGTACTAATTGAAACAGTATAAGGATAGTCATATAGTCCATAGAATAGTTCAGAAATAAGCCCATACATCTATGGCAATTGATTAAAAATTTTTTTTATTATGTGGTAAAATATACATAACATAATATTTATCATTTTAGCCATTTTAAGTGGACAATTCAGATGCATTAAATACACTCACAGTGGTGTGTAACTATCGCCACTACCTATATCTAAAACTTTTTCATCATCCAGAACATGAACTCTGTGTCCATTAAACAATAACTCCCCATTCTCCCCTTCCTCCAGCCCCTAGTAATCTCTACTTTCTGTCTCTATGAATTTGACTATTCTGGGAACCTCATAAAAATAGAATCATACAATATTTGGTTCTTCTCTGTCTGGCTTATTTCACTTAGCATAATATTTTCAGGGTCCATCCATGTTGTAGCATATATCAAAATTTCATTCCTTTTATGACTGAATAACGTTCCCTTGTATGCACACACTATATTTTGTTTATCCATTCATATACTGATGGACCCTTGGGTTATTTCCACCTTTTGGCTATTTTTGAATAGTGCTGCTATGGATATTGGTATGCAGATATCTGTTTGAGTCCCTGCTTTCAATTCTTTTGGATATATACCTAGCCATGGAATTGCTAGGTCACATGGTAGTTCTATGTTTGGCTTTTTGAGGAGCTGCCAAACTGTTTTCCACAGCAGCTGCACCGTTTTACATTCCCACTAGCAATGCATGAGAGTTCCAATTTTTCCACATCCCTGCATGGCCAGTTGATTTCTGACAAGGGTGCCAAATCCATCCAACGGGGTAAAGAACAGTCTCTTCAACAAATGATGCTGGAACAAATGGACAGCACATGCAAACAAATGAAATAGAACCCTAACCTCACATCATATACAAAAATAACTCAAAATGGATCAAAGACCTGAATATAAGAGCTAAAACTATTCAACTCTTGAAAGAAAACATAGAGGTAAATCTTCATGACCTTGGATTTGGCAATGATTTCTTAGATATGACACCAAAAGCACAAGCAACATAAAAAATAGACAAATTGGACTTCATAAAAATTTATACATCAAAGGATACTGTCAAGACAGTGAAAAGGGAATCCACAGAATGGAGAAAATATTTGCAAATCATATATCAGCGTCTTGGTTTTTTTAATCCAACATGCCAATCTCTGCCTTTTAATAGAGGTGTTTAGGCCATTTACACTTAATGTGTAAAATTTGGCTAAATAAGATTTGGCTAAATCTAATATCTTACTATTTGTTTTCTATTTGTTCCAGGTGTTTTTGGTTCCCTTTCTAGTTTTCCTTCCCTCCTTAGATTATTTTTTTGTGATTTCATTTTGCCTCCTTTATTGGCTTATTAGCTATACGTTTGCTTTGTTTCATTTTTTCACTGGTTGCTTTAGGGTCTATAATATACATCTTTAACTTATCAAGTCTCCTTGATACTTTACTACTTAATGTGTAGTATAGAAACCTAAAAATACTGCACTTCCATTTCTCTTCTCCTGGTCTTTTTAGCTATTATTGTCATACAATTTACTTCTACATATGTCATAAACCCCACTATGCATTGGTGGTGTTAATTTTCCTTTAAATAGGTTTATCCTTTAAGGAAGTTTAAAATATAAGAAAAAAAGTCATTTATCCACGTATTTACCATTTCCAGTGGTACCATCTCTTTATTCATTTGGGTAGATCCAGATTTCTATTTGGTATCATTTTCTTTCTTTCTGAATGACTTCTTTTAGCATTTCTTGTGGTGTGTGCTGGTGATGAACTCTTTTAACTTTTGTAAATCTGAAAAGCCTTCATTTTACCTTCATTTTTGAAATATTTTTGAGGGTATAGAATTTTTAGTTGACAGATTTTTTTTTCTTTAAGTATTTTAAATATTCTGCTCCGGTGTCATCTGGCTTGCATGGTTTCAGTGAGAAGTTAGCTATCATTCTCATCTTTATTCTTCTGTACATTGTCTTTAATCTCTGGCTGCCTTGAAAATGTTCTCTATATTACTTGCTATAAGCACTTTGACTGTGATGTGCCTTGATATAGTATTCTTCATGATTCTTGTGCTTGGGGCTCATTAGTTCCTTGGATTCATAAGTTTATAGTTTTTACCAAAGTTGGGAAATGTTGGACATTATTCCTTCAAATATTTCAGCATACTAGGCTGCTTTAAATTTCCCCCACAGCTCATTGATGTTGTCTTTTTCTCAGTTTTTTTACTCACTGTTATTCATTTTAGATAGTTTCTACTGCTATACCTTTTTTCTTTTATTGCCGTAACATTGGTTTATAACATTGTATAAATTTCAGGTGTACATCTTTATACTTCTAATTCTGTGTAGATTACATCATGTTCACCACCCTCTATTGCTATATCTTTAAATTCATCAATCTTTTCTTCTGTAATGTCTAATTCACTATTAATTTTATGCAGTAAAAAAATCTATAAATATTTTATTTATAGAAGTTTGATTTGGCCTTTTAAATATTTTCCATGTCTTCTCTTAGCATGCTCATACTTTCCTCTACTTTCTTGAACATACGAAATCTATGAAATAGCTATTTTAATGTCATTGTCTACTAATTCTACCATCTCTCTCCTTTCTGGGTCTGTTTCTACTTTTCTATTGATTGGTTTTTCTTCTCATTACGGATTGTGTAATCCTTTTTTCATACCTACCAATTATGAATTTTATATCATTGAGTGCTTTTTTTTTGTATTCCCCTAAATACTTTTGAGCTTTGTTCTGTAATGGCTAAATTACTTGGAAACAATTTGATCCTCTCAAGGCTTGGTTTTGAGCTTTATCAGACAGTACTAGAGCAGCCTTCAGTGTAGGGCTCACTTGATCCCACTTCTGAGACAATACCCCTCTGTGTATTCTACATGACACCCCGTATATTATGAGTTTTTTCCACTCTGACTGCTGAGAACACCAACTATCCTCATCCCTGTGTGAGGTCCAAGAATTATTCTACCTGCTCCTTTGGGGTAGTTCTTTCCTAGCTTTTGGTAGTTTACTCATCATGCACTGATCAGGACTTACCTGAAGACTAGGAGAAACCTTAGCAGATCTGTGCAGTGCTCTGTCTTTGGAATTCTCACCTCTTCAGTATTCTGCCCTGCTAATTTTAGCCACCTTGGCCTGCCTGAACTCTCAATTTTTTCTCCTCAGTTCATGAAGAAATCTTACGTTAAGGCTTCCATTCTTTTAGGGATACCTGTCCTATGCCGTCTGTTGTCCGGTATCTGAAAACCAGTTTCACACATTTTATTTTGTATTTTGGGTGTTTAAGGTGGAGGGTTAAATTTGTTCCCTGTTATTCCATCATGCCTCTCTAGTATTTTTAGAGAGCTTGTTCTTTAGATGGCCCCTCGGGGGGGGGCCTATGGAACAATGTTCCCCGAGTTATCACATTCATAACAATTTGTCTACGGTCTTTTTACGTGGAGGTCAATTTAGTTTGATGTAAAATCTGTGACAATTTTTTGAATATGTTAAATATGTTAATCCATTGTCTTCTGGCAGAAAGTATTGCTTTCAAAAAGTCTGATGACAATGTGGTTATATTTCCGTTTTAAGTAACTTGGTCTTTTTGCCAGGATGTCTAAAATAATTTTTTCATAAGATCCAATAATTTTACTAGAATATACCTCAATATCTTCTAGAATTTACCAGAATATATTGGCCATATGCATTACTTTCCCTAGGATTGTAGTACGCTCTTTCACTATGTCGTCACAAATTCTTTTATTTTAGGAACGTTTTCTTAAATTATACATTTTAGTCTAACAAAGACTTTTCCATTGTTTTTATGTGCTTCTTGAAAAGTCCATTATACATATATTGAATCTTTGCCTTTTATATCTATCAATTTTCTTTGAATCCTTTTTATCTCTTTTTAAATATTTTTAAAACAAGTCTCCCTTTCCACTGTCTATGTATCTTAAGGCATTGTTGTATTTGTTCTTTCTCGTGTTTCTTCTTTTAGTCTTAATTTTTAAAATAATTTTTATTTTTTCTAATTATATCTTGAGTTCTGTCATTTCTCTTTTCAAATGTTCCTTTTCTCCAATCACTTCATTTATAAGATTTTCTAATTTTAATTTATATTGTTCTTTAATAATTTTATCATTTTTATAATACATTTTAGCTTGTTTTTAATATTAGATTGCAATTTCTATCTCTTTCAGACATATCTTTCTGGTGTGTTTCATTGTCTGTGGGGGATATTTATTCTCTGATTCTTATACATATTATTAGATATAATACTACATATTCTTATAATACCCCTATTCTTATAATACCCCTATTCTCTTGTTTCCTCAGAATAAGCTTCCAGTGAGATTTGACTTATTCTTTTCTATTGCTCACTTTTTATCTGCAATGCATTTTTTTTGGTTTTAGCATGGAAATGTGTTCTGGAATAGCTTTTGTGGCTTCATCCCTGTAGAGCTCCCTCTTACCTTGTTTCCACAAAGTGATTGAAAACGTGGCTCCATACTTTCTGCAATCTGCCTACTCTGTTCCCCTCCTCTTCTTTTATCTGGACCTTCTTTTTCCTTTGCTTGTACTGTCCCTGCCCTGCTCAATTTGGATTCTACTCCTATCTGTTTCTTCTCAGTGTGAATCTTTGTTTTGGAAAAGAGCTTTGATTTGTTAAATGTCATGAGTTTATAGGGCCCCTACTGCTCTAGCAGCATCAGCTCTACCATATCATGGTCCCAGCATTCACCCACATACTGGATCCTTCAAAACTTTTCCAGTTGTGGTTGCTCTTCTCAATTGGCCCACAGTGCTTTCTAGTTAGTTTATACTAGGCTTTTGGGTTTAGTCTGTCTTATGGCCATCAGAAGCCTAGTTGCCTCCCTACACTTCCTTCTGCACAGGTGTAGATACCATGTAGTTCTTATAGTTACCAGTGGGTTGTTCCCATCCACTCATATTAGGAGGTTATTGGGGAGACTTTACCATCTAGTTTTGTTGTAGATGTTGTCCATGGGTCTTCAGTTTCACTATCTTAGTTGCTCTCTACATATGGGACAATTTGGGAAGATTCAAAAACATCACCACCATCTTCCAAGATTTCTAATGTGTGTTTACCATTTTTTTTGCATAATTCAGCTAGAGATATTTTCTATTTTCTATATTTCTAATAGAAAATATTTATAATAGAAATTTTTCTATTTCTAATAAAATTTTCTAATTCTAATTAGAAATAAAATATTTCTAATATTTTCTATTGCTCACAAGTGAGAACCTGAACTGATACAGAAGTTTTAATTGACTAGAAGTGCAGAAGGAGTGGGTGCAAAAAAAGTGACAAGACTGTGATTTCAGTCCACATTGAAGAGAGCAGAGCATTTTGACCATAAGAGGTGATGACCTGCCCCACTGCTCTGGTCAGCCCTGGGTTGCATAAATGCATTCTGCTCTGGGCATCAGGGTTTTAACAGACACCCATCTGTGTAGCACGTTTAGGAAGGAGAGAGAGCTTGAAATCATGCTATCTAAGTAATCATGGAGGGACCACCAGGAATGTTTAACTGGAAGAAGAGAAGATTCAGGGGCCGTATGACCACCAACTTCAGATACTTACTTGATCACGAGATAAAAGAAATAGATTAGTCTGTGTGGCCCCAAAAGACAGAGCTTCAGTCAAGTGGTGGACATTATAGGGAGACAGATATTCAGTTCAACTTAAAGAAGAACATTTTTCCTGCCAGAGGCCATACACACATTTGGTGGGCACACTGTGAGGATGACATAACAGCTACCGGAGTTACACTAAATCACCTCTGAAATCCCTTCGCAATGCTAAGATGAACTTTGGGCTTTTCCCAATTCTCCATGTCTGTAGTACCACTTATTAAGGTTGAAATATGCACCTGGCATTATAGGAGCTATTGTTGAGGCTTACGGTTGAGGTTAAGGGATTATAGAAAACTAAGTCACAGACGTTATTCTCAAATAAGTCATGATGTAGTTGATAAGATTTGACTGATGTATCCATGGAGTAATAAACAAATAAAAGAGTTACCACCTATAATTTTCTGAGCACTGCTATATGCCAGACACTGTCTAGGAATATTATCTCTTATAATCCTTACAACAACCCTATAAGTGCTGTTATTATCACCTCCACTTGATAGATGAGGCTTCAGGAGGTGAGGAAAGTTGTCCAAGGCTACACAGCTAGTAAGGAGCAGAGCTGGGATTCAAACATAGCCTCATTTGTCTCCAAACCTGTGCTCTTACACATTTCAGCAGGAAAAAAATGTAAGATTTTTGAAAACAAGTTGGCATCATACGACTCTAAGAGTGTTCCAGAAGGAAGGAAAGGACTAACATGAATTGAAGCCTTCTTATCGTCTAGGCACTGAATGAAAGCCATTTCACAAAGAGAAATTAATATAAAAAGAGTTAACCAGGTCTAAAGTTGTGAATTAGATAACTGAAAAGGCAAGAAGAAAACTGTTACTGCAGAGGTAATAGCTGCTGGCAGCAGCTACCCCCTCCCCCGCCCCCCTCCCCCCCGGGCTGGCGGAACGAGGAAGAGACTAGAAGTATTAAGATTTAAGAGTTTGGGGGAGAGGCCCCGTGGGGCTGAAGCTGAGACCTCTGGGGTGTAGCAGGAAGAGACACTGCTTGGCTGGGGCTGGTGTCTCTGAGATGCTGCACCAAGAGGCTTGTTCTGGGGAGGCTGGGAAACCACAGACTGGATTCTGCTGCTGCTAAAGGAAGGAACTGCTGCTGTCGGGGTGAAGACGGGCTGCCGAGTAATGCTTACAGGAACAGAAGCAGATGGGAGAAGCAAGGCCTGTCTTTCTCTCCCAGCCCTGCAGCCTCCTTCTAGTGCCCTCTATTGGCTGAACCTAATATTGAGCTGGCTGGCAGTGCAAAAATGCAGTGGCAGAGTCCCAGGCCCAGCATCACAAGGCAGAGGAGAGACAGGTGGCGTTTTGGAAATGAGGATGTGGAGGCTCAGAGAGCTGAAGAAGCATGCCTCAAGGCTCAGTGTGTAAACCATGCACACCCCACTCTACCACCCAGCCTTCTATATGGGCTGGCTGCTTTTATGACCAATTTGCTCATTTCCCGGGCGGCATTGGGGCTGACCCATCCTCCTTCTATCACTTCCCTGCCCTTGGCAGGAGCTCTTGCCTCAATGGGCAGCACAGCCCAACATGTGGACTTGGAGCTCAAGCATGCTCCCAGGAGCCCGGAGCGTTCTCATCGTGCTCCCCCAGCCCCGGAATCTCTCCTGACACATTCCCTGGCTTGGCCACGGCCCCCTGTTCTGGCAGGCCCAACCTGGCAGTGGTGACTGCCAAGCATCTGCTCAGCTTGCCTTGATGCTGGGAACAAAGAGATCAGTTTAGCCTAACCTGTCACCTGCCTCTCAGGGGCCTCAGGCGCCATGGCCAGGGCAAGCCTCTGTGGCAGCTTCCCAGAAAACAGGTCCGGAGCGGGGTTCAGACATGCCTGGCCCATGTTCTAAGGGAAAGGATACTTGTCTCAAGGGACAAAGAGACCTGTTCTGGGGTGGGGAGTTTGGGGGAGGGGGGAGCCCATCCATGCCATGCAACCACCCCCCACAAACATATTCTGTGCCAGGCACAGTGCTGGCTCTGGAAATACAGTGGCTATGAAGGGAGCAGCTTCTCTGTCCTGATGGAGCTTATGGTGTAGTGCAGGATACAGACCATAGCTGGGTAAGGAAATGAGATAGGCATAAATTTCATACTCTTAATCCCAGGTGTGCAAAAAAATGTAATTTAGTTTTCTATAATTCACATTAATTTCTATTTTGAGATTTCATTTCATTGGGAGAGCAAATCCTTAATGGATCACAGTTAGTCTGGGCTTCCCTTTCGTTTTCTAGGGTCATGTCTAGGTTCTGGGAGGCTTATGTAGCTCCGTGGACAATTGATGCTGCGAGGTCCCCGGGTACAGCCCACTGCCCAGCAGGTCCGGCCGCTCTCTTGGGGCAGTGTTCAGAGTCCCCTCCTCGGGCTCTGGCTTCCTCGAGCTCTGTCCAGGATGCAGGGCACCAGGTTCTCCCCCTGAAAGCTGCCTTGGACCCGCTCTTCACCAGGCCTTGGTGAACATCCCAGAAGTACAATCCCCCTGACAAGCAGACGAATCCCTGCCTACAAACTGTATCAGAGCCATGAAGCAGAGGAAGAAGGCACGTTGAAGAGAGAGGGAGCTTGTTTTAGATGGGGAGGAACCAGGAAGTTCTCTCTGAGGAGGTGACATTTGAGCTGAGACCTAAAGAAGTCCAGGAAACAGCTAGAAGGATCAAATGGGCAGAGGAACAAGAGCCTGTGTGAAGGCTCTGAGGTAGGAAGGGGCGCCATGTCTGAAGAGCCCATGGCAGCTGGTGTGAAGGGAGCCTGACCAACCACCCCCTAGGGGAGTTCGTTGGGCTCCATCCACCAGTGTCTCTCCAGGCATCTCTGTCCCAAGAGGGGCCCTGACCCCTAGGCAGCAGGCGTGTGCTCTGTGGCCATCCTGGGGCTGCTCACACCATAGAAGTGTTAGAAGCTTAGAGAGCAGTTCAGTTCACAGATTTCACACAGCTTCAGGCCATCTGCGGCACCCATCTTTCCAAACTCTGGGGTGGGGTCTCCTCCCCTGTGAAACCTTCTTGATCACTCCCAGGGAAAAAACATTCCAGCTTCCCACCCCCACACCTGAGTGCCACCCTGTGAGGTTGGCCCAGCTTGTCTTCTGCACCCCACCCCCTCTCACCTTGGGCCTTGCCCTCCCTGACCCCAGCCCTGGTTCTCCCATGTCCCCCTCCACTTTCATCACTCTTAGGGTGATGCAAAAATCAAAAACAATTAAAGCTTTCACACTAAAGCAAGAGGGACTTGATTAGTTAGCCCTCCCAAGAACACTCACATTTTAAAAAGATTGCTTACATCAAAAGAACTCAAAGGAATGGTGGAATCTGGGGCATTGGATTAGACAGAAACCCTCTTGAGCCCTTTAATTTGCATCCTGTGGGCCTGCCTCCTCTATACACACACGCACACACACACACACACGCACACGCACCCCTGTCGTCCTCATTTCCCACTCTGCAGTTGCCTCTATCTCCCTACTCCCCTCTGGAGGACCCCTCCCCACTAGCAAGAATGTGTCTGAGTGGACCCACTCCACTCGGACACATCCAGGGTGTGTTCTGCAAAGAAAGACATAGGGAACGAACATCAGATAAGAGGCAGCCATATAGCAGACGTGGGGCCAGGTACTGGACATGTTTTTCTTTAATCCTTAACAAGGCCCGTTAAGGTGGGTATATTATTATCCCCATTTTACAGATGAAGAAACTAAGTTCAGAGAGGTTAAGGGATTCATCCACCTCAGTGCAATGAGGATTCTGTCAGACCCCAAACCCCTTTCCCCACTGCCACATTCTGCTGCCTTGCTGTGTGTCCCGGTGACCCAGAGGGTCCAGATCTGGGAAGGGTGTGACTCCACACAGGGCTCCAGCTCTTGGGACAATCTATGAAAGGTTTTCAGGGCCTGGGCTTAATCCATCCTTGGCCCTTCACCTCCCGGAAGCAGGGAGAGGAATTTCTGCAAGAAGAGTCTGAGCATCAAGTGTGATGTGATCTGACAGCTCCCCAGGTGTTCAATGATAGGCCGGTGGAACCAAGCAAGCCGGGAGAACAAGCCCAAGGTACCTGAACCACCAGAAAATGGAAAGGACTCAAGGCTGTGGTTTTCCTGATGCGTGAACAGGCAGGGGTAGGGGAGCAACTAAACAACTGCTGGGGAGCTGAACTGGGAGGTTGGGGGGCCAGGCAGCATCTGGGCAGAGTCTGCCTGGCCCTCAGGGGAGGGATGGAAACTCCCCCTCCTTCATACCTCCCCCTGTGCCCTTGGGACTCGCTTCTGCCCCCACACAGAGGGCAAAGCTAGGAGTGGCTAAGCTCTGTCTCAGTTCCAGCACGCCTATTGCAGACATGATTAAAGAAAACTGAACCTCGAACCCCTGGGCACGATCCCTCTCAGGTCTGGAGCCTAGGAGATTCCAATCTTGTAAAGTAGGGGGAATGCCCATTAAGAACATCAATAAAATGCAAAGAATCACGATAGCAGCTGGGCTTTTGGTATACAGTAGTCCCCCACTTATCCACAGTTTCACTTTCCGTGGTTTCAGCTACCCACAGTCAACTGTGGTCCAAAAATATTCAATGGAAAATTCCATAAATAAACAACTCATAAGTTTTAAATTGTGCACCGTTCTGAGTAATGTGATGAAATCTTGCACCATCCCACCTGGGACATGAATCATCTCTTTGCCCAGCAGATCCATGCTGTATACGCTACCTGCCCGTTAGTCACTTAGCAGCCGTCTGGGTTATCAGATTGCCTGTCGTGGTATCACCGTGCTTGTGTTCAAGTCACCCTTATTTTACTTAATAACAGCCCCAAAGCGCAAGAGTAGTGATACTGGCAATTGGGATATGCCAAAGAGAAGTTACTGTTTTTAATCTCTTATTGTGCTTAAATTATAAATTAAACTTTATCGTATGTATATATGTACAGGAAAAAACATAGTATATATAGGATTCGGTACTATCCGTGGTTTCAGGTATCCACTGGGGGTCTTGGAACGTTTCCCCCACAGATAAAGGGGGACTACTATACATGGTTTGATAGAATATATAATGAAATAAAAAAGCATGATATGTAGTTTTTAAAAATGAATTTATACCTCTTCACCAAAATAGCATTCAATTGCTTTGGCTGGAAAAATTGGCAACGAATAGGTGTGTGTGATGTTACCTATTCAGCATAGAGACAATTCTTAGAGCAAATATGGATTCATGGGCTGTTTGCAATTACTCTGATCTCCCCTTCCACGAGGAAAGCCTCCCCCAGTGCTACAGGGGGTCCTCCTACACCACCCTACCCAAGGTCCATGGGCCATAGGCCAGGTGTCTTAGATTTGAGGGTTCTAGTGACATCCTTCCCTGAGCTCCTATGTGACCTTAGGCAAGCAACTTGACCCCTGTGTGCTGCAGTTTTCTCATTCTTACCTATTCATAGGGACTCAGGGATAGAATGAGATACTGGTCATGAAATACGTGGCTGGGAAGATACAACCCTGTGGCCTCAGAAACTATTCCCTTCTTATTGTTCCAGATGGGAACAAATCATTGTCCTTTTTTTTCCCTATCATTATTAAACCTTCAGAGTTGGAAGACGAAGGAGCAAAGCAAAGGCTATTTCACAGAGGAGAGTTGATGGCTAGGATATTTCTGCCTCAACTTTCCCAGGAAAACTTTATCATTTAGAAAGTCAGCCATAGACTCAATCACCTTCCTGAAACTAGGGACTCTTTGGTCTTCCTTTCTCCCATATGAAGGGCTGGATCAGGTCCCAGGGGCACAGGTAGATTAGACAGGTAAGTTGCCCAGAGCCACGGGAAGTTGATGGACCAAAGGATGAAGCAGGAGACCCAGAGGCCAACATCTTTAGTTTTCTTTCCCATTCATTCCAAGCTACCCAGCAAATCTTTCCTGCTGCTTGTTCTGGGCTGGCCACATGCTAGGTGTGGAGCTGCAAGTATTTGAAGACCTGCTCCTGTTGTCATAGAGTTCTCCATCTTCTTGGGGATCAAGACATACCCATAGCTCATTATAATACAGTACAATAAGTGCTATGATCAAGTGAGGCACAGGAACTGGGGGGATAAAGGGGAAGGGCACTGCATCGAGCTTTAGGTCAGAGAGGCTTCCTGGTAGAAGTTACAGTGGAGCTCATCATAAAGGATGAATATGGTTTAAGACATGGGTGCAGGAAAAGCATGCTAGGTAGAGAGCTGGCAGGTGGACTAAGGCTTTGCTCATAAACAGGGTCCTCCTTTGGGGTATGTTCTTGACTCACATGCCCAAGTTAAAGGCCCAAGTTCAGATAGAAACCACAATCCTTGGGCTTATAGCAAGTGGGCCATGGCTCCTTGTAATTTACTTCCTCAGAAGCTCAGGTGGGGGGACACCAGTGGCAGCAGAGTGATTTTAAAACATCAACAATTTATGACCTGGAGGCTCCCTCTCCTTTCTGTTTTGTGCTCCTTTTTGCTATCCTACATGGAGCCACCAGTTAGAAGTTTTTTGAAGACTGAATTTGTTATGTCATTTTTCTGCTCAAGAAGAAGCTTTGTGGTACTTTTGTTTCTGGCCAAGATGAAGAAACAGGAACCAGATTTACCAAATCACCTAAAAACATTAAGAGAAATTTTTTGAAATAACAGCTTTAAAGACAATAAATATCAGGCAGTGAAGGTCAGTGATCTCTAATAAGTGGGAAACAAAATGAGGTAAGCCCTATGACTGCCTCTGCTTACTGCCTTAAGAGAGTTTCCAGGCCATGATGCAGAGAGGGCGACCCCAGAGAGATCCTGGGGGCCTCCCTGAGTTGAGGTGATGCTGAGCATACAGGGAGATCAAGGCTGCTAGAGCTCACGGGACTGAGTGCCAGGGAGGAGAAAGCTGCACAGAGAGAGAACCCCAGAGATGTGCAGGGAGTCTTCCTTGAGTATTCAGCAAATTCCTGAAAGCTTGTGAGGAAACTATCCAAGTTCAGGGAAAGAATTAGAGGTAACAGTGCCTAGCAGGCACACAGGGTCAGGTATAGTGCCTGCTCCCATCAGGCAGACTGGGAAATTTCACAGTTCACAACATATTGGATACCATACTCAGAAGGGACTGACCTCAGTAGTGGGGAATAAGTAGCCTTAGATTAAACATGGCTCCATCTAAAAATCATAAAAGCAAGACCTTAAAGAATGAAAATGTTCCCCGGTAACTAAACTATATCTCAGAACAAATATCAAGAATATTTACAGGAATACTAAAACACCCTGCACCCAAGAAGACAAAACAAACATTGTCTAGCATCCCATCAAAGATTACCAAGTCTTTAAAGAAGCAGAAAAATACAACTCCTAATGAGATGAAAAATTAATCAACCTAGAACTGACACAGATGTTAGAATCAGCAGACAAGGATATTAAAGCATTTATTGTAACTGTTTTCAACATGTTCAAAAAGTTATTTAGAGATGTGGAAGTTATATAAAGACCCAAACCAAGCTTCTAGAAATGAAACTGCAATGTCTGAGATAAAAAATACAGCAGATGAGATTAGCAACAGATTAGACATTGCAGAAAAACATATTAGTAAACTTGAAGACATAGCAATAAAAACTATACAAAATGAAACCAAAAGAGAAAAACAATTAAAGAGCATCTATGATCTACGGAACAACTTCAAGTAGTCTTACTTAAGTGTAATTGAAGTTAGCAAAGGAGAGAAAGAGAAGGAAAGAAATATTTGAACAAATAAGGGCCAGAGATTTTGCAAGTTTGGTTAACTTAACTTTGATTAATCAAGTGTTTGATTAAATCAAGTGTTTGATTTAATCAAACACTTAAGTTTGATTGAAACTATTAAAAAAATTTTTGTAACTATGTATGGTGATGAATGTTAACTAGACTTAGTGAGGTGATTGTTTTGCAATATATACAAATGTTGAATCATTATGTTGTACACCTGAAACTAATATAATGTTATATGTCAATTATACTTCAATAGAAACAAAACAAAAACTATAAACTCACCAAACCAAGAAAATCAATGAACGCCAAGCACAAGAAACATGAATAAAATCACACCAAGGCATAGCATAATCAAATTGATCAAAACCATCAGTAAAGAGAAAAATTTTAAAGCAGCCAGGGGAAGAAGTTATGCTACACATCACCAAGGATAAGGGTTGAAGTAGATTTCTCTTCAGAAAATAAACCAAACCCAAACAAAACGAAATGCAAACAAACAGACAGTGGAGCAATATATTTAAAATACTGAAAAGCAAAAAAAACCAAAAAACAAAAATCAATTTAGAATTCTATACCCAAAAAAAAAAAAAAACTTTAAAAATTAAGGCAAAATAAAGGATATTTCAGACATAAAAAGCTGAAAGAATTCATTACCAGTAGACTTGCACACAAAATATTGAAGTCCTTCAGACAGAAGAAAAAGGATACCAGTTGGAAATATGAATCCATACAAAAGAAGGAAAAGCATCAGAAATGTTAATTACATGGATAAATATATAAGATATTTGTCTTACTATTTAAATATCTTTAAAAGAAAACTGATCAAATATTAAAAATAAATATTATTAATAAATAAATAAAAATAATAATATATTGTGAAGTTTATAACATATGTAATGAGTAAAATGGATGACAATAATAGTGTAAAGTTGAGAGGGCATGGGCCAGCCCCAATGGCCTAGTGGTTAAGTTCAGTGCACTCTGCTTTGGAGGCCGGGGTTCAGTTCCCTGGTGTGGACCTACACCACTCATCTGTCAGTGGCCATGCTGTGGTGGTGGCTCACATACAAAAAGAGGAGGACTGGCAATGGGTGTTAGCTCAGGTGAATCTTCCTCAGCAAAAAAATAAAGAAAAGTCTAAGAGGGGAGGAATGGAGATACACTGCTGTAAGGTTCTTATACTATATGTGAGGTAGTATAATACCACTTGAAGCTAGATTGTTGTAAGTTAAAAATGTGTATGATAAACCCTGAAGCAATCACTAAAACAAAGAGTTAATGCTAACAAGCCACAAAGAAGATAAAATGAAATCATAAAAAAAATTTGGTTAACTTGAAAGAGATCAGGAAAAGAGTAAAGAGGAACAAAAATAGATGGAACAAATAGGAAATAAATATTAAGATGTTATATTTAATCAAAAACATATCAATAATTAAACGTAAGTAGTTTGACATCCCAATTAAAAGACAGACATTGTCAGACTGTATAAAAAGGGAAGACCTAAATATATGCTGCATATGAAAAACACACTATAAACTTAAAGATACAGATAGGTTAAAAGTAAAAAGATGGAAAAAGATATACTATGCTAACACTAGATTAAAGAAACCTGCAGTGGCTATATTAATATCAGGCAAAATAGATTTCAGAGCAAATAATATTACCATGGATAAAGAAGATCATTTCATAGGGATGGAGTCAATTCATCAAGAAGATATGACAGTCCTAAATGTTTATCCATTTAATAACAGCATTTCAAAACATACAGAGCAAAAACTGATAGACTGCAAGGAGAAATAGACAAAGGTAAAATTACAGTCAAAGATTTCAATACCCTTCTCTCAATAATTTATAGAAAGGTAGACAGAAAACAGTAAGGTTATAGATGTCCTGAGTAATATTATCAACTAACTTGATCTAATTGACATTTATAAACACTTATAGAACACTCCACTCAACAACAACAGAATACACAGTCCTTTCAAGTGCACATGGAACATTTACCAAGATAGACAATATTCTGGGCCATAGGTCTCAATAAATTTAAAAGGATTCAAATTATATGCAGTAGGCAAAATAGTGACTCCCCAAAGATGTCTATGTCCTAATCCTTGGAACTTGTGAATATACTAAATTACATGGAAAAGAGGAATTAATGTTGCCAATCAGCTGACCTTGAGATGGGGAGATTGTCCTGGCCCAATGTAATCACAATGTAATTATCCTGGCCTACTAATAAGCGGAAGAGGAAAGGAATGAGAGAACCAGAGATACAGCAGCTTGAGAAGGACTCAGCCCAACATTTCTGGTTTTGAAGATGGGGGAAGAGATCCAGGAGCTAAAGAATGTGGGTAGCCTTTAGAAGCTGGAAAGGGCAAGGAAACAGATTCTTCCCTGGAGCTTCCAGAAAGGAATGCAGCCCTGCTGAGAACTTGATTTTATTCCAGGGAGACCTGTGTCAGACTTCCAAACTACAGAACTGTAAGATAATAAATTTGTGTTGTTCGAAGCCACTAAGTTTGTAGTAATTTGTTATAGCAACCATAGGAAATGAGTACATCAGACAAGTATGTTGGAATTAAATTATAAACCAATAACAGAAAACCCTCAAATGTTTGGAAACTTATAACACAATTTATGAATCACAGAAAAAATAAAAAAGAATTTGAGAAAGTATTCTTAACTGAATGAAACTGAAAACACAACATATCAAAATTTGTGGGATGCTGAGAAAGCAGTACTGAGAAGGAAATTTATAGTACTAAACAACTATATTAGAAAAGAAGGAAGGTATGAAATCAATGACTTCAGCTTCTGCCTTTAAAAACTAGAAAAAGAAAAACAAATTAAAACCAGAGTAAGAAGAATAAAGGAAATAATAAAGACCAGAGAAGAATTCAATGAAATAGAAAATAGAAAAATAAAGAAAATCAATGAAATAAAAAGATGGTTCTTTGAGAAAATCAATAAAATTGATAAACCTCTAACCCGACTGATCAGGGATAAAAGGAGATACATATTACCAATATCAAGATTGAGAGAGGTGAGGTGCTGTTACTACAGTTTCTACAAATATTAAAAAGATTAAAAGACGAATTTTTTTTTTTTTTTGTGAGGAGATCAGCCCTGTGCTAACATCTGCCAATCCTCCTCTTTTTTTCTGCTGAGGAAGACTGGCCCTGGGCTAACACCTGTGCCCATCTTCCTCCACTTTATATGGGACACCGCCACAGCATGGCTTGCCAAGCAGTCATCGGTGCGCGCCTGGGATCTGAACCGGCGAACCCTGTGCCGTCGCAGTGGAGTGCGTGCACTTAACCGCTTGTACCACCGGGCTGGCCCCTAAAAGACGAATATTATGAATAACCTTATGCCAATAAATTCAACTACCTAGATGAATTGGATGAATTGCTTGAAAGACACACATGACCAAAGTTCATTCAAGAAGAAATAGATAAACAGATTGGCCTCAGATCTACAAAAGAATTTGAATGTTTGGTTAAAGACTTTCCCACAGACAAAAAACCCGTCCAGGCCCGGAAGCCTTCACTAGTGATTTCTTTGTTTGTGTGTGTGTGAGGAAGATCAGCCCTGAGTTAACATCCATGCTAATCCTCCTCTTTTTGCTGAGGAAGACCAGCTCTGAGCTAACATATATTGCCAATCCTCCTCCTTTTTTTTTCCCCCAAAGCCCCAGTAGATAGTTGTATGTCATAGTTGCACATCCTTCTAGTTGCTGTATGTGGGATGTGGCCTCAGCATGGCCAGAGAAGCGGTGCGTTGGTGCATGCCCGGGATCCGAACCCAGGCCACCAGTAGTGGAGCGCGCACACTTAACTGCTAAGCCACGGGGTCGGCCCCTCCTACCTTTTTTAATTGGGTTGTTTGTTTTCTTATTATTGAGTTTCTCAATATAGTTATATATTTCTCAGTATATAGATAGTTCTTTCTAGATTCTAGATGCAAGTTCTTATTAAATATACATTTTTGCAAAGATTTTTCTCCCAGCCTATGGCTTGTCTTGTCACTCTCTGAAAGTGTCTTACAAAGAGCAGAACTTGTTAATTCTAGTGAAGTCCAATATATTAATCTGTTTTTTTCATGGATCACACTTTTGGTGGCATATCAAAGAAATCTTTGTTGAATCCAATGTCACAAAGATTTTCTTTTATGATTTCTTCTACAAGTTTTATAGTTTTAACAATTTTATGTTTAGGTCTATAACCCATCTTAAGTTCATTTCAAATGTGATTTAGGAATATGACTCATCCTGAGTTAATTTTTATATATAGTGTGAGGTTTGAGTCAAAGTTTACTTTTTTTTTTTAATTTTTTGTTTATTGCAGTAACATTGGTTTATAACATTGTAAAAATTTCAGGTGTACATCATTGTACTTCTATTTCTGCATGGACCACATCATGTTCACCACCAAAATACTAATTACAACCCATCACCACACACATGCACCGAATTATCCCTTTCACCCTCCTCCCTCCCCCCCTCCCCTCTGGCAACCACCAATCCAATCTCTGTCCCTGTGTATCCGTCCATTGTTGTCACTATCTACTACTTAATGAAGGAAATCATACGGTATTTGACCTTCTCCCTCTGACTTATTTCACTTTGCATTATACCCTCCAGCCATTTGTGACAACATGGATGGACATTGAGGGTATAATGCAAAGTCAAAGTTTACTTTTTGACATGTAAATATTTAATCATTGTAGAATCATTTAATGAAAAAAACTATCCTTTCTGCACCAAATTGCCTTTGCATATTTTTCAAAAATCCGTTGTTCATATATGTGTGGGTACATTTATGTACTCTCAGTTCTGCTCCTTTTATCTATTTGTCTATCCTGACAGCAATGCCACATTGTCTTGATCAGGGGTCTGCAAATGACAGCCCCTGGCCAGTTGCTTATTCTGTAAATAAAGTTTATTGGAACAGAGACACCCTTTCTCGTTTATATATTGTCTCTGTCTGCTTGCACGCTATAATGGCAGAATCGAGCGGCAATGACAGAGACCACGTGGTCCATAAGCCTAAAATATTTACTACTTGATCCTTTAAGAAAAAATTTGCTGACCCCTGGTCTTGATTACTGTAGCTTTATAATAAGGCTTGAAATCTGGTAGTTTTAGTACTCATTTATTCTTGTTTTTCAAAGTTATTTTGGCTATTCTGGGTCCTTTCCATTTCCATATGAATTTTAGAATCAGCTTATCAACGTCTACAAAAGGGCTGGTGGGATTTTGACTGAGATTGCATTGAATCCAAAGATCAATTTGAGGAAGAGTCGACATGTTCACAATGCTGAGTTTTCCAATCCAAGAACAAGTTATATCATTTCGTTTATTTAGGCCTTCCACAATTTCTTTCAGTAGTATTTGGTAGTTTTCAGTGTACAGGTCTTGCACATCTTTTAATTTCCGTTTCTGATTGCTTGTTGCTGGTATATAGAAATATAGCTGGTTTATACATATTCATCTTGCATCCTGCAACCTTACCAAACTTACTTATTAGTTCTAATAACTCTTTCATAAATTCTATCAGATTTTGTACATAAATGAACATGTCTAATATAAAGAAAGAAATACAGACATTTTACTTCTTCCTTTCCAATATGGATGACTTTCGTGTGTGTGTGTGCCTTGTGGCACTGGTTAGACTCTCCAGATGAATAGACGTGGTGAGAGTAGATATCCCTTTCTTGTTCCTGATTTTAGGGTGAAAGCATTCAGTCTTTCACAATTAAGTATGGTAGTAGCTATAGGTTTTTTGCAAATGCCCTTTGTCAGGTTGAGGAAGTGTCTTTCTATTCCTAGTTTGCTAATTTTTTTTTTTTAATCAGAAATGAATTGGGCCAGCCCCGTGGCTTAGCGGTTAAGTGCGCAGGCTCCACTACTGGTGGCCCAGGTTCGGATCCCGGGCGCGCACCGACGCACAGCTTCTCCGGCCATGCTGAGGCCGCATCCCACATACAGCAACTAGAAGGATGTGCAACTATGACATACAACTATCTACTGGGGCTTTGGGGAAAAAAAGGAGGAGGATTGGCAATAGATGTTAGCTCAGAGCCGGTCTTCCTCAGCAAAAAGAGGAGGATTAGCATTGATGTTAGCTCAGGGCTGATCTTCCTCACACACACACACACAAAAAGAAATTCCTGAAAAAAAAAAAAAAAGGTAGGAAAAGATTTGACTAGACACTTTACCTAAAAAGATATATGAATGGCAAATAATCACGTGAAAAGATGCTCAACATCACTAGTCATTAGGGGAATGTAAGTTAAATCACAGTGAGATTCCACTGCACGCCTATTAGAATGTTAAACTTTAGAAAGATTGAGCGTACCAAGTGTTGGTGAGGAGGTGGTGGAGCTACAGCTCTTACACACTGCTTGGGGGAATGCCAAATCATACACTCACTTTGGAAAACAGATTGGCAGTTGCTTAAAAAGTTAAACCTATACATACTGTGTGATTCAGCCATTCCACTCCTAGGTATTGACCCAAGGAAAAAAAAGAATATATCCATACAAAGATTTGTACACAAATATTCAAAGCAGCTTTATTTGTAATAGCCAAAAACTGGAAGCAACTCATATTTCCACTAAAAGGTAACTAGAGAGAGATCTGGACTAGCTGGGCTTGTGAAAGGATCAACATGGCTTTGCTAGAGATTTACTACATCCATCCTTGGAAGAGGAAAAGAAAAAACACAAAAAGAAATGGCTAGTTCAGAGTCCAAATTCTTACTTGGTGGATGTAAAGTATCCAGGTTGCTACAAGATTGCCACAGTTCTCAGCCACACTCGGATGGAGGTTCTTTGTATAAGTTGTTCAATAGTGTTGTGCCAACCAACTGGAGGAAAGGCCAGACTCACAGAGGGGTGTTCACTTAGGAGAAAGCAGCACTAAGGATCCATACAACTTCCTGGGTGTGTGTTATATATTAGAAAGACTTATCAGTTCAGTAATTCTAGTTAATCTACCAAGATAATGTAATTATGTTTAATTTTGTAAGGTATACAACAATGATCTTCTATTTTGGTGTCACTTTTTCGATAAAGTTTTGATAGGCAAAAAAAAAAAAGAATAGATAATAAGTATGGTATATCCATATAATGAAATACCACTAAGCAATAAAAAAGAATGAACTATCGATAGCATGCTACACCACAGATGAATCTCAAATTAATTATGTGGAAAGGAAGAAGCAAAAAAGTGTATACACACTGTATAATTACATATAGATAAAACTTTTGAGAATACAAACTAAGCTATGATGACAAGTAGCAGATCAGCAGTTTCCGTGGAAGGACAGGGGCAAAAAGGAGGGGCTGCAGAGGGGTAGATGAAAACTTCCATGGCTGATGGATATGTTCATTTTCTTGGTTATGATGCTTTCCAAGTATACACATATGTCAAAACTTAATGTATTTTTTATTTTAAATATATGCAGTTTATTATATGATGATTAGATCTCAAAAAGCTATTGGTTTTTTTTTTTTTTTGGTGAGGAAGATTGGCCCCGAGCTAATACTTGTTGCCAATCTTCCTCTTTTTGCTTGAGGAAGAGCGGCCCTGAGCTAACATACGTGCCAATCTTCCTCTACTTTGTATGCAGGTCGCCTCCACAGCATGGCTTGATGAGTGGTGTAGGTCCGCGCCCAGGATCTGAACCTGTGAACCATGCCGCTGAAGTGGAGCTCACTGAACTTTACTATGCCAACAGGCCAGCCCCCAAAAAGCTGTTTTTTAAAAAAAATTTTGTGGGCTCCACACTGCCCTTAGATTAAATACACTCTCCTCATTGTACATTCAAGGTCCTCAATGATTTGGCTCCACATTCCAGAACTCACTTTTTAAAAAAAAACTAAAAAGACCTATTTATAGCTCAGAATTGAAAAGCAAAAAAAAAATCTGATCTACAGTTTGGGGTGGAAATTTTTTGGGGGTAAATGGCATTGCTTGTAGATAACTCACTCAGAGAGATTGTTCTTGGTAGCTCAGAGTTTGATCACAAAACAAGGTTAAGGGTGAACAGGAAGCAGCTCAGAGAGGAAAGAATGGGTTCACTCTATATTCAGCAATTTGCTCAGCTCAGAAATTATTCAAATAAATATCAGTTACACATTTAAATTATTTTCGTTATAGTGATGGGAATGTGGGAGCCATGGAGAATTGTAAATCGTGGACTATCCTTAAACCATAGGATTTCTTTTTTCTATGCTAATTCTGAGTGAAAAGAAAACAGAAAGATAGGCTTTTTTTGGAAGAATTTAGGAGAGAGAAAAAAGTATTTTTGAGTTAAATGGGGTTTTTCAAATGACATCTCATGTCAGCAATTGTTGTAAGACACCAAAGGAGCTGTAAAACTACGAGCAGCACAGACAGAAGCCAACTGTGGTCCACGTGGGCCAGCCCAAGGCAAGAATAAGTGGAGAAGTCTACAGTTTTTTGGGGAGTTTTTTGCATCAAAGAAGATACGTGTAAAATTCACAAACAGAGAAATTGATAAGTTTAGATTAACTGAATGGTATTGGTGTGTAAGTGCTACATTTCTTTAAGACTTGCTCTATAATTTTATCTTTTTCTTGTTGACATCAATTCCTTAATATTTATGTCACTTTTTAAAAGAATTGCTTTTTATGAAAAAACAAGTTAGATATTAATATTGTTTTCATTCAATTATATGTTTACGGGAAAAGCAATTCTGACCAGAATATATGCTAAAAAGATAGTTATATTTGCATAGATAAAGGCAATTAATGTTTAAGCCTCTATTGTAGACATTGGCAAGCTATAGCCTGTGGGCCAAATCCAGCATGTGGTCTGTTTTTGTATGTCCCAGAAGCTATAAATGGTTTTTACCCTCTTAAGTGAATGTTAAAAAAAAAAAAAATAAAGAAGAAAAAGGGGAAGAGGAGAAGGAAGAAAAATATGTGACAGAGATTGTTATTCAGCCTACAAACTTAAGATGTTTACTTTATTTGGCCTTTGACAGAAGAGTTCGCCAACCCTGCTCTTGTGCATGCAGAGATTGCAAACACCTGGCTGTATCGTACTTCCCCATTGTTTAGTCCATTGCAGACACGACTAATCAATTACAGCTCTCTTTCCTAGCCAGGCCTGATTGGGCCACAGAATCTGTCTCAGTCAACTTCTCCAGACAGCCATTCTAAATCAACAGGAATTGCCATGTGGGATGAAACCTATTTGCCATCCCTAGACTTGTGGATATGCCTGAATTATTCAGTCTTCTTAAGGCCAAATGACAGAAGCCAAGGGTTATCGAGTTGCACTCAGACTAAGTGTTTAGTCAGAACAGTAATACCTAGGAACCTTACAGCTCACCTAAGAAAAGTGAATGGAAAAAGTGATATTAATGTGGTCATAAATTCAAGGAAGTCTTATTTATATGCTAACCCTCCCCTTTTAATCCATGATTAGCTAAAAACTGTACTCCATTAATGCTTACCCTTAGCTTGAAGAAATCCTTTTAACATGCTCCCGTGTTTCTGTGCTTGGCTGTAAGCTGTGAGATTAGAATGTTCCTTTGGCAAAGGAAATTTTAAGCATCTTAATTAAATATGTAATGTGGAAAAAACAAGGACAATATAACCTTGTCATTAAACTGGCTGGCTCAAGGTTTTATGGAGGGGGGCCAAGGCACAGAAGTAATAGCTGAGGACTAGGGCTTATTTTAAGTTAGTAGTTGTATGCAAGATGTACTTCCAGTACCCCCTCAGCTGAAAAATATAACCATCCACACACATGCGCACGCGTGCGTGCACACACACGGGTGCGCTTCTCATGATGTCTAAACTATTTACACTGGAAGCCTTTTATACACTGGAGTTTTTTATGATAATAGCTGACACATATCAAAAGGAAATTACATTCCAGAAACCTTACATACAATTTCTATTCCTTATAACAATTCCATAAATTAGTTTATATTATTCCTATTTTATAGAGGAAGTAACAGAGGTTTAGAGTTTAGGGAATGTGGCCAAAGTCACATCAGCTAGTAAGTGTCTGAATGAGGTTTTACACCCAACCCAGCATGGGGCAAAAACAAGCTTTCTTTTCTCACATTGGGGCATGTTGAGACAAGGAATGGGGCACTGAGGGTCGATTTGAGCAGACCCCAAGGTCCTTCTCTGCAGACTGCCCGACTGGGCCAGCTGAGTTCAGAAGCTAAGCTGGGAAGATGCTCATCAAGGCATCACCCCTTCTCCACGCCACACAGTCTGAAGGCCTCTACCTACTGAAGGCTGACTCAGCCAGAGATCTGGCTGAGGGTGCTAAAGTAAATCTTTTCATTGGCCTATTTTCTTCAAGATTTAATTACACCATCAGAAGTGTCTGCATACACTCCCCACTTCAAGCAGGACAATGGTTTTTGGATTTGCACAGTGCCTTGGACGAATAGGAGATGACCAGTGGATGTTGAAGCAAAAACAATTGTGTGTCATGGAACTGCCACTCATGTGGATCTGGGATTTGTTTTCTCCCAGGAAGCTTGGTGGTACTGAAAGACTGAGGTGTTTAGGTGCAGGTACCATTTGTTTTTCTTAAAAACAAACTGCAGGGGCCAGGCTGGTGGCATAGTGGTTAAGTTCACATGCTCTGCTTTGGCGGCCCTGGGGGTTCGCAGGTTTGGATCCCAGGTATGGACCTATACACTGCTCATCAAGGCATGCTATGGCAGCGTCCCGCATACAAAATAGAGGAAGATGGGCACAGATGTTAGCTCAGGGACAATCTTCCTCACCAAACAAACAAACAAAAAACTGCAAATAAATCCTTCCTGTCCTTGCCTCCTACCGTCAACTTCTCTGAGGACTGGTGAAGCAAGGAATGTGTCAAAGTTCAGGGTGAGAAAGGGAAGTGGAAACCATTTAATTATACAGAATGGTTAGGACAAGGCAAGAAAGATGTTGTCTTGCACATAACATTATATTTTCAGCTAGGCACTTCTTCCTATTCCTCCTGCTAAGTACAGCTAAAAACTCTGGGCATTATACATAAAACAAACCTAGGAAGACTCTGAAAGGTGGAGAGAAGAAGGCTAGTGACCTTGGGACCCAAGGAATGACAGTGACGAGTCCCCGGATTTGTTGTCTGTTTGTCTAATATACCCTAGGTATATTATCTGGGTTGCAGAGCCAGCAACTCAAAATGCCAAGAAGCACAGACCAAAAAAGCCCCAACAAAAGTCTGCTATATCTAGCCCAAGGACCAGGAAAAGGGCAGCCTAGCAAGAGAGAAAACCTTTAGACCATAACCACCCAACTCCAGCCAAACACCAGAGAAAAAACTGTGACTCCTTCCCCGTCCACTTCAGCAAAGGCCAGGTAGGAGTTGAGACTTTCACCCAGGCTGTAGCAAGGTGCCCAACAAGCCCTACTGTAGTAGTGTCAGAGAAGCCCAAGTGGGGAGCTGGGACTTTCATCCCCCCTTGGCACTAAGGAGATTCCCCCCTGAAGTGTCACTGCAGACCATGTGGAGAGCAGTAATGATTTGCCCCTCCCTTCCCAATCAGGATGGTGTCAGAGGAGGCTTAGTGAAGACCCTGAGTTTCCACCTCCATCTAGCAGTAACATGGTACCCCTTCTCTCCAGGGTGCCCATGGAGGCCAAGTGGGAAAGATTGACTTCTGCCCCCACCTGGCAGTAATGAGGTGGACCTTTTCTCCCCCAACCTTTTTCTGCACTGGAGCAGTGTCAGAGAATGTTTGCTAAAACAGAAAATTTAAGTAAGAACCTCAGTCTCATAGCATAATGCCCAAAATGCTGAGGGTACAATAAAACATCACTTGTTATTCTGAAACCCAGGAAAATCTCATCTTGAATGAGAAAAGAGGGTCAACAAACACCAACTTTGAGACGACAGAGATGTGGGAATTATCTCAAGAGGATTTTAACAACAGCCATCATAAAAATGCTTCAACAATAAATTACAAACACACTTGAAACCAAAGAAAAAATAGAGTCTCAGCAAAGAAAAAAACATCTTAGCAAAGAAACAGAAGAGATGAAGAAGGACCAAATGGTAATTTTAGAAGTAAAAAATAAAATAACTGAAATGAAAAACTCAGTGGATGGATTCAACAGCAGAATGGAGAGGACAGAGAAAAGAACTGGTGAACTTGAAGACAGAGCATCAGAAATCACTCAGTCTGAACAAAAGAGAGAAAATAGACTGAAAAAAGTGAACAGAGCCTCAGGGACCTGTAAAACGATAACAAAAGACCTAACATTTATGTGAGCAGAGTCTCAGAGGAGAGGAGAAAAAGTGTGGGGCTGACAAAATAATCAAAGAAAAAGTGGCTGAAACTCTACCAAATTTGGCAAAATACATAAATCTGCAGATTCAAAAAGCTGAATGAATCCAAAGAGGATAAACCCAATGAAGTCCATGGCAGGACATATCATGATCAAACTCCAGAAAACTAAAGGCAAAGAAAAAATTTTGAAAGCAGCAGGAGAGAAACAACACTATATTTATAAGTGAAAAACAGTTCAAATAACAGTGAATTTCTCCTCAAAAACTGTGAAAGCCAGAAGGAAGTGACATAACATTTCTCAGGTACTGAAAGAAGAGAACTGTTGACCTAGAATTCTACATCCAGTGAAACTATCTTTCAGGAATGAAGGGGGAAATCAAGGCATTCTTGGATGAAGGAAAACTAGGATAATTTGTCACCTGCAGATCTACACTAAAAGAATACCCAAAGGAATTTCCTGAAATGCAGAGGAAATGGTAAAATACAGAATCTTGGCACATTAGGAAGGAAGGAAGAAGAACAGAAAGAATAAATATATAGATTCTTTAACACACGTTGCACACCATGACAAAGCATTTTGAAGTAGCAGAAAGGAAAGATTTCTGGACAAGGCATGGAAGGCAAAAAGGAAATTTATCGCTTATGGAAAAGAAATGAATCACCTAAGACAGGATCAATGAATAAAATAAATATAATAATGCACCCAAAGGGATGACAGAAATACTATATCTAATGACTACAGGGAATGGCAAAGCTATATAAATAAAATAAGTGATGCAATATTCCCACCCATGCAAATGTTGCTATAAACCTAACACCACCAGGACAAATGGGCAGATGACAATTCCATGATATACGGGCCACCAATGAGGCTTACAGAGATATAGTTTAATTGTTTTTCGTTTTATCTTCTAAAAGCAATTAGAATAAAGATGAGCCTGTGAACAAAATAGAAACTGATCTCAATTTCTAAGAGAAATGTAAAGGTACACAGATTTATATAGGGAAATAAGGGAGTATGCATACTGCAACTAAAACCTCAACTGTCTAGTACTAAGGGAGAAAATAATATGAAAATTCATGGATCTGAATGATTACATGTCTTTTAGATAATAGCTTCCCTAAAACACTCAATACTTCTACCATAATATATACCTGTGTATACATTTTTAAAATTTTAAACTTTTAAAAACATGAAATATAGCTCAGCTTCCAGCATGACAGTTTGAAAAGCTGCACTGACCTGCTCCCCAGTGAAACTGTTGAAAACTATTTTTAAAAAACTCAACAGGGGTAGGCTCAGTGGCGCAAGCGGTTAAGTGCGCACGCTCTGCTGCGGTGGCCCGGAGTTCGCAGGTTTGGATCCCGGGCGTGCACCAACGCACCGCTTGTCAAGCCGTGCTGTGGCGACGTCCTGTATAAAGTGGAGGAAGATGGGCACGGATGTTAGCCCAGGACCAGTCTTCCTCAGCAAAAAGAGGATGATTGGCAGATGTTAGCTCAGGGTTGATCTTCCTCACAAAAAAACAAAACAAAACAAAACAAAACAAAAAAACTCCCAACAAAGCAACAAAACATTTAAAGCCTCTGAAACATGGTCCTAAGGGTGAACAACAAACAAGGAAACATCAATGAAAACTCTGTGACATTTATGAACATTTTCGAAAACTCTGTAGGAAACCAAGAGTCTGTGGTATTTGAACAAAGACTGCTCCCTCCACTCCCCCCATCCCAGCTCAAGGAGGTGGAGACTCACCTTCAGACTGCTGCAGCCAAGAACATAGGGCTCCCTCTCTTCCCAGCATCCAGCCAGAGGGCTTTATTCCTGGGAGGAGAGAGACTTCAGCATTTCTCATCCTGCTCCCAACTACTTGTTGCTGAAACTAAGTCCTGGGTGAGTGTGACTGAGAGATGGGGGCTGCCTTTCCCCCAACTCATTGATCAGAGGCTTTACCCTGGGCATGGTGTGCCAAGAATACTGGGGCCGTGATCACCCAGGCTCCAGATTGTGAGGTGGATGTTCCACACCAACAAAGGCAAGCTGAGGGGACCCCAGGTTGTTTCCCCACCATCACCCACAGAATGTTCAGCTGCTACAGCAGGAGCGTCACCCAAAGAGAAGCTTGTCCTTGTCTCTACCCACAGCTCCAGAGCCCTGGCTCACAAGATTTTTCCTAGGGGGAAAAAAAGGCCATAAAACAAATAGTGCCTTATCTCTTCCCAGAGAAACCAATTTTATTTGCAACGGAGAATGAGGAAGTTCAAGCCTGATAGTGCTCTCAAGAACAGTGGAGGTTGTGGTGAAAACCTTTTGAGAGGAAATTCAAGATACAGGTTAAACTGTAGGCTGGCTAGTTTGTGGAACCAAAACAGGGAATAAGACAGCTGGGAGGAGTCTTTCTAGGATTAGAACAAAAATCAAACACTGACCTCAGACACTATTTCTTAAAAGGAGCAAGAATTTGATTGGACTAACTTGTAGAGCAATTTATGCCCCCAGGATATTGTTGAAAACCATGGAGCAATGAATGGAGTTTAAAATCTGGATGTGGTCAGGGAAAGAGAGGAAGGGAGTCCTACCCAAATCACTTTCTTCCCAGAGTGACTGTGACATACCCACAGCTGTACCTCCCTGAGGAACAGCATCAAAGGCTGAACACTGTGGGAGGGAAATAAACTCTACTAAAATAATCCAGTCAGTCACTAAACAAATAAACAAGCAAATACCAATAACAAGCTCTTGGAAGGGGAAGGAGGCAGAGCAGTAACCAGAGGTGCTGTAATACATTATCTAAAATGTCCAGTTTCCAACAAAAAAGTTACAAGGCATGCAAAGAAACATGAAAGTATGACCCGTACACTGGAAAATAAGCAGGCAGCAAAAACTGCCTGTTAGAGATACTAGGTGTCAGATTTATTAGAAAAAGACTTTAAAGTGGTCATTATAAATATGTTCACAGAACTAAAGGAAACCATGATTAAAGAAGTAAAGGAAGCTAGCTGACAATGCTGCATCAAACAGAGAATATCAATAAAGAGATAGAAATTATAAAAAGGAGCTAAATGGAAATTATGGAATTAAAAGTACAATAACAAAAAATTCACTACAGGGGCTCAATGGTAGATTTGAACTGGCAGAAGAAAGAATATGTGAACTTGAAAATATATCAATAGAGATTATGCAAGTGTAAGAACAGAGAAAAAAGAATAAAGAAAAGTAAAAAGAACCTCAGAGAAATGTGGGACACAGTTAAGCACACCAAAATATGTATAATGGCAGTACCAGAAGTAAAGGAAAGGGAGGAATGAGTGGAAAAAACATCTGAAAAGATAACACCTGAAAAATTCTCAAATTTATTGAGGAACAATAACCTACACATCCAGGGAGCTCAATGAACTCCATGTAGGATAAATGCAAAGAGATATAGAAACAGACAAATCATAGTAAAAATGTTGAAAGCCAATACAAGGAGAAAATCTTGACAGCAGCAAGAGAAAGATGAGTCACTACTTACAAGAGAACCCCAGTAAGATTAATGAACTTCTCAGCAAAAACAACGGCAGCCAAAAGGCAGTGGGATAACATATTAAAAGTACTCAAAGAAAAAGTTGTCAATCAAGAATCCTATCTCCACAAAACTTATCTTTCAAAAATGAAAGCAAAATAAAGACTTCCCAAGATAAACAAAAACTGAGGGAACTTGTTGCTATCAGACCCACCTTGCAAGAAATACTAAAGGACATTCTTTAGGTTGAAAGCAAGCCATTTGTGACAACATGGATGGACATTGGGGGTATTATGCAAAGTGAAATACGTCAGAGGGAGAAGGTCAAATACCGTATGATTTCCTTCATTAAGTAGTAGATAATAACAACAATGAACAAACACATAGAGACAGAGATTGGATTGGTGGTTACCAGAGGGGACGGGGGGAGGGAGGAGGGCGAAAGGGATAATTCGGCACGTGTGTGTGGTGATGGGTTGTAATTGGTATTTGAGAGGTGAACATGATGTAATCTATGCAGAAATAGAAGTATAACGATGTACACCTGAAATTTATACAATGTTATAAACCAATGTTACTGCAATAAACAAAAATAAAAAATTAAAAAAAAAATGAATCACTATAATAGTGATTCTCTATGTTGGGGGGAGGGATAGGAGTGGGACTGAGAGCAGGAAACAAAGTGGACCTCCATTCTACCTGTAGTGTTTTATTCACCTTGTTTCTTTCATTTTTTAAATAAAAGAAGGCATATGTTTGGGGGAAAAAACTTGATAAATAGTTCTTTGGTACAAAAAAGCAAGTACAATTGCAACAATCAATTCTGGGTGGTGAGCACACTGGAATGTTATATTGTTCTCCACACTTTTCTGAATCTGTTTAATTTCTCAAAATAAAATTGGAAATACAAAAAAAAAAAAAAAAGAAAGCAAGCAACCCCACATGATGATTTGAATCCACACACAAGAGAAACAGCTCTGGTAAAAATAATTATGTAATTATAAAAGACAGTAAAAATGCATACTTTCTCCTTTCCTTTCCTAATGGATTTAAAAAGCAGTTGTAGGGGGCTGGCCTGGTGGCACAGCAGTTAAGTTCACACGCTCCACTTTGGCAGCCCAGGGTTCACAGGTTCGGATCCTGGGCATGGACCGACGCACCACTTGTCAAGCCATGCTGTGGTGGGGTCCCAGATAAAGTAGAGGAAGATGGGCATGGATGTTAGCCCACGGCCAGTCTTCTTCAGCAGAAAGAGGAGTATTGGCAATGGATGTTAGCTCAGGGCTAATCTTCCTCACACACACGCACACACAAAAACAGTTGTATAAAATAACATGCGTAGAATGTATTGTTGGACCTATAACATATAGAATTGTAATGTATTTGCCAATAACAGCACAAAGAATGTGGACGAGAGCATCTGAAAACATCTGAAAAACTGCATATGGCTAAGGAAATGACTACAGATGGTAAACTAATAATTATAATAATGTATATGTATTGTTGGCTTAGTAACATAATAGATGGAATATGTATAACAATAATACTACAAAAAGGTAAAAAGAAAATAGAGCTATATTGAAGTAACATTTCTATATATCACCAGAATAATCTAGTATAAATTGGAAACTGATTCAGATAAGTTAAGATATGTATGGTAAACTGTATAGCAACCACTTAAAAAAACCCCTCAAAAATAGTGAAAAAAAATTAAAGAAATTAAAACACTGCATTAGAAAAATCTCAATGTAAAAGAAAGCAGTGAAGGAGGAATAGAGGAACAAACATGACATGAGACAGAAAACAAAAAGTGCAATGGCAGACATAAATCCAACAATATGGTTACTACTTTAAATGTGGATGTATTAAATAATCCAATAAAAAGGCAGAGATTGTCAGAATGAATAAAAAGAATGATCTACCTATGTGCTGTCTATGAGAGACACACATTATATTCAAAGATATAGATAAATTGAGAGTAAAAGGATCAAAAAATGTGTCATGCAAACAGCAACCACAAGAAAACTAGAGTAGCTATAGTGATATCAGAAAAAAAAGACTTTAAAACAAAAATTTTACTAGAGACAAAGAGGGATGTTTTAAATTATAAAAGAGTCAATCCATCAGGAAGATATAGCAATTATAAACATATATGCATCACAGAGAACCAAAATACATCAAGCAAAAGCTGACAGAAATGAAGGGAAAAATAGACAATTCAACAATAATAGTTGCAGACTTCAATACTCAAATTTCAATAATGGATAGAACAACTAGACAGAAAGGAAATAGAAGACTTGAACAATACTATAAACCAACTAAACCTAACAGATATCTATAGAACACTCTATCCAACAACAACAGTGATAGATTCTTTTCAAGTACACATGGAACATTCTCTAGGATAGACCATACACTAGGCCGTAAAACAAACCCCAATAAATTTAAAGAGAGAGAAAAAATACAAAGTATGTTATTTCACCATAATGGAGTAAAATTAGAAATCAATAGCAGAAAAAAATTTGGAAATTCACAAATATGTGGATATCAAACAATACACTCTTAATAACCATGGGTCAAAGAAGCAATCAAAAAGGAAATCAGAAAATATTTTAAGATAAAATGAAAATGAACAAATAATGTACCAAAACTTATGGGATGTAGCTAAAGCCATGTTTAGAGGGAAATTTATAGTTGTTAATAACTATTTTAAGAAAGAAGAAAGAGTTAAAATCAATAACCTTCTACCTTATGACATTGGAAAAACAAGAGCAAACTAAACCTATTGCAAGCAGTATTAGCTAATAATAATTAATAATAAAGATTAGAGTAGAAATTGATGAAATAGAGAATAGGAAAAAAAATAGAGAACTTCATTGAAGCTGAAATGTGGTTCTTTGAAAAGATCAACAGAATCTATAAATCCTTTGCCAGACTAACCAAGAAAAAAAGAGAAGACTTAAATTATAAGAAATGAAAGAGGCAACATTACTACTGACTGCACAGAAATAAAAAGGATTATAAAGGAATACTGTGAACAATTGTATGCAAAAAAAATTAGATAACTTAGATGAAACGGGAAAATTCCTAGAAAGACACAAACTACTGAAATTGAGTGAAGTATAAATAGACAATTGAATAGATCTATAACAAATGAAAAGATTAAAGGAGTAATCAAAAAAAAATCCACAAAGAAAGGCCCAGGACCAGATGGCTTCTCTGCTGAATTCTACCAAACATTTAAAGAATATCGATTCTTTAAATGAATTTTTACTTCTTTAAATAAACATTTAATTCTTTAAATAAACATTTAAATTAATATCGATTCTTCACAAACTTCCAAAAAATAGAAGAGGGAACAGTTCTCAACGCATTCTAAAAGGCCAGTATTACCCTGAAGCCAAAACCAGCCAAAGACATCACAAGAAAAGAAAACTACAGAACAATATCTCTTATAGACACAGATGCAAAAATTCTCAAGAAAATACTAGCAAACTGAATCCAGAAACATATAAAAGGAAATACATGTGGAATTTTTCTCATGAATACAAGGCTGGCTCCACACCTGAAACTCAATTAATGTAATATATCATATCAAAAAAGCAAAAATCATACGATCATCTTAATAGATGCAGAAGAAACATTTAACAAAATCCAACACCTTTTCATGATAAAAGCACTCAATATACTATGAATAGAACGGAACTTCCTCAACCTGGTAAAGGGCATCTACAAAAAACCCACAGCTGGGGCCGGCCCAGTGGCACAAGAGGTTAAGTGCAAACGCTCTGCTGCGGTGGCCTGGGGTTTGCTGGTTCGGATCCCAGGCACGCACCGACGCACTGCTTGGCAAGCCATGCTGTGGCGGTATCCCACTTAAAGTGGAGGAAGATGGGCATGGATGTTATTCCAGGGCCAGTCTTCCTCAGCAAAAAAAAAAGAGGAGGATTGGCAGATGTTAGCACAGGGCTTATCTTCCTCACAAAAACAAAATAAAAAAACCCCCACCGCTAACATCTTACTTAATGGTGAAAGAGTGGATGCTTTCTCCCTAAGATCAGAAACAAGACAAAGATGTCTGCTGTCACTACTTCTACTCAACATTGTACTGGAGGTTCTATCCAGGTCAATTAAGCAAGAAACAGAAATAAAAGGCATTGAGATTGGAAAGGAAGAAGTAAAATTATATTTACAGATGACATGATCTTTACAGAAGATTCTAAGGAATCCATGAAAAAACTATTAGAACTAATAAATGAGTTCAGCAAGTTGCAAGGTACCAGATCAATATACAAAAATCAATTGTATTTCTATACATTTGCAATAAACAATCTGAAAATGAAATTAATAAAACAATTCCATTTACAATGGAATCAAAAAGAATAAAATACTTAGGAATAAATTTAACAAAAGAAGTGCAAAGCTTACACTGAAAACTACAAAACATTGTTGAAAGAAATGAAAAAATATCTAAATAATTGGAAAACATCTCAAATTCATGGATTGAAAGACGTAACGTTGTTAAGATGGCAATATGTGACAAAGTGATCTACAGATTCAACACAATCCCCACTAGAATCCCAGCTGTCTTTTTTGTAGAAACTGACAAGCTGATTTTAAAATTCATCTGGAAATTCAAGGTGCTCAGAATAGCCAAAACAATCTTGAAAATGAAGAACAAAGTAAGGGGATTCACACTTCTTTATTTCAAAACTTAACTACACAGCAACGGTAATCAAGACATTGTGGTACTGGCACGAGGATAGACATCTAGATCAATAGAATAGAATTGAGAGTCTGGAAATAAAACCATGCATCCATGGCTAATTGATTTTCATCATTAGTGCCAAGACCACTCAGTGAGGAAAGAATAATTTTTTCAACAAATGGTGGTGTGATAAACGATATCCACATGCAAAAAATGAAGTTGGACTCCCAACCTCACACCATATACAAAAATTAACTCAAAATGGATCAAAGACCTTAATGTAAGAGCTCAAACTATAAAAAGTCTTAGAAGAAAACATGAGAGTAAATCTTTATAAACTTGGATTTGGCAAAGTATTCTGAATATGACACCAAAACCATGAGCAATGAAGAAAAATGTAAATAAATTGGACTTTATCAAAATTAAAAACATTTGCATTTCAAAGGACACCATCAAAAAAGTGAAATGATGACCTACAGAATGGGAGAGAATATTTGTAAAGCATATTTCTGATAAGAGACTTGTATCCAGAATAAAGAACTCTAACAACTCAGTAATAAAAAGACAAATAACCAAATTTTGAAAATGGGCAAATGACCTGAATAGACAGTTGTCCAAGGAAGACATACAAATGGCCAATAAGCACATGAAAAGATGCTTAACATCATCAGGCATCAGGGAAATGCAAACCAAAACCACAATGAGATACCACCTCACAACTACTAAGATGGCTAGAATCAAAAAGTCAGATAATAACAAGTGTTGACAAGGATGTGGAGAATTGGACCCCTGTTACATTGCTGGTGGGAATGTAAAATTTTGCATCCACTTTAAAACAGTCTGATAGTTCCTCAAACAATTAAACATAGAGTTATCATATAACCCAGCAACTCCACTTCCAGGTATATACCCAAGAGAAATGAAAACATTATCTTAATAAAAAAATTTGTACATGAATGTTTACAGCAAGATTATTCATAATAGCCAAAAGGTGCAAACAACCCAAATGACCATCAACTGATGAACAGATAAACAAAATGTTGTATATCCATGCAATGGAATATTAATTAGCCATAATAAGGAATGAAGTACTGATTCATGCTACTTTCAAGGTACATGGATGAACCTTGTAAATATTGTGCTAAATGAAAGAAGTCAGTCCCCAAATACCACATATTATATGATTCCATTCATATAAAATGTCCAGAACAGAAAAATCTATAAAGACAGAAAATAGATCAGTAATTGCTTAGGGCTGGGTGTGGCATGGGGATGAGGAAATGGGAGTGGACGGTTAAAGAGCATGAGGTTTCTTTTTGAGATGATGAAAATGCTCTAAAATTGACTGTGGTGATGGGTGCACATATCTGTGAACATACTAAAAGCAACTGAAGTGTACACTTTAAATGGGCGAATTGTATCCTATGTGAATTATATCTCAATAAAGCTGCTAAAAATGTGAAGTATAACAATCACAGAAGAGTGGATAAAACGTAAAAAGTGTCCTATTCAGCTTAATGAGTTGTAATAAAAAGAACTTCTGTGTAACCCTCACCCATGGCGAGGACCCCAGAACACCCCATGTGTCCCTTTCCAGTCATAACTCTCTCTCTTTTCTGTGGCAACTACTTTCCTGATGAACACCTTTCCTGAGGTGTAATTGACATGCTATAAACTGCACATATTTAGAGTCTGCAATTTGATAAATTTTGACATATAGACACCCATGAAATCATCACCACAATCAAAACAATAAGCATCCCATCCCACTAATTTTCTCGTGCCCCTCTGCAGTCTCTCCCTGCCCATCCCTGTCCCCAGGCAACCAGTGATCTGTTTTCTGCCTCTACATTTTAGGTTGCATTTCCTAGAATTCTATATAAACGGAATCATACAGTTTAAAAATTATATATATTACATATTTAATTATCAATAAAATTATATGTTATATATACTTTTAAATAAACAATTAGATGTCTATTTACAGCCAGACAAGAAACTCTTTTAAGGCAGGCGTTTTACTTTGGACTCACAGCGTAAGAGACTCACGAGATATTGCTTAATCACCCGCTTCCCTGGGATGGATCCCGTTTCTGTGGATGACACTTGCCTTAGCCTTGGTCCTTGGCACCCACTTCCCTGGTGCGTCATGTCAGAACATCCACTCCACTGCACTTCACACGCTTGTCTTCCCCAATCAATCGTGAACCCTGGGTAGATGCATCAAACTGAGAAGAGAGGATGTCCGTGGGCCCTGGGGATCAAGTAGATGAAATTGTTACTGCTGTGTTTAAAGAGTAGAAGACACCAGGGGAGTACAGTGGCTCCCCCTCATCTGTGGTTTCACTTTCTGCAGTTTCAGTTACTGTGGTCAACTGCAGTCTGAAAATATTAAATGGAAAATTTCAGAAATAAACAATTCACCAGTTTTACATTTCGCACCTTTCTGAGTAGCATGATGAAAGCTTGTGCCGTCCCACTCCGTCTGCCCGGTACGTGAATCATCCCTTTGGCCAGTGGATCTGTTAGTCCCTTAGCAGCTGCCTAGGGTTATCAGATCGACGGTCGTGGTATCGCAGTGCTTGTGTTCTAGTCACCTTATTTTACTTCATAATGGGCTGCAGAGCACCAGGGCCGTGAGGCTGGCAGTTTGTATATGCCCGAGGGAAGCCATAAAGTGCTTCCTTGAAGTGAAAAGGTGAAAGTTCTCGATTTAATAAGGAAAGAAAAAAAAATCGTATGCTGAGAGTGCTAGGATCTACAGTAACTTTTTTTTTTTTTTTGTGAGGAGATCAGCCCTGTGCTAACATCTGCCAATCCTCCCCTTTTTTTTTTTTTCCTTTTGCTGAGGAAGACTGGCCCTGGGCTGACATCCGTGCCCATCTTCCTCCACTTTATATGGGACGCCGCCACAGCATGGCTTGCCAAGCAGTGTGTCGGTACGTGCCCGGGATCCGAACCGGTGAACCCCGGGCCGCCACAGCAGAGCACGTGCACTTAACCGCTTGTGCCACCGGGCTGGCCCAACAGTAACTTTTATTACAGTATATTGTTATAATTGTCCTATTTTATTATTAATTATTATTAATCTCTTACTGTGCCTAATTTATAGATTAAACGTTGTCATAGGTACGCACGTATAGGAAAAACCATAATATATATAGGGCTGGTTACTATCTGCAGATTCAGGCATCCACTTAGGGGTCTTGGAACGTACCCCAGGGAATAAGGGGGGGACGACTGTATTCACTTTTGTGTCCCCAGCGCCTGGCACTGAGTCAGGCATGAGCAGTTCCTAAATGCTTGTTGAATGAACCCGTCCTTCTCGAATCATCCTCCACACTTGGTGGCCAATGTGCTGTTTCTAAAAAGAAAGTGTATCGGAGTCCCCACCCTCTCTTACCCACAGAGGCTCCCCCTGCTTCCTGGAGAGAGTCCTCTTGTTCTGATACGGCCCCAGACCCTCTGGAGGAGGGCCAGCTCGCCTCTCCCACCGGCTCTTACCACCCCCTGCCTGTCTTTACTGTCCGGGAACGCTGGACCCCACCCACCCACCGTCACCATGCTCTGTCCCCCTCTGTGCCTGCTGGAGCTGCCTCTCACCTTCTGCTCTCCCACTTCACCTTGGAGATCGCTTGATGTCCTCAGACTCAGCTCAGTGTGGCCTCCTTCGGGAAGCCTCCCCGTCTCCACGGGCTGAGGTGTCCCTGCAGGCCCTCCCTTCGCAGCCTGGGCACGGGTATGTCATGTCTTTCTCCAGCATCAGCTTCCGAGGTCATCTCCTCCCACAGAGTGAGCACCTTGAGGATGGGCTTGGTCATCTCTAAGTGTGTGTCCTGGCAGGTGCTCCGTAAATGTCAAGAGGGAGTGTGTGTGTGTGTGTGCGCGCGTGTGTGGCGGGGTTCCATCTGGGCCAAGGGGCAAGAGGTCCCCAGAGAAGCCAGGGTGGGAACTCCAGACAAGGCTTGGGGCCTGTAAGGAGCAGGAGAGGAGACAGGGTGGCTCTCAGGGAAAAGCTGGGGAGGTCTCAGGGCAAGGACTAGGGAGGGCTGTTGTCCGCTCACGCTGTGCTTTTCCGATTTTTGAAAAGCAGATTGTACCAGAACCTTCCGTTTGGTGCCTGTGTTCCAGCTGCTGCTTTTGTGGCAACCTTTTCTGAGAATGGAATTCAAAAAACCAGCCTCCTTCTCTCCCTCCTTTGTCCTTCCCTCCTGATCCCTCCTTCCCACCTCACACAGAGGTGTGACTGGCGATTCCAACGCCTCACATTGTGTTTCTGTTTATGTGAGACGGCTGCCAGGCCAAAGCTGTTGCATTGTTATCATTATGAAGGTCAAGATGGATGATCATGCTTCTGTCCACCAAGCGCCCCCTAAGTGCACAGTGCTGGTGCTACACACACCTCCAGCCTCACAGCACCTGTGAGAACTGCTTCTCCCCATTTCACACGGGAGCACACTGAGACCCGGAAGAGACTGAGAAGCTAAAGAATTGGCCTGAAGCCTCTCCCCTGGGAAGAGTCAGAACCAGATTCAACCCAGGCATTCCTGACCCCATGCAGACTCCCCAAATATAAGGGAAATACGGAGAAGATAAAGCATCTGGGAAAAAGAATTATGTAAAACATATTTGGTTCCAACTTTTTGATTTTTAGAAATGACATGATGAGCCTGTAAGATTCCGGGAACCCCTCTAGGACTTTCGGGTCCAGGCTCTGGGTCACTGCACTTTGCCACCTGAGCCACTGGGGATGAATGGGAAAGATTCTCGGGGACTGGACAGGAGAAGGGTGAGGAATCCAGGACAGGGATGCTGGGGCAGGGAATGTTCTTGGGGAGGAAGCACCTATGTAAGTGGAAGGAAGCAGGTGAAGGAGATGGGGAAAGGATGCTCCTGGCAAAGGCAACCACATCTGCAGCCTCAGGTTCTGCAAGATCAAGGCACATTGATCTTGCAGAAGCAAGAGCGGTCCAGTCGGACTCCGGGGCTGCAGCACCTGCGCTGGAGAAGTGGGCAGGCGCTCGCTCCTGAAGGGCTTTGCAGGCCGTGTGAAGGCATCGGAGCCTTAACCGGAGAGCACTGGGGGGCCCCTGAGGTCACATGTGAGGGAGGGACACGGCTTGTGTTTAAAGACTCTGCTCTGGCTGCAGTATCAGGAAGGACAGAGGAGGACAAGACTGAAGGCCCTGGATGTGCACTGGGGCTGCGCTGGCTGCAGGCTGCTATGGGCATTTTTTTTTTTAATTTTATGTATTTATTTATTTTCCCCCCAAAGCAGCAGTAGATAGTTGTATGTCATAGTTGCGCATCCTTCTAGTTGCTGTATGTGGGACGTGGCCTCAGCATGGCCGGAGAAGCGGTGCGTCGGTGCGCGCCCGGGATCCGACCCGGGGCCGCCAGCAGCAGAGCGTGCGCACTTAACCGCTAAGCCATGGGGCCGGAATGGGCATTTTTTAAACACCATTTACAAAAGTACCAAACTCTGGCTTGTAATCTGGAGGCGAACAGACAGGCTCTTGCCTCGAGAGCTCTCCTTCTGTGAGTTACCTGCCCTATTATGGAGTCAGGTCAGCAGACCCCGCCGTATTCAGGATTCTGTGTGGAAGGAGGTTTTGGCTATTTTTAAAAAACCCAGCTTCTTTCCAAGAGGGATGGGTATTGTTAAAAGGAAGCCCCTCTTGCTGGGCTGAGACTAGAGCAGGGGCTGGAAGGGGCTTGGGAGAGGAACTCAAAGGAGCTGAAACCTCCACCTGAGAGACAAAGCAAAACTAGGATTTCCTGGAGATGGGCAAGTCCTGAAGGAAAGGCGTCAGGACAGACGGAATGGAGACGGATGAGAGGGCCTGGATGGCCTGAGCCTGAGGCCGTGTGGGACGAAGCTGCAGGGGACACTCCTGGTGGAGAGGGGATGGCGGGCTCTTTGAAGCCTCCGACACTCTGTGCCGTTCAGCCCTCCTCCCCACCTACAGAATTGGGCACGTGGGGCTGTGAGACAGAGCTGTCTCCCCTTTGGTTGGGGTGGGCTGAGCCTCCCCTCAGGGTCCTCGTGCATCTCACATGTGACCAGATGGGAGATGATCACAAGACAGAACTGATATCTCGGGAGCAGGTGTTTGGAGCCAGAGGTGACCTTGAGAAAGCAAACCTTCGAGAAATTCGAAGAAAACTTGGGGAAGGCCTTGGAAAGCCATAGAGCACAGAGCGGGGGTTTTGAGGCTATTTGTCCAAGCATCTTCAGTGCTGCTCAAGAGAGAAGTGCCCACGTTTATTTTCAGACTAAAATTCTTTCCTCGGTGATTCCATACGGCCACAGCCCTGGCCCTACTGTTTGAGCATAAGAGGGAAGAAGGTCTTGTTCTAGAGTCAGGGCAATGGGCTGGAGGCCCCGGGGCCCGCAGTCGGGCCTGGGGGTGGGGGTGCTGTCGCCGTCCCCTTAGGTCAGGTCCTACCTGCTCCCCGTGGAGGCTCACTCCCAGCACTGACCAGGCCTCATTTTTCGCCCCACCCTGGGCCTGACCCTCCCCGGCTTTGAGGACAGAGACTCCCCTGAGCCCTAGACCTGGATGGGGACCCAGCCCTACTCACAGAGACCGTTCTTGGTTGGCAGAGCCCCACCCTAGGGCTTGGGCAGACCCTGCCCATCCACCCCACCCCCTGCCACCCTCAGAGAACAGGCCGCCTGAAACGGTGTTTGTTCCTACCCAGAATAACATGTTCAAGGCTCATTTCCCTTCAACTCGTGGGCCAGAGATTGACAGCTCTGATAGGGGACAGGGGCCCAGGGAACCTGGCCGGACCAGAACGGCCCGGTGTGAAGCAGGGACCCGCCCCACTGGCGGCCGCAGGGCCCTGGCCTCACCCCTCCCTCCGCTTTCTGCGGGTCTGCGGGGTCCGTCTCTCTGTCTCCCTGTCTTTTTCTCTTCCCTCTGTCCTTGCCATCCCAGCCGCCTCTCTGCCGCCCACTCTGCATCTTTCTTCCTCTCTGCTCCTTTTCCCTCCTTGACTTCTGCTGTCCCTCTGCAGCCTTTGCTCTGTCCCTTTCTCTGTTTCTCACATTTTCTTTCTCTGCCACCCACCCCTCTCTTCGGTCCCATCACTAAACCGGGTAGGTTTATTTGAACCACAAAGGGCAATATTTCTTTTAGAAAACAGCTATTTTGTTCACAAATAAGATTCCCAGAGTCAGCTCAGACCTTATTCTTGGAAAAAATTATGGGGGAGACCCAGCCGGTGGGGAAGGGCTCGGGGTGGGGTGGGGTCCCAGCACTAGAAGTGACTCTGCAGGGAAAGGTTCATAAGAGTTCTCAGTTTCTGTCCTTTGACCTTGCCCACAGTGCCACCTGTAATATTAAATACATAAATAATCATAATAATAATTAAGGTCACCATTTACTGCTATGTCGGACACCGTGCTAGCTGTTTTACATACAATATTGTCTTCAACTATCACAACAGTCCTACAAAATCGGTCTCATTGCCCCTTTAACAGATGAGGAAACCATTAGGCTCAGAGAGGTCACCCAACCCCTATGTGGCAGCCCAGCGCCAATCTGACTGACCCCAAGCCCGCTGTCCTCTGTGCTAGGATGGCTGCTGTGTGCTGATTGCTTTTGCCTGAGGATTCGAGGAGCCTGGGGAAGGAGCTGGAGCTGCCCTGTCATTGTCCACAGGATGGCGATGCACCAGCAGGGAGGGTGATGCCCCGCCTGCAGTCACTCAGCCCGTCAACAGTGATGGAACGGAGCCCAGGCATCTGAGATCCTGGAGAGGAGGGCAGGAGTGGGCTCAGGACCATGCCTGTGGCTCCAGGAGGCCTCTTTGCTTGCTGTGTGGCCCCCCTCAAGCCCCTGCCCCTCTCTGAGCTGCACCTTCCCCACCTGAAAGTGAGGATCCTGGAATCCCCTCGTGGGGCTCTGTGGAGGGGCCTGGCCCTGGGCTGGGAACACTGGGAAGAAGTCCGAGTACTTTCCTTTCCAAGCTTAAATTTCATCATCCAATTGACTTCTGCCTGGGATTCTCCTAGCTGAGAGCTAGTCCTGTGAATTTAGAGGAATTAAGCAAATTGACGCTTTAAAAGAAAGCTCTATGGATGTGGTCGTAATGAAGTTGGGTTCACAGGTCATGTCTCCCGCCAACATAGCCTGTCCAACTCTATGACAAACGGTATGATTCTACTCGCCCAGATGTCCCCTGACTTCCAGGCCACCCCTCATTTGGGGTCCACAGGGCTGCTAAGGTGAGATTTCTAGCACCTTACGTTCATTTATTTAACAAGTGTTTGCTGAGCACCCACCATGGGCTGGCACCATTCTAAGCACGGGGGATTCAACAGAAAATCCCTGCCCTCGTGGGTCTCACATTCTAGGAGGGAGGACAAAGGATAAAACAAGACCAATAAATGGAATATAATTTTATGTTAGGTAGTTTAAAGTGATCAAGGAAACAATAAAGAAGAGAAAGGCAAGGGGGAGCATGTGGGGGGGTAGCGATTTAGACAGGGCGGCTGGGAAATCAGACCACATCACCCAGGCCCAGTTCCCTCCGGGCCTCCCTGACGGGCCCAAGAAGTCCAGGCCCCTCTCCCTGGGACCCCGGCCTTTCCTATTCTGGCCTCAGCCTCCCACACGTGCTTCGCAGCCCCCTACTCCACACAAGCAGAACATCTCCTCTTTGTCACGCCTCCAGGTTTGCCCAAGCCATTCCCACAGCTGGGAACGCCCTGCCCTCCCATTTCCACCGCTTTAGAATACGCCCGGGATTTTGTTTTAATCAGGAATGGTAAGATGACAGACATGGAGACAACTGCCTTCAAAGAAAAGTTTATTACTTATAATTCCCAAGCGGATGGGGCATGCCACACTATGCCATGCAGAGCCACGTGGGGAAGCACCAGGGTTGGTCTGGAGGCAGAAGGAGTGAGGGGAAAGCATGGACATGAGCCTTCATTACCAGTGGTGGGAAGTTGTTGGGTGGGCGGGGGAGGCATCCCCTATTGGGCAGGAAGTGAAACACAGATATTGGGATTTATGGTTGGAGGATTTGTAACATGGTTTTCATGTACCTGTAAAAACTCAGGATGCAATGAAGAGGTAAACAACTTGGTCCATTACCACAGCCCTGTGACAACTGAATGCCAAATCACCAATTACAGAATATCTATAATGATTATTACATCTACATGGCTCTATTCAATCTAATTCTTCTAAAGTTTTATTAAAAATAAATTTTAAAAAATTGGCTCAAGGGGTCAGCCCCTTGACCTAGTGGTTAAGTTCAGTGTGCTCCACTTCAGTGGCCTGGGTTTGGATCCTGGATGAGGACCTACGCCACTTGTCGGCGGTCAGGCTGTGGTGGCAAACTACATACAAAATAGAGGAAGACTGGCACAGATGTTAGCTCAGGGCGAATCTTCCTCAGTAAAAAAAAAAAAAAAAAAAAAAATTGGCTCAAGCACCACTGCCCACAAGACCACCTCCTGACCCCTCCAGAGCCACCTGTGTCAACACCACCCTCTCTGCTGCCATTGCTCCCTGCTTCCCTGCCAGTTTATAGGGCTGTCTCTCCCAACAACAGTGACTCTGGGGACAAGGTGTCGGTCATTTCGATTACATGTCGCGGGCCCAGCCCAGGCAGTCCCAGTGGGCCCAGACTGGCAGTCCCGGTTTCGTGACCTGCTGGATGCGGGGGAATGAGCAGTTCTCTTCTGGTCCTGTGCACAGCGTCAGCCCTGACCTGCCCCTGTGGCCGGCTCTGATATCCTCAGGTGCGCAGGAACTTCCTGCTCCCCAGCTGCAGTGTGGACACAACCCAGACAGCCCAACAGCCCAAGAGCTGACCCCCACACGGACATGCCCAGTCCCTTCAATGGGGGGCCCTTGGTGGTCACTCTCAGGGAGACTTCATTGTACTCAGAGAGAGTGGTGAGTTGCCCAGGGCCACACAGTAGGGTCCTGACTCCCAGGCAGAGTGCTGTTTCTTCTCATAGCATCCCCCACTCTCAGCGGGGACCTCTGACTCTGTTGCCATGGTAGGGAAAATGTCTGGGCAGCTGCCCCCATGGAGATAAAGAGGAGTTGGGGCTTTAGAACTGCCCTATAGCCCTGCTATCCACAGAAAACCTCCCCAAGGACTGCCCCAGTGACAGCCATCCTCCTCCAGCCCGCCTCCAGGACACTTCTGAGACCACCCTAGCACTCACTATGTATGCCAGCCTGGGGGCCACGAAGAACACAGAGACACTCAGACATGGCCCTGGCCTCAAGGAGCTTGTGGTCCAGCGGGAGAGAGGAGACCTCAAACAGCCCAGCGAGCACAGGGGTGGTGGGAGGACAGAGCTAAACCAGTTAGGTGCACCTGGAAGGAGGGATGTCAAATGGGGGGTGGGGGCAGGGTGCACCCCACAGCAGAGGCAGAGTATCTGACAGAGCCAGACTGCTTGGATGCAAAGTCCAGCAGTTTGTGGAAAGGACTTGTTAAAGGCTATGAATGCCAGGAAAATACATGAACAGTCATACAGGACTAGCCGGGCCCACCAGGGAGAAGAGCCAGGCTCCCTGCAAAGATGCTGAGCCAGGGAGGACGCAGCCTGAGGGAGGGCAGCAGCCTGGGCTGGGGGCCCCATGTAACTCAGTCACCCCCTCTGCCCCTCAGGTGTTTCCTCTGTCAAGTGGGGAAACCCCAGGGTGGGGCCAGAATCTCCAACTTGAGGGAATTGCCCTTCTTCTAAGGTTTACATAAAAGTAGCTCAAGCCCGTTCATAGTGGGATGGCCCACTCCCTCACAGTCTCTGGGTTTCTTGGGGAGGGGAGGCAGCACTGCCTGGGTCTCAGGATGCCCATCCTGCTCCCACCAGATCCGCTTCCTTCCCTTCTTCAGATACCAGGAGGCCGAGGGAGATTCTGTGGGAGTAAATGGCCCTGGGGAAATATCACTTAAGGAAACCACTGCTCTGGTCCCACTTACACCTGGGGAACTTGAAGCTCAGAAAGGGGAACAGTAACTTGGTCAAGGTCATGCAGGAGTTGCCAGGCAAGGAGCCACAGAGACCCATGCTCAGAGACAGGGCCAACAAATTCCCCCGCAGTTGAGGCATCGGCCACAGTGAAGCCCCATGGCTGCAGCCTCCAGGACTCCTGCATCTCAGTCTGATCTTCTACTGTAGCACTATAATTTTGCTTTTCTGGAACCTTCTTTGCCCTCCCACATGCAGCTGAGTGTTGTGCTATGAGCACCGGCCTTGGAACCAGGCTGACCTGGGTTCAGATCCTGGTTTGCAGCTCCCCAGCTGTGTGACTTTGGGCAAATGACTCTGCATCTCTGAGCTTCTGTTTCCTCTCCTAAAGAGGATAATGATACCTTGCTGGGCTCCAAAGTGGAGGATAGAGAGAAAGGCCTCAAGCCTCTCATAGTTCACAAACCCACTGGGGGTATAAGGCACTGACAGCCGGCCTGGTGGCGTAGTGGTTAAGTCTATGCACTCTGCTTTGGCAGCCTGGGGTTCTCAGGTTCAGATCCCATGTGCAGACATACTCACCGCTCCTCAAGCCATGGTGTATCAGCCTCCCACATATAAAGTAGAGGAAGATTGACACAGATGTTAGCTGACGACCAATCTTACTCACCAAAAAAAACAAAAACAAAAGCTTATTGAAGAAGTTTTCAATGAAAAGAGGTAGGAAATATACATATTTTAATCTGAGGGGATAGGATATAAGAAAAGATTATATGTTGTTAATTGTTGAAGGAGGGTTATTATATTATTCTCTCTAGTTTTGTATATGTTTGAAAAACTTTTTTCTATATTTTTGAAGCAAACATTATACATCATATTACTTCATCTGTAAATATTTCAGCATATATCCATAAAAAAGGACTCACAAAAAATAATAAACACCAAACAATTATCACCTTAAAAGACTAAAAACTATTCTTTAATATAATCAAACTTCCCATGCATGTTTACATTTCCCTAATTGTCATATAAAAATTTTAAATGTGTTTTGTTTTTTTTTTTTTGGTGAGGAAGCTTGGCCCTGGGCTAATGTCTGTGCCCACCTTCCTCTATTTTTTTGTATGTGCGATGCGCCACAGCGTGGCTTGATGAGTGATACGCTGGTCCATGTCCGGGATTTGAACCTGTGAACTCTGGGCTGCCAAAGCGGAGCACATGAATTTAACCACTACACAACCAAGTGGGCCCCTTATATGTGTTTTTTGAATCAGGATCCAAATAAGGGCCATCTATGATGATTGATTAATTTTTCACTTGTCTTTTTTGATTTATGAGTTCTTCTTCCATCTTTTATTTTCTTGCAATATTTTGTTGAAGAAACCAAACACTGTACTTTAGAGTTCCCTACAATCTGATCCTTGTGTTTTCATCCTCATGGTGTCATTTAATCTATCTCTCTGTCTCCTACACCTGCTCTAAATTGTAGTGAGATCTCTAGGCTTGATTAGATTTGGTTTAATTAGGATTTTTGACAAGGCTGCTTCATAGTTACTGTATTCTTCCATCAGAGTGCACATGATGTCTGGATGTCTTTTTTGTTGTTATAGTGGCAGCTATTGATAATCATTGCCTAGACCCATTATTTTATTAGATTGCAAAATAGTGATATTCTAATTCTATTATTTATTCTTTATTTGTTAGCTGGGCTACTTCTATAAAGGGAATATTCCCCACATCAACTATGTGGTTACTTTGAGGTCCCATTTGTAAAGGTAGGAGAAATGGTTGATGTTTCTCCTTTATTTATCAGTTATCATGATTTGGTTCCCTAGTGTCCTCCAAAAGTAACCAATGAATTTGTGTGTGTGTGCATGTGTGTGCACACATGTATGTGTATTTGTTATTACTAAGATCTCATTGATTTAAACATATTTGAATCATTTCAATTCATAGTAGTTATCTATTGATGCCCAAATTATGCCACCTTTGGCCAATGGAAGTTACTGAAATGTGTTCCTGAGTCCTTTTGATACATGCTACTAATCTTTGGTAGCTTATTCTATCTGTATCAGAGAATGTTCCAGGTTCGTTTTGTACATCTCTTGACTCAGATGTGGAATCGTCCATTTCTAACAGGAATCCTGGTTCCTTTTAGTGAGAAGTGGTATTTAGACACCATAATCTCGATCTAGGGGAGTGCTCATTGTACTGGACTCTTCACACTTCTAGTCTTTTCAGTGGACAAAACCAGGATCTGTACATTTTTTAAAAAGATAAGATACATTAGATGAGTGAAATCATATGGTAATTGTCTTTCTCCGTCTGATTTATTTTGCTTAGCATAATACCATTAAGGTCTGTCCATGTTGTCACAAATAGCAGGATTTTGTCTTTTTTTATAGCTGAGTAGTATGCCATTGTGTATAAACACCACATCTTCTTTATCCATTTTGGTGGTGAACATGATGCAGTCTACCTAGAAGTTAAATATAATGATGTACCCCTGAAATTTATATAATGCTATAAACCACATGACCTCAATAAAAAAAATCACACACACACAAAAAGACACATCATAAGTTCATACTGATATTTCCAATTCAAATTCTAGACCATAGAGTCTTAATTTCATTGCTCTTACATCTGTGTTTTCTTTCAACTGTGCTGAAAACTGCAGCTTTGGGAACTCCAGCATAATCACTCATTTGATTTATCCTTTATTACACACACAACAGGCACAGAAGAATAATACCAATAGGATTACCAAAAGTGAGTCAAGATCTTGGGGGCATTTCTTTTTATCCTTAGCTATATCCCAATAAGAATGTATGTTAAATTACTAAGCTTTAACATCGCTTGAAATATTTTCTCTCTGTGTGGTTATTTCACCAGCTAAACACAAATTGGGTTCATTAATTTTAATTTGGGGGCTTTCTCTATTATTTACTTAATTTTGTTTTAATCATGAAAATATATTTTAGATGGTTTCATACCCAAACCTGAAGACAAGGTGTGCTCAAATGTCAACATCTCTGTGTTTCTTTCACCTTATTCCCTCCTTCCCCTATGGGCAACCATTTTTAAAAGTATGCTTTTCCTTTCCATTATTTTTTAATATATAAGCAAACACACACACACACCACACATATTAGCATCTCCCTTTTTTCTTTGCTAAATGGCATCATAATATAGACACTTTTGTCCTCTTTGCTTTTGTCACCAAACAACATATCCTAGAGATTGCTCCACAGTGGTCTATAGAAATCTTCCTCACTTCAGTTTACAATCACATGTTCTAGTTTATGCCTCCAGTCCCCTACAGATCAACATTTGAGTTCTTTCCAGTCTTTTGCTATTATACTGTGTTATGGACAGAATTGTGTTCCCCCCCCAAATTCATATGCTGAAGCCCTAACCCCCAATGTGATTGTATTTGGAGACAGGGCTTTAAAGAAGTAATTAAGGTTAAATTACATCATTGGGTGGGGCCCTAACCCCAAAAAACTGGTATCTTTGTGAGAAGAAGAAGACCCACCAGGCCATGTGAGGACATGGGGAGAAGGTGGCCATCTGCAAGCCAAGGAGAGAGGCCTCAGGAGAAACCAAACCCACCAACACCTTGATCTGGACCTCCAGCCTCCAGAACTGTGAGAAATGAATTTCTGTTTTATAAACCACTCAGTCTCTGGTATTTTGTTGTGGCAGCCTGAGCAGACTAATTAATATGTAAATCAGGACACAGACATTTACAATACCTTGAGCAAGTAGAAGACAATGATCTAGAAGAGCATATCTATGACCTAAAATCAGCATATGTATCTGTTGATTTTAGGGGCTGGAAAGGGCCCTTTCGTTCTCAAACTCGCTACTTCCTCTGCTCCCTAATGCTGAAAATTTCCCCAAATCCTTGGAAGACAAGGCCTTTCATGCTGTAACTAGAGAATGTAAATACCAGTGGAGGAGGAAGCAGTGAGCACGGCATGGACACCACAGAGCAGTGACCAATGGAGGCACAGAGCCTGAGAATGAACCAAGGATGGAACGAGGCCCCAACACAAAGGCTGGCCGGTCTCCCAGCTGTGTCCTGAGGACCCCAGAGTGCAGCCCGCAGGGCAGTGGGGCGTGTATGTCGGGGAAGCTGCGAGTTCTTGGACAGGGGCAGTAGAGCTAGGCTTTGAAGCAGGCTTCTTAAACTATCTTGTGTATGAAGATTCTAGGGGCATTTACTAAAATGCAGATTCTTGGCCTCCCACCCCTAGAAGGCCTGATTTAATAGGTCTAGGCTAGGGCCCAGGAATTTGCATTTTGATCCCCACTTCCTCCACTCCCAAGGGATTCCGATGCAGGTTGTCCATGGACCACAGTTTGGGAAACACAGCTCTAAAGAATTCAGAGTGATGGCGGAAGGACTCAAGGCAGTGGCCTTGGGAGGAGTATGCTTAAATGAAGGTAGTGCTACAGGCAATGGTGACTACTACGGGGACAGTGTGGTGGGCTGGTCTGCCTGGGTGGGAAGGAGTATTTTATTGCTGACATTGTTGAGAATTGCTGGCACATGGTGATGACGCACGGGCTGTCTGGGTGTGCATCTGCATCTGCCAAGGGACTCTCTTAGGGAAGCTGGATGGAAGAACCGGGGGAAGAGGGTAGATGAAACAAATGCCAGGCCTGCTTATCTTTCATAGGTAAGAGGGAGCCATGGCTGGTTCTTGAGCAATAGAGTTAGCTGTGGTAAGGTCAACATTTTTTCCTTGGCCTCTCCTTCCCCTTCCTCTTTTCATGGACCCAGAAAACAGGTGTGAATCAGCTTTCCTTGTTTCAAAGGGGTTTTCTAGAGTCTTGCCTTGGACTGTGAAGCCATCTACACTTTGTTCCTTTTCTCTTTGTTCTTCTTAAAAAAACCTTCTGTTGCTTTCCTGGCATAACCAAGTCAGGGCTGTTAATTAACTTGAGAATCCTTGTAAAGAAAGATTAAGACACAGGCAGAGCAAGAGGGTAGCTGGATTCCATTCCTAGAGAGAAAGAAAACACGTTTACGAGGAGGAGAGGGCAAAGGATTGGGCTGCCTCCCCATTCTGTTTGGCTTTTATTAGGAGAGCCGGAAGACTAGGGATGGGGTCAGCGGTCAGAGGGCAAGGCCTACATCTTTTTGGCTGAAGGGACTGCTCAACTGTCCAGGCAGCAGCCACGTGCATTTCAGTCCCAGCTCTGCCCTTACCACCTCTCTGAGCCTCAGTGACACCACATGTAAAAGGGAGAAAATGCTGTTTCAGAAGGTTTGAGGGGGAAGCATAAAGATCCTACAGCGTATTTGACTAATAGTAGGCGCCTAATAAAGGTTTAAGTAGTGAGAGCCAAGGGCTGCTGTGGGGCTGGGTTGCTGAGGACGGTGTCTGACGGGTTTCTGTTACTTGGTGAGGGTTCTGGGCTGTTCGGAGGGTTGGCATAGTAATTTTAAGATGTTATTCAGTTGTGAGTTTGTTCAGGGCGAGGGCTGCATTCTATAAACCTTTGTACCCCCTGGGGCTCTCTGAACACCTCACAGGTTGTGTGCCTCCAGGAACAGTTACTCCGAGATTGGTCACGAAGGCGCTCCCAGGCCCCGGGCTCCCCGGGTGAGGCCAGTCCCATGTGTCTCTGGGTCTCCAGCACCTCGCGGGAACGCGTGGGTGGTGCTCGGTGACCGCACCTGCATTTCTCATGAAGGAGCTTGTTTGCTTCAAAGATTACATTGCTTTAATTTTTTAATACTTCTTTACTTCATTTTGTTCCCCCAGAACATCAAAGTTATATCTTTGGTTTAATAATTTGGAAAATATGGAGAAGTATGAAGAAGTTCCACACAAACTCGCGTAATGTTATTTTCTAAGGTAATGCCCACTTTCTTGTTAATATACATTATATATGAAGAATGATGCCTAATGCCTGGCATTTATTGAGTCTCCCCTCTGCCAGGCACTGTGCTTGGATATCGCAGATGTTATCCCATTTGAAGTTATGCAGGCTGGTTCTGGGCAGTCCTTACCCCTACCCTGTCCTGCCTCTCAGACGGGGGGATAAGGTGAAGGGGCCAGAGGAGCTGGTGTTCCAGAGGCATTGAGAGAAGAGTGAGGTCACCTGAGCCAGAATGGTCAAGGAAGGCTTCCTGGAGGAGGTGGGATTGAGCCTGACCGGGGCAGATGGGAGGGGCTTCATTCTCTGTGAGGATGGGGACTTGGGAACCATTCCCAGTGGGGGTTTGGTGTCTGGAGGTCTGGAGGTCCAGCTGTGTGCTTCTGATTCCTCGGAGCTGTGGTATTATCACAGTACCCTTCAGAACCATACCGTGGGCAGGGAGAGTGGGGCTGGTTAAAGCCTGCATGCTGGAATCAGACAGGCCTGTGCTGGAATCTCGGCCACCCCTTAAGGCTGCAGGAAGATGTGCGGGTCACGTACTGCCCTCATGTGTACCATGGGCAAACGGCAGCTCTTGCTTCATGGGGATGGTGGGAGGATTCAGTGACAGCGTGGGTGCCCTGACTCGGACACAGCCTGGCACAGGGTCAGTGTGCAATAAATGCTGGTGGCTATTATTGATATTTCCACAGGCCGGGGTGGAAATAGAGACTCAGAGAGGTGACATGACCCACCTGGGGCCCCACTGTTCCTGAGTTAGCCCCTGCTCCCGGGTGCCCACCTTGCATGCAGACCCTGGGGAGCACACAGGGAAAGGTGGCAGACCCAGACAGAGCTGGTCATGGAGGCAATGGGTGAGGCTGTCCTGGAACCATGGGCACACTTCCTTCCCTTCAGATGACTGAAAATCCAGCCTCCCTTCGGGGTCAGGAGGACTCAGAGAAGCCCCAGGTCTGCGGTTAATGTCTTGCCCGTGGCCTGGGGTGGCCGACTGCCCAGTGCTCTCTCTTTCCCGCTGCATGGCTGACAATGCCCTCTGGTCTCTTCCCTTGCAAAGGAGCTCGGGGGTCTCTGCACTCAAACGGTAGCCGGGTGTGCCCCTCTGCTCTTCTCCCGTTCTTGTCCTTCTTTGTCTGCCTGGCTCGTAGGACTGGCTCCTCTCCCAGCTTTCCCTGCCACCTTGGGAGAGGGTACACTTAGCCCAACCCTGAGGGGTCAGCCAAGGTCATCCCGACTCCTGCCCCCTCCCTTCTGTGACTCATCACAACCTCATTGCTCTTTACTTCCTGAGCATAAGAAAGAGTTGAGGGACAGTCCTTGGCCCAGCAATGAGTGACCACACGCAGGGTACCCTGACCTCTGCCAGTCCTTCTTGCTCGTTTTCTGGGAGTTCCAGCTGCTTCCAAGATCATCAAGGCTGACAACCCCTGGCTCCTGTGGGGACCTGCTGGTCATCATCTACCTTTATCATCGCTTTGTGTCCCAACCTCATTCACCAGTGCTTTTCAGACCGGAACTGAGAACATATCACCCAAAACGCCCTTTTCACACACAAACACAGGCAGCAGTTTACATGCATGTTTCAGAGGTATTCAGACCCATGGTTTTCTTTTTTTTTTTTTTTAAAGATTTTATTTATTTATTTTTCCCCCAAAGCCCCAGTACATAGTTGTATGTCATAGCTGCACATCCTTCTAGTTGCTGTATGTGGGATGCGGCCTCAGCATGGCTGGAGGAGTGGTGCCTCAGTGCGCACCCGGGATCCGAACCCGGGCCGCCGGCAGCGAAGCGCACGCACTTAACCGCTAAGCCACGGGGCCAGCCCCCTCCATGGTTTTCATTTCACCTAATTCTCTGCCCCTCGCCCATTGTCTCCCATTCCAGCTACGTTTACTGGGGACGTCTGCATGTTGCTCTGCCCCTGAATTCAGCCACACTTTCTCAAGGACCCACTGGCCTCTGTAGAGCGGCCAGCCCTGGGCAAGGCACAGGGGAGTCGGGCTTCACTGTACTGGTTCTGTCCTCGGGAAGCTCACACTCTGATCGATGAGACAAGACCTCTATCCCATCGCCCTTTAAAAAATACTTTTTATTTTGAAATAATCATAGATTCGTAGGAAGTTGCAAAAATAGTAGAGACATCTGTGTACACTTCATCCAGTTTTCCCCAATGGCAATATCACGTCACTATAGAATGATAACAAAACCAGGAAATTGACATTGGTACAATTCACCTGTTTATTCAGACTGCACCATATCTACATGTCGTGTATGTGTGTGTGTGACTTTGTGTGTACCTATGCAATTTTATCACAAGTATAGGTTCAGGTAACCACCACCACCAAGACCCAGAACTATTCCACCACCAAGATCCAGAACTGTTCCACCACCAAGACCCAGAACTATTCCACCACCAAGACCCAGAACTATTCCACCACCAAGACCCAGAACTATTCCACCACCAAGATCCAGAACTATTCCACCACCAAGACCCAGAGCTGTTCCACCATCAAGACCCAGAACTATTCATCACCCCTTTATAGTCACACACCATCTGCCTCCCCTTCCTCTGCATCCCTAACCCCTCATGGCAAGCACTAATCTGCTCTCCATCATCAGAATTTTGCCATTTTGAAAATCTTATATAAATGGAATCATACAGTATGTCACCTTTTGAGATTTTTTTCACTTAGCATATATATGTAATATATTATATTTATTTAAATATATTATATATTTACAAATATTTGTATATATAAATTTATAATATAAATAAATAAAATATAATATATAATAGCATATAATATAAAATAAATAAAATGTAATATAATTAAATCAAATACAATTTAAATATAACAAAAATTTAAATACAACTAAAGGTTGTACTTAGTCCCCCTCTAATGCCATGCCACTTAATCCTCTCTCCAAAGACAGCCATTGTTAACAGTTTCTTGTGTCTCCTTTTAAACTTTTTAATGCATGTACGAGCACACAACTTCTCTTTTACAAAATTGCAGACTAGCCTCCAATTCTATCCCTTGACTTGTATTTAGATACAACTTAGAACGGTTAGATTACAGTGTGAACTGTGCCCTCCTCTCTGGATCAAATCCCTAAGCTCGTGCCACTGCTTGTTATCTCCCTCCTCCTGTCCTAGTCGAAGTGTGAACTTTTCCTGCCTGGACAGTGACAGATGCTCTTCCCCGGGCTCCTGCTTTCCTCATGTCCCTCTATTGCAGTGCTTCTCAACCAGGTGCCTTGCCCACCAAGGGACATTTGGGGTTGTCACACCGAGGAAGGGTGTGCTACTGGCATCTGGTGGGTAGAGGCCTGGGATGCCTCTAAACATCCTACGATGCACAGGGCAGCTCCCATGGCAAAGACTTTTCTGGCCCAAGACATCAATGGTGCTGAGTTAGTGTCTCATCTCCATGCAGCAGCCAGAGTGTCACTCCTCTGCTCAAAACCCTTAAGTGACTTCCCACTCTCTTGGTATAAAGTCCAAAACCTTCCCGTGATCTATAAGGTCACTATGACCTCTGACCTCATCTCTCCCCCCTCTCTCCTCCAGCTTCACTGTACTGTCTGCGGATCTTCAAACACACCAAGCGCGCTCCAACCTCTGTGCTTCCTGCTCTCCGCCTGAAATGTGCTTCCCCAGAGAGTCACATTCCGGGCTTCTCTGCTGCATTCACGGCTCTGCTCCGACGTCATCTTCTCAGGAAAGCTCTCCCTGCCCACCTCGTCTACAACATCGCCTTCCCCATCACTCTCCCTTCCCTCGCCCTCAGAGCATCCGTCTCCACCTGGCGTTCATTGGATTGATGTTTTTCATTGGGTCACTCTCCCCATTACAATGTAAAATCCTGTATGTTTTGTTCACTGTATTGACACCCCAAGATGAGTACCTGACACACAGGAGACTCAATAAATACCTGTTCAATAAATGAATCTTCGTTGTGCCGGGGCGTGCTTGGCCCCTTACGCGTGCCATCTCGCACATTCCTCAGAGCCATCCCAAAGGCCAGTCGGCATGCCCAACTCAGAGCGGGCGAGGGGGAGAGCTGGGATGTCATCAGGTCTGTGGTCCCCAAACTTGTGCCACACACCACCCCCAACATGCCTAGGGCCTAATATGTTACCATGCTCTTTAAAGCATTTTCTTACATTTATTGCAACTCCAAACAGTTTTTCCTGGTGACACTTCATGTAACTGCTATATTTGGTTTCAGACCTGGAGCGCCTTCCATTTCCATTTCGTCACTCTGCCCTCTATGCCTCACATCTGGGGCCCTCCTCTCCGGGGTGGAGGAATGTGGAGTTTGCTCTGCTTGCGCAGGTAGGTCCACTGTTGCCACTAAACAAAATATTTAAAGGAGCTGGCTCCCACCCTGGGGCTTAGGAATGCTGCTTTTATGGCACAAAACAAGACTTGTCCTAGTGTCCAGAGAGTCAGAGGACCGACGGGTGGATGGGCACTCTCTCCCTCTAACCACAGAGGACAGCTGTGGCCCGGGGGTCCCAGGCCCCAACACCAGGGCTCTAGTGGGGTTGTTTGTCCATCTTCTCAACTAAGTCTGCACTGGCAGGTCTGACACAGCCTGGGTGCAGGCAGGTCTAGCAGGAGCTCTTGCCGAGGCTGGGGCCTGCTCTGCAGAGCTGTGCATCTTCTGCTGGCCTTGGTACAGTGCCTGATGACAGCAGCTGCTGCCACTTACCAAGACCCAGCCAGGGCAGCACAGGGCGGTGACCTCCCCCCTGGGGGCCAGAGGACCCGGCCCCATGGCCAGCTGAGTGATCTTAGCTTCAGTCCTTTGAGCTTCTGTTTCCTTATCTACTCAATTGAAACAATACAGTAACTGACACCCATGATCCTGGGGTGTTTGTACGAGACAACATGTGTGAAGTTTTAATTTTCTAATCAAGGTAAAACTTACAGATAGTAAAGTAAAATTCCCCCTTTTTCATATGCAGTTTTGTAAGTTTCATATAACCACCACCACGACAATTGAGATATAGAATATTTTCATCACCCCAAAAAGTTCACTCATGCTCCTCTGTAGGCTAACACTTTCCCCACCCCCAGCCCCTAACAACCCATCTGATCTCTGACCCTACAATTTTGCCTTTTCCAAAATGTCATATAAATGGAGTCATCTACTATGTAGCCTGTTGAGTCTGGCTTCTTTCATCTTTCTAGCACAATGCATTTAAGATTCATCCCTGTTTTCGCATTTATCAGTCGTTTGCTCCTTTTTATTGCTGAGTAGTATTCCACTATGTGGCTGTGCCACAGTTTGTCATTCCCCAGTTGAAGGACATTTGGTTGTTTCCAGAATTTGGTGATTATGACTAGAGCTGCTGGAAACATTCATGTACAGGTTTTGGGTGAACACAGTTTTCACCTCTCTAGGGTAAATGCCCAGGGGTATCACCACTGGGTTGTATGGTAAGTGTATGCCTAACTTTTTAAGAAACTGCCAAACTGATCTCCACCATTAGCGTACCATTTTGCATTCCCACCAGTAACGTATGGGAGTTCTAGTTTCTCTGCGTCTTTGTTAACGCTTGGTTTCATTTTGTTTTTCAATCTTAGCATTTTAATAAGTGGATACTGTGAGGTCGCTTTTCATCTGTCAACCAGTAGTTCCCATTGTTGCAGGCAGCACTGAAATGCAGGTGTGAAACGGGGCTCTGGAGTCAACCCCCTGGGTGCAAATCCTGACTTCGTTATTAACTAACTCTTTAAATTTCAACTTTCTTACAGAAAGAACTGGAGTTAGAATACGTTGTTGAAGGAATTAAGTATTATAATATATGATGAGTGCTTACCTTTCCTCATGCTAAGCCCCTATTATCACTGGGATATTGCATACTTGATCTCTAGTCCCCCAGCAAGCATCAAAGAAGGTGTTATCCTGCTCTTAAAGATGAAGACACTAAAGCTCAGTTAAAAGACTGTACTTCCCAGTCTCCCTAGCAAGTAGATGTAGACGTAGGTTGAGTTCTGGCCAATGAGAGGTAAATAGAAGTGTCACGTGGGACTTCTGGAATCTTCCTTAACGGGAACAAGGCATGACCTTTTTCTCTTCCTCCTTCTGCCTGTAATGCAGACTTGTTGGCTGTATCTCCAGCAGCCTTTTTGGACCACGAAGTGATCTTAAAAATATAAGCCAAGTGCTGAGGACAGAAACATAGGAGCCTGGGTCCATAATAGTGCTGGACTGCCCATCCCTAGATTTCTTTTCTGAGAAAAATAAACTTCTATCTTGTTTAACCTAAAAAATAAAAACAAAAACACAAAACAGTGGCTTACAACAACAAGCATTTATTCCCATGGCCACAGTTCTGTAGTCAACTAAGGTTTGGCTGGCGTAGGCTGAGTTTGGCTAGGTGGCTCTGCCCCAGGCTGTCGGCTGGCTGGACTTGGCTCTAAGCTGAGCGTTGAATTTAGGTCTTCTCCACATCTCCCATCATTCTGGGACCAGCACTTCGTGGCAAAGGCAGAAGTGCAGCAGAACAAGCCCAATTTCACAAACACATTTAAAGCCTCTGTTTGTACCCCATACACTAACATGACATTGGCCAAAACACTTGGCCAAATCCAAAATCGATGGGGTGGGGAAATGTATTCTTTCTGTAGTGGGAGCAACTGCAAATCACATTTCAGAGAGGGTGGATCCAGGGAAGTGTGAAAAGTTGGGAACAATGATACAATACACTACAGCTACACTGAGGTGGTATTACCATCGTAGCTTCCATTTTCCAAGATGGTGGAGACATGATGATGGATGTGGGATGTAGTTCGTGAATAATGCATATGAAAGCTTTTTTAAAGGAAAAATGTTGGGGCTTCTTTATTTAAAAAGCAAAATACAACTTCCCTACCCAGACAGAAAGCTAATGCAGAAGCAAGAAGATCTGAGTTCAGATCTCTGGCCAGATAGGAAGTTGATGAACTTCTTAAGGGTAAGGCTTGTGTGTTATTTATTTATTTATTTATTTTGTGTTTCCCACTGCCCAGCACAATTCCTGGCACAGAGCCAGGGTTAAATAAATCTTCGTGCATCCATTCATGAATATGTCTGAGTTAGTCTTTTTTCACCGAAGATTCAATAAGACTGTCATGAATTTATGTAGAACAGGGTTTCTTAACTGCTGTACTATTGACATTTGGGGCCAGATCATTCTTCGTTGTTGGGGCTGTGCTGGGCATTGTAGGATGTTTGGCAGCATCCCTGGCCTCTTCCTACTTGCTGCCAGTAGTACCCCTTCTCCAGCTGTGACAACCAAAACTGTCCCCAGACATTGCCAAATCACCCCGATGTAGAGAAAAGAGCCTATAGTGCCCATCCTGTCACCACAATTCTCAGAAGAATGTCTGAAATGCAGAAATTTAATTTAAAATAATAGAAATAACAAATTGTCTCAAAATAGTTGAAGTGCATCTGCATATTTGCAGCTAAGTATAACGCGGAAGGTAATTTTGCAAATTTGGGGACACTTTGTGTAATTTCTCACAGCTTTAGGACGAGTGGCCGGTGCAGGGAAATTTAATGACCTGCAGACACCACTCTGTTGGTCACCAATTATTCTGGTAAAGACATAGGATTTTCAAAGGGTTGACAAAATTCCACGCTTACATTTGACGCATATTTGTTGAAGGTCTGCTGGGGGCCGGGCACTGGGGATACAGCAGAAAACAAGACCAGTCCCTTCCCTCCCGGAGTGCACATCCTAGTGTGATAGAAAGTGATAAACATATAAACACACAAATACATGATATAAACATTTTAGTTATAGGTGCTGGGAAGAAACTAGACAGGGGAGGACTTGGAGGGGGCAGCCGTGTCAGGAGGTGAATGCTGGGGGTGGCCTGTGAACAGCCACTGAAGGAGGTGAAGTGGGCATGTGAAGGTTCGGAACAATCCAGGCAGAAGAAAAGCAGTTTTTTCTTTCCATGTGGGGGTACTACGCAAGATCCAGAGCTTAGCTTCTCCTCACCCCTTCCTCCTCCCTCTCCTCTCTTTTAAAAAATCACCTGAGATTATTAAAGTCAGGGACCTCTCTCAAAACTCTTTTGCCCAAAAACTTTTGTTTAGCAGGCTTTGTGTCTGGCCAAGTCACCTCCCACCTCTTGGCCTCAGTTTCCCCATCTGTCCAACGTGAGGGTTGATGTAGATGCTCAGGAGCTTTTTTGGGCAGAGGGAAGAGGAGCATTGTGTTGTTTGACCTGGATTTGAACCCTGGCTCCACCATTCTCTAACAAAATGGTTGTGAAGAAGTGAGTTCACCTCTCTGAGCCTCAGTTTCTTCAAAACAATGTTCTTGGGGTTGGATGAACTCTCTTGAGGCTTGCCTGGAGCCTCCGAAGCCCAGGCCCTTTCCCTATACACTCAGACCCCCAGGTCTCCAGATGGTGACTATGAAAGGGCTTTGCGAAGAGCCAAGAGCCCGGGTGCAAAGTACCAGTCTTACCGCTGTGATGACCCTAATTGAAGCTCTCGTAGTTATTCAGAGGGGCCCTCAAGCTTTGGCAAGTCCTCAGATCTAAAAGACTTAACTGCGGACCAAAGTCAGGAGATGAACATCAGGGATTCCAGTACTTTGACATTTCTAAAAAATCAAACATAATTATGTGATAATTGGAACACCCTCATGAAAGGAGAGTGTCCTGGCCATTTGAGTTTCTTGCATGTTTGGGATGTGGGAAAGGAGGCATTTTCTGTATGAAAATCAAGACTCACCAAGATGGGCAAGTCTGGATGCTCATAATAACCAGGCTCCTGCCAGAGGAGAAATGGGTCGACAGGTGTAGGGGAGCAGGTAAAGGCAGGAGAGAGAGGAGCCAATGGGAAAGGGGAGGGCAAGGGACTACAGTGACCAGGTATCTGAGTGGTGAGGACTGCTGGTGGCCCCCATGCCCATTCTCCCTCTTCCTCACCATCAGAACCCTGATTTAGTTTGGGGCATTCACCCCTTCCCAGACACCCTGGCAGCTCGGAGTGACCACATGACCTAGGTCTGGCCAGTGGTAAATGGAGGTGTGCTGGTGGGACGTCTGAGTACTCTTGTTTCCTTACACAAAGGGCAGTGCTAGCTCAACCCTTCCCCACTCATCCTGTATGGGGGCAGATGCCATGACCGGAGGAGGAGCAGCCGTCCTACAAGCAGGAGGGAGAAAGCTACATGCTAAGGATAGCAGAGAGGGAGAGCACAGGGGTCTGCATCCCAATGGTGCGTGGGGCCCCTGTGCTGGCCCTGGGTTGCCCACCTCTGGACTCCTTGACATTTGAGAAAAAGTAGCCCCATTCAGTAAGCCTCCCAATTGGGTTCCTGCTCGACACAGTGGAACTGGATGCTCACAGATTCAGCGTGCTTGTTCCAGACCATGTGCTGGGCACCCTGCCCCATTATTTCACTCGGACCTCACAGCCCTCTCTCGAGGGTCACATCTGAGCCCCATGTGACAGATGAGGAGACTGAGGCTCAGAGAGGTTCCCCCCTGCCACAAGTTTGCAGGTAGTAAGTGATACAGTTGGGGTTTGAACTCTGAGCTGTCTGATTCCCAGTGCTGCCCGCGCCACCCCCCACACTAACTCTAACAGTTAAAGCAATCTCCTGGGTCTAGATTCTGGTAGGCCCTTGCTAGTTGTGTGACCTGGGGAACTTATTGAATCCCTGTGAGCCTCAGTGTCCTCTGGGACTGGGGATCACAGCGGTACCTACCTGATAGGGTGGTTGTGAGTGCTGCCGGCAGCCTGGCACAGAGCAGGCATTCGCTACCTAGTAACCCTTGACTGACCCTAGCTTTATGGCAGTCCTTGCTGGACTAAGTGCATTTTAAAGTGCCTCGTGATCCTCCCCGACTCTCCCGTTAGCCCCTCTGAGGAGGTATCATATCCTTGATTTCCACGCGAGGAAACTGAGACTCAGAAAGAATGAGTACAGCTCTGAGCCTCAGTAACTTCATCTGTAAAATGGGGGTGAGAATAGCACCTGCCTCCTACAGCTACTATTGGATTAAATGAAATAAGGTATGAGCAAAACTCAGCCCAGTGCCTGGCACATAGCAAGCACTCAACCAACATTGCTGGTGCTATAATTTGTTATTATTATTACAAAGTTCCATGTTGGTTGTGCCAGTTGCCTGCTCCATCATGGCAGGGGAACTCAAGGGTGGAAATGCAGCCCCACTGCAGGCTGAGGCAACCCTCTGCCCGCGTCAGCCTCCGGTGGCTTTGCTGAGACGGAGTTCACCGTGGTGAAGGCTGGCCCCATCAAGCCATCACAGCTTTTCCCCACACGGGGAGCGGCCACGATTCCCCACCACAGCCCTTTAGTGCCAGGAGGCTGAAGACTGTCCACTCACACGGAGGCCTTCCTCACAGATGCCTGGGACAGATACAGAACTGGCTTGGTCCGGGCCCCACTGCAGGGGTACTGCTGATTTATGGAGAAATTCCTCTGTGCGGGGTGTGACCTTGCCCTGTCCCTGCTGGCGTCTGCTGGACTGGCCAGTGGCAGGGCCCCTGGTTGTTGGGTCACTTTTCTGCAGGGCAGTGGGGGAGGGGGGCCAAGACTCACACACACACACACACACACACACACACACACACACAAACTCATACTCCCTGTGAGGGGTCCAGAGGTGCTGCCTTCTCTCTCTCTGTGGGTGGAATAGGGCATTTACATCCTGCGTGGATGGATGGACAGATGGATAGGTATAAAAACAGTTGAGTGTATAATCATTCATGCATTGGCTCAACTTTTGTTTATTGAGCACCTACTGCGTGCAGGCTCTGCTCCAGGCTCCACCAGTGCATGGAGCACAAGACTGCACAGTGCCTGCTCTCAGAGGTCCCCCAGTCTAGCTGGTGGGTAGATGACAGAGGGAGAAAGGGGGCTCTGGCGCCCACCCCCATTTCCCTGGAGAAACTCCTGTTCCTCCAGGGACAGAGGCAGAGTGGACAACCGCGGCAGATGGCTGCCTCTCCTTGTTCCGGTACCAAATGTGAAGCCGGGCCTCGGGTGAGGCAAGTGAGGCATGAGCTTGGGAGTGGGTGCCTCCCTAAATGTGTGCCCAGGGCCCCTCACTTGCCTCACCCGAGTCCCGGCCCTGCCCAAGCACTCCTGCTGCCTTCGGAGAAGGCACTGGGCCTCGTGAAGAATTCTCACTGACCCAGGGCCGTGGGCAGGCGCGGTTGCCGCCCTGGGAGCTTCCACTTGAGTGTGGGAACCAGCAGGCCCATCAGAGCAGTGAGAGGCAGGCGGGGGATGATGCTCACGGGAGCCGACATTCACACGTTGATGGTGAGCCAGGGCCATAGCAGGCCAGCTTGTAGATTCCTCACGTGACTTCATGGTGACGACAATTCCCCCAGTCCTCAGGTGAAGAGACTGATGCTAAGAGAGGGCAAGTGGCCCGCCTGAGAGCCTACAGCAGGAAAGAGACAGGCCCCGGTTCTCCTCTGCTGTTTGCAGAATGTGGAGCTAGGCTGTAGAGTTACAGGGATGGCCAATGGCCAGAGGGGTCCAGGCCAGCTGTCCGAGGAAGGGAGGACTGGGGTTAAGCCTTGGGAAGTGTGTTCATCTGAATTGAAGGTGAGGAGTGGGGAGAGAGGGCACTTTAGGTGCGAGGACCACCAGCTCTGCATTGGGGGGGTGGGCTGAGCCTGGGCAGGTGCCGCACGACGATTCAGGATCCCACCATGACACTGGCTGAGGTTATACAATCTGGCCCTCACTGTACACATGCTACAAGATGAGGCCCGGGGAGGGAAGCGCGTTTCTTAAGGCCACACCACACAGCGATGGCAGAGCCAGGGCTAAAACCAGTGTTTTTACACTAGAAATCACAGCAAACAAAACAAAACCAAAACAAAGAAAAAAACCCAAAGCAATATTTCAGTCCAGCAGGTAGTGCACTAAAAAATAAAAATCAGCCACCCCAGTCATTTGGAGTCTTGTAGGCAAAACAAGTGGCCATGTGACTTCACCCTTCCCTCTGCACCCAGTCCCACCTGGCGCCGGCCCCTCTGTGCCCTCCTCCCCGCCACAGACAGCCCACCACACCCAAGGCCCCAGGGAACCAAACATGGGGGAAATCCCCCGGCTGGCCGTGACTTTCCTGGAGCTGAAAGTCAAAGTTGCCAAAATAAACTCCTTTTGTCTTTCTTCATTTTTCCGTGTTTAAATAATAATAATCTGAAAATGAAGTCATTGTGCTCACCTGCAGGCCCGCCAGCGTGGCCCGCTGGAGCCCGAGTGTGTCTGCAGAGGCAGCTGTTTGGCCTGACTCACTGGGGGCCCAGGAGCTGCCGCTACTTTGCGTTACCCACCACTTTCTCTCCTGTAGCTCATCAAAACTTATCCTTCCCACGTCTCATTCTCCCCGGGGGCCAACACTCTCCGAGGCATTGCCAGTCGTCGGTGGCTCCAGCCCTGTTAGACTGTTGTCTTCTAGAGAGACAGGTGCCATTGGAGACAGAATTCTCCAACCTGAAGGCGTGGATGAGTCTCAAGCTGTGGCGTTTGGGTCCTGGGTAGCAGACAGGTAGAGACTTTTTGTAGAGGAAGGGTATTTGGACCCCTTGAGTCCTGCGTGTGCACTCCCTCTGCCCGGCCTGGCCCTCCTGCTGCCTGGCCCTCTCCCAGGCAGGCTGGGCAGAGTCCATGCTCTCTGCCTCCACGGACTGTGGAGAGAGGCTTCTCATCTGCAGGGCCGTCCTGCGTGGCTCCCACTGCCTTCTCCACTCAGCAGCGACCTTCCCGGGGCAGTCTCTAGGAATCTCACTCTTTCCTCCAGCCCTGCGGGGAGCCTGGGCAGCCTGGTACACAGTAGGTGCTCCATGGTGGTCCCAGAACTAAGAAAGGAACACCTGAGCTCCCTCTCCTCCAGTTTGCGTTCTTGGCAATCACCAAGCACGTATCTTCGCTCTCAGGCCTCTTCCTTCCCACGCGGCCTTAGATGCCTCCAGGGAAGCCAGGAGAGGCGGTGCCGAGAGTGGGAAACCAGACAGTCTCATGGCTATGGGCCCCTCAGTTAACTTCTCTGAACTTCCGGCTCCTCATCAGCCTGATGGGAATAATGATGCATCACCTCTTACGGTGTAGGAGCAGTCAAGGAGATAAAGTGCTAGCAGAGTTCTAGCTCATCGTAGGAGTTTAACAATGGAAGGTATTCTTCTGTATTTATTATCTTAAAAGGCGGCACTAGCTAAGAGTTCCTGAGCACGTGCCGTGTGCAGGCACTGGGCTGCGAGCTTTCCACTTAACCTTACCACGGCGCTGTGCGGTAGGTGCCTTTCCTGTCCCCATCTTACAGAAGCAAAAACTGAGCCTTAGTAAGTGACCAAGCTGGACCTGAGCCCAGGATTATCATCTTGCACATGCTAGAGGCTATTCCATGAACATTGTCAAGTCCCGGAACCAGCCTTTGCTCGCTGGGCAGGACTGGGATGCAAATGCTTCCTCTGCCGTCAATTTACACTGGGGAGGAAGGGGAGCGTGCCCTTGGCTCTGGCAGCCTCAGCCCAGGATAACACAGGCACAGACACACATGTGCACACACGCATGAAAATACACACACATGCATACACACAAAAAATAGTCATACACAGATGCACACAGACGCACAGGCATGCATGCACACACACGCTCACAGAAGGTGAAGGCTTTTGCAGAAGCAAGGGCTCTTACAGGTCAATGCTTACAGGTCAACGCTGATGCTATGTGGGTGGGGCAGGGAGGGCCGCTGTCCTTGTTATCAGCTCCCATCTCTGGCTGGGAAGGGGGAGGAGAGTCGCAGATGGGCGGATGGAGTTGAGCAGAGGGCTGGGGTGTCCGGCTGCCTCCAGAGGGTGGAGACCCAGCTGGCCGTGGGGCCACAGGGGCAGCTGAGCTCTGCAAACAAGAGGCCCAGCCCAGACCTGCTTGGCTGGAAACTGCTGACCTTGCATTGCTGGAATTGGTTGCTGAACTCTGACCTCCCCCAGGGCAGTGGGGCAAGCACAGGGCTTCGCTGGTGAGCCTGGCTCAGGCAGGAAGGCAGAAGAACCCCGGGGAGGCCCAGATGCACCCGGGATTCGACAGCCTCCACTCGGGGATGCACCTGGCGGTGCACGTCACCCTCCCAACCCGATACTTTGGTTACCAAGCCCGCTCCCCCTCCAACCTCCTGCAGCAAGTAGAAAGGCCTAATTCTAGTCAGCACTATCCAACAGAACTTTCTACAATGACGGAAATGTTCCACGTCTGCACTGCCTAGCAGCGTAGCCAGATGTGGCTATCAAGCATGGAAACGTAGCTGGTGAGACTGAGGAACCAGATTTTTCATTCCATTTCATTAAACTTAAATCTAAATGGACCCGGAAGGTAGTGGCTGCCACACGGTGGTGCAGCTCCAGAGAGCAGCGGCTGGGACGAGGGCCTGTGCTTTGGGAAGGGGCAGAGTGGGGCTTGAGTGCCGGGTCATTTGCCCGATGGCTCTGACCCACTTGTGCCCCCATAAGTGCATCCCCCAGGGCCCCCCACAGCAGCCAACACCAGTGTGCAAGCCCAGCCCGGCTCCTGCACACAGGCGTAGAGACCCAGAGCCCGGGCTCCAGTCACCTGCCCGCACTTGAGTCCTGGGCTGCGGGCATGCCTCAGTTTCCTCATCTGTAAAATCGGGCAAGTGCAGCACTGACTTTACAGGGCTGTGATCCCTCGTAAGTGCCTGATGATTAGCCACCAGGTGAACTATGAGCAGGTGTATCAAACGTTGACCAAACGTGTGGCTGCATGGCCTGAGGCCCTGCAGACAGACCCAGGCGCCGGGATTTCCCACCTCTGTAGCTCACAAAGGCACCAAGGGGACAGCTCTGGGGGCCTGAGCCAATGGCCCCGATGTCTGCGGCCTGGAAGTGGGGTTCAGGGACTGGCCAGGTATGTGTGTCCAAGTTTAGCATTTCACAGGGATCCCTCGGAGCAAGGGGGCTCGGTTCATCCAGGGGCCCCACTTTCATCTCATCAGAGATAACATTCCTCCCAACTCTCAAAGCAAATCCCCATGAAGTGGGAGAAAAATGTTAATGAACTTCAATTAAAATTCCTTCCAGGCTTGTCAGTCCAGGCAGGCAGGGCCCTGATCCGCTCCGAGAAGCCTGCAGAGAAGCCAGTAGGTCGAAAGGGCTGGTTCCTGGTGGGGCCTAGGAGGACCCGAAGGAGCCTGTGGACTGACTGAGCTTAGGATCCTGGTTCAGGGAGAGCGTCCTGTGTCCACACCAGGGCCGTGGGCCAGGGCTCCTCCACCAGATTCATCTCCCGTCTCTAGTGAGAGAAAGACTTGGCATCTCTCCAGCACCCACAGCGGACCAGCGGGCCACCTGCTCTCTCTGGGCCTCCCTGTCAACCTGCACAGCAAGAATTTTTGTTATCAGTCTGCATTCTACAGAGGAGGAGAATAAGGTTCAAAGTGGCGATGTAACTTGCCCAAGCCACAGGGCTGCAGGGCTGGGATGCATGCCCAGGGCTGCTGGACTCCCAGACCTGAGTCTTTCACCCCATCAGGCTGCCTGGTCGACACGGCCTGGAGTTCCTCAGGGTCAGTGACCATGACAGGCCCTGGCCCAGACACAAGACACAGCATCATAAACTCAGATCTTTTTTTTTTAAAGAAACACAATACAGCCTTCTCATGGAAATGCACACTGCCCTCCTCCCAGGTGTCTGCTCCAGGCGTGGGACGATACTGCCTCCAGCGGTGTCTGTCACGTTTGCTGTCAGCAACTGCCCGGGTCTTCTTTGAGAATGAGTTTCCGCGTCTGTCCACGAGCTTGTTCCTTCATCACCACACCTTGTGAGAAGCCAGTATTGCCTCAGATTGACCCCACCCCAGATGGGTGAGTTTACTGAATTACATTTTGGTGTGATGCCAACTGAGTGCTTTGAGGATGCTGTTTAAAAAGGAGCTGCAGAAACTCACTGTCATAGGGGTGTGGTCAGCACATTGTCCCCTCATCCCATGAGACCACTTTATTTGGAACCACAAGAGAAATTGCCTTCAGATCTAAAATTCAGGAAAGTCTGTGCTTCTGGGCAATCAGCTTGTTTATATCTTATGGATTCTGAGCACCTTGAGGCTGACCATTTTCCCTCTTTTCTTTGGCTGCTAGGAAGCTCAGAATCACATTTGTAGCCTACTTCTAGCACTATAGTGCATGCTTTTTATGTACTGACTTTGCCCTGTTTCAGTTTAGGCTTTCATTTCCCCCTTTCCTTGTTTACTTTATATTTTCTTATTCACATACCTTTTAAAAATCACCTCAAACTATTTGCAATGAGAGCAGGGTAAAAATAAATAGCAAGCTATGATTGATTGTCCATGTCCTTTACCAGGCCAGGCTTTGGATGTTTTTAGTCATTTCCAAAAGTCAGTTCCACTCTCAATCTGAAAAGCTCAACCTGGAATGAGTGCTCTGTCTGCCATGTGACAAGTGTGAAGGGAAGCACACACTTGGGTGTAGGATTTCTTAGGACTTTGCTGACAAATCATATGCTTAATTTATGGTCAAACCTGGTACGTAGGGTTAGGCTGGGCAGTAGAAAGAGACAGGACACTGGGTTTATAGTTTTCGCTGTGATACAGCCGGCTGTGTGACATGGAGGAAATTGCTTCACCTCTCTGAGCTTTGTACCACTGATATGGGAATGTAAACATGATCTCAAGCCCTGTTTAAACAGCTTACATGGGATTTCTATAAATTACCATTGATGGTATGGGAGTGCTGAAAGGAGATGCAAACTATAGGCTGGCTTAGCCAGCCTGTGACCTGGAGGTTTGTGTACCTGGAGGTTTGTGTTGAGCCGTGGGGTCAGAGTTATGCCTCTGGGGTCAGGATCCAAGTGATGTAACCTGACCTTATCGCACAGCAAGTCACAGAATTTTGGAGTTCTGTTTCACCCCACAGAACCTATGGTAGATTTTCTCCCTGCCCCTGCTCCCAAAATATCCCATGCTCACCAGGGTTGTTATGATCCTTGGCAAGCATGCACGACACACCAGTGGGTGCTCAGCCGCCTGCAAGGCTGCAGGTACCAAGAGCCTGAACTCATGGTACTCGGTCTTAGTTTAGTTAGAAAGCTAAAACCTACCATATGAGAAGATTTCTAACTATGCCAGGCAGGTTTCTCCCTTCCGACAATCAGGAATACGTCAGGTCACATCTCCATTTTCCCCTGGGCTGCCAGGAAGCTCAGAATGAAATATGAGTTTCAACTATAACAATTGTATAGATCATCATAGCCTAGATTTTTATGTTCCTGTTTCTCTCCCCCATGGCCCTGACTTCCTACTCTTATTTATATTTTCCTGGTTTTGATTTGTTTTTCTAATTCTCGTTCTTTTTTAATTATACAAATAGTACATGAATACATTGTACCTGAAAAAAACTGAAATGGTACAGGAAAATCACCTCGTTGGTCCTCTTGGATCACCAGCTCTGATCCCACTCCCCTACTTGGGGGCAGCCACTGTGTAGACACATGCACGTCTGAGAAAGCTTGTTGCACTGTTGCCGTGAGTAACTATGTTTCACAGGGGTGTGAAACATAGGTATCGCTATGCAACTTGCTTTTTCTCTAACGATGTCTTGGAGCGCTGTCCTTGTCCAGTCAGAGGAACCACCTCGTCACTGTTTTTTCAGCTTTATTGAGGTGTAATTGACAAGTAAGATTGTAAGACATTTACTGTGTACCACCTCCCCATTTTTAGTGCCACGTTATTTCATTGTATGGCTTATCACAGTTTATCAGGCCAGCGCCTCCCCTGACGTTTAGGTTGTCTTCTGGTTTTGCCGTTAGAGATAAGGCTGCAGTGAGCCAGTTTGTGGGTACATGCCTTCTCGTGCCTGTGTACAAGGGTTTCTTATGGGTACATATCAAGAAATGGAAGAGTTAGGTCATGGTATATGAAATTAAAAGTTGTTAATTCCCGTTGCCAATTGCCCTCCAATGTGGTTATATCTGTTTACACGCCCCACAGCAGATGTGAGAACATCCATTTCTACCCTCCTCCATGCTCGAGAGCCTCACGCTTTCTAATTTCTGCCCATCTCTTGCAGAAGAAATAGTATTGCACTGTATACTTCCCTCATTGTTAGTGAGGATGTGTCTCTTGTCAAATGCTTGTTGGCCGTGTGTATTTCTTATTTTCTAATTGTTGTTCATATTCTCTGTCCATTTTCTACCGGGTTGTTGGTCTTCTGTTACTGATGATTTGTAGTTCTTCACATGTTCTGGCTATTAATTTTACATATAAACTATTTTCCCCTAGTCTTTTTAATTTTTTCACAAGTTATTAAACTTTGGTCATGGTGGTTTTTTGGCACACAGACAGAAATTTCAGTGTTGATGCAGTGAAATGTGTCCATCTTCTCTTTCATGGCTTTTGCCTGGTGTGCCTTCCTGACAAAGGCCTTCCCTGCCGTAAGAACATGAACACATGCTCCTACGTCTTCTCCTCTTGGTTTAGAAGATTCATTTCTCTTGTTTAGCTCATTTGTGTATCTGACTTTCATTTTGTGAATGGTGTGAGGTTGGAGTATAATGTTATTTTTTCTAAATGAGTAGCTGCCTGCCCCAGCACCATTCACTCACTGGTCTGCCTGTTCCCTCCAGTGTGAAAGCCGCCCCCTCAGGTACCGGTCCCCGTGTGGCTGTGGGCTCGTCCCAGTTCTCTGGCTGGTTCCTTCGATTTATGTGTCCATTTCACCAATCCTGCCCTCCTCCCCCATGTCCTGGCTTTCTGTACTTGACTATATGCTTCAGATTTTTATTTTTTTTTTATTTATTTTTTTTAAAGATTTTATTTATTTTATTTTTTCCCCCCAAAGCCCCAGTGCATAGTTGTATGTCGTAGCTGCACATCCTTCTAGTTGTTGTATGCAGGACTCGGCCTCAGGATGAACGGAGAAGTGGTGCCTCGATGCGCACCCGGGATCCGAACCCGGGCCACCAGCATCGCAGCGCGCGCACTTAACCACCAAGCCACAGGGCCGGCCCAGATTTTTATTTTTAAATTCCCTGATTTTTTTCCAATATATTTTCATGTTGAGGTAAAAGTCACATAACATAAAATTCACCACTTAAAAGGTTTTCAAGTGTACAATTCAGTGGCTCTTAGTACCTTCACAGTGTGTAGTCATCATCACTATCTAATTCTAGAACATTTTCATCACCAGGAAAAGAAACCCCCTACCCACTAGCAGTGATTCTCCATTCCCTCTCCTCCCCAGGCTGTGGCAACTGCCAATCTGCTCTCTGTCTCCAGGGACTTGCATGTTCTGGACGCATGGGATAAATGTAGGTACATGATATGTGGCCTTTGGCGTCTGGCTTCTTTCACTTAGCATACTGTTTTCCAGGTTCGTGCATGCTGTAGCGTGTATCAGTACTTCATTCCTTTTTATGGTAGTCTCTTGTATGGATAGACCACATTTTGTCTATCTGTTCATCAGTTGAAGGACGTTTGCGTTGTTTCTGCTTTTTGGCTGTTATGAACAAGGCAGTTATGAATATGCATATACATGTTTTGATTTGAACACATGCTATCATTTCTCCTGGGTGTATATGCACAAATGGAATTTCTGGGTCATATGGTAATTGTATGTTTAACTTTTGAGGAATCATCAAGCTTTTTTCCACAGTGGCTGCACCATTTCATATTCCCACCAACAAGGTACAAAGGTTCCAATTTCTCCTCATCCTCGCCAACACTTGTTATTGTTCACTTTTTGATTAAAGTCATCTTAGTGGGTGTGAAGTGGTATCTCACTGTGGTTTTGATTTGCATTTCCCTAATGACTGATGATGTTGAGTGTTTTTTCACATACTTATTAGCCATTTGTATATCTTCTTTGGAGAAATGTCTGTTTGAACCCTTTACCAATTTTTATTTGGGTTATTTGCCTTTTTACTATTGAATTTTAAGTGTTCTTTAAATATGCTGAATACTAGACCCTTATCAAAAATATGAATTGCAAACAGTTTCTCCCATTCTGTGGGTTGTCTTTTCACTTTCTTGATAGTGTCCTTTGATGCACCAAAGTTTTAAGACTTATTTTTTTAATTATTATAGGTGACACTAAACCCTTGAGGGCTGTAGTAGGACAAAAGCCAATATTGCAGAATAAACAAAGAAATAAAGAACGCAGGTGGTGGAGGACAAGGGTCAAATAAGCAGTTTTTATAATAGATTCTACAGAAGTTCAGGAGAGGGCAGGACCACCAGGGGCTGAGAGAGCTGAGAAGCTTCTGTAAAGCTTTGAGCAGGATTCAGGCTTCTGCATGCTAGGAACGTGTTATTAATTCACCAACAGCACTTTGACGAGCATCTTCTCCAGTGCAGGGCTTGTGCTAGGTGGGGGAGCGGCAGCGGGCGCAGTGATAGGCGGGGCTCTCAGGAAGCAGAGACGAGGGGTCAGGGTTACACATGCCCGACGGATGGCTACGGTGGCCGTGGGAGCCCCCAGGGCCCGGGGTGGCTTCATGGAAGAAGGGAGCCTTGACTGAGCCCTCCATGGTCAGGAGCCGGTTGCTGGGGACAGAGGGAGGGTGAGTGCCAGGGCGGGAAAGCAGCTCCAGCAGAGAGAGCCTGGTGGCAGAAAGAGTCTGGAATGTCCCAGTCAGAGCTTAGGCTGGGAGGTGAGAGGTGAGATCTTGTGCTTGAGAGTTGGGGCAGGATGGTCTGTAAAAGGCCTTGTCTATCACACAAGCGGGACCAGACTTTCTTCTGTGGACAGAGGAGCCTGTGGAGAAGGTTAGGGCAGAAGAAAGACATGATCAGATTTGTATTTTGTGAAGGTCACTCAAGGTACAGAGTGGAGAGGAGGGGTCCAGCCTGTAGACCAGGGATTTGGGTGATGGGGCAGCCTCAGACCAGGCAGGAGATGACGGCTGGACTAGCAGGGTTCCACAGACCTCTTTCATGGTTTCTTTCATTTTTTTCTTAATACTGGAGTGGTCCATGATCATTTCTGAGAACAGAAAATGTCAACTGAAACAAGAGCATAAAGAACAGTTGCAGCTGCCCAGAGAAATTATTGTTCACACCTTGTGGCCCTTTAGCATGTACACATGCACGCACACACACAGACACACATGCACACACACACGACGTGCACCACACCGATCCTATGTGTTGGTTTGAAACTCAATCTAACTCTTTAAACCAAATCCTTATTGCTGGACATTTTTGTTTTGAACTTTCGACAATTACAGCTCAGAATAGGAATAATTGACTAAAAATGAATCAGAACTAAAAAGCAAAACAATAATCTGACTCTGACAACGCTGCTTGCTTACGCGTGCACAGAAGGTGGGAAAGCCCGCGGTGCACCGAACTCATCCACAGATGAGCAGTCAGGGAGTTGAGGGAGTGAGCTCTGAACTGTGCCCTTCCTCCTGCTGGCCAGCGAGGGCCCCTGATGAGCAGGGTCCTGACAGAGGGGCCCAAACACAGCAAACTGGGCATCCCCACCTCGGTTTCTGGGCCCCCAGACCAAGTTAGGGGCACCCTGGGCTCCCCTCCAGACAGGCCTAACCCACATCGTGGTCTCCATTTGGAGGTCTGTCCTGGCCCATTGGCCTGGAGGCTTGTTGGAACTCAGATGTGCGTTCAACAAAGGGATCAGGGAATAATCTTCTTCATGCAAGGATGGGAGGGAACCAATCATCAAGAAACGTGTTCGATCTAGACAGGAATAACGCACTCTGCAGGAGTCACTTAAACCTGGTGACATGCTTCCCAAGAAGAAGACACTTAGATTTAAAAAAATTTTGAGGTTGGGGGATTTCTTTCTTTCTTTTAAAAAACAGCTTTATTGAGGTATAATTGACATACAATAAACTGCACAGATTTAAACTGTACAACTTAGGTTTACCCTATGTGTACTCTCACAGAACCATCATCACACTCGCGACAATGACCACGTCCGTCACCTCCAAGAGTCCCCTCGTGACTCTTTTGTGGTCCCTTCCTTCCCAACCCCTGTCCTCTGGCAACTGCTGGTCTGCTTTCTTGCCCTGTGGGTTGGTTTGCGTTTTCTGGAATTGTAGATGAACGGAATCATACAGTACGTGCTCTTTTTGGCCTGGCTTCATCACGCAGCATAATTTGAGACCGTGCATGCTGTGGCGTGCGCCCGCAGGTTTTATCTTCACTCTCATTTCACAGACCCAGGCCCACAGGAGCCCAGGAAACTGTGAGCGTCACACAGCCATGACGTGGTGGAGCCAGAATCTGACTGCAGCTCTGTCTGCCCCCACAGCCCATCTCTTTCTGTCTATTATATCACTGTCTCTAAGAACAGCCTTGGAGTGAACCCAATTTCTGAAGAACAGCTGCCACTCTGGGTCCGCCCCCTGCACCCCAAGCTCCTGCTCTGTCCTGCTTCCATCGTCTCTGCACCCTCTGAGGGGGGATCAGCGCCATGCGCCCCGAGTCTAGAGCCACCTGCCCCCGGGAAGGGGAGGTGCTGCTCTGCACATCCCTCTAGACTGCGAGCAGCCCGAGGGCCTCTCAGTTCCCCAGCGCCCGGCACACAGTAGTCTTCAAGAGATTTGTGTAGGACTCTATTCCGTTTTGTCTCCTCCCTGGGGAGCCTTTGAGGGAGAGCCGGGCTCCACGCTGAGGTCCAGGCCCCTCCTGGCAGGATTCCCAGGTTGGCCCCAGGTTGGCCCCAGGTTAGCAGCTTCCCTGTGTCCTCAGGAGCCAAGCCTGGGCTTCCCGAGTCTGGCTGCCCTGAACCTGGCCTGGCCCTGGGCTCACCGCCCTGTGGACATCAGCCCATCTGGCTCCTCGTCCAGTAGCACAACCCTCCCACCTAGGTGCTCACCCCCTGGGAGAACACCTTCCTGGGCAGGGTTAAGGCCTCTGCAGTAGCCTTGGCTCAGCACCTGGCTGTGCCCCAAGCTCTCCCCTCCTCCAGCAGGCACGCCAAGCATGAGAGCTGGGCTCCCTCAAGCCAGGGATGGAACCCTGGCCACGCCATCACTGCTGGGAGACCCTGGGCAACTCTCTCACTCGCCCACCCACTCATTCACTCATTCATTCACACAAACCTCCGTGCTGGGCCCAGAGATGAGTAAGACCCAGGCCAGGGATGCTGAACACAGTTGTGCAGGTTGCATCCTGCACGAGGACAGCAGTTAAGGAAGCAAGCGCTCCGTTCACTCAGCCTTACCCCCTGGGTGGTGGGGCTGCTTCTCCCTGGAGGATTCTATGAGGTGGCCCTGACCCCTACCCTGCCCTCAGGGAGTCCGTGGTCAGAGGCAGTAGGGAAAGTGACATGAAAGTATGATTACAACACAGCACAATCAGGGCTGTGCAAAGATGAACACTGATTTCACGGGCATTGCTCCACTAGCCAGGACCTATCAAGGGCGCTTCCTGGGGAGATGTCATTGCCACAAAGACAGGATGATGTGGGAAGGAGGGGAGTGCCAACAGCTAGTGGAAACCCTAAGCACAGGGTGGAGGCAAGTGGGTGCACTGTGGGGGGCTGGGCTGTGAATCTTTCAGAGTGGCAGAAGCACAAGTGGGTGGGGGTAGTGCAAGACCCACCCTGAGGGCGAGGAGGAAGCTCTGCAGGGTTTTCACCAAGTGGGTGTGGCTCTTAGCCTCGACTCCTTTGTCTGTAAAATGGGCACAGCAATCCTGCTTCTCCAGGCTGTGGGATGTACCTAGCACGTGGTAGGTCCTCAGGAAGCGGGCAGTCCCTGTGTCTGCCCTTCCAGCCAGGGCAAGGGCGGGTGCCACAATGGCCAGGCTTGCCTGGTTGGCACAGCCTGCCACCCTCTCCTGCCCTGGAGCCCTCTGTGGTGTGGTCAGGTGATGGAACCAGATCCTGGCCCAGAGAAGCAGGACGACGTGCCTCTCTGCCACTCTCCCCCAGACACCGGCCGTGGCTCTGTGACACCTGGCTCACCTCCCCTGGCACTTAGCCCTTGAGGCAGGGCCAAGGAAGCTGGGCAGGGCTGGGCCAAGCGGCGTGAGTGTGGCTGGGCCCAGAGGGGCTGAGCCTCCTGGACTGGCACCCACCAGGGGGAGAGGGACCGGAGAGACCGAGAGGTGTCACGGTACCAGTGTGGACGCCCCTCCTCTCCGCAGGAGCAGGCACACCGTCCTTGTCCCCCATCCCCACCCCGCCTGGCCCAGGCTCAGCCGAGCAGCGGCGGGACCCCGGCCTCACTGACCCTGCTGCTCATTGCCCTCAGCAACTCCTGCCCCCACTGCTTGGTTTAGCAAAATTATACGTTAAACATTTTACTATTAACTATTTTTCTGTTTATACAAGCAATACATGCTCATTTTAGAAATCTTGGAATATACAGACAAGTAAAAGAAAGAAAAAAAATAACCAGTCCATCACCCTGAGACTGACATTGCTGAATTGACAGTGTCTTCCTTCCAGACCTGTCACACCGGCGTGGGTGGACACTCACACACCCACACACACACAACTGGGGTCGCACCACATACACAATTCTGCATCTTGTGTTTCTCACTGATTATTTTATCACAAGTGTTCTCTTCAGTCATTAAAGATGATTCAAAAGCATGTTAACGTTTTATTATGGAAAATTTCAAATGCACCCAAAGGTGAAGAGAGTCCCGTGAGGAACCACGTGCCTGCCCTCAGCATCAACGTTTACCCGCGCTCTGCTTGTTGCACCTGTTCTTTCTCCCACCACCTTTTTGTTCTTTGCTGGAGTATTTGGAAGTCAACCCCAGACAGCCTGTCGTTTCACTCACAAATGCCAGACGCTCTGTGCAGGCTCTGGAAGAGGCCTTGTGCTGTGTCCAGGAGGGCGCTGGCCTGGCGGTGGGGAGACCTGAGTTCCAGTCCTTCCCCGAGCCTTCGCTGCTGCTCTGGACTGATTTTCTCCATAAAATGGGAGCAAGGGTGTCTGCCCTCCGCCATGGCGGGTCATGAGGGGTCAGTGAGATGCTCAACTCCCCAGAGATCTGCTCCTGGCGTCTGCTGTATGCCGGGCACCCTGCTAATCCATTTACTCCTCACAACAATCCAGGAAGGTGGTGTAAGTATCCTCATTTTACAAAGAAGAAACCCGAGACTCAGAGAGGTTAAGTGGCTTGCCCAAAGTCACTCAGGATTCAAATTCAGATCTGTCTGACTTTCTGCTGCACCAACTGGTAACAGGTCCAGGTAGTACTTGCTTCTTACACAGCTGCCTTTTGATGTCTCTGGCAGAAATGGAAGTTTTAAGCACGAGGTCAGGCCATGGGTGGTGGGGCTGGGCTGGGGACAAGGGGGAACCTCAACTCATACCAAGTCCAGCAGGATATCATCCAGAGGTGTGGAGGGGGGGTCAGCCAGGCGCTGACCGAAAGAGAGGACCCTCCAGAGGGTTAGCTGCAGAGAGGCCCTGCAGAGGGACTGCAGGCAGAGGTACGGGCAGGGCTTGAGGGACCAGCAAGGGTGAGAGGTGTCAGGACCAGCCCAGCAGGAGCCTGAAGGGACCACCTGGCAGGAGCTGTGGCCATGTGGGAACGCAGCCTCCATCCAGACCCAGGGTTGGCAGGGTGGAGCCAGGGAAGTTAACACCCGTCTCTGTCCTCCCCTTCCACAGTCCTGTGGGGACCCCCATTGGCCAAGCCCACCCGGAAGCCAGTAGAGATGGGGCCTGGGGGGAGAATGGAGAGAACCCAGCCCAGGAAAGACCCACCAGAAGAAGTAAAACCAGAAACAGAATGTCTCCGGGAGTACTGGGGGGAGGGGGCTGAGGACTACTGCTTCTCAGCGTGAGCTCTACAGGTATCACCTTAAACAACGTAATAGCAATGAAAATGAGACCACCCCAGGACCCACTTCTCTTTAACCCAGACACTGGCCCCATTTGGGTGATTTTATAACTTATTAGAATTGGAACAGGAAAAATCTCACATTCTTGGTCATTCTCATTGATGTCAGGTGGAAGATGTTCCCTTCTCTTGTGACCCCCAAAGTTCTGGATGCCTCACAGTAGTTCAACAAAGGTTCACTGATGTGATTCAAATTGACTTAGGGTTCACTTGTGGAATCCCAGATGACCTTTGACCCTGCTGAACTGAACCTCCGTCTCTCTCTGTTTGGGCAATTAAAATTTGCCTTTGTGCTCAAACCCTTCTCAAATGCGTGTGCAATTTCCCTGTAAAGACTTTTCCACTGTGTGTCTTTCATTCTTAGCTGCATTCGCCTTCCTATCCTGTATCGCATCTCCTACAGCCTGGAATTTCAACTCCTGTTAATTATCAGCATAATTATGAAGACATATCTGTTGCCAAAAACCTGTTGTCTTGCACATTTGAAGATCAGTCTGAAGATGACTTTGGGTCGTCCATGCGACCACGGCCTCCATTAGTGCAGAGAGTTGAGAAGCGACTGCATTTCCGTTTCACAGGATGCGAGACTGAGGTGATCTGAGGCGGGGCCACCACCACCTGGTGCCCTGGGTCCACTGGGCAGGTGTTTGTTGAGCACCCACTGGCACTGTGCTTGTTACAAGGGAGGAGGAGAGACATAAGCCCAGCCCTCGTCCTCTACAAGTCCCCAACCCAGTGGGGATGATGATGGGGAGACATGCACACATGTGACAAGGACGTGTGTGGTGGAGGTTAGGAGGGCCTCTGACCTGAGCTCCGAATTGAGGTGTTGGCTTTAGCCCGGCCATGCAACGCGGTCGGGGTGGGGCAGGTCTCATTCCAGGCTGTGCAAAGGCCCGTGGTGCAGAGGGACGTGACCCCTTACATGGGCAGGACAAGGGCTGGGTGGTGGGCAGTGCAGAGCCTGAGGGGTACATCCAGGCCCATGGTGCAGAGGGACGTGACCCCTTACATGGGCGGGACAAGGGCTCGGTGGTGGGCAGTGCAGAGCCTGAGGGGTACATCCCTCCCCTCCCCTGGTGGGAAGATGGGCTCGTGTTAGTCCTACCGCTCTCTAGTGGGGTCAGCAAGGCATAGTCCCCTCTCCACTCCCTGCACTTCCAAGCTGGCTTAGGCGACACTCTCGTGGGCTCCATCTGTACCTGAGCTGGCCTCTATCCTGGCTCTCATCTTTACACGGAGCAAACACTGACCAGACACCGGGGACGCAAAATTGAGTAAGCTCTCCCCAGTCCTGAACTCAGGAAGCTCATAGAAGACATCCAGGGGGTCACAGGGGGAGGAGGGGGGAGAGAGGGAGTGAAGGAGGGGTCCCACAGAGGCTTGAAGGGCCTCTGCCTCCCCACTTCTGGGCCAGGCACTGAGGGGAGGATGACTTCCAGGGCCCACTTGGCCTCATGGGCCCTAAGCAGGTGTTTGCATCCAGCCTCTGACCTTGATCCACTCATCCAGCCTGGAGTGGCTCTTGGTGAGACTGGTGAAAACTGGCTCTTTGGGAGAGACCCCAGCCCCCGAGGGGACCCTGTCAATGCCCCCCGCTCACTGGCCTAAAGAGGCCTACCACCCACCCCAGCCAGGGGCCTCCTCTGCTGGGCTAAAGGCCGTGGGGAAGGCTGAGAGGAGGTTTATGATCTGCTGACCAGGCCCCGTGCTCTCTGAGGCAAGAGCAGGCAGAGCATTAAATGGAGGTGGACGCCAGCCCAGCCCAGCCCAGCCCTGCAAGGAGCCTTCCCTTCTTGGCCTGTCATGGCCCTGGGCAGAAAAGACTAGGCCTCCAAGGTCCCCTCTTCCTACAAACACACACACCCATGACATATACACAAAACATCCTTCCAGAACTCCCCAAAACGAAGGCTAGCCTTCTGGTACCAGTGCATTATCTATCAGAGTAACGAGCAGCCTGGGACAGACCTCGGTCACTCCTGCCCCCTCCAGCTGAGTGACCCTGGGCAAACCATGTCGCTAACCCCCTACGTTAGCTTCCAGGGCTGCTGTTCAAAGGACCACAGATGAGGTGGCCTGAAACAACAGAGGTTTATTCTCTCCCAGGTCTGGAGGCCAGAGTCCAAGGTCAAGGTGCTAGCAGGGCTGGTTCTTCTAGGGGCTCTGCAGGAACATCTGCCCCCTCTCCCGGTTCTGGCGGCTGCTGGCAGCCCTCTGTCCTTTGGCTTGGGGCTGCGTAACTCCAACCTGCTCCTGTCCTGCTGTCACACTCCTGCTTCTCTCTGTGTCTCTCCTCCATGTCTGCGTCTCAAATCTCCCTCTGCTTTCTCTTAAGTACAGGACCCACCCTAAGTTCGGGGTGATCTCACCTTGAGATCCTCACCTTAATTACATCTGTCAAGGCCTATTTCCAAATCAGGTCACAGTCACAGGTACTGGGGGTTAGGACTTGGACATATGTTTTGGGGGTCTCTAACCCACTGCACCCTCTGAGCCTGCATTTCCTCCCCTCTAGAAAGGGTATAGTGGAGCCCTCAAGAAGCCTGAGTGTTGCCTGACAGCACATATGTAGCCAGCACGGGGCCTGCTCCCCTGGCAGTGAAATACCAGATGGTAGTGGCCGGGAGAGGCGAATGGGCCCTAAGAGGCTAGACCTTGGTTTTTCAGGTCCCCTGACTGACAGCACTGTGAGGACAAGCTTCCTCCGCTGAGCCCGTCATTCTCTGGTGAGAGAGGAAAGAGCAGGGCGGGAGTGGAGAGAGCCCCCTGGACATGGCAGGAACATTCGGGTCAGATCCAAGATGGTGGAGAGGGCTCTGTGCAACTGTCACGCCAGTGACAGCAAGCAAGCGAGCCCACCCAGCCAGGGCAGGTGCCCTGTGACCAGATGAAGGGCAGACCTGGGGGAGGGGTCTGGGGAAAACAGCCAGAGGTTAACCTAGACGTGGAAACATCAGACCACCATCGCAGTTTGCCAGTTTGGGGCTGTCCATTTATGGCCAGAGTCTTTCCAGTTGGTTAAAAGTATTTGTCTTTCTCACTTTGTGTTGAGACCAGCACTCATTTTCCAAGAAATTTCTCCCAATTTCTCTTTAAGAGAGAAAGAGAGAGAGGAAAAAAAAAAAAAAAAAAACAACCTTAAACTCTGCCCCAGGGCCTCCACCGGATCATTAAGGCAGCTTAAGGTTGGAATTTAACAGAGGCCAGAAAACTGGCCAGCTGAGCTCCAGGAAGACCTGCGTGTTTGCAATTTCACCTTCCTGGGTGGCCGGGCCCTTCCCCTCCCGCCCTGCCCGTGAGACTCGGTAGCCTCCAGTGCTGGGTGACCTTGGCCCCATTTCCTCATAGGCAAGATTAGGAGCCTGAGAGGAGGCATCCCCCAGGTCCTTGCTCCCCAGTTGAAGCCCACACTGACGAGAAGGATGCACCAGAGTCACACTCTCCCCATCAAAGGACTTCTGTTCACACCCACTTTTGCTTGGGCTCCTCCCAGCCTCCCGCCTGATTCAGGGATGAGGATGCTGCTGGGAAGGTGGCCTGCCCAGGGCCCATGGGCATCTGTATCAGGAGCTGGGGACATTTCCTGATCTCCAGTCTGCAGGCTATTTGAGAATAGTGATCCTGGTTCCCATCCTCAGCCAGCTGGAGAGGTGGATGGGCCTCATTTGCAGACGACCTGGATGGCCTGGGACTTCAGGCTGCCATCCCTCTCAGTCTGCTCTGAGGGGATAGTTGGGGAGCACATTGATCAGGCAGCAAGGTGTGGCAGGCCGAATTCTAAACTCTCTGTAAACCCACTCAGTCCCACTCCAGCCTTCCAGGTACCTACTATTAACTCCATGTTACAGATGAGGAAACCGAGGCTCAGCTGGTAAGTGCAGTGGACTCAGGCCTGGGTGTCCTGGCTCCACAGCGTCTGCTCCTGACCAGCAGCCCCAGTGAGGACACCAGCTCAGGCAGGGGCCATACAGAGGCTGACTAACGGGGGTGTGGCAGCAGTGAGGAAGAGGAGCCCCAGACTCGGGGGCCAGCTTGGCTGGGGGTTCCCCAGAGTCGGTGGTGTTTGTGATGTCTCAGCTGCCTCTTTGGGGCAGAATCCTAGGAGGGAGGGACCCCAGACACAGGCTGTGCCCTTAGGGGATCTGGGCAGAACATTGGCTGCTTTCCCAGAACTGTGGGTGTTGGGACTTACAGGACCATCCTAGCCTGGGCTCTCTTTGACCCTTGCTCTTTTGTCCTTTGGCCCATTCTGATTTGCATTACAGAGTCTTCTGCCCTCATCCACTCACCTCACACACGCACCCACACTGACACTGCTCAAACCACCATCAGACCTCAAGGACAAATGCAGTCCCTGGAAATCCAGACCCATCCTCCAACACAGCACATGAATGCCCCACATCGGCCCTGGCCTGCACCCTGCTGCCCCCCGCCCACTCCCGTGCCACACTGGGGTGTCCTGGTGCTGCCAGGCTCCAGCCTCACCGCCCTGGAGCTTGGTGAGGCCACTGTCCTGGGAGGGTTCTCAGCCCGCTCGCCTCCCGCTCTGGACCCCGGGCTTTAAGCAGACTCTGTCACTTCCTGCCGGGTGATCTCCCTGGGCCTCAAGGCTTCAGCTTGTAAGTGGGAATGAGAGCACCTCTCTCAATGGGTGGGATTGAGAACTGCACCATCTCATTTCTGTGAAAGAGGCCTGGCCACACAAGGCAAGTGGTCCGTTTGTTTTAGCTGGATTTATGCACAGGCAAAGGACCCCAGGACTTTCCAGCTCTGAAACCCTGAAGCTCCAAAATCCCAAACAGAAGCTGTCCCCAGGCCCCATAAATCCGGCCTCTCCCAGCCCCTCATCCCCTGGGCCTGACCACCAGGAACTGTATCCAGCCTTACTCAGAAACTACCTTAAATTTTAACTAATTTAATTTTAAATTTAACTACCTTAAATTTTTTAATTGTTTAAAAGATTATATAAGTATTATATAAACATATTCTCTTTGTAATAAAATTAAGCACTATGGAAGTATATAAAACATAGACTAAAAATCCCGCTTTGCCACCCCCTACTTCCTCACTTCTCTCTATCTCCCTTCCAGAGTTGATCGTGGATTGTTCCAGATGGCTTCCATCTGTTTCCACACACACATATGTACATCTGCAGACAGAGAGGCTCATAGTCGCCGTCTGCAACTGGCTTCTTTCACATAACAATACGGTGGACTCTCTGTGTTGCTGCATGTCGATCTATCTTATTATTTTAACAACTAACTAAAATTTTTTGCAGGATGTATACGCCATAATTTATGAATTCTTCTATTTATGGACATTTAAGTTATTTCTAATTTTCCACTCAAACAAACAATGCTGCAATGCATATACCTCTGCACGCATCTTTTTTCATACGTAAGAGTATTTCCATATGTTAGATATTTTGGAATTAATGTGCCTGGTCAGAGAGTATTTGCATTATACTTGTGGATAAACACTGATAAATTGCTGTCCTGAAAGACTGAACCAAGGACCACTCCCATCACACTGACAGAGCCCATTTCTCCACACCCTGTCAACATGTGATAGCATCAGTATTTTTCATTTTTTCCAGTTAAAAACATTTTATTGTCTGATTTGCATTTCCCTGATTACGTGTGGTGGGACATCTTTTCAGGGCTTCTGGCCATTTGTATGGACTTGGCTGTGAATTGTCTCTTTCCATCTTTGCCTGATCTTCTACTAGGTTCATTCTCTTTTACTTATTCATCTGTAGGCTTTGTCTCCTTTTTAAAAAGGGATAAATGCACATGATTTTAAAAATTCAAATAAAACCACAGGCATAGAGTGAAAACAAAGTCTCCTTCCACCCCTGACTCCCAGGCCCCTGACGAGCACCCGGGGTCGATGACTCCACTGGGCACACAGGCACGGCACACATGGCCACAAGACCTTCAGGGGCTCCCAGAAATGTTTTAATTTTGATTTCTTTTACAATCAAAAGAAAAAAATATATAATAATAATGAACATATAATAAGGAATCCAGCCTAGATCATACTTGTCTTTATACCAAGGCAATTATAAAACATAATTTTTAATATTTTTTAAATGAGGCAAAATTGCTTAGGGCCCACGAAAGTCCTAATGCATGCCAACCTGCTAGTGACAACCATTTACCAGTTTCTTGGGCATCCTTCTAAAAATATTTTATGCATATCTGTTTTAAATATTTACTTATAAACAGTTTTTCTTCTTTTTAATTATGTAACATTTTAAACATATACCAAAATAAAGGAAACAATATAACAAACACTCATGAATCCAATACCCAGATTAAACAGTAAGTAAATACGATTTTAACCATATTCACTTCAGAGATATTTTTAATTTAATGAAAGAAATGGAACGTGATGTATGAAGCTAATCCACCTCCCATGGGCCCCCCTCCCTCACTACCCTGAGGCTGCTGTGGTCACTCCTGAGCACATTTGCGTGAAGACCACAGACACCGTGCTGAATCCCATGGTCACGGACTTCTTGGTGCTTGACGGAACAGACCACTCCCTCCACCTTGAGACACTTCCTCCCCTTGCTCCCAGGCCACCTCACCCTCCTGGTTTTCCTCCTACTCCACAGTGACCTTCCCAGTGTCCTTCACTCGCTACCCCTCATCTTCCTGACTCCTTGCTGGTGGAGGGCCCAGGGCTCTGTCCTTCTTCTCCTGTCTGTCTACACCTTCTCCATCATCCTCCAGTCTCTGACTGCCATCCAAAATTACATCCCTAGCCCAATACTCTTACCCAATTCCACACTCATAGACCCAACTACATATTGGACAAATGCTCTTGGGTGTCTGGCAATCATCCAACCAAAGGACCAGAAGCAAACTCATGCTCTCCCTCCCTCCTGCCCCCCACCCCCAGATCTCCCTCCTCTCAGTACGTGAGCTCCGTTCTTCTAGTGTCTGAGCCCCAACCCTTGACATCATTCTGTATTCCTCTCTCTCACATACCGCACATCAACATCAGTGAGCAAATCCCGCTGGCTCTATCTTCAATATATATCCAGAATCGGACTACTTCTCACCAGCTCCACTCCTGCCGTCCTGGTCCGAGCTGCACCTCTCACCACCTGCTGTATAAGAGGACTCGGTTCAGTGGTTGTTCATCTCCCCCACTAGAATGTAGATTCCAAGAAGGCAAGCATATTATCCATTTTGTTTATTCTTACCTCACCTGCCCGGAGAACAGTGCTGACACATAGTAAGCATTCAATAAATATTTGTTGGATGAATGAATATTTTAATAATCAGATTTATTTCTGTACTTTATTCTGTTTCATTGAATGATTTGTCTGTTCATGCACCAATACCTCAGTATTTTGTTACTTAACTTCAAAATATGTTTGGTAAATAGGTCATATACCTCCTGATTATTATTCTTTTCAAAATGGACTTCGTTATCCTCAAGCATTTCTAATTCAGATGAACTTTAAAAGACTAATCTTGTCAAGCTTCACTAAAAATCCTGTTGGTGTTTTGATTAGAATTACATTTGTAGACTTATAGATTGATTTGGGAAGAAACAATGTCTTTACCAAATCACATTTTCCTATCCCAGAACATTGAGTGTCTCTCCATTTATTCAAGTGTTTTACATCCTTCAATCTAGTTTTAGAGTTCCCTTTATACCAATCTTGCACATTCTTTGCATTTCTGTGAAAAATTTTATTGGTCCTGGTACATTTTTTTCTTTTAATTCAGTAGTGAATTCACTACGCTAATATTTAAGATTGTGCATGTCAGGATTATAAAAAAAGGCAGGAAGATCTTTATCTTTGTTAAGTTGTGGAACAGTTTATGTCACACAGGGATTGTATCTTCCTTGAAAGTTTGGTTGAACTTATCCATAAGACTGGGCCTGCTGTCTTTTGAGGTATAGATCTTTATCTTTTCAATTGTTGTTTTGTTTTATATATATTTTAATAGACTTTGTTTTTTAGAGCAGTTTTAGGTTCACAGGAAAAATTGAGTGGAAAGTACAGATACCCTGTATATATCCCCCCTACACACACGTGCAAAACATCTCCTACTATCAACATCCTGGCACCAGAATAGTACATTTGTTACAGCTGATGAACCTGCATTTACACACCATTATCACCCAAAGTCCATAGTCTACATTAGGGTCACTCTTGGTGTTGTACATTCTATGGGTTTTGACAAATGTATAATGACATATATCACCATTATATTATCATACAGAGTAATTTCACTGCCCTAAAAACCCTCTGTGTTCCACCTCTTCATCCCTCCCTCCCTCCTAGCCCCTGGAAACCACTGGTCTTTTTACTATCTCTGAAGTTTTGCCTTTTCCGGAAAGTAATATCATTGAAATCATACAGTATGTGGCCTTTTCAGATTGGCTTCTTTCACTTAGAATATGCATTAAAATTTCCTCCGTATCTTTTCATGGCTTAATAGCTCTTTTTTTTTTTTTTTTTTTTAGCAGCAAATAGTATTCTATTGTCTGGATGTACCCCAGTCTGTTTATCCAATCACCTACTGAAGGACATCTTGGTTGCTTCCGAGTTTTGGCAACTATGAATAGCTGCTATAAACATTCTTGTGCAGCTTTTGTGTGGACATAAGTTCTCAACTCATTTGAGTAAAACCAAGGAGTGTGATTGCTGGATCATATGGTGAGAGTATGTTTAGTTTTGTAAGAAACCACCAGACTGTCTTCCAGAGTGGCTGTACCATTTTGTATTCCCATCAGCAGTGAATGAGAGTTCCTGTGGCTCCACATCCTCGCCAGCATTTGGTATTGTCCGTGTTCTGGATTTTGGCCATTCTATTAGGTGTGTAGTGGCATCTCATTGATGTTTTAATTTGCATTTCCCTGATGACATATGATGTGGAGCATTTCTCATATGCTTATTTGCTGTCTGTATATCTTCTTTAATGAGGTGTCTGTTTAGATCTTTTATCCATTGTTTAAATTGAGTTGTTCATTTTTTATTGTTGAGTTTTAAGAGTTTTTTGTATATTTTGGATAATCGACCTTTATCAGGTAAGTCTTTTGCAAATATTTTCTCTCAATCTGTGGTTTGTCTTCTCATTCTCTTGAATAATTTATGTTTCCCTAGAAAATAATTTCAATTCTTTTGGTAAAAGTGTTTTTTCATGTCTACTGTATCTGCACTAAATTCACCTTCTTGGGCACCTACTCTATACATAGCTGTGTGCTGGACTTTTATTGGTTAAGTATCTAGATTAATTCCCAACAAGATGCGTATTTTCCATTGGGGAGCTACCCTTCACCACAATGCAACAGCTCTAAGGTTTGGGTGGGATTCGCACACATCCAGCATCTGGATTAGTCCAATCAATGTAACTAATTCCCCCCCTGAAATTTGGGGGTCTATTGTCCCTGCCGCTGGCAGCCATGTTGGGATCAAAAGGAAACCAGCCTGAGGATAAAATCTACAGAGAAGGGCAGAGCTGAGAGCGTGCCGGAAAAAGTGGACTGGAGCCCTCAGTAAGCTACGCCCGAAGCGGGTATGACTCAAGAGTTTTTAGTTTCTGCTACTCTTTTATTTTATTTTAACTTTTTGGTAATTAAGTAATTTTTTTTTATTTTGAAAGTTTCAGACCTTCATAAAAGTTACAAGAATACTACAAAGAACTTCTTTGTGCTCTACATTCAGATTCTCCAATTGCTAACATTTCACTCTGCTTCTCTCTCTCTCTCTCTCTCTGCCCCAAACCCCTACAGACTCTGGTGTGGAGCTAGACAGTCTCCTATGTTAGAATGATTCCTCCAACCAAGAAATGAGCATTGATATCAACCTCCCATCCAATCCATAGATCTCCTTCAAATTTCACCAACTATCCCACGAATGTCTCTCTTTTCCTTTTTTGACCCAGGATCTAGTTCAAGATCACACATTGTATCTAGTTGTCCTATCTCCCCAGTCTCTTGCCATCCGGAACAGCTCCTCAGCCTCTCCCTGTCTCACTTGCCTTGAGGGTTTTAAGAGTACAGGATTTTCACTCCACAGGATGATCTCAACCTCAGTCCACTCGGAGTTTGCAGACATGCAGACCCTGCCCTACGTTCTTGGAGTTAACTACAGAGAGGACGCTGAGCTCTTCTCCGTGCATCACACCAGGAGACATGTTATGTCCACACATCCCACCCCTGGTGATGTTAACCCTCATCATCTGGTCAAGCTGGTGTCAGCCAGGTTTCTCCACAGTAAAGCCGTCGTTTTCCCTCTGTATTTGATTAGCATTTTGTGGGGAGGTAGTCCGATATTACGTCAATATTCTGCTCCTCAGCAAACTTTCACCCACCAACCATAGGGTCCACTTATGGCTCCTGCCTGTATCAGCTACCATTGTGATGGTTGCCAGCTATTTCTGTTATCAGATATTTCTATCAGTCCTTTCACCTCCATTAGCTGCACTCTCTTGTAGGGAAGACCTTCCCCACCCCCATCATTATTCATGTATGCATTTATTTACTCGTATCCATATGGACTCATGGATTCCTATTTTATTCCATAGGTTATATTCTAAAGGTTGTACACTAGGTATGTTCATTGCTACTGGGGTGTCACTGCTTCTCAGTGAACATGTGCGTACATCACTATGCACATACACATCTGTCTATAACTATTTCTTTATCTATCTGGGTGGATGTAATTGAAAGCCCGGAGTTCATGTGATACTTCCAGCTACACTCCAACCCCTCAGGGCTCTTACTAGCCTCCTCTACTCTCATGTTTCTAATTCCCTCCTCAGACAGTGAGAAAACTCGTTCCCATTATCCTCAACATATTTACTTATCTGCTCAATTAACTATCGGCTCCGTGTAACTAATCTTCTGGCCACTCCAGCCAGCTCCACACTCTGCCTCCTCTGTCCCAGTTCCTTGCAGGCTGGGGAACGCCGTGCCAGTGCCTCCACAAGGCACTCCCTTCCCTCTGTTCCCCACTCTGTCTCCTCAGGTGCAGATGATCTCTGCCCCGGAAGGGAAAGCAAAAGGAAGATGGGAAAGAACAGAATGATATGAAGGGAAGCTTCCTTTTTAAAAGTAATTTTAGGATGGGTTTTCTGTTATAGACTAAACCCTCATATCTGACACTATTGGGACTAGTAATTGGACCATTTTGAAAAAGTTGGTTCAAGTCCAGATGCATAAAACATGTCTCAAAAACCAAATGCATGTGTGTATTCCTTAAATCTTTTATTTTCCTTTCAAAACACAGATGAACCTTGATTTTCCAATACTGTGATGTAGGGCTAAGGTCTTTTCTTCAATGTGGGTCATCTTTTATACATAAACCACAATTGTAGGACATTGTCTACAATTTCCAGTTTCAATGTCCTTAGAGTGATCCTTAAAGATGTTTGCAAAGTTCTCCTCTGAATGCAAAATTATTCTAGATTTGTGTGCTGAGCCCTCCTCCCAACTTTATACAACTCCCTTGCCCAGACCTGACTTAATAGCAATTGTTTATAGCGACTTGCGTTCATTGGGTCTTTCCAAGGCATTTAACCTAATTTTCATAGAAATAACACTTTCTTTTCACTCTTATTTCATTGATCTCTACACTATTTAATTAAATTACATACTTACAGTAATAAATATAACTGGCATAAACAGATTTAGAACCAGATACAACTGACTGACAAGCATACAACTCAGCTGGTGAGAGCAGAAGGAATGATATTCTAGAGCAGACCAGGACACTTTTCTGTAAGGGTCACGTAGTAAATATTTTTGGCTTTTGCGGGCCATATGGTCTTTGTAACAATTACTTAACTCCGCTGTTGTAGTGAGAAGGCAGCCGCAGACAATACGTAGGTGGATGAGCCTGGTTGTGTTCCAAGAAAACTTTGTTTACAAAACAGGCGGCCGGCCAAAGTTGCCCTGTGGGCCACAGTCTGCTGAGCTCTGTTGTAGGGAGTAGCCTCTTAGCCGTGGGCATCCATCAGCATGTTTGGGGGGCAGTGGAGAGCATCGGTGGGTTCCATGGACCTACGGTAAGAGAACTTTTGCTGCATCGCACCAGAAAGCGTCCTGACAGACACTGCCTGGTAGCTCCCCACTGCTGGTCACGCAGCCCTTCCTGCTCCCGAACTAGAATCCACTCCTCGGCATTTTCCTGAGGACCAGCCATCTTTATTATACTTTAAGAAAACCTTTTATTATGGAAATTTTCAAACATGTGGACAAGTAGAGATAACAGTAGTGAGCCTGATGTACCGTCACTGCTCCAGCAGTTATTAGTAGGTGGCCAATGTTCATCTGCAGGCAAAGAGGAGCCTCTTCTGCTTTCCTGAAACCTCTGCTAACCCGGGAGCTGTCCTGGGGGGCAGCCAGGGGAGTCACACCCAAGAATCGCTCCCTGTGGGTAAGGGGCGTGAGGCCCGCCGCTGAGAGAAATGTGCCCCAACGTTCTCAGGCCTGTGGAGCTGCCATGTCACCCTGTCTGGGCAGACTGTTGTCCGTCCTTCAAAGACTCTCTTACTGAGAGAATCAAAAGCTGAACTTTCCAGCGGAACACGTGACACCTTCCACCCACTCCCCCCCCCAAACCCTTTCCTGTCTCCATTCTTTTTACCCTCCACAAATATAAACGCCCAAGGGCGCACCCTGGCCCTTCAAGCAAAGGTCACACAGTGCCGTGGTCAGAAGGGTGCCTTCCGAGCCAGACCGCCTGAGCCCGGTCCCGGCTCTCCCGCTGCTAACAGCGCCTCCATGTCCTCATCTGGGAAATGGGACGATCAATTCTGCCTCATAGGAGTTTTGAGAGCATTAAGGGGGGGAGATAATAAATGTGAAACACTTAGAAGAGGTGCTGGCACATATTAAATACTTAATAACATTATTAAAATGAGATAATGTTACCGAAAGACTCTATACACTAGCATCTGGTGGTAAAAATACCTGGGTCTCAATATATACTAACTACTGTCGTAGACAGTGGGCTACAGTAGGGACAAGGTCTGGCCCCTGGCCCAACTCATAACCAGCTTTGTGACCGTTGGTCAGTCACTGTCCCTTTCTGGACCTCCAACTTTACGTCTGTAACAGAAGGAGCTTGAACCATCTGTATTGAACCCTTTTATATTACTTTAGTCTGAAATCTGGGATCTGTAGCAAGAAGTTCCCACCCCACTATGGGCCTCCTTAGGCCCTTGGGCTTATTTTTCATTAACCAAACATTAGGAATGCAACTGCTTACAGGTCAAACATGGCGATGGGCAGTGGCTCCCCTCCAAGGCCCCAGCCTGGTCCCCACCCCACCCCCCATTCCTCGGGGCAGGTCTCCAGCTCACTAACCACAGGCCGTTCTCTGGTCCCGGTGACTTAGATGGGGCAGCTGCCCCTGCAGTTCAGCAGACTGTTAGCTGGACAGTTCCCAGGGCAATCATGGGGCCTGGAAAAGGCACCAGCAGCTCAGAGGAGGGCGGGCCACATCTTCCCCAAGAGAGGTGCAGGGTGGGCACCCCCAACCAGGGAGCCGGCCCCTTTCACCTGAGTTTCCTCCCTCCCTCCAGACTTGAGATTCTAGAGCCCCTCGGTCACCCAAGGCTCCAGGAAGTCCAGAATCCAGAAGTTAGTCTGCCGCCCTGGTCCTAAATACTCGAGGATCTCCTCTGAGACCTCTACTGATGGCACTCCTCTGTCTTGGGGGATGCTTGACTTCAGTTCTCAACTTCATGAAATAAAAGGATGGTGCTAACCACATGGCAAGTGCTTGGCTAAATATGTCAAATGGAGAAGAAGGGTCACATGCCAGGAATTAAGAGAGCTGGACTTCTGCCTGCTCTGTCACCAGCCAGGGGCATGAGCCAGTGGTGTAATAATTGTGGGCCCCAGCTTCCCCAAGGGGCTTGCATCTTTAAGGTCCATGCCAGCTCTCTCGGGCGAGTCCATGATCTGCAGAAGAATGAGGCAGAGAGACTAGAAAACATTGAATGACAGACCAGCCTGTCACCCACCCATCCACCAGGTGTGTCTCCAACACTCCATTATGCATCCACAACCCCTGTGCAGTCTTCAGTACATCCTCTTGGTGCAATACCACTTCCAAGGCCTCAAGCTGTGAGCTGGGGAGATGGTTGGGAAGAACTCACTCCCAGGCTGTACACGTGATTGTGGGTGACCAGGAAGTGTCTGAGGCCCACAGAACGGAGCCTCTACCTGTGTCATCTCAGGCTATGGGAGCAACGGTGGGGTAGGGCTCAGCCATCCCCTAACAGAGGCCAGCACAGGGTCAGCTTCATCATGTGACTCTGAGAAGGTCAGCCCAACTGAACCTGGGAGGATCTCCCTGGATACAGGTCCAAGAGAATTTTATGTGACTGGCTTGAACATCCTCTAGAAACACACATTCATCTAGAATCCCCTGAACCGGGCTCTCCTCACGTCACCCCTGGTTAGTGAACAGGCCATCCCAGCTACCAGGCCTCAAGGGTTGGAAAGCTCGGTCAACAGTGATGAGCACTCAGTGATCCATCTCTCTCTCCCAAGGTCTTTGCCATAAAACCTGCGTGGTTCTCCTCAATGTCACCTTTCCCATTGCCTTCTCCAACCAATCAACACCAGCCCCTTAAGGAAACCAACTCCACACTTGCAGTTAGGCAAATTAAGTGACGTCTCAGCACATAGACCCACTCCGTGCCTCAGTCTTTCTACCCCGGAGATGCAGTACCCAGTATTTACAAGAGTCATGTGCACTTGGATTTGAATCCCACTGCATGACCTTGGACTAGTTACATAATAAGCCTCAGTTTCTTTATCTGTAAAATGGGAATGGTAGCAGTGTCTCTCTTATAGGGTTATTATGATAACTAAAAGAGATAATAAGATAATAAAAAGTAATAAAAAAGATAAAAAAAGGTAATTTGCACAATGCCTGGCTCAATACATTTTATTTATTATTATTTGTACTTATTACTTCTTCTCTTGCACTCATCCAAGTAGTGAAGCAAATAGAACAGCTTAAATTATGCTTCTGGTAGCCTATATTTGTAGAATGATCTATTTCTTAAGTTACACATTAATTCAAGCCTTCATTAAGTAGCTCAGTGCCTTGGGCAACAGATTACTTATAAATAGTATAATATTTAGTGGCTCCTTAGTTTTGCAGTCAGACATTATTAATGATCCATGACTTAGAATCAAGATGAAGTTTAAACACGCGGCCACATCCACTCATGCCCCCACGTGCGCACACACATGTACATACGTTCAATCATAGAGGAAGATACCATCAAAGCTGGTGCTACAAAATAATCTTATGATTATTTTTGGAAAAAGAAATCAAAATGAAAGAGGAAGGAGACCAAAGTTTTCTTTCATCAAAGAAAAGCAAAGAACATATTCCAAGTGTTGTTTAATTGGTTCATTGTTGCTTATACCTGATTATTGCCATAGCGTCGTTTTGGGACACCCTCCTGCAAGTTATTAGCCCACATGGACAATTTACTGAGTTTTTCACTTGGCAAAGGAATCAGTGAACTTCCCATAGCTAATTTAATCATTAAATTAATGATTTATTAGGCCAGTCTTCCCCACCTCGTCCTGACCTTCTGTGCTGGTTCCTGGAGCCGATTCCTTCTCCATCGCACCACACGTCCGCCTCTGTGTCTGGTGACCCAGAGTCAGCAAGATGTCCTAACCCCCTGCTCTGCATTGCCAAAGATACTGAGCGAGCTCAGCAAAACCTGGAAAAACCAGAGCCCGAGCAAGCAGACTGTCAGCGCTACAGTTGCTTAGCGCATCCTTGAATTGTTTCTGTCTGGCTTTGTGGGGTGAGGCAGCAAATGACAAAACCCCAGCTGATACCCTGCACAGTAGCCCCACGTTAGGTCCAGTTGCAGCTTGGTCCAAGCTCTCCCCTCGCCTCCTCCCCAGGATGGCCAGAGAACTGGACCCTCCTGCACCTGCCACGCCTCTGCCCAGTGTGTTCACACACAGTGACATGGCTGGTGTTAGCAGTGCTCTCCCGCCCCCTCGAGACGTGTGGCTCCCCATTTTCCTTATTGGTAAATAAAGCAGTGGAGAACAGCTTTGTTCAGAGGGAATATTATTCCTGATTATTGCCTTGGGGCTGGCCGAGGCCTGGAAAGAGCATTCGCAGGGGCCCACACCCGTGCCAGGTGAGGCGTGGGCACAAGAGAAGGGGAGGCCTGCACTGTAAACTTGTTAGAAAAGCCGAGCTTCTTCCCACTTTGCCCTGTGACTCTCCAAGCGCGTATAGAGAGGGTTTGAGAGCAAGCGAGATTAGGATAGAGAGAGACAGAGAGAGGAGCATCTGACAGTGTTAGAAGCTACAAGTTAGAAATATCAGGATGATGGAGAGAGATAGATGCGGGCAGGGTGGTGGAATGTTGCAGGGAGTAGAAGGATGCTGGCTTCAGAGTCAGACATCCTGGGCTTAGAGAGACTGGTGTAACCTTGGGCCTTTAACTTAGCCTCTCTGAGCCTCACTCACTCACCTGTAAAATAGAACAGTATAAATATGGTTGTCACAGGCTGATCAGCAAGAGTAAGTGACATAAATGTACAGGCAGGTGCTCAGCACACAGTCGATGCTCCATAAATGCTTATTCCCTTCCGGTCGAGCAGAAGACGCCTGGCCATCATTGCTTCTCACAACTGGGAAGTGTTAGGTTGGTGTTCCTGCCAAGGGCCGTTCCATCTCCCCGTTGGTGCCCCCAGATCATCCCTCCAAGGGGCATTATGCTGTAGACAGCTCATTTGCATGCCCAGGTTGGAAACTGCTCAGCTCAGGAATGGAATGTTCCAGCCCCACCAATTTGATTTTCAAATCACTTCCCTCTCAGCAGGAACCACCCTCAAGAGCAGAGCCCGGCCAGCACCTGGTTACAGTGGGGGCCCAAGGGCCAAGCTGATGATTACGGGACATGAGATCGGAGGGCGGAAAGGGGCACCCCCACCCTGTGCCACATGCCCTCCTCCCAGTACGTGCGTTTCTGTAAACCAGGTTAAGATGCTGCGGGAGAGGATGTGGAGAGAAGTCGGGGAGACAGAGGGGCTGGGTGTAGGGAGAGGGCAGGACCCCTGCTCTGAGGGTCAGATGTTGTGGGTGGCGGCAAAGTCTAGATCCCTATTTCTTACCCCAGTTGGCTATCTCAGGCTTCTATGCAGGGTAGAGAGAGCTGGGCAATGCCCCAGTCAAGCTGTGGGAACTCCCTCCCTTGATCCTCAACTGCCACCAGCAGTCTCTTTCCTGACAAGGCCAGCAGAGGTCACCAGGAGCCTGCAGAGTAGTTCCCAGCTGCATGGACTGGGACACTGCTCGCTCCCATCGGCCCCCGGCTTCTCAGTGATGCTCTCCCCAGCCAGTCTCATCTGTAGGTGGAATAGGAGGCCACCTGGCTGGGGCGATCTCAGAGAGCGGTCCCGGCTACCCCGCACCCCCCTTCCTCTGAGATCAGAAGCCCTTTCAGAGAGGGCAGGTCTAAACTTCCAGTGCCTCTCAGGAAGGGAAACAGAGGGACTTGCATGCATTTATACGAAACGGTAAAGAGGACACAGCCCCTTTCCTGATTCATCTGCTGGTGAATGACATGGCCTGGGTTTGAACCCTGATCAGCCTGACTTCAAAGCCAGCTCTTACCACGGCTGCTGTTCGACCTGACTACGACTACTGGGTCTTAGACACGAGAGCCGCAACAGGAGAAGAGGCAGACCTTCTGAGGGGAGGCGGTGGGGCATCTGCCACCCAGGCCATGCCCTCAGTTCCCCACAGCCGCCCAGGTGCTGGCCCCTGTCCCAGCCCGTCCCCCCCCCCACGCCCTTCCCTCCAGAGGCCACCCTGTAACAAAAGGGTCAAACCTTGCTGACAACCCCACCCTGCTCCCCGTCCAAGAAGGCCTCTGAACACACTCACCCTCCCCTCCATTCAGAGGCTTCGTAAAAGTGACACCAGCCCTGGAACAAAGAAAACATTAAGATGAATCGCAGAATACTGCATGCATGGGCACAGGGTTAGAATTAACATTGGAAACCATGATCGTGATGCTATTGTCAACAGTTCTTTAAGATTGAACCTGGAGCCCCCAAGATTTGGGTGACAAAGGTGACAATTCCACACAGGGGCTGCCAGGACAGGAAATCAAAGGACCACTCTGCAGAGTGCCCCATGTGTCAGCACTGAGGGCAGGAACGGGGTCCAGGCTGCGTGCAGGGCCAAGATCCTGGGGACTTCCATCTTCCTAAAGTCTTTCTCCAGGGAGCCAGGGAACTTGGGTGGTAGGTGGACAAAAAAGGTGTTGGGCACAAAAGGAGTTCTCTGAGGCAGACCCCCTGCCTCCCGCATGTAGGGAGTAATGTGGGTACAACCATCACCCCCATTTTACAGATGGGGCAAGGGAGATGCAGAGAGCATAGGGACTTGCCTGAAGTCACACAGGTAGGAAGGCTGTAGCTTCTAAGTTGTTGCTTAGAATCACGGCAGGAGCCGTGATAGAGCAACTTTTCCCAGCTCCATCGTTCTATCAGTTTCCTACGGCTGCTGCAACAAATTGCCACAAACCTACCAGCTTAAAAAAACACGAATATATTAAGTTACAGTTCTTTAGAAGTCTCCTGGGCTGAATCCAGGTGTCTGCAGGGCTGTGTTCCACCCGAGGCTCTCGGGGAGCATCCATTTCCTTGCTTTTTCCAGCTTCTAGAGCCCACTTGCATTCCTTGGCTCTTGGCTCCTTTTCCTATCTTCAAAGCCAGCAGCTCACTTTTCTTCCTTGCTCAAGAGGGCTACGTGGGGCAGGTGAAGGCAAGGGAGCTTGCTCCAGAGCTAGGCATGTCGGATGCAGAGGCTGCCCAAGAGAAAAAGCATTAACAAGCCACCCAGACAGGACGAGGAGAGAAGGACTATCCCCACAGACTTCACAACCGTTTGACAGGTCTGAGAAATGAGGCTTAAAGACCTGGCTGGCCTGAAGCAGGTGCTCAGGCTGCCCCTGCTCCACCCGTCCACGCAGTGAGCTGAGGTCCTGGGGCTACACCAGCCTCCCAGTGCTCCCTGCTCTGCCCTGTCACTCCTTGCCCCTCAAGCCTGACTCCTTCCACCTCAGCCCAGGCCTCCCACAGGTGAAGCTGTCTGGTCCCTTGGAATGCACCCCCCACCACTCTCATGGGCCCCCAGGAAGGTTATAAAACATTTCTACTGCTAAGATCTTGTTTCATCCTCAAAATGACCCTCCCCCAAGTCAGGCAGGACACACCTTATGTGCCCCATCCTGCAGATACTGCCATACCAATCTGGTACCCTGGCTCTGGTGCCTCCCTCCCAGGAGCTGAAGGTCAGAGCTACCAACACTTGAACAGCGTATCCCACATCTGGCTGCCCTGGTGCCTGTGGTCTCCTTCTCCAAAACGAACACTGAGGTCACCCTAAAAAGAAGCCAGTTGAACTCTCGGGTCTCCTCCTAAGCAAGCCTTCAGAGATGCTCATTTCCAACCCTGCACTGCCACCTGCTGGCCAGACAGGCTGGGTCCCTCAGCGTGAGAAGTAGGGGTGATGGGCTCAAGGCCAGGCGGCGGGGGAGACTATGAAACGCTCACCTTCCAACCTCCTTCTCCTGCACCACAGGACTGCCCAGAATGCTCCTCCTCCCCAAGGCGAGCCAACCCACCACATTTCCCCTCCTTCCTCCCACCACTAGAGCCCTCTCAGGAGGTATGGTTTTGTTGAGAAGAATCTGCTAAAATAACTCACATTAAGGCGTTATGATTGATGCTAGCTTTAATTATTATCTATCCCTTCCCCAGGCCATTGGAGAAAAAAAATTTTTCTTGGAATCTAAGTGGGACAATGTTTATCTCCAAAGAAATGATTCTCTAATGGTGGAGTTTCTCTGTGGTGGCATATTGGACAGGCAGAGGTCGGCAGAGCTCTTTCTAAGCATCCCTTGATCTCTGACTCCCCCTGAGTATGGAGGTCAAGCTAATAGGGCACATATGGACTCCATCATCTCAGAGTGTCATAACGTCATAGAATATGAGAGTCATTAGGGCCCTTAGAGACCCGGTCATTGTACAGATAAATCTGAGAACGGGAAGTGATTTGCCCATATGGAACAGACCGGAAACAGATCTCTTCAAAAAAGGCTTAGGTTTAGGTTGCTGGATGACAGATATGCCAAGGATCTTAAGGGAAAGTGTGAGGTTCAAACCACAGAGACCAGTCTAACCCCCAAAATTATCTCCTATTCCCTCTCCAAGACGACTTAAGGGCTGGGCAGGGGGGACCTTATGGGGCAGAGGGAGCGCTGCCTGCCTCCTCCAGCTTCGAGTCTGTTCTTCTGTCCGTACTGGCCTGCTCTACAGGAACGGCTCCCAGCTCCTCTCCACGTGCGGGCCTGAGAGGAATTCCGACTTATTCTCCGTCTCTTTATCTCTCTGAGCTGTATTATGGATAATTCCTTGAACTCTTCTTTTCAATTCACTAATTCTTTTGCAGATGTGCCTAATCTGATGTTTAAGCCACTTCTGACTTTTTAAATTTTAACAATTGTATTTTCATTTTGAGACGTTGTATTTGGTTGTCAAATCTATTTGGTCCTTTTTGATAATTTTGTGTTCCTGCTCTTGTTTCCAATTCCCCTTTAATTTCCGTAAACATTTAAAACATATGACTTTTTATTCTGTTCCAGATCATTCCCCCGTGCGGCGTCATTGGTGGTCTAATTCTACACTTGCTATTTCTGCGGACACCTGCTCGTGTGGATTGTTTCTTCACGTTTTGGCTCCGTTTTCACGGAGAGTTCATATCTGGCGGATCTCGGTCTGTGGAGTCCCGAGAGGCCTGGGTTGAGTGTCTGTCCTCTGGAGAAATTTGTGTTTGTTTCTACCAGGAGCCCCTGGACGGCTGCCACCTGGGAAATACACGGAAATCATTCTCAGCGTGGATATTCCTCAGGGAGTGTACACTCCGATCCAAAACCCATGTGAGGATGATCTTCTGTCTTTACGTTTTCCTGGGGATGGGGTAGGGGAGGGGGCAAAATCTCTCCCTCCCCCTCCCTCCTCCTCATCCTCCTCCTCCGTGTCTTCCTCCGTTTCTATCCTCTTTACACAAAGCTGAGGCCAGGACAGACACATTTTCTTGCTAGTTCCTTTTTCTACCCCTCCTTTCATGAGGACATAGCTCTTCAGGAACTCCAGCTTCTCCCAGGCTCTCAGTGCTGACCCTCCATCTTGCCTGCGTGGCCCCAAGGCCTGGCCTTCTCTCCTGTATGGCTGTTAAAGCCAGTGGCTGTGGGTTTCAGGAATTTCCAGACGCTTCCAGGGCAGCCCACAGCTTCGGGGATCACTGGCCACTCTACACTCAGTCTCCTCTTAGCTTTTGGTCTCTGTGGGTTCCCTCAAGTTCTCACATGCTTGTGGGCATTTAAAATGTAGGCATTTAAAATGATGTTTGTTTTATTTTAATCAATGTGTCTAAGTATTTGCATTGGAATTTTTCCCCTAGTATAGCTAGTCTATAAGTAGAAGTCCTCATTTTGTATTTAAGTGTTTAAACGTGTGCTGCATGTGAAGCGTTTAGCCATGTGAAGGTGGAAGGGTCACAGTCCACACAGGAGACCACCCTCACTTCTGACACCAGTTACAAGTTCAGGGGTTTCCAAGACCACCTTTACTTCTGACACCCATTACAAGTTTGGGAGTGGTTCCCCAAAATCTCCCTCAGGTTTGATAATGTGCTAGAAAGACTCACAGAGTTGCAGAAGCCGTTACCTTCCTGTTATATTCAGGGACACAGATTCACGTCAGCCAAGGGAAGAAGCAGCTCGGGTGGAGTTGGGGAGCACCACAGGTGGGCTTCTGTCGTCCTCTCCCCATGGAGTCAGGACGCCTTGCTCTCCCAGCATCGATATGTGACAATACACACACAGGGGTCAGTCTCCTGGATCTCAGCCTACAGGGTCCAGTGGAAGCAAGAGTGGTGAGGTTTCTTTCCTTTTCTAAATTTAGATTAGCAGGAGAAAATATTGGTGAAGCTAAGCTTCTTGCACTCAGTGACTCTAGGAAATTTGGTTTGAGTACTCATTGGTTTATTGATCCTTTTCCTCCCAGAGATGGTCACTATTTTCCCTTGTTCTGTCTTTCATGTTGTTTGTCATAAAAAGGAAAAACCGTAGTGCAAGACGCAGGCATCTACAAGCCTGTTGTCTGGAAATATGCGCATGAGGCGAAAGCTGTTGCTAAGGGCAGCTTGGAAGCCAAAAGGGCCACAAATTTGATGGGCACGGGTCAAGCCATTAAGAGCCATTAGGGCGCTCGCCACCTCAAGAAGATTCCCATGATAGGACAAGTTGAATCATGGAACAGGGTAGATGATGACAGGTCCCCCGCCAACTTCAAGAAAATGTCCGTGCGATGACAAGGTACTCTGTAAAGCACATGCCATCTCCAACCCCGCAGCACCTCCTGCCTAGGTACCATTCTGGCTCCAAGAGACCCAAGGTCTAGCTAAAGCTGTTAGTGTGCATATAAGATGAGGTTTTTTTTCTTTTGTCTTGTTCTGTCTTGAGAGCTTGGCTCCATGACCTCTTTGGTCTCTGCCATCTGGAGGAGGCACGTATTGGCATACATCTTGGTGGCCAGTCAAATAGACTGGGGTTCCAAGATGCACTCTTTGTCCAGCTATGTCAGCTCTCAGGGGAGTTTGTCATAAGGGATCCCAGTTGTTTTCATAAGGGGCTTTTGTCATCTCAACTTTCATTGCTTGTTGTGCAATGATGGCCTTTGCTTTCTTAGACTGTTTTTGGGAGTCAACTTTCTGGGTCTCTTTTGGGGATGCCTCTTGTGTCCATGGTTAAGCTTATTGGTATGAGTCGCTGTCAGGATGCTACTTGTCAGTATGGCCAGACGATGGATCATTTAAATTGGAAAAACTTCTAAATTGGAAACAAAATTTGTTTGAGAGCTCTCATCATAATTGCTTTATTGGTGCCGATGAAAAGGCCAAATTTAAAAAAAATACAAAAAAATAATGACTAGCCTTAAGACTCTGACTCAGGCTACAATTGAATTGAGAAAATGTAAAAGTATAAGTGTTGATAAGATTATAAAGGTTGGAAAATTTGTGCTAATTTACCTAGAGATCTTATATCAACTTTGCCTGTGTATATTTAAAAATGTCTGACTGGGAATGCTTCCCTTGTCCAATATTATAAGAACAAGACCTATTGATGTAGATTTTCTGCTCCCATCTTCTCTAGGACCTGAGAGCCATTCTTCGAAATGCAAATGTTTCTCAGAAACTAGTGATTTTTGTATTGCATCTGATTCATAACAAAAATTTAACAGAAGGCATAAGGTCTCCGTGTGTGTATTCATATATGTTCGTATGTATATGTTGTAAACGTGAGATATTTTTCTACCTCTGGATGGTGTGGCCAAAATTAAGAGCTTTGTTTAATTGGCTTAAAATAAGTGCTTACATAAATTATTTCTAAATGTAAAAGAAACTAACCCAAATGTCTTTCAAGTTAATGTGATGTGAAATAATCTTTGGTAAATAAAAGCTTGTTTAAGTCTGTTGGTTTGATTAAAATAGGCATGCCCTCAGAGTTATCAGCATTGGATATGATGCAGACATATGGATATGATGCAGTCTGGGTTGACTAGCGAGATAAACTCCTGTTATCCCTGTTACAAATTTGTCAGCAAAAATAGCTTAGAATGATAGCTAATTTTGTCTAATGTCTCAGGAAGTTTTCATGGGTAATCTACACCTAATTTTTGGGAACAAATGATTTAGATGTAAGTGAGATAAGATAAACTAAGATAAAAGTTTATAGATAAACTTTTTGCAATAATTATAGTTTATCACATGTATTCTTAAAATGGCTTCCAAAATCTCTTTGGTAACTTAAAACTTTGAAATTTTGCTAGGTTGATTTAAAAGATAAAAATTCATTGAGTATCTAGATAAATAAATAAGATAAAATACTGAAACATTAACTGTTAAACATGTCTAAGTTTACCTACTTCTGTTTTATTACAGAGAAACTAAAAAGCGTTTGGGTCTATTAGTAAACATGTATTGTATTTTATTAAAAGATTGTACTATAAAGTAACATGTTTCTAGAAATTATAAGAAGTATTTATAAATTTTCCAAGCCACAGAATGCTAATGCAAAAGACAGTTCGTAATTGCTTACTTCTTAGTTTACACTAAAGATTAAGGTTTCTAAGGGTTAAGAATTCTAATTAATATATGTGACTAAAGCTACTAAAAATCAAGGAAAATATATTTATATTCAAGGAAGGAAAGTAAAGAACACATAAAGAAGGTATTGTTGAGGAAGAGAGAGAATCCCCCTTTGCCCTTTTCCTTAAGCTTCTTATGGCTGGCCAAATAACTAAAAGACAGGTTAGCAGGAGAAAATAATACTAAGTTTAATAACATGTATACATGGGAGAAACCAGGGAAACCGAGTTTCTCAACAAAATGACCGAGATTCTCATCTTAAATATAATCTTCAGCTAAAGACAAAGGAGCATGTTGGGGGTCAGGGGAGTCAGTTATGGGGGATTACCAGAAAGCACAGCAATCAAGGGTATGCAGATTTAAGTCCTCTCCTTCCGTAGTGATAAGAGTTTCCACAGATAAGGCCTTTCACCCCTCTTCCCAATACAGAGAGGGAGATACCTTTACAAATGTAAATCTTTGTCCGACAACCCTTTTTAAGGCCACCTAGAGAATGTGGCCAGGGAGAGACAGAATTCTGGATAAGATGGGCTTGTTGGTGCCTTTCCTAGTGTAACATCTATTTTACATTCTATTACAGCCATCATATGATAGTAGCTTCTTCCTGAAACAGGTCTTCTATGTTAAATTCTTTAGAAAGTTTGGGGGAGGTCAAATGTCCATCAAAGAAAATAATCAAGGTAAAGAGACATATTTCAGGGTGGCCAATTTTTGATCTCCCAAAGAATGGAAATATTTTTGTTTTTTTGGTTAAGAGAGATAAATTTGTCCTAAAGTACAAATTTAAAAAACATGGGATAAATTCTGAATGTAAAAAAAGAAAGGTATAGAAGGTTTGTGAAGGAGGATCCCTGAGAAAAGAGTTATGCATAGTTTGCTAAGATTGAAATAAATTTAAGTGAATAATTTTTAATATCAAAAGTAAACTGGTACAAAATTAAAATTTGTTTTTCTCTCTCCTAAAAGGATAATTTTCTTAAACTTTTAGTCTGCTCTTGGCAAAAAAAAATTATGAAAGGTTTTTATGTTTTATCAAAATAAATTTCCTGTATTGTTTTTATCAGGTCTTTTTTGTGTGTGTGTGTGAGGAAGATCAGCCCTGAGCTAACATCTGCCAATCCTCCTCTTTTTGCTGAGGAACACTGGCCCTGGGCTAACAACCATGCCCATCTTCCTCCACTTTATATGGGACACTGCCACAGCGTGGCTTGCCAAGTGGTGCGTTGGTGCGCACCGGGGATCTGAACCAGTGAACCCCAGGCCGCCGCAGCGGAGCGTGTGCACTTAATTGCTGTCACCACTGGGCCAGCCCTTTATCAGGTCTTTAATCACAGGTGCTAAGGCTTTTCCTACAGCTATTTCATTTTCTGCATTCACATAAAAATCTTTAATTGTCACCATGGTTAAATAGATAACTAAGCATTGTTTCATAGGGACCTATTATCATAGGTAAATGTATTGATATAAGTGTTTTAAAAATTATATAACATTCCTAATATTCTGATGTGCCCTGGTTATCAGTCATTGTTCTAGTTATTATCTTAAAGTGTTGTATGTCACAAAATTAACCAATTTTCTTTGTCAATTGCCATTTTTAAATCTTTTATCATTTATAAATAATCGTTGTTTTATTCTGATGCTTTTACAAATATGTTTCACCTTCAGAGAGATTCATGGAAAAGACTCTGACATTTACTCTAGAATACAGGTTTCTGATAAACTTTCAGATCATAAAACTGAACTGGGTAAAAAAATTACAGAACTGTAACATAGAAACTGATGACTTCATGAAACTGCTAACAGAAGATCAAGATCAAGAGTTGATTATACGGGACCGAATGAACTAATGAGGATGATTATAGTTTTTATAACTTTTTGTTTAAAATATTGCTGATTTTTAAAAATGTTTTTTCAGATTTAAGAAAACTTTTCCTCCTTTCTCTGAGGCTAACTATGATTTATAACAATTTGATAAATATACTTTTGTAAACAGAATTGAAACATTTATCTTTTTCTCCCTACCTGATCCCTCCAGAATTTGGAAACTGTTAGTAAGTAAATATTCTTATTTCATGGCAATATAGTTATTTACGTAAGTTCAATAAGAATCTGTTCTCCTTATAATAGGACACAATTGAAAACACTGGTTATATTACCAAAGCTTTGACTGGAATATCATATTTAAGAGAAACATGCATAGACTCAGATATGATCAGACAGCTTTTGAGGAATGAAGATTGGACTTTATAAAATAAAGCCATTTGGAAATATTGGCCTGGTACCTTGTTTACAGGGTTTCCAGCAATCTTACCAGGTGAGTAAAGAAGGTCACTTCTCTGGCAGGTGCCTGGAACCTCAAAATATTTTGGGGAATCTCAAAAGAAGAGAGGAATTCACCTAAATCTATAGGTATTGCAGGCAAAGTCTGATGACAAGTTCTTGGCTTGGTTTTCCTGGTCTCAAGAGGCCTATAAAGTTCAATCTGAGATTCCTTATAAAAAGTTCCAGCAACGTGGGTTTAAAAGAGCCTATATGATCAATTGCTATTCTTGCCGTACTTACGTAAGTAGTTGGGCCAAATTTATTGAAACTAGACTTATTTTAGAAACCAGTTAGTCTTAATTTGGCTATCTTTGGTAAAAATGAGGGTGATTTTAGAAAGAAAAATTATATTTCAGTAAAAACTATCATACACATTTGTGGATATTAGACCCTAGTTCTGTTAATTGTCTTTGAGGTTTTTTTTTCCTACCTGTAAACTGCACTGGATCCTGAATTCTTCTAGTCTGCTGAAATATCTGGCCACAAATCTCCAAACTAACATTTTCAATTTTTTCCATCGTTTTTACTTGAAATCATTGAGAACTGAAACCACTCTTCTTCCTAAAGCCCTGCAAACTGAAGCGGAACAACTTGATATAAACTTGAGAGAAGTCACCACGATAGCATGCCTGTTGCTGTGTAAGCCCCTCAAAAGGATACCTGAACACCCGATGACATCATCAGAGACATTTCAAGCTGCAAAAGATACTTTGACCCTGACATCTAAAAATCTTCTTCACTGGCTGCCCCTGGGGCTCAGACACTGGGTTATAATTTGCTCCAACCATTAACCTTGTTTTTCTTTTTGTTTCCATAGAAATTCTTCTTATTAAATACCTGATTGCTTGCTTCCACAAAATAGGTCTAATTTTGGGAGCCCACTTTCATCACTGCCTCCTGAAATGAATTTAACTGGACTAATCTATTATCAGGACTAAGAAATGTGTTTAGTGAGATGGAACAATCTACCAACTCGGCTTCTGGACTATGAAACTTCTTTAAGTTTCAAATGCAGAACTATAGGGGAGCAGAATTTGCCACCTCAAGATGTGTCATTTTGGCATGAGGATTCTTTTTGGCTGGTTATTTTTTAAAAAACTGCAGACATGGGAAAAGCTCTGAAAACCAAGTAGAAGTTACCCTTCGTAAAGTTGTCTCCCTCTCTGTACCAGGAAGAGGAGGATGACCTTGTCTCTAGAAACTCCTATCAATGCGGAAGGCAAGGACTTAAATGTGCATAATAACCTTCCTCTTGTTTACTGTGCTTTTTCTGGTAATCTCCCATAACTGATTCCCCCCACCCCCAACATCCTCCTTTGTCTTCAGCTGAAGATGGTATTTAAGGTGGCGACCTCAGCCATTCTGGTGAGTTGCTCAGTTTTCCTGGGTTTCTCCCATGTATACATGTTATTAAACTTCTTGATTTTCTCCTGTTATTCTGTCTCATGTCAATTTAACTTGTAGACCAGCCAGAAGGACCTAGAGGGTAGAGGATGGTCTTCCTCCCCCATACCCTGTGTTTTCTTCATGGAGTTTTCTAGTTTTTAGGTCTTACATTTAGGTCTTTGATCCATTTTGAGTTATCTTTTGTACGTGGTGTGAGGTAAGGGTCTGACTTCATTCCTTTGCCCGTGGACATTGAATGGGTATTTGTGACACTGTGGAAGGGCTGGGGGTTGGCACAGGCTTGTCCTGCTGCTTCCTCCTGTGTTGTCTCATGTGTGGTCTCCCCTGTGAGCTGAGCAGGATGTGGGTGTGGGCATCGCCCCTCCCTCCTTCCACCCGGATTCATCAACCCTGTGATGGAGGCGGGTCGGGGAGGATTACAGGGGGGGCACCAGTGCCCACAGACCCTGAAACTGCTGCTGTGGCTCCTCCTCTTGGTTCCTGGGCAGGATCTGGTACCGCTGCCTCCTTCTCCTCCAGCCTCCGCCCGAGCCCCTGCGGCCCTCTCCTTGTCCTTTCCCTGTCCTCTTCTCCCTTCTCTTCTGCTCCCTCCCCACGTCCTCCTTCCTCCCCTCTGTCTCTGTGGATTCAGAGTGAGGGCCAGAGGCCGTGGGGGCCGTGGTTGGGGTCGGGAGTGTGAATAGCCTGGGCTGAGCCCTGGCTCTGCTGTTTACAAGTCAGTCAACATTAGGCGTGTTAATGAGCCTCATGCTGACTTGGTTTCCTGGGGTTATTATCAGGAGTAAAGGAGAGAAAATGTGCAAACTGCTTGATACACTGCCTGGTGCAGAGTCCATGATGAATAAATAGTAACTGTTATTATTATCGTCAGATTATTGGACCCTTCCGTTTGCTCACTGATTTCTAACCAGCTGGTCCATTCTGTCCTTAGCTCTTGCCTGTAGGTGAGCCTGTAGGGGCAGTGACCCTGCCTCATCCACCCCAGGTGCCCATCTCCACGCGGGCCGTCCCTGGGTGTTTCCTGAGTGGGCCGGCACAGAGCCCACCCAGCCAGAGCCTGAGCCTGCAGGGACACGCTCCTGGTGCTCCTGGCGGCTGCTCCTCCTCGCTCCAGCCTCACTGCAGCGTCTGGCAGGAGTCCTCTCACCCTTTCCCAGTTTCTGCGCCTACCTGCCTTCTCAACAGGACTGTCAGCATCCCTCTGGCCAGGCTCTGGGCTTCCAGAGAGGGGCAGAGGACTCTGGGCCTGTGCAGGAAGGGTCCAGGTGTAAACCTGAGTCTGGCCTGCCTGGACCAAAGGCCGTCCTCTGGAGGCAGCATTCCAGCCCGTCTCAGCCTCCCGTACAAGCCAGACCTGGGGCCTCTGGCCTGGGCAGCCCCCAGAGCCCGTGCCATGGAGCAGCATGATGAATGAAGCCACAGCAGCCTGAAATATGACTGAGAGCTGGGCAGACTCCAGGGAGCCCCTGGGGGGCTGTTGAGGGGTGGCCAGGAGGAGCAAACAGCTGCCCAGACATCTGTGGAGGGCATGGCCACTGCCAACTCCAGGCTCAAAGAGGCGGCAGGCGGGACTTGACAGGTCCCTGGTGTGTGCCTGTCCACCCTGCCGGGGGGAGGGGAGGGGTCCTAGAATGCATCGAGCTCGGTGTCCCCAGCACTGTGCCCCCCTCCTCAGCATCTCCCGTCACCTCCACCCTCATCTGTCTAGTCGGCATGATGAATCGTGTTTCACAAAATCAGAGGCTCAGAGATGGTAAGGAGTGCACACATGCTGTACCTGCCATGCGTGCGGCTGCGGCCCAGCCGGGTCTCCAGGGCCCTGCACAGCCTCCTCCCCCGCCTCTGCCTTCCTGCCCCTCACTGCACAGGTGGGCCGAGGTCTCCGCTGGGCTCACAGGCCGAGGGTCACGGCTCTTCTAGGGACCCTGAATGTTTTAATTTTAATGTATTTTAAAATTAGAGGGGAAAAGAGTATAATAATAATTACTATATGCTAGTGAATCCAGCCTGGATCAGATTTGCGTTTACACCAATGCAGTCTTACAGTGTAATTTGTATTTAAAGTGCCTGGGCCCCATGAAAGTCATAATGCGGCCCCAGGCTTGATGCCCAAGCTCCGCTGAGCCCCTCACCACTGTGGGACACTCCTCTCTCCAGCCCCGCAGCATCCCAGCTCAGAACGAGGCTGGTTAGACCCTGGGTTGCCTGGGCTGCAGATCCTGCCCAGGGCAGCTCACACTCTGGCAGGAAGGAGCTCCCGTTGCCTAATGAGCCTGCCTGCCTGCCAGGAGGGATGGGATGGTGGTGAGAGAGGTTTGTAACAGGAGTTCTAGCTCAGGTTTGGGGATGTTCTGAGGTGTTGAAAATGTGGATGGGTAGTCCTCACCAAGGATCCGTTTGCATAAAGGACTGAGGAGTTTTCTGGAAAGAACTGACCCCAAGGGGAGAGAGTTTCACACCCCTGTTTGGTTGAGGACAACAGGCCGGGCAGGTAGGAGAGGAGAGGTGGGGGCAGTGGCTCTCCATCACCCTGTTTATGTCTTGGTCTACCTTTCCTGTGTGGTGCTCATCTGAGAGGGTAGTCAGCGGTGGCCCCTAGACACAGGCACTGTGGTGGACCTCGGTGGACCTCAGGCCTTGCACACGCCTGTGCATGCCTTGGGGTGCTGAAGCATGGCCCCCACGTGGCCTCAGGAGCTGGCATCCCACTGAGATGCCCCCGTGGGCGTTAACATGTTGGAAGATGTGCTGCCCCCTTCAGGGCGGCCCCAGCTCTGGCCAGGAGAAGCATAGCCCATGGGGGTGGTGTCCTGTGAGAGGGGGTCCAGGACAGAGGAGTCACCCGCCCCTCCTGGGGCAGCACTTCCACTTCTGTCCCAGACCTGCCTCGTCACAAAGCCGTCCAAGGGGCATGGTGTGGTTCCCGTTCCCAGGCCCACCTCCGGATCCTGGGTTGAACCTCCAGGGGAGGGCGCCCAAATTGCATTTTGACAAGTGCCCCCAAGGTGTGGAAAATGCTGCTCTGTGCATCTTATCCTTACTCCCCAACCCTCAGGGTGGGCACTTTGTGTCTCCCATTTCTCTGATGAGGACGCTGCTCCCAGGTGACTGAAGTGCTGGGTCTGGAGGCCACGACTGCAAAAGACAGAACGAAGATGCAGCCAGGTCTGGCTGATTCCTGGGTCCACACCATCACGGGACCCCAGGGCGCTGCCATGCCTGGGAGCGGGAAAGGCAGGACTGTGGGAGCACAGGCCATCCCCAGGATGGCCCATGCAGAGTCCTGCAAGGATGACAGAGGCCGTGGGGCTTCTGTACGGGGACTTGGGTATGAACCCCACCTCAGTCATTTGCTGTGTGACCTGGAGCAAGTGAATACATATCCTGAGCCTCAGTCCTCTTATTTGTAAAATGGGGATAATATGCACAAGTTTTGGGATCAACACAGGCTCAGAGCTCAGCAGAGTGCCGGCCAGAGAGGGTGTTGCTAAGTGGTGGTTGTTATCGCGCTCGCTTGGGATGGAAAGTGCTCTCTGCTTAACGGCCCTTCTCCTCCCTCCTGGCTTCTCTTTCTTCCCTTCCATCCACTCCTTTCCCTTCATCATTCTGTTCTGAACACATGGAGCAGAACGGCTCTTGGTCAGAGCGTGGCACCTTCCCCGGTTCCACCCGCTCCCTCTCCCCTGCTTCTCACCCCAAAGCCACGTGTGATCCAGACTCAGCTGGAGGGTTGAGGCTGCTTTTAACAGAAACTGGGGACCCACCAAGGAATCCTGAGAAGAGGCCTTGAAAAGGAATTCCCTCCGTCCTGACATCATTTCCTTATTTCATGGGGGGAAAACATCACCTACTCTTATGTCATGCCCATCGATGAGGTTCAGCCTCGGCCCTTTGACGTGGTTAAGGGCAGGGCTGGGGCCACCACCAGTGGTCCACTGCACAGCCTGGAACGCCTTGCACCTGGGCCATGGAGCTGTCAGCGGAGTTCTGGCCGGTTTGCTAGGGGAGAAGAGACTGTGGGAGCTGCGTCTGCTCTCCGCGCTCTGCTTTGGCTTTTGTTTTCCTCTGGGATCCTGCTGATGTTGCCCAGCTGGGCCCTGGGGTCATGGGGCTAGAGGACGGCTGAAACGCACAGTTGCATTCAGTTATGGAAAAAGAAGCTTGCATTGCAGAAAGACCGGGTTTCCAGAGATCTTTGTTTTGACCTCGACCCTGGGGGGCAGGGTGCCCTTGGTAATGAAGAGCTCCAGCCTCAGAGTCTGACAGACCGGGGTTCAAAACCCAGCTCCGTCAGTTACTGGCTGAGCAACTTTAGGTAAACTACTTAACTTCTCTGAGTCTTCCTTGTGGGCCTTTATTTATTTATTTTTTCAGGAAGATTGGCCCTGAGCTAACATCTGTTGCCAATCTTCCTCCTTTTTTTCCTTTTTTCTCCCCAAAGCCACAGTAGATAGTTGTATGTCTAGTTGTACATCCTTCTAGTTGCTCTATGTGGGATGCTGCCTGAGCATGGCTTGATGAGTTGTGAGTAGGTCCATGCCCAGGATCCAAACTGGCCACCAAAGCAGAGCACGTGACCTTAACCACTACACCACGAGGCCGGCCTTCTTGATGGGCTTTTAATGATGCTTAAATGACATATTGAAGTCTCTGGTGCACGGAAGAACAACTGCTGCCGTCTTGGTTGTTATTCAAGATGCATTTCCCTCTTGCCTTCCCTTCACAAACATCCCAAACTAAGAACAGAGGCCGAGGCATTAGGGTTAAAACCACGAATGCTGCCGCCCTCTAGTGGCAGGGCTGAGCAACACAAGTCATCACCCCAGAGATGAGCTTGCTGCATCCTGGGAGAAGTTTCTGAACAATCGTATGCGTATCAAAAACTCATAATTTCTTACTGGACTTAAGAGTACTGTATACTATATCTACATGAAGAAAATAATGTGTTCTCCTCTGAAAAACCATTTTTAAAACATTTGCAATACATATACGTTGACAAGTTCTTAAAATTGTTTTTTTTCCAAAATATTTTCATGTAAAATTGGTGCGCGGTTACACCCTCGCACTTGTTATATGCTGCAAAACCCAGCAGTTTCCTTCCACCATTTAGAGCCAATATAGCACCTTGCATAAGCACTGCATCTTGCAGAGGAGGCCACACCAATGAGGGCTGTCGTTGATCAAAAGAAGTGGGGAGGGCGTGAGGTCTCTGACACCAGCCTCTGTCTGCTGATCTGCCCACCGTGCCACCTTTTGAAAAGTCTGTTTTGGGCCATGACCAAGTGCTGAGGCAGCGACAGCTCTGTGTCTGCCACCTCGGGTCACAGCCCACGCTCCCATCTCCCCCTCTCTGGGGTTTAGAGCCCTAGGGCAACCCCAGTGACATCCAAGTGTCCCTTCCTCTCACCTCAGTAGATGGGGGAGGGGGAGATATTAAGGGCTGTCATTAAACCCTGCTCCACTAGGTGGGTGACTTTGGGCAAATCCATTATTCTCTCTGTGCTTCTGGTATAACAACATGGGGTTGTTGAAAGCATTGAATGAGTTAATACATTGAACACAGTAAGCACTCAATAACTGTTAGCATTATTATTGCTATCATTACTATCAGACCTTCATCACCTCTCCCCAGACAAATGCTGCAGCCTCCGCCCACCTCCAGCCTCCCCTACCATCCATTTCCCACCCAGCAACCAGGACTCTTTCTACAGGAACTCTCTGACCTTGTCCCACTCCATTGCCTCCAGGGTGTTGACCCCCTCTGCTGGCCCCTGCCTCCCTCCAGCTTCATCACCTTCTTCTCTCCTCTCCCCATCTCACGCTCAGGCCTTGCATACTCCCAGTGCTGCTCTGCAGTGTAACTCCAAGAAAGTCTTTGCTCGTGCTATTCACTCTGCCAACTTCTCTGTGAATCACATGTTCTTGCTCTGGTCTATCCTCTCCTGTGAGGGAGCGTCTCTTTGATGTGTCTCCAAGTCCCAACCCCTCTCTTCCGATCACCTGTGTGCCTTAAGTGTGGCCTTGTCACGGCCCAGATCTTACTGGGGGACAGTCCCTGGTTGAAAGTTCTGTCTCCTCTCCTGGCCGGCGAGCTCTCTGGAGACAGGACCAAAGTCTGCCCTCATCCAGGTATTTGGAGGGCGGAGGCTCAGTTGCTGCACAAGGAGGTGCTTGGGAAGCAGACCTGGGACCTAAGACTTGTCACATGAGCGGACCCCGGGGCCACAGGCTCTGAACTCAGCCGGACACAAACGTCCTGGGGTGGGTCTGGGAGTGGCCGTTACCTCCTCAGCAGTTCTTAATCAGGGTAGAATCTTAGGACAACGTCTTCAAGATCCCTTTCCAATTCAGCGACCGCATGACATTGACTGCCAAGACAGACATTTAGACCCCTCCCTGAAGGCCAGGTCTCGCACTGTGGACCTGAGCAGTGGGGCTCGCTAGGGCTCTCTGATCCAACCACACTGCAGCCAGACACCGAGGCCCAAGCACACAGAAGGCAGCCCCTCTGCGATGCAGCCCGAGATCACCGTTGTCGCTTGCCCCAAATGCAGACCTCAGCTCCCACCCCCGCCACCCTACCCGCCCCACCCACTGGTATTGCCCAGCATCCTCCCCTCCTAGAGGAAGTGTCCCCTCTCTGAGGAGGGCCATACCCATTCCCCCACGCAGCATCACTGCCTGGAATGACTTGCCCTTGCCCATCTCTCCACCTACCCTCAAGGCCCAGGGGAGGGGAGGGAGAGGGTAGGGGGGGCAGATTTTATTGCTCACCCATTTACTGCTTGAGGGGCACTTTACATCTGGTGCCCTGGAGCCATTTGCACCCCCAACCCCCACGGAGACCTTGAATCTGAGTCATCGTGACCAGTGATGTCCTAAATAATTTGGATGCCAGCCCAGACGTCACACATTTTCTAGCAGTCACATTTTAAAAAGTAAAAAGAAACTGGTAAAATTAATTTCAGTAATATATTTTATTTAACCAAGCATACCCAAAATACGACCATTTCAGCATGCGAGCAACACGAACAGTCACTGACGAGCTGGTTTACTTTTTCTGTACTGCGTCTCAGGGATTCAGTGCATCTTTTGCACTCTGAGCTTCCTCTGCGTGGACCGGCGCAGTTGAACACTGGCCACAGGTCAAGTGCTCAGCAGCCACACCCGGCCAGCAGCCACCGTCCTGAGCAGGGCAGGTTGGGACTCTCTGCGGTCCTCCCAGGGCCACGACTCCATCTTCGCGGTGGGAGTCTGTTTCCTCCTCTGTAAAGTGTGCTAGTGACAGCACCCACCTCAGAGGGTCGTTTTGGGTAATGTAAGTGTTCAACAAACGTGAGCTGCCAGTGGGCACGTGTGTGTATGTGTGCGCACATCAGGCGTGTGCTAAGCATTGCCCTCGTCGGGTGAACTACTCTTAAAATGCCATTTTCCTTGTTCCACAAACATGTTGCACGTCCACTACACGCCAGTGCTGTTCTGTCTATTGGGGTCACAGGGGTGAACAAGATAGACATACTCCCCGCCCACTGAGGGGGCGTGACTCTGCACGTTTGTAAACCTAGGGATTCTGCTCACTTCCCTCTTCCCTGCACAGACGTGCTCTGAGCTCCTGGAAGGTTCCAGGCTTTGAGAGGGGAGAGGAGATTCTGGGAGGGCTGGAGAAGCTCCGATCCTAGCCCGAACCTTTCCGACTGTAATGTGGAGGAAGGTACACTAGGTGGCGACGTTGGGCCACAGTCAGCTTTCAACTCGGCCTCTCTTCTCTCCAGACTCCCTAGACCTTCAAAGTCCTCCAGAGCCTCAGACTTCCCCAGACCCCCAAGACTATCTGAGTCTCCAGGCACCCAAGTCCCAGATACCTCTAGATCCCAGATCCCAGAATCCCTGTCTCCCTGGGCCCTACATCCCTAAATTCTGGATACCCTAGATCCTCTGACTCCCCAGATGCTAGATTCCCAAATCTCAAACCATTCAGGGTCCCAGACCCTTAAGGCTCTGACCCTCAGACATCCCGAAGCTCTATAATTCCAAGCCCCCCAAAATCCTCAGACCCTGATCTCCCAGACCCTGGCACCTCTAGCATTCCCAAACCCTGAACCTCAGACCCACCTGACTACCCAGATCTAGACTCTACACACCGCTACTAACCGCCCCCCTGTCTTCAGACCTTCCAGACTCCTTAGACCTCCGCTTCCTGGGAACTCTCAGAGCCCCAGGCCTCCCCCCATCTCCTAGACCCTCAGACCTCTAGACCTCCACACCACTACAAACAGCTACAGACCCCAGTCTTCAACCCTCCCTGCACCCACCAGATCCCCCAGGCTCCCACGCCAGGATCCAGCTCTCCCGACTGCCCCCCACTTCCCAGCAGAGGCTCCCTGGGGGGCTTTATGCTGGGGCAGTGGTGCTGACCACCCCTGAACTGGAAAATGAGGCCTCTCCTCCACTTGGCGTGGCCACGGCATGTATGTTCACGAATGCCACGGCTGTGAGGAGTTCCATCGGGCAGAGATGACAAATCGAGGCCTGGAGAAGGAAGAAATTTACTCAAGGCCCCCAGCATGTGAGTAGCTGGAACTGAGGCCACCAATTCCTGGCTCATGCTGTGCCTGGCACAGAGTAGGTGCTCAACCAATGCTGGCCATTACTGTTACTATTACTGTTACTATTACTATTACTGTTACTATTACTATATATATTACTATTACTGTTACTATTACTATTACTATTACTATTACTATTACTATTACTATTACTATTACTATCGCCCTTGTAGTTTAGCCACCATGTCCTGGCCCCAGCCCAGGCTGACCTCCCCAAGGCCCGCTGTGGGACCATTCTATCTTCCTGCGACTGAGCAATCAGAACACCTCCCAATTCAGCAACATCTGCAAATTTAATTAACAAGCTGTTTATCTTCCTGGCCCAACAATTAATAAAGGTGTCAGGCAGAACAAGGCCCTACACGGCTCCCTGCAGTGCCCTGAAAATGCCCCTCCTTCTGCACGAGGGGCCTGGCCATTTATCAGAGGGACGGGGTGGGATGTGCTTGCAAAGATCAGAGAAGGGGAGAAGGAGAGAGACAAAGCAGGGAGTTACATGGAATCACCACTCAGACATCGTGTCCTGGTTCAGCCGTTCAGTGAACGGGCACCGAACCCCAATGGTGTGCCCAGCTCCGTGCTGCACCGACATTCAGAAAACAGCACCCGGATGATCACCCCGCCAGAGTTATGAGCAGCAGGGGGACAAATGCAGTGTGCAGGCTGAAGTTGTCTTTTCTGACATTGGAATTAATCGGATAAACTGCTCACTAACCAGGGCTGACCGTGCCTCTGTGCCCGGGAGAATGAACTGTTAGCTGGTGGGTGCACGGCCTGCAGGAGCTGGGTAAGCTTTTCAGCGAGGAGTTGAGAAAGCCACCGCTTCCGCTCTTGGTGATGCCTTCTCTCCAGTCCGTGTAAGTTGGGGCTTTGCAGCCACAGTCCCCCCCAACACAAAGGACTCTGGTTTTACTGGAAGCTGCTCCACTGATGGGAATAGCTCCCGTGCGGTTGCAATCAGCATAGTTCATGATCAGAGCTAGGACAATGTCTGACAATTTTGTCCCTGCAGCTTAAGCGTGGTCTCCTAGACATTCAAGACAGAAACAGACTCAGCCAGCCCAGCACATGCCTCTGCATGTGAGGAAACCAAGGCACAAAGAGTGAAGGGGACTTGTCTAAGCTAGAAGCACAACCAGGACTAGATGTCCCCCTAGATTCTCTCTACTGAATGAACTGCACCCCTGAGCCTCATTATAACACCCTCCCTGCACCCTGACCCACAACCTGGGAATGACCTTTTCACCCTGGGCTTCTCATCCAGACACATGTACATCCTGGGGGAGCCCAGGAGTGGGCCCCAGTGGGTGGGAAACCCTGGGATACACACACACACAGACACACACAGACACTCAGGCTGATTGAAAGAGAAACCCCAAAGCATCCACACCCGCCATGTTCTGGGAGACTTTCCCATCGTCACTCTCTCTTCAAACCCCTAACAGCCTCTTCTTTCTCCAAGCTCTCAGCACATGGCTTTGCTTCTTATTAGGCTGAGAAAAAAGCAAGAAAAGAGCAATCAGAGGGACACAACCTTCCCACTACTGGCGGCCAGATCCTCTCCTGTCCGTGCTGTCAAAGAGGATGCACTGTCCTGGCCCCGTCTGAGAGTGGCCCCCGCTCCGTGCCCCTGCCACAAGGCCTGCCGCTCTCCCGGCTTTCCTCCTACCCCCGGCAGCGCCATCGGCTCGCCTTTGCTTGCTCCTGCTCATCTCTCAACCTCGAGGCGGTTCTCAGGGTCCAGTCCAAATACCTCTTCTCCTCTCTCTCCTTAGGTGAGCTCGTTCCATCAGGGGCTTTTCACGTGGTCCATAAACTGACGGTTCCCAAATTTATGTCTCCAGCCCTGGCATCTCCCTGAACTAACGATTGGTAAATATACATCCTTATGTGACTTCTCCCCTTGGACTTTTAAATAAGCCCCTCAAATTTGATAGGGTCCCAAAACAAACTCACCCCTGGTCAGCCTGCTGCCCCCATCCCTGTCTGCTGCAGTGACCAGTTCAATGCTGCTTCGGCCGCCTCTACACAGGTACAGCTGGACAACATCTCACTTCTGGTCCACATGGGGCAGGGGGTGTTGGTGGAACTAACTGTTCAGACGTAAGCCTGAGTCCCCTGGAAGTGTGGGGGAAGTTAACATCCATGGGGTCACCCTTGACCAGTGGGGGCAGGAGCGGCTGGATGAGTCCTCCCTCCTTCATCCCTCAGGCGATGGGTCTGAGAAGCATCTCTTGATGCTCTTCGGGAAATCTCAGACTCAAGCGCCAGGCACCATGGGGTGCCAAAGTGATAATGCATGAGGTATTGGCTCTCCTTCCCTCCCAGCCTCCTTCCCCTCCCTGCACAAGCCATTGTATCAGACTCTGCTCTCAGGGGACCCGGGCTAAGACCCAAGGAGAGGAGCTGCTCAGACCCCCTTTGAGAAAGGACTGCTGCCCAGCTGCGAGCCCCATGTTTAGCCGGCAGCCTCCAGCTGTTAGCTCTGTCAGCTTTCCAGCTGAAGTCACACTAACCCGGGTGGCCCCAGCAATGACTGAGCGAGGCAGTGGTATCAGGCAGGTCTCCTGTGACGGGCTTGTTCTGCTCCGGCATCCACGGCTGGGCAGGTGGCAGGTTCTTCTTGTCTGCATCACAGTCTGAGGCTTCTCTGCCCACTCTCCTTACGTAAGTGAGACTCCCCCGTAAACCTTCGTACCCTAACTTCCTCTCAGCATCTGCTTCCCAGACAATCCGACCCGAGACAGTTTGATAAGGAGCTGGGGGGCAAGTGAGACGCCAGTGACCTGACAGAGTGGGGAGAGAGGGTTCAGACTGGGGTTGGTGGGGGAATAACTCAAGATAACCTTTAACTCCCAAATATTCTTGCTGGGCCCCGTTCAGCTGTGCCCAGGGAAGGTGGAGGCCAGACTTCGAGCAGTTGGGATTTGGGAGAGTTGAAGAGACACAGGAGTTGGAGGGAGATGGGTGGGGCTGCCCAAGTAGGGCCGGGGGAGGAGACACCTGTACCCACCAAGAGACGGAAGAGGGAGGGGCCACAGCCATGTTGGCGTCGTGCCTGGGACCAGAGTCACTCTTCCTGTCTTGTGAAAGCAGTGGACGTGGTGGTGGGCTTGCCAGGTCGGCAGGAGTGGGCTTGGAGTGTAGGTCTCCGCAGGGGAAACACTGAGTGTCTTGAACAAGGTGACTTCTGGATGAAATGCACCTCTGCCCCTCCAGGACCTGTCTTACAGCAGGTGGTCCTCCCTGGGCTGGCAGGATGCCTGTCTCTGGGTAAAGGGAGCTTGAGGACCTCCCAGTGGTCAACCCAATTCAACAGGATTTACTAAATCCCAGCTTGGCGCTAGCAGGTGTGGGGCACAGCAGGGAAGAAAACAGCTCCTGCGCCCAGGAGCCTGTGGTCCCAGGGGAACGACAAATATAGGAACACATAGGTGCTTTGCCACCTATCCAGGGACCACACAGGCACAAAGGAGGAGACCTGAGAGGGCTTCCCCGAGGAGGTGACGCTTGCCCCGAGTCCTGCGAATGTGCGGAGCCGGGGGAGGCGGCAGGAGCACTAGAGGAGGTCACAGCATGCCAGGGTCGTGGTGGGGTGGAGTGGGCGGGGGGGGGGCAGCCAGGGGGTGGAGTGTGGACTTGGTGGTGGGCGGGAGGGGTGACTGAGGCCGTCGGAAAGGCTGGAGGCTGGGAGGTGTCCTGATTGTGTCCCAGAGGCTCCCGCTGGGAGCTTGCAGAATGGAGAGGTTTAACTGCCAGGGGCAGGAGGAGGTGAGTCGGGAAACCCGGACCCAGGCAGAGGAGGGAAAGCGAGGGGCTGAGCTGCCCCGATGTGGGTGGGGGTCGGGAGGGGTGCAGAGCTGCTGTGTCTCCTCGGCTTGGGTTTCTCCGAACAAGGCGTGTGGGAGGCTTCTGTCCTCCTTGTTCCTAATAAAAGAAGAAGAAGAGGAGGAGAAAGCAAGACCTAGCGCCTCGCAGATTCAGAATTAGCTGCTATCTTTTTTGGTTAAAAATCCGCGTCGGGAAGAGGCTGGGAGAAGTAAGATTTAGCCTTCTGAACAGGCAGCAAGGAAGGAAGGGACCAGAAGCGCTTCCACTGGCTCATTTGCTTTTCAAAGAGCGAGTTTGTTTTATCTCCTAATTAGCATACTCACCCTCTGCTGGAAACGAGTCCATTAAAGGAGGCTGTGCCCCAGGCCCGACTCCTCTTTTAAATATTTTTCAAGTGCATGATTGATACACTTGCCCAGCGCTGCCTGGGACTGTGCTGGGGTCAGGGGGCAGGTAAATGAAAGAAAACGGCTGCACCCGGCGCGGACCGACTGATTAATCACGGCCTCTTTTCTATAAATCACAGCAGATGGCAGGAGCCCATGGCAGCCCGGGTAGGGAATGAGGCCCTGCGGGCAGGACGGAGTAGGGGTCGGGGGAGACCCCAGAAGGAAGGCCTCGCTTGTGTCGCCAGACCTCGGGCCCCACCTGCTCTGCACCCCAGGCAATTCCCAAGTTCAAGAGAGGCTGAGACTGTTGAGAGGACACGGGGAATCTCATCTTGCTCCGGGACTTCTCAGGATCCAGTAACAACATCAATTTTAGGAATAGCCAACTTTGGGGCTGGAGGGTTGGGCATAGAGCAGTATTTGTACATATACTGCCCTGAATTCTCCCACCAACCGCACTTTCCAGATAGGAATATAAGGCTCGGCAAGGACAAGGCTCCCCCCAGGGACCTAGGTGAACACAGGCATTCTCTTAGCCGGCCCCGTCCCTTGCCCACCTCCCTTCTGCCCTCTCGAGGGAGCACCATCTAACCTAAGGCCCAGAAATGATGGTCCTGGGTGCTGGCTGGGGCTGTCCCCTCCCCCAGGACCTCGGCCCGGCATGGCCAGCCTCCCTCGGGCTTCCCCATCCAGACCACGTGTCCCTCCCTGGGGGCCATTCCAGGCTTCCCCTGGTCTAGAGGTAAGTTCCTCCTTGCGGCCCCCATGGGCCCTTGTCCGCACTTCTGGAAGTGTGTATTCAGCAGTGTTTTACTTGTCTCTTGACTGGTCCTTCTTCCCAGAGATGGTGGATTACCTGGAGACAGCACAGGGTCGGGCTCTGGCTGGGCTGATGGAGTGGTATCTGGTCACCGTGGCTAAGCTGTTACTGCAGTTCCCAGAATGCCCTTCCCTGCATAGCTTGGGTTAGTGTGGGCCCAGAACAGAGTTCGCACTCGATGTGAAGGTGGAGGGGAGCAGCAGCCACATCCTTTGAAGACAGGGAGGGCACGAGGTGCCCGCTGTGGCACTCACGGTGTTGCTGATCTGCAGGGGATGGATTTGGTGCACGGGTAGCCAGGCCGCAGCTCCTCCAGCTCCTGCCAGACCCTCCTCAAGCCTTCTTGGCTCCTGGGTTAGGTGTGTGCTTAGCTCCAGGAAGAAGGTGCCAATTTCTCCCAAAGTCATCCCATCATCAAAGGTGTAGGCTTGGAGGTGGGGGCAGATGAACTTGGGGCCGGTCCTTCCTCTCAGGCTCCAGCTCCCACGTGTCCTTGCTGCACCCACTCAGGGCCATCTTCCATTCCCCGTGCCTGTCCTGCAGCCCCCAGCACCAGACACAGCAGCCACTGCCTCCCTTTGGCTCGTCAGCCTGCTCCCACATCGCATGGGAAGGTTTGGAAGCAGACATGCTCAGAGAAAGGAGACGGGAGCTGGGTGGGATGAGCTTGATGTTGGTGAAAGAAGGGCCAGTTGGCTGAAGCAGACGGGCAAGGGGAGAACAGGAAAAGGCCACTCCAGAGAGGCAGGCAGGCAAGACCCTGCAGAGCCTGTGGCCGTGGAAGGGAGGCAAGAAGGGACAGCTGAGGCACATTTCAGAGAGCTCCCCCTGGCCGTTGTGTGGACAATGGTCTGTAAGAGACAAGAGAGCAGGCAGATGGACCAGAAAAGTCACCCAGTAGCTGGGACTGGGATGGAGGGGACAGAGGAGAGGACAGAGAAGGACACACCTTGAGGCAACCCTGAGAGGTCTTGCTGGTGGCACTGATGTGAAGGAAGAAGGGATATGCCAGGATGACCCCAGAGGGAGCTGGAGAGCTGGGGGCGGGGGAGAAATGGGGGTAATGGTATAACATCACGTGAGGTTCCAGATGCCAAATTGACATCCACGTGTGGATGCTGAGCAGGCTGACCGGAGGGCGTCACTGTACCACGGATGGTATTTAAAAGCCCTCAGGATGGATGTGAGAGTGATGGGGTGGTGAGGGGGAGGCTGACTCAGGGGCCCCCAACATTTATGGGTCAAGGAGACAAGAGGAACTGGTGAAGGTGACCTACAAGGAATAGCCAGCGAGGCAGAGGGGAGATCAGAAAAGTGATGCACCTTGTGTAGAGGCTTGCTGTTTGTCTGATGGCAAACAATCTGAAACAGTGGGAGAGTAAGTAGCAATCGTTAAAAGCCTGTGACCTGGGAGGGTGCCCCCATTCCCTAAATGATAAGAGCGGCTCGTGGTGCCTAGACTGCACAGCACCGTGGACTACGCTGAGCACCTGCTTTCCCTTCCCCAGGGAGTCGGGAGTTTGGGTGGGAGCCCGGTGGAGGTGCCTACGTGACCAGCCTCAGTAAAAAGCCTGGGCACTGAGACTCTAACCAGCCTCCCTGGGAGACAGCATTGCGCGTGTTGTTACAATTCATTGCTGGGGGAATTGAGCGTGTCCTGTGTGACTCCACTGGGAGAGGTTCTGGGAAGCTTGTGCCTGGTTTCCTCTGGACTTCACCCTGCACGCCTTTTCCTCTGCTGATCTGTATCCTTCTGTTGTAAAAGCATTTAAGCCACAGGATCGACTGTATGCTGAGTTCTCCGAGCGAATCATCTACCCTGGGGGTGGTCTTCGGAACCCCAACCCAAAGGGGTTAAGTGAAATACACTATTAAAATTGCAAACAGAAAACCTGTGACCCGGGACTGACTTTCTTTGCAGAGCCATCACCTTTTCTAAAGCCCCAGAAAGAAATTTCTTTTTCATGCCCCACACAATTCCTCTTGGAAAAACTTTTAAATAGTTTTAATTGATTGTCTTTCTTTCTGTCTGAGGTGTATTTTTTTTCCATCCATATGGACATGGAGATGACTAACACCCTTTGGCCTAACGTGAAAACCTGTGATGAAAACTGTCTCTGCCTTATGGCCCCAAAGCACAAAACACTGGAAATTTATTTTACTTTATTGAGATCGTGATAGTTTATAACATTGTGAAATTTCAGTTGTACATTATTATTTGTCAGTCACCATACAAACGTGCCCCTTTACCCCTTAGGCCCACCCCCCCAACCCCCTTCCCCTCTGGTAATCACTAATCTGTTCTCTTTGTCCATGTGAAATACTGGAATTTTAAACAAATGGACGTGAATGTGTTAAGAAGCCAAGAGAGCCCCAGCCCTCCCCACTAGACTGCATGGCCTCAGGTCTGCAAGGGGAGTCCTGGGCCCACCACATCATACCAAGGAAGGGGGAGGAGGAGGCACAGAGAATGTGCTGGTCTCCTTCAGTGCCAAGACTGTCAACACCATCTCTACATCGACAGCTCCCACACTTATGTCTTCTTCCTGGACTCAACTCCCCACTCCAAAATTGTATATCCAACTGCCTAGGAGACATAGCCACTTGGGTGTCTAATAGGCATTTCAAACTTAATCTAAAATCATGCCCCATGGTCTCTTGTCCAGATGTGGATGCTTCCTGTTCTGTCAAGCACAGATCAGCCACCCTCCTCCAGGAAGCCTGAATGTTCCACTCTCTCTGACCGGCGCCAGAGTTCTGTTTCATCCTTGGCTACCCAGTCCGAATCCCAGAACTTCGCAAGTGTCCTCTGCGACCTGGGACACCCACAGTCCCTGTTGGGCCTCGTTTTTCTCATCTATGAGGTGCAGAAGATGGATGAACAGCTGGAAATGGGTGGAGGGCTTTGTTGCCTTTGGGATGACATCCAGGGCTAGGGTCGGGAAGCCACGTGGCGCCGTGACCAGGCCCCTCCTGCCCCTCCAGGATCGTGCCGCCGCAAGACAGCCTTTCTCTCGCCAGGGGGCGCTGTGGGGCTGGCGCTGGACCCACCTCTCTGACCCACCCAGGTCTGTGGGACTCTTCTTTGGGTTGAAAATCATTCTCTCAGGATCCACTTTCAAACAGACCCCTGAACGGCCGCTTTGAGAAGTTCAGTGTAGCTTTAACTCTGGATTTCAGAACTCCATCAGCAATCTGTGAGGTTCCAGCTGCTCTGCTGACCGCCCAGCTGTCCCCCTGGGAGGAGAGTGGACCCGGCCCCCCACTGCTGTCCTTCCGTCAGTTTTGCTAAGTGTGGAAGGAGTGCACCTGTCCTCCACCCTGCCCCATGGGCTGGCCTTGAACCCCAGCAGAGCCGAAGCAGAAAGAGCACTTTCGGTAAAGAATTTAGTGAGCCTTGGGGACAAATTTGGTTGCTCTCGGGACTGGGGCACTCAGCGTGCGGTGAGGGTGCCTTGTCACTCACTCTTTACTTCTTGCCTGGAGGATGGCACGTCCTGGGCGAAGGGTGGGGCCAGGACCCTCCCAGGTCTGGAGCATGCTGCTGTGTCCCATGGGACTGGGAATTCCCCACGCTGGAGCAGAGTCTCCTTTGAGAAGTCGGAGCCTGAGGCCAAGCTTCACGTTCTGCCAACCCAGGACCCTGAAGGCGGGTTGTCCTAGGGCCTGGCTCCATGCTGGCACTGGACAGCAGAACAATCCTAACCAGAGCCAGGCCACCTGGAGGCCAGCAGTGGGCACAGCCCATCCTCAGAGAGATCCTACTTTCATCAGACCCAAACCCTTCGAGCCCCTGGAGCCTGGCCTCAAGGCTCAGGCAGAGGAGGGGGCCCTGCCCCGCAAGGAACTCAGCATTTCCCCAAGGATGGCAGCAGTGTACACCCTCGGGAGATGCCTCAGCAGAGAGGGAGATTGGGGGGTGGCCGGAGAGGGCAGCAGAGGCTGCTTGGAGGGGATGGGATATTGATGGCCAAAGATGAGCAGGATGGAGGGTGGAAGGAGGAAGTTACTAGATAGAGCAAGGAAACAGGATTGAGTGCTATGGGATGGGGGGGTACCTCAGGAGACTGGTGTTCCAGAGAGAGGGATGGGCACCTATGGCAGAAGAGAGGAGGGGCCTGCCAGGTTATGGAGGGTTTGAAGCCAGAGTTTAGATTTGGTGTGATAAAAATAAGGAGCCATGGTAGCTTCTTGTGCAAGGGAGTGGCAGCAGGGAAGGGTGTTCAGGTTGAGGGTGGGCTGAGGAAAGGGAGAGAAATGAAGAACATGGGTTGTTGTTACAAGTCTTTGCACAGATCCATGACAGATCTTTAACCCACTGAACCCACTGTTCCAGTCCATTTACTAAATTAACCTTGGAAGTGACCATCAAAAATCACATTTTGAAATGACGTGAGAAAATGCCCATAGTGTAACGCTGGGTGAGAAACTATGATGCAGTGGAACGTGTATACTATAGTCTCCATCTTGTAAGGGAAGTGTGTGTGTGTGTGTGTGTGTGTGTGTTTGTCGGGACCACTGCTCAGGCTGTTTGTGATGGAGCCTTATTATTTATGGTGGCATTTTTCTTTTTCTCTTTCTTTACCAAATATCTTCCTTCACCTTGTGGGAGGATTTCTGCCTTATCCCCCAACCCCCGGGGTAAGAGGGGCTAGTTTCTGGTTACGAATGATTTAGCCCCTGGATTGCACGGCCTTCCAAGTCCATTAGTAAAGGACAAGGTGGGGGAGCACCTGGCAGGGAGGAGCGGGGGTGGGAGGGGCCCCCCAAACAAGGGGGAGATTCTCTGGGCCTGGGCTGGTGGAGGGATGTTGGGGCCCAGAGGCCCCAGGGAAAGCCCCAGATGTCAGTGGTCACAGGGAGCCTCTAGGGGATGCTCCACGGTGCCAGTTTCCAAATTCTCCGAGATCCCCGCGTCCAAGGTGCTGCAGAGGCACTGTGTCCCTGTAGGGTTACTTATGTGGACAAACATAAATGACAGGTGGTGCACAGCCCTCCCCCCTCACACACACCTCGGCACTGAGTGAGATCCAGAACCAGGGCACCATCCAGGGGTTGGGGGGAGCCCAGGATCCACACTAAGCTGATTTACAGCCCAAAGTGACATGCTGTTTCCTGCAGACCCAGGTTGGTGGCCCGAAAGGTACCCCCATCAAATACGCTGAAAAAAGAAAAGAAAAGAAAGAGCCTGGAGGGAGTATACCAACTCCTACCAGCAGCTCTCTCTGCAGGTGCAGTTATGGTGGTTTTTCTTTTCTTCTTAACAGTGAGCTATGTGTGTCTAATTTTCTGCAGTGAGCAGATGTGAATTTTAAAATTAGAAGAAAAAATAACCCAAACAGGAAAACTAGCTCCGGGGAGGCCAGGCTGAAGGTAACAGGACAGAGGGGTCTCCTGGACGGCTGGGTTCCCGGGGTGGCTTCTGCGCTGGCCCCAAGGCAGAGGGACCTGAGGCACCTGTGTGGTGTTTGCACACCCCCCACCCCTTCCTGGCCAGCTGGCCCTCCCCCTGCTGTCACTCACTCCTGGAGGCCAGAGGGTACCGCCACCGTGTTTCCAAGTAGAGGTGCCCTCGTTGTTGGCCAGCGAGGGGGACCAGAGACTCTGCAATGCCCACCGGTCCACCCCAGACCCATTCGTCAAAATGTGGTTAGAGCCCAGGGCTTCTTCCAAGACAGTGAGAACATCTTACACTTTTCTGATTCCTCTCCCCCACCTCTTCCCTAACTTGCTTCTCTTTTTGGGTCTCCTGTTCCTGTGATGGCACCTATATCCTCCCAGTATCCCAATGACAGGGTTTATCCCAATCTTTTTTTTTTTTCCAACCCTGATAATCGACAAATCATGAAGTCCTAAGAATTTGACCTCAAAATCTCTCTTATCCACCGAAATATTTTCCTGCCTCTTCATTCCGTGCATTTTACTATTTCTGATCTCCTCGTGTTCATTACAGTGGTGTCTTTGCTGGTCTCCCTGTCTCCCCTCTGTCACCTCCCACAATGCTGGGCTACAGAAGAGAAAAATGATGAGATTGTGCTTCTCTATTCAAAATGACTTTGATGGCACTTTCCTTCCCTCCCACCAAAGCTCATAGAATAAAACCCAAGTCCCTTTTCCTGCAGCTCAAAGCCCTCTGTGATCAGTCCTGGGATGACAGAGTGCATGGCACACATGCTACTTTTCCTAGCCGTTGCTCCCGTGGCAGACATTACTAATTGATCACAGCGCTCTCCCTCTGCTAATCCAGGATGTGGCCTGGGAGTTCTCTTCAGGACAATGTATCAGGCACCCCAAAACGACTGACCAGCGTCGGCCATCCGCAGTTCACTCCTGACCCGAGTGCCTATGCTTATCTCTCTCTTGCCCATCCCATTCTCCTACCGTCCAGCCTCGTGGGATGTGTCCTGACCCGAGTGCCTATGCTTATCTCTCTCTCGCCCATCCCATTCTCCTACCGTCCAGCCTCGTGGGATGTGCACACACTCACATTGGGATGATCAAGGAGGGCTTAATCGTGGGACTAACTACACAGCTGTGGGCAGGTGAGGGGTGACCCAAGAGATGGTGCAAACTCCAGGACTTGCAACAGGAGAACTGTTACCACCCCTCCACCCAAAGAGGCAAGAAACCCCGAAGGAGACAGCCATGTTGAATGGTGACCTCCGATGGAGGGACATAGCTAACCTGAAGCAACGCCGAATGGCGGCAACCGAGGAATAAGCACCCTGGCCTTGTTCTTCCGCCTCCCTCACATCACGTGCCTGGGCTCCCCGTTGCCCGAAGCCAAATAAAGCTGGAAGGCGAGAGAGCCCACTGCAGTAGACCCCACAGGGCAGAGCAGGGCTGAGGGTGGATCTGGGGGACCACGGGAAGATTCCAGCCCGCAGTGGGGTGCCCTGCTCAGCCCCACGAGAAAGAGAAGGAACTGGCAGGGATGGGCCCTCAACACGCTGCTCATTCTCGTGCCGTATGCTGTGCTCACTAAGTCCCATCCACCTTTGTGACTGTCCCGCCAGCTTCCCCTGCCAACACCCCCTGGGGCCAGCGTTCCTCATTTCTTCCTCTGGTTCCGTCACCAGGCAGATGTCTGCGGAGGTGAGCCCTGCGCAGTAGGAAAGGCGAAGCCATCGCTGGACCTGGACCTGGACCCGGAAGCCCAGATCTCTGACCCAATGTTCCCTTTACACAGAGCGCGCCTCCACCTTCAGACGGTCTCTGATTTTATTCCTCCTCCCTGTATGGCCTCCCAACCATTTCTGCCCCAGAGGGGCAAAAGAGAAAAAAAATCTGTGCCCTGTTAGTGGAGTGAGGGAGTCAGAGGTGTGAAATTTCTTGGATGTTTCATGCTTTGTCTAAAAAATAGTCAAAATTTGCATCTACTCCGTAGTGTATCTGTCTTTGTTTTGATATCAGAAGAATGGTTTAATGCCCCATCCTTGTGTAGAACACAACTCTGGTGCTCAGGGAACTGAGGCCTGTCTCTCCGGCATCTCCTTGTACCTGGCTGGTGGGCACACCTCTGCACAACCCCACCCTGAGTCCCCCACTGCCACCCAGACCCTGTTCAGGAGAGCGGGTTGGAGAAGCGCCCCTTCCCTGCCCTGGCAAGCAGACTTGCAGCAGGCCCCAGGATCACTTTTCTTCTGTTGCCTTCTCAGGACCTAGTCCTACCTGGTCAGTGATGAATCACAGAAACTCCTGCGGCCACATCTGGGGAGTGTAAGTGGGCCGGCTCCTGGTGAGGAAGATTTTGGCACCGTTTGACCTGTCCCTGGGCCTTTGTCCAGTGTGCTCACTTGGGCCTCTGAAAGCCTGCCTGATCCTCAGTCTCTTCTTTTGCTCTGCCTCCCTGCCTCTGTCCCCTATGACCTGCCCTTAGACAGCAGACCATGTCCAGCAGTATGTGAGTGCTCCCAGCTCGAGTCAACTCTACCTAACAAACATCCTCTGAAAGTCTGGTATGTGCCATGGACTGCCCTGGGCACTGGAGGTATCAGGGTGACCAAGACACAGCCCCTGCTCTCTGGGACCTCACGTCTAGCTGGAGAGACTGGTATGGGACAAGTAAATGTCACAAGCATACGTCAAGAGCCACCCTACAAATAGGTACACAGACAGAACAGAGGGGATGGATGTTAATGTGTGCATGTATCAAGGAAGGCTTCCTGTAGGAGGTGGGAGTAGAGCAGGGTTTTCAAGTGAAGGTAGTGGTCTTATTCTATAACTACTTAAGCCTTCTTTCAGGACAATAATTTCTTTTCTCTAGATGGGCTGGACTGGCTGGGTGATGCCCTGTTTGGATCGAGGTCTGGATCCTGTTTGGATCAAGGATCAGCTCGGCCACATGGAGAAGAGAGAAGGTCCTAGCAATGCTCATACGTGTGGTTCCCACCTGCGTTCCATGTAGGATATCCAAGGAGGGTCCCAGAGTGCAGGGCCACCTTCCTCCTGCACTGCTGGGGTAAATGACCCTGAGAGTGGCCCTGCCCGCCTTCCTCATTATCAGGGTGGAAATTCCAACCAGCTTCCCCACATCACAGCCCTGATAATCATAATAAATTGCAGCATCTCTGAGCCCAAAGCCCAGAGGCGGCTGGGGCGCATTAACAAGAACCCCAGCCAGCAGCAATACGCCACTGCAAAATGGAAGCGTGGTCTGAAGCCCCTCTGCACCAGCCCGTGGTGCCCCGTTTATCTGCGGTCCTTACCTAAGCCAACCTCGTTAGTCTCACCCAAATGTTCCTGTAATGACGCTCCAGCAAGGGGAGAGCACAAGTCCTTTGGTCTGGGCAGCCGGGGCTCCTAATAAAAAATAATAATAATAATAATTAAGAGCAACCTATTAGGCTCCTTCCCCCCCTCCATCGCTCCAGCCTGTCCACTCTGGCTCGGGACCAGGAGCACTGGGCCCTGCTGCGACGCCCCAGATCTATTCCGAGCACGCCGCCCTGGCAAATGGCTCCCGTCCTCCTGCTCCCCACCCACTAACGAACATCTGCTGGTGGTTCCTGGGAGTTCAAGGACTTCGGGAGGCGGCTCGGAGGTGGTGTAACCAGAAACCAAACAGCACCACCACCTCTGCTCCGGAAAGCCACGCGCAGGCCCACCTCTGCATGTTCGGGTTTGTGTTCTTCCTCCGGGAATACCCTTCCTAACCAACCACCTGTTCACCCCACCAAGCCCTCTCAGCCTGTGACACTCGGCTCTGTGCACCCTCACCCAGGTGCCTTTCTTCACAGCCCCCAGTGATGGGGCAGGCCCCTCTCTTGGGCTTCGTGTCACAGCCTCTCAGATGGAGTTCTCAGTGTCTTCTTATTTGTCTCTCTCAGGTCAAGGGCTCAATGCCAGGCATCAAGTCAGCCTTATCATGAGTTTGTAGAATGAATCTATGTGAGGTATAGGATGCTTGGAGAAGGAGTTTTAGAAATAAACAGAATGTTAACATCTTGATATCTTCCTTTTGGCTAAATGTTCATAGGATGTAAATCCAGCTTTAGAATTAGCCCGCCCCAGAGTGGTCACTGACGCTGCCGTTCCTGAGGACATTAGCCACATTTGGTCTCTACCTGCAAAAGAGACACGGCCAAAGGCTTAGCATGGCCATGAGATGGCCACGAGATGGCCACGGCCCATGGGTCACTGCTGCAGTGGGAGGCTGATATGATTCCAGCCCTCAGGCTTGGGGCGGGCAGCGCGGGGCAGAGCTGCAGGGCTTTCTGCAGAATTTCCATGTCTGCATGGTCTTTGAAGGAGATCTGCAGGCCTGTCTGACGACAGGAGGTGGTGGGGTGGGGGTGAGGGTGAGGACTCCCCTTCACTTGGGACATCTCAGCTGAAGAGGGGAAGGATTTGAATCTTCCCTTTTCCTGCCCAAAGGAAGGGAGGTGGGCAAGAGTCTGGGGAGGGTTTGCTTTGTGGGTGCAGACAGCCTGGAACAAAGGTGATGGTGTCTTCAAAAGCCTGGCTGGGTGGTTGGTCCTGCTGGGTGCCAGGGGCCAGGCTACTCCCAGGTAAATAGAGGGCCCCCCCTTGGAATGCCAGGAACGACGAGAACCCTCACCATCCCTCTCCTCCACAGGATCATGCATCCAGGGGCAGATGCTGAGGATGCTTGTTCTTGCTGTCTCATCTCCCTCCAAGCGTCAGGAGAAGTGTGCATGTACACAGGTGCGTGCGCGCACACACACAGAGCAAAAACTCGGGAAGAAAACATTTTTAACCACTCGATATTATTCTGGGGCAAAGCGCCTGCCCTCACAGAAGACAAGAAGTTCACTCGTTCATTGGTCAGCAAGCATTTTCTGAGCATTTGCTCTGTGCCAGGCCCCAGGCCAGGGGCTGATGCAGCAGCCAGCACACGGCTCATTGTCTGGGCCTTTGTGAGTCTTCCAGGATGCAAAGAGAGATAGACCTTTAACAAACACATAGATCAAAGAGTGATTGCAAACCAGGACAAGTGCAATGAAGGGAAAGTGTCGGTGTTACAGGAAAGTTTGGGAGGGGCCAAGCCGTGTCTGCGTCAGGAAAGTTGTCGATGACAAAGGGGATTTTGAAGTAAGGGCTGAAGAAGGATGTGTAGGGTCACCTGGGAACTGTCTGGGCCCAGGCCCTGGGGCTGCCTGGAGGCTGATGAAATGGAGAAGGCCAGTGTGATGGGAAGCATGGTGGGAGCGGAGCCTGAGAGGCAGCAGGGCCCATGGGAGACAACAGAATGTTGGTCGTTATCATGGGTACAGGGGGAACATGATCCGATTTGCTGGCTTTGGGGTAAGAACCATAGGAGGGGCCAGAACAAAAGCAGAGGATAAGTTAGGACTCCTTTGCCTCAGTCCTGGTGCGAGGGGAGGGTGTAAGTAGAGAAATTTGGCAGTAGTGGCACTGCCAGCAGGGAGCGGGGGGTTGGCTAGGGAGGCTGAGGAAAGGTGGAGTCAGGGATGCTGACTTCCTTGAAGGGGTCGAGGGGAAAGCCTGGACAGGCCCCGGTTTGAGGAAGAGGTTGACTGAGTCTTTTGGCAGAGGGGCAGTGGCCGTGGCATTGGCCAGAGTCACAGGAAGTGAAGCTGGGAGTTGAGGGGGCGGTGGAGGCGGGCAGTGGAGAGAGAGTCAGGTCCACGGCCCTGCCCTCTGGCGCGGCTCCGGGCCACCACTCGCCCCCTGGCTCTCACTCCACCTCTCTCTTGAGCACCATCCCCATCTCCCACTGACTTCCAGGAAGGAGAGGAGCATATCCCAAACCAGTTCTAAAAACAAGCAATCTTGTTTTTAAAACACTTATATGAGAGACGATCCTTTTTTAGCTAAAATATGAGGGATATTCAAAATAAGTAATAAACTAGGGACATAAACATGAAAGGGGAACAATCACCAGCTCACAATCCTTCATGTGAAGCCGTCGATAACCCCCATGAATTTAATGTCGCCGGAGCTCTCCTCCTGTAAGCAGATGGCTCCAGGCTGAGGCTTATCGGAGCCCGGGCCCCCCCAGAGGGGCTGGGTTACCTCCTACAGAGTTCTCAAGGTGTGGTCCGGGAATCAGCAGTGCCTGGGAACTTGCTAGAAATGGTCATTCTGCCCCCACCCCCCCAAATCAGAGACTGTGGGGGTGGGGGCCCAGCAAACTGTGGTTTTTTTTGAGGTGAAATTCACATAACCTAAAATTAACAGTTTTCTTTAAATTTATTTTATTTTATTTATTTTATTTATGTTTAATTTTTTGTTTATTGCAGTAACATTGGTTTATAACATTGTATAAATTTCAGGTGTATATCATTACACTTCTGTTTCTGCCTAGATTACATCATGTTCACCACCCAAATACTAATTACAACCCATCACCATACGCATGTGCCGAATTATCCCTTTCACCCTCCTCCCTCCCCCTTCCCCTCTGGTAACCACCAATCCAATCTCTGTCTCTATGTGTTTGTTTATTGTTGTTATTATCTACTACTTAATGAAGGAAATCATATGGTATTTGACCTTCTCCCTCTGACTTATTTCACTTTGCATTATACCCTCAATGTCCATCCACGTTGTCACAAATGCCTGGATTTCATCGTTTCTTATGGCTGAGTAGTATTCCATTGTGTATATACCACATCTTCTTTATCCATTCGTCCCTTGATGGGCACTTAGGTTGCTTCCAAGTCTTGGCTGTTGTGAATAACGCTGCAATGAACACAGGGGTGCATGTATCTTTACGCATTGGTGTTTTCAAGTTCTTTGGATAAAATTAACAGTTTTAAAGTGTACAATTCAGTGACATTTAGTGAACTCACAATGTTTTACAACCACCACTCTCTCTAGCTCTAGAACATTTTCGTCACCCCAAAGGGAAACCTGTACTAAGCAGGTACTCCCCATTCCCCCTCCCCCAGCCCCGAAAGCCACCAATCAACCTACTTTCTGTCTGCGAGGATTTGCCCATTCTGGACATTTTCTTTGAATGGCATCATACAGCAAGTGGCCTTTCGTGTCTGGCTCCTTTCACTTAGCACCATGTTTTCGAGATTCATCCGGTGTAGCATGCGTCAGTACTGGGTTCCTCCGTGTGGCTGGATACTATTGCATTTTATAGATACACCACATCAATCTGGGTTTTAACAGGGGATTCTGATGATGTTCAAGTTGGAGAACCACCACCCGGCAGTACTGGGACTGAGTTCCCTGCGGGGGAGCATCCTCTCCCCCAGCGTGCTGTCCCACCGCACCTCCATCCACACGTGCAGACACCTGCAGAGCCCACACTAGGGCGCTGCTAATTGCATAGGATCCTGATCTGCATGCCCACAACAGTGTCCCTGCAGGGCTGTGCTCAGAAACAGTTTGGATGGGTTATGATTTGAGCTTCAATGTAGTAAAAATGCATCATGTTGAAAATGTTCTCCTCAGTCAGACCACTCGTTAGTTCAGAGTGGGATCTGGCTTTTCCCCCAAAGCCAATCAGGCAGGGGAGGGCCCAGGGCAAGGTAGCAGGGCCGAGGGACCACCACACCTCAGTGCTCCTGCTCTGGGTTGGAAGCCTTGCCTTGTCGCCAGCTAGCTCTGGGTGACCCTGGCCAGTGCTGTCCCCTCTCTAAGCCTCAGTCCCCCGCCTGTGAAGGGCTGTGGTGGGGAGTAAGCAAAAAGTGCTGGGAACCAGGCTCAATAAGGAGAGACTGTGATGTGATGGACCCTCAGAAACTGCCATGTTTGTTGCTTGAGCCTAGTTGAATATACACGGGACAAGCCTGTGTGCGCTAAGGAGCTGGCATTTGTTCTGGTTCCGTAGAGGCCACTGAACGGCTTCAGGCCAGTGAGTGACGAGAGCTGACATGCTTCATTAAGAGACTCCTTTGGCTTCTGTGGGTAATAGGTCAGGGCGCCATTCCCTTTTCCTCGGGGTCACCAGCAGCCCTCATACCCCAGGGTCATTGGACCTCCTGAGAGAGGTCTGAGCCTGAGAAGTGACCCAGCTGAGACCTTCATGGGACCCTGTTCTCACTGAACTGACCACCAACTCTGTGAGGTGGGTCCTGCCCTTATCCCCATTTTACAGATAAGAAGACTGAGGTCTCCAGAGGTGGGTTCAAAACCATCTGTCCGCTACCCCATGTACCTCCCTGCCAGCACACTGCCCTGGGCCATGATGTTGGAAGACGGTCCCCAGCATCGCTGGTCTATGCCTCCCGGTATCCAGACTCTGCCTCGAAAGTGGAGCAGCCTGACACTCCCAACCTCTGCGTCACTATGGAGCTGGGCAGGTACCTGGTCACACATCAGAGGAAGATCTGGGAGCCAGGGGCCCCTCAGGCACTTCAGTAGCCATCTGTTAAACACTTCTGGATGTAAACCCCATCTTTGATACACTCTGGCTGTGTGACCTTGGCCAAGACCTTAATCTTTCTGAGCCCCCACATCCATGCCTGCAAAGACAGAGTCATAATAGCACCTGCCCGTCGGGGCCACAGGGAGAATTAGACATAACACCTTGTTGTTTGCTCCATAAAGCTGGCCATGCGGGGTCCCCTGCTCCTGCCTCCTTCATGCCCACTTCCTGGCCACTTCCAGGCTGCCCAGGCTGACTCTTGTCACTGCGCTCACCCAGCTGGGGTTCCCCACACCCAAGGAGATAAAGGGCTGGGCTGGAGAACACCCCCCATCACTCCCGGCAGCCGGGTGAAGGGCAAGCACTGGCTTCAAGGGGAAATTGTCCTGCTCACTGTCCTCGGAACCTCGAGGAAGCTGGTGACACAACAGAGTGTGGACATTAATGCAATCGAAGGGTAATTCAATCACTTTATAGAAGTTGATCTGTCCTTTTTATTACAATTACTGTCGGCTGGGGTGTTTCGTTCCATCATGGAGAATAAACATCATTTATCATACTTGTAAAGATTAGCCCCCGACAGCTACAGCTCTTGCTTTGCATAAATGTGTATTAATGTCGGCCCTGCCCGCAGTGTGGGGAGAGGTCTATATTTCACAAGACTGATTAGGCCCTGTCACCGCTGCTTTAAGTAATGTCTTATCATGACTGATACACCTCGACTGCAAAACAGCAGCCGGGGGAGGATGGGGGCTGCTCCAGGCGATTTATGTTGGCACTGGAATGAAAAGCAGGCCTGGGAAGGTGGGCATCTGCTTCCTCCTGGACCGAGCCCATCTCTGATGCTGGGGGCCGCCCTCGTCTCAAGGCCCTTGCCCAAGAAGCGAAGGTTGGCTCTCAGGACGGTGTCAGAGCTGGGGACCTTGGGGCCCACTGGCCACTGCTGAGCCCCCAGGGGTCCCCCAGCCTAGCCCTCGAGTCTCCTCTGAGACCCCACCAAGGTTCTCTCTTTCCTTTCCTCTACTTTGGGGGGACTCGTCCACCAGGCCCTTCTCTGTCAGAAGCCCCTTTGCGCTGCTTCCCTGAGGCCTCCCCTCTTTTCCCCCATGCCCAATCTGGGGTCCTGGCTGCCCCTGACCACCACTGCTGATAGCCACATCAGTCTCCAGCCCAGGCCTCTATCCTGGGCTCAGCCTGGCATCCATGACCCCCCACCCAGATGTCCACCACGGCACTAACCTCCTACCTTGTTCGTCCTCCCATCTGCCCTCCACATCGCGGCCCACGTGGCCCCACTGAACAGAAATGTGGTCACAGCATGCTGGGGACTCCCCATTGGCCAGGACGATGCCCAGGCTCCTGACAGTCAGGCTTTCAGGGTCACTGGCTGCTGTTTCCTCCCCTCCTCCCCCTGCGAGACCATGCCCCCCAACCCCCCTGCCCCAGCCACGCCAGCTCATCCCAACCCTGGGATCTCACACACTTTGGCTTCTGGACCCGATCTGGTACCTTCTCCACACATCCATCCATTGAACCCAGCTCCTCCTCACGCTGGTCCTCAGGGCCCCTGCACCACCGACCAGCCAGGAGAGGCAGTCCCTGTGTGCACTCTGACCCTGGCACTGCTCAAGCTGTCTTCCCCAGGTGACATCATGGGGCAGGATTTTGGACAGAAGAGGTGGAGGAGGGCTGACCTCACAGGGCTCACTCCCTCTGCAGGTCAGACTGTAGGAGCAGAAAACATCGACGTTGTTACTGCTTTTATCGTTTTGTTTGTATTACATTTGTAAGTTCATTGGGTTCTATAGTTTCATAAGAACTATAAGCATAAGGAGTTTACACCTAGTTTTATGTGCCCCTATTTCAGAAAAGTTACGGTAAATATAAGGTAAGATGCCAGAATTTTTTTTCTCTAAGTGAGTCTGTTCATGACTGAGAGGGCGGGGATTGTCTGTCCTGTGTGCCTGCAGCCGTCCTGGTGCCTGCCACATAGTAGGTGCTGACTAACTGTCTGTGAAGTAGGTGAATGAGGTGAGAAAGAGGGTGGCTATGTGGACGGGGGAGGGGACTCTTGGGAGCACAAAGTAGACACCAAGTGGATACCTGTGTTTGCTAAGTGAAGGAGTCCTTGAATGGAGGAGCAAACGTATGAACGAGCGAATGCGTGAAGGACTGTTCCGGGCCATCGGGAGCATGAATGGAGGCAGGTGGGAGCAGGGCTCAGCCAGGCACCTGTCTCCATCTAGATCTCAGCTGAAAAGTGAGGCTGCAGCCTGCCCGGCTCGGGCCTGGACCTGGACACCCTCTAGGGTCTGCGGCTGCCTCTGTGTCCCCAGACCCATCGAGTTCTCTCCGTTTCTCCGCGCCGTCTTCTTCCCACTCCCAGGGGGCCTCCTGTTGGCTCTCAGGAAGGGTCTGGGCCTGTTCTCCACATTCACACCACCTTATGGGAAAGGCGGGAGGGAGGGGCTTTATTGAGATTCACACATCATACAGTTCATCTATTTAAAGTGTGAAAATTCATTGCAATGGGTTTTAGTATATTCACAGATATGTACAACCATCACCATAGTCAATTTTAGAACATTTCATTATCTCAAAAAGAAACCCTGTACCCTTTAGCTATCACCCCTATCTCTCCAAGCCCCCTTCTCCCCAGCACCTGACAACCACTAATCTACTATCTCTATAGATTTTCCTACTATGGATTTTCATATAAATGGGATCCACCTCCTTCTCCTTCCCCTCTCCCCCTCCTCCACCTCCTCTCTCTCCTCCCCTTTCTCCTCCTCCTCCACATCTTCTTTCTCCTCCTCCCCTTTTCCTCCCTCCTCCTCCTCCTCCTTCTGCCTGTCTGCCTAGAATGTGGACATGAGGCTGGAGGAGTAGCAGCCATTTTAAGACCATGAGGCAACCTCAGAGTGAAAGCCACACTCCAGGGATGGTAGAGCAGAAAAGTAGAAAGCACTTGCTTCATTCATAACAAAGTAGAGCTATGGGCCAGATTTGGACTTTCTACCTCCAGATTCCATGTGATGCAAAAACAAAACAAAACAAATAAGAAAAACCCTATTTGGTTGAGTCTCTGCAGTCCAGTTTCTGCCACTTGCAAATGACTGTGGTTATAACAGAAAACATAAACTGAAGCTCTGATTAGGCCATTTCCCTGCTCAAGAGGCAGCACAGGGATGCCCATCTTCTGTCAAATGAAGTCAAAACTCGTTAGCCTGGAGCTCATGGCTGTCTGTGGTCCTTCCCCTCTGCATCCCCAGGTCGGAGAGTTTGGCTTGTTGCTGGCCCCTCTCCATTCCCAGTTACATTTGGCACCTTCTCCCCACTGCTGCTCCTCTATCCTTCCAGCTGCCCCTTGGAAATCCCCCCTCCCACCCTGCCTTCAAGGTCAGCTGAAATGATGCTTGTTCACGGAGCTCGAGGCCTCCGCTGGTGCCCGCCCCCCCGCCCCCACTCCAAGCAGTCCTGGCGTCTCCCCCGGCCCCCCCACCCCCTCTCCAAGCAGTCCCAGAGTCTCGTCCTGGCTCCCCAAACCGCCTCTCCAAGCAGTCCTGGAATTTCATCCCGGCAAGTGGTGCTTTGCTCGGGTATAGCAGTCATCTGTCTGGTTTCATCCCCTTCCCATCCTGGAAGATTCTTTCTTCTCTGCACCCCCTCCCCCGGGTCCAGGACAATGCCTTGCATGCACGTCACAGCTTCTCCATGAACGTCTTATGGATGAACCAACACCAGTGATTCCTCAATAATATACTTTATATGATATGGAAACATATTTCATGCAACACATAAATGTAATAATAAGTGTTATTTATTGGCCATCTACTCTCTGACAAACACTGTGTTAGGCACTTAATTTGAAAGAATAATAATGTTTATTTTTTTCTTTTGTGTGCCAAAAGAACAAATGTTCTTTGTTGAATGCAGAAAAATACACTCAATCATCCGTAGTTCTATCCAAGTCCCTGCACTGGTAACATTTGGGCTAGTATCTTTTAAGATATACATTGTATATTATGTAGAAAGAGAGGGAGAGAGAGAGAGAAAAGGGATCACTGTATAATGGACTTTTTGTTAATTTTCAAATTGCTGGTTATTCTTTCACTGGGCATTTTAAATTTCTTCCTCGACTTCATGCACATCCACATTTTACACAGTAGGCAACTGAGGCTCAGAGAAGCAAATTCATGTGCCCCAGGTTACACAGCTGGGATGGTAGCAAAGTGGAGTTTACAGAGGCCTGTGGAAGGCTGGGGCCTGTGTTCTTTTCCCCTCCCTCAGTATGCACATCCTTACAGACGTTTAGCTCCAAGTATTAAGTAAGCTAAACCACACAGAATGCATACCACCTACTTTCCATGTGAATGTATCTGTCAACATGTTGTGCATACATCTGTATTCACACACCAGTCTACCTTTACCTGGGGTCTTAACCTGGCTTCTATGCACCTCTATAAAGAGGACGTAGATGGGCTTCGGTGGCTAGCAAGCCCCCTGAAAAATTGTTTGCAAAGTTTTCTGTGTATGTCTGCAAGTCAAGTTCTGTAACGGAGGATTTATACTTTCACCAGATTCTTAAAGGGCCTGTGACCCCACACGGGCCAGGAGGCACTGATGTCGTGAATGTGTGTGTCCACTCCAGGCTGTCTGCTGCATAAACAGATGCACTCACACATCACCCAAGTGTGCAGCCGTGTGCTCTGGCTGACCCAGGTCACCGAGCCCAGCCCCTAGGCCCCCGTGTCCTCGGATGTGTTCTTCTCCAAGAGCTCCAGGTAGGACTGACTTGGCTCAGGGTATGATGCCCAGCCCAGAAGGAGAAGTCCCAGAGTGGTTGGTCAGGGAGCACCGGTGGACTGGGGGCTGCTAGGAGGGCCAGCGGGGCCTGGATGTGGGGTTGTGGGAAGAAGGCAGGGCTTGTCACAGGTGAGGCACAGCTCTGAAAGGAGGGCCCTCTAGAGACGGAGCCTCCGACTGAGGACAGATGTTCCCTGGGAAGAGGGAGGTTTGACTTACAGATCTCACTGGGCCTCAGAGGGGTCAGGACATCAAGACTGGGAGTCTGGAGCCTCAGCACTAACTCTGGTCCCAGCACTGACTAACCTGATCTTGGGCAAGTCACGTCAGCTCCCCAGGCCTCAGTTTCCCTATATGTGAAGTTAAGAACCTTGGTTAGAATCAGAACATGACTGAAATATCATGCTCACAGGTAAAGAGCCAGGGACTGTGGCCCCTGGTCCTAAATCTCCAGAGATTGGCTTGTTAGTTGGTTTGTAAGCCCCGGGGCACTGAAAGCTGCTGCCTATCCTTCCCCCGGAGGGGTTGAGAAAAGAGGCTGTGGGAAGACAGGAGCAAGGAAGCCGAGAGAGACGGGGAAGCAGGGGAGGCTGAGATCCTGGGGGACAGAGCATGCCACTTCCCTCCCCACTGTAACCCCAGCTTGGTGCAGAGTAGGTGCCTGTATCCGTTTGCTAGGGCTCCCCAAACAAAGGACCATAAACTGGGTGGCATAAAACAACGGAAATTTATTGTCTCACAGTTCCGGAGGAAGGAAATCTGAAATCAAGATGTCAGCAGGGCCGTGCTCCCTCTGAAAGCCGTGGGGAATCCTTCCTTGCCTCTTCCTAGCTTCCGGTGTTGCTGGCAATCTTTGGCATCCCTTTGCTCACAGCTGCATGGCTCCACTCTCTGCCTCTGTCTTCACATGGCGTTCTCCTTGTGTGTCCTCTACATGGCCATTGTCCTATAGGACACCAGTCATACGGGATTTGGGTCCCACTCTACTCCAGCATGACCTCAGCTTAACTGATTACCTCTGCCATGACCCTATTTCCAAATAAGGTCGCATTCTGAGGTACTGGGGGTTAGGAATACAATGTATTTTTTTGAGCAGACATTATTCAACCCAAACAGTGTCCAATAAATATTTGGTGAATGAGTGGGAGAGACAAATGGGCAGAGGCTCTTGGTAATCTTTGCTATGAGGAGATTGCCAAGGAGATAAAAGTGAGCTGATTGGGACATGATTTTCCAGTACTTGCTGGAAGAAAGCACAGTTTACTGCACTAGAATGGTCGCGCCGTGGATGGAGAGGAAAGCGCGTGTGACTCAAGGGAGACAAAGCTACGCAGGCGTCGACAGGATCAAACGAGTCGGTGCGGACAGGTGAGCAGGACACCGGCGGTCAGAGGTGGCGAGGAGACGCCCCAGACCACGGTGCTCACAGTCTGTTTGTTGTTTTTATATCTTGATGAAAAAAATTGTTGTTTTTTGTTTCACTTCTGCAGAACAAATATAACTGACTTGTGTTTTGCTGTTTCATGTGGCCGATTTCATGTACTTTTGATGGTTCAGTCACATTTCTGACATAACATTTGACCTTGTAACTCGACTGCTTTGAATCTAACCTTAATAAAAAAGAACATGTTGTGTTAGCCAGCTGTGGTGTTTGTAGTTGTCTGGGCTCCTTGACTCCTTTATTCTGGGGTTCCAGAATTCTGAAGAGCTGGGGTAGAAGACTGTTACATACAATGAAGGCAGGCGTCAGTTGGTTCAGCCCTGTACAGCAATGGTGACGGAGGTCGGGAACGGCTACTTCCAGGACAAATCGTTTGGACCGTGGACAGCTTATGTTTTAGAGAAGCCCAAATGTCATTCTGATTTAGAATTGACCTGTTCCAGCTCTTCGCTGGCTCCTTGTTGAAACAGTCAGAGTTGAGTGCAGGGAATAGAAACCACGCTAGGCATTTCAGCAGAAAGGGATTTAATACAGGGACTTAAAGATTTACAAAGTCGTTTGAAGGGGTGTTGGGGTAGTTTCTAGCCTGGGTCTCCAAGAATGACTACAAGAACATGGCAGAACAGGAAGTTAATTCCAGGAACACACATAGCTGGGACCCAGGGACCAGGAGGCTGGGATTAGGGACACCCACTGTCCCTACTGCCTAAACACTGGTCACAGAGCCAGCTGCCTCATGACCCATGAAGCTGGTGGCTGGAGACTGGAAGGCTGGATCTAGCCTTATTTTGAAGAATAAGAACTTATTTTAAATCCAGGAGTCTAACTGCAAGGGAGTCTGGGAAATGTAGTTTAAGCTTTCAAATCTCTGCAGTAGGGGAAGGCACTCTAGAAGAGGAAGAAATAGACACTAAGGCCCATGGCCACATCCTACATACTGGAATTTCTCTATCATGGGCCAGAAATATCCATTCCCTCGACAGAGGGCAGGCAGAGAATGCAAATGCTCCAAGGAGCGACAATATAGGACCAAAGCTTCCTCACCCCCAGGTGTAAATGTAAACAGGCCCTCCTTTCTTGTAGCAGGCAGGTCTTAAAGGCGTTAAAGGGAAAGAAGAGGGGCTGGCCCAGTGGTGTAGCGGTTAAGTTGGCATGCTCGGCTTTGGCGGCCCAGGGTTCGCCGGTTCGGATCCTGGGTGTGGACCTACGCACTGCTCATCAAGCAAAGCTGAGGTGGCGTCCCACATAGAGCAACCAGAAGGATGTACAACCATGACATACAACTATCTACCAAGGCTTTGGGGAGAAAAAAGGAAATAAAAAGGAGGAAGATTGGCAACAGATGTTAGCTCAGGGCCAATCCTCACCCCCGCAAAAAAAAAAATGGGAAAGAAGAAAGTCTCAGGGCAGGGCTGTGCAATGGAACTGTTTGCAATGATGGAAGTTTTCATATTGCTGCTGTCCAATGCCGTGGCCACAGCCCCATGTGGCTATCGAGCACTTGAAATGTGGCTACTGAGACTGGGTAATGAGTTTTTACTTTCCATTAATCTAGATTTAAATGTACATAGGTACCTGCGGTAGTGCCTACCACACTGGACATCGTTGTACTCTTAGAGGTGCCCAGAAAGATCAAGCCAGGACCTTGACCCCCCTGCTCTGTGGAAGCCTGGATGTGGTGGGATTTGGATAGGCCCACGGGTAGAAAACAGTGGGAGGTGGCGGGGAGGTGCCTGAAGAAGGGGTGGCATTCCTGAGGCACAGGTGGCAGAAAGGGCCTCTCCTTCTGGAGTGGCTGATGTGTTGGACTGAAGGAGGGAGCAAAGACAAAGGTTCACCCCAGGAGGGAAAGCAGATGCCAAAGAAGGGGGTCATCTGGGTTCTCAAAACAAGTAGGTAGATCCTCAGTCTGAAGAAGATACAGGGGTCCAGAAGCTTGGAGTGCAGAGAGAAGAGATCAGGGAAGAGGAGCGGGGTGGCCTAGTGGGAACAGTGCCCGCTTGGGCAAACCGCAGCTGGGCTTGTATGGAGCCGTCAACAAGAGCAGATAAAGGATGCACTGCACACGTGACAGGATAATATTTAACTACTAACAAGAGTGTTCGTTTCCTATGGCTGCTGTTACAAATTACTGCATACTGGGAGGCTTAAACAACACACATTTATTATCTCACAGTTCTCTAAGTTAGAAGTCCAACTTGGATCTCAGTGGGTTTAAATCAAGGTGTTGGCAGGGTTGTATTCCTTCTGGAGGCTCCAGGGGAGAATCTGTTTCCTGGCCTTTTCCAGTTTCTATTGGCTGCCTGCATTCCTTGACTCGTGGTCCCTTCCTCCATCTTCCAAGTCCACCCCTACGACCTCTGCTCCTGTCATCACATCTCCTACTCTGACTCTCACCCTTCTGCCTCCTTCTTACAAGAATCCTAATGGTTGCATTGAGCCCACCCAGAAAACCGAGGATAATCTCCCTGTCTCAAAATCCTTAACTTAGTCACATCTGTAAAGGCCCTTTTGCCTAAGTCAGCACATTCACAGTTTCCCAGGATTGGGATGTGGACATCTTTGGGGGCTAGTCTTCAGCCTATCACATTCTCGATTCCCATTCATCCCACCCTCATTCTCCATCCCGCTGTTAACCGTGGCCTTCCTCTCCCTTTCTCCCTCTAGTCAGTTTGCATTTGTTGCCTCAGAGAAGGATAACAGGACAGTAGAGAAAATGGAGTAAATTCTTACTTTTTAAGTTAAAAAAGTCTAGCCTTGAGGGAATGGAACAGGCCAGGGAGGGAAAACTGACAAGAAGGAGGATGTTATCAGAGAACCTCCCCTCCAGGCTGGGAGGGCAGGAGTCCCAGGGAAGCCAGGAGTCCCCGAGGAGTGGGCCTCCTGCTCTGTCCCCTTTGGCTGAGCCATGGGGTGTGTTAGACCCTAGGCTGATTTGGAAGGTCAAGAGCAGAGGAAACTCGTGCCTCTGTAGCAGCCAAGGTAGGTATGCTTTGCTGCAGTAACAAACAAGCCCAAATCTCACTGGCTTAACAAAATAAGGTTGATTTCTCACTGTCACTCCACATCAGTTGTGGGTAGACTGAGAGCTCTCCTCGTGTCTTCTCACTCCGAGACCCAGGCTGGGGTCCCTGCCCGCGTCTCCTCACTCCAGGTTGACGGAGCAGCCACCATCCGAACAGCCACAGTCACACTAGTCTCCACAGAGAGGAAAAGAGAAGTGCAGCAAATTGCACTCTGGCTCTTTAAGCTTCTGCCAGGAGCTGCCACCCTTCACTTCTCACTTTTCATTGGCCGAAGCAAATCATATGCCACCCGTGACTTCAAGGGGGAAGAGAAGGACAACCTTGTCCCGTGCCTGGAAGGGGAACTGGAAACGTTTGGTGATCAGAGATAATAACCACCAGGGTTCCCTTTCCCAGGCAGAGCTCCAGGGAGGTGACAAGACCCCAGGGAAGTGGCTCCTCAGAAGGTCTGCATGGGCGGATGCATGTAGCATGAGCCCACAGAGCTTTCCTGTGCCCAGGCGACAAAGGGGCACTGGTGTTTCCTGGTGTTGGAAAGGGACAGGCAGGAGATGTGGAGAGGGGATTTGAAGAGGCTGGGCACAGGCCAGCCTGGCAACTCAACAGCAGCCAGAATTAGGATGTCCCTGCTAAGGCCAGAGGGGGCCGGTGGTGACTCTGTGACTCCAGGGGATTCTGAATGGACTGAACTTAAGTTTGCACCAACAGTGGAGCAGGGGCTCAAACAGAAATTAAGTTTAGACCCAGGAAAGTCGAGGCGTATTTCGCTCTCTCCACACCTGAAGAGATACCAGAGGCTGACCTTGTAGGCCATGTGGTCACGTGGCTAACTTGGGTCTGTGCGCCACGTGACATGCTGGTGATTCCTGTGGTGACCACTCACTTCATCCCTTCTTTCTGCCATTTAAAAAACTACCCTTAGTGACCAAAAGTTTATATAATGATTTAAATCATTTAAAATTCAAACACCCAACGCCGGACACAACGCACACGTCTTCCTTCCCTGACCACCGAGACTGAGAGGCGCGCTCGCCTAGCTCCGTCTTTACTGCTTTGGGGGATCCTGACCAGAGCAGGCGGTGGGATAAGGGGCTGATAAGGAGCAGCTGAGCTTCCAGACTGTGCCAGGGACGGTGCTGGGCACCACGAGACCTTACCCCATGAGAACCTGTGGGGAGCACGAGGCCCAAGGGCTCAGGAACTTGCCTCTAAAGCCGAGACTCCACCGTGCGGGGCTGGCTGCTCCTTAGCCTCCACCTCCCGCTTTGGCTCTGCCGCTCGCTCCAGCTGCCGGTAGAAGAACTTGGCGGGCCAAGGGCCCTCATCCCCGGGCTCCCCAGGGTTGGGGGTCAGAGCAGAAACCCAGCCCAGGGCTGTCAGGAAGAGGACTGCAGGAGGAGAGTCCAAGGAGGAAGCGGCCCCCACCTCCCGTTCCTCAGCCCTTTTTGCAGGTGGTGACTCACGGTGCCCTCAGGAAAGGCTGAGAAAGAATGTCCATAGTGGGAAACAGAACTTGCCAGTGGAGAGAACTGGATCCCAGTTTAACCATTCACAGAGTGGTCCGTGGGTCCAGCATATGTGGTTCTCAGGTAACCTGTGCCGGGGGACCTGAGGCCCCACAAGGTTAAAATGGAAGCAGGATGTGAGCCGTGCTCTGCGCCTAAAAACAGCTCCCGATGTCCAGGCTCCCCGCTGTCCTGTGGTGGGGAGGCCGGGCTACGGCCCATCGCACCCTGGCACCGCCATTCCTGTCCAGTGCAGTCGGTAAAGACAGGGGCAGCTGCGGCCCAGCACCGGGGCATCGGATCCAGGGACCTGGGGGCTCCCCGGTGACCAGAAGTGCCGACAGTGGGTAACCACTTCCTGGGGAATCCTGTGACTCAGGGATGAATCTCGGATCCCGCACCTAGGCGTCAAGAGAGTCAACAACAGACCGCAAACTCGACTTTCCACTGGGTGGGAAGGTGGCCCTCAAGGTCGTCCTGACCTTCTGGGGTGCCGTGGTCTTTCCCAGGCCTCACCACAGTGCTCTCGGGTCAGTTAGGCAGTTATCATGATTTTTTAAAATCCCCATTGTTCAAGGGTGAATCCAGCAGAGAAAGTTGGCACATCGAGGAGTGGCGACTAGCTGTGCACCTGGGTCCGGGGCCCAGGGTGCCGTCTCCCTCTGGCCCTGGTGCTTTCCTCTAAAGCGTCACAGAATATTTACGGGGACAGCAGCCAGGCTGTCAAAGAGGCCCCACCCCCACGAATAGCCCTGCCCCACCCCTGGCATTGTTGCAGCTGTCTGGGCACTCAGGGTCAGGGCTCCTTGGCCCTGTCCCAGCCTGTGGGTCCCCCAATAACAGACACAGCAGGAGGAGTCCCCCACAGTGCATGCAGGGCAGGCTGGGGCCCTGTCTCTCTGAGAGCAGGGAGGAAGCCCACTTGCAGGGAGCAGGCCGGGTAGGGACAGAGTCTCTCTCTTCCCAGTAGGAAAGGAAAAAAGGGAATATTTCTCCTCTCGCCCTGGGAAACCCTAGCTCCAGAGACACAAACCGTTCCCAAACAATCCAACAACAAAACAACTATTTTTTGTGGGCGCTATTGTTTCCCAAACACCATGGGACCCCTCACCCACATTGAGGTTGATACTCATGTGCCCCAAGGTCTCCTCCACCGCCGCCTGGGTGGCGTGGGTGTTTGTGCACGTGGGGGAGTCCTTTTCTTCTTGTCTTATGAGGAGTATCTCTGGCCACCTGCAGGGGGTGAAGGTCAGGCAATGGTTGAGTGGTCATCCGCGGGAAGGAGCTCCCAGCCGAGGAGGGTCAGGTGCTGCTCTGCTCAGGCCGGGCATCCCCTCCTCTGCCTGCTCTGGGTGCTGCTTTGCACCCTTCCCCCAAGCACACGCTCAGGGGTGTGTCTGGGCGACCAAGCCAAAGCTGCTCCAAGCTCTGAGGTTCTGTCTTGGGGCCATCCAATTGTCGAGGCCTCACTCCTGGAGCTCTTGGGTTGGGGTGGGCTGTCCCTCTGCAAGCACCCCTCCCCAGTCCCTCCCTGTTTTCTCTTCACTCCCTTACTTCCCTCAGGCCTCTCTCTTTATGCTTCTTCCTTCTGGGGTCTCCTCCTCACCCTTCTTCCTCAGGTTCCCACTGGGTTAAGGAGTAATGGAGCCTGCTCCACTGGGGTCCAACGTATGCCTGCGAGTTGGGTGGTCCTGCATGTCCACAGCTGCTCTCTACCGTATCTCTAAGGCTAAGACGTGCTCTCTCTCCAACTAAATACGTCATGTGTATTCCTGAAAACAAGAATGTTCTTTTGCATAATTGTAGTACCATTATCAAAATCAGGAAATTAACACGGATAGAATATTATTATCTAATCTATGGAACTCATTCAGATTTCACTAATAGCCCCCAAAATGTCCATTAAAGCAAATGAAAATCCAGGATCATGTCTTTCATCTCTTCAGTCTACTTAACCTGGGACAGTTATGCAATGTCTTGTGATCATATCATCTCTGAAGAGCACAGGCTACTTATTTTGTAGAATGTTCCTTAACCTGGGTTTGTGTGATGTTTTCCTGTGGCTCCACCCAGGCTATGCATTTTGTCAGGAATACGGCAGGAGGAATACTGTGTCCTCCTCAGCACATCACATCAGAAGGCACATGATGTCAATTTGTCCCATCAATGGTGATGTTCATTTCGATAACTTGGTTAAGATGTATCCTCCTGATTTGTCCACTATAAAGTTACTATTCCCACCTTTGAAATTAATAAGTGGCTGTGTGTTCAAAAAAATACAGTGCAAAGCATATTTCTTATAACAAGTTCAAATAATAATCAAAGGCAAGTTCTCTAATCTTGTGTCTCAAAGGTAACACAATAATTTAACAAGAGTTGCATCTAGATGCGTTTTATCCATATTTTCCCCAGAGTATTTCCCCAAAATGTGTACATATTTTTAAATAAATAAGGGTAGTTTTGTCTCACACAAATCGTTTTTGCAACTTAGCTACTTCATCTTTCAAAGTAAAATCATGGTATTATTTACTGTTCATCACTGTTTTCATTTGTTTTTGATTATGACTAGTGAGAGTGAAATGGCTATTAGTATTTCTTCTGTGAATGCCCTGTTCACATCCCCTGTCCAGTTTACAATTGGCCAGTTTGTCTTTTCTTCACCGTGTTGTGGATGCTCTCTGCATAGTGCAATGACCAAGCAGTAAAGGACAAATAAAGAGAGAGTGTTTGGGGCCTTTGAGCAACTGACAGTGGTGGGCATGTGGGGGCCAGGGTGGGTGGGCAGGGCAAGAGCTGGGGCTGTGGGAGGCGGCAGGAGCATGGGTCTGGCTTGCAGGCCAAGAAGTTGGACCTCGTTTTGCAGAAAGTGGAGGGTTCTGTGCATGGGACCTGCCCAGGTAGACATGACATCTAGAAAGATCTGCGTGCACCCTCTGAAGAAGGGCCAGGCACAGAGGGGGCCCTGCCTGGTGAAATGCTTGCTGGTTTAGGTACCAAACCAGGAGACCAGCAGAGGCTTTTCAAAGCTCCTTTCCTTTGAGAGAAGTTTGAGACAGTGGAAAGCAAAGTTCTGGAGAATTCCAGAAAACTGGCCATTGGAGACGGAGCTGGACTCCCGCCCTAATGGGCGTCTTTCATTATCATTATCCCCATTAGTGCTTTATTGTATTAGTTATAGCTAATTTACATTTTACTGAAGCATTGAAAACAGATTGCAGATGTTTGGAAACAGATGTTATCCTAATGTTAAGGCAAAACCATGAATATTTATGATGATTATTGCCTGGATCAAATTACCTCGCTTAAAGGGAGGCATGTTCTCACAACTTTAGCTGGCAGCCTGGCGGGGGAAGACAGAAAAGTATTGATGAACTTTTGGGCACACTTCAATTTTCCTTCACGTGGGATACGTTTTTGCTGCCTTCCCATGGACTTGGGAACAGAGATTGGTTGTTGTGGAACCAATTTAGGGATTTTCCTGCTGCTCGTATTAATTGGCCAAGTCAGGATTTTCCATCTGGCTTTTTCCACCGTCTCCTTGGAGGAGGGTCTGCCAAGCCCTCTCTCACCTCAGCATCAGTGGTCACCTCCCGGGCTGCAGGGGAGAGGCCAGGCTTCTTAGCCCTCACCCCCACCCCCCTGCCAGGGGCCCTAGAGCCTGCAGAAACCAGGGTGGGCCTCAGGGGTGAGCGGAGTTTATAGTCGTCTCCACAGGGGGCTGTGAGGGCTCCAGGCTGACCTGCTGCCCGGGCAGGCCTCACTAGCCTGCTGGCCACACTGGCAGAAATGGCAGAAAAACGCCATTCCTCTGCAGTCTTCAAGAAACCCTCCTCAAGCTGAGGGCAATCATTCGGGAAAGTGTGAGGAATCACTGCTGAGTGAGATGGGCAGGCCATGCTCTACCAGCCCCCTCGGGGGCCCTCTTACCATTTGTGCGCCCCTCCCCACCCTGCCTCTGGTATTTCTGCATTTACACTGTGCACCTGTAGCTCTTCTTAGGAGGACTGCCTGCCCTCAGCCCACTGGAGTCCCTCAGCCCCTGCGCAGAGAAGCAACGTGCTTGGGAACTGACCCCCGACCCTGCCCTCCCACACTTAACCAATGGTTGCAATGAAAGCCCAGCTCTTTGGCCTCAGGTGGGGGCACATGGGAGGCCTGGCGTATTCTCCAGAGTCCCCCGTGGGGTCAGGCTCAAGCTCCACCTCGGCTCCTCCCCTTCCTTCCTTGTCCGGTTTCTCCACTGGTTTCTCCTGGGAGCACTTCCTCAATAAACCCTCTGCTAAGGGGACTTTGTCCCACGGCCCACTTCTGGGGAGCCCCACCTGAGACACTGAGGGTCCCTCTGTGCTAGTCCACACCCAGCGATGGGAATGAATGAGCGATGAGGGGACAGATCCTGTGCATGAGAAGCTTATGGATGAGTGGGGGAGACAAGTGGGGAAGCAGACCATTTCGGGAACTGAGAGGCAGGCAAGGAGGGGAGGGCGCTTCTAGCCTGGAGTGGAGATGAACAGAGGGTCAAGCGCCAGCATCGTCTGCTGTCACTCTGAGTACCCGTTGAAGGCCACACACTGGGCCGGGGACTATCTGTCTCATTTAATCTTCATAGTAGCCCTGCAAGGTGGATGTCATCAATCCCATTTCTCTCCTAAAAAAACTGAATCTCGAAGATGTTGAGTCACTCACCCAGGGACACTTATTCATTTAACAAACTTTTGTCAAGAAGTCCCTCCTAGGATGCCAGAGTCTGTCCTGGGCATGGGGGAGTTATTGTGAGCCAACAGATCCTGTCTCTGCCCTCATGGTTACACTCGATGGGAAGATAAATAAGGAAATATATAATTCCACACTGTGATTAATGCTATGAAAATGCATAGAATGCTGTGAGAATCCATGAGGGGGAGTGGCCTGGGAAAGTCATACTCAGGTTGAGAAAGAAGGATGATTAGGTGTACCCAGGGGAAGAAAGTAGAATGGGGAGCCCTCGGGCAGAGGGAGAGCATGTGCAAATGCCCCTGGGTAGAAGCAGCTCAGGGTGCTCTGGGACTACAAGCAGGACATGACTGGAGATGGAGGTGGGTGGGCGAAAAGCTGGAGAGTCTGGCAGGCCTGGATCGGGCAGGGCTTTCTCATGATTCCACGGGCTTGGTCTTATTCTGAGACCCACAGGCAGTCATCTGATGGACTGCTCCCACTGGAAGAGCAGGTCAGGTTTGAGCTCCAGAGCAAGAGCTCCATTTACAATTTCATGCCTCAAAGCCGAGACTCTGGGGGCAGGAGCCTGGGCTGGTTCCTGCATGGGAAGGAGGGCCTGAGAGTGCCTGTGGTCTGGCCCGTCCAGCTGGCTTAGCCCACGTGGGCTCAGCGTGACTCTTTTCCTTGGGCACCTGAACAGAAATCTGCAGAAAGTGGGGCACCAGGGTCCCCAAGAACCATAGTCCTCAAACCTGAGTTTCTGGGAATGGGGGAGGATCTGCATTTCTAACAAGTTCCCAGAACACGCTGGTGCTGTTGGTCTGGGAGCACTGTCTGGGCACCACTGCCTGGGGCCACCGCCGAGCTGAGCCCCAGGGTGGGGCCGCTGCTGAGCCCAGCCGCAGGGAGGCACCCACCTGAAGTTCCCCTGAGAACCAAGCCACACAACAGAGTCATGAGCACAGCACACACCAGGGGAAGGCGGATCCTTTGCTGGAGTGTCATCAGGGCTTAAGAAGCAGAATTGAGGGAGATATGTATAGATATTTAGGGATTTATTACAAAGAGTTGGCTTGCTCAGTCGTGAGAGTTGGCTAAGCAAGTAGGTAGTCCAGAGGCAGGCAGACTGTTAGGAAGGGCCAAGGAGCGGCAGGCTGGACCCCACAGACACCAGTTGAAGCTCATGGTCCGAGGCAGTGGTCAGGAGGGAGGATCCGTGGGAAGGGAGAGCAATTGTAGACCCCACTACGTTTCAGAGTTTCTGGGATCAGGGAAGACCTAAGTCTTCCTAAAGGGCTTCTAACCGATTAAGTCAGGCCCACCCAGAAGAAATCTCTCTCTTGATTAACTTAAAGTCAACTGTCTTGGGACTTGAGTTATATCTGCTGAATTCCTTCACCCAGCGCCTTGACTAGTGTGTGAATGAACAATTGGGAAAAGGTGTGTGTAAGCTACAAAATGGACACTGCCCCCTTCCGTACTCTGAGAGAATGTCCTTGTGGCCCAGTGGAACCAGAAGCATACTAGAAAGGGCATTCTGGGGACTGTAGTCCGCCTGCCATGCTGACAGGCACAGAGCCTGCACAGTGGGGCCAGCTTTCCCAGCCCTCTAGGGGCTCAGCTCAGGCCCAGTTTGGGCACAGCTTCCAATACGTGCACCCCCTGCTGACCTCGCTTTCATGCTCCATGTTCTTTGGGATGTGCCTACTGACCTGGCATCGTGTCCAATAAAATAGCCTCTAAAGTGGCAAGACTTTATCCCCAAGGGTGGAGCCCAGGTTGCAAACGCCAGCAGGGAGATGCCCAGGAAGTGTCAGGCTGGCCCAGGACACGCGTCGGGAAGGAAGCCCGCGTTAATCCAAGCTGGGCCACAGCATGGCGGCTTCCTCTCTGGGCTCTGTCCAGGCTCTGCTTCTCACCTGGACAGTGAAGTGTGGGAATCCACGATCCTCAAGGACAAGAGAGAAGATTCTCGGAACTTCCAGATTAAAAAGACCAGGTCAGATACCTAGAAGTGAGAATCTCAGTGGCGTTGGACTGCTCAGTGTAACACCTGAGGCCAGAGGAAATGGAGTAGCAGCTTCAACGTTCGGAGAGAAATTTGTTTTCAAACTGGAATTCAATACCTAGCTGAATTATCATTTGAATGTGAGGGTAGAATAGAATTATTGTCAGCCTGGAAAAACCTCAGAAAATTCAGTTCCCGTCAACCTTTTCAAAGGAAACTACCAGAGGATGTGCTTTAGCAAAAGAAGAGAATAGAATGAGAATGAGGATCCCATGGACTCTACAGTCAAGAGGGTGGGAAGGGGTGTCCCAGGATGACAGCTGAGAGGACACCTGGGGATGCCAGTCCAGGTAGGAAGGCACTGTTAGCATTGGGCTTTGGGTTTCAAAAATATATATTGACTGGCTAGTGACAGGCCTGTGGGGCATTTGAAAAAGGAAAATGGCAATAAACAACAGCAAATTAAGATAGTGAAAGAAATAAGTTAATTATTAAAGAAAAATAAAAGATCACCAGGAAAGGAAACAAAATCGTTGCTCTGCAGCAAACAATATTTATATGATTATAATGATGTACATAAATACTGTTGACTTAACTAGGAATAATGATATAATTATATTCAGGAGATAGGGAGGGGATGTGCATGAGGGGGGAAGAGAGCTAAAACTGAGATATCTTCACAGGAAATCAACAAGTAGTGCTAAAATGGAGAAATCCAGAAACTCGATAGAATCATATTGTTAACAAGAAGGCTGTCAATACCAGAAGAAACAGTTAAGAGTCAATTATCAAAAGTAGTTGCCTTGTGGGTGGAGGAGTGGGGGTTAAGGGATGCTGTTAAGGGACTGCCTTTTAGTAACAGTTCATTCACAAACTGTATGCATACATACTTTTGGTAAAAGATAAAATTAATTTTAAAACAATGAAATTAAAGTTTAAAAATTGGGGAAAATGAAAAATTCTGAATACCATATTGTGGAGGCCTGCCATGACATTATCAGATCATGGCAACCCCCCACCACAGCTCCTGCCTCCAAAACTGCCACGTCCCCTTCCACTGCCTGGGAAAATAGACGGACAGCCAGCTAGAGCTCCTTAAGGGAGGAGACTGCCAGTTCAGCCAAGGACAACTTTTTGATGTTTTGCTTGTTTAGGGCAAACAGTTAATCCGAAAGAAAAAACTTCCAAGAGATAAATAAAGGCTTTGGTGGATGATCCCCTGCAAACACTTAAAATAATGTCCCTTGGTTAAACAGTCCTGCTAGGGCCTCGGATGTGTGAGGAGAGCTGATAGCAGAGGGCTGTGTCAACAGTGGCAGCAACTTGTCAAGTGGCTTAGTGCACGGCTTTCCCCTTGCTTAAAAAGCAGGCAGCTCTTCTACAGATGAACGCAGCTAGGGCTCGAGTTCAGGAGTTTCACATCATACAGGTACTAAATAGTCAGGCAAATACAGTGCCTTGTACTAAGTTGCTCGTGTTAACACTGTAAATACATGGCTAGCTGCTATAGTGACATAGCAAGTAAAGGGTGCATGTTGATAGCTATGCAAACAGAGGTCCTTGTGAGAGGCTATTTGTCCAAGTCTGTATTTATCTATCTAGCCTTGTATTCTCATACTAGGGGATGCTCTGAGATGCAAATGGCACATGAGTATCCTGGAAACCAGCACCGGTAGTCCTGCAAACACAGCCATTACAGCTGGACTGTATCTGGATTTTTGCAGGTACAGTTGATCCTCATTATTTGCAAATTCCATATTTGTAAATTCAACTATTTGCTACAATTTACTGGGAAGCCTAAAGTCAATACTCACAGTGCTTCTGTGGTCATTTGCAGACATGTGCAGCATGGCAAAAATTTGAGTTGCTCAACGCTCATGTTCCCAGCGGAAGTCAAACAGGGGGACGCTCTGTCTTCCTGTTTCAGCTCTCATACTGCAAACCGGGGTCCTTTATGTGGTCTCTTTAGTGCTAGGGTTTTCACATTTTTGTGCTGGTTGTTGGTGATTTCATTTTTTGAAATGGCCCTCAAGCGTCGTACTGAAGTGCTGTCTGGTGTTCCTAAGCACAAGAGGGCTGTGATGTGCCTGACAGAGAACACGTATGGGTTAGATGAGCTCCGTTCAGGCATGAGTTAGTGCTGTTGGCCGTGAGCTGGGTGTTAATGAATCTACAGTATACATTAAATAAGATGTCTTTAAACAGACGCTCTCATAGAACAAGGTGATGTCTTGATTGGTTGACAAAAGCTTTGTGACGAGAGGCTCACAGGAACCTAATCCTGAGTTTCCCTCTAGGAGCAATGGTTCAGTATTTAATAATTCAGTGTTCCCCATGACATTACAAACCACAACTGCCGCGAATAATGAGAACTGACTCCCGTTAGTTATATTTAGTAACAGTCATCGTGGTTGCCTGCCCAACGTCCACACCTCCCTCCCTCATCTGGGGCAGCCAACCCTAAACTCTGGGTGGACTTAATGCCATCTCCAGATCCAGGGTTGCACCCTGATTGGTCCCAGCAAGTCCTAGCTTTCCCGTCCCTCTTGTTACTGTGCTTTGGTTCAGGACAAAATTGTGTTCCAAGTTGGTCCAATCAGAGTGAAATTTGTCTTAAATTAGGTCCCCCAGAAGTAGGGTTGCCAAATTCAGGACACCTAATCGAATTTGAATTTCAGATAAAAAACAAATATTTTTAGTATAAGTATGTCCTAAGTATTTCATGGAACATACTTTATTGTTACGTGAAATTCAAATTTAACTGGCTTTTTATTTTTATTTTCTTGTCATTAATTATTATTGATATTTGTGTTATTATTACTATTAATTGTATCTTTGTTTGCTGAATCTAACAACCCTACCCAGACGCGGACCCTGAAACTAGGATTTCTGTACAAGTGCCTTATTAAGGAGGTGCTCCTGGGGGAGAGCAGTGAGGGAATGGGGGAACCAGGCCAGGGGGCGATTTTGGGTAAGCTCCCGCAGAAGGCAGCTGGTTCTACAGTGGACCTCGGGAGTAAAAGTCACACTTCACCTGAAGCGAGGGAGCTGGGCTTTCCAAAACTCACGCCAGGCACCTTTAGGCAAAGGACTGCCCCATGGGGATGTAGACTCTTGAGTACCTGTGGTTCTTTGCAGGAGTCTCTGCAGGGCCCTGGGGCAAATGTCTACAAAGAGTGTCAGGTGCTGGCGGTTAAAAGCAGAGCTGCAAAATCAGCACAAAAGAGCCCAGCCACCCACAACACCGACCCTGGAGCTTTGGTTCAAGAGTTCGTAAAGAGACCTGCGTGTCAAGCAGGGCCTGTACCCCTATTTGCTATGACAGCTGTCACATAAGTAAAAGGGCAGACAAATGGAGTGGGGTGAACAGTGTCCCCCAAATTCCTGTCTACCAAGAATCTCAGAATGTTGTTGGAGAATAGGGTCTTTATAGATATAAATTCAAATGAGGTCATACGGGACTAGGGAAGACCCCTAACTCCAATATTACTGATGTCCTCATAAGAAGAGAACAGACACATAGAGAAATGCACAGAGAGGGAGATGGTGGCAGAGACTGGAGGGAGGCAGCTATAAGCCCAGGAACGGCCAGGATTGCTGGAAGCCACCGGCAGCTGGAAGAGACAAGGGAGGATTTTACCCAGAGTCTCAGAGGGAACATGGCCCTGCCAACTTCTAGCCTCCAGTCTATGCAGGACTAAATCTGTTCCTTGAAGCCTCCCTGTTTGCAGTCATTGGTTACATCAGCCCTAGGAAATGGATATAGCAGCCAGGGATGCAGCTGCCACCATGAAACGCAAAGCATCACCGTGGAAATAACTGGGCTTTCCAAGCCTGACCAACCCTCATCTGAAGTTGGCCCTACTGGGCATTTTCAGCTACAGGAGCCAACAAATATCTCTTGGCAGTTCCAGCCAGGTGGAGCGGGAGCTGCTGGTACTCATAGTACCCTAACTGATGCTTACTTTCCAAATACTGTTTTTGGGGAAGGTGCTAGAGCCAGTCTGTAAGGCATGTGGGGCCACTCTGCTTGTGGCAGCTTCCACGTCACCTCCACATCAGCTCCACTGACGCAGCAGGGGGCTGCTCCCAGGGCCTCCGCCCGCCCAGGCCTGTGACATGGGGACAAAGCTCTCCTTCTATCCAATGTGAGAATTGGGGTCACAAAAATGTTCTGGTGTTTCCATTCAGGGAGGGACATCTTTGAGGCCTAGTTTTTATGGCATTAAGTAGTTGATACCTTGAGAAACTGAGGTGGAGTTCTGTCATTTAATTGTTTGAAACTACAGCTGTTTCCCTATACAATTGCCCAAAGTCCTAGGTCTGGGTGACCCTGACAGACACTGGATCTGCAGAGCACCCCCAACCTGGTGTCTCCTCCCACTTCCCCCGCAGGGCCCATAACCCCTGGGGGGCCAGTGGCTTGAGCAATGGCGGCCTCATTTCACAGAGTGGTGGCCGGGAGGCAAGTCAGGGTCAGAACCCATGCCCCTCTAACCCCCCCCCCAACAGCCCTGCCCAGGGGTCTCTGCATCAGACTCCTGTGGGCAATACATCCTGGATTCTAATGCTTCTTTCCCTCTCGAACTCATTAGCAATGTTTATCCAGAGTCTACAGTACACGGAGCCCTCCATAAGTACTGAATTTTAAATAGCATATCTAAATAACAGCCTCAAAGCCCCTTAGCAGGTAGGCCAGCCAGCCACTTCAGCCCAGATGGACGGCCCCCGCTCAGGCTGCGCCACCCGGGAGACAGGTAGTGAAGGAAGTAAATTATATTAAAAATTTAAAAGTTAATACCTTAGAGACAGGCACCTCCACACCCTAAGGATTCCTGGTATAAGGGGGAACGTTTATCGATCCTGACTGACTCTATTCATAGAAGACTCGCCCTAAACTGTTCGGGGAAAATTGAGAACAAGAGAGTGCTCCAGAGGGATAAGTTTGGGAGGGTCGGGGGGGGGGGGGGCCAGATGGGGGCGGGTGTGTAACCTGATAATTGCTTCGCGCCATAGCAATTCGCGCCATAAAATGTAACTGTTTAAATGTTTTAAATTAGCCAATCATGTAAGACCGCGCCAACCTTTTCCCGCTTTATGCTTCCGAATCCTATAAAAGAGCTTGCCCCTTAAGGTTCGGGGTCGACTCCTCTGTCTCCTGCGAGAGATACGTGTCGACCCGGAGCTCCGCTTAATAAACCTCTTACCTCTTGCGTTTGCATCAAGCTCGGTCTACTGTGTCTGTGGGTCCGCGCCTTCCCGAGGCTGGAGTTGGGGTTCCCTTTTTGGGATCCTACATTTGGGGGCTCGTCCGGGATCTGCGCGGTCACCCCAGACTTCGAAGACCCCTTGGAGGTAAGCCTGAGTGACTGGGTGTGTGAGTGTGTGCGGCGCCGCGAAGCATTGTTTTGGTTTCCGTATCTGGGCAGCCGCCGCTTCGGGCCGTGAGGGCCGAGCGGCTGCAGTGGCAGACGTGCTGGGAACTGCAGGCTGCAACCCTGGGGGACGCCCCAAGGGACAAGGGGAGTCAGGAAAGCCTGACCACCCCCTTTCAGGTGGAAAAAGAAACGGCACTCTTTTTCCCAGGGAGGACACGAAAACCCCTCCCGTCTGAAACCGCCTTCGGTTGGCTTGTAGAGACACCAACTGGGCAAAGTTGTTTATGTTTTGCTGTGTTTTTGGTGTTCGTTGTTCTGTTTTTGTTCGTTACGTGGACCTCATTTGACGGGATGGGACAGACTATGACGACCCCCCTCTCTTTGACCTTAGACCACTGGACTGAAGTGAGAGCGAGAGCGCACGATTTGTCGGTAGGAATAAAAAAAGGGCGTTGGCAGACTTTTTGCACCTCTGAGTGGCCCACCCTCAATGTGGGTTGGCCCCCTGAGGGGACGTTTAATCTAACTGTTATTCTCGCGGTGAGGGCTATTGTTTTCCAGGAGAGACCGGGGTCCCATCCTGACCAACGACCATATATTACAGTGTGGCAGGATCTAGTGCAGAACCCACTCCCGTGGGTTAAGCCATGGGTAAAAGCGGAAAAACTAGGCCCCCGAGTCCTGGCGCTACAAGATGCGGAGACACGAAAGAAATCGAAATCAACTCGAACAGCAGAGTCGGAGACCCCTTCGGCCCCGGGTCTACCCTGAGATTGAGCCTCCTCCCGAATGGCCCCCTTTCTCGCCTCCCCCTTACCCCTCCCCCGCTCCAGGATCGCAATCAGGACGGAGGGCGACTGGCTCGGGTCCCTCCGCTGGAACCCGAAGCCGCCGCGGAGCCACTCCGGACGGGCCTGATACCACGGTGGTGCTCCCGCTAAGAGAGTATGGAGCTCCTGTGGGACCCAACCAGCTGTCACCCCTCCAGTACTGGCCTTTCTCTTCCTCAGACCTGTATAACTGGAAAAATAACCATCCCCCCTTTTCAGAAAACCCCGCCGGATTAACCGCCCTGATAGAGTCCCTAATGTTTTCCCATCAGCCCACTTGGGATGACTGTCAACAGCTCTTACAGGCGCTCTTCACCACGGAGGAGAGAGAAAGAATCACACAGGAAGCAAGAAAGAACATCCGAGGCACCAACGGGCAGCCGGCAACGATAGCTGAGGCGGAAGAAGGGTTTCCGCACAACCGACCCAACTGGGACTATAACACGGCTGAAGGTAGGGGGTCGCTGTCCGCTTACCGCCGGGCTCTAGTGGCGGGTCTCCGGGGAGCCGCAAGGCAGCCCACCAATTTGGGTAAGGTAAGAGAGATTCAGCAAGGACCCACTGAACCCCCCTCCGTTTTTCTAGAACGATTGATGGAGGCTTACCGCAGGTACACGCCCTTTGATCCGTCCTCGGAAGGGCAGAAGGCCTCTGTCATTATGGCCTTTATTGGACAGTCAGCCCCAGATATAAAGAGGAGATTGCAAAGGCTAGAGGGGCTGCAAGACTACGACCTGCGGGACGTAATAAAGGAGGCTGAAAAGGTGTATCATAAAAGGGAGAGTGAAGAAGAAAAGCGAGAGAGAGAGAGAAGGGAGGCTGAGGAGAGGGAAGACAGGAGAGACAGGAGACGAGAAAAAAAACTAACTAAAATACTGGCCGCAGTGATAAAAGCGACAGGGCCAGATCACAGACAGTCAGGGAACCTGGGCAACGCCCCACGACCAGGCTCACGCAGACGGCAACCCTTGGACAAGGACCAATGTGCCTATTGTAAGGAGAGAGGACACTGGGCAAGGGAATGCCCCAAGAAAAGGGCCACACCCAAGGTGTTGTCTTTAGGAGAGGACGAAGAATAGCGGGGACGGGGCTCGGGCCCCCTCCCCAAGCCTAGGGTAACCCTAACTGTTGAGGGGACCCCTATGAGTTTTCTGATTGATACTGGGGCTGAATATTCAGTACTGAAGCAACCTTTGGGGAAATTAAAAACTAAAAAGACTCTGGTTGTTGGAGCCACTGGGCAGAAACAATACTCATGGACTACTTCCCGGACAGTGGACTTGGGGAAAGGAAGGGTGTCCCATTCCTTCCTAGTGATTCCTGAATGCCCGACCCCGTTGCTAGGTCGAGACCTTTTAACCAAACTAAAAGCTCAAATAGATTTTGCTCAACCTCGGCCTACAGTATCCTGGTCCGCACCTACCACCATGATATTGGCCCTGGAGCTAGAGAAAGAATATCGGCTCCATCAGCAGCCTAAGCCTAGAGCTCGGCTCAATACCGATAAGTGGCTGATCGAATTTCCAACGGCATGGGCTGAAACCGGGGGACTAGGGACGGCTACGAGAATTCCCCCAGTCGTGATAGATCTTAAGGCCGGAGCCCTCCTGATAAGGGTGCGTCAATACCCAATAAGCAAAGAGGCCAGAGAAGGAATCCGCCCCCATATCCAGAGGCTGCTCCAACAAGGAATCCTGGTTCCTTGCCAGTCTCCTTGGAACACCCCCCTCCTGCCTGTAAAAAAGCCTGGAACTAATGATTATAGGCCGGTCCAGGATTTGAGAGAGATAAATAAGAGAGTGCAGGATTTACACCCTACCGTGCCAAACCCATATAACCTACTCAGCTCCCTCCCCCCATCACGAAAATGGTACACTGTCTTGGACCTGAAAGATGCATTCTTCTGTCTACGGCTCCACCCAAAAAGCCAATTACTTTTTGCTTTCGAGTGGCGCGACCCTGATATGGGGATCGTTGGACAACTGACTTGGACGAGACTGCCTCAAGGGTTTAAAAACTCCCCTACCCTGTTTGATGAAGCCCTCCACAGGGACTTGACTGATTATAGGGTTAAAAACCCTCAAGTGACTCTTTTACAGTATGTAGATGATCTACTGTTGGCGGCGGAAACCCCGGGAGACTGTGAAGAAGGGACCAAGCGCCTCCTGGCCGAGTTGGGTGAGTTGGGATACCGGGCGTCGAAAAAAAAGGCACAGTTGTGCCAGGAAAAAGTAGTCTACTTAGGCTACACACTAAAGGACGGCCAAAGGTGGTTAACCGATGCACGGAAAAAGACTGTGACCCAGATTCCGGCCCCAACCTCCGCTCGCCAGGTAAGGGAATTCCTGGGGACAGCCGGCTTCTGCCGATTGTGGATCCCTGGGTTTGCTACCCTGGCTGCTCCACTGTACCCATTGACTAAGGAAAGTGGGAACTTTGTCTGGACTCTAGAGCACCAGAAGGCTTTTGAGACTCTAAAACGGGCATTATTAGAGGCACCCGCGTTGGCCCTACCAGATTTGACCAAGCCCTTCACCTTGTATGTAGATGAAAGAAAGGGAATCGCCCGGGGAGTCCTAACTCAAGCCCTTGGGCCCTGGAAGCGCCCAGTCGCATATCTATCAAAAAAACTGGATCCGGTAGCCAGTGGATGGCCCTCCTGCTTAAGGGCGATCGCCGCCACTGCCCAGCTGGTGAAAGATGCAGATAAGTTAACTCTGGGCCAACAGATAACCGTAGTAGCCCCCCATGCCTTAGAAAGCATTATCAGACAGCCTCCAGATCGATGGATGACTAACGCCCGGATGACTCACTACCAAAGTCTGCTCCTAACTGAGAGAATTACCTTTGCCCCACCGGCCATCTTAAACCCGGCCACACTACTGCCCGAAGCGGATGATGAAATACCTGTTCACCAATGCGGCGACATCTTGGCATCAGAAACGGGGACCCGACCCGATCTGCCGGATAAGCCATGGGCTGGGGCCCCTAATTGGTACACCGACGGCAGCAGCTTTATGGCAGAAGGTAAGAAGATGGCTGGGGCTGCTGTGGTAGACGGGAAAAAGACTCTGTGGGCAAGCAGCTTGCCGGAAGGGACTTCTGCACAAAAGGCTGAGCTTATCGCCCTGACACAGGCGTTAAGGTTAGCTGAGAATAAGACTGTGAATATATACACGGACAGCCGGTATGCCTTTGCTACTGCCCATGTTCATGGGGCTATTTATAAACAAAGAGGGCTGCTTACCTCGGCCGGAAAAGATATCAAAAATAAAAAAGAGATTCTGGGCCTCCTAGAGGCTATACATTTGCCTAAAAAGGTGGCAATCATCCATTGCCCAGGTCATCAGAAAGGCACCGACCCCATAGCTCAAGGGAACAGCTTAGCAGATTTGGAAGCCAAGCGGGCGGCACTAGGACCTATGGTCCTGACTCTCCAGGGAGCTAAGGTCAACAAAACTGTCTCCAGTGGGGAACTAACTAAAGAAGAGAAAGACCTTTCCGTTGCAGAGGGGCGAGAATATCTATCACATCTACACCGGCTAACCCACTTGAGCCCTCAGAAACTAATTAAAATTATTGAGGCCTCCCCGTACCAGGTACCAGATTTGAGAAAGGCAGCTGAAGCAATTTATAAGGATTGTAGAGCTTGCGCTCTCACAAATGCTGCAGTTACCAAATACCGCACTGGACATAGACTCCGGGGAGATAGGCCCGGAACCTTTTGGGAGATAGACTTTACTGAAATCAAACCAGCCCGGTACGGAAATAAATATCTTCTAGTATTTGTAGATACCTTCTCGGGATGGGTAGAGGCTTTCCCCACCCGAAAAGAGACTGCCTCTGTAGTAGCCAAGAAGATATTGGAAGAAATCCTCCCGAGATTCGGGATCCCAAAGGTAATTGGATCTGACAATGGTCCTGCATTCGTTGCCCAGGTAAGTCAGGGACTGGCCAGTCAACTGGGGATCAATTGGAAATTACATTGTGCTTATAGACCCCAGAGCTCAGGCCAGGTAGAAAAGATGAATAAAACAATTAAAGAGACCCTAACTAAATTGTCCATAGAGACCGGCGATAGTGACTGGACAGCCCTCCTGCCCTTTGCCCTGTTCCGCGCCCGGAACACCCCACAAGGACCCTTAAAACTTACACCCTTTGAAATCCTCTATGGAACCCCTCCCCCTTTGGCACAAATAGGGATACATGACCCTGACATTATACCTTCTATACCTTTGTCAGCCCGCTTGAAAGCACTCGAGGCCGTCAGGCGCGACATCTGGAACCAGCTAAAAGAGGCCTACCAGCCTGGTGATCTGCTCATCCCGCACCAATTCCAGGTTGGGGACTCTGTCCTTGTGAGACGACATCAGACGGGGTCATTAGAGCCACGTTGGAAGGGGCCCTACGTGGTGCTCCTCACTACGCCCACAGCAGTCAAGGTGGACGGTATAACCTCTTGGATTCACGCCACACACGTAAAGAAGGCACCCCAGAATGCAGCAGATCTCTGGAAGGTGGAAAAGACTGATAACCCTCTTAAGTTGCGTTTGCGTCGTGGGAACGGCGAGCAGCTTGTCCAATCCTGACCCCCACGCTCCTCAACTGCTCACATGGCAAGTCGTCTCCCAGGTAGGAGATATAACCTGGTCAATCCAAAAAACTGCTTCCCCTTGGACATGGTGGCCAGACTTACAACCTGACCTTTGTAAACTGGCTATAGGAACCCCCGACTGGGATTTCATGGGTCGACGAGGGGGGGCAAAACAAGCCGGAAGATGCCACTCCCCCCATCGCAAGGGTAAACTAAAGGCATACTCCTTTTACGTGTGCCCCGGTCACCACAGACCTCGTTCAATTGACTCCTGGTGCGGGGGCAAGGAAGACTTCTACTGTAAAAACTGGGGATGTGAAACCAGTGGGACTACTTATTGGGAACCCTCCTCTTCTTGGGATTTAATCAGGGTTAGAGCAAATTATAGCCACCAGATGAGTCGGGGCTCAGAATGCAATACCTGGTGCCACCCCTTAACCATTCAGTTCACAGAAAAAGAAAAAACAATTAAAACCTAGACCGAGAATGGTCATTCATGGGGAATAAGATTATACAAAGACCGATATGATAAAGGCCTGACCTTCTCTATTAGATTAAAAATAGAACCTCCCGCCAGCAGACCGATAGGGTTAAATAGCCCCAAACCCCCCCAGGCAAAGTCCATAACCCTAAATGGGACCATAGATACGGTCACCAAATCTGCCCTGCGACCACCATCTACGCCACCTCCCGCAGTACCTACTGGGCGAAGATGGCACAGACTGTTTAACTTAATATGGGGAGCTTACTACGCCTTAAATGATTCCAACCCTGAAATGACTGAATCATGCTGGCTATGCCTAGCGGTCAGCCCCCCCTTATTATGAAAGAATTGCCACCATGGGGGTCTATAATAACACCTCAGACCACACGACTTGCCTTTGGGGAAAAGAAGGGCGGCTAACCCTAACAGATGTGTCGGGGACCGGTTCAGGACTATGCTTAGGAAAAATTCCCCCGGGCTACCAGGCTCTATGTAATAAGATTGAAGTCAGCCTTCCGACTACTCCTGGTCATTTTTTGGTACCAGGACCCAATAGGTGGTGGGCCTGCACCACGGGCCTAACCCCCTGCATCTCAACTAGCGTATTCAATTCGTCACAAGATTTTTGTGTGCTTGTGCAGTTGGTACCTAGAATTTATTATCATACTGCCAATAGTTTCAAGGATAAATTTGACCAGAGATCCAGATTATGGAGAAGGGAACCAGTATCCCTCACCCTGGCTGTACTCCTGGGACTGGGAGTTGCCGCGGGCATAGGGACTGGCACTACGGCCTTAGTCACAGGAAAAAGGGGATTAACTGCCTTGAGCAATGCTATAGATGAAGACCTCAGGACTTTAGAACAGTCCATCTCTAAATTAGAGGAGTCCCTCACCTCCCTGTCTGAAGTAGTGCTCCAGAATAAAAGAGGATTAGATCTGCTGTTTTTAAGAGAGGGAAGACTTTGTGCGGCCCTTAAAGAAGACTGCTGTTTCTATGCAGATCACACAGGGGTAGTCCGAGATTCAATGCAAAAATTAAAAAAAAGATTAGACATGAGGCAGCGAAGCAGGGAGGCGCAACAAAGCTGGTTTGAATCCTGGTTCACTAAGTCCCCCTGGATGACGACCTTACTATCCTCCCTAGCAGGACCCTTGCTGATTTTTTTTCTACTTTTGGTCTTCGGACCGTGTGTTTTCAATAGAATTACTGCTTTCATAAAAAAAAGAGTCAATGCAGTGCATGCTATGATGCTCCAACGCCATTACCAAGCTCTCCCACACAATGAGCCACTGATAGTAGACACCGAAAACTAAGTTCTAAGATTAGAACTAGGGACAAAAGAAGAAGTGGGGAATGAAGGAAGTAAATTATATTAAAAATTTAAAAGTTAATACCTTAGAGACAGGCACCTCCACACCCTAAGGATTCCTGGTATAAGGGGGAACGTTTATCGATCCTGACTGACTCTATTCATAGAAGACTCGCCCTAAACTGTTCAGGGAAAATTGAGAACAAGAGAGTGCTCCAGAGGGATAAGTTTGGGAGGGTCGGGGTGGAGGGGGTCCAGATGGGGACGTGTGTGTGTAACCTGATAATTGCTTCGCGCCATAGCAATTCGCGCCATAAAATGTAACTGTTTAAATGTTTTAAATTAGCCAATCATGTAAGACCGCGCCAACCTTTTCCCGCTTTATGCTTCCGAATCCTATAAAAGAGCTTGCCCCTTAAGGTTCGGGGTCGACTCCTCTGTCTCCTCAAGTAGAGATACGTGTCGACCCGGAGCTCCGCTTAATAAACCTCTTACCTCTTGCGTTTGCATCAAGCTCGGTCTTCTGTGTCTGTGGGTCCGCGCCTTCCCGAGGCTGGAGTTGGGGTTCCCTTTTTGGGATCCTACAGTAGGAGCCCAGACCAATCGCCGGCTAAGACTGTTCTGCCTGACAGTGTGCGCCAGGCGAGAGGTCCCCAGAGCCTCATCCATGGTGTCCCAGCACAACGCAGGGACACACACGAAGGGGGCTCTTTCCCCCTTCCTTCCACAGGCCCCGCTGTTCTGAAATATTATATGACACCAAGAGTGGGACACTTCTGGGGAGGGAAGGCCAGGAGAGCTGGATTCCAGGTATTGCAGAAATATGCCAGAACAATCGAGCAATTGCATGTTGCTGATTGAGGCTTTATCTGCGCTTATTTATATAGAGAATTCTCTATCAAGTCTATGGAATGTAATTGAGAGATTTTAAAAGTTTGGTTTTCTTAAAATTTCCCTCTTAGAATAAAGGTCATTTAAAGAGGCCTGAAATGTTTGGGAAGGCCATGAGGGATGGGATTTCATTTGGATTGTGCCGCTTGTTAACTGCATAACCTTGGGCAGGTTAATTACTCCTGTCTAATCGTCTTCATTGTCTGCAAATCAGAATGATCATTCCAATACCACTAGATTGTCGTGGAGTCTGCAGGAGCAAATTGGGGAATGTCACTCCCCCCCCCCCGCCCCCCCGCAGTGCTGATCCCCGCAGGGGCTCCAGGATCGTATTGGTAACTAGGAGTCCCTGGGGTCTGGCCTGAGATTTTATTCACCATTTTTCATTCTAGAGTGGTGCGAAGGATAGCAGCTCAGTGCAAGCAGTCATCCATTTCTAAGTTAGAGAGAACCTTAGAAATCCTTTCACCCAACCTCTAACCTAACGGGATGTCTTTCTTCTTTGCAGCCCCTAACGCATGGTCATCTGCCCTTGGGCAGACCACCTACCCAGTGGTGGAGAGCCCAGGGGTCAGCAAATCTTTTTTCTCATTCTGAGCTGAAAGGGGCTCTCAGAACTGCTAACACCTTCATCCTCTGAAGAGGCAGCAGCAGCTCCCTTTGCTGTGTGTCAGTCTTTAAAGAGAGTCACAGGCCCCCGTGGAGTGTTCCCTGCTGAATGTGGTTTCCAAGCATTGTCTGAGGACCCTCCTTATCCTCCTGGGGGCCTGTGACGTGCAGGTTCCAGGGGCTAAATTTCATGCTTACGGATTCAAGTATACAAAAACAAATCTCCATTTTTGGCATCACTCAATTTAATTTCTGATGCTGAGCTCCCATTCTGTTTGATGGATCCCAGTTACCCACAAGTAATCTGAGTCAGATTCAGTAATTTCTTAGCCATTGTTGGTTTAAAACTTCATCAATTCAGAATGCACCCCCTGCCACACCGTCCAGGATGACTTGGGGGAGGGACAGGATGTTTGTCAAATGTCCTGAGTGAGGGTGTTCCCACTTGGTGGTCATCTGGCTTGGGCCTGTATAGGACCAGAAGTGCCATGTCCTGTCCAGCCCTGGCTCAGGCCACAGGCAGTGCTCCCTCGCCACAGTCTGAGGACTCCAACTTGACGCCCGACTAGAGCACTGGGATAAAGCCGAGCTCTCGTCCCATCTCCCCAGCACCTCTCTCTGCTGCTTCTGGACCCAAGACCCCAGCAGGTCTCAGGGGCCTGCTCTTAGAGTTAACCCCAGCTTCCCACTCCAGGTCCGCGAAAACTCATGGGTTCTTCCACACCACTCCACAGACAGGACATTCTCCAGGGCTGCCTATGGCCCTCTTAGACCTACATGCCACCCTGCCACTCTTCTCCACATTCTACAGTAACACTAGGACCTGTGGGGTTTCGCTTGTCTCCATCCTGGCTACATCGTGGAATCATTGCACTTTCCCACTCTCAGCTCCCCCAAAATTCAGGGGACTCTATCATGGTTCCCCCCCTCAAATGTCTCTTTGTTGACAGCCTTATCTTTATTTTAAAATTTGATCAACCTTTTTTTTTTTCACTCACAGAGCACCTATGATGCACCAGGACTAGGTTGATGTTCCATACCCATTATCCTTATCTTCACGTGGCTCCTGCAACAGGACCGTTAGGTCCACATCGCAGGCAACAGCACTCACGGGCTATGTAATCCCCACAGAGACAATGGGAGGACACCCTGGGCTGTCGTTCATTGTGTGGCACTCACTATGAGTCTTGTACTAGATGATGAGTTCATGGAGGCAGAGACCTTGTCCTGACTTAGGGACTTGGCACAGAGTGGAAGCCGGTCACAGTCCCCTCACTTGCAGGAGGGAGTACTGAGCAAATGCAGAGGCAGACTCGGACAGCCAAGGGCAGGAAACCAAGAACAGCTGGTGTGCAGGGGAACCGGCACTAGAGAGTCAAGGGCGAACGCCGCTCCTTCTCTCTCTTTGGTCCGTCTGGTCTCCACTTCTATCCAACTCTGCAAGGCGACTCTTTCTTTCTGTGGACTGGCTTCTCCATAGCGTGCGTGGTGTCAACTCTGGCTGACCACGCGGGAAGTGCTGTTCAAATCCCTCACCATCACCCACACAGCCCAGCTGTTCAGGGTTCCACGCCCATTGGATCAGCCCGTTTGTCCATGACTCTACTCCTGGTCAAGCCAGTTGTGGCTGGGAGCCAGGGCCCTGGCCCAGGGTGTGGGCAGGAAGTCGTGGGCATTTCTACCACCCTGCTCGGGAAAGGGCAATTGTATGAATCCTGTCAAGGTCACTCACCAGTACCTAGTGAATTGGGAACAAATGCTCATGCTCACACATTCTCCAGCAACACCAGGCCGCTGCCCTTTGATTGCTTTCGCTGTTGTCCAGGCAGATCAGCTCTGTTGGCCAATGCCCCTGTGTCCGTATCTTGGCCTATTGATGAACAAGTCCACTCCTACCCATCCCTTATTCAATGACACTTCCCTCCAAGCTCGAGGATGAAGCCCCTTCCAGGTTAAAAATTGTTCATACGCAAATCGTCTTCTGTGAAATGGCAGAATGTCGCTCTCCAAGGGCTTCCAGAAAGGACAGTTCCCGGGGTTGAATGGCAGGTTAATTCTGATCCACAAATTAATTTTGTCTCTTTGTATATCAAGGCTGTGCGAGACTTATTTAATTAGAAATAAATGTAATTATAGAAATGAATGAGCTATCAAAATTTTAAACGTATGATCCATCAATATTGGCACGATGTGAATGGCTGGTTATTATAAATAAAATGGGTCTTTGGCAATATGGAATTCAATTTCCCCCACAGTGTGTCTCATTACATCTTGACATCTGGGTTAATGCTAAATTACAATCCTTAATTTCCAAATCGGAGCTTAATTTCTAAATAGGAGGTTAACATAAATAACCTCTCCAGCTGTGGGAGTGCTGGGGGCTCTGAGGAGAGAAACTTCAAGGCAGAGCAGACTGTGGTTTTGTGCAATTATCACCCCTCCAAATTCTCTCCCACAAGTCAAGTGCTAGACTTGGGGCAGAGGTGGGAACCATGGTGGCAGGGCTTTCTGGCCACCGGCATTTTCCACGGGCTCCATCTGTTTGGTGTGACTGCTGGAATCAGTGGAGAGTCTCCGACAGAGCCGCCCTGCTGCCCATGCACCCAGGGCTAGGACTGGGCACCGTGTCCATTGACCTGACCAGCTAGTCACCCCAGGGGGGATTTATCCAGCCCCGCAGCCCATTGGACACAGCAGGGCAAGGGCAGTGATTCCATCCTGCCACTGACCATCACTGAAGGGGATGCAGAGAGACTTCTTAACCCACATCCAAGGGTGAGCTGAGAAAAGCAGAGTTCTATAAGCAACCTGTGGATAAATACTGCAGAGCGAGAGAAAGCCAAAATCATCCCGATGACTCAGAGGAAAAAGCCTCCTGAAAATGGTTCATTGCAGGCATCAGGATAAAATCTCAGCAAACTGTTTGGCAGTCTCAAGAAGATGGTCTGAGGAAGGTGCTCAGCCTCCACAAAACAAGAACAGGAAACCTGGAGGCGGGGAGGGGCTGTGCCAAGGTCAGAGGGGTGAGGCGGAAGATGGAGGCCACGCGAGGGGAGCAACATGCACGAGAAGAATTAAAGTCCTCACCAGAGTCAGCAGAGAGCACAAGGGACTGGGAGAAGTGGAATTGATGGCGTGGAGGACAAACTTGGCAATTTCTCCCAGGTCGCTGAAAAAAGGGAAAAATAGATGCAAATGATAAAAATTAATATACTACATACTGAGGGCAGAGAACAGGTCCAATTTCATTATGAACTAGAATAGATATTCCTAAGGAAGGAAGAGGCTTCTGCTGAAATTCTCTCTGCCCCCAAGTCAGGCCCTCCCCGCCCACCGCATTCCATTCGCTCACGCTGCTTTATTCTCCATAGCCCTGCCTGCTGCTGCCTGGAGCTCTTCTTTGTTGTTTTCATTTGTTTATTGACTATTTCCCTTACTAATCTGTAAGCTCTCCGAGGGCAGGAATTCTGTCTTATTCACTGCTGTATTCCCAGTGCCTGGAACGTGGGTTCTCAATAAATCGTTTTTGAATAAATGAAAGTGTAAAGGTAGCAATCAAATATATTATCAAAAAAAGATTTCCCAGCTAAAGGACTATGTATGTGGATCAAAAAGGATCATTCAAAAGCAGAAATCAATCAAGAAAGGTATTTATACTCACACCTTGCAAAACTTTTGGAATTACCTTTTGAAGAAAAAAATCCTTAAGCCACTAGGCAGAAAAATGAGTTACATCTCAAAGAACAAGAATTGGGCTAGCCTCAGAGTTTTCTTCTGCTATTTCAAATGCCAGCAGGCAATGGAGCCGTGGATAAGCAATTCTGAAGGAGAAAGTGCCCAGCCTGAGATGTTACAGACAGATATCCTGGCACAAGTGAAGACAACCGAAAGATGCCTTCTAATAAGCCAGAGCTCCAGACCTCCCATCTGTGTGCCCCACCAGAGATAACTGGCCAAAGACACGCCCTCTAGGCCACCCCAAAAGTGGCAAATCAAAGAACTCCAGAATGAGAAGGTTGTGTTCTCAAACACCAGGTGTCCCCAGAAGGCTGGTCAGCTCAGCAAACCTCAACTGTCTGCACCAGGCACACCACTGCGGCGGGGCTGGTGCCTCCTTCCACAATAGCCTCTGGGCGGAATGTCAAGCACACAATTGAGTTATGAGGGTGAGAATAATCATCATAGTGAGAATAACTCTATAACTGACTGGTAAAGAATTCACTGGAAACTCCTCTCCTGGGGGCAGGGTTTAATAGCAACCTCAGAAGTTCAATTAAAAATGATTGCAACTATGTAATGATGACAATAGTAACAATAATGATTACAGTCATAGCAGTAATAACAGCAGTGCGAAGTGCGAGGAGGAGGAAATGGAGAACAGCAAACACTGAATGGGCCCTGGAGTGTGCTAAGAGCTTTCTATTTCATTCTCACTGCAATCTTTTTAAATCAGTAATATCATCATTTATTTCCATTTTATACTTGGAGAAACTGAGGCTCAGAGAAGTTATGTTATATGCTTAACTCACACGGCTAGTAAGTAGCAGACCTGGATTCAAGCCTGAGTAGTCTGCACAGTACGTGTTCTTCCTAAGTGCATATGAAACGTTCACAAAGATTTGCTAGACCCTGAAATAAATCTCAATTAATTTCAAAAGATTGAAATCTTATAGAATATGTTTTCTAACAAAAATAGAATCTAATTAGGAAGCGAAAACAAAAACAAAATTCTCTAGAAAATCCCCGAAGTATAAGATGTTAACAACTTGTACATAACCAATATCCTATAGGTCAAAGAAAAAATCATGAGGGAAATCTAAAAAATTTTTAACTGAATACTGAGTGAAGAACATCAAAATTTGGGGGATGTAGCTAAACCAGTACTTAAAGGTAAGTTTCTATTAGAAACATGTATTAGAAAAGAAGAAAAGTTTAAAATCAATGATCTAAGTTTTCACCTTAAGAAGCTAGGAAAAATAGTTGATTCTTTGACCAGATAAATAAAGTTGATAAGCCACTAGTAAGAATGATCAAAAAAAAAGAGTACAAATAGAAATTACCTCTGTGAGAAAAGAAAAAGGAAATAATACTGCATATCCTATAGACATTAAAAGGGAAATATTATGAACAACTTTATGCCAATAAATTTAACCACTCAAATGAAATGGACAAATTCCTTGAAAAACATACCTTATCGAAGGTGACTCATTAAGAAATAGAATATCTGAATAGCTGTAAATCCCTTAAAGAGATTACCTACATGATTTAAAAATCTCTCCACAAAGAAAACTCTAGGTCAAGATGGTTTCGCTGGTGAACTCTATCAAACAGTTAAGGAAGAAATAATACTAATTTGACACAAACTCTTTCAAAAGATAGAGGAACAAGAAACAATTTCTAACTTGTTTTATGAAGCCAGAATAATCCTGATACAAAATGTGACAAAGACGTGAAAAGAAAAGAAAATCACAGACAAATATTTATTATGAATTTAGACACAAAAATCCTTATGTTTGTTTCTTATTGCTGCTGTAACAGGTCACCACAGACTTGGTGGCTTAAAACAATACACGCACATTCTCTTACAGTTCTGGAAGTCAGAAGTCAGAAGTCCATTTTCCTGGGCTGAGATCAAGGTGTCGTCAGGGCCAGACTTCCTCCAGAGGCTCTAGAGGAGAATCTATTTCCTTTCCTTTTCCAGCTTCTAGAGCTGCCTTCCTTGCTCTTTCCTCCATCTTCAAAGCCACCCACCATGCAGCCTCTTGCCTCAGTGATCCCATCACCTTCTCTTCTGTAGTCAAATCTCCCTCTGCCTCCCTCCTATAAGGACCCTTGGGATTATATTTAGGGCCCACCCAGATAATCCAGGATAATTTCCACATCTTAAAATCTTTAACCTAATCACATCATCCAAGTCCCTTTTGCCATGTAAGGTAACATTCACTGGTTCCGGGGATTAGAACTTGGGCTTCTTTGGAGGCCATTCTTCAGCCTACCACAATCCTTAACAAAATATTAGCAAATCCAAACCCACAATATATAAAAAGGTAGTAGTCACGATTAAGTGTAATATACCCCAGGAATGCAAGGCTGGTTTAACATTCGAAAATCAAACAATGTACTGCAGGGAAGATGAGAGAACTTTCTGGGGTGATGGAAATACTCTACATCTTGCCTGAGGTGTTAGTTATACAGGTGTATGCATGTGTCAAAATATATCAAATTTAACACTTACGATGTGTGCATTTTACTGTAAGTAAATTTTACCAGAAACAGAACAGAGCAAAATAACAAAAACAAAACAAAACAACTCAGAGGCCAGAGTATCATTCCAAAATATGGGGCATGAGCATCAATGAGGAAAACTGGTGAGATCCAGATTTTGGGGAAAACCAAGGATTCACTTTTGCACATGGTACATTTGAGATGAGATAGGCAAGTAAAAATGTCATCCAGGCTGTTACATGTGGGAAAATGAGAGAATTGACGGGCTTGTGATTGGATGTGGGGGAAGGGAGCAGAAGGGGACAGGCTGGGGGCCAGGTTTCTGGCTTAGGTGACTGGGTGGCTGATGGGGTCCTTCACTGAGATGGGACCTCAGAAGGAGGGTGATGCCAGCAGAGCTCTCTGCCCGCCTCTCCCCCAGGGGATGTACAGACAGGGTTCCTGCTGGGCTGCTCCTCCCCTTATCACTTTCATGGCTGCCATAGCAGAGATGCAGTTCTGGGGGGGCAGCTGGCCTGCTCCATCAGTGACCCCAGTGCTCAGGTCTGTGCCCTGAGCCTTCACTTCTCACAGGCAGCTTCTGACGCACCCACAGAATGAGGCTGCCAGGAGACCACTGTGCCTGTGGAGCCTGCCCTGGTGCCACCACGGGCCTTTCCTTACACAGCACCCTTTGAGCTTCGAACATGGAGTGCTGACACACTGATGTGATAGGAGGTATTTGGATGCAACTGCTTGACACAGCCACTCTTTCCTTTAACCTTTTATTTGGAAATAATTTCAAACTTACAGAGAAGTTGCAAGAATAATGCAAAGGACATCCATATACCCTTAACTCAGATTCCCCTTTTGATAACATTGTGCTCCCTTTGCTTTAACACTTGTGCTCTCCCTGCCACCAAACATATATATACAGTCAGTTCTCGCATACCCAGTAATCATGTCCTGTCACGTTGCCGTGAACACTGATTCAGTGAGCACTGAAGCCCGGCTCCCAGGGAAATACAGGGTTAGGTCCCTGTGAGCCTCTAGTCACAACACTATCATCAGTCGATCAACACATAACCTTGTTTTGTATGTGATTCTGTTTAAAGATACCTTATTTACTATATACCGTTGATTCATTAACATTGAATCATGGCCAACAGCACTAACTCACAACTGAAGGAAGCTTCTCTAACACAAGTGTTTTCTCTGTAAGCCTTCCTGCACTTAGGAATGCCAGACAGCACTCAGGACCACACTTGGGGGCCGTTTAAAGCAGTGAAATTACTGCAAAGAGCACAAAAATGTGGAAAACATGGCACTAAGTAGACCTCGAAAGGGACACTTTTTTACAGTGTGAGAGCTGAAACAAGAATCAGAGTGTCACCTCGTTTGACCCCAGGTGGGAACATGCACTTTGGTGACTCAAACTTTTCACCACTGTTTGTATATCTTGCAAAAGAACTGTACTGATTTTGGGGCTACAAATAAATTTTAGTGAGTAGACAAATTCTCAAATACAGAATCCATGAATAATGAGGGTTTATTGTGTGTGTATATATGTGCATGTGTGTGTCTATAGATATGTGTATGTATATATATGTGTGTGTTTATGTATACACACAAATATAGACATATAGACATATATAGACACATATACATATATACATATATATGTGTGTATATATATTACTTTCCTATGGCTGCTATTACAAATTACCACAAACTTGGTGGCTTAAATAATGCAAATTTATTCTCTTTCTGTTCTGAAGGCCCAGAGTCCAAAATCAGTTTCACTGGGCTAAGGTCAAGGTGTTAGCAGGGCTGTGCTCCTTCTGGAGGCTCCAGGGGAAAACCCATGTTCTTGCTTTTTCCAGCTTTTGGAGGCTGCCTGCATTCCTTGGCTTGTGGTCCCTCCCTCACATCGCTTACAACTTCCTGCTTCTGTTGTCACATCTCCCACTACTCATTTTGACCTCCTGCCTCCCTCTTATAAGGACCCTTGTGATTCCAATAGGGCCGCTGGATAATCCAGGACAGTCTCCCCACCTCAAGGTCCTTAAGTTAATCACATTTGCCATAGAAGGTAACATTTCCAGGTTTTGGGGATTCGGAGGCGGATATGTTTTTCGGGGGTCATTATTCAGCCTACCACAGTGTGTTAAACACACATACACACGTGGATTTTTATTCTGAACCGTTTGAGAGTAAATTGCATACATCATGCCCCTTTACCCTTAAACACTTCAGTGTGTAGTTCCTGAGAATAAGGACTTTCTCCTACATAACTGTAGGATAATTAGCAACATCAGGAAATTTTACATAGATATAATACTTTAATCTACAGCCGCATTCTAATTTTCTCAGTTGATCCAGTAATGTCCCTTATGGCTTTATTTTTCCTTCAGTATGGATCCAGTTGAGGATCACGTGCTGCATTTAACTGTCCTGTCTCTTATGTCATTTAATCTGGAAGATATCCTCAGCTTTTATTTGCCTTTTCTGATGTTGACATCTTTGAAGAATACAGGACTTTTAAAAAAAGGGAATGTTGCTCATTTTAGGCTAGATTCAGGTCATGCAACTCCAGCCAGAATACTCCACAATGATGCTGTGTTATCAGGACCTCACGTCTGGACGCACATATTGTCCATCCACCCCTCATGGTGACGTTAATTTTGATCACCCCAAGATGTGTCCCAAATTCTCCACTTTGTAGGTTTGTTTCCCCCCCTTGCAACGAATAAGCAATCAATGGGAGGCACTTTAGACCATTCAAATTTCCTGCTCCTTGTCAAAATGTCCCCCCTGGGGCTAGCACCCATTGACGATTCTGCCTGGACCAGTCCTTACTATCATAGTTGCAAAATGATGATTTCCCCCTCAGGTGCACCCTTGACAGTCGCTGACCGGCACTCAATTGTCCCCTCTAAGCAAGAGGCCCACTCTACCCCATTTAGCCATTTCTTTGTTTATCTTTTTACCATCAGTATGAGCCAGGGTTTCTCAGCTTCAGCACTATTGGCATTTTGTACCAGAACATTCTCCGATGTGGGGACTATCCTGTGCACTGTAGGATGTTTAGCAGCATCCCTGGCCTCTTCCCGACAGATGCCAGTAGCCTCCCAGTTGTGATCACCAAAAAAAGGTCTCAGACATTGCCAAATGTCCCTGGAGAACAAAACTCCCCCGGGATGAGAACGATTGGTATAGATTCATGGATTCCTGTTTTTCCTAATGGTTGGTATTCATTTTAGTGCTCAAATTGTCCCAGTTTTGGCCTGTAGGAGCCCTTTTGGTGTGGCTCCTGTGTCCTGTGGCATGCCCCCTTCAGTTTTCCAAGCCCCTCCTCACTTTGTGCCGTGACCACATGAGCCAGGCTCAGCTCGTACCTTCCGTGCCCTGGCCCTGGCAGCAGCCATTCCTCCAAGGAGCCTGACACTGTTGTTTTGACTCAACTTTATTAACAGAGCTGTGTCTAAATGTAAAATCAAGGATTGTAAACTGTATCTGGTAATGTTCAAGTAGCCCTGGCCTCTCCTCTATTCCTGACTTCATCTGACTTCCTCTCATCCCTTGCATCTGCCCCAAGCGTGTCCAGCCTCTGCCCCGCCCCTTCCATTCCAATCTATGGCCATTTGTCTCCCAGTTGGGACATTTTGGAAGGAACTTATGTTTTTTGTGGTGTTATAAGGGCAAGGACCCACTCCATCACTCTCTAGGCTCCCAGCTCCCTACAAGGAGGGTTTGGCCCATCTAACTGGGCCCTGACTTCTTTGGGGACTGGTGCTAAGGCTCTCAGGGCTGGCCCTACCCTGGACACGGTAGGAGCCTATACTCGAGAGGATTCCTCTACCCGTGGCATCTCCCTCAGTGCCACGCTGTGACTGCCCCTTCCCTTCCTCCTGGCCTATTGCATAACACAGAAGAGCCTGGAGGATGCTGTTCTGTGCTCTATAGGCGAACTTTGTGTCAGGAGTTGTAGGGTAACAGCTGTGGGAGGGGCTCCTGGCTTCTCCATAGTGCTTCCCCAGGGCTGAGTTCATTCGTCACTGGTTGTGTAGGCAGATATTTAACTGAACTCTTAGACTGTGTGTCTCTTGAAGACAGGGATTCTATCTTTTTATTTCCTCAACTGTTTTTTGTTTTTTGGTGAGGAAAATTGGTCCTGAGCTAACATCCATTGCCAATCTTCCTCTTTTTGCTGAGGAAGATGCGCCCTGAGCTAACATCTGTGCCCATCCTCCTCCATTTTGTATGTGGGATGACTCCACAGCGTGCCTGACAAGTGGAGCAGGTCTGCACCTGGGATCCAAACCCGCTAACCCCAGGCCACTGCAGCAGAGTGCATGAACTTAACCACTACACCACTGGGCCACACCCCCCCCCACCAACTTTTTATTTTTAACAGTTATAAACATAGAAAAAAAGCGGAAAGAAAAGTACAATGGGCACCTGCAAACCCCCCACCTAGGTTCAACAATTGTTCAGAATTTGACCTGTTTGCTTTGTCGACATATGCACACAGATCAATAAAGAGATTTGTTTTTAACTGACCATTTGAAAGTAAGTTGCGGGCATCATGACATTTCTTACTTAAATAGTGTGTATCTCCTAAGAATAAGGACATTCTTCTACAAAACCATTATCACACCTACAAAATTAACAATAATTCTCTTATATCTTCTAATATCCTGTCCACATTCAAATTTCACCAAGCGTCCCAGGACTGTCGTAGCTGTTTTTTTCCTTCTGAACAAGCAGTCAGTCAGGGTTGACACTTGGTTGCTGGATGTCTTTGGTCTCTTTTAATTTAAAGTCCCAAACTCTCCCCCTTTCCTTTTCCCATGATGTCAGCTTCCTGCAGAGCCAGGCCAGGTGTCCTGAAGAGGGAGGATTGTGTTCCTGTCACCTGTGTCCTCAGTGCCTGGGGCAGGAGCAGGACTGGACAGCAGAGGGGCTGATGAGCTGGGAGGCAGCCCCATGGGGAAGAGTCTGGGCTCGGCCACCTTCTGCCCCCGAGGGCCTGCAGCCTGCTGGGCTGACAGTGCCCTGGTGTCTGTTCCCACCCACCATGCCTTCATGCCCCACAGCGATGTGGGTTGATGGTCCACACTCATTCCTTGGGAGGTTTAATCTGTTTTATTGAATTTTCAGTTTCTCAAATCAGTACCCATAATAATGCCCAGCAGAAATAAAATCCTTCTCCAGGTATTTTGCCAAACAGAGTTGAAATTTACATGTGGCTGCTTTCCCTTGACGGCTTCAAATAGCTTAATAAGTCTCACCACAGGGCGGTACATCTCCTGTGGTTAGCCAGTGCAGGAGACCAGGAAGCCGCACACTGCCGCCTTCCAGGAGCCTCATTCCTCGGCCGGGGGCGGAGGGGGGTGGGGACCATGCGAGCACTGACCTGGGCTTGGGTCTTGGGGAGTAACTTTCAGCAGGCCCTCATGCAAGAAGCTGAATTTTTTTGCATAATAACAATAGGACCTCCCTGCAGTAGACGGGATGGTTACGTGCCAGCCTGGTCCTGAGCCCCCGATCAGGGCAACTGCCTGGCCCCAGTGGGGTGGACCAAGGGGAGACGACTAGGTTGAGGGGGTGGGGGTTGCTGCCTCTGGGATTTTGAAGTAGGAGAAGCTGCCGGTTAGCAGGGGCCCTGAGAAGGGCTGTGTTGGGGCCAAGCAGGGGGTGCAGGTGGGCTGGTGGGCAGGCGGGGCTGAGGCCTGGGAAGAAGCAGCAGAGGAGAACCGACCAGCTGAGGAGGAGGCAGGAGGCTGAGAAGCTCCTGAAACACTACCCCTGTGTGTTCCAGGCCACTCGAGGTGCAGATGCCTGTCCCTGAGAGCTTTGTATCTGTTACAGGGCCTCCTTACTACCTGGCTGGTGGGAGAAGACACATAGCCCTCTGAACCAGAGGCGCTGGCCTGCTGCACGCACCTCCTGGAAGGTTGTTGTGGTTTGAGATGAGGGATGCCTACGCAGAGCCCAGCATGGGGTGTGGCAAGTAATAGGGGCGGAGCGTGCCAATCCCTCCCCTATCTCTTACCCGCACGGCCTGCATGGGCCTGGGGCAGAGCAACAAGGTTTACACGCCTGGAAGGACTGGAGGGCAACCCAGGCCACCCAGATGTCTAGTCCTTTTGTGGCTCTCCGTTGCCTGGCTGCTGTTCCCTCATGAAGGGCTGGCCCTCCTTCCCCCTGCCTTCCCCTCTCGTTCAGCGGCCCTAGCAGACCACACTACAGCCACGCGTTGCCTAACGAAGGAGATACGTTCTGAGAAATGCGCCGTTAGGCGATTTCGTCATTGTGCAAACATCATAGAGTGTGCTTACACAAATCTAGATGGCTTGGCCCACTACACACCTCGGCTACTTGGTACTAGTCTTATGGGACCATGGTTGTATACGCCGTCCGTCATTGACCAAAATGTTATTATGCAGCGCGTGACTGTGTTGGTGTTGGGCACAACTGGAACAGAGCCAGACACTAAGCACCTCCTGAGATGCACCTCAGAGCGGCTCAGCGCTGGACAAGCAAGGACCCTGGTGGACTCCAGCATGACCCGGCAGTGCAGAGTGGCGGGGGAGACGTACGTGCCCCTTGTGGAGAAGGAGGAGGTCAGGAGAGTGTCTTGGAGAAAGCGGGAAATGAGCCCGGCCTTAGAAAACGAGGAAGGCACGCAGCTGAGCAGAAGGCCCTGGGGTCCTGAGAATGGCTCGTGCTGAGGATCGTAAAAGGAAGTTGGTGCTTCCAGAAGGCCAGGAAGGGGCCCTACTTTCATCTTGTCCCCTCAGCAATAGATGCTCAGATGTTAAGTGAGGCCTCCTCAGGACCAAGGGTGGGTGGGGCAGGGTTCTTTCTGCGTGCAGGCAGCATGGGTGTGCATGGCCTATGGAGAGTGTAAAAGCAATAACAATACAGACTGAAAGTTGGCCTGCTTTTAATTGTCCTGCACCAGCAATTCTAAACAATGTCCATGATAACATTTTCGTCTGGGAAAAAATCTTTTGTTGGTTTAGGCTCTAAATAATTGCTCTGGTTGCGTTTTCACAACACACATGTAAGCTTCAAATGAGCTCACCTTCGTTACTTATCCTTTAACAAACGCTGCCGTCTACACGGAAGATAATTTGAGAATTCCCTGTCATACGGTCAGCCCCCGAGGCACAGGGACTCAGCGACATGTGCTGCAAGGGCGAGTTCAGACGATCTGGACTCATTCGAGCTCCTTTCAGGCCCAGGACATGTTTCCAACATCTGGTGGAATAAACTGCTAAAACACACTGATGAAAAAGCCAGAATCTCAGAACCCAAAGTGTTAATTACTACCCAAAATTGAAAACAGTGAAAGAGCGCAAACTGTGAGGTGTAATGTTTTTGTTTGGTAAGTGACGATTTTAGTTTATACGTGAAATATTTGGCAGAATTTGAATAGTACCTTTAAAAGCTAAATTTATATTTTTCAGTGTTCATTGGTTATTTTAGAATGAAATCATAAATTGAGAAAATAAAACATTACATCACTGTATGATTCAGTAATTACCTAAATTGTACCCTTTTGCAGATGTTTTTGTTTCATTAAAAGTCACTTATTAGGTATGAGACAATTATTTATATAAAATATTATTACCTCAGACTGTAACTGAAGGATCAGAATTCCAGTTGCTAGGTAGATAGAAAAAGTATTGAGTAAACAGTTGAATTTTTTCCTTTGAAGTACTGTAATATTTGTTTTTTTTTCTTTTTCTTTCTAAGTTTTTCTTAATTTTCTTTTCCTGAATGATTGTGCGTGCGTGTGATGTACAATATGAGAAAAATTTCACTGTCAGTGTTTTTCTGTCATTAATATGTTTCTGTTAGAAGATCCTTACTGAAGACGGCTCTGCTGTGCAGAGGAGGGAGTGCTGTAGCTGACTCGCCCGGTGTCCCACTAGTACACCACACGGAGGCCTTCAGGAGCCAGCACCCTCGCTTTGCAGGTCAGGCTGTGCTCACCGTGTGGCCTTGGGCACGTCAGAGGACCTTTCTGTGCCTCAGGTTCTCCACTGGGAAGGGAGATATCCACTCTCACAAGGCTACTGGGAGCCCGCAGCCGATCAGTCTCCAAACCGGAGCCCGCTGTAGTGTGAGGGAAGCAGGAATTCAGGCCCTGACGGGAGACCTGTGGACTTTGGCTTGGGGAGAAGGCAGACCTGGTTTCTTCACTCTCTACCCAGGTGACTTTGGGTAAATATTCGTCCTTTCTGAGCCTCAGTTTTCTCAGCTATATGAGGAGATGATAATAGCTCTCTTGGAAGTTTGTTAAGTGGAGTAACACACACCAAGAGCCCGGTGCAGGTGCAGGCCCGGGCCCATGGCAGGTGTGCTGCCAAGGGAAGTCTGTTCCTGTGAAATCACACACTTTGGGGAAAGGAGTAGCCTCCTGAGGAGTGATGGGGGTCTTTGGGGGACTGGAGGAGGAGTACCAGGGAGGAGGAGAAAGAGCTGATTTCCTAAGAGAAGAAGCCAGGGCAGGGCTGAAGGAAGAGGACTATCCAGCTCCTTCCACATGCTCACCGCACTGGTCTTCCCACATGTCCCTCCTGCTCTTCCCAGCGTGCTCCAGGCCCCAGCCAGCCCTCCAGGGAAGCCATCCCAGACCTGGCTGCCCATCAGAATCACCTGGGTGCTTTCAAGTAGTTCAGATTCCAGACCCTCTCTAATGATTTTGATTCCATAGATATAAGTTGGGAACAATGAATCAGATTGTTTTTTATTGAGGTATTAACATAACCTAAAATTAACTATCTTAAAGTGTACTATTCAGTGGCATTTAGTACATTTACAATGTTGTGTAACCATCACCTCTCTGTACTCCCAAAATATTTTTATCATCTAAAAAGGAAACCATGGTCATTAAACAGTCACTCTCTGTCCTCCCTCCCCTTAGCCCCCAGCAACTACTAATATGCCTTCTGCCTCTATGGGCTTACCTATTCTGAATATTTCACATATATAGAACCATACAACACTTGACTTTCTGTGACTGACTTCTTTCACTTAGCATAATGGTTTCAAGGTTTATCCATGTTGTAGCATGCATCAGTACTTCATTTTTATGGCTGAATAATATTCTGTTGTACGGATAGACCAATTTTTTTAATACATTCATCAGTAGATGGACATTTGGGTTGTTTCCATCTTTTGGCTATTGTGAACAGTGCTGCTATAAATAGTAGTTACTACACATTGATGTATAAGTTTTTGTTTGAATAGCTATCTTCAATTCTTTTGTGTATATATCTAGGAGTGGAATTGCTGGGTCATATGATAACTCTGTTCAACTTTTTAAGGACCTGTCAAACTGTTTTCTACAGCAGCTGCACCATTTTACATTCCCACTAGCAACGTACAAGGGTTCCAGTTTCTCCACACTCTTGCCAACACTTGTTATTGTCCATCTTTGTTATTCTAGTCATCCTTGTGGGTGTGAAGTGACATCTCATGGTGGTTTTGACTTACATTTCCCCAATGACTAGTGACTTTGAACATCTTTTCATGTGCTTCTTGGCCATTTGTATATCTTCTTTGAGGAAATGTCTATTTAAGTCATTTGCCTATTTTTAAAAATTGAGTTCTTGTCTTTTTGTTGTTGAGTTGTAAGAGCTCTTCATATATTCTGAATAGTATACTCTTATTGGATATATGCCAATATTTTCTTTCATTCTGTGGGTTGTCTTTTCACTTTCTTAACAGTGTCCTTTGAAGCATTCAAGTTTTTAATTTTAATGATGTCCAATTTATCTATTTTGTCTTTGGTTTTGTGTGCTTTAGGGGACATATCTAAGAATCTGCTGACAAATTCAAGGTCATGAAGATTCACTCTATGTTTTCTTCTAAGAGTTCTGTAGTTTTAGCTCTCTCATTTAGGTCTTTGATTCATTTTGAATCAAGTTTTTTATGGTATGAGGTAGGGGTTCAATTTTATTCTTTTGCATGTGGATATCCAGGTGTCCCACCACCATTTGTTGAAGAGACTATTCTTACCCCCATTGAATGATCTGGCATCCTTGTCAAAAATCAATTGACCATAGGTGTACAGGTTCATTGCTAAACTGTCAGTTCTATTCCATCGACCTATTTGTCTATCCTTATGCCAGTATACACTGTTTTGATGGTTGTAGCTTTGCAGTAAGTTTTGATATCAGGAAATATGAATCCTTCAACTTTGTTTTTCTTTTTCAAGGTTGTTTTGGCTCTTTGGAGACCCTTGAAATTGCATATGAATTTTATGACCAGCTTCTCCATTTCTCCTCACTTTCATTTTGAATTTAAGTAATTTGACTTTTCTCTCTTTTTTTCATAGTTTAAAGAAAAGATTTTCAATTTTGTTAATCTTTTCAAAGAACCAACTTTTGGTTTCCTTAATTCTCCCCATTGTTTTACTAGTCTCTATTTCATTTATCTATGCTTTAATCTTTATTATTTCTTTCCTTCTTGTAGCTTTGAGTTTAGCTTATCTTTTTTTATAGTTCCTTCAGGTGTAAAGTTAGGCTATTGATTTGGAATCTTTTTTATTTTTAAATGTAGGCATTTATAGTCATAAATTTCCCTCTAATTACTGCTTTCTGCATCCAACAGGTTTTGGTGTGTGTTTTTTTGTTTTCATTCATCTCAAAGTGTTTTCTGATTTCACTTGTAACTTCTTCTTTAACTCATTGGTTGTTTAAGAGTATGTTACTAATTTCCATGCATTTGTGAACTTTCCATTTTTCCTTCCTTTATTGATTTCTAGTTTTATTCATTCATTGTAGTCAGAGAAGATTCTTTGTACAATTTTCATCTTTTAAACTTTACTGAAACTTGTTTTGTGGCTTTACATATGGTCTATCCTAGAGAGTGTTCCATGTGCATTTGAGAAGAATGTATATTCTGCTGTTATTGGGGAGAATGTTCTATATATGCCTGTTGGGTCTAGTTGGTTTATAATGTTGTTGTCCAAGTCTATTTCTTTATTGATCTTCTGTCTAGTTGTTCTATCCATTATTGAAAGTGGGCCCTTGAAGTCTTCAACTATTGGTGTTGTCCTGTTTCTCCATTCAGTTTTGTCAATTTTGTTTCATATATTTTGGAGCTCTATTGCTAGGTGCATGTATACTTATAATTGTTTTACCTTCTTGATGGATTGACTGTTTTATCAATATATAATTTCCTCTTTTTCCTTTTTGTCTTAAAGTCTGTTTTTCTCATATTAGTATAGCCAGCCAGCTCCCCTTTGGTCACTATTTGCATGGAATATCTTTTTCCATCCTTTCATTTTCAACTTATTTGTATCTTTACATCTAAAGAGAGTCTCTTATAAACAGCATGTATGTGGATCAAAATATTTATCCATTCTGCCAATATTTGCCTTTTGACTGGAGAGTTTAATTTGTTTATATTTAAAGTAATTACTACTAAGGACTTACTTCTGTCATTTTGCTACTTGTTTTCTATGAGTCTTATACCTTTTTTGTTCCTCAATTCCTCCATTATTGCCTTCTGTTGTGATTGATTTTTTCTAGTGTATTGTTTTGATTCCCCTCTCATTTCTTTTTCTGTATATGTTTTAGTTTTTGTCCTTAGCAGTTACCCTGGGGAATACAGTTAACATCCTAAATGTATAACAATCTGTTTGAATTAATACCAACTTAGTTTTAGTAGTGTGCCAAAACTCTGATCCTTCACAGCTCTGTCCTCCCCATGTTGTTATTGTCACAAATTACATCTTTATTTATTGTTAACAGAGATTTATAACTATTAATTTATGAATTTGTCTTTTAAATCATGTAGAGAAGAAGAGTTAAAAACCACAATTGCAGTGTGATTAGCTTTTATGTATATCTGTGTAGCTACCTTTACTGGTGTTCTTTATTTCTTCACATGGCTTTGAGTTAGTGTCTAGTGTCCTTTTATTTCAGCCTGGAGGACTCCTGTTAGCATTTCTTGGAGGGAAGAGCTGTTAGTGACAAATTTCCTCAGTTTTTGTTTATCTGGGAATGTCTTGATTTCCTCCTTCATTCTTTAAGGATAGTATTGCTGGATATAGAATTCTTGGTTGACATTTTTTTTTCTCTCAGCACTTTAAATATGTTATATTCTGGCCAACACAGTTTCTGATGAGAAAACTGCTGTTAATCTTATTATGGATCCCTTGTCTGTGATGAGTCAGTTCTCTCTTACTGCTTTCAAGATGCTCACTTTGTCTTTCAACATTTTGACTGTAATATGTTTCAGTGTGGGTCTCTGAGTTTATTCTGCTTGGAATTTGTTGAGCTTTTTGGATGTGCGGATTGATGTGTTTTATCAAATTTGGGAAGTTTTTAGCCATTACTTATTCAAATATTCTTTCTTCCCCATTCTCTCTTTTGTCTCCTTTTGAGACTCCTGTTATGCGTATGTTTGTGTGATTGATGGTGCCCTACAGGTCTCCTAGGCTCTGTTCATTTTTCTTCATTCTTTGTTACTTTCTGCTCCTCAGACTGGATAATCTCAATTGACCTATCTTTAAGTTCACTGATTCTTTCTTCTGCCTGCTCAAATCTGCTGTTGAACCCCTCTAGTGAATTTTTCATTTCATTTATTGTACTTTTCAGCTCCTGTGTTTCTATTTGGTTCCTGTTGTAATTTCTATCTCTTTATCTATATTCTCTATTTGGTGAGACATTTTTGTTCTGGTTTCCTTTAGTTCTGTGTCTACAGTTTCCTTTAGTTCTTTGGCATGTTTAAAACAATTGATTTAAAAATCTTTGTCTAGTGAGTCTGATGCCTGGGTCTTCTGAGGGACAGTTTCTATTAATTGATTTATTCCTGTGAATGCACCATATTTTCTTGTTATTTGCATGCCTTATAATTTTTTGTTGAAAACTGAACATTTATTGGCAACTCTGGAAATCAGATTCTCCCCCTCTCCTCCTCAGAGTTTGTTGTTGCTGCTTGTCAGGTTGTTTTTGTGTGCTTGTTTAGTGACTTTCCTAAACTATTTTTGTAAAGTCTGTATTCTTTTGTCATGTGTGACCACTGAAGTCTGTTCCATTAGCTTAGTGGTCAACCAGTGTTTCAACAGTGTTTTTAAAAAATTCCTGGCGCCAAAAGAAAAAAAAGGAGGAATAAAAACTACACTCCCAGTCTTTGAAGATTGGCTGTGTGTAGGGGCACTTCCTCAGTGCTTACCCAGGCCATCTACCAGTCTGTCTTAGCCTCCATTTTCTGTTTGTATGGAGCCTGAAGGTCAGCCGGGGTGAGAGCTTAGTGTCTTCTTAGGCCTTTGCTGAGCATGCATCCTGCCCTGGTCCTGCATGTGACCTTGTTGATGCTCTGGAATATGTGGGAGCTTTTAAAAGCCCTTATTCCCCTATGTACCTCCTTTCCCAATCCCTTCCTTCCCAAGTTTTTGGTCTGTCTATTGCTTGTCCTGACTGTCATCCCTCGCCCCAGGCTGCTGTGCTAATCCTTATGCCTTTAACTGCTTTTGGCAAGTACCACCCAGAGAGCCACCTCAGCCCTGGGAATGCTCTGAGTTGGGCAAAACAGAGGCAAACTCTTGCCCCCGTCCTCCAGGGAGCTGCCAGACAAGTCAAAATGCAACGACATTCTTTGAGAATCAGGTCCATATTTCTCCCTCTGGCCCTGGCAACCTGCACCCAGAGTGAGGATAGCAAGGGTTGTGGTCTTCATGGCCACTGCCTATCTGGGGAGTGAGCTATGGCAGGTGGGCAATTTAAAATGCTACAGTGCTCACTTACTGAACAGCAGCAGCTGCTTTTTTCCCCAAGCCTTCCCCTGGTTGTTGTAAGTTTTTGACTAGATTTGAGTTCTTCAAAAGTTGATTCTGACAGTTTTGGCAGATTATTAGTTGCTTTTGTGGAGGAACGGAGCCCTGGAGTTTCCCACGTTGTCATTTTCAGTGCTGTCACTCTTAGGTCAGTGTATTTTAAAACGATCTTCAGGTCATTCCTACCATCAGTGAGGCCTGGGAAGCATACTCCATGGTGCCCATCACAGGCGCCCCCAGATGCTAAGCTTCTCATGGTCTCTTTTCTCCAATTACCCATTCAGTTGTGTGGTTTCCAGATCTCTGAGCTTCATAGTCAAGGTCCTCCGGGTTTCAAAAAATTTTTAGTATCCCTCTTTTTTTTTCTTTTATTTTATTGATGTCATATTGGTTTACAACATTGTGTAATTTGAGGTGTACATTATTATATTTCAGTTTATCTACACACTGCATTGTGCTCACCACCAATAGTCTAGTTTTTAATACCATGCCTCTTTACCCCTTTTGTCCACTCCCCTGACCCCCTTTCCCTGTGGTAACCACTAATCTGTTCTCTTTGTCCGTGTGTTAGTTTATCTCCCACATATGAGTGAAATCGTGTGGTGTTTGTCGTGCTCTGTCTGGCTTATTTCACTTAGCATAATACCCTCAAGGTTCATCCATGTTGTGAATGGGATGATTTTGTCTTTTTTAATGGCTAAGTAGTATTCCATTGTGTGGTTATATATATATACACCACATCTTCTTTATCCATTCATCGGTTGATGGGCCCTTGGGTTGCTTCCACATCTGGGCTATTGTGAATAATGCTGCAATGAACAGAGGGGTGCATAAGTCTCTTCGAATTGTTGATTTCACGTTCTTTGGATAAATAGCCAGAAGTGGGATAGTGGGTCATATGGTATTTCTATTTTTAATTTTTTGAGAAATCTCCATACTGTTTTCCATAGTGGCTGCACCACTTTGCATTCTCCCGTGCAGTGTATGAGGGTTCCCTTTTCTCCACATCCTCTCCAACACTTATAATTTCTCATCTTGTTAATTATAGCCATTCTGACGGGTGTGAGGTGATATCTCTTTGTAGTTTTGATTTGCATTTCCCTAATAATTAGTGATGTTGAACATCTTTTCATATGCCTGTTGGCCATCTGTATATCTTCTTTGGAAAAATGTCTGTTCATATCCTCTGCCCATTTTTTGATTGGGTTGTTTGTCTTTTTGTTGGTGAGTTGTATGAGTTCTTTATATATTTTGGAAATTAACCCCTTGTCTGATATATGATTTACAAATATTTTCTCCCAGTTGGTGGGTTGTCTTTTCGTTTTGTTGATGGTTTCCTTTGTTGTGCAGAAGCTTTTCAGTCTGATGTAGTCCCATTTGTTTATTTTTTCCTTTATTTTCCTTGCCTGAGTAGACATGGTATTTGAAAAGATGCTGCTAAGGCTGATGTCAAAGTGCATACTGCCTATGTTTTCTTCTAGGAGTTTTATGGTTTCAGGTCTTACATTCAAGTCTTTAATTCATTTTGTGTTAATTTTTGTGCATAGTGTAAGATAATGGTCTACTTTCCTTCTTTCACATGTGGCTGTCTAATTTTCCCAACACCGTTTATTGAAGACACTTTCCTATCTCCATTGTATGTTCTTGGCTCCTTTGTCAAAGACTAACTGTCCATAGATGTGTAGTTTTATTTCTAGGCTTTCAATTCTGTTCCCTTAATCCGTGTGTCTGTTTTTGTGCCAGTACCATGCTGTTTTGATTACTATAGCTTTGTAGTATGTTTTGAAGTCAGGGACTGTGATTTCCAGATTTGTTCTTTTTTCTCAGGATTGCTTTAGCTACGCGGGGTCTTGTTGTTCCATATAAATTTTAGGATTCTTTGTTCTATTTCTATGAAGAATGTCATTGGGATCCTAATTGAGATTGCATTGAATCTGTAGATTGCTTTAGGAAATATGGACATTTTGACTCTGTTTATTCTTCCAATCCATGAGCATGGAATATCTTTCCCTTTGTTTATGTCTTCTTAGATTTCTTTCAATAATGTCTTATAGTTTCCAGCGTATAGGTCTTTCACCTCCTTGGTTAAATTTATTCTTAGATATTTTATTCTTTTTGTTGCAATTGTAAATGGCATTGCATTCTTGAGTTCTCTTTCTGCTAGTTCGTTATTAACATATAGAAATGCAACTGAATTTTGTAAGTTGATTTTGTACTCTGCAACTTTGCTGTAGTTGTTGATTATTTCTAATAGCTTTCTGGTGGATTCTTTAGGGTTTTCTATATATAGAATCATGTCATCCACAAACAGTGAGTTTTACTTCTTCCTTTCTGGTTTGGATAACATTTATTTCTTTTTCTTGCCTAATTGCTCTGGCTTACATCTCCAGGACTATGTTGAATAAGAGTGGTGAGATTGGGCACCCTCATCTTGTTTGTGTTCTTGGAGAGATGGCTTTCAGTTTTTCACAATTAAGTATGATGTTGGCTGTGGGTTTGTTATATATGGTCTTTATTGTGTTGAGGTACTTTCCTTCTACACCCATTTTATTGAGAGTTTTTATTGTAAATGGATGTTGCATCTTGTCAAATGCTTTCTCTGCATCTATTGAGATGATTGTGTGGTTTTTATTCCTCGTTTTGTTAATGTGGTGTATCACATTGATTGATTTGCAGATGTTGAACCATCCCTGCATCGCTGGTATCAATACCACTTGATCATGGTGTATGATTCTTCTAATGTATTGCTGTATTAAATTTGCCAATATTTTGTTGAGAATTTTTGCATCTATGTTCATCAGCAATATTGGCCTGTTATTTTCCTTCTATGTGTTGTCCTTGTCTGGTTTTCAGATCAGGATAATGTTGGCCTCATAGAATGATTTAGGAAGCATACTGTCTTCAATTTTTTGGAATAGTTTGAGAAGAATAGGTATTAAATCTTCTTTGAATGTTTGGTAGAATTCTCCAGAGAAGCTATCTGGCCCTGGACTTTTGTTTTTTGATTACTGTTTCAATCTGTTTATTTGTGATTGGTCTATTCTGATTCTCTATTTCTTCTTGATTCAGTTTTGGGAGGTTGTATGAGTCTAAGAATTTATCTATTTCTTCTAGGTTGTCCAATTTGTTGGCATATAGTTTTTCATAGTATTCTCTTATAATCTTTTGTATTTCTGTGGTATCTGTTGTAATTTCTCCTCTTTCATTTATAATTTTATTTATTTGGGGCTTCTCTTTTTTCTTAATGAGTCTGGTTAAGGGTTTGTCAATGTTGTTTATCTTCTCAAAGAACCAGCTCTTAGTTTCATTGATCCTTTCTATTGATTTTTTAGTCTCTATTTCATTTATTTCTGCTCTAATTTTTATTATTTCTCTCCTTCTGCTGACTTTGAGCTTTGTTGGTTCTTTTTCTAGTTCTGTTAGGTGTAGTTTAAAATTACTTATTTGATATTTTTCTTGTTTGTTGAGGTAGGCCTGTATTGCTATAAATTTCCCTCTTAGAACGGCTTTTGCAGCATCCTGTACGAGTTGGTATGTCGTGTTTTCATTTTCATTCATCTCCAGGTGTTTCTTGATTTCTGCTTTGATTTCTTCATTGATCCAATGGTTGTTCAGTAGCATGTTGCTTAGTCTCCACATATTTGTGACTTTCCCAGCCTTTTTCTTGTAGTTGATTTCTAGTTTCATAGCATTGTGGTCAGAAAACATGCTTGATATGATTTCAATCTTCTTAAATTTATTGACTCTTGCTTTGTTTCCCAACATATGGGCTGTCTTGGAGAATGCTCCATGTGCACTTGAGAAGAATGTGTATTCTGCTGTTTTTTTTTTAAATAATTTTATTTATTTATTTTTTCCCCCCAAACCCCAGTAGATAGTTGTATGTTATAGCTGCACATCCTTCTAGTTGGTGTATGTGGGACCCGGCCTCAGCATGGCTGGAGAAGTGGTGCGTCAGTGCGCACCCGGGATCCGAACCCAGGCCGCCAGTAGCGGAGCACGCGCACTTAACCGCTAAGCCACAGGGCCGGCCCTATTCTGGTGTTTTTGGATGAAATGTTCTATATATATCTCTTAAGTCCATGTGGTCTAGTATTTCATTTAAGGCCACTGTTTCCTTGTTGAATTTCTGTATGGATGACCCATCTATTGATGTAAGTGGGGTGTTGAGGTCCCCTACTATTATTGTGTTGATGTCAATTTCTCCCTTTAGGTCTTCTACTAGTTGCTTTATATACTTTGGTGCTCCTGTGTTAGGTGCATATATATTCATAAGTGTTATGTCCTCTTGGTGGAATGTCACTTTTATCATTGTATACTGCCCTTCTTTGTCTTTTTTATCTTGAAGTCTGCTTTGTCTGATATAAGTATGGCAACACCTGCTTTTTTTTGCTTGTCATTTGCTTAGAGTATTGTCTTCCATCCCTTCACTCTGAACCTATGTTTGTCTTTAGAGCTGAGATGTGTTTCCTGGAGGCAGCATATTGTGTCTTTAATCCCTCCAGCCACTCTGTGTCTTTTGATTGGAGAATTCAATCCATTTACATTTAGAGTGATTATTGATACATGAGGGCTTAATATTGTCATTTTATCTCTTGTTTTCTGGTTGTTCTATATTTCCATTGTTTTTTCCTTTGTAATTCTGACTGCCATTTCAGTTTGGTGGTTTTCTGTGATGGTTTTCTCATTTTTCTCTTTATTTATGATTTGTGGCTCTGCTCTGATTTTTTGTTTACAGGTTACCATGAGGTTTGTATAAAAGGTCTCATAGATGAGACAGTCCATTTTCTCATAGCCTCTTATCTCCATTAGCCTAAGCTTGTCCCATCCTTTTCCTCTTCCTCTTCTGAGTTATTGTGTGTCACAATTATTCTTTTCTGTGTTGTGATTTTGCGACTAAATTGAAGTGTTTATAGTTACTTTTGATGCTTTCCTCCCCTTTGTCTTTTCTGTTGCAAATAAGTGTTTACTAGCCTATTCTGATGTAGAGCTGCAATTTTCTGGTTTTGTCTGTCTATTTATCTCCTTGCTCAAAGCTTTGTAAACCTTTGCCTTTTTGTTTCAGGTATGAGGGCTTCCTTCATCATTTCGTGTAAGGGAGGTCTAGTGGCAATAAACTCCCTCACCTTTGGTTTATCTGGGAAAGCTTTTATTTCTCTATTGTATCTCAAGGATAGTTTCACTGGATAGAGTATTCTTGGCTGAAAGTTTTTGTCTTTTATTATTTTGAATATATCATTCTATTCTCTCCTACCCTGTAAGGTTTCTGCTGAGAAATCCACTGACAGCCTGATAGAGGTTCCTTTGTAGGTTATTTTCTTCTGCCTTGCTGCCCTTAATATTTTTTTCTTTGTCATTGACTTTTGCCAGTTTTAATAGTATATGCCTTGGAGAAGGTCTTTTTGCATTGATGTAATTAGGAGTTCTATTGGCTTCATGTGCTCGTAAGTCCAGTTCCTTCCCCAGGTTTGGGAAGTTCTCAACTATTATTTCTTTGAACAAGCTCTCTGCTCCTTTCTCCCTCACTTCTCCCTCTGGAATACCTATAATCTTTATGTTACTTTTCCTAATTGAGTCAGATATTTCTCAAAGAATTTCTTCATTTTTTAAAAATCTTAGTTCTCTCTCCTCCTCCCCCTGAAGCATTTCTCTATATTTCTATCCTTTAAATCATGAATTCTGTCCTCCATAAAGTTAGGTCTAATTTTTATGGATTCTAGATTATTTTTTATCTCATCAATTGTGTTCTTCATATCCAGAATTTCTGTTTGGCTTTTTTCTTTTTTTTTAGAGTTTCAATCTCTTTAATGAAGTATTCCTTCTGCTCATTAATTTTATTCCTGAGCTCATTGAACTGCCTTTCTGAGTTTTCTTGTAACTCGTTGAATTTATTTATGATAACTATTTTGAATTCTCTGTCACTTAGATTGTAAATTTCTGTGAGTTCAGGATTGGTTTCTGGAGACTTGTCATTTTCTTTCTGCTCTGAAGTGTTAATGTAGTTCTTCATAGTGTTTGATGAAGTGATCCCTTGCTGGCACATTTGTAGTAGTATCAGGTCACGGATTCCACCTACCTCCTCTTGGGATGGAGGGCAGGAGCTGTGTTTTCTGATCCTGCCCCATCTGCTGGAAGTTGTGCCAGTAGGGCTTCTCTGTGTTTGCGCACTGGCCACAGCTGCTTGGCAGGTCACACATGCTTATGCAGGCAGGGCCTCTATACTCTGCCAGTGGGTCTCTTTGGGGTGGGACCGCTACTTGGCAGGGGACCTGCTGAGCTGGTGCACTAGGAGGGAGGGGAGGGGCACTTTCTTTCACACATGGGCCTGCTCTGCACTCATGGGTGGCTTAACTGAGCTACTGCACCTGATCGGGGCTCATTCACAGGGGCTGAGCCACACCACTCAGTGGGGAGCGTTTCCATGGGCAGGGCTGCTATGGCACGGTGGGCACTCCTGTGGGCCAGGCCACAACTCTGAAAACATTCACACAGGCCAGGCTGCCCCACCTCCTCTTACAGTCACACTAGCCACTGTGTGAGGACCTGTGACCTAGATCGCTGCTGCTGGGGAGGAGGAGGGGTGCACTCACCTACTTCCACTGCCTCCCAGGGATCCAGACCACCTACCTTCAGATGCACGGCTGCATGGACCTCTCAGACGTCCTTTTGTGCTGTGCAGGGAATCCTCCACTGGTCAATCAATGTCCATTTAGTTGTAACTTAGAGGGGAGAGACAAAGGTAATGACTCACTCTGCCATGACCCTGATGTCACTCTAGTATCCCTCTTTACACATGCCCATCACACCCTGCTGTGGCCTGGCCACAGGGCAGCTGTCCCTCCTGTGACCACATCCTTTGCCCCTTGTCAGGCAGACCAATGCAGCTGTATTGCTCTCAGCCTATGAGCCCCTTGGCTGGTGACCCTGCACACTGCTCAGGGCTTTTTCATGTGGATTTCTGTCAAGGCAACTCCTCCCATCCCATGGGATTGGCCTGGTAAAGCCCAACATTTGGAACAGTTTACCTTTCCTGTCTTTGATCTGAGTGATTAAAAATGCTGACCAAGGAAGGGCTAGGGTCAGAGTTCTGCAGGACATGGTGAGAGGATCCTCGGCATATGGCCATTCCTTTAATAAGAGTCTTGGCTTGGGTTCGCCTGAAGGCAGCCTTAGGCAAGGTTTTGGATGCAAGTAGTCTTTGTAGGAGGCAATGCCAGGAAGCATGGTGAGGGGGTGGGGAAGTGAGATGGGGAAAGGAGGAGAGCCAGTAGAGATTATGTTCATGAGTGGTTCACAGCCATGGGCAACTGGGCCATCCCACTGGGGACCTTGGTCATTTTATGTAGCACACTTGAGAATTGCTCACAAGGGTTGAGGAAACTGTGCCTTACTGATTCAGAGTCACTCCTGGGATAATTACTTCTGGCCTGCCCTAACATGGGCCTAGCATGCACCCAGGGCCAGAAAATTCCCTCAAATAGACACAGGAGGCCATTGGGGTGCAGGAAGTGTACCTAGGACATCCAGGTCTGTGAGTGAGACACTGACAGTATCTGTTGCACTCCGTAAACATTTATGGAACACTTACTATGTGCCAGGATAGAGATGTAGCAGTGCTTAGGACATGGAGTTTGTCCTCTGGTGGGGACAAGAGTGACAGGCAATAAATGAGTAAACAGGTAAGTAAACAAGATGACATCATGTTGTGATGAGGGCTGCACAGAAAATAAAGCAAAGCTATGAGATACAATGACGGGAGGACTGGGGACTGTGGCCACTTTAGAATGGGTGTGGGAACACTCTCTCTGAAGAGGGAAATTTGACTGAGAACCCCAAGGAGGCAGCAACGGGAAATTCTGGGCAGAGTGTTCTAGACAGAAGGAACAAGTGCTAATGGCCCAGGGCAGAAATAAGTTTGGCTTGTTTGAAAAACAGAAAGAAGGTCAGTTTGTGAATAAACTATGGTACATCCACATAGGAGTACTGTGCTGCTATAAAAAAAAGAATGAGAAAGATCTCTATGAACTGATATGGAGTCATTTGCAGGATATATACCATTTCCAGAACACTCTCTGGCCCTGGGAGTATACTAGGCCCATGTCAGAGCAGTGCAAAAGAATGTCAATATTATGCCATCTTTCACTGAAGAAAGAAGAGGAATGAGAAAATACGCAGGCATCTGCTCTTTTGTGCAAAAGAAATATAGAAAAGATAGACCAGAACTAAAGAGATTGTTTAGGGGTGGAAAGAAGGCGTTTGAAAAGGGGCAGAAAGAAGGATGAAATGGAAACAGAGTGTCAGGGATCGAGGAAGGCGTGACAGTTTCCTGAGGATGTCTTTCTAATTGGCTTTGCCTCTTAGAACCATTGTAATGTTTTACACACCCTTCACATGTCCAAAAAACGAACAAACAATTGAAACCAACTAGGATAAGGGGTTAACCTGAGATGAACTGCAAACAGTATGAACTTAGCCATATTATAAATGAATAGCATAACCACACCATGGGAAGTGGGGAAGAAAAGAAGTAATCTAAGTAACTGTGGAAAAGAGTATCTTGATTGGATATTATAAAGCTAAAGACAAAAAAAAGTGTACATAAATGTTGTAACCTAGTTATTAAATGAGTTTCTTTCAAGGGTATGATTAGCAATTCTGAAACACTGTATGTGTACACTAGAATTGAACAAATAAGTAAGCAAATTAAAGATAATGAAAGCTGGTTTTCTCACTGTTGGAGAAGTTACAAATAAGGAGAGGTGGAAGGCTAAAATAAACCTGTAACATTGGATTAAAATCTGAGATAGCAATGTGAACTCATGGTACTTAATAAAAATACAACGATAAATACAGAAGTGTGTGTACGTACAGGTGAGTATACATATGTACATTTCCTAGCTTTATCTGACGAGAGGGTCTAGAAGAAAATGGCACCCCACAGCAGTGAGCACACCCAGTGCTCACATCTTAGTTTCTAAACATCATTCTCCAGTTAAAGGAAGTAGGGATCCGTGAAGAAATGGTTGATTCCAGGGCTAAGGCAGGAAAAATACAAGGTGAGTCTGGAGGTGTCAGAAAGTACAGAAGTCCTCTAAACAAATAAAACAAAAAGCAAGAGTGAAGGCATATGAAAAGAACAAAGGAGCTAACCTCCAGGAACTCCCGGTAGTTAAAGCTAGAACAATTTGAGCAACAAAATAGATGGTGGTATTAGATTTTAATCCAAAGAATAAAATAAATATCCACTTGTCCATACTGATATAAATAAATAAATAGGGGAGAAGAGGCAGCTCTTCCTTATAGAAAATTCCATTAATAAATGCAGAAGAAAAGAAAGAAATTATATGTATATTTGAGAAATCCCAAGATCTACAGTCAGACAGCTGGAGACCCGGTAGAGCAGAAAGCATAGTTATAGTCTGAGTCTAAGTCTGAAGGCAGGAGATGACCAATGTCCCAGCTTGAAGACAATCAGGCAAGAGAGGTAATTCTTCCTAACTCTCCCTTTCTCTTCTGTTCAAACCTTTAATTGATCAGCTGAGGCCCAGGACATTGAGGAGGGCAATCTGCTTTACTCAGTCTGCCAATTCAAATGTTAATTTCATCCAGAAACACCCTCACAGACACACCGGAGTAATGTTTAATCAAATATCTGGGCACCTTGTGGTCCAGTCAGGTTGACACACAGCATAAACCATCTCAGAGGGCTCTTGGGTTCTCAATTTGGTCAACTGGTAAATGGTGATGTCATTTACTAAGATGAGGAAAACTGGAAGAGAAGAAAGTTTGGGGATAAATATTAAACTGGAGATGCCTACGAGACCTCCAAGGGAATGTCAAAAAGGTAGTTGAATGTAAGAGTCTAGAGCTCATGGGTGAGGTATCCATCTGAGAGTCATCCATGTATAAATGGTATTTAAAGCCTTGAGATGGGACGAGTGTATGTAGGGAGAGAAAGTAGAGGAAAGGGGTGAGGACTGAGCCTGGGACCCTCCACCATTCAGGGGTCAGTGGGACGAGGAAGGGCCAGCAACAAGCCCAAAAAGGAATGGCCCTGAGGCCACTCACCTGTTCTTGTTTTCAACACTGTCTGAGATGGGGGTCTAGAGTTGCAAATCCATTTAACTGGACAGTCACCTGACCCACAGTTCTCTGGTTTGTTCAGTCTATCCCAGTCCAGTACACATTTCTATGTGTCGGGGCCTGTGCTGACAAAGACAGGGCACTTGCCGGCAAGAGGTTCACTGTCTACTGCGGGACTGACTCCTGGCAGACCACTTCAGTGCCCAGGTAGATAACTCCCCCTTATTCAAGCATTAATCCAATGACCATCAATTGAGCCCCCACTATGGTGCCAGGGGCAATTTAAATAACTAAGAATGCAAAGTCAAATGAGACACGGCCCTGCCTTCTAGGAGCTTACAGTCTAGTGGGAAGACAGACCCAAAACAGATATTTCAGTAAAATAGGGCAAATTCTCTCATGGGGGACTTGATCATACACTCTGCCGAAAGCTAGAACTACCTAGGGAGAAAGGAATCCAGTTTGATTTGGCAGGAACCGGCCACCCTCTGGTCACCCGCCTCTCTCCCAAAAACCCCATTGTCAGTGTGATGCAAAGGCCATATCCAGAAGGAAATGAGTCATTTTATTTCATTTCATGTTTATAGCCAACATATACAACAGAGCTGTTCCTATTTTCCAATACCGGGTAAGAGCGGCAGATGAAGTTGAGCGGACACAGACATAACTACACATGTGCGTGTGTGGTGTACCACACACACGCACACACACACACACACGCAGTTTTCTGCCTTCCAAATTTTTTAAGTGTTAGGTCATTTTCCTCCCCGGCCAAATGGCTGTCTGCCGAGTGCTGGGGCGGCCCATAAATCGTCCGGCCTGTAATATAAAACACAGCCCTTATTGACAGCAGGTCTGCTCGTAGAAGCCGCGCTGCCAGCTCGTGAAGCAGGGCCCGGTGTCACTCCCACTGAGCAGAGCCAATAAAGGGCACGGGGGAATTACCTCTCGCCCCAGCAGCTGGCCGCACTGCAGGGACGATGGCAGCAGGCCTAATGGGTCTCCGCCCCGCGCCACCTTGTAAAGCATTACAGTTAGACGTAATTTCTCCCCTGCCCCAGAGCAATTTCTTTCAGGGGGGAACGGCAGCTCCCTGAAAGAGGTACTGTCCCCAAATCCCACCCTGGCACTGGAATCCAAAATGTCCAGATAAGAGGGAAGTGCCATCTCTGGGTCTTCGGCATCTCCCACAGCGTGTAGTTGGGGCTCATTTCCATACGGCTCGCTGCTGCCACAAACCCCCGGTCCCTCTGCCCCATTGTCAGACCTCAGCAAGTGCCAATGTGGGGGACCCCAGCTCAGCTTTCTCTCCCCAGACCCCTGACAGCACAGGCCTGCTGGAACAAGACCCCCAGGGAGCAGGCCCCCATTAATTGGTGATCACCCTCAGAGGGTCCTCAGGGCCAGCTCACTCCCCCGTGATGAACTGTCCCAACCCCCCTCCACTTTTCTTGAGCCTCTGACCACCCTTCTCCCAGCAGACCACCTCAACTCCTGTGTCAAGGGAAAGGATGGAAGATCTTTTTTCTTCCTGATGCCAAACCTACAAGCCTACCTCCTTCTGCTACCCCCCGTTTCCCTCCCTCCTGTCCCAACAGGACATCGTCCATCCTGCCGTCTAAGGCCAATCCTCCCGCCCTGCTGCCCACCTGCCCTTTTGGCCCCCAACGCACGCTGGGAAGCCCCACTTCCCCTTGTCTTCTCAACTGAGTTCCTCTTAGCAACTCTCCAACACACTGAAGTCTTTCCCATAAAAAACAATCACAATCAAACCCTCCCCAGCTATTGTTCTCTCTTTCTCTTTCCTCTGTGCTGGCAAACGTCTTGAAAGAGTTGTCTCGAATTGCTCTCTTCACTTCCCACCTCCTACACTCCTTGCCCATCTCCAACCAGGCTTCTCCTCCCTCACACACCCACACAGCTCCTGCTCCTTCGTCAGTGAACTCATATAGCAAGTACAAATGACACAGTCAGTTTGAATCTCATTTGCACTGTAGGGGAAAAAATATAGCAGGTAAGGAGATGGAGATCGGGAAGCGGTGTTATAATTTTAAATTGGCTGGTCAGTACAACGCCTGAAGCAGGCAAGGTGTAAGTTACACATATAGTATCTGAGGAAGAGCATTCCAAGCAGTGGGAACAGCCAGTGCAAAGGCCCTGAGGCAGAGTGTGCTGGGAGTATATGTGGGACAGCAAGGAGGCCAGGGTGGATGAAGTGGAGTGATGGGGGGAAGAAAGACAATAGGTTTGAGAGAGCCTTGTGGGCCATAGGACTCGGGCTGGGTGGGATGGGGGCACAGGGTCAGTGCTAAGCAGAGAAATGACATGATCTGAAAGGAGGATTCAACTGGAGAATGGAAATAGGCTGTAGGAGAGAAGGGTGGGAGCAGATGGACCAGTAAGGATGCTTGGGATAAGATGGGGATACAGCAGAGCGGAGAGTTGGTAAACCAGCTCCCCCAGAGGGAGCAAAGAAAGCCCTGATCTGATCACTTCATGGTGGTAATGCTCCTACCATGGCAGATTCATGCCACTCATGGTCTAACAACTGGCTAGCTAATTTCTTGTGGCCGGTACTCACGGGCTCCAGCACACCACAGGGGCCCCGGGGGGTTATGGTGAAAAGTGAACAGATTCTGGATATTCTCTGAAATTAGAGGCAACAGGATTTCCTGACTGGTTGGATGTGGGATGTGAGAGGAAGGCGAGAGTCAAGGGTGACTGCAGGGGCCCATCTACAATGGTCAGGAGCGCTCACCGCCATTGCCACCCCTCCTGGAAACACTCTGTCCCTGGACTCTGGGGTACTGCCCCGCTCTGCTCCTTTTCATCTGTCTCTTGCCATTCCTTCCAGACTCCCTGACAGCCTCACCCTCCTCGTTCTGGCCCTTGACTGCTGGGATTTCTCACATCTCCTTTCCAGGCCCTCTTCTCTCTGAGGCTCCACTGCGCCCCTGGTGATCGTGTCCATGGCTCCCATGACTTCCTACATGCAGCTGACTCATAGGCTGGCATCATGACCCCAGCTCTCCTCTCAGCTCCAGACCCATAAATCCCAACACCTCTCAGGCCTCTCTTCTTGGATGTCAACACACTCTAACTCCTCCCGTGGAACCCTCCGCCAAGTCCTGTGGGTTTCACCTAAGTGCTCTCGAATCCCTCTGCCACTGTCCATTTCCAGCACCGTCCCTCCCTGCTCGCCTCCAGCGGCCTGGTGCCTGGGCTCCTGGTGTATCCTGCCAAGCCCTTCTCCATCCTGCCGCTAGAAAAGGTTTCCAACACGTGAGTCTTATTATGTCATTTTCTTGCAAAAACCTCCCTGATGCTTTCTGATGCTCTTAGGGGAAGGCAAAGTTTCACTCTGGCCCACAAAGTCTTGCACTCGCGGCCTCCTTCCTTCAGACCTCTCACAGTGTGCCCTCACCAGCCACGCTAGCTTTCTTTTTCATTCTCTGTCTCATAGTCCCCCACTCCTACCTCAGGGCATTTACACACGCTCTTCCCTTGCCTGGAATACCTCTCACTGCCCTTTTTGCGCGTCATCCCTCAGACGGAGGCTGTCACTGCTTTCTCAGAGAAGTGTCCCCCAACCTCTCTGGCTTGGTCAAATCTGCTTAGTGCGTTGTCTCACGGAACCACGCACCTCTCCATCATGACCCTGAGAGCTGCTCTTGTCCTTTTGCTTGTGCAATCATTTGACTCACACCGGTTTCCTCCACGTGTCTGGAAGCCCCATTTTGCTCACCACAGTCTCGTCACAGTGAAGCGAGGGCACTGGAGGTAGACCGAGTTTGAATCCCGATCTGCTGCTTCATGATCGTGTACTCTTGGATAAGTTATTTAACTTAACCAAGAGATAATAGTAAACCCATCTTATAGGGTTATTGTCAGGATTAGAGGACTCAATGAATGTAAACTGCCTATTTTAGTGCCTGTCACAGACTAAACACCACATGTGGTAGATGGAATCATTAGCCCCAATTCTTCACCTTGCCCAGCATCCATGCCCTGGCTGTGGCCTCCGTGGGGAAGGAGTGAACCTCCCTGCCCCTTTGACTCTGGGTCTGGCCACGTGACTTGCTTCGGCCCGTGGAATGGGATGGAAGTGATAGTATGCCAATTCTAGTCTAGGCCTTAAGAGACCTTGCAAATTCCTGTTTGTCCTCTTGAGCTTCTGCCGTTGCCACAAGAGGAGTCTCCCCTGGGTTACTCCTGCCCCTCAGCCTGGGCCACCCACACGTGAAGGAGGCTCACCTAGCCAAGCTTGGCCTAGACCAGCCAACCCCCAGCTCACCTGTAGATCAGTGAGAACAATGACCTTTGTTTTAAGCCTATGAGTTTGGGGACGGTTTGCTCCCAGCATTTTGTGGGAATAGATAACCTGCCCCAAGAAATGTGACGTGCTTGTGCAGTGCCTGTGACAGTAAACACGACTATGATCATCTCCTGTCCACAGCAGCTATGGCACGTCCCCAGGCTGGCTCTTGAAAGCCTTGCTAGACCTGCATAGCTGTCCGCCCTTCACATGTCATGTATCAGCTAGGGCTAAGCCAGAGATGCAGAACCACTGTGATAGATAGATAGAGACAGAGATAGAGAGACAGACAGATAGAGAGATAGACAGGTAGAGAGATAGACATATATAGAAATAAGTAGATATAGATATATGGAGAGATATATATGGAGATAGATAAAGATAGATAGATAGAGATAAGTAGATACAAAAAAAGATAATATATATAGAGAGAGATATAAGGATATAGACAGACATAGATGATAGATAAAAATAAATAGATATAGATAAGTGTAGATATAGATGTATAGAGAGAGATATATGGAGATAGATGATAGATAGATATAAATAAGTAGAAAAAATATATATAGACAGATATATGAAGATAGAGAGATAAACAGACACAGACAGACAGAGATGAAAATGGATCTGTTACAGGGATCTTGCCTGCACAATTGTGGGGGCTGGTCAAGCAGGCTCTGGAAGGTCCTTGCCCCATGTCTGACACTAGAGCCCACAGGGCAGGTGGTCAGGAAGGGAAGATGGACGTAAAGTCGGGGAAAGCGAGGACAAGCTGGAGCCCACGAGGACAAAACCCATGTCAGTTCTTGTGGCCTCTTCCCTGGTGGTCTGAGCGTCTTTCAGGAGCCAGGGCCCCTGATCCTGGGACTAACTCACATGCCTGGCCCGGGGGTGGGGGAGGCAGAAGGAGGATCAGGGGGAGCTGAGTGTTTGCAGCACAGCTCGCCACCCCACCACACCTGGGTGAGCCGACAGGTCACTGCCAACACGTCTGTGCTACCAAGTGCCTGCTGCTTCCCTCTTCCCCCCGCCTCATCTCCCACATGAGTCTCTCCTGTGACCCACCCTAACCAGAGTCTCCCAGAAGAGCCACCACCCCTCATAGGTACCCCTCAGACTGAGTCTTAGGACAGAAGTAACTGATTAATGAGGTCTTGCAGAGGTGGGACTGAGTGTAATTGTTTCCAAGGGTATTTGTGTTTCAAGCCTAGTAACCAAAGAACTGTTTCTATGACGGCGACGTCTCAGGGGCATGGAGAAGGAGGTAAGCTTGTTGAACATCCACTAAGGGTCAGGTGTTTTACATATTTGGTCTCATTTAATCCTCAAAACAATTTTCGAGACGGGTAATTGATCAAACCTAACAGATGAGCAAATCGGGGTTCCTGGCCTCTTACCCCTTCCCGTAGGCAGCCTGGAGCTCCAAAGGGAAGTGAAGATTTATCTTTGCTGTATGGAGAAGAGCAGATGAAAAGCAGAAGGCTGCTTCCTGGTCTGGAAGGAGGCCCACACAAGGTGAGTCACAGGACACTCTGAGCAAGGAGAGAAGGGCTGCAGTGTGGGGATTCAGTAGGCACACTGTGGCCCCAGCAAAATCGGGGTGCTGTTAGAAGAGAAAAGGGAGATGGCGTGGGTAGGCAGCCAGCAGTCTGTGCCACCAACACAGGTGGGGAGTGAGGGACCAGGACATCTCAGTGGTTCTTTCAGTTGAGCTGCTAACTAGGGGACCTAGAGATCCCATTGCTGGAAGGCATCCACAGGCACTGTAAACACCTACAGCCCAGACACCGAGGCTGGGCTGAGGGGCAGGGAGGTTTGGAGCCCGGCTGGGGTCTGGGGTCTTGGAACAGTCTCTGACCATGTGCTCTGAGCACGCTGCCAAGAGCAGGCCACTCTGGTGAGCCACACGTGGATCGTTGTGGCTGGAAGCCCTGGGAGATGGGAAAGGCATCAGTGGGGAAGAGACTGGGCTTTGTCTCACCCTGCAAGGGTGGATGTGTGCCCCTGGAGGGTCTCAGGGCCCTTAATGTCTGTGGCACCTGTTGGGTGCCCAGATGGGATGCCAGGATTGCTGTGTGGGTCATTATTTGTTTGTGCACTGGTTTCCTCCACTGGATGGATGTCTCCTGCCAGCTCTTCGAGGGTGGGCCTCTCACTTACATCTCCCTTTCCCTCCCTGGGTCTGTCCCACCTTCCCTATTCCATCTCCAAGACCACAGCCTCCCAGCCGGCCTCTGGCTTCAGTCCAACAAACCCCGTCAGATGTAGTCTGGGAACAGAACGTAATGTATGGTTCCCAGCTTTTTCAAGAATGAGCCAACCTTCCTTGCTTCCTTCTTTTGCCCCTCCCTCCCTCCTTCCTTTTCATTCTGGTGTATAGTTATAGGAATTACGTGAATTTTAACACCTCTATATACTTGTGTAATCACCACCACAATCAAAACAGCTCCCTCATTCCAAAAACCCCCTGTGCTACGTCTTCATAATGATGCTGTTCCCCCATCTCAACCCCTGACAACTGCTGGTCTGTTCTCCATCATGATAGCTTTGTTCTTTCAAGAATGCCATATAAAAGGAATCACTCAGTATGTGACCTTTGGAGACTCAGCATAATGCCCTTGAGATCCACCCAAGGTGTTGCATGTATCAGTAGCTCTTATCTTTTTACTGCTGAGTAATTCCATTGTATGGACGTACCATAGTTTGTTTATCCATTCATCTGCTTATGGACATTTGGGTTGTTTCCAGCTTTTGATGATTATGAATAGAGCTTCTGTAAATATTTGTGTATAGGGTTTTGGGTGAACATAAATTTTCATTTCTCTAGGGTAAATACCCAGGAGTGGGATTGCTGGGTCACATGGTAACTCTATGCTTAACTTATTGGCAAGTTATTTTTCAGAGTGTCTGTACCATTTTGCAATCCCACCAGCAGTGCACGAGTTCCAGTTGCACTGTATCTTTGCCAGTACTCGGTATTTTTAAATTTTAGCCATTCTAATTGTTGTGAGGTTGCATTTAGTTGTGTTTAAATTTGTATTGCCCTAGGGCCGGCCCAGTGGCTTAGCGGTTAAGTGCACGCACTCCGCTACTGGCGGCCCGGGTTCGGATCGTGGGCAGGCACCGACGCACCGCTTCTCAGGGCATGCTGAGGCCACGTCCCACATACAGCAACTAGAAGGATGTGCAGCTATCACATACAACTATCTACTGGGGCTTTGGGGGGCTTTGAGGAAGAAAAAAAAAGGAAGAGGATTGGCAATAGATGTTAGCTCAGAGCCGGTCTTCCTCAGCAAAAAGAGGAGGATTAGCATGGATGTTAGCTCAGGGCTGATCTCCCTCACACACACACACACACACACACACACACACACACAAATTTGTATTGCCCTAATGGCTAATGATGTTGAACATCTTTTCCTATGCTTATTTACCATCCATACATCCTTTTAGTGAAGCATCTGTTAGTCTTTGCCCTTTTTTAAATTGGATTGTCTGTTTTCTTACTATTGAGTTTTGAGAGTGCTTTATATATTCTGGATACAAGTCCTTTGTTGGATATATGATGAAATATTTTTTCTCCCAGTCTGTGGCTTGTCTTTTCATTCTTTTAACAGTGTCTTTTGCAGAGAACACATTTTTCATTTTGATGAAGTCCAATTTCTCAGTTTTTTCTTTCTATGGGTCATGTTTGGATGTTGTGTATAAGAACTCTTTGCCTAAGCTCAGTTCACAACAATTTTCTATGTTTTCATCTAAAAGTTTTGTGGCTTTATATTTTATATTAGATCTATGGTCTATTTTGAAGTAATTTTTGTATGACGTGTGAGGTTCAGGTGGAGGTTCAGTTTTGCTTATTTTATTCAGTTGTTCCAACACCATTGGTTGATAAGACGATCCTTTCTTCATTGAACTGCCTTTGCACCTTTGTCAAAAATCAGTTGATCATATCTGTGTAGGTCTATTTCTGGACTCTATTCCAGTGATTGGCAAATGTTTTCAGTGAGGAGTCAAAGAGTAAATATTTTATGATATGTGGGCCATATAGTCTCTGTCTCACATCCTTTTTTAGAAAAAATTATTTTATTGAGGTCATAATGGCTTATAACATTGTGTAAATTTCAGGTGTACATTATTATTTTTCAGTTTCTGTATAGACCACATCATGTTCACTACCAATAGTCTAGTTTTTCTCCGTTACCATACATATGTGGCCCTTTACCCCTTTCACCCTCTCCACATCCCCTTCTCTTCTAGTAACCACTAATATGTTTTCCATATCTATCTGTTTGTTTATCTTCCACATATGAGTGAAATTATATGGTTTTTGTCCTTCTCCGTCTGACTTATTTTACTTAACGTAATACCCTCAAGGTTCATTTTGTCACAAATGGCACAATTTTGTCTTTTTTTAAATGGCTGAGTAGTATTCCATTGTATACATATACCACATCTTCTTTATCCATTCATCCGTTGATGGGCACTTGGGTTGCTTCCATGTCTTGGCTATCGTGAATAATGCTGTGATGAGCATGGGGGTGCATAATTCTCTTTGAACTCTTGATTTCATATTCTTTGGATAAAAACCCAGTAGTGGGATAGCTGGACTTTAAGACATTATTGAAAGAAATTGAAGAAGATATAAAGAAATGGAAAGATATTCCATGCTCATAGATGGGAAGAACAAACATAGTTAAAATGTCCATATTACGTAAAGCAATCTACAGATTCAATGCCATCCCAGTCAGAATCCCAATGATATTCTTCAGGGAAATAGAACAAAGAATCCTAAAATTTATATGAAACAACAAAAGTCTCTGAATAGCTAAAATAATCCTGAGAAAAAAGAACAAAGTTGGAGGTATTACACTCCCTGAATTCAAAATATACCACAAAGCCATGGTAATCAAAATGGCAGGGTACTAGTAAAAAAACAGGTACACAGATCAATGGAACAGAATTGAGAGCCCAGAAATAAACCCACACATCTATGGACAGCTAATCTTCGACAAAGGAGCCAATAACATACAATGGAGAAAGGAAAGTGTCTTCAATAACTGGTCTTGGGAAAACTGGACAGCCACATGCAAAAGAATGAAAGTAGACCATTATCTTACACCATACACCAAAATTAACTCAAAATGAATTAAAGACTTGAATGTAAGACCTGAAACCATAAAACTCCTAGAAGAAAACATAGGCAGTACGCTCTTTGACATTGGTCTTAGCAGCATCTTTCTGAATACCACATCTACTCAGGCAAGGGAAAAGAAAGAAAAAATAAACAAAGGAGACTACATCAGACTAAAAAGCTTCTGCACAGCAAAGGAAACCATCAACAAAACTAAAAGACAACCCACCAACTGGGAGAAAATATTTGCAAAGCATATGTCCAACGAGGGGTTAATTTTGAAAATATATAAAAAGAACTCATGCGACTCAGCAACAACAAAATGAACAACCTAATCAAAAAATGAGCAGAGTGGGGCCAGCCCCAGTGGCCTAGGGGTTAATTTTGGCACACTCCGCTTTGGCGTCCCAGGTTCAGTTCCCAGGCCCAGACCTACACCACTTGTCTGTCAGTGGCCATGCTGTGGTGGCAGCTCACATAAAAAAAGAGGATGATTGGTAACAGAAGTTAGCTCAGGGAGAATCTTCTTCAGCAAAAAAAAAAAAAAAAAAAAAGGGCAGAGGATATGAACCGACATTTTTCCAAAGAAGATATATAGATGGCCAATGGGCACATGAAAAGATGTTCAACATCACTAATTATTAGGGAAATGCGAATCAAAACTACAATGAGATGTCACCTCACGCCTGTCAGCATGGCTACATTTAACAAGATAAGAAATAACAAGTGTTGGAGAGGATGTGGAGAAAAGGGAACCCTCATAGGCTGCTGGTGGGAGTGTAAACTGGAGCAGCCACTATGGAAAACAGTATGGAGATTCCTCAAAAAACTAAAAATAGAAATCCCCCCCTTTTTAAAAATAACCCTTTAAAAATGTAAAAACTGTTCTTAGCTCATGAGTCATACAAAAATAGACCAGCCCCTGCTCTGTTCTGTTCCACTGATCTGTGCCTCTGCTGTCACCAATACCATGCTGTCTAGATCACGGCAGCTTTACAGTAAGTCTTAAAATCAAGTGGGATGAGTGCTCTAACTTTATTCTCTGTCTCTTAATTGGTGCTTTTAGACCACTTTTATTTATGTAATTATTGATATGTTTGGACTTAGTCTTACCATTGCACTCTCTGTTTTTTTGTTCCTGTTTTCCCTTTCCTGCCTTTCTTTGGACTATTTGAACATCCTTTGTAGTATTCCATTTCAATTTCCTGATTGTGTTTTTGCGCGCATCCTTGGTATGGTTTGTTTGTTCACTGATGGCACTTGGGTCTACCACGCGTGTGCTGAACTTGCTGTCTGCTCAGACTCCATACTCCACCACTTCAGGGAGATGCTGTTATCCCACCCCACGCAGGTCCCTTAGCCTTCCCCTCCTTCGTGACACATTTGTCTTCTGACATCTCCGTATGTCGGAAGCCCCATCAGACAATGTCGTCCTTTCTGCTTTCAACTGTTAAACATCGTGTAGTGAACTCAAGAGGGAAGAGCCGTCGACTCTCTCTACCACAGACTTAGCATTTCTGCTTCTCTTCCTCATCCCCGACGCCCCAGTTTTCTTCTGGGATCATCCTTTCTGCCTTTGGAGCAGACCTGCTGGCAATGAATTCGTTTTCCTTCATCTGAAAGTGTCTATTTTACCTTCATCCCTAAAGGATATTTTCATGGATACAGAGTTCTGGGTTGACAGTCTTTTTCTTTCAGTATTTTAAAAATAGTCCACTTATTTCTGGCCCCCATGATTTCTGATGAGAAATCTCCAATCCTTTCAGACAACCGCTCACTCATCTTCAAAACCCGGATCAAGTCTGATTTCCTATTCAAACTATGTTGCTTTTCCATGCCCCCTCCCTGCCCCCTGCCATAAGCTGCTCACTCCTTCCTGTGTGTGACATTATCGCACACGTCACTCTGTGCTGTAGTATCTCAGTCACATGCTGGGCTCACCCACTTGTCCTTTGTCATGTGCACTGAGGGGGGGGGAGAGAAGCAGGAGGAGGAGGAGGGGGAGGAGAGAGGGGGAGGAGGAGGAGGAGGAGGAGGAGGAGGGGGAGTGGGAGGAGGAGGAGGGGAGGAGGAGGAGGGGGGAGGAGGAGGAGGGGAGGAGGAGGAGGGGAGGAGGAGGAGGGGAGGAGGAGGGGGAGGGGGAGGAAGGAGAGGGAGATTAATAAGAAGTTGAAGACTGATCACCTTTCTGGGTATGTCAGATGACCTCTGAGTTCAGGGGATGTTTCTGGAATTGAAGTAATTAGTAAATGAGTGTCCCATGTATGGAAGAAAGCCAGTGTGCAACCACATAGGTGGGGCTTCCATGTCCATCCAGTTGCAGGAGGTTCCCAGGTGGTTCAGGAAACAATTGATGAAGGTTTATAACGTTACCGTGGGTTCATTCATGCATTCATCAAGTTGGAAGGTCCTGGGTAACACTGGTATCTTTTTCAGCGGCCTTCAATGCTTGCATCCAGAGGGAACACGCTTTAGTGATGAGTTTCCTGGACCCAAGGCAGGCCAGGGGAGTGGATTTCAGAGTTGGAAGGGCCCCTCAGAGACCTTCAGCTCACAGTGACAAGGCAGCTATGGGTTCCACCGTGAGACTCTGCTCCAAGGCCTTTGGTCTCTGCTCAGCCCCCAGCCTGTCAGATCACAGCCTTCCTCCTCTTCCTCTTCTTCTTCTTCCTCCTTCCCTCTCTCCCTCTTTCCATCCAGTGAAAACAAAACAAAACAAGCCCAATACCTCTCAGGGGCAGTCCCAAAGCTTCCATAGCTTCATCTCTGTGTTCAGAGTTCTTTGTCGACTCCTTTGGACGTGGCCTCATGTTCAGATACATTCTGAAAGGGCCACTTACAAGATCCACTTTCTGTCTATCTTTCAAAGCTTTGTTCAGTTCCCCCTCCTCCATGAAGCATTCTAGAACCACTCTATTTGGAAACAGACTGAGCAGAATTAATGAAAACTACTCATGGATTCCCATGTACTAGACACAGGAGACCAGGTAGATCAGACATAGCTCCTGCCCTTGAAGAACTGACAGCCTACCAGGGCAGAGAGAAGGTCAAGGATTGAACAGTACATGTGGGCTGTGCCTGTGTTTATCAGCATGCTGGGGGAGCCAGCTGACTTCTGGGATTCTAGGAAGAGAGCTTCTGGTTCTATGAAAATTTACTCACAACTTTTCTGGTCCTCAATTCATTTGGTGTTGGAAACTCCACTCTGTAGACTCCTGTCTGTGCTGCTTCTGGTTGGCTACAGGGGTGAACAGGGAAGGGGGGATATGGAACGTGTGTGGGTTCTGGGTCTCCTGCTCCCAACTCCAGCCAGATGAGCTCCACTTTTAACTGTATCCTTTACCTTATATAGCCAATTTCTTCTGAACAAAAGACTGCATGGCTTTTAAAGTTTGAAAGCGACTAAATTAGATGACCAAGGTACCCAGGCCCATGGCACTCTGGACTCACAAAGTCTCCACAAAACAGGTTTGGTGGACATATAAACTCGGAAAAGACCACTGGGCATATCAGGCTATTGGCCACTCACAGTATTTGAGTGTGCTATTAGGTGTACTGGCAAATGTTTAACAACCGGCTCTCTGTGAGTGAGGAGGGGGAAGCCCTGATGTGTAGTGTTTGCTGATTTCCATGATGTAAATTCTCCCAACACAGGAGATGTCAAGTTATCAATGTGAAGTCTCTGAATGCAGAGTTGGCAAGAGATTCACATAATAGGCTCAGGAGCTGGCTTTCACACATCACTGGGTACAGGGTACCAATTAAGGACCCACTGTCTTCCTTTTTTGGGTTTAGAACCAACTAAGATACAGACCCAGGAGACAGACGGAGGCTAGATTGTCAGTCTTATTATGATTAAAGCTGGTGACAGGATGTGGTTGGTTGGATGATTGTTCAGATATCTGTCTCCTCTGATTCTACAGGAAGAGTGTACTTCCCTCTTCCTTTGATTTGGGGCTCAGGGTTCCTGTTCCAAGCCTGAGTCCTTTTGTACTTGTGCCATCACCGTTAGATGTCCAAGCAATGCTCTGGTCCCAAGAGGAGGCACAGGAGCAGAGCTGAGCTGCCTCAGCATGCCCAGCGAGCCCCCCTCAGCCGACTTGGAGACTCCAGAGCTAAATAAATGCTCATCGTTGTTTGCTTCTGGGCTTTTGTGGTTTTTATTAGACAGCATTATTGGGCCATAGTTAACTTATTCAGAAAATGGTACCTGGGATGGGAGGCTGCCCTAACGAAGTCCTAAAGTACACAGCATAGGTTTGAAACAGGGCAGTGAGGAAATTTAGAGGAGGTTGGAAAAATGGCAAGAGAAATGGTGACCTGTGCCGTGTGGTGGAGAAATATTTGGTAAAATTATTGCTTATGGTAATTTGGTAGGGAGAAAATGTACCTAAGAATTTGTGGAATTGGGCAGGCTAGTTTCCAGGCAGAACATTGTAAACACGAGCTTCCTTGAACTGTAAATGATAAGGCACTACAAGTAAGAGATGAGTTCAGGAAGGAACCAGCCAGTTTACATGCAGAATCTGGAAAATGAAATGATTTCTCATTTCCAATCTCTCCAGCCACTAAAAGATCTTCAAATTAAGATTTGGCCTGGGGTGCAAAAGACCAAATCTAGGGCAGTTTCAGTGAAACGCGGCCTCAGAGAAAAGAGGAAATCAAGGATGTGCCCATGATTGCAATGCCCTGTGTCTTAAGCTCTGAAAGGAGTAAGGTGGCTTGAGAATACCCTTTCACTGACAACAGGGTGCCTGGAAACCCTCAGGGCATGGCCCCATAGAGTCTGTTGTGGGTAATCAAATGTAGAGAGAGGCATGTGGTCAAAGGAATCGTGGGTGTGGCTTCTGGCACAGAGTGGACTGGAATCAAAGATGTAGAAAACCCACAGTGTTTGAGAGTGCTGCAGGGGAAATGCACTGTAAGCATGCAATAAAGTGGATTGAGGCTGTCTGAAATGTAAAGGACATCAGGCTCCCAACTTCCTTCAGGCAGGAAGAGGTTGAAGTTACTCCACTGCCAAAGAGGATAAAATTTCCAATGCCCTCTTTAGAAGCTGGAAGGATGATGAAGAGGAAGAGTACTCCAAGGGTGGAAGCCAGAGCTGCAGAGCACAATGGACTGGGGAGCCACTCAAGGAACATTCCACCCCAGAGTAGGGGCACTGGCAACATTTGCCCAGCAGGATTTCAGATACTGTGGACCAGTGTCATTGTAGTGATTCCAGCCCTGTCTCACTGTATGTTGGGTGTGTGTATGTGTGTGTGGGGGTGAGGTGGCTAGGGAACTTCTCCTTTTAGTTCCTAAGTCTCTGGGTCAAGAGGAGCCACATCCAGGACAGATGCAGACCACATGATCCTAGACTTTGAGCCTGATGATTGACTAGATACATTGTGAGGGGTCCTGGGTGAGTATATTCTACATGTGGGAGGGACACGAATCAATGTCTCTACGTATTATTGTTGAGAAATATTCACTCTCTCCCTTTCACATCCGGGAAGGACTTCCCGATGTCACTGATGATGGGTTTGGCCTTGACTTGCTGTGGCCAAAGAATGAGGTGAAGTGATGGTGTACTCGTTCTGAGGAGAGGCCTAAAGAGGACTCACATTTTTCTGCTTGTCTTCTTGGGCTTCTGCCATCTCCATAAGAAGGCCGTGCCCAGGCCAGCGTCCTGGTCCCAGGAGAAAGATGGGAGTTGTTGGAGCAAACCCAAGCTGCCCTAGACAAGCCATCTAGATTAGCTGCCCCAGCTGACCCGCAGAGCTGCCCAGCCCAACTTGGATCAGCCGACCCTCAGTTGATCCAGATTCATGAGCTAAATGAATGCTTGTCATGTGGTGCTAAGGCTGTTTAGACATTGTTACGCAGCATGATTGTGGCCACGGTTAACTGACATGGAGCATGTGGCTGAGCTGAATGGCCACAATGGGCTTCTTAATACTGTGGCTCGTCCAGTCTCAGGCAGCAAGGAATAAAATTTTGGCCTCCCCTTCCCTGAAGCGGGGCAGAACTGCTTCTAGAGGCTTAGTGTGTGGTGAAGCAGAGAACGTGTGAGGCCTGAGATAGGCTTTGAAAGAGGCAGAGGAAATGGCCCAGCCAGGCAAGCTCAGTTCCTCCTCCACGAGTGCAATCAGCTAAGTGAGTCCTCCCCAAGGAGGAGCGAGGCCAGGAGTGTGACCTCGGCCATAGTCTTTCCACCAGGAAACGATGGCCAGAGAAGGAGTGGATCCCCCAACACACAGTGAAGACTCTGGGATGCCCTGAAGAAAAGAAACTGCTACATTCCATCTTCCTTGGGAGTTCCCTACATTTATTTACCAGAGAACCCTTCTTCAGTCCATTTGGTTTTATCCCACAGAACTGGCTTTGAGTTTGAACGTCCTCCACGTGGCTTTGGAGGTGGGGACCAAGGTCGTGCTCATGGAAAGGAGGAAGTTAAGGGGCCAGGGCTGGGAGTTCAGAGGTCCAGTGTGCCTGGCCCTACAGAAGGTGCCTTCTACCCGCTTCAACCCAGTCCGGGCACCCTGTTCCCCTGTCCCAGTTCCAGAATTCGTCCCGGGCCTCATGCCCTACTCATGAGCCCCTGTGAGGTTGACTGCAGGGGCCCAATCTCTGCCAATGGCTGACTGCTGGCTTGCTAGACCCGGGTCCTCCCTATGCAGCTGCCAGGGCTGCCTCCTAGGGCTGAGACCCTGCTCACGGCTGCTCCCCACCAGCCCCTTTGCCCAAGGCTGGCTGCTGGGTATGCTGGGGCTCTGCCTGCTGGCCCTGACTCTCTCTTTTTGCCTGCACCAGAGCACAGGGGTCTGCCTGTCTTCTCTCCCCCGACCCCACCCCAACTCAAATGTGCTCATCAGACTGTTTGTCAAAGAGGGGATTCTACACGAGGAGGGTTTGGGACTCTGCCTGGATTTGATGTGCATGGTTCTTAGCAAACCAACTAGATGTTCAGACCAGCTCGGTGAAGAACAGCCGGATACTCACTGTAAACGTCAAATCGTGCCCACTCCGCACCCCAGAAAGTCAACAAACAGCCAGTAGATGCCTCAGCAGTAAACATTTCTTGGTGAAGGTGGGACAGTCAATTTTGACACGGTTGAGAAAAAATACAGCCTCATTTCTGTTCAAATGCACCAAATTTACTGCTCAGGTTCTCATTAACTACTGTCAAGGAAGAAGCAGATAGACAAAATAAATTATGAAAAAATTACTTTTTTAATGTACAAAAAGACTTATTTACAAGTTGAGCATGTCATCTCAATTCATAGCATGTAGAAAAAGCTAAAAATGTTTTGGAATATAAATTTGGCTGGATGGTTCACCTACAGTGTTTTTAGGGCTGATGTCTTCTGTACAGACTATATACAGGTTGGGAACCGCTAGAGAAATCCTAGCTCCGGGGGTGAATGACCACCACAGTGCCCCGACCCCGGGAGCCTTGTCTTTGGACCCCAACAACGATTTGATGTTCTGGGAAGCAGAGGGCCCAGGGAAGGTTTTGGCCTTGATCCGGTTGAAGCCAGGGTCACAGTCAGAATCAAGCTCATCGTGGTATAGTTGGTTTTGGCAAGGTTGCTGCAAATTCAACATGGAAGGGTATGGGGTGTGTGTACGTGTGTGTGGTAGGCAGGATGCATCAATTCACCCGCCAGCATGTTCAGGAACGGTGCCTGCTGATGTCAGTTCTAAATGCCATTTCCGGGTGGGGCTTGGTCACACTGAACAGGAAAATTCAGTGATGGTCCCTCAGAGTCCCAGGAATCAACCCTTCACCCTCCCACCCCACCCAAAACACCATGCATGTCATAGTTCTCTGCGAAATGAACAGGAGGCAGAGGGCCGGAGTGCAGAAGATCCCGGGACTGCACGTTGTGGCCTGGTGTAGACCACTGGGCTGCTGGTGAGTGGACAGCAAGGCCTGGAGGAGCCTGGGCACAGGCTGCCGTCAAGCCCTGGGGTTTTCCATGGTCAAGTGGGTGGATAGTGCATTGGCGAAACAGGACTGGGTAAACATGCGACTTCCTCTTCCTACTGGGAGACCTCAGGGCGGCCTGGGGCTGGGCCCCTGGTGCACTGTCTGTCTCCTGAGGTCTCATCCCACACTTTGGCTCATCTCGGTCCATCCCTAACCCACAGCAGCTCCGGCAGCCCCGAGGTATTTAGAAGTGAGTGTTCTTTTCGGGAAGGGCTACATTCTACATGCATGAACACAGTAAACACGGTCTGGAGCGGCCAGGGCAGCTTCTGGGCTTGCCCCGAGTAGTACAGTTTCTTCTTTCCTTTTTCTGGCAATACTTCCATACTTTATTCATTCCTATACACTTGGACAGTCTGCCAGATGCAAACTCGACTTTGCAGGGTAGAGATGCCAGCTCTACCAAACCTGGAATTAGGATGTGCTTCTGAACCATCCAGGTAAAATCTTTTTTTCCTCTGTGGCAAGGGACGTTCGAGGCCTCAAGAATTAAGCTTCAGAGAAGAGTTCTGGTGGGCCAGGGGTTTCTTTTCCTTGCAGGTACCAGAATGAGAAGCTCATCTTCCTGGATGAGAATATCCAGTATGGCTTTCAGATTCAAACCGTAAGGTGGTTCCTTGACCCTCTTTCCTCATGTACTTGGAAAGCCCTTGGCCAAGGTAATCCCTCATTAGCCAAATGACAGGGGTGAAGAAGCCAGGACAGAGCGGTCCTATAAACACCAAAGCTGGGAAGCACTGTGTAAACGAGGTTTTCATTCCTGCCTTGCCTTTCCTGTTGAGATTTTTTTCGGTGTTCCGAAAAATAACCCACAAGAAGCCCAGACAGGATGCACATAAACCTGCCCTTAAAGCGTTTGTGGTCTGAACCAGCAAAACTCCCTCATACCTATTTAATACTTTTTTGGAAAAAGACGAAATGAATGAAAACCCCACGCTCTGGGGAGTGATGGTGCCTCCAGGTCCGCTCAGCGTCAGGGGCTGGGGCCTTAGGTCATCATGTTCAAGAACTTGCTCTCCTCGGCCAGGCTGGTGAGCATGGAGCTCATGTCCCCGACGGCCATGTTGCTGATGCCCGTGGGGATGGAGGGCAGAGTCAGGGAGTTCCGGGGGGTGGTGAGGCGGGAAGAGTTCTGGGAGAGGCTGTGGAGGAGGCTGGGGCTCAGGGTGCCCGAGAGCAAGCTCGAGTGATCGCCATCATCCATGATGGCATCAAAATCAATCTGGGGGGCCTCTAGTAGCTGGGAGTCCACGGTGCTGGACACCTGGTTGACCCCCGGCGAGGGCAAGGACTGGGGCTGGATGCTCTCCGGGCAGGCCTGTGGCTGAGGTGGCTGAGGCCTTGTGACTTGGCAGCCTATGTGGTTCTCCAGGCCTCTATCCTGTTCATACATGTGGATCTGGCCATAGTAGTAGAGCATGTTGTGGTCCTGGGCCCTGCCTGTGTCCTGTGGGGGCGGCTGAGGAGGCAGGGACACCATGGTGCCCATAACTCCTTTGGGCACAGACTCTGCCATCTCCTGGTTGGCTGATACGGCAGCCATGGCATGGCCAGTGGCCCTGGTATAGGCGAGCTGCTGCCCAGCACGTACCCCACGGTGGCGGCCAGCAGGGCTGGGCTCAGGGGGTGGCCGGGGTTGCACTAGGCCAAAGCTTGATCCAGCCAGCCCCACTGTGCCCTGCTGGGGCTCCATGAAGCCAGGCTGGTGGGAATGCAGAAGGCTGGGACCCTGGCTGTAGCCCTCTTGGCTTATGGCGGTTGCCAGGTGATGACTCTGCTGTGGGTAGCTCTGGGCTGGGTGAGGTGGTGGCATCCCAGCCAGAGTGGAATTGGGGACCCCAAGTTCCCTGCGGCTGTTGCCCATCATGGTGGGGTCGAGAGCAACTTCCATTTGCTGGGGGAGCCCCAGGTGGCCTGGCTTGGCAGCCATGTTGCTGCAGGATGGGGAGAACTGGTTCAGGGCCCCACCCATGGTACCAGGGCTCAGCTGGGGGTGGACGTGGCCATAGCTGGTGTGCGGGCTCACAGTGGTGGTCATGCTGGGACACTGGCCACCTGTCCCTGGCTGCCTCAGCTGCTGCATATAATTTACCCTGGGCGCAGAGGGGGCTCCGCTGCAGGGCTGAAGGTGTGGCTGCGTGCTGTCCAGGCCCCCAGGGCTCGGCTGCAGGCCTTGTGGACTGTAGCCTGGGTACTGGCTGAAGGCCAGCTTCTGCTGCACCACAGCCAGGTTGCCCTGTGGAAAGGGTGGAGGCTTCGCCTGGCTGGCCAGGGTGTCCACGGTGCCGGAGCTCACCTCATTCCACTGCACCGGCATGCTGTTTTTGTTCAGGTTGGAGGGGGCGCCATAACCCAGCTGGCAGCTTCCTAGCACCGGGGCAGAGGGGCCCACGTTGGAATCGGCAGCCACCACCCTGCGCTGGCCGTGCAGCCCGGGGCTGGGCAGTTTGGGGTTCTCAGAGAAGCAGGAGCTTTCTGGGGCATAGGCCTGCGGGGTGCTCTCCTCCAGGGCGCCGCCGGCATGAGCTTTGATGTACTGCACCACGTCATCGGGCAGCACGAGGTCATCCTCCGGCAGCACGAGGCTGGCCTCCGTCCCCGCGCCGTCGGCCCCGGCCGCCATGGCCTCCAGCACCACGTTCTCGCTGATGCTGGGCGGCCGCGGCGAGTAGGCGCCGCAGGCCAGGCTGCCGTCGGCGCCCGCGTGGCTCTGGAGGCGGAGGCCTCGGCGCTCGGCGCAGGGCAGCAGCGCGCCGGGGTTCACGCTGTGCGCGCTGTGGAAGCGCTGCACCCGCGGGGGCGCCAGGACCTCGGGCCGCCTCACCGGGTCGCTGGCCCGCGCGCCCGCCGCCCGGCGCCTCGTGGGAAAGCGGCGCGGGCCCTGCGTGCCCGTAGGCCGGCCCGTCGCTGCCCGCCGCGGCCCCAGCGGGCGCGGGCGGTGGCCGAGCGCGCGCTTCGGGCGTCCAGCAGCGCCAGGCGGGTCCGCAGGCTCATGCGCTCGAGGCCGGGCAGCGGCGTTGGGGGCGGCCCGCCGGTGGCCGCTGCGTACTTGGCCCGCAGGCTGTACTGCTGCGCGGGCGTGAGCTGGAGCAGCCCCGAGCCGCCGCCGCTGCACTGGCTGGCCTCGCTCGAGCGCCGCGACGCGTCGGTGGAGATGGGGTCGTAGGAGTCGGCCGAGCTGGCGTGGTGGGGGCGGCCGGCGCCCAGGGGCGAGGCCTCGCTGGAGCGGCGGCTGGAGAAGTACGGGGAGATGCCGGAGGAGCGGCGGCTCACCGTGTAGGCCGAGCTGACGGTGCTGGTGGAGCTGTCGCGGCGCTCCTGCAGGTGGCTCAGCATGGTCACCTCGCTCGTGGACAGCTCTGACAGCCGCGGGTTGGGCAGCAGCCCCGCTGGCCCGCCGCCCCCGCCGCCACCGAAGTTTTCCAAGACGGAGCCTGTGGGGAAGGAGAGGGGTCAGCGCGGGGGGCCGGGGGCGGTGCTCTGCCTTGACTATGCTGGGTCTGCAGCGCTTAGAGCCCAGAACGGGGCCTGGCACACAGCAGGCACTCAACCACTGATTTCCGAACGAAAGGAGGGAAGGAAGGAACGGTAAGTGAGCAAATGACGGCCCTTACTGCTAAGGGGGGAGCAAGTGTAAGTCAGGAGACCCGATCCAGTCTTAGCTCTGCCACTGCCTGGCTGGCCTTGACTTCTCATTCCGTCTCTGCTCCTCAGTGTCTCCAGGGGCAAGTAACACGTACCTCTCCATTGGACTGGGTTACTGAGAGGAGGACACGGGGAGTCCAGGAGGGCCCTGGCTGCAGCCTCCCTGCACCCTCACCGCCTGTGGTTAGGTGTTGCCAGTCGGGCTCGTTGGGCCTGAGTTTACTGAGCAGGACGCTTGTAGGGAGGCCCTGAGATCCACACCAAGGAAGGGAGAAAAGGCAGAGGGTGGACAGGGAGAAGTGAGGGGCGACCCAGGCCTGGCGACAGCCTCGGCTGATCCCACAGGGGCCTCTGCGCTTGAACAGCCTTACACCCCTGCAGGGATCAGTCATGGGATGGGGCCGCCCCAGGAAGGGGTGACCTTGGTGAGGCAGCTGTCTGCAACCCAGGCCATCTCTGTATGGGGCTGAGAGTTGAAGGCCATTTACCAGCAGTTCCCTCAACAGCTGGGGCAACAAACCCTCCCCTCAAGGGAGAGCTGGATGGTGCATCTCAGTGTCCACCACACCGGCCGTCGGGTCCTTGAGGGCAGCCCGGTGGCTGAGAGCCCCGGTGTGCCTGGTGCCTGGCACACTGCCCAGCACAGAGTCAGCACTCAGGAAATGCTCCTGAAGACGCTTTCCATCTCAAAGCCTGGCCAACACCTCCTGAGGCTGAGCACAGGGCTGCCACCTCCATGAAGTCCTCCCTGCTCTTCCCCAGCTGATGTGCTTTCTCCTTCCTCTGCATAGCTCTCCCCTGAGCTCTGTCCTCGGTGCTTCTTGGCTCATTCTGTGGTTAAGTGTGTGTCTGGTGGCGTGGCCTTCTAACCACAGGGACCCGGATTATATAGCTCTCCTGCCCAGGGCCTTTGCCACAGAGCCCACGGAGGGGCTCTGATACATGACTGAATGACTCACAAGGAGGATGACGTGAGCAGGGTCAGCTTACAGGGACGCAGCATGGTGTAGTTGAAAGAGCAGGGGCTTTGGGGCCACTCAGGCCTGTGCTAAGTCTCAGCTCTCCCTGGTCTGAGTGAGGCACTTTCGCCTCTGAGCCTCAACTTCCTTATCTGTGCAATGGGCTGGTGCGATCCGTCCTACTGTGGGGATCCAGTGAGACAGCACATGGTGCCTGATGGAAGTGAACCTGACAGGTGCTGCCACAGGCTCTCTCCCACTCCTGCCCACATGCCCGGGGCCTCCACTCACCACTTCCTGGGAGGGGAGGCAGCTTGGTGTTCCGGGTGTGTGGAGCCGGCCCGGCCCATGAGCAGGAGTCCTTGAGCGACTTGAGCTTCTCCTTCTTGAGCTGCTCGAACCGGTGCATGGCGGTCATGTGTTTGCGCAGCTGCAGGCCACCCGTGGAGAGAGTGGCCAGGGCTGAGGCATCGGCCCCCGGGGGCATGTCATCCAGAGCTGTCAGGTCTCCCAGGCTCCCAGGCCCTGTCCCCGGCATCTCCACGCCACTGTCATTGTTGGGGGCACTGCCCAGGGGAGAGGGCTCGCTGCTGCAGGACGACTGGGCCCCCGGGCTGGACTGACACAGCTGCAGGGGCGTGGTGAGAAGGCAGACTCAGAGGGTGCAAGAACCCGCCTGGCCCTGCACCCAAGCCTGCACACATGCCGCACCCTTGCACACCTGGGGGCGGGAAGGAAGCTGTCGTGTGGAGGTGCTTTCAAAGTATCCCTTCTCTGAACCTCGGCTTCCCCAACTACAAGACGGACCTGAACTGTCTCCAGGACAGGGTTAGTGGATGGATGGAAAGCATCTGGCATGCAAAAGGCACCCAGTAACCGTCAGCCCCATCCCTGTGCTCCTAAGTTCTCCCAGCTGGTGTGTGGCCCAGAGCTCTGCCTGTTGAGCTTTTTGTAGGTGGACACTTGGAAGCTGTGCCCCACAGAGGCTGCCGCGGCTGCGTGAAGTTGACATGAAAGAGAGTACTGAAGCATTCCCAACAACAGTGACGTGTTGCATGACGAAGCAAGGACCAACGAAAGGCCGCTGACCTGGTGCCTTCTCAACAGGCCAGAGGCAGGTTGTTGGAAAGGGAAAGGATGACCAAGGAGGGTGGAACCGTTGGATACGGCCCTGCCTGAATGGCCACCCCAAACCAGCCCTCCCTCTGGGTCGGGGTGGAGTGGGGCAGAGCCCACGGTGCGTGTGTACAGAGCAGTGCTCAACAGATCCTGGGCTACCTCCACTGTGACCTCGGGTTTGAGCCCAAATGAGGCTCACCTTGGATGCAGTGCCTCCGGGCTCATTCCTAAGCTGAATGCCCCCAAATTCTAGAACTTTCCTTAAGAAGCTGCAATGCTCCCTCCTGCCCATGGCACCACCCATGTTCCTCACCTTGGCACTCAAGACCCTCTGTAGGTCAGTCCTTCCCTCCTCTGCAGCCTGAATTCGCACCTCCACTGCCCTGTCCCTCCCGCAGGCTTGGTCCCACTGTTCACTCCTGCACCTGCCAGCTAGGCTCCTGCTGCCACCCTTTACCTGTTCCGATGGTCCCACCTGCAGCGCCTGCTGTCTACCTCTCCAAACCCACCTTCCCAGGCCCAGGAGGGGCCTGGACTGACAGGTCAGTCTCCACCCAGACAGCCCTGGACACACAGCCCGGCCCGCCCTCATACAGGCCAGCCCGCCCACACCCCACCCGGCTTCTCCGCTCACCTCAGTACCGTCTATCCTTAGGGGAGGTACAGTCGGGAGAGAGAGGTGGAGACAAAGAACAGGTGGTTAGAACAAAAGGAGTGGAGGCCAGAGGGGCGAGGATGCAGAGACAGGACAGAGGGGAGGGGCCAGCTGTGGTGCCCTGGTGCTGGTTGGAAAGGCAGACGCCAGGAACCACCCCCGCCCCCTCGCAGGCTGACCACATGGGGGCAGGCGTCCCGGTCACCCGTAGGCTGCCCAGCAGAACGGGCCCTGGCACGAGACAGGTTGTGTGTGAAGCTTAAGGTGGTGAGAAGGGAGGAGAGGCGAGCTGGAGAGAGGAGGGACATCGTCGTGTGCTTAGAGGGGGGACCCTGGGGCACAGCCCACAGCTGTAGTTGGGGCTCTGGGCCCTGGGTTGGGCTAGGGAATTGCCCTCGTGCCAGCTGGGCTTGGCCTCCTGGCAGGTGGGGGACCTGGACTGGGGCCTCCGCTGCCCAGCTCTGCTTACCCCGGAGCTCTCCGTCTTGATGGCCTTGACGTGCAGGCAGTCCTCCACGGCCTGGCTGGTGCTGCTGGCCTCGGCACTTTCCTCAGAGCCCCGGATGCCAGGCTCGGCACTGGCCTCGTTGTCCCCATTCTCCTTGAGCAGCGGGGCGCGGAGGTGCACGTCGTTGCGCTGCTTCTTGGTGACGTGAGCATCTGGGCCGTGTACCGTTTTCACATGCTTCCGGAGAGAGCTGGGGTCCGTGTATCGCTTGGTGCAGCCCGGGATCTTGCAGATGTAGGGTTTCTGGGAAGGGAAGCAGGCCTGCGTCATGGACGGGATACGAGGACCAACTCTGAATGGGAGCACTGCCCGTTCTCCCACAGCCATGCCCCGTCCTCCGACAGAGCCTGGCTGGCACAGTGGGAAGGTGCTCGACCTGTTTGCAGCCAGTGCCCTCTGGATGGAGCCATGCCAGCCCCAGGCCTGCAGGAGCCCGGCCCTGCGTGGCCTGGTCTGCCACCTTTTCCTGCAGGTAAGCACGTGGTTAAGGGAACTCCCACCACAAGCTGGGGACACGGACCAGAGACTGTGGAGGGATGAGGGACACAGAGCCTGGTGTGATCACCATGTGCCTCCCCTGCAACCAGGGTGCTGGGATTTTTATCAGTAGCAGGTATATTACCTCATTATACCTGTGAGACAGCGCTAGAACTCTCTGATGCAGGAAGACAGGTTCAGAGAGGCAAAGGAACTGGCTCCAAGTCACCCAGGAATGGGATGAAAACCCAGGGTTTCTGAACCTCAGTGCTGAGCTCATACACACACACCCCCAACATCCACATCCAGACACACACACCCCAACACCCACATACATACATGCACACATATATACATACATGCACACACACGTACATGCACGTTCACGTGCATACACACACTTATAAACACACACACCCATGTACAGATGCACACCCTGTACACACACACACACATGTGCACACATACACGTACACGCACACTCACATGCATACACATACTAATACACATTCACACACACAATATATCCACGTGTACATCCACACCCACATACATACATATACTAACACACACCCACACACGTACATACACATAATTACAAACACACATATACATGTACACACACACCTTTCCAAGGCTAGCTCTTGTCTGTGGAGACTGAGGCACTCAGATACCTTTGGGAATTCCTCTGACTTCTTACAAGCATTGGAGCAAGTTCCTTTGGGACCAAAATGTATCTAAGCTTTTAGAAACCTTCCTTCCTGAGTCTACCTGACCGACAGTAACAGAGTGGCTGGGCCGGGACCAGTATAGCAGACACCACGGGCTCCCACCCAACTTCCCTCCCTGGGCTCTCAACCCTGCTGGGGGCTCTGGCTCCCTGGGGAGACAAAGGCTGCTCTGTGCCCCCTCAGCGGGGGGCTGACAGCTACGGCAGGCCCCCAGGCAGCACTAGCGGCAAGAGCATGTCATCGTCAGCTGTCCAGGCAACGGGGGCAGGGCCTGCGGATGTGTGCTGAGCTCAGACAGCCGGTTGGGGGAGGGGGGGCACCCGGCACCTGGCTACCGAATGGCCTACGATGTCTATAAGGCATCGAGTGATGCATTATGCATGTGTCAGCAGGGCCCCATGCCATGCCGGGGGCACACTGGCCGGGGTACCTCGTTGGAGTGGGTCCGGTTCTGGTGCTTGGCGCGGTCTGAGGCGTTGGAGAAGGCCTTGTTGCAACCCTCATGCTCACACACGTACGGCTTTTCCCCGGTGTGGGACCGCAGGTGTGTCTTCAGGTTCTCCAGGCGAGAGTAGGCTTTCGAGCAGCCCTCGAACTGGGAAGAAGTGGTTCAGTCAGTAAGGGCGCCCCAGATCCAACGTAAGGAACCTGACCTCGGAGGCTGGCCCACTGCCTCCTCCTCAGGCCCCTCCTCTGCTCCACCCCACCGGTGCGCCCCAGAGTATGTATTTTAACAATAACATCTGCTTTCCTTTCTGATTATAAAATTGACATATGGCTACTCTAGAAAACTTGGAAAGGACTGAAAAGTACAAAGAGGGAAATGAAAACTAGTGGCTGCCCAGGGACAGCCAGTGCTGACATCCAGTTAAGTCTCCTGGTGGCTTTGCAATTCACCCCCACAGACATTTTTAAACCCAAATTGGGAACATATCAATTATTTAGTTATGTATTCTGCTTGTTAAAATCAACAGAACATTGTGAGAATCTTCCCACATCATTAAAAACTCTTAGAAAATATTACTCTTAACTGTTTTCCAATGCCAGTCCCTGAGTATAACGTTCCTGTGCATTAAAATGTGCTGAGAATAAAATCGAGAGACCTCTGATCCTTGAGCGAGCCAGCCACCCTCACCCTTGCTCTGGCCACGCTGGTCTCCTTTCAGTTTCTTGACCCCACTCAGTTCTTCCCAACTTGGGGCCTTTGCACCCATGGTCCCCTCTGGCCGGAACCTCTCCCCTGCCCCCACCGCGGCCCAGGCCTGGCTCCCTCCTTCTCAGCCTTTTAGGTCATCTCCTCCGAGAGCGTTTCTCTGATATTCTTAATCATACAGTTTACCCTTGTTCATTATACTCCCTAACACAATTGATAATAATCTTAATTTATTTTGTCACCTGGCCTTCCCACTAGAATATGAGCTCTGTGAGAGCAGGTACCTTCTATGTCTTGTTAATTTCTGTGTTTCTATTATTTAGGGCCTGAGGAAAAGAAACATTTTTGGCACTCGAGAAACATTTTTGGAAAGGAAAGAAGGAAGAAAGGTGGGAGCAAGAGGGTGAGGCAGGGAAGGAGGAAGGGAGGGAGGGTGGAAGGGTCATTGCAAGGGGTTCTGCACCTTGTCCAAAGATGCTGCAGGTGCATCCTGTGAAAACTGCCCTCAGGAGGCCATGGAAACGCAGCTCACCCTTCACATTCTCCCCTTATTCCTGACCAGTCTGACTGAGCAAACTTGGCTCCAAAAGCCTTTATCTGTTTCTACAGCTCACAGCCCATATGAGAGGGCTATAGTTTGCTGCCACTCAGAGGGCTATGTTAAGAAGATAACTTGCTGCAAAGGACCCAGAGGAGCCAAAACAACCTTGCAAAAGGAGGACAGATTTGGAGGCCTGCCTGACATTTGCCAATTTCAAAACTACAGTCATCAATATTATGTGTGGTACTGGCCTGAGGACAGACATAGAGAACAATGGAATAGAACTGAGAGTTCAGAATTAAACTCACTCATGTAGGGTCAATTGATTCTGGACAAGGGTGCCAAGGCCATTTAGTGGGAGAAAGAACAGTTTCTTCAACAGTGGGATTGAGATAAGTGCATAACCACAGGAAAAAGAATGAAGTTGGCCCCTACCTCACACCATATATGAAAATGAACTCAAAATGGATCAAAGACCCAAATAGAAGAGCTACCCTATAAAACTATGTATGTATTTTATATTTGTATAAATAAAACTATATATTTATAAACTATAAAATTCTCAGAAGAAAACAGGAGTAAATCTTTGTGACCTTGGATTAGGCAATGGTTTCTTACATGACATCAAAAACACAGGCAATTAAAAAAACTGGACTTAATCAAAATTAAAAACTTTTGTGCTTCATAGGAAACTATCAAGAAAATGAAAAAACCCACAGATTAGGAGGAAATATTTGCAAATCATATATCTGATAAGGGTCTAGTAGAACTACTAAAATTCAACAATAAAAAGACAAGTAACTAAGGGCCAGCCCGGGGGCAAAGCGGTTAGGTGCGCGCGCTCCACTGTGGTGGCCCAGAGTTCGCAGGTTCGGATCCCGGGTGAGCACTGATGCACCGCTTGTTGGGCCATGGTGTGGTGGCACCCATATAAAGTGGAGGAAGATGGGCATGGATGTTAGCCCAGGGCCAATCTTCCTCACACACACACACAAAAAAAGAAAAATAACTCAATTAAAAATGGACAAAAGATTGAGTGGACATTTCTCCAAAGAAGATTACAAATGGCAATACGCACATGAAAGATGCTCAACATCATCAGGCATTAGGGAAATGCTAGTCAAAATCATAATGAGATGCCACTTCACACTCCACTAGGATGACTATAATCAAAAGACAGTAACCACACTGAGGATGCGGAGAAATTGGAACCCTCACACATTGCTGGTGGGAATTAAAATAGTGCAAGCTTTTTGGAAAACAGTCTGGCAGGTCCTCAAAAAGTTAAATATAGAGTTATCATATGATCCAGCAATTCCACTCCTAGATATATACATAAGAGAATTGAAAATGTATGTCCACACATGATGTACACGAATGTTCACAGCAGCATTATTCATAATAGCCAAAAAGTGAAAACAATGTAAATATCCATCAACTGATGAATGGATAACCCCCCTCCATGCTCTATCCATCCAATAGAATATTACTTAGCCGTAAAAAGAAATGAAGTCCTGATACATGCTACAACATGGATGAATCTTGAAAAGATGCTAAGTGAACAAAGCCAGACACAAAGGCTACACATTGTATGATTCCATTTTTATGAACTGTCCAGAATAGGCAAATTCATACAGACAGGAAGCAGATTAGTGGTTTTCAGGGAATAGGGGGAGGAGAGAATGGGAAGTGACTGCTAACAGGTACAGAGTTTCTTTTTGGGCTGATGAAGATGTCCTTGAATTAGTTAGTGGTGATGGTTGCACAACTTTGTGAATATACTAAACACCAGTGAACTGTACATTTTTTAAAAAGAGTGAACTTTATGGTATATGAATTTTATCTCAATTAAAAAAAATAACTTGCCAACAAAGGAAGGTAGCATATTTCATTGAATCCTGGACACCACTGATTTTAAGACAGCTTGATTTCAGAGATGTTAAGATGAGAATAAAATGTGTGTCTCAGAATCTATGAACTACAGTAATCCAGAAGGAGGAGTTGAGTTCCCAGAGGCCTCAGCTGCAGCCACATCAGTGCATCACTGGACCACTTCTCCTTAAAAAGGGAGTGATTTCTGCGTGTTAGAGTCTCACCAGTTACAGTCACAAATCCTGTGGCCTCCATAAGGATGACTGTCTAAAAGGTCTTATCTTTGTGTTCACTTTTTTTTGATTCAACCAACGTGATTTTTAACCCATCATTGCTCACACTGTGAATCACCACTGAAGCTTTTCTCTGTGCGGGGGACAGACTGCAGGGTGCTATCAACCCAGCCCTCAGCTCGGGGTCAGCCAGCCAAGGGAACTGTGGGGTACAGCTGTGCCTTGGGGCTCAAGGTCACGCAGACACAGCCACAGGGACACGAGCACACCCCCACCACAGTTACAAGATGCACACACCCCGAGAAAGAGTAAATCAGAGGTCTGGGACAGCAGACAGGTGATGGCCCTCAGAGACCCGCAGACGCCGCGGGGAGGCAGGGCCGCGCCCGGGCTCACTCACCGTGCACTTGTGGGGCTTCTCACCCGTGTGCCGGCGCATGTGAACCACCAGCATGTACTGCGCCTTGAAGGGCTTCTGCTCCCGCGTGCAGGCCTGCCAGCGGCACACGAACTCCTTCTTCTCCCCGTGGATGTGTTCGTTGTTGATGTGCTGTTGGGAATAAGCCCATGGAGGGGGGTGAGTCCGGCTACCCACCCCCAGGCCCCACCTAGTATGTGCAGACCACCCACTCCACAGACCATCACCTACTATGTGCAGACCACCCACCCAACAAGACCACCGTCTACGTGCCAGGCCACACCTCATGAGTTATCATTAGCTGCCATTAAATGAAGATCTACTGTGTGTCCCTTGTCTTGGCTGCATTTCCCAGTTAGTCATCAAAGTGACCATCAGTGATGGTCAAAGGCATCCGCTCACCCCAGGCTGAGCTCCAGGCTCTGGTCTTTGGGGAACTGGTGGTTATGATGATGCTCCCTGGTTGGCACTAATTAGCTGCAGCGAGGCAGACGTGCACATGGTGGTGAACGAGAAGCCTCTCCTGAGCTTGCCTCTATTGTTCCGGAGATTTTTAAATAAAATTTTATTACAATGGAAACATAAATGCATCCGTGTCCCTATTTTTGACAGTCACCCATGAGATGATGGCTTTGTCCCCTTTTCACAAAGGCCCAAACTGTTAAGTTTCCTGCCCAGGACCTGGCCGGGAAGTGTGAGTGGAGCTAGATTCTGACCCTGACAGTGGGCTCCGGGCACGGTGTGACGCTGCCCCTGGGACAAATGGCCCAGGAGAGTAAGGCAGGACAGCCAAAGACAGCGCGACGGAGCCTGCAGCACAGCAGTGGGAGCCCTGCTTCACGGGCAAGACGACTTCCCTGGATGGGTGGTCCTCAGACCCCTCCCAGCCAGCACTGCCCTGGGCCAGGAACATGTGCTCACTTTTCTTTTCTTCCCAGTCCGTGCAGCCGCACCTTCGGCCTCTTCCCTGGGCCCATGACCCGTGTGTCCTGTGGTTTCTCCTGTGAGGTGGAGCGATGGACCACTGGGACTTTCCATTACAGGTCACAGAGCCAGCTGCCCTGGGTGGACCCTTTGGATTTTAGTCACTTGCTTTGATCATTTAACTGAAGGCTGCAGTCCTCACTGGAGCAGGGGTATCACTACCTCCGAGCTTGGGATGTGTTGATACGTGTGTGGGGCCTCTAGGACCTTCACGGCCCATAATCTTTTGGGTTGCTTATTTATTGGGGCAGTGGGAACAGGTGGTATTAGTTACTCAGTAGAGTGGATACGTACACTGCTCCTGCTTCCTCTCCCACTGGCACTTCTCTCTAAGGCCACCTGGAGCCTCCTTGAGCCCCATCAAGGTCCATCTGTGCCCTGCCCGTGTTGAGGGTCAGCCTTGGCTTGTTTCCTCGCAGGGAGATGGGGAGGGTGGAACACTCGGGTCTTGGAGGCCCCATTCTCTCCCCTCTCCAGCCTCATGCCCTTTCTTTTCTCTGTTCTCAGCTCCCTCTCCCGGCTTTCACTTCCTCCCACCCACCCCTCCCACAACCTCCAGACCCGCACAGTCCGATGCAGTAGCCACTTGCCACTTGCGGCTCTTGAGCCCTTGAAATGTGGCTGCTCCCAGCTGGGGTGGGCTGTAAGTGTGAACTATGCACCTATTTCAAACACTGAGAGTGGAAAAAAAAGGGATGTAAGATATCTCAACAATTCTGTTTTATATTGATTACATGCCAAAATGATATTTTAGATATGTTGGGTTAAATACAATATATTATTAAAATTAATTTCACCTGTTTCCTTTGACTCTTATTTTTATGTGCTCCTATGTGTTGTAAAATTACATGCATGGTTGGCGTTTGTGGCTCACAGGGGCTTTCTACCAGACGGTGCCCTTGTAGATCTTTGCAACCTACACGGCCGTCTGAGAGCTGAGCATCTAGGCACTGGCAGCCCGCACCCTGCAAGACAGGAAGCTGCGGGCCTCACGCCCTGAGTACCAGGCCCGACTGTCATGCATACAAATGCCAATGTTGGAGCAAGTAAAATCTACAGCGCTTTCAACTTCCAGGGAAATCTTATCATATTAGCCTCACTTTCCATTTTTAGAGTCTTTCAAATGATAGAAATGCGTCTTGACAATGCCTTTCATTTTTTTCTTATTGGTTTACTTAGCAACAAATTGTTAATAATCGACTGGGGGCTCCAGTTCGCCTGTGTGCCTGCCGCCATACATCTTCCCAGGGAGCGGAGAGAAAGACAGAGCTGGGCAGAGGGGCCCGGCTACCCTCTCTCACAGGAGCCTGCTCTTTCCAGGGCCGGGCGGAGGTGGTCATCTACGGCCACAGGGACAGTCCTGGGCACAGGTAGAAGCCTGCAGCTGAAGCCCTCCTTCCCAGGTCTGGACCCTTCTGCTTTTACTTGAGGAATTCGCTCCCTGCTCTTTGGGGCTGCCCTACTCATCGCTGAGCACATCTTTTACATCCTCATCTCCCCCCTTTTGCCTGGGCCCTCTCCAGGCCCCAGATGCTGTCCCCTCTCTTCCTCTAATCTAATCTGATCTGTCCTACAACTCACAGCTCCAGTGGGCCCTTTTCCATCTCAGACTTGTTCACCCAAACACGTGGTACAGGTTGAAAAATTACGTTCAAGTTCCAGAGAGATTAGATAAGACCCTGCTTCACAGGTTCTATGTCAGCTGCAATGGGTTTGCTGGGAAATGCTGGTCTCCTGCTGAGAATTTGGGAAGAAAAACATAAACACAAGAGAAACCTCCAGTATTTGAGAGCAAGTCGCATGAATGGAGGAAGCAGAGGGAGTGGGCAGTGTTCTAAATGCTGAGTTCACAGAGCTGGGGAGAAGTAACTCCTTTGGGATGGCTTCTGGGTGTGAACAGTGTGTGTGTGTGTGTGTGTGTGTGTGTGTGTGTGTCTATCTACTCTACCCTGCAACTGAGCTGCTCGTTTAATGGGGGTTTGTCTTTCCAGATACTCGTTCACCAAGGAGTATGTGTTGGGACGGGGGGGAGCGGTGCTTGTTCTTCAATTTAAGTTCTTTTCTAGATGGAGAAGAGAGAGCTGCTCAGGGCTGGGTGGGGAACAGGAGGAGGAGGCAGGAGGGAGCTTCCATGTACGGGAACGCTGCTGTCTGCTAAGTACCGCTGTGTGGGATCATGTTCAGTCTCCACTCCCTGTGGGGTAGGCTTCACCTACCATTACAGGAGAAAAGACTGAGGCTCACGGAGGTTAAGCTACTAGTTCAGAACCACTTGGCTAGCTGTGGTGGAGCCAGGTTTGAAGTCAGGCACCTCCCATGCTGAGCCCCTGCTCTCCCCACTACACAAATTACCCCCGACTGCCACCATAATGGATGCTGCTGTACAAGGGTTTAGAGCAGGGACCAAGAGGCATACGTTGAAGGGCACACCCAGCTCCTGTGGCCTTCTCTGGTCCCCTGATCTGTCGGTACCCAGGCATTTGTAAGCAGCCCCCTCCCTGATATGGGTGCAAACACCCATCTGCACCTGTGTATACTGGGTCTCTGTGAGTGATGTCCAAGAGGAAATCACCAATTCTGTCCTCCATGGGAAACTTCTTTCAGGTTTCAGGGTCAGGTTTGTTGTATCTTGTGGATGCTGGCTGGTTTAACTAATCTTATTTCCTGCTTTGCATTGGTTGCTAGGAAGCTCAGAAAAAAAGATTTGTTCATATGAACTACAGCTCAGAGCACATGGTTTTTCATAGTACCTTGACTTTGACTCTTGGCTTCATTTTATTGTTCCTTTCCTCCTAGTTTTCTCATTTACTTAATTTTCTTTTAATCTCTTGTACTACATATGTATTGGTAAGCCCCCTTTTAGAAACAGGCAGGGCACAGATACATAATCATGCCTCCCACTTGTAGAGGATGTGGCCCAGGCATCTCCTGGAGCCTCCTCCTCCAGCCCCTCCTCTCTGACAGACGGCTCGGAAGGCTTGAGGCCCGTGTGGCCTGGGCTCTGCCCGCAGTGGGCAGGCTGCTGGGGCTCGGAGGCTTACGTGCACCAGCTGCTCCTGGGTGTCATACTCCTTCGTGCAGTCTTCCCAGTGGCAGTTGGTCTCGTAGATGACCACCTCGGCCTCCTGCTTACAGTCGTCCCTGTCTAGGTCTTCCTTGAGGTCGGCCAGCTGCTCCTGGGGGAGGAGCAGAGCACACCCACATGAGCCATGTCCAGCCGCCTGGCCCTGAGGAAACGTCACTATTAGCCCCATGCAGTCTGTGCCAAGGACCCTGGGCTGGTTCAGGTGTGGACACACACACACATGCACACACATGTACATACACGTGCGCACACACATGCACGCTAATCCTCTTTCTCAGCCCCTTTCCTCAGCTCGGCTCCTACCCATCGCTCTTCCTGTCACACAGCCTTCCTGAGGCCCCTCCCTCCTCTCTAATGCCAGCTTGTCATCACCAAGGTGTCCCATCACATCCTGGGTCAGCTGACGTGGCAAGAGCAGGAGAAAGCAGGCAGGGACTTTTGCTTATTTGGTTTGGTTTCCTCTAGGGGGAGTGAGAGTGGGCCTGCAGCCTCAGGGGTGTGGGCATTTTTATTTATAGTGTGTCTGGGGTCTGCTCCTGCCTGGAGGCAAGAGAAAACCCGACATGCACCCGGCCTGGCCCTTCAGATCTCTTCCTCTCATCCTGTCCTTTCCTCCCAGGGGCACACAGCATGCCTGGATTCACACCCAGGACAGTGCTGTGGACGCTGAATGCTCCGCAGACTCTCCCAGCATCACTCTTCCCTGCAACAGCCCTAAAATGGGGGCATTTGTATTTCTGTCTTACAGCCGGGAAAACTGAGGGAGCGGCTGACTCGCCCTCCCCAGAATACACAGTCAGCTTGTGGCAGCCTGGGTCTGGGCTTGAGTCTCCTGACCATGACAGGGCCCACATGTACCCATCTCCAGGAGGCAAAGGAAAGGCCCCTAAGATAGCCCTTCACCCGCTCACAGGTGCGTGAAATCCTTTCAAAGAGGACACAGTCTTTTACTCCCAAACTAGCAAGAGACTAAGAAAAAACCCCATGGGGCTGCCCCACTCCCGCTGATGCTAACAGAGCTGGCCAGGGGCAGCATCCGAGCAGAAGACATGGGGACAGGCTGGGAGGTGCCAGGAGCTGGGGGAAGGGAGAAGCACAGATGCTCAGGTTGGGAGGAAGGCCCAGCGAGGACCGCCAGAGGATGTCAAGGACTCCCCAGTATTCCACTGACCTGCCAGGCAGACACAGAGCAAAGCCAAGCAAAGAGGCAGATGTTAGAACAACTTGCTTTACATTTCAAACTATCTACAAAACAGCAGGAATGTTCTGTCTGTCAAAAGAGCCTCTGAGGAAAACATTTATAGTTAAAGGGGGACAACCTCCCCATAGTCAAGAGCCCTAGCCGCCACAGGCTCCAGAGACTCGGCGAAGCAGAGGCTGCAGCCCCCCCTAGCCTCGCTGCTAATGCTGAGACCTCTTCTAGGAGCAGAAATCGGCCTCATGACTCCCCACGGCCGGCTGCAGACTCACACACCTGACCACACTCCACTGGAGCTGTCAATGGCTCCTCTAGGAGGGGCTTCTGGTTGTTTCTCAGAGTACCTTTCAATTAACCACGTGTTCCAAAAAGGACAATGAGGACGTTTGTACACTAAGTCCATTTATTGGGCAGCACTGGGTCACATTAAAAGGAACGTGCCGGAGTGCTTCTGCTCCGAATCTTCAGCAATGGGAGATCTGGGGGTCCTCGGGCCTTCTAACGCCCACTCTGCACTTTCATAAAAACTGGAAAGAGACTCTTTATTTTCATAAGCTGCATGCTCTGCTTATTTCAAAGAAGACTTGAAGAAGCTGCCAGATTGACGTGCGAGCAGAGGACGGCACACAGGCGGTGGGCGCACTAGGGCCTCCAGATCGAGCGGGGCATCATCCTAGCCCATGATTTGCAGAGCTTAAGCAGAGTCGGGATTCATTATGCTGTATTTTCTGCCAAAGGAAAGCATGCCCATCCACCTTGCAAATGAGTCAGGTCGCTGAATCAGGACACTGAGTGACACGGTGACAACCTCCTCATGATAAAAGGCTTTCTTTCCACCTACAGGAGTGAGGAGCCAAGCTGGGCAGGCAGGAGGGCTTTGTGAGGTGCCCCTGGGCTGGAGCGGGCGGGGCAGGGGGCTCCCAGGAGCTCAGCGCTGGCCTCCCCTCCCTGTCCTCGCTGCTCCAGCATGTTTATCTCCCCTGGATATGTGCCGTCCTCATCAATTTCCACAGCCCCCGATGATGGCCGGCCTCCTGGAAACCATGCATCATGCTGAGATGCTTTGGCGTCAGCGAGGTGAGAAGAATTTGTCACCAGCCCCTCTGTTTGCCTGACAATAACAGGACCCAATATTTCATAAAAATTAAGTGCCCAGAGCATGCCCGACGGTTTACAGGTTTGATAAAGGATGGTCTAGCAGATGTAGGGGAGATGGGGACAGGAGGCCCTGAGCATCCTTGGTGTCAAAGCTAGTGATTCTGTAGTAAAGGATGGGGACCAGGCCACCATGAGAGGCTTAGGGGGTGGGAGACTTGCCGGCAAGATTGGTACGCACACTGCGCCCTTCTCCGACAGGCCTCTGCTCCAAGAGCTGGGACTGTCTGCCTGCTGTCTTGCAGTGTTGGAATAAGTGGCAGGATCTCCAAAGGGACCTGCATAAAGGTCTCAGCCCCGCAACAGGCCCATCCTGGGCTGTGGGCTGCTCTGTCCCTTGCCTTCCTGCCAGGAATCATCTTCCCTTCCCACCCCTCCCTGCACCACTCACCTCCTCAAATGTGCATCGAGTCATAAGAAACTATTATTTCACAGCCACCACGCACCAGGCCCTGTGAAAACCCTGGTGATGTGGAGCCAAGTCCCACTTGTCCCAAAGTGCCACCTCTCCAAAGCTTACAGTGCAGTGCCGGAGACAGACGCAGTGACCCCGGGGCTAGGAGGGGCGCCTGGGCAAATGTGAGTCCTATTATCCAGGAGGGTCAGGAAAGGCTGAAGTGGTGGTGAAGGGGGTGGGTAGGGAATGAAGTTCCAGGGGGAGGGAGCAGCTGGACAGGGGCCTGAGCCATTCGGAGACATGAGCAACTCAGTTTGGCTGGGGCTCGTGCTGCGTGAGGGTGAGGAACGGGGAGAGAGGTGATGCAGCCCTAGACATGCATTCATTCATTCATTCATTCACTCAGCAGGTGTTGGATGAGCAGGTAGCACATGCAGGCTGTTGGGGACCCAGCTCTGGTCGTCCCGGAGCTCACGTTGCACCCACCCTGCCCTCTCTGGTTCACTCATCATGCAGGCACCCATCTGTTCATCCATTCACAAAAAGGGTCGTGGTCCCAAGTCAGCCGACCCAGAGGAGACGAGGCCTGGCCCCAGCCCGAGGCCGCCAGGACGGCTAGCGGGTTACCTGCGTCAGGGTCAACGGGGAGGCTGGCCGCAAGCCCTCGGCCTCGGTCTTGACTTTGCTGCGCTTATGAATGACGATGGGGTTGACGGTGCTGCTCACGGCTGACTCGCTGCTCGGCTTGTTCTGAGGGAAGATGCACAGGGGAGCCCGTCACGCGGAGGCAGGGTGGGGATACCCCAAATTATGTTTGGGCTTTACCTCTGGGACCCTCCCCACACAGACCATCTGGGCCAATCCTGCAGTTTGAAGTTTCAGAAAACGAGTCCCCTCAGCTCGGTCCTTTGGCCAAGGGCACAGCCAGGAGAGAGCCCAGAGCTCGGCCTGCCAGCACCTTCCTCCCCGCCATGCAGCCCCCACCTCCACCACGTTGATTACAGGGAAATGGAACTGAGATGCTCTCTCTGGGAAATGCTGGTCGCCCTCGTTCTGGTCCCGACGGCCTCAACTTCTCGGCCCTCCAGAGCAGGGGCGGCTCTGGGTCTGAGGGGATCAGGGCCCAGCCAGCCCAGGGAGGAGGTGAGGAGGGTCTGGAGCTGCAGTATCAGGTGATGTGACAAAGGCCGATAGCCACTGTCTGGGGGGAGGTGCCTGGTGACTGCCTGCAGCCCTGGGCTGGAGGAGGAAGATGTCCTGAAGACAGCCACTTCTAGACTGGGTGGTGTCTTGTCTTCCTCGCCAGCACGTGGTCACATCCAGGCCTGCCTTGCCAGGTAGATGGCCTGGGGGTTGCTTCATCTCAAGAATTGTCATCATGAGTACTAACAGGATCCAGGTCTACACGGGGCCCTGTGCACACATTAGCTTGTGTACATGCAAAACAACCCCGTGTACGCGGCAGGCCCCACTTTGCAGACGTGTTAGCTCAGGCTGAGAGAGGTAAAGAGACTTGCCACTTTCGGGCAAGTTAGGGTCAAAAACATGGTCTGTGCCCTTTCCACTTTCTGGTACTGTCTCTTTAACTCCATTTCCTCATCTGCACAACAGGACTTCATTCATTCACCAAATACTGATGGCACCTAGTGTGTGCCAGGCACTGTGCGAGTGTGCCCAGGCATGCCACAAAGGCCCGTTCAAAAGGTCAAATAAGATGGCCTTTGGTAAACTCATGCTCTAAAACCAAATTGCACAATATTATTTATTATCCATTAATCCATCCATTTCAAATGCTGTGCATGGAGTACCCACACTACACCAGACTCTGTGAATTCTAGGGTTTCTTTATCTACTCGTTGCATCCATTGGACAGGAGATGGCAGAACTGAGGCTGGGCGCTTGCCCGTGGTGAGTGAGGGTGGTGTTAGCGCCAAGCCCAGGTCTCCTGACCCAGACCAAGGCCCTTTGGATCATGTGGCCACTGCCCAGAAGGCATCCCACCAGCCAGATCTGTGCCAAGATCCTCCACAAGTTCCCCTCAGGAACAGTCCTCGTGGGGTCCAGATGAGCACCTGCTGGCCCATCCTCTGCTCCCTGCACCCACCTACCTGGTTGGCGTCACTCAGACAGTTGCTGCTGCTGCTGAGCTGGGTGGGCGTGGCATTGATGGAGGCGAGGGCCATAGGCTGCTGGGCCAGGAAGGTGGGCGAGGGCTGGATCAGGGGCGGCGTGTGTCCGAAGGCCGAGCCCAGGCCCCTCTGCTGGCTCAGGATTTGCTGGTAGGCCACGGGGTTGAGGGGGTGGGGGAAGGTGAAGGCTGGGCTGCAAAGAAGAGCAGACAAGGTAATGGAGCGGAGGTGGGTGGTCAAGAGTTCTGTGAGGCTAACACTTGCTGGGCAGAGAGGACCCTGCCCAGGGATTAGGACAGCCATGTTGCTCATCTCACTGTCACCATGGCTTTACCTTGCCCAAGAACCAGCAGTGGCTCCCCACTGCCTGCCACCTCAGGCCTCACCTTCTGTGCTTAGCCCCGCTGCCCTGCCCCAGGAGGCAGGCTTCATCCCTGGCAGATTGGCCGCTAGGAGGTGCCAGGCTCCATCTTATCCCCACACCCTGGCCCTTCACACCTGAGATGCACCCCTGCCTCACTGCTCCTGATTATCTGAACCCCATTCAGCCCCTAAAGCTGGTTTGAATGCCCCCTTGTCCAGCAAGTGTGCCCCAGGCCCTCCAACTCACATCACCCTCTCTCTTCTTTAACTTCTACTGCACTTCTAGGCTCTATCATGCCACTTGCACATGAGCCACTCTTTCCAGAACAGGATCCTCAGGAAACAACGGTGACCTCTGAGGCTGAGCCATAAAAGACATTGTGGCTTCCTCCTTGCTTTCTCTTGGATCATTTGCTCTGGGGGCAGTAGGAGTGGGGAGGCAGCTGGCATGTTGTGAGGACGCTCCAGCAGGCTAATGGAGAGGCTCCCGGAAGGAGAAACTAAAGCTCTTGCCAACAGCCATGTGAGTGAGCCACCTTGGAAACAGATCCTAGGCCCAGTCGTCTTCGGGTGACCACGGCCTTGATTACAACCTCATGTGACCCAGAGCTAAGCCAGTCTCACGTTCCTGACCCAGAGACATGGTGTGAGATGATAAATGCATATTGTTGTTTTAAACTGCTAAGTTTTGGAGTAATTTATTATACAGCAAAAGATAACTAAAATCCTTCTTATCACTTCTGTCTCTGGGTCCTTGGGCCGAGTCTCCTGACATTCCTAACACCTCCCGGCTTCCCTCAAGAGGGTCAGGGGAAGGACATGAGTTTCAGTCAAGTTGGTTGAGGTCTCAGTCCTTAGAACAGTCAAGGGCTGCACAGAGGGGACAAAGGTGAATGGTGCTGATGAGGTTGGGTGTGCCATGCTGTGACCACAGTGGAGGCCTGCTGCCAGCCCAGAGACTGGTGTGGCCCAAGTCCGTGTCACGCCTCGTGCGGCCACCACTGCTGGTCAACGGCCTGGCTGCTCCAGGACACCTACTGAAACACCACGACAGCCACCTTTGATTTCACGATCTAACCTTGCATGACAGGCCCAGTAAGTGCTCCTCGTCTCATCAGAAACTGTATTTGGAGGAGGAATAACGAGCACGTGAAGACGTACTCAATGTTGGCACGTTTCAATTTCATCCTTATTGGTTTCTAATTCATGAAAAAGTTGCAAGTATACCGATTCACAAATCAACAAGTCCCATCTTTCTCCTCAGGTTAAAAGGGCGGACCCTCCCTCCTTGGCCCCCAGCCCAGATCCCAATCCTTGGCCCTCTGCTTGCAGGCTGGGCTCACCTGAGGGCGCCCGCCGACAGGTGCCCATAGGAGCCGCTGGCCGCCGAGCTGCTGCGCGAGTTGTTGATGTAGGCCACCAGCGAGTTGGGCGAGGTCCGGATCATCCGCTGCAGGTCAAGGCTGGCGTCCGAGAGCGGGGAGATGGACAGCGCCCGCTTGCGGCTGAGACGGGGTGTCACCCGTGGGCTGGAGAAACGTGACACTGTGGGGACACCCAACCCAAGGCCCGTCAGCATCACCCCCATGTTTGGTGGACTGGTAGATGGAGGACTGGTAGGTGGGGGACAGGAAGAGCCTGTGAGGATGGTCTAATGGGAATCTGGGTTCTGCCACTTTCCAGCTGCAGGCTCTTGGGCAAGGGATGGTTTCTCTCAGCCTCGGTTTGCTCATCTGTAATGTGGGACTGATCCAGACAGGGTGTGGTGAGGATTTGAGAAGCACAGGGCCTGTGCTTGAGTGAGCGAATGTGAGCACTGAACATATGTCAGCGCCTTTACCATTAGGTATGCTGAGACCAGGGCTGGATCCTGCGAGGCTTAAGGCATGGCAGCACAGTGCACAGACCATAAGCTCAGTGGCCTCTCACAGAGCCAACCCCCCCATGAAGCCAGCACCAGGTCAAAACACAGGGCGTGGCCAGTGTTTGACGCCCCTTCTGCCCCTTCTGGACCCACCCCAAGGACAGCCACTGTTCTGGCTTCTAATACCCAGTGTTGCCTAGTTTTGAGTATTTGACCATTATGTAAATGGAATTATAAATACTCTTTCTTATCCAGCTTCTTTCATCTAACATTATCAGTTTGTGAGATGTCTCCATGCTGTTGAGTGTGGCAGTAACTGGCTTTTTTATTTGCTGTAGAGAATTCCACTGGGCGACGGTTCCAGGGGGAGGAGAGTGAAAGGAGGTAAGTGTTCCAGGGTCATGGATCACGTTGCAACAGGATCACCCTAAATGCCCCCAGAGAGGGCACTTGCTGAGCAGACGCCTGGAGGGCTGCCCCGAGGCTCCCAGCACAATGTCCAGGCCTTTGGCTGGTTCTCTGGGGAGGCTGCCGACGAGGCGGGGTGGATGCAGGGAGCAGCAGCGGGAGGCGGCCCGGGCACACGCAGATGACCCTCCACCACTGAGGCCCTTCAGTTCTGGAGTCTCCTGGGGCTCGGGAAACCTGTTGCCTTAAACACATGCGCATGTACCGGCAACCCTCCCCACACATGCACACACACACACACCCACATACACACACACATGCACACACAGACCCCATCCGCCCCATCTGACCACTCTCTTGGGTATGCTCCCACCCTCGTCCATACGTACAGACGTGACTGCGGGAAGGGGAGAGGGCCTGGCCCAGACCGGGGCTCCCTGCACCCAGGGCCACAGGCTCTCCCACATGGCTCCAGACTGTTCCTCTTTACAGGCCCTCCTCCCCCATCAGGGTTCTGGGTCTCTCCTCTGGACAAACAGCAGCCTAGGAATGGTCTGACAACATCACTGGACAACTCTCCACACGCCAAGGTTTCTGCCCTCTCCAGACCCTCCCCGAGCCCGTTCCCTCTTTGTAAAAGGGTCTACTACTGCCGACCTCCAGGGCTGTGGTGAGCAGTAAATCAGGCGATGTGTGAGACGCACCTGGCACACAGTGGGGGCACGTAAATGCTCGGCCGTGCCCCTACATTCCTGGATAACTGCACAGAAGAGCCTCTTCCTGTGCCCCGCTGGCCCTGCCCACTTCCACTCCTTCGGGGCAGGAGTGATGGCCTGCGAATCTCTGAGCCCCCATCCCCAGTACCAACTGGCCCCAGAGAAAGCTCGGGGCACATTTGGCCTGTGTGAGTGCACAGAGCCCACAGCCACCAACTGAAGAAGCCCCAGCTGAGCCCCCGCCCCGCTGCCTCCCACCTGGGATCCATCCACTGCTGGGCTCTGGGGGGCAACCAGCCCCGGCCCTCCCCAACCCTCCACCCTTGGCTAGCAAACCTGGGAAGCCCCTTTAGTGCTGGGCCACTGGGAGAAACATCTCTCCAAGGCTGTGGAGAGGACAGAGGAGGCCCCAGAATCCTCAGCTGGAAAGGGATTCCACAGTTTTATCTCCTAACCATCTCCTTCGTGGATGAGAGGCTCTGGGCGCAGAGACAGAGACCTGGGCTGGACCAGCAGCCGTATGGGGTGGGGGAGGGTACACACAGGCTGGAGCCACAGGTCAGCTGCACAGCTTGGGGAAAATTGCATAACTTGTGGGAGATTGAGAATCTCCATCAGTGACCTGAGCATAAACATGGGTCCCCTGCCAGCATAGGTTGTTGTGATCCTATGGGATGACAGATGCTGAGGTGGCCTGTGCACTCGGAAATGCCCTACAACTGTAGGGCCCAGGTGACCGTATACTTTGTTTTCAACAAGAAGGATGAAGTCCTCTTAGGAAAGCTCCCAGTTGGAAGAAAAAGGTGAGCTACTCAGAGTATTCTTTTCCTTGAACATCCTTGTCAGCTCAAGTGTTTGTTTTGGCTGTCTGTTTATTTTGTTGGGTTCTGAGGACTGGGGCTCACAGACCGTTTAGCAAGCAGAGGTATAGTGGGTACACAGAAGGCGCTCCATAGATGCTTTGGGAGATGCTGGCTCGCTCTGCCCCACAGAGGAGCCTGGGAGTGCAGCCGGCATCCAGGCCAGCAGGTGACACACTCAGACAACGCCACCTTTCTGTTGCAGCAGGAAGGATCTCAGCCCACACGCCTAGTGACAGAGGATGCCCAACCACGCCCTGCCTCGCCAGGCCCGACAGCGCAGGCCCACTCCCCAGCGGGCACTGAGGCTGCGCTGCAAATACAACCACGCTCTCAACAAGCATCCCAGACGACACACAGATACGTCCTGGGGGGTCAGCAACTATCAGCAACTAGAGATGGCGTGTGTCCTTCTGGTGTGGTATTGGCTAAGTGCCTGCCTCTGAGTTCTGGAGTGACTACTAACACAGCGACAGCTGCCGTTTAGTGACGTTTAGACCCACTGTCTTGATTAACAGCTGCCAACACCCTCTGAGATGCAAACCCAGGTTTGCAGATGAGAAAACTAGGTTTGGGGAGGTTAGTGACTTGCTCAGGGGCAGGATTGGAACCCGGGTCCGAAGGAGCCCTGATGTGTGGGTTTTCTGGGCACTCTGTGTCCTCATGGTCTATCTCAGAGAGGTGGGGCCAGGGAGACACTCTCTCTCCAGGAATGGCTTTTCACTCCCCACTTTAAGTGGCTCTGAATAATGAACTTCCTAACAGCCAGCTGCTCACTTGGCCTCCCGGGTCTGAGGGCAGCTCAGGCTCAGCTGACCCAGCCCCACACTCCCCGTCTCCTGCAGGGCCAAGCTCGGCGGGTGCCCACCACCCATACAGCATCAGAGCCGGGACCAAGGGAGTTGGCCTGACTCCTCCCCCTGCTCACCTCCTTCACGGCTGAGTCTGCCCCTGAAGCCCTCTACAGGCCCAGCCCAGCCTTGCCCACCAGCAGCCCGGGCATCCCAGGGCCCTTAGCTAACTGCTGTCCAATCCACATTCCTCACTGTGGCCACAGAGTGCTTTTCAACTTGCACATCGGGTCATGTCCCCAAGCCCCCCCACCCCAAAGCCTTCCAAAGCTCCCCACTGCTATTAGGAAAAAGGCCCACATCCTCAGCATGGCTTACACGGTGGCCCTATGACCCCTGCCCACCTCTTCAGCTTCATCTTGCCCTTGTCCCCTACTCTGCTCCTTCCAGCTCCCCGTCATGTCCCCTGCCCTCCTGCACAGGGCCTTTGCACATCCAGCTTCCTCTGCACTGTTCTTCCCTCCTCTCTGGGTTGAGATCTCAGCCGTGTCATCATCTTCCCAGGAAACCATGCCTGACCTCCTCGATTTGGGCAGGTCCCCGGGACTCTCTCCAGCACACGGTCCTCTCTCTCTAAACAGCTGTCGTACTGGTGAGAGTGCATCACCTGTGTGGTTATCCGGTTGCTGCTGTCTCTCCCACCTTTAGGAATGAGGGACTCACCATTATATCCCAACACTTGAATACGGCCGCCTCGGTGGCGAGGCCAAGGTGGGAGATGCTACATGCTGAGCAAACGGTGCAGGCGTGGGTTGTTGAGGGAGGGCAGAATCACAGCCACCGAAAGTCAGCACTGACTGAACGCCCCACAGGTGCCAGGTACAGTTCTAAGCACTTTACAGTATTAAGCAGTTTATTCTTCACAACTGTCCTATAAGGAAGGGAGTATTATTATCCGCATTTTACAAATGACAATACCCAAGGCCATATAGCCAGGGGACGTGGAGAAACAGATGGGAAGGCAGGCAGATGGCCACTAATACCACCCGCCACACTGCCTCTGCTCAGGGCGGGGAGGAGAGGCATCTCAGGGAGGGCTGTCCTGGGAGGGTGGGGCAGACAGACACATACACACACCATGTGGGGGCACAGCGCCTGTGCTGGCAGGCCACACCGAGCCTGACGCTGAGTGGCTGCCTTGGGGCACATGACTCAGGCCCCCGGGCCTCTCTTTACCCGTCTGTACAAGGGGGCAGCGTGGCTTGGCCTGCAGGGCTGTTCTGAGGACGCATGAGAGCACCAAGCATAGTGCCTGAAACCCAGCAGCCCTTCCAAAATGAGACCGCCAATGAGCACAGCTGCTTTAGGGCCAGGAGGACTGTTCCGACGGGCAGGGTGGGCCTGGAGCAATGATGGAGCAAAGGACAGCAAGCCGGGCCACACAGGAGGACGTGTGCACCAAACGGTCAGTCACCCGTCCACTCGGGCATCCTCCACGCTTCTCAGTTCTCATCTACTGTGTTCACTCCTCGTCAATCCTCACTCAAAGGAAATCCAAAGTGAGACCCAAAAGTGAACCTTCCTAAAGACTCCTATTACTTATGAACCGAGTGGCCAACGAGGAAATATGAGGGAGGAAAAGATCTACCATCACATAAAGTAAGAAAACACTTTGTAACATTTTTTAAAAAAGATTTTGCTGCTAATATTTGGATTCCCACCCTCTCATGCGCCCCTAACAAGAGGAAACAGGCCAAATCTGACAGTGATATTCATCTCCGTTATTCCCACCCCTCAAGGGAAATATGTTTATTAATGTGCCTCTTCCCTTGATAAATTACTAAATAGAAAGAAAAGTCTGGTACTCATTTCCTGTGGCTTCTCCTGTGATTTATGACCAGGGACTGGCGGAGCTGTCTCGTCCATTCATCTGTGGATGCGCCTGTTCTGATGTCCGACAGCTGCCGGGTGACCAGCCACCAGCCTGCCCTCGCCAGGGAAGATGACTGACGTTACCCATTCTGTCACCACTTGCATCTGGACCCTGTTTCCTCCACTAGTTCTTTCTTCTGCTCATTCATGTGTTTGTCATTCATCCACCAGACCCCCCTGCAGTGTTGACAGTATGCCTGGCACTGGGCTGGACACCGTGGGGACTGCAAGCAAGGAGGACCCTCGCCCCGCCCTCCTGGAGCTCACCGTCTAGATGAGAGATGAAAACGGCACCCGTAGCACCAGGCAGGATTCGCTGGGGCCACCGAAGCGGGATTACCCTAGGAATCCCAGAGTGCTCAGGGCGGTGGTTGCTTTCCCTGGGGCAGCGGGAAGGAAGGGCAGGAGATGCGAGAACGGGCCCTGGACCCAGGCAGACCCAGATTCCGACCCTGCTTGATGGCTCTGAACTGGGTGACTTTGGGTATGTTGCTGAACCTCTCTGAGCTGCTTCCTCATCCAGAAGATGGGCCAACAGCACCCACTTGAGGTTGCTGTGGGCTAGTGACCAGCATATCATCCACAGCTCTGAGAGGACCTCCCGTGGACCAGGAACCTGGGCTCAGGGCAGCAGGAGGGATGCAGGGAGCCTGGCTCCGCAGGGATTGGGCAGGGCAGGTGCGGGCACTGGCAGCTGAGGGACCTGTATCCCCGCACGACTTTCCAGGAGTCTTCTTTGTGCCAGATGCTGTCCTCAGCACGGGACTAGGACACACCTTCCCTGGGGACAGTGGGACACAGCCCTGGGGCTGAGCTCGTGGGCCCTGAACCATCACTTGTCAGGGAGCATTCCTGCATGGCCCAACTCCCTCGCCCAGATATCTTCTGGACTCACTGAGGAGATGCTCTAAGGAATCCAGCTTGAGGACTTTAACCCGGCCCACACTCAGCTGCCCACAGCCCCTCCCCCCTCTCATGGGGAAGTAGAAAGCCCCTAGGCCTTGGAGCCCAGAGACTCCGGGGAGACTGACCAGCACCGTTTCCTAGTCCTGTGATGCAGACAAAGAAACAGGGCTCTGGGCCTCAGGTTCTGTACCTGTGACGTGGCTCCACAATGCTCGTCTTGTGGGAGTTCGTGCAGGTTTACCAGCTGACCCAGAAGCACTATTTAGCCAGTGCCTGCACACAGCAGCCCTGCCCCTCTAGGACCTGCGGCCTGGTCTCCTCTGCCTCAGTCTCCCCTCCTGTCTGCAGGCTGGGCACGAACTCCCTGCCCAACTGGGGCCTCTGGCAGTCCCTCATCAGCTCCTCCTGCCTCTCTGTGGTGTGATCAATGTAATTGGTTTCTGAAAACCTCCCCGGACCTGCAGGCAGCATAAAGAACGGGCGTCAGAACGGAGGTGACATCCGAGTCAAATTAGTGTCAATATGACAATAAAATATACAGCTCGGAGGAAATACGGGCTGTAAACAGACAACATTTCAATCGGAAACATTTCAATCTTCTCAATGTGGTGGGAGTGTGAGGGGGTGGGGGCTGCTGCTGCTCTGCTGTTAAATTACCAATATTCAACAGCAGAGCACAAGAAAACTCCATTGTAGGGCCCAGGTGACAACCAGTGCATTCCTCTCTCTCCAGAGACCCACTAGGCAGAATGATAACCTTGGGTTCCCTGACTGGGTATCTATTACCTTCCAACACAGCATCACTCCTCGCTCTTCCTGCCGTAAATCAGCCTCCTTTAAGAACAAGAGGCGACGGGCCTTCATCGACCAGCAGGAAGCCAAGAAGCTCCAGGCAGAGGGAGGGAGGGCTTCCACGGGAAGGGCCCTCCGTCCTGCCCACAGCCTGGCCCGTGCGCTGGCGGAAGGCAGGGCTCGGTTCTTCAATTCAACAAGAGCCCGCCAGTGGCCTCTCCGCCTTCCTGCCTTCCCTCCACCACTGCGGGCGGTGTTTCCCGCAACACAGGATGTACACACGACCCAAATGAGGTTATTTTAGGCTTGATGGAGACAGACACAGGGACATCTTCCTTAGATATTATCAGGTTTCTCATTTCAGAAAAAAATATAAAGTTCCATTTTAAGGTCCATTCACTTAACCCTCAAAGGTGAATCTATTAAAAATATCATATTAAATAAATAATGGTGCAGATGGCATCTGGCTAAGGTAAAAATTGTGCTGGTGGTTTGCCAGTGAGTGGGCTGGGGACACTGTTCTGCTGGATGTGGGCCCAGGTGGCCTTCCGACACGCCTTCTCCCCAGGACACCCCACAGCCAGGCAGACCCCCTCTCCACGCCCCAGCTCGACATTCAGAGCCTCTGGAGAGTTCTCTCCCCCACAGTTCTGCTTCCTCTTGGAAGGTGAAGGGAAGGTGCTGAGAAAGGAGGTTGGGGTAGGTGGGTGGTCTCAGGACAGGCCAAGGAGCTTACACACTGGAGCCTGAGCACCACGAGGGTGGGACTTGGCATGCTGCGCACTGCTATGTCCCCAGCACCTAGAACTGTGCTTGGGACATGGAAGGCGCTCAACGAATACCCCCAGAATGAACGAGAGAGCGAGAGCGAGAGCGAGAGCGAGAGAGAGAGAGAGAGAGAGAGAGAGAGAGAGCACGAGTGTGTATGAGAGAGAGACACACACACACAAACACACAGACAAAGAGGGAAGGCCCGGTCTCCCCAACTTCCCACAAGTTCTGGATGCCCACTGCACCCACATAGGGCTTACACGTCATGGTCACATTTGTGAGGGCTTCCCAATGGGAATACACATGTCCTCAGGGAGTCTCAGGACCCTTCCACAGGTGGTCTCCTGAGCTGTGCTGCCCGGGCCCCAGGCCTGCACAGTTTTCTCTGTGAGAGTCGACGAGAAGATCCACTCACACCTTCACTTTGGACTAGAGCTCCCTGGGAGGGTCTCTCCCCAGACCCATACAGCTGGGACCAGCTGAAGACACCAGAGCTGGCAGGCTTTCCCACAGTCCACGGGAGGGGAGGGGCTGGGGACACCCCCGAGGCAGGTCCGGGCTCAGCCGGGCACAGGCCTGGGCTGTGAGCACTGGAGTCTCTGGGGCATGCACGTGAGCAACACACCCACGGAGGCACTGGAACTGAACAGAAATGCCTAAAACATTTTAAAAAGCGGAAGCAAAAGTTCTGGTTCTAGTTTAAACTGGTTTGAAAAAAAATGCATTAAGCAACAACAAATACAGGACATCATGCGGAACCACTCTGATTTCTTTGGATTGGAACTGATTGGGAACAAAGGAGAAGAAATCATCTGCTGCTGAAATCCATCAGGGTTCAGAAAAACCCCCACCCCACCCCACGCCTCAGCCCGAGAAACCGAGCTGCCCCCGCTCCTGCGAGGCTGGAGGAAGCATGATGCCGCCCTCTGCGCCCTGAAGCCAATCACGCTCCCAAGGCGGGAGGTGGAGACGGACTGAGGGTGGGTCTGATGAGTTAATCGGCTGACGTGAGACGGGCGCTCTCACGCCCACTGGTGAGCTCACCTCACTCCTCCCGCCTTCCCGGTGGTTCTCAGATGCTCAGCCCCCAGACGCTGCCAAATGCGGGGCGCCCCTGAGAACAAAGCTGCTGTGTTCCAGCCCCTTCAAGGCTTCCTGCAAGCCGACAGCTGCCTGCCCTGGCAGTTTCTTCTCTAATTAGTCTGCATCTTTCTATCCCAGGTTCTTTAGAGACTGCCACTCACTCACTCACCCTGCAGACACAGGGGCCTGCTCCTTGGCAGCCCTGCTCTGGACCTGCGGTTTGTTGACAGACTACCGGCCAGTTACAGCCGGAGCGCCTCGGGTCTCACAGGTGGGCACCGAGGGAGGTGCAGGAGCCCAGGGGAAGCTGATGCAGTTGGGCAGGGGCTGGACTCGGGTGATGTCTTGGGAGAGATGCCGTCTGATCTGAGTCCTAGGACACGGTGCAGGACTGAGCCAGGCAAGCCAGCATGGAACAGCATCCCAGGCAGAAGGAGCACGGGGAGAAGTCTGGGAGCCTGCAGATGCAGCAGGGTGGCGGGGTGCAGGGTGCAACTGGGGAGAGACGAGGCTGGAGGGGTGGCCGCTGGAGCCTTGTTCTAAAGCTGGAATTTTACCCTGAGGGTGATGGGAGCCACAGGGGCTGACCGCAGAATGGCGGAGGGGATAAAGCAATGCGAGGCTGCGTGAGGCTGAGGGAGCCTGAGCTGAGGCAGCGCTGGGAGGCTGGCAAATACCCGGATGGCTGGGAGGGTTGACAAGTCAGACATGGCAGGCCTGGGGGATGGGAGGGATGGGATGGACAGGATGGAGAGGAAAAGGTGTCCAGGAGGACTTGCGGCACTGGGCTTCAGCACGGGGTGGACAGCAGTGCCGACAACTGAGAGAGAAAATCCTGCAGGAGATGGGAGATTTGAAAGAGGGAAAATGATACTGGTGGAAAGAGATTGGAACTAGCATTAATTGAGCACCTACTGTATGCCAGGCACAGAGCCAAGTTCACACATGTGATCTTATTCAGAGTGTTTAATCCACACAGTACACCGGGCTGGGGCTCACTGGCCAGACCCCGTGCAGTCCCACCACCACCTCCGGGCCCCAGTGTCACAGCGAGGACACGGCACAGGCAGGTGCCAGTCTAGATCTCCCCGCAGCTCCCTGCACAGCCTGTCTCCTCACTGCACAGCCTCTCTTCTCACCACCACCCTTGCAAGCACCCCAGCTCCAGCCCAGCTGCTCTGGGCGGAGGTGGAACACATCTGGCCCAGCGGGCCTTCCCTGAAGCCAGGGCTCACGGAGCCGGCCCGATGTGCTGTGCTGCCTGGAGGTGGTGTGTCCAGGGAAGAGCCGATGATGCAAGTGACACACAGAGTGGGGCTTGGAACCCCGACTTGTGGCCTGGGCATGTCCCTTGACGTTGGGAGCCCCAGTCTGCTCATCTTAAAGTAGCGATAATAACTCCAGCCTCAGCAGGTGGCAGGGGGCGTCACAGGGAGAATGTGTGGGAAAGCCCAGGACAGAGGCAGTGCTCATTCTGATTCTCTCTCACACACGCACACGGCAGGTGCTCATGCCTGCTGACTCAGCCTCTCCTGCCCCCTGGGGACACCTGCCTGACCAGACCCCTCAGTCATGGACTCTGTGTGTTTGCCCACTGTCCAGCTGGCCTGGTGCCACCCACCCTGAGGCCTTGGAGGGCGGGAGGGCGGGCCCCGCTTGGAGGAATCTGACGTTTGGACGTGGCTATTGGAACACAATGTCGGGGACCTTTATGCACTGCATTGTCATCGTTGTCTGGTTTGATTTTGGCAAGCAGCATGTACACACAACCTCCCCTGAGTCCTCCTCTCACCACGTGCTGACACCGTCCCCGCTCCCTATGGGAGCACCGAGGGCTGTTCAGAGAAGGAGGGAAGAGGAGAGCACGTGAGTGCGTGTGTGCTAGGGGCCGACAGGCCTTAGTTCACACCCTATGCTGTGTGCCTCCGCCTAGACTAAACACTGTCTTGGGGAAGGCATGGCGCGGTGGGCGACAGAGCGAGGGATCCAATTCTGGTGGCATCCCTTTGTTGTGCTGTGGGATCCCCTCAGGGCATGATGAGGGTGACATGGGACAATACCCACAAGAGCTGGCGTCGGGAGGACAGCAGTTCTCTTCCAGCATCACTCTTGTGGGGGAACAGGGAACACTCAGTGGGGCTCAGGAACCACTCGAGGTGGCTCCTGTAAGTGTGAGGTGAGCAGGGCAGAGGGAGAGAGAGAATAGGAGCCAGAGGAAGGGGTGTGAGGGAGGGGCATCCAAGAGACTTCCTGGAGGAGGCGAGATCTCAGCCAGGCCTTAGGTAGTGAGGGGCTCGGCTTTGCTCCAGCCAATAAGGTAGAGTTGCAGTGGCCGGTGTGGATAGGAAGCCCAGGGCAAGGTACTGGGGGGTAGGTGGGGGCTGAGGGGTACAGGGCCCCCCTGAGTCTTGCAGCCATGCCAGGCCCCCCAGGACTGCCCACAGGCCACAGGCACCAGGACTTCCCTGTGGGCAGGTCTCCCTGCAGGCCTCTGTCTGCTCCCTGCCGTCAGGGAGTGAAGAAGCCGTCCAAAGCAGGGCTTGAGAACAGAGCCGCGGGAGCCGCCTGCCTGCTCTTGTGTGGTTTCGGGCTCCACTGCCTGGCCTGGGTCCCTGGGGATCTGGCTGGGCTCCTGACCAGGAGGTGGAGCAGCACTGACTGGTGGGGGCGGGGGCGGGGGGAGTGGGAACTTAGCCCTTCCCTCTTCTGTCTCCCCCAACAGGAGCTCCACGCTGACCCCCGGGGCTCACGGCGGGGGCCGCAGGGGCCCCTGTGAAAGCAGCTGGGAGGACGGCGTTTGTCAGGAGGGAAGGACTCGGTGTCTAACAGGCACCAAGAACTTCACCTGTGCAGAACACTGGATCTCCTGCCGAGCCCAGCGTGCCCCGCCTGCAGCCTCCTGGCTCTATTACCGTCAACTCCGTCCTCCAACCGCTCAGGCCCAAGACGCTGGTGTTGTCCTCGATGCCTTTTTCCTCCCTAACTCCACATCCGATCTGGGAACGAGTCTTGTGGCTCCACTTCCAAAATCTATCTGAAATATGACCACTTCTTCCCACCTCTAGTAACTGGACCCCCTGCTTCCACCATACCCCTAAATCTATTCTCAGACCAGCAGCCACAATGGGATTCCTTTGAAGAATAAGTCAGGTCTCGTTAATCCTCTGTCCAACCCACTCCAAGGGCCCCATCTCACCCTACATGGAAGCCAATGTCTCCCCACGCCCCGCCTGGCCTGCACAAGCAGCCCCGGAGCTCTGGCCCCATCCACTCCTGCCCCTGACTCACTGGCTGCCAGGCACACCGGCCTCCTGGATGTTCTTGTGCTCAGCAGGCACACTGCTGCCTCAGGCCCTTTGCACTTGCTGTTTGCCCTGCCTGGATTACTCTTCCTGCACATTTCTGCATGGCTCACCTCTTTCAATTCTTTGCTCGAACATCATCCTCCCAGTGAGGACTTCCTGATTTCCTCATTCAAGATGGCACCCCATTCCACCCACTGCTCCCTGCCCAGTTCCCGACTTTGTTTGTCTCTCCACTCTATGCTGTAGGCTCCATGAAGGCAGAGATTAATGCGTTTTGTTCCCTGGGGTGTCTGCAATTCCTAAAACACTTCCTGGCCTGTGGTGACTCACTAAGTATTTGTGTGTGTTGTTCAGACTCGTCCCTGTGGACAGCAGTGGTGGCAGGGATTCGGGGGTAAATCCCAGATCCCCCTTAGGTCTCCTCACCCCCAAAAGGAGCAGCCAGCACCCTCCTCGGCCCCAGGGAGGCACCGTCAGCTCCCATGTCCTGTCCTGCCCTTTGTCCCCACCCCAGCCTGGCACTCACCGTCCACTGGATTGAGGTAGTCATGGAGATGGGGTGCACCGGCGGCACCCCCACTCTGCATCAGCAGGTCCCCGTAGGGCGCGGGGTGGCCTGCCATGAGGGTCATCTGGTGGTAATAGTCTGAGGGGTTGGTGCCTGGAGCAGGGAGGCCAAACAGTCCCCTCTCCTTAAGGTGCTCGTGGGCCACTGTGGGTGGGAGGGGGGAGAGAGAAAGAGACCATCAGAATCAGGCAAAAAAGAAGAGAAACGTGTACTGGGCCTGAGGAGTCCCCCTCAGTGCCATCCTCCGCCCCCTGGGGCCCTGTGTTCCCCTCCCCCTGCTGCCCCGTGTGGCACTGAGCAGACAGCGTGGGTTGGGGTGTGTTTTTGCTGCCGGGGAGACCAGAGAGTGGCCTCTGCATTCCTCCATTCCTCCCTTTCCACAAAGCTGCAACAGACACTCCCTCCTCCCCTCGGGGCTCCAGACAAGCCCAGAGCTCCGGCCAACAGGGTCCAGGTCCCACGGAGTCTTCAAAGGAACAAGAAGATGCAAACGGAGGCATCACGGTGGCCAGACGGCTGGCCAGGTCGGTCTCGCCCGAACATGCGAGAGAGCTTGCCCGGGCCTGGCCAGATCAAGCTGCTCACCTGTCCCACAGCCGCAGACCCCGGGCTGTCTGCCTCCAGCCCTGCGCTCAGCCCCACTCGGGGCCTAGCAGACAGGCAGGGTGGACCAACTCCAGAGCATCCTGAGGGGCCTGGCACTCGGGGGTGTGCTGTCAGGAAAGAATGGGAGCTCGGAAACCAAACCCACCCCTCGAGAGTCCTGGCTTTTACCGGGTGTGCAAAACTGGGAAGGGGCCACCTCTCTGAGCTGGCTCAGTTTTCCATCTGTAAAGTGGGAGTAATAATACTCACCACTCAAATTACTATTCAAAACGATAGTACAGCCAATGTTGTACTGGGCGCTTGCTGGGTCTGTGCAGGCACAGTGCTGAGGGAGGCACACTCACGCTCTAATCTCACTGTCACCACCATACTGTGAGCTGAGGGACACCACCTCCATCCCCCCAGAGGGTGAGGACTTCGGCGCTTAGAGAGTTAAGATCGTGCCCAAGGTCACACAGCAGGGAGTTTGACCCTAGAGCCTGAGCTCCTCACCCCTGTGCCCCACAGCCTCTCTGCTATTAGTCCCTGCAAACACCAAAGGAGATCCCAGTGTGCCAGTCAACGGAAGCAGCCATCCTCCTCCTCACCCCTCCTGCTGTATCCTCTAGAGAGAGCCTGGCCTGCAGCCAGGCTGACACCCCACGGCCTCTGCCTGCCCTGTCCATGCCTGGAGTGCCCTCCCCTCCCCCTTCTTGCCACGTCCACCTCCTCCCTGAAGCCTTCCTGGGTGCCCATTTGTCCTCAGTGCACACACAGTCTGGCAGACACTGCCTCAGATCACTGATGAACTTTCTGGGCCTCATGTGGGCAGGCGCTGGGGCTGGCACAGCTGATGCAGGGGCCTGACATGCTATCTCTACTCACTTGGGAGCTTGGCCCAGGGCCAGCGAGGCCTCAGGGTGTCTGCTCCAGCCCTGCAGGGGTCAGGGCCATGCAAATTAGTCCTCGCTGGTGCTGAACCCATCCCTGCTGTCTCAAGAGGCTGGGGCCAGGGTATGTGGGTGTGGTAGGAGTCACATAGATGTTTATATGGAAATCAGGCATAACATCAGTGCTCCATCCACTGAAAGTGTCTCCTTCAAGGGCAGCCCCGTCTCATCACTTGCTGTTCACGGGCTACACCGCTGTTGGTTGAGATCGCAGTGTCCATGATTCATCAGATCTCCAGGAGGGCACTTCTCCTCGTCCCTCCTCCAGACAAGGCTCAGGGCCCTCTCTGACCCAGGCCTCAGGAGAGCGGCCACATTCTGCCTCCTCCCTAGTCACCCTGTTACCATGTGCACTAGTTTCCCAGGGCTGCTATAACAAGTTAGTACAGACTTGGTGCTAACTGCTGTTAAAACAACAAAATTTTATTCTCTCACAGTTCTGGAGGCCAGAAGTCCAAGATCAAGGTGTCAGCAGGGCCACGTTCCCTCCACAGGCTTTAGGGGAGAATCTATTCCTTGTTTCTTCCAGTTTCTGGGGGATGCCAGCTTCCCTGGCTTGTGGCCATATCACTCCCATCTTTGCGTTGTCTTCTCATCGATGTGTCTCTTATAAGGACACTTATCATTGGATTTAAGGCCCATGAGGATAATCCAGGATGATCTCATTTCAAAATCCCCAACTTAATCACATCTGCAGAGACCCTTTTTCCAAATGAGGCAACACTCTCAGGTTCGGGATTAGGACGTGGACTCATCTTCTTTCGGGCACCATTCAGCCCAGCACACCACGTGTGAACTTCAAGGCTGGGGCAGCATCTGGAACCTGTCCTGCATCCTCACGCTCCAGGCGAGCCCATCGCCAGCTGAGGCGTCAGGAAAGGCATGGAGAAGCACTGGCCCACTTTCCAGGAGACAGCGGCTCGACACGGAGGCAGCACAACACTCCAGGGCACCCCAGCTCGGCCAAGGCCACTCGGGGGACCCAAGCAGAGTTCAGAGCTGGGTTCCAGCCCCAAGGGGCCGTTTCGGAATGGCCACATTCTGACCAGCCATTTTCATGTCCTGTGGCTGCAACTACTCGCCTTGTCTGGTTTCTCTTGGATGATGACCAGGCAAAGCGCAGACGGCGCGGCCAGGAAGATGAGCCCGATGCTCCAAGGAGCCTTTCTGTACATTTGCAGGCTGGAATCCTTTTCTTTGTAAAACTCCAGCCTGAGCCGTCTCAGATCCAGGCCTCAGCTTCAGCCTCAGCTTCTGGTCCCGCTGAGCTGGGAGAGGACACATCCTCTTTGGTGAGGTGGCGATGGAGGATCTTTAGCCTGGAACCAACTCTGGGCTGAGACGGAAGGTTTCAGTGGGCAGATTTTGAGAAGGTGCAGCCTGGTTGCTTTTGAAGACGGCAGTCATAAGGAGCTAACGGGGCACTGTGGGGCAGCACGGGGCAATGGATAATGCCCACTGCATGCTGGGGGTGGGGTGCGAGCACTTCCTAGGATGACAGCACACGCAGGGACAGCTCCCGAATGTGCTTACTACTGTCCAGTGCAAGTGTGTATGTGTGCACGTGTGTTTGCATGTATGCATTGGTGGGGTGGGGTGGGGGGCTAGAAGTATAAAATTTTAGACCTGAAAACCAACGTGATCTTGCCCTTTTCCATCTCAAATTAATTGGATAGGGGTGATGATCTGATCCCTGAGCTGGGCTGATCAATCCTCTCTCAAGCATCTGACCTGAGAAACATAGAGCCACTGGTGCTCATCCGTGTGCCATTTGGAGTCCATGTGATGACCTGCAAGGGGCGCATAAAGCAGAGACTGCCTTCCTTCTGCTCTGGGGGCCCATGACACACCCTGATACAACAGCCCCTTAACACCAGCTTCTGCAGACTATGGTTTATTGCAACCTAATAGCTCTCATCTACGATAGGACCTACGTGGATAAACAGAGCTTACCATTGTTATTCTATAATTTGCACGCAAAAGGATGTTTACCAACATCTCTTTAATGAGGGCAAAAACAAAAGGACCCCCAATTCTCTTGGCTTTCGCCATCATTTATTTCAAAACCCATTGTTCAGGGTGGTGGGGAGGAACGCCAGCCTGCTCACTATCCCAGGGGACTGGGGCTGGAATCCGGTGTTAGCGTAGTGGCCCAGCCCCCCAGCACCCAGGCCCTACTCACCGTCAGCGGGGCTGAGGCCCCTGGCTGCAGAGATGGCGGGGAGCGTGGGGCTGCTGTGCACGGCTCGGAGGTAATGCTCCATGTGGGGGCTCACGTACGGGTGGGGGGTGTTGAAGGGGGACTCGCCAGGGCCGGCGGGGTGGGGGGAAAGCCGGATCAACGAGATGTCGGAGATGACAGGGCTGCCGCTCAGGGCAGGAGGCCTGCAGAGACAAAGGGGAGCGTTCTCAGAAGGCACGGCCAGCTGCAGGGGGACGCGCAGGGAACCCGCCAAGCAGCAGAACCAATAGGCAACCTGCACTTTTTATTTTATATGCCAACATCCCTTGGTCACCCTTCACGTAGAGTCTGAACCCTCCTGCATTAGCCAGCGAATGCGCTGACAACTCCTGCGTGCTGCTGCGGCCATCCACCCGCCAGTCTTGCGTTGGCGATGGCATTCTCTGCACAGGTAGTTAGATTTGCTGGACCACAGGCTCAGCGGGCCACACCCATGTGCGAGTTGTAACCCCCGCTTCCCCCCTACCTGCTCAGGGCTGGACACACAGCCATAGCAAACAGTCTTTGTGAAATGAACGAATGCATGCATTCTACAAACACGTATGCAAAACAGAACATGAAAATACCAACACCAGGAGTAAGATGCAAAGAGCTCGTATTCCCAACAGAACTGAGAAAAAGAGAGGAATCAGGAGAAGCCCCGAAAGTGGAGAATTTTTGGCTTCAGTTGGATAATCACTGCAGTGAAGTGCTCTGTCACAGATCAGCTGTGAAGGACGAGATCAGGATTCAAGAAGAGTTTTGAGCTGTAACTAAAACTTTGGAATATCATTTTAGTTCTCCTTACATGGAATTCCTTCTAACACTAACAGACCCTTCCTTCTCGGATGCCCACCACCGGTCAGGCACCTGGCTTGGTCCCTCTGGCCCGGGCTGGTGTGGTCGCGGCCCGTCTCTCTGTCCCCTGGTCAGCCTCAAGGAGGCGGTGGCTCCACTCAACGGGCCTTTCCACTGCTCACCTGGGGCCTCTAAGCAGCTGTCAGCATGTTAGCTGCAGGGGTGTTCCGAGGTCATCTACTCCGAAACTCATCCATTAAAGAAAAATCAGACTTTAGCGGGGAAGCAGCTGTGAAACCACAACTAAGTCACTGGGAACCACGTTTACCAAGATTTAATTTTCAGTTTTTCAGAAAACAGGGGTCTCTCTGTGATTTGACATAGTGCAAAGAAAAGAATATGTGTTTGAATCCGAAGAACCTGCATTAGAATCTCAGGCTTTATCGGCTCAGTCACACTGAGCAAGTAATTTAACCTCTCCTCGTTGGTAACGTGGGAATAACAATCGTGTCTATTGCATAGCGTTGCCGTGAGGGTGGAAGTCTCCAGAACAGTGCCTGAGATGCGCCTGTCAGTGAATAAAGAGCTGCTATGACAGCATTAGCACTGTACTTTGAGGGCAAAACTCAGACATGCCCGGGAGGCCCTCGAAGTCTTCACACAGGATGGATGTTGGACATGTGGAAGGGCACCGGCAGAACTGGCCACTTCAGAGGGGGAACGGTCTGTCCATTGGCTGGAGCAAACCAGAGATAATTACTGATTATGCTCAATAGCGCATGAAAACTGCTTACAACATGGTGCCAACCAGGACCCAACAGGTGACATCCAGATGTCCTGACGTCTGGGTGTCACAAACTCCCCACTCAGAGGCTGCTCCAAGGCCTGGATGTAACATTCTGCTACTTTATCTTTTAGTTTTTGCAGATGTGAATGCAATGGACGTGCAGACCCAACGAACCTGCCCGACACCTCCATGCTGCTGCACTTCTGCCCACATCAGTTCTTGGCCTCACATGCCTTCCTGGACCCTATACTTTGTCGGGTAAATTCTTTCTCCTCTCTGTAAACCCAGGTGAGGGGACCCCCTTGGTGACACCCTCCTGAAGCCTCTTCCCCTGGCATGAGCTCTCTGCTCCTTTCTCCCTGCTACCCCTGGGGTGCATGGTTCAGGTCTTAGGTTGGCGGGTCCAACTCCCAGGTAACTGGGTTCTGCCTGGGAGCAGGGTGTGTCCAAGGCACCTCTGCATGCTGGCACCTGGCAGGGAACTGGCACCCCGCAGGTGCTCACAGGTATTTTCAGAACCAGAGATGGCTACCTGTCTGTGTGCCAGGCAGTAAGCTTGGGAGAGGGGAGCCTTTGGGATAAGTCACGAGTCACAGCCCTAAGCTGTTCTCCCTCATAGGCTGCCTTTAGAGGCTGGTCCACCTGGGCAGGAACTGTATTAAGTGCGAAGGGCTTAAGAGATGGCTTGGCTCTGGGCAGGGGTGCCAGGTGTCCTTTGGGGGGAGCTGGGCAGAACCAGACTAATTCTCCCTCTCGCCAGAGCGCATGCTGACCATGGCCCAGTGGACACTCACACTCCTGCAACAGGAGTGTGAAGAAAAGATTTGGGGGCTGGGCCTGTGGGGCAGGGAGGAGACCTCTGACTCCTGGGTGCAGACTGGGATTGAAGGGGAAAATTCTGGAAGGCTGCGTGTAGTTCAGTAAAAGGCAGGTGTTCTGGAGGACAGTGATGCACCTCCTGACCTCACACCGCTTGGTTCTCCCCCAGACACTAGAGGCAGGGGAGGTCTGGGGCCTGCAGGATGCTGGCCAGGGCTGAGGTCAGAGCAGCCTCTGGTCACTGAAGCTGGTGGCCCTAAGTGGCCTGCCCGGGCCTCCCTGGCACCGGGGTTGCCCTGTGGGGCACAGGGACCACAGCTGAGGCCCCACAAGACAAGCCGGTGACTACATGGGGATTTCAAGCAACACATTTAGGGTACCCAGCAGCCTTGTTCTAGCCCAGGTGACCCCCATCCCCTGGCCAGAGAAGCCTCTCCCAAGCAGGAGGCTGGAGTGACGTGTTGTCATGGCGACATGCACTTGGCTGAGGGGCTGCCCTGGGTGGCTGGAATCCAGTCCAGCCTCAGCAACTGGACCCAGAGGTGGCAGGCGGGGCCCGAGTCCCCTCATGGAGGAACTGGGACTTCATCTCCACACCGTTACCACTCTTGGGGGAGAGTGAGCTCTGCTGCCCCCTTTCCCCACCTGCCGTCACCAAGGAAACAGGGACCCTTTCTTCCAGGGCACCCTCCTCCCGGTCTCAGGCCTGGGCTCAGCGGGAAGCTCCAGGAGCTCCTCGCAGGGGTGCCTGGCCGACCTCGGAACAGCCCATGAAGGAAGGGCGGCCTGTATATATCCACCGGGAGGACGTGTGAAAACCCCAGCACCAACAACCACACCTCACCACGAGGACTCTGGTCCAGGGAGGGACGTCACCCCTCTAGGCCGTGCGGCCAGAGACTCAGCCACAATTCAACCCAAGTCCATTCACTCCCAGGACGGTGCTCCCTCATCCCAGGGGCCGCCCCACCCAGAAAGAGAAAGCTGCAGAGCACCCCTGCTCCCTCGGTGTGACGGGGCAGGAAGCTCGGAGAGGCTGCCCCACCCCAAAACAGATTCAACAGGGGACAGTGGTGAGACGGGTCAGCTCACAGAGCTGATGAAAGGGCGACAGAACAACCCCGTGCTCTTTCCAATGCTAGGGAAGGCTGCCGGTGCCGGGCCTGGAAGCCGTGGGGTCTGGGCTGGCAGAGCCTCCCCGTGGAGCCTCAACCAAATGCTCTTCCCTGCACAGGCAGAGCAGGACTGGGTTCTGGAGGCTGTTCAGGGGAACCAGGGCCTGGAAGCGGTGTGGCAGGACCCTGCACCTGGGTGCTGCCTGTGCCTGCGAGAGCACTGGTTCCCTCATTAACCCTGATCCTTCCCACTTAGCTGGGCAGCCTCAGCCAGGATGGTACAAAAAAGACCAGTGCTGAGTACATGGTAGGAAGCTAACAAGCATTGACTTGCTTCCCTTCCCTTCTCAGCAACAAGTCAGCTTGGAGTGCGGAGCATCTACTGACCTGGACACCCAGTACCCAAGGCAACAGGCCCATCAGCCAACACAGCCACAGATGACTGTTCAGATACCTCCTCTGGGAAGCCTCCCCAGATGTCCCCTCTGCACGGATCACTTAGCTGTGCCCTCACCTGGCATCTTCTCAGGACAGCACCTGTGTGCCAGCCATCACGGGGCCACACGCATGTATTTCATCTTTTAATCTAAATAAAAGACTCACAAAGTAGGCGCTTTATGCCCATCTTATAGATGAGAACACTCCCAGAAAGCCTAGGTCACTCAGACAGCAGGTAGTGGAACCACCACCAACTCGGTGGGTCTGGGCCCGAGCCTGCGCTGTGCCCGTCCCCTCCGCAGAGAATGGGCGCTCTTGATGACCGTGGTTTTTTGTGAGCAGGGCTCGGTGGGCGCAAGGTCAGGGAGGGGCAGCACCTGAGAACAGAAGAGCTTTCTCCCCTCCCTGCATCCGCTCCCCTTCTTGTCTTCGCCCCCCTCCCATCCCACCACCATGCACAGGCCATGCCAGCTCTCAGGAGGGAGTTGAACCTCTCCCTCACACTGGGTTGTGAATTACCGACAAGGATCCAGGGGCACACATGTTCCAAGAGATTGTCATTTTGACAGACCACACAAAGCCAAAGGAATGAATCTCAAAAGGCAGAATTCCAAGCATTATTCATGCATTTGGGGGACCAGAGGGCTTCCCAGCAGCCCTGAAATCACACCAACATTGCCAGCCTTCGAGGCAGGTCTTTCAGGAGCTTCTTTCTCGGATGCTTGGCCCCATCCCAGGGCCCAACTGAGAGTCCCCACGCGTGCTGGGCGCTGCCAGTGCTCATGAACTGATGACCGTGCCAGGGGACCTCACCAAGAAAGGTGACGGCTTGTGAAATCTGAGCCGCCGCAGCTGACCCCCAGCTGCAACCTCCCTCTGTTCTTCCATTTCCATGCCGTTGGCTGTGGGGGCCTGACCCGGGTCTTGGCCGTGGCCCGTCCAAGCCTTGAATTCTGGCAACTGTGCAGAGACTCAAGGAGGTAGCCTTGAGGATAGGAGGAGGAGCCAGCCGTGTGAGCTCATTTTAAAAGATGGTCAGAGTCCCCTACATTGTAGATATGTGTGGACACACACACACACTCTTGCAGGCCGCAATCAGCTGCGGGCTTTCAACCTTTCCGCAGGCTGCTCAGCTTGGACACTACTCTTATGCATTGCTTTCTCCCCTTCAGTCCAACTCTGAGCTTATCTGAACCTGATTCTACCAGTTGTTTCTTTGTATATTTGCTCATATTCCCGACAAAATTGTCCCGAGCACTTGCTCTGTGCCCAGGGAGCTCAGAGCCCAAGTGGAAGAGGCAGACCTGCAAGTCAGATAAGCACTGGGTAGTCTGACAAAGGCTTCAGCAGAAGAAAAAATTCCCTAAATCTGCCTGTAAGTGTGAGAGAGGCTTCTCAGAGGAGGTGACATTTGGGCTGGGTTCCGGAGGATGAATGGGAGTTCATGAAGTGCATTACAAATAAAGGAAGCAGCACGTGCAAAGAAAGGCTGGAGTGTAAGGATGTATATATGAAGGTTACGCCTTGAGGGGTGGGGCACAGCCCACAGAGCAGTTTGGGCTGCATCTGTATTGGAGCCTTTTCCTTCTTCTCCTGGGGGTGGGGCGCATATGACAGCCCAGCTGATCAGAGCATTCTATATCCCCAGGCACTGTGATCAGTTCAGAGATGGGCATGTGCCTAAGACAGCTGCTTTGGCTGGAACCTTTGGGAAGAAGTGCTCTCTGTCCACCGGGGGTGCTATGCAGGTAGGACGCAAGCATGGAGCTACTGGGGGCCTTGAGGGGAGAGGCCAAGTATGAAGACGATACAGGGAACAACAGAGCTGTGAGATGGGGAATCAGTGTCTTGGACTGTGTCCCTGGATACAGATGCAGCTTCTCCAGAAGTCAGTACCCTTGGCCTTTTCAGTTATCTGAGCCAACACATTTGTTTGTTTGTTTAAGCCAGTTTGAGTTGAGTTTTTCTGTCTTTGGGACCTGCCAAGGCCTGTCACAGCAAAGCCTTGACTAGTACACTGCTCCCACCCAGTGATCCAGGCCCAGCAGCCTGCAAGGAGACCCGAGCCATAATCCCCGGGGCCTGTCCACCCTCCTGCCTGCAGGACCGAAGGAGAGGGCAGAGACATCCTGCCCACAGCTGCTGGGGCTGGAGAGGGCAGCTGTGCTGCCCCTTCCACATGTGGGCACGAGGCACGAGGATGAGGAACAGCTCACTGCCTCCCCTCCTCCTTGTGTGTGTGTGTGTGTGCGCACGTGCACACGTTGGTGACACGTTGGTGACAGCAGCAGCGGCCTGCAGCAGGGCCCCCCTCGCCAGGCTGACGCTGCTGCGGTAGAGGACTCCTGTGCTTCCTCCTCCCAGTTGGCGCTGGCCTGCCCTCCTTAGAGGGTCTTTCCTCTTCTCTCTTTCCCTCGCTCCCTATGTGGAGGGGCCTGGCAAAGCCCCTCGACAAGATTTCAGGGCCAGGCCCAAAGACCAGGGTGGTGGGCCGGCGAAGAAGGGAGGAAAGGGAGAGAAGGCAGAATGGACAAAGCAAGCTGGACCCAGCTGGACGGCCGCTGTTCTAGCCTAACAGACGTGGCCGCGGGGACGCCGCTGCTGACGAGGTCGCCAACATTCTCTGACCACGGAGCGCGTGCACCGTGTCCAACAACTCTGCAAGGCAGCTTTTATATCTCTGCTCTAAAGAGAAGGAAACTGAGGCTCTGGGCAGTAAGGGGGCGTGCTCAAGGCTGCAGGGCTGAAGTGGCAGAGCCGTATGGAAGCCGGCCTTTCCCACTCTGCAAACTCAGATTCGGTACTTCGACATCTCCAACGGTCCACCAGGAGGCACGCTTCTGCCTCGACAAGTTCAGCTTTGTGTCCCTTTGCGGACGTCACCTCAGCTGGGCCTCACGCTGACCCTGGCGGGGGGTGCAGGCTGAGGGGAGCCGCTCACGCGTGGTAGAGCCTGGACTTCCTGGGCCTGAATCATGGCTCCTCAGTGGTGTCCTCGCCTGCAGGACGGGGCAGCGGAACCTGCTGAAGGGCAGCTGTGAGATGAATGAGCCAAGGACGGAGCGTGTGCAGCGTGGCACCGGGCCTCAGTAGGTGATCAGCCAGTGCCCACCATCTCTTTGCTCAGATTTAGCTGATGAGCAAATGGAAGAAGCTCAGAGAGCGGAGGAGTGGACCCAGCCCACATCATCCACATAAAGTCCTAGGCCCCTTCCACATGTGCTGGCTCAAGATTTCTGGAGAGAGATGAATGGAAAGGCCAAGGTGATGAGAACTCTACGCGGCCATATGTAACTCAGAGCTCAACCTGCTGGGCCTGAGCGAGCACGCCTAGGTCCTTGAAAACGGGTGCCATCACTGGCAGCTGGCATGTGCCTTCCGCGGGGCTGGAGGGGTGAGCAAGACTTTGCTCAGTGGGAGGAGCAGGGAGGGCGTCTGACCCAAAGCACAGCCTGAGCCAAAGCCACGGGCAGGAACGGCCGCGCTCCTCGATGCAGTGAGAGGAGGGACGGGGCCCTGTACCCACCCACTGTGCCTGTCTGGAAAGGCCAACAATGCACAGCTGAGGGGTGCTGACACCCAGCTCAGTGTGGCCATCAGGCAGGCTCTCCCACTCGGAGGTCAGGAGCCGGAAGCAGGGATCCTTGCCCATCCAGAGACACTCCTTCCGACGGCTTTGTTCAAAGAACTTCTCCTGCATGGGTCAGCAGGGCCAGAAACAGGCAGGGATGGGCCCTTTGTGTCCCATTTCACAGATAGCACTACTGAGACCCAAAGCAACAGCGGCACACCATGGTGAAGTCAGCGGCAGCAGCGGGATTGGAACTCGGGGACCTGGGTGTTGTGCATTATCCTAGCACAGTCTTGTCCAGGGGCCTTCACTGAGGATGAGGAAGAGGAGGGCTAGTCACCAGGGGCTACGGGCCTATACACCTCACCTCCAGCCTGCTTCCCAGGGTGACTGAAGGCCTCAGCAGCAGCAGGAGAGAGACCACACAGTCCTGTGCAGTCCAGAGCCAGCCTCTCCTCTGCATCCTGGGGTCCACCGCCTTGCTTCCTCTCTGGTCCTGGGCACACGCCATGCCTGCGCCTCACAGCTTTACCCCTCCATGTCTGCTCCCCCATCCTGCCCCGCTCCTCTTCATCCCTACTGTGCCCCGTCCTCCTTTTTAGGGGTGACAGCTCAGCAGCCCCTTGCCCAAGAAGCTTCCCAGCCCCACACTGAGGTCAGGTCCTCCTGAGATGCTCCTGTGGAAGGCGGCTCCTTCCCTGGACCCCAAGCATGTCCATCTCGGCTGATCATCGGGCACCTGCGGTGATGGGCTCACACAGGGCCTGTCTCCTCACTGGACAGGCAGCCCTGGGAGAAGGCTCCAGGTCCACTTCTGCTCACTCGCTTCCCCAGCACCAGGCCTCGTGCCCACCAGGGGCACGGAGAGCATGCTCAACGTGTGTCTGCTGAATGAGTAAATGGATGAATGAATGAATGAAGCAGTGGGTGTGTCCAGTAAAGAGCACTCCCAGCTGTGAGGCTTGGAAAAAGTCATGCGCCTCTCTGAACCTTTTCCTCATCCATGAAGCGCAATCGTAACAGCGCTCTTACAAATACGGAGTGAGGAGCGGTGGGAGGTAAGTGTGGGAGGCTGATAATGTCTCTCAAAGATGCATCCACGTCCTAGCCCCTGGATCTGCGAACGTTACTTTATTTGGAGAAAAGGACTTGGCAGATGTGATTAAGGTAAGGATGTTGAGATGAGATTATGGATTGCTATCTGCGTGGGTCCTAAATGCCAGCACAAGTGTCCTTGTAAGAGGAAGGCAGAGGAAGACGACACAGAAGAGGAGGAGGCAGTGTAACCATGGGGCAGAGGCTGGAGGGATGCGGCCGCAAGCCAAGGAATGTTGGCAGCTCCAGAGGCTAGAAGAGGCAAGGCACAGATTCTCCCCGAGAGCCTGCAGAGGGAGCACGGCTCGCCAACACCTTGATTTCGACCCAGCGACACTGACTTTGGACTCCTGATCTCCAGAACTGCGAGAGAATAGATTTCTGTTGTTTTACGCCACAGAGTTTGTGGTAACTTGTAAGGAGCTAATCGGTGTATAAAGCATATCGTGCTGGTGTGGGGTAGGCCCTCGGGAGGTGGCAGGCATCACCGTCATTATTACTGTCACCTTTCTTCCGAGTCTGTCAGCTCTTAGAGAGCAGGGCCATGTGTTATTTCTTGGAGTAGCCCGGCCCCCGGTAGGTGCTCCATCAGTGGCAGGCTGGCAAGGAAGGGGACAGTCCCCTCTGTGCTGGGCCGGCATGTGAGCGCTGTGTTCTTCCCCCACACCATGCTCGCAGGGCTCTGGAGCGTGCCTTCCCGCCTGCCACCCGGATTACACGGTCACCGGCTCCCCAGAGCTGAACGCGCCCTGCACGCAGCCCCGACACGCCAAACCCTCCCGCCCTAGGACTGCTTGCTCTCATGCTCCGGTCCTGCCTTCGGGCTGAGATGCTACCACCCACCAGGATCACAGAGCCATGGGTGGGGTCAGCAGGGCTGCTCAGGGGCCCCCATCCACTTTCAACACTGGGCAGGTGGCCTCAGGCCCACTGGTCTGTTAGAAGGGAAACGATTCCCCAAAGCTGGTCTTGCCACTCTGAGCTACTCTCCTCCCCAAGCTGGGGCTCCCTGTGCCAGGGCGGGCAAGGTGGGAGGTGTCTGCTTTCCCCAGGGCACCCTGCCGAGCCTGGCCCACTGCCCTAGGCCTCCTAAAACAGAGCTCCATGCAGCGCCTCTGGGTGGAGTTCAATCTTCTCTCCAAGCATTTTGTTTATTGATTTTAGTTTTTGTTTTTTGGTTTTCTGTTTTTTTTTTTTGTATGTGAAACTGTACATTGGCAAGTTTGCTTACCACGTTTTCCATACATTAATTTAAAAAGTTCCCCAACTCAAGTCCTTTTCAAAATATACTAAGGGGTTTGCAGTGTAAAGAGATGTACAGTGAATCCTTTTGGAAAGCACTGGAGAAATGCCCTTCCCCAAACCGGAGCCCAATCCTCTTTCCACGTCAATCTGCATGTTCCTGTGCGTCAGGGCTGCACTCTCTCCACGTGAAGGAGGCTCTGTAATCCAGCAAAAAGGAGAGCTATAAACAGGAGCTGGGACCACGGCACCCTGCCATTCAGTGACTTGTTCCCGTGTTCATGCGTCATTCCCTCCGCCAGCCAACGTTCACTGAGTGGGGGCCTCTGACGGTGGGGAGCTGGGGGTCCGAGGAAGACTCATCCAGGACCCCACACCCAGGAAGTGGGGCAGATGGTCGCAAACCTGACTGATAAGTGTTACACCAGGTGTGTGTCTGGTCCACCCTGACATTCCCAGGGTCCACACTCAACCCACACACGCACAGATCTTAGCAGAGGGAATGAGTGCCATGAGGCTGTGGTGAAGACAAGCTGTTGGGGTAATGCTGCTGGGCGGGGAGCCCCAGATCCAGCCATGAGCTCAGGGAATTACAGCCCCCCCAAGCCTATAGTTCACTTTGGTGCCTTGACAAAATCACTATGTTGGGGTCTCTGGGGTCACGGAGGGAGAGCGGACATTGATTATAGCCTACAGAGTGTACACAAGGTGCTGGTGCAGAAAGAGGGGCGGGAGGGAAAGAATTCATTCACTCTGCTGGGGCAATCCGAGAAGGCTTCCTGTAGGAGGTAGCATCTGAGCTGGGCCTCAACTCTTAGAGGGGAATGGAAAGGAGGCAGGGAGTGGTGCAGGCCTGGTGTTCTGAGACAGGAGAATAGATGCACAAAGGGCAGGTCATATCAGGGAATAGCTAGCAAAGTCTGGGGCTGAAGGTCACACCAGAGAGCTGCGTGGGAGGAGAATGTGTGGCAAAAATCATAAAGGAAATGTTGACCACCGGAGCCAGGTTACAACAGGAACTTCTCTTCTTCCAGACACTTCACCATGGGAGTGAAAATACCAGGCACAAACTGGGAGAGGGTATTTGCAACACACACAACTAACGATGGAATGAGTAGCCTTAATATATAAAATGCTTCTTCAAAGGAATAGCAAAAAGAAAAATGGGCAGAATAGCTAAACAGGCATTTCATGAGAAGGAAACATTATTTGCCAATAAACATATGAAGGATGCTAGGCTTCATTAGTAATAAGGGAAATAGAACATTCGAATCACAGGAGATGCCATTTTGACAAAAATTTAAATGTTGATGACCTCGCCCTGGTAACAAAGATGTGGAGCTAGCTGAGCCCTCAAACCCCACCAGCCGGAGTGAGTGTCGGCAAAACCACCCGGCAAAAGTCTGGCAGCATCTAGGAGGGTTAACCCGAGACACCCTATGACTCAGCAGTTTCACTCTCAGGCACAGCAAATCTACAGAACAGCCGGACATGGGGCCCGGAGGACGGCACAGGAGCGTTTACCACAATGATGTTCAAAACAGCAACAACACAGACGCATCGCCGACGCCTGTCAACGCAGACCACTTCAGAGCAGCGAGAGTTAATGAATTAGGAGCCTGTGCATTAGCGGGTGAGTCTCTGGAACATAATGCAACTGTGAAAAGCTGGTTCCCAGAGAAGAGTCTGCTGTGATTCTATTCATATAAAGCACCCAACGCAAAGCTCAACAACGTATTGTGAGAGAGTCTGACACCCGGGAGATCTGTTACAGATGCAGGGGCACGAGACACGCCACATCCCAGAGCACAGTGGAGGGGAAAGACCGGGGCAGCCCAGTGGAGGGGCACACGGGGTATGTGTCATTGTTACTCTTGATATCCTAACCATGCTTTTGCTATCCTTTGCATGTCTCCAATATTAAATAAGACCAAATTTTCAAAAAGGATGGCTGGGTGGAAGCTGGCCTCTGGTTAGAGGTTGGCTGAGTGGACGAGGGCTCTGGGGTGGGGAGTGGGGTGACCACCGGGTGGGTCGTGGGGGACTTGTGTGGACTGCTGGAAGGTGCTGGAGGGGTCAGTGGTTATCTTCCTGGTCACCCAGTGGGCTCTTCTTGGCCGCTGCATCTGTCTGCTGCCCCGGCACCTCTTCTCGGCAGCCCCAGCTCTTCAGACAGGCCTGCTCTGCAACTGACACACATCTGTATACACACGCAATCCCGCCGAGCCCCCGCTTACCCCGTTCCCATTACAGCCCCGCACACTCCACCAGACTGAGCCGAGCGCCAGCTTTCAGCTGTCACTGCCTCCAGAGAGCCGTAATAAAGAAATCACTGTTTTCAGTTGACAAAGAGCAGATTTCTTACTAAGTAAACACTGATGTTTTCGTAGGGAAATTAGGTTATAAAATTGCGCCTACAAAGGAGGCCATACAGATGGACTTGGTTAAGATCTAGCCACACGGGCAACAGGGGTTAATTCAATCGCCCACCCTTTATCACGTTTTTTTTTTTTCCCTCGGAGCAGAAGGATAGGAAGGTTATCAGCTTTTTCAAACATAAAAACCAAAAAGTATAAAAAACAGGAGGGAAGTTTCAAGGAGACTTTTTTCCTGCGAAGTGATGACCTGAGCAGAGCTGGGCAGGTGGGAGACCTTGGATTGGATCCGTGTGCCTAGGGGGGCCGGGAACACAGCTGGCCCTGGGGAAGAAGCCCTGGGGGAGTGGCCCGGATTAGGCCCTTTCGAGGTGACCTGTGACGTGGGTCAACCCCTGGGCATGCAGGGCCTTCGTCTGTACGAGTCGTCCTTGGCTGAGCACAGTTGAGCAGAATCTTCCAGGAAGTCATGGCTTTATGGGGACTGTCACATCACAGGGCAAATTCAAGGAAGCTGTAAGGGGAGCCATGGGTGGGAATGAAGCATGTGGTCTTGGGGGTGGGGAGGTCTTCAGTAAAAAGCGGGGTTTCATTAGACTTCACAGGGGTCTGGGTTTAAGCAACGAGAACGGGCCCGGGTGGAGGGTAGGCCACATGCAAGGAGATTCCTCCACAGTGAGAATTCTTAAACTCTGGCCTGGCCTGCCAAAGTGGTGTGTGGAATTTCCTCTCCTGGATGCCTGTCAAAACTAGATGGATAATCCCAAATAGTTTAGATAAACGTCTTCTTAGAGGTGGGTGTGCTGCTGATTTTTTACCGATTTTGAGTCCATTAGTGTGTGCTTTGAAAAGGGCCCCTCCTTCATGCTGGCATGGGTGTCTGCCTGGGAGCAGAGGCCCCTCATTGGAACAGGAGCAACCCCAAGAAGGCCATGGAGCCCCCTAGTGGGCTGAGGCCAGGGGTGGGCTGGGAAGAGGCAGGCTCCCGTGCCTTCTTGCTGAGAAACACTTTTCATCCTGGTTTTCCAGTGCTCTGGCCTCCCCCGACCCCTCTTCCAGCACGCCACCCTGTAACTGCCCAGTTTCTCCCCTTCCCCTCCCAGACCATGAGATCTAGGTGGGCAGCAAGACTGTGCCTCCTGGGCCCGTGTCCCTAAGCTCTGGCACAAGGCCAGCACATCACAGGCACTGGGCAAGTGTCCTCAAATGAACGAGCAAGAGCTTTCTCGACTGGGTCAAGCAGCAACTACACTCTACTTTGCTTGGGCGGGACAGGTCAATTCACATTTCAGAAATGTGGCTCCTTGAAGGAGAGGATGAAGGAAGGGCTCCCACTGCGCCCAGCAGATTTCTTCTCCAGGGGCACCAGGACACATGATCAACGCAGCACTGTTGACTGTGGTAATGCAGGCTGGGAGAGCAGCAGCTGCAAGACTCAGGGGCAGGGCACTGCCCCCGAATTCCCTCAACAAATGTCGACGAAAGCTGGCAGAAGTGACCCCAAATGACAGCACTTGGGACACAGATAAATCCAGCAACAATGAATTAGGCTGAATAAATGAATGCATTTTGGGCACTGGCATCAGCCTCCACCCAGAGTGCACAGACACGTGCAGTGGGAGAGGACCCCCTACCTCAAAGGCCAATCTATCCCACCAACACCTGAAATTTTACTGTTAGTGATTGATTCCTTTGGGTTGATTACTGTTCTGTTCCCATGCTTGCCCTAGAGCTGCACTAAGATGCCCCTTCCTCTCCAAAGACAATCACAGCACAGAGAAGAGCTCAGGCGTGAGGGTCAGATCACACTTATTAGCTGAGTGATCTTGGGAGGCTGGTCAATTCTGGAAGCCTCCAGTTTTCTGCTGTATGAACTAGGGAGAATAGCACCCACCTTGCAGGGTGTTGGGAGGACTGGATGTGATACCATCCACCCAGCACCAACCAGAGTGCCTGGAACAAAACATGGGTTTCCTTCTGGTGCCAACACAGGAGTAAGGAGAGCAGATGACTGCAGCACTCCCTCGGTCCCAGGAGCTGTTCCCTGTGCTTCACACGCACTCGCTCAGCTAACCCTCACCACCACCACAGGAAGGGTGCTGTTGTGTCCCCATTGTAGAGACGGGGAGACCGAGGCTCATGGAGTTTAAACAGGCAGCCCAAGGATGTAAAGGGTATAACTGGCAGAGGTAGCATGGGAACCCTGGCCCACCCTGTTCTGCCTACATCCTGGGAGTGTGGGATGGGAAATGCCCTAGATGATGGGGGCCCAGGGGGACAGAGAGGAACCAGAAAGATCACCCCTCAACCCTGCAGGACCTTTCCCCCAGGCAGGCCGCCCCCACACCTGCTCTGCACATCCTCCTACGCTGCAGACCCGCCTGATTTCTGCACATCAAGACCCGCTTCACCCCCGGGCCCTCCTGCCCTCGGCTGACCACGCGGGCTCTCTCCAAAGCCCAGAGCCAGGCAGCTCCTCTTCTGCAAGGGGCCGCCATTCAGCAAAGATCAAAGAGCAGGCCGCCTTATCAGACACGCTCCTCATTAAACTTTTACAGGCCAGATTCCATTATAAATGAGCTGTCTGTCCCACACCGCAGAGCACGTTCCCAGAGCTGGAAATCCGAAGCTCCCCGAGCCGCGAGAGTCTTTAGCAGAGGGGTCAGGGTGGAGAGGGGCCCCCAGGGTCAAACTGCCCAGGTTTAAGTCCCAGCTGGTCTGCTTACTAGGAGGATGTAACTGGAGACAGCAGTCAACCTCCCTGTGCCTCGGTTTCCCCATTTATCAAGCAAGAGTGACGATGCTACCTTCCTGGAGGGTGCTGATGAGGATTAGATGATGTAGTCCAGAGGGCTGGACCCAGGCTGATGTGAGCGCTCCTCAGTTAGTCGGACCCCAGCACCTTGCTGCCCAGAGAGGGGAAGGGATCTGCCTGGAGGGGTCTCTGAGGGCCACTCACATCACGGTGAGCCAAGGCTCCACATCTCTTTGTCACTGGGTCCTCAGACAGCCATGGGAGGAGGGCGAGCACCCTACAGACTGCCTAGTCTCAGGGCTCCTGGGCTCCTGCTGTCCAGGTGCTCTGAAGAAGCGCTCAGCCATGGCGGGGTTTAAGGAGCACTCCCTGGAGGGAGAAGGGCAGCGTGGAGCCAACGGGGGCGGAGGACAAGGCCCCTGGTGGGCGACCCTGGACCCACCCAGCACCTCAGCCCAGCCCCAGGCAGACTTGCCCTTCAGAAGTCTCCTTTCTTCCACATGTCTTGAAAAGAAGCACGCACGTTTGCCAAGGGAGGAGAACGTTCTTTGCGAAACGCAAACAAAGCCAGTCCTCGCTGAACCGTGAGCCTGATGTGTTATGCCAAGAATCAAGAAGCAAATATCCACAGATCTTCCTGCCCGCCCCCTGCCTTGGTGACTGGCTGAGGACAGAGCTGTCAGGGGCCCAGGACAATGCAGGTGAGTCGCAGGCTGCGTGTTTATTAATCTCATGACGAGCCAGTGAGGTCTTTATGGATCACTGACCTTGGAAAAAGCCATCTTCAAATCCCCCCAGACTAGAAAGTTCATGAGCTCAGCCAGCAGCAGCAAAGAAACTACTTTCTTATGTGAAGCACACCAACAGAGGGCTAAGCATCCCCATTAACATGCAGTCGCTGGGCGAGCTCGGGTTCAGCATCCTTAACAGCCCTCGCAGGGGCTCTGGGTAATTTGCACGAGTGACAAAGTGTACGGATGATGATGGGAGGCGGAGGCCTTCACACCCACCAGGTGGCCTTCCCGCTCTTCCCTTAAAGTACCTGGGCCAGCATGTTGACTGACTTGATGTGAATTGATAGGTAAGCCCCAGAGCCATCTGTCCCTAGCAAGAGCCCCTTCCTCTCTCCTTCTCCAGGCAGGGTGGCCTTGGGCCGTGACCACTGGAGCAGGGGTCACCAAGTACAGCTCAGGATCAAGCGATCCGCAGGGGAGCGATTAGTGGTGGTCAGGTCCAGAATGTAGGCAGGTGCTGGGGGTCTTGACGTCAGAGGGCAGGTATGGAGCCAGGCAAGAAGAGAGAGAAGGGGACTGTCCCTGACATGGCTGAGATGTTGCAGTTGTCCCCACTCCATATTCTCACCCCCTTCTGCAAGCTGAGAATATGAACAGATTTAGATGAACTTGTGGGCAGTGGATCTGTGAGCGGGTGATGAAAGGAACCAGGAGATTTTTAACACCCCATATTTCGGAGTCATTATCATTGAGAGAAAAAGCCCTAAAGCTTGCTGGCTGGATGACTCTGGAAAGCCAACACACAGCTCTGGGCCTGCTTTCTTGGGTATACAATAAGCAGGGTAGCCTGCGGTGGTCCCCAAACTCTGGTCTGTGGGTGCCTGAAAATAAGCAGATTCCCAGGCCTCACCCTAGCCTGAAAGAACCAGAACTTCTGGGGTTGGGGCCTAGGAATGTGCATCCGTAAGACACATCTTAGTTCATATTTGCAGCCAGGTTTGAGAACTGCTGCATGAGATGGTCTCTCTAATCCTTCTGGGCTGGAAACAGCTGGAATTGGTCCTTTCTGAAGCCCCAAGGCAGGGCTGGGATGGGAAGGACCCCACAAGCAATACAGGGAGTCAAAGGTCAACCCTAGCCTCATGAACCAGGAACAAGAGCTTCTACCTTCCCCGCCAGGACACGAGTTAATCCCGGCCCAGGCAGCCTGCATTCCCGCTCCTGTGCCTGCATCACCGAGGAAATGGGGAGCTCCAGCTGGGGGCTCTGCCAAACCACGCCTCAGCCTTGTCCCCACGACACCTGGCGAGCCTGTTTCCGAGGGGCAGGGGCGAGGAGGGGATCCAAAGAGCTCCTCTTTCCCATTACAGTCACCAGGCCATGGAGAGACTGCAGGGAGGGTTTGTACCCATTCACGGCCGGCCTTCTCTTCTTGCCCTTGAGAATGGACTCTTGGAGACTCAGGAACATGTCCCCATGGGGAGGTCACAAGAGAACCCCACCTGACCAGCAAAAACAACCCCCTACCCATTGTCTCTCCATCATTTGCGGTTTACACAGATAGCCAATGTTGCACCAGGAGGCCATGGCAGTGCCACTTACTCTTCCAGAACCATCTGTGCATCAGTGAGCTATGCAAGTCGTCCTGTGGGTTGGTACCTCCAGGTGACTGGAGAGGATGGCTCTGTAGCGGGGCGGGTGTGGCTGTCCATGAGGAAGCTGTTCAGTGGGGCTGTGCTTTTGGGTTTCCGCCCCCTGCCCAAGGACGGTGTATCTGCCTATTTGGGGCCACGTGCGGTCACCCCTGGCCCTGCTCCTCTTCTTCCCGGACCACAATGACAACTCTGGCAGCTGTCCTTGCCGTGTCCCCCACTTCTCCTGTCCATCCTCTAACTGTTCCTACAGTTCTCCTGAAAACAAATCTGACCACTCCCTCCTGCTCCTGGTTGCCAAAAGGATAGTCCAAATTCTTCAACTGGGGAAAAAAAAGACCCCTCCTCTCTCCATCCTCAGGCGTACTTCTTCAGCCCCGTTTCCCAGCCTCCTATGTCACGGCCACTGGGCAGTGTCCTCTTCCAAGGTCATGCTATGGCCTGCCTCTGCCACACGGGTCCCTCGGCCTGCAATGAAGCCTTCTCTAACAGGCAAATGGAAATAACAATAGTAATAATAACCATTGTTAATATCTACTGAAAGTTTCCAAACTCTTCTAATGCTTTACTTACATCACCCCAATTCTCAAAATAACTCAGTAGATGGACTAGGTACTATTATTACGCCCTTTTACAGATGAGAAAACTAAGCCTTATCCATTCAGGTTGCTCAGCTCTCCCAAGGCTAGTGAGTTCAATGCCGGGATTCAGGCCCAGGTAGCCCAGCAGGGCTGGTGACAGCAGTGCTCCTGTGGCTGGGGGAGGGCCGAGGAGAGCACGGAGCACTGGCCCGGAGCCCGCACACACCGGGCGCTCCATCACCGGAGCCACTGGGGCCATGAGAGGCGATGGGCGGGGGTCCTGAGCACCTGTGCAGCGGCCCTGTGCGCGGAGCAGCAGGCAGAGGCTCCGACTCGGGCTGACAAGGGATGACATCGCACCTCATTTGCTGCGCAACGTTTGTGTAATTAGACACATTTGGCGCCAGCGAGGAGGAGCGGGCTTCAGCAGGGGCTTGATGGATCGGGGGCTCCACCAGGCTCCGACCGCATTAATCACAGGAGCCAGAGCCAGGGGGGCCATTTTTCTCATAGGCTTTGTCCTGTTTCCCTCCGGGGGCACGCGAGGTGTGGGTGAAAGTGTGGGCTCTCCAGAGCCCGAGGCCAGCCCTGAAGCCCTTGCCTGCTCCCCCTGTGGCCTGGGTGGGGACTAACTGTCCTGAGGATAAGGTGGAGCTGATGGAAGCCCAGCCCAGCAGGACGCAGCGCTCTGGGAACAGTGCTGCTCCCCATCACTGGGGTTAACCAGACTAGCCCCTCCTTGGCTGGGGAGCAGAGCCTGGGCTCCCCAACCCTTGAGCAGAAGCCAGCACACCCACCTTGCAAGGATGCCACAGGAAATCAGTGCACCTCCCTGAGCCCCAGCGTCTGCATCTGCAAGATGCAGGTTATAACCCCATCTCGCAGGGCAGTGGGAAGGAGAACTAATACAGCAACCAGGCTCCAGCGCAGAGCCTGGCCTGCTACAGGCCCCGCACAGATGACTGACACTCTTTACTGCATTCTCCTGCCTGATGCCAGACTCGCCTTGGTGATCCCAGGCGAGCTGAATAATGACCCCCAGGGATGACCATGTCCTCATCCCTGGAACCTGTGAATGTTAACTTTCCATGGGAAGAGGGACTTTGCAGATGAGTTAAGTAGCCTGGATTCTCCAGGTGGGCCCTTAAAGCAATCAACATTTCCTTATAAGAGAGGCAGAGGGAGAAAACTCCTACAGAAGAGGAAGAAGGTGATGCGAGGACAGAAGCAGTGGGAGAAAGGCGATGTGAGGAGAGGTAGGGGTCACGAACCAAGGAATGCAGGCGGCTTCCAGAAGCTAGAGTGGTCAAGGAAATGGATCTCTCCTGGACCCTCCAGAAGGAACCAGCCCTGCCAACACCGGGTTTTAGGTCCATAAGACTTACTTCAGAATTCTGGCCTCCAGAACTATATGAAAATAAACTTGTGTTGTTCTAAGCCACTAAGTTTGAGGTAATCTGTCACAGCATTAACAGGAAATGAATACATTGCCCTCAGGTCTAGTGAAGAGTCATGCAGGCCAGCGAGAGACAAGCCCATTTCCATAGGCCCGCTGGCCTCGCCAGACCTCCCCTTCTCCTGCCATCATCACTTCCTACTTCTCCAGGTGCTCTGCCCTCACCCCACCCCAAACCAGCCCCAGAAAGAAGCAGGCCCAGAGAGGGGACATGACCTGCGTCCAGCCCAGACCTGGTGAATGGAAAGGCGTGGAGAAGACTGAGGGGCAGCCTCCTGGCCCCAGCTCTCTACTAGCCCAGGGAGGGATAGCACTGAGGGCCCCTCATTCAGTGACAAGGCCCTGCTTGCAGCCAGAGCATCTCAAGCCTGAGCCTGCAGCAGCATTGCCTGGAGGGCGTGTTCAATACAGATCCTAGGCCTCATCCTAGAGTCTCTGACTCAGCAGGTCTGGGCCGGGGCCTGAGAATCTGCATTCCTAACAGGTTCCCAGGGGACGCTGATACTGCTGGTCCAGAGCTTTGGGGAACCACTGACGTAGGGGGCGATTTCCTAACAAAGGGCTATATGTGCTTTCAAGAAGGAATCAGCTATGGGCCAGCCCTGTGGCTTAGCGGTTAAGTGCGTGTGCTCAGCTACTGGCGGCCCAGGTTCGGATCCCAGGTGCGCACCGACGCACCGCTTGTCCGGCCATGCTGAGGCCGTGTCCCACATACAGCAACTAGCAGGATGTGCAACTATGACATACAACTATCTACTGGGGCTTTGGGGGAAAAAAAGGAGGAGGATTGGCAATAGATGTTAGCTCAGAGCTGGTCTTCCTCAGCAAAAAAAAAAGAAGGAATCAGCTGGACCCGTCCAGGAGACCTGTGGTCCCATGTGTGCTCCCAAGAGACAGGCCAGCATGTGGCTGAGGGCCTGGGCTCAGGGGTCGTAATTAGATTCCTAATTCTCCTATTCCTTAAGTGGGTAACCCTGATGGCTAGTTATTTAACTTCTCCATGCTGCCTCAGTTCCTTCCTCTATAAAATGGGGTGGCACAAAACGCCCATCCTACAGGGCTGCTGAGAGGATTAAGTGAGATCAAACACAGGAAGGGGTCACAACAGAGCCTGTTGACAAGGTCAGAGTTACTGTGAGGAACAGTCATCAACGGTGGGTCTTCTTATAGCTCTGTAGCTGCCCCCAGGTATGTGGGGAGAGGTGAGCCAGGACATTCACCTGCAGAGACAAACCTGCACAGACTCTCCCTCCAGGGAGCTCTGAGCACTGCCCACGTCTAGACCAGCACTGGCCCCTGCAGGGAGCACTTCGCTGTGGCCCTGCTGGGCCCAGGATCTGTGTCCCTGAATCGGCCAAACACTTCCCAAGAGCAGAAAATCAGCGATTCCAACCCCCTCCCAAATAGAGACTCAGCTCCCTTGATTCTCCTGTGATTCTCAGAGGCCACTGAGTAACTTCTGGGTGATTCACTGGCTCCAAACATACACGCCTTCCAGAAGCTGCCTGAGCTGTGGTCTCAGTCACTTGTAGCTGGAGAGGCCCGGGACGTGGGCAGAGGGCTGAAATGGCCCATAACCTGCCAGGTGGACACAGGTGGCCAGCAGCAGGTCCTGATCAAGCGAGAACCAGCTACCTGCACTGGAATAAAGTGAGAAGTTCCCAACACGTCAAAGCGACATGGGGGACAACTTGAATGCCTACACCTGGGACAATTTGAACAAGACAATAAATAGTGATAACAATAGAGTATAATCGTAGACTAACGTGAACATTCATGCATTTATTTGATATAAATAAACAATCAAATAAATAAAGAAATGGAGGAGAAGGGACAGCTCTTTCTTACAGTAGAATTCCTATTGATTAATGTGGAAGGAATGATGGAAATAGAAAATCACCATTTGGCAAACACTAGTAATTACTTTTTCTAGCAAGAACCATCAGTGGATGTTAAAAGTTAGTAGGTGAGGGGCCGGCCCCGTGGCTTAGCGGTTAAGTGCGTGCTCTCCGCTGCCGGCGGCCCGGGTTCGGATCCCGGGTGCGCACTGAGGCACCACTCCTCCAGCCATGCTGAGGCCGCATCCCACATACAGCAACTAGAAGGATGTGCAGCTATGACAGACAACTATGTACTGGGGCTTTGGGGGAAAAATAAATAAATAAAATCTTTAAAAAAAAAAAAAAAGTTAGTAGGTGAAAATTGGATGAGAAAAAGGATATTTACATATTATCAAAGTATCACCCCACAAGATACTTACTAATTATAAAAGGACCAACTTTAAAGTGGAGAAACCCAGCAGACCTCACCTTAACTGATTTCCCATATGATGTCACGTGTCCCCTGACACGCGTTAGGGAGGGCACAACAACACTTTTATGATGTATTCCCCAAAATGCGTAATCTGAGTTTAATCAGGAGGCAATATCAGGCAAACTCAAATCGAGGTCATTTTAAACAGTAACTGGCCTGTCCTCTTCGAAAGTGTCAATGTCATGAAAGATAAGAGATTGAGCAACTGTGCTGGATTAGAGATGAGAAGGAGATATGACACTAAATGCAAGGCTGGGTCCTAAACAGGAAAAAAAAGACGTTAGCAGGCAAGAAACTGGCCAAATTTGGGTAAGATTCCTAAGTTAGTTAACAGCACTGTTATCAGTCCCTGGTTATATAAGACGGGAACATTCGAGGAACTGGGTGAAGGGTATATGGAAATCTCGGTACTATTTTTGCAACTGTTTTTATGTGTCTGAAATTATTTCAAAGGAAAGATATTTTTAAAAAGAAAACCAAAGTCCTGGATTGGCTCTGTCGTGGGGAGGCAATGTGTGCCCAGAAACAGCCCATCTGAGAGCCGACACACCTTCTCAGGCACCTGCCTCCTGATCAGGCACAGTACTTGCTTTGAACACAGCAAGTGCTCAGCAAGTATTTACTGACTTCATTCAAAAGGGAGTGCGGAGAGGCAGCGGCTCTGTCTTCAATGGGTAGAAGACGTGGAGAGGGGTCTCCACTCAGCAAACATTGATGATGCATCTATTGTGGGTCAGCCATTGTCAATACGGAAATGAAAGGGAAGCTCAGAGCCTGCTGGGAGGAGGTGTGAAAACAGATTATTCTGGTGTGGTAGTGCGGTGGGAATCCTGGAAGGGCCCCACTCAGTGTGGGGGATCCCAGTGCCCCCAGGAGGAGGTGGCTCCTGCGCTGAGGCTCAGAGGATCCCTAGAAGGTGGCCAGGAGGAGGGGGCATTCCAAGCAGGCTAGGCAGCAGGAGCTGAGGCACAGGGACATGTGCTGGCCTGGACAGGTAAGATGGCTGGGGCGAGAGGGGCCATGCAGCCAGCTGATCCTTCGCAGTAGGCCCCCTCTGAGGCAGGTGTGGGGAGCAGTGGAGATGTTGGGGGTGAGGAGAAGGTTTCAGCCTCTCTTCTAGAAGCAGAATGGATGGGGTAGCAAGGGGACAAGTCTTTGAGTCCTAAAGACCAAGAAAAGTAACATCAACTATGAGCTTCAAGGTCCCAGGTGAGAATGAAGTGAGGTGGGTTTGGTACAGAGAGACAGCAATGGTGACACACCCCTTCTATCTGGGGGTCTCAAAGCAGGGAATAGCAAGAGGCCACAAAGTATAATTTTGAGCTTGTCCTTATCAGTAGGGTGACCCTCTAGTTTACCGGGATGACTTGTGTTGCAAACTGGGGCACTTGAGAGAGTGAAAGGGGCACTATGAATTATCATGCTGAGACAACACATAACTAAGGTCACGGCACTAATATGGGCCTCTGGCCCAGCAAGGACTCCCACTGCAGGGGTGGGTAAAGAGCCTCAAAGCACTGTGTCTACACCAGGACAGCCTGCAGCCTTGGGAGCGGTGATGTGCGAGACACTTCCTTCTCAGGTAACCAGAGAGGAGCTGGGTGCTCGCATCCCACCCATGTATTTACACAGGGTCCCTGGTCAATGCACTCTTGCGTGCAAAGGTGACTGTCCCCTCAGGACGATGCAGATCAGGAACTCCAAAAAAAAGACAGAGGCAGAAGAGTGGCCGTGGCTGCCAGCCTGGGCTCCCTGGTGGCAGGTGATGGCACGCCGGGACAGCGGGCAGAGGGCCGAACTTACCCGTGCACGCCATGGACTGAGTGAGGCTCGTAATGGTACCTTCCCTCCTGGTGTCTCATGTCAATCGGTAAGGGCGCATGGAACGGTGGCAAAAGGTGCTGCGGCACTGCGGAGGGGAGAGAAACACGACTTTAGAAACTTTCCCCGCCCTCGAAAAGCAATTTTCAAAGGGCTTTAAAGCTCAATGAATTTCAGAGCAAGAGCAGTCAGGACAGGGGGCTCGGCGGTGCCCAGCTATCACACACCCACGAAGGGGGATGAATAAATAATCAAAGTCAGCCCCAGAATCCTACATCTTTCACATAAAAGATCCCCAACTGCGCTCTTGACAAAGACAAGCAGCTAAGCGCTCTTTGAACTCAGGGAGATTACAGGCTCGGCTGCAAATCAGGGCTGACAGAGCCGACAGGCTTCTGCCCATCCCGGCCTTGGCGGCGTGTGGCTCCACAGCCCCGGGTTACGGCGTCAGGACGCTGCAGTCACACAGGCTGGAAATATTTACCTAGAATCATCTGTGAAGCCAGGGCCCACTCCCGGCTGCGGCCAGCCTCAGGAAGGCCAGATCCCACCGAGCTGCCTGCCCCATCCTGGTGCTGGCATACAGTGGACACCCATGTGGGTCTGTTAATTCTCCAGCTCTTAATATTAATTACTGACCCCAAGTGCACTGGCGGGTGCCTCCGAGATGCAAACACCAACAGGTGAGCATCGGTTTCCAGAGGTGACTCAGTCTCCTGTCTGCACTTAACCTGCCCTCAACAAATCATCATAATTGTAGGATGCTCTTTGCTTATTAAAAAAAAATTCCTGGGTACCCTGGAGGCAAACATAATTATAGGCTTTAGGAAAACAAGGCTCTTTAAAAAGTAGTTAGACTGGGAAAAGGGCTAAGAAGTGGAGATTTCTCAGTCAACTCTCACTTAGGCTGACCGCCATGGGCCAGTGGGAATCAGTGTTGGGTCTGAATCGCTGAAGAGTTTAAAGAAATGTGGATGGATTTGTTTTATGTGAGCACAGGTCAGCTGAGTGCAAAGCCTACTGTAATAAATGCATACCAATCATGCTGCTAACTGTTTCTGTGCAAACAGGTTCTGGTCCGTATTGTAAACACTATGAATTTTTTTTTATTGTGGTAAAATATATGTAACATAAAATTTACCATTTTAATCATTTTAAGTGTACAGTTCAGTGGTATTAAGTCCATTGTTGTGCTACCACCATCCATCCCCAGAACTCTTTTCATCTTCCCCAACTGAAACCCCATCCCCATTAAACACCAGCTCCCCATCCCCCCTCCTCCCCTCACCCCTGGCAACCACGGTTCTACTTGCTGTCTCTATGAATGTGGCTACTCTAGGAACCCCATCTGAGTGGAATCACACAGTACTTGTCCTCGTGTGACTGGCTTACTTCACTTAGTGTAATGTCCCCAAGGTTCATCTATCGTAGCCTGTCAGAATTTCCTTCTTTAAGGCTGAATAATATTCATTGTATGGATATACCACATTTCAGTTATCCATTCATCCGTCGATGGACACTTGGGTTGAATGCTATGAATTCTTAACAAGAGGAAACTTTTCTCCTGACATCTTCAATTTAATTTTACATGTTCAATTTTATCTTCATAATTCAACAATATTGGCAACTTCCATGGGCACTGGGAACAAAGAAAGCAAATCGTCTCTCCCTGATTAAATCAATTTGCCAAAGCCAGACTCTACAAATCTTGGGCTCAAAGGGGAACTGGCCGTCGGACATGACACAGGTGTGCTGTCCCATTCCTCTGGCTGGGCCCTCACTCCCGGAGCTGGTGGTTGCTAGAGTCCCCTGAAAGATGAGGTTGGGCATGCGGCCGTGACTCTGGCAGCAGTGACAGGATGACCAGGAGCCTCTGAGAGTCAGAGACCCCAAGGGCACACCTGCTGCCCCCCAGGGCGTGGCTCTGAGCAAGCTTCTTCACCTCTCTGCGTCCGTTTGTTCATCTGAAAACGGATCACAGGAACTACCTTCCTGGTTGCCACGAAGATAGAAAGTTCCTGCAGGGAGGTGCTTAGCCCAGGCCTGCGCACATAAGCAGCACTCCATACGTGTTACGACTGACAATGACAATTATATGATGATAATATTTGGAGCCCCACAGTCCATAATCAAACTATGAATATGCCATTTCCTAGCTGTGGGGCATGGGACAAGTTGTTCACCACTCCCTGCAAACACTGGGAGGACGGAAGGCTAGTGCTGGCCTGCTTACACACGGGAGACAAACTGGCCAGCCCCGAACCCCAGGGGAGTCACCTGTTCACCTCCCCAGATGCAGGAAAGGGCCTTTATGATTTTTTTTTTTAATGTGGCCAGGCAGACCAGATTACAGTATTGCTAACAAAATAAACATGGTTTGCTTTTGTGTATTTCTGAATGTTTCCCTGCATACCCAAAAGCCCCCTGAGGCAGCCAGGGTAGGTGTTACTGCGCCCATTTCTCAGATGAGGAAATGGAGGCCAAGGGTGATTTCAGCCCAAAGTCATGGGGCTAGAAAATGACAGAGCCAGGAGGAGAATCCAAGGGCCTGGATACCTGGTCATGGGCTTTTCCCTCCGCCCAGCCCAAATGAACACCCACAGACAGCTCCTGGGTGCAAAGGTGACCCCTGGTGTCCTCCTGTCCCTACCTTGCTTAGGTATTGTATTTGAAAAATGCACACACAGTACCAGGCCCTATCCTAAGTGCTTCACAAATATCAACTCCTGGGTCTTCATAGCAACTCCAGGCTGCACTTACCCTAGAATTCCTGGTCTTCCCACTGGCCATGCCCCAGCACCCCAGTGTGCTCCTTTCCTCCCCACTGCTGCACCTGCAGAGGTTGAAGGGGGTCCCCTAATGCAATCAGAGCCCACACCCCTCAACCCCTGACTTGGCACCATCTATGAGCAGAGATGTTGCTCTGCGCAGGATTAATGCAACTTCGCCCAGGTCTAAAGAGCTATAAAATCTACAGGAATGAAGGGCTCATGGTAGTTTACCAGACAAACATGAAATGGAGGCGGCACCGAGGCTGTGTGCGTGTGCGTGTGTGTGTGTGTGTGTGACGTGCGTGTGCACTGGGGGAGGAGGAGCCTGGGGCTTCCGGGAAGAAGCACAGGGCCAGCCACCCACAGAGTGCTGCTGCAGCTGGGCTGCTCCCTGCCTTCTGCCAGGTCCCTGGGGTGAAGGCTGTGGAGGTTACCAGGGGAAGTGGCTTTCTCTTTCTCAAGTCAAGGCTGCAGGTCAGGACCTCCCGCAGCCCCTGCTGCTCTCCAGGCGGCTGACACCAGCAGAATGAGCAGACAGCAGGCCACGCCCCTGCACCCCTCACCCTCACCCCCTTGGAATCCTCAGCAGGAGGCTGGGAACACATTAGAGGTTCCTCCCATCCAGGCGTTGATGTGTTAGGTCGGCCAGCAGCTTGAGTGTGGCAAAGTCCCCCCCGGGTCAGGGAGGGGAAGTGCTGCGGGCGCTCATCTTTAGTGACCAATGCGCTTCATGGGGCTTTGCTTATGGCACCTCATTTAGCTTTACCATCAACTCTGTTCTTATTCCCGTTTTTCAAGAAAGAACGTCGAGGCCCCGAGTGGCGTGTCTCTACTTCTAGGAGAGCACTGATCAGGCAGTTTGTGACTGTAGTTTCTTTCTCTCTCCCTCACTGAGCCCCATGCGGTTTCCCAGAGCCCAGCTCAGCACACAGCACACAGCACATAGCAGGCCCTCAACAAATAGGGCCTCTGAGCACTCACGTTCCAATATGGCAGTACCCAGTGTTGGCCCAGGATGGATGGACGTTCCTACGATCAGCTAGCAGAAGCAAGCAAGTTCAACCCGGGGACCTGATGTCCAGAACCCTCTGCCCACTCTCAGAGAGGTGACCCAGTCCATTCACATCAGTGGGGCTAAGTCTAGGCAGCAGTAGGAACATTCATTCATTCATTTGTCTGCCTTGTATCAAGTGCTTGCTATGTAGCAGGCGCTGTTCTAGGTCCTGGGAGCAGTGTAGTGGAAACGCAGCCTGCACCGCTACCCTCATAGAGCCATAGAGCTTCCCCCAGGGAGAAGACACAAGTGGTGAACAGACCAGCAAGTGCATTTATAAGGTAATGTCAGAGGGTGACAAAGCTAAGAAGGAAACCGTGGTGGGCAAGGGAACAGGGAGGGGGCTTGGAGGAAGTGCAGGAGTAAAGCAGGGCTCTCTGGAGGAGTGGGCATGCCAGGTGGGGGGAACAGTGGGTGCCAAGGCCCAGGGAGACCTCGGGTGGGGACCAAGGTGGGAGACCTCAGCGACTTCAGCACGAAGGCCAACGGCTGGAGCAAGGGATGGAGGTGGAGAGACAGGAGAGAGGGTCCTATGTGACCAGGCGGGCTATGGGAAGGACTTCGGGATCTTTTTTCTGGGAGATGTGGGAAGCCCCTCAGGGGTCCTGAGCAGGGACTCACATGCTCTGATGAAACTTTTCAAAAGGCCATACGAGTAGAGGCGGGTGGTGTGGGGCAGGGGCATGCATTGGCCAGTGACCCCAGATGGGCCCTGCCACCAGCCGGCCATTGGACTTTGGGGAAATTATGTCCCCTCTCTGGGTTTCACATTACCCATCTGCACAATGGGGATTAGATGAGCACTCAGTTCCTTCCCGGCAGAACTATCCTGCTGTTTGTGAACTGTCACCTGCTCCCCAGGGAAAGAGCCACACTCATCCCAGCCGGTGACACACTGAGGCTTCAGGAGGGGTCCCTGAACAGGTCACAGGCACTGTTTCATCTTCATGGCTGTCAACTTAAAAAGCAAATTTGCCTGTTATTTTATCCTCAAAACGAGTTTATTCAGAAATAGCCACAAGAATTGCAATTTGAGATGTGCATGCTATGGTGAACCATAGGCAAACCCAGAGAACAAAGGAGGGGAGCTATTTTTATAGAGAAAAAGGGGGAGTAGGGAGGGGCCGTGCTAAACCAAAGTCCATTAGGAGAAAGTAACAGTTCAGGGTGGCAACAGCTTCTCATTGACTGAGCTGCAGTGTTTCTCATTGGCTGGGCTGTTGCCAGGTGGAGAGAGAAATCTTCTTTCTGTGGTAAAGCAGTTTTATCACTGCTAAGATGCAGGCATCCCTCTCTTCCTGTCTGTTAATTGACCATGTGTGACAGGGCATGAGAGCTCCCCCTACAGGCCTTCCTGACTCCAATTTTCTTTTCTTAATGTCCACTTGGCCCCATTTGTACAACTCACTGACCCAGTGGCCCCTCTAAATCCACTCAGCCCACCAGCCCCAGGCCCAGTCACCCGTGCCCACTTGTAGGACAACACCCCCTGCCCAACCGTCTCTGGACCAACTTTGCACCCCAGGTAAACTGAGGTTCAATGAAGGTGGGCCCTGGCTCATCTGAGGTCTCAGGACCCTTTCAGAGCAGGTTGGACAGTACCACACGCCCCTGACGGAAACATTCGGGGATGAATGCTCTGCTTGGAGCCTCTCGGCCAGGCTGAGGGAGGAGGAAATTCCACTGTGGACTCCTGCGAGAATCAGTCTGTCTAGAGGCCGTCAGCAGCACCCCAGGGACATGAAGAGAAACATCAAGAACAAGAGCTGCCGTCAAGGGACATATTGAATGAGATCCTTCCACACATTGTTTTCATTGCGGGCTCTTTTTTTAAGTTAAAAAAAGAATCCAAACTAAATCATGTCCTTCCGGCAGAGGGGGAAAACACACACACACCATATGCCATTTCAAAGAAATGCCTCTCTTTTTAAGTTTCTGAGGAAGAAACTCTAAGATGGGAATTTTCTATGGATCACCCCTCCCCCTCTGAAAAAAATGCACATTTGTTTTTGATCCTACACAGAAAGCCCGACAGGCTTAGAAGCTGAGGACGGTGGCGTGATGGATTTTTTTTTGTTAAACCCCAGAATTTCTCTGCATTAAGGTTTAAACGCCAAACGCTCCTTGGCTGGTGGTCCTGGGGTGAGGGGACGTTTGTGTCGGCAGTGTCCTTGCTGTGTGAGTGAGCAGGGCACTGGGAAGGGGGCGAGGAGGGCCGGCCCCCAGAAGCCGGCTTTAGCTAATGCCCCAGTAATGACGACTCCGGTGAGTCACTGCTGGGAGGATGGGGCCGGGGTCAGAGTGGGGTGCAGACAAAGAATCGGGAAAACTGGGTCATCGAAACATGATCAGGCAGCCGCGTCAGCAGGGGGAGGAAAGCTCCTCGGATGAGGTCATGTGTTGCTACAACTCCGAGGTGGTGCCCTGAGGGCTGAGCTCACATGGCCTGAGGGGCCAGCGAGGTGAAAGCCACCATCTCCCAGGAAAGAATGGACGTGTTGGGGGCACCCCAGCCCTCTGGGCCATCCAGTGCCTAGAGATTAGCGTGGTCCAGACACTGTGGTCATTTCCCTCAAGACTGCAGGAGCGAAGGAGCTTGGAGCACGTGGGCGGGTGTGCTCCGGGCCTGGGACCAAGCTCTTCACTCCAAGAAGAGCTGCTTTGCCCTGGCACTGGCTGAGGGAAGGTGCAGGCAGGTGTCTCTGGAAGGAGGCCTGATTCTGACACAATACAGGTGTGAGTTATGATGCAGCACAAATGCATCTCAGCGCAGCCTGTGGGGCCCTACGGGGGAGGTCAGGGGCCAGGGCAGGACACGCATCCCCATCTTGCTCAGGCAGCCGGCCCATGCCCTGGCGTCACGGTGCAGGAGGCCAGTGCTGTGCCTGTGTCACGGACACCCTGACGGGCTCCAGGTGGCCTCTGATAAGCTGAAATGGAGGCATTCCAATTTGGCACGGCTCTAGGGTACCAGGAAAGAGATTCTCGGCCCCCAGTTTCTCTCGCACTAGGGGCAACTCTGCTTGGGACTCCCCGTTAATGACTAATTGATCATGTTCCTTTTCCTTATAATTCCTTGCATCTTAAGTAATAGCCAGTACAACTGTTTCATTATTTTTCTTAAAAGCAAACAGACCTTGGGAAAGTCAGGGAAGCAGATTCACACTGCAGTGCAGATGACTTACCAGGTCACTTCCCCTGATGGAAGGACCCACTCAGCAAGAGACACTTGTACGTTTGGAGAAGGAAGGTGCCAGTGTGGAAGAGAAAAGAAACGGCAGCCGCGCGGGCTTGAAGTCAAGCAAGGTGAACTTGACAGCTGGACTGAAATCTGGCTTGCTCCTTGGTTGCACATCAGTCAAATGACAGTCCCAAGGGGGATGAACTGTCCCCCTGGTCTAAGGAGCTTGGGATAGCAGTAGGAAGCACATGAGCCATAAATCTAGACAGACCTGGGTGTGAAGCCTGGCTTTGTCATTTGCTAGCAAGCGACAAGCGCTCTGAGCTTCAGCGTCTTCATCTGTAAGAACGAACGACAGCAGCCCGATGGCTGGGCAGCACATTTGCAGTGTCTGCACAGAGCAGGACTCAGTCAGTGTAGTCCCCTTCCCACTGCTGTGAATCTCCGAGGAGATGTGAACAAGGCCCCAGTGCTACAGTCACGACGGGACCCTTCCCCTGCTCCTTGATGTAAGGGACACCGAGAGGCATCAGACAGGAACTCAGATGTGGCCTCCGCCGCCGCATGCGCACTCCGTGCAAACTCACTGCTCCTGACTCACTGCATTACAGAGCGGGGACTGCAGAAATGACAGTCATGGCTTCGGGGCTTTGCAGGAAAGCTCTTCTACAAATGACTCCCTGCTGAGCGCCCCCCATTCCCACGTGGTCCATCCACAGGAGGCTCAGGCCGGCTATTCCGAACCCCATTGTCTCCCACTGTTCTTTCCCTGGTGTCTGTGCCCGTGCTGGCCAGGGCAAAACAAACAGCTGAGGGGACTTGTAGGTGGCCTGGTAGTTCCAATGAACATCGTTGTGAATTTTGCTTAAAAGGTGGGTTTAAAAAAAGAAAACTGTGTCCCCTCCTCATCTGTCCTCAGCCACATCCTCCTGTGCTGCAGCAGTAACTCAGCTCCCAGGAAAGTCAGTGGCAAAAGAAACCCAAGGCAGAAGAGGGTGTGATGGGGTCCCAGGTGGGTGATGCCTCCCATGGGCTGGAGGCGGTGGCTGAGAGGATGGGATCCCCTTCAGGATCCAATTTCCTTAAACAGAACCCAGCTCTCCCACCAGGAAGCAAGGGGGCGGTCAATGGCCTGGACAAGTGCACCTCTGGGGTGGACTCGCCCATCCCGAGAGAGACTGGTGCTCTCGATTCCACGCTGAAGGTCTAACTCAGTCAACCAAATGGTGAAGGAGTGGGAACGGGAATGTGAAGACACTTTATAGCACGAAAAATGTTAACTGTGTGGGGAAGGGATGGCGACTGGCACCTTTATTGTGTGCTCCGATGAACGCCAAGGATCAGCCAGCCCTTCAGCTGGTGATGGGATGACGGTACCAGCTCCAAAGAAGAGACCACACACTCCTCCCTCAGCCGCATGGGTCTGACCTAGAGACATGTCGTAGTTCAGACACGTGGCCCCTCTAAGATGGCCTTGACCTGCACAGGCTGCGGGCCCCACCAGGTCCAGCTCCTCTGCCTTCTCCAGAATCCACAGTGGAGCTGCCCACCTCCCAGGACGGAGCTCTCAATCTTTGGCCCACCACAGTCCAGAGGATGAAGTCACACCCACGGCCCGCCAGCCCACCTAAGGCTTCCCCCCCTCAGTCAACGTAGGACGACCCTGCTCGAGCGCTCTGGAGGCCCCAGAGAACAAGAGGCACAATTCCTGCCCACAGGCAGTGCACCAGGGGCACCTGCGTGGAGGCTGTCTGCAAAGCTGGAGAACCCAACCCTGTGTGATTCAGCGGGCTCCATGCAATATAGGCTGCCAGAAAGGCCTCAGAGTCAGGGAAGAGATTTCTGGGCCCGGAGCAGCCAGGAAGTCTCCCTGGAAGAGGCAGTTTTGGAGCTGGGCCCTGAAGGGGCCAGGACTGGGGGAGCTGGAAGGAAGGGGGAGGATGACAGGTTCTTCAGGCTCAGAGGCAGTGTGGACAGAGTCTAGAGGACTCAACTGTGCCCTGGCCTGGAGCTGTGTGGAGTGTGAATCCTGGCCCAAACCAGGTGGCCTCCCCTGTACATAAGGGATTAGGAAAACCTCTTCCCGGGGATTAAATGACGTGCCACACATAAGAGACACACTACGGAGCACCTACTGGGCACTAACACCAGCGCGTCTCAGACCCGAGAATCACCTGCAGCCCTCGTTAAAATACCATTGCTGGGCCCCATCCTGAGAGGTCTGGCTTCAGTGGGCCTGGGACGGGCCTGAGAATCTGTACTTTTAACAAGTGCCCAGGTGGTGCTGACAAAACTGGGCAGGGGCCACACCTGGAGAACTGCTGCCCTATCCTACCCATTTTACATTTCTAGCACCCGCGGTAGCACCAGAGTTCCCACTGGCAGCGGTAAGAGGAGACTATTTCTCACATTCGTGCCTACTATCCACCGTACTAGCTGGAGAAACTCAACAGCTGACGAGAGTGACAGCCCTGGTTGTGACATTCGTATCCTGGTGACCACCACACTGTCCCATTTACCAGGGCTCCTGAATAGCAGCGGCAAATGGCCTGAGCATCATGAAGAAGGTGGGCTCCCATCCTGGCGTAGGTGCTTTTCCAGGCTACCAGATTAAAGGCACGTGCCAGGGCCGGGAGGGGCCACTGGAGACGGCACATGCGCATTGCTCCCTCCGCTTGTGGTGGCCTCAGTCCACTTTGAAACTTGGATAGTGTCAAAAGCCAACCCTTCAGATTTGTAGACTCAGACGGCCAAGTCCTCTCCCAGTGGGAATGAAGTAACGGCCGAAGCATCAGAGCGAGGAGGCATGAAAGTGTGGAGGAGTCCAGGAAAGCCTCATTCCTAGTGACCAGGCACCTCGGCTTCCAGGCCTTATGCAAATGGCACTATTATTCCCAATAATAAGTCCCAGGACAGGCTGCTTCCAGAGGCCCCTCCTGATGCCCAGGCACCGCCCCACAGGAAGCACTTAATAAGAATAATAATATCCTGAATGGCACTCCACAGCATGCAATTAAAAAAGCGTTTCTGTCTCACTTGGGGGGAAAAAAAGAGGGGGGAAATTAAAATCAGACAGGAAATTCCAACACCACAAGCTGGTTGGTGTCCGGCGGGCTGAGGCCCAGGCCGCTCGCGTCGTCAGACCTGCCTCCACACAGAGCTTGGCAGGACCAGGGCCTCGGCTGGGCCGGTCAGTGCACACCACCCACCCCAGAGCCTCGGGCTGGCCTTTCCAAGAAGGTGTTGCTTGACAAAATAGCTGCTGGAAAGAGAGAGCGAGCGAGCACTGGGCCAGGGCCAGCACAAGCCACTCCACGCGGGGGCAGGGCCCTGAGGCTGGTCTCAGGGGGCAGGTGGGCAGGGATGCAAAGAGAAGTGCACACTCCCGGGGCCAGCAGTGTGCATGAGCACACACCATGAGGAGAGGCCAGACTCGAGTGCCACACGGCCTTCACTGCACGCAAGCCTGGGCAGTCCTGGGATCTGTCCCCTCCTGCTATAGACTGAATGTTTACGTTCCCCCAGAATTCCTATGTTGAAATCCTAACGCCTGATGTGTTGGTGTTTGGAGGTGGGGCCTTTGGGAGTGATTAGGGCATGAGAGTGGAGCCTTCATGAATGGGATTAGTGTCCTTATAAAAGAGACCCCAGAGAGCTCCCTCACCCTTCCACCACATGAGGACACAGCGATAATACAGCCATCTACGAACCAGGAAGACGGCCTTTGCCAGACACCAAATCTGCTGGTGCCTTGATCTCGGACTTCCCAGCCCCCAGAACTGAGAAATAAATGTCTGTTGTTTAAGCCTCCCAGTCTACAGAGTTTTTGTTAAAGCAGCCCGTGCTGACTGAGACACCCTCAGATGGTAGTGGTAAGATAAGGGGGACGGGGCACTAGAGGCAGACAGAGGCCACGGGGTTGTGGTGGACAGCACTGAGGCTATAGCTGATACCGTGGCCAAGCCTGGCACCAATGCTGATTCACTTAACCTTCCTGTGCCTCGGTTTCCTCATCTGTAAAGTGAGGGTAGTGACAGGACCCACATCAGAGGGAGACTGTGAAATGGAGACAAACTAGCATGTGTCCACAGTCTGTGCAGGGTCGGGCGCAGAGCAGGCCCCCAGGAGTGTGGCCATCTCCGTGGAACTCTCTGTTGGACTCCTGCCCCTTCGGCAAGGGGTGGGAGATTGGCGGGAGCTCCAGAGGGGCCCTGCCATGGTAGGGAATGGGATGGGTGGCGCACCTGGCAGGGTAGACGAGTGGGGTCCCACATTAGACTATCTTAGGACCAAAAGAAATCTTAGACAAGGTCAAGTCTGATTAAGTTTGAAAACTGTTTTGGCCACAGAATCTGTTTGCAAGACAGTGGTATGCAGGACCCCAAAATCTACAATAGATTTGAGGCCCAGAGGACTGTCGCTCCAAAGGTCTCCCCTGCAGACCTCCGAAGGACCTTGCCGAAAGCACCAACCCAGCCCAGGGCCCTGGAGGAGAGAGCGACCAGAGAGCTAGTGCCCCTGGCCCAGGGCTCCTTGCACCTGTTACAGAGGCCGGGCTGGCCCAGGCGGCCTGGCAGGGACACGGGCACTCCAGTGTGGACACCACACTGCGTGGGTTTACCCTGCACAGGCATTCTTCTAAGTCTCATCACCCTTTGAGAGACTCACCTGCCTCCCTGTGCCAGCTGGCAGCATCAATGCTGTCCTGTCACTGTCCGAAAGGTGTCCCCTGCCACTCTGCTTCCTTCACTAGAGTCCGGCCCCTTCCCTGAAGAGTGTTGGCAAGAGGCTTCCCCAGTCTGGGGCTTTGGTCCTGCCTCATGCCCTCCCAAGAGCTCTGAGAGAGCCTGCTGTCACTCTGTGCTGGTTCTCGAGGGGGCCATGGCACTCGGTCCCCACTGGGCATCGGTGATGCTTTCCTGGGCTGGCTAAGGCACCCCTTACTCCAGGGTCTGTTCTGGGACAGAGCCTGTCAAAGCCAGTCCACAAGATCCAGAACTGGGCAGCGGACTCTGCTGTGAGAACAGCCTTCAGTACCTCTGAACACCACGCTGACACTCATTTCCTTTCCTGCGATGGACAGCTAATTACAAAACCCTCTTCACTCCTTCACTGAAGCAGGTCTCTTAAGGACCACTTCTTGGGAGCCCCTTGTCAGTATGGTCTCAATGATTATAGGTTACTCAAAGGGATTCTTTTCTTGAAAACATTCTCTACCTAACACTAGTCTCTTCTCTAAGTGTGCACCTGTCACATACCGCCCTGGCCGATGGACATACAATATGGGCCACATATGTTATTCTAAATTTTCGAGTAGCCACATTAAAAAAACCCCAAAAACCAGGTACTAATATTAATAATACAATTTCATTGACTCAGTATATTAAAAATACTATCATTTCAACATATCACCAATACAAAAATTATTAACAATATGTCTTATATTCTTTTATTTGTACCAAGTCTTCAAAATTGATTGTGTGGTTTACATTTTCAGCTCATCTCAATTCGAACCAGCTACATTTGAAGTGCTCAAGAGCTACACGTAGTCAGCAGCCGCCTTATTGAACAGCACAGGCCTGACCAGTTATCATCGCTGAACTTTGTTTATGGAATTCTAGACTAGGTTAATAAAAGTCCCATCAATACATAAAATATGGTGATGAGAGAGTTCTCCCCAACCTCAGCCCTTCCTCACTTCTGGATCTTAGCTCCCTGCAAACTTCTATTTGGTCACTTAAATTAACCGATTAACAAGTAGTTATGCTTTCTTCCCTCCCTTCCTCCCTTGCTTCCATCCATTTAACTCACAAGGGCTCCCAGGGTTGTTGGGAGGGTTACATGAGATTCTGTGGGTGAAGCCTGTGCCCTGCCCGGGGGAGTAAGTCAGCATAGTGTCCCCGCCCCACCATTCTTCCACATCCTTGACCCGGCCAGGGCCGAGCAGAGCATGTCAGCAGCACCGCTCTGCATTCTGCCCTGGGTTGCTGCCCACAGCCGTCCTCATGAGCTTGGGGTGTTCCCAAACAAGGCAGTGGGCGTGCGGACTCCTGAGACCTTCCGACAAATAAGAGGCTTCCCAGAAAGCAAAGTGCACGCGGGGGTCATGTGCTGCAGGGCCGTGGAGAGACATTGGCCAAGCTATGTAACACTCCCAGAAGCCTAGCTTCCTGGGCAGCACTGGCTCCATATAATTCTAGACCCAAATGACTGAACGATGTGTCCAGCACATGCCATTCCCACTGCCCCTCCCCACATTCCAGCCCATGAGTTCCCGCTGCTGCTGGTGGAAACTGGTTCCCTTAACCGGTGACACTGGAGGTCACCTGACAGGCCTGGAGTCCAGTCCACAGAACCCCTGGGAAAAGCCTGTCTCCCCTATTTTGCTGGTAGAGAAACTAAGACACAGAAAACACAGCCTCATGACCCATCCCGCTGGCTCTGAGCAGGGCCCAGAATCTTGTTTCCTAGAATAAAACTGTATCGAGTGGCAAGAAAGAAGGAAAAAACTCCAAAGTCTTCCTAGACATCAAAAAAACCTCTTGTAAAACAATATTTTGATGAGCTAAGTGTGTGAATTAAAAGCAGACGGAGTCTACTTCCTTTAAAACAAACAGGGTTTAACATCCAGGGGCAAGCTCCCACACACAATGTGTTCTGGACAAACCAGAGCTGCCCTTCCAGAAACCCAAGAGCAGCCTGGCTCCTTCATCCCATTCAAGGTGCTGTGGGCAACAGCCCTCCTTTGTGGGTCCAGTTCCACTCCAGCAAAGGGAACCCAGAGGAGGGATCCAACTGCTTGACAGGCGGCCCCCAGGTCCCGCCATCGCCTGCAGAAGAGAGTGCAAAGCCCAGCCTAGCCCGAGCCCCTCCTGATCCTGCCCCATAGCCTGCCCCCAGCATCAGATGGACAGCCTCACAGACCCCAGAAAGCCCCACCCTGTTTCACACCTCCCAGCCCACTACCAGCGCTCACCCAGCCTGGAGAGTCCCTCCGCCTCATGCCCATCTCCTTATCACGCCAACTCATACTGCCCTAAACAAGTCCAGTTCACATGTGCCTCCCTCTGTGAGGCTTCTGGGACCTTTCTCCAGCCCCCTCTTGAAATCAGGCAGGAGAGATGCCCTCTGCACCATTTCCTCAAAGCCAGAGTCCAGTGCCTGGCATGGAGGGAGTGAGGAATATGTGCCGAGTGAGTGAGTGAGTGAGTGAATCGTCTCACCACCACAAAAGAGATCTGAGGATAACAAGGGTGGCCAGAAGCTGCTGACACTCTGTACAAACTAATTTAGGACCCAGGAGAGAAAGCCCTACCACACAGAGTAGCAGCAGACAGAGTAGCAGCAGCAGACAGAGCAGTACAACGAGCACTCAGTTCATCACTGCGACCCTCCTCAGAGACTGAAAACAGAAGTGGTTCTAACAGGAAATGCACAGGCTTCCTACCTGCCTGAGCTTTCCAGAGCGGGTGACCTTTGTTATCTGATTTAATCCTCACAAGACTCGATGAGGGCTGTATTATTATTATCACCTGCATTTTACAGATGAGGAAACTGAGGCACAGAGAAGTCCAGTAACCTGGCAGGGTCAGTCACACGGATAATCAGCATCCCAGCCAGGCCTCACAGGCATCCACGGAAATTCCAGACACATCCTTACAGGCGAGACAGGGCAATGAGAGCTCTGCTAGGACCCTGAAGGTAAAATGTGAGGCCAAGGAGGAGGCCCAGGGCCCTGTCCTGGGTCCCCAGCTCCCCTCAGGGCAGCCTGGGCCGGGGCTTCGCTGGGATCAGAGCCACAAGTGCATGGTAGATGAGGGAGAAGCACGTGTGACCCAGTGAGGAGGAGGAGTCAAACGCCAGGACGCAGGGCTGGTCTTGGTTTGTGGCCTTTCCAAAAGTGAACGCAACCCCTCAAACAGAAGGGGTATTTCCCACAGCAGCTTCTAAGTGTTGCCCAGGGATCCAGAAAAGTTGGAGGCGAGTCTGGGAGGGACCCGCAGGAGGGGGGTTATCTGTTTTCCCCAGCTGTGTTCCTGGTGCCTGCTAATAACCCCCATGGATCATTCTGCCTGGCTTGGAAAACGTGCTGACTGACGTTAAAAATGGGCCCCCTCCCGCCTGTGGCTCAGCGCCCCTGCAGCACAGGCGGGATGCTCATTGTTAGCATGCTGCTGCTGTAATTAGGGCGGCGAGGATGGCAAAGGGCCCACCCCAGGTCCCCAAGAGCGATTGCAGTTCGGAAAAAGCACCCACCTGGTTTTGTGCTGATTAATGAGGGGCCCCGCTAATAGCCCTGCTTAACACAGGAGTTTGTCAAGATTAAGTAATTGCCTTAAACAAAAAGTGTATTATCTTTAAGGCCCCACTGACGAATGACTGGTGCCGGGAAATGGGGTGATGGATGTCTGTGACTCCCTGCCACCATCCCTCCCCCATCTGCATAAATTAAAACGCAGCCCTTGATTAGGACGAGAAGCCTGGCAAATCCTGCCAAGGGATGGGGTGGCCAAGGGCCCCGCCATCACCCCTGCCTCAGGCCTGCTGGCCACTGGGAGACCCCAAACTGCTTGTTAGCATAACAAACTTCTGGGATGGGCGGAGGCCCCACTGGCAGGGGTGGACCAGATGCCCTGTGGGGCTCACGGGTGGGACAGGACAGTTGGAAGGAGGAAATCACAGGGTAGGGAAACTGCAGATGCCGTCAGTGGTCCTGAGGAGACCAGAGGGAAATGGGATGGACAGCCCACATAGCTGGACTGGCGCCCGTGCACACCTCAGCACGCCCCACGTGGAGAAGCTGTCACTAACATTAAAGGCACGAGCTATTTCATAAAGCTCTGCTGCCCATGGGGTGGTGGGACCCGCTGGGGACCTGGCAGGAGCTGGGATCCCCATGTGTAAAATGGGTCTAAATGAGGTGGGATGCACGATCTATCAGCAGCCAGCCATAAACGGGTTTTGTATTTTTACACCTGTGAGCATCAGGCTTCCAGGTTTGGGGCCATGAAATCCATGTCCCTTCTCCAGGCCCCTAAAGTATTCCACACCCTTTCCATCCAGATGGCACTTTGGAAGGGATAATTCACGGAAATGGACAGAGCCACATGCAGTGGGTATGGAACTGACGGAGCAGGGTTGGTCAGAGACAGTGACCACCGGAAGGGCAGCTGGGCAGGGGCAGCAGAGCTTAAAGTAGGGGGACGGCAGGGCCACACTTGGGAAGAGGCTGGTAGGGCCCAGCCAGGCTCTTCGAGTCTGGGAGGCACCTCCAGGTGATCTCCCTATGGGACCCTTATTACCAAACCAGCCAAAAGGTGGAGGGCGCGTTTCTTCCCAAGAAGGAAGGACAGTGATCATGCTGCAATCCTGTGCTTCTGGTGACTCAGGGGACAGGAGCTGGGGGACCCTCGCAGTCACTCTGCTGGGAAATAGATCTTCTGCACAAACCACAGACAACAGTGTACCCCAACTCCCCCCACTGGGTGAGAGACATACTTTCAGGGCAGGGGGGTGGGTAACTTTGGCACCAACGGGAAACCCCTGTCCGCCTGCATCTCGCTTCTGCAGACAGTCTGCCCCACCAGCCACAAGCCACGCAGGGCTCTACCCAGTGGTGGACTCCCCTTCCTTTCCAGACAAAATCAGATTCCCACACCAAACCACCCACCCCGAATCTGCCTCTGGGCTGGAGCGACACCAGTCAGAGCCAGGAGCTGTTCTCATAACATTGGTTTCCCCCAAACCACAGCTTCAGGGCAGATGCCATGTGTGGCCCATTGCAGGGGAGGAGTTGGAGCCGGGGGCTACAGCCGTGGCCAGATCTGGGTGGGGGAGGCTTCCCTCCCTGGAAGCGGAAATGGTGTCTTCTTCTGCGTCCTAGATGGGCCACAGGGCCCTGCCGCCTTGCAGTCCTGAAACATGTGGAGTCTTAACCCAGGGCCCAGCTTCTTTTCAGTGAACGATCCACAGAGCACAAGCCTGCAGGGTGGAGCAGACCAAATGCTCCAGAGACAAGGGCCCTGACAAGGTGCCCCACAGAGCTGCCAACCAGAGAGAAGGCGCAATGTCGCTTCCGTGTTCCACCCAAGTGCACATAGATGCGTCACCCTGAAACCCAGGTCCACGCTGTGAGCTCTGGCTGGTCCTGGGCTCCCACACCCAGCCTACTCAGGCTGAAGCCGAGCAGAGGCTGAGGGGACAGATCACCAGACCAGGGCTTGAAGGGCCTCCCTCCTCACCACCAGATGACGTCCCACCATAGACGATCCTGCTCACCCCACAGTGCCTGGGGCAGGTTTAATGACCTATCATGCCGGTCCCATGGGAACACGAGGCTGGGAAGTGCTGTGTACACCAGTCTTCTAGCCACTCCTCACCCCAAGAACATCAAAGAGGATCAATAAATGCCCATGAGGGCAGCAACCTCCATGTCCATATTGTTGACTATGGTAATATCATTGTTTCTCCAAGCCCAGCAGCCCAGTGGTAAAAACTCAAAGAGTATCTATGAATGACATGCAATGACAGACATTGTTTTGAGTGCTTATGCCAGGCATAATTCTGTGCACTTGATGTTTATGTTCATTTGCTCTTCACATCAACCCTACGTGGGGGCACTATCACTACTCCCCTTCTCCGACTGGGAAAACACGGCTTGTGAGTATGTGACTTGTCCACACAACAAGTAACTGGCAAGGAGGGACTTGAACCCTTGTCTGTGATTCTAGAGCCTGAGGCTCAACCACTTCCTACCCTGCCCTCCGTGATGACTGCTGTCTTATTACAGTAGGGCTGGCTGGAAAAATGGAGGCGCAGAAGTCTCCGGCCGCAGAAAATGCACTCCCGTGGTTATGTATAAACCAGCACTATGGGGTCTTCCCAAGAGAGGCCACTTCCACTCAGAGTCCTGGGGGTCACCGGGCTCCCAGTTCAGTCTTCTCCACCATACAGCCCACATCTTCAGGTCCCGGGCCCAGGCTCTGCCCTCAAGATGCAGGAAGGAAAATAGTCCGGCCCTCATCTCAAGGCTCTCCCAGCCAGCAGGAGAAACGCAGGTATACAGGTGACAGGTGAGCAGAGAGGGCCAGGAAGGCACAGAGACAAGAAACAGCAGGAGTGCTCTGTGCTGTCACAGCATCAAGGGAAGGGCAGCGGTGAGGGTTGGGGCTGGGGCATGCCATGTCTTATATGACACTAAAGACATCAGCCTGCTGGTGATGTAGAGACATCAGGAGGTTTTATACAAGGGAGTAATGGGGTCAGATTTGCATTTTACATCCAAGGGCGTGGAGGGTGGGGTGTGTAGATGATGCTGGAGGCAAGGAGATGAATTAGGACACAGATCTGACCCTGGAGCAAGTGGGTGAGAGATGGAGGGCCTCCACCAGTACAGCGGGGGCAGAGAGGGAACGGAGCCCCACCAGTGCAGGTGGCAGAGGGGTGCTGAGTGGGTGTGGTGGGGAGTCAAGAGTGGAGCTGGCCCGGTCAAGCATCCTGGGTGGGGTGCTAACTTGGGGCTTAGGTGGGTGGTGGTGTCCCCAACTACGAGAGGGGACACAGCAGAGAAAGGCTATTTTGAGGGCCGGAAAATGGATGGTTTCTGACCTGCTGAGTTTGAGATGCCTCTGGAGCGTCAGGCGGCCATGTCCAGGGACTAGCTGTAGAAATGAGGCCCGAGCTGGGGGCAGCTCTTGGGTAGGCTGAATCTGGAGGACACTGGGTGGTGGCCGGGATCCTGAGTGAGAATGAGTTGTACAAGGTGAGTGTGTCAAGAGTCAGGGAGCCAGAGCCTGGGAAACAGGGGTCTGGTCAGAGCCGCCTTTTGCTCACCTGGCCCCTCGGGTTTTCTGACATTGGAGTACAGTCTGTGAGCTGCTGGACTGGCCAGCGAACTTGGGTTCTGGGAGCTCTGCTCCAGATTCAGCCTGCCCGGCATCCAGTGCAGGAGGAGGGCCGAGACCACAGCCTGCACTCAGCACCCCCAGGCTCAGTTCTGACTTGCCCAGGGAGCCTCATTACCCATACACGGGTGCAGGCAGCGAGAGGGAAACCGCTACAGAGATGTGACCCCCGCCTTCCCTGGGTCAGAGTTCAGGAACCCCTGCCATGCCCAAGCCCCTGAATTGCTATTGGACACACTACCCTGGACTCGCCTGCTCCCACCCTGTTGCGGGAGCCAGGGCCCTGACCTGGCTCCCAAGTGGACACGACTGCAGGAGGCGAGCAGGCAGGTTAGCACAGCATGCCTCTCAGAGAGAGGCGCCAGCCCTCCTCTGGACTGCACACCTCCATCCAGGCCCCCAAGCACTCAGTAGGCAATCAGAGCCCAGCAAAGGGCAGGGCAGGATGAGCCGGTGTACTGACCACCTGCAGAGAAACCTGGACCAGTACAGGGGGCAGTATAGCACCCCCATCAGTCCCTGGTCACGTCAGGGAGGCAGCTGACACCCAATTCACAAGCACCTACTGTGTATCCAGCTCTATGTTGGGTCTCGAGTGGAATAAAAGGAGCAATAGAAGCCTGAGCCCACCTTGAAAACCCGTGTTCTGCCCAAGAGCCCTTCAGATGCAGGCAGGAAACCTTCCTTGGCCTGAGCTGCGCCCCCAGCCCAGGCCCTGGAGCAGCCCTCGGGTCGGGGGCAGAGGCCTGCCTGGATCTGCCTGGGCCTCCGGCAGCGACCCCGCCCCCAAGCCGCGTGAGAACTCATGCTAGGCTCGCGGTGTCCTGAAGAGAGGAGGGTTTCGGTTTCCTAATCCTGGCTCTGCCACTTACTAGCTGTGTGACCTTGGGCAAGTCACTTAACTTCTCTGAGCCTCAGCTGTCTCTTGTGTAACTTCCCTCTCAGGATTGTTGGGAGCAGTCAGTGAGATCACACAAATGTAACCACATGCCCTAGCTGGCTGTCAGCATACTGCCCCTCAGGTGAGCAGCCCTCCCACCCTCAAAGAAGCCTCGTTGAGGATCTCGTAGTTTCCCCACCAGCAGCAGGCCGGGCTGGAGCTTCCCCCACTTCTCCATCTTTCCCTCCCTCCTCCCCGCTCCTCTGCAGGAACTAAGAGCCCCTTTTTACAGCGCCTCATGTAGGCCCCGGGGGAGCCCGAGGCTGGCAGAAATGACTGCTAATACTTCCAGGCACATTTACTGAAACCTTTTGACACGGAGGATATTTTTATGAGATAAGTGCCCTGTGTCGGTATCAACTGGGAAGTTTCATTGCTCACATTTCAGTCCTGCAAAAAGCCTTTTTCAATCACTGTCCGTGGCAACGATAAACTTTAATGGCCGAGGGAAAGCCTGCAGCTCGGGCACGCTCCGGCCTACCTCCCTGCCCCATGCCAGCCACAGGGCCAGAGGCGCAGACAGAGGAGCAGACAGAGGGGGTGCCATCATCCACCCTCCCAGCCCCCCATTTCTCAGCCTCAGGGGAACTGCAGGCCCTGGACGCATATTAGAAACACCAGGGCATTAAAAATGCCAATACCCAGCCCAGCTCTGACGGATTGAGACAGTATCTCTGGGCCGGGCTCCAGGACATCAGCATTTCTAAAGGCTCCCCAGAGGACTCCAAGGGGCAGCAGGCGCTGAGAACAGCTGTACCTCCGCCAGGAAGGCGAGTCCTGGGTCACAGCCCATCTTCCGTCGGCAGGCCACTCCAGTGCTCACGCCTGTTCACACAGACACCCCGTCCTGCACCCAGAAGATGCCAGGCAGATGTGCTGTTCTCTATTTGATGGTGAGAGAACCAAAACCCAGAGTCACGGGGTCACACAGAGAGCCAGGAACCGACATGCTTTCAGAGCCCAGGTCCCTGCCCTGTCCATCTGAACAAGTCATGTTTGCAACAAGCATCTGAGTGGAATGATGGTCCAAGGCTGCCACACAGCAGGCCAGGTTAGTGTTCAAGGGATAAAGAAGAATGAGTGAGTCCATGAATGAATGAATGAATGGCTTCTACCTAAAGGAAACTCATTCAGCCATCTCGGTGTCCTACAGGTAAGGACAGTGCTTGGTGTTCCCTAAATGTTCACTTTCCAGAAGATCCTAGCATGTTCCAGAACTCAAGGCAGGCAGGGCGTCCATCCATCCTCCTGGTAACTCCTGGTACCACTTACAGAGCCTGCACACAGCCCATGGCTGTCCTCAGGGGATGAACATGCTCTTGGGACTGAGTTGAGCTGAGGAGAATAGCTTCCTCCCCACCACTGTATCACACTCTATGCTGGCCAGACCCCCAACCAGTGCTCTCCCACCACCTACCTACCTCTCCCCAACCTCACACCCCACCAACCCCTACACACCCACCTGCCTCAGCCAGCTCCTGACTTCCCCGGCCCACCTGAAATCTTCCCAGTCAGGCTTCTGATCCTCTGGAATGTCTCCTAGCAGCCCTCTCTCTTAAGTTCTTTTGTCATAATCCCTCCGGATCCTTTGGTAGGAACAAATGTGGGATCAATAGGAAAAAAGAGGGCAGAGCAGCAGATGAGGGTGTGTCATGGGGTCTGGAAGACTCATCTCACTTGGTCATTGCTGCCAGCTCTGCTGGTGTCTGATGTGTGGTCTCTGTGCCTCTCGAGTGTGGACAGAGACTCTGTTACATCCAGTACAGCACCCGTGGCAGAAATGAAGACATGAAATGGAACAAAGGACCAAGCAGGGCTGAGTCTGACTCTTGGATGCTGGCTGACTTTTCTCACGCATCCTCAGCCAACCTGTCTTCTTCTTGTGCCAAAGTCAAAGATCGCAAGGCAGAAGATTGTGGGAACAACCTGTCAGAACTGCGAGTTGGATCCCAGCTCCCTCACTGAGGCATCCCAGGAGGAGCGTCATCAGCACCAAGCACCCAGTACCAAGAGGCTGGTAGGCAGTTTAAAGAAATGTCTGAATTTCCTTTTTAAACTAAACCAAACCAACACCTGAATATTTCCCCCCTGGCTGTCTGGCCCCAAATTCTGCCATGGATAACTGGCCTCAATAAATCCCTCCTCTGCCATCCCTTTCTTGAGTCTCACTTCCCTCCCCTGCCTCAGCTTGAACCCTTTATTACACAGAGAGTCTCAAAATGAACAACTTCTGCAACTTTCAAATATACTCCCAAGCTCCACCTGTCCTCCCCCATCCATCAAGGCAACAAAACTCACTTCTCCTTGAGAGATGAAAAAAGCCCAGCACTGAGGACCAATTAAGCATCTCCTTTGAAATGCATGCGTGCTGTAGATTGCTGAGGGTGAACTCCAACCTCTGATGAAATGGAACCAGATGCCAGGAATTGGAGGCGCACAGCATCCTGCCACCACAGCCCATCACCAAGAGGGACGTGGGGAGAGCAGCACAGACCCTGGAGGGGCTCTGGCTAATGTCATGGCCCAGGTTCACGGCACCCGCTGGAATCTTAATTTCAGCCATCACCTATGACAAGAAATGGGGCCTTCTGACAGCCACGAACACACTGTGCCTCCCAGCCTTCACTCCTCCTTCCTCCTTATTCTGCACACTCTCAGAGATCTGGCTTAAGCTCAAATTCTGCCTCAAAGCCTTCCTCGAATACTCAAGCCTGAAGGGAACGCTTCCTCTCCCACTTAGGGATCAAGGATGCCGCGAGACCCAGCCCTTGATCACAGAGTTTCAGTTACTATCAGTCAGCACTACTCTGACTGTGGGCTCTTCTTATTATCACGTGTTTTCTCAGCACGCCCTCTATAACCAAGTGTTAAATGGCTGCAGTGGTGTGCTGACAAATGTTAACAACCAACTACTGGGGGGAGGCGGGAGCCCTGACTTGAAGCATTTGCCAATTTCCATAGTGTAAACGCTCTCACCTCGGCTGATTTCAGGCTACCCATGAGCGATCACTGAACTTGGAGTTGGGAGATGTGTAGAACTGGCTCTCACCAGCTGGCTCCAGCAAGCCACTGCGAAATTGGCCTTTCACAATCCCCAACGCTTCCCTAAGCAAGGACTTTCCTCTTTTTTTTAAAAAAAGGCAAAAACATCTTAATTTCCTGAAAATTAAATAATACCATTTTCTACCTAAAAAAAATAGCAAGATTTTTTTCTCAATGAAAATATCCCACGCTGGAAAGGGTGCTGCGAAGCACTCTGTTGGAAATCACTGTTAGGAACAGTTTGGTAGTACACCTTGAGAGTCATACTCTGACTTAGTAATCTCCCCTTCTAATTTACTCCAGGGTAGAGACCTAAGTGGTCAAAGTGCCAGCACAGAGATCTTGATCACAGAAGAACCTACAACATAAGCAATTGTAGGCCACCTAAAACTTCAACAAGGGGGACATGGTTAAATTAAGTCTAAAATCAGCCTTCAAGATGCTACTGAAAGGATTTTCTCATAAATAATAAGAAAAGGGACGTGCTCCCTGTTGATGTCGCCTTTCTGAAGCCGGTTCTGCCCGCATTATCTTTCTCCCTGGGGTCTACGCAGACCCTTGCTCTCCTCGTGCTCCCCAGAGGTCTAGCTGGGGGCTGGGGGCATGAAGACCCTCCTGGCGGATGCTGCCTCTCCACCAGAGGCTTGAAGTAATGGGTTGGCCAAACAGACGGGATAAATCAATGCCAAGGACGCTGTCACCCCAGGCAATCCTGCACCACTCAATTTTCATGTGAATTTAGCAGCTCTGCATGGTTTTTAAGAACCCAATTGTATCCTGACACTTTTTAAATGATGCCTCTTTACATCCAGCCATAATTTATCTTTTACTTAGGAGCAGCTCTACTTCCACAACGATTTGGGGGTGGTGGGGTGCCACAGTGACTTCACTTAATTCACAATAGTCCACATTCAGTAAAACATGGATGACAGAGGTTTGCTAAATGTGGATTTCATGTCAGCGGCTCATTTTCGTATAGCGTAAGTGGCTTTATTTTGAAAGAAAATACACATTTAAAAAACATTTACAGATTGGAGGGGAGGTGAAGGTAAGTGTGTGAAAAAAACTCATGCTGGTACAAACCCCAGAGCTAAGATTTATACCCATCAGGCAGAAAGGCTGTTTTCCCATTCTACCTAAAAAAGAAAAGTAAAAATGATTTCAAATTCTTGAAAGGAATATGAGCGACAAGATCAATGCTCTGATGGGTCTTTACTCCTCACTCTGAAGGCACGATACTGAACCTGAACTCGGGGATCAGCAGACACAGGGTCACCCTAGGGCCACCTCTGCCCTCCTGAGCAAATCACTCAATAGCACCGACATCCACTTTTTGGACACAAGTATCGCCACACACATCCCTTGGCTATTTCACCCAGGGCCGTGAAAGTAAAAGACAGTCAGAGGAAGGAGAGCAAATAATGCTCAGCCAGAGCCTTGAAGGAAGTGGGCAGTGTCCCTTCATCTTGTTTACTTCACACCTCATGGGGCCAGGTATATCATCCCTACCGTATAGAGGGGAAACCGAGGCAGCAAGTGCTCAGATCCTTGCACAGGGTCACTAAGCTGGTTGGTGAGCTGCTTTGCGAGTTCATGGAGGAAATAACGATTGGATTTGCCAAAAAGAAGTGCCTTTAATATTTGGAAATTGCCTGTCTTAGGCCTTGCTGGTTAAAGTGTGGTCCAAGTGCCGGCAGCCTGGGCATCACCTGGTGTGTGTTTAAAATGAATCCTGGGCCTGACCCCAACCTATGGAGTTAGAAGCTGAATTTTAGCAAGATCCTGGGGTGATTATTTTGCACCTTGGAGAGGCACTGGTTTAAGAGTATATCCTGTTAAAGAAGGAAGAAGAGGAGGCAGGAAAGGAAGAGACGGGAGCAGCAGCAGCTGGGATGCACATGGATTCTCGTGGCAATGGGGGCAGCAAGCGAGCTGGGGCCCATTTTGCATCCAGCTCCCCAGGAGAACCTGCCATGCCTGACTCAGAACTCAAAGCATAATACCCTCCAGGTCCATCCATGTTGTCATGAATGGCTGGATTTCATCGTTTGTTATGGCTAAGTCGTATTCCACTGTGTATATATACCACATCTTCTTCATCCATTCGTCCCTTGATGGGCACCTAGGTTGCTTCCAAGTCTTGGCTATTGTGAATAAGGCTGCAGTGAACACAGGGGTGCATGTGTCTTTATGCATTCGTGTTTTCATGTTCTTTGGACAACATGGATGGACCTTGAGGGTACTATGCTAAGTGAAATAAGTCAGAGGGAGAAAGTCAAATACCATATGCTCTCACTCATAAGTAGAAGATAAAAACAACAACAAACACATAGGGACAGAGATTGGATTGGTGGTTACTAGAGGGGAAGGGGGGGTGAAAGGGATGATTAGGCACATGTGTGTGGTGATGGATTGTTATTAGTCTTTAGGTGGTGATCATGATGTAATCTATACAGAAATCAAAATATAATAATGTACACCTGAAATTTATATAATGTTATAAACCAATGTTACCGCAATAAAAAGAAAAGAAAGGAAAGCCAACTTCGCACTCAGGGCCCCTGGGAGCATGCTCGGGCCACCCCAGACCCAGGGAATCAGGAGTGGGGATGGAGCTCGACAATCTGTGTTCACCAGGCCTCCTGGAGACACTGAGTGCTGGAGAGCCACGGCGCACACTCCTACAAAGGGCCACTGTGCCCTCGCAGAGCCATTTACATTCTCCTGCGGGCCCACACCTGGGCTGGACAACAGCAAGAAAAACAGCCTGCATTTGTACTCACTGTGCAAGCCTCATTTCTAAAGCATATTTTCATCCAGTACCTCATTTAACCCTCACAGCAGCCACAAGAGAGAGGCAAGATGGACACCGGCATTCCTGTTCAGCAGCTGGGAACCGAGGCCCCATTATGTCCAGGTCCAAGCCGGGCTTGAGCAGAAAGCGGGTCCAGGGGCTACAAGTGTCCAGCCTTCTGAGGCTCTGCTGCCTCTCATACAATCACCCTCAGTTCACTGCAAGCTGCAGCCACACAGCCGATGAAGCCTTCCAGAGCCCAGGAGGGGCTAGGACCCACGCTGGCCGGGCTGGGAGCACGCGCTGGGGGCCGTCAAATCCATCCTCCAGCACTCGCCCTCCACAGCTGCAGCCTGAGGAATAGTGAGGCTGTGGGGTGTGTGTGAGAGAGAGAAGGAGACAGAGAGAACACATTTCCAAAAAAGGAAGCCCTCAGAAACAAACCCCTCAAGTGAGAAATGTGTTCTCCGACCTATCCTAGGGTGTTTGCTGCTGTATTACAGAGATCTGCAAAACCCGTCTCCCACCGAGAGGCCTGCTCGTAAAACTCAAATGCACAAATGAGGCCCAGCTGTGGTTTCACTCACAATGAGCCCAAGGAAAGAGCCGTCCTGGCAGGGTGCAGGGGGCTGGCCGTCTGAAGGAGGATCTAGTCCAGGCCCCCGTGTTTGGTGGAGAGGTGTAAATGTGTGAGCAGCCAGGCCTCCACACAAAGGGAGCGGAGAGAACTCCTGCCCTTCTCATCACAGACCCTGCCAGTCTGCCCCATGTCTGGAGGTGCCACGAGCTGACAATTGCCCTGGCTCGGGGTTTAGAAATTGCTGCCCTGGTGTGCGTGCAGGCATCAATCCAGTAGGTTGCTCTTCATCCCAGGCTAGGGAAAGACCCAGTACACCAACTAGTAGCTGTGTCATACGGAACAGGTTACTTTACCTCTCTGAGCCTAAGCTTCCTCATCTAAAAACTGGTAGCAATCATTCTTACCACCCAGCGGTGGGTGGGGATAAAATGCGGCTCTCTGTGTAACGTGTCGAGCTCACAGTGGATGCTCTGTAAATGTTCATTCCCCTCCCTAAAGTCAGCTCTGTGCTCTGTGCTGGGGGGAGAAAGACAAACCCCCCACATTTAGGAGCGACTACGGGAATGCGTGCCCCGAGTTAGGAAGCCCTTGCGTACATCCATTTGCACTGACTTCTGCGAGTGCTCCAATTTTAAAAGCTTGATATTTATTTAGATATTTACTTTTCACTGTAAATACAACATATGTTTACAGAGATATTTATTTTTCTCTGTAAACACAGCAAATGTCTGGAGAAAATATAATCCCAAACTCACAGGATTGGAATGATTTTCTTTATGACATTTTGTTTTTTTTAAAAAAACCTACTACACGAGTGCATTACACCATTGTGTTTCCCTCTGATTGGGAAGGAGGGGGTCTGGACAGGAGGCGCATCATGCGGTAACAGGAAGAAAGGACGACAGGTGAAGGGATCCTCATTGGGAAAATAATAGCGCATTTACTCTGCTGCAGGGCGGAAGCTGGAAAGGTGGGATTCCCAAGGATCAACACCAGGACCCGTCTAATTGGACAGGACGCTGACGTCGAACGTGCAATAAAATGTCACTCTACTGGGTGGGACTGTCGGATGATTTCATGAAACTGGGTGAAAAAAGTCTCATCAAATTTTAGGGCCCTAAAAAGATGATGAAGTGACATATGTATAGGATCAAAGATATTATCAATTCAACCTAAGAGATGCTCAGTCAAACCCACTTCTGGTACCGACGGGGAAACTGAGGCTCGGAGACCTTACCTGCCTTCCTGAGATCACAGGTGTTCATGGCAAAGTCTAAGAGAGTTAGAAAACAAATTTTCTTTTTTTTTCGAAACAGAGAGAGTGATGGGATATGCGAGTGTCTGAGCAAGTAATTTAAAGTGTCCTTAGTTATGAGACAGGGAAGGGTTTTAGGTGGGTAGGGACTGTTCCCTGCAGACCAGGGGAGCCAGCAGCTCGGCTAAGAAAGGCTCACACAATACCACACAGGTGTCATCCAGAAAGAGACAGGAAACCCAACAGAAACCCCGTGCCCACAGCCTTGACGCCCTCCTCACAAAAATAATATTACAATTGGCTTTATCATTTTTTTTAACTTTATCTTGACCTTTTAATAGGAAAGGGGAAGCTTCCAGGTTCCTCAGCATGGAGAGGTGAAGCTGACGGAAGACGTGATTCATTGAAACCCTGTGAGGAATCTGGACAGAGCAGGGGTGCAGTGCCCATGACTTCTGGACAGGGAGAGAGACTTAGGACCCCAAAGATGGAGCCTTGTTTCCCTCACAGTAAATAAACTCGGGGAGTCTGCTCCCTCTGAGGCTGACACCGACAAGATCAGGAAGCGTGGGTGTCTGTGATGGAGAGGGGTGCGATGGAGCATCAGTGGGAGAGGTGTTTCCGGGGAGAGCACCGTATTTGAGGTAACCTAATGGGGAGGAGTCCTGTTCTCCCATAGAACATTCCTAGGGCCTCTGCCCTCCCTCTCGCTCACACAGGCCACCTAGGACGGAAGCGGGGACACTGTCCTCCCCAAGCCCCTGGCCCTCGACAAGCACTGGTTCCCACATTGACTTGTTAATTTTTATTTTATGATCTCCTTTTTTTCTTTACTCTGATCTCCTCTTTTTAGTTGACCCCATTAAACTACAGGCATTTTTGGAGGCAGCCTCTTGAACCACACAGGGTAAAAATGAATAAACAAACCTCATCAAGAGTTAACTCTTGTTGATTCTTGAGTGATTAATATCCAAGCTGGGGATTCCTTAAGAAAGAGAGAAAAAAGGACAAAGCTTCAAAAGAGACTGGCTTATGTGGGTTTCAAAGGAAGCAGAGACCTGTTAACACTCCCACCTTTACAACAAAACGCCAGTTGTTGGTGGTGCAATTTTGCCCTGGAAACTCTGACTGCTGTAACCACGGCACTGGCATCGCCTGCCTTCGGAGTTTCATCCTTTGGAAAGAGGCCACCGCCCTTGTCTCTGTACTAAATACATGCCCCACCCCAACTTGGTGGCCTGGCTAACACTCACACCTCAAACTCCATTGCTCCTCTGCCTGAGCCCTGCCGGACCCCATTGCATCTCTGGTAGGGGAGATATGGCCCCTCTGGGTTCCCTCTGGACTTCAGACAGCCTTCTGACGGCCACGGCCCTGTGACTTCCTATAGACTCTCCCACTGGACCTCAACTCCGTGAGGACGGGGACGAGGCCTGGGGTGGGGTGGGGTGGGGGCTGTCTCCAGGCATCCTCAGTGAGGGACAAAGAGGGAGGGTAGAGAGGAAGAAGGGAGGGAGAAATCTGAGCCATACCTAATGCTGAGAGGTCCACTGGACCTCAATGAGGCAGGTGAGAACCAACCTGTCCAGACTCACACAGGGAGGGAGGGATGGAGGCAGGAAAAACTAGACATTGTAACTCTTAGCTTGATAGCAGCCACATCGCTAGAACCTGCACACAGTTCAACCACTTGGTGCTCCCTTGTGTGGGGTCTCCCGATCTCAGTTTCCTCATCCGTACAACGGGAGGGAAGAGCCCCATCTGTCCCACCAGGAGGGGACGGAAGAGAAGTGATAATGACTTCAGAGCCCTTTGCAAATATCGAGGTGTCAGAGTTGGAAAACCTTAGCAGCCACAGGGGGATCAAACCCTTCATTTTAAACAGGGAAGGAGGGGACATGTGACTGGGGAGACCAGCAATGAGAAGCAGGGCTCCATCTCCCCTTCCCTGAGGCCCATCCTCTCTTGCAGAAACTTAGTGAGAAGCACGTATTTCTCATTGCTCAAATTTTCACCCCAATTCTAAAAATAAAATGCTTCACTTCCCCTTCTTCCCTCCTAACATTTCACCGGTCCTTCCACAAATTCATTCTGTGCCAAGTCCAAGCAAAACTCTGCTGCTCTGTATTTACAGCCAAGTTTGCATTTCAGTTTTCTTGTTTATTTCATCATCGTTGTTGTCCTTTTTCCTCCAGTTTCTCAGGAGGAGAGATCTGCTGGCATCGCCGCAGAGGGAGCCCAGGCTGGCCTGGCGGGGTCACTGAGGTGTCCACAGACGTGTGGCCAAAGCCTCGCTGGGGAGCCCCTCCCCTCCCTGTCAGCCACATCCTTCGGGAGGTGCCCACTGAGGCACCAGAAAGCAGGACACTTGTGCGTATTGTGGAGGAAAGAGGTGAAATGGGGGAGTGTGGATTGATCTGCATGCGGGCTTAAAACCAGCTGATGCCCCCAGCCCCTACTTTCTCGCATTTGCTGAAATTCCTCCCCCTCCAAGTCTCACCAGAGCAGAGATTTAGAACCACGAAAATGATGCAAGTGGAGCCCCCAGCCCCCGCACTCCAGCAATAAGGGTTGACCCAGCACTGGTGCTCTAGAAAGACAGCAGGAAGGGAACAGAATGCATGACAGGGAACAGAGCAGATGCTTCCGAGAGCGAGACGTTGAAGGCCTCGGGGGCACAGTTAAAACCTAGCCCCTGGGTCAACCGAGCAGTCACGTGGGCCCCAGGACACTCTCCTTTCTAAGGGGACAGGTGTCTGCCACCAAAATTGTGTGAAAAAAATCAACAAATTAGCTTTGTGTTCAAAAAACGCACAGATTTGGGAGACAGGCAAATGTTTGGGAAGAACCAGGAAGGCAAATTAAGCTCAAAAATGAGACTCATACCTTTTCTGGCCAGTCGGATATTCAGAGGAGCAGTGAAGAGAAAGGAAACATGCATGAGCGCCCCAAACTCAGCTCGGGCCGCCACAAAGGCCCGGGAGGACCCCGGACACCCCTTTCAAGACTTCTGTCCCCACAATGGGCCTCTCTTCGCTGGCCTTGCACGGTGATTAGCATGCAGTGGCTGCAGAGGAATGTGAATGTATTCTGCAGGGAGGCGGAGAGGTGCAGGGGGTCAGGTGGCTCGTCGTTAAATCACTCTGCTGTCAGCCCCACACAATCCCTCTCCCCTCAGGCTCGGTCATTACTTGGGTTTATGCAAAATAAACAGCTTTGCTAAATATTCCCCCAGACGGGGCCCACAAAGGCCTGGGCGAAGGCGGCCGAGTGCAAGCAGAGACCCAGCAAACTGACTGCCTCCTTGTTCAACCGCTCGGCCCGGGCGTTTAGCTGTCTCCTGTCCATCTTTTCTTAGTCTGCTTCAAGCTCTCCTTTTTTCTTTTCAGTTGGTTTTGTGTTTGGCTTTTCTTCTGTCTTTTTGGTAATTCTTCCCAAGACACTGCCATGAATACTGTTAACTTATTCTTGTCTGGCGCTGACTCTCTCCCTTCCTCTCTTTCTCGGGCTACGTAAGACTTACAATTCCCACTTTTCTATAGGGGAACTGAGCCATGAGAAATCTCTTACAAACGCTCCCAGAAAGGAACCAGTTCTCAGAAGATCCTTCAAGACAGGTCGGTGGAGGGGGCTGTGGGCGCCAAGCAAGAATCCTAATTGTCCCAGAGCCACACACATGCCCCAGGTCAGGGAGGGGAGTCGAGGGCGGGGCCCCTGGATTTTGAAAATAACTCTCCTTTTCTTGGGGAGCTGGGTTTGGTTATTCACCTTGAGCCTAGCCTTCTTCCCCTATTTCCATCCATCGGCAAGAACAAAAACTGAAATAGAAACATGAAATAGAAGCCCCCACTAGCCGTGGCAACTCAGCCTTCCTCCCAAACCTACTTGGGGACAGGCTGGGCTCCTGAGATATCGAAGCTGGTCACTCCAAGACACTTTAGTCAAAAAATGAGAACTATTGTGTGCAGGGTGGTAGGAGCTCGGCTAGGCACGGGTCCTCGTCCCCATTTTGCACACGAGGAGACTGAGCCGTGGGAGACACTGTTAGTGGTGGTCTGTCCCACCTGACTTCAAGTCCACGGTATCTGTCAGAGAAGCGGCATCAACCCCATCTAGTCTGCTGCCCCAGAAGCGGACCTGGAGACAAGCCCGTGAGTGTAAGGGTGTTATTTTGGAGGTGACAGGCCACCTGTGGGCACCAAGGACAAGCCAGGGAAGGAGGCTCACCAGGGGCATCAGCACACTCCTTACCACCCTGGGCAACTAGGCTTAACACCGTGGGGACACTCTGGGAGCCAGTGCAGACCCAACCAAGAGGTGAGGCAGCTGGGCTGTTGACACACCAATTCTGCCACAGCCATATGTTCAGTAGGGTTGATCTGGGGTGTTGACTTCCTGGAACGCGGGCCTGCCACCAGGGCAGCAGCAAGAGAAAGCCCTCAGGCACAGACACACGGAGCCAGGACGCCTGAAGTGGTCAGGAGGCAGCAGTAAGTACAGGGCATGGCATCCTCTGTGCAAACACTGACAGTACCAACACTAGAACTCTTCTGGTGCTGGAGCCACCTGCCAGCTGTGAGGCCCAGAGCCACCTGTATGTACCCACTTTCCTGAGGTGCAAATAGAGGCTTGTGCCCTGCCCAAGGCCCCACAAGGCCTTCCTGACTCCCTGCCCAGCAAAACCAACGCTGAATGGACCATGTGGTTCCACGGCCCAGACCTCGGCCCTCCCAGACCTGGGGGCTCCAGCCCACCACCTGCAGAAGCCTCTCCTGAAACAAACTTCCCCTTGTGACCCAGGAGAACCTTCAGGAGGTCAGAAACAAGGAGAGGACACCCTTGTGACTTGAGCAGAGACCAAATCTTCCCTCCCCGGCCCCTCTTCCCCTCAACCCTCGCAGGGCGGCGGGGAGACACACACCAGGACAGTAGTTTTCATGAACACCTGTTCAGTGTTGGGTGTAGTCCAAGGAGGCACCAACAATCTGCAGAGCCAAGCAGGAGGTCACAAGGCAAAAAGTCGTGCAGGGTCGGGAGGGGAGGGGGCTCCGCCCACTGTGCCTTGGGGGCTCTGATGCTGGTCACACGTGGGGGGTGCAGTGGAAAGAGGGGGTCCCTATTCTAGGAGTCTTGTGAGTGCAGTTTCTCTCAATCTCCGCAGTCTCTGTCCTCAGCAAATGAGGACAGCCTGGTGGGAAAAGTCCCTTCCTGCTTTCCAGATGGAGTCAGGGTGCCGGGGGTGGGGTGGGGGGCGGTCACAAGGAAAGAGAAAGAAACAGTGCTCTCCACGGTAGAGAAAGCAGGTGCAGCCCCTCCACTCTCTCCAACTCAGGAATGCGGCCGGCTCCCCAGGCGGAAGGCACCCAGACCCCTGCCCGCTGCAAAAAGCCGTCCAGGAGCAGCTCTCCCTCCCTCTCCAGCCCTAACTTCTCCCCTCCTCATGGCCCAGGCTGCATCTGCTTGTTTTATTTTATTTATCAAACACTCACACGGCACTCACTACAGACCAGGCACTTACAAAAGGCAATTCCTTTAACCCTCAGAACAATCCCTAGAAGGTAGGTCCCCGTCTTGGCCTCACTTCACAGAGAAGGAAACTGAGGAAGAGAGAAGTTAAACAGAGCCAGAAGTCAGACTCAGGCAGTCAGCTCCTAACCACTAGACCACACCACCTCTCAAGGACTTCCTTCTCTGCCTAATGCCCACTTGTTCTTCAAAGGGGGCTCAAGGGCCACTTCCTCCAGAAAGCCTTACCCTATTGCCTCCTTCCCTACCTTGACCTCGGCCCTGGACCCTGCTCCTGGTTAGGGTCGCCTACTGATCTCATCATTGCACCCTACTGTGCAGCATCTGTGCTCGCCCACTCCCCCACCACCCTGTCAGCAACCTGAGGCCAGAGGGGCCATCTTGTCATTTCTGTGGGCCCCACACCTGGTACCCAGTGGGTCCTCCAGAAATCTCTGCTGACAAATGGATTAATCAGTGAATGGACCAATGGACCACTGATTAATCAATGAATGGATCCTGAGAAGAAAGCAGGACAAAGCCATCCCCAAGGAGCAAACACTAGGAGGTGCAAATGGCAAGGTGACGTGGAGGATGCTCCTCCTTGCTTCTCCCTACCCTGGCTGCCAGCTTCGGGGAGCCTGGCCTTGGAGACCCCCGACCCCAGCTCTGTGGCTCACCAGACTCCTGTAAGCACACATGTCCCAAGGGAGGCCTGACCCCTCGTGAACACATGGCCTGCTTACTTGGGGGGGAGCTAGTGAAGACACGTGACTTAATCCACATTGCATTTTTTTAACTAAATGGTTTTTTTTTTTTAGATAATTTTAGATTCAAGTGCAGTTGTAAGAAATAATAGAGATCCTGTAGACCCTTTACCTAGATTTCCCCAGTGATGTCTTGCAAAACTGTAATGCAACATCAGCACCAAGATACTGACATTGCTACAATCCCTCCATCTAGTTCTGATTTTTCCAGTTTTCTTGGACTCAGGCGGGCATGTGTGCCTGTGTGTGTGAGCATGTGCCCAGGCCCGTGTGTCCACCACCTCAGTGAAGACACTGAGCCATTCCGTCATCACCAGGATCCTTCCCAGGCCCTTTTATAACCACATCCACCTCCCTCTTGCCCCCTCAACACCCACTGTCTTTGATCCGTGGCAACCACACCTCTGTTCAGCATTTCTAAAATTTTGTCATTTCAAAAATTTTATCTAAATGGAATCACACAATTTGTAACCTTTTGGGATTGGCTTTTTCACTCAGCATCATTTCCTAGAGATATGTTGAAGTTGGAGTGCATATCAAGAGTTTGTTTTTCTTCATTGCTGACTAGTATTCCACGGTACGGATGGACCACGGTTTAACCATTCACTCACTGAAGGATCTTTGGATTGTTTCCGGTTTGGGTTATTACGAATAAAGCTGCTATAAACAGTCATGTACAGGTTTTTGTGTGAACCTAAATTTTCACTTCTCAGGGATAAATGCCCAAGAGTGCCATTGCTGGGGGCATTTGCATGTTTCATTTGATGAGAAGCTGCCAGACTGTTTTCTACGGTGGCCGTCCCATCTACACTCCCACCAGCAATGCGGGCGAGATCCAGCGGCTCCACGTCCTCTGCAGCATCTCACTGATTTCTTATTCTGACCATTCTGATGGGTGTGTGGTCATATCGCACTGTGGTTTTAGCTTGCCTTCCCCCAGTGGCTAAAGAAGTTGAACATCTTTTCATGGGCTTATTCGCCATCTATATACTTCCTCTTTGGTGAGATGTGTTTCCATGTCTTTTGCCCATTTTCTAATTGGATTGTTTCTTTTTTACTGTGGAATTTTGAGAGCACTTTATATATTCGAGATACCAATCCTCTGTCAGATACGTGGTTTGCAAATATTTTCTCCCAGTCTATAGCTTGTCTTTTCATCCTCTTTCGAAGAGTAAAATTTTAAAATTTTGATGAGGTCCAATTTATCAATTTTCCTTTTGTGGATCATGTTTTTGGTGTCAAAATCCTATGCCTGGCCCTGGATCCTGAAGACTGAAGACTGTTGTGTTTTTTTTACATCCACATTGTGTTTTGATTTCTCATTCCGTCCTAGGGTGAGGAACTTGTGCTCTCGGAGGTGGGACGTGTTCTTTCTCCACCTTTACCTGCCGCACTGTACTCCCCACGACCTTCTGAGGGCTGGTTCAAGGTGGCTTATGAGTGGGCAAGAAAGACGAGATGAAAAGGAAGAGCCATTTCAGCTTCCTCAGAACATCCTAACAGGCTACACTAGCCCCACGCACCCTCCGACCTTTCCCAGCAGCCTTCTTTGACAAGCAGGGCTAGAAAAGGGATGAAAGAGAAGCGGCTTTTTCTCTGTGGCCCCACCTTCCTCCTCCCCAAGGATCAGGTATAAAATGTGCTCTGTCCCCCTGGGGTCCCATGGTACCCGACCTACTGACCTCCACCACCCTGTCAGCTGGGACCCAGGGAGCGTCCCTTCTCTGGACCAAGTCCTCATAGCCATCTAACCTGGTATCGTCCCCGCCCTGGGGAGGTAGGGGACTTGGTGCCCACTTGGTGCTGGGCTGGCAGCTCAAATGCCTCCACGTGAACCGTGAATGGAGAGAATGACGAATGTTTTGTCACTGCTAACTGACAAGCCTGTGAGTTGTTGGGTTCTCTTGGGAAGAAGGATTCGCTACTGAGGTCTCAGCCAATGCTGGCTTGTCTAGGTCACCCTGAGAACCTCTCAGTGGAGCCCCAACCCTGGCTGTGACTCCTGGCCCTGACCTGGACCCCGATAAGTGGCCACTCTGAATAGAGGCCCATTTGAGAAAAGCTGGAATCACTGATGACAGTCAACTTGTATCACATAGTTGTGACTGTGACAAAAGAAATCCCCGATGGTTTTGAATATAGATTGTAATCAAAAAAGGCTCACCACCCTCTACACCTAAACCAAACCCAACCACAGGCGCATGTCTACACTGAACAGTGGGTTTCTCAGGGGAATGTGGTCCCGTGGTCTGTGTGTCTCTAACTGCTGCCCACCCCTCCCCAAATCTCATGGCACAGAGTCAAAGTCTTTTGTGTCTGAAGAAGAAAAAAGCAACGAAAAATAAGAAGATAAAAGTGATGGTGGGGCCGGCCCTGTGGCTTGGTGGTTAAGTGCGCGCGCTGCGATGCTGGCGGCCCGGGTTTGGATCCCGGGTGCGCATCGGGGCACCACTTCTCCGTTCATCCTGAGGCCGAGTCCCACATGCAGCAACTAGAGGGATGTGCAGCTACGACACACAACTGTCCACTGGGGCTTTGGGGGGAAAAAATAAAATAAATAAAATCTTTAAAAAAAAAAAAAAAAAAAAGTGATGGTGATGCTGTTCCAAAGGAGAGATTCGGAAACCTTGGGTCTTCTTCCTAAAGCTCGGCAACCACGTCCCATCGAGAGAACAAATGGAGTCACCAGGCATCACAGATGCCCCAGAAAGACACCAAAAATAAAACCAAAGTCATCTCCCGCCTGGCCAGAAAAGACAGCAACCACACCGGACGACAAGGCGTTTTGGCAGCTGAGAGTGTTTACCCCAGCGGGGGGCCCTCCTCCCAGTGGGCAAACGGCCTCCTGCCTCCCACCCTTGCCCCACTCCCTTCTCCCTCTGGAGGTTTCTTTTCAGTATCCAGCCAGACAGAACGAAGGCAGGTGACAGGGCAGGGGTTTAAGGGGGCCCACACAGGGCCGGACTGGAGGACGGCCACTCCAAATCACTCAGGCAAACAAACTGAGCCACAGGCCGCTGTAGCTGGCAAAAAACGAAGAGCCCACAGGCCAGGTCCCGGAAGCTGTGTCCGAGCCGCTGCTGCCCGGCCTCTCCCTGCCTCGGGGTGGACTTCCCCGGTCCCTGCCCGAGTGAGCAATAAAAACGGTCTGTGAATGCATGTCCAAAGCTTCGGGGCCGCCTGTCATATTGATCTAGCACCACACTGGGATCCGGCCCTCTCAAGGACCTGGGCAAACGCTGGTATTAATGCTCCCCTTCCTCTTAAGGGTTTGCTCAGCAGCCACTCCACTGTTTCCCAAGGAGGAGACCCCCGACCCTGACAATCCATCAAGTGAATGCAAATTGTGTCCCAGACAAAACCAGGCAAACAGCACCCCGCTCTGGAATAATGGCCTCTGTGGGCGAAGGGCCCTTGCAACAATGATTGCTGTGTACACATCCCGCTAAATACCCAAACTTCTGATTAGCCTCCTAATGATTCGTGTGTGCGCCCGCCTCCTTTGAAACGCTCCCAAGTACATGGCGTAAGTTGACTCAAGGCTAACCTCAAACAGCGGCTGCCCGGGCTTCGCCCGCGCCCCAGAGCGCGCTATGCATAGCTCTCGCTGCTGTTGATTACAAGCCTTTTGGAAATCCAACACCCAGCCCAGCAAGGAAAGGAGCACTCGGAGAGGGTGCAAATCACAGGCTGGCCGCTCTGGCTGGAATTGATCTAATTTGGTGAGCACCAATTCAGGTTCCCTGTGGGCGGCTGTTCCCAGGTCACCCTGAGATGCATACTGACAGCACAGGATGTTCCCTCGCCCTGGTATGGAGGGGCGCCTGGAGGTCTCTGCAGCCTGCACTGTCTACTACCACTTGCGACGTGAGAGTTTTCAGGCGGGGCATCCAGCCACCTGCTTTCAGTGACCACAGGAACCCATCGGGGCCAGCTTCTGAGGCTCGTTTGAGAACCCAGGACGCTTCCCGGAGTGTCACTGGTGCCTACAGAGGAAGACATGGGTGTGCCGGGTGCACAGATTTCACCCTGTGTTTCCGGAGCTGCGCCTTGGGCCAGCCCTCTCTTCTGAGCACTGCATCACTCTGCCCAACCCTCGCGCAAGCCCCAGGCACCTTGGATGCGACACGTCCAACAGACATGGAGCTCGGCATCTTCTCCCCACCTTGGTGGAAGCACTGCCGCCCATTCAGCCGGCGTCATCCTGGACTGCCCCCTGCCCTCAGGTCCACACACAGGACTTGTCTCTTGTCTAAGTCTGTGCTCTCCCGAGCAGTCTCCTTGCCTCACCACTTCTGTCTCCCCTTTTGTGGCCCTCAGGAAGGCCGGCGCGAGCTTTCCAAAATACACGTCTGACTGCGTCACTCCCCTTCCTAAACTCTTTGGCAAAATGGGACTAGGACTTCCCGCCTCGTGAGGGCGGTCCAAGGACCACACGCTGATGGGTGTAAGAAGATCTGGCATACAACATGTGCTCACTAGACAGGAGTGGTTTCCCTTTTCCATTTTCTTAGAGCCACGGAGTGAGAAAAGCACAGTTGTAGCTCATGGTCTATGCGATAATAACGATGACTCGGATGCTAATGACAGTGGTCCACCGCTGAAGCCCCTCTCCCTCACAAGAAAGTGGAGTCCGGTGCTACTCAAGTCTTCCTCCTCCAACTCAAAGCACAGGGGCCCTTGGCTTCCATGGAGCAGAAACGATTTTATTTTTAATCCTCCCGAGGCCTCGAGCCTGAGTCACTCTGCCCACCTGTCAGACTCCCTCCTGTGCCAGCAGCCGCCTCGCGTGCTCTGTTTGTCCAGGTGGGCGCTGGACGCTGCCTGTTGCGGTGGCCTCCACCACAGCCCTCAGAGGCAGCCAGTCAGACAAACATGGGGCCAGAAAGGAAAGGGCCAGGAAGCCACTCCACCCCGAAGAGAAGAGGAGCAGAAGCGGCCTGCTCAGTCGAGGGGCAGGAGGGGTGAGGCCGGTCGGAAAGGCCTGGTCGGTGTTTCCAGGCTGGGGCTGCCAGATGCAGTGGTGCCACCGCAGAGGCTGTTATTCCAAAACCCAGACACACTGAGGCGGGCACCCTGGCTGTGAGGAGGGGCTGTCTGCAAGGGTTGAGCCTGCCCTGTTTACTGTTGGGGGCATTCACAGAGCCTGATGGGGTTGGCAATGTGACCACATCCTCACTCTCTGGGGCAGGAGTCTGATAACATGGATGGCCCTATGGCAATGACAATGACAGTGTCCATAATAATGGGTGTCTTCTGTGGACCGGACTCAGCAGTAACTGGACATACAGAGACAGGCTCAAGACCCACTGGGCCACCAACAGGCTCAAGTCCACTCCGAGCTGCCAACTCTAACAGGTAGCAGGCTCCACAGGGGCAGCACCTGTGGCTTTTACCACTAGTGCCCTCACAGTTCCCAGAGGAGACCTTTCCTGCTGGGGAAAGGTGAATCAGGGAAGGCTTCCCGGAGGTGGTGATGTTTAAGCTGGACCTTGCAGGGCAGTTGGATTTGGACGGGCAGAGAGATGGGAGGAGGCATTCAGGGGAAGAGGCTTGCCTCCAAAGAGGAGAACCAGAAATGGGCAGAGAGGGAGCTGAGGAGCAGCTGAAAGAAGGCGAAGTGAGTCCAGGAGTCCAAGCTCCTGGCAGCAACAGGCAGGTTGGGGGACAATAGCAGAATACGGTGCAGGACCCCTCCTTCTGGCCTAGTGGGGTGAGCAGACATCAGGCCTCCCTCCAGAGGGAGGTGGGACAAGGTTTGGGCCTGGGTGTGAGGCTGGCAGGATAAGCACTCACTGACTGTGTGCTGCCCACTCCAGATGGACCCCGATGGCTATTCTAATGTCACTTGGCTTAGGGGTGGTGAACTGCGGGACCCAGACTGATTATATCCACCATCTCTACCCGGGCCCACAGCTGTATATCTCCAATGTGGGGGAAGTGACAACTCACAGCCTGCACACAGCTTCATTTCCGAAAAGAATGTGTGAGAGGGGGAAGGTCAGGAGACAGGCACAGCCGTAAATTTGATGGAAGGTTTAGCTGGAAACCCCATTAAATCCACACACGGCTCAATGCTGGGCAATGTCCTTCCTCCGAGTCTGCTGAATGGGGCCAGGGAGGTGAGGGACTCACTAAGTAATGTCCTCATTTTTTGGTGTCTCCTATTACCCAGGGGATGAAAAACCCATTACCCATAAGGTTTAGTGGCACTAGGTCCCAGGACTGTGATATTGTCCTTTCCCCGAGTCCTCCCCTTGGCCAGCACACACGGCGGTCAGCCTCTGCGGGCCTGTCTCTCCACTCCACCACCTGTGTGGACAGCCTCGCTCTCCCCACAGCCCTAGCCCTTGCCTCCCCACAGGTGGACGCGCTCTCCCCCGCGTAGTGGGACCTGGCCGGGCCTGGGCTGCGGGGCAGAGGGTGAGTGTGGTCCTGGTCAGGAAAGCCTGCGCTGTGTGGCTGTGAGCCCAGCGCTGGGCTGCCTGCTACAAGCTGCCCCTGGCCCTTGGAGCGCCCCACCCCCACCCAGGACCTCAGGTGGCGCCTTGCAAATGTACGACTCAGAACACAGGGGTGGCCTGCAGAAGAGTGCAAATCCCTGTTCCTAAAAGTCATGCCTCAACACACGCATCTCCTAGGGAGGGCCCGAAGGAAGCCCCTCTGAGAGACAGAACTGGAAATACAGGGCTGGGGGCCTCCTACCCCACAGGGTGCCAGAATCTTACCTGTCACCAGCAAGTAACATCTGTCCAAGACTCAGCTCAAGAACCACACAAAATAGTGAAGATGACAGAAGGGGCTCAAATCTCAGCTGTGCAGCCTAGTGAATTACTGAACCTCTCTGAGCCTCTGCTTCCTAGATCTGTTAAATGGGGTCACAAGGATACCTTCCAGGTACCAGGTGCAAACAGAAGGCTAATCCCCTTGCAGGACTGAAGGGACCCTGTTCTTTGTCCTTCAAAAGTCCCAGCTAAATATACTTTATGATGCCATTTATATGATATTCTGGAAAAGGCTAAATTACAGAGACAGAAAACATAGAGGCTGCCAGGGGCTGTGGGTGAGGGCTGGGAGAGAGACTGCAAAGGGACGGGGTAAACATTCTGGGGAGAGGGAACTGCTCTCGATCTTGATTGTGGTGGTTACATGACTATGTTACACATTTGTTAAAATTTATGGAACTGTACACCTCAAAAGGGTGAATTTTACTGTATGTAAATTATACCTTAATAAGCCTGACTTAGAAAAAGAAAAAAGAAGAAATAAAGACCCAGTTGAGACCAGATGTGAGACCAGGCGTGAGGCCAGACCAGGTGTCTCGTCCTGGAGGCAAGAAAGAGGGTCTCAAGTAAAGCAGAGCATGTCAGTAGGACCCATGAGAGAAAACCTTGGAAGGCAGTGGGATCCCACTGCCCCATGCAGGATGACCAAGGGAGATGATGGATACCAGGGAAGGCCCAGACTCTTCACTCTCAAAGACGGCCAGGCCAGGCCTTCCCTCCAGGCAACGGCTCTGCATTGTGACTGCAACCACTGCCCTCTCCACCCTTCTCTTCTTCCCTCCAGCTGCATTTCTCAAGTTCAAGAGCTTCCAGGGACTTTGAGGGACAACCTGCACTTCACAGGGGAGACCAAAACGGGCCCCTCCTCGCCCCCCGGCTGGGCGCCCTCCACCCTGAACATCCTTCTCCTTGTTCCCTCCGTTGCCACCTTCACCCCTTCCCTGGGGGTGAGGCGTCCCGGAGGCCTCCTGGGAGCGCCCACCCTGCCATGCCTGACCCTGCCCGCCCTTCGCCCCACCCTGGGGTCCTCTGGAGGTGTGGCTCCTGGAACAAAATCCAGAGCTGTCCCACCTCCCTCCTTCCAGAGGCGAGTGCTCCCCAGGGTCAAACTATCTGTGGGCAACCACATCCATCCAGAGACTGGCTGTAAACCCACAGTTAAGTAAAACCCCTGAAGTAGGTTGAATTGTTTGATTTCCAAGCTCTATCTCCCCCACCCTGTACCTGAACAGTCGTGTATTCTGGAATCAACCTCTAGGGCTGTCCTGGTCCCTTGTTACAGTCCATCCCCAAGGACCCGGCCCACTGTGAGCTATCCTTGGATGCTGGGTCACTGGGAACCCCGGCTCTTCCTCACCACTCCACACGGTTGTGCTGCTAACTCCATTCACCCTCCCTCCCCCTCCTCACCCCCTCTATCCTCTCACCGCACCCCCCTCCATGTCCAGGGGGACCCTGGGGAACAGGGAAGGGGTAGGACTTCCTCAAGCTGGACACTGTCCCAGCCTCAGACTTCTGGGTGTGCCATGGGTAACTGTGACAGGGCATTGGGGAGTAAGGCCCAAAAGCTCTGAATTTGAGTTGCCTTTCCTGAAAGCATTACATTCAAGGTCTTCAGTGAGGAAATGACAACACTAGTGGGACCTCTGCCCCTCATACGTGGACTTGCTCAGATAATCCTACTGAACATCCTATATGGTTAGTGCCTCACCCCCATTTTACAGATGCGGAAACTGAGGCTCTGAGAGGTCACGGTAACACAAATAGCTCTTTCTACCATAAGGGGCTGCCTTTTAAGGACAGCTAAAAGCAAAGAATAAGTTAATGTTGTGCTCCCTGGGGTAGAAATATCTATATTTCCATCCATGCAGCCAGGTAGAAGCTGTGCCAGGTCTTGTATACGACAATGACAGCTAAAAACGATTCAACACCCCAACTAAACTCCACCCCACCTCACATACCCAAATTTTATTTCTCAAAACGAGTGCAAATCAAATTCTGCTTGAGAAAGACACACTTTAGCCATTTATAATCTCCCTCCCATGCAAATATCTCAATTGTCCTAATCCAGTACCTACCTGCTTTTTCTGGCTTATTCCTACCATCTAGAGCATTCCAGGGCATGGACAGAGAAACCACAAGTTTTGCCTCTTAGTGGGGCAAAACAAGGTGTGTGTTTATTTGTTAATAACCACATACGTGACCTGGTTTCCCCTCCTGAGGGCAGAGCTGGGAGCCCAGGGCCGAGGAGGAAAGAGGGCTCCCGTCTGTGAGGGCGGGAAGGAGGAACAGAGCACACGTTGGGGAGGAGAGGAATGTGAGACAACAGGATAAACTGCAGAGACTGGACCTGGATAAGATGGCCCTGCCCAGGCTGGAGAAGAGGGGGAAAAATTCATCGCCTCCCTTGTTTTAAATCTGAATTAATTAAGTTTGCCCGATTCTCTAATTAAAATTCCCAACTAGCAAAACCCCCATGGCTGGGTGCTAGAAATTCATGCAAAACACAGTGAGGAAACCGCGTGTGTGGACAGGGGACTCAAAGCTGGCAAGCCGTCTGCGCTGTGTGTTTGGGAGAGAAACAGGCTTTCCCAACCCTCACACTCAGGTCCTTAAAGAAAACCCTTCTCTTCCTCCTAAGTGCCCCCAACAGGATGACAATTGAAAAGTCAGACACATCCCGCCTGTGTAATACTGTGCGCTCAGATGGGCACAGGGAGCTGGAGGCAGCATCTGGGGACGCTCCAGTTTATTCCCACCCCTTGTCTGCAGCACAAACTGCAGACATAGAAAGATGCACACACATTTCTCCATATGTGCATGTTAACCGGCCCTCAAAATCCTAAATGCTGAAATACAGCCGACGGTGGCAGCTCAGCTACATGCTGACGAAAATTATTGGTTTGCTGCGCTGGCTGAAGGGTCCCCCTCACATGGCAGGGCGGCTCTGGTGGGTTAAAAGCTCCTCATTAGAGCGGGCGCGTGCAAACAGAGTTTAACACGCTGAATTGGAATCTACTGGTTTTCGTCCACAAACTCCTAAGTAGTAATTATGGGTTACTGCGGGGTGACAGCCTGGCCGTTAAGTGACTGCAGCCTGATAATCTCGCAGGCGTCCAGCTCGTGGCAGGGCTGAGCCAGAGGCAGACTAGTGGACGTGTGCCTCCTGAGAGAGCGGCCTGGCGGGGGTGCCGTCCAACATCTACACAGTCCTCTTTCTTTCAGCTTCCTGATGCCAGCTCTCCCCACGCCCCGCCGGGAACCACGGCTCGCCCTGCCTCAGCCTGTTACTCCTGCCTGGAGAGAGCCCGCCATAGCCTCCTAACAGGCCTCTCGTCTCCGCCAGAGCGAGAATTCTAACACGCAGCTCTGACCCCACCCACTCACCGATCTACAGCGAGCTCTGAAGCCGGGCACACAGCCCCTGCAGACCCGGCTGCCACTGACCCTCCAGCCCTTCCCAACACTCGGTCTTTTCCACTAAGAGACTCCCTACTACCAGATCCTTTTCCATTTGCCCATCTCTCTGTGAGCTCCTCCAGGCTGGGCAGTGCCCAGCTAAAGTCTTCTCCCCAAAGCCAAAGCCGGCCATGGGAAGGCCCAGGGCTCAGCACAAGGGGCACACACAGGCCATAGAAAGCGAAGTCCCTGTGCTTGCTGGGTGAGGAACCAGATCCAGCACTGAGATCCGGGAGGGGACCCCAGGCGAGGCCCCCGGTGCAGCGCCGGCCACACACACTGCCCCTCGTGCCTGCACCCGGACTGGGGTGACTGCCCACAGGGCTGACCTGCACCAGAAAGGGGGAGTTCAGAGGGCTTCAAGCAGAAGAAAGATTTTTAAAACCAGAAAAATTAAACCAAATTTGCTTTTTTCTTTTAGAAAAAGAAAACATATTCTTTTAGAATATGAGTTTTAAAAATGTTTCATACAGTGTATATAATTCTATATTCTGCTTCTAGTTTTTTATATTGTATTATGTCATTAAGATTCTTCATAAAATATCATTTTAGTGGATTCACACTGTCTCATCCCATAGATGGGCATTAATTTATTTAAACTTTCCCCTTTATTCAGCCCGGTCTTTAAACACTATAAAGCGAGTTCACTACACCCATGAGTCTGCTTACACAGCTCTTCATGGACCTAATTATTTGTATAAAGAGATGGCCTTCCTTGGTTAGAGCCATTATTAGCCACAAGAAGTAACTCATACATTTGCCTGTAATATCATCAGGGGAAAGGTTTCTGTCTTTCTTTCTTCCTCACCCAGCCCCTGGAGGGAGGAGGCCACAGTGGATATTTGTGGCTGATGAAGAACAAATAGGTGAGCGAGTGAGTCAGTGTGTAAGTGACTGTTTTTCTGAAGTTCACAATTCTTTAATTTCCCATCAGAGACCCAGGCTCAGCCAACACTTTAAAGTATCCATCTCAACCTGAACAGTTTTTCCTATATGTTAATATAGACGTATTTTTTAACAAAATAAACAAATAACACATTTTAATAGCAAATTCCAGTATCAACACTGAGGCAACTGGTACAAGGATTCTGGACAATTGGCAGTATTTATTGAAGCTGACCACACACACACCTACAACCCCGCAGCTTCATTCCTACGTACGTTCCCAGCAGAAATGCACACATATGTTCACCAAGACTGTACAAAGATGTTCACAAGCAGCACAGAATAGCAGCAAACTGGCAACAACTCAAATGCCCATCAACTCTGGAATAGATCGGTATGTTGTGCTGCCTTCACAAAAAAGGAATAAACACTATTCGACAATGAGAATGAACAAACCACGACTACATGTAACAACATGAACGAATCCCCCAAATGTAAGACAGAAGCCAGACACAAAAGCGCACATACTGCATAATTCCATTTATGTAAAGAACAAAAGCCAGCCAAGCCGAGAGATGCTCTCAGAGGCAGGAGCATGGCTGCCCCAGGGGAGAGACTGGGAGTGGGCACAGGGGACTCCGGGATGCCGGCCATGGTCTGCTTTTCAATCTGGGTGCTGGTTACATGTGTGTGTTCAAATGATGAAACTTCACCAAGCTGTACACTGAAGATGTATGCACTTTACTGTATGTACATTAAATGCTAATAACTTTTCTGAAGGATGTGTGGTCATTTTTAAACATCATCAAAATAGCTCACTTAAAGACTTTCTGGAGTGTCTGTGTGGAAGGCCCTGGAGAAACTAGTAAGTGACACAGGATTTGTCCACTGGGTCTGCAGTCTAGTCTCAGGAAGTTCAGACTGACATGGTATGATGGGCAAGTGGTCAGCAGGGTGCAGGGCCAGCAGTGCTCAGGAGCAGCCTTCTTGCTCTGCGCCTGTTGGGGAAGCGCCCCCATGGTCACACTGGTGGAGGGGCTGGGTCAAATGCCTCCCCCGCAGAAGCAGGGCCAAGGCCCAGCCCCTCCAGGCCACACGCCCATGCCTCGCCAGGCCTTCTCAGACCTCTTGCCCTCCAATACACTGCTGCCTGCTGTGTGAGTGACAGGTCCAGGTTCCGCGGGGCCTGAAGCTTATGCAATTGGTGGGGGGGCGCTCTGTAAGAGAAAGAATATCAAATAATGAATCTACAATTAAGCATAAGGCCACAGAAGGAGCCATGCAAACAGGGCCCTGAAGCATGAGCCTTTGCTGAAGGGGTCCACACCTGGCCAGGACCCCAGGTGCCTGCCCTGACACTGGCCCACCCCAGACTGTCCTCAGGTGCCTTCCAGAGCCTGTCTCAGTGGGGCCAGCAGAGCCTTGCTCCTCCCTGTTGGCCGGCCAGACCTGGCACACAGAGGCCCCATGGAGAAGGCCATTCCTGAGAAGGTGCCACCTCTGCCATCTGGCCCTCCTGTATCCCTCCTCCACCCCCTTCTTCTCTAGCCAGCTACAAACCCTCAGAAGACAACCCCCACCCCAAATTTGTCATCTCCCTTCATCTTATTTCTCTGGTGAATATTTTCAACCATATGAAGGGATGTTCCTTCTGATGAGGTCTGATCTCATGGATCTCTGCAGCGGGAGTGTACCAGTGAGCTTTAGTGGGAGGCAGGGCTGTTTGATCAATGCTTTGCCCTTTGTTGTCTGTGAGCCCCTGAGGTCAGAGCATGCCCAGCAGGACACCAGGGAGGGCAGCCTCCCATTACACTGCCCTGAGGGCTTTGTTTTCTAAAGGAGAAATGCTGGTCTTGCACCGACAGTAAGGCATCCTAGGTAACTTCCAGCCAGCCACAGGAGGAGGAGCAGCACTGGGAAAACTTGCCCCTTTGCAAAGTATTATGGCCCCTGACATTTCCCCTACCTTCTCCCAGCTTCCTTCTAAATGGTTTGTAGGATCTGCAACTACATTCTTTTAGATACTATAGTATTTGAACCAACCGCAATGTCTGAAAACTGGGATTGGGGAGGGAATTAAGTTTCCTGAGCAATTACTATGTGTAGGTACCATTTTTGTGTGTCTGGACAAAGGGAATGTGTTGCAGAAAGAGCAACAGCTTTGGAGGCAGGCAGAGTTCAGATGGGATCCTGGCAAGCGCCACCTCACTTCCCTCATCTGTAAAATGGGAATAACAGTACCACATAGACTTATTTTGAGGAATAGTGATAATAGATGGAAAGAGCCAATAAGTGACATAATTGTGTCAAGAAGTGAAACAGCAAGGACCCGATAAATTTTAGTTATTTGTATAAGTTTCTGTACTCTTCATTGCACACGTAATAGATGTATTCTGCTTACGCTTTGTTTGACAACGTTTCTTAGAGATCATTCCATGTCGGAATGAATAGATCCAATTCACTTTTAACTGCTACATATTATTCCTCCAAATGGAAATGCCATAGTTGGTTTAACCATTTCTGGATTGTTTAGGTTGGTTCCAATTTTTTGTTATTATAAACAATGCTACAAGGGACCTTTCTGTACATGCCTCATTGGATATATGTGCAACTCTTCTCCCAGGATAGATCCTGAGAAGGGAAACTGCTGTGCCAAAGGGTTCAAAATTTTTATTACATGCTGCCAAATGCCCCCCAGACCCCACGCTCAGCTGACAGTCCACCAGCAGCCCAGGAGAGTGCCCATTCCGCTCATCCGGTCCTTCAGCACACATTAGCTGACTTGCAAGTCTTTGCGAATTTGATGTATACTCCCTAAATACTAAGAAGGTTGAGGGTTTTTTTTTCCTGGTATTTAAATTTCATTTATAATTCCTCTTCTATACTTGACTACTCCTATGTTTTACCCATTTTTTAAAAACTGGACAGTCTTTTTCTTTGTTTCATCAAGGTTTCTGTCCTCCAGTTGTGTTCCATATGTGAGACATGCTTTCTCCCTGTCTGTCACTTGTCTTTACTTTGTTTAAGGCATCTTTTTTATACAAAAGTTTACAATTTTATTGATGGCTGCAATCTACTTTGAGATGCATCCAAAATCAGATGAAGCAGAGGATGGAGAGAGGCACAGATGGATGGACAGATCAAGGCAAGGAAACATTAATGGCAGAATCAGGTGCTGGGAATTTCCATATAAAATTCTTTCGGCTCTGTTGAATATTTGAAAATTTTCATAATAAAAAGGTTAGGAAAAAAGTATATAATTTGGATAGGCAAGCGTATCTATCTTTTCCTTTATGGCTTTAGCATTTTGAGTCTTGTTTAAGGCTTTCCATGGCAGCCAAAGTGCTGGGGTGAATGAAGCAGTCCACGTTCATAAGTTAGATTTTTAAAAAAACTCAGCTCTTGACTCCATTTTCAGTTTTTGTAAAGAGTTATGAGGTATGGATTTAATTTTTTTCTCTCTAGAACCTATTGTCTTAATACTACCTACTTGAACAGCCATCCTTGTTAAAAACAGACTAAATGCCCACTTGTACTTTTTTATCATTTTGGACTCTCCTTTCTGACCCAATGCTCAGCTTTAATCACTAAGCTTTAGAATACGGGTTACTATCTGGCAGGGCAGACCTCCCACCCGCCATCATTGTCTTCTTTTGCAGAACAGTCTTGGCTCTTCGGGGTTTTTTTCTCTTCCATGTGAATTTTACAATCAGCTTGGAGAATCCCATTAGAATCCTCCTGGGATTTGGATGATGACTGCACAAAATTTACAGGTAATAATACACCTATTGTCGGGTTGTTGCAAGGGAACGAAGGGAGAGGGTGTCTGCAGAGCGTCTGGGCCCCAGCTAGTGGTCAATGGACAGGAGCAGCTCCTGTTATTACTGTGTTGTCACTGCAAGCAGTGAGGGGTTCTCCCAGGACAAGCTGCCTCTATCCCACCTCTTCTGGTCGGAGGAAACATTCCCTCTTGAAAACTGTTTTCAAATTCCTTCCAAGCCCATCCCCTTCCCTGCCTGGGCCATTTCCCCACAAAAAGAACTTTGCTCCTTCAGCTCCTCCCCCATAGCCCTCCCTCCAAATGAGCAGTATCCCCTCTGGCCCCCAGGGCACAAGTCCGGGAGCTCAGGTGCCCAGCCTGAGGTTATTCCTCTGCTTTCCCTCTACACTGAGTCCACTTCCCCAGGCTCCTGAGTCTGCACTGTACCTGTTAGGGATGAGGTACTGACTGAGCCTCCACTGTGCTCAGACAGTGTGTGCGGACAGGTGCGCACACACTCATGCCCAGGCCCAAGCTTAGGAGGGCAGCCTGTGTACACAAAGTTAGCCACCAAGCCAGGGCTGGGCACCACCAACAACCTCCCTGCTGCCATTTACCCAGCACAGACCCCAGGGACCACCAAGTCTCAGAACACCAGCAACAGTGGGGGTCACCTCCCTACTCTATGGATGAGGAAATAATAGGCTTTCTCGCTAGAGAGCTTCAGGCCAAAAGTGGGGGAACCTAGGACCCAAACCCAGGTCTGCCTGACACCCCCGAGCCACACTCCTCCTCGTGATGACTGACCCCAAGGCCCACAGTCTCTGAAACAAATATCCCTAACCAAAGTCACCTCCAGGGCAGACCCTTGACTGAGCTGAAGTTCCAGGGCACCAAAACCCCCGCGCCCCAGCTGCGGCTTCTCCCAGCATCGCCCTCTCTTCTTCTTGGCCAGGACAGCAGCTGCCAACGCGTGCAGCTGTTGACAAACTAGTCAGCGTGCTGCCGAGGCGTCTTTCCGAGCCGCCCGCGTCCTCCTGAGCAGAGAGATACCTCATTAGCGTGCTATATTTCAGCCCCGAGAAAACAACGCACGCCAAGAGACCATAAACAAGTACAAATGCTACAGGTCACAGATGATAGATGCCACCCGCAGACGCTCAACGTGGGCCCTGCTTACCCAGACAGGAGGGAGGCCCACTTCCGGCCACATCCGTCTTTCCCCAAATGCTGACACAGGGAGAAGTCAGCACAGCCTGCGCTCCACACACCCACACCCACACCCACCCAACACACACACACACACACACACACACACACACACGGGCCACAGCTCCCCTCTCCCGCCCCCCCCACCCCCATTAGCCCTTCTCCTGACTGGTGAGCTACACTCTCTCTGATGACTTTCCATGTTTCCAAACTCACACTCTTCTACTTTGGCTGTTGGATCTTTTGATTATTACCATAACTTTTTTTTCCTTGCTACAGGTCCAGGAATTTTTCTCCTTGAAAAATAAAGTTTCAAAACACATCAGCCAATTATTTAAAAGGGCTGGCCAGCCAGTTGAGAAATCAGGTCAAAGCCAAGGCAAACAGGGGCTCTCGCACAGACCCGCTGAGCCTTCACAAACTGGGCTCTGTTGGCCATGAGGGGCGGTTCTGAAAAGGAGGTACCACGCAGTTGAATGGCGTCACTCTGGCCACAGCGTGTGGCCTGGAACCCCCTGGAGTGAGGACAGGCAGGAGCTGGGAGCTTCCCCTGTGGCCAGGGTCCACAGGCAGTGGACTGCACGATGAGCTAGGCCAATGGAGGCCTCCAGACCTTGGGAGCAGCAGTTCCTTCTTCCTTGGAGCAGCTCACAGAGGTCTGTGTGACCTGGGCAAGACACTGGGTCAGCTGAGGACCCTGGATGGTCTACCCCAAAGGTGACCGCAAGGAAGCATGAACATGCTCTCAGTGGTCACACACTTGCAAACAAGTGAGATTTTACATGGGGTCCTGTTTTACAGTGATGAGGATGAAGATGCACTGGTACAGCTCAATGCTCTGGCACAGATGGGGGCAGATGAGGGGCCAGTGAGCCTTTGACCCTGGAGGGATGCTCAAGGCCCAGCCTCAGGGGAGAAGGTGGAAACACTCTGTAGGCATTAGAAGCGGGACCAAAGTGTAGTCTGTGGACCCCTGAGGATCCCCAAGACCATTTCAGGGGGTCCACAAAGTCACACTATCCATAAAGTCAAACTATCTTTATACTAAGACACTTTTTGCCTTTTTCACTCTTGTTCTCTCACGAGTGGACAGCGGGGGTTTCCAGAGGCTACCACGGAACAGATCAAATGCAGAACAGATGTGAGAACGCTACCTTCTAATAGGGCAGACAGGAAAGAGGTGTGTAAAATTGAAAAACAATGCCATTCTTCTCATTTTTTTTGTTGTTTTGGAAAATATTTTTCATAAAAATGGCTTATTTTCACTAACATGAAGTGGGTTTGTTACTACTATTTTAAAATGAGTTTGAGAACTGCAGCTGTAGAAGAACTTTAACGACAAGGGGTTGTCAAGTGGGCAGAAAGCACTAGCAGGAGAAAAGATTACAAAGTAGCAAACACAATATGAGCCCATTTTGTAAAAAAGGAGATAGATGTGTGTGTCTAGTATACGGACACCGAGAAGACCGCAAGCACATATGACACCATCTTACCGCTGGCTCTTCCTGGGTGGTACTGTGTGGATAGATTCCTTCACGTCTGCCATTCACATATGTTACTACTGCAGTCAGATGAAGTGAATAATTAATGCTTAGTGTAACCTGTCCTGTTCAGAAAAGCCCAATGACTAGTAAATTGAACAAGTAACATTTTTGAGCCCTTACTATTGGCTGTTTGCTGTGTGGAGTGTTTCAGGGATGCGAGTTTATTTAATCCCAATGATACCCATGGATTATCAGCCTCATTTTACAGAAGAGAAACTGAAGGTCAGAGCAAAGTGGAGCAGCTTGTCCATGGTCATGCAAACAGGAGGTGACACAGAACCAGGACTCCGATCTGGGCTGGTTGGTCACCAGAAGCCTATGTCCCAGAGCACTGGCTAGGCGGCCATCCCTAGGGACCCTGCAGCCTCAGAGAGTGGCTGTGTGCCAGGGCCCCCGGCCACCCCTCCCTGGCACTGACAGTATGTGGCCTGCTCACTCTGCTGTGCAGACTTCATCTCTGGTGGACAAGGATCCAACTCTCTTATATGCACCCTGCAGCCCCTGTGTCCATCCCTACACTGGGCAGGTGACTAATGGACAGGACCAGGCAGCAGCAGCACCTCAGCAGCAGTCCAGCCATCTCTCTCTCCCGCGGGCTCACCCCAAATCAGAGCCCAGACCCAGCCTCCGTGGCTGGACTGCTAGCCTGGAAGCGAGGTCACGGCTAGGGGGCCGCTCGAGGCACAGAGCTCCAACCTCAGCTGCCTGACCACAGTCGTGGGCTTGGAGCAGGTGGGGGTGGTGGGGTGGGTGTCACAGCCTCAGGCCACACCCCTGCTGCCTCCTCCAGCCTGCTGACCCCCAGCCATCAGCCCGCCTGCCGCTGACTACCTGACACAACGACAAATTTTGTGCTCCCCTTCCCACCCGCGCAGGTGGCTGCCCGTCTCCTTTGCCTCTGGCACAACGTGATGTTGTAGCCAGACCCTGCGCGTCCCCCTGTGCTCACCCTGGGAAGGGCCGGAACTCTCAGCTGATTTCTGAACTGGTGTGCTTGCTGTGGGAGTTGAGAAACATAATAAATGGGCCCAGCTCCATGAGCAGCACCTAATTTGCAATAATATTGAAGTCTCCAACAATAACTCATTTACTCTTATAATAAATATATAAAAAAAGACAAATTGCTACATTGAACATGCATTTTCTTCACTGCAAGTAGCTGCTACCCCAGGGAGAAAGCCCTGTGCTGCTAACTAATAGTAAATCCTTTGGAAAATCATGTGTCATAATGATGGACAACCAGGGAAGGGGTATTAAATAGATTTAGAGGTTAGCTACTCTAACAAGAACAAAAGACGTCCTTTGCAAACCCACACCTATAAGAGCCCAGATTGGCTGTGATTAGCACTCGCCTTCTGACAGCCCAGGGGCACAGAAGCAGAGAAAAGTTTCCGTCCTGGGTGGGTGTGGCTGGCCAGGTGTCAGGACAGAGAGGGAAGGGGGAGAGGGGACATGGGGGAGGCCTGGGCCATGCTCTCCAGCCCTGCAAGGATCCCGGAGTGAAAGTCTCACCCCTGTTCTCAAGGAGCCAGCCCACTCCTGTGCATCCAGGGAGCAAATGCTCAAGGAGCGCCCACCATGCTCAGCTCAGTGCAGGCACGGGAGACGCAGGGGCACTCAGCCCCATCTTTGAGAAGAAAGTCATGACCTTGGGATAAGAAAAGCTCCTGTGAGTGTCCGTGACAGGGGCTCTGGGAGCACAAGCCAGCCTTGGCTGTGGGTGCTGGGGTCGGCTTCCTGCAGGGGCTGCCGCCCCAGTTAGTGTTGAAGCCCAGGAAGCCTGGCCGGAAGGACAGGGCCGAGGAAAGGACAGCCTTGCTCTCCTGCTAGTTCATCACTAGTGCAGCCCTGAGTCATTCTTTCCAAGCTGTTTACCCAAGTCCTGGGATTTATCTTCCTCAATTTGGGAGTTCTGGTCTCAAAGACAGGGGTGGACGACTGTTCAAAGTCCCAAGCAGCCCCTTCCTTTCCAACCATCTCCTGTCGAACTTCGGGTTTCTGCATGAGCACAGGGCCTGGCCCAGAGTTGGTGCCCAACGGCTGCTTACTGACCTGAAAGGTGGGCATGTGGGCTGCAATTATTGCCTGCCTGCTGTCGGCTGACTCTGCAGGGGAGTCTCTCGTGTGACAGAGGAGGAAAATGAGGCTCAAGGGGATTGTATGACATGCATAAAATCATGCGCCCACGATGGCAGACAGCGGTGCCTCCGTAGGCTCTGGGGTGCCGCCTGGGAGCTGGGGTAGCGCTCAGGCAGGTGCAGAGGCTGCAGCTGCCAGGTGCATGGCCACTTGGAGGAATCAAGGGTCAGTGGGTCAGCTCAGCGGCACTTAGAGGGCAGAGGCATCCACACAACCTTGCCACAGGTGTTGAGGGCTGCCCACGTTATACCCTGCCCTCCAGTGATGGGCTGGCACACAGCTGACATGGCTGTGAGTCAACATTACCTATGAAGTTCAAGTTCTGGTAAACACCACTGCAAATCGCACTGTGGCCGGGGTCCCACTCCAGTCACTGTCACAATTTCCTATGACAGAGACCTGAGCCAAGTCGTCCCTCCACAGGACTTAGCTTCCTCACCTATGAAAGGGGAAGATGCCTAGAAACTACCCAGATGTCTACAGTTTTTCACCGTTCATTCATTCATTCATTCAGCCCGTGAAGGAAAATTTTTCTTAAACTGATGATACAAGCAAACTTCAGCCATGAAATAATTCATGGAGACAGAGGCAATCCTGTGAAAACAATGCTGCAAACCTAGTTTCTTCCCTAAGAACATATGTCTCCCCAGCACCTGCTAATACTGGGTGGCTCTGCACTCTGACCCCAGCTAAAATACACAGATGCCACTTATACTTCTGATAGACTTTGCCTTAAAACTCAATATTACACGTTAGCCCAACATACTTCTACATACTAGAAATCGGGAAAACGTCCAAAACTGTCTAGAAAGAGAAACAAAATACCAAACCAAGCGGAGAGAACTGTGGGCCCCCTGTGGTGGGGAGCCCAGGAGGGGACATCCATCCTCTGACCTCTGAGAACGGGCCTGCTTGCATTCCCTTCCTTCCCGAGCAGCTCCATTCTTCTGACTTCAAGAAACAAATACAGAGATTTGACTTCACTGCTGCTTTATGCCTTTGGCATTGCCAAATTGTTCCTTCGCTGGCTTCCAGCACCCACTTCCGGAAACCTTTCTATAGTTTAAGCAACACTGCCAGGTGATGGATGACCATTCTGTGACTGCTATCAGTTTACTATTTTAACCAATATATCATAAATCAGGAAGAGAAATGCTGCGTCCAACTGGAGAGTGTAGCTTTCGCTCATTACCTGGGAGGATTATAGCCATTTCATAAAATCCATTATCTAGGGAAAGGATCCTATTGGCGGGGGCCAGCAAAATTCATTTCATGCTTCAAAAGTTTGTGATGGGGCCGGCTAGAAAAAAAACTAAATTGTTTGGAAGGTGGGGATTATGATTGGTTTAAAAACCACAAATGGCCAAGACTGAGCTGTGTCCATTATACCAAACGGCACTTTGTACTCCAATGCCTGGGCGCCGTTGTCCCAGGGCCCAGCCCCCTGACCACAGCCCTCCCGGCTCACAAACAGCTGGACGGAGGAAGCGCTGCTCCCCTCCCTGCCCTCACTCCAGGCCCTGTCATCGTCCCCTCCATGCCCTTCTACTCTTGTCCCTCCAGTCCTGTCTCAACATAGCAGCTAGAGGGATGTTTCCACACTACCACCTGGTCACGTCCTTCTCACTGCCCTGAGCATCGGGGTCCCAACCCTCACGGCCTACAACATCTCCCCTCTCATCTCTTCTCTACCCGTCTCCCTGCCCTTCACCACACTCCAGGGACAGCGACCTTTCTTCTCTTCCTTGAGCATGCATCCTTCTTCCCCCTCCGAGGATGCCCACATGCTGCTCCCTCTGTTGGGAATGGTTTCCCCTCTATAACATGGAGAAGAGTCTTTCCAGCTGACAGCTGCTGTTTCCCCACTATCCACTACCTGTGGGTTTCCAGCCATTCCTCCTTTAGCACAGCCACACTCTGATTTGACATGCAGTCACTGTCACTCTTTTCCCCCAAAGGCAGCCACCAGGAAGGCCTCACCTCCCTACCTAACTTTGTTTCCAACTAGCAAAGCGGAAAATGCAAGTGTCCTAGGGACCAGCCCAAACAGAGACAGGGGCTGAGGGGGCCTCTATCCCTGCCTGCCCCTCTCCTGAGGGTGCGAGTTCATCTGCCAGGGGGCAGCCCACAAGCCCAGCATCACCTCCCACTGGAACAAGTCCGCCCCCCCACTTTTAGGACCCCTGGGGTCCTCAGGCCTCTTTCCTGGGGACCTGGAGGCGGGGCCACGTAAGGGTTTTTAGGAAGACAAAAGAAAGAATCAAAAGGACGTTAAAAAGAAAAGGACAATGAAAGAAAGTGTCTTCTCGATTTTGCCAAGCTTCCAGAACATTCTTTTTGAATATGATTTTGTTTCCTTCTCTCCTAAAGTCAACTTTCCTCAAATTCATTCCTCATGCAAAAACAGCATCTTCCCCAGGGAAGCTCAGCTTTAACACACACATGTTTTTCTAAGTAACTCTGAGCTGAGGCTGAGCAGACAATAAAGATTCTTGTCTGCGAGTCCTCCGGGCCGCTAAGACCACCGGGGAATTGAAGTGGGGAAGACTCAGCTCTCAGAAGCTCGGCTTTGCCAGATCTCACAAGAAACTCCGGGTTCAAAGTTCTCCTGGCACCCCAGATTTGAGAGGCTGGAAGTACGTCTGTCGGGACAGGGGAGCAGGGAGCAATCCTCCAGTGAATGTGAATTTTCCTACCACCCACTCTCTGACAACCTCACCCATCCCCATCACCAAGCAGGAGCCACTTAACTTTCTTGCACACTGTTTTCTCTTCGGGGCCTCCTGTCCTCCCGCAGTCCCTCTCTCCTCCCCTCCAGTTCTCCGTCCACCCAGCTCGTTTCTTTCCCTCCCCCGCCTCCCTCCCTCCCTCACTCGATCCCCCAGCCCCCTCCGTCAGCCGCCTACTTATTCTCCAGGCTTCAAACTTAGAGCGCGGCAGCCACGGGGAAGGGAAAGGAAGGGAAGGAGAAAGAAAGCTGCAGGCCAGGCCTGTGCAAACAAGAGCGGCCGCCTCCTCATTTCCACTTGAAGCGTCGCAGGAAGAGCTGCTTTTCTCCTTCAACTTACCCTGCGTGGCCGGGAGGGAGGAGGGCCCGCCTGGAGGGGCGGCCGTGCTGGGAGGGCGCTGCCGGCCGCGAGGCTGCCGAGGAGCCGCGGGATGGAGCAGCGGGAGGGAACATCAAGTGGCCGCCAGGAGGGAGGAGGCGGGGCCGCATGAATCATTTATGACCGGGCGGCGGAGGGTTTAGGAACGCTGGCTAACGTAAAGGCTGGCTTGACTTGGGGGATCTGGCTGCTGCTGGTGGGCCGCGTGTGCTCCTCCCCGCGGGGCCTTTCCCAGGCTGGAAGAGGCTGCCCGTCTGCGTGTCCTCCAGGGGCCGGGGCTGTCCGGGACAAGGGACCAGAGCTTGGGTGACATGTGCCTCAAGCTCACAGCTCTGCGGCCCCCAGAGAGGGACAGGGAGCTGGGTGGGACCTCAGGGGCCATCTGGACCAGAGGGCTTGCTGGGTAAGAAGGAGAAACTGAGGCCCAGGAAGGGAGGGTGACTTGCCCAAGGTGCACAGTGAGGTTGTGCAAGACATGGCTGGTCCCAAGGCCAACGTCTCGTGCCTTCTCCAGAAGGTTCCCTGGCTCCCTGCAGCTCCCAGCAGTGGACACGGAGAGCCACAGAGCCAGGGAGCACAGTCCTCGCAGGCGGGGTGGCCCCTCACACGCAGGGGTCCCGGGAGGATCTGACGCCAGCCCCAGCCAGCTGAAATGTCACTAATCGAGTGTCAGTCTTTTGAATGTGGAATCCTTTTCAGGCTGCAGAAAATCACTCCCCACCCGTCCTTCCCCTTCCACAGGAATGGGGGGACATGGCAAGTACCTTGGGACAAGGAGTTCCCATCAAACAGAAGACTGAAAATTTCACTTGCAGATCCGCCAGGTGAGGTCTGCCAGGACCGCTGATCCTGCTAGGCCTCCACCCACCAGCCCCCATTTGCCAGGTGCTCAGCTGGTGGGAGGATACTGTACTTTCTGCTACCAGAGTGGCGAGAGGCATACCGGTGTGGGGAGGGGTCAATAGCATTGTCATCTTCACCACTTTCCACTCCCAATGACATTCTGTACCCTTTTCCTCATTTAATCTCAAGGCATCAAGACTATGAAAAGCAGCCCTTCTGTCCCCAAAAGGGAGATCCTGCCTTAAGTAATGAGATTAACATAAGTACAAGACTGCTTGAGATTTACCCCAGGACAGGAAGGGAGTGGGAGATGGGTCTGGCCTGGAAGAGGAAGGCTCCAGACGCGTCCCCCTCCACGCCCTGACCTGTCCTGGTCCCACTCCTCTTTAGAGGTCCCCAGCTCCACATCCCTGCCTGAGACCCTCTGACTGGGACCAAAATCCAGCTCTGTGGCCTGCCTAGACCTCGAAGGAACTGTGTGCATCCCCCTCCACATGAGGAGCAGGAGCAGTCCCATAAACACCAAGGGCACCATCCACTCCAAGTCCAGGCAGTGCTGCCCATGGGCACGGGGCATCAGGCTGGACTCGACCCACCTGCCCATCAGCTCCAACCCTCCTTTGAAGAGGGGGTGCTGGGTCCAGAGAGAAGGTCTGACCAGCCCAGGGTCCACCGTGAGGGACTGGCACCAGGGGCAGAGCACATGGCAGACCCACACCCAGAAGGGGCTCCACTGGCGGGGCCTGGGCGGCACCTGGGTCTCCAGATCCCAAGCCAGCCCTGTCCAAGCCCTGAACACTTCGTCCCCAGCCCAGGCCGCGGTCCTTGAGCTGAGTCAAGGCTGCTTCCTGGGACAGGTGGGTGGGGGAGGAGATGGCCAAACCAGACGAGACTTGTGGAGCTGCAAAGGGTCAGAAGTTTGTCTCGGTCGATTACACAAAAAGCTCATCCCCAAACCTCCTGGCTCAGCAAAACAAAAAAGCAGACCCCTTCTTGGGTGGTATTGCCTCAGATGGCACCACAAAGCCCACAAAAAGAAAACAAGGGAAGTGACCAAAACTTTGTCTCAGCCTCGGGGGAGTGCAAGGCCCAGGGAGGCTGGAGGCTGGCAGAATGGAGCCTTCATCCCTGTCCTGATGGCACCCTTGCCCAGAATGGACACTTCCCAACACCACGAAGCTCCTTCACCCAATGCCTTCAGTTCAGAATCCGGATCCTTCCACAGGAGTAGGCAGCAACTGTGTGTGGGGCAGAGGGCTGTACAGAGACAGGTATGAGCTCATCCAGTGAGATCCTTCTTGATCTAGGGCATGTGGCCATTCCAGAGCCTCCAAAATACTACAGTCACACTTTCAAGCATTCTAGCAGCTCAAGCTGCATTTATCCAGCCTTCCCCACCTCCCAGCCTTCACCGCCTATTACCACTCACAGACAGAAGTGAGGGTGGCCTTATGGGGTGGAATTCCCCGACATCATTGCCTTCCTTCCCCTCAGTTTCCTCAGGAGAACATTCCAGGCCCAGAGAAGGTATTACTGAGATGGAAGAAGTTGCTCCTGGCTGACCCCAACAATGCATGCCCCACAAAAAGGGCTGCTCTCTGGGCCCCACACCATCTCCAGAGACACCCCTACCCTAGGTGCTTGCTCCCCCTGTTCAGGTCTTCCACACGAAGCAGGACCCTGGGCTGGTTCTCTTCGACTAGGCTTAGGGGGGCTTTAAAGAAGTCCTCTTCCGTGACTTACAAGTGCCCCACAGAGAGCAAAGGCCATGCTGTGTCTAATGGCCGTCTCAGGAAAGAGAGGGTGGAGCCACCTCCAGGAAGACCACCTCCCACCTCTCTCTCTCACAGACACACAGACACACCTGGGACTGCACAGAGCAGGACTCACAGACCCAGAGGATCCTTCTGAGCTGCTCTGGCCCCAGGGAACTCATACGAGAGACAGCAGGTGGAAAACAGACCTAGTCTGGCAACAAAACCATGGCCACGGCCAGCATCTCTGCTCTCTCCCACCTATCAGAGCCACGTTCCCTGGAAGCAGCTTCTCGCCCCTCGTATGCAGGCCCCGCGGGAGGACTGCGCAGCCCACCAGGGTCCCCGACTGCCTTCTATCCCACTCCACCCTCACGGCCTCCTCCATCCAACAGGCTCTCCCTCGGACACTTGTTCTCCACACCCTAGAACCCTGGCTCCACTAAGGCCCAGCAGATGATGCCCAAATCTAGTTACCACTCTTAGAAATCTGTCTACTCCTCCACTTACCCATTCTGCTGCTAAACTGGCCTTTTCACAGACCTAACAAGCCTGCAGGCCCAACACACACGCTCCCTCCTGCCCTTGGCCCCTCCTCGGCCCTTCCAACCCCACCTCCTCTGAGCAGGAGCCTGCCTGGCTGGGCCACTGCGGCCTCGCCCTCCCGTGGCTTATCTGTGCCTTCAAGGGACATGACACACTAGACCCTTTATTTTATTCTGAATACAAACTATTCCCACTTAAAAATGAGCTGTGTTCTCAAAGTTCAGGATTTTGTAAATCAATGATTTGGAACTCAAATGCATTTTTCCCATACAAAATAACGTAGGGTGGGTAGGTTCCCAGGTTAGCCCTCAACGCCGAGTAACCCACAATGTGGCTCAGATACTGCATATCTGCACTTAAAACCTCTATTTTAAAAATACAATACTAGTAATTAAGCAAACTGAAAGCCATTAAGCATTTAATTAAAACAGAATAAAGACTTGTGTGTTATTCATGTTGAGTCCTAGCGCTTGAAGCAAAGCAGAAGCTCATCATAAAAGCAGAGATGGCTCGGGAGGATTCCACAGCCGGGCTTGTGCAATCTTTGAGGGGGTGGGGAAAGACAGGCACTGATGGGTCAGACAGCCCTCTCTGGGGCAGTGTGGCCCTGGCTGGAGCCTCAGAGGGTTGGGCGTGCGGAGGGGCAGTGGGTGGCCACAGCAGCTCTTCTCCAGGACACTCAAAGCAGGCTTGTGCTTCCAGGGTCTCCCAAGGGTCCCTCTCAACCCACCGACAGGCACGTTGTCTTCTCACCAGGCTGCTGGCCTGAGACAGGAAGAGTTCCTCATCTTGAATGGGGCCATGTCTTGAGTGGTCTAAGCCAGGTCCTCCCGTGGCCCAGCCACAGCAAAGGCTGCTTACGGGGCTCCCGCCGTCTTATGACTTGAGGAAGCAGATACCGTTAACACTGCCAAAAACCAAGGCTCACTGATAACAACAGCTGGAAAGTGGCAGAGCCAACAGCCAGCTGCGTGGCTGCCCTCGTGAAGCCCTCTCACAGTCCACACCCACGGGCCACTGAGGGGCGGAGGCTGGCCTCTCCTTCCTCTGCACAGGGAGCTGGGGTGGTGTACACGGCCTGCAACTTCACGCTTCCAGAGAGCGCAGACACAATCTCCAACGTGCCTTATCAGCTCTAAGAGTAGAGCCCCTCTCTGAGCCAGGGCCGGGCTCACACTTCATCTGGATTGTTAAAAACCTCCTCATTCACCCAGAATCATGGAGCGCCTGCTCGGCAGGGGCACCGGTGAAGCAATGATGAATAAGATATTGTGCATCTCCTTAAAGATCTGAGAAGGCAAGAGCTCGGCCCCCACCCGCCTGGCGAGGCGCCCCCAGCCAGCCCACCTGCGCACTAAGTGCCCATGCTGGACCCACTGCAGCCGCAAAGGGCTTCTGGCTCCCGCAGCTCTTGCCAGTCCACGCCACCCACGGGGCAGACAGGCAGGCAGACGCTGCTGAGCACACTTCACAGATAAGGAAACAGGAAGGCCTGAAATCACACGGTCTGCTTGGTGCAGGACAGACAGAACCCAGGACTCCTGGGAGCTCCCAGAGAGCAAGGACCGCCGGGTCCCCACCACCTCCTGTAGGGCCTGGCACATAGTGGAACACTGGTCGAGTGGCGGTGGATTACGTCTCTCTGGGCATCTCCTGTGTGGGGCATTTGTTCATTCCATAAACATTTAGGAAATGCTCTGGGGGCCCGAGCTCACCCGAAGTTCATTCCAGGTCTCCTCTGAGGCCTCCTGCACAGACATCTGCTCATTCTGTGACTTCCCTTCATCTAGAATCCTGGGCTGGGGGGCTGGCTTCCCCCTGCTCACACCCCAAGGCACAGGTAAGCAAGAGACTTTGAACAGGAGAGAACAGGAAGAGCAGCCACAGAAAACTCCGCAAGGCCGCTGTCTCCAGGCTAAGGGATCATCCAGCCACCAGGCCACCTCCCCCTTGCCAGCACGCAGCAGGTCATGCCTGCCCGAGACGGGCACCTTTTCTCACTTGTTTTCTTTGGGAAGAAAGAGGAAGAAAAGACTCGCACATGGGGCCACGTCACCCCTTCCGTGGCAGCTGTGCGTCTCCATGTTCCTCCTCCCCATCTCGGGTGGCTCGCCCCTCAGATGTATAATGAATCAGGCACTGGCTCATTAATAAAAAATGACAAGCGATCATCTCATTGAAATCCACCAAGCTGCCTGAGCCTGCAGACAGAATCCCCGCCTAGCTCTGCAATTCCTCTGTGGTCCAGCGGTAATGAGTCTGTGGGGTGGACGCACCAGCCAGTGAGCATCTTAGCGCTTACCGTGTGGGCGGGCAAGTCACCTTTCCAGGGCGGGCAGCACAGCGCCTTCTTCATCTGTACTAACAAAGGGGCTCAGCTCAGCAGGCCCCAGTTCCCCAAGGTCAGCGAGGCAGGAGAATGTCACCGGGACACAAGCTAATCCTGCCTTGGCATCAGCAATACACTGAGTCCACGTCCCCGGGGGAGCCTGAGACTTGGAGACTGAACAATGTGACTGCCTTTTTGTCTTAAAAAGCAAATAATTGAGCAAAAGGGCTTGATAAGAGCCCGATGCCTACAGGTGGCTGGTCCCCAGCCACAGGCCTGGCACCTCCAGGAAGCCTGCCCCAGAGCCGCCAGGCTTCTCTCACCCGCCTGCCAGTACACTTTGAGTTCCCATACTCACTTCAGCATCCACTACATACGGGGTCCTACATCCACTGTGGGGTTTCACAGGCAGCGCTGGAGGCTGGCACGACAGGAGCCGCCTGGAACACAGATAGCCCTGGGATGGCATTCAGGCTCTGTCACTAACAGGCTATGTGGCCTCAGGAACATCAGGAACCTCAGGTTCCTCATTTGTACAATAGGTGATGAAGCCTCTCATGCAGAGAAGGTGAATTTAGAGCCCTAACCCATCACCTGTCTTTGCACACTAAATGACAGTTATTACTGGGGGCACGAGTCTTGGGGCTCCAAGATTTTAAGGCCTGTGGTCCAGCCCTCAGCCTTGCTCATCATCATTTACATCAGTTACATCACCACCGTCACTGCACACTTCCCATCTGTGGGCATTGCACCAGGGCGGTAATGAATCAGCTCGAATTTTCACAACAATCCTGCGAGGTAGGGACACTAACCCCTCCAGGATTAGAAGTGGGGTAATCCATCCAGGACCCCAGGGAACTGAGTGATGCAGCCTGACTCCTTCCTCATCCCCATGTGTCCGGCACCTGCTGTCCCTCCACTGCTCTAGAGCCTCGATGACTCCCTACTAACAATGGAGCTGGGCCCAGGCTCCATGATAAGCCCTGCCTGCACAGGTTCCACGGGATCTTCTTCCACGGCAAACGGGTTACACCCCTCACACATCTTTCACCCACCAGGGCAGCTACCTGAAATGCCCACCCCAGGTCCCTCCACATTCATCCCTGGCCATTCATCCTGCATGCTGGCCACCTCTCCAAAGTGCACGGTGACCACTCCATGTCATAGAGGCTGCTGCTGAGCTCCGCTCTCAGAATCCAGACAGTGGGCCAAGTCCAAGGGGAGCCATCTGAGCTTCTACAAATGACACTGACAGTGGCCTGAGCAGAGGCAGCTCCAGGGCCTGGGCCGGGGTCTTGAGGGAATCTCAGGACCTGTGATGAAGGCAGGGCAAGGATGCTGAGTCCCACTGTGCAGGTGAAGGAGCACAGGTTAGCAAGATGGGACGTGAAGAGCCAATGTTCACACAGCTCCTTGGTGGCACTGGGACCCATGCCTTGAGACATGTTGCAGTGTTGAAGGAGACAGAAATTCCTGGCCGCGGGTTGTCGGCTCAGCCTCACTCTCACCTGTAGATCAGGAATGAGTCGGGATACCGCCCTGGTCCATTACCACTGCCTCCTGCCTGGAGGACCTTCATAACCTCCCCAAACCTCATTGGTCCCCCAATCCATTCTCCACAACTCAGCCGGTGGGAGGGCATGCGCCTGCCTGGCCGCCGCAATGACCTCTGGGAGCAGACGGGGTGGGGCGAGGCCTGCATTTCTGTATGTGCTTTAGTACTGTTTGCACACGTTCTAGAAAGTATGTGTAACTTTTTAACAACAAAAAAGGGGGATAAAAGAGGGATAGTCTGTAGGGTTATTGCGAGGCTTGGCTGCCTTCCTTCATCACCTATTCATTCATCCAGCACAACTTCCCGGCTCTTGTTTCGGGAAATAGCCCTTTCCGACGAGAGGGGAAGGGGCCACATTTAGGTTCCAATGACATTCCAAGACGAAGGAAGGATGGAGGAGAGAGAGTTCTGGACTCTCGGGCTAGCCTTCTGCTTTTGCAACCAACTCAATGTACGACCTCAGGGTGGCCCTGCCCCGTCAGGGCCTAAGTGGCCTCACCTGTAAAAAGGACAAAGGCCCTTCCCATCTCTGATGTTGCCAGATGTTTGGGGGACCCAGGGTCAGGGTCCCAGAAAATAGCAAGTAACTCGGGAGGCCCACTCCCAGGGCAACCTCCTTTAGAAGACTGATGAAGAACATGCTTGTAATGAAGCTATTAGCCAGGACATCTTGGGGCCGGGGAGGCAATGCCCCAGTCTGCTGTACCTTGGCAAAGCTCGGCTCAGCCTGAGCCTCATGCACAGGCACAGCCAGGGCAAGAACACTCTGGTCCTGCCCGAGCCTGAAACACGTGGGAGACAATCCATTGCAAAACCCATGCCTCAGGGTGGAGTCTGCCCTACATTAAGAAACACTTTCCAAATGAGATAATTATTTAATAGGTAATAAATGGAGTCTGGGAGGGAGCAGAGGGAATTCAGCTGATTAATGCCTGCAACCCCCAGCACTGCACGCCTTCCCCAGAGCTGAGACTCCTGCCCTCACCTCCTAATGTCTTCTCATGTCCAGCTCACCTCCACCACAACCCACTGGCCACTGGGCTGCACAGAGGGCCCACAGCAAGGCGCCAGGCTGAATCCAAGCTGTCCTGCCCTCCAGCAACTCTGTGGCTTGTCTCTTCCCTCAACCCGCCCTGGGAACTATAGGGTCCAAGAAGGAAGACAGCAGGACACGACAAGACAAAGGTGGAGCCAGGAAAGGGCAGTGGGCAGAAAAATCACAGGCTACTCATTGTTGTCCACAGCTTGGCCCTGGCCCAGGAGTCCTGTGTCCTCAGAAAGCTTCATCTGGCTCTGCCCAACTCAATAAGGTGGAGGAGGGGTATCAAAGAAGGCCTTGATCAGTCTGCAAATCTGTGGACATGGGGGAGGTGAGGGCATCACCCACCAACCACATGGTACCACGTGGAGTGCCTACATGCACATTTAATTGCACAGATTTGTTTATATCTTGTTCTTTGAAAAATAATGACACCGAGTCTCCGGGAAGTTAAGTGACCTGTTCAAGGTCATCAGCCCCAGGAATCAATCCCACCCTTGTGTGGCTCCAAAATGTGGGCTCTTTCTACAGCACCATGCTCTGCACCCCACCACTACCCCGAGCACCCGGCAGGTGCTCACCAAATGCAAACTCCCTTCTCACCCCAGACAGACACCAGGCACTCCCAATCTCAAGGAATTTAAGTGTCTACAGTAACCCTTCCATCAACCCACAAAAGATGCTTTGAGGGACTCCTCCAAGGAGAGTGCTAAGAGAGGTGCAAGAGAATCAGAAGCAACCAAGACTCGAGTGCAGGGGCTTATAATCCCCAAGTGGGTCACATAGAAAAACAAGTAGAATCATAAGAAAATGGTAAGGAGCGTTTGCAAGGGCCAAGGGTGATGATCAGGCTGTGAGTGCAAAAAGAGATAAAAATACGGTGAGGGCGTGGTTGTCCACTGGGGGCCACATTGAGAAGGTGGGACCTGAATGAAAATGGCTGGAAGATAGTAGGTGATTGATAAAAAATGTATTGGATAGGTGGGTGAGTGGGTGGATGGATGGGTAGTTGGGTGGATAAATGGATGGATGGGCAGATGTATGGGTGGATGGATGGGTAGTTGGATGGACAGATGGATGGGTAGGCAGATATATGGGTGGATGGATGGGTAGTTGGATGGATAGATGGATGGGTGGGTAGATGTAAGGGTGGATGGATGGGTAGTTGGATGGATAGATGGATGGGTGGGTAGATGGATGGGTGGATGGATGGGTAGTTGGATGGACAGATGGATGGGTGGGCAGCTTTATGGGTGGGTGGATGAGTAGTTGGGTGGATAAATGGATGGGTGGGCAGATATATGGGTGGATGGATGGGTAGTTGGATGGACAGATGGATGGGTGGGCTGATATATGGGTGGATGGATGGGTAGTTGGATGGACAGAAGGATGGCTGGGTAGATGTATAGGTGGATGGATGGGTAGTTAGGTGGATAGATGGATGGGTGGGCAGATGTATGGGTGGATGGATGGGTAGTTGGATGGATAGATGGATGGGTGGGCACATGTATGGGTGGATGGATGAGTGAGTGGAATCTCTATAGTCAGGGCTTTTCCTCTTCTCTCTGTCTCTACCTCTCCTCCCCATCTCACTCCACTCTTTCCTCTCCTCCACAGCCATTTCAGCTCAGACCTTCTTGAGCTTCCAGAGGATGGACAGTGGCTTCAATGACTAAGATTCACAGCCCTGCATGGAGTGCATCATGAAGTCTTCCCCTGGTCTTCAGACTAGCACTGCCAAAAGGCATGGAGGGATGAGTTCTTCCTTTCAGCCTTCCCTCACCCCATCTTCTTTAAGCCCCCAGCCCACACCCTTATTAATTCTGCCTGCCCAGGCAACTCCTACCTCGATATAAATCAAAGGGCCCCTGGGCCCAGTTCAATTCAAAGAGAGCCTATTCCCTCTGGGCCTGAAAATGAGCCAGGTCCACCAACGGTCCAAGTTACCCATCAGGGGCCTATCCGTCTGGATTTTTATCTCCACTCCAGCCACATGAGGCTTCTTCAGATGCCCCTGAGGAATGCACTGAGACAGGCAACAGAAGCAGCCCAGGAAAACACTGGTCTGCAGAATAATGGGAGGGTGGGGGACGGGCAGGTATAAGGGCACAGGGCTCAGGACTGCAGCACCCTCGAGCTCAAAGGGTCCTGAGGATTCTTGGTGCTCTGGGGTGTCCTGTGGGCAGCTGGGCCAGTTCCCTCAGACAGTGGCTGGTCCCAGGCCGAAGCTGGGCCCAGGCCCTACACAGCTTAAGGGCAGCAGAGATCTGGGGAGGGGGCAGGTCCACGTTAGGATGAGGCTCCTGACTGTCTGAATCTCTCCCCAGCCCACCTTCCCCTCATGGGCTGTCCTGCTTCCTGGCCCAGGAACAGCTTCCAAAACCTGCCAGTAGCCCAAAGCCCGACCTGGGGCCCGGCACGAAGGAGCTGGGAAGGTGCAACCATGGGTGATGAGCTGGGCAGCAATCACGGCTCCAACACCAGAGCTGCATTAGAATCGATTTCAGACACTTGAGGCAGGCATTGAACACTCCAGGGTGGCATCATGAGAGGAGCCCCGAGGAAGCAAAGGGAGCAGAAAGGGGGAGGAGGACGTTTCTCGAGCTTCTCAGCCTGAAGTGGCAGAAAAGACGTCGGGCTGGATGGCAGGGAGAGCTCAGGCTCTGAGTCACAGCCCAGGGTTGAGTTCAAGTGGTACAGCCCTGCTTCAATGTCCCGCCTCCCGGAGCCTGGATTTCCCCCTTTGCAAATGGGCAAATGGTGACAAGCACAGTGACCTTGCTATTATCAAGAGGACCTGAGATGAGGCAGGTCAAAGTAGGCATTGCACAAATGGTGGCGGTTAGTGTTTTAAATAATGTAACTGACTTTCCTTAATGAACTTAATAGAATGCACGCATGCCTTAATGAGAGGAGAGGTGGCCTAGCACAGACGGCAGGAGCAGAGGTTAGAAGCCTGGCGCCACCACTTACCGCTGGGGGACCCCAGACCAGTCACATAACCCCTCTGGTCTCCCTTTCCTCAACTGTCCACTGAGGATCATTAGGCTATTTTCTAGGGCTGTGGGGAGGAATAAATAAGCGAACACATGTAAAACAGAGCAGGGCCTGCAACTGTGAGAAATGTCAGCTCACAGTATTTTTATCATCTCAACCTGCCCAAGAGGCTCCATCCCTTCTCTGGATGCTGCCTTTGGGAACCCCGCACTTTGGGGACTAGTTTCAGATGGTGAGAATATTGTCAGTGATGGGAAAAGAGTGGTGTTCTGAGAGTGTCCTTCGCTCTGCTTTCCCCATCCTGTAAATCTGCGAGCACTGGAGACACGGCTGCCCCTGGGACCCGGGCTGACCGTGACCTGGCTGGACAGAATATTTGGGTAAAAAGCGAAGTGTGGCTGTGACCAATTTTCTTGAGTGGCTAGCTCACTGGCTTTGAAGACAACTCCAAGGATGAGGACGGCCACAACGGAGCTGCCTTCAGTGGCAACATGCAGCCGCGAACCCTCCAGGAGCTCCCAGGGACCCGTTGTCTGACAAGAGCGGCATCTGCACAAACCGCTTCCTGCAGCATCTTCCCTGATCGGCTGTGCACTGTTTCTCTCTGTGAGTTTGCATGTCTGGTGGGTTCTATGCTTTCCTCTCCTGATTTGCTGTGCTTTTTAAAATTCTGGTGTCAATAAACCTCTTCTCCTATGAGGAGTCAGTGTCATTCTCTGATGGCCCCGAGGAGCCCCTGCCCAGGATGGACCATAAGCATTGCTCCTCCCGCCCAGGATGGGGGCCCACCCCTTGCAGGCTCGGATTGCTCAGCCTTAGGCTAAGCCAGGGGCTCTCCAAGTGTGGTCCCAGGCCCACAGCATCTGCATTGTCTGGGACTCCTTAGACATGCAGACTTTCAAGCCCCATTCCAGGCCTGCTGAATCAGAAACTCAGGGTGGAGCCAAGAAACCTGGGTTTTCACAAGTCTTCTGGGTGATTCTGATGCACAACTAAAGTTTGAGAACCCCTGTGCTAAGCAAACAGCAGGCACTTGAAAAGTCACCTCTGGTAGATGTGCCTTCTTCCCGTTTCTTCTCTCCTCAGATCTGTCCCAACATTGAAAATGGAAAAACTGGGCCGGCTCCGTGGCTTAGCGGTTAAGTGCGCGCGCTCTGATGCTGGCGGCCCGGGTTCGGATCCCGGGCGCGCCCCGAGGCACCACTTCTCCGTCCAACGCGAGACCGAGTCCCACGTACAGCAACTAGAAGGATGTGAACCTATGACATACAACTATCTACCGGGGCTTTGGGAGGAAAAAAATGAATAAATAAAATCTTTAAAAAAAAAAAAAAGAAAATGGAAAAACTCAGAACATACACAGTGGAGACCAAGCTAACGGGGTGACATGTAAGACGATCCCTCATGCAGCTGTAGGCCCTCAGGATTCCCAAGGCCGTTGAGGTTTCATCTGATTGTCACAGTCTGTGGGGGAGGAGCCGGTACTGACTGGGAACAGCACCCCTGGGGACCCCCTCTGGAGCAGGGCTTTGTGGCAGACATGACCCGTTCTCCTGGCCCTCAGAGAAGGGCAGGCTGCGCGGTGGGTGGAGGTAGGACCCAAGGGGACCAGCGGGACGAGGAGGACTCGAGCAGACCTGCCAGGGACGCTTGCCATGCCTGGGCCTTCGCACCTGCTGTTCTCTTTGCCTAGAATACTTTCCCGATTTGGCAAACTCCGTTTCATCCTCTGAGACTCAACTCCAGCTCTGCCTTCTCCAGGAAGCCTTCCTTGACTCCAGGCTCCGCCCCCCTGGGCTGCCTTTGGCTCTTCTGTTCCTACCCCCTATGCTGTAACTGTCTGCAAACCTCACTGGTTGTTTCCACCAGACTGTGAGCAATCTGAGCCCCTGTATACAACAGGCACTCAGTAAATGCTGGCTGAATGAAGGAGTAGACAGAAATGGGCTCAGAGAAAACCACGGGCCACCATGGGCAGGAAATGCCCATGTGTCTTTGCTGTCACGGCCGAGCTGCCCCTGCCACCTCTCCACAGTGCAACTGCAGCCCTCCAGACCCATGGCACACCAGCCACGCCTGTGACCGTGCTGCCCAGCATCCCTCACAGGTGCTCACAGGAGGGGACAATCACAGCAAGTGGCCCAGGTGGGGACCCTGACCCTTGGGCTGTGTGGAGAGGGCTCAGCACCTGTGTGCAGAAGACCTGTGCCTTTCCTTCCAATTTCAACCACTTGGAAAAGCAAAAGGGAAACTTTGATTGGAAAATGCAGAAAAAACACAACAATGTCATCTTATAGGTTTTCCTCTCTTTTCTTTCCCTTGATGGCCAAAGGCCTGGTGACTCAATATATTTAGAAAAAACAAAGGCCCAGCATCCAGAAAGCCCAGTGTCGCGGTTCCAGCCAGACCTTGGCGATGGGCCCCTGTGCTCTCACCAAGTGGGCCGGGCTCTCCCGGGCCTCGCCTGCCCGGGACCTCAGCCAGGCTGCAGGGAATTTTCTACCCAGACCCAACGGCAGAGCTGAGTCCCAAAGCTTCTCCGTGGCCCCCACCTCTCCACCCGGGACTCCTTCCCTCCCCAGGCCTCGGTCCCTGCCCCGGAGAACGGGTCGTTCTCTGAACTCAGACCTCCTGCACCGACCTGGATCAAACTGCCCTGCTCTTGGTAGTCCCATAGCTCCATACCTGTGCCTTCCTTGTCCCCCTGAAAGTCACCAGGCCATCCTTTCAGCCTCGACTTAATGCATGCCTCCCCTTTCCCTACTCCACAAGCACGGCAAATCTTCACCTGTTACTGAACACCCTCCACAGGCCAGCTCAGCGCTGGCTCCTCAGCCACCTTGCAAAGAAGGTGCCGTTTACCGTCTCTTGAGTGATCACAGGTGGAGGCACAGAGAGTGTAAGGGATTTGCAAGTTGCCGAAGGACACAGCGAGGAGGAGGAGGAGGCCAGGCCAGAAGGCCCTCAGCCTGCACTCCCCACTCCAAGCTGTCTTCTTCAAGCTCCTCGCACTCCTGGCCACCTCCCTCACAGCAGACATTATACCCTCATTATCCCTTTCCACGTCCTTCGGCCCCCAGAGAGCGGGTGGACAGAGTCTGACCCATCTTTGCACACTCAGTCGAGCACAGTACACAGCATGCTGGGGCACAGTGAGTGCTGGCTGTCTCGTTGAATGGTAAAGGCCCTGATGTCCTGCCGAGGCACATGGGGTGCTCTGTACCAGGGATGGCTCAAGGGTCACCTCCTCACTGGGGCATTTGTATTCCAAGCCAAAGGAACGAAGCTGTAATGGTGGAATTCCAGGCTTCAGCCCCAAGTGGGCTGGAGAGGCAGGAGAGGCGTCTGCGGGCAGAGAAACCTGCCTCACACCAACCACAGAGAAGCTGCTTCCTCTGTCTGTGTTTACGGGTGGCCCTGCCTCTGGAACACTGGCACCAGCTCCCGATGCCATCCCTCAGAAACGCACTTGTCCCTCAGTCCTGCGTTGACTTCACTGGCGCCCACACAGCATGTCATCCAAGGTTGGGGTGTTGGGGGGAGACCTGGCTCCCGTTGGGCAGCACTCGCCAGTCCGGGGGCAGGGCAATGTTTCAGCACCTCCTCTGGCCTGAAGTGGCCTCAGCCACGCCCAGTGCAGAGCCAGTCCCATGAATGGGGCCGAGGAGGATGCTCACTGCACAGGAAATGGCTCTCGCGCGTCTGTCTCCGCTGTCCATCGGCCCGGGCAGAGCAGGGATGACTGCACACAAGCCGGTCTGTCCTTCTCTATCGGGATTCCCTGCAGGAAGCCAAGCTCAGCATTTGCCATCAAGTGCCATCCAAGTAGGCGAACGTCATCCAGGCTCCCAGGAGAGCAGGCTCTAACCCCAGAGCTGCCAAGACTCCCTGAGAGGCCTCGCACACTCGCTCTAGGCCTGGGGCTTCTGACTCTGAGTATGGAGTTCAAGGCTCCTCGGGAAGCCCTCCGACCTGCCTTTCTAGTCTTCGCACACTTATAAACTCACCAGTGTGTTTCTCCAAGAGGTGATGGTGCTCCCCACCCTGACCAGCCTGCCCCTCCCATGGGGCCTCCCCTGGCCTCTGCTCAGCCTTGCCCATCCCCAGTCGGATTCTCTGCAAACCCTCTTCTTGAGGCTCACTCTATCACGGCTTCCCACCAGCAAATGTCACCCCTCAGAGCAGCCTCCCTGACACCCAGAGGGGAGAAGTTCCGGTCACTCTCTCACACCCTACTGTTTATTTCCTTCCCAGCAGCTCTCGCTGAAACTGTCTCTGTGTGGTGACTTGCAGATTGTCTACTTCCCCCCACAGCATAGGAGCTCTGTGGAAGCAGGGACACAACAGGAGCCCACTGCCACCACCCGGTGGGCACTTGCTGTCGTCCTCCACGCTTGGGGACCTCCATGGTCGGGCCTCTTTCTCTGCCTGACTCACAGTTCAGTACAGGGACAGGCCTAACCCATCTGTGGGTCCTCCCAGGATCTAGGGCCCCTGACAGAGGCTCCTGGGCAGGGCTGCATTTTGGAGGAGCCTGCTGCAGACACTGCAGGTGACAGTGTCCACTGGGCCCCTCCGAGGGCAAGGGCCAAGACCACTCCACCGGCTCTGAACTCACCTGGGGCCCACTGGCTGTTTTTTCATATTCGTTTTCCAAAAAAGTAAACCCAAACGGAGCAAACTAACAGAACCGAAAATGCCTCACTTGGGAGGTGGCTCTGACCTGCGCCCAGCCGGGCCTTCGTTGACTCTCTAAAGGTGCTCAGACCCGTGGTTCCATGGCCCACCCTGGACATCCCTGAGTCATCAAGTTCCTGTTGCAAACTGCGGCCCATTCCATTGTTTCATTTTTTTGTGAGGAAGATGGGCCCTGAGCTAACATCTGCCAATCCTCCTCTTTTTTGCTGAGGAAGACTGGCCCTGGGGTAACATCCATGCCCATCTTCCTCCACTTTATATGGGACGCCGCCACAGCATGGCTTGACAAGCGTTGTGTAGGTGCGCACCCGTGATCCGAACCAGCGAACCCCGGGCCGCCGCAGCAGAGCACGCGCACTTAACCACTTGGGCCACCGGGCCGGCCACCATGGTTTCATTTTAATGTTCGAGATTCTCTTTTTGGCTTTTTAAAAAAAATCTAAGCCATCCTACACATGATTAAAAAAAAACAATCAAATAGCACAGAAGGGCTTCTAATGAAAAGCAACAGCCCCCTCCCTGTGCTCTGGAGGCAACCGCTTTCAACTTTTTAAAACTTTGTCTACTTTTAGTTCCTCCGGCGGCTATCTGAACTATATAAAGATATATTAAAACACGATGTTTTGATGCTTTAATCCTATGAGCGTAATGTTTCTGATTTATCAGTTATTTATGTGAGAACAACTCAATTCACTTGAGCCTCCCCTGCCGCACACAGGGCTGGGTACAAGGAGACCCTTCCTCCTAGTGTAGTGACAACACGGCCTTCAGTTCTCCAGGTGTGTAGACTCTCTGCTGATGCCTTTCCCCAGCTCCCCAGGGTCCCAATCCCCAGTGCTGTCTACACCAGCTCAGTGTACCTCCCTGCTGGGGCCCCAGGTCTGCCCTCCCTTCATCCACTCCGTTACTTTGCATCAGAGGATCCTTAAGCAAGAATCTGAGAAGGCTGTGTGGAAGGCATAGGTTCTGAGTCCCTCCTACAGGACTGAAAACCTCCTCACCCTGAGTGAGAGCAGGCTGAGAGTCTGATGACTTCCCGCACACCTGCCTGGGCGCTGTCACCCTCATCACACAGGCTGCTGCTTCTGAAGAGGGACGTACAGTTTAATCCTCCCGCCTGGTAGACAACCTGGGGGTTTTGTTTGTTTGTTTTTCCATTCCATTCTCTTGAAATTTTTAGAAACATTTCTCTCTTCTTGGTTATCCGAAATTTCACAAAAACATGTCTAAGTGGGATTTTTTTTTCTTTGAAAGTGCAAGGCACACTGAGGATTATTTAAGGATTTCTGTCTTTCTCATATGGGCAATTTTCTTGTATTAATTCTTTTACAATTTTCTCTCATCTGTTTTCTGTTTCAGCTTCCGGAACTTCCATTAGTTATATACTCCGTCACCAGCTTCAATAGTCTAGCTTCCTTAGCTTCCCTCTCCTATTTCTCTTTGCTTTTGCCTTTTATTCTTCTTTCCATGATATTTCCATGAGTCACTTTCCATACCTTTAATGAACTATTTCCACCATCATATTTTTAATCTACAGCTTTTTTTGTCCTCTGAATATTCTTATTTCATAGCATCCTGTTCTTGTTTTACAGACGCAATGCTTTCTCCGATCTTTCTGAGGACACCAATGAGAGGGTGATTTTCCCACTTACCCTTCCACCTCTTCTTGAATTCCGTTCCTTCTGGGGCTTTACTTTCCCCACTATTTGTGCTGATCTTGGTCTTCCGCGTAGCAGGCGTCCTTCAGGTGTCCGTTAAACCTTGGACGTCCACGCACATTTAAAGACAAGAGACTAGAATCCCGTCTGGAAGTCCCGCATAGCCGAGTGGGCCTGTCCAGTGGAAGCTTGACCTATTCCACTGGGGGCCCCTAAAGGCCGGAGCGCGTGAGGCTTGGCTCTGGGGCCCAATACCCACCTGGTCTGCCCTGCTTACCCAAGAGATCAGTTTAGTTTCTCTGCAGAAGAATCCAATTATCCTCATCAGCACTACTGGCATGAAAGATAACATCGGACACCAGTCATTCTTATAGGGGAGTCAGAGAAAGAGAGGAGTCGACCCCCACTTAATCTTTCTTTTAACTGTTGTAAAATATATATAACATAAAATTGACCATTTTAAACTCTTTTAATGTTCAGGAACATTAAGTACATTCACATTCTTGTGCAACTGTCACCACCATCCATCATCCTGAACTGAAACTCCATACCCATGATACAATAACTCCCCATTCCCCCCTCCTCCCAGTCCTCGGCAACTACCTTCCTACTTTCTGTCTCTATGAATGACTATTTTAGGTACCTCATACATGCAGGATCATACAATATCTGTCTTTTTATGACTTGCTTATTTCACTTAGTATAATATGTTCAAGGTTCACCCATGTTGTAGCATGTGTCAGAATTTCCTTCCTTTTTAAGGCTGAATAACATTCCATTGTATGTATACACCACATTTTGTTCATCCATTCATCCATCGCCCATTTACTCTTAAAGCAACTTCAAGTAACTCCTGATGGAGAACACAGCCCTGTCCTCATCACACAAAGGCAGGGGTGCTGCTCACAGACAGCACCCAGCCCTTCCCCTGCCTTCCTCCCTCTCTCCCAACCAACGTGTCCATCTGTGAGCTTCCAGACTTCTCCACAGAAGGTGGGGCCCAAGTCCCACATCTCGTGTTCCCCAGTCCCCAGATCATCGGTGTGGGTGGCCTGGCAGAGGACTAGCTATTTTTAGTGGGAACAGAGAACTGCCACCCTTGTTAGCAGAAAAGACAAAGGAGCCAAGGAGACTTCTCTCTCCTTCAACTCTTCCCTCCCCAATGTCCCCTTCCTGCCAGGTCCCTCTGCAAAAGTTGCCAAGAATAGAACGAAAAATGAAAAACAGACCTAAGTTCTGGTCTCTGTCCTGAATACCTTGCCTCCATCCAAAATGAAACGAAAGGCTGGGGTGAGAGGGACAAACCCAGACCAGAGTCAGGGAGCCGGGTACCACCCTGCTGCTAACTCGCCATGTGACTGTCGCTGCTCTGGACACCAGTCTCCTGTCTGATGAGACGAGGGATGGGGCTGCATAGCTCCAGACATCACAAAATTCTTAATGGAGGAGCCCCCCAGGCCCAGCTGGTGCAAACCACAGGCCGGGGCCAGGCCTCCCTTTCCCAGGGCTGTTCCACCAGGTGGCTCGGTGAGTCCGTGCTGGGTCTCAGACAAGCTTCCCTCCCCAGTTCAGAGGCCAGGAGTGTCAAAGCCTTGCTCAGGTGTACACTGCAGCTCTCCCGACAATCTCCATCAAGATGCAGCCTGTATTATTTATGCCTTCCTCCCCTGGCTTCTCAGGGAGGCCGCCACCCGGCCCGCTGGTAAGGGCTGCTCTGAGCACTGCCCCCGCCTAAGCGCCTGCCATTTATAAAAGATAAACAAGAAGCGCCGTGCGGGGGATGGTGACATCTGCTGCTCTCCCTCGTGTGTCTCCCCCTTTCTGGGCTTTGGAGCCACATGTGGTGGGGGAGGGGAGTTGGCAGGGACCCAGCTGCATTCTAAGCCTCCGTGCTGGGTCTTGGCCTCAGCTGGATTAAATCAACTCCCTGGCTCGGAACAAGATCCCCCACCCCTGCCCCCCACACAGCCAAGGCAGGAGCATCTGAGGACCAGAATCTCCCTGCTCCCTCCAGGAGGGTGAGCAGCAGTTTTCAACACTAACACACCCCTGCCTGTTATCAGTCTCCCAATCACACTTCTAGCGCTTGTCAGGACCAGAAACAAAGCTGTCACTTCCCTTCCATTGTTGGAACCTCAGGAGGAGACCCCTGCCCCAGGTGCATGGGGGCTGTGTGCCCCCTTCTCCTTCTCCTTGGCCATCTCCTCTTCCTCCTGATCCTCGAAGAGCCCTGGAGGGATGGGGTCCTGGGGGTGCAGCAGTCTCCCCCACAGCTGCATGAACACTGTCTCTCTGAGCACTTTTGCCTTTCTGGGCCACTTCTTCCATAAAACATATCAAAATTTCTATTTCACAAATGTCTTGGTTTAAAGATGAATATAATCCAGGCTTCCAGGCTGGATTATATTCACTTATTTTCTTTTCATTTAAAAAACACTAAAACATTTTTGTGGGCCCCTAACAGCATCGTGCCTGCTGGGCCTAAGGGAAGCCAACCCAGGGCCAGCCTGTCTTAGGGTGGCCGTCTCATCCTGGTTTGCCCAGGACTGTCCCAGGAATCCCCTCAGTCTCGGGCAAACCCGAATGGTTGGTCACCCTACCTGCCTTTCCTGTTTCAGGCCCAGAGTCCCCCAGAAGCACGGACAGCCAGGATAGTGTAACCATCACAACCCCAAACCTGGAGACCAAACAGAGTGGGCTGAGCTCTTGATACGGGCCAAGACCCTGTTAGGAGCTGGACAGACACAGCTGAAACCTGTGCCTGCTCCAGGGAGCTAGGCAGGTGGATCAGAGCCAGGAATAAACCCTTCTGGAGCGCCGGCCCCGTCGAAGGCCAGGACTAGAGACGTGGTCTGCTGTCACTCCTCTGAGGACACTGAGCAACTCCGAGATGCAGTTATGGACATGAACTTTCTAGGTGAAGAAAGTGCATCACAGAGAGACGAAGTAACTCGCCCCAGCTCGTCGGCTTTAAAGGGAGGGGGCTGACGATCAGCCTTGACTGGCCGGCTCCAAGCCTGGCCTCTGGCTTTGCTAGGGCCAGACTCTTCAGGGGGACCAAGACTGCTGCTGCTCCAGCCTCCTGAACTTGCACAGTAGGGTGGTCTGGAACGGGTGGGCAGGACGAGTCCCTTGGCATGACCAGGGGTGGTAGGGGTCAGCCTGGCGGAGGTGCTGGCCCCTCACCGCCCCCTGCAGAATGAGTACAGTGCTGCCACCAAGAACACACTCGCCTGCACCAGGCCACCTGGAGGGCAGAGACCCAGCAGCTGTGAAGAGCCCCTTAGAGAGCGCTCTCTCTACCAGTACAGATGCCAGGGCTCCTCCCAGACCCAGCCAGTCAGGTTTTTACAAACCTCTTCTGAGCGACTCTGTTGAGCAGCTGGAAACTGAGAGCCCGGAACCCAACCTTCCTCTCTGCTGATGGCTGCGGCATGGAGGGTCCAGAGCCCAGGACTACAGTTCAGCTGGCTCCATCGGAGACCCAGAGGCATGACCCACATGAGGGGCTTTCAGGAAGGAGGAGGGGAGGTCAGCCCACAGCAAGAGAGCGGATCGCTGAGTGGGGGAATCTGAAACACGCACACCCCTGAAATGACAAACACAGGCGGGTCTAGTCCATGCTGGGTCTGCACCAGCAGTGTCCCCAGCTGACCTGGGGAAGGGAGAGTCACCCAGGGACACCCACTCTCGAGTCAGCCAGGCCCAGATCCTGGCTCGGTCTTTCACTGGCTGTGTGACTTTAGATAATATCGCTAAGCCTCGGTCTTCCCATCTGTAAAATAGAGAGGGTTGTTGTGAGGCTCAAACGAGCTGATCTGTGTAATATTTAGCCCGATCTCTGGCCATTAGGAAGACCTCGGCAACAACAGCTATCAGAGTATTATATAAGTCTTCGCACAGAGCCTAGAACCTAATAAATAATGAATATTTACTAAGTGGATGATTTATCGTGGAAACATAGGTACCCAGGCAGGTACCACCCACCCCATGATTCGAATCAGGAAACAAAAGCTCCCGGAGTCCAACCAACGCCCCAGTTTGTTAGTGGCGGAACAGGCCAAGTCAGAATGAGAAGCCGCCTGGAGCTCCCAAGTGCCTTCCAGTTTCCTTTCCAGCTTTCCCAGGGAGCGCTCCTCCCGTCCCCAGCCCACCCAGGGCTGGGCGGGGTGTCTGAGAATGAGAAGGAGATGAGACGAGATGAGGCAGCTGACACCGGCCAAGTGGCAGCAGCAGTGTGCACCACCGGCAGAAGGTCAGGGCCAGTGTGGGCATTCCTGGGCCTGAGCTGAGAGGCAAGACACGAAGGGCCTGATTCACCCAGCTTCTCGAGCGAAAGTGAGCATGTTTCCTCCTGGTACAGCAGAGCTTCCCTTGGCACAGCCAAAGGACGGGCAAGAGCGATAATCAAGCCGTGCACCGTCTGCACTTCCAATGCACCTCTTTCCCCATTTCTTCTCACTTGCTCCTCCTGCCAGACTGTGCAGGGGGCAATTCCAGGTGGAGAACAGGAGATCCCCCAGAAACTCACAGGTGAAGGCATCCTTTCATGACCTACATGGGTCACGGAGGCACCAAGAACTGTCCCTATCCAATTGGCTCCTGCAAATGTAGGGGTCTGCTAAGATGGGGTGCCCCAGGGGTAAGTGCCTCTTGGGGTACAGATTACAACACAGAGTTACCTTTTCCACTTTGTCTTGGTGACCAAAGACACAGACTGAAACCACAACCTCCAGGGAAGCGAACATTCATTTCCTTTCTAACTCAAATCAGAACATTTTGGAGCTGGCAGGAACCTTTGAGAAATCACAGTCAACCTTCCCATTTTACAGACGGGGAAAGTGAGGCCCAGAGCAACAAAGGCTGCTCCAGCTACACAATCAATTAAAAGCAGGTCTTCTGACTCCCCAACCAGCACTCTCCCACTGCACTTGGTAGTCATGTCTGGGCTGGGGGTGGAGACTCTCCAAGCTTCCCCACGCCCACCAGTAAGACATAGCAAATGGGGTTTGTACCCACATAGGGCTGGATTCGCTCATTTTACGTAGCTTCAGCCTAATGTCATTTATCAACGAGAGCAGGGGGTAGCAAACTCCAGCCCAAGGACCGAATCTACCCCCTTGTTTTACTGGAACACAGCCCTGCTCGATCGTGCATGCGCTGTCTGTGCTGCTTTCACACTTCAGCAGCAGAGGTGAGTAGCTATGAGAGAGACCATACATGTGGCCTGCAAAGACTGAAATATTCAGTCTCTGGCCCTTGACGGAACAGGTGTGCCGAGTGCTGATTCCGAGCTGGGGAAGCGTCAAGCACGCCCTGCCAGGAGTTCCTGGGCTCTTCTGTGACAGCAGCTAGGGCCCAGGCCCCACGTAACAGACGGGGAAACAGGCCAAGCCCAAGAGCACGCTGTAGGCTCCTAGAGAGCCGTGCTGCCCCTCCTACTCCAAAGGCCCTCCAGTGCCCTGGGATCCTGAGCAAGGAGCCAGCAGAATTACAGCTCTCCTGTCACTTCACTATGCTGACCCTAACTGGGGTGGGGGTATTCATTTTCCTTTTCAAAATAGGGGACATAATGTCCTTAAACAGCACCTCTGGTGCCCTGTTAGGAATTATTTTTATTGACAGCAAAATACGGACTGGGCATGGCTACAAGTATAGACAGATCCCAGTCAAAACCCACTACCTCCCATCTCAGGTAGGTCCAGGTGCCTCGGGGGCGAGCGTGCCAGGGAGTCACGGTGAAGGGCTCGGCTCTCACCAGTGCAGCTGTGTGGGTGGGAAGTCTGGGGGTGAAGCCTGGCTGTGGGACCTCGGGCAAGTTACGTCAGCCCCTGAGCACAGGTGTCTGTGAAGTGAGGATGACGACAGGGGTGGTGGGAGGACTGAATGACAGCATCCCGGCAAGGAGTTGGGAGAGGACCAGGCTGGCCCACAACACAAGTTCAATAAACGCCATCATCCACTGTCGCTACATCCTGGAGTACAAGAATGAAAAGCAGGCCTCAGTTAAAGTATACCAGTTAAAGGTATGTTCCCGGGGGGCCGGCCCCGTGGCTTGGCGGTTAAGTGCGCGTGCTCCGCTACTGGTGGCCCGGGTTCAGATCCCGGGCGTGCACCGACGCACCGCTTCTCCGGCCATGCTGAGGCCGCGTCCCACATACAGCAACTAGAAGGATGTGCAACTGTGACGTACAACTATCTACTGGGGGGCTTTGGGGGAAAAAAAGGAGGAGGATTAGGCAATGGATGTTAGCTCAGAGCCGGTCTTCCTCAGCAAAAAGAGGAGGATTAGCATGGATGTTAGCTCAGGGCTGATCTTCCTCACAAAAAAAAAAAAAAAAAAGATTAAAGGTATGTTCCCGCACACACAGCAGCTTATAATGAAAAAGTCTTGTGTCAGGTCAAAGACGGAATTTCTACCAAATTTGATGCTCACGTTATTTTAGTGTCATCATAGATATCATTTTCTTTAATTTGGTAAGCCAGTTTCTACAACACAGTGAATAATTTCTCAACCAGATTTCTACCTGGACCACTGAAAGTCTAATTAAGCAGCTTTCATGGAATGCATTCATTTAAAAATAATTTGAAAAGCCTTCTTTGAATTCATTTGCAGATAATCTATAAAACCGATGAAACTATTTCCTATGCTTTCTACTAACTGTAATTTCTCTGAAGTATAAGTATTTTCATTCACTCATTCAGAAACTGTACACTGCATGTCTGTGGATGAAGGTCTTAGGAAAATTCCTAGAACCACAAGTTCCGCCCATAGGAAGCCCAGAAGGCCAAGGCCAGCCCCAGCTATGCCAGGCAGCCTTGACCCAGAGCATCGCTTATCACTTCAGAAGTTAAGAGCTCCTGTACCCTACACACATGCTCTCAAATGTGTGAAGTAACTTGGTCACAAGACAATTTCTTGCAGCGTTGTTTGAAAATAGCAGAAGATTGGAAATCTAAATATCCATCAGAGGGGGACTTGTTAAATAAATTACAGTCCATCCATATAATGGAATACCAAACAGCCATAAAAACAAATGAAGAAGCATTTCAGGCCCGATATGGACCAATTTCCAAGATACATTGTCAAGCCAAAACAGCAAGATGCCGACAATTGCATTAAAAAACATATATATGTATATATGCGTGCAAATTTATAGATATGCACACATATATAAATATTCACGAATATATGTATTATTTACATGTCTACATCTGGAATATCTCACAAAGGACATGTGAAGAATTGGGGACACTGGTTGCCTCCCCAAGGATGGGGACCAGTTGACCGGCTGGGAGACAGGATTGGGAGGGAGATTTTTTACTTTTGTAACTATTGAATTTTCAATCATGAAAGTTACACTATTTAAAATAATAAAATAAATAAAAACTTAACAAAAAGCCAAATACCTCCAGATGAAAGGGTGACCTGGAACAAGGAAGAAGAGGCTGCATTTTTCCTTCCCAGACCCCACCAGCAGCATGAACACCATCAACCACACACACACATACACACACTTCCTCCTCAGCTGGATTTGTCACGATACCCCTCCCCACCGAGGACCTGGAGACCCCGCTGGCCCCGTTGTTAGCACACTTGCTGCCTGCTGCTCTGCATGGGGCTCTGGGGATGGCCCCCTCCCCACCACATCCTGGACAGGCCGGGAGGCAAGTCCAGTTCTTTGGCTTCCCAGAACCTGGCACACAGCAGATGATCAGTAAATATTGTTTGAATGAATGAAGACAAAGAAGAGACTCAGGAAGTCAGCATTCCCACTCAAGGTCCCCTCAAGGCCCTGCATTCGGTGTTGGGGGAAATCACTATCACCAAGCTATTAGTTATAGATGAGGATGTACTCACAGAATAGTCAAGGGACCTGCAAAGAGAACTCAGCAACCCAGTAGCAAGGACAGTCTGGCACGAGTTGAAATGACATGAAATGGGCCCTCCCGTCTCTACACCAGGCCCTGCCATGACCCCAAACACCGGGCCTCGGTGTGCCATGGAGGAGCCCTGGTCCTATCCAAGAGGGCTTAGTCAGTCAGCGACTTAGCCAGCGGATTTAGGAATAAGGCAGATGCCAAGGATTTCCTCCCCTGAAACCGACCACTTCATGGGTCTTTTGCCTGGAGTGGATAATAATTACAGCTCTTTCCCAAAATCTGAGTTACTTTCCCCATAAACCTCATTTTATACCTTTAATTTTCCATATGAAAAACACCACCATAGTGACTTGACAAGGTAAGCTAAAAGCTCTCCAGCTCAACAAATATAACGAATATATAGTGAGATGTACATTTGATACGACAAGAAAAGAAAGACCACTCGGGGGCCGAAAGCCAAGAGGAAACCTGGAGACCAGAGCAGAAGCAGGTAAGCAGGGAGAGGACGGGAGACCTGCAGCCCGTAAGACATGACAAGTGGGAACTAAGACCCCACGTGCAGTCAAGACCACCGGAGGGCTACAGTTTTGGTAAAAGGATGGACACCCTTCAATGCCCACCAGCACGGGGACACAGCAAGAATTATACTTCTGCCTGGGAAATGGGCAGAGGATTTTTAAAAGTCTCCTCTGAGTGTTTGTAACAACCCGTCTGCCTTGTCATCGGGTGACAGTTCAAACTGACAGTCCCCACAGGGTCCAGGAACCTCCGAGCTATGAGAAGAATATTAAGTTGATCCCATACCTACGTTACTCCTGAGGAACCTGACAGAGTCACACAGAAAACCACTTTGGAGGGAAGAGTCCTCAACACAGGCCACATAGGCTTCCTGAAGATAAATCTCTATTCACAATCCAAAATTACAAAATGTACACACACACACACACACAACCATGAGGGAGTCAGCAGATACCACAAAGAACATATGAAAGTCAGCTCAAGAGAAGATGAGTGAATGTGTGACAGAAAGATAAAAAAGATGAAGAATATAAAAAAGAGTTGAAGAGACATGGAGGAGAGAATGAGAAAGTTCCAGAAGGAGAGAATGGCGAGAATAGGGGGGAAAGGAATAATTTGAAGAGCTAATGGATGAAAACTTTTCCAAAACTGAATAAAAACTAAGATTTTAAAATAATAAAACTGCTACATATCAGAACTCTTGGGATGTAACTCCAGCAGGACTTAGACACATGCTGAGGTTAGGGAGAGTGGGTGAGCAGGAAGGATGAAAATCAATCAGCTAGGTGCCCAACTCAAGGAATTAGGAAAACAACACTGATGCAAACCCAAAGAAGGAAGAATGAGGATGCAGGCTACAAGGAGAAATCAGTGAGAGAGGACGCAAAGAACAAGAAGGAATCAAGCAGCTTGAAAGGACTAGTAAAGCCAACAAGCTTCTGTTAAGACCAATCAAAGCATAGAGAAGGCACAAATAAGCATCATTAGGGATAAAAAGAGGGACATTAACTACAAACGCTGCCAATAAATTTGGTAACAAGAGAAACAGACACATTCCTAGAGAGAGAGAGATTGATGTAATGAATGATGACTTAAAAAGATATAGAAAATTGGAATTACCTCTAACTGTTAAACAAACTCAATTAGTAGTTTAAAAAAACCTCTAACAAACAAACAAACAAAACCAGGCTGAGGAAGTTTTGCAGGTCAGGTTTTTCCAAACCTTCAAGAAATGGATAATCCTTAACACATACAAATATCTGCAGACCATCTTTAATATATATTTAATGTGTACAAATGTAGACATGTACAAATATATACAAATATGTTGACATATACAAATATTTTAAGGTAATTCTTAACATATACAAATATTTGAATATCTGAGAGAGTATTCCTTAGCACATGTTACAAGGCTAATTTGGTGGATACTTCAACTAAATAAGGATAGAAGGAAGGTAAACTTATAGGCCAATCTCATTGCTGAACATGGATTCAAACGTCTTAATGAAAATATTACCAATTAAATCCAAAATGCAAACCCAGATGGGTGTATCCCCAAAATCAATGATGTTACAATAATAGAAATGTATTAATATAAAAGTCATCCCAATAAGAGGATAAAGAAGAAATTTTATGATTGTCTCATTATTTGCAAAAAAAAATTGATAAAATTCAACATCTATTTACAATTAAGGAGCCTTAACAAAATAGGAACAAAAAGGAAATTTTAAACCTAATATAGGAAATCTACCAAAAATCATTAAACATTATTCTTATGATAATACTTCAGAATTATTCCCTTTCAAGTCAGGAACGAGACAAGGATGCCCACTCGCCAAACTTCTGTTCAGCAATGGATTGAAGATTTTAAAGCCGTGCTGTCCAGTACCATAACCACTCACCACTTGAAATGAGATGTGCTCTAAGTATAAAACACACACTGGATTTTAAAGACTTAGATGAAAAAGAATATAAACGATCACAATCATTGTTTATATTGATTGCATATTGACGTGATAATATTGAGCTCTATTGGGTTAAATAAAATATATTATTAAAATTAATTCTACCTATTTCTTTTTACTTTTTAAAATGTAGCTACCAGAAACTTTTAAATTAAGCATGTGGCTCACATCATATTTCCGTCAAACAATGCTATTCTAGACAGCACGGTAAGATGCAAAAAAGAAATAAAAGATACAAAAATTGGAAAGGAAGGAAAAAATTTTCATAACTTGTAAATGACACGACTAAATAAAACATCTATAAACTCTACATGGATACATTTAATAAGATATCACCAAGATTGCTGGAAACAGGATCAATATATAAAATGCAACTACATTCCTAGACACTAGCAATAAAGAATTAGAAACTGTCATTCTTAGATATATATTTACCATTTACGACAGCAACAAAATTGTAAGGTACTCAGGAAGAAATTTAACCGAAACATGTAAGAGCTTTACAATACAAATTATAAGACTCAATTAAAAGACATAAAAGAAGCGTTAAGTAAAGACCATGATCATAGGTGGGGAAAATTCAACATGACAAAAATGGCAACCTTCCCCATATTAACCAAATCAATTCAATTCAATTCCAATCCAATCAATTCAATTCCAATCAAACTCCCAATAGGGATTTTCATGGAATCTAAAAAATAGATCCTAAAATTCTCATAGTAGAACAAAGGCCAAAGAAGAGCCAAGATGGTTTGAAAGGGAAACAAATGAGGGGGTTCGCCCTATGAGATTTAGCATTTAACATACAGCTATGGTAACTACGGCAGTGTGCGACGGCTACAGAGAAACGAATGGGCCAATGGAACAGAGGAGAGAGGCCAGAAACAGACCTACATGTGTATAAGGAAAATTGACACGTGAAGCTTTTGCATTTAAAAAATCACTTAAAAATTAAGAAATGTGGTAACTGCTCCTGAGGCAATTGCTTATCCACACAGGCAAATAAAACAAAATTTGATCCCTATGTCATGTCAAAGACAAAACAATTCCAGCTAGATTTAAAAACTATACGTAAACATACAATTTTACAATTTTTAGAAGAAAATATGGGAGAATACCTTTATGACCTTAAAGTAGGAAAAAACTTCTTAAGATACAGACAGATACAATAAAGGAAAAGAATAATAGACACGATTATATTAAAATGTACAACTTTTGTCCCAATAAACCATAGAATAAACAAAGATAATGGCCAACTTAAGACTGGGAAAAATTACTGATAACATTTAAACAAGAAATGATTGGTATCTCTTAAAATAATAAGCAGAAAGCAGACACCCAGTAGAAAGTTGAGCAAAAGAGATGAATAAGCCAACCTATTGGGGAGAAGAACCCAAAATGTCCCGTATGCCAACGCGGTGGTGCAAATTAAAATAAGATCATTCACACTTACTAGATTGCCAAAAAAATTCAAGTCTAATCATATAAATTATTGTTTGAAAAGTGAAGGGTAAATTTGTCCAGCCAGTTGGGAGAGCATTTTGCCAGTATCTAATAAAGCTGAAAATGTACATGCCCTACAACCCAGCAACTCTACTCACGTAGACACACTGGGGCTTGGGATTTCAGACTGTTCCATGTGACTCAGAGAAATACACTTTACATTGCAGTGTAGCCCACATGTGCACGAGCATGCAGACACACACACTCAACCTTATCTTTACTACTTGCAACGCACTGTGATATTTTCTATTTTTTCAAATACTGTTTGTTACTCACAAAATTGATTTCATAATCCCCTGCCCTGAAGGACTCCCTGTACAAGTATACAAGGAGATATGTTCCACCCATAGCAACAATGTTTGCCATAATACAAAATTGTAAACAACCCAAATAACCCCAACAGGAAAGTAGATAAAGGGGTTGTGGACTATTCATTCATTGTGGGGCACACAGAGCTTTCAATAAGCAAATCAGAGCTTCAGGTAGTGACACGATACATTTCAAAAACAAGATTATGTGCAAGAAAGAAATACATCTCTACACACAGTAAGATAACTTCTTAATTTTTAAAACACACTGTATGTGAATATGTACATTTATAGCAAAAATATGAAAATATACCTGGGGATGATAAACACGAAATTCTCTGGACCAAGGTAACCTCTGGGGGGTGGGGTGGGTAATGGAGTCAGGGAGGGGCAACAGGGGTCTCAAGTGGTGGTGAAATGGGGGGCCTGCGATGGGTTCTCGGTCCCCCCCCGGTGGGGATGGCTTTACCACTGACATTGTTTAGAATCACCAGAATTGGTAACAAAAAAAGTGGCCTGACTTTTAGACAATTTGATGTTTGTTTTTGAATTCTCTACAATGTGCATTCCCTGTTGTCTGCACCCAGGGCAGACCACCCCCACCTTGCTAGGCCACTGGCCGAAAACAAGGCAAAAAAATGTTAAGCTGAGCGGAGGTATGGGTCTTAGTCATATCTTTTTTGTGTGCTTAAAATATTATATCTTAAATATAATTTAAGATATTTATAATTTAAATATAATTTAAATATTATATATATATATCTGTCTGTCTTTTCCAAAGGCCAGACAAGCCAGGATACGGTACTTTCAGAGCCCCATTACACATAAGGTCAAATCAGTCGGGAGCCTGTCTAGCTGAGGCCTGGGGACCTCGGCTGACACCTCACCAGGGGAGGCCAGGCAGGCCCACGCAAAACAGTCATCTGAGCACTGCCACAATTCTCAGGTCAACAGTTCTGTAAGACTACATCTGCTCAGCTCCCAGCAAAGCCTCATGCTGGCTGGCGTCAGCTCCTCAGCAGCTCTGTGAGACTCTGCCTTAGCTCTCCTTTCCTGTCTCATCTTCTTTGTCTGTCGAATGGGGACAGCAACGTCTCCCCTATCTTGGAGGCATGGAGCGGATCAAATGGACAACACACGTGGAAGGGAGACTGTGATAGCATGGAGTGGCCCACCATGTGGCCGCTGCTGGCCAGTGAGGCCTCAGGCCTGCCCCGAGGAGGGGTGTGTCCACAGTGGGGACATGCAACACCCGCTGAGGAGGTACCACTGACCCACTGCACACCAGGCATGTGCCTGATCTCCTTCAACCCTTACAGCACCCTGCACGTTGGTGTAATTATCCCCAGTACAGATGGGGAAACTGATGCTCTAGGTCATTTTCCCAGGGTCACCCAGCTAACAGGTGTCCCAGCGACCATTTGAACCCGGCCTTCCAATTTGGACTCCAGGCAGTACCCCTTCATGCCGCCATAGCCACCTGCAGCTAAAGGACTACCACCAACCCCACTCTTGCCATCCCCAAATCCTGGCCTCTACCATTCATGATCACCTTCCCTTCTTTAGAGAGATTTGCTTCTCCTTGGTGTGGTATGTTTATTAAAAACCACAGTCGCTCTATCAAAACTATAATGTTTGCGCCAGAAAGTCTGCCTAGTCACAGCTGCACCCAAGTGCCACAGGCAACCAGTGGAGAACTAGCTGAAAACTTGTGTGGGTTTAACTAAGAAAGCCTGGGACACCGGGTCACTGAAACGCCCATATGAGGACTGCACAGCAAGGTCCTTCCTTCCACAGGACCTCCCAGCCCTGGAAACCAGGACAATGCAGGGAAAATGCCTTGCCCACAACCCCCTACAGAAAATTAATGATGACCTGCACAACTGGTGGCAATGACTGTGTGGTAGGGGACAGTCACCAGAAACAGCATGCAAAGAAGGCCAGGGAAAGGTCAAGGGACTCCATCCCTGCAGGGACTTGGACCCCATCTCACAGCTCCTGATTATTTGTATTGACTATATTTCCTTATTTTCTGTGTTCTTGATGCTCTGGCATCTGGGGCCTCACTGACTGCGGAGATTGCCCCTCCCAGGGCTAGTCAGTCTTCAAGACAGCAAAGGACCAGCAGAGGAGCGCCTTTCATTCGCAAACCAACCAATCCAGAATCCACATGCTGACCCATCTCCTCCACCTGGCTCTCCCACTCCAAGAGGTGATATCCCTCTGCCCCCATCACCCCAGGGCAGCTGAAATTATTCAGACTAGCCAACCCTAAACCTGTTAACCTTGCCTCACCCATTCCTTCCCACACAAACCACAATCAAGGCTCCTGCTCGTGCTTTCCCCTGATCCTTCTGCCACCTGACCCACCCTGGCATGTTCCTGCAGCCCTGCGTGGTGCAATGCGCCCCCTCCTCTTGGGAACTGTCAGTGGCAGTTGTCTCCTGATCTGTTGGCCTCACCATACCTGAATCACAATGAACATTTTAAACCATTATTGTACATGTTGCCGAGGATCCAGGGTGTGATGGTGTAGGGGTGAGCACCCCCAGAGCTGTGCAGCGCATTCAGAGGTCATATTGAAACCTGACTGAGAGGTAGGCCAACGGACTGCTGACTTCAGCCGAGCCAGACAAGCCAACTGCAGACCCATTCTGTGCACTCAAGAGACCCATTACGTGCTACTGCACTAAGATGACTTTGGAAGCCTGGGGATTGGTTCCAACTGAATTTTAAACCTTGGTTTGTGGATTCTGCTGAGAGAGAATCTTAAATTCAAATGCGAGTGTCCCTAAATGGCCTGCATATTTCCTACTGTCGGAGAGGAGGTCTGGGAGCTGAAGGATTCTCCTAGTCCAGGGGCCTGGGCAGTCCTCAGCTCCCTGTTGGTGACCAGCGGGTGAAGGGAGGTGTCTTCGGCAGTGGGAGGTGGCTGCTGTGATGTCCACAAGAGTAAAAGACTCCAGCGGAAGCAGCACACCTGAGGAGACCTGCTTGTCCCAGGTTGGGGGACAAAGCTTCCAGTCGATCGCCAAGGCAGCCCTGCGAAGGCAGCCCGACTCCCAGGTTCTGCAGACAGGGAACCAGGTCCCACAGAGGTGCAGTGACTGGCCCAAGGTCATGCAGCTAGGGACCAGCAGACGTAGGATGCAGACTCCTGGTCTTATGTAACCCAGTGCCTGAGCACACAACATCTTTGTAGAGCTTCAGGAGCCTCTAACCTGCCTGCTACTGCCCATGGAGGACCCCCTCCTGGCCCTGCCGCTACCTGACATGTGTCCTCCCAGCACGCAGCAGCCTGAGGCTCAGGGAGCCAAGTGCCCTGCCCAGGTCACACGGCCAGGAGGCCAGGAGGCACAGACCTGCCTGCCAGCCTGGCTCTGGCTCCCTTCCTAGCAGAAAGTCGTTCACTTTCCAATTGCCCAAACACACTCCAACAGAGTCACGGACGGGCACACCCCAGGGACAGGGGTAGAAGCCAAGGGGCCCATGATCTGCTCAGACCCAGGCTAGAACGGGAAGGCAGACACCCCATTGCCTTTAAGGGTGGACATAAAAGCCAGCCCCAAACAGCCAAGTTTCTGGTTGAACACAGCTGTCTGCCCCCAAGTGCCCTGGAGGAGAAGGCAACAGAGGTCTGTGTTCCCAGTGCTCACAGAGCTGACAGCCCCTGGCACACAGGCTAGGTCAGCCCTGGGAGAAGACCAGGCCGTGGAGCCCTGGGCTCCCTGTGCGACCAGTTGGCCCACCCTGGATGGGGCGGGCATGGACTGGGGCCCCAATCCACGCTGACTCCCTCATCACCAAGCAAATACCACACTATGTTCCTGGGTTTTTACTGTGGGTTGAGAGAACCAACTAAGAACTTGCGGTGGTGCCTGTAAGGGGTGTAATCTTTTCCTAGATGCCGTGCAGATGCAGCCCAGAGTGGGCCAGTCCCAATGGCCACTTCACCTGCTGACACTCTGGGCAATAATATTCCCGATACCAGCTGCGTTTAGTGACTTCTTCTCCATGCCGGCACTTTACAAGCATGGCCTCATTTAATCCCCACGACAGCCCTGCGAGGTGGGAATCATGATTAGCCCACCTACAGATGCAGACAGAGGCCTGGAGAGGTTAGGAGACTTAGGAAATGTCCGAGCAGGATTCAAATCTGTGCTCCCAGCCACCACGGCACGCACTACCACCCTTCCCAACCCTCTCGCTGCCACTATAAAATGTGACAATGACATGCACCACCAGAGGATGTGACAATCAGCCTGGCCTGCGGGAGCCCCAGGAGACAAGCTCACTGACCCCCTGTCTGCCCTGAGTGCAGTCATCCTCGCCTGAGCTCCCAGGCCTTGGGTTTCCACATCCACGTGGAGCTGTTGCTGCCAGCACATGGGGACATGTGTTGCCAGCACATGAACCCAAATCACACACGCACAGGCTCAGCAAACCCGCTGCCTGGTGGAACCCAGCCTCCACTCTGCTCATCCAATACCCTAGAGCTGAGGGCCTGCTGGGGGCTCGCACAGCTCGGGGGCAGGGGGCATGGTGGGACCCTCTGAGGGCAGAGGGAGCTAAGCCACTAAAACAAACACGGTGACAAGGAAGGACACAGATACTACCCAACAGTGGCATTGAAGGGCCCACATGGCTGCACCAAGAAGCCCGTCAGACACTCGCCCTCCAGGATGGTACATACTCAGACTGAGGGTGGAGACAGGCTCATGATCTGCCTGGGGTCTTGTGGCTGGTTAGAAAGCCCGCCACTCACCACCACCAGACTCCCACCCAGGTAACAGCAAACACTGACATCCAAACCTGCCACAATGTTCACCCAAAGCCCTTCCATGTAAAAGCCCCTCCTGTAAGCACGCACAGGTGCACAAGGGCACACACACAGGAATGCCTCGCCCTCCCCTGAGACATGCACCCACCGTCCCCAGGAGCGAGCCCCTCAAAGAAAAGAGTCCTGGGGAGCATGCAGGGTCTCCAGCCACACGGCCCCCTCCTGCACCCACCCTGGAGGGGCAGGTTCTCCTCCACCCCAAGCCCCGGCCCACAGCCCCAGCCAAGGAGGCACTTGGCAAAGGGGCGGGACACCAAGCATTACAGGGTGGTGATATGAGGATGATGCTATCAGCTAAAGCTGATAAGAACCTCCTGGGAAACGGTTACTCTGCACAATCTGATTTATTCCTCACAAGCGTCCTATGAGGTCCACACTTTGTCATCCCCATGTAGAGATGGGAAACTGAGGCTGAAGTCATGCAGCTGGTAGGCAGCTGGGCTGGGGCTCAACCCTAACACTGCCCAACTCCCAGCTCTGAGGTCTTCATCACTAAACTACCTCTGAGTCCTGGCCTCATAAAGACACCACTGTGGTAAGAAATACATTGAGAGACTCCCACGATGTGCCCACTCTGTAAAACACAGAAAAAGAAATAGTTCGCTGAACTACTAACCTGCTTTGAAGCATTCTTTGTTCTCCACGTACATATCGCTGTGTGAGAGTGTGAGTGCATGTGTGTGACTGTCAGCATGTGTGCGTGCAAATGTGTGTGCGACCATGAAAGTGCATGAGGGATGTGTATAAGTGCGTGGGTGTGCATGTATGTGATGGTGTGTGTGACTTCGGGTAAGTGTGTGAGCATGTGTGTGTGACCACCAACGTGTGCATACATGTGGAAGTGCATGCAACCATGTGTGAGGGGTATGTGTAAGTGTGTGGGTGCATGTATGTGTAAGTGTGTGTGCGAGCATGCAGGAGCATGTGCTGTGTGCCTCCCCCAAGAGTCCTGGGCACAGCCTCAGCCTGGGGGTGCGAGGCCGAACTTTCGGGAGCTTATGAAGAATAGTGACCGTGGACAATGATCCTCTAGGAGCTGGAAGTCACGGCCTCAGTGGAGAATCCATTTTAGTAACAAGAGAAGTGGAATGACGGGGCAAATTACAGTGTCTGACCAAATAAATTATTCCTTTCATTTTACCGTTTTGTTTGGAGGAGAGTTTTAAACCTCATCTCCAAGCATATTCAGCAAGTGCTTACTGAGCGGATTTGGCTGTAATTAATATGAATTTAACTTTCTTTTCTTTCCCAAGGCATAGAACTGGAGGAGAAGTGGGGCAGGGCAGATTCCTCTGGGCTGTGGGCTGGGTGAAGGTTTAATAGCTTCTCAGACCTGTGCAAGCTGCAAGGGCGAAGGGAGAGGGAAGTATAAAACCTTTAATTGCTACTTCCCAAAATAACCTCAGCCCGCCTGTAATAAGCTTATGCTGGATTTTAATTCTTTTCACAGAGAAGAAAAAAACCAGATTTAAATTTCTCAAACCAACATATTTTCCACAGGCCTCGCCCTCAGCGTCTGTCTGGGGTTGAGAGTGCCAGTGTCGTGGAGTCTTGGGCAAAGGTTCAGAGAGGGGGCTGGTCTCACGGCCGCCTCTCCGGTTCAAAGGAACATTTCCTCAGAAAAGCCCAGGGCCGCGTCCCAGAAGGCTCTCCTTGTCTGTAAAACAAGGCGGGTGGCTGGACCAGGTCCCCAAAGTTCATCACAGATTTAAAAGTCCACAGGTCTTTGGACCTGCTCCCCACTGACTTTTTTTTAATTACTTAATTTTGAAAATTGTGGTAAAATATACATAGCATAATATTTACCACTTTAACTATTTTTTATTTATTTATTTATTTTGTGAGGAAGATTAGCCCTGAGCTAACATCCAATGCCAATCCTCCTCTTTTTTTTGCTACAGAAGATTGGCCCTGGGCTAACATCTGTGCCCATCTTCCTCTACTTTATATGGGACGCCGCCACAGCATAGCTTGAACAAGCGGTGCATCGGTCGGCACCCAGGATCCGAACTTGTGAACCCCGGGCCGCTGAAGCAGAGCACGGGAACTTAACCACTACACCACTGGGCCGGGCCGGCATTTTAACCATTTTTAAGTGTACAGTTCACTGGCATTAAGTACATTCACACTGTTGTGCAGCCATCACCACCATGCACCTCCAGAACTTTTTTCACATTCTCAAACTGAAGCTCTATACCTGCCCAGGTTTAATAACCATTAAACAACAACTCACCAGCTCCCCCTCCCTCGGACCCCAGCAACCACCATTCCATTTTCTGTCTCTCTGAATTTGATTGCTCTAGGTGCCTCATATCAGTGGACTCATACAGTATTTGTCCTCTTGTGACTGGCTTCTTTCACTTAGCATAATGTCATCATGGCTCATATATGTTTCAGCATGTGAGGATTTCCTTCATTTATAAGGCTGAATAATATTCCATTATCTATATATGCCACATCTAGTGTATCTTTCATCTGTTGTGAATAATGCTGCTATGAACATGGGTGTGAAAACATCTGTTCAAGTCCCTGCTTTCAATGCTTTTGGGTATATATCCAGGAGTGGAATTGCTGGGTCATATGTAATTCTATGTTTAATTTTTTGAGAAACTGCTACACTGTTTTCCACAGTATCTGCACCATTTTACCTTCCCACCAGTAGTGCACAAGGGTTCCAATTTCTCCACATCGTCACCAACACTTGTCATATTTTCTCTTTTTTTGATAGTGCCATCCCAGTGGGTGTGAATCCCCACTGGCTCTTCATCAGCCACTCAGAAGCAAAGGCCCTGGTGCAGGTGGCTGGGCTCACACTTAGCAAGAAGTGTCAGCAGAAACTTGCATTTGGGCCACTCCACCATCCTGAAAGAAGACAGCAATGGGGCCAGGACAACTTTGCCGCAGGTTTGCACTTCTGGGCTGGCTCTGGATGCGTCCCTGAAGCACTCATCTATCACTGATTCACTCAACAAACATTATTGACCCGTACAGTGCCGGACACTGTGCTAGGAGCTGGGAACACAGCGGTCCCTCACGGACTCAGGATGAGAACCTGAGATGGTGAGATCCCCACTCATCCTGGGACCCCCAGTGGTTCATGTGGCTGAGGTGTGCGGAGACACGGCGTGAAGGGAAGTCACAGTGAAGAATGTGCCCAGCGTCTGAAAGGAGGACAGAGGAAGGGGGAAGGTGAGGAAGGCTGCCTGGACTGATCTGAAATGGACTCCAAAGGTTATCACCGGGGACAATCACTACAGAGAGACTTAACTGCCCGATTCTCAAACGATTCCCCTGGGTGACCTGGAGGGGGGAGCCCACAGGCTTAGAAATCCAAGCGGCCTGGATCCAAATCTGCCTCTCCCACCTGCCCCAGAGCACCTGCTATCTCTGGGCTTCAGGTCCCTCACCTGTAAGACGGGAATACAGAGGAGGCCCGTCTTTCGCAGGGATTAGAGGCTATGGTATGTAAATGAGACAAAATCTCCATCAGCCCAAATCATCCTTGTACACCTCCAGGAAGGCCCCACAGAGAGGTGGACCTGCTCGCGAGTCCAGTTCAGGGGGCTCTTCTGTGTGGAGACACACGATGCCCCCAAGCCAAGCAGCAACTGAGGGAGCTGGCTGTGTTCAGAGGGCCGGCTATGAAAACTCCACGTGCAGAAACACCAGGAGTAAAAACTCTGGCTCAGGAGCTCCCGATACAGAGGCAGGAGCGAACGTGACCTGATGGAGACCACCAGATGCTCACTCCCACCTCCATCCCCAGCTGCAGAACGGTGGGCAAGGGCGCCGCTCACCTGCCCGCGCCCCGGCTCTGTCTCAGTCTCTCCCTCCCCCTCCCTCTCACAAGCTGAATGTGCTAAGCGGGGTGCATGCAGGTGCCCACCAGCCACAGCTCCCTCGCCCCCACCCGCTGGGCTGGCTGCAGGCATCCCAGCTGTCTCTGGACAGAGCCTGGCTGTGGCCCAAGGCTCTGCTCTGTCATAACAAAGGCAGCCGCCACCCGGCCGCCTCCCGCCATGCCCAGCAGCGAGGGCCTGTGGGGTTCTCACCCCCAGCATCCTGTCCCGTGCTGGGACACTGCTGGGCCACAGCTGGAGAGCACAGCTCTGAGCTGCAGAGGCTCGTGCGGGACGTCTGTGAACCAGCAGACACAGGAAGGAGGCGTCCTGTGATCCTCCACCCGGTTATCCAAACATCTCCCAGCCAGCTGGGGCCTTAGCCCTGAGGACAGAACACGGCCCAGGCTCTGCCGCCGCACCCAGGCTAACGGGGGAGACGACTCGTCAGACAGGAGACACGTAGGACTCTGAGGGCGACAGGAGGCACCACACTGAGGAGAGGCATGTGGAGGGGGGCTGCGATCAAAGAAGGCTTCGGGGGGTGGGACACAAAGGATGGGGAAGAGTTCATGGGGCACTGTACAGCTGTCCTCAGATGAGAGGTGTTTTCCTGTGAGGGCAGCAAGTGGCCGCAGAGGTGGACAGGGCCAGGTCTTGGGCTTTATCCTGTGGGCCTGTTTCTAAAACTTGAGTGATGAACAGTCTCCTTCAAAAGCAATCAATTCTTTCAGACTCGAAGCAGCGGCTTAAATTCTCCCCAAACCCCCAAATCACTCTCATGTGGTGCCCGAGTCCTTGGACGCCACTGTGAGAAATGCTGTGGGGACAGCCCTCTCAGTGGTGTCGCTGACAAGGGAGTTCAAGTCCCGACGTCTCGCTGTGGTTTGAACATCATGCTGTGGGGACACCTTACCTCACGGCAAAGCCCCCAGGGCAGGCTTACATTCTCAGAGACCACCTAGAATGCTCCTCAGAGCTGGTTTGAGAGGCGCTGGTGCAGGCCCGAGGGGGACAGGAAAGAGTCTTCAACCAGAGAGCGCGTGAGGGGCACTGGCTAGAGGCGAATACATGGAGGGTCCCTCTGGAGTCCATCTCCAAGGCCCAGCGCTCACGGACGTAGGAGCCCAAGCTCAGAGGGCAGGCTGAGGACCACCAGCCTCCTCGGGGCAGAGGGGACAAGCATTTGTGCAACCATTGGTGAGAGAGAGGGCAATGGACAGACAGCCACCTCTGGGAGAGCTGACAACAGTCTAGACCGGCATTTCCCCCCGCCCCCACCACCACCCTGCTCTGAGCTCAGGGGAAAGATAAACTATTCTTTGCTGCCCTGTCCCTCCCTCTCTAATGCCAGGTCGCCTCTCCCACATGACAGCCTGACAGTGAACTCAGCATCCGCACTCACAGCGTGCCTTATCCCCTCCCACCAGCTGTGTGATGTGGGGTGAGTGAGTTAACCTCTCTCAACCGAAGTTCCACTGCTTTTTTGCTATCCTATGGCCTCCCCCGTTATAAAAAAAAAGTCATCCCAATGTAAATCACCCAAGATATGAACATTTAGATTTTTAGAGCTGATAAATCAGAAAAGCCTGTTTTTTCTTTATTATTTAAAGTTAATTCACCATGGTACTCCATTAATTAACTGCCTTTGTGCACAGAAAATAAGGATATTTTGATCTGTGTGTGGTTTTACAGGAAACGGGTGAATTGCCCAGCGACATGGAAAGCTCGGGGCCATCATACGTGTAAATCTTTCCGTGGGTGCCAATGGTGGGTCTCTGCAAGGCAGGCGCAGAGAGGAGACCCCCTACCTTAGCCTGTGCGGTGGCACTGCCCCTCTGTCCCTCCTGTGAGAATCCCACAGGGCTTTGCTTCCACAGGCTCCATAAGCTCCCAGCCAGGAGGAGGGTCTCGATCACCCCCTTACATTCCCTGGACCCCACTCTGAGGCCCATCATCTCTCCCCTCCAGAGCCCACAGTGGAAAGGGGGTGGGGCAGGTCTCATGGTAGGAGAATCGGGGGAAGCATTCTGAACCCCGCCTCCCAATGCCGGTGTTCCAGAAGCGTCCCCAAGCCACTTACTTCCGTGTGCTCCCAGGTCCCATAGCAAAACTGCTACAAGCGGGCAGATCAGAGGGATGTTAAATGACCCACAAGTCCTCTCCCACTAGCCAGCTCAGGACCAAAACCCACTCAGCGTTACAGCAAACTTCAGCATCTGTTGGGCGAGAAGCATCCCTCTCTGCCTCTTCTATGCTTGCCCGGTGACTGGAACCTGCACCCAGAAACGGAGGCCAATCTAACGACGGGGGGTGTCCTCTCTCTCCAAGCCCCCACGTAGCTCCAGTCTCTTCCCCCCAGCACTATGGCTAAACGTATAGATTTGGGATTGCTGTAAATTATAATGTAATTACACTGCGCTGGGGCAGCTTCCCATGGCAGAAATTAAAAAGCAATTCAGGTAAATGATCTTTAGCTACAGCGGAGCGTCCCTGCAGAACTCATCAAGTCCAGGGACCAACCGGCATACCACAGACGGCGTGCGGCGGGCTGCCTGTCAAACACCGCCTCACCCAGGAAACACAGGCCACCGCCCTCCACCCACCTCTCACTGCAGGCTGCGCACACCTGTCCACGGGGCCTCCCAACACCCTTCGGCCTGCCACTCCTGGACCACTCCATGGAGACACCCACTGGGGAAGTGGGGAAATTCGGGGGTATCTGCGGAAGAGCCAGGGTAAGAGGCAGGAGATGGATCTGGCGTATATTTAAAATAAAATCAGACAGGAAATTAGCCATTTTGGTTGCATTAGTACCATTTCCTCTGAAGCCTTGAATTCCAAAAGCCCAAGGACTTGTTTTTTTTTTAAATGTAGTGAGGTAGGGTGACTTTTTTTTTTTTTGAGGAAGATTGGCCCTGCGCTAACATCTGTTGCCAATCTTTCTCTTTTTCTTTTTTCTCCCCAAAGCCCCAGTACACAATTGTATATCACAGTTGTAGAGTTGTAGCTCTTCTATGTGGGACGCCACCTCAGCATGGCCTGATGAGCAGTGAGTAGGTCCGCGCCCAGGATCCGAACCAGCGAACCCCAGGCCACCGAAGTGGAACGCGAGAACTTAACCACTACACCACCAGGTCGGCCCCTAGGACTTGTTTTTTTAATTTCCTTAATTGCACCTAACACTGAAAAAAGAAATTATTGCATAGAAAGAAAGAACTGGAAAGAAATATGCTAACACGTGAATGATGGGAGGTAGAAACGGGAAGAATGTAATAATGTTCGTTGTGCTTTTCTGCATTAATCAAATTTTTAGATTGCTTTAATAATCACAAAAATGGTAAACGTAATTTGCAGGCGCATCCCTGTTTGCCGTCCTTACGACCTTCAGCCACGTACTAAGCGGTGGGGGAGGCGGGGCATGGCACTGTCTCTGCTGGTGTTAATTGTGGCAAGTGGGCTCCAGGAGCCCCCGTGATGGGGGTGAGGCTCAGGAGACGGGGGACACAAAGGGTCTGGAGCCCTCGGCCCACCACGCTGCCCACTAACATGCTTCCAAAAAGCCGTTTTGTCCACGTGCCTTGAGCCACAGCCTACACCCACTTCCTGGCGTGGCCTGGAGCACCTGCGGTGTGCAGGGCGCTGCACCCATATCACGGTGTGGGGATCAGCGATGCTCTGGAAGGCTGTTCCCAGCCACCACACTTCTTCGAGTGTATCTCCTGCCAGGCACTGTTCCAAGTGCTCCTCTGATAACAACCTGCATTAATCCCTGCCCCCACCAGGTGGGCGCTTTCAGATGGGACACTGAGGCCCAGAGAAGCGAAGCTACTTGCTCCAGGTCCCGTCCAGCTGGCCAGTGGCAGAGTGGGAACATGAACTAAGCCGGGCCTGAGCCACAGCAGCCTCCTTTCCAAGTCAGAGGTGTGGGACACAGCAATGCCTGATCAACCAGGAGCCTGCTACCCCAAGGCCACTCTCTCCCCTGCCCCATGGAGCCAGAGCCCGAGAACACCCAGTGGCTACCATGGATAGTGGCCCGGCCCTGGGGAAAGGGCCTGCTGAGACCAGGGAGGCTCCGCGTGACCCTGCCCCGCTGTTGTCTGGCCGGGCAGGCTGCCTAACCTGGCTTCCCCATCGGTAAGATGGGATTGCACCCGCCTCTGGGGGCTCAGCACAGACTTGGGGAACCTCGTAAAGGGCTAGTTGGGGCAAAGCAGAAAAAAAGGGTCTTTCTGAGTAGCTGTGATAGATAGCCAGCCTCCCCTCACTTAACGAAGGAGGAAGAGTGAGGGGAGGGGGCATGGGCCTGACCGCCTGCAGACAGGTGCCCACTGAGAGTGCGTGTCCCCTCCCAGGCCCACTCACATCTTCTCCTCACCCTCACATCCAGCTCTCAGCCAGGCATCCAAGTGGACCCCACCACACACCTGTGAGGCCAAGCCTAGCCGCTGGATGCCCTGCTGGACACTGGTTTACCAGCACCTCTGTGGGTGTGACAGCCTAGGCCAGAGCAAGACCAGACACCGTCCCCAAAGCTGAGATTCCCTCTCAGTCGCCCTAAATATCTGTGGGATCTGCTAGTTTCTTCCATGGTGGAAGTTTACTCATTATGCTGCTTGGCTGAGCCACAGGCCTAGCCCTAATTTGGACATTTTTCTCCCAACGTGCAGTCAAAATAGGAAAATACATCACATACCAAGTCTAGTAAACTTGCTCCATGAAATCTAGGAGCCAGTTAATCACTGGGCCTGTCTGCACCTTTGCAACCCTCGAGAACCTCCCCTGCACAGGCGCCCTGGGAACGAGCCCGTCACCGTCACGTCCCGGCAGCAGCGGGCTTGGCCGGCCACACCAAGCCAGGCTGCTGGGCAGGAAGGAGTGGACTTCCCCGGGCTGGGTGTTCTGGGCCCTGGGCTGGGTGTTCTGGGCTCTGCACACCCTTTTCCCATTCCCCAGGAGGAGGCTGCTCCTGCCTCTTGGCGAGGCCACACACTAGTCACTGAGTTGGCACATGGCAACCCCATCGAAAGGCCTCCTGGTCGCAGGCAGATTGAGAAAACATGCACTTAAGCCACTTCAGCAAATCGTTCCTCCGGCCACTCAGGACTGCCCACCAGGGTCGGAGGGAGCACCTCCGAGCCCCATCCTCCCTGCCCACTCCGCCGCTTAACAGGCACAGGCCCCGTGCCGATGGGACACCTGAGTGCTTGTTTAAGGAAAAGTCATCCCTCCCCAACAGAGAGAAGCTGCTCTCTCCAGCACCCACATCCTCGCCTCCTCCACTAAAGTTTCTGCCCCTGTGGAAGGCGAGCTCACAAAGAGAAGAAACGCAGGCATACACAGCACGTACGTACGCTGGCCTGCTGACTGTCCCGCCGGTCATCCGGAGGCCCACACATCCACGGCCAGCCTACCTGGGGGTTGCCAGGGTGGGGCCCCAGGCCAGGAGCCCACCCCAGGAGAGCGTCAGGCAGCCCTCTGTCTTCTCCTGCCACCAGCTCCTCTTTCTCCGGCATCAGCCTCTGACGTTATCGCCTGGAGAGGGGACTAATGCTCACCAGCTGGCTTGGCGGTTTAACCCTCTCAGCCTCCAGGGCGTCCAACGGGGATGAAAGCTCACAGTCCCCCTAACAGGATCCCAGGAGACGAGTCGCTGTGAATTCAGCAAATAGGAGGGCAACAGCTGAGAGTTCAGATTAAGTGAGAAAGCGGGGCCTGGGTGGGTGAGGGGAAGAGAACGTTCCTCCCTCATTCCACTGTCGATTCTAAGGGAGTGGGGAAACTCAGACTGAGCTGAGAAAACCAGACAGAAGGCAAAAGCGGACGTTTCTTTCACCTGCCTTTGTCAACCCCAGTCTTTCTAGGGTGCAACGCTTCAGGAGAAGTTGCTGGAGAAGGTCTCCTCATCAAAACAATCAACAGTCCCCAGATTCACACCATCTCAGCTGCCAACCTTCCCTCTGCCTGTGTTCATGTTCTGTTTCTATGCTCCACTTTTCTGCCTAGTGAACTCCTATTCATCCCTCAAGAGCCAGCTCAGGCATGCCTCCTCCAGGAAGCCTTCCCTGACTCTCATCCTCCAGGAGCAGGAAGAAGCATCTGGAGCTGACTTCTCTTGAAACCCTTACCATTCCGAGACGCTAACCCTTGCGTGTCAGTCCCTCCTCCTGGCTGGTGAGCTCCTTGGGGGCTTGGATGGTGGGGTATTTGCGTAGTGACTGGCACAATGACCACTGAATGCCTGCAATTAGATGAAGAAACCGCCTGTCACAAAGCCCCTCAGAGTTACTATTCTTGAGACCAAGGCTCACGTCATAGAATTCTCTGTGCCTGCCTTTGGGATTCGGCTGCTGGCAGAAGAAAGGCAAAGGAAGAGGACAAGACAGGGCGCAGAGAGGACACAGAAGCGTGCTCTATCTCCACACGCTGGCACTGAGCTATCTACTGTCAGTCCTGGTAAAGGGCAGCACAAAGCCCCGCCATCCAGGGATCCCTCACCCCTCGGGGGCAACCTCTACCACCTGTAGCCAGGAGCCCAGAAAGACAAGACGCCCCGAGCCCCAAACCTGCGCCCGGGAGGCCCTGCACCAAGCAGTGTATAATTCACCCTAGAAGAGCCCCCAGGCCCTTCCTCAGTGCCGCGGGGTTCTTGGTTTAGAAACAATTCTAACCGATTCCTCTGTTTCCCAGCACATAAACGGGACGTGGTATAAGTTAAAGGGGGTGTGGCTTCTCCAGATAAGCAGGTTATCCGCAGAAGATGGGAGGAGGGGGCAGCATGACACGAGAGGCCCCGGCACTTAGGGCTCAGACAGACTCAAGTTCAAGTCCCGGCTGAACCCTTGACAGCCCGTCCGGGTGGCCTTGGCAACACGCTACCCAGTAGGCCTTCCATAAACATCCAAATGCTTTTTGAATTAGACAGAATTGACTAATTGAATTTGGCCCTGAAGGAGCCCCAGTATTTGAGAGGCAGAGGGCCTGGAGGAAGACACTGGGGGCGGAGAGGACCCCTGCAGAGACTCGCCTGGGAGCCCAGACAAACTCGGGAGGCCCAGAGTGCCTTGTGTTTGGGTTGGGGGTGTGGGGAGGGACAGGGGGAGCACGGAGAGGTGACACAGCATGTTGGCGGACCCCGCTGGTCTCGCAGTAAAAGACACCCTCACTCCCCGCCTGCAGACCTCACTCCATAAGGAGGTGGCCAGCGTTGGGCCCCGCCCCGCTCCTGGCTTTGTCTGCAGCAAATGCCTGAAATACTCAGCACCAGCGGAGGCCCCAGCCAGCTGAAGACGTCGGCACACACCCGCACCTCTGCTTTGGGCCCCTGGCACCTCCAGACTCCTTCCTGGAGGCTGCTCAGGGAGCAGAGTTATTTTCTTCTTAGAGATTTCTTCTTGGATGGAAAAACAAACTCTGAATGCACCAAATGGCAGCTGGTATCACACTCCGGCCTGTGAGCCCCAGGGCAAGTGCTGTCACCCACCACCACCACCCCGGGCTTGGAGGAGGCACTGCCGGCCCACGGGCGTGGATGTTGGAGCTCTGTGGACTTTTCTGGCTCTTCCCACCACCTCTCTGCCAGGGGCTGGGCCAGGACTCAGGCAGCTCTGGCCTTTGTCAGGCACAGGCACAGGGCCAAACAGTCACTCGAACCAAGAGCAGGAGGCACGGGGCAGGGGAGGACCACAGGCTTCAGACCCGGGACCCCATCGAATCCCAGTCTTCCCTTTGCTCATGTGACCCCAGGGGCAGTCAGGTGACTCCTCTGAGCCCCATGTGTAAGAGTGGGGCACAAGGGCTTTAGGACGGTGCATCCACGGTAGGTCCTGGGGCTCCCTGACTCTTGGGCCATCTGGGGGCACAGGTCTCTTAAGTTTCTCCTAGTGAGGGGCTGAAGATGCTGTCCCCTCAGAGGAGGCCCTGGAGAGGGGCCGGTGGTCTAGGGGTGGGTGGAGAGGGAGGACTATGTGGCCAGCCCAGGCTATACCGAGTCCGAAGACAGACGAGGTGTCAGGTAGGCCATCAGGTGAGCGGGTCTGGAGCCAATGGGATGAGTATGGGAGTCAGGGGGCAGAGATGGCCGAGACAGGTGGACCTCCAGGTGACAAGGAGGTGGCCTGTGGAGGAGGATCTACTGAGAAGAGAAGAGAGCTGAGGACACGCCCCTGGGGCCTTGGGTCAACAGAGAAGGCAGGGGCAGGGGAACACGCAGGGGGTGCGGTGTCCAGAAGCCAGGGAACAAAAGGGCTGGGGCAGGGTTCAAGCGCTGGTAAGACGTAAGAAAAGCAGGAGTGAAGACCACCCACTGGACTGAGCAGCCCGGGGACCACAGGGACCTCATGGAGCCACCTGGGTGAGGGGCTGGGGCATGGTCCTGATGGAAGTGCACTTGTAGACGGGGAGCACAGATGGCTCCGTCAAGGATGAAGCTACGAAGGGGAGGAGAGAAAGTGCAGCTAGAAGGGGGTGGGACCAAGGGGTGCAGGGGGAGCTTCAGGGAGAGACACATGTGGAGGCGGTGGGGGTGGCTGTGTGGTGTGGCAACGTAGCTGAGCTGACACTTCATTTCCCAGAACTCCCTTCTCAGTGTGATTCCGGGTGGGGTTGGCCACATCTGAAATCCGTGCGAGATCTGGAGGAAGGATGGTGTAACCAGTGGTCCTCGTCCAGGGTAGGGGCAAAGCCTCAGCATTTTCATAATAACACCAAGACTTGATCTGTCTTCCTCTCTCACTATCTCGCTGCACATCTGGATATCCACACCACTCCATGAACACATATTCCCAAAAGACTAAAGCTTGATGGTACAGATTAATGCAAGGGTGAAAAACAGCCACTCAGTGCAAGACAGACCAATGGATTTTCATGAACAGAATATGGGAAGGTCTTTGATACGGTTTCAGATTCCACGTGGCAGGTAACGTTTAAGAAATAACCACTTGACAAAGTTTTGGTGTAGTATCAAAGAAGAATATCTACAATTAGCTGAAAAGCTTTTTAAAATATCCCTCCCTAACTCTTTATTGTATGTGAGACCAGGTTTCCTCCACGTATTTCACTCAAAACAACATATTGTGCCCTATGACCCAGCCATCCCACTACTGGGAATCTAGCCAACGAACCTGAAATCAACAATCCAAAGAGGCTGAGGCACCCCTATGTTCATTGCAGCATTATTCACCATAGCCAAGAAGTGGAAGCAACCTAAGTGTCCCTCGACTGACGATTGGATCAAGAAGATGTGGTATATACATACAATGGAATACTACTCAGCCATAAAAAAAGACAAAATTGTCCCATTTGCAACAACATGGATGGGTCTGGAGCGTATTATGTCAAGTGAAATAAGCCAGAAAGAGAAAGACAAACACTGTATGATCTCACTCATATGTGGAATATAAACCAACACACGGACAGAGAAAACTGTATTGTGGTTACCAGGGGCAATGGGGGTGGAGGGTGGGCACAAGGGGTGAAGGGAGTCACATATATGGTGATGGACAAACAAAAATGTACAACCCAAAATTTCACAATGTTAAAAACTATTAAAACATCAATTAAAAAAAAAAAGATAAAAAAAAAAACCCAACATACTGCAACATATTAAATGCAGAAGCGGATATGAGAATCCAGCTGTCTCCCATTAAGCCAGAATTTAAAGAGATTTAAAAAAGTACAATCCCATTCTTCTAAGTTTATTTTTATTTTGGAAAACAGTTGTTTTCCATAAAATAATGGATTTATCATTGTTATTTTCAAATGAAGCAAAAATTAAAATACTTAAAAATTTTCTCACTTTAAATTCATAGTAAGGTAAATATAAATAGACATAATCCACGTAAATAAAAGTTTTTTGGGGTCCTCAGTAATTTTTGAGGGACCAAAAAGTTTGGGAACCCTTGGTGTAGGTAGAGCAGCAGGCTTGCCCACCCTCAGCTCCCGCACACCCTCGCTGCTCTGTGGCGTCCTGGTGACGCGGGCAGAGCTGGCTCTTCCAGCTCCCACAGAGCTCCGGGCCAGGGGCAAGCACAGCTCCCAGCGAAGGCTCCTTCTGCAGCCCCTGCTGGCGTCTGTCCCGCGTGAGGTTGGGAGCTAGTGGAGGGAGACAGACGTGAGCTCTAACTGTCCCCACGGGTCCCAGGTTGTCCACACTCCCCCACGTCACACCCAGCCTTCCCTCCCACCGCAGATCCCACCGACCCACGGCCACTTTGGCCCAACACCAGACGCAGACGCCACAAGCTTCCAGAGACTTCACGGCTCCCACAGTTGGGTGCGGGCCAGTCCCATCACAACCCTGTCCCGTGTCACTCACAGTGCCTCTGCTCCCCTGATCAGACCGTACCTGGCACGGGGCTGGGTGTCTGGGGGACCATGAGGCATGTGCAAATGGCCCTGAAAGGACAAGCAGGAGCCCGCCTCCCCCTCAAGTAGAAGAACAGAGGAGGGGTTCAGGAAGAGCTGCACAAAGGCGCAGGTACCAGAAGGCGGGCTTGTAGAGAGACACTGTGACGCCAGAGAAGGGAGCAAGGGCCGCGTGTGCCCACAGAGCCTGGACTCAGCCTGTGGTGCCGCGGAGCCACCACAGACGTCCACGGGCCCTCCACGACCTCAGGAAGGGAGCTGGGGAGGGGCTGTCTGGAAGGCCGCAGTCAGGGTTAACGTGCTCCCACCTCAACTTCTGGACGCGTGATTTGCAGCTCCTCTTACAGGCGGGCTTCAGCCGGGACGCCTTCTCCCCCAGGCTGCCCTGTGCTTTTATGAGTCAACATTTCTCGATAAAGACTTACTGTCTGCACAGACCCCTTTATACCCCAAAGGTAAGGGTTTAAGTGGCCCTATAACTGCCGTTACTTATCTTTACAGCGGCCAGCGAGAGCCTGCGCAGTGGCAGAGCTTTCATTTCACTGTATATATTTTTAGTGACTGGTTATAAATCAGGCTCGTCCCTGGGCCTCAGGGTCTGGGGTCTCTTCCATTCCAGAAGGCCAGGCCGGGAGAACCATCCCGGTCCCCCCGTCCCTGGTTCTCTGGGCTTTGGGCACTGACAGTCCTCAGGAAGGCAGGACACAGGAGCTTGTCTCTGAGGGTGCACCAAGGGGATCTTCAGGATCCTCAGCCTGTTTCCAGTCCTTTCTCTGAGTGGCAGCCTCTGTCCTGTCGTCCTGTCCTCTTCCCCATCAAACCCTACTCTCAGTGCAGAATCTGATAAACTCATTCCCACTGAGGCACTGATGTCTGACAACAGCCAGGTTGTTTGCCTCCTTCCTGGGGGGTATTCATTGTACCACACTCATACATTCTTAAGCCATTAGAATTCATCTCTAGGGGGCCGGCCCAGTGGCATAGGGGTTAAGTTCTTGCGTCCCGTTTCGGCAGCCCAGGGTTCGCCGGTTCGGATCCTGGGCGTGGACTTACTCACTGCTCATCAAGCCATGCTGAAGTGGCATCCCACATAGAGGGACTCGAAGGACCTACAACTAGGATATGCAACTATGTACTGGGGATCTGGAGAGAAAAAAGAAAAAGAGAAACATTGGCAACAAATGTTAGCTCAGGGCCCACCTTCCTCAAAAAAAAACAAGAATTCATCTCTAATGATGAAATCACTGAGAGGGACACAGGAAAGGGTCCCTAAACCCCCAGAAATCATGACCTCTAGGTACCCACACTTCTATCTCTGTGTAGCAGATGCTACTGGTTCCCACTCACGTCCCTGCCCTTACCGCTTTGGTGCACACACTCAACTTCCAACCACTGGCATCTGTGGTTAATTGTCTCAGGGTTTTCTCTGCCTCCAAAGCCCACTCTGGCCAACTGCAGAGCAGGCTGGACGTGCCAGAGCAGGCCTGGAGCCACGACTGACAAGAGGGCATTTCAGACCTCAGCTCCCTTGCCCCCTGGGTAGGACAGATCATGGGGGGGTCCTGGAATCTCCCCACGGCATCAAACTCCAGAAATTCTTGGTGGTAACTGGCTCACGAAGGCTGAGGAGGCTGGGGGTGACCTTCTGTTCAGGATGAGGTGGCCCAGGGGCTGGCACAGCATGGTGATCTAGGGGGGACAAGACCGCACTCAAGAAAATCGAGAGGCGGCGGACAAACTGGCAGTGGCGCCAGGCTGGGGAGGGGCACCCGAGGATGAAGGACCAGACGTAGCTGTATGTAGAGAACCACAGACAGGAGGACGGTCCAGCAGTGATGTGGCATCCATCTGCCCCAGGCAGACACCCAGCTGGAAAGTTCTAGTACCAGCAGGGCCCAAAGTCTCAGTCTGACCCTGGGCTTGGTTCTCTCCCTCCCGAGACACAACCCGGCTGAGGGGATGAGGCTGTTCCCCACCTGTGACTGGCACGTTTCTGGGACGGGGAGCTCAGGGACACGGCCGTTCCTACAGTCTCTGCCCCCACCTCCTCTGGGAAGAACCTTCCAAGGCCACTCTTGCCACCCCCACCCCCTGGCCCCAACAACAGAACCCCTAGAATCACAGAACAGGGAAACATAGACTCTGATTTTTGTTTTGTTTTGTTTTTCTAAGTTCCCAGAAGCTTCCGATTCCTCCTTGGGGATACGTGCACAAAAGACATGTCTGACCCCCGCGGCCCCGCCAGGACATTTGGTCAGTGTTCATGAAGCTCCAGGCACCAACGCCTGGAGTTCTAATGCCTTCCTTTCCCTGGCTCACTGCGAACTCTTCAGAACCCTCCCACAGACGTCGCCCAGGGCCTGGCGTCGGCCCCTCACGGTTCTCCTGGGGGATCATCGCCCCCAGGATCGGAGGACCCAGGTCTCCCGCTCCGAGTTCAGTACCCTCCCCCCCCAGGAAACAAGGCTGGTAAAGGTTCCCACACCCTGGGTCAGGGCCTGGCGATCCACTGAAGGACGACCAACTCTCCTTTCAGCCTCACCCTGCTCTTGCTGCTGACGAGGACTCCACCTACATCGTCACACGAGAGTGGAGGGTGGACACACAGACAGACGCACGGACAGGGAGGGGTGAGGGGAGAGCCCACCAGCGCCAACCACAAGGTGTGGAGACTGAAGCAGAATGGTCGGTCCAGGAGAGAACATTCCAGAAACAGAGAGGCAGGACCTGCATGTCAAGGATGGGGATGGGAGAAAGGGGATCCCAGCAGCCTGAAGGACTGGGAGGGGTGATGACTCCAGACAAAGACCATAGGGTCCCCAGTGTCTCCCTGAGAGCCAGAAATGCCCCAGAGGCCCACTCTGAGGGTGACAACCTCACAGACAGAGAGAAGGTTCTGAGGTCCCCCGCAGTGGCACTGCAGTCAGCCCATCCGGAGCCCCCGTGAGGATGGCCCTGTTGTGGGACCTGTGCTTCTGTCCTGACCACAGCCCCACGAGGGAGGGCATGCCCGTCCCTGTGTGAAGGACCAGGACCCTAGGGCCTGCCCCTGCTCCCACAGTGGCTCTGAACCCAGGGCGATGGGCTCCAGGGGCCCCCACTCCAGCCACGCCTCCCAACACAGGGATAGCAGGACCAGGCCATGGCACACACGGGTGGAGGCACGGCCCCTGGGCACAAGGACGACCTGAGCCAGCTTTTCAGCCTCTTCTCCTCCCCCAGCCAAGGAAGCAGCTTCCATTCTGCCTAACCAGCACATCGGAAAGAGGCAGTGGCTTTAACAGCCCTGGGAAACACTGCCGAGCCCCGGACCCCCCATAGAGCACTCATTGTACATCTTCCCACGTGGTCATTCACGTTACCTTCCTGTCTCACCCGACTGGACTGTCAGTTCCAGGAGAAGTGGCCCCTGCCTGTGTGTTCCCTGTGTGACCTAGTGACTAGAACATCCCTGGCCACGCGTGATGCCCTCACCCGTGACTAGAACATCGCCAACATCGCCGGGCACACATAAGGCCTCACTAAACATTTGGGGAAAGATAGGGAGAGGCAGGGAGGGAGAGAGGGAAGAAGGAAGGAAGAACGATCTGGAAAGCAGAGAAATCCAGCAGGAATCACCTGCATTTCGTTTGTGGGGATGGAATGCTTCAATTCACAGGATGTCAAGTCAATCCAGCAAAAAAGCGAGTTTACTCTAAATGTCCCACTCCTGCTCAGAGCCTTCAGTGGCTCCCTACTCCCCACAGTCCAGATTCCAGACTCCCCGAAGCCGCTCAAAGCTCCCTTTCCAACCACACGTCTCCTCCCACCCTGTCGTGACACCTCCTCTCAGGCAGGCGCTCGCTGTGGGCCTGCCCTCCACCTGTGCCGTCTCACCACCCCGGGCCTCCGCTCCCATCCCCCTCTCAGAACCTCCCCCACACGTGCCTCCTCCTCTGAGGAACCCTCCTCAGTGCTACCTTGGAACTTTCTGGCATTTCCTCTGTCAGGCTTTCACCTGGGACTTCTCAGGAGCACTTTGTGTTCCCTCAGGGGGAGCTTGTGAGGACAAGGGAAGGGGGACAGGCCCAAAGTAGCCCAGGGACAGATGACCAGAGGAGTGCCCGCTGCTGCTGAAGCCGGAACTCTGGCTCCATCTGTCATTCACCAGCAAGTGTCTACAGGTGCCCGTCCTCCCTGGGTGTCCTCCCACGCCGCCTGCCAAAGGGCTGCAGGGAGGTGCACATTCTTATCTGGCCACCAGGCATCACATGGGGCCCACCCTCCCGTGCAGGTCCCTGCCGGTCAAGGAGGCTGACCCTCCTCATACCACCAGGTGTCCACGGGACCCAGGAATAACACACGGCCTGTCACAGTGGCTGGCTCACAGGGTGCAGGAGACCCAGGCCAGGACAATGGGAAGACTTCCTGGACTTTTGCTGGAATCGCCTGGAAGGAGATGCTTCTCCATCAGAGCTCAGGGGCGTCAGGTCCACATTCACCTGCAGCAACTCTCACCACCTGCCTGGATGCCAACCCAGAGCATGGGGAGAAAGAGACAGCGTCCCAGTGACATCACTGGAGCCTCAAATTCGGGACCTCACAGCATCCCAGTTACAGAGGCCGAGAGCCCCTCGTAGTCTCAGAGAGTCCAAGCGAGTTTCTGTCGCTTGCAACCCAGCGTCCTGACTTGGTTTGCATCAGGGAAGAGCCATCCTTTCAGGCCAAGGTGCGGCCCCTTCCTGTATCCTCATACATCGCAAATGTCTGTCCCGGGGCCCAGCATTATGTCTGGCTGCCTGCCCATCCTCCACGGCCTCCAGCTGAGGGCCAGCCCAAGGGGCAGGCACGGGGCTGGGAGGAAGGAGGACTCCTGGAGCCACCGGCTGCGACTCACTGAGGCTGCGACTCACTGAGCGCAGGGTGAGGCCAGGGGGTAGAGGAAGGGAGGACGGTGAAGGGAAGGGGTAAACCGGGGCCCAGGCCAAGACAGGGGAGGCGGAAGGGTGTGCCAGACAACCACAGCCCTAATTGTGCCAGCCCTGGCCGACACTGATACTCCCCAGGAGCTGCAGGCCGCCTGGCACTGCCCTCTGCAGACACTGCTGGAGGGGCCAGGGATACCACACACGGGCTGGGAACACCACTGAGCGTCTCAGGGCCACTCCCCTGGGCAACCCGCCTGGTGCAGGACACCATGCTGGCTTGGGAGTCCCAGGTCTGCCCCTTGCTGGGATCCGTCACACGCTCACTGTGTGGCCTTGGCAAGACCGCTCCCCTCTCTGGGCCTCGGTGGACCAGATGGTCCCTGAGGCACCTCCCACTCAGAAGCACAGAAGAATCTGGCCCTCTCCAGCTGAGAGCAGCACCAAGCCCTGGCCCTTCCCAGCCAAGCATCTGATTTTCAGCAGGACAGGGACCCAGAGCCTCCCCTACCCCCTGAGCTCAGCCATCTGGCATAGTGGGGGGCCGGGGGGTCACTGTGGCATGCCGGCAGGCCATCTCTCTCAGCCCCCTGACCCCGGTAGTCCCGCTGCCGCAGAGCCCACGACGCCCGCCACGATAATTGTTCGGAGTCCCAGGGAGGACGTATCTGGTGATAAGGGCCCGGAAGTTAGCTGGAGGCTGCTGCTCTTTCCACAGTGATTTACTCAGCTCCCCTCCACACTCGCACCCTTAATGTAATTATTTACTTTGCCATTAAACACCCTCCTTCCACTCCAGTTATTTTTAGAGCTTCTGGAGCCTATAGAATTGGCTGGGGAGGCTGCTCATTGGCCAGAGGAAGCTGGGTCCTCCCTGAGCGGCAGCGATGCTCACGCAGCCTGGAGACTCATGCTGGGGTTTCGGAGCGAGACAGGGCCAGGCCCAGGTGCCATGAGCCTGAGAGATGACAGCCTCCCCCACCCCCCCCACCTGCCGCCCTCCCTACCTTCCTCCCTCACCTCCTCCCTCCCGCCCTTCATCCTTTCTTACCTCTCCCTCCCTTCCTTCCTTCTTTTTCAAATCTGAGATATAATTCACATGCCATAAAATTCATCCTTTTAAAGTATACAATTCAGCAGTTTTTAGTACATTCACAGGATTGTGCAACCATCACCACCATCTAATTACAGAACATTTCATTGCCCCAAAAAAGAACTCCATAGCCATCAGTAGTCACTCCCCAGTCCCTCCTCCCCTCAGCCCCCGGCAACCACGAATCTATTTTCCGTTTCCATGGATTTGCCTATTTGGGACAGTTCATATAAAGGGAATCATACACCATGTGGCCTTCCGGATCTGGCTTCTTTCACTGAGCATAATGTTATTAAGGTTCACACGTTTTGAGGATGTATTGGTATTTCATTCCTTTTTATGGCCCAATAATATTCCATATGTGGATATACTATATTTTGTTTATCCATTCATTAGCTAATGGACATGTGGGTTATCTCCATTTTTTGGTTATGATGAACAATGTTGCTGTGAACATTCAGGTACAAGTTTTGTATGAACATGTGTTTTCAATTCTTTTGGGCACATACCTAGAGTGGAAATGCTGGGCCCTCCCTCCCCCAGCCAGCCGAGAGCTGGGGAAGCTGGGCCTGGCATATGGGCGCCACTGTGGGCAGCAGACAGCCAGACAGCTCCACACTGCTCTGGACACTAATGATCCAGCCAGGATTGCCACAGGCCCCCTCAGGCAGGTGACGCCACTATCCAATGAGAATATGACAGCAGCCCCTGGACGCCCACCTTTCGGACCCTCACCTCCTCCACCCCTGGCCAGGTGAGCTTCGTCACCCCCACTTCAAAGACGAGGCCCACGCTCATGCCTGGATGTGGACCCAGCCCACCTGCCTCTAACCAAAGGCATCTGTTGCTTTCCTTGTCACCAACACAGCCTGCAGGGATGTGAGCAGTATGCAGACTCTGGGGACCAGAAACGGGAGAAAGGTCCCACCTGCGTCCACCCCAGAACTCTAAGAGGCAGCAAAGTGTGTCTCTGGCAATTTGTGCTTCCCATTCTGAGCCTCTTCTCCTGTGGGTCAGCTCTGCGGCCCCAGGTGCTCCAGTGCCCACAGGCTGCCTGGATCCAGGTGTCACTGGGGAGGGGCCTGGCGCCCAGTAACCTGGGTCACAAAGACGGTGAAGGACAATGTGGGCCTCTACACAACCCCAGAGGGAAGGTGACAGCTAACGGGTGGATTTCAGGCACTCAGTGGGGCGGGGGCCTGACCTCTGTCACATCACGCAGGACCACCTACTCTGCCGTGCATGAGGCTTCCCCTGGGCGTCCCTTCAATTCCAGAAGGGCAGAGACTGAGGAAGGTATGAGGCCCGTGCCTGCTGTCCACTGCCCGGTGCCAAACCAAACCCAAACCCTCCTCTCAAATGTGGCTACTCAAAATGGGAGGGAAAACCAGATACAGAAATGACTCTCCTCCGACCAGAGGCCTCGCTGCCTGGTGTCAGGGTTTCATGCTTCCCAATCCCACAACACAAGCCAGCACTCCACGCCCATTGGAAGCAGGGCCACAGTCACAGGAAAAGAACCAAGGGCAGTTTCTTAAGACAAAGTGCCTACAGCCCTCCCCTCCCTGCCCGCCCAGGAGGAGAGGGTAGATAAGCAAGCTGAACCTGGAAGGGGGTCCAAACAAGCCTGAATCTGGAGGGAGGTCCAAACAAGCCACACACCCAGGACCAGGCCCGGCCTCCAGCATCCAGGCATGGCTGTGCAGCAGCTGGAGGACTCAGACCTGGGAGAGGCCTCTGGACACAGTCTCACAGGGCTCCCCAGCCCTGAGACAGCGGCTTGTGCTGGGGCTGGGGAGTGAAGGGAGCCCCTCCCCAAGGGGCTGACAGGGCCAGCCTCGCTTGCCAGCACTCCCCAGGCAACCCGAACCATTCTCAGACCCCAGGACCTTTGCCCATGCTGTTCTTTGGTCTAGAACGCCAATCCTCCTTGCACATCACAGGCAAGCTGCTACTCCTTGTGAAGACCCAGCTCAGACACCTGTGCATTCATTCATTCATTCATTTATTCACTCTTATGTATTGGAAGCATAATGCCACTTTCAGAAATGGATCTAGAATTAATAATCATAATAATAGCAATAACAACAATACTAATAGCAGCAATTCTACATACAGAATGTCTACCACATGCCAGGACCTATCTAAGCACTTTACACTGGTTATCTGTAATCCTAGCCCTCAAAAGGTAAGTGTTTTGTCCATTTTTAAGATGAGGACACTAGGGTTCAGAGCAGCAAAGGATACCGAACTGGGAAGTGGCAGAGAAAAGATTCCAACCTTGTCCATCCGAGCCTGAGCCCCAGCCCCCAGACCACGTTGGCTGCCCCAGAGCTGGCTGCACCGTGCACCACCCCCTGTGGCTTGCTCTAGGCCCTGGCATCCTGTGCAAACACCACTTTGGTAACCTGTCCCCAACCATCTGATCTGAGTGTCCCATCTGATCTCTCCGATGGTCAGAGAGAGCACATGGCTGCAAGCGGTGGCCTCACCAGGGCCCTACTCAGCCGTTAGAGCCCTCAGGCCACACTCCTTCCCTGCGGTCTTCCTGATCACTCAGGCATCAGCTATAGGCCACGTCAGCATCGCGAGTGGGGGCATCTGGTTTCTCCATGGGGACCACAAGCTCTTGGGGACAGGGACTACGGCTCTTGCTTCTCGGATGCCTCCCCTCGACCCCACCCTGTGAAGCTGGCACATGGCTTCAGACAGGGTAGCAGCTTCCTTCAGAGGCACTGCTTTTCCCTCTTTACCCAGCAGTGTGCATAAGAGAAGAGGCTCCGATGGAACCTCAGGACCTCAGCCGACATGGTCAAGCGGCCACACACCCACCCGGGAGCCTCAGCCACCCCCGGGCCTCACTCCAGGGCAATCAGGAGGCCTCCTCCTCCCCTGGTCCCATGGGTCCCCAGATGCCACTGCCCATCACTGCCAGACCCGGGGACCTCTCCCTGGACGCCTTGCCTCCAGCCTCTCTGCCCAAGAGCCCCTCCCACTGCAGGCTGACCTGCCACTCTGATGTGGCAGGGGTCTGCCTTAAACCTCTATAGCTGATTCCCTGAAGCCTGGGCGGGTAGGAGGAAGAGTCTGGACGCTCCACTTGCCTCCGAGGCTGGATCCCCTTTCAGGCCCCACCTACGACCCCACACTGGAGCCACATGGGCCGACTCGCTGACCCCCAAACCCCTGCATTCCTGAGGGGCCGCTCTGCTGCTGCTTCCCCCGCCAATCTCCACCCATCCTTTCTTTCCGCCTGGTGAGACCCTGCACATCCCTAAAGGCCCAGCTCAGACGCTGCCGCCTCATGAAGCTCCCTGGGCAGGATGTGTCTTGTCTCCCACATGTCCCCCTAGTGCTCTGTTCTTGGTCCCCCAACACCTCCAACTCGGAGCTCCTAGAGGGCAGAGGCAGGGTCTCTGCCATCTCTGCGTCCCTGAGCGATGTTCTAGAACCATCTGTGGGATGCACACATGAGCTCAGGAAACCCAGAGGCAACCAGGCCACCTCGGGAAGGCCAGCGGTCCCCCTCCTCCTCCAGGTGTTCACATCCACCCCAAACACCAGGCCTGACTTCATTATCTTCAAAATGTTCCTGAGATCAGAGGCGGTGAGACCTGGCCACAAACATAAAATAAATTATCCCGCATGATAAATGGTTCTATTAGCAAAGCAGATTGTTAAACTCCGATGTAACAGAACGCAGGAAGCTGGGGCCCATCCATTCTCCCTCCGGCGCGTACTGAGTTGTAAATAGGTTATTTTGTGTGTAAATAACACATTAAAACACAGCATTAGCTGTGTCTTTTGATAGAGAGGAAATTGTTACAAATAAATAATGCCGGACAGGAATGTAAAATAAGCCAGATTTAATAGTGCATGCCTGGTGCAGCCGTGTTAAACATGACTAAAATGATAAACCCCAGAATATACTAATAGTAAACTATGCACTGACATCAAAGTAATGAGGCTGTATTTTTACCACGCTTTAGAAATGCTAAAATTAGTTTTGACAGGACCAAACATCAGAAAAATGTTTCTAACATAAACACCATCACTGTGGGAAGCTGGGGTTTGGGCCAGGAGAGGGTACGGCTGGGGACAGCTGTGTACCATCCCATGGGCAATTCCTAGGAATTGGTTTCCAGATCCAGTGGTGTCATTCGGTGACCGTTTGTGCTTCATTGTCTCTGAACCTCAGTTTCCACATCTGTAAAATGAACAGATTTGAACTAGATGATCTTTAAAGCTTATTCCAGTTCTATGGTTGGAAATGACTTCAAAGCTTTCCCCAGCTCTGCAATAGTTGAACATCCACGAGAAACCATGAGAAACGAGGCCATGTCTGCAGGAGTGGCCATGGCCCCGGGGAGCGAACAGGAGGAGGAGCCACCGCACAGCCCTCCAGCCTCTCCTTCTGTGTGGGCAGAGCTTGCCCGCTCAAGGGCACCAGCCAAAATCACGGCAATGTGGGTCCGAAGTGCAAACATGTGCCAGCCTCCACCACCAAGGGGGAGCCAGCCAGGCAGGGCTGGAGGAAAGCTCCCAGTGCACAGATCCCAGGCTGGGCCTAGAACACCATGGCGGGGTGATGGGGGTACAGAGTGGGGGGACAGCTGCTGTGTTGGTGGCAAGCAGGGCTCTGATTTTGGATGGCAGCCATTTTGAGTGGTATTGAGAGCCCGAGGTCTCAGCATTGAGCATGAGACCGTGATACGCGAGAAGAAAGCTCACTCAGACTCATGTTGCTATCATTTACTTGGTCTCTGCTCTCGCAGGCACCTGCTAGCCACTCGACAATGCTCTCTCATTTCACCTGTCCATTCCTATCTCCATTTCATAGACTTCAGAGAAGTTCTGACTTGCCCCAGAACACACAGCTAACAAGTGGAGAGTTGGGAAGAGCCCCAGCCCTACTGGCCTCATGCCCGGTCCTTCCCACTGTACTCCACTGTGAGCAGGAGGGAGTCTTCACCCCTCGCCCTCCGCCCCAGGCACCTCGACTCTCCAGTACATCCCCGGCACCAGAGACCACGCCACAGCGTCATCAAGAGTCATTCAGAACCCACCCAAAAAACTCCTGGGCGGTCATACTACACCGGCACCCTGGGTGTGCAAAGCTGTCAGGGAGAACCGAGCTCACTCTCTTGAAAAAGTCTGATGGGACCTGGTGTCCCACGTGGCTGGGCCATTGAAACAAGCTCAGAAGCAGCATCCACAGCAATCCTGGAAATCACTTAAATAAGAATAATTGCCCACTTAGTCACACCTGAGTGCATCCTCGGGCCGGAGGCAAAAGTATGTGGCCCCGGCTGAGTGGCTCAGGCAAGCGAGGGAGGCTGGCCCACGCAGCAAGGTCTCTGCCATCCAGGGGGCCTCGAGAGGGGAGCCAGGGCCAGGAGCACCCAGCCTCAATCGACTCTCATCCCAGGGGACCTCAGGGCCACAGAGGCAGCTGGCCGCACCAGCCCACGGGGCACACGCCAAGCATGAGAGCATCAGACTCCCTCCTCTCACTCCACAACCATCTATCGGGTGCCTGCCTTGCTGGAGGGTGCAGTGGGGAACAGACAACACCCTGCCCACATGAGCACCCTGGGGGGTGGGGGGCACAGACACAGAGAGAGGGCTAAGAGACCAAGGACACGGAGGTATTCATCAATGACGGGGCATGGTAAGGTCCCTGTGATGGGGATGTCCCGGTTCTGGGCATCTCAGCCAGAAGGCTTACCGCCTGAGCCATTTCCATATTCTGGCATTTGCGCAGCCATTCCAAGACAGATGCGAACAGCTCACCTCTGAGCAAAAATGGCCTCGAAGAACCTTTCTAAGAAGCCAGCAGGGCCCGTGAACAAGACGAAGGGGTGGCCACTACGAGTTCAGGTGGCACAGTGGCCTCCTGCAGCAGGGAGCACTGTGCTGAGATCACGCAGTGCTCAACCCTGGTCAACGTTAACCCTGCCAGGACTAACCACCATTAGTTCACCACCTCCAGGATCTAGTCCATGCCTGGGACCAACTACATCCAACGACCCGGGAAGCCTGTTAACACACATGCGCCCAGGCCCAGCATGGGAGAGTCCATTTCAGCGGGTCTGGGCAGCCTGGGAGTCTGCATTTACCAGGGGGGTGTCATGAAACTCTAAGGCTCGGCCAGCTTCAGCAATCTCTGGTCTGGTCCCACCCTCCAGTGTGCAGGGGAGGAGGCTGAGTTAAAGACGCCGGAGACCCGCTAAGGTCACCTATCCAGGACAGAAACCCTGGTCTGATTTCCAGCTCAGGGCTCCCTCCACCACTCGCGAGAGATATCTGGGCTTCCCATCAACCATCCAGCCTCAACGGGTCGGCTAACAAGGGTTACTAGCAAAGAGGAGACTTTTGGAGTCAGGCAGAGCCTGCAGACCTAGAAAAGGAAAACTGGCGATGGTTAACAAGGCGAACACGTAAGTCGGACCTCACAGAGGGCCACCTTTGTGCCCAACACTTTAGTGCACTAACTCGAGTAACTCTCACAACACTGTGAAGTAGGTTCCATTACATCCATCTTACAGATGAGGAAACTGACGCAAAGACCTGCCCAAGGGCAGCCAAGCCAGGCCTTACCCAGGTGGTCTGACTCTGGAGTCTGGGCTGCTTCTTCCTCCTCCTCCTCCGCACCATCTGTGAGAGGAGAGGCAGCAGGAGCAGCTACTCCCCATGAAGTGCCCGAGCCGGGCGGCTGTGAGCACATTACGTTTCTGCCGTCATTTCTGCATAGCAGCTCTGCGGACGACTCCCACTCTACAGACGGAAAGACTCGCCCTACCTCATGCAGCCGGAACACGGAGGGACCAACACGGAAGAGTCATCAGAATCAGCCCCCACTTGCTGGGCGCCACTCCCAGAAACTCTGCCTCACAAGGTCTGTCCAGGGGAGGGCCCAACTCCCAGGAATGCTGGTGCTGCTGGGGCCCCACCCTGGGAGGACCCTGGCCCAGCACAGAGCGGGCGCTCGGTGTGAGCGTTAGGTGTTGGCCCCTGCAGGCACGTCACAGGATTTCTAAAGGCATCTGGCTGCTTGACTTCAGGAGCAAGCAAAGCTCATGGGACGGAGACCCAGCTCTGAGTTTTATGGCTCCAGCCTCTCTGATCGTCCCAGCCCGGAGGCTTGGAGTAGCTGGGTCCCTGGTGCTCAGGGGAAGCACACAGAGAGGTTCAGAAATATATTTGGAAAGAAAAACCAGTATTGAGGAGGAACATACGACAGCATTTGGGCAGTGGCAGTGTAAAGCAATGAGAAACATCTGAATCAAATTGCCTTTAAAATTACGCCATTTTAAAAATCAAAGGGAAAACAGCTCTGGGCCAAAATGTGTTTTTAAAGCTCTATGGCCTCCAAAGTGTTAGCACAATCGCTAAAGAGGCTGGGAAAGAACCCGCCGTCTGCAGCTCTGCCAGCCGCTCTTGGAGCTGCGCCCGCCAGGTGATTCAACTAGCCCCCCAACCTGACCACAGGGCTGCTTTCTCCTGTGGTCCGGCCCTGCTCTGCTCAGCAAGGTGTTCCTGTCGTACGTTTTGGCTCAGGGAGGTGGCGACTCTGAGTGAAACACCCAGCCCCCAGCAGGTTGAACCTCATGACGCCTAAGGAAGGTCAAGCAACAGAGGCCAGTCAAGCCAGCCGACTTTTCAGATCCCTCTGCAAATAAGGCACAGCCCCAGACCTCAAAGAACCGGCTATCTGGAAGGGAGCAGGCGCTGTTGGCCCATTGGACAGACGAGGGGCTGAGGCACGGGGACGGATGAGGAGACCTGTCGGAGGCTGGTGCAGAGACTGGACGCTTACCATAGGATCAGTGGGCTCGGCTTTAGGGCCCCAATCACCCACGAACAGCCTAAACTCACAATCTAAAAGCAGATACCTGAAAGAGACTCTCACCATATGGGAGGTGGGAGCCCTGAGCCCCAGACTCGGCTCTCTGTTGAAGCAGCTGGTTGCCTTGGGCAAGTCCCATCCCCACCTCATCTCAGTCTCATCTACACAGTGGAGAGGCTCTGACCACTCATGAATTAGACGTGCCTGCCGCTCCTCTCTAACACCCAGACACTCCCATCTGGGTTTTCCAAGCTTTGCAAGTGGGGACGCCCGCCTCCCTTATAACCCATCTCCTTGCTCTGGACTCACTCTCTTTCTGGTTCCTAATGGGAGATCAGGTGGCTGTCAAGGAGTCTGAGTGAGGCTTAAGATACCATCAGTCGGGTGCTAGTAGATGTTTAACAGCAGGCTCTGGCAGCGGGGTAGGGGAGGGGCCAGCCCTGATCTGTAGTGTGCCAGTTTCGTGGTATAAATACTCTTGACATGGCTAATTGCAAGTAACCAACCTAAGTTCATGGCAGAGGAAGCACTCAGCTCTCACAAGTTGGCACGGCCTGGTTCCAGCACACCCTGCCTCTTAAGGTACTTACATTCTAATAGAGGGTTCTAGAAGGCTGAAGGTCCTTAAGAACCACAGGGATGAGTTTCCTGTATGCCATGTCCATCACCTTGAGTCCCAATATTGGGATGACCACTGCTAACAGCACCTCTATGTATCATAAAGTGGTGCCTGTGAGATATAATTTGTATCCTGCTTTTTCTCTATTAATAACTACTAGAACATAAACACATCCCTCCCCATTATTATAAAGTCTTGATAAACATTTTTAATGGCTACATAATGTTCCATTCAATAGATGTTCCAGTTTGATTAATCAATCTCCTATCGTTGAACAGTTACACTGTTTCCTATTTTTCACAGCTATAAACAATGTGAAAATGAAGTCTTTCTGCCTAAAGGTATGCGCACTCTTACAACCAAAGTCATACAATTCCAGCGGTGGAACTGAAGCACCTGACACTGGTGGCAGTGGGGGAGGGTTGGATAAGGGGTCAGAAGCTGGCCTGGAGTACAGGTGCCCCCACATGTGGACACCCCGCAGACACGGGTGATCACAGCCCTGCCAGTTTGTAGGATCTGGCCCTTCTCTCATGACTGCCCATTACGCACCACAGTGCCCCTGACATCCTCAGACGGGACTCACCCCACCCCTTGACTGATGTTTAAGAAGGCAGGAAACACTAAGCTTGTGTAAGCTATTCCGTCTGGGAGAGCTGCGGATCACATGGTGCAGACCACGGGGACAATACCACCGGCTTTGAAAAGATAAACAGGCGTCAGAGGAGCCAGGCATCTGAGTGGTCACCTGCACAGCAACAGGGGGATCAGCTCAGTCACGCCCCTGCCGCAGCAAACAGGCCTCAGACAAGCCCTCCCAGACGGGGATGGTTACTCCGTCTTTTCCAGAAACAACTCAGGGACAGGGTCCCCTCAACAAGTGGTGCTCAGCTCCCTGCACCCTTGCTCTAGCCCAGGAGGCACTGGGCAGCACTGCCCTCCTCCCAGGCCTTTGGGCAGGCCCCACTGCCCGTCCTCACCGCCTGTCCACACCCAGCCCTACGCCTGCAGGCTGAGCTCCCAACCTCCTCAGGGCTAGGCTAATGCTGCTGGCTCCGCCACACCGCCCCTCCTCGGCCCAGCTCCTCGCAATCCCACGCTTTCTCCTCACACCGCTCAGGTCCACAGGAGACACTCAGGCGCCATCTCAGGCCCGGCCCAGCACTAAGCACCGAGACCCAGAGCTGAATGCAAGAGCATCCCCACCCCGGGGGCCTCAGTGTTCGGGACCTGTGCAAACCACCTTCTGCTGCACCTCCTTCCGTGCATTCACCTCACCTGTTGGCAAGTCTACGCCCCTGCGTGCAGGAAGGCCCAAATCAGAGGCTCTTTGGAGCCTTCTAGGACTTGAGTTTGCTAAGTCAATGAGGATTCTTGCTAAGAGCACCTCTGCCACTGTCAATAAGATGTAAGGAAGATCTGATGTCACAAGACCATAAAGACTTTGGGTGCCATCTGTCAAATGCCCTCAGGACACAGATTAGGAACATGGGGCCCAGGGAAGAGAATGGTTTGCCACACCAAGACCTGGGGGTGGCCTGGGGGAACTAGGATCCAGGCCAGTGCCCTCTGGGCTTGCACAAGGCCTCCCTCATGCCATCCTCAGAATGCACAGCCCACCAGCACCGGGGGACCCGCTCCAAGATGCCCTCTGCTTTGCCCCATGCAGGAATAGCTGCTCTTCTCTGACTCAGGAGGGCCCTTCCCCAGTAGGCCTCTCAGAGGGGTACAAGGGAGCAGGAGCTTGAGGAGGCTCTCCAGCCCCAGCAGTACCTGACTCCAGCCTGCTCCGATGACGGCAGGCCACCTGCCCTGGGGCAACTGGGCTGACAGGCAAACCTACCCTCTGCTGGAACCTCATCAGCCAAACTCCCCTGGGGTCAGGCAGTGAGGGGACAGAGGGCCTGTGGGGGTGGGCAGGGAAGGCATCCTGGGGTGGGGGTGGGGTGGAGATGGGTGGGTGCCTCCGTGGAGCCGCTGTACTCCAAGTTATAGGTCTGCTGCCCATACCCCCAGATCCAGAACCCCTCAAGCATCTGTTGTTATTGTACAACCAGGTCTGACATGAGAGGGGCTTCCCCCCAGTTACGTCCTAATTACTGTCTAATTACTGCCTGAGTCTGTTCTCTGCTACCGTGACACGCAGCAAATCGTGCCGTGTGGCAGCCCATGACCCACTCATGGCTCAGAGGCCGACCCAGGCTGAGGCGGGGACAGTTGAGGGCCCAGGGCCAGGCCAGAAATACATCAAGGAGCTCTGTGGGGCCTCAGAGGCCCAAGCGTCTGTGCATCAAGCAGAGGGACAGCCTGAGGCATCACCACAGGCCAGGGTGGCCCCTGCCCCAGGGGAAGGAACAGACCATGCATATTTGGACACAGCCAGGCCCAGGATGGCCGGCCCTGGGACCAGGCAGCCGGGCCTCTGAGCTACCACCAGTCTCCCACCTGGGCCTGCCCTCCCCTGGACTCCTCCCTCTCCTGATCTCCTGGCTCCCTGACACCACCCTGCATGGGGAGTCCACCCTGGACTTGGCTCCTCCCACGCCAGGTAAGAGTTCTTCCTCCACCCCCACCCCACACCACTCCTCCTCACAGAGGAAGGGCCTGGAGACCCCGTCTCCAAGGGGGACAGGGATAGAGGGGCATCACCAGGTCAGGAGGCCAATGGCCCGCCTCCCTGTGGGAGCACGAAGGTTCCTTGGATCTCCCTCTCCTGACTTGGGCCACACATCCTGATAATGACCTCCAGCTGGGAATCAGGGGGAAATGAAAATAAATACAGTAGCAACGAGCTGGAGGTCCTCATGCTCACTATCAGAAACAGGGACACCTACACTCTCCGAGTGTCTTCGCTTCCCTGGGCTTGGCCCCATCACTTGAGCGCTGGTTAGAAATGGAGAAACTCAGCGCCGCCCCGACTTGCTGAAGCAGATCGTCACTCCAACAAGCCCCCTGAGATGTGTATACGCACCAGAGGGTGAGAGGTGCTGCCTGCACTGGCACAGCCACCCGGCGAGGGCAAACCTCCCCACTGCTCTCTGGGCTGTGCTTGAGTGGCGAGAGCAACAGGGCATGACTAAATGCACTTGAATAAAAAGGGAAAGACAAGAAATCTAAGCGTCTCCATTCCTCAGAGACAGAAATAGTTCTGTGGCCTCCAGATGGACTGCGCAGGCACAGGGGAGGTCTCGCCGTCCCGCCAAACTTTCCCAATGGGATGCTGGCACGGACCAGTGGAAACCAGAGTATTTCTCTTCGGGGCAGTGAAATGAGAGGCTGCGGCTCGTGCAGTCCTTCTGTTATAATTAAGTTGGCCAGAAATTCACCTAAGGATACTAAATTCCATACCTGACCCTCTAATTACAGCCAAAAGGGATCAGGAGACAATTACTTTCCAAAATAGTCCTTGGCGGGCCAAAGGCAAGAAGCAGCATCTCTGGCCCATCTCGAATGTGCCAACTGAACGCACCCCAGGGCCGCCCAGCAGCCACTGCCCCTCCCTTCCCCTCCTTCTCCCCGTTCTCAGCCCCCCACCCCCACCTGCCAGAGTCTGAGACGACGGCCCAGCCCCCCAGATTTGGGGTGGCCAGACCTTGGAGAAACCTGCAGGCGTCCATCACGGTGCCTGGGATCCCCAGTAGCAGGGGCACCGTCCTCTCCACCCTCCATAAACCCAGCACGCCTCCTGATGACATCGGCCTCCAGTCTCATTAAATCCTAACAGGCTCATGAAAAACACCCCCACTGCCCGTCCAGTGCGCACAACAGTGAGTACCTCCTTGGGCAGCGACCGCTGCTGCCGCCGCCGCCGTGGCCACCGCCAGAGCAGAGGCCTTCCCGCCCGGGTCCGGGAAAGCGGCGGCCTCCAGGATCGCGCTTTTGGCTTCTTTCTTCTCCGAGGCAGTGGCTGAGGCAGATGTCTCCATCTTAGCGGCTCATGGTCCTGGGGGGCAGCCCTAAAGGAGAAGACAAAGACACTCACCAACACTGCCCCCAGACCCAGCCGGAGCGCGACCCAGATTCCGGCCGCCGCTCGCTTTGAAAGCAACCAACTTAATTCTCTCATAATTGGGAAGGAAGGTTTAATTAATTTTGAGAATTATTAGTTCTGAGATTCATCTGGTCTTCTGAACAACCTCACGGACAACAGCCAAGCGTTCTCGTTGTCTTTTACCCCAGATTTTTAACATCAAAGCAACAAGTCCCTACCACTGTGAGCGGTAAGTAGCAAGAACAACATGGAGAAATGAAGTCAGAATGACAGGATTCTCCAACTCACAATCCAGGAAAATAAAAGGAAATACTGTAGCAACTACTCAGAGGTCCTGAAAGAAGGGCCCTCGTGTTCCTGTTCCTTCCCTACTCACCAGGACCCGTCCTTCAGTTATTCAGGAATATGTTCATTCACTCATTCATGCAACAGATTTTTCATCATTTATTCACTTGAACACTCTCAGTGAGCATAGTTCTAAGATTAAGATTTTAAGCTCTACTGTGCATCAGGCATGTGCCTAGTGCTGAAGATACAATCCATGGAGTTTACCGTCTCCCTGGGAGACAGATAATAAATAAGTGGGAAATAGGTGCACATTTAGTTTCAGTTAGTGACAGGTGGAGGGAAAAGAGAGCAGAGCGGCAGGGCAGAGCAGGGCGGAGGGCAGAGGGACAGCTGCCTTGCCTCCTAGGGTAGGGATGGGATGCCACGTGGAGCTCCAGGGAGCCAGGGCAGCCAGGGGACAGAGGCGGAGGCACAGATGGTGGGAGGAGGCTGGCTTGTTTGAGGAGCAGCAAGGAGGTGGCTGCAGGCTGTGGGGGCTTTGGGCAGAGGGGGGACATGATGTGACTCACAGTGTAAAGGGGTCACTCTGCTGTTGTGTGGTGGGCAGACGTGGGAGGAAGGGGCATGGCTGCAAGGACCCAGGGAGATCTGATGGTGGTTTGGGTTAAGGGGGCGGTGGTGGAATGTTGACATGCTCGGAGGGCAGAGCCGACACACCGTGCCAGGGCCGGGATGCGGGGTGTGATGGGAAGAGGAGTCATCGTGGTTCAGGGAGGAGACCCAGGGGATGCGGGCACAGGTAACGCTGTCTCCAGCTGGGTGGTGGGACATGAGCGAGCGTTTTACTAATTTGCTTCATCTGCTTCATTAGCATTTACTGCTAATGGAATATTTGTGTCAAATATTACAGAACAGAAATTTGAAAGCCAATTTTTTTTAAAAGAAGGACGGGTTGTCAAAGATGGCTCATATTTTTGGCTGAGCACCTGGATGAATGAAGGCTAGTGCCATTTGCTGAGATGGAGCATAGAGAATGAGAAGCAGGCCTGGGGGCAGAAATCAGGAGCTCAGTTGGGGCCATGTTGGGATGCCCATCAAGACACACAGAACTGTTGGAAATGCAAGTCAGAGCTCAGGGAGAGGTGGAGGCTAGAGCTGGGAAGACAGATGGTGGCCACTGGACAAGATCTCCAAGGGAAAGGGTGAAGGAGAAGAAAAGTTCCAGAACTGAGACACAGGTCAGGAAAAAGAGGAGAAATCAGTCAAGGAGAGCAAGCAGAAATGTTCAGCGGGGGAAGGAGAAGGAAAAAAAAAAACACCAGGAGAGCGTGGGATCCTGGAAGCCAAGCCAAGAAAGAAGCGCCTTAAAGAGGAAGAACAGTCAGCTCCGTCACAAGCTACTGAGAGACTGAGACCAGGAGGCCTGACAGCCGGGCAGTCTCAGTGGGGACCAGGCCCAGACGGGGGTCAGGAAGAGAGCGGAAGAGAGTGGAAGCACAGGCACAGACAATTTGCACAGGAAGATTTTCTATAAAAGAAGCAAAAATGGGCGGACGACTGGAGAGAGTCAAGGAGGTCTGGGGTTGCTGTTTCAGAAAGGAGGCAGGGAATGTTCCACTAGAGAGCTCTGGATCGCCGTACAGCAGAAACCAAAGGCAGTGGCCAGCTCCATCCCCAGGGGCCTCCAGGCTAAATCTACATCCACAGGCCCCGAGATTTCATTTTGTTAGATCCGCACAGCAGTCTCGTGTCTTTCTAACTAGAAAATGGGAGTATACGAGAATGACGAATGTGACCTGTGAAAGCCGGTCTATGGTCTTGCTGGCCTGCCGAACGAACAGCCCGAGTTCTGAACCTCCTGGTTTTCTCTGCGCACACCAGCCTGTCCGGTTCCCACAATCTTTCGAAACTCCCTGTCCAGAAAACCCGAGGCAGGTGGGGGAGAGAGAAATCTCCAAGGATTCTGGTGAGTTATGGGGTTTCCTTTGGCCTCGAGATTTAGGGATCACTGCCTGATCCTTTAAGCCTATTTGTATAATCTGTTCTTTAAGATTCTGGCTATCGGAAAGACCCACCAACAACACACCCTGGCCCATGCCTGCTCTTCCTCAGCTCTTGCGAGCTGCACCTTTGGGTCACCATCCTCTCCCCATTCTCCCCCCGACATCTGATCGGGTGCGATTGCCATAACTTCCCCCTGAAAGGACCTCACCAGTGGTGCCTCTCCCAGCTGGCTTCTCCCCTTCTGGGTCCTGGCTACCTTCCACACCACCTCTGGTCCCCCTCCAAGTCGTCCTCTACCAGACAGCCAGGCACCTTCCCCAAAACCAAACCTCACCACCTCCCTCCCCTGACCAAGGCCTTGCTGAGTCCCCCTGGCCTTCAGGTAAAGTCTTCCTGTGTCTACTTGCAGCCCCTACTCCTCGCCTCCCCTTCACACCCAGCCAGGCGTGACTGGCCCTCCCCTTGCATGCTGCCAGGCCTCTGCTCAAGCTGTGCCACCCACCAGAAACCTTTCACCCTTTCTGTGCATCATGGACTCCTACTCTTCCTTCAAGACGCCACTCAGACGTCACTTCCTCCGGGAAGCCCCCCAACTCCTCCCCATCATAGTCACTTGTGCTTCCGGCCCCTGCAGCAACCCAACATCCCTGTATTGTATTCATCACCTCCAGGTCAGGAGCTGTTTCCCTCTCAGGCTGGCACAGAGCAACTGCTCAGAGATGCTGGACAGAGAAAGTGGACCTTTGAGGCAGGAAATCACAGCTCTTTGAAATGCGAGTGACTTTGTAACCAGCCTGGGTTTGCCTCCTGAGAAGCTCAGGTGAAGGAATTTAGGCCCAACTCTGAAACACACACCCTGAATTTGGAAGTAAGGACAAAAATCAGAATAACAGCTGGAACAACAAACCTTTAATAAGCATTTACCAGGTGCCAAGCACTTGACAAGAGTGATCTCATCTAATCCTCACAACGTTTTACATAGGAAGAAACCAACGCTCAGAGAGGTTGAGTAACTTGCCCAAAGACACACACCCTAGTAGTGTCTGTGCCAGGCCTTGAACCCAGGCTGTCTGGCCCCAAAACCATACTCTCGAGCACCACAGTGAGCTGTCCTTCATCTGAGGACCCCACAGTGCTATGGGATTTGCCCCTGAATTCCCTGGCAGACATTAAGGTAACTAACTATTGAGCCCTTCAGATATGGGGAGCACTGTGTCAGGAGCCCGGGGGGGCCCCAGAAGCAGGATTTGGCATAGCCCCCCTGCCCTAGTGCCGTATCCAAGGGGGCGAGATTGGTGGACGGGGACCACCAGCCAAGGGCTAGCCAAAAGCTGAGGCTCTGTCCGGGGCTGCTTGCCAACACCCTGGCTGTGCGGCGGCACCTGTCTTCTGGGGCGGACTGGGGCAGGGCAGCTGCACGTTCACTCACTCACTCTTCATTCGGTGATTCCTTACTGACAGTCAGCTCCAAGCCTCACACTGAGCTAGGCTGGGAGCTGGCCAGGCTCCGCACACCCCCAAATGAAGGAGGTGTCCCTCCGTTGGGTTTGCACACTCTCACCAGCACGGCACCGCTCACACAGCCTGGTCATAGTCTGCCAAGCACCCACCTGGCCTCCTGCTGGACCATGACCTCCTCCAGGGTAGGCCAAGCCTTGCACCCACAGGTCCCCAGCCGAGGCCCAGCCGAGCAGGTGCTCAGACCCCCTGCAGATGAGATAAGGTGGGCACAGGGACCCAGGCCTGCGTCTGGAGCGCCCAGGGCTCCATGGACCAGAAACCAGCGGAAGACTCAAGGCGCCCACAAGGTCAGCACATGTGACCAAACCCCAGCCCCAGCCCCGGGCAGGGGGGACAGGCTCCTGGGAGGCGTCCATCCGACCCTTTCCAAATGCAGATGGGGAAACTGAGGCCAACAACTCAGAACAATTGGACCTTAGTGCCAGGGATGCTAAGGAAGGAAAGAGGCTCCAGAAGGAACTGCGACAACTCTGTTGAGGGACACGAGGAGACTGGAGAGGAGGGAGGAAAAAGCTGTGGTTTCCTCAGGGAACAACAGCTGCAGCTCCCTCGAGCCAACATCTCCGCCCTGTTACACACTCAGCGTGGGTGTCGTCATCCCGATCCTTACGGAGGGGAAGGGAGCTGCCCAAGGCCACTTTCCACGGAGGGAGAAGGGCCAGGACTACAGCCAGATCCTCTGGCCAAAATGCCACCCGGAAGCCTCCGGACATGGCCACCACAGGACCAGGGTGCACAGAGCGTGGGGAGGGAGGGTATTTGTTTAGATGCTCACTAATCAGACTGCTGTCTGTGGCCCGGGAACAGGTGTGTACACGGAAGCACCTGGGTTCCATGAATGCCTGTGGGGAGCTGACCCAGCCGGGGGAGCCCCTGCAGTGCCCACGGAGCCACAGGCCTGTCTTGTGCAGATCTACCACTGTCCCCCCTTCCCTCCCCTTCCAGGAGGGAAAGGCAGTAGACAGAGCCGAGAGGCTGCGTAAATCACGGGAATTAGCGGGATTAGCACAATTTCTGGGTAAACACCAGGCGCCCAGGGTCCCAGGCAGCCACTTTCACTCCCTGAAGCTCCTCGAGGCAGACGTCTCGGCCTCATCCACAGCTTCACCTGGGCCCCCAGAGGCCAGCTGGGGACAGCAGGGAGGGGCTTGAGGGTCTCACACCTCAGCCGGGGGGCCTGACGGTCTGTGCTGGGGTATTTCCCACAGGCTCCCCAAAAGGCTCCAGAACAAGAGGGGCTGGGAGCACAGCACTTGCCAGGGTGAGAGGGGAATCCACACCCCACTTTACCTGGGAAACTCACGCCACTCAAACCCGTCCAAACAACTCACAGCGGAGATGCCACTGCACTCCGGGGGGAGCACTGTGCCCGGAGCCAGGAGGAGCCCCCTTTCCATAAGGAGACTGCACACAGGCCACCTGCCCTCCAGGCCTCAGCAACCCCAGGGTGACCGGCGGCACCCAGAGCCTCTGGAGGCATCCCTGGACCTTCCCCTGGAGACGCTGATTCCACAGGTCCGGGGAAGGATGGGGGACGAAACATCCGCATTTTTAAAAAAGTTCCACGGCTACTCCAATGCACAGACAGGTTTAGGAAAGACTGCACGGAGCACTCACAAGGTCACGTCCAGCTTCCAAATAATTGATAAGTTCCATTTGAAGTAAGCCCGCAGACCCCAAATGGAAAAAATAAATTTTTGTCTTTGCTAACTTGGAACCAGAGGTTGGTGTCTCCCTCAGGCATGAATGTGGGCAACAAGCCACAGTGCCTGGGTGCCTGCCGCCAGCACAAGTCACAGGTGTGCTCATGCCACGGCACAGGTGTGCTCACACCACAGCACAGAGCATCGCTGAGCATCACTGTGCCCACACCATGTCACAGGTGTGCTCATGCCACGGCACAGGTGTGCTCACACCACAGCACAGAGCATCACTGAGCATCACTGTGCCCACACCATGTCACAGGTGTGCTCATGCCACGGCACAGGTGTGCTCACACCACAGCACAGAGCATCACTGAGCATCACTGTGCCCACACCATGTCACAGGTGTGCTCATGCCACGGCACAGGTGTGCTCACACCACAGCACAGAGCATCACTGAGCATCACTGTGCCCACACCATGTCACAGGTGTGCTCATGCCACGGCACAGGTTTGCTCACACCACAGCACAGAGCATCACTGAGCATCACTGTGCCCACACCATGTCACAGGTGTGCTCATGCCATGGCACAGGTGTGCTCACACCACAGCACAGAGCATCACTGAGCATCACTGTGCCCACACCATGTCACAGGTGTGCTCATGCCACGGCACAGGTGTGCTCACACCACAGCACAGAGCATCACTGAGCATCACTGTGCCCACACCATGTCACAGGTGTGCTCATGCCATGGCACAGGTTTGCTCACACCACAGCACAGAGCATCACTGAGCATCACTGTGCCCACACCATGTCACAGGTGTGCTCATGCCACGGCACAGGTGTGCTCACACCACAGCACAGAGCATCGCTGTGCTCACCACGGCAGGTGCTTAAGGTCAGCATTCGACCCCCTGCCCCTGCCCCTCACACCAGCAAAGAAGAACGCATATTACCATGGCACAGATGTGGTGCCCTTAACATTCGATCATTGTGTTCAATATAATCGGTTTCTTTTGTAATTCCGTGTGTTGTATTCTATGCATTCACAGCATTATTCTGAAGAGGGGTCCATGGCACAGAAAAGGCTAAAAACTCTGAATGGAAGGACTGAGAATAAATTAATAATCAGAGCAGAACGAGCAAATCACTCCGAAACCTGCAACCCCAGACATCCTCCTGCCACCTGGCTGCCTTGAACTCCTCTAACAAGCGAGTCACAGGAATCAGAGCGTCTTCCCCGGCCTCAATCGATCTCCAGGAGAGAGACGAGGGCTTGCCCCACAGTGATAACAGCCACCTCGGGACTGGGGTCTCCTCACCTCCTCTCTGATCTCAGCTGTGCGGCATGCATGCCCAGGCCCCACATGCAGAGCACACAAAACATACAGGAACAACCACAGCCACATACACCGTCACATATGTGCACACATGTACGCAAACCACACTCAGTCACGTGTGTGTGCATGGGTACACAGGCACACAGTCACATGTGTATGCATGGTCATCCACCACACAGACATGTACTCCATGCATAGCCACACATGTGCACAGCACACAGTTACATACAGAAATGCACACACTAACACATGCACACATGTATGTACAAAGATACACACAAACCCAGGCTAACACACACACGTACACTAGAGATAAGAAAGACCGCTCTGCCTTGATCACGGACTTATTTTTAAGATCAAAAGAGATAAAACACGTGAAAGTTCCTGGAGTGAAAAACACATTGCCAGTGCAACACAGATTAAAGGTGATGATAATTATAACCTCATTATAACCAAAAAGAGAGCAGCAGACTCTATCTCCCCCTCCCTCTCTCCCTCTCTCTCATGGCCCCAAGGTTAGGGGGACTCGTCCTACATCCTTCCTGAGTGGCCAAGCGCCAGTCATTTCATCTCCCATCACCTCAGAGTTGCCATCTGGAAAATGGATGTTCTAAAGGGTGCTCTCGACCTGAGGGTACCAGCCCAATACCACAGTGCAAAGGCTGGCCACGCAGAAGCTGGGCTCTGACTCCCCATGTCAGAGGCGTGAGGGAGCCAGACATGTGTTTCTACTCGGCCCCACTGCCCCACCTGGATCAGAACTGACACTCAATCCCCCACCTTGAAGGGGAAAGGGAAGTGGGTGAGGTGAGGGTCCCCAGGACTGCACCAAGCTGGGGACACTCTGCTTGCCCTTTGCGGCGAGGGACAAAATAATCCTATTTTAAAATATGTATGCATTGTATTCTCCCAGAGTGAGAGACACATTGTGCCTGGACCAGTGCAGTCCACATCAGCTGTGTGTCTTTGGCCATGTTACTCTCCCTCTCTGAGATTCCGTTTCCTCCCCTGTAACATGGAGCATCCTCTCTACCTCCTAGGGTGGATGAGAAGACAGTCAACCTTCTGAGAACAGTCATTAACACATATGAAAGCAGCCACCCCACAAATATCAGGTGCCCAGTGGGGCTTGGCCCAGGGCTGGCTGGCAGGAGAACCTCTGCAGGCAGGTACCTTCCTCCAAGAAAAGGTCACCCGCCTATGGGGGGCCAGGGTTACCCCCGGGGCTTCTGCCGGCTACACGCCCCTGCCTGTGGGGCCTCGGGCCTAGGCTGCACCTGTTTCCTGCTTCTCTGTCCACCTGCCTTGTCTCTGTCCGTGAACCGGCTCCCCAGGGCCCAGCAGCACACAGCTCCAAGGAAGCCCGGACAGCAGCGCCAACAAGGGCTCCAGGCCTGGGCCCAGGCAGGGCTCCGGGAGACGTGACGGACCCCTCACCACCAGAGAGGGGGACAGCCGTGTCACAGCCCTTGTTCCCTGGCTCCTCCCTCTTCTAGACCCAACAGTGGGGGAGGAACCACACAGCCCTGCCTGGGCCGGCCACTCTCGCGCCACCCCAGCCGGGGTTCCTACAGCCCCCGGGGGGCGGGCACACTCAGAAGGGGAACCAGAGCCTGCAGAGGACCCTTGGGACCCTGGCTTGGTCAGATATGAGGAAAAAGGTGGGGCCGTAGGGTCCCAGCTCCCCTGCCCCATGGCCAGTGAGGGGGGTACACCCCCCTCCAGGTGATCAGGAGCCTCTGACTGGGATGTGTGTGAGGCGCCAGCACAAGAGCTGCTCCTTACCGTGCACAGACCCATCTCCACGTGGCTCAGCACACGGCCTGCTGCCCAGGGGGCTGTGAGGGCAACAGAGGGAGACACTCCTGGAAAAGAGGAAAGTGCTCTTCTGAAACCGCCCGGGGTACACCATGTGGTGCCCTTGTTCCTGCATGACTCAGAGGAATAAGTGTCCCCTCGAACGTCTCTGTTGTTCCTTGGACCCCCTCCTCTGCCCAGGGTGTCTCCTGCATTGGAGGCCTCCACTATCAGAGAAAGGAAAGAACAGAAACTTCAAGCACCTGTAGGTGCCCACGTTGGGCCAGCTCCTCTCCTCGTGATAGCTCATTCCTCGCCATGGTTACCCCTGTGAGGCCACTTTTACAATAAAATAGAGGTCCAGAGAGGATAAGTAACCTGCCCAAAGTCACACAGATAACAGGAGATGGTGTTCTAACACAGGTCTTCTAGAATCTGAAGCCCACACATTTTTGACCTTTTCCATCACAACCAAATTCTTTGAGTATGTAGATGCCTGCCACGGATTATTACAGAGCTGTCAAAAGGTACCGCGTGTAGAGAGTTAACAGAAGTCTAAGGCAGTATACGCTAAATATCAAATAAGTAGCAGAGACTTTATGCCTGTGGGAGCTCAACAAGGGACAGCTACCGACAGGGGATGTCAAGGGGCTTCTGGATGACCACCGGATCTGCCCTATGGCTTCAAGACAGGGATTAAAAGGCCTTGAAGTTGGCCTGCTGAGAAGAGAGGGAAGGGCGTCCACGAGCAGGGAATGGCAGGAGCACGTGCCCTCGGCCCGTTCTGGGGAGAGAGAGAAAGAAAGGAGAGAGTTTGCACAGGGAGAAAGCAGCAGCAGGTAAACTAGATTGAAGGGGGTCAGTGGGGGCCGACAGGGTCTCCGGGAAGGGCAGGCTAGGGGAGAGTGAGGTTTAGGAAGAGTGCACTGCCTTGCCTTGACACACTTCTGCTGCACGACCCAGCCAGCCTGGCTCCCACAACCCAGCTGCTTCCAGGAGCTTCAGACCCAGAGGCCCGGAAGGTGGGGGCAAAGCCCTCAGCCTCCGCTGTGGCCAGGGGCCAACACCATGCGAAGGTCGCTCTCCTAGTGGGTGCACCTGCTTCGGGATCGCTCCTTGAATGTATTTTTCCAAGAATGAAAGCTCCCTAATTTGCCCAGCCCCTGGGCTTGCTGGTGTACAGGAAAACAGATAATTAACCCTAATTCACTGACTTGCTGGGCCAGAACACAGCCAGGGAGGGCCCTGACGGGAAACGCAGGCCCCTCCTGTGCAGCCAGCCCCAGATAAGGGGAGATGGCATCAGGAGGCCTGCAGCTGGGCAGCAGGCGTTTTCCGCGGGAGAGTAAGGGTAGAGCTACTGCTGACTGACACTTTAGATGGCACTGCAACTTCCATTGGTACGCACTCCGGTTTATTCCCTGAAAATACCAGGCCAGCTCCATCCCCACTGCCTTTGCACCCCCATGCTTTCCTGCCCAGCACATCCTTTCCTCTCTGCTCTTCCCAAGGATGCCATGCTCTAACAGCCGGGAAGCCTGCCCTGATGCCCTCCCACCCTGAGTCTTCGGAGCTGACCAACCTCTTTGTGCCGCTTCTGAAACTGCACGTGTCAGCAGGGAGCACAGGGTGTGCAGACTCTGGAGAAAGAAGGCCCACGTTAGAATCCCAGCTCCACAGAGAGCTGTCGACAAGAACCGACTTCTCCCTGAGCCTCAGTTTCCTCATCTGTAAAACAGGGATGACAGCAGCGCCTGCCTCCCGAGGAGGATGAACAGCACAGACCCGGGCACACACGAGTGCCCCAGCTCAGATGGTCATGCATTACCATCACTGTAGTCCATGCAAGCCTGCCCACGTGGGGCAGGAAGACCTGTCCCAGGCAGTGGTCAGGGCCAACAGGAGGCCTGCCCGAGACTGGACAGGGCAGCCCGTCGCACCCTCTTCGTCTCCACCCGCCCCTGTGCCCGTGCCTCTGGGGTTAATGTGCACCATCTTAGGTTAGCATCATTCTGTAATGTGCCGTCCTGCTTGACTGCAAACGCCCGTTGTCTGTCCCCTTCCTCCCTGGAAAGCCCGAAGCAGCAGAAGCCCCCGAGGGCCAGGATCTCCCCCTGACTCCCCCCACCAGCACCCTCCAGCAGAGGCATGCTCCCAACTCGGCCCGCGAGGAGGCCGCCGTCTGTGAGGCGAACAAGGGGCCCGCTGTGCGGCTGCCCAGCCAGACCCAGATATTTTCACAGCTGCATTGTGTGTTTCTGAGGCGTGATTCCCGAGCGGGAAGGAAAAACAAGCTTCGCCTCTGCCCCAAGGAGGGAAAACAGACGGCCCCAGGCAGGCTGCAGGCGGGAGAAGGCCTCTGGGATGGCCCAGGGCCCTGAGGGCACGCCTGGGGACAGGCCCAGCACCCAGGGACTGCGGGCATCAGGCGCTGCAAGTGCTCTTAATCCAAGATTGGGGGGCGGGGGGCAAGGACAGAGGCCCCCAGAGTGGAGAAAATCCTGGAAGGAGGCTCTGAGAGGGAAAAAGAACCGAAAGGCGGGAGGCACCCACAGGATAAGGCCTGAATCCCCAACTGCCCCTTCAGGCTCACTCTCCCACCCTTCGCGACCCCAGTTCCCACCCCATGGTGCTGTTTAACACCCCTCCAACTCTGGGCCCGCTGTTCCCTCTGCCTGCAGTGCTATTTCCCCAAAGCTCCCCCACGGACCCCCACACCGACCCCCACACTGGGCCAGGTCAGTCCTCAGCCCTGGCTTGGCCCCCTGAGGTCAAGCCCCCATGTCACCATATCTTCAGTCCTGGTTTCCGTTTCTGTCCCCCTTTATGCCGCCCCAGATGCAGGCTCAGTCAACATTTGATGACCGACTCAATGCACACATGCTCCCTGGCACTTAAGCCTGCAAGAATCCTCCTCTTCTCTTAGCCTCCCCTCCGGCCTTGACCCCCACAAGGTCAGCGTGTCTCCTGGGACCCACTGGAAGTCTGGAGGTGGGTGCACAGAGGCCCAGGTGGAGCACAAGCATAGGCTGTCTCTTAGGTCAGGGGAGGTGCCGTAATCAGCTGGTAATGTCTGCCGTGGGCAGCGTCAGCCAGCACTGCCATGAAGAAGGTCTTCAGGACAAAACGGCTCCTAGCATACAAATGCAGCCTTCCCTTAAAACATAGACTCCTCGAGAGCAAAGACTCTGCCATGCATGGCGCTCAGCAGCCCTCAAGTCTGTAGATCACCGAGCACCTACCGTGCCATAGGCACACGCCATTTCCAAGATAAATGAAAAATCGAGTGCTTGTTGCTTAAAAGGCACGTTTTGAGCCATTACGCAAAGGAGCTGTTTTCTCCTAGTGGAATGGTGGGCTGGGGAGTGGCATTTGGGGGTCAGAGGATAGTGCAGGTGGCTTTCCCACACCCTTCCAGGCATCACCCAAACCGCAGCCTCTAGAGATCAGGGGTACCCAGGCCTTCACCCTGGCGGGGGATGGAGGTCTGCAGACCCAGGACAAACTTCACCTCTTCAGACATCTTGGCACAAGTGACACAAGTCACAGAGGCTCTCCTGAGGAGGGGCCTGGGCAGTCCCGGACGGCACCCAGGTGGTGGAGGAAGCTCTGGACTGGCTGCAGGGAGAGGAGGCTCCTGCTCGTCCACTGCGGCCCCTCAGAAATGGGGATTTGCTGAGCCCACCCAGAGAGGGAGAGAACTTCTCTGCTGTAGCCCTGCTGAGGACTCCGAAATTATGAGGCTGCCTCTCAAGGAGCCACCCCAGGGCCGAAACCTCATCTTTCTGACCCTTCAGTCTTCTCCCTCTGATTCCGGAGTCTGGCACCAAGAAAGGCCTCCACAGGTCATCCTGTCCAACCCCCTGCCCAGGCAGCTGAGACAGAGAGCAGTTCCCTGCCAATGATGCAAAGGGGCTGTTGTCGAGCTCCCCACCTGTTTACGCCTCAGCCAGCTGGTCTCAGCTGACCATATCACTCCCCCAGCCCTGACTGTACCCTGACTCGGTGTGCAACTCTGGGTAAGTCTCTCCACCTCTGGGCTCAGTGCCCCACCTGTGAGATAGGCAGGCTGGATCCCCAGGGAGTGCGTGTCATGCCACAATTGGGTGGAAACAGGAATTTTGGCAGGTGGGGAGCACAGACAGGACCCAAGCAAACAGATCCAAGCCACCTGCCACCTGCATGCATGAGCCAGCAACTGTATACTGAGCACCAACAATCTCTGAGGACTGAGGTCACCCTCTCCACGGGTGGTGCTGGGCCCGGGGTATGGAGCAGGGCAGGGTGGGAAGGCTGGCTACAAATCCGGGGCAGCTGCTCTTCCTCTCAGGCTCTGGGGAGAAGCAGGCCGGTGGGTGGCCTGGCATCTCCTGGTTCGGTCTGTGCAGCACCCTGCTCTGACTTGCCCAGCCATGGCCCTCCCCACACCTCCCAGGCAATGCCCACACCCAGCTCTTCTGTCTGTGCCTCTGCCAGGCTCAGCCACCGGCTTTCCCCAGACTCTGCCAGCAACCAATGGCAGAACCACCCTGGCAAGCAAAGCCAACAGGAGTTTCCTACCTTCAGCTGGCATGAGGAGGGAGGAGGGCACCCCAGGCCTGCCTGCTGAGCGATCCTCAGGTGAGCCTCGGCCCCACCCCGCCCCAGCCTCTCCCAGGCCTCGCTCTCCCTCCTGCAAGCCCAGGAGCCCAGATGCCCTCTCACACCCTTCCCATCTCCTAGCAGTCACACATCCCAGCCTAAACCAGGTATCTAGGGCCCCAGGCCCGGTGACCTGACCCCGACCCCAGCCCTCTGGGTGTCAGCCGCAGCCTGAGCACCTACCTGCTCAGCAAGACAAGGGAAGTGAAAGGGCTCCGTGACTCGGGACAAGAGCAAGACTCTTCATTCAGGCGGCACACATTTCCTGAGGGCCTCCCACGTGCCAAGCCTGGGGCTGCGACCTTGACTACCAAGATGAATTAAACAGTCCTGCTCTCCCAGAGTTCTCAGCCCAAGGAGGGGACAGTCATCAAGGGAAACAGACAGTGACAACCCAGAATAAGCTCCCTAATAGAGAGAGAAGCTCAGGGGGCTGCCGGGGGCCCTGGCCAGCCCGAGGGAGGTCAAGGAAGGCTTCCTGGAGGAAGGGGTGAATAAGCATTTTCAAAGGGAGGACAAGTCAGGTCCAGAATGGTCTGTGAAAGCACAGGAGACCCCAGCAGATGGAGAGCAGTGTCTGGGCAGCAGGCAGGCAGCAGGGCGAACAAGAGGCCCCATGGCTCTGAGTCCTGAAGGTCATTGTCCAGCAGACGGGTGAGCACCCACCCTTGGTGGCTCCCACTGCCCGTGGAAAATGTCTAAACTCCACATCTGATTACATGAAAGCCCCAAGGCCTGGGCCCTCCCTGTCTCCTCGGCGTCCTTCCCACCAACTCAGACCTCGCCACTTACAGGGGGTGTTTCCAGAATTCTGCGACCCCCAGACACTGCCTGTCAGGCCTCTGCACTCATGATCTTTCCTCCAAAACACCCATCCCCACCACCCCTGCCCGATTAACTCTGGTTTATACCTTTAAGGCTAAAGCCGGTGTCACCTCACCCAGGATGCTGGGGGAGCCTGGCACAGTGCTCCCGCAGGTCCCCATGTTCCCCTGGGCAGCCCACATCACGGCATCGGGGAGATGTTTCAGCTCTCTGTTAACCATCTGCACCCCCAGGGTGGTTCGGCTCTTGACTTTCACTCCCAGCCCCTGGCACACCATCGGTGTCTCATAAATGTGCACTGACTGAGAGCCAGCAGTGAACCCAGTGTACTGAAGTCAGCTGTCGCCTAACCGCCCCCCACACCATGTCCACTAGTGGCTGCCACACAGTGGACAGCTGGTAACAGTTACTTAACTGACCCCACAGAGGTGGGGTCTTTCACCCTGGTAAAAGACGCAGCCTAGCTGGTCGTTTGTGTCTTAGAAGGTGCCAGAGAGAACTCAGAGGCTGAAAAAGGAAATCACCCCTACTCACTCCCTGAAATTCTACCATTAGAGAGTCACTCTTTGAAACATTTAGTTTTTAAGAACAGCCTACTAAAATGCAAACTGCCCTGGAATCAGGTCAGGCCTTAAGTGGTTATCATATAAAAGTTCTTTTCTCTAAGTAGATGGGGCACGAATGGAGAAGTAGGAGGAGGGAGGGGAGTAGGAGAGACGCTGTGGGACGGGGTGCCCAAAGCTCGGCACCATTTTGCTGACGACTGTCCTTGGCTCTAACTGCCAGTCCACACCCTCCTGATGAAAAGGAGCCTGACTGCGCTTGTTCCCGCGCCACAGCCACTCTTGGCACGACACCATATGCAAAACTAAGTGGCTTTGTAGTGTGTACTGCCCGGACTTTTCCCTCCTTCCGACGAGACTCTCCAAGGCACACTCGACCAGGCCCCTTTGTCCGGGGCCTTTTGAGGGCTTCCGGGAGGAAATGAGGAGCTCTTCAGAGCCAGTCGACACGCAGCCCGCAGATCACAGGCTCCTTGCCAGCCGCCACCACAGGCCTGATCTGGAAGTCAGGGCGCCCCAGGTGGGCTCGGCTTCTAGGCTCCCCAACCAGGACTGTTCCCGGGAAGACGCTCAAGGATGTCTCCAGCCACGAGAGGCCAGGGTGACACACAGGATTTCCCCAAATAAGGGGCATCCTCCAGACTAGCAAGAAGCCACAGGGGGTAACAGGTTGAGGTGCCCCTTGGTCATGGGACTGTCACCCACAGCCATTACTGGGAGCAGGCTCCCCACCTCAGGGCACGTCTGATGGTTGTGAGGCTTTACACCCCGACTTCGGGTCTGCACGTGGAAGAGACAGCCCAGGCCTCCCCCTCAGCCAGGATCCCATGACACCTTCCGTGACGGCGCCACGTCCGGTCCCTCCAATCACCCACCCACTGATGGACCACAGTCTGCCAAGGGATCCTGACAGGCAGGGAGCCTCGTGGGGGTCCCCAAGATCCTCAGAGATCCAGTAGTCAGCCTCCCGTCCTGCTCAGGAACCCTCTACAGCGGCGGTTCTCAACTGGGGGGGGGAACCTGCCCCCCAGGGCACATTTGGCAATGTCCAGAGACTTTTTTTATTGTTTCCAAATTGGGCTACTAGGGGCGAGTGGGTAGAGGCCAGGGACACTGCCAGAACTACAACGACCAGGACAGCCCCCACGACAGAGAATTATCCAGCCTAAATGTCTATGATGCCAAGGTTGAGAAACCCTATCTAGAGTATTCTAGACACTTCCATCATCCAACCTCAGCTTGAATACTCTCCCAGGGATGGGGAGCTCACTACCTTACGCTTTAAGGAGAGGCACTGCAATGAAGCACTGGGTCCGAAGCCTGGGTCAGCCTCTTGCTGGAAACTGCGGGCAAGCAACCCAGCTTCCCCTCACCTCAGAATCTCTCGATGGAAAATGGAGCTAGGAGCTGGATGTTTCGGGACTGTTATGAACGAGTTCATGACCACAAACATCTAGTGCAGCGCCTCATGCACAGAAGGACGTAAACCAAAGGAGACCTGCTCGGCGGTGTCTGGTTTAGCATCTACCGGAGAGCAGACCTCCAGCCGTCCCCATGACTGCTGGGAGTCCACCACCCGCAGTACCGCAGCCGCTAGGGCCCCAGCTGCCTCGCAGGCACCATCACGGATAAGGGACGTGCCGGCTGTTCACTCAGGGTTAGCTGCACTCGCAAACCCTGGCAGCACCCTCCATGTCAACAGGGGGGAAATTGTTTTTAACACATCGGTCCTACAGCAGCACAAGGGAACGGTATTGCAGCTATTTTAAGTTGTTGTTATAAAGACGCAGAAATACAGAAATGTTTGAGATCACATGGTAGGTGAAAACAAAACCAAGTTAACTGCACACTCTAACTGCAACTAGGCGAACAAACCATATAAACAAGGAGGAGACAATATACGGGGAAAAGTCTTGTATTAGGAAGATGGATTTGGGGTAATGCTGGGTTTTTGGCAATGTTCTTTAATGTAAAGTTTATACTGTTTTTTCCATTAAAATGCTCTTCATGAATGACTGTAGAGAAAATAATAGGAGAAACTACACACTGAGCCTTACTTCTGACCACGCAGGAAAAGGGTGTAGGAGAAATCTCAGGTCACCGTGTCCTTGGCCAGCTCCCAGGGGAGCCTCCCGGGCCTCAGAATGGGGGCTCTGCTTCCAGAGCTCCGACCCCAGCAGGGCAAAGGAAGAAGGTCTGCCCCCCAGCTCCTCTGCCTGCAGAGGACGCTCCCTTCAGTGTCCACCAGAGCAAGCTTCACTGCCTACAATTCACTATGAATTGTCCCCACCTCCCTCTTGACAGAGGAGAAACCGGGGTCAAGAGTACAGGCAGTGGAGATGTAGCCTGGGGGTCTGACCACTTTCCACAGCCCCCACGGGGTCCAGCGTCCACCAGGTGCCTGGTTCCCCATCCTAAGTGAGGACCCTCCCCTTGGAGGCCAGCAAACAGCTGAAGGATTCCCTCCTGATGAGGCTGCAACTCAGAGGCCTTGCCCCAGGCTGGCCCCAAATCCTGGGGAGCACTCAATTGAACTTATCAAAAATATTTTGAAAAAGCTTTCGAAATCTCAGTCTCCCCACAACACGAAGAGATAGCTGCTCCCTCTACATCTCCCCTCCCACCAAGGGCCACTCCAGTCATCCCCAACGAAAATGTTTAAAAGCAGAGAATTGTGCTAGCTGCTTTATTTCTCCCTTTGCTGGCCCAGAGCAACAGAGCCAGCGCCACCGAACCATCCTCGCCTACGACTGAGGCCCCACGAGGCCTTGAGCACGGCCAGGTTAGGCAGGGCCTCTGCTGAGACCACCCCAGGTGGAGGTGGACCCTCCGGACCCCTGCCCATCTTCCCCCCGAGCACCTCCCCCTTGTTTCCAGAAGAGAAAATGGCCACAGAGTGCTGGGCATGGAAGGGCCTAGAAAGGAAGCAGAAGATTCAGAAAAGGCAAAGTGGAGACGATTTGGGGAAGAGAAGGCAGGAGCTCATATCATAAAAAAACACCTGCTTCCTTCCTCAAAGGGGACTGGACACATCCCTCCCAAACCCAATGAGGAGACCCTAAGAAGGATAATGCGTTTGGGGACTGCATTCCCACTCCCCATGGGATGACAGAGTCATTAGGGGGGAAAGGACAGCACTTGACATAAAACTGTGTTGTTCTTTCCACCAGTGTCCCAGTGCCCACCCATAACTACGAGGCACCTGCAAGGCCAGTGCCATCATCCCAGGTAAGAAACTGGGCTCAGCGAGATCCAGCAACACGCCTGAGGTGACATCACACTCAAACCCAGGGCTCCTGTGCAAGCACGAGCGCTCCTTCCAACAGGCCCCCACCTTCCCTCAACTTCCCGATAGCTCCCCCTCCCCGGGGTCTGGAATTCCACCCTTAAGAGGCTCTCTGTCTGAGTTCTGCTCTTCTGGTTTGTTAAAATGATGACACTTTTGAGACACCCAGAGGAATACTGAGGCAGGGATATTAATACCTCCTGAACCCCTTCCCATACAGGAGTCCCTCACACGTCACCTCATTTCAACTCCTATGAGGATGGTACTCTGATGATCCCCATTTTAGAGACCAGTAAACTGAGGCTCGGAGAGGCTGATAGCAAACTGCCCAGAGTCACAGAGCCAGTGCAGTGTGGTCAGGTTTGGCTCCAAAGCCCCCGTCCTGTTCTCCTCAGAAGTCATCACACCCACCTTATCAGAGGTCACGTACCCACACTCCTCCCAACTCAACAGACTGACCCTCGGGTGGTGGGGCAGCTGGGGGAGGGCCAGGCCTGCCGGCGGCAGCTGCAAGCCTGGCCTCTGCTGGGCGATTGGTTTCTGTTCTCTCATCTCATCCTCCTGACAGCCCCAGAAATGGGCACAGCTAGTGTTTCCTTTTCCAGACGAGGAAACCGTGGCAAAGAGAAGCTTATGCCAAGGGCCAACGGGGAGCACAAGAAATGTGTGAGTGACATGCTGAAGCCACTCAGGACTCAGGTGCTTCAGGCAGAGGGTCAGCCAGCTCCAGACTCCAGGACAGCTGGGGACGCCACGGCCGTGGTCAGCTCACAGCCTGAGAGCCATGGGTCACCACGCAGCCACCTGAGACTGTAACATTGCTCAGAAGTAAGTCAGAAAACCCTCCAGAGAGCTTGACACAGGGCTTCACTGGGAGTCGGGGAACTGGGCTCTGCCACGAAGTGCTCAGGTAATTCCCTTCCCTCTCTGGGCCTCGGTTTCCACTCGTCCAATACGTGCGTGTCAGACTGGACCACTCCAGGCCCCTCGAGCTCAGGTTTACACGCTGGAACCGAGTGAAGGGAAGGAGCGTGGGAGCAGGGCAGGAGCGGGGCGATGGAGCCGGTGCTGACGGCAGCCCATGGAAATCAGGGGGGCTGAGAGACAAGCTCCAGTGGAGCAAGACCCTGACCCCACAGGCGCAGCTCCCAGAGGCGCTGAGGAAGAACCACGAGAGAGCCAAGGCCCGGCTGCCGGCTCTGTTTCTGGCACCTCTCCGGGACTGTGGGCCGGGCCCTGGGGGCAGAAGGAGGACCCCTGGAGCCTGCGCTCGGGGCACTCACAGCAAGGCTGACAGCAGCAGTTAGGAAAGGTGAGATGGGGTGCTGAGAAGCGCAGGTGGCAGGGGACAGCTGAGAGCAGACGCGCAGAGTGGGCAGGGCCCGGCCCACCAGGGACCAGGCAACAGGGAGGGAGGGCATGTGCCGGGCCAGGAGTTTGGGTTTTATGGTGACAGAACTAGGGAGCCACTGAAGGCTTTTGAGCAGAGTGGTGATATGATCAAGGTGATCTACACAGCAAGGCTTTACATCATGATACAAATGGTCCTTGGCACTTGGCAAACCAATGGCATATTCCAGATGGCCCATGGATCCCCCATAAGCTCCTACGCTTTACCTCCACTGGGCCAAGCCCTTGATTTTGCAGTCTCTGAACCCTGCAGGAGGTATCCTGCTGTGGGGGTGGGCTGGAGGTCAGGTCCACCAGCAAATGTCGCTATCATTGTAACTCCTGTTGAAGGAAGGGCAGGGCCATGGATACTCTGGATGCTGGAGGCTCACTTCTCCCACCCAGAGCATGCAGAAGAGGCTCACCTGGGAGGCCCCATCAGAGAGGGCTATGGGTGCTTGGACCAAGGGAACAGCGTCCTCCTACTGAGAGGGGACAGCTGGGCCAGGGTCAGGCAGATGAGGCTCCCAGGTCTGGCACTGCCACTTACCAGCTGGGGGACCTTGGCAGGAGGCTTACCCTCTCCGAGCTACAGTTTCCGATCTGTAAATGACAGCGATACCATCTATTCCACAGGGCACCCGGGCTCCCACACACGTCATCCCCCTCAGATCCCCACCCACCTGCCCACCGGAAACTCCCTGCTCCAGCTGGGGACGCGGAGTGCACGGGAGCCTCCCCTACCCCCGGGAAACGTTCCACAGGTGCCGCCTGGAGCTGTCCTCTGTCTGTCTCTCTCTCTTTCGTGCCCTCTTCTCTCTTTTCCCCTCTTTCTTTTATTCCTTTCTCTCTCTCCCTCTCTCCCCCTCTCTCTCTCCCTCTATCTCTCTCTCTCTCTCCCCGCTTCTCCCTCTCGTCCCTCCCTCTTTCACACCCAGCAATGGGCTAGACAGCCAGGACTGTGCATGTCAGTAGGGATGGCTGGCTGCTTATCAGAGAGAAAGAATGGAAGACGGTCTGTGGCTGGCGTGGCCTCCAGCCTCCTAGCCCGAGCTCAGCAATTAGACTTTGGTCTCGACACGTCTGCCCCATCTGAATTCCAGGAGCGTCTGCTCTCCGGCTGCTAAAGGGTGTCTGTGTGTGTGTTCACACCAGGCTTCCTTTTTCGTGATAACTGCTAAGTAAGACCTGAGTAATAGATGCCTTTCTGAGAGCTGAGAAACCCAAAGGTGTTTACGTACTACGAAGAAAAACTGTTTTGCTGAATCCACATTCCTTCACCATGCAGTGATGTCTACCAGGCTGGAAAAGATGTGTGTGTTGTTTTCTTTCCCATTTGCCTAAACACAAACACACCCACCACACACACACACACACGCACACTGAAACACACGCTCTCACACATACACAATACGTACTCTCTGACCCGAGACAGCGCAGACCTGCACTCCACTGGATTTGGAAAGGAGAACAGAGCACGAGGTGGCAGGCCCTGGCCTGGGAAGGCAGGAAAGCACAGTGGTCAGGAGCAAGGCTTAGGGGTCAGGCTGCACCCCAGTGGAATCCCGCCCTGCCCTTATTCACCGTGTGCCCTGGACAAGCCAACCTCCTTGTCCATCAGTTTCCCCCGTAAAGGGTATGTTAGAACACAGACTTGGTGTGCCTGGCACAGAGAAAGCCCTCAGCAAACGTCCACCACAACTATTACTGAACCTCAAGAGCCTAAAGCCTCCTGCTGGGCAGGGAGGGTGGAAGACACACTGGGTCCGGACCCCCCAGGCAACGGCTCCAGACCTCCCGGGCTGTGTTCCAGGCTGGCCCATTCAACTCCTTCTCCAGCTCAGGGGTTTGGACTCTGTGGCACTTCTCTCCAGAGCATCAACCTGCTCAGCGCCGACAGTTCTCAGGGCTGCCCGCAGGGGACTGTGAAGCCAGGGACCGGCTGCAAGAGGTCCTGGCCCCTGCGCCCAGCCCTGGCCAGGGTCGCACACTCACCCCTGTGCAAGAGCTGGCCAGTAGGATTCATGGGTTCCAGCTGGTCTTGGGAGGCATGGGACCAACCGGCCTTTCCAGACGGGACCTTGAGAAATTGCTCAATTGTCCTGAGCCACAGTTCCTTGATTTATAAAATGGAATGATAATTGCGCTGGCTTCACGAGGTGGAGATGTGTCCGTCTGTCTGTCTGTACACACCTTACACGTCCAGTGCACGTAAGGACTCAGTGCAGGGCTGGCACATGATGGCACACAGTGGACAGCATCTTGGTCTTTATTCCACATGGGGAAGGGCAGGGTATAGGGGAGGGGAGTACATGCTCTTCCCTGCGCCTTCCGCTGCCCTGAGAGCCGGCTCCCAGGACAGCCACTCCAGGGCCTCTTAACCCAGACTCTCTACCTTCCACTTCCCCTAAGGCATCCACCATCCCTCCCTCAGGCAAGGCTGACAGCCCAGGTGCCCTAGGACCCAGGGCTATGCTCCTCCTCTGGTTCAACCCAACACTCCCAGGCACGACCAGGAGCATATTTTACAGAACTCCTGGCGTTTCCAGCCTTAGCTGGTGGCTTCTCTGTCATAGCTGCCGAGAGCAGGACAAGCAGGCCAGAGGCCCTGGGATTGCGTGGCAAGGGGTGCCAGATTCTCCAGCATCTCACCTGGCCTGTGTAGAAGCCCCCTGGCCGTGCCCCCCAGCCTGCCGCACACCCACTAAACACAGGTCCTGAGGCGAGCTCACCCCCTGGTCTCACCCACCAGCCACATGTACAACCTGAGTCTCCCTCCCGCCTGCCCCTCAGATGTCCCAGAACCAGGCAGGCACCTGCCCATGCCATTCACTGGCCCTATCACTGCCCTCCCGAGACAGGCCACAGAGACCAGGGCTCGGCCTGGCCCCCACGTCACCTGCCCTGGGAACCAGGCAGACAGCCCACTCTGCTCCCCTAATGACTTCCTGCGGCTGTGTGGGCAACGGCATGAGCGGCAGAGACTGAATCAGGACGACGAGGGGAGCAGCAGGGCCACAGGAGCTGCGGGACAAGCAAGGAGGTGACACGAGTTCTGAGAGACCGAGGAGCGGCCAGGAAGCCAGAGGGTGCCGAAGAAATGGGCGCCTGACGACACCGGGGGGAGGCGCGGGCAGCCTTCGCCAGCCCGGGCTGTGAGGACCAGCGCAGGGTCTTTTCACTCTAGGAGCAAGTCCGGCTCGGGAGGCCGCAGGCTGCGGGAGAAACCGGGAGGTAGGTGGTGGTGGCACTGTCAGTGGGCCCTTGGAGACCTTCCCTCCTCTGAACCTGTCGAGTCCTGCACCATCAGAACCACATCAACCCGACGGCCAGCGCCACCGCTCACCTGCCCAGGCTGGGGTCCCCCCGGTGAGAGCTGCCTGCCCCCACAACCCCCAGCAGCTTCTGCACCCCGACAGTCTCCACCCTCTCCACCCCGTCCACACTGGGCTCAGACGCCCCAACCTACAGCCTAGATGCACTTGCCACTGTCTCCCCAAACAGGTGGGCACTGGAGGGAATGTCTGACAAGAACCCCAAGTTTTCTCTCCAGCTGCTGCGTGCTCCCTGCTCCTCCCCAGGCTCTGCAGGGCGCAGGTCTGCGGATCCCAGGGGAACCCACACCAGGCCCCCGGGTGCCTCCCAGCCCTGGCCCATCTCAAACCCACCCTCCCGGAGATGCACAGCAGGGGCAGAGAGCACCTCCACACCCTCCCTCATTCCCCCACTCACACCCACACACACCTGCTCCCTCACGCACAGACTCGCATTCACTCACACACATACTCATCAACTCCCACTTCACTCTCACACTTGCACAAACTGTACACTCACACTATCACTTACACACACTCACAGGCTCATAAAGCCACACACATTCACACTCACACATTCACACTGACACACACATGCACACATCCACACACACCACTGACAGTGCTGCCCCAGTGTTGGACACCCCGGTACCTCCCACCAACAGAGCTCCTGCATGCTGCTGGGGCAGAGGCAGAGGCGGGGTGAGGTCCCTTTGGGGAAAGAAGCTTCTCGGCTGTGAGAGGAGGGGTTTCCGGGTGGGAGAGGCCCTGGATCAGGGGCAGAGGAGACAGTCCCCTGGGCTCCCAGCCCCACCCACACACAGGCTGGCCCCAACCAGCTGGCCCCTTGCCTCACGCCCCCACTAACCCTCTGGCCCCTTTGGGGAGAACATCTGCCAAGATGCCTCCTCCCGCCCAGCCTCGGGCCTCTGCAGCCCCCACACCCAGCCATTTCCTCTGGAAGTCACGGCTTCCTGCTCACGCAGAGGTGGGCTAAACTGGGGGACCAGAGGCCAGTGGTAAGTCTGGGGTCTTGGCCAGGCCCCCTGTATCCCACCCTCCCATCCATAGGCCTGAGCTTCCGCCCAGGACTCACTGGGTGCACCTAACCCCAATCTGACCGCACTCCCTAGCTCCATGCCAGCGTGTCTAGGGCAGGGGCGCAGGCCCAGGGCCTAAGGAGGGCCAGGAGTCTGCTGGGAACCTGGGAGGAAAAGACTCACCCGCTCCAGCCACCAAACACGCTGGGGTGGGCAGGCAGGCCAGGGCTCTCCCCACTCTTGTCAGCCTTCCCTGGGAAGCCAGCAGGCAGGATCCAGGCCTAGAACACACCTGGGACCCTGGCTGGGGTCTAACGTTCCCTGAATGGCACCCTGGGGCTGGGACTGCGCTGGTCACTTCTGAACCCTCAGCACAGACCCGGCTCACAGAGGAGGCCTCCCTCAGATTTTCTGAAGAAGTGAATGCACGGTCTTTCTCCAATTCTAGAAGGCACCTCAGCTCACAAGAACTCCTTCATCAGGCTTCATGATTCCCTGTCTTCAACATCACACTCCCAGCTCCCTGCCTGATATTTTCCAACTAAAAGGGACCTGGGGAGCCTCTTGCTCAACCCCTCATCTTACAGCTGAGGCACTGAAGCCCAGACAGGGGAGGACACTTTCCCAATGCTGCACAGCAGGACCAGACCAGAACTCACCACCTACTCCCAGCCCAGGCCCTCCCTTCATAGCATATCCAGAGCCCGGGGTAGGAGGGAAGACAAGGAAATTAAAGGTAGGTTGGGGTCTAGATCCCACTCTGATCTGCCTTGTGATGCCTGACTGCCGAATTCCAAATTCCCCAGGCCTCATCACCATCCCTCCTGTGTCAGGTGAGCCCACAGCACACAACCACAGGCACTCCAGGGCCTCTCTCTCTCCCCAGAAGGGGGCACAGAGCATGGCCGACATCCCAGCACAGCAGATGCCTCAGGAGGCAGATGGGGGGGCCTCATAACTGGGGCACAACACTGGGAGTGGGGCCCCAGCTTTCACCCACATCTCCATGACCCACTGCCTCAGAGATTATCCTAGACCAGATCCCTGGGTTCTAGAAACCCTGACTGCCACCCCTGTGCACCTGCCCAACCTTCTCAACAGCAGGGGGTCCTGACCCCCCTCCCCAGCCCCCTCCCCAGAGCCTGAGGCTGCAGGCCTCCCAGTCCTCACCAGACCTCCCTGGAAAAGGTGATAGAGTGGAAGGAGTCAGGCTTTGAGTCAGACAGAACTGGGTTCCACAGCCAACAGTACATCTTACACGCTGTGCAACCTGACCTCTCTGAGCCTCAGTTTCCCCCATCTGGAAATTGAGCATAAGGTAACCTGCACTGGGAAGATTAAGTGTGTCGACATGTGTCAAACTAGGGCTCAGCAGGTGCTCAACGCCATTGCCTTCTCCCTGACCTGCCCGGGCACCTGATGGAGGGGCCTGGGTTCAGGAGCTGCCGTAGCTGGAAAACTGGCCCCCTGTTCAGCCCCCATCTCAGAGGGCCTGCTGGGCCCTGTCTTACTGATGGGACAGGCCTAGCCCCGGGCAGAGCTGAGCCAAGGAGAGGATTTGGACCTGCCTGGGCCAGAACATTAAAGAAGGCCCAGGGGCCAAGGGCCGCGGAACGCAGAGTGACAGGAGCCCAGGGGAGGGGTCAGGTGTGCTATTCCTGTGGCCTCAGCACAGCCACAGCTGGCCCGTGGGGCCCACACTCTAGGCCAGCATCACATACATGATCTGTCCATTCTTACGGTCTCCCCGAGGGAGGTACCATTATTCCATTTCACAGGTGAGGAGGCTGAGGCAACTCGCCCAAGTTCCCACTTACAGCCCGAGTCTACAGGCTACTCCAGATCCCAGGCTCTCCACCACTTTGCTCTCCTGCCTCAGAGGATCAGATTTTTTAACTACTGAGGCCCAGAGCACTCTGCTGAGAGGGCACAGGGAGCAAGGTGCCTCCACTCCCCGAGGTGGACACCACGCGCTCCTCCAAGCGCCAGGCAAGCGCCAGGCATGCGTTCTTGCCCACTCATGGAGCATAAGCGTCTGCTCACATCTGAAGCCATCGTGGCGGGCATGCGTGAGAACACCACCAGCCATGTCTGGGTGGAAACCACTGAACGGCACCAGGAGAGGTACAGTATATAAATAACACGCGCGTCATGGAGCATAATTATTAAATGTTGTCATTTCAGAAGGAAATTAATTAGCAATAGCTGTAGCTGTCTCGTGTCTGCTTAAGCAGCGTGCATCTCAATTAAAATTTAATTGCCACAGCTTCACTCACAGCAGGTTCAACGGCTGGAGATGCCGAGCGGGCGCATGTCTACACAAAGCTTGAATTAGTGCGGAGTAGAAGCCGTCACGGAAGGGGAGGGGAGGCGGTGGCAGAGAAGAGGGCAGGACAACTAGGTCCTGACATACCCGCATGCTAGTGCCTGCCGGTCCAGGCAAGGGGCAGCGTTTCCAGGCACAGAGTTGGGCACAAAGGATGGTTCCTTGACCTCCCACACAGAACCGCCCTTGGGAAAAGAGACTTTAAGCCTGGCATGAGTTGGCTGAACTCTCATGAGAGCCCTGACTGTGGGCAGTGGGCCACATAACACAATCGAGTCTAGGGTGGAAAGGTCAGAAAATAGCTGACGATCTGCCATCTGCTGGAGGAAGCAAAGGTATAGGGCAACGACTGCCAATTTCTATGCCTACAGGGTCACGCAGGGGAGCAGTCCAGGCTGGAGGCAATAGAGAGTGGTGAAGACTGTGGCAAACTGGAATGCACAGGTCCACGGTGGAAAGCAGGCAGCCCTGCTCCCCTCTGGCTGGCTCTTCCCATGCAAGGATTAGGGCCCAGTGTGCTAGACTCTCAACAGAGTCAGGGATGGGGTTTTTATTTCAAGTCTCCTGAGTTTTAAAACACAGTATAGGCCTAACCTAAGGGTATCAATATCTGACCTCTTGTCTAGGAATTTCTGCAAATAAACACACACCAAAAGGTGTCATCTTAGAAACTAGCTTAGTGATTGCCGGGGGTGGGGACTAGCTACTAACTGGGTACGGGGTTTCTTTTTGCGGTGATGAAAATGTTCTGAAATTAGATAGTGGTGACGGTTGTTCAACTTTGTGAATATTCTAAAAACCACTGAATTGTACCCTTTAAAAGGGCGAATTTTATGGTATGTGAAGTATATCTCAATAAAGCAGTTACTAAAAAAAAAAAAGAGGTATGCTCTGTACCTCAAATGTACCCAATGGCTGCCGGATTTCTCACCAAGGCATCTTTCATGCCCGTCTTTCAGATGTGTCTGAGGGCCTGGTACAGGCTGGCCCGGGGTGAGGATCTGGGCAGACAGCAGGGGACCCCTCAGCCCCACACCCAGCGTCCACAGAGCTTACGACGCTCTTCCCAATCATCAGACTGTATCAGCGAGGCTGCCACCTCCCCTCAAAATTAGGATGCTTGCCTCAATGGAAAACAGTATGGAGATTCCTCAAAGAATTAGAAATAGAGATGCCCTAGGATCCAGCTATCCCACTACGAGGAATCTATCCAACGAATCTGAAATCAACAATCCAAAGAGGCTTATGCACCCCTATGTTCATTGCAGCATTATTCACTATAGCCAAGAAGTGGAAGCAACCTAAGTGTCCCTCGACTGACGATTGGATCAAGAAAATGTGGTATATATATACAATGGAATACTACTCAGCCATAAAAAAAGACAAAATCGTCCCATTTGCAACAATATGGATGGGCCTGGAGAGTATTATGTTAAGTGAAGTAAGCCAGAAAGAGAAAGACAAACACTGTATGATCTCACTCATATGTGGAATATAAACCAACACATGGACAGAGAAAACTGTATTGTGGTTACCAGGGGCAATGGGGGTGGGGGGTGGGCACAAGGGGTGAAGGGAGACATATATATGGTGACGGACAAACAAAAATGTACAATCCAAAATTTAACAATGTTAAAAACTATTAAAACATCAATTAAAAAAATTAGGATGCTTGTCAGTGAAGGGTGGTGGGTGATGGGAGGAAGGGAAGAGGGGAAAGGAGGGGGAGGAGGCCAGGAAGGAAGGGAGGTGAGGCACCTCCGGTCAGGGGCCCAGCTCCAGCAAGCCCTCACCATCCTCCAACACCCAGTCCAAACTCAGCTCCTCCACAGAGGCGGAGGCCCCGCAGCTGTGCCCCCTGCATCATGGGGTTACGGCCCTGCCCCTGCAGTTCTACTGACGTGGCCACTCCTTCAGCCCAGGCAAACTGGGAGCCACCTGAAGGCAGACAGCGTGCGCAGCAGGCACCCGGAGGACGCACAACAGACAGGCAGTGTTTATTATCTCTCCTTGGCACCAACCAACACGCCGCCTGGCACGGAGGGCACCCTGCCGGGGTGAGTGCAGTGGCAGACAGCAGCGGGGGGCTGGCGGCATCCGGGAGCAGGAGACAGGGATGTGTCAGCGTGTCGCACTGAGACACAGCAAGGGCTTTCCCGTCTGACAAGCAGCACCCCGCCTGAGCTGCCTCGGCTCTCACCACAGGCGACAGGATGCCACACAAATGGTGGATTCCTGCCTATTCAAGCTGCAGGCCCTGCCTGTCCTTCTCAGAGAAGCAGAGTCTGGGAGCGTCGCCTGCTGTCGGGCTCACCGACGCCCCAACCCTGTAACTGACTCTACGGATCTGCACTCCAAGCCCGCCTCTCTCACCTTCTCCCCAAGAGGAGCCTTAAGAACTTCATTCAGGCCTCAACCGCGTTTCCCCCCTGGCCCACTTGTCCCACTTAGAGAAATCCACGCCCAGAGAGACCCCGCGGCTATTCCCCACAGAGCTGTTTGTCACAGGAAGCGCAGAACTCCAAAATAGTGAAAACAACTCCAAATGGCCCAAAACAAGGGTTAACTAATCACAGCCTGTCATGTGGAATAAATGATGGAATATTAGTCACCAAAAATCATATTTACAGACTTATTTAACAACATGGGAAGGGCTTATGTTAAAATACCAAGTGAAAAAATCCAGGATGCAAAGTGGCAAATGCAGCCAGATGTCCCAGCCGAGGTGGCACACTGGAGAAGGGGGCCTGGAAGGAAATGTACCTGTCACCGCTAGTTGTTACTGGATAATGGCATTGTCGATGGCTTTTTTCCATCTTCATTTATACTTCCCTGAACTTTCCACATTATTATTTTGTACATGGATTGTTTACAATTATTAAAAATTTACTCTGCACCACTTATCCACAGAAGAAGATATTAATCTCCCCTCCCCACCACGTGTCAGGTGGCAGGGCCCCGGAGCTGGGAGCCTCTGAGCCTGCGGCCGGGCCTTGGGGGGCTCAACACGGCTCCTTCCTATGACTCAGCCTGGAACTGGACACCCTGTGCGTTCCTGGGGACTCAGAATTAACTGTTTCCAGCAAAACATTCACTCTGCCATCTACTGAATGTACCCTAGGAGCTGGGTGCCACACCAGCCCTTGTGGATTCCAAAATGAATGCAGCCTGCACCCTCAGAAGGCTTTGCTTCATGGAAGCAAAAAACAAGGAGACAGTAATTAATTGCAGAACAGGACCTGAGGCTCTGGGAGCTGGGGAAGGAGTGGAGAGGGGAAAGGAAGGCTCCCCAAAGGGAGGCCTTGGGTATTACCAAAGATTTGAACATTATCCTGTACTAAGGTTTCCATGACACCAACAGCACCAACCCCTCTCCCGGTTTATGGCAGACATTGCTAATCAATCACAGCACTTGTCCCCAGCAGCCTTTGGGGTCCTTCTCATGCAGAACGTCAGACAGCCTCTCCCAGTCAAGCCACCCTGGCACAGGAGACAAACCCATCCTCCCTCTGTGCATATGGGCCATGCGGCGTCTAAGCAAGGGAGTGGCATGGCCGCATTTGACACAGATCGCTGCAGGGACACCAGGTGAGAGACAGGTGTAGAAATCCAAGCATGGAGGCATAAAATATGAGGGTGCAGCCCGCAAGCAACGTGGAGGCCCTCCTCAGGGATGCGACAGGGACGGAGGGCAGCAGGGCCACAGGGCTCACTCCTACGCCAGCCTCCTCCCTCCTTGTAGCTTCGAGGAGGCCTGGCAGGCAAGCCCAGCAGCCCGCGGGAAGGAAGGAGACTCAGCGCCTGGCAGAGCAGCTGAACGCACAGAAGGTCTGCAGCAGCAGCTGACCGTTGGGATGGGCAGAAAGCCCCCCAAGACGGCCCGGGCGCCTGACCAAACACTCACGGCGTCCAGCCAGAGCAGCAGTCTGAGCCACACTCACCCAAACCGCTCTTCCAGAGCATGTGGCTTCTGATGGCACAGGTCCTCTCTTCTTAAGGAGACTGCAAACGTCTCTGAGAAAGGGAAAGGCCCCTGATTCACCCCTGAGACTCACAGGACTCTAGGTTGGAAGGAAGGGCCCTTGGAAACCAGCCAGCCTCACCTAGTCATTTAACAACAAGCTCAAAAATATGGAGCCATTCGCCTGAGGTCACAGAGCTGGTGAGGGGCAAAGCACGAGTCGGCCCCAAGTCCAGTGCTGTCCCACTGCATGGCTCTATCTCCTGAGTCTAGCAGACGCTGAACACAGGAGGCCCCCACTAAACATTCGCTGATTGGACCATGGACGCAGGGAAGGGCAGTGCAGGACCAGACACCCGCCTGAGTGTTGGCCCCGAGGCTGCCGGCCACCACCCTCTAGACCAGCCCACCTTCTCGCTCAGCACACATGGAGAGGTTCACGACCTCGTGGAGCCAGGACTCATGCAGAGCCCACCAGCAGCACCCCGTGTCAGGACTGGACGGCTACCCTGTGTGTTCACTCGGCCGTGAATTCCAAAAGACTCTCTGATTCACTGCCACAGAGCCATACGCGGCCAGGCAGCACGAGGACTCCTGGTGGGCCCTGGGCCTGGGCACGCAGGGCAGAGAAGGATGTCCAACCGGTGTCTGGGCTCCAAAGATTAACTCAGACTCAGCAGGTGGGAGGCTAAGGGGTGTGGACAGGAACAGGGGCTGACAGAGGAGGCCTCTTTCCATCTAGTCCCATCTAGTCAGCACTGATGGCTGAGCCCCAATTATTATTACTGCCATTATTATTATTACTGGAGAACGCCCACCAGGCACCCAGCACACTGCTGAGTGCATCCCATCCGTGACCCTTCCCGAGCCACACAACGCTGAGGGCTCCCAGCTCCATTTTCCAGACGAGGAAACTGAGGACTCCAGAGGTTCACTACCCTGCCCAAACCACAGGGCAGAGAGGGGCAGGCCAGAATCTGCACCTAGGTCCCACCTCGTATCATTCCTGCCTCAAATCCCCTGCCCACCAGGAAGCAGGCAGCACATGGCCATCCTCCAGCGCTGACCTTCCAAATGCGGAGCCCCTCCCCGGTGTCGCTGTGTCATTCACCAACACTGTCTGACCAGGCACTGAGCCGGGATCCAGGGAAGGCTCTTCTCCACCCTCAGTGCGCCCCTGGTCCAGCTGGGAAGACAGACAGGTAAACGGTCACCAACACTGGAGCTGTGCCCAGGGGGACCAGAGGTGGGGTGTGGAGGGGGAAGTGACAGGGCAGGGGAGGCATTCCAGCAGGAGGAGCTGGCCAGGCAAAGGCCAGGGGAGGAGGGGGATGTGAGCAGCAGGCGGCCAGCCAGCTATCAGCGAGCACAGAGGACGTGAGCATTTGGTCGAGGGTGCTGGGAAACATGGAAGTGGAGGGTCAGGGAGCCTCATATGGGGGCCGCAAAGTTGCGCAACTCGAGGGGGTACCAAACAGCGTATTCTATGCGAATTTGGCCCCAATCAGAACACAGAATGAGTGGTGCTTGGAGTCGGACCATCAGGGGCTGTGGCCTGGGGAGCAGAGACTGCTTGAGTTGGAAAGGCGTGGTGAGATGTTCTCACCTCCACTTTCAGACAACTGGGGGTTGGGAGTGTGCAGTAGAGCCTCCCATCCAGGGAAGGAAAGGCCCCTGCTCGGCCATGGTTCCAGGGCCCAGTGACTCATGGACACCAGCAACGCTCCCTCCCATCAGTCAAGCCCCACCAAGGGCCACAGATCAAATATCAAAGGCCAGGCTCTCAGGACTTCCAGCCAAGTCCTGAGCACCCCACCCTCCCAGATTTCTAAGACCCACTAGGAACCACGGCCACGCTGGTTTCAAATCAGCATGCTGCAGGCAGCTCCCTCCCTCTGCAGGGCCAAAGTGAAGGGGCAGGAGGCATGGGCACCCACTGGTCAGCCAGGACCTGGCCAGCCAATGTGGACTTCTAGGGGCTGTGCACTCATGCACGCACGTGCACACACACACACACACACACACACAGTGTTTGTGCACTCAAACCTCCACATATTCTCACATGCTCAAAACCCCTGCACAATCAGAAATGCGCTCACACACAAATGCATGCACACACACACAAAATAACATAGACACACTCCAACATTCACAAATACAGTCACACACACACCAAACACACACACACGCTCTCACACAGCAGCACGCATGTGCACATGCTGGCGTGCACACGTACATAGGAGCACCACAGGGCCGAGTCTCTGAGCTTGTCTTCTGTAACTTGGGGAAATCATTTCCTAGAAGGCGAGCTCCAGATCTCAGCGTCACATGGTTTACATCTGCCTAGGCAGCAGCCGAACCTGGCGTTCAACTCCCCTCAGACAGGCACGGATGATCTCCCAGCAGTAGGAGGGCTGGGACACATCTCTGGGGTCGGGAGGGAGCTTCATGCAGAGACAACTTCCCAGAGAAGTGGCTAAACGCACAGGGCCCTGAGTTTCTAGGGGTGCCCCTAGGGCCCAGGAGCCCTGGAATCTTCCACTCTGCAGCAGAAAGAGCCCACTGGACTCAGGCAGTGCTGGCTGCCCAGCGCTAGCCACGGGCTCATCGTCAAGTGGGGGGCCTGCTGGCTTTTGCCCCCGTTGCCGAGGAAGCCCACAGTGCTGAGCGCATGTCTAAGGCCCAGGAGCCTCTTCTGATTTCCTTCCCTGTCTCCATCTACGGAACTTACCCATTCATTCAGTCAACACTGGGCCGAGGGGGCTCCAAAGTCAGAGTGGATCCTGGGGGCAGCAGTGGCCTCTGGGCGAGAGAAGAGCAACTTCCTGTCACAAATTGCTGTGCTCTTGGGTCACTTCCCAATGAGGAACTCTGTTATGTCTCCTCATCGTTGAGAAGCCAAAGAAATAAGGCGCACCATCCTAGGAGAAGCCTTACAATTTCCTGACTGATAGCTAAAAGAGTGGGGACACCTGCGTAGCTCATTACCCATCTGTCGAATGTTCCTGGCCCACCTTTCCAGAGAGCCCCCTTCCCCCAGAGACAAGCCTGTCCTACTGTGGGGAGAGGGGGAGGGCTGGGCATAGGGAGGGTGCAGCCTACTGGCCCCACACAGGCTTGCGGGAGGCTTCTGCAGGCAGGCAGACCCAGACCCTGAGGTCCTGGCAGCACTGGCTCCAGGCCTGAGCAGGAGCCGTGGAGGCTTGCAGGGAATGAGCTCATCCAGCCGCAGGCAGCAGGTGGAGGAGGGGCTGGCAGATGCGCCCAGGGACGGGGAGCCCACCCCCACAGGGATGAGGCAGGGGCCGCTGGGTTTTCCTCTCAGCTCTCCTGATCCCAGCCACTCACAGAACGCTCTCTAGGTCCAGGCACGATTCAAGTGGCTACTGTTATTTCATCTTCATGACAAGCCTATGAGGCAAGAACAAGGACCTCCATTCCTTGTGAGGAAACTGAGGTGCAGAGGGACACAGAGTGCTCGGGTCACGTGGCTAAGTGACCGGGTCAGCCTGACCCCAAAGGCAGTGGAGAGCAGGCTCCCTCTCCGTTCCACAAGTCACTGCGTAGATGGAGTCCGTCTGTTCAGTGGCTTCAGGCCAAAGAAGTGGGTTCCGTGGTGTCTGCCCTCCAGCAGCCTGAAAACACATCTCCTCAGGTGCAGTTAACAGGCCCACCAACAGCACCCAAACCTCCCACGGGGGCCCTAGAGCCAAGCTCGGTGGGCCTCGCCTGGAATGCAGGCTCTGCCGGTCCCTTCACCTCTCGGAGCCTCAATGTCTTCCTCCATATAGTGGGGATAAATGTGCCCACTGCGCGTGGCAGCTGTGTGGAGTTGATGGAATAATGCATGGGAGCGCCGAGCACAGAGTTGATGCTCCATAAAGGCAGGAGTGTTATTCCACCACAAGTGACGCTGCAGCTTGTCATTAAAAAATGTACCAAATACATGGTTGGGACGGGAGTAAAAGGAGTTTAGAGGAGAAGAGCCTGGTGGATCTGGGTTCTAGGAGTGCCGGGATGGGCAGGGACTGAGCCCTGAGGAGCGTGCAGCAGCACGGTGGAGGCAGCGGGAGTGATGGCTGACAGGGGTGCCAGCGTCACCAGGAGAATCGCAGCCTCCAGGCACTGAGCACTTCGACGCACCTGACACAGGACTCAGCACTTCCTAGACATTACCTCCCTCGCACCTCCCAATTCCCACGTGAAGTAGAACTGGACAACCTCCTTCTCCAGATGAAGAATGAGAGGCACTGAGTGGAGAAGCACTCAAGGGTCACGCAGCCTGCTGGGCAGGAGCCAGGGCTGAGGCCGGGCGTGGAGCCTGAGCAGGGATGCGGTGACCCAGGCCAGGTGGCAGGGGCCAGGCTGGGGCTGCTGGAGAGAAGGCCAGCCGGGGGCATATGGGGAGGTAGGGAGAAGTCCCCGAGTCTCCTGTGCCCCCATGCCAATTTGGTGAGGGTATTAAAAGTTTCTTTTCAATTACTTCTTTCTTGAAAATTACTAATAGCACTCTGATGGAGATGCGACTTAATTTCCCAATTGGTTTGGAAATGAGGAGACCCATAATTTTTGACCCTCTCACCAGTAGCAGACAGGGAGAGGGGGGGCTGGCTCCTCAGAGGCCGACGAAGGATAAAAACATCCCTGCTGAACGTGCTCGGCCACCGGCACCAGACAGCAGTGGGGTGCAGGGTGCAGGCTGACAGTCTCCCCTCTGCACCCCACACCGTCAGTGCACCCCAGGACCTGGCCTCTCACTCTGCTCTAACTTGGAAAAGCTCTGAGCCCATCATGCGGCGGCCACCTCCTCAGGGGTCCTAGATTCAGCCCACAGGAGGAAGTCAGTCCCAAAGCAGCTGAGTCTAACCCTCCCGGCAAGGAAGCAAGCCCAGTGCACTCTGCAGAGGAAAGGAAAAGAGGAGCAACCTTTAGTGAGAGCCTGCGCGTGTTTGTCAGGCCTTTCAGCCATTTCCACATCTCATTCTCGCAAAGCCCCCTGATTATACCCACTAGACAGGCGAGGAGATGGAAAGCCAGCTGCCCCAGGTCCTGTGGGTGAGGCCTTGGTCTGGCTCTGACGGCCGAGTTCCACCCCGGCCTCCCTCTATCTCCACTCTTCTCATGGATGGATGAACACAAAACCTGCCTTCGGTCAGGCTCGCGCCCAGTGACACTGCAGACCTGGGAGCAGGCCCCACACAGCGATTCCTGTGAGTAAAACCGCTAGACACAGCCCCAGGAATTTCACTGGAACTTTTCAGAAGCTATCCATGTAATAATATAATGATGATGGCCATTGGTTTCTTTAGTCATGTCATGTTAACTAAGTGACGCATAAAAATCACCCTGCAAGAGGGCACTATAACATCCCCATTTTACAGGTGCAGACACTGAGGCACAGAGGTCTTAAAGAGCAGAGCCAGAGTCCCACCAGGCCAGTCTGAGCATAGAGACGCTCCTCCACTGCCCTCACCCCCTCCCTGGCTTTCTCATATGTATAAAGAACACAGAACTTCATCCTACAGGGGAAGGGACTTTCTCTCCCATTCCTGAGGTGTGCTCCCTTCTGGCCATTGTCTTTTCTTCTCTGCAGAGGGCAGCTTCCATGCCCTCCTACCCCAGGGCTCCTCCCTGAATCATCTCTAGACTGGCTGGGAGAGGCTCCAGGAACCACATTCCCTCCCCAGGTGAGGAGCCTGGGGTCAGAGGCTGAGGGCATGAGGCCCTCTGCATCCTATCGGGTGAGCTGGGGCCTGCAAGGTCACGCCGGCCGCCTTTCACACTGCCCGGGGGTGGGAAGTGACGCGCCGCCCGCTGTGTTTCCTGGAGAGACTGATGTGTCCAGACCGAGGCGCCACAGCTGGACTGAAGGCTACAGGGTCAGGAAGGGTCAGCGGCTCCAGACATGCTGCGGAACAGCAGGAATAACTCATCGCAGTCCCAGCCTCGGCAGAGTGACCCTCTGAACCCTCCGCGTCACGATGTAAGGAAACACCATGCAGCCACGCGAGAGAGGAGCTGGGCAAGAGACCCAGACGTCCCTGAGACCTTGTCCACAGAGGAACTTTTGTTTGGAAAACAGGCGTTATCACTGTGACAAATGCTGTCTGGATTCCAGGAGTATTCTTCCCGCTGCTTTTTACATTCCAAACTCTCTCTCCACATCAGCATCTCCCATCTCACTCGCCGTGTCTCCTCGGGCCCACGCTGGCACACGCCAAAAGAGAATCAGGCAGCCAACTTCGAAAACAAAGGGGTCAGCGGTCTCAAAGACACCTGATGAACCCCGTCTCCCCTCCACGCTGACCTCACTGGAGCCAGAGCTTTGCCTGCCCCGCAGGCCCCATCTCGTCCTGCAGACCTGCCTGTCTCCCTGAAGCCTATGCCCCAGACCAGCCCTAATGGGCCCTAATGGAGGGAAGACAGCTCCGAGTTTTCCCCGACAGCACAGGTGACGGGACAGGTTCAGGCACCCCCTCCCCACCCTGATGGGTAGGCGGTTACTAAGGCTGGTCCTCCCAGCCACTGCCCAGCCAGCCCTGCACACCCCACTAGGCCCCAGGGTCATCCCAGGCCCTCTCCCTTGGCGCCTCTCTGTTCCCCACTCTTGCGACACCTGCCTTCTCTGCCCTCTCTGGTTCCCACAGCTGCCTTGGCCTTGCTGCCATTATCTGGCTCCTCTGGTTTGCCTCCCTCTACCCCTCATTTGTTCACTCTACATTTACCGAGCACCTAGTCTGTGCCTGGCACCGGTGCTCAGGACACAACGAATAAGCCACATTGACCTGACCCTCCAGGAGCTCACGGCACACAGAGAGAGGCAGGAAGGCAACAAGGCAAATGGGGAAATGCAGCAGTGCAGAGAAGCCTGGGGTGCTCTGGAAGCCTGTGGGCAGCTAATTGAGCTTGGGGAGAGAAAGCACGAAAGACTTCCCGGAGGAAGCAAAGCCTGAGATGGGCAAGTGCCGAGCTGAGTCAGGAAGGGGCTTTAGTCATTCCTTGTTCTCTCTCTCTCCCTCTGCTTCCTGCTGCCCCAACCAACCGCCCACCGCCAGGCCCCCAGCCCCCAGGCCTCACCACCAGTCACAGATCCAGAAGATGAAATGCTATTGTCCCTGCCTCAAGAAGCCCCCAATCTGTTGGGAAGATGAGGCCCAAATATTGACCCTCCCAGCAAGGAGCCAAAGGGAGGCACAGGCAGGCCAGGACTGAGCATTATCAGTTGCAAATGCTTTAGGACCTGCCAACCTGCATGGACAGGGAGGAGGCAAAGGCTCACTGGGGAAGTGACTGGGACAGGGAAAAGCGAGGGGCCACTGAAAGCATGCCCCCCACCCACCCAAACGCCCTCCCTTCCCTCAACCCTCGGTCACGCTGGGTCCAAGTAGACGCGTGGCCCACCCAGACCACAGAAGGCGAGAGGGCAGCACCGAGCCGGCCCACCCCAGGGTGCAGGCCCTGGCAGCTGCAAGGGGTTCTGTGATGGGGCTGCCCACTGTTCTGGCCTCACAGATTGCCTGCAAAAGAGAAATAGAGAGGCAACCAGGCACTGTAGGAGCCTGCCTGGGCTGTCAGGGAAGGCTTCCTGGAGGTGGCAGCATTGACGCTGAGTCTCCAAGCATAAAGAGACTTGACAGCCAGGAACCAGGGGGTGTCAGCATAGGGTAGCGCAGTGTTATATTTCCACTAGAGGGAACTCCACTTTTATCACCAAGAGGACCCCGCTAACTGGATCCCCAAACCCTACTACAGGACGTGAAACCTGCAAATTCTGAAGCTTTCTAAAGGCACACTATACACACCCCCAACACATCCCAAAACCTCAACCCAGCCATTGGGACTGGCCTCACACAAAGGCTAAAGGCCACAAGGAATGACTCATCGATGCCTCGCACAAAGAGGCCACCACCAAAGTCAGCAATGGGCCGTGTAGTGACAGGGGCTCTGTTCCCAGAGGGGCAGGAAGAAAGGCACAGCCTGAGGTCACCTTCCACCTTCTCCCAGTGGCATCCAGGACTGGGTTCCAGGTGTGAACAGTGGGGAAGGAGGACTTGTACCCAAGGGCATCTGGGAGAGGCCCAGTGGCCCCAGGCTGGGATGTCTGGAGAGAGGTGGGACTGGCCGAGATGAACCCTCGGTCCCAAAGGCAGGAGGGAGGTTCAAGGAAAGAGCCCTGGAATGGTGGGCTCTAGACCGGGGCCTCGTGGAGGGCAGGGGCCACAGAGCCTGGAACCACAGTGCCTGTGTTCACTACACACCGGACAGTGGAAAAACAACCACCTCAGCTACTTCCACCGGCCGTTTGCTGCATGAACAAAGGAATAAACGTTACAGCTCTTAACTTTCTCAAGAGACACGAAAGCAGACAAACCAGAGCTAACTTAGAAGTCTTTCATTGGAGAAACACCTAAAAACTCTCAGGGAAACCACAGCTCCACGCTCTGCGAGTTTTAGAAACGCTGGGTCAGCATGAAACAAGTTTCTTTATTGCAGGACTTCAAAATAGCACCACGCACTCGTCAGGCCCCAGAAAGCCAGAGTAAGTGGCTTCTCCCAAGCTCGTGTGGGCACCAGCCCTTTCTGTCTGTAGAGCTTGTGCAAAGGGGAGTTGCAGAAAGCAAACTCCAGGAGCCTTCCTACCCTTCTCCCTCCCACCACACACGGCACCAGCAGGCTTGCTGGGCGCACTCCATGAGGGCCTGAGGGCTGCTGCCCACCTGCTGCCCAGCTGTGACCCAGCCCCTCACTCTCATTTGGGGTGGGGGCACAAGTGAGTGAGGGTGACATTATGAAAAGGCTAACCTGGAGGCATCAGTTCTTTAAAAACAATGTAAAGATTCACATAAACACCTGTAGTGTATCTGGTGTTATTAGCAAATTGTTGGGACACGCCTAACACTGTCGTCAAAAGTGTTTTCTGGAGGTAAGAACTCTGCTTCTGACAACCTGGGAGGTGCATCCCAGCTCTCCTCTGTGCTGTCCCCCTGTGACGCCCCCTACCCCGCACATCCTTAGGTAGCACCGTGGGAGGCATCCATGCAGGCTGCAGCGAAAGGCCCGGCCCTGCCTGGCTGACGCCGACCCACGGGCACCACGAGCCACATGTCGGCTCTGGCACCTCATCTGTGCCAGGTGCCATCAGGACACCTGGGGACACTGAGGGTCCGCATCAGCACTATGGCTCTTCTTGGGACCCAGTAGGAAAGTTGTTAGAATGAGGCATCCTGACAGGGCTATGGGATTATCTCCCTGGACAGAGGGACTGGCTCTGCAAAGCCCTGGCCAGCCGGCCAGCCAGCCTGGGAAAACCTAAAAGGCCCTCTTGCTGACAAAGCCCACTCCTAATCTAGAACCTGCCCCAAACCCTTTTAAAATGATTCTGGGTTTTGGCCCTGACTTGCCTCTCACAGCCCCACCCCACAAACACATTACTGACACGCAAATCCATGCTCCGTGCCTTTAGTAAAGGCAGTCCCGAGAGGCCATCAGAACTTCCTCCAGGGGACAAGATGGCACATGCCGGCCCCGGCCGACAGAGTATGGCTCCTTGTCATTCTGTGGAGAGGCTGTAATTAGAAGGTGCTCCCCTCCGTCTGCAGGGGAGCAGATGACTCCGCACCACAGGGGTTCCCAGGCAGCCCCTCCCTGCGCTTTCCTAGAGAGCTCTCCCCAAGGACCAGAGAAGCAGCGAGACCCCTGAGCACCCACAGGACACCTGGCCTTGCTGTCATCGAGCTCCCTGCCCAGGACAAGCCATCCACCCACAACCTTCATAAACTAGATCTTCACCAAGAGACACTTCCTTTTACTCCCCCTCAGACTTCCTGTACCAGCAGCCGAGTCACAGTGTGTCATCCCAGGCCTTCAAGTCCCCTCAACCCAACGTGTCCTTCCCTCCTTCCTTCAGCAAATGTGGCTGATGGTCAACGGATGCCAGATGCTCTGCCAGGGCAAGGGGACACAGATCTGAGACCCAGTTAGTCAATCAAGAGTGTGACAACAGTCAGGAGTCTGTCCTGGGAGACGGGGAGGCACAAGGGAGGGCCTTGTGGGTGGGCCTACGGGGTGTACACTCATGGAACCCAAGACCAGTCCAGCAGTAGGTTGGCACCAGGGCACAGTGGTAATGAGGTCAGAGAAGGGGGCAGGGCCAGACCCAAGGCTGCTATGCCAGGCTTCACAAACTTTGCCCTGTGGACCCCTATCTGGAATGTCCTGCCTCTCTCTCCATCCAGTGAAACCCAGTCCTCAGCAAAGGAAGTCTTTCCTCCTCAGACCCCTCCAGCCCCGCAATGTTCAGCCAGCGGTCCTTGGGGCGCCTCTTCAGCCCCATGCCTTTGCTTTCCAGCTGGAGGAACCACAGCCCAAAGAGGAGCTGGGCTGCTTCTCAGCAGGCCTTCCCCTTTTACGTAGGGACAGGGCAAAGATGGGAGCCAGGAGGCCTGGGTTTGGTGCTGAGTCTGGACGAGCCACAGGCCCTCGACAGCCCCCTCACGGGGAAGCCTCTGTGTCCACCTCAGGGCGAGGCCTCCCCCACTCCCTGCGCCACCTCCAGCACAGCCCCTGCCCCTTGACTTCCTGCGAGTCCCTTGATTTGCCCACCTTCCCCCACTCCAGCCCCACCACTGGGGCTCTGTGAGGCAAGAACCAGGTCTTATTCAACAGTGTGTCCCCCAAGGCCAGCACAATGCTGGCTCCCAGTTGTGCTCAATAAATGGTCACTGGAAGGACAGACAGATGGATGGAGATGGAGGGAGAAGAAAAAAGGAGGGAGGGGAAGAGGTAGGAAGATGGCGGCTGAGTCAGCCACAGATGAGAACACGCTGTCCACCAACTGTAAGGTGTTGGGACTGCTGTTTTCCTGAGACCCTCACAAGATGCTTCACCTCCTCCCCTCTGTGATTCTCCTCACTCCTGTCTCAGTCACTCAGCTGGAGATTGTGGTAGGGGGGAAAAAGCAAAGTGACTGGCACCAGCAGGCCTGGGTTCAAATCCCAGCTGACGTCCTTGCAGCTGTGTGGCCTCAAGCAGGGTCCTTATGGACAGAGCACCTCTGTTTTTCCATCTCTAAAATGGGCCTGCCAACAGGAACACCCCTCAGTTAGCTGCTGAGATAACTCCATGAGAAACATGGACAAAGTTGCAGGCACACTCTGTACCCCTGTAGGGGCCAGCTTTGTACCATCTGCCTCCCAGGGCCGGCACCCCTATGGAGCTCCCTACCTGGGAAACTCCTCCTGTGAGGCCACGACTGCCACCAACTTGGTCTACCCATTCTCAGTAGGGCATCCAGGTGCAGGTGACAACTGCCTCCTTGTGCCTCCAGAATGTGTGGCACCAGAACGACACAGCTCCGTGCGTGCCACTGTGTACACCTCTAATTACCTGCAGCTCTGCCGTCAACTGGGCTGAAGATAAACGGCACCAAGTCCTGACTTATTCTGCTCTTTTGCCTAATTTTCTACTTTGCCTCTTCAGGAGAGGGAAACAAAACCTTTCTGGAGGCCATGCTCTCTGGCTGAGTGAGCATGCCACAGTCCAGGCAGGGTGGACACCCCCCCCACAGCAAGGGTGCCCCAGCAATCACTCCTTCAGCCGAGCTCCCACCCCAGCGTCCACCCAAAGCCACACACCAAGAAGGCTGTCCTCTGTGCTGGGACACCACAGAGCCCCAGCGAGGGAAGGGCCCAGCACCCCTGGGAAGGCAGAGAGCCTCCCCGCCTTCCCATCTCCCTGAGACCTTTCACTGTGTGGCCCTGGGCGAGTTCCTCTGCCTCCCCCACCTGCAGAGCACCCTCAGTGATGGGATACCCGAAGGTCAGGTGTCCTGGCAAGATGGGTGACGGATGCTGGACCATGGAGTTGACAGTGAAGACCTCAGAAATGGCTAGAGGACCAGCACTTTCTCTAAGGTTCCTTCCTGTACTCCGAGGACAAAGAGGCAGGGACTTTGGTCTATAAAAGCCCAAAGTTTTAGAAAAAACAGCAGGGTCAACTTGAACCCCAGAACTAGAGGGACCATTGGCCTGGTCAGCGATGGGGAGCCCTGCCCAGACCTGAGGGGCAGGGAACCAGAGCTCTAAGGAGGGGCTCTGGGGTTCAAGTGGCAGCTTTCTGGCACCAGTGTCCAGTGGCGTGGACCCAGGCCATCATAACACACAGACGTCTCCATGATGGATCCGTGCACAGGGGAGCGCCAGGCGCTCCCTTCATCTCCACCCCCTGCCCAACATATACATGTCACCTTTGGTGGGGCTGGAGGAGGAAGGACGCCCCCACAGGGCAGGCATTGGGCTGAATGTGTTACAGACTGTCCTTAACCCTCTAAAGACCCCACAAGCAGTGGCACCACTCAAAATGCCACCTGGCAGGTTTGGTATGGGCATCACCAGTGAGAAGGGGGCTGACGGCTACACCAGCTCTGGTGCACATGGGTCAGGTCAGTCCTCTGCAAGGTGGGGACAGAACCCCAGGGAGGGGATGCCATGTCACAGGCCCACAGGCAGATGTGGGGCTGAAAACCGGGTCGGCCTGGCCCACACTGATTTTGTCAGTGAGAAGGGAGTGGAGGAAATGAGCACAGGCGGCAAGATGGAAGAGCAAAGGAAACAGTGGGCCAGGGGCTGGAGGCAGGCAGAGGAACAGCTCCTGGGCTGAGGGCAGGTGCTCCCGTGCCCCTCTGCGCCCCTCTCCACCCCTCTGCGCCCCTCTGCCCACCCCCTGCACCCGTCTACCATTGGGTTCCAGCTGCAACTTCCCCTTGCCCAGTTAGAGCCAAACTCAAGAGGGAGAAAGGAGAGGGGAGGGGAGCAGCTGCCCACAAGCTGGGACAGTGTGGCCAGGGGATAAATGCTCTGCGATGAAGACACCCACCTCCCTGGCTCCGGGATCCCCACAAGTACAAGGCTGCATCTCTGGTTCTTTTCTCCACTTACTGGCCTAGCCCAGCCGACCTTCTCCCTCCCCAGGTCAATTCCCAAAGCTTTCCCATCTCGCCCAGACTCTAGCCTGAACGAGGCTGGTGAAGTCAGCCCCACAAGGTGAGCTTTCTCCTTGGTGACCTGCCTTTCTCCTGACACCCCCTTCTCCTTTATTTTGAAAACCAATGAAATATTTTGAAAACCAAGATTCAAACCAGTCATCAGATGGGAAGAGATGTCTGGCGACAGTACTGGCGGCAGCACAGCCAACACGCAGCCCAGTCTAGACCGTCCCCTCCTCCCTCCGGCCCGCTCTCCCAGCGCCGGACAAGGCCCGTCTCAACACACTTCACAGCGCCCCTCAGGATTGCACAACAGGGCATTCAGGGTCAGAACTTCCCAGGACAGGGCTTAGAGGAGAAAAGTATGCCTAATGAAGAGGAACTAAAGGGCAGGATTCCAGAAGGACCTGGAAATATTAGGGCAGTTTTGTTTTGATTTTTGCAAGGAGGTAAACACAGAACTTCAGGGCATGAGAACAGAGCAAAAAGAGACAGGGGTGAGGTCTGAGAAATGGCCGAGAAGGAAAGATTGACTGCTGTGGTCCGAGCGCTGATGGAGGCAGGGGGTGGAGGGTGGTGGGTCATCCCTGGTCCAGCCAGCAGGGAGGCAGGCAGGTGCTGTTAGGGGCTCACAGGGACAAGTCACCAAGGAGCTCAGGTGATGATTAAAATGCGGTCACCTCCCCAGAATAACCTCAAGACAGGCCACCCCACACAGGTGCCAAAGGGGGAAAGTCCCCAAAATCCCCTAACACAACCTCAGACGTCACTCTAGGCCCCAGGGACGGGGTTCCACTCCAGCCCCCGTTCCTGGGAAAGCCCAGCCGCTACTGATCCTTGGAAGGTTCAGACTTGCAGGCATCCTCTCAAGGGCATGGTGATGCTCTCTGGGAGGCCCCAGACCCTCCCAGAGCCCCCTCCAGGGCCACTCCCAGCCTGGTATCCCAAGGAGGCCCAAATCCCAGGGCAAAGGGAGCCTCTGAGAGTTTCTAGAGTTGTTATGGGCCCTGGGATGATCCAGCTCATCTGTTCACTTGATGGAGCAACAGAGGCCCAGAGAGGCAAGGACCTTGTCCAACGTCACACAGCTAGGACATCTCACTCTGCTCTTCGGAGGCTGACCTGAAGACAGCATTGCCCAGGAGGAATGCCATGGGAGGACCTCTAAGACTGTGAGGGGCAGCCCCAAGGACTGAATCCCCTCGCCTGTCCAAGGGCTCCATCGGGTCTCTCACCCGAGGGTGCACAGGCTGGACTGTCCAGTTCTGCCACTGCACCTGCTGGCCACACGACCTCGCACAGCTGACGGCACCTCTGTGAGCCAAGAGGGAAACCTGCCGACGGGGCCGGGGTACAAGGAGAATCACGCGAGATCAGGCACAGAAAGGGCCCTGCCCCCAGGCGCTGTGCCCCTTTCCTCCCCCTTTCTCAGCGCAGGAGGGAAGGCCAGGGGTGCCCCAGCCCTGGGTCAGGCTGTGTGTCCCCGGAAACACCACTGCCTGGCCTCAGCTTCCCCTTTTGTACAAGGAGAGGAGCGGCAGGACCCTGAGGCCCGCTACCCGCAGCCCCCCACCCCCACCCCCGCCTCTCCCTCTGGGTTTCTGGCTCCACAGAGTGGCCGTGGCTGGCCTGGCCTGGCCTTTGGACGGTGGGCTCCCCAGGGCCTGACCACAGACCTCTCTCCAGGCCAAGGAGGGCCGAGGCGGTTCTCTCAGCCTGCTGGATGATTTACACCCTCCTCCAGCCACCCCTCCCAAGGCTGCAGACCCAGCAGATATTTTCCACTACCACAGTGCAATTCAGATGTTAAAGGGAGCCCCGAGTCTGGGTCTCAGGCCTCGCCCCGGCTTCCCATCTCCTGAGCATACAGGCAGGCCAGAGGCCCGGGCCAAACATCTGTGCCTAGGAACCAGCGCTCCATCACAGGGGAGGGCTAGACAAAGCCTGGGGCGCTGCAGCCAGACCCAAGAGGCCCAGTCGGGAGGGAGCCAGGCCTCCCAGTCAGCGTGATTCACATCAGGCCCTTCCCACTTCCGTTTTCCCCTTTCTCCCCATGACAACATCTTGAACGAGTGCCTTGCTGGCAAGCCCGAGCACTCTGGGATTTTCTGCCCTGACGCGGCTCCCACGCTCGGCTGTGCACACAGCCCTTGGACAAGCTGCTGAGATTGTGTATGGTGCTGGGAGTAAAACACAACCCTCCAGCCCACACAAATGTTCTCGGAGGCCTCGCTCCCAAGGGGCAGGCCCAGCCAGGATGACCACTGAGGTGTCCCTGCCGCTCTCAGCACCAGACGCTTCCCCAGCCACCCTCTGGACAAGCCAGACTCTCCTGTTGGGTCATGAACACATTCAGGGCAAGGACTATCTGTACTGTGGAAGTCCCTACACCATCTTAAGTGGGAAAGGTCCTTCTAACGAGAAAAGTACAAGTAAAGCTTTCTGTTTCCAGCCAGGATGGAATACAGGGACTAGATTTAGCTTCTCACCCAAAATCACCAAATAACCAGACAAAACACTTGAAACAATGGTTTTCAAGACACTGAACAGTCAGCAACAAAGGGACAATGGTCCCTGAGAGATGGAAACACTGAGGTGGTGAGCCTCAGAATGCCCCAGGTTGCAGGGCAGGGAGGGGACCCAAGCAGAACCTGGTGGGTTTCCTGACCTGAGAAGCTGGAGCTGAAGTCCAGGGAGACCAGGGCAGCCAGAGTTTGCATGACAGAATGCCAAGAGGAGAGGGCTGAACAAAAAGAGAACACTGGAGATCCGCAGGGGGTACCCCTGGAATAGTGCAGAATATAAGCAGCACATGAAGTTCTTTCCCCAGGGCCAGGGAAAGAACCAGCCAGAAGGATGAGAGGGAACAGTGCCCAACACACACAGTGCCAGTGCCTGTCCCCATCACCCAGGCTAGAGAACCTCAAAAGTCACAGTGCATTGGGTAGAGAACTCAGAAGGATTTTGCCTAAATAGCAGGGAATAATTAGCCCTGGGCTCTGGTCCCATATAACTAATCTCAAAAGCAAAATTAAACTTTCCAAGTAAATCCACCATGTCCCAGAGAAGGCTCAAGAATATTTACAGGAAAATAAAAACATTTAAACCCAACAAGATAAAATTTACAATATCTAGCATCCATCAAAGATTACAAAGCATGCAAAAAAGCAGGAAAATACAACCCAAAATGAGGAAAATTGTCAATTAATCAAAACTGAGCCAGAGCAGACACAGATGTTAGAATTAGCAGACAAAAGCCTTAAAACAATTATTATATCTGTATTCCACGTGTTCAAAAAGTTAAGTGGAGAGGCCAGCCTGGTGGTGTAGCAGTTACGTTCGCACACTCCACTTCAGTGGCCTGGGATTCACCGGTTTGGATCCTGGGCGCAGACCTACTCACCCCTCATCGAGCCATGCTGAGGCAGCGTCCGACATAGAGCAACTAGAAGGATGTACAACTATGACATACAACTAGCTACTGGGGCTTTGGGGAGAAAAAAAAGGAATAAAGGAGGAAGATTGGCAACAGATGTTAGCTCAGGGCCAATCTTCCTCAAAAAAAGAAAAAAAAAGAATTAAACAAAGTTAAGTGGAGCCATGGAAGATACAAAAAGACCCCATCACTCTTCTAGAGATGTAAAATACACTGGATGGGATTAGTGGCAAATTAGACACTGCAGAAAAAAGATTCATGAACTTGAAGAAATAACAATAGAAACAATCCAATATGAAAAGCACAAAAGAATTACAAAAGAAAAGACCATGTAAGCTGTGGGACAACTTTAAGCTGACTAATATACATGTGATTGGAGTCCCCAAAGGAGAAATGAAGAAGAGAGGTGGAAAGAAGAAATATTTTAAGAAATAGTGGCTACAAATGTTCCAAATTTGATGAAAACTATAAATGCACAGAAAATCTTAAAAGCAGTCAGAGCGAAGAATATTACCTGAGATCAAGAAAGTCATTTCATAATGACAAAGGAGTGAGTTCATTAAATGTTTATGCACCTAACAACAGAGCTTCAAAATACATAAAGCAAAAACTGAAAGAATTGGTTTAACATTTGAAAGCCAATCAATGTAATTTACCATATTATCTCATCCAAGATCAAAAACAAGACAAAGATGTCTGCTATCACCACTTCCAGTCAACACTGTACTGGAGGTTCTAGCCAGTAAAATAAGTCAAAAAAATAAATAAAAGGCATCCAGACTGTAAAGAAAGAAGTAAAACTGTCTTTATTTTCAGATGATATGATCATTTATGTACAAAATCTGATAAAATCGACAAAACACGGGGCTGGCCCGGTGGTGTAAGCGGTTAAGTGTGCACGCTCCACTGCAGCGGCCCGGGGTTCGTCGGTTCAGATCCCGGGCGTGCACCAATGCACCACTTGTCAAGCCATGCTGTGGCGGCATCCCATATAAAGTGGAGGAAGATGTGCATGGATGTTAGCCAAGGGCCAGTCTTCCTCAGCAAAAAAAAAAAAAGAGGAGGACTGGCAGATGTTAGCTCAGGGCCGATCTTCCTCACCAAAAACAAAAAAAAAATCCACAAAACAGGATATAAGAACAATACACAAAAATCAATTATATTACTAAATACTAGCAGATTGAAATTTTAAAATACCACTTAGCATCAAAAATCATAAAATATTTCCACATAAATAAATCTGAAAAAGATATATAATACCTGCACACTAAAAACCACAAAACATTGCTGAGAGAATTTTTAAAAGACGGACATAAATGGAGGGGTATGCCTTGTTCATGGGTCAGAATACTCAATATTATTAGGATGTCAATTCTCTCCAAATTCATCTGAATTAATCACAGTCTCAATCAAAATCTTAAAAGCAGGGTTTTGGGAGAAATTGCCAAGCTGATTCTAACATTCATATGAAAATACAAGGGATCTAAAATAACCAAAGCAACTTTTTAAAAGGGAGAACAAAGTTGGAGGGCGAACACTACTTGATTTCAAGATTTATTATGAAGCTCAGTAACCAAGAAAGGATGGTGTTGGTGTCAACACAGATCAAAGGAACAGGAGAGGAAGTCCAGATATAGGCCCACACATATACGGAAAATACCTTTTTTTTTTTTTTTTTTAAAGGTGCAAAGGCAACTTGGTGCAGAAAAGAATAATCTTTTCAACAAATGGTCCCGAAGTAATTAAATAGCCATATGCAAATAAATAAATAGAAAAATAAACTTTGATTCATACTTTATACTATATATACATATTAACATATTAACTCAATAAGAATCATAGGCCTAAATGTAAAACCTAAAACTTTAATACTTCTAAAAATAAAAATTGGAGAAAGGGAAAAGAAGACTATACATTCATTTTCATGCTACTTGCATAAAATTTATTTCTGGAAGGATACACAAAATAAGAATTGTGACTTCAGTTTAGACAAAGATTTCTTAGATACAATACCAAAAGCATGATCTATAATAGAAAAATTTGATAAAGTGGAGTTCATCAAAATTAAAATTTTTATTCTACAAAAGACACTGTTACGGAGTAGGAGAAAATATTTGCAAAGCATATAACTGATAAAGGGCTTATGTCTAGAATATATAAAGAACTCTCAAAACTGAATAATAAAAAAACAAACAACCCAAGGTAAAAAAGAAAAAAAAATGGGCAAGAGTTGATCAGACACTTCACCTAAGAAGATATGCAGATGCCAATAAAGCACGCTGAAGGAAGCACAACATCATTCATTAGGAAAATGCAAATTAAAACTACAATACACACCTACTGAAATAGCTAAAATTCAAAAGATTGATCATTCCAAGTGTTGACAAGGATGTGGAGGAACTAGAACTCTCATATACTGCTGGTGGGAAGACAGAATGGTACAACCGCTGTGTTAAACAGTTTTGTGGCTTCTTAAAAAGTCAATCATACCAACCTCCTGACCCACACACACCTACCGTATGAGCCAAATATTCCACTCCACAGTATTCACCCAAGAGAAAAGAGCCCACATGCCAGAAATGTTCAGAGCAGCCTTACCCGTAATAGCCAAAAATCAGAAACAACCCACACGTCCATCAATAGGCATCTGGATAAACAAATTACGGCATATCCATATGATGGAATACTACTCAGCAATAAAAAGAAATGGACTATTGATACGTACAACATGGATGAATCTCAGAACAACTGTGCTGAGTGAAAGAAGCCAGACAAAAAAACAGAGCACATCCTGTATGGTTCCATTTAACTCTAGAAAATGCAAACTAATCTATAGCAACAGAAAGCAAATCAGTGGTTGTTGGGCAGGGCAAGAGGGTAGGAGGGACAGATTACAAAGGGGCATGAAGAAACTTCTGGGGATGATGGATATGTTCACCATCTTGATTGTGGTGATGGGTTGCACACAAGTCAAAACTTATCAAATTTTACATTTAGAAAACTCCACTGAGATGTAATTTGTCTTCCAACTATCAGATTGGTAAAGATCAAAAAGTTTGATAATAACACTCTGTTCGTGTGGATATAGGAAAATTAACACTCTTATAAGTTGCTGTAAGAGTGTAAACTTCCATGGAAAGTGATTTGGCAATATTTATCCAAATCACAAAAAATCCCCCCCTTATACCCAGAAATTTCATTTCTAGGAATTTATCTACAAAGATACACTCATGTATGTGAAATGACACATTATAAGGTCATTCGACACAACAGTGTTTACAGTGGCAAGTGTCCATCAATAGGGACCAGATTTAAAAAACTCTGGCATAACCATCCAATGGTATACCTCCCAGGCACAAAGAAAGAAGCAGCTCTTTATGTGCTCACATGGAATGGTGAGTGAAAAAGGCAGGTTACAATACAGGTTGTATACTATGCTTCCATTTGGGTATAAAAAGGGAAAAAAAGATTATATATTCATTTTCATGCAACTTGCATAAAACTTATTTCTGGAAGGATACACAAAAGAACTAGCATCACTGACTGGCTCTGGGAGAACTCTGTGGGTGGCTAGACTATAGCAGTACTAGGAAGACTTTATATATATATATAGAACCCTTGATGCCTTGTGAAATTATTAACCATGTGAATGTGTTACTATTCAATAAATAAATTAGTATAAATAAAAATTAAAGACAAGTGAAAAATAAAATGAGGGAAGTTGAGCTATATGGACAGATGTGGAAAGAATACCAAGATACGCTGCTAAGTGAGCACAAAGAAGCAGGCTACTGAACACCACTGGCAGGATGAGCTCACCTGTGTAAAACAAACGCTAACAGCAATAAAATATTGGTCTATGTCAATTGAGAAATACTGGAAAACACACACATACCCGTTATCAGAAGTCATCTCTAGGGAGTAGGATTTGGGGGGACCTTCCCACTCCACATTATACATTTCTGAATGTTTCAAGTTTTTAACCTGTGTTATTTTTGCATCAGAAAAAAACTGGCTCCATAGGCTCCTCCCCTGGGAGAGTTACATTTTTTAACCACTTGTCTAGAAATATGAGGAAAGAGTCATAAACATGACCTCACCTTTGATCAGGGACTCTACCTCTACAAATTTATCCAAAGAATGTGATCAATTATGGTCAAAGATTTACATCTTGGGGAAACATACACATGAATGAAGTGGTAAGTGAAAAAAGCAGATTACAAAACAATCGTGTGATGTGATCCATGAGTGTAGAAAATATTAGTAAACATAAATAGGAAAGGTCTAGAAGGACATCCACCAAGATGTTGAGGGTGTTCCCCCCAGGGAATACAGGCCTGAGGTCACGAGTGGTTTTGACTTTCTTCTTTTAAAATCTTTTTTCAGGGCCGGCCCCGTGGCTTAGCGGTTAAGTGCGTGCACTCCACTACTGGCGGCCCGGGTTCGGATCCTGGGCGCACACAGACGCACTGCTTGTCTGGCCATGTTGAGGCCGTGTCCCACATACAGCAACTAGAAGGATGTGCAGCTATGACACACAACTATCTACTGGGGCTTTGGGGGGGGAATAAATAAATAAAAATTTAATAAAAAAATAAAATCTTTTTTCATAATTATTTAACAAATGATCTCTTTTTGTTTGAAAAAAAAAAAAGCACAGCATGGTGACTATAATTTATAACACCATACTGCATATTTGAAAGTTGCTGAGAGTAGATCTTAAAAGTCCTCATCACAAGAAAAAAAATTTTTGTAACTACATTTGGTGACACATGTCAACTAGACTTATTGTGGTGATCATTTTGCAAATATATACAAAAATTGAATCATTATGTTGTACACCTGAAACTAATATAAACGTTATATGTCAATTATATCTCAATTTAAAAAAAAGAAAGTTAAATATACTAATAATCTTAGAGCCTTTATATACTAAGGTTTTTAGAAGAATTACTTATGATAGTAAAAAGAATAACAACTTTTATGTCCAAAATAAAAGAATCAACAAACACATTTTGACAGGGCCTACAGCAAATGCTTACTGAAAAGTATTAAGTAGGGGCCAGCCCGGTGGCATAGTGGTTAAGTTCACGCACTCCGATTCAGCTGCCTGGGGTTCGCAGGTTTGGATCTTTGTTGCAGACCTACACACCACTCATCAAGCCACACTGTGGCGGCATCCCACATACAAAACAGAGGATGATGGGCACAGATGTTAGCTCAGGGCTAATCTTCCTCAGCAAAAAGAGGAAGATTAGCAACGGATATTAGCTCAGGGCTGATCTTCCTCAGCAAAAAGAGGAAGACTGGCAACGGATGTTAGCTCACGGCTAGTCTTCCTCGCCAAAAAAAAACCCCAAAAGTATTAAATAAAAACTACAGGATGCAAAAATATAGACCATACAGTCTGGAATCTGTAAAATATGAGGGAAGAGGGAATATTAACAGAAAAATGAAAACTAGAATTAAATTGACCAAAAAATGAAAAAGAATTTTTAAAAAATCCAGGAGAACAAATCTGTTATTTTAATCTTTAGGCCATGACGATCCCTAAGTCAGGGAGGATGGGGAGAGGACAAGTTTGCGCTGGGGAGCCTCACTCTGGCTGTTCTGTCCAAACGCCTGCTGAGCAGCAGCAGGGAACTGGACCTACGGGAGCCATGTGGACACCAGCCTCAGGAAGCCACGAGTCTCTTCTCTGACTGGCAACTACCTCCATCCTTGAGTGGGTCCAGCAGCTGAGGAACACAGCCACCATCCTGGCTTCTGGAAGGAACCGGCTGGGAGCCCCTCCTTGGAAAGGCCTCTCTGGAGCGTGGCAGGGCAGAGGCGGCACTATGTCATCACCCTCGGGCCCAGGGCAGCCTCTGATAGCCTGAAGGTAAGGTACCACAGGTGCCTCATTGGTCTGAGATGTGATAAAATCACGCACCTCTCAGAAACTCTCCCCGCTAATGAACTGATCCCTTTCCCAACCAAGGACAAGGGCGCAAGAGTCCAGGCTCTGGGAAGCACAGGCTCTGCCCCCGCCAAGATGTTTTCCAGCAGAAACTGTGCTCTTAAGGTCCAGAGGATGGGGCCTATGACTTAAACCAGCAGCATGGGCTAAAGGAAAATTAGGATTTGGGTTGACGGGAGCCTAAATGAGTCGCTAGTTGATGTAGCTGCCAAATGTATGGTGCCCACATGGGCTGCCTTAATAATAATCAATATTTCTTACTATGTACCATGTCCCTGACACATATGAACTCTTTTATTCTCACAAACCCCTAGGAGATGGGTCCACAGTCATCCTCACTTCACAGATGAGAAAACAGAGGCCCAGAGTTGGGATGTGCAGTCTGTCTTCAGCCCCCGCTCTGAACCCTCTGCTCCACAGAACCTTCCAAACTGACGGTTGATGTGACCATCCCTTCCCAATGGCCACGCCACAGCCATCTGGGCAGTCCCCTTCAGGAGCACTGGCCAGAGAACCAAACAGACGCCAAGCTGGGTCCCATGGAACATGGAGGGCTCCGACCTGCCCAAAAAGGGAGTGGGGTCTAGCCTGGGAAAGAACTAGCCCAGGGAAAATGCTCACTGTCCTCCCTCGCAGAGCTGGGTGCCATGGAAGAAACAAATGGGCGGACCTCCTCTTGGAGCGGGAGATGGAGGAGGCAGGCCAGGACTCACAGGACCACATTCCCAACTGTCAGAGCTGCTGGAGAAGGGCCTCCCAAGCAGAGGCAGTCTCTGCTGAGACAAAGGCTGTGCCCTGCCCTCTCCCCAGAGCACATGGCAGAGCCCCACCGTGGATGGGACATCGACCTCAGGGAGGGGAAAGGAGATGTGACCCCAACTGTTCTAGCTTTGGGAACTTGGGCAACTCCAATAAAACCAGAAAGCCTCCGTAGCATCTGTAAAATGCAAATGATAATTGCTACTGCATCAGATGTTATTCTGGCACAGCGCAGGACCCCATACCTAGTGGTGGCGGTGCTAACGCAGTGCACGGTCCCTAAGGCCCTTCCGTCTGAGACAGTGTAATAGTGTCTCCAGACACGAGTACTTCCTGTGGGAACTCTGAGGTCAAGAGCTGATTCCTTACTCAAGTCATCAGTGAAGTGACCATCAAGGAGTCTAAAAACCCCAAACACCACCCTCTCATCACTGAAATTGAGAAACTCTGATCCCGGGCACTTAAGGACTGCTGGAAATGATCCATCCCAACCCCCTTGTTTGACAGACAAGGAATAAACTAGAAGCTCAGTGAGGGATAATGGCCTGCTTGAGGTCTCTTAGTAACATCCAGGCAAAGCCAGGCTAGAACCCTGGTTACCTCACCACATTTCCAATGCTTTATCCACCAAAATATCCTGCCTCCCACCTAAAAACCCCTCAAAGTAGGTATAAAAATACTGTACACAGAGAGAGTGTGTGGGGTCCAAACGAACTATAACACACGCTTAGATTACATAAAAATACAACTCTGCTATATTACAAACTAATCATTTTATAAACAATTGCTCTTACTCTCTCAAATCAAGGAGGCCAATCTAGAGACTGCTTGGTTGGTTCACATTTCTTAAGAGAGTTGTCAAAGGAAACTGAACAAATGCCATTTTCTCCCACTGAAAAATTTCCTAGAATTCATTTATGAACAAACATTTCCTAAGCACAAATAAAGAGACAATAGCAAGACAGTATTAATCAGCATTATAAGCAAGGGAAACCCCAGCGACATGTGGGAGCCGAGGTCTGAGGCAGGAAAGACTCCATGGAGGAGATGACCCTTGAGTAATAGGCTTTGTGGATAGGAGAGGAAGGGTATGCCAAGGACCAACAGCAAAGGCCTTTAAAATCCATGTAGACAATGGATGAATGGATAGATAGATAGACGGATGATGGATAATGGATGGACGGATGGATAAATGGATGGATGGAAGGATGGTTGGATGAATGGATGGATGGAGGGCGGCATGACAACTATCACCCTTAAATCACTGAAAGTGTTCCTGAGGATCATAGTGGAGAGTGTTCCGAGAACCAGGTTCATCTCCTCGTCCCTTTTCCACTAGCCATCCCCTCCAACAGGCCCAAGAGGTGACCCTGAGGGGGAGTTATCTTTAGGGAACAGGTTGGGAACAGATAGGGGGCAGACACCACATGCTTTGCCTACAGATGGGCAAGGGCTGACGGGATAAGAAGACGTATGTGCATATTTGCCGGGAATTCTCTCTTTTCCGCAGTTGTCCCTGGCCTATCTGGCAGAAAAAAACTTGAGAAACTGAGTCAGCTCAAATCTAAGAGGGGGAAAACGAAAAGGCAAAGCCAATGATCACTCTGCTGCACATTAGAATCCCTAATGTTCCAGCCCCAGAAAGAACCTGGGTCCACTGCACAATTGTCTCATGACCTGAAGATAAACCACGAGTGATGATAAGTTGGTGGAGCTGTCCTGGGGATCACCAAGTCGCCCCTTCAAGGCCTCCCAGGGTCTCAGAAAGGGCCCCTCTGCAGTGCTGGAACCCCTCCTCACATTTCACCCCTCAAGTAACACTGACCCCCTGGAGGTTCCAGAAATGCCACACTCTGTCCATCATTTGCCCAAATTCCTCTCCCTGGACTGCCCTTCCTTCCTCTGCCCCTCTCTGGGCAAAGTCCTCATCCTGGAGTCCCAGTTCTGGTCCCCTCCCGCAGGAAGCTTTCCCGGACTACTCAGGCACAACTGTTTGGTTAAATAAATGAGCCACTGCCAAAGGCCCCCACAGCAGAGCTTTTCCTTATTCTGACCCAGGACTCTACAGTCCCTGACTAGTAGCTGCCAGGAAGAGCCTGGTAGAGAATTCATTGTGAAGTGGGAAATGTATCCACCTGGGGCCGGGAAAACACATATTCAGGTTCTCCTGGGTAAGTGTTTGGGGTGATCTACTCCTGGTCGACATTCCACGCTGGCCAATTCATGACTTTCCTAAAGCAGCCTCCCTGCTGGGCATGGAGGCTATCGGAGGAAGACGTACATCTGAGAAACCTGCTGGGATTTCAGAGGCCACTTACCCAAGTTAGCAAGGAAGGTGTGCGCCCATGGCAGTGAGCTTAGTAAGTGCCGGGCACATCGCAGATGTTCCAGTAAGTGCTAGCTGGTTGACGGATCGCACAAGGAATTCCTCTTGATGGCAACTGCCACACTGTTTCAAATTCAGGGCACAGAACAGAAGGTTTAAGATTTCCAGCCCGGTGTGAGAATGAGGTGTGAAAAAGACACTGCCACCTGCTTTGACAGTGCCAGCGAGAAGAGGAAGCCCTGGCAGCCGTCCTGTTGTGTCAGTCGGGGAGGGAAACAGCCTGGTGGCCTTGTTGGTGACCTCCACCCAGGGTTTCTCGGTTACAGCATTGGTTACATGTGGGGCTGGATAATTCTTTGTCCTGCCCTGTGCATGGCAGGATGTTAAGCGGAATCCCTGGCCTCTACCCACTAGATGCCAGTTCTGACAACCAAAAATGTCTCCAGACAGTGACAAATGTTCCCTGGGGAGCAAACAGCCCTGGTTGAGAATCGGTGCTGTAGCCTTTGCGTGTGGCAGATCAGGGCAGCACTCAGCAGCCAACTCCAGGAGAAGATTCTGCTTTAAGTGTCGGCAAATCTGGCTCTGCCTCCCACTGCGCAGGTAAACATGGAGATATCCAATGTCTGAGACTCAGTTCACCCACCTGCAAAATGAGGCCATGTTTTGCAAGTGTCTGAGGGCCTAATGAGGGCCTCAAGAACGGCTGTCCAAATATTTTGGCCAAGTTATTCCACTTTTAAGAATCTATTCCAAGGAAATGATCAGAATTTCAGTTAAACATTTACACACAATGATGTCTATTCCAGCATTATCTATAATAACAAAACCAGAAACAGTCTAAACGCCCAACAATGTAACAAAGAGGGTGAAATAAAATATGATAGAAGTGGACAAAGGACTACTATGTAGCCGATAAAAATCACATAAATAAAAATTATTCATTAATAACATAGAAAAACGCCCATGCTATAATGTTAAGTGAACCAACAGTTACAAGACTATATATAATGTAACCTCAATTTCATAGACAAATATAGAGTGAAAAAAATATTTCATATAAAAAAATAGAGACTGGAAGGAAATTTAAAAAATTTTCCTCTTTGTGCTGTTCTCTATTTTATAAGTTTTCTGTACAAAGCACATCTTAGTTTCAAGATCTTGTGGGGAAAATATTTGTTGTTGTTGTTTTTAATATTTTTACATCAGAAGAGAAGGCTCTGCTTGAATTCCCAGGTGCTAAACTTAAGTCCAGATCTTAAACACAGAGCCCTGAGCCAAGCAAAGAGAAGGGTGTTCAAACCTAAATAAAATGAAACCCAAAGAAACAGAAGCAGAAGACAGAGGGACCGGCAGGGCCAGAGCCACTGGGGAAACCTGAAGGGTCACAGCGTGAGCTGGGCTGGGCAGGCGAGTGGAGGAGACCCAGGACTGTCCCACATGCTGCTCTGTCGCCTGGCCGAGCAGGTGGCCGGGCAGCTTGAGGGGCACACATGGTGCTCACTCACGCAGCCAGCTCCCTGAGGCGGGCTAGTACATCCCACAGCTGGGCACAGGTCTGGGAGCTTGCTTCTCACTGCTGGAATCATCACAAGCAAGAACAGGACTCACACCACAGTGGGGGTAGGGGTGGGAGGGTAGGGGGGATTGTCAGTCAGGTCCCTCAAGCCCAGCAAACCAAGGCTTCCAAGTGAGATTCCAAAGGATCCAGCAGCCTGATGCCACCTCCAGCTTTCCTGCCCGCCACTGACCACCCATTCAAGGCAGGCCCCTTGGAGATGAGGGGAGTGGCAATGAAGGACCGCTACACCAGAGCATGGGGCCTCAGCTGCTCTTGGTAAAACAGCTGGGCTGGGCACTGGGCACCTGAGGGCCCTGGGACTGAGGGCTGAATCAGGAGAAGGATTTAGCACCTGGGTGTTTCACACCAGAGACTCAGAGATGGAAATGTCACCAGCCACCACCCCACTTCCCACTGGGCTTCCGTGCCAGGGGAGCTGTCGGGCAGTGTGCCCTCAACCTGCTTTATAAGCCTGCCCTCCTTTGGGAGTCTAGACCAAGCAGGGAAACTGAGCCAGGGAGGACAGGAAAGCATAGCACACCTTGAGATCAGCCCAGTCCCTCCACACGGCCACCATCTGAACCAATCGCACAGGGAACGAGGACGAGTCCCCAAGTCCCAAGTTCAAACATATGAAGGTTTTCTTTTTTTTATGCTCTCTTAAAGTCCTTGCCCAAGTGTACTGGAAATATGAACATAAAACAAACAGAGTCTGCAGTGCAGGACAGCACAAATCACAAAGCCCCCAAAAGCTGGCCCCCACCATCAGAGCCGGAGGCATTTAATAGCCCAAATCCCCAAGGCCAGTGGGACCTCAGTGACAGGAAAGGCCACCATTCCCAGGACCCTGGCCTTGAGCGAGGGTCATGCTGGGCTCCCACACAGAGCCTCGTTAATACTGAAACACGCCGATAAGGCAGCTGCAGGACTCCCGGTCTGAGCTGAGAAGCGAGGGCCACAGAGAGAAACCACGCACGTCCTGACGTCCCAGTTGCCCCACACTCGTCAGCCTCCTTCCAGGCTCCTTCTCGTCTTCTCCCCCAAAGGACACTCCAGTCAGACCGAGGAGACAGGACATTCTCGACATATGCTGACGCCAGGGCCAGGGTGCAGGGAGCGGGTGCTGTGAGCTGGGGGCAGGATGCCAGCAGCACTAGGGAGCAGGCTGACCTCCCGAGTGGACCTGGGCAGGGGAGGAGAGGGAGGCCACTCCACCCACCCGTCTCCCCTCAGACAGGCTCTACGTGGCAGCCCACACCAGCTCCTCTCTCTGCACCCTCACTCTCGCCAGTCTATCTCCTTCCTACCCTTCTTAGGGAACCATAAAGACACCCACAAGGGAGGCCTTGCAGCCAAACCTCAGTGTAGGTCAACCTTCCAAGAGACTTGCTCTAACTATGAAACACCAAACTGGACCCAAAGAGGGTCTGACTTCCGGCCACTTCTGGCCATGAAGCAATGAGACAGCCATCATGATGCACACGCTTTTGCTCACACAGGAAAAGAAGGAAGCCATCCTAGGCACTCTCAGTTCAGAGCCCTTGGCACATAAACTAAGGTGCTAATTTAATAAACTCACCACTGTCTGGTTTCTCCTGGGGCCTAAGGCTATCTTGCACAGCAAAACAGGCGACCGCCAGAGCCACCTGACAGTCTCAGCCACTGTCCCACGAAAGAGAGCCCCTGCCCTAGAGTCCACATCTCTGTGATGTTCTGGAGCAGAAGCAGCTCAGGTCTCAGCTGGTTTGTTTGCCCCAACCTCCAGTCCAGCAACAGCTGACCAGGCAGCTGAAAGTCTTACCATCTGCAGAGGCCAATCCTGTGTTGTTCGTCCATCCTTACAGATGCGAATGCTATCCCTTTGTCAATGCAAAAATCACAAAGGAACCGAGGGGACATCACCGAAAGAAAAGAGTAATCCCCATCACCCCACCCTAAAAATCTTCCATACAATGCAGATCTCAGGGCCCCACTCTGCAGTAGGCTCTCCCTAGGGCCTGAGAATCTGCATATTTAACAAGCTTCCCACCTGAATCCCATCTGGGAGGCCCAGGAATCCTACTCCGACACACTTGAGGCCTTATTCTCAGATTTGCCTCCATAACTCATTGCCAGTTCTGACTTCATTCTCTTATGCTTTTTCTCTTTTTTGACTAAGTGCACCCTAGAAGAAAAACATCTTCTCATTCACAGAGGGATCTGACAGTTAAAAGACTTACTGATATATGTGTATGTCACTGTAAATATACATACCACATATCCTACATTCACCCTTAACAGGAAGAGTAATCTAACATACTGTGTATCACGTCCAACATCTACAGACAAAGACATCTGAATTACATTCAAACTCTACCATCCTGCCCCATCCTACCGTCAGCATACCTGAAATTCCTGGCCGGGTAGCTGCTGAGTCTGATTTCTTCTTCCCCTACATAAACAAGACAACACATGCACACCCTCAGCCCAGTGACACCAGACACGTCCCCTCACCTTGATCCCCGCAGACAGCGAGGGCCAGCCCTAAATACGCTGTCACTGCCTGGACACACAATGTATCACCACAGCCCAGCCCTGTCTATGGAAACACCTGAGTGATGTGCCTTCAATCTGTCATCAGACCGCGATGACCTCAATTTTTGGAAAAGTCAAGTCAAAACTCTACCTTTGTGTTCAGAGATCCACGACACATTTATGTGTCAGCCCTCCCTTCGGCTTGTCCATAGCCTTCAGGAAAGTCTGAAAACACCACTGCAGGCCGAGTGCTTCCCCCACCCCCACCAGTGTCCTCAAGTCCACCCCTATCCACGCTTACCCTGTGACCACACCCTGGAGGTGCCCTGAGCACGACAGCTGGCTAGGGAAAGTGACGGACAGGGGATGGCAGGGGCATATTCCCCGAAAGGCGCCTCACCACCCTCCCCCCAGAAGCAGAGGAAATGACAAGACCCCACGCTTTCTCCAGACTCCGGTCCTCCACCCTGCCTGCTGTCTGACTCTTCGAGAGGGCAACAGGGCAGTGTCCTGGCCTCAGGATTTTGAAGCCAGAGGATCTGAGAGATCACATTTGCCACGTCCCTCCTTCCACAGAGAGGCAGAGCAGCTTGCACAGGGTCACCCAGCTCGTGAGTGACTGGTTTCACTCTCCCTGAGGATAACCCCAAGGAGTTCAGGCTAATTTCTCTTCACCATCCATCACCCTTACTCTCTTCCTCAACTTTTTCCAGAGGAAAACAGCCTGAAAAGATGATATATGTAATAAAGTCTTCCTAGTAGTTATGAGCAGGCAGGGGGCAATGGCAGGGGAGTTCCTTTGCCCAACTCTCTATACCTCTGCCACCTTCATAGGCAGCTGTTCATGACTCGCTCTTGAGATGGTCTTAACTAGCAAATGACAAAGTTGGGGGCAGGGGCATCAAAGCCCCTTCCCCCTTCTCCACCTGGCTCAGTCACACTCATCCTTCAACAGCAGTCCAAAGGGAAGCCTTCCTTAGTCCCCAAAGTGGAGCTAGATCAGTCCCACAGGATACAGGACCTTGATGGTCATGCTGGAATTATTTAAATGCACTTGTGTCCTCCCCCAGATGGAACTAGGTAAGACTTCTATCCCCTGCTTCTTAAGCCACTGCTTGGTGAACTGTAGATTCTCAAAGAAAGAATCAACAAATTAAGAGCTGTTTTCTGGCCATTAAGGTCTGCCTACACTGCAAATATTCACATACTAATTCCCCCATCTCAGGTTTAAAAATATGGGTTTGTTTTTTTAATTCTCAACATAATGAATGAGTTTAAATATTAGAAGTTGAAATTATTAAGTAAATCATTTCACCTGCAAAGCTTCTATTTGCATAACATTAATTCATGATGGCAGCTAAAACAAATTCATCACATTCTATATATTAGAAGTTGATTTATGCAGGAATTGAAAAAATCATGAGCTCAAAATTATGCTGACGTGATGTACGTGCTCAATGAAGAAAGATTTTTCTCTTTCCTTCTTTTCCTTTTTTTTTTAAGTTATCAGAATAACTGAATTATGGTGAGAAGGAATAAGATTTGAGGAGAGGAAGGAGGGGAAGAACGGGCATCTCAGAAAATGAATATCGCTACCGCCTCACGTGTGTGGCAGGCTCTTGGTGCGCGTGCACACACCCTCCAGTTATTAATGTCAAGTATGCCAAAGATACGCTGCAAAATCATTACCATTCATCGCCACTAACCGCCATTAAATTTCAATCAATTCAACTTAGCACAAGTGTACTTGAGCGGCCCTTACAGTTCCTTATAAACGTGGCTCAAAAGTCGGGCTGACTTATTGCATTGTCCACTACACAAAGAAGCATTGCTAAGCATCTGCTTACACTCGGGACGGATGCTCTTTTAACATCCTAAGCATTCAAAGATCTTTCTTTTTCTGAGTGCTAAGTCGTCTGGAATCCCTACTCGTCAAGACGAATCGGGGGCGGGGGGTGGGGGGGGAAGGCGGAGGGGTACTACTCTGGGCGACCACCATTTCTTTCCTGCCTTTGGGGTGGGGACAGGGCAAAAGTAGCCCTTTGTGGCTATAGTCAGTCTCGCAGATGCCTTACAGAAAAAGTTTCTGACGACCACCAAAAGTTTGGTAACGTGGCGCCTCTCTCTCCTGGCTCTGGTGAAAGGCTCTCAATTCACTCTGCAAACTGTAAACTCAACTGGAATCCCCTTCTCCGGGAAGAGGGCGGGCGAGCCGATCGGAAGTAGGAGGGAGATTCAGCTGCAGGGCACAGGCCAGAGCACCTTTTGGAAAGGGCGCCTTTCCCGGGTGGGCGCAGGCTCTCGCGGACCGCTCCCTGTGTGGGAGCCGGGACCCGGGTGCTCCGGGTGTCACGCCCGGGTACAAAGGCGGCGGCGCGGGCCGATTTGGATCTGGCGCGCTGGCTTTCTTCCCGACTCGCCAGGAGCAGGGTCCGGCCTGTCGCCACTCGCCGGAGGCGCCCGGTGCATGGCCGGGACAATGTGGCCATTGTTCGGGCGCCGCAAACCAAGCCGGCGGGCAGGTGGGAGGAACACGGCTGCCGGCGCGCGGGCCCTCGGGCCAGGCGCGCGGGCACTGGGGGCACAGAATGTTCCCGGACGCGGGCACGGTCCCCACGGCCTGGGCACGCCGCCTCCAGGAGGCCTCCCCGTCCAGTCCTCCCCGGAGCAGAAAATGGAGCGGGGACAGGAAAGAGAAAGAGGAGAGAGAGAGAAGGAAAAGACAAGAGGAGGGAGGAGAGGAAGAGAGAGAGAGGAGGGAGGAGAAAGAAGAGACAGAGAGGAGAGGGAGGGGAGGGACATTGGGGGGCGAGAGAGAGAAGAAAGGGGGAAAAAGAAAGAAAGGAAACAAAGAGGAGAGAGGGGAAAAGAGAAAGAAGAGTGGGGGAGAGAGACAAACATATGCACAATAGAACTGTATCACAGGCTGCCTTGGAAGCCTCTGGAAAGAGCAAGAGTTCACCCTATTTCATAGAGGGAAGCGGCTCCAAACCCAGCAGAGTCAGCAAAGCGTAATCACACCAGGGGCTTTGCTTAATTACAGGTTTGAGAGCTGGGCTGGAGGAAGGGAGACACTTAACTGTGTCCCCAGGAAGGCCTAGGCACTCAAATGGTTTGTAAGGTTGGAGATTACAAATATCTGCCCCCCCCATCCCCACCCCGCAAACCCCTGAGCCAGGATCCTGGAGGACGAGGCTGGGGTCTGTAGCGTGGAAGACTCAGGCGGGCCAGGACAGCCATCATGGAGGAGCTTTCAATGTTCAGTTGGGACAGGAGTCCCGGCCTAAGCCCGAGCCGGTCAGCAGTGAGGCCACAGGCCTGGGGAGGCCCCGCCTCAGCCTGCAGCAGGGCCCCAGCCCCCTCCTCTGCTCTCCCCCCTTCCCTGCGCCCACTCGCGGGAGGCCAGGGGCCCTCGGCCCAAGGCGGGAAATCACTCCCGTGCTAGTGAATAAAAAGTCCCCTTTATTTCACTGCCGTTTTTGGTTCATTAAATTTTCCACAGATTTGCAGAGAAGAAAACATAATCAATAAACCTTGACAAAAGTGAACGTGTGAAAAAGGCCAGAGAATGGAAAAGCCAGATAAAAGTGATATCCGATCACAGATTTCAGCGGCAGATGACGAGCTGGCGCTGCTGGAGAATCTCAATGGACCATCACCCTTTTGCGGGTTCCCTTCCCTTTGCTGAAACTCTTCATTCCAGACAATAGTAAATGCACTAAAACTTTTTTCTTATGCTAATGCATGAAACCGGGCACTCACAGTTAAAACACACTTCCCAGCAGCCTGTTTTTTTTTTTTTTTTTAACAACACACATGCACACACACAAAACCACATTAACTTATTCAATTTAAACCAAAATCTCAAAAATGGTTTAACATGTACTCTTTGGTCACATCTTAAATGAGTTATTTCCCCCATTTGTATGTTTTTTAAGAAATCAGAATCAGATCACAAACCGGATTATTGAGGATGCTTTTGTTGATGAAGGAACTGGAGAAAATAAGAGACTGAACACGCAGAAAGTATGCTGGTCTCGTTGGTGTCTTTTCCCAGGTTTTAAACATAGTTCTGTAGGTTAAGAGTGTTTTTGTCACTCTCAAAATCTAAAAACAATGATCAATGATTTGTATTTTATAAATCCTTTATATTCCACAGCAAACACTCTAATTTTAGAGACAACGAGTAATGTTGAATCTAGTGTCATGTTTATTTGAAAACCACGAAGCTGTTGCTCTTTACCAAAGGACACCACCAAATACCAACGATGACCCCTTCCCAAACCATCCTTTAAGCCAGCCGGAGAGAAAGTTAGAGCAGCTTTCCTCCCTGGTCTTTAAAATTGCTGAAACTGCTGCCTATTCTGGGTGGTGGTACAATCACCTATTCCGCCTCTCTGAATTTTCTGGAATCAGACTAGTTTCTCTCTTTGGCATTCTTCACGTGTTTCATTTGTCCATGCCTCTGCCACTTACTGAAAAGAAAGCAGAGAACTGCTTTCCCAGGGGGTCTTTTTCAAAGGACCCTGGCCAGGGGCAACAGCTGCAGCTGCCCACAGCGAGGTCCACCTGGCCTGGCCGTCCCTCGTGCACCACAAAACAGGCCCTGGCACAGGTAGAACAGCGCCCCCCACCCCCACACCCAGGAAGCAAGGCTGGTTTGCTCCACCTCCCTGGAGCCAGAGCCAGCGTCATGAGCCGGCGTCACTCAGATGAAAGGAAGACCTGCTGAACACACACTTTCCCCAGGAAAGACAAGCTGCCCTACCCCTAGAGTACACAAGGATGCAGTTTTGAGCTTTAACAAGCCAGTTGGGTGTGTAGGGGTCACACAGGCTTTCAAAGTGCACACGACAACCTCCTGGTCTCATTTAAAGGGAACTGCTGGCATCCGTGGGGTGAAGTCCCCCCCAGCCCCAGGGTGGCTGAGGGGGGCCCTGATGGAAGAAGGGTGTTTATTAGGCACATATCCAATTTTGTCTGCTTGCCTGCTGAATCCCCTGCTTTGCTAATCCAGCCCTAGGGGCTGCACTGTGTACAGGGCACTTGTGGGAATACAAAAAGCATGAAGTATTTGTGTATTTTTCAGTCTGCAGTGCAAACAAGCCAGCTACAGTACACAGTCCCAGACCCCCGCAGCCAGGCAATGAGCCGCTGTGGCCCTGTGGCCCCCTCTTCTGACCAGGCAACTCTAAGGATTTCCTCTGTTCAATGCTCTCCCCACAAGTGGGCTGGAGCATCCCTGGGAAAGTGGAGTGGCACTCCATTCTAAGGCTGCCGGCCAGAAGGGCCTCGTGGGCTAAGGCAAGAGTTCCCTCCAAGGCCATGGCCAGGGTCATTGTGAGCTGGGGAGCAGCCTGGGAGGCTCGGCTGAGAGAATGTGAACCCTGTGCAAATTCCCCTCAAGACAATTCCCATGGAGGATAAAAACATCTCTGACAGTCCCACCTTGTTCCTGTTTCGGGAGTGTTTTTCTCCCTCTCGTTCCCATCCACTGACTTTGAAAACAGACTGCTCTGACCACAGTCTCTCCCTCAGATGCCAGACCAAGGGACAGCCGGTTCACCTGTGGGCTATCTCCTGGGCAAGGGGGCTCCTCACCTGGATGGGGATCTTCCTGCATTAGTTTAAATCCCCCTGGAATCACTAAACAACCTCAGGAAATTAGCGTATTTCTCAAAGCAGAAGGGAAATACAAAAGTATCCTAAATATTACAAAATATAACTAACTTTGAGACCCTGACAAGTGAGAACTTTCCATATGTCTGGGTTTGAGTGGAATTTAAACCTGGGCGAGAACATCTCCGCAATTTCCTGTAGCCCTTAGCGGTGAGAGGGAGAAGCAGCAAGTCTAGAAAACGAAAGCAAGAAAGATGAAGGAAGAAAGAGGAGCAGAAGGGAGGTCAGAGGCACACGGAGGGAGGGAGGCTCCGGAGGGGACGCATCTGCAGAGTCTAGGTTCTACTTTCTAGAATTACTCCCAGGGCTGAGCAGAAGCCGGGACAAGCCCGAGGAGCATCAAAACTCAAAGCAGCCACGCAGAGCCAGGGTGCCCTCCCCTCCCCGGAGGGAGACCAGCCCAGGTAGCCACACAATGCATTTCCTCCCGGCTGAGCAACTGCAAAGCCGCTCCCAGGCCCAGGGAGGCCTGCCCGCCCCCACCACACACACACACACACACACACACACACACACACACAAACACACGGGGAAGAGGGAAGGAAACTCCCAGCCTAGGTAAGGAAGTGGGCGGGGAGGGGGCTCCTAGGTAAGGTGGCTAGAATAAACACATCTCATCAGGGGGACTTGTGACAAGCCCGCCTATTCCGCCGCTTTCTGCCGCTGTATATTTTGGATTTCACAGTTTATTTACTTTACTTTTTGGCACCGAGCCCCCTGAGCATGCCAATACAATATTTGTTTAAACACTATTTTATGCCGCTTGCGAGGGAAACGTTTACTTTCAAATTCTCCAACATCCCCCAGAGCCTCGTCTGCAAACAGCATATGAGCGTTTTACAACTGCTCCCTTTATCTGAAGCTGTCGGGATTAAACCTCCACACGCCCGGCCAGGGCGGCGGGCGGGGGCCCAGGACTCGGCCGCGGCCACCGGGCTGCAAAGCCCGCGCCAGAGGCCGTGCACCGCGCGGGATGCCCGGGCCGGAGGGCCGGGGAGCGCATAAAAGATCCCCAGGGCGCGGCACCAGACTCGAGGGAAGGGTCTACTTTCCCAGCCGGGATCAACTCTGAGCCACACAAAAATTATACAAAAGAGAGGAGAGCGGAGGGAGGCACCCTGGAAGGGGGGACCCACGGCCTGGGAGTGCCTCCGGGGCCGGTCACCCGGGGTGAAGCGCGAGGTCTGCAACCCCAGCTCCTCGCGCTGTGAAAGTCGGGTTTCCTAGGAAATGACAGCAACTACCGCCGGGCTGAAAAGGCGCCGAGTTGGGTGGACTTCCAGCTCCCAGACGCGGCGGGCGCGCTCACACTCACACACACAAGCACACGCTCCCTTCCTCCTCCTCCCCCTGCACCACCCCCCGCCCCCGTCCAGGGAAAACGCTCCCCTCTCTAAACCCTTAATAGGATTGGCGCCCAACTCTCTCCGCGCCTCTCCCCATCCATCACACACAGATCAAGTTGCAGTAGTGGATTTTTCAAATTCCTCAGCAAATATACTTGTTGAGAGATTGCCCCCCGGGGGGGGGGTAGACGATGAGTGGGGGGTAGGGATGAAAGTGAGGGGTGGGGGGACCAGAGGACGGGGCGAGGGATTACGTGAGGATCCCTTCGGGAAGTCAAGCGGATCTCGGGGCGGAGGGCAGGACAGGAGGAGGAGGAGGAGGAGGAAAGAAGCAAGGAGGGAGGCTGGAGGGGAGAGCCTGACCGAGGGGGAGGGGGCGGTAGAGCCCGACGAGGGGGAGGAAGAAGGGAGGAAGAAAGAAAGGCAGGGCTCCGGGACGTAGCGCGGAGAAGTGCAGTTAGAAGTTCACAAGTGGCTGGCTGCAGCCCCCTCCACACACAGCACAGTCCCCTTAAGACACACTCCCATCGCCCACCTCCGGGAGTTTCGCAGCATCTCAGCCTCCGGTGCCACTCCTCCCCACCTCCCGCAAAAACAGCCCGCGGCTCGGGTGAAGTGGAGATGGGACGGGGCGGGCCCGGCAGTGCACCCCGAGAAGAGAGGCTCTATCCCCCAGGTAGGAAGGAGGATGCAAAATCACCCCCTGGCCACGAGTTCCTAGCCCCCGGACCCCCTTTACGTCCCCGCTCGGCTTGGCCAGAGCCCGAAACCGGGCCGCCCCACTAGCCCCAGGGCCCCCTAAGCCCAGTGCCCTGATCCCCGCACAGTGGCGCGGGTACTGGGGCGAGAGACCCTCCAAGACGGCGCAGCATCCCACTCGGCCCGGGCTCCCCGGGACAGGGAGCACTTCACAAGGAAAAGCAAGCAAAAAAAAGGCCAATGCAACTTTACCGAGGGAGACAAAAGTTTGCCTCTAGCACGCAGGTGGCCTCTTAGGCGCCAGGCGGTGGCTGCGGGCCCCCATCCCAACTTGGCTGGCGCGGCGACCCGCCGCGGGCTGCCGTGTGCCGGAGCTCAGTCCGGCCGGGGCAGGGCGGGCCGGGCAGGGGGAGGGGACCGAGAGGCGGGCGGGGGCCTGGCAGCCCCTACGGCTGGCGAGCGGGCAGCTCACCGAGGCTCCGGCGCGCCGCGCGGCCCGCGCTCCTTCCTCCGGCTCCTTCGGCTTCCCCGGTTCCTCCTCGCCTTCCTCCGCGTCCGCCACCGCCGCCGCCTCCCGCTCCTCCTCGAAGTCTCATTGATGGGAGTTTGAAAAAAAGTCCGCGGAGCCGTGCTGCCTCGGCTGGCGAGCTCCGGCACTCCTGCAATCCATCAGCGCCGCCCGGACAGCGCAGCGCCCCCGCGCGCACGGCTGGAGCACACCCGAGCGCCGCGCACCCGCCCGCTCCGCGCGCACCCGCCCCGGGGGGGACCCGGAGGGACACGGAGGGGAGGGGGGCGTCCGAGGACTCTTCTCTCCTGCACCGAGGAAAGAAAGCACACCTACTAGGAAAAGTTCGAGCAGAGAACGAAAGAATGCGCCAATCTCCAACACTTTTTTTTTAAGGCGCCGGGGTGGGTGGGGGGTCGCTAACTCAAGTCAGATGAGCTCCGGAGCTGAGGCTCAGGGACTGATCTGTTTTCAATCTCTGAAATCACTCGCCCTCCCCACCTCCTCCTTCCCCTCCTCCGGGAGATGCCCGGGTCGCTGTTCCCAGTGCGCCCGCTTCTCCGGGCGCCGGGGCGGAAGCCGGAGACTGAGGGACTGGAGGGGGGGCCCTGGCTGTGCGCGGACCCTCCGTCGGCCAGCAGCGCGCGCAGGTGCCAGGGGTCCTGCCCGCGCCCTCCTCCGTTGCCCGCACCCGTCGCCATCTGAGAGCATGTTGGCGAGAAGAGAATCAGCCTTCTAGGTTTGCTGCATGTGTGTTTTGTAGGGAGGGTTTTTGTTTTGTTTTGTTTTGTTTAGAGACTCCACTCGAGCTGCCGCAGCCAGATGGAAATAATCAGAACCCAACAACAACAGAGGAAGAAGGAAGAGAAAACCTCACTGAATTTTCGGCCAAAATGTGTATGGGGGTGTGTGAAAGAACTTGCTTAAGCAAACTAGGTGAGGAGCCCTGGGCCCTGAAGGCGCACCACAGCCCAGAACTGAGCTGCCCGGCTTAGAGAAGCGTGGGGGCAGCTGGCTAAGGTGTCCTCCGACCCCTGCGGGCCACCAACCTCTCTAGGGCTGAGGAGCCTCTCCCGAAGAGTGCTTCATTGGGTGGATTTTTCATTCTTTTTCCTAACATTTGTGGAAGACTTACTATGTGCTAGGTGGCACAGTGTGTTTCCTTTAAATTACTTAACCTACAAAACTCTGTGAGGTAGGTCCTCTTCTCCCCCATTTCACAGATGAGAAGACTGAGGCTTAAAGAAGTTAAGTAACTTGTCCAAGATCAGAGCACTGAACTCCCATCCTCTATGAGTTTCAGTAGGTTATGCCATTAGTTCAACTAAATTTGCCCAGTTGAGGGTGGCGGCGCATCTCTCCCTTCAGTTCCTCCTCCTACAGTTGCATCTTGTCTGGAATGCAGGGAACAACGGCTCAGAGACCCAGTGCTCCCCTCCCTGTGCAGCTGTGACCTTCACAGGCCTGTTTTACTGATTCAGTCCCTTTGGTCGGTAGCTCTCTCCTCCGGTAGCTCTCTCCATATATTTCCCCTAACTTCATTTTTCGCTTTTTAAGCAAAGAGGGGGCATTGTGATCCCCATTCCCTATTACCTACCTTCCTTCCCTTCTCCTTGCATTCATTTGTATGAGAGAAGCAACAATTTCTTCTTGACCTAGAGAAAAAAAATATGCAGAACAATATTAGAACAATTTGATGCTAATTTTGTTTTTCTCATCTAGGCTCTCCAGATGGGGGAAAAAAAAGCAACCTACAGGGTTTTTAAAAAACACAACTTGCAGAAGCCAATGTATTTATTAAAGGGAAGAGAAGTTTGAAAGGGGCTTTTTCTTTAAATATGATCAGATTCACCATTCCTCCATGCTATTTGTTTAAATTCCTGCTGAACTTTCAGAACACAGACTCTAAGGAGACAGAAAAAGTAAACGCTCCCTCCCCTCCTTGGCTATATTTTAATGACCCTATTCATATCTACCCCACGAAATGTGGGGAATCATTTCATCTTACTGGAATATTAGCAGCGTTGGCTGATTACTTCAGTACAAGCTTGTCTCTGTTGGTTTCCTTGTGTTGTTAAGTTTGTGAAGAAGTTTAAACAAATCAACATTTTGGGATATTTCCTTTTTCTCTGTTTTTCTTCTCAGACCGGCTCAACTCCTGCTGGAATCCAGGCACTCCCATACCCTTTCCTGGCTTATTTTGGCAAGAAGGTGGCTGTCGAGATGAAGATGGAATGTTTTCAGTTTGAGGAGAGGCTGAAGACACAATGTCTTAATCTCTAGATGGTCAGAAGTTTGGAGGCTAAGAAAAGCAGCAGGAGGTTTGGAGCGGAGGCAAACTGGTATAGCAGAAAGAGCCTTCACCTGAGCACTGGGACACCAGGTCCTGGTCCCAGCTCTAGTGCTAAGTGTATGACCTTGGGCAAGCCCTAGTTCATTCAGTCCACAGCTTTCTGAGTGCCAGGCGCTGTCCTAACTGATGAGACATCACAGTGAGCGGGATGGACGAGATCCTTCCCCTCCTCCAGTTTGCTGTTTCATTAATAACCACAAACAAGTGTATCATCACAGACTGGGGGAAGAAGAAATAGAGCGCTCTAAGAGCTTGTGATTGGTGGCCTGAGCTGGCATGGGAGGCAGGTGGGGGGCCCCGCGAAGGCTTCCCTGAGGAAGAGAGGTTGCACCGATGTGAGGAAGGAATGAAGGGCAACAGAAGCAAAAATAAACAAGTGGAACTACCTTAAACTACAGAGCTTCTGCACAGCAAAGGAAATGATCAACAGAGTGAAAGGCGTCCTGTGGAATGGGAGACAGTATTTGCAAACCATATATCTGACCAGAGGTTAATTTCCCAAATACATAAGGAACTCCTACAACTCAATAGCAAAAAGACAAATGACGCGATTAAAAAATGGGCAAAGGACCTGAACAGAGATTTCTCCCAAGAAGACATGTAGATGGCCAACAGGTACATGAAAAAATGCTCGACATCTTAGTCATCAGGGAAATGCAAATCAAAACCACAAGGAGATATCACCTCACGTCTGTTAGAATGTCTACTATCAAAAAAAACAAAAGATAAGTGTTTGTGATGTGGTGGAGAAATTGGAACGCTTATACATAACCCTGTTGGTGGGAATGTAAAATGGCTTTGCCATTATGGAAAACAGTATGGAGGCTCCTCAAAAAATTAAAAATAGACTAAGGTCTGGCCATCCCACTTCTGGGTGTATATCCAAAAAAATTAAAATCAAGATCTCGAAGAGATATCTGCATTCCCATGTTCATTGCAATGTTATTCACAATAACCAAGATATAGAAACAACCTAAATGTACATCATCAGATGAATGGATAAAGTGTGGCATGTACATACAATGGAATATCATTCAGCCTTTAAAGAGAAGGAACTCCTACCACTTGCGAGCACATAGATTGAACTGGAAGAAATGTTAAGTGCAATGTCAGTCACAGAAGGACAGCCACGGCGTAACTCCTCTTACATGAGGCATGCAGAGCAGTCAAAGGTACAGAAGCAGACAGGAGAGTGGTGGGGACCAGGGGATGAGGGAGGGGAAAAATGGGTATAAAGTTACAGTTATACAAGAGGAGTATGTCCAGAGATCTGCTGTACAACGAAGTACCTACAGTTAACAAGAAGCTATTATGCACTTAAAAATTTAATAGGGTAGATATCATGTTAAATGTTCTTCCCACAAAAAAAAGGGGACACAAGGAAACTTTTGGAAGTGATGGGTATTTTTAGTACCTGAATTGTGGTGATAACATGAGTGTATACATATGTCCAAACTCACCAAATTGTATATATTAATTATGTGCAATTTTTTGTGTACCAATTATACCTCAATAAAGCTGGAGGGAAAAAGAAGGAATAAGGGAGAGTTATGTAGGAGATGAAAGAGGAGGAGGCAGTGTTCCAGTTTTTCCTTCTGTCTTTCTGTAAAAGGAGGCTAAAGGATGAGAAAGTCTAGGCCCATAGAGAAATAGCTTGTCCATTGTTGCATAGTATTCCAGTTGCTAGGTTTGTGTAATCAATTGCCCCCAACTCAGTGGAATAAAACAACCATTTCTTATGTGCACAGATTCTGCAGGTCAGGGTTTTGGACAGAGCATATGGGGACAGCTTGTCTCTGCTCCACAGTGTCAGGGCCTCAGCTGGAAGACTTCAGTGCTGGCACTGGGGCCATCTGAACACTTGCTCACTTGCCTGCCTGGCAGTTGATGCTGGCTGTTGACTGGGGGGCCTCAGTTCCTTTCCATCTGGACCTCTCCAGGTAGTCTCGCTACTTAGGCTAAATTGGGCTTCCTCATAGCATGGGGGTAACTGGATGACAAGGGTGAGCTTAACAAGAGAAAACCAGGCAGAAGCCCAGTCACCTTTTAGGAAACCTTGGAAGTCACACAATGTCACTCAGCGGCATTCTGTTCATTGAGATACAAAGTTCTGCCTAGATTCAAGGCGAGGGAAAATAGACTACTTCTCGATGGGGAATGGCAAGATTCTGAAGAGCTTATGGGGGCAGAAATGGTGCTGTAGCTGTTTTTGGAAACACAGTCTGCCACACAAAGCTAACTGGAGACGCAGGGAAAACTAGCAGGTAGCCCGCCAGGTGTGCTGCTTTATGGCTTGGCTACAAAGCCCGGTAGCGAGCACTTAGGAGCACTAGAAAAAAGTGAGACCCCGTCCCCATTCTTAAGGAGTCCACACTCCCATCAAGAGATGCACTAACTTGACCACAGTGGAAGGACACAAAATGATGTCAGGAGGGGACTCTGGCTGAGAAGACCTGGGATGTAGGCTAAATGGCCAGTCAGTGGCCAAGGAGGAGAGGCAGTAAGGGCGTCAGAATAGCAAGGGCCAGTCCCCAAAGTGGATTGATCACGGTTCTTCTCTCAGGGCTCCTGAGCTGGCCCTCAGTCTCCCCAACCCTGTGTCCCAGTACACCACCCACAGGCTCTGGGATCAGTAACACTAAAGTCTGGGGTCACTCCTATGACTGAAGGCTATGTCCGTTATTACAGTGCACATACACGTAGGAGGGCTGACACAGAACCTTTCTAGGTGATGCTCCCCACTTCTGTGTGTTAAATGTATCAGATCTTTTCCAAAGAACAAGCTTATATAGGAGGAGTACGAAACATGAAGATGGCACCTGAGGGGGCACTACCGGTGGCCAAGTACGTGAAAGGAGGATGCCAGGCAGGCCAAAGACCAACAAGCATTTCTCATTTGTAGCCCAAATCTTCAACCTCGTCCCAGACAATGTTGTGGGGTAATGCAATGTAGAAATGCACATGGGCGTTTGTGCAGTTGGAGATGTTAGGAACCCCCCCACACATACCCCATCCCCACACAGAAGCAACCAGTGAAAACACTCTTCCCCTTCAGGGCTGTCCTAGAGGACACAGCTGGGAGAGATTCAAGTGCAGAAGGACCAAAACTTTGGCTAATGGATTCATTCATGCATATATACATGAATGCATTCATTCATTCATTCATTCATTCGTCCCTGTTGAGCTCCTACCATGTACAACGTATTTTAGAGATAAAAAGATGAATGAGATACAGTCCTTGCCTTACTTCACCCGCTAGTCCCCCCCATCAGCTCAGAGTGGTAAGGTCTGTGCAGGAGGTTGCCATGTGCAGGGTAGGCTGGAAAAGTAGGGAGCTGGGGAGGGGGGACCATAGGACATTGATGCAGCCATCCTGGGGAGGGGAGAGGAGGCCGGGGCAGTGGGGCGAAGAGGGGGCAGCAAAATCAGCAGGGCTGAGAGATCCAGTGGATGATCTTCAGGCATTTTTCCCCCTCAGGGCCAGCCTTCTCAAGAACTTTCCTCGAGATACCTTGTGGGTTTCTTAACCAAACTGAAAAAGACAGCATCATCTCACAGCCACTAGTGGTTCTTAGAAATGTCAATAGTCCTCACCAATCACATAATAATAAAAGATATTATTTCAAGACAATTTAAAAAGAAAATATTACCCACACATCTATGGACAGCTAATTTTCCACAAAGGAGCCAAGAACATGCAATAGAGAATGGAAAGTCTCTTCAATAAGTGGTGTTGGGAAAACTGGACAGCCACATGCAAAAGAATGAAAATAGATCGTTATCTTACACCATCCACAAAAATTAACTCAAAGTGGATTAAAGACTTGAATATAAGACCTGAAACCATGAAACTTCTAGACAAAAACAAAGGCAGTATGCTCTTTGACATCGGTCTCAGCAGTATCCTCTTGACTATCATGTCTCCTCAGGAAAGGAAAACAAAAGAAACAATAAACAAATGGAACTACATCAAACTAAAAAGCTTCTGCAAGGCAAAGGAAGCCCTCAACAAAAGGAAAAGACAACCCAACAATTGGGTGAAGATATTTGCAAATCACATATCCAATAAGGAGTTAATATCCAAAATATATAAAGAACACATACAATTCAACAACAAAAAACCAAACAACTCAATTAAAAAATGGGTAGAGGATCTAAACAGACGTTTTTCCAAAGAAGATATACAGATGGCCAACAGGCACATTAAAAGATGTTCAACATCACTAATTATTAGGGAAATGCAAATCAAAACCACAAGGTGATATCACCTTGTGCCCATCAGAATGGCTATTATTAAAAAGACAAGAAATAACAAGTGTTAGAGAGGATGTGGAGGAAAAGTGAACTCTCATACACTGCTGGTGGAAATGTAAACTGGTGCAGCCACTATGGAAAACAGTATCGAGATTCCTCAAAAAATTAAAAATAGAACTACCATATGATCCAGCCGTTCCACTTCTGGGTATTTATCCAAAGAACGTGAAAACACAAATGCATAAAGATATATGCACCCCTATGTTCATTGCAGCATTATTCACAATAGCCAAGACTTGGAAACAACCTAAGTGCCCATCAACGGATGACTGGATAAATAAGATGTGGTATATATAGCCATAAAAAAGACGAAAATCTTGCCATTTGTGACCACATGGATGGAACTTGAGGGTATTATGCTAAGTGAAATAAATCAGATGGAGAAATCAAGATACTCTATGATTTCACTCATATGTGGAAGGTAAAAACAACAACAAATAACAAACACATAGACACAGAGAATAGATTGGTGGTTACCAGAGCAGAGGGTGAAAAGGGTAAAAGGGCACATTTGTGTGGTGATGGATGGCAACTAGACTTTTGGTGGTGAACATGATGTAGTCTACACAAAAGTTGAAATACAATGATGTACACTGAAATTTATATAATGTTATGAACCAATGTTACCTCAATAAAAAAATTATTAAAGACACCTAATTAAAATGTGATGAAATTATTATAAGATACTGGACTGACTTACACACCAATCTTAAGGATAGCCACTTCCTGCCAGTTGTGTATCAAATTTAACTTAAATTTGTCCCGTCTTAGGAGTTCCTGGGAAGGGATGGAGAGGCAGTGTGGGAGATGGCCAGTTTCTAAGACATCCACTTCCTTGGGTTTCATCCACTCCATTCATTGTCTCCAGCAGGAGGAAGATAATGTGGAATTCACTTGTGGACGGCATTAAAAGAACATTTAAACTGGAATCTTCCCCAAATGCGTATAGGTCATTTCTCTCCTTCAACACCTCCTTCGTTATCCGTTATTTTATTAACGTTTTAACTTGTCTTTTTAAATGTTTGGTGTTAGAGATTTGTTTGTGCCTGGGTTAGTTGGTGAGCCTCATTTTGCCAGAAATCAGCTGGAGAGAGGCAAGTTCACACTGCCTTTGAATAATTTGAAGGAGGAGAGAGATGGCTTGGGGGCCACCCCTGTTCATCAGCAAAGTAGAAGCAGGAAACTGGTTCACAAAGGCCGGAGTTGGTGAGTAGCTGAGGCTAGCCCACATGGGTGTACTGGACAGCAAGTCTTCCCTCCCAAAATTAGCATACGAATCAAAAGTTTTCATATAGATAAACAAAATGAGTTAGAAGATAAAATGGAAGATAGGAAAACATAAAGTATAAACTATCTAGGCTTAAATGTAAAAAGAAATGCTGAAAACCTATATGAGAAAAACCATAAAACACTACCAAAACGCATGAAAGTACACTTGGATGAGTGAAATGATAGATGTTTTAGGTTAGGAAGAGTCAACATCATAAAGGAGTCAGTTCTGCCTAGGTTAATGTATAAGTTACTGCAATCCAAATAAAAATGTCATCTTTTCTTGTTGGGGGGGGGACAGGGCTAGATAAGTTTACAATTTTAAAGTTCATTTGGATAAAGAAAGAACAAGAATAGCCAGGAAAAGGCCTGAAAAAGAAAAGAAAGTGAGAGGAGGGCAGGCAGCCCTATCAGACCTTAAAAAGTATTCTAAAGACTCTATAATTGAAACAATTTGGTATTGATGAATGAATAAAAAGACAGACTAATGGAATGGAATACAAAATCCAGAAATTGACCTAATCCTGCATGGAAATTTTAATTTTGATAAGGTGGCGTCATGAATGAATGGGTGAAAGATGTACTTTTTACTAAGTTGTATTGGGATAAACAGAAATTAAAACTAGACCAAGATACCATTTTCTCACATATCAGATTAACAAAAACCCACAGCTTGACAACATACTCTGACAGTGAGGCTGTAGGAAAACAGGCACCTCATACATTGCTGGTGGAAATGTAAAATGGACAACCCCCGTAGAGGGAAATTTGGAATACCTAGCAAAATCACATATGCATTTATTTCTTTCACCTACCCATCTCACTTCCAGGCACCTATCTCAGACACAATACAAGAAGGCATACGCAGAAGACTAATAATGGCAGCACTATTTGTAATACCAAAAAAGTGGAAACAACTCAAATATCTTCACGTGAAGACAGATTGAATGAACTGTAGCATATGCTCACAATGGAGTATTATGCAGCTATAAAAAGGAATGAGGAATATTTCTTAAGCTATTGTATATATTATTAAGTGAAAGAAGCAAGGCATGGGGCCGGCCCTGTGGCTTAGCGGTTAAGTGCGCGCGCTCCGCTGCTGGCGGCCCGGGCTTCTGATCCCGGGCACGCACCGACGCACCGCTTCTCCCGCCATGCTGAGGCCGCGTCCCACATACAGCAACTAGAAGGATGTGCAGCTATGACATACAACAATCTACTGGGGCTTTGGGGGGGAAAAGAATAAATAAATAAAATCTTTAAAAAAAAAAAAGAAGCAAGGCAGGATAAAGTGTGAATGGTATACTGCTGTTTGTCTTAAAATGAGCGTGATACAAGCATGATACACACGCACATACACGAGATTTATTTATATTTTTAAGTAGATAAACTATAAAATATTTTTAAATTATCCATGGGAAGAAGGAGGAAATAAGAGGGGAAAGGGATGGAAGCCAGACTCTTTTAATATACCTTGGGTTTTTAGACTTGACTTCGGAACCATGAAAATATTTTACATTATTATAGAACAAAAATTTCTTTTTAAAAAGTAATCTCAGGGCCAGCCCTGTGGCTTAGCGGTTAAGTACGTGCGCTCCACTGCTGGCAGCCCGAGTTCAGACCCCGGGCGCGCACCGAGGCACTGCTTGTCAGGCCATGCTGTGGCGGCGTCCCATATAAAGTAGAGGAAGATGGGCACAGATGTTAGCTCAAGCCCAGTCTCCCTCAGCAAAAAGAGGAGGATTGGCAGATGTTAGCATAGAGCTGGTCTTCCTCACACACACACACAAAAAGTAATCCCAAAAGTTGACAGTAAAATGAAACAAGTGAACATAAATATGTGTCCAGTCAGTAGATACAAAAAGGCAGAATATTCCATATGACTTTAAAACATAATAATTTGACTGCACAATCATGGAGAGATATACCTTTAAGACAAAAGAATTGAGGGGAAAAAACACATTGTTTTCAGTGATTATATTGTTGGCGGAGGGCTGGTATTGTTCTGAGATACTGTATGTATAGTATGAAATAATGCACATGAGTAATCATGTTAGTGTCATTGACAAGAGATTTTTCAGCATGGGAGAAAGGAGATACAGACGTAAGATTAATAATGTTAAGTAAAATCCATGGTTCTGAATTTGAGTTGGAAATATTATGAACTCATGAAGAAATATCATTACGAACTCATGAAATATCATTATGAACGCATATAAAAATTTTTGTTTTATAATAACGTAAATCATTTGTTAAAAAAAAATCTTGTTTTCTAGCTCTGAACTAAAAAGTCCTTAAAATAATGACCAACTCAATAACAATGAGCACCCCAAGGGCCTAAAATTTGATTTCTAACTACCCTTTCCCACTAGGAAGAACCAGAGCTCCTTGGAGAAATGGTTGATTTCAGGTCTTGAGAGGAAGATGTTCAAGAAGACCCTGAAGCATATTGTCACACCAGAGAGCAAGACAGCTGTCAAAGACATTTCGAGTTGTGTCAAGGACTCAGGACCAAATAAAGAGGCTCTCCTCGCCAAATAGCTGACATGAGAGTTTCAATAAGGATATTAACAGCAATGGATTAAGACACATCAAATATGTTTAAATCCATGTGTATATAAAGGTCCTTGAAAGAAAACCCACCTCCCTGGTCTTCTGTACCGTCCATTCCAGTCCCCACCAGCCGTGCGTGGCTCCTGAGTGCTTCAAATGTGGCCAGTCCAACTGAGGAACTGAATTTTAAATTGTATTTAATTTTAAATTTAAAATCTGATATTCAGTTCAGTTATTGAGAAACTTTTAAGTGTGTTTGGAGCAAGCTGGATGTGTGTCTGCATTTTCCTCTACAAATTTTGTGAAATTTAAACACAGGTCAAGTATTTCTGATAAAAATTTAACCTCTGAATTGAGTGTAAAATACACACTGGATTTCAAAGACAGAATACAAAGAAAAGATGTAAACTGTCTCATTAATATTTTTTGTATTGATTACATGTTGGAATAGTAATATTTTGAAAATATTGGGCTAAATAAAATATATTATTAAAATTAATTTTACATGTTTCTTTTTTCTTTTTTTAACATAATGACTAGAAAATTTAATATTACATCTGTAGCTGGCATTATATTTCTATTGCATTATGCTGCCTTAGAGGATGCTATCATTGTTTCAATAAATGGAAAATAAAGGGGAAAAAAAACAAGTGTTTGTCCTGTGTTTCCTATCCTAACTGTCCCTCAGAGTAACCAAATAGTGATGAAGGAAAGTTTCTCTTTTTAGAAACATTCCAGGGGCCGGCCCAGTGCCATAGTGGTTAAGTTTGTGCACTCCGCTTTGGCAGCTCAAGGTTCACAGGTTCGGATCCCAGGAGTGGACCTACACACTGCTCATCAAGCCATGCTGTGGCAGCATCCCACATATAAAACAGAGGAAGATTGGCACAGATGTTAGCTCAGGGCCAATCTTCCTCACAAAAAAAAAAAAAGGAGAAAGAAAGAAAGAAAAGAAACATTCCAGCAAATAAATAAGGAAGGAATGACAGAGTCAGAATATCACCGTTGCACCCCTAATGAATTGATGGGTCTGGGCTGCTAATGCTACAAAAAGAGAGCCACCCCGACAGTGGACACCTTCTGCCTCCTGATAGAAGTAGACAGCACCACCTAAGAAGTATTCTAACTAAAAAACAAAAAACAACAAACCAAACCTGTGTCTGATCAAAACTCTGAATCTAAATACAAATTAGCAGACACTTAAGAGACAGAGATACATGCTCAACGCCACCAGAGAGATGCCGTCTAGACCATG